>NC_047090.1:112556726-117771726 GCF_902459505.1 Geotrypetes seraphini
AGCAGAGCCAGTCCCGACAACCCCCTTACTCTGTTCCCAAAGCAGTAGAGCTGGTCCTGACAACCTCCTCCCTCCGTTCTTGAAGCAGCAGAGCCAGTCCTGACAACCACCCTCCCTTCCCCACTCATTTGACAATGTAGCGGCAGCCAGCAAGCAGAGGAAGAGCCTTGTCAGGGTTGGCTAGAAGCTGACTGTTTACCAGCGCTTCCTCTGCTCGCCAGCTGCCGCTACAGCATTGGCTGAGGAAGGAGGGAGGGATGGAAGCAGTCAGGACCAGCTCTGCTGCTTCGGGTAATGGACGGAGGGAGTAGGGGGAGAAGGAGGGAGAGAAAATGGAAAAGAAGGGGGAGAGAAAGTGACCAAGGAAAAAAGGAAGATGATGCTGGACCTACAAGTAGGGTTGGGGGATGATAGAGTGAGGGGGAATGATAGAGTGAGGTGGGAAGGGAGACACAACTATTTTTACATTAACTCTCAAATAACCAGAAACTATAGTTATCCAGTATCCACCAATCCCTATGGGTGCCGGATAACTGAGATTCTACTGTATAAAACTCTATTGATAGTAACACCCACTAATCAGCTAATGCTACATCTTTTGTATTTTAAAGACCAGAACTCAGAAAAATTCCCCATTACTAGTCAGATATAAGCCAAATCTAATGTTCTATAGACTTCCTCATGCAATTCTACCATGGCATCTCTATTTGGATTTCGAAAGCTCCGACATTATAGTTTCAAGACTTCTATATAGAGGCTACTATTTGAGGAACATCTTTGTGATGATTAGGATATTTGCCCAAATAAATCAGTCTTCCACCAGCGCTTGATTAAATTTTATTTAGGATTTATAGTGTCTTTCAAGAATCATATCCTAGTCCAACCCGAGTTAAGCAGAATGCATATATATAGACAGGTTTATTGCAATGAAGACTTTTTAATCATATTAAAATAAAAGTATATTTTATATCACGTCTCTACTTTCTAGCCTCATAAATGGGCTGTTGCAAGAATTCTCAAACCCTAAAAATAAGGCTATCCTGTCTATAACCTAGGCAAGAAAGCTTCTGTTTTCTATGTTAGTTTTAAAATATTGCCAATAAATTGGTTTGAGAATTGCTCCTGAGTACACACAATGTATCCCACAGCAGGAGGGATCTATCTATATCTGCTATTATCCCTCATTCTATTGAAAAATAGCTCATATGATATGATGACAAAATGAATCTTTTTTTTTTAACTGATACTTTTTTAAGGTATGACACAAAACATTGCTTAGAAATCACACATCCAGGCACACCATAGTTTCTGCAGTGCACCTGGCAGCCACAACAAATACAAAATACAACCCCACCCCCGCCCCAAACAGTCCAATATCCAAAGACATCTGACAAAAACCCATTCAAGAACATGAATAGAGTTCACCTATCTTGAAATTTCCGCCACTGTCTCTCAAAGGAACCTATCTGATGCCTCAAATAGGCTGTGAAACGATACATCTCATACCAGCCATCCAGCTTGTCAATCACTCAAGTCCACTCCAATGGAGACAATAGTTTCCAAGCTGCTGCTGCCGCCGCCGCCATTACTCTCACTGCTGTTAAGCCAACCATATAAAACTTGTCTTCCTCTTCCTCCACTCCAGTCAGTGGAAGGTTCAAAAGTCCATTCTCCACTTTAACAGTCAGCAGCCTTCCCAAAATTTGGCATAACATCTCTGCAACTTTTACCCAAAACCCTCGACTCTCACCACATTCCTACTACATATGCAGGTATGTACCCTCCGTCACACATCCCCTCCAATAAGCCCTAGTACACCCATCATGCAGATAACTAAGCTGAACTGGGGTACAATACCACCTAAACAAAACCATATACTCATTCTCTACAATAACAGTTGTTATCCCTAGTGATCTAGTTCTGACCCAAACAGACATCCATTCTTAATAACATAGTAAATGATAGAAACATAGAAAGTGACGGCAGATAAGGGCCAAGGCCCATCAAGTCTGCCCACACCAATGACCCTCCCTTACCTCCCTCTGTGAAGAGATCCCACCTGTCGATCCCATTTAGTTTTAAAATCAGGCACACTGCTGGCCTCAATTACCTGTATCGGAAGACCATTCCATCGATCCACCACCCTCTCGGTGAAGAAGTATTTCCTGGTGTCGCTATTCAATGTCCCTCCCCTGATATTCCACGGATGCCCTCGTGTGATGGCAGATAAAGACCTGAACAGTCAATCTAGTCCGCCCATACGTTATACCCATTAAAAAACTACCACATATATGATTACATTAACTTGTCTCTTCTTTGATATTTCTGGGCTGTAGACTGTAAAGTCTGGTATTATCCTAGGTTCTAAATGCTGAAGTTGTCCAAGCTCACTCCAGCCTATCCAATCATCCCATTGTTTGCAGGATAACTACCGTAAAGTCTGACCATAACATCCTTATGTTCCATATTAGTGGAGTTCACATTGATGCCCACCCCAGCCCATCCTACACTGTGCAGGTCTATCCATTACTGGCCTTAGTTCTTTAATTTACATCCTGAATTTTCTAATTAGAGATCCTCTATTTTTATCCCACGCTTTTTTGAATTCCATCACCGTTTTCCTATCCACCATTTCCCTTGGGAGTGCATTCTAGGCATCTACCATTCTCTCCATGAAGAAGAATTTCCTAACATTGCTCCCAAGTCTTCCTTCCTGCAACCTCAAATTATGCCCTCTAGTTTTACCATTTTTTCTTCTCTGGAAAAGATTTGGTTCTATATTAATGCCTTTCAAGTATTTAAATGTCTGCATTGTATCTCCCCTGTCCCTCCTCTCCTCCAGAGTATACATATTTAGGTCTTCAGTCTCTTCTCATACTTCTTTTTGTTCAAACATCTTACCATTTTCATCGCCTTCCTCTAGACCACCAGATATGGCCTCCATAACTAAACACAATACTCCAAGTGTAGCCTCACCAATGACCTATACAGGGGCATCAACACCTCCCTTCTTCTGCTGGTTACTCCTCTTTCTATACAGCTTAGCATCCTTCTGGCTACAGCAACTGCCTTATCACACTGTTTAGATGCCTTTAGATCCTCTGACACAATCACCCCAAGGACCCCCTCTCCATCTGTGCTTATCAGCCTCTCACATCCCAGCACATATGGTTCCCTCGGATTTCTACCCCCCAAATGCATCACTCTGCACTTCTTTGCATTGAATTTTAGTTGCCAGACGCTAGACCATTACGCTAGACCATTCTTCTAAACTTTTGCAGATCCTTTTTTCATGTTTTCCACTCCCTCGGGGGTGTCCACTTTGTTACAAATCTTGGTATCATCCACAAAAAGGCTAACCTTACCTTCTAACCCTTCAGCAATGTCACTCACAAACATATTGAATAGAATCAGTCCCAGCACCGATCCTTGAGGCACTCCACTACTCACTTGACCCTCCTCTGAGTGAACTCCATTTACCACTACCCTCTGGCATCTGTCCGTCAACTAGTTTCTAATCTTGTTCACCACTTTGGGCCATAACTTCAGCCCATAGAGTATGTTTAAGAGCTCCTATGAGGAACTGTGTCAAAGGCTTTGCTAAAATCTAAGTAAATTACATTTAGCGCATGTCCTTGATCCAATTTTCTGGTTACCCAGTCAAAGACTTCAATCAAATGTGTTTGGAACGATTTACCTTTAATAAACCCATGTTGCCTCGGATGTTGTAATCCATTAGATTCTCTTAAGAATTTCATTATCCTTTCCTTCAGTAATGTTTCCATTATTTCAGTATCTGAAAGTCTGTTTCCCAAATCCAACTCCCATGCCACTACATACCCCAGTCTCTCCTCCTCCCTCTTACTATTAAAACAACTATGGATGTTAGAGATGTCCCTTGGGCAACTTAGGACCCAAAAGCATCTCAAAGGTGGTCTTTCCTTAGATAGCTCCCTCAACATCCCTGAGTTCTGAATATAGTGCCTAACTTGCAATAAGGGGAAAAGATCATATCCAGATAGCCCATATTTCCCCTATAGGTCCCCAAAAGCTTTTACCTGTCTAGTCACCACATCATAACACTGCCCTAAACACACAAACCCCTTCTCTTTCTAACTGTAGACACCCCCCCCCCCCCCGGATCAATCTCTGAATTAAACTGCAAGGGCGTATACCAGGAATATCTATGTTCCTCTAGGAGCCAAGCCCTTGTATGCTTCCACACCTTCAATGTCGCCCTCCTAGAAGACCCCCCACCCTTCCTGGGCACTAACTATCCCCCCTGGAAGCCACAGTAAGTGTAATAACAGAATGTCCTCTCCCCCTCCTCCAAGTTTACTATCTTAGACCTGCCATTCAAAACTAAAATTAAACTAAAACTTAATTTTATAGACCGGGTCTTCAACCAAAAAGGTGCTCGACTCGGTTTACAATAATGTTAAGTATAGCACATAAATATAGAAGAAGAATGTAACCTAGAATAGCTTAGTTTCCAAAGTGTTTAGTAAACAAGAAAGTTTTCAAAGGTTTCCGAAATAAAATGAAGGGGCCTAGACTTCTAAGGGCCGCAAATGAGTAGTTTGATAATATTTTTGAAAATCCGGGACTGTTAAACCTCCCTTGCTTTTACTAAGACACATCACCCTCCTAGCTACCCTGGGTTGCCTACCCCTGCAAATAAACCAAAACACTTGAGCCTGTAATGAAACTGAACGAGTCCAAAACGAAACTATTCTGGCTCGGCCCAAAATTAGAACAGCTGTGTACCCTCTTCTCACTGCCTTCTGGCACCACACTGCAGCTTGAGTTCTCAAGCAAAGTTCTAGGCATCATTTTCGACTCTTCTCTTTCCTTCAATGACCATCTCAACTCCTTGGTAAAATCATGCTTTTTTAACCTCCACATGCTGAGGAAAATGAGATTCTGCTTCCACCAACAACATTTTGCCGTCCTTGTTCAATCTATCATCCTCTCCAGACTAGACTACTGTAATTCCATTTATCTAAGTCTAACTAAAAAAAGTCTTAAAAGACTTCAGCTAATTCAGAACACCGCGGCCAAGTTGATCTTCGCAAAAAGCAAATTTGATCATGTTTCTCCACTTCTGTCCAAGCTTCACTGGCTTCCAGTAATTTCCAGGGTTCATTTTAAATGCGCCTGCCTAGCTTTGAAGATCCTACACGGCATCCTCACTCCCCTAATTCCACTATCCTGGAACTCTTCGAGTACTGATACCACCAGGTCCACCCAAAAACTTAAACTATCCTTCCCCTCGCTTAAAGGTATCCTCTATGCGGGGAAAATTGGGGAATTCTCTCTTCTTCAGAATCACAGGGCTTTGGGCTCCTTCCAACTATTCCAAAAGCACCTGAAAACTAGGCTGTTCACAAAAATGTAATGCTCTCTTCCCCCCTACACTCATCCTCCAACCCCATATGCTGTTCCTTCCTATATTAAGCTCTTGTAAACCGTGCTGAGCTCTATAATTATGGAGAGGATGCGGTATATAAACTTAAGATTTAATTTAGTTTAGTAATCTGTCAGCATATCCACATAGGCAAAGTCTGAAACAAAAAAACAAACAAACCCCTGAGGTAACATCATCATTTTCACCACTTCAATCCTACCAACCCCTGACAAGCTCAATCTATCCCAAGAGTCTAACTCCTGTCAAATCCGTCTCAAAAGTGGTCCATAATTCAGTTCAAATAGATTAGAGTCCAGAGGCCCCAATTAGACCCCTAAATAATGCAGTGCCCTACATACCCAACAAAATGGAAAAACATCTCATAGTTCCTGCTGAACTGATCTGGCAGGGAAACATTCAACAACTCAGACTTATTCAAATTAGCTCGAAAGCCTGACAGTTTCCCATATTTTCTCAAGTCTATAATCATCTCCTCTAATAATCTCCTAGAGTCAGTCAAGGTGAAAAGGACATCATCTGCAAAGAGACATAATTTGTATTCACTGCCACCAACTCTAATTCCCCAGTGGAGGCCTGATCCCTAACTCTCTGAGCAAATGGTTCCAGAACTAAGGCAAACAGCAGCAGAGAGAGGGGGGCACACCTGCCGTGTCCCCCAACATACAGAGAACGGAGCAGAGTAGAATACCCCCCATTGATCTTAATACACTCCAAAGGGGATGTATAGAGAGTTTGTATCCAGCTCCGTAGCTGTGGACAAAACCCCACCTTTTCTAACACTTTAAACATAAATGGCCAGGCCACTCTATTGAAGGCCATTTCCGCATCAATTGCAAGATCACCTGCCAAGAGATCCAAGCCTACTCCATCAGATTAAGCACTCGCCGAATGTTAACCCACACATGCCCCACTACTATGAACCACAACTGATGCCTAACTCTCTGAACAAATGGTTCCAAAACTAAGGCAAACAGCAGTGGGGAAAGGGGGCACCACTGCCATGTTCCACAACATATGGAGAATGGAGCAGAGTAACATATGATCTTAATACAGGCCAAAGGGGATGTATAGAGAGTTTGTATCCAGCTCCACAGCCGTGAACCAATATATCCAGCTGTGCAGCTGTGGACCAAACCCCACCTTTTCTAACACTTTAAACATAAATGGCCAGGCCACTCTATTGAAGGCCTTTTCTACATCAATTGCAAGGATCACCATCTCCTGCCGAGATACCTGAGCCTGCTCAATCAGATTAAGCACTCGCCGAATGTTATCCCCCACTTGCCTCCCTACTATGGACCCCGACTGATCTGGATGGATCAAATGGGACAACCAACTCATCACCCTATCCGCCAAAACTATAGTAAAGATCTTAGTATCTAAGCCCAACATTGAAATTGGCCTATATGAGGCACAGTGTGTTGGATCTTTACCATCCTTCAAAAGCACCGTGATCCCTGCCACCTCATGAAATATGGTAGGGGTGAGCCCTCCCCCAACGCATTTACAAACTGCACCAGTGGAGTAATAAGCAAATCCTGGAAGCGATTATAAAACACCAACTGGTGTCCAGGAGAGTTCCTGGGCTTCATAGAATGTAATGCCACCAGAGCATGATCAGACCAAGTTATTGACGCTATCCCAGAATCCCGAACGGAGGACAACAATTCTTTCTCCAGGAAAATATAACCAGTTTGGGAATAGGAATGGTGTACAGGCAAATAGTCCTTTCCCAAAGGATGATGCCACCGTCAAACATCCACAACATTGAGCTCCTCTAAAAATTTCCCCAAAACCTTACTATTCATTCTGCTATACTTACAGTGGGACCAGAATTATCCAAATATGGAGCCCTAGTAAGATTAAAATCTCCCCCAAACTCAGAAAGCCCTCGTTATTATTCAAAATCAATGATAAGCAATCCCTCAGAAATGTTCCCTGCTGCTCATTTGGGACATAAAGATTAGCTAAAGTATACCACTCCTCCTGGATATCTCCCACCAGTAGAATATAGCAAACCCCCAGATCGCATACCCTCTGCTTTATCTCAAGCCCAAAATCCTTCGCTAATAAGAAACCCACCCCTCTCTTCTTTCTCCCACCCTTGGCAAAGGCCCAGTACCACACCAGAAAACATGCATCCATCACATACCATTAATGGGCCCTCACCAAATGTGTCTCCTGGACATAACAAATGCCAGCTTGCACATGACTGAATTTCTTTTTGTTTTTGTAATAACCATATCCTATCACCTAGAAAACACATTTCAAACTGAGTGTTAAGATGTTTAGGGCCCCTTTAATCAAGCAGCAGTATAGCGTGTTAGCACAGGCTGGTGAGGTAAATGCCTCGACACACATTCAATTACTATGAGCATCAGAGCATTTACCTCACTGGCCCACACTAAAATGCTCTAATTTGTATTATGTTATTATTTTAAATAGCATGCCTAATTATATATTAATGTTTTAATGTGTGCTGTTATATAACTAATTATATTGCATTGCAGCTATATATTGCCTGTGTCCAGTTTATATCTGCTATTCAACTTGTGTGATTTTTTTCAATTAGGCAGTAAATAATTATTGATAACTAAATAAAGCTATCCAATGCAATCTTTTCAAAATCTATCATAGGAGAAAATAGCGTTGTTACCTATCGATGTTCACAGGTAAGAGGCATTTTTATATGCTACACTTTAAGCCAATAATCTATTATGTGCAGACAAAAAATAAAATTTTAATTACTAAGACAAGAAGTAGAACAATCCAAAACAAACTTAAGAGGTTACAAACCTTGGAAGGCAGGAGACTGAGGTGTGCCAGTTGTGCCAGGTTTTGTCATAGGAGCAGAAGAGAAGGGGTCTTCTGGTACACTGAACGTATTTGTGATCTGAGAGCACAGGAAGCTAATGCTGTCTCCTTCCCCTTCCAACTCAGGGACTGAAAGTTAACAAGCAAACATTACAGAGTGCAGAACAAAGGAACAGACATTAAATACTCTGAATACTGAAGTATGCTATACTTGTGACATGTCCCTACTTCTAAGTCAATTCTAATTAACAAGCATTCTGCCTCTGGAATCTTGCATTAGTTATCAAAGATCCATAATAATTAATTTGAAGCTGATGAGCATTTCCTTATTTCCTGCAGCAGAACAGGAGTAGACTTTGTAGCACATTTGCCTATATTTTCAATGCTTTGCTTACTAAATATTGGAATATTTTTACATTACAATGTTTATTTTTCCATTAGACACATTCTCATGGGCAATGTACAACAATAAGAAATACAATGCAATATTTAACTGGTTGGCAGAGATTGGAAATGGAATTTGCTTGGAGGAAAGAAAGGCAAACAATGGAGTGCCTCCGAGATCAGTACAGGGGCCGATATTATTCAATATATTTGTGAGCAACAATGCAGAGTTAAAAGAAAAAGTCTGCCTTTTTCAGATGACACAAGAATTGCAGAGTTAAAAGAAAAAGTCTGCCTTTTTCAGATGACACAAGAATTGCAGAGTAGACACTCCAGAGGGAGTGGGCAATATGAGAAATGATCAACAAAAATTAGAATAGTCTGTATGGTAGTTAAAACTTTAATGCAAAGAACTGCAGAGTGATGCACTTGGTAAGCAGAAATCCAAAAGAGCTGGAGAGGGACCTTGGGGTGATCGTCTCTAAGGATCTCAAGGCGGCAAAGCAATGTGATAGGGCATTGACTATAACCAGAATGACACTAAGCAACATACAAAAAGAGACATAATCAGCAGAAGAAAGGAGGTATTCCATTTTGGAAGCTGTATCTCACTAAGGACATAAAAAGAGAAAGTAAGAGATGAGACCTGAAGACCTCAATATATATACCCTAGAGCAGTGGTTCTTAAACCTGTTCTGGGGGACCTCAGCCAGTCGGGTTTTCAAGATTTCCCTATAAAGTAGTTTATAGTTTATTAGCTTATATCCTGCTTTATACAAAGCGGATCCAGAAAGTACTTACATAATACATCACATACAATATAAACAAATCAAACAAACAAAACATATCAGCGGCCAGCACTTGCAATCATCATAAAACTTCAGTTCCCATATTTTATCTTACAAAACAAATACTTTTTCAGTAATTTCTTAAAATTGTGCAAATTTCCCTGCTCCTGATGCATAGAGGAATCTCATTCCATGCCTGCGGGCCTCTACAAGAAAACACCTGAGTGTTTAACAGGCGGGACAAACAGATTACCATTTTCCACAGAACGGAGTTTTGGAGAAGGAACATATGGCAAAATACCATCAACCAGATTTCTTGGTGCTAGACTATGTACACATAAGTATACCATAACCAGCAACTTATAAAGTATCCAGAAATCTAATTTCAACCAGTATAATTTAATGTAGTATTCTGACACATGTTCCTGCTTACTCAAACTAAAGAGTGCTGCACAACTGAGTTTTGTGCAACCTGCGGAAAACGTCGAGGCTGGTATTCCCAAAAACACAAGGTTGCAATTAGAGAATGACATGGTGACAAAATTCATTACCGTCCCCGCGGATAACCGCGGGAAACCATCTTCATGTCATTATTTAAGGAGAGAGGGAAGAATCAGAGTATGAATGGCCACAACCACTAACCCGCAAGCTTTGCTTTGAAGAATGCTGGTGTAGAAGGACCGAGGTTGAAATAGACACTAGAAAATGACATGGGATTATTTCCCGTGGTTATCCGTGGGGACGGGAACGGTGATGAATTTTGTCACCGTGTCATTCTCTAGTTGCAATAATCAAAACAGGACAAAACTAGTTTGCAGTATGGTCTTAAACAAACTACCTGAGAGGTACGGCCGAAGAGCACTTATCAATCTCAATTTAAAGAATCTTTTCCTAATCAAGTAGGTAGTAGGCATGCAAATTTCTCTTGGGCATATTCATTAGGGATATCTTGAAAACCCGAATGGCTGGCGATCCCCCCGGACAGGTTTAAAAACTAGTGCCCTAGAGGAAAGGAAAGAGAGAGGGGGATATATGATACAGACATATTTGAAAAGTATTAGTACAAATCCTTTTTCAAAGACAAGAAAGCAGAAGAACAAGAGCACATGGACTCAAGTTGCAAAGTGGAAAACTTAGGAGAAACATCAGGAAATACTTTTTCATGGAGAGGGTGATGGATACATGAAATGACCTTCCAGCAGAGGCTCCTACGTGCGTCCTGCGCCTGAACCAGAAGCCTTATCTCTGACATCACAACATCAGAGGGAAGGCTTCCAAATGAGGCGCAGGACGCGCGAGGAGCTGCTGCCCATGATTTTGTGTACTGTAGCACTCAGGAAGAGGGAGCCGGCTCAAAGACGCTGTATTGATCGCACCGTGGACTGGCCGAAGATAACATCGGGAGGCAGGCCAGAAGGCAAGGCACAGTATGGAGGGAGGGAGGGAGACAACAACGGTAGGGGGAAAGATTTTATTTTTTAATTTAGTGATTGATTTACATCTGCTGTCTGTTCAGAAAGAAATGCATATATGAAAAATGAATAGAAAAAAATGGTGTTACAATAAGTACTATTATGGGGGTGGGGTCTGGGGCAGAGATTGGGTGGAGATGGGCGGGGTCTGGCCCATGACAGCCCAGTGTTCTTCAACTGCCAGTCCGTGGACTGGTGCCGGTCCACAAAATAATTATTTTATTTCCTCCGATCCATAGATGTCAAAAGGTTGAAGAACATTGCCCTAGACCAGGGGTCTGCAACCTTTAAGACATAAAGAGCCACTTGGACCCGTTTTCAAAAAGAAAAAAAAAACTTGGAGCCGCAAAACCATTATAAAACAAATCTAACACTGCATATATTGTTTCTTATCTTAATGCTATATACAGGATCACTAAATTGAAAATAAAATCATTTTTCCTACCTTTGCTGTTTGGTGATTTCATGAGTCTCTGGTTGCACTTTCTTCTTCTGACTGTGCATCCAATCTTTCTTCCTTTCTTTCAGCCTCCTGTATGTTTCCTCTCCTCCAGACCTCATTCTCTTCCCCAACTTTTTCTTTCTGTCTCCCTGTTCCCCCTTCTTTCTGTCTCTGTCTGCCCTCTTTCTTTCTTTCTCCATGCCCTCCCCCAAGCCACTCGGTTTGCTGCCACCGCCATCGGGGAATAGCCCCCAAGCCACCGCCGTCCCAAGCTTTCCCTGCAGAAGCGTTGCGCTGACCAGCATTCCGCTCCCTGACGTCAATTCTGACGTAGGAGAGGAAGTTCCGGGCCAACAAGGCATTTCTCCTCATTCCATCCAGCCTGAGCCCCATCTCTCCTTGATCCAGCATTTCCCTTCTGTGTTTGTCAGAATTACCATTCCACCTATTTTCCAGCATCACCCTTCTTTGTGTCCATCTCACCTATATCCCTATCTCACCACTTTTTCAGAATCTTCATTTGTCTCTGTCCTTGTCTTTACCCCATGTTCACCATTTGCCCTTTCAATGTCTTTATCCCCCCCCCACTTTTTCAGCATTACTTCTATGTCTCTATTTCACCTCCTCTTCATGTCCCCTCTGTATCTCTATCCTTATTCAGTAGGTCCTGCTTACCCTTTCTCTTCTTTGTGTCACTATCTCCATTTTCAGCTTTCCCCCCTTTTCCTTTGTTACTGCACCCTGTAGCTAGAATCTTTCCACCCTCCCTCCACGCCGGCCCAGCCCAGTATGAAATATTTCCTTTTGTTTCCCTCCCCTCTCTCTTTCTCTCTCTCTTCTGCTCCCTCACCCACGAGTCCTGCATCTGGCCCTCTCCCTTCTACCTGCACCTGGCAACACCCCCCTGCTCCGCGGCTCTCTTCAGCAACTCGTCAGCAGCGGTGATCAAGACAAGCTGCCGACATCGAGGCCTTCCCTCTACGAGTCCCGCCTTTGTGGAAAAAGGAAGTTGAAACAAGCGGGACTCGCAGAGGGTAGGCCCCGACGTCAGAAGCTTGTGTCGATCGCTGCTGCTGAGTTGCCGAAGAGAGCCGCGGAGCAGGGGATGTGGCCGGAAGCAGGTAGAAGGGAGAGGGAGATAGGAAGGCTGTAGATCTCCGGAGCATGACACCGACCCCGGCCAGGATGATTTCTTTTTCAGGCGTGCAGCTTACAAGTCCGGCGTCGCGACGGGAAATAGCCATGCTGAGCAGTGAGCTCAGCACTACACAGATGAAAGCCTTGCTTGCTGATTGGTCCGGCGGCACGGCGGGGCATGGCCGCCGGACCAATCAGCAAGCAAGGCTTTCATCTGTGTACGTGCTGAGCTCACTGCTCAGCATGGCTATTTCCCGCCGCGACGCCGGACTTGTAAGCTGCATGCCTGCGTGACACACTACCGGAGCCGCGGCAAAGGTGGAAAAGAGCCGCATGCGGCTCTGGAGCCGCGGGTTGCCGACCCCCGCCCTAGACCATGCTTATCTTTCTTGAAGAGTCATATTTCAATGGCTTTCCTGAAAGCTACAACTTTATAATGGTGGATTTCACTTTGAATTACATTTCACTTTATTTTTATAAGTCCTTTTGCCATGCCATGCCATAACAATCCCAAATCATACACACAGAAGATATACTGAGTAGAGAATGACAAGAGGACAAAATTTTCCCCGTCCCCATGGGAACTCATTTTCCCTTCCCCGCGAGTTCTTATCCTGTCCCTGCCCTGTTCCTGCAAGCTCCATCCTCATCTGCACAAACCTCAAACACTTTAAAGTCATAAGTGTTTGAGGCTTGTGCAGTTAAGGCAGAGTTTACAGGAATGGGGCAGAGGCAGGGAAAATGACAAAATTCACGGGGATGGGATGGAGAAATTGAGTTTCTGTGGGGACGGGGACAAATTTATCCCCGTGTCATTCTCTAATACTGAGCTCCTGCATTCCCCTCCCCAATCCTTCTCCAATTAGGCATTTTTCATATCAATCCCCATTCTCATCCCCCTTCACATGGCTCCTACTTTAGTTACCCCACTTACCTATCCTATCTGCTGCCTTCCAGATGTCCTCTTCTCATCACCTTTCATTTCTCTCACCTCCCCCATGTCCTCTTGAAAACCCTCAAAACTGGTTCTTCCTACCCCATACTGATCTCCTCTCAGCTTCTACATTTGCTTTCAGGATACCCATAATGAGCTCCATGGTAAGGTAAAAAAAAAAAAAAAAAAATCTTGCAAACATGAGACCCAAACTTCAAACTTAGAAGTGGATAAAACATCCCGTCTCTTGTCAACCACACTAATTTGTATTGTTTGCTTTATACTTTTCTTCTTGACCATAGGTAATTCACTGCACAAAGTCAAATTCACCAATATCAAGGGGAAAACAATTGAGACAAAGTAAGGAGACCAGAAAGAGCTGGTCTGAGAAGAGGTCGTTCTAATAGAAGCTAAATTAAAAGGTCAGCTGGCAACACTGAGAATAGCAGCAATTTACAGACAATATCTATATAAAACTATGCCCTTTTACTGGCCATTATGTTTTAAATGAATTTCAAAAGAACATCCCACAAAACACATGACTTTGCCCCGATCCAGCCAGGCATGTGAGCTCCTCCCTCTGCAGTCCATTGGAGAGATCAATCTACCTGCTTTTAAATATCAGCAACAGTAGGAAATCAACTGCTTTTACACCTAAGCAGCAACAGGACCAGCCACCACTACCAAGAGCCCTTTGCCCCGATCCAGCCAGGCATGTGAGCTCCTCCCTCTGCAGTCCATTGGAGAGATCAATCTACCTGCTTTTAAATATCAGCAACAGTAGGAAATCAACTGCTTTTTTACACCTCAGCAGCAGCGGAACTATCCGCAACTACCAAGAGCCCACAGATTCAATCCAGCCAAGAGTTTGAGCTCCACCTCCCCCTGCAGTACACTAGGAAGATCAACTGTTTTTTACACCTAAGCAGCAACAGGACCAGCCACCACTACCGAGAGCCCTTTGCCCTGATCCAGCCAGACAAGTAAGCTCTTCCCCAGCATTCTGTTGGAAAAATCAATATGCTTGCTTTTAAATATCATCAGAAGTAGGAGATCAACTGCTTTTACACCTAAGCAGCACCAAGACCAGCCGCCACTATCGAGAGCTTTTGTCCCAATCCAGCCAGATGTGTATGCTCTTCACCATACAATTTGTTGGAGAGATCAATCTGCCTGCTTTTAAATATCAGCAGCATTGGGAAAACAACTGCTTTTACACCTAAGCAGCAGCGGGTACATCCACAACCACCAAGAGCCCACAGACCCGATCCTGCCAGGAGCGTGAACTCCTCCCCCTGCAGTCCATTGGAGAGATCAATCTGCCTGCTTTTAAATATCAGCAGCAGTGGAGATCAACTGCTTTTACATCTAAGCAGCAATGAGACCAGCCACAACCATCGAGAGCACTCAGACCCGATCCTACCAAGAGTGTGAACTCTTCCCCCCCTGCAATCCGCTAAGAAGATCGACTGTCGGCTCCGGGCGGCTTTCCCGCAGAGGAGAGAATCCTGCATTCACCGTGGACCTCATCTGGGGCAGCCTCCTTGGAGCGGCTGGGACACGGGCAGTGTGTCTGGGAGGGAATGCATGGATGGGAGAACATCGCAGGGGAGGGGACATAGGCATCCTGGGACTGTCTGCCAAGTCTCTTCCCTGAAGAAGCCCTTTCTGGAAACGTCAATCGCTCCTCCTAAACTTACTTGCTCCACTTCATCACTGACACTGACCCATTCTGCTTCTATTCCTTTCTCTCCTCTCTTCTACCTTCCAAAGTATTTAGATCAATGCTGTCTTTTTAAAATGTTTATTTTATTTTTATTTTTCCTCTAACTCTACTTTTCACTTCACTATTACCCTCCAGGTACTTTAGTTAGATTGTGAGCCTTCGGGACAGTAAGGGAATTTTCCAAGTACCTTTCTTATTTCTAATCTTAATGTATATTTTCTGTAAACCGCTTAGAACCTAACGGATGTAGCGGTATATAAGAAATAAATTACATTACATTACATTACATGACTAGAAGTTCCAATCTCTATTTTCCATGATATGATTCTTTTTTCTAAGTACTATTTCTCTTTCAGTGAAGCACTTTTAGCTTTTCCTTCTCTGATATCTGCAGTAACTGAATTATCTTTTGTTCCTCAGGTCCACAGCCTAGGAATATATTTGGAAGAATATTTATTGATAAAATTACAGATCAAGAAAATAGCTGGTGCTGTCTTTTGTAAGCGGGGTACTCTTAAGATGTTCATGTTGGTGGGCAAATTTATGCTTGATATACAGATATGAAAAAATGATTGCAGAATCGTTAGGGAATAAGAAAATTTTCAAGTTAATATGGGTTCCATTGACGTCTTTTGTTGATCTATTGTAGATTTGTTTTTTATTGATATATTATGTACACATCCAGGGGGAGGGAGGGATGGTGGATTTATTTTTAAATGATTCTCTGAATTCTTGTAAAATTAATGTATGGGTTTATTTATTAGTGCTTATTATATATCATAATGAGCTTTTTGAAGATTTGATTATTAAATTAAAAATTTATAATAATTATGGGATAGGGTGGGGGAGGGATATAGATTGATTTGTTTCTTGAAAGAGTGTTAAGTGATGTCTTAAATATAAAATGTATTTAATTTGTATAGCACTTATTGAAAATGAATAAAGAATTAAAAAAAAAAAAAAAAGATGTCCATGATATATCTTGCCCCTGGATGATTTTCATTCAGTTTTATAAGTGATGGTTTTATGTCTTCCAGCTAGCCATCTGCGCACATTTCAACTAGTTCAAAATTAGCAACCAAACTGCCTACCAGCTGCAAACCTAGAAAACATGCTATCCGTGAGTTCTTACACTCGTTGCTCTGGTTCAATGAGTTTAAATTGAAAGTTCTTGTTGATTTTAAATTAAGAAATTTTCATCTTTATCTGAGACTTTGCATAAGCTGTTCATTTGGCAGGAGTCCAAGAATGTGTTATGCTCGAACGCTGCCAGCCTTCTGACTATTCCTTCTTTAAAATTTGCAAAATTGACTTTGGCTCATGCGATGGCCTTCCTTCTCCACAGCTGGTTGGTCCCTGGCTTTAGAATTCACTGTCTGATAGTTTGCATTAGAATATAATTTAATACACTTTTGGAAACAATTAAAGGCTTTCTTTTTTTTTTTTTTTCTAAATCTTTATTCATTTTTTAAAACTTACATCAAGTGTACAATTAATAAAACATTTAAGATTAAATACATCAGATACATAAGTTTATTCCCTTCCCACCCTCCCATTCCATTCATATTTAAACAAAAATATATAAATATAAATACTCTTATTTATAAGTTAAAACCTTCCATATAATTTAGACAACCCACCCTCCCCCTCTTCCCCCACTTGCAAATGTACTTCAAATAGAAAACGGCATCTATTCATTACAGTAAGCTGTCAATGGCCCCCAGATCTTTATAAATTTATCATAATTACCTCTTTGTATAGCAATTATGCTTTCCATTTTATAAATGTGACATAATGAATTCCACCAAAAGGTATAATTTAATCTACTATAATTTTTCCAATTACTTGTTATATGTTGAATTAAAGGCTTTTTTATTTCAAGAGACTTATTTCAATAAATGCTCTTCCAAATATACTCCTAGGCTGTGGACCTGAGGAACAAAAGATAATTCAGTTTCTGCAGATATCAGAGAAGGAAAAGCTAAAAGTGCATCACTAAAAGAGAAATAATACTTAGAAAAAATAATCATGGAAAATAAAGATTGGAACTTCTAATCATGTGTTTTGTAGGATGTTCTTTTGAAACTGATTTCCAGGATGTTTGTTAATTTTTTATATTGTTTGTACTATAAATCTCATTTGTTTTAATGTGACTTATAAATACTATGTGTTATTTGTGTACTGCAAAGAGTGATTTTAATCAATTTTGTGGCCTAAGTGTACAGTATGCATAAACAAAGAAATATTGCTGAACCGGCAATGCTTCCATGTGTATACCTGGATTTGCAATCTGGAAATCCGTTTTTCTTTGTACTGTGGAAGGCAATTCGTTGATTCGCAGGGAAAGCTGCCGTTTAAAAGGAGACATCTTCTGACTGAGTGCTGGGAACCCTCGGAAGGAGCCCTGTCTGGCCAGTTGCTCTATGGGAGCATGCCTTCGAGGAATAGCATGGGGATAGTTCGTATCTTTATCTAGAGAAATACTATCGAGAGGAGGAGATGTTGGGGAGGGAGGCGGCAGTGGTATACTGTTGGTTCCCACAGTTAGAGGTGCCATGGTTTTTATTTCTGTTTCATCTATAGGAAGGAAAAAAATGAAGTTTAGAAATCAGGACTTAAAAATACATAAATCACTTCTTGCATTTAATACACTAATTCGTGCTCATCCTGGATTGTAAGTCCACTTTTCCTCATTTAGGGCCTGTTTTACAAAGCCGCAGTAACGGCCCCAAAGCCCATAGAGATTTAAAGGGCTTCAGGGTTGTTGCCGCACGGCTTTGTAAAACAGGCCCTTAGAGTCCTTCACAAACAGCAAATGCAGGAAACTTCAGGTTTTCTTACTAATGGAAAGGAAGCCTCCTTGAAGATAATTTCATTGCCGATTGAGCAAAGGTTGTCAAGAGGTAGCAGGGACAACCAAGAGTTATCACCAAGGAAATCTTTATTGTGAATATGATCCAACTCGGTCAGGTTTTGATATAAAAGCCCTTTTCAGGGAATAGTGTTTGTGCTCCACCTTCAAACTACAGTAAAAGGGGCTCCTACAATATGTAAAAATTATGGCATTTGGCTCAGCAGCAAATGGATCATTGTATAGTCTATATATTCAAATCACTCCTTGGGAAACTGTGGGACCCCTAATGCAACGTTTCATGCCAAAACCCAGCCAAGTTGGGTCATATACATAATAGAGATTTTCTTGGTGTATCTCCTGGTTGACCCCGTTTCTCTTGGCCATATTTGTGTATACAGTGTGGAGGTTTTCATTCTGTTTCTCCTTATTGCCATTTACAGTATACACCAGCATGCATTATCAAAGTAGAATCAATCACTTTCTCTCCCTGGAGCTCAGGAATATTTCTTCAATATACCCAATTTCTGCTTATTTAATTGGATGGGAGATTCAAACCAAAGCAGTGCCATAGCACTATACAACTTAGAATGCCGGATATTAAAACAACAAAATAGGTAATGCATACAAATCGCGCTGGCGTTGTGGGGGGTTTGGGGGGTTGTAACCCCCACATTTTACTGTAAACTTAACTTTTTCCCTACAAACAGGGAAAAAGTGAAGTTTTCAGTAAAATGTAGGGGGTTACAACCCCCCAAACCCCCCACAACGCGGTGCGATCTGTATTAAGTAAAGTGGGGGGGGGGGGGGGGGGTTCCCCCCCACGTCACCCCCATCGGAGCCCTAAAAACAGTAATTTTCTTTGGCGCGTGCCTCAGCGCTGCGCTCAGTTGTCTGCTCGCGCCTTTGTCCCGGCGCGCTTTTGACCTGACACCGCTCAAACAAACTGAAACAAATGTCTGTAATATTAAATAACAACAAAATAGGTAATGCATAGTAAAACCAGCACTACATCTTTAAATGATTTTATACTTTTGAATACACAGCAGAGCAAAAGTAGGCAGCAAATCTTTAAAATAAATATCTTCTGTATAAAAATAGCCCTGAGAGCCGGCTCTATGGCTCAAATGTAGCACTGTATCTTGCAGCACAGTAGACACTGGTTTGCATCTCCAGTCCAGTGGGGCCAGCTAAGCTCAGGAAGGAAGTGAGGGAGTGAAAGTACCTTCCCCTATTACAGCTATCTACCGCCGAGTTGTTATGGCAAATCTAGTAGAGCAGGAAGCAGGTTCCTGGAGTAGTCTAGTGGACAGTGTGGTGAGCTATAGACTCAGGCCCAGATACCACTCGAATTACTACACATATGGTGGAATATGTGAGCCTTCCAAATCCACCCAAATCTCACTGTACCTACAAATAGGTTAACGCCTGTAGGCATAAGGGCTATTGAGGTGGTATAAAGTTGAGTCCAGTAGGTTTTGGGTGGGTTTTGGAGGGTTCATCATAAACTATAAAGGGGTTATAGTGAGATGTGGGCCTTTTTATGTGAAGTTCACTGTAGTGCCCCATAGGGTGCCCCACTGCAATTCTGGGATTTGTGTGTGATCAGTCTACTAAAAATGCTGGACTCTCCTACATCCCAATGGGTTGTTTTGTGTGGGGTTTTTTTTAATGTGTTTTATTTTTCAAACATGGTTCAAAAAAGTAGATGTATTGAGGATAAGCACATCGGAGAAATGGCCATTTTTGAAACAAAAAGATAGGTATTTTTCAGTTTTGAAAATGGTCATAATTGCTACTGGACTTTTGGGTGTGTTCTGCAAAAAGTCAACAGAGAGGAAAACGTAAATGAAAAAAAAAAGTCTTTGAAGCCCATCAATGAGACCAATGATCCATCCAGCCCAGTATCCCGTCTTCACGGAGGCCATTCCAAGTCACAAGTACCTGGCAAAACCTCAAATGGTAGCAGCATTCCATGCTATCGATTCAGGGCAAGCAGTAGCTTCTTCCACATGTTTGTCTCAATAGCAGACTATGGACTTTTCCTCTAGGAACCTGTCCAAACCTTTTTTAAAACTAGCTACATTAACCGCTTTTACTACATCCTCTGGCAACACATTCCAGAGCTTAACTATTCTCTGAGTGAAAAAATATTTTCTCCTATTGGTTTTAAAAGTATTACTCTGTAACTTCATTGAGTGTCCCCTAGTCTTTGTAAATCTTGATGCAGTAAAAAAAAAAAAAATTGATCTACTTGTACCCATTCCACACCACTCAGGATTTTGTAGACTTCAATCATATCTCCCCTCAGCCATCTCTTTTCCAAGCTGAAGAGCCCTAACCACTTTAGTCTTTCCTCATATGAGAGACATTCTATCCTATTTATCCTCTTGGTTGCTCTTCTTTGAACCTTTTCTAGTGTCACTATATGTTTTGAGATAAGGAGACAAGAACTGAACACAATACTCAAATTGAGGTCGCACTATTGAGTGATACAGAGGCATTATAACATTTTTAGTTTTGTTTATCATCCCTTTTTTAACAATTCCTAGCATCTTGTTTGCATTTTTGGCTGACACATTGGGCAGAAGGCTCCAGCCGTATTGTCCACGATGACACCCAGAAGTTATGTGTGTGTGCTTTCTGCAAAGAGCTTCTAGCTCTCAGAGAACGAGTGCGCTCCCTTGAGGCTAGAGTAGCAGACTTGGAGGAGCTGAGAAAGACAGAGAAGTATTATTTTATTTTATTTTAAAAGTTTCTAGTCCGCCAATCAACTAGGTGGATTACAAATACACATACATAATGTAAATGACATACTTAAAAATGTACAAATTCAAACATCAACGCACAATTGAAAATCATGTAAAATATCAGTGCCCCAGATCAACTTTGGTCCTTATGAAAGAACTTTCAATATCTTCTTACTTATAAAAAGCTCTAACAAATAGGAGACATACAAGGATGTTGTAGAGAAGTCCCACCTCCAGTCTGGTAGCCCTTGTGCTGCCTTGGAGGAGAGAGGTCTCCTAGAAGAAGAGCATCACTCTGGTGAAGTAGGAAATAATTCTGTAGCTAGGACCTGCCCACCAGGGGATACAATATCCTCTCACACCGAGGATGTCTCGTCCAGTGGCTTCTGCCCAGGGGAGAAGGGTTAGGACAGCTGTTGTAGTTGGTGATTTGATCATTAGGCATTATAGATAGCTGGGTGGCTGGTGGATGCGAGGATCACCTGGTCACTTGCCTGCCTGTGCGAAGGTGGCGGACCTCACGCATCACATAGATAGGATTTTAGATAGTGCTGGGGAGGAGCCAGTTGTCTTGGTACACATAGGTACCAATGACTAAACTAAACTAAAACTTTAAAACTTAGTTTTATAGACCGAGTCATCAACCAAGAGGAGCTTGACTCGGTTAACAATGATGTAACACATAATACATAAAATTGATAAAGTAGACTGAAATAGTTAATTTCCAAAATGTTTAGCAAACAAAAGTTTTCAGAACTTTCCGGAATAAAGCAAAATAACCTAAACTTCTTAATGTAAGCGGTAAAGCATTCCAGAATTCGGTTAATTTAAAAGCAAAAGATTGACTAAATCACTAAAAGCAGGGGTGCCGACACTTTTTGGGCTTGCAAGCTATTTTTAAAATGACCAAGTCAAAATGATCTACTAACAATAAAATTTTAAAAAACACAAAGCACAATGTACGCAGAGAAAATGTTAATAATCATTTATATTCTGGGGTTTTTTCACAGAGGTCAAGGCAGATGACTTTATGCAATGTCACCTCAGTAACAACTATACAAAAATAGACAAATATACTCCCTCCCTTTTTACTAAACCACAATAGCAGTTTTTAAAGCAGGGAGCTACGCTAAATGCCCCATGCTGTTCTTGACGCTCATAGGCTCCCTGCGCTAAAAACCGCTATTGCGGTTTAGTAAAAGGGGGCCATAGTGCAAAATATAGACAGCAGATATAAATTCTCAAAACGGACACATTTTGATCACTAAATTGAAAATAAAATCATTTTTCCTACCTTTGTTGTCTGGTGTTTCATGAATCTCTTGGTTGCACTTTCTTCTTCTGACTGCATCCAATATTTCTTCCCTTCTTTCAGCCTCCTGTATGCTTCCTCTCCTCCAGACCTCATTCCCTCCCTCTCCCTGCCCCCTTTCTTTCTGTGTCTTTCTCTCTCCATGCCCCCCTTTCTTTCTGCTTCCCTGCCCCATTTCTTTCTCTCTCCATGCCCTTCCTTTGTTTCCCTTCTTTCTTTCTGCTCCCTGTCCAACTTTCTTTCTTTTTCCCTTCTTTCTTTCTGTCTCCTTGTCCCCCCCCTTTCTTTCTTTCAGTTTCCCTTCTTTCTTTCTGTCTCCCTGTCCCCCCTTTCTTTCTTTCTGTTTCCCTTCCTTCTTTCTGTCTCCCTGTCCCCCCTTTCTTTCTTTCTGTTTCCCTTCTTTCTTTCTGTCTCCCTGTCCCCCCTTTCTTTCTGTTTCCCTTCTTTCTTTCTGTCTCCCTGCCTGCCCCCTTTCTTTCTTTGTCTTTCTATCTCCCTGCTCTCCCCCAAGCCACCGCAGCCATCGGGGAACAGGCCCCCAAGCTGCCCGCCGCCGAGTTGTGAGCTCTCCCTGCTTCCAGATGCGGTAAACAGAAGCGCCAGGCCGACCAGCCTTCTACCTGACGTCAATTCTGACATCGGAGAGGAAGTTCCAGGCCAGCCAGGTAGCGATGGGCTGGGCCAGAATTTCCTCTCTGATGTCAGAATTGACATCGGTGGTGGGGGTGGGTGGAAAGCTGGTCGGCCCGGCACTTCTATTTACTGCATCGGGAAAGCAAATGTTGTTCACAGAGAAGCAGGTAGAATGTGAAGGCAACGCGAGTCTATCATGGAGCCTGGGATGGGCTCCGTGATTGACTCGCATTGACTTCGCAATCTACTGGTTGATTGCGCTTGGCCTTTTGGGCACCCCTGTCTTAAAGGTTCTATTTTTACCACTAAGAGAGGGAAATGTAAGTTTTAATTTTTGAGAGTTTCTGGCAAGATGAGATCTATGAACATTCCAGTCTACAGGAATCAAAGTGGCAAAATTGCCAAATAGAATCTTTATATGCAATACAAATGCACTTAAATTGAATTCTGAGATACACTAGAAGCCAATGTAATTCCTTGAGAAGAGGGGTTACGTGATCGAATTTACTCTTACCAAAAATAAGTTTAGCTGCTGTATTCTGTATTAATTGAAGTCTCTGCAGACTGACCTTTGAAAGGCCCAAATACAATGAATTGCGGTTATCCAACAAATGATTGATTGAACCAATACAGAGAAGTGTTGTTGGTGGAAAAGTGCTCTCACTCTTCTCAGAGCACGGAGGCTGATAAAACACTTTTTAATAAGCGAGTTTAGTTGGTCCTTAAATGTAAGTGAAGAATCGATAATAATACCTAGTATTAATGAGAAAAATTCAATTTTCAGAGATTCTCCTGAGTCTAAGATCACAGCAGAAGGGAGAGAATCTAACTTTGGGCCAAGCCATAAAAGGAAAATGTGGGAGGGAAGCTCTGGAAGCCAAATTTAGGCTCTTAAGTAGCAAGCTGAAATCCAGATCCTCCAGGGTAGCATTTTTAGAAATGCTCCCAATTCTACACGCAGCACCCAAGAGGCAGGCAGGGCTCCGAAGTCTCAATGTATGGTTGAAATGATGGTGCAGGAATGAGGGCTTTAGATTTGTTATGAACTGGGCAACCTTCTGAGAAAGGGGGAGCTTGTTCCAAAAGGACAGACTCCACCTTAACCAGGATGGAACCAGGCTGCTGACACTAATGTTTAAAAAGGAGATAGAGCAGCTTTTAAACTGAGATGCGTGGGAAAGCCAACAGTCGCCCAGGAGTGGATGGTTCAGTGTGAGGTATCAGGATATTTAAGGAGTCCCAGTAGAGAGGTTCCAGTAATGATGAAAGAAAGACACAAAGTTATTCAGAGTAGTGAAGACACAGGGGGATTGCAAAGATCTGCAAAGTGATATAATCAGGATCGAGGAATGGGCATCAACATGGCAGATGAGGTTCAACATTGATAAGTGTATAGTGATGCATGTCAATAACAAAAAAATCTCATGCACGAATACAGGATGTCCGGGGCGGTACTTGAAGAGACTTCCCAGGAAAGAGACTTGGGAGTTCTGATCGACAAGTCGATGAAGCCATCCTCGCAATGAGCAGCAGCGGCGAAAAGGGCGAACAGAATGCTAGGAATGATAAAGAAGGGGATCACGAACAGATCGGAGAAGGTTATCATGCCGCTGTACTGGGCCATGGTGTGCCCTGACCTGGAGTACTGCGTCCAGCACTGGTCACCGTACATGAAGAAGGACACGGTACTACTCGAAAGGGTCCAGAGAAGAGCAACTAAGATAGTTAAGGGGCTAGAGGAGTTGCCATACAGTGAAAGATTACAGAAACTGGGCCTCTTCTCCCTCGAACAGAGGAGATTGAGAGGGGACATGATCGAAACATTCAAGGTACTGAAGAGAATAGACTTAGTAGATAAGGGCAGGTTGTTCAGCCTTTCCAAGGTAGGGAGAACGAGAGGGCACTCTCTAAAATTGAAAGGGGATAAATTCTGTATGAATGTAAGGAAGTTCTTCTTCACCCAGAGAGTGGTAGAAAACTGGAACGCTCTTCCGGAGTCTGTCATAGGGGAAAACACCCTCCAGGGGTTCAAAACAAAGTTAGACAAGTTCTTGCTGAACCAGAACGTCCGCAGGTACGGCTAATCTCAGTTAGGGAGCTGGTCTTTGACCAGAGGGCCGCCACGTGAGTGGACTGCTGGGCACGATGGACCACTGGTCTGACCCAGCAGCGGCAATTCTTATGTTCTTATGTTAGGAGGGTTTAAGAGGAAGGCAGAGTAAAAGACTCAAATTTTCCCTGTCTTTTCCGCAGCCTGTAGTTACAAGGCAAAAAACACAATTTGGAGTGTCTGTATACAAATGCTAGAAGCCTAAAAAATAAAATAGGAGAATTAGAGTATATAGCACTGAATGATGAGGTAGATATAATAGGCATCTCGGAGACCTAGTGGAAGGAGGACAATCAATGGGTCACTGTATTATTACCTGGGTACAAATTATATCGCAAGGATAGAATAGATCAAATTGAAGGGGGGGGGGGCTTTGCGCTATATGTTAATGAGAGAATTGAATCAAATAAAATAAACATTCTGAATGACATAGATACCAGTATGGAATCCATATGGATAGAAATTCCATGTGTAAAGGGAAGGAATACAAAGCAGGGTTATACTACCTTCCCCTGGGACAAAATGAGTAGACAGATGAAGAAATGTTTTCAGAGATTAGGAAAGCTGGAGAATTGGGCAACAGCATAATAATGGGTGATTTCAATTACTGTATATCTGGGAAGGAACATGATAGTCACAATATATTCAAAAATAGCCAGCTCCAAAAAAGAATATGCAAGCAACAGCTCCTAGCAGACGCCCACACATCTAACCCCCAAAAAGAAAACAAATGGGAAGAGACAAATAAAAAGAAGTGGAGAAAAAGAAAACCTCAGGTACACTTCATAGGTTAAAAAAAAAAACTTCACTCCTTGATAGATGGACTGTCCCCACATCGGGTACAAAAGTAAATCACATCACATGAGTCTCTTAAATCTGTTTAGATGAATAGTCAGGAAAAAGCTCTTTAAAAAAAGCACAATTATAATCCACTGCTGCAAAGTCAGTCAAGTAAAACCGAGGACCTATCTGTTTCCCAGCGACCTCCAAGCGCTCTTGATGGTGAACTCTGAGCAGTCATCTGGGAACCCTATTGTCCTGTACACCCAAGGATGATCCCTGTTTCACTCACCAGCTTCTTCATTAATCACTAGGTTAGACTATAGCAATATAGTCTATCTGGGTTCTATATATTCTCATCCAAAACAAATTACAATCCCTCCAAAATACAGCTTTCAGACTTATTTGCCATGCACAATGTAATGACCATGTTTCTCCACTATTTCAAAGGCTCTATTGGCTCCCAGTAGAACAGTGCCTAATCTTCAAAATACTTACCCTTTTAAAACATTCAGGATAGGTTTTCCTCTCTATTAATCATCTCTTACAGTCTCGTACTCCCTAGCTCACTCTCTATGTTCAATAAATGACCATTGTTTAGTCTTACCTCACCTGAAACATGCTTAACTAGAATCAACTAGAAAATAGATTGCAGAGGGTAAGCATAAATGGGGAAGGTGACTAACGGAGTGCCCCAAGGCTCGGTTCTTGGGCCTATCTTATTTAATATCTTCATAAATGACCTTGAAGAGGAGACAACAAGTAATATAATCAAGTTTGCAGATGACACAAAACTATGTTGGGCAGTTGGGTCAAAAAAAAGACATTGAAGATCTCCAGAAGGATCTAGACCAACTGGAGAAATGGGCAGACAAGTGGCAGATGAAGTTTAACATAGACAAATGCAAGGTGATGCACCTGGGCAAGAAAAATAAGGAACATGAATACAAAATATTAGGTGTAACATTGGCCAAAACTGAACAAGAAAGAGACCTGGGGGTACTGACAGACAGAAACCAGAAGCCGTCGACTCAATGCGCGGCAGTGGCGATGAAAGCAAACAGAATGTTGGGCATGATAAAGAAGGGGATCACGAGTAGATCGGCGGACGTTATAATGCCGCTTTACAGAGCAATGGTCAGACCACACTTGGAGTACTGTGTCCAACACTGGTCTCCTTACCTAAAAAAGGATATAGCCCTGCTGGAAAGGGTGCAGAGGTGAGCCACGAAACTAGTAAAAGGTATGGAAAATTTGAGCTACAAAGAACGACTAGGAAGACTGGGACTGTTCACCCTCGAGAAGAGGAGACTGCGAGGGGATATGATTGAGACTTTTAAAATACTGAAAGGATTCGACAAAATAGAGCAAGAATCATCATTGTTCACATTGCCAAATGTGAAACGGACAAGAGGTCATGGACTAAAGCTGAGGGGCAGCAGGCTCAGGACAAATGTCAGGAAGTTCTGTTTCACACAGCGGGTGGTGGACGCTTGGAATGCTCTCCCGGAGAAGGTGGTGAGGGAGACTACCATTCTGGGTTTCAAGTGTAAGTTGGATGTATACCTCCTTGCAAAACATATTGATGGATACGGGTAACCAGGGTCTCCATCTGGGAGCACCTGGCTTGGCCTCCGTGTGTGCGGGTCGCCGGAATAGATGGACCTAGGGTCTGATCCGGCGTAGGCGTTTCTTATGTTAACCAGACACCATGCTTTCTTTTTTGTTGCCCCTTTCCTGTGGAATTCTTTACTTCTTACTATTAGAGCCGAACTATCCTTTAAAAAATTTAAGATGGGCCTAAAAGCTTGGTTATTTGAACAAACATTTAAAGCAGGGGTGTCCAACCTTTTGGCTTCCCTGGGCCGCATTGACCGAAAAAAATATTTCTGGGGACGCACAAACGCTGCAGCAAGACAGAGGGTGTTTACCGGCAAGACGGTAAACACCTGGGGGCAGCAGAGGAAAACACTACATTGCCCTTGACCGGGGCCGCACAAAATACTTCACTGGGCTGCTTGCAGCCCTCGGGCCGCAGGTTGGACACCCCTAATTTAAAGCTTTTTAGGTTGACTATGGTTTTCTTCCCTTTGGGTTCCTTGGACAAATCCTTCCTGCTTACCATTTCTCATCCTCTCAATAGATAAATTTCCTCACCTTTTTTCTTCCCCTTTTTGACACGAATAGTCTTGAAATGAATGCTTTATTTCTTTATCAAATTTTGTAGTTCTTTTCTAACTGTGATTTTTTTTCTGTTATTTTAGAATAATGAAGGGCTTTGATCTACAAATTAGTAACAGCGATATAGCAAATTTCAATGAACTAAACTTGGCTGAAGATGAGACTGTGTACACATGCTTGCACTCTTCTAAGCATAATTAAAGGGCAGACAGCCACTTTCCATTCTAGTTTTGGCAGGTGCTCTGTTGGCAGCTTTGCTACAGGCCTGGTTAACAGTCAGTTTAGACACAGTTTATAATCCTGTGATCCCGTTGAGCAGTTGGAATTTGGATATCAATACCAAGAATAAGAAAGCCTTCCATGGAAGACTGTCAACTTGTACATGCAGGTGTTTCTAAACACTGAACAATATGATAAAAATGTGTAAATTTAAACAATTAGAGCAGCGGTTCCCAAACTTGTGATAGAGCACCCTCAGCCAGTCCAGTGTTCAGGCTATCCAAAATCAAGAGAGACGCCCGCATATGCTGCCTTTACATTAAGCACCTCTCATGCATAATCATTGTGGATATCCTGAAAACTTGACTGGCTAAAAGGTGTCCCAAGGCAGGTTTAGAAGCCTACAGTTTAAAGCATTACATCTTCAGGAAATGGTAATGGATTGTAGATGCCAGAAGATAGTCCACCATAAAAAAAACACAACAACTATACCTTTTATCCGATCATCATTAACTTTTTCATTTATGAGCTTTTGAGATCACAAATGACCTTTCTTCAGAGGATATTATGGCCAAAACAACCTTTGAGAGGCTAGGCGTTTCAAGCTCTTACCATTTTTAATATCCTGTATGTTCCTCAAGATTTCTTCCCTCTCTGCTTGCTCAGTAGCGGTGGTAACCCTAAACGATCCTTCTCTTGTAAATGTAGTTCTGCTGGCATCAAAGGTAGCTGTCACACCACACTCCTTTTCCCGTTTCTGTTTGCGCTCCAAGCATGCTGCAAATGCGCAACCAACTGCATGACTTAACCTCTCTCCCTGCAAAACAGGAAACAACATATGACTCACACACTAATATCCGTGCAAACTGAATACAAATAGGAAAAAATTAAATAATGTTATCAGAAACACTATGAAACTAATAAATAGCACATTTAAAAGCAAAGAACAGGAATACAGTGAGAAAGTTTTGCTCAGAGTTAAAATGGTCTTATTTTGTGGCTCTTTTCAAACGAAGAGAATATTTGGGTACCACTCTATTTAAACTGACCCTCCCTTCAAGGTCAAAGTGCAACTAGACAATATGTGCACACACATACATGCATATATACAAACTCAGAGGGGTTAGAAATAATTCATGAACCATGCCTTGCCTGCTTCCCTCGCTTTCCAGCTATGCAGTTTTCACCACATACTCCAGCAACAAATTCCATAGTTTTAATTGTGCTCAAAGTGAAAAAAAAATACCTTTTTTTTTTTTACTGTCCATAGCAATGCCTTATGGTGATGTTTTTCACCAACAAAAGAGCATATAACACACATTTCATATGTATAGAATGAGCCCTACACAGTTTGTATGTTTTGTGTGTATTACCTTGTACATGATGATTTTAAGTATTTATTATTTATCCTATTTATTGGATTTGTTATTTATTCGTTGGACCTATCATTAATTCTTACTGCTTTCATTCTTTGCATGTACATAGCTTGTATGTTAAAGTATGTGACCTGTATTGAGATGTGTTTTGTTGTATTTTACAGTACAAGTTAAGTCCCTGAAGCAGCCCATGGAGTACATGGCTTTGTTGGGAAGTATTTTAACCTACTTTAATAAAGATTTTTAAAGATCTCCTCAGCTTTACAAGTGTCACCTCTCCTGTCAAGTACCTAAAATATAGTTACTTACCTGTTGCAGTAAAATATAGTTACTTACCTGTTGCAGGTATTATCCAAGGACAGCAGGCAGATATTTTCACATGTGGGTGACATCATCCACGGAACCATCCATGGACAGTCAAAAAGTGTACTCTCACTTTTAAACTCTAAGACTGCCTGTACTGCGCACACACAAGTGCCTTCCCACCCGATGTCGGCATGTGGGACCATCAGTTCAGTAACAAAAAGAAGCCAACTAGGAAAGGAGGGAGGGTTGTGAGAATATCTGCCTGCTGTCAAATATGTGAAGTGCCGCTTCACCAAGATGAGAATCTAGCCTTAGAAAAAAGGATGGGAGAACTATGGCCTGGTTTAGATGAAATGTTGAGATGACCTTCAGGAGGAACTTGGGATGAGTGTGAAGAATCACCCTGTCATGGTAGAACATTGTATAGGGAGGATCTAACACAAGGGTTTGAAGTTCACTGACTCGACATGCAGATGTGAGAGATATAAGGAAGGTTAATTGCTGGGTTGTTGCTGGGAGTACAAGAAATTAGTAATTATCGTCCAATATCTTCACTGCATTTGACGTGCCATTATGTGGTGATGAGAGGAGACCTTCTAACAAATTCAAATTAGAGCATCAAGTCTTTTATGTGGTAGGAAGGCACGAGTTTGAATCATGTCTAAGAGGACTCAAATAAACTAGAGTCCAAGTGAATTCTAGATGGGATTTCTTGTACTGTGAACCCTAGGAGCTCCAGTAGATGAACTGTTGCATTCATGGCTTGGTTAGCTTGTTGAGGTATAGAGGCTTTGATCAACCAAGGTGCATGTAAATGTATACTTCTGCAATAGAAGTCCCAAGAAACATCCTTTATATATCTTTGATGACTACAGATGACTTCCTTTCTTGCAACAGAATGTATTGATGTGGATGTGAAGTGCATATATACAGTGGAAACACTTTCAATCTGTCTATGAGCCCTACTGGGTCACTTTCTTCCAGGACACTTGGCTATTTATTAAATAAGCAGTTTTTGGTAATCATATTCTATCAACATTTAAAAAAATTAACTAAATAACTCCTTGAAATGGTCTTAATCTCTAGGGAAGAGGGAAGAGGTTTTGGTAGAGTTTCAAGGGAGTTAAGACAAAAGTTGTTTCTGTATTTCTACGTATTAATACATTTATGACATTACCAGTTGTGTTTCTGTGTTCAAGAAACAAACATGAGGAGACATGCACTTATGTTTTACTATGGAAGTGACTTTGCTAAAAATATTTTATTTAATTATACCAACATATGATATTCCTTTCCTTCCAGCAAGAGGAGGGTATGTCTTCTGTCCTCTCCCTCCACAGAAAAATAATAAAGTTCCCAAACTTACTGTGTCTTTTACAGCCATGAAACAATGGCAAATCCATCGTCGTGTGGTACCATCTCGACAGATGTAAGAAAATGCTTTATCAAAGTTCCTGTCAGGAGCGCAGAAAGAAACTTTCTCTATTGTCTGATCTACTATAAGATCCTGTGGAAAGAGAATAATGTGTAGTTAAAAAGACTATTACTTACGTTAATTTGTAAGTGCACCTTAGATCAAAGCAAATGCACCAGCTTAGAGAAAGCAGTAAGAAAGAGTACAGAATTTCAAAGAAACATGGTGATCTTGTGCACTAGAGTGATATAATCTGATGCATACAGAAGGAGATGCAAATTTAGAAGAATTCTGAACATTTTGAGCAATATTATAACGTATCAACTAGGGGTTATTTTATAAAGACACATAAGTACCTATGTCTACAAAGTAGTCTTACAAAATCTGCAACAATCGTAGGTAAAGTGAAGTTACTCACCTGTAGCAGGTGTTTTCCAAGGACAACAGGATGAATATTCTTCTGACAGGTGACATCATCTGATAGAGCCTGACATGGTAATCGCTAGACTTTCAAGAACTTTTGGGAGCTTCCCACCATGCATGTATGCATGCGTCTTCCTTCCTATCGTCATCATGTGGGACCAGCTCAGTCTAATAATAGCTGATAGAATTCAAAGTCAAGGGGAAATGGAAGAAACAGTAAGAATATTCATCCTGCTGTCCTTGGATAACAGCTGTTACACATGAGTAACCTTGCTTTCTCCAAGGACATACAAGATGAACATATTTTTACTGATGGAATTCCTAGCTACCAGTCTGCCGTAAAAGAAAAATAAGGGAACATATCCGAGATCTAGGTCTGCGATAGGCAAGAATCTTGATCAAACCAATCATACTTCTTTTCTTTAAAGTTATTAAAAACAATTTTGACAGCCTAGAACACAATCAATTGTTGATTTCTAGACCCCCAAATAGGCACAGAAGGACTGTCTTGACCAACCATCTGACACACTGGCAATTTTGATCAAGTCTAGACAGTAGCAAGATGTGAATGTGTAAAAAGAAACAAGAAGTTGGGTAGATTTTATGAGCTTTTACCTGCTTCAGATAGAAGGCCAAGGCTTTTTCATAGTCCAGAGTGTACAGTCTGCTTTCACTTTAATAAGCATGTGGTCTTGGAAAAAATGCTAGCAGAACAACTGACTGGTTGAAATGGAACTCCAACACTACTTTAGGAAGAACTTAAGATGCATACGCAAAACAACTCTGTAAAACTTTCTTTAAGGTGGATCAGCTACTAAAGCCTGGAGCATGCTGATTCTGCAAGCTGAAGTAACCATCACCAAAAAACAAGATTTTTCAGCTCAGGTACTTCAGAAGACAGGTATCAAGTGGTTCAAAAGGAGCTTTCATCAGCTGGGTGAGATCCCCTAACACTGTGAGGGGCTTGATGGAAAGTTTTAGGAAATGAATAACTAAAGGCTGAGCAGAGATGGACTTACCCTCCACAAGCTCTTCACACAGTGATAAGCTCCAGCTACAATGAATGAGGTGAATCCTTACTAAGTTGGTCTTGAGACCTAACTTTGACAGGTGTAGAAGACAGTTAAGCAGTTATTGAGTTGGAGAGAAAAAAGGATCTAGGGTCTTCCTCTCCTCCTCTTTGGACTTTCCCCTTTCGTGTGGAGGGAAGGGGTTCTGAGGGAAGACCAAAGGACCCACTCCAACAAGAGGCTTTCTGGTGCCTCCCAGGATGGTTTCCCTGGACACCCAGGAGTGATCAGAATCAGAATTTTGAGTACCCTCCTGGAGATATATCTGAGTTATCTGCCTGTCCTAGTCAGGCCTAGGACAGGGGTGTCAAAGTGCTGGGGATCTCCAGTTCTCCAAAGAGTCTTCTCTCCCCTGAGGGGCTGGAGATTGACACCAGATCAATGCAGAACAGTCTCAATGCCCTTTGAGGCCTCAGTATTGATCTGCTGTCTGCAGGCAGAGTGTGGGCCCCAAAGATAGGGTGGAGCTCCTGAGAAGCATGCATCAATGCCCTCATTGCTATAGTTTCTTGCTGGCAAATAGCTACTTTGTTTGCTCCTGGAGTATGGCCCTGATCCACTCCTTGAGGGCTGCCATTGATGAAGATTGGGCTCAGCTGGAGTGCTCACATTTTCAAAGCTATTGGTGAACTGATCTTGGCTCGATGGAGGCTGTCATTACCCATCCAGTTCTTGGAATATTGAATGGGGTCTCACATCAAGAATGCTTTGAGTACATCAATGACTTGATGCCTCAATGGTCTCAAAACCGTGCTTCTAGGAGAATCAATGCCTGTGTTTCTTGGCCTGTATGTGAAGCATAGTAGCAGAATCCTTCAACATCATTGAGGGAACTGGATGATGCCTTATTCTGGCAGCCACCATCAACACTTGATGAAGAGAAAGATGGAGGCATCTTCACTGTATCAGAGAGCCACAGGCAGGTCAGGTTTTCAGGATATTCACAATGAATATGTATGATAAGGATTTGCATGCACTGCCTCCTTGAGATGCAAATCTATCTCATGCATATTGTGATATTCAGCCTATGCCTGCTAGGTCTGTCCCCAGAGCAATGCACAAACCAGAATTAGATGCAGTAGAAACAATACACTTTAAACCTCAAACTGACAATTTTGAGGAGTTTTCTTCTGTGGACTCGAGGGAGCACGAGAGCAGATTTGCCTGTTCTACAACACACACATAGTTCTAGCTTGGTTCCCAGCAGTCATGCATGCTGAAACTAGAACCAGCAGGAAAGCTTTTGCACCTGAGGGTTTGGGGCATGGCTGCAGGCTTTTACTCCAGAGAACAGAACAGCTAGAGAGGCAGAGGGAAAAGAAGGAGCAGCAAGAAAGGCAGGAATGCTCAGGGCTCAGAGATGGCAGTGAACAGCCTGAATGCATGGACCTGGTAGAGGCCGGTGCAGAGCAACTGGGGCCTAGAAACCAGGAAATTCAAGCTATGGAGCTGGAGCCATACCATGAGCAGCTCACTGGGACACTGCCTATGGAAGTCTGTTGCACTGAAGGCAAGAGAGCTAAAATTACCTTATTGTTTGGCTGAAAGTTTTTGCCTCATTTTTTGTTTTGGATTTACTTGTGAAGAACTGAATATTTTTGGATAAGCTTTCTGAATGCTTATTACTGTGTAACTCTGAGAAAGGTGTGGTGCTTTGTGGCACCTGATTGAACTTTAAAAGAACTAGGGTTTTTTTTGGGGGGAGGGGTTCTTTCCCTCTGGGTGGGGGAAGGGCTGTTAATAGTCCCAGGAAGTGGGGACTGCTCTGTGTTTTTCTGTGGTGGATTTTTGAGGGCATAAATTTTGCATATTGAGACCACACAGAGCACACTCCCTGGCCAGCAAGTCATATGCTGGGGCCTAGTGCCGTAGCACTAGTGCAGGCTGAGTGATCTGATATCAGCCTATGAAACTGTTTTGGATAAATTCAGAGAGTTGCTTTAGAGATAAGCTGAGGGGGCTTTGAGAAGCCAGAACTGTGAATTTTGAATATTGAGAGACTCAGGATAAAAGAGTTTCAATGAACTTTATTGAACAGCAATAACACAAGGACTGAAAAAAAAACAAACCACAAAACACAAAAAAACCCTTTTCTTTTTTGTGGGCATGGTGTGCACTGGTAAAAGGACCATACTTTATGTGCTTGGAACATTCTGACAGTATTGTTTTCTTTTTGAACCTTGGACTGTTTAAACCTGGATGCAAGAAGGCTGGTTTAAATGTGTATTTTTGCATGCATAAACTAGGTCCTTGCTTTATAAAACATATTTATTTGGTGCTGTGGCATTTTTTTGTTGTTGCCTTTTCTTTTCCTTGTGCAGGCCACAGCGGCTCACAAGAGTTTTCTCTTGTCACTGGTGCCCTAGGACCCATTTCCCTGAGGCTGCCAGTGATAATATTTATTGTGGTATCCTGAAACCTGACCTGCCTGTGGCTCTCGAAGACTGGAATTGCCTACCCCTGCACTATATGATACACAATGCATCTTCACTATCTGATACAGCTCCCAGAACCATACAGACCAATGCATTGGACTACAAAGTCTATGGAATGGACTTCTTGGCACTAAAAATTCATTTGTCCTGCTTCTCAAACTTTCATACCTGTTCTTGACATCTGTGAACAAAGTTTACAAGAAGAGGTATTACGATACATCAAATATGGGTGTCCAAGAGGGACATGGTCCTGCTGCATGGGTTGCATTTCTTAAAACAATTGGGAGTTTTCTGGAACATGGCAGGAAAAATAACCCACCTGGTGCTTGAGGATTAAAAGGGCTGAGTGGACTATGGAAAATGAAAGAAAAGTGTTGAAAAACCTGACCACATGCCAAAAAGGGGGAAGGAGAAATACCGACCCCCATGTAAGACATTTACACAGAAACTAAAGAAATAACGCTACAAAACTGCATTGAAGAATTGCTAAGATGCGAGCTGTAGGAAAGAATAGTGAATCTAAAGAGGCAAGACAGCATGTGCATGTACAGTGCTCCCAAACACTTCTAGCAGGAATGTTGAGAAATGCTTACTTATCACACCAAACTCTGTCAAATGATATCCAATAGTAAGAATATGCTTGTTTGTCCTCAGAAGAATAGAATTGCTCAGAAGTTGGTATAAATGTACATGCATATTTTATAAAACGTGTATACTTTGGATGGAACATGGGCAGCATTGTAAACTCCCCCGAGAAAACTCCTACACTTGTATTGTATTGTGTTGAACACTTGAGTCACTTAAACAATCAAATATTCTGCAAGCTTACTTTATACATGCATAGCCCCTGAGATAATTTATAAAAGTATTTCTTTGTGGATAGAACAGGGTTTATCTGTATAAAGGTTTATAAAAAAATTATCCCCTTCTTAAGTGCTTATCAAATATGATCAAAAGAATGGTTCAATTGACTACTTTCAGAGCTGCAACTTAAGCTTGGTGCTGAGGGTGTCAGCACTGAAAGAAGTGAGAAAACCTTTTCACAATATCTAAATGGTTTACCAAAGAATCCACTAATTGATAGCATTGCAAGACCTTCTTTATGATTAACTTAACTTATCCCTTTCTTCGACCTTTTTATGTATTCTGGTCTTTGACTACTTGTAAACCGAGTTGAGCTCCGATGGGAAATGACCTGGTATATAAACTGAAGACTAGACTAGACTTTCTAGGAAAAGGAGCTTTTTATAATTAATGAATTTTAAAATGTTCATTTGTGATTGTTTTATTTATATTGATTTGTATGTGTCAGAATTATACTATGTTTGTAGAATGGAACCCATCTAGGTAATAGGCAGGAGAGAAGTTTGTTTGCTTTATTCATTCATTTATGAAATCCAAGGAATGAATTAATGCCTTGCTACTGGAACAGAAGCATGGGGCGGCAAACAGACAGAAGTTTTATCAAGAGGAATACTAATCATTTCAAAGATAGTCGTTTCAAATCCTATTGCTATTTCTTGTGATTTTGGGAAAATCATTTAACCCTCCACTGCTTCAGGTACAAATTTAGATTGTAAATCCTTTAGAGACTAGAATGTTAACTCACCTTGAGCTTCTACTGAGAAAGAACATAAGAATATCCTTACTGGGTCAGTAGCCCGTCCTCACTGTGGCCAATCCAGGTCACTAGTACCTGGCATTCCACCCCCCCCCCCAAAAAAAAAAAAAAAATTAATAACATTCCATGCCACCAACCCCAGTAGCCCATCCTCAAGGTGGCCAATCCAGGTCACTAGTACCAGGCAAAAACCCAAATAGTAGCAACATTCAATACTACTGATCCAGGGCAAGTAGTGGCTTCCGCTATGTCTGTCTCAATAACAGACTAGGGACTTTTCCTCCAGGAAATTGTCTAAACCTTTCTTAAAACCAGCTACGTTAACTGCTCTTACCACAATCGCTGGCAACGCATTCCAGAGCTTAACTATTCTCTGAATGAGAAAATATTCCCTCCTATTGGTTTTAAAAGTATTTCCTTGTAACTTCACCGTGTGTCCCCTAGTCTTTGTAATTTTTGACAGAGGTGTGAGCTAAATCCAAACAAACTTAAGTCTCAGGCTTTTCCACTGATCTTAGTAACATGCAAAAATCTAAGTAAGCAGAATTTAAGATCAAAGCACTAAGCAAAATACAGCCTTTATTTGGAACGTAGCTATACATAAAAACATATAAAAGTTAAAATGCATGAAAATATATGCAATACTGTAGTTACTTCTTAATACGAAAAACATGAAATTACATCTGAGCCATTAATATGCAAAGTATAAAGCAAAACATAACAAAAATTCATAATAGTATACTCTCACAAAATGAACCTGAGATTATTTCAGACCGTTTACTTTATAAATGACTAGCAGAATGTTCTTAACATAATAATAGCCTTACTGGGTCAGACCAATGGGCCATCAAGTCCAGTAGCCCGTTCTCATGGTGGCTAATCCAGGTCACTAGTACCTGGTCAAAATCCAAGGAGTAGCAATATTCCATGCTACCGATCCAGGGCAAGCAGTGGCTTCCCCTATGTCTTTCTCAATAACAGACGATAGACTATGGACTTTGGAGAGGAAATTCAATACATTAGGCAACAATCTGGGCATAGGATCACATTTTATAAATGAGCCAGATACTGTATATTAAAACTTTTCTCCAACAGATATCACAATGTAATGACGCACAGCTGCTAGAAAACACCACAAAATTGCTTAAACCATCTTGTGACTCTATAGATTGATGCCACTAGATGGTAGCATAGGTTTCCACTTAACACAGTAACAACTAAAGCTTAATTCATTCAAATCAGTGATTTTCTGTATTCAGTTGCAAAACAAACATGAACCTGAATGATAACTAGCTACCGAGCACCTAAGAATAGTCATACTGGATTAGAGCAACATCCATTAAGCCCAGTATCCTGTTTCCAACAGTGGCCAATCTAGGTCACAAGTGCCTGGCAGAAACCTGAATAGTAGTAACATTCCATGCTACTGATCCCAGGGCAAGTACTGGCTTCCCCCATGTCTGTCTCAATAGCAGACTACAGACTTTTTCTCCAGGAACTTGTCCAAACCTTTTTTAAATCCAGACAAGCTAACAGCTTGAATTCTAAAGCTTAACTATTCTTTGAGTGAAAAAATATTTCCTCCTATGTGTTTGAAAAGTGTTTCCATGTAATGTCATTGCATGCCCTGGTTTTTGTATTTTTCAAAAGAGTGAAAAGTGATTCACTTTAGAGAATGACACGGTGGTTGTTACCTGCGGCTAGCCGCAGGTAACCCACCGAAACGGGAAAAGAAAAAATAGTAGTCGTGCGGGGACGGGGACAAGGCCATTCACCGCCCCGTGGAGCGGTGAATGGTCTTGTCTCCACAGTGAGGCAATCAAGGATTGCGCGGTCCAGCAGCCCCCACCCGCCCGATCGCAGCATTCAGCCAGCTCCTTCCCTCCACCTTATATGCAGAGTTTGTCGGCTTTCTTTTTCGCCCAGCCGCACGCTTTCAAAAAGCCGCGCACACGCGGCTGCTCAAGTTGTTCAATCTTCTCATCTGCTGCAACTTCCTGTTTCCGGTTGCGTCAGAGCAGAAGATTGAACAACTGAGCAGCTGCGCGTGCGCGGCTTTTTGAACGCATACGGCTGGGCAAAAAAGAAAACCAGCAAACTCTGCATTTAAGGTGAGGTGGAGGGAGGGAGCTGACGGAACGCTGCAATCGGGCGGGAGGGGCCTGCTGGACTGCGCGATCGCACGTGTTCCTGGCTCACACTAGGAAGGAGGGAGTGAAAGGGAAAGAGATTCTGGGCTAAGGGGATGAAGAGGGAGAGAAAGAAACCCACAGCAGGAAAGAAAGGGGAGGACAGGTAGGTGAGCCAGATGCTGGAAGCAGGGGGGGGGAAAGAAAGAGGGAAAAAAGCTAGATGGGGTTGAAGAGAAGAGACACATTGGTGTGGAAGAGGAAAATAGGGGAAATCTGGACACAGGAAGGTAACAGAAAGAGGGGAAATTATGTGCATGGGACATAGAGACAGAGACATAAAGGGGACATGCCATGGGGATGATATATGGACACAGGGGTGGGGTGGGGCAATGCCAGATACATAGGGGAGATATTAGAAATGGGGAAAATAGGAACACAGAAGCGAGATTGTTTGGGGACCAAGCTCGCAGGCTCCAGCGGCTTGCACAAATTACATTGTAACATGCCACGAAAGTAAGAGGGAGGGAGGGAGGTAGATAGATAGGCAGGCCGCGCGAGAGGAGCTGAAGGGTGGTAGAAAGGAACAAATGGTAAAGGAGGGAGGGAAGGGTGGTGGTGGAAAGGAATAGAACAGACATTGAAGGAGGGTAGAGAGGAACAGACCCTGAAGGGAAATGTGGAAGACAGAGTGGGGAGAAGACGCTGGAAGGGAAGAAGACAGACTATGGGGGAGCGGAGGGAAGAAGATGGGTGCTAGACCAATTGGTGGGGGTGAAGGGAGAGGCACAGTAACAGCAAATGGAAGACGCAGAGAGAAGGCACAGTGGATGGAAGGAACTGAATGAGAAGACAAGGAAAGTAGAAACCAGACAACAAAGGTAGAAAACAAATTCTATTTATTTATTTATTTTGCTTTAGGATAAAGTAGTATATTAGTTGTGTTGATAAAAATTTATAAACAAAGCCCTATCAGCTGAACATCTCTTTCTCTAGTTCAGCAGCCAGAACGTTGATTTATAAGGAAAGAATAAGCTAAATATTGCACACTGGTTACCTATTATACACAGAATAACGTTTAAAATCATATTACTAACATTTAAAATCCAACAATCACATGAGTCATTATTTCTGGACAGACTATTAATCCCTTACTCTTCACTAAGGACGCTAAGATCGACGCAACAAAACTTATTAGCCATTCCTTCTTTAAAAATAATTGGGACAAGAAGAGCAACCATATTTTCAGTACAAGCACCCCAACTGTGGAACAATTTACCAATTTATCTACGTAACGAACCTTCATTAGTCAAATTCAAACGCGGTCTGAAAAGCATTCTTTATAAAGATGCATTCAATACATAGATAGATAATTGTAATAAACACAGTACTTATTCACTAAAGAATCAAATGAGTAGGACATCAATATGGAAACTATAAGTGCTTTTATAATCTTACTAGTCTTTAAGCCCGTTACATTAACGGGTGCTAGAATACTGTTCACCCTCTATGTTGCCCCTTCCATTCACTGCCCTCTCTTCTCTTTCTATCTCTCTCTTTCTCTCCCATATGGCCTCTCTCCATCTCCTCCTTCCTTTTGCCTTTGTCTGGCATACCTTCCTCCTTCCCTCCAAGCCATTCTCTCCCCCTCTGCTCCCTTTCCTCATTTAACTACTTCATTGGGCAGCAGCAGCATTCACAATTCATTGCTGTTGCTGGCTTCAGGTCTTTCTCTCTGGCCGGTCCTGTCTTCATGAAAACAGGAAGTAGGCAGGACTGGCCAGAGAGGAAGGCCTGAAGCCAGCAACAGCAGCGAATTGTAAACGCTGCTGCTGCCTGAAGCACCCGAGGCAGACGCTTCTCTCCCCTCCCAGCCCAACCCCCGCTGACTCTGCGACCCTCCTAGCAAGACTTTAATATCAAACCTCCCTCCAGCGTTGGCACTCGCTGCACTTAAACAGGCTGCTTCGGCTTTCTTCTGCCGTTGAGGCTCTCTGTTGCGTCATTGATGACGTAATCAGTGACGCAGCAAAGGGACTCAACTGCAGGAGAAAGCCCGAAGCAGCCTGTTTAACGTGCAGCGAGTGCCAACGCTGGAGGGATGTTTGTACTGGTGCAGAAGCGATATGTCTCTCCCCCTCCAGTACCTGTGCAGCACTTTGCTGCGGCGCATCCTCCCATGGGGGGGGGGTTGCACAGTGGGAGCGGGTGAGAGCGGCGATCTCCAGTTGGGGGGGGGAGGGGGGTGAGAGCGGCGATCTCCAGTTGGGGGGGGGGTTTGCACAGTGGGAGCGGGTGTGAGTGGCGATCTCCAGTTGGGGGGGGGGGTTGCACAGCGGCTTAGAACTTAAAAAATAACTTCGGCCACAACATTACCTTGGGGTATGCTGAACTTAAAAATTAATTCTTTGTGAACATTAGTTTGGGTTCCGCGAGTGTGTAGAACCCTGGTGTCCGATCGGGTCCTGTTTGGTCTGCCACTGCCTGGAGGAATTGAAGAGCGTGTAGGGCGGAAGCGCGGCCGGACGGCTCGAGGCCGGTGCCGGACATGGGGCCCCCAGGAGCTCGAGGCCGGCGGCGGGCATGGCTGGCGTGGCATGGTGGAGGAGGAATAGAGTGCGGTGACGTAAAACCCGCGCATGCGCAATCGTGTTTCCGCGACGGGATCAGGGAACACGATTTTTTTAGTGCGCATGCGCGTCCTACCATTTTATTATATTAGATTCCTCTTATTTTTCTCTTCTTTCAAAAGATCATTAACATTAATCTGAATCTTTATACAATCTTCATATTAAAAATCATCTACTTTTAAACGGATTAATTATTCCTAACATTACCTCTTTCCTTGTATCATTTTAAAATAATTGAAGCTTTTTCTATTAATTAATTTTCTTCATATTTTTTTTCTTAATTGACCCTATCCTTATGTACACAAACCTTAAATGTTCATTTTTTTAAAATTAATTTTATAAATTGTATAAATTGTATTTCTGCCTTTTACCTACTTGTTCCAGTTTGTATTAATAGAACATAATGATTAGTCTGTATAATTTTGTCTTATTTGTATTTGTATTTGTCATCCCTGGCTTTTATTGTACATTACAATTATGTAATACGCATTGAAATATTGGATATTGCGTAAAATCAAAATTTAATAAACTTGAAACTTGTACTAAGGCTTATATGGATGCTGCGGGGACAGTGAAGGGGCGGTGAATGGGATGGCGGTGAAGGGAATGACGGTGACAGGGCGGTGAAGGGAATAGCGGTGACAGGACGGTGAAGGGGACGGTGGGCTGGGGACGGGGCAGTGACGGGGACAGATTTTTTCCCCCATGTCATTCTTTAATTCACTTTCACTCTTTTAATACCACTCAGGATTTTGTAGACCTCAACCATATCCCCTCTCGGTAGTCTCTTTTCCAAGCTGATGAGCCCTAACCTCTTTAGTCTTTCCTCATATGAGAGTTGTTTCATCCCCTTTATCATTTTGGTCCCTCTTTTTTAAACATCTTCTAATTCTGTTATACCTTTTTTGAGATACAGCAACCAGATCTGAACACAATCCTCAAGGGGGAGGTTGCACCATGGAGCTAAAAGAGGCATTATAATATTATTGGTCTTATTTACCACCCCTTTCCTAATACTTCCTAGCATCCTGTTTGCTTTTTTGGCCACCGCCACACACTAGACAGAAGATTTCAGTATAGTGTCTGCAATGACACCCAGAACTTTTTCTTGGTTGCTGACTTCTAGAGGTAGACCCTAGCATTCTTCCCAAATGTGCATCACTTTGCATTTGTCCACATTAAATTTCATCTGCCATTCGTATTCCCAGTCTTCCAATTTCCTACGGTCTTTCTGCAATTTTTCATAGTCTGCATGTGTTTTGACAACTTTGAATAGTTTTGTCATTGTAATAGATTAAGGATTTTTCCCTCCTCCATGCAAATGTTATACCCCTGGGCAGCAGGAGATGCTAATCAAATGTGGAACTACAGGTCACAGAATGCACTGGGCTATGGAGTTCAGTGTTGAGTCACAGGGGCGGGACTCAGGAGAGAGGTATTTCTATCTAGGCTAGGTTTATTCTGGAGAGGACCCTGAGAGAGAAAGAAGACCTCAAGTTTTCCCTGGAGATAGGAGGCGGCAAACCTTGGAAAAACAGACTGATGCCTGTATGTACTTGGTTGAGGTAAGCCAAATTCATTCTATTTTGTGTGAGGCAAATAATAAAGCTAAGTGTTTTTGTTTCTGTGCAAAGTGTTTGTGTGTTAATTGCTCCTAGCAAACCAAGCTAGTCTACCACAATCATCTGCAAATTTAATTATCTCATTTGTCATTTTGATTTCTAGATCATTTGTAAATATTTTAATAACAGAACCCTTTGCCCAGCTTTCATCCTTCCCTCCCTCCCATCCCCCTATACAGAAACCTTGCCCAGCTTCCATCCTTCCTTCCCTCCCATCCCCCTGTGAAGAACCCTTGAGCAGCTGCTCCCGCGCCCGCCACAAAGTTGAACCGCCGAACCCCCACTGACCCTCCATCCTTCCCTCCCAACCGATCCCCACAGACGACCCCAGCAAGAAGGCTGCGAAGTGGCCTGTGAGTGCTGCTGGCCCGACGCTCCTCTGCAGCAAGGTATTTATGGTCACATTCGGCGGGGATCGGTTGGGAGGGAAGTATGGAGGGTCAGTGGGGGTTCAGCTGCACGGGGGAAGCTCGGCTGCCTATGACTAGGGCTTATTTTCAGGGGTAGGGCTTATTTTCGTGGAAACACAGTATGTATACTCTGGAAGAAAGATGGGAGAAAGGGAATATGATGGGCGTTAATGTACAGCAGGTGAATGTTTTTCAAATGAAGGAAATCTACGGAGAGGGCATAGGATGAAGTTAAGAGGTGATAGGCTCAGTAATAATGTAAGAAAATACTTCATTACAGAAAGGGTGGTAGATGCGTGGAATAATCTCCCAGTGGAGGTGGTGGAGAAGAAGACTGTATCTGAATTTCAGACTGCGTGGGTCACACATGTAGGATCTCTTGGGGAGAAGAGGAGATAGTGAATGCTGTAGAGGGGCAGACTGGATGGGCCATTCGGCCTTTATCTGTCTACACGTTTCTGTGTTTCTAAAAGAGAATGCATTTGGAAATGCTCACAACTATTGAGGGTACAGCACATTGAAGTTTGAAGATGGGCTGTGGAAATGGATGTCTGACACACACTGGTCAGCAGTATTATGGCTCCACATGGGAAGATATTTGGTGGCTCTCCTTCAGCTCATTAAAGCAGCCCCAGCTTAAAATTAACGAAAACCACTGGTTTATGTGATCACATAAAGAATGCTTGGCAGTGGAAGTTACTTCTAGAAGTACACCTCTGTCCATCTCTTCTGCTTACATGTCATAGGATGAAGCCTAGTATGACAATCATGGTTAACCTGTACAATGGGAAGATGTTACTTCAATTTGTCCCCATGCAAGGAGAGCTGATCAAGAGTTATGTTCTCAGGTTTCGGATGTGAATGGCAGAACAACCTCTGTTGTTACAGAGGTGATAGTTTTCTTGCTGGTGATACACCTTGTTTTGCCTTGTGAGATTTAATGCAGAAGCAACCTTTTTTTATACATCTGGTGGTACAGTAGGAGCCTAGGATGCTCCAGAATGCTGGACAGATTCATTTATTGGACCTCAGTGGCACTCAACCTGAAGATTTGTCCTTGACCATGGCCCATTGGTGGTTCTCTTTGAACAGATATATCTCACACTTGCAGGTCCTTTGGGAAGGAATTCTTAACTTACTTTTCTTCAAATTTGGGATGGGGGGGGAGGAATGATTTTCCCCATTTATCTAAGAACATTTTCACCATTCCACCTTAGTTAGCATTTGTTGTTTTTTTTTGTCTATTGTTCATGTTGAACAGGCTAATCCTTATAAGATTTGTATTTTTTAGACCTTCATAGGCTCTGGCTTAGCTTCTTAAGGATAATGATTTTGTTTGAGTAAGCCAGTTCATCTTTTGATTGCATCTGGAGTTTTAAAAAAATAGGTTTGTTAGTTAGTTATAAAACATGGACACATCGGATTTTATGGATTTAACTAACATTTGTTTTACTCAGTTGTTATTGGGACTTTCTCGTGCTTCTAGGGCAGGGGTAGGGAACTCTGGTCCTCGAGAGCCGTATTCCAGTCGGGTTTTCAGAATTTCTCCAATGAATATGCATGAGATCTATTTGCATGCACTGCTTTCAATGCATATTCATTGGGGAAATCCTGAAAACCCTACTGGAATACGGCTCTCGAGGACCGGAGTTCCCTACCCCTGTTCTAGGGTCTATTATTCTTTTCCTTTTCCAATTTTTTTTTTTTTTTTAACTAAAGTTGCTCCATAACCCAATCATCTTTGTTGCAAAGTGGAACACAGGAAAATTATTCAAATGACTTCATTAAAAACACAGAGGTTCATTCACACACCTATAGACTAGATTAGCATTTTTAATCTTAAAAATGAACCCAAAACATTATTTGATTTGCATATACTACTTCTGAACAATATACCAGGCCTGTGCAATATTTGCACAGCACCAACTTAATTTCTGAATTTGAGTATGTTATATACTAATTTCATGAAAAGGCATGTAACCATACAGCCAAACAATTTATGCTGTGAAACATGATATGCAAAATGTTTTCTAGCAATAAGAAAGCTTATTTTTATTTATGATATTTTTCATCTTACAATATATATTCAAAGTCTAACCTTTGTTTTTTCATCCACAACTCTCAGGCCATCCGCTGAAACCCACAGGACTGCTTTCACTGCCTTCTTTCCAGTCTTTCATAAGAAGTAAGAAAAAACAAAGTGCATTATACAGAGGTCATCAGTATAAAAGCAGATAAACCAGTATGCAAAGAACCACAGCAACTAAATATAGCACAAGTTCACAAGATGCACCCAAAGCCAGCTCCATCAAACCAGACTCCAAACCATTTAAAGTGTGAAACAAGCAAAAGCCAGGATTATAGAAACAAACTGCACAAAAACAAAAGGGAGGGGCAAGGGCACAAAAGGAAAGAAGGAACAGTTGGAATATTCAACAGGTTAAAACATTTGTTTAATGCAAAAAAGTTCTAAACAACATTTATCACCAATTTAAAAGCATCTACCAAAAGTCAGGTACATGATGCTTAAGAAGTTACACCACAGGTAGCCTTGACAGGAGATATGCTGAGAACTACAAACTGCTGAAGGAATGTGCCTCCTTAATGGATCCAATTCAGCCTTCATCTTAAATAGTTATGCGCCATCACCATAGCATTGTCCAAAAAGCCTATAGGTAACTGTGTTCTTTATGTTGTACTTTTTATTTCGGTTCTTTTGCAGAAGCCCAAGGTTGAGTATGTCCTTATGAGCACACTACCACACTAATAAGAGAAGCCTCATCTATACTATGTATTGTAGAGGAATGTTAGAAAAAAAAAAAAAAAATACAACCCAAAAACAACAACCAACAACTTTCTTTAAATTCTTTTCTATTCTTGAATCGAGTTCTTTTCTTAATTGATGTAAAATATATATTGTAAACTGCTTGGATCCTTTTTTGGCTGTTATGCAATATATAAAGTTTTTAATAAACATAAACATTAAAAATACGAGGGTCATTTCAAAAATAATGCACAGGTTGGCAACATTGGGGAGTGGATGATGCAATTGCAGTAAACCTTGTTTCACTTTCACTTTGGTGCTTGAAGCAGAAGGATGTGTGCCAAGTGTGGGAAATGGAGGCTGCAGGTTTCTTGGGTACTGTGTCTGTTGATGTGTTGACTGTGTTAAGATTGAAACTACGTGGCAAAAACCCGACAGAAATCTATAGTGCGTTACATGAAGTTTGTGGTAAGTTAGCAATGGACTGTAGTACAGTTTCTCGGTGGGCAACTCATTTTTGGAGTGGTCGTGTGAGCACAGATGATGATACAAGACCAGGAAGGCCGAAATGATGTGTGAAACTCGTGGCTGATGCTCTTGAACAAGACTGTCGTGCGACATGCGAGGAACTTTCTGAAACCACAGGGATTCCACCGATATCAGTATACCAATTTCTGACAAATGATTTAAAAAAAGAGAAAAATTTCTGCGCGATCCCCCACTTCTTGACTGCTGAACAGTAGCAGACACACCTGGACAATGCAACCATGCTGAAACAAAGATTCGATGTTGAAGGTCAGGCATTCTTGAATCACGCCGGTGCTATTGATGAAACATGGATCAGAGATTTTGAGCCGGAGCTGAAATCACAGTCCAATAAGTGAAGAGCTCCAACTTCCTCCCAGACAAAACAATTTCGACGAGCTCAATCAAAAGTCAGACAAATGATGATTTTTGCTTATGATCATGAAGGCATCATCATCACAGACAAAGTTCATGTGGAAGAAGTGTCACAGCTGTGTATTATTGTGATTTTTTGCAAATAATGTGCAGAAAAATGCACAAAATCCGACCTTAGTTACTCTTGGCTGGGCCACTCATTCTTCACGACAACGCTCGCCCGCACATAGGGAATGTTGTCATTGAAAAACTACGCGAATACGGCTGGGAGGTATTACTTCATGCTCCCTACAGTCCAGATACGAGTCCACCAGACTTTGACCTTTTTCCAAAGTTGAAACAACCTATGAGTGAACATCGTTTTGCATCTCTGGAAGAGCTTTCTTCTGCCGTTATCCGAGCCATTTTGCAACTGAACAAAAACATTGTCTTGGATGGAATAATAAAGCTTACTGGACGTTGGGACTCGGTCATTGCAAAGCAGGGAGACTATATTGAAGGATTGTAAAGAAATACTTGGAAAAAACAAAAACAAACAAATATGTAAATTTAAAAAATAGTGTGTATTTATGAAATGACCCTCATAAATCAAATAAATACAATATATAGAACCACCAAAATAAACCAAAATGACACTGGATATAATCTCTTCTCTTTTTTTCTCTATTTATAGATGGGGATAAGCCTCAGAATATTGAGTATTAGATTTTTCACCCATTCAGGGTTCTTTCAAAGAGCATTTACTCTTACTGAGAGTATCAAGCAACGATCCTGGTTCTTAAAGAGCATAAGAACAAAGCTAAGTACTTTAAGCTCTATGAGGTTTAAAAGTTTAAAGCACATATGCACTTTTTGAAATGGCACTTTATGAAATAGCACCTTGAAGCACTAGTACACTTTGGCACTAGTGCACTTTCTGTCGGTCCAGAGTCTCTGAAATGAACTGTGAGGTTTAAATAGTCTGTATTATGAAGTAATTACACAGTCCTTTTAGTATCAAACAGTATTAAAAAGTAGTTTTAATGAAAATTATTGAAGAAATAAAATTTATACTTAATGTTAGAAAAAAAAGGTAGGGAGGATGGGTTCAAGCCAGTGATGTGAATGTGAGTAAGAATTGAGGCTTGTCCCTGTCTATAAATAGAGAAGAAAAAAAAGATTATATCCAGTGTCATTTTGGTTTATTTTGGTAGTTCTATATATTGTATTTAATTGATAGGTAACCATCAAGTTTTTTTCTACTTTTGTTATATAACTTAGTAAATCAAAGCAACATAGTAGATGATGGCAGATAAGATCAAAGTGTCCAGTCTAATCTGCCTAGTAAAATGATTCCAGGTTGCTGCCTTGTGCAGATGTCCTCCATGTCTCCATTTAAGTACAAAACAATGGTAAAAAGTATCAGCATTTTAATATTATTTAAACTACCACCTTAATATAAGACAATATCACAATGGGGCTCAAAAATATGCAAGTCCTATAATTGTATATATGTTTTGCGTTGCCAAGTTATTCTTTAAGACCAATAATTACACATAACAGAAAAAATTAAGCTGTAGAAGTTCTGAGATCTTTTTCCTTCCATTTTTTTTGTCTAATGACAGCAATCTTTACATGTTTATGAATTCCGCTGTGCTTGGTTTTAGTGGGTTGGTTTTATGTAATGACCAGACAGAATACCATCTAGAGTGCTTGAATGGCAAGATAATTTCTGTTTTGGCTTCTTGAGCGATGGACCTGTTATATGAGTACGTATTTTTTTTTATTTATAAGTTTCATAATTTACAAACCAAGTAAATAAGCACTTGTACAGAAAGCGAATTAGTGAAAATAATACTACATACATTGTAAATCATACCTTAATACCATTTAAAAAGAAGGTTTAAAATTAAGAAAAAGAAAGATTAACTAAGTCACTCAAGTCCTCAACCTAGGATTCCAAGATTACACATAGATGAAAAATAAAGGAAAATATATTATAATTAGCAAGATAACTACAGATAGTGCAGTAGTTATAGGAGCATCTCTATAACTACTGAGCACTTGATTTTCCTTCATCCAGCAGAGACATTGCCAAGAAAGCACTTAATTGTTGAGGTTCAAAGAAAACATATTTAACTGATCGGTGGCAAATAATACACTTGCAAGGGTGTTTCAAGTAGAATGTTGCCCCCAGTGAAGTGACTCCTGTTCTCAGGAGAAGAAATTCTCTACGACGCCTTTGAGTTTCCCTTGAAAGATCGGGAAACATTTGAATTTTACACCCAAGAAATTATTTCTGTTTATTTTTGAAGAAAAGCCTCAATACCAACATTTTATCAATCGAAAGAGCTAATGTTAATATCATTGTGGATGGTGTAGCAATATCACTGTCTGATGTTTCCAAGATTTCTGATACATTTAGTGGTGCTTGATCAGTTACTTTAATCTGTAATTTATTCCCTCCTTTATGAGGTAAATAGTAAACTTGGGAAAAAGGTGGCAATGTTTCCTCTGGAATTTGTAGAATGTCCACCAGGTATCTCCTAAGCATCTCCCTAAGAGTTACCATAGTTAATCTTGGAAAGTTAATTAATCTCAAATTATTATTCCTTGCGCTGTTCTCTAATATTTCTAACTTCTTCTTAAGATTCACTTGGTCTTTAACAAGGGTCTGTTGTATTTGTTTAGTTAATGATAGGTCCTGGTCAAGCTTCTGGACAGAAGATTTTGAAACCGTCAGATCCTCTTTTAACGCCTTGAGCTCTTTAGTATTTTGAATCAATTTTGCTTCAACATACTGGAAATTAGGGCTAATAGTCTTTGTAAAGTTAGTAATTAGATCCCATAAGGACTCAAGAGTCACTTGTGCTAGTTTTTCCAAAATTAAAAGCATTTGCTGAGTATAGAAATGCTCACCGTCTGTAGAAGCTGATTCTTGACTTTGTTCCAGCTGATTTTCTTCACCTCCGGTAGCTGCTCTCCCCCAGTTTCTCCTACAGAAACTCCCTGAACTAGGAGTTCTGTTCCCAAGCTCTCCAACGGTGGACTTTTCGCCTCTGGGGAGAGTTCTCCCCCTATCTCTGGGGTTCCCTCTACGCCTGTTGAGCTGGTAACTCGGGGTTGCGGGGGTGGGGCTCACGTCGGGGCTAAGCGTGGTGTCTTACCCAGGAGAGGCGACTCTGGTTTCGTCTAAACCAGGCGCCCTCAGCGGGCTGGCTTCCGGCATCAAAACAACTGCTCCCTGCATCCTCCACAGACATTCAATGTTGCCGAAGGTCAGGATATCAGGATGCTGTGAGGCGCTATCGGCACTCCTTAGTACGTATCTTTGCTAAAGAAATCTTGTTTATATTGACCCATAATGTTTGTTCCTGTAGGGTACTTTCAATGTAATCAAGTTTCTCTGTGTACCTTGGCTGTTAATACTAACTTAGCAAAACGTGAGACCTTCAGCTTGGTTACATGTTGTATTCAATTGCATCTATTCAGGTTAGTGGCTAGTGTGAACATAAGAACTCCATTGCTGGGTCAGACCATTGGTCCATCGTGTCCAGCAGTCCGCTCCCACGGCGGCCCTAAGGTCAAAGACCAGTGCCCTAATTGAGTCTAGCCCAGTGGTCTCAAACTCAAACCCTTTACAGGGCCACATTTTGGATTTGTAGGTACTTGGAGAGCTTCAGAAATAAATAGTTAATGTCTTATTAAAGAAATGACAATTTTGCATGAGGTAAAACTCTTTATAGTTTATAAATCTTTCTTTTTGGCTAAGTCTTAATAATAATATTGTTATTTATAGCTAAAGAGACATATGATCAAGAAACTGTTTTATTTTACTTTTGTGATTATGATAAACATACCGAGGGCCTCAAAATAGTACCTGGCGGGCCGCATGTGGCCCCCGGGCCGTGTGTTTGAGACCACTGGTCTAGCCTTACTTGTGTACGTTTTGGTTGTCTTGAATCCCTGGAGGGTGTTTTCCCCTATAACAGCCTCCAGAAGAGCGTTCCAGATTTCTACCACTCTCTGGGTGAAGAACTTCCTTATGTTTGTACAGAATCTATCCCCTTTTAACTTTAGAGAGTGCCCTCTTGTTCTCTCTACTTTGGAAAGGGTAAACAACCTGTCTTTATCTACTAAGTCTATTCCCTTCATTATCCTGAAAATCTTCTATTGATAAGAAAACATTAAGTACTCCTTTTACAAAGCGCCGCTACAGGTTAGCATGCACTGAAGCCCAAGGAAATTGAATAGGCTTCTTCACATTCAGTGAAGAATGTAGCTTTGTAAAAGGAGCCCTAAGAGCATTTCAGATACCACACAATGAAAGCCAAATATAAACATTAGCCAAATAATGAACATGCAAATGCTAATTACACCAGCAGAATGGATTTCACTTTTCTGCCCTTTACATGCCAGTTTGCCTGGTACTTTGGAAAAAAGCATATTTTTGTTGTAAATACATGGTTCTGACCTTTCTGAACATGATCATCCAATGTGTCTACTGTCAGAGGGTATCAATTTTTTTCTGTCTGTTAGTTCAGACATTTTAACTGAGCGGGTACAATATTTTAATCAGTATGCTGAACAGATGAATCACAGAGCAGTCACAGTAATAAAATAAGGATCTCATTTTTACATTATGATCATTCTAGCATTCCTCTGGGAAAATGCAGGAGCTGACACACAAACCAAGAACAACATAAAAATCCAAATGTAAGGACTGCTCTTCCTTTGCATCAAGACAGAGTAGCACATATTTTATACCTAAGTGACTAGAAAACCTGCACATCTCTGCACACCATCCTGTGTGAACAATAAATACAGCACAACAAAAATGTCATATTTTAGCTCAGCACCAGTTATTAATGTAAATTTGGACATCTGAAAAAATGAGACATACATTTTCCTAATCTCTCTACTTTTTGCTGTTGCTTTTTTTGTTTCTACTTTAAATAGGCAACAGGATAAGAGAGTAATTGGAGGGCACCCAGCATATAGAAAAGTACAGGATACAACCAAATATAAGCTTCTGAAATCCCCCTCCCCTGTCAATTCATTAATAACTAAACTCTAAAAACAAGCACAAACCACAGCAAATTCTCGGCCGCGTGATGTTCACCATCATTGCTTGGACTTCCTCTCCTCCCAAGCTATTCTATTTATATATCATAATACACCGTGAAGTTCGATGTGGTTAACAGGGGTTAGATAGAGGATGCATAAGAGGGAAGGGCACAACTAAGTAAAAATAACCAGTCACTGCTACTTGTAAAGAAATACAGGAAACACTTTATTGTTAATCAAAGTAATAATTTCATCAATTTTGCTACTTTTACCTAGTTACATCTGATGCTTGCAGTTAAAAGTAAAAGAGGAAGCAAAACAAATGATTCCTTCATAAAACAAATGAAGCAGCAAAAACTGGAAAAGGATTTGCTAATGCAAATCTCATTACGCAAACAGCAGTCAGACCACTAGCTTCAAGTTTATTCAAGTTCATGGCTTGATATATCGACCATCACATGTATCTGAGCGGTTTACAATATTACAAATTAAAAAGGTTTAATATAAATAGGTAAAATAAAATAATATGAGGTAAACCAAAATCCAATAAAGTAACCTACACCTCACGCATACACATCGAGCCAATCAAATTCTGGAATAAAATAGACGATACAATACAGGAATGCAACCCCAAAGACTTCCTTTCACAATGATGCAAACTGAGCACTCACACCCTTGATGAACTAGCCCCAATACAAATCAAAACCAGAACCAGCAGACGATCAGACCAATGGTTTGACAACGAACTACTCCTACTCAAAAGCAGTGTTCTCCCTAGGGCCTTTTAGCTGGGCGGTCCGCCCAGCTAATTTAGACGAGCGCCCGGCTATCATCTGCTGCTGCCACCGCTGCTGAACATTAAAAAAACCCAGCTTGGAGATTTCAGCCCATAGCTCCGGGGCTTTAACGTGTGCGTGCCGGCTTCCCTTCTCTTCCCTCCGAAACCGGAAGTTATGTCTGGGGGGTGGGGGGGGAGAGAAGGGAAGCCAGCATGCACATGTTGAGAGCCCTGAAGCAAGCGTTCGCTACGGGTTAAGGCAGGAGACAGGTTAGTGAAGCATTTGCTCTTCTTGCTGCTGGGTCCTGCCTACTTTCTGTTTCCGCGAAGGCAGGACCCGGCAGCATTTCCCCCAATAGGTCGATCGCGATCTTGGGCCGATCAGCCTTCCTCTCCCCAACAGCAGAATTACTAAACCGCAATAGAGGTTTTTAGCGCAGGGAGCCTATGAGCATCGAGAGCAGCGCTGGGTATTCAGCGCAGCTCCCTGCGCTAAAAACTGCTATCGTGGTTTAGTAAAAAGGGAGGGGGGTATATTTGTCTATTTTTGTATGGTTGTTACTGAGGTGACAGTGCATAGAGTAATCTGCTTTGACTGCTTTGAAAAACCCTGGAATTTTCTATGCGTACAGTGTGCTTTGTGTTTTTTTAAAATTTTATTGATGGTAGATCATTTTGACTTGGTCATTTTAAAAGTAGCTCGCAAGCCCAAAAAGTGTGGGCACCCCTGCTCTAGAACATCACTCCTTAGTTTTATCAAGTGGTGCAGTGAGGGGCCAGCACTTTACATCTTATCACCTCATTCTTTCTTTTTTCTCCTCATGTACAGCATGGTTCTTTATTCTAAGCAGCTCTGGCACTAACAGTACTACGGGTGCCTTATGCTACTTTCACTACCACTTGCAGTCAGGTTCGGCATTTTATCATGGTTTTGGGTTTTTTCTTTAGTTTTTCACCAGTATTTTCATTTATTTATTAAAGCAGCCTTTTTTAACAGCCCAATGCCCCTCCCCTATCAGTGTGCATTCAATCCACTGCCGACACGTTTTTGGCGCCTCTTTCAACAGATCAAATATCATAGCCCCACTGTCGCATGTTCACATTTATTCTGCATACGAGTTTATCTCATCAGTGCCGAGACCTTTTCGTTAAGTCCATTTTACTCTCCCTTTTTTACTTTCCCGAGTGCTGTGGTTTTATTCTTTGGTTTTAATAGAAGCTCATTTGAACAATAATTTAGATCTTTCCCATGTTTCACTTTTCATCTACCCGGTCTTTTCTGGTTTCCTTTCTATAGTCTGCTTTTCGTCTGGAGTCTATTGAGTTTAGAATTACATTTTATGACATATTTTTGTGGTTATAATTGTATGACATGTCTAAATCGGTCAAGTTATCCATTCTTTTTATTATTTTTTGTCCCCTCATACAGTGGCAGACCGCCCCGGGTGCCAGCCTTAGGGGGGTACACAGCTGGCTGGATCCAGAACCTTCCGAGCTGCTCTAAATGGCACCTGCACCTCAGCGCGGCTGCCGTACTTATTCTGAAGCAGAGTTGGCAGCCACACTGAAGTGCAGGAAGGTCCTGCGATGACTGCATTTGCTGCCTCTGCCTCTGGAAGACATAAGTGGCGTCGGAAGGGGTGTACTGGCAGCTGCAGTCATTGCAGAACCTTGCCACAACTCCCTGTGTCTGCCGGCCCACCCCCTCCAACATCATTTACATCTTCCAGAGGCAGAGGCAACAGAAGCAGTCATCATGGGAGCTTGCTGGTTTGGAGGGAGAGAGGAGCATAGAAGGGTGGTAGAGGGAGAAAAAAGGGGTCAGGGTGGTATGGAATGGTGGTGGAGGGAGAGAAAGGGGCAGATGCTGATGGAATTGGTGTGCAGGGAAAGGAGAGAGAGACATAAGGGGGAAGGATACTGGATGGAATTGGGTTGGAGGGAAAGAAAGGAGGAAGATGCTGATGGAAGTGGGGGGAAGGGAGAGGAGAGAGTGAAATGCCAGACCATGGGCATGTGGGAGAGGGAAGGGAAGAACAGGAGAGAGATGCCAGACCATTGGAGGAGGGAAGGGAAGAAGATTGATGAAAGAATAATAGGGGTGAAGGGAGAGATGGAAGGGGAATACAAGGAGAGAAGATGCCATATAGAAGGGGCAGAGAGAGGGTAGACAGTGGATGAAAGGAAGAGAGTGACAAGACTATGAGGAAAGCAGAAACCAGAGAAGACAATGTAGAAAAAAATTATACTTATTTTTTTGCTTTAGGGGAGATGCATCGCTGTTTATGTGGTGTTGCATAGTATACAGAGTCCAGCTTTTTGGTGGTTCAATTTGTCTACGTTTTTCTATTTTATCCCCCCTTTTACAAAACTGTAGAGCGTTTTTTTAGCACCGGCCATGGTGGTAATTGCTCAGAATTCTATGAGAATCTGAGCTGTTACCACCATGGCTAAAAATCACATTATAGTTTTGTAAAAGGGAGAGGGGTTAGTTTGTGATTACATATTCCATACTAGGCGAAGGTGTTTTCTGTGTTCTGTGTGTTCAAAAGACATGGTTTTCAGTTAGGATTGACTGTGTAGGATTGATCTGTACTAGACTGGCTTGTTTAGTTTTACAATGGGTGTATTGATGTTGTACTGCTCACTGCAGTATGTAAGATGCTGCCTTTTCCTAGGTACACTCTTGTGTGATGTGTGGATAGTTATAAAAATCATGTTTTTCATATAGATGCGGGGTGTAAAAAAATGATAAGAACATAAGAAAAGCCCTCGCCGGATCAGACCGAGGTCCATCTAGTCCGGCGATCCACACACGTGGCGGCCTCTTTAGGTTCTCCCGAATGGAGACCCAGATATACCGTAGCCCTCAATATGATTTGCAAGAAGGTGTGCATCCAACTTACGCTTAAATCCCAGAACAGTAATCTCTGTCACAAGATCCTCCGGGAGAGCATTCCAAATTCCCACCACACGCTGTGTGAAAAAGTACTTCCTGATATCCGTCCTGAACCTGCTGCCATTCAGTTTCAGTCTATGACCTTTTGTCCGTGTCACATCCGAAAAAGTTAGTAACGCTGCTTCTTGGTCTATTTTATCAAAACCTTTTATTATTTTAAAAGTCTCTATTAAATCCCCTCTCAGTCTTCTCTGCTCGAGGGTAAATAGTCCCAATTTCCTAAGGCGTACTTTGTACCTCAAATTCTCCAATCCCTTGACAAGTTTCGTGGCTCACTTCTGTACCCTCTCCAGCAGAGTTATATCTTTCTTGAGGTATGGAGACCAATGTTGTACACAGTATTCCAATTGCGGTCTGACCATTGCTCTATAAAGTGGCATTATTACATCTTCCGATCTACTCATGATCCCCTTCTTAATCATGCCCAACATCCTATTTGCTTTCTTCGCCACTGCCGCGCATTGAGATGAAGGCTTTAGGGTTCTGTCAATCAGTACCCCCAAATCCCTTTCTTGTTCACAATTTGCTAATGTCGCCCCCAACATCTTATACTCGTGTTCTATGTTTTTTTTCCCTAGATGCATCACCTTGCATTTGTTTATGTTAAAATTCATCTGCCACTTAGTTGCCCACGCTTCTAGCTTGTTCAGATCCTTCTGGAGTTCCTCGCAGTCCCTTTGAGAGTCAACCGCACGACATAGTTTTGTATCGTCTGCAAACTTTATTATATTACAAATTGTTCCCTCTTCCAGATCATTTATAAAAATATTGAACAAGATAGGCCCTAGAACCGAACCCTGAGGCACGCCGCTAGTCACCCTCTCCCAGTCCGAGAATTTCCCATTTATGCTAACCCTTTGCATTCTGTTCTCCAACCACTTGTCGATCCATCTGTGCACTTCTCCTCTTATTCCATGGCTTAGTAGTTTATTCATAAGCCTTGCATGTGGAACCTTGTCAAACGCTTTCTGGAAGTCCAAGTAAACTATGTCCACTGAATCTCCACTATCCATTTGCTTGTTCACTATCTCAAAGAATTGTAGTAAATCTGTCAAACATGACTTCCCTTTCCTGAAGCCGTGTTGACTAGCCCTTATTAGGTTGTGATCCTCCAGATGTTGTACAATGTTGTCTTTAATTAGTGTTTCAATTATCTTCCCAGGAACCGAAGTGAGGCTCGCAGGTCGATAGTTTCCTGGATCACCTCTTGAACCTTTTTTGAAAATTGGGATAACATTTGCTATCCTCCAGTCTTCTGGTATTTGTCCGGTTCTAATTGACATATTAGCTACAGATTGTAGCAATTCACCAATTTCGACTTTAAGTTCCTTTAATACTCTTGGGTGAATTCCATCCGGTCCAGGGGATTTGTCGCTTTTCAATTTGTCAATCTGAGAATATATCATGTCCAATGTCACATTTACTGTTGTGAGGCCTTCTTCTATGCCTCTGGTGAATATCTTTCCTGTGTCTGGCACTGTTGAAATGTCCTCATTAGTGAAGACAGAGGCAAAAAATGAATTTAACCTATCGGCAACCTGTTTATCCTCCTTAATTGACCCTTTCATTCCTTGGTCGTCGAGAGGGCCCACTGCCTCTTTTGGTGGTTTCTTACCTTTTATATATCTAAAAAAGGGCTTGAAGTTTTTGGTTTCCTGTGCTATCTTCTCTTCATAGACTTTTTTGGCCTCTCTTACCACTTTATGACACTTTTTCTGGTCGATTTTGTGACAGTTCCAGGCCTCTGATGTTTTTTCTCATTTCCATTTTTTAAACGAATTCCTCTTCTCCCTCACTGCATCTTTCACCTCTTTTGATAACCACGCTGGTTCTCCTTTGTTCTTCCTTCGCCTTCCTTTAGATATCTTTGGTATGTGAAGATTCTGTGCTTCTGTGATGGTGTTTTTCAGCAGAGACCATGCTTGATCAACTGTTTGGTTTTCTGCTTTGTTCTTCTTGAGCCTTTTTCTAACCATGGATCTCATGCTGTCATAATTTCCTTTTTTGAAGCTAAAGGTCGTGGCTTTATTCTTGATAGGTTTCCCCTTTCCGATGCTAATGGTAAAATAGATTATGTTGTGATCACTTGGCCCTAGCGGGACCTTAACTTTTACATCAGTTGCTCTTCCCGAAATACCATTTATGACCAAGTCCAGGACTGCATTTCCTCTTGTCGGTTCTCCTACCATTTGTTCCATGAAGCCATCTCCTATCATTTCCAGGAATTTTATCTCCCTGCCGCAGTTTGACGTTCCCAAATTCCAGTTTATCCCCGGAAAGTTGAAGTCTCCCATGATCGTCATATTGCCTGATTTACATCCACGATTAATTTCCTCCATCATTTCTTTGTCTGTTACCTCAGTCTGTCCCGGAGGTCGATAATAGAGGCCAATTTGTGTGTCCGCCTCTTTATGTCCAGTAATCCTTATCCAGAGTGATTCTAGTTTTCCATTTGCTTCTGTCTCTCCTTCTCTAACAGACTCTATTTCATCTTGGACATACAGGGCAATACCTCCCCCTTTCTGCCCTATCCTATCTCTTCTGTATAGTCTATATCCTTGTAATACTGTGTCCCATTCATTTTCTTCATTCCACCATGATGGGCCTCGGGTGTCACATATGCTAGGTACACCACTGCCTTCATAGTTTATATCTAATCCACAAGCCTGCTTTTAGGACCTACATGGTATGTATCCCTCTGATTCATGACAATTTCACTTCTCATGTTATCTTATCCATTCTTTTTATTATACAACTGCCCAGATAAGCATCAGTCTTTGACATGATTGGACCTTGAAAACTAATGGCAACAGTGTTCTCCCCAGAAATTTTTTCCAGCCATGAAAACTATTTGCTGCATTTAGTTGCCAAAAAAACATTTGCTCCATTTAGTGTGCCGGAGTTAAAAAAGTTTGAGAGACGCTGCTCTATACCATTTGAAAGAGGGCAAATATCTAATTATTTACTTCTAGAATTGGATACTTCTTAAATTTAATAAAAAATTATGGAACAAGTGTCAAACCTTAAGAAAGGCTGCCATATTGAGCATTGGAAAATAACTAATAATAATTAACTAATATAAATAGTACACATTTAGGGCTCCTTTTACTAAGTTGCGATAGCGGTTTTATCATGCACTTAGCTCGCACAGAATTGCCGCACGCGCTAGACGCTAACGCCAGCATTGAGCTGGCGTTAGTTCTAGCTGTGTAGCGCAGCAATTCTGCACGCGCTAAAAACGCTATTGCAGCTTAGTAAAAGGAGCCCTTAATTTTCCCCACCACCAAATTTCCCTGTCCCGCTCCACCCGGCTACTTTTTCATGCTACCCGGCTGGAAAAAATTTCTGGGGAGAACACTGCAAAAGACAATGTAGACGACTAGAAAGTAAATGGAGAAAACCAAACCTAGAACATACAAAAACCGCCTGGAAAAAACTAAACAAACAATACAAACTACAACTAAAGGATAAGAGAAAAATAAGAGAACAAGAGGGCATTCGGAAAAGTTGAAAGGGGACAGATTCAAAATGAATGCTAGGAAGTTTTTCTTTACTCAATGTGTGGTGGACACCTGGAATGTGCTTCCAGAGGGTGTAATAGGGCAGAGTACAGTACTGGGGTTCAAGAAAGGATTAGACAATTTCCTGCTGGAAAAAGGGATAGAGGGGTATAGATAGAGGATTACTGCACAGGTCCTGGACCTGTTGTGCCGCAGTGTGAGCGGACTGCTGGGCACGATGGACCTCAGGTCTGACCCAGCGGAGGCATTGCTTATGTTCATACTACACCAACTTAATAGGCACAGAAACTCAAGACACCAAACAACTATATCGAATACTAAAAGATCTGACACCAAACCCTACCTGACCACTAACAATACCCTCCCCCCCTCAGTCACCCTACTAGCAGAACACTTCAAGAACAAAATTACAAATGCCAGAGCTACCCTCAACGGTACCCCCAACTCACCTAAAAGAAATCACAATACATAAGAACATAAGAAATGCCCTCACCGAATCAGTCCTTTGGTCCATCCAGTCCGGTGACCTGCACATGCAGAGGCCAATCTAAGTGTTCCTTGATGGAGACCTAGGTGTTCCCTTATGATGACCATATTTAGCCGTATCCCTCAATGTGATTTGCAAGGAGGTGTGCATCCAACTTGCACTTGAATCCCATAATGGAGGTTTCCATCACAACCTCCTCCGGGAGAGCATTCCAAACGTCCACCACTCGCTGTGTGAAACAGAACTTCCTGACATTCGTCCTGGGCCTGTCGCCCCTCAATTTCAGCCCGTGCCCTCTTGTCCGAGTCTCATTTGACAACGTGAATAACGATGCTTTTTGCTCTATTTTGTGGAGTCCTTTTAGTATTTTGAAAGTCTCTATCATATCCCCTCGCAGTCTTCTCTTCTCAAGGGTGAACAAACTTAGTTTTCCGAGGCGTTCTTTGTAGCTCAAATTTCCCATACCTTTTACTAGCTTCGGGCTCGCCTCTGCATCCTCTCCAGCAGGGTTATATCCTTCTTTAGGTGATGAGACCAGTGTTGGACACAGTACTCCAGGTGTGGTCTGACCATTGCTCTGTAAAGCGGCATTATAACATCCGCCGATCTACTCGAGATACCCTTCTTTATCATGCCCAACATCCTGTTGGCATTCTTTGCCGCTGCTGCCCATTGTGCCGACGGCTTCAGGGTCCTGTCTATCAGTACCCCCAGGTCTCTTTCTTGTTCGCTCTTGCCCAACGTCACACCTAACATTTTATATTCATATTCCCTGTTCTTTGTGCCCAGGTGCATCACTTTACATTTGTCTATGTTAAACTTCATCTGCCACTTTTCTGCCCACTTCTCTAGCTGGTTCAAATCTCTTTGGAGTTCTTCGCTGTCCATTTGTGACCCCACTAACCATCATAGTTTTGTGTCATCTGCGAACTTGATTATATTACTCGTCGTTTCCTCTTCCAGGTCATTTATGAATATATTGAATAAGATTGGCCCAAGAACCGAGCCCTGGGGCACACTGCTTGTCAACTTTTCCCTGTCTGAGAACTTCCCATTTATGCCTACCCTCTTCAATCTGTTCTCCAGCCAATTGCCGATCCATCTTAGTATAGCCCCTTCAATTCCATGGCTTTGTAGTTTCTTTAGAAGCCTAGCGTGTGGAACCTTGTCAAATGCCTTCTGGAAATCCAAGTATATTATATCCACCGGGTCTCCGCTGTCGATTTGTTTGTTCACCTTTTCAAAGAATTGAAGTAAATTTGTCAGACATGACTTCCCCTTCCTGAAGCCGTGTTGACTAGTTCTTATCAGGTCGTGGTTTTCCAGGTGTTGCACTATGCTATCCATGATTAATGCCTCAACCATCTTCCCAGGAACCGATGTAAGACTCACAGGTCTATAGTTGCCTGGTTCTCCTCTCGATCCTTTTTTGAAGATTGGAATGACATTCGCTCTCTTCCAGTCGTCTGGTATTTGTCCGGTTCTAATTGACAAATTAGCTAGGGATTGTAGTAGCACTCCGATTTCTACTTTAAGTTCCTTTAGCACTCTTGGGTGAATCCCATCTGGTCCGGGGGACTTGTCGCTTTTTAGTCTGCTGATCTGATAGTATATCCTGTCCAAGTCCACGTTCACTGTGGTGAGACTATCCTCAACTTCTCCATTGAATACTTTCCCTGGATCGGGCATTGACGCAGTGTCCTCTTTGGTAAAGACAGACGCAAAGAATGAATTTAGCCTATCTGCAATCTGTTTGTCCTCTTTGATGCACCCTTTTCTCCCTTGATCATCGAGGGGGCCCACTCCCTTCTTTGCTGGTTTTTTCCCTTTTATGTATCTAAAAAAGGGCTTGAAGTTTTTGGCTTCTTGCACTATCCTTTCCTCGTAGATCTTTTTGACGACTCTTATCACCTTGTGACACTTCTTCTAGTCGACCCTGTGATTGTTCCAGCCTCCGTCGTTTGTTCACCTTTCCATTTTTTATACGAGTTCCTCTTATCCCTTATCGCATCTTTCACCCCATTAGTTAACCAACCTGGTTCTTTTGTTCTTATTTTTCCTTTCTTTGGATATTAGCGGAATGTAAAGATTCTGCGCTTCAGTGATGGTATTTTTTAGTAGGGACCATGCTTGGTCGACCATTTTGATTTCGGCTGTCTTTTTCTTGAGTCGCTTTTTAACCATGGCTCTCATGCTTTCGTAGTTCCCCTTTCTGAAGTTAAGGGTTGTGGTTTGAGTCTTGGTTCGTTTCCCCACCCCAATGCCAATCTTAAAATTGATCATGTTGTGATCGCTCGTCCCTAGCAGGGCCGTGACTTCCACGTCTGTTGTCCTTCCATTTATGCCATTTAGGACTAAGTCCAAGGTTGCAGTTCCTCTTGTCGGTTCTCCCACCATTTGTTCCAGGAAGCAATCACCTATTATTTCTAGGAACTTTGTTTCCCTGCCGCAGTTTGAGGTTCCTAGGTTCCAGTTTATCCCCGGAAAGTTGAAGTTTCCCATGATCGTTACATTACCTGTTCTACATTCATGGTTGATTTCCTCTATAATTGCTGTGTCTGTTTCTTCCGTTTGTGCTGGGGGTCGATAATAGAGGCCAATTTTTGTGTCTGCTCTGCTCTGTCTAGGAATCTTTATCCAGGGGGACTCGAGTTTATCTTTTCCTTCCGTCATCCCTTCTCTGATGGACTCTATTCCTTCTTGGACATACAGGGCAATACCTCCCCCTTTTTGCCCTATTCTATCTCTTCTGTATAGTTTGTATCCCTGCAGTACTGTGTCCCATTCATTTTCTTCCTTCCATCAAGTTTTGGCTATTCCAATGATATCTAGTTTTTGTCTTCTTGCTAGTGCTTCCAGTTCCCCCATTTTGTTAGTCAAGCTTCTGGCATTTGTGTACATACATTTGAGCTCTTTCTGTGCAGCCTTCTTGATCTTTTTAGTCACCATAACCTTTTTTGCATCTTTTTGCGCTCCTTCTTTGTCACTTTCGATTGCCACATGTTTTTCTCTTCCTTTGCCACTTTCGGTTGCAACATCTTTTTCCCGTTTATCTGAGCAGTTGTTTGCAGATACATCTTTGGGATCCCCTGATGCCCGGGCCATCGACTGGATGTCGACTGTCGGCTTTCCCCTGCTCCTTAGTTTAAAGCCTTCTTCTTCATGTTTCCAGCCAAGACTCTTGCTCCTTGCTTTGTGAGGTGTAGGCCGTCTTTTCTATAATATCTGCTTCTTCCCCAGAATGTCGTCCAGTTGTGTACGAAGTCAAATCCTTCCTCGGCGCACCATCGTCTCATCCAGGCGTTGATTGCTCGCAGCTCATCCTGTCTCTTTCCATCTGCTCTCGGTACCGGAAGGATTTCTGAGAAGGCCACTTTCACCTCCCTGACCTTCAGTTTCCTTCCGAGTGAGCGGAGTTGGCCCTTCATTTCTTCCCTGTCGTACTTCTGTCCGCTCACATCGTTGGTTCCCACGTGGATAATCACAGCAGTGTCCTCTCCTCCCGCGCTGTCTATGATCGTGGTGATCCTGTTGGCCACATCCTTCATCCTAGCACCAGGCAGGCAGGTGACCAGTCTATCTTCCCTTCCTCCTGTGATGTGGCTGTCCACATTGCGTATGATGGAATCTCCAACGATGATCCCTGTCTTCTTTATTCGGGGGTTCTTAGTAGGTCGTAAGTCTGTATCCATGGTGTAGGACCTGACTTCTCTCTGCTGTGGTTGATTACCAGACGGGCTCTCATTTCTGCTTGGTGTGTGGTCATCCTTTACCTCCGCTTTTGACACTTCCTCGGTTGTAGTGGTGCCTCCTTCCATATCGCCTGGATCCTCTTCCTCGGTTGGTGGGTTCTCCAGCCCTGGGACCGCCACATGTTGCTGGTGGGCTTCCTCGATGAATCTTTCTAGTTTCACGATCCCTTCGCTGGTATCGGGCTCCCCTAGCGATTTCTCCTGCATACGGTTTTCTTCCTTCCTGGCAAGGAGTTCTTCCAGTTCCATCACAGTTCCCTCCAGCAGCCGAACTTGCAGTTTCAGGCTGTCCAGCTCCTCGCATCGGCTGCAAACATATGCCCTAGTCCCCGAGGGGAGGTAGTCATACATACTGCAGATGGTGCAGAAGACTGGAAAGCTCATCTTCTGGCTTCCGTGGGCGCTCATGTCTTGTTCTCCTTCTCAGTTGTGTGTGTCCTGCCCTCTTGATAGCAGTCCTCCTGTTGGTTATTGGTTTTGGTTGTGTTGGTGCTGCTGAGCTGATTGAGAGTGCCTGTCTCGGTGTGTGTTGTGTGGCTAGGTAAAAGTAAACAAAAAGAACAATAAACCGGAATATAACTTACATTTTGGGGCTCCCTGTTAGTCAGCCCAGCTTCCTGGCTCCTTCTGCAGGCTCCTTTGCAAAGGCGCTCTTGCTAAGGCTCGCCTTCACCGCCTTCATCAAACCCAGCATCTTATTTCCGATACTGGCCAGCCTGAGTCACAATTCCTTTGCAAATCCCAAATGTAGATTCTTTCTTTTTTTGCTCATTTCTGATAAGCAGTGACTCTCCACAGAAAATTATTAGCCAAGTAAACAGAGTTCTCATCCAAGAACTTGTCCAAACCTGCTATGTTAGTCACCTTGATCATGTCCTCTGGCAATAGATTCCACACCTTTATTATGCATGGTGTGAAAAAAAAAAATACCAACCTTCTATAATTTGTATTCAATCTGCTTGCTGTTTTATAGCAGACCTACTCCCCATTAAGCCAGAATCCTGAATTGCTAGCCTGTAAGAAAAAACTCTCTCAAAACCTGGGAAAATTAGAGATTGGGGGTTATACTGATAAATTCTTTGTTCAGTTATAAGCCAGTTAGAAAGGACAGGTTAAAACTCTTGTCTATTAAAAAAATAAAATAAAGAAGTAAAAGTTAGAAATGGTGCTAGCTCAAGGGACTGTGACACCCTGTCTCAATTATTGCTTCAACATTTCCCATCCTGCCTTCCATGTCATCAGCTCTACCTTTTACAGTGGCAGAACATTTTCTCTTATCACTATGCTTACCTCCATGCCTCACCACCTCAGGTCTAATGAAAGAACATGGGGTAACTGTTCCCACATTTAAACCTTTCCCCTTTGGTATTGTTTTTTTCACAGAATGTGGTTGGATGGGTGGAGGGATCCTATGTTGGAAAGGTGGAAAGGACTTTCTGCCTTAGAAACTTTAAATAACAACTCCAAACAAGGAAATCTTTGGGTTGTTGTTTGGACTAACCCCATCCAAGACTTCCACCCCCCACGGAACCTCAAAGCACGACAGGGGGGATGGAAAAATATGCAGCTGGCTCCTTGATACCCCGAGGGCTCTTATTCAGGGCACTCACAGTCTGCGCTCAAGCCTCTGAAAAATTCAGAAAGCGAGCTGGCTCCCAAGGGAACAGATCCCAAGCCCTGAAGTAGCACAGGTCACCCAAAGGTTTGCCCTGTGAGCTACAGTTTGTCTCCATAAAACCTGCATCCTTTCCCAGGCAAAGAATCCCCAAATATGAGGTCTCAGGGCACCAAAGCTTCAGAAAAAATTAACTTATAACTGTTAAGCAGAGCAGATCAGGAACACCTATGCACAGTTCATTGGCAGAAGGAAAAACTGGAAGGGCACTATACTCCACTGGCAATGTAGGAGGTGCTGAAATACAGTAATACAGTTCTGTGAGTAATACAGTTCTGCAAAACCTGGTTCATGGGAATGGATTGATTATCTAACATATGGACTCCTGAGTAGATGTAATAGAACAAATTTAAAAAAAAAAGAAAGAAACACAGAGGTTTCTTTCCCTAAACATTAAATAACTTCTTTTAAAATCAGTATAGGAGCCCTATCTTCAATCGCATATAACTTTAGACCTATAGCCTCAATTCCGCTATATGTCAAAATTATAGAAGGCCTAGTAGCCAAACTCCTCACTGATTACATAGATGACCACAACCTACTCCACCCCATGCAATCAGGCTTCAGAACAAACTTCAGTACAGAGACACTACTAGGCTCCCTTATGGATACCGTCAGACAACAACTTAGTACAGGGAAAAAAATGCTTCTCATACAACTGGACCTAACTGCGGCATTCGACTTAGTGGACCACAACATCCTTCTACAGATCTTAGATGCAATAGGCATCTCAGATAAAGTATACTCTTGGTTTAAAGGATTCCTAAAACTCAGAACCTACAGTGTAAAATCAAACAAAGAAAAGTCAGAATCCTGGTCAAACCCCTGCGGCGTACCACAAGGATCTCCACTATCCCCTACCCTCTTCAATCTCTACACTGCTTCTCTAGGAACGCATCTGGACAATCTGGGCATAACCACCTATAGTTATGCGGATGACATCACCATCCTCATCCCATACGATCATTCTAAACCTACCATGACAGACAAACTTCACCAAACACTTGAAACAGTCACAACCTGGATGAAAAATCACAAACTTAAACTCAACCAAGACAAAACCAAATTCATCCTCCTCGAAAATGACAAGGTCCAAACCACAACCAACTTAGATATAAACGCAATCAAATATCCCATCCAAACCACCATAAAACTACTTGGCATGACCATAGACAGATGCTGCACTATGAAACCGCAAATAAATAAAACAATTCAGAAATCATTCGCAGTCATGAGAAATCTGAGACAAGTCCGAAAATTCTTTGAAAGAACACAATTCCAACTTATAGTACAATCCCTAATACTAGGTATATTGGACTACTGTAACATCCTCTTCCTTCCTTGCCCTGCAACTACGATAAGACAACTCCAAACAATCCAAAATACAGCTTTGAGACTCATCTACTCATTGAAAAAACATGACCACATCACTGAAGCCTTCATCAACTCACATTGGCTTCCAATACAAGAAAGAATCCAATTCAAATTCTACTGCATATTATTTAAAACCCTACACGGAGACAGCCCATCATACCTGAACAATCGCCTCATCCAAGCACCCACTACCAGACACAGAAAAACGCACTCCCCATTCATACCCCCCCCAATCAAGGAAGTAAAAAGAACAAAACTACACGACGGCCTCCTAGCCACTCAAGCCGCAAGGCTGGACAACCAGATCTCCAACCTTCTGATGACCACCCCAGACTATAGGACGTTCAGAAAAGAAATAAAAACCACACTTTTCAAGAAATTCCTGAAGCAGCAATAACACCATGACCTCTTAGTAACTCTAAAACTGACATTTGATCTACCCATTACTGCACTAATAATAACAAAAGAATCTCCACTATGACCACCTATTAACTCTCTTACAAACCACCTCACCCTCAACAACCCGCTAAATGTTTATAAGATCTACAACTTACCTCTCTAGCTAATCATTGTAACTCTGTTTTTTTAAATTAACCTTTTGTAATCCGCCTTGAACCGCAAGGTAATGGCGGAATAGAAATCCCTAATGTAATGTAATGTAATGTAAAGTCAGAAGTCTAGTGTTGAATGAATTGAGCCTCTTGAACTTGAGTTAAGGGTAATGTGGTCATTTCTTCTTCTGATTTTCTTGGGGGGGGAGGGGGGAAGGGAATAGGTCTGTAGGACACTAGGAGAATGTTCTCGTTTTAAGGACTCCAGCTCCACCTGTTAAATTAAATTGTTGAGGAATCTGTAGTGTTATTTCTGTATTGAACTACTGACTTCCTTTATTTACAATAAAACAGATTTAACATAAAAATTGCTAACCCCCGTGGCAGCCTAAAATCCTAACACCTCATCAATAGAGGCATTAGGTACTAGCGCAGCAGACGGTTTAACGCACGGTATTCCGCGCGTTAAACCGCTACCACACCTTGATAAAAGGAGCACTTAGTCCAGCGAGTTTCCAATTTTTTGTAAGTTATTTTTCCTACAATATGATAAAACCAGAAACTCGCTGGACAAAGCGTATAGTCCTTAATGGGGACTACGACTGTTTAACTTGCTTGTTACTAAACTTTTCAAACCACCTTCATATAGGTTAAGTATTAGTAGCAAACTATTTTTGCAAATTTTCTTGGCTTGCTATGCAGCTTCATATTTTAGACTCAAACCACTGTCTAAAAGGATATGTGTATTTACTTCACCATTCCTTCCTTTGTTATATACCAAGGTAAATACTTGTTCCCAAAGATAATACATACAAATTATATTTGACCACAACATAAAATTTCTCCTTAAAGTTTTCAAACAAGCTAAATCATAATTTCCTTTCCAGGTCTTAACATTATAAATCCAAGAACATGCTACAAATTAAAAAAAAAAAAGAAAAGGATGTTTCTGTTTGCACTCTCAAACAATTATTTTCTAGTCATTTAAAAAGGCATTCACATAACGGTAACACATTATGGAGAAAATGCATATTAAGTATACTTAGTGTGTACACTCACTGGTGTAACTAGCCAAGAATTGTCACACTGAAGAGTTCTAGAGGGAGAAGGAAAAAACAGGGCAATTCAAGTAGCTGCAAATAAAGGCTCATGGCAATGTTGTCTCAGTATACGAGAGGCCGTACTTTTCTCGACACTTTTCGCTTCAATGATATAAAATGAAACAAAACAAAAAAGTGTGGAATAACTTGTAAGTTTCATGACTCCACATCATTTTCTTCTTGGCTGTGCTGAGAACTTCTCACTGCCCAGCTAAAATACTCTAATACATTAATATTCTGAGGAGAAAGATTACACAGAACATACCCTCCCTTTTCCAAAACTGCGAAAGTGGTTTTTTGCTCAGGCAGGTGCGCTAAATGCTCTGCGCTGCTCCCGACACTCATAGAGTTCCTATTAGCATCGGTAGCAGCCTGCGCTAAGAACCGCTTCTGCAGTTTTGTAAAAGGGGGGTGTGTGAGAAAGTGAATTGCCTCTAAATAATAGATTCAAATGTTGTATGGAAGATTTACTAGCCTTATACAGTGACACAACAAATAATCAATGACCTTTGGATCACAGAGATCTAACATTTCTTAACAATGTTCTATACAGTATGTAGGATTCCTCTAGTCAAAGGTCAGATATGTTAGAACTGTTACCAAAGTTGTGAACATCATCCAGTTTCAGAACTGGTCAAATCTTAAGGATTTGGCTGTAAAGAAACTCCTTTGATGGATATACAGTAGAATTTTATACATCATTTCAAGACATATTGTTACCTCATCTACTAAATTTATATCAAGATCAACTGAAAAATGGTTGTATGACAGGTACTATGGCAGAATCATTAACTATTGTTTTGCCCAAGCCAGATAACGATCTCATGTTGGTTTCTAATTACAGGCCAATTTCTTTGATTAATGTATATTGGAAAATATTAACTAAGTTATTAGCTTTACGTTTGGCAAAACTATGTACTGGTTCTGGATTTATACAAATGATTCAAACCTTGTATAGCTCTCCTTCTGCTAGATTATATATTAATAATACTTTTTCAGAACGTTTTTACTTGAAAAGGGGAGTTAGGCAGGGATGTCCGTTATCTCCATTGCTATTTGATATTGTTTTGGAACCCTTGTTATTGACTATCAAACAAGCGAAGGAGATACGTGATATTGCTTATGCAAGTCGGGAATACAAAGTTTCTGCATATGCAGATGATATATTGCTTCATTTGAGAAATCCTGAAACTACCATCCCAAATTTATTGGATTTGATTAATAGATTTGGAAAATTCTCTGGTTACAAAATAAATTGGAGTAAATCAGAGGTTCTTCCATTAAATGTACATTGTGTAAAAGGACTATTTGATGAATTTCCTTTTATCTGGAAGGATGATGGTATTAAATATTTAGGTATTTTGATTAAAAGTACATTGGAAGAAACGATGAAGATAAATGTAATGTAATGTAATGTAATTTATTTCTTATATACCGCTATATCCGTTAGGTTCTAAGCGGTTTGAAGAAAATATACATTAAGATTATAAATGAGAAGTAAGAAGGTACTTAAAAAATTCCCTTACTGTCCCGAAGGCTCACAATCTAACTAAAGTACCTGGAAATTAATAAAGAAGAGAAAATAAAGATGGTTGAAAAAAGAAAAATTCTATGTGAATTTATAGGATGGAAATTAAACTGACAGTGAAGAACTGTATGAAAAATACATATGGAATTCAGTTAGAGAGGGTAGGTTACAATCTATTTATGGTATTTGTTTAATTGGAAGGTGTTAAGGTGGGTAATTTGGGGGAAGGTTATCTGAAGGTAGGTGAATCTTCTGGAGGTAAAAGAGGAGGGGTTAAGATATTTGGATGAATTTTTTGAAAAGCAGGGTTTTGATTTCTTTTCTGAATGTTTTGAAGTTGTCTGATATTGTCATAAGATTGGAGATAGAATGGTTGATTTTTGCTGCTTGTGTTGCTAGAAGGTTGTCAAACATTTTCTTGCGTTGTGTGCCTTTGAGTGGGGGGAAGGCGAAAGGGTTCGAGGTTCTTCTGTGTCTTGAGGTGGAGATTTGGTTTAAGCGGTTATTTAGATAGGAGGGGGAAGAGCCGTGTAATGCTTTGAATATCAGGCAGTAGAATTTGAATTGGATTCGTGCTTGTATGGGTAGCCAGTGAGAGTCTAAGAAGGCAGTTGTTATGTGATCATATTTTTTGAGTGAGTAGATCAATCTGAGGGCGGTGTTTTGTATGGTCTGGAGTTGTTTTATCATAGTGGCTGGACAAGGAAGATATAGGGAGTTGCAATAATCCAGCAGACCTAAGACTAGGGATTGGACGATTAGTCTAAATTGTGCTTGGTCAAAGAATTTTCTGATTTTACGGAGATTTCTCATGAATGAATGAAAAATCTCTATTATTAAAAGTCACAGATGTGTGAGTAATGGAACCCTTTACACTTGTCTTGGTGGGGGAGAGTTCAAACTGTCAAAATAATGATCTTGCCTGTAGTTTACCAAATGGGTATGTTACCAATTTATTTTCAGGGATCATTTTACAAAAAGCTAAATGTTATTTTGACAAAATTTATTTGGCTGGGGAAAAAAGCAAGAATTGCTTTAGTATCTCTACAAAAGACAATTGTGGAGGGTGGGGTAAATTTTCCCAACTTTTATAGGTATCATCAAGCCTATATAATGCATCAAGGTATGTATTGGATCCTTCCTGAGCTTTTGGAACATCAACCAGATTGGTTATATCTGGAGTGGAAAATCATGTCCCCGATGCGACTTTCTCATATATTAAATATCAGAATACATAGTTATGCTAAGGAAAATGTGATTTTATTGGACAAGTGGAAAACAATCAAATTTATTGATAAATTAACGGAGGTTCCTAGAATGAAATCTACTTTGCAGACCATATAGTTAAACTCCAAGATCCAAATAGGCAGTGCTGGGATCGCTTGGAAGAATTGGATGCAGGCGGGTATTCGGACATTAGATGATGTTATATCTAATGGAAAACTGCTTGATTTTTCACAGCTGCAATAATCATTCGGCATTTTAAAGTCTCAACAATATAGGTGGTTGCAGTTGAAACAGGCTATTCAGAATGGGTTCCCTGAATGGAAACATTTAAAAACTTATTTTAGCCTGCAAATCCTTTGCTATCAAATCGATTTAGTAGGACATCAGGCTGCCCAGTGGTACAAATTGATTTTTGGATTTTTGAATAAAAAGCCAAAAAATAGTCTTAGAGATATCTGGAGCATCAAGATAAAACAGTATATTTCTGTATCTCGTTGGCCACGAATTTGGACTTGGAGATTGAAGTGTACAGCATCAGCATCTATGAGACAAACATGGTTATATTTGTTACATAGGATTTTCTGGACCCCAGTTCGATTAAATAAAATAGATAGTTCTAAGTCTAATAGATGCTGGCATTGTCATATGGATATAGGGACTTTGGATCATCTGCTATATTTTTGTCCGTTTATAAATATATTTTGGAAGTCAATTTGGGGGACAAATAAATCTAGTTTTGGATTCAAATGTTCCACTATCATATGAGGCTATAATTTGTGGAACGATTTTACATGTGAAACCCACTCTAGATAAATATAAGAGTTGTCTATTTATGATCCTAACAGGAATAGCCATTCAATTGATTACCAGTAATTGGAAAACCCATGATAGAATAAATTATACTTTTTGGTAGGTGAATGTGTGCATTACGTACAGATATGAACGAATTAACGCAGAGTGTAAGGGTTTTAGTGAAGTTTTTAATAAAGTTTGGAGCCCATTGACTAAATTTGTAAAAATATAATAATATATATTTATCATACCTTTTCTTTGGTTCATTTATTTTTACACATCCAGGGGGGGTGGGGGGGTTGGAAGGTGGGGAGTAAATATTAATAGCGACATTTGGGTAACTTTATTCTTCATTGGTATTATATATTAGGATAAATTCTGCTATTAGTATATGTAAGAAACTGTAATTATTGAATGATATTTATGTTACCTGTACGGATATTAGTGTAATGTATGTAATACCTACTGTTCTTTCATTTGTATGACACTGTTTTAGATTAAAAATCAATAAAGAATTAAAAAAAAAAAAAAAAAAAGAAACTCCTTCTTCTTCCAAGGATTTTAGCATGTCAATATTTAAAAAAATTTATGTAGTAGGTACCAAAATAAGTTGTTTTTTTTTTAAACTATTGAAGCCAATTCATGGCAGTTAAATAGCCAAAATTATTTGCTTAAAATAAGAGCACACTAGGGGCAGGGCTTAATGTTTACATTATTTTATTTGTAATTTACAGCCCATTTAGCTGACAAGCCAGTACAAAACTGATTACAATGCAAGAGAAATAATATTTAAAAAGGATTTAAAGTATATTACTAAAATACAAATTCAACCACTAAACAGATAATCCCAATAAATACATGCATACATGTTTCACTATACAAGAATGGGAATAACTTAACAGGTAAGTGAAATGTAGATTTCCAGCAAGTGAACTTGAGTAGTGGATCAATGAAAATCCATATAAATTTAAGCAAACTTAGGGCTCCTTTTACTTAGGTGCGCTAGCGTTTTTAGCGCACGCAGGATATTACCGCACATTACGCGGCTAGAACTATGCCAGCTCAATACTGGTGTTAAGGTCTAGCGCGCACAGCAATTCAGCGCGCGCTATTCCGTGCGTTAATGCCCTAACACACCTTAGTAAAAGGAGCCCTTAGTTATCCATTTAATGTTATGTCATGGCAGTATGACTGAAAATTGATATCTAAGGGTCCCTTTTATCAAGCTGCACTAGAGGCTTTTTATGTGCACTGGTAAGGTAAATGCTCGAATGCTCATAGAATTCCTATGAGCTTCAGAGTACTTACCTTGCCGGCCTGTGCTAAAAACCTACAGCGTAGCTTAATAAAAGGGGGTAGGGGTAAGTGTTTTACTACTTCAGGACCAATACATACCAAAACGACCTTCTAGATCAATTCTTTTTACAATCACTGTACTTTAAATTTTTTAAAAAATTTTTGACTCTCATATGGTGAATGTGAAACAAAGCAAGGGTATCCTTAATTGTCTAAATCCATATATAGTACAAGATAACTGTTGGAGAAATTAGTAAACATAAATCTTCAACTACTTTCTGCTTCATTAATAATGCAGTAATTCACCTTAATATATATAACTATTTTCATACCCCACTTTCATACCCCACTAAAAAAAAAAAACATGTTCAAAAGGCAGGATATTATGTTCTTACTTTTAATAATTCTATGTGGCAAGCTATTTCTCTCACAACTCTTTCATCATTAGAAATGCAAGTTTTAAAAATTAACGCAACAATGCTATGATGAATAGCGATGCTATACCAGGGGTGTAACTCCTTACAACAAAAGCACAAACTGGGCACAAGACTTACTTTTCCAAAGAAGCCTTTGAAGAACTTCCTTTCCTGGAGGAACAGGGAGGACAAGTCGAGCACTATTACTGGTGAAAACTACAAATCTCCCAGGGTTTCAGAACCAACATGCACATATTAGAATTAGGGAGGGAATGAGGGGAGTATCTTCCACAGATATTGCGATAGGCAAATATGGAAATACTAGGATAATGCTGATTAAAGCATTACATTCTAATAGAAAAAGCTACAAGTCCTAAAACTGGCAGAAAATGTAGATTGGGGGGAGGGTGGGGGAAGAGAGCCCAAAGGAAGTTCCATGCAAAAGAGCTATTTTCTTTGGCTATTTTTCTGCTTTGCTGTTTAGATCTCTTTAGTAAGATAATCAATCAAACTTGGCAGCAGAAATGTAATGAACTGGCCAGTTTTTAGGACAACTCCTTTAAGAATTCATTTTTAATTTCAGATTTTAATTAGGCCTTTTCACTCCCAAGGTAGATTTTTGAAACCAGAAATAAATGAATAACCTTAAATCATTTATGGGTAAAACGATATGCCTAATTGTGTGCAGATAGGTATGTATATCAGGTAACTAAAAATATCCTGGTCTACATGTCTGCTGGGTTACTTTCTTTTTGTACCAAATACTGCAGGTAGTTTTGTTACAGTTTCAAGAAGCTGAAAATAAAAATGAAACGGGAAGCCAAGTTTTGCAAATCAAATAGCATAACATAACAATTTATTTCTATACCGCAATACCATTAAGTTCTATGCGATTTACAAAATGGAATAATTTTTTAAAACCTGCACATATACAGTTGAATGTAATACATTAATTTCCTAAGAATCTTGTAAACAAATATATTTTCAATTGTCTCCTAAAATGCTGATATGAGTAAGAGGTTGCTATTAGAGAATTCAGATCTTTATCTCATATTGCAGCTTGAATACTCTAAAAACAAAATTTTTTAAAACCAAACAACTTTTGAGAGATCTCTTTATACATCCTTATTTTCTATGCACAAGCCTAGTATGTCCAATTTTCTGATCTGAAAAAAGAAGAGATCCCTTTGCATGTGTCTCACCCCATCTAGTCTAAATGGTGTATTTGGAAGAGTTGCCACTGCCTTATGCTTTGGTCCAAACCAGAACACAGACTTTGCTCTCAGCACCTCACAGCAATAAGAGATCAGCAATTTTATATGCACATATATAATCACACTTGCCTCTCTCCTTCTTAGATACGGCACGAGCCCTGGTGTGAAGGAATTAAACAGGCAGCACACTAGGTATGGATAGCCAGGTTCTACTTTGTGCAATAAGTGCATTGGGCAGTTGCCCACAGTACCTCCTGAGTTCTTTCTGCCTCTGGTGGGGCTTTCAATGTTCCTTAGAGAAAGTGAACAAGGACAGATTCTTCAAACTGTGGGGTGCCACAATCACTAGGGGTCACTCGAAGAAATTGAAAGGGGACAGGTTTAGAACAAATGCTAGGAAGTTCTTTTTTACCCAGAGGATGGTGGACACATGGAACGCGCTTCCGGAGGATGTGATAGGCCAGAACTCTGTAAAGGGGTTCAAGGAAGGTTTGGATAGGTTCCTGGAGGATAAGGGGATAGAGGGGTACGGATAGAACTAGAGGTAGGTTATAGAAGTGGTCAGAAACTACTTCACAGGTCGCGGACCTGATGGGCCGCCGCGGGAGCAGACCGCTGGGCAGGATGGACCTCTGGTCTGACCCAGTGGAGGCAACTTCTTATGTTCTTAGGTTTCTTTTGGGAATATGAATTCTCTCCAGCATCCACACTGTTTGCTCCATAGAGGCTATGTTGTACTGTGAAATATTTTTGAAAACGCTGGTATTCTTTGCATTTAAAAAGGCTTGGAAACGTTGATCTAGCCAATGGATGCTTTTAACCTAAATATTTACCATCTAAGACTCATTCACTTTTATAGCAAACTAAGTAAAATACTCTAATCAAACTGCCTAACAATGTCCACAGTAGATGTGGATCTTTGACTTTAGTGAAGGTTTTCCTTAGCAGCCTATTTTGTTTTTCTGGTCTAACAGCTCTGAATAGCTGTTGGCAGTATTAAGGCCTTAATTAGGAGAAGCATCTCAACAAACTTGACACACTGTCAGTATCTAACATTGCGTGTTTCCCTGAAAATAAGACAGTGTCTTATATTAATTTTGGGCTCAACAAGAACGAGAGGGCACTCTCTAAATTTAAAAGGGGCTATATACCGTGCAAATGTAAGGAAGTTCTTCTTCACCCAGAGAGTGGTAGAAAACTGGAACGCTCTTCCAGAGCTGTTATAGGGGAAAACACCCTCCAGGGATTTAAGACAAAGTTAGACAAGTTCCTGTTGAACCAGAACATATGCAGGTAGGGCTGGTCTCAGGACACTGGTCTCAGGACTGGTCTCAGGACTGCTGGGCACGATGGACCATTGGTCTGACCCAGAAGCAGCAAATTCTTATGTTCTCAAAAAACGCACTAAATCTTATTTTCAGGGTATGCACATGATCATCTCTCCCTTCCTCTCCTTCACCCCAATTCTTCCTCTTTCCTTTCTCTCCCCCACATGTGCAGCATCTTTCCTCCCCTCCCATCCCCCTGTGCAGCAGAAGTTTGCCCAGCTTCTATCTTTCTTTCCCTCCCTCCCGTCCCTCGTGCAGCAGAACCCTTGCCAAGCTTCTATCCTTCCCACCCTCCCTCCCATTCCTTCTGCAGCAGAACCCTTGAGCAGCCCCCCCCGCCCCCACTGCTGACCCTCCATCCTTCCCTCCCCACACTACCTTGATCTAAAGCAGCAGCAGAGTGAATTCCCCGACAGACAAGGCCAAGCAGCCTATTTAGAGTGCTGCTGGCCCAACGCTGCTTTGGATCAAGGTAGGGCTCGCTCGTGGTCAACGGGGAGGGAGGGAAGGAAAGAGTGTCAGCCGGGGGGGGGGGGGAGGGGGTTTGAACAGTTGCTGCCGACGAATCCCGAGACTAGGGCTTATTTTTGGAGTAGGTGTTATATTAAGACCTACCCCCCAAAAGATTCTAAGGCTTATTTTCGGGGAAACATGGTATATGGGCTTTCAGTTCTGCACATTATGTTTTCAAATCAAGCCAGGCAGACTGGTAGATAATTAATAATAGTCGTAGTACTTTGCTTATACTAGAGATGTGTATGGACATTAATTATAAAAAGCTACCACCAAACACACTAAATAAGTTTAAACCCCAAATAGTAATTCTTTCTCTCACATGTTTGCCATATTTTTCAAATTCCAACAGTATTTAGTGAAAAAAGTAAATTTAACACAGGACTATAAAGACCTAAAAGAATGTACATAGGCTGCTGCTGCCAAGTTGATTGATCTTTGTAAGTTCCTGTCAGTCTTTAAGGAGCTAGCAAAAGCCAGAGGTGTTCAACAGAAGCTATCTTATACTTAAAAGGTGATTGTTAATCATTAATTTTCTTCTTAGCTCAGCAGAGGTTAAACATGAACATTTTCTTTAAAAAATATTAGCAAAATTAATAAAGAAAAGATTGCATGCAAGATGAATTTTGTACAACACTAACAGCTAATTGTGAGAAGAAAAATGACTAACAATTATGTTTCTTTTTTTTACCTGCTAAAACAAGAACATACATTAAAAACAATCAGCAAATTTAACAAATAGAAAACAAGGTCAGCAAGTTAGAAGTTAGAACACAAAGCCCTACTTTGAAAAAAAATGCAAGTAGCATAAAAGGCATAAAAACATTAAGTCATGACACAAAAGTGTTCTTCCTGACATATACAACAGCAGCCAAAAGCACAGAGCAAACTGATTTGCCACTAACTTCTTTGTGGACATCACTTAGAAAGTTAATACATGCAGAACAGCAAACTCTTTCCTAGACCAATTATATATGTCAAGTCAAATGCTTCACATAATTTGTCATCAAGAACAATTTGACAAGCTCTAACAACAAAACTTGATTCTTCACCATAATGAACACATTACCAGAACAATACTGTTAATAGGTCAATTCATTAGCTGCACTGGAATTTTAATACTACAGAGCTACCAAGTTGCCCAGGAAGGAGATTTTAGGCCCTCCCTGCTTTTCCACATTGCAGCTGAGCAATATGAGCAACCTTCGATAGAGGATTTCTACAAAACTATGTTAGTATATATGAAGAGTAAGGTTGGGAATACTGATATATTTTTCTCTTCATTCCTCTGTGATTTTTACAGTAACTATCCTACATTTCTGACACCAATATCCTATTGCATTATGAAACCTGCAACACTGAATACCCAAACTGCTTTGGGATACACCATATAGAGTAGACCCTATATAATGCAGTTCAGAATAATATGGAATCGCTTACAACATGCTCCCTCCTTTTCTTTGTGCTACTATTTATTATTTTTTGCCTCCTATAATGCAGATTCACTTTTAAATGTGGTCAAATACCCTGGATGCCAATGTCAGCATTATATAGGATACTAGTATTTTAGCCTGTTACATTAACGGGTGCTAGAATATATGTCTGTGTGTCTTTATTTCTGTCTCTCTCTCTCCCTCCCGCTGTCTGTCTCTCTCCCTGTCTTTCTGTGTCTCTCCCTGCCCCTGTGTCTTTCTTCTTTTCTATCTATCTATCTCTCTCCCTGCCTCCTATGCAGCAGCATTTCTCTCCCACCACTTCCCTGTGCAGCAGCCACAGCAGCATTCCCTTCCCCTCCATTTCCCTCCCCCTACCCCCCCCCTTTCCCTTCCCGTGGTCTGGCTGGCTCCCTTAGTCCCTTACCGCCCCCCCTTCCCTTCCCACGGTCCCGACAAACCTTCCAATTCCAGCAGCGTCTGCAGCACTCTACACACTGCTGCTTCGGGGCCTTCTACTGCCCAGCAAATCAGGGCAGTAGAAGACCCCCAAAGCAGCGTGTGTCGAGTGCTGCAGACGCTGCTTGAATTGGAAGGTTTCAGGACCCGCAGCCCTTGCCGGACCTGAAGCGAGCTCTGGGGGTTTTTGGTTTTTTTATGCGGGCCCAACCAGATCAGGAGGAAAAGCCTGGGAGGCAGGAATTAAAGTCCGTTCCAGCCCCCGCTGAGGTCGCTCTGGCCAGTTCACATCCTTCAGACGGCAAGAGCCTCCGCGGCCGACAAGCTCCACGCCTCCGCGCACATGCGCACTCCTACCTGCGGGTCCCTACAGTGCACGGAAAATGGGAGCATGCAGGTGGGAGTGCGCATGCGCGCTTAGGGCTTTATTATATTAGATGATATGTATAAGCTCAAAACTAGGACTGGCTGAAGCCTGTCTCCTGGAATAGGTAATTTGGCAGCTGTGATACCACCTTAAGCAAAAATCTGAGATCTGCATGAAGAAATGTAATATACAGTATACTGGATAGGTTACTATGGCTTAGAGCTCAATTCTACAAGCTGAAGTAATTGCTATAGTAAGGCACCTCACAACCTAGATACTCAAGCTCATAAGAGGACTTTCATCAGGTGAATAGCAAGTCACACTAAGGTCACACTAGACACACAGCACGTGGCTTCATGGGAGGCTTTAACTGAACCAAACCCTTTTCTCTAAAAGCACAAGCTGCACTGAGGTATGTACCCAGGCAGATTATGTTTTCAGAGCAGGCTCTGAAAGATGAAGAAATTAATCAAACAGATAGCAAGGGACACAAAAAAGAATAAGTTCTGCTCTACTGTCAGATGGCAAATCACCTCCATTTAAACTCATATCTTTCTAGAAGTCAGGAGGACACAAGATACTTCATACGAGAACTATAATTTCTTCTTCTTTCAATTTCTAAGCTGATGGAGACAGTCTGGATGCTGAGGTAGAATGGAATGTTGCAACTCCTTGGGTTTTAGCCAGATACTAGGGACCTGGATTGGCCACCGTGAGAACGGGCTACTGGGCTTGATGGACCATTGTTCTGACCCAGTAAGGCTATTCTTGTGTTCTTATGAGATGAAATAGCAAAACTAAACTTGCCTCATTCCATAAGTACCTGTAAGTATCATAGTTCTTTAGTAAAATTCTGTCAGAAAGAGACCAAAGACTTCACTGTCAGAGACTTGTCCGTTAGAATTTTAAAAACAACAACAACCCCTCCCCACAAAAACAACCCCCCCAAAAAAACTGTTAGGTATGTTGCTTTTACAGGGTCCCCAAGAGAAATAGCCTGGAAAGAAGTAATCCTGTCTTAGTCTCCTTGTTTTGATTGTCTGAAGACTTTAAAATGTTTATCACATAACATCAACTTACTAAGGCTATGAGCTATCTCCTTCCCTGTACAATCTGGAGTTGAGTCTAGATGAGTCCTGATGAATTTCAATTGAGTTGATGGGATGAAATTTGGTTTGGGGTAATTTATAATAACCCTAGACACATCCAAGACCTGAGTGATTTAATGTATGAATTTGTTTCCAATGGCCTGAAATGTGATCTTAACCAGCCAATTATTCAAACAAGAAATTACATGGATCCTCAGTTTGTGCAAAAATACAATCACTGTCAAGTATTTCACTTCCTTATAATAAATCTGAGATAGATCCTGTACTTAAAGTGTATCTATATGTAGGTATGCACCCTTAAGAGAGAGAGAACATAGCTAGTGTTCTTTATTTCAAAGAAGCAAAGTGGTGGTTACAAAAATCGCAATGAATATTTTCTTTAAACGATCTAGAGATCTTAGATCTATGATTATATGACATCTGCTTTTCTTCAACATGAAGTAAATGAAGTATTATATTCATCCCCATTCCAGTTTCGCTGTTCTAATTTCCTGCAATTCTACACGAAAGAGAATGTACAAAGAACAATTGGTAGGCGATTTGATGATATTTAAATCTGTAATCCCCCTTTATAATCTGAATCCAGCTGTGCGAGATAAGGAACGAACAGGTTTCCAAAAACATCAGCCTCTTCCTAGCAGAGAATGTAACCAGTATAGAAAATGAAGCTCCGACTGATTTCTAAATCCAATCAAAATCTCATTCTGAATTTTGATTGGATTGCTTTATGGCATTTTTGCTTCTACAAACTTGTGGAAGACATCTCAACCATTGCAGTTGGAAAGATGAGGATAAATTAAGTTGCTTACCTACAAAAGATCTCTGAAGCAAGCAAGTTACATAGCTCTGATACATGGGTGATATCAATGACAGTGAATGGGAAAGAAAAACTCTGAGGTAACAAGACTTTAGAATTTTTCCAAAGATGTGAATTGCATGTGTAGTAGATCTCACACCTGCATCATCATGAGGAACAATCTCATCTCTATGAAAATATTTGATTAGTGGAAGATAACTTCTTGGGAAGGCAGATGGACTTTGTAAAGACTGTAAAACTTTCTGTCTTCAGAGAAACCCTCATCATAGGTAAGCAATTTTGCTTTTCTAAGATCAAATAAGTTATGACAATCCTGACACATGAGGATTGCTAGTTAAAGACTGTGAAGAAAAATAAAAGGCGGCATATAGAAAAACAGTACTAAAAGGCAATGATAAAAATGTTTTTGTTGGCAATAGATCTTTTTTTAAATGAAGGCAACCTGAAGCTTCTAGATGAGTACGCTACAAGGGATGGAGGTGGACTGTAAACCCCAGAGAGATTGCCATAAAGATCATATGAAAAACCAGAAAGGAAGGCAGGAGACTTAACATAAAAATAGCCTTACTGGATCAGACCAATGGTCCATCTAGCCCAGTATCCTGTCTTCACTGAGGCCAATCCAAGTTGCAAGTACCTGGCAAAAACCCAATGAGGGAAAAATAAGTGGCCAGTCACAAAAAAAGAGATACATTTCATTATGAAGATGGAACTTGCACAGGAAATCCTAATTGGATGCTACCACATACAAAAATAAAATGAGGGGGCTGCAGAATATGGACTGTCCAGAGAATTCTATATACAGTCAAACCTCGGTTTGCGAGTAATGCGGTTTGCTAGTGTTTTGCAAGACAAGCAAAACACTCGAGCAAACTTTAACTTGCAAAACAAGTGTTGGCTCAATAAGTAAGCGTGGCCCACCCCCAAACCCTTACATCCAGCAGACACCACCGCCTTGTCCATGCCGCATCCAGCTCCACCGGAAACAGGAAGTGCGATCAAAAGGGGGAGGAGCTTAGACAACAGCATGGACACAGTGGCAGACTGGGATGCAGAGAGCGACAAGGAGGCTGGGTGCTGGGGGTCCTCCATAGGAGAGAGACCGTCGTCCACCTGGCGAGGAAGCGAACAGCGGCAGAGTCCTCCCCTAGAGAACTGGAGGAGTTGTGTGGATCCGTATTTGAGGCAGCGGTGGAGGTGTCACTAATGGTAATTAATCTATTAAAGTTTTTGGGTTGTGGAATGAATTGTCCGAGTTTCCATTACTTGCTATGGGGAAAGTTGCTTTGATATACGAGCACTTTGGATTATGAGCATGCTTCTGGAACGCATTATGCTCACAAACCAAGGTACCACTTTATGCCTTTAAAAGTTTTCCAAGCTCTTGCTAAGCATTCTAGGTGAAGCTTCACGCTGACCCCATCGAATATCATGAGTGAGTGATCATATTGCTAGCCCTCAAAAATGCATGTTTTACATTTTAAGGCCAGAATCACTTCCACTGACTCAGTTTTTGACACATTTTATAGCGACATCCATCACTTACCAAATTTGCTAATGCAATCAGTTTACTTAATCTCATATTTCCTGAATAAGCAGAAAAATACTCCAAAGAATAATCTTCAAGCATTCATCTGAAATATAACTGCCACTTCTCCAATTTGTTTCTTTAATTACACCCTTCCATATATCATGGAACATAAATAGCCAATAGTGTAACAGGAAACAAGAAAAAAGCTGGCGGTTATTACAACCACCCTAGTAAGAAACAGTCAAAGCAAAACAGCAATTCTAAACCTACAGAGAGCTGGACTAGGGGAAATGATTTAAAACTACAAGTAGAACAAGTTAAATGTGTTCCTGGGCAAGATAAGACATTTGAATTTCTACTATGCCGTAGTGCTACTGTAAGAACTTGCCATAATTATTATGTTTGTTTTAACTCGTGAACTGTTTAGTTCTTAAGCGGTATAGAAAAATTTTAAATAAATAAAATAAATAACTGTCTTTTTCTTTTAATCATACCTTCAAAGCGAGAACAGGAAGTGAAAGAGTGGTCATGTTCTGGGCAATTAAGGTTGCATTTCCTACTGTAAGTAAGGAGTTAAGCACTCCTGTTACATTAAATCTGGGCTTATTATACAGCCAAATAGGACTCCAATATTTTATACAATCAATTAATTTTAAGATGTTAATATTACATACAGCTTTTAGTTTCTTCACAGCTTCCTCACAGATATGCATTCCTCTGGATTCATCCACTTCCACATGCCCTAGGTACTGTGGAGAACAGAAATATTTCCTAGAGGTTAGGAATGAGACAAAGCTAAAGTATCAGTGCATATTAGAATTATTTTGCCAGTTACTGTATATGTAGAATCATTTATTCCTTCAATATCCCAATGTGCTCAAATGTGGTCATTTACTCATTTGTTTATGCACTAAGGTCCCGATTCAGTAAAGTCAGCGATCGTCGTTAAACCTGTTTTCACAGGTTTAGCAACGATCACTGCTAATTAACCTGATTCACAAAACAGCCCACCGCATGTTTTCTCCTCGATTGCCTATTTTCCGATCTAGCTATGCAAATTAGTAAAACCCCATGCAAAATAGCCAAGCAATTGATTCACTTACATTGCTTGGCTATTTTGCATCAAGTTTTATGATCCTAAAACCCAACTGCTGTAGACCTGTTAGTAACTGTGTTATCGACAGGTCTGCCTGTTTTTTGACATGTCTGCCAGGTTTTTGGGGGTTTTTTCATTTTTTTCCATGGCACTAATATTTTGTGTGTATTACACACACAAAATATCTGCTCCATAAAAAAAAAAATTGAAAATAAATCCCCCACCGCTCACAATGGCCCGTCCCCTATGACCCCTGACAATCACACGCCCCCTGGGTCACGTTCCCCCCTCCCCCCAAAAAAGGAGGAAAAAAGGTTGATTCGAGTATAAACCAGGGGGGCTTTAATATTCAAGTACTCTGTCCGGCTCTGCACCCAGCCACCCACCTTTGCCAGGCTCAGCACCCAGCCCCCCCTCCCTTCCTGGCTCTGCACCCTGTCCCTCCCTCCCTTCCTGCCCTGCCAAGCTCTGCATCTTGTCCTCCTCTCCCTTTCCTTTTGTCCTGTTCCCTCTCCCTCCCTCCATATGCCTTGCAGGCAATCCTCGGTGGTCCAGGGGTGAACCGGAGCAGCAGTGGCCTTCCTGTGCTCTTGCGCTGTGGAGAGCCAGTGATTGGCTGTTGCAACTTCTCACGAGATCTGCGAGAACTCACGGCAGCCAATCACTAGCGGCTCTCTATGGGGCAGGGGCACGGGAAGGCTACTCCTACTCCGGTTTACCGCTGGACCACCAGGGATTGCAAAAGGTACATGGATGACGCGGGAGAGAGGTGAAGGAAGGTACTGTCAGCCAGGACAGAAGGTGGGAGGGATCCCACCTGTACTGGCCCACCAGGTCATATAGCTGGATCATCAAATCCTTGTGTGCAAAACTGTGTACAAATACTCCTGCATAAATTAGCATACTTAATGATGTTCGACTTCCTATTTTGAAGTTTAAGCTGAAAACACCAATTTATGATTATGCTGCACAGGATCATTAATTCCAATTATTCTGAGCCCTCTAAGTTAGCACATTGGATTTAATTTAATTAGAACAGTCTCCTCAATAGCTACTGTAGGTAGTATGAATTCTTGTTAAGAAAACCCTGCAAACTCAGCTGTTTTCCCATATCCAATAAACCATATGGATGAGTCAATCTGAAATTAAAGGAAGAGCAATCTTCAAAAAGTAATTTTCCAAGTTGTAACCTCACAATTCATGTGGCTTTCAAACCATCTAACTGCTTTGATTTTAGACAAGCCAGAAATAAAAACCATTTTTATATCATTAATCAAATGAAAATTAAGACAAATTTGTTCCATTTAGAAGAGACTATCCATCAACCCTTACCTTAACCAAAAAGCTACATTTCCCAGTGCGAACTGACTCTTCATCTGTTTGCCATTGGTGTGGCCTGCTGGCCTCTGGGACATAAACATCCTTCTTCTTTCTAAAGCTTTGTCGCAACTTATTCATTTCTTGGCCTTTAAACCCTAAGGGAGAAAAAATGAAAGAAAGTATTAATCTTTGGCATGTAACCGATAAACTACAGAAGCTGAAGAATTTTTTAGATATGCCATTAATATTCTCAAATGCTAATAAAACACAAAAGATGTACCCAATCATAAAACATAACACAAAATATACAAAGCAACTAGGAAATAAAGGCAGGTATCAAACAACAATCATAAAAAAATAACTACTACTACTACTGCTATTAATAAATCATATGGCTGGATAGAATGAAGGGAGCTAAACTGCACTAAAGAATGATCAGACCATACCAAAGTCATTTAATACTTCATTGCCCCAGATACAAAATAAGTACCTGTCTAAAATATGTAAACCATTTTGATTTTGACCACACAGAAAAGGCAGTATATCAAGTCCCATACTTTACTAGCAAAATCAGTCTCAAAAGCACAAATTGTCCCTGGGGCTACACATCACAAAAGACAAAAGCTTATAGAAAAAAAAAGGTGTATATGACTGGGTGAAGCTGAGAAACATCATCCAAGATAAAAGGAGGAGGGGCAAGCATTCCCAAAACTTATCTATAAATATTAGGACATTACATATACTCAAAGTGCCTTATAAAATGTCAAAGATCTCCATAAGCATTCATGCCAAATTACCCAGGCTACCAAGAAGTAAAAACAACACAGTGAATACTTTACTATATCTAAATGCAAAGGCACATTTTTGGCAAATGTAAATTCCTTGCATACTGCAGAATAATCTAAAATATACCAAGTGTACATAAAAGATGTCTAGTTAGGTGTATACAAAGTAAAACATCTTTTCCTTCTCTGCCTCTTCATACAATTTAGGAAAACATCACGCTCAGACACACAAAATCGACAAATCGATTGCAGAAAAACAATTGCATTATTAAATTTTTATCAGTGTCAAAGACTAGAAAACCAGAAGGATAGCTCATTCCACCAGGGCCTCAGAGGAAAGCGGTATATAATTTATTTATTTTTACAAATAATATTGAAAATATTCTATACTTGCAAATCCTAAAAAAAACCCAACACACAAAAAAAACTTTCATTCATATCTATACATACACAATTTTATTTATACATTAAAAATGAAAATATTGCTAACACTGTAAAAACATAACAACAGTATAATAGTTCTTATGAGTTAAGCTTAAACATGCCATGCATTCACAAAAATTCAACCTTCCCCTAACAGGTAGGACATGTTAATTCATCATACAAAGGCCTAGATTCACTAAACTCACCAATCCGATCTGATCTGTAGCCAGGCGACCAATTCACTAAGCTTCCTTATGCAAATTTATGCGATTGGAGGCACGGCCCACACCGACCCCACGGATCACTGTAGAGTGATCCAGACGCATGCGCTGAAGAGCCTGGGGCAGGGAATAAGAGCGCAAGAGGTACTAGAGGCATGCAACAGGCCAGGGCATGATCTGAGCACCGAGTGACAGGCTGACTGAGCCCTATTCTGTTCCTCAGACTCGATGGAGTCAGTCAGAGTTCCTTGTACCACAGACATTTTTATTAACGCAGCACAGATCTGAAAGCGCCCCGGGCAAGGCAGGGAAATCATTTCTCACAAGTCCCAGCTCTCTCCTTAACACATAGCAGAACACACAGTAGTGCAGCCCCGCTTTAAACCTGCGGGTTAAACCACGGGCTCGAAGAGAGACAGGGCAGCAGAGAGTAGGATGCTTTTTGCACAAGGGAGATGTTTGATGGTTTCAGGGCTGCAAGGCTGGGATTTCAGTGCGGCAGAGAGCAGGACAGTTGGCAAGGACGTGATCGACTGGTCCTCAGCAGTCGTTCTTTTGGATTGGTAAGCCTAGTTGGTGTTCCTTCTTCAGTTTAGTGAATCACTGCTTTCCTACTTTACATGCCATTTCCCCTCATCTGCATGCGTGGATCGGGTTGGAGGTTGATTGGCCAGGAGGATAGTGAATCAGGTCGGGGTTGGAGAAGGCTCGCAAACTGGTCAGAGAAGGCTCGCAAAGCTTAGTGAATCTAGGCCAAAATATATTTATGATTCTCATGTCATTGAGCAATAACAATATAAATCTTTCCATTATCAGGCATACTACTATAAATAGACAGCTTTACAAATAATATACTGGGACCTGGAAAACCAATACATCTACTATTAGTTAAACAGAACAAGTTGGACTTCTATAGATCTCTACACAAACTACATATGACACCTCAGACAGAGGCAAAACAGCCAAATAGAAGCTAGCTCCGTAGATTCAATAGGCGTTGAGCACCCCAAATTTATGTATTTATTTTCAAATTTATCTCCTGCCTGATAACTAGGCAAGTTACAAATAACACATAAAATCCATTTTGTTATTTAGGTTCCATCGATTCGTGCTTGAGTCCTGGCGACTTGATGAATTACAAATTGTAAGTGAATGGAGCTTAAAAATTACTGTTTGTTTTGGTTACTTATTACTGTTCGTTAAGCTCCATGCACTTACAAGATCTAAAAAGAAATTGGTTTTATGCTAGTCTGATAAGGTCCTCCAACGTCATACCCATGATTGTTTTCAAAATGTTCAGCCCTCCGATTGCAGGTCACCCTCTTCACGTGGTTCCTCTATCTTCCCAAACATGTCATCCTTCTCCAGCGATCTCTCTCTTCTGACGGTGTGACCAAAGTAAGACAGTTGTAACTTCATCATTTGGGCTTCAAGAGACATAGCTGGTTTGATCTCTTCCAGAATCGATTTGTTAGTTCTTCTGGTGGTCCATGGCACACCTAAAATCCTTCTCCAGCACCAATGCTCAAATGAGTCAATCTTCTTTCTGTCCTGTTTCCATAGCGTTCAGCTTTCACATCCATAATTGACCACTGATTTACATCATAAAAATATCAACAATATATTCAATTATAGTTAGCCTGCAATATCATTTTTTAAAACCCCTGTATTTCTTAATCATAAAAGGCTTGCAAAAAATATATATTTTAAGCAATTTACAAAACCGGTCAATATCATTACATAATCTCAAAGTTTCTGGTAGAGTATTCCACATTTTCGTTGCAGTCACTGAAAAAGCTAACTGTCCTGTTTGCCACATATCGTACAGTATCAATCATCAAACTTAAAGCAGTTTCTGATCTCTGTTTCCTATTAGATAAATAGCAAGTGTTTGTTGTAAATATGATGATGCTGGACCATAAAAAAACTCGATAAACCACTAGCATTGCTTTATACTGGACCCTCCATTCTATTGGTAGCCAATAGAGCTACTTCAAAATTGGAGTCATCGAAACATATTCACTCCCACCAAAACTCTTGCCAGTGCATTTTGTATTATTTCTAATGCTTATAATCTACATTTTGTAATACTTAAATACAAAGTTGAGCACTCCCAAAATTGAGCAAGCTTTTTCACTGTGTCTGAGGAAGGGCTATTTGTATTGTCGACACCCTCAATCATTTTGAATGTTAGCACCTATGCACCAATAAATTCTTACCAAATATAGATCTCACAATAGAAATATGAAAACAAAAACTGAACTGTTAACCCCAAAAAGTCAAAACTAGCCTGTACCTTAAAACTGAAGAAATAAAAACAAATTAATCTGTAATGTTAGGATAAAAACTTGTATTGAAAAATGTTTCATTATAACTATGACAAATTTAACCTGTAAACTGTATATTATGTATATTGCTTTTAGATCCATAATATGTGTTGAGTTAGGATAAAAACTTGTACTGTAACCATGAGCGTCAGAACAGGGAGAGAGGGGGGAACAGGGGCCATGGCCTCCCCCAAAATTGGCAGTCGGAAGACTCAATTATGGCTTTCCTGACTCCCCCAACTATCGCCTCCCAGGCCACTGTGGTTTTGAATCTTCAGGCAGTCAGCAGCCTGCCCCAGAGGTTGTCACTCTGCAGCAACTTCCTCTTCCCGTGTCTATGGGATGCTGCGGAGTGACGACTTCCGGGTCAGGCCAACGATGGCAGGCTCACTTCGACGTAGGCTGCCTGAGAATTTAGAATTGCAGTGGCTGTGGAGGTGGTAGGTGGGGGCAGTTGGGAGAGGTCGTGCTACAGGATCCCACTGGAGGGGAAAATGCCGAGGTTGGAGTTTGGAACGGAGGGAAGTACAGATGCTGCACAGGCTGGGAGGGGGTTGGGAAGGCAGGGAAGCACATTTGCTGCAAAGGCTGGGAGGGAATTTGCAAAGGCAAGGACAGATGCTGCACGGACTGGAAGAGGTTTGGGAAGGCATGGAAAGACAGATGCTGCACAGGCTGGGAGGGTTGGGAAGGCAGGGATGAAAAGGCTCACGGGCTGGGGGTTTGGAAGGGAGGAAATGACAGATGCTGCACAGTCTCGGGGGGTTGGAAAGGCAGGAAAGGACAGATGAGGCAAGGGGTGGGAGGGGGTTGAGAAGGCATGGAAGTACATATGAGGCATGGGGTGGGAGAGGGTTAGGAACGACATATGCTGCACAGGCTGGGGAGTTAGAAAAGGAGGGAAAGAGATGCTGGTGGGAGAGGGAAGAGAAAAAGAATTGTTAAATATAGGTGCATGGAGTGGGAGGGAAAGAGATGGTATACATGGTGAAAGGAAGAAAGAGGGAGAATTGTTGCACATGGAGAGGGTGGAGGGAGAAATGTTAAACTAGGAGGGAGGACAGATGACTGAAAGAAGGGAGAAATGTCAGATTCTGGAGAAAAATGATGGAAGGTGGGGAGAGAGAGATGTTGGACCACTGGAAGAGGAAGAAGAAAGTGATGGCAGACCAAGGAATGGAAGAGATGATGCACAGCAATAGGTGTGGCAGGGAAGACAGATAGAAGAAATGATTCTTAAGGATAGATGGGAGAAGAAAGAGGGAGGAGATGGTACACATGGATAGATGGGAAGGGAAGATATGGAAAGTAGATAGAATTTGAGAAGAAAGCAAAAAAAAGGAAGAATGTTAAATGTTAAAAGTTAATGCCAAAGTGAAGAAGGAGAGAAAAATAGCAAATGAATTAGAAGGCCCTGGATGCAAAGTTAAGAGCACAGATAGAAGGAAGTGTAACCAGAGACTAGGAAAACATGATCAGAAAAATAAAATCACCAGGCCACAAAGGTAGGGAATATGAATTTATTTTCAGTTTAGTGACTGAAATGTGTCAGTTTTGAGAATTTATATCCGCACTGTTCAGGAAGAATTTAATTTCTTTCTATTTCTCTGCTAATGTACTGCATATAGAGTCTGGCATCTTAGGGTTTCTTTTGTGTATAGTAGTACTTTTAGTTTGTGGTCCTGTATTTTGCATTGGGATTATCTGTGTTCTGCATGTGTGACCAAGGTCAGGTGTTCTGGTAGGAATGAATGTTGAGAAGCATACAGTATGTTTTGTGTAGTTTAATTTTGTGGTTGACTATTATGTGTTGTTAATAAAATTATATTGTGTATATATATTTGAAAAATGACTGGAAAAATGGTATTATAATTAGTACTATTATTATGGGGCAGAGCTTGCATGAGAACTTTTGCCCCTCCCCCTCAAATTTAAAAGTGTCCCGCTGCCTATGATTGTAACTATGGCACATTGTAACCTGTTAACTGTATATTATGTATGTTAGCCTGTAACCCGTTCTGAGCTCTTTGGGGAGGACAAGATAGAAAACCAACTAAATAAATAAATACATTGGTTGTTCAGAACACAACACAAAGACATCTGTGATGCACATTTCACAAAACTAAAATATTCCAGTTCACAAACTCGGAAGAAAAACACTCTTTTCCTACCTCTTATGTGAGCAATTTAGTTTTGCAATCATGTTGGATCCAGTGAGTTTCTATCTTCTGCTTTCCTTTTTGTTTTCTACTACTAATATTATTATTATTTCTAGAGTGCTACCAGATGTACACAGTGCTGTACAGAGTCATGACAAATACAGTCCCTGCTGAAAAGAGCTTACAATCTAAACAGACAAGACAAACAGGATGCCAGGGAGGGGGATACAGTTATGGAAAATTGTTAATCTGCTGACTAAGATGGTGAGTAGTGGAGAGTACTGTTATGGATTGAAGGCTATATCAAAAAGGTGGGTTTTCAGTCTGCTTTTAAACAAGGTAAAGGAAAGAGGGTGATGAACAAACTCAGGTAGTTTATTCCATAGTTAACCATGGGGACATGGAAAAAGCAGGGACAGGGACAAACTTTGTCCCCATGTCATTCTCTAAAAGCTTGAGCCTAGTATCAATATATAAAAAAACTTAACATATCTTAGACGATTGGCAGCTGAATTCAATGATTTAAAAAAATTGCAGAAGCTGCTTTTGGATTTAAAGAAACTACTGTTAAATGACATCATTTGTGTATTGTCTGCCTTTGATGTGGCAACTAGAGTCTAGTCTGCTGATCAGACTCCTACAATCTACAACATCCTTCTAGCATATGCCCAGCTGCTAAAGCATCTTACTGTTACTACAACAAATACATCCATTGTTGCTGGCATCAAGGAGTGTTTCTAGCATTTAATAGACACTCATTTTCCTGTTCATCCACTACATAAGTGTAGGCTCTCTTCTACACCCATGTCTGAAAGACAATCCAATTATCTTCCTAGATGATGTAGAAACAAAAGCAACTCAATCTTTGGGAAGACTGTACCAAAACCAGATCAAAATGGAAGGTTCTATTTGTGATTTATATACTTTAATAAAAATATTTAAATATAAAATCATAAATGTTTGAGGTTTGTGCAAATGAGAACAGAATCTACAGGGACGGGATGGAGACAGAGCTTGCAGGGATGAGGTGAGATCCTGTGGGGATGGGGACAGAGTCTGTGGGGGCAGGGCCAAACTTTGGCCCCATGTCATTCTCTACCTGCCATCAGCTTTAAGACCAGTGCCACATGACATGATTCTATGTGGACTTCCCAAACCCTACATAACAGAAATATTGCAAGATTTATATTCTGATTCAGGGTTGTATATTCTATTAGATTAACCCAAATTGTTGAAAAAAATATTTTCTGGAAATTTGTTCTCTAGTGTTATCAGTTCCTTGGAGAGCTGGTATAGCTTACACTTCTATGTGGCAAAGCAGGATGATGTCATCTAATGGTACCATAGACTAAGTGAACTCCTACTCTAAGCATAGAAACTTTTCTGCCTATGTACCTGGAAGCCCCAATTGCAGTACCGGCCCTTTTCTGCTCCATTTTTAATTCTTCCATCCTGTCTAATTGACAAATTATCTAGCTTTCCTCTGCATCATGCAACATGCTACCCAAAAACCAAGTTCAAGGAATACCCTCTCCAAAATTAGATGATGAACACTCAACCAAATTCATATGGATAATGTATATGATGTCTTGGATCCTCTCTTTAGGTTGAAGATGACCTTCACTGTACCAAGATATCCTGGAGGGCACAAAAATCCTTGAGCCACAACCTTCAATGTTTCCTATTCCTTGCCTGTTCTGCCTCATCTGGGAAAGAATCACTGGCTCCAACCACATTGACAAATTGTCACTTAATGAGACATTTGGTGGAATGGATTAAGAAGATGCAATATTACATGCCAATACCACTGGAAATGCAAATAATTGCTCTAATAGATCTAATATGAGGGTTCTTCAAAATGAGTCATACTTTCTTATTTTTGCGGGAAGTGGTTGGGGCAGGAAAAGTGGTAAGAGGGCGTGTTGTAGAATATGTCATGTGACTAGTCAGTCAGGCAAAACAGGGTGATTATGTTGAAAAGTGATGTAATTTGCTTTTGAGATACAGTATTTGATAGTGTTTAAAAAATAAAGCGCAGAAATGTTTTGAAGATCCCTTGTATATTATTTACATACCCAAAAGCCACATACAATATTAGTCTCTGCCAAGCAGAAAATTTTGAAATCCATGCACCAGGGTTGGTACTGGCTTTGTAAATTAATATAGATCTTGCCATGAACTTTTATATTGCTTCCTCTCCAGATAAATAGGGACCTAAACCCAAATAATACTAAAAGACAGTTGACCAATTGGTATAAAAAGCACAGTTACTTACCGTAACAGGTGTTATCCAGGGACAGCAGGCATATATTCTCACATGTGGGTGACGTCATCTACGGAGCCCCAGCGCGGACAGCTTTTCAAGCAAACTTGATTGAAGTTTCAAGTTTGCTACACTGCACCACGCATGTGCATGCCTTCTTGCCCACTAGAGGGCGCATCCCCACCTCGTGGTCCTCAATTCCATAACCAGCAAAGAAGCCATCCTCGGGGAGGAGGGCGGGTTGTGAGAATATATGCCTGCTGTCCCTGGATAACACCTGTTACGGTAAGTAACTGTGCTTTATCCCAGGACAAGCAGGCATGATATTCTCACATGTGGGTGACCTCCAAGCCAACCAAAAAAGGGCAGGTGGGAGGATGGCAATTTAGGAAAACAGGTTACGTAACACCAACTGGCCAAACCGGCCGTCGCTTCTGGACAAAGTGTCCAGACAGTAGTGGGAGGTGAATGTATGAACCGAAGACCAAGTGGCAGCTTTACATATATCCTCCACAGGAGTAGACCGGAGGAAAGCAACAGAAGCTGCCATAGCCCTGACCTTATGCCCCGTGACTCAACCATGGAGCGTGAGACCAGCCTGAGCATAGCAAAAAGAAATACAAGCAGCCAACCAGTTGGACAAGGTGCGCTTGGAAACAGGATGTCCCAACCGATTAGGATCAAAGGACAAAAACAATTGAGGAACCTTCCGATGAGACTTGGTACGTTGGAGATAAAAAGCCAACGCCCTCTTACAGTCAAGCGTGTGAAGCGCCGCCTCTCCAGGATGAGAGTGGGGCTTTGGGAAGAACAATAGACTGATTGAGGTGGAAATCAGACACAACCTTAGGTAGAAATTTAGGATGGGTGCGAAGAACCACCTTGTCATGATGGAACACAGTAAAGGGCGGGTCCGCAACCAAAGCCTGAAGCTCACTAATCCGACGAGCCGACGTGAGCGCAAGTAAAAAGACCACCTTCCAAGTGAGAAACTTAAGAAGACATTTATCAATCGGCTCAAAAGGAGGTTTCATCAGCTGAGCCAAGACCACATTAAGATCCCAAACCACAGGAGGAGGTTTCAGAGGAGGATTAACATTAACTAAACCCCTCATGAAACGAACCACCAGAGGATGAAGAGAGAGAGAACGTCCCTCTAGATGCCGATGGAAAGCAGCAATAGCACTGAGATGTACCCGGATGGAAGTCGTCTTCAGCCCAGACTTGGACAAATGCAACAAATATTCCAGAACCGAGGACACTGGAACGAAACTCGGATCCAGATGGTGCGAGGCACACCAGGATGAAAATCTGGTCCACTTCTGGGAATAACAAAGCCGAGTCAAGACCTTGCGCGAGGCTTCCAACACCTCCCTGACCGCCGAAGTCAGGGGGAAAGGAACCAAGCCGTCAGATGTAATGACTGAAGATTGGGATGCAACAGCGAACCCCGACTCTGAGACAGCAGAGAGGGAAACACAGGCAGAAGTAGAGGCTCCCTGGTACTGAGTTGAAGAAGCAGGGAGAACCAGTGCTGACGAGGCCAACGAGGCGCAATGAGAATCATAGTGGCTCTGGATGACTTGAGGTGAACCAACGTCCTCAAGATCAGAGGAAAAGGAGGAAACGCATAAAGGAATCTCCCTTTCCAGTCGAGAAGGAAGGCGTCTGCCTCGAGACGGTCCTGGGAGTAAATCCGTGAACAATAGAGGGGCAGTTTGCGAGTCTCCGGGGAGGCAAACAGATCCACCTGAGGAGTTCCCCAGCGGTGGAAGACCTCACGCAGGACTCGGGAGTTCAGCGACCACTCGTGCGGCTGGAGAAGACGACTGAGTTTGTCGGCCAGGCAATTCTTCTCTCCCTGAATGTAAACCGCCCGAAGGAAGATGTTCTGGGATGTCGCCCATTCCCAAAGGCGCAAAGCTTCCCTGCACAGGGACCAAGAGCCCATCCCCCCTTGCTTGTTGACATAATACATTGCCACTTGGTTGTCTGTCCGTACCAGGACCACCTGATTGCGCAGCAGATGACCGAACGCTCGAGCTGCCAGAAAAATGGCACGAAGCTCCAACACATTGATGTGACAAAGACGGTTCTCCGCCGACCATAGCGCTTGAGTCCGCAGACCATCGAGGTGAGCTCCCCACGCGTACTCCGAAGAGTCCGTGGTCAGGACCTTGCAATGCGGAGGGACGAGAAAGAGCAAACCCCCGGAAAGATTGGAAGAGTTGGTCCACCAACGGAGCGATCGTCTCAAGGAAGGAGTCACCGTTACAGGAAGGGAGAGCGGGTCTCGATCTTGACGCCACTGGGAGGCCAAGGTCCATTGAGGGAGTCTCAGATGCAATCGGGCAAACGGCGTGACATGAACTGTCGAAGCCATGTGGCCGAGCAGAATCATCAGCCTGTGTGCAGAAACAGAGCGCTGCCGCAAAATCTGATGGGCCAGGCAAAGCAGAGCCTCCAGTCTCGACGAGGGAAGGAACGCACGAAGGCGAACCGTGTCCAGCACGGCCCCGATAAACTGAAGGGATTGAGCCGGGCACAGCTGCGATTTGGGAAAATTCACCTCGAACCCCAGACGCTGAAGAAAAATGATAGTCTGTCGGGTCGCTGAGATAACCCCCTCCCGGGACGAAGCCTTGATCAGCCAATCGTCCAGGTAGGGGAAGACCTGCAGCCCCTGGGATCTCAGGGCAGCCGCGACCACCACCATACATTCGTGAAAACCCGAGGAGACGAGGCCAGCCCGAAGGGAAGGACGCGATACTGGAGGTGCAACTCCCCCACCTGGAACCGTAAGAACTTGCGGAAGGTAGGATGCACCGGAACATGAGTATATGCTTCCTTCAGGTCCAGGGAGCACATCCAGTCCCCCGAGTCTAACAGAGGGTACAGGACTGGGAGGGACAACATACGGAACTTCTCCCAGACAAGAAACTTGTTGAGCCCTCGGAGGTCCAGAATTGGGCGTAAGTCCCCTGTTTACTTCGGGACCAAGAAGTACCGGGAGTAAAACCCCCGTCCCCTTTGGTTCGGGGGAACAGGCTCCACCGCCTGAAGGCTCAACAAGGACTTGGCTTCCAACAGAAGAAGAGGAAGCTGGTCTCGACAGCCAAGAGAAGCCCCCGGCGGATGTTCCGGCGGATTTGCTAAGAAGTTTAGCGAGTAACCTTCGGAGATGACCCGGAGCACCCAAGTGTCCGACGTGATCTCGGCCCAGGCTGGAAGAAATGCCTGCAATCGGCCCCCGATAGGAAGGGGGTCCTTCGACAGTGCGGAGGGGGCCCGCCCCCAACCGCGCATCACGTCAAAAATACGGAGCGGGCTTAGACGCTCCTTGCGCCTGAGGCTTTGGTTGGGACGCTCTGCCCTGCTGCGGGGGACGCCGGGGCGGAGGCCTCGAGAAGGCCGGCGTCGACTTCTGTGGGTACCGCCGCGGAGGAGATCTAAACGGCTTCTGCGGCGGAGCCCGGGGTTTAGGACGGACCAATGAGGCAATAGAGCGCTCATGTTTGGACAAGCGTTTGGTCGCCGCCTCCAAGGACTCATCGAACAACTCGGAGCCAACACAGGGGAGATTGGCCAGACGTTCTTGCAAGTTCGGGTCCATGTCCAAAGTACGAAGCCATGCGAGACGGCGCATCGCCACCGCAAAAGCGGATACGCGAGAGGCCAACTCAAAGGCATCGTAAACTGCGTGAAAAAGGTAGAGACGCTGCTGAGATAAATTGGCCATAAAGGCTCCAAAATCCTCCTTATGGGAATCCGGCATGACCCCATAATACCTGGGCAACGCCTTCACCATCTGCCTTAAATAGGATGAGAAGGTGAATGTGTAATTAAGGACCCTGGCAGCCATCATGGAGTTGGAATAGAGGCGACGACCAAACTTGTCCAGGGTCCGCCCCTCCCACCCGGGGGGAACCGCAGCAGAGACCCGAGAAGGCCGGGACTTCTTCAACGCCGACTCCACCAGCAACGACTGGTGAGACAACTGCGCCCTATCGAAGCCCTTACAAGGGACTGTGCGGTACTTAGACTCCATCTTAGATGGAACTGCTATGACTGTAAGAGGGGAGTCCAAGTTCCTCAGGAAGGTCTGGTGTAGAACCTTGTTAAGAGGCAGCCGGGGAGTCTCTCTGGGAGGAGAGGGCAAATCCTGCTCCTCCAGAAATTCCTTCGTGTATTGCGACCCTGACGCCAGATCAAGGTCCAAAGCCCTCCCCATATCCAGCACAAATCGTGAAAAGGAGGGCTTCGAAGGCGGCGAGGGAGAACGAGAAGCCTTCGTCGCCAAGAAAGAAGGGGAAGCCTCACGAGAATAACGAGGTTCCTTCCCCGTGCCCGAACCCGAACCCCAAGAGGCCGCACCAAGCGACCTCGACGGGGTCGGGGACCGGCCATGCCCCGAGGAACCCCTTCGGGAGGTCCCCGGGTTATGGGGAACCGAGGCACGCTCCCTCCATCTTGGCGAAGAGTCCCTCGAGTACCCAACCTCGGAGGAACGGAGAAGCCTCAGATTATCGAGGCGAAGCTCGGAGACCCGAAGGGTCTCGGCCCCGGTTGGCGAGGAGCAACCGCGTCGTCGAGGAGAGACCCGTTGACGTTTGGGCTTCCTCGACCGACGCTTCGCCCGAGGCCGACCCGAGGGCGAGGAGCCCCAGGAGGATCTCGACGAGGAGGAAGAGGAGAAGATCCTCCGAACCCTCCGCACCTTGTCCCGAGGCCGCACGCTCCGCTCAGGCTGGTCAGCCGAGGTCGAGGGCAAGGCCGGGGCCGAGGCCGAAGCCGTCCCGGGGGCCGAAGTCAAGGGCACCAAGACCGAGGCCGCCGACGCCGGGGCTGCCGATGGCGGCTGGGGGTGCGTGAGGGCACCGGACAGCTCCGAGGTAATGAGCGCACGGAGTAAGTCCTGAAAGGCCGGCACCGCCATCATGGCAGGTAGATCCGGGGCTGGCGGGTGCTCCCTCGAGGGCGACCTCGGTCTCTAGTATTCCCGCGGGGCACCTGACTTCGACGCTCGGGGCGGGGCCGAGGACGACCCACCCGCCCCCGTCGATGATCCTGAGGATGGCTTCTTCGAGGCTGAAAGAGAAGAAGGAAGTGAGGACTTACCCTTCGTCGACTTCGGGGTTGAGGAGACCGGCTTCGACGAAGCAGGCTGTCGGGGCGAGGTCGAGGGAGATGAGGCCGAGGTCGAGGGAGATGAGGCCGAGGTCAAGGCCGGGGCCGAAGCCGAGGCCGACGTCGAGGCCTTCCCCACCCCGGCGTCCACCGCAAAGAGCTCCGCCATACGAGCGCGACGGCGGCGGAGGCCCTGGTTTGAAAAGTAGAGCACCGAGTACAGGAGTCGGTCGGGTGCTCAGGGCCCAGACAAAGTAAGCACCACCGGTGAGGATCGGTGATCGAAAGGAGACGATTGCACCGGGTGCACTTTTTAAAACCCGTCAAGGGACGGGACAGGGACACGAAACCCGGCTGGGAACGAACGAGGTCCCGCGGCCGCGGCTCCCGGAAGCCCCCGGAGCCGAACGGAAGAAAAATAAAAGATTTTTTTTTTTTTTTGACGAAAACCGATACACAATCAAAGAAAAAAACAAAGTAAGCACAGCGACCGAGAGGGAAACACTCAGCCGCGGTGTCAGAAGGCTAAACAAGAAGAGCACAATTTCCACAGGGCTTCTGGCTCCGCGGAAAAGACTGAACTGAGGACCACGAGGTGGGGATGCGCCCTCTAGTGGGCAAGAAGGCATGCACATGCGTGGTGCAGTGTAGCAAACTTGAAACTTCAATCAAGTTTGCTTGAAAAGCTGTCCGCGCTGGGGCTCCGTAGATGACGTCACCCACATGTGAGAATATCATGCCTGCTTATCCTGGGATAAAAGGTATTTGATAAGTGGGAGATTTACTCACAGAAGCAAAGCAATGTAAATCATTTGAAGATCTTTGAAGAGAATGAATTTTGGAAGCTTGTAAATGGACCATATATATTGTATATGTAGGTGATAAACTGTATTTGGTCATTCAATTCTTCTATATTAAAATGAGAATGCTTAAGACCTCATCTCCAAGACACTCTTGCTCTCTAAGCAACTCAGAGCTACCAAAAAGTGTTCTTAGCTTAAATCCAAAATGGGATTCTAATCAAGTTGCTGACTTTTGGAACACAGAGCTGTCCCAAATGGGCCATAATATGGGAAATGTTCTTTGTATATGAATGAAGGGCATAAAAAAATGACATCAAGCTTTCCTTTCCAAATTTTCCCTCTTGGATAGTTGCCTGAAATGCTCATCTGCTCACATAGAACATTGACTGTTTTGCGAGTAATTTGAGACTTTTGGTAAAAAAATAACTCTCTCCGTGGTATACTCCATTAATGTACTCTAGTTTCAGCAGGCATATGAATATTTGGAGACTTAACTACTTTGGGTCTTAGAAAGAGAGGCAACACATTACTAAAGAAGGCATTTCTTTTGGCCAAGAAGTGTATCTTCATACCTGGGAAATTCCAAATTTGCCCACAGTAATGCAGTGGAAAAATTAGATTTATCATTTTTTTAAAAAAATTGAAAGACTGGATGTTAAGCAGAGTTCACTGAAAGCTTGGCAGACTTTTCAATAAAACTTGGTCACCATGTCTGGGAAAATTTACCCCCACATAGCATGTGGTTTACTGTTAAATGTACAATATTGAGCACTTGGGTAGAGAGTGGTGTGGGGCAACTAGAATAAAGGGAGATGAGTTTCTTTTACTAATTTCATAAGCACATGGTTGCAAGTTTATAGGAAGCTTTCTGGCAAGGGATGGATAAGGGAAAATTGGAGGATGGGACAAATTTTCCTTAATAAAATATATCACATGGTGAATATGGATGTGCATATTTATGGTGAAATTTTCTTGAATTTATTTGAGCAAATCAGCAACAAAATACAATGATAAGCAGCTGTTTGGATATGTGGTTTAATAAAATACAAAAAAAAGCAGCAAATAAGCTGCATATAGACTATTAACCCCCTTCCCCCCCAATTTTTAGATATAGACTACTAATCCCCCCAATTTTTAGAGTTCCTTATATAAGGCTCCCTAAGAAGGAAAACTAAGAATTCTGCACAGGTTTCTTACTTTGAATGAAATAAATTAACTGTGAAGGATCAAAACACACATTTAACTGAGCTATATTTAAACAAACATTCACAAAGATATTTTAGGGGGGAAAAGAGCCCAAGCTGAATCATTCCCAGGTTGCAACAACAAAAAGAAACCTGTTCCCTCCCTTTCAATGTGTTTCTCTTGTAACATCTGTGTACTTTTTCAACTTGAAATTCAAAAAAAGACTATCATGACACCTTAGGAGCAACAGCCAATCCCTATCCAAATTGAAGCCCAAGGTCTCTAATATGTAGCTGATACAGTAATTGTGATCTAATAAAGAAGTCACATCTAATAAATTTGCACTTTGCCCAGTAATTCTGCTGTTAAACTGGCAGCTTGTTTAGGGAAATAATAAATCCTAGATATTGGTGCAACAGAGGTTTCAGGGATCTTCCAAGTCTCAATCAAACATCTTTTAAACACTTCTTGAGGAGTGACAAATGGTGAGTAAAGAAAATTTAACACCCTAAAGTCAGAATTCCTAAAATCATTTTCAAAAGCCTCCACCTTTGCTGGAAGGTATTCTAACCAATACCTTCTAGCACCAGCAACAGCAGTCCTGAGCCGTCCTGAGCCGCAAACCCCCCCCCCCCTCCTTCCCTCAAGCCCCAAAAAACTAGAAGTGGCGGAAGTCCTGAGCCACAAACCCCACCTCTCTCCTCGCTCAAAGCACCAGTGCGGCAGCATTCTGAGCCGCAAATTCTCCTTTCCTCAAGCCCCGAAGTAGACACGCGAAACCCCTCCCTCTTGACCTGAAGCACAAGCACAGCAGCAGTCCTGAGCCGCAAAGCCCTCCTCCCTCCCTCAAGCCCCAAAGTGTCAGAAGCAAGCGGTGGTCCTGAGCCGTGAACCCCCTCATTCCCTCCCTCCCTCGAAGCACAGCTGGTCAGCAGGAGGCAGCCTCAAACCAGGCTGCTCACAGTCAGCCCCAGCAGGGCTTTTAATCTGGCTTGCTTTTGAGGTTTAGTGTCGCTCATTCTCGTGGCTTTTCTCTGTTTTTTAAATTTTTTCCTTCTCTCCTAGGTGGGTGGGTAAGGGGGGTTAATCTCTTTTCTTCAGTGGTATCTTAACACTCTTCTCTCTTATCTGCCTTCCTTCTTTCTCTAATTTCACATCCTCTTCCTTGTACATTATCTTGCAGGACTCCTCCTCTCTAAAACCAGGGTCCTCCTCTCACACCCCATCTCTAGTTCTCACATAAGAACATAAGTATTGCCGCTGCTGGGTCAGACCAGTGGTCCATCATGCTCAGCAAACCGCTCATGCAGTGGCCCTCCAGTCAAAGACCAGCGCCTAACTGAGACTAGCCCTACCTGCTTACGTCCGTGTTCAGCAGGAACTTATCTAGCTTTGCCTTAAATCCCTGGAGGGTGTTTTCCCCTATGATAGACTCTGGAAGAACGTTCCAGCTCTCCACCATTCTCTGGGCGAAGAAGAACTTCCTTACGTTTGTACGGAATCTATCCCCTTTCAACTTTAGAGAGTGCCCCTCATTCTCCCTGTCCTTGTCTACTAAGTCTATCCCCTTCAGTACCTTGAAGGTTTCGATCATGTCCCCTCTAAATCTCCTCTGTTCAAGGTAGAAGAGGCCCAGTTTCTCTAATCTTTTGCTGTACGACAGCTCCTCCAACCCTTTAACCATCTTAATTGCTCTTCTCTGGGCCCTTTTGAGTAGTACCATGTCCTTCTTCAAGTACGGCTACCAGGTGAGGGCGCACCATGGCCCGGTACAGCGGCATGATAACCTTCTCCGATCTGTTCGTGATTCCCTTCTTTATCATTCCTAGCATTCTGTTCGCCCTTTTCACCGCCGCCACACAATGGCTTCATCGACTTGTCGATCAGAACTCCCAAGTCCCTTTCCTGGGTAGTCACCCCCTCTATTCTCTCAATATGCTATAATCTTGCTCTCTCCTTTCATCAGGATCAGCTTAAAAGGCGAGCCAGAGAGGCACTAGCTTGGGGCACAGAAGCTCTGCCTCACTAGACTACCTCTTCACAGCAGCAGGAGCATCTTTCTCTACTCTTACAACTTTTTATTTTTAATTGTTCTTTCTATGCTTTGAGATAAGCAGCAGTTTTGAAACTCAAGACTTGATACAGCAGAATCTCATCTTGTGCTTCAAAGCTGCTACTTGTCCCAAGGCAGAGAGAGAACAGTAGACCATCCACAGAGTAGAGGAAGATATTTCTGCAGCTATGGCAGTGTGGCAGCAGGTAGAAGGGGATATGAGATTGATGCTGAAAACAGGAAGGAGACAGCTAGAGACTAATTCCAGAAGAAGCCAGAGAGAGCAGATAATGGGAGATAGGAGAAGCAAGGAAAGGAAAGACATATGGGGAAAGGCTCAGGAAAGAGAAGAAACGGGGGTGTGAGAGAACAGAGCTTGGATGTAGGTGGAGACTCTAGGATTGACTCAGAGTGCAGAAGACAACAGATTAAAACTGGCTGGGTACAGGGAGTTTAAGTGGGGACTCAGGACTTGGATGGGATGGAGATTGAAGATTAGGGGTAAGGTGGAAGAGTGGGCACTTGGATATTAAGTGGGGACTAAAACTGAGCAAGAATTAAGGATGGCAGTAGGGACTCTGTTACTGGTTGAGAAGTATAAGTGGGACTGTGAAATTAAGTGCTGGAAAATGAAGGACGAGGAAGAGACATGGTTGAAAGACCTGGAAAATTGGAAAGATCTACAGAGAGGGTAGAAATGGGGGAGGTAAAAAGATAAACGGAGGGTAAGAAAGGATCTGGAGGTGGAGAGAGGATTAGCAATTGAAAAGAAGCTGAGGCTTGTAAGGGGATGGAAGAGGATATGTACAGAGGGGAAATGGGGGACTATAAAGTGGAAACTACAGGGGATAGGTGACTGGGGAAGAAATAAGAGGTAGGGACGGTAGGACTAGGGAATTAAATGGGAATCTGTTAAGTAAGTGTAAGGAGAAAGAGGGAGACAAGAAGGAATGAAATCTAGCTAGGAGGTAGGTAGAAAGGCAAATGCAAAACATGGAGAAAAAAGGAACATTAGAATCCACCTCAGATAGAGATACGGCTGAAAGGCAAGAAGACAGAGAAGAAAAAGTGGAAATAAAATCCTGGTAAGACCAACAGCAACACAACTGGAAAAATAAAATGATCAGAAAACAAACGTATTTTCCAGAGTAGGATCTTTCTAACAGTATGAGCCTTATGATTTGTGTAGTCCATACTGTAAAACTAGCTTCAAAATGGGGGCACAAATACCAAATTGGCTCAGGGTGCCACATTCCCTTTTAGCCAGCCCTGATGAGTACTCTTTCATATCCCATTATTCAGTATTCTCCCTCCTGTTTCCTTGTCCCCAACTTTTTCAACCTTCCTCCTCACTATCTGGTTCTCTCATACTTACTGAGTCCTCTTTACCTCTCCATATCCAAGGACCTTTCTCCCTTCTTCTTTTCCTTTCTATTATTCTATACCATCTCTCCCTCAGCACTAGCACCTCTCCTTTCTCTCCTTCTTTCTCCATCCCCTTCCCTGCATTCCTGCCCCGATTTGGTCACTTCTCTTCTCCATCTCATAAAATTCCATGTCTACCATGATTTCTGGAAAGCTATTCCCATGTCCCCTGGGATGCTCTAATCCTACTCCCCCATCCCTCTTTACCAATACAACTCAAGCTTACCCTCTCTGTCTTCTCCCTCTTCTCAGCCCCAGCCTGTAGCAAAAGTAATGTTTAATACTGGGTCAGTTTGTTGTACCCCCTCCCCAAACATTTATAACCCTTCTCACACCGCACCTTCTCAAACCATCCATACCCTCTCCCTACCAGCTTCTCCCTCACCCTTAAGCATTCAAACTCCTTTCTCTCCCAATAATTCCTTCTCACCTGACTGGAGCCGCTGACTCCCTCCACTCCTCTCAGCAGAAACAGCCACAACACATCAGAGAAGAGTGCTCTGCTACAGACAGTAGGCAAGAATGAAAACGAACTTGAGGGGAGACCGAAAAGAAGAGATGGCATTCTCTGCTCTTCACTATTACTATGTGAGCTTCCTTTTCCAACCTCTCCCCTCCTGACTTCAGCAGTGCTTCTCAACTGCCACAGGGCTAGAAAGGAGGAGCTTAGCAGTTAATTCAGGGCACAGGTGGCAAGGGGAAGTGGAACAATGAAAATGGACAGATTCTGCTGGAATTGCCATCACTAGGACACAAGACACTGCCCAGGGCATACTAGTGTGTTACAGCACACTGGTTGCAAAACTCTGATAAGGTGCAGAATTAAAGCACAAAATAAGTTATTTCAGGAAACATTTCATGAAGTGAGGTTTTGGATTTTTTTTTTTTTAAACCACGACAGATTTACTTGGTTTTTACAACTTCCATATCAGGTGGACTTTGCAATCTTCACAGCAGATTTTCTTTTGCTTAGTCAGAAAGAAAAAGAGAGGTCAGGAAGTATATATTCTTTCAAAGCATTTAATGAATAACTAGCAAGCAAAAGTGGCAGCATAGGTTTAACAGGCGCATTGCTGTCTTCTACACACAAAAAAAACAAAAACCCTTTTTATTCTGAATACAGAATATGTCATGCAGTAACTCGAGGAGAAGAAAAAAAAGATTTTATTAATGTCAGCAACATCTAGCAATTTGTTCTTCCTGCACATCTTGGACAGTAGTACCTTCTGTGCTATCAGCAGTAGGCAGATCAATTCTTTGGAATGCCTGGTAGAGATTTAGATGGAAGACAATTATTTAATCATTCTGTAAGGTGGTTGCATGTTATTACTGTTTTCATGAGTTGCATTTTCCAGAAGTTTTAAGGCTTGAGAAACTTCTGGACAAACCAACCTCCAAAAGTAGTGACAACCATCCACTACTGGATGACAACCCAGCATCAGAAGAAAAACTTGCAGTGCTCCTCTATATCCAAGGAGTGACAGAATAGGTAAATTGATTTAAAAAAAATTGATTATATAAATCAATCAGATTATATAAATCAATCAATAAAAATTGCACCAGGGCTGTGGAGTCGGTATACAAAGCCTTCAACTCAGACTCCTTATTTATATATCTATATACAGTATGTCATGTCTGTCTTTCTGTCTAAGTTAGACTGTAAGCTCTTCTAAGTAGGGGCCGTCGATTAAATGTCAAAAAGTACAACGCTGCATACACATTTCAGCTCTATAGAAGTGATAATAATAGTAGTAGTAGTAAGGCTAACCTGCAGGATTGGAAGGCAGAAACGAACATAAGAACATAAGAATTGCCGCTGCTGGGTCAGACCAGTGGTCCATCCTGCCCAGCAGTCCGCTCACGTGGCGGCACCCAGGTCAAAGACCAGTGCTCTAAATGAGTCCAGCCTCACCTGCGTACGTCCAGGTTTAGCAGGAGCTTGTCCAGCTTAGTCTTGAAACCCTAGAAGGTGTTTCCCCCTACAACAGACTCTGGAAGAGCTTTGGTCTGATTTTCAAGTTTTGGAATGTAAGATGGTAGATTTACCCGATAAAATAATGTTAGGGTGAGGGGAATGCCAGAGTTGACTGAGTATAAAAATGCAGAATCTGTGATGGCACATTTTGTGAAGTGGCTTCTGCAAAATGAGTTGGTTGCATTACCTTTGGAGAGTGCATAGATTGCTGGGACCCAGAATGCAATATCGGCCACAAAATGTTATTTCCTGTTTTCACAGATATGGTGACAAGACTGTTCTGATGTGGAAGGCTTGAAGTTGGGCCATTAAAGTGAAGTGACCTGCAGGTCGAACTCTTTCAATATCTGGATTTAGTACATTACAAAAAAGAAGAGCATTTTGTGACATTACCAAAGCGATGACACAAGCACATTAAGTGGATATAAGTGGACTTTTCCTTTTGGCCTGTTGGTCACAGTTAACAGAGATACCCACCTTACCTCCGTAGTTGAAGCTTGGGAGTTGTTGAAGAAAGAAGGCCTTGAGATGCCCTCTACTGTGCCTACAGATCCTAATCATGTCACTGTACATCAGCGCCTGATGGGCTTCCATTGGCAAAAGGTCACAAGAGGCAGAAAAATCTGTGAATCAGTCCATGGACCAATACAACTTCTTGTATCCCGTAATTTTCAACAGGGAATCAATGCAGCTCATGCGATTTTACATTCATGACTCAAGGTTAGAGATAAGTGAATTTAACATTGATAGCTTGGTTTAGATGAGGGAACAATATATGGGAGGGGGGGGGGGAACAATGAATGCACTTTCCAGGTTAATGCATCTAAATCATTCTGGTTTTGTACAAGATTGGCAGACTAGTAATACCCTCCGGAGGGTATTAAACTTGGCTGGAAAGGCTAGGTCTTTATGGCAGGACCTGATCTTCCTCCCTGTAGATGCGAGAAGGTCTTCGACCAGGTCTCCTGGCCCTTTATGTTCAAAGTGTTAGGTGGGATGGGTCTGGAGTCCTGGTTGCTGGAATTGATTTGGGTTATTTATACCACATCTTTAGCATGTATTAAGATCAATGGTAGCTATTCTAACACTTTCAAGTTATTTCCTGGGACGCACTAGGGGTGTCCCCTCACCTATACTGTTTGCTCTGGCTATTGAGCCTTTTGCACAGAATGAAATCCTTTTGCCCCTCCCCCTCAAATTTAAAAGTGTCCCGCTGCCTATGATTGTAACTATCAAGCACCTATTATAATGGCCACTAATATTTGCTTGTATTAATCCAGCCTCTGAAATAACCAATGATATTCACTTATATGTATGTGGTCTGGATATCCAGACCACATACATATAAGTGAATATCTATGATTGTAACTATGGCACATTGTAACCTGTTAACTGTATATTATGTATGTTAGCCTGTAACCCGTTCTGAGCTCTTTGGGGAGGACAAGATAGAAAACCAACTAAATAAATAAATACATTGGTTGTTCAGAACACAATACAAAGACATCTGTGATGCACATTTCACAAAACTAAAATATTCCAGTTCACAAATTCGGAAGAAAAACACTCTTTTCCTACCTCATCAGGGGCATTAGAATTTGTGAGCATGAATATAAGTTGAGCTTGTTTACAAATGAGCTTCTTTTGATGCATCTGCCTTGGCTGCCTGGTAGAGGGGAGTCTGTACAGCAGAAAGTAAGGCCCTCCATTAGTATTTTTACCATATCTATCTGGGCAGCAACTAAATCTTGGCTGTTAGAGGGAAAATAATATCCAGGTCAGTCATGTGTGCGCAGGGGAGGCAGTGGACAAGTATTGGATGGTGGGGGCCACTGGGAAGAGAAAGGCCTGGGTGAAGAGCCAGAACTCATGACCCTCCTACGCGCTCAGCACTGTGGGAGTGTAGAAGGCTACCGGTGGAAGCGCTGTATTACAAAAAGATACCGGGGGGGAGGGGGGGAGGGAGAGGAGGGTATTCGCTCCATAAGACGCACACTTATTTCCACCCACTTTTTTTTTGGGGGGGGGGAAGTGCATCTTATGGAGTGAAAAATACAGTAATTCTCTTTTAATGCCAGAGAACCAACTCAACTTAAATTCTGTAGGTATTTGTAAATGTGCAGTTATATTACTTAATGCCTGTCTTATAACTTCTAATGCATCATCCCGAGGAATATTAGTATATAGCGACTCTATATCCATGATGACTAGAAGAAATCCTGTCTCATGAGGAGTGAAATCTTTGATGATGTTACAAATATGACCAGTCTCTCACATAATATTGGATGAAAGGGTGGCCTCTCTAAAGGACCTCATCCTACTGTTGGGCTTTCTGGTGGCCATTGCATTGGCATGCAGATTCTCAGAGTTGTGGGCCTTGATCTTGACAAGTCTGCACCTGTTCTTAACATAAGCCTTAGCGTAAGCAGAAACTGTAGACAACTTCTTGAACTTGAACTTGAACTTCTTGACAAATATCAATTGCCACAGCAGAATAGCCTTTGTGTTCTAAGGCTGCTTGCTCAAGAGCCATGATGTCACATTTTCAGAGAAGACCCTGACTGCTTGACCCTCCAGTGTCTTCTGCAATCGCATCAGAGCCAGCTGAATGGCTCTCAGCTCCAACCGGTTGATTGACAATTTCCTCTGAGAGGGCATTCAACACTCCTGAACAGGACAACGATTGCAGTGGGCTCTCCAAGTCCCGAAGACTGGCATCTGTCATCACATGACCCAGGAGGAAATTCACAGTGGTACGCCCCTACAGAACGACTAGGGGAGAAGCCACCATGCTGGCCCAAGCTTCCAGAGTCCAAGAAAGACAGACCTGTAAGGCATCTCTGTGCGCCCTTGCCCAAGGAACCACATCCAACGTGGCAACAGGCGGGATCACTTGGAGCCCTGAAAATTAGAGTGACCAGCACCTCTAGAGGTCCTGAGTCTGCTATCAGGCAGAGTCTTAGGGCGATGGTCCACCACCACAAAATCCATGAGGTTGTATAGGTCTTTGCCACACAATAACTGCCCCTTAAAGGGAAGTCTAGCCAAAGTAGCCTTGGAAGTGGAATCACCAGCCCATTGTCTGATCCATAGCATCCTGTAAGAAGAGATGGAGTACGCCAACACCTTTGCCAAAACTCACATAAGGATATACAATGCATCATCAATATAATATGTCCCAGCCAAAAGAAATTGAGGAGGAGGATCCACAGACTCAATCTTCAGTGTGCACAGTCGAGAGAGACAGACACATGTGACAAAAGGACATCACCGAAGCAGTTTTAATGCCTAAAGCAGCCGAGTCAAAGAGTCTCTGGAGGACCACATCCACACAGCAGTCCTGAATATCTTTTAGCACCAAATCACCTTCACTGGGTAGAGATGTGTGTTTAGTCACCTGTGCAACTAAAGAATCCATCATGGGTTGACCAGAAGATACAAGCATGACATGGCTCTGGCTAGTTTAAGAATACCTTCCGGAGAGTCATACTGCTCTGAAACCAGAACACTCATATCAGGGTGCCAGGGAAAGGCAGCAGACTGTGAGCACACACCACAAAGCCAGGAAGAAGTGGATGGAGCCAGCTGAGTGACTAAATTCAACTCTTGCAAAGTTTCAGAAATAAAATCCAGCAAAGCCGCAGACTTATATAAATGTAGAACTTTAGGATCATCCCCTGTTCTAAAACCCCAGATGGATCCTTAGGATCTGGCAAATCCAGCACATAGTCCCTGATCTCCCATCCCGGGAAGCACTGCGCCTATAAATAAGGAGTCAGCAACCTGATCTTCTGCATCAAGATCCTCTAGATCAGGCAGCACAAGAATAGCACAGCAGGTTGAGCTGAGGATGTATCTGTCAGCATAGCTAGCGCTAACAATCAGCATTTTCAGTTGGCATAACTTATGTCGGACCCTGAGTGTAGGTAGACTGTTTTATATAACCCAAAAAGACGGTTTTAAGTAGCCCTGATTGAATCATGATTAGCTAAAAGGTGTTAATGTCTGATTAAGAGGGTGCTTAGGACAATGGGTCCAGGTGCACAGATAACTAAAGTTAATCAGAAACTATTGTCAGAGACAGACTGGAAATACATATATGACTACAGCCTATTTTTCTCCTGCCTACGAAGGAGGGGGGGAGATTTAACTTCTATTGAAGCTCAATAGTTTTCTATATTCAGAATAAGTTTCCAAACTATAAAAGCCCCCTCGCAGCATCAACCCCCTCTCTTGGCTCTTGGCACTCTGGTCCTCTCTTGTTTCTCTTGAGCTCTCTCTTTCTCTGTCTATCCTTCTCTTTATCTTTGGAACATGAAGCTTGGACCATCACCCCATCCCCCTTTTCTCTCTCTCTCTGCCTTTCCCTGGAACTTCAGGCTTCTATGTCTCTCTTTTCCTCTGAACTCTGTAAGGCAGGGAAACTGCTTTGCTCTCTACTTAATTGTAATGCTTATAAATATTGCTTTTCTGTAAGCCTATTTCTATAATATATTCTTTATGCAATCACCTCTGGCTGTGACTTTTTGATTCTACTTCCTGGTGAATCTTCAGTGAGGGAACTGAATCTGGGACCTGGCGTTTGTAAGGGCGCCTCTCAAGTGACCCCCACCAACCATATATTGTGGGGGCCACTAACAATCCTTACAGTATCCAAAGAAGCAATGCCACTAAAAGACATCTTGGAGGCGGATTGGGACTGTGCAGGGGGAAAACAATGGCTTTGAAACTCATTCCATAAAAATTTCATAAACTCTGAGAAAGTCTCTGGCTCCTGGGGCATAGAGTCATCCTTAGATGACTTAACTTTGTGTTTCTTATGCTGTTGAGAGTCCACAGCCAGGTGCATGGAACTAGCAGCTGTGCCAAGCCCTGAAAGTGAAGAAGGCTGCCCTGCCGGGCTAACCAAGCATTTAGTTACCTGCTTCAGCAGGAGAGAGGCTAAGCCTGATGCTGCCGCCGCCCCCCCCCCCAATAAAAAAACAACCCATGGCGCAAGGATGCTCTGAAAGTGCTAAATTTGTGTAATTCTGGCATGAATCCACATGAGGAGAGCCAAAGAACTCCAGCCCAACAAGATTTGAGGCAAAAATTGCAGTTTTGGAGAAGCAGGGAGCTTTAGAAAAAAAAGATTACTAAAAATCCAAGATGGCCACGTCAAGAAATTTGGGCCAAAATCATGATTTTTTTTTTTTTTACACTTACAAAGACAAAAAAACAGTGATTTTAGGATATTTCAGGTGGAGGAACATGCAGAAACTCTGAAAACCTCACTTTCAAACCTCCTCTGATTCACCTCACAGGCTGTTAACAGCCTGTATTCACTGTGACCTGTTTGTGGATCTGTGCTGCAGCCTGCCTCTGCTCTCTAACAGCAGCTGGATGAGAGAATCTTCTGCTTCTATGTTGGGAATGCCTCTGCAAAGCTGATCTTAAGGCTGCCAGTCAAATCCTAAGCATGACTGCACCTCCACCCCTTTGAACCAACTAATGTGCACTGGGACGGGTGGAGGCGAGAAGACGCAGTCAGCACCCTGTGAGATACCACAGACTCTCCTAAGGGCACCCAACAGCCTGCTCTTGACCCCTGCTTAACAGTAGGTGATACCACTTCAGGACCGGCCCTGAGCACCAAAGAAAACTATGCAGGCTGGCTAACAGGTACCTACTGGAATTGGCCTGTCAGCTACAGTCTGAAGTCTGTGTGTTCTCAAAGCAGGCAGAGCTAAAAAATGCTCCAAGCATCAGAAACCCCGAAAAGGGGACAAAAAAATATACCAAATAAAATGTGGAGAGCAGAACAAACACTCCTGCAGGGACTCACGCAGAAGAGAAGAACTGCAGGTGGAGCTAAGGAGCCCAGTGAAGTACAGCAGAGGCAAAAGGAAAATTCCAGAGAGTGGATTCCTTCTGCAGATGGCACATGGCCAAGGGGGACCCTATTCATCTGTCTGGAATTTTTCACCTATTACCTGGGATCTAGCTAGTTACTTGGGACCTAGGTTGGCCACTGTTAGAAACAGGATACTGTGTTTAATAAACCTTCAGTCTGTCCCAGTATGGCAATTCTTAAATTCATAGTTAGAAACATAGAAATAGACGGCAGATAAGGGCCACGGCCCATCAAGTCTGCCCACCCCAATGACCCTCCCTATCTATCTTTGCGGATAGATCCCATATGTCTATCCCATTTGGCCTTAAAATCTGGCACGCTGCTGGCCTCAATAACCTGAAGTGGAAGACTATTCCAGCGATCAACCACCCTTTCAGTGAAAAAGAACTTCCTAGTGTCACCGTGCAGTTTCCCGCCCCTGGTTTTCCACGGATGCCCCCTTGTTGCCGCGGGACCCTTGAAAAAGAAGATATCTTCTTCCACCTCGATGTGGCCCGTGAGATACTTGAATGTTTCGATCATATCTCCCCTCTCTCTACGTTCCTCGAGTGAGTAGAGCTGTAACTTCCTTAACCGCTCCTCGTATGGGAGATCCTTGAGTCCTGAGACCATCCTGGTGGCCATTCTCTGGACTGATTCCAGTCTCAGCACATCCTTGCGGTAATGCGGCCTCCAGAATTGCACACAGTACTCTAGGTGTGGTCTCACCATGGATCTATACAATGGCATAATGACTTCAGGTTTACGGCTGACGAAACTCCTGCGTATGCAACCTATGATTTGCCTTGCTTTGGATGAAACTTGCTCCATTTGATTTGCAGACTTCATGTCTTCACTGACAATCACCCCTAAGTCTCTTTCTGCTTCAGTTCTTGTCAGGATCTCGCCATTTAGGGTGTAAGTCTTGCATGGATTTTGGCTTCCCAGGTGCATGACTTTGCATTTTTTAGCATTGAAACTGAGTTGCCAGGACCTAGACCAGCGCTCCAGTAGAAGTAGGTCATGCATCATATCGTCTGCCATTGAATTTTTGTCTTTTGTGCTTTTGCTCACTACATTGCTTAGTTTGGCATCATCGGCGAATAATGTTATTCTACCTCGGAGCCCTTCTGCCAAGTCTCTTATATAGATGTTGAACAGGATCAGGCCCAGGACGGAGCTCTGTGGCACTCCACTTATCACCTCTGACATTTCGGAGGGGGTGCCATTCACCACTACCCTCTGAAGCCTACCTCCAAGCCAGTTCCCAATCCATTTGGTCAATGTGTCGCCCAAACCTAAAGAACTCATCTTGCTCAGCAACCTGCGGTGTGGTACGCTATCAAATGCTTTGCTGAAGTCCAGGTAGACGATGTCCAGGAACTCCCCAGCATCCAGCTTCCTCGTCACCCAGTCAAAGAAGCTGATCAGGTTGGATTGGCAGGATCTCTCCTTAGTAAATCCATAGATCCTATAGATTCTCCTCATCCATGATCCTATCCAATTGGTATTTGATTAGGGTTTCCATTAGTTTGCTCACTATTGATGTGAGACTCACTGGTCTGTAATTTGCCATTAGAGAATGACACGGGGAGCGATCCCCGCGGGGAATCGCAGCGTGGCTGCGGGCTATGGAGACTCCATAGCCAAATCACTGCAGACACGGGGACAAAAGTTTTCACCGCCCGCAAAAACGGTGAAAAGGTTTGTCCCCGCAGGCAAAAGTATCCCCTTCTACATACCGCGATTTACCGGGTCTTCACCGTGTGTTCGGTTCACTTCGGGACAGGTGTCTGATTTTTTTCCGGCGGCCATGCTTGTCGGCCATGTGGTCTCCTCCAACTCGTCTCTCTCCACCCGACTTGCACGTTGCCTAACTCCGCCCCTTCAATATTCTGGCTCCTCATTAGTCAGTTCTTTCCTGCTCAAGAAGGGGACCAATCGCTACTGCCACACATGATATTTAATGGGTTGCAGTAGCGATTGGAAATCGGGGGATTTCGGAGCTGAGAGGCAAGCTCAGGATTTTTTTTAGAGTCGCTGCCTGGATTGGAGGAGTCACTGCTTCAGACTTGGAGGAGCTGAAATTTCATTGAAAACTTCGGTGCTACAAGTAGAGGTAAGGTGCACACTTTCCTACTACTTGCCTGCCCAGGGTTGGCGGCGGCGGTGGGGGGGGGGATTCTTTGACCAGTTGGAGATGGGAGTCTGGCTGAGCTGGGAGCTGATTCTTTTTTTTTTTTAATCTGAGTAGTAGTGTGCTGTGTCCATTCCCATGGGTTACTGAATCCTATTCCTGAACATGTGCTGCAAGAATGGAGGAATCCAGCACATGTTCAGTATGTAACCCATGGGAATACGTTAATAAAGATAAGTATATAAAATCATACCTGTTTGAGGCTTTTATGCATGCTGCGGTGGCGGTGACGGGGCAGTGAAAGGGATGGCGGTGACGGGGCGGTGAAGGGAACGGCGGTGACGGGGCGGTGCAGAGGATGGTGGGACGGGGACGGGGCGGTGACGGGGACAGATTTTTTCCCCGTGTCATTCTCTATTTGCCATCTCCATCCTGGAGCCTTTCTTGTGGAGTGGAATGACGTTAGCCGTCTTCCAGTCCATCGAGACGTTACCTGTACTAAGGGAGAGATTGAAGAGCGCAGATAGCGGTTCCGCCAAGACATCACCCAACTCCCTGAGCACCCTGGGGTGTAGGTTGTCAGGCTCCATTGCCTTGTTGACCTTGATTTTTGACAGCTCGCAGTAGACGCTGCTGGGTGTAAACTTGAAATTACTAAACGGGTCAACTGATTCAACCCTTGTCTGTGGCTGAGGGCCGATTCCCGGCGCCTCGCAGGTGAAGACTGAGCAGAAGTATTCATTTAACAGTTGGGCTTTTATGAGTCCGTCTCTACATAATCTCCGTCTGGTTTTCTGAGACGTACTATCCCGCCCGAGTTCTTATTTCTGTCACTGATATACCTGAAGAAAGATTTATCTCCTTTTTGGATGTTCTTTGCTAGAGACTCCTCCATGCGGAATTTGGCCTCCCTAACTGCTGCTTTGACGGCTCTTGACTTGGCCAGATATTCTACTCTAGAGTCCTGTGTCCCTGATTGTTTGTAAGAGATGAATGCTTTTTTCTTCTCTTTGATGAGGTCCGAGATCTCCATAGAGAACCACTGTGGCTTGTTATTCCTACTCCGTTTGCTTACTGATTTAACATAGCGGTTTGTTGCTTCCTGTATGGTGGCTTTCAAAGTTGACCACATTTCTTCCACGTTGTTGGTGTCTGCTTGGCTTTGTAGCGCCTGGTGAACGAAGTCTCCCATGTTTTGGAAGTTTGTGTCCTTGAATTTGAGGACCTTGGTCAATGTGGTAGATTTCGTGAAACCTTTCCTGAGATTGAACCATATCATATTGTGGTCACTGGAGGCCAAAGTGTCACCCACCGAGACCTCTGTGATACTTTCTCCATTGGTAAGTACCAGGTCCAGTATTGCCTGATCCCTTGTTGGTTCCAATACCAGTTGCCTGAGTCTTGCTCCATTCAAAGAGTTTAATAGCTTCCTGCTGCTGCCAGAAGCAGAGGAAAGTGTGACCCAATCCACATCAGGCATGTTGAAGTCACCTACTAATTCTGTGTCCCCCCGCAAGGTGATATTCTCTATATCTCCGATTAATTCCATATCTAGGTCATCTTGATGTCTTGGGGGTCTGTATACTATGCCAAGGTACAGGCATTTGTCCTTCCCTCTGGCCAAATTTACCCAAAGGGATTCCCCAGTGTACTGTACATCTGTGATTCTGGTGACCTTAATGTCATCTTTAGTATATAATGCTACACCACCTCCCATTTTGCCCTCCCTGTCCCGACGAAGCAAGTTGTAACCTGGTATGACCATGTCCCACCCGTGGGAGTCTGTGAACCAGGTCTCAGATATCGCCACCACATCCAGGTCGGCATTCCTCATTTCTGTTTCCAAGTCTAGGATCTTGTTTCCCAGACTGTGGGCGTTGACGTACATAGCCCTCCATGTTGTGTGTTTGTTGCATCTCAGTGGGGACAATCCCTCTTTATCAACTAGGACACCATTAGCATTATTCCTTCCCCCTCCAACGCTTATGGCTGGGTTCCTCTCTTACTCACATTGTTTATTTCCTCCCGTAATTCAGCGTTTAACTCTTGCATCCTGTTCAAATTGTAATATCCTGTATCTTACTGTAAACATCCTGTACCGGTCCACTCTGTAATTCACTTTATCCTATGGTAAACCTCCCCGGTACCTGCTCACTTTGTATTAACCTGTATCATATTGTATACTTCTCCTGTTCACTTTGTAATATCCTATTCAATTTGTATTAACCTGTATCGCATTGTAATCATCTCCTGTTCCTGTATCTTGTTCCTGCTCTCTTTGCAATATCCTCTCCTCTCTGTAAACTTCCCCCATTATCACTTCCAAATTGTAATTCCCTGTATATTATTCATTGTAATTCCGACTTATTATGCACACTCTTCCACTTAGCTTATGTATCTCAAATCCCTGGTTCCAATTCCTAGCTTATTTCCTGTTCCAAACATATGTATCTTGTTGTAAACATATGTCTCCTGCTGTAAACACTGCACGACCTTCTTTGTAAACTGCTTCGAACTTATGGTATAGCGGTATATAAGAAATAAAATTATTATTATTATTATTATTCACGTGTCTCTTACACTCCCTAGACCCAGAGCTACAGCGTGTACCTGTCCCGGACTCCCCATGACTACAGTGTGCTCCTATCCCAGACTCGGTAATGTGTGTACCCTGTGGGGGTATTCCCGTTTGGGCTACTTGAGCTCCTTTAGTGCAATTTGCAACGTGTGCTCAAGTTCAGTATTCTATGAATTTTCACAATAAGCTAGCAAAGTACTGAAGCATCCATATCTGAGATGCCCTGAAACTTTTTTGCCTCTATATTTAACCCCAAGAAAATTTAAGCATATTGTAGCATTATGGCACTTGCTCTTAGACAAGACGAATGACAAGAGGTCAAGAATCAGCCTTAGAGCCTTTCCTTAATTTAAGGAAAAGGACAACAGAAGTGATCTTAACAGTTCTGTGACAAAATGAGGATCCATCTTTAACATTCATGTATATTTTTTGTTTGGTCATGTCCCAAGTACTTTCAAATGCCTATCTGATTTCAATTTTCTTTGCTTCCCCTCTCCCACCCTACTCCACCCTCTTGAGCTTTTAAGAGATTCACTAAATTCCCAGCTAAGCAATATCTAAAATGTTTTCCTGATTAAAGCACATCTGTTTCTAATGTTCTTTTGCACACTGGCAAGTATGTTGAGAGGTCCATATCATAAAAACCACATCCACAAGAAATCCTAGGAAAGGATCTCACTAATGAGGAATTTACAACAGCAAAGGATTATGTGCTGGAAAATACTCTCTTACTTGTTTATCATCAAGTACAGAACTGTTTAGGTTATCCATGAACAACCAATGTGAGAAACCAAAGTTCTCAAAGCTGTCCCTGTATAAGTCCCTAACACTCATTAAAATCATTTCAGTTAAATGAAGAAAGTTCATATTATTACATTAAAAATGTTCACTGCATATTTAAAACAAACAGAACTAAATTATAAACAGAGAGAGAGAGAGAAAAAAAAAAAAAAGACAGTAACTATTGCTGGAAATCTAAAAACAGTTAACACTAACAAAAGTTCTACAGCTTTACTTAAAAGCAGCATTGGGGTTTTATTTTGAGATTTAAATTAGTCTTACTGGAATTGACTGTCAAGACTATACTGTCATAAGACACAGTTCACAGGATGAAGTACAAGTTTCATAGAAGTGGGTGAAACCTTCTTGAAGTGGTCCTTTCCTCAATTAAATCTTAATCACTCACCTTTGAGACTTTTAAATAATTCACCTAAATATGCTGTTTTGACTAGATAAACTTTATAAAGCAAGGCTGTATAGTTCTATACAGCATTTATCACTCAAACAGAAATAAAGTGAATTCCTTTGGTCAGGAAGAATCATAGGTTTTGGGTTTTTTTTTAGCAAAATACAGAATATTTTGGTCCTTTATGTCCCTTAAGCCCTATAGGCAAAGGACAAATCCAGTTTCTTTCAAAAGCTAAAATTGCTCTTCATCTTATGAATCAATTCCTTAAAAATTTCAACCAGCTTTTTGTTTCTTTTGATCCAAACAGGCCTGGATCAGGGGTTTACAACCCAGTCCCCGGGACTCACCTAGCCAGCCTGGTTTTCAAGATATTCACAATGAATATGCATAGAATGCATTTGCATGCACTGCTCGCTCCACTGTATGCGTCTATCTCATATATATTTATTATGGATATCCCAAACACCTGACTGGCTTGGTGTGTCACAAGGACTGGGTTGAGAACCCCCTGCCATAGACAAACAGAGCAATCTAATTCCAGGTGGGTGTATTAAGGGTCATGGTGGCAATAATGAAAACCTGTAAGGGACTATCATATCTACAGTACTACAAGCTCAATTTCAAAGAGAACCTTACAGGACGGTTTCTCTTTCAAAACACATCCATTTAGCTGTTAGGCTTAATATATCCAACTAAAAGTCCATTGCTTACTCTTCTCCACCCAAGTACACTACACTCCTTTTCAGAAGTGCTATTAAACTTAGCTTATTTTAATAATGTCAAATCCATTTGGGGTAACTTTATGAAGCATTTATCACATGGAAAATGGCTATTATAAAATTACACAGGGGTATAAAAATGTATAAATATGATAACATGACCTCATGTACTTTTATACGGCCCTGCACAGGTATTTTTTTGGAGCATAATCTGGGCAGAGCAAAGACAGAGTTTCAAAGTACAAGTATATTTCATTTAAAAAAATAAAAATATGAAAGAATATACATGCACACACATACCTTCGTTTAAGATTTTTTGTGTGAAAGAATAGACACACTTCCAGAAGTCACTAAAGGAATCTGTTTTATAAAAGCATACAAGTGTCTATTTGGCCTTCTTATGCATGTCAAGAGCTTTAAAAAAGATTCTGGTATCTTGTTATGAAATTACCCCCCTTTAACATAGAAACATGAAGGCAGATAAAGGCCAAATGGCCCATCAAGTCTGCCCATCCGCAGCATCCACTATCTCCTACTCTCTTCTAAGAGATCCCACATGCCTGTTCCACACATTCTTTAAGGCCCCATATCTACATTGGAAATTTTGTGCTTTCATTCAGGAGCACATATTTGAATATTTTAACTTGTCTTTGGATCAGTGTGAGATTTCAATAGCTTCTTTTTAAAATGTATTAGGATTTAATTTTTTAAAAAAAGAGGATTTCACAGTTCCTTCACAAATCCTTTGCATTGAGATGCCATTTCGATTAAAATTTTTAATTGTGATTAATCGCACAATTAAAAGAAATGAATTTACTTATTTGTATCCCATTGCAACTCTTGCCTCAGGTACAAAATAAGTACCTGTATATAATACGTAAACCACTTCGAACAGTGGTACAGCCTTGGGCTCAGACCCACCCAGTTGCTGAAGACCTATGATGTGGCTGGTGGGGATCTCCAAGCCCTGCCAGCTGAAAACTCCTAGTATTTCTCTCCTCATATACCTTTTAAATACCACTTTAAACACCAGCAGCAAGCAGTGGCCAATACAAGCAGCTCAGCGCTGGCTCACAGTCATCCTCTGACATAGGCCTGTCTATGTGGAAACAGAAAGTTGCATCAGAGATAAGACTAAGCCAGCACTAAGCAGCTTGCGTCGGTCACTGCTTGCTGCTGAAAAAGTGGCAGGGAGGAAGAGGCATTGAGAACCTGGATTGCCTACGAGAGGGGTGGGTGGGCGTTGACAGCTGGATCACCTGGGGGACATATTTAGAGTCCAGAACACCACTGGTTGTGGAGGAGAGAGATTCCAAGCATAAAGCAGTGGCTAGGGTTCCTTTGCGCAGGCCTATCCAAAACTGGATGTCTGCCTATACCGCTTTCCCTCCCACTACCACAATCCATTTTCCTTTTCTTCGTTTTACCTACCTGCGATCCTCTGCAGGCTGCTGTAATTAGCTTTAAAGGTGAGACCAGGAGGCCAGGGGGGAAGCTGGAGGATGCTAGAGAGAAGGGGGAAACATGCAGGCCTTTGGCAAATCAGGCAGCACTGGCACTGTACCGTGTAGGGTAGGCGCCTCTATTCCTTCTCAGTGTGCCACGGCACACTTGGAATCTCAGGAGGCACACAGTTTGAGATATACTGCTCTAGAGACTTGGGGATTGAGGGTGAAGTCACTTGGGTGGAGAGGAGGAAATTAGGGATCTTCATTAGGAAGTGGGATACGAAAGGGGGATGGGGTGCCAGAAGGGTATGTATGGGCTTTGAGACAGAGCAAACTCATGGATTTGAGATGGGTATAAAAGGGGGCTGACGGATGGAGAGTGGTCTGAAGGGTCTGGGAGTAAGGAAAGTTGATGGAAAAGGGGAGTCTATGTTGGGACTGGGCAGGAAATTGTAAAGCAGAAGAGCAGGGAAGGGAAAGGAGCACAGATTAGTGAGAGGAAGCGAGAAACTGGGCAGAGGGTGAGGAGGGGTCAGATGAGAAGAAAAGACTAGGAATGGTAAGAGAAGAAGCAACAGTGGGTGGAGTAAAGTTTAACAAAATGTAAAACTGTTTCTTTTTTGGTGATGGCTAGGTAGAGAATGACACGGGGAAAAAATCTGTCCCCGTCACCGGCCCACCATCCTCTGCACCGCCCCGTCACCGCCGTTCCCTTCACCGCCCCGTCACCGTCATCCCTTTCACCGCCCCGTCACCGCCACTGCCATCCCATTCACCGCCCCGTCACCGTCCCCGCTGCATCCATATAAGCCTTAGTACTGTAATATTTAGCTTATTCCTTTCTTATAAATCAAAGTTCCTGCTGCTGAACTAGAGAAAGAGATGTTCAGCTGGCAGGGCTTTGTTTATAAATTTTTATCAACACAACTAAAGCAAAAAATAAATAGAATTTTTTTTCTACCTTTGTTGTCTGGTTTCTGCTTTCCACATCTTCTCATTCAATTCCTTCCATCCACTGTGTGTCTTCTCTCTGCGTCTTCCATTTGCTGTTACTGTGCCTCTCCCTTCACTCCCCCCCCCCAATTGGTCTAGCACCCATCTTCTTCCCTCCGCTCCCCCATAGTCTGGCATCTGTATTCTTCCCATTCTGTCTTCCACATTTCCCTTCAGGGTCTGTTCCTCTCCACCCTCCTTCAATGTCTGTCCTATTCCTTTCCACCACCACCCTTCCCTCCCTCCTTTACCATCTGTTCCTTTCTACCACCCTTCAGCTCCTCTCGCGTGGCCTATCTATCTACCTTCCTCCCTCTTATTTTCATGGCACGTTACAATGTAATTTGTGCAAGCCACTGGAGCCTGCGAGCTCGGTCCCTGTCCCATCCCCACAAACCATCTCGCTTCTGTGCTCCTATTTTCCCCATTTCTAATATCTCCCCTATGTATCTGCCATTGCCCCCCCCCTGTGTCCATATACCATCCCCATGGCATGTCCCCTTTATGTCTCTGTCCCTATGCCCCATGCACATAATTTCCCCTCTTTCTGTTACCTTCCTGTGTCCAGATTTCCCCTATCTTCTTCTTCCATACCAGTGTGTCTCTTCTTTTCAACCCCATCTAGCTTTTTTCCCTCTTTCTTCCCCCCCCCCCCCCTTGCTTCTAGCATCTGGCTCACCTGCCTGTCCTTCCCTTTCTTTCCTGCTGTGGATTTTTCTTCCGTTTTCATCCCCTTGGCCCAGAATCCTTTTCCCTTTCACTCCCTCCTTCCAATTTGAGCCGGGAACACTAGCGATCGCACGGTCCCCGCAGCCACTACCTGCCTGCCCAATCGATCCTAGTGTTTAGCCAGCTCTCTCCCTTCTCCTCACCTTAGTTTATAGGTTTTCTTTTTCGGCGACCCGCACGCGCGGCTGCTCAGTGTTCAATCTTCTGCTCTGCTGCAACTTCCTGTTTCCGGTTGCGTCAGAGCAGAAGATTGAACACTGAGCAGCCGCGCGTGCGCGGCTCTCTGATAGCGTGCGGGTCGCCGAAAAAGAAAATCTACAAACTAAGGTGAGGAGAAGGGAGAGAGCTGGCTAAACACTAGAATCGATTGGGCAGGCGGGTGTGAGCTGCGGGGACCGCGCGATCCTTCATGCCTCACTGCGGGGACAAGACCATTCACCGCCCCGCGGGCGGTGAATGGCCTTGTCCCCGTCGCCGCAGCGACTGCTAGTTTTCTTCCCCGTTTTCGGCGGGTGACCCGCGGCTAAAATGCGGTGGCCGCGGGTAAACCGCCACCGTGTCATTCTCTATGGCTAGGGGAGGGAGGCTATCGGATTGTGTTTGGTACCCCCAATTATTTTGAAAAGTTAGCTCCTGTGCCCATAAGTTGAATTCATAAAGACTTGTAAGAAAAATCTGTTAGTCAACCTTTTCTTCCCACACCCTGCATTAACCACAAGAGATTACTTCCTCCTAACCGATCTTAAACCAGTCATGTAAAACTGTGTGACTTACCAAGGCTCTTTTCTTAATGTCTCTAAAGGAAAAAAAAGTTGAACCAATCAGGTCTAATGTATCAGAAGAATAACACTAAAGCCTACCCCTCCACCTTCCATTCATTCACTTTCTAATATCTCTTTCTTTATTTCCTGTTTGTTTGTCCTCACCTCCAATGTAAAAGTCCATCCTTTCATTTAATCCCATTAAGTAATTTTAATAAGTACACACTTTAATTATTTCCCATAACTACTTCCTGAAGCAAGTCCACACACTTCTTCAAAACATACAAAAACTATTGCCAACTTTATAATGGCATCACAGCAGCATACTAATAATATGTGAAGATGTATCCTCAGTGTGACTACATAAGCATGAGGGGCAATGTAAACCACCGTTCCAGTGCTGGTTAGAAAGCTCAATAGGACAAGGCAGGAGCCTTATCTGAGCCCGCACACCATCATGGGATGTCCTGTGTGCTACCAATATAACAATGCAATCAAGCAATCTAAATTTAGAAAAGTGCAAACAAATAATAATCACGGGAGCAATTTGGTGATTCAATAACATACTTTCAAAATGTGACGCTCCATACTAGTTCACGCCCCCTCCATGAGAGAATAGTAACAGTTAACAAGCACTTAGCTGAATCACGTTGCAAATTCCAACAGTACAGCGTTGTAGATGACTGAGGTTGCTTGGGGCAATCAAAAACCTCACAGCAGGTTCAACCGAGCTGGTTTCAGGGCAAAAAAGTCCTTTCTTCAGGAACCAACGCTGTGCACAAGATCCCAGGCAGCTGCCAGATTCAAACAGCTGTCAGGCATGAAAAGGAGGCAAAGAGGACAGACATTTAGTTTGGTGTGTTCATGACTGCTGCGGTGAGAGTGAACACCATGGTGAGCTCAAAAGAGCTGTCTGAGGCCTTCAGAAAGAAGATTATAGCAGCTTATAAATCTGGTAAGGGACTTAAAAATCTCAAAAGAATTTGACATTAGCCATTCCACGGTCTGGAAAATAGTGTACAAGTGGAGGACTTTCCAAACAACTGCCAACATGCACAGGTCTGGCCATCCAAGCATGCTGGCCCACAGAGCAGACCGCAAGATGCTAAAAGAAGTCTCCAAAACCCCTAAAATGTCACCACAGGACCTACAGCAGGCTCTTGCTACTGTTAATGTGAAAGTGCATACCTCTACAATCAGAAAGAGACTGCACAAATTTAACTTGCATGGGAGGTGTGCAAGAAGGAAACCTTTGCTCTCTAAGAGAAACATCAAGGCCAGACTGAAGTTTTCCAGAGAGAATGTAGACAAACACCAGGACTTCTGGAATAGTGTTCTATGGACAGATGAGTCTAAAATTGAATTATTTGGACACCAGAAAAGAGGACATGTTTGGTGTACACCAAATACTGTACAACATTCCAGGAAAAGAACCTCATACCAAATGTGAAGCATGGAGGTGGATGTGTGATGGTTTGGGATGCTTTGCTGCAGCAGGACCTGGCCAGCTCACCATCATAGAATCCACCATGAATTCTACAGTGTATCAGAGGGTGCATGAAGAACATGTGAGACCATCTGTAAGAAAATTAAAGCGGAAGCGGAACTGGACCCTGCAACATGACAATGACAAAACATACCAGTAAATCCACCAAGGACTGGCTGAAAACTAAGAAATGGAAAGTCCTGGAGTGGCCGAGTCAAAGCCCTGATCTTAATCCCATTGAGATGCTTTGGGGTGATTTGAAATAGGCTGTACATGCAAGAAACCCCTCAAACATCTCACAGCTGAAAGAATTCTGCATTAAGGAGTGGGCCAAACTTTTCTCACACTGATGTCAGAGATTGGTAGATGGCTACAAAAAGTGTCTCATTGCAGTTATTTCAGCCAAAGGGGAGAACACTAGCAATTAGGGTGTCCTAATTTATTTCTCAGTTAGAATACACATTTTTGTGGCTATCTTTTGTTACATGAGTAAATTAAGGAAAATTTTTGTTGTTTATCTGCAATTACATCACTTTCTTTTCCAGAGATAAATAAAAAAAGATTTTGACATCGATATGTGAACATTTCTTAAGAAAGAAATGAATATTTCATGGGGTGTCCTAATTTTTTCACATGACTGTTCATTAAACAAGAAGAGAAAAATCTAACGAGTTGTAAATAAGATCCCAAATAAGGGCAGCAGCCATAAAGAATTTTAAAAGATAAATAAAACATACTGAATTCAATTTGAGCAGTCAAGAGTAACCAAATGCAAGGTCTTCAATGAGTCACTATCATAGCTAGTCTTAAAATAACTTCAGTAGTGTGTTCTAAAACTGAAGTCTAGAAAAAAGTTTTGCTAGGAATATCTAGACATTCTTGTCCTGACTTAAATCCAACCTCCTCTTTCTCAGTTTCATGAAGTGTGAATCTATATTTTTCTCAACTCCGCACAGTACCTTAGACCTTGACAATTATACCTTACTCTATAAAGATTGTATTAAAATCTTGAGAGTCATCTTTGATCACAAACTGGCTTTCAAGTCCCAAATTGATGCCATCTTTTTTTTTTTTTGCTTTACATCACATATGCTCAGTTTGTCCCTTTCTTCCCACCTTGCTCCTTCATCCTTTTATTCTGACCCTTGTTATTTCACACATCAACTTCTTTAATTCTTTGTATACTGGCATTCTACTCTACTCCTTTCAAGTATTTAAAGCTCATGCAGTCTACAGCTGTTAAGCCCCTTCACAATGTTCATTATTTTCATCATGTTACACCCTGTCTCACGATTGAACACTGGTTACTGCGCTAGTTAAGTTCAAAATCCTCACCATGGTTTACAATTCATGCTTTTCCTCTATACCAGGGGTCAGCAACCTGTAGCTCACGAGCCACTTGCGGCTCTTTGACCACCTGGCTGCGGCTCTTCTCTTGTAGGGATCCCACGATGTGTACCTGTCTCCTGGCAGCCTCCTCTTCCTTACTTTCAGGCAATAACACGTGTTTCTTTACAAAGCCGAGAGCAGCTGTTCAAACATACTGCCGCGGATGACCCAAAAGGCTTCCCTCTGATCGATGTTAGCTATTCAGGGACCAATGTCCGAGGACAGACTTCCAGGTCAGCCACGTGCAGTGTGTTGTAACCACTACCTGCGGCTTCGTGAATAAACACATGTGGCTGCCTGAAAGGAGGGAGAAGGTTGCCAGAAGACAGGTGCACACCACGGGAGGGGGGCATGAAATTGGGACTTAGGATGGAAGGACAGAGGAAGGGAGGGAAAGAGATGCTGAGGTGGGAGAAGAAATAGAAGGGAGAATTGTTGGACATGGGTGTCTGAATGAGAAGGAAAGAGAGATGGTGCATATGGGGAAAAGAAGATAAAGGAGAATTGTTGGGCATAGGGGGGAAGAGAATTATTGGACATGGGGGTGGGGAGAGGAGTGAGAGATGCATGAGGAAGAGAGAGATGAGAAGGAGAAATGTTTGATATGGTAGTGAAGGGGGAACAGTGGGATAGATGGAAATGGATTTAAGAGGGAGGAATGTTGGACATGGTGGTGGAGGGAGAGATGCAGCATGGTACTGGAGAGGGGTAAAAGAAGGGGAAATTTGGGGCATGGAGTTGGTGGGTAAGGGCAAAAGATGCTGCACAGGGTCCAGGGGGATGAGAGTGTGAAATTTTGGATGTGAAACAACTCTGTATGGAAATACAGAGTCAAAGTCTCATTAAATTATTTTTCTTTAAAATCTGTAAGTTCAATCTGTAAGTTCATACTCAAAGTTTTGTCTTTGTGCTAAATGCATATATACCCATATCATATTAGAAAATCATATCTCAAACCCCCCTCTCTACCCATTATAAATTTTGGATCAAACATTTATGATAAAACGGCTCTTTGCTTTAAAAAGGTTGCAGACCCCTGCTCTATACCCTCCTACTTAAATAAACTGCTCATTCCCTATACCCCTCTCCATTCTCTTCACCCAACAGACAACCTCCCCTATCAGAACTACACCTCATTCTCTCCTGTGACAAACGGTGGAACAAACTTCTTCACTACACTGGAAACCAACCCTCGCTCTCTTCCTTCAAGAAACATAAGACTTACCTTTTCTCTCAGGCCCTGATGCTCAAACGTTTTCCCTGCCAGTAAGATTCTATAAAGCACAGTTACTTACCGTAACAGGTGTTATCCAGGAACAGCAGGCAGATATTCTTGACTGATGGGTGACGGCACCGACGGAGCCCCGGTACGGACAATTTTAGAGTGATTGCACTCTAAGAACTTGGAAAGTTCTAGCAGGCCGCACCGCGCACGCGCGAGTGCCTTCCCGCCCGACGGAAGCGCGCTGTCCCCAGTTAGGATAAGCCAGCTAAGAAGCCAACCCGGGGAGGAGGGTGGGACACAAGAATATCTGCCTGCTGTCCCTGGATAACACCTGTTACGGTAAGTAACTGTGCTTTATCCCAGGACAAGCAGGCAGCATATTCTTGACTGATGGGTGACCTCCAAGCTAACAAAAAGAGGGATGGAGGGAAGGTTGGCATTTAGGAAAACAAATTTTGCAAAACAGATTGGCCGAAGTGTCCATCCCGTCTGGAGAATGCATCCAGACAATAGTGAGATGTAAAAGTATGAACTGAGGACCATGTAGCAGCCTTGCAGTTTTCCTCAATAGGCGTGGAACGGAGGAAAGCCACAGATGCTGCCATAGCTCTAACTCTATGGGCCGTGACAGAACCTTCCAGTGTCAGTCCGGACTGAGCATAACAAAATGAAATGCACGCTGCAAACCAATTTGACAACGTACGTTTAGTAACAGGACGTCCCAATTTATTCGGATCAAAGGACAGAAAGAGTTGGGGAGATGATCTGTGGGGCTTAGTACGCTCTAAATAGTAAGCTATGGCCCGCTTACAGTCCAAAGTATGCAGAGCCTGTTCTCCAGAATGCGAGTGAGGTTTCGGAAAGAAGACAGGCAGAACAATAGATTGGTTGAGATGGAATTCAGAGACAACCTTAGGGAGAAACTTTGGATGTGTACGCAGAACCACCTTGTCATGATGAAAGACAGTAAAAGGTGGATCTGCAACAAGTGCATGTAGCTCACTGACCCTCCTGGCAGAGGTAAGAGCAATAAGGAAAAGTACCTTCCAAGTGAGAAACTTGAAAGAAGTGGTAGCCAAAGGTTCAAATGGAGGCTTCATTAAGGCAGAAAGAACTACATTGAGATCCCAGATAACAGGAGGGGCTTTAAGAGGTGGTTTCACATTGAAAAGACCCCGCATGAATTTGGACACCAAGGGATGAGCTGAGAGGAGTTTTCCATGAACTGGCTCATGAAAAGCCGCAATAGCACTGAGGTGGACTCTGATGGAAGTAGACTTGAGGCCAGAATCAGACAAAGAAAGAAGATAATCCAACAACGTCTCCACTGTGAGGGAAGTGGGATCAAAATGATGAAAAAGACACCAGGAAGAAAATCGAGTCCACTTCTGATGGTAACATTGCAGAGTGGCCGGTTTCCTGGATGCGTCCAGAATGGAGCGAACGGGCTGAGACAAGAGAGTATCATTCGAAGTTAGCCCGAGAGATACCAAGCTGTCAGGTGCAGAGACTGGAGGTTGGGATGCAGAAGGGTCTCCTGATGTTGCGTAAGCAGAGACGGAAACAGTGGAAAAAGAAAAGGCTCCCTGGAACTGAGTTGAAGTAGAAGGGAGAACTAATGTTGCCTGGGCCACTGTGGAGCAATCAGAATCATGGTGGCTTGTTCCCTCTTGAGCTTGAACAAGGTTCTTAACATGAGAGGCAGAGGAGGGAAAGCGTACAGGAACAGATTGGACCAATCGAGGAGAAATGCATCCGCTGTCAGACGGTGAGGAGAGTAGAGTCTGGAGCAGAAGAGGGGCAGCTGGTGATTGTGAGAAGCTGCAAAAAGGTCTATCTGAGGGGTGCCCCACTGAGCGAAGATGGACTGAAGAGTCAAGGGATCGAGTGTCCACTCGTGAGGCTGGAGAATTCTGCTGAGCTTGTCTGCTAAGGAATTCTTTTCTCCCTGGATGTAGATAGCGTTCAGGAATAGTTGGTGATCTGTGGCCCAAGCCCAAATAGTTTGGGCTTCCTGGCACAAGAGGCGAGAGCCTGTCCCACCCTGCTTGTTGATGTAGTACATCGCAACTTGATTGTCTGTGCACAGCAGGAGGACCTGAGGAAAGAGAAGATGTTGAAAGGCCTTGAAGGCATAAAACATCGCTCTGAGTTCTAGGAAATTGATGTGATGTTTCATTTCCTGGGCTGTCCAAAGTCCTTGAGTTTGGAACTCGTTCAAATGAGCTCCCCAGGCATAAGGGGAGGCGTCGGTGGTGATAACAAGTTGATGCGGAGGTAGATGAAACAGAAGACCTCTGGAGAGATTTGAGGATATCAACCACCATTGTAGAGACTGCCGAAGAGATGATGTCACAGATATGTGTCGTGAGCAATGATCCGTCGCTTGGGACCACTGGGTAGCTAGGGTCCATTGAGGAGTGCGCAGGTAAAGACGTGCAAGGGGTGTGACATGAACTGTGGAGGCCATGTGACCCAAGAGTATCATCATTTGCTTGGCAGAGATGGAACTTTGTGGAAGCACCTGCTGACATAGAGATTGAAGAGTTTGAAGACGGTTAGACGGCAGAAATGCTCTCATGAGGATTGTGTCCAGCACCGCTCCAATGAATTGAAGTTTCTGAGTGGGGATGAGATGAGATTTGGGTAGATTGATCTCGAACCCCAGAAGTTGGAGAAACAGGATGGTTTGGTTGGTGGCCAGGAGCACTGTTTGAGATGAATTGGCCTTGATTAACCAATCGTCCAGATAAGGGAAGACTTGAAGGTGGTGAGAGCGTAGAAAGGCAGCCACCACAATCAGACATTTGGTGAACACTCTTGGTGAGGAGGCAAGACCGAAGGGCAGCACCTTGTATTGGTAATGGCAGTGATTGATCATGAAGCGGAGGTACTGTCTGGAGGACTGATTGACGGGTACGTGAGTGTATGCCTCTTTGAGATCGAGGGAGCATAGCCAGTCGTCTTGATGGAGAAGAGGATAAAGGGTTGCCAGAGAAAGCATCTTGAATTTCTCCTTGACCAAGCATTTGTTGAGATCGTGAAGTTCTAGGATGGGTCTGAGATCCCCTGTTTTTTTGGGGACCAGAAAATAACGGGAGTAGAATCCCTGCCCCTTCTGATCTAGAGGAACTTCTTCTATGGCGTTCAGGAGGAGGAGGGATTGAACCTCCTGAAGAAGGAGAGAAGACTGAGAGGTATTCAAAGCAGACTCTCTTGGCAGATTTTGTGCAGGACGTGTCTGAAAGTTGAGAGAGTAGCCGTGGCGGATGATGTTGAGGACCCACTGATCCGATGTGATGTTCTCCCAACGGCTGATGTAACAAGAAAGACGTCCTCCTATGGGTCGAGGGAGATGGGCAGATGGTGGAATACTGGCTATCCCCTGGAGAATCACGTCAAAAGGGTTGGGTAGACTTTTGTGGTGGAGAAGGCTTCACCTGTTGCTGCTGGGCTGGCCTAGGTGGTTGTCACTGTTGCTGGCGCTGACGTCTAGGCTGTTGAGTAGCCGGTGGCATGGGACGGGCAGCATAGCGGCGCTGGTAGGCAGATTGTTGGCGAAAAGGCCGAGCAGGAGGGGTCTTTTTCTTAGTCTTCAGGAGAGTATCCCACCGAGTCTCATGGGCAGAAAGCTTTTGTGTAGTGGAATCCATGGACTCTCCGAAGAGCTCATCCCCCAAGCAGGGAGCATTTGCCAGGCGGTCTTGATGATTTACATTGAGCTCTGAGACTCTGAGCCATGCCAACCTATGCATGGCAACAGACATAGCCATGACCCTAGAAGTCAATTCAAAAGTGTCATAAATTGACCGAACTAGGAACTTGCGTAACTGGAGAAGAGAGGAAGAACAGGCATGAAAAGCAGGTTTCTTACGGTCAGGGAGGTACTTTTCAAAAGCAGCCATGTTTTGAATGAGGTGCTTTAAATAAAATGAAAAATGAAAAGCGTAGTTCCCTGACCTATTGGCTAACATGGCATTCTGATATAAACGTTTGCCAAATTTGTCCATGGCTTTTCCTTCTCTGCCAGGAGGGACTGAGGCATACACACTAGCTCCCGCTGATTTCTTAAGTGTGGATTCTACCAAAAGAGACTCATGTGGGAGCTGAAGTTTGTCAAAACCAGGAATAGGGATAACCTTGTATAAGGAGTCCAATTTACGAGGAGTTCCTGGTACAGTTAGGGGAGTCTCTAAATTTTTATAAAAAGTCTCTTGTAAGATGTCATGGAGAGGAAGTTTGAGAAATTCCCTTGGAGGCTGGTCAAAGTCCAGAGCATCAAGGAATGCCTTGGATTTCTTCGACTCAGCCTCCAAGGGAATAGAAAGAGATTCACACATCTCTTTTAAGAATGAAGTAAAAGATGTGGAATCCTGTTTAGAAGAGGGATCAGCAACAAGTTGATCCTCTTTATCAGAGGAACACTCACCCTCAGACTGAAAGGGCTCTTCAGTCACCCCACAAATCAGGGTCCCGAATCTGAGAGCCACGTTCTCGAGACTCCGGAGTGGAGGGTTCCAGGTGTCGGGTTTTGCGCGCCGACTTACCCGACCTCATAGACACGGTACCAGGAGATGTGACATGCTGCATTGGTACCGAGGTCTGCACCGCCTGGTGTTGAGCTCTCGGTTCCGGTGCTAAGATTGGCATCGAAGTCGAGGAAGCAGTGTGAACCGGTACCGACAAAGTGGATGCCGATAAAAGAGGGCGCTCCACTGTCGGTACCGGTGGCTCAGACCGGACCGGGACTAGAGGTTCGGTGTCAAAAGTGCGGGAAGGAGTTGTTGCAATTGCTCCTTAAGTTGCATTTACAGGACAGCAGCAATCCGCTCGTCCAGCGAAGGCACCGGTACCGCCTTTTTCTTCTGCGGTACCTGTCTCCGAGGATGAGGAACCCGATGTCGAGGGGCTCACCTCAATAGGAGCGGAGCGCTTCCGTGGGCGCCTCGAGGTCGGCAGGATTGGACTCGCTGCTACTGAGACCGGAGGACGCTCCAACGGGGAAGGTTTCTTAGCCGGCTTACCTGCGGGGTGCGACGCCGGCGCGGTATCACGCGGTGTCGACGAAGTAGGAGCCGACTGAGATGGGGCCGATGTCGGTGCCGGTGGTGCGGAATCAGACATCTCGGCGCCAAATAACAACCGCTGTTGGATCTGGCGGTTTTTTAGAGTTCTCTTCTTTAAAGTCGCACAGCGAGTGCAGGTGGACGCTCGATGGTCAGGACCAAAACACTGCAGACACCAGTTGTGCGGGTCTGTCAGTGAAATTGGTCGAGCGCACCGCTGGCACTTTTTAAAACCGGGTTGAGGGGGCATGAAAGTGAAAACGGCTTCTGCCAAATCGAAGGCCGAGGCCTTGATGATGGCAACAGGCCCCGCCGGGGCGAATCGAAAGAATGAAGAAAAAAACTAAAGTTTTTTTTTTTTTTTTAAACTAAAGAAAAGAAAAGAAATAAAGGAAACTTTATTTCCAAAAGGGGTTTACGCGAGCGGGAAGGCGATTACAAAAAAATCTTTCAACAGCCGTTGAAAGAGACACGTCTTCTTAGCTCCGCGGAAACTAAGAAACTGGGGACCGCGCGTCTCCGTCGGGCGGGAAGGCACTCGCGCGTGCGCGATGCGGCCTGCTAGAACTTTCCAAGTTCTTAGAGTGCAATCACTCTAAAATTGTCCGTACCGAGGCTCCGTCGGTGCCGTCACCCATCAGTCAAGAATATGCTGCCTGCTTGTCCTGGGATAAAGCAGTCTTACTAACATGGAAGCTCGCCTCCTGATGCACAAAAAAAGTTCTCATAGCAGCCACTGAGAACCCTATGCAAATGCATTACAAGTAGATCATTAAAGGGAGCACCCCTTCCCTTCTACAATTGAAATTTTCCAGCAGCTCCAGCTGTTGAGCACTCACACCAACACATGCACAACAGCTGCACCCGCTCCAAAACAAAACAACAACAACAAAAAAAGAGTTCAACCGTCATCCCCCCCATGCCTAGCTGATAGCAACTCTGTAGCCTCAATCAGCTGAGAACTGGCAGAGGAGAGAGCGGCGGCTGCTGACTTAGCTGATTCGGGGTTTTCTCTAATGGCTTTGGAGCCCCAGCTGATCAGGGCTTCTCCTGCCGGCTAGCCACAATCAGTTGATCGTGACTTCAGAGCTGCCATCAGCTGGGAGGGGGGAAGGCAGCTGCAGGCAGGAGGAGTTAAGCCTAACAATTGCTTTTCTGAGCAGGCACCAGACGCCTCTTTTATGGGGCTACTTCTCATAAATAGAATGCATATGATTTGCATGCTATTTGTTTGTGCATAGCCCTGTAAAAGAAAATTACTCCCAACATGGTATTTCTTACCATATTGTTGGAGTGTTGTACATCCTGCCCTAAGTCTGCTAACCTTTTTGCTAATTTGTTTAATCGCTCTTCATCTTTATGTTTTTTAATTGTTTATTGTAAACTACATTGAAGCCAAAAATATATCAAGTCTCATAAATAAATAAATATAGGATATTACAATCTAAATGCAAAGAAAAAAGTATAGGAGGAGCCTAATAGTGCCTTGGCCTAAGAACCTAGGGAACTGGGTTCAATTCCCACTGCAGCTCCTTGCAACTCAGGACAAGTCATTTAACCCTCCATTACACCAGTACTGTGGTCTTCTTCGGTCCTTCCAGTCACTCTGGCCACACTAGCCCACTGAATGCTCTGGCCACACAGGTTAGGCTTACCTGGGGAAGTCCTCTACTCCAAGGCTTAGCGCTCAAAGCTTCAATTCTCTTAAGGTCTGCAAAGTCCTTCCTATAATCTCCCTACAAGCTCAGGGTAAGGGAATTAGCCGAATTACTCTTTAAAAGTCTCAGCATTCTTTGTTCCCTCTAATAGTTTTATCATCCTGGGCTCCTATATGGGTCCCTTTTACATAAAAAAAAAGTCTCATAAGCAAATATTCTCCAAAATGCTGCGTTTAAGTCCTAACCCTACCAACTACTAAACCACCATATTTGTTGACATTCTCTCTATAGTCCTCTACTTTCTCTACCTCTTCATTCCTTTGTATTTCCCTATATGAACAGCAGATACTGATTCACCATTTTTGTATTTTTGTCCAGTGTGTCTGCCATAATTAGACTGAAAGCTCTTTCGAGCAAGGACCATCTCTTGCGTGTTTAATATACAGTGCTGTGTTTCTGATAGAACTATAGAAATAATAAATAGTAGTAGTAGCATGTATTAGAGCAGGGTTGTCAAAGTCAGTCCTCAAGGGCCGCAGTCCAGTCAGGTTTTCAAGATTTCCCCAATGAATATGCATGAGATCCATTTGCATGCACTGCTTTCAATGCATATTCATTGGGGAAATCCTGAAAACCAGACTGGATTGCGGCCCTCGAGAACTGACTTTGACACCTGTGTATTAGAAAATGACATGGGAACAAATTTCTCCCCGTCCCCGCGGGAACTCATTTTCGTGTCCCCATTCCTGCAAGCTCTGCCCTCATCTGCACAAGCCTCAAACACTTTTAAATCATAAGTGTTCGAGGCCTGTGCGGTTAAGGCAGAGCTTACAGGAATGGGACAGGGATGGCGACAAAACTCACGGAGACAGGATGGGGAACGAGGACAAATTTCTCCCGTGTCATTCTCTAGTACAGGGGTCTCAAAGTCCCTCCTTGAGGGCCGCAATCCAGTCGGGTTTTCAGGATTTCCCCAATGAATATGCATGAGATCTATGTGCATGCACTGCTTTCAATGCATATTCTTTGGGGAAGTCCTGAAAACCCGACTGGATTGCGGCCCTCAAGGAGGGACTTTGAGATCCCTGCTCTAATATGGATGTATTGTTTCCACAGAATCCTTGCGGACAAGACACTCTGTCAGTCAAGACAGTTGGGAAAAGAACAGTAGCCTAGTCTTGTCACCTCCCTCTGTAGCCTCAGCTCCTAGCTATTTCCTCCAACTGCAGGACCATACCCTCACTGATAGAAAGAGAGGTCAAGTTAGACTACCTTCAAACTCAGATTATCTTCTTATAGCACTTTTCTCTGGGAAACACTCCCTCAGGCCTCTTTAACCTAGGTGACGGGACGCATACCCTGTCACACCCATGGAACAAAATAAGTACAAAATATAATATGTAAACTGCTTTGATTGTAACCACAGAAAGACGGTATATAAAATCCTGTTCCCCTTTCCCTTATCAACTGAAGGTCCTCCAAAGAAAAGTTATCTCAAATCTGGCAATAACAACCTCAATTTTCCAAAGCATGACAACAAACCAAGATGAGTTAAGTAGAAAACCAAGACCTATAATTTACAGATTGCAAAGGTAGTTCTAAACCATCAATTACAGGATCTCTAATAGGTTTAAATTTCTAATCTAATCTGAATTTCTGGATCACACTTATGCAATACAGGTTTATGGCAATTTATAAGTTAAGTTTTCTTTACCTCCAATCCCCAATTCATTGTCTTATGCACATTTAACTTTAACAAACAAACTCTCATTTAAAGGGAAATCTTCTGTAAACAATGTGGTATATAAACAAAGGTATTTTCCACTGAATCCCAAATTGGGAAGACTTGCTAATATCATCCATCATCCACATATATAAAATATAAAAGACTCATAGATTGTGACATAGATATTAAACAACATAAAAGACCGTGGAGAGAACCAAGTAACCAAGAGTTTAGCACTCTTCCAGTCTAAGACCACTCTTCCAGTCTACGGCTAACGCAGTTGTTTTGATAGCAAATTGAGAAAAGCGAGACATTCTCAAAAAAATCAGGCATGCAAATGAGGTCAGCGGACAGCAGCAATGATTAACTAAATTTGCATGTGCCCATCACTGGTGATAGCGATGGGCACATGCGCAGAAAAAATGTGTAAAGAAAGAAAACCAAAAACACAACCTGGCTGGAAAGGATGAGGAATAGAGTGCCTGCTTCTGGAATCTAGGTGTTTCTCTTCTCCATTTTCCTAAACGGCTTTCAATTTTATAATTAAGGGTTTTGGACCTTACTGGTTTATAAGACAGATTTTTTTTAGGGCTTTGATCTTTGCCTTTTTTCATATTTCCCTCTCTTTCTCTAAGTGACATGTAGAACTCATCATATAAACCCATATGTATTTAAATCATGTCCTCCAAAAATATCGGTGAACACAGGTTTGTTACATAAGAACATAAGCATCGCCGTACTAGGAAAAAACAGAACAAAGGTCTATCAAACCAAGAATCCCGTTCCCAACAGTGGCCAATGCAGATCACATGTATCTGGCAAGAACCCAAAAGAGTAAAACAGATTTTGTGCTGCTGATCCCAGAAACAGCTAGAATCAGATTACGAGACCCTACAGGAGTATCGATACTATGACTCCACATACTTGAACTGAAGAACCGATATGCAGCCCTGGCAGTGGTGGAGGCGAGAGCATCCAAGGGACAGGAAGGACCAAAGCTTGAAATCCCCAAAGTTGCTAGATCTGTGACCACTAAGAGGCATAGGGTAGTGATGGTTGGTGATTCCCTTCTGAGGGGTACAGAGACATTTATCTGCAGACCAGACATGATGTCCCGGGAGGTGTGCTGTCTGCTTGGTGCCAAAATTCAAGATGATACAGGGAGGTTACCGAGACTTATTCAAGCCTAATGACTATTATCCAATACTGCTCATCCATGTTGGCACTAATGATACTGTGAGGTACTCCTCCGACCATATCAAAAGTGATTTCGTGACTCTGGGACAGAAGGTGAAGCAGTCAGATGCGCAGGTGGTGGTTTCATTGATCCTCCCTGTTGAGAGTAAAGGAGCCTGAAGCCATCGGCTCAATGTGCGGCGGCGGCAAAGAAAGCAAATAGGATGTTGGGCATGATAAAGAAGGGCATCACGAGTAGATCCGAGGATGTCATAATGCCGCTTTATAGAGCAACTGTCAGACCACACTTGGAATACTGTGTCCAACACTGGTCTCCATACCTTAAGAAAGATATATCCCTGCTGGAAAAGGTGCAGAGGCGAGCCACGAAACTAGTCAAAGGTATGGAAAATTGAGTTACAAAGAACGCCTCGGAAAACTAGGACTGTTCACCTTTGAAAAGAGGAGACTGCGAGGGGATATGATAGAGACTTTTAAAATATTAAAAGGATTTGACAAAATAGACCAAGAAACATCATTGTTCACTTTTTCAGATGTGACACGGACAAGAGGTAATAGACTGAAACTGAGGGGCAGCAGGTCCAGGACAAATGTCAGGAAGTTCCGTTTCGCACAGAGAGTGGTGGACGCTTGGAATGCTCTCCCGGAGGAGGTTGTGGCGGAGACTACTGTTCTGGGATTCAAGCGCAAGTTGGATGTACACTTTCTTGCAAATCACATCGAGGGATACGGGAAATCAGGGTCTCCAACAAGAGCACCTAGCTTGGCCTCCGCATGTGCGGGTTGCCGGACTAGATGGACCAAGGGTCTGATCCGGAGAAGGCATTTCTTATGTTCTTATGAATGCATGGCTGCACAGATGGTGTCATGACCTTCTGGGACCTTGGGATGTTTTTCCAAGTGCTGCTGATCAGGGATGGTGTGCATCTATAAAAGATGATAAGAAATATCTTTAAACTAAAAGAGGGCTTTAAACTAAAATCGTTGAGGCAGGGTGATCAAAGCCCCCAGGTAAATGAATCACTAAATACCTTTACACAAATGAGAAAAAGGTGCAATGTCTAGAAAGCAGCATATATTAATGCTTGAAGTATGGAAAACAAGGTGGATCTAGAGGCTGTGATGGAAGAGGCTGAGCTGGTTTTAGTGGCGCTCACGGAGACGTGGTTCACGGAGAGCCATGACTGGGATGTAGTTACACCAGGCTATAATCTATTCAGGAAAGACAGGGTAGGAAAAAAAGAAGGTGGAGTGGCATTATATGTTAAAGATCATATTAAAGCCACACTATTGCAGGATCTACAGCAGTGGTCTCAAACTCAAACCCTTTGCAGGGCCACATTTTTGATTTGTAGGTACTTGGAGGGCCTCAGAAAAAAATAGTTAATGTCTTATTGAAGAAATGGCAATTCTGCATGAGGTAAAACTCTTTATAGTTTATAAATCTTTCCTTTTGGCTAAATCTTAATAATAATATTGTAATTTATAGCTAAAGAGACATATGATCAAAAAACTGTTTTATTTTACTTTTGTGATTATGATAAACATACCAAGGGCCTCAAAATAGTACCTGGCGGGCCACGAGTTTGAGACCACTGATCTACAAGGTAAGGAAGATGCACTGTGGGTCAAACTAGAAAGAGGGAATGGAAAATATATCTATATTGGTATGATATACAGGTCTCCTTCACAGATGGAAGAATGGATAGAGATTTAATAGAAGACATTCAAAATATAGCTGTAAGAGATGAATAGAATATTTTAATATTTTAATATGCTAGATGTTGATCAGAGTATCCCTATTGTAGGATCTCTTAAACGCAGTTCCAGCAGTTGGTACTCATGGGAGATGGGGACATACTGGACTTAGTGCTTACAAATGCAGAAAGTGTTTCTGATGTTATAGTAGGTGATCATTTGGCATCCAGTGATCATTGCATGGTGTGGTTTAACATTTTTTTTTTTTTAAGTTCAAAATAGTTTTATTAGTTTTAGGTTCAAAACAGTAATACAAAAATACAAACAGTATGATGTGTAAAGTATGTATAAAGTATTTCGGGGTACAAAGCACCAACAACAAGCCATCATGTATTACATTATAAATGCCATTTCAGGAACATGTAGATATAGTGTACATAAGAAAGAAATATAAGATATTGTACCATATCAATATATACCAGATATATAGTATACCTCAAATAAGTAAGTATAATACAGATACTAATATAGTTGAAAAGACAAAAGGTCATGACTTTGTATATTCAATTAAAGGTTTCCAAACCCCCTGAAAGTGAGGCAATGTGTTCGTCTTTTCTGCATATACTTTTTCATATTTACTTGTGATACACAACGTATTCCACCAAGTGTGCCAATCTGCTTTGGTAAGATCTTTCCAATTGTGTAAAATTATTTGTATAGCTATAGCTATCATTACTGTAAATAGGTTAATTTCAGATGAATTTAGTGTCTCCGATAGGGCTTGGTTTCTTATAATCAGAATAGGGAAAGAAAGAGTATCAGAAGTTTTTAAAATATCACATATGGTTTTCCATACTCTCTCCCAATATGTTTGGATAAGTGGACATGTATATAAAAGATGTTCAAGTGATCCAGTATGTTGCATACACGACCAACATAATGTAGAAGATTCTCCATTTATCTTATTAGCTAACACCGGGGTCCATACAGCTCTGTGCATCATAAAGAATATAGATTGTAATAAAGACGCAGATTTAACAGATTTAGAGAACGAGGACCACACTCCAATCCAATCTATAGCATCAGAAGGCAGTTTCAATTGTTGTTGCCATTTAGTTTCTGTTTCTAACGGTCCATTAAATAAAGATTTCTGCATTAGTTTGTACCAAAATGACGCCTTAAGTGGAGTGTTATCCATACTGTTCAATGTGGTCTGCAATCCTGGGACATCTTGTAGTACTGTGTCAAGGGACATAGATTTTTTGATACAATGCTGGAGTTGCATCCATCTGAATTGTTGCGTCAATGGTAAACCTCTCTTAGACACTAGTTCTTTAAAAGGTATCCAATCTGCTTCCACCATAATGTCCTGCAGAAGCCATATGTCGCAGTTCTGCCAAATACTCCAGTTAACTGTTGTGTTTTGAATCTTAAATTTCTCATTTTTCCATAAAGGAATCAAAGTAGAGTTATTCCATTCCACTGAATAGGTAGAGTCTATCACATCAATAGCTTTTTTGTAAGAAGTTAGGATGGGATCAAGCTTATCTCTTTTAGTCAAAACAATACCAGCCAGGAACCTGAGTCTTTGAATGTCATAGAGGTCACATTCTAGAGATAGCCATGCCGGGGGATCGAGAGATCTAAGACCATGATATCCATCTGCCCATTGTCTCATAATAAAGGCGTGGTGATAATGTGTAAAGCTTGGAAAATTCACTCCACCGTGTGACTTGGGGGCTTTCAACTTATGTAAAGCAATTCTCGGTTGTTTGTGAAGCCAAAGAAATTTGGAAAGTAAAGAGTCTACATTTTTGTAGAAGTTTGGTGATAAATGAACGGGTAACATGCTCAAGACATAGTTTATTTTTGGCGTTAGCATCATTCTTATAGTTTCCAGTCTTCCCCACCATGTCAATGTCAACGGGGTCCATCTGTTAATATTAATTTTAAGTGAGTCTATTATGTAATCTTCATTGAGTTTTATGGTATCTTCAATCGATGGTCCAAAATAAACACCTAGATATTTCATGTAGGAAGACACCCATTTTATTCCATACGAGGTGACATCAAATTCTGCCGCAGGGCAATTAATAGGCATAGCTTCGGTTTTATTTGTGTTCAGATTATATCCAGATACTTTAGCATATTCTGTGATCGTGGATAGCAGGTACGGAATTGAATGTGGAGTGATGTAGAGTAGTATATCATCAGCATAAGCTGAAATTTTAAATTCCCGTTCTTTTATTTTAAAACCCACTATATCATGGTTGTGTCTTATCCGCTGGATTAGAGGCTCCAATGCCAAGTTGAATAACAATGGCGACAATGGGCAACCTTGCCGAGTACCCCTGGTTGGATGAAAAGCTGAAGATAAGAAACCGTTAATGAACACTCTGGTAGTAGGTTCTGAGTAAAGTACCCGAATCTTGTTTATAAATTCTTCTGAGAAACCAAACCAGCCCAGTGTTTGGAATAGAAAAGGCCACTCTATCCTATCAAAGGCCTTTTCCGCATCTAATCCTACCGCAATGATTTCTTGTTCTTGTTGTTGGACATGTGAGATAATATGCGCAAATAATCTAGTATTGTCATTAGAGAATCTCCCAGTAATAAAACCACACTGGTCAGGGGAGATCAATTTGGTAATTACAGTCTGAAGTCTAACTGAGAGTAGTTTGGCGTATATCTTCGCGTCCACATTGATTAAGGATAACGGACGGTAGTTTGCAATGTATTTATTGTCCTTTCCTGGTTTCGGCAATACAATGATGGATGCTTCTGTAAACGTCCCAGATGGTTTCCCATTTTCTATAAGGTGTTCAATAAATTGTAAATAAAACGGGCCTATAACATCTAGAAATGTTCTGTAAAATTCAACAGTCAGCCCATCAGGTCCAGGAGCTTTCTTAAGAGCCATCGATTGAAGCACTTCATTTATTTCGGCAAGAGTTATCGGTATATTCAACCAGTCATTGTCCGATTGTTCAAGCCGAGGATGCGGGATGTCTGTCAGAAAGTCTTTAGTATTTTGTAGATTACATGGCTGAGACGTATACAAAACACGATAGTAATCCATAAAGGCCTGAGAAATAGCAGCAGGATCCGTGAACTCTTTTCCAGATTCTGATCTAATATTCACAATGTTGGCTCTTTCCCTACGTTGCTTAAGGAAGTTCGCCAGCAGGTGTCCACATTTATTACTCTCTGCGAAATATGATGCTGATTGTTGGAATACAGTGTGAGCTGCTTTCTGACTCCTGGTGTTATTGTATTGAAATCTCGCTTTATTCAGGCGTATCAAAATGGAGACATCAGATGGTGTGCTTTGATGCTGTGTTTCCAAAGCCTTTATGTCCTCCTCTATCTTTTTCTGTTCCTCTTTCCATTGTTTATTTTTATGGGATGAGTAAGTAATAACCATTCCCCTTATAAAAGCCTTAAAAGCATCCCAGCAGCAAGGCCAAGACGTATGCTCAGGTTTATTAAATTGAAAATATTCTGTGATTTGAGTTTTCATATGTAAGCAGAATTGTGGATCCGTAAGCAGAGCATTATTGAACCTCCATTGAGAAGCGGTTACCTGAGGCGACTTTTGTTTAATGTGGAGGGAAATAGCTGCATGATCTGACACTAGAATAGGGAAAATATCCGATTTTAAGACTGTGTCAGACATTGATTCACTAATCAGAAAAAAATCAATACGTGAATACGACGAATGCGGTGAAGAAAAAAAAGTGTATGAGTCTATATCATTATGCAAGTGACGCCAAATATCTAAAAGGTTCACATCCTCTATCATATTGCGCAAGGCATACCAAGCTTTGGATTTTTTGTATGCACAGGAAGACTTCCTATCTCTCGTAGGGTTCAAAATAAGATTGAAGTCCCCAGCTATTATCAGTTGTGAACCCGCATTTTCCAGTAAGGTCTCCTGCAATGCATGAAAAAATTCTGGAGAATCATTATTTGGACCATATATATTAAGAAGACAGTAGTCCGTACCTGCATATTGAAAGCTGACCTTAACCCATCTCCCGTTTAGATCTGCTGATGAAGACTGTATGGTGATTTCACGTTTATTCCTAATTAGTGTAAGAACACCACCTTTCTTATCTATGGCAGGTGAATAATATGCTGGTAAAGTCCATGTGCAGTGAACTTCTGCAGAAGCTTTCGAATCTAGGTGTGTCTCCTGCAACATGATGATGTCAGGCTTTTGATCCTCCAAATATGTTATGATTTTCTTCAATTTGATTTTATTATTAAGACCTTTTGTGTTCAGAGAAATAATATTAAGTGACATTAAAATGTAGTGAGGTTATGAAACGTATGTACACATGAGCATTTTTAATGTACATCTGGACAGAAGAGATAAAAAAGATTAGTGCAGAACTGGCATTTGAGTGAAAACATGACTTCATAAAGGAAATTACTACCCATGTTATTATATTTGAAATACAGCACCCCGAAAGTACTATGGCGAAGGCTACTTCGCTCCTAACAGACATTGCGAGTGTGACTAAACAAAAACATAGACAGCAACCCAAACATGGCTACCTCACACCCTTATATTTGTGAAATATATAAAACCATAACTGTGTAACTAGCAATTACACTCCTGTCCCTTAAACACAGACAGTATCAGGGCACATATGACTGAGCGACCCTAAGGACACACAACAAAGTATATGCAGCATAATTAGTCACTCAGACTCATGTGCCAGTGAACAGTTCTTCAGGATGATATATTACTTTAAACCTGGTTAATGGGGGTTGGCGAATGCAGTTCAATGAAGGACGCCAGATCATCTGGATTCGTGAAGTCTTTAGTGCTGTTGTTCAGGGTCACCCTCATGCGTGCTGGATACATTAGCCCATATCTGGCATTTAAAGCTTTGAGTTGCGGCCTGTAGGACAGCAGGGCTTTGCGATGGCGTGCAGTGGTTTTGCTCAAATCCGGTACAAACATTAAAGTGGATCCTTCAAGTTGAATCGGGGATTTGATCTTTGCCCTCTGCATGATTTGTAGAACATGCTGGTACCGTAGGATTTTCATTACCACAGGTCTGGGTCTCCGGTCAGCAGGGACCCGGTTAGAAGGCACGCGGTGTGCCCGCTCAATTTCAAGATCACGTGTAAAAGTAATATCAAGGACTTTTGGTATCAGAGATTCCAGGTAAGGAATGAGTTCTGCATCTTTCCCATTTTCTGGTAATCCCAGCAGCCTTATGTTACATCGACGAGACCTGTTACTTTGATCCTCCACTTCTTGTTCCAGCGCTGCAATTCGAGTGTTCTGACGGCGCATATCAGTCAATTGTACTGTAGTTGCCTCCATTTTGTTTTCGAGGGTGCTCACCCTTGTCTGGATTTGGGCAAATTCTTCCGTGAGAGTGGAGAGCTTGTTATTAATTTCATCAGTGCCCTGTTTGGTGTCAGTTATCAGCTCCTTCAATTCCCTTAATTCAGCCAGAATTTCATTAGTGGAATCGGCTGCCGAAACCGGAAGTGGTGTTTTCGAGGGGGAGGCCGGGTCGGGCTTATGGCGTTTATTAATTTTTTTGTCCGACATTGCACGCGCTTCGCTTAGCAACCCCCGACGGATTATTTACTGCCCTGAAGGGGATGAAGTTGCAGGAGCGTTTTCGCCGGTATTAATCACGCCGGTAACTGATTTTTTGAGCGGATTCTTGCCGTCGGGTGTAGGAGCACGACGCTCAAGCAGCCATCATGTTCGGGCTCGGCCACGCCCCCCCGTGGTTTAACATTAAAATAGGTGTAGAGAGGGCTCATTTGAAAGTGAAGGTTCTCAACTTAAAAAACAACAACTTTGTTCAGGTGGGGAATTACATCAAGGAATTGTCTGGATGGGAACATCTGGAAAAAGTAGGAAAGCAGTGGGCAAAACTGAAAGGAGCTATTATAAGGGCAACAAACCATTTTGTAAGGAAAAGTAAGTAAAAGAAACAAGAATAGAAAGCCACTTTGGTTCTCAAAAGTACCGTAGTAACTGAAAAGTTAAGGGAAAAGAGATTATCTTTCATAAACTACAAAAAAAATATTGCAAAAAGATGACAGGCTAAAATATCTGAAAAGTTAAGAGAGGCTGGTCAAAGAGTCAGGAAGGCAAAGAAGCAAATAGAAGAAAAAAGAGCAGACAGTAGAATGGAGACAAAATTTTTTTAGATATATTAGTGATAGGAGGAATTGTAACAGTGGCATTGTGAAGACTCAAAGATGAAGGGAAGGAATATGTAGAAGCTGATAAAGATAAGGCTGAATTGCTTAACAAATATTTATGTTCTGTGTTCACAGCTGAAGTGCTAGTAGAAAACAAAAGCAAATAAGGCTGGAGGTAGACCCAGTGGTAGACCCAGACTGATTTTCAGAGGATTGTGTTTGTGAGGAGCTCACTATAAAGGTACATAAATGGGGCCGGATGAAGTACATCTGAGGGTACTGAAGGAACTTAGGGAAGTTCTGGTGGCTCTGCTGGCTGACCTTTACAATGCTTCTCTAGAGTCAGATTGGAAAAGAGCAGATGTGGTCCCTCTCCACAAAAGTGGATGTAGGGAAGAAGTAGGGAACTACAGGCTGGTAAATCTGACTTCTGTGGTAAGTAAATTAATAGAAACGCTTTTAAATCAGAATAGTGCAGTTTCTGGAATGCACTGGCAACATGGATTCACTAGAGGCAAGTCTTGTAAGACAAATCTGATCAATTTCTTTGACTGGGTGGCCAGAGAACTGGATAGAGGGAGAGTGCTTGATGTGGTGTATTTAGATTTTAGTAAAGTCTTTGACAGTATTCCACACAGGCATCTAATAAATAAAGAGTGCCCTCAGTATGGGATCCAAAGTGACAGACTGAGTTAGAAGTTTGTTGAGTGGAAGGCGACAGAGTAGTAGTCAATAGAGATCGCTCTGAGGAAAGAGATGTTATCAATGGCGTGCCTCAAGGTTTGGTTCTTAGGCCTGTTCTTAACATTTTTGTAAGCAATATTGCTGAAGGGCTGATAAGATTTGCCTCTTCACGGATACCAAAATCTGCAATAGGGTAGACACCACTGATGGTGTGGAAAACATAAGGAAGGACCTAGTGAAGCTTAAGGAATGGTCTGAAATTCGGCAGCTAAGATTTAATGCAAAGAAAGGTCATGCATTTGGGCTGCAGAAAGCCAATGGAACAGTACAGTTTAAGAACATAAGAATTGCTGTTGCTGGGTCAAACCAGTGGTCCATCATGCCCAGCAGTCCGCTCGCGCGGCGGCCCTCTGGTCAAAGACCAGCCCCCTAACTGAGACTAGCCCTACTAGCGTACGTCTTTATTTAGCAGGAACTTGTCTAACTTTGTCTTGAATCCCTGGAGGGTGTTTTCCTCTACGACAGACTCCAGAAGAGCGTTCAGTTTTCTACCACTCTCTGGGTGAAGAAGAACTTTCTTACGTTTGTATGAAACTTATCCCCTTTTAACTTTAGAGGGTGCCCTCTTGTTCTCTTTACCTTGGAGAGGGTGAACAACCTGTCCTTATCTACTAAGTCTATCCCCTTCAGTACCTTGAATGTTTCAATCATGTCCCCTCTCAATCTCCTCTGTTCGAGGGAGAAGAGGCCCAGTTTCTCTAATCTTTCACTGTACTGCAGTTCCTCCAACCCATTAACCATCTTTGTTGCATAGAGAGAGTAGAGAGGGACAGATTCTTCAAACTTTCAAAATAAAAAAGAACAAGAGGGCATTCGGAAAAGTTGAAAGGGGACAGATTCAAAACGAATGCTAGGAATTTTTTCTTTACCCAGCATGTGGTGGACACCTGGAATGCACTTCCAGAGGGCGTAATAGGGCAGAGTACGGTACTGGGGTTCAAGAAAGGATTAGACAATTTCCTGCTGGAAAAAAGGGATAGAGGGGTATAGATAAAGGATTACTGCACAGGTCCTGGACCTGTTGGGCCGTCGCGTGAGCGGGCTGCTGGGCACGATGGACCTCAGGTCTGACCCAGTGGAGGCATTGCTTATGTTCTTATGTTCTCTGGACCCTTTTGAGTAGTACGGTGTCCTTCTTCATGTACGGCGATCAGTGCTGTATGCAGTACTCCAGGTGAGGGCGCACCATGGCCCGGTACAGCGGCATGATAACCTTCTCCGATCTGTTCATGATCCCCTTCTTTATCATTCCTAGCATTCTGTTTACCCTTTCGCCACCGCCTGCACATTGCACAGACAGCTTCATCGACTTGTCGATCAGAACTCCCAAGTCCAAGAACTTTTTTGCACAAAAGTGGAGCAAGACTTGGGTGTGATAGTATGTGATGATCTTAAAATGGCCAAACAAGTTGAAAAGACAACAGCAAAAGCTAGAAGGATGCTTGGATGCATAGGGAAAGGAATGGCCAGTAGGAAAAAGGAGGTATTGATGCCCCTGTGTAAGACTCTGGTGAGATCAGATTTAGAATATTGTGTACAATTCTGGAGACAGCACTTTCAAAAAAATATAAACAGGATAGATTAGTCCAGAGGAAGGCAACTAAAATGGTTGATGGTCTACGTTATAAGGCATACAGGGACAGATAAAAATCTCAATATGTATACTTTGGAGGAAAGGCAGTAAAGGGGAGATATGATTAAGACGTTTAAATATCTCTATGTCATTAATACACATGAGGTGAATCTCTTTCAATTGAAAGGAAACTTCAGCGTGAGCAGACATAGAATGAGGTAAAGAGGTGATAGGATCAGAAATAATCTAAGGAATACATTTTTACCGAAAGTGTGGTAGATGCATGGAATAGGCTCCCAGTAGAGGTGGTAGAGACAAAGACTGTGTCTGAATTCAAAAAAGCGTGCGACAGGCACACAGGATCTTTTAGGGAGAGCAGGGGATTGTGGATGGGCTATTTGGCCTTTATCTGCTGTCATGTTTCTATAGATATTCCCAAGTCCATCTTAATATAGTTTATAGACTTTTCATTTAGAAAATGGTCCAAACCTTTTTCAGTCCTGCTAAGCTAACTGCTTTTACCACATTCTCTGGCAATGAATTCCAGGGTTTAAATTACACATTAAAAAAATATTTTCTCCAATTTGCTTTAAATTTACTATTTAGTAACTTTGTTGTATATTCTCTAGTCTTTGTGAATCACTTGTTTACTTGTTCCAAAAAACATATCTACCTGTTCCACTCCACTCAATATTTTATAAGCTTCCATCATATCTCCCCTCAGCCACATCTTCTCCAAGCTGAAGAGCACTAACCTCTCATTAGTCTTTCCTTACAGAGAAAAGTCATCCCACCACCTTTATTATTTCCAGTACCTTTAAGATGAAGTGGTTATAACATAAAACTCACTTCTATACTGCAAATACCGCTAAATTCTATATGGTTCACAAAAGATTATGAGTACAAAAGATGAGAAGAAAGACAAGGTATGCCTAATTTTCAAAGTATTCAGTGAAAAGATACATTTTTAAGACATGTCGAAATTGTAGATAAGAATCAGTCGACATAATTAAGAAAGTCAAAACCTTATCCCATAATGCCGCTTGAGGGGACAGCAGACGTTGTTGAAATCTTTTAAATTTATAGCCCTTGTCAGATGGAAAAGAAAATAGTGCATGTGATTTCCTGGAATGTTTGGAGTTATTGAATGTAAATGATTCTAAGAGATATTCTGGTATTAAGCCTGTCAATACCTTAAAACAGAAACAACCAAACTTGAACTTAATCCGCGCTTCAATCGGTAGCCAATGTAATTGACGATAGTAAGGTGTAATATGATCATACTTCTTCACATTATAAATCAAGTAAATCGCTGCATTCTGAATAATGCGCAGTCTGCAGATTTTTTTGGGCTCCAGCAAGATACACGATGTTACAGTAGTCAAGTTGACTCAAGACCAGAGCTTGCACTAAGAGTCGAAATTAATTTATGTCAAAATAAGATCTTATGGTTCTCAGTGGTCAGAGCTGCATACAATATTTGAGGTACGGTTGCCTCATGGAGCAGCAAAGGCATTGTATTACCAATTTTGTTTTCCATTCCTTTCCAAATAATCTCTAACATTTTATTTACTTTCTTAGCTGTCACTGCACATTGGAACGCTCTCCCTGAGGAGGTCGTGATGGAGACCAGCATTCTGGGTTTCAAGAGCAAGTTGGATGCATACTTTCTTGCAAATCACATTGGGGGATACGAGTAAACAAGGTTTCTCAGCAGGGAACACCTGGCTTGGCCTCCCCGGGTGCGGGTCGCCGGATTGGATGGACCTAGAGTCTGATCCGGCGAAGCCATTTCTTATGTTCTTATGTTAATTCAATGCATCGACACCTTTTCCTGGGCAGGAACCTTGCATCAAGTTCAGGTTCTTCTTTCCTACATATATCATTTTGCACTTCTCACATTAAATGTCATATGCCATTTGGATGCCCAGTCTGATAACGTCCTCTCTGAAATATTTCCACAATCATCTTATAATTTAACAACTTTGAATAATTTTGTGTTGTCAGCAAATTTGATCACCTCACTCACTGTTCCTCTTTCCAAATCATTTATAAATATGTTAAGTAGTAGCAGTCCCAGAAAAGATCCCTCGAGATCGCTTCTCCGTTGAGAATACTGACCATTTAACCCTACTCCTTTTTAATCAATTTTTAACTTAAGTCAATGCAAAACAGCTAAAATTTGATAATGTTTGAATAATTGTTGCAAGAAATGCTACATTTCACAGAAATTCTCTAAAGTCTTTATACTTTGCAAATAAAAAATAGATCTCTCTGTGCAAAGTTGATCTACTCTGTTCTCTTACTATTAACCATACTTAGGAATGCTATCCTGGAGAATTCAAATTCATCAGATATAAAAGATAAGCAAAATCAGGCCTAGTTAGTACCTGGATGAGATATCACTGGGGAAGAGAAAGTGCTATTGGTAGCAAGCCAATGCAGTACCCTGCCAATGTCAACATTAGGCCTTGAATATAAAAAATCTAAGGAAGTGTTTCCCATGTCGGTCCTAGATACCCCCTTGCTAGTCAAGTTTTCAGGATATCCACAATGAATACACATAAAAGAGATTTGCATACATTGGAGGCAATGTATGCAAATCACTCATACATATTAATTGTAGATATCCTGAAAAACTTACTGGCAAGGAGGTATTCTAGGACCGATTTGGAAAACACTATTCTAAAGGACAAGGCACCCATCTACCACCACTACTGAATGTAAAGTTACCTTCTGGGCTGAGTATTTGAAATAAGTATTTTGCTTCCCTACTGTATATCTGTATTTGTTACATGATATAATAGAACTGTGTAGTTTCAAGTTTCAAGTTTATTGGGATTTGTTATCTAAGCAATATCATATATTTCAATGCGTATAACAATTGTTTTTAAAATAACAATTAACAAATAACAAACAAGATAATATAGACAAATTTTGGCATTCTATTACAAACTGGTACAAAAAGGCAAAGGGGTGAACTACAATTTTTAAGAAAAGAAAGAGAAACATTTAAGGAAAAAACACATATGGAAGGGTCATATAAAACATATATGGTAGGATCTCAAATCCAAGATATAAAGTAAAATAAAGAGTATTTTGGCGACCTACACATAACACTCATTAAAAACCGGGATTTAGTACTTGTAGGTAATATTTTTTATACATTGAAAGCGTCCTTGAACAAAAAGCTTTTAAGGGAACACTTAAATTTTTCTAAAGAAGGTTCATTAAGTAAAAATAGTGGTAAATTGTTCCAGAGCTGGGGTGCTATGACCAAAAAAATGGTAGATCTCCTGGTCCCTATTATTTTTAAAGACAGAATAGTTAATAGATGTTGTTGTGTTGATCTGAGTATCCTGGATGAAGAGTATGGTATCAAAAAACGGTCCAAAAATAACAGCACATGTGATTGTTGTAATGGTATGCTATCGAGCTATTTTTGTCAGAATTGTTAAAAGTATGTAGGATGGTATAGGCCTGCATACGTTGCCCTCAGCTATTTAAAAAGTGATATATGTGTATGTTGGTGATTTGAGGCCAGGCACTGAAGAGCTTGCTGCTGGATAGATGCAAGAGCTGATCTCTGAGAAACAAATCAAAATCAGTAATCCCTATTTGTAATAGCTGTTTATAGTTTCATAAGACTGGGACTATAATAAAAATATATTAGGTTCTTATTTGATAATATCTTTTCAAGTAGATAGGGATGGTATGCTGAACCATAGGGTTTATCCATTTATGCTCATGAGCATACTGCAGAAGATGTCAATCACAGCTTTTCAATTCCTCCTCCTGCTACCCAAAGCTGGGGAAAACCCTACAGCAGACAGGAGAAGGAGGGATATGGGGAACTCCCTGAAACTAGGTGTCTGATTTGCTCAGTTGAAGTTAAAACAATCAATGAAGGAATAGCAATATAGTTAAACCATTAACGAGCCTCTGAGAGGAATAATAAATCCAAGAAAACAAACAGACTGAACATTTATGGAGCTCAACCATTCCTCCCTTATAATCCATTACACAGACCTCTTCCTAAAATAATAGTCCGACTGTGAGATCTTAAATATTGGAGTCAGAAAGCAGGCTTATCAGAAAACACTGCTGAGTAGGGGAGATTCAGCATACCATCCCTATCTACTAGAAAATATATTATCAATCTCTTTATCCAGTGCAATAGGGATGGTATGCTGAACCAGAAGGACTTACCTAAGCATACTCCAAACTCTAGGGTGGGATAGATGAGCCTGCTCAAAGTACTGAGGACCCAAAAGCAGCATCCTCCTGTGCTGCTATGTCCACCCTGTAGAACTTGATAAAGGTATGAAGGGAGGACCTGCTTGGGTGGAATTGCCCAAGCTTCCGCCCAAGAGAAGGCTACTCCGCTTGACATATGTGCCTTCGACAAAATAGGCATTTGTTTACCACAAAAAAATGTATGCAGGGATATCACTCTACAAATTCATCCAGAGATGGTGGCCTTGGGTCAGCCTTGCCTTGCCTGATTGGTTAACAGAAAAAGATGATCTGAGAGATGAAACTTATTCATCATCCCAGGTAACACAAGATGACTTTTGGTAAGAAGGAGGGAACTGTATGCAAAATTACTCCAACTTACGTTATCTTGGGGAACGGCTCTCTGCACAACAGTGCCTACAATTCTAAAACTCTTCTGGCAGATTTAATTGCAACCAAGAAGACTGCTTTGACCAATACATCCTTGAGGGAGATTTCCTGTAAGGGCTCATAAGGAGCCATTCTGAGTCCTTCAAAGACTATATTAAGATTCCATGATAGAAATGGATCTTGATTCAGCAGCCTTATTCTCAGGGCACCTTTCAAAAACCTGACAGTGTCCAGATGGGCCACTAGTGAAGCTCTCTTCTCTTGGCCTCAGAAACACGAGAGCTCTGCTACTTGAACTTTAAGGGATGCCACTGTCAATTTTTCAAGGACCTCTTGGAGGAACACCAGAGAAGAGGGAAATTGGGGCTTTGTTAGCTCCAACTTTTCTCTGCTGCACCAGCACTGAAATGTCTCCCAAGCCTTAGCATAGGCTGAAACCACTGTTGGCTTCTTGGCTCTAAGGAAAGTAGCAATTACTACTTCTGAATATATTTTTGGACTAGAGCTGTGCACTCAAGAGCCATGCCATAAGACCAAAGCATCCCGGATGTTCTAAGGCAATCAGCCCCTCTGAGAGCAGGTCTGGGTGAACCTGAAGTCTAAGACTTTGTCCCTTCTGGAGGCATACGAGATCCACGTACCACAGGCACCTGGAACAATCTGGTGCTATTAGGACTACCATTCCCATGGGGTATTTGGTAGATCACTCAGCCTATCTGGGGCCAGGGTGGAAACATGTACAGTAGCCTGGTATCTGGCCATAGATGAACCAGAGTATCTAGCCCTGCACTTCTGGGTTCGCATCTTTGGCTGATGAACCGAGTCACCTTTTTGTTCTTTGCAATCGTCATGAGGTCGAACGTCAGACTCCATTGTCTCACAATGGCCTGGAACAATGACTACTCTCCTGGGTCTAATGTCTGTCTGCTGAGATAATCCACTTGAACACTGTCCACCCCTGCCATGTGAGCTGCAGAGACTGCTTGAAGGTAAACTTCTGCCCAAGAGAACAATGCTTTCACCTCCTGCCTGAGCAGAGTGCTCTTGGTACCTCCCTGCTTGTTGACATAGGCCACTGCAATGGCATTGTCGGAGAAGACTCTGACTGCTTTGCCCTCCAGCAAAGACTGCAGTCATTGTAGCACCAGATGAACTGCTCTCAGTTCCATCCTGTTGACAGACCATTTCCACTGAGACGGAGTCCATTGTCCTTGAACTGTGTGACCGCTGCAATAAGCCCCCAGCCAAACAAGTTGGCATCTGTCATTAGGGTGATCCGGTAATCATAGAAACATAGAAGATGACGGCAGAAAAGGGCTACAGCCCATCAAGTCTGCCCACTCTGCTTACCCACCCCCTGTCTATGCCCTAATGACCCAATTTCCTTATCTTGACCCTCGTAGGGATCTCACATGGGTAATCGATCTGGAGGAGTCCCTTTGCTAGAGTGTGGACGGAGCCACCAGCTCATGCTGCTTCAGGCTGCCACTGTCCAAGGGAGTGGAACTTGCAGGGAGTCTCTCTGAGGCGACCATCGAGACAACACATCCCAGAGGAGGCACATGTGCGCCTTTGCCCAGGGCACCATCTCTTATTGTGGCCATTGACCCATGCAATAATGCCATGCAGCAGGCGCTGGCTTGGTCAACAGGTCTGTAATTTTACCAAACAGCTTCCGTTTGTGTGCTTCTGGAAGAAAAACTCGACCTTCTGCCATGTTGAATAAAACCCCCAAATATTCCAAGGACTGTGCCAGAGCTAGGTGGCTCTTTCTAAAGTTCACAATCCAGAACAGACTCCAACATCTCCACAAATGCTGCTACTGCCTTTTCTCCTTCCATTCGGGACAGTGCTCTGATGAGCCAATCATCCAAGTATGGAGCACTTAAGTTGCAAACCCACTCTGCAGAAGTGAGCGACGACTACTATCATAACTTTGGTGAAAGTTCAGGGAGCCAAATTCTGCAGAATGTTCACGAGCACAGATAAATAATCCCTATGGTTCAGCATTCCATCCCTATTGCACTGGAATGAGATTTATGTATACCTTGTCTTTAAAAAGAAATATAACAGATCACTAGACAGGGAGAAGTTTTAGTTTTCACCCTGTAAAAACTGTTTTCAACTTGTAAAAAATAAAAATAAAAGAAAAAGCAAAGAACCCAATGGCCATTTCACTATTCATATGTTCCAGGAAAAATGTGTGTTTCTTCTTGAAACTTAATTTAAAAGAACATTTATATTCTGCACCATATCCTTAAAGGATCTAAGGAGTAGTATAAAAGGTTAAAAAAATAGAATTAAAAAAATACTGCCAAGGCCCCCTTTTATCAAGCCGCATTAGGGTTTTTTTTATCGCTGACCGCTGCAGTAAAAGCTCCGATGCTCATAGGAATTCTATGAGCATCGGCGCTTTTACCGCAGTGGCTGGCGATAAAACCCCCTAACGCAGCTTGATAAAAGCAGGCCCAAATTATTTTAGCTTTTTCATATTATTATGACTACCATCTACCTCTGACGTCAGGGATGCATAGCCAATGAACAAATTCACATGTCACACGTAGACTTCATCAGTATATAAAGTGGGATGTCAACAAGTTGCCAATATAGCAACCATGGCTGTCATGGAGAAAAAAAAGCATGATTTATCAGACATTATCAAAGAATGACTCAGGAAACTGGGACTGTTTACCCTCGAGAAGAGAAGACTGAGAGGCGATTTGATAGAGACTTTTAAAATATTAAAAGGATTTGATAAAATAGACCAAGAAGAAGCATTGCTAACATTTTCAGATGTGACACGGACAAGAGGTCATAGCCTGAAACTGAGTGGCAGCAGGTTCAGGACAAATGCCAGGAAGTTCTGTTTCACACAGCAAGTGGTGGGTGCTTGGAATGCACTCCCGGAGGAGGTTGTGGCGGAGACTACTGTACTGGGATTCAAGCGCAAGTTGGATGCACACCTTCTTGCATATCATATTGAAGGATACGGTAAAGTCGGGTCTCCAAAAGGGAGTACCTAAATGGGCCGCCGCATGTACAGAGCACCGGACTGGATGGACCTTGGTCTGATCCGGTGAAGGTGTTTCTTATGTTCTTATGTTAAGGTATGAATATCAGCTACCAGGTCAAGGACAACAGCATTTTGGAAACGGCTGAGTTTGTGAACTGTTCATGGGCTGCTGTGATTAAAGTGTACCGTGAATAGACAAATGGAACCTTTTCAATGATCTAGTGTGGCAACTATGGGGCAGCATGAGCCATCGATACGAGAGGTGAATGGCAGATGCGCAGGTTGATGTGGGCCGATCAGCTTGCTACTGTGGAACAACTAGCCATCCAAACGAACTAGGGGGCTTCAGATGTGTGTCCAAAATGACTGTGCAGCAAACCCTGTCGCAAACAGAGCTCCGGAGCAGACAGCTGGTGACTGCGCCCCTACTCAGGAGGGTTTATCACAAAAATGGGCCGCAATTTGCACAGGAGTACCAACGTTGGACTTGCACTAACTGGCAGAGGGTTGCCTTCTCCAATGAGTCACATTTTGAGCTCCATCAAACGAATAGATATTGGCGTGTCAGGCATGAAACCGCTGAAAATAAACTCCCAGAAACCATTGTTGGATATACACAGGCTGGTGGCAGCAGCGTTATGGTCTGGGGAATATTTTCTTGGTACGGTCTGGATATCTCTCCATCCTTGCTGATCAAGTATACCCATATATGTTGATGGTCTTCCCTATGGCTGATGGGATCTTTCAACAGGACAATGCAACATATCATACCGCAGAGCATGACCAAGACTACCAGCTACTTCCCTGAATTCCCCAGACCTTAACCCAATTGAATACATTTGGGACCACCTCAAACAACATGTTTGACTGGATCCACCACCACGCGCCCGTCAGCAACTGCCGGATACACTGCAATCTACATGGCTCCAGATACCTCTAGCAACCATCCAGCATCTTACTGAGTTACTCCCTCGGCTTCTGGCTGCCATCCATGCTGCCAGAGGCAGTTATTCTGGTTATTAGCAGGTGGTCATAATAATGTGACTCGACTGTGAAGATTTCAGATTTATCATTTTTGCTATCCTTTTCGGTTTTGTAAATTTTAGAAGTCATTTTGGCTCACATTTTATTGCTTGTCAGCTTGGTCTTTATGTTTCTACTCAGCAGCTTCTCCTTTCATTCTCTCTTCTGTAGCACTAACACTTCCATACCGGAAGAAACCGGCCCCAGTGGTTCCTTCTGAGCGTGCTGTTACAGCACTGCTAGCTTACACCCCAGCCCATGACAGCAGCATATATATCACAAAGCAATTACACAGACAACCTAGCATCCACAAATTTTCTGCCTCCAAATTTCTTTTCAACAGATTTTCTATAAGCATATCAATTTATGGTTTCATATCTATAAAGATAGAGAAAACAATCACTCATAGCTGTAAATAAAATAAAAAAGAATCCATTAAATTTCAAACAGTATCTATTCTTTAGAAAAGTAAACAAAAGGTAAAAGGTGATCCAACCAATTAAAAGCACTGATCTACTAACCAAAACATTTCCCTTGAGCAACTGACTTTAGCTGTTGCTTAATTATGAGCCTGTAATGGTTAGATCTAATAATTTAACAGATAAATTACTCTTGAGATTATTCAAATTTATAAGCTATCCCAAAAATACTGAATTGTAAAGCATAATGAGATCCTATACACAAAACTACAAAAAGGAGGTTGCTAATTTTGCTGTACATGTGATTATTTCCACTTAAGGCCCAGTGGTGCAGATCTCCTTCCTCTAAGATCAAAACTTCTTGTCGATGGTCATTATAACAAAAAGCTTGTTGCATCATCTGTTCATAATTAGGGTCTCAATTTCACCCTAGCTACACTGACAGCAGACTGTGGCTTGGTTACAATGTTGGTGCAATATCAAATGAGTTCTCCAAGCATATGGAAACAATTGAAGCACTAAATGTAGGCGTATGTATCAATGCTTAGAGCAAACTATTTTTTGGCTTACTTAGAAAAAGCAAAGGGTATTAACAATGAAAATTTAGAAGCATGACAAAATATGATCATGCTTTACATTTAATTATTAAGCATCTGTGATTGGTCAGGTTTTTTTTGCTACTTCACATCTGTAAAAAAACCAAATCTTTACATCATTTAGGAATCCTTTTACTAAGTTTTACTAATGCAGCAAAAAAAAAAAAAGGGGGATACGCTTCAGTGTCATGTGGTAGTTTAATGCGTGCAAACCATTAACTAAAGTGGGAATATCAGGGGCAGGCAGTGGGCATTCCTGTGCTAACCAGTTAGGATACTATAATATCAGATGCTAACTGGTTAGTGCAAAGCTAACACAGGATTCCTTACCATTTGCAAAACAGGAGGCAGTAAATGCTCCTGTGGTAATTTTTTTTTTTCTTTTTAAAGCCTGTATGTTAATGGCAACATTAGTGCGTGGACCCTAACAGAAAGATAAAATTGGGGTTTTTAAGGCTGCAGTAAAAATGGCCTTAGCATATAAGAGAAAGCCGCATTAGGGAGCGCCAAGGCCTATTTTTACCTCAACTTAGTAAAAGGAATGCTTAATATTTTGTTGCATCCAACTGCATAAGTTACAGTAAAACTTAAGATTCAATATGAGGAATTGAGGATTACAAAGATTTTACTTTTCTTGCAGTGCACACAGAAGTTCTCTTTGAATGTTAATTTCTTTTTCTAATCTACTTAGTTTTTTTCTACCAAACCTCACTGTTGACTGCACCTCAGAATAAAAATCCACAGTTTCAGAGTCTTCTCAGAAAGATTACTTCACAATCCGATCTATAAACCTTTTATGGGGATTAATCATTACAGTCTGCACTGTACAATATTACCTTTCAACCTTTAAGTGCAAAATGATAATCTTGGCATCATAGTACAGAAACCATGAATAAATTACACACATGGGATCTGACTTGAGCACCATGAGAAACAAACAGAAAAAAGTCATTAGTAAACAGCTGTAACCCATTGCCTCTTTTTACAATAGAATTGGTAAGATTTTACAACAGATATTAGAATATTAATTCTCTTGAAAATATTAATTCATTGCAAAAACAGACTCATTTCTATTCCTTCCACGGTAGAACGTTTTAGCATGGGCCAGAGAGATGCTCTGATGCTCTTAATTTCTATGGAGCGTCGAAGCATTTATTTCATCGGCTCACACTAAAATTTTCTACCGCGGCTTTGAGAAAAAGGGCAAAAAGTTATTTGGCCACTCTCTTATAAAAAAAAAAAAAAAAAAAAAGACAACTGTTTTGGAGCATTTGCAGCTATTTTAGCTTTTCCTCACTTCTTCAGATATCATAATTATATGTCAAGAGTTTAGTCTACTAATTTTTGATACATCTGTACTGTTTGCAATGTACCATTGCCATTAATGTTTAAGTGGCTTAAAAAACGACTTATGGTCTTCATTTTAACATCTTCTGCAATCAAGATTCCAGTTATACAGTTTCTAATTAAATTGTATTAGCATTCTTGAATGAGAGAAACAACAATGCATCATCTTCCACCTACAGTAGAGTCTCGGTTAACCAGGACTCTCACACAACTTATTAAAAGAATCACCGGGGGGGGAGGGGGAAGATCCCCCAAAGAACCAGCGGCAGCATCTTGAGCTGCAAATCCTCCCTCAAGCCCCCAAGCAGCAACAACACCCCCCCCCCCCCTCAGCACAAGCGTGGCAGCAGTCCTAAGCAAGCTGCAAAGGCCTCCTCCCTCCCTCAAGCCCTGAAGTGGCAGAAGCAGGCAGTGGTCCGGAGTCACAAACTCCTTCACTCCCTTCTTACCTGAGCACAGATGGTGAGCAGAAGGCAGCCTCAAAACAGGCTGATCGCGGTCAGCCCAGGCAGGGCCTTTCCTCTGACATGTCAGAAGTGACGCATCAAAGGAAAGGCCCTGCCAGAGCTGGCCCTGAACAGCCTGTTTTGAGGCTGCCTCCCACTGACCGGCAGTGCTCAGGTAAGAAAGGGAGAGAAAGAGCGAGGGAGTGAGTGAGAGAGTTCACGGCTCAGGACCACTGCCTTCTTCTACTTCAGGGCTCGAGGGAACAGGGCTTTGCGGCTCAGGACCGCTGCCATGCTGGTGCTTCAGGGCAGGCAGGTAGGGAATTGAGAGTATGTTAGACAAGGATTCTAACACTCGCAATTAACCAGAAAAACAGTTATCTGGTATCCACCAATCCCCATGGGTGCCAGATAACTGAGATTCTACTGTATATACAAGCAAACAAATATATAAAAATCATCAAGAACCAGGGCTGTGGAGTAGGAGTCAATAAAAATGTACTGATTCCAACTGCAGCTTCAAAATTAAAAAAATTATAATAAGCTAAATTTATCATTTTAACTTATAACTGTATATATCCTTGTCCTGGATCTAAAGTTATATTAGCCAGTACTTTAAATCCAGAACAAATGATTTAAAGCCTAATATCAGTAGGAGTCAAAAATTTGGTATACCAACTCCACAATCCTGCTAAGAACAGTTCCAGGAGACTGAAGGACTAGTAAAAGGCTCCAGAGCTGACTCAGGGAACATAAAATTGTTCTATTGGATATCAAAAGACAGCTTCTAAATCAGAACTCATTGCTCTTCATTTATCTATGACAAATGTTGCTCCTTTTGTTCATATGAAGAAACAAATACTACCAAATCAATCCTCAAATCAACTATACATGTACATTCATGCAAAAGATATCTAACTGAAATTTCAGTGTTGCACCAGACAGTACAGTTTTCAAAAAAATCTACCTGCTGTCCCTGCAGCTATCAAAAACACTGAATTAAAGATTAAATAGTACTATTTATTTTGGAATGGAAACAACTAGAGCAGCACGCAAATTGAAGCTAACATTGCATTTAACGCGTCATGATTTAAAAAAAAAAGGGGGGTAACAGTGTCTAAGGCAGTGGTTCTCAACCCTGTCCTGAGGGACCCCCAGACAGTTGGGTTTTCAAGATATCCCTAATGAATATGCATAAGACATATTTGCATACCTGTCTCCCCCATTATATGCAAATTTCTCTCATGCATATTCATTAGGGATATCCTGAAAACCCAACTGGCTGAGGGTCACCTAGGATAGAGTTGAGAACCACTGGTCTAAGGATCTGAAGATGACAAAGCAGCATGAAAAGGCGGTAGCTGTAGCTAGAAGGATGCTAAGTTCTACAGAGATGTAACCAGCAAAAGAAGTAATTGGTGAGGCCCCACTTGGAGTATTGTGTTCCGTTTTGGAGACCATATCTGGCTATGGATATGGGAAGACTTGAAGTGTTACAGCAGAAGCCAAACATGGTAGGAGGCTTGCATAAGAAAAGAGACTGGAAGACCTGAATATGGGAGGGATTGGGGTGATATGATACAAATGTTTAAATACCTGAAAGGTATTAATATAGAACTTAATCTTTTCCACAGAAAGGAAAATGGTAAAACTAGAGGACATAAATTGAGGTTGCGGGATGATAGAATTAGGAGTAGTAATATTAGGAAATTCTTTTTCACGAAGAGTGGTTGATGCATGGAATGCCCTCCCGAGAGAGGTGGTGGAGATGAAAACAGTGATGGAATTCAAAAAATCCGGGATGAACACAATGGATCTCTAATTAGAAAATGAATGGTATAAATTGAAAAACTAGGGCCAGTACTGGGCAGACTTGCACGGTCTGTGCCTAGTATATGACAATTTGGTTTAGGATGGGCTGGACAGGATTTCAACAGGAACACTAGTAATTTGGAACATGAGGACAGAGCTGGGCTGACTCTTAATGTCTGTATCCCATAAATGATGAGATGGTTCGGATAGGCTGTTAATTTGTTATTTTTTTGTTATTTATTTATATTCTGCATATCCCACAATTCTATGCAGATTACAAATTCAGGTACTCAAGCATTTTTCTATCTGTCCCGGCGGACTCACATTCTATCTAATGTACCAATGGCACCGGGGGATTAAGTGATTTGCCCAGGGTCACAAGGAGCAGTGCGGGATTTGAACCCACAACCCCAGGGTGCTAAGGCTGTAGCTCCAACCACTGCACCTTAACAGCAACTCCAGTAGTTGGAACCTAAGGACAGTACTGGACAGACTTCTATGGTCTATGACCCAGTAATATCAAAGCAAAAAATACAAATCAATTTATAAATGAATTTATAACGAATCTAACTATTGGGCAGACTGGATGGACCATTCAGGTCTTATCTGTCGTCATTTACTACATTACAAAGTAAAAAAATAAATTGCAACTAAATTGCCCCAATTCTGCACTTCTCTCCCTGGCATCTCTCTATATGCATTTACTCTTCCCATCCTAAGGCCCAGCACCTCTCACTCCTTAATTCCCCCTCCTAGTGCACTGTAAACCTTGCCTGTCTGTACAGCAGCATTAAAGATGCTCCTGGCCAACACAGCTTCCTTCACTCTGCTGCACCTGCCAGAAACAGGAAGTTGCATCAAATGAGACAGGCCATAATAGAGGGAAGCAGGGGTGCACTGACTGGAAGGACCATTTGCAATGCTGCCTGACAGACAGGCAGGGGGAGGTTTGGAAAGAAAGGTGCCAGGCCCATGGAAGGTGGGTGGCTGTGGGGAAGTGGGATCTGGAGTAGGAGGCAGAAATGCTGGATCTCCGAGGGTGGGGGGGAGGATGGCGTTGAGAAGGGAGGAAAGTCTATTTATTAAGATTTACTGAATAGCCTTTTTTTAAAAAAAACAGATAACATTGTATGTACATCACTTTGATTTAAGCCAAAATGTAGAAAAGGATCACCATAATATAACAGGAAAGATAACAGATATACCAGAAACAATCATTCAAACATAAATCCCAAAGTGCTGTCCCTCTGTCCCTAAGCAGGAGCCACAGCTAAGTTTCAAGTTTTGTTAGGGCTTGATATACTGCTCAAAGACAGCTTTCAGAGCAATGTACAATATCAAGCATTAAATGAAAAGAACTACAATAAAATAGGAAAGAGAGGGCATGGTACCTTAGCAGCTAATGGGTCAATGCAGTAACCTATCACAGGCCAAATGCTTCCAGAAATAAGTGTGTTTTGATGCCTTGTTTAAGTGTTATAATTGAGCCCTCCCATACATAGGGGCAAAGGTAATACACGTTCCAAAGAGTGAGAACTGCTATGCTAAATATGCAAGTTCTAATTAAATTATGATACATACCGTGAAGATAAGGGACTTCAAGCAAATTCAACAGTGTGGAGCAAAGTGATCTTGTGGGCATATAGGAATTAAAAAAGTTTCACCGAAGAAGTGGGTCTTAAAATTATTTTAGTGACTGTTTGGATCTAATAGCTAAAGGAAGATTATTCCATAAAAATGAAGCCATACAATGGATGAGAGAAGAATAATGCTTGCTGTTTCTCTGCTGATAGGAGCAGATCTAAGGCAGAAACAGAAAGGTTGATGCCAGCATCCTCTGACAGGTTGGCTGCATAGCTCCAGGACTCTACCTGCCCTATGTGTGCAGCATTGCCAGCAAGGATCCAAGCCTCAGGCTGCCCAGATCACCTGGCACCAGTGAAATCTTGCCTCCATGGCCACATGAATGCTAGCGAAGCAGTGGAAGGAGCATCCATAGGGACTGGCAGGGAGAGGGGGGGCAGCAGTACCAGAAAGACCACCACAGGGAAGTCTATCAGCTCCAAAGATAGGATTTGGAAGTACTGTAGGAGGAAGGGAGAGGAACCGAAGGAGTGGAAAGCGTAAGGTAATGATCAGGGAAACCCAGCCATTGCTTGCTAAACCGCGAAAGGGGTGGGGGAGCAGAAAGAGAAGAAGAGACGCTAAACCGCGGCGGCAGAAAGAGACTGGGAGGAGAGAGGGAAAGAGCATACGACAGGAGGGAGCGAAGATTAAAGGACAAAGATGTTTGCAGAGATACCAAGTCAGGCGAATTCGGCTGCCCGGACACCTCCCCCTTCACACACACACACTTTCGGTGTCGGGGACCGTCCGTCCGTCTACCGTTTCTCCGACTCTCCCTAGTCCAGCACGTCTCCCCTTTCTCTTCCTGTCCACGATGCGACATCTCTCGCGCAATCTCCAACTCTCTCTCTCCTCCAGCCCCCCCGTATCCTACCTTCAAGCTCATACCTGAGGTCGTCCACCGCTGGCCCCGCCGATTTCCTCCTCCGGCGCCCCCCTCTGACGCAACTTCTCCACTTCAGCGGCGTTCCACCCTGCCTGAAAACAGGAAGTTGCGTCGACTGGGGGAGGGGGGCGTCAGGACGCCGGAGGAGGGAAGCGGTAGCGTCAGAGGCGTGGGGGCGTTGGAGATGAAAAAGTTCGTAGTTAAGTTGGGAAGGTGAGAGGTGGGGGCTTGAGTTTGGACTGGAAAGTGAGTGAGAGGCACTGGGGGGGGGGGGTGAGCAAACGAGATACCACGCGGGGACGGTCGGAGGGGGAAGGAGCTCGTGTGTGAGTTTGGCCTCGTTGAGTCCCTGTGTTGGGTTGTCTGGGAGCTGCCTGGAGGAAAGGTGCAGGATCTGTTTCTTGGCAATTTCTAAAGAGAGAAGCTGCCGTCTCATCCTGATCCAGTAAAAGCCTGTGAAACGTCTCCTAGGCTCCTACACAGCACGCGTTTACTTTACGCATGCATGAACTTGCACGTATAATATACGTTCACACACTTATTGCTTTGGAATATGTGAATGCAAGAGCATTCTATTCCTTGTAGTTTTATTTACTGTTACTGCAATTTTGAAAAAGGATTTTCCCTTTGAAGCATTTTTTTTGCGTACGAGTTATGATCTATATGGCTTTTGTTAAACATTGTGACAGTATATGTGTGTGTAAGTACATGTGATGTATACTTTTCTGAAGTGCATTTGGGAGGAATTTTGTACTGTTATCTTATTTTCTAAAACAGGCATGTGTTCGCGTTAGAGTTTGAGCGTACTTGTATGTTCCTTGAATCAGGTATTTCTGGTTATTTGAGAGTTACTATTAAAAATAGGCCTAGCTAATACTATACCCCATAACATACCTGAGTCACTCTTCCTCTCTATCATCCTCCCACCCACACTTGTAGGTCCAGCATCTGTTCCTTCTTTCTGGTCTGGCTCACTTTTTCTCTCCCCCTACTTATAGGTACAGCATCCATCCATTTCCCCACCCTTGTCCTTCACCCTGCAGGTCCAGCATCCATGTCCCCCCCCCCCCTCCACACACATACACATTTTTGGTCCACCTCCAATGGACCCCCCCCCTTCATTCTGTAGAACCAGTATCTCTTATCTGTGCCTCTCCCAAAGTGGCAGCTGGTGGTCAGCAGAGGCAACGCGGGGAACATGAGCTGTTTGATTTAAGGGGGATTTCCTTGATAAAGCCCTTTGGACGGAACATAGATCTATGTCAGAGTGCCTACCCCCACCTGCGTAGATGAAGATGAGTATTTCTACTTATTTATTTAATTATTTAAAATAAACTATTTAAAATATCTAAAGTATGTATTATTGAGACCGATGACGACTAGGGATGACTGAATACTGTATGACCTAAAAGTATAGTGGCATACAGGCAGTACCACTGAGGTCTGTAAGTTAAACAAGATAAATAAGTTAAATGAGACTCTACATGTGATTTATGCTGTTCATGAACTAAGCATATGTGTGGATCCTGTTTCAGCAGCTGACAATATCATACGTGCCACACCAGTCCTCTTTGATGTGCCACTAGTTTGTCCCTTGAGAGCATAAAAATTGCCATACTGGATCTGACGTCTTCCTGCTTCCAGCAGTGGCCAATCTAGGTCACAAGTACCTTGCAGAATCCCAGAGTAGCAAGATTTCATGTTACCAACTCCAGGGATAAATAGCACCTTCTCCATATCTATCTCAATAGCAGTTTAAGGGCTTTCTCTAGGAGCTTGTAAAAAATTTGTTTAAAAAAAGGTTTGGGCATTATCCAGCAAGCAAAGTTCCAGAGCTTAACTGTTCATTGAATGAAACAATATTTTGTCCCATTTGTCTAAAAGTATTAACCATGTAACTTCATGGGGTGTCCACTTGATTTTGTGCTTTTTGAAAGAGTAAACAATTGATTCACATTTATCCATTCTACTTCACTCTGGATTTTGTAGACCTGTATATTCTTCCTTAAGCCATCTCTTTTTCAAACTGAAGATTCCTGACTAGTTACAGGTAAGCCTTCCTCACATGAGAGGAATTCCAGCCCCCTTAATCATTTTGGTCACCTTTCTTTGAACCTTTTTTACTTCCACTATCTTTTTTGAGATATGGCAACCAGAATTGCACACATTTCTGCAGGTGAGGTCACATCATAAAGTTATACAGAGGCACTACATTATATTCTTTGTCTCATTTTCCTATCCTTTTCCTAATAATTTATAGCATTGTTTGCTTTTCTGGCCAATGCCTCACACTGAGCAGAAGATTTCAATGTCTTGTGCACAGATTCCTAGATTTTTGCTTGGGTGGTGGGTGACTCTTAACGTGGAAGTTAGTATCAAATGACTATGATTTGGATTATTCTTCACCGTGTGCATTTGCCCACATTAAATTTCATCTGCCATTTGAATGCCCAGTGTTGTAAGGTCTTGCAATTTCTCAGTCATCTTCTGATTTTAATTATGAATAACTTGTTATCAACAGATTTGATGACCTCACTCATTATCCTGTTTCCGGGTCATTTATAAATGTTAAAAAAACACTGGTCCCATTACAAGCCCATGGAGTACTCCACTGTTCACCTTCCTCCATGAGAAATAGCCATTTCATAATACTACGCTGTTTTTCTTTCTTTTATCCAGTTCCAATACACAACAAAACATTGCCTTCTACTCCATGGCTTTTTAATTTTCTCAGGAATCCCTCATGAAAGAGTTCATCAAAAGCTTTCTGAAAATCTGGATGCACTTTATCAGCTGCCCCCTCCCCCCCCTTATCCACAGCATGTTTGTTCACACCTTCAAAGAAATGTAACAGATTGGTGAGGCAAGATTTCCCTTGGCTGAATGCATTTTCCATTAAGCCATGTTGGTCTTTGTGCTCAGAAATTGTATTCTCTTATAATATTTTTTATCATTTTGCCCAGCATTGATGTCAGACTTACTGGTCTTTAATTTCCTGGACCATCCCTGGAATCTTTAGTGTCCATTTCCCAATCTTCAGATATAGATGATAATGATAGGTTACAGATCAGCCTTTAACTCCTTGAGAGTCTGTGTGGCAGTCCTCAAATGATTCTGAGGCAGAGTCCAGGCTCATTATTGACAGCCCAGTCAGATGTGGTGGAATCACCATTTCAGTACTTCTTTTGAGAGCTGCTCTTTTACATTGGGACCTATTCTGTTCTTAGTGTCCTAGGTGAATAGTGCTGTCTGATCCAGGGAAAAATGTTTTTGATTAGATCCAATTCAGCCTATTGAATCGATTTTTCAATTCAATTTGCTTTTCCTGCCCAATTGGGTGTGTGTTTGGGTTTGTTGTTTTTTCAAACATCCTGGTGGGTTTATTTTATAGCCTCTTCATCCCCCCTCCCTTTGCCCTCTCCAACCCCACGCCAGCTCAGTGGTGTAAAACAAAAAAGACTTGCGGCCTGTTTTATAAAGCCGCACGACAACATCCCCAAAGCCCTTTAAATCTCTATAGGCTTTGGGGTCGTTACCGCGCTGCAGTCACTAGCGTGGCTTTGTAAAACAGGCCCTTTGTCTCTCTCTGTTAGATTCTACCTCACGCTCACTGTCTAAAACTAGTTCTGGCAGGATACACATTTCAAATCTGACACATAATCACAAGATAGAAAATAAAATTATTTTTTCTACCTTTTGCTGTCTGGTCATTTTATTATTCAAATCGTGTTGGTCCCAGGTTCTGGTTTCTGTTTGTCTTCTGTTAACTCGTTCACCAGGGTCTCCTGCCCATTTGATGTTTTCTTCTTTCTCTGTGCTCTTCCATCTCTGTACCTTTCCTTCCACTGCCATATCTAATATATATATTTCTTTCTCTCTCATGCCCTGAGTCGAACCTTTTTTATTCCCCGCCATGCAGCATCTCTTCCTTCCCTCCCTTATCATGTAACATATTTCTTTCTTTCTCCCTGCACTCCACCCTGTCCAACATTTCTCCCTCTCACCTCTTTGTTGCACATTCTTCCTCTCCCTCCATGTGCAGCGGCTTTTCGTCCCTCCATCCTATCCCCCTATGTAACAGCACTTCCTGACCGAACCACACCCACTTCAAGGTCTGACATACTGTTGGGTCTCCTAATGCAACAGCAGCAGCGGTGGATGGCTAACAGATGCAGGCTCTCAATGGGCTGTTCACAGCCTGTCCCACCAGGACTTCTGTCTGCCACATCATCAGTGAAGCGGCAGAGGGAAGGCCCCAGCGGGGCAGGCCATAAGCAGCCTGTTCAGAACATGTGTTTGCTAGCCGTCCACCGCCGCTGCTGCTTTAGGAGGCCCAGAGGGTATGTCAGGCCTCAGCAGGTGGGGGAGGGCTGTTCACTGAATTGGTGAGTCCAATTTTAGAGGAAATGAATCGATTCACTGAAGTGAATCGTGCAGCACTAGTGGATACCCCCTTTGTACTTTGAAGCATGTTCCTCTGAAGGTGGTGGTATCCAGTTTGTAGACTGTAACCTGTAGGGATCCCTACCTGTCTTTCTTGGAGCACTCTGTTGTGATAAGCACTATTCCATGCTTTTTACTCAAGCTTGGCTTTCCTTTTTGTTTCAACCAGGCATTGGTCCTAACAGCATTTGAGAAGAGCAGTGGTTCTGATTCCTTCCTAAAGGTCCATAAGCTAGATGTGTAGAGTGGGGTTTTAGACTATTTGAAGGTGACTTAATTCCTTTCGAAAGTCCAACAAGTTCTTTTTCCTGTTTAGGGAGTGGCATCCAAGGCCTCCTTAATGCAGCATGATGCAGCAGGGCTTTGTTTTCACCCTACTGTTATGGGATTGCTCTTTTACATTCCTTTGATGTAGGCTGGCTTAAATGTGACAATAAGGAAGATGAAATTTTATTCATACCTGTTAATTTCCTTTCCTTGAGTCCTAACTAGACAGTCTGGACCTGTCCTGGAAAACTGCTGTATTAGCAATTGTTTAGAGGTTTTATTCTCCTCCTTTCTTGCCGGTAAGTCTGACTTCTGTAGTAAGCAAATTAATGGAAACACTTTTAAAACAGAGAATGGTCAAGTTTCTGAAATCTTTTTTTTTTTTTTTCTAATTTCAATAATTTTATTGAATATTATAAATAATATACAAAAAGCAGTTCAAGTACATAAAGATTGAATAAAAAAATAGTGATGTATAAACAAGAGAAACCATAATTGCATTCATTTGCATATAACAGATTAGTAAGAAGAATTCAAAGTATTTGAAACTGCTAAGAAAAGAAATAGAAAGGATAGAGAAGCAGAGATGATGAAATAAAAGAAAAAAAAAAAAAAGAGAGATAGAAAAAGAGAGAGAGAGAGAGTGAGAGAGTGGCAGAAGTGTCTATGAGGTAGAGTGAACATATGAATCTAAGAATGACCAAGGTGATTTATTTCGCACCAAATTTGTAGAGAAACGGGATATCATATTCTTTTCATATGCATATGATTCGAATTTGTGGTACATGCTCAAAGAGTTCCACCAAAAGGTGTAGTCTAGTAGTGTGGATGACTTCCAATTTTTCAAAATGTGCATAAGAGCTGTCACAAACATGGTGTCAATGAGTTTAGGAGAACAGTTTGATAGTGCAAAACAAGGGTGTTGAGAACGAAGGATTATAATGTCCATGGAAATATCTTCTGAACATTTGGTAATAGATTTTATAGTGTCCCATATACGAATCCAAAAGGAATGAACCATAGTGCAGTGAAGAAGCATGTGATCAAGAGTTCCAGGCTCTTTCAAACAGTTCCAACAAGTAGGATCTTGTTTCAGTTTCGCTTTCCACATTCGAAATGGAGTCCATATAGCATTTCCACATAACAAAGAACATTGATTGTGAAACTCTTGCGGATAATAGAGGACGGTTTGTAGATGACCAGAAGAGTTCCCAGTCTATTTCAGAAAGTGTGGTCGTTAGGATAGAACCCCAATGGTTCATAGATTGAGGTGTAAAGGTGAAGGTGTAGTCTCTTAAGATACTATAAAAAAAAGATATCGCCTTACCTTTCAGTAAAGCCAAAGTAGACCAGTGACGAATAGTTTGTTGAAAGGTCATAAAGTCAAGGTGCATTTGAACATTAGATAGTATTCCAGTAAGCGTAAGCCATTGAGGATATGTAGAGGATGGGAGTGAGTTTACAGAACAAAAGGTATCAAATGGGACAAATGAAGTGGAGGAGATTAATTGATGAACAAACCACACACCCGCCCGCTGCCACCTCTTCCATGAAAGAGATCTACCCTTATTTTGAATTTTAGGATTATTCCAAAGGGACATGAGTGGGCCTTCAGCAACAGAGATCTCAGCCGCTGCATCTAATAGTTGAAAAGCATGTTGCGTTGCACTTAGCAAAGAATATTTTCTCAAGTGTCTAGGTATCGACACTGTAAGGAAGCAGGAGATGTGTAGTGGTGCACATAAAAAGCATTCCATTTCAAACCATGCTGGTTGATCCTGTGGATAAGAATCAGCAATCCAATGAGCTCCGTATTTGGCTAAGGATGCGATGTAATAATAATAAAAATCAGGTAAATTTAAATCACCTTTAATCTTAGAGGCTTTCAGCTTGGCGAGAGCAATACGAGGTTTTTTCTTGTTCCAAATAAATTCAGAAATTTTTGTATTAAGCCAATGAAAGAGTGACTTATGGCAGAGAAGGGGAAGCATAGATAGAGTATAATTAATTTGTGGGGCTAAGGTCATTTTAATGGAGACTATTCTACCCCACCAGGACAAATAAAGCGGGGACCAACGAGATGTAGTACTTAAAACTAAGTTTTTGATTTTAGATATATTGAGATTCTGAGCAAGTAAAGGGTCTTTATGTATTAAAATCCCCAAATATTTTACAGCTCCTTGTGACCATGGAAAAGGAAAATGAGCTAGATCTGAGGAGGAAATGTGATCATTTAGCGGAAAAATCTCTGATTTCTCCCAATTAACAGAATATCCAGATATTTGAGAGTATTGAGAGACGATGTGGATAAAATGCGGAATAGAGACAAGAGGATCCTTGAGAAAGAGAAGAACATCGTCAGCATAAGCTGCTAGTTTAATATCTCTACTGGACAAGGGAACACCTTTAATTAAGGAACATTGTCGGATAGCTGACAATAGAGGTTCCAATGTTAAATCAAATAGTAATGGTGAGAGGGGACAGCCTTGACGGGTACCTCTATGGAGGGAAAATCTATTAGAGAGAGAATTGTTAATCAGAATACGAGCCGTGGGTTGTCTGTATAATGTTTCTATCCAGTCTGTAAAAAAAGAACCAAAGTTGTACCATTTCAGTACTCGAAATAAGAAAGGCCACTCCACTCGGTCAAATGCCTTCTCGGCATCAATTGCACTCTAAGAACTTGGAAAGTTCTAGCAGGCCGCACCTCGCACGCGCGAGTGCCTTCCCGCCCTACGGAAGCGCGCGGTGCCCAGTTTCTTAGTTTCCGTGGAGCTAAGAAGACGCACGTTTCAACGGCTCTTATTAAAGCTTTCAATAAAGTTTGTTTTACTGTAAACAGCCGGTGGTTGTCGTCAGGCTCACACGTCATTCGGTGGGCGTGGCTTCAACGCCGGGATTCTGTAATAAAAAGAGAGAACGCTGTCGGCCCCTCTTTAAAGCATTTGAGGTAGTCGATAGTGTTAAAGGTGAGAGAGAAGGTTATTCTAAGCAATTTTGATATCTTTACTTTGTTCAGATAACCCAGTTTTCCTGTAAGAGTCATTACATTACTCTTCTTTGTATTTCTTGTAGGGGTGGAGCCTTGATAAAGATAGGTAGTTACTTTAATAGATTCCGATTGGTAGTCGATAGTGTTAAAGGTGAGAGAGAAGGTTATTCTAAGCAATTTTGATATCTTTACTTTGTTCAGATAACCCAGTTTTCCTGTAAGAGTCATTACATTACTCTTCTTTGTATTTCTTGTAGGGGTGGAGCCTTGATAAAGCGGTTTCCCGCGAAACATGTCGGCTATGGCACCCTGCTTGATTTAAAAATATCTCTACCAGAGACAACTACACTAAAGCTAAGTAAAATAAGCTAACTAAAATGAAGTAAAATGAAGTAAAAATTTAAAAATCTATAAGAAATTAAATATATAAAGCTCTTGAAAACGTAAATAAGTAAAACTTAGACCCAGTGAGGATTGGTCACGTAAAGCTCAGAACGGTGATATATTTGAGTTCTGAGTGGTGACGCTGAGGGCCTAATAATAACTCATAGTATCAGATTGCTAAGTGGAATAAGGAAGAAGTTCCTATTTCTATTAAATTGATATTTAAACAGCCATCTGAAAGTCTTATATGCTATTAAGTTGATTGTTTGAAGAAATAATGGCACTGGGAGAAGATTGTGGACTGTTTGGATTCGGACCATGCCTGGAGGACAGTAGTTTATTGAGATAAGTGTGGTTTTTGTTTTTTGGACAATATATAATAAGGAATTTAAGGATTCTTGAAAATATGGAGTTTTTATCGACCTAGGATGTTTTTTCCTATGCAGCTATAAAGTTGAATACGGCTGGCATAGAGGTCTTCCAGGTGAAAATTTCCCTGGAAGAAACAGGTCTTTTCTCCATTTTTTCTAAAAAAAAATTTTTTGCTAGAACTTATCTCTCTTTATTCCTCTAAGGCAGTGGGATTTTTCTGGAATACGTTTATGTGGTGATATATTATATTCCACTTGCAATTATTTGATTTTTTTTCCAACAATAGTGTGTCATCATGTGTCCATCCCATCTTCCTTGGTATCTGGCTTCCATTGTTTTTATGTCTTGGTGAAATCTTTCACCTTGCTTAAGTCACCAAGGTTCTCTGGAAAGCGATATGTGGCTCTCTGCCACATATCTAGCATTTTATTAAAACAAGTAGATGGCTATATGTCATTTTTTTTTTAAATAGTGCCTTATTATAAATTTACCCTCAAAGTGTGCTGGAAACTGTTACTGGATTTGCTTATCCAGTTATTACTCATGAATTTGTCTGTCATTTTTATGACTCCTCCACCATTCGCAGATGATGATCAAGTTCCATCCGTTTGTGGGTTATCCACAGCTACAGCATTGTTTTCAATGATGTTTCCTTGATCTTTGGTAAAAATGTGGCTTTGCTGAGTTTCACCTGGAGCTCTCCCCCTTTTCTTCTATACTTCTTTCTCCATTCGTTGCTATCTTTTAACCTGGGCACATCGCCCTGTAAAATGCTCCTGCTCCCTTCACTTCTCACTGGCATCATTGACTATGCACTGCTTACAGAATCCTGTCATCTTAGCTCCTTGCTAAGAACAGACTTCCCCAGGAGAAAGCAGAAATCCATGTTGCACAGGGAGCTAGCTTGGCTAATTATCTTTGCTGCTGTGAATTCTCCTTCACAAACAGCAGCAAAGTTAATTAGCTAAGCTAAGCACGGTGTTAGTAAATCCTGTGTTTTTTGTGACATACTAAATGGCATTAAACCCTTAGTAAAGCCTGCCTTCATGTTAAAAATGTACATTCATTACCAGTGATAATGGACACATTTCTGGCTACACGAATTAGGACTGTGGGCAAGGTATAGCAGTAGCGCATAGGAGACACATAGCCCCAAGAGTGGTGCTACATAGCATACCCTCCCTCCTCTTCCAAAGACTCCACTACAGAGTCAAACTCTCTTGTATAAAGCCCTGACCTCTCCCAGATCCCTCTTATCCCCTCTCCCCCCCCAATTTAAGGCAATGCATAGTTGCGCCAGCCCCACTGGCACTGACTTGAGCCAAGGTTCCCCTTTACCCGTGAGTTAAAGGAATAGTTCAAAGTGGCAGCTCCCAGACAGAGTCTCTTGCGATTGGAAAGTCTTGGTAGAATAATAATAATAATAATAATTTTATTTCTTATATACCGCTGTACCGTGAAGTTCTAAGCGGTTTACAGTAGAAACAGAAGAAATGCAATAAGTAAGATTAATTAAGATGAAGAGAGAGTACTTAGAGTTCCCTGACTGTCCCAAAGGCTCACATTCTTGCTAAAGTACTTAAGAAAAATAAATTAGTTAGGTTATAAACATAGAGTAGAAGAAGGTAGGAAAACAGTTCATAGGAAAATTAATTTTGAATACATTATACATTATATATTGTTCAAGGCGGAATACAAATTATAGGAGATTTGGACATTACCAAAAGAATTGCGTAATAAAGATTATCTAGATAAATTACATAACAGTGATTCATGTACATTACATGGTGTGGTAGAGGATTCAATTATGAAAATTACATATCAGGGAATCAAGTGATAAGAGAATATAGTGGAGAATATCAGTATATACGGTTTACAGATTGGAAGTTGCCTAATAATGACATAAGAAGTTTATTGGATAGTGTGGAAAATGTTTATATAGGAATCAGAGTATGTATGATAGGAAAGGTTCTAAGAATTGATTAATGTGTTATTCTATAGAGGGAGAGCTGTGACTGCGAGTGCCCGATTTTTAATTTTTTGCTCTCTGCCTATACCTTGTACTATTTTTGAGATTTTATTCTTTTTCTTTTGCTTGAAGACTTTTTTTTTTTTTTAGGTCAGAACCCCAGTTCTAGCTTGGACTGAGATATTGAGTACTGGTAAAGAATGTTTTTTTTTCTTAACAAAACAAAAGCCTCTCAGATGAACTTGCACCTTTTCAAGTTAAGAACATAAGAATAGCCATACTGGGTCAGATCAATGATCCTTCTAGCCCAGTTTCCTGTTTCCAGCAGTGGCCAACCCAGGTCACAGTACCTGGCAGAAACCCAAATAGTAGCAACATTCCATGCCACTGATCCAGGGCAAGTAATGGCTTCCCTGATGTCTGTCTCAATAGCATATTATGGACATTTTTGGCCAATCAGGGACTTCCTTAGACTCCTCCCTAAGGAAGTCCCTGATTGGCTGAGGCACCTCAGGCCCCTTCCAAGGGAGGATCCAAAGGCACCTCAGCCAGTCAGGGCCTTAGGCCCTGTCCCGTGCATCATATGATGCACTGGGGTGGGTCCTAGGGCCTCAGACTCGTTGCGGGAGGCATTGAAGCAGGAGGGGTTGAGCACCCTTCCTGCTCCGTGACAGGTACGGGGAGGGGCTGGGAATGGAGAGGGGGCATCTGGGGGGTAGTGGAGGAAGTTGGCATTCCTCCTGCCATTAGTTTTTGGGTGGGACTGATAGCAGGAGGGAGTGCCATAATTTTAAGCAGTGGCGGTGGGGCAAATTTTTGTGGGGTTCGGGGAGGGAGTGGTGTTCGGGGCACTTGGGGGGGGTTAATTTTTTTTTTTTTTTTTTTAAATCAGGCAGATATTTTGCATGTGTAACTATTGTCGGCTTTAGCGATTTGGGCAATTGGCTGGGGGCATGCCAATGATCGTCCATTTGCATGCAGGCCTTTAGTGAATTTGTCGGCCTGCATGCAAGCGGACATGGATCGGAGGTTAGTGAATCTAGCCCTAAGTGACTTGCCCAGGATCACAAGGAGCTACAGTGGAAATCAAGCTTGGTTCTCCAGCTTCTTAGCCCATTGCAATCACCTTTAAGCTACTCTTCCTCTCAAATGATTGTGATAGCATGGGTGGCAGTCAAGCAAGGAGCCTCAACAAGTAGCCACACAGAAGGCTGCAAGTTTAATAGACTTAAACAAAACTTACTTGGTTTGGAGATTATTGAAAAGCTGTCCTCTAAGATTCTATATTTGGATACAAAAGCTCTTAAGACTGAGAATAGCTTAAGAATCCTTGGTGTTATAATGAGACCCTGCTGGATTTAGTACTTACAAACAGGGAAAGTGTTCTGATGTTACAGTGGGTAATCATCTGGCATCCAGTGATTAGTGCATGGTGTGGTTTAATATTAAAACAGGTGTAGAGAGTAAAGGTTCTAGACTTAAAAAAAAAAAAAAACAACAATCCTAACTTTGTTCAGATGGGGGATTGCATCAAGGAATGGTTGCGTGGATGAGCAGTGGGCAAAACTGAAAGGAGCTATTGTAAGGGCAATGCACCATTTTGTAAGGAAAGTAAGTTAAAGTAAGAGGAAAAGAAGGCCGCTGTGGTTATCAAAAGTAGTAGCTGAAAAGATAAGGAAAAATAAGTCAGCTTTCATAAACTACAAAAGATTGCAGAAACTGGAAGACAGGTTAAAATATCTGGAAAAATTAAGAGAAGCTGGTTGTGTAGTCAGGAAAGTAAAGATAGAAATGGAAGAAAAAAATGGCCGACATAGTATATCAGGGGGACAAGACATTTTTTAGGTATATAGTGTTCCCCCGCGAATTCGTGGTTCACGAATCGCGAACTCAGTCATTCACGGTTTTTCTGACTGCCTCTTCTGGTCAGAAAATACAGGAAATGAGTCTGTGAATCAGCCTTCTGCACAGCCGATTCCTCCTCCTCTCCCCCCCCTCCCCGGTCAGCCAATCAGCCTTCTGCACAGCCGATTCCTCCAGTGCAGTACTCGGAGAGACTTCCCAGGAAAGAGACTTGGGAGTACTGGTCGACAAGTCAATGAAGCCGTCCATGCAATGTGCGGCGGCAGTGAAAAGGGTGAACAGAATGCTGGGAATGATTAAGAAAGGGATCACAAACAGATAGAGAAGGTTATCATGCCGCTGTACCGGGCCATGGTACGCCCCCACCTGGAATACTTCATCTAAGAAAAAGGACACAGTACTACTCGAAAGGGTCCAGAGAAGAGCGACTAAAATGGAGGAGTTGCCGTACAGAGAGAGATTAGTGAAACTGGGCCTTTTCTCCTCGAACAGAGGAGATTGAGAGGGGACATGATTGAAACATTCAAGGTACTGAAGGGAATAGACTTAGTAGATAAAGACAGATTGTTCACCCTCTCCAAAGTAGAGAGAACGAGAGGGCACTCTCTAAAGTTGAAAGGGGATAGATTCCGTACAAACGTAAGGAAGTTCTTCTTCACCCAGAGAGTGGTAGAAAACTGGAACGCTCTTCCAGAGGCTGTTATAAGGGGAAAAAAACCCTCCAAGGGTTCAAGATAAAGTTAGACAAGTTCCTGGTACGCAGGTAAAGTTAGTCTCAATTAGGGCACTGGTCTTTGACCTAAGGGCCACCATGGAAGCAGACTGCTGGGCACGATGGACCACTGGTCTGACCCAGCAGCGGCAATTCTTATGTTCTTAAGGATGCAGTAGGGAACTATAGGCTGGTAAGTCTGACTTCTGTGGTAAGTAAATTAATGGAAACACTTTTAAAACAGAGAATAATTAAGTTTCTGGAATCCAGTGGATTACAGCAGTGGTTCCCAACCTTGTCCTGGAGGACCACCAGGCCACTCGGGTTTTCAGGCTAGCCCTAATGAATATGCATGGAGCAGGTTTGCATGCCTGTCACTTCCATTATATGCAAATCTCTCTCATGCATATTCATTAGGGCTAGCCTGAAAACCCAATTGGCCTGGTGGTCCTCCAGGACAGGGTTGGGAACCACTGGATTACAGGACCCAAGGCAACATGGATTCCCTAGAGGCAGGTCTTGTCAGACAAATATGATCAATTTCTTTGACTGGGTGACCAGAGAATTGGATATAGGAAGAGTGCTAGATGTGGTATATTTAGATTTTTGCAAAGCCTTTGACAGTGTTCTACACAGGCATCTAATAAATAAACTGGGTACCCTCAGAATGAGCCCCAAAGTGACAGACTGGGTCAGGAACTGGTTGAGGTGAAGGCAACAGAGGGTAATAATCAATGGAGATCTCTCTGAGAAAATGCATGTTACCAGTGGTGTAGCTCAAGGTTCAGTTCTTAGGACTGTTCTTTTAACATTTTTGTAAGTGATATTGCTGAAGTGCTGTCTGGTAAGATTTGCCTCTTTGCGGAAAATACCAAAATATGCAATAGAGTAGACACCCCTGAGGTGTGAATAACACGAGGAAGGACCTAGCAAAACTTGAGGAATGGTCTGGAATTTGGATTTAACCTTTTCCTATCGTGTGTCGCGGATGACGGGACATTCCAAAAATGACATAGACAGTGGATAAACAGTCTGTATGGACTACCGTAATAAAGAGCCAGAAACACAAAATATTTGAATTTACAGACTTATGACTTATTTACATTATGTTTACAATAGCCGTAAATGATAACGGTGAATAATACAAAACTTTACTAAAATAATTACGATTGGAAACAGCGTAACGTAAAATTTATTACGATAGGAAAAGGTTAATTATAAGAAATGTCTGGAATCTGGGTTTAATTATAAGAAATGTGGGGTCTTGCATTTGGTCTTTTGCATTTGTGGGGTCTGCAAAAACCTGAGGGAATAGAACAGTTTAAGGGATGAAGAATTTGTGTATGAAAGAAGAGCAAGACTTAGGAGTAATAGTATACAATATGATGATATTAAGGTGGCCAAACAGGTCAAAAAGCTGACGGCGAAAGCTAGAAGGATGCTAGGGTGCATAGAGGACAATGGATGAAGTTAAAAGGTGATAGGCTCAGGAGTAATGTAAGGAAATACTTTTTTATAGGAAGGGTTGTAGATGCATGGAATAGGCTCCCAGTAGAGGTGGTGGAGAGAAAGATTGTGTCTGAATTCAAGAAAGCGTGGGTCAGGCATGTGGGGTCTCTTAGGGAGAGGAGGAGATAGTGGATGCTGTGGATGGGCAGACTGGATAGGCCATTTGGCCTTATCTGCCATCATATTTCTGTTTCTGTGTCATCTGAATGCTTTATCAAGAACATTTTTCTTTTAAGACAATTAAGATCTATTAGGTCATTGTTGAGTCCTTGTTCTTTCAGAGTGCTATTCCAATCCATACTATGACTTTATTTGGATTACTGTAATTCTCTTTTTAGTGGAGCCTCTGAGAAATTGTTGACTAGATTGAAAATATTTCAAAACACCTCAGCTCAACTAATTTTTGAGTGAAGAGCTATGAAAGATCAACTCTCCATTGTTGGGAGATTTCATTGACAGCTGTTAAGATCTCAGATTAAATTTAAGATAGCCTGTTTGGTCAATAAATCACATTATAGGTTTTTTCTGATCAATTAACAAACTTATTTAAAGATTCAAGGGAAATTTGCTATGTTGAGAAGTTCATGTTGTTTTAAGATGAATTATCCTTCTGTTAAGAATATTTCACAGAAGAAAACCAATTAGAAAACAGATTTGCTTATCAAAGCACAATAGTTTGGAACTGTTTACCTCTTAGTATAAGACAACTAGATTCTTATTTAGCTTTTCGTAAAGCTCTTAAAACACATCTGTTTGGAATTAATTATAGACAGTTTAATTGAGAGTCCAAATGTATAATCTAATTTTAATATACAGTATATGTAATTCCTCTTGCTTGTCTATTCTGCACTGAAGCAAACTGAATGGTAGCAGAATATAAGAGTTTGAACTGAATTGAAGTAAAACAAAAATACAGTGGTACCTTGGTTTGCGAGCATAATTTGTTCCAGAAGCATGTTCGTAATCCAAAGCGCTCGTATATCAAAGCAAATTTCCCCATAGGAAATAATGGAAACTCGTACAATTCATTCCACATCCCAAAAACTTTAATAGAAAATGCAGTACTGTACGTACTTGTATTGCAAGATCTCACTTGTTTTGAAGAGTCACTACACTGCGGGGGAATTGGGCACGATGCTTTTATTACATTCAGCCGCGTTCAGCGTGAAATGTGCGTATGTTGTGTGTGCTTGAACATTGGGTGCATGTATTATGGTCAGGCGAGATCAGTGATGCGACACGCGTATGTTGTGTGCCCTTGAACTGTGGGTGAATGCATTACGTTCAGATGCGATCAGTGATGCGATGCGCGTATATTGTGCACATTTGACGTGACGCACGTATATGTGCTCGTACTGCAAGACTTGTTTAGAGAGTTAAAGTTTAAGAAACTATTTTGCTCATCTTGCAAAACACTCGTAAACCACGTTACTCGCTATCCAAGGTTTGACTGTACTTTATTCAAAACAGAAAGTAAAACCTGTTCGCGGGTAAAAATAAGTTGAGGGTCAAAGTCTTTTGAAAATTTAAAAGATAGCCTTCCTGCCACCTGTCCTGACAAGCTGCACAGTTTCAGTGTGTCCTAGTCTTCATACGTTTCCAAAAGCAGGCGTGGTACTAACCAGGATTAGTGATTTTCAGGTTTCCAGGGTAGAACTTGGCCTACTTGAATGAAGTTTCTGCTGCTTAGTCATACATGGTGACAGCATTTGAAGGGATCTCAAAGTCCCTCCTTGAGGGCCATATTCCAGTCGGGTTTTCAGGATTTCCCCAATGAATATGCATTGAAAGCAGTGCATGCACACAGATCTCATGCATATTCATTGGGGAAATCCTGAAAACCCGACTGGATTGAGGGACTTTGAGACCCCTGTATTAGAGGGCTTACCTTATTTCCCCTGGGCCTATCTGGGCTTATGAGTTTTTATCTCTCTGTCTGTAGCATGCCTTCCTGCTCTGCCTTGTCTTGGTCATGCCCTTTAAGGTAGCGCAGTGAGGGAGACCTTTTTATTTTTTTTTTTTTTTTCCCCTCACCCCATATTGTGTTTTCCTATTCATGTAAATTTCAATAGATAAAAATGATGTAACTTTTGCCTCCTTTCCTACCCAGTCATGTTATTTTTGACCTTAAATGTATTGTATTGACTGTTTCTTAAAATTTTGATTATGTTTTGTATTGTCTGTAATAAGTCTAATTTGTTAAAATTTTATGTGAAACCACCATCTGTGGCTTTTAGAATGTACATCGCCTAGATATTACGATAGGCGATTCACAAAATGCTAATAAACTTGAAACTTGAAACTTGACCTGGTAACCCAATTTCCTCTCATTTCATATCTCTTTATTGTAACTTGACCTTCCTAAACAAAGGATACATAAAAATGTGCATAAATAATAAGATGCGTTCTGCTCAACAGGAGCTGTTAGTTTTTTTTTTTTCGAGGCTCAGTTGGTGGTTACTAGGCTGTGTGTCTTTAACTGTTTTGAAACAAACTACGGTACTATCGTGCTATTCAGTTAGAGCCAAGCTATGTGATCTTAAAAAAAAAAAAAAAAAAGATAAAAGCTGTTCTATTTTGGGAAGCAGTTGGTAAATGGAATGCTTAATGTATTCTGTTAGGCTATAAAGGAGAGTGGATTATATCTGGGAATGCAAGTAATTGGGAGATTGTGTTAGGATTATGTTGTATGGAATCAGGATGCTGCTTTTTTCCCACCTTTTCCCTGAGATGGAGAAGACAGGAAATAAAAACATATAAATACATAATATGAATACAGGGTTCAAGCTTTAACCTGCAGACTATTGGCAAAGACAGGCAAGAAGGGACAGGATTTTGTAGCACCTGATTATTTTACAGACACAATGTTTTGTTTTTATTCATGCGTGTTTAAATTGTAAATATTTAGGGGAAACACATATTTCTCTTTGTAGCAACATAAACTGTATTTCAGAGCAGCATGAGAACACTACTGATAGAAGGCTGCAACAATATTGTCAATTATCAAATGAGGCTATGTTAGAGAAGAGCTGTTTATGCAATACTGAATCACTGAGGGGGGGGGGGGGGTGGACAGAGAGGACATCCTCTTTCAATATATATTCTAAATGAGAATACCAGGGAAAAGGTTTGGATCTTTTCCAGATAAGCCCCGCCACTAATGGAAAAAGTGGACGCACCGAAAGTTAAGCCCCGTCACCTTTTGCCAGCGCACGCAACCTTAACCAGTGAAGTTGTCAGCACAACGGCCCCACACCGCGGCGCGATGTGTATAAAGTAAAGTGGGGGGGTTCCCCCCCACGCCCCCCGTCGGAGCACCCAAAAAAGATTATAAAAAAGAGGATATGAAACTTAACATTATAAAAAAATAGGATAAACTGTCGACCATTTTTTTTAAGGGCTCCAACGGGGGTGTGTGGGTGGGGGAACCCCCCCCCACCCCCCACTTTACTTTCTACAGATCGCGCCTCTTTTTTATAATTTTTTTTCAGTGGCGGGGGTTAACTTTTTGGCGGGGCTTATCTGGAAAAGATCCAAAGGTTCATCTTTATTGCTTCATGTAAAAACAACAGTGCTGGTTAGAAGAAAGGTTGCCTATTGTCCACTTATCCACAATAGTTTCCTTATAAGGAACTACTTTTAATTAAAACTTTGATAGGACCTGAGATGCTGCTTGTGCTTTTCTTTTTTTTTTTTATAATTCTGTATTCATTTTGAAACTTAAAATAGTGCATACAGTGGTGCCTCACACAACGAACTTAATCCGTTCCAGGAGCAAGTTTGTTATGTGAAACGTTCGTTGTGTGAAACGCGTTTTCCCATAAGAATACATGTAAAACAAAATAATTCGTTCTGCAGCCCTGTTTTCCCATAAGAATACATATAAAAGAAAATAATTCGTTCTGCAGCCCTACATTTCCCTCCCTCCACCTCACCTTATATGCAGAGTTTGCCAGCTTTCTTTTTCACCCAGCCGCACGCTTTCAAAAAGCTGTGCACGCGCAGCTGCTGAAGTTGATCAATGTTCTCTTCTCCTGCAACTTCCGGTTTCCGGTTGCGTCAGAGGAGAAGATTGAACAACAGAGCATGCGCGCATGTGCTGCTCTTTGAAAGTGTGTGGCTGGCCGAAAAAGAAAGCCGGAAAACTCGGCATCTAAGGTAAGGTGGAGGGAGATGATGGAACACTGCATTCAGACAGGAGGGTGCTGCTGTTCCCGGCTTCGGCGAGAGTAGTTCCGCCCCCCCCCCCCCCGGGCCCCTCGGGCGACTTCGTTGTGTGAAACGAAGTTCGTTATAGGGAGCAAGACAAAAAGTTCGTTATGCGCAGCGTTCGCTGTACGAGGCGTCCGTTATGCGAGGCACCACTGTACATGAATACATAACAGCAGTGTTCTTCAACCTTTTGACACCTATGGACTGGCGAAAATAAAATCATTATTGTGTGGACCGGCACCAGTCCGCAGACCGGCACTTGAAGAACACTGGGCTAAGTCGTGGGCCAGACCCCGCCCATCTCCACCCAATCTCTGTCCCAAACCCCACCCCCATAATAGTACTAATTGTAACACCATTTTTTCCATTCATTGTTCATATACACACACACACGATATAATCGTATTAACAACACATAATGGTTAATCACAAAATTAAACTACACAAAGCACACTGTATACTTCTCAATATTCATTCCTACCAGAACACAGATAACCCCATGCAAATATGGGACCAAACCCTAAGGTGCAAGACTCTGCGTGCAGTACAACCCAGAGGAAAAGAAACAAATGCATTTCTTCCTAAACAGACAGCAGATATAAATCAATCACTAAATTAAAAAATAAAATCATTCCCCCTACTGTTGTTGTCTCCCTCCCTCCATGCAGTCCTTGCCTTCTGGCCTGCCCCCTGGTGTTATCTTCAGGCTGCAGTGCACAAAGCCATGGGCAGCGGCTCCTCGCGTGTCCCACGCTTCATCTAGAAGCCTTCCCTGTTACATCAGAGAGAAGGCTTCCAGTTCAGGCGCAGGACATGCATAGGAGCCTCTGCCCATGGCTCTGTGCACTCCAGCACCGAGGAAGAGGAAGCCGGCCCGAAGACAACGCCACATTGATCGCACCATGGTCCGGCGGCTGAAGAGCACTGTCTGGGGTCCAATGCACGTGCCAGCCCTGCGGATCGGCAGGAAATTTCTGTAGACCGGTGGTTGAAGAACATTGAATTAAAGAATATATTAAAAAATAGCACTTACAACTTTCAATAAAATATATAAATAATATTTTCACACACACACCCCTCTTATTTCAATATAATCAAGAAAACAATCCCAATATAATATCTCTTGTGCTTTCCTATTGTCCTCTGGAATTGTTAGAAGCTGGCAGGGATGACATCTTACAAACTATTGCAGAATTGACAAATGCTTGCTCCACTATACAGGTTTGGGGGGGGGGGGGACATTAAGACATGGATTCTATAAACGGCGTCCCAATTGTAGATGGTCAACTGCTGCCTAACCAGCCAATCAGGATGCACATTTTCATTTAAAAGCAACCACCCAAGGCAGGCTGCCTACATTGGAGGCACCTCCAGGAGCCTAAGGAGGCGCGCAAGTCTTGCTAAGCTCGCCTAAGGCTAGGCCTGTCCCCTCCCCCCATACATCCCTGGCATGAGGGATGCCTAATCCCTCCTTCTGGAACATCCCTCCCCCCCACTCCTACCCCAAATGATCATGGCAGGAGAACTGTTCAGTCCCTCCTGCTGACACCTGCTGCAAACCCCCCTCCCCCTCCCAAACGATCATGACAGGAAGGATGCTTAGTCCCTGCTGCATGGAACCCCCAAACCCACCCGTGATGTTCAGGGAGGGTTCGCGGGTGCCAGGCAGGGTTTGGGAGAGATTCGTGGGTGTCGAGTGATTTTTGTGGGGGTGGGAGTGGGGTTCCGGCAGGAAGGGTTGGGCATCCCTCCTGCCAATAGTCTTCATGGGGGAGGGCCGGTTACCGCTAAACTTATCGCGGCAGGGAAATCCCTTGCCACAATGAGCTCAGTGGCAACCCAATTCTCTATCCAGTGCCTGTGACATGGACATCCGTTAGAGAATCGGGTTCTTAGGTGGGCTTAGGTGCGATTCTGTATAGGATGCCCATATATGATTCTCAAAAGCCACTTAGGTGGCTTCTTAGACCGCCCGTCCTATACAGAATCTGGCCTAAATGTCCATTATGGATAATTAGGATTATCCATTAGGATCCCCACATATGATAAGATTTCATTTCTGTATGGTCTTGATTTGATCAAATAGGTGCATCAACCCACCCATTCGGGTGGCCATTGTTTGGACTGTTTTTGCTTGTTTGTTTGTTTGTTTGTTTATTTGCTTCATTTATGATTAATGAGATAGCTAGTTGCGCTTTATCATGGACCAATCACGTAGCTCATACATTTCAGCTTCAATATTGTTTGACTTGGATGAGGGGAGGGAGGATTTTCTTGCTGTTTGAGGAGCATTGATCTTCTGGGGCTACCACCAATTTTTCAAGCCTTTCCCGAGAACTTTTTGTCATTATCACAGAACAGATTGATGCCTGTCAGAGAAGCTGGAGAAATATGTTCCCTTACGCAAGTTGGGAGGAAAGGGGAAAAGTGGAGCTACATGGTATCATAAAGGTTTATGCTTTTTGAAATGGCAGGTAAGTAAATTTGAATGACAGTGGGTGAAGGGTACGACACCAAACGCCTTACAATATTGTAGGACGAACAGTGCATATTATCAGCAGGCAGTGAGTCAGGCAAAATAAAAATATTCCAATATAATTCAACAAGGTCCATTGTGGAAACTGTTTCAAATTTTGGATTCACTGACCAATATTAGAGCTGTCCGATACAGGGAAAAAATTTTCAATTCAATTCAGCTTATTGAATAAATTTTTCGATTCGATTCGCTTTCAATGACACAACTTTTTAAGTTTAAAGTTGAATCAGGAGAAATCTGAGTATCAATGCCTCCTCATACAGGGGAGTCTATTTCCACCACACCAACATGATCTTCCATGCTGCTCACCTACACTGGTGAAGACATTGCTATGCCTTCCTTGCTCACCATGCCCAACTCTCATTCCAGAAAACAGCATTGCACATCTAAGACAGGGGAGCTCATATCTCATGCTTGTGGTGGGCAGATTTTCCAGTCACACCATCTAAAAATTAGCTTATGTTACTTTTCACCCCTGCCTGTAAATTGAACAGGACCCATAACCTGACACTTTAAATAAAATCCTTCTTTTTGTGTTTTACTTTAACCTGTGTGTGGCTTTGTTTAACCCAGGAGCAGCTCAAGGCAATCTGCTGCCTGAGGCGAGGGATGAACATCCAAATTAGAGGTGGGGCAAAGGCTGCCTAACTATTAGGTAACTATACGTCAAAAAAAGGAAAAAGGCAAGGGCCACAAAAATATATTGCTATACAAAATTACAGTGTGGAACCAATTGAAGCTTAATGGATCCTATGTCTAAATAAAGCTGTACAATAGAGCAGTGTTTTTCAACCTTTTTACACCTATGGACCGGCAGAAATAAAAAAATTATTCTGTGGACCGGCATCGGTCCGTGGACTGGCGGTTGAAGAACACTGGGCTAAGTCGTGGGCCAGACCCTGCCCATCTCTACCCAATCTCCACCCCAGACCCTGCCCCCATAATAGTACTAATTGCACCTTGCACGTCCCATGCCTCATCTGGAAGCCTTCCCTCTGACGTTGCAACGTCAGAGAGAAGACTTCCGGTTCAGGTGCAGGATGCCCGTAGGAGCCACTGCCTGTGGCTTTGTGCACTGAATCAGTGAGGAAGAGGGAGCTGGCTTTATAAGGAGGAAAAAGAACTCAGGACCACCAAGATAATACTTATAACGGGCCCCCAGAGAACCACCTCAATCATTGGCCAAAAAACCTCCAAGAATCACATGCGTCAACAAAATTTTTTCCAAAGGTATAACAGTACAGTATGATATACCTTTCTAAAATTTTTGCTGACGCATGTGATTCTTGGAGGTTTTTTGGCCAATGATTGAGGTGGTTCTCTGGGGGCCCGTTATAAGTATTATCTTGGCAGTCCTGAGTTCTTTTTCCTCCTTATAAACAACCACCCCCTTCCCCCAACAACTAAAAAAATATTATGTGGGAATGCTCTATTGCAGTATTCTTCAACTACCGGTCCATGGACCAGTGCTAGTCCACAGAAATTTCCTGCCGGTCCACAGGGCCAGCACGTGCATTAGGCCCAACACAGTGTTCTTCAACCGCCGGTCCACGGAGCGATCGATGCGGTGTTATCTTCGAGCCAGCTCCCTCTTCCTCACTGATTCAGTGCACAAAGCCACAGGCAGTGGCTCCTACGGGCATCCTGCACCTGAACCGGAAGCTTTCTCTCTGACGTTGCAACGTCAGAGATCCCACATGCCTATCCCAGGCCCTCTTGAATTCAGACATAGTCTCTGTCTCCACCACCTCTTCCAGGAGACTGTTCCATGCATCTACCACCCTTTCTGTATAATAGTATTTCCTTAGATTGCTCCGGAGCCTATCACCTCTTAACTTCATCCTATGCCCTCTCATTGCAGGATGAACAAAAAATAAATAAATAACTAGAAAAATATTATGTGGGAATGCTATATTGTATAGATTTATTTAGATATTAGTATTTTAGCCCGTTACATTAACGGGTGCTAGCTGTCTGTCTTTCTTCCTCCCCCCCCCCCCCCCCACTTCCCTGTGCAGCAGCCACAGCAGCATTCCCTCCCTCTCCATGTCCCTGTGCAGCAGCATTTCCCCCCACCCTACTTCCCTGTATAGCAGCATTTTGATCCCCAGCCCCCCCCCCCACTTCCCTGTGCAGCAGCAACAGCAGCAGCATTCCCTCCCCCCACACCACCCCCCTGTGCAGCAGTAGCATTTCCCTTACCCCCCCCCTTACTTTCCCGCAGTCCCGACAAATCTGCCGATTCCAGCAGCGTGTGCAGCACTCTACACACGCTGCTTCGGGGCCTTCTACTGCCCTGATTTACTCTGGCACGTCCCTGATGACATCATCAGAGACGCGGCAGAGCAAATCAGGACAGTAGAAGGCCCCGAAGTAGCGTGTGTAGAGTGCTGCACACGCTGCTGGAGTCGGGACCGCGAAGAACGTAGCGGCTGGAGTGGTTTTTCGGCGCTTCCCTTCTCACCCCACGAGGTGTCGCCACGGCTCCTCTCGATCCCTGCCAGCGTCGGAAGCCTTCTCCGATGCTGGTGCGGCTGGTGAGAGGAGCCGAATATTGTGGAGAGTCCAGCGCTGGCGGCCAGTCCTGTCGGCAGTGTAGGTAGGTGCTGGGAAGAAGGCTGGGGACTCGTGCATGCGCACTCCTGCGGCCACAGACCTACAGATCATGGAAGCACGCAGTTAAGAGTGCACATGCGCGGCTAGGGTTTTATTATATAGATAGGATCCATTAAGCTTCAATTGGTTCTACTCTAATTTTGTATAACTATTAGGTAAGATTGGTCAGCTGCCTATGGCAACAGCTTCTTAGAGGGTAGTAGCTTTAGTAACACAGTAAATGACAGCAGAGCCTCACACATCAGTCCTTTTAGGCCCAGGTTACCCATGTTTAAAGCAAAACAATAGATCCTACCAGACAAACTCAAAGAACCATGTCTCTCGCCACACATACTTTAACCTGCTTTTCTGCAAAAACACAAAGGAGATATATGATGATCAAACAACAAGAAGCAAAATGAGAAACAAAGCAAAAGAAAAGCTCAGCTTAACACACCATAATAAAATTACGAAAAGTTATATGGAAGCTGATATTCTACCTCTCCACAACATGCAGATCAGAACTAGAACATTTCTCCATGGATGTCACCATACAAAAACAATTCCTGATTTTCATGGTATCTGAGCAATAGCAACACAAAGCTCTCCACTACCAGCAGTGGCGTACCTAGGGGGGGCCGGGGGGGGCGGGCCGCCCCGGGTACCAGCCCTAAGGGGGTGTTCCCGGCCTTGCCGTTCAGTCCCCCGCCACCCCCGAAGGACCGCTCGCCCCACTGACCTTCCTGCACCACCTGTGAAGCAGCCCGCAGCAGGATCGCGAAGTCAGCGTCGGCATCCCTGCGCTGCTTCCTGCTCCGCGATCCCGCCCCTCCTCTGACGTCAGAGGAGGGGCGGGACCGTGGCGCAGGAAGCAGCGCAGGGATCGCTGACGCTTGTCAGCCTAGAGGCCTCTGGGAGATTATATCGATCTAACTCTGGCATGGGAATGCAGATAGACTCTGTGTGCAAGTAGCCCTGATTGCCCTGATTGAATCATGGCTAGCTAAAAGGTGTTAATGCCTGATTAAGAGGGTGCTTAGGATAATGGTGCACAGATCAAGCCAGAGACTTAATCCCATCAGGTTTCTCACCCTCCTTTGTCTATTAAATTGACCATTGTCTCAAACAGTTTACAAATTCTAAACAGAAAGATACTGGGAGATACAATATTTTCTCTATTCAGAATAAGATTCCAAGGTATAAAAGCCTGCTCTCTGCTCTATGAAGGGAGCTCTCTCTTTTCCTATCAAGCTATCATGGGAGGGGTCTTGGCTCTCCCTCTCTCTGTCTATACTTCCCTTTATCTACGGAACACGAAGCTTCCTAGAACTGCAAGCTTCTATGTCCCTCTCTGCCTCTGACCTCTGTAAGGCAGTGAGACTGCTTGCTCTCTGCTTAAGTGTAATGCTCTCTGCTTAATTGTAATGCTTATGAATATTACTTTTCTGTAAGCCTATTTCTATAATATATTCTTTATGCAATCACCTCTGGTTGTGTCTATTATTCTACTTCCTGGTGAGTCATCTGTGAGGGAACTGAACCTGGGACCTGGCGTTTGTCAGTACGCCTTTCACTTAACCCCTACCACCTAATATTGTGGGGGCCACTTTCAAACTGACATTTTGGGGGCTCTGTCTCGGTCCTTCCTGATGATTTTATTTGGGTAAGTAGAATTTAAGTTTTTTTTTTAATGCACTGTGCAATAAGATTATGTATAGACAGAGTGAGATAGAAATCAAAAGTCCTTGGAAAACCCTTAGATTGATTGTACGTTAGACTGGATGACACACTGTTGAAAAGTTCCAGTAATATTGTGGGGTTTTATACTTGGTGAGATTTTATTTCAATTTTTGATTGATAGACAGAGTGAGATAGAAATCAAAAGTCCTTTTGGAACCCTTAAATTGTTTTAGACTGGATGACACAATTGTGAAAAGTTTCAGTAATATTTTGGGTTTTATATTTGGTGAGATTTTACTATCAAAAGTCTTTGTAGTTTACCTGTGCCAGTTTGCATTGTATGATTTGCTATTATATGCTTGCTAGGGTGTTGCATGTAAGAATATTTGAGCTGCTCTGAAGAAAAGCAGGGTTCAAAGTGAAAACAGTCACTCAATTAAGACACGCCACATCTGTACTAACTTTAACTTTTTTACCTTGTGCTTTTAATTCTATTTCTTGTCAGTCTCTGCCCTGGTGAAAGGCCCAGTGCACACTGGACTGGAACTGGCAGCTGACATCTCTGCTCTTCTATATTTTATCCTGCTAAACTTCTGCCTGTAAATTTCAGGTAGTAACCAGTGTGGGCAAGTGTGGGCATAAGTGTATTATTTATGCCAATGACTCTTGCCTAACACGCTTTACCTCGCTTTTCTACCTATTAACTAAAGTCTCCCTCCTTCATAAGTGGGAGCATTTCAATCTCAAAGGCTACACACTGACAGGGACATTTAGAAGCCCATTCTCTCTCATGAAATATATGAGCAAGGCCCACGAACCAAGGCAGACTTCTGCAGCCTCAAATATGAACCCTTTTGATTTTCAAGAACTCACAGATATTGTACACAAATATTTTGACAAGAAAGGGGGTCCATATGAGGGTAATTTTCCAGAAAACACATGGCACGATATTCAGAAACAAATGGTTTCTCATTCTCAGGAGTTTAGAAAGAAAACAGATAAACGCAAATGCCTTTTCATTCAGGGCTTATGTAGAGGACTTATTAGCCTAAGACAAGATAATACTATCTTGAACACTCAGTGCAATCAGCTGTCCAAAGACTTAGATGAGGCACAAATTAATATATCCATGCTAAGAACCCAAATTGTTCAGGCCACAAATACCTTTTTAACTGTAAATGAACAATTAGAAGAGGCCAAGGCAGAATTAAAGTATTTAAAGTCAAAATGTGCCTCACAGGGACAGGTTAATGCTGTCTCCTCACAGATTCTGCCGTCTGCACCAGTGCAACATTCACCCTATCATTCACCCTATAATCCATGTAGTCAGTTTATTGAAAAACAAAACACTGTTTTTGTAGCAGGCCAGCGAAAAGGTAAACTAGCTACAGATGTAGAACAGGAAGAAGACCCGACAAACGAAAGTGAGGAAAATTCATTACCAGGCCAGAGCAATACCAATAGTACCCCTATAAGTGACACAGCTCCAGTAACTGTAGTGCTGCAGGGACATATGAAAGATAGTGACATTGAAAGAATAGTGGAGAAAGTGGGCCCTATGCCTTTTAACATAAATGAATGGTGCAAATGGGCTACTGACATACTGATTCACTGGGGTCTAGGGAAATACAAAAGGAACAATGCAGATTTTGATAAGCTTATGCACCTAGCCCTGGGTCCACATTATTATAAATTTGGATCTCTTGTTCATCCATACCAATTTGTAAAGATGGGCATCGAAAAACTATTTCGCTGCACCTCTTTGCAAGTACTTAGAACTCTTTCACCCCTGCCAAGTGATACACCAGAGCAGTTTGCATATAGAGTGTGGGTAATCAACGCGGTACTTAAAGAACATGAACATTGGCCCATTTCCTCAGATTACGGTCAGAGAGAACATAAAGAATTCCTATTAGAATTATTATCTCCCGAGATTACTAAACACCTTCTGTTGTTCTCGGAGGACCCTAAAACTACACCTTTTGACACTTTACTGCTCAGGATTGGGTCTGTGTGGAAGACCCAGCCAGCTCAAATTATATCAGTCTCAGAAGCTAGAAGGTGGCGTGCTGAGGGAGCACCCCAATACAAGAACATACCACACACAGGAAATAGAGGGCATGGCAGAGGTAGTTACAGAAATTCCTCCACTTACATTCCCTTCCATGAACTCAGAGACCAAAAGGAAAAATTAGAAAAAGAGAAAATGAAATGGGAACAGGATCGTCACACAATGCAGATAGAATTGGACAGGGTAAAAAGTGATTTGACAGCTAGGAACAACAGTGCTAGTCCATAGGGATGTCCTGACTCTCTGTGTCCGAATGCCAAGGTGACTCAGGCCTTCACAGCCCAGCCAGACTCCTTTCACTTACCTGTGGACTCACTTTTGGAGACGCAGGATAAGGGAAAGAAGTCAGACTCAGAATTCAGCTTGATATTGGACACTTCCGACTGCCCCAATGTTAATAATACCATAGAGGGTCAGGATAAATTAACTTTGATTGATACAGGGGCCAGAATCAGTTTCACAGATAGAGCGCCTCCTACTGGAGATCAGAAAAATATGGAAATTTGTGAGATTCAGGGTCTAAATGACAAAGCTTCAAAGTGTGTGTCTATCCCACAAAAGGAACAAATGAAAGACATTGTAGAAACTACTGCCAGCATGAGTGAGAATACAGGCAAAGAAATAGTTGAGGTGACTGGTCTTGCATTAGGTACAGGAATTCTAAATGCTTCTAAACCTTTGGTTCACAAGGTTATTCCTGTGCAGTTAGCCACACAATGCTGCCTGCCAGTGCAGAAGCATGATAATAGTGTAACTCACTCAGAGGCTGCAGATATTTCAGTTTGGGCACAAGATTGTGGGAAAAGGTACACAGAAATTTTGTTTGAGGGCAAAGATCCTGCACCACAAACACAGCAACCAGTACTTCCTCCAGCAACAGAACTGGTGCCTAAGATGGAGGAGAGAGGTCTGAGTGGACCTATCTCTTTAGCATGTGTCTCTCCAACTGGGTCATTTGCTAAATCAGAGGGCTCTGTTAGGCTCACTATACACTCTCAGGCCCTAAAGCCTGTAGTGCCAGTGGCTTCCTCTTGCTCTGACATTACTGTGAAATTTAACCCTACATGTGCATTTTTCTCTGTCCTAGACATGACTAATGATTTTCGGAATTTGCCCCTTGCCTCTGAATGCCAGGACACAACAGTGCAGACAGAAGAAGACAAATCTAGCCTGCACCTGACTTCTGCACCGCAGTGCCCACTCCTCCGAGTGCAGTGGGACCCAGGTGGCAGACATGTGGTCCAGGTCAGCCTGAATGGAACATGGACAAAGTTTGCTTTAAGTGACCTTGAGGTTGCTGCTAATTTAAAATGTTTTTTTTCTTTTTCCTAGCAGCAGTTCGGATATAGCCATCCCAGACCAATTTTGGCACAAAGATATTTCTAGTGTTTTCCAAGGTTCCTCTTTATCACTGCAGAGATAAAGATGTTCCAAAGAAGATATTAGCTTTATGCCTTTTCTGAATATGAGATGGTTATGATATGCATTATTTGTACTACTCAGGTGTTAATCTTTGCTGTGTTTTTCTATAACAAAGTGTTTATTTGCAGAGTTAAATTCAGCCCTGAACACTTGACAGATGGAAGAATAATGCCGACGCCTCAAAATTTGTGTTTTATGTTGTCTGTGCTATGTGGTCTGTCTTTTGTCTATTTGTTTTAGTTTAGGGGGTACCCCAGAATACATAACATTGGCCATTTCTAGAGCTCTTTTCCCCATTTTTATTTTTTTTTAACTAGCCCAATTGCGCAATGTTCTTTTTATATCCTAAATTTAGCTTAGTTAGGGATTATATTTTTAAGTAAAGGTTTCACTTTATACCGTGTTTATTCTATGCTTCTCATTAGATTCAGTACACATTTCTGACAAAATTTTTTTTATATATACATTCAGTACAGAATTATGGTCTCTCTGAAGTGCCATAATAGTTATATGCAGCACATAAAAACATATATTTTTGGAATGTCTGATTAAGAACCTTAAGTACTTGAATATTGTCTGTCTTTTGCCATAACTAAAACAAGTAAATGCATTAATATTGTTACATGTTGCCACATTCAGTACAGGCAACTAGTCTCTCTCTCTCTCTCTCTCTCTCTATGCATTCAGTACAGGCAATCTGGTTTCTCTCTCTCTACATTCAGTACAGGCAACATGTTTTCTCTTCCATTTTCTATCTCTTATTTGGATCACACTGGAGTACAGCTGCTGAATGATATCGGGACTCTTTTCAAATCCCTCCCTGTATGCACAGACATCATTTCATCTCAAGGGCGAACACCACCAGTTTCCAGTGACTTGACTGATCCTGTGCAAACATCAGATCCTGTGCAAACATCCTTTCATTTCAAGTGTGAACCTCAAAAGTTTAAAGAGACTGCCGGTTCCTGCTGGACTAATTCATCTTCATGCACCCTGACTGCAAAGACTTTTCCACACATGCTGTACACAATGTTTCCTGTTCATCGGATATAGCCACCTTCCTAAGAACGCTTTGCTGTACAATTCCTCCTATTTAACCTATTCTATGGACATTCCAGACTTTACTTCATATGCTGTGTATCCACTACCTCTTGGTATGGGGAATGAGACATTTCAAAAGCTGCTGATCTTTACTGAACTCCATACTTACACTGAACAACTTCAGAAAACCTCCAAAAAAGTGAATCATACTATCACTTTTGAAAATGGACAGATTGCACAAACTGTAGAAAATTTAATACAAGACGCTCATGTCTCAGTTTGGGAACTTTTCTTTGGGTATTCGCCCACTGCAAACCACGTATTTAATGTTTTAATTCACCCTATCATTATCTTAATTATTGTACAAATTTTGCTATGTATTATTATGATTTTTCTTTGCTGTAAAGTGAAACACATGTACATTTCTTTACAACGCTTATCATACAAGCTTCCCTCTAACTTTTAAGGCAGTTATACATGTATTTCCAGTATCTTTTCTGACACTTGCTAATTTGGTCCTAATTTGGTTTTAATTTGGCATGGCCTATTGCATTACCATTACCAGGGTCAGATATAATATTATCCCATATCCCATACTTAGATACTCTCTCTTATGACATCTTGGTACCTTTATACCTGAACCTCCTGAAAAAGCTTCCTGCATCCCTTATGTAACGTTCACTCGCTCAACGACGGGTAAGATATAGGCATACTGGGATCCCCGCCCAGTTGATGGCCTATACAACCTAAGACAGAGGTTTGAACTCATAATGGGAACAACCTATCTTCATAGCTTGGAGATTCTGCAGCAAAGGGGACGTGCGACTATAATGTTGGAGGTAAAAGAAGCATCTGCTAATTGCAGATTGACTGTTTAAAGAAGGGTACCACAAGCTTGCCTTCATTAAAAAAAAAAAAAAAAAAAAAAAAGTATGGGAGATGTCAGCCTAGAGGCCTCTGGGAGATTATATCGATCTAACTCTGGCATGGGAATGCAGATAGACTCTGTGTGCAAGTAGCCCTGATTGCCCTGATTGAATCATGGCTAGCTAAAAGGTGTTAATGCCTGATTAAGAGGGTGCTTAGGATAATGGTGCACAGATCAAGCCAGAGACTTAATCCCATCAGGTTTCTCACCCTCCTTTGTCTATTAAATTGACCATTGTCTCAAACAGTTTACAAATTCTAAACAGAAAGATACTGGGAGATACAATATTTTCTCTATTCAGAATAAGATTCCAAGGTATAAAAGCCTGCTCTCTGCTCTATGAAGGGAGCTCTCTCTTTTCCTATCAAGCTATCATGGGAGGGGTCTTGGCTCTCCCTCTCTCTGTCTATACTTCCCTTTATCTACGGAACACGAAGCTTCCTAGAACTGCAAGCTTCTATGTCCCTCTCTGCCTCTGACCTCTGTAAGGCAGTGAGACTGCTTGCTCTCTGCTTAAGTGTAATGCTCTCTGCTTAATTGTAATGCTTATGAATATTACTTTTCTGTAAGCCTATTTCTATAATATATTCTTTATGCAATCACCTCTGGTTGTGTCTATTATTCTACTTCCTGGTGAGTCATCTGTGAGGGAACTGAACCTGGGACCTGGCGTTTGTCAGTACGCCTTTCACTTAACCCCTACCACCTAATATTGTGGGGGCCACTTTCAAACTGACAACGCTGACTTCACGATCCTGCTGCGGCTGTTCATAGGTGGTGCGGGGAGGCCAGGGGGGGCGAGCGGTCCTTCGGGGTGGGTCGGGGCATCAGGCCTTCAGGGTGGGGCGGGCGGGCAGGCAAGCAGGCTTTCAAGGGGGAGGGGGGTGACAGGCAGGCAGGCAGGCCTTCAAGGGGGGACAGGCCTTCAGGGGGGGGGTGCAGACCTTCAAGGGGTGCAGGCCTTCAAGGGGGGCAGGCAGGCCTTCAGGGGGGTGCAGGCCTTCGGGGGGGTGCAGACCTTCAAGGGGGTGCAGGCCTTCAAGGGGGGGAACAGGCCTTCAAGGGGGGAAAGGCAGGCAGGCCTTCAAGGGGGGGACAGGCCTACAAGGGGGGGGGACAGGCCTACAAGGGGGGGGACAGGCCTTCAAGGGGGGGTGCAGGCCTTCAAGGGGGAGACAGGCCTTCAAGGGGGGGAAAGGCAGGCAGGCAGGCCTTAAAGGGGGGACAGGCCTACAAGGGGGGGACAGGCCTACAAGGGGGTGGGACAGGCCTTCAAGGGGGGGACAGGCCTTCAAGGGGGGGACAGGCCTTCGGGGGGGGACAGGCCTTCGGGGGAGTGCAGGCCTTCGGGGGGGGGTGCAGTCCTTCAAGGGGGTGCAGGCCTTCAAGGGGGGGAAAGGCAGGCAGGCAGGCCTTCAAGGGGGGGACAGGCCTACAAGGGGGGGAGAAGCTACAAGGGGGTGGTACAAGCCTTCAAGTGGGGGACAGGCCTTCGGGGGGGGGTGCAGACCTTCAAGGGAGTGCAGGCCTTCGAGGGGGGTGGTGCAGGCCTTCAAGGGGGTGCAGGCCTTCAAGGGGGGACAGGCCTTCAAGGGGGGAAAGGCAGGCAGGCAGGCCTTCAAGGGGGGACAGGCCTACAAGGGGGGGGGTGAAGCTACAAGGGGGTGGGACAGGCCTTCAAATGGGGGACAGGCCTTCGGGGGGTGCAGACCTTCAAGAGGGGGACAGGCAGGCAGGCCTTCAAGGGGGGGACAGGCCTACAAGGGGAAGGGACAGGCCTTCAAGGGGAGTGCAGGCCTTCAAGGTGGGACAGGCAGACCTTTAAGGGGGGACAGGCCTTTGGGGGGGGACCATGATTTAGAAGTACACGGAGGGAAGGGGGTGTTCAAAGAGACATGCATATGTCAAACTTTGGGGGGGGGGGGAAGAAATAATGGGTCTGAAAATAGAGGAGAGGGAGAGAGATGATGGACCATGGGATTTAGGGAGGGAAGGAACAGAAAGGGAGAGAAATTGGACACAAGGGATGGTGTGGAGGAGGGATAGAGATACTGGATAGGAGGGTAATTAGGAAAAGAAACGGAGAGATGGTGGACTCTGGGATGGTGGGGAAGGAGGGAGAGATGCCGGATGAAAGGGTATTTAAGAAAAGGTGGATCTGTGGAGGGAGATGAAAAAAAGGAAAGATACCAGACTTCCTGGGAAGGGAAGGGAAATGGAAAGGGAGGACAGAGTTGGCAGATGGATGGTTAGCATGCAGAAAGAAGGAGACCCTGGCAAGCAAGTTATCAGAAGAAAACCAGAGCCTTGGACCAACAAGATTTGAAATATAACCAGACAACAAAAGGTAGAAAAATTAATTTTATTTTCTGTTTTGTGATTATAACATGTCAGATTTGAAATGTGTATCCTGCCAGAGCTGGTGTTGGACTGCAAACGTGAGCTAGGATTTAACAGAAAGAGGAAAAGTCCTTTTTGTTTCTTTATTTTATTTACACCACAGCGCCAGTGTGGTTAGGAGAAGCCAAAGGGGGTGAAAAAGCTATAAAACCCACCAGGAGTTTTGAAAAAAATCACCCAACTGGGCAGGAAAATCGAATTGAAAAACCAATTCAATAGGGCTGAATCGAATCAAAATTTTTTTTTTCCTGTATCTGGCAGCATTAGTTTGCGCTACTGTCTTAGACTTTAGGACCTGGGATTGGGGAGAGATGGCATCCTCAGTACTTTATAATGCAAGTGAAACGAGGATTTGGTCAGACTTTTGAAGGGTCTGCAGAAAAAAAATATTGTATAGGCCGGGGACATGAGACAGCAGGAAATGGGAACTTTTCTTCCTTCTATTTTTGTGAATGGAAAGGCTGAGGATGTCAGAGAGGTCAGTTAAAATATGTGCTTTATAAGAAAATATAATAATGTGTTTTATAAAGTTTATAGCATAGCTGGCCTACCCAGTGAGGTGTTCCTAGTGGTGATGGTGGCAGCGTGTCAATGTGTTGAGAGGAAGAGGTGGTCTGGGAAATTCTGCTGAGCAAACTCCGGGCCCATTTCCACCCCCCAGTTAGTCCACTCCACTCAACTGATTCACACACTGAGTGGGTCTTTGGGTGTTGTTTTGGGATCTCTTCCAGTGGTTTATCTCCTTCTGGTCCAAGGAAGGAAACTTTGTTATCCTTAGCATTGACCTACAGAATATGTTTGTAACAGCGCTGCTTGTGTGGCATTAGGCTATGTAGTGATCGAAAGAAAAAAACAGACCTTTGCACATTTTTGCACTATATGGTGGGTGTATGAGGAGATTCACATTTCCTGCACAGCTAAGTCCATGTGAAGTTACCTTGTGCTGTATTTGACATCTAGCAAGGTCTCTGTTTGAAAGGAAAGATCTAAACTTAAAAATGAAGTGGCCAGAAGTTATGGTAAAAGCAGATAGTGTAGCTGGTTTTAAGAAAGATTTGGACAAATTCCTGGAGGAAAAGTCCATAATCTGTTATTAAGACATGGGGGAAGTGTCTGCTTGCCCTGGATCGGTAGCATGGAATGTTGCTACTCTTTGGGTTTTGACCAGGTATTAGTGTCCTGGATTGGCTACCATGAGAATGGGCTACTGGGCATGATGGACCATTGGTCTGACCCAGTTAGGCTATTCTTATGTTATGTTCTCATCTGTAGGGGGCCTTTGTTTTCACTTCTTATTTTAATGTATTTTTTTTCTGGGAACTTATCAGTGTTTTTTATAATGGGAACAAAAATGGAAGAGAATTAATGTGTGTGGAATGGGGGGTAACTAATTTCTTCAGCTAAATAATTCAATCCACTTCAAACAGACATAGGAGAACTTGTGCACCATTCACACACCCTCCAACCAAAAACGTCAAAAGAAAAAAACTGTTCGACAACCTCCTAGCCATTCGAGCTGCAACACTCGACCCCCAACTCTACAACCAATTGATATCAACCACAGACTGCAAAACCTTCAAAAAGAAATAAAAACCCTTCTATTCAAAAAACACATAAAACCGAACTAACACAATCAGAACTGTCCCAAGCATCACCTGCAACTACTCCATATGTACTTCTAATGTCATGACAATTTAGACATAATTTATGTTATGTTATGTTTGGAATAATGGTTACATATATGAGGTTCAATAAAAGAAAATTTTCACTGCCTGTTTCTATTCTGACCATTTATTCCATTTCATGGTTATTGCAAAAAAAAAAAAAAAAAAAAAATTTTTACATAGGGGGGGGGGGGGTGTCAAAAAATGATGGGCCCCGGGTGCCACATACCCTAGGTACGCCACTGACTACCAGGTATATTGTGAAATACAAAACCTGAAAAGGGCCTCTATATTTTGTACTGAATAAAGTACAAACACATCTGTAATTAATATTTACCAACGCTAATATATTTAAATTAATACATTCCAAATAAAACACACTGTTCTACCTTTGTTTTCTGGATGGTTTCATGTTCTATTATGGTGGTTCCAGTTATTTGTCTGCTTTTCTGTCTTTCTTCTGTTTCCAGTGTCTGTTGTCTCTTTTTCAATTCTCTTCTCTCCTTCTGCCTTGTTCCTTCAATATAAAGTATCTATCTCCTGACACTGATTTTTTTCTTTTTAGTTCTTTCCTTCCTTTTTTTTTTTTTTTTTGCCCCTGTCAACTCAAATTTCACCCTACTCCTTTTTACTTTTCACCTCCTCTCACCCCCTAGCTCAGGGATCTCAAAGTCCCTCCTTGAGGGCCGCAATCCAGTCGGGTTTTCAGGATTTCCCCAATGAATATGCATTGAAAGCAGTGCATGCACATAGATCTTATGCATATTCATTGGGGAAATCCTGAAAACCCAACTGGATTGCGGCCCTCAAGGAGGGACTTTGAAACTCCTGCCCTAGCTCTTCCATTTCCCATCTTGCACCTTCTCCAGCTTCCTATTTCCATTTATCTTTCGCCTATTTCCTATTACCACATGTCTATCCACTGTACTAGTGCTGCCCGATTCAAGGAAAAAATTTTTGATTCGATTCACCCTGTTTTCAATTTGATTTGCTTTCAATGACACAGCTTTTTAAGATTAAACATTTTATTTAACCAAGGCAATATCATGTCCAAGATAGGAACATTCAATCTATAACACAGAGTCTATGCAGCTTACATATTGGTTTGAGCGAGTATGGCTGTTCTTATGGTCTTATCTTTCTCTTAAAGTGCTCTCTTCCATTTTCTCTTTTCTGCCTATGTCCACTCAAATATAACTTTTGCTTTATTCTTTTTCACTTTTAATCTAATCAACTTTCTATCCCCTTCTCTTATCCCCTAGCTTTCACATTTCCCATCTTCCTATTCCCTTTTATCTGCTCCCATTTACCACATTTCTACCCTCTATACTCATTCTCCTCTCACTCATCTCCTTCACAACTCTCCCACATGATCTACCATTTTTTTAGTATCACCCTCTTTGTCCTTTACTCTACCCTTGTAACTCAAAATTTCCTTCCTCTCTTTCTTTCTCCCCCTCCCTCCCTCTCACAAGTCCATCTCTCCTTTCTGCCCTTCTACCCCCTTTTCCCAAGTCTGACATCTTTCCCTCTCTCCCCCTTTTGGCCCCAAATCCATACCTCTTCCACATTTTCTTGTCTATCCCTCCTCCACCCTGCTATTTCTGAGTTGTTCATCTCTTCCTCTCCCTATTTTACTCTCCTCCACCAAGTCCATCTTTCCCTCTCCCCATTTTCCCCCTCCACCAAGTCCATCTCTCTGTCTCCCTCTACTATCTCACCCTGACCCTCTTTCACCCCTTTTGCCATCTCTCCTGCCCCCTCCATCCTCCCCCAAGTCCATCTCTCCATACCCTCTTCTAGCCCATCTGTCCTCCCTATCCATCTACCAAATCTGACATCTCTCCCTCCCTCCCTTACCCCATCTCTGAGTATCTTTTCCTCCTTTCCTCACTTGAGTCCAATATCTCTCTCTTCTCCCACTCCCTCCCTTGAGTCCAATATCTTCAAGGAGCAGCATCTCGCTGCTGGTCAGCCTATCTTGCTTTGAATATCGACCCCTTCATTGCTAAAATATTTGATGGGGGAATGGAGGTCCAAACAACAGCACATTAGCCTGCCTAGTGATCAGTTTGGGGACCTGGTTCACACCACTCAGGGCACACATTAGGCAACTGTCGAGGTGATCATCAGAACCCGGTATTATACAAAGATGAACAAATGCATAAAGACTAAGAAATGTTTGTTTAAAATGAGCAAAAAACCCCAAAACAAACTTTTTTAACCACACCCCCTCTTCTTTTTCCTTTTATTAAATTTAACATATTTACACCTTGGTTATAGTGTATTTATTATGCAACTCACAAAGAGATGCACATAAATATTGAATAAGATTAGTCTTTCTTACATATGCCCTGGTTGTGACCTCCACTATGAAAGGAAAAGTTTTGTTTTTCTCTATGTGTTTGCATTGTTGCTGATCTTATCATGCATCTTCATGTTGCTTAGGCAAATTGCAGTTGTCACCTTTATTATCTTCCCAAGCGTTTTGCATCTCACTGTCATCCCCCCACCCCCTCCACATACAAAATTCTCTCTAAGCTAGGGATAGCTGTCCAGTTTTGCCTATATATTGCAGCCACTGCTTAAAATAAGAACCATTTCTTCTTCAAATTAAGTCCTTTTGTCAGCAGTATGCATTTTTGGCTGTTCAGTCCCAGCCACTGGGAACATGAGCAATATGGGAAATGCAAGATGATGATGATCTTCTAGTGACAATGCATTCTAATGTTCCTCTTTCTGTTCAAGGCTCAGGCAGGTTTGCCAATGTTGTGGTAAGCATAACAGATGCTGAGGATGAGCATTTGTTTGAAACAAAATGGGTTATTTTGATGAAATGTTCCCTATTTTGTCTTGATGATTTCAAATGAATTAAGATTCATTTCTTTGGTTTATTTAAAAGAAAAAAAATCAAGCTACTACCACAACAAAAAGAAAAAGCACTCCTGGTCATAGGCACCAATTCTGTGGGTGCTGGAGGTTCTTCAGCAGTCTCAGTATTCTCTCCTCTACTTCTGTAGGTTGAGAACTGAGAGCTGTGTGCTGCAGGGCCACAGGGGAAGACTAGCTAAAAGTGCTTCTGTCTCCCCTCCCCAACTCCCCCCCCCCCGACGATCACGGCAGGAGGGTACACAACCCCTCCTGCTGACAAAATCTGTGATCGCCGGCAGGAAGGTGCTCAACCCTTCCTGCCGACAGAACCTGCCCCCCCCCAATAATTGTGGCAGGAGGGTACCCAACCCCTCCTGCCGGACCCCCAATGGCCCCCCACAAATATTGCTGGCAGGAGGGTGCCCAACCCCTTCTGCTGGACCCCGCCAACAAAACCCACACCTCGGAACCCCCCTTGGTCTTACCTGCAAGTTGGCCAGATGGCTCCTCGCACCATCCGGCCAGCAGGCCCACCTCTGTCCAAATGAGGCAGGCCCACCCCTCTACTGCCCAACCCACAAGATCCTAGGGCCTGATTGGCCCAAGCGCCTAAGGCCCCTTCTATAGTGGGAGGGGCCTTAGGCGCCTGGACCAATCATAATAAGAATCAGTGATTATAAAGAGGGTAGAGAGATTTACATTTTTTGAGACTAGCCAAGTTTTCAGATGCTTTTGGAATAATTGGAAGGAGCCCAGATTCCACAGCAAAGCAGGAAGGTTATTCCAAAGCTCAGTGATTTTGACGAAAAGAGATTTCCCTAATTTTCCCGCATAGATAACACATTTTAACGAGGGGAAAGATAGTTTAAGTTTTTGGGTGGATCTGGTAGTGTCAGGTCTCGTAGAATTCGAAGATAGTGGAATTAGGGGGGGGATTAGAATGCCATGCAGGATCTTGAAAGTTAGGCAGGCACATTTAAAGTGAACCCTAGAAATTACTGGAAGCCAGTGAAGTTTTGACAGAAGCAGGGAAACATGATCAAATTTACTTTTTACAAAGATCAACCTAGCTGCTGAAGTCTTTGAAGACTTTTCTTGTTTAGACTTGGGGCTCCTTTTACGAAGGTGTGTTAGGGCCTTAATGCGTGGAATAGCGCGCGCTAAAATGCCGCCTGCGCTAGCCGCTACCGCCTCCTCTTGAGCAGGCAGTAGTTTTTCGGCTAGCGTGCACTAAAAATGCTAGCGTAAAAGGAGCCCTTAGAGAGATGGAGTTACAATAGTCCAGCCTGGAAAGAATGATTAATTGTACAAGGACAGCAAAATGTTGTTGGTGGAAGCAGGATTTCACTTTTCTCAACATGTGAAGACTAAAAAAACATTTTTTTTACCAGATTGTTGAGATGGTCATTAAATGACAGTGTAGAGTTAATAAGGATGCCCAAAACTTTGCTTGAGAATTCAACCTGCAGTGCGGGACCAGAAAGTAATGAAATAAGTTTCAAGTTTATTTAAATTTGATAAATCGCTTATTACATACTAAGCGAGTAACAGTAAAATATAAGATAGGTCTAGAGTTCGTTGTACAGCTTTAAAAGGGGATAAAAACAGACTGACAAAAACAGACAAACTCAGATACATAAGGGAAGGAAAAAGAAAGGGAGAAAGTTACAAAATTACTATTATTCAATTGAGGAGAAAAGAAAAAAGCCAAATAGGGAGAGAACATGAGGAGTGGGATTAAGATTATTGAAAATGAATTATTTAAAGATTAAATGCGTCTTTAAGAGAAAAGTTTTTAAATTATTTTTGAATCTGCTGAGATCTTTAACTTCTCTTATATATAAAGGCAGGGCGTTCCAGGTTAAAGGGGCCATTACTGAATATATATCATGACGTCTGGTTCCAATAATTTTCAAAGAAGGAACCATTAGCAACCCCCTGAGTTGTGGATTGGAGAGAACGTGTCGTGTTTTATTGGATTAGTAACCGATCTATAAATTGAGGTTCGTTGGTAGATAGTGTTTTAAATACTAAGAGCATTGGTAGCTGATGCTAGAGGACCTTACTGGACTAGCACAAAACCAATTTCTTTTTAGATTTGTAAGTCAAGTCACTAGGACTTGAACATGAGTTGATGGCACCTCACTAACTAAGGCCTAAGTTATGCATATTTGTGGGTGATATTTTGAAGGCTGTTCCTGATATGTTTTGCATATAAATACCGGTAATTAGAACTAAAATTATCGCCTTGATTAAAATATCACTGGTACTGAGATGCTGTTTGGCTTTCTATGCACAATGCAGAACCCAGCAGCCTCACAAGTTATACTTTTATTGATGTTCTTTCTAATCAAAATAATGTTAGGATCCCCCCCCAGACTTAAAATGTTTATTTGTAATGCCTTAGGCCCATAAAATTGCATAAAATCAACTTTCTGCTTTGAGTGGGGAAGAAAATTAAGACTGCAGGGATGGGGATGAAAAATGTACTTCACTGCGGGGACAGTAAAGGGATGGGGATGAATCTTTGTCCCTGCATCACTCTCTAGTGCTCACTGCAGTGTTTAAAATGCTGCCTTTTCCTAGGTGCACCCTTGTTAATAATAATAACTTTATTTTTATATACCGCTGTACCACAAACGGTTCAAAGCAGTTTACAGAGGAAGAGACTGTATACAAACAGCGATATAACAGAAAGTTTTTTGAGGTTACGTTAGTGTGTTAAGATACATTAGTATGGTAAGATGGGTCAAATTTATCTGGAAGTGGTCTAAAAGTACATCAAGGCAGGAGTGGGGTCAGAGAAATTTATCAAAGAGAGAAGTTATGATTGACTTCCTGAAAGTTTGATAAGTTGTGCAATTCGCAGATCATTACTTAAAATCATTTTTTAATATAGAGGAGGGGGTGTTTAAAAATGATCAGCCCTGGGTGTCAAATATACTAGGTACACCACTGCATCGCCTTATTCTTTTGTCAAGCCAAGCCAGCTTGGGGTGACTATTGTCTACAAGCTGCAGCCTAGCAGGTCACAATTGGCATAGGAGCCAGACTTTTCAAAATGATTGGGGATACCCAACTCAAGACTCATTTCCTTGGCTATAAAAAGTTGGAGAGTGATGACATAACATGCCAGGCTGTATTTAAATGGAGAGCATAGGAGATGGTGCAAACATAGGGAGGGCTTATGTGGCCAAAACAATAACTAGGGAATAACTGAAAATCCCACTAGACTCGCTTTCTCTCAATCCTAGCTCATCCTTACTGATGTACCACACCTTACACTTCTTCCTCCACAGCCCATCTGCATCACACTTTATATCTTCCAGCCCAGGCTAATCCGTCCATACCACCTACACTCTCTCCTTCCTTAATACTTTCTCTTTCATACTCAGCCTGTCCAGACCACATATACTTTACTTCTCCCTGACCACCTTCTCTTAATCTCTGCTTCCTCTTACCCAATTTCTCCCTCACTTCTTATTCCTTATGCATGGGGCTACGGGGCTTAATACTTACCCTGCCTGTTCTACTTCCCCATCCTAAACTTCTCTGTTCATTATTTCCTTCTGAACTGACTTGCTGTGCTTCCGCTATCCAGTTCCTCTCTCCTCATTAGCCAATATCCCTCTCTTGAAGGCTAGGCCTACCCTTCCCATCCCTCACCCTTGCTTAGCTGATTCAACTCACATCTTAATTTATTATACAATCTTTCCCATATGCATGTATCATCTTCCCAGAGCCTAATTTAAGTACCTGTGAGACCTGTTTGTCAAATGTAAGGTGTAAGTCTAGAATTACTCCCAAATTACAAAACATATTTATTGTAGATAAAAGCAGGCTTCTGGTGAGAACCTGTAAACCAATAGGCAGTTTTCTTCAAAAGATTTTAGACTAGCTTGTGTGTAACTAGCAGTACTGGGTGCCAACTACTTAAAAAGTAGTTTAATTTCAACTATAGTTACTTTACTAAAATAAAGTAGTTTATCAGGTTAACCGCATTTTTTTTATAGTAGTTTAACTACATGAGATAACTATTGCAAAAGTAGGTAACTAGTAGTTAAGCACTTCAGTGGCATTTTAATTTGCCTTAAAATCAATTGCCCAACCATTGCAGTTAGGAAGAAATGTGTTTAATGTTAGAAATTAAGTTAATAAATTCTCAGCAAATCACTAATTAACTAATGCTAAATACTTCATGATTATTCTGCTTTATGTTTTAAAGTCTCAGAATTCTCAATATATCACTTCAGATTATACATTTCTTTTCCACAGGTGGAGGCACCGAGCGCCAACCAAGTAATGGACTGACGGAGACCACCTTTGGGGGACTCCAGCCAGGTCGGTCCCCGGACCCAGGGCCGCCCCATCTCAGATCCCTATCAAATCAATTTTTTTTTAAAATTTCATCTTTAACAATTTCCAATTTTCTTTGATTCATGCTTCGTATGTTCCATATTCCTATGTTAAGAATATCTTTACAGCTTCTAATCTCCCCTTTTCTGTCCAGCAACATCAGCATTAGGACATCTCGGTGGCTTTGAACCGTCAGCTTCATAAACACTGGGCATGATTAGTGGAGTACCACAGGGCTCAGTCTTTGGCCCAATCCTATTCAACATCTTTATAAGAGACTTGGCAGAAGGGCTTCGAGGTAAAATAACATTATTCGCCGATGACGCCAAACTGAGTAATGTAGTGGGCAAATGCACAACAGACGAAGATTCAGTGCCCGACAACATGATGCACGACCTACTCCTACTGGAGCAATGGTCTAGGACATGGCAACTCAACTTCAATGCCAAAAAATGCAAAGTTATGCACCTGGGCAGCCAGAATCCATGCAAGTCTTATACCCTTTATGGCGAGATCCTAGCAAAAACGGTAGCAGAACGAGACTTGGGGGTAATCGTCAGTGAGGACATGAAGTCTGCCAATCAAGTGGAGCAGGCTTCGTCCAAGGCAAGACAAATCATGGGCTGCATACGAAGGGGTTTCGTCAGTCGTAAGGCGGAAGTCATTATGCCATTGTATAGATCCATGGTGAGGCCCCACCTGGAATACTGTGTGCAATTCTGGAGGCCGCATTATCGCAAGGATGTGCTGAGACTGGAATCGGTGCAAAGAATGGCCACCCGGATGGTCTCGGGACTCAAGGATCTACCATACGAAAAACGGCTTGACAAATTACAGCTATACTCGCTCGAGGAGCGCAGAGAGAGGGGGGACATGATCGAGACGTTCAAGTATCTTACGGGCCGCATCGAGGCGGAGGAAGATATCTTCTTTTTCAAGGGTCCCATGACAACAAGAGGACATCCGTTGAAAATCAGAGGCGGGAAACTACGAGGTGACACCAGGAAATTCTTTTTCACTGAAAGAGTGGTTGATCGCTGGAATAGTCTTCCACTACAGGTGATTGAGGCCAGCAGCGTGCCTGATTTTAAGGCCAAATGGGATCGGCATATGGGATCTATTCACAGGGCAAAGGTAGGGGAGGGACATTAAGGTGGGCAGACTAGATGGGCCGTGGGCCCTTATCTGCCGTCTATTTCTATGTTTCTATGTTTCTATACTCTGGGTGATGATCAATTCTTCCCTAGTAGCATAGTGAGTGCCTTCTGACCTAGGGGACCATTTTCCACTACCATAGATTAATTCTTTATGTCTTATCATCAAGTTTTCTTGGCAGAGTACAGAAGTAGATTGCTGGGTCTTTCTTCTGTGCAGTATAAATTTGATGCTGTCACCATTGTGGCATCAAATGCAACCCTCCGCCTCCAACACTGCCCATCTGCTGCTGCCCAGATGGGCAGTGTTATAGTTAGTCTGGCATCTCCACTGAAACTTGGGAGACCTGCTGGTAGTGAAACTACCTATGCCAACTTTCAGCTTCTCAGATGTGTGCAGGCCCTAATGGCACGACAAGCCCATGTACCATGACTGGAGTATCTATATCTATTTAAATCTAATATTGTTTTATAAGCATCATAGCAAGAATGATACCACTAACATAGAACTTATACTTACAGTTTGAGGAACTGGTAGTTGAACCTACTTGTGAGGTCCTCTAAGGCCACTCTGTATCAGAGATAGCTCCTTTTTCTGGTATGGGAGGACAAAATAATGATGTTTCCTCATGAGAAACAGGCTGGCAAGCAGCCTGGAATCATGGAAGTTAGGTTGCCTTCTTGCAGCCATTGTGCAGAGTATGTCTCTGCAATGATGACATCATGACGTCGATACACGCTGATGTCATAGGGCACCTATAAGGACGTTAATATATATAATATATAGAGAAAATATGATTCTGTATATGGCGCTCTAGGAGAAGGTACCTGAAGTTAGAACGCCTATTAACGCCGAGATAAATAGGTGCACTAAAGTTCTTTGGATGCTGCTTGGTGTGATTCCAAAGCATGTACCTAAGTTTTCTAGAATTGCACTGAGCACCATCTGCATCGGTGCCGATTTTTCAGGCATTTTTTAAAGAGAATCTGGCCCTTAGGCCCTGATTCTCAGAGAGACACTGAAAATTAGGGAGCATTAGGTGTCCTACTATTACCTAACTTGATTTAATTGGCATTAAACAATGCGCTAATTGACGTGTTGTTTAAAACCAATTAAAAACTAATTTAGGAAAAAAATGTAGGCACCTACAAGCACCTATCGAACAGAGGCGCCTAGAGTCAAAGTGGGCATGGATTGCGCCAGAAGTGACTGTAGGCGCTGGTAGGAGCCCCTGTGAATGTGATTCTCATGTAAAGTAGGCACTGGAAATATAGTCCAGAAAAACCCTGGCTTACATTTCCAGTGTCTACTTTACACATGGCCGTGATTCTGCAGCTAGGACCAGTACATGATTGACATGTGAGCAGCACCGGTTTTGGAGGTGCTGGCTGATATCAGCGCCAGTGGCAGAATCCGGCCCTTACCATTAGGCACTAAATTATCTGGCCTACAATGAGGCACTAAATTATAGAATTACCGCCATAAAGTGCAGTTCTATAACTAGGCGTCTTCATTGTAAAATTATTTTGTTTTATGTGTAGTTTCAGTTGAATGTGGATTATGTATGTTTTATTGTTATCTACCAAGAATTGTAGATTGTGAGAAATTCAAATTTTTTAAATAAATAATTGAACAAACAAAAATCACTGCACCAATAGCTAAAGCTTCAGTATCTAGTGAAAGAAATGTTTGCCTCCTCTCATATGTTACTCTACATAAGGGGTAGGTAATTCCGGTCCTCAAGAGCCGGAGCCAGGTCAGGTTTTCAAGATATCCACAATTAATATGTATGAGATGGATTTGCATGCACTGCCTCCTTGAAATGCAAATCTATCTCATGCATATTTATTGTGGATATCTTGAAAACCTGACCTGGCTCCGGCTCTCGAGGACCGGAATTGCCTACCCCTGCTCTACAGGGTATGGATATAGTCAAATCCCCGAGTCCAGAAACAAGCATTCGTAGTCCAAAAAATATCAAAACAAAGGGTATCACAAGAGTTCAGTTTTATACTTCACAAGTCAAATCTAAGCTATCAGGTGAGATGCCAGAGTTCCTCTCTCCTTGTCTCTGTTGATTCACTGCTTCAGAAGGTAAAAAAATAAACTTTCTTCATAGGTGGATGGGCTGTAGGTATGTGAAGAATGTTAGTAAATCACTTCTTGAGAGTGGCATGTCGAGACTCCAGAGAGACTAGAAAAACTTAAAAGTCTCAAATTCATTCACTTTGCTCTCCAGTTTTTGACATAATTCCAGGCTGTCCTGGAACAAAGGCCAACATTCACAGACTATTTATCTGGTTCATTGTTTCAACCCCTCCACCATCCTCTTATTTAATTTAGCCAGCCTCTCACTATGGGATGAGGGTAACCCAAGAGGCACTGCACAAAAAGAAAATGTATAGGGTGCTTGTTTAAAGGAGGCAATATTCACCCGGCAGGGCATTTCATGTTGGGCTGTATCTGAGTACCAGCAATGAAGTTCTGGGAATTTGGCAGCACTTGGAGCTCTGGTTATGCGCGATATTGAGTACCATACTTGCCTAGCTAATTGAATGTACTTAGGACTGCTTTTTATGTGGTCCAAAATGCCCGGTTAGCCAAGCAGGCACCAGCAGTGAATATCACTGGTACCCACATGACTCCACCCCAGATAACCCTGTCACAAAATGGAGAGTGCCACAATGGTCAGTGGCACTATCTGGTTAAGGGTCACTAAATATGTCTGCTCCTGGCTCAGCATCTTCTCTGAATATCAAAAATGTCCAGGGTCCTGTTGACTAGAGGGAGCCAAAACTGAAGGCCTAAACAGGAACAAACAAAAAACGCAATGGAGTACAAAAGAGTAATGTAAGTAAAGCATCTTTTTTTTTTTTTAGGTGATCTCCACAGATCAGATATTTACAGTCTTGTAAACGCCATCAAACAACTTCAAGTCAAAAAGTAGACACAGTAAAGTATAGACTGCAATCCAAGTTCCAGAACTGGAAGTTCTCCTTAATTTTCTTCTTTCTTAGTCTCCTGTTATCCTCCTTTCTTCTAGATTCTCCTCCTAACCAGTTCTGAAATAGGCACTTTTCTTCACACTCCTTAGAATTCAGTGACAAAATACACCCTTACAGATCTCAACTTTCAGACATTATGAGCCGGATTCAGTAAATGGTACTGGAAAAAAAATCCATAATAAACTTCATCAAAACTTAGGGTTACCAAAGTGGGTGAGCCTGGGACCACCAAGGACCACCCATGCCTATACCACTGTCACCCACAAAGTATGTGTCATTGCACCTAAGTACATACTTACAGAATACCGCTTAACCAGAAAGTTTTCATTTACATGTATATGTATTCATTTGTGAGCCCTCCAGGGATAGGGAAATACCTAGTGTACCTGGGTGTAACATACCTCGAGCTACAACTGAAAAGGTTGAGGTGAATCCAATATACATTAAATGAAAACATATGCATGTAAATGACTAGAATATGAACATTTACATCCATCTTGTCAGCTAACAGTGGGTGGCTACTTATAGAATTGCCCCCATAATGGGTCTCTAACATATGGAAAGCTAGCTCTAACTATTGAGGGGTGTATCTGTAATATGGAAACACCTTTTATTGGTCTACTTGCTCTCCTTCCCCTGAATACAGATAAGAATCACAGCAAACTAGCTAAAATCATCTCTTCAGCAAAAATGGTCAAATCCACTCTTCTACTGTGAAGGATGCACCTAGTTAGCAGGTCCCTTCCATGCAGTGTCAAGTCCTCTAGTGTTCAGTAGAGATGAATCAGGTGACAGGATCCTCTTACACTCTCTGGGTCAGATTTAGTATATGACATCCAAAGTTAGGTGCCATTAAAATCTGTGCCAAGTCTATAAAGGTCACTTAGTGTTAATCAACCTTAATAGACTAGCACTTAACACAGATTTTGAGGCCAACTTTGGGCATGAGGACTTATGTCTGTCAAAAGTTGGTGAAAATCCTGGTAGCCAACTAATAGATGTTGGACATGAAAATCCACATATTCTATATAGTATTGTGCCTAATTTCTGGGAACACAACTGACCCGCCCATGCCCCTTCTATAAACATGCCCCCTTCTGAGATATGCACTAAGGATTTTAGGCTCCCAGTGTTATAGAAAAGCTCCTAAGCAGATCCACATATAGGTCCTAACAAGTGCCAATTAACTCCAACACTGGAAGATTAGGTTAAGAACATAAGAATTGCCTCTGCAGGGTTAGACCAGTGGTCCATCGTGCCCAGCAGTCCACTAACAGCAGTGCCCTAACTGAGACCAGCCCTACCTTATTAATCTTCTTTTTGTTATAAGACATAGGATTCTGTACTGTAGCTATTCCTTCCTCCTACTTACGAACTGTGCAGAAGGGTGACACTCAAATCTTCCAACTCCTTCCCTTCTGCACTGGAGAACAACTCCCTCTTCAGTTAGTACCCAAGCAATCAAACTTCACTGAAACAGAAGAAAGGAGGAGAGGCATTGGTACTTCCCTAGTGAGAAACCATATTCGCTTCCAAAGAGTAAAACAGTTTTGTGTGTAATTTTTACTGCTACTATTCATTCCGTTGCTCGTGACCTCCAAGAATTCAGCAATGAGCTTGGGTCTTCCATCTCTCCACTGACTCTTCCTGGTTAACCTTATAGGGGGGCAGTGACTTGGTTGAGAATTCAAGTTGGATCTTGTGAATCTTGTCATAGACGAACTCTGCCATCATCTGCCATTCCTCCCCTATAAACAACAAAGGTTAGAATTGTGTGGCCAGAAAAAGACAAGGCTTAGTTGTGTTGCTGCTGTGTTAAACTGGTTGATAATCAGATAACAATCTGTCCAACCAACCTTACAAAGAGGAAAATATACAGATAAAATGCTTTCTTATTCATTGCCTCTTGCTTGCCTACGTTTGTGATTTCTTTTAATTTTGTTACAGGGTTGAGTGAAAGACACTGAACTTATTTTGCTGTGACCTTTCGTAGCAGCTTTCTGGTCTCCTTCCTGTTATTGCAGATACAAAAAAAAGTTATTTTTAATCAATGCTGGCATTCATAGAAGTAAACTTCTATAAACACTACCACATCACTTAAACCTCACCAGTGAGTCCTCCTCTGTTGTGTAAAGATCATGAACTGTGCCAAATTCATACTGGAATGACAAATCCTCAGTGCTATGATTTATAATGATGATGATTGCACTGTATTACAGTCTGTGAAAGAAAAGAAACTGGATAATTCCTGTAATACTGTAGATAATATTGTGCCACAAAAGATTAATTACCAACAACTTACATAACCAGAGTTCTCAAAACATTTCTACACTCCTAAATATCATATCTGATGATACTCTGTCAAAAGTTGCACCTTCAGTTTAATCCTACCTATCTTAAATTGTCATAGCCTTTCTGTCTTACCAAAGACCTACTTATTTTTCATTGTGTTACCTGTGTTAAATAGATTGTAAAGTAGGACGTGTTCATTGTGTGTCTCTGTGTATACATGATATGTGCTATACCAGTGGTCTCAATCTAGACCTTGGAACATACCCAGCCATTCTGGTTTTCAGGATATCCACAATGAATATGCATGAGAGAGATTTTGCATACACTGTCTTCATTGTATTATGCTTATTCATTATGGATATCCTGAAAACTGGAATGACTGGGTGTGTCCCAAGGACTGGGTTGAGAACTACCTTGCTATACAAACAAGTGCTGCCCTATTCAGGTAAAAAATTTTCACCTGAGTCAATTTTCAATTCGCGATTGGGCGGGGTTTTTTCCCCAAATGTCCTGGTGGGTTTATTTTGTAGCCTCTTCACCCACCCCAGCCCCTTATGCCCTCTCCAACCCCCACGCTAGCACTGTGAAGTAAACAAAATAAACAAACAAAAAAGACTTTTTCTCTCTCTGTTAGGTCCTACCTAACTCACGCTTGCTGTCTAGCACCAGCTCTGGCAGGATACACATTTCAAATCTGACATAATGCAATCACAAAATAGAAAATAAAATTATTTTTCTACCTTTTATCTCATCTTTTTATTAATCAAATCATGTTAGTCCCAGGCTCTGGTTTCTGTTTGTCTTCTGTTAACTTGCTCGAAGGGGCTCCTGCCCATTTGATGTTTTCTTTCACCGTGCTTACATTGCATTACATTATAGATTTCTATTCCGCCATTACCTTTCGGTTCAAAGCGGATTACAAAAAGAGTTATGGAAGAAGGGTTACAACGTTAGATCAGAGAAGGTTTCCATCCAACTTCCATTTCTGTACCTTCCCTTCCACTGCCATATCCAACATTTCTGTTTCTTTTCCACTGTCTACCATTCTCTCTCTCTCTCCATGCCTTGTGCCCTGGGTCAAACCTCTCTAGTCCCCTCCATGCATATCTCTCCCTTCCTCCCATCCATTATCATGTGCAACATTTTCTTCTCTCTCCCCATGCACCATCTCTCCCTGCCTTCCACCCTATGTCTAACATTTCTCCCTCTCTCCTCCATGCATGTCTTCCTTCCCTACACCACATGCAGGATTTCTCCTTCTCAACCCTTTCTACCTCTTTGTTGCATCTCTAGTTTCCTCTCTTCCACCCCATGTCCAACAATTCTTCATCTCTCCTTTCTCCCACCATATGTAGCAGCTTTCCATCCATCCCTCTCTCCCATCCCTCTGTGCAGCGGCTTTCCATCCCACCTATTCCCCTGTGCAGCACCTCCTGACTGATCCCACCACCACTACAACTACCACTATGAGATCCTGGAGTACCCCCTTGCCAGTCAGGTTTTCAGGATATTCACAATGAATATGCATGAATGAACTTTGCATATAATGGAGGCAATGTATGCAAAGTTTAATGTATATTCATTGTGGATATCCTGAAAACCTGACTGGCAAGGGGGTTTTCCAGGATCCAGTTGAGAAGCACTGGTCTAAAGCATATTCAAGTAAAGATGTGTGAGTCTTGTGCAGCTGGAGAGACACTCTAAAATATTATATTAATTTCTTACAACTTGGGTTTATCTTACTGATGAAAGTAATAATTTGAGCTTTTACATGGCACCCTGCCCAGAATGTCTTTTAATAAATGTAGAGTATAAAGTACATTGTGCATAAATCAATGACAAATGAATCTTTAAGTCTAAAAAAAGCAGGAAGGGCTGTCGTGGCAGCGTATCATAAAGCATTTTTAAAGAAGAAATCCACAACCTAGTTAGCTGAGTAGAGAGCATACTTAAGGTTTATGAATGTTTAAGATGCTAGTTTCAGGACTACAATGGATCTTTGATGTCAGAGGAAGGAGCCTTTAGAGTTCAGAAAGGTTATACCTTACTAGTCTAAAATCGTTCATATCTAACTAGCTACTTTTTAAAATTTTCTTTTCACAACTATTTGTCTTGATTATGGTAAATGAACCCAAGCTGAAAATCATATATGCTACTACCTATTAATGTTCTAACACTTCCACTCAGGATACACCAGGCATTTTGGTATCAAGATGTTATTCATCTTGCATCTTTAGAAATTAAGACCAATAAATGCTGAAATATACACGGTAAGGTGATACTGTGTGTATTGACCTTGATTCTCAATCATTCAGGTGGACTAGCACAGCAACTGTTCCCTGTCATACATCTAGAAATATTTTATCCTGAACTATTGAGTTAACTGTGGAAATCCTGTGCTGTCTTGAGCTGGAAACTGAATAGAATCTCATCTGCAGTGACGAAAGACCGGCACAGCAGTCAGGAACAGGAGGATTTTAAGCAGCATAATTTTTGTTTTCCACTCTGGAATCTGTCACGGTTTCTCTTTGTCTTCAGCAAAGCCTTCACATAGATTATAATTTGTTTGGGACACAGAGTCATTTATGATTTGCTTTATCTCGGACACCATAATGACAGTGATTATACTCATCACATAATAGATGAACAATGACCCAGACATACTAAGTTTCCAAGTTTATTAAAATTTTTGATAAAATGCAAATCAAAACTTCTAAGCGTTTCACAATTTATAATTAAAAAGGGGAGACAATAAACGAATGAATACTCACAAAATAATACATGACCAACTTGAAACATTAGGAAAATGGGGAGAATTACAAATTAAGAGTAAAGAATACATAGAAGGTAAACCACAGTGGGGAAGCGAGGGAGTAAAGATTATAGAATAACCCTGGCTGTATCCAAGGGCTCCTTTTACAATGCCACGCTAGGGTTTTAACGCGCGGAATAGTGCGCGCTAAATTGCTGCACGTGCTAGCTGCTACCGCCTACTTTTGAGCAGACGGTAAATTTCCAGTGCCTGCATTAAAACCGCTAGCACGGCTTTGTAAAAGGAGCCCCAAGTCTAATTAACAGTCAAATGCATCCCGGAATAGGTAGGTCTTTAGATTTCCCTTAAATTTTTCTAAGTTGTTTTCTGCCCTAATATGAAGAGGTAGGGAATTCCACATTGTAGGGGCCAAGATTGCGAATGAGGTAGCCCGACATGTGCTAATAATTTTCAAGGATGGTATATGAAGTAAATGCTGAGAAGAGGATCTTAAAGCTCTTATAGATTCATGTGGAATAAGAAGTTTATGAATAAGGGCTGGTTCTTTGGAGGTTTGAGCCTTAACCCTTTCAGGACCAAGGGACATATTTGTCCCATAACTTTAAAATCCTATAAATTTTGATTGGGATAGTCTACAGTTCTAAATTTGATATGTACGGATTCCATATGATACTGCCTTTAGGTAAACAAACTGGTTCCGACATTCATTCATTAGCGTCGTTGCCAGATTGACGAGAAGATTCACTTGCCACACTGTCCATAAGCCAGAAGTGTGATTTAAAAAAAAAAAATAATAATATTTCACAAAAAAAATCCATTTTTTGGCATCTGCAAGCCCTTTTTACCATAAAAATGTCGTCAAAACCACAAATATTGGCCTACGATCCTTATGGTCCTGAAAGGGTTAAAAGACCTCTATCACTTTCTACCTATGGCAAATATGTAGAGGGTACAGGTTCCACATGCAATTGACTTGTACCTTATCAACAGGGAAAGACCTCAGCAGCCTGCTCCATGCACCGAATAGTCAATTCAAGCAATGGTTTCTTCAGCAGGACAGGACTCTTATTTGCGAACAGATAAGTGCATTGTATTTTTTGTTTCAACCATTCACCGATTGAGTTGGGTGTTACAGACACTATTATAAAAAGTTTTTTCGGGTGGTTGTGAGGGTTTTATGACCTATGATGGAAATTCTGTCCTGCTGAAGAAACCATTGCTTGAATTGACTATTCGGTGCATGGAGCAGGCTGCTGAGGTCTTTCCCTCTTGATAAGGTACAAGTCAATTGCATGTGGAACCTGTATTTATAACTTTGATTCTGAAGAGGTTCTTATCCATTTTTTTGGAGTAGTAGTTTACTAAAATATGTAGAGGGTGCCATTATAGAATATTAGCCCATGTCTGTATCCAAGGAAGTGAGCTTGTGTTTGGGAATTGGTGATGAAAAATACCGTAAAGATTTGACTATATTGCTCAAACCCTGGAATGCTAAACTCTGCTATTTTCGCATTGTGCCACTGAGAAACTGGACTATTTGCAGATAAGTGACTGGTTATTTTGTTTATCTTGGAATAGTGATCTGAAGAATTGATTTGTTTTGAAGAATTTAATTGGTAATGGAGTTTTTCTGACCCAGGATGTGTTTCCCGCCTCAACTTTAAATTTGAACAGGAGTCTCCTTGGGATATTAGTTTATTCTATATTTATACATTGTGTCCTTTCATTGGCACTCTTTGATGAATGATTTTTGGTGACTGATTTAATTTTCATTTGATTTGTGTGGATATTATGCTTACATTTAGGCATGACCACTTATGCCATGTCAAAGGCTGTTGTAAATGCTCAGGCCTAAATGCCACCAGTTACACATGTAACACCCCCCCCCCCTCTTTTACTAACACCTAGTGCGGGTTTTAGCGGCAGTAACTGCTCTGACACTCATAGAATTCCTATGAGCGTCAGAGCAGTTATCGCCGCTGCCGGTGCTAAAACCCACGCTACACATTAGTAAAAGAGGGGGACAGTTTGCTATAACCTTGGTGCATAAGTCCTGGACACTCCCCAACCCACCCATGGCCCTCTTATGTCCACAACCCCATAGCAGTTGTGTGCTCAAGGATTTATGCACTAAGGCAGGGGTGTCCAATGTCGGTCCTCGAGGGCCGCAATCCAGTCGGGTTTTCAGGATTTCCCCAATGAATATGCATTGAAAGCAGTGCATGCACACAGATCTCATGCATATTCATTGGGGAAATCCTGAAAACCCGACTGGATTGCGGCCTTCGAGGACCGACATTGGACACCCCTGCACTAAGGTTATAGAATACTGACTAAGAGCATAAGAATAGCCACACTGGGTCAAACCAATAGTCCATCTAGCCAAGTATCCTATTTCAAACAGTGGTCAATCCAGGCTGTGGCATGGGCCCAATAGCAGCACATCTATGATCTAGCTGATGGGGGATCCCCAAGCCCCACCAGCTAAAAACTCCTGAAATAACTCCTGCCACATACCTTTAAAGAGTCGGTATTCACTGGCAGCAAGTAGTGTGATTGATGCACGCTGCTCATACTGACCCCCAAAGCCTTCCTTCTGACATACTCCACCTATGCAGAAACAGGATGTTGTGTCAAAAGCAAGGCTATGATGCTGGCATGAGCAGCATGTATCAGTCACACTGCTCGCTTCTGGCAAAGATTGTCTCTCTGAAAGGTATGCAGCAGAGGCATCAAAGCACTGGAGTGTAAGGGGAGCCAGAAAGTCTTAACAAGAGAAAGCTTGAAACACTGGAGTGTCGAGGTAGGAGAGGGAGAGATCTGCCCACCCAATTTAGGTTCAGGTCTATCCATAATTGAGTGTCTGGCTATGCCCCCGAATCCAGATCACAAGTACGTACCTGGCAGAATCCCCAAAAGCAGAAAGATTCCAATCCCAGGGCAAGCAGTGGCTTCCCCCATGTCTATCCCAATAGCAGACTATGGACTTTTCTTCCAGGAACGTGTCCACACCTTTTTTAAACCCAGATATGTTAACCGCTATTACCTGCATCCTCTGGCAACGAGTTCCAGAGCTTAACTATTCGTTGAATGAAAAAATATTTCCTCCCATTTTGTTTTAAAGGTATTTCCATGTAACTTCATTGAGTCTATGCACTTTTTGAAAGACTGAAAACTTGATTTACTTTCACCTGTTCTACACCACTCAGGATTTTGTAGACCTCAATCATTTCTCCTTAGCCGTCTGTTTTTCAAGCTGAGGAGTCCTAACCATAAATACAAATTAGTGGCAATTAGCACCAATTAACTCTACTTATTGGTAATTAATAATTAGCACCTAATTTATGAATGAAAATATGCACCTAACTGGCACTGTTTTAAAATGTGTGTGTGCAGGTCTGATGGGGGAAGTGCTTAATGCAGTTTAGTAAAAGGGCCTTATTGTTTCTTCTGAAAAGTGCTGTTAACTTACCTGTTACTTTTACAAGCATTGTTTTTGGGTTTTTTTGCCAGATCTTTAATTTTCTTTAAGGATCACTTCTTGATTTATTTTTTTGACATACAACTAACACTTCATTTGATAAATGTTAAATTTAATTTCCTTGCAGCCAATATCTCCATATGGATTAGTTTTGCTCGTGCCGTGCCAGTAGTGAACATCCCACTACTTGAGAGCGACTTCTGTCAAATGCTTTTGTGACCATGTTATTGTAACAGGGGAAGCTCAGTTGGTGGTGGTGATCTGTCTTCACTGTCGACTACATCAAGTGCCCCTTCACCAACAGAATCTAATCTGTAGAATGAGCATGACAATTTTGAAACAGGTAAGCCAGCATTTGTCGTTTTTTCCCATTTTATGGGAAACGTCATTCAGAATTCACGTCATTGAGAATTTTACAACTGAAGTCCTTTGTTATATATTTCATCAGATGAGTCACTGCATGCAGCAGCCAGTGTGCAGACCATTGATGACATTTTAGAAACATAGAAACAAGATGGCAGATAAAAGGCCAAATGGCCCATCTAGTCTGCCCATCCGCAGTAACCTTTATCTCTTTCTCTCTCCGAGAGATCCCACGTGCCTATCCCAGGCCCCTTTTGAATTCAGACACAGTCTCTGTCTCTACCACCGGACCACTATCTGCGGGAACCATGTAATGCTCGATCTACAGACATCTACAGATACTGGAACTGCAGCCAGTTTCCCATTATCAAATTACCGTAGATGACATAATTTATGTCCATTCCTCCAACAACTGCTTCTAGTAGCCAATTGTTTAGTGCTCTAGGCCAGGAATATTCCAATCACTGATAGGGCAGTTGAGAAAATGTGCTGATAGTGGAACTTTTAGGAAGCTCCTTAAAACACATTTGTTAATGCTTTTGTATAGGGTCTGATTTGTCCTGTGCATTTAAATTATAGATTATTTGTACCTTTCTTGTTCTGTTTTAGCTATTATGTATCTGCATATTATGTAAACCACCTAGGAATTAGACAGTATAGAAACTTTTAAAATAAAAATAAATAAAATAATTTGCTAGTATTGAATATAGAAAAACTGTTATGTTTGTGTTTATTTTATTGAATACATTTCAGTATAACAGGGCTGCCCAAGTTTGGTCCTCGACATCTACTGGCAGGTCAGGTTTTCAGGATATCCACAATGAATTTGCATGAGAGAGATATTTGCATACCAAGAAGGCAGTGCACGCAAATCTCTCTCATGCATATTCATTGTGGATATCCTGAAAACCTGGCCTGCCAGTAGATCTCGAGGACCGGACTTGGGCAGCCCTGCAGTATAGCAACCAAATAGAACATCTTACAATTCACTTTTCAGTCAAAATCTGCTATCTTACAGCATTCAATTCACAATTCGCTTTAATTTAATATATCACAAATCATTACAATTAAGCAGGGGATGAGCATTAACCATTGTGCTTTTTGTCTGTTCTCACATACTAATAAATCTCAGACTACAGTCAAATCAGCACCAGAGTTTATGAAGCCATGGTAAAGGTTTTTTACCACAGGCTGGCGAGGTAAATGCTCTGATGCTCATAGAATTCCTATGCAGTGGCATAGTAAGGGGGTGGGGGAAAGGGAACAGACTGCCCCAGGCGCCATCTTGGTGGGGGCCAGGCACCTCTCCTTCTTTCTGGCATGAGCAGCAGCTCCAACCTGTTGCTTGCACTGGCCTTGGCACTTCCCTGTGACATTACTTCTGGGTCCCACGACTAGGAAATGATGTCAGAAGGGGAGCCAACTTAGGCACGGGTAGCAACTTGGAGATGTTGCTCTTACGCCAGGGAAACTAAACAGGGGAAGCGAAGGGGCACACGCATGGCAGGGAAGGTGGGGAAGGAGAGGGAGGCAGAGAAGAGGGCGACAGGGGTGCCACCGCCCCGGGCTCCTTCCACCCTCGCTACGCCAGTGTTCCTATGAGTGTCAGAGCATTTACCTCGCTGGTCCCCAAGTTCATTCATATTTAGACAATTGCAATCTTTTGTTTTCAGCTAACAATGGCCTGCTCTTTTTTGTGATAGAAATAATATAAGGATTTTGTTTTGGGGCCAAAAATTAAAATACATTTTCAGTCAGTCTCTTTCTTAAATGATCAAAATAGAATAATATCAATGCATAAAACCCTATTATAGGTTAATACTTCCATCTAGTGGAAAAGTCAAATTAAGCACCGAGTCTGAGCATTTACCTCACTTTCTGGCTTTAGGAGGTTTTAAGATATATGCCAGTGTTCCTGTAGCTCAGTAGTCTCAAACTTGCTGCCCAGGGGCCACATGCGTCCCGCCAGGTACTAGTTTGAGGCCCTTGGTATATTTATCATAATCACAAAAGTAAAATAAAACAGTTTCTTGATCACATGTCTTTAGCTATAAATTACAATATTATTATTATGACTTGGCCAAAAGGAAAAAATTATAAACTATAAAGTTTTACCTCATGCAAAATTGTCATTTCTTTAATAACCACTTCCAATATCACAGCTCTGGATTTTATCCTAAATTAAATTAAACTCTATGCATAAATATATAATTTAATGAGTAAAGTGCTCAGACCCTTAAACCAAACTGTTCAGTGATAACACCAAACTATGGTTGCCAATGGGACCATCATCGCCTTTACTGTCCCATTGCCACTCACTGATACCCACACCAACAATATTGAATGAAAGTATAAACACAAATGAAGGAAATCACTTATCTTATATGAGGGGGGGGGGGTCGGGGCTCTACACATGGCATTCAATAATTTTAATTAGAACACTTTTGAGCACAAGCACTTTACACAGAGGTCTATGGTTGCCAACAGTAAAATCAACATATAAAATAAGTGATTTCCTTCATTTGTGTTTATACTTTCATTCAATATGTTGGTGTTGGTATCAGTGAGTGACAATGGGACAGTAAAGGCGATGATGGTCCCATTGGCAACCATAGTTTGGTGTTATCACTGAACAGTTTGGTTTGATTCATTTCCCTTTCTTTGGAAAGAAGATGGAACAAAGTATTTAGGCGCGGGATGGGTCCGGTCTTGCCTCCCGTCAGATACTGTTTTATCAATGCGACAATGGACCCAGGGACACTGCCGAAGCTCCCAACTCCAGTGCCACCCACATCCGCTCATCTATACCCGCTGCAATGTTTCCTATTACTCTAGGGGAGGGAGTCATTGTTACCAGGTCACCCCAGCCCAGCGGGCTTGCAGCAGCAGGGCCTTCCCAGCCCCTACCACGACCCCAGTGTGGTCACCCGCACCGCCAGTGAGGAGGAAGACGCACCAGCACACATCCACCAAGACCTCCCCATCACCATGGCGAAGCAGGTCGAATCGGGATCCGCCGGACCATTTGCAGAGGTAGAGCTGGGCTCCTACTCCGGCACAGTTCCAGCGGGGCCCGAGCAGCTCCGCTCGGATGCCCCGAAGATGGTGAGAATGAGTCCTGGCATAGCAAGCAGAGCGAGGAGGGGTCAGGTGCATCACATTTCAACAATCATGTCTCTGTGGGCGGGTCTATATCCCGCTGTGTTTCCTGGAGCCCAGACTGCTCGCTCACCAATGTGCGAGTGAGGAGAACAAAGCCTCGCTCCACGCAGCACCACAACAGAAGGAATCTCTCTGTAAAATCGATTTGTCCCTCTCCAATCTTCCACCATTCCATTTGACATCAGGTAACTGTGGAATATTTTGATATGTAATTTTGCTTAATCCAATATAGAATTCTTGTCCGTTAAATGGTAGCTACATCCAGAGTTCCATGACAGTTAATTACAGTTGCATCCTCCATTTTGATGACAAAAATCCTTTTAATATTATTAAGTTAACTCTGTTCTGTGTTGGGTTTTTTTTCCCCCATATTAGTCCCATCAAGGTAATAAAAATGAAAGCCAAAAAACATGTTTTCATCCAAATAATGTTCTCTAGTTCATAGGTGTTTCTTGTGATGACAGGAATCCTTGAGTTTATTTGGATCACTGAACTGATAAAATTTTTCTTTGTAAGTTACTTTCATCGTTGACAGATAATAAAGTAAATATCTAGCACCAATGTCTTTCAATGGTTGTCTTAATTGTAAAAACTGTTGCCTTATTTGAACAGTCTCCTTAGCAAAGCCTGGAAGAAAGAGCAATTTGGAATCTTTATATGCTGCTTTCAAAATCTCAGATACATGCTGAAATCTTAGTAACCTTAATATCACAGGTCTTGGTTTACTTTGATTTTGAGATTGTCTCACTATGATCCTATGTGCTCTTTCTATTTCCATAGGCATTTTGAACTTCAAAGGGAGGATTTTGGGTATCATTTCGTCCAGAAAGGAAAGCATGTTTTTCCCTTCAACTCCTTCCTTTAATCCTAAAATTCGTATGTTCTGTCTTCTGGACCTATTTTCCATATCTGTTATTTTGGTTTTCATTTCCTTTATTATGCTGTGGTCTTCTTTATTATCTTGATGTATCTGATCTATCTTTTCAACTCTTTTTTCCATCATGTCCATTCTGTTGTTTACAATATCCAATTTGCTGTTCATAAGGTTCATTTCTTTCTTCAATTCTTTTATTGATATATTGATATTTCTCAATTCCTCCAAGATCTCAATTATGTCTAATGCATCCAGTGGGAGAGGGGTCCCACTAGGAACCTGTAAATCTTCCTTTAGTCTTTTCACTTTACTTGTAGATTTTACAGGTGTTTCATGGATCTTCTGTTTATTTGAAGTCATCTTGGAGAAGTTTTCTTTATTAGAAGAAAATTTACTCTTTTTAATCTTAAATAATGATGCTTAGAGGTGGGAGCTAAACAGTTAGCCTGCCATTCACTAAGCCTCCAAGTTCCGGAATCCTGTTGTGGCAATCCTGAAGAAACTGGCAAGATCTGCCTCCAGAAAATATCACACATTGAAATTTAGAGGCATTTCTTAGATCTGAAGAACGCAAAACATTTTTTTCAAAATTATTCTAGACTGTAAAAATAATAAATACATTCACAAACATACAAAACTCTAAATTAAAATTGTTTAGTCATAGAGGTTCATCCAGTATATCTAATATTCTTAAATACAGTGTTACCAGAAAGGAGCAGGCCCGCCATTCAAGTGAAGGTGGGCCAGCCAGCTGGAGGCAGGAAGGATGCCTCCGGTCGACCATTGCCATAAAGTAGGGGAGTTCCGGATTTAAGTCTTACACAGGGTAATTTGATTAAACATTGCTTGGAGTGTTGCTAGGGTGACCATTTTAGTTCAAAATTAGATTAACTACAGTCAATTATGTTTCTGTCATAATATGGAGAACCTGAAAGTTTAGCATAACAAGACTATTTAGACAAGGGAAAAAGATGGAGGCCTTTGGTTACTGCAGAAGTGTAATGCATTGCTCCTTACATGAATCATTGGGCTATTTTTTGGGATGGAAGGAGGCAGAGTTTCCCTCTTATACAGTGTTTGAACAGTGATTACTGATATCCTATAGCATTGACTTCAGGGTGTAAGGAGACTGGTTCTCCACTTTTTGCCTTTTGCCCTCCCCCTCCTCCTCCCTTTTTCATTTTCTTCACTTTTTTCTTTTCTTCCTTCTTTTTATTGTTTGAGGGATTATAATAAACAAAACCTTCTGCTCGATATTAAGCCCATGACGGTATGCAACATCTGAGCCGCTCATTACTTCCAGCCAGTGGCGTACCTAGCATATGTGACACCCGGGGCCCATCATTGTTTGACACCCCCCCCCCCCCATCTACATGAAAAATATGATTTTTAGTAACAATCCACATATTGCACAACAAGAGTGTACCTAGGAAAAGGCAACATCTTAAACACTGCAGTGAACACTAGAACACCAACACATACATTGTGTAAAACTAAACAAGCCAGATCCTGGACAGTCAATTGATCCTGTACAGTCAATGCCAACTCAAAACTATGTCCTTTTCATACACACAGAACAGTGATCCACCCTTGCCCAATATGGAATAATCACAAACTAAAACTAGAAATATGTAGGCAAAAGTTAAACTGAACCACCAAGAAAGCAGACTCTGCATACAATGCAACACCACAACACCACAAAAACAGTAACACATGTCCTCTAATACTGTGCAAAATATAAAGACAGTAGATGTAAATTTGAAAAAACTGATACATAACAATCACCACTTTACAAATTAACAAATAAAAATAAAACAAATAATGAGAAATAAGAAAATACCATTTTATTGGACTGATCCATTTTTCAATTAGCTTTCAGAGGCCAAATCTTTCTTCAGAACAGTATAGTACACTGCTGTTATGGTATCCTGTCCTGACCTGAGGAAAAGGGTTTAGTCCAAAAAATTACCTTATTTCCATTTCCTATTTATAAACTTTTATCAAAACAGTTACAATACTACTTGATTCTAAGTAAAGCAACAAAATAGTATTTCTACCTTTTGTCATTTCTGCTTTAATCATCTTCTCTTTGCTCTCTTCTTTCTATGCAGTGTTTGTCCTCTCTCCCTTCCATGCAACATCTGCCCTCTCTTTGCCCCTTCCATCCAGCATCTGCCCTCTCTCTCTACCCCTTCCATCTACTGTCCACATTATCTCTGCCCCTTCCAACTACTGTCCACCCTTTCTCTCTTCCATATGGCATCTTCCCTCTTTCTATGTCCCTTCAATAAACTGTATATCATGTGTCCCTTCTCTCCTTTGCACATGATTCATTTCAGCTTCACCCCCTCCCCTATGCTTTAGCATTTCTCTTCTCCTTTCCTTTCTTCCCACTCCAAACCATGGTCTGTTATCTCTATCTCTTTCCCTTCCCTCCCCCATGCCATGGCATCTCTTCTTCCCCCTCCATGGTCTGGTATCTCCTTTCCTTTTTACCTTTCTCTCTCTCTCATGGACTTGGCATATCTGGTTCCTCTCCCTTGTCTTCCTTCTCCCTCCTTCCCTCTCTCCCCAATTGGGTGCTACTGCAGCAGCATTTCTCTTCCCCCTTCCCTGTGCAGCATATCTCCCCCTTCCCTGTGCAGCAGCAGCAGCATGTCTCCTCCCCCTTGCCTGTGCATTTCTCCCCCCTTGCCTGTGCAGCATTTCTGCCTTCCCCCTTCCCTGTGCAGCAGCAGCATTTCTCCCCCCCTTGCCTGTGCATTTCTTCCCCCTTCCCTGTGCAGCAGCAGCATGTCTCCTCCCCTCCTCCCCCTTCCCTCTGCAGCAGCAACATTTCTATGCCCCCCCTTTCCCTGTGCAGCAGCAACATTTCTACACCCCTCCCCTGTGCAACAACATTTCTCTTCCCTGCCCAGCATTTCTGGCCGGTTTTCCTGCTCAAAGCCTACTCTCTGATGTCATGACGTCAGAAGGAATGCTTCCGACGCAGCTATGGATTGCGTGAGGAGCTGACGCCTGCGGCTTTGAGCAGGGGAGCCGGCCAGAAGCTGAAGTAAGCACCAGAAGCTGGAGTGAGCAACTGCGGACACCCCTGTTTACTGCCACTGCTGCTGGTTAAGGAAAGCAGCAGTGGCAGAATAGGGAGGGTGGCCGGCTGTGCACCCCCTTGGGGCGTGCTCCCTGGGCAGACCGCCTTAGTAAGCCACTGCTTCCAGCTGAACTGACCCTGGATATTAAACACTGGGGCATACATGGCTCATGGTATTGAATATCTAGATATCATCAATTGCCCCGAAGTTAACCAGCTAATATTTAGACTGGTGACCTTTAGAACTTTAGAACATAAACATAGGACAGCTTTTTTGCAGTCTTAACTTTAGGCAAGAACTTAGCTAGTTAATGAACTGAAAACTGCCTCTATCCAGCTATGTAGTCATTTTTTTATTTATTTAATTCATTTTCTATCCCGTTCTCTCCAAAGAGCTCAGAACAGGTTACAGGTTAACATAGGGTTACAAGACGTTTGGATTTCGCCAGACATGCCCTCCTTTTCAAAAACCGGCACTTTGTCTGGGGGTTTTAAAAAAATAAAATAAAAATTATTTATTTATTTGAAAATCATAGCAAGCAATACACTTGTGCAGGTAACACGAACAAATGAAATTTACAAGCAAGTAACTTTTAACATGAAACAATACAGTTCTTCTTAGACCCTAATACTGTATAAAGTCAAAGGGGGGAGGAATCCAGTTTAAGGACTTATAACAACAAGAAGCAAAAATAATCAAGGAAATAGCTTTAACGTGAAACAACTCCTCTCATATGCAATGACATCCACTTATTCCTTGATGATCTTTTTCATGTCTAGAAAGCTCCTGAGGTGTTCTGGAACAAAGAAGGTATATTTCGTCCCTAGATATTTAATGAGGCATTTACATGAATACGCCAAATGAAAAATAGCCCCCAAATTTTTCACCTCTTGCCTCATAAGCAGAAATAATTTCCTCCTTTCTTGTGTCTCTTTATTAACATTGGGGTAGACCCAAATACGCTGTCCCATGAAAAGAGCCTGAGCTTTTTCGAAAATATAGCTTCAATACAGCATTAAGATCCTGCTGAAATACAAATGAAGCAAGCAGGGTAGCTCTCTCCTCAATTTTCGTAGTAATTGTTTCTAAAATCTCAGAAAGATTTTCCAAATCAAGTGGTTGATCCATAACTCCTTGGATTGTTCATGCTGTTTCGCTCCCTGTCTGCTTTCTAGGACCAGGCCGATCAGGTCTTTATCTGCCGTCATTTACTATGTTACTATGTTCTCAACATTTCAACAGAGGAAATTTCCAACGCTTTTGGGAAATTTAAGAATCTCAAGTTTAAGCGTCTTTTATGATTCTCTAATTGCTCTATTTTCCTGTGGATTAACAATTTATCCTTAATTAAACTATCCTTAATTTATCCTTAATTAAACTAGGAGGCTTGTGCCAGAAGACGTATGAGGAGAGACTGGAAGCCCTGAATATATATACCCTAGAGAAAAGGAGAGACAGGGATTCAAATACTTGAAGGGTATTAACGTAGAACAAAATCTTTTCCAGAGAAAGGAAAATGGTAAAACCAGAGGACATAATTTGAGGTTGAGGGGTGGTAGATTCAAAAGCAATGTTAGGAAATTCTACTTTACGGAGAGGGTGGTGTATGCCTGGAATGTGCACCCGAGAGAGGTGGTGGAGAGTAAAACTGTGACTGAGTTCAAAGAAGCGTGGAATGAACACAGAGGATTTAGAATCAGAAAATAATATTAAATATTGAACTAAGGCCAGTACTGGGCAGACTTGCACGGTCTGTGTCTATATGGTCGTTTGGGGGAGGATGGGCTGGAGAGGGCTTCAATGGCTAGGAGGGTGTAGATCAGTGGTCTCAAACTCAAACTCTATGCGGGGCCACATTTTGGGTTTGTAGGTACTTGGAGGGCCGCAGAAAAAAATAGTTAATGTCTTATTAAAGAAATGACAATTTTGCATGATGTAAAACTCTTTATAGTATAAAACTTTCCTTTAACAGTTAAAAGGAAAGATATATAAACTATAAAGAGTTTTACGTCATGCAAAATTGTCATTTCTTTAATAAGACATTAACTATTTTTTTCTGCGGCCCTCCAAGTACTCTATTTTTTCTGCAGCACTCACATTTAAAGTTTAATATCTTTTCTTTCTCAAAACTGGCACATTTCAATCACTATATTGAAAATAAAATCATTTTCCCTACCTTTGTTGTCTGGTGACTTTATTTTTCTGTGCTTTCAACTATGTTTCCAGGGCCTTCTTGTCCTTTGACTGTTTTTCTCTCCGTCTTTACTTTCTGCCTTGCATCCAACTTTGGTATTAACTTAATGTTCAATTTTTCTGCTTTCTTTTCAAAATCTACGTTTCCATGTCTTACCTTCCCTTCCTGTCTCTCTCTTCTTCCGTCCTATTTCCATGGTCTGGCATCTCTTTCCTTCCTTTCTCTCCCTCCCTCCTTCCTTCATTTCCCCTGGTCTGGCATCTGTCTCCTTCCCTTCCCCCATGCCCTGGCATCTCTCCCTCCCCCTCCATGATCTGATATCTCCTTTCCTTCCCTCCCTCCCATGACCTTGGCTTCTTCTCTTGTTCCTCTCCTCTCTCTTCTCCTTCCTTCCCTCTCTTTCCCCAATTGGGTGCAGCAGCAACAGAAGCAGCATTTCCCCCCCACCCCACTTCCCTGTGCAGCAGCATCACCATTTCCCCCCAAACCCCCCTTCCCTTCACGCGGTCTGGCACAGAAAAATTAAAAAAAAAAACAACCAACAACCGTCAAGGGAATTTAAAAAAAAAAAAAATACCCCATACCTTTTAAAATCTCTCCTGTCCCCACTAGACAGCTCTCATACTCAGATTAGGAGTATAGATGTGAGGAGAAAGCGGCCGAGGCTTTTTTATTTTTTAAAAAAGTACCAACGATTTTTCATTCGGGGTGAAGTTTGCGTGCCTTGCTCCTGAGCAGGGGTTACTATTTATTTTGCTGGAGGCAGAATGCATTTTTGAAGTGCAAAGGAGGGCTGTGCAAGAGAGAAAGGAGGGGGGTGGAAAAAGATCTGTGGCTTTCTCACGATTTCCAGATGATGTTGCTGGATTTCCTTCAGTGGATTAAATTTGTTGTGGCAGCTGCTATCTTGATCCCCGCCTTCGTAAACTTCGGCCTTGTTTAAAAAAAAAGTACCAATGATGGCGGCAGTGTTGAGGGGAGGATTTAGAAAGGTGCATTTCTCTTTCCCCTCCCCTTCTCTTCCTTTTGGAGCAGCAGCGTGTCTGGCCGGCTCGTTCCGTTCAAAGCTGCGGGTGGTGGCTCCATGCGAGATTCGCGCCTGCGTCTGAAGCCACTCTGATGTTGTGACGTCTGAGAGGCTTCCAATGCAGGAGAGGATAACGCGAGGAGCCGCCAACCCGCGGCTTTGAACGGAATGAGCCGGCCAGACACGCTGCTGCTCCAAAAGGAAGAGAATAATCGCGTCCAGACCGTGGGCCGCAAATAAAACTTGGAGAGCCACATGCAGCCCGTGGGCCGCGTGTTTAAGACCGCTGGTGTAGATGGACTGGAGTAAGTCTTAACAGAGATTTCGGCAGTTGGAACCCAAGCACAGTACAGGGTAAAGCTTTGGATTCTTGTCCAGAAATAGCTAAGAAGAAAAAATTTAAAAATTTTACTTGAATCAGGTTGGGCAGACTGGATGGACCATTCGGGTCTTTATCTGCCGTCATCTACTATGTTACTATGTTACTATCATTAACAGCTTTTAGAGCAGTTATTTCTTGATTAAGAACCACAAATCTTGATTCATTTTCGGTTTTAATTTCCTCTAATGATTTTGTTAGAGAGTCTACCTTTTTCACCAATGTAGAGGTCTCATCAGAAGTCTTCCAAACAGTTCCCTCCAACCTCTGGAGCATTTTCCACACATCAAGCAGGGTTACCTCCACGGGGGTCAGTAAAGTATCTTCTGCCCCTAGCTGACTTTGTACGGGTTTTGAAAAGCTTTCCTTCATGTAGGGCATCCGCGCCTACATGGATACGACACAATGACATCACGTGCATTCACGCGTGCATGTGGTGCCATTGTGTCGCATCCACACTTGCGTGGATGTCCTGCCCAATGAGAGAAGGCAGTGGGGGGGACAGGGCTGGGGTGAGATTGTAGGCGGGGCTTGGGGTGAGCTTGGGGACGTGACAGGGCAGAACCAGGGCGTGATGGGGTAGACGGGCCTGGGGCGGGTCTAGGGCATCCGGATTTTCCAGATGGAAATTCTGGTAATCATAGGTTAACATACATAATATACAGTTAACAGGCTACAATTTGCCAAAGTTACAGTACAGGTTTTGTTGTAGGAATTCTATCTCAAGGCCACCCTTAACCTTAACAATTAGTGGAGATAGTCAGTGGCACTAACTGGTTAAGTGCCACTGAGTATCTCCCGCCGGTTAACCCTTTTTGAACATTGGATGGCTTGTATACATTGCATATACTGCAATGTTTCACTATCCTTACTGAACAAGAATGGGTTAATATAGTTGTTTATTGTAAATTCTACATGCTATGCTTTGTATGGTACTTACTGAGTTTTATGTATTCTTTGTTGTTTGTTCCATATAAAGATACATTGCTCCAGTCCTGCTTATACTGGCTCCAGTCTCAACATGGCTGCCAAGAACTTTGGTGGCAGTCTCATGAGACTGCCACTGAAGCTCACAGCAGTCATTTTGCCAGTAGAGATGACTAGGTGAAAATGTCTATGAATAGCTCATGCTCTGGTTAGTGCATTAGATCACCAGGGCACCTGAGGTAAGCCTGGGGGGAAGAGCTGGCTGACAGGTGATTCTAGGAGGGGGGAAGGGAGGCTGTTGATGTGTGTGGGGGGGTGGTAAGTGAGGAGGAAGGGAGGCTATATGCAAAAGCAATGAGGGATGGGGGAGTTTCAGTTTCAGCCAAAAGTGCCCTAACATTTTCAGCTCAAATCCAAATTTTGGACCAGTTTTGGTGCCGAAACTGAAATTCAGTCAACCTCTATATATACTACAACATAGTACATAGTACATAGTACATAGTTTCATAACATGAGTTACTATGCAGCTATTTAGGTCAAATTTTCAGTAAATCTGCAGAAATGTATTGAAAACAAGGCAATAACAATACACATTACCACACTCTGATGCTGTTATTACATACCTTGTACAATACAAGACTCAAAAATTGAACGAAACATAACAGCTGTCTAGCGTACATTTAGCAAAATTTAGCAGATGATACTAAGTTATTCAGAGTAGTGAAGATGCAGGAGGATTGCGAAGATCTGCAACGTGACATAAACACGCTCAAGAAATGGGCCACAATATGGCAAATGAGGTTCAATGTGGATAAGTGTAAGGTGATGCATGTCGGTAACAAAAATCTTATGCACAAATACAGGATGTCCAGGGCGGTACTTGGAGAGACCCCCCCAAGAAAGAGACTTGGGAGTACTGATCGACAAGTCAATGAAGCTGTCCGCGCAATATACGGCGGCAGTGAAAAGGGCGAACAGAATGCTAGGATTGATTAAGAAGAGGATCACGAACAGATTGGAGAAGGTTATCATGCCGCTGTACCAGGCCATGGTACACCCTCACCTGGAATACTGCGTCCAGCATTGGTCGCCGTACATGAAGTAGGACATGGTACTACTCGAAAGGGTCCAGAGAAGAGCAACTAAAATGGTTAAGGGGCTGGAGGAGTTGCCGTACAGCGAGAGATTAGAGAAACTGGGCCTCTTCTCCCTTGAAAAGAGGAGACTGAGAGGGGACATGATCGAAACATTCAAGATACTGAAGGGACTAGACTTAGTAGTTAAAGACAGGTTGTTCACCCTCTCCAAGGTAGGGAGAATGAGAGGGCACTTTCTAAAGTTAAAAGGGGATAGATTCCGTACAAACGTAAGGAAGTTCTTCTTCACCCAGAGAGTGGTAGAAAACTGGAACGCTCTTCTGGAGTCTGTTATAGGGGAAAACACCCTCCAGGGATTCAAGACAAAGTTGGACAAGTTCCTGCTAAACTGGAACATATGCAGGTGAGGCTGGACTCATTTAAGAGTACTAGTCTTTGACCTGAGGGCCGCCACGATGGACGATGGACCACTGGTCTGACCCAGCAGCGGCAATTTTTATGTTCTCATGTGACCTCTTTAGACTGTCACTCTATTTTAAAGATAATAACTAGAAATAAAGCAACAAATGAGTTAGTCCAATTATAAAGGTATCACCTTTTCTTTTTATTTATTACCTTTTTCAATAACTCCATCCCCCTTTTACAAAACTGTGATGCGGTTTTTAGCTCAGGCCAGCACGCTGAATGCTCTGCACTGCTCCCGACGCTCACAGGAACTCTATGAGTGTCAGGAGCAGCACAGAGCATTCAGCATGCCGGCGTGCGCTAAAAACTGCTATTGTAGTTTTGTAAAGGGGGGGGGGGTTTAGTACCAAACATGGAGCAACTGTTGCAAAGTATATGGTAAGGTTAATTTCAGTCAGTCACAGAATTTGTTCAAAATGTCCACCCTGAGCAGATACACAAATGCTAAGACATGTATGCCACTGTCTTATTGCTACACTTTTTTTTTTTATCAAACATAAAAACATGATGGCAAACTTCCACTATTTCCTCCTCTCTCTAAGAGATCCCACATGCCTGTCTCGTGCTATCCTGAATTCAGATACGGTCTTCATCTCTACCACCACCATCAGGAGACTATTCTATGCATCTAACCCTGAAGGACCCCTGAAGAAGACTTTTTGTCGAAATGCGGACCGTGTTGGGTCCTGTATCCCTAATGGACTAAGAACATAAGAATTTGCCTCCGCTGGGTCAGACCAGAGGTCCATCCCGCCCAGCGATCCGCTCCCGCGGCGGCCCCTCAGGCCTATTACCTGTGCAGTGGTCCCTGACTATTCCTATAACCTAGCTCAACTCCTATTTGTACCCCTCAATCCCTTTATCCTCTAGGAACCTATCTAAACCTATCTAGTCCTTTAAGGCTTTTATGTGGATGATTTATTTTTATGTGGATGATTTCAGTGTACCTTTGGAACTTTGACACTTTCAAATAAAGTCCATTTAGGAACATTGTCACTCCACAGAGATTTTTTGGTTTTCTTTTTATTGCTACACTGATCACATGTTTATCAAGTTCTTCCTGTGTAGTCACTACCCTTCTGCCATTCTGTTGTACCATTTTCATCAGTCTTTTTCAGAAGCTTATCTAATCCCCCACCCATGTCAAGTTCTTTGTAGAAAATTCAGCAATAAGATGTTTCAACTGTAATGCTTAGTTTGTTGCAAAAATTGAAAACAATTCAATCTTCCTCAGTAAACATATTCACCATTAGTATAAAGAATGACATAACACTGAGGGAACTTTTGCACAGCAGAAAAATTAAGTAAGCAGCCAGTACTGGCGGTCAATTATGCAAAGTGCTGTTTTGACAATTAGGGGCCCTTTTATAAAATACATTAAGCTCTTAAAAGCCTAATGCCTGATATCACATGGTAAAACCATGTATTAATTAATATCTCCGAATTTCTCTCTCAGGGAGTAGCATGAGCAGGGAATGGGTGTAGTCCTTGTTTTTTAGGTTGCTTCCTCAGGAGAATAACCTTTCACAATATCCAAACTGCTCCAGTTAATGCAATTTGGATATTGCAAGAGGTTATTCTCCTGACACAGCAACCCAAGATCTCTTGTTGAGAAAAAATAAGGAAGTTTGGTGACCTCTGAGAACTAACAGAGAGTTTGGCGATTTATGGATTACAAAGTTTTGTCCAACTCGGAAGCAAGGCACCATTGATTTTTGATGACTGGATGAAGAGTAATACAAGTGAATGATTTCCATCTGGAGGAGAGGAGTGTGTGGCACAGTGGTTAAAGCTACAGCCTCAGCACCCTGCAGTTGTGGGTCCAAACCCACACTGCTCCTTGTAGCCCTGGGCAAGTCACTTAATCCCCCCATTGCCCCAGGTACATTAGATAGATTGTGAGCCCGCCAGGACAGACAGGGAAAAATGCTTAAGTACCTGAATAAATTCATGTAAACTGTTCTGAGCTCCCTCGGGAGAATGGTATAGAAAATTGAATAAATAAATTAAAAATAAATAATTACATCCCTATCACAGATAACCCTCTCTACAATCCTGGACCAAGTTCTGGCATGTATAAGTAATAGAAAAAGGTTGGTATTGGCATGATGGGGTCAAATGTTCAAAGAAAGCAAACTCTTAGACTCCAATACCTTTCCTTATCCAGTTCAGATTTCATCACATTAAAATTAAAGAGAGACTAACAAAAAACAGCATTTTATTGGAGGACTTGTATAAGAGCAGTACAAGTGAATGATAGAAGTCTGCTCTTAAGTTATGTATCTGCCCTGAACTTTAATAACATTTTGATAGAATATTTGTTTGTGCTGAGCAATCCTTACGAATATTAGAACTGATTTATGGACCAGAGAATTTTTCTCCCATAGGAGGTAGGGAGTTTGTTCTCTCTGGTGTTTTTCCGGGAGAGGGCCAATGATTATAACAAAACCCTTCTTAAGAACATAAGAATAACCTTACTGGGTCAGACAAATAGTCCATCAAGCCCAGTAGCCCGTTCTCACGGTGGCCAATCCAGGTCACTAGTACCTGGCCAAAACCCAAGGTGTAGCAATATTCCATGCTACCGATACAGGGCAAGCAGTGGCTTCCCCTGTGTCTTTCTCAATAACAGTCTATGGACTTTTCCACCAGGAACTTGTCCAAACCTTTCTTAAAACCAGCTACACTATCCACTCATAACACAACCTCTAGCAATGTGTTCCAGAGCTTAACTATTCTCTGAGTGAAAAAAAAAATGTCCTCCTATTGGTTTTAAAAGTATTTCCCTATAACTTTGAGTGCCCCCCTAGTCTTTGTAATTTTTGGCGGAGTGAAAAATTGATCCACTTGTACCCGTTCTACTCCACTCAGGATTTTGTAGACTTCAATTATATCTTCCTTCAGCCGTCTCTTTTGCTCTTTCGGAGTGTATATCCGTTGGATTTTGAGGGCCATATGGTAGCATATTTTGGTTACCTGACCGATCACTGAGTACAAATAATAGCAGACACATGAAGTGTCTGTCATATTTCATGGCGACACCAGGAAGTATTTCTTCACCGAAAGGGTGGTTGATCATTGGAACGAACTTCCACTGCAGGTGATTCAGGCAACCAGCGTGCCAGATTTTAAAAATAAATGGGATACACATGTGGGATCTCTAGAGGGGTAAAGTCGAGGGGGTGGGTCATTAGAGTGGGCAGACTTGATGGGCTATGGCCCTTTTCTGCCGTCATTTTTCTATGTTTCTATTTCTATAATATAGTAACTGCAAACAATCTCAAGTGGGTCACTCAGGAATTTGGCAATCCACAATAAAGTGAGTTTTTAAAATATACCCGCATCCTTGAAGTGTAGTATAATCAATATTAGTATTCATTTTTAATGCTTAATACCCTGCCTGAACAAGCAGGTCAAGGCAGTTTATAAAATTAGTAGTATGTTTAAGCTTGAAATCTTTTGGTGGCCCTCAGAGCTTTCTCGTATGTACACTGTGGCCCATGAAATGAAAAAGGTTGGAAACCACTGCAATAAGTGCTCCAGTGTTAACTGTGAGCAGGTACTGCACACTAATGGAAACATTAACATATGGGTGACGGGACAAAAGCACGCAAGACTTTAGCACGCCAACATTGCAGTGCTGACAATTCGGTGCAAGACACCAGCGTGCCGCCTAAAAAGTGACTTTTAAAGAGCTCTGATGAGGAGTGCAGGGGGTGTGTGTGGGGGAACCCCCCCCCCACTTTACTTCAGACTGTTCGCACTGCCGTTGGGGGAGGTGTGGGGGGTGCAACCCCCCCATTACAGAGAAAACTTAACTTTTTCCTAAAAAATCGGGAAAAAGTTAAGTATACACTCTATAATGGAGGGTTCCAACCCCCCCCAACCGCACCCCAATGGCAGCGCGAAGAGTATGAAGTAAACTGGGGGGGATTCCCCACTCACACCCCACGTTGGAGCTCTTTAAAAGCCACTTTTTAGGCGGCGTGCTGGTGTCTTGCGCCAAATTGTCGGTGCTGCAATGTTGGCGCGCTAAAGTCTCACGCGCGAATGACTATGAACCTAACATATGACCTGAATAAAAGAATGGTAGTAAAGCACTGAGACAAGTACAGTGATACCTTGGAATCCGAACACCCCAGTACTCGAACAACTTGGAATCTGAACGAAAATTATGAGCAATTTTGCCCCGGAATCCGAACACTGCTTTGGAATCTGAACGCCCTGCAGGTTGTTCATGTGTGTTTGTGCGTATGTTTCCCCAGCATTCGGGTCACCCATACGTCATAATAGAAGACCCCAAAAGGTGCAGAAAAACTTCCTGGGTCAAAAAGAGGTAAGCAGGAGATGAGCAACTGTTACATTACTCAAATTAGTAGGTTTTAGGAGTACATAAGTCTTGTTTTATCAAGTAAAACAATTGAATTGTAAAGACAGTGACATTTACAGACAATGATTCACACAGTTTTTCCACTTACAATAATGCCAAAATGGGGTAGTTTTGGGGTTTAAACAGTTTTCCATATTCAGATGTGGACTTTTACCACTTCTTCATAGATAACAAAGACAATTGCAACATCTAAGCACACTCTGCCCTTAAAATTCAAGTTCGTGGGGCCCAAGAACGGATTAATCTAGCTTCTGTTATTTTGAATGGGAAAAATTGTCTTGGAACTCAAACGATTTGAAACTCGAATGGGGTTCTGGAACGGATTAAGTTCGGATTCCAAGGTATCACTGTACAGTATATAGAGACCCAGTCACCTGATATTTCCAAGGAATGAAACAGCAAGTTTCAAACATCCAAACACCCTCCACCTTCCGACGCTTACTAAGGTATGAATTTCATCACTAACTTTTTTTTAAAATTTATTTATCATATTTTCAAATTAAACAAATAGAATCCAGTTGCATTATCGTATGATACCGTTTTATTTGGAATGTCTGAGGGTAAAAAGTCAAATTTCGGCAAAAAATAATAAACTTTTGTTTATAATGACAGGAGTTGCCATGCAGCTAATTTTAAAGAATTGGAAAAATTGGGATAGATTAAGTTATTCATTGTGGTGGGAAACCCTATGTTATATCTTCAAAATGGAAAAGTTTATGGCCATTCAGAAGGGTTATTATAAAAAATTTATGGAAGTGTGGGAACCATTAACTAAATATTGTGAAGATTAATCTAATTGTATAACTGTGGAAAATGTGTACATCTGGAGTGGGGGTGGTTATGTTTTGGCATTTGTTAAGAAGTAAAGAAGGATTGAATATAAGTATTTTTATGAGATTTTTTAAATTGGAAGGGGATGGGAGAAAATAAGTCTTATCTTTCTTTTAAGTATATTGTGCTGTAATGATAATAATGTATGTAAATGCATCATTTGTTGTGCACAATTGAAGTTTCAAAAATGAATAAAGAATATTTTACAAAAAAAAAGGAAATAGAATTCAATTGCTCCCATAATTTAACAAGAAAGAAAATCATCACTAACTTGCTGCCAAGCCTATATTTAATTTTAAAGATATGTGCTGATTTGAATTGTACCAAGACTGCTATGGAAAGACTGCACTTAACTTTCTCCTGATGGATGGGAGCCCAGCCATTTCGCCAATGCTTGCTTCATCAGGGGTTGAAAAAGTTTAAGCAGTCTTATATTTTCTCACATTTATCCGCCACGAATGCCCAAACCATTTGACTACCGTATTTTTTCATGGTTTCCATCATAATGGGCTTGTTACATTGACTGGGTGACTGGGTCTCTATATACTACCATTGTTGGATTTGTATTTGAACAAATAGTGTTCCGATAAGTCTATCTACTATAATAAAACCCTAAGCACGCATGCGCACTTCAAACTTCGTGTTCCGTGATCTGAAACTCCGTGCCAGTAGAACGCTACTGCGCCTGTGAAGTTTGGCAACCACGAACACAAGGAGAACACGCTGGCGACTCCTCCCTCCCGCCTTTATTCACAATAAGGCCCGCTGCCACCGCTGCTGCTCTTCGTTTGTGTCTGCCCTCCTCCTCAAAGCAGCCTGCTGAGGATCGCTGGCCAGCTGTAGCAAACCTCGCAGGCCGCTCTCCACCTCGGTAGCACATTCCCTGTGATGCGATCCCATACGTCACAGGATGGGCGGGATTGCGTCAGAGGGAACGTGCTACTGAGGTGGAGAGCAGCCCGCGAGGTTCACTACAGCCGGCCGGCGATCCTCAGCAGGCTGCTTTGAAGAGGAGGACAGATGCGAACGAAGAGCAGCAGTGGCAGCAGCGGTTCACGCAGCTGGGCCAGAAGAGACCAGGAAGCCGGGATGGAGGGAGGGTAAGAACGGCGGTTTGGGAGCAATACAGACAGGCAGGGGGCCAGGGGGAGAGAGAAAGGGGGCTGCTTTGGAGGGAGGGGTGTACTGGGGGGCAGAAAGAAATCATGTTTTGCTCTGGGAGGGGGTGGAAGAGAAGGGGGCCATGGAGCAGGCAGGCATGGCACAACAGAGAACTACAGGCAGGCAGGGGGCCAGGGAGAGACATAGACAGAAAGAATGACAGACAGGGGGCCAGAGAGACAGACAGAAAGGAAGACAGACAGTCAGCGTCCAAGGAGAGAGAGACAAAGAAAAAAAGACAGACAGCATCCAAGGACAGAAAGACAAAGAAAAAAAGACAGACAGACAGCGGCCAAGGAGAGAGAGAACAAAAGAAAGAAAGAAAGACACATCTATTCTAGCACCCGTTAATGTAACGGACTTAAAAACTAGTATCTGAATAAAAAAATACCATAAATGCCTCCACCTAATGCCAATCCAATCCTTACATTTACAATACTGGGCCTCGACTCGGTTTACATTATTGTTATAAAGCAAGGAACAACAGGACAGAAAAGGAGTCCAAATTTGTTGACACTCATAATACTAATTTAGATTAATTATATGCTCAAAAGAAGAGTTTTCAGGGATTTCCTAAATAGATGGAGAGGTAACCGATCTGATTTCATAAGAAAGTGTATTCCAAATAGTCGTAAAAATGTATGTAAAAGAACGGGAGATATATCCTATGGCCTTAACACCTCAGTGTTTGAGATAATCTTGATCTTGTAAGTTGTAGGGAATTAAATGAAACACCAATCAATGGTGTAAAAATACCATGGATAATCTTAAAAATTATACTAGCACATTTGAATTCAGTTCTAAATGAACTGGTAGCCAGTGAAGTGCCCTCAACCTGCATGGTACAAATCCAGTATTAAGCCACGTTACCAGCAAATCTTATGCACTTTAGTAAAGGGGCCCTTTATTTTGGTACAAATTATCCAAATTTGTTTAAATTACACTGTTAAATGTTTAACACAGGCCCCCTTTTACTAAGCAGTGTTAGAGAGTGCCACGCGGTAACCGCACTGAAGCCCATAGGGATTTAAAGGGCTTCGGTACAGTTACTGTTCTGGTCCATGCTATACGCCTTAGTAAAATGGGGCCAAAGTTCCCTTTATTTTCCAATCACCTGAAACAAATCATATAACAGAAATGATACATTGGAATATAGGGAGCATGAAAAGAACATTTACATAACATAGATATAAAACATTCTCAGTACAATACAAATGACACTCTTTGATAGATATTAAGCATACTTAGCTACACTCATGGATATTTTTTTCTATGTTCCATTTTCTTTAATTCAAGTGTTTTTTTTAAATTAAATTATTGCTTTGTGTGTTTCTCAGGATGTTTATTTCAAAACACATTAATTATGGGGTAGACAATCATCTCACAGCAGGCTAAATTAACTCAGGATGATATTCAGACTGGTGCATAAACCCTCTCCTTTACAAAGCTGCGGTAGCATTTTTATTGCCAGCCGCTGCGGTAACAGCTCCGACACTCATCGAAATCCTATGAGCGTCTGAGCTGTTACCGTGGCGGCCGGCGCTACAAACGCTACCACAGCTATATAAAGGAGGGGGGAAATCAGGAAAGCATTTTTGACATCCTAAATTTATCTGCTTTCATATTTAGATTTCTGCAAAGTTCTTTGGAGCCTAATTTTGAGTAGAATTGATTACTGTAGTATTATTTATGCTGTTTCTTTAATACGATCCTTACAGGTTTGGACTTGACATTACATGTTATTCCGTTTTATAGGAAGTTGCAATGGCTGATTATTGCTGATAGGGTCCAATTTAAATTGCTTATGATAGTACATAAATGTTTGTATCAACAACCTCTCAAGCTAAATTTTTTACTCTGAAAGAGTGAATGATGTCTCTCTGACTTTTTGGGGAATATTTGGGAATTGTACTGTGTGTTTTTGGATGTTTGATTTTTGATTTTCACTGTTTTGGATTTATTTTGATGGGTCTTTGTTACACTATTTGATACAAGGACTTATTCCTGTTATGAGCAAAGTCGTTTTGAAAAAGAAAAAAACAACTCATCTATGACGAGGAACACTTTTGTTTGATTCATTGCAACTGCTCTCCCAATAAGATAAGTACTTACTGTTCACACAATATTTGATGTGTTGCATTGATTTTGCAACATTATTATAACATTCTGGTAACAAAGGGGTGCTTTTACTAAGGCACGCTGATTTAGCACGCGCTAACCAATTTAGTGCACGCTAATCGATTTAGCACATGCTAAATGTTAAGGCGCTCATTATATTCTATGGGCACCTTAGCATTTAGGCCCTGATTCTGTATAGGACGCCCGGGAGAGGTGTCCTATTCAGAATCGGGCCTACACTAAACCCCGATTCTGTAACCGGCATCCATGGTACAGACGCTGGTTAGACAATCGGGTTAGATTAGACACGGCCCGCTACACTTATCGCGGGTTATAATAATAAGGGATCTCTCTGCCGCTATAAGTATAGCAGGCCGCGGCCGCCTGTCCGATTGCTGGCAGGAGGGTGCCCAAACCCTCCTGCCAGAAGATGCCCCCCCCGACACTACCAACCGCCCCCCCCCCCCCGACACTACCGATCACTGTCAGGAGGGTGCCCAATCCCTCCTGCCGGAAGACGCACCCCCCCTGACACTACCGATCACTGGCAGGAGGGTGCCCAATCCCTCCTGCCGGAAGACGCACCCCCCCCCCCCCCCCCCCCCCCCCCCGCGCTAACAGCCCTCAAACCTCCCCCCAACCAAACTAACCTTTCCTTGTTGGCCAGATGGGACTTGCCCGTCCAGCCGGCAGGCCCGTCTCATCGAAATGAGGCGGGCCCGCCCCTTCCCGGCCCATCCCTCCGAAGCCTAAGGCCTGATTGGCCCAGGCTCTAGAAGCCTGGACCAATCAGGCCGTAGGCATAGCGGGTCCACCCATCCCCACTAAGTCTAAGGCCTGATTGGCCCAGGCACCTAGAGCATTTTGTTGGCCTACATTGTAATCGTCTCTTCCTCTACTAGGGAGATGCGTAGGGCCGCCTAGGTTCGCCTAAGGCCCTTAGGCGAGCTTAGGCGTCTTGCGGGCCTCCCTAGGCTCCCGGAGGCACCTTCAATATAGGCGGCCTGCCTGGGGAACATTTTTTTAAAAAACGTGCATCCCGATTGGCTGATTAGACAGCTGTAGGATGCCTACAGCTGCCTAAAATCGGGACGCACTTTGTAGAATCAGGGCCTTAGTGCGCACTAAATCGGTTAGCACGCCTTAGTAAAAGGACCCCTAAGTAACAGCTGAACTAGTATCTTTTACAGAAGGAACTTTGGAACGGTGATGGTTCCTCTTCATATTAGTCTTGCCCATTGATAACTTATATTTTGGAGCACTGAGCACACCATAAACAAGTACAGTAAAACCTTGGCTTGCGAGTAACTTGGTTTGCAAGCATTTTGCAAGACAAACAAAACATTTTATTAAATGTTAACTTGATATACAAGCAATGTCTTGCAATACAACAAGTACATACAGTATACACACATCACAACTGAGCCGATGGTTCTTCTCTCCTCTGACGTTGCAGGAGTGTAATGGCTGTTCTAAACGAGCGAGGTTTTGCAATACAAGTACATATACACTTCCCCCTCCGCATTCAGGGGGTTCAGGGCAGAGCCGGCCTTCGAATATTTAAAAAACTTGAATATTTGGCCCAGTTCTGCCCCTAACCCCTGCTTCCCCTGACTATTTTAAGCCCTGAAAGCCTCCCCCCCCTTAAGCCTTACCTGGTGGTCTAGCGGGTTTTCAGGGTAGGAGTGATCTTCCTACGCTCCTGCCCCGTGCAGATCGCTCACAGGAAATGGCTGCCTTGAGCTCCCATAGTCTCTCGAGCCATTTCCTGTGAGCGATCTCCACGGGACAGGAGCGTGAGAAGATCGATCCTGCCCCGAAAACCCGCTAGACCAGTGTTTTTCAACCTTTTTTGGGCAAAGGCACACTTGTTTCATGAAAAAAATCATGAGGCACACCACCATTAGAAAATGTTAAAAAATTTAACTCTGTGCCTATATTGACTATATATAAAGTAATTCTCTTGAATAGGAATCAAATAAACACAAAGAAAGTATTTTATAATTACTTTATTATGAAATATTAAGTAAACAGAATAGTGAAAAATTATAAAATACTTTATTCAGTGCGAAACCTGGGCCTGTTTGGCTGAACACAAAGCTGATATTCTGGCTGGAATCGAAGAAAGACACACACGTAGCTCTTCGTCAACAGCTCTCAGTCTCTCTCTGTATTTGGTTTTTATAGCATACAAAAATAGACAAATATACCCTCCATCCTTTTTATTAAACCACAAGAGCAGTTTTTAGCGCAGGGAGCTGCGCTGAATGCCCAGCGCTGCTCTTGACACTCATAGCTCCCTGCGCTAAAAACCACTATTGCGGTTTAGTAAAAGGTGATCATATTGTAAAATATAGACAGCAGATATAAATTCAGAACTGTGCATAGTAAGTGAAGGGAAGTTTTCATCTCTGGGAATTTACCCAGTTAACTATTAAGTTATTTGGGCAAATTCCTTTGAAAACTGTGGTAATACTGCCTCCACTTTGCTAAATTTAAAATAAAATCATTTTTCCTACCTTGTCTGGTGATTTCTGGTTGCACTTTCTTCTTCTGACTGTGCATCCAATCTTTCTTCCCTTCTATCAGCCTGTATGCTTTCTCTCCTCCACACCTCATTCCCTCCCCCAACTTTTTCTTCCTCTCTCCCTGACCTTTCTTTCTTTTTTTCTGTTTCTCTTCTTTCCTTCTGTTTCCCTGCCTGCCCCCTTTCTTTCTTTCTCCCTGCCGTTCCCCAAGCCACTGCCACTGCCGCTGCCATCGGGGAACAGGACCCACCAATGGATAACAGGCCCCAAAGCTGACGCTGACGCATGCTCTCCCTGACGTCAATTCTGCAATCGGAGAGGAAGTTCCGCCCAGCCAGGCAGCGATTGGCTGACCCGAACTTCCTCTCCGACTGCAGAATTGACGTCGGGGAGAAGAAGACTTATCGGCTCGATAGATTAGATCGCCAAGACAAAGTGAGTCCTGGGTGATCGACTCACTTTGCCTTGGTGAGCTACTGTCGCCCCTGCCTCGGGCCCCCTGTCAGCTCCGGGCCCCTGAATGCAGGACTAGTAGTACTGCCCTGATGGCGGCCCTGCGGCACACCAGGCAACATCTCGCGGCACACTAGTGTGCCACGGAACAGCGGTTGAAAAACACTGCGCTAGACCACAAGGTAAGGCTTAGGGGGGGGGGTGCTTACAGGGCATAAAATAGCCTGAAAAATGAAAATGTATTTTTTAATCTAAAACCGCAAATAAGCGAATCCGTAGATACGGAATTCACAAATATGGAGAGGGAAGTGTAGTATTTTGTACTAAAGTTTTTGGGTTGTGGAACGAATCGTCTGAGTTTCCATTATTTCTTATGGGGAAATTCACTTTGATATATGAGTGTTTTGGATTACAAGCATGCTTCTGGAACGAATTATGCTCTTTAATAATGTTTGTTTAAAAAAATTTTTTTAAATTATAAACTGCTTATTTTTGGTTAGTACATAGTTTTGAATGCAGTATTTTAGTACAAAGTTCCCTTGAAATTATATGTATCAACAACCTTGTCAATATTTGAAGGACTGTATCTATTGGTATGTACCAAGGAGGTCTGCATGTCAGCTGGTGATTCCAATGATTCAGGAAGTGCATCTTGAATGCACTCGCAGATAAAGTTATTCTGTGGCAGGTCCCATGGCTTGGGATAGGCTACCAACAGGACTTCGATTTCAACTAAACTAGAGTCACTTTAAACAGTTGTTGAAGCGACATTTGTTTATTCGTGACAGATGAAAGGGATTTATGACCTGAACTTTCCATTATTCTCTTTACTGATTTGTTGTTTTAATGTTATGCATATATTTTGTACATCCCTTTGGAATAAGGCGGTTTATACATTTTTAATATATGAAAATGAAATTAATATCTCCACTAACCAGTTAAGTTCCAGCTCTGCCCAGGCCCCTCCACCAGACTGCCCCAGCATCAACTGGATAGTGTCTGGGCCACAGGCAATATTCAGTGGCACTAACTACTCCTACCCAGTTAAACTCCTTTGAATATATCAGGCTCTATATTGTTAAACTGCACAAACAAAAACTAAACTAAACTAAACTAAATCTTGGGTTTATATACCGCATCATCTCCACAAAGTGGAGCCACATTTTGCTTAGTAATTGAAGGGTCAGGCCACTAGATGTCCCTATAACTCTTTCAGAGAGGCGCTGAGTAGCAATTAGCTAAACCTTCGACCATTGCAAGAACTCACAGTTACAGATTGGTTTTCATACACCAGTACCTTTAAACATGATTTTCTGCCAGGTCACCCGCCCAGAACCTTTTTTCTTTTATTATGGTAAATTGTATTTAAGGCACTGTGGAAATTATGACAGACACAAGTCTTATCTCCAGTGACCAAATGATGGAAAAAAAAAAAAAATCACTTGGTCTTTACAGAGCATCTCCAATTTCTGACAGTACTGGATCCTTGTAGCCTTCTGACATGGCATCAGCATTCTTGGAACCCATCATGCACTAACCTTGGACATGCCCAACTTCTTATGAATTATTTTACAAGCTGTAACTGCTGAGATGCCCATTTCTATAGCTATTCAGAAAACCTTAATTTGTATCTCTGACAAAATCCTCATTTCTGTGGAAGTTGCTTCCATAGGCCATCCAGTGTGAGGGTCATCTTCAATGGACCCTCTATCCCACTTAAACTGCTTGCTCCAAAATTTTACTTTGTAGGATGGTGGGGCAGACTCTCCATAGGGTTGCCAGATTTCCCGCCCCATTCCGCAACCAGCCCTGTCCCAGTCTACTCTCAGCCCCACCCTACATGAACCTATGGGATGGGCCTTAAGCACCTGGGCCAATCAAGGACTTAGGCCCATGGGATATTCCGGGAAGGGGAAGGCCCACCATTCTGAAGAGGCGGAACTGCCAACCAGAGGGAGTAGGCATCCCTCCTACCGGACTTGCTGAAAAAGGTACTGGGGGGGGTCCATGTGGGTTTTGGGTGGTAGGGGGTTAGGTTTGGGGGGGTGTTGTGGTGAGAGGTTGGGGGGTCATGTGTTCGGGGAGGGTGCTAGCAGGAGGAGGGCATCATCCCTGGTGTCAGCCAGTTTGATACCTCCAATTGTGCTTTAAAAGATACTGCTACCTTTCCTAATCCCTGATACCTGACTGCAATGGTTCTACAGTAGACAAGAACTACCATCTCAGTTTTGATGGAAGAGCAGGACAGATGGAAACCCCAAGCTTTAAGGTTTTATGAAGTGAGGCAACAGTTCAAGTATTGCCAATAACCCTACTTATTGTATTTATTACAACTTGTCACTGTGCTAAAATTCTGGTCTTCAATTAGGATTTCCATATACTCTTCTTACAATTGCTATATAACATATATGCGAGCCTTTGGTATTCTGGATCCCTTGTAGTTTTCAAAATGAGGTCCAGACCAGAGTAGACAGATTGGCATTGGAAGTGCTGAGGAATCATGGCCATCACTGGCTGTCCACTCCAGAGCTGAATGGTTTCCGTAAGTAACTGTGTCTATGATGAGCTTCAAGAGCCAGGCAAAGAGGAGGATCTGCCAGGAGGAGGAAAACCCAAGGGTACATATCCATTCAAATAGTGTTGGTACCAGCTCTGAGGCACCCTTTGCTGAAATGGCTAGTAAGTCAAGTAGTACCATACAAAGACCCTGTAAAAAAAAAAAAAAAAAACCAACCCCCCTCCTCCTAGTGAAGATTACCTAGTCAGTTGTGTTTAACTACTACTTAAATAAAACCATCTGCTCTATCCAGGAAGAAGCAGGAAATCAGTACAACCTGCAGGCCTTCACAACACTGATGGAGCATCTGTGAAGATAATTATGCATTGTCTGTAGTGGGTATCTCCACCTGAGTCTTTGTCTCCTTCATTTCCCCTGTGTACTTGTCATCCTCCTCTTTTCTGTCCACCTACTGCCACTCTTAAGGCTGCCTAGAACAGGATAAGACATGAGAGGTTTGCTTTCTAGAATTACTCAGACAAATCTTCTGCATTTGTGCTTTATGAGTAACAAATCACCAAGACCAGATGAAATTTCTTACCCCAAAGTTCTAAAAGAACTCAAATATGAAACTGCAGACCTACTTCTATAAAAATAAGTTGAACACAACACCAATTGGAAATGCGTTTGCACATTTTCCTTAAATGTGAGCAACAGAACCACTTCATGGTCCATTCCTATGTCTGTTGGCATTCATACACATTTATATCTGGAGGCACCAATTCTCCTTCATCTGCCTTACTTGGCTAGAAGAAAACAATGGTATTTAAAGTGCCTTCTATACCGAGACACCACTGTGAGAGAAGCAGGAGCCTTCACTCTTTTACTTACACATGCACACTCACCCATACAAACTTTAGATGTGTATTCAGGCCACCAGGGCCGAAATACAGCTCCAGGTTTATAAAATACTAGTCTTATAGCCCTTTACATTAACGGGTGCTAGAATATATGTGTGTGTCTCTCTCTTTATTTCTTTTTCTCTCTCCTTATCCGCTTTCTGTATTTTTTTATTTTTTTTTCCTTGGCTGTCCACAACCACCCCTTGCCTGCTCCCCATCCATTCTCCCTTCCTTTTACCTCCCCTGTGTCCTCCACCACCCCATCACTGCTCACCTTATCCAGCAGCAGCCCTTCTCCCTTTGTTTTACCTCCCCCCTGTCCATCATCATCTCCTTCCTGCTCCCCCTGTCCAGCAGTAGGCCTCCCGACATCCGCCTCGGGGGAGGAGAGAGTGTTTTGCATGCATGCGCACCCCTATCTGCGGTGCCCTACAGCGCACGGAAAACGGAACATGCGATGGGAGTGCGCATGCGCGGCTTAGGCTTTTATTATATTAGATAAGCAGAATAAATGTGATTTTTCAAAGGAAGGCATTATGAACATGGGTGCTAAAACTCAAGCTGTTTTCTCCCTGCTCAAGAGTTCATGAAGCAATGGGCCAGAAATTGCCTGATGATGTCACAAGCAGGGAAGACGCCACCTGAATTTTCCAATCCATCTTCAATAAGCAACCAATGGAAGGGAAAAACAAAGCAAAATATTTGCACCCTTGGCTCCTTTGGAAAGAACATGGATGCTAAAACTCAAGTTGTATTCTCCCTGCTCAAGAGATCATGAAGCAATGGGCCAGAAATTGCCTGATAATGTCTCAAGAAGGAAAACCACAACCTGAGCTTTCTCATTCTTCTTCAATATTCTGCCACTGGGAATACAAAAATAAAAAAAATTGTTCCTATAGTTTCGGCATCATGATCATGGATGCTGAAGATCAAGCTGATTTCACATGAAATCTCCATTTTCCTGTTAAGTTTTAGTTGTAGAATTAACAGATGCAGAGTCCTCTCAGATCTAGGGTAACATTTCAGCACAGCAAAACCCCTAATGTAGTTACAGACCTAAACTTGAAATTATATTTACACTATGTAATGTAAACGGTACCCTTTTCCCTCTATAGAGAGAGGGAGACACCTATACCTAGCAGATACGCAACTATACTTATATACAGAAAGCATGTATTTTTTGTTTTATCTAAGGTTAATGCCAATAGTTTTTCAGCACTTACTTGGATCTTCTTAGCAGCTATCGGTGAAAGAGATAAACTTGAAACCTGTTGATCAGTATCCCGATGCTTAAATTAATCTTTGTTAACATAGTGGTAAATACTGCATTCTAAAGTACTGAGACTTACTATAGCGCAACGGTTATCAAGCTTATCACTGAATCTAATGATTTGACTTTAAATTTAATTCCCTTATTTTAACCCCTGGTGAGTTCTCTATTGAGACAGCAGTAAACCAAACAAATCAGGAGAGCATTTATCTGTTGAAGTGTGGAAAATTAAAGTATGCTGCTAATAATAGTCCTGAGAAAAGAATGAAACAGTGCGTGGTTTGAAATAAATAAATCTGGCGCTTTTACCTGGCTCCTCGTTGCAGGCCCTGGGATGAACTGTAAATTGGCTGCTCTTGAATCTCTCCCTCCGTCGCCATAGCTGGAGGCTCTCCCTGCATCGGCAATTTAATTATCTTTTACCTTTTCATGCCTTGCTCTTCAGTACGCCCAAGCGCAGAGGGAAACAGAGGGGTGATCTTCCTGCCTCCTCCGCCACCTTGCTAACGCACCAGACAGCAATAACATCATTTGCTGTTCAGGGCGTTCCGGATCGTCGAGAGGGATCGATCTCGACTTTGGTAAGTGAAGTTTTGCTTAGCCCAGCTGGTCCGGGAGCCCCCCCCCCCCCACGCCCAGGGAGAATGTCGGGGACGCCGACGGCGTTGCAGGAAGTGGCGGGGACATTAGTAACTCCGCCTGCGCTGTCTAGCTTACCCCTGACCCCGGAGGCAGTTCCAGTCTCGCTGGATCCACTACATCAATTGCCAGCGATGGGGGGACTAGGAGTTCATGGCGGCTCAGGAAACGGAACATTTAATCCTGATTTGGAGATTTCAGTTTCATCAACGATTCCTGTTTCCCTCCTGACCCCGCTGAAGAAACCACTGGTGATTGACTTGGAAGCACTCTGGGAGGCTATTTAAAGCCTTCATAAGATATGCTCCTATTCTATTACAGCTATGCAAACTTCTTCATTATAATTGAAAAAAATTGATGGGGAAATTCAACACCAAGACCAGAGACTAGACAAATTTGAAAAACAGGTCTCTGATTTACAGAAATTTTCTAATCTTCAAGTTAAAGATAAAGCAATGTTGACCAGGAAGATTGAAAATCTGAAAAATGCCAATAGGAATTTAAATTTAAGGCTAATTAATTTTCCAATTACCAGATTACAATCACCCAAGGAACTTTTCCACCAGTTCTTAACTTCAGTCTTAAAATATCCAACATCAGGGGTCTTGCTTTTTTGCAGAATGTCTGACGGTACTGGTTTTGTATTTTCCTGATGTTTTGCTGTGCTGGGTTTTTTTTGTCATAAATAAACAATTGCAAAAAAAAAAAATATCCAGAGACTTCAAGGCCTCCTTTACAGAAATTATACTATTTAAATACTCCTAAACCAATGATCCAGGACTCAGAAAATCAACAGACTGAATTAGAGATAACAAATATTCTTGAGTCCTCATATTCTGAAGTTCTGAAAGGGCTACATTGCTTGTGACCTTTGTTTTTTTACAAAACAAAGAAGCAGTTCTTCGTCTATTCTTTAGGACTGAGAATGTTGAATTTTATGGTTTAAAAATAGCCATATTTCCTGATGTTTCTAAATGGACGCAATTGCGTCGTAAAAAATTTCTAATGTTATGTCAATCTGTATTGGGGTTAGGAGCTACCTTTCAGCTGCACTTTCCATGTAAATGCTGTATTAATTATCAAGCAAATAGATGTTTTTTATGAACCCGATCAATTACAATTTTGGGGGGATGGTAAAGTGGCTTCCGTATCCTCTCAGATGCCCACTGAAGTCACCAACCAGACCGTATAGTTAATATACAATCGTTGTGCTCTGTATTTATGCCATGAAATATTGTTTGTTTCTTGTTGTAATCAGCTATCCCTGATATGTGCTTGATTCTCTCTCCTTAGTTGTGGACTGCCATAATGGTATTGTATAAGTAATATTTAATATTTTATTACCTATTGCTGCTGGAGCTGGCCTCAGCTCCTTTCTGATCTCACATCCTAGTTCCATGCTCACAAAATGGGCCGAGGCTGGTACAATTAGCAAGTGGAAGATGCCACTTCAGCGCCTGCCCCTACGCACCTCTTGAAAGATTTGCCTGTGAGAGCAGTATCTTCCACCTGCTACAGAAGCCAACCTCAGTTCCCTTCTGATCTCACACCCTAGTTCCATGCCCAGGAAATGATGTCAGAAAGGGGCCGAGGCTTGCATAAGTAGCAAGTGGAAAATGCTACTTGAGCGACTGCTCCCACGTACCTCATGAAATATTTGCCTGCATGAGCAGCATCTTCTACCTTCTGCTAGAGCCAACCTCAGCTCCCTTCTGATCTCACATCCTAGTTCTGTGCCCAGGAAATGATGTCAGAAAGGGGCCGAGGCTGGCGCGAGTAGCAAGTGGAAAATACTACTTGAGCACCTGCCCCTACTGTGATACTCAGACTATGCCTACTAGCTATGTCCCTCCAGAAGCATACACAGAGCAGTCTGACACTCATTCCTTTTCTGACTTTAAAACACCTTTTAAGCAGACTGTGGATGTACCAGCAACTACCACTGGAGGGAGCAGGCACACAACACTGACTTCACCTCTCAGAGCACGTCCTGTTAGAACTTTTCCCTCTACACATGTGGGGGAAGGGACTAACGTAATTAGAGAGTTCCCTACACCTGATAGGGAGAGGCGTGCCTTAGAGAATGACAAGGTGGCTGTTACCTACGGCTAGCTCACTGCGAGTATGGGGACAAGGCTATCCACCGCCACATGGAGCAGTGAATGGCCTTGTTTCTGCAGTTAAGGGAAGGAATACGCATGTTCACCAATCACATGCAGCCCCCTCCCAATCTCTCTCCCTCCCTCCCTTCCCCTTACCTTTGTGGCATGTTTTAATTTAATTTGTGCAAGCAGTCCGAGCCTGAAGTCGCGTGCATATGCGGAAGCTTCTCCTCTGACACAACTTCCAGTTCCATCTGAGGAGAAGCTTTCTCAGATGCATGTGACTTCAGGCTCGGACTGCTTGCACAAATTAAATTAAAATGCACCATAAATGTAAGGGGAAGGGAGGGAGGGAGATAGATGCGGTAGAGATTGGGAGGGAGGGGGCTGCATATGATCGGTGACCGCACATGTTCCCTCCCTTAACTGCGGAGACAAAGCCATTCACCGCTCCATGTACCTTGTCCCTGTACCCGCGGTGAGTACTTTCTTTTTCCTGTCCCTACTCTGCAAAGTGCTTTTGATTAAAATCCCATGCCACTGCTGACCTCCTTCCAGTCTGCTATTGTACTTGCCAAACACCCTTTTAACAAACTTCTTGCCCCCAACCCTCACCATTTCTGCCACACTGAAATCTCTCCTCAGATGCCTTCATATACATTGCCCCATCCTTTTACTTTCTGATTGGAGTATGACTAAGTACTTCCATGACAAGGTTTAACAAATTGATCTTGAGTTCCCTACTAAGTCAATTCCATCTCCCCATTCCCCACTTCATTTTCATGCCCTTTTTCACCTATCTGTTGCATCTGAACCTTTTGATCGTCATCTACTCCTTGTTACACCACTTCATTTGGATTTGGGTTCTGTCTTGGCTTTCTTCTTATCTTTCCCATCACAATTTTAATGTATACACTGGTAGATCCTTCTCTACTGCTATCCCACTATCAGTCAGTGTACCTCAGGGCCCTTTCTTGGAATCTCTTCTGTTCTCTTTCTGTACAGGTACAAGATCCTTTATCCAAAATCATTGGGACCAGGCATAGTTCAGTTTTTAGGATTTTTCAGATTTTGGAATGGTAATGTTAAGTCAGTAAAAGATATACCATAAGACCATAAAATTGCCACCAATCTTTTTTATTTCAATATAAGGCAAACATTAAACACTTCAAGCACTTCAGACACAAACTTATTCCAACCTATTGCTAACTTTTACAAAATTGCGTTAGAGGTTTCTACCGTGGATTGGCAAGGTAAATGCTCTGACACTCATAGAATTCCTAAGAGCGTCTGAGTATTTACCTCGCTGGCCACAATAGAAACCTCTAAAGCAGTTTAGTAAAAGTAGCCCTATGGTACTGGAACAATACCTTCAAACAAGCATCATCTTTAGTCACACTTACACGTACATGAAGGAGACAAAGAAGCCGGACTGACTAATTCCATCTACTATTCCTGTACGTGTCACACCTTTTTTTTTATCATTTTAGCTTACCATTGTTTCAAACAGTTTCCAAGATGTCAATGAAATGTGCATACTGTCAGCATAGCTATTGCTAGCAGTCAGCACTTTTGGTTGCCCTAACCAATGTCAGCAAAGGCCTATGGGAAATTATATCAATCTGACTCTGGGATGTAGATGCAGATAGACCCTGAGTGCTCATGCACAGAATTCACATACAGAAAGCATCCAGGCAGACTTTCAAACAGCCCTAATTAAATCATGCTTAAAAGGTAACAAACCAACTTGCAGCTAAGAGGTGCTAAGAAGATGTGTTAATGTCTGATGTCTAGGATGGACAGCTTAGGATATACAATGGATCCAGGTGCACAGTCATTGTCAGAGGCATACTGGAAATTACATGTGACTCCAGTCTATTCTTCTCCAGTCTAGCACACTTCATTCAGCATCCGGGTCAGTGAAACTAACTATTGTTTCAGACAGTATACTAAGGATGGGGATGCTTAACTTCAATAGATTCTATATTTAGAATAAGTTTCCAAGCTATAAAAGGCTCCTTTTACATCACTCACCTCTCTTGTTCTATCTCTGGAACCTGAAGCTGGGCACATCACCCACCACCTTTCTCTCTATACCTCTCTGTCTTCACAGCACCTATTCTCTCTCATTCACAAGAGCACAGAAGCATTCTTTGTAATTGTAAAACTTATATTTCTCATTAATTGTAATGCTTAATTGTAACTTTTATGAATCTTGCTTTCTCTACACAATATATCTATTCTTTATGCCATCACCTCTGGCTGTGCTTCTCATTTGAGTTTACTTCCTGGTGAATCTTCTGTGAGGGTATTGAACTCGGGACCTGGCGTTTGTAAGGGCGCCTCACATAACCCCTAGAACCTTACATTTTGGGGGCTCGTCCTTACACATACCTGCCTGTATGACAAATTCAGATGTTATGGTCAGTCCTAATAGAGCAGCAAGCAGGTTTCTGGAGTAGCCTGGTGGTCGGAGTAGTGAACTCTAGCCTATGGAATGTGTGAGCCTTCCAAACTCCATCCTAATCCCACTGTACCTAAATATAGGTGACATCTGCAGGCATAAGAACAATTTGTGTGGTGTACAGTTGGATCCAGTAGGTTTTGGATGGGTTTTGGAGGATTCACCATACACTATCAGGAGGTTATGCTGAAATGTATGTGTGGGCCTTTTTATATGAACTTCACTGCAGTGCCCCCTAGGGTGCCCCACTGCACTGCTGGGATGTGTGTGTGGCCAATCTACTAGAAATGCTGGCCCCTTCCACATCCCGATGGCTTGTTTTGTGCACTTTTCTTTTGGACGTGGGTTTGGTGGGGTTTTTTTAATGGTTCAAAAAGATAGATGTACTGTGCACAAACACATCCATTTCTGGGGGAAAAAAAAACCCCAAGATAGATGTTTTGCAGGTTTGAAAATAGGCTTGTTTGGTACTAGCTTTTAGTGCGTTTTCGCAAAACATCTATAAGGGGGCCGCTGAAAAGTTTTCAGCCCAACCAACAAAGTTGGGGCAGTCTTAGAGCTCCTTTTACTAAGCTACAATAGCGGTTATAGCGCGCGCTTACTGCACAGAATTGCCGTGCACGTTAGACGCTAATGCCAACACCAGCATTGAGCTGGCGTTAGTTCTAGCTGTGTAGCATGGGTTTAGTGTGCACTAAAATTCTGCATGTGCTAAAAACGCTATCGCAGCATAGTAAAAGGAGCCCTTAGTCCAGCAATTTTCTATTTTTATCATTCTGTATTTTTCCGATGGAATGAAAAAAGTGGAAAATCACTAGACTAAGGGGCTGATTCTATAAATGGCCATCCCAACTGTGGGTGGCGGTAGGCATCCTACCGCCGTCTGGCAGTCAATTTTTTTAAAGATATCCCTGCCATATGAAAGTAAGTATATAGGCATGTATCGACTGTTTGTCATCAGAAATCCGCATCATGGTAAACTCAAAGGACAGAAGTAGGACAGTCAGTGAACCCTGGCAAAGAGAGTGTAGGCAGAGGCTTAGGAGAGGAAATCTTTAAACTTAAGAAGTACAGCTTTTGATTCCATAAAATATGAATACAGAGGTGAGGAAAAAAATGTACAACAGCACAAACAAAAGGAAAACAAATAGGACATATGGAAGAGGCAGAGTCCACTTGTAAATTAACCAGGTGCTCTGTTCAAGGCAGTGATTGAATTCCTTATTAAGCCTTCTTGTTGCTGTCATACAACTCCATTACAGGATTATTTTTCATTCAGTGCCTTGCAACTGCCCATCCTTGCAACTGCCTGAGGCATTGGACTCATTATAGTTTTCTTATTGTTATTTTTCTTTTAGTTTTTTGTTGTTTTTTTTTAACAGTCTTCTGGCTATGGAATCTGAGCTAAAATAATTTACCAGAAGCTTAGAAATCTGCTTAGTGTAAATTTCTTTAAAATAAAACGCCAGAGAGTCTGACACCTTTCGCCCCCTCAATTTCCTTGATGAGCGTTGGCTTATGTCCAGTTTCTGCATTATTTTATGTACATGCTGAGCAGCAAACATTGGTGTTATGGTATTGAGAAACAGGGAAAGCAATGATCAGTTTACCTGGCATACTAAATTAATCTGTTGTCCTAAACTGCAGGGAGGGCCGCATGTGGCCCCGTGAAGTATTTTGGGCAGCCCCGGTCGAGGGCAATGCAGTGTTTTCCTCTGCTGGCCCCGGGTGTTTACCGTCTTGCCGGCTCCCTCCTCTGTCTTGCTGCAGCATTTGCATGCTTGTGCGGCCCCAGAAACATTTTTTTGTGGCCAATGCGGCCCAGGGAAGCTAAAAGGTTGGACACCCCTGTCCTAAAGAAACACTTGAAAAAGTAAACAAAGATATACTATATTAGAAAGGAAATTGTGTTTAGATGTTTAAATCTTAATGTTTAAAAAAAATTAGAAAGCAAACTTGTCTGATTTGTTCTGGTTCACAGTAACATCTAAGGATCACTTTTACTAAAGAGTACTGAAAGCTAGGCTTAGATTGTGAGCTCATTAGGGACAGAAAACGTACCTTAAAATATCTGTAAATTGTTTTGGTTGTACCCACGGAAAGGCGGTACTGTATATCAAATCCATGACCCCTGACACCTTTATGCATTGTTACACAGGATTTTACCATATGCTAAGTCCAGATTTAACATGGCACCTTTCAAGGGCATTCTCTACTTTTTATTGCAGGTTGTGTATTAATGTAGCTATTAGTGTGGAGTACCTATAGGATGTTAATGTGGGAACACTTACTACTTGTTAATTGCTCCCATGTTAATTTTTGTATTAGCACCAAGAATAACGAGCTAGCTGACTAACGCTTCTAATCCATTCTCCACTCATACCACGGCCCCTCAGAGAAAAATTCAGGAAAAAAATGCAATAACGACCATTTAATGCATTTTAACAGGCAGACGACCGTGTACCACTTAACACATTTGTGTGATAGCCTTCTACCATACTCTAGAAACACATTAAGGCTTAGAGTCTATAAACGGCGCCTGAAGTTAGGCACCTACACTGACGTGCCTAGCCAATCATAGGGCTAGATTCAAGTTTATTAGGATTTTATATACCGCCTATCAAGGTTATCTAAGCGGTTTTTACAATCAGGCACTCAAGCATTTTCCCTCTCTGTCCTGGTGGGCTCACAATCATCTGGAGTACTGTGTGCAATTCTGGAGGCCACATTACCGTAAAGATGTGCTTCGAGCCGAGTCGGTCCAGCGGATGGCCACTAGAATGGTCTCCAGACTCAAGGGTCTCTCATACGAAGAAAGACTGGGCAAATTGCAGCTCTATACTCTAGAGGAGCGCAGGGAAAGGGGGGACATGATTGAGACATTTAAATATGTCACAGGACGTGTCGAGGTGGAAAACGACATCTTCCTTCTCAAAGGACCATCGGTCACAAGGGGGCACGCACTCAAACTCAGAGGAGGGAACTTTAATGGTGACACCAGGAAGTACTTCTTCACAGAAAGGGTGGTGGATCACTGGAACAAACTTCCGATGCAGGTGATCAAGGCCACCAGCGTGCTCGACTTTAAGAATAAATGGGACATCCACGTGGGATCACTACGAGGGTCGAGCTAAGGAACTAAGTCATCAGCACCCAGACTTAATGGGGTGGGTCAGTAGAGTGGGCAGACTTGATGGGCTGTAGCCCTTTTCTGCCGTCATCTTTCTATGTATCTAACGTACCTGGGGCTATGGAGGATTAAGTGACTTGCCCAGGGTCACAAGGAGCAGTGTGGGGTTTGAACCCACAACCCCAGGGTGCTGAGGCTGTAGATCCAACCACTGCGCCACACACTCCAATCGGTTTGCGACCCCTTTACTAGCAAATTTCCATCCGGCCTGATTCCTGCGATCCGCTTCGAATCCATGCATGCAAATGAGGTGAAACGCATACAAAGTAGGCTGGGACGTGATTCACAACACCAAATTTCCGATCCTACTGGGCTGGCCGATCACCTGAAGAAGTGACTGCTGGGGACCAGTCGAAAACGTCTTTCCGACTGGAGGCCCTGCTCTCTGCCCTGCACTCTCTCCTGCCTGCTTGCCCCGAATGCTGCCCTGCTCTGCCTCGATCTGCCCCGAATCTCTCCTGCCGCATCGCCGTTCTCCTGCCCTTCCCCACCCAGCGAGCCCGTGGTTTTAACCCGCGGGTTAAAACCAGGGGCTCGCAGGGCTAAAAACGAATCAAAAAGTTGTGTGCTGGCCCCATGCCACTTTTGTGTGTGCTGAATGGAGAAAACTGGGGAGCAGCTGTACCTAGCACTGTGCTCCACTCTTATGGATAGTGAACACACCCCGATTACTTTTATGGAGTTGCTGCATGATGTTTTGCCTGAAAGGTGAGAGGTTTATTTTAGTTATAGGTTTCTCTTGTCCAGCAGAGTTGTCTCAAAAAAAAAAAAAAATTGCATCTACAGATGGTCTGTGCATGCGTGAGAATTGCTATAGAGCGATCCGTGCAGGCAGATGGGGACGTTCCCCTGATCGCCCCCATCTGCATATTTTTCATTCCTGAATTCATCGGACCAGCCCGGATCGGACCTGGATCGGGCCCGATCGGGCAGGTTAGTGAATCCAGGCCATAGTGCCTAACAATATTTAATAGGCTTAATCAGCGCTGATAAGAAGCTTAGTTGGCTTGATAATTAGATTAATTAGCTTGGGTAGTAGGTGCCTAACTCAGTAGGCACCTACTGATTTCGGGTAGGTGTCTACCAGAAAGTGGACGTGGTTAAGGGCAGGTCTTGGATGTCTTTTCCATGTAGGTGTCTAAAATGGACTTAGGCGCTGGTATGTAGGCCACGAAAACTCTGGCATAAATAGGGGGTGCCTAAGGTTCAGGTGCCTACCGGTACTTAAGTCCATTTTAGGTGCCTAACTGAAGGCTGACAGGCATTATGTGCCACATTCCTCAACGCCTAATTTTTATGCGCTGTTTACTAAAAAGACCCTAGCTTAGGTAATGCTAAAAATAAAAAAAAATAAAAAATAAATCCCCCCCCCCACCCCTTTACTAGGCCACAATAGAGGTTTCTACAGTGGCACAGAACACTAAATATGCCAATGCTATGAGTGTTGGAGCAGCATCAGAGCATTTAGCATTCCAAGCTGCGGTAGAAACCTCTACCATGGCTTAGTAAAATGGGGGAATATGTGCAACATCTTGTATGTTTTGACTCTGTATTGACTCCCCAGTCATTAGTAGTGGTATAGAAGTTTTCAATAAATAATAAACTTAAATACAGAATCACTATAAAAATTGTTTCATTGTATATCTTAGTGGATTAGAACATCTTTCTACCTTTGTTTTCCCTTCCTACTACTGCTTTGTGTCGCAAACCTTTTAAGCTGTGGCACACTAATCTGGGGGCTGCGGCTGGAGGGCACCTGGAAATGCATGGACATCAACATGATGATGTCACGTGCATGTGTGATGTCATCACAGTGACATCTGTGCATACGCGGATGTCCTCCAGCCATAGCCCTGAGTGTCCTATTACTGCCGGTGATGGGGTGCTGCAGGAGGAGAGGGGAAGGAGCAGAGGTGCTGGCAAGGAGGAGAGGCACCAGCTGACAGGCTATAGCAGGGGTGCCCACACTTTTTGGGCTTGCGAGCTACTTTTAAAATGACCAAGTCAAAATGATCTACCAACAATAAAATTTAAAAAAAAAACACAAAGCACACTACGCATAGAAAATGTTAATCATCATTCCTATTCCAGGGTTTTTCAAAGAGGTCAAAGCAGATGACTCTATGCACTGTCACCTCACTAACAACAATACAAAACAGACAAATACCCCCCTCCCTTTTTACTAAACCACGATAGCAGTTTTTAGCGCAGGGAGCTGCGCTGAATGTCCAGCACTGCTCTCGACGCTCATAGGCTCCCTGCGCTAAAAACCTCTATTGCGGTTTAGTAAAAGGAGACAACAGTGTAAAACATAGACAGCAGATATAAATTCAGATACATTTTGATCACTAAATTTAAAATAAAATCATTTTTCCTACCTTGTCTGGTGATTTCATGAGTCTCTGGTTGCACTTTCTTCTTCTGACTGTGTATCCAATCTTTCTTCCCTTCTTTTAGCCTGTATGCTTCCTCTCCTCCTGACCTCATTCCCCCCCCCCCAACGTTTTCTTCCTCTCTCCCTGCCCTCTCTTTCTTTCTCGCTTCATGTCCCCTTTCTTTTTTTCTGTTTCTCTTCTTTCCTTGTCTCCCTGCCTGCCCTCTTTCTCCCTCCCTGCCCTCCCCCAAGCCACTGCCACTGCCACTGCCACTGCCATCGGATAACAGGTCGCCGGCCAAGCTCTCTCTGCTTCGGGCCCACCAGCATTCCTCTCCCCGACGTCAATTCTGCTGTTGGAGAGGAAGTTCCGCTGGCCAGAACTTCCTCTCCGACGGCAGAATTGATGTCGGGGAGAGGAAGGCTGATCGGCCCAAGATCGACCTATTGGGAGAAATGCTGCCGGGTCCTGCCTTTGAGGAAACAGAAAGTAGGCAGGACCTGGCAGCAAGAAGAGCAAATCGCAAGCTTCACTGACCTGTCTCCCGCTTTAGCCCGCGAACTGGGCTCTAACTTGTGCATGCCGGCTTCCCTTCTCTCCCCCCGGGAAGCCAGTACAAGCACACGTTAGCCCCCGGAGCATAAGTTCTTCAAACCGTTTTTTTTTTAAATGTTGAGCAGCGGCGGCAGCAGCAGAATTCAGGAGCGGGCTAGTCAGAGGGGAAAAAAGAGAAGGGAAGGGAACCCGTTCTGTGATCGACTGGGGTCGCCTGAGCGAGCGACCTGTTGATCGCGATCGACGTATTGGGCACCCCTGGGCTATAGGATGTGCCTCTCGCGGCAAGAGGCATGTTCTGTAAGTAGTCATCTAGCGCTGGTGCCTCTCATCTTCGCTGGCATCTCGGGTCACACCTGGAATCTGCCAGTGTACACTATTGTGCTGCGGCACACAGTTTGCGATATTCTGCACTACTGAGAGGACACCCATTATGTCCTAAGATACTCATAATTTCATTACACACTCAAAAAGTGAGTTTTGTTAGAAAATATTCTTATAACTACATTTGAAGCAATAATATAAAAAAAATGGTCTCCATTTGAGCAAGTGCTAACAAAGTGGAGCAGAAGCTAGCTTAGGTACAAATATGACTAATCAGAGCCCTTCAGTTCATCATACCCAGTAAGTCTTAATCTCAAATTCTATTGTGTTTGTCTGTTGTCCTTTGAGTCTTTCAAGGATCACCACCTATATTTTTGCACTGTTCAGGAAGAAATATATTTCTCTGGTGTTGTACTGCATCAGAGTCTGGCATCTTACGGTTTCATTTTTGTATATTGGGACTTTTAGTTTGTGGCCTTTATTTGCATAGGGTTTATTTGTTTTCTGCATGTGCGACCAAGGCCAGGTGTTTGTCATGAAGCGTTATTGGTGTCATGGTCCCAAGTAGGAAGATATTTGTTGGCAGTTTGTCAGGGTTTTGGAAGGCCCCGAGCTTGGGGCCATGTCTGGAGGGCTTCTACACATGTGTGGATATTGTCATGATGACATCACATGCATGTGCTCATAAGTGTGATGTCATTGTGTCGACATCCAGATGTGTGGAGGCCCTCTAGATGCGGCCCAGAGCTTGAGAAAGGAGACACGAGGATTGTGTGGGGACAGGGCTAGGGGCAGAATAGGATGGGGCCACGTATCCTCTTTTTTTAAAGAGGAAATCTGATAACCCTAGGATAGGCTGGAATGGGCTTCAATGGCAACTCCAGCAGTGGGACTCTAAAGACAGTACCAGGCACACTTCTATGGTCTATTGCCCAGAAATATTAAAGAAAAGACAATTTAACCATGAATATACTGTATTGGGCAAACTGGATGGACCCTTCAGGTTTTTATCTGCTGTCATTTACTATGTTACTATGTGTTGTCTGCTGTTAGTCCTGTTTTTTCCTGCAGCCTATTGGCTAAGCTTCTTTATGAATGTCTGACCAATGGGCTGCAGATGGAAGTGGGAACAGTAGCCACAGAAGACACTGCCTTCAACCTATTGGCTAGTTAAGCTTCCTTAGGAATATGTGAGTAGTAGCTAAAGAGACACTGTTTTTTTGCTTTCCCCAGCAGCAGTACACCTGGAACCTGTTTGACCCCCCACAAAAGATTTTTGCCAAACTCCAGTCTGTCCAGACCTAGCTAAATTGCTTTCTGGCACCGGTTCATGCCACAACCCTTGGGGCCGTTTTCATCATCTAATTCACACACATACATACAAACATACAATTATTGCTCAGTTTATCCTGTATAATAGGACAGTGGTTCCCAACCCTGGAGGACCACCAGCCAGTCAGGTTTTTGGGATAACCCTAATGAATATGCATGAGAGATTTGCATATAATTGAGGTGAAATGCATGCAAATCTGCTCCATGCATATTCATTAGGGCTATCCTGAAAACTTGACTGACTAGTTGTCCTCTAGGACAGGATTGGGAACCACTGTACTAGGGTACACTAACTGCTTACCACATTGTGTGACAAGGCGTTCCAGAGCTTAACTATTTGTTGAGTAAAGAAAAACATTTCCTCTTATGTCTTTAAAGGTATTTCCATGAAACTTTATTAAGTGTCCCCTAGTCTTTATAATTTCTGAAAGAGTGAAACATCAATTCACTTATACCCTGTTCTATACCACTGAGGATTTCGTAGACCTCAATCATATTGCCCCTCTGCAGTCTGTTTTCCAAGATGAAGAGTCCTCCTAACCTCTTTGGCTTTTACTTCTTCTAACACTGTGTTGTTTTACAAACTGCAAGATCTGCCAACTCTCTCGGCATTTTTAGTCAGGCAGGCCGCAGTGTGCATCGGCATTTCTACTCTAAAACCTCTGCTCCCAGGCGAAGATCTTTGTGACAAACACCAGAATAACCACCTCGCCTCTTCCCGGGGCCGAGCTCCAAATCCCAACCCTCAAGCTCTCGAAGGCGGATGGAGGCGGGCTCTCCATCCTTCCAAAGAAAAGAATGACGTCACGACACTGAACTCGCGCGTACCGTCAGCGCGAGGCGGTGCTCCAGAGGACTCGGCCGTAGTGGGAGGCTGGCGCTTTGCCCTGACACCGCCTCCCCAGACTCACAACGGCTTCTGACTGGCTGTGGCCCTCCTCGCATGCTCTCCCTTTGCTGTTGTTTTCGCCACGCCCCCGCTCCCCTCCCGCGAGCCAGCTTTTGCTGCTTCGCTGGGGAGGAGAGGGGCACAGATCAGGGTCTCGCGCCCGCGTTGGCCCCGGGCGCCTGGAGTCGCGAGGAAGGATGGCGTGAGCCGGAGCTTGCGCGACGGGACATGGCGAACGTCAAAGTGGCCGTCAGGGTCCGACCGCTCAGCAAAAGGTTAGGGGGCGCCGCCGAGACCATGTGTCAGTGTTTGTGCAAACTGGAGTGGCGAGACTGCACCAGGGATCAGTGGGACAGCTGCGAGAGGGCTCCCCGCGGGCAGATTTCAAGAGTTAGTAACTTGGGGCTTCGGGGCTTCCTTCCTAAAACAGAACCTGGGCGGAAGGGGTTACAATTTAAGTGCTTCCCCGAACATTTGGAAATCATCAAGGGTACGCTTTAGGGATTGCCTTTAGTCCTGTAAGACTGTAGAGATGTTCTTGCATTTGGGAAACACAGCTGTTTTCTCGCTTGATGAAAACTCACAGATTCCAAGAGTTGGAGTTTATGCTGAGCGATGTGCTGGAGGGAGGCTCCAGAATATAGTAATTTCTTGACGACCAGATGTGGGGCACCAGATGGTACAGTAGGAAGGTGCCTGCCGTAAGGGCTTGAAAGCGAAGGGGCCCTTTTACTAAAGTGCGGCAAAAAGTGGCCTTAGTGCATCCTTATGCAGATTTTCTCACGTGCTAAGGCCATTTTTCCTGCAGCTGTATAGATATTTCCTTTTTGTATTATACACCCTAATGTTGCCATTAGTGTGCAGTCATTAAACATTGTTTACCAAATGAGCAGTTAACTGCCACTCATTTTGTCGACGATGAGAGCTCATGCAGTATTCCTCTGCTAATCATGTGGTAATGTAACTGCGATGGTTAGTGCAGAACACCCACTCTCTTGCCTCTGAGACATGCCCTAAAATTTTTTTTAACACACACTAATTTGGTAGGACATCTGAGCATGTCCTGCAGTACACCATTTTGAGCTGTATTAGGCGTGCATTAGTGTTTAACACAATTTAATAAAAGGGTTTCTTAATATGTGGTTAATCCAGGGAAACAGGTTATGGTGTAACTGCGTTGAGGAGTTTTATAATAATTTGCCCGTCACCATGACTTACGTTAAAAAAAAATTTCTGTCAGGAGACGTGGCATGGGTGTGGAAGCGGTATCCAGGAAACTGGTAAGTAGTCCTAAATGAACTGCATGCTAATGGGAACATTAATTCATGACCTGTGATAAAAAAAATATGGTGAGAGCACCCCAAAAGGTATTGCGTAAAATTTGCAGCTCCCATGTGGTTAAGTCTCGCGTTAAGGTGCAGTAATTGAAAATTTTACTATTAGTAAATGGGCCCTTAAGTTTTATAGAGAGAATAGTGACGGATGAAGTTACATCACAAAGTCACAGGAAGCACAAGGAGATTCGAGATCTGAATCACAACTGGCTTAACTTAATCACAACTCACTTTCTAACCACTAGGTTACGCTTCCTATGTGTTTAAAAGTTTTTAAAATTTGATTAGAGGCCAACAGAATTTCAGTTTCAATGCCAAAACTAATCTGAAATCCAATTCAGTCTTGTTTGTTTCCATTGAAAATGCAAATGTTTTTAGGTGAAACTTGAACTCATGTGGTGCCCCTGAAATGAAGCTGCACCTGCTCGCTCCCCCAGTCTACTTTGCAACATTGGTGGTGAAGTGGTCGTTTGTTTTGATCAGTTTGTAAGCTTTGTTGAGCAGGGTCTGTTCCTTGTTTAATGTACAGTGCTGTGTACATCTAGCAGTGCTATAGAAATGTTATTTGGGTTGTAACCATAGTGATTGATATAAGAGCCACAAAGTTTGTGCTTGGTTGTGTGCTCTCACTTAATATCTATATGATTGTGCATTTACCGTAAGATTATGACTCCATCCTGATTCAGACTTTTAAATGCTGAAACATGGCCCTGTGTTGAGTTGTAGCTTTGTGGTAGATGTTGAACGCTTCTAACCTGTTACTTAATAAAAAATTTTGTTTGGTCCTGTTCTTCCTCTTGGCCTTATTAAAAAAATTTTATACTCTGCACAATCTACAGGGCTAGTCGTCTTACAAATAAATATATATAATAGATAAAATATACATAAACGAAAACCTAGAACAAATGAAAAGGCAAAAATAAAATAGTGGGTTCTCAAACCTGATTGACAACCCCCTTGCAGCATATCCTGAAGAAAGTCACAACACAGTGACTGAAGCTTAGGCTCCTCTTAATAAGTTGTCATCAATGTCATTAGATAAAAAGGTGACCAAATAAGTGTGCCTTGAGCTGTTTGCAACTTACCTGTGTGATAGACTAAAGAGCCAGCTACATAGGACCTAATGAATAATACTTTATCTGAAGAAAAGTTTAAACATCGGGATCTGGATAGTCCCTTCAGTTGTCATTATCCCTCCTTTCTCTGCACCCCACATCAATAACACAAAACACATTAATGTGGTAAATAGCCGCAGCTCTTTATTAAATCACATTAACCAATAAATTAACTTGCATACATTAACATCATTAACATATTGAACCTCAATTAACAATCAACCTCAGCAAGCTCCTCCCGAGCTACCCTGTGTAAACAGTACCTTTGCCCCCGACCCCGCCACCAACAGCAAGTGTCTGAGGGGTGGCATGACCTCATGCCCCTTTAACCCGGGTCACCTGACCCCAAGGCACGGCTCCCAGCCGGCCCACTGCTCATCGCCGGATGAGCCCCAGCACCCAGTAGCTCGGGAGACCCGCCACAGGCCTGTACCACACAGGCCCTCCCCTAAAAGAGCAGCGACTATTAACGAGCACTGAGGAACTTCTCACAACTGGACGCGAAATCATCCAGCAGAAGATCCAATCCCACATCCGACAAGTGAACCCCATCGATATGATACAAACCAAGACAACTAACATCCACCCAATCATGCTGTATCTGCCACCCACCGTGACCCACCACCCATTTCCCAACTTGCCTGTTGAGCTTGGCCAGGCCCCTTGTCCAACGCCGGGACACTATACGACTTGGACGAGGCACGATGTCAGACCATACTAGCAACACCCCCGGGAACCAATCCCACACCACCCGCAGATCATCTTTGATCCTATTGACCAAATCCTTTCCCGTCAATGCATCCACATCATTCCCCCCCAAATGTATCAGAAGTATGTCAGGATGACTAGTCCGAGATCGCAGATCAGTCAATAAGAACAACAGTTGACTCCAACGCATCCCGCGTTGTCCCCACCAGGAAACACGAAGTCCCAAATGCCCCAGTCCAAGATGACGGCCACCCAGGCGGATACATGCACGTTCACTAGCCCAGTGGATGAAAGAATGGCCCACGATCCACAGAGAATAGGAACAGGAACTGGGAGCTGAAACAGAAAATAAACAAAACGGATCACACCCTCTGCCATTCCCCTTATTGAGAACCTCTCCCCGCAAGACTCCCGGCCCCAACACCCTCACGACGAATATAACCCCGAAAGGCATTCGAAACCCAACGACCCAATCTCTGAATACCCTCCCCCGACATACCAGCCCTACTAGCACTCGTGGCAGCACCTATCCGGAATGAATGAGTTCCAAAATCCGCCGGATTCATACCACAACGCGCCAACGCTAAACTCTGTACCGCCCGAAACTGGTAACGCGTCAAAGGCGAGCCATCCGCATGCACAAACAATATCTGAGAGCTAGTGGGACGAATGGCCAAGTAAGTACGCAGCCAGAGAACCGGACAAGACAAACAGCCAGACACAGCATGCAGAACCACCCAGTGCCCAACCCCATACTGATCAGTCTTAGAACTGACAATATGCAGCCTTAAAACCGAATCCTGCACATTCACATGCTGAATCCGAAGCCCCCGCGGAACCACTCCCGAAGCCGAACATACGACTAACTCACTGATCCCTAAGGCACCAAAAAAGGCAATGGAGAAAGCCGCCTGAAATAAACAGGCCTCATACGGCGAGTGGGCCACCTCAGGCAATACCGCCAACAAACGTAGGAGTAACTCATGCGTAACAGGCAACCTCGAGTCACGAGGCTGAGGCAACACACGTCCTAACGCCCGAAGCAACCGTTGAACCAAAAAACTAGATACTGGACAAGCCCAACCCAATGCCCTGCAGAAAAAGGCAAAACCCGCTAATTGACCACGAACTACACCCCGGGAAACCCGATTCCGAAAAGAAGACAACACGAAATCCTCTAATAAGGATTCGGCCACATCTCCCGGACACCAGCCCCTATCAGCTAAGAAAGCTGCCACAGACCGAAAACCCGCTGAATAATGGGACCACGTAGAAGAGGCTACGGACATACGGAGCATCTCCCAGACTCCTTTCCGACCAGGCTCCACAAACGCGCTGGCATCCGTGAACCTTCTGCTCGAGCTCCTGGCGCCAGCCGACGAAACTGCAAAAAATTGAAACGAGACAAAGCATCAGCAATGCCATTTTGCAAACCCGGAACATGATGCGCACGAACAAACAAATTCAGTCGCAAACAGCGCAAAACCAACTCCCGCATGAGCGCATTAACCGCCAAACATCGCGCCGCCTGCCGATTAACGACCTCCACTACTCCTAAATTGTCACACCAGAACACCACCCGTCTATTGCGCAAGACCCCAGACCAGAGCTCACAAGCCACTAGGAGCGGAAATAATTCCAACAAGGTAATATTCTTTGTGACGCCGGACCGCACCCATTCCGCAGGCCAACGCTCGGCACACCAGTCACCATTGCAATACAAACCGAAGCCAACACCCCCCGCCGCATCAGAAAATAGCTCAAGATCAACACTGGAAAGCTCAGGCGCCATCATCGGTACAGTCCCATTAAAATCCCGAAGAAAAACAGCCCACATATGCAAATCAGCACGTACCCCCGCCGGGAGACGCAAAAAATGATGACGATCCCGCACCCCTGACGTGGACGCTGCCAACCTACGCCCTACCCATAGGAAGAACTCGACAGGCAAAATTGAGAGACCCCCAACAAAGACTGAATCGTGTGCAAAGTAGACTTAGGAGCCTGAATCACCTGCTCTATGAGTCTGAGCAATTGACGAACCTTCAACACAGGCAGCCGAGTAACTAAAGCCTCTGTGTCCAACTCTATCCCCAAAAAAACCAAAGAAGTAACCGGCCCCTCCGATTTGTCACGAGCTAAAGGCACACCGAAATCCTCCGCCAAGTCCTCAAAAACCTGCTTAAGACGCGCACAAACCCCACTACTCCCTGCACCTATAAACAAGAAGTCATCCAGATAATGCACAACAGAGTCAACACCTACCGTATTTTCGCGGATATAACGCGCACCATTGTAAAACGCGCACAGGGGTATAGCGCGCAGAAATCACGATGATATGTACAAAAACTTTTCTATACCGCGCTCAGGCATATAACGCGCATGCTGCCCGACTCTCCTCTGGCCACCCCGACTCTCCTTTCGCTCTCCCCGACTCTCCTCTGGCCACCCCGACTCTCCTTTCGCCCTCCCCGACTCTCATCTGGTTGCCCCGACTCACCCTGACTTTCGGTGCACTGCCCCGACTCTCCTCTGGTTGCCCCGACTCACCCTGACTTTCGGTGCACTGCCCCGACTCTCCTCTGGTTGCCCCGACTCACCGTTCACCCGCCCTGACTTTCGGTGCACTGCCCCGCCTCTCCGTGCCTGTCCCCCTTGAAGTCCTGTCCCCCCTTGAAGGTCTGCCTGTCCCCCCTTGAAGGTCTGCCTGTCCCCCCTTGAAGTCCTGTCCCCCTTGAAGGTCTGCCTGTCCCCCTTGAAGATCTGCCTGTCCCCCCTTGAAGTCCTGTCCCCATCCTGAAAGCCTGATGCCCCCCCTCGACGTCCGATTCTTCTCCCCCCTCGGCAGGACCACTCGCCCCCCCACCCCGAAGGACCGCCGACTCCCCGACAATATTGGGCCAGGAGGGAGCCCAAATCCTCCTGGCCACGGCGACCCCCTAACCCCACCCCGCACTACATTACGGGCAGGAGGGATCCCAGGCCCTCCTGCCCTCGACGCAAACCCCCCTCCCCCCCAGCCGACCCGCGACCCCCCTGGCCGACCCCCACGACCCCCCCACCCCCCTTCCCCGTACCTTTGGAAGTTGGCCGGACAGACGGGAGCCAAACCCGCCTGTCCGGCAGGCAGCCAACGAAGGAATGAGGCCGGATTGGCCCATCCGTCCTAAAGCTCCGCCTACTGGTGGGGCCTAAGGCGCGTGGGCCAATCAGAATAGGCCCTGGAGCCTTAGGTCCCACCTGGGGGCGCGGCCTGAGACACATGGTCGGGTTTGGCCCATGTGCCTCAGGCCGCGCCCCCAGGTGGGACCTAAGGCTCCAGGGCCTATTCTGATTGGCCCACGCGCCTTAGGCCCCACCAGTAGGCGGAGCTTTAGGACGGATGGGCCAATCCGGCCTCATTCCTTCGTTGGCTGCCTGCCGGACAGGCGGGTTTGGCTCCCGTCTGTCCGGCCAACTTCCAAAGGTACGGGGAAGGGGGGTGGGAGGGTCGTGGGGGGTCGGCCAGGGGGGTCGCGGGTCGGCTGGGGGGGCGGTCGGAGGTTCTTGGGGGGGGGGCGGTCGTTGGAGGGAGGGGGGTTTGCGTCGAGGGCAGGAGGGCCTGGGATCCCTCCTGCCCGTAATGTAGTGCGGGGTGGGGTTAGGGGGTCGCCGTGGCCAGGAGGGTTTGGGCTCCCTCCTGGCCCGATATTGTTGGGGAGTCGGCGGTCCTTCGGGGTGAGGGTGCGAGTGGTCCTGCCGGGGGGGGGGATGTATCGGACGTCGGGGAGTCGGCCGGGCAAGAGGGCTTGGGCTCCCTCTTGCTCCGATCGTGGATGCGGGTGCGGGTGGGAGCGCGTGCGAGCGGTCGTTCGGGGTGGGGGTGCGAGCGGTCCTGCTGGGGGGGTGAATCGGGCGTCGGGCGGGGTGGGAACTATGTTTAAAAACTTTTGTATACCGCGCTCAGGCATATAACGCGCGAGGGGTATGCGCGGTACGTAAAATCACGTATAACGCGCGCGTTATATCCGCGAAAATACGGTACCTGCTGAACTAAAACCCAATGCAAAAAGGAACTGAACATTTCGAAGTACGCACACGAAATGGAACAGCCCATGGGCAAACACCGGTCGTAAAAATACAAACCTTCGAAACGAAAACCCAATAACGGGTAAGCCCGAGGATGAATAGGGAGCAATCGGAAGGCCGATTCGATATCCACCTTCGCTAACAAAGCACCACGTCCGACCGATACGATAAGCCTCAATGCACTATCCAAAGAGGCATAACGCACAGTACAAAGATCCTTCGGAATACCGTCATTAACCGACCGACCCAAAGGCCGAGGCAAGTTATGAATGAGACGATACTCCCCAGGCACTTTCTTAGGGATCACTGCCAAAGGTGAAATCTTCATGCGGGAAAAAGGTGGAACACGAAAAGGTCCCGCAATGCGCCCCAGTTGTATCTCTGCAGACAACTTATCCCACACTACACCACGTAAAACAGACACCGAAGATGAGTTTTGAACACGCGCCGCCGTCACCTCCCCCAAAAAAGGAATATCAAAACCTTCTGTAAACCCTGCCTCCAAAATAACCGCCACCCTCCGCCGACTATAGCTATGCAACCACGGGCGCAAAGCGCCTACCCGAATCGGAGTAGGCACATCGGCCACAACATCACTTGCCAACCCCCGCAGCTGCTCCTCCGACACATTTGGGACATTTAATAGCCGAGTGCGATTGACCACAGATGGAGCAGGCATGACGAAATTTACAGTCGGAGAAGGGACAGTTGGATTTATTAAATTTCCAACACACGTCGGACCCTGCTGAAGGACTCCCCCCCGACCCTCCGCGAAAGGGCCGTACGCTCCCAGGACTCCCAAAAGTCCGCCCTGGCGTACCCGATACGGATTTGGAAGCCATATGCATAAGCCATAGATTCACATCCTGAGAACCCCAAGACATGAAACTATTTTCTTCCATTTTGTCTTTGAAGGCTTCGTCGTAATTCAACCAAGCCCACCCGCCGAAACGCTGATAGGAATCCAAAATCGAATCCGCATATGACAATAATAAACCAGCATCCTGTGGATTAGCGCGTCCCCACACGCTCGCTAATCGTAAAAAAGCCCGAATCCAATTAATAATGGAACGAGCCACCGGAAAAACTTTAACCTCCTTCCCGTCCCGCTTGGATTTCCTATGCCGCTTCCTATGGGCTCTACCCTCCATGAGGCGAAAAATATCCAAGCAGGATCGCCGCCGAATTTTCCGCCGCAAATCCCGGGGAACCTTTTCCCACAACTCGGTAAGGGCCACTAAAGCCGGAGCACCCCGAACTTCTCCTGTAGAAGCTTCACCACTACCTACCCCAGCAACTTCCACACCACCCGTAGGACCGGCTTCCACCGAAGAAGAAGACGTAGAACCCGACGAGGAAGACCCAGACGAGGACGAAGAGGAACGCCGACGCCTGCGCTTCTTACGCCATGCCCTCCCCCCACCAGCAACCTGAGCAGGCGCCTTGTTACCAGTAATAGAAGCTCCCGACACTCCTGCAGACACTCCAGAGACGCCTTGGCCAGCAGTCCCCACCAAGGAAGAGACATCAGAAGCTTGCACCGAGCCGCCACGAACAGCAACCTCAGGCATCAGGGATGAACTGTGGACAGAAACCGCAGCGCCTCCGCCAGCAACCGCACCAGCAGTCAGCGCCGATCCGCGCTCCGCACCAGAACAGCCAGGTCTCTCAGCAACTCCGGGACTGCCTACTGCTCCCAATCCATCCGTCTGCACCATCTGTCCTCCCGGAAGGATACACGCCACCTGTGGAGACCAAGAAACAGAGGCAGGACCAGGAAAACAAAACCCCGGCATACCAACGGTGACTCCCCATCCAGACCCATAACTACACCCTGGCATCATCCCCAAGCCCATATTACCCGGAACACCCCCTCCCCAGTGGGAAACTGAAGGCATTAAACCACCACCCGATGAGTTAGCACCCCAGGAAGCCGCCCCCCAACTCAGAGACCAACTACCTGAAAAAAGACCAGGGAACTGACCTGCAGGTACCCCCCCAGCACCGGACATAAAACCGGGAGCACTCATACCCCTACCCAAACCTAAAGCCCCCGGCGACCCACAAGAATCACCAGGTCCACCCGCCAACAACCCCGAGAAAAGCTCTCTAGCACCCGAAACCCCAGAGCAAGAAGGCTCAGAGACTCCTGCTGCAACAGACCTGTCCCTGCCCCCCCTACTCGGCCCACTCACCGAAGCTATATCTCCAGCCACCTCCCTGCTAACCGGCACATTCCTGCTCACACACTCAGCACTGGCAACCGCCGCTGAAGCCCCGCCCCCCGACAAATCCAACGAACTGCGGCCGGCCGGAACAGCTCCCTGCACACTGCCCGATGCCTTAGACTTACGGCGGGCCTTCCCAGCCGCAGGAAGGAACCTCGAACAAGTCCCCCTATTGCCTCCCGAACCGGCAATGGCTAATGCCGTCAGCGCCTCCACCTTGGAACGCCGTGCCGGTTGCACACGCTCCTCTACTAAGCTGACACCCACCTGCTCCAGCGTCTCTTTCGCGAACGAGTCCCCGGCCAAGAGCGACAATTCTGCGTCCTCCTCCTCCCCACGGACCTCCGCCCGACTGAAAGACGTCATAATAGCACCCGAAGTAAGTGAAAACGTCCGGTAAGATCCAAATTCTGCCTTGGAGGACCTGCAACGAACTTAGTCCTCCAAGGCTCGTATCTAAAAACCCTCTGCAGAAACGCCCCCTTTTCTTACACTACCCTACCCCTGCCTCTCCTTTTGGCGCGAACCCCTCCCCTTCTTCGATACACTTCTCCTTCTAACGGTTCTCATCCACCACCCCCCCCCTCCCTACCTTGCCTGAATACAACCCCAGGGCCTCCCAGCCCCGTGTTAAACTCCGCCCTTTGAGACCAGCTCTCGTGCTCCTTCAAACTGCTTCTAGACATTCCCTCTGTAGACATAGAAACATGATGGCAGATAAAGGCCTAATGGCCCATCCGCATTAACCATTATTGCTTCCTCTCTCTCTAAGAGATCCCACATGCCTTAACCCATGCTTTCTTGAATTCAGACAGTCTTTGACTCCACCACCTCTTATGGGAGACTGTTCCACGTATCTACCACCCTTTCTGTAAAAAAGCATTTCCTTAGATTACTCCTTGATTTTGTGGTTTATTCTGGGTGGGGGAACTTGGGCATCTCTTTTTTATCTTTCTTTATTACATACTAGTCTTTAAGCCCGTTACATTAATGGGTGCTAGAATATATGTTTGTCTGTCTTTCTTTATTTCTGTCTCTCTGTGCTGCTGTCTTTCTTTCTTTCTTTCTCTCTCCCTGCCCCTGTCTCTTTCTTCTTTTCTTTCTGTCTCCCTCCCTCCCACTATCTGTCTTTCTTTCTATCTGTCTCTCACCCTGCCCCCTATGCAGCAGCATTTCTCTCCCCTCCTTCCACTTCCCTGTGCAGTAGCTACATCAGCATTCCCTCCCCCTCCATTTCCCTGTGCTGCAGCATTTCTCTCCCACCCCACTTCCCTGTGCAGCATTTTCCTCCCCCACCTCCACTTCCCTGTGGTCTCTCTGTCTGTGTTTGTCTCTTTGCCTGCTGTATGTGTGTTCGGGGTGTGTTAGCCCGTTACATTAACATGTGCTAGAGTAGATGTCTGTCTGTCTGGGGTTTTTTGCTCACAGCCGCTTCTGTTTTGCATCTGCTTATTCCTGTATCCTGTTTGTTCCTCTGGTTGACTTTTAATAAAAATGATTTGTAAAAAAACAAACAAACAAACTCCTGAGCCTTTCACCTCTTATCTTCATCCTATGCCCTCTCATTCCTGAGCTTCCTTTCAAATGAAAGAGACTCGACTCGTACATGTAGGCATTTAAACGTCTCTATCATATCTCCCCTCTCCCGCCTTTCCTCCTTCTATAAATTTTCAAAGCAGAAGCAAAATACTAGGGGGCCTCATTATTTAAGGCTTGATGAACCAGTGTTGGCACTTTAAATTTCACATGCCAGAAAATCAGAAGCCCGTTGGATATATTACAGTTTGGATAGTTTTTCCTTTTTCAAATAAACTGCTTCTTCAGCACCAGCAAACACAGAATCACATTCTCTATTGCAGTGGCATTTGTAGATGTTCCTTCACACCATATGATGGAATTTACATTCTCTGACCTAGCTCAGGAGTCGCACACTTTTTGTTGAAGTACAGTTTTTAAAAATGCCTAATCCCGTTTATTGTAAGAACAAGTGCTGTTCGATTCACCTTGGTGAATCGGTTTGAATCAATTCACTGTAGTAAAAAAATAAAAATACTCATCGATTCAATGAGTCCTAACTCAGACATACCTCTGGGCCTCTTAAGTAGCAGCAGCGGTGACTGGCTTGATGCAGTGCAGTGAACAGGCTTCTCCTGGTCTGCCCCGCTGTGGTCTTTCCTGTGCTGTGCCACTGATGCAGTGAAGTCTTGGCGGGCAAGTCGCAAGAAGCCTATTCACTATACTGCCTTTGCAAAGCTGGTTGCCATCATCGCTGCTGCTACTTTAGGAGGCCTGAATGCAGGGAGGCGGGGGGGGGGGGGGGGTTCTGCACAGGGGAAGGATGAAAAGCTGCTGCACAGGGGGATGAGAAGGAGGGATTAAAATCTGCATGGGTGAGAGAAAAGAGGCGAGAGAAAGAATTGGTGGAGATGGGATGGAGGAGCTAAAGGGAGAGAAGCGGCTGAGGTAGAATGGAGTGAGGGAGAAATCCTGCATATGGTGGAGGGTAGGGAGATATGCATGGAGAAGAGAGAGGGAGAAATGTTGGACATAGGGTAGAGGGCAGGGAGAGATGGTGCACAAAATAATGGAGGGGAGGAAGGAAGAGATGCTGGATGGAAGGTAATAGAGAGGTTTGACTCAGGACAAAAGGCAGGGAAAGAGATATGATAGACAGTGGGAAAGAGCAGTTGGATATGGCAGTGGAAGGGAAGGTACAGAGATGGAAGATGCATGGTGAGCATGGAGAAAGCAGAAAATGTCAAATGGGTAGGAGACCCTGGCAAGCAAGTTAACAGAAGACAAACAGAAACCAGAGCCTGGGACCAGCATGATTTGAATAATAAAATGACCAGACAACAAAAGATAGAAAAATTAATTTTATTTTCTGTTTTGCGATTACAATATGTTAGATTTGAAATGTGTAGCCTGCCAGAGCTGGTGTTAGACAGCAAGCGTGAACTAGGACCTAACAGAGAGAGGCAGTCTTGTTTATTTTGTTTACACTACAGCACCAGTATGGGGCTGGGGTGGGTGAAGAGTGTACAAATAAACCTGTTAGGTCATTTGAAAAAACACCCTATTGGGCAGGAAAAGTGAATCAAATCAAAAAATCTATTCAATAGGCCAAATTCAATTGAAAAATCTTTCCTTGAATCAGGCAGCACTACTATGAACCAAACTCTGCAACATAACCATCCTGTCATGGCTACAAGACCTGTTCTGTGGAGGCTGGAATTTCACATATTTTTTTAAAAATTAATGTAGGTGTGCTTTGAGATTGCACTGAAATTGAGGTGTGCACTGAGTTAACATACCATGAATTTACTGATCCTATCAAGCAGTCAGAAGACTCTGAAAACAATAATTTAAGCCACAAAAACTTAAGAAGCTAAAGTTCGGTCATCTGTATAAATAAGTCTTCAAATTTCTGTGGAAGAGAGTAAGAAGGTTCAGTTTTCAGTTCAAAAGGAAACACTTACATTGGTGTAGAGCATTACCTGAAAAAATCCAGTGTGTGCATAGGATAATCTGTTTAGCTGAGGACAATACCAGAAGAAAACCCCAACTAAATTGGAGAGTTTGAATAGGCACCTATAGCTCAATAAGCTATAGGAACCAGGAACTTGTTGAGCACCCTGAGATCCAAAATAGGACGCAGGTCGCCCGTCTTCTTCGGAACAAGGAAGTACCGGGAGTAAAAACTCCTGTTCTGCTGGTCCACAGGGACCGGCTCTACGGCGCGAAGCTGGAGCAAAGCCTGAGCTTCCTGAAGAAGACGGGCGGTCTGGGTTAAGTTGGAAGGATACTCTCTTGGAGGATGTTCCGGGGGAACATGATGGAATTGAAGAGAGTATCCCTCTCTTACGATGGAAAGGACCCAGAGGTCGGTGGTAATAGTCGTCCATCGATGGTAAAAATGATGGAGATGACCTCCGATGGGAAAAAGAGGGGAGGGCAGAACGATGGAAGTTATGCTCCCTACGAGACAGTCAAAAAGGCTGGGGAGCCTTGGGGACAGCAGAAGGTTGAGGCTTTTGTTGGGGCTTCTGCTGATGCTGCCTCTTCACTGGCAGCCGAATGGCTGGAGCCTGCTTGTTAAACAAACAAATGGGAGTTAATCCTTTCAAAATTATAAAAGTTATACATGTCAATTTGGATATGATGAATTAAAGACAACCAGTATAAAGTCCGAAGCGAGTGAGTGGCCCTGTCTCATCTCTTGTGTCCTGTAATAACATTACAACTGCTGCAAAATGCCTTCAGTAATTGAAACACTTGTATTTTGGGGCTCCCAAAGAAATTAATAGGTTCAGGTTTGTAATAACTGAGTAGAGTAGAGGAGTAGCCTGAGAACTAGGGAATCCAGGGTTTAAACTTCTGTGATGATCCTTGTGACTTTGGACAAGTCACTTTATCTTCTGTTGCCTTCAGTACAAATTAGGGCTCCTTTTTACAAAGCTGCTAAACTAAACTAAACTAAGCCTTAGGTTTATATACCACATCTTCTCCACTGAAGTGGAGCTCGACACGGTTTACAGAGTTTAAAAAATATGGGAAGAGAGAAGAGAAAGAGTTTACAAAGCATAAAAAGAGGGGATGTAATCAGGAGAAGAGATTATTATATGCTAGAGAAAAGCCAGGTTTTCAGTTGTTTTCGGAATAGTTGGAGGGAGTCCAGGTTCCGCAGCGGGACAGTGAGGTCGTTCCAGAGGCCGGTGATTTTGGAGAGGAGGGATCTACCCAGTTTACCTGCGTAGAGGATGCCGTGTAGAGAGGGGAAGGATAGTTTATGTCTGTGGGCAGATCTGGTGGTAGTTGGTGTCGGGGCGAGGAAGGATAGAGGGATTAGGAGCGGAAGGATGCCGTGAATGATCTTGAAAGCCAGGCAGGAGCATTTGAAATGAATTCTGGAAAGTACTGGGAGCCAGTGAAGATTGGTAAGTAGCGGGGAGACGTGGTCATATTTGCGTTTAGCAAAAATCAGCTTAGCCGCAGTTTTCTGGATAAGCTGGAGTCTGCGAAGACTTTTTTTCGTTAGGCCTAAGTAGATGGCGTTACAATAATCGAGTTTGGATAGGATGATGGATTGTACAAGGACGGTGAAATGCTTTTGGTGAAAATAGGATCTAACTTTCCTCAGCATGTGGAGGTTGAAAAAACAAGATTTTGCCAGGGAATTCAGGTGATCGTTGAGGGAAAGGGAGGAGTCGATAGTGATGCCAAGGACCTTGCTTGAGAACTCAAGGTGTAGAGCAGGGCTTGTGGGTAGGGTGAAGAGGGCGGGCAGGTGAGCTACGGTAGAGGTTTCTACTGTGTGTCCATGAGGTAAATGCTCTGACGCTTATAGGAATTCTGTGAGTGTCGGAGCATTTACCTCTGTGGCCTGCGGTAGAAACCTCTAATTTTATTTCTTTAAAACATTTGTATCCCACATATCCAAAATTGACATTCCTAAAACAAATATACAGACATTTATATTCATTGTTTCTACAACCCTTGATACATTTAAAACAAACAGCAAAACTGGCTATCACACAGCATAAAAAGCCTTAGGCTTTCAGACTTTTTCGAAAAGCTAAAAAAGTAGTAATTGAACTGTGTCAGGAAGAGAATTCCACAATAGAGGACCCGGGGAAGGGGTAAAACGCGGACCTCGCGGATCTTAACTGCACGTCCTTAAAAATCTTCATTTATTGACAGCTGAGGTTTCAGGTTTCATGTCTGCAGGCCTGCGTGTTAGCCCCTCATTCCACCGCTGTAAATGTTGCCGTTTCTGACCCCACAAATCTGTGCTGACAGTCTTATTAATAATTAATTTGAGGAAACACTTCAGCTTAGGGAGTTCTGCGTTTTACCCCAGAGCCACGGCAAGAAAATGTATTTTTGCTTGGTTCAGCAGGGCCCAAGACAGCTATCCTAACTAACCTCCAGGCTACTTTGGTAGCTTGTGAAATAACAAAGTTTTGCTACTTTTAGTCTCAGCATAGGTCATGGTTCTATAGAGAATGACACAGTGACAAAATTCATCACCGTTCCCGTCCCTGCGGATAACCGCGGGAAACCATCTTCATGTCATTCTTTAAGGAAAGAGGGAAGATTCAGAGTATGAATGGCCACAACCACTGACCCTCAAGCTTTGCTTTGAAGAATGCTGGTGTAGAAGGACTGAGGTTGAAATAGACACTAAAAAATGACATGGGATTATTTCCCGTGGTTATCCATGGGGACGGTGATGAATTTTGTCACCGTGTCATTCTCGACAGACCTCCATGACAATTTAGCTCTGACAGATCCTTTTAGCTTCTTTTTAACCATTTTCCTCATTTTATTGTAGTCACCCTTTCAAAATTTAGCAAAAACAACCTTACAGAGTTGAGTTTAAGAACATAAGAATTGCGTTACTCGGTCAGACAAATCCAATTTACATGTATCTGGCAGTATCCCAAATAGTGGCAATCTACCCCATTCTACTTACTCCCAGGGCTAGGCAGTGGCTTTCCCCAGGTCTACCTTAAATGGTTTAATAGATTTTTTTTTCTTCCAGGAATTTGTCCAAATCTTGTTTTAAATCTAGCTATGATAATAGAATTTACTGCATCCTTCAGCAACTTAAAGCAACAGTCAACAACAATAATTTATTATTTCTATAGCGCTACCAGGTGCACAGCGTTGTATATGCAAGAGATTGTCCCTGCTCACAAGAGCTTACAGTCTAATTAAGGAAACAATAAGATTGTCCTGTGAGTGAAAAATCTGAGTCTATTAATGAAACATTTATTTTACTTTTTTGTTATACTGAGTTGCCTACATCATGTAGAAGGCAGCCTAAAGAGAGAGAGTATCTCATTTCAAAATGTTATGATCCGAGTTGGACCATTTGAAAGGAGTGGAACTACAGTAAGCAATAATTCTCCTGAGTATGTGGTAGATTAGTGATGCGCCCGACTGAGTCAGTAGCAGAAAAGCTTGTTAGTGGCCTCAGAAGAGCTGTCAAGAGTGAAAATAAAAATCTCCCGCCACTTATATTTGCAGGAAGTACCCTGGAAAGGGGAGGGGGGCAGTGTCCAGTTCTCCCAGATCAAATGAAGTTTTTAAGGGGGGAAATACTTAAGAAAGATTTCCAGTTGTTGATGGTTTACTAGCTGTAGTAATGGACATTCATAGCCAGTGATCTGCTTTAACTCCATTTTACAGAGGGAAAGGAACTGCCATTTGTAAACCTTTTCTGCCCCACTCGTAACACGTAATGTAACTAGAGGAGTAAAGGGTAGTAAACTAGTGGGCTCAGATCAAAGTCACGTGTACTGTTGCTAAGCTTTTAACACTGATAATTTTACCTTGTTGCAACCATTTAACCTATATCTGGTGTCCAATCTACAAGAAGACTGTGAATAGCCAAGGTGTTACTTTCAACTTAGCAGGCACTGAAACAGGATGGGATTTACTGAAAAGTACTACTGTGTTACAACCCACATTAACATGCATTATTTACTCTAGAACTCATTTTATACAATGAGACTTGTTTACTAATAATGTGCATTAATGGTTCTAGCACACTACTATGGTAATACACTTAGGGGGAAATTCTATAACCAGCACCTAAATTTAGGCATTGGTAGGTGCCCTGCCGAGGCCTAAGCAACTGAAAAATGCAGTGAAAAATGGCAGGGTTGAAGTGCCAACAGACGCCTAAATAAAAGGCAGCTGGAATCGTGGCTAGGTAGCTGCGGAACGCCAAAGTAGGCGTGGCCAATACCCGGTGGCGTTAGGCGATCTAAAGTGGCCAACCCAGCCGCGATTCACGCCAAGATAGGTGGCTGAAATATAGGCCTGGAAAACCCTGGCCTGCATTTCAGCCACCTATCTTTGCCTAGAATTCAGTAGCTGATCGCGGCAGGGGAATTCCCTCCTCATCCATCAGCTGAGTGTCAGGGATTCCGCAAAGCCCCAATTCTGTAACGGTTACAGAATTGCAGCTTTAGGGAGTCCCTGCCACTCAGCTGATGGGGGAAGGGGGGAATTTCCCTGCCGTGATCGGCTGAGAGCTGCCAAGGCAGGGTGTGGGCTTCCCTCTGGCCGACCTTCTACAAAAAGATCCGGGGAGGGTCTGGGTGGGTTTTGGGGGGTGGGTGTATTTGAGGAGGTGCCGGCAAGAGGGATTGGGCATCCCTCTTGCTGCGGATGTTAGCGGGGGTTGGGATTGGGCATCCTTTCTGCTGGAGATGTTAGCTTGGAGGGGGGGGGGAGTGCCAGCAGGTGGGAGTGGGAATCTCTCCTGCTGGCTGACTTGTGGTGAGGTTCAGATGTTCCCTGCCGTGGCCACTCTCAACCAATAGTGGCAGGGGAATTCCTCCCTCTCCCTCCTCCATCAACTTGGGTGCTGGTTACAGAATCGCGGCTTTTGGGAGTCCCTGCCACTCAGCTGATGGGGAGGGAGGAATCCCACTGCCTTGATTGGTTGCTGCGGTCTAGCGGCAAATATAAGTGGCTGAAATGTAGGCCTGAGTTTTCTGGGCCTACATTTCAGCTGTCTATTTTGGCGTGATTCTGTAACCGGCGTCCTGGAATGATTGACAGGCAGTCAGCAGCTGCTTTTAAGGCAGCTACTGACTTGGGCACCTTAGCTTCTGAGTCCTCTATGCATAGAAAAAGTACCTGTATACAATATGTAAACTATTTTGATTGTACCACAGAAAGGCGATATATCAGATGCATGATATATCATTAAATCTAGCTGATAGTTAAAACTATTGGTCACCTGACCTGAACATAGTGTGGCTGTACAACTTAATGCAGCAATCTAAAACATTTTCCAATCCTAAGATGTTACTGATGGTGCTGTTCAAGAAATATTATTAAATAGTTCAGTCAAATTGAGCCCTTCAGAGCAAAATGCAGACCATGCCCACTTTTTTTTGTATTATTTTTGCTATGCACTGATTCATAATCTCTTTGGCCATGTTCATACCTAGCCAGTATGATTACGCTACATACTGTGATATTATATTTACATGGTTATTATCTTCCATTGTAACAAAGTGGATTGGGCCACCTTTTTTTTTCTTGGGGCATATTTTGCAAACTTTTTTTCTGCACTATGTTAAACAGGACTAGAATTGGAGTGATTGAACTGTATCAAAAAGGTTTCAATTTAAGTATGCTTAGGCTCCATGTCCTCTTGAACTAAAGAATGTAACATTTGTTTTTATGCTGGGTTTTCCACAGCGTCTAATTAAATTTCATAAGTAGCTGTTAAAAAAAAAGAAAGAAGTAATCTAGTCACAATTAAAATCATTACAATTCTTGGTTATATGTGTGAAGGTCTCGGGAACAGCTGAAGCAAAAACTTGAGAGGAGTGTGTGATTGTAATATAATCATGCAGGTCCCCTCGTAAGGAAAAATCTGATGAAATAATGTGTAACAAAATGAAAGGAACTTTAGGCATAAAATTATAACAGGAAGCTGCAGAGCCAGGAAACTGAGTTGGTGGCTTGCACAGTCTAGCTAAGAGGGCATTTCCTGAGGGAGCAGTCTGCAAAAAGGGTACAAAGCATGTTTATTAAGGACGTAGTTGTTAGTTTTATAATTCCATAATGTAAACTGTTTTGAATAGAAGTGGTTTATAAGAAACATAGAAAACTGACGGCAGAAAAGGGCCATAGCCCATCAAGTCTGCCCACTCTATTGACCCTCCCCCTTAACCCTCTGAAAGGTCACACTCTGATGACTATCCCCTTAACTCTACCCTCTTAGAGATCCGACATGGGCATCCCATTTATTCTTAAAATCTGGCACGTTGCTGGCCTCGATCACCTGCACTGGAAGCTCATTCCAGTGATTAAACCACTCTGTCAGTGAAGAAATACTTCCTGGTGTCGCCATGAAAGTATAAATAAATAAAATTTCAGTGTAATAAAATTCCTTTCATGAAATGATCATTTTTATTTATGGATAATGCATCCCATCTAATTACCATGTGTCAAGGAGGGTTACAATCAAACATTCTTAACAATAAAACATCGGTATTCAACCAATAATACATCTAAAAAAATTAAATAATTTTTACAACATATTCTATAAAACAACAACTCAAAAAGAATAGTACCACTTAAATAGGCTTTCAGTGCCCTAGTCTCCTATAAACATTGCAACTCAGGAAGCAATGAATTCCACAAAATCAGGGCATAAAAAGAAAATGGCCATTAACGAGTAAATCATGATTTTCCATTGGCTAAGAAAGGTGATGTAGAAGTAGATTACAAACTGGTGCACGGTGTACTAATTGCTTTATGCAAAAACAAAAGTAAACATAGACAATAAATGAGAGTTGATGACTTAAATAAAAATGTACGTGCTGCTCAACAGGCATAAAACAATCTTATTGTATTTCTGTACTACTTGGCAAAATTTATACAATGCTTATTTGAAAACCCTAAGAGGAAATTGGAGTCAGTATTAGGGCAGGGATCCCTATCCTGGATGGAGTGGGGGAACAACAGATTGGGAGGCGGCTTCCTGGGTCCCAGTAGCAGTTAATGAGTATGGATAAAATATAGCAAAAAAAAAAAAAATTATAGTCTTGTCTTTTCATTAATATCTGTCTAAAAAAAATTAGAATGTCAGAATTATAAATTTGGTATTCAATTTTTTTAGAACCTTGTGGCAATACAGATATGAGCTCACTGAAAAACAGGCGAGTCTATTTATTTATTTATTTGGATTTAGCTCACAACTTTCTCATTTGTACATCAAGGCTACTTATACTGAGGACAATCAGGTATAATGCAATGGTACGGACACTGCAGATAAAGGCCAAATGGTCCACAGTGATCATTATCTCTTCCTCTCTCTAAGAGATCAAATGTGCCTATCTCATGCATTCTTGAATTCAGACGGTCTCCATCTCCACCACCTCTTCCGGAAGACTGTTCCATGCATCACCCTTTCTGTAAAAACGTATTTCCTTAGATTACTCCTGGGCCTATCACCTCTTAACTTCATCCTATGCCCTCTCATTTCAGAGCTTCCTTTCAAATGAAAGAGACTCGACTCATATGCATTTATGCCACGTACTGTAGATATTTAAACATCTCTATCTTATCTCCCCTCTCTCGCCTTTCCTATAAAGTATACATATTGAGATCTTTAAGTTTGTTCCCATATGCCTTATGACAAAGACCACACACCGTTTTAGTAGCCTTCCTCTGGACCAACTCCATCCTTTTTATATCTTTTTGAAGGTGCTGCCTCCAGAATTGTACACAATATTCTAAATGAGGTCTCGTTAGAGTATTATACAGGGGCATCAATACCTCCTTTTTCCTATTGCCATACCTCTTACTATGCACCCTAGTAGCATCCTTCTAGCTTTACTAGATCTCAAAAATATTGCACTGTACCTACCACTAACAGTTAAAAAAATATAATGTATAAAAACACAAAACTGTAATAGAGATGTACAAAAAAAGCACAATATAAAAATAACAAAAAAGTTGAAAAATGTCTGTTGCCAAGATTGTTGTTTTGTGAAGGATGCTTTTTTGTGATATGAGCTGCCAACAGCCCATGTCCCTTTTACCACACCTTTAAAGAGCTGGCTACACATTTCTGCACAAAATTGAATTTGTATTTGGCATGATATTAATCTGTGCTCTTTTTTTTTTTTTTTTTTTTTTTTTTTTAACTTTTCTGGTTTAGAAATGCTGGGCTTCCATCCGCTCCTGCTTTTACATATAATATTCAAGACCACCTCTCTCTAATTAGATTAGGGTTTTTTTGTTTTCCTCTGCCTTGTTATCTGTTTGGAGAGCGCATGCCAGATGAAGCCATATTCTTGTATACTAGTCTTGTGGCTAAATTAAGATGCAACAAAGTCTTACGCATCATGGTTTTCTGTGCATTTGATAGTGGCAAGATTACCCTTTTGTTTTAATTTCAGAGTAGATCATGGGTAAAAGATCTTTTCCTGCTTTATCACTGAATATATGAAGAAAGTAGGTGCCTTTTTTATTATTTAGTTTTGGAGCCCAGGTAACATTGGAGGAATAACCTAATGGTTAGTGTAAAGGCCTGAGAACCAGGGAAAGTGGGTTCAATTCTCATTTCCCACTGCAGCTCCTTGTGACTCTGACACCCCCCCTCCCCCCCTGCTGCCCTAGATACAAAATAAGTACCTGTATATTTTATTTGTAATCATTGAATGATGGAATATCAAATCCCATTTCCTTTCTCTTTCCTTAAAATGGAATTAACCCCTTTTCTACCCCCACCCATCCCCCACTTTATGGGTTTCAGCCTTTTTTAAGTTAAAGTAAAAATTTATTTATTTTTATTGAGGAGGTTCTCTGAATTATTTTTATGACAGCGGTGTGGTGCGATTGAGATTCTTCTGATTGACTGAATAAAATGTAAGCAAAAAATTACAATTGCAAGAAGGTCACCACCAGTAGGATCAAGTGGCTAGTAGTAATTTTCACCCTGGAGAAAAGTACATTCTTTAGATTGTGAAACTTGGATTATTGTACAAAATATCAATAAATGATCCGCAGAGCTTAACTTAGCCTAGGTCTTTTTCAGATACCATTTTGAGATAGTGAGGAACTGTTAGGTCTAATCCAGTTTTAACCCCTTTTGCTTTTTCTGCTGTCTTTAAGTACTTGGGTACTTAGCAGGAATTGGTCTGTAGTTACAACCATCAAGTTGTAACTGGAATTTGTTGCCAGAGAATGTGGTGAAAACAGTTAGCTTTGCAGGGTTTGAAAAAGATTGGAATAATTTCCTAAAAGAAAAGTCCATAAATCATTATTAAGATGGAAAAATGCACTGCTTATTTCTAGGTTAAACAGCATAAAACGTTTTACTGTTTGGGATCTTGTAATCTTGTCAGATAATTGTGACCTGAGTTGGAACAGGATATTGGTCTCTCCCAGTATTGGCTCTGTTTATGTCCTTAGACATACATACCTGTTTACCTTGCTGAGGAGTTACCTTCAAGCTATGGTACCAAATGATGCTAGTTGCAAGGCAAAGGCTGCACAGAAATCTCTGCATGTGATTAAAAGGACCTTAAGGTCTTTCAAAGCCCTGTTATCCATGTTGGCACTATCAAATGACTTCACCTAGAAGTATGTCTAATTTGTCTTGTCTAAAGAAAACCCTCTTTATAGTAAGCAGTTTTGTTTTCAGTAATATAGAATCAGTCAGCCAGCTAAGAATTCCTTTCTTGAAGAGTTTATAGTCTAAAATGGGTACCTGAGATAACAGGAAATGAACTGATTTACCGGGATCACAGGAAATTTCAATGGCAGGATATTTTGGATATTTTTTTCTTAGGAATAATGTATTGTATTATGTTTGTATGTTAAATCACCTCAGTGCCCCTGGTAGAAGGTGATATATCAGACTTAATAAACATTGACATAACTCCTTTTGCTTTGTTTACACTCACTCACACTTGTTGCTGAGTTCTATTATGGAAATATGAGACTGAAGCAGGAATAACCTATTTCTAGCAAGGACATTTTGGCATTGATGTAGCAGAGGCTGTTCTGACCAGTGTTTACTTTTGTATTTGTTTATCTTCCTCCATGATTTGTGTTTTTATTCTTCTGTCATTTATTAGCAGACTTGTTTGTGTTGTGGTTATAGGGATCATTGGAATAAAAATTGAGAGGCCCAGTTAGGAGACAGATGGCTTGGCAACAAGAGTTTGAAATAAATGGTGTCTTTGGAGAGGCCAGCAGTAGACAAGCGCTGTCTAGCCTTCTTATTTTTGGTTCCTAAGTTACCTTCCTACTTAGAAAGAAAATGACATCCTGCAATTGTTATATTAACAGAATGTGATTAAATTCTGTCTCAGCTGTTGTAGGTTCAGTTGAATGACTTGCATTTGGGTACTTCAATGTAGAAAACCATTATATATTGTTAAATATTGGCCCAATGTTTAAGTCACAAAACTGAAGATCTCTAACAATAGTTAAGAGCAGTAGTAGTTTAGTGATGGGTAAAACACATATGTAAGGTAGTGCTCTCTTGGCAATTGTGCTTGAATTTGAGGGCCCATTTTCAAGTGTTGCTACTAACCTAACATAAACCTTCATCCAGACCTAGTACCTCTTAATGGCAGGAGCCATTCCCACTGGCTCATGAAAATGGCATCTCCTGCTTTGCCTGGTGCATTCTGGGATGCACTGTGTAGGGCCAGTCTGCCATATAAGGGTATTTTTCTGGTGACATTTTGTGGTAGAGATACAGCTCTACTGCAAGACTTACTGCATCTCCCCTTCTGTTAATAACAATAATGAATGAATGTCATAATAATTTGAGGCCTCCATAAATTGTGTATGGGACTGTGACATGTTCCTATAAAAATGGCAGGGGGAGGGAGGAGGACAGAGTACTTGCCTTATAGAAGATGAACAAAACAAAGCAAAAGCGAAGACAAAGAGAGATGTCTTAATAAAGGTTATATTTTGGTTGATTATCTTTATTATAAAAAAAAGTCCCAACAAGGATCCAAGTTTCAACATCAAATGATGCCTTCATCAGGGGATGCTAAAACCATAAAATAAACGTAAACATGATGTAAACGTTTATATATGTGTAAAAATGTCAAAACTTTCAAGATACCATGATAAAAAATACATCCAAAAGGCAGTCTGAAAATAACATACATATATATATAAACTGTATGTATGTATATACAGTTTGGCCCGGATTCTGTAAACTGCATCCCGATTGTAAGCAGCTGTAGGCGTCCTACAGCTGTCTAACCAGCCAATCGGGATGCACGTTAAAAAAAAATTGCTCCCCAGGCAGGCCACCTATATTGAAGGTTTTCCAAAAATATTTGTTGCCTCCTAAACCAGTGGTTCTCAATCCATAGCACATACGAGCCATTTAAGGTTTAGGAGTATTCATGAGAATAGTACATGAGGTAGTTATTCAGATAAAGTATGACTGCAAATCAATCTCATGCATACACTTGTACATATCCTGAAAAACTGACTGGCTGGGGTGTCTGGAGGATGGGTTTGAGAATTGCTTTTCTAAACTGTATTTGCATTTATCCTGTACATGGAGGCTGAACGGTAATAGATTTATCCTGATCTTTCATTATGTATCCTGTATGATGAAAATTTGTCTCCCCTTTGTACTTGACACACCTAATGGAAATTGTTTGTTCAGATTATTTTTTCCCCCACCATATACTAACATATAAACCCATGGAAAACTGAGTGATTCACATATTGTATTTTCTATTGTGTTTTTAGAGAGCGTGCAGAAGGAGCGAGAATAATTGTAGAGGTTGATGACAAAACAGCAAGAATAAGAAACCAAAAGGTTAAGTTCTATTTTTTGATGTCCCCTTCCTTCTTGTGCTTCCTGCATCCTGATTGTACAAGAGCGGAGAATTTTGTGCCATTATGAATGCCTGTTGTACTTTGCTTATGGAATTTTCCAGCTGTGAAATTTTCAGGGGCACAAATATATTGGCATGCTCGCTGAGCTGTTCCATTAGCTGCAGTTTTGTAGAATAAAAATAAATAGCTTTAACCTTCTCAATCCATAGGAACAATTACTTCCAGCTTTTTAAAATTTATTTTTTAAATTCATAGTAATTGTGAGGTAATTTTGAAATCAGAGGCTTATCTAGTCAGGTGAGTCTGACTTCGGTACTGAGAAAGATGGTAGTAGGGGCGCTGATAAAGGACCGCATCATCGAACACCTTGACGGACACAAACTGATGAGGACCAGCCAGCATGGCTTCAGCAAAGGAAGATCTTGCTTGACAAACTTACTGCACTTCTTCAAAGGAGTAAATGGGCAGATTGCCAAGGGTGACCTGGTTGACATCATCTATCTAGATTTACAGAAGGTGTTCGACAAGGTCCCGCATGAATGTCTACTTTGAAAAATTGCGAGACATGGAATCGAGGGTGATATACTCACGTGGATCAAAAATTGGTCGGCGGATAGGAAACAGAGAGTGGGGGTGAATGGACAATACTCGGACTGGAAAAGCGCCGCTGGGTTTGGTGCTTGGGCCTGTGCTCTTCAACATATTTATAAATGACCTAGAAATTGGCACGACGAGTGAGGTGATTAATTTTGCGGACAATACAAAGTTATTCAGAGTAGTGAGAACACAGAAGGATTACGAAGACCTACAAAAAGAAATCTGAAAAGGTTATCATGCCATTATACCGGGCCATGGTACACCCCCACCTGGAATACTACATCCAATACTGGTCACCATACATGAAAAAGGACATAGTACTACTTGAAAGGGTCCAGAGAAGAGCGACAAAAATGGTTAAGGGACTGGGGGAGTTGCCATACAACGAGAGGCTAGAGAAACTGGGCCTCTTCTCCCTTGAAAAGAGAAGACTGAGAGGGGACATGATCGAAATATTCAAGATATTGAAGGGAATTGACTTAGTAGAGAAAGAGAGACTGTTCACCCTCTCTAAGGTGAAGAGAACGAGAGGGCACTTGCTAAAGTTAGAAGGGAAAAGATTCCATGCAAATGTAAGGAAGTTCTTCTTCACTCAGAGAATGGTAGAAACCTGGAACGCTCTTCCGGAGGCTGTTATAGGGGAAAGCACCCTGCAGGGATTCAGGACAAGGTTGGATAAGTTCCTACTGGAACAGAACATACGCAAGTAAGGCTAGACTCAAATAGGGCACTGGTCTTTGACCTAAGGGCCGCCGTGTGAGCGGACTGCTGGGCACAATGGACCACTGGTCTGACCCAGCAGTAGCAAATCTTATGTTCCTTTTCTTCTTCCTCCCTTTCTGCCAACCATTTTCATTTAAACACTAATTTAACCTTATCTACTGGAAATCTGAACTGTTCTTTGCAGTTCTAAACATAAGATTCTTGAATGCATTATTTTCCAGTTAGTGTAAAATATACTTTTCATATCTCACAGCATAATAGTGCTTTGAGTTTAAAAAGGGATTAGACAAGTTCCTGGAGAGAATGCCCATAAATCATTATTAGCCAAGTAGTCTTGGGGAAACCATAAGGATTACATTTTCTTTGGGATCCTGCCAAGCACTTGATTGGCTATTGCTGGAAACAGGATACTGGACTTGATAGACCTTTGGTCTGACCCAGTTTGGAAATTCTGATGTTACATTATGTTATGCCCAATATTGTTACTACACCATATGGGTCTGAGTCCTATATCCCACTGATTTCAGTGAAGTTTAAAGTGTCTACCGTGTGGCCAAATATACCAACCAATTCATTCACTTCTATATTTTAGTAAAGTTGCAGAGCATTAGTTTTGAGAAACTATTCTAATTTATGATATTAAAGCATTTTTTGTATATATTATTTTCCTTTTTAGCTATATATTTTCAGCTGTTTTTAAAGTGTGCTCTAAGTATTTTGTTTTCTGTAAGATCTATTTTAATCAAATAGCCTGCCTTAATATTAGCATCCAATCACCTGCATATACTGTATATATATATAAAACATAATCAACAAATAACCAATAACACACACACTAATTTGTGGATAAGTATTTGGCTGCAGCTTTATTAAATATTCACATCTTTAACTGACAGTTCAATCCAAATACAACATCAAATATCCCAGAGCTGCTTCATGTCTCAGAGAGCTATTCGGTGACAAACTAGCTCCCTTTAATTTTGCATTTTTAAAACATCATATAAGCATGACCTACGGTAATGCCAGGCCTCCCCTTGTAGCAGTGTCGCCTAAGAGGGCTACATTTTAATTATTTATGAACTTCTCATATCATCTGAGACTAATCATACCCCCCACCACCGCCACCATTTTCATCCCCTTACTTCACGTAGAACAAAATCTTTTCCAGAGAAAGGAAAATGGTAAAACCGGGGGACATAATTTGAGGTTGAGGAGTGGTAGATTCAAGAGCAACATTAGGAAATTCTACTTTACGGAGAGGGTAGTGGATGCCTGGAATGCACTTCCGAGAGAGGTGGTAGAGAGGTGACTGAGTGTAAAGAAGCGTGGGATGAACACAGAGGATCTAGAATTAGAAAATAATATTAAATATTGAACTAAGGCCAGTACTGGGCAGACTTGCACGGTTTGTGTCTGTATATGGCCATTTGGGGGAGGATGGGCTGGAGAGGGCTTCAATGGCTGGGAGGGTGTAGATGGGCTGGAGTAGGTTTTGACAGAGATTTCGGCAGTTGGAATCCAAGCACAGTACCGGGTAGAGCTTTGGATTCTTGCCCAGAAATAGCTAAGTAGAAAAAATTTAAAAAAAATTTAAGTTCAACCAGGTTGGGCAGACTGGATGGACCATTCGGGTCTTTATCTGCCGTCATCTACTATGTTACTATGTTCACAACTGTGATCTCTCCACCCTATCCCAAACCCCTTCTAAACCCCCACCCCAAAGCCCAAGAACCACCAAATTCAAACACAAAACAAAGTACAAGGGGGAGGGGGGTTAAAATTACAAAACGTGCCACCTAACTCTCCCCTTCCTTGTTCCTCAGACTAATCCTTCCAAACCTGCCAAATGTTTACACCAATCCCTAGCACAGCCCATCCCACTGTTTGTTTATTTAGCTTCACCAATCCATAATTCCATTACATGTCTACTTCCACTCTTGCTATTCTCTTCCATATCCACTGTCCTACATAGCGTTCACTGCCTACATTACCTCCCTTTATCCCTCCCCCACCCTTACCCCATTTATACAAATCCCACCTGCAGGTGCTCAGCTAATGTTATTAACACACCAAATTAGTCTGGTGTTTCTCCTAAAAAATGGATATCGCTAAAGATTTAAATTGAACCATAGAACAGGAGTGCTCAATAAAGGCTGCAGACAGCTTGATTTTAAGAGTATCTTCATGAATATTCATTAGGTGTATTTGAAGACGCAGAGTTTAAGAACAAGGTTAGTTTACAGAGTTTTATCTTGAAAGCTGGATGTGCTAGTGACTCCAGGGATTGCACTTTAGACTCCCTGCTACACATGATAGGCTGCTGAAGGAAATATCTTTGTGTATGTATTGGTCTTTTCAGTATTTTCCTGTTTCTGTTTCTCTCTCAGCAAATTTTTTTGTATGTTGTGAATTTATATATTTTTTAAAATAACGATTGACTTGTTTTTCTTGTTAGCTTGGCAATAGACTTGAAAGCTCATGCGATACAAGAGAACGGATATTGGAGTTTGGCTTTGATTACTGCTATTGGTCAGTTGATCCTGATGATCCCAAACATGCATCTCAGGAAGTGGTAAGTGCTGTTGCAACGATTTCATTGTTTGGTTTACTTTTTGTCCAGAGCTACATATTTGGATGTTAAGGAACTAGTGGAGAGCTCCTGTATTTTTCTGTTTGCAATAACATATATTCTTTTCTTGAATTTAGGGAGTGCTGTTTCCTAAGGTCCTTGTCCTGTGTAATACGTAATATGTTCTGCAGCTGTTGGAGTAATGGATGTGTTCACTAACTCTCAAAGGCCACATTTATGGTGGTGGTGATATGCATCAGATTTTGTTTTTGGACTGAGATGAGTCTGTAAAGAATCATCTGAACCTGAAAGGGACCATCATTAACTGGCAAAAAATGTAGCTTGCTGAGGAATCCCATGGTAATTTTACCATATGCGTGTGTTACCCATGTGTTAAAAATTTTTAATTTTTTGTGCAGGCGGCATGTCTGAGGGCAGAGAATGAGTGTGTTCTGCACTAATCAGTTAGCATAGCTACCGTATTTTTCGCTCCATAAGACGCACCGGACCATAAGACACACCCTAGATTTAGAGTAGGAAAACCAGAAATACAAACATTCTGAACCAAATTGTGTACTAATAAATACCAGGCTCTGCACCCAGCCCCCCCCCCCCCACACTCCCTGCCAGGCTCTGCACCCAACCCTAAACTCCCTGCCAGGCTCTGCACCCTGTCTCCCCTTCCCTGCCAGGCTGTTCCTTTCATTTTTCATATACACACAGGAGATATAAATTATCAAAACTGACACATTTTGATCACTAAATTGAAAATAAAATCATTTTTCCTATCTTTGTTTGTCTGGTGATTTTATGAGTCTCCTTCCTTCCTTCCTTCCTTTCTTCACTAGGGCCCAACAATTGTCCCCTTCTATTTCCTCCCTCCCTCCCATGTCCCAAGTTCGTGCCTCCTCACTGCCTTCCAGCTTTTGTCCTTCGACCTAACTCCCTCCCATGTCCCGGGTTCGTGCCTCCTCACTGCCTTCCAGCCTTTGTCCTTCGACCTAACTCCCTCCCATGTCCCGGGTTCGTGCCTCCTCACTGCCTTCCAGCCTTTATCCTTCGTTCTCCCTCCCTACCATGTCCCGAGTTTTTGCCTCCTCCCCCTCACTGCCTTTCAAGCCTTTGTCCTTCCTGCCACAACAGACACTGTCTTCCTCCTTCCCTCCCTGCCACGCTGATGAAGCCTACCTACCCTCCGCCGATTCCTCCTCCTCTGGCCCGGGTCCACCACTGCGCCGCCACTCAAAGAAAGGAAGGGCCAGCATGCAGCGATTGCACGTCGCCGGCCCACAAGCCTTCTCCCGACATCAGAACTCTCCTGGTGAGAGATTTGAAAGCTTCCCAAGAGGGTTCTCTGAAGCAGCATTTTCATGCGAAACGTGTCGGAACCCCAACAGTCAGTTAAGTGTAATTTATACATTATAATTTAATACTTAATAACACAAGCAGAAATTTTAATGTATATCACTGAAAAGCAAGCGCAAGTGCAATGATTTGAGAAGAGACGTTGTCTGGTGGGTGTAACCTACAGATGGTCTCATCTGCTTAAGATCTATTCTTTGAGCACCCAAATGCACTCCTTGTAGATCTCGCATCAGTTCTAAAAAGGTGACTTGATGTCCATCATTGATATTGCTTTTGATTAACGCCTAAATTTATAGGCATAACTTTAAATAAATTCCTCAATTAAGGTGAACTTTAGCTCCTAATTTTGCCTGAAAATAGATGCAAATTTAGGAGCCCAGCCTTTTCTTTCAGGCCCATTGTGGTTCTATTTCTTTCCTTTTCAGTTCTTCAGGGCTTTTTTGATTATAAACTTGAGTAAACTGAATTGTTTGGCACAAACTAGGATTTCTTTAAATATATTAGCAGAATCTATTTCCTGTGAGTGGATGTTGGCCAACTTAGCCTCTCACTGCACTGGCCTTCTTATCATCAGGCATATTGTTACTTATGTTAACCCAGGAGCAAAATTCATGGTTGATTGCATGAAATAAGGCAGTAACGATGTATTATATGCAGAAACTGGATACAGACATTGAATACAGACATTGAATTTTAAGTATTATAAAAATTTCTTAACCAAGTTTACTCATATTTCTGGTCATTGCTGGGAGAGTGATTCCGGGTTAATGGCAAATTTATTCTCATGGCTGTTGTGAGCAATGTAATGTCTGTAGTTTAGTACTCTGATCTGAGCCAGGCTATAGTTACCTTCTTTATTTCTGTTGTCTTCATTAGGATAGGCAAAATAAATCCTACATCCAGCTGGCACTGTAAACTAACAATACTACTAATAAAAATAATAATAAAGCTTCATATTGGATGGCAGTAGGAGAAGGATAGTGAATTTCAGTGCTTGAATACCGAATCTACATGCTGTTGGTCTGGATAATAATTTTATATGTGTGGAAATAATTTTATAAAACGTCACTTATAAAATGTCCATAAATGTGCCTATTTTATGTGGGTATCACTGGAACCTATGCATAGATGTTCTTGCACAAATTTACACCTGTTTTTAGGCAGTTGGAAATGCGTACGTGTACTGTATCAGCGTGTGTTATAAATGTAGACTTGTACATCATGACTGTGACCAGTTGCCCCCACCTATGTGTTTATTTAACGTGTAAAAGTAGGCAGCATGTTGTGTGCTTGCTTTTTATATGCGTACACCCCTATGCAATTTTATAATAGCCGTTTCCTGTGTAAAGCACATTTTAGGCAGGAAGGATGACATAAAATCACAGAGCATGCTTGTGTAAAATTATAATTTGCTTATCAACGAACCCTTTATGCTCTTATAGCAGATCTTATAGCAAATCTTGTTAATTATACAATAGTTAGGAAGGGGTGTAACTGTGAGAAAAGCTAAGTTACATTCTATTTCATTTGATCATGCTGCAAATGCAAATACAGTGGTGCCTCACACAACGAACTTAATTCGTTACAGGAGCAAGTTTGTTATGCGAAAAGTTCGTTATGTGAAACGCGTTTTCCCATAACAATACATGTTAAAAAAAATAATTCGTTCTGCAGCATAAAATATGCTAAGATGACATAAAAAAAGATAAATTTGTCAAAATGGTGAAAATGGTGGTCTTGCTGAGGCCAAACTCTTTGACGAGGTCACACTGTTTTACCCCACATTCACTCCTTCTAATTATTTCCCGTTTCATTTCAACAGAAATCACCTTCCTGCTTTTTTTAGAAGCCATGATATATAAAAAATATTGAGTTTATCTTAAAAGGACGACTGTATACAGTGAGAGAGGGCAGTTAAGCGCAGTGACTAACGACTGCCTGCAGTGCCTGCGCGGAAGGATGCAATACATCGGCAGCTCGGGCGACTTCGTTGTGTGAAACGAAGTTCGTTGTGTGAAACGAAGTTCGTTGTGTGAAGTTCGTTGTGTGAAACGAAGTTCGTTGTGTGAAACGAAGTTCGTTGTGTGAATCAAGACATGAAGTTCGTTGTGTGCAGCGTTCGTTGTGCGAGGCGTTCGTTATGCGAGGCACCACTGTATATAGCTGTGCTGCACTAATGGCTCCGAAGCCCATAGAGGTTTAAAGGGCTTCGAGGCCGTTGCTACACGGCTTTGTAAAAGAGGTAGATAGTAGTAAAAAATCTAAAATATAATAATTTAAATTAAGGATCAATGAAGAGGTTTGTCTTTAGTGAGTTATATTACTCAGAAGACTATCTGAGAATCCTGGTAGTAGTGATAACTATTGTATAATTAACAGGATCTTGCTATAAGAGCATAAAGGGTTCGTTGATGAGCAGTTTTTTTTTTCTGAACGGTGATTTACTGATAGTCACTCACAGGCCACATAAAAAGAGGATCCTGGGTAAAATTATAATACTGAAAGATTATGCCTATTTTTACACAGTCAGTCCAATTCATCTTTTCCCCCCAATCCTATGTTGGATAAAGCTTTTATTGGGTCGCAGTAGAGAACTCAGTACGCCTGATCTTTGGTTTAACTAAATCTGACAGATTTACACCCTTCGATATCAAACTTCATTGCCTTTCTTTTGAGGCCAGAGTTATGTTTAAACTAGCTTGCTTCATATATCTTATTCCCACTTTCGTTTTGCTACTTCTCTTAGACAAAGGAGGTTAGGTCATCTTCCTCTGATTTCATTTCCTTCATCTAAAGGCAAAAGAAGGTTACAAATATTTGAAGTGACTTTGTTGTTTCAGGCTGCTAGAGAGAACGCTAGGATATTTATTCCTCCTTGTTCTTTTCTATCCTTTAGGAAGAACACTATGACTATGCTCTTCAAACAATTTGTATTACTGTACAAAATGGTGCTTAACTTTGTTTCCTTTTTTTACATTTAGGGCTCCTTTTACTAAGCTGCGATAGCATTTTTAGCGCACGCAGGATTTTGGCGCGCGCTAAACCCGCGCTACGTGGCTAGAACTAACACCAGCTCAATGTTGGCGTTAAGGTGTGGCGCGTGCGGCAATTCAGCGCGTGCTAAAGCCGCTATCGCAACGTAGTAAAAGGAGCCCTTAATCTTCTTTAATATAATATTGTCCCAGAGGTTTGTCTTTGTTCTGGCTCTTGGTGATCGTTTCCCGCTTTGAATGTCAAGGTATTAGCGGCCTATAAGACCAGATGTTATCTTTGATTAGTATCTCAAACACAGCAAAAAGGCCACCAGTAGACCTAGAAAATTATGGTTGGTGGGGTCACTTGAGAGGCGCCCTTACAAACGCCAGGTCCCAGGTTCAGTTCCCTCACAGATGATTCACCAGGAAGTAGAATCAAAGAGGCACAGCCAGAGGTGATTGCATAAAGAATATATTATAGAAATAGACTTACAGAAAAGTAGTATTCATAGGCATTACAACAATTAAGCATTACAATTAAGTAGAGAGCAAAGCAGTTTCCCTGCCTTACATAGTTCAGAGACAAAGAGACAGAGAGTCTGAAGTTCTAGGGAGAGCCAGAGAGAGAGAGAAAGAAAGAAAGAACAAGAGAGCCAAGACCCAAGAGCCAAGAGATAGATAGATAGATAGATTCTTGTGTGTTGCAGAGAGGAGGCTTTTATAGCTTGGAATCTTATTCTGTGTATAGAAACTATTGAATGTCCCAGTATCTTTCTGTTTAGAATTTGTAAACTGTTTGAAACAATGGTTAATTTAATTGATAAGGAGGGTGTGATACTTGCAGGCATGGTAGATGGGATTAGTCTCTGGCTTCTTTGTCCCATTCAAGCAGCCTATCTTCTTGATCATGATTCAATCAAGGCTACTTAAAACATATCAATCAGGGCTACTTAAAACAGTCTCCCTGCCCTCAGGGTCTATCTGCATTCACATGCCAGAGTCAGATTGATATAATTTCCCATAGGCCTTCGCTGACATAAGTAATGCCAACTAAAAATGCTGAATGGTAGCGATAGCTATGCTGACATATGGTACTTAGCTCGGGTCATAAATCACGCCCGGCTTTCATAGTCGAGTGACTATGATTTGCCCTGGTCACCGTCTTCGGGCACTTGAGTCTTCGTCTCTATGTATGAGCTATTTGTAATTTTCTAGGTCTACTGGTGGCCTTTTTGCTGTGTTTGAGTAGTTATACTTCTGATTAATTTGGGACTGTTTATCTTTGATTAGTAACACACATAATAAGTGATGATAGATAAGAGTGATATACAGTATATGTTCACCATCTAGTCTGCCCATCTACAGTGGTCCATCCAGTTTTGCCGAGTTGAGCTTGGTCTACTTTGGAAGCAGTTCTTTAACTGGATGCTTTCATTTAGCTGCCCAGATAGTACAGGTAGTGAACCGATTCTGTAAGGACACTTGGGCGTCAAAGTGTTCTTAACTGAGCACAGCGTTGGTGTACCTAAATGTCTATGGCTGGTGTAAATGGACTCAACCTAAATGCGGTATCTACTTGTGTAAGTTAAAGTATCCTGTAAGAGGTCTGCATAAATGCCAGCCTCTCCCTCACATTTATGTGCTAAGCCATTCAAGCACGTAATTATACAATATTGCTTGGGTGCTCTACTGGAGTGTGAGGTGCAGAGGTTAAAGCTACAGCCTCAGCACCCTAAGGCTGTGGGTTCAAATCCCTCGCTGCTCCTTGTGACCCTGGGCAAGTTACTTAATCCCCTCATTGCCCCAGGTACACTAGATAGAGTTTGAGTCCACCGGGACAGATAGCGAAATATGACAAAGTACCTAAATGTAAATCACTTAGGATATAAATGATATATATATATATATATATATATATATATATATATAAAAGTATATATATATATATATATATATATAAGTATATGCATACTGACGAGGATAGCAGTATTCTATAAATTTAATGCACTTAAATTTAGGCAACCTATTATAGAATGAGAGAATTTATGTATAAATTCCCATATGCTGCCCAACATCACTTTTTAATGTATTTTACTCAGCCTTTCAACTTCTTTATTACATACTGTTGCTCTCCTATCTGTCCTAAGCATGCCAAAATCTGTTAACAGTAACAACCTCCACTGGTGCTATCGGTAGGCCATTTCAGGCCTTGCCATAGTCAACATTTAGGGGGAAGTTATCAACAGGGAGGGCACTCTCTAAAGTTGAAAGGGGATAGATTCCGTACAAACGTAAGGAAGTTCTTCTTCACCCAGAGAGTGGTAGAAAGCTGGAACACTCTTCCGGAGTCTGTCATAGGGGAAAACTCCCTCCAGGGATTCAGGACAAAGTTAGACAAGTTCCTGCTGAACAAGAACGTGTGCTGGTAGGGCTAGTCTCAGTTAGGGTGCTTTGACCAGAAGGCCGCTGTGTGAGCAGACTGCTGGGTATGATAGACCACTGGTCTGAGCCAGCAGAGGCAATTCTTATGTTCTTTAACAGGTCCCTTATATGCACTGAGGCTTGGTTACTAATAATCTGGGTTAACAGTAATATAAACCATCTTAACAGTAGCCCATGTTACTACTATTAATTATTTCTAGAGTGCTACCAGATGTGCACAGCACTGTACAGAGTCATAAAGGAGACAGTCCCTGCTCAAATTTGCTTATAATCTAAACAGTCAAGACAGACAAACAGAATGCTAGGATAGGAGTTAAAGTTAGAGGGGACGGTTAAACTGCTGGCTAGGGTGGTGAGCAGAGAGAGGGGAATAGGGTTATGAGTTGAAGGCTGTCTCAAAAAAGGTGGGTTTTCAGCTTGCTTTTGAAAAAGGGATGGGGTGTGGCAGATGGACTCAGGCAAGCTGAAAGGAACCAAGTATGGAATTGGAAATAGAGGAAAAGGGTACAGATAAAAGCAATTTGTCCGAGAAATGGAGTTCTCGGGGAGGTATATAAGGAGAGATACTGAGGGGCTGCAGAATGAACACACTTGTAGGTGTGTAGTAGGAGTTTGAACTGTATGTGAAGGCAGATAGGGAGCTAGCAAAATGATTTGAGGAGAGGGTGAGTTGAGTGTAGTGAGGTCGGCAGAAGATAAGTCGTGTTAATACCTCTCCCATTTCTCCCCATTCTTACAAAACCAATGTATAAGCTAATACCCTTAGCCTGTGCATAATTTGAAACATAATCTCTCTGTGCAGGTCAGCTAGCATTCTTGGAAGCCCCCAAAAAAACCATGGAAACATGAACTTCAGCTAAGCAAAAAAAGAAAAAAAACCGCACTGTTAATAAGCTGTGCAGGTAATCTCAATCATCCATTCAAAAGAAACAAAAATGACAGAAAATTATGAGCACAAAAAGTGGAGAAAAACAAACCTCATACACAGACAGCCGGGACAACACTGTACCCTAAGCCATCTGTATCATCACTGGTTTGAAAAAAAACTCCACACATAAATATCTTTCATTAGGTAAAGATAAAATGATCTATCCTATGGTTTTTTTCTTCTGTGCTCTGGTTCTTTTCCTTCATGTTGTGAGGGGGATCAAGATGATGGGGCTATATCTGAAGATGATTCTTGATGTTTGTTTATGTTTTTTAATATATATTTTTTGCAATTTATTTTGCATTCTCCAGGTTTTTTTCCACATGATATTGTCTGTTTACTAATGTAAGGTTTCTTACTGTAGTGCTTAGCGAATCACGTTTGTGATGATGTCATGACGCCCGGCTCTTTTTGAATGAATCAGGCGCATCTCTTGGTCCTGCGGCCATTTTGGAGTTGCTGAAGTTGGTGCAGAGTAGCGTGGAAGTTTGCTACAACTTTTAAGTGAAATGTGAAAATTTCCTCTGATGTAGCTTCTTTGATGAAGCGAAGCAGAAGTACTTGCTCTCGGGAGCAGCCTTTGAAGAACATAATGAAATAGACAGCCACAGACAGACGATCTTCAGATAAGTTTTATTCCATTCATGCTTCATTTCTTGAAAGCATTTTTTGTGAACTCTATACTTGGGTTTATATTATACTAGTGTATATCGTTCTCAACTGTAGCCATTAATATATTGTCTTGTGCAGTGGAATTCAAATGGTTTTTCTTATTACATAGAGCATTTTGGACCCCAATTCGTTTAAAGAAATTAGATAGTTCAAAGTCTAATAGATGCTGGCACTGTCATCTCGAAGCCGGGGCTATGGATCATTTATTATATTATTGTCCCTTGATACTTCAATTTTGGAGATCTATCTGGGATCAAGTGAACAATATATTGGAAAATCCAGTGGCATTGACGTACGATACTATCCTATTTGATACATTAATGAGAGCTAAAAGTCAAATATCTGCTAGGAATAACAAACTTCTCTTTGTAATGACAGGGGTTGCGTTACAACTTATTTTGAAGTTGTCCCCTCTCAATCTCCCTCGAACAGAGGAGATTGAGAGGGGACATGATCGAAACATTCAAGGTACTGAAGAGGATAGACTTAGTGGATAAGGACAGGTTGTTCACCCTCTCCAAGGTAGGGAGAACGAGAGGGCACTCTCTCAAGTTGAAAGGGGATAGATTCCGTACGAACATAAGGAAGTTCTTCTTCACCCAAAGAGTGGTAGAAAACTGGAATGCTCTTCCGGAGTCTGTCATAGGGGGAAACACCCTCCAGGGATTCAAGACAAAGTTAGACAAGTTCCTGCTGAACAAGAACGTACGCTGGTAGGGCTAGTCTCAGTTAGGGCGCTGGTCTTTGACTAGAGGGCTGCCGCGTGAGTGGACTGCTGGGCATGATGGACCACTGGTCTGACCCAGCAGTGGCAATTCTTATGTTCTTATGGTTAAATTACACTTTCTGGTTATACTTTTAAAATGGAACGTTTGATGGCTATACAGCAGGGAAGGTACAGGAAATTTATGGATGTTTGGGAGCTGTTGACTAAATTTTGTAAGGAATGATACTGACTTTATTTTACTGACTTTTAAACATACACATCCAGGGAGGGAGTGGGGAGGGGTTTGTACTGGAACTGTTTTGGGCAGTTTTTAGATAGTTTCTTGTAGGTATTTATTTTCTTGATTAATAGGTGGGAGGGTGGTGGAAAGTAATTGCTTATGTAAGATTATTGTGCTTTTCCCTAGCAACAGCAGCAGATGAATCCAGAGACCAATGGGATAGCTCACATCCACCAGCAGTCGGAGATAGAGAAACTGATTAACAGGTGGTTCTATTGGCTGGCACTCCTCCTGTTTATTCAGTATTCTCTATCTCCCAGCAGGTGAAAGTCGCTATTCAACTAGCTCCTGGATTCTGGCTGTGACTGGAAAATTATTTTCTCCTGTTGAGGTTTCTCTTCAGTGACCTGGCAATGCTATTTCTCCTGTTGAGATTTTCTCTTCAGTGAGTTGTCAGTACTATTTCTCCTGTTGAGATCTTCTCTTCAGTGAGACAGGAGTGTCCGGTTGAACGGTGCCGGCTTCAGAGGTTACACTTGGGCCCCCCCTTGTCCATGCCTCACCCTCCCTCCAATGATAGAGGGTCTGCCCTGGTCCCTATTTTTTTCTTCTTTCCCATTAAAAAAAAAAAAGGGGACTATACAGCTGACTTTTTGCCCTGCTCGTGCTGAGCAGCCGGTGTTTCCCGGCGTCTACCGGCACTATTCAGTAGGTTGTGAGTATGTTTTTTATTCTACTTGTCTTTGAACTTTGTGGTTGTGTGAGAGCTGTGGGTTCTTTACTATGGCAGTTTTGTTTTGTGGTGGAATGTGTTTTTATATGAGGTTGCTTCGGTGAGGGAGCCTCTGTCTTCCCGCGCATAAGTAAGGAGAGCTTCTTTTCTTGCCCTGGCGCTTGTGCTGTGGGGTTGGTAGTTTCTGGGACATTGTTTTCTCAATGCTGCCACGGCCCGTGGGGTAATGCAACTGTGTGGCTCTCGGTGTGGTCGTGGGGATGTGAGGACGGCTCCAGGTGTGTTATACAATATCTGAACTGGAGCTGGGTCTTTCTGGAGCGCGGGTGGTGCGAGCTTGTGCTCCCCTGCTGTTGGGAGCCGTGCACCTTTCCCATTTCCTCCCCGAGGTGTGTTTTGCAGTGTATATTGCAATTTGTGTAAGAAGCGGCTGCACTGTTATATTTATGCCTATATATATATATATATATATATATATATATATATATATATATATATATATATATACTTGGGCTATGGGCTCCGAGTCTGTTGTGGGCAGCAATGTTCTCGGAGCTGGCCTGTTTTGGCGCGAAACAGTCTGCGCTTGGGTCGCCAGCACCATGTCACTCGGGGAGTTATTCTAGGCGGCTGACTTTCTCAGCGCAGGCCTTGACTTCTGCTTTGCCGGGCGGTGTGCTTTTGTTTTGGCTATGAGCTCCCGGTCTGTTTTGTACAGCGCTGTTAGGGGAGCCAGCCGGTTTTGATTCTGGTGGGAAAGTGCCCGCGCTTGGGCCCCCAGCGCCGCGGGGTTCAGTGACTCATGTCCTGCAGCTGACTTATCAGCGTGTACCGTGGCTTCTTTTTGTTTCGGGGTTGGATCGTCAGCCCTGTTGGAAACAGCTTTGCCCCGTATTGCAGTGCACAAGTTTGCTATGGTGTATATTCCACAGGCTTCTCTTGCCGAAAAAATAAATAAATGCAGCTAGTTGTTCTTGGGGGCTGTCCATTTATTTCCCTAGGCACTTACACATAAGGTTCTGATCTGGGTTTGGCTGCCTACGCTTGGTTGTGCTACCTTATGGGTTGGCAGACAGCACGGTGGAGTAGGTGACAAGGGCGTGCCCGTGTTTCATTCGGGTGGTTCATTGCCTCACTCGGGGTTCCAATAACATGCGGCGGTGTTGGAGGTTTCCTTAGGCCTTCTGCCTATGTGCTGCTGTCTGGTAGTACTCTAGGCATGTTTCTTCATGGTAGTATGCAGAAATTCCGAGTTGGGGATCTCTCTTGAGGCCTGATGGTTCTTTTCTTCTTCCAGTGGGCCAGCTTGTCTCCAGGGTTGGCTGATTTTTCATGCTTATCGCATGGTGGTCGCCTTCATGGCGCGTGCTAGACAGCCCTCCGCTCTAGTAGAATGGTCTAGGTGGCTGCTGATCCCTAGGGGCGAGAACCTCTGCTTGCGAGTTCGTAGGGTAGCTTGCGATGTATGCCCATTGAATTCTCCCCTTAAGCTCTCTTTTGGAGTGGAAACCTGGTCTGTTTCCGGCCAGGTATAGCTCGTTTCTCTGGAGAGGCGTATGCTGCTTCTGGATTACGCCTGATGCGCCTTGTCTTTCCTTTGCATGCTTAAAGTTCAAGCAGGTTGCTGAGTGTCCTCATGCTCCCTTTCACATTGCAAGACAGTGTTCTTTTTCCAGGTTTGCATTTTTCTCATGAGGGAGTAGTCGCTTTACTGTCAGGTCAGGGAGCTGTGGACATTTTTCAGGATGCTTGCACCTTTGCATCCTCCTCAGGTTTCCAGTTCGTTCATGGAGTCTCTCTGTTTTGTGTTTCTCTTTGAAGTGTTGCTGGTCCTCGGGACAGTTCTTGTAGTTCTTAGGGTACCACTTAATATTGGGTGGCCAAGACGGGGGCATTGGGCAGGCTGGATTCCATTCTGCTGCATTAGTTTCTCAGGGTTACCCATTTCTGCAGTCTACCTGGGAGTATATTTACATTTTCTCTATGGACTCCGAATCGGCACTAGGTTTGCCTGCCTCTCTTGGAGCAGCGCTTTCGGTTTTGGCACATTCCATTTCGCCTACCCAAGGGTTCACAATCATTTTGGATGATGTGATCGATGGTACCGTTTTGCGCTGCCAGGCGATTCATCTGATTTCTTCTTGACTGCCTGCTTGATTCGGACAACTTCCAGTATTGTGCTTTTCTTGTAATATTATATGGACATGAATTATTTGTATGCACAATTGTAGTTGGAAAATTTAATAAAGATTATAAAAATGAAAAAAATGAAAAGTCTATTTGAAAGTATGAGAGACTGATGAAAGATATTTATGTGTTGAGTTTTTTCAAACCAGTGATGATACAGATGGCTTAGGGTACAGTGTTGTCCCGACTGTCTGTGTATGAGGTTTGGTTTTCTCCACTTTTTTGTGCTCATGATTTTCTGTCATTTTTGTTTCTTTTGAATGGATGATTGAGATTACCTGCAGAGTTCTTTTTTTACTTAGCTAATTTATACGGCTGTGTTTCCCTTTATATATATTGGGGGTTTTTCAACATGAACTTTAGGTCAACTGTGGGTGAACGGTAGGCTCCTTCCCTTTGAGGACATAATTTAGGAATATGGGATACCCACAGGTGATCTTTTTTCACTATCACCAGCTCTGTGCCTTTGAGGAACAAGGGGGAGGGGAGGAAGAGCTATACTTGGGAGAAACTTTGCTAGAGAAAGCACTACGGACGGGCCTGGGGCAGGGAGGTCTTGGACAGCTTTACTGGTTCAGAGGGACCCTTCTGTATTTTATACCTCTCATTGGGATTATTGTTTGGATATGATCTATACTAATTCTCAAAGGGCATTTATCTTTCAGCATTTATTTAAGGTCTGTATTGTAATGTAATGTAATGTAATTTATTTCTTATATACCACTACATCCGTTAGGTTCTAAGCGGTTTGAAGAAAATATACATTAAGATTATAAATGAGAAGTAAGAAGGTACTTAAAAAATTCCCTTACTGTCCCGAAGGCTCACAATCTAACTAAAGTACCTGGAAATTAATAAAGAAGAGAAAATAAAGATGGTTGAAAAAAGAAAAATTCTATGTGAACTTATAGGATGGAAATTAAACTGACAGTGAAGAACTGTATGAAAAATACATATGGAATGCAGTTAGAGAGGGTAGGTTACAATCTATTTATGGTATTTGTTTAATTGGAAGGTGTTAAGGTGGGTAATTTGGGGGAATCTTCTGGAGGTAAAAGAGGAGGGGTTAAGATATTTGGATGAATTTTTTGAAAAGCAGGGTTTTGATTTCTTTTCTGAATGTTTTGAAGTTGTCTGATATTGTCTGTATTGCTGCCTATAAGATTTTCTACCAATGGTATTTGACTCCTGCCTGGCTGGCTCTATTGTTCCCCGGCTCCTCAGCCTCATGTTAGAGGAATTGTGGAGAGTGAGGAACATTCTTTCATATCTGGTGGACTTGCTTACATCACAATCTTATTGGACTTTTTTGTTACGGACTTTGGAGAACATCTTGCATTTTTCATATCCTTTTAAAGCGAACTTTTGTCTCCTGCACCTTAGATTGCCAAGAATTCCCAAGATAGCTCATTAATTTGCCAAAGCCTTTTTTGTAGCAGCAAAATTGGCCCTGGCACAGTGTTGAAAATGTCTAGTGATGCCATTGAAGGATATGGTTTTAGCAAAACTGGACTATATCTGCTTGTCTAAATTGACACTCTTTAAATATGGCCTTTTGATGCTCTTTTATAAAAATCTGGGACCCTTATTTGGAGTGGTGCAAATTAGTATCCTAAAGGGATTTCCCCCTTTTTTTTCTTTACTAGTGGTTATGAGCCAAGGGAACTCAGGTAGGGGGGCAGCTTGTTTTCATGGGTCTTGCTACTCTGTTTAGTATTTGCTATGTTAGATTTGTATTGAATATTTGACTTTCTGGTGGCTTTGTTATTTTATCTGCCCATTTGTAATACTCATTTTATTTCTAAATAAAACTTTTTTGGGAAAAAAAAGAAACATGAAAACATGATGGCAGATAAAGGCTAAATGACCCATCCAGCCTGCTCATCCGTAGCATCCACTATCTCCTTCTCTCCCCTAAGAGATCCCATGTGCCTGTCCTACGCTTTCTTGAATTCATAGTCTTTTGTCTCCACCACCTCTACCATGCATCCACCACCCTTTCTGTAAATAAGTATTTCCTTAGATTACTTCTGAGCCTTTGACCTCTTAACCTCATTCTATGCCTTCTCACTCTGGAGAGTCCTTTCAACTGACTCGCCTCATGCATATTTATGCCACATTAAACATCTCTATCATATCTCACCTCTCCCGCCTTTCCTCCAAAGTATATATATTGAGATCTTTAAGTCTGTCCCCGTATGCCTTATGATGTAGACCACTCACCATTTTTGTTGCCTTCCTCTGGAAGGACTCCATCCTTTTTATATCTTTTTGAAGATGCAACCTCCAGAATTGCACACAGTGTTCTAAATCTCACCATGGAGTCTTATACATGAGCATCAATATCTCCTTTTTCCTACTGGCCATTCCTGTCCATTTCTTGCTTTAGCATATGCTTCTGGTAATTAGTTAATTAATACAATCTGCTGACAAGTATTGTATATGTGTGTCACTATATCCATTGTTACCATTTTGCACTTCATAGTTACAGCAAGTACAGGCTTGTGGCATGAGGCTTATCGTTCAGTAATTAACTCGCATCCAGTAAATGTTGTATGGATTGCTTCATGTTTGTGCCAAATCTGTATGAAGATATGGACAAGAGAATTTTTTTTCTTCAGATAGTTCAAGCTCAGTGGACTTACTCTTTCTTTCAGAAATGATACAATTCAGATTTAGTACCGATATTAAATACAAGAAGTTATTCTTACTGTAAATAATCTTAAAATCAATGGGGTAATTTTTAAAAAGCATTTTTTGAGTAAAACAATGTTTTATGCAGAAATAAACCTTTTAATAAAATTGCCTGGCATATATACCTGTCCATATAGAATCTATACATGTATAAGTTTATTTGACTTGAGTGGAGGCATTCATGAGGGCAGAGCTGAGGTAGAGCTCATGTTTATGTGTGCGCTTGGGGGGAGGGGGGAGTCAGTAAATGGCACCCAAAGTTTGGTGCCAGGATGATCCATGCTAAGCTAGTATTCTGCAAAGAGTGCTCTGCATGGAATAACTTTCACAGAATACTACTTTAGTGTGCATTTTGCACCCAACTCTGAACATGAGCATTTACGCCTGCCAAAGATTGATGAAAATGCTGGCGCCCAATTAATGAAAAGTTCTGTAACATTGCACCTAAATTTTGGGAGCTCCTCTGACCTGCTCAAGCCCCTCCCATGGCCATACCCTGTTGGGATATACCACTGTATCTCAAACTGTGTGCTGGGACACACTAGTGTGCCTCTTGAGATTCCAAGTGTGCCGTGGCACACTGAGGAGGAAGAGAGGCGCTTGCCAGCTGACTTCCCTACGTGGTACGGCGCCAGCGCTGCCCGTTTCGCCGAAGGCCTGCATGTTTTCCCCTTCTCTCTAGCGCCCTCCAGCTTCCCCCCTGGCCTCCCGGTCTCACCTTAAGAGCTAATTACAGCAGCCTGCAGAGGATTGCTGGTAGGTAAAATGATTTTATTTTCAATATAGTGATTGAAATGTGTCAGTTTTGAGAATTTATATCTGCTGTGTATATTGTGTGTATATGAAAAATAAATGGAAAAAATTGCATTACAATTATTAAAGGGAATGGGATCTGGGGCAGAGCTTGGATGGGCCTATGGAGGTGTGTGGATGGGAACTCAGTTAATATTTGTTAGACTTAGGGGGTACTTAGCTTGAAGTAATTGAGAAACACTGCTGTAGGCAATTGGCTGGCATCAGTGCCTCTCCTCCTCTCCGGCCCTATTCCCTGCTGGCACCCCCTACTGGTGTCTCAGGGCCCATCTGGAGGGCCTCTGCACATGTGCGGATGTCCGTACACTTCTGGGTGCCTCAAGCCGTGGCCACTACTGTTAGTGTGCCCCGGCTCGAGAAAGTTTGAGAGATAGGATTAGGTGACACATTGACGAAATGGGTTGGGAGCTGGCTTGGAGGTAGGCTCCAAAGGGTGGTGGTGAATGGCACCCCCTCCGAAATGACGGAGGTGATTAGTGGAGTACCACAGGGCTCAGTCTTGGGCCCAATCCTATTCAACATCTTTATAAGAGACTTGGCAGAAGGGCTTCGAGGTAAAATAACATTATTCGCCGATGACGCCAAACTGAGTAATGTAGTGGGCAAATGCACAACAGACGAAGATTCAGTGCCCGACAACATGATGCACGACCTACTCCTACTGGAGCGATGGTCTAGGACATGGCAACTCAACTTCAATGCCAAAAAAATGCAAAGTTATGCACCTGGGCAGCCAGAATCCATGCAAGTCTTATACCCTTAATGGCGAGATCCTAGCAAAAACGGTAGCAGAACGATACTTGGGGGTAATCGTCAGTGAGGACATGAAGTCTGCCAATCAAGTGGAGCAGGCTTCGTCCAAGGCAAGACAAATCATGGGCTGCATACGAAGGGGTTTCGTCAGTCGTAAGGCGGAAATCATTATGCCATTGTATAGATCCATGGTGAGGCCCCACCTGGAATACTGTGTGCAATTCTGGAGGCCGCATTATCGCAAGGATGTGCTGAGACTGGAGTCGGTGCAAAGAATGGCCACCCGGATGATCTCGGGACTCAAGGATCTACCATACGAAAAACGGCTTGACAAATTACAGCTATACTCGCTCGAGGAGCGCAGAGAGAGGGGGGACATGATCGAGACGTTCAAGTATCTTACGGGCCGCATCGAGGCGGAGGAAGATATCTTCTTTTTCAAGGGTCCCACGACAACAAGAGGGCATCCGTTGAAAATCAGGGGCGGGAAACTACGAGGTGACACCAGGAAATTCTTTTTCACTGAAAGAGTGGTTGATCGCTGGAATAGTCTTCCACTACAGGTGATTGAGGCCAGCAGCGTGCCTGATTTTAAGGCCAAATGGGATAGGCACATGGGATCTATTCACAGAGCAAAGGTAGGGGAGGGACATTAAGGTGGGCAGACTAGATGGGCCGTGGGCCCTTATCTGCCGTCTATTTCTATGTTTCTATGTTTCTATGACACTGGGATACTCGCTACAAAATTTAGACACACATGTTATAGAATAGGGCATAGGGCAGATCCCCTCCTGGCAGTTAGATACCTGTTAACTCCAATTACTTATTATTAACAGCTGATTAGTTTACCTGCATCTCTGTGATCTGCACACAAATAATGCAAACCCAACTTTGGGCGACTTATACAGAAATCCGGTGGTTTATGTTCATATTTTCTAAAGTAAATTGAAAAATTTGGGCATAGCAAACAAAAGATGTAAATAGATGCATGAGCTATTCTTTGGGTAATTTTCAAAGGGAAAGTATGTATTATCTTTTTACGAAAGTTGAGCAGCTTATTAGAAAAGAAATCTTTAACCTAGCATTGCTCATTTTTATGTCCATTAGAGGTAGAACAGCAGATCCTTTGAAGTCTATCCTTGCAACTTACGAACCTGTCCATTCTCTGAGGTTCTCTGTATTCCACCTTAAGTGAACGATACCTGTGTAGCTTTCATTATCTTTGGACCAAATGATGCGAAATGTGCTACGTTTTGAGTTTCTTCAGAAAACATGGTGTTTTGAACCTGAAATTCTCAAAAAAAATAAAAATAACTGAAGTTCTAAATTTGGAACCTAAGTTGGGTGCCTAAATGTGTGCCCTAGACAATCTTAGGACCCTGCTGTAAGTTGTCAGCTTGAAATTCATCTAATGGTTTTCTAAGTAATTCCCCATGCGTAGGCTCTGTGGATTGGTGGGTATATTTAGAAATAAATGTACAGCATAATTGTCTTCTGATCATGGATTCTATTGTTAGAGCTGATAAAGGGAAGTGTCATTTTTACCAAAAAATATATACAGTACAGTAATTGGTTGCATTTCTTGGGTATATAAAAATACCAAACTATAGCATAAAACAGAATTCTTGCCCCTTATTTAAAAAAAGTATAGGATTCAGGAAGGGTTATATATAAGATTTGAGTACTTTATTAGTATTAGTATAAACCACTTTGGGTGAATCTCTTTATGAAAAAGGTAGGTGTTAAATCTCAATAAATAAAAAATAATAATATTGATATATCACATAAATTAGTTTGATCAACTTTATATAATAGCACTCCCAAACTACCAGTACTTCAGGGTCAGCATTGGCAGCCAAATTTAAGTCATTTAAATTTTGTTACTGATTCGTACCTCTAGTATATTTTTCAAAGCATAGGTTTTGGTGTTAACATTTTTGATAAGGCTGTAATCAAAACTTTGCAGTTAGTAAATAAAGTAAAGCCAAGTGTATCTTAGTGGGCAGGACAGCTGAAGAAAATAGATTATGAAGATCATAGAATGCATTCTGACCTTGCCACTGGCTACAGTGCATCAGACTTTGAATCTTGCTAAGGAAATTGTGACGTGTGAGTTGTTTTGGGTTTTTTTCTTTTTTAAACTTGATAACTTTTGTTTGTTTTGACTTTTTCCAATACTGTGGGTTTCTTTCATCATTTCCCATTATCAGCTCCTGAAAGCAGGTTGTGTATGTCAAAATATATTGAAACAAAGTGGGTTTGGATTAAATACGTGCAAACAGTTTAGGCATTTTACCCTTTGATCACATCTCATTCCTTCATTGTGTGCCATGTAGTACTTTGGCCCATTTCCAGATCTTGCTGGCATTTGAGAAGTAAATTTGCATGTGTGAAAAATATAAGGCTCAAACATATTTTAATTAGACAGACAATGCATTCTGTGCTGCTGAAAAGGGTCAGCCCTCAAACCCTTCATTATCATGGTCATTGCTTTGTTCCACTCTGCTGGGGCTTCTGAGGAAACCCCTTTCTATTAAGAAACAGCACTGGAAAGAGGCCACTAGAGTACCACGGCTTGTTAAGGTAGACCCAGGAGGGCAAGGTCTCTGCTGGAAGGAGGCGTGGCAGCCCAGAGGGACTACTTTTCTACATTGTCAGTAGGGGAGTGATCTGCTGCTGTCAGGTAGCCTGACAGGTGGAGAGTGACTCTGTTTGGTGGTGGGGGAGGTTTGGGGAGGGGTTTTCTCTGCCAAAAATGTGCTGACATTTTTGGTAGAAAACTGAACCTGGATTTTGTGCCGGTTTCAGTACTGAAACTGAAATTTGGTTGGCCTTTGCTGGAAATTACATGAGCACCGGTGATATTCAGTGCCAGTGCCCATTGGACTGTGTAAATAGCATGCCAGTGCCTGGGATAGAGCCAACACTGAATATATGGGTCTCATTTAGTTGGCTACAGCGTTTAAAAAAAAAAAAAAAATATATATATATACTGCCAGCAGAATATTTACCCTTTAGGTCAGGGCTGCCCAAGTCTGGACCTTGAGATCTACTGGCAGGCCGGGTTTTCAGGATATCCACAATGAATATGCATGAGAAAAATTTGCCTGCACTGCCTTCTTGGTATGCAAATCTCTCTCATGCATATTCATTGTGGATATCCTGAAAACCCGGCCTGCCAGTAGATCTCGAGGACCGGTCTTGGGCAGCCCTGCTTTAGGTGTTAACCCAGGCACCTGGTTATAAAATGTACCCCCTCTTTTACTAAGGAGCGCTAGCCGATTTAGTGTGCGCTAAATGCTAACGTCCATAGAATATAATGGACGCAGAATATAATGGACGTGTTAGCATTTAGTGTGCGCTAAATTGGCTAGCACGCCTTAGTAAAAGGACCCCTTAGTGAGCAGGAAGATGCCTGTCTTGGTCCTGTTTTATAAAGCTTCATAGGTGACTACTTCTAAGTGTGATTTAGCCATTTAAAATGCTTTTAAAATCATATATAAAATAGCTTCTATGCTGCTTATTTTGAAACCCAATATTAAAAGAATGGCCTGAGGTGCCTTATGGTGACAAATTGTCTGAGTCTTATTATATTGCTGTAATGTTTTCAGCTACTGTATGTTGACCTTTATTAAAGTTTGTAATCCTCATTTTCAATAAAGGCCTCTTAAACAACCCCCCTCCCCCCCAAAAAAATGGCCTATTGCATGCCTAGAAATTAAAAAAAAAAGAAGCAAAACCCAACTTATTGGGTTTTCCCTTAAACTTGGAGCATTTGGACTGTTCATAGAAGAACTCCAGAAGATTAGAACGTGGGTGTCAAATGGCATTTTCTCACTGAATATTTCCTAGGTTGCATGCATTCCAGCATTGTTTGCCTCTCCCTAATCAAAGCTAAGGGAGAGTGAAATTAAAAAAAAAAAAAAAAAAAAAATCAGCTATAACAAGAAGGTTCTTTTTTTGTCAAGCGATTGGAGCTGTGTGTAATGAATTGCAAGAGAGGGGGGCAGGGAAATCTCCATCAGCATTTCATTTCATTTATGCTATCTGTGCCAACAACACAGCTGCTGTGTTCCACAGCTATTTAACTGGCTGGATTGTAAAGGAATAACATCATTCTTTTGGCTAAACCACACTGTCTTCACCATGAAGTAGAAAGTTTCACTATGAGCCTTTTTTAAGGAGTGCTTTTCACTCAAATGAATGTGCATGATAAGACTAGGATAGTATAACTATAGAGTGCAATGTTTACATTTTTCACTATTTTATATTTTTGTCTTCTCTAGCAGAAAGAACAATTTTACTGTAAGTAATTTCAGGATACTTACTATTTATAATAATATTTGTATTTGTTGGATCACATCCATTTTCATCCTTTCATTCTCTTTCTAATCTGATTCACCCCAGCTGCACTTCCTGTTTAACGGTATTTACTTAAAAGACACATCTGGCTCTTCTTGAAGGATCTTTTTTGGAGAGATTGTGCTAACATAGAATAAGGGCTGTATTTTTTATAACAGCTGCTTTCTAGTGGAATTTTGTTTTGCTTACGATTAGAAATGTTACAGTTTGTTTGGCATGTTGAATGTAGGAGGATCTTTACCCACTGGGATAGTTTTACTATATGAACACCTGCACAGGGAGAATAAGTACAGAAACTGCCAAATCTTTCCATAAATATGAAATAAAGGCTTACAGTCCTGGATGGAAGACCCAGAAATTTAAAACTCCGTGAACCCTACAGCCAGATGTGTAGCCAGGTTTTGTCAATGATTGGAGTGTGGGGGAGCAGACCTTAAATAAAATAGGCTCCAGTGTAAGGCTGAAGGGACAATCCACATGGTGCCATTTTATTCATAATCTGTTGGAACGACTGCTGCCCCTGCCCAACTGCGTCTCTGCATTAAGGGAGTCATTTACTAATGGTTGTCATGCAATATTTGCCATAGGGCTCATTTTATTTCGCTCTATCTGTCAGATAGAGAGCATGCTACCCATTACTAATTGAATTGCTAGGTCATCTAGTTACCCTTTCTTCTCCAGCAATTCATTTGTTATTTTATTATTATTATATAAAATGCCTTGTGGTGATCACAGGAAGGGCAGTATATTAAATTTAAATAAATCATAAACTATTTGATAGACTGAAGAAAAACTATTAAAAATGTCTCACTTAAAGATTTCTGAGATAGTAAAACCAGAAAACTCCTTTTCTCAATTCCTTTCCCAGGATCTTGCTTTTGCATATCACTCTTGTTCCCCTCAGACAAAACTGTAATTGTTCTACTTCCTACTTCTTGTAGTTTGCATTAAAAATCATTCCCATTACACATTCTCATTAGATTTTTGTTTGTTTGATTATTTTTGTAAAATATGATAGAACCTAAGCACACTACTGAGCAGAGCTCTGGGTTTCTGGCCCAGAAATAACAGAAAAAGGACCATTTAAATTAAATGATTATTTTATGGTTGTGCAGACTGGATGGACCATTCAGATCTTTATTTGCTGTCATTTACTATGGGCTCCTTTTACTAAACTACGGTAATGTTTTAGCGCGCGCTACACAGAAATACTAACGCCAGCTCTATGGAGGTGTTAGCGTCTAGCGCTCGCTAAAACCGCTAGCGCAGCTTAGTAAAAGGAACCATATGTTGCTATGTTTGTCAAGAGATGTTATTTGACCTTAAAATGTTCTGACAATTCTTTCATGTTAAGATCTAGAAACAGGGACGAAATGTGATATAATAAAATTTGCGGACGACACCAAACTATTTAGTGGAGCTCGGACTAAAGAGGACTGCGAAGAATTGCAAAGGGACTTGAACAAACTAACAGATGAAAAAATAGAAACGAAATAGAAATAGAAACGAAATGGCAGATGAAGTTCAACGTTGAGAAATGTAAAGTATTACATGTGGGAAGCAGAAATCCGAGGTACAACTATACGATGGGAGGGATGTTATTGAATGAGAGTACCCAAGAAAGGGACTTGGGGGTAATGGTGGACATGACAAGGAAGCTGACGGCACAGTGCGCAGCGGCCGCTAAGAGAGCGAATAGAATACTAGGTATAATCAAGAAGGGTCTTACAACCAGAACAAAAGAAGTTATCCTGCCGTTGTATCGGGCGATGGTGCGTCCGCATCTGGAGTACTGCATCCAATATTGGTCGCCGTACCTTAAGAAGGACATGGCGTTACTCGAGAAGGTTCAGAGGAGAGTGACGCGTCTGATAAAGAGGATGGAAAACCTTTCATACGCTGAGAGATTGAAGAAACTGGGACTCTTCCCTTGAGAAGAGGAGACTTAGAAGGGATATGATAGAGACTTACAAGATCATGAAGGGCATAGAGAGAGTAGAGAGGGACAGATTCTTCAAACTTTTGAAAAATAAAAGAACAAGAAGGCATTCGGAAAAGTTGAAAGGGGACAGATTCAAAACGAATGCTAGGAAGTTCTTCTTTACCCAACATGTGGTGAACACCTGGAATGCGCTTCCAGAGGGTGTAATAGGACAGAGTACAGTACTGGGATTCAAGAAAGGATTGGACAATTTCCTGCTGGAAAAGGGGATAAAGGGGTATAGATAGAGAATTACTGCACAGGTCCTGGACCTGTTGGGGCCGTCGCGTGAGCAGACTGCTAAGCACGATAGACCTCAGGTCTGACCCAGCAGAGGCATTGCTTATGTTCTTATGATCTTTAATGAGATTTTTTTAATTTAAAAAATGTGTTTGATTAGGTTATTCATTAATAACTTGAAAATATGATAATTTGCATTCTATAATTTACATAGTTTCTTAGAGCCTTTAGAGTAGAGATGTCCAACCTTTTGACTTCCCTGGGCCGCAGTGGCCGAAAAAAATTTCTCTGGGGCCACGCAAACACTGCAGCAAGACAGAGGAGGGAGCCAGCAAGACGGTAAACACCCGGGGGGGCAGCAGAGGAAAACACTGCATCGCCCTCAACCAGGGCCGCACAAAATACTTCGCGGGGCCGCAGGCTGGACACCCCTGCTTTAGAAGATGTTTTCAGTGTAAGAGCTGAGGCTGACTAAAGCAGAAAGTTGTTTATATTTATTTATTTAAAAAAATTCTTACCCACCTAAAACGGCTTACAAAATACAGTCATAAATATCAAACAACAAACATACAAGCAAAACATAGTAGTTCCAATGTTCTCATAAAATGTTACTATTTTTTCAGTGAAAAGCTTCCATAAATAGTTGTAAAGTATTTACTTGATTAAAGATTTATTTAGGTAGTCTGTTCATTTGCATCCAGGTTCCATTTGCAAGAAGTTTTAAATTTACCATACTGTTGTACCAGTATCCAGTGGCATTGTTTTGGTGTTCTATTTTAATGGTGGAAGGATTTATTGGGCCAGTCTGTGATTTGTCATAATGAACCCTATTTTACCTGTTCTCTCTGTACTGTCATGCTGCTCCTCCAGCAAAGCATGGGGGTCCAGGCTTGTGGGTCCTCTCAGTGTCCCCACTGATTCCTTGTAGCAGGCTCTAGCCATCAACCACCTGATAACTCAAATATCTCCAAAAGAAAGTTAGTTAGGATCTAGCAGGGACCAATGTCCATGGAGAACCCTTGGTGTTTGGTCTTACAGGTATGTGCTTGGCTTTGGGACTGAACTAGGGTTTGTTGCTATCTCCCAGCCTAAGGAGATGGAGCATGTGTTCAGAGAAGATGTGGATTTCTGCAGCACCCGGACTGCAGGTTGGGATTGAACACCTAGCGTATGGAATCCTCCAGGGACTAACAGAAAGAAGATTATCGAAGATATAGACCTAATCTTCCATTAGCAAACCACATCTGGAGTGCCTGCCTGCCTTTATCCCAAACAACCACTATTACTCTCCTGAAAAACTGTAGTATACTTGACCAATGCCCCAATCATCTACTTGCAGAAGCCCCTGACCACATCATAGAATGACTAACAAAACTCTTAAACTTCTTTATCATGGCTAACTATCATACCAAATGAGGCAAATTGCCCTCATACCAATTCCCAAAACCCAGAATGTAGACCTTTCAAGCTCCTCAAGTTAGACCCATAGCTGGAATCCCAATACTAACCAAACTTCTTGAAACACATGTCTTCAAGCAATTCTCTACCTACAGTGAAGAACACTCTTGCCTCCTTCCCACTCAATTTGGATTCTGTTCAAACCATAGCACAGATGTCCTTTTAATGACCTTAACCACCAAAATAAAGCAATACTTGAGTGTTGTCCTCCAGGCATTCTTCCTTAAATTTGACATATCTGCCGCCTTTGAGTCAGTCTACTACCAACTGTTACTAGACAAATTTAACAAAATGGGCATCATAGGAACTGTCCTGAACTTTGTCTTGAATCCCTGGAGGGTGTTTTCTCCTATAACAGCCTCCGGAAGAGCGTTCCAGTTTTCTACCACTCTCTGGGTGAAGAAGAACTTCCTTACGTTTGTACGGAATCTATCCCCTTTTAACTTCAGAGAGTGCCCTCTCGTTCTCCCTACCTTGGAGAGGGTGAACAACCTGTCTCTATCTATTAAGTCTGTTCCCTTCATTATCTTGAATGTTTCGATCATGTCCCCTCTCAGTCTCCTCTTTTCAAGGGAGAAGAGGCCCAGTTTCTCTAATCTCGCGCTGTACGGCAACTCGTGTTATACCAGTACAGTTTTCTCAGTAAAAATTTGGCTACTGTTCATACATCAAAAGCCAACATAAGCTGCTTACACAGCTAAAAGCTGCACAAATTTCACTTCATTGAGAATAGGGATCATCAGACTGCCAATTGGGTAGCATAACCCTGACTGGCTGCAATCCTCTTAAATTCCATCTATTCTCTACTTATAATTTTCAATTTGATTTTAGTTCTTATTTTTTTATTAATACTTTATATCAAATTTATTACATTTATATGCTTTGAGTTGTTCATAATAATATGAGTAACAATGAACTTATCTTGTAGCACCACTTCATGAGGTGAAATTTGTGCTGCTTTTGGCTGTGTAAGCTTGTATTATACCAGTATAGTCATAGAACCTCAATCCTCCCTTCCCCATTACTCCGTTTATAACTCTCTTCAGACTGCCATAATGTAGCATATACGTTCTGTTATTCCTTATAAGTAGCCTTGAACCTATTTAGCATAGTGTGACTCAGAAATCCTGGATTGATTTAGATTTATGGTACGAAACGAAAGAAGTCTGGTGTGAGAGCGAGTCCTAAATCCCTTCTCTTACCCTCCACAAAAGCTGTTTAAATTACTTCTGGAAAGTCAGCTCTTAAGATTCACTTCAGTGCACTTGATACTTATCAACAACTTGCAGAAGGAAACCACATTTTTTTATAGCTTACATGTGCCAGATTTATGTGGTACTAGTTTCATTTCAAGGCTCCTATGAAGATGCCTGTAATGTCTTGGAGTATTATCGTGTTTTGTAACCCAGCTGATGAAAGCTGCCTCTGAGTTTCTAGATTCCTTGTGACTTTAACTATCTAACCTGGAATGTGTGTTTAATGCTGTCAAGTCCAGAGTTGGTGAGCTACTGTCTTTAGTAAATTTTCCTCCTTATTGTCCTCGTAGGATGCACGTATCGCATGAAGATGGGATGAGACTGTAAGGAGGTTTTGCTTAGAGAACTGAAGGGTACATTGTGGTGATCAAAAAGAAAGTGGGGAAATTTGGAGTGTAATTTGTGATGGTCAAATATTTGTGATATTTGAAAGAAAACAGGTAGTCAGTGTTCTGAAATTAAAATAGGGTAATTCGACCATACTTTTTCTTATTAAATAATAGTTAAAAATCATCTGTGTTCTGGATAAGTTATACATTTTCTAGTCTGGGATAAAGGAAGGCTATGGGAAAGAGAATTACAGTAGTCCAGCTTCGATATTACAAGAGCAAATAGTAGAATCCAAAGAGAAGGAGGTTGTAACATTGATCAAGGTGTAGAAATGCTTAGCAACAACATTGAATATCTGTGGGCAAAAAGACAATGAGCTATCAAGTATTTTAAATGCCAAAATCTTTATGGAATCTTTGAATGTAAGATGGCTGTTTTGCTGTCCTAATTTTTTACACTTGCTTAGCCGGTTAGCAGACTTAATGCTAACTGGTTAAATGCTGGCTCTGCCTAAGCTCAGCCCCCAGACTGCCTCTAACCTAATTGGTGAGGAAATGGCCAGCTAATGGAGATATTCGGTAGCACTACCTGGTTAAGTGCTGTTGAATATTAGTGGTCATTCTGTTAAACCAAGGATCTCAAAGTCCCTCCTTGAGGGCCGGAATCCAGTCGGGTTTTCAGGATTTCCCCAATGAATATGCATGAGATCTATGTGTATGCACTGCTTCATTGCATATTCATTGGGAAAATCCTGAAAACCCGACTGGATTGCGGCCCTCAAGGAGGGACTTTGAGACCCCTGTGTTAAACCCTTTTAAATATCAACCTTTGTAGATTTTTTTATTTTAATTACTGTAATATGTGATCATTTCTCAATCTGTGAACTTTCCTGTAGGTTTTAGACCTGTGAGTAAGGTTTTAATTAGTGCTACAATTTATAATAACTCCAGGACAAGATTGAATAAATGTGCTGCTACTACTACTACTACTGCTTATAAGTTTTATAGCACTGCCAGACATGTGCTGTACATTCAACCTGTGAGAGACAGTCCCTGCTCTGCACTTTGGCTCAGTGATTATGAAGCAGAAGATATTTACCTCTTAAGTTCAGCTTTACTCAGCAAGATGGTGAAATAATTAGACATTCTCAATTTGGGCTTTTAAAGTAGTTAAAATGAAATTTAGGACTCCTTTTACAAAGGTGCGCTAGCGTTTTTAGCGCACGCACCGGATTAGCGTGCGTAGTGGCTAGGGCGTGCGGCATTTTAGCGGGCGATATTCCATGTGTTAAGGCCATAACGCACCTTTGTAAAAGGAGCCCTTAGAATTCAAAGTGAGACAGATGGAGAATCCAGCTGAGAGTGACAGCTTTTGTATCAAGTTTTGTAGTTAAAAATGCAGCAATTCAATTGGAACCATTAATAAATGAAAAGCAAAAAATAATTTTGAATAAAGAGGAAAAGAGTTCTAAGAATAAGACCAGAAAAAGAGAGAGCCAGAGAACAGCCATATGAATATTGTGAGGAAATATCAAGTACAGTTATTTCAAGTTGGCAGCCATGAAACTCGTATCATTTTAATTATCAAATTCATTACCAATACCATTAGGAGACACACTAATGCACAAAGTCTCTGAAAGAGCTGGTTACAAACAAATCACATGTTCCATGATGAGGTTTCTGTTAACTCATTGTCATGATGCTTCCTGTTTACAGGATGTTGACTAAGAATAGAAATGCTTCTGCTCCTACTCCAGGGAGTGCACATTTCTTTCTGTGTAGTCTATGCTGAAGAGCAAGGAATTTGAACTCTATCATCACTCTAATATTAATATTTCCATTTTAATAGAAAACTGAACTTCATGCTTTCAGCGGTATCGTGCACTTTGTAAAGATTAGAAGGTTGTTAAAGTAGTCCTTCAGTATAGCTGCCTTAACTGTTGGCTTTGAACTGTAAAGGCTGTACTTCAGTATGAGATAATGACAGCTATTATATTAACTTGTGCATTGTAAAGGCATTTGTGGTGGCTTTAGAGCCCTCTAGCTATGGTGTTCAGGAGACTATGCTCCTAGAGTTGCTAGTAGGCATTTCATTCCTTATCAGGAGGGTTCTCGTTGCTTAAATATCTCTGTGGCATAAATGCACAGGAGGTAAGTTTCTTTCAATTGAAAGTACACTAGAATGAGAGGGCAAAATAGATCCTGACAGCCATACAAACTCAGAGAACCATAAACTCAAATATTGAACTGTGTCCAATTACATGTTTTTACAGGAACATTCTGGGAGGGATGATATTAGGATAATCATTTAAGATTTATCTATTAAAACCTTCTGTGTTGGGGGTCTAGGAACATGACGGGTAACTGAGAGGGGCTTAAGGCTGAAGGTTTATTTATTTACCACTTATAGCATACGTGGTTTACATTCAGGTATTCAAGCATTTTCCCTCTAACTAATATACCTGGGGCAACGGGATTAAGTGATTTGACCATGGTCACAAGGAACAGCATGGGATTTGAACCCACAACCTGAGGGTGCTGAGTCTGTAGCTCTTAACCACTGCATCACACACTCCTAGAGTGCCTAATGTTCTTTAACTAGCCCTGCACTTATGTTTATCTCCTCCAAATTTTGTCCAGTCATTGCTGCATCCTGGTGATGGTCTCTTCCTACAGGATCCTAAAGTCAGGCCGCAGCATCCATAAGCTGATCGTGGCAGAGGAAGTTATCCCCGAATAGCTAAGCTGGCAGTGCTCCCCAAAGTCGCAGCTTCAGGGAGTCCTGCCGGCTTAGCTGATCTGGGGGAATACCCTTGATGCAATCAGCTGAGCAGCCGTGGCAGGGCACCCCCCAACATTGACAGGAAGGATGCCCATTCCTTCCTGCCTGCAGGCCCCCTGAACCCCACAACTGCCGATATCCCGATCCCTCCCTATACCTTTTGATTACATCCTCTGGCCGGCAGGCCCGTGTCTTCACAATGGTGGGCCTTCCCCTTCCCGGTGCATCCCGGGATGTACTGGGGAGGAGCCTAAGGCTCTGATTGGCCCTGGTGCCTATAGGAGGGGCCTTAGAACCCGAGCCAATCAGGGCCTTAGACACCCCTTCTCGGTGCATCCTGAAATACACTGGGAGGAGCTAAGGACTTCCATTGGCCCCTTCCAGTGTGTCCCAGGATGCACTGGGAAGTGGAAGACCCACTATTGTGAAGTGGCGGGCCTGCTAGCTGGTGGGTGTAGCCATCCCTCCGGCCGGCCAGAGGCAGGATCGCAGCAGAGGAAACAGCTCCAAAGGCCTATAGCAGTTTGCAAAGATCGCTAGCACCGGCAATTTTCTCTGCAGGCTGTTGATATTAGGTAAATGGATGCGTGGGAAGCCAGGGAGGAAGCCGGACACCAGCACTTTCTGACTGACCCTCCCTCTTCGCCCTCTAAAGCAGGTGCGACAGCGGCCGGCCAGCAAGAGGCAGTGCTGCCGCTCCTGCTTTAGGGGGTGAGGGGGGAAGGTCAGCTACCTAATCGGGAGGCCGATTTTTGTTTTGTTTTGTTTTAAATCAATTCGAATCAATTCATCTGAAGTGAATCGGTGAACCAATTCGAATTGTGAATCGGGCAGCACTAATGAGGACTACTGAGTTATTATGGTCTAGTTGATTTATGATATTAGTAACTAACCCAATAAGTGAAAGCTCAGTGGAGTGGTGTTTTCAGAAACCTGTTTGGTTTGGGTGCAGAATGTTAGTGTTTTCCACATAGTCAGAGAGTTGGCAGAACACAACCTTTTCTATCCCTCCCTCCGCATTAGAAGCAGTACTGCAACTATCCAGGGAGTTTTCCCATATTTCATATTTTCCCACTGCCAACTTGCTTTACTCCACTCATCGTAGGTACAGTCCTCAACCAGGTACCAACACAGCCCAAGCCACAGTTCAAATCCCTAAAATTTCAAGTCCTGAACTCACTTATTTGGTCTTACCATAGTACAATGACTGAGACTCTCTTCTCTCGAGCAGCATCTTTCCATGCCCACTGCGCAGCCTAACCCCTGATGACCCTCCTATCTTTCCATCTCTCCCGTCCGAACCTCGCCGTCCCTCCAAACAGCAGTGTCGGCATTACTCTAAACAGGCTGCTTCACAGCCTTCTCCCACCGGGGCCTTCCCTATGCCACATTGCTGATGACATAATCAGTGATGTGGCAGAGGGAATCACTGGCAGGAGAAGACCACAAAGCAACCTGTTTAAGAGTGCTGCCGATGCTGCTGTTGGGAGGGAGGTATGTCGGTCGTCTTGGCGGTGGGAGGGTCAACGGGGTTCGGATGGGAGGGAGAGATGGAAAGGTCAGCAGGGGTTCGGCTGCATGGCAGGGGTGGGGGGAAGAGCTGCTGCTGGCGAATCCAGGGGTATTCGGGTTAGGTTTCCGGGGTCGATATAACTAGGGCTTATTTTGGGGGTAGGGCTTATATTAAGACCTACCCTGAAAATCATGCTAAGGCTTATTTTCAGGGTAGAACTAATTTTTGGGGAAACACGGTACTGGCTCAGCTGATCATGGATAACTTCCCCTGTTGCGATCAGCCTATAGCTGCTACAGTCTATGGTTGCATAGATTGGTGGCTGAAATGTAGGCCAGGGTTTTCTGGGCCTACATTTCAGCCGCCTATTTTACCATGAATCACAGCTAGGTAGCCGCTTTAGCCTGCCTAACGCTACTTCCGGCATTGGCCACACCTACTTTTCATTCTACGGCCTAAAGCAGCTACCTAACCGTGATGCCAACTGCCTTTTATTTAGGCGTCAGTAGGCGCTTTAACGCTGCCGTTTTTTATGTCATTTTTCGATTAACTTAGGCATCAGCAGGGCATCTACCAATGCCTAAGTTTAGGTGCTGGTTATAGAATTTCCCTGTAAGTGACCCTGCACAATTACTGTGACTCCTAGAAAGATCGTGTCCCCTTACTTGTTTGAGCTGCACTTGCTCCGTTTTGTCTTCAGTAGCTTGTTGGGGGATGTGCAGGCAGCGATTCACATGCTGCACGTGCTGACCCACAAACCTTCCCTCCGACTTCAGCTCTCTCTCGGGTCAGGAAACCACCTGAGTGCAATTTACCTTGAGCTACTACCAAAAAAGGTGTGAACTAAATCCAAATGAATAAATTTATGCACGTATAATGTATGTACATCAGAACCTCAATATTTGTGGGGGTTAGGGGCAGAACTGGCCTGTGAATATTGAAATTTTTAGGGCCGGCTCTGACCCACCCCTCCACCTTCCCCAGACCTTACCTGGTGGTCTAGCGGTGATGTGGGGCAGGAGCGATCGCTCTACTGTCCTGCCCAGTGCAGAGCTGTCATCAAAATGGCTGCCGTGAGTTCCCGTTGTAGTCTCGAGATGATCGATCCTGCCCTGCGTCGCCGCTAGACCACCAGGTAAGGTCCGGGATGCAGCGTTTCTTTCCACCCCCCCAAATTGTGAATAACCAAATCTGCAGTTGCTGAAACCGCAGATTCGCAGGGGGGACTGTAAATGCTTAATGGCATTTATGTGTATATGTGTTGCATATATGTGAGTAAATACCAAAATATGTTTTGACATTGTTTCAGATCATTGATTGAACCATATCCACGTTATTCTCTTCTTGGGCTGAGAACTTTTCAGCACCCCTTCGTAGATAATAATAATAATAATAATAATTTTATTTCTTATATACTGCTATACCATAAGTTCAAAGCGGTTTACAATGAGAATCGTGTAGTGAGAGAATGCTTTCACTACTCTGGGAACAGAGCCGCTCCTGTTTCAAAGCTTTCTCTACATTTTAATATTCGTGTGGTCAGATTTATTGTCTTGCTGCTTTTGGAGGTGCCAGACTGGAGGAAGTTGCTTTTGTAATATGAAAAAAGTATTGTTTATCACAAACTGCAATAAACAGCAAAAGAAAAATCACTTGGCTGTTCTATCATTCTTTTCATCTGCTTTTATAATGTTGACCTTCCAGCACTCTGTCGCTGGAGAAATTTGAGTCTTCCTGCCAAGATAATACTTTAAAGATGTGTGATTTATAGTTAGAAATTGTATTTTGGACACAGCTTAAACTGAAAGCTTTTTTCTTATATGAAACGTTGAAATGAGTAGCTGAAGTCAGTTGAAACCTTTTTATTTTTGTTCTACAAAACTATACACCTTTAAAATTCTCACAGAGAAATTTAGTTTGGAATAATAACCTTTTTTTATTCTAAATTAATAAAAATGCAGTAATTTCAGAATTCTAATATTGTTCGATCATGTAATTACCATATTTTCACGCATATAACGCGTGCGTTATACGCGTTTTTACCTACTGCGCATACCCCTCGCGCGTTATACGCGTGAGCGCGGTATACAAAATTTTTTTTACATAGTTCCCACCCCGCCCGACGCCCGATTCACCCCCCTCAGCAGGACCGCTCGCACCCCCACCCCGAACGACCACTCGCACGCGCTCCCACCCGCACCCGCATCCACGATCGGAGCAAGAGGGAGCCCAAGCCCTCTTGCCCGGCCGACTCCCCAACTCCCCGACAATATCGGGCCAGGAGGGAGCCCAAACCCTCCTGGCCACGGCGACCCCCTACCCCCACCCCGCACTACATTACGGGCAGGAGGGATCCCAGGCCCTCCTGCCCTCGACGCAAACCCCCCTCCCTCCAACGACCGCCCCCACCCCCCAAGAACCTCCGACCGCCCCCCCCAGCCGACCCGCGACCCCCCTGGCCGACCCCCACGACACCCCCACCCCCCTTCCCCGTACCTTTGGTAGTTGGCCGGACAGACGGGAGCCAAACCCGCCTGTCCGGCAGGCAGCCAACGACGGAATGAGGCCGGATTGGCCCATCCGTCCCAAAGCTCCGCCTACTGGTGGGGCCTAAGGCGCATGGGCCAATCAGAATAGGCCCTGGAGCCTTGGGTCCCACCTGGGGGCGCAGCCTGAGGCACCCATGTGCCTCAGGCCGTGCCCCCAGGTGGGACCTAAGGCTCCAGGGCCTATTCTGATTGGCCCATGCGCTTTAGGCCCCACCAGTAGGCGGAGCTTTGGGACGGATGGGCCAATCCGGCCTCATTCCGTCGTTGGCTGCCTGCCGGACAGGCGGGTTTGGCTCCCGTCTGTCCGGCCAACTACCAAAGGTACGGGGAAGGGGGGTGGGGGTGTCGTGGGGGTCGGCCAGGGGGGTCGCGGGTCGGCTGGGGGGGGCGGTCGGAGGTTCTTGGGGGGTGGGGGCGGTCGTTGGAGGGAGGGGGGTTTGCGTCGAGGGCAGGAGGGCCTGGGATCCCTCCTGCCCGTAATGTAGTGCGGGGTGGGGGTAGGGGGTCGCCGTGGCCAGGAGGGTTTGGGCTCCCTTCTGGCCCGATATTGTCGGGGAGTCGGCGGTCCTTCGGGGTGGGGGTGCGAGTGGTCCTGCCGGGGGGGGGATGTATCGAACGTCGGGGGGGGGCATCAGGCTTTCAGGATGGGGACAGACCTTCAAGGGGGACAGGCAGACCTTCAAGGGGGGACAGGACTTCAAGGGGGACAGGCAGACCGAAGGGAGTGAAAAAGCTATAAAATAAACCCACTAGCGTGTCAATGTGTTGAGAGGAAGAGGTGGTCTGGGAAATTCTGCTGAGAAAACTCCGGGTCCATTTCCACCCCCCAGTTACCCTAGTCCACTCCACTCAACGGGACAGCGCATGGAGAGTCGGGGCAGTGCACGGAAAGTCAGGGCGGGTGAACGGAGAGTCGGGACAGCGCACGGAGAGGCAGGGCAGTGCACGGAAAGTCAGGGAGGGTGAACGGAGAGTCGGGACAGCGCACGGAGAGTCGGGGAGGGCGAAAGGAGAGTCGGGGTGGCCAGAGGAGAGTCGGGGCGGGTGAAAGGACAGTCGGGCTGCATGCGCGGTATACCCGTGAGCGCGGTATACAAAAGTTTTTGTACATAAAATCGTGGTTTCTGCGCGCTATACCCGTGTGCGCGTTTTACACGGGTGCGCGTTATCTGCGTGAAAATACGGTAATGCCAGATAAACTAGATTTTCTTTATCACCCGTTCGCCACTAACCTCCATGTCTAAGGCCACAGATAAAATGGGGCATCAGTTTTCTTCCTTAATTCGGTTGTTCCCATCCTTGTGAATCTGTTTCTCATAAGGGACATAGTAGAGTCTATTTTGATAGCATTGTTAAATGAGTCACATTGCTTGGGATACAGAAAAGAATGTCTTTCTGATACAGCTAAGTTTTGCTTTTGATGATGATGATCAGTTCTTCCTACTAGAATGGCAAGCAATGTTGGCCATGTCAAGTAGTGGTTTCAAATTTATTAAAATTTTGATATAAATGCAATATCAAATATTTTCAATGCGTATAACAATAAAAAAAATTTTGGGGGAGGACAAAATAAAACAATTTAAACAGGCAAACATACAATCAATGTACACAATTAATAAGTGATACATAAGTAAAAAGGAGTGAACTACAATTATTAAAGAAAGTAAGAGAACATTTAAGGAAAAACATCAGGAGGGTAATTAAAAATGTTTTACAAATAAAACAAGGTCTAAAAATGAAAGGGAGAAGTTGTGACTTATATATAGATCTGATTAGATATAAATATTTGAACCTGAGATTGTTGATAAAAGAGTTATCCTGTTTATGACTCGAATGCATCTTTGTATAGGTGGCTTTTTAATGTGCTTTTAAATTTTTCTACTGTCTCATACTTTTCTGTGTTGTTGAAACCCATTCTCTGCTGCTTATTCAGTGCATAGCCCAGGGCTTTATTCTTTCTCCTACCGCTTTTGACCTGCTTTTAGCTCCTCATGCCATACATATTGAGGATTTGGGACATACAGTACGAGACAATTCTGCAACACAGGTACTATCATTGGAGTGAAGAGTAGCCTAGTGATTAGAAATTAGATTAACAGCCAGGGAAGCTCAGTGCAAATTCCACTGCTGCGCTCTCTGAGATTATGCAAAGGGAACAGGATGTGATATACAGTACTCTCCTGAAATTTGCGGGGGTTCAGTTCCAGGACCACCTTGCGAATTTTGAAAAACTGCAAAAGCATTTTTTCGCCTGTCAAAAGGCTGGAGAGGCAGGAGAGGGTAGCTGGAGCGCCGGCAGGTGAAGAAAATCACTCACAGTCTGCTCCATCAGCCTCTTCCTGTATGTAGTAAAGTCGGGCTACACCAGTCAGGATCTGCTTTGACACGCGACTCCTGATTGCTTGAGCCCAACTTTACTACAGGAAGAGGCAGTCAGAGCAGACCGCGAATCTGCGAACCGCGAATTCGCAGGGGAACACTGTATTGCTTTTTTTGTGCAATTCACCTTGAGCTACTACCAAAAAAGGTGTGAACTAAATCCAAATTTATAAATTTATACACGCATAATGTATGTAAATGCGTAATGGCATTTGCATTTATGTGTGTACATATATGCGAATAAATACCAAAATTCTGTAAATACTCGCATATCTTACATAACGTGTACTTACAAGGGGTAGAGTTTGGGCAAGGCTCAAACCTAAATATTCTGTAAGGTAACGTGTAACTTAAGCGCTTACCTGCCACATTTATCACTAACCCTTATACCAGTTGTATGGCATAATAAGGTATCAAGGCCATACACTGACAGTTACGTACAAACTGCTTAGTGCATGTTAATAAATGGACCCCTCTGGCTATGCTATGACTGTACTGTAAGATGATTCTGAGGACATAAGAATATAAAACTTTAAATATCCCTTTTTTACATTTTTTTTTTATCTTTATAAATCTTCTGCAGCCAGCCACATATTCTGCTTGTATTTTAGTCCTGCTAATTCTTGATGTTCAAATGTGCTGTATCTAACTTGGGTTTTGTTTCCTGCATTTTCTTGATTCTAATAAACTGTGTCCTCACAGATAGGGCAAACCAAAATGATTAATACTAAATACTGATTCATGTCAAAAAAAATTATTACTTAGAATCCAGATGATGCACACTGCTGGATGGGAGCCAGCTAGCGTACTTCTTATTTTAGAGTTTTTATAAGAAAAACACAGAGCTGTTTCTATATGAGGTGGTGGTAGAGAAAGAAGCAATTCATTCTTTCAATGCTGCTCTATCTGCAGGTTTAAATAAAAGGGAGGGGGGGGGGAAGAAGGAAGCTCTTTCACTGTGTTCTAAATGATGTACCACTGAGTTCATCATTTGAAATGTGAATCTGAGAAATGCATTATAGGCTTACATCACCCTTCCTGAGATTTAGAAAAATTTCAGTCAAAAAGCTGTTTGTTATATCTGGCAAATATATTTATACAAGGTTTGGGAACCACTGCCCTAGTCAGCAACTCAAAAAATCTCATGCCTTGATGCTTTAGTGCTGACTCGGGTATAGTATAAAAATATTTTCAATGCTTGAATTGTAACGGGCATGTTATACATTTTTTAAAGAATTTTTCACAATATAGAAATAGTTTATCAAAGCTTGAAAATCCATCATAATCTTTTGAATGGTTGTGTCCTACCTAAGTTTTTAAAAATTATACAGGTATCATTGTAGAATACTATATACCGTATTTTCGCGGATATAACGCGCGCGTTATACGCGTTTTTACGTACCGCGCATACCCCTCGCGCGTTATATGCGTGAGCGCGGTATACAAAAGTTTTTAAACATAGTTCCCACCCCGCCCGACGCCCGATTCACCCCCCCAGCAGGACCGCTCGCACCCCCACCCCGAACGACCGCTCGCACGCGCTCCCACCCGCACCCGCATCCATGATCGGAGCAAGATGGAGCCCAAGCCCTCTTGCCCGGCCGACTCCCCGACGTCCGATACATCCCCCCCCCCCCCCGGCAGGACCACTCGCACCCCCACCCCGAAGGACCGCCGACTTCCCGACAATATCGGGCCAGAAGGGAGCCCAAACCCTCCTGGCAACGGCGACCCCCTAACCCCACCCCGCACTACATTACGGGCAGGAGAGATCCCAGGCCCTCCTGCCCTCGACGCAAACACCCCTCCCCCCAACGACCGCCCCCCCCAAGAACCTCCGACCGCCCCCCCAGCCAACCCGTGACCCCCCTGGCGACCCCCACGACCCCCCACCCCCCTTCCCCGTACCTTTGCTAGTTGGCCGGACAGACGGGAGCCAAACCCGCCTGTCCGGCAGGCAGCCAACGAAGGAATGAGGCCGGATTGGCCCATCCGTCCTAAAGCTCCGCCTACTGGTGGGGCCTAAGGCGCGTGGGCCAATCAGAATAGGCCCTGGAGCCTTAGGTCCCACCTGGGGGCGCGGCCTGAGGCACATGGGCCCAACCCGACCATGTGCCTCAGGCCGCGCCCCCAGGTGGGACCTAAGGCTCCAGGGCCTATTCTGATTGGCCCACGCGCCTTAGGCCCCACCAGTAGGCGGAGCTTTAGGACGGATGGGCCAATCCGGCCTCATTCCTTCGTTGGCTGCCTGCCGGACAGGCGGGTTTGGCTCCCGTCTGTCCGGCCAACTACCAAAGGTACGGGGAAGGGGGGTGGGGGGGTCGGCCAGGGGGGGTCGCGGGTCGGCTGGGGGGGCGGTCGGAGGTTCTTGGGGGGGGCGGTCGTTGGGGGGGGAGGGGGGTTTGCGTCGAGGGCAGGAGGGCCTGGGATCCCTCCTGCCCGTAATGTAGTGCGGGGTGGGGTTAGGGGGTCGCCGTGGCCAGGAGGGTTTGGGCTCCCTTCTGGCCCAACTACACAAAGGTACGGGGAAGGCGGGTGGGGGTGTCGTGGGGGTCGGCCAGGGGGGGTCGCGGGTCGGCTGGGGGACGGGCGGAGGTTCTTGGGGGGGGGGGCGGTCGTTGGGGGGGGGGGGTTTGCGTCGAGGGCAGGAGGGCCTGGGATCCCTCCTGCCCGTAATGTAGTGCGGGGTGGGGTTAGGGGGTCGCCGTGGCCAGGAGGGTTTGGGCTCCCTCCTGGCATGTTGGTGAGTCGGCGGTCCTTCGGGGTGGGGGTGCGAGTGGTCCTGCCGGGGGGGGGATGTATCGGACGTCGGGGGGGGGGCCTCAGGCTTTCAGGATGGGGACAGACCTTCAAGGGGGGACAGGACTTCAAGGGGGGACAGTGCACGGAAAGTCAGGGGGGGGTGAACGGAGAGTCGGGACAGCGCACGGAAAGTCAGGGCAGTGCACGGAAGTCAGGGGGGTGAACGGAGAGTCGGGACAGCGCACGGAAAGTCAGGGCGGGCGAAAGGAGCGTTGGGCATCATGCGCGGTATACCCGTGAGCGCGGTATACAAAAGTTTTTGTACATATCATCGTGATTTCTGCGCGCTATACCCGTGTGTGCGTTTTACACGGGTGCGCGTTATATCCGCGAAAATACGGTATATGGTTCTGAATAAGAGTAAATTTGTAGCTGGTAAGGTGGTGGTTCTTCCAGGTTAAGTGGTTCTCCCACTGAATATTTATATTTAGCTGGCCAGAAGCTGTTCCTGGCTGGCTGAATATCGGGTGGCAGGTGTCCAGGCATTTGCTTAGGTCCCTGACATCACTTGGGTGATGATGTTAACCTTTCCTGTCCTTGCTTGTGAAGGAGAGCAGTCTGTTTTCCTTAGTTTAATCCTACACCAAAAGCAAACTCTGGGCTTAGTGTTCAAGTGGAGGAGAGCCTCCATGTGGAGTATAATCAGCCAGGCCTCCAGGCAACAACCGCACACAGACCAGGGCCCCCAGCCTCAGGTAAACGTAATAGAGGAAGTGGGCGCAGATATCTCAGAATCAGGTAAAGTATTCACAAAAGCCTGCATCACTGCCACAGTATAGCAGACTAATGAGCGAAGTTAAGGAGCTTTGTGATGATCATGTATGGCGCCAGCTATCAGGCATCCTCCAGTTCTATATGCTCTTTCAATATGAATGGGCCCCAAAGCCTTTAGTAGCTGTAAAGTAGAGGTTAGACATCGTTCAAGGAAGAACCCATGGTCAGCATCAGGTAAGGATTCAGGGAAGCCGTTGAAACGTAAATTGTTCCTTCTGCTCCTATTTTCTAAATCCTTGATCCGCTCCTCCAAGACCTGTAAGCGCCATTGATGTTGGTCATGCTTGACCTGCACCTCTGCAGTTACTGACCCATTGTTGAAAGGTGCTCAACTCTCAGCCGACAGCCTCCAGATTCCCCTGTAGTGTCTCCTACTTCTGGTCGATAGTGGTCAAGTGCTTATCTAAGATTGTTTCCAGGGCTGCAATAACTTCCGCAACCCACATGGACACAACAGAAGGTCCCAAAGGGCTGGGAGGTGTCACCAATCTTGACTCCAGCACATGAGCCTGATACTGATCTTTCCTCATTGTTTTAGCAGCCATGGCGCTGCTTGATATCACGATACAGGATCCAGTTAGATGCTGTACTATATATCAACCCTGCCCATGGAGTGGAAAAGCCTAAATTTGAAGAAAAATGACAAGGTATCCAGGGGAGCAGCAAGAGAGCCACACGTTAGTATCCTCTCCCTAGCATGACATTACGTTACCTCTGTTTCCCTTAGTTTAAAATGCTGATCTATGTAGGATTTGAATGATGGGTAAAGACCAATGCACCCTTCTTGGATTTATCCTCAGTCACCAGTATACCCCAAACATCACCCCGATTCTCTAACTGGCATCCGTGTCACAGATGGCATTTAGAGAATCGTGTTGCCGCTGACAAGTCATAAGAACATAAGAAATGCCTGCATCGGATCAGACCTTGGGTCCATCTAGTCCGGTGATCCGCACACGCGGAGGCCCAGCCAGGCCTACCCTGGCGAATACCTTAGTTACTCGTATCCCTCAATGTGTCTTTCAAGAAGATGTGCATCCAACTTGCCCTTAAATCCTTGAATGGTGGTTTCCTCCACAACCTCTTCCAGGAGAGTGTTCCAGGTGTCCACTACTCGCTGTGTGAAGCAGAACTTTCTGACATTTGTCCTAGCCCTGTCCCCCCACAGCTTCAGTCCATGATCTCTTGTCCGAGTCACCTTTGACAATGTGAATAAAGTTGTTCTCTGCTCTATTTTGTCAAATCCTTTCAGTATTTTAAAAGTCTCTATCAGATCCCCTCGCAGTCTCCTCGAGGGTGAATAATCCTAGATTTCTGAGGCGATCTTTGTAGCTCAAGTTCTCCATACCTTTTACAAGCTTCATCGTTCACCTCTGCACCCTCTCCAGTAGTATTATATCCTTCTTTAGGTAGGGAGACCAATGTAGGACACAGTATTCCAAGTATGGTCTTACCATTGCTCTGCAAAGCGGCATTATGACATCCTCAGATCTACTTGTGATACCCTTCTTTATCATGCCCAACATCCTGTTTGCTTTTTTTGCCGCTGCTGCGCATTGAACCGATGGCTTCAAGATCCTGTCTGTCATTACCCGCAGGTCCTTTTCTTGTTTGCTTTTGCCAAAGTTACATCAAACAAGGTATACTGGTGCTCCTTGTTTTTCCTGCCCAGGTGCATCCCTTTGCATTTTTCTACATTAAACTTCATTTGCCACTTCTCTGCCCATTTCTCTAGTTGTCTCAAATCTCTCTGGAGTTTCTCGCTGTCCGTCTGATTGCCCGACACAGCTTTGTGTCATCAGCAAACTTGATGATTTCACTGGCCGTTTCTTCTTCCAGGTCATTTATGAAAATATTGAATAAGATGGGCCCAAAAACCGAACCCTGAGGCACTCCGCTAGTTACTTTCTCCCTGTCCAAGAACTTCCCATTTATGCTCACCCTCTGTCTTCTGTCTTCCAGCCATTTTCCTATCCATCTTAGTATGTCCCCTTCTATTCCATAACTTTGTAGTTTTCTGAGAAGTCTCTCATGTGGAACTTTGTCGAACGCCTTCTGGAAGTCCAAGTATATTATATCCACCGGTTCTCCGCTATCAACATGTTTGTTCACAGTCTTGAAAAACTCCCCCCCCTCCTATACACACACACTGTCTGCAGCAGGAAGAATGACCTATTCCACCAGCTGCAAACCTCTAAATAATCCCTGGCAGGAAGGATGCCCACTCCCTCTTGCTGCCACTCCCCCAAAGCCCACCTGGACCCCCCGCCATACCTTTAACAGGAAGTCTGGCCAGAGGTATGCTTACTCCCTATGGCTGGCAGGCCCACCTTTTTCAGAATGACAGGCCTTCCCCTTCCTGTTTCATCCTTGGATGCACTGGGGTGGATCCTAAGGCCATGATTGGCCCAGGCACCTAAGGCCCCTCCCATAAGATGGACTTTAGGTTCCTGGGCCAACTGGAGTCTTAGGCCTCCTTCCCAGTGCATTCTGGGATGCACTGGGAGTGGCTTAAGACTCCAATTGGCCTGATACCTAAAGCCACTCCCATTCTGAAGAAGCAGGCCTGCTGGCTGGAAGAAGTATGCATTCCTCTGGCCGGCCCTGCTGTTAAAGGTATGGGAGAGGGCTTGGGTGGGCTTTGGGGGGCGGGGTTTGGGGAGGGGTGCCGGCAGAAGAGATTGGGCTTCCCTTCTGCCGGGGATGTTGGGGGGGGGGATGTGCAGGCAGGAGGGAGTTGGGCATCCCTCCTGCCGGGGATTGTTTTGCGGTTTGCGGCAAGAGGGAGTGGGCATCCTTCCTACCATGGACAGTGTGGGAGGGGGGTCCGGGGGTTCCCTGCCACTGCCGCTCAACTGATAGTGGCAGGGAGATTTCCTTGTCATGATCAGTTTAGCGGTCGTGTCTAATTGAAATGTAGGCCAGCAATTCAATGGTATACATTTCAGGCGCCTATCACGGCTCTAGGGAGACGCCTAGGGCTGCTTAAGTTCGCCTAAGAGAACCACGCCCAGCCTTGAGCGAGCTTAAGTGTCTCTATTCGTCTCCCTCAACTGCGACAGATGCCTACAGTGTAGGCGATTTGCCTCGGGTTAGGGTTTTTTTATGTAGAGAAGGTGTGTCCCAATTGGCTGGTTAGACAGCGGCAGGACACCTACAATCAGGACGCTGTTTATAGAATATGGCTCAGTGTAGAAGTCTGCCCAGCACTGACCTTATTTCCCAACTACTGGAGTTGCCATTTAAGCACCACTCCTGCCTGTTATAACACATCAACAGTTATGAGGCCATTAAATTTTGTTTTGATTCCAGCTGGCAAAGTTATGTGCATGTGTGTGGGGGTTTAAAAAAAAAAAATAGATTGGCTTACATTAAATAATTGCCAAACGCATCATACAAAGGTAGAGAAAAAAAGCTAATTTAAAATCAAGCTAAGGCTATCTGCCACACAGTAATCCTACAAAATCAGAAAACCATTGGCATGTTCTCTGAAAAGTCTGCCCTGCAGCTGAGTGACCATTTGGTAGGTAGGATAGCAGGTCTGCTGTCTGGGGATTTGTATAAATAAATAGTACACATTGCCCTGCCAAGCACAGTGTCCTGTCCTATCATAGTAGTCTGATTTTTAACTTGACTACTATCATAAGCATTATCTTTGAAAGTGAGAAAAATTTTGGGCTCCTTTTTACAAAGGTGCGCTAAAATGGCGCATGCGCTAGCCGCTACCTCCTTTTAAGCAGGTGGTATTTTTTCGGCTAGTGCGCACTAATCCTGTAAACCTTTCTAAAAGGAGTCCTTTGTATTTTATTATTTCATGCATATAAGTTATGGTTTTTTGCATCCACTCACTACAAATTACTTAATCTGGAGAAATTTTATAGCTTGAAGTCAAGCTTTCATGCTAAGAAGATGCCATGAGGTGAGTGCTGCTGCGTATCTATAACATATATTTGCGTGGCTAAAATTAACATATCCTCATCCTAGCTCTCATGAAAACCAGTAACATAATATGTGGGCATTAAACGTCAAAATGTGCTTTGTCAAGTGGAATGAGAAGTATGCATATTTATTAATGGCCTGTCATGGGAATCTAATTTAGGTACAAGATCTTCCTCAGTGTGAAAGAGAAGGAGCCAACACATGCATACCTCAGGAGCCTTTGAGTAAGCAAGGTCTCCGTCCTCTTATGTTAGGACTTCATTGAAACAACCCACCACACTCAAAGTAAGGGGCTGTCAGCCCACATTCGCAGGTCATAGCCACATTGTATGTCAACCGGGCTGCTGCCTCACCAGGCCACGTGAACCCTGGCAGCATCCATCTCTCTGAGTTTGAATTACTTTTTATAAGAAATAATGTGATATAGGAACATAAGAATTGCCATCTCCGGATCAGACCTTTGGTCCATTAAGTCTGGTGATCCGCACACGCGGAGGCCCCGCCAGGTGTACCCTGGCATAGTTTTAGTCCCCATATCACTGTATGCTTCTCAAGGGAGATGTGCATCTAATTTACCCTTACCCATGTCAATAAAATCTCATATTTCTTACATTACCGTATTTTCGCGGATATAACGCGCGCGTTATACGCGTTTTTACGTACCGCGCATACCCCTCGCGCGTTATATGCGTGAGCGCGGTATACAAAAGTTTTTAAACATAGTTCCCACCCCGCCCGACGCCCGATTCACCCCCCCAGCAGGACCGCTCGCACCCCCACCCCGAACGACCGCTCGCACCCCCACCCCGAACGACCGCTCGCACGCGCTCCCACCCGCACCCACATCCACGATCGGAGCAAGAGGGAGCCCAAGCCCTCTTGCCCGGCCGACTCCCCGACGTCCGATACATCCCCCACCCCGGCAGGACCACTCGCACCCCCACCCCGAAGGACCGCCGACTTCCCGACAATATCGGGCCAGAAGGGAGCCCAAACCCCCTAACCCCACCCCGCACTACATTACGGGCAGGAGGGATCCCAGGCCCTCCTGCCCTCGACGCAAACCCCCCTCCCTCCAACGACCGCCCCCCCCAAGAACCTCCGACCGCCCCCCCAGCCGACCCGCGACCCCCCTGGCGACCCCCACGACCCCCCCACCCCCTTCCCCGTACCTTTGGTAGTTGGGCCAGAAGGGAGCCCAAACCCTCCTGGCCACGGCGACCCCCTAACCCCACCCCGCACTACATTACGGGCAGGAGGGATCCCAGGCCCTCCTGCCCTCGACGCAAACCCCCCTCCCCCCAACGACCGCCCCCCCCCCCAAGAACCTCCGACCGCCCCCCCAGCCGACCCGCGATCCCCCTGGCGACCCCCACGACCCCCCCACCCCCCTTCCCCGTACCTTTGGTAGTTGGCCGGACAGACGGGAACCAAACCCGCCTGTCCGGCAGGCAGCCAACGAAGGAATGAGGCCGGATTGGCCCATCCATCCTAAAGCTCCGCCTACTGGTGGGGCCTAAGGCGCGTGGGCCAATCAGAATAGGCCCTGGAGCCTTAGGTCCCACCTGGGGGCGCGGCCTGAGGCACATGGTCGGGTTGGGCCCATGTGCCTCAGGCCGCGCCCCCAGGTGGGACCTAAGGCTCCAGGGCCTATTCTGATTGGCCCACGCGCCTTAGGCCCCATCAGTAGGCGGAGCTTTAGGATGGATGGGCCAATCCGGCCTCATTCCTTCGTTGGCTGCCTGCCGGACAGGCGGGTTTGGCTCCCGTCTGTCCGGCCAACTACCAAAGGTACGGGGAAGGGGGGTCGTGGGGGTCGCCAGGGGGGTCGCGGGTCGGCTGGGGGGGCGGTCAGAGGTTCTTGGGGGGGGCGGTCGTTGGGGGGGAGGGGGGTTTGCGTCGAGGGCAGGAGGGCCTGGGATCCCTCCTGCCCGTAATGTAGTGCGGGGTGGGGTTAGGGGGTCGCCGTGGCCAGGAGGGTTTGGGCTCCCTTCTGGCCCAACTACCAAAGGTACGGGGAAGGGGGGTGGGGGATCGTGGGGGTCGCCAGGGGGGTCGCGGGTCGGCTGGGGGGGCGGTCGGAGGTTCTTGGGGGGGGCGGTCGTTGGGGGGAGGGGGGTTTGCGTCGAGGGCAGGAGGGCCTGGGATCCCTCCTGCCCGTAATGTAGTGCGGGGTGGGGTTAGGGGGTCGCCGTGGCCAGGAGGATTTGGGCTCCCTCCTGGCCCGATATTGTTGGGGAGTCGGCGGTCCTTCGGGGGGAGGGATGTATCGGATGTCGGGGGGGGGCATCAGGCTTTCAGGATGGGGACAGACCTTCAAGGGGGGACAGTGCACGGAAGTCAGGGGGGGTGAACGGAGAGTCGGGACAGCGCACGGAAAGTCAGGGCGGGCGAAAGGAGCGTCGGGCATCATGCGCGGTATACCCGTGAGCGCGGTATACAAAAGTTTTTGTACACATCATCGTGATTTCTGCGCGCTATACCCATGTGCGCGTTTTACACGGGTGCGCGTTATATCCGCGAAAATACGGTAATATGGTTAAGTCTCCTTAAACATTTTTAGTTCTACCTTCTATAATCTGGGAGTCAGCCTGCAGGACTGGCTCATCCTATGGACCAGGTGAGGTACTGGCCCCAGGCGCCCAGCGATAAAGGGTGCCAAAATCCTGCTCCAGCACATCTGCCTTTCTCTTCCCTTCTACAGGACAGAAAAGAGGGAAGAAAGAAGGAGAAATGCTGAACTTGGGTTCTGCTTTTGTTGAGGAACTTGTGGACGAACTTGGGTTTTGACACCCTTTATCATCAATGAGGAAGGGGGAGGAGATACTGGATCACGGATGGGGGGAGGGGGGAGTGAAAAGAAAGATACTGGATTGTTGGAGGAAGAGGGGTGCTGATAAAAAGGTTGACTCAGGACACTACAATCCCTTGAGCTGGTCCTGTCCGCCTGCTTTCCTATACCATTTTTTAATAGTCTTTTCTTAAGGCTTATGGAAGAGTTGCAACCTCTTAACTAGTCTCTTAGAAACAAGAGGACTCAAACATAAACTTTCATGATGATGATCACAAAGCTTACATGCTGTGTAAATATTTAAAAGCTCCCTGAACCCACCCTATTTGTACACAAGACAGGGTGTGCTCTAGAGTTTCACAGATCTTTAAAAAATGTTTTGAAATGCAAGTTCTTTAGCGTCCCTCCGGACTTGCACAGAAACACAAGTTATACTTTTGAGTACTTAAGGCTAGATTCACTAAAAAAATTCAGATCCTGTACTGACGATCGAAAAACCAGTTTTACTGGTTTTGTGAACGTTCCCCGACCCGATTCACTAAACAGCTTCCTGATCAATCGCTTATCCGATCTGATCCACCCATGCAAATGTGGGGAAATGACATGCAAAAGTAGGAAGTGATTCATTAAGCAGAAGAAGAAACACCGATTGGGTTTGCCGATCCGAAAAGAAGTGACTGCAGAAGACCAGTCGCTTACTATCTTTGCTGACTCTCCTGCCCAGAAATATCAGTATCAAGGTTACAACCCCATATAAAACAACCATTAAAATTAAAAATAAAACTGTAAAATCCATTCGTGGTAAGAATTCATTTCTGTTTTCTATATTCTGTAAAAAGCGCATTGCGAGCCCGTGGTTTTAACACGTGGGTTTAAAGCGTGTTCTGTTCGATAAATGTCCATAGTCTGGCTATACAAAAATCTAATTCACTGCGTTGGTCACAAATCATTCCTTTTTTAAAATGTCCAACTAATAGGGCCAGCAAAAGTAAACTGCAGCCACCCCTCCCCCTTTCTCTTGCGCTCGCTTGTGCTTTGCAGGCGGCACATTTGACGCCCGCCAATGACGTGTGAGAATAAACCCTGCCCACTAACTACGTAGTACGAAGCATATGCATAAATTGCATCAATAACCAACAAGGATACTCTGCGCATGCGTTTCAATCGCTCTTACAGCGATCCGTGGGCTCGCTATAGGGCGTGCGTTCGATCAGATCATTTGCATGTAGAATTGGTTGTGAATCAGTCGCTCGACAAAAATCAGCCAAGAATCACCCAATAACGATCCAGTCGACAAGTTTAGTGAATCGGGCCCATAGCTAGCCAAAGATTTAAAGTGGATCACCAATAGTTATATATTTATAAATTGTATTTTTTTGATGATATATTTGAAATTAGCAATAAAGAACAATGAGTACAAAGCAATCTAAAACAAAGCAATGAAAATCTAAATCCACAAAATAGAAATATATCCACAAATCTCCCCAAATCTCCCCAGTTTACATGTTCAGAGGGGTGAACCCAGTCAGAGCCTGCTCGTAATGGCATGTCTAGTGCTTGCAGAATTACACCATTGTTGGGGGTGGGGGGGAGCCCAGTTTTTAACTGTCATCTGAAAGATCCATAGGCCTTGATTCAAGTGACGCTGTCATCGTTCACCTAAAAAATGGCTGCTGATCGCGTGTCAATGACACAAACTGCCTGCCTGGCTTTTTTCTCCACTTAAGAAGTACTTCTGTAGTATTCAGGGACGGGCCTCCTGTGAGACACTTAGGCCCTCTTTTACTAAGGTGCGCTAACCGATTAGCGTGAGCTAAACGCTAACGCATGCATGTTAGTCTATGGACGTGTTAGTGTTTAGATTTCGCTAATCGGTTAGTGCACCTTAGTAAAAGAGGGGGGTTAGTTTATTTAGTTTTGGATATTTAATTCTTATATCTTACTTGCTGGCATTTAAACTTGAGAAAAGGTTAAACTTGGGCTTCAGTAGGTTATTGTCCCTCTCTTTTACGAAATGCTGACATCTGCAACCTAATCAGAAAATCTTTTGCTACCCTGCAAAAATTAAGAAGAATCAGACCCTATTTTTCCCCACCAACATTTCAGGGTAATAGTTAAATCCACTATCCTGTCGTCACTAGATTACTCTGGAAATGCAACAAGATAAATGGAAAAATCCAACTGATACAAAATACAGTAGCAAGACTTAAATCAAAATTCGACCATATCACACCACTCCTTAAGGAACTACACTGGTTCAACCACGGATGGAGTTCAAGCTATGCTTAAGTCTCTATTCAGAGAATTTCATATAGCTTCCCAAGTTCCACAGAAATATTAGGCAAACTAGAAAGTCATCGCAATGCAAACCAATTGACTCTTACCTTTCCCAACTACAAAGGGTATAAAATACAAAAGTACTCACTATAAATCTCTTACCTAATAGATAGCAAAAACTGGAACTCGCTTCCCACAGAGATCAGTCACGACCAAATAGGCCATGTTCCACAAATATCTAAAAGCATGGCTATTCCAAAAATCCATAGGAAATTCAAATGCAGCCACAGTTACACACTACTACTACTTATTTCTATAGCGCTACCAGATACATGCAGACCTGTACATTAACACGCAAGAGAGTGTTCCTGCTCGAAAGTGTTTTACAATCTGATTATGACAGACAAACAGGACAAAAAGGACGGCATATTCGGTAGTCCTATTTAATCAGATAGGGATACTGAAGATCAGACAAGTGGCTGAATATTGTTTTAGGGTGTGTATGTGTGTGCCACACATAAAATCATCCTATCCCTATAAGAAGCCTTAGAGCAGGGGTGTCCAAGCTGTGGCCCGAGGGCCACATGCGGCCCAGTGAAGTATTTTGTGCGGCCCCGGTCGAGGACGATGCAGTGTTTTCCTCTGCTGCCCCCAGGTGTTTACCATCTTGCCGGCTCCCTCCTCTGTCTTGCTGCAGAGCAGCCCCAGAAACATTTTTTTCGACCAATGCGGCCCAGTTAAGCCAAAAGTTTGGACCCCCTGCCTTAGAGCATGAACTTTTATATAGCGTTCTGTGGTAATTTGACTTTCAGTTCGTCCCTATTACCCATTCGTGCCATGTGATGTTTTATTACATTTTTATTTTATATCAGTTTTTATTGTAAGCCGCTTAGTTATAATATGATTTGTGGGATATTAAAAAATAATAAACTTGAGACTTAGGGCTCCTTTTACTAAGCTGCGAAAGCGGCTTTAGCGCGCGCTGAATTGCCGCGCGTGCTAGACCTTAACGCCAGCATTGAGCTAGCGTTAGTTCTAACCATGTAGCGTGCGCTAAAAACGCTATCCAGGCACCACTTGCACACGTACTGCCTACCTGTTTGCCTTCTCCTCCCTGAAGGGCTGTGTCTTCAAGAGATTTCTTGACAGAATACTGTCATTCTAAGCAGGTAAATGGAATAAATGTCTAACTACCCTCATTTCTAGTGCACCCTCCTACCAATCCTTCAGGAAATCAATTAAAACCTAAATTTCTCTGACCTCTCCCTACCTTGTTACATCACTGAAATACCTGCTGTATCTCTGACATATTTCCGGTTATACCCAACCTCTTTCGGCCCACTAATGTAATTGAAATTTATTCCAATGTACCTGACAATTCTCCCTGTAACATCGCTGAATATGTACAGTCTCTTCCTTTGTAAACCTCTCTGAACTGCTTGTGGTATTGCGGTATACAAAAATAAAGTTGTTGTTATTATTATTATCACAGCTTAGTAAAAAGAGGCCTTAATATTTAGGGCACTGCCTTTTCATAGGTAGGACCCTTGTTTTGGAAGTTAGTGCTGGCATGGTAGATCTGTTCTAGTTTCCGAGCGACCTTTTGTTTTATAGATTTTTAAAAAATTATAGTTGTCCCTCGGTATCCATGAGGGGATTGGTTCTAGGACCCTCCACAAATACAAAAATCTGCTGATGCTCAAGTCAACCGAGTGGACTCCCACAGCCAGTCCCGGCCCTGCAGCAACAGCTCACTCTAAAGCAAGAACTCTATAAACTGCAACAAAATACCATAGACAACCATCATTAAGAAATACTATTAAGAATGTGATTGAATTTCACCTCTTGTCATCTATGTATTAAGCCTGTTGGTTATATTAAGTTTATATGTATTATTTATCACTTACTACATTTGTTACACACCTAGAACTCCGTTGAGTGAGGATTTGGCAGGATATAAGACTGCACATAACATACTGTAACATAAATATTATTCCCATTGTTTCTGGTTTGTTTCCTTTTACTTTCTTTGTTAATGTGGAGATATATATTTTTTTAACAGGATGTCTATATTAAAATCTAGAAGGCACCTATGTTAAACTTATTTTGTAAAGGCAACATATGCACCCATGATCTTCTTTATAATGTAGAATTCTGTGATGAAATCTAGTAGTCCACAAATGGACAGGACCTGTGAAGAAGGGGTAAATGTGTGCACACACCTTGTATGCACACACATTTTATAGAGAGCATGTGTACAGTGCAATGCCACTCAAACTACCCCACTGGGATTGTTTGTGTATAAAATTGGGCACTATCTTGCATTAGTTTAGTAGCGGTATTTTCTAGAAATGTGTAATTGATTCAGTTTTATAAGAGCCTGGTTCCATATGTAAAATATGGAAGTGTTTTTCCTGCATGTAAAGCATAATTACCCCCTTAGAAGTTAACCTAGGTGCCCTGTTATAAAATTAAGGCCCAGTTTCTCGAACTGCTGCCGATATAGGGGGCTGTCTTAAAAGCGGCTGCCGATTGGTGCTGGTTTCGGGATTGTGCTGATGTGAAAGATAGGCACCCGAAATGTAGATCAAGGCTTTCTTGACCTGCATTTCCAGCATCTACCTTCATGTCAATTGTGCCAACATAGTCACTTTAGGCCACCTAATGTCACTTCCTGAGTTGGCCATGCCTATTTTGATGTTCAGCGGCCTAAAGTGTCTACATAGGCACAATTCCAGCGCTGATTTTATAGGTACCTCAAATCTCGGTTAAAAACACCATTTGGACAGTGTTTTTAACTGAGTTATGGGCGCCTACCAGCGCCTAGAAAATCGACGCCGGTTCAAGAATCCGGGCCCAAGTGAACAGGAATGCACTTATTTTGATGCTATTTTATTGAATACATACAAGTACTTAAAGTATGTGACTTTACAAAACTCTAGTGTGAATCAGGACGCACTAGCACCTACATTCAAGGTGTGGTCATACTTGCTTAAGAGCAGGTGTAAAAGCATGCACTTTACATGTGTATGCATTTTATAAAATATAAACACAAGCAAAAAAAAAAATCCAACAAAACTGTAGTAATATGTCAAACAAACAAAAAAGAAAAATGCAGGGATGATGTACAAGATACAAAGTTTTCACTTTTGTTTTCAGTACAGCACCACGGAGGAGCTTACCGGATTCGACTATCTGTTCACCAAATCGTACTTTTATCCAGATGTATACCAAATAGTTCACTAGAATGTGATTTTAATAACTTTAGGACCCCTGAGGAAGAGGTGTTTTTTGAAACATGGACCATGTTGGGTCCTGGTTTATAACCTAAAGTGGACTATATCTTTTGGATACAAACTGTTCATTGATCCAGATTAATGGGGCTAGATTCACTAAGGACACTGATCGTGTCCCGACCACTTTGCAACCCCGACACGATTCACTAACCTTACTCCCAATCCATGCCCATTCCACGCATGCAAATGTAGAAAGGCAGCAATTCACTAAAAAATTTCAGGAACACCGACTGGGCTGGCCGATCAAAAAATAAGTGTCTGCTGAGGACCAGTCCCTCACATCCTGTCCGACTGCTCTGCTCTCTGCCCGACTCTCCTGCTCTCTGCCCCCACTGCGCCACCCTGCACTCTGCCCCGACTCGCCTTCCCTTCCCCGCAGTGTGAGCTCGTGGTTTTAACCCACGGGTTTAAAGTGGGTTAAAACCATAGGCTCATGAAGTAAAAAAGTAAATTGAAAAAAAAAGTTTCAAGCTCTGTAAGCATGCGCAGACTATCTACAAGCAAAGAAGATAGTCTGTGCATGCGTCGGGATCGTGTGCGTGACTCCGATCGCCCTCATTTGTATGAACACTTTGTGAATCAGCCCCCCGGCCACAGATTGGATCCATGGCCTTAGTGAATCTAGCCCTTGGTATCTTGTACATCATCCCTGCAGTTTTTGTTTTTGTTTTATAAAATTACACATGTGTTCTGACTCCGCCCATAATCTAGCCCCTGCAGAGAGAAGGAGAGATGAGAAGCTGAAAGCCTTGGGTGGGGGGTAGAGAGGAGAAGGGGGGATGCTGGGCAACTAGGGAGGAGATGGATCAAATAAGGCCTTGACCTACCCCGTGGGGGAGGGGGGGTTGGAGGCTTGGCTGATGTTTTACTTAAGGTATCATACTGTGGGCTGGCCTTGCATTGGACTTCACGAAACTTAGGACATTTCTCAGTAGAAACAAAAATGAACGTTTCTATCACAGAGATTACCGTATACTGTATACTTGAATATAAACTCATCCAAAAGGTGAAAAAAGATGAACATAAGAAGTTGCCACCACTGGGTCAGACCAGAGGTCCATCACGCCCAGCGGTCCGCTCCCGCGGCGGCCCATCAGTTCTGTGACCTGTGAAGTGGTTCCTGACCATTTCTGTAACCTACCTCTACATCTATCTGTAACCCTCAATCCCCTCATCCTTTAGCAACCTATCTAAACCTTCCTTGAAACCCTGTAGTGTGCTCTGGCCTATCACAACCCCCGGAAGCGCGTTCCATGTATCCACCACCCTCTGGGTAAAAAAGAACTTCATCACATTTGTTCTAAACCTGTCCCCTCTCAATTTCTCCGAGTGACCCCTTGTACTTGTGGTTCCCCCCAGTCTGAAGAATCTGTCCCTGTCCACCTTCTCTATGCCCCTCAGGATTTTGAAGGTTTCTATCATGTCTCCTCTAAGTCTCCGCTTTTCCAGGGAGAACAGCCCCAGCATTTTCAACCTGTCAGCATATGAAAAGTTTTCCATACCATTTACCAGTTTAGTTGCTCTCCTCTGGACCCCCTCAAGTACTGCCAGGGAGAAGAAACACCAGAAGAGGGAGGGAGGGAAAGTAAGGAAAGGAGAGTTAGACCAGGGATGCCCAATACTTCGATCGTGATTGACCGGCAGATCGGGAAGGCAACGCGAGTCGATTGCGGAGTCCATCCCGGGCTCCGTGATAGACTCGTGATGCCATCCCGATCTACCGGGCCGATCAGCCTTCTTCTCCCCGACGTCCCCCACTGCCGCCCCAAGCTCTCCCTGCAGAAGTGTCGGACTGACCAGCATTCCTCTCCCCGACGTCAATTCTGACGGAGAGGAAGTTCTGGGCCAACCAAAAATTTTTTAGTAACTTTTGGAGACCAAAATAACCCTTCCTCAGGCGGGGGGGGGGGGGAGTAGGTCCACCCTAGGCATAGCTCTTAGGGAGTGCTCCTCCAATCCCTTTTTATATTGGGGAGGGTTTAAAAAAATGATCAAACCTGGGCAGTGGCATAGTAAGGGTGATGCGGTTGACTCAGGGTGCAATCTTCCTAAGGGCGCGGCAGCACCCCTCCTCCCCCCCAAACCACTCCTCTATTTGCAATGCGCACTCCTTGCCTTCCCCCGTACTTTTTTGGCGTTCTCTCTGATGTCACTTCTGGAACCCGCGTCTAGGAAGTGATGTCAAAGGACTCAAATATAAATGGAGCTCATGTCAGTTTCACAAAGTTACTGTGGGAGTGAGTGGCCTAGTGGTTAAGGCTGCTGTCTGAGGTTGTGAGTTCAATCCCAACCTGCTCCTTGAAACTCTAAGCAAGTCACCTAATCCTTCAATTGCCCCAGGTACCACGGTTAGATGGTGAGCTTGCAAAGACAGAGAGAGGAAATGCTTAAGAGTACCTGATTATTATTCAGTGTATTATAACCACTTTAGGTGAATCTCTTCATGAAAAGGCAGTAAATAAATATACATAGCAACCACTGTGGGAACTTGTATCAGCCATTTTGAGTAGTGAGACTGCATGGGGCAGAAGCCTAAGAGGATTGTTCTTGCCCTGGCTCACCACTGGACTAGCAGGGCTTAAGGTAGGCCCAGGGAGAGGGCCTGCAATGGGTCTGAGAGAGAGAAGACTCAAGTACCCCCTCCCCCTCCCCATTTTTGGGCCATTTTTTTTGCCTCAAAATCTAGGTTTATGTTTGAGTATACACAGTAAACATTCCTTTGCAGTCGTAGGGCAAACTGAGGTTAGAGCATGGATGAAAAATAGTAGTTAAATGATATTTCATTCCCATTCATACTATAATAGTCACTGGCTTTGGCCACCTCTGGTATTGCATGATAGCCTTTGATTTCTCATCCTGCTTAAATGGTTGACCACAGAAACAAGAAGGCAAGTGGGTTGAGCAGTAAAGCATGACAGATTGTACATTCTGGTTTACATTGATATTCCTTTATAAAAATATCCTTACTGGGTCAGACTAATGGTCCATCATGTCCAGTAGCCCGTTCTCACAGTGGCCAATCCAGGTCACTAGTACCTAGCCAAAACCCAAGGTGTAGCAATATTCCATGCTACTGATACAGGGCAAGAAGTGGCTTCCCCATGTCTTTCTCAATAACAGACTATGGACTTTTCCTCCAGGAACTTGTCCAAACCTTTCTTAAAACCAGTTACGCTATCCACTCTTACCACATCCTCTGGCAACGCGTTCCAGAGCTTAACTATTCTCTGAGTTGAAAAAAAAATTTCCTCCAATTGGTTTTAAAAGTATTTCCCTGTAACTTCATCGAGTATCCCCTAGTCTTTGTCATTTTTGATGGAGTGAAAAATCGATCCACTTGTACCTGTTCTACTCCACTCAGGATTTTGTAGACTTCAATCATACCTCCCCTCAGCCATCTCTTTTCCAAGCTGAAGAGCCTTAACCGTTTTAGTCTTTCCTCATACGAGAGGAGTTCCATCCCCTTTACCATCTTGGTCGCTCTTCTTTGAACCTTTTCTAGCGCCACTATATCTTTCTTGAGATAAGGAGACCAGAACTGAACGCAATATTCCAGATGAGGTCGCACCATGGAGCGATACAGGGGCATTATAACATTCTTAGTCTTGTTAACCATCCCTTTTAAAATAATTCCTAGCATCCTATTTGCTTTTTTGGCTGCTGCCGCACATTTGGCGAAAGATTTAATCGTATTGTCTATGATGACACCCAGAAACTTTTCTTGGGCACTAATCCCCAAGGTGAACCTTAGCATCCGGTAACTGTGATTCAGGTTATTCTTCCCAATGTGCATCACTTTGCATTTGTTCACATTAAATTTCATCTACCATTTGGATGCCCAGTCTTCCAATTTCCTAAGGTCTGCCTGCAAATTTTCACAATCCGCATGCGTTTTAACAACTTTGAACAGTTTAGTGTCATCTGCAAATTTAATCACCTCACTCATCATTCCAATTTCCAGGTCATTTATAAATAAGTTAAATAGCAATACAAACCCCTGTGGCACTCCACTGTTTACTCTCCTCCATTGAAAAAAAAAAAATGACCATTTAACCCTACCCTCTGTTTTCTATCCGATAACCAATTCCTAATCCACAGCTGAACTTTACCACCTATCCCATGACACTTTAATTTTCTCAGGAGGCTCTCATGAGGAACTTTAGTCAAAAGTTTTCTGAAAATCTAGATATACTATATCAACCGGCTCACCTTTATCCACATATTTGTTCACACCTTTAAAGAAGTCAAGCAGATTTGTGAGGCAAGATCTCCCTCGGCTGAACCCATGCTGATTCTGTCTCATTAAATCATGTTTGTCTACGTGTTCCACAATTTTATTTTTTATAATCGTTTCTACCATTTTGCCCGGCACTGAAGTGAGGCTTACCGGTCTGTGAGCCTCACTTCAGTACCGGACAAAATGGTAGCATGTTGGGAGCTATGAAACAAGATCAATTTACCTTCCACCACCCAGCTGTCACTAGAATAAGATTAGCCAATGCTGTGTCTTGAAAAGTTATCTTAAATTCCAGTGCTCTATTAGTGTGCAACACTAGATGTATAACTAAGGTATATGAACTATGAAGTCATCTAACAGCCTCACATAAGACAACTAATGTGAAATATTAACCACTTAAGTGTTTTAATGAGTAAATAATATCTTGCTATTTAATTAAAAAAAAAAAAAGAGGTTCTTAACTCACTGGTACACATTCGGTGACTTAGGGTTTCAGGATATCCCAAGTGAATATGCATAAGAAAAATTTGTATGCATTGCTTCTGTTATATGCAAATTTGTTTCATGCATATTCATTTTGGTTTATCCTGAAAACCTTGAGTGTGTCTCAAGGACTGTTTTGAGAACCCTTGCTTTAAATGCTTAATGGCTGCTGGTGCCAACCAGAGCCTTGTTCAGGGGGACTCTGGAAGTAAACCCAAGGCTGAGGTTTGTGTTCTTGCTTCTCAGGAGGCGTGTGAGTATTTTGGTAAAGAAGTGAGGAGCATATAAGCAGATTAGGAGGAGGGTGGAGGCCTCCCATTTAAAAAGATATTTATATCCTTAAAGCCAAAACGATGGTCTTTTTTAGAAAGTAACTTTTATCTTCTGAATCATGTTTTGAAGTAACACCAAATTAAGTACTAAATGCTTTCATAAGATGTGTGAAGAAAATGTTGAATATTTGGTGGCATCTTGGCGGACATGTTCAATTAGTACCTTTTCTGTTGATGTCTATTCAGGTGTATCAAGACCTTGGTACATCAGTGCTGTCTGGGGCCATCGAAGGATATAATGTCTGCCTCTTTGCATATGGACAGACTGGTTCTGGAAAGACCTATACCATGATGGGTACTCCCGTGAGTGATATTCTTCATTTCATTAACTTTTTCAGGAGTTAATTTTGTACAGTGCTCATAAATAGAAAGGTCTAGAAAGGGTAGTTTTTGAAAATGGAATACAAACTGTAGAACTGTGGCGGAGTGACCTACAGGTTAGAGCAGCTGCCTCAGCATCCTAAGGTGGTGAGTAGAGAATGACATGGGGACAAATTTGTCCCTGTCCCCGCAGGAACTCAATTTCCCTATCCCATCCCCCACAAATTTTGTTGCTGTCCCTGCTTCAGAGGTCTGATGACCCATGAAGCTAATACAATTGTGACAGAAGAAACTTCATCACTCATAAAACTCTAAAACAAATTCAAGAAGCTTCATATTGAATTATGCAGATTGTCTGCTTTTTTGTTTGAGACTTTCATTATAATTTGTTTGCTTTTCTGGGAATTATATCAGATATTAATTGATTATTACATCTTTAGAAAAAGTACAAAAAAGACAATTACTAAAAACAAGATGAGGAATTGTTGCTCTTAACATCTCCTTACCTTTTACTAAGGTATGCTAATGTAAAGATCTTGTCCTGCATTTATTTTTGCTTCTTCCTATTTATCTTGTTGTTTTTTTTTTTGTTTAATTTTAAGGCATCTGTTGGACTGACACCAAGAATATGTGAGGTACTTTTTTTACAATATGACTCTTTTTACAATATGAATTTTTGCTTCAACTCCCTTGATTTTGCTACTAAAAACATTTTTTTTTAAATTTTCCCAGGGGCTTTTTTCAAGAAACAATGACTACTCAGGGCAGCCAGCATCATGTAGAATAGAAGTCAGGTGAGACTTCTTTTTGGATAAGTGTTTAGGAGATATTTAACTTTAAATCCCTGATTTAGCTCATGTTTATTTTTAAAGCCCCCTTTTTTAAATGAAATTTATAAAAATAGATGCACTATTTTGTGACATCTACAGGACAACTGATAAATGGGCCTTTCAGTGAGACTCCTGTGATATAAAAATTCATGAAAAAAGTTTTGAATTTGCATGTAGGGTTGAATGTGTCTATCTTTTGTTTTGTACTTGTATAGGTCTGTCCTATTTTAAAATAGAGTTTTTTTCTATATATTAGATATTTGTAAATCACTTGAATCTGTTTGTAAGAACAAGAGGTATAACAAGTTTTAATAAAGCATAAAAATCCTGGAAGTGGTGGCATAGTAAGAGGGGTGTGTGTGAGGGGGTCCGCCCTCAGCGCAGTCTTTCTAAGGGTGTGGCACCCCTCTTCCTCTCCACACCCATACACCCCTTGCCTTCCCCCATACCTTTCTTACTTCCCCAGCGCGAGGTTGCTGCCCACGTCGGCATCAGAACGTTGCTTCTGGGACCCGCACCTAGGAAGTGACGTCAAAGGGCGAGCCGACACTGATTTGGGTATGTTGCTCAAGCTGGAGAAGTTAAAAAGGTATGGGGAGAGGGAAGGGGATGTGTCCATAGCAGGAGAGGGGTGCCATTGCCTGGAAGTAAATGTTTTGAACTGTACCTACTTTTTCTGCTCTAAAAAGTTACAGTAGTATATGTTCTTGAGTCAGGAAGAAGGAAAAACTACAGTAGTTGAGATTGTTAAGAAGAGGTGGCCAAATAAAATTAGAGGAAAGAAGCCTTATAAAAGAGGTAAAGATATTTAAAATCTATGTAGATATTTTTGAACAATATCTACTGTTTCACATGTTCATCAACACAGTGTTTATCAGTCAACAGTAGCTATATGTGAGACCATCTCTGGGAAAACATGACTAAAAACTCCAGAAATAAAAGGTTTTTAATGAATTAGAGCAAAAAATTTGTAATACAATAGTCCAAATCCAATCTTTTTTATGTGAGAATATAAAAAAAATTACAGAAATTGAAACATGTGACTGCTTTTGGACCCATGATATGAATATTGACCGTTTTCAACATTTTGGATCCATGATTTTAGTCATGTTTTCCTAAAGATGGTCATGCACGTGCACACAAAGATCTACAATATGATATTGTGAAGAATGAATGCTGTTTTTTTGAATCTGGTGTATTCTGTATTTTTTTTTAAAGATCTTTGTATAGTCCAGCATTTATCTAAAAAATAAAATCAGCAAAATTTATTTCTATTTCCATTGTTCAGTTTTCTAGAAATCTATAATGAGCGAGTTAGAGATTTGTTAAAGCAGTCGAACCGGAAGAAGCCCTACGCACTTCGAGTCCGAGAACATCCTGAGAAAGGTCCATATGTACAAGGTCAGTTTCTTTATATTAGATCATTGGTTTGTGCATATGCAGCCATCATATTTATTTATTTATATTTATTGGGTTCTCTATAGAAACATGAGGGCAGATAAAGGCCAAGTGGCCCATCTAGTCTGCCCATCCGCAGTAACCATTATCTCTTCCTATCTCTCAGAGATCCCATGTGTCTATCCCATTCTTTCTTGAAATCAGGCACAGTCTCTGTCTCCATCACCTCTTCCAGGAGACTGTTCCACGCATCTACCACCCTTTCTGTAAAAAAGTATTTCCTTAGATTACTCTGGAGCCTATCACCTCTTAACTTCATCCTATGATCTCTCATTCCAGTGCCTCCTTTCTATTGAAAGAGACTTGACTCATGCGCATTTATGCCATGTAGGTATTTACGTCTCTATCATATCTCCCCTCTCCCGCCTTTCCTCTAAAGTATACATATTGAGATCTTTAAGTTTGTCCCCATACGCCTTACAACGAAAACCATGCACCATTTTAGTAGCCTTTCTCTGGACCGACTCCATTCTTTTTATATCTTTTTGAAGATGTGGTCTCCAGAATTCTACACAATATTCTAGAGTCTTATACAGGGGCATCAATATCTCCTTTTTCCTACTAGCCATACTTCTTCATATGTACCCTAGCATCCTTCAAGCTTTCCTCTGTCACTTTTCAACCTGTTTGGCCATCTTAAGATCATCACATACAATGACACCCAAGTCCCGCTCTTCTGTCGTGCACATAAGTTCTTCACTCCCTAAACTACCATTCCTTTGGATTTTTGCAGCCCAAATGCATGACCTTGTATTTCTTGGCATTAAATTTTAGCTGCCAAATATCAGACCATTCTTCAAGCTTTTCTAGGTCTTTCTTCCTGTTATTCACACCATCCGGGGTGTCTACTCTATTGCAGATTTTGGTATCATCCGCAAAGAGGCAAATCTTACCTGACAGCCCTTATAAGCAATATCGCTTATAAAAATGTTAAAAAGAACAGGCCCAAGAACAGAATTTTGAGGCACACTACATCCCTTTCCTCAGCGTGATCTCCATTGACCACTACCCTCTGCCATCTTCCACTTAAACCAGTTCCTGACCTAGCCCGTCATTTTGAGGCCCATCCCAAGAGCACTCAGTTTATTTATTAGACATCTGTGTGATACACTGTCAAGACAGAATAGGAATAAGACAGGGTGCATCGCTTGGAATTTTGAATAAGCGATTAATCAAATTTTTAATAAACTTGAAACTTGATCTAGCATGTATGCAAATTGCTACATAGAATTATACATGCTACATGGAGTTTTAAATGTTATATAAAATTATACATGTAATGTAAGATAAGGCATCTAAAACAGTAAGTATGTGTATATTTTACCTAAGAAAATGGTATGCCCCAAATAATAGGTGTCAGTTTTGTTTATAGATTTCCTAGGGCAATGTTGTATGCCTCAGAATTAGAATGGAATCTGTATTATCTCTGTAATTTTGTGAATTATTTCTGGGTACCACTTACCCATTTTCACTTTTCCCCATGTAGTCTATTATAAAGCTAATTTTGCAAAACAGAAGAAGGGACGCAGTTCTGATACAAGGCCATATCAGCACACTGATCTGAGACCCTGTGAAAGAATTATGAATCATTCCTCATTCCCTCTCCCCTCTTGCCACATAGCCATTCTAAAGCAAGGGAAAATGTTAGCACCTTGTGACAGAATGCTGAGGCATTCCCCCCTCCCCTCTTGTCTCAAGACCCCTGTCACATATTAACCCTTATCTTATTTAAGCAGTCCATATTTGGAAAGGACATCAGCTGACAGGCATTGAGGACATGCAAAAACACAGGTTTTATCTAAGTGCTGAGTTGGAGGGTGATCACGAGGTAAAGCGAGGATGATCACAATGTAAAAGCATGTACCTTTGTATCTACCAATTATTAGATGTGAAAACTAGGTAGTTACTATGATGTCATTAGCTTAGAAGCATAATAAAAGGGACTCGGAGCTAGCTACTGGCAGCTCCTCCTTCCCGACTCATAGCCTGCATGTGTGTGTTTGCTGTGTTCCATTCCTACAAACAGAAATCTGTAGGAGGTTGATATACTGTCATGAGCAAAATTTCACAAAGTAAGCATTCTGTAAAAATGACGAACAGAGCACATTATTTTCATGAATTGTTTAGTAAGAGGCAGATTCTATATAATCAAAATTAGGTACCTACATTGGCATGCCTAACAAATGCAATTGATAGGCTTAGTTGGCACTGATAATTGGCATTTCATACCCAATAATTGCTATTAATTTGACTTAATTGAAAGCTAGGTAATTGGACTTAATTGAAAGCTAGGTGCTTAACTCAAAAAACACAATTCTATAAAATGTAGGCAACTAGTCCAAAGTGCGTAGTTAAAGTGAGCATGGTTAGAGGCAGATCAGGGCGTGTTTTTGAGTTAGGTACCTGTTTTTGACTTACGCGTCATTGTGTACCTAGCTTAAGTACAGCCATTTAGGCCAAGAAAACCCTGGCATAATAAGGTGCACCTAAAAGTTGTGACATCTAAGTTGTAACGCTAAGCATGATTCTATACAATGCATCTAACTTTTATAGAGTCGCACAAGTTGGCGCCAATTTTCTAGGTGGACTATATAGAATTTGCCCCTAAGTGCACAAAATAGACTTTGAAGCATTTAGGCTTTGTAAACAGTTAAACTTTGCATGTAGTTGTATATGTGAAAAATATTTTTAAAACACTTTAATAAATTGAAGTCCTGCAAAATTATGCAAATCAGCTCATTAACTATGAACACATATTACAACTGTGTGCAGTAATAGCTTTATAAAATGTTTTGCAAGAGGAATAATAAGGTATAAGTTTTTTTCTGCAGAAGTTTGCATAGCTAAACTTTGCATTCTATTTTCTACTGGGCTCATTTGCTGAGGAGACATAGCAAGTAAAAAATTTTAATAGTGTGCATAAAAAGATGCACTTCAGTACATGAGCGTCTTGTCTTCAGAGAAAAGCATAGCCACAAAAACAGGAGAATTGCCCCCACAGGTCAGGGCACACAAAGAAACAGTGGAGATGTTCAATAACTAGTACTCTTTATGAGCTCAATGACTTGACACGTACATATTTCGGCCAACAGTGCCTGCCTCAGGAGTCTTGTAACTTGTCACATCAAAACATACTGTACATGGTGTTACAAGGTGGAATGTCATCAAAGTAACAAAAACACTGTCAGTTCAAGGGAATTTACAACCCAAGATACAGTGATGCTGGAACTCACATTTTCGTTATAGAGAAGATTTCCAGGTCAGATGCGGGCTGCGTACAGGAGCCACTGTTCGCGGCTTTGTGAAGAGAAATGCAGCTGGGAGGAGGGAGCCAGCCAGAGGAGGTAAACACCCGTGTGAGGGAGACATGAATTTGGAAGGACAATGAGGGACATGGAAGGGAGGAAGAAGGTCACATTGGGGCAGAAAGGGAGGAAGAAGGACGCATTGGCACAGGAAGGGAGAGGCAGGACCCCAGTTCATAAGTGCGAGTCTGATGTAAGTTGGATGTTCTTAACCTGGGGAGTGCCTGTAGTTTGTAAGGCCTTTCAGAGAACTGCCGATGTTGTTAAGAATAAATCACTTGATAGTGATCCCAATGAGCTAGCTTGCTGCCAAGAAAATCATACCTCATTCTTAGCAGCGTCTGCCATCCCTGTCTCTTTATAAAACAGTTGTTTTGGGATCACTAATTATTTGCTCTAACAGAATTCATTTTTTTTTCTGGTGACTTTAGTCACTTTTTTCCAGAGATGTTCAGAATTATAGCAGTGGAGTACGTTATATGTTTATGCTGTAATCCAGAGAGGACAGTTTTATTAGATTTGCAGAACCGAAGTGAATGAATAAATTATATATATAATTTTAGTTTAATCAATATTAAGTGGCTACGGCTCTGTGGTTTTACTCTTCCTCTTGCATGAAACGGTTGTTAATCAGTTGAATAAATCTGGTTGCTTTTCATCCTTTGAGAGCTATTAGAAATAATTCTTTACTTAATTTGCTGTGGTCCCTTACAGGTCCAGTGAGTTACAGGTCAGATAATTTAAACACTTGCTAGTAGTCTCACTATTCAGCAGTGCTTTTCTTCTCAGGAAATAAATACTCCTTTAGTCAGCTAAAGTTTTCCACAAGCTTTCCAAGTGCTCCTTCTGCTCACTTGGTCCAAATGTATTTCTGTTGGATTAATGCCTCGATGGAATTTAGCTTCTTTTAGAACAGTGGTTCTCAACCCTGTCCTGGGGGACCCCCCCAGCCAGTCAGGTTTTCAAGGTATCCCTAATGAATATGCATGAGAGAGATTTGCATATAATGGAAATGACAGGTATGCAAATCTCTCTCATGCATAGTCATTAGGGATATCTTGAAAACCCAACTGGCTGGGGGTCCCCCCAGGACAGGGTTGAGAATCACTGTTTTAGAAGGATCTTTTGATAGGACCAGTAAATAAAACCTTATAAGTAATGAAGTGGTTTGTCCACTTTGTATTGATAAGGAATGGGGTGGTTTGTCCACTTTATGCTGCTTTCTTCACTTTTTTCACTTAATGATTGTTTCCTTTTTTTATACTCATGTGGTATGGTGTCCATCTGTTCTAGCTCTTTTCTGTATAGTGATCTATCCTATATGATCCTTATTCCTAAAGACTACCAGCATATAAGATCACATTTCATAGGATTACATTCTACTGGTAGTCTGAAAATGCTATGGGTGTCCCTCTGGGGCAAAGGAGACTTTTGATTGTCACATTTTGAGTTTCAGTTCTGAAAACAGCAACTATACTTATTTCAGTTGTCATGTGATAGCATTAAAATGCTGTTTTGACCCAGCATGAGTAGAACAGATTGTATGTTGATGATTCATTGTCCTTAAATTTGAAGTCAGATGGTCAGTGTATATGCTCAGCGTTATTAAGAATAAAATCAGTTTGGGTTATGTAAACTTGCCCAGAAAAATTACTTATATTTTCAATATGTACATGACTGATATTACAAGGGGCTGTTAGGAAAGATCTGCAACTTGGTGAACACCTCAAGAGTGATCTTAAGAAAGCTCCAAGAGGGGTCAAGTAAAATTATAATTTTATATTTGAGGTGCAGAACTTCAAAAGATCAAACATGATGGGTAAGGTGCTGCTGAGAGAGATCTTGGGATGCTATTATCTGATGATCTCAGGTCGGAAAACATTGGAATACATAGGAAAATATATTTAGTTAAAAATAAGGAAGTGGTAATGCCTCTGCATGGGTTGTTAGTGGAATTGTTTCTTTTTCTGGATACTGTTTTTTTTCTTGAAGAGAGATACTGGTGTAGAAGCAGTCCAGGAAAGGACTACCAGAATGTTACAGAGCTTGCACTTTGAGCAGTATGAAGGAAGACGCAAGGACCTACCATATTTTTCGTTCTATAAGACGCACCCCCCTGTAGAGGAGGAAAAGCCAAGGAAAAAAATTTGGTTCAGAAATTTTTGTCTTGGTTTTTCCTCCTCTGCAGGGGGATGTGCCTGGTGGTCTGGTGCATCTGGTGCTGGGATGCCCGAAGCAGCTCACCGCAGCCTGAAGCAGCCCGCAGACCCTCCCCATACCTTTTTAAACTGGCGGTGATCCAGCACGGTCTCCTGCTGGACGGCTGGCTTTTGTTGCAGAGCAGCGCACAATGCAGGAGCGCGATCTTTGCGCTTCCTGCCTGGTCCTGCGCCACTCCGTGATTGGCTGAGGTTAACAGAAGCACAACCATGCTACATACCTTATATCTTTGGTAACTTCCCATTTACACTACTGTAATGTAATGTATGCTGGGTTTTCACAGTCTACAATCAAGTGGATGCAGTCTCTTCAGAATAATGCAGCATGCTTTTTGTGCAGGGTCTAATGCAGAGATCATTTAATACCTCTTCTTTCAACGACACTGACTACCAAATACTTATCAAATTCAATTTAATAATCTGCTATTATCTTTCAGAGCACTTAGAGAAGGGAATCCAGATTATGTTGCAAAGGAAATTATTCCTTATATACCAGCAGAGGCTTTACAATCAATCAACTAAAAAAAGAACCCATAGTAACATAGTAAATGATGGCAGATAAAGACCCGAATGGTCCATTCAGTCTTCCCAACCATACACTCTCTCTATAAATTAATGATTTAATTTAAATTGTCCTTTTTCTTGGATATTTCTGGGCCAGAAACCCAGAGCTCTGCCCAGTACTGTGCTTAGGTTCCATCTACTGGAGTCTCACTCCAGCCCATCTAAACTATTCTAGCTGTCGAAGCCCTCCCCAGCCCATCCGCAACTGAATGGCCATATATGAGACATAGATTATGCAAGTCTGCCCATTACTGGCCTTAGTTCTTCGATATGTACCATTATTTTCTGATTAGAGATCCTCTGTGTTCATCCCATGCTTTTTTGAACTCTGTCACCGTTTTCCTCTCCACTACCTCCCTTGGGACCACATTCCAGGCATCAACCACCCTCTCCATAAAGAAGAATTTCCTTACATTACTCAACCTCAAATTATGTCCTCTAGTTTTACTATTTTCTTTTCTCTAGAAAATATTTTATTCTATGTTAATACTTTTCAAGTATATGATCGTCTGAATCATATCTCCCCTGTCCGTCCTTTCCCCTAGGACAGTGGTCTCAAACTCAAATCCTTTGCAGGGCCACATTTTGGATTTGTAGGTACTTGGAGGGCCTCGGAAAAAAATACATTACATTACATTACTGATTTCTATTCCGCCTCAACCTTGCAGTTTTGGGCGGATTACAAAAGAGACATCTGGACATTTCCAGGATGATTACAAAGAGACTTTGGACTTTTCCAGAAGAGTTACAAGAAGAAGAACATTTCCAGAGGAGTTACAAGAAGAATGGTGTAGTATAGTTTAGGGAATGGGATACGGCAAGGAGGATTGGGCTATTCCAGTGGATATACAATCCGGGATGCTGTACAGATAGGATATAGTGCAGTTTCAGTATATATGCAGTTAGGGAAGCAGTTGACAAGCTTGGGCTTTGAGGGGAAGGGTAACTGGTGAAGAAGGGAGGATGGGGGAGTCACACTGAGGGGAGTCCAGGTTGGAGTTATGACATCTGTATAAATTTTTTGAATAGATGGGTTTTGATTTCTTTGCGAAAAGATTTGAAATCGCTTGTTGTCATCAGCAGGTTGGAGATGGCATGGTCCAATTTCGCTGCTTGTGTCGCTAGCAGACTGTCAAACATCTTCTTACGCTGGGTGCCTTTGAGTGGGGGGTAGGTAAATGGAGTCTTAGTTAATGTGTTATTAAAGAAATGGCAATTTTGCATGAGGTAAAACTCTTTATAGTTTATAAATCTTTCCTTTTGGCTAAGTTTTAATAATAATATTGTAATTTATAGCTAAAGAGACATATGATCAAGAAGCTGTTTTATTTTACTTTTGTGATTATGATAAACATACTGAGGGCCTCAACATAGTACCTGGCGGGCTGTATGTGGCTCCTGGGCCGTGAGTTTGAGACCACTGCTCTAGGATATACATATTCAGTGCTTCCAGTCTCTCCTCATACATCTTTTGGTGCAAACCTTCTACCATTTTTGTCACCTTTCTCTGGACATCTTCAGGTGTTCTTTGCCAGGACTATTGCTTGGTTCTTTCCAGGGCAGGATTAGTTCGTCGAGGGCCCCTAAGCACACAAGTACACTGGGCCCCCTGCCCCGCCCCACCCCACCATGCGCCCAAGTGGAAACAGGAAGCTGCGTCAGAGGGAAGCTTTGGGCAAGCAGCACCACTTGCACAATTACAGTTCCCGTTGCCTTTCTTACCCGCGTTGCTTGCTTGTCTTACTTTCCGTCGATGGGGGTGGGGGCTGCATTGCCGATCGATGCTGGAAGGGCTCATTGCCGTTTGGAAAAAACAATGTTGATGCCCTCCTTCATCGGGCCCCCCTGACAATTTTGGGCCCTAGGCACCTGCCTACTTGGCCTATTGGTTAATCCTGCCCTGGTTCTTTCATCACTGTCGAGGGCACAGTGAGAGTCTACAAAGAATAGTGCCCTTTTTCTTTTTGGCTCCCATCCTATGGAATGCTTTGCTGCTGGGACTTTTCTCTGAATTTTCCCTCCCTTCACTTGCTAGATATATCCCTCTGCCTTTCCCCTTCCCCTTCACCCCCCCCTGTATGAATGAGCAATCTCTCATTTTGTAACCATTGTAGTGTTCCTTTTGGATTTTTTTATTTTTTTATTTTACTTTGTAAATCGCTTGGCTGGTCCAAAATTATGTGATATATCAAATGTAATAAATAAACATAAATGTAATGGTAATTAAAACAGTAACAAGAGTATACAAGCAATACGAGCAGTTTATTTTTGAAAAACTTTATCCTCTTTCATCCGGAACTAGCCGCAGTATTTGGTCTCCTATTGCCACATACTTGAAGGATATTCAAGCAACCTTCTGAAAGCTTTTTAATATGGACATATTACATCAGTGACTTGTTTTGTGTATATGTATTTTATTGCTTATTATTCTTACAAAAAATTCAATAAAAATATTGCAGTAAAAAACAAACAAACCAGTAACAGTGTTCGAGTGCCTTGAATAAGCACAAAGGATCTTTCATCATTGGATGTGAATGGAGAAGAAAGCACAACTTAATGACATGTTTTTCTATCCATAGCGCCATACTTATCTGATCCAGTAATGAGTGTGGGGGCTGCCAGACAAATTTCTTAATGTGGAATATTATACGTCCAAGTGTGAGCAAAGGTATCCATGTGTCCAAGCTTGTTGGACAGCTGTAATGTTAGAACCTACTGGAGCCTGGGTCTGTCTAGTAAACTGTTGGTTTATAATAACTTAGGGCTCCTTTTACGAAGATGTGCTTGCACTTTTAGCGCGCGCTAATCCCCCGCTACACGGAAAATACTAACACCAGCTTTATGGAGGCGTTGGCGCGGACGGCATTGTAGCGCGTGCTAAGTGCGTGCTAAAACCGCTAGCGCACCTTCGTAAAAGGAGCCCTTAGAAGTCCTAGTGAAAATGCAGTCGTAAGGCGGAAGTCATTATGCCATTGTATAGATCCATGGTGAGGCCCCACCTGGAATACTGTGTGCAATTCTGGAGGCCGCATTATCGCAAGGATGTGCTGAGACTGGAGTCGGTGCAAAGAATGGTCTCGGGACTCAAGGATCTACCATACGAAAAACGGCTTGACAAATTACAGCTATACTCGCTCGAGGAGCGCAGAGAGAGGGGGGACATGATCGAGACGTTCAAGTATCTTACGGGCCGCATCGAGGCGGAGGAAGATATCTTCTTTTTCAAGGGTCCCACGACAACAAGAGGGCATCCGTTGAAAATCAGGGGCGGGAAACTACGAGGTGACACCAGGAAATTATTTTTCACTGAAAGAGTGGTTGATCGCTGGAATAGTCTTCCACTACAGGTGATTGAGGCCAGCAGCGTGCCTGATTTTAAGGCCAAATGGGATCGGCACATGGGATCTCTTCACAGGGCAAAGGTAGAGGAGGGACATTAAGGTGGGCAGACTAGATGGGCCGTGGGCCCTTATCTGCCGTCTGTTTCTATGTTTCTATGTTATGTGCCTGGCAGGCAGAGACTTGGGGTTATAGGAAACTCTCTAGCAATGGGTGTCATTTTTATAGCAAGCTGTATTTATGGAATCATGAGTCCGCCTTGCAGATTGGAGGTTTTGTAAAATTGAAAGCCTTAGTGGAAATGCAGGCACTCAAGTAGCTGAGTCAATGGCCATACTAATATTGCAGGCTATTTACCGTATTTTTCGCTCTATAAGATGCACTGAACCATAAGACCTGTAAAGGAGGAAAAACCAAGAAAAAAAAAAATTTGGTTCAGAATTTTTTTTCTTGGATTTCCTCCTCTACACATAGGTGCGTCTGGTGTTGGGAAGCCCACAGCCTGCAGCCTGAAGCTCAATGCCTGAAGCCTGCAGCCCCACCCCATACCTTTTGTTAACTGGCGTGGTCGGTGCTGGACGGCTGCCTTTCTCCCTGCAGAGCGGCGCATAAGGCAGGAACGCCCTTTGCGCTTCCTGCATGGTCCTGCCGTCAGTTCTTACAAATTGCAAGAACTGACATCAAGCCAATCACGGAGCGGAGCCTGTCCAGGCAGGAAGCGCAAAGGTCGCGCTTCTGCCTTATGTGCCACTCAGGGAGAAAGACAGCCGTCCAGCACTGACCATCCAGTTAAAAAAAATAAAAAGGCACCGGGGCGGGGGGAGAGGTGTATTCGCTCCACAAGACGCACCCACTTTTCCACCCCCCTTTTTGGGGGTGGAAAAAGTGCATCTTATGGAGCAAATAATACTACTAGAAACATGAATAAGGTGGGGTACTAAGGGTAATGCTGCCTGTTTTGCTGCCCTTGTAAATGATCTGCCATTCTCCCCCTCCCCCCCCCCCCCCCCCCCCATTTTAATGGAGTCCTTTCTGGACAGGATTAACCCTCCACTGCATATAAATTTATCCAATATGTACTCATTGTGGCTATCCAGACTGATGAGGAGTTGCTCCAGGAATGGCTTGAAAAATTACAGGTTTAGGTAGAATTTCAACTGTCTGATCATGTTTCAACTGTATCTAGGAACTGAATTAATAGATGTGACACTATTATCTTTTATGAGTTGGGACTTGGGTTTTCCTCTTACCAATCTGAAATAAAGTGTATTCTCTGATGTGGACCAAGACCCATTTGAATTAATTAATTTCATTTTTATGATAATAGGTTTATCACAACATCTAATTAATGACTACAACCAAGTGGTAGAACTTCTGGAGGAAGGGATAGCCAAAAGGTATTTATTTATTTTTGGTTCCTTTTCATGTATAGAATTTCTTGTTTCATAAGTTTGCATTGATGAAAATATGTACTTATAATCAAATATATCCATATTTTTTGTCAGGGTATCTGTTTCTTATATTTTACAGGTTTATAATGTAAAAACCCAACCTCTTAACTGAAAAGCTGTTTTGGAAAATGTACTAAGCTTTTTATTATTTGTATTGGGAAAAACAGATATAATTATAGGTATTATACAGTATATAAATTTTTAAACAAAGAAATAATCTGTAATTAATCTAAAACTTATGTAGATTCATTTCCTTACATTTATGGCCTCTTTTACAAAGCTGCGCTAGTGGCTGCCCTGCGCTAACGGCCCCGAAGCCCATAGAGATTTAAAGGGCTTCGGGGCTATTGCTACGTGGCTTTGTAAAAGAGGCAATTAGTAGGTTAGACTGATGGTCCATTTAGCCAAGTATCCTGCTTCAAGCATTGGCCAATCCAGATCACAAATACTGGATGCAATATGGCTTTCCCTATGTCTATGTTAATAGCAGTTATTGGGCTTTTTTTTTTTTTTTTAGGAATTTGTCTAAATGTTTATAAACCCAATTGCAGTTATTTTATATGAACCATAAATTTATAAGAGAATCATTTTGATACACCTTGCAGTACTTGTAGACATTTGGTTTTAGGCCTGAAAATTGGTTTTCAAAGAGAAAAGTAGGTTGCATTTCCTTTTGAAAATCCTATCACAGACGAATACTACTGGTGTGTTCATGGTTCTCCCACAGTATCATCAATATATTTATTTATTTCCCAAAGAATTTGCATTCAACCAGATAAGTATTTCCCTGTCCCTGGAGGGCTCACAATTCTAAATTCATACCTGAGGTAAAAGTTAAATGATTTGTCCTAGATCTCAAGGGAACATTGCTGAGATTTAAACCCAGATTTGAACCCTGGTTCTTAGTTTACTAGTGTAAAAGCTAGGCTGCCACTCCACTGGGAATGGACCCTAAATTATGAACTGTAAAATATTTGCATTTATACTGACAAATTGATTTTTTTTTTTTTTTGCTATTTTCTGTATAGAATTACAGCAGCAACCCATGTACATGATGCCAGCAGTAGGTCTCATGCAATCTTCACCATTCAGTTCACACAGGTTAGAATTTGTGGTTTCTCTCATTTTACTTAAAATGATTGATGAAGTAGCTCTTAAGTGCAGAGGGCAGTACCTGGTTAATTTCCTAGGGGCTAAAAATTGCATATTTGCTTTTTACTGTGGTAAAAAAAAAAAATGGGGGGGGGGGGCAGAGGTAGGACAGGAATTTTAATGCATTGCCTCCATGGTATGTAAATCTATCTCATGCATATTCACTGTGGATATCCTGAAAACCTGATGAGACTAGGTGTGTCTCAAAGACTGGGTTGAGAAGTAGAGAATGACATGGGGATGGGGGCAAACTTTGTCCTTGTGTCATTCTCTAAAAACTTGAGACTAGCATCAAAATGTAAAAACTTAACACATCTTAGACAATTGTCAACTGAACTAAATGATTAAAAAATACTGCAGAAGCTGCTTTTAGATTTAATTGAACTACTGTTAAATATTATCATCTTTGTCTTGTCTGCCATCTGCAACGTCCTTCTGTCATGTGCCCAGCTGCTCAAGCATCTTACTGTTGCTGGCATCAAGGAACATTTCTAATGTTTAATAGACTTATTTTCTCTTCTACTCCCATGTCTGAAAGACAATCCAGTAGCTTTCCCAGATGATGTAAAAACAAAGAGGGGCATTTTCAATAGGATGTCTCAGTTTGAGTTTGGATGTCTTGGGAAATTTGGTCAGAAATCCATTAGAGAAAAGGCCCATTCTCAAAAAAACTGGACGTCTTATCTTTTTCTTTTGAGAAAGACCTGTCTAGACATTTTGCTCCCTAGTATGTCTATCTTTTTTGGCCATTCTTTAATATAAAGATGTCCATATGAAAAACGCATAAAAGCCAGCTTTTCAGACATGGTACCCTACTACCTTCTCCGAAAATCTTGGCATCAGCTAATCGCAGCAGCGGGAATCCCTATCAGCTGAGCTGGTTTGGTGGAGTTCTGTCGGCTCAGCTGAACGAGATTCCGCTGCCAGGATCAGCTAAATCGGCAGGGAAAAACGCAGTTCCTCTCTTCCTCCCTCACACCCACCGATCCTCTCTCAGCCCCCCTCCATAGAGAGCTGCTGTCCTCAGAGGCCTACATCCCTCCCCCCAACATTCCCGACATCACCCTGCCTTCACCTGACACTCTCCTCAATATCACTGACCCCTCCCCGCCATCATCCAACACTCTCCCTGATATCATTGACACCTCCCTGCCATCACCTGACACCCCTTAAGATCACCCGACACTCCCCCTGTTATCACTGACACTTCCCCGCCATCACTGACATCTGCTCAGGACCTTGGGCCCCTTCCACTTCATCCCAAAATGCATTGGGAGGGGCAAGGCCTATCATTCTGAAAATGTGGCCCTATCGTTAGGAGGGAGTGGGCTTCCCTCCTGCTGATTTTTCTTCGGAAGGTACATGGGGTGTCGGGTGATGGCGGGGGATGTCAGTGATATCGGAGAGAGTATTGTGTGATGTCTGGAGATGTCAGTGACATTGGGGGGAGTGTCAGGTGATCTTGGGGGTGTCAGTGATATCAAGGGGAATTGCGGGTGCTGTTGGGTGATGTCAGGTGATGTTGAGGGGAGGGGTGTATGGCTCTGAGGACAGTGGCTTTCTGTGGAGGGGGGCTTGGAGGGATTGGTGGGTGTGAGGGAAGAAGGGAGAGAGGAATTACGGTTCTTCCTGCTGGTTTAGCTGATCCTGGCAGGGGAATCCTGTTCAGTTGAGTCAGCAGGACTCCATGAAACTGGCTCAGCTGATGGCAAGCCGTTCAGACAGATTGGACAGTACTGTTTTTTGGTCAAGATCTTTGGGTAGCGGGAGGGGTCAGTCAGCACTGGGGAGTAAGGGTGGGGGTCATGCTTTAATCTTTTCATCTTGTCAATTTGGGCACCTTTTTGACCCTTATGCATGTTTGAAACGTCTGTCTGTTTCCTTAAAGGTTTGATTATCCCTACCGAATGTCCCAAGTGTTAATCCCACCCAAAACACACCTTTAACACCCCCCCCCATTAAGATTTAGATGCACTGGAAACAAAACAACCAGAAAGACGTTCAGAAAGTCAGTGTTGAAAATGCCCACTTGGATGTTTTGTCTAGTAAGATGTCTAAGTGGTGGTTTATGCTGTCTTTTGGACATCCATCTGTTTTGAAAATGCCTTTAATAGGCAGCTAAATCTTTGGGAAGGTTGTACCAAAACCAGATATTTGTGAGTTATAAATGGTTATACAGAATTTTGTCCCTTTTTATACTTTAATAAAAAGATTTATATATAAAATCATAAGCGTTTGAGGCTTGTGCAAATAAGGACAGAGTCCATGGGGATGGGGTGGGGTTAGAGACAGAGCTCTCAGGGACGGAATGAGGATGGAGATAGAACCTGTGGGAACTGAGCAGGGATAAACTTCCCCATGTCATTCTCTATTGAGAAGCACTGCTTTAGAATATGTTTGTTCATTTTCTACAATCTGTATTGTGAGATTGAATCACTTATTTAATAGTCAGTTTTCGTTTTCCTCAACCCCAGTCTCATTCTCCAGGTGTTGTAACTTTGTGGTAGGCAATGTTATAAATTTGAAACTGATAGCTTTGTGATAGGCTGTCAGATGTTACGAGTAACCCACCAGTTACTACTGTACTCTGAAAATGGATTAAAGTCCAAGATATAAGAAGCAATTAATTTGTTTGATTAACTGAGAATATCATAAAAGTTTTTAGTCACTGGTTTTCTTGGCCACAGGCTTTAGTAGGCCATAGTTATTTGTTTTTTAATATTTTATTTTACTTTCCAGGCTATATTGGAGAACAACCTCCCCTCTGAAATAATTAGCAAGATTAATTTAGTGGATCTCGCAGGAAGGTAATGAATATTGTGGAGAAAACTTTTAAATGTTTTTGATTTCAAGTGTAATTTCTGTAGCTTAAAAGGCATTTATATAACGATGTACAAATACATTTTTGCTTGGTCATGGTGTTTACCTTCAAGTGCATTTAACTGGAAAAGTGTGTCAGCCTCCCTAGTGGAAGAATTCAGTGAGAATTGTAGTGCCTATGTTTATAATACTGAGGCACCCATTTGAATTGAATGAAAATTTAAACTTATGAAATCAGAATGGAGCAAGGAATATATGCACTTCAGAAATTGTTCCTCTATCAGTTTGATGATGGTTAGCATCTAGTTGAAGAGGAGATGTTGCTTCTATTGTGCTGAATTTAATATTGGACACCATTAAAAAAGCATTGAGATGTTGGTGTCTGCTAGTGAGAAGAAGCTTGCTCACTTTTCATTTGGAAAAGACTGAAAAAAACAACCTCTTAGCAGTCAAACAGATGTTCATTTTCTCGATATATTAATGTTTGCTTTGTTCTGATTTGTATTTTAGTGAGAGAGCTTCTCCCAGCTACTGTAAAGATCGTCTTACAGAAGGTTCTAATATTAACAAGTCCTTGGTTACTCTTGGAATTGTCATCTCTGCATTAGGTATATTCTCCTTAATGTCATTGTCCTTGAGAAAATTTGTGAGTTATACTGCTCTCTTACTAACCTGCACTTTCTGTTGCTGTATATTCACATTTGAAGACAAGGTAGTGAACTGAGAAACCAAAGTAAATTGTTATTTCTAAAAATCTCTGATAATCCCCTCTAAATCTGCTGCATATTCAAGGAAAGGCAAATACAGTACCAGGAGCAAGGGGAACCTTGAATCAGCTAGCACCATTTTAAGTTTGGGCACTGGTGGGCCATTAGTGACTGGAAGTCACTTCTGCCCTATTATGGATCCAGATTCACTGTATTCTGGCTCAGTGAGGTAAGGGTGGAGTTTAGAAATCTGAGTGGGTGGTGCTCTCCTTAAGTTACAGTCCTGGGCTCTCCATACCTTGGAAAGCCCCATGTAGGAAAGAGAATGCCATCAGTCTTGTGTAATCTAACTGAAGAAAAGATATTGTCAACCCTCTGAATCATTATGCCAAAGTCAAAGTAGTGTGTTAGGCTGGTGGACAAGAGACATCAACTCTACAAATCATAAAGACCCTGCTGGTTTACCCAAGCACCAACCAACTGCTAAACAGGTGCCTGAATCTAGGTTTAGAAGATGAGGTGGGAAGTAGAGTAGTTCGTTGAGGTCTATTGCAGGTGGAAAGGGAAATGTATATGGTGAGGGCTGGAAAAGGGAAAATGCTTGCTGGGGCAGGAAAGGTTGGATTTAGGCTTAGACGATATATGCACATGCCAAAGATTCCATTTTCAACTTATTAAAAAATGGGCCCTGTATTCCCTGCTCTCAAATCACTGAGAAAATTCCTCCTCACTGATTCTCTACCTGTAGTTCCTTAAGCTTATTTCTGGCCCTGAGAATCAGGGAGGGGGAGATAAGAAATAGTGTATGCTGGTGATGATGCTCATAGGGAACTGGGAGAGTGGATGGGGGAACATGCTAGCTGGGGGTTGAAAAATGGGAACATGGTTGCTGGGCTATGGGGTGGGAAAGGGAGAGCACATGCTGGATTCTTGGAGGAAAAAAGTCAAGTCTAATGAAGAGACAAAAGGAGGATGGTTATGGCGCTGAGACCTGAGGAGGGGTGAACATTTGCAAATACTGCTCCCTTGTCATTTCAGTCTTGGGAGATGTTGAGAGGCTAAAAAAAGGGGGATGCTCCAGGACTGATAAGTGGAAATAAAACAAGAGAGAGAGAAGGAAATTCTGAATAAGAAGAGAGAGCGGAATGGTGCAGCCACCACTATAAGAGGATGGAGTGATGCTAGAGAAAGTGTGTATCAGAGTAGTCCAAGGCTGAGTCTAGGCTATTCACTTGAAAAGAACCGTGCTGAAGGGAAATTACTATCCTTTGAAGGGAGTTACCGTTATCTGGGACGATAGTTCCTTTTAATATTTGGCTGATGGAAAATATGCTGGCTTTAAACATAGAAAAATCTAAAATCATCTTCTTTCCCTGGAATGAAGGTATATCTTTATCATCTCCAGTCCATATTAATGATACTCCTCTCCAAATGGTCTCGAGCATTAAAATTCTCGGTATTATCTTAGATCATAAATTATTGTATAATGAACAAATTAGTTCAAGAAACTGTTTTTACAAACTTCGAATGATCAGTTCAATTGCAAAGGTCTTAGAACCGGCTGCACTCAATATCCTTATTCATTCTCTCATCATTTCCAAATTGGACTACTGCAATTCATTATAAAAAAATATCACTCATAAACAAGTAATACCTCTATAAAAATTATCACAAATTCAAAAAAATTCAACCACGTAACACCTCTTCTACGAAATGCCCACTGGTTGCCAATTCATTATCGCATAACATATAAAATCCTACTCCTTTGTTTTAAAATTCAACATATATTCCATTTTGATCCAAGGTCTGTGGATCAAAACTTACTTACAATACCCTCTCTAAAAATTCTTAGTACAAGACGAAATGAGATATTCTCAGTATATGCACCACAACTATGGAACTCCATGCCTTCCATCCTTAGAAGTGTGCTATCTCTGGATAAATTCAAGAGTTCCTTGAAATCTTTTTTGTATAAAGATGCTTTAGAAGTCTAAATTTAAGATCTATGCTCTACTTTTTCTAAAGGATAAGTATGTTTAAGATTTGAAGTCAAAAGAGGGTTATAATCCTAATTGTACTTTCCCATATATGTTGCTTTCCCATAATTAATGTAGTTCTACCCCAGTCCCTTTTATATCAAGTTAGTCTTAGTCTGACTCTGTCTAGTTTTTAAGCTGTAATATAATGACTATGTTTTATCATGTACATCGCTTAGAAGTTTTATAGGTAATATTATCAAATTTTAAATAAACCTGAAACCTGACTGGAATATGTGGCCATTACTACAGGTGATAAATTCTGTGTGCTCCCAGCTACAGAAATGCATACTGTGGTACTCTTCATGTACCACAGTTTAGCGAATAATTTTGATAGCTAAAGCGCTTTAAAATCATGTGTTAAGCATAATTTTACCACACTTTAATAAACAGCCCTAAAAATTAGATAGTGATGGACAGCAGTGTCAAAAGTAAATAAAATCAGTAGAACTCATAGAATACAGCAGGTGATGTGATTTTGCAACAGTGTCTAGACAGGGAAGGCATATAGGTGTATATGTCATGCCTGGTTTTTTTTTTATTATAAATTTAAACATAGGCACTTACGTCACTTCATAAGATAATAGCCTACCAGAATATTCAGCACCAGTGGTGGTAACTAAATGGGAAGTAGGACTGCATAAAAAGCAGTGCTAACTATGCCTAGTTAGTTATCCAAGTGTTGGCAAGGAATATCAACTGTACTGGAATAACTTCTGGCAGCTGCAAAAATCTCAGACACTTGGTGCCAGTGCTCAGGTTTGGCCCAGGCACCTAAATATCCAGGTCTAATTCAGCCTGTGGTGGTCAGTGCTTTAAATAATGCTGACCACCCTGGGCTTAATATCGACCAGTATGTTTTCTGAGCACCTACTTCAATATGCTTAAATGGGTATTTAATAATAATAATAATAATAACTTTATTTTTATATACCGCAGTACCACAAACAGTTCAGAGCGGTTTACAGTGTAAGAGACTGTACATTTACAGCGAAGATACAATGAGGGCTGTACATATTCAGTAAAGGTGTTTATACAGCGAAGAACAATGTAGATTTACCATGCAGGAGACTGTACATATAGAGCAGAGATATATATATATAGTGGAGAGGCAGTGCGAGAGGCTTATAAAGAACAAAGCAGTGTACAAAACCAATGCAGGGTGGTGAATGTCAAGAAGTCAACCAGTATCAATTTACTACATTTCCTGATGTATGTTTATAAAACATAGCTTATCATTCTCAAGTTGCTTATAAAATTACCCTTTCAGTGTTTAAGGGAAAACTCTATCACTTGATAAACCAGCAGCCCTATCATCCAACCAGATTGAATGTAATATAAAACAAAAGTGTGCTGAGTTTTTGATCCCTGAATCAAAGTAGGCTGGTTCTCTCAAAACCGGTACACTGTCAATAGTGCGCAGGACAATTGCGCCCCTATAATTCCACTCTGTCAAAGGGAGCTGAATTGTCCGGGCGTAATTGTAAGTGTAGTGAGGGGGGGAGGGGGAGTTGCGGCAATCTTCTATTCAGAGCGCGTCAGCATTGAACACCTCCCCTGAGCGAGTCATTGTAAAGGTTCCCTCCCATCCCCCTCAGAGTGCATCACCCCCCATCGGAATTCCACTCCCCCTCAATGAGAGTGCGAGTGTAGTGGGGGGGGGAAATTTCCACTCACCCCCCCCTTCAGAACACAAATGGGAAGGCATAGGGCGGCAGAGCGAGTTTTAAATGCTCAGAGCACAAGTTATAAGTGTAGTGGGGAGGTTCCCCCCCCCTCAGAGCACAAACGGGAAGGTTTAGGGCGGGGCGCGCATTTGTCCTGCGCGCAAATGTCGGGGCGGAATTGTTGGCACACCAATGTCCTGCGTTCATTGGACAGGTCACCCTCAAAACCATTTCTAGCTCAGTGCGAGATGACTCATCACTGAGCATTTTACTTTTAAGTTCCTGCTTTTCTTAGCCTCAAGCCCAGTCTCAGAATTTAAGAAGAGGTTTAAGCACTTTTTTTTTTTTTTTAATATTTTTACATTTGAAGACCCTCTATAGATGGGTGTGGTGTGCATAGCTGGGAAGCTCTTCTACATTTTTTATAAGTATTTTTGGCCCTGGTTCTATAAAAAGCGCCTGCTATTAGGCGCCCAGATCGGCACACCTAGCCAATCTAGGCACCTAACTTAATTTTTTAATTGGTTCAATTGGTGCTGTTAATTGAACAGAGCCATTAAAAGCCAATTAAAAAAATTAATTTTCAGGTAAGCACCTATATCAGTAGGCACTATGAAGGCACTACACTGAGGCGCTGGCCTGAAAAATAGGCGTGGTCAGGGATAGAGTTTGGGCGTGGATTGAATTAGGCACCGGTATGTTAGGCCATGAAAACCCGGGCCTAATATATCGGTGCCTATCATTGATACCTACCTAACTTGATTTAGGTGCTTCTAGCCACAATTCTATAAACGGTGCCTAACTTTGAGTGACATGTGGTAAGTGCCGTTTCTGTATGCGCCTACCAATTTAGGCGCTTTTTATAGGAATTAGGTCCTTTGTGTCTTTAAGTTGGTCAGCTTAGGCCCGGTTCTGATGAATGGAACAGAAGAGCCATCATTAGACTGGTTTACTGGAAAACTTTAAATCCTGTTTTCATCTGTTTGAACACTAAAGTTTCTACCTAAAGTGATGGATTTTCTTATAATTTGTAAATCTTAGTTATTTGGGATTCAAAATTAAAAAAATAATCTATTTAAATATAATTGCCAGTGTGAAAATGAAGATTTCTGTTTTACATTTGAACATCAGTTGACAGTTTTCTGTTAAGATTTTCTCCACGGCACAAAGTTTTGCAGATTACAGAAGTTATTAGAAAGGTGCTTTAATGTAAATGTTTAGTTAAGATACAGGATACTGAGTTTGTTTTCTGGGATCCCATTCAATTGCAACAATTTTTGGCAGCTCTTGAACAGAAGTGAGTTTTTTCTTTTTCCTTTCTATTTCATTTACTGATGAGAATTATGGTAGGTATGTCTAATGTCCTAATTTAGTTGGGAATGACTTGGGTTCATTGGAACTCAACCCATTTCCTTATTTTCCTTGAAAATTGAGTTGATATAAGCAAATATGTTTCCCCTTTAGTGGGCTTGTAAAGGATTGTCTTTTTGCACGATGTGTTGTATTGGAAAACTGTATGGTAACCCTTTTTTTTCTTGATATCTTTATGATGTTGTAAAAGTATTAAATTCAAATTAAAAAAAAAAAAGAAAGGTGCTTTAAAAGCCCATTTGTCTTTTTTGTTATAATTTGTTTTTGTTATTTTTTTTCTAGCACAAAATTCTCAAATGTTTAGCAGTTGCCAGAGCATAAATAGCATTACAAGTGAGGGAGAGAGCTGTGCTCCTGGCAGCTACTCTGCTGGAAGCATTGGCGGTTCCAGGCGGCAATCATACATCCCATATCGAGACTCTATCCTGACCTGGCTCCTGAAAGACAGCCTCGGTGGGAACTCCAAGACCATCATGATTGCCAGTGAGTTCCATCGTGCAAATTTTCCTGTTGATGTAAATTATCAAAAAATAAATATAGAGCTGTTACATTAACTATTTTAGTGTTTTCCAACCTGTTTATATGGATCACTCCAGTTTATCATCACTTCATTGTTTCAGCCCACTTCAACCACACTGGTTTTTCTCTCTTCACTTCCCTTCTTCCTCCCACCCCCAGCCATCTTCATCAGTCTGTTCCCATAGGCTGTCGTCACCGGTCTCTCTCTCCTGCACCCATTTTTACCACCATATTGCTTCTCCTTCAGCTTTTCTCCTCCATTTTTCCCACCAGGCCTTCCCCTCCAGTCTTCACGCCTTCACCTGCTCCCCAGCCCATCCTCTCAAGTCTTGTTCTCAATCCTTTCACCAACCTGTTTCCATCATTTTTTGTCCTGCCCAGCCCATCCCTACCTGTCTCTCTCTGAGGACCAGTGTTAAACATGCTGGAACCAAAACAGAAATTGGGGCTACAAAGCCCATTGGAAGCCTGTGCTGCTGTCAGCTTTGGACCTCTGGTGGCCCAAGGGCTTAAGGCAATTGCTTAGAATACACCTCTTTTCCTCCATCACAAATTCAGGACATTGAGGGGTGCAACCTACTTTTTTGGGCAGACTGATTGGACCATACAGGTCTTTAACTGCTGTCATTTACTGTGTTACCAGTCTACATAATTCCTAATGTAAAATTACTGCATTTCAGTCCAATTTCTGGATTGATTTCCTTCTGGTATGTGCTTTTGAGAAGTCCTATGTTATTAGTGACCACAGGAGGATCAGGAAAGACCTGGCTTATATTCCTGGGTGAGTTCTGCTGTGGCTTCAGAAACTGTGAAGGCAGTGTTAGAAATCCAGGGGGAAAAGTCCTGATCATTGCACAATGACAGTATCTGGTAGTTAGGATTTAGTGGTTGCATGGTTCTAGAAGGAACCCTAATGCTTACCATCTGGCTGAGAACTGTCACTGCTAAGTTAATTGGCAGGGGATATAAAACAAGGATGTTTGCCATTGAAAGCTAATAGTGTTGGTCCCCAGCTCTACCTGAGACTAAGCTGAAGAGAAAAGTACTGGCCTGAAAGAAGTCCTAAATTACATCGACACTATCTTTGTAACATTCTGACAGTAACATTCTTTAAATTTTTTTGATTTTATTTTTAATTTGTATTGAATAAAGAAATAATTAGAGAAGAAAATTGGCTAGTTCAACTACGGAAAACACTAACCAATGAGACCTGCAGTGAATCTCTTTTCTTGTCTGTCTGCCTGCCTAAGGGAGGGGACAGTTCTTAGAGAGGACTATTTTCTTTTTCATTCCCTTCCAAGCCCATAGAAAGGGATCAGCAGTAACGTTGTTTTTGTTTGTTCTTGAACAAATCTGAAGTTTTGTGAACAATAAAATTGTTTGGTAAAACCATGAAGTTCACTTTCTCAAATGAACATTGAATGGCACGTCATGTCAAGAGAACACATTCTCTCTTCTTTTCCACTCCCTCCTTCCACTGGGAGATGGGCTGAAGGAGAGGGAACCCCTGATCCAAGTTACTTATGTGCACTGCATGGTGGCCATTTTCACAGTAACTGCTGTAACAGTTATCACGTTACAAATGACCTCTTTGGTCATTTGTACAATAGTGCCAAGTGCCCACTTAGCAGATGACACTTAAATCTACAGTAGAAGCCAAGTCTAGAACAAATGATTGATGTTTGGATGCTCTTATTAGTCTCTTCTGCCCTCTTCCATTGCAAATTGACTTGATTCATTTCTGTTCTACAAATGCAGCCATTTCTCCTGCAAGTACCAGTTACAATGAGACTATGAGTGCCCTACGCTATGCTTCAAATGCAAAGAATATTATTAATAAACCTCGAGTGAATGAGGTAAGTCAGAAGTCTTTGCCAGTATTTTTCCATGTGCATGCTTATTTAAATCTTAATTTATATTCGTGGGACACTATACGGCAACATGAAAATTGTCTGTCTCTGGGTGATTCTGTTTTCCCACAACACTTTCTTTCTGATAGGATGCCAATGTGAAACTTATTAGAGAACTAAGAGAAGAAATCGACAGATTGAAAACCATGCTCATGAGTTTCGAACTGGTGAGTTCTTTACATACTTACCTATCTAATCCTCAAAATACTCAGTACCCTGTTTTCAAGAATTATTTGGCTCCTGTGTCATAGCTTTCTTAATCTGTTCCACTACTACACATTATACTATTTATTCAATACACAGAGGTAAATATTCAAAGAATCATTAGCTGTAGCAAATGTGTAAGTGCTATCACTGTATACTGTAACTTCATATAGGTACATTATTCATATAAACTTATACCTCCTATTTGGCTGTGGCAATAGGGATGAACAGAGGGCAAAAGTTTTCAATTTGTTCTCAGTTTAGCCTTTTTTCCTGATTTTTTTTTTTGGGTGTATTTATGAAACAGAAAAAAAATGTTTGTGTCACATTTGTTTTATTAACTCTTTTTAATGAATCTTAAAATGTTTTAATGCCCACTAATAGTTAAAGCATATAGTTAAACAGGTTCAGTAACAAGGGCCCAATCTTTTCCTGGGGAATTTTATAGAATTTGGCTCAGTAGCCATCTGGTCCCAGAGTCTTATTAAGAACACTCTTCTGATTATCCGTTGTTAATCCCCCATCCAAGATAGGCGAATTCAGTAGAGATTGCTACAGGTCTGAAATTTTGGGAAGAGTACCTTCTAAATCAGTGGTTCCCAAACCCTGTCCTGGGGGACCCCCAGCCAGTCGGGTTTTCAAGATATCCCTAATGAATATGCATGAGAGAGATTTGCATATAATGGAAGCGACAGGTATGCAAATCTCTCTCATGCATATTCATTAGGGATATCTTGAAAACCCGACTGGCTGGGGGTCCCCCAGGACAGGGTTTGGGAACCACTACTCTAAATAAATGTTAAATTGGTTTAGTGCATACTAAATCTCTTAAGGCAGGGCTGCCCAAGTCCGGTCCTCGAGATCTACTGGCAGGCCAGGTTTTCAGGTTATCCACAGTGAACATGCATGAGAAAGATTTGCATCCCAAGAAGGCAGTGCAGGCAAATCTCTCTCATGCGTATTCATTGCGGATATCCTGAAAACCTGGCTTGCCAGTAGATCTTAAGGACCGGACTTGGGCAGCCCTGTCTTAAGGCATTAAAAAAAAAACTAGGGGCTCCTTTTAAAAAGGTGCGCTAGCGTTTTTAGCGCACACACTGGATTAGCGCGTGCTAGCCGAAAAATTACCGCTGGCTTAAAAGGAGGTGGACAGCACACCAACTTGGTCTGCAACGTTTACTTTTTTTTTTTTTTTAATGAACTATACAAATATCATTAATCGCTTGAAGACAATGGAGAGAAGAAAATCCTTACGGGAGAGCTTCTTCAGTCTGACGGACCAAAAAAAGCAAATTAAAAGGAGAGAGGAAGCTGCTGCATGTGGGAAGGGCCATACATGCTCACAACTTTACACTTGGGGCTCCTTTTACTAAGCCGTGTTAGGGCATTAACGTGCAGAATAGCGTGCACTAAATTGCCGCGTGCATTAAACGCCAACGCCAGCATTTAGCTGGCGTTAGTTCTAGCTGCATAGCACGGGTTTAGCGCGCGCTAAAATGCTTCGTGTGCTATAAACGCTAACGCGACTTAGTAAAAGGAGCACTTGGTTCTGAGCTCTGGCAAAGCTTTTCCATGCCAGTGCCATGCAACAATATTACCCACCTATGTGCTTGTTTCTTGATCAGAAAAATGATGCACAGTTGACATATGCTGCCCAGCTTGTATAAATCGCTTTTGCCTTTATTTTGGCTGTGAAACCTAACCAAAACTCAGCCCATTACAAATAAGGCCGGCTCAGGGGCAAGGCTTAAAGTTATAACGAGAAAGCACAATTCAGCTGCTTTCCAACCTTAAAGCTATGGCTGGCACAGAGTGACTAGCAATCATTTAGGGCACCTTTTACAAAGGTGCGTTAGGGCCTAGAACTCAATGCTGGCGTTGGCGTTTAATGCACGCGGCAATTTAGTGCACGCTATTCTGCACGTTAATGCCCTTACACGGCTTAGTAAAAGGAGCCCCAAGTGTAAAGTTGTGAGCATGTATGGCCCTTCCCACATGCAGCAGCTTCCTCTCTCCTTTTAATTTGCTTTTTTTGGTCCGTCAGACTGAAGAAGCTCTCCCGTTAGTAAGGATTTTCTTCTCTCCATTGTCTTCAAGCGATTAATGATATTTGTATAGTTCATTTAAAAAAAAAAAGTAAAAGTTGCAGACCAAGTCGGTGTGCTGTCTCTGCCTTTGGTGCAGTGAATGACCAAGGACATCAACATACCTTACTTATCTCTGAACAGACCATAACCTAGCTGAGTGTAGGCGCTGCCTCTGCAGTGTCATCTTGACCCATTCCAAAGTTGTCATGAAGGGAAGAGAAGATTTTTGCTTGCACAGAAGGAAAAGAAGAAAATAATCTTCTCCGAAGTTTCTTAACTCTGCCCAGTATAGTGTATCATTTTCTGTGGATGTTGCCTTTACACTTAGATGCAGTGAATTTGAGTTCAGCCACAATGGAGCAGTACAGAAATCTTTCAAAGTGGCGTGAGTCTTGTCTGACACTTCCAGGCTAAAGTACAGTTGTCTTAAATGAATTTGCACAAGTTTAAGTTGAAGGCAACTTTTAAACCACCTTCTAAAGTGTTGGAGAAGCACAGGCAGATGTTTTTCTAATTGCAGAGCAGTACAAGTGTCTCCTGTGCTATCTAAAAGTCCTTGACAGAAGCAAGGCAGAGAGCTGGCCAGAGGAATAGCCTAATGACTAATTCAGTGGGCTGAGAACCAGGTGCAATTCTGTAAGTTTGGGTCTGTCCAAGTAGATCTATTTAGTAGTACCAGAAATACAAACTAGCCCTTCAGTTATTCAGTGCACCCATCTGTGGCTTCACTGCAAGGGATGTGCTGGCCTTAAACATGACTTGGCCATCCATCTCAAGTTTCATAGATAGTCCAGCACAGTGATTCTCATAGTTCTGTACTAACCTTATCAAGACTTAAAAAGACTCTTCTGCCTCCATGCAGGCTTCAGTCCTGCAAAGTTAAGACTCTCTTCTGCATGTAGTCTTTAAATCCTTAGCCCCAATGGTGTGAAAATTAAGCAGCATTTAGTTTCTGCCATGGATTTGCCAAAGTGGCAGTTAGCCTTCCATCATTTATTTAAAGAGATTTGCTAGATAGTGTTTCACTAAAGGGCAAATCCCTTTTAGTGTCTTCAAGACACCATGGTACAATTATCTCTTATCACCTTGGATTCAAATGTCCTTAGGTTGAAAATGTTTTGAGATGTACTCTTATTATGTCTCCATAGACATATTTCCAGCATTACAATCTCCTGTTATGGATTTATGAAGGGGCTCTCCTTGTCAGACAGAAGCTTCATATGCTATGGGATGTCAGTGTCACCCTTATATCTCTTTCATGACACCACCATTCAAGCCCATGGGCTCAGCACCTCTCAAAGATGTCACCTGGAATATGGTCCTTTTAGTCTTGGTTACTTCAGGTAGAAGTATTGGAGAACTTCAAGCATTGGTCGCTTATGACCTCTATACTTTGTTTCATCAGAATGAAATAGTTCTGTGCACTCATCCTAAATTCCTACTAAGAGTGGTTGATCCTTTCCATATGAATGAGGCAATAGTGTTCCATTTGCAAGGTTTCTCCACACTCGAAAGATTCTGTTCAATGTCGGTAGTATGGAACTTTTTACTGTCCAAAGTTTACGCAGTGTCTGCTTCAACCCCAATAGACCTGACATTCCAATGGCTAAGTAGACCTTATCCAGTTTGCTAACATTATGTATTGATTTTCTGTTTGTGAACAGACTATAGTGCACCTCTAACTTGTAAAGTTAATCCTCTTCAAATTGGAGCCATTACAATTGTAGCTCTCTTGAAGTTTGCTTCACTGGACAATATGTATAAAGTTGTTACTTTGTAGTCACTGAACACCTCCACTTCTCATTTGTTGCTTGAACTGGTGTTCGGTTCGAAACAGTGCTTTTAGGTCAAGCTGTACTATCCAACCTGTCTTTCTAACTTCAGCGACTCTCACATTATCTATGAAGGGGCGACTCATTGACTATCCATATATTACTTATAACAACGAGTAGCGTAACCCATTTTTGTGTTGGTCCTGCTTACTGATTGGTAAAGCACTAGTTCTGATTATAAGAGGTTGGTTTTTTTTTCCATAGACAGCTGAACTGATCAGGCACATAGTCCCTCCAATCTTCATGAGTTCCTTTCCTCCTTGAGCTGTGGAACTAACTGAGGGACTTTGGAGAGTACAGCACATGCTTATCTTGTGCCATCGGTGGTTAGATTTGTTGTAAAGAAAGAAGGGGAAAACTGGAGATCAGCTGGTGTTTATGAGATTGCAGAACAGAAACCCAGGCAAATCAAATGTGCCTTCTGTTCCTACCTGCAACCTATGTAACTCTGTTTAAATAATAATCCCCAATGATTTGGAGGTGGGCAATGACTTCCTGAGACAGACTCTAGAGTTTTGCAACAGGAAATCTCTTCTGGTTTGACTGAGGATTTGTCAGACTTCTTTGTTCTTCCCTCTCATTACCTGAAACCAGAATACTTGATTCATTTTTCTTGCTTGAGTTCTTTTTTTTTTTTTTTTTAATCTTTATTGATTTTCAAACTTTGACAGTGCAATACAATTAATTGAACATAAAATACTGCACACTATTAACTACACAAGTAATACATAAAACAATCATTTTCTCCCACCCTCCTCCCAATTATTAATACAATATGACATATGATGTGATTACAATATTATAATTAAGTAATTTTAATCCTCAAAATACATTTCCCTCCCCCCACCCATCCTGGATGTGTAAGGAAATCTAAGAAAAGGAGAGATATATGAACTTATTGCGAGGTAACAAATGTAGTCAATGGGCTCCACACTTTATTAAATGAACTACTAAACTGCTTGCCTGAGTTCTGAATTAGGAAAGCGTAAGTACAGTATTAAGAAGTAGTGCCCAAAGATTTCTCTATCCTTTGAACACACAGAGAAACTGCAGCCCTTCCTTCAGTGATGACAGAGATGGAAACCTGACGGAGTTAGTGCTACAGAATGAGCTGAAGGTTGGTGAATCTAGCTATGTTTGAATTCTAACTGAAAGGATTTATAGAAATTAAATTTCCATGTTTCAAAATTTATGCTTATGTTGTGCCATCGCTGGCTGTTTTTTGCTCACCCCCCTCACCAATATTGACATCTCTGTCAAAGACCGTAGCTCTCGTTCAAAGATCCTCCACATCCTTCTGGGTGTTGCTTTACTACCCCATTTTTTCATACACCTGTGCTTTTCTACTTCCCTTTTCCCCCTCATGAAAGCCTGGGATAAGCATAAAGGATCTCTAATTGTGAAGATGTGAGAGTAAAGCAGAGATCTAGGGTTTGTGGCATTACATCTAGCATTAATGCTGTTGGGGGTGTCACAAATTCTTATAATTCATTGGCTGGTTAAAATAGCTAAATGGCTGAATCTGTATCTATTTTAAAAAGAAATTACTTGTTTAAACATTAATATTCAGTCACTAAACAAGTAACTTATTAATTTAGGAGGGAATTCAATAAATGGTGCCCAAAGTAAGAAACGCTTTATGGATGAAGTTGGGCTTTAAGGGCCTTATCTGCTGTTGGATTGTTTCTATTATGTTTCTACTGCCTCCAATTCTTATATACTTTTACCCTCCCATCTGCTTCCCACCTTTCTCAAACACTTTTCATTTCTTTTTCATACTCATACTTGGGCCTCCCTCATGGGTGGTGAATCTTGCAGAGGAAAATGTTGCCATGCATCCCATATTTGAGAGCCAGCTTCAAGGGGATAGAAGTCACCTTTTCTTTCTATCCCTCCATACTTCATGGCCTCCTTCTCTTTTCCTCAACATGTTCTCTTTCCTCGTCTATCTTTCCAGCATTCTCCTACAGTAATTTATTATCCAACTCCTCATCCAAACCCTACATCTTCTGCATCTTGTCTACTTCATTGATACTGACTGCTTTCTTCTCATTTTGCTGGCAGTACAAAGTCTATATTTCCAGGAGTAGAGACTTGTGTTAGCTGCATCTGCTTCACCCCCTATCCCTCCTGTCTTTGCAACAATAGGCAGCCTGTACAGAGGGCAGGAACACAAGTATGAGTTGCTTTGTCAGCTGGCTCTTCAACATTTTATTGGTCATACATGATCTTCAGCTTAGCACCTGTAGCAGAAGAGTGAGAAGAGGCAGGAAAATCAGCAGTGCTGTTTGAAGCACATTCTTCCACCACTATTCTTAGATGCTATGGTCCAGCTATTTGGTCATTTTTTTCTCAAGGGCACTGCCAAATAAAATCAGGCCATGGGCTCCTTGTGTCCATCATACAGTTCATAGGCTTATTCAGATTTAATACACCAAAAATATTTTGTAATTCACATTTGCATTTTCTATCACCTTGCCAGATTGAGCAACTGACCAAAGACTGGACAGATAAGTGGGCAGACAAGAAATCCATCATGGAAGAGTACAATGTCGATATTAACAAAAGAAAATCCAGCGTCGTCATAGATTCCAGCCTACCTCACTTGATAGCCATGGATGATGATATTCTTAGTACTGGAGTTGTTCTTTATCATCTCAGGGTAAGGTGCTCAGAGGTTAGAATGATAATGGGAGTGTCTAATAATGTTATGCTGAAATACAATCTGTTGTCTTCTGGTTTTATTTTACTCTTCATTAAAGAGATTATATGAAATAGACAGTTTGAAGTTATTGGCATTGAAGATTACAAGATTACTCTGATTTTGCTTAGAATGACTTTCACTTTAGTTTGTTGGCTGAAGATCTTGTGATCTTCCAGTAGTTAATCAGGCTCTCCATTTATTTTGCTTTTCAAATTGTAGCCCAAACTAGTGAGTCTCACATCAAGCACCTTCTTGTCCAGTTTGTCTGTCTTGACTAGATTGTAAGCACTTTTGAGCAGGGGCTGTCTCTTCTGTGTGCTCAACTTCCTCATGCCTAAATATTCATGTAGGTTGGTGTTTATGCCATCAGCCTTTGCTGTCTCATTTAGGATCAATTGGTGATCTTCCATCACGATTATGTGAATTTCATCAATCATTTTGCTGGTTGTTGTTCTTAGACATCTGAAGTGTTCTTAATCAACAATGCATATCCAGTCATGTTTAAACTTCAGGCAGCCTATGCTTTCACCATTAAAAATGGAGACTCATCACATTCACTGGTGTCTAACTTGGATTTAATTTTGGTAGACAATTTTCCCTTCAGATGAAGGAATTTTATCATGGCACAATACTTAATTTGTCCATTTTTTATACAGTGGAGCAGTTTAAAAGACTGACATGACATGACAAAACCCAAAATGGGGCAAGGCCATAGGAGATGCACGGGCGGGTCAGGTGCTTTTCTAAAATTTGCAGAGTGTTGTAGAATACCAGGAATGTGCATCTGAATTATGTACTGGGAATTACAACTAGATTCAGCAGTTGTAAGCCTGGTGCCCAAATTTGAGTGCTGAAAATAGCACTCAATGTTAATTCTTTAATGGACACTCATCTTAGCCTAATGGCCAAGTTTAGGCAATTGCCTGTATCAGAGGCAACAATTCATAAAGAATGGTTTTATTTTGTTACTCATAGGTGTTCTTTATGACTTGCTGGAGGTGTGAAATGGGCATGGTGTTCTTATATTCTTCAAAAACCTCATAGAAGTTCATTAGTTAATGCAGAGGTTTTGTAATTACAGCACATTCAATTTTGGCAATTAATGTGCATTGACTGCAAAATCATATCATAGTTTAGTAAATAGGGCCCATAATGCCACTACATAAATACCTCTACCTACAATAAGAAGGGGCATTCCCTGGTTTGGGTTTAAGACATGAAAATGTTTGTATGTATTAGGGAATTCGGATAACAATAATGTAATATAGTGCCTAAGGCAGTAGTTCATGTCGATTTACTTTAATTCCAAAGTAGTTAACTTGAGAAATAGTATCCCCCAACACAATACAAAAAATCAACTCAGTGAAGGAATTTCAACAGTCATAACTTCCAAGTTGGAACATTTCCAACCCTGCTCATTAAATACTTTGGATAGAATAATAAAAAGGGATTAACAGACCATGTTTGAATCTTGACTTGGTCCCTTTGTCTTGGGTCTCACACGCCTTTAATGCAATTCTGTTGTTGATGGTGTGATGAGGGAGGCATAGCTCTGAAGGAAAAGCATAAGGAGAGTCTCAAGGGTACTTGTAAGATAACTCCCAGAACCCACTCAACCCATAGTTTCCAACTCTAGGTTCTGGAAATGAGACAGAAACCCCTTTTGAGGCTCCTGACTTCTGAGAAAAGATCCCTTTATGCAAGATCCAAGAAAAACAAAATGTTAAAATAAGAGGGAAGATAGGAGTCGTATTGAATTACTTGAGGAGGAGGTGATGGTATGGGAAGAACAAGTGGATGGGGAGAATATTTTTATGAATCTGTCTGAGGAGAAATATGGGAAATTTAGGGAAGGATGATGACAGTTTGGGAGGGGAACCTCTATAATGTTCCATGTGGGTGGCGAATTCCTCTCCTTTCCCTATGACCACTGAGCAGGGAAAGTCCCCAAAGAGGGATTCAAGAAGACTGGAATAATAAAGTAGCAGTCTTCTGTGAAGAAAACTTTGGATTATATGACTCCTGAATAGCTCAGAGTAAAACTAGGAGGAAATTTGCATATGAACTAATTTGCAAATGTGATTTTGCAAGACCGAAAAGGGGACTAAATCAAGGACTATTGAATTGAGAACTGAATTGCTGGGATGACTATTTATAATTTGGACCTATTAAGGTGCTAATCAATTTTTGCCTCACCTTAACCCTTATAGTGCTTTTTGGAATCGGAGCATTGAAGGGTTTTAGTTGAGAGGCAACCCTTGGGGGGATGAATGCTGGCTGTTGCCTAATCCCCGTTAAACTTCTCCGAAGTCCTAGGACTGTAGCTATGAACTGAAAATACCCGATGGACCTGAGACATCTTTAGACTTAGGTGGATCAGAAAGGCCAAATTTTGTTCATCTGGAGGATCCAACAGGAGAGTCATGACAATGAATATCAGTCTACAAGAAGGGGTTTTGCCTAGATGCTGGAAAAGTGAAAGCGCAAGGAACAGATCCTACTAATGTTCAAAACTATAGGCCAATTTCATATCTATGTTTACCAGCAAAGTTGGTTGTGAAAATTGTCTTAAACCAGCTAACTGATTTTATTGAAAGGCAAATGTAAATCACCCCAGATAATCCAGATTTAGGAGAGGATACAGCACAGAGACAATTTTGAATTTGGTTATTAGCAATATGTGGGGGGAACTCTGGATAGGGGCCAGCTGATATTAGCAATCTCATTGGATCTAACAACAGCTTTTGATCTTGTGGATCATGATTTATTATTAGAAAGACTTCACTCTATTGGAGTCACTGGAGTTGCCTTAGCATGGCCCGTTCTTGATAGGCAGGAACTTCAAGATTCATTGAGAGGTAGACAGTTATAGTGGAGTCCTACAAAGCTCAGCCTTATCACCTATATTATTTAACATCATTTTGAGTCCACTAATGGCATTGATCCAAGAACTGAATACTGTTACAGTATTCAGATGATATACTGCTATTAGCTAAAATATCCACTTACTAGATATATTGATACTTCAAAGAGGTTTATCTAAGGTATCCAAGTGGATAGAGAGCCACAAATTACTTTTAAATGCATCAAAATCTCCAGCCTGTTGGTTTACAGGTTCAAAGGAACGTCCCATATTCACTCCGCTGCTGGATGGTAGGCCTTTTATCTTGGTCCCCAGCTTTAAATACTTAGGAGTCATCTTGGACACTGCTCTCTCATTTGAGATCCGGTAAACACAGTTGTCAAGAAAGGATTTTTCATCCAGAGACAGTTAACACTCAGTAAAGAGGTTCTTTGAAGAGAAGGCTCTACAAACTTTACTTTATGCTTTATTTACTTCATGACTTGATTATGAAAATATGGTTTATCTAGGGTTGCCACACACTTTGTCCAAAGATTGCAAATCCTGCAAAATTCAGGGATCAGACTTTTGGGTAATGCCAGGACATTTGATTATGTCACCCCTCTACATAAAAAGTATAATTGGCGCCCAGTGTCCTTCAGAAGCAAAATTTAAATTACTTTATCTGACGCAGAGAATAACATGGGGACAAATTTGTCCCCGTCCTCACAGGAGCTCAATTTCCCCATTCCGTCATCATTAATTTTGTCTTTCCCTGCCCCATTCCTGTAAGCTCTGACTTAACCGCACAAGCCTCAAACATTTAAGATTTTAAAGTGTTTGAGGCTTGTGCAGATGAGGATGGAGATTGCAGGAATGGCACAGGGACAGGAAAAAAAACTTGCGGGAATGGGATGGGAAAATGAGTTCCTGTGGGGACAGGGAAAAATTTGTCCCCATGTCATTCTCTAGTCTGACATACAAGGCTCTATGAGGGCATGAGTCAACTTACTTGAGCAGATAAACAATCTTATAATCACTTTCTAGATATCTAAGAACTCTCCAAGACTTTTGACTAGCACCTCCTCATTTCAAAATGACACATTGGGCCATTACTCTGGAAAGAGCTTTTTTTCTAGCTTTCCGTAAACCTCTGGAAGAATCTTCCAAAAGAAATTACAGTAGGTCAGAAATGAGTTACAAAACATTCAAAGTTTTATTGAAAGCATTATTTTAGGCAAGCCTTGGAAGGTTGAATATAAATATGATTTTCTTTGGGTATCAACTTTTCAACTAGTTTGGTTGGACATGATTTATGTAAACTGAATTTCTTTTAGGGTGAATGTGTCCATGGATGTTTTTTGTTTTTGTATATCTTGAATTCTTCGGTATGTGTGTGTTAGGCTTTCCTGTTTATTTTATGGAATTCTCTTCAACTAAATATAGCAGTTTTTTTGTAAACCTCCATGATCAAGCTTTTTAAATAAACAATATAAGTATTTTGGATCAGATGAGCTACTTACATAAATTAGCAGATTTAAATGCATGTGGGTCATTATCTTGAGTTTCTCCGACATTCTTGCTTGACTTTTGAATATTGAAGCAAAAATTGCACATAAAAATACCCACAGACTCTGCATCCTGTGGGCCAGTTTTGAAAACTGCTACTATATGACCTTGTTTTTTTGAATTTTAAATCTCAGATCTCTTTTATTAATGCACCCTACTCTGCATTATTAACAACTTCCATTTACTAATTTAAGTCACCCATCTTTCTTTGGAGTTAATCAGCCTTTCAGTTTGGCTGTATCACAGAATAGAGATAGTTACTAATTTATCCCCCCCTTTTTTTTTTTTTTTTTTACAAAACCGTACCGTGGTTTTTAGCACAGGCCGTTGTGGTAACAGCTCTGACGCTTATAGGAATTCTATGAGCATTGGAGCTGACACTGCAACTGCTAGCACTGTTTTGTAAAAGAGGAAGTTAGCTAAGTTGTTGTAACTTTTTAGTCTGTGACTTTGGCAACTGCATTGTGTTTGAATAAGTTTTTGCATAGTCTATAATCTTCTCAGAAACAACTGTTAGATATTCCTTCTTTTAGACAACTTTGTTTATTTATAAAGAGTCAATGTTTCAGACTGAAGGTGCTAGGAGGTAGAATGAACTTCCTTTGGAGTTACGTGCTTCTGTAAGCTTGTTACATTTTTGCAAGGCACTAAGAACATTATTGTTCATTCAAGTTTATTGCATCTAAGGATTAGGTATATTGTTAGTGTTTTACTATTGCATTGCTGCATGTTATTAAATAATTGTATTACCCATTTACAGCAATATGTAATTTGTGGGCGATTTTCTGTATGTTTTGTCTTGTGTGCTTTTTTTTATTGTGTATGTATAAATAATTTGTACCCGGCGGTGTAGTATGGATAGCAGGTGCACAGGGCAGTGGAGCCCTCCTCTCTCTTCCCTGCTCCCTCCCATTGTGCACACCTTCCCCCCTCCCCCCACCTCTTTAACTTTATTGGTTTGAGCAGCATCTCCAACCTTCTGCCCACACCGAACTTGGCTGTCCCTCTGATGTCACTTCCTGGTTCTGCGACAGCAGGTTGGAGATCTGCTTACACTGACAGAGAGAGGTAAGTGGTGGGGGGAGAAGGTGAGCATATGGCAGAGAGGAGGAGAGATGCCCCCCCCCATCCCCTTGCTTGCCACTGTTTGTTTCCCACTTAGAAATGTGGGATAATGCAGGCTATGCATATTTTAAATAAATTAAGATCAGTGCTGTATGCTGATTGTAATAATTTAATTCAGAACGTCAGTTACCTAAATGGATGCTGTGAAAGTTTTACTCTTTGCCTTGCAAAAACATAAGGACATTTTTATCTGATATATATTTTTTTTCCTATTCCCCCATCTTTTTGTGGCTGAAAATGGCAGGACAATAGGAATTAGGAATGATTTTCCCAGAAAGCAGCTAGCTGATTGGTCATTTACTTCTCTCATTCTATAACATGGTGTCTAAATTTATGACAACACAACAGGAGAAACACCTCTGTGGGATGAAGACTCACACAAAAATACAGTGAAGACGAATAAAAGTGCTGCGATTCTTTATTATTCAAACTCAAATGATTAGACATGATCATGTTTCGGTTCTGTGGCCTGCATCAGGAGTCTATAAACAATAGAAACATGATGGCAGATAAAGGCCAAATGGCCCATCTAGTCTGCCCATCTGCAGTAACCATAAAGACATAATTACAAAAGTCAATAACAATACCACTATAAGCTGAGACCATAAACCTTACATTCCAATCTGAACTAGATAAAAATTCTGTAACTATTCAAAACATAGAGACTGAATATGTTTAAAAAGAGAACAATTAAAAAATAAAACACTATCTTTCACATTTAAATCAAACACTATACATGTGAAAGACTATGTATTTCAAAAAATGTGCATGTATCATACAGGAAAGATGACATACCTCTAGTTCAGATTGGAATTTTCTTTAATTGTTTTATGCACATTTCATTTATTTGTGATATGCCAAACAATCACTTGATGGTAGTGAGTAGGTTTTGCCTTCATCTGTTTGTTTATTTATTTTTATGCGTTTGAAAATACAGCAGAATCCCAGTTAATTGGTATAAAACTAAGGCAGCACCATAAACGGGCTGCTTCTGGCCAGCCCCGGCAGGGCCTTTCCTGTGTCACGTCACTTCTGACTGGTCCTGCAGGGTGAAGGAGAGGGGAGATGGATGGATGCTGGACCCATAAGTGGGGGAGAAGGTGAGGAGAGAAAGTGACCCAGAAAGAAGGGAAGAACAGATGCTGGACCTACAAGTGGGGGTGGGGGGATGATAGAGTGAGGTGGGAAGGGAGACAAAACTATTTTTATAGTAACTCTCAAGCAACTAGAAACTACAGTTATTCGGCATCCACCAATCCCCAGGGGTGCTGGATAACTGAGAGTTTACTGTTTTTGAATGTAAGGTTTATGGCTTCAGCTTATATTTGTATTGTTATTATTGATTTTTGTAATTGTTTTTATAACTTTATATTTATAATAATATTTTTGTACATTTATTTTTTTTATAGACTCCTGATGTAGGCCTTAGAGCCAAAACACAATCATGTTGAGTCATTTGTGTTTGAACAATAAAGAATTGCAGCACTTTTGGCCATCTTCACTCTTTTTTTGTGTGAGCATAAATTTATGTACTACGCGCATAAATGTTTAGAATACTAGCACTTACGTTGGTAAGTTTACACGTGTGTGAATAAATGTTAGCTATACACTCAGCGCAGAGGTGTAGCCAGACATGGTATTTTGAGTGTACCTGAACCCGAAATGGGTGAGCACACAATTCCCACCCACCCCCATGCGGTCTGCCCTCATCCCAGCTCCTGTACCAGCAATCCCCAACAAATAAATACCTGAGCTGGCAGGGATTCCCAAGCCCCTCCAGCTGGAAGAGGTCAATCTCCTACTTGTTGCAGCTGGTGGTACTGTTCGTGTGCTGCTGTTGTGCCGGCCTTTCCCCTCCCACCCAGGCTCAGTTTTTGTGCATGCATGAAAACTGAGAATGCACAGGGGATAGGGTTGTGCCGGTGTGGCAGCATTACAAGGACAGTGCTGCCGGCTGCAGCAAGTAAGGGAATGACCTGTTCTGGCCTCCAGAGGACCTCTTCTATCTGACAGGTCATGGGGATCTCTGTCAGCCATAACAAAGTTGCCAGAAATTTGGGTGGGCCCACGCAAATCCCATCTGTACTGGCTCAGCGCTGTTCTGTAAATTGTGTGCGACTCTTGGAGTGCAACTGTAAGCTGGGTGCTCACAGGAGAGGAGGACAGGACAGAGACTCGATGGGACTAACTTTTATTTGTGTATCTTATAGTACAATGTTTCTCAACTCGGTTCTGGAGTACCCCCTTGCCTTTACATTACATTACATTAGTGATTTCTATTCCGCCATTACCTTGCGATTCAAGGCGGATTACATAAGAGTTGTCATGAAGTTACAAACATCTGAAAACCTGGCTTTTCTCAAAAAATGTAAGTCTCCCTCCAACTTAGGAATCAAGGAAACTCTTATATCTTGGCATCCCAAGTCCTCTAAATTTTCTTCCCACTTCTACCTCTAACCCTCTGTTGTAGTTCCTTCCTATTTCTCCTACTGTAAACCGCGTCGAGCTCTACGAACGTGGAGATAATGCGGTATACAAACCTAAGGATTAGATTAGATTAGATATAAAGATGGATTACATAAGAATTGCCGTGAAATTAGGTAATAACATGTTGTGCAATTTGAACATTTTAGATTTGATAAGGAGTAGACAGTGTAGTAGGTGGAGCTTGGGAAGGAACTGGTCGCGTTAAATAGGTTTTATGTATTTTTTTAGATATCCACATTGAATTTGCATAAACATGATTTGCATACACTACCTCCATTCTATGCAAATTTCTTTCATGCATATTCATTGCGGATATCTTGAAAACCTGACTGGCACAGGGGTACTCCAGGACCGAGTTGACAAACACTGTTATAGAATACTGGAAGTTACGTGCTAAATCAGCTGCATTTAGGCGTGCCCACGTACGCATGGTGGAAGTGGGTGCACCTAAATGAAGGCGTGTCGATGCCAATTAATGCTAGTATTCTATATTGGAATTTTAGCACCCAGATCCTGTTATAGGATTAGGATTCTGCGCGGCTTTTCTGCACATAAATTGTGGCGCCAAGTTATAGAATTACCTCCATCCTGTTCTTTGAATATTGCCATTCCCTTTTTAACTAGTCCTTTTTAAATTTAAATTTTTGATATACTGTCTGAGCCTTTATTCAAACTACACCCGCTTAATGTCTGCAGCTGTCTAAGGTGCCTCTGAAACATTCGTTTTCACGAAACAAAGCCTTTACTAACAGCTCGTCAGCATGCGTTTTTAACCTGCAGTTCATTCACACTAATATCTTTCTAACTTCTGTTTCTCTTTCCTCGCTTCTAGATCCTGCATTTCTTTTCTCTGTGCTTAGCCCTCTTTAAATTCTGATATCTGTTACTATCCTGTGAGCTGCAAGAAGGTAAACATATAGTTCCACCTTAGAGTCCCAAACTTGCTATACATTTTTTGACAACAAACTTGTAGGGCTTTCAAAGAAAATGTGTTAGAAAACATCAAAGTAAGACTGTGGAAGAACTATTATGGATCCAATTTAACTTTGAAAACTGCCTTGGTGCATAGAGCGTTTTGGACCCCAGTTAGAATACAAAAGTTAAATAGTTCAAAGTCTAGTAGATGCTGGCACTGTAATCTTGAAGTAGGGACTTTGGATCATCTTTTGTTTTATTGTCCCTTTATCTTAGCCTTTTGGAACTCAATTTGGGATCAAGTAAATTGTTTATTGGAAAAGCATGTGGCATTATCTTATGATACAGTACTATTTGGTATGTCAATGAGGAAAAAGAGCAAAATATCATCAAATAACAATAAACTTTTATTGATAATGACAGGAGTCGCCATTCAGCACATCACAAGTAATTGGAAAAATTACAGTAGACTCAATTATAATTTCTGGTGGAACTCATTATGTCACATATATAAAATGGAAAGAACAATAGCTATACAACAATTTAATAAAATTTGGGAGCCATTAACTTCTTATTGTAATGAGTAAACACCATTTTCTATTGAAATTTATACCGTCTAATGTTTGGGAGGGGGGGAGGTATATTTTTTAATATTCATATTGGGAAATAGAGGAATGATGGGAGGGGAGGGTGGTAATTTTATGTGTTGTAAGATAAATTAGAAAGATTGTCAAGTGATGTGTTTAATTGTATTGTTTCACTGTTTGTACACTTGATGTAAGATTGAAAATGAATAAAGAATAAAAAAAAAAAAGAAAAAAAGAAAACTGCCTTGGTGGATTTTTAGTTCAAATGGTGGTCAAACAAACATGAAACAAAAAAATGAAACTGTTGAACATGCTGGTGCCATGTCCCCTCTGTATTTGTGCTGGGGCTGAGTGTAGCTCATTTTTCAGCTCCCACTGATACGTAAATTCAAGTTGAAACTCGAGATGGGATGTTCTCATGGCAAAACTGCAGCTTCTGCCTCTGCCTTTGATGACACAAGGTTATCCCCTTTATTACCACATTCAGCAGCGCTTCTTATCATTATTATTGTTGCTCAGAATTGTTGCTCCTTCATATTAAGGTCTAAGATCCAGAAATGAAGCCTCTCCTCCTTAAACAGTGCAAAATAATTGTGATCCACACTTAAGCAGTTACCAGCAAATACAATTCAACAGTCATGATCTAAAATACATTACGGTATAAGCAAACATTAAAATAGAAGTAAAATCAACTATCAAATAATTTATACATAGCTAAGAACTTCAGCAAATAATATCTTACAAGCCTAGCCTGACATACTGTAGACTCCTGCATGAGATGAAATTATCACTGTGATAGCCTTTCCCCCGAGGGTCAAATTGTGAGCTTGCTGTTTTGCTCTTCATTAAGTGATCAATTGAAAGGTACAGTGGGAGCCTATTTCGAAACTGCACCTGGGCGCCCAGATGACATCATGAAATACTCGTAACAGTGTACTGTACATTTACATGTACCATAGACCTGGTCTAAGTGAGGGCTCCTAAATATGTCTGGTTAATGGGCATTAGTTGTTGTTGGTTTTTTAATATACCGCTTGGACAAGGTGTATTAAGCAGTTTACAATCAAGAACTCAAGCATTTTTCCCTATCTGTCCCAGCGGGCTCACATTCTATCTAATGTACCTGAATATTTGTAATAAAGAAGCAAAAAGAATACATTTAAGAACGTGAGACGTTTTTATGCTAATGATTGGAAAGTGGAAGAGTGCCATGAGACCCTCACTTCTGAGACTTTTCTTCCCCTGGTTGTTGTAAGACGAGTACTGTTTGATAGTAATGGTGATCTGATTAGTTTGCAGTGTTTTTTTTGCTTTTGATAAAATATTTTCACCACTGTCCTTAATAATACTGAAGTGACTGGGTACCTAAAGACGGCAGGGATGTGCGTAACTTACATCCTGTTTTACAAAGCCGCGCAGCAACAGCCCCAGAGCCCTTTAAATCGCTATGGGCTTCGGGGCCATTACTGCGCAGCAGCCGCTAGTGCGGCTTTGTATAACAGGCCCTTAGTGTTAAGAACATAAGTATTGCTGCTGCTGGGTCAGACCAGTGGTCCATCATGCCCAGCAGTCTGCTCACGCGGTGGCCCTCCGGTCAAAGACCAGCACCCAACTGAGACTAGCCCTACTTGCTTACGTCTGTGTTCAGCAGGAACTTATCTAGCTTTGCCTTGAATCCCCGGAGGGTGTTTTCCCCCATGACAGACTCCGGAAGAGCGTTCCAGTTTTCTACCACTCTCTAGGTAAAGAAGAACTTCTTTATGTTTGTACGGAATCTATCAACTTTAGAGACTGCCCTCTCATTCTCCCTACCTTGGAGAGGATGAACAACCTGTCCTTGTCTACTAAGTCTATCCCCTTCAGTACCTTGAAGGTTTCGATCATGTCCCCTCTCAATCTCCTCTGTTCGAGGGAGAAGAGGCCCAGTTTCTCTAATCTTTCGCTGTACGACAGCTCCTCCAAACTTTTAACCATCTTAGTCGCTCTTCTCTGGACCCTTTCGAGTAGTCAAATAACTTATAAGGTGTCACCCAAAGTGGCTCAAAGGATTCAACCTATTATATATGCCAAAACATACCACTTATTAGGGATAGTGCACCTACTACCATCAGCTATTATAGTGTCTTATAAGAACTAAACTCAGGAAAAGGCCTCAGAATCGGAGCCTACGCACAGTCTTGATCACAGACTGAAGTTGTCAGCGTAGTTTTTTTAGCTCCTTAGCTCCAGTCATAGGCCAAAAACCTGAGAATGTGTATTAGTATTTTTTAATAATTTTTATAAATATTTTTAATACTTTTTTGAATAAATAATTTTAAATATTCTAAGTAACTGAATGTTATTTTAGTAGATGCAACTATTCCTAAGTTTTGAAAAAACTAGCAACTGAGCACTTATCTCAATCTCCTTTCATGTGTGTCCTTTCAATTTATAAACTTAGGAATAGTTGCATCTACTAAAATAACATTCAGTTACTTAGAATATTTAAAAGTATTAAAAATATTTATAAAAATTATTAAAAAATACTAATACACATTCTCAGGTTTTTGGCCTATGACTGGAGCTAAGGAGCTAAAAAAACTACGCTGACAACTTCAGTCTGTGATCAAGACTGTGCGTAGGCTCCGATTCTGAGGCCTTTTCCTGAGTTTAGTTCTTATAAGACACTATAATAGCTGATGGTAGTAGGTGCACTATCCCTAATAAGTGGTATGTTTTGGCATATATAATAGGTTGAACCCTTTCGAGTAGTACCATGTCCTTCTTCATGTACGGCGCCCAGTGTTCTGTAAGTTATGTGTATAATTGAGAGCCCCCATCCCATATGAATCCCTCCTTGCATTGATGGTCTAGGTAAAGTAAAATATGCTGTTTATAGAATAGCATGTAGGCACTCAGCTGGCACCTTCGTGCGTAAGATGTACAAAGGGCATGGAAATGTGGGCACCCTGATAACAGAATTGCCACTATTTTTCAGATATCTTTCGTAGCAGATTCTGAGGTATAATTAGAGCTTCTAATTTTACCTGGTAAACACTAACACAACAACCCCGATGCACAAAAATTTAAATATGTGGTGGGTTTTGTTTTTCAAAAAATCTTTATATATCCCCTAAATTTCTATGTAAGTCGCCCAGATCTGGGATTGGTACCCAGATCCAAGATCTGTGCACCACTTGATGAGGAAATGCACACCAGTTGCTTAATTGATGCTAAATGTGGCTTAATTGGAGTGGGGGCACAGATCTCTTTTCCTGCACACAACCCAAAAGAGGACATGGCCATGAGAGGGACATGGGCGAGTCATGGGCGTTCCCAAAGGTTAAGTGTTAAGGTACGAGCATACAGTACTTGTGTCACAAAAGCCCCAGTTTTTGATACCTTCAGAGAACCCTAATTTGCTGCAAAATTTACAATTTATAAACATCTACGAATAGAAGCCTTAGGTTTTATCAAAATAGTTTTCCAAAACTGTTATCTGCACAGAATATCACTTGTTTATACTAATTTTAAAATTATAGAATTTTTTTTGTCATGGCTGTATTGTAGGAAAATCCATATGAAAATAAGAATATTGCATCCCAGTGCGTTAAATATTTTTGGGGAAAAATATAGAAATTGAAATCTTATGATATACCAAGTTTTAATAGCTAGCTTGAGGTTTGCATGGCTATGAATATGAAAAACCAGATAACCCCCGAGATGCATGCTTGTTCTCAGTCCTGAAGCAATGAAGACTGTGTTTTCAGCGTCAGGGCAGTGTGTTCCTGCATTCAGTACAGAATTATATAGGCAATTATTTTTGATATTTGGTTTCTGTTTATTTTTTTGTCTTTTTTGAACATGCCGATTTTCCTTTGTTGTAGGAAGGAACAACCAGAATTGGCCGAAGTGATTCAGACCAAGAGCAGGATGTTGGTAAGACAATAAAACCTTAGGTTGTTCCAAAAGGAGCTCACCTGAAAGAAATTGGCAGATCTTCATTTTCTGAAGCTAAATTACCAATTTATGTTCCTGGTCAATCTCTAAGAGAGATGGCTGTCCATACCCTCAGGACGATCCCTTAAATTAGATAATGCCTGTAGGCGTATTTACTCCCATTTCATACCTAGACTATGAAATCAAATCTCACCATCCATTAGATCATTGGAAGGATTATTAAGCTTCTGGAAAGCTATGAGAACTTCTCTCTGTACACAAAAATAATAAAAAATGTGGATACTGTTTGTAACCATATTGAATCTGTACAAGTCTTTGGGCTCCTTTTATCAAGGTGCACTACGGGGGTTAGCGCGTCAGACATTTCATCACGCGCTAACCCCCGCGGCACACCATTCCTGGATCAAATCATTCCTGGATAGAACCTTTAAATTCCAAGCGAACAGACAGCAAGTCTGGCTGAGAAACTACATAAATGAACCCAATCTGACTTACAGTGCACCAAATTCATTGACTAAACTGTCCTCTCCCTCACTAGGATTTCCCCCTCTGTAAACGCCTTTTCTTTCTCTCAAGCTTTCTATTTAGACTTATTGTATTGTATTCAGACTTATTGTTATTCGCTGATTGTCCAGCCTTCTTTCAATGTGAACCGCCTAGAAGTCGCCTGACTATGGCGGTATAGAAAAATTAAGTTATTATTATTATTATAAAAAATTAACGCTTCGTCAATGGAGGCGTTAGCGACTAGCGTGGCAGGCGGTTGAACGCGCGGTATTCTGCGCGTTTACCGCCTACTGCAGCTTGATAAAAGGAGCCCTTTTGTGTTTGTATTACGAGTCTTGTAATCTAATATGTGTCCTTTTTATCTTACTGCTGTCTTATACTCATATTGTGTATGTAATCCATTCTGTGCTCTCTTGGGAAGATGAAGTAAAAAAAAAAAGCAAATAAATACAATGGAAAGCAGTTGCTTCCTTGAGTAGCGCTCTGGTTGTATGCTTCTTTAAAAAGTACAAGGCTGCATTTACTATGGCCCTGATTCGTCGATCGTCGCTAAACCTGTGAAAACAGGTTTAGCGACGATCGCTTCTAACCGACCCGATTCACAAAATGGCCCTCTGCGTGTTTTTCCTCTCGATCACCCATTTTCCGATCCGGCCATGCAAATATGTAAAATCCCCATGCAAAATAGCCAAGCGATTGATTCACTAACGTTTGCTTGGCTATTTTCTTTAATGGCACATATATTTTGCACTCTCACATCAACCGGACGATAGATAGGGGGATTACGATGAACCTCCACTTGAATCATTTGCATGCAAAATTTTTAGTGCATCTAGCTCTTAGGGCTTCTTTTACAAAGGTGAACTAGCGTTTTTTTAGTGCACACCACTGGATTAGCGCATGCTATAGCGCGCAATAGCTGAAAAACTACTGCCTGCTCAAGAGGAGGTGGCAGTGGCTAGCGCGCGCAACATTTTAGTGCTCGCTATTCCGTGCGTTAAGGTCTTAACGCACCTTTGTAAAAGGAGCCCTTAGTCTCCCTACTCATGGTAACAGATATTAGTTGGCAGCACACATACCAACCAATAAGAAAGCAGTACAATTTGGTCAGAAAGTTTCAAAGCAAAGATGATAAAGAAAATGAAATACGTATCTGAATAACTTAAAATGCATTTCATTGCAGCTAGGTATCTATCTATCTTTGTGTGGTAAGCATGTGTTTGTATATGTATGGATCTCTGTTTGTGGTATCTGGGGGTACTTATGAGGAAAAGTGGCAGTTGCAGGGGTTAGTTGTTGGAAGCAGAAGAAGCTTACAAGGTGGGGGGACATTTGTAGGGAGGTAGTTTCCAGGGGGTTAAAGAATAGTGAAAGATAATTTGAAAGGGGATATTCCCTAACCATTATGTTTCACTTTATGTAAGGTTCTATGTTACAGAAGCTAGAAGTTCTCCCAAAGAAATGCACTGGTTTATTAGAGGGGGGAGGCCTCATTTCTCTGAAACTCGTAATCCAATCTGTCCCATGCCAAATTCATCCATTTAAATTTTTAGTTATTTTGCCCTCAAACAGAAAGACAGACATTTCACGACCCTTTTATATAATTCTTTTTAATTTCCATAACGTTCATTGGGTTAGAAAGAAGAAAAATGTCACAACAAAGTGGTCTATGAAATACCAGTCTTTGGAATACAAAGAGAAGGGCGTGTCAAAAGTAAAGAAATAGAGATAAGAATATTTGTTACAAATAATGAAAATGACAGAACTATGCATATAAAACACTAGTCTAAGTTGCATGAATAATTATTTTCATGAAACATACCACAGTTAAGCTATCCTTTGCAAGTGAAGATTTGATTTCTTATCGCCCCTACCTTTCAGAAAGCCGGTGCATGTGTGTAGATGTTCAAAGGAGCACAGTTCAGTTGTTAGAAAGTCTCTTTAATTTCCAATTGAATAAAATATGATGATGGTTTTCCAGTGTTACATGGTCAGTGGATGGAGAAGGACCACTGTATCATAGACAACAAATGTGGGACAGTGACACTGCAGGTAATCCAAGGAGCGCATTGCAGTGTCAATGGACAAGAAGTTACAGGTTCCTGTCGTTTATCACAAGGTAGAGTTTGCATTTCCTACTTTTTGATATTAGTCTACTACTACTACTACTATTAATAATTATTTCTATAGCGCTACCAGACGTACGTAGTGCTGTACAGAGATTGATGGGCAGTGGGGAGTAGGGTTATGGATTGAAGGCTATATCAAAAGGTGGGTTTTCAGTCTTCTTTTAAACAAGGGAAGGGGCTTGGCGGACAAACTCAGATAATTTATTCCAGGCATAGTGGGCTAATGGTTATGTGTATGAGCATTAGTAAGTTAGTGTTATCTACTCTTTGTACCCTTATAATATTATTCTAGAATTTGTAATGTCTGTTCTGTAATGATGGAACTTTATAGTTTGGATGAAGATCCTTGTGGGAAACCAAACATCGAGAGGGTATGCATATAACTGATTTTATAAAGACATTTATAGCCTAATTCTATGCATGGCTCTAAAAATTGTGCACAAATTTGGGTGTATGCCCAATTTCCACACACAACTTAATTGAATAACAAGCCAGTTATTGGGCACTAATAATCAATGATCAGTCTACTGTAATTGCCATTAATTAAAATGTATGCATGCACTTTTGGATACTGGAATCGATGCGTAAAATTTAAGTATGGATCCAGAAAGGGGGTGTAGCCATGGGAGGGGCATGGGCAGATCAGGAGCATTCCTGGAATTTTATGTGCGCTTTTATAGAATAAGAGAGATCCACGTGCAATTTAGGTGTGAGAATTTGCACCAGGTTCCACTTGGTGCAAATCCTCACACCTCAAAGTGGACGCGGGTCTTTGTGCCAAATGCTAAATGGCGCCTGATTTTAAATGCCATTTATAGAATAGTTTTAGCAGTGCCAATTTTTCGGCACCGTTTTATAGAATTGAGTCCTTAATAATTGTCTTTATAAAATATTAGCACAGATGTTGAAGCCACACCTATATTGAAGGTGTAAGTAGTTATGCCTGCTCAAGAGCAATTGTAAATGCTTATATAGAAAGAGTATGCACAAATTCCATAATTTGTTGATGCTTCTGCCAAATTCCTCCCATGAACAAGCTTACTTAAAGATGCTTGTAAGTGTACACCTAAATGCACTGTGCATACTTTTAATCATGAAGTAATTTTATTGAGGCACTTTTACAGTTTATAAAATTTCTTAAATGTCCAGCATATGGTTGGATGGAACTCCTCTTGTATGAGGAAAGACTACAATGGTTAGGGCTCTTCAGCTTGGAAAAGAGACAGCTGAGGGAAGATATGATTGAAGTCTACAAAATCCTGAGTGGAGTAGAACAGGTACAAGTGGATTGATTTTTTGCTCTGTCAAAAATTACAAAGACTAGGGGACACTCGATGAAGTTACAGTGAAATACTTTTTAAACCAATAGGAGCACATTTTTTTTTTTCACTCAGAGAATAGTTAAGCTCTGAAACGCATTGCCAGAGGATGTAGTAAGAGCAGATAGTGTAGCTGGTTTTAAGAAAGGTTTGGACAAGTTCCTGGAGGAAAAGTCCATAGTCTGTTATTGAGAAAGACACGGGGAAAGCCACTGCTTGCCCTCTGTTGGTAGCATGGAATATTGCTATTGCTTGGGTTTTGGCCAGATACTAGTGACCTGGATTGGCCACTGTGAGAACGGGCTACTGGGCTTGATGGACCAATGGTCTGACCCAGTAAGACTATTCTTATGTAAGATTGCAAGAACTTTCTATTATTTTTATAGATGTTTTCTTTAACAGGTGCCGTTGTAATCCTTGGTAAAGTTCATAAGTTTAGGTTCAACCATCCAGCAGAGGCAGCTGTTTTGCGAGAGAGAAGATCAGTAAGTTCAGTACATTTATGTTTGTTTTCTAGGTTCATGCTTTGTTCATCTTTCTCTAACCTGATATTTCCCATGATAAGGAAATGTGAATCCAGCTCTATTTATTTTCTTTGTATCTTTAAAATGTAGTACGCAATCAACAAGGAGCTTCAGCAATTTGAAACAATTAAAAGTAGGTAATGCACTGAGCCTGCTTAGCAGAAGAAGAAATATCATAAACAAGAAAGCAAAGAACAATCACTGGAAGGTTCAGGAGGAAGGTTCAATCTTTTAGGCATTCTAGGTAGGAGATTTGAAATTCTGATCATCCAGAGCAGCAGTACAGAGGGGAAAGTCTTTAATTTGTAAGCAACTGGGGCTTATTTTGAAAGATGGGCTCCATCTTAAACAGAATTGGAACTTTGATGGTGGCATTAATACACAAAAATGATAAAGCAGCTTTTAAACTTAATAAGAGTGGAGAGTTAAAAATAGTGCACTAAGTGCAGATATCCATATATCAGGGGCGTAGCTGCCACTGAGTGAGCCCAACAAAATGCCCAGGGCTACCCAGTGGTAGGGATCCGCCTAAAGCTGAATTTTTCCTTCCTCTCCTCCCCCTCTTTACTCGGGTCTGGCACTCTCACTTGTCCCTTGGTCCTCCAAAGGCTGCAGCAGAGGATACTGAAAGCCACCTTTCTCTGACCAGCAGGACCACCCACAGGTGGTTGCATCAGAGAAGTGAGACCTGGCAGAGAATTGGCCTCACCAGTCAGAGAGAGAGGGGCAGCTTTCAGCATTCTGTGTAGTGGCCTTTGGAGGACTGGCGGATGCTGGACATAGGAGGAAGACAAATGATGTTTGGGATGGAGCATAGACACAAATGGGGATGCTGGACAGAGTAAGATAGGAAAACAGAAGAGAATGGAACATGAACATGGAAGGAGGATAGGGACAGGGATAAGAGTGGGAAGACACTGGACAGGATAGATAAGCATGCAGAGGAAAGGTGGATAATGGACATACAGAGAGAAAAAATATCAAAAGGACAGGAGACCCTGGAAAATGATAAGAAAAAATCAGAGAAAAGCAGGACACACTGGGACCAAACCAATGCTCATTCAACAAAGGTAGAGAAAATTGTTTTTTGTTTCTGAATTGATTAATTGCAATACAGTATGTCAGCTTTGGGAAATTGCATTTCAGTTTCCAGTGCTGTGATAGGTTTGTTATTTTCAGGTTTGTTTACTGGAGCTCCCCACTGGTCTAGCAGTGATTCCCACATGCTCCTGCCCATGCTTTCTCTGTAGTAAAAATGCTGCCGAGACTTATGGTGGCTGGAAGTTTTGGCAACCATTTTACCATAGAGAAACAAGGCTAGGAGTGGAATTCTCTCCTGGCCAAACACACCGCTAAACCACCAGGAAAGTATGATAGGTCTAGGTCCAGGAGGGTGGGTTAGTTGTCCTGTTTGGGAAGGGAAAGAGGGAGGGAGGGAAGGGAATGCAAAACTGCTAGTTTGTAGGGGGGAGGGGGTGCATGTGCGGGTAGTCTGCTGGTTCAGGGGGTGGTGTCAACAGAAGACGTAGGAGGACTTGAATATAACTGAGACCCCCATTTTTTGGCCACTTTTTTTGGCCTTAAAATCTTGGTATTTATTCAAGTATATACGGTATATCTCTGTAATCTATAGGAAGTTCAGGATAAAAAATTTTGACCGTGATTTTTATAGACTAAGATCAAATTTCCTACCAACTTTTATCTGTAACAATTTATCTCTTCTTTATCTTTAGCCTTTACTTCTGTTGTCTGTAATCCCACTTTTGGTACTTTTTCGCTCAGCAGGTCACAGATATAATATATACACACATACAGATATATATACGAGGGAGTGCTAAGCGTTATTTTGCCACTGTAGCTGAAAAGTGTGTTATCTTATTTCATTAAGTGCCAATTTGCAGAAACAAAATTTTGTTTTTTGACATTGTTTCAGATCATTGATTGAACTTATATGCACATCATTCTCTTCTTGGTTGGGCTGAGAACATTTCAGTACCCCTCATGTATGTATGTATATATGTATAGCCCTAATGAATATGCATGGGGCAGATGTGAATGCCTGTCACCTCCTTTATATGCAAATCTCTCTCATCCATATATATATATATATAGATAGATAGATATCTATATATATATATCTATATATATTTATATATATATATCTATATCTATATATATAGATGAGAGAGATTCAGGTGACAGGCATTCAGATCTGCCCCATGCATATTCATTAGGGCTATTCTGAAAACCTGACTGGCTGGTGGTCCTCCAGGTCAGGGTTCGGAACCACTGCTTTATAGTATGCCAAAACCATCACAGCATAAATAAAATTGTGCCATTATATCAATGTGGGTAGTAGCATTTAAAGTCTCCAGTTTGTCAGAATAGACTTGTAGGCCATCATAGTTAGATATTAAGTTAGTATGTGAGCACGTTTCTTAAATGTTCAAGGTTGAACTGTAACATCAACAAATAAGTGATAAATGCACTTCCAGAATCCTGCTAGCATAAGCTTGTACCTCAGACCAGAAACTGAGGAGCAGGCAGAACCGAAAAAAGGTGGGCCAGATTAGCCAAATACATCTCTCACTTTTTGGCAGTGACTATCAGTGGCAATACCAGAGGCATGGTTAGGAGGATGCAAGGGGAGCAACCACTCCTCCAAATGGACTTTCAATAAAAACGGTACCTAAGCAGTTTTAAAAGCCTATGTGCACTGCCACCTATTTTCTACAGAGTCTAGAAGCTGTCTTTATTGATTAATGGGTTTTATGGAAATTTATTGCATTATTTAGCTCATAGCAATACATTTGCCTTCTCTACAATGGATCCGAGAAGTGCTACTAATGTTGACCAGTGGACAGCACTGAAAGTAATTCCTTTTTTTGTTTTGTTTTGTTTTACTCGATGTGTTGTAGTGTGGAGCAATTCCAAGAGATCCATCATTCTAGTTTTCATGTCTTATCCTTTCTCTAGAACAATGATACTTCCTTTTTGAGAAGCAGTTCTTTGGAATGGTTGGATTTGGGTGGTGATTTCACGTCTTTCACTTTTCGTGCCCTGCCTTCTCCTCTTCCAGCAAGGTATGTTGAATATCCCATATCTTGTGTGATTTATCAATGACAAAATCATGGAAGAGAAAGTTTTGAATGTATTTCAGTACTAAGAAGTGCCTTGTTTCTACTTTGTCACAGTCAAGACCATTTGGAACAAGATGGAGGGGAACAACCAAGGGAAAGGGGGTAAGCAAAACTTTTTGGAACCATTTAATTTAAAAAAAATCTTATCAAATGTGCTCAAGAGAGGGGTTGTGAAACATTTTCCCATTGCAGTCCCTGAAAAATTACAGATTTTGTGGGTTATGTTCAGGCATTTGCAGGGGTCACTCATAGATTGTCAAAAGACTGCCTGTGGTTTCCACAAAAAATTACAGCTATTTATCACTGTGGAAATGCTAGAATATATATTTTTGTAATAGTATGTTTGCCTCCTTTTGCTGAAAACAGTGATATGATCCCTTTGATTGAACTCTTGCCTTTGTTTTCTCAGAGCTGGATAGGTATATTTATGATGAATAATGATCAGACTGAGTTTTAGCTTGATTTGTAAATACAACAGATATTTTAAGACATGTCTTAATATTTGACAAAGATTATTTGATACCTGTCTTTATTGATATAGAGGGGGATAAGGTATGTTATTTCAACAGAATGGTGGAAAGGGATATAAAAATATTAAGAGGTTCTTTTATCCATGGGAATGGTCTTTTCATAAAATTGTCCACCCTTTGGACAGCATGCCCATATAACGTTACCTACAGTTTAAGGCAGTGTTCTTCAAATCAAGGCCCTTGGGACAAGGGTGCATTCTGATTTTTTTTCTTGTTTGTGTTTGTGTGTTTTGTTGTTGACAAGCTTTGCTTCTAATACTGGGCTTCTTTCTTTCCTTCCCCTCCCTTCCCTGCTGCCTCCACAGCCTCCAGCCATTTGTGTGTCTTCACCATCAGCAATTAATCCAGGCTGTCCAGCTTACCTGGGGGAGGGGGGGGGAGGCAGGGGTTTTCTGCCAGAACTTCCTGTTGCCACATGGGTAAGATGTGGCAGAAGGACGGACCCAAAGACGGAGCAAACAACCTGGCTTTATTGCTGCCATGGTAGACATGCAAACAGTTGGATGACCCTGGGAAAAGGAATGTGGGGAGAGATACTGGACTCAGAGTGAGAGAAGGAGTAATGCTGGATCACTGAGGTAGACTTCAATTGATGCCACACTGTTATCCCTCATTATTCTCAATATCATTTCATTTCATTTTTTGAGACAGACACAGAGATATTGGTGTTAGTTCTTAAATGGGGAATACTCCTTGAAACAGCTCAGAATGCGAAACGCTGAATTCATGTCAGAGCCCCATTCAGTATATCCATATAAGAATAAGATAAGTTTCTCTTAAATCTAATTATTTATCTAAATTATCATTAAGAAGGTAATTAAAAAATATTTAAAGGCCGATGAGGAGGCTGGCTGCTTGTAGGCTCGAGTTTTACATGAAATATGAAACTTGAGTGCACCGCTGAAGCCATTAATGAAATTGAAAGTAAATGAATGACTGAATGAATGACTGAAGATGAATTGAAGTCGAACATGAGTAAAAGTTTTTGAAATACTATATGAAATTTTTGTGACATAATGAAATGATATTGAAAACAATGAGAGATAAGAGTGTGGCATCAATTGAAGTCTAAATTATTAACATTGTTCTCACTCTCAAATAATACTATTGAAGCCACTCTAGTAAGGGATCACTGAGGTGGCATGGGAAAAAGAGAGAGAGATGCTAGAAAGAAAGGGGAAATGATGCACATGGATGGAATGGAAGGGAAGAGAGAAGGGAAATAATACACATGGATGGATATGAAAGAGGAGAGAGGAAGGACTGCACATGGATGGGGGGAAGTGATGGAAAACTAAGATTTGAGAAGGAGGCAGAAAGACCAGTTGAAAGATCAGTGCCAAAGACGAATATAGGGCAGAAAGAGCAAAAGGCCCTGGAAACATTCAAAATACAGACAAAGCTAAGCAGGACCATAAACTGAAAACAAGGTTTTGGTGGTGATCAGCGTTTTGCTGACTGCTGCAGATGTTACACCTAGATATTCAGTGTCGAACCATGTCTGGGCTACTGCATTGAATTTCCAGGTATATGGAGCTGGCGAAAACATAGCTGCCACTTATCTTTATGCAGGTCTTCATAGCCGATTAAGACATTTCTTGTGATCGTGTTTGTAAAGTTATCTAAGGGTATTGAAAATTGACACTTAACTGGCTAAGTGCTGACGCCGCACTTGGAACGGTCTCAATATAGCCAGTTTTGGCTTGAGATCTAACCAGGCGTTTTCTGCGTCCCTGTTCAGTTAAGTGGCACTAAAAATACCCAGTTAACCCTAAACAGATGATTTAAATGGCCAGGAGCCTCTCCTGGCCATTAAAATCATTTTGAATATCAGGCCCAAGATGATTAGAAATATAAAATCACCAGACTATAAATGTAGGAATAATGATTTTATTTTTTGTTTAGTAATGAAAATATTTCAGTTTTGAGAATTTACATCTGCTGTCTTTATATTTTATACTGTAGAGGAGAAAATGCATTTCTTTCTAGTTCTCTGGTAGTTTTACTGCATGCAGAGTTTGGCATCTTAGGGTTTCAGTTTAATGTTTATCTACATTCATACTTTTAGGGGTTCTTTTACTAAAGTATAGCACAGTGGTTCCCAAACCTGTTCTGGGGGACCCCCAGCCAGTCAGGTTTTCCAGATATCCCTAATGAATATGCATGAGAGAGATTTGCATACCTGTCACTTCGTTTATATGCAAATCTCTCTCATGCATATTCATTAGGGATATCTGGAAAACCTGACTGTCTGGGGGTCCCCCAGGACAGGTTTGGGAACCACTGGTATAGCACATGCTAAATGCTGCATGTCCTATTTTATACCTATGGTTCCATGGCACTTAAGGCATGCTAAGCTTTATTTATTCATTGGGAATTATTAACTACCTTTATGAAGATTCACCCCTTTAGTAAAAGGGTTCCTTAGTTTGTGGCCACTTTTTCTGTATTTGAAAAGGGGCTGTGTGTGTTTTGCATATGTGACCAAGGCTAGGTGTTCTGGGTGAGGATGGATGTTAGCATGCGTTGATCAGTGTGTCAGCCCTCCTTCAGCCCTTTAGGACTAAGAATTAGCAAAGAGCACTAGCTTAAGAGATGTTCTCAAAGGTGTAGTAGGGACCAAGGCTTGCAATTACATATGTGCATTGGCATTTTCAAGGTTATACAAATATTTAACTTCAGAAAAATTATGCATGCAAGATGTAAAGGTGTGTTCATATATTTCCTGTGATAATTTTTCAAAGCAAACTTATATGTGTAGTTTTCATTAATGTAAGCTGTGAGAAAATTATCCTGTAACTGACAAAGTTGATAGGTTGAGGAACTTGCTGCATAATGTTCATTTTTTTTAACTTAAAAGCATTTTGTTAATACGATGTATAAAGTTTCACCCCTTGTCCCGTTTCTCTTCCTTAATGTTTCAGCTTTCATATTTGAATCCACACTACTTTATCCATTTCTGAAAATTTGATTTGTTTACTAGAACTTGGGTATATCACTAGCATTTGTCCTAGTTTTGTCTTTGTTTTGGTCCAGTATTTGTGATAAAGTAGGCTTAGATTTTTTTTGGGTGGAGCAGGTTTTCTTGTTTGTGTCCGCTATAATCCAGGTTCATCTTAAGTATTAAAAGGTAATGAAGGCCAAAAACCCCCAAAACATTCAATTAAGCCTATATCATTATTCAATGTTTCACAAAGATCAAGTATATTGTTTTATTGATTTACCTTGAAACATCTTAATCAATATCCTTTTCCTTAGCAACAGCAGCAGATGAATGGGATAGCACACATCTACCAGCAGGCAGAGATAGAGAAACTGATTAACAGGTGGTCCTATTTGCTGACACTCCTCCTGTATCTTCAGTATGCTCTATCTCCCAGCAGGTGATGGTCACTATTCAACTAGCTCCTGAATTCTGGCTATGACTGGAAAATTATTTTCTCCTGTTGAGGTTTCTCTTCAGTGAGACTGCCATTCTATTTCTCCTGTTGAGATTTCTCTTCAGTGAGATGGCAATTTTATTCTCCTGTTGAGGTTTCTCTTCAGTGAGACAGGGGTGTCTGGCTGAATGGTGCCGGCTTTAGGAGTTATACCTGGGCCCCCCCAGGTCCCTGCCTCACCCTCCCTCCATTGCTAGAGGGTCTGACTGGGTCTCGATTTGTTTCTTCTTTCCCTTCTCTGTTTAAAAAAAAAAAAAAAGGGAAGACCACAGTTGCTACATTCTGCCTTGTTAGTGCTGCACAACCAGCTCTTACTGGCTTCAACCGGCCCTAACAACAAGCTTGTGAGTATGTATATGTTTTTTAGTGTTGTTTGAACTTCAGGTTCTGTTTGGGAGTCTTACTGTGGGTTCGGTCAACGTACGTTTAAGGAATGGATATTTTATTGAGGCTAAATTTTATGACTAGAAATCTGTTGAGGGAGCCGGTTCTTTCCCGTCCTTTGTGTGCACGCGCTTGGTTTCCTTGTTGGTTACAGCGCAGCAATAGCGGTGCAATTTCATGCTCGTACTTGTTCTCCTAGTTGGGTTGCAGTGCAACAGTAGTAGTCCTGTTTATTCCGAGGCTCTCTTTCGTTGATGTTTGTCACGGCCATGTACAGCTTATTGTGCAGGTGCCGGTTTATAGCAGCGCGCATGAAATGGGAAATGTTTTTTCCGGCGCTGTGGGAAGCACCGCACCATTCTTCTAGTTATTCCCTGAGTCTGATTTTCTTTCTATGCAGGCCGCGGCAGGGTAAATTTTGCGGGGCTTGAATCTGACTATGTTTCTAGGAGCATTGATGCAGTGGCCACGTGTCGGCGAGAATCAGGCGTGCGCTTGGGTCTCCGGCGATGGTAGGAGAGCTGCAGTGTTCCGGTAGTTTATTTCCAGCTGACTTTGGTCAGGGTATGCTGTGGCTTCTCTCCTTTCCGGTTCAGACAAGTTGTACATGTTTCACCAGCTTTGGGACAAGTTTGGGCAGATTTATATGTCTATGTCTGTGTTCCTGCTGTATTCACTTGAAGGAAGCTGCTGGTTTAATCGGACTCTGGGGTTAGCACTCAAGGGGATTACCAGAGAGACTCTGACCTGTGCTAGGTCACCCAGTCTCGGTTTGTCTCCGGACTGGGTCGACATACGGAAAATCACGGCACAGTGAGATCAGCAGTAAGATAGTGCCCTGTATTTCACACGGGTATCTCACTGTCTCTCTTGGGGTCCCTGCAGATTGAGCCTTTGTCTGTTGGTAGCTGTCCTTATTTGGGCCTCTTTGCTGTGCTGCATGTGTCTAGTAGTGGCATAGAATATATATGCCTAAAGGTAATACAAACAGTTTCCAAGTTCGGGCTGTCTCTATGGGTGTAATGACACTTCGCATCTTCCTGTGGCTAGGACTCTCTTTCTCTGTTACTGAGGGGGCCTGGACTTCAGATTTCCATGCTTATCACACTGGTTTCTCCTGTCGCCATTTTCTCATGGCACAGGAGTATGGAACTCCGGTCCTTGAGAGCCGTATTCCAGTCGGGTTTTCAAGATTTCCCCAATGAATATGCATGAGATCTATTTGCATGCATTGCTTTCAATGCATATTCATTGGGGAAATCCTGAAAACCCGACTGGAATACGGCTCTCGAGGACTGGAGTTCCCTACCCCTGTGCTTGACGGACCCCCCAACCAGACAGGAAGGGCTGTACAGCTCCTTCTAACCAGGAGCCAGTTACCTATTCTATCAAACCCGCGGAGGAGCATGCGCTATGAGGCTGTTAGCCTCATCCCTGAAGCTCTCATTAACGATGTGAGCTTTGTCTGATACCTGTTAGGATGCTGTTGTTTTCCATGGGGTGGTAGATGCAGCATCTTGATTGCGTCTAGTACGTATTCACTTTAAAGGACATACGTATTTCGCTCACGTTGCATGGAGTTGGTACTGTTTTCATGGTTCCAGTATACTCCTCTTTACATTGCGAAACTTGATTTTTCCTAGGAGAATTTCTTTCTTCTTACAGATCCTACAGTTCTCATCCTGCTGTTCCCTGACCTTCTGCACTTCATTCTGAGGTGATCTTGACTTCTTCCAATGACTCTTCAGGCTTTTTCATGAGGGGTAAGACACTATAATGTCAGGTCAGATGGCTGTGAACATTTTTTAGGATGCTTGCAACTTTGCATCCTCCTCAGGTTTCCGGTTCATTCTTGGAGTCTCTATGTTTTGTGTTTCCCTTTTAAGTGTTACTGGTCCTCAGGGCAGTTCTTGTAGTTCTTCAGGAACTAAGGGATGTTGTTCCACTTTCTGCATGGTGCCCAAGACGGGGGCATTGGGCAGGCTGGATCCCATTCTGCTGAATTAGTTTCTCAGGGTTACACATTTCTGTAGAAAAACTGGGAGAATATTTACATTTTTACTATGGACTCCGAAGCGGCACTAGGCTTGCTTGCCTCTCTTGGAGCAGTACTTTCGGTTTTGGCATATGCCATTTCGCCTACCCAAGGCTTCTTGAACATTTTAGAAAATGTGGGCAGTGGTACCGTTTTGGCACTACCAGGCGATTCACCTACTTTCTTCTTGACTGACTGCTTGATTCGGACGTCTTCCAGTTGGGCCATTTGACTAACACGGAAAAGGTGGTTTCTTTTCCTCAGTTCTTTGGACGTGAATCTTCGAATTTACACAGTGCTCTTTTCTCCTGTACTATTTATAGGTATATCGGGGAGATGTTTTTATTCATGTAGGAGAGAAATGTGTTTCTTCCCAGTGACTAGGGCGATGGGTCACAGTCTCAGATTTGCATTCTTCTTCGGTCACCAGGACCAAGAGTATGGGATTCTGTACAGGTTCTAGGATCCATGTTGCTGACTCCACTGGGAACTTCGGCTTGCTTTCCCATTATAACGCTACAGCAGTCGCTTTTGTTCCGGTGTTTCCCGATACCTCAGGGCACCAATTATTTGGTAGGCTCTCAAGCATCGCTCTGTATGATTTGGTGGCTCAGCAAGATTTCTCTTTTCAAAGGCATGCCTCGGTCTTTGCTGGACTAGCTCATGATCACCAAACATCCCGGGCTGTTGGGTTGGGGGGCTCGGTGCCTTCCATCCTCAGCTCCAAGAGTCTGGTCTTAAGAGGCGACTCAGTACTTGTTCATTCTTCTACTCTGGAGCATGGTCAGGCTACCGTTTCTGGAGCTTCAGACCATTCTTCCGGAATTACGCTGAAGGTCTTTTCAGTCAGTATTATGATGGGGGTATTTCTCTACAGTCTGGGCAGTAGGTGATGTACTCAGTTGGTGGGTAAAGTTGTGGTTCTATTTCAATGGGTGGACCCTCATCTTCCTCTTCTGTTGGCAGATCATTTTATGGGTCAGGAAAAGAGTTTGGATAGACTTTCTCTCCGCGAAATCTGAGCATGGCCCATTTATTGTATGCTACAGTGTACAGCGCTGTGTACGCTCAAGAAAGTGTAAATGTTAGTAATAGTGAACTCTTCTACATCCTGGATATTGAGAATTTTGGCTCAGGCGTTCCAGCTCTTTTTATGGAAGTGAGATCTCCTGGAACTAGACCTCATGGCCTTGTCTCGAAATTCTAAGCGTCCTAGCTTCTTCGGCGGGCACAGGGAGTGGGAGTCAGAGGGGGTAGCAGTGTGGCTTCTTTCTCGCCTCTGGTTTCTCTTTTTTCAGTGTTTTCCCCTTGCTGATGATGGCTTGGATTTGCCATCTCAAGCTCGCTTTCAGGGCACGGTATTTGTAGAATATCTGGATTGGCTGCGCCATCCTTGCTATGTGGCTCTGATGAGTCTTTCGACAGCCAGACTATTGAGTTTCCTGGTATCTCCAGATTAGCTCACCTAGGGTCCGATCAACATGGATATTTGTACTACTTTAGTATTACGACTTAGCTTTTGAAAAGTCATGGCTGACGTGTAAGGGTTATGCGAAGCAGGTTGTTTCTTCTCTTATCCAGGCGATACAGGCGTCTTCACCTGTGGCTTTTGCTTCCTTTTGGAGGTTTTTCCTTTCTTGGGTACTTCTCAACATTTGCACTCTTCCAGAGTTCTTTTTTGGCACAAGTGTATTGCCAAGGGCTTAGCGTTCAATTCCCTTCAGCTTCAAGTGCCATTCTTAGCTTGTTACAAGGGCTAGGTATATTGCTCTTTGCTTACTTTTCAGCTTCATGTAGTTCAGTTCCTAAACGGAGTATGGTATATTCGTATACCTCTTAGAAAGCCCTGTCCGGAGTACAGTCTTAAGGTACTTCTTTGCAGTTTACCGAAGGCTTCATTTCATCCTTGTCTTTTGAGACTCTAAAGGGCTGTGCCATTGAACATGGGGTTTCTTGTGGCCATGGCTTCAGCTCGGCGGTTTTCTGTGTTGCAGGCCTTGTTCGGCGGGATTCCTATTTCTGATTTACAAAATCTGGGGTGTCAATTCGGACGGTACCACAATTTCTTTCTAAGGAGGTGTCATCCTTTCTTTTATGATACTTTCACTTTTCCTTCCTTCTTCCTGGGAGGAGAAATGGGGAGATGTGCTTTTATTCACTGCATTTTTTTGAAAGTGCGTAGCGTTCTCCACGAGCTAGGTTTCTAACGACTTTTAGTTGTTTAGATCACCTTTTTGTATTCTTCACGGGACGCCTCAAACGTATGGCGGCGTCCAAAGCCTCCATCGCTCAATGGGTTCAGGAGAACATTATTTACGCTTGCTCGATGGCAGGGAAGCGGTTGGCGAAAGAACTTCATGACCATTCCGCCAGAGCGATGGTTACTTCTTGGACTCGGTGCAGAGGTTTTTTCCTTGGAGGAGTTTTGTCTCACGGCTTCTTGGTCTTCCGAGAGTGCTTTATCTCAGCATTACCGGTTGGATGTGGAGGCGCATGTGGTGGATTCGTTTAGTGCTTCGGTTGTTGCGGAGGCGGCGTTTGCTTCCCACCTAGATTGAGGATTGCTTTGCTACATCCCATTGGTCTCTGGATTCATCTGCTGCTGTTGCTAAGGAAGGAAAAATTATGTTCTTACCCTTTAATTTTCTTTTCTTTAGATGCAGCAGATGAATCCACCTTTCTGGATATTGTCTGTCGGTTTTTTCTTTTGCAACTTTCGAAATTTTTTATTATTGATGATTGTATTTTGTATTATTGCCTTTTGAGATTTGTTATGGGAAAGAAGTTTTTTACATGCTATGCCTATTGATGGTTACGGATGCTTGGACAAGGAGCTATACTGAAGATACAGGAGGAGTGCCAGCCAATAGGACCACCTGTTAATCAGTTTCTCTATCTCCGCCTGCTGCTAGATGTGTGCTATCCCATTGGTCTCTGGATTCACCTGCTGCGTCTAAAGGAAAGAAAATTAATAGGTAAGAACATAAATTTTCTTTCATGGGTTTCATCACTATGCCATTTACAATTTTCCTTTCCCCTGTGTTTTGGGTCATAGATTGTGGGGGGGGGGGATGGGTTTCTTTGGCATATATCATTGAATGTTATGAGGTGGGTTTTTTTTTGGGGGGGGAAGGGGAGGATGTTTGTATTTTCTTGATGGGTTTATTCCAACATTCCAACTTCTATTGTGGTAGTGGTAGTAGGGGGGTTGTAAAGGGTTAGGGTAATATCGGAATGGCATTATTTAGAAGAAACAAAATAAGTAATTGTATTCATTTGAATGTTTATTGTACTTTCAGGAAAAAGATTTACCATACTGAGCTAATGGAAAAACAAAAGAAACCTAATTATAAGTACATAAGATAATGGATCAAACCAGAAATCCATTGAACCCAACATCTTGTTTCCAACAGTGGGTAATCCAGGTTACAATTATCTTGGAGGACCCCAAAAAGTAGCAAAATTCCATATTACTTTCCCCAGTTCACTTTAATAGCAGTTTATAGAGTTTTCAAAAGTCTTAACAGGATAGCCATGTGATCTGTGCTTCTTCCCAATGAGGCTGTCCTCTGCCTATTGGTTTTAAAATATTTCCCTGTAACATCATTGAATTGATGTCAACCAGAATTTTAATATATGATTGCATGGGAATAACATTTCCTCTAATATCAAAATTATCTAAGGGGAAGAAAATATCTAAGATCGACGTTCAGCTGGCAGGTCTCAGCATTTTACTGACCGCCACCAGTGTAATGCCCAGAAATTCAGTTCTGGGATATGTCTAGGCTTTGGCATTTTATTTCTGGATTAGCAGAGCCAGCTAAAGAATAGCTGGTTAAGAATGATATTTAGCACTTAACAGACTATGGAGCATCGCATAAAGATAAGACAGACTTTTATGTGAGCTTTTTTATGCAGTGACTTTGGCTGGTTAAGTGTTGACTCTGCCTCTGGAACACCCCCCAAAATAGCTGGTTTTGAGTTCAGCGCTAATTGGACATTTTTAGCAGCACTAACCAAACAAGTGATTTAACAAGCCAGGAGCCATTTCTGGCCAGTTAAATTGCTTTGAATGTTGACCTTTCTGTGTTTCTCAACCCCAAGCACTTTGGTTTTGTCAGAGTTAACTTTCAAAAGACTTTGAAGCATCTAATAGACTCCGAATATCCAGATAATTAGCTTACTGTTCTGGGAAAAGAATGAATTACAGGGAGTGCAGACTGCAGAGCTAGGACCTCCCTTAAAGTATTGATAGATCTTAAGTATTGGTGCCCTATCTGGCTCACTGTTTTCCTATTGTTGTATTTGTTATTCTGAGCTCAGACTCATCAATAAAGTACTTGGATACAATTGCAATGGTAATGCACACATGCAATTAGTCATGCTTCAGTTAAATGCTAATGGTATATTATGGTTGTAGTGTAATGATGTGGCAGTTTTCATGTACTGTATTTTTCACTCCATAAAGACGCACTTTTTCCCACCCAAAAGTGGGTGGAAATCTCGGTACATTTTATGTAGCAAAGGTACAAAAAATTACCCCTGTACCTTATAAAAACAACCCTCCCACCTCCGCACCTTTTTAAAACATCCTGCCCGCTGTACCACCGCACGCCCACTAAACCTTTGTAAGACACCCCACCCCCTGCCTGCCCACCGCCGCTGCACCTTTTTAAAACCACAACTCCCCCACCCGCCGCCGCCTGCCCTATTACAAATAACCTGGTGGTCCAGCGTGATCCCACCCTTGCTAGCTGTCTCCTCTTATTTCCCAGCCAGCGGCGCAGAGGTCAGGAGCAAAGTTTTCTGCGCTCCCGCTTGGGCCCACGCTGCTTTCTGAATGGCTGCGATCAGTTCTTGTGAGTCCTACAGGAGCTGATCGCAGCCCTTCAGAAAGCAGCACGGGCCCAAGCGGGAGCGCAGAAAGCTTTGCTCCTGACCTCCACGGCACTGGCTGGGATATAGGAGGAGACAGCTAGTGAGAAAGGAAGGGACTTTAAAAGGTAGTGGGGGTGGGGGAATGTTTAAAATACCAAATAAGCTGTTGAGGGAGTGAGGGATTTTAAAAGGTACTGGGGGGTGGGGGGGATGTTTAAAATATCAAGACAGCCATCTAGGGAGGCAGGGAGGGATTTTTAAAGGTATAGGGGTATGATTAAAAAAAGGTACTTGGGGGTACGTAGGGGATATGGGGGATGATTTAAGGTACTGGAGAGGGTACATGAAGGGTATGAGGATGATTTCGGGTATGTGAGGGGTATGGGGCCTGCCTGCCAGTCACTAGGCCAGCCTGCCTGTAACTAGGCCACTAAGCCTGCCTGTCACTAGACCTGCCTACCCTGTCCCTGCCTACCACTAGACTACCAGAGGGGGACAGGATACAGAGCCTGGCAAGGGAGGGGGGACAGGGTGCAGAGCCTGACAAGGAGAATTTGGTTCAGAAAATTTTTTTCTTGTTTTCCTCCTCTAAATCTAGGGTGCGTCTTATGGTCAGGTGCGTCTTATGGAGCGAAAAATACAGTAATTCCTTTGTATTATATGTAAAGCCTCTATTTTACATTGGACATCCAGAAATTGGGATGTAAGTGTAATGCACTTTTGTGTGGTACAGCACCAATGCTTTCTATTTCCCTAGTGGGCTCAGAATCTAAGTTTTGTATATTTGGTTATGGAGCCACAGTGGGAATTGAGCCCTGTTCCCTTGGTTGTCATCCTTTTGTGCTAATTGTTAAACAACTACTCCACTCTAAGTCAGGTCATTCTTAGCTCCCTGAGTATTTTACTACAGAGCCTTTTTTAATCTACTTGTTCAGGACATTGTATTTACTGGCATGTCCAGATGTATTTACTTCAATCACAATGACAATCCACCCAGACAATAACTAATATAAAAAAATTTTTGTAGATCCTCAGCAGGCTTGTTTTTCTCTTTTATGCGTTTCATGCAGAGATTGCATAAGCCATTATCTTCACAGGATCCTTTTATTTTATCTATGCTTTTGTATAATGCTTATTATTATAGTGAATCCTTAAAATCATTTAGCGTTCACTTATCTTTTTTGTTGAAAATATATTTAAGTAGCACCTCTACCAACATGACCATGTTTCATACATTTTTTTTCATGGTCGAGGCTCCTAGCTTATATCTAAAAAATATATATAGCGTAAGACCTCTTTAAAAAAAGAGAGAAATCTTTATTGTAGCCTAAATGAGTAGTGTTACAAACCATATTTATCACTGCTAACATAAGAATGTTCGAATATTGACTTATTGTCTCATTTTCGTACTGCGCTCCACAGTAGTTCATTCAGAACTGGCAGAGTCTGATGTAAGTTCTGGTGTCATATACTTACTAAATAGCTGTTTCCGACATTGTTAATTTGTCAGATATCCCGCCGCTCAATACCATCATAACAGACTTACAGAGCTAGGGTGATGGCGTAAACAGACGGAACCGCAGAAGTTTTTTTTCAAGCTGTTAATAGGAAAATTCTGACTATCCAAACTAAACTCGATTTCTAAAGGTAGATTTTATATTATAGCCATCCAATTGATTTCTTCATTTAATCCCTCAGGGGCCAATGCATTCAAATAGAAAATCCATTTTTGTTCCTGTATATTTAAAGCCTTTTTATAATTTATGTAAAGGAACAAAAATGGATTTTCTCTTTGAATGCATTGGCCCCTGAGGGATTAAATGAAGAAATCAATTGGATTTCCCTAATGTAAAACCCGCCTTTGTATGAAAGGGTAGAGATACAAAGAGGAGGGAAATATTGATGGAAGGGGAGAGAGAGGAGATGCTGGATGTAAAGGAAAGGGAGTAATAAGCTGTGTAGAAGAAGGGAGACAGAAGCCTGGATTGAATGGGGGAAGAGACTGGAGGGAGGAGATAGAAGGGGGAAGTGAAAGGGGAGAGAGGGGGAAGACACAGAGGAGGGAGATACTGATGGAAGGGGAGAGAGACTGTGGAGATGCTGGATGGAAAGGGCGAGAAAGGAGACAGATGCTGTATAGAAGGGGGCAGATGCTGCATGGAAGAGGGGGAAAAAATAATTTTATTTTTAATTCAGGATAAAGTTATATAGTACCTGTGTTTGTAAATGTTAAGAAATATAAATAGAAAATAGAATTAAGATGATATCTTTTCATTGGACTAATTTTAATAAATATTTGACCAGCTGTCAAGAGACCCATACCTCTTTTCTGGTGTTGGCCTCTGAGTGCTAACTGAAAAATGTTTTAAGTCCTTTAAATAAAATATCTTATTTTCCACTAGTGTTTAAGCCTGTTACATTAACAGGTGCTAGAATAGATGTGTAGAAAAATTTTTGGGAGCAGTCTATTTTTGAGGGTAAGGGATGTGGTCATCCTTGCTATATTTATTTTAAATTTTTATTTATTTATTTTTTATATTCTGAGGTGTAGTGCGAATTTTCTGGCACTGTGCTGTTGGCACTATGGGGCGCTGAGGCGTAGTGCTTATTTGCTTTTGGCGTGACTGCTGTCCCTGGGGCATTGATGTGCAGTGCGCATTTGCTTTCGTCGTGAATGTTGGCACAGTGGATTGGAGTAGCTGACTGCTGGCACTATGGGGCGACTGCTGGCACTGTGTTTTTTGCAGTGTGGAGTGGATTAGGTGAATTCTGGCAAAATAATGTGAGGTGCTGAGGAGATTTTGATTTTTCGGCGGTTTTTTTATGTTGCTGTTCCCTGCTCGGTGGTTTTGTAGCAGTGCGCATGCATTTAATTGTTGTAGGGAGGCACGGACGCAGTGATTACATTTTTACATTGATATTATCGTGCGCTCAGACACTTCCCTGCTTGGCGGATCTATTGTACTGCACATGCGTTTTAATGTGGCATGAAGGCACGGAGTTTCAGTCGTAGTGCCCTTGTGCTAACTAAGGTATTATTATTATAGATTTTTAAATTTATATTTGTAATTCTTAATTTGTAATGTACAGTGTGTATAATACCATCAGGTTAATGTAATGGAGAATTTTTGCTCACATCAGCTCTGTCTTTTGGTCATGAAAAAAAGTTTTTGCTCACATGAACTAAGTCCTTAGAGGGAACATTGATGGGGGGCTTCATCTTCTACAAATTACAGAATTTAATTATATGTTCAGTGAGGAAATATTTTCTCCAGTTTTTGTTTTAAATTTACTATTTAGTAGTGCCATTGGTGGTCTATGTCCCTTCGCTCCGGAGGTAAACATTCCCCGCCCATCCTGGATTGGGGTGATTGCTGTGGAAGAAGCAGACTCTTTTTTTTTTTTGGGAGGGGGGGGGAATTTGTTTGTGTTTCTTGACTTCTGTGACCCTTTGTTTCCCATTTTTCCAGGGCTGGGGTCTTTAAGGAATCAGGGTCTTGGCTATTTCTTATTTGCTATAACCTGCTGGTCTGTTTTGGGAGAGAAGGGATTGGAGGGAACTTCCTTTTTTGTTTTAGGGGGTGGGATTTAATGTGATGGAGGTGTGGTTAAAACATTTGATGTCATTCGTATCGTTTTTTGCAGTTCGTGTTACCGTTCTTATTTTGCTCTGTACTTCTCAATTGTTTTCCTGGTTGTATTTTGTATCATCAATAAAAAAAATGTTTGAATCCTAAATTTACTATTGAGTAGCTTCATTATGTGCCCTCTAGTCCTAGTATTCGATTCACATCTACCCATTCCACTTCATTCAGTGTTTTCTAGACCTCTCATATCTTCCCTCAGCATTCTCTTCTCCAAGCTGAAGAGCCCTAACCATTTTAGCCTTTTCTCATAGGGAAGCCTTCTTATCTCCTTCACCTGTCTCTATATCTTTATTAATTCCACAATATCTTTTTTGAAATGCGGTGACCAAAATATCACACAGTATTCGAGGTGTGATCGTACCATGGAGTGATCCAAAGACAGCATAACATTTTCATTTTTGTTTTCCATTTCCATTACTGGGCATCTTACAGGCAGATAACATCAAATAGATTATGGTAGAAAACACAACAATCAAAGAGTACGTCAAAAGGGTGTGGAAAATCCTGAAGGCTAAACTTTGTGGTGGAAATACTATCAAAGCCATCAATATCTGGAATATACCTGTCATTAGCTACAATGCAGGAATTGTGACATGGAGTCAACCAGAGCTAGAAACTTTGGATTGAAAACCACAAAGAAATCCATGACCCATCAACCATGCTTTTCACCCCCCCACAGTGATGTTGACAGCCTTTACCTTTGTTGCAGAATGGGTGGAAGAGGAGAAACCAAATCTGGCTGCTTACATTAATAAGAGTGAAGAGGAGCAAATTAACAAGGCTTAAGACCAAAGAAGCTGAGCAGGTCTACAGACAAAAAATTTTAGAAATCGAAGAGAAAAATACAATAACCCACTTCTTAAAGACTAAAGTAGATGGACAATCTTTAGTTCTAAGTACAGTATATTAGATTACTGCAATATTGTATATTTTGCGGGTCAGCATAAACATTTATGTATACTTTCTAGTCTGCATTTAATTTTTAATATGAAGAAATCTTTCATGTGATACCTTATTTTTGCAAGTTACACTGGCTTCCTGTTGCAGCCAGGGTTATATTTAAATTTGGTTATATTTGTTATAAAGTACTTCATGAGCTGCCACCAATTTCAGTTTAATAACTGTTTCTTCTTTTTGTACCAGTACATTTTTTGTTTTTCCATCTGTGAGAGGTTGTTCATACAAGAGATACTTAGAGTGATTGCTTTATCAGGCCACAATCTGGGAAGCAGAATTTCACCCCTATTTGTTCAGTATCTTATTTACATTATAGGAAATTGTTAAAAACTCACTTGTTTATAAAATTTATGGGAGAATAAATATGTGTGTGCGTCTTTCTTATTGTAATTTGTAGGACATGATATATTAATCTTTGTTATAAAACTTATGTACTTTTTTCTTTTCTATTGTAATTAACTGGATATATACACTTTCTTTTATTTAAGTGCATTGAACTGCAAGATATTACGGGATATAAATACATTGTTATGTTGTGTTAAAAAGAGATTGCAAATGTTTTCCTGTTGGAATTTTGCTTTGGTAAAAATAAAAGTGAGAAAACCTGGGCTGGCTCAATTTAGAGCCTTGGACTGAACTCGGTGCACAGTGAATGACAGTACATTTGGAACTGTTCTGAAGTGCTGGCTGAGAGGTGGACCTGGACACTATAATGTGCACATCGTGATTTTAAAAGAGAGACTACTTCTACTTGTATCTTGTCAGCGTGCTCATATCTGAGGGAGTGTATTCTGGGCACACCTTAATAGCACAGGTATATTCTTTGTTTTGTTAATAGCAATATATGCTTCCTCATTGGCATTTTCATCTTCTACAAGTCATACACAGTCGTTTGGAACCAGAGTTTGAGTAAGAGATGGTGGAGGGAATTGCAGTCACTTTAAAAAGAAAAAAAAAATTGAGCTTCCTAATTAGCTCCTCTTGGACATGTTTTTTTTTTGCAAATTTGCTTCTTACATATATAAGGATGCCACTCTGTTTTGTATATGATTTTTGTAAAGCGGCTGTATGTGCCATCAAATATTTGTTTCCCCCACCCCCTCGGGCCCTGTCTTGGATGTCCCTTTTCCTCTACAAAATTGGGCTGATAGAGTACTAGAATAAATGTCTTTGTGCCATTTTAAAGAAAAAAAAATGCTAGTATTAAAATTGATGTCGGCAGAAAATGTCTCTCTTTTTCTGTCCTTCCCACTCCCCCCAAGAATAAGATCCAAGAAGATGTGTTATTTATTGGGCCATTCTGAGGTACGGTGGTTCCGTCTGCCTTTATGGGTCATTACTGTTCAGTTCTGCCTTTACTGTTCGTTAACATTTCCATAGCACTAATAGAAGTACATAGCACTGTACAATTCTGAGATTATCTATTAAAGGCAAAGTTTTGATTTTATAATATGATGTGATTACTGTTGGCCTTATTTTTGAGAAAGATGCCATAATGTTGTTCTGAACTAGAGTATACAAATTCTATGCATGATAAATACAGATTTTCCTGTCTTTTCAACGTAGGATTTTTACAGTTTAGGGGAGGGGCTGATGGGCCTAATTGATGAATTGTCTTTTTGAACGTAGGAGAATGGTCCTCGGGGATTCTATCATTGAGTTCTTTTGTTAAAAATGAGCAGCGAGTAGCCATGACTGGTCCTTTTGCACCGCAGCTCTTCTTGACTGCTGGGTGTCGTCATTCTAGCAAAACATGAAAGCAGCTTCTTATACTGACTTGTAAAAGAGAGGAAACGCTTGCCTTTTGTTTTGAGATCTATATATCCATTTCTGTATCGCTGTATATCTTGTAACATGGCTCATTTTAGGGTCATGCTATTGAACAGTGCAAATATAGTGATAGTAATCAAAGCACCCCTCTGAGAATGTCTTTATTTGAACTGTTTGCTGTCTTTAGTAAATTGGTGCGATGCTGGTTCCTCCTGAGTTTTATTGATCTGGGATGCTGCTATAAGCAGAGCTTGCCTGCAGTACGGTGCTGCCGCTGCCATAGTTACTTTGAATGCATTATGCTGTAGAAACCGCCAGAGTCTCCATCAGTCTAAGAGTGTTTGGGCTAGAGGGGAGGAGAATTGCACAGTTGGATGCTTGAATACTAAAGAGCAGAACAAGCAGAGCAGAATGGAGCACCCCAGAAGCTTTAACAAGCAAGTCTGGTACACACGTCTGATGATAAAGTTAAGCTTGACGCGCAGGCTGCTCTCTGTCCACTTTGTGAAGATAGTCTGATGATTGGGTTTTATTCTAAGGTTTGTATATTCTCTTTTCTTTCTTCCAATAGATTGCATTTTGCTGGAAGGAAAATGGTAGTGCTTTCAGATCAAATTTGTCTCCTTTGGAGCAGTCCCATTGTGCATGCTGCTTAGATTCCTTTCACAGCTGATGTGAGGGATTTCTGGTCTTTCCCATGTTTTGTGAAGGGTGTTGAGTCATGACAGAATTGATTTCTTTCACCGTGGCTGTAAGATCTAGATTTTGCAACCAGACTGAATAAGCCTGCATTTGTGTATCTGGGTGACAAATCACGGGGCTGGGCAGAGCATGAAGTCACCATGTTCTCACATTTTATCAAATTTTTGAAATAGCAGTTTCTACTTTTGGAGCTATATTGAAGTTGTGTTTGCTTTTGCATTTTGTTTTTTTAACCAGTAGCTTCCTTCTGCTGCTTTTGTGCATGTTTAATTTTTAAGGATTTGTGCTCCAGAGAATTTTCTGGCCAGCTGTTCGGAGAGTCTCGTTTCAGCGTTCTAAGTTCTGTTTACCGCATATTTACATATTGCGGAAAAACATAAGGCAGAAAGAGAATTTGTTTGCAAAACACAAACAATCTTCGGATGCAGGCCCTCAAAATCAACACTGACTGAGTATGACTAAACAGATTTTATCTGCATACAAAACAAGTCCCATACTATGTCACATTAATTTGGGTAATTCAAAACATGCATTCAGGTGTCACAGTACAATATGATTACCAAATGACTCAAGCAATGAATGATAGTCAAATGTGGGGTTTTTGAGACCGAGGATGTGTCTGCACCTCCCAAAATTTTTTTGAAGTTGCTATGTCCAGAGGATTACAAAATTTTATATCCTGCTGAGACGCTGAGGTCTTTTCTCCACTGCTATAAAAGTATCTGTGGTAGTTTTCCTATTGTACTGTGACACCTGAATGCATGTTTTGAATTAGTAATTTAAGGAGCATTCAATTTGATTGATTTTTTGTCAAATTAATTTGTGTATCAGGAAGCATATTCTACTGGTAGAGGTGTCAGTTTGGCCAGGTAATAGTGACCTGGATTGGCCACCCCCATGAGAACGGGCTTCTGGGCTTGATGGACCTATTGGTCTGACCCAGTAAGGCTATTCTTATGTTCTTCTACACACATTTTCATCACTGATTCTGTACCCATTTTTGATTGGTGAAATATTTATTCTAACATCTTTAGGGGCTACCGAATATGCAAAAAGTATCCCCTTTTCACATCTGCCTTCCCTCTGCAGCAACAACGATAATGAAATTTGACAGCAGAATACCATATTGTGGATGTAATCTGCTTTACTAATATTGCTGCAAATTGCTACTCTCCATGCTTCATCAATCTATTTATTTGGATTAAGCTAGCATGTCCTTACGGTTTATACAGCCAGAGAGCCTTTAAATGTATTCAGAGAAAAAAGATATAATGCTCAAATGTACCTTTTTGCTATGTTAACTGTTATTTTTCAGCTAAGGTTTATGTGAATGCCTCAAAATGGTTCATATTGCTCTGCAGTCTGATGATCCCTAATTCCTAGCAGGTGGCCATATCAGATCACGGGCTGGGATTGGCGAGCCTGGTAAAACTATAAGCTACAAGATATTAAGGCCTGCTAACCAGATCAGGAGAACTAGTCTTAAGAACATAAGAACATAAGAAGTTGCCTCCGCTGAGGCAGACCATAGGTCCATCCTGCTCAGCGGTCCGCTCCCGCGGCGGCCCATCAGGCCCATTGACTGAGCAATGGTCTATACCTATCTATACCCCCCAATCCCTTTTTCTTCTAGGAATCTATCCAAACCTTCTTTGAAACCATTTAGTGTTTTCTTGTCTACAACAGCCTCTGGGAGCGCGTTCCATGTATCTACCACCCTCTGAGTGAAAAAGTACTTCCTAGCGTTTGTTCTAAACCTGTCCCCTTTCAATTTCCCCCAATGCCCCCTTGTGCTTGTGGTGCCCCTTAATTTGAAAAATCTGTCCCTGTCTACTTTTTCTATGCCCTTCAGGATCTTGAAGGTTTCTATCATGTCTCCTCTAAGTCTTCGCTTCTCCAGGGAGAAAAGTCCCAACTGCTTCAATCTGTCGGTATATGGGAGATTTTCCATTCCCCTTATCAGTTTGGTTGCTCTTCTTTGTACTCCCTCAAGTACCGCCATGTCTTTCTTGAGGTACGGCGACCAGTACTGGACACAGTACTCCAGATGCGGCCGTACCATTGCACGATACAGCGGCATGATAACTTCCTTCGTCCTGGTTGTAATACCCTTCTTAATGATACCCAGCATTCTGTTTGCTTTCCTAGAGGCTGTGGCGCATTGCGCCGATGCCTTCAGTGTTGCGTCTACCATCACTCCCAGGTCTCTCTCCAGGTTACTAACCCCTAGTGGTGTTCCCCCCATTTTGTATGTGAACATCGGGTTCTTTTTCCCCACGTGCATGACCTTGCATTTCCCCACGTTGAAGCTCATCTGCCATTTTTCGGCCCACTTTTCCAGCTGCGTTAGATCCTTTTGGAGATCCTCGCAGTCTTCCTTGGTTTGAGCCCTGCTGTATAGTTTGGTGTCATCTGCAAATTTAATGACTTCACACTTAGTTCCCGCCTCTAGGTCATTTATGTAGATATTGAACAAGAGCGGTCCCAGCACCGACCCCTGCGGAACTCCGCTCGTGACCCCTTTCCAGTCTGAGTAGTGGCCCTTTACGCCAACCCTCTGCTTCCTGTTTGACAGCCAGTTTTTGATCCATCGGTGGACCTCCCCTTGTACCCCGTGGTTCCATATCTTTTTAAGCAGTCTCTCGTCTTGGGGGGGGGGGGGAAGAGTAGGAAAGGTAATACAGAATTGATAATTGTCTGTATTATTGATTCTGCTGGAAAGAGTAACAAGACAACAGAAGCACTGTTTGGATTTTAGACATCCATAAATCAGCATTCAAGTATCCATATTGCATGGATGCCTAAATCTTGATTTTAGAAGGTCAGGATATGAATATCCAAAACTGAAGAAAGTCCATATGGCAAGAAGATGTAGTCCGGCCATGTTACAGATGAGATTAGGATATAATGAACATCTGTCCAAAAAGATGAATGTCTAGGAGTCAGAAAAGTGCTCTGAGTAGAGCAACACTCCACTGGAGAGATTAGGGAAGTCACGTCCTTATTTTCCCAGTGAAACCGGCAAGAGATACAAAGATCTGTGGCAGCTTCAGGAAAATTGCCTGTTCATGTTTCTAAAATGGCTCATATAGATGTTTTTGTTCCCAAACACAATGGTGATCTGCTCCCGCGTAGATGATCGTGTATCTTTTTTGCTTCACTGATATTTAGATGTCTGTTTTTCTAAAATTAATGTGTGCAACTTGCACATGGATGTTTATTTATCTGTATTATTCAGAACAGGCTTTGCTTTAGCAACTCCTCTTCTAAAATACTAGCAGAACTTCAGATGTTCTGACTTGGGTATCTAATTTTCGATCTGAACGGCCTTTCTAAAATGCCACTCCATGTCTTCTGTTAGTGAGTTGATAATAATTTTAAACCTCAGAGGTGCTGTTTTCATGGATGCTATTTAAGGAAGTTTACAGTGTTTATCAAATATTATAATCTTATGAAAACGATTATAAAATTTAAACTGTCCATAGGCCATTATTCAGATGGTTGGGGGAATCCACTGCTTATTACTAAGATAAGCAGCATAAAATCTGTTTTATTACTTGGGATCTAGCTAGATTAGGAGCCTCAATTGAATCCTATTTCCCAACTTACCATATATACTCGAATATAAGTCGATCTGAATATAAGTCGAGACCCCCCATTTCCCCCCAAAAGGAGGGAAAAAAATAAAAATGGTTGACTCGAATATAAGTCGGGGGCTTAATATTCAAGTGCCATGCCCTGCCAGGATCTGCACCCAGTGTCCCCTCTATCACGCCCTCCCCTGTAAGGTTCTGCACTCAGCCCCCCTCCCTGCCAAGTTCTGCACCCAGCCCTCTTCCCTTCCTGCCCTGCACTCAGTCCCATTCCCTGTGAACCAAGCCCCCTTTCCTGCCAGGCTCTGAATACTTCCCCCCCCTCCCTGTCAGGCTCTGAACACTGTCCCACCTTCCTTCCCTGTACCCTCTTCCCCCTAAAAAGAATCAACCTCATCAGTGATGTCACAATGGCTTGATTGTCCCGTACTCACCTTTGCCCTCTAACCCAGCCAGTAGATTACCGGTAACCATTCCCCTTAACGTAAACCACCTAGTGGTAGGCCGGGACAGGAGGGATCCCTCCCGTCTCCTGCACCGGCCGACACTAACAATTACCACCCTCCCTCGTGTACCTGTTTGTTCCCTGGTGGTCCAGCGTGTATCCTGCGCTGAAATCCTCCAGAAGATTGTAAAGGTAAGTAGCCAGCGGCGCACCCAGGCCGGCACACTGCAGCGAGCATTTCGTGCTGCTGGCCGGCCCTGCACTGCTCCCTCTAGGCTGCCGTAAGTTCTCGCGGGAATCACGGTTCTTGCGGCAGCCTATCAAGGAGCAGTGCAGGGCCTGCTGGAAACACGAAAAGCTGGCTGCTGCATGCCGGCCTGGGTGCACCGCTGGCTATTTACCTTTACAATCTTCTGGAGAATTTCAGCGGGGGATACACGCTGTACCACCAGGGAACAAACAGGTACGCAAGGGAGGGAGAGTGGTAATTGTTAGTGTCAGCAAGGGCAGGAGATGGGAAGGATCCCTCCTGTCCCGGCCTAAGGCAGGCCTGCAGGAAGTCCGGGAGTGTTTCCGGTGGTCACTGGGGGATGACCCAAATATAAACCAGGACCCCCAATCCTGATTTATATTCGAGTATATATGGTATTTGAAGTCCACCGCTCACACCCTTCCCATTGTTTTTTCCCTTACTTGTCTTATTTACTATCAAAAACTTGTATTTCTTTCCCCATTTCCTCCTTTTGTTTAATATGTTTTGTCAGGTTAGTCTTATTCGTTTGTTTTGTTTCCCCCAGAAATTTGTAATTTTACTTTTTTGTACATCTCTTAGAATTTTGAATAAGCGATTAATCAAATTTTTAATAAACTTGAAACTTGACCTAGGTTGGTCACTGTTGGAAACAGGATACTGGGCTTGATGGACCTTTGATCTGTCCCAGTATGGCAATTCTTATATTTCAATTTTTTATTGGGTTTTTCCTTTATCAACGTTTTATGCTAGACTAATAGCTAAAATAAATATTGCTACTTAACAATGCGCCTTTTTAAAAGTGTATGTAATGTATATTTAAGAACATAAGAGTTGCCATATTGAGACACACCAACTGTCAATGCCAATATCCTGTTTCCAACAGTGGCCAACACAGAACCTGGCAAGATTCCAAATTTTATGCTGCTTATCCTAGGAATAAGCCGTGGATTTCTTCAAGTTCATCTAAATAATTGCCTTTTTCTCTTTTAGGCCTATTTTCTCTTTTAATAATGGCCTATTTTCTCTTTTAGAAAAATATTCAAACCTTTTTTAAACCCTGCTAAGCTAACTGATTTCACCACATTCTCTGGCAATGAAATCTACAGTTTAATTACATGTTGTGTGAAGAAATATTTTCTCTGGTTTATTTTAAATGTACTACTTAGTAGCTTTGTTGCATGCCCCCTAGTCCTAGTATTTTTGGAAAGAGTAAACAAATGATTCACATCTACCCTTTCCACTTCGCTCAGTATTTCATAGACCTTTATCATATCTCCCCTGAGCCATCTCATTTCCAGGCTGAAGAGCCCTAGCTGCTTTAGCATTTCCTTATAGGGAAGTCGTTCCATCCCTTTTATCATTTTTGTCACCCTTCTCTGTACTTTTTATAATTCTGCTATATCTTTTTTGAGATACAGTGACCAGAATTGCACACAGTATTCAAGGTGTGGCTGTACCATGGAGTGATATAAGGGCATTATTAAAAAAAAAAAAAAGCAATAATTACAGTAGAATATCAAAACATGAAATTTAGTATTTCAAATAGCAAAATTTGGGATGAGCAGGGGGTATAGTAATGAACATAGGGCCTCTTCTATTAAACTGCGCTAGCAGTTTTTAGCACGGTAAGCTGCGCTGAATGGCCCGCACTGCTCCCGACGCTCATAGAATTCCTATGAGCATCGGGAGCAGCGCGGCTCTCTGCACTAGAAACTGCTATCGCAGTTTCGTAAAAGAGGGTGATAGTCATTGTGGATATCCTGAAAACCAAAGTGCTCAGTTAAAAAAATCTGCATAACTCAACAGAGCTAGCTGTCCATATCCAGGAATCAGTGAGTATGACTGTCCTAAAACATTCTACTTGTTAATCACAAAACTGTTCTGGACAAGATTTGCAGATGTCCGGGCCGATGGTAGTTCACTCTGTTCCACTTCCCTACTTTATAAAACTGTTATTTCCCCCTGGTCGTCACATTTTTGCTACGTGAAATACTTAATCTGACTGGCTGGGTGTGTCCTGAAGGCTGGGTTGAGATCCTTTGGATTAGAGCAGTATCTTCTCGTATAATCTGTAAATCTTTTTAATGCATGTGTGTGGAAGATATTAAGTGGAAGTTTAACAACTAGCTTTGCATCTGTTAGACCTGATATTGAAGGGATTTACCCTGGGCTTTATCAGCAACATCATTCTTATCCTGAAAATTAGAGCACTGTTTGACGGACATCAAGTTCATCACCATGTGTAGCTCCATGTCAGGCAGGCCAAGATGAGTTAGTCCTGCCTTTAGCCCATTACGTGGAAACAAGGTCTTGTGTTTCTTCTGGACCTTACTAGGAAAATGAAAATGACATCTCCGTACATGCAATGTGGGAAAAAGCAGGGCTTTCACAGCTCGTCTCCCTTGACATGGCCTTAGTAATATAGTAAATGATGGTAGATAAAGAACTGAATGCCAGGTATATGCAAAGACAGCAATTATCCACTTTCCTAACACTTTTATAACATCACATTTAGAAATATAAATCGATTCCAGATACCTTTATCTTTCACTTTGAATTTAAACCATTAATCTTATTCCCTAGATTTTAGTGGGCCTGAAAACTGGCAGGGCGGAGGGGCGGCAGTTACTATATTCTAAGGACAGCTGTTGGTGAGATTTTTCTCTCCTGTTCTAAATGTTAATGTTTATTGCATTAGAAATTTGGATGCATTACACAAAGAATACAGACAGAAGTTAAAAGACTTGGAGGCTTTTTATCGACAGCAAATTGAGCAACAGCAGCTGTATGTAGAGGATTTAAAACAGCAAATCCTGGCAGCACAGATCAAAGCAGAACAAGAGCTGGACTATGACCAGACACTGATCAACCAGCAAATTAAAGAAAGTAAGCATCTCTTCTTCTTTGCTCTATCCTTTCCTTCCCTTGTTGCCAACATCCATGTTTTTGCTTTTCATAACTTTTAATGATAATGGATAGTGGATAATGCATGTGAAACTGAACTGATGAAACGAGGAGGGACATGCACTTCACATTGTCTTTCAGGTCCAAACCCTGCTTTTCTCGCTGTCAGTTCAAAGCAACAATTTGAAGTCTGACCAAGAGGAATGATTATAATTTCAGAATAAAGCTGCACTACTGTGTCATTTGTTTTCCTTCAGATTATGAATTCACATGTCCTTTCAGTGTTCCCTTATACATACTTGTCTGATTATTTTGTCTTTTATTATAGAAATTTTTTTCTATTTTCATTTAATAATAAATCGTGTATATTTAGCTTTAACAATCTCTTCCAAATGTTTAGATTTTGAGCCATTAAATTCAGGTCACTTCTGGATTAGAATGGAAGCTACTTCAATTTTAAACTCTACAAAAATCTTTTACTCCCTCAGAATTCATCTGTACTTCTCTTGTGCTTTCTTGAATTCTGATACTATCCTCATCCCCAGCACCTCCACTAGGAAGCTATTCTACGTATCTCCCACCCTTTCCATAAAGAAATAGGAGTAACCTGAAGAAATATTTCCTTTTAACCATTTTATGATCCACTAGTTGTTTAGCCCGTTACATTAACGGGTGCTAGCAGCCCTTCTCCCTTATTTTTACCTCCTCCCTGTCCAGCAACACCTCCCCCCCTTTCCCTGCTCCCCCCATATAGCAGTAGCCTTCTCCATGTCGGGCAGAGCAAATCAGGGCAGTAGCAGGCCGCCAAGCAGCGTGTTTAGAGTGCTGCGGCCCCTGCTGGAGTAAGGACGTTTGTTGGGACCGCGGGGCAGGAAGAGAAGAGGAGCGGCGGCAAGGAACTAAGGGAGCCGAAGGTAGGGTCGGATGGGAGGCTGAACAGGGGTTCGGGTGTGCCGGGGAGAGGAACGAAGACGACGCCGATGACCGGAGAGAGAGAGAGCCGCCGCAGCGTCTCTGAAATTGAAAAAACTTCGGTCTTGACTTTTTTTTTTTTTTTTAAAGTTGAAAGGCGCGGCAGTGGCTCCTCTCATGATCCCCACCTGCGTCGGAAGTCCGTGAGAGTAGCCACCGCCGCGTCTTTCAAAGAACCGTAAGCCGCGCATGCGCACTTCCTATGTATTGCTATAGCTCACGGAAAAGCGGCGAACACTTAGGAACTGCGCATGCGCGGCTTACCATTTTATTATATTAGATTGTTCCAGAGCTTCCTTTCATTTGAATGAACTACACTTCCTGTTCACTCAAAGCAGGATTAAGACATAAGCAAACTAAGCATGTGCTAAGAATCCCAACTTCTAGGAGAGACTTTCTCAGATGGTGCTTATTCAACTTTCTCCCAAGCTACATTTTTGTCCTGGAAAGTTAGGTGCTAGCAAAATGAAGAGTGGTGTTGTGGGGAAACCACTGCCCAAAGAGTTTTCTCTGTTCTCCTTGCCCCCATGTCCTGAAGAGGTGCAAAGTTCATAGAGATTTATCCTGAATTTTTTATGACTGCTTCTGCTGCAGAAGGATCTTCCATCAAGGATGGAGTCAAGGGTATGAAGGCTCGTTCAGTCAAGTCTTTTAAGCTTCTTATTAATTTTTTAATATTTCTATAATTATTTTTTTATGCTGAAAGTATAGCATACGTTGTATAGATAAGTGAAACAGAGAACTATTTTATGCATTATGCATAAATGCATTATGAATTCTATTGTATAGACATCAGAATGTGAAATGCTTTGCAAGATGTTGTACTTAGCCTGAAAAAAATAGGAACTAAATTGGTTTTTGATTTATAGATGAGCAGTATCTTATAGTGGAAGAGAAGCGACTGATCAGCTATGAACAGCAATTCCAAAATTCTGCAGCCCAGACAGAAGTAAAGTTGTATGCAGAAGCAGAAGTTCAAAATACTGGAGAAATTGAAAGCTGCCCATCCATATTAGTGCAAGGTAGAAAGAAGCTGGTAGAGTTGGAACTGTTGCACAGATACTCCCTAAAGAAAGCAGAAAGAAATATAAAAAGAAAGAGACTCAAGTTCCAACTGGAAAGAATTGTCAAGAAACAAAAATTACTAGAGGCTAAGAAAAAACTCCAGCAATTAGAGACTGTGTGCTGGCATCATGAAGACAGATTGAAACAAATCAGTGCTCAAGATCCGACTGCAGCAGTAACCTCCTGTTCCAGGTTGTTTAGAAGGAGCAACTCATTAAGCTCAAGCTCATTACAATCTTGGAGGTACACATCCGATAACTTATTGTCATGCTTTACTCTGTTTCTCACAATTTCCTAAATAAATGCATGCATTTCTAATCTTCTGCTAATGTTTTGTTTCAGTGCTTCCAAATAATAAAGATTATGGATGGTAAATGAGAAACCAAATTAAGCTACTATATAATATTACCGTTGGTTGCGCGTTTGGTGGGGAAGAGCCTGAAAACTTAGGTGGAGCAGAGAATTGTTAATTATTCTTGTACTACCAGTACAATAACCATCCTCTTACCCATCTTTTTGTATGGAAGATGATTGAACAGGCTGTAGTCTGGCAGGTCAATATTGGATTATTGTGATTATCTAAACCTCAGTCAAGGTTTTGAAGAGGCCACCAGATTGATCTCCTTGGTGGATGAACTAAGGAGGAAGCTGGCTATGGATTACTGCTATGCTTCTAATACCATGGATTTTAAATGATTAAGGGGTGTTATGATATAAAGTATCACATGTGGCTATCAGATCTATCAATATAGATATGCAGTAGATTGAGAAAGGATATAAAAGTGAACCTGCATAGGTTACTGCAGTGCCTAGACCTAGATGCAGGTAGGTCAGAATAAACTCCAAATATTGAAAAAGAAGACATTCTTTGAAGCATAAAACATAGATGTCTGAAATGGTTCCGCAGCTGTATTTGGAAAGGGTGTACTTCATGACTTAAAGACAGGATCAAAGATCCAAAGGTTGGCTATGAATCAAGTTGACTTAAGAAACAAATAGCTAAATTTTCTCGATTATGGAATGAACTCCCTGTAACTTTGAGATGCCCTAGTCCTTTCCAATTCTTCCGCAAATCATTAAAAACTTTTCTATTTGCTAAACATTTTGAAAATTAATCTTCTTGCAATTGTTCTTAATTATTGTTGACCGAGTCGAGCTTCCTCTGGTTGATGACCCGGTATATAAAGCTAAGTTTTAGTTTAGTTTAGCTAATGTGGTATGATCCTGCTTCTGCTAGCTGTATGCAGTTTGCATACTGGGGCCTAATTCAAATAGATTGAAGCTTATTCTGTATATGGTTGCAAAGGTAATAAAGAGCTTGTATGCATGGCATTACATTTGTCTGGTTCTGGAGTAGCTGCATTCGTTGCCTGTGCTGTCTTGGGTTCAGTTTAAGATCTTGTTGTTATATTTAACTGTACTGCTTAAAAAGACTTAACGCATTTCACCAATTGTGTTATCTGCTTGTAAGAACCTGGCAGTCATCACAAGATTGGTTATTAAGCATGTCTGTAAGAGATGAGTACAATTCTAGAAAAAAAAATTCTCGTATATTGGTCTGGCCATATAGAATTCTATTCCGACTCAGTTGAAACTAATGGATACGTGCTTGATTTTTTGGAAGTGATATAAAAGATGCTTTTTGATCAAACGTTTCCTGGATGACTTAGAAGAATTTGAAATCTGCTTGGAAGTTATCTTGTAATTTTATATTTTGTGTGGAGTGTTGGTTGAGTTTAGTCTGCTTTGTTAATGTGTGAAAACTGATTGTATTGTGAGTGGTACTGAGCTGTCCAGAACCCAGGTAGATGGGGAGACGCAGATTAAATTGATATAAGTAAATAGTGAGATTTTCCAGTAGATCTCTAAAAATTCAAAGTGATATAAAAGTTGTGCTAATTGAAATGGAGCTGTAACTATTGAATTTCTGCACTCATATACCCTTAGGTCTCCTTTTACTAAGCTGCGCTTGCGTTTTTAGCGTGTGCTGCAGATTAGCGCATGCTAACCCCCCGTGCTACATGGAAAAACTAACGCCTGCTCAATGGAGGCGTTAGCGTCTAGTGTGCGCGGCATTGTAGCTCTTCTAGAAGCTGCATGTGCCAATTCCATTGTGCACAACTTCTAAGGAGGGGGGCATGGATGTCGAGAGGCACGGGCATGCCTAGGAGTTACCTATGGAGCTTATAGAATACAAGGAGTGTCTAACTGCCGCAGACTGCCCAACTTTTAACCTAAAGTTAGGCTTGAAACTGTGGTTTAAGCTAGTATTTCACAGCGGCAGTTCTGCATGAAACTACCATTATGAAATTCGTGCGTAGCATACATGATCCCGGAGCCTAAATTCCAATGCTCTTTCTTGTATGTACAGATTTATACCAACTTTGGAGTAGGTATAAATGGGTACACGATTTGTGCTGGTTCTGGGTGCATGTTGAGCTTATGTTGCCTTTCAAAAGAGGGTCAAAATAAGACTGCTCAAATATAAATGTCCCATTATAACATTAGGCTCATAAAGTTCTAAGGGGTCCTTTCTTACTAAGGCACACTAACAATTAGTGTGTGCTAAATGCCATGCAGCCCATAGGAATATGATGGGCTACGTGGCATTTAGGGCACCTTAGTAAAAGGACTGCAAAGCAAAAGTGACTGCCTGGACGGTTCATAGACAACGGTGCGAAAGGCAAAAGCGCGCGCCAACAATTGAGCGCAGCGTGCGCCGCCACGCCGCTCTAAATTACAGTTTTTAGGGGCTCCGATGGGGGGTTTTGTTGGGGAACCCCCCCAGTTTACTTAATAGACATCGCGCCGGCGTTATGGGGGGTTTGGGGGGTTGTAACCCTCCACATTTTACTGTAAACTGAACTTTTTCCCTAAAAACAGGGAAAAAGTGAAGTTTTCAGTAAAATGGGGGGGGGTTACAACCCCCCACATCCCCCACAACGCCTCCACAACGCGGCGCGATGTCTATTAAGTAAAGTGGGGGGGGGGTTCCCCCCACGCCCCCCCCCCCGTCGGAGCCCCTAAAAACTGTAATTTAGAGCGGCGTGGCGGCGCACGCTGCGCTCAATTGTCGGTGCGCGCTTTTGTCTTTCGCGCCGTTGTCTATGAACCGTCCAGGCAGTCACTTTTGCTTTGCAGTCCTTTTACTAAGGTGCCCTAAATGCCACGTAGCCCATCAGTAATTTAGAGTGGTGCGGCGACGCACACTGCGCTCAGTTGTCTGGGCGCGCCTTTGTCCCGGCGCGCTTTTGACCTGACACCTGCCTGGACAGTTGGTTTATCTGTATTATCTGCTCTGAGGCTATGGTCAATAGATTCATCTCCTGGTGTGATTGTTTCTACAATTTATCTTTCTGCAGTAGATCAGATAAGTTTGTTTGTTTGTTTTTGTTAAATAAGAAAAAATCAACACATAAATTAAATCAAGAAAATCATGGAAAAAAAAAAAATTACACATACATATTACAGATCTTATAATGAAATAGTCCACATCTTGAGAGGAAAGAAAAGAAAAAAGAAAATCAGATGAGTTTCATTGTAATTGTATGCAAGGTCTTGTAACAGAATACTTATATTTCAGTAAAAACACTATATAAAAACTTTTTAGGGTTGTTTTATTACTAGTATTACAAGTTATTATTTTCTGTTTAATTTTGCAGAAAAGACACTTCTGAATTATCTACCTCATCACCTACCTTCAGATGTCATGAAGATCATCTGCCCAGGAAATCACACTCTGTAGAATATCTTTCTAGAAGTACCACAGACTTCTTAAAGAGAGGAAACTTAAGCCTTGAGAGGGATAAGTTGTCTTTATCACAAAGACAGATGGCTAAAAGCGCGAAGATGGATACTGTTAACAATCAAAAAAGAACAGAGAAAGGATTCAATGCGTTATGCCCTGCCATCAAACCACTCATGATGAAAAGGCATCAAAAAATGGACAAGATTGATACCAAGTCAGCAAAAAGTGGGCCAATGAATCAAACCACAAATTCTTCTCCTGGTCAAGTGAAGAGGAATGTTGGGTCTGATTCCATTTGTGAAGGAACTAGAATGGCAAAGTCGAAGGCATTGGCAAATTTAGCTCATGCGGGTAGACCCTTGAAAAGCAGTAATGTTAAAAGATGTAGCAAAAAGGATCCAGTATATACTGAAAAATCTGTCAAAGAAAGAAAAGAATTAGTCATGCCTGGAAAGCCATTATCAAGGCATTCGGGTCAAACTATGAAAGCTTTGAAAAAAGAACCCAGTTCCTGTTTGAAAAGTTTTCATAGCCAGTCAGAAAAGCAACATAAGTTTACGGCAGTATCTTCAATGGAAGACCTTAAGAAAATAAATGTAAGTGTTCCTCTCCATCAGACTGATAAAAGATGTTATAGTGCTGAGATGCTAAGTACAGACGTCTCAAGAAAAGCTACAGATTTACTAGAGAACTGGCAAGAAGAAGATGATGAATTTTCAGACACAGACAGTTTATATTCTTTGGATTCTCTCTCCTCTGCCTATGCTAAAGCTTTGACAAAGCAATTAAAGGAGGAGGAGGAGGAGGAAGAACATAAAGACATTGCCAGCCAAGAAGAGTGTGCAAGTGATGACAGTCAGATGTCTCAAGATTCCCTGGTGGAGAAAAAAATGAAACCTAAAAAGCAAAGCAAACGCTTTTTGCAGAAATTAAGACCACTTAAACAACCCATCAAAGGCTCGACTGATACGAGCGTGCTACCAAGTGCTAGCTCCTATGTTTTAGGTAGTGGATTAGCAGAAACAGGAAGAAGTTTTTCCCTCGACAGTTTAGCAGATGTGGAGGCAGCCCTGGAATCCGATTCATCGGATGAAATACCTGCAGAGATTTTTTGGAAGCTACAAAGTCCCAGATCTCTGCCTCCACATAGTGAGGATCCGTCTATATCCGAAGCCTTTCAAAAACCAGCAACAGGATTGGCTGACCAGGAGCATTCCTTCTATTTAGATAGAAAGGAGGCATCCGATTGTACTCGCATCCATACACCATTACTGAAGGAGATGAAGACATGTTGGAAAGAAAATTCAACTTTTTGTGACCCCAAATCTAGAGAGTTATGGGAAGCCCCTATGATTGTTAGTGATTCCTGGTCATCTTTTGATCCTAAACTTGGAAACAGCAGTCCACAAATGGCAACAGCTTTGTTTCCTGAAACACTGGGATTTCTGAAAGCTGCTTTACCAGCCAGACATGAGCCTGAATGTTGGAAGATGGAAGAGAATCTGACACAGCCAGTTGGCAAGGACTCATTGCTATTCAGCTGTCAGGAACGGCAATCTACTCCTTGTTCTTCAAGCACTGTAAGGGATATAAACAAAATGCCTTCCAAAGAGAGATCAGAGGAACTTTCATGGGGAGTAATGACTCAAAGCTGCAACAGTGAATTAGGTAAAAATGGGATTGCCACAAGGAGCACTGTATTAAGTACATGTCTTGAAGAAAAGGCATTCAGTGTGCATGATTACACCCAAAACACTCCCAATACATCACTGCTCGAGAGTTCAGTGGAGAAAACACCTGAAGGTACATTTGATTCAATCCTGTCTGCAAAAGATGATTGTCTGGAAACAAGGCAGTCAAATACTGCTAAATATAAGCAGGACTGTGATTCTCCCAATTCTTTTTCTATTACCAATATTAACAAAATACAGAGAGAGAATTCTTCGTGCATCAGTTCCCTGGCAGTATATGCACATGAAGGAGTGTGCAAAAATGAGGCTGACTTGTCCTTAACTTTTTCTGAGCTATCCAAAGTCCAGAGTTCAGTGCAGGCAGATAATGAAAAGTGTGTATTAAAGGAAGAAAAAAATTATGTAAATGCTGGTTTAGAAGACGGGACTGGATTTTGCAGAAATGAAGACTACACAACTAATCAGCATATGTTTCTGCCAGCACATATCTACGAAAAGGATGCAAGTAACAAAGACGTGTGTGTAAATAAGGCAAGCAATGAATCCCAGCCAGCCTCCAAGCATGAACCATCTGTACTGCTTAAGGAGAGTTGTGGCAACCATTCTGAATCTGTTAAAAATGTCATGACAACTTGCTTTTTTGATGGTTCTTTCATGGATAACACTTCAGACAAGGAAATTATCACTGGAAAGAACTTTATAACTGAAATTCATGAGCTTGAGACTCACACGGCAGAAAGAAAAAAAATGATCAGAGAGCCAGTTGTAGGAGACGATGCTGCTTCCGAATGTGTACAGAATAGAACTGGTGAGCCCATATCGGGCAGAAAAGCCTCTTGCAAATATATTCCACTGTTGCAAAGAAGTGAAACAGAACAGAATAATCAAATAGTATTTCATCTCGATAGCAACAAATTTACAATTCCGTTACAAACTTCTTATATGATGGAAGAATGCATTGAAACCCTTACTGATACTGCTTTAGAGATCCCAATTAGCCAATCTGTAAGTAACAGTAGACACAGTGAGGAACCATTGTGCTTGCAAAACAACTCTGATTTTCAAAAATCTGATCTTCTGAAAAGTGTGCACGATATTCAACAGCCTTTTAATCCCGAAAATGACTTAGGCCAACTGGTTTCAAAAGACAGACTACCTCAAACAAAAACTATACAGCCACCCTTAGTTGAAAATAGTGTAGCCAACTGTGGCAGAGTTATCCTTTCTGCCAAAAGTGAAGAGCTGCTATCCAAAATGACAAATGTGATAGCACCTAATTTTCCTCGTGCCACCAACTTAAATGAAAAAAATGTTAGCGTTGTCATAGCTTGTGAGGAGGCGTATTCTGGGCTTGATTCTGTGGAAAATAAGTGTAGACTCAGCACACAATGCAGCTTAATATCTACAGATCAGAATATGGTAACTCAGAAGAATGTGTGCGTTTCCATGAAAGAAGGTGTCGAAATTCAGAGTGATGATTATTTTGATAAAGAATATAGATCTACAGCCCAAACGAGAGAAGGAGAGGATCAACAAATGGTTCTAGGTCTTACTCTAAATCAAGCTGCATCTATACATTCTAAGGAAATCCTTAATGATGGAAAAATTGACTCAAGGGAAGGGACTGCACGTAAGGAATTTGTATCAGATGCCTCTGGCCAAGAAAGAAGTTGCAGTGTAACCAATGTATTTGCCAAAACAGAAATCCTTGGCCCCGAAGAGAGTATGAGTTCTGATCAGTGTAATAAACTATTAAATGAAGCTAGTCATGTACTAAACCAAAATAATGAAATGTTAAGTGACTGTATTGAAAAATTGAGAACAGATGAAGGCAAAAAAAAGAAACTTTGGGAAGAGAGTCAGTGTAGGAGAACAGAAGAAGAAAAACTGTTGAAATGTGTAAATAAGCAGGCAAACAGTTTAGAAACTGAATATACGGAATGCAAAGGATCTCATAATTGCTCCCTTGTTGCAATTCACAGTGTTAATATAGACATAAACAAAGGTGGTTGTGACATTGCAAGCCCTACTCTTCAAGCAGTAGAGTTTGATGAAACCATGAATTGTCCAGATAAATGTCATTTGCATGAAACAGCAGCTATGACCGTACCAAAGACAGAAACCAGTGCACATCCAAGCAGAAACTCAGAAAAAGCAGAAACCTTTGACAGACTAATTACTGGCTTTATACAAAACCAAACGGAAAATAAAATCAAAAGGAATGATTGTTTAACAGAAATGGAAATTGGTTTTAATTCTGTTGCAGATTCTCAGCGGTCATTGGAGTCTGTTGAGGTCTGTGATGAATCTAATCCAAACAGTGGCAATATGAAAGATGACCTGTTAAATGCAGGGAACTTAGCTGTACCAATACCTACAAACCATAAGCAAGAAGGACAGTGGTTCAAGACAAATCGTGACACAGAATGCACAGGATCTCCTAAAGAAAGTGACACTTTTATGTTTGCAGGAGACTTGCTATTAACATCAGAAGTAGTTTCTCATAATAACCTTGACAGCGTAGTTAATTCTGAAATAATAAAGAGTGAAGTAGACTACAACACAGTTGGACAGGAAAGGGTGGTTCGTACAGGAATATCATCACTGCCAGCCAATGGCATTCTTTTGTGTGCTGAAGAGATTCAAGATCAGATGTCTTACAATAGCAATGCCAATGAAAAGATTTTAAACCCCTCTGAGATGCCCAGCACAAAGTTTGCAGCTGCTGGGCGAGATAAACAAGGTATATTTTCAGCAAACATTTCTTTAGCTAAGGAGTGCATTGATACAAATCTAATCGCCAGAGCTCCCGAACTGCCAGGTCTTCATATTCAGTTAAAGGTACCCCATAAATCTATGAATGAGATCACGAATGAAAGCTTCAGTGATGATGGAAAGGGAATTATACAAACTGATGATAATGAAAGATGTACTGCTAGAGAAAATAATAAAGTGTATTCATTAAAAGACCCAAAAGATATTCCAAAAATCTTGGAAAGCAACAATAGAAATGGGGTTGACAATCAACACAGTCTTTGTGAACCTCTTCTCATGCACTCCATTAATAAAGATGAAGCAATTATGGTACGCACTAGAGGAGTAGATATGGAATCCAATTTTGACGTTTGCAACAAAGAAACAGGGAAAACAGATAGGAGTGAGACTAAAAATATAATTGGAAACACTATTTGTTTCAAAAAGAGTGACACAAGTTCACTTGTAGACACTTCAAAAGCTGTACTTGATTCTTCCTATAAAGAAATGACTTGTAATGTATGTTCTGTAGAAAGCCTATCATCTTTTGAACGTAGAAATCAACCTGCAAAAGAATGTGCATGCTATGCTAAGCTCAACAGAGAAAAATGCTGGTCAGTGGAACTGAAAACGATTGACCTTGCAAGTGTCCACAAAGACCCAGCGGATCATTTAAAGTCTTTTGTAGATGGCATCCTGGTAGAAAGTATTGTGGAACTACCTGCTGTTGTGAGTACCTCAGATTTGAAAACCACGCCACTCTGTCTGGGTCTGACAAATAACAGGGATACAGATAAACCCCTCGTTTCACAGGACTCATTGTGCAGTTTTAGTGAAAGCAAATGCAAAAACATTTTGCATGCCCAGCTCCTCAGTAATTCAGCTGAGAAAACTGCAACACTAAAATGCATCCAGTCACATTGTAAGGAATGCAGAGTTTTAAATGAAACAAGAGAAATTCCAATCAGCAAGACGTCTTTAGATAGCTATTCAGTTACCTCTGAGGGCAAAAATAATCTTCTGGAAACTTCCATTCAGTCACATCTGGACAATACACTTTATGATGAAAAATTTCAAAGGTATGCTGTTAATTCTGGCATCTCTGAATTAGGTGATTGCTTATTAAACAATGTTGCTACATTTGAACCCCATCAGCTGTGGGAAAATAGCAAACAATATGAAGCTAATTCTGTAGATTCTAAAAAATATAAATTCTTTGAAAACAGATCAGACGATACAGATTCACAATATTCTGCTTTTGTACATCAGTCACAAGGTGAAGACAATTGCTATGTGTTTATAGAGAAGGGAAGGCCAGAAGTAGAAAGGAAGGAGCAAATCCCTAAATTGGTTGTAGCTGCAGATGAAAGGGAAGAATTGAAAGGTTCTTTTGATGAAATTCTTGTCGGGAAAGAGAGCACAAAATCTTCGGCAGACTGTATTACTACTGCTTATGCCAAAGTTTCAGAGCAACTTTCACTTGATATTGAAACTCTCAAATATGAAGACAGCTCTGTAGAGGAAAAAAATACTTCAGACTATATGAAAGATATTTCTTTGGGATTAAAGGCGACCACAGAGGTTGAAGTTAAACATAATGCTGATTGTGGTCGTGTGTCTTTAGGTTTCTTACAGACTACTAATGCATTAGACATTGCTCATAAATCAGTGGCAGAAACAGGTCGTACAGAGAACCATTTGCCACCTTCATCTATTTCTGAAAATATTGACACATTACATTCTGATTTGAACAAATTTCCAACTCCATATAGAGGATCAGAATCGGCGTACACTTCAGGGTTCACCAATGACATTAACTTTGAAGTATCTGAGTCAGAAAAAGAGTCTATAGCTCCAAAATTTGGCCAGCTATGTCATTCCTTGCGAGATATTTCTGTAGATGATCAGTTGGTTCCTAGAGGTGCATATTATCACTGTGACCAAGAAAAAGAAAAAAACTGTTATAAGGCTGAGCATCCAGAAGACTCTTTCAGTTGTGTTGCAGCAAGTATAGATAGTTCTCATACATCTCTATTTAGCCACCAGATGTCCCCCTCGGTACAAACACAAGTATTTGGCAGCAATGATCAGCAGCCCACCCTGCCTCATAGCTTTCTGCATCCTGCTTTAGATGGAAATAGACACAACCTTAGATCTGATAGAACTGAGAAAGACAAGGCACGTAAAGAACAGTATGCTGTAGATAAATCAGGGATGCACCAAAATACTCTTGGTGTATTAAATCTTGTTGAAAAAGTTCACAAACAGCAGAGGGAACCTTCTCAGCTTTTAAGTGTATGCTCAGAAATATTTGAAAATGTGCAAAAGGACAATATGATTATTCTCTTTCCAGTGCCATCTTTAGACACTGATGTAACAGTGTGTATGGGAGAAAACCATACTGAATTCAATAGCAGAAATGACATGTTACTGTCAGATTTATGCAGTGATATAACACATCTGGCTTTAAATAAAGAGCAAGAAGATTTATCTGCAACTAAAAACAGTGACAGCAATGAATTCCTAATACAACAACGTTCTGTTGGTCAATCTATTGATCCACAATGTACAGCATTAGAAACTATGGATGTAGAAAATGCAGATGTGGAAACAACCTATTTTCAGGATATTGATGAATCAGGACTTACCAAAGGTGGTGATATTGCTAATTTAGAAAAGGTTTATCCCAAGCACTCTAGTCAAGAGACATTGGTATTAGGCTTAGATGATGACAGCCATTCACAGTATATCAGTGGAATGTGCCAAAGTGAAACATTTCCACAAAATCCAAACACTAGAGATAAGATAGCCAGTACAATAAACAATACATTTTCAGGTGCAGACAGTTCTACAAATGAAACTGTTGGTCATCAGAGGGGAGATGGCATAATGCAGGAAAAGATTTTAGGATCAGAAAAGGTTTCTTTAACAAATAATAATAATTCTTCTTCACACCTTTTGATAGAAAATAAATGTGTGTACCCAGTGGTTAAATATAGAAATAAAAAATTACTAGTCAGTGCATGTCAGGCAAATAATTTCTATAAAAATGAAGATATTTCATGCCTACAGAGTCACAGGCTATCAGCTCCATCTATCAGCGTAACATCTAAGCTGGTAAATTCTTTAGCAGATGTAGAAGGGACAAATTTAGTGTTTCCTTCCTCCAGATCTCTACAGAACCTGAATATGAGCATTGAGCCTCCTTCTCCAACTGAAGATACTAATCTTTATTTAATTGACAATTATTCAGAGCTAGGATCAAATAATCTTGAAGATAGACCCTCCATAGGAATTCAGGTGAAGAAAGTACACTCACAAAGACCAGAAACAAGTTTACGTCATATTTCTGAAACACCTGAAGTCAGTCAGTCTCTTGAGTCTTCTGCTGGTCTTCGTTTATGTTCTCTTTCAAATATAGCTGATTCTTCCATAAAGGTAGGAACAAGCAGCTATTCCAGTGACACTCAACCAGCCAAATACATGGAGGGGATCTTTGAAGAATTTAAGTATCAGCTAATAGATAGGAATCAATGTTTGCAAGACAACAAAGATGCAATGCATTTCAAGTCAAGTGACATTAACCCTTATGTTCATCCATGGCAACAAGATGAACATTGTCGAGCTGGCTGGAAACAGTGTGGATTTGGTAGTGCAAGTGATGTGTCTTGTAACCCACTTCAGCCGAGTTTTGATAATTCTAAAGTTATACGATGTTCTAGTGTTGATAATGGACTAAATGCCCAGAATTCACCCTTTCATTCTCACCTTAGTTCTTATGCTAATGCCAGAGTAACATCCAGCACTTTAAGCAGCATTGAAGACTTCCAGGCATTAGATGATATGGCACGAGATTCTGAACCTGAAAATTCTCCCAACTGTGGCAGATATTACTATCCTGTGTATGATGAAGCAGTTATGACAAAGCTAGAAGACAGAGACTTGCAAATTAAGAATACTTTTAGACAATGTGAAAACAATCCTATTCAGGTAGATGAAATTGTGCTTCTGTATCCTTCTGAGTCAGAATCATCTTCAGGAAAAATACAAAAGACTATGTGTGAACAGAGCACCCAAACTGTGTCTAAAACTCGACATAAGAGAGTAAGCAAACATCAAAGGAGCTATGCAGATGTCAATACAGCAAAACGAGAAACAGCTAGGAGGCGAGTTCAGCGACCAGCGTCCTGGACAAATGTGCATGATTTTTCTTTACATCTATCACAGCTTCTTCATGATACCTCTGAACTTCTGGGTAATCTCTCCCAGCATCATATTATTGACATTCATCTAAATGCCAACAGTAATCCAAGTGTCACTGCTGAAGGGATTATAAAACATGCAAATACTTCTATTCAGACAGTGATAGATAAAGGAATTCAAACAGAATCTTCAGGTATTCCAAATTCTAGGAATCGGGCAAGCCAGCACCAAACAAACAAAGATAATGATTGCACGAATGCCCAAGAAGTCAATGCGATTGTGAAGGTGTTAGGTTCAGATATAGTAGATGTGTCTCAGGAAAGCAAAGATGTAATGCTAACACTTAAAAATTCAAAATCCCCACAAAGCAAAGAGTTAAAGATGCAGAGCATGCCAAACATAAGTGATTATGGTCAGCATAAAATTGAACAAGAGGCTTTCGTTACACCACCTGATTTAGTGAGAGCCTCAACACCATTCCTGGAAAGCTTTCAAGAAACACCTTCAAATACACATCAGACTGCTGTACTTTTCAGTCCCACAGTGTCTCCTGTTGTCTCCCCTAGTTCAGAAAAAATTGAACCCTCTTGTACTTCATGTCCCAGCAGTCGTGATTTTACATGGACTCAAAGTGAGCAGAAGAAAGAACAATCTGACATTATTAAAGCACATAGAAAACTATATTATAAAAATACTTTATTGATTGACAGAGCTTCTTCCCCAATTCTAACACTTAGTGCTAGTTCAGACAGCCAGATGACCAGTAGCAAGTCTTGTTCAAATACTGAATCTTCAAAAGAGCATAGTAGCGCTGTTAAGTCAGACTTTTGCCAAGGTTTTAAGGTTCAGGAGCCTGACGTGGGCAGCTCATCGGAAACTGAATTGAACACTGACTCCAACAGCTCTTGTGGTAGTGATGGGGCATTTAAAAGAGCTAGAAGTCTGCCAGATAAGAAGACCATCAAAAACTTGTTGGGAAATGGTAATTCAAAAGAATCCAGACTGAAGCTCAGATTCCAAGATAATTCCAGTGGAAAAATAATTAACTCCAAGAATTGTAATGATACAGATGGCACTTCACAGGTTTTGTTTAATATTCCTGCACAGCATTCACTTAAAGATCAAGTGAGTGAGTATTCAGGAGAAAAGAGACATAAATTTGTTGGTCTTGCTGATGATTTGTCTGTCAGACAACATGAAAATGTGGCACATATATGGCAACATCCCTCTTATTTTACAAACCTTCCACATGACTCTTCTAATGAAGAACCGATTAGAGGTTCTGTCATCGGTGTAATGGATAGAGATGTTGGGAGCACATCCCTTGAATATCTGGTAGCAAATCCAAATTACTCTTTCTCCACATCAGAAATGAGTGAAATGACCATACATCTGCCAGATGACGATGCTGTATCAATCGCAGCAAGCGAGTCCAATACTGAAGTTCTTCTGAATGAGAATCCCTCCTTTGTTATGAGTCAGAGACCGCGGAGCTATAGTCTTAGGGATCTACCCCTACACAATAAATTTAGCAACTGGTCTGGAGTGCAATGCAACCCTCACTCACCAAATGATATGGCTAATAGCTTTGCTGATTTATATAATGAAGCACAAAAGAAACATGTAAAAGACTCTGCTAGCGAGACAAAAGGAAAGAGACATCTTTCTAATAGTAAAATAAGAGAGATTGAGAAGCTGCAAAGAGAGCGTGCAGAGATTATGTCTGGTATAAATCTTGATATGACTCAGCATCCCCTTACTGTGGAACTCACAGAAGCAAAACTTAACTATGGCATTGGAGAAACAGATGCATTGCTGAGAATCCTGCAAGATGGATCAGGAAGAGATGAAACTACATTGTCCATGAAGCAAAAATTATATGAAAGGTAATATTAGAAATGTTGTAGAAGCTCAAAGCAGTAGGTGAAAAGATGCAGTATTCTTAACTGATAGTCATAAATCATATGGGGATAGACTTAGAGACATTGGCTTTAAATCAAACGAATGAGGTACAGCTGATCACTCATAATAAATTCCAACAAAACCATACCTTCCAAAAAATGCAATTTGTCAATTTTACAATTTTTTGAAAAGACGAAGTATGAAGATGATGTTCTCAAAAGGGAAAGCTCCTTGATACATAGAAACCTGATGGCAGATAAAGGCCAAATGGCTCATCCCGTCTGCCCATCCACAACATCTGCTATCTCATCTCCCTAAGAGATCCCACATGCCTATTCCATGCTATCTTGAATTCACATACAGTCTTAATTTCCACCATCTCCATTGGGAGACTATTCCAAACATCTACCATTCTTTCTGTAAAGAAGTATTTTCTTATATTACTCATGAACCTATCACCTCTTAACTTCATCCTATGCCCTCTCCTTCCGGAGATTTCCTTTATTTGAAAAAGACCTGCCTTCTGTACGTTAATGACATGGATATATTTAAATGTGTCTATCATATCCCCCTCTCCCATCTTTCCTCCCGAGTATACATATTAAGTTCTCTAAGTCTATTCCCATATGATTTATGATGAAGACCACTAACTAATTTTGTAGCAGCCCTCTGGATTGACTCCATCCTCTTTATATCTTTTTGAAGATGGGGATTCCAATTGGGGACTCATCAGAGACCTATACAACAGCATTATCACCTCCCCTTTCCTACTGGCCTTTCTTCTCTTTATGCACCCAAGCATCCTCATGGCTTTGACAGTCCCCTTTCCTACCTGTTTTGCCACCCTGAGATCATCAGACACAATCATCCCCAAGTCCCGCTCTTCTTCTGCATACTTCGCTTCCTATGCTATACTGTTCTCCTGGATTTTTGCAGCCCAAGTGCATGACCCTACATTTTTTAGCATTAAATCTTAGATGCCAATTACCAGACCATTCTTCAAGCTTTGCCAGATCCTGCCTCATATTATCCACACCCTCTGGAGTGTCTGCCCTATTAAGGAGCTTGGTATCATCCACAAAAAGGCAAACTTTGCCAGACAGTCCTCAGCAATATCACAAAGATATTAAATAGAGCCGGCCCAAGGACAGATCCCTGTGGCACTCCACTAACAACATCCTTATTCTCCGAGCAAACTCTATTTACCACTACCCTTTGTTTCCTTCCTCTTAACCAGCTTTTAATCCAGTTCATCACTTTGGGGCCCATACCACATGCATTCAGTTTATCAGTCGTCTATGTATCACCATGTCAAAAGCTTTGCTAAAATCCAAGTACACTACATCTAGCACCACTCCCATATCTAACAGTTTGGTCATCCAGTCAAAGAAATCAATCAGATTTATCTGACAAGACCTGCCTCTCATAAAACCATGCTGACTTGAGTCCTGCAGTCCATTCAATTCTAGAAATTTCACTATCCTCAGCTTAAGAAGCATTTCCATTAGTTTACTCACTACCGAGGTCAGACTAACCGGCCTGTAATTCCCAACCTCTTCCTCACTTCTGCTCTTGTGCAGAGGGACACAACAGGATGTGAAATGTGGATTTATGTTTGAGCCCAAAAATAAATAAAATGATTAATAATTGAAAAGATTTTTATCACCATTTATGGAGGATAGATGAGTTTGAAAACATTTTTTCTATAATTAATATAATTGAAAATAATATTTGCATTTATAGACTTAGACTGATGAAGAGGCTGGCTACAATAATCACATGTTTTGAGTGTAGCTGCTGAGGTCTTTGTGAAAATAATGATAAGACTGTAAAATTGACAAATTGCATTTTTTGGAAGGTAAAGTTTTATTGGAATTGATTATGAGTGTATTCTTAAATTGGTCTTAAAGACTTACGGCCTCTTTTACAAAGCCGCGCTAGCGGCCCCGAAGCCCATAGAGATTTAAAGGGCGTCGGGGCTGTTGCCATTTGGCAGCCGCTAGTGCGGCTTTTTAAAAGAGGCCGCAAATATTTAAACTAAGAGTTTCAAGCTTCCTGATTTTTGACCTGCAATTACTAAAAAGACTTCATAATATTAACAATGAGAAGCCATAAGAAGTTGTTAAAAAGTGTCTACAGTCTCATGTTGTTGGTAAATGCAGTTAGTGTATAGCAGAAGTCTCCAACACGCAACCCCTTGCAATCCTTCATTGTGGCCCTCCCATACCTGTTGCTGCCAAGGACTGCCCAGGACTCCCTCTCTTCAGAAACTGTGCATTAGCACAGAGCTTCTCCATCATGATTTGGCTCTCTATGTAAACTTGAGCTGCACAATGCAGGACTCTCATGGCTTCAACTCCCCCAAGACTCCCAAGTTTTCTGCACCATGTGACTTAATATTACATAGAGAGCTGAATCACGATAGAGGAGCCCTGTGCTAGTGCACTGTTTTTGAAGATAGACAGTGAGAGAGAATGAGTAAAGGCTGAAAATTTGTTGAGGCCTACTCTAGTGCTTTTGTAGTTAATAGCTACTACCATGGGACTGCACTCCTCTCCCCACTGGCTCCAGCCAATTGTCAGTTTGGTCTAGGGTAGGGGTGTCCAATGTCGGTCCTCGAGGGCCGCAATCCAGTCGGGTTTTCAGGATTTCCCCAATGAATATGCATGAGATCTATTTGCATGCACTGCTTTCATTGTATGCTAATAGATCTCATACATATTCATTGGGGAAATCCTGAAAACCCGACTGGATTGCGGCCCTCGAGGACCAACATTGGACACCCCTGGTCTAGGGCATGGGTATGCAATTCCAGTCCTCAAGAGCCACAAGCAGGTCAGGTTTTCAGGATCTCCAAAATGAATATATATGAGATGGATTTGCATGCACTACCTCCTTGAGATGCAAATCTATCTCATGCATATTTGTTGTGGATATCCTGAAAACCTGACCTGCGGGTGGACAGAGATGAGAGAGTGAAGATGCCAACCATGGAAGGGGGGAGTATTTGTGGCCCTCGGAGCTTTCTCATTACCACTTTGCGACTCTCGAGGTGAAAAAGGTTGGAGACCCCTCGTGTATGGTATGATAAATAGATGCATCTCACCAAACAGTTTGAGAATATATAACTGGTTTTCAAGACAAATGAACCAAAATTTTCTGGCTCTGAAGTAAGGTGAGTTTAAGATTTTGCAGTTACCACATATAACTGCAAAATTAATGTGCAATAACAGCAAAACCTCTGCATTCATTATTGGGGTATTCCCAGTGGTTTCACATTCAGATAAAGGTAATAAATAGAAAACAAACCAAAGGAAAATAAGATATATTAGTCAAATAAAAAAGGTATCATTTTTGACTAGCTTTTAAAGGCCAGAGCTCCCTTTCTCAAGTCAGGAAAATGAGCAAGACAACAATATCAGAATAAGTGAAGCATAAAATAATCCAGGAACACACAACCTTTGAAGGTAAGATGATGATATACATTGACACCAACAAGACAGGACTTGCCAAAGACCTGAGTTTCCTATTACATTATAAACCAAAAAATTATAGTACTGTGTCACTTTCTAATCTCTAATCCACCCCTCCCTGTTTCTCCCTTCACCTTTCTCCCCAGAAGGCTGGTGCTAAAGCCAAAAATGCAAACCTCCATAATGCAAGAACAGTGCAGAAACGTAGCTCTCCCGTGCTCAAAGCAAATGGTGTTCACACTACAGGTGCATTATGAAACTAAAAGCAAGGGGCTCATGCACACAAGAGTTTCATAGTAAGCACAACTCTTATGCATGTGCCCAGACAAGATCAGAATTGCAAGCACATATTGGTATTGTTCTTCTGCACCGTTAAATATAAGTGTTTCAAAAATTGTTTTCACATGAATGGCTCACATTTAAGCGGCAGAACAACACCGATATGTTGAACGAAAGATTGACTGGATGTATGAAAAGCGTGAATGAGTGGATAGTGAGACATAGATTGGTTTTGAATTTTGCAAAATTGGAAGTTATGTTGATTGGGAGAAAGGATGATCCACAATGGCCCAGAGAGATTAAGGTTTTTAACCAGATCTTCTAGGAGTCTGTATGGATTGCACCCTTAGCATGAAAAGTTTTGTCTGTAGTTTAAGTCTGCTTTTTTTTCCAGTTGCAATTGTTAAGACGATTGAAATTGATGATGTCGGTATATGATTTCTGTATAGTGGTACAGATGATAGTCATATCAAAACTGGACTATTGTAATGTCCTTTATTTAGGGAATACAACGGTACAGTGTAAAGCCTTGCAGATAGAAACATAGAAACATGATGGCAGATAAAGGTCAAATGGCCCATCTAGTCTGCCTATCCGCAGTAACCATTATCTCTTTCTCTCTCTGAGAGATCCCATGTGCCTATCCCAGGTCCTTTTGAATTCAGACACAGTCTCTGTCTCCACCATCTCTTCTGGGAGACTGTTCCACGCATCCACCACCCTTTCTGTAAAAAAGTATTTCCTTAGATTACTTCTGAGCCTATCACCTCTTAACTTCATCTTATGCCCTCTCATTGCAGAGTTTCCTTTCAAATGAAAGAGACTCAATTCATGCGCATTTACATTACGTAGGTATTTAAACGTCTCTATCATATCTCCCCTCTCTCGCCTTTCCTCCAAAGTATACAGATTGAGATCTTTAAGTCTGTCCCCATATGCCTTATGATGAAGACCACATACCATTTTAGTAGCCTTCCTCTGGACCAACTCCATCCTTTTTATATCTTTTTGAAGGTGCGGCCTCCAGAATTGTACATAATATTCTAAATGAGGTCTCTCCAAAGTCTTATACAGGGGCATCAATACTTCCTTTTTCCTACTGACCATACCTCTCCCTATGTAACCTAGCATCCTTCTAGCTTTCGCCGTCACCTACAATCACACCAAAGTCCCGCTCTTCTGCCGTGCACATAAGTTCCTCACCCCCTAAACTGTGCCATTCCTTCTGGTTTTTGCAGCCTGAATGCATGACCTTGCATTTCTTAGCATTAAATTTTCACGGCCAAATTTCAGACTAATCTTCAAGCTTCGTCAGATCTTTCTTCATATTATTCACACCATCCGACGTGACTACTCTATTGCAGATTTTGGTATCATTCACAAAGAGGCAAATCTTACCTGACAACCCTTCAGCAATATCGTTTATAAAAATGTTAAAAAGAACAGGCCCAAGAGCAGAATTTTGAGGCACACCACCAGTAACATCCCTTTCCTCAGAGCGATCTCCATTGATCACTACCCTCTGTCACTTTCCACTCAACCAGTTCTTGACTCAGCCTGTCACTTTGGGACCCATCCTGAGGGCACTCAGTTTATTTATTAGACGTCTGTGTGGAACACTGTCAAAGGTTTTACTAAAATCTAAATACACCACCTCTAATGTACTCCCTCTATCCAATTTTCTGGTCACCCAGTCAAAGAAACTGATCAGATTTGCTTGACAAGACCTACCTCTAGTGAATCCATGTTGCCTCCGGTCCTGTAATCCCTAGGATTCCAGAAACTTGACTATTCTCTGTTTTAAAAACATTTCCATTAATTTGCTTACCACCAAAGTCAGACTTACCAGCCTGTAATTCCATACTTCTTCCTTACTTCCACTTTTGTGGAGAAGGGACCACATCCGCCCATCTCCAGTCCTCTGGTACCACTCCTGACTCTAGAGACTCATTGAAAAGGTCAGTCAGTGGAGCTACCAGAACTTCCCTAAGTTCCTTCAGCACCCTTGGAAGAACACCATCTGGCCCCATCGCTTTGTCTACCTTTATTTTAGCTAGCTCCTCACGAACACAACCCTCTGAAAATCAATCAGGGTCTATTACTCCTCCATCCCTATTCACGTTTGTCTTCTGTGGTCCCGCTCCTGGTGCTTCAGCCGTAAACACAGAACAGAAATATTTGTTAAGCAATTCAGCCTTTTCTTTATCAGCTTCTACATATTCCTCCCCTTCACCTTTGAGTCTCACAATGCCACTTTTGCACTTCTTTCTATCACTAATATATCTAAAAAAATGCCTTGTCTCCCCGTTTTACCATGCCAGCTATTTTTTCTTCACTTTGCATGTTTACTCTCCTGACTACACGACCAGCCTCTCTTAACTTTTCCAGATATTTTTACCTGTCTTCCTCTTTCTGCGATCTTTATGAAAGCGGCTGCAAGGTTTGTGGTGTAATTTGTGGTGTAAGAAAGTTCAAACACATAACACTTTGGTTGAGGAAACACCATTGGTTACCTATACGCTCATGTATTATTTTCAAGAAATTAGTACTGGTGTTGAAAGTCATTTACCAAGGGATTCCCTGTTATTTATCGCAGGCTATGGCAATCTATCGGCTGCTTAGAACTTGCGGTTTGAGGGCGCAATACGATTGTTGTTGACGGACTTTTCAAAAGTGTGTTATGAGAACACGAGATCTTCTGCTATTTCCATCATAGGAGTAACTCTGTGGAACAAATTAACTAGACTGCAAAGAGCTCTTCCTGATATTCAGAAATTCAAGAAAATGTTTAAGACTACACTTTATGTAGAAGCATTCCAATAAATAATGATTCTGGTTTATTCCAGTTTTTGGATTGACATATAATTGAATGTTGTGAATTAATTGTTCTCATTAAATGATCTGAAATGTCTATTTGAATAAATTTTGTTTTTTCTGTATGTTGTTATTTGTAAAGCCGCCTAGGAATAGGCGATTGAGAAATCTTTTAAATAAATGTGCTTTCACACAAGTTTGTTTTTCACCATCAGTGTTTATAGGCTGCATGAGCTTCCTTCTAAAAAAAAACCCAAACCTGGCAGCTTAAAGTTGAGCACTGGGAGAGAATACCAAATGATCTCATTCACATCCGTTTGAATAAGTTTAAATACAATTTAAGGCCATCTTTGAAAGTGTGTACATTGTTTTCTTGCACTAGAGCTCCCTAGTCTGGTGCTAATTGCCTCTAACACTGGTGTTAGGTTTTGAGCATTGGCCCCGAATGCTTTTGTCTCACTTATGTGTTCTGTTATTTAGTTTCCATTGTCCTCCTCTGAGGAAAAGGTTCTGGCTTTTATAAACTAGCCCAAAAATGTATTAAGTCAGTTCAATAAAAAAAGGTATCATTTTATTTTCCTTTTTTAAAATTTCTATTTATTATCTTTTAAAATAGACTAACATAGCAACCACACTGTTTTATTGTTGAATTAATGCAGAGGAAATGTCATTGTCATGTGTTATCCATGTTATAAGTAACTGATGTAGTTACAGTTATCATATAGGTAACTTTTTCTGCATTAACTGTAGTGTAAGGCATTCTTCATTAGAGATGTACAGCTAATTTTTTTTTTTTGTTCTCCTTAGTTTCCTGTGCTGTTCATGGAAAATTGTTTGATTTTCTTTTTTCTTTTTCTTCAGAGGCAATGTCTGAAATAGGCTGCATTCTGCAAAAAAGTGCACACTGTTTTTTGTGTGGGGTTTTTTTTTTGTTTAAATCTTTATTGATTTTCAAACTTTGATAGTGCAATACAATTGGTAAATCATAAATACTGCATAGAACGCACTAATAACTACACAATTATTACATTAAACAGTCATTTACTCCCATCCTCATCTTAATTATTAATACAATAATACATATGATGCGATTTCAATATTATAATTAAATAATTTAACTCCTCAACGTATATTTCCCTCCCCCCCGCCCACCCACACTCCCTGGATGTGTAAAGAAATCTAATGAAAAGGGAAGAAACATGACCCTTACTGTAATGCAACAAAAGTAGTCAATGGACTCCATACATCATTAAAGGACTTACTAGTCCCCAAATGTTCCGCCATCATTCTTTCATACTTATATGTGGTACACGCATTTATCCACCAAAAAGTGTTATTAATCCTGTTTTTGGCACAGTTTCTGTTGATTTTCCAGTGTTGCTTCAAAAGATGCATGTCCTTATTCTACATTAGCTCCTCACATAGCAGATTATGTTCACTGACTGCTAATCACTCTGTTAGCTATTAGTATGGCATTAAGTCCATAATTCTCAACTACCCACTAAATTCATTGTTAATTATCGCATATTTGATCTTTCACAGTATGAATATTAGTCAGTAGGTGGAAAGTTTTGGAGTGTAGGGAAAGAGTAGTCTGTCAGCTGAGTATATTTAAATTCTCCATTTATTCTCTGGTTAGGCATATGAAGGTAATTGAAAATTTGAGAAAAGAACGGGAGGAGAAGTTGCGGTGTTTCAGGAGAAGCCGCAGCCTGAGCCCCGAGAAGCATTTCAGACTTGCGCAGTCATCCTGCCCAACACACAGGGATCTGGACCTGCCCAGCCGTCGTCGAGAGTATCTACAACAACTGAGGAAAGACCTAGTGGACAATACCAGGTTTGGCCTCAAAATTTGCTTTTATTTCTTATCTGCATCTCGATTGTATGAGTGTGGAATAGTCTTCTGTTTTCTTCATTTCCAAATAGACTACCGTATTTTCGCGGATATAACGCGCGCGTTATACGTGATTTTACGTACCGCGCATACCCCTCGCGCGTTATATGCCTGAGCGCGGTATACAAAAGTTTTTAAACATAGTTCCCACCCCGCCCGACGCCCGATTCACCCCCCCAGCAGGACCGCTCGCACCCCCACCCCGAACGACCGCTCGCACGCGCTCCCACCCGCACCCGCATCCACGATCCGAGCAAGAGGGAGCCCAAGCCCTCTTGCCCGGCCGACTCCCCGACGTCCGATACATCCCCCCCCCCCCCCCCGGCAGGACCACTCGCACCCTCACCCCGAAGGACCGCCGACCCCCCAACAATATCGGGCCAGGAGGGAGCCCAAACCCTCCTGGCCACGGCGACCCCCTAACCCCACCCCGCACTACATTACGGGCAGGAGGGATCCCAGGCCCTCCTGCCCTCGACGCAAACCCCCCTCCCTCCAACGACCGCCCCCCCCCCAAGAACCTCCGACCGACCCGCGCCCCCCCTGGCCGCCCCCCCCACCCCCCTCCCCCGTACCTTTGGAAGTTGGCCGGACAGACGGGAGCCAAACCCGCCTGTCCGGCAGGCAGCCAACGAAGGAATGAGGCCGGATTGGCCCATCCGTCCTAAAGCTCCGCCTACTGGTGGGGCCTAAGGCGCGTGGGCCAATCAGAATAGGCCCTGGAGCCTTAGGTCCCACCTGGGGGCGCGGCCTGAGGCACATGGGCCAAACCCGACCATGTGTCTCAGGCCGCGCCCCCAGGTGGGACCTAAGGCTCCAGGGCCTATTCTGATTGGCCCACGCGCCTTAGGCCCCACCAGTAGGCGGAGCTTTAGGACGGATGGGCCAATCCGGCCTCATTCCTTCGTTGGCTGCCTGCCGGACAGGCGGGTTTGGCTCCCGTCTGTCCGGCCAACTTCCAAAGGTACGGGGAAGGGGGGTGGGGGGGTCGGCCAGGGGGGTCGCGGGTCGGTCGGAGGTTCTTGGGGGGGGGCGGTCGTTGGAGGGAGGGGGGTTTGCGTCGAGGGCAGGAGGGCCTGGGATCCCTCCTGCCCGTAATGTAGTGCGGGGTGGGGGTAGGGGGTCGCCGTGGCCAGGAGGGTTTGGGCTCCCTTCTGGCCCAACTACACAAAGTACGTGGAAGGCGGGTGGGGGTGTCGTGGGGGTCGGCCAGGGGGGTCGCGGGTCGGCTGGGGGACGGGCGGGAGGTTCTTGGGGGGGGGGCGGGCGGTGGGGGGAGGGGGTTTGCGTCGAGGGGAGGAGGGCCTGGGGTCCCTCCTGCCAGTAATGTAGTGCGGGGTGGGGTTAGGGGGTCGCCGTGGCCAGGAGGATTTGGGCTCCCTCCTGGCCCAATATTGTCGGGGAGTCGGCGGTCCTTCGGGGTGGGGGTGCGAGTGGTCCTGCCGAGGGGGGAGAAGAATCGGACGTCGAGGGGGGGCATCAGGCTTTCAGGATGGGGACAGGACTTCAAGGGGGGACAGGCAGATCTTCAAGGGGGACAGGCAGACCTTCAAGGGGGACAGGACTTCAAGGGGGGACAGGCAGACCTTCAAGGGGGGACAGGACTTCAAGGGGGACAGGCACGGAGAGGCGGGGCAGTGCACCGAAAGTCAGGGCGGGTGAACGGTGAGTCGGGGCAACCAGAGGAGAGTCGGGGCAGTGCACCGAAAGTCAGGGTGAGTCGGGGGCAACCAGATGAGAGTCGGGGAGGGCGAAAGGAGAGTCGGGGTGGCCAGAGGAGAGTCGGGGAGAGCGAAAGGAGAGTCGGGGTGGCCAGAGGAGAGTCGGGGAGAGCGAAAGGAGAGTCGGGGTGGCCAGAGGAGAGTCGGGCAGCATGCGCGTTATATGCCTGAGCGCGGTATAGAAAAGTTTTTGTACATATCATCGTGATTTCTGCGCGCTATACCCCTGTGCGCGTTTTACAATGGTGCGCGTTATATCCGCGAAAATACGGTACTCTTTATTTTTTTCATGTAACCAGTGGTACAGGATGCTGGTTTCTATTGTAGCGATGCATTAGTTTTTAATACTGGACAGTGAGTGGTTTTTAAGCTGCTTAAATTAATCCCAGATATGGAACACTAGCCATGTCCAGGCTCCAGCATTGAATATCCAGCTATGTGCAATATTCAAACTGGTGCTCAGTTAGCCCTTTATCTGCGTACTTAGCCAGTTAACAGACTGAATATTTCTGCTAATAGATTAATTTCTGCTACCAAACACACGGATCATTACTCACAATATCTAACCCACTATGTTAACAATCAAAAAAGAAAAAAAGGGGGTATGAAAGATAACTAATACTAAAATTATTTTGATACGTTTTATTTTGTGTATTTATTTTATACCTCAAGTCTTATTTATAAAACAATCTATTGCTACTAGTAAACCGCACCTACCATCTTTATCTTAAGCATGCACTTTTGCCCTAATGTATAAATGAATCAATTCATCAATTTAGATTAATGTAGTTTAGTTTAAGAGGTTGAAGTATCATAATAAATGCATTGTTTTCAGTAAAGAGACCTCCTATAACTTAGATGTTATTCCAAGTCTTCATCCTGAATGCATGTGGTATAATCACTTACTTCACACCTCCTCCCTACCTTTTAAATCAATTTTTTCTTCAGTTAGTTCACAACCCACCAACGTTGGTTCTGGCCGGGTAGCCACAAAGATAAGTGTTGCTGTCCTTCTTTCTTTCATATACTTTAATTTATTGTTGATAAAATGGATGAATTGAATTGTATTTTATAGCAGTTTTAAATTGATATAAAAAAGATTTTTGATATGCCTAATAAAGTTAAGTAATTAAATTATGCACTCTTAATTAATTACCTAATTAGCTGATAGTTTGATCAATTAGACCATTCCTCTATCATTTTCATCGCCCTCCTCTGGACCGCCTCAAGTCTTCTTACGTCCTTCGCCAGATACGGTCTCCAAAACTGAACACAATACTCCAAGTGGGGACTTACCAATGACCTGTACAGGGGCATCAACACCTTCTTCCATCTACTGGCTACGCCTCTCTTTATACAGCCCAGCATCCTTCTGGCAGCAGCCACTGCCTTGTCACACTGTTTTTTTGCCTTTAGATCTTCGGACACTATCACCCCAAGGTCCCTCTCCCCGTCCATGCATATCAGCTTCTCTCCTCCCAGCATATACGGTTCCTTCCTATTATTAATCTCCAAATGCATTACTCCGCATTTCTTTGCATTGAATTTTAGTTGCCAGGCATTAGACCATTCCTCTTTTGCAGATCCTTTTTCATATTTTCCACTCCCTCTTCAGTGTCTACTCTGTTACAAATCTTGGTATCATCTGCAAAAAGGCACACTTTTCCTTCTATCCCTTCAGCAATGTCACTCACAAACATATTGAACAGGATTGGCCCCAGCACCGAACCCTGAGGGACTCCACTACTCACCTTTCCTTCCTTCGAGCGACTTCCATTAACCACCACCCTCTGGCGTCTGTCCGACAGCCAGTTTCTGACCCAGTTCACCACTTTGGTCCTAACTTCAGCCCTTCAAGTTTGTTCAACAGCCTCCTATGAGGAACTGTATCAAAGGCTTTGCTGAAATCTAAGTAAATTACATCTAGCATATGTCCTCGATCCAGCTCTCTGGTCACCCAATCAAAAAATTCAATCAGGTTCGTTTGGCACGATTTACCTTTTGTAAAGCCATGTTGCCTCGGATCCTGTAACCCATTAGATACTAGTGTACTTCCTTAAAATTTTTTGGGATGCTCCTAAATAGATGATGTTACAATAGTCTAAAATAGATAAAACTATTTACTCTTCTCTCTACTAATTTATTGAATGTTTGGGTGGTGAATAGCTACAGTATTAGCCCTTTTCTTCTCTTTGAAGCAGTGTCTTTTGTGATGTTTTGGTATTGATTCCTTGCTGTAAGATAGATGTATGTTTAGAGGAAAGATGGAGATTCATATTTATTCAAATCAATCTGCAAAAGAAATTTTAAGTACCCCTTCTTTGTTGGAAGTGGGTGTTCCATCTCTATTATTTAATTGGACTGTATTTAAGAGATCGGTTTGTCTGGAACTTATTATAGAAAAGAATTGATTCCTCAAGGTATGAGTGTTAAGAGCCTGAATCATTTTATGATGAAGTGGAATGATATTTTGAATAAATGCACTCTAGAGAAAACGCATGATAGCACAGACTCCTAGGATATGCGGCATAAAGAATTTTGGCAAATATTGATTAATAATGGACAGAACACAATCTATAAAAAATTAAAAGGAACTGAGAAATAAAAATTAATTTTGTATTCATGGATGCACAGAAAATATTTGTTAAAGATAAAAATGAGGAGTAGAGTGTGAAATATCATCTGAAAGTTCTTTAAACATTGGTGATGAATCGCTAAAATCTGCATCATTTTTAGGACACAAGGATTGAAGAAAAAAGATTGGCAAAGTCTGAGGGGAAGATTCTTAAAACTTAACGTTGCCTTTAACGCAGTCGCTAAACCTTCTCCAGCTGGTTTAGTGTGCATGTATTTTAGCGGCTTCCAAGCTGTCTCTTTGATTCTGCCATGCAAATGGGCTTATCAATATTTAAACGAGCACTTCAGGCAATTTTTCATCACCACCGGGTGATTCTCCAAGTGCAGTGTCGAGTTTTCAGCGTCGAGGCGTGTGTTTTGACTGGCTCATGGGAAAAAAAAATTACAAGATTCACATAAATTACACTTCTTGAGCACGTGTATTATAGGCATGTCTTATAGGCCCACCACCTCCTGTCCCCAAGCAACCCTCCCCCACCCCAGCAGTAGGAGAGATGCCCACTCCCTCCTGCCGTTGCCGTCAAGCAACCCCTCCCCTGACACAAGCCTCTTCAAAATGGCGGGCCTTCCTCTCCCCGGCACATCCTGGGATGTGCCAGGGAGGGGCCTAAGGCTCTGATTGGCCCAGATTGCTTAAGGCCCCTCCTTTGGGCCAATCATAGCCTTAGGCCCCTCCCTGGTGTATCCCAGTATGTGCAGGGGAGGGAAAGGCCTGACATTTTGAAGATGCAGGCCTGCTGGCTGGAGGGAGTAGGCATCCCTTCGGCCAGCATTTGTAAACAAGGGGGGGTGTTGGAGGCATGTGTGGGGGGGTCATTGGAGGTGCGGCAGCAGGAGGGAGTAGGCATCCCTCCTGCTGCCAGGCCAGATGGGGGCTGGTGTGTGTCAGGGGAGTTGCATTCCTCCTGCCGATCTTCAATTTGAGGTCTTTTTTTAAATTTTTCGGTATATTCTGTGCATGTGCTGATCGCTCTCACTAGTGATCCCACAGACCCCTTCCTATCTAAAAAAAAATTGTTTTGACAGCAATTTTTTGAAACTTCCATAAGTGGGAGCATCACCCATGTGTATGCTCCCTTGAAAATACATTCAATACATTCTTGCAAAATATGTGTGTATTTACAGAATAGCAGTTAGGCAGAATATTGGCAGATAACGTGCATTTGTGGACATGCAATTTCTAAACATCTATGCAAAAGATATATTAAGCTGTAAAATAAATTTATGCTGTTCTTGTTTTACTATGTATGTTCATATTGCATTCTGCTTAGTTGTAGGTTGGTTATAAATGTGAAAAATAAATAATTAAATATAGGGACCAAATCTATTTAGGCCGCCTAAAAATGGTCTAAGCATGATTCAGTAAAGGTTAGGTGCACTGTATAGAATCATGCTTAGAAGATGGGCAGACTGGATGGGCCATTTGACCTTTATCTGCGCATCATGTTTCTAAGCGATGTTAGGTGTTGATAGGCCTGCTTTTAGGCACAACGTATTTATGCCAGGGTTTTTTTTTTTTTTGGCCCAAATGTGTGTGCCAAAGTCAAAAACAGGCACCTAACTCCAGAACACGCCTATGATCTGCTCCTACCTATGCCCACTGTTTTGTAGGTACTTTGGACAAGGCACCTAACTGTTATACAATCATGCTTACCAAGTTAGGTGCCTGTCAATTCCAATTATTGGCTCCAGTTAGGCCTATTAATGAAGTTAGGTGCCTACATTGGCTAGGCATGCTGATGCAGGTGCCTTACTTTAGGTGGACTTTAAAGAATTTGGGGGTAAGCACCTAAAAAATTGGTGTCGCTCAAAACAGTGCTTAGTGTGATTCTATAAAAGGCATGCACTATTCATAGAATCTTGCTTATTGGCTGTATGTAACATAACACTTAGGCACACCCATTTAGGTCAAATATCTTAAATACCTGCACCTAAGCTTTATAAGGATTGAGTATACAGTGGTACCTTGGATTACAAGCATAATCCGTTCCAGGAGCATGCTCGTAATCCAAAATGCTCGTTTATCAAAACAAGTTTCCCCATAGGAAATAATGGAAACTCGCTTTGATGCGTTCCCCCCCCCACGAGAACCGGTATTGCTCCCCCCAAAGACCCTCCCCTGCGATCCGGCACCCCACCCCCGTGATTGGGCACCCCCCCCCCCGCTACGATCCCCCTGACGCGATTGAGTACCCCCCACCACGATCCGGCACCCCCCACGACGCTTCTTAACATCATCTGGGCACCGGCACCGGCATGTCCTGTGCTTGGTGCCGGTGCCCGAAGATTGGCCTCCTCTTCTGCTAGGCCTTGAGCATCTGAGCATGCTCAAAGCCTGCGAGTTCACGTTCGGGGGGTGCCGGATTGCGTCGGGGGGGTGCCGGATCGCGGGGGGGAGGGTGCCGGATTGTGGGAGGGCGCTCGTAAATTGAGGCACCGATTTTGCAAATGTTTTGCTCATCTTGCAAAACACTTGCAAACCGGTGCACTCGTAAACCGAGGTACCATTGTATTCTATAACAGTATGTATAACTTTTAGGAAGGCCCACGATCTGCCCATGCTTCTCTCCTGGCCGTGCACCCTTTTCAGATTCGCACACTAGGACTGACATGCACTACTTTATAGAATGTGCCTACCAAGTTGTGTGTGTGTAACTTCTAATTAGTGCAAATTAGCGTCAATTGAGATGTCGGTGCCAATTGGTCTTGTTAAACAAATCATTGAGATCTCATGTGGTATATGGAGTCAGTTACCTGCAAAAGTGAAGGAGAACAATTTTTGAGGGACTGAAGATGGTAAAAAGTGTGGCAATTTAATGATATATTTAGTGAAACATGATGCACTGGGAGGAGGGAGGAGAAACAATGAGGAGCTGCCTTTGTAGGAGAGAGTGGAATGGACTGTGATACTTGGGAATGGAAGTGAGTATGAAAGAGGGAATTTGGATTGGTTTTATGTGCTGTATGTTTATGACTTTAAAATGTTATGTAGTTTTATAAAGCAAGCCACTTGAGAACCTTGATTGACCATGAGAGAAGTATCAAGAAAAAAAAGTAGATAATAGAATTTTATTTATAGCCTTCATGACTAATTTTACATTTTACAAAACAATTTCACTTTTCCCTTTCTTCAGAGTTCAAGAACCCAAGGTAAGAGCAACCCAGCATACTTCAGAGATTGAACTATTGCTTCGCGACTACCAGAAGGCTCGAGAAGAGACAAAGACTGAAATAGCAAGAGCAAGAGACAAGCTTCGGGAGAGGGCAGAACAAGAGAAGAAACGTCTCCAGCAACAAATGATTTCTCACCTTCTAAATGTGAGCAGAAAACAAGACACACAGCCATTCTGAGTTGCTGATTTTTATACTCTTGAGATCCCTTTGATTTAACGTAACCTGTTTTAGCTAGTTTAGTCGGGTCTGGGCTGGTTTTACAAGATTAGTTGGGGTTCAGATTCTCAGGGTTTGTAGGTTTAGAAATGTAGGTGTTTGTTTTTTCAGTCAGGTGTTTTGTGAGATAATAAAAATAGGTGTTTTCATTGCACAAATTGTATTCTAGATACATTTTTTGATTGATTCAACTTTTTAATTCAATTTATCTTTTAAATTTTAGACACAATACAGCTTCCACCCTCAGACCCCCCAGCCTAGTCTAGTTCATAGTCAAAAACACGCAGGACAATCGAACGCCGACAATACAGAGCAGACAATCGCGCAGGACATCAGTATGCCGGACTTAAACTTAATTTTAAAGTGCTCCGAGGGGGGGAGGGTTTGAGGAGGGAACCCCTGCAATTAAGTTAGTACTGTTTGCGCTGCCGTTGGATGGAGGTGTTGGGGGGGAACCCCCCATTATAGAGGGAAGAGGCGTTTTTCCCTTTTTTTAGGGAAAAATGTCAATTTCCTCTGTAATGTGGGGGGTTCCCCCCAACACCCCCCCAACAGCAGCAACAATAAGTGGGGGGGTTCCCCCCCCACGCCCCTTCGGAGCACTTTAATAAGTCCAGCGCGCGTTTGTCTGCTCTGTATTGTTGGCGCTCGATTGTCTCGCACACTTTTTGTCCCGTCACCCCCAGTCCTAATATACTCCAGCAAAACAGCTCCGTCCCCACACCCCATAAAAGCTCCAACACACTGATCCTCCTCTGAGCAGAGCACCAGTACTTGGGACTCTCATCTCAACACAGTCCTAGCGCTCTAACCCTCCTCCCACCTCGCTTTCACTTCTCACTCCCCAGACTATGGCAGAAATGGCAATATGAACAGGAGCAACACTCTTTCACTCCAGCTGGGTGGTAAAAACATCTGGTGTAGTCTGAACCATGGGCTCAGTGTCTGTGGAGCCTCACTCGGTTGAAATTGCAGCTGTTTGAACTGCATGGGGCTCATGTGTATGAACCAAGCCGGACTCTAGATAATGGAGCCTATGGCTCATAATAAGATGGATGTTTCCATTTATACTGAAGTATCCATGCTCAGCTGAAATTGTTTTCTGTTAAAAGGGAAAGGGATTGGGACTTGCATACCGCCTTTTTGTAGTTTTTATAAGCACACTCAAAGCAGTTTACATACAGGTACTTCAAGCATTTTCCCTGGGGCAGTGGGGGATTAAGTGACTTGCCCAGGGTCACAAGGAGCAGTGTGAGATTTAAAGCTCTAACCACTGCGCCACACTCTCGCAAACAAACCAGTTCCTCCAGCAATATTAATATCTACTTAAGTAAATAAGCATGTCTGTACTGGGACAGACTGAAGGTCCATCAAGCCCAGTATCCTGAAAGAGCTTATTCCATAAATAAACCATGATGTCACACTCATTTTCAAACCAATTTACTTTGTTGCCCCAAATGATTTTTTTGTCAGGTTTGAATAATTTAGAATGCAAGGGAAATTGTGAAAAATGTTTTTGCTACTTGATTATGAAATATTTTGGTAGAATATTTAATATGTAAATACATTTTCTTATGATGGCTGTTAATTCTTTGCACTTTACTATTAAATTGGTTTTCACAGGAAGAAGCCAAGGTGAAAAATTTTTTAAGCACAAGCACTTTATGTACCAGTTCCAGCCTCAGTGTTTCTTCGAGCCCAACATCTGGTTATAATAGCAGCAACACGGCTACGTATGTTGCTAGCAAGCAGAAGGGGCAGGTAAAAAAGATCTCTAATTAGATGACATTCAGGAATAACTTCCCAAGCAATTGGATGATTAAAGGCATGCAGTTCATTATGGAAAACATGGTTTTGAGCTTCACAGAAGGCAAATAATTTGATTTTCATGCCTTCCAAATAATAATAATAATAGCTTTATTTATATCCCGTCATACTTTTTCAGTTTAAGACGGTGTACAATAAAGGAGAGGTACAATGTGGGTACCGTGGATACAGGTATCGATACACGTATAGGGGAGTAGGGAGTACAGGAAAATTATAGTCTTGGTTTAGAGTGAGAATGGGTAGGTAGTAGAGTAACAAGATGCAAAGGGTTTAAGAGGATATGGGGTGTAGTTATTAATAACAGAGTTTGACCGACATATATGGTCGCAGCTTTAAATGGTAGGATAATCATGTCATTAACCCCCAGGTTTGCCTTCAAAAGAAACTAATACAGAAAATTACACCTAAGAATATGGTAAACTACAAATTAGTATACAAATTAGTATGAGTTTGATTATCTTAGGAGGCTTATTCTCTTGTATTGAGCCTTCTCTTTGGACCTCATTACTTCATGAAATTCACAAGGCCTTTTCTTATCTGAGTTTTCAGAAACTCTTGAAAGTAGGGTATTAAATTTATTATTTGACGAGATTGGTAATGTTCTCTCTTGGGTTATTGCTTTTAGTATATATTGCATTTTTATGCTATATTGATTGTAAACCATCTTTATACTTTGGCAATAGGTGATATATAAAAGAAGTCAAATTATCTCAGTAGCAGATAATGGATTGCTGTTAGCTACACCTATTTGAGTGGTGGTATCTGACCACTTTTTGCACCTCATTAACAGTTAACGTAGGGTAACTTCCTATGCATTAATCATAAGGCACATTCTGTTCTTTTCCCACATTAGACAGTTACCATAGCAGTTAGTGTGCACTTCTATGTAGCTTAGTAAATGGCCCTTTCATTCTGTTGACATTATGTTCATATCCCTTTTAATCATTTGTATCCTGTCCTGTTAATTTTAACTACCAGAACACTCCTGAAAGCAAACAATATCCAAAGGAAGACACCAGAGGTCGCTCAGATGTTAGAAAGAGTCAACTTTGTATGTTGGAACAATCACCAGGGAATTCAGCTAGTGGTAAGTGAACAATAATAAATGGTAGTCTTAGATTTATAATAGAAAAGAGAGGGACATGTGTTATAATAATGCATCAGCAATTCTGATGAGAATATTTGGGATGTCCCTCCTGATTTTAAGTCCCAAAGCAACTGATCACCAGAGTTTGGTTCCAAAAAGTAGAGGAATTTTGAAAACTACTTTTTAGATTTAAATCCAGCATAACCATTTTATATTTATTGTATAGAAACATAAACATAGAAACATAGAATATGACGGCAGAAAAGGGCTGTACCCATCAAGTCTGCCCACGCTAATGACCCACCCCCAGACTTCACCCGGCTAGAGATCCCACATACATATCCCATTTCTTTTTGAAATCGAGCACGCTGCTGGCGTTAATCACCTGCAATGGAAGTTCATTCCAATGATCGACTACCCTTTCGGTGAAGAAATACTTCCTGGTGTCGCCATGAAATTGCCCACCTTTGATTTTCAGCGGATGACCTCTTGTGGTTGAAGGTCCTTTAAGAAAGAAGATATCGTCTTCCACCTCGATGCAGCCCGTGATATATTTAAAAGTCTCAATCATGTCCCCCCTCTCTCTACGTTCCTCGAGCGAGTATAGTTGCAGTTTATTCAGTCTTTCCTCATATGGGAGGTTCTTGAGTCCCGAGACCATCCTGGTGGTCATTCACTTAACCGACTCGATTCTCCGCACATCTTTTTGATAATGTGGTCTCCAGAATTGAACACAATATTCAAGATGAGGTCTCACCATGGATCTGTACAGGGGCATTATGACTTTGGGCCTCCGGCTGACGAAACCTCTACGGATGCATCCCACCATTTGTCTAGCCTTGGATGCAGCTTTCTCCACCTGCTTGGCAGTTTTCATGTCTTCACTAATGATTACTCCCAAATCACGTTCTGCCCTAGTCCTAGCTAAGGTCTCACCATTCAGAGTGTAAGTTCTGCATGGGTTTTTGCTGCCAAGGTGCATGACCTTACATTTTTTGTTACTCTTATTATAGCTCACACATTTCTTTTCATCAGATGTTTCAAATGAAATCAAGTTTATTTAATTTTTGATATATACCATCTATCAGAAACATCTAAATGGTTTACAATTAAATTATTTATATAAAATTAAAACAGTAACGGTTACAGGGAAGATAATAATTGACTGACATGAAACAGGAGGGTTAAAGGGAAAGAAATGTAATAAAAGAAAAGTAGAGGAAAAAGGAAAACACAAATGGGAGGGGAGAAGTTACACATTCCTCTCAATTCCTTCATTACATGCTAATTGTGGTTTCAAAGAAACAATAAACGAAAACTGCTAGTGACTTTTTAAATTCAAACTTAGGATCTCTCTCATCGGCCCTGTTACTCTGCTTTCTTATATGGACTGCCCATAGGCAAACTATTTTGCTAGTGATTAACTCAAATGCCTAGAAAAGGAATGAAAAAAGCAACACTTTCTGCAAAATCACCACAGGAAATGGGGGGGGGGAAGGTGTCTGATTGGTAGGCAGCAGCTCTTTGGTGGCATTTATTGATGCCCTTCCCTGGCTGTTTCCCCCTTCCATGTGGATTGAGCAGAAGGAAAATGGCAGTGCTTTAGGTCATGTGCTTGCTTTCTGCCACCTTTGATTGATTCCTTTGGACTATGCAACTGTGGAGTTGTGTGTGACTCAAAGCAGCAGTTAGGCCAAGGGTAGCATAGAGGGAAGTCACCAGATGTGAAATTGATAGATCCATGTAAATGGTTCAGTATCATTGTTTCCTGTCTTGCACACCTTTTTCTATCACCAGCTCTGCAACGACATTCTATAGCAATGGTCTTCACAAATTTTTAAGTCGGGGGCCATTTTGGGTTCTAATGAGGTGAAGAAGAGCTGCCAAATATCTTCCCATGCAAGGCTGCTGTACTGCTGACCAGTGTGTGTCAATGACATACATGGCCACCAGCATGCCTTCAAACTTTTCTTTGGGGGGAGGGAGTTATCCTCAAAGAGGTATACGTTTTTATTGAGAGTATTTCATGGTGACTCTGGCCATCTCTGCAAGTTTTGATACTGTTCATGAAATTCTCATTGATTATGTAAAAGCTTTAAGGATTGGCAGGAAAGTCCTTCTTGGTTTCTAACTTTTTGTTGTTCCAGAGAAACTTTTGAGTTCAGATTGGAAGTGAATACTCCCTTTTATTCAACATTTATATGAGCTCTATTTACAGAATTCTGTCCCGTTTAGATGTTCAGTTCAGACGTTGTAAGCAGACGACTTAGTGTTTCTTTTCAGTAACTAGTTCAATATGTTTCTGTCTTTTTTTCGATGATTCCAGAGAATCTTCTTGTTGACAGTTTGAAAATTCCTGTTGAATATAGTTTGAAGTATTTAGGTATCATGGTTGACTCATCATTATCCCTGTGTGATCAACTTAAAAATATGATTCAGTTTTTCTTATAAATCAAAAGTGATCAGATTACTTAAAGATCAACTTTCACAAATGAATTTTAGAATGGTTGTTCATTGTTGGATCATGCTCTAATGCATTGTACCTTGGGTTACTGGTATAGATTACATGCATTGCAGAGAGCCCAACTTGTTGTGAAAGTACCCCGATGTACTCATGTTATAGACACCATTAGCTATTACAAATTCATAAAATATATTTCTCCCTGCTTGTCATCCACTGCTGTTCTATGACCTTAAACTTATACATAAAGTTGCATATCAATCATGTTGATCAAGAAAGTCATTTAGAACTGAGCTTTAATGTGGAATAGCTGTGAGTCTTTAGCTAAGAATCATAAAATTCAGATGACTGCAAATTTACCTTTACATCTTTTCTTTTCCTTGCTAAATTTGCTCCTATCAGTCTTCTTTTTTCTGCTACAGTAGCTTTATCAAGAAGTGACACCAGATTCTTTGATTTTGTCATGCAATGCTTTATCTGTCAGTTAGGTCACTGTTTTCTCTCACTAATGTTCAAGAATATTGTGTTTTTAAAATCCCTCTTGTTTTAGGGACATTTGCAACAACACTTTCAGCTGCTGGAGCAAGCAGAAGGATTCTGCCAATACAGCAATCTCGTGACAGTCCAGGATCTATTCACAGACCAAGCAATTCGTTCAGCCTGTTACTGTCATGTCCTTCGTCTACTTACCAGGATTTGTCAAAACACATTCTGGCTAATGCTACTGCTGAAGTGAGCAAAATAATGTCACTGTTTATAATTATTGTCTCTTGTAATTTTTTGCCACATTGGAGTTGTTCTCTTGATTTCTTACTTGCTGTGATATACTTTTAGAGTCTGATTATATTACAGGACACCTATGTTAGAAATCAAAAAAGCGCTTATTTAAGTCACTGTCAATAAAAACATCCAAAGATAGCCTATAAATAATGAGTATAGGAGGCGGAAAAGCCAAATATTTTTCATAAATCATATTTTAGGCACTTTCATAAAGGAAACCAGCACAGTTAAATTCAGACATTTTCTGCATTGCCTTAAAAATTTTTTTTTTTTTTTTGTAAATCTTTATTAATTTTAAAATATAAATAGTGCAATACAATGAATTTAAAATAAACAAATCAAGAAACGCACTTTAAATATGCAAATAATTCGAAAAGCACTCATTTTCTCCCCCCTCCCCCCTTAACTAATAAAAGTAGATATATATTTATAATTTCCATACAATAAATAAAATAGGAATAACAAACAATAATACATTTCCAACCACCCTCCCTCACACCCTGGATGTGCAAGGAGGGTCGGATAAAAAGAAAAGGTACATGACATCTATTGTGACTCAATAAATGATGCCAATGGGCTCCACACCATGTTAAATACTTTACTATAACCTAAAATTTCAGTGTTCATTCTTTCATATTTATAATTTGAACACAAGTTTGCCCACCGGAATGTATAATTAAGTCGATCATAACATTTCCAATTACGTGTTATCATTTGAATGGCTACACCCATCATTATTAAGAAAAATCTGCTTTTATAACGATCCAAGGAAGGTTTAACATGTAATAAAGTACCACAAATTATAGCTTCATAAGTTAGTGGTATCGATGACCCAAGTACAACATTAATTTGTCCCCATATCGACTTCCAAAAATTAAGTATCAATGGACAATAATACAACAAATGATCCAAAGTCCCTATATCAATATGACAGTGCCAGCATCTATTAGATTTAGAACTGTCTAACTTTTGCAAACGAACTGGGGGCCAAAAAATCCTATGCAACAAGAAAAGCCAAGTTTGTCTCATAGATGCTGACGCTGAACATTTCAACCTCCAAGTCCAAATTCGTGGCCATCGATATGCATAAATATACTGTTTTGTCTCGATGCTCCAAATGTCTCTAAGACTATTTTTTGGTTTCTTATTCAAAGATTCAGAAATTAATTTATACCACCGGGCGGCCTGATGTCCTAATAAATCTGTCTGGAAGCATAAGATCTGCATGCTATAATAAGATTTTAAGTTTTTCCAATCAGGGAACCCACTCTGAATGGCCTGTTTCAACTGCAACCACCTATAATTTTGAGATTTTAAAAAATCTAATGACTGTTGTAGTCATGAAAATCAAGCAGCCTCCCATTAGACATAACATCATCTAATGTTCGAATACCTGCCTGCATCCAATTCTTCCATGAGATCCCAGCATCGCCTATTTGAATCTTGGAGTTTTGCCATAAGGACTGAAAAGTAGATTTTATCATTGAAAATCAATAAAGATTTAAACAAAAAAAAAAAGAAGTTAAATTTCAAATTTATTTCTGGGTAGAATTAGACTAGGTAATATTATACAAAATTATTTAGTTTTCCTTTTGGATACAGCTACTATTATAGTGATTTTGCTTTTGGTAAACTGCCCTAATATATTCACGATTGTGGCAGTATATAAGCTGTCTTGTGATGTTTTATGTCAAGTGCAAAAGTTTGACACATAATAAGGGGCAGTTTTCAGACAGCCATTCTACAAAAGCATTGTACACATATAAACAGTTATGAAAATTATTTTTCAAGTAAAATATGAGTTATAAAGGACAAAAGTTTGTACAGACATGGATCTGATAAGGATTAGGTGACACCTGTAACTCCTGCTGATCATGGGAGATGTTGGAGGAGGAAGCTCCCGCCCGTTCCTCAGCTAGCTAATGATCACTTTCTGATTTACCATTTGTAGAATGATGAAAAGGGAAAACAAGCGAAATTGACTATTGGCTTGTGTCCTCTTTAGGTCATGGCAGCGTGTTTGGATGACCTGGGGAACCTGTTTAAATGCCAGGCAGCTGCTGGTTGGAAGTAAGTTGTTTTCTTTATTTGTATTTAAAACTTACTGACTCTAAAATATTTAAATCAACTCAACTACTGCGAGTGGACATAGATGGGCTCTCTATAGCTCATTAGGGGGCTGATCCTCAAATGTAGTTTGTAATAGTTGTGAGCATTTATAGCTACGGCTGAACTTATTGAACAAGGAGCAATTGATGCATATGAGATGCACAGAAAGGCTGTTAAGTAGGGAAAGCACCCGGTATGGGCGCAGAACGGCCTCACGGTAAATGTCGATGTTCTGTGCATGCTCAGGTTTGAAAATGGAACTACTTTTCTTTACACCCTGCCATAAAGGTGTGAATCATATATGCACATTTGTGGATTATTCTTGTTGGTTACCTTTTCTATCATCATCTTTCTTTTCTTTAATTGTATTTTGTGTATGGCAACCAGAACATTTTTATTTTGGAAAGTTGCAGTACTCTTGTGGGCGCACACACACGCATATGATACATGCCGCATGTGAAAAGTCCTGCAGACCATTCCATCAAGAAGCTGCCCTTTTACATGCATCAAAGTTCCAAAGGTACACTGAAATCATCCACATAAAATAGTTCCATCCACATAAAAGTAAATCATCCACATAAGAGCCTTAAATGATGATTTATTTTTATGTGGATGGAACTATTTTATGTGAAAAGATGATTTACTTTTATGTGGATGGAACTATTTTATGTGGATGATTTCAGTGTACCTTTGGAACTTTGATACTTTCAAATAAAGTCCATTTGGGAACATTGTCACTCCACAGAGGTTTTTTTGTTTTCTCTGGATTTTCTTCTTTGTGGATATTTTGGGGTCAATTCCTTTTGTTTTTTGCTTGGCCCTTTTACATGCAGCATCACCTCAGACCTGCCAAAAAGCTTTGTACATTACAAAAAGGTGCTTCCTTTCTGTGCATTGCACAGAAAGCTTGTTTTAATACTAATGAGCTTATTTTAATCCATTTGTGTGTAGTTTTTGGCCACTACTTTTGTGAACAGTAAACGCTGGGCCAACAACCCTTTGAGCATTAGGTACAGAGTAATGTACTTTTAAAACTGGCAAAAATCAAACAGAACATTTAAAGCTCAGTAAGCTTTGAGCATCTAACCCTATTTGCCTTGTTAAGGCAGTTTTGGGAACTGAAGCTAATTTTGATTTGCTACAACAAAGACTGTGAAATTGCATGCAATCAAGACTTTTTGGATTTGCATTCTTGATTACTTTTTGAATATTTCTATAGCTGTTCCTTTATGATGAAAGTGTAAAGGATGTTGCATAAATCAGTGAAACAAATTAATTTAGGGCAATTTTATAAAGGTTTTTCCACACACAAGAGGCCTTTTATAAAATTATCCTATAGTGTATATGCATAAGAACATGAGCTGCCACACTGGGATAGACTTAAGGTCCATCAAACCCAGTATCCCATTTCCAACAGTGGCCAATCCAGATGACAAGTAAGATCCCAAGGAGTAAAACAGTTTTTATGCTACTTATCCTAGCAATAAGCAGTGGCTTATGGACTTTTGTTTTAGGAAATTATCCAAACCTTTTTTAAATCCTGCTAAGCTAACTGATTTCACCACATTCTCCAGCAATGAATTCCAGAGTTTAATTACATGTTGAGTGAAGAAATATTTTCTCCAGTTTGTTTTAAATCTACTACTTAGTATCTTCATTGCAAGCCCCTTAGTCCTAGTAATTTTGGAAAGAGTAAACAAGTGATTCATATCTACCCTTTCCACTTCACTCAGTATTTTATAGACCTCTATTTTATCTCCCCTGAGTTGTCTGTTCTCTAAACTGAAGAGCCCTAGACATTTTAGCAGCTCCTCTTAAGGAAGCCATCCCATCCCTTTTATCATTATTTATCTTATTTCCTCTGTAATTCCCCCACCTGAGTACTGTATTGATGCACCTTCTCGTCCAGATTGTCTGTCTTGACTAGAATGTAAGCTCTTTTGAGCAGGGACTGACTTTTCTCTGTTTGGTGTTTTGGTTCCTCTTTCCTACATGTATCACTTTGCACTTGCTCACATTAAATGCCATCTGCCATTCTGATGCCCAGTCACCCAATCTCACAAAATCCTCTTGAAACTTAACAAGTTGTAACAAAACTGTCAATGTATGTATGGGGACATGGTTTGGCAGAGTAGGTGTGGAGTTGCCAACATACAAGTGTATTTTATAAAATAGAGTATAAACCTACAGTGTTCTCCCCAGAAATTTTTTCCAGCCGGGTGGCATGAAAAATTAGCAGGGTGGGGGCGGGATGGGGAAATTTGGTGGTGGGGAAAATTAACCCCCTCTTTTACTAAGGTGCGCTAGCATTTTTAGCAAGCGCAAACCCCTGTGCTATGTGGGAAAACTAACGCCAGCTCAATGCTGGCGTTAGCATCTAGCGCATGTGGCAATTCTCCGCGCACTAAGCGCACGCTAAAACCACTATTGTAACTTAGTAAAAGGAGCCCTAAATGTGTACTATTTTTATTAGTTAATTATTATTATTATTTTCCAATGCTCAATATGACTTCCTTTTTTAAGGTTTGACACTTGTGCCAGAATATTTTTACTAAATTTAAGAAGTTTTTGCCCTCTTTCAAATGGTATAGAGGTTAAAAAAAGGGAAAGGCGTTAATGAAGTCATTAGGTTCAATCTAGCCATTTATTTCTGCATGAATTTAAACAAATAAATAAATAAATAAATAAATATAGCTGATCCAGTCATACAAGAAATGGCTCTACAGCAAGGGTGCCCACACTTTTTGGGCTTGCGAGCTACTTTTAAAATGACCAAGTCAAAATGATCTACCAACAATAAAATTTAAAAAAAAAAAACACAAAACACACTGTACGTAGAGAAAATGTTAATTATCATATATATTCCGCAGGTTTCCAAAGAGGTCAAGGCAGATGATTTTATGCAATGTCACCTCAGGAACAACTATACAAAAATAGACAAATATACCCCCTCCCTTTTTACTAAATCGCAATAGCGGTTTTTAGCGCAGGGAGATGCGCTGAATGCCCTGCACTGCTCTCGATGCTAATAGGCTCCCTGTGCTAAAAACCGCTATTGCGATTTAGTAAAAGGGGGCCATAGTGCAAAATATAGACAGCAGATATAAATTCTCAAAACAGACACATTTTGATAACTAAACTGAAAATAAAATCATTTCTCCCACACGTGGACATGCTTAGTTACTTCAGCTCTATGGCTGCTTTAACTGTAAGGCGCCTGAATCTAAGGCTATATACTACCATTCTGTAATGGAACCTGGGAGCCCATTCACTGCTATAGAATAGGCATTCCCTGTACAGTCTCAGGGTGCCTATGAGGAAGAATCCACTTGGAGAATTGCCCCTTTTTTTTTTTTTAAGGATTATAAAAACAGAAGCAATAATGTGAAAAACAAAACCCACTCTTAAAACAGGCTGAATTAATTTGTGAACCATTATTTAAAGGATACTCAGAAAAAATATTGTTTTCCCTTAACTTAAATGAAATAAACATATTCCTATCCATTATTTGACTATAGCTAAGTGCAAAAGAATCTCATAGAGTTGCAGTGAAATAGAAAAGTGATTTCGTTTTACTGTAATTTCTGCATTAAGTAGATTTGCACACCCCAAGCTCCTTAAATCCTGATGCACTTCTAGCTTTTCCTGCATCAGACTTTGCAAGATTAATAAATGGAGCATCCTTCTGCCTGCCAGTTAAAGGATGAAAAACAAATGCCTATAAAGTTCAAATCACAGCTTGACTAAACTTGAACTTTCTTGATCTTATTCTTCCTGGCTGACCACTTTATCTTCCACAATAGACACCAAGGTTGCTTGGATCGGAGCTTTAAAAGAGCAAGCAGAATCGGGTCCGATGTCCGTGCTTTTGTTTTTCTCAAATGGAATACCACTACACTTGCTGCTTTTACTTGCTTCGGGCCTTCCTCTTTGCCGGATCCTGCCTACTTTCTGTTTCCAGGAAGGCAGGACCCGGCAGCGAGGAAGGCCCGAAGCAAGTAAAAGCAGCAAGTTGTAAGCTTCCCTCCGGGGCTCTATGGTGTGCGTGCTGGCTTCCTTTTTCTTCCCTCCAAAACCAGAAGTAGCGTCCCGGGGGGGGGGAGGGGGGGAAGAGAAGGGAAGCCAGCACGCACACCATAGAGCCCCGGAGGGAAGCTTACAACTTGCTGCTTTTACTTGCTTCGGGCCTTCCTCGCTGCCGGGTCCTGCCTTCGCGGAAACAGAAAGTAGGCAGGATCCAGCAACGAGGAAGGCCCGAAGCAAGTAAAAGCATGCTGGCAAAAAAAAAAGGCAGGCGTCAAACAAAATTTTCGGTGGCGAGTCAGCCCGGGAAGGAGCATCGGCGGCAGCAGCAGGATTAGCTGGGCGGTCATCTAAATCAGCCGTGTAAGGCCCTGGGGAGAACACAGTTGTGAGCTAAATTTAATTAAAATTTGTATTACTGGAGCTGCTTCTGTGACCCTATTAAGACAACAGACATAAGAGAAGCTCACATTTGAACTTTGTTTCCCCTCCAGTTAGAGGATGTAAACTCAAAAGACATCATCAACACCTTTTCTCACATCAGGCAGCATTATGGGGTAAAGATCTAGAACAATTGCTTACGCCTACTACTTATGGGGAATTTAGGAAACGCCTAAAAACATATCTGTTCTTGAAGTATCTAGGCAGCTGACCTGCACAATTCTTTCTCCACAATAACGGATCCCTAGAGCTGTTAATCACTAGCTTTTAACTCTGTTAAGTTCACTCGATTTGTGCCATCTTTTAATCATTGTAAACCGCTTAGAACTTCACGGTCCTGCGGTATATAAACTGTTATTATTATTATTATTATTATTAAGAAGGTGCCTAATGGTCCGATTCCCACTGCAGCTCCTTTCTGACTCTGGGCAAGTCACTTACCCTCCATTGCTCTAGGTACAAAATAAGTACCGTATTTTCACGCAGATAACGCGCACCCGTGTAAAACGCGCACACGGGTATAGCGCGCAGAAACCACGATTTTATGTACAAAAACTTTTGTATACCGCGCTCACGGGTATACCACGCATGCAGCCCGACTGTCCTTTCGCCTGCCCCGACTCTCCTCTGGCCACCCCGACTCTCCTTGAAAGTCCTGTCCCCCCTTGAAGGTCTGCCTGTCCCCCTTGAAGGTCTGTCCCCATCCTGAAAACCTGATCCCCCCCCCTGGCAGGACCACTCGCACCCCCACCCCGAAGGACCGCCGACTCCCCGACAATATCAGGCCAGAAGGGAGCCCAAACCCTCCTGGCCACGGCGATCCCCACCCCGCACTACATTACGGGCAGGAGGGATCCCAGGCCCTCCTGCCCTCGACGCAAACCCCCCTCCCTCCAACGACCGCCCCCCCCCCCCAAGAACCTCCGACTGCCCCCCCAGCCGACCCGCGACCCCCCTGGCCGACCCCCACGACACCCCCACCCCCCCTTCCCCGTACCTTTGGTAGTTGGCCGGACAGACGGGAGCCAAACCCGCCTGTCCGGCAGGCAGCCAACGACGGAATGAGGCCGGATTGGCCCATCCATCCCAAAGCTCCGCCTACTGGTGGGGCCTAAGGCGCGTGGGCCAATCAGAATAGGCCCTGGAGCCTTAGGTCCCACCTGGGGGCGCGGCCTGAGGCACAAGATCCCTCTTGCTCCGATCGTGGATGCGGGTGCGGGTGGGAGCACGTGCGAGTGGTCGTTCGGGGTGGGGGTGTGAGCGGTCCTGCTGGGGGGGGTGAATCGGGCATCGGGCGGGGTGGGAACTATGTAAAAAAAATTTTTGTATACCGCGCTCACGCGTATAACGCGCGAGGGGTATGCACGGTAGGTAAAAACGCGTATAACGCGCGCGTTATATGCGTGAAAATACGGTACCTGCTTTGATTGTAACCACAGAAAGGTGGTATATCAAATCCCAACTCCCCTTCCCTAAAATAGGTGCCTTTTTGGACTACTTATATTGGTGTCCTCTTATAAAATCAGGCTTTAATGTATTTCAAAATGCATATTTTAGACAATAGAGTATGAAAGTTGTACAAGGCTATGAAGACTTTTGAAGGGCACTGCATAAATATAACATGAGAACCCATTTAAATACAGCTCTGACAGCTGGTATTATCAAGCTAGTCAGACCAAGCATGGAGCAAAGAGAACAAAAACCACAGGTCTTAATGTCCACAATGAAATTGTAGATACTGTTAAGCAAATGCAAGGCCCACAGCTTGACAGCAGAAACGAGAAAATTTGTCCCCTAGATCTCATCAGCATATGCTTCTGTTAATTTCCTATACTTATTTGTTTGTAACCTACAGTTATTGCCTTCTTTCAGATACAATTGTGTGGAAAAAGAAGTACAAATATACTACAAAAGTTTCTCCTCCCCAAACAAACATGGATTTCTGGGAGCAGGTGTCATCGAGAAACCCTTGAACAGTATATGGCGTGTAGTGAGAGACCCCACCAAACAGAGTCTGTATGACAAAGCCATTACCACTGTTCGGGTCTGCAAGAAAGTACACCATGATATCCAGCTCGGTGAGCAACTCTTCAGCATATAGTATATTCAGTCATTAAGGTCTGCTTCTGACAGAAATACTGATCCCTGGTTTTAAATGCTACAAACAGGTCTGGTGTTCAGGATCTCTCCACTGAATATTCATGCTGTATACATCTGATCCAAGAACAAGGTTAATTTGAATAGTTTGCTATTCCTGAAACCAAGTCTGCTTCTGACATGCCAGGACTGGAGTTTATCTTTAGTAACTTAGGGTATTTTATGACTGTGGTTAATGCAAATCATTGGATAATAACTAGGGTTGGGTATTTAATATGCTCAGTGGCATAGTGAGGGTAGGGAGCACCTGAGGCGGAGGCACATTTCTGCACCTTGCCATACACACTCCCCTGCCACCAAAACTGGCTTCAACAACTTCCCCGACACCAAACGCCTCCTGTCTTCTGATCATCCCTCCCCTAAAATCCTGGCAGTCTAGTGGGCTGGGGGGGGGGGTTTGGATTAGACTCTGTCCAGCTTGAGAACCCTCCACCCCCGACATAGCCCCCTCCCATACTTTTCATAGAAAATCAGGCAGGAGGAATGCCCACACCCTTCTGCCATGAAAGGCCACCTCTTCATAATGGCGGCTCTTCTTCTCCCAGTGCATCCTGAATGCACTGGAAGGGACCCAAGGTCTTTATTGGCTCAGGTGCCTAAGGCCCCTCCATCCACAGATCCACCATCTCTCCTTTTCTCATCTACCCCTTCATCCAACATCTGTCTTCTGTATCCCTATTCTCCTCTCTAGTACTGTCCCCTTGTGTCCCTGTTCCTATGCTCCCTCCATGCCCAGCATCTTATCTCTCCCCATATTCAGCTTCTTCTTTCTCTCTTCCTTATCTCCTGTATTCCCTTCTCCAGGTACAGGCTTTCTCCTACTATCTCTCCTGCCATCCTGCACCCTGCCCACCTACTTTGGAGCACTATCTGTCCCTCTTGTACCCTTCCCCTTGTGGTCTTGTATTTCTTCTCCCTCTCTCCTTTAGTCCAACACCTCTCCTTTGCTTTCCTCCCCCTCTTTTTGGTTTGGTCTCTCTCTTCCCTTCATTTCACCCCAGGTCTGGCATCTCCCCTTCCCTCTCTTACTCCTTCCTCTTCTTCTCTCTGCACAGGCCTGCCTCCCCGCCATTAGGGCCTGCTCCCTTCCCCCCGCCGCGAAGGCAATCTTTATCCTCCTCCCCGCCACGAAGGCCTGCTCCCCCCGCCGTGAAGGCACTCTTTCTCCTCCTCTCCGCTGCGAACGAACGCCTGCTCCCCCCGCAAGCCTGCACCTTCCCCGCTCTTACCTTCTTAAGGCTAATACAACAGCCTGCAGGCTCGCTGGTGTCAGGTGCATGATCACGGCAGAGAGAACGTGCTGCTGAGGATGATGGGCAGCTGCAGGGATCGCTATAACACCAGCGAGCCTGCAGGCTACCGTATTAGCCTTAAAGAGGTAAGAGCGGGCAAGCTGGGGGAGGCCTTTCTGACTGACCCTCCCCCCCTCAAGCAGGAGCAGCAACGGATGGCCAGCAAGAGGCAGTGCTGCAGCTCCTGCTTTAGGAAGGCACAAGGGAAGGGTCAGTCATTGAATCGGGAGGCCTATTTTTTTTTTTTTTTTTAATTGAATCGATTCAAATCAGTTCACCTGATTCGAATCGGTGAATCGGGCAGTACTAGTAATTACTCTCAGAAGTCACTTTGGTATAATATGAAAGTGTTTTCTATATAACAGTTGGAGTGAATTAACTCAATTTGAAAATGTGGAATGAGAAACACTACCTGCTTTTCCTCTTCATTAATGAGTACTAAGACATCAGGCATAACATTTCTGTGCATATAATTTAATAGTTACAGGGAGAAAACAAGCGTTTTCTCCCTGTAACTATTGTAATGTGTACATTAATGTTGTAATGTACATTAGTGTACATATGTGTAATATGTAATGTGTACATTTTACTGAATTATTTTTTAGTTTGGAAGCATTTTTGATCAAGTAAACAGGTAGATAGACCATCAGATCATGAGCAATTTTCAGTTCTGGAGAACTAGCTCACAGATTTCAAGATAGAGAAGCAGCCATTAAAATGGAGATTTTGAAAATTATGCAGACAGTACAGAGTTGAAAGAACAATGTTAAAAGGGGATAGATTCCATACAAATGTTAAAACCTTAAAAGTTAAAAAGGGATAGATTCTGTACAAACGTAAGGAAGTTCTTTTTCACCCAGAGAGTGGTGGAAAACTGAAACGATCTTCCGGAGGCTGTCGTAGGGGAAAACACCCTCCAGGGATTCAAGACAAAGTTAAGACAAGTTCCTGCGGAACTGGAACATACGCAGATAGGGCTGGTCTTGGTTAGGGCGCTGGTCTTTGACCTGGGGGCCACCGCGGGAGCGGACTGCTGGGCACGATGGACCACTGGTCTGACCCAGCAGCGGTAATTCTTATGTTGAGGATGGGAGAAAATGATTATTTAATGTATTAATTGTATAGTTAATAGTGCGTTTCATGAAGTATTCATGATTAACCAATTGTATTGCACTATCAAAGTTTGAAAATTAATAAAGATTAAAAAAAAGAACAATGCCATTAGAGTAGTGTGTAACTTCTAAACCTTGATTTGTGTAATTTGTTTCCCTTTTTGTTAATTGGTTACAGTATATGTAGTGAGCAACACCTCCCTCTGTTACCTTAAACAACCCAGGGATTTCTGCTGTATCAGTGTGGAGGCAAAAGAGGTAAGCTTATTCTGTTGAATCTGGAGGTACTAATGTGCAGTTGGTAATCTTTTGTCATTGCCTTCATCTCTTGGTAAAAAAAAAATAAAAGGAAAATTAGTTTAAGGATTGGCCTTGCATATATTTGCATTATTTCTCTTTACATTCCTGATGTTTGGTTTGATTTTTTTTCTGTAACATCTATGAACAGTTGTAGCATAGAATGAAAACCTGTCTCAGCTTATATAATCAATAAATATATAAAATTGTATTAGTTTATTAACCTACTCGAATCTTAAGATCCACCTCTCAGTATCTACTCCATATACCATCATTGAAAATCATTAGCAGACGTCGAGCTACTTCATTCCCTATTACAGCCCCCACGATATGGAATTCTCTACCGTTTCATATCAGGGCGGAAAAAAATCTAGACATATTTAAGGGAAATTTAAAGACTTACCTTTTCCATGATGCATTTGACTCTTAAAAAGATCTTGAATATTGCCAGAGTTGCTCAACAATCTTGATTGTTTTCCCTCCCTTTTATGGCTTACCTTCTATGTATTCTTTACTTTTAATTTTGTAGTTCCCCCTGATTTCCTATTGTTTTCTTGGTTCATAGTCATTGGCATGTGAGACACCAGCGTGCCGATCTTGGAGCGCCGACAATTTGGCACAAGACACCAGTGCGTCGCGGGAAAACTTACTTTTAAACAGCTCCGACGCGGGGTGTGAGTGGGGAACCCCCCCCAGTTAACTTCATACTCTTCGCGCTACCGTTGGAGAGGTGGTTTGGGGGGTTGGAACCCTCCTTTATAGAGAAAACTGAACTTTTTCTGATTTTAGGTAAAAGTTCAGTTTTCTCTATAATGTGGGGGTTGCACCCCATGCACTCCCCCCCAAAGGCAGTGCGAAGAGTATGCAGTAAAGTGGGGAGGTTCCCCCCCACCCCCCATCGGAGCTCTTTAAAAATAAGTTTCCCCGCGGCGCGCTGGTGTCTTGCGCTGAATTGTCTGCGCTCCAATGTCGACGCGCTGGTGTCTCGTGCGCTTTTGTCCCGTCACCGTTTTCTTTGTATTGGTCAAGTTTTGTTAACTGAATATTCGTCTGGTTTGTCTCCCCTTTCTAATACAATTTGTAAAATGTTTAGCATTTCTGATTTGCGTTTAATCAAAAATTTTAATAAACTTGAATCATGGATGTCTCCCAACTCAAAATAGATGCAGTGGCCAGAATGACTGGCCAGTTGGGAGCTGATGAACACATTAGTATTAGCAGAATAAATTTTTTTGTGGTAAAACCTTTCCTTGCAGAGACATAAGGGGGGAAAGGGTATGGGACTTATAAACCACCTTTTTGTGGTTACCTATTCAAAGCAGTTTACATATTTGCAGGTACTTATTTTGTACCTGGGGCAGTGAGTTGACCCATCTACTCCGCCTCTTTATTCTGGTCTGTACGGCTCCAGATATATCCCAATTAAATTGGACCAAAATAAAAAAGCCAGCTGCACCAGTCCAACCTCCACCATCTACTAAAGATGAAGAAAAACAGACTCAAAGTGCTGTTGTACAGGTATTAATTTTGTTGTTTCTCTGTGTCCACCTGCTAGTCAGGGAATGTAGCCCACTGGTGTGGATTGGTTTAACTGGAAATTAACAGATAGTGACATAATAAATAGCAGAAAGACAACAGTTGGCCCATCCAATCTGCTCAGTTGTTCTGGTCTATGCTGCCCAGGATAGACCCTATTTGAATCAGTCATTGATTGCTTGTGGGATATCATAGAAACATGATGGCAGATAAAGGCCAAATGGCCTATCGTCTGCCCATGCGCAGTAACCATTATCTCTTCCGCTCTCTAAGTTATCCCACATGCCTATCCCACGCTTTCTTGAATTCAGACACAGTCTTTGTCTCCACCACCTCTTCCAGGAGACTGCTCCACACATCTACCAGCCAATTTACGTTGCTGAAGGGCTGTCTGGTAAGGTTACCTTTTTGCAGATAACCAAAATTTGCAATAGGGTAGACACCCGTTATGGTGTGGATAACATGAGGAGGGACCTAGTGAAGCTTAAGGGTGTTGCATTTGGGCCACAGGGGTCTGCACTAGTGGTTTTGATGTTTCATTAGGGCAGACCTTTAGAAATTTGGGGGTACATTATTGTATCTGTGCGGATGATGTGGTTCTTTTTTTTGTTTGGATTGGGGATTGAATGGGTATCCAAGAAAGAAATTGGGAGTTGGCTAGAGAAGAGCAAATTAGTATTGAATGTAGAAAAGACTGGTCATGTTTATTGGGGAAGTTGGTCTTTTCTGCAGGCAGGGGCAATGGTTGTAGGTGATACCACACTGCCTATCTTGTAGCATATGAGGTTGTTGGGTCCTTCTGGAACCATAGTGGTCAATGGAGCCTCATATTTTACCAGTGGTGAAATAATTGTTTTTCCAATTGCGGATGCTTTCCAGAATTAAATCCATGTTATCTATATGTGATTTTGGGACTGTGATTCAGAGTTTTGTGATTTGTAAACTGGACTTCTGTAATGCCATAAGGCTAGGGATATCAAAATCTAAGATTGATGCTCTTCAGGTGATTCAGAACATGGCTGCAAGAGCATCATGTTTTGATCATGTGATGCTGGTGCTGAGGCAGCTGCATTGGTTACCCATAATGTACCATATACAGTTACACTTCTCTCCGTATTTGCTGTGATAGGGGATTAACAGAACCAGTCTTAATGTAAAAAAAATCCATCTTTTTTTTCCTCCCTGCCACCTTCCCGGCCTTACCTGGTGGTCTAGAGGGCTTTCGGGGCAGGAGCGATCTTCCTACGCTCCTGCCCCGTGCAGATCGCCTTGAGGAAATGGCTGCTGTGAGTTCCTGTAGTCTCTCAAGACTATGTCGGGAACTCCCTACAGCCATTTCCTGATGGCGATCTGCACAGGGCAGGAGTGTAGGAAGATCGCTCCTGCCCCGAAAGCCCTCTAGACCACCAGGTAAGGCCGGGAAGGCAGCAGGGAGGTGGGGGTGGGTCAGAGCCGGATAATCGTGGTTTTTCGGCATTCGCGGTCCGGCTCTGCCCGTATCCCCCGCGAATGATGAGGGAGAAGTGTATTTAGTATTAGACCCCCTAGGATGTATTGAATTAGGACACAACTTTGTATAGCAAACTTGTACTGTAACTATATTTTATGTATGTTTAACATGCTTTAACTTAATTCCCCCAACCCACCTATCTTAACCACCACTCTCTGTCCAAACCGAAAGCAAGACTTGCAGGGTGCACAAAACATCCAGGCAGCTGTGTTGCTCTGGGCTTCTTAGACATTAACTAATCATCACATACCAGTGGCATACTGTTTCCCTTTATTCTTACAGATGCTATGAGAAATCTTTTTGATTCTGACTTATTTATTGAGATTTATTAACTGCCTTTATGAAGAGATTTAGGGCTCCTTTTACTAAGGTGCGCTAGTGTTTTTACCACGCGCTGCACTAACCCTGCCAAGAACTAACACCAGCTCAATGGTGGCGTTGACATCTAGCGTGCGCGGCGATGCAGCACATGCTAAAACCGCTAGCACAGCTTAGCAAAAGGAGCCCTTAGTGGTATAATGGTGATTATATTTTAACAACTGTATTTATTTATTCTGTACGCTGTTTTGACAAATTATATGAAAGGCAGTTAAATTCTTTGAAAGGTGGTTAAGCAAATATAAATAAAGTGGTTTTCACCCAGCTAACCTCGACCTCTGCTAGTGAGTTATTCCAGATATCTGCCATTCTCAGCAAACAGAAAAGTCAGGGACCACCTAACAGATCATGGACCTGATGGGCCGCCACGGGTGCGGACTGCTGGGCGCGATGGAACTCTGGTCTGACCCAGCGGAGGCAACTTCTTATGTTCTTATTAGAGAATGACACAGTGACAAAATTCATCACCGTTCCCGTCCCTGTGGATAACCGCGGGAAACCATCTTCATATCATTCTTTAAGGAAAGAGGGACGAATCAGAGTATGAATGGCCACAACCACTGACCCACAAGCTTTGCTTTGAAGAATGCTGGTATAGAAGGATTGAGGTTGAAATAGACACTAGAAAATGACATGGGTTTATTTCCCGTGGTTATCCGCGGGGACGGGAACGGTGATGAATTTTGTCACCATGTCATTCTCTAGTTCTTATGTTCTGTGACCCTTCTCTCCTGCAGATCATGACCCCTCTTATCTTTTGTACTTATTGAAGACTAAAATTTATCTGCTCTTTCCTGAAGTGAGCAGATTTTGGGTGCCTTAAGCAGCAGGGAAGCCCCAATTAGCTGATCATGGCTCCGGAGCTGGGACGGAAGGAAAATGGCAGCTTTTTTTTTTTAAAGAGGAGGAGCTCTGCTAGTGATTGCTCTTCTGAGAAAGTGCCAGGCACAGTTCCTCCCCTTTTTACCGGTGCTGCTCCGCACAAATAGTGTGCATATCATTTGCATGCTATTCATGATGAGGTGGTAATTTTTACCATGGCATGGGAGCGTTGTGCATCAAGCCCTCAGTTCTTGAAAGAAGAGGATTCCAAAGTTTTGCAAAGATGACTGTTGAATTACCATTGCATTACAATTAATGGATTAAAAAAAAGGTATAATCTGTTTTAGAAACTTTCCACTTAATTGAAAACATTTGTTTAGAAATGTCCAAGTGCACAGGTTTCCCCTAAGCATAGATCAGGGTGGACAGCTGAGGTTTTGCATATTTCAAAAACAAAGGTGTTTTATTTTACAGGCAAAATGGTTCATTGTGTCCTTTCAGTCTGTTTATGATGAATCCATGCCTCGCCCCAGTAAAGATATTGTTCGGGGAGAGCTCCTACCTAGCGCATGGATTTTGCAACCTGATACTTTAAATGGAAAGGATATCACTAGAGTGGTCTACTTGGTACAGGTGAGAAGTCCTACAGGATAAGTTCTGATCAATGAAAAAAACATGCTTTATCTTTTTAAAATAGTAGTACCCTAGAAAGAGAAAGTGAAAATGTTTGTTTTCCCCAGCCTGTATTTTAAAAACAAAGTTAAAAATAGATCAGCTGGGGTTTGAGAAAGTGGCAAGTAGCATCATCTTCTGCATGTGCTTATTTCTCTGGGATTCATTAGTGGGTGGCTTGCCTTCTCAATGGTATTTGAAGAAGCATTCACTAGGTGACTTGGTTTCATTGTGGAAACAGGCAATGCTGCATTTGGCTTTCTCTGAGCAGTTCAACTACAGCTTTGGTTTGCAATGTCCTATTCATCTATTAGCCCACCTTCAGATAGAAAAGGAGGCTTATGAGATTTTTATTTTTTTGGGGGGAGGGAAGATTACTAACACATTTTAAAGGAATAGCACATGACATTTGTACATTAATGTGTGTTAAACTTTTAATACCATGCATGTTATTTACCATTTAATATATATGAGATGCAAATGCATGCAAAATACATCATTATTATGTAAATCTTATTTATTAAAAAAGTATTCCACTCTTATTAACATTTCTAGGCTGATTCCAACAAATATACATAATATACATAATTTATAACAGACAAATACATTAAAATCAAATGACATAGCTTGCAGTGAACTCCTCAAGCTACATTATTCCTGGAAAAATAATGCGAACTCGAAGTTAATGTTGTTTTTCTTACCTGGGAGCACTGGACTGATGACTCACAGACTCATCCTTTCAGGCACCTTCGTAAAGCACCACCCTTTTGATGCTCAATAGCGTACGGGGTAAGAGTGATCCCATCACTTCTTCCCCTTAGGAGTAGCCTAATGGTTAGTGTAGGAAAGCTGGGTTTGATTCCCACTGCAGCTCCTTGTGACTCTGGGCAGTCACTTAATCCTCCATTGCCTCAGGAACAAAATAAGTACCTGAATATTAATAATATTTAAACCACTTTGATTGTAACCATATCCCCTTTCCCTTTTCTAGGTTCAAAATGGCAGCTGAAGCCCCTAGCAGGGTTCAGGCTGCTGTTTAAGGGTCTGTGGTAGCCTGTCGAGGGAGCGGAGTCTTTAGGGGAGTCAGGGGGGTTCCTTTAAGTATGCTTTCTGGGAGCATCAGACCATGCAATAGCAGCAGTGTTCTCAGGAAGCAGCTTAATGCAGCTTGTGAGGTCGTTCACAAATTGCATTATTTACTGCATGAGTCACTAACCTGCAGTTACTCTTCTTGCTCCTGCGCCCCCTTGAGGATGTTTACTTTTAGCAATTTAGAGTGGCAGATACTGCTTTCCTGGCCTACCTGCTTTGCATTTATATGCTGAAATATACTAGTGCAGGGGTGCCCACACTTTTTGGGCTTGCGAGCTACTTTTAAAATGACCAAGTCAAAATGATCTACCAACAATAAAAATGCTAAATATATATATATATATATATATATATACACACACACCAAGTGTACTTTGTATTTATGTTCAAATATTTTTTTATTATACAGCCCCCTCCCCCGAAGGCCTGACCCCCCCCCCCCCGAAGGTCTGCACATTCCCCCTCAAAGGTTGACTCCCCCCCTGAAGGCCTGCACTACCCCTTGAAGGACTGCACTCCCCCCCCCCCCCCAAGGCCTACCCTCCCCACATCCATTTACCTAATTCCAGCAGGGAGCAGTCTGCAGAGAGGATCGCTGGTACTTTAGCGATCCTTGCAGGTTGTCATAGGCCTCAGGAGCTGTCTTCCCTCTGCCCCAAGCCTGTCTCTGACTTAGAGGAGGGGCAGGACCACAGCAGAGGGAAGACAGCTCCTGAGGCCTATGGCAACCTTTAAGAATTGCTAAAGTACCACCTGCCACCGGCCGTCTCCCATTCGTCCCCTTTGGAGATCCCCAAAGGAATAAGGAAGTTAAATTAATAGAATACTTAGGCACAGAAAAACAAAGAAATACTTCCAAGAACTGCCCCATAAGAACTGCCTGTCACAATGCTCATTAAAGACAAGTACAATGGATTTAGAAGGGGTCCGATCCGCCAGGGTGCACGGCTTGGAGGGGTGCACAGCCGGCCAGGTCCGGGTCATCCTGCCTTTCTTTTCCCCCGGTCTGCGCTCGGGGCTTGCGCCTGCCTGGTCCTGCGCCGACGCTCGAATGGTGCCGTCAACTCCCGCGAGTCTTGCGATAACCAACAGCACCATTTGGGCAGCGGGTGTGAGCCCCGTGCACAGACCGGTGGAAAGGAAGGGCAGGAGGACCCGGATGGCTGTGCATCCCTCCAAGCCGTGCACCCGGGACGGGGGCAGACCGCCCCACCTCGGTACGCCACTGATTGGGAGGCCGATTTTGGGGTTTTTAAAATTGTATATCGGGCAGCATTAGGCCTCGCTCTTACCTCAATCATTACAGGCGCTTCTATTTCTTGTGATGCGCTGAGCTCCATCCCCCACTGACCTTCACCCCGCCCTTCCAGCACTCTGATTGGCCAGCGTTCTTTAAGAGGCGGGCCAGTCAGGAGGGGAAAAAAAGAGAAGGGAAGAAGGGAACCTGCTGTGCGATCGCCTGGGGTCGCCTGAGCGAACGACCTGTCGATCGCGATTGACGTGTTGGGCACCCCTGTACTAGTGCATGTGGCAACCCATTTTGTTTCTATTGTTTCATTCCAGGTTGATTTTGGTGCCCCAGCTCTCCCTTCTAGACTTCTGGGTTCTGTTGCCAAGCGCCAGTCTCTAGTGATTGCCAGCCTTGCAAGCTTTCTTTCCAGCCACAAATTGTGATCAAACTCAAACTGTTACGAGAAAATGGCAGCTATGCATGAAGGAAGAAGGGAACACAGACAAAAACTCTGTTCTTCCCCTGTGGAACTGTCCAAGACAGATATAGGTGAACGATTAACAAATCACACTAACTGCAAAAAGAAGACATCTTCCTTTTGATTCTACTGGTTTACTTTTATGTACCCCTGTAACTTTTTATGTGAAAGTAGGATATGCACCAGTACAGCTGGACTGGTATTGCAAAGGAGAATAGAATGTGAAGGTATTGTTTTGTAGAGAACCCTGATAAATGTACAAGTAGCCTTCTCTCTTCAAGGAAAAATGACTTTGAAACACAAAAATAGAATGACCAACTCCTTGCGTACTCTTAAAAATATGACGAGACATGGAGAGAAATTCCATCACTTCTTATAACTTTGCCTTCCATGCACTTTTATTTGACAGGGTAGTGCATACCCCTAGTATCTCTCAGCACTGACCCTAAGCAAGAATATTGTAACAATGTTTCACTAGTAGCCCCTCCAGAAACTTTGTTATGTGTTTACTGTGTGGCTATCAGGTAAAGCCAAATCCATGTAGGAAGTTTAGTTTCTACTAATTTAAGGTGGAATTAGGTTCAAGAGCAGCAGAAAGCTTTAATCTCTTAAAATCTATGCATGAAAGAACTACTGCTGTTTGACTACTAGCTAGGGTTAATTAATGCATTTAGGTTTTAAAATAATCATTTCTTTACAGCAGACTTAACCTGTAGCCCATTCTTCATAGATTAGATGAAGGACACATACTTTTAATTAGAATGAGTCTGTATATAGTATAATTTAATATATTAAAATCTATAAGTTAAATGAAGTTTAGGAACTAAAATAAACTTGACAAGAAAGGCTAAATACCTTCTGGACTTAAGTAGACTGGAAAAGAAAATTACAGAAGAGTGTCTTTCTTTAAGCTAGTAATATTGAGACTCATTTCAGCTAAACGTCAGCAGAGAGGCTAGTTTCTCAGTTTAAAACGTCTATAAATCAAGTCTGTGTGAGTGTAATAACACAAACTACTCATGCAAGAAGTTAGTGCTGACACAAGTCTCCGTGCAAAGTGTTGAAAATATCAATATGAACAACCGTAGCGCTGGATATGTAATTGACAGAGTATACGCTATAGTATGGACAGAATGTCTCATAGAAATTCCACCTCCCTCCCTTGCAAAGCAATATTCATTTTGGGGCCTTGGCTGCAGAGAACTCTTCAGTGGTAGACTCTACTAGCATTTGAGATGCTTGACCCACTCAGGGTTTACAACTGAGCTGTATAGTGTTTCTTAAACTACAAAAGGGAGGTAGCATTATATTGTACTGTTAACTCTTATGTTTTAGAAAATAGAGGTAATGTACCTAAAGCTCATTATTAAGTTGGCAAGAGTCATAAATTTCCTTACCCCTTTTTTTTTTTTTTTGGGGGGGGATAGCTTAGTCCCATGTTATCTATGCAAAGATAATCTGTGATACTCTTCTAAGCACAGCCATCCAATGGTTGTAAGGCTCTTAAAAAATAATGGTTTGGTAAATATTTGAATTAACCAAGGGTATTTTACAGCTGGCTGTCTTTTTTATAGGTAGGTACAGTACACAGAAAAGATAAATCTTAATCTTTCCTTACATTGCCTAAGATTTTTCTCTTCAAATTGTGAGAAATACTTAGGGAATGCAGAGTTGGGAAAAATCTAACAGAAAAAGTCTAGAGTGATTAGAATGAGGAGTGCTTGTTTGGTATTCTCCTCCTTAACAGAACTACTTTTAAGTACAATAGTTGTATTATAGGACAGTGGTTCTCAGATATCACGTTGCTAGTAGAGTTTTCAGGATAGCCACCGTGACTGAGTAAGGTATACTTACATGCAGTGTTTTTACTGCATGCAAATATTCTTCATGCATATTCATTAAGGATACCCTGAAACCCAGACTGGTCGAGCATTTCTTGAGGACTAGATTAAGATCCACTGCTGCAGAGTACAAAGAATCCTGTTGGTCCTGAAGAGAAATGGGAATCCCTTTTAGAGTGTAATTTTTTTTTTTTTAAACACCCCAAGAAGAAGTCTGTTGCAGTAGATTAGCCTCCCAGCCCTCTTACTACCTAAGAAAAGGACCTGTGAGATTTTGAAGCCAGTATAAAAAGCATTTTATACTAAATGAGACTATTAATTAGCACATGGTCTATAAACCCTTTAAATCTGACTTTTGGAAAAGCTATATTGGGAATTTAATACAGGCTATATATATTTTGAAGTGTGCTGTTTTAAAGAAATATTGCTAATTTTCTTTCAATCACTATTTAAAAGACGACAAATGTTCTTTGTAGCGAGAGAAGGCATTAAACATGCAGAATTCACCTAATCAAATCAGGGCATAAGAGTAAGATTTTGTGGATTGAGGTGCTGTGCCATGAAGATATGTGTTGTATGTAAAAAAAGTACAATTACAATGAAATGTTAAATGTCTCTGCAATGCTAAAATTTTAAAATGAAAGGGTTGTTTTCTTTTATATATATCACACTTTATAAAGAGGATGAAATAGCACTGGATGCTGACTGAACAGAAGGCCCACTGAAGGATGCTGTATGTACAGTGCATCAAATGTTTATTTTTATAAATGTACATAACTTTCTCTGTTTACATATCTAAGGGCTCCTTTTAAAAAAGTCACTGTCGTGATTCCCAGAGTGGCAAAAGCAATGCAATCCATTCAATTCCTTTGGGCTCTGTTACATTTGTGGGACTCACTACTGTTGCTTTGTAAAAGGAGCCCTAAGTTATTTATATATGCTTGTTTTGAAGTGATTTTTATATTATATTTAACCAAATTTTTATTTTATTTTTTACTGGTATTCATGTAAGCTTTTTTGATACAATCAGTCATTAACATTTTTTAAAAATGCCAACAAATGTTTATAAAATATATTTATATTTTTTTCCTTTGGAAAACTTGTGTGTCTTGGTATTTTTAATTTGTGATTTAGTTGAGAGCAGGAGGGGGAAGGAATAAAATGTTTCAAAATGATCAGCTAGGTAAATTAGAAGACAGCAAATCATATGCTTTGAAACTGTTCCTCAAAATATCTTATCAAAGTTTTTTGAACCACATGCTACTAGACATATATATTAGAAGCCAGTAAACGAATCAATTGGACCACTAGATGACTGAAGGGTAAAAGAGGACTCATGGAAAACAAGGCCTTAATAGAGAGATTAAATGAATTACCGTAACCATATTTTTTGCTCCATTAGATACTTTTTCTCCCCCAAAACATGGGTGGAAATAAAAGTGCGTCTTATGGAGTGAATATACCCCGCCTCCCTCGCTGGATGGCTGCTTCCTGATTATCTTGGGACCAGCGGAGCATAAGACAGGAGCAAGCTTTTCACGCTCCAGCCTGGCCCCATGCCACTTCCTGAATGGTTGCCATCAGTTCTCGCAAGAAGTGACGACAGTCATTCAGGGAGCGGCGCAGTCCCAGGCTCCTGCCTTGGCGCTGCTGGCCCCGAGATAATGAGGAGGCAGCTGTCCAGCAAGGGAGGGGCAGGAGTACAGAAAGCTCACTGCTGATGATACACCGCTGGACCACCGGAAGTTAAAGGTGCCCGGGGGGCTAGGACTGCCTACCACTTAGACCTGCCCTTTACTCTGTGCTGGTCTACCACTAGACCACCAGCGAGAGTGAGTACAGAGCCTGGTAGTACACAATTTGGTTCAGAATGGTTTTTTTTTTCTTGATTCCTCTTCTAAATCTAGGGTGCATCTTATAGTGCAAAAAAAACAACAACAAAAACAGTATTTCCTTCAGTCTTCACCAAGGAAGATGTGGGAGGAGATACTAGTGCCAGAAATTATATTCAGTGCTGATGAGTCAGAGAAACAAACAAATCTCTGTAACACTGGAAGATATAAGGAAAAATTAGGTTCTTACCTGCTAATTTTCGTTCTTTTAGTCCCTCCAGACCGGCACCGATGGGTTTATGCTCTGGCAGCAGGTGTTTTGGCAGTAGTGCAAGTGGGCTGTGCAATCCCATCTACAATCAGTCTGACAAATAGCTAAGCAGAAACTAACTAGGCTGAACACATTCTAACTCCACTCGCACATGGAGAAAACAAAGGAAATGCCCGAAACAATGGAGATGTTTTTTTGAAGATTGTTCTAATCAGTATCTTACACAGTTCATCAGCTAAACAGACAAACCAAATGCTGCTGCTCTTATACTCCCCAACAACCAAAACAAACAGTACTACAGAAAAAAACTGTATTCTTTATGAAAAAATACCAAAATATACGACAGGGCGGGATCCGTCTGGAGGGACTAAAAAAGGAAAATTAGCTGGTAAAAACCTAATTTCTCCTTTAGCATTCCTCCAGACCGGCACAGAATGGATGGGATGTACCAAAGCACTACCCATCTAGGTAGGACCTCCGAAGGGCTGCCACAAGAACACGCTCACTGAACACTGCATTCTGACATGCCTGAATGTCCACATGGTAGTGGCGAACAAAGGAATGGAGAAAAAACCAAACCACAGCTTTACAAATATCCACCGGAGGGACAAGAGAACTCAGCCCAAGAGGAAGCCTGACTCCAAGTGGAATGAGCTTTGAGAAAATCAGGAAGTCTTCTTTTGAAGAAGGTATGCCAAAGCGATAACCTCCTTGATCCAATGTGCAATTGTAGCTTTGGAAGCGCCGTCCCCCTTACGAGGACCCATTAAAAGGACAAAAAGATGATCTGACTGACGGAACTCCTGGGTCCGCTGAAAATAAGCACAAACGATCCCATATACATCCAATTTGCACAACTGTCTCTGCTCCAAAGAGCCCTCCTGACTACCTAAGACTGCAAGAACAATGGCCTAGTTGATTTGAAAAGGTGAAACCAACTTCGGCAAAAGGAGGAATCGGCCCAGCATAACATGCTCTCCAGGAAAGGAGGCCTACACAAAATTGTGGCGTCACGGGGTGGAAAGGGACGTGCACAGATGGATCAAAAATTGGCTGGCGGACAGGAAGCAGAGGGTAGGAGTAAAGTGGCACTACTCTGACTGGATAGGGGGTCACAAGTGGTGTTCCGCAAGGGTCAGTGCTGGGACCACTGCTGTTCAATATATTTATTAATGATCTGGAAACAGGGACGAAGTGCAAAGTTATCAAGTTCGCGGATGACACAAAACTCTCCAGCAGGGTCAGAACTGTTGAGGAATGCAAAAAACTGCACAGCGACCTGAACAAACTGAGTGAGTGGGCAAAAAAATGGCAGATGTGCTTCAATGTGGAGAAATGTAAGGTCTTGCACATAGGGAAGGAGAACTCCATGTACAGCTATACGATGGGAGGGAGGGTACTCGGGGAAGGCAGCCAAGAAATAGATCTGGGGGTATTGGTGGGTAACACAATGAAGCCGGCGGTGCAATGTGCAGTGGCCTCAAAAAAAGCGAGCAGAATGTTGGGCATTATCAAAAAAGGTATCACTACCAGAACGAAGGAAGTTATTCTGCCACTGTATCGAGCGATGGTGCGCCCACATCTGGAATACTGGTCGGCATACCTCAAGAAGGACATGGCAATACTCGAGAGGGTCCAGAGGAGAGCAATGAGGATGATTAAAGGGTATGGAGAACCTTTCATATGCCGAACGGTTAGACAGGCTGGGGCTCTTTACCCTGGAAAAGCGGAGACTGAGAGGGGACATGATAGCGACTTATAAAATCATGAAAGGCATAGAGAAGGTGGAGAGGGACAGATTCTTTAGACTAGCAGGGACAACAAAAACAGGTCATTCAGAAAAACTGAGAGGAGACAGATTCATAACGAATGCAAGGAAGTTCTTCTTCACTCAACGGGTGGTAGACACCTGGAACGCGCTTCCCGGAGAAGTGATAAGACAGAGTACAATTCTGGGGTTCAAAAAGGGACTGGATGTCTTCCTGGAAGCGAAGGGGATAACAGGGTACAGATAAAGGTTTACCTTACAGGACATTGAGCGAACAGGGTATGGACATTTTAGGTTAGGTAGGGAACATGCCGGGCATGATGGACCCCTGGTCTGACCCGGCAGAGGCAGTGCTTTTGTTCTTATGTTATGGCCACCCACCAGGAACACCACCTTAAGAGCAAGGTCCTTCAATGTGCAGGAGCCGAGAGGCTCAAAATGAGGATGAACCAGCATAGAAAGAACCAAATTGAGATCCCAGGACAGAGTCAAAGGATGAAGCAGCGGCCGGAGCAATTCCACCGCTCTCAAGAATTGAATCACATCCGGAGAAGCGGCCAAGACACCTACCATGCAACAGACCGTGAAAAGATGACAAGCTGCAATCTGAACCCTGAGAGAGGACCAATTAAGGCCCTGCTCCAGGCCATCCTGCAAAAACTCCTAAGATGGGAGGCAAAGACACTAAATGTGCACATAAGCTCGAAAGGTAGAAAGTCTCTGAGATCACTTTATCCGAATATCCTTTTTTACTTAGGCGTTCCCTTTCAAAAGTCAAGCCGTAAGACAAAAGTGATCCGGATCGAACATGGGAATAGGACCCTGAGTCAGAAGGTTGCGCGATAGGAGAGAGGATCTGCCACCAGAAGATGAACCAGATTTTCGTACCACGGACATCTGGGCCACCAGGAAGATGTGGCCTGCATGCTGGGAAATCCAAAGAAGCATTCTGCCCCCCAGAGGCAAGACATACAGCAGGCCGTCCGTCAGCCATCCTACACCAGAGCATCCAGCCCCTCGGTCTGGTAATCCCTGTGCCGACTGAAGAACCTCAGCGCTTTAAGAACATAAGAACATAAGCAGTGCCTCTGCCGGGTCAGACCAGAGGTCCATCCCGCCCAGCAGTCCGCCCCCGCGGCGGCCCAACAGGAGGGGCCCCAGAAGGGGTCCCCTTGCCCCCTAGGTTTCTCATCGAAGTCCTATCTTCCCATCAATGTCCTAACCCTCCGGCCTTGCACCTGCACGACCTGGTGAGCTGTCTATACTTATGCAACACCCCAGCACCTCCCTCAGTACCCCACGATCCCCTTTTCCCTCAGGAATCTGTCCAATCCCTGTACTGTACTCTGCCGGATCACTTCCTCCGGGAGAGCATTCCATTTGTCCACGACCCTTTGGGTGAAGAAAAACTTCCTTGCATTTGATTTGAACCTATCTCCCTTCAGTTTCTCTGAGTGCCCCCTCGTACCTGTCGTCCCTTTTAGTCTGAAGAACCTGTCCCTGTCCACCCTCTCTATGCCCCTAAGTATTTTGAAGGTCTCGAGTTGATTGTCAACACCAACCTGAGTCACCACTCTCCGGGATCCAGCAAATGACTGAGGAAGTCTGTCTGGACTTCATCCATTCCCGCTATGGGCAGAGACATCCAGAAAATGAGCCTCTGCCCCATTCCTTGAGAAGAGTCATGCTGCACTAACATATGACTATTGGTTCCCCCCTGACAATTGTCATGCCACCACCATAGCATTATCTGAGAGAACCCGAACTGACTTGCCCTCCAGCCAACCGAATGGCTCTGATCTCCAGAATATTGATTGACCAGGAAGCCTCCACCAGCGACCAATTGCCCTGTGCCGAGCATCCTAGACATTGAGCTCCCCAACCGAGGGGACTGGCATCTGTTAGAAGCATTGTTCACTGGGGCTGATCCAGACTCACTCCCTGAACCAGATTGGAAGACTAGCCACCAGCGCAGGCTGTGACAAACCAACCCCTGAAGAGGGACAGGAGAGTCCAATCGTGAATCTGTGGTGAACACCACCAAAGAAGCATATACTGAAGAGAGCACATGTGAGCCCGAGCCCCCTGTCTACCTCCAGGAGACCGCCATCGACCTGCACCGGAGGGCAACAATCCATGAGGGAGTAAATCTGCAACTGCAATTTCAACACCCAAGCCTTGGAAAGGAAAACTCTCCCGAAGTAGATGTTGAAGAGCCCACAGATGCACAGATTAATAGAGCAGACAGCAAAAGGGACAAGAGAAAGGTCACTAACCAGATCCAACAAGCCCTAACTAACCAAAGGAATGACTGCAAAAGCTTTCCAACTCCACCTGCTGGAGACTGATAACAGACTGATTGTAGATGAGACTGCACAGCCCACTTGTACTACTGCCAAAAGTCATTATGTCTGTCTCCACCTGCTGTCAGAGGAGTGTAAACCCATCCGTTCTGTACCAGTCTGGAGGGTCACTAAAGAATTAAGCAATTTGACAAACAGAAGAATAGCAAATCACCAGGACCAGATGATATACAACACTTGTAGCCTGCATATCCAGCATCTATGCGGGCGACAGCAATACAAAAAGAAAAATAAAGAGGAACCGGAGCAAAAATCTACACTAAAGCTAAAGCTCAAGGCTTAACTATTTTATACCTAAAGCAGGGGAATTTGCCTCAGAAGCTACCGGACAGTTATTGCTCCAGAGCTAAGAAGGAGAACCCAAATTCCTCATTGGTTAACCTACAATGTTCTATCATAGGCAATCCCACTGTGCCAACTATAACAGTAAGGTGATTAAATATTAATCAAACAAAGTGCAAGCCACATTTATCTGTTGCTTCACAGCAGACAGGCTTGATAATGTGGTACAGGCACTAATGAGCTTTAGCTTCAGCGTTTAAACTGGAGGATATAAGTGTGCTGGTGACAGCAATACATACATAATTAAAACAACTTGCAGAGCTATTGTTGGTAATTTGTAATTTCTCTTTAAAATTCAGCATGGTACCAAGAATAACTAGTGAATTAATTAAATTTGCTGATGGAATAAAGTTAAACTGAAAGAGGGCCTTGCAAAACTAGGCATCAAAATGGCAGATGCCATAGAAATACAGAAAAATGAAGGCAGCTAAAGACCATATGGCCTATCTAGTCTGCCATCATCCACTATCTCCTCCTCTCCCTTAGAGATCCAATGTTTTTGTCTCAAGCTTGAATGTGAGCAAGTACAAAGTGATGCATGTAGGAAAGATGCATCCAAACTATAGCTACGTGAGATGCAGGGTTGCATGTTAGGAGGAGTCACCACCCAGGAAAAGGATCTAGGTGTCATTTGTTAAGGATATGTTGAAACCCCAGCTCAGAATGCAACGGTGGCTAAGAAATCAATGGAATGGAAAACAAAGATGAGAATGTTAGAATGGCTTTGTATTACTCTGCAACTGCACCTCTAATACTGTGTGCAATTCTGGTTGCCACATCTCAAAAGAGAGAAAGTGTAATTAGAAGAAGTACAGAGAAAAGTGACAAAAATGATGAAAGGGATGGGACAACTTCCCTATCTACAAAGACTAAAATGACTAGGGCTCTTCAGCATGGAGAAGAGATGGCTCTGGGGAGATATAATAGAGGTCTATAAAATACTGAGTGAAGTGGAACAAGTAGATGTGAATCATTTGTTTACTTTTTCCAAAAATACTAGGACTAGGGGGCATGCAATGAAGATACTAAGTAAGAGATTTAAAACAAACAACGGAAAATATTTTTTCACGCAATGTGTAATTAAACTCTGGAAGTCATTGCCAGAGAAATGTGGTGCAAGCAGGTTGCTTAGCAGGGTTTAAAAAAAGATAATTTCCTAAAAGAAACATCCATAAGCCATTATTAAGATAGACTTGGGGAAATCCACAACTTATTCCTAGGATAAGCAGCATAAAATCTGTTTTACTCTTTGGAATTTTACCAGGTTCTTGTAACCTGGGTTGGTCACTGTTGGAAACAGGATAATGGGCTTGATTGACCTTCTGTCTGTCCCAGTATGGCAATGCTTATGTTCTTAAAGTTAGAGACCTAGACTTTGAACTGAAAATTTGACTAATCATAGGCATTAGAACAGGGCGAGCCACAGGTGCCTTGGAACCCCATCATTTTCCTTTCTTGCCTCTCCTTGTAAAATGTTTATTTATTTATTTTTATCTTGCTACCTCAGGGCAGTGACTCTACTATCTGCATATCAAGCACTTTGCAACTGTACAGTACAGGACCGTGAGCATACTGAAGACCAGCTGGTTTCCATCTCCTCTAAAACAGGAATTTTGAAAGGTGCAGGAACCAGTCACCTTTGAGCATGGACAACCATGAAATGCCTCCTATGCAGATTGGTAGAGTCACTGACCTTAGGGAGCAAGGTAAAAAATTGAACACTTCATGGTGATGGCAGCAGGGAAACAAATACTGAGGAGGGAGGAGAGGAGAAACATACTGAAGATCATGTAGGGTGGAGAGAGATGCTGAAGACAGAGGTGGGGAAGGAGAAGAATGATAGAAATCATGGTGGAAGGCAGGAATGATGATGAAGAGGAAGAAATGGAGCGAGATGCTGGAAACCATGCGGGGGAGTGTAAGGAAAGTGTTGAAGGAGAGAAATGCTAGATTCTAGGGGGGATGGGGAAGAAGAAAGAAGAGAGATGCTGAAGACCATGGGGGGAGGAAGGAGAGTAGGGAAGAAGAAAAATGCTAGACACCATGGGAGGGAGATTTAGGAGGGATATAGAACAGAAGATAGATATTAGACATCATAGAGGGAAGAAACGGGGTGGATTTGATGGCAGAACTTGGGCATTCCCAAACAAAAAGGCCTTCTGCTACCCCTGAATCCAACTATAATTAAGACAACTTTCTTCAGCCCCTTAGTATACTGTTTAAAGTTTTGAAATGGGTGAACATTGTTTCATCTTTAACGTAAAATATTAAACAACACAATTTTGGAAAAGACCTCATAAGATCCCAATTTATAACACCACTACTGTCAGTGTTTAATATACAATTTGTCACTGTCATCTACTGATTTTTTATTATGCAACATGCTTGTATGGAATACAAAAATAATTAATAAAGAAACTTTTAGTTTCTTTTGACTTAAAGATTACATGGGAACCCTTCCAAGTATAACGGTATATCCAGCCAACTATGCAATAGTACAACACAATTAAAATTTTCATTTCTTGATATTTTAACTATTTATAGACAAATTTGGCATGATCTTGCATTTTGGTATTATAGGTTTCACAATTTCAAAGAAATACTTGACATCGCTTTAGCTTCCATATTTCCTACATTCACTTGAGATTCATTGAAGATTAATCTGATTTGATCATCTCCCAATTACTGCATAGAAATTCCATGTACAAGTGCACAAACAGGGAAACTAATCTGAAGGGATTTCCAGCCTGCCTTCTAAGAAACTGCCTGACAAGACAAGACAAGCCCTCTGCTACTGTGAGTGATTCTGTGCTGCACTGCTGACATTACCAAGCTAAATTGTGATAGAACTATGAAACCCAATCTAGATTAAGAATGTCCACCTCCCTCTCACATTTTATGTCTAAACACTCATTTTCCACAAACTTTAGTTCCATTCCCAGAACCCCATTTTCTAAGCATACATACATTATATCAGAACAGATCATTTACATCCTAAGGCAAGAACACCACTATTCCAATCATCATACTGTCAGTACAAGAATTAATTGTACCCCTTACTGATATCTTAATGACTTGTGCAATAGCTCCCCTTAAAAACTCATTGGCAATAAATACATCTAATTCACATATGAATAAAAGCCTTCATTTTCCTAAAACTATGGTAATCATACATCATAAAAAAGTTGAGTAGAAAAGTTATATGCATGAAATACAAGTGCTGTGCTTGAGAAATCAAACATAAATTTAAGTGTCCAACTGAGTAGAACTACAAATCAAATGATTAGATTAAAATGCATGCTTTAATCCACATTCTATTGTGTATCTCCCTCTTATCTAAGTGTTCAAATATAAGTTCCATTTTCCATTAAGAGACTTCCTCCAGTGTCTGTTTTAAGAACATAATACTGTACTTTAGACTCACCATAGCTGAGAAACATAGTTGTTAAGTTTTTCCTCATCAAACATTTTCATATAAAAATATATCATCATCATAAGTTCTTTCATTATTTTCTAACCAGCATGATCTTTTCAGTATAAGCCTCATTTGGGTGCTCAGGGGATGTCCTGTGAAGTACCTTATAAATATCTTCACATTTTTCACCGCAAATCCTTAAGGATATTCAGAGTCTGTTCTAATATTCCAAATATATCTGGAAGTTTGTTACCACTGAAAAAAAGAAGTGTTATTTTCCCAATCTGTGGCACCACATTCATGAAGAATCTTCGTCGGTGGATTAAGCAGCATGTGCGATACTGAATTTTTCAGAGCTCATTCAATTTCATTTTTAATTTTGCTATCATCAATAGGTTGATTTTTGGCGCTAGCTCTCTGTTGCCTTTGTGTCTGTGAGTTTGTATGCTTTAACTGTGTCATTAGGTTCTGCAGCAGTGTGCGCTGATCGAAAAATCATGGACATCTTTTCCAACTCTGATGAAAAATCCTAGAAACAGAACCAAAACAACGTCCAACTAAAAAAACTGATTCAAATTGTGGAAATGCTGTTCCAATTTTTAAAAAGCATAAATATATTGTTTGCTAATTCAGTTTCTTAGTACTATTTCAGACCCCTCACTTGCAAGAAAACACAAATCTAGATCATCAGTGGTACCGTCTACTCTGAATGGAAGTCTTCAAAACCTTACAAATAATTTCATTTATTAAGATTTAAAATATAAAATACTTAGGGCTCCTTTTACTAAGCTGCATTAGGGCTTTAATACACGGAATAGCGCACACTACAATGCCACACGCGTTAGACACTAACGCCAGCATTGAGCTGGCATTAGTTCTAGCTGCATAGCGCGAGGTTAGCGCACGCTAAAAACACTAGCGCACTTTAGTGATCTTTTCTCTTGAAAAAGAGATGATAGTTAAAAAAATAAAGAAGACATCAAGGAAAAAAAAAAGATTACTGGAGGAGGAAGAGGACAGAAATTATGAGCAATTGGACAGGTTTTGGCCAGGTACTAGTGACCTGGATTGGCCACCGTGAGAACAGGCTACTGGGCTTGATGGACCTTTGGGTCTGACTCAGTACGGCTATTTTTGGTTTGTAAATCTTTATTCATTTTTATCTCTTACAACAAGTGTATAATAATCAAAATAATTTTTACAAATCACTTGACAATCTTACTTATAATCATTAAAGTATAAAAGAATCCCTTCCCACCAACCCCACCCAATAACACTAAATCAATTATCAAATATCATATTACCCAATCCCTCCCCCTCCTATATCTTATATAATAACAAGATGTTTAAGGTGTCTGATCATTAGAATATGTAATCAATGGCCCCCAAATCTTTTTAAAATTATGATAATTTCCTTGCTGTATAGCAAGCACCCTCTCCATTTTATAAATATGACAAACTGAATTCCACCAAAAGGTATAATTAAGTTTAGTATAATCCTTCAAATTGCAGTAATATGTTGAATGGCAACCCCCGTCAGTATTAATAAAAGTTTATTATTATTTGCTGAAATTGGACTCTTAAATCTCATAGAAGTACCAAATAATATAGTATCATATGAAAGGGCAATATGATTTTCTAACAATAAATTAATTTGGGACCAAATTAACTTCCAAAAGGCATTTATATAGGGACAGAAAAAAATTTATACGGCTATTTTTATATTCTTTATGTTTTTCATGGCCCAGCCATCACCTGTGACTCAAGCACCAACTTTAAGACCTTCTGGATCGAGGGGGGGAGGGGGCAAGAGATAAAAGCTAGCAGGGAAATGAAAGGGGGCACAGAAAAGGGAGAACATCTGAAAATGTAAACCCGTACTTACCCCCTCTCCAGTGCCATAGACCTTGTGCGGCCCATACTACTTGACCATCTGCCAGCTTTCTAATTCAGGACTGTAGCCATAGGACAAAGGCTACTCTACCACCAAGGAGGATAAGGCAAGAGGCCCACCACACAGGCAGAGACCTATGGGTCTTGCCACCTAGGTCACAGACCAAGGCTTAAGGCAGTGGAATTTCTGGGAGCTCAAACTGGACCTGGATTCTATCAAAGGTCCATGGACCATGGCCCACACCTTTGGGAGTCCAGCCTACTCGAATCATTCCGCTGTACCAGTCCAAGTGGTACCATCTGCTGGAGGAAAAGAAATACTGGCAAGTTCCAGGGCTACACTTCCCCTTATACCAGTGATGGCGTCATGGAGCTATCAGTTCTCTGCTTCCCATCTGCTTGTATGATGACACAACCTATTTGTCTGGACTGAAAGGAGTTAACCATTCCAATGTCGACTTGAGTGTTTCTGCTTTCTGTGGTGACTTGCACACAGAATCCAAGAAAACACTGCTTAAGGGATGCACAAAATTCCAAAGCATATTCTTTTTGAATATTCTACAATCCATTCATTCAAAGTTATCTGGGTCCACCTTTGGAAAAACTGCCTTAACTGTCCTCCTGATGCCCTAATACCGAAATCTCAGGCCCCTTTGCTGCCAACCCTAAAAAAGGGCTGATCTCTTCCCAGTAATTTACTGCTCTGAGTGCTGCTTATGTGCCTTGGGTCTCTCAGAAACAGCCTCTAGCCTCTTGGGAATGAGATACAGTCCCAGAGAGATCCTCCAGAATCCAGAGATCTTTGAATCCATCAAAAACTTCAACCTTTTTAAGTCCTCAGTAAACAGGAGCTTTCCTTTAAAAGGAAGTGTTCTCAATTAGGCCTTAGAAGTCACATCCACTCCCAATTGTTTAGCGATAGAAAATGCCTTGCTGAAACCAAGCGCTCCATACTCTTGACTGAAATACAAGTCAGATCATGCAGAGTTCTGCCAATGCCACCTCCAATCATGCTCCCCCTGAAATACCTGCTGAAATCCTTTTGTACACATCTTTGGGTTACTGCTCTGCCTGGCAGTACCAAGTTTAAGTAACAGTCCCACAGACTGCCACTTCAAAAATCTGTTTCAACAAGACCTCCATTTGTCTAAGAATCCCTGAGTGCCTTCTGCCAGAACAGTTGTCTTCTTGGTAACTGCAGATACCAGAGTGTCCACCTAAGTTATCTCTCTCCGATAATGGAAAAAGGTACAGCTTAGCCACATGGACCTTATGCTCCATATTTGGAAATGTTCATTTTCCACAATCATTTCCAAAGCTGGAGGTCAAATGAGGAGGTTAAGGCAAGAAATTTAGCAGCATACTTGTTAGTGGGATCATCAGGGTGAAAGTCCCCAAGAATGAGGGAAGGAGAAAATGACTGAAGAAAGCCCAAAAGCCAGGAGTCAAATTCAGTGAGAAATGAGGAAGGGGACTTGTTGGGGAGGGGGAAAATAAATGACCGCTATCGCAGAGGAAAAGGAGTGAATAGGCGGACGGAGTGGACTTCAAATGAGGAAAGCCTGTGGGATAAAGGGAGATTAAAGTATAAAAACCTGAAATCATCAGTCATTGAAAAACAGACTGCAAATACTTACAGGGGGCCAGGAGAATTCTTGTAGGTTATGTAAATACTGGTCTATTTGGGTATATTCCATAATTCCATATTCCATAAGACCATGGAGCATGAAAATGAACAAATCCCACTGCAAAATAAACGGGGTTTCAGAAGTCAGAAAATATACATATTGATGGACAAATTGGCTAGGCCATTTTTGTGTTTCTAAACACTGCTCTAGAAACTGAATACTAAACAATAACAATTAAAATGAATATTTAGTCATACATGTATCAAAATCTTAAGTAAGGATATATAGGCTCTTTGCAGCACCTTTGAATTTATACATCTCAAATATCTAAAATTAAGGCTTGGTCAACAAATTTTTATTAGTCCTTTATGGAGGCTTCCCTGTTCCATTACGGCTAATGCAATTTAACCAAACTATCCTTCTTTCTATACTGGCTTGCATATCAAAGTTATTTCTCTTAAGATCTAAAATGAATTTGAAACAGTCCTTCTGTTTTCTCTTGAACAGGACGATGCAGTTGCTAAAACATACAACAAAAGAGGTGGATTTATTGACCCAAAACAACTTTGAAATTGAATCCTGTAAAAACTAAGCCAATTTGGTTTGGGAATTATGAACAACTATTAGTAAAGAAGTTGCAATTATCTTTGGGAGAAACATTATTAACTGAAAGTAAATCAATAATTCTTGGAGTCATTTTAGATTTAAATTTAAAGCTTGAATATCAAATTCAGGTCTGTAGACCGAAAATTTTTTTTGAAACAGTTGTGACATATTTGCTCTGTTATGAGTCCTTCAGTTTTTCAAATAATTGCCTAATTATTCTTCCACAATTAGATTATTGCAATTTACTGTATTATGGTATATCGGAGAAGCTGATAAGTTGCAACTGTTACAAAATGCTGCTGCAAGGTTGATTTTTTCTAAAGGCGCATTCGAGAGTGGCTCCATTGCTATCAGGCTACACTAGTTACCAATTGAAGAATTACTTTTAAGTTTATATGTTTAAATCAATTTATAGCATTACCTCAGAGATCTGCACACTCTTTGAAAATACTTATTCAATTTACAGCCTAAATTACTCACTCATTCAATTGGAATTTCACTCTTGTAAAAAAAATATTAGTTGTAAAAATTAATCAGGGCTCACACTTGCTTTTTTGAGACCTGTAGTATGGAATCAACTTCCAATTTTGGTTAGGCAAATTAGTCATTATCTGTAAATTCCTCAAAACTTATCGGTTTAGTTCAATTACTTGGTAAATAAAGCTTTAAGGATAAAACTATATTTGTGATATTCCTTTTATATGTAAAGGTCCTGAATGTTATCCACACTGAACCAGATCGGAAAGTTGCAGAATACAAGAAAGTGAATTGAATTACATATATCTTAATATATAGGCCCAGTTAAGCAAATGCCCTCATCTCCTACGAACACCTATAAATTTTTGATCAATGCACACTGTAACTTTTTTAAATCCATCTTACATTTAGCTATTAATAATTATACTTTTCCTGTGAAAAGGCACACTACATTTTTAAAACATTCTATTTTCATGAAGTCATATAGGCTTACATATGTGCACATGTATCTAACTCCTTGAAAACCTAGTGATTTGGTGTGGGATTCAATTTTCTTTGTTCCAAACAGATTCAGCTGGCTGACAAGTGCGATTCTAGAAGTTTTGAAGAACTCACCTCATGCAGCTTCGCACCAGCAATGTAACCAATATTCTTCAGGCTAAATAATAAATGAAATGGTACAGGAACCAGGAAATCTTTTTGCCAGACAGACAGAAGCAGCTGTAGGAGATTATGAACAGGATTTGTCTGCACTTGCTCTTTTTCAATTTGATTCTGAGTTTGAAGTTTAGGCATTCCATGCATAGGAATTTTATCTGAAACTTCAGTTGTGAAGAAGAAAAAAAAAAAAAAAAAAGATTATTTATGTTGTCATTTGAAACCACAAAAGGGATGGTGTATCAACTAAATATGAATTTACCATTTCATATCAAAGAGATTAAAAATGAAATTTTATTTCCTACATGGCAATATGCAGCGCTTTCTAATACATCAGCAAATCATGCCTCAAACTGTTGGTAAGGAGGTTGTAGATATCTAATTGCTCAGGTAAACACAATATCCAATGTTCATCAGAGCAGAATTGTATTTGAGTCATTTGAGACAAAAGTGCTGTCTGCTTTTCAACTCTCCTTTAGCCCTTTTGATGCTCTACAGCTGCTCCAAGTTAGCTTCGAACTGAAATAAAATGTGAATTATATACCCAGCTAAACAGGTGAGTAAACTAAAGCTGAATAAGAAACTAAGGCCCCTTTTATCAAGCTGAGTTAGAGTTTTAGTGCAGGCTGGCGAGACAAATGATTGAATGAGCGTCAGAGCATTTACCTCACTGGCCTGTGCTAAAACGTTCTACTGTGGCTTGATAAAAGGGGCCCTAATCAAATAAGTGCTGAAAGCAGACAGAGCAAAGCTCATGGAATTCTTCATAACTTATGTACATATTTGTGCATCTGACCTAGAAGGGTGGCACAGTCTGAATGGAGCAGTATCCAAAAATTTAATTGATTTGGAAAGAATAAAATGAAAACAAGTATGAGAATATATTTTACCATTAGAGCCAGATTGGGCCCTAGGCACATACCTAGCTTGTCTATGCCTCAAATACGTTCAGGACTTGAGGTTAGGGTTACCAACCAACTTTCTGAACTGTCCCAGTTGCAATTTCCTGGTAGCAGTTCAGTTTTCAGCACTTTTCTATGAGCAGAGCTTGGAATTTCCTGCTATGCAACTTCCAAAACCCAGTTTCTTATAGCAATTAGCAGCTCTAGTTCCAACTTCACTCTGTAATCTGAATCGCCTTTTTCCAGCTACTCCAGCACCACTAGAAATCTTACTTTCACTTTTACACAGAAGCTTTCTCTGTTTCAGACCAGCCTCTGCCGATTATTCTCAGGTACAGACTACAACTCAGTCAAGCTTCCAACTTGCCAGAATTCTGCCATTTGTAGCTCATTCTGAAGACAACACATTCTCTTCCACTGCCCTTCCTTTCACTAAGGAACAGGTGCCAGGGTACCTGCTTTCACACTTAACTGTTTTCTCTTCTACCTTGCCAACTCTCCTGGCTAAGTGTGTGGCTTGCAAAGCAGTCCCAAACACATGCTGCTGCATTTCTCTGGCCCCTATTGGCCAGGCTTCCTGTTTACTCTAAGCAAGTTTACTTGTTTCACCAGAGCATTGCAACATTCTTCAAAACCCCACAGTAAAAAAAACCCCAAAACATGCTTGTCCAGCCCTGCTAACTCTTATTTCCTTAAGCTCTCTAAGGCAGAGCTAATCTCTTTAGCCTTGACAAAATATAACCCCCCAGATGCACTGAGGCCCCAATCCCTGTTGGTAAGTGAAATCAGCTTCTTTAAAACAGAAGCTCAGATCCCAGCACTGCTGCCATATGTAGCAACATGACCGAGGATGTGGCTTGGATCTGTCACAAACACATCATAATTTGCAATCTTTACTGTCTGTCTGATTTGTATTTAAAGACACCTGAAGGGGAATTTTTGATAGGACATCTAAGTCTGACTTCCCGCAAGACGTCCAAAGTCGGAGGTAGAGAATTGGCCATTTTTGAAACTGACAAAACCATTAGACATCCACAATTTTTTTATTTGAAAATTGTCTACTTAGACGTTTGGGCCGCCAGGATGTCCAACAATAAGACATCCTACTTTATTCAACATATTCAACCTCAAAAATGTCCAAGTCCAGACCAATTTGATGTAGGAGGAGCCAGCATTGTAATTGACTGGCATCATAAGACATACCAACAGAGAGTGAGGCACCTTAGCTGTGACCTTTACATAAAGGGTGCCAGATGTACATCTCACCATATATAAGTTTCAAGTTTTATTTAAAATTTGATTAATCGCTTAATCATGCTCCCCCAAAACCTATTATACTGGGGAAGTATGAGAGGGGTTGTAACAGCATGTCCCCCTGCTTCCCCCCAATCCCCAGTCTTTAGTCTCCGCCCGTTTCCATCGGTCGGATTTTCTACAGCTCGCCATTACAACTTCCTACCAATCTAAACTTTTTCTACTTACCATCTTGAAGCATCAAATAAATGTCCGGGATGCAGTAAAAGGATGATTACACTGGATCCTCATGAATTGTGCGTCCGCTGCTTGGGTCCGGCGCACGAGGACCAGTGTTGCTTGCATTGGGCCCTCCTGTCTCCGCGCACACGCAAGCTAAGGAAGAGGGCACTGAGAGACTTCATAAAGAGAAGTGAGGCCCGAGAATCTTCCTCCAGCAGCCATCCTCATCGGAATGCAGCAGCGGGGGATCCACAAATTACAGGGGTAAGGAGCCTCCAGGACGCCCTGGCTCAGCTAATCCCCCCGCCTGCAACCGGCCCGGCAGAGAAATCTCTCCCGGAGTCCCTGCATGCTGTCGCGTAAAGCCAGCCCCTGCAGGCAGCCGTTCGGGGTTTCGGCCTCCAGCCCGAGAAATCTCCCTCGGAGTCCCTGCATGCTGCCACGTACAGCCAGCCCCTGTAGGCAGCTGATCGGGGTTCACCCTCCAGCCCCAGAGGTAAGTCCCATCTGCTTACTTTTGGGAAACTTCTGATAATTTCCTGCAGACCCGAGGGCTCTGCCCCTTCCTCCTCCCAATCTGAACTAAAGGAGAAAGAAACTCCCATGCTTCTTTCCCTCTGGGGGACCTGCAGACCTCTCCCACCTCCCTGAAAACCCCTCTGGGAGGACTCTCATGTCGGGAAGAACCTTTGCAGCACCAGGAATCTGCTTTTCACTATTTCTTCCCTTTCTGAGAACTCCATTAAGCTCCAGAGCTCAGACATGTGCATGGCAGTTGGCAACCAATCCCAGAAGTGTCCCTCTTCCCTGTTTCAGCAACCAGCCATGATGGAAACCACTGGCAACCAATTGCAGCACAGACTTTCCCTTCCTCCCTGGCAACAGGGGCAGTCCCGGGGAATTCTTCACTGAGTGGGGGTGCTGATGTTATCAGTGATGCGGCATGTCAGACCACACCTCCCCAAAGGTGGGAGTTTGAGTCTCCTCAGCCTAAGGAGCTGTTCACTGCACTTCAGAAACCTAGGCAGAGTGTGCTTTCCACAGCTCACAGCCAGCAGGAGGGACTCTGCTACTATTTATTATTTCTTTAGCGCTGAAAGGCTTATGCAGCGCTGTACAGTTTAATATACAATAGGCAGTACAGCAGGAGAAGCCCACACAGGAGGCATCATCACCACTTCTCTTCCTCTGCCTCCAGGCACAGCGGGAAACGCAGCCAGGAGCACTGGCACAGATGAAGGGGTGCATCTTGCCCCCTCTCTGCAGGCCCCCCCCTCTCAAGAAGGACAGAGAATGTCAGCGGGGTACATGGAGCCACCCAACCAGTCAAGTGGAGCAGCACATGAACCTGTGAACCACCAGGGTTGGACGAGCAGCAGCAGTTAATCCTCCTGCTGACCCAGCTCCTCTCAGCGGGCAACACTCCACCCTTTGCTCCCTTTAGAGAAAGCCATGCACAACAGCATGGCGCATTCCAGCAGCATGCCATGCACTCAAGCAAAGGAGCATGTGCTGCAATATTAACACAGAAAACTGGACCTGTGCATGCTCTGCCATGCCTGAAGGTAGATATGAAACCTTCATGATCTTCCCCCATTTTCCCTATCAGAGGGAAAGAGGGAGATAAAGGCACTAGTATATTTTGCTGATTTGAGCCAAAAATACATAATTAAATGTGGTTTCTAAACTGTGGCTCATGACCCCAAATGGGGTAACAAAACCCACATTTGGGTTCACACCTTGGGTGGGATCTCCATAGGTGCATCATAGGTGTAATCTTATTTGGCCACTTATGGGGTCATGACCAGAAAAAGATTGATGAGCACTGAATTAAAAGGCTAATGATCCTATCAAAAGTTGAGTGCTGATCAGGTCTTACTCCACATATCCTGCATATGCCACAATTTAGGCTAGGGAACCTCTCCAACTTCACTTTTGGCTGGGTGCTAAACCTCTACAGATCATACTAGCCTACCTGGTACCAGCTTTTGAGACTGCTCCCAAGCCAAGGCAATGCACCACCTGACACAATAAACTGCTTGACTTGGTTACAGCGTGTTATTTCCTTTCCCTTATCCTCCCCCCAGACATACCTGAAGCAAAAGGAGGGTGGGTGGATTGCATTCACTTGCTCCCAGGCCAAGGCAAATGCACCAGCTGATATGATGAACTTCCATGACTTACTTATAATTTGTCACCTCTCTTTATTTCTAGACATATTGGAAGCAATTGGAGGAAAGAAAGAGAGTGTGCATGATCACTTCCATCCCAATCCGAAACAGGCTGGGAAGATGATGCACTGAAGACTTTTTTCTTCTTCCTCTTCTGGCACTTTAATTAGCTGGCACTCAGGGAACATACCTTTGTTCTCCTCCCAAAAGTCTGGGAGGACAGTGGGCACTACAGCCACAAGAATTGAGAGAGAAGGTAAGAGGAGGTACCTAGTACCACCAGGTTTAGAACCTCTGGGCTCTGTAGACCAGCTTCCGTCAATCTTAGCTCTCTAGTCTGTTTCAAAGGGAAAGGGAAGTCGGCGCCAAAAGGAATGTTGCCTAGTTTTCCCCAGACTGTGTCTATGCTCCACCAGGAATCTAGACATAATGTCTTCTTAAGAACAATTTACTTACAGTTGCTGCACTATTTGCTGCTGCCAGAGAAATACTGAGGAGTTGAAGGCAGCACGTGCCTCTTATAAAGAGAGTGAAGTTAAAGCCAGAGAAAATAAATAGCTCAAAGCTCTCTGCTGGTAGAAGGACATTAACCCACTTATCTGGATTGGTCAGCATGGATGATAAGGAAAGGAAATTAACAAGTAAATTCAAATTTCCCCATCATTTATTTTGATTCTTCTACATTGTGAAGTCTTTTAGGCACTTAAGACCTTTATAAATTTATACCTCTTACTCTGTGGGCATCTCTGGTTTCTATTGGAGGTAATGGAGAATAAAAATGACTCGCCCAGCTTCCCTGGTTCTCAACCCACTGCTCTAATCCAATGTGGCAATCCTTGCATATGCTCAGTACACTGTTCTTTTAAGTTTCTGAATGTATGAGCTCCGAATTATACTTCACCAGCCTGGGATCTGTTGGAAGATGCCACTCACATGGTACTTAAGGATTTGGCACTCCCACCTTGTTCTCAAGGAAATCACATTTCAACAGGATCAAAAAGCTTAATAAAGGCCATCTAAGATGGTTTTAGTAGAAAAAAAACTGAAGATGAAAGAAAATTTCAAAAGCTCTTATAGATTACTTTAGATTGCATCCAATGATCTCAGTGGATAAAACGGAACTAAGGAGAGCCATGGGGCTACATCAGCATGGAGCATAATATGAATGGATAGCAACAGGCTTTTGCCTTATCCAGAAGGCTCTAAATGAGTGTATCTTCAGTGCAATCCCATTTTATTATTAACATATCAAAAATATTAAGAGCGCTTTGTTTTAAAGTAGAACATGAAACATCAGCAGCAAAATGGAGGAGAATTTATTTCCAAGGTGATGAAGGAGTGTGTAAGCGTAATCAGGAATCTCAAGGTGATTGCTTACCTAGAACAGCTGCCAGTTCTATGGTGCACTTGGCCAGCTGATGCTCTGCAGTGGGACAAATGTACTAAAAACAAGGAAAGTAAATAATTTAGCTCTCAGGTGGAGGATTCATCAGTCAGACAAAACCAATATTCTTGCCATACATAATTTTTACCTTCATGAAGATCAAAATAATAGTGGTAAATTTTAAAAAAAATCTTATGCATACTGTATCAAGAACATTTGTGATGTCAAAAAGCACATGCCTTCCCTTTGAAAATTACACACTGAAAGTAGAGAATGACTTGGGGAAAAACTTTGTCCCTGTCCCTGTGAGCTCGTCCCTGTCTCTGTCTCATCCCCGCGAGCTCAATCCTTGTCCCCTCCCCACAAACCATCTGATCCCATCCACACAAGCCTCGAATAGTTTTATAATGAACTTATTTTATTAAAGTATAAAAAGAATCAATATTCTGTACAATTGTCATTTTATAAATCACAGTTCTGGCTGCTGAACTAGAGAAAGAGATGTTCAGCTGGAGGGCTTTGTTTATAAATGTTTATCAACACAACTAATATAATACTTTATCTTAAAGCAAAAAAAAAAAAAAAAAGAAAAATAGAAATTTTTTTTTCTACCTTTGTTGTCTGGTTTCTGTTTTCTTCATCTTCTCCTCATTCATTTCCTTCTACTTGCTCTGTTACTGTGCCTCTCCGTTCCATCTCTCCCTCCACCCCCCCCCCCAATTGGTCCGGCACCCATCTTCTTCCCTCCGCTTCCCCCATAGTCTGGGATCTCTCTCTTCCCCATTTCCCTTCAGCGTCTGTTCCTCTGCACCCCACCTTCCCTCCCTCAGTTCCCTTCAGCGTCTGTTCCTCTCCACCCCACCTTCCCTCCCTCCCTCTCTCTCCCTTTCCCAGTTCCCTTCAGTGTCTGTTCCTCTCCACCCCGCCTTCCCTCCTTCCCTCTCCCTTCCCCAGTTCCCTTCAGCATCTGTTCCTATCCACCCCACCCTTTTCTCCTTCCCTTCCTCTTATCTTTGTAGTGGGCGCTTTCTAAATTTATTTTCTACAAGCAACTGGAGCCTTGAAGTCGCATGTGGCTGCTGGAAAGGTCTCCTCCGACGCAACCAGAAACCAGAAGTTGCATCAGAGAAGACCTTTCCGGCAGCCACACGTGACTTCAAGGCTCCGGAGAAAGCGGGAACTCTAAGGCCTTGAGCATGCGCAGATGCTCAAGGCCCAGCAAAAAGGACTGCAGATCTTCGGGCACCGGCATGTCCTGTGTGTTAGTGCCGGGTGCCAAATGGAGGGTAAGCGAAGTGTTCGGGTGGGTGGGGGGTGCTGGATCGCGTGGGGGATGCCGGATCGTGGCCGGGGGGGGGGGGGGGGGCAAATTGCGTGAGGGAGGTCGGATCGTGGCGGGGGGATTCTGGATCACGTGGGGGGGCCTTCTTGAGCGGGGGGAGCAATGCCGGTTCTCGGGGGGATAGAGCAGTGGTACTGGCCTCGGGGGTGGGTGGGAACGAATCAAGCGAGTTTCCCTTACTTTTTATGGGGAAACTCGCTTTGATATATGAGCAATTTGGTTTACGAGCATGCTTCTGGAACGAATTATGCTCGTAAACCAAGGTTCCACTGTACTATGAAATAACATTTGAGTATCATGGTGGCATTTCTGAGGGTCTGAGTATCTAACGACTAGAAGGGAGAGTGTTAAAGAGGTGGTCTAAGTCACACTATTCTTAAACAGTCAAAACAAAGGTCATAACACTGAAAAAGTCCTTAGAAAGATCATATAAAGTCCCAAGAAATGGAATCCTAGGAAAGTCCCAACCAGGATTCGGGTTTCGGAAACTAGAGTCGTCTTCCTCTTGGATAATCAATATAGCATTTTGAAATACATTAGTATCAAAACAGGAACATAAAGCTCAAATCTGGCCTCAACTCAATCCTCAGCAATGCCTCTGCTCATCATGAGTAAAAATATGCACTAAATGGTATTAACTTCATACTTTTTAACTGCAAATGGTCAAAGCATTTTAAATAAGTCATTTTTGTATGTAAACCACTATTTTATGCATTATTAGCCCTTTCAGAATTACCTTCAGCATGCGGCTTTCAAACACAGAGTATATCTGCTTCTGCATCCCAGACTCATCCATTCTAAGGAAAATGCAAAAGTAGCAAATAGGGGGGAGGGGGAGGTGGGAGTCTTTTTCTGCCATTGATCAATACAACTACCTTCCTGATAGACTCAGGATGCACAATGGCTTAAGTTCTGCAGGCAGGAGTGGGTTTGTGGCTTCTTGCCAAGGTCATTACTGCAATGGCATAGTTGGCAGAGTGATATAGAAATATAGAAAAGAAACCTGAGAAATAGCTAATAAAAGCTTATGATATTACGGTCCATTACAAGTCAGTTCTACTTGAGCTGAAGTACAAGATAGCTGGAAGGAATTACCATGCTCGAAAAACAGTCCTGAAAACCCGGGATTGAAAATGTCTTAAATTGGATGAACTGTGTTTAAATGTACTTTACCTTTCTGCACTGCAATGTTTGGCTCAATCTCCCCAAAAGGCTCTCCAGTTGGATGTACTGAACTACTTCATCGTCATCTCGAGGGCCTAATGCAATGCAGAGCAAGTCCTGTGAAGAACAACAAGGCAGGGGAACAAGGTAGTGAAGGCCACTAAAACACAGCTCAGTTTAAATTGTGCACTACTGGCTGCTGATTGGTCTTAACAAACCCAATGGACTGACCTACCACCCTAGAAGTTAAAAGATATCCTTATTTTACATGCAAAAAAGTAAAATAGGCACTTAACAAGCGGGCATGACAAAGCAAAGACTGTTTACATGAAATAAAAAGTTACTGAAATTGCTATCAGAGAAAACAGAATGGCAAAGCAGGACATGAGACAAGCAAAGACTCTGAGCTATAAGTCTGACATTCAGAATATACTATGTACCATCCACCCAAGTAATAGTTATCAAATATCTACATATCACACATTAACTCTATTCAAGGATCTAAATGTCAATGTTTAAGTTGCACCATGGCAGTAATATATAAACATAGTAAAAAAACATTTTACACACTAGCCTCTTTAAGCTTGGAGTTATTCATTCATGAGCCACACTACATTCAAGGGAAATCTCAACTGGACTTTGAGTTGTGACCTTTTTGTTAAATCTAATTGAAGGCAAAAATAAGATTTCTACTTTTATCTCTGTGATGATCTGAGATGGGAAAGGAGCCTTGTGTTCGCAGCCTTCTCGACAACACTTCTTCCTTTTCTGGATATCATTATGCACTCTTGCAGCAGCATCTCCACGAGATTTTAAAATACGATTAAAGGCAACTTTCACTTCTTTTTTAAACAGTACTATAAGAAAAACAAATTTAAATTCAGAATAATTAGATGCATAGTTTATTATGTAATTTGCAACCCTGGTAGCATAAAGCTGTGATGTTCTTATCTCCTTGCACTGGAGCCAGCTCTGTGAGTGCTATGGGTGCTTGAGCATCCCCAATATTGACCAAACCTCTTCATTGTGTCTAACGAGGGGTAATTTCTATTGGGTTTAGCACTCCCAATCATATGGAAAAGTTGGCTCCTACTCAGGGTTATAATAAGGAGGGGGTGGCGAGGAGGGTAGTCTGCCCCGGGCACCATGTTGGTTGGGGCGCTGACACCCCTCCTCCTCTCCATCCCCCAACCCCGCCTCTTCCCATTCTCCCCTCCATGCACATGCCCCCTTCCCCTTACCCCTAGTGGAAGTTGTTTACGGCAGTCAACAATATGCTCTTTGTGACCCCGTCGGCTCTCCCGCTAATGTCATTTCTGAGTGCTGCATGTAGGAAGAGATGTCAGCGGGAGAGCCGACGGGGTCATGAGCAGCACATTGTTGACCGCTGCAAGCAGCAACTTCAACTAGCGGTGCAGGGGAAGGGAGGGAGTGGACACGAGTGCGGGGGAGGGAATGTCACCGCCCCGGGCGCCTCTCACCTTCACTATGCCACTGCTCCTACTGTATGTCTCCTTGCAATGCCAAGAGTCACAGTGAAGAGAAAATACTTACCTGCTGCTGAACTTGAAAGAAAACGCAATGATGAAACGCAGAAAAAAAAAGCTTAGCAGCTCTAATCTCATTCATATAGGGATTAACCTGAAGTGAAATTGGCATAGCAGAGCGTACTTCCGGTTCATAGTCAGTCATGTGAGAGACACCAGCGCGCTGACAATGGAAGGCAGACAATTCAGCGCAAGACACCAGCGCACCGCGGGAAAATTTAGTTTTAAAGAGTTCCGAAGCGGGGTGCAAGTGGGGAACCCCCCCCCCCACTTTACTACATAATGTTTGCGCTGCTGCTGGGGGGGGGGGGGGCTGGGGGTTGGAACTCTCCATTATAGAGAAAATGGAACTTTTTCCGATTTTTTTCGGGTAAAGTTCCGTTTTCTCTATAATGTGGGGGGTTGCACCCCCCACACATCCCCAACGGCAGCGCAAACAGTATGCAGTAAAGTGTGAATTTACCCTGCAGCACCAGTATGCAGTAAAGTGTGAATTTAGAAAAAATAAATTCTAATATTTTATGCTAATGATACCAATTCTATGTGCCCTTAGTTTAAAAAACTGATTTGAGATTCTGAAATGCCATCTTTCAAAAATTCCAATATTCATTTTTGTCCTATATAGTTAAAAAGTAATTGAAAATTGTACAGCCTGTTCTTGCCATAATTAAACCAACACTTCAGTTTTTGATTTTTCATTCTTAGTACTTGTACTGTTACTATTTCCATAGCCTTGAAACCACACAAACATACTAACCTGCTAGGTTGGCTGAGAGCCAGGTGCAAGCCTTTTCAGTAGCCAGCTGTACTGTAATACCCTCCGCACTGCGTAAAACCTTCCAAGAAAAAGAACAGAGAAAAATGTTAAAGTCACTGTCGCCTACTTGGTAAGTCATTCACCATAAAAGCCCAACTGTAAATTGTCATTAAAATGCTAATATATAATGTTTTAATGATGAAAGCACTGAAAGATGTTTGGAGAGCTAGGCTAATTTGTTTATATTTCTATTTTTATTTATTTGGCTTTAGTTCACACCTTCTTCAGTCGTAGCTTGAGATGAGTTTACTTAGGGCCCCTTTTACAAAACTATGCTAGTGATGCTGCCGTGGTAAATGCACTGAAGTCCATTCAATTCCTATGGGCTTCAGTGCATCGCTCCTGTGGCTTTGTAAAAGGAGCTCTTAATTTATCTGCATGCATTTCCATGTCCCCAGAAGGCTTACATTCAAAATCTGTACCTGAGGCAATGGAAGATTAAGTAATTTGGCCACAATCACATGAAGCAGCTGTGGGGTTTGAACCTGGATTCCCTGGTTGCCAGCCTGGTGCTCTAACCACTAGACCAGTAGTTCTCAACCCAGTCCTCAGGGATCACCCAACTGGAGAATGACACGGGGACCAATTTATCCCCAGCCCCGCGGGAACTCAATTTTTCCCGTCTCATCCCCGCAGGAACTCAATTTTCCCGTCCCTGTCCCATTCCTGTAAGCTCTGCCTCAACCGCACAAGCCTTGAACACTTATGATTTTAAAGTGTTTGAGGTTACAAATTACTAATAATAGATCTGCAATTTCATTTTTTAGTTCTTTTAGTAGTCTGGGGTATATACACCATCTGGACAAGCAAATACTACAAGCAGATAGAGAGATTCAAAAATTGTCCACTATACCATACAACCTCTCAATATAGCATTCAAAAATCTTTATATCCCACATGTTTAAAACCTCTTGGAGAAAATACTTGAAACTGAAGGGCAGCTGCTTCGAAAGGAGGAAAAAGATCCCCGTCTGCCGCCAGAGCTAATCTTCATGCAGACTAGAGAGGGAACAAACCTCATCAGCTCAAAAAACTTCCTTCTGCCTCTACCTTATTAATTTGCTTTAATCAAGTTATGTTTATATTAATGTTTATATTGACATTACACATATATTAAATGCACACCATCAAATATTCAGTCTTTTTGTTGCTTCAACTGTTCCAAACTGTTAATTATGTATATACCATCAGGCTCAGGGAATTTGATGCTCTTCAGCTTTTCAATCTGACCTGTTACATCTTCTACTGCTTGACAGAGATTTGTTTTAGTTATTCCATATCATCAACTTTAAATACCATTTCAAGCACTCTCAGCTTCCTTACATCCTCCTCAATAAACACTTTATGTTGGCAAAATGCAGTTAAGTAGTTATTTAGCAATGACTTTTCCCTTCTTATAAGAAATTACTGCAGTTAAAGCTCAGTCCCAGTTAACACTAATGGATTTTTCTCCATAGAGTTGCACCTGTAAACTTCAAAACACCTAGAGGCAAACAGTTCAGCAACTGAAAGCGCAGAAAGAATGACCACTACAGCACAAGTAGCAAACAGCTTCACAAAACATACCGCTGTACACATCTCTTCTGGCAACAAAACTTTAACAGCTTCCGGGCCCTTCTTTGTGCAAAATCTACCGAAAGAAAGCAAAACAAGATGATGCCCTGGCTATGACAAGAGACACCAGGCTGCAATTACAGTAGATGCCCGAATGGGCTTAGCCTGGCAATCATCTGACGAAACTACTTCAGTACAAAGATGTAAAATACAAATATGCACAATACAAGAAGGTACAACAAGAGGTGCACCTATGGTATACTGTAAATGAGGAAGGGAAGACAGATTTTGCAGGCATTGGTTCTTACTCTCGCCCTTTGTCAAGAGCCTGTTTTCCATCCTCAAGTAGCTGAGAACATACATAATCCAGTAGCTCATTGTGATTAATATTATCAGTTAATTTATCCTGTAGCAAGGTCTCTGCTCTCCTCACCAGCTCCGTCACCAGGGTTGCTCTGGAAAACAGAAAACAGCATTGGTTGGTGGGGGGGAGACGACAGTTAGAAACCTGCAACAACTAAGCATAAACAGGAAGTGGTGAACACTTGAAAACCCTCGTTATGCAGAGTGATTAGTTTATACCATGGAAAGCTTAAACTAAACACCTGTGCATAAAATATTCAGACTAGCTTTTCTAGGGAAAAAGCATGCATAGCATAGGCTCATAGAAGGAAGTGAGTGAGTGAGAGTGTGTGAGTGAGAGTGAGTGTCAGAGGGTGTCAGAGAGTGTGTAGGAGTGTGAGTGAGAGTGAGTGAGAGAGTAGGTGAGAGAGTGAGTGTGTGAATATGTGAATGAGACCGGCGGTTGAAGAACAGTGTATTAGATCACTAGAAGGGAGATTTAAACTGCTACTACCCCCTAACCCCTGGACTACAATCTGTCAAAATACTTACCTAATATGCTTAACACAATTGGAACCTACTCTTTCTGCCACAAACTCCACTGTTCTCCGTAGGGATGGTGGCTGGTTATGAAAGAAAGCTTGTTCCAACTCTACCTATTCAAAAAGAGTGAGCAAATCCATTTATGTTGAATGACATTTCACCGTCCTACAACTCCTTAAATCAATGTAGAGAGGTTTAATTTTTACTAGCTAATTACCAGGCGTTGCTCGGATATTTATTTATCCTGAAATGTCCCGCCCCCAATGTCCACATGCCCCATCCCCCCACATTCGCCCGGATATTTATTTATGCCGAAATGTCCCACCCACCCCCACATTTCCCATGCCCCCATGTTCCACACGAATGTCCCTCTCTATGGAGTTGTACTTGTACTTAAACGGCATTGGGAGTGTCAATATTCATCCGAGTGACCCCAAAAACTATGGGTTAGACACTATCTGTCATTTTCGATAATTTTTAAATATCACCCCTTTTCCACCCCCCACAATATTTTTCCCAAGATAGTAAGTCATATGTGTACTAAGTTTGGTTGAAATCTCTCCATGCGTTTCAGAGTTATGCTGAGTATTCAACTAAGCAAGCCCAAAAACTATGGGGTAGACACTCAAATCTGTTGTTTTCAATAATTTTTACATGTCACCCCCTTTCCACCCCCACAGTGTTTGTTCTCAGATAGTAAGTGATATATATACCAAGTTTGGTTGAATCTGTCCATGCATTTCAGAGTTATGCTGGAACATACATGCATACATACTGTACATCTGATTTTATATATATATAGATTATTTCTTTGCAAAATATTGAGAAAGTATTACCATATTTTTTGCTCCATAATATGCACTTTTTCCCCCAAAAGTGGGTAGAAATAAGAGTGCATCTTATGGAGCAAATACCACAAACCCCCCCTTCCCGGTCCAGCGCTGGCAGGGGAGACTCTTTGCAACCTTCATGAGCTCACTCAGACCACAACCACAAACCAGGGTACGCTGCAGCTCCCGAAGGAAAGTGCTTCCATCACGTGAACACCTGTCATAAGAAGCCACCTCCCCCATCGCCAACCTGCCAGGCCTCCAGCCTTATCCTTGCTGGCTCACTCTGCAGCGTCAGCACCTCTGATTGGCTCTGCCTATGTTGCCTCTTCCATTAGCCAATGGCACGAGCGCTGCGTGCCTGGATCCAAGATGGCTGCCCCAGAATATGAAAGCAGGTGTCTTGAGTGAGGCGACGGCAGCAGCCTTCCTGACCCTGGGGTCTGGGGAGGTACGCTGGGCCTGCCCGGACACTCGACCTTCAACACAATATAGCCGCAGATCACAGCAAGCAGTTTTGGAAGAGGAATGCTAAGCTTCCGGGGAGGTGAGCAAGTGGATGAACTGCTGTCGGGCCTGGGGATGAGGCAGGGATCACCGAGCTTTAACGGACGCGGCCAGGTATCATGGGACCTTTTGGGTTCTGTTTTTAGGGTGGGTGCTTTCTACTGGAGGGGAGGAGGAGTAGGAACGTATGGGAAGGATGGGACAATGACTTCCGTAGAGACTATAATAAAAACGACACGGCAGTGGGAGGTCATCATCAGAGGTCTATGCGAGCAGGGCCAGTACAAGGCCTTAATTATCCTAGGAGAATCTTCCTCCTCCCCCTTCCAGTTAACTTCAGGGCCCCTAGGCAGCCCCTTGACATGTTGATAAAACTCAGAATCATGATCACTTCAATGTCTCACCTCAAGTTTCACTAATGTACAACAGATAAAGATATTAAAAGGCAGTCAAACAACTATGTACCTGAAGTTTCTTTTCTTTGAGGGTAGTTCTAGGCACCAATGGCTCTGCAGAAGTTGGAGTTATTTTCCTTATGAACCCTCCATTTTTGGCTCCACTACCCGTCAGAAATGAGGATAGCAATTTACGTAATTCACCTATAATAAAACAAGCATATGTTAACTGAAAATAGTTGCAAGTGAGCTAGAGGAGCAACAGAATCTGTAATATGAGCAGGAGCGGACTGAATCGCCTCCGCCTCTCCATCCTCCTATCCACCCTGCTATCCACCCTGCTAACCCTCTGTCAACCCCTGCTGCCTTTTCTTCTTTTGCTGAAATCACAGAGGAGGAAACTGCACATTTTCTCTCCTCCTCCAAACACATTACCTGTTCTGATCCTATTCCCTCTCAACTACTCATCACATCTCTCCTAAGGTCATCCCCTCTATCTGCCACATCCTCAACCTATCACTATCCACTGCAACTGTACCCGATGCCTTCAAACATGCCATGTTCTTATGTTCTTAGTTATGCCGCTCCTCATAAATCCATCGCTGGACCCTACTTGCCCCTACAACTATCGCCCTGTCTCCTTTTTCCCCTTCTTATTCAAATTACTTGAACATACTTGCCAACCACCATTGTCTTGACTCTTACATCTCGAGCTATTCTCAACCCACTTCAATCAGACTTCTGTCCTCTTCATTTTACAGAAACTGCCCTTGCAATAATAACTTTATTTTTCTATACCGCCAACACCCAAAGAGTTCACAAAATAAGAAAACTGAACAATTCAGTGATGAAATACAAAACATATGAGAAGCAACAGTACAACATACAATTTTATACTATTATAGTGTGAATACTATGATGTAGTCACTAATCAAGTATCTTGAACAAATAGGTCTTTACTAATTTCCTGAAAGTGCAATAGGATGCAGTTTGTCGAATCATATCATCTAAGCAAGCTTGGACTTCACCTGCTTGATAGGCCTAGGTTCTATCAAAAAACTTTTTATAACGGCATTGGGAAAAGTAAATAAACCAGAACCACGAGTAGACAATTGGATTATACAATTCGAAGTGAGAAAAAAGATAGAATGGAGATAATCTAGATAACAATTTATAACAAATGTAAGCGAATATGAAAAGTATTCTAGCTTCTATTGGTAATCAGTGCAGTTGCCAGTAATAAGGGCTGACAAGTTCCTGTTTTTTCAACCCGAAGATTAAACGGACAGCTGTATTTTGAATTAACCTTAGTCTTCCAAGGATTGTTTTATAGGATCCCAGATAGATTATATTGCAGTAATCGAGAATGGATTAAAGCCTGTACTAATAATCTGAAAGAGATGGGGGTCAAAATATTTTTTAATGGTTTGCAATTTCCATAGAGCGAAAAAACATTTCATAACAAGTATATCAGTATGTTCCACCAAGGTTAAATGACGATCTAGTGTGATTCCCAGAACTTTAAGAGAGGGAACTATTGGATATTCTTGTCCTCTTAAGTATAGAGTTTTATCCATTATTTTATCATTAGGACTAGCAAGAGTCTCCAGTGACCTGCTCCTGGCCAAATCCAAAGGCCTCTACTCCGTCCTCATCCTCCTGGATCTATCTGTGGTGTTTGATACTGTAGAGTACCGCATCATTGATACACTGTCCTTGTTTGGGTTTCAGAATTCTATTATCACATGATTTTCTTCCTATTTTTCCCATCATACTTTTAGTGTAAGCTCTGGAGGATCCTCCTCTTCTGACATTCCGATATCGGCCAGAATACCTCAAGGCTCTGTCCTAGAATGTCTTCCATTGGTTCTCTAATCTCCTCTCACAGCTTTCAGTACCATCTCTAAGTGGATGACATGAAAATCTACCTCTCTATGCCTGAAATTTCTACAAGAACCCAGACCCGAGTATCAGTCTGCCTGTCCGACACTGCCATATGGATGTCTCACCGCCACCTAAATTTAAACATGGCCAAGACAGAACTCCTTATCTTTCTTCCTAAACCCACCTCTCCCTCCTTTCCGTTCTCTGTTTCAGTAGATTACACTCTCATCCTCCCTGTCTCATCAGTTCCCTACCTGAGTCATCTTCAACTCATCTCTTTCCTTCTCTTTGCATATCCAACAGACTGCCTAAACTTGTCAATTCTTTCTCTATGCCACTAAAATTCAGCTTTTCCTTTCTAAACGCGCTGCTAAGACCTTTATCCACACTCTTGTCACCTCTCACCTCGTACTGTAACGTGCTTCTCATAGGTCTTCCTTTAAGCCATCTCTCTCACCTTCAATCTGTTCAGAATGCTGCTGCATGCCTCTTATTCCATCAGGGTTGTAGGTACACACACAAAACCTCTCCTCAAGTGGCTTCACTGGCTCCATGTCCACATATGGTTGAAACTCCTCTTTCTGACCTCTGCAGCTCCTTAGTATCTCTCCCCTTTTATCTTTTCCTACACTCCACCCCAAGACCTCTGTTCATTGGGTAAGTCTCTCGTCAGTACCCTTCTCCTCTACTGCCAACTCATGACTCTGTCCTTTATATCTTGCTGTGCCGTCTGCCTGGAACAACCTACCTGACACAGTGCATCGGGCTCCCTCCCTGGCAGTATTCAAATCCAGGTTGAAGGCCCACTTTTTTGAAGCTGTGTTTAAGTCCTAACCCTACCAACTTGTAAAGCACTAATATATGTGTCATTCCCTCTAAAGTCCCCTACCCTATCAGCCTCATCAGTCCCCTTGGAACCTCAACCTGAGCAGTATGCACAGTATGCACCTTTTGTCCTGTGTGTCTGTCTTAATAACATTGCAAGCTCTTTCAAGCAGGGGCCATCTTTTAAGTATTTAACGTACAGCGCTGTATGCGTCTGGTAGTGCTATAGAAATAATAAATAGTAGTACCTGTAAATTATCTGTGTGTCAAGTTAGGAGAAAACTTGTACTGGAAAACTTGCACTGTAAGGATAACTATAGAAACATAGAAAATGACGGCAGAAAAGGGCCACGGCCCATCTAGTCTGCCCATACTAATGGCCCACCCCCTAACTACCTCCATGAAGAGATCCCACATGCCAATCCCATCTTTTCTTAAAATCTGGCACGCTGATGGCCTTAATTACGTGTTGTGGAAGATTATTCCCCTAGTATGTGTCAAGTTAGGATAAAATCTTGTATCATAAACTTGTACTGAAATTATGGCAAATCATAACCTGTTAACTGTATATTTATATATGTTTAACCTGCAACCTGTTCTGAGCTCTTTGGGGACAATGGGATAGAAAATGAATTAAATAAATAATAGTTACTGATATACATACAGCATCAACAAGTATTACATTTTTGAATGATGTACATTTACCCAATATGCCTGCAAATTTTTTTAAAAATGTACTGTTTTGGTGTGACCCACAGCAGGGAAGAAACGTCACTAGACAGATTTAAGTCGTGTCTCAAATCATTCTTGTTCAAAGACACTTATGACCTAAAAATGTGTTGAAAACTTTTTTTTCCTACTGAGGTAGATAAATTATTGGATGCCCCTTATATTTATAGCCCAAACATCACATTTGATGGTATTACATCAAAATTCTCCCCTATATGCACTTTAAGCCTCCTCAGTCATGTTATTTGGAATGTGCTGAACAAATCATGGTAAAACACAAACAAACCCATACAAATTAAACCATCAGATTCCAGACCTTAATTTTATTTTTAAATCCTAGCAGACATATTATATCAAGTATTTAAAAGTCAAGTTATCCTTATTTCTCTTAGACAAAAAAGAATCCTCATTTCCTAGTAAAATCCAGAGCTTAAACACTCACCAAGATATGGGCAGCAGATGTAGAGCAGCTGCTGATCCACTAAAGGAACACAGTCCTTGGAATAAGAAGCAATTGGGGGGGGGAGAAAAAGACCAAAATCAAAATCTGCACAATACACAAAATCAAAATCTGCACAATCCTCCATGCATGAACCAAAGACTCCTGAATTTATACAACCATCCAATAAACTTTTCAAAAAGGAAAGACATAATGGGGGGATGGGGGATGGGTGGGTTATGATAATTTAATATATATGTGCATAATTTAATTGATTAATATACATAGGAATTATATTATTTATGCATAGATATGAGATGGGGGTAGGATATAAATCTTTTAGTTATATATTGTTATGGAATTATCAATTGATAATGTAATATGTTGTGTTCATATTTTAATGTACACTTGATGTATATGTTAAAATGAATAAAGATTTGGAAAAAAAAAAAAAAAAAAAAGGAAAGACATGTAGGTACACACACAAAACCAAGGAGAAATATGTAAGCATAGTCTAAACAAGACTTCCTGTCCCGGACATACTATGATGCTCTGACCAAGTCAAAGTAAGCAAGAGAACACTGCACAGTTTGGCCAAAGTAGCCCTTATCTGACACACTTACCAGACCCTGACTTTTTCCAACAGTTTCCACAAGAAATACCTCCTGCTGAACTTCACTTCTGAAGAACATCTCCTCTGGCACAGATGGGACCTGTAATACAGAATACATTTAAGCTTTATTTTGATAAAAGTCTGGACCTATGATTAAGTAAGCTGTAGCCCCATTTGAACTTGTGTTCTGGTGGAGGCATTTACCTCCAAGGTTCATTCTTCTGTCACCTCATTAGTGAAAGCTCTAGTACAGGAGGGAAATTGTTGCCTGTTGTATTTATTTTCAGCTCCTGTAGCTCTTTTCTTTTTGGCATTATATGTACATTACCTGTAATACAGACTAATTAAGCAGCCTGCATGTACTCTGATAATATATATCAGCTAGCTGAACTGTAGCTTTAAGAAAATATGAGTTTAAAATCATGAGGAATGAATGTAAACAAATGAAAAATGACAAAGAGGCAAAAAGGGCAAAAGCAGAAAAATGCCTAATGGGAAGAAAGATGCATGAGAAATATAGAAGAGGCGCTCAGCTAAAGGAGAGAGAGAAAAAACCTGGAATTCTCAAAAACGGGGTCTGGTCAGAACCATGCAAAAACTCAAACTTTCTTTTCCATCCCCAAAGATATCATTTCGATTGGTAAATTGGGGAAATCCTATTCTTTTAAACTAATAGAAATTTGGAAGAATATTCCCCTTAGGTTAATTTCAATCCCTTGGCAAAAATTTAAAAACTTAGCTACTCTCAAAATTGTAAGTTCTGGTTTTCATAAGAACATAAGCAGTGCCTCCGCCGGGTCAGACCATAGGTCCATCCTGCCCGGCAGTCCGCTCCCGCGGCGGCCCAAACAGGTCACGACCTGTCTGCATCACCAGAAGGGGCTCCCTTGCCACCTTGTTTTCTCATTTAAGTCCTATCTTCCCATCGTAGTCCTAACCCTCCGGTCTTGCACATGCACGACCTATTGGGTTACTATACTTATTACCTGGTTAGCTTTCTATACCTGTGTTACATCCCAGCATCTCTCTCAGTATCCCACGATCCCTTTATCCCTCAGGAATCCGTCCAATCCCTGTTTGAATCCCTGTACCGTACTCTGCCTGATCACTTCCTCCGGTAGCGCATTCCATGTGTCCACGACCCTTTGGGTGAAAAAAAACTTCCTTGCATTTGTTTTGAACCTATCTCCCTTCAGTTTCTCCGAATGCCCCCTCGTACTTGTTGTCCCCTTCAGTCTGAAGAATCTGTCCCTATCCACCCTCTCTATGCCCCTCTTTTTTTTTGTGTGTCTCTCATTCTTTTAATTTATTGTAAACCGAGTCAAGCTTTATTATTTGAAGATGACCTGGTCTATAAATTTAAGTTTTAGTTTAGTTTAGCATAAGAAGTCAGCCCTAAAAGGAAAGCATAACATAAATCTGAAAAAAGCACATCTAAATGTAAGTTTCTGCTAGAGAACTGCAAAAACAAATGTTCACAATCCTGCAGGAGTCTAAGCCCCTGCCTAGCAGAATGAGAGGATCCATAACAGCATAAATCAAATCCAGTTCATTATATATTTAATTACAAGCAATTCAAGCAAACTATGGAGTCACGCAGCCTGCACTCAAACCCACTAGCAGATGAACCTGGTGTGAGCAACGCTTCCAAGTGAATGGTCCCCGAGTCCCAATCTGTGAATGCAGGCTGTCCAGGTGCAGCACTGCAGAGCAGCCAACTCCCTGGAAGCAGACTTTGCCAGTAAAGTCTGTGATCTCCTGCAGCCAGGGCTGTCTCCGTGGGAAATTTCTGCAGCATGAACATGCAAAGCCGTGAAAATACTGAAGTTAGAGAAAAAACAAACACAAGCAGAAAAGACTAGCTCCTACTATCTCACTTGTAGGAAGACAACTGGAAGTCAGAGGGCAGTCCTGAGGTAAGAGGGGAGGGTCAAAAATATGTAAATTAAGCTTTCTACAAGAGATCTCGCAAGATTGACTACCCACATGTCCAGGAATAGAGTGAGATTGTACAAAAACTATTCAACAAGCAATGAACGAGTACATATGTTGCATTTTGTTAGCTCTGCTCCAGTTATTACGCAATTTAACAATTGCCTTTAATTTTTGATTCGCCCTCATATGTAGTATGAACAGAAGCTAATTTCATTTTAAAATTTCTATATGGAAATGACAAAGAGATTAGGTTCTTACTTACCAATATCTTTTCTAGTAGATAGTTGTGTCATTCTGGATGAACAGGTAATATCCCCATGCCCACGAGCTGTACAGAAGAAATCCACTCCAGGTTTTGAATCCCTCCTTCAACAGATGGATCTGTTGCCCCCTTCAGTTTGTACGAAAGCAGGCGATAGCTGGTTATTGAAGAGGACATTGCCTCACTAGCAATCCATGTCCATGTGTTGAAATCTTTGGGCTGCTAGTCAGAGAAAAACTCTGACCGAGACCTCAACCCCCACGGATCCACATGCAAGCAGAGGGGAGGAATTTACACAGCCGGCACTCATTAAGTCCAGCTGGACCAAAATCGGGGTCAAACAGCATGTGCTCAAGTACCTGATGAATCAAAATGAGATGTAACTTCAACGAGAGCAGATATCAAGCTTAAAAGGTTCAAAGCAGGCCTCTCCTAGAGCTGCCCCCAGGATCTCTACTTTCAGCTTCTTATCTAAACAACTAGCTACTGAAACTTCCCCACTAAACTCTCTACTTTCAGCGTTAATTATCCAACTGACTTCAGTCCTTCTTTAACTTCTACCAAGTCTTTACACTCTCTACTTTCAGCTTCTTATCTAAACAACTAGCTACTGAAACTTCCCCACTAAACTCTCAGCGTTATATCTAACCAACTAGCTACTAAAACTTCCCCACTAAACAGGCAGACCTCATAAATCTCACTGTCCCCAAACCACTTTAATAGGCAGACTCTTTTAATCAGGCTGACCTCTCTGGCACACTAACCAACAGGCTACCTTAACTGACAATTAACTAACTATAAACTAACTATCTCTATCCCCCCAATCTCAACACTTTCTGACAAACTCCTAACAGCCCCCATTCTAATAAATATCCTAATTTAAAAAATAAAAAACAAAAAAAACAAAAAACCACACAATATAAAATTAAATAAATAAATAATAATAATAACTTTTTGTAAATGGCAGCAAGACTTCAATCAAAACAGGCAGTGTAGTCACAGGAAGTACCCAGGGGATGGCTATGGTTCGAGTACAGATGGGGGAGGAACCAGAACGGAGGGCAGAGGTCTCTGTATAGACCGAGGCCATCCCCTCAAAGACGTCTACAGTCTCAACACAGACGGAAGTAATGGATCAGCCGGACAAAGACCTTCTGCTAGAGCTGAGGAGCCTGAGAGAGGAGGTTCAGCGCCTAAGGAGCATCCGAGATGACGAAACCTTCATCGATGGAGTCATCTAGGAGCTATCTCAGATCGCGGATCAGGACCAGGAACCTGACAGGACCACCCTGGGAACACCCAAAGCATCCAAACCCGCAAATTTGAGACCAACTGCTGGAATGCAAGAAGTAGCTGGTGACGCTGACTCCTGGCAGCTGGTGACTTCCTCCACAGGGAAACGCAGAGGACCTAATTCTGTCTCTCTCTCTCACATACAGGGCAGCTCTACATCGACACCACAAATCATCCTTAAGAACAGATACCAGCTGCTACAGGAGGGTCCTGACAACGAGGTACAGGAAGATGTTCAGCAGATGGTTCCAGAGTCAACAGTTCGACCCACCCCTAAGAAGCGTAGAGCGGTGGTCATCGGGGATTCGCTGCTAAGGGGCACCGAGGGACCAATTTGTAGGCCGGACCTGGAATCAAGAGAGGTCTGCTGTTTGCCAGGGGCCAGGATCCGGGATGTAACCGCTTGCCTTGACAGACTCATCAGGCCCCGAGATCACTTCCCCATGATCCTCATCCACGTCGGGACCAACGACACCGCCAGGAGCACCGCAAACAGCTTACCTGAAGACTTCAGGACCCTGGGTGAGAAGCTGAGGAGAATCGATGCGCAGGTGGTCTTCTCCTCGATCCTCCCGGTAAGGGGCAAGGGCAGTGCAAGAGAGGATCGCATCCAGAGGGCTAACGACTGGCTGCAAGGATGGTGCAGGGAGATGAATTTCGGATTCCTGCACCATGGAGATGCATTGCAGGGACTACTGGGACAAGACGGGTTACACCTGACCAGAAGAGGGAAGAACGTCCTTGGACACCGTCTAGCCCGCCTACTTCACAGGGCTTTAAACTAGGTAAGTTGGGGGAGGGTACGAGCACAAATTACCTACCTGGTGTGCTAAACTGTCAATACTTTTTTGAGGCTGGGATAAGTAGTATACACACTATCGAGTCTAGGGAAGGTTCACATTACAATTCGGGGTCACATTGTAATTCAGGATCTAGGAGGACTACACATTGCAATTCTGGGTCCGGGGAGTGTACACACTGTAATTCCGGGACTAAGGGCAGTACACATTGTAATCCTGGGTTCAGCAGGGGTATACACATTGCAAATTTTGTGAAAGGAGTTCAAGTAGCCCATGCAGGAACTCCCCCACAGGATACACACATTTCCGTTTTTGAGATAGGTACACACTGTAGCTCTGGGTCTGGGGAGTCCGGGTCAGGTACAAGATATAGCTCTGGGTCTAGAGAGAATACCAAATATGCGAATAATGCTAAAAGTGTCCAAGTACATAAGAACATAAGAAGCGCCATCTCCGGATCAGACCTTCGGTCCATCAAGTCCGGCGATCCGCACACGCAGAGGCCCTGCTAGGTATACACCTGGCTTATTTTATAGCCAACCATATCTTTAAATGCCTCTCTCAAGGAGATATGCATCTAGTTTGCTTTTGAAGCCTAGGACTCAAACAGGAATATCCCCACTAAGACACAATAAAAACACAACATGGAAGGCTATGTACGTTAACGCACACAGCTTGGGAAACAAGATACTGGAGCTGGAAACAGAAATAAGGAATGCCGACCTGGATGTGGTGGCAATATCTGAGACCTGGCTCACAGATTCACACGGGTGGGACATGGTCATACCAGGTTACAACCTGCTTCGCCGGGACAGGGAGGGTAGATTGGGAGGTGGTGTTGCATTATATACAAAGGATGACATTAAGGTCACAAGGATCACAGATGTCCAATACACTGGGGAATCCCTTTGAGTTAATTTGGCCAGAGGGAAGGACAAATGCCTGTATCTTGGCGTTATTTACAGACCCCCAAGACAACAGGATGACCTGGATATGGAATTGATTGGAGATATAGAGAATATCACCTTGCATGGGGACACGGTATTGTTAGATGACTTCAACATGCCTGATGTGGATTGGGGCACACTTACCGCTGCTTCCGGCAGCAGCAGGAGGCTATTAAACTCTTTGAAGGGAGCACGTCTCAGGCAATTGGTGTTGGACCCAACAAGGGATCAGGCAATACTGGACCTGTTGCTTACCAATGGTGAAAGTGTCACAGAGGTCTCGGTGGGAGACACATTGGCCTCAAGCGACCATAACATGATATGGTTCAATCTTGGGAAAGGCTTCACTAAACCTGCCACACTGACCAAGGTCCTCAAATTCAAGGACACAAACTTCCAAGAGATGAGTGACTTTGTTCACCAGATGCTACAAAGCCAAGCAGAAACCGATAGTGTGGATGAAATGTGGTCAACTCTGAAAGCCACCATACAGGAAGCGACAAACCGTTATGTTAAGCTAGTAAGTAAACGCCGTAGAAACAATAAACCACAGTGGTTCACTGCGGAGATCTCAGACCTCATCAAAGAAAAGAAAAAAGCATTCATCTCTTACAAACAATCAAGGGAACAGGACTCCAGGGCAGAATACCTGACCAAGTCAAAAGCCGTCAAAACAGCAGTCAGGGAGGCTAAATTCAACATGGAGGAATCTCTAGCAAAGAACATCCAGAAGGGAGATAAATCATTCTTCAGGTATATCAGTGACAGAAGGAAAAACTCAGGGGGAATAGTACGTCTAAGGAAACCAGACGGAGACTATGTGGAAAAGGACTCAGAAAAAGCCCAACTGTTAAATGAATACTTCTGCTCTGTCTTCACCCGAGAAGCTCCGGGGCATGGCCCTCAGTTACAGACAAGGGCTGACTCAGTTGACCCATTTAGCGATTTCAAATTTACGCCCAACAGTGTCCACGTTGAGCTGTCCAAGCTCAAGGTTTACAAGGCAATGGGACCGGACAACCTGCACCCCAGGGTACTCAGGGAGTTGAGTGATGTCTTGGCGGAGCCGCTGTCGGCGCTCTTCAACCTCTCCCTTAGTTCAGGTAGCGTCCCGTTGGACTGGAGGAAGGCTAACGTCATTCCACTCCACAAGAAAGGCTCCAAGACAGAAGCGGCAAACTACAGACCAGTGAGTCTCACATCAATAGTGAGCAAACTAATGGAAACTCTTATCAAACACCAATTAGATACGATCCTGAATGAAGAGAACCTACGGGATCCCCGTCAACATGGATTTACTAAGGGGAGATCCTGCCAATCCAACTTGATCAGCTTCTTTGACTGGGTGACGGAGAAGCTAGATGTTGGAGCGTCCCTGGACATCATATACCTGGACTTTAGCAAAGCATTCGATAGCGTGCCTCATCGCAGGTTACTAAGCAAGATGAGTTCCATAGGATTGGGCGACACATTGACGAAGTGGGTTGGGAACTGGCTTAGAGGTAGGGTTCAAAGGGTAATGGTGAATGGCACCCCCTCTGAAATGACGGAGGTGATCAGTGGAGTGCCCCAGGGCTTTGTCTTGGGCCCGATACTGTTCAATATCTTTATAAGGGACTTGGCAGAAGGGCTCTGAGGTAAGATAACATTATTTGCCGATGACGCCAAACTAAGCAATGTAGTGGGCAAAAGCACAATAGATAAAAATTCAACGCCCAACAATATGATGCATGACCTACTCTTACTAGAGAGCTGGTCTAAGACATGGCAGCTCAGCTTCAATGCCAAAAAATGCAAAGTTATGCACCTGGGTACCCAGAATCCATGCAGGACTTATACCCTTAATGGCGAGATCCTAACAAGAACGGTTGCAGAACGAGACTTAGGGGTGATCGTCAGTGAGGACATGAAGGCTGCCAATCAAGTGGAGCAAGCTTCTTCCAAGGCAAGACAAATCATAGGTTGCATACGCAGGGGTTTCGTCAGCCGTAAGCCTGAAGTCATTATGCCTTTGTATAGATCCATGGTGAGACCGCACCTGGAATACTGTGTGCAATTCTGGAGGCCACATTACCGTAAGGATGTGCTGAGGCTGGAATCGGTCCAGAGAATGGCCACCCGGATGGTCTCGGGACTGAAGGATCTCCCGTACGAAGAACGGTTAGATAAATTACAGCTATACTCACTCGAGGAGCGCAGAGAGAGGGGATACATGATCGAGACGTTCAAGTATCTCACGGGCCGCATCGAGGTAGAAGAAGATATCTTCTTTTTCAGGGGTCCCAGGGCAACAAGAGGACACCCGTGGAAAATCAGAGGCAGGAAACTGCACGGTGACACCAGGAAGTTCTTTTTCACCGAAAGGGTGGTCGATCGCTGGAATGGTTTTCCACTTCAGGTGATTGAGGCCAGCAGCGTGCCTGATTTTAAGACCAAATGGGATCGATACGTGGGTTCTATTCGCAAAGTAAAGGCAGGGGAGGGTCATTAGGGTGGGCAGACTGGATGGGCCGTGGCCCTTATCTGCCGTCGATTTCTATGTTTCTATGTTTCTATCCTCTCTAGCACCAAAACCCTCAGGTAGAAAACTCAAAAAATAATAATAAATGATCAGAGCAGATCAGAAACACCCTTCTCAACTCGCCTACACAAGGAAAAAGCTTAAGGACGCTCTACAGCACTGGAGGAGGTGAAGATGAAAAATGTAAATTTCATCATCCTGCAGTCAACTTCATGAGAATGAAATGTTCACCTATTGTTAGAACTTGTATTTTTGTGTAACAAAATATTAAAAATTTGTAGTTCTGTATGTCTACTTAGATATAAGTTGAATTAATTTCTTCTTCACTTAAAGCTAATAATTCATCAATCTTGCAAAAAATCTCTAAGCAATCATCACCTCTTCAACCAAGTGTAATAGTTAATTAGTTCTTTTTTTTCTTCTTCTGAGCCTCAGCCCCACCACATCAATAAATTTTCATGGCGGTGAGCTTTACGTGGAAATATCGTCACTGGTTCAATATAAACTTTAGAATCTTTTTACTATTTTTTTTTGCACTATACTTCTGCTACTTTTTACTTAACTTTTAAAGTGTGCAGTGCTTAATACTCTTCCAATATTTTACTTAAATTTATTTTAAATAAATAAATAATTTCAATTTAATAAGTAATATCCATGGATATTATTTATTAAATTTATTGGAGAATTTTCTTTAAAAAAAATATGCAGTCAGACAATCTTTCTGTACAAAATGTTTGATTTTGTTAAAATGTAAAATTGATAAATAAATAAAGAAAAAAAATTATTTATTTAAAATAAAATAAAAGATTATTGAATTACTTAGATATAAGAACATAAAAATTGCCATACTGGGATAGACTGAAGGTCCATCAAGCCCAGTATCCTGTTTCTAATAGTGGCCAACCCAGGTCTCAAGTAGCAAAACAGACTCAATGCTGCTTATCCTAGGAATAAGCAGTGGATTTCCCCAAGCCATCTCAATAAAGGCCTATGGACTTTTCTTTTAGGAAATTATCCAAATCTTTTTTTAAACCCCACTAAGCTGATTTTATCACATTCTCTGGCTAGAGTTTAATTACACATTGTGTGAAGAAATATTTTCTCCAGTTTGTTTTAAATCTACTACTTAGTAGCTTCATCGCATGCCCCCTAGTCCTAGTAACAGCATGGGTAGAAGACTGGCTTAGCGGCAGACTTCAAAGGGTGATGGTGAACGGTACTCCCTCAAACATGTCGGAAGTGACCAGTGGAGTACCGCAGGGCTCGGTCTTAGGCTCAGTACTATTCAATATCTTTGTAAGGGATCTTCCTCAGGGACTTCGATGCAAAATTACATTATTCGCTGATGACGCTAAACTATGCAACGTTGTGGGCAGCGCAGCAGCACCTAACGACGCAACCATGCCCGACACCATGGAATGGGACCTAATTTTACTAGAACAATGGTCCAGTACTTGGTAACTGAATTTTAATACAATTAGAAACCCCTCCCAATCAAACACATAAACAATATAAGTTAAACAGCCGTTGATAGCGGGCAGAAAATGTATAAATATGTCAAAGATAATCCCAAAAACTTTTTTATTCATATAAAAATGTCATAGTATCATCATATCATAAAATATAAAATCTATAAATATAACATAAAACAGAGACAAGGGCTTCATGATCATGAGAAAAAAAAGAGGGAACAAAAAATGCAAAAAACTAGAGATCAAACCAAAAAATAATTAAACAGCAGCAAAAGTAAAAACTTGAAATCAGTTCAGAAGCTGACTAAAGCAGCAGCACAGGTAGAAGTGTGATATTCAAAATTCAACAAAAAATATATAAAAAAACAAGTCCAGATAAATCCAGGTGTACAGAGAACCAGTGTAATCAGTGGAACAAAAGTGCAAAATAAAGTTCACAAAAAGGAACAGCATCGAATCTTCACACAATCAGGAAACCCAACAAACTATAGGATACTAATCCTAGTCCTCTTCTTAACTCAACTTTCCTCTTTCCTTCTTCCCTTGACACAGGCCGTGTTTCGAATTTTCTTTCTCAAAAGGAAGGAATAACGCTAAAATCAAGAAATGAGCATATCAACGTACCTAAACAAATAATCAATACAGCGTAAACGTATAAGAAGACAGAAACAAGAGGCAGACCTACCAGGCAGGAGATCAAAACGCGGCTCATCAAACACAGAGCTCGCCGTCACCATGCAAACGTCATTACGGCAAGACGCCAAAAGTACACTTAAATAGTTAAATACGGACCAGAGCCAGCTGACATCACGGAGTTAAATTAAATGAAATGCAAGGCTTCAAAGGGGAACTAAAATAGTTAGATTCAAACCGAAGCCAGCTGACATCACAAAAGTTAAACAAAATACAAGGCTTCAATATGGAACCAACCATTCTATTTCCCTGTTCAGACCATTAGGTATGACTGTGTGCCACGCAAAAATTAATTTCTGCTCATGATATGTGAGCAGGCGAGAGATGTCACCACCCGAAAAAGAGCTGAATTGTTTAAGAACACAGAAACGAAGATCGGACACTAGGTGGTTGTGCCGAGTCCAATGATAAACTAACGGGGCCTCAGCCTTGTATGTTCTAATACAGCTCAGATGTTCAGCAATACGGGACTTGACAGCTCTCTTAGTCTGACCAATATAAATCTTTTTGCAAGGGCAAAAATACTATACACGACTTGAATAGAATTACAATCAGTGTGGTGGTGTAAAAAGAAAATTTGTTAGAATCAGGAATGAGAACTTTATCAGTGTTCATGGAATATTGGCAGTATCTACACTGGCCGCAAGGGGCATGACTCAAAGTATCATTGGTTGCAGTGGCAGTCATACGATGTTTCAGGCGTTCCCCCAAGTTTTTGCCACGCTTAAAGTCAAATCTAGGATGTTCTTTAAATTCAGGATGGAAGCCCCAAAGATGCCAGTGCTGACCAATGATATTTTGTAAGTGGATGGACAGAGGAGAGAAAGGTAGAACGCAGGTGACTCTGCAATCAGAAGTATTCTCAGGAAGTTTGGGGTGCAAGAGCCATTGACGTTCAGCATTCATTGCACGTTTAGCTGCTTGTCTGATTACAGATGTGGGATAGCCACGTTGTTGAAATCTCTGGGCCATGTTACCACACTGGATCTTAAAATCATTCCTAGAGAAACATAAACGTTTCAATCTGAGCATCTGGCCCATAGGGATACTATTGCGCAAAGCTTTAGGATGATAACTGCGATAGTGAAGCACAGTGTTGCAATCAGTCTGTGTGCGAAAAATAGAGGTCTCAAAATGACCCTCAGCATAGCTGAGTTGTACATCCAGAAAATTAATAACCTTTGAATTGTGAGTCATAGTAAACTGTATATTACTGTTACATTGATTCAAGTAAGTCAGAAACCTGTCCAACTCAGATAGAGATCCCTGCCAAACAAAAAAGATATCATCAATATATCTTTTCCAATAAAAGATATATGGAAAAAAGTCAGAAGGATAAATAAACGTCTCCTCGAACATAGCCATGAATAGACAGGCGATGGAAGGGGCAAAGTAGCCCCCATCGCGACTCCCTTTTTCTGAATATAGAAGGAGTCATTGAAACGAAAATAATAATAATTTTAATGCCAAAAAATGTAAGGTAATGTACCTTGGTAAAGGTAATCCATGCAGAACGTACACCCTGAATGGTGAAAACCTAACAAAAACTGCAGCAGAACGGGACTTGGGAATAATCATCCAGGATGATATGAAAGTTGCCAATCAGGTGGAGAAAGTGTCAGCAAAGGCCAAATAAATGCTGGGATGCATTAGAAGAAGCTTTATCAGCCGAAAGCCTGAAGTTATACTGCCGTTATACAGATCCATGGTGAGACCTCACATGGAGTACTATGTTCAGTTTTGGAGGCCACATTATCAAAAGGATGTGAAGAGAATGGAGTCGATTCAGCGAATGGCCACTAGGATGGTTTCAGGACTCAAGGATCTCCCATATGAAGAACGTCTGAACAGGCTGCACTTATATTCTCTAGAAGAGCGCAGAGAAAGGGGGGACATGATAGAAACATTCAAATACGTCATGGGCCGCATTGAGGTGGAGGAAGAAATCTTTTATCCGATGGGTCCCATGGCGACAAGAGGGCACCCGCTAAAACTCAGGGGGGGGGGGAAGATTTCATGGGGACACCAGGAAATACTTCTTCACCGAAAGGGTAATTGATTGATGGAATGGTCTTCCACGTCAGGTAGTTGAGGCCAGTACCACACTCGACTTCAAGGGACGATGGGACCGTCTGGTGGGGGTCACTCCAGAGGAATGCTTAAAAAATGGATTCTCGAGGAGGGAGGGTTTTTGAGTGGGCAGACTTGTTGGGCCGCCGGCCCTTTTCTGCCGTCACACTCATGTTAGTATTTTTGGAAAGAGTAAACAAGCGATTCACATCTACCCCTTCAACTTCACTCAGTGTTTTATACACCTCTATCATATCACCCTTGAGCCATCGCTTCTCCAAGCTGAAGAGCTCTAGCTACTTTAGCCTTTCCTCATAGAAAAGTTGTCTCACCTCTTTTAGCATTTTCGTTGCCCTTCTCTGTACCTTTTCTAATTCCACTATATCTTTATTGAGATACAGTGACCAGAATTGCATACAGTATTTGAAGTGCAGCTGTACCACTGAGCGATACAAGGACATTATATCACTTTCATCTTTGTTTTCCATTCCTTTCCTGATAATTCCCAATGTTCTATTTGCTTTCTTAGCCGCTGCCGCACATTGAACCGAGGGTTTCAATGTATCCATGACACCTAGATCCTTTTCCTGGACAGTGACACCTAATACATATCTATAGTTCGGGTTCCTCTTTCCCACATGCATCACTTTGCACTTACTCACATTAAACATCATTTGCCATTTTGATGCCCAGTCTCCAAGGTCCTCTTACAAATTTTCACAATCCTCTTGTGATATAAATATTACTGTATTTTACTTTTATTGTAACACACTTTGTTGTTAAATGAAAGGCAGGAAATTAAATCTGAATCTGAATAATAAAAATGTAAAGATAATGAATGCATAGAATGCCTTCCTGAAATGGATGGTGAAGGCTAAAACAGACTTCAACAGAGCTAAGCAGGATTTAGTAGTATGTGTTTAAAATGCCCTAATTTAACAAGTGATTGTTGCAGTTTTATGGGTTTCACCACATCTGAGTAGGTAGAACTGATGCTTCAGCCCTTATGTTGTGGCTTACTTCAGGGTGTGCTGTGAGCAGTTTGTCTTTATATCATATAATGGGTACTCAAACCTGATTGACCTGGGCTTGAGGTGACTGAGGCAGGAAAGTCCATTGTTCACAAATTTGAATTTTGGTGAGATCAAGTCAGTTGGTCACAACTTTAAATTCTGGTGAGAGAGGCTGAAAATGATTTGAGACAGTTCTGATGGGAGGAGGGGTGTATGTTCTGAGGTCATATCCTAAAACTCTGAGATAGAGGAAGGCTTTTGCCCTCAGCCCCAGTCCATTTTGCGTTACATATTTTTGGGATAAGAACAGCACAATTTAGCACTGATTTTTAAGGCAAGATATATAGAATCAGACCCTAAATGCGTAAAGTGCTGCCTCTAAGATATATACTGCATTACTAAGGGTCATATGACACTTTACCAGCTGTAAGGCATTGGTAGACACAGTCACTTTGTAGCAAGTCATCCTTAAAATTACTGACTATACAGGCCTTTAGGCACCAAAACTGAACAGTCTTAGATAGGTAGGTCTTTTGCCCTAAGAGCATGTAGAGTGGTGTTACTCAAAAACAAGTTACTGTCAAATATAATACCATCACCAAACCAAAACCTAAAAGCTTGGATGCAACCAATGTAGAATCAGTGATAACATAACAATAATCTGTGTAAGAACATGTAGCATTCTCTGATGTACAAGTTCCACTGACATCACTTATATACCGATATGGAAAGTAGAAATTCTAAGGGGTATCTTTTTCCTTCTTCCAAGAATACCAGTCTGAAATATTTCAATGCCACCACTATTATAATCACTTTTTAAATCTTCTCATACATAGCCATTCTATTTTAGGTGTAATTATGTGATTAGTTGGAAGGAAGATAATGGTCAACTAATTATGTACAGTTACAAATATATCTGCTTCATCAAAATAATGGAGTGTGTCATTCTGTACCTGAAAGAGCCAGCCAAGCACAGCAAGGAGAAGTAGCTTGTTTAGGAAACTCATTTCTTTTTCTTCTTTAAGGATCATATATCTGCTTTGTTGTGGTAGATAAATGGATGAATAGAGGAAAGTGGTTGAGAAAATAAAACATCAGGTTTATCTTTTTATGCATTAAAATAATGTATTGTAACCCTTCTCATAAAATATACAGCCAGTATAACAGTCATTCACAGTTAACTGTAATTACAAAGAATTTGTATCTAGAGTGATTACTATCACATATCTCAGAGTTCGGGTTATAATGATATCCAGATCTATAGGGATAAGAATGTAAGATCTAGCCCAGTTGACTGAATCCTTTACAATGAAACTGTAGTGACTAAGCCCTTACACCACAATCGTTCTCCACAAGTGCCCTATCTGGTACTTGTGACCTGGGTTGGCCTCTGCTGGGCTAGATGGACCATTGGTCTGATCAAGTATGGCTACGCTTAAGTTCTTATGTACTACCTCCTATTAGAACTCTTATTTTTGTTACCATTATTAATGAGGAAAGCCTATAAAGAGGCATTTAAATATTTAACATTGATATAGTAATTTAAATAATGCCAACATTGATGCAAAATCCATGTGTACTTTTCAGCCATGGATTTTGCATCACTTTGAAACCTAAGAAAAAAAGTACCCATAGACATATGTACCTGTTTTCCGGGTGAAAACAGACGTACTATTGAAAATACAATATTATATACATTGTTAGAAAATAAGAAAATGGGATAAGCATTTTAAGAAATCAATAAATAAAATCCTTGCCTTAGCATTACCCTTGGAAACCCCTCTTCTCAAGGCAGGCAGAAATATATATCCTTTTACCCACACATTACATGAATTTTTTTCAAATAACCTGTTTCCCTTCATAAGCACAGTATCTTGCATATTCATTAGGGCTAGCCTGAAAACCCGATTGGCCTGGTGTTCCTCCAGGACAGGGTTGGGAACCACTGGGCTAAAGGAAAGGAAATTAGCAGGTAAGGCTTATTTCCCTTCATAAGCACAGTATCTTTTAAAATTGCCCTCTAATGTAGTTTCCTTATTGCTCTCACATCAGCACATTCTTACTAGGGCAATCATTGTGAACACTACTATGGGAAAATTAAGCCTTACCTGCTAATTTCCTTTCCTTTAGCCCAGTGGTTCCCAACCCTGTCCTGGAGGAACACCAGGCCAATCGGGTTTTCAGGCTAGCCCTAATGAATATGCATGAGAGAGATTTGCATATGATGGAAGTGATAGGCATGCAAATTTGCTTCATGCATATTCATTAGGGCTAGCCTGAAAACCCAATTGGCCTGATGTTCCTCCAGGACAGGGTTGGGAACCACTGCTTTAGCCCATCAGACCAGTCCAGAACCTGTGGATAATGTCCATCAACAAGATGTAGACAGAACAATTGCAATTTGAGCTTTGCCATTTAAAGGTACTATGCAAACTGAGCTCCTCAGTATTTTGATAGTAAAGCACTTTCTAATGAGGGAGAATGAGGATTTTGTAATCCCTCTCAAAAGAGACCACATTGCAATGCAGTTTGATACCTGAGCTACATGCATACTACACAAAGATTAGGCTCTAACTTTGGTAGTCTTCTTCTTGTAGATGTGTCTATTGGTCCTGAACACTAAGGTCTTGTATTTGAACAAGCTGCTTGAAGAAAACTGTCAATCGTGTTTTCAACTCTACCTCCCTTCCCAGGGAGCTGCTCCTGCCCCCTCAGTATGTACAAAAGCAATCGAGTAGCTGTGTAATAAGACACAACTATAAGGAGGAAAACAGGGAAAATTCCCTGACACTACAATTTTGTTCTGCTCTGTAACATAGTAAATAACATTATAACATCCAAACTTGTGCAACCAGCACTAATTATGTATAGAGCTCATAGCTACTTGTATGACCTGCTATCAAGCAGAGACTTAAGCTAGACAATATGGTCATGAGGATTTTCCTATGCATCATCTTTCTTTTATTTTTTTATCCTCTCAGCTTCTCAGACAGAAAATTCTTCAAATCCAGACTGATCCTAAAGCAGAATGCAGGCAAAGCCCATACACAGGGTAGGACTTCAGGACAACTAGACACATCTACAAGAAAGATTACCATGGTAAGAACCTAATCTTTCTTTCTAGTGCAATGTGTTAAGTAGTCCTGAATGCTAGGGACATATTAAAGCAGACCCCAGAATCTTGCCGAGCCTGCCTTCAAAACGGAGGACCCAAAAATGGCATCTTTCCTGGCTACTAATTTTGAGTGGGCCACAGTAGTATGCCCAAACCCCCCCCCCAAAAAAAAAAATCCAATCAACCTCATCAAATCTCGTCTCCACAAGGCTTAATTTTGTTCACTTGTTATGTCTTATTCATGTGTCAAATTTCAGCTTGATTAGACAATATTCAGAGATCCCCAGTATACACTGTCTGCTTTTGTGTTGTAGGTAATTATGCATAACTAGTTAGTATGGCATTGTCTAGTTTGTGATCTGAACCTAAAAACTAGCTCATTGGGAAGTCAGTCAACTGCTACACTGCCATGTAGACTGGATGTTCTTCGATTGGTCAATTTTCATCACTATGACAAAGGAAAACCTTTATCGGAAAGCTATAAGTTGGTGTGTGAGTCGGCAATGGTGGTATAGGATTCAGCCAGAATACCAACACAACACAGACTCTTGCGTTAGGAAATTGAAACTACAGAAAGAGTATTTATCCCTAAAAAAACACAGAACTCATCAACAAGAAGGTGATAGAATGAAGAAATCTTTAAAAGTCAACTCAACAGTTGTTTGATATTTCAGAAAAAGCAGTTACTTACCGTAACAGGTGTTATCCAGGGACAGCAGGCAGATATTCTTAACGCATGGGCGACGTCACCGACGGAGCCCCGGTACGGACCTTTTTAACTAGAAAGTTCTAGTTGGTCGCACCGCACATGCGTGAGTGCCTTCCCGCCCGATGGAGGAGAGCGTGGTCCCCAGTTAAGATAAGCCAGCTAAGAAGCCAACCCGGGGAGGAGGGTGGGACGTAAGAATATCTGCCTGCTGTCCCTGGATAACACCTGTTACGGTAAGTAACTGTGCTTTATCCCAGGACAAGCAGGCAGCATATTCTTAACGCATGGGTGACCTCCAAGCTAACAGAGAGGGAGGAGGGATGGTTGGCCATTAGGAAAATAAATTTTGTAACACAGATTGGCCGAAGTGTCCATCCCGTCTGGAGAAGGCATCCAGACAGTAGTGAGTAGTGAACGTGTGAACTGAGGACCAAGTGGCAGCCTTGCAGATTTCCTCGATGGGTGTGGAACGGAGGAAAGCCACAGAAGCAGCCATAGCTCTGACCCTGTGGGCCGTGACAGCACCTTCCAGTGAGAGACCGGCCCGAGCATAACAGAACGCAATACAGGCAGCAAGCCAGTTGGAAAGCGTCCGTTTAGAGACAGGACGACCTATACGGTTAGGATCGAAGGTCAGGAAGAGCTGAGGGGACGAGCGGTGAGCCCTGGTACGGTCAAGGTAGTATGCAAGGGCACGCTTACAATCCAGCATGTGCAACGCCTATTCCCCAGGATGAGAATGGGGTTTAGGGAAAAAGACAGGCAACACAATGGACTGGTTGAGGTGAAAAGCCGAGACCACCTTGGGAAGGAATTTAGGATGGGTACGCAGAACCACCTTGTCATGGTGAAAAACAGTGAACGGTGAATCGGCGACCAGTGCATGCATCTCACTAACCCTCCTGGCAGAGGTGATGGCAATGAGGAAAAGCACCTTCCATGTTAGAAGTTTGAGCGAAGTTGTGGCAAGAGGCTCAAAAGGGGGTTTCATGAGGGCTGATAAAACCACATTCAGGTCCCAGACGACAGGAGGAGGCTTCAGAGGTGGTTTGACCTTGAAGAGGCCTCTCATGAACTGGGAAACCAGTGGATGAGCCGTGAGAGGTTTTCCGAGGATAGGCTCATGAAACGCAGTGATGGCACTGAGGTGGACTCTGATTGAGGTAGACTTGAGGCCAGCGTCGGACAGAGAGAGCAAATAGTCCAGTACAGTTTCCACCGCTAATGAGGTGGGATCGTGATGATGCAGTAGACACCAAGAGGAGAACCTGGTCCACTTCTGATGGTAACATTGGAGGGTGGCCGGTTTCCTGGAGGCATCCAAAATGCGACGGACAGGCTGAGACAGATTCTCTGGAGAGGTCAGCCCGAGAGAAACCAAGCTGTCAGGTGGAGCGAAGACAGATTGGGATGCAGTAGAGACTGACATTGCTGCGTAAGTAGAGTAGGAAACACAGGAAGAGGAATGGGCTCCCTGGAGCTGAGCTGAAGCAGGAGGGAGAACCAGTGTTGGCGAGGCCACCGAGGAGCGATGAGAATCATGGTGGCCCTGTCCCTGCGGAGTTTGGATAACGTCCGCAATATCAGAGGCAGTGGAGGAAAGGCATAGAGGAACCGATCCGTCCAGTCGAGCAGGAATGCATCTGGGGTCAGACGATGAGGAGAGAAGAGTCTGGAACAGAACTGGGGCAGCTGATGGTTGTGAGGCGCTGCAAAGAGGTCCACCTGCGGAGTGCCCCAGCAAGCAAAGATGGAGTGGAGTGTTGAAGGATCCAGAGTCCACTCGTGAGGTTGAAGGATGCAGCTGAGATTGTCGGTCAGGGAGTTCTGTTCGCCCTGGATATAGACAGCCTTGAGGAAGAGATTGCGGGCCGTGGCCCAGGTCCAGATGCTGAGAGCCTCCTGACAAAGGAGGCAAGATCCGGTGCCGCATTGCTTGTTTATGTAGTACATGGCAACTTGATTGCCTGTGCACAGGAGAAGAACCTGAGGGCAGAGAAGGTGCTGGAAGGCCTTGAGAGCATAGAACATGGCTCTGAGTTCCAGGAAATTGATGTGATGTTGACGCTCCTGAGGGGTCCAGAGTCCCTGGGTGCATAGATCTCCCAGGTGAGCTCCCCACGCATAGGGGGAGGCATCCGTGGTTATGATCATGGAGTGAGGGGGTAGATGAAAGAGTAGACCCCTGGAAATATTTGAGGAGTTCAACCACCATTGAAGAGATTGCTGAAGAGACGATGTCACAGAGATGGGATGAGAAAGAAGATCCGTGGTCTGTGACCATTGGTTGGCAAGAGTCCATTGAGGTGTTCTGAGGTGGAGTCGCGCCAGAAGAAGCACATGGACCGTCGAGGCCATGTGGCCCAGGAGGACCATCATCTGTCGGGCAGGAATGGAGTGATGAAGGAGCACCTGACGACAGAGGTGGAGCAGGGTCCGTTGACGGTCGGAGGGGAGAAACGCCCTCATTAGTGTGGTGTCGAGAACTGCTCCAATGAACTGAAGTCGCTGTGTGGGAAGCAGATGCGACTTGGGGTAGTTGATCTCGAACCCCAGGAGATGGAGGAAAGAGATGGTGTGATGAGTGGCTTGTAGCACAAGTGGAGACGTAGGTGCTTTCACCAACCAATCGTCCAAGTAGGGGAACACCTGGAGGTTGTGAGACCTGAGGAAGGCCGCCACCACAATAAGGCACTTGGTGAACACCCTGGGCGATGAAGCGAGGCCAAAAGGTAGCACTTTGTACTGATAGTGACGGTGCTGTATCTGAAACTGTAGGTAGCGACGTGAAGTCGGATTGATTGGGATGTGAGTGTAGGCCTCTTTGAGGTCCAGGGAACATAGCCAGTCGTGTTGAGAGAGAAGAGGGTAAAGCGTGGCAAGGGACAGCATTCTGAACTTCTCCTTGACCAGACACTTGTTGAGGTCCCTGAGATCGAGGATGGGACGAAGGTCTCCTGTCTTCTTGGGAACCAGGAAGTAGCGGGAGTAGAATCCCTGACCCATTTGGTCCGGAGGCACCTCTTCGATGGCATTGAGAAGGATGGATTGGACCTCCCTCAGGAGGAGGGGGGTTTGGGAGGAGTGAGAAGCAGACTCTACGGGAGGATTGTCTGGTGGAAGAGTCTGGAAGTTGAGAGAGTAGCCGTGGCGAATGATGTTGAGGACCCATTGGTCTGATGTGATGACCTCCCAACGGCTGAGGAAGATTTGGAGGCGACCTCAAATAGGCTGAGGAAGAGGCAATGATAATGGGAGACTGGCTATGCCCTGGAGGAAAAAGTCAAAAGGGCTGAGATGGTTTTGACGGAGGGAGAGGCTTGGCAGGTTGGTGAGACTGTGAGCGAGCCTGAGATTGATGCTGTTGACGAGGTCGGCGAGGCTGCTGTTGAGGCGGGTTGAGAGGTCTGGACGAGAACCTGCGCTGGTAGGAAGACTGCTGTCTGTAGGTACGAGCAGGTGGAGTCTTCTTTTTAGGTTTAATCAGAGTGTCCCACCTGGTCTCATGTGCTGAGAGTTTCTGGGTTGTTGAGTCCAGGGACTCTCCGAAGAGTTCATCACCCAGACAAGGTGCGTTAGCCAGGCAGTCCTGGTGATTAATGTCCAGGTCAGAGACTCTCAGCCATGCCAAACGTCGCATGGCCACCGCCATGGCAGATGCGCGAGAGGTCAGCTCAAATGAGTCGTAGATGGAGCGAACCATGAATTTCCTGAGTTGGAGGAGGCTGGAAATATGTTGCTGGAAAAGAGGGACCTTACGTTCAGGAAGGTATTTCTGTAAGGAGGAGAGCTGTTGCACCAGATACTTCATGTAGAAGGAGAAGTGGAAGGTGTAGTTGTTGGCTCTATTGGCTAACATGGCATTTTGGAAAAGGCGCTTACCAAATTTATCCATGGTTTTTCCCTCTCTGCCAGGAGGGGTGGAGGCATATACACTGGAACCCTGAGATTTTTTCAAAGTAGATTCCACCAGGAGGGACTCGTGGGGCAATTGAGGTTTATCAAACCCTGGGATTGGAATAATCCGGTATAAGCTATCCAATTTACGAGGGGCTCCAGGAACCGTGAGGGGAGCTTCCCAGTTTTTATAGAAAGTTTCCCGTAAGATGTCGTGGACGGGCAACTTCAGAAATTCTTTGGGAGGTTGCTCAAAGTCTAGGGCATCGAGGAAAGTCTGAGACTTTTTAGAGTCGGACTCTAAGGGAATGGAAAGAGCTGCTGACATCTCCCTAAGGAATTTGGAGAAAGAGGATTGCTCTGGTTTGGAGACGGTGTCGGTCATGGAGGGTTCTTCGTCGGTTGACGAAGCGTCCTCCTCGGTACCGTGAGGGGAGTCTTCCCACAAATCTGGGTCCCTAACATCGGGGTGCGTACGTTTGGACATCGGTGTGGAGGGCTCGGCATGGCGAGTCTTTGAAAGAGATTTGCCTGAGCGCACCGAGGCGGTACCGGGTGAGGAAGACCGATGTCGTTCCTGGGACCGGACAGGGTCAGCAGCATCACGGGTATGTACTGTAGGTGTTTCTGCCAAGAGCACCGGCATGGAAGTATTAATCGGTACCGAGGGGGTCGACACCGATGGGTCAGTGTGAGGCTCGGACCGGTCCCGTACCGGAAGGTGCGGTGCCAGCAACGCCGGCAACAGTTGTTGGAGCTGTTGTTGCAGCTGCTCCTGTAACTGTGTTTGGAGTATGGCCGCGATGCGGTCGTCCAGGGGAGGCACCGGTACCGCTTTTTTCTTCTTTGGTACCATAGGTGCCACTCTACACTCCGGCGATGAGGAGGCCGATGATGAGGCACTCACCGAGATCAGAGCGGAGCGTTTGCGGGGCCGGTGTGGTGCCGGGAGGGCCGGTGTCGCAACCGTGGCAGGAGGGCGCTCAAGGGAAGTGGGAGGCTTCTTAGCCGGCTTACCTGGGCCCAACGACCCCGAGGAAGGGTCCGGTGGTGTTGATGTTGTCGGTGCCGACTTTTGTGGTGCCGTCGACGTCGCAGCCGGTTTAATGGCAGATCTGGTACCAAACAAAATATTTTGCTGGATCTGCCGATTTTTCAAAGTACGCTTTTTAAGCGTAGCACAGCAGGTGCAGGTGTCAGCCCGATGCTCTGGACCCAAGCACTGGAGGCACCAATTGTGTGGGTCGGTGAGGGAGATCGGGCATGCACACCGCTGGCACTTCTTAAAACCCGGTTGAGGGGGCATGAATGGAAACACGGCCTCCACAAAATCGAACCCGGAGGCCTGTATGGTGGCAACAGGCCCCGCCGGGGCCGGCCTGAAAAAATAAGGAAAACTCGACGAGTTTTTTTTTAAACAAAAATAAAGGGAATCCGATAAGAAAAAAGGAAAAAAAGTGAAAAAAATACGCGAGCGGGAAGGCAAAAATTAGTTTTTCAACGGCCGTTGAAAACACATGCGTCTTCTTCGCTCCGCGGAAACGAAGAAACTGGGGACCACGCTCTCCTCCGTCGGGCGGGAAGGCACTCGCGCATGTGCGGTGCGGCCAACTAGAACTTTCTAGTTAAAAAGGTCCGTACCGGGGCTCCGTTGGTGACGTCACCCATGTGTTAAGAATATGCTGCCTGCTTGTCCTGGGATAAAGGATGTTATGACTAAACTTAAAAATAAAGATTGAGAATTCCTACAGAAGCAAAGGCAGAACATGTTTTTTTACTGTATGAGTGGAGTTAGCCTCCAAACAACTGCAAAAAAAAATACAGAAAGAGGCAGTGTGAGGAAAAGAAAAAAAACATGACAAAAGTGAGGTATGAGGAAAGGCAAACCAAAGCAGTTATTCATTTAACAACCAATATCGTCCATCCTTTTTTTTTTTTTTTGTAAAAATCATGGAGGGGCTGGTGCAAATGCAATTAACAAAATATCTGGAGCATCATTCCTTGTTACATGATTCTCAATCAGGTTTCAGATCTCACTTTAGTATAGAGACGGTGTTATCTACTCTACTTGATCATTTGAACAGCCTTCTGAGCAGGGTTAGTAATGCTTTAGTACTCCAATTTGATTTACATAGCGCCTTCGATCTTGTAGACCATCTCAAATTGTTGGAATCATTAGATGCCTTGGGAATTCAGGGCAAAGTCTTTACATGGTTCAAAGGGTTCCTCGAATCAAGACCTTATCAGGTTAGATTTAATGACATCTTCTACTATCTGGAAAAACCCCTGCAGAGTCCCACAGGGCTCCCCACTCTCTCCTACACTATTTAATGTGTATCTTTCCTCACTGAGCCACTCATTGAGTAACCTGGGTCTAAAGCTCTTCAGCTATGCAGATATCACAATAGTCATCTCATGCTGCAGAGCCTTACCCAACAGCATCCAACTTATTGAGTCGGTATTGCTTCTGATAGAGTCCTGGATGCGGGAATTTAAACTGAAATTAAATCAGGACAAAACAAAATTTTTTGAATGTTTGAAACTCTGAACAGTTCCTCAGATACACATCTCCAGTAATTATTAGACAGATTAAGACACATTTTTTTCAGTCAGGTGTTAAATACCATCTGGTTTAAACTTTATAAACATTTTCTTGTACCAATAAACATGGGGATTCTCTTTGAACCTTTAGACATATTCTATCCCATTCCTCCCTAGAAAATGTACATCCCAAATCCCTTTCCCATTTGTCTATGTATGGGTATTTTTGTCTGTCTTTTACCCACAAATACTGATATAAAACAGAGATGAATCTTGGCACACTCCCTAATAATACCCATACATTTTCAATATGTTTATCTTCTACTGATGATGCACACTCCTATCCCTGGGTTAGCATAAAGTTCCTAAGTTGCATATGAGCCAAAAAAAATCCCATGAAAAGGATAATATGATTCCCCTACAGTAAGCCTCAGAACATTATAATACCTAGTTATTCCCATCCTTGAAATGGCAGAGCTGGTTGCCATGGATGGGCTTGGCAGCTGCAAAGTGCTTGATTGCCAGGCATTGGAAAAGTTGACTATCTCCTGCTTTGGAAGAATGGAAGGATCGATTAGAGACTATAGCCAATATGGAAGCATGGGTGGCTAAGCTAAAATGATACTTTGAGAAACAACAATGAACCTATCAATGATTAAGGGGTAGAAAAAGAAGGGGGAGGGAGGGTTTATTGGAGGTAGTGTCTTGAAGGAACAATAGGGCACTCTATGGGAAGGAATTTATTGATGTAGGGGGTGGAGGGGGAGGGGATAAAGGCAGTGCTGGGAGACAATGTATGTTTGGAAGACAAATTTATGGTTCATATGTTGAATACTATACTGTACTGTTCTATTAAAATTTCAATAAAAATTATTGTGGAAATTTGTTTGTTATAACAAATAGTATACACTTCCCCCTCAGTATTCACGGTTTTGTTAACTGCGGTTTCGATTATTCACGTTTTTTTGTTCTCTGGTTCTGCCCCCAAATTTATGTAATAGGAAATCGCTGCTCCCGGAGCAAATCAACTTAGGTTATTCCCGGGTTTTTATTTTTTTTAGGGGTTTGTTACCGAAAAACCGTGAACATACAAAGTTATCCGCAGTTTTTCAGTATTCGCTCCATGCTTTTCCCCTATCACCGCGAATGCAGAAGGGGAAGTGTAGTAGTATATCCAGCTTCTATAGATATTTATAGGGGCGTAGGTTCATCACAATATATACTATGTATTGGGAAACGGAATTAATGGTCCATTATGATGAAGGTGAATGGGCCATCTTAGAGAAAGCCTTGGCCACAATCTCCTAGGCAGTTGATATAAAGAACAACCAGAAAAAAGTGATACATCATTAGTACCTCACTCATGTAAGACTCCATCACATGTTGCCATCTGTCTTGCCCATTTGCTGAAGGCAAATGAAGAATTATGAGTCACATTTGGAAGGCATGCGACAGGTAGATCAATTCCACTTTATAAATGATCTTTTTTGGTACAGAGCTTTATCAATATTCCAATTAAAAATTACATGCAAAGAATTTCAATCTAGTTACAATAAAGCAAAAAGAACAATGCTTTAAAACCTTTAAGCACAGAAACATCCTGCACTGGATTTTTTTTTTCAGTTCTACAGGCTGAGTATAACAACAGTTTTGCCTACTCTAAAACCTGCTTCTCTAGGCTTTCATTCCATACACCTAGGAGTCTAAATAGCTTGAAGAGGAAAACTTTATGAGAGCTTTCTGAAACCATCCAAAATTGGGTCTTCCGAAGATGGTCCTGGAACTGGAGTTTCAGTAATATTTATAATTTGTAAAGAGAGGACTAACCCTTACTAGGAAGTTGCTAACTGCAGTGCAATAGCTTCTTGTTCTGCTTCCTTAAGACATTCCTAGAATTGTTTTCTCCCCTCAGAATAGGTCACAACTTTGAAAGACAAGAAGAAAAAAGTAGAGGGGGGTGTGATAAAAGGGGAGGAAGCTCAGACTCATATGAGTTAACCCCTATGTTTCAAAATATAATTTTCATAGGAGCTAACATAACTCAAAAAAGATAACCTCCTTCATTACTGAGTCCCAGTTTTTCAATTGGTGCAGGAGCTAACTTCAGAAACTAGTTCAGAAAATGCAGTATCCATACATCATCTCCTGGAGACAGGGCAGAGCTCACAAAACAGTTACTCTATGTCTTCATCTGCTGGCGGACATAACCCACAGGTAATGGACTGGCTGGTAAAGACACTAAGGAAAATCTCTATTCTGTAAAATTCAAATAGGCACAAAATATTAAACAGGAACAAATCAAATATCTCCTAAGTCTGCTGAATCCTTTTTTCTATTTGCTGTACAGGAGAAAAATGTTACAAGATTATCAAGCTAACCAGTCACCAATTATTCCTTCATCCCTAGCACTGATTTTGATATTTCTTATTCAGAATAAATAGAATAACTAATATTACATAAGTAGTAACTAGAGAATATGACAATTTGTTTGCATTAGGAAAGGAATTTAATCTCACCACAAACATAACTATTTATCATTTTTACTGTTTCTAATGGCACTACAGTGCAAAGGTCATTGGACACGCACCTGTACAGGTACAGTAGCAGAGAAAACACTTTACAGTAATAGTCCAGAAATGGGGCAACATGATCCACCAGTGAAAGGAACTCCACAATCCATGGCAGAGTAAGGATAGTCCGACGCATTCGGATACAGCATCTTACTAACTCCAGCACATCTAACACAGGGAGGCTCTGGAAGACAATATCATTTTAACTGAAATCTCAGTTTTGTATTTGATGAAACCTTAAAAAAAAAAAATCCCCCAAGTGCTTCTTTATCTGTTAGTTTCTGACAGGCAACATCACAGACTGGGAAGTTAGTAGCAGACAGGCAGATGAACCTAGAACTTAAGTGGTAGCTGGTAAACCCAACTGCAGTAAAGTGAAGACTGAAGCCTACTGCTAGACAAACCAAGCCCTGCCAATCTCATTTGATCACTACTGAAGAGTGGTGCTGCTATCTGCTCCAAAGTCATCTGGTTAAGGCCTCTCCTGTTGGACTGCTACCAATCCTATTAGAGTACTGTAAGCACTAAAGCATCCAGGTAGCTTACCACAGTCAGTCTCCAATTTCCAGCCCCAATTGGTGTGGAAGTCCAGAAAGAATAGCAGACAAGTCTGAAAAGTGCCAAAGATAAATGCAGAGTGGGACACAGTCAGGTAAAGTGCAAAGAAAAGGTGCTGAAGACTGGGCAAAGAAGAGGTACTGAACCGGTTACCAGATTGTGGGGAGATGGAGGGCACTGCAGAGGGTGCAAGAATATGGCATTGTGGTGGGGTACAAACACAGTTAAGCAACCTTGTAATTTCATACTTATTTTCTGATTTTTAAGTATGAGCTTTTCATAATTGTTTTTGTTCTCCCCCAACATGGGTACAAGTCAATGCAACATTGGATAAGATAGTTAAGTTGCCACGTTAGTCCACTTAAAAGCACAGAGATACAATTAATAAACAAAGACATCCCACCCCCCCAAAAAAAACCAAAAAAACAACCAAATCCAGGAAAAAGAACCCAAAACAAAGGTGATATCTTTTTAGCAAACTAACTTAATATATTCCTTGACTACCTTTGAAAGCTAAAACCTCCCTCTTCAGTTCAGAACAAAATGAGCATTAGAAGAAAAAATAGCACATCATAATTTAGACATATTTGTTCAGTTTGAAACTAATGAAAGATTAATAAAGATCTCTCTAACACAAGCCATAAAACTTCATTGCATGTCACCTTCTGATTGCTTATTCAGTAAAGGACTCCTCTACTCTTTAGATTATCAAAGTATTGCCATCTTTTGCTCATTCAGTTCTAGCTTAGGGAAGGGGATTTTAGCACTATGAAAAGTCATAAAAATGTATTTAGCAATATAAACAGTATTACATTTTTGTGTGGCTTGAGGATTTTTATTATCCTTTATTTTTGTCAATTCAATCTCATCATATCAAATTTCTATTGAACATTTTGTAGGTATGACCTTTCCCTTTTCTCTCAACCAAAACCATCACACATTTACTTCCTATATACTTCCAGTCACAAAGCTGTGTTGTTTTCCTCTGCCGCCCCGGGTGTTTACCATCTTGCCGGCTTCCTCCTCCGTCTTGCTGCAGTGTTCGCTCAAAGCCGTGAGCAGCGGCTCCTACGTGCCTCCTGCGGCTGACCTGGAAGCATTCTCTCTAATGCTGTGACGTCAGAGGGAACGCTTCCAGATCAGCCGCGGGAGACGTGTGGGAGCCGCTGCCCGCTGCTTTGAGTGAACACTGCAAGACAGAGGAGGGAGCAGGCAAGAAGGTAAACACCCGCAGCACAGAAGGGAGAAAGGGCATGTTGGGACTCGAGAGGGAGGGAGCACAAACTTAGGAAAAATGATGGAAGGAAGGAGGGAGGGACATAAACTTAGGACACAGAATGAAGGGAAAGGGAGAGGGGGAGCATGAGCCATAAGATAGAAGAATGGAGGAGTGAGGGAAAGAGATGCTGAAGTGAGGGAGATAATAGAAAGGGAGAATTGTGTGTCAGAGAGGGAAAGGGATGGTGCAATTGGAGAGATAAAGAAAGAGAAGAACTGTTGGGCAGAGAGAGGAGGGACGGAGACAGAGAGAGAATTATTGGACATGGTGGTAGGAGAGGAGTGAGGTAGAGATGCATGGGCGCAGAGAGAAGGGGGAGAACATGCTGGGCCAAGGAAGCCTCCTGGACGTTTGGGGTTTTTTTTGGGGGGAGGGTATTAAAAGAAGTGGCACATTGGGCCTGGGGAGAGAGCTTATGGGGCCAGAAACAAAGGACATAGAGAGAGATTGTGGGCAATGGTCTGAAGGGAGAGAAGTTGGACTTGAGGTGGTGTGGAGGAAGAGGGAAAGAGATACTTGAAGGGAGAACTGTTAGGAAGAGAAAGGAAGAAATGGTGGACCTTGGGAAGGGAGGAAGGCAGGCAAAGGGAGAGATGGGATGGGGTGCAGTTGGGAAGTGAAAGGGAGAGAAGTTGGATATAGGGATGGGAGGGAGGGAGAAATGTTAGGCCTGTGGATGGAAGGCAGAGAGATGCAGCATCTTTTTTTTCTCCATTTCATTGTTCAGCATCAAGGGGGGGCGAGAAGAAAAAAAACAGAAAAGAGAGGGAGCAAAATGTTGGACCATGGAGATAGAGGAGGAGAGATGGAACCATGGGAATGCAGGAGGGAAGAGAGCTGGGATAAGATGATACTAGGGGATGGAAAGAAAGGGACAGGGAATTATAGACTGACCAGTGGAGAGGGAGGGGGATTCTGAAAGTGGTGAGCCATGTGGATGAGGTCAAAAGGGAGATGAAAGATGAGTGAGAGAGCAGTGAGTACAGTGGTAGAAATGTAGTAATGGGGAGTAGATAGAAGGGGATAGGAGGCTGGGAAAGGAGTGAGATGGGAAATGGGAGAGCTAGGGACTGAGAGAAGATGGAGAATTGAGAGATAGCTGAACATTTAAAAAGAAGGGTGAGAAAGAAGGCAAGATTTGAGTGGACAGAGGCAGAAAAGAAAAAGTTAAGAAAGCTGAAAGGGAAAAATCAATACATTGGAGATAGGAAGGAAATTGAACGACAGACAAGGAGAAAAAATAGAAAGCAGACACTGGAAAGAGAATTAGTTGAAGATAGTGCAATTTATAAATATTTGAGCTATTGGGGATTCCCAAGCCCTGCCAACTGAAGACATCTTCCTCCAGTCTGGCAACTTAAAATCTCCAAGCTTTGCAGCCAATGGCAATATCCTCAAACTGCTCCTGCTTTCAGGCATGCATGAAAGCCAAGGGGGGGAGGGAAGGCAGCTGCTCTGCAATATTGCTGCCAGCTGCAGAACTTGGGAAGGGGGAGGAGGTGGCCGTCAGTTGGTGAAGCTTGGGGATTCCTACTAGCTACAGCAGGGGAGATATTCATTTTGAGGGAGCCTAAGCTCAAAGTGGGAGGTCCAAAAAAGCAGTAATATTTACCCTGATTAAATGATCCTCCACGTGTGCTGCTGACAGCTGATTCAGCATCCCTGCTCTGATGAGGCTCATCGTAGCTGTAATAGAAGTGAATGAGAAAACAATGAGCGCGCATCCCTGCTCATCAGAGTGGGGATGCGGAAGCCTCTGGCTGCTCCCACTGTCAGCGGTGCACGTGGAGGATCACTTAGTCAGGGTAAGCATTACTGCTTTTTTGGGTTCCTCTCCACATTGTCCCTTTAAAGAAGGTTTATGATTAGATACGTACATCTTCTATATTAGTGATTGCAAATTTGGGACCTGCTCAACCTTTTTTTTGCTCATCGGCTAGTGTTAGTGTTTGTGCGACCCCCAGAAAAAATTTTTGGGCCAATGCGGCCCAGGGAGCCAAAAGGTTGGACACCCCTGGTTTAGAGCATTAGGGGATACCCAAGCATTCTTGCAACATGCAATCCCCAAATTCCTATTATTTAACAGTAAATAACTAGTTTATACAGAAAAAGCTTCCACAGGGGAAAAGTTTTTCTGTTTTGTTCTCATCAGGTTGGCAACACCTCAGATGCACTTTCACCTGGCTGTATAGCATCAAAAAGAAAATCTTTCTTTTTTTTGTTAACTGATTACATACTTGATTTCTTAAGACCACAGCAGACTCCTGTAATTTTCTTGTTGGTGGGTCAGGTGTATGGTATGGCAGAAAGTTAATAAAACCAAGGAACTTTGCTAGCAGTCGAAGAGTCATTAGCACAGAGGTAAAACGTGCTCTCTCATCCTGTGAGTAGACAGAGGCAAAATATGCACTGAAATGTAAATGCTGCAGATTAGCATCAGCACTCTGCATAAACATGAAGAGAATAGCAGCAGAGTGGCTAACTCACATTTCAGGTTGAGAATATTTACATACTATGGGCTTAATATTCAAAAGAATTAACAGGACAGGAGAGGCTCCCACCTCATTAAATCATGCTGAGCAAGCCTGGATATGATATTCAGCAGTCCTTAACTGAGAAGTGCTGGAAGCTGGAAATTATGCAGTACTAGTACCCACATAATTTACTGAGCATGCTAGACCACTTAAGTAACAATTCTAACGCTAACTGGTTTAGTTATGCAGCTATGACATTACATATAGACTGTATAGAAACATAGACATAGAAAAATGACAGCAAAAAAGGGCCACGGCCCATCTAGTCTGCCCACTCTAATGACCCACCCCCTAACTTCCTCCATGAAGAGATCCCACATGCCTATCCCATTTTTTCTTAAAATCTGGCACGCTGCTGGCCTCAATTACCTGTGGTAGAAGATTATTCCAGCGATCAACCACCCTTTCGGTGAAGAAATATTTTCTGGTGTCGCCATGAAATTTCCCACCTCTGATTTTCAACAGATGCCCTCTTGTTGCCGTGGGTCCTATAAGAATAAAGATGTCTTCTTCCACCTCGATGCGGCCCATGACATATTTGAACGTCTCAATCATGTCTCCCCTCTCTCTGTGTTCCTCGAGTGAGTATAGCTGCAACTTACCCAGCCGTTCCTCATACGGAAGATCCTTGAGTCCCGAGACCATCCTGGTGGCCATTCGCTGAACCGACTCAACTCTCAGCACATTTTTTTGGTAATGTGGCCTCCAGAATTGTACATAGTATTCCAGATGAGGTCTCACCATGGATCTGTACAATGGCATTATGACCTCGGGCTTACAGCTGACGAAACTTCTGCGGATACAACCCATGATTTGTCTAGCCTTGGATGAAGCTTTCTTCACTTGATTGGCGGTCTTCATGTCTTCACTAATGATCACTCCCAAGTCTCGTTCTGCTGCAGTCCTTGCTAGAGTCTCACCATTTAGGGTGTAATTTCTGCATGGATTTTTGCTGCCAAGGTGCGTGACCTTTCATTTTTTGCCATTGAAACTTAGTTGCCCAAGTCATAATTTTCAGGTATTGGCGCTCACCTGGATATTCAGTGTTATAGCCCAGCATTGAATAACTTGGCCTAATCTGGCTGATGGTACCAAGTATTTAAAAAAATGCTTTATTGCCACTGGTTGAATATCAGCTGGTATATTTCTTTGTTTATAAGTTTGATGATGAAAGTCTGATGAAAGATTTATTCACACACTAAAAGTTAATCATCATTTAGCATAGCATTTGTACAGAGGAGAAGATAGATAAGAAGATTGAGGGGATTGAGGGGTACAGATAGAATTAGAGGGTACAGATAGATTTAGAGATAGATTATAGGAAAAGGCAGGGACCACTTAACAAGTCGTGGACCTGATGGGCCGCCACGGGTGCGGACTGCTGGGCACGATGGACCTCTGGTCTGACCCAGCAGAGGCAGCTCTTATGTTCTTAAGATAAAAGAATAGCCTTACTGGGTCAGACCAATGGACCATCAAACCCAGTAGCCCACTCTCATGGTGGCCAATCCAGATTCCTAGTACCTGGCAAAAACCCAAGCAGTAGCAATATTCCATGCTACTGATCCAGGGCAAGCAGTGGCTTCCCCCATGTCTTTCTCAATAACAGACTATGGACTTTTCCTCCAGAAAATTGTCCAAACCTTTCTTAAAATCAGTTACGCTAAACATTCTTACCACAACCTCTGGCAATGCATTTCAGAGCTTAAATATTCTCAGAGTAAAAAATATTTCCTCCTATTGGTTTTAAAAAGTATTTCCCTGTAACTTCATCATATGTCCCCTAGTCTTTGTAATTTTTGACGGAGTGAAAAATCGATCCACTTGTACCTGTTTTACTCCACTCAGGATTTTGTAGACTTCAATCCTATCTCCCCTCAGCCGTCTCTTTTCCAAGCTGAAGAGCCCTAACCATTTTAGTCTTTTCTCATACAAGGAGTTCCATCCCCTTTATCATCTTGGTTGTTCTTCTTTGAATCTTTTCTAGTGCTGCTATATCTTTCTTGAGATAAGGAGACCAGAATTGAATGCAATACTTAAAGTGAGGTTGCACCATGGAGAGATACAGAGGCATTATAACATTCTTGATAACCATCCCTTTTTAAATAATTCCTAGCATTCTGTTTGCTTTTTTGGCCACCGCTACACATTAGGCAGAAGGTTTCATCGTATTTTCTACAATAACACCCAGATCCGGGGACCCTTTCTCGCACTGTTTTACACGGTTCTTTGAAGCAGGTTTGGAATTGGATTTGCCGTTGTCATGGTATTTCGACTCTTGTCTCCCCTTTCTAAACTTTACGTCTCAATACTTCCATTTTCTCCTTGTATTGATACTGCTGTTTTTATAGGATGGGAAGCAAAGGGGATTCATTACTTATTCCAACTAGTGGAAGATGATGGGACTATCAAATCTTTTGACCAATTACAACATGAATTTGACATACCGTATTTTCACGCATATAACGCGCGCGTTATACGCGTTTTTACCTACCGCGCATACCCCTCGCGCGTTATATGCGTGAGCGCGGTATACAAAAGTTTTAAAACATAGTTCCCACCCCCGCCCGACGCCCGATTCACCCCCCCAGCAGGACCGCTCGCACCCCCATCCCGAACGACCGCTCGCACGCGCTCCCACCCGCACCCGCATCCACGATCGGAGCAAGAGGGAGCCCAAGCCCTCTTGCCCGGCCGACTCCCCGACGTCCGATACATCCCCCCCCCCCCCCGGCAGGACCACTCGCACCCCCACCCCGAAGGACCGCCGACTTCCCGACAATATCGGGCCAGAAGGGAGCCCAAACCCTCCTGGCCACGGCGACCCCCTAACCCCACCCCGCACTACATTACGGGCAGGAGGGATCCCAGGCCCTCCTGCCCTCGACGCAAACCCCCCTCCCTCCAACGATCGCCCCCACCCAAGAACCTCCGACCGCCCCCCCCAGCCGACCCGCGACCCCCCTGGCGACCCCCACGACCCCCCACCCCCCTTCCCCGTACCTTTGGTAGTTGGGCCAGAAGGGAGCCCAAACCCTCCTGGCCACGGCGACCTCCTAACCCCACCCCGCACTACATTACGGGCAGGAGGGATCCCAGGCCCTCCTGCCCTCGACGCAAACCCCCCTCCCCCCCAACGACCGCCCCCCCCCAAGAACCTCCGACCGCCTCCCAGCCGACCCGCGATCCCCCTGGCGACCCCCACGACCCCCCCACCCCCCTTCCCCGTACCTTTGGTAGTTGGCCGGACAGACGGGAGCCAAACCCGCCTGTCCGGCAGGCAGCCAACGAAGGAATGAGGCCGGATTGGCCCATCCATCCTAAAGCTCCGCCTACTGGTGGGACCTAAGGCGCGTGGGCCAATCAGAATAGGCCCTGGAGCCTTAGGTCCCACCTGGGGGCGCGGCCTGAGGCACATGGGCCCAACCCGACCATGTGCCTCAGGCCGCGCCCCCAGGTGGGACCTAAGGCTCCAGGGCCTATTCTGATTGGCCCACGCGCCTTAGGTCCCACCAGTAGGCGGAGCTTTATGATGGATGGGCCAATCCGGCCTCATTCCTTCGTTGGCTGCCTGCCGGACAGGCGGGTTTGGCTCCCGTCTGTCCGGCCAACTACCAAAGGTACGGGGAAGGGGGGTGGGGGGGTCGTGGGGGTCGCCAGGGGGATCGCGGGTCGGCTGGGAGGCGGTCGGAGGTTCTTGGGGGGGGGCGGTCGTTGGGGGGGGGGGGGGTTTGCGTCGGGGGCAGGAGGGCCTGGGATCCCTCCTGCCCGTAATGTAGTGCGGGGTGGGGTTAGGGGGTCGCCGTGGCCAGGAGGGTTTGGGCTCCCTTCTGGCCCAACTACCAAAGGTACGGGGAAGGGGGGTGGGGGGGTCGTGGGGGTCGTCAGGGGGATCGCGGGTCGGCTGGGGGGCGGTCGGAGGTTCTTGGGGGGGGGGGCGGGCGGTGGGGGGGGGGGGGTTTGCGTCGAGGGCAGGAGGGCCTGGGATCCCTCCTGCCCGTAATGTAGTGCGGGGTGGGGTTAGGGGGTCGCCGTGGCCAGGAGGATTTGGGCTCCCTCCTGGCCCGATATTGTTGGGGAGTCGGCGGTCCTTCGGGGGGAGGGATGTATCGGACGTCGGGGGGGGGCATCAGGCTTTCAGGATGGGGACAGACCTTCAAGGGGGGACAGTGCACGGAAGTCAGGGGGGGTGAACGGAGGGTCGGGACAGCGCACGGAAAGTCAGGGCAGTGCACGGAAGTCAGGGGGGGGTGAACGGAGAGTCGGGACAGCGCACGGAAAGTCAGGGCAGTGCACGGAAGTCAGGGGGGGGGTGAACGGAGAGTCGGGACAGCGCACGGAGAGGCGGGGCAGTGCACGGAAGTCAGGGGGGTGTACGGAGAGTCGGGCAGCATGCGCGGTATAATCGTGAGCGCGTTATACCAAAGTTTTTGTGCTTATCATCGTGATTTCTGCGCGCTATACACGTGTGCGCGTTTTATACGGGTGCGTGTTATTTGCGTGAAAATACGGTACTCTCTTCTGATGGTTTCGCATATTTTCAGATTCGACACTATATACAATCTCTCCCTTTGGAAGATCTAGCTGCTTGTCGATGCGAATTGTTGTCCACGGCTTATACCATTGGATTTCAACAACTGGTTCCACTTAAATTTCATCACTATTACCTGAATGATAAATCCCCTTTACATGACCATAACAAGTTACGGGATGCATGGGCCCGGGATTTACAAATGGTATTACCTGAAGACATGGTCTCAGCAGCTATTAAGCGGTTGAGTGTTTATCGAAAATATATGAATTTTTGGAAGCAACATTATAAATTGGTGTTGCGTATCTATATTTCTCCTAAAAGAGCATATTTGGCTCGTTTTTATGCTTCAGCTCAATGCCCTCGATGTCATTGTCCAGAGGCGAGTTTGGGCCACATGGCATGGTCTTGCCCTTTGATTGTGGCCTTTTGGAACCGCATCTTCACTTTTATTGAACATATTTGGAAAATAAAAATATGTTGTTCTCCTTTGTTTCCATATGAGATTATGAGTGCGTGGACAAGTCTGATCTTCGTTTGGAGTGTTATTTCCTTGCCTCTGAGTACTTTGTCGAGAGCCTTCATTGAAGAGTGGCCAAGTGCTATTCTGCAGAGTATTTCTTCATTGCTATTTGCTTATATGTTTACGAAAGAGCCCAGGAGATAGAATATAAGTTGTGAAGGATTTCAATCGCCTTCAAGCTCAAAATCTTCATCATTTTACGTGTTCATTATTTTTGTCTTGTTTATGTTCAGTTGTAATCCCTTGTTATGACTTTAGACTTTGACTTTTCTCATTAGATAAAACATGTCTTTTTTGCTGCTAGTGATGAGCAGTGTATCATCTGCATAGCGCAGGTTGTTTATATTTTAGCCATCAATTTTGAAACCAACGCTATCTTCTTCCAAATTTGCTTTTCTGAAGATGGCTTTACCATAAAGGTTGAACAAGTAAGGTGGCAAGATGCATCCTTGCCTGACATCACATTTTATTGGAAACCAAACAGTATCGCCATATTCTGTTCTCACAGTAGCTTCTTGATTTTCATAGAGGCTCTTTATCAGCTGAGTTATATGTTTGGTATTTCCATTTGTGCATTTATTAGGATATTGCTTCTACAGGGGCCATAGGTAATGGATATTTCTTCCCCATGCTACCTATCACTTCTCTCTTGAAGATGTTATCTTGAAAAGAAACTGTTCTTGCATTAGGCTATCTCCTGGTCACATGGTGAAATGTTGGCTTGGCACCAATTCAGTGAGTTTTAAGTGTTCACTCCCTCCCTCCTTTCCTTTTTGTTTCTTGTGTTTCAGAGGTACAGTGGCTCCTCCTAAAAGGAGGCACAGTTCAAGTATTATTTTTTTCCCTCTGAATATACACGTCCAGGGTGGGTGGGGGATGCTTTGATTGATTTATTTATGGTTGAAGGCAATTGTTGGGTGTATAATGGGAATGGGGGATTGATATATATAGTTGACATGAAGCATAATTTGTTTAAATATTAAGTGCTGTTAAAGTGTGAAATGTATTTATTACTTATGTTGTACTTATTGTTAGTTTTAAACTGAATAAAGAATTTTTTTTTTTTTTAAAAAGGCTTTTATCACTGGAAAAAGTTTCCTGAAATTTAAAGAAAATAGAGATGCCTCATGCTTTAGATATGTCCTGACAGTTCAGAGCATTTGTTGGTGCATTTGACAAGGCCTAGAAGCAGGCAGGCAACTACGGGCTAGATTTACTAAACTCACCAGTCTAGATTGTTATTGGGCGATTCATGGCCGAGTTCTGCCGGACGACTGATTCACTACCGAGTCCTCGTGCAAATTATCTGATCGATGCACTCCCCCCACGGATTGCTGCAGAGCAATCGCGACACATTTGCAGACCATCCTGGTTGGCTGTAGATGCGATCTGCGCATGCACTTGTTCTCCGCACAAGTGAGGTCAAACAAAACGGGATGGCTCGCTGGCCCCATGAGTAAATATTGGAATCATTTCAAATCACTGGAATTATTTCAAATTGTGCAGCCAAAATGGAACAGAACACGCTTTGAAGCCAGATTACTTGTGCAGCCAGATATGGAACAGAACACGCTTTTAACCCGCGGATTAAAACCACGGGCTTGCACTGCAATTTTTGTGCAATATATGGGGAGTAATGGGCAGTTTTATTTTTTATTTTGAGGGCTGTTTACTGGGATTTCAGGGCAGCAGAGAGCAAGAGAGTCGGTAAGGGCAGTAAGCGACTAGCCCTCAGCAGTCGCTTCATTTCAGATCGGCAACCCCAATCGGTGTTTCTTCTTCTGCTTAGTGAATCGCTGCCTTCCTACTTATGCAGGCAATTTCCCCTCATTTGCATGTGCAGATCAGAGATTGATCACACAGCTGTTTAGTGAATCGGGTCGGGGAACAATCGGGTTGGGAAACAATCACAAACCCATCGGTACACAAACGGTAAGTTTAGTGAAATCTATAGGCCTAAATGCGATATTAGCTGTGCAAGTACATTCTCTTTTCCCTACACTTTAAACATGGCTGAAAATACAAGCAGCTCACTCATTTGAAAGAAAATCCTACCACTTCATCTTGTCTACTGCTGTATTTGGCCTTGACTGGAAGCAGGTAGTCAAATGATCTACTTCTTTCCTTTCATTAGGTCTATGAATGAGGAATGTGACACACTGCAGCTTCTGGTAGTTTAACGGGTTAACCAGGTACTTGTCATTTAATTAGAATGTCTTTTTGGAGTATGTTTTTAACTTTTACCTAATAGTATGCATGATACCAGACTCCTGGTACATTGGTTTGCCTGAATGAGCGAGTTAGTCTGGTTGATACTCACAAATTCAGGACTCTATAAGCTTTCTGCTGAACTCTTTTTGTAAGTTTTAAAACTTCTCTTAAGACTTATTTCACCAGAATTAGTTCTTAAAGTAGTTTCTGGAAGATTTTCAGAATTCTTTTTATAATAAGTGAGTTCACTTCTTTGGCACACTCTCTGACCTTGGTGTGTGCAAATAAATAAAATATATATTTTTTTAAAACAGTGTTTAAAAGTGTACACTGGACACCAGCTTTAGTTACTTTTGGTGGCAAAAGCAGATTTTAACTTCAGTTAGGTTAACCATCTTCTGAATTGGTTCTTGATATGTTCCTTTTCAGGTTTTAAATAATGACAAGCATTTTTTGGTTTTATCTTTAATTTTAAGTCCATTGAATTATATTATATTTATGTTTAAATGATAAAACATAGTTATATGCCCCTGAAGAATCTGCACAGGTGAAATGCATTGGGTGCTGCTCCTGGGAGCGTTTTCAATAAATGTATTCATCTTCATTTGGTCTACTTGTTGTTTTGTGTCTGCTTTGCTGTTTTCTCACAAGAGAGGGAAGACAATTTTCTGAACCCACCTTTCATTATCAATGACAAATGACAATCTATCCACTTTGAGAAGAGAACCCCCTCCTAGACTACGCCCAGTATTCTTTCTGAGGTAAAACCATACCTTCAATACAACATAAGAACATAAGAATTGCCACTGCTGAGTCAGACCAGTGGTCCATCGTGCCCAGCAGTCCACTCACGCGGCGGCCCTCTGGTCTAAGACCAGCACCCTAACTGAGACTAGCCCTACCAGCGCACATTCTTGTTCAGCAGAAACTTGTCTAACTTTGTCTTGAATCCTTGGAGGATGTTTTCCCCTATAACAGCCTCTGGAAGAGCGTTCCAGCTTTCTACCGCTCTCTGGGTGAAAAACTTCCTTATGTTTGTACGGAATCTATCCCCTTTCAACTTTAGAGAGTGCCCTCTTATTCTCTCTACCTTAGAGAGACCAAAGCTAGCTATTATTCTGTTTAGTAATCCACAAAGCCTCAAACCATGTCACCAAATGGTCACTAAGATGCTTTACATCAGACTTTAAGTCTCACATTTTATGCATCTCCAATTTTTACCATTTCTTTCTTCCCTTCATATGTCTGACTATATCATTCTATTTCCTCCCACCTGTTTCTCTTCTTTCTCTTTATATTCATCACCGTTTCTCCTTGCTTAATCAGATGACCTCTCTCAGGTATTCTTCCCCCTTTCTACCCCAATGTATTATGTATCATCTTTCTTCTCTCATATATTCATGCTTCTCCAATTTACAATTTTGCAATTCGCTAATTGTCCAGCCTTCTTTCTATGTGAACCGCCTAGAAGTCAGTTTGACTATGGCGGGATAGAAAAATAAAGTTATTATTATTATTATTACCCTTCCCCTCAACATTCACCTTTCAGGCTTACTCCTCTTTCCTTTCACTTCTCATAACATCTTCTCCATCCCATTACCTCTTGCATCCATGGTTTTACTCCTCTAACTATGTATCCTCTCCTCCTATCTACCATTTCCTTTCCTGAGCACTCTCCCCCCTTTCTCACTCAGATTCAAGAAACTTTATTGGCATGACAAATTGATTATGTGGTTGCCAATGTTACAGATGGTAATTGCTCTGCTGCTCATTCCACTCCCTACCACCCTCTCCCCCCAGCAGCAGGTGCTCACCCCTCTCCTTTTAATACCGTATCTCTGACCTACTTTTTGATGTTTTGTCTGCTGATGAAGCTTAAGAACCCTGCCTCATCTCCATTAATGTTCCAGTGTAAGTTATGATACAGCACATCCAGGTTACTGGCCCACTTACTTTCTAGCAGTGTTGTTCTGAGCTATCACTACTGGTTTAAACATGCAACATACCTGTTCATCCACACCAGCCTCCACATCATCGCTAGGCTCATGTTCTACCAATGCAATGCTGTCCAGCTCCAATATCTTTTGGCACAGACTATCTATCAGGTGCTGGTTAAACTGGTAACTTTAAAAAAAAAAAAATGCAATAGTTATAAGAAAAACAAATTAAAAGCTACTGAGAGGAATTCAAATTTTTACTCATATTGCAAATGAACCTTTTACCACTTACTGTAGGGGGCTATGTGTTTTGGTTTTTAAATTTTTACAAGCATCTTTCTTTTTTTTTAAATAATTTTATGTATTGTGTTGTCATTTGCCATAATATTCTACAATTTTGCTCACTATGTGGGGCAATCAGAATCTTGACCCTGATACAAATAAGCTTTATTTAAAGAGGTGGCAGGAGAAGGGTCTTTGTTATATGCAAGACCTGGTGTCTGAACATGGTACTGTGATATTGTTTCAGGATCTGCAACTTGCAGGTGCAAGACCAGGTCTCACATTACATATCCTTGGATCCCAATACTAGGAATGAAGACATGGCTGACATAGTTAAAGAAACCCTCACTTTGTCTTGACAAACTAAAGCCAGATTATCCTTTTATCAGGTTAGCCTGAGCAGTTTCAGTACTCCAGGGATTATGACGCCTTAGCAGAGGTCCAGAACTGAGATCTTCCACCCTTGGAGCAGATTACAAGGGATGGCCTGCATCTTCTTATGAAACATCTCAAGAACTTGATTCGTTCAGTTGCTTTACACGAAATGCTGTATAAGCTTCTCCTTCGCCTATGTGTGTCACCCTATATCGTGCTTATATTTCTGGTATTGCTCCTCATGTGAAGCATCTTAAATGCCAATATACTCCTGCTGGTCTGCTCCATATATTTTGGTCCTGTAAAAGGATACAAAACTTTGCGGATTCGGAGGGAGAAGTGTATAGCCAATCTTCTCTCCAAACCATATACACCATAATCATATGCCTACATCAACACAAACCAAGTTATCTATGTCATGAACCCTAATGAAATAATGTAATTTCTGGATATGGTCAGGCTCTTCTAAATTATAAATTACATTGAACTTCTTCTGGGGCATGTTGGCGATCCATAAATATGAATGTAATATAGTACCAGCCCTGAAGATGAGCAGAATTGTCAAACTAGATTTGACAGATGGGACTTCTTGATTGGAATTCTCACTTTACTATCCACCAAACCTTTTTCCAATGCTGAAATACTTTTAGTGGGACACAAAAACCCAAAAAACATTCTAACCCTAAGAAATGATATCATTACTCAATATTGGTACCCAGGGAAAGTTGGAGGTGGGCAGAGCTCACTGATACTTTGAGGGACAATGAATCTTTCCTGAAATCTCTTCAAACAGTTGAGATTATCAGAACCCAACATATTCCTAGGATAGCAGAACTACTGCAACAAATTTGCAATCTATCCCTGAAAACAGCGTGATCCCGGAGGACTGGAAGATAGCCAACGTTACGCCCATCTTTAAAAAGGGATCAAGAGGTGACCTGGGAAACTACAGACCGGTGAGTCTGACCTCGGTTCCGGGGAAAAGGCAGAAGCACTGATAAAAGAAAACATCAATGAACATTTTGAAAGAAACGAACTTCTGATAACCAGCCAACATGGTTTCTGCAAGGGGAGATCGTGCCTAACGAACTTATTGCACTTCTTCGAAGGAATTAACAAACGGATGGACTGAGGAGACCCCCATAGACATCAAATATCTAGATTTCCAAAAAGCCTTTGACAAGGTGCCCAATGAACGCCTACTCCAGAAACTGAAGAACCATGGGGTGGAAGGAGACATACATAGACTCAGAAACTGGTTGGCGGGTAGGAAACAGAAGGTAGGAATGAAGGGCCACTACTCGGACTGGAGGAGGGTCACGATTGGGGTCCCGCAGGGCTCGGTGCTCGGGCCGCTGCTATTTAATATATTCATAAATGATCTAGAAACAGGGACGAAGTGTGAGATAATAAAATTTGCAGACGACACCAAACTATTTAGTGGAGCTCGGACTAAAGAGGACTGCGAAGAATTGCAAAGGGACTTGAACAAACTAGATGGCAGATGGACTGAATGGAAACAATACACAAACGTTTAGTCAGAGCTGAATTGCATAGTAACACTCTAGTACAATATTTAAAAAAAGCTATGATCCCTCGTGGATTGCGGATTGTGAAGGAACCAAAGATGATGTCATCTAACAAATTATTTATGGACAAGTGGACAGCAATTCTTAATTGGTGTTCAGGGGATCTGATGATTTTATTGGTGGAGACTACCACTGAAATTGAACAAGATCTTAAAGTCAAGGCTGTGGAGATACAACAAGAATTACAAATTAAATATCCAGAGGATGAATATGAAAAGAAGAAACAAGAAATGGAAGAACTAATAAATAAGACCCGGGATTCCATCAAACAGACGAAGATCAAAAAGCTTAGAAGGGATGAACGGGATTATCAGATGGGTAGAGTGTATTCAAGTTTATTCAATATTTGATCAATCGCCTATCAATAATTACTAAGCGATGTACATAAAATATTAATATTGGGTAAACAAGAACAAAATTGAGTAAAAAGATAAAATCTTTAAACATAGACAAAATACAACATGATACATTAGGATGGAGGGGAAAGAACTACATTGTCTGATAGAAAAGGAAGAACAATTAAGGGTAATATACAAAGGGTAGGGGAAAATTAGTTTATTGGGAATAAAATACATAAATAAGTAGAATGAATTATTACTATAAAGAGCAATTGGCTTTTCAATTAAACATTGAAAGCGTCTTTAAAAAGAAAGCTCTTAAGTTGGCCTTTAAATTTATCAAGGTTTTTCTCCTGTCGTAAGTATAGCGGGAGTTCCACGTTTGCGGTGCTGTAACTGTAAAAATGAATTGCCTTTGTGTATTGATCATTTTAAGGGTAGGAATAACCAATAAAAGTTGTTCGTTTGATCTTAAAATTTTTTGAGAGGAGTATGGGATTAAAACTTTGTAAATAAATGAAGGGGTTTTATATAGCAATGATTTAAAGGTGAGTAAAGATATTTTATAGAGAATGCGGTGTGCCACAGGTAACCAATGTGCTTTTAGAAGTAACGGGGTGACATGATCAAACTTTTTTGCCCCCGTGATTAATTTGATAGAAGTGTTTTGGATAATTTGTAATCTTCTGATTTCTTTTTGGGCCATTCCTTTGAATAAAGCATTGCAATAGTCGATTTTTGAGATAATTAATGAATGAATTAGGATATTTAAAGATTTGGGACAGAGGAATTCCTGGCACAAGAAGAATACCATCACCACCACAAAAAGACGAGTAGCTTTTGAAGCCACATCAGATGAATCAGAGGTTACGAGTGGTGAATCCACGGATAGTTCCCTCCCTAAGACATCGGGGGACTCTAATCCACCGTCAAAAAATGTAAGATCCAGAACCAGGTGCCAAGGCTCGTCCAAAACAGGGCCGGGAGTAATGACAAGACCTAAATAACGTCTTTGGTAGTGAACATCTCCTCTATCCAGTTGACAACAGATCAAGAGGAGGTACTTCAGCTCGGACTAGGCTTTGTCCTTCAAGAACGTCCTAACTTTTTCAGATTGAAAATTGCATTTCATAAATTTATACGTAAAATACAAATTAAAATCTTTTTCCAGCAACAACAAATTGAGGATAATTTAAATGAAGAAAGAGATGTCTCTGTTTTCAGGGCTAAATCAACTTGGACTCCTCCCCCCCTATGAATCCTGCTATTTCTACTTTTCGAGATCTGGTTCTGGCAGATATCACTTACTTTGAAAATAATTATCAATACAAGAACCAGAGATATAATTTAACCTATGCACATCATAAGGCTTTAAAAGAACTAGCGGCTAGGGATGACATCATTATAAAGAAGGCTGACAAGGGAAGGGCGATTGTAGTCCAGGATAGTTTAAAATACAGGGAGGAAGCTAGTCGCCAATTAGGCAACCTAACATCATATGTTCAATGTCATCAAAATCCAGGGGAACAACTTATGAAGGACATATTCAACTTTATTACTGCCACATACGAAGGTGGTCAACTTACTAAAAATGAATATAAATTCTTACTGGGGAAGTTTCCAGACACCTAAAATTCAATTTGTCCCGAAAATCCATAAAGATCTAAGAATCCCCCCAGGGAGACCTATTGTTAATACAAGGGAAAGTCTGCTTGAGCCGCTATCTAAGTTTCTGGACATTTTCTTGAAACAAGCGGCTATGCAAGTACGTTCTTATTTAAAGGATTCTTCCCATTTTTTAAGGACCATTAGGGAGATTTTGGATTTACCTACACAATGTCTTATGGTCACTCTGGATGTGGTATCTCTGTATACGAAAATTCCACAGAAAGGAGCTTTGGAAATTATTAGAGACACTCTAGTAGCTAGACCGGATCAGCAAAGGATTACTACAGACTTTCTTTTGGAGTTAGCTAAATGGGTGATTGAAGAGAACTATTTCACCTATGAAGGGATCTATTACAAGCAAGTTCAAGGGGTAGCAATGGGAGCTACGTTGGCACCCTCGGTGGCCACCTTTTATGTTGGCAAGTTTGAAGAATAAGTGATATACCCTTCTACACAATACTCTACAAATATTCTGTATTGGAAATGATTTTTGAACGATATATTTTTCCTCTGGAATGGAACAGCAGTGGATCTCCAAGCGTATATTTGCTGGATAAACACAATAAATGAGAATTTACAGTTTATGGCCAAATTGAGTTTTTAGACATCTTAGTATCCAGGGAGGGTAACCAGTTAAACACCAAGTTATATAGGAAATCAGTCGCCCGTAATACCCTGTTACATTTTTCTAGTTTCCACCCTTATAAGCTCAAGTATAGTCTCCCGGTGAGTCAATTTCTAAGGGCTAGGAGAATCTGTTCCGACTTGATTGAATTCAAAAGTGCTGCAAAAGATATGAAAGAACGGTTCCATCTGAGAGGATATCCCCAGAAATCTATACAACAAACATACTTACGTGCACTGTTTGCCAACCGTGACCTACTATTACAAGATAAGGGTAGGAGTAACCATCTAGAGCAGTGGTTCCCAAACCCTGTCCTGGGGGACCCCCAGCCAGTCGGGTTTTCAAGATATCCCTAATGAATATGCATGAGAGAGATTTGCATATCTGTCACTTCCATTATATGCAAATCTCTCTCATGCATATTCATTAGGGATATCTTGAAAACCCGACTGGCTGGGGGTCCCCCAGGACAGGGTTTGGGAACCACTGATCTAGAGGCTGAGGCATCTAGAATAGTATGTGTGTTGCCTTACTCATATGCAGCTGAGGCAGTGGTGGGTTATATTAGATCACATTGGCCCATCTTGCGTACTCTAAGGGGTTTGGAAGAACAGCCTATGATAGCCTATACGAGGGGGAGAACGATAGGCCAGATATTAGAGAGGCGGGAGACTCCCGTTCAGAACCATGGCGTCCACATGAAGTGTTCCCACTGTCAGTGGTGTCACAGCACTATTGAAGGAGGATGTTGGCAAGATCCCCAAACCGGCCTAACTATTCGGGCTCGTGAGAATACTAATTGCAGGTCGGACTGGGTTATCTATATAATAGTATGCCCATGCCCCCTGGTATATGTGAGCCGCACTAAACACCCAGTCCATTTACGATTAAATGAACATAAATCTCGGATCTGCACTGAGTCGTTGTCAGCTCCCCTTGTCCAACATCGGATTTTAAAAAAACATGGAGTGGATCAAATCAATTGGAGAATAGATAGACCAGTTCAAAGGGTGGAGGGCGACTTAGAGGCCAAGTTAAATTTTTTGGAACAAAGGTGGATCTATCGCCTCAATACAGTTACCCCCTCAGAGCTCAATTTAGAGTTAGACTGGTCATCACTCATATGAGGTTTCACTGGGGTATAGTCTTCCGTCCTCTATTTGGAGAATTAGTTACAAAGGGAGTGCTTTATGGTATCTAGTATTTTGTTTCATTTAATAGTTGAGGGCCCCCCCGTCTGTGGTGAGCTGTTGGTCCGCCCTTGAGCTGATGTCAGCACGGGTATTGCTGACTCCGCCCGGAGGCGGTTCTGACAATCAGGCGGGAAGGTATTTAGGTAAAGCTTTAGTACGCTGCGGCCATTTTAAATAATTGGAGTGGTCGTGTTGTGGGATACCAGTTCTAATAGAAGTAAGAACCTTAACTAACATGAATGTTTTGACATTATACAAGTTGAATAGATTTAGCATCACTAATATGGGTTTTATTATTCTAGGGATTGTAGCCCTGATGAAACCCTTCCAGAGTGAAACATGTCGGTGATATATCCCTTAGAATGGACACTTAAGCTAAGTATTAGCGCTATATTTATGGAAGATTTGAGAGATTTGTTACATTCTAATTTAAAAATATTTCAAGCATAAGTGACCCGGTGAGGATTGAATGTATAAATCCAACCACTATGAAACATATTTGAGTGGCTGGTGGCATTTCTGAGGGTCTGAAGAACAGTATTATCAGAGTGGATAATTAAGAGGTGGCCATTAACAGACCAGCCTCCCAAGATCTATGCTCTTATAAGCAGCATAAAATCTGTTTTATTCTTTGGGATTTTGCCAGGTACTTGGGACCTCGGTTGGCCACGGTTGGAAACAGGATACTGGGCTTGATGGACCTTTGGTCTGTCCCAGTATGGCAATTCTTATGTTCGATTAATGATTATATAATAGTAGCAATGTACACTATTTTTTTTTTTATTTGAACCTCAAAAACAAAGTTAAAAAAAATGAAATGCGTTCTAACAGAAATGTGTCTGCCCCTACAATATCAATGCACTGTAGAGGATAAATAGATCAACAAACACTATTAACTCAATGACAAACAAGTAGAAGCAGCAGCATTTTTTATAGCCTAGGTTTAATTTATTCATTTGTTTAGCCCGTCCTCCCAAAGGAGCCCAGAATGGGTCACAACTTTGCCACACTCTCTATAGCATTCCAAATTCAAAAAAATAAAATGATCTAATCTGCACCCAATGACCTAGTTCCATATCAAGTTTGGTTGAGCTATGTGCAACCACTTAAAAGTTACAAAGGAAGAACATATTCTGAAACCACAACATACAAGGACATATTTGGTACAATGTGGTAAGTCACTTTTTATATTGCACCAAAGTTAAAAATGGGTAGAAAATATGCTCGGTCAGTTACTTACCTCCCAGCACAAAGTATAAAGTCCCTGAAAAACTCCTGGCACCCAGGAAAAGTTGGAGGTGGACAGGGCCCACTAATACTTTGAGGAACAATGAATCTTTCCTCCAATCTCTTCAAACGGCTGAGATTATCAGAACCCAACATATTCAAAACATCCTGATCAGGAGTATCTCCGCTACTAGAGCTCCCTCTGCTACCTATTGGGCTCTTACACATCTAAAAGTTTTACAAAAGAAAAAATATAGTTAAGAAATATGGCCCTATGTGAAAAGGAAAAGAATGTCACACAACAGTACTTGGTCTCAGAAATCACTGGAAGATTAAGTTTATACCTTTGATAATCTTCTTTCTATTAGCCCCTGGATGATTCCATATGCTTGGTGTTCAATCCCAATCCGCAGTCTGGGTATTGCAAAAATTCACAACTTTTATGAGCACATGCTCCACCCCCTTAGCCTGAGAGTTAGTAAACAATCCCAGTTAAGTCCTAGCACATACATGTAAATCCAGGACAAGGGGGTACAGGGGAGAATCCCCATCATCATAAGTAATTCATGAACTGGTTTGCTCTGCAAAATATTAACAAGTGATGAACAGGCACAAAGGTAACTCAGAAAAACATTGAGAAACAACGTAGCACTAACCTGCAATGTGCAGCAAGCACCCCAAGAAAGGCCTTTAGTAATGTGTATACTCACAGAAACTCCCCACAGAATCTGCCAACTGGCTGGAAAAACTTTAAACCTTTAATGAGCATGACCGAGGCATAAAGACAGAGAGGGCGAGTCAAATGGATTTCTCCAGGGACTAACAGAAAGAAGATTATCAAAGGTATAAACCTAATCTTCCACTCTGTTACGTCCCTTCCAGATTCCATATACTAGGTGACATACCAAAGCCATGGTAGCTAGGGAGGGACAGAAGAGCCTGCCCTCAAACCTGAAGTCCCGAAAATGGCTTCAGACCACGCTGCCACAACAACTCGGTAAAACCAGGCAAAAGAATGAAGCAAGGACTAAGAAGCTGCCCTACAAAATTCATCAGGATGAATCATGCAAGATTCCCCCTATAATGCAGCCACATTTCTCGTCAAATATGCTTTAAGCGCGATTGGCGGTTGCTCGTCACAGACAACAGAAGTCACGGAAATGGTCATTCTAATCCATCGAGTATCGAGGACTTGGACGCTGACCTACCATGGTAAGGCACCGCAGTAAGAACAAAAAAGTGATTAGACAGCCTGAACTCAATAGTTCTTTCCAAATAAAGGAGCAAAAACCCTCCTTACATCTAATTTCCATAAGATCTGATCTTTGCGCTCTGAATCTGTTGGATGAAAAACAGGCAACCCAACCTCCTGGTTGACTTGGAAAGCCGAGACCACTTGCGTTCGTAATACATAGAAAGGGTTCCCTGCACAAACAAGCATAAGATCCCAAAAAAACACTGTGCCGAGACAATGTAAAACAATGTTAAGATTCCCACAAAGGGAAAGGAAGACTTAAGGGAGGACGCAGACAAAGCGCCCCCCCTCATACACCTGGTCACATCTGGAAAAGCAGTAAGCGAACTAGCACTTTTACACGCTCGAAAACACGAAAAAAAACCTCTAACCTGAACTTTCAAGGAGGCCACTGACAGACTGTCTAAACCCTCCTGAAGGAAAGCCATGATTACCTAACTGGGAGCCTTCTCAAGCTCCCCCTGATTCCTAGCACCCCACTGTGGGAAAACCTTCCAGTCTTTAGAAGACTGTCGAGGTACATGCATCATTATCAAAAGAGTCCCCAGACTCGGAACGCAGGTGTACTGCGCCAAACTCCAGAACGACCTCTGGGCGAAATTTCTTCAGAAGCCACGGACCCAGGCCAGCTCCCCAGCCCAAGATTACTTGGAGGAGGTGAAGCCCGAAGCTCCTGCCCCTTCCCCCAGCACGCTACAGTATGCGGTATGCAATCATTGATCCAGCACAACAAATGTCCACATTCAACAGATTAGGAGCTAGGGAGTCCATCCCAAATGATTTTTAGTCAAATCAAGGAATTTTTGAGGCAGAAATAGAAACTGGGATTGTTTACCAACTCTCAGGCTAAGGGTGGAGGGGTGGAGAATGTGCTCATAAAAGTTGAGGATTTCTGCAATATCTGGACTGCAGGCTGGGATTGAATACCTAGAATATGGAATCTGGAAGGGACGTAACAGAATTTTAATTTACCATATTAATTGAGACACTTTACCTATAGGGAGAATTATTCTATATACACTGAAAACCTAAACAAAATCTACTAGATACACTAGGAAAACTGCAATCAAATGTAGTACAATCTTGCAATAACAGACTGCGCTTTTGACAAAACACTTTCTACCTGTGGCAAAACTTAATTTTTACTTCTAGAAGCAGGACAGGAACATCAATATATCAAAGAGGCACGGTGAACAATAAAACATTTAACCATACATGTCAATAATGAGGATATTGTTCACCGTGCCTCTGATATGTTGATGTTCCTATTTGTGACATATTGTGCTCTGCACTATCTAGTATGAGATTCTACAAGTTATGTTTTAGATATTTGTATTTTTTTAATGTCTTATTTGTGGTATATGTTCAATTTAATATTTCTTTATATGTTGATAAAAGGTCACTATTGTGAGCTGCACACCTCCACTTGCAATGAACTAGAAGCCATGCTAAGGTGTATATCTGTTTTTTCAGTTTTTAACCTTTTGCAAATGAAGTTATCTATGCAATACAGTGTTCTCCCCAGAAATTTTTTCCAGCCGGGTGGCATGAAAAAGTAGCTGGGTGGGGTGGGCGAGACAGGGAAATTTGATGGTGGGGAAAATTAAGGGCTCCTTTTACAAAGATGCGTTAGCACCTTAATGCGCGGAATAGCGTGCGCTAAATTGCCGCACATGTAGCTGCTACCGCCTCTTAAGCAGGCGGTAGTTTTTCAGATAGCATACGCTAATCCGGTGTGTGCGCTAAAAACACTAGCTAACGCACCTTTGTAAAAGGAGCCCTAAATGTGTACTATTTTTATTAATTATTATTTTCCAATGTTCACTATTGCTTCCTTTTTTAAGGTTTGACACTTGTGCCAGAATATTTTCTCCTATGTCTCCCTCTGCTTCCTTGCTCTGGCACCTTTCTTTCCTTTCCCTCTGGTCTGGCATTTGTCTCCTTAGTTTCCCTTCCCTCCCCTCCCCCATGCCCTGGCATCTCACTCCTCTCCCCTACCCCCTCCATTATCTTGCATCTCCACTCCTTCTTTTCTCTCCCTCCTTCCTTCCTTTCCCCTGGTCTGGCATCTGTCTCCTTCCCCCCCCATAGTCTGGTATCTCCTTTCTTTTCCCTCCCTCCTATGGTCTTGGCATCTCTTTCCTCTCCTCTCCCTGGTCTTCCTCCCCCCCATTGGGTGCAGCAGCAGCATTTCTCTCCCCCCTAATTGAGTGCAGCAGTAACAGCATTTCTCTCCCCCCATCACTTCTCCCCCCCCCCCCCGCCTCGGTCGGCAGATTCGCTACAGGCTAAGGCAGTAGAAAGGTCAGCGACTGAGGTAAGCTTACAACTTGGAGCTCTTCCTTGCTTCGGGCCTTCCTCCCTGCTGGGTCCTGCGTTCATGGAAACAGAAAGTAGGCAGGACCCGGCAGCAAGGAAGACCCGAAGCAAGCAAGAACACCAAGTTGTAAGCTTTCCTCCCTGCCCTATCTCCCGCCTTAGCCTGTAGCGAATCTATTTCTCTGACCTACTTCATTTCTCTTAGGTACCTTCTCCCTCCGTTAGCCAGCAGCAGTTACTGAAGCATGCAGCTGCGAGCTTCCACCTCTCCTCTTTCCGATTGGTTTCGCTTTGTGCAGGAGCGTCTTGTGCGATAAGCTGCAGATTAGTGCAGAACAAAAGTAAACACGACGTCGGGGTTCTTCCTGTTTGTGCACTGGGTCATAATGAGCCTGCAGCCCCCGTCTCCAACTGCGACTGTAAAAATCGACCAGCAGTAGGAAAATTGTTTAAAAAAGTAAAGCTGAAAACCCTTTTTCTGGCGCTTAAAAAAAAAAAAAAAAAAAAAAAAGGCAGGCGGAGGCGAATTTGCAGCCAAGATGACAGCCGGGCGCTCACCTAATCTAGCCGGGCATGCGCCCGGCTGAAAGGCGCTAGGGAGAACACTGCAATATATATATTTTTGTCATGTGCTTTGTTTGCTGAATGAACCTGTTTCAAGAATGAGCTAATTGGAGCACTTTTTAGTTAAAAAAAAAAAAAAAGGTAGCTTTTTAGCAAGAAACAAAGCTGTGTTTTTCATGTGCTTTAATTAGCAAATTACATTGCTGTTTGACTAGAAAACTAGTAAGTTTTGCATGCAATATCTTTGTATTTATGTGCCCTATTCATGTGGTGCATTATTAAATGTATTTTGAGCTTAAGAAAGCAAATATAAAAATCCAGAAACCTATTTAGCAGATCGCATTGGAAACATACAAAGCCCGCCTAAGTCCTGTCCACAGAACTCACGTCTATCTGAAGCCCAAACTATGCTGAAAAGTAGACCTGCTTTTCATTCACCTACAATTTCGGTGTTAGGACTCACTAGGGCGCTCAGTGATATGCAAATCAGTCAACAGACGTCTAGGCCTCTTCCACACCACACCTACAGGTGCAGCTTTTCCCAAAGGGCGTCCACAGAATTCTGGACATGTGGAACTCGCATCCACATCCTTTGGACATCCAACTGCCAATTATCACTTGTTAAGACCGTTAAATCACTTGTTAACCACTTAGTTTGGATACCTAAGTTCCGCTTAACTTTAGGCGGGACTTAAGCACGTTTAGGCATCCTTTATAGAATCAGAGTCAAAATGTACACCTATTTCTCACAGTTAATGTCCAGGGATAAACAATGGCTCTCCCAAGTTTCCCTGACTAATAAGTCTCCAGGAATATGCCCAGCCCTTTTCCAAATCTTTTTTTACCTTAATCATATCCTTCGGCAAAAGATTCTCCAGCTTATGTCCAATGTGAAAACAAAAGCTTTCTACAATTTGTTTTCAATCTGCTGCTTTATAGAGTAATCTCTTACGGTGTGCTACCATTCATGTCCCTTTCCACCTGCTTCCTCCATAAAATTCCATGGTAGAATATACATTAACAGTATTCCCCAAGCATTATTTTTTTAAATGCACATTAAAACAGATGTTAAAGACATAACATAGTTTAGCAAACAGGCCCTTAGAGATCTGTAAAAGCAACTTTCCCAGTGACTGAAGACCACTGTTAAAAATTAATTTTCATTGGAAAAAAAAATAAATAATCAAATTATCTTTATATTTGTCATACGTGCTATAAATGCTCAAAATACCTAGCACATTAACTTCAAAAGTGGTAAGAAGGTATAGAGGGCCATTTTTAATAGTACATCTAAATCTGAATTTGTATGTTTCTTGTAAGATGTCCAAAATCGGAGAAAGAGAAACATCCATTTTCAAAACAGGCACTGCTAGATGTCCAAAACTTTTTTTTTTTTTTTGAAAAAAATCAGTCACCAGCACGTTTAATTTTATTTGCCATTTTCGGCCACAAAAACGTCCAAGATAGAAACTTCTAAATCAGTACTATTTAGACAAAGGAGGGGCCACCAATCTAATGGACTGGCGTCACAGACATGACAACAGAGCAGTCCAGCATCTTAGAGAGCACTGCTGTGACTTCACATAAAGGGTGCCAGAAGTATCTCACCATAACCCCCCTCATTTATAGCGAGCCCTTCAAAACTCCCCTAAAACCTACTATACTTACCTGTCTACCACCCCAATAGTCCTTATAGCTACAGGTGGTACCTATAGAGCAATATAGTAGGGTTTTGGTGTGTTTTGAAGGGCTCATAGTTTTCACCATAAATGTACTGTTTAGAGTGGTTTATAGGTCTGGGTCCTCCTCTCCTCACCAGGCTACTTAGACATCCGTGTGCTACTCTAGTAGGCTTTCCTATATGAAATATTTTCATTCAGATCTTTGGGGGGTGAGAGAGGGTTTATGACCACTGGGGGAATATGGGGGGGGGGGGTCATTTCTTAATCCTTCCTGTGGTCATTTGGTCACTTTGGGTAGGTTTTGGGCATTTAAACAGTTCTTAGATAAATATAAAAGGCGTCTATTCTTAATCATGACGGGTACAGCTGTACAATTGATTATGCGCCACTGGAAAAATTGGGATCATCTTAGCTTTACGTTCTGGTGGGCAAATTTATGTTTATTGTATAAATATGAAAAACAAATGCAGATATTTCAGAGAACACAAAAATTTTAAAATTAATTTTGGGCCCATTGATGTTTTTTGTAAAATTATTATAGTTTTAATTTTGTTAGATGTAACAATTGCACATCCGGGGGGTGAGGCGATATATGCTTAAATGTTCTTCTGATTTATTATTTTTCTGGAGGGAAGGGAAGGGGTTTTATTTCTTAATGGTTGATGAACTGTTTCTGATTGTTTATAAGTGCTTAATTCTCAGCTTTTTGACAAATATGTTATATTGCACTTTTGAAAGAACTGAAAATTCAATAAAGATTTAAAAAAAAAAAAAAAAGACAGTTCTAAAACAGGTCTAGCCTAAAATGTTCAACTTCCATCCAGAACGTCTTTCAAAAGGTTTGATTATCACCGCAAGATGTCTAAGTCCAACCCGCCCCCAAAGTCTACCCACAAGGTGCCTCCTAATACGCCTCTTTGAACTCTTTTGATACAGAGCAAGAAAACATCCTGCTAGACATCCAGGGAAACGGTTTTGATTACTGGCAATTGGACATCCCAGCACCAACTTAGGCAGTTTCTTGGACATATTTATGTTTTGATTATGCCCCTAATAGGCTTATTATAGGACATGGTAATTTACTCATCTGCATGTAATCTTTTTAATAAATGTAAAGCTAAAGTGGCCTGAAACAATTTTTCCTTAAACCACAATTTGAAACAAAATTAGAACATATAGTCAATTTTACAATCTCATTACTTGAATAAGCTGTTTTTGGAAGAGCCTGGCAAAGTGGCTGTGGTTACTGGTTGGAGAGAGTTGAGCCATCATAGCCCTAGAACAAAAATAAACAGGCAGAATACAAATAAGTTACTTAGGGGCTAAAACTAAGCAAACATTCAGATTCTTATGAAAATACCACCCCCACAGCTGAAAGAGCTTGAAATGTCCCCTTAGTATCACTCTGATGGCAAATGGGCACAACCTTATGAATTCCACCCCTCCTACCTTATTATTTCCTTTGCTGGAATTAGTAAGTAAATCACAGAAGCTTTTCAATCCATTATAACTAATCACAATTCTGCAAGTGTGGAACATTACTAATAACTACATAAAATGATAAGAAACACTAATGCCTAATTCCTGACCTCACCTCTCCTTTGCAAAAAAAAAAAAAAAAAAATACATTAAGGTGAGCAGGCCTGCCATCAATATTCAGTTGTACTTACCGTATTTTTCGCTTCATAAGATGCACTTTTTTTCCACCCAAAATTGGGTGGAAATTTGGGTATGTCTTATGAAGTGAAGGTAACTTTTTAAAAACACCCCTATCCACACCGTTGTACCTCCTCAAAATGTCCCATGCGCTGGGAATACGGGGGCTGACTGCTGCCCACCTGCCTGCTGCCACTGCTCCCTGCTGGCCATCACTGCACTGCAACTCCAGGAAGGGAAGGGCCAGCATGCCATGCCGGACACTGCCTTCCTCCCTCCCTGCCACGTTGAAGCCTGCCTACCCTTCGCCGATTCCTCCTCCTCTGGCCCGGATCCGCCGCCACTCAAAGAAGGGAAGGGAAGGGCCAGCATGCAGCGATTGCATGTCGCCGGCCCACAAGCCTTCTCCCGACGTCAGAACTGTGGACCCGGGCCACAGGAGGAGGAATCAGCGGAGGGTAGGCAGGCTTCATCAGCACAGCAGGAAGGGAGGAAGACGGTGTCTGGCGCAGCAGGAAGGACAAAGGCTTGAAAGGCAGTGAGGGAGAGGAGGTATAAACTCGGGACATGGGAGGGAGGAAATAGAAAGGGATAATTGTTGGGCCAGAGTGAAGAAAGGAAGGAAGGAGACTCATGAAATCACCAGACAACAAAGGTAGGAAAAATTATTTTATTTTCAATTTAGTGACCAAAATGTGTCAGTTTTGATCATTTATATCTACTGTGTGTATATGAAAAATGAAAGGAACAGCCTGGCAGGGAAGGGGAGACAAGGTGCAGAGCCTGGTATATATTAGTACACAATTTGGTTCAGAATGTTTTTTTTCTGGTTTTCCTGCTCTAAATCTAGGGTGCGTCTTATGGTCCGGTCCATCTTATGGAGTGAAAAATACGGTAATTGGATAATGCCACTCAATATTGCTGCTAATCGGCCATTCCCTAATCGACTGGACAATGATCTGAATATCGGTCCGTGCCTGGTTAACTTCTGGGTTACAGCACATACTATTCAGATATTCAATGCCAGAAACCATGCATGTCCCAGCACTGAATATCTGGAGTTAGTTCAGCCCACGGTGTTCAGATCGAGTAAAAGCTTCACCAGCGATCATTAAGCAATATTGAAGTTCAACTGGCAAGTTAATAAGCCTTTTCATTACCCTTGAAGAAGCCCATTGGTGCGAAACGGACTGGGCCTCCGTCGGGTTATTAAGATAAGTGCTTAATAATATTTTCTAACTCAAGTATGATGAAAATTATGGAATTGAATTAGTAGTTGCTGGTCATTCAATGCTCATCCATAAAGAAGAAAGTATTGACAGAAAATTGATATATATTATATTATTCACTTAAATATTTATCACGAAAGCAAATTTAAAAAAAATTTAAATTAAAAATCACATTCAAGGGTTTTTGACCTGTGATGATACCCAACCCCGAATAGTTGTGACTTTATTGATCACACTCTTGGGGTATTTTGAGGTCTTTTTTCCCTTGATTTAAATTACATTATATACACTACCAGTGTTTCATCAATTTTGTTTGATTATATACAATCATTTGGACACTATACCTTGTTTTCCATTCTCTAATTCAGTTGATAGCATTAAATAAGACAATTAATGAGCATATAAATATAAAGCAATTATATCCTTGACTGCACAAAGATACTGTTTATCCTTCATGTCAAAACGCTACTTTTGGTGAAGAGAATACACACAAAAAAGTTCTTTGCTAAAGCTCCAATTACCTCATTTCAATAAGGGGTTAGGTAATTGTGGATAAAATATTTCTTCACCCTGGAATTAAGGGCTACATTTAGCAATGCACACCAACACAATAACACATGTTATTTAACCTATGGTAAAAATCTTTAATTTTCAATGGGGTCTACTTAATGAAATTTGAGCACGGAGGCAGAAAGTTACCATGGGCAGAAGCAAGCAGTTAACTAGCAGATCTACGTGTTTATTACTAGCTGAACAATACAGAAAGGGTTTCAATGCTGAAATTAGCTTGCACTATAGATATCCACACATAGCATATTAAAATTTACAGTAAGGGAGCATTAGTTAATCCATAGCAGAGAGTTTTTTAAGCTGGGTACTGATATCTACCAGGCAAGCACAATGTGAGAAATGTACTGCCAGCTCTGAAGCAACATAGTTGAGGGGAATTTAATGAGCTCACAAGAACAGATAGGGAAGAATGGAAATGGAATATAAGAAATTGTAAAAAAAAAAATAAATAATTTGAAAGGGAACTTTCTTTTTATCCTAACCAGACCAGACTAGCATCTAGCACGAATGAGTTTAGCTCATCAGCCAGCAGATGTAGACGGAGACAAATGAGCTGTGAGCAATGGAGTGTTAAGTGCAGCATCCGTGCAGGGATTGAACCCACAACTTCAGGGTGCTGAGGCAGGGGTTCTAACCACTAGGCTACTCCTAGAGATGTTGCAGCCATTACAAGAAGTCTTATTTTACTGAGTTTTAACACAGTACCAAAAAGCAGATCAGTCTAAATGAAAGAAGTCTGGTTTATATATATATCAATAACCTGATGTAGCACTTTTCTATAAAATACTTTTTGATGTTACTAATGTACTGTATATTTTCTTTAGGTGGGAGCTCCTAAACTTCGATTGTTTTACTCCTCATCCCCACTCCCTTTTATCCTGCACTGGGAAGTGGTATGTTTAGGGGATGGATGTCTCTCTTACAACAAGGTTTTGCAGTGTTTTCATTCAACTGTGCTCTTTCAGTTTGTCAGCACGTTCTATTTACAGCTACCTGATTTCTGTTCAGGTGTGTTGAAATGCATTCATATGAGTCAGGGGTAAAAACTACAAACATATCATCAAAAAACATATCGCAAAAATCATATCCCTGGACTGATCTGCTTTTTGGTACTATGTTGATTTGGTGGCAGATCTTTGCCACCTTGTTTTTCATTGCTACTGGGATTTAAGCAGAGATAAGATTGTAGAGTTTCAGCTAGATAATACGGGGGGCTTTTGTTTAGTTGTGATTGAGTAGTCTCCATGTGGTTGGAAGCAAACAGCCAACACATATTAGGCTTCTGAAAAACCAGAATACACTTTGATTATATCCTGTCAAAATTACAAAGTCCATGTGGTCTGGGTTACCCGGTCTAAAAGTTGAAGACCAAATGAAGATTAAGACAGATTTTATTTTTTCCACAAAAAAAAAATAAAATAAAAGGTTGTCATCAAGATCTACAATAAAGATACACCTTAAGAAAGATTCCGTTGATGCTACCAGGTGTACCAAACTGACAGAAATATGGCCCTACCTTATCCTGTTACCCAAGCCTCTTTCAAAGTCCCAGCCAGGTTGTTCATGGTGATCTTCCCATTCGCGCAACAGCTCATAGAATATATCCCTGTAGAGAAAAGGACAGACAAGTCAAGTTGAAAACTCTGGGGCTCTAAAGCTGAATCTCCATTAACTGGTTCATAGAAAGCAGGCATAAAGCCACAATTACACGATAATGTAAAAATGATTTTTCAGGTTCAAGATCAGAGGAATTGCTTCTACATTCCTTAAAATTCTCTTCAACTAAACTTATACCCACCAATATTTAGCCAGTGGCAGTCAGTGGGGTTTTTTTTTAAAGCTGACCATTGCCAGCTAAATTAAACCCCAATATTCAATGCTGGTGAAGACCAAGCACCGACCTTGAATATCTATGGCAAACCAGACTCGTGCAGCCACTGGAGCTTATGTGGATTCTGACTGATATTTAGCCAGGGTCTGCATCAAATAAGCTCTCCTGGGAGGACAGGATATAAAACCAAATAAATAAATCAAATATTCTTATCTTTGTTTTCTTTTCCTTTCCTAAAATTCCTAACATTATAGTTGCTTACGTAGCCGCTGCTGCACACTGAACAGAGGATTTCAACGCATCAATGATGACACCTAGATCCTTTTCCTGGGCAGTGACTCTTAGGGCTCCTTTTACTAAGGTGCACTAGCGTTTTTAGCGCATGCAGGATATTACCGCACGCTATGCGGCTAGAACTAACGCCAGCTCAATGTTAAGGTCTAGCGCGTGCGGCAATTCAGCGCACGCTATTCCGCACATTAATGCCCTAACGCATCTTAGTAAAAGGAGCCCTTAATGTGGATCCCTGCATCACATAGTGAACTTTATTTAGAAACAGTTTATTTTGACCTTTTTGTTGGCCCGGAGGAACTACAACCATGAAACTCAGTACCTTACCTTTGCTTCTTGAAGACATGGAATGCTTTGTCATTAGGAAAGTTGGAACGATTATCAGTTTCTGGTTGAAATGAAACTGACTGTACACCCGAAGGCAGCAAAAGGGAAACCTTGTGGAAAAATATAACAAAACAGATATTGTTTTACATATATTCCACTATAAATAAATATCGATTTTTCTAACCTGTTACCATCAAGCAAGAGCCACTACAGTCATAGTTCCTTTCAGGGTGGATAAAAATCAATAATTTTTTTTTTAACTGGATTTCTTTCAATTTAAATTGGAAATTTTTAAAATAATTTTTTTCAGGTAAAATCTATTTAAAAATCGTTTTCTATTTAAAATACATTATAGTCCAAAGTTATTCATCATGAAACTATCCAAACCTTTTTTAAACCTTGCTAAACTAATTGCTTTCACCACACTCTCTGGCAATGAATTCCACAGTTTATTTACATGTTCAGTGAGAAATATTTTCACCAGTTTTTTTTAAATCTACTACTTAGTAGCTTTATCACATGCCCCTAGTCCTAATATTGTCAGAGTGAAAGTGATTCACATCTACCCTTTCCACTCCATTCAGTATTTTACAGACCTCTATCATATCTTCCCCGAGTCATCTCTTCTCCAGGTTGAAGAGCACTAGCTGCTTTAGCCTTTCCCCGTAGGGAAGTCATCCCATCCCTTTTATCATTTGCCACCCTTCTCTATAACTTTTCTAGTTCTGCTACATCTTTTTTCAGATTCAGTGGTCAGAATTGAACAAGTATTCAAGGTGCAGCCACATCATGGAGCGATAAGGGCATTATAACATTCTCATCCTTTGTTTTCCATTCCTTTCCTGATAGCTCCTAGCATATTATTTGCTTTCTTAGCCTCTGCCAAGCTGAGGGTTTCAACCTATCAACACCACCAACCAGATCCTCTTCCTGGACAGTGACTCCTAAGGTGAAATCATGCGTCACATTGGTTTTTCTTTCTTACATCCATTACTTTGCACTTGCTTACACTAAATGTCATCTGCCTTTTACATGGTATCTGCTCCTTCTGTAATAATGATGTTACTAGCCTAAACTCTTCATTCATCGATGGTAAATCCACAAACTCCTCTATACATTGTGCATTTCATTCTACCCCCCCCCAGGTCTGTCCTCCCTCCCTCCACATGGGTGTGGCCTCTGATGGACCCCCTTCACCCTGTAGAGCCAGTATCGCTTACTTGTGGCTCTCCCAAAGCAGCAGCAGCCGGTCAGCAGTTGCAACACTGTAAACAGGCTGCTTGTGGCCAGCTCCAGCAGGGCCTTTCCTCTGTTGCGTCGGAAGGCCCTGCTGGGGCTGGAGAGTGGGAAGGGAGTTGTGGGGTCAGAAGCGCAGGAGACAATTTTTTTGGGGGGCAATTGGTTGAGAATTACTGTTGGTTAAATGCTGGTTAACTGGTATTCTACTGTATAATTGTTGGCAAACTGTCCCTTTCAAACCACCCTCCTCTCTCCGTCAGACACGGTCAACACAGATTAAATATAGTATGCATACATACAGTCTGTTCTCATTATGCATGCATTCCTGATGCACAATTTCACGTACCCATGGTTGCATCAACTGAGACCAAAATTCCCCATTCGTGCCACAGTGATCACATATTTACAAACCAGCTGTTAAAAAAACAGCTTTCTTGGCTTTCACTTTCACCTCATAGTCTGGCATTTGTTTCCAGATATAGCCCCTAAGCATCCAGAAGTGACTTACAAGCATCTATAGAGCATAAGAACATAAGCAATGCCTCTGCTGGGTCAGACCTGAGGTCCATCTTGCCCAGCAGTCCGCTCACGCGGCGGCCCAACAGGTCCAGGACCTGAGTAGTAATCCTCTATTTATACCCTTCTATTCCCTTTTCCAGCAGGAAAATGTCCAATCCTCTCTTAAATCCCAGTACTGTATTCTGCCCTATAACGTCCTCCGGAAGCGCATTCCAAGTGTCCACCACACGTTGGGTAAAGAAGAACTTCCTGGCATTCGTATTGAATCTGTCCCCTTTCAACTTTTCCAAATGCCCTCTTGTTCTTTTATTTTTTGAAAGTTTGAAGAATCTGTCCCTCTCTACTCTCTCTATGCCCCTCATATCCCCTCTAAGTCTCCTCTTCTCCAGGGAAAAGAGACCCAGTTTCTCCAATCTCTCAGCGTATGAAAGGTTTTCCATCCCTTTTATCAGACGTGTCGCTCTTCTCTGAACTCTCTCGAGTAATGCCATATCCTTCTTAAGGTATGGCGACCAAAACTGGACACAGTATTCCAGGTGTGGGCGCACCATCGCCCGATACAGCGGCAGGATAACTTCTTTTGTCCTGGTTGTAATACCCTTCTTGATTATACCTAGCATTCTATTCGCTCTCTTAGCAGCTGCTGCGCACTGTGCCGTCGGCTTCATTGACCTGTCCACCATTATCCCCAAGTCCCTCTCTTGGGTACTCTCATTCAATAACATCCCTCCCATCGTATAGTTGTACCTCGGGTTTCTGCTTCCCACATGCAATACTTTACATTTCTCAACATTGAACTTCATTTGCCATTTTGTCGCCCATTCCCCTAGTTTGTTCAAGTCTCTTTGCAATTCCTCACAGTCCTCTTTAGTCTGAGCTCCCCTAAATAGTTTGGTGTCATCTGCAAATTTTATTATCTCACACTTCGTCCCTGTTTCTAGATCATTTATGAATATATTAAATAACAGCGGCCCGAGCACCGAGCCCTGCGGAACACCACTCGTGACCCTCCTCCAGTCAGAGTAGTGGCCCTTCAACCCTACCCTTTGTTTCCTACCTGCCAACCAGTTTCTGATCCATCTATGTACGTCTCCGTCCACCCCATGGTTCTTCAGTTTCCGGAGTAATCGTTCATGAGGCACCTTGTCAAAGGCTTTTTGGAAATCAAGGTATATGATGTCTATGGGGTCACCTCTGTCCATCTGTTTGTTAATTCCTTCGAAGAAGTGTAGTAAATTGGTTAGGCACGATCTCCCCCTGCAGAAACCATGTTGGCTGGTTATCAAAAGTTTGTTTCTTTCCAAGTGATCATCGATGTTTTCTTTTATCAGTGCTTCCGCCATTTTTCCCAGAACCGAGGTCAGACTCACCGGTCTGTAGTTTCCCGGGTCACCTCTTGATCCCTTTTTAAAGATGGGCGTGATGTTGGCCGTCTTCCAATCCTCCGGGATCACGCCTGTTTCCAGGGATAGGTTGCATATTTGCTGCAGTAGTTCTGCTATCTCCTCCTTTTGTTCCTTCAGAACCCTTGGATAGATTCCGTCCGGACCTGGAGATTTGTCAATTTTTAGTTTATCTATCTGCCTGCGCACATCTTCAAGGCTCACTTTCATGAATGTTAATTTTTCTGCTTGATTTCCAATGAAGAATTGCTCAGGTTCCGGTATGTTGGTTGTGTCTTCGTTCGTAAATACAGACGAAAAGAACATGTTCAGTCTTTCCGCGACTTCTTTCTCCTCCTTCACTACTCCCTTCCTGACTCCATCATTCAGCGGTCCTACCTCCTCCCTAGCTGGCTGTTTCCCTTTAACATATCTGAAGAACGGTTTGAAATTTCGAGCCTCCCTGGCTAACCTCTCTTCATACTCTCTTTTGGCTTTTCGAACCACACTGTTTTTTCGAACATTGTTTTTGATACTTCCTGTGCTCTATCCAGTTCCCTTCAGTTTTGTCCTTTTTCCATCTCCTGAATGAATTTTTCTTATTACTTATCGCTTCCTTCACTATTTTAGTCATCCATATCGGGTCCTTAATTCGACTCTTTTTGCTCCCCTTTCTGAATCTGGGGATGTACAGATTTTGCGCCTCGCTCACTGTGTCCTTGAAAAAAGACCAGGCATGTTCTACCATCCTCCATTTCTTGGAAGTGTTCCTAAGTTTCTTCCTTACCATTTTCCTCATTGCTTCATAGTTTCCTTTTCTGAAGTTGAAAGTTGTTGCCATGGCTCTCTTTCCTTTTGGTATTCCTGCTTCAACCTTGAACTTGATCATGTTATGGTCACTGTTTCCCAACGGTCCCACTACTTCCACTTCCTTTGCAGGTCCCATTAACCCATTTAGGATTAGATCCAAAGTGGCATTTCCTCTCGTCGGTTCTCTAACAAGCTGCTCCATGAAGCAATCTTGTGTAGCCTCCAGGAATTCTGTTTCCCTAGCGCATTTTGAGTTTCCAAGACTCCAGTCTATCCCGGGGTAGTTGAAGTCTCCCATAATAACTGTGCAACCGTTTTTGCATTCTTGTTTCATCTCGGCTTCCATTTCTTTATCGATATCTCCGGTTTGCCCGGGTGGACGATAGTATAGGCCCATTTTTATTTTTATAGGTACTCCAGTTGCAGTCCCATGCAGGAACCTAACCCTATTTTCCCAATCGGATCCACTGCTCACTTTCTGCGGTTTTGAGGCACAATGTGCTCCTTTTACAAAGGTGCGCTAGGGCTTTAACACGCGTTAAATTACCAAGTGTGCTAGCCACTACTGCCTCCTTTTTAGGAGGTGGTAGATTTTCGGCCACTGCACACTATAGCACACGGTAATTTTGTGCGTGCGCTAAAAACCCTAGCGCACCTTCGAAAAAGGAGCCCAATATGTACTGCTGGAACCTAACCTCTATTTTCCCTTAGATTCAGTGTTTCGTTATTCACAAATTTGCAGTTCATAAACCATACCACCACGAACAACAATAATGGACTCTATATACATACACACACATATGTATACACACAAAAAGGCATTTTACCTATTTTACCCACCATCCTCTAACCCTGCAGGGCTAACTCTTAGTGATTCAGATGCACATTTCATTTTTTTTTTTTTTTTTGTAAATCCTACAGTAAAAATCTAGTGACTAAACTATAAAAACATTTTTTTCTGAGCCATATACCTTTATTAATGGTTGCTATGTAATGTGACACCTACTGTGTGGAACCATTTAATTTGCTACTAGTTGCCATGCATACTACTACCCAGTGGTAGAAACTGAAAGTACAGCAATATCTGTGGCCTTGGGTCATTCCAGAATCTTCTGGGAGATCTAATCCAACACTACCAGATATCATCATTACTTATGGCAGATTATCCTGTTGTCCTCAGAGAACATGAATTACCTATATGCAAATTTGCTTCATCTCTTTTCTTTTTTTTTTTAATTCAGAGCAAAATAAAGGACCCCTTTTACAAAGCTGTAGTAGCGAGTCTCCCCACGGCAAATGCACCAAAGCCCATTCAATTCCTATTGGCTTCAGTGCACTTGCCAGGAGAGAATCACTACCACGGTTTTATAAAAGGGATTTAAAGGTAGTTACTGCTATATGTATGGGAACTATATTTGTCTCCAAAGGAATATAACCGGTTAACTTCCCTATTTCCAGCTGGGCTTCTTTTGTTTTACCTTGGCTGTGCTACTTTCATAAGCTCTCGTAAGTCTTTCATGCAGACAAGAAGAAAAGGCTGTGATGCGCTCATTTTCTGCCAGAAGCTTCAGAGTCCCTTTTTCTAAATGGGAAATAATTCTGACAAATAATAAAAAAAATATTCATAAAACAGCTGTATAGAGAGGAGAAATATGCACCAAGAAACTGGTCTGGCCTTGTGAGGACTTCTCTAATACATACTTTGGTACAAGAGATATAATCAAGTTTGGTGGAATATTTTTCAACACAAATTTTATAATATAATGTCTGAAGAGAGAAAGATGACAAATATTTGAACCAAGCCTATTTGTCTCTTTAAAGTCTATAAAACGGAAATAGATAGGGTAAACCTATATTGTCTCCAGAAGGTAAGACTGTCATGGTTTATAAAAAAAAAAAAAAAAAGATGCAGAGCAGCATGCAGATTATCTGGCTCAATCTTATTTACTGCAGCCATACAGATAAGTACTGTGTTAGATTTTTTGATGAATTCCAGCCGATTCCTTCTTTTGATCACATTCATTTTAAGGCTTGAATTGAACATTGAATACTGAACGGTGCTGAATAGCAGCGGCCAATATGGATTGTGTTTTTCAGGTTTGTTTGTTTTTTTACACTGTATTCTTCACTTCCAGGAGTTAGTCCAGGGATGTTTCACTTTTGCCTTACGGTTACTGGTGTTAAGTTGTATAAACTGAGGACTCTCCCTTCACACATTATAATTTACTATTGTAGTTTAATTGTTTTACACTAGTTCATATTGGCCTTCTTCTATTTGCATCGTACCAAGGAAGGATTTTCTTTGGTTATCACTGTTTGGGTCATTACTGTTTGAAATGATAAAAAAAGGAAACATACTCAAAATGATAATCCAGAACTTGTACAGCAAAATACACACAGTTATGTACACTTCGAAAATGCTGCCTTTCTACTGCATCTGAAAGTAAAGGAAAGACACAAGGGTTATTCACAAGATAACAAGTCTACAATGTCAAAGATAGAAATACCATACCCTCTACTGTTCCTCTACTGTTATCAATTATTTTTTCAGATTACCTGCAAAGATACTTCCATGTAAAACCAATCACATACTTGTAACACTAAGATGCAATCTCTACAGGTGAAAAAGCATTATGAGGATTTGTAGATTTAAAAAATCATGCGAGACTAGGAGACTGCATCTAAAATGGCAAATTAAATTTAAATGTAGACAAGTTCAAAGTGATGCACATAGGAAAAAATAAGGAAGGATTAGGTTCTTAACTTGATACATCTTCTTTCCTGTAGAACAGCACACAATTCCTTATGGATAGGTTAAGCACCCCAACTCGCGAGCTGCTTGCAGAAGACATCAATCATGTTCTTTTCTCCGCCCCAACCCCTCTCAGTCTGTACCAAAGCAAGTGAGAACCCCTAGAAGAGGAAATGCAAAAAAGAGGAAGGAGGGGCTCAGGAACTCCCCAATCCAGATAAGTTCAATTTGCTCTGCAATAGTAAACAAGAGTTAATAAACAACTACCCAACAGGGCAACAAACAACAGTGGAGAAAGCAACCATCTACCAATAGAAAACATCAACGTCAGGGATCTCAAAGTCCCCCGCAATCCAGTTGGGTTTTCAGGATTTCCTCAATGAATATGCATTGAAAACAGTGCATGCACATAGATCTCATGCATATTCATTGGGGAAATCCTAAAAACACGACTGGATTGTGGCCCTCAAGGAGGGACTTTGAGACCCCTGATCTACGTGATCTTCGACTCTTTGATTTTCCTTCTGTAAAAGGATGCGTGTATAAACGCTTCTTTATTAAGATCTTAGCATATCAGGCAGCATTACGGGATAAACAATTTAGTATGTATTAATCCCTACTTCTTACTTGGCATTTAGAAAATCTATGAAGACTGTTTTATTCGGGAAATATAATGATTAAACTGTGTTTATACCATGTACACCTGCATTTTAATTTTTGTTAACCGCACAGAACTGCAAGGTAGCTGCGGTATAAAAGAAATTTTATGATGTTATGTTATGTGTGCAACCAGCATTACCACTTGTACAGCTCTTAGCAAAACAAAGTGTGCTGATATTGATCTCAGCACTAATATGCTGACATTCGAAGAACTCTGTTTCTCTTCCTTGGATGCCCTGAGCTAAGCCGCTGGATACTCTTCCTAGCATAGAAGTCAACGAAGGTATAATAAGACATCTGACAGGGTGGGGCAAAGGAATTATATGCTGTTCTACAGGAAAAAGGATTGAGGTAAGAACCTAATCCTTCCTTCCTGTGCATACAGCATACAATTCCTTAAGGATAGGACATCTCAGTCCCTTGAGTCTAGGGTGGGACAGATAAGTCTGCACCCAGCACAGAAGACCTGAAAGTCCTGTCCATTTGTGCGGTCATGTCCACTCTGTAAAATTTTGTAAAGGAATGGAGAGTAGACCATGTGGCTGCCCTTCAAATTTCTTAAAGTATAACTAACTGAGTGGTGCAAATAACCAATATAACCTCAATACTATATAATCTACTCAAATGGATGGGGTCTAGAATCTCTCTGAGGCCTTTTCCTGAATTAATTACTAATTAATTACTAATTAGAGGAATATTGATTCTAGATCCCTCCATTTGAGTGGACTATATATTATTGAAGTTATATTGCCCTTCAAATTTCATCAGGTGGCACTGCCCTGGACTCTGCCCAAGAGGAAGCCACATTTCTGGTAGAGTAAGGGGGTCCTTTTACAAAGGCACGTTATCCGTTTTAGCACGCACTAAACGTTAATGCATCCACAGACTTATAATGGGCTCATTAGCATTTAGTGCATGTGTATATTTAGCACATGCTAAAAACGCGTAGTGCACCTTAGTAAAAGGAGCCTAAGTTTTCATGGCAATTGGAGACTGCTTGCCACAGACTGAGGAAACAGCCATGTGGATCCATAGGGAAATAGAAGATTTAGAGGCTAGTCTTCCCTGACGGCTGGAATTGGTCAAGACAAATAGATGATCTGACAGGCAGAACTCATTTGTCACCTCAAGATAACGAAGAACTCTCCTGACATCCAGCAACTTCAATTCTATGTCCTGTTTCCTGATTGAAATAGAACACCAAAACCACCTTCGGCAGAAAGAAAAGCATGGTGTGCAAAGGCACCCTTGTCTCTGTGAATCTGAGAAAAGGCTCTCTGCAAGATAACACTTGTAGTTCTGCCACCCTTTTAACTGAAGTGATCACAACCAAGAAGACTGTCTTTACGAAAAGATCCATGAAAGACTCCTCCAACAGCGGCTTATAAAGCGCTTTAGCGAGGGCCCGTAACACAATGTTGAGATTTTACGAAGGGACTGGCTGCCATACTAGACGGCGGAGCCAGAGTATGCCCACCCCGACGATGCAGGAGAGCCGATCAAGCTGAAACTCAGACTGCAGAATTAGCTGACTACCACTTAGACAGAGAGATTGCATCAGATGAGGAATGGCAGGAAAAGGACAGGAAGGAAAGCTTTACCCAGTTTACACCCGTCCCTGACACTGCCAGAAGAATACTACCTTTCCAGCAGCCTGACGCTTTAAGAGCCAGGCCTCGAAAGAAAGCTAGTGTGTGGAGAGCCCTTTCCCCATTCAGGCTCAGGGGGTGTGTCTCTCCACAGCTTAAAGCAAGGCAGTCCAGAGTAGCAAAAAGGGAGAGGCAGGCAAGGACTGCAGCAGGAGCTGACGAGAGCCAGGAAGAGAGTGAAATTCTCTCTAACTAGCCAGAGGAGGCTGGAGAAACAGATTGGCATATGGCAGAGTCAGAGGAGGTATTCTCTCCCTCTGGAATCGGTGAGTAGGACCAAGGAGAAGCAACGGACATCCAGGAGAATCTGGGAGGAGCTGAAACTTTTCCTGTTGACATGGAGGTGCAGTGAAACGTATGTGTTTTGTTTTCTGCCTGCAGATGCTGAGCTGCAAGATAAGCTGTGCATTTGAACTGTATACCTGCTTGTTGCTGTTTTGTTTTGTTTTTTTGAGGAAAGTTTAGTTTTCCTCTCCTAAAATTCTGGACTTTGAATTTTGCATTAAAGCATCAATTTTCATTCAAACAAACATTTGTATGTTTTTCCCTGCTAGCAGCCAAGCTAGGCAATCACATTACTCTCCTACAGCTGTGTGTAGCTGCTACAGCAACGTTTCAGAAGGAAATGCACTTAGAATCTTTGCACTTAACCAGAACGTTGGCTCTGAATTAAACTTCTTCAAATGCTGGGCTGTTCTAAGTTTTTCCCCCAACAGTGCCTGGGTTTCTGAGCACAAGTTCTGCTTATAAAAAACAGTTTATTTAAGGAAAGGTTATACTGAAGTGAAGCAATTTAATATACCTGCCTGCTATGCTACCCAGTTTTCTGTGAGGTTTTTTTTTCTCTTTTCATTATCTGGCCAAGGACTGGCCTTGCTCTTTTGAACAAACAGCTGAGTGAACATTGCAAGCCTAAAATATATAAACTAACTGCTCTGGTGAAGAGGACTGTGTTATAAGGTACTGTTAAAGTCCAGAAGCAGGAGACTATATTTCAAGCCATTACTGACAAACTTGGAAACTTTGATATTGGGGGTTTTTCTGTTTAAGAAATATATGATTTCATGGAATGAGTGTTTATTTGATACTGCAAAGCTGAAGCCTCTGTTATGGTTTATTTGGCCAGTGGCTGAAATAAAGCTATTGTGGGGGGAGGGGGGTTGTGCCATTTCTGACTAAGACTCATTACTTGCATGACCCTGTTAGGCTGTTAGCCAGCCTGATAAGTCCTGAAGGGTCCCTTGGTTGTAAGTGACATGCTGGGCCAGAAGTTTTGTCACGATCCTGTGGGCTCACTGCGCATCTTAGGGACAGTTGTGTCAGGCTTCATACCTGAATAAATTTGTCCTTAATACTGGGCTCTTTTCCAACACTGTTGGATGATATAGTGTTAACTCCTTTATTTAAAAAATCCATCAGGGAGCAAAGAGGAACTTGTAAATTATAGGACAACTGCAAACATACCGATATCTGTGAAGATCTTAGAAGCAATAGTGGCCATTAAAATGCCTGAATACTTGGAATTTCATAACATTTTATATCCATCACACAGTTTGGATTTAGAAAGAGCTCTTGTATGGAATGTCTGCTTGGTTTACTGGTTCATGATGTTAGAAGACTAGAGTATTGGATATCAGGCTATAATTCTCTAGTTTGAACTTTTGGTAGTTTTTGATGTTAAGAGGTTATGCTATTTTATTGAAAATGTCAAATGAAACAGGTATTGTTGACGTGGTATTAAGTTGGTTTAAGGGGTTGTTTTGGGAAAATAGGACTTACATGGTGAAATATGAAGACTGGCTTTCTATTTCTTGAATGCTAACAATGTCCTCCTCCTCCTATCTCCAATTTTGTTTAATGCAATAATGAGCTCTTTAGAAAAATTGATGTCCAAACAAGGACAGGGAAGGTTAACAAGGAAAAGTCCATATCATCAGCCAACAGGGGGATCACACAATGGCAGGGACCTAAGCAAATGCCTGGACACCTGCTACCCGATATTCAGCCAGCCAGGAACAGCTCCTGGCCAGCTAAATACCAATATATACACATATACAGTATCTACAATGATAGTTGTATAATTTTTAAAACCTTGGGTTTATAATGACAGGGGTTGCCATGCAGCTTATTTTAAAAAAAATTGTAATAGACTAAATTACACATTCTGGTGGGAATCCCTGTTATATTTTTTAAATGGAGCGATTTATAGCCATTCAGCAGCGAAATTACAGAAAATTTATGGATGTTTGGGAACCATTAACTAAATACTGTAAGGATTGATCTCTTTAGATGTCCCTTTAAACATACACATCCAGGGTGGTTTAAGGGGTATGTAATGATTGTTCTTGAAAGTATTTATTTATTGATTAATAGGTGGAAGGGTGGGGGAAATAATATTCCTCTTTATAAATTTTTGTAAGTTTAATGTGCTTTAATTTTAATATTCTATGCAAGTGTATTAATTATTGTGCACTTCTGTAGTTTAAGAATTTTTTTTAAAAAAAACCTTGGGTAGGACTTTTTGAGTATTCATGGAGGACACAACCAGACAAAAGCTTATGATGGCTTTGATGATCTATTTCTATATTGTATCATTCTTTTTTTTTTAATATACAACAGTCAACGCTGCCCTTTACAATTTAAGCTTTGAAAATATTTTGACACCTCAAGAACTGCATACTTTTTTATTTAACAATATATCAGAGTCAGTACTAAAGCATTGTGGCATGCAATTATTCAAGTTGCTGCCAAAGGTATGACTAGGGCAGTGGTTCCCAAACCTGGTCCAGGAGGCACCCCAGCCAGTCAGGTTTTCAGGATATTCACAATGAATGTTCATGAGAGGGATTTGTATGCACTGCCTCTACTGCATACAAATCTCCCTCATTAATAGTCATTGTAGATATCCTGAAAACCTGACTAGCTGGGGGTGCCCCCTGGACCAGGTTTGGGAACAACTGGACTAGGGAACAGAACGTTGCAACCACTTTCTCCACTAAAAGGAGCAAGGAAAAAGCGTATTTACAAAAATACAAGCAAACTAGACTTTCACTACAGTTTTACTTTACCCCCCTACTGACCTTCACACTCCTTGGGAAATTCATTACTATCCTCCCCATCTATGGCAGATACCCCTCTTGAAGTTAGCAACTGTAGAACAAAGAATAGCTCCAGGAAGATATTTGGCACCAGATTTTCTGGAAGAGAAGAAAGAGAATGGATTATACAACATAATAATAATAATTTTATTTTTATATACCGCCCTACCACATAGTTCTAGGCGGTTCACATACAATACGAAATCTAAAAATGACTAAAATTATACAATAATTGAATAAAATGCATTTGTGAAAATAGATGGATATTCCTTAAAAAGTACAACTATAAAATCAGTGTGCAAATTTCCAATCAACATTCTGAAACATCAATTTACAAACTTTTTGAATAAATCAGTTTTCAAGTTTCCTAAAGGACATGTATGAATAGGCCTGAGAGATAAGGAGAAATTAGGTTCTTACCTGCTAATTTACTTTCTTTTAGCTTCTCCAGACCAGTAGAGGTTAACTTTACGATTGGGTATATATCTAATCATGACCAGCAGGTGGAGACTGAAAACAAAACTTTGGGACAGTATATCCTAGCCCCTCCTCTCTATTTCCCTCAGTCTGCCGAATAGCCAAGCAGAACCAAGAACTGGAAAAACAACAGAGAGAAAAAACAATACTCCGAAAGGAGTAACAAATAACATACCCAAAAATGCTGTTGGAAAATGCAGAGGAGAAATTCCCGAAGGAAGAAGGTCCCCACAGCTCGCCAGCTAAGCCAGCCGAGCCACAGCCGCTGTTCTTCAATTCTCCCCGGCCCTAGAAAAATACTAGAACCCGCAGCAAAAACCAAAAACTGCCCGCGCAACAGCCCCAACAACAACAACAACAGACAGGGTGGGGACCTCTACTGGTCTGGAGAAGCTAAAAGAAAGTAAATTAGCAGGTAAGAACCTAATTTCTCCTTCTTTAGCACTCTCCAGACCAGTAGAGGTTAACTTTACGATTGGGACGTACCAAAGCAGTCCCTCTCACGGGCGGGACCCCCGAAGGGCCGATACCAGAACACGCTCACCGAACACCGCGTCCCGACGCGCCTGAACATCTACCCGATAATGCCGAACAAATGAATGCAAGGAGGACCAAACCGCAGCCTTACAAATCTCCACCGGAGGCACGAGCGACGACTCAGCCCAAGAAGCCGCCTGACCCCTAGTGGAATGAGCCTTGAGAAACTCCGGAACCGGCTTCTGACTCAGAAGATAAGCGGAAGCAATCATCTCCTTGATCCAGCGCGCAATAGTAGCCTTAGAAGCGCCAGCCCCCCGACGAGGCCCCGCCAGAAGCACAAAGAGATGATCGGAGCTCCGAAAATCCCGGGTCCGCTGCACATAAGCATGGAGGACCCGACCGACATCCAACTTGCGCAGCTGACGTTGCTCAGAAGAACCCTCCCGACTACCCAAGACCGGGAGGACCACCGATTGATTGACATGAAAAGGAGAAACTACCTTCGGCAGAAAGGAAGGAACAGGCCGCAAAACAACCCGCTCCTTCGAAAACTCCAGGAAGGGAGCCCTACAAGAGAAAGCCTGTAGCTCCGACACCCGTCTAGCGGAAGTAATGGCCACCAAAAAGACCGACTTCAGCGTAAGGTCCTTTAACGAACAGCCATCCAACGGCTCGAAAGGAGGGCGCACTAGAACAGAGAGAACCAGATTGAGATCCCAAGAGGGAATCGAGGGCCTTATGGGAGGCCTGAGCAACTTGGCCGCCCTAAGAAAGCGAATCACATCAGGAATGGCTGACAAACGCTGACCTGTCACCAGCCCCCGAAAAGCCGACAGGGCCGCCAGATGAACCCGAAGAGAAGACCAGGCCAGGCCAGGCCCCTATCCAGGCCATCCTGCAAAAACTCTAGAATGTTAGGCAGAGAAGCGCGAAAGGAGACCACTCCCCGCGCTCGGCACCATTCCTCAAAAAGACGCCAAACCCGTACATAAGCCCGAGAGGTAGAAAGCCTCCGGGACCCCAAAAGTGTAGAGATCACCTTGTCGGAATATCCCTTCTTACTCAGGCGGCCCCTTTCAAGAGCCAAGCCGTAAGACAAAAGGGAGACGGGTCGAACATGGGAATGGGACCCTGCGTCAGAAGATCGCACCCGAGAGGCAGAGGAAGAGGATCCGCCACCAGATGCCTCACCAGATCCGCATACCACGGACGACGAGGCCAATCCGGAGCCACCAAAACCACCAGCCCCGGATGGCGAACAACGCGAAGCAGTACTCTGCCCACTAATGGCCAAGGAGGGAACACATACAACAGCCCCTCCGTTGGCCACGGTTGGACCAGAGCATCCAGACCCTCGGCCAGACCGTCCCTGCGACGACTGAAGAAGCGGGGTACTTTGGCGTTGCCACTTGTAGCCATCAGATCCATCAGGGGCTGCCCCCAAGCACGCACTAGCAACTGAAACGCCTCGGCGCCGAGACACCACTCTCCCGGATCCAAGAAGTGACGACTGAGGAAGTCCGCCTGAACGTTTTCTACCCCGGCAATGTGAGAGGCCAAGAGGTCCAGAAGATGCGACTCCGCCCAAACCATGAGCCGAGCCGCCTCCTGCGCCACCAGAGTGCTCTTGGTGCCCCCCTGACGATTGACATAAGCCACCGCCGTGGCATTGTCCAACAGGACTCTGACCGACTTGCCCAACAAAAGGGAGTGGAAAGCCAACAGCGCCAGCCGGACCGCCCTGGTCTCCAACACGTTGATCGACCAGGAGGCCTCCTCCGTGGACCAGGTTCCCTGAGCTGAGTGACCCAGGCACTGGGCCCCCCAACCCAGGAGACTCGCATCCGTAAGGAGCACCGTCCACTGCGGAAGATCCAGACCCACCCCCTGAACTAGGTGAGGGGTCCGGAGCCACCAACGCAGACTGCAGCGCGCCAAGCCTCGCAGGGGAACCGGGACATCCATCCCGTGCCTCTGGGGAGACCACCTCCGGAGCAGAGCATACTGGAGAGGACGCATGTGGGCCCGCGCCCACCTCACCACGTCCAGGGACGCCGCCATCGACCCCAGGACCTGGAGGAAATCTCGCGCCCGAGGACACCGGGACGCCAAAAGCAGGCGAATCTGAGACTGCAATTTGCTCACCCGGGCCTCTGGGAGGAAGACCTTCCCCAAGGAGGTGTCGAACAGCACCCCGAGGTACTCCAGACGCTGAGCCGGAACCAACCGACTCTTGGAAAGGTTGACCACCCAGCCCAGCGACCGGAGAAACTCCACCACCCGAGCCGTAACCCGGGAGCTTTCCTGCAACGACTTGGCCCGAATTAACCAGTCGTCCAGGTAGGGGTGTACCAGGATGCCCTCCGCCCGCAAGGCTGCCGCGACGACCACCATCACCTTGGTGAACGTCCGGGGAGCCGTGGCCAGCCCAAAGGGAAGCGCACAGAACTGATAGTGCCGACCCAAGATCGCAAAGCGCAGGAAACGCTGATGAGAGGCCCGAATAGGAACATGCAAGTAGGCCTCCGTCAGATCGAGAGAAGTGAGAAACTCCCCCGGCTGAACCGCCAGAATGACCGACCGCAGCGTTTCCATACGGAAAGAGGGAACCTTGAGAGCCCTGTTGACCCCTTTCAAATCGAGGATGGGCCGAAAAGTCCCCTCCTTCTTGGGCACCACAAAGTAAATGGAGTACCTGCCCGTGCCCCACTCCGGGGGGGGCACCGGAACTACTGCCCTGAGATCTAGCAAGCGCTGAAGGGTCTGGCGAAACGCCAGCGTCTTCCCAGGAGTCTGACATGGAGAAGCGAGGAAAAAATCCGGCAGAGAGCGGGCGAACTCCAGGGCATAACCGTCCCGCACCACCTCCAGGACCCACTGATCGGACGTGATCTCGGCCCATTTGGGAAAAAAGTCGCGCAGCCGGGCCCCCACCGGAACCAAGGGGGGCGCCGGCAAGGCGTCATTGTGCAGGACGGGAAGCGGGGGAACCGGCGGAGGGATTCCCTGCCCCCCGACGGGCCCCCCGAAAGGGCTGCATGCGCTGAAAGAACCGACCCCGGGAAAACCCCGGAGACTGGAAAGAAGCAGCCCCACGCCCAGGGCGATACTTGCGAAATTCCCGCAAACGCCCCCGGGCCGCACCACCCCGAGACGCCGGGCGGGCACGGTCCTCCGGCAAACGGGGAACTTTCGAGTCCGACAGAGTCTGAATCAACTTATCCAAGTCCTCTCCAAATAAAAACGACCCCCGAAAGGGAAATTTAGTAAGCTTAGCTTTGGACGCAGCATCCGCCGCCCAAGCGCGCAGCCACAACACACGCCTTGCGGCCACGCCAAAAGCCATGGACTTAGCCGAGATCCGCACCAAGTCATACAGAGCATCCGAGAGGAATGAGGCAGCCATCTCAATCTTCGCTACCTCCTGATCCACCAGAGACCAGTCGTCAGACTCTCGATCCAAGACCCGCTCCGCCCACCGAAACACGGCGCGAGCGACCAGTCCCCCACAAATAGCCGCCTGGACCCCAAAGGCAGAGACTTGAAAATTTTGCTTAAGGATGGTCTCCAATTTGCGCTCCTCAGAGTCCCGCAAGGCAGAACCGCCCTCAACAGGCACGGTATGCCGCTTGGAAATAGCCGAGACCACCGCATCCACGACTGGCGAAGCTAACGTAGCCCGATCCCCTTCAGGAATGGGATACAGGCGAGCCATGCTGCGCGCCAGCCGAAACGGCGTCTCCGGCGTTTTCCACTGCTCAAGAATAATATCCCGAATATCCTGATGCATAGGAAAAGAGCGGGAAACGGAACGGATCCCTCGTAACAGAGGGTCCCCCACACGCGGAGTCTCCGGCGGCGCGTCCTCAAAACGCAAAGCCGAAGAAACCTGTTGAATAAGGTCAGGCAACTCATCCCTCTGAAAAAGGCGCACCACGGACGCCTCGTCACTGGAGAACGGGAAACCCGACAACCCGCCGCCAGCTTCCGTCCCCTCCAGAGGGTCCTGGAATTCCTCAGAAGGGTCCAGGTCCTCCTCCAGACAGACACGTTCCTCCGACCACAAATCCTCGTCCCACGACACCCGCGGACGCTTGGACAAGAGAGGCGGCGGAGGGGACGTCACGTCAGACGAGAGAGGCAAAGCCGCAGGGAGCGCGGAGGAAACCCCACCCCCCGAGACCCCCTGGGCGCAACCGGGACCCCCAGCCGCCTGAAAATAGGCTATGCATAATGAAAAGAAAAAATCAGGGGAAAAACCCCCCGAGGGTCCCAAGGGACTCCCTGCCACAGCAGGGGACCCAGCAGAAACCTGCCCCTGCTTAGCCAAAACAGGGGGAAGGTCACCTGAGGTGGAAGACAAAATGGAGGGGCCAGACAGAGAAGATGGCGTCTTTCCCGCCAAAACAGCTCCCTCCATAGCCTGCAGCGGCTGAGAGACCTGAAGAGTCTCAGCCGCTAAAACAGGCAAGCCGGCATCAGCTGTCAAAATATCAGCTGAGAGGGAATCCTCTAAAACCCGACCGTCGGCGGCTCGGGGAATCCCTCCGTGGGCGGACGGAGAAGACCGGGCTTCTCCACCGTTCCCTGCCGACTCGCGAGGCACCATCGGCGGGGAGCTCTGGGCGCCTGCAGCCGCTGCCGACGGAGCTCCTCCACCGCACCGGCCTGAACACCGCTTGCACAGGCCGGCCGCGAGTGCCTCGCGTCTGGAGCACAATGAGCACTTTTTCCCTTTAGAAGTGCTCATTGCTCCATACGCGACCTAGCTGTAAAAAAGTGCCGGTTAGTTGAAAAAATACAGTAAAATACAGTTTTCTTAAAGGGATACAACCCTCCAGACCAGCACTACCTCAGGATTTTTTTTTTTTTTTTTTTTTTTACAGAACAGACTCCACAGGCTCTCGAAGCAATATGCCTTGCTTGATTTAGGGGGCAAGGCTTACTGCTGAGGCTCCTCTAAAAAAATATGGGGAGGTGGAGGAAGTGGGGGGAGGGACCCCGCTCGTGACCCGCCGGGTTTGACACCCCCGAGGTCGGACGAACCCCCAAACAGAGTCCGTCCAAGCTCCGTCCGGCTAAAAACAGGGACAATAAACCCCTAAACAAATTCCAACAGCCCTACCAAGGGAGATGGGTACAGATCACTCAACACCTGCTGGAGACTGAAAGAAGACTGAGGGAAATAGAGAGGAGGGGCTAGGATATACTGTCCCAAAGTTTTGTTTTCAGTCTCCACCTGCTGGTCATGATTAGATATATACCCAATCGTAAAGTTAACCTCTACTGGTCTGGAGAGTGCTAAAGAATAGAACTTAGCCATGAATCCATTTTACCTGCCTGAAAACCAAGCAATTTATCAAAGAATCTCTTGCAACGACAAGGCTTAATAATCAGAAAAACAAATAGGTATTGCCCTCGAGTTGTTCTTTTAGGTTTGTATCTTTCAAAACACAGACAAGTAATTAGGAACCATACCAAACACTACTTTAAAACTGGTGCAACGAAACTTAAACATGATATCTTTGCTCAATACCTTCCATTAGTTCTCCAAAAGCAAAAGCATCCAACAGCTTATTTGGCATGTTGATTAAAGCAGTTGTGTTTCATACTTAGAGCAAACTCAAATCTGCTCCACAAAAAGAAAAAAAAAATAGTTCTCATTACAGAAGATGTATAAGCAGTGAAAGACCACAAGGGTTATGACCCTACCAAAATGTTGCTCCACAAAACATCAGCAACCAGGCAGATCTAGAAGCAGGGTATCAGCTTGTTTTGTTTGGCCCTCCCCAAGCAAAAAGATACTCTGCTGTTTCTGAAAAAGGGTGACGATCAGATATGGACGCATTTTCTAAAACTGTTTTTCTTGGAGGAGGTAGGAAGAAGGAGCAGGGAAAAAAAACAGCAACTCAAATTCAGGTAGAACCAAGAACATAACCAGTAGGCTCTCATCTTTTTCCCTTTGGTCTATTGCACTTCACTTCTTTCGTGCTTTTAAACTGGCAAATCCACATTTCTATCTATTTATGTATGTTGGTCGTAACCTGAATAAATTTTGGGATACGCGGGATATAAATGTTTTAAATAAAACTTTCTGCTACTTTTTTTCTGGATCCTCTTCCTCCCAAATACAGGGGTAATTTTATAACTCAGCACATATATACCAGTAAATGTTAAAATAATACACAAACTTCCATTTGGAAAATTAGCCCAGAGAATTTATGCACTTACATTATGTTTTATGTGCATATTTTATAAAGTATAGCCATAAGTTACACTCCAGTGAATTGTGTGAAAAATTTACAAAGTTATGGTACTGGTGTGCTGTAGGGGTGCTATTATCCCTGGGAGCAATTTAATGTGCTGTTTTCCTTCCCTCCTCCTCCACTCTCAAAATAAATATCATGGTGGCCCAAACCACCTTCCACCCCTTCCCACCAAAATCCACTGTGGTCCACTGGTTTCTTTGCACATCCTTCCCCTTTCCCACAAAAAAAAAAACCCATACTACTGGCTCTCTTTTACTTCCCTCCTGTCCCCTCATGCCTGCCTAAAAATCTTTAGCTGCTCAAATGCCCATCCCAGACTTCTCACATAGGGTGGGATGAACTGCTACATCCACTTGTATGAAGCATAACCAGGTTGACAGCACTTTTCTATTTGCACTTTGGAAATGTATATGTATACAGGCTTTTTTGAACAGCCATTTATAGATGGCTCATAGGTTGCCATATGCAGTATTCCTAAAAACAGCTTTGGTCCTTAATGGAATGCAAGGCATAGTACAGGAGTTAACTGTATTGGGTCCGCTGGGAATCAGCGATCATATTGTGATAAAATCTGAGCTGATACCGGGAGTGACGTCACAAAAGAAATCTCCTGTGGAGGCATTTAAGGCTCCTTTTACAAAGCCACGCTAGCGGTTTTAACACATGCGCCGGATTAGCACACACTACAGTGCACGCTAGCCGGAAATCTACCACCTGCTCAAAAGAGGCGGTAGTGGCTAGCGCGCGCACTATTCCGCGCATTAAGGCCCTAGCGCAGCTTTGTAAAAAGGAGCCCTTAATTTTTGAAAGGGTGACTATGATAAAATGAGGAAAATGGTCAAAAAGAAGCTAAAAGGATCAGTTGCAAAGGCTAGGATAATAAACCAGGCATGGATATTATTTAAAAATACCATTGTGGAACGCAAAGATTTTCTTTTTATATTTTTTAAAATAAAGTAGATCAGCGATACATTGATACAGAAAACATTTTATTATGGGGGATTTTTTGTAATGTCCGTATGGGTTTCTTCAACGATGGAGGGGCGTTTCATTTTCTTTGAAAATTAGGATCATGGTGTTGGTCATTCTTTTTTGGGCTAGTTTCTATGTTTGTATAGTGCTGCATTTGATCTATTGTCCCCCTTTTGAATATATGATTGTATTGCTATTTGCAATCTAGAATAAAAACCAATTAAATTTAAAAATAATGTGTATCAGTGGGGCTGCTCACTTTGCTCTTTGGGAAAATGGAGAAATACTAAAAATCTGAGGAGAAATATTTTGAGGGTATTTCAATCTATTTTCCAGGGCAGTGGATGCATGGTCAATATAGCAAAAATACTTAGTAGACAGACAGACACCACTTTTTCTCTTACCTTCAATACAAGCTGAATACAACTGAGCCAGTAGTTCCAGCTGTTTACGGCAAGAGACCTTCCCGACATCTGCAGAAGTCACTAAGCTATCAGAGGAGAGGCTTACACTTCGACTGAAGTGTTGTTTGGTGGGAGTGATAGGATCAAGGGCAAACCCATCTAGTGACGAGCTCTCATGCAACAATCTGTCTCTGAAATTTAAGAAGATCTAAAATAAATGGAGTTGTAGACAATATATTACCAAGGTTATTTTGACTTCTACCTCAACCCTTAATTTCACAGCATACATAGTCTTTCTCCAATAAACTGGTTAAAGAACCTTGATGCAAGGCAGAATCTGTTTGTCAAGCTGTAATGATAAAATTAACAGTTTGTTTTTTTCTAACAAGCTGTAAATAAAGTAAAATATAGAAATCCAAGCAGAATGCAAATGCTTTTCATAGCCAGGTCTGTCTAGCAGCCACATGATCTTGTTGACTGGACCGATACAGCATTCTGGTGGTGTGGGGCAGCAGGTCAGCAATGGCAGCAAAACCCGATATAGTTATTATTCAAAATTCTATCTTTATTAGTACTGGTAACTGTTTAGATCAGTGGTTCCCAACCCTGTCATGGAGGACCACCAGGCCAATAGGGTTTTCAGGCTAACCCTAATGGATATGCATGGAGCAGATTTGCATGCCTGTCACGTCCATTATATGCAAATCTCTCTCATGCATATTCATTAGGACTAACCTAAAAACCCGATTGGCCTGGTGGTCCTCCAGGACAGGGTTGGGAACCACTGGTTTAGATTATCTTGGTTGCTTAATCATCCAGGACAGTGGAGTACAATGGAGGAAGAGGACTCCTTAAGGGATACAAAGGGCTACAGTGAAATGGGAAGGATTGTGTTAGTGGGGGATTTCTGTATGTTTATAAAAGGGTAATGGAATGGTTGGGTCTGAGGGTTTTATGGACATTGTATAAGCATTTCCCTTCAAACAACCCAAAGTAAAGAGAAAAAAGCAAGCAATCTGCTTGGGTCAGGAACTAAGGGCTCCTTTTACAAAGGTGCATTAGGGCCTTAACACGCAGAATTGCGCACGCTAAATTGCCACACGCGCTAGACCTTAACGCCAGCATTGAGCTGGCGTTAATTCTAGAAGCGTAGCGTGGGTTTAGCGAGCGCACTAAAATCCTGCATGCGCTAAAAACACTAGCACACCTTAGTAAAAGGAGCCCTAAGGCTTATAAAATATGGAACAACAACTAGGTAAAAAGGTCTAGTCACTTTTTCAAATTTATTTAATTCATTTTCTATCCCATTCTCCCCAAAGAGCTCACTATCCATTTCCCAACATCTCTCTCCCTTTTCCCCACAGCACAAAATATGGCAAATAAGAAGGAAGGCCTACTCCTCTCTTATTCAACTATCATGTACTATACTGTGAATTTAATTTGCTGTTACCTTTCTTTCTTGAGCATCTCCCGTTCTTCTTGCAGGCTGCTGCTAGTGTTGACCGGCAAGGATATGCAATCTCCCACCTGTATAGCAGCAAACGTCTCAGGACTCATTCCTGATTGGAGTCTACTCTTTGGGGAGTGACTGACTGGGGTCGACGTGAAGCAGATTTTGGGCTTTGACAGCGAACGCTCTGCACTCACTGGAGTTGGATTGATCCTTCTAGATGGTTTGGTTTTGCTGTAAAGGTTAGAAAAGTGTTTTACAACTGCATAAAATGAAGATCCAAATTATACGTTATCAAAAAGAAAAAAAAAATACTGTTCAAATATGTACTTAGAAAACTGAATTATCTGCAAAGGTCATTTGTGAGTATATGTCTATGGTACAAGATCTAAGAAATCAGAACACAAATATAGGGTTCCTTTTACGAAGCCGCGTTAGTGTGTGCTATTACGCATGTTAAACCACTAATTTGCCAGCCACGCTAGCCGCTACTGCCTCCTCTTGAGCAGGTGGTAGTTTTTCAGCTAACGCAGCTTCGTAAAAGGAGCCCATAATCCCACGCTGAAGGAGTCCCTCTGTTCCAGAAGAGCTTTGATCCATGACTGAAGTTTGAGGCTTCTTTGTTTTGAAAACCCCATCATTCCCAAATCCATGCTGAACATTGCCCATGGGTATTCCAGATGTTGAGCAGAGCTAGATTGATTACCCTACCAACCTAGGGACCAAAAAGGCTGAAGGACTTGCGCAGTTGTCCGTTTGGCTTCTCGGAGTAAGAGCTCAAATGAACCAGTGATCCAGATGAGTACACCCAGATGGCACATAACTACCACCTTGGGAAAAAGATTCCTGGTGACATCGCTAAACCAAAAGGCATTGCTTAAAACTGAAAGTGCTTCCCCAAAATCAAAAATCTCCTGAATCTCTGATGTGGTGATCAGAGGGCATCTAAACATCTCTATGGCATTAACATACAGCTTTTTTCAAATGAAGAAAAACTCCAGAATTGGAAGGCATAAGATGAAGTTAAGAGGTTATAGGCCCAATGGAGTAATCTAAGGAAATATATTTTTATAGGAAGTGTGGTGAAATAGCCTCTCAGTGGAGACAAAGACTGTATCTTAAATTTAGAGCTGTACCGATTAGCATATTTTATCTACTACTCCTGAAGGAATTCCACACAAAATGAAAATGTGTGTGAAAATATTAGAAATTCTGTGCCCATTTAAAAATTCTACATTATTTGTATTTTTTTATGCAAAATTTCCCCAATCATAAGGCCTAACTACTCCCCCAGATTCTTCCTTCTCCAGTAATATAATGAAAGGGATTTTTATGTGAGAATGTGCTGCTTGTGATGCTACCTACAATGAAATGGTCATGCTGAAGTGATTGCAGCCTGTCAATCCCAGCAAGCTAGCCACAAAATCAACTTTCTATAAGTTCACCACTGCTATACCTGAGGACCTTAAGGAAGCATATGTATGGTGGAGGGTAAGAGAGTGCTAGAGAACATGCTAGAGAACATGGGCAGGAGGCTGAACCTGAAAGAGGTAGGAGGAGCAGAATGTAAGAGGGTTTGTGTGTAGTTTGGCACAGTGCAGTGCATTGGTCATATTGCGTAAGTTAGTGTAACCTTACAGCTGGTAAGAGAATATGTAACTAAAATAACATTTCAGGCTCTTTACATCCTGTCCAGTCTTTGTTCCGAGCTCCTCTGCACTGCACACTCCAGACACAGTGCTTGGAACTAAGGTTGCATAAGAACATAAGAATTGCCGTTGCTGCCCAGCAGTCCACTCACTTAGCAGCCCCCAGGTCAAAGACCAGTGCTCTAAATGAGTCCAGCCTCACCTGCTTACATCCCAGTTTAGCAGGAACTTGTCCAGCTTAGTCTTGAAACCCTGGAGGGTGTTTTCCCCTACAACAGACTCCAGAAGAGCGTTCCAGCTCTCCACCACTCTCTGGGTGAAGAAGAACTTCCTTACGTTTGTACGGAATCTATCCCCTTTCAACTTTAGAGAGTGCCCTCTTGTTCTCCCTACCTTGGAGAGTGTGAATAGTCTGTCTTTATCTACTAAGTCTATTCCCTTCAGTATTTTGAATGTTTCGATCATGTCTCCTCTTTTCAAGGGAGAAGAGGCCCAGTTTCTCCAATCTCTCACTGTACGGCAACTCCTCCAGCCCCTTAACCATTTTTTGTCGCTCTTCTCTGGACCCTTTCGAGTAGTACCGTGTCCTTCTTCATGTACGGCAACCAGTGCTGGACGCAGTACTCCAGGTGAGAGCGCACCATGGCCCAGTACAGCGGCATGTTAACCTTCTCCGATCTTTTTGTGATTCCCTTCTTTATTATTCCTAGCATTCTGTTTGCTCTTTTTGCCGCCACAGCACATTGTGCAGACGGCTTCATCGACTTGTCGATCAGAACTCCCAAGTCTCTTTCCTGGGAGGTCTCTCCAAGTATCGCCCCGGACATCCTGCATTCGTGCATGAGATTTTTAGTACCGACATGCATCACTTTGCACTTATCTACGTTGAACCTCATTTGCCATATCGATGCCCATTTCTCAAGCTTGATTATGTCACTTTGTAGATCTTCACAATCCCCCTGTGTCTTCACTACTCTGAATAACTTCGTTATCGTCCACAAATTTAATCACCTCAACTCGTTGTACCAATGTTGGATTTTTTATAAAGATGTTGCAAGATGTATGGGATTTCTGTTTTTTATTATTTTTAAATGAAGTGAGCCTGGACTTCCTCTGCTTCAGAAAGCACTTGAGAACCTGGCTCTTCTCCCAAGCCTGTATCCCACAATACAAAGGAAAAAAAACCCCACAACCCCATGTGTGACAATATAAACCAAAAAAGAAGTGGGGAAGGGACACAGTCAACTTCAGAGACAAATTTATTTGAACAATATAAATCAATGATACATATATACATATACATAAAACAAAGCAGGCATAACACATAAAACAAAGCAGGCATAACAAGGAATCTTTCAATCCTTTTTCATTCCGAGTCCAGTATGAAAAAGGATTGAAAGATTCCTTGTTATGCCTGCTTTGTTTTATGTATATATGAAAATATTTGAAATTCTGTGCCCATTTAAACATTCTGCATTATTTGTATTATATGTATAATTGACTTATATTGTTCAAATAAACTGAAGTTGATTGACTGTGTCCCTTCCCCACTTCTTTTTGGGTTTATATCTTTTCCTAAGCTTTTTATACATAGGGTGACCTTATACACTCATTTTACATCTGGGCTAGCATGCTACACACACTACAACTTAGATCTGTTCCATATATCTTGGTTAATTGTACAAAGATATTGTCTTACGTTTAGCCACCCATCTATATATCTGCACTTCGTAAGCATTAACATCATATCTATGTTATTTTATGCATGCTTACGAGGAGTGCTGTAATGTTCTCAGCCCAACCAGCCAACTTCCTAAATTCTGAGAGTTATTTTGCCACTGTAGCTGAAAAGAGTTAGCTTATTTCGTTAAGTGTCAATTTGCATGAACAAAATTCTATGTTTTGACATTGCTTCAGATCATAAATTGAACCATATTCATGTCATTCTCTTCTTGGTTAGACTGAACTTTTCAGCACCTCTCATATTAGGTGTTTCATAAATATTATGCCAACATTTATATTTCTGATACTGTATATCATGCAATCCATTCAAACTCCACTTTAGCATTAATTCAATCTTTCATTAATCTTTTCTTTCACAAATCTTCACACTTATATCCACAATTTTTTTAAAAAAATATTTAGAATATATCTTATACAGTAAAACCTTGGTTTGCGAGCATAATTCATTCCAGAAACATGCTCGTATATAAAAGCGAATTTCCCCATAAGAAATAATGGAAACTCAGATGATTCGTTCCACAACCCAAAACTTTAATACAAAATACTATGCGTACTTATATTGCAAGACCTCACTCATTTAGAACATGTAGCTAGCCTCCTCATTGGCCAGTCCTCCACTTTCCACCATATCTATATTTCATTTTTTTAATATATCTTATTCTTAAAGGAGAACTTATCTAATATTTTAAGCTGCTCTGTGCCTGGTAGTGGTGAACACAGAGCATAAAAAAGGTTACCTATCTAAACCCACATCATATAACAACATATTTAAAATACTGTTGGCTTCATCTTTCTCTGGTTTTCTTTATTAGGAGTAGTCATATTTGACTTGCAAAACAAAAAGCAACATTAGAAAGCAACAAGTAGTCAGTGTTAAAAAAAAAAAAAAAAATGGAAGAAAATGGAAAACAGATACTTCCTCTTACCTAGCCAAGCCAGAGAGAGCAGACATGGGTGGGAATTCCTCAAAACTGTCAACATTCAGCTCAGGTTTGGAAGAGCCGACTATAACAGAATCTGTTGGTTGTTTTCTGGCCCCAAATGGTGCCAAGTTTTCTTCTTTGTTATCCACCTCGTTTAGACTTTGACCCAGATCTCTGGCCACCTGCCGGCTAGAAACATGTCCAGAATTATTTTTTCGCCTTCCTCGTCTTGGTGCCTGGTCATCAGGAGCAGGTACAATGAAATCCCCTAAGCTGACTTTCTGACCAGAGCGTCTTTCACTATGGTAGGGCATAGGACTGGAACCAAAGCTTGGGCTACTATGGGAGACAATATCTGGAAAACCACTATAACTGGAAGACAGGTTTGACTTGAAGACTGAAGACCCACTGTGTGCTGAGGTGGATGAAGAAATATCCGAGATGCAGGATCTATTAGAAGTCTGTGAAAAAAGCTGCACACGGCTCCCCCTAGGCCCTGCGGTTTTCTTTTCTGAATTCCGTTCTGTCTTTTGGTTACAATGGCCACTGGATGTTTCATGGGCCTTGGCATTTGGAACTTTTGCAGGGGTTGAAGGTCCATTAGTCAGGATTTGACTGGTCTGCTCACGTAGGTAATTCAACAGGAAAGGCACAAAGTCTTTTTTAATTAAACTAAGAGAGGCAAGATTGGCATTCATATGGTTTTCCTACAAAAAGAAAAAAACATGATCAGGAAAAAGCAGCAATGATAGCCAATTTGACTAAACAACAATTTCCCTCTTCCACTGAGAAGGTAGGCTATCACTGTTAAAAATTAAATTATATAATCAGAAGAGGAACTCAAAATGTAAAAATATCAGAATAAAATTTTTCAAAGGGGAAGATGCAGTTAATTCAGGTTTCATCTTTATCCAATAGGTATCTCTGAGACCAGGTGGAAGAAGATAACCAATGGGATACTGTCATACCATGGTACAAACAATATCACAGTGGTAGGGTGAATCGAACTGGTGGAGATGTAGTATTAAATGTTAAGGAGGGCCTTGGAGTAAAAATTCTACAGGAGCTGAAACACACCTTGGCATCCCTATGGGTAGAAATCCCATGTGTAAAGGGGAAAAGGACAGTGATAGGAGTGTACTACTGTCTACTTGACCAGGATACTGAAGTGTCATCAGAAATTAGGGACAAATTGGGTAACACAATAATAAATGGGCAATTTCAACTACAGCAATATTGACTGTGGAAATGTAACATCAGGGCATGCTAGGGAGTTAAAATTCCTTGATGAAATCAAGGACTTCCTTATGGAGCAGTTGGTTCAGGAACTGACAAAAGCAAAGCAACTCTATGTTAGGAGTCACCGCCCAGGAAAAGGATCTAGGTATCATCGTTGAGGATACATTGAAACCCTCAGCTCAGTGTACAGCTAAGAAAGCAGTTAGAATGTTAGGAATTATCAGAAAAGGAATGGAAAATAAAGATGAAAATGTTATAATACCTTTATATTGCTCAATATAAAGGCACCTCAAATACTGTGTACAATTCTAGTCACTGTACCTCAAAAAAGATAAAATGAAATTAGAAAAGGAAAAAGGTACAGCAAAAGGCATAGGATGAGTTCCCTATGGGGAAAAGCGGCTAGGGCTCTTCAGCTTTAAGAAGAGACAGCTAAGGGGAGATTTGATAGAGGTCTATAAAATACACTTCTCCTTCCATATTTGCAGGGGTTAGGGGCAAAGCCAGCCCACAATTATGGAAAAATCGTGAATAATCTTTAGGGCTGATTGACCCACCCCTGCCTCCCGGACCTCTCCCACCTTACCTGGTGGTCTAGCCGTGAAGTGGGGCAAGAGCAATCTTCCTACACTCCTGCCACATGCAGCGCCATCAACAAAAATGGCTGCCATGAGTTCCTGTGGTCTCACGAGACTAGAGTGGGAACTCATAGCAGCCATTTTTTCAATGGCTCTGCACAGGGCAGGAGCATAGAAAGATCGCTCATGTCACACTTCACCAATAAACCACCTGGAGAGGTCCAGGAGGCGGGGGTGGGTCAGGGATTAGAAACTCGCAAGTAACCAAAGTCGCGAGTCCTAAACCCATGAATTTGGAAGGAGAAGTATACTGAGCGGGATTGAAAGGGTAGATGTGAATCACTTGTTTACTACTTCCAAAAATACAAGGACTAGGGGGCATACGATGAAGCTACTAAATAGTACATTTAAAACAAACCGAATAAAACATTTCTTTAATCGACATGTAATCAAACTCTGGAATTTGTTGCCAGAGAATGTGATGAAATCAGTTAGCATAGCACAGTTTAAAAAAAAGTTTGGATAATTTCCTAAAAGGGAAGTCCATAGGCTTGGAGAAATCCACTGCTTATTCCTAGGATAAGCATCATAAAATCTATTTCACTCCTCGGAATCTTGCCAGTTACCTGTGACCTGGGTTGGAAACAGGATACTGGGTTTGATGGACCATTGGTCTGTCCCAGTATGGCAATAGTCTTCATTCATTTTTCAGTTGGGGCCATTTCGAGTCCAAAAAAGCTGAAGGAGAACCGACAAATATCTTCCTACTTGGGGCCAAACAACCAAAATTTCTGGACTTCTATCTCCACCCTGAAGAGACGCTGCTTAGCCTTTCACTATTCCTCCCATTTAAGGAAATGACCAAGACAAGACGTGCAATGTATTTCCAAATCAGATAATACTTTTATTTGTAATTAGAGTATATAAAATGTAGTGTACCAGTAATAAATTGATATTATCAGACTGGAAATGCAATGGAGAGAAATATAAACAGAAGCTGGCAGAACCTGAATGTATGTATCGGTCTCTGCCTTAGAGCCGCAAGAAATGCTCATCATATAGGCTTAATTTTGGTCTACACCCCTACTCCTGTGCCAACCCTGTTGTTGTTATGTTATTTCAATTGATGCAAAATTGCCTCTATACTGCCCTTTTCCTTATTGCCTCCTTGTTTCATTTTACACAGTTGAGAAGCCACTATACTCATTCGATAGTCCACGATATCGCCTTTTTATCCAGTTGTAATCTGTATGGTATCCCAGAATGTGGCTTATATACCTTTAGGACCCCTGAGAAAGGAGTTTCTTTCGAAACATGGACAGTCAAGTCCTGGTTCATCACTCCTTTGGACACAAATTTATGTTTAAGCAGCGCTTGTTGAATAAAGACTTGGCACCCTGTACATCGGGGTTTCTCAACGCGCAGTATGGGCCGCTCGTTGGGGATACACAGGATGACCGCTGCCCATCCCCCACCCATCTGCTCGCCGCCACTCGCCACCCACCCACTATATTTAATTATAGCCCTACTGGTGCCGCAACTACAGGAAGGGAATGGCCAGGCACACCAACCCACAAGCCTTCCACGTGATGTCAATTCTGATATCGGAAAGAAGGTGGGGCCAGCCCAAGCAGATATGGGCTGGCCCGGACCATCTCTCAGAACTGACATTGGGGGGGAAGGCTTCTGGACCTGCGGCGGGCAATCGCTGCATGCACCTGGCCTTCCTTTCTCTTCCTGTAGTTGTGGTACCACCGGGGCTGTAATTAAATGTAGTGGGCGGGTGGCGAAGGGGAAGGAGGAAGAATTGGCGGTGGGTCAGATTGGGGGCAGGCAGGCTTCAGCGGAGGGCGGGAGGTAATTAAATGGAGTGGGTAGGTGTCGGATGGCAGCAGGTCAGCTTTGGGGGCAGGAAGGCTTCGGTGCAGCTTCGGGGGAGGAAGAGGGCAGTAACTTGGGACATAGGAGGGAGAGAGGGAGAGAATAGAAAGGGACAATTGTTGGGCCTGAGTTCAGAAAGAAAGGATGCACAATCGGAAGGAAATGCAACCAGAGACTCATGAAATCGCCAGACAACAAAGGTAGGAAAAAGCACAGTTACTTACCGTAACAGGTGTTATCTAGGGACAGCAGGCAGCTATTCTCACATATGGGCGACGTCATCAGCGGAGCCCAGTTGCGGAAGCTCATAAGCAGACTTGCTTGAATAAACTAGAAGTTTCGACTCGACCGCACTGCGCATGCGCAAGTGCCTTCCCGCCCAGCGTAGGGCGCGTCTCCTCAGTTCAGATAGCTAGCAGAGAAGCCAACCAGGGGAGGTGGGGGGGGTTATAAGAATAGCTGCCTGCTGTCCCTGGATAACACCTGTTACGGTAAGTAACTATGCTTTATTCCAGGACAAGCAGGCAGCCTATTCTCACATATGGGTGACCTCCAAGCTAACCAGAATGGGATGGTGGGAGCGTTGGCAATTTAGGAGAATAAATTTTGTAAAACTTTTGGCCAAACTGTCCATCCCGTCTAGAGAAAACATCCAGAGAATAGTGAGAAGTGAAAGTATGAACCGTAATTTCAAACCGTTCTTCAGATATGTTAAAGGGAAACAGCCAGCTAGGGAGGAGGTGGGACCGCTGAATGATGGAGTCAGGAAGGGAGTAGTGAAGGAGGAGAAAGAAGTCGCGGAAAGACTGAACATGTTCTTTTCGTCTGTATTTACAAACGAAGACACAACCAACATACCGGAACCTGAGCAATTCTTCAATGGAAATCAAGCAGAAAAATTAACCGAGAGCGAACAGAATGCTAGGTATAATCAAGAAGGGTATTACAGCCAGGACGAAAGAAGTTATCCTGCCGCTGTATCGGGCGATGGTGCGCCCACACCTGGAATACTGTGTCCAGTTTTGGTCGCTATACCTTAAGAAGGATATGGCGTTACTCAAGAGAGTTCAGAGAAGAGCGACACGTCTGATAAAAGGGATGGAAAACCTTTCATACGCTGAGAGATTGGAGAAACTAGGTCTCTTTTCCCTGGAGAAGAGGAGACTTAGAGGGGATATGATAGAGACTTATAAGATCATGAGGGGCATAGAGAGAGTAGAGAGGGACAGATTCTTCAAACTTTCAAAAAATAAAAGAACAAGAGGCCATTCGGAAAAGTTGAAAGGGGACAGATTCAATACAAATGCCAGGAAGTTCTTCTTTACCCAACGTGTGGTGGACACTTGGAATGTGCTTCCAGAGGACGTTATAGGGCAGAATACAGTACTGGGATTTAAGAGAGGATTGGACATTTTTCTGCTGGAAAAGGGACTAGAAGGGTATAAATAGAGGATTACTGCTCAGGTCCTGGACCTGTTGGGCCGCCGCGTGAGCGGACTGCTGGGCAAGATGGACCTCAGGTCTGACCCAGCAGAGGCATTGCTTATGTTCTTATGTTCTTATGAGGACCAAGTAGCAGCCTTGCAAATTTCCTCAATAGGTGTAGATCTGAGGAAAGCTACTGAAGATACCATTGCTCTGACTTTATGGGCTGTGACTCTACTGTGTGGGTGTAATCCAGCCTGGGCATAGCAGAATGAGATACAAGCAGCCATCCAGTTGGAGATGGTACGCTTAGAAATAGGATGTCCCAACTTATTTTGATCGAAGGAGACAAAAAGTTGAGGAGCAGTTCTGTGTGGTTTGGTGCGTTCCAAATAGAAGGCCAAAACACGTTTACAGTCCAGAGTATGAAGAGCTACTTCTCCAGGATGAGAATGAGGCTTTGGAAAGAATACTGGAAGAACAATGGATTGGTTGAGATGAAATTCCAATACCACTTTAGGGAGGAATTTAGGATGAGTACGAAGAACCACTTTGTTGTGATGGAACACCATGAAAGGTGGATCAGCAACTAAAGTTTGCAGTTCACTGACTCGTCGAGCAGAAGTGAGGGCAATAAGAAACACCACTTTCCAAGTGAGATACTTCAGATGAGCCTGGTCATTTGGTTCAAATGGAGGCTTCATCAGTTGAGCAAGGACAACATTGAGGTCCCAAACCACAGGAAGTGGTTTGAGAGGAGGTTTGACATTGAAAAGTCCTTTCATGAATCTGGAAACCACCAGATGAGCAGAGAAGGGTTTCCTTTTGATAGGCTGATGGAAAGCTGCAATTGCACCGAGATGGACTTGGATCGATGTAGACTTGAGGCCATAAGTTGATAAGTGCAAAAGATAATCCAAAACAGAAGATAAGGAGGAATGTTGGGGCTCCTTATCATGAGAAAAACACCACGTAGAAAATCTAGTCCATTTTTGGTGATAGCATTGTCGAGTGGTAGGTTTCCTAGAAGCCTCTAAAACGTCTCTGACAGGTTGAGAAAACTGCAGAGGAGTCATGTTGAGAGATACCAGGTGTAGAGACTGCAGGTTGGGATGAAGTAGAGATCCTTGGCTCTGTGTAAGCAGAGAAGGAAACACTGGAAGGAGGAATGGCTCCCTGCTGCTGAGTTGAAGTAGAAGGGAGTACCAAGGCTGTCTGGGCCACCGAGGAGCAATCAGAATCATGGTGGCATGATTGTTCTTTAGCTTGACCAAAGTCTTGAGAATGAGAGGGAATATAGGAAATGCATAGAGGAAGAGATTCATCCATTCCAGAAGAAAAGCATCTGCCTCGAGGTGATGAGGAGAGTATATCCTGGAGCAGAACTGAGGCAGTTTGTAATTGTGGGGAGCTGCAAAGAGGTCTATCCGAGGTGTTCCCCACTGTGAAAAAACGTGATGTAGAGGCAAGGAATGGAGTATCCATTCGTGAGGTTGCAGAAGACGATTCAAGTTATCCACCAAGCAATTCTTCGCCCCTTGGATATAGACAGCTTTGAGGAAGGTGTTGTGGCAGATTGCCCAGTCCCAAACCTTCATAGCTTCTTGACAAAGGGAGACAGATCCCGTCCCTCCCTGCTTGTTGACATAATACATGGTGACTTGGTTGTCTGTCCGAATGAGAACTACCTGGTCGTGAAGATGTTGAAAAGCGTTGAGAGCCTTGAAAATCGCTCCGAGTTCCGACAGATTGATGTGACATTGACGATCCGTACTGGTTCAGTGGCCTTGTGTATGGAGACCATTGAGATGAGTGCCCCAAGTGTAGGTTGAAGAGTCTGTCGTGAGGACCTTCTGATGAGGGGGCATTTGAAAAAGCAAGCCTCTGGAGAGACTGGAAGAGAGCATCCACCAACGGAGAGACTGCTTCAAAGAAGGAGTGACTGTGATGTGTTGAGAAAGTGGGTCGCAAACCTGCGTACATTGAGAAGCCAGGGTCCACTGAGGAATTCTGAGGTGAAGTCTGGCAAAAGGAGTCATGTGTACTATGGAGGCCATGTGACCTAGTAGTACAATCATGCTGATATGGAAGAGCGGGAAGACACTGCATGACAGAGTTGAAGTAGAGCTTCCAGACGTTGTTGTAGAAGGAATGCTCCGAGTTGGATAGTATCCAGAACAGCTCTGATGAATTGTAGATTCTGTGAGGGCTGAAGTTGGGATTTGGGAAAGTTGATTTCGAATCCCAAACTTTGTAGGAACCAGGTAGTCCGCTGGGTCACTACAATAACCCCCTGAGATGTTGAATCTTTGATAGCCAGTCGTCCAGGTAGGGAAATACCTGAAGACCATGGTTCCTTAGAGCTGCTGCTACCACTACAAGGCACTTGGTGAACACCCTGGGAGATGAAGCCAGGCCGAAGGGCAGCACTCTGTATTGAAAATGCAGATTCCCCACCCGAAATCTGAGGTATTGACGGGAGGCCGGATGAATGGGAATATGATTGTAGGCCTCCTTGTGATCCAGAGAGCATAACCAGTCGTTCTGCTCGAGAAAGGGATAAAGGGATGCCAGGGATAACATTCGAAATTTTTCTTTGACCAAAAATTGGTTGAGAGCCTTGAGATCTAGAATGGGCCGCAGATTGCCCGTCTTCTTCGGAACAAGGAAGTAACGGGAATAAAACCCCCTGTTCTGCTGTTCCAAAGGAACTGGTTCGATGGCATGGAGACAAAGCAGAGCTTGAGCTTCATGAAGAAGAAGGGCGGTCTGGGATGGACTCGAAGGATACTCTCTTGGAGGAAGGTCTGGAGGAACCTGGGTGAAATGAAGAGAGTAACCTTCCTTGATGATGGTGAGCACCCAGAGGTCGGATGTAATTGTCGTCCATCGATGGTAAAAATGATGGAGACGACCTCCTCTATAGGGGGAAAAGAAGGCAGAGTCAGAACGGTGGAGGTTATGCTCTGTTTTAAACAGTCAAAAAGGCTGAGTAGCCTTAAGAACAGCAGAAGGTTGAGATTTTTGTTGCTTCTCAGGCTGCTGTTTCTTAGGAGGAGGGTGATTGTAAGGAGCCGTACTCGGAGCAAAACGCTTCTGATATATAGGAGAAGAGTGTGCAGGTTTGGCAGGAGCTAGCTTTGGCTTAGGTCTGACAATAGAAGCAAAGGATTTTTCATATTCAGACAATTTCTTGGTGGCTGCTTCGATGGATTCATCAAAGAGGTCATTGCCTGCACAAGGAATATTGGCCAAGAGGTCCTGAAGATTGGGGTCCATGTCAATGGTGCGAAGCCAGGCAAGGCGACGCATGGCTACAGAGCAAGCAGCTGCCCGGGCAGACAACTCGAAGGCATCATAAAATGACTGAAGGAGATGTAATCTGAGTTGTGATAAAGAAGCAATGACTTCTTGAAATTCAAAGTGCTTTTGAGTATCCAAATAAGTCAAGAACTTTGGTAATAGAGTGATGAGGAACTCAAAATAAGTAATAAAATGAAAATTATAATTGAGGACTTTAGAGGACATCATGGCATTTTGATAGATGCGACATCCGAATTTGTCCATAGTTTTCCCTTCCCTTCCCGGAGGAACGGTGGCATAAACCTTGGAAGGATGGAACCTCTTCAAGGAGGACTCGACAAGCAGGGACTGATGAGATAACTGTGAGTTGTCAAGCTCTTTGCGATGTACAGTTTTATACCTAGAGTCCAATTTGCCTGGAACAGCCGGTATGGTATAAGGGGTCTCCAGGCATCGGCCAAAAGTCTGAGACAAAAGCTTGTGAAGAGGAAGCTTAAGTGACTCTGCTGGAGGTTGAGGGAGATGCATGACTTCGAGGTACTCCTTAGAGTATTTGGAAACAGCATCTAATTGAAGATCCAAAGCAACAGCCATCTGACGAAGAAAAGATGAGAAAGATAGCTGATCTGCCAATGCTTTGCCTTGAGAAGGACTCGAGGTCATCGAGGCAGCCTGGGTCGAAGATGAAGCTTCGGCAGGAAAAAAAGGCATCAAAAGAATATGGAGACTTGGACGAAGCAATCAAACCGCTGCCTCCTCGGTCTGCCCCAGCAGACGGACGGAAGATTGAAAATTTTTTTTTAAAACTAGAAATAAAAGAAATAAAGTAAGAACAGCGATTCGTGAAGAAAAAAATACAAACCGCGGCTCAGAGAAGGCACGAAGTAACGAAGTTAAACGCAGAGAGTCAAAGATGGACTTCTTGGCTCTGCGGAAAACTGAGAACTGAGGAGACGCGCCCTACGCTGGGCAGGAAGGTACTAGCACATGCGCGGTGCGGTTGATTCGAAACTTCTAGTTTCTTCAAGCAAGTCTGCTTGCGAGCTTCCGCATCCGGGCTCCGCTGATGTCACCCATATGTGAGAATAGGCTGCCTGCTTATCCTGGGATAAATAATTTTATTTTCAATTTAGTGATCAAAATGTGTCCGTTTTGAGAATTTATATCTGCTGTCTATATTTTGCACTATATTTGTCTATTTTTCTATAGTTGTTACTGAGTTGACATTGCATATTTTAAAGTCAACATCTTTGAAACACCCCCAATGATAATTAACATTTTCTCTGTGTAGTGTGCTATGTGTTTTTTTTAATTTTGTGGTTACCATTATGTATTAATAGGATTAAATTGTGTGTATATGAAAAATGGATGGAAGAAATTGCATTACAATTAGTATTACTATTATGGGGTAGAGTCAGGAGCGGAGTTTGGGCGGGGTTACTCTGTTGGTATTTGTTAGGCTTAGGGGTACTTGGCTTGAAAAGGTTGAGAAACTGCTGGACATCATCTTTTTCCTTTTGTTCGCTCCATGTTCTTGTGCCCATATCTGGAAGATTGTTCACTGTCCTTTGTAGGTTTTCTGTGGTCAGGTCCTTTGTCCAGATGTGTCTGGTCAGTTGTTGACTCAGCAGTTGCTAGAAGTTACACAAGTTGGCTTAGCAGTTAGTAATAGAGTACTTGTTTATCTGCTGACACACATCACCTGGTTTCTTCTGTTGCAAGCTTGTGCTCTTTCTTGAGAAACGAAACTTATCTGACCACAAGTTCTTCCTTAGTTTAGTCACAGTAGAAATGTCTTTTAATTTGCACTTGTAGGAGTGACTGTATTTCATGGAGTTTACTGTCATAGCACCCCTCTTCAACCAGAACACCTGGTCTCAGTCATACATACAAAAAACAAACAAAAAATCCTTTTCAAATATAAACCCACAAACTAAAAGTATTATTGTACACAAATGAAACCCTAATATGCCAGATTCTGCACACAGTATACTACAACAGAAATAGAAAGAAATGCATTTCTTCCTGAACAGTCCAAAATAAAAAAAGAGATGTAAATTTTCAAAACTGACATATTTCAATCACTAAATTTAAAATAAAAACATTTTTCCTACCATTGTTATCTGGTGATTTTATTTTTCTAATCATCTTGTTCCCTCTGTGCTCTTAACTCTGTTTCCAATGCCTCCTTATACATTTGCTGTTTCTTTCCTCTCCTTCACTTTTTGCAGTACATCCATCATTTGCACCAATTTTCATATTCAGTTTTCTTCTATTTTTCTGCCTCCATCTCAGATCTATCTATCTCTCCATTTCCTCCCCCATTTCCCTCCCCTCCATCCATGTGCCCCCAATTCCTCTCCTCTCTGCCCTCCCATTCAGCATATTATTATTATTCTTCCCCCTCCCCCAAATGTTCTCTCCACTCATTTTTAAAGCGCCCCTCAACCATAAAAACTACAAGGAGATTGCAGGAGCAGCAGAAATTCTCTAGCACTGCCCATGGTCTCCTCTGCACTTTTTCTTTGCTGTGATCTGCCCAAGGGGAAACAGAAGCTGCTGCAGAGGGGAGGGAATGGACCACAGCAGAACAGTACAAAGGCAGCCATCGCTAGCATCCTCCTTGTAGCTTTTGAGGTGAAACCCGGTGGGGAGCTGCAAGCCACACAAGAGGTCTTATGATCTTAAGAGGTGTGTGGCCTTAACCTGCACTGCTGGGCCTGGGAAACTGCAGGCTAGTATAATACCTGGTCCCTATACTATCTGCTCTTCCATTTAAGACCTCAGCGGTGCAAGCTGTGAGTAAATTTCATTTCACAGTGCTATTAGCACCAAAATCTTCATCGGTCTAATTTCAAATAAATTTCTACAGATATTTCTTGCTTTATAAATATTTTAGTATAATTTAATTTTTAAATCAGATACTCATCTCTTTAATGGAGCATAGCAGGGGTTCTTCACCAACATAGGCTATGTTTCGCCCAAGGGGCTTCTCTTTAATGGAGCATAGCAGGGGCTCTTCACCAACATAGGCTATGTTTCGCCCAAGGGGCTTCTCTTTAATGGAGCATAGCAGGGGTTCTTCACCAACATAGGCTATGTTTCGCACAAGGGGCTTTATCAAGGTAAAGCCCCTTGGGCGAAACATAGCCTATGTTGGTGAAGAACCCCTGCTATGCTCCATTAAAGAGATGAGTACCTGATTTAAAAATTAAATTATACTAAAATATTTATAAAGCAAAAAATATCTGTAGAAATTTATTTGAAATTAGACCGATGAAGATTTTGGTGCACTGTGAATGAAATTTACTCACAGCTTGCACCGCTGAGGTCTTAAGTGGAAGAGTACTGAAACTATCTAAGGTTATGTGTTTTTTTATATTTATTTAAAACGTACAGAGTTATTCAAAAAGTAGCTATCATTAAGTATATTATAGAAAACGCTGTGTACAAAGCCTCGAAAAAGGGGATGGCGGCCTAACCTAAACAGAGAAGGAAGGTTTTACGGTAGCTCACGCGCAAGAAACAGCAGATAGTTTCAAGCAGCCTCCAGACCCATTTATAGAAAAGGATGGCTCAGCAGTCAGCTGCCTTTAGCTACCACCATAGGATTTTCCCAAAACTTTTTTTTTAATACTCATTTCAGTGCTGGGCTTACTTTAGTAGCACAACTAAAGTCCGTTTGCTTTTTTTTTTTTTTTTTAGGGGGGTGGGGGGAGAAGAGAAGGTGGCCGTTACCTCGGATACCTGAAGCTCTTGACTCTCTTTTATCCAGCATAGCAAAACGCGCACTGACACCTCCTCTCGCAGCACTAACTCCAAAACAGCCGCCATTCCAGCTTGCCGCAAGGGCGCGTGCGCATAGCCCCAGTCCTGGCAGCAAAGGCCGAGTCTACTCAAAGGGGTGGCGGGGTGTGTGCCCCACCTCCAAGTTGCTTCCCAGACACTGGAGCGCGAGCTGTTTGTCGGTGGAGGCAACAAACTCTCGTCTGGTATTCTCAGTTATAGGAAAGAACACCCGCTTAAGTGGAGGAACGTGTGCAGCAACAATGACAGAGTCAGGACAAGTCTCAGCTCGCCGGGTGCTCAAGTAGCAGCAGGTGGAAATCAGACTATTACCATCAAAAGCGCAGAGTGAACTTGTAGTAGCGTCAAGCGGAGGGGGCGGAGCCGCTCCTTATTACGTGGATTTAAGAAACTAAAACCTACAGTACTGCAAAAGAAAGCCCGGGAAACGGTGCACTCGCGCCTCTGCCCGCCAAACAGAGGAGAAGTGGGCGTGGCCAGCCTTCAGCAAAGGTGGGGACTGAGCATCAGATACTGCCGCAGTGGTGTTTCGGAAGCTCAGGGCGTCGCGTGCTCTTCCAGTCGCTCTGCAACGGGTTAGAGATGGCCTCGAGATTTGCGCGGTTCGAGCCGGAGGTCCGGCGCGCTCCTCTGGGATTTTCAGTGGGGGGCGTGGCCGCTGAAAGGCGCACGCAGCTGAGCGGCGGCTTCGCCCAGTTAACAACCGGGGCATGGGGCGCCCGCGTTGCGCTGAGGTTTCCCTTGCGCGTCTTTTTCCTCTCATGCGCGGTATTTGTCTGCGCTGGCGGGGCGGAGCTGGCCTAGCGGCCCGGGGTTTGCATTTCTCTCTGTGGCCGCTGGTGGCTCTGCTTCCCGTTCCCTTTCTGTCGAATCGTGGAGGGGCGCAGGAAGCGGCCCCGGCGCCATGACTGAAGATTCGCCCAAAAGACGCAAGGCTAATTTCAACGAGGCGGAGACGCAAGTGCTCATCGAGCAGGTCCTGAAGCACGAGCACGTCCTGTTCGCTGCTGGCTCTCACCGGGCCTCCCCTGGCCAAAAGCGACGCGTTTGGGAGTACATTATGGACAAGGTAAACCTAGTGGCCGCTTGCCCCCGGGAGGTGGAGGATCTAAAGAAGCGCTGGCGAGACCTGAAGAGGCGAGACCGGAGCAAGGTCTGCCGGATCTCCGAGGTGTATGGCGGGCCGATGCCTCTGCCCGAGGAGATCTCGTCGCAGGTGGACCTGGTGTACGGGTCCGTCCAGCCCGAGACGCTGCCGATAGTGGGCGGCTTCGATACCCTGGATCTGCCTGTGTTCGCCCCCCCGGTGGAAGATCACGGTGAGTGAGAGGGGCAGCCATTCTCCTTAGGCTGATGGCTTTGCTAAACTGTTGAGTAGAGGCTAGTTTCTCCTGGGGGGACGACACACATAAACTTCATGCATGACACAGATGATGATCGGCCTTATGGTGGGGTGGGGGGGGGGATTAGGTAGGGAAGAGGTAGTTAATTAAGATGCAGTAAAAATCCTGGCATGTTCCCGGTGAGGTGTGTCTGTGAGCAGCCCATGGTCTTTGCGCGCGCCCTGCTTGCAGCTCCGTTAGCAATGATAATGACCTAGTAGCGATTTTCAAATCTTGTTTTTTTTGAATTAGGGGGTTAGGAGCCCCCACCCCGTCGTACACACACGTGATTCGCTGCAAACATTTTAAAAAAAAGTCCCAAAAAAGGAAATGTATCAAAATCCTGCTTGACTTCACCTACTCGACGCTAGTGTAGTAGAAAAGTGTACAGCATGTTACAAGTTAGTGGAACCATTCATCAAACCATTTAAATAATAAACGGAGGCGGGGATACATGGTGCTGATTAAACTCGGGGAGTGTGCCAGCAAATCGGATCAATTCACGATGGTATTGTAGCTCCGATCTGGCCATCATGAATAGCACATTGCCTGTGGTTTCTCCCTTTGTATCTTCATTATTAAGCTGTCTGCAGGCAGCGTTGTAAAAATCGGGAAATCGTTCGTGTCTTTGGCAAAGACTTTTGCTTGTCTTCATTTCTATAGTGCTAATAACTATTTTGGTGAAGTGTAGACTTGGTGGAGCTTAACAGGAATATCCCAACCTCACCATGAAGTCTGTTTTGGGGCCAGAGCCCCAAGGCCATGTACTAAGTATTTATTTGTTTGTGAAGTTGTTCCAGGGGTTGCTCACTAAAGGCTTATCCCAAATCACTTGTGTTTCTAGTTTGACTCTGGAAGATCCTCTACTGGAAATAGAGAAATACATGCTTCACAAATGGAAGAATGCCAGCGAGAGACTAGCAGGCAAAGCTGGGCTATTTATCCTAAATCTCAACAATCTTTTTTTGTGGATGGGTGATTTTTGCAGCACATAAGCAGCTGTGACATTGGCATAGCCTGAGCTCTGATGGCACCTTTGGGTGCCTTTATTATGGTTCATAGACAATTGCGCGCATGCAAGACACAACCCTCAGTTTTATAATCATACCCTCCCTTTTCTTGCGCGTGAAGCGGAAATATAAACATACCTGTAAATGAAGAAATGTGGACGTTCGAGGCGAGAAAAATCCGTGCAAGACAAATATTCGTTATAGATCAAGTACTAGCAAAACCAGATCTTTACCTATAACGGACACGGTCAGGCAGCGAAAGGAAGGCGGGCTGTTCGGTGGACATATATAATGTGGAAACGTAACCATGGTAACGAAAATGCATTCACGTGACTTATATTGAAAACGCAAAGAGTCAAGGGAATCATACTGAGCACGTGTTGACGTGATGACGTGTTCACGTGCTGTACGTGCGCGTGTCCTTCGATGGGCAAGCGGCCTCTAGTGGCGCGCTGAATTGTCTTGCGCTGAGTTGTCGCTGCGCTCAATTGTCTTGCGCTGAGTTGTCGCTGCGCTCAATTGTCTTGCGCTGAGTTGTCGCTGCGCTCAATTGTCTTGCGCTGAGTTGTCGCTGCGCTCAATTGTCTTGCGCTGAGTTGTCGCTGCGCTCAATTGTCTGCGCGATTTTGTCCACGTGCGATTGTCTTGCGCACCTTTGACCTGTCACCCTTTATTATGCTTCAGCTCTAGCTTTGTATTCATTAAAAGCAGAGCTAGTAGCCACTTTATTTCAAGTGCCTGTTTCTTCCTTTTTGGTTTTCTCTTTTACATCTTCACACTTTCTAAATAATTGTCTCATTCTTTTTGGAAAAATGTCACCTCTGGAGTCCAGATAGACCACCTTTTTCTTCTCCTTTGGGGCTTGAATGTGAATTTGACTTCACAGACTCTAGTTTAGGTGTAAGGTTCAATTCATGCTTGGTACCAAGTTATTTATTTAGACATTTCTAATGGTGGAAATGGAAGCACCTTCTCCTCACCTCTTGACATTTCGCCACCTTAGAATTGCATGGTTCTAACTGTACCAAAAGTCATTCTCGCAGTTAGAACCTTGTAATCCCATGCATAGACTAATTTCTGTACATAGAATCGTGTAATTTCTTATGAAATGAAGGAACGGTTAAGTTGCAATAAATCCTCGTGAGTGTTGTAACATCTACATGATGGAACCCGGAAGTCATCGAAGTTAAAAATACTGAAAATTGTTACTTAGAACCCTGTAATTCTAAGGTCACGATTTGTTCTCTGGAAAGCTGTTCTTTTCTGTGCCTCTCCTCTCCATTACTATCTCCATACTCTCTACTTGGCACATACTCTCTGCTTGGAACAAATGTCTAACCACCCTCATTTCCAATTCTCCCTCCTACCAATCCTTCAGGAAATCAATTAAAACCTATCTCTGATAAATTTCTCTGACTCCTTCCTACCTTGTATCTCTGAAATTCTTCCGGATATACCTAACTACTCTCGGTTTACTAATGTAATTTGAAACTTTTCTCTGTAACATCGCGGTCTGTGTACAGTCTCTTCCTCTGTAAACCGCTCTGAACTGCTTGTGGTATTACGGTATACAAAAATGGTGTTATTATTATTACTTTGTTTTGTTACCCTCAGCCTGGAGATTCCTTCTCTGACTATTCAAGACCCACTTAAAGGCTTACTCTTAGAGTGCTTTTAAATACAAACAGTTTTATTTCAATGTCATTACCATAGCAAACTAAGCAGTGTATGATAAAATCAATTAAAACATTCAAGAAACAGAACTCCATTCAAAATAGAAAAAGTCCCCTCCCCAAAAGGAATAATTCATCACATCATTCATACACATCAAACTGTAGTAACCAAGATAAACGCATACTAACACTTTCATAGACACAGCTCTCGACATCAGATGCTGGGGAACAGTATCTAGAAGGCCTGCTGAAAATAAGCCTTCATTCCTCTCAAATCATAATAAGGATTGCTTCTCCTGCAATTCTATTGGTAGGGCATTCCATAAGACTGGACCCAAATAAAAAAATTTTTAAAAAGCCCCCTTACAGGTAGCTTCCAACCTGGCACATTTCACTGCTGGCACTTGAAGGCAAAGCCTAGTGGAAGATTCCAGCAACCATGCTAAAATATAATGTTAAATTTCTTGCCTTCTAGGGATTTGTGCCAAAATCTAAAATTATGTAAATAACTTATGTAATTTTTTAACAGTACATTTCTTATGAATCTCCTTTAGGAAAAGGAAGGGTGGGGAGGTGGGATTCTAACATCTGTGAAGGCAGTCCCTGAGTTACTTATGTACGACTTGTGCTTAAGAATGTGGTTGTAGCTTCATTTGATTTCACTGAGCAGTGTTTCCAATGGCACAGACTCCTACACTTCTCTTGCAGCATTAAGAACAGTGTGTGGTTGTGCATGCTGTATCTTAGAGGGAATACTGGTAGGGACAGTTGGCCCTTTTGTCATCTGGGAGCAGAGGTAAGCAGCAAGAATCTTAAAATCTACAAGTTCTGAGTTGCATACAAATCCAACTTAAGAACAGTTTTAAAAACGTAACTCGTTCTTAACCCAGGAACTGCCTGTGTTTAACAGAGTTGTAGTTGTTTGGTGTTCTGATTACATCTGCCGGAATTCTGTGCAAAACAAATTCAGAATTCTGCGCACAAGAAAATAGCAAATTCTGCAAGTTTATTTGTCAAAATTTAAATAATTTTGCTAGTTATTATCCTTATTCTATTTAGGACATTTAAAATGTTTTTCTTCTACCTTTGTTGTCTAGATCAGTGTTCTTCAACCTTTTTATACCTACCTTTTTACACCTATGGACCGGCGGAAATAAAAGAATTATTTTGTGGACCGGCAAACTACTAAGACTGAAATTTAAAAAAACATTTTCACCCCGTCTCCGCGAGTTCGGTCCCCGCAAACCATCTTATCCCATCCGCACAAGCCTCAGTTATGATTTTATATTGAACATATTTTATTAAAGTATAAAAAGAAACAATATTCTGTACAATTGTCATTTTATAAATACAAATATACAGAGCAAGGACCAACAAAACCCCTGTTTCCCCTCCCCTTCACATATATCCCCTCCACTATCAAGAAAACTGAACAAGCCAAATTATTACAGAATGCTACACAGAAATATCATGCTAACAGAATACTGCAGTCATACATGACAGGAATAGTGTTAGAGGAGTGCTGGAAGCTAAAGAAGCACTGCCTGGGCTTTGCAGTCCCCAGTTATGTCTCTAGCAGGATATATAGTTCAAATCTGATATATTCTAATGACAAAATAGAAATAAAATTATTTTTTTCTACCTTTATTATCTGCCCATTTTGTTCTGCTTTCTTCTGTCTTTTCTTAAATTTCTTTCCAAGGTCTTCAATCTATCTGCCACTTCTGTCCCTTCCTGTCTTCTACCTATTATTCCAATATCCAGAACCTCCTTTTTTTTTTTTTTTTTTTTACTGCATCCACCCTGTGTCCAGCATTTCCCACCTACTCCGTCAAGTCCTACTCAGTCAAGTCTGCTTTTTTCCTTCACCCTACAACCTCCATGTCAAGCATCTTCCTGTGTTCTTTTTTTCTTCCTGTTGCTGAGCCATCCAGCCAATCCACCATCTTTCTCCATCCCAGTGCCTCCCCTCTTTTCCCCATCTTAATCCAGCAGATACCTTCCATTACCCTACTCCCTCCATTCCTTATTCAGCATCTTCTCCTTGTCTCCCTATTCCCCCTTCACCATGTCCAGCATATCCCCTCTGTCTCCCTACTCCCTCTACCCCTGTCTAACATCTTACTTCTGTCTTCATACTCCACCCTCCTGTTCAGCATTTTCCATGTCTCTCTGCCCCCTGCAAGGTCCAGCAACTATCTTTGTGTACCTATTCTTCCAATTCCCACCTAGTTCCAATAACTATCCTCCCCCATGGGGATCCACCATCTTCCTTCTGTCACACCAATCCCCCCCTCCTGGGTCTACCATCCCCTTCCAACAACACCTATATCACATTTTTCCCTCTCCTTATAATCCAGCATCTCTTATTTCCTCCCTTGGCTGCTGGCCCCGATCCACTCTTCCAGCACTCGATTGCTATTAGCCCTACCTTCGATCCCGGTCCCGCTAAACTTGGCAGCAATAACAAAGCAAAACCTACCCTACCTTCAATTATGGTCCTGCTAAATCAGACAGCTAGAATGAAGACAGAAGCCGCGGGACCTTTCCTCTTGCCTGAATTGCTATTCGCTACAAGCTCTGCCTGTCTCAATCCTGCCCCTCAAAAACAGGAAGTCACTTCAGAAGGGGGCGGGATCAAGATCGGCAGAGCCTATAGCGATGTAGGCAAGAGCAAAAGTCCCGCGGCTTCTGTCTTTCTTTTTGCCGGCCACTTGTAGCAGTACCGCAGCTGATCTTAACGCCGGCCCTGGAAGGGAAAGGGGAAGAGATGCCCGACAGGAAATTTAATTCGTAGATCTCACCGGCCCTGCGCGGACCGGCAGAAAGTTTCTGCGGACCGGCAGTTGAAGAACTGTGGTCTAGATGTTTTATTTTTCCATCATGTTGGTTTGCTTCACTTTTCTACTTTCCTGTCTGCCAATTCTCTTTCAAGGGGCTGCTGCTATTGTTTGTCTCTTCTCCTCTCTCCTGTCTATGCCCTCACTGCACCTGCTTCTGATATATTGATCATTCCTTTTTAGTTCTTATCTGCCTCTTTCTTACCCTCCTCTTTTTCATTTTTCAGCTACCTAATAAATTTCCATCTTCTTTCCCGTCCTCCATTCCCTTTCATCTTCAACATACTCCCCATTAGCATATTTCCACCCTCTGTAATATCTTTCCTCTAATCTGTTTCCTTGCCACCATCTCCTCCCACTTAGTTCTACCATTTTTAGTGTCTTCCTTCCTCCACCCTTATAGCCCAGCATCTGTTCCCTCTTCCTTTCCTCCACACCCTCGTAGCCTGAAATCCCCCTTTCTCTTCCCTCCTGTACTCTCCACTCCTGCACTCCCCCCCCCCCCCATGGGTCAGCATTTCTCCCACTCTATTCCCTCACTCCTATTGCCAGGCATCTCTTCATCGCTCCATTCTGCTCCTGGATCCAACATATCCCTCCTCCTCCTCTCACCTCCTGTGTATCTTTCCCTCCCTCTTATCCATGTCCAACACCTCCCTTGTGCCCTTGGTCAAACCTCTCTATCTCCCTCCATGCACCACCTCTCCCTCATCACTTGCAATTTCACTCTCCCCTCAACATGCATATTCTCCCTCCCCCTGTGCCAGCATCTTTCCTTCCTCACCTCTCCCCCCTGTGTCTACATCTTTCCTTCATCCCCTTCTATGTACTCTAAGGCTTCTCTGAGTTGCGCTATCAACAGTGATTCCTACATGCTGCCTGTCTTTAACATAGAATCCTTCCCTCTGCAGCCGGAGAGACTTCCAGGTTAGTGACAGGCAGCATGTGGGAATCGCTGCAGATACCGCAACCTGGAGAAGCTGACAGCCAAGATTTTGCATGGAAAAGGGAAATTCTGTGGAAATTCTGCATCATGCAGTAGCACAGAATTCCACCACGAGTACTTCTGTTTTTTTGTTGCATTCTCAATGACTTATACTTTCTCTAATAAACAACCTTTAGGATAGACCTACTGAATATACTCGAATATAAACTGACCTGAATATAAACCAAAGTAACCTTTTATCCCCCCAAAAAAGAAGGAAAAAGGTTGACTCTAATATAAACTAAGGGGGTCAATATTCAAGTGCAGTACCTTGCCCTGCCAGGCTATGCACCCTGTTCCCCCTCCTTCACTGCTCTGCCAGGATCTACATCTAGCCCTCTCACTCACTCCCTCTTGTCCTGCCAGTCTCTGCACTCCGCCCGTTCCCTCCCTGACAAGTTCTATATTCTGTACCCCCTCCCTCCCAAAGCCTTGCAGACCTCCACTGGGCCTGCTGTAAGTCTTGGTGGGCCAGGACAGCAGGGATCCCTCCTGCCTCCTGTTTCAGCCGCCTCCTCCCCATGTATCTTTAGAATCCCTAGCAGTCCAACAGTGAACTGCGGCAGGAGTGACCTTCCTGCAATTCCGTGGTTCACCGCTGGACCGCCAAGGATTCTAAAGGTACACAGGGGAGAGGTGGGAGGGAGGTAAAAATTATTAGAATCTGCTGGGACAGGAGGCATGAGGGATTCCTGCTGTCCTGGCCCACCAGGGATTTAAAAAGTACACTGGGGCGGGGGAGGGAGATAAAAGTTATTAGTGTTGGCTGGGACAGGAGACTAAAGGGTCCTGGACCACCAGGTCTCAAGGTAGGCCCAGCAGAAGTCTGCAACAGGCTCGGGAGGGGGGTGGGGTAGCACTGCCCCAAATATAAACAAACATCCCCATTTTTGGGCCTTCTTTTTTTGCCCCAAAATCTCAAGTGTATATACTATAATCCTATTACTTTCTCTGCCTTCCCCTTCTACCCCATTTATTTTTAATAAACAAGCTTTCTTCCCCTAGCCAGCCACCTGCATCCCGCTGAGGTTGTTCATAAAGCTGAAGCCTGGATTCCTGAGCCACAGCTAGTCTAACTATTGGGACCATAGGGTACTGCCTAAGGGCCCACTGGTCCTAGCTTCCATTTAATCAGTTTTGAAAGGTGGTTAGTGTCCAGGGGTATTAAACACTGTCCAGCCCTGGCCTGACCTCTGTTAAGTCAATGGTTTCCAACTTTTTTCATGTAGAAGGGCTGCAGTGTGAGTATGAGAGCTTTGAGGGCAACCAGATGATTTCAAGTTTACAGACAATCTAACTACTAATTTTGTAAACTATCTTGAGCTGCTTGTTTAGACTGCGTATTAATACTAATTTTTAATGTTTATTTATTCTATACTTCAAGGATATATATTTACTCACTTATGGATTATCAACTCTAGCAAATTCCATAAATGACACCTGAATAAGAAGACACTTAAGAGATTGTTTACTGTTTCTTTATCAAGTGGGCAAGATTGAAATTAAAGCATTTAAAGGAAACCTGCAGTTGCATATTGAAGACTTCTACTGAGTGCACACCTACCTGGGGAAGTTTTGTTTTGAGGGTGGGGGTGTGGGGTCTAGTCCTGTCATTGTCATGGGGGTACTGAAAGTACAAGTCGCTCATGGATTCAGTTTTTCTTCATCTGTTTCTGCTCGTTTGTCTTTATGGTTAGTTGAACCTGAGAGGGGGGAAGAGATTCTTGGGAATGGTGGGTTGTCGGAAGTTCTATAAAAGATTGATGACTTGCCTGTTAGTTTTCCTTTGCGTTTTGTATCTGCTTTTTTTATTATTGTTGAGACTGTACCTCTTTGGTGGTTTATACTGCTTCTGTCATCAACAAAAACTGTTTAAAATTAAAGCTTTTATAGGATTTGAAGAGCACTTCAGCCAACTGTTTGGGGGCCACACTTAGGAGACTTACTGTCTTAGGTCCTTCTTGAAAATGTACAATAAAAATGAGGCAACACCCGAATGGAACTTATATTATTCATTGACTTTAAAGCTATATTTAAAGGAGGAAAAAAAGACCAAGACTCCCATCAAACCTATTGAGTGGGATTTCCTCAATCATCGGTTAAAAAAACCTCCAGGTAATGTACAATTTATTAGAACAGCATAACTTATCTTAAAAGACCTTTGTTTGTACATTCATGACAGTTATTACCTGGAGGTTTTTTTGACCGATGATTGAGGAAATCCCACTCAATAGGCTTGTATAGCCAATTGTGAGAGTTTGATGGGAGTTTTGGTCTTTTTTCCTCCTTTAAATATAGGTTTAAAGTCAGTGAATAATATAAGTTCCATTCTGGTGTTGCCTCATTTTTATTGTACATTTTCATTGCACAGTGTGAGGTTTTCTCGTCGTCATTTTTCTTGTTTAGGTCCTTTTTGAGCCAGAAGGACCTAAGCATAGATAGGTGTTAAATTGCTGATCAGATACTATCTGCAGCTGTTCTCTTCCTCAGAATCAAAACTGGAGGAGGGGGGGGGGAAAAGGAGATAAGTGATGCCTTGCCAGAAAAATGGCAGCAGGAGCCATAGTAGTGGTAGTCACATTTCAATCTGTGGACTGGTTTTTGAGACCTGGTCACCTAGGGGAGTTACTTTATCAAACAGGCTTTCGAACTTCACATTCTACAGAATTATCATTATTAGGTCTCATCTCTTCAATACACTATTTTCATGATCATTTAAAATCGGTTATATTAATTTCACTAGACCTATCTGCAGCTTTTGATACCATTGACCATTCTTTACTATTATCTAGACTATCAGACTGCAACATCACAGGTTCTGCTCTCAACTGGTTCGTTGCTTATTTTCATCAACGCAACTTCAAAGTTCATATAAATAACCAAACTTCCCCATCAGTAACACAAACCTTTGGAGTTCCGCAGGGTTCTATTTTATCCCCACTTCTATTCAACATTTTTTTATCTCCTCTTCTTTCTTTAGCACAATCACTAGGATTCTCAATCTTCGCATATGCTGATGATATCCAGCTGCTTTACCCTATTAATACCTCTAATTCTTCGGCCATCAATGATCTTAACTCTAAATTAGACACCTTAAGTGATTGGCTGTTTTCTAACAAACTCTCACTTAACATTACTAAATCTTGTGGCTTACTTATTCCTATCAAAAAATCTGAAATATTACCTGGAACTATCTACATCAAATCCACACCGTTAACACATGGATACGAAAATAAAATTACTTGGCGTTACACTAGACCAAGATCTCTCCTTTCATGATCACATTAGTACAGTAGTAAAAACTTGCTTCTTTAAACTTCGTATTATTCGTTCACTTATCTCCATTTTAAATACTGACTCGATTAAGATCCTTATCCATTCTCTAGTTATATCTCATTTAGATTACTGCAATTCACTATTAAATGGACTACCTCAAAAAGAACTACGCCGTTTGCAGATTATACAAAACACCGCCATTAAACTCATCTACAAAATAGGTAAATTCGAACACGTTACTCCGCTTCTTAAGGAGGCTCATTGGCTCCCAGTCACACACCGTATAATCTATAAAATTCTACTACTCGTCTTCAAAATCAAATTTTCTCGCCTGCCACTATTCTTAGACAAACTGTTAATCCCTCAAAGCTCTCCCCGTACTCTACGATCTACAGACCAAAAACTCCTTTTTATCCCCTCCCTAAAAGAATCATACTATACAAGAAAGACTAATTTTGCCGTAACAGCACCTACGCTATGGAATTCTCTCCCCCAACTCTTACGGGATGAGACCCATTTAGCCAAATTCAAAACTAATCTTAAAACTTTTCTATTCCAAGATGCCTTTAATAAATCCTAATCTCTTCTAACCATCTACTTATTTACCTTTATACCAAAAGTCCTACTTCTTGCTTTTCACATTTCAGTTATTCCTGAGCATACCACTCATACCAAGTTCCCCTGTCCTTATGTTTATCCCTCCCCTCTTCCCCATTTCTTTTTATCTTATGTAACTTTTCCCTCCCTTTTCTTTTAACCCCACAGTCATGTCTGTCTGTATATGTCTAATATGTTTCACCAATATATTTCTACACACCTATAACTAGTTTTTACTTTATTTTAAAAAATTACTTTTTATTGTTAACCGGTCAGATATTTGTTTTATGATCGGGATATCAAAAACCAATAAACTTGAAACTTGAAACTTGTGTGTGCAAACACAATTCCAATTCCCTACAGTGTATCATGTGAAATATTTTTTTTATTGTAGTAATTAAACCAACATTTTCTAACAAGCACCTCTATGTACTTCAAAAATTAACTAAAATCCATGGAACTCACAATGACAGTATTTAGAATTTCTTTGAAAATTAGTCATGTTAAGAGGCATAGGCAGCATTTATGTGCAGCTGGCAACACCATAGAAATCTTTAGTAGCTTTCAAGCAACAAAAAGCCCTGTGAAAACATCAATTGCTATATCTAATTTTCTTGGTGCTGAATTTTAGTTATGATTAAAACCAGGGCTGGGAAAACCTCTGGAACATCCCCCTAGTACGTACTTCTGTGTAGCAAAGGAAAAGAAAGTGGGGCTGTGTTGTAATTGGCATCAACTCTGTAATTAATGCATTACTCATGATTAAAAAGATTAATCAAGTTTCACGTTTATTTAAATATTTGATTGAACGCTTATCCTAAGGTACAAAGCGTTTTACAATAAGATTAAAAATCAACACTGAAGTATCTGTCTCCTTCAAACATATCTTCTGCTGCCTTCCCATCCCTGTCCATGGTGCAGCCTGACATATTCCCCTCTCCCCCGCATCAGTTGACCTTAAAGGTGGACTTCTTTTGGTTCCCTGGCAGAGTTGTCCATAGGCTGCCTGGATCCTGGTCTGAAGCTTTCTCTCTGACCCTCTCCACCCAGGCAGAAACAGAAAGTGATGATGGAGGAAGTGGGATGGGCTAGAGAGAAAGCTTTGGAGCAGGCCATAAGCAGCATGTGTGTAACACTGCCACTTCTGCAGACCAACGGAAGTCAACTTTTAAGATAGACTGTGGGGGGGGGGGGGGAGTTCTGCTCATGCTGCAAACCCATGAGCAGAACTGAAGGGGCCACTGATGGAAGGTAGAAGACGGTGAACTCCAGCAGTTTGTATCATTCATGGAGGGGCTGGGGGGAGAGAATAAGATTGGACATGGAGGAAGGGAGAGAGATTGGATCTGGGGATGGGAGGGGATTTGATATAGTGCTGTTTTGTGGTTACAAAGTGGTTTACATATTATATACATGACCTTCCATTGCCCCAGGTACAAAAAAAGTACAAGTGACTTGCTCAGTTGCAAACTGCAGCAAAAAAAAAAAAAATACCATTAATTCTGATTTTAAAAATATAATCCAAAAGACAGCCCTAAAAATGTAAAGAAGACAAAGAGGAGAAATGTTCAAAAATATAAAGCAGGGTATTTCGTGCATTTGACCTGTCACCTTAATAAAATGTAGGGAGATGGATGCCTTAAGTTTCTGCTTGAAAATTTAGATGCTAGCAAAAACCATGCAACATACTTTCATTATTTAGGGTATTTCCTGTTACATAGTTTTCTGGTTGGCTTACTTGTAGATAATTTTCTCCTCTTAGCTTATGACCCTTTTTATTAATCAAATTAAGCCTGAAATGGTATCGGCTAGTGAATAGAGGCACTAACCTATAGTAAACCTAGGCAAAGTGATCTTAATAACTGAAATGAAATAGTTTAATATGTTGTCATCCACTCTGGTCTGACCCAGTAAGGCTGTTCTTATTCAATCAGTCTCCCGTGTTCACAGTTGCCAATTCAAATCACAAGAACCTGGAAAAAACCCAAATAGAAGCAACATTCCATGCTACCGATCCAGGGCGAGCAATGGCTTCCCCCATGTCTTTCTCAACAGCAATTTATGGACTTTTCCTCTAAGAATTTGTCCAAACTTTTTTTTTTTTTTAAACCAGCTACATTATCTTCTCTTACCACATCCTCTGGAAATGCATTCCAGGTCTTATCTATTCTCTGAGTAAAAAAAATATTTCCTCCTAATTGTTTTAAAAGTATTTCCCTGTATCTTTGAGTGTCCCTTAATCTTTGTAATTTTTAATGGAGTAAAATAATTGATCGACTTGTTACCTGATCTACAACACTCAGGATTTTGTAGACTTCAATCGTAGCTGCCCTCAGCCGCAGTGGTGTACCAAGGGGGGGGGGGGGTGCACAGCTGGCCAGGTCCGGGTCTTCCTGCCCTACCTCTCCCCGCTGACAAGAAGTCTTTCCGACGTCAATTCTGACATCTGAGAGGATGTTCCGGGCCAGCCAGGCAGTGATTGGCTGGCCCGGAACAATGTCAGAATTGATGTTGGAAAGACTTCTTGTCGGCCGGGGGAAAGGAAGGGGAGAGGCGCTTTTTTTTTCCCCGCAGCAGGGAGATAAGTAGACAGGCAGGCTGGCTTTGGGGTAGTAAGAACGTAATCTAGACAGATGCAGAAAATAAATTGAAAAGGAAAATGAGGGAAAGGATTGATCTGTACTAGTCTAGCTTGTTTAGTTTTACAATGGGTGTATTAATGTACTGCTCACTGCAGTATGTAAGATGCTACCCTTTCCTAGGTACTCATGTGTGATATGTGGCTTGTTACTAAAAATCATGTTTTTCATACAGATGGGGGGGTGTCACATATGCTAGGTACGCCACTGCTCAGCCGTCTCTTTTTTTTCCAAGCTGCAGAGCCCTAACCCCTTTCCTCATACGAGAAGAGTTCCATCCTCTTTGTCATGTTAGTCACTCTTCTGTAAATCTTTTCTAGTTTCACTCTATCTTTTTTGAAATAAGGTGACCAGAATTGAATTACTTACTCAAGGTGAGGTTGCACCATGCTAGAGGCATTGTAACAATTAGTCTAGTTTACATCCCTTTTCTAATAATCTCTAACATCTTGTTTGCTTTTTTTTGCCCCACCACACATTGGGCAGACTGTTTCAGGGTGTTGTTTACAATGACGCCCAGATCTTTTTCTTGGGCACTGACCCCCAATGTGGACCCTAGCATCTGGTAACTATGATTTGGGTTGTTATTCCCAATGTGCAGTTAAGACCTTATCTAGAACGTCATAGAAGAGCTGACTTGGTTACCAGTCAGTAGGTTGTGTGTGGCCTTTCTTAAGAGCATTCGATGTACAGTACTTGCTTAGCATTTTTATAAACACATTAAGAGACACATGTGGGGGTTCCAAGTTTTGGGTTGCATGTCAGCTTTCCACAGTTTTTTTTGTTTTCTAGCATGTTTTGCAATTCCTTGGCTTCCTATAGGAGGAGGCAGAGGAGAAAGTACCAAAAACATAGTTGACACTGTCCTTCTAAAGTGGAAATATGCCCTGCAGGGAGAAGACAGGATAATAAGGGTGGCAAAGCACAGCTAGACTTGAAAGGTGCCATAGAGGCTTTCAGAACCAGATAGTATCCCATTGCCTGGTAAATGACTTGTTCAGGCTGTTATATGGCTTCCTCATCCTTTAAGCTGATTAGTTAAGGGAATGACTTCCAGCAATCCATATAGATAAGAGAACATATAAAAGACAGAGGCAGCATCGGCCTTTCCATATAGAAATGGGGGGAGAGGGGGGAACTGAAATAAATGGTTTTTAATCTTTGTCACTCAGCAAGTCCTCATTACAGGCAGTTGCTAGTATTCATCTGTGAAATGTTGCCCCATAATCAGATCTCGCCCTTCTCCCAACCGTAACCACTAAATTTCATATATCCTAAAGAAAAGGATTCTTGGATTATAAGAACAGCTCTGCCTTATTCTGTCTACTGTGGGTGACCCTGTGGCATTAGCTGAGCCGAGTGTTCAGAAGCCAACTTCCCTGCCCTCCATTGTCCTGGGCTGACATTTACCAGTTAGTTTTTGTTTTTTTTACTTGGCATGTTGAAGGGTCCTTTCTAAAATGTTCAATTTTGTATTTAGTACAGCTTAAAACAGAAATTTTAATGCGGCAACTCTAGCCATTAAGTGGCTACTCCACTGGGTATGAGAAATTGGGGCAAAGTAAGAAGAGGGGTTAAGAGAACATTTAATAAGGGTTTTCCATCTTTCCTTTCTGCAGGATTCACGGAAGATCCCGGTCCATCCAGCCAGTCGTGCCTTGAGCATATGGACCTGAAAGAAGAGATAGTAGTGAAGATAGTGGAGCCAGAAGAAAGTTCAGAGGACACAGCTGTGGTGCCCCCTAGTCAGGAGCAACTGCCTTTCCTGGCTTCCCACAACAGCGGCCCATCGGGAAAGGTCAAAGCCAAAACTAAAATTCGACCCCAGCCCGAACAGAATGAAATGACTGAGCAGAACCTGCTGCAGCTCCAACAGCAACAGATCCGAGTGATCCAAGCAGGCTTTGACCATGTCAACCACAACCTCCGCCTGCTGCAGCATGGGATGCAAGAGCTGAACAACAACCTCAGTGTCATGGCGCACACGCTTATGGCCATGAAGAATGTCTATGCTAAAAACAGTGCCGGCTCGACCGTCTACTGCAATACCTCCACCCAGACCCCGGCAGGATACCTGAGCCCCAGATCTCCGAGCGTCAAGGACAACGGACGAGCTCAACTCACTGGAAATAGCAGCCGGAGCAGCAGCTGTAGCTCGAGCTCTCTGTCACAAGAAGCAGGTCCTTCCGATTTTCCACCACTGCCACATCTACCGAACATTAAGAAAGAACATGCAAATGGCTGCTATTATTTCTGTTTTGCAGATATGTAATACTGTTCTAGTCAGGATAGCAGCTTTAACAAGGGTAGTTTAGGTCTTCTGACTACTAGCAAATGCCCCTCTGCCACTTCATGTCTGCACAAGGTTTGCAGGGGGGCTTTCCACTGCATATGGCCTTTAACAATAACTGACTTCAGACTCCATTAGTTAACTGTAGAACTATTACAGCAGCTCAGCCTCTCTCCTCTTTCTTTTTCCCTAGAAATCTCTTGTATATTTTGATAGCTTTTATGGTTGTGGGCTAAGCTGTCTGTCCCAGTCCTAATGGAATAAATTTTAATTGTCCACCTCAGGTTTCTCCTGTACTTAGATTTCATACACACACAGATGAGCACCAGCTGTACAGCAATTAATGTTCTATGTTACTGAAACTGTGAGGTACCAGTTGGTTACTTAAAAATAACTTTGATACAAGCACGCTTTGTGGCAATTACTTTCAGATCATAGAGATAAGTATAGCACTCCTTTTAGACACTTTAACTTGAAATTAGCCGACAAAGAAAATGAACTTTAAATTGCTGACTTATTTGGTGCTTGGTTTTAATGTATTTAAATATGCCAAAGCCATTGACTTCGTTTTTTTTTTTTGGAGGGGGGGTTCTATAGTTTTAAAAGAAGGGGTTTCTTGGCTCTTTTTAACCACACTGTTTTTGTGGTCATAGATGTAATTGTTTTGGAATAGTTACATTTTTAGCGCATCAGCCTGAGGACAATTTCTTCAACAGATGAAATTGTATTCAGATTAGAATGTAGCTTCTTTAACATTAGTGTATGCTTGCATTCTTTCAATCAAAAAAAACTATTCTTATTATCACAGGCTGTGTTGCTGGGGGAGATATTATCAGTACATTGGCCTGGGTGATTTTTCTCAATACTGTAGTCTTTATCACTTTAAATTGGTGGTAAAGGCAAGTGCCCGAAACTGTGTAAGCCTTCCCTTACCACTTTCTAGATAATACAGAATTAAGTGCTAGTTATGGTGGGGGAGCTATCTAAGTTAACATTTTCTGGCAGAAGATAAGTAGAATGACACTTTTTTTTAGTAAGTATATGGTGTTTGGTGCTCAAACCCCTGTGCACCTGTATAAATGTTGGCCCTGTAGTTTGTTCTTTTCCCAAAGTACAAATGTCCTAGAGGTTTATTAAGAATTATTCCTTTTTGCCTTAACATTTAAACTGCTTCATATAGTCTCATTTAAATTTGGTGCAGATCATATTGCCGAGAATCTGACTTTATGCCATATACTGCTACTATCCATTTAGTCACATCTGACCCTTGGAAATTCTGTAGTGTTTAAGTTTTTGCATTCAAGGTATTATGTAATGCTTTAGAACACTTTTTATTACAGTAGAAAACATTTAGGGGCCCTTTTACTAGGCATTAGCACATGTTAAGAAGCCCAGAGTTATAAAATGGGCTTATTTTCATTTCATGCTAAACTTTAACAAATAATTTATTAAATGGTCAGTGGTAACACATTTTAGTATTGGAGGTATCTTGCATTTTGCTTTAAGTAGTTAGGAAGCCAAATATACTAACCCATGAAAAAGTCACAAGTTAGTAACTTATGCAAAATTTAATTCTGGCTATAAATTGAGCGCCTGACTTATCTACATTTGTTACTAAACCCATGAGAAATTTTATATGTTGTTAAGCTACGGGAACACACAATTTCAGTATAACGAGCCCTTTCCTGTCACAGCAGTCTATATTGGGTGACTGGCTCCTGTATAGATATTCAAAGCCCTCTAGTGGAGCTGCCATGTTCCCACCTAATATGAAGAGGATGGGAGAAAAAAAAGCACTACTCCCTGTCAAAATTGAGGGCCTTATGTCTGCTGTACCCCTGCTCCTAATCTTACCCCATGGTAGGTATTCTGTAGGGGGAAGGAGCAATCCCTAGTTCACCCCCACCCCCTTTTTTGCTGGCACCATCTTAGCAGAGTGCTGGTTGCCTCCTAGTTAAAAAAAAAAAAATCAGTATTCTAGTTTTGTGAGGTCATAGAGCCTGCTATTGAACCTGCCTTCAAAAGCAAAGGCTATAAACCACTTTTAAAGACAAGAAATTCCAGCAAATTTTCTAATTCTGAGTTGTTGGTATTCCAAGAGGTTAACTATTAGACTAATTTGCTTTCTATAAATTAACTTATTTGCAAGATCCTGTCAGTTTTTTTAAAAATAGGACTTAATATTTTTAAAATAGGACTTATTAAAAAATGGTACATTTTATGGATTGTTTCCAAAGCTGTTATAGATCAGATTGAGCATGCTTTGTATACCGCAGAAGCAGAAGAGAATAGAAAAACATACAGAAAGTAGAAGGGGGTGTGCCAGAGTGCATGGCCCTATCACTATTTTACCCAAGAAAGCAATAACTTGAACAGTATTTCTTAACCTAGTCCTTGGGACATCCAGCCAGTCAGGTTTTCAGGATATGTACAGTGGATCTACAAGAGAGAGATTTATATCCCAAGGCAGCAGTGTATGCAGACTCTCATGCATAGTCATTGTGAATATCCTGAAAACCTACTGACTGGATGTATCCCATGGCCAGGGCTGAATACTACTGCAGGAGAGAGCTTGAGGCCAGGACTGGCCCCTCCTACCAAACCTGTGTTCCAGCGTGTTCATCACATGAAATTGTTTGTGGCAGCTCTAAAAACCACAAAGCAGTGGACTAAGCTACATTTCAGGCCAGGGATTCTGTAACCCACACATACTTTGCCAATTCTACAAGTTACTGTAATGACCTCCAGTCCACCTTGATTTGCACTGAGCAAGTTAGAATTAAAGCAGCAGCTTTACTCTGAGTAGGGATGAGCAGAGATTACCTGCGTCACTGCCCGAAGATAGTTTTCATCAAGGATTTTCCCAATAGATAAAAACACATGAGAATTCTTATTAATAAACAAAATATTCCCAAGCTAGCTGTAAGGTGACATGCTGTATGGTTTGGGTTTATTTAGTTATGGTACAGATGAGATATGAAAGTTGTGGCTTTGCATTTTTCTTTCATCTGCACCGCAGGTAGCCACTGATCTTGTAGAGTAAGGGTTAATGAAGAAACAGGTTGATTTGATCTGCTAAGCATCCTCTAAGCCAGTGAAAAATTGATGGCTCTGAGGCTGGAAACCTTTTTGCTTTTATTCATCAAAATAAATACCAATTCAGATGCCCTGTGTGCCTTTTGTAATTGACCCATCAAGGGGTTGATTTTCAAAGCACTTAGACATAGAGTACCATAGGTTGCTGTGGTACTACAGTGTGGTACTACAGTCTTAACTGCTTTGAAAACAAGACCCTAAATCTTTTAACAGATTAGGATGTGACATAGCAGAACGTTTTTTGCTTAAGTTGCAAACAAAATTAACTCTTGCAACAAACAATGGATCTGAGTGGAATACAGCTTTATCTGTAAAAATATGTAAATTTACAGATATAAAGCTCTTTTCAACTCTTACTGAATATTATATGGTGGCCAATAAAGTGAGTGATAGTAAGGAAAGTGGCATCTAATGGTTCAATGGAAGAATGTAGCAAGAGTTCAATCTAAATATTATCTAGAGAGCTGCTAAAGAAATTTTAACCCTACAAACATTTATTGTTCTGGTAATAAAGTGACTGATAAGAATTTCTTACCAGTGTCTCTTGATATTCACTTTCTGAGAAGGAATTTTTACTGGCAATTTGATAGAATTAACTTCCTCTGCATACACTAGTGTGTGTAATCTTTTATTTTATTTAATATAGTGTAAGCTTTAAGCCCCTTTTACAAAGCTGCAGTAGCGATGCTGTCATAGTAAATGCACTAAAGCCCATTCAATTCCTATGGGTTTCGGTGCATTTACCACAGTAGCATTGCTACCACGGCTTTGTAAAAAGGGCCCTTTATTGGTAAACTATTTATTTTCTGGAAGATAAACCATTATGATTCTTCCAAAATAACACTTTTTTTTTTTTTTACATTCTCTTTCAGTTTCCAAGCTTTCAAGCTCGGAGATGTCAGATCTGGATGTCAAGCTTGACCTTGAAAGAGAATATCTGGGATGAGAGGAAGCTAAATTAGTCTGGCAGTGGACATCTCTCTATTAGATTTGAAAACCCATCTGCATAGCCATATGGAGATAGGATTACTATCCTTAGTTGTGCTCTGATTTTAGAGCGAGACTTGAGCGCCAAGGGGGAAACAACCACAGAAGTTATGGACACCATAGTAAATACAGAGCCTTGTCTGCTATAAAAATACTGTGTCTACTGCGAAGGTTGGCCATACGGTTGGTTTGTGGATGAGCCCATTGGTGACACATTGAAAATGTCAATTCCTATTCTCCTGGGTGAATTTTTTAATCTGCTGAGCCAATCTACTTGAATACTTTTTCTCTTGTGTATATATATGGATTGCTGAAATAAAACTGTTTTGCTCACACAAGTTGCTGTTTCTTTTTTTAAGATAGGATGAACTTGTCAGGTTGAATGGATATAAATGGTCTAAATACTCATTTTAAATAATGTTCTCCTACCCCCTTCCTCACTTCCCTCCCCAATAGAGTGAAAAGAGAAGGTAAAAGAAATGATAGCAAATTTTGAATATGACTCATAATGTTAAAGGGCTTAATAGGGCCAAGCAACAGGGTATTTAAGGAGGCATTAAGTGGAGTGGATGTTTCATGCCTGTAGGAGAGAGACATGAAAAGCAACCATGAATGTAATTATAGTATGGTAAAGGGGATAGGACTGGATATATCACTTTTTCTGTGGTTACAATCAAGGTGGTTAAAATATTTTAGACAGGTAGAGTAATTATTTTGTTCCTGGATCAATGATGAGTTAAATGACTTGCCCAGAGTCACACGGGGCTGGCAGCTGCTCTAACTACTACTACACTTTTTTTTGCTTGGGGAAGTGAGTTTTATAATTATTAAGGTGTGTAAGGTGGAAGTGGAAATGGAAAAAAATAAATGACAAGATAAGTAGATACATAATACTTATATTAAAGATAAATGGTTCTCTGATTACTGTACTTTGCTCATATGCACCTAATACAAATCAAGGATTATTTTTATAAACGGGGAAAGGACCACTCAAAAGCAATGGCATTTTCTAATTTGGTGTGGAGATTTTAATTTTGCTCTTACCAGAGGTCTACTCCTAAGAAAGAAAATACAGGGAATCGGGGTACAATGGAAAAAAACTAAAGGGGACAATAAAACATTTGAACCCCAGTGTACATCTGGAAATTTAAGATAAAAATTCAATAAGATAGGTAACGTTGAAAAGCTCCTTACAGAGCTCTTTAAAAGAACAAAACTGAACAATTCATATTCAGTACTGTGTCTTGAGCAGAAAGGTGGTCATACAACCCATTATGATGAATCCACAGAAAAAATATACTTTTCAAGAGCAGAATACAAAAAGAAAAATCTGGATTTGAGTATCTAAAAGACTGTTAAGCTAAATAATTGATAAAATACAAGCAAAATTTGTTTGCATGCTGAACAAGTATTTTATTTATAATCAGCTTATAAAAATAAAATACAAAATAAATTTAAAAACAGAACTTAACACACTGTACAAAGCCTTGATATGGTACAAATGGAGGGAAATAATTACATATTTAAATACAGATTATCACCTTTATGAACCTCTGTCAAACCCCGATATTCCTGTCGCGCCACTTTGTGTTTCCAGGCACCACCCACACACGCAGTGCCCACCTGTTTGCCTACCCCTCCACAAAGGGATGTGTCTACAAAAGATTCCTTGACAAAACTCTCTCATTCCAAGCTGGCAAATGGAATGACTGCTTGACCACCCTCATCTCATATGCTCCTTCCTACCTATCCTTCAGGAAATCACTCAAATCATACCTCTGATAAATTTCTCTAACTCCTTCCCTCCCTGCCGTACTACTAAGCACTAACTGTATCTCTTTCTTTTCCTGTTTTCCCTTTCCTCTCTCTGCATACCAATGTACTCTATTTCCTCCGGTTTTACCTATCCCTTCTCGGCACTCTCTTGTAATTGAAATTGGTTACTAATGTACTTGACAATATTTTGCTGTATATGTACAGTCTCTTCCCCTGTAAACCGCTCTGAACTGTTTGTGGTATTGCGGTATACAAAAATAGTTATTATTATTATTTCTTTGATGTGTTAACAGCAAAATGTGATGTTTCCTAAAGCACAAAATTGTGAGGGTCATTACCTCAAACAGAAAAACTTGCATCAGCTATGGTAACTATAAGCAGAATCAAACAGTTTTAAATCAGAATAATTACCCAAGTTAATTATCTGTCTGAAGACTGCCCTTCCCCAGTATGGCTAAAAGTAGACCCACACTTTTAGCCACACTGAGAAGTTTTCCTAGTGCTTGATTAGGTTGGGAAAGAAAAACTGCATGTAGACTGTATTTTCAACTTTACATATGCACATACTTTCACAGTAAAACCTGACCTCCCGCCCCCGCACAGAGGATAAGTTTTAAAATGACAGAAGGCACGTGTTTTTCTTATTAAACACTAGTACCAAGGCCTTACTGGACTAGCACAAAACCAATTTCTTGTTAGATCTGTAATTCATCAAGTTGTTAGTACTCGAACACGAGTCAATGGCACCTTACAACAGCAACCAAGTCTTCAGGCTACAGGTTTCTGAAGTTTTTGACCTACTGCAGATAGTTTGAAGACTTCTCCTTTACATATCTGCATATAAGCCAAGTCCCTAGATGAAAAGCTGACTTAAAATGAGTATTTTACAAGTCAAAAGCAATACTTTAAAGTTAAAGGGTTCTTTCACCGAAGTGCAGTAAAACATTGCACTTGCCATGTATTAAATGCAAAAAATAGATGAATGCAAAGCCTAAGTGGTAACTGATGAGGAATTTTCAGGATATTCCTATACAGTTTTGAAACAGAAAAGTATTTTACCATGAACTGTACTAACAGCATGGATGCATCACTGCCTTTTATTTAAAACATAGTATGCATATCCAAGTGAGCTGCTCAAATGTCAGCATGCAGTAAAGTGCTGTGTGCTAAACCCTATAACACTATGTAGTTAATGGGCGAACTAGCATTCAATTACTGTGCACTAACAGCACATGCTAATTCACTCACTATCTGCTTAGAGAACATTAATGAATAGGCCCCTACATCACCTGGCTTGGACAAATCATGTTGGTTACCAGACTGACAGATATCTATCAGATATCTTGAGCCAAAAGCAATCAGATTATACAGTTTTCTGCTGATGCTGTTCATTCACTTACCAAGAAACTCTGGAGAAGGAGAACTTGTACAACACACCAAGAACCTGTAGATGACTGACCTGCATAGAAGTGAAGGTGGCAATAATTTGAAAGATTAAGCTTATACACAGGGATATATAGTACAGTACCTTCTTTTTTTTACCATGGAGGTATTAATGTATAGTAAGAGAAACTATAACTTATTTTGTTAGTTTATAGCACCAATGGTTCTTTACTGGTACATTACTTTAGCATCCATTGGTTTATAACAGTGGTCCCCAACCTTTTTCATGTAAAGACTGCAATGTAAATAAGCGAAAGCTCTTGAGAACCACTAAAGGATCTCGGGCTTACACATACTACTAATTTGGTAAACCACCTTGACCTGCTTGTTCAAACTGGGTATTAAAAATTAATACCAATATTGATTCTTCAACACTTCACAAATATAATTTTAAAATTCACATTATTTTAGATTAACAGTGGCAAATTCCATAAATGAGACACCTGAGTAACACACTTGAGATTGAAATTAATGCATTTACAGGATTTGAAAAGTATTTCAGCCAAATGTTTGCAGGCCATGTTAGAGGACTATGGGGGCTACGTGTTGGAGACAGCAGGCATATATTCTCACATATGGGTGACGTCATCTATGGAACCCGGCACAGACAGTCAAAAAGTGTATTGTCACTTTAAAACTTTAAGATTGCCCATACTACACGTGTGCTGGTGCCTTCCTGCCCGATGTTGGCTCACGGGACCATCAGTTCAGTAACAATGCTATGAAGCCAACAAGGAGAGGTGGGAGGGTTGTGAGAATATATGCTACTGTCCTTGGAGAACACCTGCTATAGGTGAATAACTATGCTTTCTCTGAGGACAAGCAGGCATTATATTCTCATGTGTGGAATTCCCAAGCTGCCAGGATCATGTCTCCAAGGAGAGTTATTGACAACATACAGTGGGATGTGAAGGTGTTAACTGAGGACCAGGTGGCTGCTTTACAGCTGTTCTCAATGGGAATGGAACATAGATGGGCTACTGAAGGTCACATTGCTCAAACTTTATGTGCAATAACACAGCCTTCAAGTGTCAGCCGAGCCCAAGCATAGGAAAAGGAAATACAGTCTACCAGCCATGTGGAGATGGTTCTTTTGGTGACAGGAGTTCTAAGTCAATTTGAATCAAATGACAGGAACATTTGAGTAGACATTCTGTGAGGTTTGTTCTGATTCAAGTACTGCAATAAGAAAGAGCACATTTACAGTCCAATGTGTAGAGTACTGCTTCACCAGGGTGAGAATGTAGTCTTGGAAAGAAGACAGGGAGAACTATAGACTGGTTTAAATGAAATTCCAAGATGGCCTTTGGGAGGAACTTTGGGTACGTGTGGAGAACCCCACTTTATTGTGGTAGAATTTTGTATAGGTTGGATCTGGTACGAGCGCTTGAAGTTCATTAACCCGGTGTGCAGATGTGAAAAATACCAGGAAGACTACTTTCCAAGTGAGAGGCTTGAGAGAAGAAGTTGAGTGGGTCAAACGGAGGCTTCATCAGAGTGGAAAGTATAACATTAAGATCCCAAGTAACGAGGAGGCTTGAGAGGTGGTTTGGTATGATAAAGGCTTTTCATTAATCTGGAAACCAAATGATGTACAGATAATGACTTTTTATCCAGTGGTGTATGAAAAGCACTAATAACACCAAGATGAACTCTGACTGAAGTAGTTTCGAGAACAGAGTTGGAAAGGTGTAGAAAATGGTGTAGAACAGGGATGTCAAAGTCCCTCCTTGAGGGCTGCAATCCAGTCGGGCTTTCAGGATTTCCCCAATGAATATGCATGAAATCTATTAGCATACAATGAAAGCAGTGCATGCAAATAGATCTCATGCATATTCATTGGGGAAATCCTGAACCCCGACTGGATTGCAGCCCTCGAGGAGAGGCTTTGACACCCCTGGTCTAGAACCAATGGAAGAGGACAAGTGATTTGATCTGGTTAATTAGATCAGATCTAGTGAGTGAAAATTACAGACTGAAGCAAGTCCATTTGAAAATATAGCAGCACTGTGTGAAAGGTTTTCTAGAAGTTTCAATGATGGCTGACACTGATGAAAGTATCTACTTGGAGGAAAAGAGATACCATGCTGTGAATGCTAATGACAGTAGACTGGGATGGAGGAGAGAGCCCTCTTTCTGTGTCACCAATGTTGGAAAGATTTGAAGTGTGATGGGTTCGTGCACATCGAGTTGTAGGAAGAGAGGAAATTAAGTAAGGCTAGACTCAGTTAGGGCACTGGTCTTTGACCTAAGGGCCACCGTGGGGTGGACCACTGGTCTGACCCAGCAGTGGCAATTCTTATGTTCTTATGATTGACATGGCCACCAAAGAGCTATGAGAATGGTGGTGGCTTGTTCTTGGCAAAGTTTGAGTAGTCATCTAGAGGAATTGGAGGGAAAACAAAAACTTGCTCTGCCAGTCAAGGAAGGCATCTGACTCCAGAAGACTGGGAGTAGAGTCTGGAACAGATGAGTGGACATTTGTGGTTGTGGGAGGAATAAAAAAGGGCCACTTCTGGGGTCTCCCAATCCAAGATGACGTAAGATGGTTCAGTTGAGGGACCATTTGTGAAGTTGTAGGAGTCTGGTAAGATATTTTGTTTTCCTACTAGATAAACTGCCTTGAGAAAAATGTGAGGAGTCACCCAGGACCAGATCTGGATTTCTTCCTGGCAAAGTGAGCATGACCCCGTGCCTCCTTGTTCACATAGTACATGACTACTTGGTTGTCTTTTTGAATGAGTACTACTTAATTTAGGAGGTGATCTTGGAACGTGTGGAGAGCATTTTTGATTGCTCCAAGTTCCAGGAGATTGATGTGGAGAGTTATCTTGTGAATCCAGCTGTCTTGGATATGGAGGCTGTTGAGGTGGGCTCCCCAACTGAGCATGGAAGCATCCGTTGTTAATATTTTTTGATGTGGTGGAGTATGGAAAAGAAGGCACCTGGAAAAACTGGCCAGTAAGAGAGACCACCGAAGGGATTGATAAAGGTCTGAGATCACTTGCAATTGTTGGGATAGTGCTCCAGTGGCTTGAGACCATTGGGTTAACAGGGTTCTCTGAGATGTAAACGGGCAAATGGAGTCACATGAACAATGGATACCTAGTTGCCTAGGAAACGCATCATTTAACAAGCAGTGATGCATTGGAGAGGAGATTTTCTGGCAGATATGAGTCAGTGTTGAGCCTTTGTTGTGGTAGAAAGGCTCAAGCTTATGTTTAGGAGAGCTCCAGTGAACTCAAGTTTGAATGGGCTGAAGATGGGATTTCTGGTAGTTGACTGCAAAACCCAGAAGTTCCAATAGACAAATCGTGGAATTGATGGCCTGGTGAGCTTATTGCGGTGATGAGGCCTTGATTAACCAGTCATCATGAAAGTCATATGAGTGGAGGGTTGTAGTTACTACCAGTAAGCATTTTGTGAACACTCTTGGTGCTGATGCCAGTCTAAATGGTAGTACTTTGTACTGAAAGTGGCGTGTTCCCACTCAAAAGTAAAGATATTTCCTGTGGGCAGACAGGATGGAAATATGGGTGATCACTTCCTTGATATCCAGAGAGCAGAGCCAGTCTTTCTCTAACAGTGGTAGCAAAATTTCTCCTTCACTAAGTACTTGTTGAGAGCACGGAGGTCAAGTTTCCAAGTTTATACCACTCTATATAACTGAGTGGTATACAATTGGACGGAAACTTGGGTCTTTTTTGGGATCAGAAAGTATTTGGAGTAGAACCCTTGGCCCCTCTTCTGCAAGGGATCTTGTTCTATGGCATTCAGCTGGAGGGCTGAGAGCTCTTGGTGAAGGAGGGTCTTCTGAAGAGATTTGAAAAGAGTTTTGGAGGATGGCTCAGAGGTTTTTTTTGCTGTAAATGAAGGGCATAGCCCTAACTCATCATCTGAAAGACCCAGTGATCTGTTGTTATGAAGGTCCATCAATGATAAAAGTGGTTGAGCTGACCTCCTATGGTTAGAGCTTGAGGTAAAGGAGATATATACTGGCAATGATCTCTATTATAGAGTCAAAACGACCACTGTTGTTTGGATTGAGGCTGAAATTGAGAATCATCTGCTGCCTTTGTTGTCTAGGATGCCTCTGATTTGTTGAGTGAGTGGAAGAAGAGGGTTGGTTATACTTTTGTTTACAATAGTAAGTTGAATTTTTATAGAGATATTGGGATCTCTCGATGTTTGAGACTGGGTCAACTTGGTAGATGTCAAGTTTGTCAGTCAGTGAGTTTTGATTTTCTGTGTTGCTTCATCTATACAGTATCCAAATAGGTCATTTACTATACAGGGAATGTTGGAGAGTCAGTTCTGAACATTAGTGTCTAGGTCTGAAACATGAAGCCATGCTTGCCTATGCATGACCACAGAGACTGCTGGGGTGCTAGAGATGATATCAAAAGTAGAGCGCACCATATATTTCCTGGTCTCTAGCAGATCATTTATCAAATGGTGATGATGCCGATGTATGCTTGGAGGTGGAAACATGTTTATGCTTCTTAGCTTTCTTACACGGTTCCCCTGACGATGGTAGCACTGACAATGAAGAGGTGGAATGGATCATTGGTGCTGGTGTCGATGCTGGAGTAGCTAGGGGTTGAGCACTGGTGTCTCCAACCATAGTCAATGTACTTGAAGTTAAACCAAAATGTTTCTTGAATTGCAACTTCCTGACTTTAAGCAATCTCTTCTGCAAACAAGAATAAGAGCATGCAGGATATGTCTTGATGATCAGGACCTAGGCACTGGACATACAAAACATGTAAATCTGTACCCAAAATGGTCCTGTGGCATTGAGTGCACCACTTGAAGTCACTAGAAGCCTTGGACATTACTGGAAAAAATGGCTAATGTGAGGTCAAAGGACTCTATGATCCGGGAAGGTTGAGTAGATGGAATATTTTTAAAAAAAAAAAACCACTCGACACTCCTGGCCTGAAAAAAGCCCGAAGGCCCGAAAACCAAAGTCAGTGGAAAATAAAAAAAATTTAAACTGAATCAAGGAGAAAGAAAAGAAATATAAAAATGACTAAAATGAATGGGAAGGCACAAAATAATACAACCAGTTTGATGCACTTAGAGTCTAAATCACAGCTTCTAGCTCTGCAGAAAACTGATGGTCTCACAAGTCGTCAGGCAGGAAGGCACCAGAATACATACAGTATGGATGGTCTTAAAGTTTTAAAGTGACAGTACTCTTTTTGACTGTCCATGCTGGGTTCTGTGGATGACGTCACCCACATGTGAGAATATAATGCCTGCTTGTATTCCCAAGAGAACACTGCTTTATAGTTTAAAAGCTTGACAACTGATCTGAAGACTTCTTCACATTTAATCTGAATCTGTCATCAATGTGACACTAGTTAAGACTGAAAGTTACAGATTGGAGAGGTCAAGTTTCTAGTTAAGATCAAACCCAGCTGCACTACATGAATGAGTTGAGTGAAAAAGTATGCTCGATAAATTAGTCATGTCATTTAGGTGCTGACACAAATTCAGTAGTTCAGATTTTTTTCCGAGAGGCATTTGCCTTGAAACAGCCTGGTCAGGGCGAAACGGATTCATGTTGGTACCTAATACCCCCGATGCGTCTATAAAGATAAATGCTTAATAACTCCAGTTACTATTTAAAGCAAATATTGCTGAAAAAGTTTTCTTAAAAATTTATATTTAAAATACGGACTGATGAAGAAGTGATGTTCATGCATTCTGCTATGCTGAACAGTATACTGTGTTTACCTCTGATGATCCAAAATCACTAAATGTTACATGTAAAGTGTTGTATATGCACATTTTTTCAGCTTGGGATATCAAGGTGGTGCATATATTTTAAGAGATACATTCATCTGGGTGCCCCTTTTACAACCTTAGTTCTCGCCAGGTCGGGTTTTCAGGATTTCCCAAATGAACATGCATGAGATCTATTTACATACAATGGAAGCAGTACATGCAAATAATCTTTTGCAAATTCATTGGGGAAATCCTGAAAACCCAACTGGATTGTGGCCCTCAAAGACCAACATTGGCCAACCCTGGTCTAGAGTTAGGCTACTAAAATGGTTGGTGGTCTGTGTCATAAGGTATACGGAGCCAGACAGAAAGATCTCAATATATATACTTAGGAGGAATGGTGGGAGATATGACAGACACATTTAAATACCTTCATAGCATAAATACATACGAGTCTCTTTCAACTGAAAGAAAGAGTATGTGATAGGCTCAGGAGTAATCTAAGGAAATACTTTTTTACAGAAAGAGTGGTAGAGATGGTGGAGACAAAGACAGTGTCTGAATTCAAGAAAGCGTGGGCAGGCATGTGGGATCTCTTAGGGAAAGGAGGAGATACTGGATGCTATTGATGGGCAGACTAGATGGGCCATTTGGCCTTTATCTGCTGTTATGTTTCTATGTTTATGTTTATACAGTCCTGCCGGTGAAGGCTGTTTCACTGTCACATTTTCAATAAGCAGGACTCCAAGGAATCTGCCGGTCCCTACCAATTGAAAACACAGTATTGAAGCACCACCCTCTACTGCAGGGGTGTCAAAGTCGGTCCTCGAGGGCCGCAATCCAGTCGGGTTTTCAGGATTTCCCCAATTAATATGCATGAGATCTATGTGCACGCACTGCTTTCAATGCATAGTCATTGGGGAAATCCTGAAAACCCGACTGGATTGCGGCCCTCGAGGACTGACTTTGACACCTGTGCTCTACTGGCAGAAATGCAGTTGGAGACTCCCATTCAGCTAAAAGGGAACAGTGTGAGCAACCCAATGTTCAAAATCATGCAAAAAGATTTTATAAACTTGTAAGCACATAGGCATGGCCTCAAAAGGAAAAAAAATAGGAATATTCTCCTATAGACATTGACAAACCTGTTATTAAATGCCAAACTTGGTACAAAACATCTTAACAGAAATTATTTACCTGCTTGAAAAAACAAATGACTGACTCTCTAGAAGGGGATGCATAACTTGGAAAATATTTTTTTTCTTATTTTGTATACTAGAAAAACAGCTAAACTCCGAGCCTTAATTTTTCAATTGAATTTTTTTTAAGTTCTGCATCAAAACACTAAGGAGTCCTTTTACTAAGGTACGCTAACCAATTAGCATGCGCTAATTGAATTAACGCATGCTAAACGCTAACGCATCCATAGACTAACATGCACGTGTTAGCGATTAGCGCACCTTAGTAAAAGAGGACCTTAATGCACACTAATTTGTTAGCACTGTAGGAACCCTACAGCATGAGTTAAATGCATTAATTTAGGTAGTTTCATGTTAACTGAATACAGGCAGAGAAAAGAGAAATGTATCTAATGCATTTATGGCAGTGGTCTCAAACATGCGGCCCGGGGGCCACATGGCCAGGTCCTATTTTGAGGCCCTTGGTATGTGTGATCATAATCACAAAAGTAAAATATAAGAATTTCTTGATCGTATATCTCTTTAACTATAAATTACAATATTATTATTAAGACTTAGCCAAAAGGAAAGATTTATAAACTATAAAGAGTTTTACCTCATGCAAAATTGTCATTTCTTTAATAAGACAGTAACTATTTTTTCTGAGGCCCTCCAAGTACCTACAAATCCAAATTGTGGCCCTGCAAAGGGTTTGAGTTTGAGACCACTGATTTATGGGCATGCTACATCCATTTGAGGTAGAAGTTATATCCAGAAAAATTCAACATATTGTGAAAATCATGTGTTGTCAAGCTTTAAATACAACATTTAACTCAAACACACACTTAATTCCACAGTGAAATAGCTGCAGATTGTGTTCACATGCTAGCAGGGAACACAAAGTGGCCCAACATGTGTTGAGGTGAAGCATCTTACAAAGTATTCAAGAAAAGTGCATGCAGATTGCTTAAACATCTCACACCTCTAAAACATTCAAAAATAATGCAACTTACCAAGATTTTAAAAAAGTACACTAATGGTAAAGTGAATATTGCCAGATTAAGTATCACTAGTCAAATAGTTGAAAACAAGATTAAACATACATAGTAACATGATAAATGACAGCAGATAAAGATCACATTATCAAGATAACTGATATCAAACCTTAGATGATATTTCTATGGCAAACCAACTAAATCTTTGATCCTGTTGAATTGATGAGTCAACAGATTTTTTTCACTTATTTTCCCTAGAACCAGCTGCCTCACATATCTCTCTTTTTATCAAGCTGTGTTGCCAAACAACGCAAGCTAAATGCTGAGTCACCCATTCTATTCCTATGGGCAGCTCAGCATTTAGCTTACACTGCTTGGCAATGCAATGCAGCTTGATAAAAGGTGGGGGTGGGAATAGTATCCAATGATACCCCTCTCCTCAAATGGATCTCACAATCAATATCACTACTGAGGAATACAACGGGACCATCATTATCAGTTCCTCAGGCACCATTCTAATCTTTTCAGCACATTCTACCATTCTTTACCTCAAATTTGTAAGAAAATTATTTTTAGCCACTATTTCAAAGACACTCCCTTGCTAATTAATTTTAAGATCAACTTTGTAAAAATTCTTTCACATGCTATCTGCTGAACTATACTTACTGGATAAGTTTGCATGTTTATGATTTCCACTTCTCATGGTAGTCTGGTTCTCCTAAGTACATTCTTCTAATCTCTCTTCTTTTCATGGAACAGATTATGTACTGTGCTTTAAGATAAATACTATCTTATCTGAACTCTTGCAGAATGAGTATTAGCAACCAGTACACAAATGTCCTTTGACTTAGGACAACAAATGTTGTTTTTTGTCATTCTTAATTCCTTTTGTTTTGTAGTCTTTTCAGAATTAATTTAGGAAATATTCCCAGTTTCTCATCACATTCCATTTTCCAGTTTTTTCAATATTCTACCATGACATGTTAAGCTAAGTACAGTTCTCAATCTCTACTCCTCCTACCCTTTGCTGCATATCTTCAAAACTACTACTACTTATTTCTATAAGACACACACAGTGCTATACATTAAACATGTAAGAGACAATCCCTGCTCGATAGAGCTTACAATTTAATCAAAACAGATAAAACTCTATTCTACAAAGCACCTAAGCCACCTGAGTTCTGCTCTGGAATGCAACCTCTGACCTGTAGTGGCCATGTGAAACAGGAAGTTGACTCAGAGATCTAGAGCAGAGCAAAGTTTAGGTGTACTGCTGCAAGCCGGGGGGGGGGGGGGGGGGGGGGGGGGGGAGGGGGGTGGAGACCCACATGCTTGGGGTTGCAGCCGACAGGGCCTATGTGTATGTATGGAGGGGCAGCAGATATGGGTATGCTGAGTCTGTGTGGTGGGGTGTGAGTGAGTGTGACTGTCTGTGAATGTAGCTTCAACTTATAGAAAGGCTCATTTTTGGCCCCCAAACGGCCCTCAATTTAACCACAAGATTTACTTTAGTCAAGTATATATGGTACTTCAAATGCACAAAAATACATATTCCTTACTTGCACGAGGGACATTTCATCATCATTTTCTGAGAGGGGATCTCAGTAAATGGCATTCAATAGAGATTTAGGAGTCTTAATAAAAAAATTAATAAAGGACCAGTTTATTTATTTTTATTTATTCAATTTTCTATACCGTTCTCCCAGGAAAGCTCAGAACGGTTTACATGAGTTTATTCAGGTACTCAAGCATTTTTCCCTGTCTGTCCGGTGGGCTCACAATCTATCTAATGTACCTGGGGCAATGGGGGGATTACCGTATTTTCACGCATATAACGCGCGCGTTATACGCGTTTTTACCTACCGCGCATACCCCTCGCGCGTTATATGCGTGAGCGCGGTATACGAAAGTTTTAAAACATAGTTCCCACCCCGCCCGACGCCCGATTCACCCCCCCAGCAGGACCACTCGCACCCCCACCCCGAACGACCACTCGCACGCGCTCCCACCCGCACCCGCATCCACGATCGGAGCAAGAGGGAGCCCAAGCCCCCTTGCCCGGCCGACTCCCCGACATCCGATACATCCCCCCCCCCCCGGCAGGACCACTCCCACCCCCACCCCGAAGGACCGCCGACTTCCCGACAATATCGGGCCAGAAGGGAGCCCAAACCCTCCTGGCCACGGCGACCCCCTAACCCCACCCCGCACTACATTACGGGCAGGAGGGATCCCAGGCCCTCCTGCCCTCGACGCAAACCCCCCTCCCCCCCAACGACCGTCCCCCCCCCCAAGAACCTCCGACCGCCCCCCCAGCCGACCCGCGACCCCCCTGGCCGACCCCCACGACCCCCCCACCCCCCTTCCCCGTACCTTTGGAAGTTGGCCGGACAGACGGGAGCCAAACCCGCCTGTCCGGCAGGCAGCCAACGAAGGAATGAGGCCGGATTGGCCCATCCGTCCTAAAGCTCCGCCTACTGGTGGGGCCTAAGGCGCGTGGGCCAATCAGAATAGGCCCTGGAGCCTTAGGTCCCACCTGGGGGCGCGGCCTGAGGCACATGGTCGGGTTGGGCCCATGTGCCTCAGGCCGCGCCCCCAGGTGGGACCTAAGGCTCCAGGGCCTATTCTGATTGGCCCACGCGCCTTAGGCCCCACCAGTAGGCGGAGCTTTAGGACGGATGGGCCAATCCGGCCTCATTCCTTCGTTGGCTGCCTGCCGGACAGGCGGGTTTGGCTCCCGTCTGTCCGGCCAACTTCCAAAGGTACGGGGAAGGGGGGTGGGGGGGGTCGTGGGGGGTCGCCAGGGGGGTCGCGGGTCGGCTGGGGGGGCGGTCGGAGGTTCTTGGGGGGGGCGGTCGGTGGGGGGGGGGGGGGTTGGCGGCGAGGGCAGGAGGGCCTGGGATCCCTCCTGCCCGTAATGTAGTGCGGGGTGGGGTTAGGGGGTCGCCGTGGCCAGGAGGGTTTGGGCTCCCTTCTGGCCCAACTACCAAAGGTACGGGGAAGGGGGGGTGGGGGCGTCGTGGGGGTCGCCAGGGGGGTCGCGGGTCGGCTGGGGGGGCGGTCGGAGGTTCTTGGGGGGGGCGGTCGTTGGGGGGGAGGGGGGTTTGCGTCGAGGGCAGGAGGGCCTGGGATCCCTCCTGCCCGTAATGTAGTGCGGGGTGGGGGTAGGGGGTCGCCGTGGCCAGGAGGGTTTGGGCTCCCTCCTGGCCCGATATTGTCGGGGAGTCGGCAGTCCTTCGGGGTGGGGGTGCGAATGGTCCTGCCGGGGGGGGGGGATGAATCGGCCGTCGGGGGGGGGGGGTGAACGGAGAGTCGGGGCAGTGCACGGAAGTCAGGGGGGGTGAACGGAGAGTCGGGACAGCGCACGGAAAGTCAGGGCAGTGCATGGAAGTCAGGGGGGGGTGAACGGAGAGTCGGGACAGCGCACGGAGAGGCGGGGCAGTGCACGGAAGTCAGGGGGGGTGAACGGAGAGTCGGGACAGCGCACGGAAAGTCAGGGCAGTGCACGGAAGTCAGGGGGGGGTGAACGGAGAGTCGGGACAGCGCACGGAGAGGCGGGGCAGTGCACGGAATTCAGGGGGGGTGAACGGAGAGTCGGGACAGCGCACGGAGAGGCGGGGCAGTGCACGGAAGTCAGGGGGGGGTGAACGGAGAGTCGGGACAGCGCACGGAGAGGCGGGGCAGTGCACGGAAGTCAGGGGGGTGAACGGAGAGTCGGGCAGCATGCGCGGTATAATCGTGAGCGCGTTATACCAAAGTTTTTGTGCTTATCATCGTGATTTCTGCGCGCTATACACGTGTGCGCGTTTTATACGGGTGCGTGTTATTTGCGTGAAAATACGGTAAGTGACTTGCCCAGGGTCACAAGGAGCAGTATGAGTTTGAACCCACAACCGCAGGGTGCTGAGGCTGTAGCTTTAACCACTGTGCCACACTCTCTCTTTCTAAGTTGATGTATATTTTATGACCTTTGCTTTAACTAATCAGACTGGAGAATGGTAAATTGTTGCGTATTCAAAGATTGCTTTATTGAATTGGACTGATGCACGTTACTCTCAATATGGAGAAAAATATAGCCTATTTTAGTGTACCACTGCTCTTTTTGGTCTTTACTGAAATTTATGAATACTTCTACAGTATCTGTGATTAGTGAGTCAAGTTCAAATCAAATTACAAATGTAATATATAGGTATTTTTTTCTGAAAAAAATGAAGAACCTTAAGACAATACAGCAATATATGACAGTTATGAAAGTAAAAATAACTGTCCAAACTCTATCTGCATGACCTTAGTTGACGTTGTAAAGAAAATAGCACACTTCCATAGCAGTCAGCACTGGGGGCTTTCATAGACAATCGTGAGCTGGTAAAACAGCTTTCGGTCCTATCTTTTCCCCAAAGCAGCGTTTACTGTATTGTGCAACATCCTGTTGGGACTGTTGTTTCAAAGTTCGGGGCAAGAGATTAACTGCTTTTGGACAACTACAAAACCATACACCCCTATGCGCTTGAGCCAAAAGTCCTTACCACAAATACCTTCCTTCAAAGACATCAAATACAAAAGCACCAGGGCAAGAATGTTCTTGGTAATGGCCCCAACGTGGTGGAATGCCCTACCGAAGGAATTAAAGCTAGAAAAGGATGCTGGAAAATTCAAGAAAAGGATAAACACTATCCTTTCCTCAGACTACTTCAACTGAAATTATGAAGTTGACAGAGAGAGGAAGCCAGAAATTTCAGGGATGAATGTAAAAGATTATATTTAGTTGAAATGGCCAACCTCCTTAGGAGGTGTGTAAATATAGTGTGCTTAGCTGCAATAGTAAACCTAGTATTATATGTGTATATATGTAGGACAATTGACTTGGCATAAATGTGTGCATATTTAAGTAAGAATAAAGAACTGAAGCAGAACGTGACCTAGGGGTGATCGTCAGTGAGGACATGAAGGCTGCCAATCAAGTGGAGCAAGCTTCCTCCAAAGCAAGGCAAATCATAGGTTGCATACGCAGGAGTTTCGTCAGCCGTAAGCCTGAAGTCATTATGCCATTGTATAGATCCATGGTGAGACCACACTTGGAGTACTGTGTGCAATTCTAGAGGCCGCATTGCCGAAAGGATGTGCTGAGACTAGAGTCGGTCCAGAGAATGGCCACCCGGATGATCGCGGGTCTCAAGGATCTCCCGTACAAGGAAAGGCTGGATAAATTACGGCTCTACTCACTCGAGGAACGCAGAGAGAGGGGAGACACGATCGAGACGTTCAAGTATCTCACGGGCCGCATCGAAGTGGAAGAAGATATTTTCCTTCTCAAGGGACCCACGGCAACCAGGGGGCACCCGTGGAAAATCAGGGGAGGGAAACTGCACAGTGACACCAGGAAATTCTTTTTCACTGAAAGAGTGGTTGACTGCTGGAATAGTCTTCCACTTCAGGTCACTGAGGCCAGCAGCGTGCTTGATTTTAAGGCCAAATGGGACAGACACGTGGGATCTATTCACTGAGTTAGGTGGGGGAGAGTCATTGCGGTGGGCAGACTAGATGGGCCATGGCCCTTATCTGCCGTCTATTTCTATGTTTCTAATGCACCAGTAACATAAGTAGGATGATTGATTATGACATAATCATGCCAGTATTAATAACTCTGTATTGTACCACCACCACAGAGCTCTGTGTATTTCAGTATAGAGCCCATGTATTGCAACACCTCACAGAAGCTCTTTGTAACTCTGTATAGGAGGAGGGGTAGCACTATACACTAAAGAGGACATCAATGTTACCAAAATCGCAGATGTCAAGTACACCGGGGAATCCCTCTGGGTGAATTTGGCTAGGGGCAAGAACAAATGCCTGTATCTTGGTGTAGTGTACAGACCTCCATGACAACAGGAGAACATGGATATAGAATTCGTCGAAGACATAGAGAATATCACTTTGCGTGGAAACACAGTATTGTTAGGAGACTTCAATATGCCTGATATGAATTGGAACAAACTTTCCACTACGACCAGCAGCAGTAGAAAGCTATTAACCTCTATTAAGGAGCAAAACTCAGACAAATGGTATTAGAGCCCACTAGAGATCGGGTGATACTGGACCTAATACTCACCAACGGAGAAAGTGTCACAGAGGTCTCGGTAGGTGATACGTTGGCCTCCAGTGACCACAACATGATATGGTTCAACATCAGGAAAGGTTTCACTAAGTCAAGCACATCAACCAAGGTCCTCAACTTTAAGGGCACAAACTTCGAAAGCATGGGAGATTTCGTCCATCGGGCACTGCAAAACCAAGCTGAAAGAGATAATGTAGAGGTAATGTGGTCAACTCTGAAATCAACCATACACAAAGCAACCAACCGTTACATAAAATCAGTAAGTAAACGGCGAAGAAACGGTAGACCACCGTGGTTCTCTGCGGAGATCTCAGACCTCATAAAAAAGAAGAAAAGAGCATTCATCTTCTACAAACAATCAGTGAAGCAGGAATCTAAGGAAAACTATCAGGCCAAGTCAAAAGCAGTCAAAACAGCAGTCAGAGAGGCCAAACTCCGAATGGAGGAGAATCTAGCGAAGAGCATCAAGAAGGGTGATAAATCCTTCTTCAGGTATATTAGTGACAGAAAAAGAAACACAGATGGGATAGTACGCCTTAGGAAACCCAACAGGAACTATGTAGAATCGGACTCCGATAAAGCCAAACTTTTAAATGAATACTTCTGCACAGTCTTCACTTGCGAGGCGCCTGGATCCCGTCCTCAGCTGCAGACAAGGGAAAGCTCAGAAACCCGTTTCGTAATTTTGAGTTTACGCCCAGCAGTGTCTACTATGAGATATCAAGACTCAAGGTGAACAAAGCTATGGGACCAGACAAACTACACCCCAGGGTGTTCAGGGAGTTGAGTGATGTCCTGGCGGAACCGTTTTCCAAGCTCTTCAATCTTTTCTTAAGTACAGGAAGAGTCCCGTTGGACTGGAAAACAGCTAACGTCATTCCACTCTACAAAAAGGGACGGAGGCTGCGAATTATAGACCGGTGAGTCTCACATCGATAGTGAGTAAACTTATGGAAACACTAATCAAACGCTAATTGGATACGATTCTGAATGAGGAGAATCTACAAGATCCCCATCAACATGGTTTTACGAAGGGAAGGTCCTGCCAATCAATTCTGATCAGCTTCTTTGACTGGGTAACAAGAATGCTGGATATAGGGGAGTCCCTGGACGTCATGTACCTGGACTTCAGCAAAGCGTTTGATAGCGTCCCACACCGCAGGTTATTGAGCAAGATGAGTTCGATGGGATTAGGTGAAACATTAACTGCATGGGTTAAGGACTGGCTTAGAGGTAGACTTCAGAGGGTAGTGGTAAATGGTACCCTCTCCGATACGACGGAGGTGATCAGCGGAGTACCGCAGGGCTCGGTCTTAGGCCCAATCCTGTTTAACATCTTCGTAAGAGACTTGGCTAAGGGGCTTCGAGGTAAAATTACATTATTCGCCGATGACACCAAACTATGCAACATAGTAGGCAAAAGTACAATAGACAAAAGCACAGTGCCCGACAGTATGACGCAGGACCTACTCCTGCTGGAGCATTGGTCAAAGACTTGGCAACTAAATTTCAATGCAAAAAAATGCAAGGTCATGCACCTTGGTGGCAAAAATCCATGCAGGACTTACACCCTAAATGGTGAGATCCTAGCAAGGACTGTAGCAGAACGTGACTTGGGAGTGATCATTAGCAAAAACATAAAGACTGCCAATAAAGTGGAGAAAGCTTCATCCAGGGCTAGACAAGTCATGGGTTGTATCCGTAGTAAGCCCGAGGTCATAATGCCGTTGTACAGATCCATGGTAAGACCCCATCTGGAATACTGTGTACAATTCTGGAGACCACATTATCAAAAAGATGTGCTGAGAGTTGAGTCAGTTCAGCGACTGGCCACCAGGATGGTCTCAGGACTCAAGGATCTCCCGTATGAGGAACGGCTGGTTAAGTTGCAGCTATACTCACTCGAGGAACGCAGAGAGAGGGGAGACATGATCTAGACGTTCAAATATGTCACGCGCCGTATCGAGGTGGAAGATCTTTTTTTCTTAAAGGACCCAAGGCAACAAGAGGGCATCCGTTGAAAATCAGGGGTGGGAAATTTCATGGCGACACCAGAAAATATTTCTTCACCGAAAGGGTGGTTGATCACTGGAATAATCTTCCACTACAGGTAATTGAGGCCAGCAGCGTGCCAGATTTTAAGAAAAGATGGGATTGGCATGTGGGATCTCTTCTTAAAGGAAGTTAGGGGGTGGGTCATTAGTGTGGGCAAACTAGATGGGCTGTGGCCCTTTTCTGACGTCATTTTCTATGTTTCTAAGCTTGTGTAGCTTAACACCTTTACAGCAGCTTGTAAACCGTTTTGAATTGACTCCCCAGTCATTAGTAGTGGTATAGAAGCTCTCCATAAACAAACTTTGGTGGTAAGTTAAGTATCCTGTTTATTCTTGAGAATTTCTGAATTTGTATCACAAGTGTTGGCTTTAGTTAAGGCTCTTGCTTTGTGAAGAACTTTGTTTCATGGATTGTAGTTTTGATTTTGTATCAAAATGAGCATCTGTTTATACCACTGAAGATCACCTTTATATATATTCCAGTCACAAAATAATATTAAACATTATAAATATAAGAATGGATGGCCATTTGTGGGTTTGAGTGACATTTATATGATACTGGAGTTTTTTTTCTGCCAATGACCCGAGTTTGATACTGCCCTTAAGTTTGAGGATGGTTTTCTGTATTACTGAGGCTTTTTTCTCCACTTTCATAAATGTGACGAGTGGGTGACTGTATTAGGGACATTATGTATGTGTTGATGATGGTTCTGTAGTTTAGTGTAGGCTTTCACAGATTCAGGAACTGCACATAGAAGGGGCAGAGGGCAAGGCCTGATACTGAATGCCATTAATGGGCATAGGTCATTCTGAAGATTCATAGGGAGGAAGAATATCCCTGTTTTTGACCCCCATTCAGAATGACACTGTTGTAGGGGCTAGATAACCCAATCCGAATCTATTGTGGCTCATTATATTTTCTCTAGTGGTATATTTATATTATAATACCACAAAATGGCATGAGGTCCTAAAGTATGTGGAGTCCAAGAATAAAATGTCACTTCTATTTATTAACAAAAGCAGATAAGCAGTGACTGGATTACACAAATGCACCTGTTTCAGCTGTAATACCTGCATCTGAAGTCGATTATGCTAGAGTACTATACAGTATATCCAAGGTATATGTTGGTATCCCAATCAATACTGCTAAGGGACGTATTCAAATACAAATCTTCCCCTATTTTTTTGTTTAAGCACATAACATACATTTAGAAGAAGGGAACCAATACATATGTGCACACACCATTAATAATTTATTAATCAACCTTACTTTTTTCATAAATATTATAAATATATTGAATATACCACCCTCTAACTTATAACAAACACATCTTTCAACAGACAACCCAGGCACAAAAACGCTTGGATTGCTTTGACCGCCTTTCTTTTTTCTTATTTATAAATTTAGTGATTTACAATATCAAAAGATACCAAGGATAAAGGTTACTTACACCAAGATTTAAACAATATTTATACAACACAAACATTCCTTTTCAAGCCCACAAACAATGGGGAGACATGCAAACAATGGGGAGACATGCAACTTTTGAACTAACAAAAATAAAGAAAACTAAGAATTGGTTCTTGATTCATATGAATCTTGACCATTCCCTACTATTTGGGAATCTTACATCCACCAATTTCTCAGTGATGAATCATTTAAGGCAATAAGGAAAAATCATTTCTGTTCTCGAGCTATTAGAAATTGTTGCAATTGAATAGGATCCCAAAATACATATTCAATGTCTTAAGACATTTACATGGAAATTTTAGGTAAAAAGATGCCTCAAGAGCTAAGACTCTTGTTCTTAATTTCAAAAATTCTTTCCTTCTTAGTTATGTAGCTCTTGAGACATCAGGAAAAATTCTAACCAAATCTCCACAGAATTTTAGCAACCTATTTTTAAAGTAAAGTTTCATAATTAACATTTTATCTATCTCATTTATGCATGTTATTACCATGGTGGACCTACTCTGAATAACATCCTGAGTATCTTCAGAAACTCTGTCAGATTTATTTCACTTGTTACCAGGTGGTCCACCTCCTGGTCGGATTGTGTTTTCTTTTGTGGAATATAACAATTATTGATTGGGAAATTCTCTGGATTGGGTAATCCCAGTATTTCTTTAAAAAAACTTCCTTAACAAAATTTCAGGAGATAATAAGTGAGTCACTGGGAAATTAACCAAGCGTAGATTCCTCGCTCTATGCATATTTTCCAACATTTCTATTTTAGAATGTAACACCGTAGAATCCTTAACAGCAGATACTGAGACAGCTTGCAATATATTACTTTGAGTTTCAACCACACTTAATCTTTTATCCAAAGAACTTAAGTTAGAATCCACATTCTCAAACTTTTGAGACACTGAATGTGAATAATCCACTGTTTGTTTCACTGACTCTCTGAGAAACCCTTCAACTCTAGAAATACCTAACCATAAATCTTTAAGGGTAATATCTTGTTTTTCCACTGCTAGTGATTGATCTTCTATTACACCTGAAAATTCAAGTGGTTTAGGTATTTCAGTAAAGTCTAGTCTACTTGTCTGAGTAGATGATACCACTAATTCAGTAGATACAGCGGGCGTAGTATTCCCACTACCACAAGGTACTGGATGAAGGGGGAGGGGGATGCCCTTTCGAGGGGGCTCAACGATGCTCCTGATATGGGAGAATTCATATCAGATAAAGGTCATGAAGAAATTTCTGTAGAAAATGTCAAGTATCTATCCATAGGACCAGAAACAGCAGGTGTTGAGCTCTTAGGCAATTTTCTTTTTACCCATAGTAACAGATTAAAGTTATACAACCTGAGCTCCCACTCCCCGGCTCCTCGCTGCTCCAAGTGGCTCCCAAGGGGCGTATATAGCGCATATATAGCTGGGACTGTGATGCCACTCCCCTCCTCCCTAGCCAAAAGCAGCGGCTCTCAATCCTTCACACTTTTGGCTAAGGAAGAAGGGAGTGTCCTCAGGATTCCAGCTACGCGTGCCCGCCCCGCTGAATTTCAGTACGTGAGAGCCAGTGAGAGAGAATGACCTGCCTCTCGGAGCTCACGCACCCAGATTCACCGCTAGCTTAGAACTCCCATGCTGCACGCGCCTAGAGCTCACCGAGGGAAGAAAGGCAGTCAAAGCAATCCAAACGCTCCTGTGCCTGGGTTGTCTGTTGAAAGATGTGTTTGTTATAAGTCAGAGGGTGGTATATTCAATATATTTATAATATTTATGAAAAAAGTAAGGTTGATTAATAAACTATTAATGGTGTGTGGATATATGTATTAGTTTTTCTCTTCTTCTAAGTAAGTATATGTTATGTATATGTTGGTGAGACATCTAGTATATAATTCCTTAATACCAGGGAATTCTAAGGTGCTTGTTGATGAGGTATATTCAGCACACGCAATAGCAGTATAGGTACAACTCAAACAAAAAGACGGAAAAAAAAAATCTTCATTGTGGAAGTGGCTTGGCGCATGCCATTGCTTGACTTTAGGAAACAGATAAAAACATCTATTTAACAGGCTAGGATCTTAATGTTGTTATTTTTTAAATCTTTCTTTTATCCTTTTTTTAATTGTTTGTATTTCTTAATATAGTTAACATTTTATCATGCATTATTTGTATTGTGATTGATTGTTGTAAACCACCTAGAACTCTTAGGTATGGCGGTATATAAAAATAAATTATTAGTATTCTTATTCTACCATGTACGTTTTGCCCTTATGCACCAGACTAGTGCTGCCCGATTCAGGAAAAAAAAATTTTGAATTTGATTCAGCCTACTGAATTGGTTTTTCGATTCGATTTTCCTGCCCAATTGGGTGCTTTTTTCAAACATCCTGGTGGGTTTATTTTATAGCCTTTTCACCCCTTTTATAGCCTCTTCACCCCCTTTGCCTTCTCCTAACCACACAGACTTTTCCTCTCTCTCAAATCCTAGCTCACATTTGCGGTCTAACACCAGCTCTGGCAGGATACACGTTTCAAATCTGACATATTGTAATCAAAAGGGAAAATATAATTAGCTTTTCTACCTTTTGTTGTCTGGTCATTCAAATCTTGTTGGTCCCAGGCTCTGGTTGTCTTCTGAAAATTTGCTTGCCAGGGTCTCCTTCTTTCTTCATTCTAACCATCCATCTGCCATCTCTGTCCTCCCCTTCCGTTTCCCTTCCCTCCCCCGGAGGTCTGGCATCTTTCTTTTTTTTCGTCTCCATCCACACATCCATCTTTTCTTTACCCTTTCATCCAGCATCTCTCTCTCCTTCCCCACCACCTCAGGGTCCACCATCTCTCCCTTTCGTTTCCCAACTACCCTCCTATCCAGTATCTCTATCCCCCCCTCCACACCATCCCTTGTGTCCAACTTCTCTCCCTTTCTGTTCCTTCCCTCCCTAAATCCCATTGTCCATCATCTCTCTTCCTCTACTCTATTTTCAGACCCATTATTTCTTCCTCCCCAAAGTCCGGCATATGCACGTCTCTTCGAACCCCCCTTCCCTCCCTCTCTCCTTGTACTTCTACACCAGGGCCCCCCTCCCCTGGTCTGTCCCCCCCTCGAAGGCCTACATTCCCCCCCCCCGAAGACCTGCCTGCCTGTCACCCCTGAAGGCCTGCCTGTCCCCCCCCTTTGAAGGCCTGCATCCCCCCTTTGAAGGCCTGCCTGTCCCCCCCCCCTTTGAAGGCCTGCATCCCCCCCTTTGAAGGCCTGCCTCCCTGCCCTCCTTTGAAGGCCTGCATCCACCCCGAAGGCCTGCCTGCTTGTCCCCCCCCCCCCTTTGAAGGCCTGCATCTCCCCTGAAGGCCTGTATCCTCCCTCCCCCGGAAGGCCGCACCCCCCCAAAGGTCTATTTCTCCTCCTTGCGTCTTCCCCACTGGCCTCCCTGAATCAATCTTCTTAACTTCAGAGCCTGCAATAAGATCGCTGGTGCTAGCGATCTTTGCAAGCTGCTGAACGGCTTCGGAGCATATTCTCTCTGCCGCGGACATCAGAGAAGGGGCAGGACCGCGGCAGAGAGAAGACGCTCCGAAGCCGTTCAGCAGCTTGCAAAGATCGCTAGTGCCAGCGATCTTATTGCAGGCTGCTGAAGTTAAGAAGATTGATATTCGGGAGGCCAGTGGGGAAGATGGAGAGCACAGCAATGGGAGGCCAGCGGGTAAGCCACTTCCCGATTGACCCTCCCCACTCACCCTCTAAAGCAGGAGCCGCAGGCCAGCAAAAGGCAGTGCTGCTGCTCCTGCTTTAGAGGGCGAGTGGGGAGGGTCAGTCAATGAATCGGGAGGCCGATTTTTTGGCGGGGTAAATCAATTCGAATCGATTCACCCAAAATGAATCGGTGAATCGATTCGAATCGTGAATCGGGCAGCACTGCACCAGACCTCCAATTTAATGCTCTATCAATAACTAACAAAAGAATGGCTCCATTTACTAAAACTGTGTTAATTGATAATCATATCAAGGCTTTGTACAGTGTATTAACTTCTGTTTATAAAATGTATTAATGCATTTAACTTGAATTAATATGCATACTTAATAAATAGGTCCCTGCTTGGAATATTGAGGCCTGCTTGGAGAAGTCCAATAGTTAGTTTAGTGACTTGAGAACTTTGGGAACTTTACAGAGCCTTGTGACTCTGGGCAAGTCATTTTAACCCTCCATTGCCCCAGGTACAAGATAAATATCTATATATAATATGTAAAACACCTTAATTGCAACCATAGAAAGGCGGTATATTAAATTCCACCCCTTTTCCTCTGGTTAACATGTTTTATATTGCAATAATGTGTGTTAACCAGTTATCACAGACTAGTAAATAGATCCAAAAGTCATGGTAACTGAATGGGATGAGGAGATTCTGCTCATCGAATTTAATCACATTTATCTCAAAGCCAAATTCTGCTAATTGAATGCTGTTTTCAGTCTTTACCAAGTTTCAGTTGACAGGAGGTACATCTGCTAAAATTGCTCCAGTATAGCCACCAAAACAGAAAGCCACGTCACTATCTGATCATCCAAAAGAAGAGCATTAAAGCATTTGACTTACCAGCTTGCAACTAATGATTATAAACCAAAAAAGCAAAAGCTAGCAGGCATGGGAGTAATTCTTTAAAGTGAGAGCTAACATTTAAATGCCCATTCAGTGGTGTAGTAAGGGAGGGGGGTGACCGCTGGCACCTGTCCTTCCCACTCCTCCCCTGCCGTACACATGCCTTCATTTCCCCTCCACTGTACCTCTAGCTCTTCAGGGTGCGAGCAGCAACTCCAACCTCCTTCCCACGTCAGCTCTCCCTCTGACAATACTTTCGGGTCCTGCACCTAGCAGTGACGTCGGAGGAAGAGCCACCGCTAATGCGGGCAGCAAGTTCGTGATGCTGCTCACGCTGGGAAAGTTAGCGATATGGGGGAAGGGAAGAGGTGTGCACAGCAGGGGAGGTGGGAGAGGGGCACCACCGCCCCAGGCACCTCTAATCCTCACTACGGCACTGTGCCCATTACCTGCATAAAAGATTAGAATAATGGCACTTACACATGAATTTGCACATGTAGCTATGTGAATACCAAAATTCTACCTAGACCCTGTTCTGTAAATACGTGCATACCTTATACAGCAGGTATTACAGATAAGCGTGATCATGAGTGTATATACAGACATACAACTTAAAAACTATTGCAAGTTTCATGCATATCTAAGGGGAGGGTGTGGCGCAGTGGTTAAAGCTACAGCCTCAGCACCCTGAGGTTGTGGGTTCAACCCACACTGTTCCTTGTGACCCTGGGCAAGTCACTTAATCCCCCCATTGCCCAGGGACGTTAGAAAGATTGTGAGCCCGCCAGGACAGAGAGGGAAAACTGCTTGAGTACCTGAATAAATGCTTGTAAACCGTTCTGAGCTCCCCTGGGAGAACAGTATAGAAAATTGAATGAATAAATAAATAAAAATCTCTGACATTTAGGAGTGAGCACTTACTCCAACACTATGGTTGCCATAAATACTTCCACCTAAATTGTAGGCACATATTTCACCCGTTACACCAGTTTTCTATAAAGAAAAAGTAGGCACCTCTTTCCTGTATAGAATGAGTATCTCTGTATAGGCATACTAGTATAGAATTATATCATATATTTCCAAAATCAGAGTGTATACCTGAATGGATATAGCATTGCTGTCTCCAGCAGAATCAAGTCTGCCTATGCCAACACACATTGCTAAGCACTGTGTATGTTTAACACAACACCAGGAATACCATACTACAGAAATGGGAGATGCATTTCATTGTAATTTAGCAACGTGCTTTACAGAAATGTGTTTTCCCTCTTCAGAAATAATTATGAAATATAAGAGTAGCATTATAAAAATAAAATGCAGTGATTTCATTAGTCATTAATGTATGTTAAAATTAAGACACAAACCTTTGGACAAGGTCCGTTAACTTTTTGTTTGTATATAGAAATTAAAGATTTTATATGAAATTACCAAGATAGTTTCTACACCTAGCTAAAAATGTAAATAATCTAGCAAATGCTTCTTACATGAGATGACAGACACCAGTTGATTGTGATCTCAAATTACTGTTGGCAGCATTCAGTTGAAAGACTTTTCTAAAAAGACAGTGCCATTGTAGTAAGCTTGATATCTTGAAAGACATGGGATATTCAATACTTCATGAATTCTTTGAGACCACCATTTTTTATTATTCATATTTCCCATGAACAGGTTTTTATTTTTTGTAAGCATAAAAGTAACTCATCCTAATAAGAGTATTACATAACAAGTCTGCATTGACAATTTGTCAGCTATTATTTCAGAATGACTTGATCTTGTATATACACAGTATGTTCCTAAGAGTGACATTCCAAGTCATGAACTTCGAGGGGGTAATTTTATAAAGTAATTTTTGCATATATGCAACCACATACACACAAAGTCTCATAAAATTACAGGATAGTGCATACTTTGCCAGTTGAAATGTGCAGGGGCAGAATTCACAAGTATGTGCATAGATAAGATATACTTATCTACTTGAATAATTGGGTATGGATATTTATACCAGCTCAACAGCAGGTATATATGCCCACACCTGCAAGGTAGGTGTGATTTTTGCTACTTTTGTTAGTGTGAGGAAAGACTAAAGTCTACGAGGTTAGGGCTCTTCAGCTTGGAAAAGAGACAGCTGAGGGGAGATATGATTGAAATCTACAAAATCCTGAGTGGTGTAGAGCAGGTACAAGTGGATCGATTTTTGACTGGATCAAGATTTACAAAGACTAGGGGACACTAAATGAAGTTACAGAGTTATACTTTTAAAACCAATAGGAGGAAATATTTTTTACTCAGAGAATAGTTAAGCTCTGGAATGCATTGCCAGAGGATGTAATGTAGCTAGTTTTAAAAAAGGTTTGGAAAAGTTCCTGGAGGAAAAGTCCATAGTCTGTTGTTGAGACAGACATGGGGGGAAGCCACTGCTTACCCTGGATCAGTGACATGGAATGCTGCTACTATTTGGGTTTTTGACAGATACTTGTGACTTGGATTGGCCTCCGTGAAGATAGGATTCTGGGTTGGATGGACCATTGATCTGACCCAGTAAGGATTTTCTTATGTTCATATGTTTTGTAAAGCCACATAGGTACATATGCGTCTTTATTAGAATTGTGCTTAAGTGGGTGCCTACTTAACTTCAACTTGAACCAGGTATCCTGTTATAAAACAGCACATCAAAAGGCATATCTGGGGACAAGGTTTGGAAAGTATTTTCATCATCCAATAATCAAGCTACACTAGCAATACAACTTGGAATTTTACCATTTCATTTTTAACTGGAGGGACAGATGGTTTGATTGGAGGAACAGGTGGTATGTGACTAAATTGAAAACAAAAATTGTTTCTGATTAAATAAGAAAAACATTCTTCCTTTAGTCAAGCATGTTCCATGAAAATTTCTAAGTTAAAAATTAAGTACTATTTTTAAATTTATTTTAGATGAGAGATTACCATTAAGACATTTTGATCATGGATTAGGATTACTTATTACAGGTAAATTCCCACCTAAAGAATTTTCCTGGAATAGAAAATTGAGCCTTATATAAAATAAGAATGTGAAAGATAAAACCAGCAACCATGAAACTGAATCCTTTCTACAGGCATGAAGAATATTAGTTTTGCATGCCTATATGTTATATGACTCTTTATATAATAAGAAACTGAACAGTTCAACCCTAGGAACTCCACAGAGTGCTGTCAGGGGTCCTTGTTTTGCCCAAGCTGCATCAGGGAAAAGCACAGTTACTTACCGTAACAGGTGTTATCCAGGGACAGCAGGCATATATTCTCACATGTGGGTGACGTCATCTACGGAGCCCCAGCGCGGACAGCTTTTCAAGCAAACTTGATTGAAGTTTCAAGTTTGCTACACTGCACCACGCATGTGCATGCCTTCTTGCCCACTAGAGGATGCATCCCCACCTCGTGGTCCTCAGTTCCATAACCAGCAAAGAAGCCATCCCCGGGGAGGAGGGTGGGTTGTGAGAATATATGCCTGCTGTCCCTGGATAACACCTGTTACGGTAAGTAACTGTGCTTTATTCCAGGACAAGCAGGCATGATATTCTCACATGTGGGTGACCTCCAAGCCAACCAAAAAAGGGCAGGTGGGAGGATGGCAATTTAGGAAAACAGGTTACGTAACACCGACTGGCCAAACCGGCCGTCGCTTCTGGACAAAGTGTCCAGACAGTAGTGGGAGGTGAACGTATGAACCGAAGACCAAGTGGCAGCTTTACATATGTCCTCCACAGGAATAGACCGGAGGAAAGCAACAGAAGCTGCCATAGCTCTGACCTTATGCCCCGTGACTCGACCATGGAGCGTGAGACCAGCCTGAGCATAGCAAAAAGAAATACAAGCAGCCAACCAGTTGGACAAGGTGCGCTTGGAAACAGGATGTCCCAACCGATTAGGATCAAAGGACAAAAACAATTGAGGAACCTTCCGATGAGACTTGGTACGTTGGAGATAAAAAGCCAACGCCCTCTTACAGTCAAGCGTGTGAAGCGCCGCCTCTCCAGGATGAGAGTGGGGCTTCGGGAAGAACACCGGAAGAACAATAGACTGATTGAGGTGGAAATCAGACACAACCTTAGGTAGAAATTTAGGATGGGTGCGAAGAACCACCTTGTCATGATGGAACACAGTAAAGGGCGGGTCCGCAACCAAAGCCTGAAGCTCACTAATTCGACGAGCCGACGTGAGCGCAAGTAAAAAGACCACCTTCCAAGTGAGAAACTTAAGAAGAGACTTAAAAGGAGGTTTCATCAGCTGAGCCAAGACCACATTAAGATCCCAAACCACAGGAGGAGGTTTCAGAGGAGGATTAACGTTAACTAAGCCCCTCATGAAACGAACCACCAGAGGATGAAGAGAGAGAGAACGTCCTTCTAGATGCCGATGGAAAGCAGCAATAGCACTGAGATGTACCCGGATGGAAGTCGTCTTCAGCCCAGACTTGGACAAATGCAACAAATATTCCAGAACCGAGGACACCGGAACCAAACTCGGATCCAGATGGTGCGAGGTACACCAGGATGAAAATCTGGTCCACTTCTGGGAATAACAAAGCCGAGTCAAGGCCTTGCGCGAGGCTTCCAACACCTCCCTGACCGCCGAAGTCAGGGGGAAAGGAACCAAGCCGTCAGATGTAATGACTGAAGATTGGGATGCAACAGCGAACCCCGACTCTGAGACAGCAGAGAGGGAAACACAGGCAGAAGTAGAGGCTCTCTGGCACTCAGTTGAAGGAGCAGGGAGAACCAGTGCTGACGAGGCCAACGAGGCGCGATGAGAATCATAGTGGCTCTGGATGACTTGAGGTGAACCAACGTCCTCAAGATCAGAGGAAAAGGAGGAAACGCATAAAGGAATCTCCCTCCCCAGTCGAGAAGGAAGGCATCTGCCTCGAGACGGTCCTGGGAGTAAATCCGTGAACAATAGAGGGGCAGTTTGCGAGTCTCCGGGGAGGCAAACAGATCCATTTGAGGAGTCCCCCAGCGGTCGAAGACCTCGCGCAGGACTCGGGAGTTTAGCGACCACTCGTGCGGCTGGAGAAGACGACTGAGTTTGTCGGCCAGACAATTCTTCTCTCCCTGAATGTAAACCGCCCGCAGGAAGATGTTCTGGGAGGTCGCCCATTCCCAAAGGCGCAAAGCTTCCCTGCACAGGGACCAAGAGCCCGTCCCCCCTTGCTTGTTGACATAATACATTGCCACTTGGTTGTCCGTCCGTACCAGGACCACCTGATTTCGCAGCAGATGACCGAACGCTCGAGCTGCCAGAAAAATGGCACGAAGCTCCAACACATTGATGTGACAAAGACGGTCCTCCGCCGACCATAGCGCTTGAGTCCGCAGACCGTCGAGGTGAGCTCCCCACGCGTACTCCGAAGAGTCCGTGGTCAGGACCTTGCGATGTGGAGGGACGAGAAAGAGCAAACCCCCGGAAAGATTGGAAGAGTTGGTCCACCAACGGAGCGATCGACTCAAGGAAGGAGTCACCGTTACAGGAAGGGAGAGCGGGTCTCGATCCTGACGCCACTGGGAGGCCAAGGTCCACTGAGGGAGTCTCAGATGCAATCGGGCAAACGGCGTGACATGAACTGTCGAAGCCATGTGGCCGAGGAGAATCATCAGCCTGTGTGCAGAAACGGAGCGCTGCAGCAAAATCTGACGGGCCAGGCGAAGCAGAGCCTCCAGTCTCGACGAGGGAAGAAACGCACGAAGGCGAACCGTGTCCAGCACGGCCCCGATAAACTGAAGGGATTGAGCTGGGCACAGCTGCGATTTGGGAAAATTTACCTCGAACCCCAGACGTTGAAGAAAAATGATAGTCTGTCGGGTTGCTGAGATAACCCCCTCCCGGGAAGAAGCCTTGATCAGCCAATCAGGTAGGGGAAGACCTGCAGCCCCTGAGATCTCAGGGCAGCCGCGACCACCACCATACACTTCGTGAAAACCCGAGGAGACGAGGCCAGCCCGAAGGGAAGGACGCGATACTGGAGGTGCAACTCCCCCACCTGGAACCGTAAGAACTTGTGGAAGGCGGGATGCACCGGAACATGAGTATATGCTTCCTTCAGGTCCAGGGAGCACATCCAGTCCCCCGAGTCTAACAGAGGGTACAGGACTGGGAGGGACAACATACGGAACTTCTCCCGGACAAGAAACTTGTTGAGCCCTCGGAGGTCCAGAATTGGGCGTAAGTCCCCTGTCTTCTTCGGGACCAAAAAGTACCGGGAGTAAAACCCCCGTCCCCTTTGGTTCGGGGGAACAGGCTCCACCGCCTGAAGGCTCAACAAGGACTTGGCTTCCGACAGGAGAAGAGGAAGCTGGTCTCGACAGCCAAGAGAAGCCCCCGGCGGATGTTCCGGCGGACTGGCTAAGAAGTTTAGCGAGTAACCTTCGGAAATGATCCGGAGCACCCAAGCGTCCGACGTGATCTCGGCCCAGGCTGGAAGAAAGGCCTGCAATCGGCCCCCGATAGGAAGGGGGTCCTTCGACAGTACGGAGGGGGCCCGCCCCCAACCGCGCATCACGTCAAAAAGATGGAGCGGGTTTAGACGCTTCTTGCGCCTGAGGCTTTGGTTGGGACGCTCTGCCCTGCTGCGGGGGACGCCGGGGCGGAAGCCTCGAGAAGGCCGGCGTCGACTTCTGCGGATACCGCCGCGGAGGAGGTCTAAACGGCTTCTGCGGCGGAGCCCGGGGTTTAGGACAGAACAATGAGGCAATAGAGCGCTCATGTTCGGACAAGCGTTTGGTCGCCGCCTCCAACAACTACCCGCCGCCTCGAACAACTCGGAGCCAACACAGGGGAGATTGGCCAGACGTTCTTGCAAGTTCGGGCCCATATCCAAAGTGCGAAGCCATGCGAGACGGCGCATCGCCACCGCAAAGGCGGATACGCGAGAGGCCAACTCAAAGGCATCGTAAACTGCGTGAAAGAGGTAGAGACGCAGCTGAGATAAATTGGCCATAAAGGCTCCAAAATCCTCCTTATGGGAATCCAGCATGATCCCATAATACCTGGGCAACGCCTTCACCATCTGCCTTAAATAGGATGAGAAGGTGAATGCGTAATTAAGGACCCTGGCAGCCATCATAGAGTTGGAATAGAGGCGACGACCAAACTTGTCCAGGGTCCGCCCCTCCCGCCCGGGGGGAACCGCAGCAGAGACCCGAGAAGGCTGGGACTTCTTCAACGCCGACTCCACCAGCAACGACTGGTGAGACAACTGCGCTTTATCGAAGCCCTTACAAGGGACTGTGCGGTACTTAGACTCCATCTTAGATGGAACTGCTGTGACTGTAAGAGGAGAGTCCAAGTTCCTCAGGAAGGTCTGGTGTAGAACCTTGTTAAGAGGCAGCCGGGGAGTCTCTCTGGGAGGAGAGGGCAAATCCTGCTCCTCCAAAAATTCCTTCGTGTATTGCGACCCTGACGCCAGATCAAGGTCCAAAGCCCTCCCCATATCCAGCACAAATCGTGAAAAGGAGGAGGGCTTCGAAGGCGGCGAGGGAGAACGAGAAGCCCTCGTCGCCAAGAAGGAAGGGGAAGCCTCACGAGAATAACGAGGTTCCTTCCCCGTGCCCGAACCCCAAGAGGCCGCACCAAGCGACCTCGACGGGGTCGGGGACCGGCCATGCCCCGAGGAACCCCTTCGGGAAGTCCCCGGGGTATGGGGGACTGAGGCACGCCCCCTCCGTCTTGGCGAAGAGTCCCTCGAGTACTCAACCTCGGAGGAACGGAGAAGCCTCGGATTATCGAGGCGAAGCTCGGAGACCCGAAGGGTCTCGGCCCCGGTCGGCGAGGAGCGACCGCGTCGTCGAGGAGAGACCCGTTGACGTTTGGGCTTCCTCGACCGACGCTTCGCCCGAGGCCGACCCGAGGGCGAGGAGCCCCGGGAGGATCTCGACAAGGAGGAAGAGGAGGAGATCCTCCGAACCCTCCGCACCTTGTCCCCGAGGCCGCACGCTCCGCTCAGGCTGGTCAGCTGAGGTCGAGGGCAAGGCCGGGGCCGAGGCCGAAGCCGTCCCGGGGGCCGAAGTCGAGGGTACCGAGACCGAGGCCGCCGACGCCGGGGCCACCGAAGGCGGCTGGAGGTGCGCGAGGGCACCGGACAGCTCCGAGGTAATGAGCGCACGGAGTAAGTCCTGAAAGGCCGGCACCGCCATCATGGCAGGTAGATCCGGGGCCGGCGGGTGCTCCCTCGAGGGCGACCTCGGTCTCGAGTATTCCCGCGGGGCACCCGACTTCGATGCTCGGGGCGGGGCCGAGGACGACCCACCCGCCCCCATCGATGAGCCTGAGGATGGCTTCTTCGAGGCTGGAAGAGAAGAAGGAAGTGAGGACTTACCCTTCATCGACTTCGGGGTCGAGGAGACCGACTTCGACGAAGCGGGCTGTCGGGGCGAGGTCGAGGGAGACGAGGCCGAGGTCAAGGCCGGGGCCGAAGCCGAGGCCGATGTCGAGGCCTTCCCCGCCCCGGCGTCCACCGCAAAGAGCTCCGCCATACGAGCGCGACGGCGGCGGAGGGTCCTGGTTTGAAAAGTAGAGCACCGAGTACAGGAGTCGGTCGGGTGCTCAGGGCCCAGACAAAGTAAGCACCACCGGTGAGGATCGGTGATCGAGAGGAGACGATCGCACCGGGTGCACTTTTTAAAACCCGTCAAGGGACGGGACATGGACACGAAACCCGGCCGGGAACGAACGAGGTCCCGCGGCCGTGGCTCCCAGGAGCCCCCGGAGCCGAACGGAAGAAAAATAAAAGTTTTTGGTTTTTTTTTTCGACGAAAACCGATACACAAATAAATAAAAAAACAAAGTAAGCACAGCGACCGAGAGGGAAACACTCAGCCGCGGTGTCAGAAGGCTAAACAAGAAGAGCACAAATTCCACAGGGCTTCTGGCTCCGCGGAAAAGACTGAACTGAGGACCACGAGGTGGGGATGCGCCCTCTAGTGGGCAAGAAGGCATGCACATGCGTGGTGCAGTGTAGCAAACTTGAAACTTCAATCAAGTTTGCTTGAAAAGCTGTCCGCACTGGGGCTCTGTAGATGACGTCACCCACATGTGAGAATATCATGCCTGCTTGTCCTGGGATAATATGAAATTCACACTCAGGGAACAGAACTGGCTCCAACTTAGGTGCAATGGAGGTCCCTATCAGGACTGTTTGCAGCCCCATTTTGGTGAAGGACATTCATAACTGAAAATTTAAAAATGAAGTTATAGAAATACATGATTGGCTCTTTTTCCTTTTTGGCTATTTGGTACTCGTTGGAGGTAGGGAATCTGCAGTTCCTGATCTATCATTAATTTTGAATGGGTGTCATGTCAGCTTTGAAATTGGAGTATTTTTAGATCAATGATTATATATTGCAATTTTAAACAGAAGACTGTATGATTGTACTTTTTTTTTGTTTTGTTTTACTGAGGGGTGTTCTCTGCAGTTTATAAATTTTTCAAAACTATTTTAACAATAATATTTTGAAAAATTTACCCCCCCCCCCACACACACACCAGTTTTAAAAACAGCAAAAGTAGTTTTTTTAGCGCCAACTGGCCTATCAGCGTCAGAAGCAGTGCGGAGCATTCAGTGCACCAGCCAGCGTTAAAAATCTATTTTCACTGTTTTGTAAAGGGGGGTTATATATTGTTGATAAAATAATTGATGCATAATTTTTTCACATTTTTCTAAAACATATCTTCTCACATGTAGAAACCTCAACAAACAGTGAAATAGTACTTTGTGAAGTTTCTATATATTTTATGAACTAGGTCAGGGGAAGGGATAAATGGGCTGCTGAATGCTTTGATTTCAATCATGGATCTTGCAATCTTTGGATGTATAGCTGGGTTGTCTTTATGGAATTTTTCTTCTTATTTTCCTTAAATTAGGCTTGTCTATCCCCATACTGGTGGACTTCAAGTGACCAAATATGTATTGTTTTCTCATTATTTTAAATTGGTGTTTGGTTTTTTTCTTCTGTACAAGAGTGATCTTAGTGTTATAATTTAAAGGGAGCAGTAACCTGGTGATTACAGCTGCTGCCTTAGCACCCAAAGGTTGTGGGTTTGATCCCAGCACTGCTCCTTGTGACCATGGGGCAAGTCACTTACCCCCGGTACCAGTTATATTGTAAGCCCAAGGGGTCAGACAGGGAAAATGCTTAAGTACCCAATTACTCATATTCAATGTAAAACCGGCTTGGGTGAATCTCTTCATAAAGGCTGTTAATAAATTCCAATAAATAAAACAATTTTTTTTTGCATACCAGGAAAAAAAATGCAAGGCTATATGTTCAAGCTTGTAACAAAAAAAAAGTTTATAGTCTGAAGTCCATAAATTATATATGCAGAATGATAAAACTTGTGAATTTATATATGTATATGATATATATATATATTTATAAATATTTATATTATATAATTTACCATGAGGACATGCAATTATTGTTTAGCACCTATTGTACAATATAATACAAAGTAACTTTCCAATGTTAGTAACTTTATGACAGTGAGATGGTATCTATATCAGATTCCATTCACCTATAGTGCTTGAAAACCCCCAGAGTAAAATTCTCTGTTGCGTTACATTGCATATGGGGAAACAGTGTGCACATTAATAGTTATAAAACATTCTAACATAGACTAACCAAAAGGATCAAGAAAAGAATAGGTTCATCATGACTGGCCTAATTGAAATGCAGCTTTCCTTTACATACTTGTTAGAGTGCACAAACTTGACTTTGATGTCCACAGGTACTGGTTTGGCAGCAGAAACATTTCACAAAAACCACAGTCAGAGAAGCAGGCATGTGACTACAATGAACAAAATGAAAGTTTTCCACAAACCTAAAATCTGATATACTGATATATACTCTATTGTCTGCATATTCTTGTTCTGATGACCATCTATAAATTCCAGACGTCTTAGAGAAGGTAGTTTTATAAGCTTCTCATAATCTTCTTTAAAGTGAAAATTAAACATTGAAAAGGATGGAGTATGTTTCCTCTTAAGTAATTAGCTGGAAATGTAGTTTAAGCTGACAATGCCACTTCATGCAAGCAAAAATAGCTTCCCTGACTCAGTGGTGAAATGTGTGGGAATTACTGTGAGATTTTACCACCTTATTTTAATATGTGAATTAAAATAGCACAGCCACAAAAATTGCTATATAAAAATTTTTTAGAAGATCATCATCAACATAAATGCTATATGTGGCAACAGATCCAGATTGTAATAGAGACCCTCTACCCTTCCCAACAAGCCTTTGGAAATCAGTTAAACTTGATTTCAATTCGTCATCGTGACAAAGTATGGTTCAGTAGCAACTAGACATATGAAAATGATTATTAGCACTACTACAAATTCATTTTTGTTCTTGAGAATGCTGATACATTTTGAGCATCTCCAAGTAAATAGCTAACTAGTGAGTTGTCAAAACTCTAGAATGTGTCCCTCTGCAGCTTTGGGCTATATAACACATTATAGGACTCTACCAACATGAAAGAAAGGTCAAGGACCTCAAGGAAAACAAAAACTATGACATTACAGACTGGCTGGCTAAGATGTTTTTCATTTCCTCTAACCCCCCCCCCCCCCCCCCCAAGTGTGCTACCCAACTCCATTAAGAAAATGTTTAACATTGTTTTATAACTTGTGATTTATAGGCTACAATTCACAGCAGACCAAGAAATGTGAAGTTTAAGAAGACTTTCGGAGTCAGGCACTGGGTAGTTCAAGAAGGGTGGTTTGAAAGCTAACATACTTAAAATGCTTAAAATATTTCACTATTCTTTCATGACCATCCTACTCTATCTTAACACACGCTGGAGCAGTAAGAACCTCTCAGGCAGTGGCATTTAAACCTTTCCTTTTTTCTGGAAAGCTACAAACAAAATTAGAAATAATGGAATGGTCACTTTAGAGACCATCATTGTTTAACAAATCTCCTACATTCCTGCCATTGTCTTCAACTCTTTTACCTCGTAAAAAACCGGTCCTGATCTGTGTGCTGTCTGCTTTTAGGCAATATCTGGCTACTTGGTTACACGTTTTCTTATGGATAAGATTATTTTAAGTGTACCTTCTTGAGAAAGTGAAGACCAACACTGATTTTTTTGTCATTTAGAGTACATAGACACAAAGTGTATCAGGATTAGGAAGCTAACCACCTGGCATACCAGTAACAGCACCTGATTACTATCTGCTCAGTTTACTGGACACCTTGTTCTCTCTAGTGGAGGATTTCCCACGAATGACTTTACTGCTTGTTGAATGGTGGGAGCTGCCAGTTCCTTTTAAGCCATTTTTGTTCTGTTTACTGCAGCAGTGCTCCTGCTGACAGGATCTCCGGGAAGAGGAAGAGCCTGAAAGGCTTGGAGGGGATTTACTTCGTCCAAGATGTGGAGATGAACTTCTCTGGTCATGATGGGGCCGCCCAGCCCTTGAGGATGAAGAACTGGCAGTACGGGGTAATGAAGAGCTCTTAGGTGAGGAACTAGGGCTGCGTCGGGGAATGACAGGGCTTTTGGGTGGAGTTTTCGGGCTGTGAGATCCTGGACTTTTAGACTGAGAGAAACTTCTTGTTTTCTGAGATCCATTTAGGATTTGAGCAAGGCGAGAGAAAAGATCCGAGTCTGAGCTGCCACTTCCTAGCACTCTGTATCTTCGTAACCTTTAAATAAAGAAATAATTTTTCAGGTTACAATTTAAGTTAAAAAAAATAAAAAATAAAAATCTATATACACAGTATTAGCAAATATTTTTAAACATACACTTTTCTGTACTACTGAGATTAGAAAAAGTGACAGGCTTGCCCCTGAAGCTGGAGTTAACAACTTGTGATCCTTTGAGTGGGGGTGGGGGACTATCAGACAACGGTGGAAGCTTGGGTGGGAAAAATGTTATGGTTCAATTTTTGAATGTTGCCAATGCAAGGGAAATAAAAGTTAGTGAGATTGGGTTTGGAAGGAGCTCATGGGGATTGAGTTAAGGGGAGATAGTAGTTGTGTTGATAGTCGAAGGTCCTCAATTTTGAGCCACTTCAGCTAGAGCATCCACCCACTGTCCCCTCGATGTGTTGAATTTAGAGCATTTTAAGGAGAGAAAGTTGGATAGTTTTGTTCTTATGGGTAAGGAAACATGAAACTGTTGCAACAGTCATCCAAGGCAGGCCCCTAGGGTGTCCTGGTTCACTTGGGCATGGGGCCTCGTAGCTGCCACAGGGTAATGCCGAATTTGAGACCAAGATTGGTGGGGGACTCACCATGTGGGGCTCATATGACATGGATGGGGCCATGTCAGCCCAGTACAGTCTCCAGCTTGTACTATGGGAGGGGTTGGAATAGGGGCAACATGGATTTTCTTGTTGGGTGAAGGTCCATGGAATTGTTGAGAGGATCTGCCTTGCTAGCAGCTGTCTATACAACAAAAGGAAAGGGGTATGCTTGGTGACTGTGGCTTGGTGAAAATGTTATTACTGTATAAGTTAATAAAACTGTAACCAGGTTTTGACCATATGATGGTTTTTGTACTGTGTTTGTGTGGTTGCCTGGAGGACAAATGAGTGAGGAGACAGTTCTAGGTAACTCTAGCACAATGACATTTTTCTTTACTCATCATGCCTGCCTAATTATTAGAAGCCTGGGCAGCAGCCAAGGGTACCACGTGCTGAAGAGCAGCAAAAATAACTGCAGTCAAAGCAAAATAATAAATCATGAGAGTTCCACTAACTCAAAGGCCCAATAGCATATATTTTTATTCACAGGGAGAATGGGTTGCTTTCAAATATGTAATTGAAAGCTAATTTCTCACTTCATTCAAGACAAAGTACTGTATAAAAATAAAAAATACATTCATAAAATAAAAAAATTAAACTAATTTACTAAATTAAAATAACTTTTAAAAAATGCAAACCAACATATGCTAATACAAGAGCAATAGATTTCAAAAATCACATCACAATAATAAGAAAAATAAAATTTGAGAACTGCTAAACATTCAAGGTCCTGGTAACACAATCTTAAAAAAACAAAAACATAAAAAAACACTTTGTGCAAATCAAACTATCAATAAATACACACATCCTTCACTACAACTTGAAAATCTTTGTTGACTAGATAGAGAATTATAAAGGCTCCACCTATAACTGTGGTCTGAAATCTTGGCTATAAAAACCAGTAATATACATCTAGAGTTCCTTTAGTAGTACAACATGAGAAAACACAGGGAACACTGATGTTCTCACTTTCTTGACAGAATGGACTATAGTGAAGTGGCATCATGAGATATGTAGGAACAGGTTGGAATACAATGGATTGGGTTAAGTATTCCCCAAGGTAAAAGGGACCTCAACACTTAACTGCCTTGACAATTAAGCAACCAACTTTAAATTGTGCTCTATTGGTAACAGAAAGCAAATACAAATTCTTCAGAAGCGGAGTTACCACTATGCCATGGTTTAGATCAGTGTTTCTCAACATGCAGTAAGGGTTTGCAGGCCGCCTGTTGGCCGCCACAGAGGATATTCCCTGCCCACCAATAGAAGCCACTGCTGCTGGGGATCCCTCCCTGCCTGACTGTCTTCCCGCTGAAACCGCTGCCAGGAATCGCTCCCTCTCTCCCCGCCCGCATCCCCCTCCCAAAGCCGAACGAGTTACTTGTTTGAGGTTGTATTCGCAGGAGTTTCGTCAGCCTTAAGCCTGATGTCATTATGCCATTGTATAGATCCATGGTGAGACCCCACCTGGAGTACTGTGTGCAGTTCTGGAGGCCGCATTACCGCAAGGATGTGCAAAGACTTGAGTCGGTCCAAAGAATGGCCACCAGGATGGTCTCGGGACTCAAGGATCTCCCGTACGAGGAACGGCTGGATAAATTAAAGCTATACTCACTCGAGAAACGCAGAGAGAGGGGTGACATGATCGAGACATTCATGTATCTCACGGGCCGCATTGAGGTGGAAGAAGATATCTTCTTTTTCAAGGGTCCAGCGGCAACAAGGGGGCATCCGTGGAAAATCAGGGGCGGGAAACTGCACGGGGACACCAGGAAATTCTTTTTTACTGAAAGGGTGGTTGATCGCTTGAACAGTCTTCCACTTCAGGTTATTGAGGCCAGCAGCGTGCCTGATTTTATGGCCAAATGGGATAGACATGTGGGATCTATACAAAGAGATAGGTAGGGGAGGGTCATTGGGGTGGGCAGACTAGATGGGCTGTGGCCCTTATCTGCCGTCTATTTCTATGTTTCTAATTAAGAAGGGGATCACAAACAGATTGGAGAAGGTTATCATGCCACTGTACTGGACCATGGTATGCCCCCTACTGCGTTCAGCACTGGACGAAATACATGAAGAAGGATATGGTATTACTCGAAAGAGTCCAGAGAAGAGCGACTAAAATGGTTAAGGAGCTGGAGAAGTTGCAGTACAGTAAGAGACTGGAGAAACTGGGCCCCTTCTCCCTTGAAAAGAGGAGACAGAGGGGACATGATCGGAACATTCAAGATAATGAAGGGAATAGACTTAGTAGATAGACAGGTTGTTCACCCTCTCCAAGGTAGAGAGAACGAGAGGGCACTCTCTAAAGTTAAAATGGGATAGATTCCGTACAAACGTAAGGAAGTTCTTCTTCACCCAGAGAGTGGTAGAAAACTGGAATGCTCTTCCGGAGGCTATTATAAGGGAAAACACCCTCCAGGGATTTAAGACAAAGTTAGACAAGTTCCTGCTGAACCAGAACATATGCAGGTAAGGCTAGACTCAGGGCACTGGTCTTTGACCTAAGGGCTGCCGCGTGAGCGGACTGCTGGGCATGATGGACCACTGGTCTGACCCAGCAGTGGCAATTCTTATGTCTTATGTCCCCTTTTCAAATGTCCTTCTTATTCCATTATTCATCTCGCTTTAATTGTAATACTTCAATTCAAGCAATAAGAAATTTGCACTTAATTTAATTGTCCACATGGAACTACTGACAACATGGCCAATGTTTTGCTTATTTCCTCAGGAAAGAGGTCTGCTGTAAACAAATCATAGAACAATGATTCATTTTAGATGCACAGTCTGAAAGTTAGTTTCTCTCCAGCTTCCTTTGGATGGGAGTACCTTTGCATTTATCATGAGTCGCCAACGGTACTGTTAATCTTTTGAAGTGGGGGGGGGTCCCTGGGGGTTTTGTGGGTTATGGGTGGGGAAGGTTGTCTTTCTCTATGCTACTTGTGTTTGTTGGTTATTGTTGGCTTTGTATTTTTGTATTCTGTGTTTGCTGTATAATAAAAAACAGATTTGAACATAAATATTTGTTTAGCATTTTTATTGTTGGTAGATCATTTTAAAAGTAGCTCACAAGCCAAAAGAGTGTGGGCACCCCTGCACTAGATAGAGGCGGGCCTGGTCTGAGGTGCCTGGATCTATTTGCATACAATGGAAGGGTCATCCTGAGCTTCGTATTAAATTTTCAGATGACACTAAACTATTCAAAGTTGTTAAAACACATGTGGATTGTGAAAAATTGCAGGCAGACCTTAGAAAATTGGAAGATGGGGCGTCCCAGTGGCAAATGAAATTTAATGTGAACAAATGCAGAGTGATGCACATTGGGAAGAATAACCCGAATCACAGTTACCAGATGCTAGGGTCCACCTTGAGGGTTAGCGCCCAAGAAAAGGATCTGGGTGTCATCATAGACAATATGATGATAATAATAATAATAATAACTTAATTTTTGTATACCGCAATACCACAAGCATGAAAATTTGTGCCCAATGGGCAGTCGGCAGTGACCAAAAAAAGCAAACAGGATGCTAGGAATTATTTTAAAAGGGATGGTTAATAAGACTAAGAATGTTATAATGCCCCTGTATCGTTCCAAGGTGTGACTTCATCTGGAGTATTGCTTTCAATTCTGGTCTCCTTATCTCAAGAAAGATATAGTGGCACTAGAAAAGGTTCAAAGAAGAGAGACTAAGATGATAAAGGGGATGGAACTCCTCGTGTATGAGGAAAGACTAAAAAGGTTAGGGCTCTTCAGCTTGGAAAAGAGATGGATGAGGGGAGATATGATTGAAGTCTACAAAATCCTGAGTGGAGGAGAACGGGTACAAATGGATCGATTTTTCACGCTGTCAAAAATTACAAAGACTAGGGGATACTTGAAGTTACAGGGAAATACTTTTTTAAAATCAATAGGAGGAAATTATTTTCACTCAAGAGAATAGTTAAGCTCTGGAACACGTTGTCAGAGGTTGTGGTAAGAGCGGATAGCGTAGCTGGTTTTAAGAAAGGTTTGGACAATTTCCTGGAGGAAAAGTCCATACTTTGTTATTGAGAAAGACATGGGGGAAATCACTGCTTGCCCTGGTTCGGTAGCATGGAATATTGCTACACCTTGGGTTTTGGCCAGGTGCTAATGACCTGGATTGGCCACCGTGAGAACGGGCTACTGGGCTTGATGGATCATTGGTCTGACCCAGTAAGGCTACTCTTATGTTCTTATATGAGTGCATCACATGACCCGGCAAAATAACCTGATAAGCAGAAGAGTGGCTGTGGACCAGTCATTTCAGTGACTATCATGCCAGCTCAGCATTCAGTCCATTTGGGTGCATGTTCTGTAACTGAATGATCCATCTTTGTTCTTTGTATTTTAATAGTCGTTCAGCATCCCCACCCTGCCACCCTAATTGAATACTGTCCAATATTCACCATTTCATGTCTTCCCAAGAGTGATTTCAATCCACCCAATGTTGCCAAAGGGGCAGAACACACTATATTCAATGGCCAAGTAGTGAAGATTTGTTAAGAAAATTTTCAAGATATACTTGACAGTGCAGTTTTAATGTTACAAGTAAAAGCCAACTGTTAAGAGAGTTCTTTTTAATTGTGCAATATACAGTATAACTGTTCTATGATTCTTTTACAGCAGACCACTTCCCTGAGGAAGAAAGCAAAAACATTAGCAATGTTGGCAGTGGATCCGTGTGGACAATTATGCTAAGTGCAAGTTTCATATTGCTTGAATTGACGTATTACAATTAAAACAGGACGAATAAGAAGAACATTAGAAAATTTAATTATATATTTACATATATATCTATAACTATATATCTATATATATCTATATCTATATATCTATAAAAAGGGGACTGATGACAAAGGCGAGCGATAAGCTAAAACAACTAAATTGCTTGTTTGAAATATGCTGCCACTGAAGGTTCCACTCAAAAAATTATTTTGGTTGATTTGATATATTTTTTTACATTAGTTAAAGGTAAATTGGTTAGTGGATGGTTTAGATTAAAACAACTGGCCCTTTATCTAGGCAAGTGGTTTTTTGGGTTTGTTTGTTTTTTTAACGTCCCTCATATTTTTTTTACATATTACTTACACACGTGGAGGGGCATAATCAAAAAAAGCGTCTAAGTCCCCTTTTGGCCTAAGTCCTTAAACGTTCAATGCAGAAGCAGGGAAAGTGTCAATAACCAAAACAAACGTCCTTGTTTTGATTATGGCCTTCCTCTGCCTAAACGCCTAATCTCCACTACGTCTACAAGTACACCTACACGACGTCTACACTTTTTAGCCATAATGAAACAAAAAAACGCCTAAGCCCCAAACGTCCAACAAAAGGGCTTTTAGGCGAAGGAGGAGCCAGTCCTTCGCCTAAAAGCTGGTTCTGTAACCGGTGTCTGTCGAAAACAACACCGGTTACAGAATCCCCCCCCCACAACCATCCAGGCAGGAGGGTGCCCAAGCCCTCCTGCCATGTCAAACCGAGAACTCCCCCCTCCCGACAACATCGGGGCAAGAGGGAGCTCAAGCCCTCTTGCCCCAGCCAACTGCGGCATCCCCGACGATATCGGGGCAAGAGGGAGCCCAAGCCCTCTTGCCCCACCGATTAACATCGGGATAGGAGAGAGCCCAAGCCCTCCTGGCCCCGGCGATGCCCCCGCCGCTACTTGAATGGGCCTGGAGGGAGCCCAAGCCCTCCTGGCCCAGGCAACCACCCCCCCTCCTCCCCCCCGTGACTCGTTCGGGCCAGGAGGGAGCCCAAGCCCTCCTGGCCCCGGCGACCCCCCCCCCACCGCTACTTAAATGGGCCAGGAGGGAGCCCAAACCCTCCTGGCTCCGGCGACCCCCTACCCCCACTACATTACGGGCAGGAGGGATCCCAGGCCCTCCTGCCCTCGAAGCAACCCCCCCTCTCCCCAACGACCTCCCCCCCAAGAACCCCTGGCCGACCCCACGACCCCCCCTTCCCCGTACTTTGTTTCAAGTTGGCCGGACAGACGGGTGCCAAACCCGCCTGTCCGGCAGACAGTCAACGGCAGAATGGGGCCGGATTGGCCCAGCCGTCCCAAAGCCCCGCCCACAGGTGGGGCCTAAGGCGCCTGGGCCAATCAGAATAGGCCTGGGAGCCTTAGGCCCCCTCCTGGGGGTGGGGCCTGAGGCACATGGGCCGGGTTGGGGGTGAGGCCTGAGGCACATGGGCCAGGGGATCTTCCTCGGGGCTCTCCTGGCCCACTCGATTCTGGGGTTGTCGCAGGCCAGGAGAGCGTGGGCTCTCTCCTGGCCTGATGTTAATTGCGAGGGGGGGAGGGTGATGGATCGCGGCAGGAGAGATGCCTCATCTCCCCTACCGCAATGCCATCACTCCTCTACCGGAACTGCTGTGACCCAAGGGTAGAGGAGTGATGGCATCGTGGTAGGGGAGATGAGGCATCTCTCCTGCCGCGATGCTTGCGGTGGGTAGGTTGCTGGGCTGCTGAACTGATGGCGCCAGCGGCCATCAGCTCAGCGGCCCCTTTTTTGCCACTTAGACCTGGTTTGACTACGTCTAAGTCAAAAAGGTCTAAATGCCGACTAGGCAACCTGTAAATATTTTGGTTATACCTGTTGTACGCCTAGGTTTAGGTCGGCCCACCTCCCACCCACTGCCCGCCCTTTCCCCTCCTCTAAACACACCTCTTTTCTCTCTGTGCGTTTAGTGGCAGAGGAAAGGCCTAAGCTGTTTTTAGATACGTCTAAAAACAAGCTTTGGTTATGGATACTTGGACGATCAGTCTTTTTGATCGTCCAAGTAGCCATTTAGGACACTTTTTAGACGTTTGTTTGTTTTTTATTATTACCCCCATTATATTTAAATATATGGTGTCCAATTTTGTGCTTTTACAGAATTGTTCTTTTGGTATAATCAAGATTTTTCAGTTTAATTATCAAAATCAGAGGTAGCCTCAAAGTTAATTAGGAGATTGGGGAGAGCATGAAACTGTTTTGCTACGCTGCCTAATACCCTTGCCCTGTATACCACAAAATGTGTGAATTTCCGGAAAATCATACTGAATTTAGTGGGAGCTGCAAAGAGATAGCAATATGTCAGCTAAAAAAACCCTATCACAACTGATGTTTCTATTGTGGTTTGTAAAGAATTTACGAGGGTCATTTCATAAATAATGCACACTATTTATTTATTTATTTTTTAACATGTTTTTTTTTTTTTTTCAAAGTATTTCTTTATAATCTTTCAATATAATCTCCCTGCTCTGCAATGACTGAGGTCCCAACGTCCAGGAAGCTTCATAATTTCATCCAAGACACCGTTTTTTGTTCAGTTGCCGAATGGCTCAGGTACCAACGGAAGAAAGCTCTTCCCGGGATGCAAAATGATGTCCATGCATAAGTTGTTTCAACTTTGGAAAACGGTCAAAGTTTGGTGGACTTATGTCTGGACTGTAAGGAGTATGAGGTAACACCTCCCAGCCGTATTCCTGTAGTTTTTCAATGACGAATGGAGAGTTCCATCTTCTCCACGACCAAAAAAATTTCAATGAGCTCAAAAGTCAAACAAATGATGATTTTTGCTTTTGATCATGAAGGCATCATCATCACAAAGTTCCTTGAAGAAGTGTCACAGCAATGTATTATCATGATTTTTGTAAAAAAAATGCACAAAACCCTACCTCATTGCTCTTGGCTGGGCTACTCATTCTTCACGACAACGCTCACCGCACATAGGGAATGTCATTGAAAAACTACAAGAATACGGTTGGGATGTGTTACCTCATGCTCCCTACAGTCCAGACTTGAGAAAACCAAACTTTGACCTTTTTCCAAAGTTGAAACAACCTATGCGTGGACATTGTTTTGCATCTCTGGAAGAGCTTTCTTCCGCTGGTACCAGAGCCATTCGGCAACTGAACTAAAACGGTGTCTTGGATGGAATAATGAAGCTTCCAGGACATTGGGACGCTGTCATTGCAAAGCAGGGAGACGATATTGAAGGATTGTAAAGAAATACTTGAAAAAAAAAAAAAAAAATGAAACATGTAAATTTTTAAAAATTGTGTGCATTTATGAAATGACCCTCGTATGTTCTTACCTGTAATTTTCTTTCCTTTAGACCAGGGGTGTCCAACCTTTTGGCTTCCTTGGGCCGCATTGGCTAAAAAAAATGTTTCTGGGGCCGCACAAATGCGCAAACGCTGTAGCAAGACAGAGGAGGGAGCCAGCAAGACGGTAAACACTCAGAGGCAGCAGAGGAAAACACTGCATTGCCCTCGACCAGGTCTGCACAAAATACTTCACTGGGCCGCATGCGGTCCTCGGGCCACAGGTTGGACACCCCTGCTTTAGACAAAGCAAATGAATCCAGAGACAAGTGGGATAGCACACATCTACCAGCAGGAAGACATAGAGAGTACTGATTTGCAGGTGCTCTTCTTGGATGGAACTCCTCCTGGCCAATTAGTATCGCTCCTTGCCAAAGCTTCAGGAATAACAAAACTGTATAAGTAAAATCTCCTTTCCCATAAACAATGTCAAATACAAAACACAAGAAATGAAGCCAACTACCAACTGAAACATGAATGTCCCACGAGGAAACCAAAAGCAGATAGTAAGAAGGGGTGGGGCTCTGGATTCATCTGCTGAGTCTAAAGGAAAGAAAATTAGCAGGCAAGAACAGAATTTTTTCTTCCTTAGCATCAGCAGAAGATGAATCCAGTGGGATGTAGCAAAGCATTCCCTATGCCAGGTGGGAAGTGAACATCATCTCTGCAATAACTGAAGCGCCAAAAGATGTTTCTGCGCACACCGCCACATCTAACCAGTAATGTTTAGAACATTTGTTCGTGAAGGACCATGTCGCTACTCTACAAATCTCTTCCAAGGAGAATCCCCTGGACTCAGTCCATGAAGTAGCTACTGCTCTGTTCGAGTGAGCATGGAGATCAGCCGCCAACAAATAAGCGGAAGCAATAGCTTCTCTGACCCATCGGGCTACTGACACTTTGGACATTGCCATACCCTTGTTGCATCCAGAGAACAACACAATAAGGTGATCAGAATGTCTAAACTCATTAGTAATCTGAAGACAGTGCATGAGTACTCTACGAACATTGAACAATCGCAGGAAACTAAATTGAGACCCATAGTCCTCCTCCAGAAAGGGACAGAGAGACTGATTGAGTGTAAGTTCAATTTATTTAATATACAGCAAAAATAAACCCAGAAGGCAAATCTAAGCAGTTTATAATAAAAAAAGGTCGAAACATGAAAGGTCGAAACTATCTTAGGAAGAAAAGAAGGTACCATCTGAACAGAGACCCCTGATTCCGTGAAGTGTAAGAACAGATCTCTGCATGATAAAGCTTGTAATTCTGACACCTGTTGAGCTGATGCCATGGCCACTAAAAAGACCATTTTCAGGGTGACATCCTTGAGTGCTGCCTTATGCAAAGGCTCAAAAGGAGGTCCTTGTAAGCTAGAAAATACCAACTTGAGATTCCAATTCGGACAGGATTTCTTCAAAGGTGAATGAAGGTGTTGAACCCCCCTCAGGAACTGGACCACATCTGGCTGAGAAGCCAAGGAAGAACGAGACACCCTACCTCTGTAACAAGCAATGGATGCCACTTGCACCTTAAGGGAATTATACACCAGTCCTTTGGACACTTCATCCTGCAAGGAGAGAATGCAAAATGGAGAAGCTTGAAATGTTGATACACCCTATTGAGTACACCAAGTATCTCTCTGTACACATGCATAAGCTGCAGATGTAGATCTCTTTTTGGCTTTGAGAAAAGTAGAAATAACCTACTCGGAATATCCTTTACTTCTCAGCCACAACTGTTCAATAGCCAGGCCATAAGACCAAAATGGGAGGAGTCTTCCATCCGTATTGGATCCTGTGCAAGTAAGTGTTGGCGTCACTGGAAACTATAATGGATCGTCCATCGTTAAGCCCATCAGATCCACATACCATGGATGGCATGGCCAATCCGGAGTAACTAAGCCTACTGTCCCTGTGTAGTGAGCAATGCAATGTAACACCCTGCCTATCATTGGCCAGGGAGAAAAACATACAAAAGACTTTGTGGAGGCCACGGAAGAACTAACGCATCTACCCCCTCGGACTCCTTCTCCCTGTGCCTGCTGAAGAAGCGAGGAAGTTTGGCATTGCGAGACGAGGCCATGATATCTATCTCCAGGAGACCCCGTTTTTGCACAATGAGACTGAATGCCTCGTGTGAACGCTCCCATTCATTGGGATCTAACAGATTTCTGCTGAGGAAGTCTGCTTGAATGTTGGACTTTCCCACAATGTGAGAGGTGAACAGTAGAGTAAGATGAGCTTCTGCCCAAAGAAGAAGTATTCATGCTTCCTGCACCAGCTGAGGGTTCCTCGTGCCCCCCTCCTTTTTGATATATGCTACCACTGTGACACTGTCCAATAACACTCTGGTTTTCTTGCCCTTTATCAAGGTTTGGAATGCCAACAGAGTCTTATGAATCATTCTCAATTCCAGCTGGTTGATGGACCACTGAGCCTCCTCCCGAGTCCAGGTACCCTGTGCTGAGGACTGAAGGTATTGAGTCCCCCATCTTGTCAGGCTGGCATCCGTGGTGACCATTATCCAGTTCGGGGACATGAGGCATTCTCCTGAACAGATTACGATTGTACAGCCACTAATACATGCTGAGAGAGGCTTGAGGTTTTCTCATGCCAGCCAAGAGAGGGTTAATAGCCATAGATGACTTGAGGTTCAGCTTGTGAAATATTAAGACTGTAAAGCCTTAGAAATAAAACTGGCCAGCTCCTCCCTATGGAACAGGTGCAATGCCGTGGGATCAGCTGGCTTACCCACTAGTACCTCCCCCAAATCCAAATCCTATCCAATGACCCGGGAAAGTCAGGGAGATCTGGGCTTAACAGCAGGCCCTCCTCAGCCATGGAAACCACCCTGTACAGTTTAGTCCCCTGCTGACTCTGTCCAGAGCTAAAAGAAGGCTGGTTAGCAATGGTCTGGGAAGAGTCTACTAATAAACCAGTCACAGGCTGAGTAGGCTTAGAACCCTGAAGTAAAAAGGCCCTGTGCAACAAGAGCACAAATTTAGGAGAAAAAGGCATAGCTAAGTACACTGACTGAGACATATCCATGCCAGATGCTCCCTTGTAAAACAGCTGACCCTAAACTTCGCGAAAATTCAGCTGCAGTCAGCTATCTCATCAACTGGAGAAGAGGCTTGGGATGTTATGGGAGCTGCTGAGAGGGAAGAAGAATGCGAACACGCTTCAACTGCGTGGGAAAATGAAGTGCCCTCAGACACCATGATGGAATCCACAGCGGGCATGTTGGAGCAGCCAGCCAAACCCCAGATGGAGTTTGCTGTATCCCATAGCGCGAACACCACTTAACAGCTTCAGCTGCCATGAAAGCACAACGAAAATGAAACCACATCTAAAAATAACTGACAGCAATAAAAATTTAAAGTGACACACACACACCACTTACAGTTCCTGTCAGCGCTGGTAGCTGAAGTTGCTCAGGAATTGATAACAATTTGATAAGTTTTTGTAACATAATTCTTTGTAACATATATAACTTTATACAAAATTCTGTGTAACAATATGCTGCCTGTAACCCGCCTAGAACTCTAATTAATGAGGATTCGGCAGGATATAAGATTCCAGGGCACCTCCAACAGGAAATGACAATGTTGCAACTGCCTTTTCAAAAGCTGGTCTCTTTTTTATGGGAAAGAAGGAATTCAGTCAGAGATACAAAGAACCCCTCAGTTGCAGGGAAGGGTGGGGAAGGGACCTGGGGAGGGGCAGATGTAGCCCCTAAAGCCGGCACCGCTCAGTTGGACACCCCTAAGCTCAATTGGAGAAAACAGGAGCTAAGAGCTATTTTAGAAGAAGCCAGGAGCTAGAAGAATGGTATCCATCCGCCTGCTGGAGATAGAGCATAGTGTTTGGCCAGGAGGAGTTCCATCCAAGAAGAGCACCTGCAAATCAATATTCTATCTCGACCTACTGATAGTCTCTGGATTCATCTGCTGCTGATGCTAAGGAAGAAGCATTTTATTTACTTGAGATATATTTTTCATGCCATTTAGTTCTTTATGGTTAGACTCTCATAAGAGAAGATTTGAAGGCTTTATGCATGACTATAGTTTCAACTGCAACATGCTTTATTAAAGTTACCCAACAAATATGCACAATTAAATAGCCACAACTTTCTAATGTATCAAATATATTTTTCTGAAAATGAAATGTCATATCAAAGGAACTGGGGGTTCACATTTTTTTGTTATGAAAAACAAAGGTAAAAACATACTGTTTATATGTGTTAAATTTGTACAGGCATCTAACGATACTTAGAGAACAACTTTTCAAAGTCATTTTTGCTGCTAAGACAGTGATTTACTTACAAAAGTAGACTTTCATAAAATGGCTTGCTGTATTAGTAGGCAAAAGTATGTGTCATATCCTATCACATATACTTTTACCCACTGTGAGATTGGAGGGAAAGAGTATTCCAGGAGTACACTTTGAAATTAAATGCTTATTTTTGCATTTTACAAAGCATGCTTGCATTTTTTATTCTGAAAATATATCCAAATTAGCAGATGTAAATGATCAGATTCTTTACGGGTGATAACTTTCAAAGTGAAATATTGAATGTATATTTGCTCTTAAAATCCTGCATATATTTTTCAAAAAAGTTGGCAATGAAAAAATAATTCACAATTAATACACATTTTTAGTCTGTTTATTTATCTTACCTGGCCTCTACCCCAGGCCTTGTTGGTGGTTTTCCAGGTGGTGGATGAGGAAGAAATTGAGCTGAAGCAGAACTGACTGGATCATTGCTAGCCCATGATACTGGCCTTGGAATTTTGCTCCTTCTGGAATAAGGGTTACTTGGTGATAAAGGGCCATCTTCTCCTTGCCTGCCAATTTGTTGATCTACTGTTAACTTAGGAAATGAAAATGGATCTTCTTCAGATGATGGTACAGGTATAGGAGACACCTTTTCGTCAAGTGACTTATCAGAGGCACTTGAGAGTTCAAAGAGAGATTTGAGTTGCCTTTTTTCCATAAGTAGTTTGGCTAAATCTGTTTGATGCGCCTTCTTCTGAAGCAGCTTCTCCTTTGCTGAGACAGCAGAGGATGACTCAGATGCTGTGTCTATCTCTTGTGCTAATATTGGGATGCGGCTCTGCCTGATGGTTAAAGGTGTCCTGACTGAATCCTTTTTTTGTTGCTGAGTGTTCTCATTTTCTAGAATGAATTTTAAAAGTTCTTCATTTTTGGGGCCATTTTTTTCTCTTTCATCACCATAGAGCAAAGGAAGAGGAAGATCTACATTTTGGCTGGAAAATTCAGCATTATTATCAAGGTCTTTATTGTCATAATGGAATCCATTTTCTTGTATGACCAAATGGGTTACTGTTCCAACACTACACTGGCCAACAACTTTTAATGCAGAATTTTCTACAGCATTAGCTTTCAGTGACTTCAGTGTTTCATGATTTGGCACTGAACAGAAAGTTCTTGATCGTGGCTCTATAGATGTTTTACTAGCAAATGAAGGCTCTTCCTTTATTAGTTTTGAATTCGGAAGAGGAGGTGAATCCTCTGTTAAACACTGACCTTTGTTTAATTTTTCAATGACATTCTGAGAGTCAACTGGATGTCTTTCTTTAGGGTCTAATGAAGGGCTTCCATAATCTCTTTCCAATCGCTTCTCATTATATTGTTCAAGCAAGTCTGTTTGGCTACATTCTTGAGATTTGACACATTCTGAAATATGCCTGCCTTTCTGAAATACCTCAGGATTGATCTGCTCAAACTGAAGATCTTTTCGGCAGACACCACTATTCAAGACACCTTCTGATGTCATCAATCCTGTCAAGTTCTCCTGAGGGGATGAAAGTTCCACTGTGTGCTCCATGGGTTGTATCTCTTTCTTCTCTAAAAGAGGGCCATTATGAAAGCTCTCAGAAGCAGATTGTGTGGATGTTACAGAAGGTCTAGGTATTGTTACCTACATTAAAAAACACAAACAAATACAAATAAATATTGCTATCAAAAACAAGGTTTACAGATAACAGTATCTCAAAATCTATTAAGTACTAGAATATATTATTAAAACTAAGTCAATATTTAAATGTCTGCATAACCATGCTGGCAAATTGTTTCAGTCTGCTCTGGATAGAGATAAAATAGCTTCTGTAAAAAGAATAGTAGATTTAAAAGTTATTGGGCATAATTATCAAACTTACTGTTTAAGACACTACATTAAATTCAGTGTTTATGAAATTAGTGACAAGATACAAAATCCGTCATGCTTATCTTACTCTTTCCTTTGTTTCCATCCTATAAAGCAATAATTATTTCAGAGGAAATTTCACTGACTTGATATGTTGACTTTTTCTTAAAATGTGAACTTTACTGGAAACATTTTTATAGTTATAAAAATGAGAAAATAAAAACTCCTACTTATACAAAACTTAAAACACTTCCCCACAAATATAATAAAAATAATACAATTTTTAAAAATTTAACCACCACATTGAGGAAACAAAACATGTCAAAAGTCTTTATTCTTTACAAGCATACTCCCAAACAGATACAGCTACTAATGACTAATTTCTGCTATTATAGCATTGTATAGCATTGGATTCATCTTTTTTGAAATATATGATAATCTTCAATGGTGACCAAGACGTCCTTGTACTTCCATATTTGATCCATGCTCATAATGGCTACATGCCTCAGTGCTAATCGATGCTTGCTCTCTGCTGTCAAACTGCCACTGTGATTAATGATACCCCCAAGAAAAATGAAGCTGTCAATCACTTCTATTTCTTCATTGTTGATCTTTATGTGGACTTTGTTGGTGGAGTCATGATTTTGGTCTTCTTGATGTTCAGGTAAAGTCCCATCTTCTCGCTTTCTTCTCGCAGCTTCAGGATCAACTTCTTGAGGTCCTTCTCACTCTCTGCCAGGAGGGTAGTATTTGCGTATCTCAGATTGCTGATGGTTCTTCTGTCTATTTTCACCCCATCACTTGAATCATCTAAGTCCTGCTTCCTCATGATTTCTTCTGATAGGTTGAAAAGAAAAGGAGGGAGGATGCTTCCTTGTCTTGTACCCTTTTTAATCTTGAGCCATTCTGTATCTCCATACCTGGTCGCACTGTAACTTCTTAATCGTAGTAGAATGATCTGATTAATATAATCAGGTGCACTGGCACTCCTACCTCACTCAGTGCTTTCCAAAGCTTGTTATGCTCAACACAGTCAAAAGCCTTGGTGTAATCAATGAAGAACAGGTAGAGCTTCTTCTGATACTCCCTTGCCTTTTCTATGACCCACCTCATGTTTGCGACATATGGCTGTAAGCCATGGACACTCACGAAAACAGATAGAAGAAAAACTGATCCCTTTGAGCTGTGGTCCTGGAGAAGACTTCTACGAATCCCATGGACAGTTAGGATCATATAAGCCCAGAGTCGTCCCTGGAAGGCAAGATTACGAGACAGAAACTGACCTATTTTGGACATGTGATGAGGATGAATTCAATAGAAAAGGAGGTGCTAGTCGGAATGGTCAGTGGTAAAAGGAAGCAGAGGAGACCAAAGGCCTGTTGGCTGGATACCATCAAGAATGACATGGGAGCTTCTTTCAAGCAATTGATAGAAGCTGTGGAAACAGAGAAGCACAGTGAGGACTGGCCTACAGAGTATCCAAGGGTCAGACATGACTGGATAGTAGTAGTAGATAATCTTTTTTTTTTTTTTTTAACTTACTTATTATAGATATTTAAATTTACATTCAAGTATTCACTTGTACAGAAAGTTGGTCAGTAGAGATATAACTTATATCCAATATGAATCACAATCAATATAAAAGAAAATTCTTGCCACTAACCCAACTCAAGTCCTCAAAATGTGATCCAAGATTACATCAAGCGATAAAAAGGAAAAAAAAACAATTGTTATAAAGGACAAATTACAGACAGGACTGAGACGTGATGAACAGCTTATATAAACTATTGAGCTATTGTTGACTCCTCTTTATCCAGTTGAGACAAAGCCAGAAAAGCAGTTAACTGATGAGGTTAAAAAAAAAACCAACATATTTAACTGAACGGTAGCAAATAATACACTTGCAAGGATATCTCAAGTAAAATGTCGCTCCCAGCAAAGTAACTCCAGGTTTCAAAAGTAAAAATTCTCTACAACGCTTTTGAATGAATGATTTAGTGCATGTAGAGATAATACATTAGTTCAAAAGCATATATTTTGTGATGCTAATTCTACTTTACATTAATAGATGACAACATTTTATGCACGTGTATTTTGTACTTTGAGCTCAACATGAGTTATGTTTTTGCTTTTGTAATTTGATTTATGTTGTAAACCACTCGGTTCTTGGTGTCTTAGGTAAACAGTGATATAGAAACCCAAATAGAAAAGTTGAAACAATGCAAAATTCAGACGTCTGTTCTTAGTGTTTAGTGGTGAGTAGTGAAAAGCACAGTCAGATGCTGATGGTGTATAAGGCGGCCATGGATAAAAGTGACGTGCCTGATATGGGGAAATGACAAAGAGAGGGAAGTTACAGAATGAATGCACGAGAACTTTGAAATATCAAGTGGAAGTGAATAGGGAGCTAATGCAATGACTTGAAGATTATATTCATTTACAGGCAGTCCCCGGGTTAAGAACGGGTTCCATTTTTTAAAATCATTAAGTTGAATTTGTATGTAACTCGGATCCTAGTATTCTTCCCACCTACTCCACTTCCTTGAGGCCCCTTTTGCATTCCTGTCCATCCATCCTACTGTTCCCTCTCCACCACCACATCCAACATTACTCCCTCTCATCTCTCTCTTCCCTTTGCATCTTTACCTCACTCCTCTCTCACCACTTTGTCCAATAATTTCTCTCCCTCTCTATGCCCAACAATTCTTCTCTTTCTTCATCTCCCCATATACACCATTTCTCTTTCCCTCTCACTCAGACACTCAATTCTCCCTTTCTATTCCCTCCCCCATCTCAGCTTCTCTTTCCTTCACTCCCTCCATTTTTCTATCCTATGGTTCATGCTCCCCTCCGTTCCTCCTTTCTATGCCCCAAGTTCTTGCCTCTCTCTCCTTCCTTGCATCCATCCTTTGTCCGAAGTTTGTGCTCCCTCTCAAGTCCCTCCCTCCTGTGTCCCACGCGCCCCTCTCCCTCCCTCCAGTATGTGCCTCCCTCCAGCAGGTGTTTACCTTCTTCTGGCAGGCTCCCTCCTCCTTCCAGCCACAGATCTTTTTCTGCACAAAGCCGTGGGCAGCGGTTCCTACGTGTGTCCTGTGACTGAGCCAGAAGCTTTCCCCTGACATCGGAGGAAGGTCCTCCCACGTCAGCAGAATGCTTCCGGCTCAGCCATGGGACGTGCGTAGGAGCCATTGACCCATGACTTTGTGCAGAGAAACAACTGTGGGCTGGAAGCAGGAGAAAGCCAGCCAGAAGGCAAACACGTACTTGGGGCACAGAATGGAGGGGGAGAGAGAGGTGCGCTGGGACTCGGGAGGGATGGGCTCCGTTCGTAAGTATGAGTCCGATGTAAGTTGGATTTTCGTAAAATGGGGACTCCCTGTATTTCTTTTCAAAAATGTGTCTAGCGCTAATTGGAATGCAAACACTACATGTTTAAATCACTGCTTCATGCAGATGTTATTTAGTTAAAATTATGTATTCTAGTTAAGTTTCAGTTATTAAGTCTGGAACATCCACCAAATTAATCCTTAAACATTTCTGTTCCCCTATTTTGTCTTCCTACCCATCAGGTTCATTTTTTTAAAGGTTATATATAGAAATAAAACAAAACAAAAAAAAAAAAAAAAGAAGGAAATAAAGGGATATGTTTTTTTATTGGACTAACAGTACATTTTATAATTAGCTTTTGAAGGTAACCCCTTCTTCTTTACATCAGAAATAAGCAAATGTTGACAAATATCAGTATATATAAGTGAAGCATGAAAGCATTCCAGTGACATTATTACAGGAAGAGGGAGGAGTGAAATACAAAGAGAGGGCTGGGTGTTTAGGAGACAGAAAAATATGAATGGGTGATGGGGAGGTGACAAAGCAGTTTAAATTAATTTGTAATGCGAAAGAAAGCCAAGGTCCTTGTTAAGTCCTGTGTGGTGGGTATCAAAATATTTTATCATTTTGATTTCAAAGTCTTATGTTCTTGGATTGTCCTAAAATTTCCTTTTAGTATTCTCACCTGGCTTGGACACCTTAAAATCATTGGTGCCATGTAATTTTCCAAAGTGCTGTCTGACAAAGGTGACATCCTGGTTGGTATTGCAATTTTTACTATGATATCTGATTAGATACAAGTCTTTTTCATCTGGTTTGTTTCGCCAATATAGCACCCTTCTTTGACTTTTTGCACTGAATGAAGTACACCACATTAGAAGATGAGCATGTGAAGAATTCTCTTATGTTGAATTTTTTTTTTCTTCAACATGGTGACTGTGGGATCCTGTGAGATGTGCTTGGAAAGGTATAGAACAGGGGTGCCCAACACGTCGATCGCGATCGACAGGTCGCTCACTCAGGCGACCCCAGTCGATCGCAGAGCGGGTTCCCTTCTTCCCTTCTCTTTTTTCCCCTCCTGACTGGCCTGCTCCTGAATTCTGCTGCTGCCTCCGCTGCTCAACATTTTAAAAAAAAAAACCAGCTTGGAGAATTTATGCTCCGGGGGCTAACGTGTGCTTGTACCGGCTTCCCTTTGAAACCGGAAGTTATGTCGGGGGGGGGGGGGGGGAGAGAAGGGAGGGATGCAAGCTTTACACTCTCAAAAATCAAATCATGAGGGCTAGTGATTGAAGGCTGGGATGCAAGAGAGCCTACTCATTCTGAGTAATGAGAGTTGCAAAGCAATCTAATCTCCATGGGTTTTCTGTTAATTCCAGAAGGAACCATATCTGTCTTGGCCAGAACAGGGCAATGAGTATCATTGTTCCCAGATTCTGCCTGAGTTTCAGCAAAGGCCTTCACCATAAGAGGTTTTAGAAGATTCACACTAGTCTGCTGTGTGACCTCAGTCTGGAGCAGAACTGAGGAACACTGTTGCCAAGATGAGTGGCAAAAAGATCTACCAAGTGAGTGCCCCACTCATGGGAGATCTGGTGGGTTATACTTATATACAGGGATCACTTGTGCGGTTGCATTTCTTTGCTTTGTTTGTCCACCAGGCTTTTGTCTTTGCTGGTCATGAAACAGGGCTAATACCATATCCTGACCATCTCCCAACACAAACGGTATAAGTCTGTGCTTCCCTGCATGTTGACATGGTACACTGCAACCTGGTTGTCTGTTTGGCTGAAAATAATTTTGTGCAATAGCCGATTTCTTAAGCCTTTAGAATACATATTTCAAATGGCTCTCAACTCTAGGAGACTGATGTGAATCCGAGTTTCCTGAGAGTGCAGCCCATTCCTGTGAGCTTTCCAGTCTAGTTTGAAAACATCTGACTAAGTGTTGTGGGGAGGGGAATAGGGAATAAAAGTTCAAAGATCAGATTGGATTGAAACATCCACCACAAAAGCAACTCTTTCAGAGTGGGAGTGACAGAAATGACATCTGCTAAGTTTCCTAAGGCCTGACACCACTGGGAAGCTAGGGTCCATTGAGTCTCTCTCAAATGGAGATGTGCTATGAGTGTGACATGTACCATACAGGAGCACTAAAAACTGGTACTGTAAAAATACAATCCCCACCAAATAAATCTGAACCAACAATGGTATGAGAGAATGCACCACCAGCTAAATCCTACAAACAAGATATGTAAGGAAATTCAAAAAAAATCAAGCAAATCAATCAAACTGAAGGCACTGTTCAGTACGAGCCTGTATGAATCCTTGTGTTGACCAATGGCTCCGGGAAGGTATTTATTGAAGTGACAAGCACTTTAGATTGATATCTAAATAAATCCTGCCCCGTACATCATCATGCCATTTTGTATAATATAATAAACAAGCTGGTGCAAATCAAGAGCAAAAACGCTACCAAAGAGGTACCAGAAGGGGAAAATGTAAAGTATGAAGGGATAATAGAAAGAGCCCTTACGAGAGAATACTTATAAAAATATATCAATCCTAAATAGCAGTGAATGAAAACCGGGGTTAAAAATCAAACCACAAAATCCCCCGGAAGTCCAAAAACTCCACAAAACAACTAATGTGAAAATCAAAATAGAAAATGAAAAAAATGTAAGAAATGTGAAAAATAAAATACACTGCGTCCCCCGATAGAAGACAGAAAGTGTAAAAGTGTCCACAATCAAATATAGGAAGTGCGTGAGAAAACAAAGGGACTAAAACTAAAAAATCAAACAGCGTGATTGTGCCGCGGCCCGTGGGCGTCCTGAACCTTTGATTAGGTTCTGGTTTCTTGGACATCCATTTATTTACTGTTTTTGGTGACTATTTCTCCCTCCTGATGAGGGCATTGAAACAGGACTTGTCGAGTGGAGAGTGTGAACAAGAGAGCGGATCAGTGACTACAGTCGAAGACACAGCATGCAAAGTGGAAATTTAGTGTGGACTAACTACTGCAGCTGAACCTTCCTGGACATACAGTACGGATTAGGTATCCGCCATTGACTGACTACCTCAGCTGTTTGAGCTAAGTACTCATTTCACTTTTTGATGTGTAGAGGGTAGTTTTTTCTGCCCTCTTTCTGAGTGAGTTACAAATTAGTCCCTTGATTGAACTTTAGGGTCGCTCCAGCTGGCGTGCTAGTGATTTTTTCTGTTTGATTTTTTAGTTTTAGTCCCTTTGTTTTCTCACGCACTTCCTATATTTGATTGTGGACACTTTTACACTTTCTGTCTTCTATCGGGGGACGCAGTGTATTTTATTTTTCACATTTCTTACATTTTTTTCATTTTCTATTTTGATTTTCACATTAGTTGTTTTGTGGAGTTTTTGGACTTCCGGGGGATTTTGTGGTTTGATTTTTAACCCCGGTTTTCAGTTCACTGCTATTTAGGATTGATATATTTTTATAAGTGTTCTCTCGTAAGGGCTCTTTCTATTATCCCTTCATACTTTACATTTTCCCCTTCTGGTACCTCTTTGGTAGCGTTTTTGCACTTGATTTGCACCAGCTTGTTTATTATATTATACAAACGGCATGATGATGTACGGGGCAGGATTTATTTAGATCTCAATCTAAAGTGCTTGCCACTTCAATAAATACCTGCCCGGAGCCATTGGTCAACACAAGGATTCATACAGGCTCATACTGAACAGTGCCTTCAGTTTTATTGCTTTTCTTGATTTTTTTGAATTTACCTACATATCTTGTTTGTAGGATTTAGCTGGTGATGCATTCTCTCATACCATTGTTGGTTCAGATTTATTTGGTGGGGATTGTATTTTTACAGTACCAGTTTTTAGTGCTCATATTTTTTGTATTGGTACATATTTTGGTTTTTGATGTACCATAAAGGCCATGTGACCCAACAATCTCAACATCTGCCGAGCTATAAGCTGTTGGTTGAGGTGAAGCTGAAAGGCAATGGCTATCAGCACCTCTGCCCTGATAAACAGAAGGAAGGCCCATGCTTGAACCATGTTTAGCAGGGCTCCAATTAATTCCAGTTGCTGAACTTGCAGAAGACAGGAATTTAGGGTAGTTGAATGAACCCTTGAATCTCCAACACCCAAATGGTTCTCTGCATAGCTTCCCGAGTTTAGTCTTTGGATGTGCTCTTGACAAGCCAATCATGGGCATGCATATATGCCCTATACTCATATATGCCCAGTCAGTGTAGACACACTGATTATGGCAAGGCATTTTGTAAAGATTTGTGGAATTGATGTGAGGCCAAAGGGCAATATGTGATACAGGTAGTATTGGTTCCCCACGCAAAATCTAAGATACTTCCTGTGACATGGATGTATCCATGCGAGTGTAGACATCCTAAACTTTTCTTTGAGCAGATATTTGTTCAGGAACCTCGGGTCTAGGATAGGATGTAGTCCCTCCGTCTTTTTTGGGCATGAGGGAATCCAATTTTTTTTTCATACCTAAGGTTGGCTGCCTCCAAATCTCAGTGCAGCAACCATTCATCACAAGCTTTTCTAAAAACCATAAATCAGCTCAATTTTCATTAAACACAACCTTAGTACAGCTTGCCACCTCATTCCCACTAAGGAAGGAAAGGACAACAAAATGAAAGACAGCCTTCTATACACAAAGGGGCATATTCTATAAATGGCGTCCCGATTGTAGGTAGCAGTAGGCAACCTACCGCTGTCTAACCAGCCAATCGGGATGCATATTTTCTACAAAAAACAACCCGAGGCAGGCTGCCTACACTGTAGGTGTGCGTCGTGGGTCAGGGAGCTGCTTAAGCTCACCCAAGGCTGGGCATGGTTTTGCCTAGAAGTGGCCTTAGGCGAGCTTAAGCAGCACTAGGTATCTCCCTAGTGCAATAAGCGCCTGATATGTAGGCCATTGAAATGCTGGCCTACATTTTAAATAGATACGGCCTTTAAACTGATTGTGGCAAGGAAATATCTCTGCTGCGGCAGAGAACCCCCAAACCCCACTGCAAGTCGGCCAGGAGAAGGGATGCCCACTCCCTCCGACTGCCACCTCCAAACCTCTCCACACTGTCTGCAGCAGGAGGGATGCCGGTGATTAATTTTATTTATCTCAACAATCAATTTTGACCATTTATGAGAAGAGACCTGGGACTCCAAATCACAGAAAGAAAACCAAAAAAAAAAAATAATCAAGTTACAGAAGGTAAGAGTAAAAAAGATGGAAAAAAGAAAAAAGGGGGAAGAAAAAAGCATTTAATGTTGCTAGACAAACTAAGGCTGTGGCCTACTCCACAGTTTCTGAATATAGAATTTATTATCTTTAAACAGAAAAGACTAAAGTTGGCATTAGTGTCAAGGGGTGTACATTCTGGTAATTTAATATTTTTTGATAGCTGTCCCTCTTCCCTTGTAGTCCATAAAGGAAGAGAGAGAGAATATCTTATTCTACTATAAATAGTATCCTTACCGGTGTAAGGGCTCCTTCAGCTTGGGCTTCCATTGGACTTGTTAGAGTTACTGGAAGTAGCTGGCCTGCAGCTTCTGCCGTAAGTTCTAATTTTTCTGTTGAAGTCCCAGAAACAGCTCCAGGTAATCCTGAAGGATCTCTCTTGATGTGGACATTGTCAGTCCAAGAACTCAGTTTGAGATGTTGTTCTTGAGGAGACTCCTCTAGAATTTGGAGCACTTCAGGTTCTTCCTCTGAGGGACTTCCAGTTATTTTGTGCTCTTGAGTCCCAGTCCTGAAATCCTTCAAGTCACGTTCCTTGTCCACTATTACCCAGTCCTTAGAGTCTACTTCCTGCCGGCAGGAGCTTAAGTTGATAGCTACAAATCCATTGCTAATCACACCATCACCATGTTCTGGGGAGCTGACAGAGCCAAGTTTAGAGGCATCAGGAAGATATTCATCATCATAATGCCAAACATGGTCAAGTCGTCCAGTTGTGGAGGGAGCAACAACCTTGTAGGGATGAGAAGAAGGAGGCAAAGTAGCAGCAGCAGTAGATTCCTTCCCAACATTTGAGTTTTTCTGAATCTTCTCCAAGCTTAGCAAAATAGAAACAAACAGTTACCTCAGATTAAGACTAGATCAAATATATATGTAAGTACACTACACTTCTCATTTAACTTTCACCCTCCAATATAGAAACTCATTTTCAACCAATTTTAATCTACAATATGAATGGTTTTCAACCTCCATATAGACACATTTATAATAGGCTTAAATACATTATCAAAAACTTTCTTGAGAACTGTATTGTAATTGACAAAGCTAATGGTAATTAAGTTTCTTCAATAAGCTTACGATAAATTTACATTCAATCAAAAGGTTATGTATAGTTTCTGAGCTATCTGAGAAGCCATCAAATATCTCATGATCATCATGCGCACACATGTAATACACCAAAGACATTCACTCAATCAGTGCCAAGAACTGCAGAAACTAACGATCTTGAACTTTCATGAAAACACTCAGAGGTGAAATGCTATTGCCTCAAAATAGCAATGATTCTTAGACATACTGGACTTGAAAAAAACTTTCCACAAGATAAGCTAATACACACAAATCCTATTAAAAGGTGATGTACGTTCAGGAAACAAAACCAACTTCATTAAGAAAACAAAATCAACACGCTTGGTTCTGCATAGCAGTCATCACGCTTGACCTGAGGCACATTGCTTATTCACTTCTTCATACTCATCCAAATCCTGTTGATTGCCATTCTACAATGAAGGATTTTGGCAAGCACTTTCAATAAAAATAAATAAATTCTAATAATTTATTTTCTACTTTTCACTGCTTATGCAAGCTTTCATAAAGATCAGCCTGTTACATAAAAATCTTGATTTTACTTTGCAAAGCTGGTGGAAAATGTCTTGACATATCACATGTATGCATCATAGAAGCACAATATCACTCCTCCCTCCATTTATTCTGGCAGTTCATTGGTAGAAACCTTTGCAGGAGTGAGAAATATTCTGAAGTTTTTCAATAATTTTGTACATTAACAAATATAAATTAGAATAAGAGAAGACATCTTAAGCACATGAATAGTTTATACTTGGATAGGGATGGGATATATGTATAATATTGTCAATTAAGTATTGATCATTGGGGGGGTATTTATTCTTATTCTATAAGATTATATGATTGTAATTTCAAGTGTTTTGTAAAAATTGATTTAATATGTGTATCTTCACTTGATGTATGAGATAAAAATGAATAAAGATTTATAAAAAAAAAAAAAAACAAATATAAATTAATTTTACATAAAACAGTTTTCCGACCTTACCTATATGTTAGACTATTACCAAGAAAAAACTGAGACAAGAGGTGTTTGAAACCTGAATACTAAAAGATAAAGAAGGTTCAACATACAGGGACATACAACTGGAGCAGACATGGGGGGAATGGGTCCACTTAAACATCGACTCTGGACCTCAGGACCACTTCGTCCCTGGGCTCAGAGTATTGATAACCCATTTTTAAAGCACTTTATCTTGTTATGGAACGGGTATGGGATAGGTTGGGGAATGGCTCCTCAGTGTCTTCTCTGGCACCAATACGAGATGAGCTTCAGTTTGTGGTAGGGCGTGAAAATAGGGTCTTTCACACATGGGTGCAATTGGGAATATTTACCTTTCATGATCTGATGGGAGAAGGGATACTCTATTTTGAACGACTGCAACAGAAATATGGGGTGTTGGAGAGAGATTACTTGGCTTATTGTCAAGCACAACATTTTATCAAGGCCCAGGGCTGGGATTTTTGAGTACCAGTTCAGGGGTAAAATTTTGAGAATCTCTGGTTATTGTTGCAGAAGGTTCCTAGGCCAATCTCTATATTATACCAATATTGGAGAGGACTAAATTTGTCTCATTTTCCATACATGACACATTGGGAAGGGGATTTAGGGCAGAGTTTTACTTCTAAAGAATGGGTTATTATCTGTGGGGAAGTATATAAGGCCACCTCTTGTGCTCTAGTTCAGGAGAATGCTTATAAGGTACTGACCAGCTGGTATTATACCCCAGATCATCTGCATAGAATGTTTTCTAATGTGTCGGATAAATGATGACGATGCAATACTTCGGTGAAAACATTTTTTACATATTTGGTGGGATTGTCAGACTTTGCACCCTTTTTGGAAGAAAGTAGTTTATGCTTTGTCTGACCTTTTGGATAAGTCAATGATAGCTAGCTCACAAGGCTGTCTGTTGGGCTTGTATAATAGTGGGGAACATAAATGGCAAACTAAACTCACCCGTATTGGTTTGGCAGCTGCTAAGTGCTTAATTGCAAAATCCTGGAAAAGTAGTTTTGCCCCTTATCTTGAGTGGACCAATAAAGTGGTGTCTTTGGGGAGAATGGAAATTTCTGTGGCACAGCATTGCATTAACTATGTGTTTCGCATACATACCTGGAAACTGCTGGGGGAAAAATTGGATGCTCTGTAGAAAGATATGGTTGAATTATTTCCTTTGGCCTGGTGTAGTAGACTGCATGCGGGGGGGAGAGAGGGGGGAAATTTTATCTTATCTTGTTGTGTGGGCAGGGCTTGTTTGTGGTTGTGGGAACTAGATCTTGAGCTTTGTATTATTGATGACTATAGTGGTGGTGTTGTGTTGTTGTTATTGAAAAATTAATAAAAAATTTAAATATATATATATATATATATATATATATATATATATATATATAAAAAGATATACAGGGACAGAGCTCACAAAGACAACATAATTATCCTAATGCTCCATAAAGCAAAATTACTTATTTGTACCAAGTATTCTCCAAGGACAACAGGCATATATTCTCAAATATGGGTGACATCTACGGAGCCCAGTGCTGCCATAATGTGTTGTCAAGCATGAGACCAGCAGTTAAGTAGGAAAGCCAACTCTAGGGGAGAAATGATGGATGCAAGAACACCTGCTACAGGTATCAAATTGGTAATTAACTAAAATATAAGTCTGGCAGAGAAAAAAAGGCCAGAGGGTAGAGTTGACATTCAAAAATTAAAAATGCAAAACTGCTTCTCCAAACCAGCTATCCCATTTGGAATTTTGCTCCAAACAGTAGTGAATGGTGAAAGTGGTAAAAAAAAATGTTTGATGTGCTGAGATTAGAAAAACAACTCTGGTCCACAGTACCAGATTGACTGCTGCTCCTGTGCTCGAGCATCCGGCAGAAAGGTACCTGTGCATGTACGGTAGGGGCACTGCCTCAAAGACTTATAGTGATAGTGCACTATGGCAGTGCCCGCATCATGCTAATCTAATCTAATCTAATCTAAATCTTGGGTTTATATACCGCATCATCTCCGCAGATGGAGCTCGACATGGTTTACATGGTTAGGGAAGGAACGGAACTCCAGTGGAATTATATAAGTATGAGAGAAGAGAGGTGATAAATCATGGAACATCACCCACATGTCCTCAGAGAATTCAAAGGTACATCTCTCTTATTTAAGAAATGAACATTAATCTCAAAGCTAGGACTTTATTGATTCAGCATATGAAAGTAACATTCCTAAAGAAAATAGCAAATGTGGTACTGTAATTAGAAATGCATATATACAGTACATACAAGATATTTTAAAATACACACATAAAGCATATAGACAATCTCACTGTTCTCCATAGGCAGCGACAAATATTTTGTAAAATCATGTATAAATCATCACAGTTTTGCCTTTATCAAGAAAGACAGCAGCATAATTAGACATGTTCCTGGAAGAAAAGTCTATAAACTGTTACTAAGGTATACTTGGGGGGAAGCCACTGCTTATTCCTGGGGGTTAGCTGCATGAAACCTTGCTACTTTTTAGAATCCTGCCAGGTACTTGTGACTTGGATTGACCACTACTGGAAACATTACTGGGCTTGATGGACTTTTGTCTAATTCAGTACAGTAACTTATCTTCTAACCATAAATTATTGCAGGAGGACTCATGAAACACCATTATTCACAACCTGAATGGACATGGCACAGCTACTACTTGTGTGTATGCTACACACTGATAACTTAAGAAAAAATGTGGATTGAGAGCTGTCTTCATAAATGTAACTGTTTTAAGTAAATTGAAATTTCTGTACCAAGTTTCCAAAAATTTGTCAGTGTCTGGCTTCGACTCCAGGGTTAGACGTTTTTCCAGTTCAAAACTGTGTATAGAACGCAATTTGCGTAGTAATGGAACATCTCTGTCAGGCTGGGCAGTCTCTGAGCGCACACGAATTGGAGAGCCAAGACTTAGTGCATTAAGCTTGCCATTTACTGGACCATGACTGTTCTCCTCCTCTGTAGCAGCCTGTGGGGAAAAATAAAACAGTAACTGTATAATCTCTTGGCAGTACTCACAGCCCAAAGTGGCAAACATCTATACATGATCAATTAGTATCTCATTAATATACATGAATATCACATTAAAAGGGACTATTTTAGAAGCATTTCCATATGTTAATAGCAAACTGTATGTGTAAATAGTGATTTTAGAAAGATGCTATTTACAAACACACATGGAAATCCACAATAGGTTCAGATATTAAGGGGGGTGTGGTGCAAGTAGGCTGTATATTCCATTCTACAAGGGGAATACAGAGGAGGCCTAAAAATCTCTGCTTCAGCCTTAACATCTGAACCAAAGCATACGTAAATGCTAGCCTGAAGGGGAAGGTGCAAGACACTCCTCCCCCCCACCACGATAACATCTCTGAATCTCCTCCAAACAAAAGCCAGCTCCCCCCCGGGGTCTTACCGGAGGCTCTCTCTGGTGTCTTTAAGGGGGCAGAAGCAATCCCAGTTATTTCTGCGCCTTCTAGTGCTAGGTTCTAAATTGTGCCAGCTGACCCCTAGTGCTAATCTTACAGTACAATATTGGTAGGACTTAAGCTGCCAAAAAGAGCATAAACCTCTAGTGCAGGGGTAACCAACCTCAGTTCTCAAAGGCCACAATCCACTCAGGGTTTTAGGATTTTCTCAATGAATATATTTTCAAGCACTGTCTCCATTGTATGCAAATAAATCTCATGCATATTAATTGGGGAAATTCTGAAAACCTGACCTGACGAAGCCTGAGGTTGGACACTCCTGCTCTAGCCTCTGGCAAAGCCTTTTATAAAATACCAGGGAAACTGATTGCCTGAACCTGGATATTTCAATTTCCACCTCACATATACTATCTTGTGTATTGGTATTTATTGTATTGCACTGGTATTTATTTACTGAGCTTGGTGAGTGCAAGAGATATGTGATCTTAGGTATCAGAGCAGGAGAGAGAACAGGAGGCTTTAGTGATGGGAAGAAAGAGAACAGAGGCTAGAGGGAAAAATGAAGGATGATCATAAGTGGAGCAGGAAAGGGAGAAAAGCAGGAGGATAGGGATAGAGGAAGGAGTAGGATAGATCAGAAGGGGCAGGAGAGAGTAAGGACTAGAAAGGGACAAGGGACAGTTGGAACAGTATCTCAGGTGGGAGAAGAAAGACAATTAAGTAAGGGAAAGAAGAGGTTTTATAATACTTTGGAAAGGATATGAAGGATGCAGATAGAGAGGTCCCTCTCCCACCCTGCTCTTCCTCTCATCCACATTCTCTTTCCCTTTCCTCTTCAAGCCAGGCCCTACTCACTTTCCACTCCAAACCAATATAAGAAATTAGCTCAAACTCTTAATTTGGATACATTTTGTCATGAAAATGCCTGTACTGAAAAGTGGAGGGGGGGGCAGGGGGTGTTTGATACCTTCTGTGGCATGTAGTATACTCCTCTTTTTATAGGTAAGAGAAAAGGAAGACTTTGGGCTGTTTTCTACTAGGCCCACTGTTTGCACACATTGCACCTTACTTTTTAACCATGCCAGTTGCCGTTTGGCCTTTCTTCCACTTTTTTTTTTAATGGAATATATCTGGTCTGGGCTTCCAGGATGGCATTTTTGAACAACATCCAAGCCTGATGTAAAATTTTGACCTTTGCACCTGTTCCTCTAACCATATTTTAACCACTCATTTTATCATATTCTCCTTTTTGAAAGTTAAATGCACATATAAATAAAACAGAACCAATCATCTGTACATTCAAAATAGCATTACTATCAAACCATTAATCGCTCAATGAGAATCACTTATCAAGAGACATTATGGGCTCCTTTTATCAAGCCGCGCTAGCGGGTTTAGCGCACGTGACTTTTAATCACACGCTAACCCCCGCGCTGGCCAAAAAACTGCCGCCTGTTCAAGGCAGGCATTAGCGGCTAGCGTGGCCGGCAGTTTAAAGCACGCTATTACGCGCGTTAAACCGCTAGCGTAACTTGATAAAAGGAGCTCTATGTTTATGCAGCAAAGAGTGGGAGAAGGGAGACACAAGAGAACTTCTTGTCAGTCCCCTCTGGTTTCTCTATGACTATAAACCAGACCTTAAGATCGTTATGGTAAAGGACAGTCATCTGAGCCCCAGTTAAGCAGGCTCACAACAAGTTGTTATCTATAAGTAGTTTGCCAATGGCAGAAGAATATGAGCAAGCTTCAAGCAAATACAACAGGTTTCCAGCTCACAGTATGATAGCAAGGCTTAAACATTAAATTATTCCAAGAAGCATCCAGTTGTCTCAGAAGATCAGGTTATTCCCTCCTCGGAATCTTGTGCAGGAAAAAATTATATTGTTTTAAAAACTGCTGATGCTCTTGAGGCTTAAGAAAAAACTGCAATTTGCCTTGATGTGTGATTTTCAGTTTAGCGGGTTCTAATGCAAAAGAGACTTTTGTCTGCACAAACAGATCACAAGGGAGCAAACTTCTCATATTTGTTACTTTACCCAAGTAATCTTAAAAGCATAAGCATTTTGCGAGTCTGATATTCCAGTGTTTGACCCACTCATATGGCTCTCAAAATTTCCTCTTTATGGACAAATTTAAGCAGCTTTAAAATCACTGCTCTGGGCTGTTGATTTTAGTCATAACAGGGTCTGATACTGTGGGCCCATTCAATTCTAAGAGGACCCATTGCGTTGAAAAGTTGAAAGTCCTACAACAGCCACATTTCCAGAAACTCCTAAAGCTCCAATTCAGCAACAGATTCCAGCAAACCAATTAAAGGTAAATTATTACACCAGCTGTGATTCTCTACATCATCAGTCTTATCTTCTAAGAGCTAGCACATTTTGTTAAGTCTCTGGTTCTCCTGAGTCAGACGGCCACTATAATAATAACTTTATTCTTATAGGGGAGGATGGTTTGGGGGGACGGGTTGTTGGATGTTGTGGGTTCATTTGATATAACTTGAGCTTGTTTTTGATGCCTTTTGTGCTGATGCTTGTTTTCTCTGTTGAGCTCAATAAAATATATTTGAACATAACTTTATTCTTATATACTGCCAGACCATAGCAGTTCTAGGCGGTTCACAACAAAGTAAGGCTAGACATTCAATGAATATGTACAAGGCATAAAAGGTGTCTAGGCACTGTGCCACCAAGTAAAAGGCCTGGATAAGATTTTCTAGTTGTTCATCTATGCTTTCTAGCTTGTAATTTGCAATTAAGCAAGGCTTTCACAATTGCAGTGATCTCTGCTGTTAATTCTGTCATCTATGCTGTCATCCCGCTGTGCAAGGAGGTCCTGCTGAATCCACCATCTTGTGCTCACCTCCATTAACAGTCTTTCTCCTTTTCTGCAGTTTTGTAGTCCTGTACCATATTTCAATGCCTGGATTCAGTGATCGAATTTGATAAAAAGCATCCAGAAGCTGATACATTAATAGGGCTAAAAGGGTTTGAGGACAATGGAGCTGAGAGCACTAATATCTACTCAGCACCATAGTGTCATGTGACCTCATATGTATCATTTCATACCCTGAGAGATTGGAGAAACTGGGTCTCTTTTCCCTGGAGAAGAGGAGACTTAGAGGGGATATGATAGAGACTTACAAGATCATCAAGGGCATAGAGAGAGTAGAGAGGGACAGATTCTTCAAACTTTCAAATAATAAAAGTACAAGAGGGCATGCAGAAAAATTGAAAGGGGACCGATTCAAAACAAATGCTAGGAAGTTCTTCTTTACCCAACGTGTGGTGGACACCTGGAATGCGCTTCCAGAAGATGTAATAGGACAGAGTACGGTACCGGGGTTTAAGAAAGGATTGGACAATTTTCTGCTGGAAAAGGGAATAGAGGGGTATAGATAGAGGATTACTGCACAGGTCCTGGACCTGATGGGTGGGCACGATGGACCTCAGGTCTGACCCAGCAGAGGCATTGCTTATGTTCTTATGTTCTTATTTATTTCTTGGTCTGCTTTTCACAGAAATTGTGAATAGTTATAAAATTGACTCCATGATGAAGGGTGGGAGTGAAAAGGAAGGCTTCTGCTGGCAACAGTATTGAGATCACAGTTGAATTAAGAGGTTTTTAGATCTAAAGTTGAAATGAATATTGCTACTAGTTGGGTTTTTGCCAGGTACTTGTGTCTTGAATTGGCTACCGTGAAGACAGGCTACTGGCCTACATGGACCACTGGCCACCAGTAATGCTATTATGATGTTCTTAACTAAAGACCTACTTGCAGCAATCGTTGGACAATAAAAGGCTCCTAAGGTCTTTTCCCTCCAAAACAGCTACAATGAAGTTTCCAGTTCTTGTTGCTTGGTTGCATAGCTAAGAGCTGATGCCTTATTTATTTTTGGATTAAAAATGTACAAATGTCTTTCAACAAATGAGTAATAAAGGATTGGCTAGGAGAACTGGTATTTTCTGCATTCAACTGACAAAGAGGCATGGCAATACGAATAAGAACCACTACAGTATTCTGAAGGATGGTTTATTATAATAGGTCATATACGAATTAAACAGTGTATATACCACTACATATAAAGATGATTTGGATCAGAGTATATGGAACATATAAAATAAATAGGTTTGTTGTATGGGCAGAAATTATTATGTGGAGAGCCATTTTCAAAAAGGATGTCTAAGTCCAATTTGAGTCTTTCCTGCCTCCAAATTTGGAAGCTCAGAAACATCCATTTTCAAATGGTGCTATATGTCCATAATTATTTTTTTTATCATCGCCTACTTAAACGTCAGGACATTCAAAGGCTGCCCGACCTTAGGACATCTAATTTTATACCCCATTTTTGACCACAGAAACATCCAAGTCCAAATCATGTCCAAAATATTATATTGTTGTAAAAACTGCTGAACCTCTTGAGGCTTAAGAAAAAACTGCAATTTGCCTTGGTGTTTGATTTTCAGTTTAGCTGGATCTAATAATGCAAGAGAGACATTTGGATGTAGGAGGAGCAAGCATTAAGAACATAAGAATAGCCTTACTGGGTCAGACCAATGGTCCATCTAGCCCAGTATCCTGTCTTCACAGTGGCCAATCCAGGTCACAAGTACCTGGCAAAAGCCCAAATAGTAGCAACATTCCAGGCTACCAATCCAGGGCAAGCAGTGGCTTCCCCATGTCTCTCTCAATAACAGACTATGGACTTTTCCTCCAGGAAATTGTCCAAATCTTTCAGCTACACTATCCGCTCTTACCACAACCTCTGGCAATGCATTCCAGAGTTTAACTATTCTCAGAGTGAAAAAATATTTCCTCCTATTGGTTTAAAAGTATCTCTCTGTAACTTCATTGAGTGCCCCTAGTCTTTGTAATTTTTAATAGAGTAAAAAATTGATCCACTTGTACCTGTTCTACACCACTCAGGATTTTGTAGACTTTTTACATATCTCCCCTTCAGCTGTCTCTTTTCCAAGCTGAAAAGCCCTAACCTCTTTAGTCTTACCTTATACAAGAGGAGTTCCATTGTAATGGACTGGCCAGAGCCATCCCAAAAGAGCAGTAGCATACCTTAGAGAGCAATGCTGTGAACTTCACATAAAGGGTGACAGATATACCTCTCACCATAACCCCTTTATAATTTATAGTGAGCCCCCAAAAACCTATTATACCCACCTATCTACCACCTCAATAGCCTTTAAGGCTTCAGGTGGCACCTATATGGCAGTTGTCAGTATTATATTACTGTGTGCTGACTGTGTCCAGAGTGCAAGAAAAGGATTCTGGGATATTATGCTAAACAAATCTGACCCTGGGAATGTTAGTGCAGAGAGACTGAATGGCTCCTGCCCATTCAGTTTAACAAAAGACCTTAGAATGCCACTAAATGACTCCTAAAAGACCAGTACAGTGGTGCCTCACACAACGAACTTAATCCGTTCCAGGAGCAAGTTTGTTATGTGAAACGTTCGTTGTGTGAAACGCGTTTTCCCATAACAATACATGTTAAAAAAAATAATTCGTTCTGTAGCATAAAATATGCTAAGATGACATAAAAAAAGATAAATTTTTGGTTATTATTTTTATTTAGATACATCTAAAAACATAATTGTTTTTTAAAACAACACACATTTTTTAAATTTAAAGCCAGACTAAGTAGAGTCTAATTTTACAGTGAGAGGGCAGAGTCTCAGCGGCAAAAACTGGGACTTAACTGTTCATTTTTTTTTTTTTTCTACCGTGTTTCCCCGATGATAAGGCAGGGCCATCAAATAAGACAGCCCCCCCTTTTTAGAAAAAAATGTAAAATAAGGCACCCCCCCGCAAATAAGCCACCCACCGATACCTGCGCTTACCCGAATCGGGTGGTACGGTGGGTGACTCCGTGTGGTCCCTGGCACCCCCGACACGATCGGGGCAAGAGGGAGCTCAAGCCCTCTTGCCCCCCCGACTCCCCGACACGATCGGGGCAAGAGGGAGCTCAAGCCCTCTTGCCCCCCCCGACTCCCCGACACGATCGGGGCAAGAGGGAGCTCAAGCCCTCTTGCCCCCCCCGACTCCCCGACACGATCGGGACAAGAGGGAGCTCAAGCCCTCTTGCCCCCCCCCGACTCCCCGACACGATCGGGGCAAGAGGGAGCTCAAGCCCTCTTGCCCCCCCGACTCCCCGACACGATCGGGGCAAAAGGGAGCTCAAGCCCTCTTGCCCCCCCGACTCCCCGACACGATCGGGGCAAAAGGGAGCCCAAGCCCTCTTGCCCCGCCGATTCCCCAACTCCCCGACAATATCGGGCCAGGAGGGAGCCCAAGTCCTCCTGGCCACGGCGACCCCCTAACCCCACCCTGCACTACATTACGGGCAGGAGGGATCCCAGGCCCTCCTGCCCTCGACGCAAACCCCCCCTCCCCCCAACGACCGCCCCCCCCCAAGAACCTCCGACCGCCCCCCCAGCCGACCCGCGACCCCCCTGGCCGACCCCCACGACACCCCAGTGTTCCCTCTAAGCGGGCGGGTGTTGTGAGCAAACTTTTTTCACTGTGAGCTAAAAATATCGGGCGCCAGCAAGTTATGAGCCAAATAAATATGTTGTCAAGGCATCAGGCCAGCTTAAGTTCCAGGCCAGTTATGGAACTGAATTTAAGATTTGTAGGTTCATGGGGACATACTCTAGTCCGTATAGTGTAACAGGAAAATTTACAAAGGGAAACTCTCTAAGGCAGTGTTCTTCAACCTTTTTACACCTATGGACCGGCGGAAATAAAATAATTATTTCGTGGACCGGCAAACTACTAAGACTGAAATTTTTTTTTAAAAACCATCGCCGCCCCGTCCCCGCAAGCTCGGTCCCAAAAACCATCTGATCCCATCCGCACAAGCCTCAAATAGTTATAATTTTATATTGAACATATTTTATTAAAGTATAAAAAGAAACAATATTCTATACAATTGTCATTTTATAAATACAAATAATACAGGGCAAAATCAACAAAACCCCTGTCTCCCCTCCCCTTCACATATATCCCCTCTACTATCAAGAAAACTTAATAAGCCAAATTATTACAGAATGCTACACAAATATCAAGTAACAGAATATCACAGTCACACATGACAGGAATGGTGTTAGGGGAGTGGAACTAGGGCAACTGCCCCCTGGTCAGAGAGAGCCCTAAGCCAGCTGGAAGCTAAAGAAGCACTGCCATCTCTCCTCCTGCCCCCCCCCCCACCCCCCAATTTGGTCTAGCATCCATCATCTTCCTTCTGTTCCCCTCATGGTCTGGCATCTCTATCCTTCCCTCCCCCCTGTGGTTTTTAGCATATCTCTCTTCTCATTTCCTCCACTCAGATCTGATCATTCTCTACTCTCTCTTCCCTTTTCTTCTCTGGTCTTCCTTCTCTATTTTCTGCCTCCATCTAAATTAAATTCTTTCTTACTATTTAGTCCCGTTTCCCTCTTTTCACTGTGTCTACACACAGCTTGTCACCCCTTTCCCTCACCCCTCCATTATCTTACTATTTTCTTCCCTTTATTTATCTCCTCCTTCCATCCAGTATGTGTTCTTTCCCCACTTCCATTCAGCATCTGCTCTCCCCTCTCAACTGACATCCATCTGCCTTCTGCTCTCTCTCCCTTCTTCTCACTTCCATCATCTGTCCCCTTCTCTCTCTCTCTCATCTCCTCCATTCCATCATCTGCCCCTTCTCTCTCTCTCTCTCTCTCCCCCCCCCAACTTCCATCATCTGCCCCCCTTCCCCTCACCTTTGTGGGTCACTTTCTTTCCCCTGAGGGTGGCTCATGTCACAGGGGAAGCTTTGGCCGAGCAGAACCGCTTGATTGACAGTGGAACTTACTTGATTGATGTCGATGCTGGGGCCCGTTGCCGTTTGAAGGAAAAAAAAAAAGGTGGAAAAAAGGAACCTGTAAAGGCGAGAGGAAGGGAAACCTCCAGGACAGCTGCTTTTTGCCCTCCTTCAGCGGCCCAAGAGTTCAGACCAGCAGCGGCAGCTGTGTATGCTTTTAACTTCGGCACAGAGCTGCCCCTAATCAATAGTTTAGCGCGGTTTCATGAGGCAGCCTCGGGGCCTTTGATAGCCGGCCCGCTTCGATGATGCGATGTGGGCCGGCCTAGCAAAGGCCCCGAGGCTGCCTTATGAAACCGCGCTAAACTATTGATTAGGGGCAGCTCTGTGCCGAAGTTAAAAGCATACACAGCTGCCGCTGCTGGTCTGGAGGTGCGGAGACAAGGCAGGAGGCAAACGCGGTGGAAGGCAGGAGTCCCGGCGAAGGCAGGAGTCCCGGCACAGCGACTGCAACAGGAAGTTGCAAGTCAGCTGACGCCGGCCTTTCGTTGCGGCGGGGACCGAATCCTTCGCGGACCGGCAAGATTTTGTTTGCGGACCGGCACCGGTCCGCCGGTTGAAGAACTGTGCTCTACACTGTGTGCGCTGTGACGAGAAACTTGTGCGCTGCGAGGTAATATTTTGTGCGCAAGCGCACGCCAGCGCAGCTTAGCGGGAACACTGCCCCCAACCCCCTTCCCCGTACCTTTCTGTAGTTGGCCGGACAGACGGGAGCCAAACCCGCCTGTCCGGCAGGCAGCCATCGACGGAATGAGGCCGGATTGGCCCATCCGTCCCAAAGCTCCGCCTACTGGTGGGGCCTAAGGCGCCTGGGCCAATCAGAATAGGCCCGGGAGCCTTAGGTCCCTCCTGGGGGCAGGGCCTGAGGCACATGGTCGGGTTGGGCCCATGTGCCTCAGGCCCCGCCCCCAGGAGGGACCTAAGGCTCCCGGGCCTATTCTGATTGGCCCAGGCGCCTTAGGCCCCACCAGTAGGCGGAGCTTTGGGACGGATGGGCCAATCCGGCCTCATTCCGTCGTTGGCTGCCTGCCGGACAGGCGGGTTTGGCTCCCGTCTGTCCGGCCAACTACAGAAAGGTACGGGGAAGGGGGTTGGGGGTGTCGTGGGGGTCGGCCAGGGGGGTCGCGGGTCGGCTGGGGGGGCGGTCGGAGGTTCTTGGGGGGGGGCGGTCGTTGGGGGGAGGGGGGGTTTGCGTCGAGGGCAGGAGGGCCTGGGATCCCTCCTGCCCGTAATGTAGTGCAGGGTGGGGTTAGGGGGTCGCCGTGGCCAGGAGGACTTGGGCTCCCTCCTGGCCCGATATTGTCGGGGAGTTGGGGAATCGGCGGGGCAAGAGGGCTTGGGCTCCCTTTTGCCCCGATCGTGTCGGGGAGTCGGGGGGGGCAAGAGGGCGTGAGCTCCCTTTTGCCCCGATCGTGTCGGGGAGTCGGGGGGGCAAGAGGGCTTGAGCTCCCTCTTGCCCCGATCGTGTCGGGGAGTCGGGGGGGGGCAAGAGGGCTTGAGCTCCCTCTTGTCCCGATCGTGTCGGGGAGTCGGGGGGGGGCAAGAGGGCTTGAGCTCCCTCTTGCCCCGATCGTGTCGGGGAGTCGGGGGGGGGCAAGAGGGCTTGAGCTCCCTCTTGCCCCGATCGTGTCGGGGAGTCGGGGGGGGGGGCAAGAGGGAACCAGGCGGAGAGAGGGCAGTTAAGCGCAGTGCCTGCGCGGAAGGATGCAGCTCGGGCGACTTCGTTGTGTGAAACGAAGTTCGTTGTACGGATCAAGACATAAAGTTCGTTGTGCGCAGCGTTCGCTGTGCGAGGCGTCCGTTATGCGAGGCACCACTGTACTTGAGATTAACAAAACACTATTTGCATAGTACTGGGGAGTATCCTGCAAAGCCCTGGCTTTTCAAACAGATGTGATAAGGACAGGTGCTCAAGGAATTCAGACATAGAATGACTCCAGATACCAGAGCCACTGTTTCAAACAGATACCAAATTGTGAGAACAGAAGATAATGGAAGATACTATTTTTAAAACAAACAAACCTATAAAGACCGGCTGCAGCACCTGCATTTCTTTCTTGCTCATTCTTCTTTCTTTCTCCTTCTTCACACCTATACATCCACCATTCATTCAGGCATGGCACAGGCTCTCTGCTTTGCTCTCATTCATTCAGGAAGGCAGGATAGACATACACACACAGGAGCATTAAATCTAATTTATACTCTATTTGTAAAAGCCTATTCCTTTAAAATATACTTTTTTATGCAACACCTGGCTCTTGTCTCATCTTACTTCCTACGGCCTCTGAGGCCTGAACCTGGGACACACAAATAGACTACACAATTAAAAAAAAAAAAAGATTACAGCAGTTGAGTAGGGTTTTGGCAGACTCACACGTTCCACCATAAATGTAGTAAGAGTGACTTATGAGCCTGGGTCCTCCTCGCTATGGTTCACTAACCCAGTGGTTCCCAACCCTGTCCTGGAGGACCACCAAGCCAATCGGGTTTTCAGGCTAGCCCTAATGAATATGCATGAGAGAGATTTGCATATAATGGAAGTGATAGGCATGCAAATCTGCCCCATGCATATTCATTAGGGCTAACCTGAAAACCCAATTGGCCTGGTGGTCCTCCAGGACAGGGTTGGGAACCACTGCACTAACCCATCTACCAGGCTACTTAAGACACATGTTTATTGCTCTACTAGGCTTTCCCATACCAAGTGCTGTTTTTTTAGAGACATGTATGTACTGTTTCATTTAGATCTTTGTGGGGTAACCACCGGGGGAGAATATGTGTGTGTGTGTGTGGGGGGGGGGGGGTGCCTCATTACTTAATCAATCAAGTGGTCATCTGGTAAATTTGGGTATCTTTGTGGCACTTAGACACTTCTAAACCAGGTCTAGCCCAAAACGTCTAAGTTCCATCTAGGACATCCTGTGAAAGATTTGATTATTGCTACATGACATCCAAGTCTAACTCATCCAAAATCTGCCCCCAACATGCTTCCCAAAATGCCCCCCCCCAGACCTCTGGGCATACAGTAGGCAAAATGCCTTGCTAGACATCCAGAAAGTTGGCTTCAAAAATCGGCAATTGGACGTCCAAGTGCCAGCTTATGACTGTTTTTGGACATCTTTATTTTTAGATTATGAACTCCATAATATTTATGTACCAAATAAAACAAAGCTGCTTATCTGTAATAAATATATTGCATAGACATCAGGGCAAATAAGACACACAAGTGGGTGACATCTGACAGTGCTGGAACAAATTAAATCTCTGAGCTAGGTAGTACTATAAAATATTTGAGCGTGTATGACCTTCCTAATAAATTGCACTTCTGTGAATTTACTTCAATTCACATCAACTCCTGGAAAGACAGAAAGGCTTGTGTCCAATTTATCCTGTTGTCTATGGATATCATCTTAAAAGTATCAAACAGCTCAGTTGCCAAACAGGATGAATTACAGTAGTCAAGCAAGTAGTTTCTCTCAAGCTGAGAATTACATAAGTGCTTGGGGACTGATCACATAATTCTAGAGCAGAAGGTTTCAGTGGATCTGCAAGAGAGGAACTTTCTGGATCTTGGGTTGGGAGTAATTTTAGAGTTGGGGGCAGGATTACCGCAAGAAAGCAATGATGTACTAGGTAGGAGAGATTTAGTTGCATGAATTTCATCTATATGTATTTTTCAATAGTTAACTGCTTGTCTAAGGATAATGGTTGGGGAGGGAGCAGGGGGATGCAGATGTATGTTGTCATGGCTGATTATACACATTTTCAACATAGAGATTTCATTAAGATTTGCCTTTTAGTAGTTTCACCTTCAGGGGCAGGGATACTAAAGTCCATTATAAATATACATTACAGTATATTTTGAATACTCATTAGTAAACTGTTAATTCAGTATAACATTTACTAATGTGCAGTTTCAAATTAGTAATGAAAGGGTTTCATATTTGCATACCTTACAGAGTTCTAGTTTAATCTTGTTCCTGTTGGCGTCCATCTCTTCCCAGACATCCTTCTCCTGAGAATGATGATGTCCCGGTGAACCAGGCATCTTCTCTGGAGTGACAGCGGCTGGGATTCCATTGTCTCCATCACTAAGCTGCTCATCTGGAAACACTTCATCTGTATTCTCTCGCAGCAAATCTCCTGGGATTGGTGTGGCATTGGCAATTCTACAAAAGGAGATATACAGCAAGTGTTAGGTAAAACCACATTCAGATTACATTTATAAAAAAAAAATCTGTTTTAAATCAAGTGACAAAAGTATTTAAATCACTTCATATGACAGTCATTTCTCAGTCTTTATCTATGAAAATGTGTACAAGATATAATGAATGGTGACATTAAATGGCTGAGCGTGTATATCCCCACTAGAGGTGTCAAGAAGAAAGTGTGTGCTGAAGGAGTTTGTTTACCCTGATGCAGGAATTGAAAAATAGCTATGTCGGCTACCGACTCTCTTGCACTATCTACAAGATAAGTTTTTGAATTGATTTTCAAGTTTTGTTGAATAATCAACTGTAAATATTGTGAAGATAGTGTGAAGATAATTAAGTATGCTAAGAAGTTCCATATTGCTTGTTGGATGTACGAGGAGGTGACAGTTGGCTATTAGTTACTGGCAGTAAAAGTTTGCTAGCAACGGCATTTGCTGGATTAAATGTATGCAGCAGTTTTATATATTTGCTAGCATAAAACACAAAATGTGTTTTACAAAGAAAATTCTGACTGTTCCTTGTGACCCTAGGCAAGTCACTTAATCCTCCATTGCCTCAGATACATTAGAAATATTGTGAGCCCACTAGGATAGATAGGGAACAGCTTTGAGTGTGGTTATATAACTACAAAAAGGTGGTATTCAAGTCCCAATCCCTTTCCCTCCACTATCTATCAAGAATTTTTTTATATTAACTATTTTGAATAGCTGTTGATTTGAAGACAAAAAAAGCTTATCTTAGAATACATAAAGTTAGAAAATGATAAAAATTCACTAGTGTTGATAACTGTTAAGACCTTTCCCAGCATGTCTCAGTCTTTCAAATATTCTCTAGTTCAGTTCCTTTGCAAGACTCAATTCAGGGGGGAACTCAAAGGATGCAAACGTGTTAGCACATGCTAACCACTAAAGATGCCCATTATATTCCTATGGATATCTTTAGTACTTAGTGTGTAAATGTGCTTAGTGCTCTTTGATGAATTCCCCTTCTCAATCTGTTGCAACCCAGGCTATTTTCCAGTCTTGGGCTTTGCAAGAGCAAAGTTTGATCACCTTGCCCATATGGACTATAAATTTAAAAAAAAAGTATCTGCCGAAAAGATTACTGAAAATAAATAGCTTATTTTGAAGCTATTTGGTCTTTTAATCCTTTAGATCCTCTTCTACTCCTAACTCTTCCCAGATATTGCAGGAGATACTTCCACTTCCCAAGCTATATAGGAGTCTTCTCCAAACTGCATCCTCAGCTGGGTCCTGTCAAACAGAGGCTCTGAACTTGGATTTCCCTATAACACAGAGTACTTTGGCTTCAGTGACAAAGCACAGTTACTTACCGTAACAGGTGTTATCCAGGGACAGCAGGCAGATATTCTTTACGCATGGGTGACGTCACCGACGGAGCCCACGGTACGGACCTTTTTACTAGAAAGTTCTAGTTGGCCGCACCGCGCGTGCGCGAGTGCCTTCCCGCCCGACGGAGGAGTGCGTGGTCCCCAGTTAGTATAAGCCAGCTAAGAAGCCAACCCGGGGAGGAGGGTGGGACATAAGAATATCTGCCTGCTGTCCCTGGATAACACCTGTTACGGTAAGTAACTGTGCTTTATCCCAGGACAAGCAGGCAGCATATTCTTTACGCATGGGTGACCTCCAAGCTAACAAAGGGGGAGGGGGGATGGTTGGCCATTAGGAAAATAAATTCTGAAGTACAGATTGGCCGAAGTGCCCATCCCGTCTGGAGAAAGCATCCAGACAGTAGTGAGTAGTGAATGTGTGAACTGAGGACCAGGTGGCCGCCTTGCAGATTTCCTCAATGGGTGTGGAACGGAGGAAAGCAACAGAAGCGGCCATAGCTCTTACCCTGTGGGCCGTGACAGCACCGTCTAGTGACAGACCGGCCCGAGCGTAACAGAACGCGATGCAAGCTGCAAGCCAGTTGGATAGCGTCCGTTTAGAGACCGGTCGACCCAAACGATTCGGGTCGAAGGTCAGGAAGAGCTGAGGGGACAAGCGGTGAGCCCTTGTACGATCGAGATAGTAAGCCAGGGCACGCTTGCAGTCAAGACTGTGCAATGCCTGTTCTCCGGGATGTGAATGAGGCTTCGGGAAGAACACAGGCAAAACAATGGACTGGTTGAGGTGAAAGGCTGAGACCACCTTTGGAAGGAACTTTGGATGGGTGCGCAGAACCACCTTGTCATGGTGAAAGATAGTGAACGGTGGATCGGCAACCAGTGCATGAAGCTCACTAACCCTCCTGGCAGAGGTGATGGCAATGAGGAAAAGAACCTTCCATGTCAGAAATTTGAGCGAAGTTGTGGCAAGTGGCTCAAAGGGAGGTTTCATGAGGGCAGACAAAACCACATTCAGGTCCCAGACGACCGGAGGAGGTTTCAGAGGTGGTTTGATGTTGAAGAGGCCCCTCATGAATCGGGAAACCAGAGGGTGAGCCGTGAGAGGTTTTCCTAGGACAGGCTCATGGAATGCCGTGATGGCACTGAGATGGACTCTGATTGAGGTAGACTTGAGGCCTGCGTTGGACAGGGAGAGTAAGTAGTCTAGAACAGTTTCCACCGCTAAGGAGGTGGGGTTGTGATGATGACGGAGGCACCAAGAGGAGAACCTGGTCCACTTCTGATGGTAACATTGGAGGGTGGCCGGCTTCCTGGAGGCGTCCAAAATGAGACGGACCGGCTGAGACAGATTTCCTGAAGAGGTTAGCCCGAGAGAAACCAAGCTGTCAGGTGGAGGGAAGACAGATTGGGATGTAGTAGAGACTGATGTTGCTGTGTAAGTAGAGTAGGAAACACAGGTAGAGGAATGGGCTCCCTGGAGCTGAGTTGAAGTAGAAGGGAGAACCAGTGTTGACGAGGCCACCGGGGAGCTATGAGGATCATGGTGGCTCCGTCCCTGCGGAGTTTGGATAAAGTCCGCAACATCAGAGGTAGAGGAGGAAAGGCATAGAGGAACCGATCCGTCCAATCGAGCAGGAATGCATCCGGGGCCAGACGGTGAGGAGAGAAGAGTCTGGAGCAGAACTGGGGCAGCTGATGGTTGTGAGGAGCTGCGAATAGGTCCACCTGCGGAGTGCCCCAGCGAGCAAAGATGGAGTGGAGCGTGGGAGGATCCAAAGTCCACTCGTGAGGTTGAAGGATGCGGCTGAGATTGTCGGCCAGGGAGTTCTGTTCGCCCTGGATGTAGACAGCCTTGAGGAAGAGACTGTGGGCCGTGGCCCAGGTCCAAATGCGAAGAGCCTCCTGACAAAGGAGGCGAGATCCGGTGCCGCCCTGTTTGTTGATGTAGTACATGGCAACTTGGTTGTCCGTGCACAGAAGCAGAACCTGAGGGCAAAGAAGGTGCTGGAAGGCCTTGAGAGCATAGAACATGGCTCGTAGTTCCAGGAAGTTGATGTGATGGAGACGCTCCTGCGGGGTCCAAAGACCTTGGGTGCGTAGGTCTCCCAGGTGAGCTCCCCATGCATAAGGGGAGGCATCCGTGGTGATGATCATGGAATGCGGGGGCAGATGAAAAAGAAGGCCCCTGGAAAGATTTGAGGAGTCCAACCACCATTGTAGAGATCGCTGAAGAGACGATGTCACAGAGATGGGATGAGAAAGAAGATTCGAGGTCTGTGACCATTGGTTGGCCAGAGTCCATTGAGGTGTTCTGAGGTGGAGTCGTGCCAGGGGAAGCACATGAACCGTCGAGGCCATGTGGCCCAGGAGGACCATCATTTGTCTGGCAGAAATGGAGTGATGAAGGAGCACCTGACGACACAGGCGTAGCAGAGTTCGCTGACGATCGGAGGGGAGAAACGCCCTCATTAGTGTGGTGTCGAGAACCGCTCCGATGAACTGAAGTCGCTGTGTGGGAAGCAGATGCGACTTGGGGTAGTTGATCTCGAACCCCAGAAGATGGAGGAGAGAGATGGTATGATGAGTGGCTTGTAGCACAAGTGGAGACGTAGGTGCTTTCACTAACCAATCGTCCAAGTAGGGAAACACCTGAAGGTTGTGGGACCTGAGGAAGGCCGCCGCCACAATGAGGCATTTGGTGAACACTCTGGGAGATGATGCCAGGCCAAAAGGTAGCACCTTGTACTGATAATGGCGATGGTGCACCTGGAATCGTAGGTAGCGACGTGAGGATGGATTGATTGGGATGTGAGTGTAGGCCTCCTTGAGGTCCAGGGAACATAGCCAGTCGTTCTGAGAGAGATGAGGGTACAGCGTGGCAAGGGAGAGCATTCTGAACTTCTCCTTGACGAGACACTTGTTGAGGTCCCGGAGGTCGAGAATGGGACGTAGGTCTCCTGTCTTTTTTGGAACCAGAAAGTAACGGGAGTAGAATCCCCGGCCCCTTTGTTCCAGAGGTACTTCTTCGATGGCATTGAGTAGAAGGAGGGATTGGACCTCCCTCAGGAGGAGGGGGGTTTGAGTTGAAAGAGAAGCAGACTCTACGGGAGGATTGTCTGGTGAAAGAGTCTGGAAGTTTAGAGAGTAGCCGTGGCGGATGATGTTTAGGACCCACTGGTCCGATGTGATGACCTCCCAACGGCTGATGAAGATGTGAAGCCTGCCTCCGATCGGCTGAGGAAGAGGCAATGAGGGTGGAAGACTGGCTAAGCCCTGGAGAGAGGAGTCAAAAGGGCTGAGATGGTTTGGCAGGAGGAAGAGCCTTGGCCGGTTGATTAGACTGGGCACGAGGCTGGGTGTGCTGGTGTTGGCGGGCCCGCCTAGGTTGCTGTGGAGGTGGATTGAGCGGCCTAGCGGAGAACCTGCGCTGATATGAGGTCTGTGGTCTGTAAGGACGAGCAGGAGGAGCCTTTTTCTTTGGTTTAATGAGAGTATCCCATCTGGTCTCATGGGCGGAGAGTTTCTGTGTGGTGGTATCCAGGGACTCTCCGAATAATTCGTCTCCCAGACATGGGGCGTTGGCTAGTCGGTCCTGATGGTTGACGTCCAGATCAGAGACCCTGAGCCAGGCCAGACGGCGCATAGCCACAGCGATGGCAGATGCACGGGAGGTGAGCTCAAAAGAGTCATAGATAGAGCGCACCATGAATTTTCTCAGTTGAAGCAGGCTGGAGATGTGCTGCTGGAAAAGTGGAACCTTATGCTCTGGCATGTACTTTTGCATGGCGGAGAGTTGCATTACCAGATGTTTGAGGTAGAATGAAAAATGGAACGAGTAGTTGTTTGCCCTGTTGGCAAGCATGGCATTCTGATAGAGCCGCTTGCCAAACTTGTCCATAGTTTTGCCCTCTCTGCCAGGAGGGGTGGAGGCATAGACACTGGAGCCCTGAGTCTTTTTTAAAGTGGACTCCACTAGGAGAGACTCATGAGGGAGTTGGGGTTTATCAAATCCTGGGATTGGTATAACCCTATAGAGGCTGTCCAATTTACGGGGGGCCCCAGGAACAGTCAGCGGGTTCTCCCAATTTTTATAAAAAGTTTCCCGTAAGATATCATGCACGGGCAACTTTAGGAACTCTTTGGGAGGTTGATCGAAATCTAATGCCTCCAGGAAAGCTTGTGACTTCTTAGAGTCAGATTCCAGAGGCAAAGACAAAGCACCCGACAACTCCCTGAGGAATTTAGAGAAGGAAGATTGTTCAGGTTTAGATGCGGTATCGGGTGCCGAAGGCTCTTCATCCGACGACGATGCATCCTCCTCGGTACCGGTAGGGGATTGTTCCCATAGGTCCGGGTCTCTGACATCGGTATGTGCGTGTCGAGAGACTGGAGTGGAAGGCTCGGCATGGTGAGTTGTAGACAAAGATTTGCCTGAGCGTACCGAGACGTTACCAGGTGATGTAGACCTATGTCTGTCTCGGTCCCGAGAAGTACGGTGCCGGTCAGAGTCGTGGGAAGACCGGTGCCCTGCCCGGTCCCGAGGAGGATCGGTCGTCGTCAATGCCATAGCCTCGGCATGGGAATGGAGATGCGGTGCCGAGAGAATGGGCATGGAGGAGTCCATAGGTACCGAGGGAGTGGATACCGGTTGGACGGTATGGGTCTCGGGCCGGTCTGGTACCGAGAGCAGCGGTGCCAAGATAGAGGGTAAGAGCTGCTTAAGTTGCTTGTGGAGTTGTTCCTGCAACTTGTCCTGGAGGATGGCCGCAATGCGGTCATCCAGGGGAGGCACCGGAACCACTTTTTTCTTCTTTGGTTCCATGGGTGCCGCTCTACACTCCGGCGATGAGGGGGCCGATGACGAGGCACTCACCGAAATCGGAGTGGAGCGTTTTTTGGCTCGGCGTGGAGCCGAAAGGACTGGTGTCGTCCCCGAAGTGGGAGGGCGCTCAAGGGTGGAAGGCTTCTTAGCCGGCTTACCTGGCGCCGGGGGCGCCGATGTCGACTCAGGCGGTGTCGAAGTGGTCGGTGTCGATTTCGACGGTGCCGCAGATGAAGAGGTCGAATCCATAGTCGGGCCGGTGCCGAAAAGTAGATTTTGTTGGATTTGACGATTCTTCAAAGTGCGTTTTTTAAGAGTGGCACAGCGGGTGCAGGAATCCGCCCGATGATCCGGTCCCAAGCACTGTAAGCACCAATTGTGTGGGTCAGTGAGGGAGATCGGGCGTGCACACCGCTGGCACTTCTTAAAACCGGGTTGCGGGGGCATGAATGGGAACACGGCCTCCGCAAAATCAAACCCCGAGGCCTGGATCGTGCTAACAGGCCCCGCCGGGGCAGGAACGAAAAAATAAAGCAAAAGAAAGGAATTTTTTTTTTTGTAATAGAAAGAAAAAAGCACCCGAAGGTGAAAAAATCGAAAAAAGAACGCGAGCGGGAAGGCAAAAGGAGTATTTCAACGACGTTGAAAAACACACGTCTTCTTCGCTCCGCGGAAACGAAGAAACTGGGGACCACGCACTCCTCCGTCGGGCGGGAAGGCACTCGCGCACGCGCGGTGCGGCCAACTAGAACTTTCTAGTAAAAAGGTCCGTACCGTGGGCTCCGTCGGTGACGTCACCCATGCGTAAAGAATATGCTGCCTGCTTGTCCTGGGATAAGACCAGACCCCATAAACAATTTCTTTAAGAAAAAAATTATGACAGGTTTCACGGGCAATCTGTTGAAGCTAAATTTCAAAAGGATATTCTGGTAAAGCAAAGATACTTACCTGTAGCAGGTGCTCTCCAAGGACAGCAGCATATATTCTAACATGTGAGTAATGCCATCTACAGAACTGAATTAGAATGAATGGGTAAGGCAGGCCAATTTTTTTTTTCCTGGGGGCTCGGCAGGGGTGCCCACTTTCCCCACTTTTGTCTGTCTTGGTCTGGATCCTTTACTGAGAGATATTTTGGCCCATCTGGAGATAGAGGGGGTGAAGTTGGGCATGGAGACTTTTAAAACTTTCAGTCTTTGCAGATGATATTTTGGCACATTTTATGAACTGGAAACCTTTAGGGAGTATGGAGATTTCTCTGGGTTCAAATCTCACTAAATCGGAATACCAGTTTAGTGCATCCTTGGGAGAGAAGTCTGTACCTCAGGCCAGCGTGTTGCGCAGGGTGGTAGGTTCTCTTGAATAGCTAAGGGTCTGTGTGTGTGTTGATACCAAATAGATTTACTGTTTGAATGTGTCCCATTTCTTGACTATTCCCAAGCAGCGTTTTCAATAGTGGGCAGCTCTTCCTTTGTCAGTAATGGGACGTATAAGTTTATTTAAAATTATGATGTTCGCTATGGTTATATTTTTTGCAGACTCTTCCCTTGTACTTGCTAAGGATCTCCAGTGGTTGTATGGAATGCTTCGGTTTTCTTGTTGGGTGGGTGGGAGGAAGAAGGCGAAGTTGAAATTTTCTTTGATGTTTGTGTTTACCAGATATGAAATTGTATATGGCTTGCTTGGTGTGCCATTTGGGAGAATGGGTTAACTCTACTGAACTTTTTTTCCCATTGCAGATGGCGAGTGCTTATTGTGCCCCTTTTTATTTATATGTGTTAAATGCAGAGACTAGGGCCCTACTTCCACATATTAGAATCAGTTTTGTAATTAGTTCGTTGTGTGGACTCTAGGGGATGTTGATCCATTGGGGCCACTTCTCCCCTCGCTGTAATTGTTTACTCCCTTTGAGGGGCAATGGAGGATTCCTGCCTGGCATGGAAAACCCTAGTTTTCTGACCTGGCATTTACAGGGTTTAAGTCTAGTGCAGCATGTGGTGTCCAGGGAGGAAAACCTATTGATCTTTGCATCTTTACGAGGTCCTTTGTCGACTTTGAACAGATAGTTTCATCTATTTTTAACTTCAGCATTATATCTCCTTACCACCTAATTCAAAGATGTTGGTTGTGGCTACTACTATTTGGAATCTGTTGACCTTTCCTTCTGACTTATCCCCCTCCATTTCACTGTATCATAAAAAGCTGCTACAGGGGTTGCCATTGAAAGACCTTTCAGCCCTAGATGCTCACTGGTGTGTTGATTTGGCTTCTACTATTTCTGTCTAGAATATTCTTGCTTTATTACGCTCCATTCCATATTGGGTTGGCTCAGCAGAATTGTGGGAATGTCAATATAAAAATTCTCTTTCGGGCATGTGTGTCCCAAAATAGACTTTATAACATGGGGGTTTTGGGTTCTGCCTTGTGTGCGAAATATCAGGGTGCACCAAATTCTCTGATCCATGTTTTGTGGTAATGTGGCCTGATTGTGGCTTTTTGGCGGCAGGTTGTGAGGTATTTGGAAAGACTACTACATCAACCTCTTCAATTACATATGGGGGGTATATTGTTAGGTCAAGGCTCTGCCTTGAGAATCCAGGGGAAGGGCCCCAGATTATGGATCAGGATAGCTTGCATAGTGGGAATGAAATGTATCCTTCAATATTAAACACAATCTAATGCCCCCTTTTTTTTTTGGCATTGGCAGAATAATTTCATGCCCATTTGACGATGGAACTTACTGAAGTACGTCTGACTTTTAAAAGTAAAAGTCACTTTCTTTTTATATGGGAGCATATATACATTTGCTATCTCCTAGAATTTGTGGGCACATCTTGAATCAGCTAGGGGATCCTTCTTTCTCTGTTCCGTAAGCCTTTAGAGGGAAGAGGGGATATATATATTTATAAGTCTACTTATTAGAGGGTTTTTTTTTTTCTTTCACGCCATGTCATAGAGCTAGCTGTTAAGATGGAGACATGGGGTTGGTAGAGTGAGGGGCTGATTTCTGTAAGTCGGCAGATAGGGTATTTATGGTTTTATATTACACTATATAGTTCTGTGCAAATCTGAAGGGCCTTGTTGTCTCTTTTGGTGTTAACAGTATAAGTTCTTTCTCAAGGTCATCATACCCACTGGTTCTTTCTATGGTTCAGGGGCTATAAGTGCCCAGGTCCCTGGATTGTTTGTGGGATACAGACAAGAAGATGACTTCAAGTTTCAAGTTTATTAGGATTTTATATACCACCTATCAAGGTTATCTAAGCGGTTTTTACAATCAGGTACTCAAGCATTTTCCCTCTCTGTCCCGGTGGGCTCACAATCTATCTAACGTACCTGGGGATATGGAGGATTAAGTGACTTGCCCAGGGTCACAAGGAGCAGTGCGGGGTTTGAACCCACAACCCCAGGGTGCTGAGGCTGTAGATCCAACCACTGCGCCACACACTTAATATCATGTGTGTTTCTTTTCACAGATTGTAGGGATGGGATTGCAGGGAGGGGGTGGGGGAGATGGGGAAAAGGGAATATAATATAATTATAAATGTTTGATGACTGGAGCTTTGTTATTACTTGATTTATTGTGAAAGTGTGGATGTTTTACTAACTGAACGTCTTGATTGTTGTTTGTCATCATCAATAAAATTGACGCTAAAAATACATATCCATGTCTTCTCTAATCAAGGCGTCTGCCCTGTCAATGTGCTTTTGTGTGTACAATATTGATGAGCAACCAGAACGACCTTCATTGGTTACAACTGTTGTTCTGCTTTAAACCTCTATACCAACTCGTAAACCTTTTGTTGATTCATTGTGCTATGTCCATACCGAGTCAATATCCAATGGTGAATTTCCACAGATTTCCCTCTACCCAAAGAAAGCGCACTACTATACGTTGTTCTTCAGTGGTGTAATCTTGCAATGGAGTGTCTATGTTTCTGACCTCGAGACTACCACACGTCTAAACACCAAGTTCTGCATTGTGCGTGGATGAACTATCCAACAGGCTATATACGAGTACATATGTTGCATTTTGCAAGCTCTGTTTTGGTTATTGCATAATTTAACAATTGCCTTTAACTTCTGATTCACCCTCAGTATTATATTTATTATTATACACAATAAATAGTAGTAATACCCTGTTTCCCTGAAAATAAGACCTATCCCAAAAATAAGCCTTAGCATGATTTTTAAAGATGTTCCTAATATAATTCCTACCCCAAAAAAAAGCCCTAGTTAAGATCAACCCATGAAGTCCCCCTCAAATGTCCCCGACACTCCCCAACTCCATCCCTGACACTAGTGCTGCCTGATTAACCAAAATCGGACTCGTCATTTCAGTGACCCCCACCCTGGTGAGACCCGCCATACCTCCGCTATGAGGCCTCCTAAAGCAGCAGCAGTGGCAGTGCTTTCTCCCATCCATGTGTAGCATCTTTCCTCCCCTCTCAAGTTTCAAGTTTATTAAGTCTTGATGAATCGCCTATATAATTTGCTAGGCGATGTACAATAAAAATGACATGTATTAATAAATGAAACAAGTACAATGTTAAAAATGACATAAAACAAATTTGTTGTGTAAACATATAACATACTTTACAAACTAATCAAAAACCTAATTTCATCCTCATCCATCCCCCTGTGCAGCATCTTTCTACCCCTCCCTTCCATCCCCCTGTGCAGCAGAACCCAACCGACCCTCCAATCATGAGACTGACATACCATACACCTCAGTGATGCGGCACGGGGAAGGCCACAAAGCAGCCCGTTTAGAGTGCTACCGCCACTGCTGTTTTTGGAGGCCTCGGAGGTATGGTATGTGAGTTTCACGGTGGGAGGGTCAAGGGGGGTTCTACTGAACAGGGGGGATGGGAGGGAGGGATATAAAAATGCTGCACAAGGGGATGGGTGAGAGGGGAGGAAAGATGCTGCACATGGAGGGGAAGGAAAGAAGAATTGGGGTGGAGGAGAGGAAGGAATGAAAAAAAAAAATAAGACACCCCGAAAATAAGCCTTAATGCATTTTTTGGACCCAAAATTAATGTAAGACACTGTCTTATTTTTGGGGAAATACAGGTAATAGGACACAGCTAATGTCCCATCAATTAGGATCGACACACTGGGCACAATAATTATGCGGGTCAGAGCCTGAAATAGTCCAATTACATAGAGAGCATTTTTTTTCCATTGCTGCTCAGTATAGTCTTTGCATTAGCTATTTTCCCCTCCATGTCAAGTCAAAGGGCTCAAAGGCCAGAGAGCTAAAGTAAAATGTAACCTAAAAACAATCAATGCTCCCAGGAAGAAAAAAGGGCTTGAAGAGGACTTAAGCACAAAAATGAAAAAGTTGACCAAATTAAACCACAATTGGTAGAAATGAAGGAACTTGGTAAAAATAAAAAAGCATAACAGAAAAATATGAAAAATAAAGAAGAGAAAGCACTCATAAATCAAAACGTTTAAAAACGCTGAAGAAAACACTGAAAATACAGCTTCTCAGCTCTGCAGAAAACTAAGAACTGCAGGTCTCATGAGCCAACATCAGGTGGGAAGGCACCAGCATGCACATGTACAGGCACCGCCTTTAAAAATATTAAGTGAGTGCACTTGGTAGTGTCTGTACTGGGTTCTATGGATCACATTACCCACATGTAAGAATATAATGCCTGCTTGTCCTCAAAGAAAAAGGCAGTTCACTCTGAACAGGTATTTATAAGTTAGCTTCTTTTGGGGGTGGCACAATACATATTTATTGATGCACATACCCAATAGCAGCAGGAGTCAAACGTGTATGGAGTTGGGGAGTAGTTGAAGTTGTTATTGTTGTCAGGGAACCATCTGTTCCACTCTTCTCCCAATCAAAGGGGTCACTGTCTACAACTCCAAATGTCTTCATGCTGTTATCAAATACAGAAGTGAGGAGCTAAAACCACAAACACAAAAAGAGTTGGTAATAACTATAAGTTTCATCACCTTATTTCAAGTACCAAAACCTAAGAAAGAACAAGATGCAGTAGCCTGTGATCACTCTACATTTTTTTTCAAATCTTTATTGAAAATATGCATTAACAGCAGCAAAGATAAACATTACAACCATCAAAACATAAGCTGGGCAGGCGCTGGGTGGAAGTGGTTTGGATGGAGAGAGAGAGACAGAATGGGGGGCAGGCGCTGGATGGAAGTGGTTTAGAGAGAGAGAGAGACACAGAAAGTGGGGAGCAGTCGCTGGATGGAAGTGGTTTAGAGAGAGAGAGAAGGGGGGCAGGCGCTGGATGGAAGTGCTTTGGATGGAGAGAGAGCAAAGGGGGCAGGCGCTGGCTGAAGTGCTTTGGATGGAGAGAGAGAGAGAGAGAAGGAGGCAGGCGCTGGATGGAAGTGCTTTGGATGGAGAGAAAGAGAAGGGGGCAGGCGCTGGATGGAAGTGCTTTGGATGGGGAGGGAGAGAGAGAGAGAGAGAAAAGGGGGCAGGCGCTGGCTGGAAGTGCTTTGGATGGGGAGAGAGAGAGAAGGGGGCAGGCGCTGGATGGAAGTGCTTAGGATGGGGAGAGAGAGAGAGAGAAGGAGGCAGGCGCTGGATGGAAGTGCTTTAGATGGGGGAGAGAGAGAAAAGGGGGCAAGCGCTGGATGGAAGTGCTTTGGATGGGGGGAGAGAGAGAGAGAGAGAAGGGGCAGCGCAGGATGGAAGTGCTTAGGATGGAGAGAGAGAAGGGGGCAGGCACTGGATGGAAGTGCTTTGGATGGGGAGAGAGAGAGAGAAAAGGGGGCAGGCGCTGGATGGAAGTGCTTTGGATGGAGAGAGAGAGAGAGAGAAAAGGGGGCAGGCGCTGGCTGGAAGTGCTTTGGATGGGGAGAGAGAGAGAAAAGGGGGCAGGTGCTGGATGGAAGTGCTTTAGATGGGGAGAGAGAGAGAAAAGGGGGCAAGCGCTGGATGGAAGTGCTTTGGATGGGGGGAGAGAGAGAGAAGGGGCAGCGCAGGATGGAAGTGCTTAGGATGGAGAGAGAGAAGGGGGCAGGCACTGGATGGAAGTGCTTAGGATGGAGAGAGAAGGGGCGGGCGCTGGATGGAAGTGCTTTGGATGGAGCGAGAGAAGGGGGCAGGCGCTGGATGGAAGTGCTTTGGATGGAGAGAGAGAAGGGGGCAGGCGCTGGATGGAAGTGCTTTGGATGGAGAGAGAGAAGGGGGCAGGCGCTGGATGGAAGTGCTTTGGATGGAAAGAGAGAGAGAGAAGGGGCAGGCGCTGGATGGCAATGGGGATGGAGAGAAGGGGCAGGCGCTGGATGGCAGTGGGGAGGGACGAGAGAGGGGGCAGACGCTGGATGGCAGTGGGGTGGAGAGAGAGAGGGACAGGCGCTGGATGGCAGTGGGGAGGAAAGAGAGAGGGGGCAGGCGCTGGATGGCAGTGGGGAGGAAAGAGAGAGGGGGCAGGCGCTGGATGGCAGTGGGGAGGAAAGAGAGAGGGGGCAGGCGCTGGATGGCAGTGGGGAGGAAAGAGAGAGGGGGGCAGACGCTGGATGGCAGTGGGGAGGAAAGAGAGAGGGGGCAGACGCTGGATGGAAGTGGGGAGGAAAGAGAGAGGGGGCAGACGTTGGATGGAAGTGGGGAGGAAAGAGAGAGGGGGGCAGACGCTGGATGGAAGTGGGGAGGAAAGAGAGAGGGGCAGATGCTGGATGGAAGTGGGAAGGAGTGGGTTCAGACACTGGATGGAAGGGGTAGAGACAGAAAGTACATGCTGAATAGAAGGAAGGGATAAAGAAAAAGGTCACATGCTACATGGGGGGGAGAAGAGAATAGAGTTAATAAGATAATGGAGGTGGGTGAGGGAAAGAGGTGGCAAGCTGCAGGTAAACAAAGTGAAAAGAGGGAATTGAGGACTGAATAGTAAGATAGAATTTAATCTAGGTAGAGGCAGAAAATAAATGGAAACAAGTGAAAGGAGAGAAAAGTAACAAGCAGGAAATCCTGGCAAGAGAGTTAAGAGAAAACGAGGAAAGCAGAAACCAGACTGGGGCTACAATTGCGGGAAAAAAAAGCAAAGGTAGTTAAAATAAGATGAAAGTAGTGTGGTAGCTGTGTTAATAAATAAAATTAGAAAATGGAAATGAGGTGGTGTCTTTAATTGGACTAATTTTACTTTTTTTTTACTTTTTTTTTTTAATTTCAGAGACCAAAGCTACCTTCCTCAGGTCAGAACAGGATACCATAACAAAAAGGGGTTTGGCTTTTGAAAGCTAATTGAAAAATGTATTTAGTCCAATACAATGGTATTTTCCATTTCTTGTTTTATTTGTTAGTTTGTAATTTAGTGATTGGAATGTGTCAGTTTTTAAAATTTACATCTGCTATCTATATATTTTGCAAAGTACGGGAGCACATGCATCAGTTTTTCTCTCTCTAATATTGCACGCAGTGGTGTAGTAAGGGGGGGGCAAACTGCCCTGGGCACCGTCTTGGTGAAGGCACCAGTACCACTTCTCCTCCCCGGCTCCTTCCTGCTATGTGTGTGCCTTCCCTTCCCACCTCCCGTAACACTAGCTTTTCACCAACCTGCTGCTCAAGCCGGCCTTGGCTTTCCCTCTGACATCCCTTCATTGACAGGAGACCAGAGGGAGAGCAGAGACCAGTGTGAGCAGCAAGTTGCTGCTCATGCCAGGGATGTTAAAAAGCTCCAGGGAAGTGAAGGGGCATCATGTGCATGGCAGAGGGAGGTGGGAAGGGGCAGGGAGCAGAGAGCAGAGAAGAGGGCGGCGGCACCACTTCCCTAGGCACCTCCTACCCTCACTATGTCACTGGTTGCACTGTATACAGACTGGCTTCTTGGGGGTTCTGTTTAATTTTTATTTCCATTATTAGTTTTTGGTTACTTATTCTATACTGAGTGAGGGGGTGTGTTCTGCATGTGTGAGCAAGAGACATGGCTTTGTGTTAGCATTGATTGCAGGATTAATTTGTACTAACCTGGTTTGTTTAGTTTTCCAATCAGTGTATTGATGTTCTAGCACCCACTGTAGTGCTGTCTTTTCCTAAGTCAGTCCTTGTTAATGTGACTTGTGGAAGTTACTGCTATTATGGTATGTTGCAATTGCTGTGTAGGTCCTGAGTGATATGTAGTGTTTTATCTGCCTCGTATTGGATTTACACCAAATCTCTCTCAGTAATAGCTTGAGGCAAGTTACATTCAGGTACAGTACATATTTTTGTCCCTGGAGGGCTTACAATTAAGTTTTGCATCTGAGGCAATGGAGGTTTAAGTTACTTATCCAAGATGTCAAGGAGCATCAGTGGGAACTGAACCCCAACTTCCCTGATTCTGAGCCTACTGCTCTGCTAATAAAATAATGCCTAATAAGGTAATACCTAATGTTTGATACTCAACAGAAAATTAAAGGCTAGAAGAGCTGAAGCCCGGTGGCCATTTGGCAACCTATCTAAATCATTAATAGGTACATATTTTATGGTTGCCGGTAACCTCAGAATTTCTGTTACAGTACTGCTAACATTACTGTTCACATGGACAACAGCAAGATGGACTGGGGAGCTGGGGTGTATGAATAATTGGAACTAAAATTATTGTCTAGACTAAAATATCACTGGTATCGAGCTGATATTTGGCTTTCGGTGCACAATGCAGGACCCAGCATGCCTCATAAGTTGTACTTTTATTGAAAAATGAGGGGATGAGGATGAAAAATGCAGGGATGGGGAGAGGACAGGGATAAAAAATGCATTTCACTGCGGGGATGAAGATGAATCTTTGTCCCCAGGTCACTCTAATCTTTGCCAGTCAATTGTGGTCCTTCTCCAGAATTTTCTTCCATTATCAAAGAAATATTTGTTAAGCATGTTGGCTTTTTCCTTATCACTCTCCACATAGTGGCCCATATCATCTTGCAGTCTACAATTCCATTTTTAGCCTTCCTCTTTTCACTAATATACCTGAAAAAATAATCTCCCCCCCTTACGCTTCTAGTCATTTGTTCTTCTGCTTGTGCTTTCACCAGATGTATATTTCTCTCGACTTCTTTCAGTTTTATCCGATATTCTTTTTGTGTTCTTCTTCTTAGTTTTTTTTTTGTATTTCATACACACCCACTCTTTTGCCTTTGTTTTCTCAGCCAGTTGGTTGGAGAACCATATCAGTTTTCTTTTTCTCTTGCTTTTAGTTACTTTCCTCAAATGGCATTTTTATAGCTCCTTTCAGCCTGGACTACTGTCTCCACTTCTCATGTGTCCTCCCGTCCCTATTTTACTAAAAAGTCAGAATGTTTGAAATCCAGGACTCTGAGCTTTGAGTGGCTATCCTCCAGTTTAGCTGATATATCAAACCAAACTCACATTAGGCACAATATCCCCATTTGTGAACACCAGATCTAGCATTATTCCTTCATAAGAACATAAGATTAGCCTTACTGGGTCAGACCAATGGTCCATCTAGCCCAGTATCCTGTCTTCACGGAGGCCAATCCAAGTCACAAGTACCTGCCAAAAAACCAAATAGTAGCAGCATTCCATGCCACCCATCCAGGGCAAGCAGTGGCTTCCTCCATGTCTATCAACAGCAGACTATGGACTTTTCCTCCAGGAACTTGTCTAAACCATTTTTTAAACCAGATACATTAACTACTCTTACCATATCCTCTGGCAACGCATTCCTCCTATTGGTTTTAAAAGAATTACTCTGTAACTTCGAGTGTCTCCTAGTCTTTGTAAATCTTGATACAGTAAAAAAAAAAAAAAAAAAAAACTCGATCCACTTGTACCTGTTCTACATCACTCACGATTTTTTAGACCTCAATCGTATCTCCCCTCAGCCCTAACCTAAAGAGCCCTAATCTCGCTAGTCTTTCCTCATATGAGAGGAGTTCTATCCACTTTATCATTTTGGTCGCTCTTCTTTGAACCTTTTCTAGTGCCGCAATATTTTCAACACCATTTGTCTGAGAGGAGCAATTTGAAAGGCATCCACAATCTCTCTACTTTCCAAATCCACAGATGGAACTTTCCAATTTGCGTCTGGCAGATTGAAATCTCTAAGTTAAAGTTCCTCCCCCTTTCTTTCCCAATATTTGGATATCTACAATCAGATCTTTATCAAGCTGCTCTGATTGCATTGGAGGTTTGTCGACAACTCATGTAGACTGTCTCATAAGAAAATAAGATTTGCCAATGCTGGGTCAGACCAGTGGTCCATCGTGCCCAGCAGTCCACTCACGCAGTGGCCCTTAGATCAAAGACCAGTGCCCTATTTGAGTCTAACCTTACTTGCATATGTTCTGTTCCAGTAGGAACTTATCCAACCTTGCCTTGAATCCCTGAAGGGTGCTTTCCCCTATAACAGCCTCTGGGAGAGCATACTAGACCTCCACTACTCTCTGGGTGAAGAAGAACTTCCTTATGTTTGTACGGAATCTTTTCCCTTCTAACTTTAGCAAATGACCTCTCGTTCTCTTCACCTTGGAGAGGGTAACAATCTCTCTGTCTCTACTAAGTCAATTCCTTTCAATATCTTAAATGTTTCGATCATGTCCCCTCTTCAGTCTTCTCTTTTCAAGGGCGAAGAGGCCCAGTTTCTCTAGCCTCTCATTGTACGGCAACTCTCCCAGCCCCTTAACCATCTTCTCTTTTCAAGGTGATCCATATCACTTCTTCCTTTCTCCAGGTCCGCTGCATTTCAGTTGCTTTAATGTTGTTTCTCAAATATAGAGCTAATCTTACACCTTTTCAACCATCTTTATCCTTCCAAAATAGATTTATTTTTATATTTCTATTCCACACTATCTAGGGCAGGGGTCTCAAAGACCCTCCTTGAGGGTCGCAATTCAATTGGGTTTTCAGGATTTCCCCAACGAATATGCATGCACTGCTTTCAATGCATGCTCATTGGGGAAATCCTGAAAACCCGACTGTTTTGCGGCCCTCAAGGAGGGACTTTGAGATCCCTGATCTAGGATTACCAGATTTTTCCGAAGGAAAATCCGGACCTATGGCCATGCCCCCCCCTTCCCGACCCGCCTGTGTTATGCCCCAAGACAGCGTCCAAGCAAATGCAGATGCTCCTTCCCAACACGATTTTGACAGGAAAGCTTTTCAAAACCCGGCAAAGTGCCAGGTTTTGAAAAGCCATCCGGGAAAATCCAGAACCCTAGTACTATCTGGTAACCCTAGCACTATCCAATGTTCTAAGTGGATTAAAATTAATACACACAGCATTAATTTGAGAAAACAGACAGCAAGTGAAATTTACAGTGCAGGAATCAATCCAAGATGGTTAGCAGGAGAATACCCTTGGGGAGAATGGTTTTAAGCTCCTTTTTAGAAGACTCCAAAGCTAGAGATTGTATGAAGAATTGTGAGCAGAGTGTTCCAGAGTTTGGTTCCAACAATACTGAAGAGAGATCTTCTGTAAGTTTCCAGTCATAATAGTTGCGAGGACGGGACCTTCCAGAAGATCGACCGAGGAACACAGTGTCCCGGTAGGTTGGTATCATTGTAACAATGTGAAGATAGGCCAGGGGCTAAGTTTTATAGGTCAGGCATAGAAGCTTGAAGATGATTCTCTGTCTTGGTCTTCACTACTCCATTTTTATTTCTATATATATATATATATTTTTTTTTTTTTTTTTAACTTTTTAAGATATTTTAAATTTTTTATATTTTAAACCGGCCCGATACTTGTGATGGTCGGTATATTAAATTAAGAATAAACTTGGAAACTTAGATAAGAGCTGTGATTATATGGCCATGCTTCGCAGTTTTGATGATGATACGTGCAGTGGCATTTTGAGCAACTCGCAGGGTTCTCAGATGCTGCTTCGAGATTCCTACTAAAAGGCTGTTATAGTAGTCAAAGCAGGGAAAAACAAGGGCCTGAACCATTGAGAAAAATTTAAAGAAGGAGAGTATCTCACAAATGTTTTGACAACTTTTAGTTTGTGGAAAACCACAGAAACTATCCTGGACAGGCTGGAGTCAAGAATCACTCCAAGATTGCGCATTTTATCAACTGTTGCAATAAGGAAATTGTTGATCCTAAAGGATCTCGGTATATCAGAAGAAGGGTGATCAGATGGAAGAAGGATGTGGGTTTTGGTGACATTGAGCTTCATGAAAATGTCATGTAGCCAGAGTTCTACCAACTGCAAGTGCGACTGTAACTCGATAATAGTCTTATCAATATTATGTTTGATCTTAACCAGGAATTGGATTATACCCTGGTATGGTTGCATCTCATTCTTGAGAATCAATAAACTATGTCTCTGTGATAGCAACAATATCTAAATCTGCCTCTAAAATCAGGGCTTGCAGATCATGAGTTTTGTTGCCTAGACTATGAGCGTTTGTGGTCAATGCTTTCCAGCTACAGTCGACTCCGCTTAAGTGCAAGCCCTTTGGACCGGATTGCCACATGTGCTTAAACGGAGTGTGCACTTAATCGGAGTACCACTTTTTAGTCATGAAAAATCACAGTACGCTGTAGTCAAATGCAATAAAACTTTTATTCAACAAAAAACACACCGAATACAATGTAATAAGATTCAGTTATAGAAAAAGCACTGTTCCGTCTAATGCAATACACTGTAAACGTGATGACAGCAGCAGTATCTCTGTCCTCATCAGATCTCTTAGTTGTCTGCAGTGTCCTTTATGACTGTACAGGTATCAGAATTAGTGGTGTCAGAGGTGGGCACATCGTTGTCAATGGCGAGATAAAGCTCGAACTCTTGTAACGAGAGTCCAACTGGGAGTTCAAAGGACGAAGTCTTAGCTTCAGTTGTCTTATCAGATGCGTGAACAAAGCTCACCCGTCGATAGCAATTTGAAATGGTTGATGATGAGACTCGAATCCATGCCTCCCATACTATATGAAGAGAGTTGAACACTGACATTTTTCTCACGAGCTCAGCAGCTCGGGGGCTGGATTCCATGCTTGCATCAATCACTGTTATCACATATCTTAGGATGAGTGACCTGTAATGATGTTTGAAGTTTGCAATTATCCCTTGGTCCATCAGCTAGATCAAAGAAGTTGTGTTTGGCGGCAGAAACACGAGTTTGATGTTGGTTAGTTTTTCGTCATTGCCAAGCTTCTGCAACCATTCAATCTATGTTGCTATCATTCATGCATTTTTGTTGCTTTCATATTCAACAGGCAGGCGTTTAATGTTTTTGAAACACCGAGGATTTCGATTCTTCCCAATCACCAGTGGCTCGAGCTCTTCACTACCATCCATATTGCAACTGAGCAGCAATGTCAATTGTTCCTTTGGCACCTTGAAGCCAAAAACTTCACTGCATTTGAAAGTCAATGTTCCATCAGGGATGGCACGCCAGTACAGGCCCGTCTCATTGACATTGAAAAATCACATGGTTCGTATCCACCAATGACTGATGACAACACTTCCATGACCCATCTTTCTGCACTAAACTCATCCACATCTTTGTTTTTCGCCATACTGCTTCTTAAATTTTATGCCGTTGTGAACTTTCCACCTCTCTAACCATCCATTTGTTGCTTTGAAGACTTCTACGCCCAGTTCTTCAGATAACTGTGCCGCTTTCTCCATCAGCAGAGGTCCACTGACTGGCAGTTGTCGACTTCTAGCTTCAGCAAACCATCGCAGCAATGCCTGTTCAACGTCTCCAGCCTTCCCAATTCTTTTCTGTTTTCTGGCAGAATTGCTGTTTTGCCAGTCTTTCAATATGGTTTGCTTTTTTTTGTAAATCCAAGAATCTGGCTAGGATGAACGCTGTAATGTTTTGCAATAGACACCTGACTCTCCCTTTGGTCAAGTCTCTTTAAGACATCGACATGTTCAGCCAAAGACAATACTTTTTGTCCAGCATGGTGGACACATTCAGCCAAAGACAATGATCCTTGTCCATGCAACGCCATGGTGCAGTTCCGAAAGTTCTGATCAGGCCTAGACTGCTTGTTCCAAAACATGTGGCTCATCCCGTCAGAAAGTGATTGCTTTTAATCGAAGTGAACGTAAATGAAAGAACAGAGGTGGGACCTATGACATCAGTGCTCATAAGCAGATTGTGTGCTTATCAGAATTACAAATATCTGGAGTTTACGTACATTGACTTTAATGTAAAAAAACAGTAGGTACCATGGTGGTTGGGTGCGGATAACCGAAGCGTGCGCTTAACTGACGTGCACTTAGGTGGAGTCGACTGTACATTTCAGTGGCAGTATCATTTTCTGTACAGTTTTTTTGCTTAGTCCCATCTTGTACTGTGTTGCTAAGAAGTGAATTGTTAAGATTGTTATTTATATTGCTTTCTTTACTACTGTCATATCTTGTCTTTTGCCGGGGGGGTGACTCCCTGAATTGATCTGTTTCCATATGCCACCCTCACTTAGTTTAAATGCCAAGAAATATATTGAATTTCTCAACAATTTTCCTGCCACAATGAAATAAAATTATAGTCTTTTTTGTTTTCTATGTATTGCCCCATCCTGTGTACTTAAAACTTTCTTGGTGACTACTACTACTACTTATTTCTACAGCATGACAGCAGGCTTTGAGCCATCTATTAAATTCTTAATATTCTGTAACCTTTCCTCTCCCATTCCATAAGTAATTAATACTTCAGAAAAAGCTACATTTTTATCAAAGGTTTTAACCTCTTCCCCAGCTTGCAGACAGCTTTCTGCACTACAAAAGTGGGGCATTATTGTCTAGGTCAATGCTCCCAGTAGAAAATAGTGTTAGAATCCTTAGCTTTTTTTCTCTGTTTATAGTCTATACTAGCTGATCACCCAGCGTTGCCCGGATATAAATTCCCTTCAGGAACATTCACTTGAGGATTAACATCACACAAATTTTCAGTTTCGGCTTAACCACACCACACCACAGCGGCACTTCCTTATATACTGTTGACTGTGACATCATTCTGACTGTGTGACATCATTCCCCAAGCTTCACACCATTAGTCAAAGCAATATCTGTCTTTTTCGATGAGTCTTTACATGTCATCCCCTTCCCACCCCCACAGTATTTTTTTCCCAGATAGCAATTGATATGTATACCAAGTTTGGTTGAAATCTGTCCATGCGTTTCGGAGTTATGCTGGAACATACATACATACATCCGATTTTATATATATATAGCTGATGCCCCGGCGTTGCACGGGTATTTAATTATAGCAATAAAACTGTAAATGGATTCAAATAAAGATACTTTATAGTGGTGAATGAAATTATTTTTTTACAGCTTAATAAAAAGTACAATATTCAAATTATAATGTGAAATATTTGACAAAATGAATACAATACAACTAACGCAAAACGTGATTATAAACAACATTTTTAGTTTCACCTCCAGGAGCAAGAACATATAAATTGTTGGGTGAACCCACCCTTGAGCAAGCAACATAGAGTTGTGGGCCGAGAGACCCCCAGAACATATCACCCCAGGTAGTGAGGGATCTGTATACCAAGTTTCGTTCAAATTGGTCAAGCTGTTTTTGATGTACTGTGAGAATGGCAGCTGTTTACATTTTTTCCATTGACATGAATGGGTGAAATCTGATTTTCTGTTTGTAGCTCCGCCCACATGTGCAGGTGGGCCGCGAGACCCCCAGAACATATCACCCCAGGTAGTGAGGGATCTACATACCAAGTTTCGTTCAAATCGGTCAAGCCGTTTTTGAATTACTGTGAGAATGGCAGCTTTTTACTTTTTTTCCATTGACATGAATGGGTGAAATCTGATGTTCTGTTTGTAGCTCCGCCCACGTGTGCAGGTGGGCCGCGAGACCCCCAGAACATATCACCCCAGGTAGTTGGAATTACTGTGAGAATGGCAGCTTTTTACATTTTTTCCATTGACATGAATGGGTGAACTCTGATGTTCTGTTTGTAGCTCCGCCCACGTGTGCAGGTGGGCTGCGAGACCCCCAGAACATATCACCCCAGGCAGTGAGGGATCTGCATACCAAGGTTCGTTCAAATCGGTCAAGCCGTTTTTGAATTACTGTGAGAATGGCAGCTTTTTACATTTTTTCCATTGACATGAATGGGTGAAATCTGATGTTCTGTTTGTAGCTCCGCCCACGTGTGCAGGTGGGCCGCGAGACCCCCAGAACATATCACCCCAGGTAGTGAGGGATCTGCATACCAAGGTAGGTTCAAATCGGTCAAGCCGTTTTTGAATTACTGTGAGAATGGCAGCTTTTTACATTTTTTCCATTGACATGAAGGGTGAAATCTGATGTTCAGTTTGTAGCTCCGCCCACGTGTGCAGGTGGGCCGCGAGACCCCCAGAACATATCACCCCAGGTAGTGAGGGACCTGCATACCAAGTTTCGTTCACATCGGTCAAGCCGTTTGTGAATTACTGTGAGAATGGCAGCTTTTTACATTTTTTCCATTGACATGAATGGGTGAAATCTGATTTTCTGTTTGTAGCTCCGCCCACATGTGCAGGTGGGCCGCGAGACCCCCAGAACATATCACCCCAGGTAGTGAGGGATCTGCATACCAAGTTTCATTCAAATCGGTCAAGCTGTTTGTGAATTACTGTGAGAATGGCAGCTTTTTACATTTTTTCCATTGACATGAATGGGTGAAATCTGATATTCTGTTTGTAGCTCCGCCCATGTGTGCAGGTGGGCCGCGAGACCCCCAGAACATATCACCCCAGGTAGTGAGGGATCTGCATACCAAGTTTCGTTCAAATCGGTCAAGCCGTTTTTGAATTACTGTGAGAATGGCAGCTTTTTACATTTTTTCCATTGACATGAATGGGTGAAATCTGATTTTATGTTTGTAGCTCCGCCCACGTGTGCAGGTGGGCCGCGAGATCCCCAGAACATATCATCCCACGTAGTGAGGGATCTGCAAACCAAGTTTCGTTCAAATCGGTCAAGCCGTTTTTGCGTGATCGCAGCACATACACACCTCCGATTTTATATATATAGATTTGTCCAGTATTCCTGGTAGCTGAGGATCCTAGAAAACATTTCACTTTGATGGGCCCCTTGAACTGTGTTCCAAAGTTAATGCCTCTGATAATAGAACATTGCAGCAAGAGTTTTCTAGATTGAGCTTCTTTATCAGTGCTTTGGGGGTGTCTTTACTCTTGAACTATTTTCATTGGTTCTGGTTGCACCTCAATACTCTAATGCAGCAAAAGAATTATGTAGGGTAACAACAGTAAAGGAGAATGTTTCTGTGCCACATGTTGTAATCTGCCTGAGCCTATGACCCATCTATTCCTGGGTTGTTTTATTCTTTGAGGCAGTAGTGGTAAATTGGTATTATTCTGTGTAGTGATGGAAGCTGATCTAATTGCCTCCAATTCCTGCTTAAGTTTGCTGAGTTCCTTTTTTATACTAGCAAGCTAAAGACAAACGGGACAAGACCTACAGCACCGTAATTATTACGCTGAATAAAACTCATCTTGATTGGTTGGAATGGGTATGAACAGGTGTATAATAGGGTTAACAATATACAAGATTACCTTTATGTGACTGAGTGGTAAGTATTATTAATGGTATTGTGTTGTCTATATATGGAGACGCAAACCTAGGGGTGGGCAGGCCCATAAGTCTCATAGTGATTCTAGGAGGATCAAGTAAAAATTCTGCTAGAAACTAACTTTTCTCCTTTTATTGACATCTGTGCACTAATTGCAGTATTTTTAATGAAAGCATGTCAGGAGCAGAAAATGGATGTGGATGATCCAGTCAGCTAGCGCATGCGCAATATATCCATAATGCAGAAACTCTTAATGGCACATAAATAGGAGGTTGTAAGTGCTCCTGCAGCAATTTTTTTTTTTAATGGCCTTGTGCTAATGCTAAAATTAGTGCCCAGCCATTAATGAAACAAATTGAAAAAAAGCTCTTTTTCACTGCCATGCACTGGAAATGCCCACATAAGGGCACCCAAGTCCATTTCTTAGCAAAGCTTATTAAAGGGACTCCTTTCTATAAAAAGATCTACCAGACGAAAGAAAGATTATTGAGGAGCAGTATCAGAGATAATTCTGAAATAAAAAATGCATATATTTTTGTTTTAAATTGAATTTTGTTATAAAATTTTAGGAAGCATACCAACATCAAATAGCGTATAAAAAGTTTCAAGTTTCAAGTTTATTCAAATAATTTGATTAAACGCTTTTCAAATTACAAAGCGTTTTACAGAAATAAAATGAAATTAAAAAAAAAAAAAAAATCACTAATACATAATCTTTATAATTAGACCAACAGGGGTAAATTGAACAAGGGAAACATTAGGAAAGGGGGGAAGAAATACAATTTTTTTTTAAAGAAAAGTACATAAAAGGGAAGTACATTAGGAGGGGGGGGAAAGAAAGATGGTAGTAGAGAGAGATCAAATGAGAGAAATACTGATGCTATAGTTTTATGAATGGGAAAGATCATAGGATGGTACCTCATAATGGATGTACTAACACAAAGTTATAGCAAAAAATACCCTTCCGAAAAATGCATATTTTAAATTGGACTGGAAACCAGTACAATTTCAAAAGAGGAGTAACCCTTACAAACATTTTGCATTAGTGATATCAAACTGTGAATGTAAAGCACAGTTACTTACCGTAACAGGTGTTATCCAGGGACAGCAGGCAGATATTCTCAACATGTGGTTGACGTCATCCACGGAGCATTTCAAGCAAACTTGATTGAAGATTTCAAGTTTGCTGGTGCTGCACCACGCATGTGCATGCCTTCCCGCTCCACGCATGTGCATGCCTTCCCGCATGCCTCCCACCTCCCTTGTGGAGGTGGGAGGGTTGCGAGAATATCTGCCTGCTGTCCCTGGATAACACCTGTTACGGTAAGTAACTGTGCTTTATTCCAGGACAAGCAGGCAGCATATTCTCGACATGTGGGTGATCTCCAAGCTAACCAAAAAAGGGACGGAGGGAAGTTGGCAAACTAGGAAAACAGATTGCGCAAAACCGACTGGCCAAACTGGCCGTCGCTCCTGGACAAAGTATCCAGACAGTAATGTGAGGTGAAAGTGTGAACCGAAGACCAAGTGTCAGCCTTGCAGATCTCCTCAATGGGCGTGGACCTGAGGAAAGCGACCGAAGCCGCCATCGCTCGGACCTTATGTCCCGTGACCCAACCATGCAGCGAGAGACCAGCCTGAGCGTAGCAGAAGGAAATACAAGCAGCTAACCAGTTGGACAAGGTGCACTTGGAAACAGGACGGCCCAACCGATTAGGATCAAAAGACAAGAACAATTGAGGAACCTTCCGATGAGACTGGGTGCGTTGGAGATAGAACGCTAACGCCCTCTTACAGTCAAGAGTATGAAGCGCCACCTCACCAGGAAGAGAATGGGGCTTAGGAAAAAACACCGGAAGAATGATAGACTTATTAAGGTGAAAATCTGACACCACCTTAAGCAAGAACTTGGGATGAGTTCGCAGGACCACCTTGTCATGATGAAAAACAGTAAAAGGTGGGTCCGCGACTAAAGCCTGCAGCTCACTGACCCTGCGAGCAGACGTGAGGGCAAGCAGGAAGATCACCTTCCAAGTAAGGAACCTCAGATGAGCTTTGTCCATGGGCTCAAAGGGGGGTTTCATCAATTGAGCGAGAACCACAATGAGATCCCAAACCACCGGAGAAGGCTTGAGAGGAGGATGGACATTCAAGAGACCCCTCATGAAACGAGAAACCAAGGGGTGGACCGAAAGCGACTTCCCATCAAGCTGCCGATGGAAGGCGGCAAATGCACTAAGATGTACACGGACAGAATTGGTCTTGAGGCCAGATCGAAACAAATAATCCAAAACCGAAGACAAAGAAGCAGACAAAGGTTCCACCTGATTTGAAGCACACCACGTGGCGAATCTAGTCCACTTCTGGGCATAACACTGTCTAGTAGAAGCCTTCCGAGAGGCTTCCAGAACATCCCGCACCGACCGGGATAACCCCAGGGAAGGTGTCAAGTGGAAAGGAACCAAGCCGTCAGATGAAGAGACTGCAGATTGGGATGCAACAGCAAACCCCGACTCTGAGACAGCAGAGAAGGAAACACAGGCAGAAGCAGAGGATCCCTGACACTGAGTTGAAGAAGCAGGGAAAACCAGGGCTACCGAGGTCATCGAGGGGCGATCAGAATCATGGTGGCACAGGCAGTCTTCAGATGGACAAGAGTCCGCAGAATCAACGGGAAGGAAGGAAACGCATACAAGAACCTGCCCGTCCAATCCAAAAGGAATGCATCGGCCTCGAGACGGTCCAGGGAGAACACCCTGGAGCAGAACAGAGGCAACTTGTGATTGAGGGCGAGGTGAAGAGATCTATCTGCGGAGTCTCCCACCAAAGAAACACTTGTCGCAGAGTCTGGGAGCAACCATTCGTGCGGCTGTAGAAGGCAGCTTAACTTGTCCGCCAGACAGTTGTGCTCGCCCTGGATATACACCGCTCGAAGAAAGATGTTGCGGCGGAACGCCCAATTCCAAAGGCGAAGAGCTCTCTTGCAAAGAGACAGGGAACCTGTACCCCCCTGCTTGTTCACGTAATACATCGCCACCTGGTTGTCCGTGCGTACCAGGACCACCCGATCTTGAAGCAGATGTCGGAAGGCCACCAAGGGATTGTAAATGACCCGAAGCTCCAACAAATTGATGTGACAACAGCGGTCCGCATTCGACCAAAGGCCCTGCGTACGCAGCCCGTTGAGATGCGCCCCCCAAGCATGCGCCCCCCAAGCATACGCCGAGGAGTCCGTCGTGAGGACCTTGTGATGCGGAGGAGCGAGAAAAAGCAAACCTCTGGAAAGATTGGAAGAGCTGGTCCACCAATGGAGCGAGCGTTTCAAGGAGGGAGTCGCCGCAATGCGATGAGAAACAGGATCCCGATCCTGCCGCCACTGAGAGGCCAGAGTCCACTGAGGGACCCTCAAATGCAGTCTCGCGAACGGTGTGACATGCACGGTGGAGGCCATGCGTCCCAAGAGGACCATCATCTGCTTGACCAAGACCGAAGTCCGTAGGGAAACCTGCTGGCTCAGCCGCACGAGAGCGGCCTGCCGAGGGGGAGGCAGGAATGACCGGAGGTGAACCGTGTCCAGCAAGGCCATGATAAACTGAAGGGACTGAGAGGGGCACAACTGAGACTTGGGGAAGTTCACGTCGAACCCCAGACGTTGAAGGAAGGTAATAGTCTGACGGGTCGCTAAAATAACCCCTTCCTTCGTCGAGGCTTTGATCAACCAATCGTCGAGGTATGGGAAAACCTAAAGGCCCATCGACCGCAGAGCCGCTGCCACCACCACGATGCACTTCGTAAAGACTTGCGGGGAGGAAGCAAGCCCGAACGGGAGGACCCTGTACTGCAGATGCAGGTCCCTGACCTGAAAGCGAAGGAACCAGCGACAGGCCGGATGAACTGGCACATGAGTATAGGCCTCCTTCAGATCAAGGGAACACATCCAGTCACCCTCGTTCAGCAACGGATACAAAACAGGAAGTGAGAGCATCCGGAACTTTTCCCGAACCAGGAACTTGATCAGCTTCCGGAGTCCAGGATAGGACGGAGGTCCCTGGTCTTTTTGGGGACCAGGAAGTAACGGGAGTAAAACCCCTGCCCCCGCTGAGAAGGGGGAACCTCCTCCACAGCCCGAAGACGAAGAAGAGCCCGAGCCTCCAGAAGGAGCAAGGGAAGCTGCGCTCGATTCGAAAGAGACCGGATCAATGCCTAACCATGAAAGACCAGGTGGACTCCTTAATCAGAAAGGGATTCTTTACTCTCTGGAAACTCAGATCCATTAAAGCTTATTTCGATACATCGGCATTCAGAACCCTGGCCAATCCCTCATACTAAGTCTACTTGACTACTGTAACATCGCCTATTTGGCAATTTTCCAAAAGAATATGCAACGTTTATAATTGATGCAAAATGCAGCAGTTAGACTGATCTTTGGGCTAAAGAAATATGACCACGTGACACCCTACTACCGGCAGTTGCATTGGCTGCCGATGGAGGCATGCGTAAAGTTTAAATTCGCCTGCTTCTGCTTTAAAGCACTACACGGACTTGCCCCTAAATACATAACTGACCTTTTCTCCTTCTCAGCCAACAGACACAAGAGAAGCTCACATTCCAACTTCGTTTCCCCCCCAGTGAGAGGTTGTAAACTGAAAAAACACCATGAACACCTTCTCTCACACCAGGCAGCATCGTGGGGTAAAGACCTAGAACAATTGCTTTCACCCACTACTTATGAGGAATTTAGGAAACGTCTAAAAAAAACAAAACCTGTTCCTAAAGCATCTAGACAACTGATCCACTCACCTCTCTCCCCTCATAAGAACATAAGCAATGCCTCTGCTGGGTCAGACCTGAGGTCCATCTTGCCCAGCAGTCCGCTCACGCGGCGGCCCAACAGGTCCAGGACCTGAGCAGTAATCCTCTATTTATACCCTAGAAGAGCGACACGTCTGATAAAAGGGATGGAAAACCTTTCATACGCTGAGAGATTGGAGAAACTGGGTCTCTTTTCCCTGGAGAAGAGGAGACTTAGAGGGGATATGATAGAGACTTATAAGATCATGAGGGGCATAGAGAGAGTAGAGAGGGACAGATTCTTCAAACTTTCAAAAAATAAAAGAACAAGAGGCCATTCGGAAAAGTTGAAAGGGGACAGATTCAATACAAATGCCAGGAAGTTCTTCTTTACCCAACGTGTGGTGGACATTTGGAATGCGCTTCCAGAGGACGTTATAGGGCAGAATACAGTACTGGGATTTAAGAGAGGATTGGACATTTTTCTGCTGGAAAAGGAATAGAAGGGTATAAATAGAGGAGTCTCTATCATATCCCCTCTAAGTCTCCTCTTCTCCAGGGAAAAGAGATCCAGTTTCTCCAATCTCTCAGCGTATGAAAGGTTTTCCATCCCTTTTATCAGACGTGTTGTTCTTCTCTGAACTCTCTCGAGTAACGCCATATCCTTCTTAAGGTATGGCGACCAAAACTGGACACAGTATTCCAGGTGTGGGCGCACCATTGCCCGATACAGCGGCAGGATAACTTCTTTCGTCCTGGCTGTAATACCCTTCTTGATTATACCTAGCATTCTATTCGCTCTCTTAGCGGCCGCTGCGCACTGTGCAGTCGACTTCATTGACCTGTCCACCATTACCCCCAAGTCCCTCTCTTGGGTACTCTCATTCAATGACATCCCTCCCATCGTATAGTTGTACCTCGGGTTTCTGCTTCCCACATGCAATACTTTACATTTCTCAACGTTGAACTTCATTTGCCATTTTGTTGCCCAATCTCCTAGTTTGTTCAAGTCCCTTTGCAATTCCTCACAGTCCTCTTTAGTCCGAGCTTCCCTAAATAGTTTGGTGTCATCTGCAAATTTTATTATCTCACACTTCGTCCCTGTTTCTAGATCATTTATGAATATATTAATAAACAATAGTTATTAACTTGTCCTATTGATCACTTTCTCCTCAACAATGGATTTCCTGTCCTATTAATTTTCTTTCTTCCACCCCTCTTAAAGTCAATTAATTTGTATCTTTGCTTAATCTTTTGTAAACCGCATAGAACTTCACGGTACTGCGGTATATAAACTGTTATTATTATTATTATTGTCCGGAGGCAACTCCCGGAAGTTCAGCGAATATCCCTCTCCGACAAAGAAGAGGACCCACGTGTCCAAAGTGATGCGGGTCCAGGCCAGGTAGAACGCCCGGAGACGGCCCCCAATAGGAAGAGTGGCGAAGTCTGAAGCGGAGGGGGCCCGCCCCCTTCCGCTCAGCCAGTCAAAAAGACGGTGCGGGCTTAGACACAGCAGGGGTCTGAGGCTTAGGGGGAGCCCGCTGCTGCCAGTGGCGTCGACGAGGCGGACGAGAGAAGGCAGGTGTAGACTTCTGCGGGTACCGCCGGGGCGGCAGCCGATACGCCTTCGAAGGAGTGGGCTTCAGCTTAGGGTGCACCAAGGACGCAAAGGACCGCTCGTGCTCTGAGAGGCACTTAGTGGCCGCCTCAATCGAGTCGTCAAAGAGCTCGTTCCCCACACAGGGGAGATTCGCTAAGCGTCCTGAAAGTTGGGGTCCATATCAACAATGCAAAGCCACGCTAAACGGCACATGGCGATCGCAAAGGCAGACACTCGAGAGGAAAGCTTGAAGGCATCGTAAACGGCATGGAACAAATGCAGACGAAGCTGCAAAAGAGAGTCCACCAGCAGCCCAAACTCCGCACGACGAGAGGCGGGCAAATCATCCTGAAAAGCAGGCAAAGACTTGACCAGGACCTTCAGATACTAGGTGAACGTGAAGGTATAGTTCAAGACCCGGTTGGCCATCATGGAATTTTGGTAGAGGCGTCTACCAAACTTATCCATGGTCCTCCCTTTTCAGCCCGGCGGGACACCCATGAGACCCTAGAGCAGGGGTGCCCACACTTTTTGGGCTTGCGAGCTACTTTTAAAATGGCCAAGTCAAAATGATCTACCAACAATAAAATTAAAAAAAACCCACAATGCACACTGTACGCATAGAAAATGTTAATTATCATTCCTTTTCCAGGGTTTTTCAAAGAGGTCAAAGCAGATGACTCTATGCACTATCACCTCAGTAACCACCATACAAAAATAGACAAATATACCCCCCTCCCTTTTTACTAAACCACGATAGCAGTTTTTAGAGCGCAGGGAGCTGCGCTGAATGCTCAGCGCTGCTCTCGACACTCATAGGCTCCCTGCGCTAAAAACCTCTATTGCGGTTTAGTAAAAGGGGACCTTAGTGTAAAATATAGACAGCAGATATAAATTCAGACACATTTTGATCACTAAATTTAAAATAAAATCATTTTTCCTACCTTGTCTGGTGATTTCATGAGTCTCTGGTTGAACTTTCTTCTTCTGACTGTGCATCCAATCTTTCTTCCCTTCTTTCAGCCTGTATGCTTCCTCTCCTCCAGACCTCGTTCCCTCCCCCAACTTTTCCTTTCTCTCTCCCTGCCCTTTCTTTCTCTCTGCCTCCCTTTCTTTTTTTTTATGTTTCTCTTCTTTCCTTCTGTCTCCCTGCCTGCCCTTTTTCTTTCTTTCTCCCTGCCCTCCTCCAAGCCACTGCCATCGGGGACCAGGACCCAAACCGCCACCAATAACAGGCCCGAAAGCCGACACCGCCCCAACCTCTCCCTGCTTCGGCTGACCAGCATCGCGATCGAGCTGTTGGGGGAAATGCTGCCGGGTCCTGCCATCGCGGAAACAGAAAGTAGGCAGGACCCGGCAGCAAGAAGAGGAAATGCTTCACTAACCTGTCTCCCGCCTTAGCCCATAGCGAACGCTTGCTTCAGGGCTCTCAACATGTGCATGCCGGCTTCCCTTCTCCCCCCCCCCCCCCGGACATAACTTCCGGTTTCGGAGGGAAGAGAAGGGAAGCCCGCACGCACACGTTAGAGCCACGGAGCATAAGTTCACTATGGGCTGAAATCTCCAAGCCGGTTTTTTTTGGTTTTTTTTTAATGTTCAGCAGCGGCGGCGGCAGCAGATGACAGCTGGGCGGACCGCTCAGCTAAAAGGCCCTAGGGAGAACACTGGAGATGAAGGCTGATCGGCCCGGTAGATCAGGACGGCAACACGAGTCTATCACGGAGCCCGGGATGGGCTCCGCGATCGACTCGCGTTGCCTTCCTGAGCTACTGGTCGATCGCGATAGACGTGTTGGGCACCCCTGCCCTAGAGGGATGAGACTTCTTCAGGGAAGACTCAACCAGCAAAGACTGGTGCAAAAGCTGCGCCTTCTCAAACCCCAGGCATGGAACAGTCTGGTATCTAGACTCCATTTTGGACGGAATGGCGGGGACCGCATAAGGGGTCTCCAAATTCCGAAAGAAAGCCTGGCGCAGAACCGGATTCAAAGGGAGCCGCAAAGACTCCCGAGGAGGACAAAGGAGGTCCATCTCCTCCAGGAACTCATTGGTATACTTGGAGTCGGATTGGAGGTCAAGATTGAGCGCTCTCCCTATGTCCTGGACAAACCTTGTGAAGGAAGATGGGCGACCCTCCAACCGATCCTCAAGAGGGGTGGTCGAGCGAGTAGTATTCAGCGCCGCTGAAAAGGAGGGCAAGGCCACCCGAGAGTAGTGAAGCGGCCTATCAGTGTCACCCCGGCCAGAACCCCAGGACGCTCCACTATAGGAACGCGGTGGGGTCGAGGACGCCTGAGGCGAGGACCCCGGGGTCCGAGGCACCAAGGCCTGCCGCTGAGGCGACACGCCTCGGGACACAGAGGGGGAGCCTCTCAATGCCCCGGCCCCCCCAGGGCGGAGCCCCAGACCGGGCCGGCGACTTAAACGGGGGATGGATAAGGACAACTCCGAGACCCGGAGAGCCTCAGTCCAGTGACCCAGAGACCGGCCCCGCCTCGGGGGAGAGTCCCGGGGCCGCTTCGCCAAGCTGCGAGATGGGGTCGAGGCACGCTCCGATCGGCGCTTCGACCTCGGGCGCCCCGAAGGCGAGGAACGCCCCGAGGCGAGGAGTCGGAGGAAGAAAGACGCTGAGTCCGACACACCTTGCCCCGAGGGACCTCGACAGGACGCTCAGGCTGGTCTACCGGATGCGAGGTTGAGGCCGGGGTCAAACGGGCCAAAGCTGAGGAGAGCTCCGAGGATATCAAGGCCCGCAGCATATCCTGGAACACAGGCACCGAGACCATCGAAGGCCTATCAGGTGCAGCAGTGCATTCCACCGAGGGCGACCTTGAGGTTGAGTATTCCCTGGAGGCAGCACACTTGGAGGGCTTGGACAAGGCCGGGGGGAGCACACTCCCACCATGGACGGCCGGAGACTCCAAGGCTGGCTTCCTCGCCAGCGCTGACCCTGAAGAAGGAAGAGGGGACTTACCTGGAGCCGAAGTCTTCGAGGCTGATCCCTTCGAGGTCGAGGTCTTAGCCGGGGCCGAGGTCTTCGAGGCCAACGTCGAGGCCGGGGCCGATGTCGAGGCCGAGACTGGAGCCACCGGCTCTCCAGCAAAAAGTTCAGCCATGCGGGCCCGACGACAACACAGGGCACGAGTCTGAAAAGTAGCACACCTGGGGCAAGCGTCGGTTGGATGGTCAGCCCCCAGGCACAAGATACACCACCGATGCGGGTCGGTTATCAACAACAGCCAACCGCACTGGTTGCACTTTTTAAACCCGGTAAGAGGCCGGGACATAGAGGGAAAAAACGGCCACAGCCGAGCAAAGCCAGGCAGCCACGGCAATCTGGGAGCCCCCGGATGCTGAAGTCCAAAAATCACGGTTGTTAAATTTGTTTGTTTGGTTTTTTTGAGACGAAAAAAGAAAAAGGCGCACAGCGACTCCGAGATAAAACAAAGAAGCCGCGGTGCAAGAAAGGCACAAAAACACGGAGAGAAAAACGACAGGGCTTTCTGGCTCCGCGGAAAACTAAGAACTGAAGACCACAAGGAGGGGATGCGCCCTCTAGTGGAGTGGGAAGGCATGCACATGCGTGGTGCAGCACCAGCAAACTTGAAATCTTCAATCAAGTTTACTTGAAAAGCTGTCCGCGTCGGGGCTCCGTGGATGACGTCACCCACATGTCGAGAATATGATACCCTAAATATGATACCCTAATAGCTTGCACTTTTAATCTAAAGTAATCTAAAAAGAAAAACTTCCCAATATGCCTTAGTTACTTCATTTTATAGGACATTCTGCATATTAAGACTCAAACCTGTTACACAGCTTAACTATTCTTTCAGTGAAAATAATAAGAGGGGTTGCTGAAAAGTTAGCCCAACCAAGAAGGGAATAACAGAGCCATGAATCTTACAAGTTATTCCATATATTCACCCTTAAGTTCAACACACTTGGCACATCATGTCTGAAGTTTCTGTAACCCTTCCAAAAAATACTCTTATCTGATAACAGAAATACTGCTCCTTTGCTACAATTACTTCCGAATCACTAAAAAATTGTCAACCTTTCAAACTCTTTTTAACCTTGTCAACCTTCCAAGCTCTTATTGGAAACAAAAAATAATCAAGATGGAGCATGATCTGGGAGAGAACTCCTTTCTGCTGCTTTTCTCCTTTTTTCTTTCAATGCCTTCTTTAAATCAGCACAGCCAGTTACAGTAGTATTCTGCATTAACTGTTTGGCCCCTTGGAATATAGTCAATCATTACAACACCTTCCTGATCCCAAAGCATTGTGGCCATGACCTTTCCTGCTGACTTTTGGGTCTTGAATTTTCTTGGTCTTGAAGAACCTGAGTGCCACCACTGCATGGACTGTTATTTTGTCTCAGAATCATAGTAGTGTAACCATGTTTCATCAACCATAATTAGTTGTTCCAAAATGTGCCATCTCACTGAAAATGCTGCAAAATCAACTTGGAAATGTCCACTTGACATCATTTTTCTTCAACATTCAAACATTTGCGCATACACTTGGCTGACAGCTTCTGCATACCCAGCTGATCGTGGATTATATACCCAACACATTCCCTGGATATCTGTAGTGCCTCAGCAATTGTTTTAGCCGATATTTGCCGATCTGGCAAAATCATGTCATGGACATGGTCAACAATTTCAGGATTTGGCGGTTTGAGGCGGCCCAGACCTTGCTGCATCTCGAAATCTTCACACTGAAAGTTTGCACACCACGTCTTCACTGTGGAGTATGATAGGCATTTGTCACTCAATGTTTGCATCATACATTCATGGATTTCCTTTGGGAGTTTTCTTCTGCAGGAATAGGAACGTCATGACAGCTTGGAGTTCCACACGTGAAAATTCCACACTTTTCATCAACATGGCTCAATTAATGTTCTGAAACAATGTCAAAACATAGCATTACGAGTCTGCAAATTGGCATTTTGCAAAATAAAATATTTTTCAGCTACAGTAGTAAAACACTCAAAATTTAGGAAGTTGGCTGGGCTGAGAACTTTTCAGCACCCCCTTGTATTTCCCTCCTATTGGTTTTAAAAGTATTTCCCTGTAACTTCATTGAGTGTCTCCTAGTATCTCCTAGTCTTTGTAATTTATTTTAAAAAATAAAATAAAATCGATTCACTTGTATCCATTCTATACCACTCAGGATTTTGTAGACTTCAATCATATCTCCCCTAGGCTATCTTTTCCAGGCTAAAGAGCCTTAACCTCTTCAATCTTTCCTCATATGAAAGGAGTTCCATCCTCTATCATCGTGGTCACTCTAATCTGAACCTTTTCTAATTCCGCTATATCTTTTTAGAGATACCTAATACCAGGTTCTGGAGTAAATTCCTTTCCCTTAATCATTATCTTGTAATTTTTCAAATTCAGAGTACAAGCAGCCTTGTTTTGCCTGATTCAGCTTAAAGCAATATGTGGATGCCCATTATCTTATTACCTCCATACAATTTTGTATCATTAGTAGCATGATGTCCCAGATAGTTGAAAAGAAAAGATGGATTCATCCCCTCAGACGAAATCATGAAACTTATGAGAGAGAAAAGAAAAATTGAGGAAATCAGACAACGATGAGGAGACTAGAAAAGCCTGGTGCAAAATCAACTGAACCTAAATTAGGAAGACAAGAAAAGAGAGAATATCTCTCAAAAAAGATTCTCAAAGCTGGAAACTCAACCAAAACTCTATACCGAGTTCCAAACATATGTATCTTGTTGTAAACATATGTCTCTTGCTGTAAACAATGCATTCTCTCACTGCACGACTCCCATTGTAAACCGCTTTGAACTTATGGTATAACGGTATATAAGAAATAAAATTATTATTATTACTATTATATAGACTGTTAGGAAAAACACAGAAAGACTGCCACCGAATGCTCCCTAACCAGTAAAGAATGTAGCAATTTCTTCACTGAGAAAATAAGAAAACTACAGAAAGACAACAGACTAAATGACAACATATCTATAGACAAACACAAAGGGGAAACCAGATACAAAATGGACGAGTCTGAACCCGTCACAAAATTCCAAGTAAAGAAACTACTGAGAAAACTGAAACCGGGACTACCATCCCTCAACACCTGCCCGATTCAGCCGACGAGAGAGCTCGAAGGCCCGGGACTCTCCCACCTCACAGACCTCATCAAAGACTCATTATAATCCAGACAAGTTCTGCTTAAATGGAAACACTCCATCATTAAACCCATACCATAGAGTAAAGAAAAAGAACTAGAAAACCTCTCCAACTATAGACCGGTAGCAAGCCAGCTGTGGATGTCAAAACTATTAAACTAGTGTGCCGACAAATATCAGATTTCCTGGAAAACTCATCCAAACTACACCAAGCCCAATCAGGATTCCAAAAACAGTCGAGCATGGAGATCGTACTAGTAGCGATGCAGGACTCTGTATTTAAACACCAGGCAAATGGTGAAGACGTGTTGCTGGGGTTCCTAAACCTATTGATGGCTTTCAACCTAGTCCAACACACGCTGCTAAAATCACGTTGCAGAGTAGACCTTGAAGGAAAAGCCATGCCATGGATAGAATCATTTCTATCTAAAAGACTAACGAGGGTAGAATGGCAAGGGGATAACAACAACTGGAAAGAAACTGTCATAGGGGTACCTCAAGGATCTGCCATTTCACCCATGCTGTTCAACATCTTCCTCCGACCACTCGGAAAATTAATCAGAAACCTGGGGTGGGAATGCTACATTTATACAGATGACATCCAATTGATCATACTGCTGAGGCCACACGACACGATGACTAAAACACATGATCGAGATGGGCCTAAAGAAAATCTTTAGGTGGTTTCATGCATACGGCCTAGTAGCCAACAAAGAAAAGAACTCCATCTCATAAACAAATGGGGAGGAAATGCCCCGGCTTCCAAATAACACTAAACAGCAATACTGTAGAATTGTCCAAGAATGGGGTCAGAAACCTAGGTGTATGGCTGGACCCATGCCTAGATATGACAATGCAGATACAACGCATGGTCAAAAACACTTATGGCAAGCTCTACTGGGTTAGAAGACTGAAATCCTTCCTCTCCCACCGAGCAATGTCCAATATAATAATATTCCTGGTACTCACAATCTTTGACTACTGCAATGCAACCCTCCTCGGTTTAGCAAAATACATAATCAGACAGAGCAAAATAGCACAAAACACTGCAGCTAGGTTTCTACTAGGAAAACTGAGACAGACAAGTGCCACCTCACTAATGAAAAAGTTACACTGGCTTCCGATTGAGAGCAGGGTGAAATTCAAAATCCTATTGCTGACACACAAAACTGTTCACCCTCTTGGAACAGCAATACCTAGTGGCCACACTAAATAACCATATATCCCGGCATACTCTGTGCACAAGCCAGGAGTCCTTACTATAAATACCTTCCTTCAAAACATCAAATACAAAAGCACCAGGGCAAGAATGTTCTCGGTAATGGCCCCGACATGGTGGAATGCCCTACCGAAGGAATTAAAGCTAGAAAAGAACACCAGAATATTCAAGAAAGGGATAAAGACTATCATTTTCTCAAACTACTTCAACTGAAATTATGAAGTTCTCAGAGAGAAGAAACTAGAATTTTCAGGGATGCATATAAATAGATTATATTTAGTTGAAATGGCCAACCTCCTTAAAAGGTGTGTAAAAAGTGTATAGAGTATTTAGCGGCAACAGTAAACCCAGTTTTACATGTGTATATACATAGGATGATTGATTTGGTATAAATATGTGCCAATAACATAAGTAGGATGATGGATTATGGCATAATCATGCCGGTATTAATAACTCTGTATTGTAACTCCACCACAGAGTTCCGTGTATTTCAGTATAGAGCCCATGTATTGTAACACCTCACAGAAGCTCTCTGCAACTCTGTATGAAACCCATGTATTGTAACACCTCAGAAAAGCACTTTGTGACTGTATGGTAACATCTCTACAGAAGCTCATTATCATAACACCTTTACAGAAGCTCAAGTATTGTAGTGCATTTGCAAAGGCTCATGTAGACCACTCTGAATTGACTCTCTAGTCATTAGTAGCAGTATAGAAGTTCTCAATAAACAAAATTGCATTATAACAGTAATATTCTAGGCATATATGTAAAAAGATACAGTTCGATCTCTCCGCAGCTTTCGACGTCGTGCACCACGACATACTAATCTACCAACTTTCTGAGATAGGAATAGACTCCTTTGTCCTAAAGTGGTTCTCAAACTTCCTTCGCGCACGTTCCTACATTGTCAATGCAAATGGCTCCAAATCCGCTTCGTGGACACCATCCTGCGGGGTCCCACAGGGTTCTCCCCTATCCCCTATCCTCTTCAACATGTATATGACCTCCCTGAAGCTTCTCAAACTATCCCCCCTTGAAACAATATACACATATGCAGACGATATCCTTATCCTCCTCGAAACAGACCAGAACCTTACAAACCTCCAAGAGAACATCACCTCTTGCATAATGAGGCTTCATGCCTGGTCCCTCTCTGTTCAGATGAAATTAAATGAATCAAAGACAAAACTACTCTGGCTCGGCCCAAAGTTAGTACACCTGCCCACAGGTCCTGCTCTTCACCTTGAGTTCTCAAGCAAGGTCCTCGGCATCATTATCGATTCCTCCCTCTCCCTCAACGATCACCTGAATTCCTTGGCAAAAAATCATGTTTTTTCAGCCTTCACATGCTGAGGAAAGTTAGATCCTATTTCCACCAAAAACACTTTACCGTCCTGGTACAATCCATCATCTTATCCAAACTCGATTACTGTAATGCCATTTACCTATGCCTAACAAAAAAAAAGTTTTCACAGACTCCAGCTCATCCAGAATACTGCGGCCAAACTGATTTTTGCTAAACGCAAATTTGATCACGTCTCCCCCTTACTTACCAATCTTCACTGGCTCCCTGTACTTTCCAGAATTCACTTCAAATGCTCCTGTCTGGCTTTCAAGATAATTCATGGCATCCTTCCGCCACTAATCCCTCTATCCTTCCTCGCCCTAACGCCTGCTACCACCAGATCCGCCCACAGACATAAACTATCCTTCCCCTCTCTACATGGCATCCCCCACGCAGGCAAACTGGGAAGATCCCTCCTCTCCAAAATCACGGGCCTTTGGAACGATCTCACTATCCCGTTGCGGAACCTGGGCTCCCTCCAACTGTTCCGAAAACAACTGAAAACCTGGCTTTTCTCTAATATATAACATCTCCTGCTTACTTCCCCTCTTTTCATATGCTCTTGTAAATTCTCTCTCCCCTCTCTTCTTGTATTTTTAAGCTTTGTAAACCGTGTCGAGCTCCGCTTCCATGGAGATGATTCGGTATATAAACTTAAGGCTTAGTTTAGTTTAGTTTAAATGGATCAAGAATTTGTCAAGGGTGGACATCAATAAGGTTAAAGAGAAGAGCCCTATTAGACCCTTCACTGTACTCTCTAGCTGTCAGATATTTCTCTTGACATCTTCACCCTATAAATTCTCGGAGTAAGGAAACCAATTAGCCAATTAAAAACATCTTCTACTATTCCTATATCATTTAGTAGTTGTAGAGCAAGTGGATAAAGAATATGAGAAATAAAGATGTCACGGATGTAGGCAAGTCTGTTGGAGACAGAGCTGACAATCCACATGGCACATGAGAAAGGCAGAAAAGGGGAAAGGAGAGGAAGAGAAATAACACTGGGGGCATTGTCATTTGACCTGCACAGGTAGGGTGAGAGTTGATTTGGAAGTATAGGATTAGGATTGATATCCCCAACAGAAAGAAGGAGAAGGAACAAAAGTATGGAGAAGAGTAGGAGATGCATGATGACAGAAATGAAGATGAGATGCATTCAGACAATGGAAAAGATTGAATAAAAAGAAGAAAATGTTGAAGCTTGAGAGCAGAAAAGAAGGTAAAGACAAAAGGGATGGCGAGGTGATAAAAGCAGAAAGTGGACAATATGGGCTTGAGGTATGCAGTGGTTTGAGATGGGAAAAGTCAGTATCATGATGAGAAAGTGTACTAAAGGCACTGGAAATAGGAGAAAGCAAAATAAAACATGGCTGGTGGGAGCACTAGACAGCAGGGGCAGAGAGTCCTGTGTGGATCGGGGTGGACCTGCGAGTCACCCTGGAGATTGCTGGGTGAATATACAGATAGGCTGCAAGACCATATCTCTGCATCTATAATAATATTTGGAAAAACTGACCGCAAAAATTTAGAAGCTAAATCCCCAAATCTAGGTTTAATGTTAATCACATTTCTGATGTTCAGGTTGGCCAGATGTAGGACTGCTGTAATAGCAAATACACTTAGCATTCTGGTTTTATGTTAGAAAAAAATCCAAATTACTACTAAAATTATTAATCAGTAGAATCTTAAGGACCTAGGGAATATGCCCCTAAAAATCAAAACAGACACTTACCTGATAATCAGGCTTTGTAAAATAATCTAAAATAGTGATATGGTCCAGAAATACGCTGAATTCAGGAGGGAGATGTTTCAACATGAGTTGGTGCTCATACCTCTCTTTAATAGAACCTACTTGCTCCTATAAAACATTAAACAGAGATATAAAATGCAAAATATTTCAAACTTCTCTATATGTTGATTAAATATAATATTCTTTAGAGAGGTGTTTTGTCATGATTAAGTCATAAGGCAGAAAAGTAGCCTAATGGTTGGAGCCCAAGTACAGATCCCATTGTGGTGCCTTGTGAATTTGGGCAAGTCACTTAAATCTCCATTAAGGCTGAGAATGGTGCTCCTATCAACTGACCTGTCATGCCAGCTATGAAAACCATCATGCTTGTGGTGGCCACCAAACGCCATTTGTTGTTTATGAAAGGGAGGGGAGGGATAATATCTATCTACTATTTAAGTCGCAACTAAGAGAGCCGGCAGGCCTTGAGTATGTGCAGATGCTCAAGACCCTGCACTGGACCAGTACAGAGAATGATGTCAACTTTCTTGAGCATTGGAGCAGTAAGAATGGCAGGGAGGTGGAGGAGAGTTCAGGCAACATGTCTGTGTCATATGACTTTCAGGAGGGAGAATAACTTCTCCTTGAAGAGCAACCTCCTGGCAAGCTTCTGTGCCCTGCATCGAATGCAACTGTTCTGCAGGCACAGAAGGCTGCCAGGCAAAAAGTCAGGAGAACTTGGCAAGGTATTTATTTATTTAATTAGTTTTCTATCCCATTGTCCCCAAAGAGTTCAGAACGGGTTACATGTTAAATATGCGCAATATACAGTTAACAGGATTTGCCATAATTTCAGTACAAGTTTACGATACAAGTTTTTATCCTAATTTGATACATACTAGGGGTCTAATACTAATATACAGTTTACAGGTTACAATTTGTCATAGTTATCCTTACAGTGCAAGTTTTCCAGTACAAGTTTTATCCTAACTTCACACACAGACAATTTACAGATTAGATTTGCCTTAGTTGCAGTGCCAGATTTTTCAGTACAAGTTTTCCTTACATGACAATATACGTTTCTTTGTAATCCATTAATCAAGGGCAGGGAAGTTAGGTGAAGAGGTATGTTTTCATTGCTTTCATAAAGTTGAGGAGTCCTTCAAGGGATCTGATTTGCAGGGGCAGTCGATTCCAGTGGCTCAGTATGAAGTGGGAGTAGGAACGTCGTTTAGCAATTTGCAGTTGAAGGCATGACCAGGGGGTGTTTTGAAGTGTATTTCATACTGGCAGTGGAGGGACCTGTTCGGCATATATGGAGGAAGCTTAACTGTCACTTAGCCCGGTGCCATGTCCTCAAAGGATCTGAACGCTAGCCCTTGAAGACACAACATTTGGCTATGGGCATTCAGTGAGTCAGCGCTAGAGCCTGGGAGACAGGGGCGCGGGCATGGAGGTTTTTTAGAAGCCTGATTGCCGTGTTTTGTACTCGCTGGAGATGTCATATGTTCTTCTCCGCGAGACCATTGAACAGCGTATTGCAGTTATCCATGTGGGAGAGTACTAAGGCACAGAGTAGTTGGGTGAAGTCAGACTCTGAAACGTAGTTCCTTATTTTTCGGCGTTGACGCAAGTAGTAAAATGAGAAAGATACCACTTGAGAGATATGGTTGGAAAGCGACAGGTTGCCGTCAAGGAGTATTTATAGGTTGCATGTTTGGTCTTTCGCAGTTATGTTAGTCGAGTCCCAGCAAAGCAAGGGACGGGTACGGTTGCAGCGTTCTTTGCGGATCCAAAGGAGTTCCATCTTGGAGGCATTCAGCTGTAATTTGACGACGGATATCCAGTTTTTGATTTCTGAGAGGCAGTTTAGGAGTTTCACAATCAAGGGTTTCACGGGCTTCTCCTAGCGGTAGGTACAGTTGGATATCATCTGCGAAGGAGTGAATCTGCGAATTTGTGGGCTACGTCTAGGACAAGTCTAATGTAGAGATTGAATAATAGGGGGGAAAGCAGAGCCCCCTGCAGGACACCATATCTGATTGGTTTTGGTTTCGATAGCGAGTCGTTGAGCAGAACATTTTGGGATCTGTTATTCAGGAAAAAGGTGAACCATCATAGCTCAATGTCTCAGATTCCAATTTCTGAGAGCTGTTCAATGAGGAAAGGATGGTCAATAGTGTTGAACACCGCACTGAGAGCCAGCAGCACCAAAAGAACATCATTACCCTTATCCATGAGTTTCCAGCAGTCATCAATGATGTCGAGAAGGACAGTTTCAGTATTGTGGAATTTCCTGAATCCTGACTGGAATTTCCTGAATCCCGACTGGAATAGGGCTCCTTGTTCATCAATGAAGGAATGCAATTGGTTAGCATAGTTTTTTCCAGGATCTTGGAGATGAAGAGTAGGTTGTGTTCTCCCCTAACATCATGCACTCATCTATTATCCCAAAGCAATCACCAAAAGCACCATAATGCTCAACTGGCATAAAGCCATTCACAAGCAATCAGTGAAATTCCAGCAGTATAAGGACAGGACATGCCCTCCCAACTTATACAGTAACCCAGACACTGTATAAATAGCATGCACAGGGTACCAATACATATAGGTCACCTACAGATCTGTCTTGTGCCAGAGGCCTGTTAGCTGGTACCAACACAGCTGCACATCAATCCTGCAGCACTCTCCCCTCACTCCACACCACTAATAGTCCACAAAACATGAATACTCAGGGCTGTCTTCACATGACGCAAGCAAATGTACAAGTGAAGGCACACAAACAGTTAGGTACTAACACATGACCAATGACTATCAATAACTACATCTACTGTATAAATAACCACATCCACAAGGATGTTGGTTGCCAGGGAAGGTGATAATATTGCTGCGTCGGAGGAGGGAGGGGAGAGGAGAGAGATCACCACCATAGTTAAGATATAAACCCTTGATTTATATTTGAGTCTACCTTCCCCCTCCCCCCCCCCCCCCCGCTTTTTTTTGGGGAAAAAAGGTTCCTTGGTTTATATTCTGATTGGGTTTACAGTATATTTGAGTATATATGGTAATTACAAAATATAAGCTGAGCTAATCTGCCATGCATCTTAACATCCTTTCAAATCACACTTACTGTACAATTTTAACAGTGTATTATTTTGATTACAGAATCTTTCAAATGAAAAGTGGCAAAGCTATAATGCCTCATTTAAACAAAACCATTTCTATACATGTTTACATAAACTTTAAATAGTTCAGAAGGCAAGTCTTAAGTTACCATAAGTGTTTAATTTTTTTAAGTTGCTGCTACCATTGTAGCAGCTCACTGGAGTACTGCTGTACTGTTCAGGTGTATTATGATTACTGCAAAAACTGAACTATAAACCAGGAAAGGACATTCTTTAAAAATAGCGTGTGACCAATTTCAGAAAGTCCACACCTTTTTTTCAAACATTAAAGTATAAGTAAAAAAAAAAAAAAAGAGAGACTAATTTTCAAAAGAGTGCTGTGCATCTTACTTAACAAGATAAAGTGATAAAGTTAAACTAGATCAGCACTGGCAAGTAAAGTCAGAAGCCTTCTCCAGAATACCTCCAGAATTGCCCCAATTTTTGGTCAGCATATGAATCCAGTTCACCAAATATGGCAACCCTGCAAGGTGACAATGTCACCATGTAGGATCTAGCTAATTATATCTTTGCTTAGCCAGATAGATTTCAATGAAAAATTGATCCAAAAAGCTTTAGGACAAAAAAGGAAGAAAAATCAGATAAAAACCAAGAGAGGAAATAAAAGGGTTAGAAATAGACAGCTTGATATCTGGAAGAATCAAGTTAATCTTGATGCTGCAAAAATGCTAGACAGAATAGTTACTATAGCCCAATACTAGCTTAGCCCAGTGGCTCCCAAATTGTGGATCAGGAGCCACATCAGTGGGAGGGATCAAAGAACAAGGTTGCTCCCTCTAGACCTCCATTGTGAACTATGCCTAGCAGTGAATCCAAAAAAAAAAAAAAAAAAGAAGGAACAAAAAGTCTCTGGATCTCACAGGAACTGTAAAATAATAGAAATTTATTGGCATAAAAATTAAAATATAAACACAAAACATGAAATGTATGAAAAGTCCATATAATATCAATTGCTCATGCATGTAACAATTTAGGACATACAAACCATGACTTGTACTGGATCCTACAGTCCGTGTTTTGGCTATCTTTGCCTTTCTCAGAGGTCCTAATGTAACAATCATATTAAAAAGCACCGTATTTTTCGCTCTATAAAACACACTTTTACCTCCTCCAAAAGTGGATGGAAATTAGGGTGCGTCTTAGGGAGGGAATACCCAAAACCCCTCCCCCGTTCCTCCGGCGGTCTGGCCAGTGTTCTCTCTAGCGCCTTTTAGCTGGGTGCTCCGCCCAGCTAATTTAGTTGAGCGCCTGGCTGTCATCTTGGTCGCGAATCCTGTTAATGCCGCCGCTGCTCAAATGTTTTTAAAAACCCCTCTCACCGGCTTAGGGATTCCCCGGGTTGACTCGGCACAGCCTGAAAAGCCGCCAAAAGTTCAGTGTTCCACCTCAGCCTGACTTTTTTTTTTTTTTTTTTAAAGCGCCAGCAAGCAACTTGAACCCATGCTCCAGGGCTCTAACGGTAACACTGTGCGTGCCGGCTTCCCTTATTCTCCTCTGAAACTGGAAGTTACGTCCCGAGGGGGGAGGGAAGAGAAGGGAAGCCGACACCCACCCCGAACATGGGTTTAATTCGCTACAGGCTAAGGTAGGAGATAGGGCAGCGACGGAGGGAAGCTTACAACTTGCTGCTCTTGCTTGCTTTGGGCCTTCCTTACTGCCGGGTCCTGCCTTTGTGGAAACAAAGTAGGCAGGACCTGGCAGAGAAGAGGGCCCGAAGCAAGAAAGAGCAGCAAGTTGTAAGCTTCCCTCCATCACTGCCCTATCTCACACCTTAGCCTGTAGCAAATTATGAATACTGCACCCAATTGTTGGGGGGGGGGAGAGAAATGCTGCTGCACCCAATTGGAGAGGGAGAAATGCTGCTGCTGCACCCAATATGGGAGGGGGAAGAGAAATGCTGCTGCTACAACCAATTGGGGAGGGGGAAGAGAAATGCTGCTGCTACACCCAATTGGGGAGAGAGAGGGAAGGAGGGAGAAGGAAGACCAGAGAAGGGAGAGAAGAGAAAAGAGATGCCAAGACCATGGGATGGAGGGAGGGAAAGGAGATACCAGAACATGAAGCGGGAAGAAGAGACATCAGGGCATATGACATGCCTGCCTGCTACTAGGCCTCCCTGCCTGTCACTAGGCCTGCCTGCCCTGTCCCGGCCTACCACTAGACCAAAAGAGGGGGGACAGAGTACAGAGCCTGGCAGAGAGGGGGGGACAGGATGCAGAGCCTGGTAAGGAGTGTGGGGTTGGGTGCAGAGCCTGGCAGGGGGAATTTGGTTCAGAATGATTTTTTTTTCTTGTTTTTCTCCTCTAAATATAGGGTGCGTCTTATGATCAGGTGCGTCTTATGGAGCGAGAAATACAGTATACCATTTGACATTGACATTGAGCACTGGAGATTCCTAGATTGGTTTAAAATGTTCTCTTAGTATTCTGACCACAAGGTCTTTGATGCAATGCTCTGGTCCTGAAAAATGCTTATCCACAGCTTGCTTTGTGTGGTGTCTGATGTGGTGCTTGTGTAAATTGATTCTTGTCTTTAACATCTGGTTTGTTTTCCCAGCATTGCAACTTTTCAGTATGTCAATACTGTGTTTCTCAATCTGTGTAGAATGCCAGAAGTCAAACCTCTTCCTGTGGCTAAGTCTGGGAACAGAAATAGGTTTCTTGCCTACCTTCCCTCTGTCCAAATGATCTTTGCAGCTTAGCAGTGACAGGCATCCTGTGAATTGGTAAGTGTTCACAGGTCCTATCCCTCCCCTTCCCCTCCAGTGTGAGCTTCCTGTTGCACTGGCAAACCATGGAAAATAATGGGCCCTTGGGTGCACACTGTCACATAGCCCTTATAGAGGCTGGTCAAATTTCAGTTTCAAAATTGAAACTGGCCCGAAATCCCCCCCTCCCCCACCTTTAAATGGTTTGGTGATCTAGTGGTCTTTTCCAGACAAGAATAATCCCCATTGCTCTTGCCCCTGCTGATTCTTTAGCCAAACTGGCTGAGATTTCCATGTTATTGAGATTGAAACCAGTCTCATGAGCTGCTGCATAAAGTCCCAGCAGCCATTTTGGCTAAGGAACTGGTAGAAGCAAGAATGACTGGTGATCGCCCTTGCCTGGAGAGGTCACTAGACCACCAGGGCATTTAAGGGTAGGACCAGGGAGGGCCTTCAGGTGGTGGGAGGGTGGAGAGGTGGGAAGGAGTGGCAGCAGCAGCTGGACTGGGAGGAACCACTTTCTGTGCAAGTGGGAAGGCACCATTTTCAGCTGTCATGCTTTGCATAAATGGAAAGGGAATGAATAATGAGTTTGGAGTGGAGCTCTGCTATTGACAGACTAGGATATTACTTCAATAATCTGGGATCTGTTACGATACACATGAGTCCGTACTTTAGCTGTTGATTCACACTTCCTGAGAAACTGCAGAAGGGTATCACTAAGATCTTGAACTCCTTCTCTTCTGCAGTAGAGAACAGCTCCCTCCTCAGTTGGTACCAAAGCAATCAAACTCCACTGAACATAAGAAAAAAAGAGGAGGAGAGGTATGGGGAACTTCCCCAGCAACACAGATATTCTGCTCTGCTCTGAAACTTAGGAAAATAGAACAATGATCAATAAACAATTAACAAGCAAACAGTGAACAGTAAATCACTCACATGAGTAACTAAGAGCCAATCTGCTAAGTGCAACTAGAAGGGGCTAGAGAATCCTCCCAAGGGGAAAGAGAAAATAAAACCCCCTTTCCTATAACAACGTCTCTGCTTAATCTTAGATACAATAGAAGAGGTCCTGAAATGGACACTGGCAACGTCTGAGGCAGAAATCAGGCAAATCAAAAAATCTGCACAAGGAGGGCAGTACGGACTCCTGTGTATCCTAACAGAACCTTGATTAATGAGGTAAGAACCTAATCTGTCGTTCTGTTACATATACACAGGAGTCTGTACTTTAGCCAATGCACCAAAGCAGTGTCATACGTCTAGATGAGTCTGCCTGCAGAACAGAGGACCCAAAAGCAGCACTCTCTCAAGCCAACAACATCCACTCTGTAGAACTGTGTAAAGGAATAAAGAGTAGCCCAAGTAGCAGTTCTACAGATTTCATCAGGCAAAACAGCCTGGGACTCCGCCCAGGTCGCTACACTTCTTGTGGAATGTGCCGCAAGAGAAATAGGAGGTTATTTCCTGCAGGAAATATAGGAAGACGAAATCGCCATGCGGATCCATCTGGCAATGGAAGCTTTGGAAGTTGGCCTGCTCCATCTCGAGTGACTGGTCAGCACAAAAAGATCAGATAGCTTAGGGTCATTAGTCCTCTCCAGGTAAATAAGCTGGGCCCTGTGTGCATCCAGCTTGCGCAAATGTTTGTCCTGTTTGGCAGAACCCCTAGGCTGAAAGGTGGGCAAACAAAGTTCTTGACTGACATGGAAGGTGTAAACCTCCTTCGGAAGAAAGAGACTGTGCACAGAGAAATACCCGACTCTGTGAAACAGAGAAATGGCTCCCTGCAAGAGAGGGCCTGCAATTTTGAAATTCTTCTTGCCAAGACTATGACAACCAAAAATACCATCTTGACCATAAGGTCTAGCAGGTAAGGTTCCATCAGAGGCTCATACAGAGCACAGGAAAGCCACTTCAGGAATACATTGAGGTCCCAAGATGGGAAAGGTTTGTGCAACTGTGGTCTCAGTCTTTGAAACCCCCTCAAAAACCATGTCTGTGTGATAAATCAAAGACTGGAGGCCATTCCAACCTGAAAGCACGAGATACCAGCTATCTGCATTTTGAAAGATGAAACTGCAAGGCCCTTTTCGAGACTGGCTTGCAGGAAAGCAAGGATCACCGGAACAGGAGTCCTCTAAGGCTCTACCTGCTCTTTGGCATAGCATAACTGGAAGGTCTTCTTGCCCCCGGTTATTGAACCCCATAAGGGATCCCACATCATCCAGAAGAACCCTGCGATAATAATGGTTTGGAAAGGGACTTTCAATCATACTATAGTCCTGCTCTGAAGGGTCATGGTCAGGGAGCCAGTGTGGTAAGAGGGGGGATGCCTACATGGGAGATGGATTCCCCTGAGGTGGAGCCAGCGTGCCCGTAGACAGTGCTTCCCAGTTCAATTAAGTAGGCTTTCCATAAGAGGCTGCCAAAAATCAGAGAAGCCTTGCATCAGGGGACCTGAGACTCCTTGCACAACCCCCAGACTGAAGAGGAGATTCATCCACCACCAAGAGCTTATGTTTCGCCCCATCACTGCTCAAATTGTCCGAGCAAAATGTCTTCCTCTTAGACAAGATTTTCTGGGATTTTGGGGGTTCAAAGGCCTTGGAGGACTGACTGGGGGCCAAGCCCAAAGCTCCTGACCCGTCCCCCCATGTCCTGCGGCACGTGAACACGGCCATACAGAATGACACAGGACAGAATTTGTCCCTGCAAATAACTATGGGAAACAATCCCATGTCATTCTTTAGTGTCTATCTCAACCTTCTGCACCAGCATTCTTCAATGCAAAGCTTGAGGGTCAGTGGCTGTACCCATTCAAACTCTGATTCTTCACTCTCTCCTTAAAGAATAACACAGAGATAGTTTTCCTGTGGTTAACCACAGGAACGGGGACAAATTTGTCACCATGTCATTCTCTACATCAGTGGTTCCCAACCGTGTCCTGGAGAACTCCCAGGCCAGTCAGGTTTTCAGGATAGCCCTAATGAATATGCATGAGAGAGATATGCATATAATGGAAGTGCCAGGTATGCAAATCTGCTCCATTAGGGCTGTCCTGAAAATCCAATGGGCCTAGGTTTGGAAACCACTGCTCTACATGGCCACTCCTCAACTGGCAACTGTAAGCAAAAAAATGCAGGAACTGGGACTAGAAAGGCCTGGGGTAAGCTCTAGCAAAAACAAGTAGTTTTGAAGCAGAAAACACTAAGTTTAAAACAGAATGTTAAAAAAATCCAATATGGCTGCCATCAAGAAAAACACCCCCCAAAATAGGTGGTTAGAGATAGGACAAAAAAAATAGTGATTTTAGGGTTTTGTACGAGGGGAAAACAAATTCTGACCCCATAAACCTCTAAAACAAAAACTTACAAACCTCCATGGTAGTACTTACTGTGACTTCCGGTGCCTGTTTGTCTGAATCAGCCTGCCTGCAGGGAAAGGATTTCTGCCTCAGAAATCACCTTGATGCCGACCTTGATGCAGACCACGATCATGCACTCTTAAGATTCCTCACACAGCTGACTTCCTGATACCCAGGGGGTTCTTACTCAGGAGGGAGATGGACCCCAAGCTCCTGAAGAGGCAACAAAAGCTGGCTGGCTCCACAGGTCCTTGATGAAATTGGCCTGGGAGCTGCAGTCCACCTACACGGACTGGGGGCTAGATTCACTAAGCCCATCAATTGTGTCCCGACCAGTTTGTGACCCCAACCCGATTCACTAACCTTAAGGCAAATCCTGTCCGCACCCGATCCGATCCGCACAAGCAAATGAAGGAAAATGCATGCATAAGTAGGAAATAACAGTCCAAAGCAAACCAGCTATCTTGCCATGTATAACTCCAAATGCAAAGAACTAAACTTTTGATATATAGACACTGAGGATATCTCAGAACGCTACTCTGAAAGATATCAACGTAGCAGCACTCCTCACTGAGTTCACCCTGTGTATATCGAACCTAATATTTTATTTTTTTTTCTTTTTATATTTTATAGTTCAACTCGTAACTTGTCATGAAAATTTTCTTTAAACATTAATTTTATAAATATTTCTTCATCTTTTTTGCTTTTAAAAACTTAATCTTTTTTGCTTTTAAAAACTTCATCTTATTATTAAAGCATTCCATTTTCAAAAATTCACTAATGGAACGTATGTTAAACCTAAAAGAACTACGCTGGATGCATGAGTTAAATAGCATGCAACCTAGAGATTTGAATGAAATGAGTGACTGGATGGCTTTAGCTGAATGAGTGGGTTCGGTAGCCAAAGAAATCTTTTTGGGTTCCATTTAGGTTTTTGCTTTTGTTTTCTAGTGATTGGGGGTTGTTCCAAGAAGCATGACACTTAGGAAGAATGCTGCTGATTGGTGTGTGTCTTTTGATGTCATGGGGGTGGGATATAAATAGCTTGCAAGGAATGCCGTGGCCATATTTGAATGTTAGAATGGCCGCAGAAAGGAATGGTGTAAGCCAACAGGTTGGTGTATTTGGTTTTTATTGAATTGTATAGTTTTGTAAGTACACTATAAGGTAATCTGTGTGTTTTTTGGTGTAGTTGCAGCACTAGCCCCGTCCTGAAGAAGGCGAAACGCGTTGGTGGGGAACAGTGCGGCCACACAGTTGATATATATAAGATAAGTGCATTATCCAAGTGAATTTTTGAAAATGGAATGCTTTAATAATAAGATGAAGTTTTTATAAGCAAAAAAGATGAAGAAATATTTATAAAATTAATATGTTTAAAGAAAATTTTCATGACAAGTTACGAGTTGAACTATAAAATATAAAAAGAAAAAATAAATAAAATATTAGGTTCGATATACACAGGGTGAACTCAGTGAGGAGTGCTGCTACGTTGATATCTTTCAGAGTAGCGTTCTGAGATATCCCCAGTGTCTATATATCAAAGTTTAGTTCTTTGCATTTGGAGTTATACATGGCAAGATAGCTGGTTTGCTTTGGACTGTTATTTAATACTTGCCACAAAGCCATTGATTTCTACTGCATAAGTAGGAAGGCAGCAATTCACTAAAGCAACAAAGGAACACCGATTGGGCTGGCCGATCCAAACAGAAGCAACTGCTGAGGACCAGTTGCTCACATCTCTGCCGCTCTGCCTCTCTGGACTGTCAGTGCACAAAATTACACCCACCCACCCTCCATCCCAGAAAAGCGGTAGAAAAAATATATTTATACTGATCCTGCTGGGTGCACATATAGGGGGAAACTGGCCAATAGGTGCTCCGAAATAGCAACAAACCTGTTCTGCCACCCTGCGATCCTGTGGTTTTAACCTACGGGTTTAAAGCGGGGCTGCACTATGTTCTGTTCTGTTCCAGAACACATCGTAGTGCAGCCCCGATTTATTTCAAACGATTTTATTGGGGGTTTTTTTTCCAATTCTTTATTAATTTCAATACTTAAAATAAGTGTAACAATAAATACAACATTTTATACTCAAATATAACACTTAATATTCTTGTAATATCCATTTCAGAATTGAATCCCCCTCCCTCCTTATCAAATTCCATGTCTATACATAAAATATCTATTATCAGCCCATATCAATTATTCAAAATTCATTAATCTATCATCCCTCCACCTCCCCCCTCCCGGATGTGCATATTTAAAGGGGAAAACTATTTAAATGTCACAATATTTTGCTAATGGTTCCTAAATCTCCTGAAACCTCTTAAAATTCCCTTTCTGAATGGCCAATGTCCTTTCCATTTTATACATATGACACAATGAATTCCACTAAAAACTATAATTAAGCCTTTTCCAATTCTTCCAATTGCTTGTAATTTGTTGTATGGCGATTCCTGTCATTATTAACAAAAGCCTGTTGTTCTTAGGTAATATTTGGCTTTTAGCCCTCATAATCATGCCAAATAATATAGTATCATAAGACAATGCCAATGGATTTTCCAACAATTAATTTGGCCCCATATTGATTTCCAAAATGCAATAATAAAAGGACAGTAGAACAATAAATGATCTAAAGTCCCTGCTTCGAGATGACAGTGCCAACATCTATTTAACTTAGAGCTCTCCAACTTTTGTAGACGAACCGGGGTCCAGAATGCTCTATGTAACAGAAAAAAACATGTTTGTCTCATAGATGCCAACAATGTACATCTCATCCTCCAAGTCCAAATTTGTGGCCATTGTGACGCAGAAATTTGGTGCTTAATCTCAATATTCCAGATGTCCCTAAGACCAGTTTTTGGTTTCTTTTTTGCAAATGCAGCTAACAATTTATACCATTGTGCGGCCTGGTGTCCTAGGAAGTTCACCTGAAAACATATGAATTCCAAGCTATACTGATTATTTAAATTTTTCCATTCAGGGTACCCCCACCTGAATAGCCTGCTTCAGTTGCAGCCATCTAAAACTTTGTGAATTGTTAAGTCCAAATTTATGCTGCAACTATGAAAAATCAAGCAGCTTACCATTATTTATAACATCATCTAAAATACGTATTCCTGCTATCATCCAATGTTTCCAGATGACCTTAAATCCGCCAATTTGAATCTTGGAATTAAGCCATACAGTCTGATTTGTTGATTTTTGTAATGGGATAGGTGTTAAATTGTTGATATATCATAAGGTTTTCCATGTATCCATTAAAATTCTGTTTTCTTTATATAATCTAGGCATTTTGATACTAAGAACATAACATAGTCGCAGAAGGAACTTGAGTCGCCATTCTAACCGCGACCAATCTGGGAGATTTTCAATGAGCTCTGGGAGGACCCAATACATACCATGACACAAAATATAGGATTGATGATACCTATATAAATTGGAAAATTTACCCCTCCCTCCGCAATTGGCTTTTGTAAAGATACTAACGAAATTCTAGCAATTTTACCCAGCCAAATAAATTTCGATAGAATACTGTTTAACTTTTTTTTTTTTTTTCCATTATTTTTTATTTTCAAATCTTACATAAAGTGTACAAAATATTAAATACAATTGATAAATATATATTATCACTTTTATATCTAATACATTATATATCTAAATTTGATTTTCCCCCTCACCCTCCCCCCACCCTTTTATTACTTTAATATAATATTTTAAATTTTCAAATTTTACAAAAAATATGCAACATGTTATAATACAATTAATGAATATTCAATAACATTTTTATATTTAATACATTATGTTCTAAATAAATTTTATCCCCTCTCCCTCCCCCCACCCTTCTATTACTTTTCATTCATACATTACATATTGTATAATATATTATAACATATTATTTAGAAATTATTTTCCTTACCCCCCCTCTATGTGTGTCATAAAAAAAAAAATCTTGAAATGAAGAAAAGAAGAAAAACCATATTATTTATTCATTACAGTATTTTGTCAATGGCCCCCATATTTTTATGAATTTGGTATATGTCCCTCTTTGTATTGCTATTGTTCTTTCCATTTTAACTTTTTATAAAAGAACCCCTTAAAAAAAAAACTGGTAACATACCCATTTGATAACAAACCACATTTTAATAGTTTGGACTCTCCCCCATCAAGAAAGATGTAAAGGATTCCACTGCTCACACATTTGTTACCTTCTGTAAAAAAAATTTCATTCACTTTCATTGTTTCATCCAAATGCCTAAATATTTTATTCCATCCTTTTTCCATAGAAAGGTGAATGTATCAAATAATCCTTTTGTGCAATGAACATTAATTGGAAGAACTTCTGATTTACTCCAATTTATCTTATAACCTGAAAATTTTCCAAATTTCTCTATTAATTCAAGTAAGCATGCAATGGTTGTTTCAGATCAAAAAACCAAAATAGTACACTGTTCAACATCTGGCGCAACCTAACCTCAAAAAACGACTCCACCTTTCCCCTTTCCCCCCCATCCGCAAACGACCTAGCTAAATTTTTCAATGAAAAGATTACTACCTTACGGAGTTCTTTCCCCCCAGCAGTCTCTTACAATTCTCTTCCTTCCAACGACTCCAACCCTATCCCTGCTGATAGATCCTGGACTGCCTTTGAACTTGTATCCGAATCCCAGATCTCTAAACTCTTGTCTCAAACTGAAATCCTGCAATTGCATCCTGGATCCTTTCCCTTCCTACCTTTATGAAAACATTCCCGCGCAGGCCATCTCCTCCCTTACCAGGCTTATAAATTGTGCTTTATTATCGGGCCTGTTCTCCACAGAAATGGGACACATTGCCTTGTCCCCTCTTCTGAAAAAAGCCGATCTCGACCCTTCCTTACCATCTAACTACCACCCCATAGCAAATATCCCTCTCCTAACTAAACTGCTAGAAGCCATAGTCACCACCCAGCTCTCTTCTTACCTAGAGAGATTCTCCATCCTCCATCCCTACCAATATGGCTTCAGACCCAGCTTCAGCACCGAATCCCTCCTAGTTTCCTTATTTTCTAAGAAGCAACAACTACATTCTCATAACAAATTCTCTGTCCTATTACAATTCGATCTCTCTGCAGCTTTCGATGTTGTTCACCACGACATACTACTTTATCAACTTTCCGAGATAGGAATTGAATCCACCGTCCTAAAGTAGTTCTCAAACTTTCTACGCTCTCGCTCCTACACTGTCAACACAAATGGCACCATGTCCGTTCCTTGGACACCATCTTGCGGTGTCCCTCAGGGATCACCCCTATCCCCTATTCTCTTTAACATCTATATGTCCTCCCTGAAACTCCTCCAATTATCCCCCCTTGAAACAATCTACACATACGCTGATGACATCCTTGTCCTCCTTGAGACAGACCAGAACCTCATCAACCTCCACGAGAACATTACAGCTTGCATAATGAGACTCCATTCCTGGTCCTTCTCAGAACAGATGAAATTGAATGAATCAAAAACAAAATTACTCTGGCTCGGCCCAAAATTAGAACACCTGCCCACCCTCTTCGCACTACCCTCAGGCGCTGCACTGCAGCTTGAGTTCTCAAGCAAGGTCCTTGGCATCATTATCGATTCTTCTCTCTCCCTCAATGACCACTTCAACTCCTTGGCTAAATCATGCTTTTTCAGCCTCCACATGCTGAGGAAAGTAAGATCCTATTTTCGCCAACAACATTTCGCCGTCCTTGTCCAATCCATCATCCTCTCCAAATTAGACTACTGCAATGCCATCTACTTAAGCCTATCAAAAAAAAAGTCTTCAAAGACTCCAGCTAATTCAGAATACTGCAGCCAAGTTGATCTTTGCAAAACGCAAGTCTGACCATGTCTCCCCACTCCTAGCCAAGCCAAACTTCACTGGCTCCCAGTGATTTCCAGAATCCATTTCAAATGCTTCTGCCTGGCTTTTAAGATCATTCAGGGCATCCTTCCTCCCTTAATCCCACTATCTTATAACTCCTCGAGTCCTGACTCTACCAGACCCGCCCAAAGGTATAAATTATCCTTCCCCTCTCTACACGGTATTCGCTATGCAGGCAAACTGAGAAAATCCCTTCTCTTCAGAATCACAGGTCTTTCAAACAACCTTACTACCCCGCTGCGGAACCTGGGCTCCCTCCAATTATTCCGCAAGCAACTGCAAACCTGGCTTTTCACTAAAATGTAATTCTATCCCCCCTTACTCTTCTCTTCTATATATAAGTTCATGTAAATCTTTTTTTTCCCTTTTCTTCCTATATTTTAAGTTCTTGTAAACCGCGCTGAGCTCCACAACATCCGTGGAGATGATGCGGTATATAAACTTAAGGTTTAGTTTAGGATTCCTCAAATGAAGCAGTATATCATCCGCATAAGCAGAGACCTTATATTCCCGATCTGAATAAGGAATACTCTGTATCTCCTTCACCTGCTGAATAGCTAACAACAAGGGTTCTAATACAATATCAAAAAGCAAAGGAGATAAGGGACATCCCTGTCTAACTCCCCTCCACAAATTGAAACATTCAGAGAGATTATTATTAATATATAATCTAGCGGAAGGGGAACTATACAAGGATTGAATCATTTGTATATATCCTGAACCTATTCCAAACCAATTCCACCCGATCAAAAGCTTTCTCTGCATCTAAGAAAACAGAAAAAGCTGGGATCTTTCATGCTTTTGATAAATTTAACATATGAAAAGCCAATCTGGTGTTATTAGAGGAATGTCTCTGAGCAACAAATCCCGTTTGGTGCATACCAATAATAAAAGGGAGAGCCTTAGCCAATCGTATAGCCAATGTCTTAGCCAGAAGTTTACCATCTACATTGATTAAAGAAATAGGCCTGTAATTTGAGACCAATGTGGGATCTTTATTTGGCTTCAGCAAAACTATAGTAACAGATTCCGCCATAGTACCTGTAATGCAACCATTAGTAAGTTGGGTCTAATATAAATTTAATAAATGAACTAAGAGGGTACTTTGAAATGATTTATAAAACTCTACCATGAAACCATCTCCACCTGGAGCGGATCCAACTCTAAGGGACTTCAACGCTGATTGCAACTCTTTTTGTGATATAGGAGCCTCTAAACTTCTTTTTATGTGATCAGGAATTTTTGGACCATTAATTAATTTTAAAAACTCTAAACCATCTTTTTCTTTGTCTGAATAAGGCTCGGAAGAATACAAAGCTTTATAAAAATTTAAGAATTGTTTTAAAATAGGTCCAATTTGCGAATGAGTATCACCTTTTTCATCTTTTATTGCAATAATTTTTGTTTTTCTTTTCTTTGCTTTAAGATAATTTACCAGTAATCTTCCCGCCGTATTTGAACTTCCATAATACATGGTCTGTTGAGAAAACAAATCTTTCCTTACAAATTGTGAAGAAATTTCATTATATTTACATTTTACTTTAAAAGAGCCTGTAGAGTAGTTTGTTCCCATTTTTCAATCAATTTTGACTCTAAAACTTTAATTTCCTGTTCCAAATTAGAAAATTGTTTTTTGAGCTGTTTCCTAACATATGCTGAATATGAAATAATTTGACCTCTCATGGTAGCCTTAAAAGCATCCCATATTGTCACCACTGAGAGTTCTTTTGAATCATTAATTTGGAAGAATTCATTTATTTTTAACTGAAATTCTTCAAGAAAATTGGAATCCTCTAACAATGTATTATCGAATCTCTATAAAGATCTGTTATTATCTTGCTCAACAATTTTAAACTTAACCCACACAATGATCCGACAAGATAATTGGATCTATGGAGGCTTGTGTTACCTGCTGACTTAAATGATTTGAAACGAAAATATAATCTATTCTTGAAAAGGATTTGTGAACCTGAGAACAAAAGGAAAATTCCCGTTCATTAAAATGAAGTATCCGCCATATATCTTTCAAATCACAAGAATGTACAAAATTATCTAATCCTAATGATTTCATAATTTTACTAGGTTTTTTATCCATCACTGGATCCATCACAGCGTTAAAATCCCCAGCCACCACTAACTTAGAAGCGGCCAGTGGTAGTATTAACTGTTGCAGAGTTTTAAAGAATTCACTTTGCTTCGAATTTGGGGCATATACATTAAATAGCACCAATATTTACATTAAATAGCACAGTATTTCCCAGGCTCATTTCCACATGCATCTTCCTAATAGATCTGAAGCCACCATTTTAAAAGTAGCTGAACATTTTTTATTCACCAATATAGCTACCCCTGCCTTTTTCCCTACTGCCGGGGCAAAAAAACAATGCTGAACCCAACCCCCTTCCAGTTTCTTAGCTTCTGTGGCCTTCAAGTGAGTCTCTTGAATATAGTATACATCTGCATTTTGTTGTTTCAGAAAGGAAAGTATTTTTTTTTCTTTATTGGATGATTTAGGTCATTTACATTTAACGAAAATATTTTCTTCTCCATTTTAATATTGTACTAAAAAGGGACTGTAGGAGATACCACAAATCAACAAACGCCTCAACTGAATCATAATTCCCCTGTATCACAATGCTTCCCAATAAATCAGTAAGTTTATTTTCCCCTTGCACATCCAAACCCATATTTAACAAAAACACCTCCCCTCTCCCTCCCCATCCCCCCACATAAAATGACTGCCTTAGAACACACATTGGATTAGCAATCTCAAAACTCCCTCCCCCAGGCAACTTTATCTCTTCCTGCCTCTATCCTAACTTAAAATTAATAAACTTACTATAAATTATTCTCTCATTACCAATTCATATGACAATGAAATCTATACTTATTCATTTTAAGAAATTTTCAAAACACCTATTTCTCTTTCTATTGAATATAAAGTTAAATATCTCATAATAAAAATCAAATAACTTCATATTTATATAGATAAAATAAAACAATAAATAATTTCATAAAACATTCATTTACCATTAATTTCCTCTTTTCCCCATCACTATACCCACCCACTCCCATGTACCCTAAAATTCAACCCAATATATCCAAAAATTTTAATTTAATTGCACTGGTCTTATATCAATATCCAATAAAAATATGTATCATTTATATGAAATTACTGTCCATATGAACTATTACAATAAATTAATAAATTTGTTCTCCAAATCAATTATGTGAATTTCCCCTAGAAAATCTAACTAATTACCATTAAGCAACAATTATATCTTCCTTCCTTGAAATTCATTACTTTAAACTCTTCCCCCTAAATTAATAGTGAATATGTCTAAAATAAGTTCATCCTTATATATTTACCTGAAATTAAAACCCCATATTTTCTTTGTTATTAAAAGTATATTCGCATTCAATCTTTAACATTTAACTCATTATTTTCAATATACACCTGTCTAAATCTAATACTACAGATAATTCATGACATTTACTCTACAACATCTCATGCTACTGTATATAATAAATTTTCAATAAATCAAATACAACTCATTGTAAAAACTTTTAAATTCATTAAATAAAAAGATCCCATCTCAAGCATATACTGTAAATTTTAAAGATAAAATATCCCTTTTCTTTTTCTTGTAACTTGTAAGTAAAATTCATCTCGAAGAATCACAGGCTGACAAAATTGAATTTCATTTGATAAATATGACTAAATCAAGTAATCAACCTTAAACTTTCCTCTCCAAGAATAATATAGTTCTAAAGTATTTTCCATGTCTATGTAAATGTTTTAAAGTGCAAACAATCAATATTGAATGTTCCTCTTGCAAATAACCTCTTTCTTCCATGCATTATCAAGTTTCAAGTTTATTAATACATTTGATGAATCGCCTATTAAAATTGCTAAGCGATGTACAAAATCCAAGTAAAGAATAATAAAGAGAAACTAACATTTTAACAGTATAATTACATAAAATACAGACATGAAACGGGAAGGGAAAAAGTTAAGTTACAATCTTCAATTTTTGGTAGAAAAAAGGAAAAAACAAAAGGGAAGGGGTAATTAATCCATAGCACAGTTAGGAGCTTCTCTAAAAAATATAAAAGTTTTAGATATTAAAAGCATAATTAAATAGATAGGTTTTTAAAAATTTTTTAAATATTGTGATGTCATTTTCAATTCTAATATGTTGAGGCAGAGCGTTCCACCATTGAGGTCCCATCACTGTGAACATATCTGATCTTCTTGTTCCTATAATTTTCAGAGAGGGTACTGAAAGCACAGTTACTTACCGTAACAGGTGTTATCCAGGGACAGCAGGCATATATTCTCACATGTGGGTGACGTCATCTACGGAGCCCCAGCGCGGACAGCTTTTCAAGCAAACTTGATTGAAGTTTCAAGTTTGCTATGCTGCACCACGCATGTGCATGCCTTCTTGTTCTCTAGAGGGCGCATCCCCACCTCGTGGTCCTCAGTTCCATAGCCAGCAAAGAAGCCATCCCCGGGGAGGAGGGTGGGTTGTGAGAATATATGCCTGCTGTCCCTGGATAACACCTGTTACGGTAAGTAACTGTGCTTTATCCCAGGACAAGCAGGCATGATATTCTCACATGTGGGTGACCTCCAAGCCAACCAAAAACGGGCAGGTGGGAGGATGGCAATTTAGGAAAACAGGTTACGCAAAACCGACTGGCCAAACCGGCCGTCGCTTCTGGACAACGTATCCAGACAGTAGTGGGCGGTGAAAGTATGAACCGAAGACCAAGTGGCAGCCTTGCAGATGTCCTCCACCGGAGTAGACCGGAGGAAAGCAACAGAAGCTGCCATCGCTCGGACCTTATGTCCCGTGACCCGACCATGCAACTCGAGACCAGCCTGAGCGTAGCAAAAGGAAATACAAGCAGCCAACCAGTTGGACAAGGTGCGCTTGGAAACAGGATGTCCCAATCGATTAGGATCAAAGGACAAAAATAATTGAGGAACCTTCCGATGAGACTCAGTGCGTTGAAGATAAAAAGCCAACGCCCTCTTACAGTCAAGCGTATGAAGTGCCGCCTCCCCCGGGTGAGAGTGGGGTTTCAGAAAAAACACCGGAAGAACAATGGACTGATTGAGGTGGAAATCAGACACAACCTTAGGTAAAAATTTAGGATGGGTGCGAAGAACCACCTTGTCATGATGGAACACAGTAAAGGGCGGGTCCACAACCAAAGCCTGCAGTTCGCTAATCTGCCGAGCGGACGTGAGCGCAAGCAAAAAGATCACCTTCCAAGTGAGAAACTTAAGATGAGATTTGTCAATAGGCTCGAAAGGAGGTTTCATCAGTTGAGCCAAAACCACATTAAGATCCCAAACTACAGGAGAAGGTTTCAAAGGAGGATTAACATTCACTAGACCCCTCATGAAACGAACCACCAGAGGATGAAGAGAGAGAGACCGACCCTCGAGATGCCGATGGAAAGCAGCAATCGCACTGAGATGCACCCTAATGGAAGTCGTCTTCAGCCCAGACCTGGACAAATGCAACAAATATTCCAGAACCGAAGACACCGGAACCGAACTCGGATCCAGATGGTTCGAGGAACACCAGGAAGAAAATCTGGTCCACTTCTGAGAGTAACAAAGCCTAGTCGAGACCTTGCGCGAGGCTTCCAGAACCTCCCTCACAGACTGAGAAACCTGTGAAGTCATGGGGAAAGGAACCAAGCCGTCAGATGTAAAGACTGAAGATTGGGATGCAACAGCGAACCCCGACTCTGAGACAGCAGAGAGGGAAAAACAGGCAGAAGCAGAGGCTCCCTGACACTGAGTTGAAGGAGCAGGGAGAACCAGTGCTGACGAGGCCAACGAGGCGCAATGAGAATCATCGTGGCTCTGGACGACTTGAGATGAACCAGCGTCCTCAAGATCAGAGGAAAAGGAGGAAACGCATAAAGGAACCTCCCCCCCCCAGTCGAGAAGAAAGGCATCTGCCTCGAGACGGTCCGGTGCGTACATCCGAGAACAATAGAGGGGCAGTTTGTGAGTCTCCGGGGAGGCAAACAGATCCACCTGAGGAGTCCCCCAGCGGTCGAAGACCTCGCGCAGAACTCGGGAGTTTAGCGACCACTCGTGTGGCTGGAGAAGACGACTGAGTTTGTCGGCCAGACAATTCTTCTCTCCCTGAATGTAAACCGCCCGCAGGAAGACGTTCTGGGAGACCGCACATTCCCAAAGGCGCAGGGCTTTCCGGCACAGAGCCCAAGAGCCCGTTCCCCCTTGTTTGTTCACATAATACATGGCCACCTGGTTGTCCGTCTGCACGAGAACTACCTGATCGTGTAGCAGGTGGCAGAACGCTCGAGCAGCCAGGAAAATGGCACGAAGTTCTAAAACATTGATGTGACAACTCCGGTCCTCTGCCGACCATAGACCTTGAGTCCGTAGACCGTCCAGATGAGCTCCCCACGCGTACTGCGAAGAGTCCGTGGTCAGGACCTTGCGATGCGGAGGAACAAGAAAGAGCAAACCCCCGGAAAGATTGGAAGAGTTGGTCCACCAACGGAGCGAGCGTCTCAAGGAAGGAGTCACAGTTATAGGGGAGGAGACAGGGTTCCGATCCTGACGCCACTGGGAGGCCAAGGTCCACTGAGGAAGCCTCAGGTGCAAACGGGCAAACGGAGTGACATGGACCATTGACGCCATGTGGCCCAGCAGTACCATCAGGCGCTGCGCCGAAACTGAGGGTAGCAGCGAAACCTGTCAACTTAAGCGAAGCAGGGCCTCCAACCGTGGCGGGGGGAGGAACGAACGAAGGCGAACCGTGTCCAGCACGACCCCGATAAACTGATGGGATTGAGCCGGGCACAACTGAGACTTGGGGAAGTTCACTTCGAACCCCAGACGTTGAAGGAAGATGATAGTCTAACGGGTCGCTGAAATAACCCCTTCCTTGGAGGACGCCTTGATCAACCAATCGTCCAGGTAGGGGAAGACCTGCAGCCCCCGAGATCTCAGGGCTACCGCGACCACCACCATACACTTCGTGAAGACTCGAGGGGACGAAGCCAGCCCAAAGGGGAGGAACCGATACTGGAGGTGCAACCCCCCCACCTGAAACCTGAGGAACTTGCGGAAGGCAGGATGCACCGGAACATGAGTATATGCCTCCTTCAGGTCCAGTGAGCACATCCAGTCCCCCGATTCCAACAGAGGGTACAGGACTGGAAGGGACAACATACGGAACTTCTCCCGGACAAGGAACTTGTTGAGCCTCCGGAGGTCCAGAATGGGGCGCAAGTCCCCAGTCTTCTTCGGGACCAAAAAGTAACGGGAGTAAAAACCCCGTCCCCTTTGGTCGGGGGGCACTGGCTCCACCGCCCGGAGACTCAACAAGGACCTGGCTTCTGACAGGAGAAGAGGAAGCTGGTCTCGAAAGCCAAGAGAAGCCCCCGGCGGATGTTCTGGCGGCAAGGCTAAGAAGTTTAGCGAGTAACCCTCGGAGATGATCCGGAGCACCCAAGCGTCCGACGTGATCTTGGCCCAGGCTGGAAGAAAGGTCTGCAATCGACTCCCGATAGGAAGGGGATCCTTCGACAGTGCGGAGGGGGCCCGCCCCCAACCGCGCATCACGTCAAAAAGACGGAGTCGGCTTAGACACCCCTTGCGCTTGAGGCTTTGGTTGGGACGCTCTGCCCTGCTGAGGGGGACGCCGGGGCGGAGGCCTCGAGAAAGCCGGCGTAGACTTCTGCGGGTATCGCCGCGGAGGCGGTCTAAACGGCTTCTGCGGCGGGGCCCAGGGTTTAGGACGGACCAATGAGGCGATAGAGCGCTCATGTTCTGACAAGCGGTTGGTCGCTGCCTCCAAGGACTCATCGAACAACTCGGAGCCCACACATGGAAGATTGGCCAGACGTTCTTGCAAGTTCGGGTCCATATCCAGGGTACGAAGCCACGCGAGATGGCGCATCGCCACCGCAAAGGCGTATACCCGAGAGGCCAACTCAACCGTGTCATAAACTGCGTGAAAAAGGTAGAGACGCAGCTGGGACAAATTGGCCATAAAGGTACCAAAATCCCCCTTATGGGAATCCGGCAGGACCCCATAATACCTGGGCAACGCCTTCACCATCTGCCTTAAATAGGATGAGAAGGTGAATGCGTAATTAAGGACCCTGGCAGTCATCATGCAGTTGGAATAGAGGCGACGACCAAACTTGTCCAGGGTCTGACCCTCCCGCCCGGGGGGGACCGCCGCAGAGACCCTAGACAGCTGGGACTTCTTCAACGCCGACTCCACCAGCAACGACTGGTGGGACAGCTGCGCTTTATCGAAGCCCTTGCAAGGGACTGTGCGATACTTAGACTCCATCTTTGATGGAACTGCTGTGACTGTAAGAGGGGAGTCCAAGTTCCTCAGGAAGGTCTGGTGGAGAACCTTGTTGAGAGGCAGCCGAGGAGCCTCTCTAGGGGGAGAGGGCAAATCCTGCTCCTCCAAAAATTCCTTCGTGTAATGCGAACCTGACGCCAGATCAAGGTCCAAAGCCCTCCCCATATCAAGCACAAATCTCGAAAAGGAGGAGGACTTCGAAGGCGGAGAGGGAGATCGAGAAATCCTTGTCGCCAAGAAGGAAGGGGAAGCCTCACGGGAGTAACGAGGTTCCTTACCCGTGCCAGACCCCGAACCCCAAGAAGCCGCACCAAGCGACCTCGACGGGGTCGGGGACCGCCCACGCCCCGAGGAACCCCTGCGGGAAGTCCCCGGGGTATGGGGCACCGAGGCACGCCCCTTCCATCTCGGCGAAGATTCCCTCGAGCGCTCAACCTCGGAGGAGCGGAAAAGCCTCGGATTATCGAGGCGGAGCTCCGAGACACGTAGCGTCTCGGCCCCGGTCGGCGAGGAGCGACCGCGCCTCCGAGGAGACCCGCGGAAACGCTTGGGCTTCCTCGGCCGGCGCTTCGCCCGAGGCCGACCCGAGGGCGAGGAGCCCCGGGAGGACCTCGACGAGGAAGAGGTGGAAGAGATCCTCCGAACTCTCCGCACCTTGTCCCGAGGCCGCACACTCCGATCCGGTTGGTCGACCGAGGTCGAGGGCAAAGTCGGGGACGAGGCCGGATCCACCCCGGGGGCCGAAGTCGAGGGCACCGAGACCGATGCCGCCGAAGCCGGGGCACTCGGGTCCGAAGCCAGCTGCAGGTGCGCTAAGGCGCCGGACAGCTCCGAGGCAATGAGGGCACAGAGCAAGTCCTGAAACACCGGGACCCCCATCATGGCCGGTAGATCCGGGGCCGGCGGGTGCTCCCTTGAGGGCGACCTCGGTCTCGAGTATTCCCTCGGGGCACCCGACTTCGACGCTCGGGGCGGGGCCGAGGACGACCCACCCACCCCCGTCGAGGATCCCGAGGATGGCTTCTTCGCAGTCGGAGCTGAGGAAGGAAGAGAGGACTTACCCCCTGTCGACTTCCGAGGTTGAGGACGCCGGCTTCGAGGAAGCAGAATGCCTCGGCGAGGCCGAGGGAGTCGAGGCTGAGGTCAAGGCCGGGGCCGAAGCCAAGGCCGACGTCGAGGCCCGCTCCACGGGGTCGACAGCAAAGAGCTCCGCCATTCTGGCACGACGGCGGCGGAGAGCTCTAGGCTGAAAAGTCGAGCACCTGGGACAGGAATTGGTGGGGTGCTTGGGACCCAGGCAAAGTAAGCACCACCGGTGGGGATCGGTGAGAGAGAGTAGCCGATCGCACCGGGTGCACTTTTTAAAGCCCGTCAAAGGACGGGACATGAAACCGAAAAACGGCCAGGAACGGAACAAGGTCCCGCGGCCGCGGCTACCGGGAGCCCCCGGAGCCGATGAAAATGTTTGTTTTTGGTTTTTTTTTTGACGAGAAACGAACACACGAATAAAATAATAAAGAAAACAAGCACAGCGACCGAGAAAAACGACTCAGACGCGGTGTCAGAAGGCACAAAAAAGAGAGCACAATTTCCACAGGGCTTCTGGCTCCGCGGAAAAAACTGAACTGAGGACCACGAGGTGGGGATGCGCCCTCTAGAGGACAAGAAGGCATGCACATGCGTGGTGCAGCATAGCAAACTTGAAACTTCAATCAAGTTTGCTTGAAAAGCTGTCCGCGCTGGGGCTCCGTAGATGACGTCACCCACATGTGAGAATATCATGCCTGCTTGTCCTGGGATAAAACAGATTTTGACCAGATGAACGAAGTGGACGTTGAGTACTGTGTGGGATTAGAAATCTAGATATAAATTGAGGTTCATTAGATGCTAGTGTTTTGAAAATAAGCAACATTATTTTAAAAATCCTGTAATCTCCATTTAAAGATTATCTGCTTTATGATTGATTTTTCCCCTTTTTCTTTTGTTCTTTCAAACTATATCAGCACTCAGTAAAACTTCCAGTATTTTTTCCTCCAAACTCTTCCAGTCTTATAACAATAAACAATATTATGTTATTATGATCAAGCAACTAAACTATGATCAGTTAAGTAGACATTGGTTCAGACTTTGGTAAAAAAAATCCTTTAGCTTTTCAGGATCTTGAAAATGAAAAGTCTTATTCCCACTTGTAACTCTCATTGTTGATGGATAATATAATCCATAAGTGAGCCCTTTTTCTCTCATCTGCTGTCTCATCATAAAGGAACTGCTTTCTTGTATTGGCTGTTGATTTTGCAAAATCTGGCACTAGCAGCAACTTTGAGCCCTTATAGTTTAAATTTCTATCAGATTTAGCCAACTTTAATATTTCCAAAGCTTGTTGGAAATGTAACACTCTGAAAATTAAGGGCCTTGGGCCAACCTGGTTTGCTGAACGTTTTGATGGAATTCGGTGTGCCCGTTCTATCTCCAACGGCCTTTGTGAACTCAACTGTAAAATCTTGGATATTAAGTTTTCCAAGAACTGGACAGCATCCCCCCCTTCCAAATCTTCAGCCAATCCAATTATTCTTATATTCTTCCTCTTTCCTCGATTTTCATAATCTTCAAGTTGCCTCTTTAGCAATTCAATAAGTTTGTCTTCCTGTTTCACACTTGCGTGTGATAACCTCCACTTGCTCGACTCTGTTTTCAATCTGAGTCATTCTTTGATTAGCGATCTTCATCTGTTGGTTTAAACTCACAACTTCCTCTTTCACTTCCATTATTCTATTTGCGTTGTCTTGCAGCATTAGTTTAATTTTCATCAACTCCGCCATAGTATCTGCCTTATTAGGCACCTCCTCGTCTTCCAAAGGAATCAGCACTTTCGACTACGTCAGCTGTGTAAGCTTTGACCGTTTCGCGGTCCCGCCTGATGTGCCTGGCGTGTCCGACTTCCCTTGACGTGCTGCCGCCATCTCTAACAGGGTTTTCTTCTTTTTTTGGGAAGGAACAGAGTTTGTGAAGCTTTGCAACTTTTCAGTTAATTGCCTGGGCTTGAGGAGCGCTACGGTTATGCCTCCATCTTGCGAGCTCCAAGCCATGCCCTCCTCAAACGATTTTATTGTTGAAAACAGCAAAACATCCGAAACAGACAGATGATAGCAAAGGTGAGTAAGGAACAATGAAGCAGTTTCCACAACAAAGAGAATAATCATCAACATTTTGTAGATACAAAATGCTATATCACCTACCTAACTATACTATCTAACGACCTAGGTCCAAAGACACTAACAACGCATACCAGGGCCCTGGACTCTTATGAGCCCTGGAGCAATCCAGTCATCGTTCCTCCCTCCACTCTGACCGAGAACTGTAATCAGAATATAAACATACAAAACCATATACCCCCCTCCCCCACCCAACAGCACAGACCAAAATCCAACTGCCAAAGAACCTCACCCCCCAGAACTAACCCCCCACCTTTCCCAGGTACTCTCCACCCCTCCCCCCTAGCACTATCCACCCCATCAACTTGCAGCCCCGCTTTAAACCCGTGGGTTAAAACCACGGGCTCTCGAGTACACTCTGCTGATGTTTTGTCCGAATACATATGTCTGGATCCTGCGGTTTGTGGGTTGTACATGAGGGGGAAACAACTTTAGTATAAGCAACCATGCTCTGTTACTCTTAAGCAAAAATTTTAAAAACCTTTCATGTAGACCAGAATAATTCAAGACAGGTTTCCATACGAGAAAGCAACAGTCCAGGAACAGAGGCATGTTTTGGGGGGTTTTCTTGGAGCAGCAGGGCCTTTGCTGTTAAACCCCCCCTCCCCTTTGTTTTGGCCTCGCTTGTACTGTCTGCACATGCGTTGGGATCGCTCTTCAGTGATCCGTGTGAGGCGTGCCTCCGACTGCGCCAATTTGCATGAAGACTTGCTGTGAATGTCACCCGGCCATGTATCGGAAAGGTAAGGGGGGGGGGGGCTAGTGAATCTAGCACCGTGTCCTTTCCATGGTGGAGTAAACCTAAGAAGGGAACTACAAAACTACGAAGAATTACAAAAAAACGACGGAAAAATACCTGGGGGAAAAAAAAAAGCAGAACAGATCAGAACACACCTTCTGAGTTTGCTTGCAGAAGGAAAAACTGAGGAGGGAGCTGTTCACAACAGCAGAAGGGGAGGATTTCAAGATCTTAAAGCGATACCCTTCTTCAGTTTCACAGGAAGTGTTAATCAACAGCTAAAGTATGGACTCCTGTGCATATGTAATAGATTTTGTTTTTATCATCAATCTGGGCCATGTGAAATTTAAATGTTAAAATGGGATCATCTTTGGAAAAAGTTTGAGTACTATTGTAACTTTTTGCCAATATCTGACAAAACATTCTATTTTCAGCAAATTTACCTTGTCTTTTATTTTCCTCCAAGGTAGCTGTCCAACCACAAACTCTACCAGCATGTAAAACAAGGACCAGAGATCATCATGTCGTCCCATCTCCTGTTACCAAGAAATACAGTATTCAGCTTGTATTCCATAAAATTCCTGTACCTTCAATAATATTGCGCAAATTATTGCTTAAGAAGCCAAATGTGTGTTTAAATTCCTGCTGTATTGAAATTACTAGCATTGTTAAACAATAAAGCAAGCAATAATCAACTTCAATTCATGTCGAATACACCATTGAAAGATGATTCAATTAGGTGAGTAAATAGGATACAAGATGTTTTGAGACACTAACAGCACTAAAACAGAAGAGAATTTGATTTTTTTTAACCCTTTCAGGACCATAAGGATCGTAGGCCAATTTTTGTGGTTTTGATGACATTTTTATGGTAAAAAGGGCTTGCAGATGCCAAAAAATTGATTTTTTTTGTGAAATATCATTATTTTTTTTTTTTTAAATCACACTTCTGGCTTATGGACAGTGTGGCAAGTGAATCTTCTCGTCAATCTGGCAACGACGCTAATGAATGAATGTCGGAACCAGTTTGTTTACATAAAGGCAGTATCATATGGAATCCGTACATATCAAATTTAGAACTGTAGACTATCCCAATCAAAATTTATAGGATTTTAAAGTTATGGGACAAATATGTCCCTTGGTCCTGAAAGGGTTAAATACTATTAGCAATGGTATGAAAATAAGTCTCAGTCTTCAGGGGATTATAACATTGTCTTCCGTTTTCAGTTAAATATTTCAAGTAGTTGGTCTGCCATCTACTCAGTTCTGGGCTACGTGTGGACAGAGAACAGTGAGGAATTCTATAAATGTATCACTTTCAGCTAGGTGAGATCTTTAATATTTAACTAAAATACATTTTTGTTTCTGGCTCTTTTTTAAATTGAATTTTCAAATATTTCTATTCAAAACATTTCTTGAAGTTGAAAAATTAGTAGTAACCAGGAAAAATTAACAACTAAAAAAACACTAAAGAAACTTAAACCACTTATACACCAGTCCTCAATGGAGAAAAGATCAAATAATATAGGGAATTTTTTACCCACTAGAAGAAACAATCCTTAGAGCTCAGAGATATAGCGTATCATACAGAGAGGTTAGCAAACATTATGCCAACGACTTCTCCAAAGGCATAGTTTCCACAGCTTGTCCATAAACCACCATTTTGTTGCCTAGAACTGTGAAGGCTCAAAGAAAATACAAATTTCATTTTTATATTTAATATATTGGCAAGGAAATTTTAACAGGGATAAAGCCTCTATGGCTATAACTCTAGGTCAAGAATTGTTTGCAAAGTCTCTGAGTTGTCTTTGCTACATCAGGGGAAATTTGCATTTTTAATGCACAGAATGGTATGTCTGTGTCTGAAGAAACAAAACAAAACAAAAAAAGCACAAGTCAAATTCTACAAAACGACGTCCCAATTATAGGTGGCGATAGGCTAATCAGGAGGCACGTAACCCCTCCACACACATTGTAGGGGTTTTTGCGAGCCTAGGGAGACGTGTAGGGCCACCTAAGCTTGCCCAAGGCTAGGCGTGGTTTCGCCCGTAGGTGGCCTTAGGCAACTCTAGGTGTCTCCCTAGGGCCGCGATAAGCACCTGAAATAGATGTGGCTGCTAAACTGACTGCGGTAAGGGAATCTCCCTGCTGCAATCAGTTTAGCAGCTGCAGCAGGGAACCCATCCCCCATGAAGTTGGTCAGCAAGAGATATGTCCAGTCCCTCCTGCTGGAAACCACAAAGCCCTGACCCCCCCCTGAATGTCCACGGCAGGATGAGTGCCCAATTCCTCCTGCCGCCATTCCCCGAAGATCACCATGAGGAGGGATGCCCAATCCCTCCTGCCGGAACTCCCCCTAAACGAAGATCAACAGCAGGAAGGTAGCCTAAGGGATCTGGCCAATCGGAGTCTTAGGCCACTCCCAGCACATCCCAGAATGCACTTGGAGGGAGGCCTAAGATTCTGGTTGGTCCAGGCATCTAAGGCCCTTTTGTATTTCCGAAGCTCCAGATAAAAAGTTCCCTAACATAGCGGACCGGGAGTTCACTACCCCTGAATGGAGGGGGCCCCACAATGAGCCTGCAACCCAACAGGCTGGCATTCATACTAAGAGTTAACCACTAAGAAATCCAAAGAAGCTAGCCCCAGCCGATAGCCATCCTGAAGCCACAGCTCCCACACTGTGGAATGCTCTCCCCACTGATCTTCGTTTAGAAAACTCTTTAGATAAATTCAAATCCAAACTTAAAACGTTCCTCTTTAAAGACGTCTTTACCTTGTAAATACTATTTCCTTTGAAATTCAGTTATCCTTTACAGAATTTTTAAGGCAACCAAAACGCTTTTTTTTTTTTTATAAGCGACCTCCCCAGCCTAATTGTACCTCCCTCTCCCATTTCCCTCTTATATTTTTATCTCGATGTATTTATTACCTTTTCCTTCCCATTCTTTCCTAATGTATCATGTACGTTTCCACTTTTTTATAGCTAAGTTTTTATTCTTTTTTTTAACTTCTACCTGTATGATAAACAGAATGTCAAAAATAAAGAAATAAAGGGATTAGGGTGGGGAAAGAGTCCAACCACCACCGAGTGTCCTCCCTTGCCAAGAGGGTTAAACCAAAACAATTTTCTTTGCAGTTCAACTGATAAAGAGTACTGGTTCAAAAGCAATTTCAACAGAGCATTCCAGGAGCCGCACAGGGCAGAGCAACAAGGATTGACATTAATTTGAAGCAAATGCCATTTGCTGTCAAGTGTGTGTTCTATGCACATACAGAGCACACTCTTTGCACAGAGCCCCGATTCTATAAAGGGTGCCTAAGTCATGACTAAAGTTAGGCGTGCATTAGGCACCCAATCTAAGTGATTAATGAGCCAATTAAGGGTCTTTTTTTCCAATTCTTTATTCATTATTCATCTTACTTCAAGTACACAATATTACATCAATTGAATCATATACATCACTTGAAATTCTTTCAATTGTCATCTTAAATATATAAACTATCTCCCTCCCCCACCCACCCTTTTCACAAATATTGAAATCAAAAAATATCATACATGTGTTATATTCATAGAATTAATTAAACCTATTAAGGGTCTTAACAAGCGATAATTGGTACTTAGGCATCCAAAGGACGTAGATGTCACTTTGCAGACGCAGCCACAATTTCATGGATGCCCAGGTTTAAAACTCACACCTAACTCAATAGGCATGGGCATGGAATGGATGTGGTTTGGGCAATAACTCAATTTAGGTGTCCATTGATTCATTTACATAACACTGTGCGACCTAATTTGGGCTTCAAATAGATCCGAGTTCTATGGATGGATCGCCATCTTTAATGCGATCTGCTAAATAGCACTCTGGGTTTTAATTTTTGCTTTATTAAGCTCAAAATACATTTAATAAACCACCACAAACAGGGCACATCAATACAAAGATGAAAAACATTCTATTTTTCTGAAAAGCCTTCTATTTTTCTGGGCAAACAGTAATGGTATTTGCTAATTAGAGGAAAAGATCCATTAACTGAAACATAGCACATGAAAAAAACCAGCTTTATGTTTCTTGCTAAAAAGCTACCCTTTTTCTCACTAAAGATTGCGCCAATGAGGTCATTCTTGAAATAGGTAGATTCAGCAAATAAAGCACATGACAAAAATATATAGATTGCATACATAACTTCATTTGCAAAAAGGTTAAAAACAGAAAATAAATACAGATACAGACCTTAGCATGGCTTCTACTCCATTGCAAATGGAGGTTTGCAGCTGCACAATGGTGACCTCATTGTGAGATCATCAAGGTGCACCTGCAAGGTAGAATTCCACAATTAAAATATGTGCTGGGGGAGCTGAACTTATGACCTCTGCAAGAGGAGCACAGGGTTTTTACTTATTGAGCTATAACAGCTTCCAGGCATGTCTCTGACTGCCCTGTGTTACGATAGCTTAGGGATCTGCTAAGCTGTCATATCATAGGGCAATCAGAGACACCTGCCTGGAAGCTGATATGTCTAAATCTCACCTAAAACCTGATTCTCTAAAGCAGTGGTTCCCAACCCTGTCCTGGAGGAACACCAGGCCAATTGGGTTTTCAGGCTAGCCCTAATGAATATGCATGAAGCAAATTTGCATGCCTATCACTTCCATCATATGCAAATCTCTCTCATGCATATTCATTAGGGCTAGCCTGAAAACCCGATTGGCCTGGTGTTCCTCCAGGACAGGGTTGGGAATCAATGCTCTAAAGGACGCCTAAAAAGTTAGACATCTAAACAGTGCTGAATGCCGCTGAGTGTGATTCTACAAAGGGCGCCTATATTAGGCATCTAAACGGCGCCTAACTTTAGACGCGTTTTGAGAATCAGGGCCATAGTGTGCACTCTTTCCCAACAATATATATGGTGTCCCTATATGACGATTTGGTTTAGGATAAGCTAGGGAGGACTTTGATAGAAGCTCTAGTGACAGGATGATTAGCATAGGCTGGAGTGGGCTTCAATGGCAACTCCAGCAGTTGGAGCCTAAAGATAGTACCAGACATTCTATGGTCTATTGCTCAGAAATATTAAAGAAAAGACAATTTAACCATGAGTGTGACTATTGGGCAGACTGGGTGATCTTTATCTGCTGTCATTTACTATGTTACTACAAAGCATGCACAACAGTTATGAATGTACGGATATTGGGAAAGGATGAACACTATGTAAATAGTGCACATTCTTTAAAGAGAGCGTGCACTATATGCACATAGTGCATACTCTTGACATTTGTTTGAAAATGTAAAACACAAATACTTAACGTTTTTAGGTGCCCAATCTTATGCAGCACAATTCTGTTCTCTGTCTTCACTTGGAAATTGATGGGCAAAACCTATAAGTTCTGGACTGGAGTGTTGAGAATACTAAGAAATGTTTAGTTCTGACCAAATATTCTATGTTTTTATGTAACTTATCCAAATGGTCTACGTTTAAAGCAGAATAGAGAAAATGTAGTACAGAAGGAAGCAATCAAAGTAAATGCATGCCAAACTGAAAGTTATCAGTCACTGGTTAATAAAAAAAGTTCAGACTACAAACTCAATAGTCAGACTCACCCGATTTCTATGCGCGTTGACAGATGCATACCTCACTGTCCCCCGAAACCCTGCTACAGCTCGTGGCTATAATAGAAAAACACAAGGAATAAATAAGACAACCAGCTGGTTCTACGAGTATCATTTTGGTATGGCTGTTTCCACTTCCATTATTAAGTTCAGACAAATGTTCTATGAGCCATTTGATGTTACTTGCTTTCACTATTATCCCTCCTTAGTGCACCAGTAACAAATTAGATAACTAAAAAAATGCAAGAAAAGTAAGCCACATGATTTAATTTTGGTACAATAAAAGAGGAAAAAGAATGTTTCATTTTCTATCCTTCAAATATTATTCTGGATTATCATAGCAGTATGTCCAACAGACTGGCTCAATGGTACTGTCAAATTAGCAATTATATCAATAGAGACTGCACAAGTTTCAAATAGTGGCGAAAAAGACCTCAAATACCTTGCACCAAGAAGTCACAACTTTATGAGACTGTATATATTTTATATATAGGAGCTTCTCCAGTCATTGGTCAAAAACCCCCCACTTTAAGTATATCACTCTATTGCAGTCTTAAAAAAAAAAATGCAAAAATGTGTCTAAGCCAGGGGTGGGTAACTCTGGTCCACAAGGGCCGGAATCCAGTCGGGTTTTCAGAATTTCCACAATGAATATGCATGAGATCTATTTGCATGCAGTGATTTCAATGCACTGAAAACCCGACTGGATTCCGGCCCTCGCGGACCAAAGTTGCCCACCCCTGGTCTAAGCACAGTTTTCATAGACACAATCCCAAATCATTCACAACTCACAACCATAACAGTTGAAAAAAGCAAAGTCCAGCTGTATTCTTTATCTCAAATTAACAAAAAGCAAAACAGCAAAACAGCTTTATCAAGGGCTGCGACATTAATTCTCCATCAGCAGTCTTTGCCAAACACTAAATTCTTCACCCTCAAAGGGATTGCACCAAATGGCTCAAAACAGAAAAAACTGGGCTCACCATTCTCTGCAGCCATATTTAACCACTTTCTCATGTTAGTGACATCAATGCTCTGCATAGTTCATAAAAATGCTCAACCTCTCATACTCAAATCAAAGAATAAAAAGTCAGACTTACTGGAAGTACAAATCAGTCCATTGTTTGAAATTAGCACATATTCTCAAAATCTTATTCACTGATCCAGGCATATAGAAAAAGGCAGCTTCTTTCACTGAAACACTGGTGAATGGTTTAATTAATGTGATTTTACCCTGGGAAAGTCAGTTTTGCTTGTGTCTATGTATTTAAGAAGAGAAAGCTTTTGCACTAGGATAAAGTCACATTAATTATACTATTCACTAGTGTGTCAGTGAAGAAAGATGCACTTTTCTATATGCCTGGATCAGTGAATAGAAAGGTGGTCTAAGGCACCGATTGGCCCAGGCGTCTTAGATGCCTGGGCCAATCAGGGACTTAGGCCCCACCCCCATGCATCCTGGGAAGGGGATGGCCCGCCATTGTGAAGGCTTGGGCCTAATGGCCGAAGGATGTAGACATCCTTCCAGCCGGCCTTGCTACAAAAGGTATTGGGGGTGAGGGGGCTGTTGGGGGATTTGGGGGTATTGGTGGATGGGGCTGGTCATGGTTTCAAGAGGGGGGAGGGAGTGGGCATCCTTCCTGTCTATCGTGGATGGAGGGTTGCTTCGGGGGTTCCAGCAGGAGAGAATGGGCATCCCTCCTACTAATGTCAGGGGGTCCCTGCTACAGCCGCTCAGCTGATCACAGCATGGATATTCCCACCCCCCACCCCCATCAACTGAGCTGGCAGGACTTTCCAAAGCCGAGCACTACCAGCTTAACTGGTCAAGGATAATGTCCACTGCCATGATCAGTTTATCGCTGCTGCAGCCTGACTTTAGCATCTCACGGCAGCACAGATAGGCCATTGAAATATAGGCCAGGGTTTTTCGGATCTACATTTCAGTCACCTATGTTGCCGTGAATCGCGGCTAAACTAAACTAAACTAAACCTTAGGTTTTTATACCGCATCATCTCTACATTTGCAAAGCTCGACACGGTTAACAAGGGTTAGGGTAGAAAGGAACTCCAGTGAAGGGAAAAGACAAAATTAAGAGAAAATTTAGGACAGAGTAACCAGAGAGAGGAAGAGTTACATTTTTGAAAATAACCAGATTTTCAGATGTTTACGGAAGAGTTGGAGGGAGCTCAGATTCCTAAGAGGGGAGTTAAGGTTGTTCCAGAGCTCAGTGAGTCTGAAAGAGAGGGAGGAACCTAGTTTTCCTACAAGGGAAATGCCTTTTAGAGAGGGAAAGGAAAGTTTCAGTTTTGGGGTAGATCTGGTGGAATTGGGGTTAGAGGAATTCCAAGAAAGAGGAATAAAAGGGGGGAGGATGCAATGTAGGATCTTGAAAGTAAGGCAGGCACATTTGAAGTGGACTCTGGAGATTATCAGAAGCCAGTGGAGCTTGGACAAAAGTGGTGAGAGGTGGTCGAATTTGCTTTTTGAGAAGATAAGCTTAGCAGCGGCATTTTGAATCTGCTGGAGTCTTTGAAGGTTTTTCTTTGTTAGGCTTAGGTAGATAGAGTTGCAATAGTCCAGTCTGGAAAGGATGGTGGACTGGACAAGGACGGCAAAGTGTTTTTGATGGAAACAGGTTCTCACTTTCCTTAGCATGTGAAGGCTGAAGAAACATTTTTTTATTAGGGAGTTGAGGTGATCGTTGAAGGAAAGTGTGGAGTCAATGATGACTCCCAGAATTTTATTTGAGTATTCAAGATGCAGGGTGGGGCCAGAGGACAGTGGGATGGAGGTGGGCAGTTGGTACAATTTTGGGCCGAGCCAGAGAAGTTTTGTTTTGGATTTGTTCCGTTTCATCTGCACAGTGTGGGCCCAGGATTGAAGGTTCGATATACATGAGGATATGTTCGCAGAGAGGTTGGTGAGGTTCCGGTCGGTCTCGAGGAGGACAAAGATGTCATCTGCGTAAGTGTAAAGTGTTTCAAGTGGGGAGAGATGGAGGAGTTTAAGGGAGGACATGTAAATGTTGAAAAGGATAAGAGAGAGAGGTGAGCCTTGTTGGACTCCCCATATCGGATTCCAGGGGGAGGAAGAAGTGCCCTTCATGTTGACTGTGTAGGAGTGGGAGCGTAAGAACTTTGAGAACCAGTCAAGGACTGTGGAGTTAATGCCTATCTCGGTGAGTTGGTAAATTAGGATATCATGATGGACGACATCAAAAGCTGCAGAGAGGTCGAATTGAAGAAGGACGGCGAACTTGTTGCGAGAATGGAGATGTTGAACTTTTGAGATTAAGGAGGTCAGAAGTGATTCGGTGCTGAAGTTGGGACGGAAGCCGTATTGGTAGGGTTGAAGAATAGTGAATTTTTCAAGGTAGGAAGATAGTTGAGTGGATATGATGGATTCTAGCATCTTGGTAAGGATGTTTGCTATTGGACGGTAGCTGGATGGTGTGGATGGGTCTAGATTAGGTTTTTTCAGTAGTGGGGTTAAGGAGATATGACGTTTAATCTTTTGCATTAACTCAACAATTTCTAATTTTTTCTGAGCAGTTTTCTTTATTTTCATTTTCAATCCAACTATCTTCCACTGCCACTATATTTCCTGAAATGCATTTCTCCAAATTTAGATGCTGAAAACTGTATGTAATATGAAACAATGCAAAACATCTGTGTTTGCTCATTTACTTATTTTCCAAACCTGTAAGGAATTCTTACCGGTCTCACATCCCCACATGAGTTTGTAAATTGTCGAGCAAGGCCAAAGTCCAGCATGTAGCATTTTCGACAGGTACTAGGGAAACGTCCCATGGCAAAGTTAGACTAGAAAAATAAAAAAGCATTTACATAATTTTAATAACTTTCAATGTGCATAATCCTGTCAACTCACTAGTGTTGTCACCTGGGGCAATATTTTTTGTAGTATAACCCAAGTCTACTCAATACTTATCAACTAAAAGATTAGAAAGACAGATATATTTTTCCCTTAAGTAAGTATGATTCTGCTTTAACTTGACTGAAGTTTGAAATGAGCTGTTTTTACAAATGACAATTTTAAATCAACTTACATTATTTTGCTGCAAAGAAGATCTGTGTTTACTAAGGGGCAGTGCTCCTATCACATTAGTGTCTACTCAGAACACACAGGTCTAAACCTGCAATTAAATTATCATAAGCATTTGATTGGCTTTTAGAATTGGTTTGAATAGCAACTCAAATTTCTAGAAATTCACAAAATATGGATTTTGTTTTGCTTTTCTAATGCAGAAGACAAAAACTAGAACTCAGGTAAGGTTAAGTGTCCTCAGAAGGGGGGAAAAAAGTTAGAAAATTATGAAAATATGTCTTACCTGATAATTTTCTTTCCTTTAGTTACCACAGATTAATCCAGAGATGAGTGGGTTATGTCTATCCATCAGCAGGCAGAGATAGAGAGCCCAACTGAGCTCTGCCATGTAATGTAGGATGATGGTGAGCTTCCTGGTTATTCAGTACTTCTCATAACAAAGCAGAAAAAAGGCAAGGAATGCCCTGAGGCAAAGAGCTTCCTCCTCACAGCCCTGGGAAATGCAGCCAACAAGAATGCAATTCAAAGCAGCCAGAAAATCCCTGATCTATGGAAGACAAGAGAAACATAGCAACAAGGGTGGGACTCTGGATTCATCTGCTGTGACTAAAGGAAAGAAAACCATCAAGAACGACATAATTTTTCCTTCCTTGTCATCAGCAGCAAATGAATCCAGAGAAAAGTGGGATGCAGCAAAGCAGTCAATTCTCCAAAGGGGTGGAATGAGAAAAATTTTAAATATGAATGATCTACAGATGACACCAGGATAGCTAGTATCTAGAGTCTAGACCCCCAAGAATCCAAGCAACATCTAAACTGGAAGGCAAGAAGACTGCTGTCTCCACCATCTCGGTACAGAGAAAAATTTCCCCCCACCTCCACTGAGGTTGAGCCACACAAAGGGCAAGAGACAAAACCACTTCAGCCCTCCAACCGCTAGAAAAAGAATTAATTAAGCAAAATGGAACAGAAGCACCAAGAGAGGAGCAAGGCTACACTAAAGGCGGCCTGCAACTGTATGATAGAAAACTGTGTTCCTTAACTATACCAAATCATGGTCCACCAATCAAAACAAGGCCATGCCACTAAGTCCGAAGAGGCACCCAGACTGCCGAAGCACCTAAGGTTTGCAATATCAGCTGAAAAAGAACCATACTGCACAGACAGGCGGAATTATGGTCCCCAACTAGAGATGGAGTCAAACTGCCCTGAGAGGCTGCAATACTTGCCACATCCAGAGATGTAGCAATATGTTTTACATCTAGAGATGTAGCAGGTATACGCTCTACAGACAGAGCTGGAGTCGTGCTGTATGGAGAGGCAAAGCTGCACTCTACAACTAGAGATAGCATTGTGCCACACAGACAAAATGAGCTGCCCTCTACGTCCAAAAATGGAGCCATGCAGTACAGTTATGTGCTCTACATGTAGAGATAAAGTTATGCAGTAACCACAAGAGGAGTTGCGCTCCAAATCCAGAAATGGAGCTCTGTTGCATGCTCAAGTGGAGATATGCAACAGTCAGAGATGGAGCTGTGAAGTGAAGGGATACACCGAATACAACCTTACCCAGGACTCTAATGATGTCATAAAAGTACCGACCACATAATCCATGCCCTTCCTTAAACATGTGGGGACAGGAGTCCCCAAGCTCGAAGGGACTAGTCTGCAGTTGGTATGGCAGGCTCGTGCTATGAAGAAGGCAGTCGCTGCAGCATTGATACCCAAAACCAGCGCTTCAATCTGTCTTTTCAGGACTGTGTCCACTCTATAGTCCTGTGTATCCTTCAGCATTACGCCACCTTTACTAGGAACGGAGGTGCGCTTGGTCACTTGCACCATTGCAGAGTCCACCTTCAGTTGTACAAACAGCTTTTGGAAGTCTGGAGCCATAGGATAGAGCTGAGACATAGCTCTGGCCACCTTAGGAGAGCCTTCAGGAGCCTCCCACCAGTCAATGACCAAAGAGGCAAGATCCGGGTGAGCAGGAAAAAAGTTAATTTGTCCATTAGTGCTATACATGGGACGGCTGCTGGCCGTTGAGCTTAAGTATAGACAGGGTGTCAGAAACAACATGGGAAACTGAAGCTGACATGAAAAGGCAATGCACAGAGGGATTATCAATGTGATCCGCCACCGTTCCTGCCCCTTGGCTACTGGACCTCAAAAGGGATCCCACATCATCCAGAATTGCAGAAGAGCCCTACAATAACGAAGGCATGGAAAGGGACTTCCAATCATCCTAATCCTGCTCTGAAAATTCACAGACACTGGGAGCTGGCATGGTGTGAGGCGTGAGGGATGCCTGCTTGGGAGAAGGGTCCCCCTAGGCGAAGGCACGCTCACTGACAGCACAGCACTTTCCGGTCCCGTTAAATAAGCTTTCCATAAAAGGCTCCTTGCACAACCCAACTGGAAAAGAGGCACAGAATCATCTGTCACCACACGCTTGCATTTCACCCCATCGCTCCTTGGTTCATCTGGGATTTCATGAGTTCCATGGCCTTGGAGGACTGACTGGGGGCTAAGCCCAAAGCTCCCACCACTTCCTCCTGCAGCACATGGTACACGGCCACTCCTCAACCAGCAACTTTGTGCAACCAATGCTGGATTTAGGAGTAGAAATGCCTGGGACATCCATCAGAGGTAGTCACTTACAAAAACAAGTGGTTTTGAAGCAGAAAAAAGAGTTTAAAATCAGATCACCAAAAATCTAAGATGGCTGCCATTAAAAAAAATAATAATAATAATAACCACACCATAAACTGGCTGCTGGAGCTAAATGCAAAAATAAAAAATAGCAATTTTTGGGTTTTGTATAGCTTACAATCTAATTTGGACAGACAGGACATCTCAGGGTTGGGAAGTTTATAGTAGAAGGAATGATATGATGAATATAGGTATCTGACAGTGAGTGGGAGTTAAGAGTTGAAAGCAGCTTTTAAAAAGGGGGCTTTTAGCTTGGATTTTAATACTGCTAGAGATGGAGCATGACATATTAAAGCCATGTGTCTAAGAGGGCTCCAATGAACTCTAAAGTTTGAGCTGGTTCTAGATGGGATTTCTGGTAGTTGACTATGAATCACTAGGCGTTGCATTCATGGCTTGTTGAGGAGTGGAAACCTTGATCAACTAGTTGTCCAGATAAGGGAACACATGAAAACTGTATGAGTAAAGGAATGCAGCTACTAAGCACTTCATGAATATTCTGGGTACAGATGCCAGACCAAATTTAAGTATCTTGTACTGAAAATGATGAGTTCCCATTCAGAAATGGAAGTATTTCTTGTGAGCAGGTCGAGAGAGCATAACCAGTTGTCCTTCTCTAATAGTGGTAATAAGATTCCCAGAGACTTCTTCATCAAGTATTTGTTGAGAGCGCAGAGGTCTAGAATTGGACAGAGACCTTTGGATTTCTTCGTTATAAGGAAATACTTTGAGTAGAACTCTCAGTACCTCTCCTGCAGAGGAACTTGTTCTATGGTATTGAGCAGGAGATGGGCTTCTGGCAAAGGAAGGTCTTTTCCTGGAAGCTGAAGAGAGACTCTTTTAGGGGGTGGTTCAGAAGTTTCTTTTGTAAATGAATGCCATAGCCCTGACTCACTACCTGAAGGACCCAATGTTATTAGGGACCAGCATTGGAAGAGTCAAGAAATATTCTGCTGTCTCTGTTGTCTGAGGCATCTTTGAGTGGTAAGTCAAGTGGACACAGAAGGTTAGTGATACTTATGCCTTGACTAATAGGTGGAGTGCTTGGAGGAATTTGAGTATTTCCTTGGCTGCTGAAGCTGATGCAATTTTGAGGAGGATAAGGTTGTCATGCAATCAGTATGATGTTTGATCTTTTGTGTTGTCTTCTCTATACATTCTCCAAATAAATCATCCCCTGTACAGGGTATGTTAGAGAGACATTAATGTCTATCCTTAACCATGCTTGCCTTTGCATAGCAATGGAGACTGAGCAGTTCAAGATGTAATATCAAACGTGTCAAACAGAGCACACCATGTACTTTCTGGTCTCTAGAAGATCATGTATTAGATGTTGAAAAGAATGCATAGGAAAACAACGGGCGTATGGGACATCTTTTGGATGAGAGACTTCTTGTAGAACATCATGCAAAAGTTGTAGTTTAATATTCTGTTTGCCAGCATAGCCTTGGAATACTCTGCGGCCAAATTTATCCAGAGTTCTGTCTTTTCTCCCAGAGGCAGGTACTAGTATAAGTTCTGGAACTATTTGCTCTTTTTAAGGCAGATTCTACAACCAAAGACAGGTGTTGCAGTTATGGTTGGTCAAATCCAGGGCAAGATTGGATGTGTCCAACTTGTGTGGAGCCACTAGGACAGAAAGTAGGGATTCCCAGCTCTCAAATAAGTCTTCCTTCATGACATCATTTGACATAGTCAAAGGCATCCATAAGCTCTGTTTGAAACTCTGACTCAAACTCCATGATTATTGGGAGTGCTTGCTCCATCTGTCGTATGAATTTTGTAAAGGATAGACTATGTTAGTGACCTTCAATAAGGTGATAGTGGAGATGGATCCGATGATAGCTCTGGATAGTCAGTTGAAGAGTGCATAGACAAGTCAGAGTCATAGACTTCGATGTCAGAACTTGTAGATTGAGATCGATGTCGAGGAGAGTGTCAAGGAGATCAACTTGAGCATTGAGGCGAGTGTCGTGATGAATGTAAAAAGAATTGTCAAGAATAGGAAGATGAATTGCACTTCTTCAATGGCAATACAGTTCTCAATGCAAATCCTCAATGTCTTGGCATCCGAGCTTGATGCTTTGATGAAGCTCTTGGGCATTGCTAGGACTGAGTTGAGGCTGAGAGTGTGGAAGTAGAAATTGACAGAGCGCCTTTAGAATAGCTCAGCTAGTTCTTTCTGCAACAGCATATGAAGCTATTCCTGCAGAGATGGCACCGGTACCGATGTTGACAAAGATACATTAGGTGCATGCTGTGTTGGGTGTCGAGGCATTGGGGACCTCAATATCGAAGCACGCCTCAGAGGAGATACCAACTGTAAAAAAGGTAATTTGGCATCAATGTGCCAATTCTTGTGTCGAAGGCGATGATGCTGAAGCATGCTTGAAGGGGGAGAAGTGTTTATGCTTCTTAGCTTTCTTAAAAGTTTCCCCTGAGGCAGGCAACACCGACGAAGAGGTGGAATGTGCTGTGATGCCATTGGTGTCTGTGTCGATGCTGGAGTTGCTGGATTTTGAGCATTGGGTGGTGAAGTTGCCAGCAGTCTTGATGCAGCTGAAGTTGACCTGAAAATTTTTTTGTACTTCAATTTCCTGGCTTTACGTGACTTCTGTAATTTAGAGCAGAGTGGGCAGGAAATGTCTTGGTGTTCAGGACCTAGGCACGCCAGTTATGCATGTCTGTACCTGAAATGTTTATGTTTATTAAAATTTGATATTCCGCAATTTACAACAGAAAAATGTGGCTTACAAAACACAATAAAAACAGTTAAAACAAGAAAAGAACACCATTATCAATAGGAAAGACCTAATCTAAATAATGAAGAAAAAAAACAAACCCAAAACCTTTTATTGTTGTCTCCTGAATGCACAGCAAAAAAAAAAAAAGACTCAAGTTTCCACAGAGAAAGAACAGCTCCAAACAAACAAGATTGTGGAAACTCAATGTTCTTGGACCTTGGTTGTAGTTTATTCAAAATTTTCTTGATGAAAGTAATAAAATCTTAATCCACATATATCTAAAGAGGACCAAACATGGGCTGTGTTTCAGTTGAACACGCCTTCCTTAGGGATCCAAAATAGAGAGTATTCTGTACTGTACAGTCATAAAAAACCCCAAACCCCAACCTACCTGTATTGATCTATCTTGAAACCATCACCTAAACATTCTAACTCTGTATTATACCACCATCACAGAATCGAATGTGTATTGTAACACAATTACAGAATCTCATGTAGTGTATCACAATTACAGAAGCTCACGTAAACCACTCTGAATTGACTCCTCAGTTATTAGTAGTGGTATAGAAGCTTTCAATAAACAATAAACTTTGATGTTTCTTTCCATTCAGTTATTGTTGATGTATACCTGGATTTTGGACCCTCTCAGGTCCCACCTAAAAAACATGCCCCCTTGCTGGACGTCCCTTTTCTGTTTTTGCAAAATCGGGATTTGGACATTTCAAGCACATGGAAGTTCATTGGGACATTCTGAGATGTCCATATGCTTCAAAAATAAGTTACTAAGGATGTGGATAAGCATCTGTTTCTGGAATGAGTGCATTAGAGCAGAAACAAATACAATATGTTGAGTTCTGAGACAAGTAAAAAGGTAGACATCTGTGCTGAAGCAGTCCATAATTTTTAAAAATGCACCAAGTTATTTCTTATGCTCTTCTCTCTCCAACCCCATCTTTAAAAATGTCTTTATTGAAATTTCTAACAGTTCTCACAAGTGGCCCCAGCTTAAAAATTGAAGACCAACTGGCATTTATCACCACAAAAAAATGCCTTTTCTTAAATGAGTGTTTTTTTAACAGGATTTTTGGGTCAGAAATCTAGAAATCTCAGACTTATTTGCAATTGCAGCCAAGCAGTACTTAGCTGAATTTTGGACTGCCTAAAACAAAAGATACACATTTCTACCAGCTTGTAAACTTTCTGAATTAAGCTAGAATAATAATTTGCATTGTTCATATCTCAGAGGTCTTACTCACCGGTTTAATATCTCGGTGTAAAAATCCCACAGAGTGGATGCTCTCAATAGACTCCAGGATTTGCTTGCCCAGTCGTAAGGTCGTACTGATACTAAAAGTTCCCCGGGATTGACTCCGACGCAGATCTGCTAGATTTCTGCCCTGGTAATCCCAACAATACATTTTTAGTATAACATGTAATATTAGTTTTAATAGATATGATTTATTTTACCCATTACCCTGTTGCAAGAGTAAAGTATAGCATAAGCAAAACAGGTTCATTGCTGTATTAGGAATATAATGTTTTGTGATTCTGTGTTCTGCAGACAGATAGCAGCCTTCTTGCTCAATTGTCAGAAAAGAGCAGGATATTCTGATATCAGTAACTGCCCAACAAAATTTCTGACCTAAGTGATTTTGAGCAATCTTAAATTGAAGGCTTCTCTCTGATGCTGTGCCCAGAAGCCTCTTAAAATTAAACCTGCTCACAAATTGCTTGGGTTTAAAATTTCATATCCTGCTAGTATTTTTACCTGAAAGGATGCCACCTTAGAAGTCTAAGCATGGACACACCATAAAAAATATATATTTAACATGTGGGAACCCTTTCTGGGAATGTTGGCACCTTGAGTGTATACAACTATAATAAATAATTTAGAAGTGTATCTCAGGTAGAATATCCCAAGGGATGAGGTAAAATTGTATGGGGTGGGTGGGATTCTTGAGAAGAGGGACAGATAAGCATTTGCAGTTAAGCTATGAAAGGTAATAGCAAAACTTCCCAAACTGTGGGTCAGGACCTCATTTTTTAAAAAAACTAAATTTGGGGTCATGATCTGGATGGGCTCTTCATAGATACATCATTATTCTGTACCTCAGGAGGGGCGGGGGAGGGCGGAGGTGTCACACAATTTTATCTGGCTGCTATCAAGAGGTGCCAGGCTGCCAGCCATATAAAGATTGACAAGCACTGTGTTATGGTACATTTCAGAAGCATGTAGTTTTCAAGTTTCAAGTTTATTAAGATTTGATTAATCACTTTTTGTTATGACATATATAATGTGACCATTTATTTTTTTTCATCAAAAAGGGGACATCTATTAATTGTCAGTCCCGCCCCCATGCCTACCTCCATGTTCTGATTTGGGCCTCCCAGAGATTCCTTTGTTTTGTAATTTTGGGAAAACACCATCAGTTTTGTGCGCTTCCTTTTGGTCTGGTCTCAGCTCTGTGGACTTTCATCAAGATTATGGTGGTAGTGGTGGTGGTGGTGGCAGCGGCCTTGTGCAAGGAAGGCATGCTGGTTCACCCTATCTGGACGACTGGCTGATTTGAGCAAAGTCCTTTCAGGAGACCTCCTGGGTCACGACTTGGGTTGTGGAGTTCCAGCAGTCGCTGGGCTGGGGGTTAACTTGTTCAAATGCCGGTTGACTATTTCAGTGCTTGGAGTTCTCTTCAACGCCAGCTTGGGAAGATTCTTTCTTCCCGAGGCCTGGGTACTGAATTTGTAGTCGCAGATTCGCTTCCTGATGGATTGTCATTACCCTTGGGTGCAGGATTTTCTGCAGGTCTTGGAGTCAATGGCGGCCTCACTGGAAGCGATCAGGTGAGCTTGGGCTCACATGCGTCCCCTTCTGTATGCTACCCTTCAGCAATGGTCTCTGCAGTTTCAAGATCTGAACTCTCCAGTCCCTCTTTGGGGGTTAGTTCGTCACAGTCTGCGTTGGTGGCTACAGTCTTCCAATCTGGTTCAGAGGGTGAGTTTGGATCAGCCCCAGTGGACAGTGCTTCTTATGGACGCCACTCTCCTCGGTTGGGGAGCTCAATGTCTCGGTTGCTTGGCGCAGGACAGCTGGTCACCGGAGGAAGGGTCCTGGTCGATCAATGTTCTGGAGACCAGAGCCATTTGGTTGGCATTATTTGCTTTCCAAGCGTTGCTGAAGGGCAAGTCAGTTCGGCTTCTCTTGGCTTACATCAATCACCAGGGGGGAACCAAGAGTCATCTGGTTGCGCAGAAGACGTCATCTTCTGGACATCTAGGCTTCCCACATAGTGGGAGTGGACAATGTCTAGGTGGACTTCCTCAGTCAGTGTGTACTGGATCCTGGATAGTGGTGTCTTGGCCTGGAAGCCTTCGAGTTGATTGTTCAGGCCTGGGGCTAGCCGGTCATGGCCCTCATGACCATAAGTGTCAATGTCAAAGCAGTCAGGTTCTTCAGTCATCGCATGGATTACCAGGCTGAGAGTCTGGATGCTCTGGTGCAGTCTTGGACAAAAAGATGGCCTGCTGTATGTCTTTCCTCCTTGGCCACTGGTGGGCAGAGTTCTACTTCGCATTGCTCAGCACGCAGGCCGCGTGATCCTGGTGGCTCTGGATTGGCCTAAGCACCCATGGTACACAGATCTGGTTCATCTTATATTGGCAGATCCTATTCCGCTGCCCTTCTTGCCAAATCTTTTGACTCAGGGTCCCATTCCAATGTCCAATGCAGGTCCATTTTGTCTTACGGCTTGGCTCTTGAAAGGGAATGCCTAAGAAAGATTATTTAGATAAGGTGATCTCCACCCTCTTAGGCTCTCGGAGATTTTCAATCTCTCGGGCTTATGTATGAGTTTGATGTCTCTTTGAGGAGTGGTGTTCCACACGTGGTATTGTTCCCCTTCATGTATCTTTGCCTCACCTCTTGGAGTTCTTGCAAGATGGCCAGGACCGGATCCTCCCTCAGGGTTCAGATTACGGCTTTTTCTTCATTTAGCAATCTGTTGCAGATGTGAAAGGGTATCCAAAAGCCCAGTACAGCTGTGCCTTCTTTAGCTTCAGGGAGGCCTGGGGCCCTCTCTAACCAAGGCAAGTGCCCTGTAGCATCCCCTTAGGGAGAGGAAGAGATAGTTGATACTGTGGGTGGGTAGACCAGATGGACCATTTGAACTTTATCTGCCATCATAGTAACATAACATAGTAACATAGTAAATGACAGCAGATAAAGACCCGAATGGTCCATCCAGTCTGCCCAAACGTACATGCTCTAAAAATTAATAATTTAAATGGTCCTTTTTCTTAGATATTTTTGGGCTAGAACCCCAGAATTCTGCCCGGTAGTATGCTTATGTTCCATCTACTGGAGTCTCCATCAAAGCTCACTCAAGCCCATCTAAATCATCCCAGCCATCGAAGCTCTCCCCAGCCCGTCCTCATCTGAATGGCCATATATGGGAAACTGACTGCAAGTCTGTCCAGTACTGGCCTTAGTTCCTTCCATATATACCTATTATTTTCTGATTAGAGATCCTGTGTGTTCATCCCATGCTTATTTGAACTCTGTCACTGTTTTTCTTTCCACCACCTTCCTCGGGAGCATATTCCAGGCATCAACCAGAATTTCTTACCATTACTCTTGAGTCTGCCACCCCTCAACCTCAAATTATGCCCTCTGGTTTTATCATTTACCTTTCTCTGGAAAAGATTTTGTTCTAGGTTAATACCTTTCAAGTATTTGAGAGTCTGAATCATATCTCCCTTGACCCTCCTTTCCTCTAGGGTCATAGTCAGGGTTTCCAGTCCCTCCTCATATGTCTTTTGGTGCAAACCTCCTACCGTTTTTATCGATCTCCAAAATTGAACACAATATTCCAAGTGGGGCCTCACCAACGACCTGTGCAGAGGCATCAAAACCTTCTTTCTTCTACAGGTTACACCTCTCTCTCTATACAGCCTAGCATCCTTCTGGCAACAGCCACCACTTTGTCACATTGTTTTTTTGCCTTTAGATCTTCGGACACTATCACCCCAAGGTCCCTCTTCCCATCCATGCATATCAGCCTGTCACCTCCCAGCACATATGGCTCCTTCCAATTTCTAAGAACATAAGAATTGCCGCTGCTGGGTCAGACCAGTGGTCCATCATACCCAGCAGTCCGCTCACGCGGCGGCCCTCTGGTCAAAGACCAGCATCCTAACCGAGACTAGCCCTAAAAGCACACGTTCTTGTTCAGCAGGAACTTGTCTAACTTTGTCTTGAATCCCTGGAGGGTGTTTTCCCCTATAACAGCATCCGGAAGAGCGTTCCAGCTTTCTACCACTATCTGGGTGAAGAAGAACTTCCTTACGTTTGTATGGAATCTATCCCCTTTCAACTTTAGAGAGTGCCCTCTCGTTCTCCCTACCTTGGAGAGGGTGAACAACCTGTCCTTATCTACTAAGTCTATCCCCTTCAGTACCTTGAATGTTTCGATCATGTCACCTCTCAATCTCCTCTGTTTGAGGGAGAAGAGGCTCAGTTTCTATAATCTTTCGTTGTACGGCAGCTCCTCCAACCCCTTAACCATCTAATCCCAAAATGCATTACTCTGTACTTCTTTGCATTGAATTTTAGTTGCCAGATATTAGACCATTCCTCTAACTTTTGCAGATCCTTTTTCATTTTTTCTGCTCATCCCTTGATTTGAAGCTGGTTGGGACTTCTGGGTCTTCAGATGTATCTAGCTAGAGCAAGAACCCTGATTCATCTAGGAAGGGTGAGATGTTAAAAGATACTTACATCTTTGAAAATAGTCGGGCCTCTGCTTGATGAGGTTTGTTACCTTTAGCACTTTTCCCCAAAAAGGATGTCTTCATGGCGCAGAACCTCTGCCATCTTTTTCACAACTACATGTTCCTGAAGAATTAGTACATAGCTATTTTTCCCCCAAAGACTCCAAAATCCTTGCCTCCTTCCCCAGAGGCACCAAAGAGTGAGTCTTCATATTCTTAACTCTCTGCAGAGTGGACTCAACCACCATGAAATAGCGAGGAAATTGGAGTTTCTCAATCTCAGAGCCTTCTGGACTCTTTGTACATAGAAACAACTTTTTTTTTCACTTGCTGTACAGAGAAGAAGGGAAAGAGGTCTCCCACATCTTTATCTGTACTTGCTTAAAGATTTTGTGTACAGGCTCTGCCATAGCTTCCTTTGGGGAGTCAAACTTGAGGATATTCAAAGTTTCTGCTCTGTTTTCATCCTTGGACTCCATCGGAAATTGGACAAACTTGGCCATCTCCCATTCAAAAATCAAAGAAAGAGGGAATCTCATGCGGAGGGGAAGGATCTGAAAGTAGACCAGTAGATTTCTCTTCTAAGACCACCTCTGGTCCTTTTGCAGACACCCAGGAGCACGCAGAATATGACTCATAAAAGTATTAAGCAAGAGTGATTTGAGAGCTGATGGGGATATAATTGAGGTCTACAAATCCTGAGTGGTGTAGAATGGGTAGAAATCAATGTTTTACTCTTTCAAAAAGTTCAAAGATTAGGGGACACTCAATGAATTTTAAGCTCTGGAACTTGTTGCTAGAAGATGTAGGTAACAGCGGTTAGCATAGCTGGGTTTAAAAAAGGTCTGGATATGTTCCTAGAGGAAAAGTCCATAGTCAGTTATTGAAATAGATATGGGGAAGCCACTGCTTGTTTGCCCTGGGATCAGTAACATGGAATGTTGCTACTATTTCGGTTTCTGCCTTCTACTTGCTACCTGGATAGGCCACTGTTGGAAACATACCGGGCTAATTAGAGCACTGGTCTGACCCAGTATGGATATTCTTATGTTAGGCCTACACCTGGCCCTGGAACATCAAGGAAGCTTCCTCCCTCAAAGGGCTGGAAATCAACACTGGCATACACCCAGATTTTATAAATAGCACTCAAAATTCTGTGTGCAAATTTAGGCATGTGCCCAATTTGCATGTGCAATTTGAATAATGAGAAAATGACCCCCAATAATGTATAGATTATCTGGATAGCCAATGAAATCACTGCTATCTGGATAATTTCATAGGTCATCTCTTCCACCTCTTTTTCTCATTCACTACTAAATAATAGGAGAAATAAAGACAGATTGTAAGCCACTTAGATGAGTTATCCATGACCACCCTTCAAATAGTAAACTTGAAACTTCACAGTTTTGATTATGTTGGGGAGCACCCCTTTTCTGTATAGGGCATGGAAACTTACAGGTAGTAGAGTTATACATTCATTGGCAGCTGGTGAATTCCATTTGAAAACTGGCCCCTAAAAATTTACTTCTAAACAGCAGTTTCATGGTTTATCAATGACATTATATCAATCTTTTAATGCTACTTTTCAAACCATGCATTCCATCAAATTATCTTCTTTCCTGTCAAAGCAATGCAATCAAAAGAAAAAGAAATTCTTGGCCTAATATCAAAGCTAACTTTCCTTAGATTATATTGATTGAATGGTGTCAGAAGTAAGCATATTTCTTATTGTTATTACACACAATGAAGTAAGTTGATCAGGACAAATAATTTTTCTTACTGATGGGAGTAATTACTTCCAAACCTTGTACATATGCTCAACGCTCACAGCACCGCTACACCTTTACAAACAGTGCAGCTACAATCTTCATGCAGGATATAATCTTCAGAAGCCTCAGACTAATCAAAAATCATTTTTCCATTATATACAGTACATAATTCAAATGTGCTGCAACAAACATAAAAAAAATATCACACAATGTAACAAAAACAGAGTATAAAGTAGCAGGCACTACCTGAAATATGCCCTAAACCTCTCATCTGTATGCTAAGGGCATCCTAACAGGAAATGTTTAAAATCACAACAGGAAGCTCAAAAGAGCTAAAGACAACAGCTTCCCAACTTAAGGAAGACCAGATGAGTTCTCAGATTAAGGAAGGTCAGTCTAATTCAGCATAATTCCAATTCTGCTCTTTGTAGTTAAGTAGGGAATCTATATCTCCACCCTCTATGCCCATTTCTATTTTAATCAAAGACTCTCCAATATAGATCTTGCTCCATATGATGCTGTTGAACCCAATGATTAACAAGTAGAGTAGCCAACACCTGATGCAGCAATACCATTGACTTGAAATGCAATTTAATGGATCGAGGACTGACCCACATACAGCAACCCACAAGGACACTGTATGATTTAGATGATATTAGCTTTATCACAAGAAGTATTTTCTCAAGCTACTAATGGTTTTTGAAGATTAAGCCCTGCATGAAGATTATAGCTGCGCTGTTTGTAAATGTGTAGCGGTGCTGTTCATAATTACACATTAAGCTTGAGCATATATACAAAGTTATTGTAAGTACACTGCAAGATCACATTCATTATTTACATTTAGGTGGTTAGCACAAGCGACATCTACAATACCCACAGAATGTTGTTTTTTTTAGAATTACTCATTTTTCCCAACCTATGTTCAAGGCAAGGTAGAGTAAGGTACAGTATTTTCATGCTTCAGATGACTTAAAATTCAGTTTGTACTTCAGACAGCAGATGGTGAAATACTGTTCCTTAGCCATGAAATGAAATTTGAATCTTGACTTCCCTAGTTTACCACCCACTGTTTTAATCATTAAGCTACTGGGGTTCACATGACAATAAATATATTTTATGCATAATAATTCACAAAAAAACTAAAATCAAATAAAATCTTATCTTATTCTACCCCAATGCCAATCCCCAGATTTATAAATGAAATTAGCATATTGACAGCATCTGATGTTATAGTGGAAAAGGCAGGATACCTTATAGCAAATATAAATTGATATAACCATTTTCCCCCCAAAAAGATTGACAGGAATATAAACTGGGGGGGGGGGGGGTGTTAATATTCAAGTGCAATGCCTTGCCAGGCTCTTCACTCTGTTTCCTCCTCCCTTTCTGCTCTGCCAGGTTCTGCATCCAGCCCCCTCACTCACTCCCTTCCCTGTCCCCTTTCCCTCCCAATGACTTGTAGGCCCTCGACCTGGCTTACCGTGAGACCTGGTGGTCCAGCGGTGGCTGGGACAGAAGGAATCCCTCCCACCTCCTCCACATACCTTAAGTATCCCTGATGGTCTAACAGTGAAAGGCGACAGGAGCGACCTTCCTTCGTTCCTGCCTGCAAGTGTTCCACACAGACATATAATAAATAAACTGAGTGCCCTCGGGATGGGTCAAGAACTGGTTGAGTGGAAGACAACAGAGGGTAATGGTTAATGGAGATTGCTCTGAGGAAAGGGATGTTACCAGTGGTGTGCCTCAAGGTTCTGTTCTTGGGCTTGTTCTTAACATTTTTATAAGCGATATTGCTGAAGGGCTGTTGGTAAGATTTACCTCTTTATGGGTGATCCCAAAATGTGCAATAGAGTAGACACCCTGGATGATGTGAATAAGATGAAGAAAGACCCAGCGAAGCTTGAAGAATGGTCTGAAATTTGGCAGCTAAAATTTAATGCTAAAAAATGCAAAGTCATGCATTTGGGCCAAAGGAACGGTACAGTTTAGGGGTGAAGAACTTATGTGCACGAAAGAAGAGCGGGGCTTGGGTGTGATTATCTTAAGGTGGCCAAACAGGTTGAAAAGGAGACAGCGAAAGCTAACAGGATGCCAGGGTGCATAGGAAGAAGTACAGCCAGAAGGAAAAAGGAGATATTGATACCCCTGGTACAAGACTCTGGTGAGACCTCATTTAGAATATTGTGTACAATTCTGGAAACTGCATCTTCAAACAGATATAAAAAGGATGGAATCGGTCCAGAGGAAGGCTACTAAAATGGTGTGTGGTCTTCATCATAAGGCGTATGGGGACAGGCTTAAAAGATCTCAATATAGATATTTTAGAGGAAAGGTGGGAAAGGGGAGATATGATAGAGACGTTTATATAACTACATGGCGTAAATGCACATGAGTCAAGTCTCTCATTTGAAAGGAAACTCTAGAATAAGAGGGCTTAGGATGACGTTAAGAGGTGATAGGCTCAGGAGTAATCCAAGGAAATACTTTTTTTTTTATACAAAAAGGGTGGTAGATGCGTGGAACACCCAGAAGAAGTGGTGGAGACACAGACTGTCAGAATTCAAGAAGGCATGGGATAGGCACGTGGGATCTCTTAGAGAGAAGAAGAGATAATGGTTACTGTGGATTGGCAGACTCAATGGGCCATTTGGCCTTATCTGCCATCATGTTTCTATGTAAAGATATGCGGAGGAGGTGGGAGGGAGATAAAAATTCTTAGAACTGGTTGGGACAGGAGAAGGGAGGGATCCCTCCTGTCGTGGTCACTGCTGGACCACCAGGTTTCATGGCAGGCCTGCAACAGGTTCGGGAGGGGGGCAGGACCCAAATATAAACCGCGACCCCCATTTCTGGGCCTATATTTGGCCCCAAAATCTTGGTTTATATTTGAGTATATATGGTAAGTAAATTTAGAAGGAAAAATCATATGCCTAATAAATTTAAACTGAATCATTTTGATGTACCTCACCTGCAACTGCATGACTACATAGTTGAATCTGTCATTCCTTCCACAGCCTATGAATCTGCATACATGATCCTTCCCTATACATAAATATTAAAAAAAAAACAATCAAAATAAAATGACAACTGAGAAAAGGAAATATTTAATTAATATCTGTTAATTGGTTCATTATTCCAGACCTTTTATTTCAATACTATAATGGTAACTATTTCAAAATATTTTGGCCAAGATACTTGTTTTAATTCACATTTTTAATTTGTATATATTTGTTAGTAGGAGCCCTGTGGACTATTTTATAGTATGTTAGTTAGATTTTACAGTTACATAAAGAAACATTTTAAATATACAAACAGTTGCTTATAAAATTAAATTTAAAAGTAGATGCTACCAAAGCATGCCATGTACCATTACTCGGGAGCCATAAAAATTAGGAATCTTTTTTTTTCTCCCGATTTAGGGCCCCTTTTACAAAGTCACAGTAGCAATTTCTGCGCAGCAAATGTGACAGTCTATTCAGTTCCTATGGGCTATGTCGTATTTGCCACACCGGGACTTGCTACTACAGCTTTGTAAAAGGGGCCGGTTGTTAGTAATAAACAGTGACAGATTTCTGGAAAAACAATAAAATAGAATAAAAATAAAATTTTTGCAAAATGTGTGTGTAAACTTTAAGAAATGTTAGTTAACATTCTGTACACTGCCTTGCATGACCTTCCAGTTTGGATAATATGGAAATATTTGAAATTTTAAAAAATTCATAATATTGATGTCATCTTTTAGGATAGCTGCTTACATTTTCTACTGTAATGTCCACCCAGATAAAACCATTTATTTGTACTGAGAAGTAGGTTGAGCCCCATGGGATTTGAAAAACTGGTCAATGCAGCAGTAGTACTTATGCCACCCTGAAGATAGGGACGGCACTTACAAATACAGATGCTCAAGAGGTTGAGGCACACCCTGCAGGGACAAATCTCACTATGGTTCTAGGATCTTAAATCTAACAGGCAGGTTTAAAGGGGAGCTCCAGATTTTATTCAGGAACTAGACGCCAATTTGGCAGATAAGGGGCAGAGGCTTGGGGGGGGGAAAAAAAAGACAGAAGCAAGGTAAGATCATTTTGGCAGTGTCTTAGGGAGCTGAAAGTCATTAATCTGGAACTTTTCAATCAGATTGAGGACCTGGAGAACAGGGCATGATGTAACATACTGACATCCAGGGAATGACTATGTCCCAGGAATTCACCAAGTTTGTGGTCCTTACAAAACATTTGTTCAATTTTTACAGCAAGTGGTAAACCACTCTCAACAAATAAAAATTGAGTACTGCAGAAAAGTACCACCTCAGGACTGTTGCATCTTTTCATGGGCATATCATTAGGGAAAACAGGGTTTCATAGACTGCAGAAGTCAAAAACCTGAGAATTGCCAATTATCCCAGGACAAGCAGGCATGATATTCTCACATGTGGGTGACGTCATCTACGGAGCCCCGGCGCGGACAGCTTTTCAAGCAAACTTGATTAAAGTTTCAAGTTTGCACACTGCACCACGCATGTGCGTGCCTTCTCGCCCACTAGAGGGCGCATCCCACCTCGTGGTCCTCAGTTCAAATTTTTCCGCGGAGCAAGAAAGCCCTGTGGATCTGAGCTCCAGTGTTTTTGCCTTCTAGCTGCCGCGTTTAGTTTGTTTTTTCCTTCGAACTAGTTCGCGGTACTCTTTTCCTTTCGTTTCTTTTCAAAAAAAAAAAAAAGTCTTTCGTTTTTCGTCGGGTTCCGGGGGCTCCCGGAAGCCGTGGCCGCGGGACGTCGGTACGTTCCCGGCCTTCTTCTTTTTCTTCGTGGATGTCCCGTCCTGTTACGGGATTCAAAAAGTGCAGCCGGTGTGAGAGGTTGCTTTCCATCACTGACCCTCACCGGTGGTGCATTGTCTGTCTTGGGCCCGAACATCCGACAGACTCGTGTGATCGCTGTGCTACCTTCCAAAACAGGGCCCTCCGTCGCCGTAAGGCAAGAATGGCCGAATTGTTCGCCATCGACGCGCCGCCTAAGGCCTCGACGTCGGCCTCGGCTCCGGCCCCGGCCTTGACCTCGGCCTCGGCGTCCTCGGGGGCCTCGGCCTCGCCTCGGCCCTCTTCCTCGAAGGCGTCGTCAGTGAAGCAAGCTTCGGGTAAGTCCTCTGTTCCATCCCCTTCAGCAAAGAAGCCATCCTCGAGTCAGGCCAAGGCGGGTGGGTCGACCCCGGCCCCGCATCGGACCTCGACTCCGCACACCCCGAGGGAATACTCGAGACCGAGGTCGCCCTCCAGGGAGTGTGCCCCGGACTCGGAACTCCCCACCTTCGTGGGGATTCCGGCCTTCCAGGATCTCCTCCGAGCTCTGATCTCATCGGAGCTGTCGGGAGCCCTGGAAGTGTTGCAGCGTGCTGCGGTTCCGGCGGCCTCGACCTCGGCCTGGACGCCTTCGGTCTCGGAGGCCCCGGCCTCGGCTCCCTCGGGAGCCCCGGCCTCGGCGACCTCGGTCTCAGGTACTGGGACCCCGTTCACCTCGGTCTCGGCCCCGCCCCGGACCTCGACCTCGGGGGAACCCCCTGAGCGGAGTGTAAGGCCCAAAGAAAAGTTGCGCAGAGTGCGCTGTCTTTCCTCCTCTTCCTCCGGGTCTTCCAGACACGCCTCGCCCTCGACGCGACCTCGGACGGGGCGTCGATCGAGGAAATCTAAGCGGCCCCGAGGCTCGCCTCGGCGCGACCGTTCCTTGTCGTTCGGGGGCGAGGCGTTGCAGGTGTCGGAGTTGCGCCTCGACAACCCGAGGCTCCTCCGCTCACCCCATGGGAAGTCTTCCCGGGCCGCCTCGCCGAGGAAACGGGAGAGTGTCCCACGAACCCCGGGGTCCTCACCCAAGGGTTCTGCGAGGAGGACAACTTCCCCTTCCCCCTCGAGGGCCCTCGAGAGGGGATCCTGGGATTCGGGATCGGTTAGGGATCCTCATTATTCCCATGAGGCCTCCCCCCTCTCCTCGGTGGGGCGGTCGAGAACCCCCTCTCCCCAGGCTAGGCCGTCCTCATTTTCATCCTTCGTTCAGGACATGGCCCAAGCCCTGGGGATTGACCTGATGGTAGGCTCTCGGTATTCCAAAGAATTTTTGGAGGAACAGGACCTCCCCATTCTTCCTAGGGAGGTGCCTAGACTCCCTCTCAACAGTGTCCTTCTGCAAACCTGGCTGAAGAACTTGTCAAACCCTCTTACAGTCACGTCTGTGCCTTCAAAAATGGAATCGAAGTATAGGACGATTCCCCCTAAAGGGTTCGATAAGGCGCAGCTCTCACACCAGTCTCTTCTGGTGGAGTCTGCTCTTAAAAAATCACAGCCCTCACGGGTTTCTGCGGCGGTTCCACCAGGCAGGGAGGGGCGGACCCTGGACAAGTTTGGCCGCCGCCTCTATTCAAATTCCCTGATGGCCACCAGGGTTCTAAACTACGCCTTCACCTTTTCCTCCTTTTTGCGTGGTATGGTGAAGGACCTTCCTCAATATCGAAACTCGTTACCGGACTCCCAAAGAGCAGGATTCGACAAGTTTATGTCCAACCTGTCTCAATTGCGGTTGTACCTATTCCATGCAGTGTACGACGCCTTTGAGCTGGTTTCGAGGGTGTCGGCCCTCGCGGTGGCCATGCGCCGCTTGGCCTGGCTTCGCACCCTCGACATGGACCCAAACCTGCAGGAACGCCTGGCAGACTTGCCTTGTGTGGGGTCCGAGTTATTCGACGAGTAATTGGATGCGGCGACCAAGCGCTTGTCGGAACAGGAGCGCTCTCTAGCATCCCTGGTCCGCCCCAAACCTAGGCCCCCGCCGCAGAAACCCTTTCGGCCTCCGCCGCGCCGATACCCTCAGAAGTCGACTCCGGCTTTCTCGAGACCGCCTCCGAGACGTCCGTCTCAGCGAGGCAGAGGGGGACAAACCCAAGCCCAGGCGCAGGGCCCTTCTAAGCCCACGCCTTCCTTTTGACGGGCTGAGCGGACGGGGCGGGTTCCCCTCCGCACTTTCTCAGGAACCCCTTCCTATCGGGGGCCGCCTTCGGTCCTTCCGGGAGGCATGGACCGGGATTACCTCAGACGCTTGGGTGCTCCGGATCGTCTCCGAGGGCTACTCGCTCAACTTTGTGTCCTCGCCGCCGGACAGTCCCCCAAGTTTAGTCCCCTGCAACCGTTCGCAGCTACCGACCCTTATAACCGAAGCCAAAGCCCTCTTGAAGCTTCGGGCGGTCGAGCCGGTCCCCAAGGACCAGTGGGGTACGGGGTTTTACTCCCGCTACTTTTTGGTCCCAAAAAAGACCGGGGACCTGCGCCCCATACTGGACCTCAGGAAGCTCAACAAATTCCTGGCCCGGGAGAAGTTTCGAATGCTATCTCTCCCGGTTTTGTACCCCCTCTTGGGGGAAGGGGACTGGATGTGCTCCCTCGACCTGAAGGAAGCATACACCCATGTTCCGGTGCACCCCGCCTGTCGAAGATTCTTACGATTCCAGGTGGGGGACCTCCACCTCCAGTACAGGGTACTGCCCTTCGGCCTGGCCGCGTCCCCACGAGTATTCACGAAGTGCATGGCGGTGGTTGCAGCAGCCCTCAGGTCACGTGGACTCCATGTGTTCCCTTACCTGGACGATTGGCTCATCAAAGCCCCGACCAGGGAGGGGGTTATCTCAGCGACCCGACAGTCTATTGCCTTCCTGCAAACTCTCGGGTTCGAGATAAACTTTCCAAAGTCTCAGTTGAGACCGTCGCAGTCTCTTCAATTCATAGGTGCGGTGCTGGACACGGTGCGCCTACGCTCCTACCTGCCGACCCAGCGGTTGGAAGCCTTGGTACGGATGAGCCGCCAGGTCTCCCAACTATCGAGGGTGTCGGCCAAGCGCATGATGATGCTGCTGGGCCATATGGCCTCGACGGTACATGTCACGCCGTTTGCGAGGCTACGCCTGAGGATCCCTCAGTGGACCCTCGCGTCCCAGTGGCGTCAGGAGTGCGACCCGGTGTCTCGCCTCATTTCGGTAACTCCGCCCTTGCGGAAATCGCTGCGTTGGTGGACAGACTCTTCAAATCTGTCCATGGGGCTATTGTTTCGCACTCCGCCTTTTCACAAGGTCCTGACCACGGACTCCTCGGAGTACGCGTGGGGAGCCCATCTCGACGGTCTTCGCACGCAGGGCCTGTGGTCGTCAGAAGACCGTCAGTGTCATATCAACGTGCTAGAGCTGCGAGCCATCTTCCTAGCACTTCGAGCCTTCGTTCACATATTGCAGGACCAGGTGGTCCTCGTCCGCACGGACAATCAGGTGGCAATGTATTATGTGAACAAGCAGGGAGGAACGGGGTCATGGCCCCTCTGCTCCGAAGCTCTTCGCCTCTGGGAGTGGGCGGCCTCCCGGAACATCTTCCTCCGGGCGGTCTACATCCAAGGAGAACGGAATTGCCTGGCGGACAAACTGAGTCGACTTCTGCAACCGCACGAGTGGACTCTACACTCAGCAGTTCTACGCGAGGTCTTCGCTCGCTGGGGAACGCCACAGGTGGATCTGTTTGCCTCTCCGGAGACACACAAACTACCACTATATTGTTCTCGGATGTACTCGCAGGACCGTCTGGAAGCGGACGCCTTCCTACTCGACTGGGAAGGGAGGTTCCTGTATGCATTCCCTCCGTTCCCTCTGATCATGCGAACGTTGGTACACCTAAAATCGTCCACGGCCACGATGATTCTCATAGCACCTCGGTGGCCGCGTCAGCACTGGTTCTCCCTGCTGCTCCAGCTCAGTGCCAGAGAGCCTCTTCCCCTGCCTGTCTCTCCTTCTCTGCTGTCTCAGAGTCAAGGATCCATGTTACATCCCAATCTGCAGTCATTGCACCTGACAGCCTGGTTTCTTGTTCCCTGACTCCTCCGGACCTGTCTCAATCGGTGAAGGAGGTGTTGGAAGCCTCCCGCAAGATCTCGACGAGGCTTTGCTATGCGCAGAAATGGACCAGGTTTTCCACCTGGTGCTCGTCTTTTCACCTGGATCCGGTATCAGTTCCGGTATCCTCGGTTTTAGAATACTTGTTTCATTTGTCGCGCTCCGGCTTGAAAACCACTTCGGTGCGGGTTCATCTCAGTGCGATTTCTGCTTTCCACCAACCTCTGGAGGGACGCCCTCTATCACTCCATCCCTTGGTGACACGCTTCATGAAAGGGTTACTCAGGGTTTGTCCCCCTCTTAAGCCTCCGTCTATCGTGTGGAATTTGAATGTGGTTCTGGCTCAACTGATGAAACCCCCGTTTGAGCCACTCAACAAGTCCCTCTTGAAATTTCTGACTTGGAAGGCGGTGTTTCTAATTGCCCTCACCTCCGCCAGGCGGATTGGGGAGTTGCAAGCCTTGGTTGCGGACCCTCCTTTCACTGTCTTTCATCACGACAAGGTGGTTCTCCGCACCCACCCTAAGTTTGTACCTAAAGTTGTTTCTGACTTCCACCTCAATCAGTCCATTGTCCTTCCTGTGTTCTTCCCGAAGCCCCACTCCCATCCTGGCGAGACGGCACTTCACACGCTTGACTGTAAGAGGGCGTTGGCATTTTATCTTCAACGCACCAGGCCTCATCGGAAGGTTCCTCAATTGTTTTTGTCCTTCGATCCCAATCGATTAGGGCACCCAGTTTCCAAGCGCACTCTGTCTAACTGGTTGGCCGCTTGCATTTCCTTTTGCTACGCTCAGGCTGGCCTTCCTCCCCCGGGTCGAGTCACGGGGCACAAGGTCCGAGCGATGGCAGCTTCGATAGCTTTCCTCCGATCCACTCCGATGGAGGACATATGTAAGGCTGCCACTTGGTCTTCGGTTCATACATTCACCTCTCATTACTGTCTGGACACTTTATCCAGGAGTGACGGCCGGTTTGGCCAGTCAGTTTTGCAAAATCTGTTTTCCTAAATTGCCATCCTCCCACCTGCCCTTTTTTGGTTAGCTTGGAGGTCACCCACATGTGAGAATATCATGCCTGCTTGTCCTGGGATAAAGCACAGTTACTTACCGTAACAGGTGTTATCCAGGGACAGCAGGCATATATTCTCACAACCCGCCCGCCTCCCCGGGGATGGCTTCCTTGCTAGTTATGGAACTGAGGACCACGAGGTGGGATGCGCCCTCTAGTGGGCGAGAAGGCACGCACATGCGTGGTGCAGTGTGCAAACTTGAAACTTTAATCAAGTTTGCTTGAAAAGCTGTCCGCGCCGGGGCTCCGTAGATGACGTCACCCACATGTGAGAATATATGCCTGCTGTCCCTGGATAACACCTGTTACGGTAAGTAACTGTGCTTTTTGTTCCCATGACATTGAAGAGAATGAGGAATTTCAACGACACCTACACCAAACTAAGAAGGGGAAATATCTGCCAGTTATGCTCAAAATTATCAGACACACATTATTATTATAAGGCAATTCTACAAGAAATGTGCCACAATGAGTTTATAATAACAAGTTTTACTTTTTCACCAAAGCACTTTTTCCCAAGGTGAAAATTTGTGCTGAATCTTAAAATGATGTTAGTTTCTTTAAAGTTTCAGTACCTGTATGAATAATTGAATTTATGAGTGAACCCACACTAGTATTTTCTTAATAATTGTTATAATTGTGATTATATTATAACTCTCTGCCCTGTGCAGACAAAGAACATTTTAAAGTGGCAATAAGTTCTGTGTTTGAACAGTATTATTAGAATCTTCCATGGTGTTATATCTTACAGGCTGCTAGAAAATCTTCTAATTATATATGTGAATTTCTCTAATTTCATTATCAAATGAAGATATCTTCTGCAGACTAGACATATCATGACTATATTAAAAATACCAGATCTTCTAAATGAAGCCATAACTACTTTATGATACAAAAGCTCTTTGCAATAGGTTTTTGCTTAAGCTTTAATTTCATTAATAACGAAACTACACTTATAATAACAATATGGTAATGGAATTACATAGAGATGAATGTAAATTTTTATGAAATGGGTCCTCCTCTGTTGCTATCTTGCTAGCGGTTGGCTTACCCTAGGGTTCTGTCTTAGGACCTCTTCTTTTCTCTCTCGACACCTCTTCCGACGGTGCCCTGATCTCCTCCCATAGTTTCCAGTATCATCTATATGCTGATAACTCCCAGATCTACCTCTCTACACCCAAAATTTCACCTAAATTCCAAGAAAAAGTCTCAGCTCATTTGGCTGACATTGCTGCCTGGGATGTCTTGCCGTCATCTGAAACTAAACATATCCAAGTCTGAGCTGCTCTTCTTTCCTACTAAACCCTCTGCTCCTCTTCCTCCAGGCTTCATCTCTGTAAATAACAGTCATCATTCCAGTCTCCTCTGTTTGTAACCTTGGAGTCTTCTTCGATACCAACTTCTCATTTTCTATGCACATCCAACAAACTGCTAAGGCCTGTCGCTTCTATCTCTAAGTCATCACCAAAATTTGCCTCTTCCTCTCTGAGCACACTACCCAGACCCTTGTCCACACTCTTTTAATCTCACACTTTGATTACTTAAATCTACTTCTAACTGGTCTCCTGCAGTGCAGCCTCTCCCCCTTCAATCTGTACAAAACTCTGCTGCACGACTCATCTTCTACCAACCTCGCTACACTCATGTCACCCCTATCCCCACTGCCCACCAACCTAGGCAGCAGATTAACCATTCTCCTTAACTGTAACCATGGCGTCCTGGTAAGCTCCAAGCAGGGACTGTCTTCTTCGTGACTCTGCTCAGCACTGTGTAAGTCTGGTAGCACTATAGAAATAATCAATAGCAGTACTATGTTTCATCGAAAATAAAACCTACCCCAAAAATAAGACCTAGCATCATTTTCGGGGTAGGTCTTAATATAAGCCCTACCCCAAAACTAAGCCCTAGTCCTGGGATTTGCCGGCAACTCTTCGACCTGCCCTCCCCTGTGCTCCCCCCGAATCCCTGCTGACCCTCCATCCTTCCCTCCTCGCTGACCGTGAGCGAGCCCTACCTTCAACCGAAGCAGCGTCGGACCGGCAGCACTCTAAACAGGCTGCTTCAGCTTTATCCGTCGAGGATTTCACTCTGCCGCGTTACTGATGATGACATCAGTAACGTGGCAGAGTGAAATCCCCGACGAACAAGGCCAAGCAGCTTGTTTAGAATGCTGCCAGCCCGACACTGCTTCGGTTGAAGGTAGGGCTCGTGGTCAGCAGGGAGGGAATGATGGAGGGTCAACAAGGGTTCAGCTGCGCAGTGGGGGAGCTCAAGGGTTCTGCTGCACAAGGGATGCGAGGGTGGGGAGGAAAGATGCTGCATATGTGGGGGGAGAGAAAGGAAAGAGGAAGAATTGAGGTGAAGAGGAAGAGAGAGATGATTATGTGCATACCCCAAAAATAAGACCTAGTGCCTCTTTTAGGCCCGAAATGAATATAAAACACTGTCTTATTTTCGGGGAAACACGGTAGTATATAATTTCTATAGCAAAGCTACATAATGTCTAGGTTTTGTTCAGGTAATGCATCAGAATCTCTGCCAAAGAAACAGCAAACTTTGGCTGCTTCATGGAGAAGTAACGCTCAAATTTGTTAACCCACTTGTTGTTGCTCTAATGAATAGAAAGAATCATTAAGCGCTTTGGTCCACTTGAAACTAAGGAAGATTTGATAGTAGCAAATGTTTCACATCCACAATTCAAGCTGTGTTAGATCCAGTCAGATGCTGCCAGAGCTTATGGCAAATACTTGCTGATGCAAGCAATGAAGGCTCAGACTGACACTGCAAACACAATTCCTAATGCAGCACCAACTTCCAGTGAAAACACCAGCTTATTCCTCTTCTATGACTCAAATAAAAGGGGACAATGCTGTGCAGTCGGAGCTAGGTCTCTCTTTGAATGATGCTGCATATAATATATCCAGTTTCTAGCACTATCCAACTGTAAAAAGTGTTTATTCTTAAGAATACAAGCATTCCATTAAGCGCACCAGTGGAAAGACTTCAGCATCTGTGGACTGATTCTTACACCATGCAGGAGCTGTTTAACTGGCGAGCAATTCACGGGAATCACAACACTTCAAACTATCCTTCCCATGACCTCGACAAGTTCATCAAAAGAAGATGTTTGAGGTCACTTTTGAATACCAAGGACCTCTTATCTGGAACAAACTGCCAACATACCCAAGACAACCCATCATTTACCTTGACTTCTGGAAAAAACTTAACACATATCTTCTTTCAATAGCCATTCTCCCATCTTTCACCTCTTCCTCCCTAACAACCACAAGATCGGTCTTAAAAATGTAACTTCAAGAACTTGATCTAACTCTTATTTTTAACCGCATAGATTCCTTTTAGAAAAATGCGGTATATAAGACACTGTTTTGTACTGTAAATTGGTTAACTGATCAGTTTTATTTTTTTGGGGGGTGGGGATTAATTAATATAAATACCGTACTTGTTTGTAGATCTTTTGGTATTTATCAAACTGTGGTGGTTCTTTTCACTGCCCTGCCACACCCAGAGTGTTGCCAATAGCTGAGGCCCAAGCACTGCTGAGTTCACTCCTGCTTGCCTACCAGTACCCTACGATACTGTCAAAGATACAATGTAATATGCAGAGTGCAAAAATGTATCAACAGGAATTTTGTTCAAAAAGAAACTTCAAAACCATCTCAAACTAATATGAAGTGAATCTTCAGTGTGGGTTAAAGAGCTATAAGAAACCAGATCCTCCATATAGAAGGGCCTCAGTTCAATTGCTCAACTTGGCTCCGGTTACATATATAGTGAAATACTTAACTCCCTTTTCCAGCTGTACACCATCATAGGAGTTCACATGTGTGCTAACATAAATGTGATAATTTAGTGAAACTATCCATGAAGTTTCTTTCAATGTCCATAAACACAGCCCCGTGATAGTAACCCAAATTTAAAGTGAAGCATGAGTGAGTGCTAACACTTTCTTCAGTTCTAACAATCTCAATCTCTGTCATTTAAAGCAAAAGAAAATTGTTCGACCAGGTTTGGTTTCAGGGCCAAATGTCCCTTCTTCAGAAACCCTACGAAGCAATTCTTTTTTCTTTTATTTAAAGCAAAAAATTCAGAAGTGCTGAGCTACACGCTGTTACTTGACACGGGCTAGAAAATGGGGGATGTCATGCACTGAGGTGACATTATACAGCATATTTCAAGCAGGTGAGAAAAATAAACCAATTTAAAGCACTCACCTGCATTTCCTCAGAGGGAAAGGGGAATTTGAAACTGAAGAAAAAGTTTAAAAAAACAGTGTTGTTCTTGTGACTCACATCCTATTAGCTCACATAATCATATTATGTACACTGTTAAAACGGTATAGAAATTTTTTAAATAAATAAATATTCCTTTCAACTAACTCATTAAGATCATTCAGTTGGACAGAATTGATCTTAGCTATCCAAAATTGCTCATGCTACTGTATGCGGGTCATTTTATCTCCTCTAAAATTAGCTGGAATCTGTTTGATAATAAACCATGTTAAATCCTAGAAGAAATGTTTATTTTCCATGCAGTGAGGTACTAAAGGGGCCAACATAGTCCTAGTATGTATTCTACTTTTATGTTTTGCTAAATGCACCTTAATCTGTCATGAGTATCCTACAACAGAGCCCAAAAGCCTAGAATAAATGGGATTTAACACACAAACGTGTGGTGACTAGGGAACAGAGGCCTTCTCTGCTCATCAGTTTTGATGCGGAGAAGGCCTTCGATAGAGTACGCTGGGATTTTTTTTTGTTTTCAGCCCTTCAGGCTTATGGATTTGAGAGTGGCTTTGTCCAGGCCTTTAAAGTACTATACATGGACTCCAGGGTATGTCATAGGGTGAATGGTATGAGTTCTTCTCAATTTCCTATTTGCTGTGGTACCCGACAGGGCTGCCCCTTATCGCCCCTGTTGTTCCTCTTAACTTTAGACCCCCTTCTACGGGAAATCATTCATATGCCAGACATCAATGAGGTAAACATCGGTGATCACAAATTTAAAATAGCAGCTTTTGCTGATGATTTACTAGTGCACCTCTTGAACTCTAGAGCAGTGTTTTTCAACCTTTTTTGGGCAAAGGCACACTTGTTTCATGAAAAAAATCACGAGGCACACCACCATTAGAAAATGTTAAAAAATTTAACTCTCTGCCTATATTGACTATATATAAAGTAATTCTCTTGAATAGGAATCAAATAAACACAAAGAAAGTATTTTATAATTACTTTATTACGAAATAAAAATTATAAAATACTTTATTCAGTGCGAAACCTGCGCCTGTTTGGCTGAACACAAAGCTGATATTCTGGCTGGAATCGAAGAAAGATACACACGTAGCTCTTCATCAACAGCTCTCAGTCTCTCTCTGTATTTGGTTTTTATAGCATACAAAAATAGACAAATATACCCTCCATCCTTTTTATTAAACCACAATAGCAGTTTTTAGTGCAGGGAGCTGCGCTGAATGTCCAGCGCTGCTCTTAACGCTCATAGGCTCCCTGCGCTAAAAACCACTATTGCGGTTTAGTAAAAGGTGACCATATTGTAAAATATAGACAGCAGATATAAATTCAGAACTGTGCATAGTAAGTGAAGGGAAGTTTTCATCTCTGGGAATTTACCCAGTTAACTATTAAGTTATTTGGGCAAATTCCTTTGAAAACTGTGGTAATACTGCCTCCACTTTGCTAAATTTAAAATAAAATCATTTTTCCTACCTTGTCTGGTGATTTCTGGTTGCACTTTCTTCTTCTGACTGTGCATCCAATCTTTCTTCCCTTCTATCAGCCTGTATGCTTTCTCTCCTCCACACCTCATTCCCTCCCCCAACTTTTTCTTCCTCTCTTCCTGACCTTTCTTTCTTTTTTTCTGTTTCTCTTCTTTCCTTCTGTTTCCCTGCCTGCCCCCTTTCTTTCTTTCTCCCTGCCGTTCCCCAAGCCACTGCCACTGCCGCTGCCATCGGGGAACAGGACCCACCAATGGATAACAGGCCCCAAAGCCGACGCCGACGCATGCTCTCCCTGACGTCAATTCTACAATCGGAGAGGAAGTTCCGCCCAGCCAGGCAGTGATTGGCTGGCCCGAACTTCCTCTACGACTGCAGAATTGACGTCGGGGAGAGGAAGACTGATTGGCCCGATAGATTAGATCGCCAAGACAAAGTGAGTCCTGGGTGATCGACTCACTTTGCCTTGGCGAGCTACTGGCGCCCCTGCCTCGGGCCCCCTGTCAGCTCCGGGCCCGGCGGCCCTGCGGCACACCAGGCAACATCTCGCGGCACACTAGTGTGCCGCGGAACAGCGGTTGAAAAACACTGCTCTAGAGAATCTATCCTTGCGCTCTTGATGCTCATTCAGGAATACAGAGATTTTGTAGGTCTCAGATTGAATTTGGACAAATCTGAGGCCCTGACTCCAGTGGGCAGTTTGCATCAAGAGTGGAGGGCTTCTTTTCCGCTTCACTGGGCAGATGGCTCTTTTAGGTATTTGGGCATTCGGCTCCCCCAAAATATTGAAGATCTGTACATGCTTAATGTTCAGTTTTTGTTAGAGGACACTAAATGTCGGTTTGAGCAGTGGCAACACCTGCCTTTGTCTTGATTGGGTCAGATAAATTTGTACAAAATGATAATATTCCCTAAATGGCTATTCATGTTTCAGGTCCTCCCGTTGAAGATAAGGGCAGGGATCTCTCGCGTCTCAATCGGATGGTACGTAAATTTTGCTTGGCCAATAGGAAATCTAAGATTTGTTTCCCTTTTTTATTGGGCACTTGGGGTTCTGGAGGTTTGGGGCTCCCTGATCTCAAGCTTTATAACATTGCGTGTCTTCTTCGGTATGTGGCCGAATCAGTTTTCTATTGCAGGCTCCTCGGCGGCTTTTGACCCGGCATCTTAAAATTAGTTGGTTGGTTTCACCTTTGTGGGAGGAGTGGAAGTTTTTGGTCTTGGGGTTGGGTGGCAATCCACAGATCTCATTGTCTGCTGCCCATTAGGGGCAATGTAGCTTTTCTGCCGGGGAGGGAAAATAAGGCCTTTCAGCACTGGGAGGAGGCAGGGTTCACTCTCCTTGAGCATCTCACCACCCCAGCGGGGTCCCTGATCACTTATGCGGATTTCTCTAGCAGAGTAGACACTAGATGGGGCGATTGTTATGCCTTTTGTCAACTTAAACATTATTTCTTTTTCTTGGAAAACACGGCTATGAGCTTTCCTCTGGGGCCTAAATTACACCACTTCTTTGACTTGGCTGCTCATGGGTTTCTGTTTATTGCAGCTATTCAAAAGGATCTGCTAGATTTGGAACCCGCTAAAGATTTTTCACAACTCTATAGTACATGGGAGGGTGATCTGGGTGGTTTGGTGGTTGCCTGGGATGTCTGGGCTAATATAAAATGTATTTCCTCTGAAGTTCGTAGTACTCAGCTACAGGAAAGTACTTTGAGGGTTGTTCATAGAGTATATGTGTCACCTTCCCAGTTTCATAAAATGGGCTATGCCCAGTCTCCCCTTTGTCTGAAGTATAATCTAGAGGAGACTAATTTTTTTCATGTTTTTTGGCTTTGTCCTGTCATTCACTCCTTTTGGAAGTGGGCAGGGACATATATCCAGCATGTCTTGGGGCAGACCTTGGTTTTGTCTCCGGAGGGTAATTCTGCTGGGCTTATTACTCCGTTGTGAGATTTGGGGATGGGGACCTAGACTTTGGGTCTGAAAGGTTTGTATTCTGGGTCAGAAATCTATTTTGAAAGAGTGGACTTCAGAGGGCTCTCCCTCTTATTGGGGTTGGAGATCTTCTATTCATGAATTGATGGGTTGGGAGGCCAAGGATGCTAAAAAGACCTACAAGTGACGGAAATACTTTTTGGCCATGAGGAAATACTTTTTTACAGAAAGGGTGACAGATGTGTGGAACAGTTTCCTGGAAGAGGTGGTAGAAACAGACTGTGTCTAAATTCAAGAGGGCCTGAGATAGGCACGTGGGATCTCTCGGAGAGAGAAAGAAATAATGGTTACTGCGGATGAGCAGACTAGATGGGCCATTTGGCCTTTATCTGCCGTCATGTTTCTATGGCATTATTATGAAACTTGGAAACGTAACTCTGGTTTTTGATATGTGGATATTGATTTGCTTGTTGTGGGGGAAGGGTGGGGATTTGATTGTTTGTTGTATCCATCGCTTTCTTTGGATTGACACTTGAAGTGGGGAGTGCCGAAGAGTCCCTGCACTCCTGTTTTGTTGTATACTTAACATTTATTGACAAAAGCAAAGTAATCAGTTAAAAAAAAAACAACAACCAATAAAAGGAGGAGAGCAGAACATGCACAGCTGCAGTATGCATACAGAAGAGAAAGACTGCAGGAGAGCGCTAAACTAGTCTGTGAAGTACATTGGAGGCAGAGTGAAAAATCTGGAGAGGATCCCTTCTGCAGCTTGCGGTCATGAGGAAATAACCCTATGGTCTAAAATGTCTCACCTATTGCACTGGAACACAATATTATGGCCTTACCATTGACCTGTACAAGGGCATTAACACCTCTTTTGTTCTGCTGGTTTTGCCATCTTTGCAACCTAGCATCTTTCTGGGTTTGGCTATCACCTTATCACTTTTACCACCTTGAAATCCTCAGATACTCTCATTCCAAGATCCCTCTCCTGGTCTATGTACTTCAGCATCTTGCCTCCTCTATCCCAAACAGCTCCTTTGGATTTCTACTTCCTCAATTTCAACACACTGTACTTCTTTTTGCATTAAATTTTAACTGCCAAATATTAGACCATTTTTCTAAGTTTTGCATCTCGGGGGGGGGGGGGGGTGTATTGCAAGGCTCTGGCACTTCGTCACGGGTATGATTTGTGGGATTAGGTGGAGGGGGGCTGGTGTGGCTTCTTTGGGGCTCATCAGAGTCCAGGGCCTCGGAGTGCCTTTCCGCCCCCTCAGTTCTCGCTTGCCCTGCATAGATTAGAAAAGGGGGAGGAGTTTAGTTGCCGTTTCTCTTCTTTTGTACCTGCTTGTTATATTATTGATATCTTATTGTATATGATGCATCATTGTTTGTGCTGTGCACCCTTGGGGTGCCCTGGTATTGTATTTGCTGTTATTTGCATCAATAAAAATTGTTTGAACCTAAGTTTTGCATCTCATGTTGTTTACACCCTATATGGCGTCCACTCTGCTGCAAATCTTCATGTCATCCTCAAAAAGGCAAACTTCCCCTTTTATGTTTACATGTATTTATTGAATTACAAAGTGCAATACAATATACAAAACAGAATACAACAGTTTTCCTTTACACACGCACCATATATACCCACCCCCCACACTAACCAAACATTAAAGGAGCACGTGAAAGAAATAATCAGCTGCAAATGGTCAATAATCTGCTGCAAATGATCAATAATCTGGTGAGATCCATCCAAAAATGTTCCCAAATCAAACAAAAACGACGCACTTCAATAGTATCCAGATCCCCAAACTGCCTTCGCTCCAAAGAGGCATGTACAATCATGAAAGACCACCACTGGCTATAGGTCGGCAGGTCATTAGATAACCAGTTGGACAGAATGGCCTTCTATCCCATCAAGACCGCTCTGGCCATAAATACTGATAGTCATTTGGGCTTGGGAGAAGCTATTGTATAAATCCCAAAAAGGGTTATAGGTGTTGGAGTCCATCTCCTGCCCCAAAGAGTAAAAACAATACTGTTCCAAATGGTTCCAAAACTGAACAATTTGTGGACAAGCCCAAAACATTTGTCCCAGCGATGCATAGGCTTGAGCACACTTAGGGCAACCATGAGATGGGGTGATGCCCATCTGGTAAGCTCGCATAGGTGGAATATAAAGACATAAGATGATCTTAAGTTGTAGTTCCCAATCAACAATGTTAGCCAATAGTTTTCTTGAAGACTTCAACGCTCATTGGAGATGTTGTGCTGAGAGAGCAATGAAGATCTTCTTTCCAGGATGTCGTCAAAAATCTCCAAATTAATGCCAGATTGACAGTCCTGTATTCCCACCTGGAGAAATTGCATAGGGATTTGTTGTTGAGCTGAGAGACTGAACATTTCAGAGAGAGCTTCCCGACAAGCTTCAGTTAAATGACAGGCCGGTAATGAACGGACATAATGATAATATGCAAAAATGTCCATCTCCAGAAGGCCATAGATATGTTGTAAAGTTGCAAAAGAGGCATAATGTCCAGATTCTGTAAACAAGTGAAAAAGATACATAATTCCATTTGAGCCCACCTTTGAAAGGGTGAGTTCTGGAGCCCTGCCAGAAAGTTACAGTTCTCCTGAATCAGGAGAAAAGGAGAAACAGCTGATGACAGTTTAAGACAATGACAAACCCAGCGCCATGTCTGCCACACAGGGGCAAATATTGGATACATTGTCACCACGGAGCAGAGGGCCAGAGCCAATACATGCAATAAAAAGCTGATATGATAAGGAGAAAGCACTGATAACTCCAACCTAGTGTCAGAAAAATATGGAATTCCTCTATACCAGACCTGAACAACTCAAAAATGATCCAGGGCCGAAACGAAGTCAGAAAATGTAGCGAGGGCCGCAGGTAGTGGCCATGGCTCAAGACACCCGGAAGTGCACGGACGTTGCCGTGATGACATCACGCACATGCAAGACATAATCACGTCAGCATCTGCGCATGTGCAGAGGTCTTCCAGACAGGCCCAGAGATGCCAGTAGGGGGTGCAGCAGGAAAGAGGGTGGGAGAGGAGAGGCACTGGCACCAGCTGATTGCCTACAGCAGTGTTTCTCAACTACTTCAAGCTAAGTTCCCACAACCACAGACCTCTCAAGCTCTGCCCTAAACCCACCCAAGCTCTGCCCCAGATCCTGCTCCTTTTACTAATGGTAATGCAATTTTTTCCTTTCATTTTTCATATACACACAGCAGATATAAATTCTTAAAACTGACACATTTCAATCACTAAATTGAAAATAAAATCATTTTTCCTACCTTTGTTGTCTGGTGATTTAATTAGTTTCTGGTTGGACTTCCTTCTGACTATGCATCCAACATTTCTTTCACAATCCAGCCCTATCCCTTTTGGGTCCAGGTCTCTCAATCTCCCTCTTCTGTTATGATCTTGCATCTCTCTGTTGCACCCCCTCTGTCTGCACCTCCTATAGTCCAGCATCTGCCTCCTGTCTTTCCCCTTTGGTCCAGGCCTCGCTCTTTCTCTGTCTTTCTTCTGCTTACACCCCCCCAATGTCCAGCATTTGTTCTCCTTTTCTCCAGGACTTTATCTGCCTCTTTCTCTCCTTCCTTCCTTCCTCCTTGGTCCAGAATCTTTCCACCTCTCTGCAGTCTCTTTCTCTCTCTTCCTTCTAGACACCCCAAGTCCAACATCTGCTCCTCTCTCTTTTGCCTCCCCTTTGTTTCAGAGTTTCAGATCTTTCTGTCTCTCTCACTCTGTCTTCCCCCTCCCCAGGGCCTGGCATCTCTTCCTCTTTCTTCCAGTCTCCCCTGTCCGCAGCCTGACTTCTCTCCTTCATTCACAAATGCTCCATCTCCACATACTATCTGCATCCTACCAGCGTCTCTGCCAAAACTTTGCTTCTCCAATGTCCCGTTCTTTCCATGTGCCGCATCCCGCCCTACTAGAAACAGGAAGTTGTGGCAGATGGAATGAAACACAGCTGCTGGAAAGCTTCGGGGCTGGTTCCTATCAGTTTCAGAAACTGGCAGTGCTGGCACAATAGCTGAACACCCACGGGCAGGAGAGTGGAGTGAGAGCGGGCTGCTCTATAACAAACATTAATGTGTCTCATCTGGCAGACCATCGCATACCAGGGAATATTAAGCAATCTATAGCCTCTCCGCTCTCTAGGCAAACAAGCTCTGATATATGTCATACCCGGGCACTTGCCCCCCCCCCCAACCATATAAATCGTTGGAGCCCCTTGTAATTTGTACAGAGTGCGAATGTGAAAGTAAAAGTGGCAAAACCTGAAATCTGTAGAGCCATTTTGGGAAGAGCACCATATTATACAGGGCTACTCGACCTGCTGTAGATAAAGGAAACGAGGACCAAATTTTGAGTTTGTAAGGTATCAACCAATAAAGGGTCCATGTTACAAACATTTAGTGTAGTAAGATCCTGGGGTAACCAGACTCCCCAAATATTTAGTGGAATTTTTGGCCCATGAAAAAGAAAAAGTCACCCTCCCAATTGTCCTGTACTGGATAGCCAGGGCTTTAGAATTATGGCAGTTCAAAGAGAACCCCGAATATAACCAGAATTCCTCAAGAGCTTGTAAAAGTTTTGCTGTCGAATGAAATAGCTGGGTGAGTGTAAATAAGTCGTCAAAGCCTTTATAGTGTAATCAGAGATCTTAATGCCTGAAAGTCCGAAACCTTCAAAATCGTTCTCAAGAAAGGCTCAAAATACAGAAGAAATAAAAACAGAGACAAAGGACATCCATGTACTGTATAGTGCTCAGCCCTATCTGAAAAGATGCCGTAATCTGATCATTAATTAACAGGTCCGCAATGCTCTGGTATTCCAGCCATTCACCCCAAAATAATCAAGCACCCCAAACAAATAAGTCTAATCTACTTGATCAAAAGCTCGGGCCACGTCTAGACTAACCAACAGCATGGGTATATCAGGATGGTGAGCGTGAGCCATAGTCAATATCACCCTGCAGACATTCAGCACAGACTGCCTGCCTCTCGCAAAACCCATCTGTTCAGTGCCAATAAGTTGAGGAAGGAGATGCGAGAGCCAGTCCACTAAAATCTTAGCTAATATTTTAATGTCCACATTAAGGAGCAAGATAGGGTAGTATAACTCAGGCGAGGATGCCTCCTTCCCAGGTTTCAATAAGGTGATCAAGGCCTCATTAACCCCCAGGGGAAAGCTGCCACTATCAATAACGTAAGCATAATAGTCCCATAGTGGTGCACAAATATGAGAGGACATTAGCCTATAAAACTGCTGTAAAGCCATCTGGGCCCAGGGCTGAATAATTGTGCTGTATTTGAATCACCCTCTACAATTCCCGAATAGTAAGAGGCGAGTTCAAAGACTCTTTATCTAAATCTGTCAACTGAGGTAAGCTAGAAGATTCCTCCAAATAGTCTGCTATAAGAGGGCTGGAGACCAGATCCCAAGCTGCATAAAAGTTCTGAAAATCATCAAGAAATATTTTTTCTATATGTTCTGATTTATGTTGGAGCGTCCCGGCGCCATCTTTGACACCCAAAATAAATTGCTGTCCCTTCGCTCTTTTCATCAAAGAGCTAAAAGTGTGCCTAATCGATTAACATAACGATGATATTTAAACTTCTGGTAAAACAAAATCTTTTCAGTGCGTTCATGTATGTGGGAATTTAAAGCTGTCTTAGTAGAAATCAGTGTTTCCTTGGTAGTAGGGGAAGGGTGACTATTGTAGTTATGTTTGGCCACCACCAATTCCTGCTCTAAGCGCAGAATGCTCCTCGATAACCTACGATTTCTAGCTATAAAATAAGCAATACAGTCCCCCCTAAGTACCACCTTAGCCGTACTCCAAAACAATTCGGGTTCCTGTAAATGTTGGCCATTAAAATCCAAAATATCTTTCCATTTCTTCTGGGTTTCATTCTAATTTTAGTACCGAAACCTTATTGATTTCTCTTCTTTCAAAAATTGAGAAGGGAGCTCTCTGCTCTTTGACCAGTTTTCCAGGTCTTCCCCAAAAAGCAGACAACCCCTGGAGGAAAGTTGACTCAGGCACTTCTTAGAAGCTATTTTTATTTAAAAACAACATTTATAATCTGCTTTTAACCAAAGCGGCTCACAATTCACATACACGGTCTTAAATACATATAACTTCGCAAGACCAAGTGTAAAACAGGGAAAGGAGAAGAGGTCAAAGTTACAAAATCTATGTCTTAGTCATCTTGGTAACATGATCAATATGGTGAAGTATAGGTCTAACAAAGAAATGGCTGTGCAAAAAGATAAGTTTTGAGCAGTTTCCTAAACTGCAACAAGTTTCCACAAAATCGTAAAGTACCAGTCATGGCGTTCCAAAGAATGGGGCCCGCAGTAGAAAAACATGATTTTTAGTATGCACATATCGTACACTATGCGATTTCTCTGTATCAAGTACATCATAACATTTTACTTCATTTACTTTCAGATATAGGTCTTTCATCAGGTTGTTTTGGATTGGTTCTCTAAATTTCTACTGTCTCAATCTTATTCAGTTAATATTGACAGTGATATGTCCAATTCCTGGCAGCCTCCTTGTGGGGTTCCCCAGGGCTCTCCGCTTTCTCCAATTTTATTTAATCTCTATATGACTACACTGAATACCTTTAAGTTGTCAGCTTGGGAAACGCTGTTCACCTATGCGGGTGATATTTTTATACTGATTGAGATTGATTCAGATATTACCAATTTAATTCTTAAAGTAAATCATTGCATTTCCAAACTTCAAGCTTGGGCTATATCTGTCCAGATGAAGCTTAATACAACTAAAACTAAACTATGGTTAGGCCCAAAACCTGACTGTCTTCCTCCTACTGTAGTTCTGGAATCTGGGGCCTCTTTGCAGATTGAGTTCTCTTCTAAGATATTGGGAGTCCTTTTTGATTCCTCTCTTACCTTTAAAGATCAAATAAATTCCTTGCTCGAGAAGTGCTTTTTTAGTTTACGAATGTTGAGGAAGATTAGACATCTTTTTCATCATCAACACTTCTCTGTTTTGGTTCAATCAATCATATTATCCCGACTAGATTATTGTAATGCTATTTATTTTGGCATTACAAAGATCTGTCTCCAAAGATTACAATTAATCTAGAATACTGATGCAAAGTTGATTTTTGGAAAAAGTAAATTTGACCTTGTGAACCCTTTGCTCCCGAGTCTTCATTGGCTCCCGGTTTACCTTAGAATTCAATTCAAATATGCTTGTATCTCTTAAAATTTTACATGGTATTTTTATGCCCCTCATTCCTTTATTATGGAGCGTTTACAGATTCTCCTATGCAAGAGGCATCCAACAATTTAAACTCTCCCTTCCTTCCAGAAAAGGAATTAAAGGAGTTAAGATCTTTAGTCAATCTTTGGTCTTTAAACTTTCGCAACTATGGAATGAACTCCCCTTAACTCTGAGGAACCCCAATCCTTTCCAATCTTTTCGTAAATTTCTAAAAACTTTCCTATTTGCTAAACATTTTGAAAATTAATCTTTTTGAAACTTCTATTTTTATCTTTTTCAGTTCCTATTTCATTGTTGTAAACTCAGTCGAGCTTCCTTAGTTTGATGACCCGATATATAAAGCTAAACTTTAGTTTAGTTTTAGGTAGTCTTTAAAAGGAGCATCCATAAACAATTAACTAGGGAAATGCCAACGAGCTGGGTTCCGCAAACCAAAGCCCACATTCACATCTACCCAGACCATAGAATGATCTGAAATTACAGAGGGGCCAATGGTCACCGAATCTATATTAAGGAAGGTATTTTTTGTAGTAAGTATATAATCAATTCTGGAGAGTGTTCCATGTGTGCGAGATCGATGTGTATAATCTTAACTTTTCCTTCTAACCCTTTGGCAATTTAATTCACAAATATACTCAACGGAACAGGCCCAGTATCAATCCCTGAGGCACTCCACTACTCACATTCTTCTGAGTGAATTCCATTTACCACCTCTCTCTGTCATCCTCCAGATAGCACAGTTACTTACCGTAACAGGTGTTATCCAGGGACAGCAGGCAGATATTCTTAACGCATGGGTGACGTCACCGACGGAGCCCCAGTACGGACACTTTTTCTAGAAAGTTCTAGTTGGCCGCACCGCGCATGCGCAAGTGCCTTCCCGCCCGACGGAGGAGTGCGTGGTCCCCAGTTAAGCTAAGCCAGCTAAGAAGCCAACCCGGGGAGGTGGGAGGGATGTAAGAATATCTGCCTGCTGTCCCTGGATAACACCTGTTACGGTAAGTAACTGTGCTTTATCCCAGGACAAGCAGGCAGCATATTCTTAACGCATGGGTGACCTCCAAGCTAACAGAGAGGGAGGAGGGATGGTTGGCCATTAGGAAAATAAATTATGTAACACAGATTGGCCGAAGTGTCCATCCCGTCTGGAGAAGGTATCCAGACAGTAGTGAGTAGTGAACGTGTGAACTGAGGACCAAGTGGCAGCCTTGCAGATTTCCTCGATGGGAGTGGAACAGAGGAAAGCCACAGAAGCAGCCATAGCTCTGACCCTGTGGGCCGTGACAGCACCTTCCAGTGAAAGACCGGCCCGAGCATAACAGAACGCAATGCAGGCAGCAAGCCAGATGGAAAGCGTCCGTTTAGAGACAGGACGACCTAGACGGTTAGGGTCGAAGGACAAAAAGAGCTGAGAGGACGAGCGGTGAGCCCTGGTACGGTCAAGGTAGTATGCAAGGGCACGCTTACAGTCCAGCGTGTGCAACGCCTGTTCCCCAGGAAGAGAATGGGGCTTAGGGAAAAAGACAGGCAACACAATGGACTGGTTGAGGTGAAATTCCAAGACCACCTTGGGAAGGAATTTAGGATGGGTACGCAGAACCACCTTGTCATGGTGAAAAACAGTGAAAGGTGGGTCGGCAACCAGTGCATGCAGCTCACTAACCCTCCTAGCAGAGGTGATGGTAATGAGGAAAAGCACCTTCCATGTAAGAAATTTGAGTGAAGTTGTGGCAAGAGGCTCAAATGGAGGTTTCATGAGGGCAGATAAAACCACATTCAGGTCCCAGACGACTGGAGGAGGCTTCAGAGGTGGTTTGACATTGAAGAGGCCTCTCATGAACCGGGAAACCAGTGGATGAGCCGTGAGAGGTTTTCCGAGGATAGGCTCATGAAACGCAGTGATGGCACTGAGGTGGACTCTAATTGAGGTAGATTTGAGGCCAGCGTCGGAGAGAGAGAGCAAATAGTCCAGTACAGTTTCCACCGCCAATGAGGTGGGATCGTGATGATGTAGTAGACACCAAACGGAGAACCGGGTCCACTTCTGATGGTAACATTGGAGGGTGGCCGGTTTCCTAGAGGCATCCAAAATACGACGGACAGGCTGAGACAGATTCTCTGGAGAGGTCAGCCCAAGAGAAACCAAGCTGTCAGGTGGAGCGAGGACAGATTGGGATGTAGTAGAGACTGATGCTGCTGCGTAAGTAGAGTAGGAAACACAGAGAGAGGAATGGGCTCCCTGGAGCTGAGCTGGAGCAGGAGGGAGAACCAGTGTTGGCGAGGCCACCGAGGAGCGATGAGAATCATGCTGGCTCTGTCCCTGCGTAGTTTGGATAACGTCCGCAACAGCAGAGGCAGGGGAGGAAAGGCATAGAGGAACCGATTCGTCCAGTCGAGCAGGAATGCATCCGGGGCCAGACGATGAGGAGAGAAGAGTCTGGAACAGAATTGGGGCAGGTGATGGTTGTGAGGAGCTGCAAAGAGGTCCACCTGAGGAGTGCCCTACTGAGCAAAGATGGAGCGGAGTGTGGGAGGATCCAGAGTCCACTCGTGAGGTTGAAGGATGCGGCTGAGATTGTCGGCCAGGGAGTTCTGTTCGCCCTGGATATAGACAGCCTTGAGGAAGAGACTGTGGGCCGTGGCCCAGGTCCATATGCGGATGGCCTCCTGACAGAGGAGGGGAGATCCAGTGCCGCCTTGCTTGTTTATATAGTACATGGCGACTTGGTTGTCTGTGCACAGGAGAAGAATCTGAGGGTAGAGAAGGTGCTGGAAGGCCTTGAGAGCATAGAACATGACTCTGAGTTCCAGGAAATTGATGTGATGTTGATGCTCCTGAGGGGTCCAGAGTCCCTGGGTGCGAAGATCTCCCAGGTGAGCTCCCCACGCATAGGGGGAGGCATCTGTGGTTATGGTCATGGAGTGAGGGGGTAGATGAAAGAGTAGACCCCTGGAAAGATTTGAGGAGTTCAACCACCATTGAAGAGATTGCTGAAGAGACGATGTCACAGAGATGGGATGAGAAAGAGGGTCCGAGGATTGTGACCATTGGGTGGCAAGAGTCCATTGAGGCGTTCGGAGATGGAGTCGCGCCAGAGGAAGTACATGGACCGTCGAGGCCATGTGGCCCAGGAGGACCATCATCTGCCGGACTGGGATGGAATGATGAAAGAGCACCTGACGACAGAGGTGGAGCAAGGTCCGTTGTCGGTCGGAGGGGAGAAACGCCCTCATCAGAGTGGTGTCGAGAACTGCTCCAATGAACTGAAGTCGCTGTGAGGGAAGCAGATGCGACTTGGGGTAGTTGATCTCGAACCCCAGGAGATGGAGGAAAGAGATGGTGTGATGAGTGGCCTGTAGCACAAGTGGAGACGTAGGTGCTTTCACCAACCAATCGTCCAAGTAGGGGAACACCTGGAGGTTGTGAGACCTGAGGAAGGCCGCCACCACAATAAGGCACTTGGTGAACACCCTGGGCGATGATGCGAGGCCAAAGGGGAGCACTTTGTACTGATAGTGACGGTGTTGTATCTGAAACCGTAGGTAGCGACGTGAAGTTGGATTGATTGGGATGTGAGTGTAGGCCTCTTTGAGGTCCAGGGAACATAGCCAGTCGTGTTGAGAGAGAAGAGGGTAAAGCGTGGCAAGGGAGAGCATTCTGAACTTCTCCTTGACCAGACACTTGTTGAGGTCCCTGAGATCGAGGATGGGACGAAGGTCTCCTGTCTTCTTGGGAACCAGGAAGTAGCGGGAGTAGAATCCCTGACCCCTTTGGTCCGAAGGCACCTCTTCGATGGCATTGAGAAGAAGGAGGGATTGGACCTCCCTCAGGAGGAGGAGGGATTGGGAGGAGTGAGAAGCAGACTCGATTGGAGGATTGTCTGGTGGAAGAGTCTGGAAGTTGAGAGAGTAGCCGTGGCGAATGATGTTGAGGACCCACTGGTCCGAAGTGATGACCTCCCAATGGCTGAGGAAGAGCTGAAGACGTCCTCCAATAGGCTGAGGAAGAGGTAGCGATGGTGGGAGACTGGCTATGCCCTGGAGAAAAGAGTCAAAAGGGTTGAGATGGTTTTGATGGAGGAAGAGGCTTGGCAGGCTGATGAGACTGCGATCGAGCCTGAGGTTGATGCTGGTGACGAGGACGGCGAGACTGTTGCTGAGGCGGGTTGAGAGGTCTGGCCGAGAACCTGCGCTGGTAGGAAGACTGTTGTCTGTAGGGGCGAGCAGGTGGAGTCTTCTTTTTAGGTTTGACCAGAGTGTCCCACCTGGTCTCGTGTGCTGAGAGCTTCTGGATTGTCGAGTCTAGGGACTCCCCGAAGAGTTCGTCACCCAGACAAGGTGCGTTAGCCAGGCGGTCTTGGTGATTAACGTCAAGGTCAGAGACTCTCAGCCAGGCCAAACGGCGCATAGCAACAGCCATGGCAGATGCTCAAGAGGTCAGCTCAAACGAGTCATAAATGGAGCGAACCATGAACTTCCTGAGTTGGAGGAGGCTGGAAATATGCTGCTGGAAGAGGGGGACCTTACGTTCCGGAAGATATTTTTGTAAGGAGGAGAGTTGTTGCACCAGATGCTTCATGTAGAAGGAGAAGTGGAAGGTGTAATTGTTTGCTCTATTTGCTAACATTGAATTATGGAAAAGGCGCTTACCAAATTTATCCATAGTTTTTCCCTCTCTGCCAGGAGGGGTGGAAGCATATACACTGGAACCCTGAGATTTTTTCAAGGTGGACTCCACCAGGAGAGATTCGTGGGGCAATTGAGGCTTGTCAAACCCTGGGATTGGAATGACAAGCTATCCAGTTTGCGAGGGGCCCCGGGAACAGTGAGGGGAGTCTCCCAGTTTTTATAAAAAGTTTCTCGTAAGATGTCTTGGACGGGCAACTTCAAAAATTCTTTGGGAGGTTGCTCAAAGTCTAGGGCATCGAGGAAAGCCTGAGACTTTTTAGAGTCGGACTCTAATGGGATAGAAAGAGCTGCTGACATCTCCCTAAGGAATTTAGAGAAAGAGGACAGTTCCGGTTTGGAAATGGTGTCGGCCATGGAGGGTTCTTCGTCGGTTGACGAAGCGTCCTCTTCGGTACCGTGCGGGGAGTCTTCCCATAAGTCCGGGTCCCTAACGTTGGGGTGTGCACGTCTGGACTTCGGTGTGGAAGGCTCGGTATGGCGGGTCTTTGAGAGAGATTTGCCTGAGCGTACCGAGGCGGTACCGGGTGAGGAAGACTAATGTCGTTCCTGGGACCGGGAAGGGTCGGCAGCGGCACGGGCATGCACTGTAGGCAGTTCAGCCAAGAGTACCGGCATGGAGGTATTAATCGGTACCGAGGGGGTAGACACCGATGGGACAGTGCGAGGCTCGGACCGGTCCTGTACCGGAAGGTGCGGGGCCAGCAACGCCGGCAACAGTTGTTGTAGTTGTTGCTGCAGCTGCTCCTGTAATTGGGATTGGAGTATGGCCGCGATGCGGTCATCCAGGGGGGGGCACCGGTACCGCTTTTTTCTTCTTCGGTACCATAGGTGCCGCTCTACGCTCCGGCGATGAGGAGGCCGATGACGAGGCACTCACCGATATCGGAGCGCGGAGCGTTTACGGGCTCGGTGCGGTGCCGGAAGGGTTGGCGTCGCAACCGTGGCAGGAGGGCGTTCTAGAGAAGTGGAAGGCTTCTTAGCTGGCTTACCTGGGCCCAGCGACCCCGAAGAAGGATCCGGTGGTGTCGACGTAGTCGGTGCCGACTTTGGAGGTGCCGTCGACGTCGTGGCAGATTCCATGGCAGATCCGGTACCGAACAAAATATTTTGTTGGATCTGCCTATTTTTTAAAGTGCGCTTTTTAAGCGTAGCACAGCGGGTGCAGGTGTCAGCCCGATGCTCTGGACCCAAACACTGGAGGCACCAATTGTGCGGGTCGGTGAGAGAGATCGGGCGTGCACACCGCTTGCACTTCTTAAAGCCCGGTTGAGGGGGCATGAAGGGAAACACGGCCTCCGCAAAATCGAATCCGGAGGCCTGTATGGTGGCAACAGGCCCCGCCGGGGCCGGCCTGAAAAAATAAGGAAAACTCGAGGAGTTGTTTTTTTTTTTTTTTTGAAAGCAAAAATAAAGGGAATCCGAAGAAGAAAATTAGAAAAAAAAAGAGAAAATACGCGAGCGGGAAGGCAAAAATTAGTTTTTCAACGGCCGTTGAAAACACATGCGTCTTCTTCGCTCCGCGGAAACGAAGAAACTGGGGACCACGCACTCCTCCGTCAGGCGGGAAGGCACTCGCGCATGCGTGGTGCGGCCAACTAGAACTTTCTAGAAAAAGTGTCCGTACCGGGGCTCCGTCGGTGACGTCACCCATGCGTTAAGAATATGCTGCCTGCTTGTCCTGGGATAAAATCAGTTTCTAATCCAGTTCACTAACTTGAGCACTAACTTCAGCATGTTCAGTTTGTTCACAAGACTCTTGAGGTAATCTACATATATAAATACCTTAGCTACTGCTGTCATAAATATTCAATGCATGAGCAGAACAAGTTTTCCGGAGAGTGACAATATTCATATCACTATCCAGATAACTCATAGGGAAACAGTTTGAATATCATTACTATCTAGATGGTAGCAGTACTCCCTGTTCTGCAAGAATATCTGGTGCTGGATAATGGCACTGCAATAATATTTGGTGCTGAATAACTTAATTGTAGCAGTCAGTATTTAAAACTAAACAACCAGCACCAAGTTTGAATGCTGATCTGAAGAGTTCCCTTGTAAGTTTTTACATAGTTTATTACCAAATGATCAACTCGGTATGACCAGTTTTAAACTACCTTATATTCTAGGATCTTGAACAAGAAGAATTTGGAGCGTACCGTCTTTTTTTTTTTTTTTTTAAGCGGGGGGGAGGGGGGGTGGAACGAGACCTGATCTGGTAGACTAGAACAGAATATAAAATATGGATAAGATAAGTAAGATTAAAAAAAAAACCAAAACCATCTGAAATACCTTGGAGTTTCTTCAGCACAGCCACTTCCATTTTCAGGACTTGTTTTGGTTGTTGGGCAGATTCTACCTTTAGTGCAACATTTTCTCTGGTGAGCAAGTCTAAAGCATCGTAGATTTCTCCAAATCCTCCACCTCCTATTTTTCTCAACTATAAAACAAAGTGGAGAAAGTAAAACAAGAGTAAAAAAAGAAGAATACAATATTATTGGCCGTGTTGACTAGTCACTGGTTATTTAAAACAGTGTTTCTCAACTTCTTCAAGCCAAGTACTCCTAAGTCTAACAAATATCAACCGAGTACCCCTGCCCAAGCTCCGCCTGAGACCTGCCCAGACTCTGCTCCTGACCCCACGCCTATAATAGTACCAATTGTAATGCAATTTCTTCCATCCATTTTTCATATACACACAATATAATCTTATTAATACATAATAAAGAAGTCAAGGCAGATGACTTTAAAATATGCAATGTCATCTCAGTAACAACTATAGAAAAACAGAAAAATATAGTGCAAATACAGACAGCAGATATAAATTCTCAAAATGGACTAAATTGAAAAATAAAATCATTTTTCCTACTTTTGTTGGCTGGTGATTTCATGAGTCACTGGTTGCATTGACTGAATCCAATGCATCCAATATTTCTTTCTTTCTGCCTCCTGCACGCTTCCTCTCCTCTGGTCCTCATTCCCTTCCCCAACCAATATCTCTCTCTGTCCCTCCATGAGTCCATGTCGTCTCCCTCTCTCATCCCCCAGATCATGTGCAGCATTTTTCACCACTGCCCACCAACCCCATGCCTATTTCTCCTTCTATCACCCCTCTCTAGCACCATGCCACATCTCTTCCTCCATCACTATGTCCAATATTACTCCCCCTTGCATCTCTTTCAATCAGTCCCTCTGTCCCCGCTCCACAACCATATTCAATATTTCTCCCTCTCATTCTTCTTTTCCACATGCATCTCTAACTCTCTTCTCTCTCTATGCCCAAATTTTCCTCTTTCTTCCTTTCCCCATGTGCCACCATCTCTTTCCCTCTCATTCACGCCCAACAATTCTCCCTTTCTATTCCCTCCCTCCTATGTCCCAAGTTAATGCCCCCTTCTTCCCTCTCTTCTGTGTCCCATATTCAGGCCACCTCCCTTCCTTCTGAGTCGAGTTCATGCCCCCTCCCTGCCTTCCAGCCGTTGTCCCAGAATCATGCCCCTCCAATGCCCCTTACTCCTTCCCCCCTCCTTTCTCCCTTTGTCCCAGAAAGATCATGTACCCTTACTTGTTCAAGCCGCACTCACTCCATCTGTCTTCATCAGCTTGTTGGGGGGATGTGCAGGCAGCGATTCACACGTTGCACGTGGCTGACCCACAAGCTTTCCCTCCAACATCAGCTCTGACATCGGAGAGAAGGTTTCTAAGTCAGCTAGGTGCAGAGTGTGAACCACAACTGGTTGCACGTCATCCTAACAAGCCGCTGAAGGATAGAGTGAGGCAAGGAGGTACATAAGAATTGCTGCTGCTGGGTCAAACCAGTGGTCCATCGTGCCCAGCAAACTGCTCACGCAGTGGCCCTTAGGTCAAAGACCAGTGCCCTAACTGAGTCTAGCCTTACCTGCGTACGTTCTGGTTTAGCAGAAACTTGTCTAACTTTGTCTTGAATCCCTGAAGGGTGTTTTCCCCTCCGGAAGAGCATTCCAGTTTTCCACCACTCTCTGGGTGAAGAAGAACTTCCTTACGTTTGTACGGAATCTATCCCCTTTTAACTTTAGAGAGTGCCTTCTTGTTCTCTCTACCTTGGAGAGGGTGAACAACCTGTCTCTATCTACTAAGTCTATTCCCTTCATTATCTTAAACGTTTGGATCATGTCCCCTTCTCAGTCTCCTCTTTTCAATGGAGAAGAGGCCCAGTTTCTCTAATCTCTCACTGTACAACAACTCCTCCAGCCCCTTAACCATTTTAGTTGCTCTTCTCTGGACACTTTCTAGTAGTACCGTGTCCTTCTTCAAGTACAGTAACCAGTGCTGGATGCAGTGTTCCAGGTGGGGGCGTACCATAGCCTGGTACAGCGGCATGATAATTGGGAACCTTTCCCACCCCCCGCTGACCCAGAAAGCTTTCATCTAACATCAGCTCTGACATTGTAGGGATTGACTTTGGAAGGGAGGGAGGAGAGGAATCCCTAGCGACTTCAGCAGGTGGGGCAGGCAGCATGGAGTAAATAAGACTAAAAATATTATAATGCTTCCGTATCACTCTATGGTACAACCTTACCTTGAGTACTGCGTTCAATTCAGGTAACTCAAAAAGATATAGCAGAATTCAGGTAACTCAAAAAAGATATTGCGGAATTAGAAAAGGTTCAAAGAGCGATCAAGATGATAAAAAGGATGGAATTCCTCTCAAATGAGGAAAGACTAAAGTGGTTAGGACAGTACTATTTGGTATGTCAATGAGGAAAAAGAGTCAAATATCATCAAATAACAATAAGCTTTTATTGATAATGACAGGAGTCGCCATTCAGCATATTACAAGTAATTGGAAAAATTACAGTAGACAATTATAATTTTTGGTGGAACTCATTACATCACATATATAAAATGGAAAGAACAATAGCTATACAACAAGGGAACTATAAGAAATGTAATAAAATTTGGGAGCCATTAACTTCTTATTGTAATGAGTAAACACCATTTGCTATTGAACTTTACACCGTTTAATGTTTGGGGGGGGCGAGAGGTATATTTTATTATTCATATTGGGAAAATAATAGAGGAATGATGGGTGGGGAGGGTGGTAATTTTATGTATTGTAAGACAATTTAGAAAGATTATCAAGTGATGTGTTTAATTGTAATGTTTTATTGATTGTACACTTGATGTAAGATTGAAAATGAATAAAGATTTAAATTGAAAAAAAAGAGGTTAGGACTCTTCAGCTGTGAAAAGAGACAGCTAAGGGGAGATATGATTGAAGTCTACAAAATCCTGAGTGGTGTAAAACAGGTACAAGCGAATCAAGTTTTTACTCCATCAAAAGTTACAAAGACAAAGGGACACTCGAAGTTACAAGGAAATACTTTTAAAACCAACAGGAGGAAATTTTTTTTTACCCAAAGAATAGTTAAGCTCTGGATCACATTGACAGAGGATGTGGTAAGAGTGGTTAATGTAGCTGGGTTTAAAAGAGATTTGGACAAGTTCTTGGAGGTAAAGTCCATAGAATGCCATTGATAGTCATGGGGGAAGCCACTGCTTACCCTGGGATTGGTAGTATGGAATATTGATACTATTTGGGTTTTTGCCAGGTACTGTGACCTGGATTGGCCACTGTGGAAACCATATACTTGGCTATATGGACTATTGGTCTGACCCAGTGTGGCTATTCTTAAGTGGATTTTTTTTAGCAGGAATACACTGGACCCAAGAAACTAGAATCTGGCAGATAAGGCCTATGATTCAGAGACTGTGAGGCCAGTCATGGACCTCATGGCAACAGCTAAAAATGCAAATACTCCAAAACTTTTCAGAAGCACCAATTCAACCCATTGCCTAGCTTTAGCCTATTATATATATTTCTTCTGTGGAATTTGCTAAGCTAGGTTTTTCAAAAAGTGGAGAGATACTGGGAGCTTGTAAAGCCGGTGGGCCCAGTTGGTGGAGAAGACTATGGTACAAAGATTCCAGGAGGCTCAAAGTGGAGGATCCATTAATTTTACCAAGGGTTCCTAATTCAGGGCCTGATCCAGATGCAAAACATGTATCCATTTTCTCTTGTGGCACAGCTCTTGAGGCTACATTAAGGAGAGATCCCCACAAAGACAGTGATTCTACCATGGCACTTGAATTTATTGCCTTCTGTTTTGAAGCAGGTGTCTTTTGAACCTCTTAAGGAAGCATCATTGAAAGATATTATGTAGTCTGTGCTTCTAGTGGCCATCTGTGCAGCTAGAAAGATTTCAAGAATTGCAAACTCTTGTCATGCCAAGAACCCTTCCGATTATTTTGCATGATAAACGTAGAGATACTTTGCATGATAAACGTAGAGATACAATCAGTCACTTCCTTTCTGCCCAAAGTGGTATCTCAATTTCATATTAATCAATGAATATCCCTTTTGGTTTTTCAAGAGGTGGAAGACAGAGATGGGGCTTCGGCATAGTTTGGATATGCACAGATCCTTGTACTATTATCTAAAGACGACTGAGGTGTTTCAACAGTTAGATCAGCTATTCAGGTTGTCCAGAGGTGCTTGTGTGGTGGTGGCAATCTCAGTGGATCAAAGAGGCTATACCATCAGCATACATTGTGTGGGTATTACCCACTACTTTCTATCCTGAAACCACATTCTGAAAATACCTACCCTGCTGGGAATATGCAGGTAAGCTTTCAAAAGATCCAGGAAGGTGTCAGAAGATTGCCATAGATGAAAACAAAAACTGTGGATACAGATGTTCTGGAGATAATTTATTAAACACCGACATATAAAACCATGAAAATTCAATTTAAAAAGTACAATGATAAAAAATACTGTGATAAAAATCCAATCGGACCCTACACGGTCCGTGTTTCAGCGAATACACCTTCCTCAGGGGTCCTTCTTAGCATTTTTTTGCTACTTCAGCTTGTCTGCGGTGTTTTTTGCTCACATGTTTAAAAGACAATAGACTGTTTTCAGTCCAATTCTTTATATGTGAGGTTGCAAACCATTGGACCCCTGAGGAAGGCGTGTTCACCGAAACACGGACCGTGTAGGGTCCGGTTGGATTTTTATCACAGTATTTTTATCATTGTACTTTTTTAATTGAATTTTCATGGTTTTATATGTCAGTGTTTAATAAATTATCTTCAGAACATCTGTAGCCACAGTTTTTGTTTTCATCGGTGGATTGTTTTCACTGTGGATCATTGGGTCTCCCCATTTTTCTTACAAGATTGCCATAGACAGAGACTTGTAACATCTCTATCTGAAAGTGTGGGATTTTGAGACAAGTATTGACCCTTTTTAGGTCAATAATGACCCAAAAGGAGCCACTTTTCTTTTGGACCATAAAATAAATAGAGCAGTGATTTTGCCCCAACTCTGAAGGCAGCACTAGTCCTATTGTACCCAGATCTAGCAGATTCAGGAGAGTGAATGAGATCCCCTGTGGCTTGCTGTAAAGATCCAGGCCGAGATCATGAAGGTATTGTGCACTGGATGAGCAAACTGCAGGAACCTAACTGATCTCTTCAAGGAACCGAGGTTACATGGGCCCATTTGTGGCTAAAGAGGGCCATCCTGCTCCCATCCAAGCAAACATACCCTCACTATATACTTTTAAAGCCTTCAGCAGAGTTGGAAGTTCCAGAATCTCATGACCTCTTAGAACCACAAAAAAGGACCCCAGCTTGAAGGGCTTAAGGGCCTTAAATTGAACCCAGGACACCTATGAGCCTTACATGCCAGAAACCTTTCTGATGCAACTTGGGGAGCTGGAGAGGGTGAACCTCCTCAAGTTCTTTGACCAGCTTTTCCAGGTCTTCCCCAAAAAGCAGACAACCCCTGAAGGAAAGTTGACTCAGGCACTTCTTAGAAGCTATTTTTATTTAAAAACAACATTTATAATCTGCTTTTAACCAAAGCGGCTCACAATTCACATACACAGTCTTAAATACATACAACTTCGCAAGACCAAGTGTAAAACAGGGAAAGGAGAAGAGGTCAAAGTTACAAAATCTATGTCTTAGTCATCTTGGTAACAAAGAAATGGCTATACAAAAAGATAAGTTTTGAGCAGTTTTCTAAACTGCAACAAGTTTCCACAAAATCGTAAAATACCAGTCATGGCGTTCCAAAGAATGGGGCCCGCAGTAGAAAAACATGATTTTTAATTTGCACATATCGTACACTATGCGATTTCTCTGTATCAAGTAGCTGACGATTTTCAGATCTCAGTGCTCTTGATGGGTTGTACTATATCAGGCATTTAGTCAGATAATCTGGCAAGCTGTCATAAACACACTGTTGAACAAGTCCACCACCTAGTGGCACTGCCAAAACCACCTTTAGGCTGCTACAACTAAGGCCACAGAATAGGAGGTTATTTTCAATAAATCACAAAGGATATCTACCAGGAAGGGCACTCCCAATTCCAGCTAGTGCTAACTATGTACAAAGCCTGAGCACACTTTATGGCATCAGCTCCCTAGATTATCAGCTCTCCAGGTTTTCTAAGAAAGGTGTGAAATAAATCCAATCCCCCCTATAATATACTCTTCAGGAAGGATGATGAGTTTGGGTGATATGAACTGTTTGACAACTCAGATATTTAATATGGGATTACTGTACGCCTATGTCTAATTTGGGGAGATGAAAATTTGAACATAATTGAATATTTCAGATGTCTGTGATTTTTTTTGCAGTAAAGGTATTTGATTAAACAGTATGTGGTATTTAGAGGATGAAAGTCATTATGAATATGACCTAAGATAGTAATTTGACTTGAATTTAATGACTTATTTTGTTCTTTATTATTCTTCAAAGAAGTTTGATTTAGCTACTTTGTTTTTGTGCATTTTTCATTCCTAAACATTAAATTCTATCAGCCATAGAAGTCATTTGCATAAAGCAGTTCAGCAGCATCTGGATATGAAATTAACAAGATTATTAACATACTATACAAAAAGAGCTTTGAAAAATACTTACTACTTTCCATCTTTCCTTGACCAAGATTCCCACACATAAGATGTCAGGTTGCTCTCCTCCTCCACTCATTGCAATCTGATGTAATGGCAAAACCGTTATGCAGAGCGTACGTCAGTACTGATAATCTGGCTTCCAGACGTGTCTTCCATTTAACCCAAAGCTAGAGAAAAACAGCAGAATAAGAGCTCTCAATAGCTAACACATGTGTCCTGCACTTAATGTTATGCACACCATTTAGGTTTGCATGAATAAAAGTCTAATAAATGAAATGAAAGTAAGCAAGTAATCTCACACTGTCCTGCCCTGCTTACAATATACAATGCTAGAAACCTTTATTGTGAAAGTACTACATTTTTTGTCTCTCCTTACCACCACATAAAGAGCTTCTTTACAAAATCTAGTCTACTTCAGCAGTTATGACACCTTATGAAATGACTGCAGATATGCCAAAGATGGCCCTCCCCAAAGCTGAAGATGTGCTACTGCTAAGCTGGAGATTTAAGGCTAATGTGTGAGGTTTCTTTCGTAGGCCCATCCATGTCTTAAACCAGCTCTTGCATATGTACATTGCATAATCTTGACATTTTCTAAACAATAAATAGAAGATAAAATTACTTTTTCTACCTTTGTTGTCTGGTTGCTGCTTTATTCTCTCTTCTCTTGCCAGGGCATTTCTTCTCTCTCCATGTTCATCATCTTCTCTCTGCGTCCCTATCCACTCTGTCCAGTATTACCCCTCTTTGTCCTTATTCCTCCCCTTATCACCCATTCCAACCTCTATCTGTGAGGCCAGTCTCTCTCCATTCCCTTCCTTTCCTCTATCACCACCACAAGAAAGAAAGACAAAGACAGAAAGAAATCTCATTCACTTGTGTCAAGAAATCTCCACCCTCAAATAACCTTCTGCACACCAGATGTTATGCCTGCTCATTCACATGGCATCAACGGTTCATGTGACCTCATTTATATACCTTCACTTCAGAATTCCACAGTGGACGTTATCAACACAGTGATCCCTCTTTGTTCTAGTTCATCACCACAGATCTATGGCACTCTTCAATGGTGGATGATAGCATAAAATCTTAACCGGGGTCTCCTTTTCATCCCCCTTACCACCAAAAACTTCTAGCCATGCATGCTTCAATACTAGATGGGGAGTTCTCTACACTCAGGGAATGTGGTCTCTCACCACACAGACCCTTCATATCAATCTTCCAGAGCTGTGAGCAATAGGTAATGCTCTAAGAAGATTCCAGAATCATCTCCTAAAGGTAGTGACCACGGCTAAAGGTACCCGGAAGTGCATGGACATTGCTGTGATGACATCACGCGCATGTGTGATATCATGTTGATGTCCAAGCATGAACTGAGTCCCTCCAGACAGGCCCTGAGATGCCAGTAGGGGGTGCCAGCAGGGAAGAGGGCCGGACAGAAAGGAGAGGTGCCGGCACCAGCTGATTGTCTACAGTAGTGTTTCTCAACTACTTCAAGCTAAGTACCCCCTAAGTCTAACAAATATCAACCAAGTTCCCCCAACTACAGACCTCCCAAACTCCACCCTAGCCCACCCAAGCTCTTCCTCAGATCCTGCCTCCTTTACCAATTGTAATTCAATTTTTTTCCATTCATTTTTCATATATGCACAATATACACAGCAGATATAAATTCTCAAAACTGACACATTTCAACAACTATATTGAAACTAAAATCATTTTCCCTACCTTTGTTGTCTGGTGACTTTATTTTTCTGTGCTTTTAACTATGTTTCCAGGGCCTTCTTATCAATTGACTGTTTTTCTCTTCTTCTACACTTTCTGCCCTGCATCTATCTTTAAAAATACAAAGTACCCAAAGGGGAATATCAAAAGAGTCAATTATCACAAAATCCACTGATATAAACCAAGAAAGGGGGAAGCACTGCAAACAAATTACCACAACCCTACAAACGAGGGAAACAACGTTATTTGAATAAATGTGAGGCCTCAATGCAATAGTAAAAGCTATGGTGCGCTGATTACCAGTGCACAGCGTAGCTTGAGAGACAGTCCCGCTCCAATGTGTTAATCCAGGAGCATTGGTAATAAGTGCACCATAGCCTCACATTTATTTTATATTTATATATTCAAATAACGTTGTTTCCCTCGTTTGTAGGGTTGTGGCAATTTGTTTTCAGTGCTACCCACCTTTCTTGGTTTATATCAGGGGATTTTGTGATAATTTGACTGCATCTTTCTTTGGCATTAACTTAACATTCAAATTTTCTTGCTTTCTTCTCAAAATCTACTTTTACATGTCTTATCTTCCTCTCTCTCCCCTTCCCTCCCCATTTCCATGGTCTGACACATCTCTCCTTCTCTCCCCAGTAGTCCAACATATCTCTCCCTCCCTCCCAGTGGTCCGACATCTCTTTCCTTCCTTTCCCCCCTTCCCAGTCTGGCATCTCTCTACTACTACTACAGTACTACTATTATTATTTATATAGCGCTACCAGACTCCCCTCCGTCCCTTCCATGGTATCTCTCCTTCCCCCGCCCCCCCCAAGTGTAACATTTCTTTCTCCATTTCTGCCCCCTACAGTCCATCTCCCTTTCCTTCCTCCTTTCTTGTCCCCCTACCAGTCCAACATTTCTTTCTCTCTTCCTCCGCACATGCTTCTCCTCCGGCACTCCCTCCCTCCCCAACCAACATCTCTCTCTCTCTCCCTCCATCACTCCAACTTTTCACTCTCTGCCCTCTCTCCTTCTCTACTTTCTATCCTCACCATCCACCTCGTCCTCTCCATGAGTCCAACACTGTTAGCCTCCTGCACACTTTCTCTCTCTCCTTGCCTGTTCCTTTGAGTGATATCCTTCCTTCCCACCCCCAACCAATGTTCTCTCCCCATGCGCCATTTCTTCCTCTCCTCCACTCCATGTCCATTTCTCCCTCTCTCATTACTGTAACTCCTCCTGCAACAATTTTCCTTCCTTCTCTTCTCCAACCCTAATCACAACTAATATGCTCTCCCCCCATCTCACCCGCCCCTCCAGTGTGTAGCAGCTTTCCTTTCCCTCCCCTTCTGCCAGGTACAGCAGCACCTCTTCTCCCTTCCTTTTCTTCCCTCCCCCCTGTCCAGTAGCACCTCTCCCCATGTTCAGTAGTACCCCTTCTCCCTACACCCCTGTCCAACTGTACCCCTTCTCCCTTCCCTTTCCCTCCTCCCCTCTCCAGCAGTATCCCTCCTCTCTCTAGCAGCAGCTCACTGTGTGCATTTAACTGCCGCTAGCATTCATTTAGACGCGGTTTCATCAGGCAGCCTCAGGGCCTTTATTAGACCTGCCTGACTGACAAAAGAAGTTGCATCATCGAAGTGGGCCAGCTTAGCAAAGGCCCTGAGGCTGCCTGATGAAACAGCGGCTAAACTAATGCTAGCGGCAGCTGTTTGGCGAAGTTAAAACCACACAGAGCTGTTGCTGCTGGTCTGGGGATAGGGCAAGAAGACAAGAAAGGCAGAAGTCCTGGGAGATGCACGACAGCAGCTGCAATGGCACTGCACCACATGTTGAGAATCTCTGGCCCAAAGGATGTACCTTGCGGCGAGAGGCACATCCTGTAGGCAAGTCAGCTGGCCGGTGCCTCTCATCCTCCTCAGTGTGCCACAGCACACTTGGAATCTCAGGAGGCACACTAGTGTGCCACAGCACAGTTTCTGATACACTTCTTTAGAGTCTTTGCTAGGATTTTATAAAAAGTGTTCTAGTCAAGATTAGTATTTTAGGTTGCATTTCAGAGCATAGGAAAGTTTTTGTTTAGTGTTTAACATTAGTTTAAAGTACAGCTAGAAAAAGTAGCCCTACATAGCATAATTTTTTGCAAAGGTCTTTTCAGTTAGGCCAGTGAATCATAAACTGTGTGCTGCGTGACACTGGCAGATTGCCTACAGAACGTGCCTCTCATGGAGAGCACATCCTGTAGACAGCCACGATCCCTCTCCTTTTCTCCATGCTTCTTCTGTTGAGCAACCCCCACTGGTGGCTCAGGGCCTGTCTACAGGGCCTTCATGCATGAACAGATGTCAGTGTGATGTCATCGCATCGACATCCGCACACTTCTGGGTGCCCTCCAGCCACGACCCCCCGTTTAGAGTGCCGCGGCTCCGAATAGTTTGCGTGACACCGAGTTAGGCAGTTAAACTGCTCTTTTGTTTAGTTGCCTTTCAGTTAAATGAGGGGTGTCAAACTCAGTCACATTAAGGGGACAAAATCCAAAACACAGGCTAAGTTGCGGGCCAGTCCTCACCCAGTCTCCACAACAAACCCCACTCTCATAATAGTACTAATTGTAACACCAATTTTTCCATTCATTTTTCATGTATACACACACAAGATAATCTTATCAATAACACATAATGGTTAACTACTAAATTAAACTACACAAAGCACACTGTATGCTTCTCAACATTCATTCCTACCAGAACACAGATAACCCCTATGTAAATACATGACCAAAAACTAAAAGTACTAATATATACAAAGGAAACCCTAAGATACAAGACTCTGCATGCAGTACAACCCCAGAATAAAAAAAAGAAACAAATGCATTTCTTCCTGAACCATGCAAAATATAGACAGCAGATGTAAATTCTCAAAATTAACACAATTCAATCAATAAATTGAAAATAAAATCATTCCCCCTACCTTTGTTGTTTCCCTCCCTCCATGCTGTGCCTCAACTAGGTGCCTCCCTCCAGCGGGTGTCTTACCTTCTGACCAGCTCCTGTATGAGTCACCCTGCACTTATTCTGCCCTTTTAACCTTTCCTTTACTCAGGCACTATTGTTTAACTCACAGGTGTCAAACTCAAGGCCCGTGGGCCAAATCCAGCCCACCTGGCCGTTTTATGCGGCCCGCAGTGTGATGCAGTGTTTTCATTGCCACTTCCCGGTGTTCAGTATTATCTTCTGGCTAGCTCCCTCCTCCTCACTGCCACATTGTGCACAAAGCTGTGGGCGGCTGCTGCGGCTCCTCGCTTGTCCCACGCCATATCTGGAAGCATTCCCTCTGACATTGCGACGTCAGAGAGAAGGCTTCTGGTTCAGGTGCAGGATGCGCGTAGGAGACGCCTGTGGCTTTGTGCACACTGCAACAGTGAGGAGGAGGGAGCCGGCCAGAAGATAATATTGGGGGTGGCAATGAAAACACTGCATCGCAACACTGTGCTGCATAAAACGGCCAGGTGGGCTGGATTTGGCCCACGGGCCTTGAGTTTGACACCTGTGAGTTAAACAATAGTGCCTGAGTAAAGGAAAGGTTAAAAGGGCAGGATAAGTGCAGGGTGACTCATACAGGAGGTGAAGCTGACATCACTTTAAAACTACTAACAAAAAGGTAACCCAGACCTCAACTGCTTCTTGTTTTGAAGAGGTGCTGAGTAAGGATCTGCTAAGGCAGGGGTGTGAAAATCAATCACATTAAGGGGCTGAAATCTAAAACACATGCTAAGTCGCAAGCCATACCCCACCCAATCTCTGCCCCAGACCCCACCCCCATAATAGTACTAGTTGTAACACCATTTTTTCCATTCATTTTTCATATATATATATATATATATATATATATATATATATATATATATATATATATATATATATATATATATATATATATACACATACACACACATACAATATAATTTTATTAATGGTTAACCACAAAATTAAACTACACAAAGCACACTATATGCTTCTCAACATTCCTACCAGAATACAGATAGCCCCTATGCAAATACGGGACCAAAAACTATAAGTACTAATTTATACAAACAAACCCCTAAGATTCAAGACTCTGCATGCAGTACAACCCCAGAGAAAAAGAAACAAATGCATTTCTTCCCGAACAGTGCAAAATATAAAATACAAAAAACCCACCCACATTTTAACTATATAACACCACTTTTGAAGTGTAGATAGTGCTCAGAAACAAATGAATGGTGCAAAGATCACAAGCGGGGTAATACCCCATAGGCTGTGTCTTTGAAAATTCAATCACTGCACTTTGAAACACTCTTGTGGTCACAATGATCCAAACTTTTAAATTGTATAAATAATCAAAAACTTATTTGTACTCATCTCGGGTATCAGCCACCTTATCCATTTGCTGTTTTTCTCTCCTTCACTTTCTGCCATACGTCCATCTTTCAAAATAGAACAAAACACAAAAAAAACCCTCATCAGTGCTGGGCAAGTTTCTCAAATAGTATCTTCATAACACATTTAAAGGCTTTTAAATATTTAAATGTGCTCATAAGCTCTTCAGCAAAGCGCCACAGCAGCGGTACAATGTCGCTGGAAAGGTGCTTGAATTTTAATCATTCCACTCGAAAACTCCAAAAAATTCTGCCAGAGGAACTTACAAAGATACAAACAAAAAGGCAGTACAGTCAATAGATTCTCAGAGAGGTGTTATAGCCAAACCCTGGAGGCGAAATAAAACGCCCTATGCACCAAATGGAAATATAATTATGGCTCTACAAAAGTTGTTTAACAGTAGCTCACTTATCTGAAAAGGTCAGTTCACGGCTCCAACACAGTCTGTGTTTCGCTACGCTACATCGGGAAGCTGGAAGAATAAACTTTTTATATTGATTTTGTTTGCAGTGTGCAGTGCCTGAGTCCTTTGGTCTACACACTTGATGTTGTTGTTTGTAGAGCCATAACATTTGCCACTCTAGTAGAAGCAAGTATCCTTGCTCCATGCAATGTGTTATGATTAAAATTCAAGCACCTTTCCAGCGACATTGCACCTTGCTGAAGAGCTTATGAGCACATTTAAATATTTAAAAGCCTCTAAATGTTATATGAAGATACTATTTGAGAAACTTGCCCAGCATTAATGAGGGTTTTTTTTGTGTTTTGTTCTATTTTGAAAGTATTGCCCCCTCAAGTGGACTGTAACTTAAAATCCACGGTCTGTTTGGATCATACATCCTTCTTTAGCATGAACTTTTAACATTCAACTTTTTTCCATTTTTCTGCTTTCTTCTCAAAATCTATCTACTTTTCCGTGTCTTGCCTTCCCATCTATCCATGCATACCAGCTCCTCCCTTTCTTCTCCCCCCCTATTCCCATCTATCCATAAGAAGCATTTCTTTTTATCTCTTCCCTGCCACATCCATTGCTGTGCACCATCTCCTCCCTCTGTCTCCCTTTCTCCCAAATCCCTATGCACCATTGCTCTAGTCAGACATAGTCAGACAACATAGTCAGTCCCATAGTCAGACAACTCTGTCTTCCCCCTTTCCCCCTCATACGGTCTGGCATCTTTCTCCTCTCCTTCCCTTCCCATAGCCTGGAATCGCTCTCCTCTCCCATGGTCTGGCATCTCTTTTTCCTTCTCTCCCTCTTCCCGAGGTCTAACATCTCTCTCCTCTCCTTTCTGCGGTCTGGCATCTCTCTCTCCCCTCCTTCCCTTCCATTCCGTGGTCTGGCATCTCTCTCTCCTTCCCATTCCAGTGGTCTAATATCTCTCTCTTCCCCATGCATCTCTACCTCACTCCTCTCCCACCACCATGTCCAATAATTCTCTCTCCCTCCCTCTCTCTGCCCAACAATTCTCCTCTTTCTTCATCTTCTCATGTGCACCATCTCTTTCCCTCTCTTAGACACCCAATTCTCCCTTTCTATTCCCTCCCTCACTTCAGCATCTCTTTCCTTCACTCTCTCCATTCTTCCATTCTATGGCTCATGCTCCCCTCTCTCCTTCCCTTCATTCTATGTTCATGCCCCCTCCCTCCTCCTATCATTTGTCCGAAGTTTGTACTCCCTCTCTATTGAGTCCCAATACGCCCCTCTCCCTCCCTCCATTCTGTGCCTCAACTAGGTGCCTCCCTCTGGTGGGTATTTACCTTTTGGCCAGCTCCCTCCTCATCACTGCCACATTTGTTTCTGTACACAAAGCCATGGGCGGAGGCTCCTACGCACATCCTGTCCCTGGACAGGAAGCCTTCTCTCTGACGTCGCAACATCAGAGGGAAGGCTTCCAGATGAGGCGCGGGATGTGCGAGGAGCCACCGCCCACTGCTTTGTGCACAAACAACTGTGACAGTGAGAAGGGAGCTGGCCAGAAGGTAAAACCCCTGGGGCGGCAATGAGTATTTTTTGCTTTATAAGATGCACCTACATTTAGAGGAGGAAAATCCAAGAAAAAAAAATTCTGAACCAAATGGTGTACCCTGTTCCTGCCTGCCCTGTCCTGGCTTACCACTAGACCACCAGAGGGGGGACAGGGTACACCATATGGTTCAGAATTTTTTTTTCTTGGGTTTTCCTCTTCTAAATGTAGGTGCATCTTATGGTCAGATGTGTCTTATAGAGCGAAAAATATGGTAAATCATGAAATTAAAACGGTCTCATTAGTTTTAAATACAGTAGAACAATGGTCTGTAATGCATGGACCCCTAAGTCCTCCATTATGGTCCTCAAAAGTTGGCTGAAATACTCTTTAATTCTTGTAAATGCATTAATTTCAATCTTGCCCAATTGATATAGTAACTGCAAACATCCAAGTGTTTTACTCGGTGTCTCATTTCTGGAATATGCTACTGTTGACAACCCATAATAAGCTGAGTTTTAAAAATATATCCTTAAAGTGTAGAATCAATATTAGTATTAATTTTTAATACTCTTTTTCACTCCCAAAGAAGTGAAGATAGGTAAGCGGACTTCTTGATCGATAGAAAACCTGGAAACCACTTTTGGTAAGAAAGATGGGGCAGTGTATAAAACCACACCTGAATCCAACATTCTGAGAATTGGAACTCTGCAGGACAAAGCCTGAAGGTCCAACACTCGTCAGGTGGAGGTAATCGCTACCAAAAACACCATCTTCATGGTGAGGTCAATCGGGGAACCTTGTTCCAGAAGTTTGTAGGGCACTCTCATGAGCGCCTGGAGGACCAGGTTAAGATTCCACATTGGAAAAGGTTGTCACATTGGAGGTCAGAGGCGTAATGCACTCTTCAAAAACCTGGCCACATCTGGATGTGTGGCTATGGCACTCTTATTAGGATTTATTATTAGGATTTTATATACCGCCTATCAAGGTTATCTAAGCGGGTTTTTTTTTTTACAATCAGGTACTCAAGTATTTTCCCTATCTGTCCTGGTGGGCTCACAATCTATCTAACGTACCTGGGGCTATGGAGGATTAAGTGACTTGCCCAGGGTCACAAGGAGCAGCGCGGGGTTTGAACCCACAACCCCAGGGTGCTGAGGCTGTAGATCCAACCACTGCGCCACACACTCTTATTGATTCTAGGCCAAAAACAGGAGAGCCAAGCGCTAGGCATTTTTCCAGACCTTCCTGCAGGAAGGCGTGTACTATAGAGATCAGTGCAGAGCTCGGGTCCTTACTCCTCTGAGCACATCAAGTTTGAAAACACTTCCAGGCTTTTGCATATGCTGCTATAGACGCCTTCTTCGTACATCTTAGAAGGGTGGAGACCACTCCATCCGACTTGCCTTTATGCACTGGCGCCATGTGCTCAAGAACCATGCTCAAGAACCAAAGTGTTCTGGATCCTGCAGGGCAACTGGATCCTGCATGAGAAGCAGAGGATGACAGGGAAGTTTGAGACTTTGATCCCTTTGCAGATGTACCAGATCTGCATGGCATGGACACCTCGGCCAATATGATGCTACTAGAATCACCAGCCCCTGCTGTACCATGGTCCTGTGCAGAAGTCAGCCTATCATGGGACACGAAAGAAAGGCATAAAGAAGACTTGCCTTTGGCCAGGGTTGTACCAGGGAGTCCAGGCCTTTGCTTCCTGGCTTGTGTCTTTGACTAAAGAACTGAACCACCTTCTTGTTGGCTGCCAATGTCATCAAATCGAATGTCGGACGCCTCCACTGATTCACAATGGTCACTCCTGGCAATTGACAAAGACTACCGCTGTTGCATTGTCCGAGAAAACTTGTATTGCTTTATTCTGCAATGCGCTCCCAAACTCAAGGTCGCGTTAGAGGAAGAATTCCTTGTCCACTGTCTGATCCATCCAACTCCGGAAACAACAGTACGCCCCCTCCCCCTAAGAAGCGCAGAGTGGTGGTTGTTGGGGATTCGCTGCTGAGGGGCACCGAGGGACCAGTTTGTAGACCAGATTTGCTATCGAGAGAGGTTTGCTGTTTGCCAGGGGCCAGGATCCGGGATGTGATCGCTTGTCTGGACAGACTCATCAAGCCCCAGGACCACTTCCCCATGCTTCTCATTCACATCGGAACTAATGACACTGCCAGGAACACCCCGGAGAGCATACCTGAGGACTTTAGAGCCCTGGGTGAGAAGCTGAGGAGAATGGATGCGCAGGTGGTCTTCTCCTCGATCCTCCCAGTGAAGGGCAAGGGTAGAGCCAGGGATGATCGCATCCAGTGGGCTAACGACTGGCTGCACGGATGGTGCAAGGAGATGAACTTCGGGTTCCTGCACCATGGAGAGGCATTACAAGGACTACAGGGACCAGACGGGCTACACCTGACCAGAAGAGGAAAGAACGTCTTTGGACACCGACTAGCCGGCCTACTTCACAGGGCTTTATACTAGGTAAGTTGGGGGAGGGTACAGGCACAATTAACCTACAAGGTGAGCAAAGCTGCAAATATTTTGTTGAGACTGAGGTAAGTAAACTTTGCATTTCTGGGTTTGGGGCTGGGATGGGGACACACATTGCCGAATCTGGGCTAGGTTCACATTGTAATTCTGGGTCGAGGGATAGTGTACACATTTCTGAGCCTGGAACAAGTTCACGCTGTAATTCTGGGTCTAGGAGGAGTACACACATAGCAAATTGCACTAAGGAGGTCAAAGTAGCTCAAGCGGGAATATCCCCACAGAGTCATAGCAAACATATAACATGGAGGGCTATGTACGTCAACGCTCACAGCTTGGGAAATAAAATCCTGGAATTAGAGACGGAAATGAGGAACGCCAACTTAGATGTGGTGGCGATATCCGAGACCTGGCTCACGGACTCCCATGGCTGGGACATGGTCATACCGGGTTACAACTTGCTTCGCTGAGACAGGGAGGGCAAATTGGGAGGAGGGGTAGCACTATATACCAAAGATGACATTAAAGTCACCAGAATCGCAGATGTCAGGTACACAGGGGAATCCCTATGGGTGAATCTGGCTAGGGGGAAGGACAAATGCCTGTACCTTGGTGTAGTATACAGACCCCCAAGACAGCAGGATGACCTGGATATGGAATTAATCGAGGATATAGAGAATATCACCTTGCATGGGGTCACTGTATTGTTAGGTGACTTCAATATGCCTGATGTGGACTGGACCACACTTTCCTCTGCGTCCAACAGCAGCAGGAGGCTATTAAACTCTATTCAGGGAGCACGACTCAGGCAACTGGTATTGGAGCCAACAAGGGATCGGGCAATACTGGACCTGATATTTACCAATGGAGAAAGTGTCACAGAGGTCTCGGTGGGCGACAGGTTGGCCTCCAGTGACCACAACATGGTATGGTTCAATCTCAGGAAAGGTTTCACAAAATCTAACACATTAACCAAGGTCCTCAGCTTCAAGGACGCCAACTTCGAGGGCATGGGGGATTTCATCCATCAGGCACTGCATAACCGAGCAGAAACAGATAATGTAGAAGTATTGTGGTCAACTCTAAAAGCTACCATATAAGAAGCAACCAACCGCTTTATTAAATTGGTAAGTAAACGGCGAAGAAACAATAAGCCACAGTGGTTCTCTGCAGAGATCTCAGACCTCATAAAAGAAAAGAAAAGAGCGTTCATATCTTATAAACAATCAGGGAAGCAGGACTCTAGAGAAGACTATCTGGCCAAGTCAAGAGCAGTCAAAACAAAGGTCAAAGAGGCCAAATTTCAAATGGAGGAGAATCTAGCGAAGAACATCAAGAAGGGCAATAAACCCCTCTTCAGGTATATTAGTGACAGAAACAGAAACACAGGCGGGATAGTACGCCTTAAGAAACCAGACGGGAACTATGTAGAATCGGACTCTGAAAAGGCTGAACTATTAAATGAATACTTCTGCTCAGTCTTCACCCGTGAGGCGCCGGGATCCGGCCCTCAGCTGCAGACAAGGGATAGCTCGGCAGACCCATTTCGAAATTTCGAGTTTACACCCAGCACTGTCCACTTTGAACTATCTAATCTCAAGGTTAACAAAGCAATGGGGCCAGACAACCTACATCCCAGGGTACTCAGGGAATTAAGTGACGTCTTGGCGGAACCGCTATCCGCGCTCTTCAATCTCTCCCTTAGTACAGGTAAAGTCCCATTGGACTGGAAAACGGCTAATGTCATTCCACTCCACAAAAAAGGATGCAGGACGGAGGCTGCTAACTACAGACCGGTGAGTCTCACATCAATAGTGAGCAAGCTAATGGAAACTCTAATCAAACGCCTATTGGATACAATCATGAACGAGGAGAATCTACGAGATACGCGTCAACATGGATTTACTAAGGGGAGGTCCTGCCAATCTAACCTAATCAGCTTCTTTGACTGGGTGACAGGGAAGCTGCATGTTGGGGAGTCCCTAGACATCATAAACTTGGACTTCAGCAAAGCATTCGATAGCGTACCACACCGCAGGTTGTTGAACAAGATGAGCTCTATAGGATTAGGAGACACGTTGACAGCATGGATTAGGGACTGGCTTGGAGGTAGGCTTCAGAGGGTGGTGGTAAACGGCACCCCCTCCGAAAAGACGGAGTTGATCAGTGGAGTGCCGCAGGGCTCGGTCTTGGGCCCGATCATATTCAACATCTTCATAAGGGACTTGGCTGAGGGACTTCAAGGTAAAATAGCGCTATTCGCCGATGACGCTAAACTATGCAATGTAGTAGGCAGGAACACGTCAGACCAAAGCACAGGGCCGGACGGAAACTCAATGCCCAACAGTATGGTGCACGACCTACTCCTACTGGAGCACTGGTCCAGGACCTGGCAACTCAGTTTCAATACCGAAAAATGTAAAGTCATGCACCTGGGCAGCCAAAATCCATGCAAGACGTACACCTTTAATGGTAAAATCCTACAAAGGACTGTTTCAGAACGTGACTTAGGGGTGATCATCAGTGAGGACATGAAGACTGCCAAGCAAGTGGAGAAAGCTTCATCTAAGGCTAGACAAATCATAGGTTGTATACGTAGGGGTTTCGTCAGCCGGAAGCCCGAAGTCATTATGCCATTGTATAGATCCATGGTGAGACCCCATCTGGAGTACTGTGTACAATTTTGGAGGCCGCATTACCGCAAAGATGTGCCGAGACTTGAGTCGGTCCAGCATATGGCCACCCGGATGGTCTCGGAACTCAAGGATCTCCCGTATGAGGAAAGGCTGAAAAAAATTGCAGCTATACTCACTCGAGGAACGCAGAGAGAGGGGAGACATGATCGAGACGTTCAAATATCTCACGGGCTGTATCGAGGTGGAAGAGGACATCTTCTTTTTCAAAGGCCCCACGGCAACAAGAGGGCATCCGTGGAAAATCAGAGGCGGGAAACTACACAGTGACACCAGGAAATACTTCTTCACCGAGAGGGTGGTTGATCACTGGAATGATCTTCCACTGTAGGCCAGGAGCGTGCCTGATTTTAAGTCAAAATGAGATCGCCACGTGGGATCTCTTCACAGAGAAAGGTAGGGGAGGGTTATTGGGGTGGGCAGACTTGGTGGGCCGTGGCCCTTATCTGCCGTCTATTTCTATGTTTCTATGTTTCTATCCTGTAGGTGGAAATGGAATAAGCAGACATTTTGCTCACAACTCTGAAAAGTCATATAGAGCATCAACTATATAATCCACTCCAGACATTAAAAACTGGAGATCTCTCCTGACCATAGTCTCCGGATCGTGGCACAACTTGGAGTGGCAAGCCCGGGTAACAAAAGATATTACCGCAACTGCTTTCAAATTCAAGGCTGCAGCATCAAAGAACTTCTTATGAATTAAATCCAGCCTCGGTTTAATACCATGCCAGCTTCACTGGGAAGGCGCCACCAATGAATCCACTTTCGGAAGAACAAAGAGCTAGTTAAATTCTGCATGCATTAGATAGAACTTTACCATGGCATTGATGACTCGAAGGGGCCTTTCCGGGACCTCTCAATAATCTGTGAGCATTTTGGTAATATCTCTATGGAGAGAAAACAGGAGATCTGTGCCATTGTACTGCTCATAAGTGAGCACAGTGTAGCAGAGGACTTTGGAGTCACTGTGTTTATTTCCTGGAGTGATTCAGTGATCACGTCCAAAAATGCTGAAGATTTAATTAAACACCATGTGCACAGTCTGGTCCTCCCTAAGATCAGGGGCCTCCACCTGATCCGGATCTGGCTTCCCTAGAGATGAAGCAGCATCTCCTGCTACACAGGACCCCGACTGGAAGAGTTCAGGCATTGAAATAGGACTCATTTCGTCCCAGTCTTTGAATCCAGCCCACCTGGCCGTTTTATGCGGCATTTTCATTGCCATCCCCGGTGTTTTATTTTCTAGCTGGTTCCCTCCTCCTCACTGCTGCAGTGTGCACAGCAATGTCAGAGGAAATGCTTCCAGATGAGGCGCGGGATGCGTAAGGAGCCACCATCCATGGCTTTGTGCACACTGCGGCAGTGAGGAGGGAATCGGCTAGAAGATAACACAGGAGGTGGCAATGAAAACACCGCATCGCACTGCTGGCCGCATAAAATGTCCAGGCAGGAGCCGTCCAGAAGGTAAGACACCCACTGGAGGGAGGCACCTAGTTGCATGGAGGGAGGGAAACAACAAAGGTAAGGAGAATGATTTTATTTTCAATTTAGTGATTGAATTGTGTCAATTTTGAGAATTTACATCTGCTGTCTATATTTTGCACTGTTCAGGAACAAATGCATTTGTTTCTTTTTCTCTGGGGTTGTACTGCATGCAGAGTCTTGAATCTTAGGGCTTCTTTTGTATATATTAGTACTTTTAGTTTTTGGTCCCGTATTTGCATAGGGGTTATCTATGTTCTGGTAGGAATGAATGTTGAGAAGCATACAGTGTGCTTTGTGTAGCTTAATTTTGTGGTTAACCATTATGTGTTATTAATAAGATTATATATTGTGTGTGTGTGTGTGTGTATGTATATGTATATATATATATATATATATATATATATATATATATATATATATATATATATATGAAAAATGAATGGAAAAAATGGTGTTACAATTAGTACTATTAAGGGGGCGGGGTCTGGGGCGAAGATTGGGCAGGGTCTGGCCCACGACTTAGCATGCATTTTGATTTCAGCCCCTTAATGGTACTGAGTTCAACACCCCTGTATTAATGAATTCAGGGGGAAACTCCTGACCAAAATATCCAAACAGCCCCTGCAGACGCTCATGAGCTCTTTTCTGGGGTTTTGTGGCTGCGTCACAATTGTGCTGCTCCCCAGTTCAAATCTGTACTTTTTGCTGGGTTTTCGGATCAACTGAGAAGTAACATCCCCCCCCCCAAGAGACCAAAGGAGGCTATGACAGTGGCTGCCATGTGGCACGTGGAACATGAATGATTCTCGGACAGCCATCCACCACAAGCTTGGCATAAATCCAAGGTATCCTGGCCTGAGTCCACCACACCTGTTTTTAAGCAAAATCTAGGTGTTTTGAGGCAGATAGAGGCTTTTATTTTCAAATCTGAAAATCTAAGATGGCTGCAGCAGCAATTTTAGAGCCAAAAACAGCCGGAGGAACTACACTGGGGAATAAAAATTAATGATTTTAGAACTGGAGGTTCCTAACTAACCCCAGAACCCCCAAAAACCAATTTTAAAGGCCCCCCCACATTTTGTTTGCCAGGTTGTCAGCCTGTTACTCACTGTGCCATGCTACAGTAGGTACTGGAAGCTGCAAACAGCTTTACAGTGAGAACCTCTGTCTCAACAAGCCTGGAATCTGGACTGCTTTATATCTTCTGACTACCTCAGGCCCAACGAATCGGCTGGAGACCTCAACCCCTACCGGATCACATGCACGCAAATGGGGGAGGAAAAACTGCCACAGAGCCACTCAGTCTGCACTCAAGCCCACTGTGAACCTGGGGCAAGCCTTTCTCCCAAGGGAATGGTCCCCGAGCCTCTGAACTGGTAGTGTAGGCTATCCAAGTGAGTGTACTGCAAGACAGTCTGCCCCTTGGAAGCAAACCTTTGACCTCAGAGTGTGCGCTCTCCTGCAGCCAGAGCTGTCCCAAGAGTGGGATCCTCTGAAACACAAAAAAGCCTTGCAAATGGTCCAAAACCCCCCAAATATAATTGAAAAATAAACACAAGCAGAAAAGACCAGCTCCTACCATCTCGCTTGTAGAAACACAACTCAGGAACTGGAGGACAGCCCTGAAGGATGGGAGGCGTAGTAAAAGAATGCTAATGAAGCTCCCTATAAGAATTCTCCCAAGAAAGGATTGACTACTCACATGTTCAGGAATAGTGTGTCTTATCACACTAGAATTTTATTTATATTTAAAATGTATATACTGTTTAAAACTACATACATAAGAATAAAATTCACAGACATCAAAACTGCCTCTGTATTACACCAGTCCCCTCCTTATTATACTGTACATAATAGTTCTACTAGTTATAAAGATGCTGCTGCAAAAAGTTGAGTCTTTAAAAAGTTTTTTTAACCCAAATATCTGCATACATTTGTAATTGACCCAACAGACTATTCCACATTCTCAATCTTGCAAAACAAAGTGGATGCTCTTGTGTCAGCATACCTTGGCTGCACAACTACATCCACCAACATAGTGCTCACTATTCTTAATGATCTACTTGGACGAAAAACACTGTCTATTTAAAAAAAACAGAATTGTATTGGATGATTCAAGGTTGATGAACAAATGGATATCACTTTATGTTGTACTCTAAAAATCACTGGTAACCAATACAGCTGCTGCTTGCAATACAGGTGTTAAGTGAGCAAATGTAGAAACCCCAGAAACCAGCCATGCCCCTGCATTCTGAACAATCTGCAGCGCACACCTTGTTTTCGCTAATTCCAGAAATAAGGCGTTACAGTAGTCCAACGTAGATAACACCATCGCTCGTACAACTTCTCGAAGATCAAACGGAGAAGAGCATGGGTTTCAATCGAAACAACAAATCAATGTACATAAAGCAAGAATGGCCAGTATTCGTCCCACTTTATAGTTCACATCAACACAGTCCGCTGCTGTATACTACTACAACTGCTCACACCCTCAAGGTTAGCAATCCAGCTTTGTTCTCTTCCTTCAATGCTTTCTCCTCCTCCTTCCGTTACCTCCCCGTTTTATTGCCATTTGTGCATTAATGAGGGGAGGGGACGAAGGTGCAGTTTAACTGGATCTCAACACATGCGCCCGGCCTAGCCTGACAAATCTGAATTCCAAGACTGATGCAACTGTTCTTAATGGTTCCACAGTAATAACCTGTCACCCCACACTGCATTCCCTCGCACACAAAGACAAAACCGTTAACAGCTCCATGACACAGAAAAAGCTAGCACGGGCATTTGGCACATAAGTAACCCATCTCTACATATGCAGCACTGACCGCCTTAATAATGAGAATAGCAGACACGGCCTCTGTCAATGGCAAAAAAAAAAAAAAAAAGGAAAAAGCAAATTCAATTCAGCAAGCCCTCAAGACTAGAGCTGACACAACGTGCCCTGTCGGTCTCAAGCCACTTCCTATGAACCAAAGACACCTTTGCATCAACGGTAATGAGACGGACAGAAGGATGATTAAAAGAAATCCCAGCCTTGCATTCTAGCCGCTGAGATTCGAGCCAATACCTGCCCTCCCCCTTCCGAGATCACATCGCTACTTACCTCAGCTGCTCCAGCTATACACCAGCAGCAGCGGTCTTCGCCCGTTACGGGCAGGGAACAGCCATTCGCCTTTGGTCCTCCAGGAAAAAAAAAAAAAAAAAAGCATCCAAATCCCCCGCGGGGCTAACCAGAACTGAACGAAGACGCGCAACGAGCGCCTCTCGACCCAGCCATTTAAGCAGTCTGGGTAACCCTGCCTTGCACTCACACTTTTATCTATTTGTAACTTAACTATTTGGCGTTTTGTGGGCCATTTACTTTAACCCCGCTGCCACTTCCAGCGTCTGCTCTCCATCACTGCAGCAGTATCTACGTCACTGTCTACCTTCGCAACAGACTCTCGCACTCTAGCCTGTTCCGCCCGCTAGTCCCACCCATCCTCTCTGTGTCTTTTTCGTTGAAAACGCCTCTCCCGTTAGCTGCTCGTTATTGGACAGAATGCGGTAGCCTGGGAGACAAGACTGGTTCCGACTGCCGTCGATCACAGAGGAAAAAAAAAGGTGGAGAAGTTCTTTGTCTCCGCCCATCTTTGAATATCGCTGTATTCAGGTTTGCTAGAGAGCGCCGTTACCTGGAGAAGCGTCACAAAAGACAGTGCGCAGACGCGCGAGATAAAGGGTTTCTGGGAAATGTATTTTTTAATGGTATCCTGTGCAAAGCGTTTCGGGAATCAGCGACTAGCTTTGATTCATAAGAATAACTCTGGTGCTCCTTGATGCTGTTCGTACGACTCTAAAAAGCAGGCGCTCTACTGATTTTTTTGAGAGGCAGATATTCTGAAACTACTGCATAATTTGAGAGCTATTCAACGAGGTCATACATAAATATAGTAGAGATAGGATGGTATTAATTTATTATCGAAAGTAGCAAATATACATAATTTTAGGAGTCCAAAGTCTTTCTCTTTTTTTCTTCTTCAATTCTTAGAGGTTGTTTGGAGTTATACATACAAAAGGAGTTGAGGATGTCTGTCCACTGTAATTAAGTACCAGCTCTGTGGATGCTGAGCACCCCAAATATTAAGCAAAGTACTGTGGGTTAGGTTTCACATTCCTAAATATTTTCCAATGAGAGAAAAGCAGAGCAGAGAATAGGAGAAGGAGCAATAGAAGGCAAGAGAGAGCAAGGGGAAAGCCAACAGTTGACCGAGAGAGAGAGAATCGATGGTTCGGGATCCAGTATACCTGGAGGATACCATGCAGTGAGATAGAGGGGAAGACTTACCGGATCACAGGCAAGGAAATGCAAGAAAGGAACAGGCCGCAAACTCAAGTGTATGTACACAAACAAAAGGAGCCTAAGGAATAAGATGTGTGAATTAGAAGCTATGGCACAAAAAGATAACGTGGACATCATCAGCATCACGGAAACATGATGGACTGAGGAAAACAACTGGGACACTGTGTTACCGGGATACAAACTATACCGCAGAGACAGAGTGGCTCAAAAAGGTGGGGGCATTGCCATATACGTCAAAGAGGGAATTGAATCTACTGGAGAGAACACGCCACAACAGACAGATAAGTTAGAGTCTCTATGGGTCAAAATTCTGTGAACAAATGGACTGGAAACGAAGATCGACATCTACTACCGACCCCCAGTCCAAAGAAATTGATGGAGAAATGACGGACGAGATTAAATGCAACTGCAAGGAAGGCAACGCAATTATCATGGGTGACTTCAACTATCCAGAGATAGACTGGAACCTAGGCACCTCCGGCTGCGCTAGGGAGACCAAGTTCCTGGATGCTGTAGGCGATTGCTTCCTGGAACAACTTGTCAAAGAAAATACAAGAGGAAATGCAATTCTGGACTTAATTTTAAATGGACTGCGAGAACCAGCACAAGGTGTAGAAGTATAAGGGACGCTAGGAAACAGTGATCACAACAAGATCCGCTTCGACCTGGACACAGGGGCGAAACATCGATCCAGAACAACAGCCACGGCACTGAACTTCCGAAAAGGGAATTACGAAGGGATGAGACTCATGGTGGGAAAGAAGATTAAGAAGAGGATAAGCACTGTAAAAACACTAGAGCAAACTTGGTCCCTTTTTAAGGACACAGTCACCAAGGTGCAAAATCTATATATACTGCGTATCAACAAGGGATCCAAAGGAAAAAGGTGATAGATTCCGTACAAACGAAAGGAAGTTCTTCACCCAGAGAGTGGTGGAAAACTATAACGCTCTTCCAGAGGCTGTTATAGGAGAAAACACCCTCCAGGGATTCAAGACAAAGTTAGACAAATTCCTGCTGAACCGGAACATACGCAGGTAGGGCTGGTCTCAGGGCACTGGTCTTTGACCTTAGGGCTGCCGCGGGAGCAGACTGCTTGGCACGATAGACCACTGGTCTGACTCAGCAGCGGCAATTCTTATGTTCAAACGTTGGTTCTTATTGAGCTTAGGGCTCCATATGACCCTGGCCAAGTCACTTAACCCTCCATTATGCCATGTACAACCCCTACCCACCACCACCACCTTAGATTATGAACCCCCTAGGGACAGATAAAGTACCTATATATAATGGTATGGGGACTGGGACTTACTGTATATTCCAATCACACTCAAAGCATATACATGCAGGTGAGTACTTCAAGCATTTTCCCTATCTGTCCCAGAAGACTCACAGTTTATCTAATGTACCTGGGGCAGTAAAGGATTAAGTGAGTTGCCCAGGGTCAGAAGGAGCAGCATAGAGTTTGAACCCATAACTTCAGAGTGCTGAGGCTGTATGTATATATTTATCTTGTTTTCAATGCTATCCTCTCCAAATAGTTCAGAATGGGTTAAAGGCTAACACACATAATATACAGTTAACAGGTTACAATTTGGCATGGTTATAGTAGCTCTAACTACTACACCACAGTACTGGATAAGTCTAGTAGTGCTATAGAAATGAGTAGTAAGGGTAAAATAACTTTTCATAAATTTTAGAGTGGGAAAGCTGACCTAAGAACATAAGAATTGCCCAGCAGTCCGCACACACGGCAGCCCCCAGATCAAAGACCAGTACCCTAACTGAGACTAGTCCTACCAGCGCACTTCTTGTTCAGCAGGAATCTGTCCAACCCTGTCTTGAATCCCTGGAGGGTGCTCTCCCCTACGACAGACTCTGGAAGAATGTTCCAGTTTTCTACCACTCTCTGGGTGAAGAACTCCCTTAGGTTTTTATGGAATCTATCCCCTTTCAACTTTAGAGAGTGCCCTCTCGTTCTCCCTACCTTGGAGAGGGTGAACAACCTGTCCTTATCTGTTAAGACTATCCCCTTAAGTACCTTGAATGTTTTGATCATGTCCCCTCTCAATCTCCTCTGTTTGAGGGAAAAATTGATAAAAAGACAAATCACATTCAAAAATGGGCCAAATTGGACCAGAGACCATGGAAAGAAGAGAGCACAGTAGTAAGAGCAAAACATGTTATTGCGAAGGCTGAGATGGTGAGACAGTCTTTTGGTATTATAAGCCAGTGCCACCTAGCTAATGCCTTGAGCCAGCCCTGATTCCAGAATTTACTATGCACTCCTCTTATAATTTATTTTAAAATTAAAGGGGAGAACACTTTGGTTTGGTAATATTATCTTAAAATTAATATGCAATTTTACAATTATTGTGAGGCTAAACTGCTGATGCAAAATTAAAATTCATTGTCCAGAGAGAGATAGTAGTGTTTAAGGGCTAGATTCACTGGCCGAGTCTTCCCGGGCGACTGATTCACTATGTTTCCTCATGCAAATTAATGCGATTGGAGGCATGCCTCACATCAACTGCACGGATTGCTGCAGAGCGATCCAGATGCATGCTCAGACTTTTATGCCTGTAGATGTGGTCTGTGCATGCACTGTCTCTCCGCACATGCGAGGTCAAAACAAGGAAGGGAGGGCATGGAACACAACATGCTTTTAGGCTTCTGAAAAAAAAGAGTAGAAAAAACAGGATTCCTGGCATTCTAAGCACAGCCTTGTAAGAAACATGTGAAGATAAAAAGCAAAATTCCTGATATTTGTACTTATGGAACAGAACACACACTGCAGCCAGGAACAGAACATGCTTTTAACCCGCGGGTTAAAACCACAGGCTTGCACTGCAGGGAAGGGCAGCAGAGTGCAGGAGAGTTGGCAGGTACAGGGTGGCAGAGAGCAGATGTGTTTAAAATGTTTTATTTGGTTGTTTTTATTTTTTTGGGATTTCAGAGCAGAGAGCAGGACAGTTGGCAAGGACGTGAGCTACTGGTCCTCAGCAGTCGCTTCTTTTTGGATCGGCCAGCCCAATCAGTGTTCCTTCTTCAGTTTAGTAAATCGCTGCCTTTCTACTTTGCATGCCATTTCCTCTCATTTGCATGTACAGTCGGATTGGGTTCGGATTGGATAGAAGATTAATGAATCAGGTCGGGGTCAGAGAAGGCTCGCAAACTGGTTGGGACACAATCAGTGAGCTTAGTGAATCTAGCCCTAAGTTGACAGAAGGAATAGCAATCTCCCCAATTAGGAGCCACCCTGCGAGAAAAGTCTGCATAATTAATCAGAGTCCCTGCAGGATTAATCAGATGTTTGAGAAGAAAAATATCCACCTCTTCCCAAAGTTGAAATGCCCTATTCTCTTGACCCGGAAGGAAAGCCACATTCCCCTGTAATGGCTAATAGAGTAGAGATCTGCGGGTGCCTCCCAAGCGAGACACCAGGAATCGCCATGCCTCCGGCAATGGTGAGGCAACCCAGCTATATTTGAGATCCAGGGGCAGGAGCCTCCAGAGAGCTTGCAGAATCAAATTAAAATAAGGGACTACAAAAGCACTCTCCAGCTCCAAAGGGCTGTAGTGATCAGTACCTCTGAACCAATCAGCAACACGTCTAAGGAGACATGCAATATTATAAATCTTGATGGAAGGTGATCATACGATCTTCGCCTCTGCTGCTTTTTGGAGTCCTTCCCTCATATCATCCGAGACAGCCGGGTTCGAGTGCCTTTCTCCAATGGTTCATTTTGTCTGCTTTAAAATGTATCCTCCTTAAATGGCTGGCCCATGATGTCCCTACTACCTCGTTGTGGCAGACTCAGTTGATTACTTTGCTGACTTGGGAAATTCGGGGTGTCTCTACCTTGCGGGGAGAGCGTTTTACAGCTACATGGGAACCCTTCTGGACCATAAGCTACATTCTGAATTGTTGATTGTGTTTACTCATTTTTCCTGTTGGTCTTTTGCATTGATTTTTGATATCCTTTCTAGGGATGGTGTTGGGGACTCTGGATTGGAGGGGAAGAAGGGGGGGGCTTGGTATAAAAAAAAAATTGTTTTCTGGAGTACCGTTTATCTGTGATTTCTTGTTGGCTCTAATAAAAATAATTTAAACATAAATCTTGAGACCCAAGCTGCCTGAATTTCAAGAGCCAGACAGTAAGAGGAAACAAATTTTGGATTTCCTAGTGGCCCAATCAAATTTTCAAATCATTCTAATGATATGAGAAAGATCCCTGGCTTTCAATTTCAGAGGGAGGACCTGAAGCACAAACAACCATTTAGGGAATATAATCATTTTGTAAAGGTTAATCCTGACTAATAAGGATAAGTGTACATAAGAACATAAGAATTGCCGCTGCTAGGTCAGACCAGTGGTTCAGCGTGCCCACAGCCTGCTCACGTGGCGGCCCTTAGGTCAAAGACCAGTGCCCTGAGACTAGCCTTAACTGCATACGTTCTGGTTCAGCAGGAACTTGTCTAACTTTATCTTGAATCCCTGGAGGGTGATTTCCCCTATAACAGCGTCCAGAAGAGAATTCCAGTTTTCCACCACTCTCTGGGTGAAGAAGAACTTCCTTACTTTTGTACAGAATCTATCCCCTTTTAGCTTTAGAGAGTGCCCTCTCGTTCTCTCTACCTTGGAGAGGGTGAACTACCTGTCTTTATCTACTAAGTCTATTCCCTTCATTATCTTGAATGTTTCGATCATGTCCCCTCTCATCTCCTCTTTTCAAGGGAGAAGAGACCAAGTTTCTCTAATCTCTCACTGTATGGCAACTCCTCCAGCCCCTTAACCATTTTAGTTGCTCTTCTCTGGACCCTTTCGAGCAGTACTGTGTCCTTCTACATGTACGGCAACCAGTGCAGGATGCAGTATTCCAGTTGGGGGCATACCCATGGCCCAGTACAGTGGCATGATAACCTTTTCCAATCTGCTCGTAATCCCCTTAATCAGTCCTATCATTCAGTTTTTCCTTTTCGCAGCTGCCGCATATTGCGCGGACAGCTTCATTGACTTGTCGACCAGTACTCCCAAGTCTCTTTCCTGGGGGGTCTCTCTGAGTACCGCACCAGACATCCCGTATTCGTATATAAGATTTTTGTTACCAACATGCATCACCTTACACTTATCCATGTTAAACCTCATTTGCCCTGTTGCGGCCCATTTCTCGAGCATGTTTATGTCACGTTGCAGGTCTTCGCAATCCTTCTGCGTCTTCACTACTCTGAATAACTTCATATCTTCCGCAAATTTAATCACTTCGCTCATCGTACTAATTTCCAGGTCGTTTATAAATATGTTGAAGAGCACGGGTCCAAGCACCGAAACCTGTGGCACTCCACTCGTGATACTTTTCCAGTCTGAGTATTGTCCATTTACCCCCACTCTCTGTTTCCTATCTGCCAACCAGTTTTTAATCCACATGAGTATTTCATCCTTGATTCCATGGCTCGCAATTTTTCGAAGCAGTCGTTCATGTGGGACCTTGTCGAACGCCTTCTGAAAATCCAGATATACAATGTCGACCGGCTTGTCCTTGTCTATCTGCCTGTTGACTCCCTCGAAGAAGTGCAGCAAGTTCGTCAAGCAAGATCTTCCCTTGCTGAAGCCATGCTGGATGGACCTCGTCAGATTGTGTCCGTCAAGGTGATCAATGATGCGGTCCTTTATCAGCGCTTCTACCATCTTTCCCGGTACCGAAGTCAGACTCACCGGTCTGTAGTTTCCCGGATCACCCCTCGAACCTTTCTTGAAGATCAGTGTGACATTCGCCACTTTCCAGTCTTCTGGAACCTTTTCCATTCCTTAAACAAAGTCTTCTTGTCTCTGACTGCTTCCTTCACAGCCATTGGTCAAGACGGCGATTAGTGTCTATCATCAAAAGTTGAACATTAATAGGCTATAAAGAATCTGATGTTCTGGAGGAGCTGAATGCCTAAATATTGAAATGAACGGTCCACCCACCTAAGTGGGAAAGAGGTCCCCCATACTTTTCTCAAATTCTCCACTGGGGCCAAGGCCTCAGACTTATCCAAGTTCAGTTTCAGACCTGCAAAATCCTCATATTCCTGAATAAACATTAACCACGTGGGAAGAGATGCTGTGAGGTCCTGAATGTGTACCAATAAATCATCAGCAAAGGCCACAAGCTTAAACTCCTGCTCTTCTATTCCCACACCTTTAATATCTGGCGTGGCTATGATCTCTCTGATAAGAGGGTCTAAAATTAAAATAAATAAAAGGGGAGATTAGGGGCAGCCTTGCTTGGTACCTCGACAAATGGGGAACTGAGGAGAACCTATACCATTCACCAATTCTTTATATAGAGTACGGATGGCTTGTACAAATTGCCCCTTCAAACCCATAAGACTGAAGAACTGAGAATAAAAAGTCCCAACATACTCTATCAAAGGCCTTCTCCACATCAAAACTGATTAACAGAGAAGGCCTCTGTTCCCTGGTAACTTTCTCTAGGGACATAATAATCCGCCTCATGTTCTTGACTATAGATCTCCCTTGCACAAGGACAACCTGAGAGTCATGAATTAAAGAAGGAATAACCTGGGCTAGATGGTTGGCCAGCACCTTTGCTAAGAGTTTCATTTCAAAATTAAAAAGCGAAATAGGTCTATAGGAACTCAGAAGTGTGGGGTCCCTATCAGCCTTAAGAAGAACCACTATCCTAACCACATTGAGACCCATCGGCAGGGTTCCCATCTCAATATAGTCATTATACATCTGGGTCAGAGAGGGAGCAACTTCACTCTGACGAAGTTTGTAGAATTCTGCTCTAAAGCCATCCATTCCAGGGGCATTACACACAGCACTCTGTGAAATGGCCCACTCCACTTCTTCCACCATAACAGGGGCACTAAGTTTGTCCAAGTCTGTTTCCGCTACCTTTGGCAAAGGAACATTATCTAGATACATGGAACTCTCCAAACCCGAGATCAGAGAAGTCCCATAAAGTGTGGAATAATAATCTCGGAAAATCTGACAGATTTGTTGATAATCAATATCCTCCTGTCCATTCACCCCCATACCTAAAAGATAGGGGAATGTCCTTCTGCCACCCTCACCAACCTGGTCAGGAGCTTGCCCCCCAAGTTCCCATATTTATAAAGCTGATATCTGTAATAAGTCAAGGATTTCTTTGCTCTTTGTTGAAGTAGAGTGTTAAGTTCCACCTGAGTTGCCAACAATTTTTCTTTGTCTACTGATAAGTGAGTGTGCCCAAAGCACTTTTGCTCTCACTATAGCTGACGTTCCAATTGGAGAATAGCTCTCTCTCTGGCCTTCTTTTTATGACTAGCATAACTAATATTGTGATCTCTTAAAACAGCTTTGGCTGCTTCCCAGAAAAGAACTGAGTTCTCCTACTGTGCGCATTGTCCAGCTTATATTCTTTTCACATAGTCAATAGATAGTGTCAAAAACCCTGGTTGGCATATAAACCTAATGGGAATTTCCAAGTATCTTTGCCCCTTCCTGCTTCAGGACCCTCCCATTCTACCCACACAGAAGCATGATCCGCGATCTCACTAGGGTCAATTTCCGCCCTTCCCATATGGGACACCCTAGAGGTAGATATCAACAGATAATCAATCCTAGATAATGGACTCTAGAAATATGGGTATACTCCCTATCTGTAGGATTAAGGAACCTTCATATATCCACCAAGTCCAAGGCCTGACACAGCTTAGTTAGGAGATTCCCCGAGTATTGCCCTGCCACCCTCGATCCATCCAATTGTAGGTCTCACACTGAGTTAAAATCGCCCTCTACTATTAGATTAGACGTATCAAGAAGGGTCATAGTTAAAACACCTCAGAAATTGGCTGTCATATTTGTTAGGGGCATAAACATTGCAGAGCACCACGGACTTATGATGAATTGTTACTCTGCAGAGGACAATGCACCCCTCTGAGTCTGGCCAGACCTTGTCCACTTGAGAGATGAGCCCCCTGCGAAAAAGAATAATCACCCTACCCCTTTTACCCTGTGCCGAGGAGGCTACATAATTTCCCATCCACCATTTTTGCAGTTTAGCATGTTCATCAGCTCCCAAATGGGTTTCCTGAAGCATGTCCCAGTTGCAGCCCCCTCCCTTCAAAGTCATCAGCCAGGAAGAAAACCACAAGCACCCTGCTAAACACAACTAATTACACCACCATCCATACACACCCTGCAAGCCCTCCTTCACCACCCCCACCTACCCCAGCTACAACCATTAGTCCCCCCCCACTACCCCCTTCCATCCCTCTCCACCTTCCCAGACCCAAAACCATAAACAGAGCAAATAAAGGTGCTACACTTCCTCCCAGAGCTCCAACGTTCCCCCCCCCCAAAACCTCCCATATCTGGCATAATAAAGAAGACATGCAGTGTTTTCACAAGTGAGTGCCTCCCCTCACAGCTCCCAAAAGAGGACCCCCATCTTCCCTCAGATCAAAAAAGGCAACAAACAGAACAAAAAGAAAAAATAATAATATAAAGAAAACAAAGTCTTTGTGGATTTTGTAATAATGTCTTTATTATTTTTGTAAATTATGTTTGACCCTTCATTTCAGTAAGTATCTTATATAAACCGAGTCAAGCTTTTATTTTTAAAAGATGACCCGGTATATAAAGCCCCCGCCAATCCAAAAGATCAGTGAATCAGATCATATGGCAGGCAAAATAGGCAAAGTCTACTCCATCGGAAGGCTGAAAGAGAAATCACTCCATCCCTCAAATAGTATTAATTTATTTTAAACATCTCTTACCCACCTATTCCTAGGCGGGTTACAAAATACAATCATAATATTAAAACAGACAGGCAAGAACATACAGTAAATTCTTCCAAAGAACAAACACTTCTCTTGAGCATCTACATATGGCGGTACCAATATCTTCATGAATTTCCAATAGTCAGTCAGTTCGAGGTCTACTAGAGCATGCAGTGCTGGCTACTTTGGACCACCATCCCACCCCATTATGCTCCAAGCGAGGCCACTAGCAGGCCATCAGCGTATTGGTCCAAAAACATAAACATATCTTTTCCATAGGCCATGTGCCCTGTTCAAAATTAAAATAAAAAACAGGTACCGGTAATATAATAAACCATGCACATCGCAGTATAGATATACATGTTAAACAGAGGTTAAGCATTCTTTAAAGGCTGCAATGTGGCAATGTATACCTTCGTGGCTTGAACAATCAAAAAGTTTCGGGGTGCCATTCTTTACGATTCACAATTTGGCTGGGTAAAGCAGACTTTAATATCTGTTATAAAGCAGTTTTCGGTATGTTCCTAGACTATCTTGCTCTCCATTTTCTCTTGAGTCATTCTAACAAGAGTACACGTAGGATTAACCTGTTTAACTATCCCTCTATTAAATCCTGTCACTATAAGAAAATCTTGAGAGAACTTTCGCTTTCCAGGCTGCTAAACTGAATACGGGGCTTGGAAAAACTATGTTAGAGGCTACTTCTTATTTTGATTTTAGAAAACTGTTAAAGACCCATCTGTTTGATAGGTTGATGTCTTAATACGTTCCGTGTTTTTACAAAATAATCTCATGTTTTAACTGATCTATTCCAATTTTATTTGTTTATTATACCTCTTATGTTATTTCTATTCACACTGCATGTATTAACCTTCCTTGTTATAAACCACTTCAAACTTTTTGGTATAACGGTATATAAAAAATAAATAATTATTAAAATGCATGTTGAGTTTAACCAGTTGAGCGCAGATAGATGTCAAAGCGTGGTAGGCTGCTGACACAGTAGCTGAATAATACTGAAAGCACAAATTTTTTGCATTTTGATGTTCCAACAACTTGCCAGCATGAAGAGCTTGCAGGATTTCCACTTTGTCACTATAATTGAGCAGTTTCTTTCTTTTTTTTTATAATTCCTTATTCATTTTTCAACAAATACATATATATATTAAACATTTGTCAATTAAAACATCATTTGAAATTCTATCATTTATAATATTAGTATATAATAATTTTATCCCATCCCACCCTCCCTTTCATTCTTACATTCAATCAAATGTTTCATATCAATAATCTTTCCTAATGATCTATTTGTTTAATAAATTCAAATTCCCCCCTCCCATCTCTTCTATCTTATATTGTATTTAGAATGTAAAATGGCATCTACTTATTGCAATATTTTGTTAATGGTCCCCATATCTCATTAAATTTATTAAAATTCCCTTTTTGTATAGCTATTGTTCTCTCCATTTTGTAAATATGACATATTGAATTCCACCAGAAATTATAATTAAGTCTATTCCAATTTTTCCAATTACTTGTGATCTGTTGTATGGCGACTCCTGCCATAATCATTAAAAGTTTATTATTCTTTGATGAAATTTGGCTCTTTGTTCTCATTGCCATACCGAATAAAATCGTATTATAGGATAATGCCACATGATTCTCCAATAAACAATTAATTTAGGGCCAAATTGATTTCCAAAAAGTCATAATAAAGGGACAATAGAATAATAAGAACATAAGAACATAAGAACATAAGAACTGCCATCTCCGGATCAGACCTTCGGTCCATCAAGTCCGGCGATCCGCACACGCGGAGGCCCTGCCAGGTGTACACCTGGCGTAATTTATAGTCCACCATATCCTTATATGCCTCTCTTAAGGAGATATGCATCTAGTTTGCTCTTGAAGCCTAGGACGGTCGATTCCGCAATAATCTCCTCTGGGAGGGCATTCCAGGTGTCAACCACTCTCTGAGTGAAGCAGAACTTCCTGACATTAGTCCTGAACCTGTCCCCCCTTAGCTTCATTACATGTTCTCTAGTCCGTGTCAAATTGGACAATGTAAATAATCTTCTCTGCTCTATTTTGTCGATTCCTTTCAATATTTTGAAGGTCTCGATCATATCCCCACGCAGTCTCCTTTTCTCAAGGGAGAACAATCCTAGTGTTATAAGTCTGTCCTCGTATTCCAGTTTCTCCATACCCTTCACCAGTTTTGTTGCTCGTCTCTGCACCCTCTCCAGCAGTTTTATATCCTTCTTTAGGTAGGGAGACCAATGTTGGACGCAGTATTCCAAGTGTGGTCTGACCATTGCCCTATAAAGCGGCATTATAACTTTCTCCGATCTACTCGAGATTCCTTTCTTTATCATGCCCAACATTCTATTTGCCTTCTTTGCCGCTGCCGCGCATTGTGCCGACGGCCTCAGGGTCCTATCTATCAGTACACCTAGGTCCTTTTCTTGTTCACTCTTCCCCAGAGTTGCACCTGACATTGTATACTCGTATTCCTTATTCTTATTGCCTAAATGCATTACCTTGCATTTCTCCACATTGAACTTCATCTGCCATTTCTCCGCCCATGTTTCTAACCGACACAAGTCACTCTGGAGTTTCTCTCTATCCTCCTGCGATCTGATCGCCCGGCATAGTTTTGTATCATCTGCAAACTTGATGATCTCACTGGATGTTCCTTCCTCCAGGTCATTGATATAAATATTAAAAAGGATCGGCCCAAGTACCGAGCCCTGGGGTACACCACTAGTCACTTTCTCCCAGTCGGAGAACTTCCCATTTATGCCCACTCTCTGCTTTCGGTTTTCCAGCCATTTGCCTATCCATCTTTGTATATCCCCCTCTATGCTTTGTAGTTTCCTGAGAAGTCTTTCGTGTGGAACTTTGTCGAACGCTTTCTGGAAGTCCAAGTATATTATGTCCACCGGCTTCCCACTATCAATTTGCTCGTTCACGGTCTCAAAAAATTGGAGTAAATTCGTCAAACATGATTTCCCTTTCCTGAATCCATGTTGACTGGGTTTCATCAAGTCGTGTGCGTCCAAGTGCCGGACTATGCTATCCTTGATCAGTGCTTCAACCATCTTGCCGGGGACAGACGTAAGACTCACAGGTCTATAGTTGCCCGGTTCCCCTCTTGATCCTTTTTTGAAAATTGGGGTGACGTTCGCTATCCTCCAGTCGTCCGGTATCTGTCCAGTTCTGATTGTCAGGTTTGCAAGTTTTTGCAATAACTCTCCGATTTCAACCTTCAATTCCTTTAAGACTCTCGGGTGAATTCCATCCGGTCCAGGGGATTTGTCACTTTTAAGTTTGTCGATCTGATAGTATATCTGGTCTAAGTCCACTTCAACTGTGGTGAGGCTGTCTTCTATTTCTCCTGCAAACACTTTCTCCGCTTCAGGTATTGTTGAGGTGTCCTCCTTCGTAAAGACGGTCGCAAAGAAGGAATTTAGTTTGTCTGCGATTTGTTTATCTTCCTTGATGTACCCTTTTCTTCCCTGGTCGTCCAGGGGTCCCACTGCCTCTTTTGCAGGTTTTTTCCCTTTCACGTATCTAAAGAAGGGCTTGAAGTTTTTGGCCTCCTGGGCTATTTTTTCCTCATATTCCTGTTTTGCATCCCTCACCGCCTTGTGACATTTCTTCTGATCATCTTTATGTTTGTTCCAGGCTTCGGTTGTCTTTATGCATTTCCATTTTTTGAAAGAGTCCTTCTTTTCTTTTATGGCTTCCTTCACCTGTATGGTAAGCCATGCCGGTTCTCTTTTGCTCTTTGTTCTCCGATCTTTGGAAATCCTCGGAATGTAGAGATCTTGTGCTTCTGTGATAGTATTTTTCAGTAGGGACCATGCCTGATCTACCGTTTCGAGTTTGTCCACCATCTTCTCGAGTCGTTTTTCTATCATGGCTCTCATGCGATCGTATTTACCCTTTTTAAAGTTCAAGGTGGTGGTTAAGGTTTTGGCATGTTTCCCTTTCCCGATGTCAAGTTTAAAGTTGATTACATTGTGATCACTCGTTCCCAGTGGAACCATGACTTCCACTTCTGTTATCGGTCCCATGAGGCCATTTAGGACCAAGTCCAAGGTGGCGTTGCCTCTTGTCGGCTCTTTTACCATTTGTTCCAGGAAGCAATCCCCTAGCACCTCCAGGAACTTGGCCTCCTTGCCGCAGTTGGAGGTTGCTAGTTTCCAGTCTATCCCTGGGAAATTGAAGTCTCCCAATATAATTATATTGCCTGTCTTGCATTCTTGTTTGATTTCCTCCATCATTTCTGAGTCAGTTTCCTCCGCCTGTCCTGGGGGACGATAGTAAAGGCCAATTTTCGTATCTGCGCCATATTGACCAGGAATTTTGATCCAGAGTGACTCAAGCTTCTCTTTCATTTCTGTTGTAACTATTTCAACAGAATCTATTCCCTCCTTAACATATAGAGCAATACCTCCACCTTTCTGCCCTACTCGATCTCTTCTATACAGTTTGTATCCCTGTAGTACTATGTCCCATTTGTTTTCTTCATTCCACCATGTTTCTGTTATGCCAATGATATCCAATATGTCATGTCTTGCTATTGTCTCTAGTTCCCCCATTTTGTTACCTAGACTTCTAGCATTCGTATACATACATCTAAGTTCCCTTCGTGTTACCTTTTTGGACCTTCTACTCTTGGCCGTCCCTGTAGTTTCAATTACGATATCCTTTACTGCTCCTGTGTTATCACCTTTGTTTGCTGTGTGGTCGTCCCCTCCTGTGTCTGAGTTGTCCCTTCCTGCTTTTTCTCCCTTGTTGGCTGTGAGGTCGTCTTCTCTTGTGTAGGAGTAGTTTTCCTTGGCTTCTTCGTCGGGGCATCCTGCTATCCGTGCCATCGACCGGTGGTCGACTGTCGGCTTTCCCCTATCTTTCAGTTTAAAGCCTTCTCGATTGCCTTCTTCATGTTGCCTGCCAAAACTCTTGCTCCTTCCTTGTTGAGGTGTAGTCCGTCCCTTCTGTAGTACTTGCTTTTTCCCCAGAACGCCGTCCAGTTGCGCACGAAGTCGAAGCCTTCTTCTTCGCACCATCGTCTCATCCAGGCGTTGATTACTTGCAATTCCCCTTGTCTCTTTGATCTAAAGTCCCTGCTTCAAGATTACAGTGCCAGTATCTATTAGATTTAGAGGAATTTAACTTTTATAATCAAACTGGGGTCTAAAATGCTCTATGTGACAAAAAGTTTTGTTTCATAGATGCGGACACTGTACATCTCATCCTCCAAGACCAAATTCGTGGCCACTGAGACGCATTAATTTGATGCTTAATCTCAATGCTCCAAATGTCTCTAAGACCTGTCTTTGTTTTTTTATTCATATATCCAGATATCAATTTATACCACTGTGCGGCCTGGTATCCCAGAAAGCCCGCCTAAAAGCATAAGAATTCCAAACTATACTGATTATTAAGATTTTTCCATTCAGGGAACCCTTCCTGAATAGCCTGCTTCAGCTGCAAACATCTAAAACTTTGTGATTTATTAAGGCCATATTTATGTTCCAACTGTGAAAAATCAAGCTTACCATTTGAAATAACATCACCTAAAATCCGTATACCTGCAATAAACCAATGCTTCCAAACAACTTTAAATCCGCCAATTCGAATCTTGGAGTTTAGCCAGATCGTTTGATTTATTGACTTATGAATTGGTATAGGTGTTAAATTACTAACAAAGCGTAATGTTTTCCATGTATCTATTAATATTCTATTCTCTTTATATATTCTAGGCATCTTAATGCTGAGAACATGACATAAACGAAAAGGGCCAAAAAGAAACCAAAATATAAATATGAATACCAATAACAACGATAATCCAAACTATAAAGAATTGGTATTAATGGTGATGATCTGTCCTTAGATAACCCTGGAGGTGATAAAGAAAAATGTGCTTCCCAAGATAAAAGGAATTAAAGAAAACAAGATGAATAAAAGGATCAATCAGTACGGGCCCAGTGCCCTCGTTACAACCGTTGGCCCCGGGCAGGTGTTTATGAAGTGACAAGCACTTAGAAATAAATCTAAATAAACCCTGCCCCGTACATCATATTATCCTTATGTTATATGTAATTTGTATACAAAAATATAAATATACGTTACAAGATAATCGGGAGCACAATCATCCCCAGATTAAAGCAAAAGGAGAGAAAATCACCCCAAAGAAAATCTCCCTGAAACCTAATACAAAAAAACACACAAAATGTGAAAATGAAAAAACCAAAATGCAAAAAGTGACAAAAATCGTCAAAAAACAAAGACAAATATAAGTATCAATATAATATCCTCAGTCTCGTCCATCAGACCACAGCGCAGTGAGCCCTGTGCACCTGTCACAAATAGTTCGTGAAAATGATAAAAAATAGTGAAAAACAGTGAAAAGTACTTAGCTCAGTAAATCCAAAGCGGGACAAAGTTCAAAGTTCACCAATCATCGCTGTTCAATTCCGCTCGTTAATCAGTCCCGCTCGTATGAGTTCACTCAATGAAGAGTCATAACTGTTGGTCCATTCGCCGTTATGCTTAAATCACTCAGTCCCATGCAGTCAAAAGGGCTGTTCAATAATGTTCACTACACATTTTGCTCACTCTTCAATGATGTTCACTACTCGTTTTGCTCGCTCGACAGGTCCTGTTTCAATATCCTCGTCAGGAGGGAGCAAGAAAATCAAAAAGATTAGTAAACTGACTGAAAATTCTAACGCCAAGTCCTAAAATATAAAGGACAGAGTAAACCTCGGCAGCGGCACAATCAAGCTGCTTTGAACCTGCTTTGAAGCTGCTTTTTTGTATTAGGTTTCAGGGAGATTTTCTTTGGGGTGATTTTCTCTCCTTTTGCTTTAATCTGGGGATGATTGTGCTCCCGATTATCTTGTAACGTATATTTATATTTTTGTATACAAATTACATATAACATAAGGATAATATGATGTACGGGGCAGGGTTTATTTAGATTTATTTCTAAGTGCTTGTCACTTCATAAACACCTGCCCGGGGCCAATGGTTGTAACGAGGGCACTGGGCCCGTACTGATTGATCCTTTTATTCATCTTGTTTTCTTTAATTCCTTTTATCTTGGGAAGCACATTTTTCTTTATCACCTCCAGGGTTATCTAAGGACAGATCATCACCATTAATACCAATTCTTTATAGTTTGGATAAACGTAAAGGGAACATGAGTCGCCATTCCAACCATAGCCAATCTGGAGTATTTTCCATGAGCTCTGGGAGGACCCAATACATACCCTGGTGTAAAATATAGGCTTGATGATACCTATGAAAATTTACTCCACCCTCCATAATTGGTTTTTGTAAAGATACTAAAACAATTCGAGGCATTTTACCTAGCCAAATAAATTTTGTAAGAATACGATTTAATTTTTTTATAAAAGGACCCTTGAAAAAAAACTGGTATCATACTCATTTGATAACAAACCACAGACAATATCATCATTTTGATTGTATGAACTCTCCCCCACCAAGAAAGATGTAAAGGATTCCATTGCTAATACATTTCTGTAACCTTTTTTATCAAAAATTTTTCATTCTCTTTCATTGTATTCTTTTTCATTCTCTTTCATTCCAGCATATATTTAATCTAAATTCCTAAATATTTTAATCCATCTTCCTTCCTAATAAAAGAGAATGAGTTAAACAAGCCCTTTGTACAATGCACATTAAGTGGAAGAATTTCTGATTTACTCCAATTTATCTTATATCCTGAAATTTTTCCAAATTTCTCAATCAATTCAAGCAAGCAGGGAATGGTAGTTTCTGGAATTCTCAAATGAAGCAGTATATCATCTGCATAAGCAGAAACTTTATATTCCCGATCTCAATAAGGAATACTGTATCCCCTTAGCTTGTTGAATGGCTAATAACAAGGGTTCTAATACAATATCAAAAAGCAAAGGAGATAATGGACAGCCTTGTATAACCCCTCTCTGCAAGTTAAAACGCTCTGATATACAATGTTTGAATCATTTGTATAAATCCAGAACCTATGTCAAACCAATCTAATGCCTGATACATGAAAGTCCATTCCACACGATCAAAGGCTTTCTCTGCATCCAAAGATACATAGAAAGCTGGATCATTCATGGCTTTTGTTAAATTAAACATATGGAAAAGCCAATCTGGTATTATTAGATGAATGTCTCTTAGCAACAAATCCAGTTTGGTGCATATCAGTAATAAAAGGGAGAGCTTTGGCTAAACGTAAAGCCAATGTTTTAGCCAAAAGTTTTCCATCTACATTGATTAACGAAATAGGCCTGTAGTTTGAAACCAAAGTGGGATCTTTATTTGGCTTTGGCAAAACTATAGTTAATGATTCTGCCATAGTACCTTTAATGCAACCCTTAGTTAGTTGAGACTGATATAAATTTAATAAATGAGGTAATAGGGTAATTTGGAATGTTTTATAAAACTCAACTGTGAAACCATCACCACCTGGAGAGGATCTAACTCTAAGAGATTTCAACGCTGTTTCTAATTCTTTTAATGATATAGGCTCTTCTAAACTTTTTTTTATATGTTCAGGAATTTTCGGCCCTTCAATAAGATTCAAAAATTCTAATCCATCCTTTTCTCTAGTTTCATAAGGCTCAGAAGAATATAGGTCTTTATAAAAATTTAGAAATTGACTTAAAATATTTCCAATTTGAGTATATGTATCACTTTTCTCGTCTCTTATTGCCACAACTTTTGTTCTTCTTTTCTTTGCTTTAAGACAATTTGCCAATAATCTTCCCGCCTTATTTGAGCTTCCATATTACAGAGTTTGTTGGGAAAACAAGTCTTTCCTTATCAACTTTGAAGATATCTCATTATATTTGCCCTTTGCTTTTAAAAGAGCCTGTAGAGTATTTTGCTCTCACTTATCAATTAGTTTAGATTCCAACTGTTTAATTTCTTTTTCCAAATTAGACAATTGTTTTTTAAGTTGTTTTCTAAGAAATGCCGAATATGAAATAATATTACCTCTCATGGTAGCTTTAAATGCATCCCATGTTTCTATGGTAATTTCTTCTGAAATGTTAATTTGAAAAAATTCAATCATTTTTAATTTAAATTCTTCAAGGAAATTTGAATCCACAATCAATGTATTATCGAATCTCCATACAGATCTGTTATATTCCTGTTCATCGAAATTAAATTCAATCCATACACCACCATGATCAGATAAAATGATTGGATCTATGGAAGCTTTTGTCACTTGTTGTACTATTTGATTTGAGACAAAAATATAATCTATTCTTGAATAAGATTTATTAACTTGTGAACAAAATGAAAATTCCCAATCATCAAAATGAAGTATCCACCATATATCTTTTAAATCACAAGATTGCACTAAATTATCTAATCCTAATGATTTCATAATTTTACTTGGTTTTTTATCCAATAATGGATCCATTACAACATTAAAATCTCCAGCCATTACTAAATTAGAAGCAGCCAGTGGGAGAATTATTTGTTGCAACTCTGAAAAATTCACCTTGACTCGAATTTGGAGCATACACATTAAACAATTCCAGGGTATTATTTCCCATGCTCATTTTCACATGTATCCATCTATTCCTTAGATCAACATCAATCAATTGAAAATTAGCTGTACATTTTTTATTAGTAGGGCAACCCCAGCTTTTTTCCCAATTGCACAGGCAGAAAAACATTGCTTCACCCAACCCCCCTCTAACTTTTTTGATTCTATCATTGATAAGTGTGTCTCCTGTATATAATATATATCAGCATTCTGTTGCTTTAAAAAGGCCATAACAGAAATAATCTTCCCTGATCCTAAAGTAAGGGTGAGGGGGAGACAGTATATATACCCACAGAAATAACTCAGTCACACAGCTTGCCGTAGGGAGTATACATAAACCCCTGACACGCTAGCTGTCACAATATTGTGCTCATGTGAGCATAAACTGTGAAACATCCTCGGGTTCTTTCTGCGGGTATATATACTGTCACCCTTGCTTTAGGGTCAGGGAAGATTATTTCTGTTATTGCTTTGGGTCTCTTCCTTGTTTGAGTTCTTGAGATTTCGCTTTAAAAAGGCCAGCATTTTTTTCCTTTTTATTTGATGGTTAAGACCATTAACATTTAATGAAAAAATTTGAATCTCCATTATAAATTTTTATTCCCAAAAATATAGTCCAACATGAAAATTTAGATTTATTTAAATTACAATGAATAGACACCATTACCCATCTTTTAAATTTTTTAAAAATAAAAATTTCCTTGCAAACTACCCCAAACCCTCATTTAACCAATCCCCCACCTTTTTCCCTCCCTCACCTCCCACATATATTGACTGCCTTGGAACACACATAAGATTAGTAATCACAATACCCTCTCCCCCAGGCAATTTTATAACTTCCTTCCCTTATCCATGCTAAAAATTAATAAGTTTATACTCTAGTTGTTACATTCAAATACTCTTTCATTACCCACCCATACAACAATAAAATCCCTATTCATTCATTTTAAGAAACATTTCATAAAGCCCTCTTCCTATTAAATCATTCTTATATATAAAAAAATGAATAAGTTCATAGAGCATACATTTTCCCATTAATTGCTATTATCACAAGGTATCTCTTCCTTCCCAATATATCATCCTAAAACCTTTTAATATTCAAAATTAAGAAACTTCACAGCAAGTCAAATCAATTAAAATTCCCCTTAGAAAGTCTAAGTTTATCATTAATATTTTATATATTACTTCCTAGAAATTCATATCTTTCTATTTCTCCCACCCTAGATCAAAAACAAGTACATTAAATATTTAATAAAGGTCATCTTTATCTAAAATGTCTCACTTTTTTTTAAATTATTTTTTCTTTTCTCTTTTTCCTTTTTAACCATATATTCACAATTAATTTATACCCATAACTACTTTAAATATCAATATGTCTATATCTAGTATGACAAACAATTCATATCAATAACCAATAAATAAATACATATTTAAATTTCTTTCATGTAATGAATGAAGAGACCTTTTATTTCTTCCCAACATCAACTTAAAAGTTTTAATAATAAAATTCAGATATTATTGACAAACCCAACTAATAAAACCTACTCAGGTATATTTGATCTAGAAATTCCTTTCAGAATATAATCCTGCCATTGAGATGAAGGGAGTCAAAAATCATCTATAAATTAGATTCTTGTAAAAGGTGATACTCTATTTCATGTAGAATCTTTACAACCTTTAAAATTGACTAAGATATCGTCACTCCGGATCTTATGAATAGTTTAGATCGGTGTTCTTCAACCACCAGTCCATGAACCAATGCCGGTCCACAGAAATTTCCTGCCGGTCCACAGGGCCAGCATGTGCATCAGGTCCAAAACAGTGTTCTTCAACCGCCGGCCCATGGTGCGATCGATGCGGTGTTATCTTCGAGCCAGCTCCCTCTTCCTAACTGCACAAAGTGCACAAAGCCGCAGGCAGTGGCTCCTACGCATGTCCTGCGCCTGAACCGGAAGCCTTCTCTCTGACATTGCAACATCAGAGGGAAGGCTTCCAGATGAGGCACGGGACATGCAAGGTGCAATTAGTACTATTATGGGGTGGGGTCTGGGGTGGAGATTGGGTAGATATGGGTGAGATCTGGCCCACGACTTAGCCCAGTGTTCTTCAACCACCGGTCCAAGGACTGATGCCGGTTCACAGAATAATTCTTTTATTTCTGCTGGTCCATAGGTGTAAAAAGGTTGAAAAACACTGGTTTAGATCACCTTGTTACATCTCTATTTCTAGTAGTCTGGCTATCATCTTTGAGTCCTAATGCATATGGAAAAGCTTATTTTCCACTTTATCTTGCACTGCCAGAATATTTCTACTAACAGAAAATAAAAGGTTATGTCCAGATCTAAGATTCTTCTTAGAATGTTTCTTCTTCTTTGAACTCCTCTTGAAACAGTAGGGTTTGAATTCTCTGTTAGCTCCAATCCATCCTCAATATCAAACCTTTGTATCTTATGTCATCACTCTGAGAAACAGTATGATTATTTTGTGTTACATCTAAAACTCATAGTTTTTTCCTTTATAATCTCTTCAAGTCCCTCTTCAGTTCTAATCACATGTCCAGAAACCAAAAAACATCACTCAGTCCAGATTATTAAATCCAATTCCTTTACATAGACATTGGTTCATTATTTGATAAGAAATCTTTAAATTTTTCTGGATCATCAAAAAATAAGGATTTATTTCCACTGGTCACTCTCATTTTTGCAGGATAGTATAAACCATAAGTAAGCCCTTTTTCTCTCAATTGAGGTCTTAATATGAGGAACTGCTTTCTTGCGTTCGCCATTCTTTTTGCGAAATCAGGCACGAATAATAACTTGGATCCCTTATAATTCAAGTTTTTGTCCACTTTAGCCAAGTTTAATATCTCTATTGCCTGCTGAAAACGTAAGAGTTTGAAAATTAAAGGCCTTGGTCTTATTTGACTTGCTGACCGTTTATATGGAATCCTGTGTGCTCGTTCTATTTCTAGGGGCTGTTTCAAATGTAATTGTAATAACTTAGGTAACAGGTTTTCCAAAAATTGAATAACATTCCCCTCTTCCAAACCTTCAGCTAAGCCAATAATTTTCACAGTCTTCCTTTTTCCTCTGTTTTCATAGTCTTCAAGTTGTCTCTGCATTTCTTTAATAGTTTGGCTATCCGCTTTACATCGGGTTGTGTTCAGTTCCATTTGATCCATTTTATTCTCCAGTATAGACATTCTTTGGTTATCTACTTCCAACTGCCTATTAATATTCAAGACTTCTTCTTTTACTTCAGTAATTTTAGTTGCGTTGTCCTGAAGCATTTTTTGTATGTTTCGCCACTCTGCCATTACCTCATTTTTATCTAAAGTTTCCGTTACTTCCTCAGGAAGCAGCGCTTTAGACGGCGTCACCTGATCATGCTTGACACGTTTTGCCATCCCTGCAACCGCGAAAGCCGCATCAATTTTCACTTGCCGCGTACACGCCATGTTCCTGAATCAAATATTACTATTTCGGGAAAGAAAGCCTAAAGGTACTTTCAATTTTTCAAACCGTTGCCCCGGTTAGAGGAGCGTCGCGATCAGCCCTCCATCTTGTGCGCGCGTCAAGCTACACCCCCAATTGAGCAGTTTCAGAATCACAGTTCAAGGGCGCTCACTGGCATCTTGTTGCACTCTAATCCGATGAGCCCGCTCAATATACAGGGCCCAGATACCTCTGAAAGGCCCAAGGAGGTCACCAACCACTTCTCCAGAAAAGTTTTGAGTTACATTACATTAGGGACTTCTATTCCACCTATACCTTGCAGTTCAAGGCGGATTACAAAAGAGCTGACTGGACATTTCCAGTGAAGTTACAACAATTTTTTTTTTTTGTTACAAAAGAGGAGAGATAGCTGGATAAATTTCGGAAGAACTTGCAAATTGGATAGTAAATTGACTGTATGTTACTGTGTGATATAACAAATAGATTACAGTTAGAGTACAAATAAAATTACATTACATTTCAGGGATCTGTATACTTGGTTGGTGTTTGGGGAGGAAGAGATTACCTAAGTGGAGGTTTTGGGGGAGAATTTATCTGGGAGGAGGGGGAAGGAGGGGTTAAGATATCTGGATAAATTTTTTGAAAAGCAGGGTTTTGATTTCTTTTTGAAATGTTTCAAAATGTTCTTTATCAGAAAAGGATTCAGGTAAGCCGATCAAATGTACGTTATTTCTATGTGACCGTTTTTAAAAATTGTCAAGCTTCGCTTCCAGCAGGTCTAATCTGTTGTTGGTATGCTTGCAATCTTCCATCAAAGCTGCAGCACATTTTCCATCGCACCGACTCTCTCCTGCATCCCCCTTGATGTCTGTGGTAAGTGCCAGAAACTGCTGGTCCATTACTTCTATCTTGTCTAAAATTTGTTGCAGTTGTCTGCCAGGGGTAAGTTCCACAGCGGACTTTACCTCTGCCGTAATCTCTGCTGCCCACTCTGAGCTTGGTGAGAGAGAAGCTGGGGAGGCCTCCACCATCTTGGATTTCCCCAATGAAGGCTTGGAGTTTCCTTTTTGTGATAATTTCATTGCCATCTGCATCAAAGTGGCCAGAGAAGCACCGCAGGTGGTAAAGGGAAGCACTTCTGACCACAATAGGTACCAGAAAATATGAGGTGCTGATGAATAAAGGCAGATTATGCAAGGAACATCAGGATCAGGATCAGGAGGGGTTGGGCTCCCTCCTGCCTGTATTGGTTTGGGGGAATGGGGGGGGTCGCCGTGGTAGGAGGGGTTGGGCTCCCTCCTGCCCGTATCTGATCAGGGGGGGGGGTCGCTGGGGCAGGAGGGGTTGGGCTCCTTCCTGCCCGGATCCAATCAGGGAGTGGGGATGCATCGGGGCAGGAGGTATTGGGCTTCTTCCTGCTCGGATCAGATCGGGGGGGTGGGGGGGTCGCGTCTCAGCAGGAGAGATTGGCTATCTCTCCTGCCACGATGGCGATCCCCCCCGAACCGCGATACTTCGGGGTGAGGATTGCAGCAGGGGAGATGCCTCATCTCTCCTGCCACGATCCTCATCCCGAAGTGCCATGGTTCGCGGCATTTCAGGTGATTGCCATCGCAGCAGGGGAGATGAGCCATCTGCAACGATCGTTGCTTGGGGGGGGGGTGGATTCTATAACCGGTGTTCTTTTTGACAGACACTGGTTACAGAATCCAGCTTTTAGGCGAAGGACTGGCCTCTCCTTCGCCTAAAAGTTCTGGTTTTGGGCATTTGGGACTTAGGCTGTTTTTTGGTTGGTAATGTGTTGTAAGTGTAGACGTAGTGGTGGTCTGGGTGTTTAAACAGCTGAATGTAGAGGTAGGCCATTCTCAAAAAAAACCCCTCATTTTGGATGGTTTTTTTTGAGAATGGACATTTTTCCTGCTTCTAGTTTCAGCTTTTAGGGCCTAGGCCAAAAGGGGACTTAAGACATTTTTTTTGATTATGCCCCTCCAAGTATTTCTGATGAGCTAATGGACATACCAGTAAATAGGAAATGGTCTGTTTACACCTATTTGAGTTTTTGAAACCCCTAATAAATAGGTTGTCAAGTACTGATTGTCCTTTAGACAATGTGCCATCCTTATTTTGTTGAACGATCCAACTTTAGAATTGCTAGACTGGTTGGCTTTTATCATCAATATAATGTGACATCTGAGATGGCATTCCCTAATCTATGAGTAAAATTGTTCTTACACCCATTCCCAAGAAGTCTGATGCAGATTTAGCACAGGTTTCAAACTTTAGGCCAGTAGCAAATACACTTTTTCTTGCAAAATTGTTGGAATTTGTGGTAGAACTCCAGTTATCTGATTTAGATAGCTGAAACTTGAATGGCTTTCAAAGTTTCCATAGCACCAAACCTTTGTTATTGGCTTTGACATCTAAAAGTGAGGAAAGTGCTGTGTAGAGGTGGCAAGATGGTTCTTTTAGTTTGACACCTCTGTAGCTTTTGACACAGTTAATCATTACATCTTACTTGGCAAATTATCTGAAGTGAGTCTTTCTGGTACTGGGTTAAAATGGTTCATCTCTTTTCTGAGAAATAGGCAAAATATAGTGCTTAAGGATAACATTTTTTCATCTCCTTGGGTACCACCTTGCGGTGTCCCACAAACATCGCCTATTGCTCCGCTTTTATATAATATGAAAATCACTCAGTCAAATTGTATTGAATGTAGGGAAACAATTATTCTACACCAATTACATTTTTTATTGGTCCCTGCTCATCAAGATTTGCAGGTTACTTATAGCAGAGTTATTAATTGCATTAACAAAATTGTCATATGGTCTTCATCTATTTGACTCAAACTTACACTGACAAAATGAATATTCTTTGTTTGGCCTGAATTTGAATATTATTCCACGGTTCATCTCAAACTCTGAGGGAACCCAGCTTTCATGTAGAAAAAATCATCAAGAGTCCTAAGAATGATCCTAGACTCCTCATTGATAATGAAGCCTTAGGTTGACAGTTTGGTCAAGAAAGATTTTTAGACCTGAACAGTTATGTTTGATACATTCATATTTTCTTCCTGACCATTATAAATTATTGTTTGGTTGTCAATTATGTAGTTTTACTAAATTATTATCTAGGATTCAGTTTATTCAGAATACAACAGCTAGATTGATCTATTGTAAGCCTAAGTTTGACCACATCTCCACCTTGTTTAGATAACTACATTGGTTTCTGGTGCAGGCCCGAATACATCTTTTTGATATAACTTTCAATCCTTAACCCTTCTCCTCTGCCTTCCAACCCAGCCCGCTGTTTAACCATTCCCCTTAACTGTATCCATGACATCCTGTTTGTCTGTCTTGCCTGTTTAGATTGTAAGCTCTTTCGAACAGGGACTGTTTTCTTACTCTTTGTGACTCTGTGCAGTGCTGCGTGTGTCTGGTAGTGCTATAGAAATAATGAATAGTAGTAGTAGTAAGGTGGTGTGCTTAATTTTTAAAATTTTAGGAGACCATTGTCCTAATTAATTAGTTTTTTTGATTTGTTAGGGTTGTTGAGAGAAAGTTGTAGGTGAAATTACCTGCTTTTAGGATTCCCCCCATTAAAAATGTTAAATATAATTTTTAACAAATTCATTTATGTATTCCTCAGTGAAACTCTGGAATAATTTGCCAAATGAAATCCACTCTTCTGTATGTTATTTTTACTATAGAACAGGGGTGTCCAATGTCGGTCCTCGAGGGCCGCAATCCAGTCGGGTTTTCAGGATTTCCCCAATGAATATGCATGAGATCTATGTGCATGCAATGCTTTCAATGCATATTCATTGGGGAAATCCTGAAAACCCGACTGGATTGCAGCCCTCGAGGACCGACATTGGACACCCCTGCTATAGAAAGTTGGTGAAATCATATTTGTTTCCAAAAGTTTTACAATAGATTTCTATGTTTATTGTAATTCCTGGTTATTGTAACAATGACTTCTTTTGTTAGCCCGCTTTGAACCTTAATAAGGGATTAGATGGATAATAAGTCCCTTAAGATATGGAATATGGTTTGAGAGAACAGTAGTACATGAATATTTGTGTTCTTTCAAAGGCTGCACTCCTAACTCTGAAAATGGAGCTCAGCTATGGTAAATGTTGCTAGTATAGGAAACCATATAACTATGTTCCTTGGCCAGAGTCTTTTTAAAAATCATAAGTACTATATAATTATTTTATTCAAGCTTTCCCTTCTGTGAAATTGGAGAGTTAAATTATTATAGTTTGTGCTCATTACTGCCTCTTTTCAGCAATCTCACACTTTGTCCCATTCTCTCTTCACACTTCCTCCCCTCCTATTGTATTTTAAGAATTAATTAATTATTCTTTACCCACTTTAAAAGGAATTGATTGTAACCTAGAACTCACTAGATGAGTTGTTCTTATTCCTCTCCAGAGGTTAACCTTTTGCTGCAAACTGCTTATATTTTGAAATGTGAAATATATCATCATAAAATCAACTAAATATTTCCTCACATGACCAAACTACATTGCTCTGAAATACAAGACTATGCTGATTTGCTATTTTAGAAAATTTACTTGCAGAAGAGCTGGTCTTTTGGCTCAGTACCAAACTGAGAACCTGAGTGTGATTCGTGGGCTAGAACTTTGCTCCTTAGACTGGCCAGGGTTAGCGAACCTGCAGAAACAATGAACAACCAGTCATTATTCTTCAGTGACATTGATTGGCCAGATTCAAGACTCGCAGTAATATTTTACTGTATCTAGTTACTGGTCAAGAAAATTCACTGTAATGGCTAGACTAGTGGCATAGTACCTCTTAAATCCTTCTGTTCTTCACCAGCAGTGAACAGGGACTCCTACTCTTTGTTTGCACCAGCCTGAGCCTTCCCTCTGATGTAATTTCCTGGTCTCACAAACAGAATGTTATATCAGAGGAAGAGCTCAGGGCCAGCATGAATAGTGGAGCAGGGAGTTCCTGCTCACTGCCAGAGAAGAAAGATTTAAGATGTACTGGGGGGTGCTGTTAAGAGACCCCCACCATTATGGGGGGGGGGACAGAGGAAGAAGGGATATGCTGGGAGTCTTCCTCTGGTGGGACTTGGTACTTCACTGCCATCCTTACTATGTTATTAGGCTGTACTATAGTAAGTGAAATTAAAATATGAGGCAACATCTTGGATGGATTCACATTAGCCAGATGAGGAGCCATTCTCAACCAAACTGGAATCACCCAAGTTCAAAAGTATGTATTTATGGTTTCAGAAATTATCATGAGGGAGAAACACCCAACAATGTCCAGGGATCTACTTCTGCTGCTGAATTTTGAGGCAGGATGGACTTTTGCCGGCCACAAGTCTCCCTTTCCCATCATTCTTTCCCTCCCCCTCTTTACTTTTTAAAATTGTAGTTCTTCCCTTTTTTTCCTGTTTAGTCTGTGATTTTGTATTTATTTATAAAGCATATATTTGCTTATTTTTTAATATTTTCTCTGTTTCCCCTTCTGTTTAATATGTAAACCGCCTTGAAGTCTGATTTGTCGGGATATCAAATTTTTAATAAACTTGTGAAACTTGTTTATTCAATACAAAGCTTCAGGTATTCAGGTGCACAGCTGGAACTTGCAAAGCTTCACCTCTAGGTAGGAATTCCAACATTAACCTGAATTTCCATCTCAAAGTAATAATTTAATGAACTGTTATTTTTCTTACAGAATATCTAGCTGAAAAAAGGAGAAAACAAAATCATGGAGAGAAAATCCTTTATATTAACAAGCGGAAGACAAGGACCACAGAAGTCCCTTCCTTATAGTACATGGTCAGGATAAGCAAAAACAATACATCAAGAAATCCCAAACACACACATTTTGCTCTCTGTATACAGAGTATGAACAAATTCTTAGTACAATCATTTTTTACATATGTATATATACATATATTCTTATTTACTTAAAAGCAGCTGCAGTATATACTAAATGATTGGGGCTTTGGAAAATTAGATAGAAGGGCAAAAAAGCAGCAAGAATTCAGACCTTTGGATTCTCCCATAAGTTCTCAAAAAAAACACAAAACTAAACTAAAAATATCTTTTTAAGACTACAGTCATTTTCTTCCTATGTACTTGAAGGACAAGGTCCTGTCAACATACCAACAAAGTGGTGCAATCTCTAGCCAGGAAGACCACTCTCACAATGAAAAGAAATAAGCTGTGGAAATTTACAAAAGGGGAGATTGGAAGATATTTTCTAAAAACAACTTTTGGTTATTACATAAGCTTCCTTTGCCTCAAACAACAATACATGGGTCTCAGTATTGCTGTTCTGGTTCAGCAATTTAAGAATCAAAGCAGCAGCATTCCATGCAATCCACTTCCTGCATATCGTGTGTACCTGAGCCTTTTAGTCAAACTGTGCCACTTGCATTCAAACAGCTGGAAATAAATATTTGAGAACAGGACTGTTGTGGCACATCTGCATATGCTCCACCTCTGAACTCGCAGTTATAAAATGTTTGGCCTAACAAGGTAAGGAGTTTTGGGACAATGGGCTGATGGCAATTAGATCTTCAAGCAGTTCAGGAAGTAAGGGAGGTGTTTAAGTGTTATTTTTACATGCCTTTTCCTGGTGGACAATTTGGGAAGGGAGGGGAATACTTATGTAGCTAATATATACTGTGGTATTACATAACTTGACAAATTATCTCCCTTGCTAATGTAGACTTGGAAATAGTTTTCATATTGACCACCACAAGGGCCTTGGCTAATATCAGTCAATTTAAGGAAGCACTGGAAGCTTAGTCCTACCACAAAACCCATGCACTGTTATGCTCTGAATATGAATAGTGTGCAGTACTGAACACAGATAATTATATTGACAATCTTGTTATAAATTCTGGACATACTTGTGATAGATGTTCTGAGTTTTGTACAAGTCTGGGAAAACAAACTGGCTTCTTCTGACAAATAAGCAAAATTCCTCAAAAACTTACACAGCCCATTATCCCCCCCCTTTTACCAAGTCATGGTAGAGGTTTCTACCACAGCTCGGGGCGCTACATGCTCCAATGCTGCTCTGAAGCGCATAGAATTCCTATGAGTGTCGGAGCATTTAGTAACTTAGTAAAAGAGGGCCTATATTATTTCTGATCCTAACTTTTCTATAGCAACAAGGTACTCTATTGGTCATTTCTGATTGTAAAGGGCCCTACTACATGGCACATTTTACTGTTTCAATATGTGCACCAAGACTCAGGATCACTTAGCTCGCTCCACTCAAAGTATTCATTTTCAACCAACCCAAAGATTTTGACATAATTTTCATCATCCCCTTCCCCTTTTAAAGGCCTTGTGTTTGTCAGTCTATGAAGTAAAATGAAGTCTGGCTTCATAGAAGTTGCCAGTTTATTCCAAAAAAGATTTGGTTGATTTCCTGGCTTCTGGCAATCTCCTCTATGATGCAGTGCTGTTGCCATAGCTGGTGGAGCTTTCGGTACCGCTCGTGAGATAGGTGTAGGGGATTGCCTCTCCTTGAAAGGAAACAAAATCATTTGTTAAACTTAAGGACATATAAATAGATGCACAACTCTTGGTCCCATTCTCTGCAATTAATTGTTTTTTTTTATGGCAGGCCAACATTTATTGCCAACAATAATACCTAGCATGAAATACTGAATGAAGACAAACAACCTGACAGAATTCTTTTTCTTTTTACTAAGGGTAGACTCTGGCCAATGTTCCCTCTAAGGACCGAATTCATATCAGCAAATTTTTTTTTGCAAGCAAAGGATTAAGTTGATGTGAGCAAAAATTTTCCATTATACCCTGATATTATACACACTGTATATTACAAATTACAAATATAAATGAAAATGGAAAATAAGTTATTTTATTGAAAGGACTTAAAAACATTATTCAGTTAGCTCTTAGAGGCCAACACTTCCTTCCCCAGGTCAAGAAAGCAAGCTGTCCTGAGCTATGAAAGGAGGTTTTGGTCTCTGACAGATGGTCAAAAATGTATTAAAATTAGTTCAATGAAAAGATATAATCTTAATTCTATTTATATTTATTAACCTTTATAAATACAGGTACCATACTACTTTATCCTGAATTAAAAATAAAATAATTTTTTCTACCTTTGTTTTCTGGCCATTAACTTCTCTGATTTTGCTTTCCTCTGTATTAAGTCTCTTTCCAGGATTTTTCATTCCTCCTTTACCTTTTGGTTTTTTTTACTCTATGTCCAGATTTAACTCATTCTTACTATCTAGTCTTCAAATTCCCTCTTTCTTTATGGTCTTCTGGCAGCTTTCCATCTCTTTCCCTCTCCTATTTTACTTCCCCCTATTCCCAGTATTTCACTAACTCTGCCATTGTTTTCTCTCCCTTCTATACAGTGTTTGCTTCCTATATCTGCCCTTTCTTTCTCCTTCCATTATTATTTCCCTTCTGTCTTTCTCCCCCCAAATATCTGTTCATTTCTCTCCCCTCTTCCATCCAGCGTCTGCCTCCTCTCTCTCTCTCCATCCAGAGTTTCCACACTCTCTCTCCCCTTCCATCAGTATCTCCCCCTTCGAATGGGATCCAAGATGGCTGCTGAATAGAAGTGCTGAGAAGTACGCACCTGAACCACGCTATTCCTGGCTCTTTTTTCTTCTTTGGTGGCCTGAGTAGCCTGATATTCCCCTTGGGATACTGAAAAGGAGAGGCAGGAGCGTTGCTGGCGCCTCGTGGTGCACCAGAGTGCCGACTTTCAGCAATATCAAAGAATTAGTGTGGCGAATGCAGGGAGTCTCTGTGATGATGTCGGAGATTAGCCCACTGAGGGTGCCGGGGCTTGGCGAGACAGGAGCTGCTCCTCTTGGGTCGGATACCACCCTTAGTCCTGACGTGCAAGTGTCATCCCCGCAGCCTCACATCACTAGCTCTCCAAGGGGCGAGGAAACCCCGGAGTTGGGGGAGGCCCTTTCTCCTGAGGCAGCCAGCATTACACCGGAGAGCATGGAGGCAGAGCTCCCTATTCAGGGAGTCTCTGCAGGAGAATCAGGGGCTTGTTCAACTATGGGAGGTGGATTAAGTCAGAAGGAGCAACACCAAGGAATTTTTCTTGAGGGTGAGCATGTTTACACTCAACAAAAACCTATATTCTGGGAAAAGCTCTCTCAAGTGACCCTGGAGTCCTTATGGGACCTGGTGGCAAACTTTGGCAAGACTATTAGCCCCAATTTCCAATATATTGAAGGTAAATTAATTCAACATACTAAAGAGCTAAAAGATTTAAAAGGGAACATGATTGCTTCTAAATCCATGGTTCAGAAGCTTGAACAAGACTTAGCATCTTCTAAACTTCAAGAGTCTCTAATTAAAGACAATGTAAACCTTAGAAAGAAAGTAGGAATGCTTTAGAATAACTCACATAACAATAATCTGAGACTGATTAATTTTCCTAGGCTCACAATGTTAACTCCTAGGGAGATACTTCTTGTAAGTGTATTGTTTGCCATCGATCAATTAAATATGCTTTCTTCGAACCCCAACAATTAACTGCTTTTTTGGCCTTGTCTCGACTGGATGGGGATAAATCAAGTGCTCCATAGGTTAATATGTTACTCCTACCTCAGTTCTATAGTCTATAGCAGTGTTCTTCAACCTTTTTACATCTTTGGACCGGCAGAAATAAAATAATTATTTTGTGGACTGGCAAACTACTAAGACTGAAATAAAAAAAACAAACAAACCACAAAACCATTGCCGCCCCATCCCCGCGAGCTCAGTCCCGCAAACCATCTGATCCCATCCGCACAAGCCTCAAATAGTTATGATTTTATAATGAACATATTAAAGTATAAAAAGAAACAATATTCTGTACAATTGTCATTTTATAAATACAAATAATACAGGTCAAGGATCAACAAAACCCCTGTCTCCCCTCGCCTTCACGTATATACCCTCTACTATTAAGAAAACTGAATAAACCAAATTATTACAGAATGCTACACAAATATCATGCTAACAGAATACCACAGTCACACATGGCAGGAATGGTGTTAGGGGGAGTGCAACTAGGGCAACTGCCCCCTGGTCAGAGAGAGCCCTAAGCCAGCTGGAAGCTAAAGAAGCACTGCCCGGGCTTTGTACTCCCCTGTTACGTCTAACATCAGCTCTAGCAGGATACATATTTCAAATCTGATATATTCTAATCAAAATATAGAAATAAAATTATTTTGTTCAACCTTTTGTCATCTCTGGTTTCTGCTTTCATCGTCTTTTCACTCTCTTCTATCAAGCGTCTACCCTCTGTCTCTTCAATCCAGCATCTGCCCCTTCCATCCACTGTCTGCCCTCTCTCCCTTCCATATGGTATCTGCCTTCTTTCTATGCCCCTCTCCACTTTCCATCCAGCCTGTGCCACCTCTCTCCTTTTTACATGATTCATTCTGCTCTCTTCATTTTTATCTCTCCTACATCAGATCTAGCATCTTTGTCCCTCTCTCATTTCTCATCTGACCCCCTTCCCAGCATCAATCTCTCTCTACTTTCTCATTCCTCTGTCTCTCCCCTTTCCATCATTTGATCTCTCCATTCCATCCTGATTCCTTCCCCTCCTCTAATCTCCCTGCCAGCTGTTTCCTTCCTATTTTCCTCCTTCCCTGTCTAGCAGTACCCCTTCTCCCTTTCCTCCTCCCCTTTTCCAGCAGTAACTCTCTTTCCTTCCCTTTCTCTTCTCCCCTGTCCAGCAGTACTCCCCTTCCTCTCCCTTGTACAGGAGTACCCCTTCTCCCTTCCCTCCTTCCCTCTCCAGGAAATGTTTCCTCTCTTTAGGCTAGCGGCAGCTCTGTGTGCTTTTAACTTCGGCACACAGCTGCCCCTAAGCCAGGGGTGTCAAACTCAGTCACATAAGGGGCCCAAATCTGAAACATAGGCTAAGTCATGGGCCAAATTTTTAATTAAGATACTTTGGGGTCTTTTTATTAAGGTACACTAACCGATTTAGCACGCACCATAATAAAAGCACCCCTTAGTCTTAGTAGAAGTATAGGGTTACAACCTCTCCAACCCCACACTAGCTCTGTGATGGGCCAAAATTAAAAACTTGGACGAGGTAAGCAACTCTGGTCTTCAAATGCTGCAAGCCATTGGGGTATTAGGAGAGAGTTAAAACATCTTTATTTAGAAAATTTTACAATAAGTGTAAGATTTTCAACAACTTAGCAGACATGCTGTTTCTTGATACAATTTATCACAAAACCAGCAATAACATATGCGTTGATGGAAGCAAGTTTCACTATTATTTCTGATCCAGCCAACCACTGAACGGGAGGGGGTAGGGAAGGGAGAAGAGGTCATGAATGGGTGTTGGGCCCTGTTTCTAGTTCTCCGGTAGCTGATGCTATCCTGGGCAAAATATTGGTAGGACCATGGTACCTGTAGCCCACCTCATTCCGCTACCTATGCCTTGCCTCACCCTCATTTCCAGGCCTAGGCAACTTCATGTCCCCGGCCCTACCTGCTCTACTTGAGATTTTTCTTCCCTCACACTCAACGCCTCTGTTAGCCTAGCAATCGAAGCTCATTTTTCCTGCCCTGCGTTTGCCCAGCCGCACGACCAACCAACGGGAGCAGAGCCTGTGACGGCATGACTAATGGGAGAATGGTGCCGGTGGGTTCTAGGGAAGGCGGACTGGAGGTTAGTAGGACACCAGACCTCAGCGCTGGTCAGGTACATACACACACTCTCTCTCCTGAGTCCCGGAGACCTATCGGTCCTGACCTCCGCGTATTCAACGAAGGTGGTCACCATTCCGCATGGGCAGTGCATGTTGACACAGGTCTCCGGGGACTGCAGTTCCCACACATGGTGCTGTAGCCCTTGTTGTGCAAGTGACTACGAGTGTCGATGGGGTAAAGCAGAGGAAGGTGTGGCGGGAGCAGAGCATCACACAGCGTGGAGTCGCACCTCCAGTTTCATGGCCTCCACACTTCGTGACTCCACGCTGTGCTCCCACCGTGCCTTCCTCTGCTTTCCCCCATTGGCGGGCCAGCTTAATTGCGAATTTCAATTGTCTCGTGGTACAGAGTTTGACACGTCTGCCCTAAGCAGTTTATCCGCGGTTTCATGAGGCAGCCTCGGGGCCTTTGGTAGGCCGGCCCACATCGCATCATCGAAACAGGCCGGCCTAGCCGAAGTTAAAAGCACAAAAAGCTGCCGTTGCTGGTCTAGGGGTGCAGAGACAAAGGCAGGAGGCATACGCAGCATGAGTCGGTGGAAGGCAGGAGTCCCAACAGGAAGTTACATGTCAGCTGATGCCGACATCTTTTGTTGCTGCGGGGACCCAAATCCTTCATGGACTGGTAGTTGAAGAACACTGGTCTATAGCACATCTTAAATGTATCCTCTATAATAAAACCTTAAGCGCGCATGCGCACTTAAGAGTTTTGTGATCCCTGTAGCGTGCTGTGTCCTTCTATGGCCGTATTCTATTTAGGCACGCGGCAGCTGTCAGCGCGTGCAGGCCACGGCGGCTTGAGGCTGCTGTCGGCGTGTGCAGGCAGTTGAGCTACGGTGGTGGTGGTTTGAACAGGAACGGCTGGAGGGTGTCGTGCGGGTGCTGTCAGGTGGACAAGAGGTCAGACGCAAACGGAATGGAAGCCGGATGCTGGACAGGGGGACCAGGTAAGGGGTGCTGCTAGGCAGGGGGGAGGTAACAGGAAGGGAGGCCTACTGCTGCATAGGGGGAGCAGGGAAGAGGTGCTGCTAGACAAGGGGGAGATAAAAGGAAAGGGAGAAGGCCTGCTGCTGCACAGGGTGAGCAGGGAAGAGGTGCTGCTGGATAGTGGGGAGGTAAAAGGAAGGGAGAAGGGCTGCTGCTGGTCAGGGGGAGCAGGGAAGAGGTGCTGTTGGACAGGGGGGAGGTAAAACAAAGGGAGAAGGGCTGCTGCTGGACAGGGGGAGCAGTGAAGGGGTACTGCTGGACAGGGGAGAAGTAAAATGAAGGGAGAAGGGCTGCTGCTGGACAGTGGGAGCAGGGATGGGGTGCTGCTGGACACGGGGGGAGGTAAAAGGAAGGGAGAAGAGCTACGGGGAAAAGCCATACTGAAGTTCCCCTTCTGTCCACTGTTGAACCAGAGCACCGAGCCCTGCTCTGCTGACCTCTTGTTGTCGGCTGAAGAACCTGTCTGCCTTCCATTTCCATATCAGATCGAAGGCGGGGCGACCCCACCGATGAATTATGGCTTTGAACGCTAGCCCGGACAGGGACCATTCTTCCGGGTCCAGAATCTGACAACCGAGGAAGTCTACTGGCACATCGTCCACTCCTGTCACATGAGCCGAGGACAAGGCCATCAGATGCTTCTCTGCCTAGGCAACGAGCATCCGAGCCTCCAGGCTCAGCAGGGGACTCCTCATGCCTCCCTGACAGTTGACATAGTCAACTGCCGTTGCAATGTCCGAGAACACGCAGAGATTCCCTTGAAAACACAGCAGAGCCAGACAGATCGTACGCATCTCCAGCCGAATGATCAACCATTTGCTCTCCAACGCAGTCCACTGACACTGGACCGGCACAGACTGGCAAACTGCTCTCCAACCGGAGAGACTTGCGTCCGTTTCCAGGGTCACCCAGTCTAAGACGCGCAGAGGAAGCCCTCTGTAAAGAGTTACCAGGTGCGTGCTGTCGCCAACCATGGCAACTTCACCCCAGTGCATCCCGCTGAGGATTCCACTGAGATAGAAGGGACAACTGAAGAGGATGGATTCAAACTCATGCCCACGGATCACAACTGTGGTCGCCACCATGAGACCCAATACCTACAGATACTGCCAGGCCATCGGGGCTGGAGCTGCTAACATGTCCTGAACTGCACTCCAAAGCTTGAACTTCCCGGATTCCTTTAGATACAATTGGTTCCTGGCCATATGGAACCGGACTCCCACGAACTCCAAGTCCTGCATCGGCTCGAGGCGACACTTGAGATGGATCACCCAGCCGAGACTGTTCAGCAGTCACCGCTTGGCAAACCGCCAAGCAGCCTTCCTCCAAAGAGGGAGTTCTGATCAGCTAGTCATCGAGGTACTGATGGACCAGCACACCCACCGAGTGCAGATGGGCAGCCACCACCACCATGACTTTTGTGGATGATCTGGGCGCCGACACCAACCAGAAGGGTGATGCCGCGAACTGGAAGTGCCTCCCGAGAACATGAAACCTCAGGAACCTCCGATGATCTGGGGGGGGGAAAAAAATAAAAAAATTGAGATGTGAAGGTATGCTTTCGAGAGGTCCAAGGAAGCCAAAAAATCCCTGGGAGCCACTGCTGCCACCACTGAATGTGCAGTTTCTAGCCGGAAACACCGAACTCGCAGGAAGGAGTTCACTGCCTTCAGGTTCAGAATTGGTCTGCTATCTTTGGAGTCCTTCATTGGTATGATGAAGTAAATCGAGTATCTCCCAGAGACCAAGTCTCCCCTTTCACCGTGGCTTGCACCTTGCTAGTCCTATCCAGAATTTCCACGGGAGGGGACAGGAAGAATGCCGGTGGAGGCTGGAAAAACTGTAGTCAAAGGCCTTCCCTGAGCATGTCAAGGACTCACTGGTCCGAGATTACCATTTGCCATTCCGAAAGGAAGGCTGAAAGCTGCCCCCCCGAACTGGGGGGGGGCCCGCCAGAGACCTGGCATCTCTAGGGAGGGGCAGAAAGCTGGGAGTAGGAAAACTGTTGGCGAGCTGCACCTCCAAAGCGAGGACTGGAGAGAGCTCTGAAACGCTGTCCTGCCACTGGAGGTCTGGTGAACTGAGAAGTGCGCTGGAAGGGACGTAAATCTGACCTCCCACACCCCTGGTCGGACGAGGTCTAGAGCCAGGGAGCACCTCAGGTTTACGGCTCTGAACACTGGCCATAAGGTCATCCAAACCTTGGCCAACCAGGATCGAACCTTTAAAAGGGAACCTGCTCAGCGTAGCCTCTAGCTGAAGTAGCACCCAACCACTGGTGAATCCAAGTCATTTGCCAAGCGGACCATGAAGAAGCTCCCAGCTTAGTTCAAGATGCCATAGAGTGCATCTGTCAAAAAATTCAGACATGCCCAGGTCACAAGGAAATGGCCACCACCGGAGTTGCGATTGCTGCGTCCAGAATGCCTAAACTGGGCGCAGATGGCGTTTTTGTGAAACGCAAGCGCAGTTCTGGGAAAAAGTCTCCTCAGTCTGCTAATCTTGTGAGTTCTGAGACGCACAGAGCGGTTCCAGTCGCCGGTGACTGTTTTTCCCCAAATTTTGTGGATCTGAGTTATCTGGCTGTATTAAAAAAAAAAAAAAGAGTAAAAGGGGCTTTGCTTGTTTCTCCCACTCAGACTCCAGTACAACATTATGTTCCACCTTCAGATGCCAGCATGTCGATTTGTTCCTTTGCTGGGGTACTAGAAAGCAGGCGGCTCGTCCCTGCCCTTGCTTCTGCTTGAGTGTCTGTGCCTTTGCTGTCACCTGTTTCTTCGACGGAATCAGCAGAAATGTCTTAGCGGATCTGGGTGATACCCAGAACAGTGGGTTCCGAGACCTTGCAGATCACCAGGCGGTGTGCCGGCTATTCAAGACTAGCTGCCTGCCCGTCTTTATTTCTGGGTCACTGTGAAACATGGAACCTGAGCCTCCGCTGTCCGCCTCCTTGCTGGACAATGCGGGTTTGGCAGAAGTGCTGTTAGAGGTCTGGGAGTCCCTGGAGGATTCCCTTATCCTTGGACATGGCAAAGTTGTATCCCATGGCATCGGACTTCAACTAGCGCCTGGTCCCACTGACGGTGGATTCAGCTGTGGTTCAGGTCACCAAGTGTACCTCTTTATCCTCAGATGGAGGGGTTGTCCTGCAGGATCTTCAGGACAGAAGAATGCATTTTGATCTTAAGTGTCTTTCTGTTAGGGCCTCTCAGGAGGAGGGGAGCGCGAGATCTGCATATGTCTCACCCCCCCTTGTGGCCTGCGGTGCATGGGATACATGGCTGCCATCCATCGCATCTAAGGCATGAATCCATGCCATCCTGTCCTGAGGTGGCCATCTGTGAAGTTTGGAGCAAAAAGCTTCTAAGTAAAAAAATATACTTTTAAAATTTTGAAGAAAATTCAAGATGGCCGCCACGGGTGCCGATTTTGCATTAAAAATGCCTAGGAAAAACGCGAAAAACGGCGATTTTACAATTTTACAGGTGTGGGGGTGACCAGGGTATGCAGGAAAATCACCCAAAACCCCGATTTCAGCACCCCCCAAAATCGGCAAACTCTGACTCACAGACACTACAGAGACATGTGCTGTAATGCATTTCAATGGCAGCCAGCATTACACAGTGCAAGCATAGGGAGATCAGTACCTCAGGAGCTGATTAAACTGGATTTTTCAGGTCTTCTGACTGTCTCACCTTCCCCATCACCACAGATCACGACCACCAGGACTCCTCAGGGGTCTGGTTCCGATCCCAGCATACCTCCACGGAACCACAGCAGACTGCGCTCTACCCCTCTGTAGATGAACCAGGGGAGAGATGGCTCCCGATCCCAGAGACCCGATTCAATCTGTAGGCTGTCTAGAGGGCTTACTACAGTTCAAGCTTACAGAGCATCCTCCAGAAGCAGACAATCTTTAAGGAAAAGTCTGCGATCTCCCGCCGAAGAAACATTCTCAGAGTGAATCCGCAGCACTTGGGCAATACCCAAAGAACACAGACTAGGAAATGAGAAATAAAATCACGAGTAGAAGAAACTAGTTCTCAGCAAGGCTGCAAAAACAAACTGAGCTTCAAGGGTGGTGTCCGCACAGGTGACCAAGCAGAGGGGGTTGATTTTATTTCTAAGTTCTGCAGCCAAGGCTGGAATAGATGCACTACCCACAAGTTTAGCCTCCAGAAGGATTGTACAAGAATTTATATATGCTGTGTATATTGTGTTTATCTGAGAAATGAATGGAAGAAATTGCATTACAATTAGTATTGGGTGTGGGGTCTAGGGAGGAACTTGGGCGGTCAGTGGTTGGGGGTACTCAGTTGATATTTGTTAGACAAGGGGTATTTGGCTTGAAGAAGTTGAGAAGCACTACTTTAGTGCGCTATAGTGGGCTAAACTGTAAAAATAACGAATCCATATATTAAGGCATCCTTCTGGCATTGAGACTGGTAGTTTACAAACTTTTTTAGATCCTAAAAAAATCTAAATATTTGGCAATCCTAGCTTCTAGAATCCTGAGCACATCAGACAGATCTCCCCCACCCCCTAAAATTCTGGGCCTGAGGCAGACCTAGTTTGACTGTGCCTTAATCCAGCTCTGGATTTCTTTCTGGGAACTCTGTCCTCAGGTTGTAGTAAGTTCTTGGTGTCCCCAGAAACCCTTGCTTATACTTGTATATGTGCTTAATGGAACCTTTAGATGGCAAAGGGCTCAGTCCCAGATGGGTGCAAGGGATTTATCTAGATGAGTCCTGACAGTCATATACTGCAATGCACCAAGAGATCAACTGAATTATGGATGCTGAATAATTTGGAAGTTCAAGTACACTGACAATACTGCAATGCACTAAACTGGCGACCAATTCTGATACTTTACAACCTGATATTTTTTAAAAGAAATTATTCTGAATAAAATTAAACTAGATAAGAATGATATTTACATAAGGTCATACTAGTCCTATATCCATTACTAGTATCCAAGATAAAAGCCATTGCAAGACCTTAAATTTGGTTTACAATGAAGGCACAAACTGTGTCTGATGCAGTATTCAAGACTGTCTCTGGGAAAACATGACTAAAGTCAGAAACAAAATATGAGGTTTGGTCAGTATTTCATAATGCTGACACACAACAGATGGCAACAGCAAATACTGCTCGATTCAGCAACATAAAAATAGACACTTACTTCAGGCCAGGGTCTGTTTCACCATACTCATCAAGGTATGGTGCAGGATACAAGCAACCTCGTGTTTTACCTTCTACCAGTACCACTTTACATTCCCTGATTCTGTACAAAATAAAAAAGCAAGTCTTATGTCAACAGAAACTGAAACAAGTATCCCTTTTGTCTTACTACACCTCAACATGATATAATCAGCCATAAACAGTGCCTGGGTGATTAAATTGCCTGTTCAGGGCCAAACACTACTGTTCAGTAGCACTTAACTGGTTAGCGCCACCGAAAATAACCAGTTATCTCTGAACTGAAAACAAACTATTTTGGGTGTGTTCCGGGGTGGAGTTGGCCAGTCAAGTGCTGATATTCAGCATTTAACCGGCCAGGCTAACCACATAAATAGGACCACATAAAAAGTTAGTGCTATCTTTACGCGGTAATCCATAGCTGGTTAAGTGCTGAATATTGCACTCAACCGGCTATGCGTTAGCTAGCTCTGCAAACCTTGAAATTTAATGCCAAAGTCCAGACATAGCCTGGCACTGAATTTCAGGGTTTAATGCTTGTTGTGGTTAACAAAATGTTAATCACTACCATCTGCCTGCTCTTAGGACTAACATTACATACGCAGGAACCTGATTCCTATTTAACAAAGTTCTATGAGTCAAGGCCTTTTCTGTTCTTTATCTTTATTTGAATTTGAAAGTTGCATGCTGGAGGGAAAGAGACAGAGTAAAAGTCACATTGTAGGGACATCGAGTACATATATATAGGGATAAGGCTTTAAGAGTTATTGGGTTACAAATCGGTTAAACAGGTTGGTTTTAACTAGTTTTCTGAAGTTGAGATAGGATGAGGAGTGCTTGATGATGTTGCCTAGCCAGTCGTTCTGTTGACTTGCTTGGAAAGCAAGAGTTCTGTCATAGTTGGTATTTATATTAGACATGGTTAATGAAAGCATTCCCTCAAGTGGATAAAAGTATTCTCAGACAATATCTAGAGAATACAGAAAGCACAGTTACTTACCTTAACAGTTGCTATCCAGGGACAGCAGGCAGCTATTTTCACATATGAGTGACGTCATCCACAGAGCCCGGATGCGGACAGCCTCGCAAGCAGACTTGCTTGTAGAAACGTAGAAGTTTTGAGTCAGCCACACCACACATGCTCGAGTGACTTCCCGCCCAGCGCTGGGCGAGTCTCCTCAGTTCAGATAGCTAGCAGAGAAGCTAACCAGGGGAGGTGGGTGGGTTGTGAGAATAGCTGCCTGCTGTCCCTGGATAACAACTGTTACGATAAGTAACTGTGCTTTATCCCAAGACAAGCAGGCAGCCTATTCTCACATATGGGTGACCTCCAAGCTAACCAGAATGGGATGGTGGGAGCATTGGCAACTTAGGAGAATAAATTTTGTAATATTCTCTGGCTAAAATGGCCATCCCGTCTGGAGAAAACATCCAGACAATAATGAGAGGTGAAAGTATGAACCGAGGACCAGATGGCAGCTTTACAAATTTCCTCAATAAGAGTGGATCTGAGGAAAGCTACTGAAGCCGCCATGGCTCTGACTTTATGGGCTGTGACTCGACTCTGTAGATGTAGTCCAGTCTGGGCATAGCAGAAATAGATACCAAGTCGTCATCCCTTTGGAGATGGTACGCTTAGAGATTGGATGTTCCAACTTGTTTGGATTGAAGCAGACAAAAAGTTGAGGAGCAGTTCTGTGTGGTTTGGTGCGTTCCAAGTAGAAGGCCAAAGCACGTGTACAGTCCAGAGTATGAAGAGCTGTTTCTCCAGGGTGAGAAAGAGGCTTTGGAAAAAACACTGGAAGAACAATGGATTGGTTGAGATGAAATTCTGAAACCACATTAGGTAAGAATTTAGGATGAGTACGAAGAACCACCTTGTCATGATGGAACACCATGAAAGATGGATCAGCAACTAAAGCTTGCAGCTCAATGACTCTTCGAGCAGATGTGAGGGCAATGAGAAACACCACTTTCCCAGTGAGATACTTCAGATGAGCCGCAGACATTGGTTCAAATCATCAAGTGAGCAAGAACAGCATTGAGATCTCAAACCACTGTAGGTGGTTTGAGAGAGGTTTAACATTGAAAAGTCCTTTCATAAATTTGGAAACCATCGGATGAGCAGAGAGGGGTTTTCCCTTCAATAGGCTGGTGGAAAGCAGCAATTTCACTGAGATGGACTCGGATTGATGTATACTTGAGGCCAGACGTGGATAAGTGCAAAAGATAATCTAGAACAGAATATAAGGAGGAATCTTGAGGCTCCTTATCATGAGAGATGCACCATGTAGAAAATCTAGTCCATTTTTGGTGGTAGCACTGTCTAGTGGTAGGCTTTCTAGAAGCCTATGTCTCTTACAGGTTGAGAAAACTGAAGAGGAGTTATGTTGAGAGGTACCAAGCTGTCAGGTGTAGAGACTGCCGGTTGGGATGAAGTAGAGATCCTTGACTCTGTGTAAGCAGAGACGGAAAAACTGGTAGAAGGTATGGCTCCCTGCTGCTGAGTTGAAGTAGAAGGGAGTACCAAGGTTGTCACGGACACCGAGGAGCTATCAGAATCATGGTGGCATGATCGTTCTTCAACTTGACAAGAGTCTTGAGAATGAGAGGGAGTGGAGGGAATGCATACAGGAAGAGATTTGTCCATTCCAGCAGAAAAGCATCTGCCTCAAGGCGATGAGGAGAATATATCCTGGAGCAGAAATGAGGCAGGTTGTGGTTGTGGGGAGATGCAAAGATATCTATCTGAGGAATTCCTCATTGCAAAAAAATGTAATGAAGAGGCGAGGAATGGAGTGTCCATTCGTGAGGTTGCTTTCAGGAAGGTGTTGAGGATTGCCCAGTCTCAAACCTTCAGAGCTTCTTGACAAAGGGAGGAAGATCCTGTCTCCCTCTGTTTGTTGACATAGTACATGGCAACTTCATTGTCCGTTCGAATGAGGACTACCTGGTTGTGAAGAAGATGGTGAAAATCTGTGAGAGCATTGAAGATCGCTCTGAGTTCCAACAGATTGATGTGATACTCACGATCCGTACTGGTCCAGTGGCCTTGAGTATGGAGACCATCGAGATGAGCCCCGCAAGTGTAGGTCGAGGAATCTGTTGTGAGGACCTTTTGATAAGGGGGCGTTTGAAACAGCAAGCCTCTGGAGAGACTGGAAGAGAGCATCCACCAGCGTAGAGACAGTCTCAATGAAGGAGTGACTGTAATGTGTCCAGAGAGTGGTTCGCAAGCCTGCGTCCACTGAGATGTCAGGGTCCACTGAGGAATTCTTAGGTGAAGTCTGGCAAAAGGAGTCACGTGTACTGTAGAGGCCATGTGACCTAGTAGTACCATCATGTGTCTCACTGAGATTGAAGAGCGGGAAGACACTATATGACAGAGTTGAAAAAGAGCCTCCAGACGTTGTTGTGGAAGGAATGCTCTTAGTTGGGTAGTGTCCAGAACAGCTCCGATGAACTGTAGATTCTGAGAGGGTTGAAGTTGGGATTTGGGAAAGTTGATTTCGAATCCCAAGCTTTGTAGGAACTACATAGTCCATTGGGTCGCTACAATAACCCCCTGAGATATTGAATCTTTGATGAGCCAGTTGTCTAGGTAGGGGAACATCTGGAGACCATGGTTCTTTAACTGCTGCTGCTACCACCAACAGGCACTTGGTGAACACTTTGGGAAATGAAGTCAGGCCAAAGGGTAGCACTCTGTAGTAATAATGCAGATTCCCCACCCGAAATCTGAGGCCAGAGAACATACCCAATAATGGGACAACATGCAAAATTTTCTTTGACTAAAAATTTGTAGAGAGCCCTGAGATCCAAAATGGTTCACAGATCACCTGTCTTCTTCAGAACTAGGAAGTAACAGGAGTAAAACCCCCTGCTCTGCTGTTCCAAGGGAACTTCCTCGATGGCACAGAGACGAAGCAGAGCTTGAGCTTCCTGAAGAAGAAGGGCGGTCTGGGATGGATTGGAAGGATACTCTCTTGGAAAAAGGTCTGGTGGAACCTGAGTGAAATGAAGAGGGTATCCTTCCCTGATTATTAACAACACCCAGAGGTCGGATGTAATGGTCTTCCATCAGGGGTAAAAATGATGGAGACGACTTCCTATGGGGGAAGGAAGGACAGAGGCAGAACGATGGAGCTTATGTTCTGTTTTAGACAGTCAAAAAGGCTGCGAAACCTTGGGTGCAGCAGAAGGCTGAGGTTTCTGTTGCTTCTGTTGCTGCGGTTTCTTGGAAGGAGCTTGAGTGTAAGGAGTCGCCCTTGGAGTATAACGCCTCTGGAAAACTGAAGTAGGGCGTGAAGGTTTTGCAGGAGCTGACTTTGGCTGTGGTCTGACAATGGAAGCAAAAGATTTTTCATGTTCAAACTTCTTAGTGGGAACCTCTTATCAAAGAGGTAATTGCCCTGACAAGGAATATTAGCCAGATGGTCCTGAAGATTAGGATCCATGGCAACAGTGCGAAGCCAGGACAAGTGGCGTATTGCTACAGAAAAAGCAGAGGCCCTAGCCAACAGCTCAAAGGCATCATAAGATGACTGGAGAAGATACAATCTGAGTTGTGACATAGTAGCAGTGACTTCTTGGAACTTGAAATGTCTATGTTGATCCAGGTTCTTCAGAAAACCTGGAAGAAGATCAATAAGGAACTTGAGATAAGTAACGAAGACAAAATTGTAGCATAGACCCTGGAAGGATGGGATCTTTTCAAAGAGGACTCCACAAGGAGGGACTGATGAGATAATTGTGAATTCTCAAACCTTTTAAAAGGCACAGTTCTATAATTCGAGTCCAATTTGCCTGGAACAGCAGGTATAGCATAAGGAGTCTCCAGACAATGTTTGAAAGTTTGAGACAAAAGCTCATTAACAGGAAGCTTAAAAAACTCTGCAGGAGGTTGAGGTAGATGCATGACCTCGAGATACTCCTTAGAGCAGCGGTCTCAAACACACGGCCCGCAGGCCACATGTGGCTCTCCAAGTTTTATTTGCGGCCCGCGGTCTGGACTGGATAATTCCTTCCTTTTGGAGCAGCAGCGGGTCTGGCCGGTTCGTTCCGTTCAAAGCCGCGGGTTGGCGGCTCCTTGCGCTATTCGCTCCTGCATCGGAAGCCTCTCTGACATCACAACATCAGAGAGGCTTCAGACGCAGGCGCGGATCTCGCAAGGAGCCGCCACCCGCAGCTTTGAATGGAATGAGCCGGCCAGATACGCTGCTGCTCCTGTGGCGTAACAAGGGGGGGGGGCGGTCCGCACAACTGGTCACCCTCCACTATTCTTCATAGAGTGCGGCTTGCGGCTCATCTAGAGCAGGGGTGCCCAACTGCTTCACTTCCCTTCTCACCGCCGGCATCATGCTCTTTGATCTCCCTGCTTCTCTCGCCGCCCGACCTCAATTCTGACGTCGAGAGGACGTTCTGGCTAGCCAATCACTGCCTGGCTGCCCGGAACGTCCTTTCCGACATTAGAATTGACGTCGGGCAGCGAGAGTTGGTCGGCCCCGTGGAGATCTCAGCCTGTTCCCGATAGCGCCAGCAGCAGCAGCAACCTATTCCCCGGCGGCGGTGGCATGAGGGAGGGCAGGAAGGAAGAAAGAAAGAAGGGGGGGGGGGGCAGGGAGCCAGAAGGAAAAAAGAAAGAAGAGGGGGGGACAAGGAGCCAGAAACAAAGCAAAAAATGAGACAAGGAATCAGAGAAAGACAGTCATAGAAAAATAAAGAAAAAGTTGGGGGAGGGAATGAGGTCTGGAGGAGAGGAAGCATACAGGAGGCTGAAAGAAGAGAAGAAATATTGGATGCACAGTCAGAAGAATAAAGTGCAACCAGAGACTGATGAAATTACCAAACAAAGGTAGGAAAATGATTTTATTTTCAATTTAGTAATAGAAATGTGCCAGTTTTGAGAAAGAAAAGATATTAAACTTTAAATGTGAGTGCTGCAGAAAAAATAGAGTACTTGGAGGGCCGCAGAAAAAAATAGTTAATGTCTTATTAAAGAAATGACAATTTTGCATAAGGTAAAACTGTCAAAGGAAAGTTTTATAAACTATAAAGAGTTTAACCTCATGCAAAATTGTCATTTCTTTAATAAGACATTAACTATTTTTTTCTGCGGCCCTCCAAGTACCTACAAATCCAAAATGTGGCCCCGCAAAGGGTTTGAGTTTGAGACCACTGCCTTAGAATATTTAGAACCAGCATCTAACTCAGGGATCTCAAAGTCCTTCCTGGAGGGCCGCAATCCAGTCAGGTTTTCCCCAATGAATATGCACTGAAAGCAGTGCAGGCACATAAATCTCATGCATATTCATTGGGGAAATCATGAAAACCCGACTGGATTGCGGCCCTCAAGGAGGGACTTTGAGACCCCTGATCTAACTGAATGTCCAGGTCATCAGCCATCTGACAAAGGAAGGAAAAGACAGCTGATCCTCGTGAAGGACTCGATGTCGAGAACAAAGGTGAAGCCTCTCTGGAGAAGTGGCAATCCAAAGAATATGGAGACTTGGAGGAGGCAATGGAAGCAGCTGATTCCTCAGGGTCCGGAAGCGGTGACCTCAAGCGAGGAGTTGAAGGCCTCGAAGAGCTGGAAGGGCTGGAATGAAGCCTAGACGAAGGCTGCTCTTTAGAAGAAGATCTGTGCCTCGATGGATGTCTCGATGAAGGCCTCGATTGGCAATGAGAGTGGTGTCTGGAAGCAGGTCTCGAGGATCAAGGAGACTTCGCCCTAAGTATGGAAACAGGCAATGCTGATGAATGGATAGGGTTAGAAGCTGTAGATCTAAACATAGTGGAATGGATCGGGGAATCTCGAAGCACTCTCAAAGACTTTGCTCCTTGTATAGAGTGTGAGAATTCCTGTTGAAACACTCGCAAAGACTCTGCTTCTTGCATAGAGTGTGAAGTTCCTAATTGAGACACTCACAAAGAATCTACTCCTTGCACAGAGTATGAAGGTTCCATTTGAGACACTCCCAAAGACTCTGCTCCTTGTATGGAGTGTGAGGTTTCCTATTGAGAAACTCGCAAAGAATCTACTCCTTGCATAGAGTGTGTTGTTGCCAGACCAGACACTTGCAAATACTCTGCTCCTTGCATAGAGTGTGAAGCTTCAGCTCTAGGCACAAGCAGGGACTCGACCTTGCGGGAAACTGCCGATTGCCCAGGCTGGATTACAGGAGGCATTGTTGAGGCAGAACCATATTTGCTCAATAACTGAACAAATTGCTGCTCCAACATGGTCTGGAGAGAAGCCTGCAAAGGTGGGTCCGCGTCTGAAACCGGACCACTTGCTGAGGCTAAAGGCTCCAAGGTGGCAGTGGAAATGTGCTTAGACTTGGAGGTCTTGGAAAGTTTGAAGACCACCGCAGAAACCTTCTGCTTAGGTATCTGACCTGAAGGGAGCTCAGGGGAAGATAAAGCAGGTGTACTCGAGGCTAAAGACGATCCAAACGAGGATGGTCTGATAAGCCTTGAGGTCAGAGTAGTGGAAGCAGGAGGACCCTCGCTGGAAGGCGGGACCGAGGTAGCACTCAAGGTCGAGGGTGTCACCAAGGAGTTCATGTTGAAGAGTTTTTCCACTAAAACTCGACGACGACGTTTAAGGGCTCGAGGTTGAAGAGTAGTACAGCAAGGCACTTGAGGCACCAGCGGAATGAGTCCATGAGAGAAATTGCACGCTGGCTACACTTCTTGAAGCCTGTGACTGGCTGGGACACAGGAGGGAAGATAGCCGCTGCGAAGTTGAAGCCTGCAGGCTGCAGCCGCGCGGCCTGGCCTGCCAGTCAGTCACTGAAGAAAAAAATTAAAAGTCTTCTTTTTTTAAAAAAAAAAAAGGAAAAGAAAGAAAGTAACACAGCGATTTGCAACAAAAAAGAACACAAACCGCGGTGAGAGAAGGCATGAAGTGAATGAAGTTCAACGCAGAGTGTCAAAGTACAGACTTCTCGGCTCCATGGAAAACTGAGAACTGAGGAGACTTGCCCTGCGCTGGGCGGGAAGGCACTCATGCATGCGCGGTGCGGCTGACTCGAAACTTCTACGTTTCTACAAGCAAGTCTGCTTGCGAGGCTGTCCGCATCTGGGCTCCATGGATGACGTCACCCATATGTGAGAATAGGCTGCCTGCTTGTCCTGGGAAAAACAGCAGCATCACTGTTTGATGTACTCAAACAATATGTACTGAAGCCTGTTCACTTTAAAGGTGTGGTAAATTAATAGTGAAAATAAAACCTCTGGCAAGTCATTTGCGATCTTTGCAAAAGGACTGGCTTCTGCTAGGTCCCAAAATCACTATGTACACTAGTTAAATTCAGTATTAAACAAACCCAGGTCTGGCAACAAAGTATCAGGACTCTCCCAGTTTTCCAAGAAAAATCTTTTTCAACCTTAGCTAGTCTTCTGATACTTTACATACAGGTTGTGAAACCTATGCTTGAGGGCTGCTCCTGTCTTTCCTGGACCTCTCTGGTTTGTCTCTGCTCTGTGGTTTTCACTGTACTGAATGAACCACACACTCTCAACTGAGCAGTCTAGATCCAGGCCTCTTAAAGTAAGGGAGGACTGGCAGCTTCCTATACAGATGCTATTATTAAGGATATGTAAGGTGACTTGGGCTGTGTGAGCTGTTGGGATACAGCTTTGTTATTACAAACACTTTATGGTTTCTCTGATTCTCTGAGGAAGATATTTCGAAACAAGCTCGTCAGAATCAGAATGAGTCTAAAACAAATTGCCTGACATTATTAAGATAAGTGGATTTTACACTTTTAATATTATTTATATATTATCAATGCAAGTTTGCACAGCATGATTTTTGCACAGTAATTAAGGGTGGTGGAGGATCGCCAGTGACTGAAAGTGATGCCCACATTAGCTTACTGGCCAGTGGGCTGGCATGAGAAAATGGACACATGATCTGAGGCTTTCTTCCTTCCACAAGAGATAATTGACATATTTTTCTAGTCTTACATCTACAGTTTTATGATTTTGTTTTGATTTTTGATTCTTGTTTTTAGCTTCTTATACACTCCATCACAGACATTAACAACCAAACTCTGTGCTTTTGGGAAAAGGTTACTCCTTTCTTTTTAGGTCTAGCTTATAAAGAGACCTTTATTAAACAAGCAAATCCTTGTGAAACTGGCTGAGAACAAATCATTATCCCTTTAGCGCTCCAAAATAAACAGAAGCCATCTGATCAAAATGCTCCCTCTATACTAGCACGGATTACCTACTTGAGGAACATGCATACTCCTGCGCCACAATGGAGAGAATGAACAGTGCAGGCTCCCAGCTCTTCCCCATTCACAGTCTCTTGGCAGCAAGTATTCTGGGAGCACAGCATTGCCCCACAAAATAAGCAAAGCACAGGATGCTTTTGTTCATCATCTGATGACCTGGGACATCTGAAAAGAGGGAAACAAAATCAAGGCTGTAATATGGGATTGCTAGTCTCAGAAAACTAGAAAATTATGATCACTTTAAGGTCATTTCAGACAAACACAAATATTTTAATTTGGAGCAAACAGTCTAGGTAGGGGTAACACATGAACTTTCAGTCTGGTTAGTGATGCTGCAACTATTGAAAGACATTTTGTAAACAACCTGGGTATGGATGCGAGGCCAAATGATAGGATGTGGTACAAGTAGTGCTGCTTCCCTACTAGAAATCTGAGTATTTCCGATGACTGGGAAGTATTGGGTGTGGGTACATGCATCCTTTAAGTCCAGAGAGCATAGCCAATCTTTTTCCTTAATCATGGGGAGGGTGCCTAAGAAAACCATCTTGAACTTTTTTTTATTGTCGAAAGATAGTTGTTCTGGCCCCTTGTCTTTTTGACCATGACAAATACCTGGAACAGAATCTCTGCCCTTCCTGCCCTGTTAGGACAGGCTTGACTACATGGGCCTGGAGAAGGGCAAAGTTCCTTGGCAAGTACTTGCTCATACAGGGGTGCTGATGAATAATGCCCATTGAGGAAGATGTGGAGGTTTCCCTGCTCCTAGGACAAAAATAGACTGAGGGTCCTGTCTCGCATGTTGGGCAGGAAGGCACTTGTTCATGTGTAGTGGAACTGCTGCTACTACTATTATTAATCATTTCTATAGCACTACTAGACATACACAGTACTGTACATCAAAACATAGATGAGACAGTCCCTGCTCAAAAGAGCTTACAATCTAGTCAAGACAGATAAATTGGACAAGAAACATAATGGCAGATAAAGGTCAAATGGCCCATCCAGTCTGCCCATCCGCAGTAGCCATTATCTCTTCCCCTCTTTAAGAGATCTCACGTGACTATCCCAGGCTTTCTTGAAATCAAACACCGTCTATGTCTCCACCACCTCTACTGGAAGACTGTTCCATGCATCTACCACCCTTTCTGTAAAAAAGTATTTCCTTAGATTACTCCTGAGCCTATCACATCTTAACTTCATCCTATGTCCTTTCATTCCAGAGCTTCTTTTCAAATGAAAGAGACTCAACTCATGCGCATTTACATTATGTAGATATTTAAACGTCTCTATCATATCTCCCCTCTCCCACCTTTCTTCCAAAATATACAGATTGAGATCTTTAAGTCTGTCCCCATATGCCTTATGATGAAGACCATGCACCATTTTAGTAGCCTTCTTCTGGACAGACTCCATCCTTTTTATATCTTTTTGAAGGTGTGGCCTCCAGATTTGTACACAATATTCTAAATGAGGTCTCACCAGAATCTTATACAGGGGCATCAATACCTCCTTTTTCCTACTGAACATGCCTCTCCCAATACACCCAAGCATCCTTCTAGCTTTCGCCATTACCATTTCAACCTGTTTGGCCACCTTAAGATCATCACATACAATCACACCCAAGTTCCGATCTTCTGTCGTGCACTTAAGTTGTTCACCCCTAAATTGTACCGTTCCCTTGGGTTTTTGTAGCCCAAAATGCATGACCTAGCATTTCTTAGTATCAAATCTTAGCTGCCAAATTTCAGACCATTCTTCATGCTTCGTCTGGTCTTTCTTCATGTTATTCACACCATCCTGGGTGCCTACTCTTTTGCAGATTTTGGTATCATCCGCAAAAAGGCAAATCTTACCCGACAGCCCTTCAGCAATATTGTTTATAAAAACTGTCCCTGCCTCACTCGAACAAAGAGTTACTAAACTTTAGAGAACAGTAGCATATTTATAACCTTAATAAGGTGGCTCCTTATGGACTTAATGAGGAGTTGGAATGGGGATCTTTAATCTAAATGTAATGGCAACTTTCTTAACAGCCAGGATGTATTGGGAGATATTTTACTAGATATAAAAAACTATAATTTTGAGTTGACTAGCGCTCTGGTTTGTTTGAGTGAGGTAGGGACAGTTTCAAGAGTTTTCCCCTGCGAGTTGGCATTTACATTAGAGGGAAGACGTCAGCACGTCTCTCTCAGCTGTCTCTCCGGGGGGTTGTTAAAAAGTGAGTGGATCAAACTGCCGCCATCTTTACTTGTAAAAAGTTAGTGGTCAAGACTGATGGCGTTTCATTATTAAGTAAGAAATGATATATTAATAGTTATTATGTTTTGTGGATGAACTAAGACATTGAGCTTTAGATGTTATTAAGTATGTGTGCCCTGTTAATCTGGCTTTGTTTCTTGATAGGGACCTAGCCTTGAAAAAGTGTTTTATCGCGAAACATGTTGGCACAAGCAGTCCCTTATAGCGACCACAATACTAAAGCTAACTCTTTTTGATTAAATATTTCTTAAGCTTTAATGAAAATTTAGAATAATTAAGTTAAAATGTATTAAATTATTCAAAAACAAACTGATCCAAGGAAGATTCTGCACATCAAACTTAACATTATGAAATAGTTTGAACGTGGAGTGGTGCATTTGAGGATCAAATTAACATTCTTGTGGCTTGGTTCTGACATGAATCTGGTCTATGGGATAGCAGAGTTACATTGAACATAATGGTAATGATGCTGTTGAAGCAGACGTATTTTTTTTTTTTTTTTTAATTTTTATTTATAGAATTTTCATTCTTCCAATACATGAATCACATAATATAAAATGTATAATAAAATATATATGTATGTACAAAATAATATCATAAATATTCATCCCTTTCCCCTATTAATTGTTTTTCCATTTTTCTTTCATATTAATATCTATATTTCCCACCCTAACCCTATATTACTATTATCAATGTGTTAAGATATCTGATCTCTAGAATAATTAGTCAATGGATCCCATATTTTCTTAAAATTTTTAATATTTCCTTGTTGTAAAGCCAAAATTTTCTCCATTTTGTAAATGTGACATACCGAGTTCCACCAGAATGTATAATTTAGTTTGGTAAAATCTTTCCAATTTTGTGTGATTTGCTGCATGGCAACTCCTGTCAATATTAAAAGTAATTTATTATTATTTGCTGATATTGGACTCTGTGTTCTCATTGCAGTACCGAATAATATGGTATCATATGAGAGACCAACGTGATTTTCTAGTAATATATTTATTTGGGGCCAAATTAAATTCCAAAAAGCTTTTATACAGGGACAAAAAAAAATTAAATGATCCAATGTCCCTACTTCTATTTTACAATGCCAACATCTATTAGATCTAGTATTATCTATCTTTTGCAAGCGCGTCGGGGTCCATAACACTCTATGTAATAAAAATAACCATGTCTGACTCATAGATGCTGACTTTGTTAATCTTAATCTCCAGGACCAGAATTTTGGCCATTGAGATGCAGAAATTGTCTGTCCAATCTCAATGCTCCAAATATCCCTAAGTCCAGTTTTCTTTTTTTTATTTAGAAATCCATTTATTAATTTATACCATTTTGCGGCTTGGTGACCCAAGAAATCCGTCTGGAAACATAAAACTTGCAAACTATATTGAGTATTAAGAACTTTCCATTCAGGGAACCCTACCTGAATGGCTTGCTTCAATTGCATCCATTTAAAAAATTGTGTTTTATTTAGTCTAAATTTATTTTGCAATTGTGAAAAACTAAGCAAGGAACCTTCTGATATGACGTCATTTAATGTTCTTATTCCTGCAATTATCCATTGTTTCCAGACGATTTTAATTCCGCCAATTCTGATCCTGGAGTTTACCCATATTGATTGATTTAGAGATTTAGCAATTGGTTCTGGTGTCAGATTATTTATGTATCTTAATGTTTTCCAAGTATCTAATAAGATTCTGTGTTCTTTGTATCTTATGGGCATTGATATAGAAATTAAATGTTCTGGATGTAAAGGGAACAGGAGCCGCCATTCTAAATACAGCCAATCTGGTACATTTTCTAAGAGATCTGGGAGGATCCAATACATACCCTGTCTTAAAATATAGGCTTGATGATACCTATAAAAATTTGGAAAATTTACCCCCCCTTCCATAATTGGTCTTTGTAATGATACTAAAGCGATTCTTGGTCTTTTCCCACACCAAACAAATTTTGTAAGAATATTGTTAAGTTTTTTATAAAATGACCCCTGAAAAAATATTGGAATCATACTCATTTGGTAACAAACCACAGGCAATATCATCATTTTAATTGTTTGAATTCTTCCCCACCAAGAAAGATGTAATGGATTCCATTGCTCACACATTTCTGTTATTTTTTTCAATAAAAGTTTTTCATTCTCTTTGACTGTGTCTTCAATTGTATTTTTGATCATAATTCCTAAGTATTTTATTCCATCCTCTTTCCAAATAAATGAATATGGATCAAATAATCCTTTGGTACAATGAACATTAATTGGGAGGATTTCAGATTTATTCCAATTAATTTTATATCCAGAAAATGTACCGTATTTTTCTATTAAATTAAGCATACATGGAATAGTAATTTCCGGTTCTCTTAAATATAATAATATATCATCTGCATATGCAGATAATTTAAATTCAAAACTGGTAAACGAGATTCCCTTTATTTCCCTAGTTTTGTTTATTGCAATTAATAAAGGTTCTAGGACAACATCAAAAAGTAATGGAGACAAAGGGCATCCTTGTCTAACTCCCCTATGCAAGTTAAATCTAGTTGATAAATTATTGTTAATATATAATCTTGCTCCAGGAGAGCTATATAATGTCTGAATCATTTTAATAAAACCGGATCCTATACCAAACCATTGTAGAGCTTGATATATAAAATTCCATTCCACTCTATCAAAAGCTTTTTCTGCATCTAAAGAAATTAAAAAAGCTGGATCATTTATATTTTTTGCTAAATTTAATGAGTGGAATGCAAGTCTAGTATTGTCTGATGAATGTCTTTTAGCAATAAATCCTGTTTGATGTACATCAATAATGAAAGGAAGAGCTTTTGCCAATCTTAATGCTAATACTTTAGCCATTAATTTATTATCCACATTTAATAACGAAATAGGCCTGTAATTTGAAACCAGAGTAGGATCTTTGTTTGGTTTTGGTAAGACTATAATTATCGATTCTGCCATAGTACCAGATATATTTTCATTCTTTATTTGATATTGAAACAAATTTAACAGATATGGTAATATGATATTTTGGAATGATTTATAAAATTCAACAGTATAACCATCTCCACCTGGAGCGGATCCAACTCTAAGAGACTTCAATGCTGTTTCTATTTCTTTTAAAGATATAGGTTCTTCTAAACTTCCTTTTATATGATCCGGAATATTCGGTCCAATAAAAGAATTTAAGAAAGTTAATCCGTCTTGTTCTTTATTTTTATAAGAATTAGAAGTGTATAATTCTTTGTAAAAATCAAGAAATTGTGTTATAATATCTTTTGTGTTGGTATGTGTGTTACCTTGTATATCTTTAATTGCAATAATCTTAGATTTTCTTTTCTTTGCTTTAAGAAAATTTGCTAATAATTTTCCTGCTTTATTTGAATTGCCATAATATTGTACTTGTTTATTGAAAATATCTTTCCTCACAATTTGAGAAGAAATCTCATTATATTTAACTTTTACTTTTAACAACTCTTGTAATGTATTGTTTTCCCATTTTGTAATTAATTTATTTTCTAAAATTTTTATTTGTTTTTCCATATCTTCATATTGTTTTTTAAGTTGTTTTTTAATAAAAGCTGAATATGAAATTATATTTCCTCTCATTGTTGCTTTAAAAGCATCCCATAAAATTTCTATATTAATGTCATCAGAAGTATTAAGTTGAAAGAATTCTTGCATTTTTGCTTTAAGATCTTCTAAGAATTTCGAATCTGCTAATAAATCATTATTAAATCTCCATATTGAATTAAATTGATCAATATTGTAATTCTGAAGGTTAATCCACACACCAGCATGGTCTGAAATTATAATGGGATCAATTACTGCTTTTGATACATGCTGCGCTATGTTATTATTTACAAATATATAATCAATTCTTGAAAAAGATTTATGGACTTGAGAACAAAAAGAATATTCCCGATCATTAAAATGAAGGATACGCCATATATCTATTAAATTACAAGATTGTATTAAATTATCTAGTCCTAAAGATTTTATGATTTTACTTGGTTTTTTGTCTATAAGTGGATCCATTACAGCATTGAAATCTCCAGCTACTACTAAATTAGAAGCAGCCAGTGGTAATAATAATTGTTGAATTTGATTGAAAAACTCCTTTTGATTCGAATTAGGAGCATAAAGATTAAATAAATCAAGGGTTGTACTTCCCAAATCCATTTTAATATGTACCCATCTTCCTGAAGGATCAAAATTTATTAATTTAAAGTTTGCAGTGCATTTCTTATTTATCAGGATCGCTACCCCAGCCTTTTTTCCTAAAGCAGGTGAATAGAAACATTTTGATATCCAACCCCCTGTTAACTTCCTAGATTCATTATCTGAGAGATGAGTCTCTTGTATAAAGTATATATCGGCGTTTTGCTTATGGAGAAATCCTAATAATTTGTTTCTTTTGATAGGATGATTTAAACCATTGACATTAATTGTATATATTTTAATATCCATTTAAAATTCTAGAACTATTTTGATTTGAATGTAATATAAGTTTTACGATCAGATATCCATACATTGTAACAATATAATTTCCCATTCCCATTTCCCCTCTCCTCCCATCCCACCCTCCCTCCCCCCTAATAAATAGCAGTGCACACTTGGCAACACACATATTAGATCGGTATCAAAAAATACTCCCTGAAAGTCCAAATCTGTTAAGATTCACAAATAAGTCATATATATTATAGTAATTTTAAAGATAATTAATATCTTCCTTGACATTTCATATCTCTATAAATCCGGTTGAGATTTTATGTTAAATATAGACTTTAAATTAAATTATTATCCTATTATTCAATACACCCTTATTTTAATCTAAATCTAATAAATCATATAGTATAGATTATATTTTAAGTTCCCTTCTATGGTTCCTGTATATCAAATTATATGTTCCATTACTATTTTTGACATTAATTTAAGTCTTATGTAAATATATTTAATTTTATAAATTTAAAAATATCACATTGTATATTCATATTATATTTATATATAATAAAATGAAATAACCTTTCATTATGTCAAACCCAATCATATACTGTTTTCTATAATATTAATCTTTAATAACATGAAAAGATTAAAAGATATAAAGGTATAAGCTAAGTATGCGACAAAAAAATTATATTCCAGAGCTCCCCCCCTTCAAACGCAGAAGTCTCTTTTATTCTTATATCATGCTCTTTATTTACTAATATTTAATGTCCAGTACTTCCTTCTTCGTAGAAAATCATTCCTTCTTCTTTCACCGCCTCTTTGTAGTTTTATATCCAGTTTAATATTCTTATCACATTTTGTTGTATTCCAGGTGATTTCTGTTTTTCATCGTTGTTCACTTTTAAGATATAAGTTGGTCTTTGCTTCTGTTCCATTCATATTTTATTTTAATAGTTTATTATACACCGAAGTAATTCTTTAATATCCATTCGAGAAAATAACACCTCCTATTTATAAGTCCTCTTTCCGGTTTCGTGAAGTCTTCTTATTCGCAGATTCTTTCGCATTGATGTCTGGGATTTGTAGTATTTGTAGTATTAAAGAATAGTAAAGATGTTGAAATACTAATTATCTTTTCAATTTGCTTTAGGGGTTAAATTAGTCACATGCATATAGTTCAAATAGTCTTACTGCTATTTTAAAGGAAGGAAGCTCCATCCTACATTCAATTCGCATACAGTTTTTCCTAATATTAAAAATTATAATTGAGATCAGTAGAATTCAGCTGATACCTTAACTGTTTCATTCCATTATGGAATACTTAGCCAGACCATATCATTAGCATAAAGATCGTTGAAGTGTAATTTTGAATAAGGTTAAAAACATTCTAAATCGTTACTATGGGTAAACAATATTATTTAATAAGTGTATATCATAAAATAGAATAAAAGTTTTCCCAGTTAAAATAATATAACTATAATAAAGATAAATTAAGGTGACATTGGTAATTCTTGGCTTTGTATAAATTTTTGTAGCTCTTCTGCATTGTCAAAAGTTAAAGTTTTATCTGCAATAGTTACTTTCATATTAGCCGGGTATACTATACCAAACTTTGCTCCCATTTCTCTTAGTTGTGGTCTCAAGTCCAGGAGCTTTTTTCTTTTGATCGCCATACTTTTTGCAAAGTCTGGAACAAAATGAATGCGGGCATCTTGAAATTGTAATCCTTTATTTTGTTTTGCGAGTTGAAAAATTTCTATAACCTGCTGGTGGCGCAACAGTTTAAAGATCAGTGGCCTCGGTCCTTGATACCTTCCTGATCTTTTTGTAGGCACTCTATGTGCTCTTTCAATCTCTATGGGGTACTTGGTTTTTAGAGGAAGTAGTTTAGGTAGTAAATTTTCTATAAATGCCACCGGATTTCCTTTCTCTGCTCCTTCCGGGAGACCAATCAGACGAATATTACTCCTTCTTTCACGATTCGATTGATCCTCCAACTCTTTAGTAAGCAAATCAATTTTCTTTTTTTCAATTATGTTGTTAGAAATTTCTTTTTCAGCTGTTATTAATCTTTCTTCCATGTCATTACACTTTAACTCCATTAAATCCATTTTTTTATTTAACGTGGATACATCTTCAGTTAAATTGTTAACTTTTTTAGTAAGAAGTAAAAGCATTTCTTTGATTTCTTTCAATTCTTTCATTACTTCTGGATCTCCTGTTTTTGATCCCATTTCTTGTTCAGGCTTTGCTCTCTTGCTGCTTCCCGAGACCGCAAAATCATTTTTATTTTGTTTTCCTGAAGCCATCGCGTTTTTTTCTTTATTTATCATTAAATAATTCTTAAATCTCCACTTTTAGTAACTTTTTTGTTCTTTCAAGGACTTTTTTTCACGGAGCTCTTCTGTTAGCCGACCTTCCTCATGCGTGTCCAAGCCACGCCCCCCTGAAGCAGACGTATTGATGAACTGCGTTGGAAAACTTGATGCGTACATCACTAAAACCTAGGAAAAAAATGCAGCCCAGAAGAAAATGACAGATTATTTTTCTTTCCAGTACAGTACGACATAATGATTTAGAATATCTTTTAGTGTTCTGGTTTTGCAATCATTTCGTGCCATATCAATGTTTTGCTGAGTTTTGTATTGATGTTGCCGATATGCTTGTGCAGTGATTGTTGTTCATTGATTGTACGCTGTTTCAAGTTGACCTAAATAAAGCTTTAAAAAAATGCAACTCTGGATAGAACGGAGTGTTTTGCCAGGACCCTTAAAGTACGTTATAACAGGATTATACTGTAGTACCAATGTTATATGCTATATGATTACAGGCCCATGTGGATTATATTATGTAGCCTCTAAGGATGCCACAACCATGCTTCAAACAAGAAGGCTGCTGCCATTGTGTAGAATATAGGGAAGCTGGCACTTAGTAACCTATGAGATTTCTACTACGTCACAAGCAGCAGCGGCAACAAAAGGAGGCTGTCAAGAGAAGCAGCAGCAGCAAAGTGTTGAACTGGCATTGTCTGAATAATTTTATCCTAAACGGTGTGAACTCCGTTATGACCACATAATTTAAAGTAAGTTGATCCAGTCTATTTCTTACCAAGACACACCATCAATTTAATATTAGAAAGTATGGTGATTTTCCCCCTTAGGGAATAATGGGATGTACTCACAGTGCTTTGCTGGTACCTGTCTGTTATCAGTTTGCTGCAACCTGACTGAATGGGGAGAACTTTCTGTCTCAAATCCTTGCAGGAAACAGTCCACAACTGGAGATCTTCGGGCTGCTAGTCAGTTAAATGCTGACATAGGTCTCTACCCCCACAGATCCTCACGGCATAACGGAGAGAGATTAAAATGCAGCCGGCTCCTTGAAACCCAAAGGGGCCCCAAAGCCTGCGCTCAAGCCTCTTATAAATCAGAAGGCAAGATGACTCCCAGGGGAATGGACCCTGGAGCCTTGTAGAAGCACAAAGCAGGCTGGCACAACAGCTATACCTGGAGGTTGCCCTGCGAGCTGCAGCCTGCCCTTGTGGACTCTATGAACTCTTCCAAGCAGAGTAGCCCCAAAAATGGGGTCTTCAGGCCCCAAAGCCTCCCAAAATGTAAGAAAAATACCAGAAAGTGATAAAAAACAAAAAGAGCTGATCAGAACACAACTTCTCAGTTTGCTTGCAGAAGGAAAAACTTAAGAGGGCACTATACGCTACTGGTGAATGAGGAGGAACTGAAAGATGTGACTGACACCCTTCTGCAAGAAGTTTGTGAGCACGGATTGATCACCTTACGTACAGACAACTGTATTTATGTAACAGAAAATAGATTGGGGTTCCAATCAAGCCTGACTGTGAGAAGAGTCTAGTCAATGAAAATTTTCCATGATAAGATACCATCATGCTAACTACAGGAAGAGCAACTCTACAATTAAAGCCTGTAAAAAGAGACAAAGAAGAGCTTTTTTACCTGAATTGAGAGGCTTGATTTAGGAGACAACTGTAGTCTTCAGGGAGTTCAATTAAAGTATTTCTTTTCCTAGGATACCTAGGAAGTGAAATATTTAACAAGGAAAAACAAAATTTTATTTGGCCTGCAACATTTAAAAATATATATTATCTTTAGTTCTGCAGTTTCTCCCTACTCACGTCAAAATTTGTTTCTGTTGGACTCTATCACCATGAAACTCCATGAAAACTACCAGTGGCTTTACCCATTGTATAAATACCATCCCTACTAGACCAATTACCTCAACAGTCCCCAGATCCTTCCTGAATCCAGCATGTCTGCATTCTGCTTATGGCTATTGGTGGTAGTGGTGGTGGGGGTGTAGAATTTTATAACAGACATCAGTATGTAGAACATTGTTTTATGTGCTTAACTGAGTTATCATAAAATTGACTAAGGGTATTTGCATGTACAATATAAGGCTACTGTTACCCAGTGAAAGAGTTATAACATTCACTGTATGCTTGTCATGAATTTGAAAGAACAATGCTGCTTATGGTCACCAGGGGTAATTTTATACAGATTATTCCATATATAAAGCCAGTTTTATTTGTGGAAAAGTCCTTGTATAAAATTGTGTGGCTGTTTATATGCCTATATTTACACATGCCTGTAAGATCACACATGCTTATTCAGTACATGCTGCATGTAGGCATTTTCAGAACAACTTAGGCATAACACATGTGGAGTTGTGATATACATGCATTTTATATAAAATATTCAGGTACAGATAAAGAACATGCATTCATTTATACCAAATTCAGCACATATGTCTGTCTAATATTGGGAATAGTTCTGATAAGATTTCTAGGTGCCTTCATAAAATAAGCTTTGTTGCTTTTAAAAAATAGGCGCTTTGTTGCTATTTGGACATAGGAATCCCTCCTATAAAATTATCCCCTCCAAAGTGTCTATTTTTATTTTTTACAAGGTATATTAACTGCATATATTCCCAGATGTAGAAATTGGCACTTATGCATATACTTTATAAAATAGGCATATGCTCCTTTATTTCCAGTACATATACAAACACCATGGAATAAAGGGAGCGTTAAAGGAGGACAAAGCAATTGCCGACAAACTGAACACATTTTTTGCGTCTGTATTTACCGAAGAAGATTTACACAGCATACCAGAACCCATCAGGCTATATGCTGGAAATGAAGATGGAAAGCTGACAGGATTGACAGTCAGTCTAGAGGAGGTGTGTAGGCAGATTGATAGGCTTAAGTGCAATAAATCCCCGGGACCAGATGGCATCCATCCGAGGATCATCAAGGAACTGAGAGGGACCATAGCTGAACTGCTTCAACTAATAGCCAATCTGTCGATCAAATCGGGAAAGATTCCAGAAGATTGGAAGATGGTGAATGTTACACCGATCTTCAAGAAAGGTTTGAGGGGAGATCCGTGAAACTACAGACCGGTGAGTCTGACCTCGGTACCGGGAAAGATGGTAGAGTCGCTGATAAAGTACCGCATCATCGATCACCTTGACGGACACGGGCTGATGAGGACCAGTCAGCACGGTTTTAGCAAAGGCTGATTGTGTCTGACGAACTTGCTGCACTTCTTTGAGGGAATAAACAGGCAGATAGACAAGGGTGACCCAGTCGACATTGTATATCTGGATTTTCAGAAGGCGTTTGACAAGGTTCCACATGAATGACTACTTCGGAAAATTGCGAGCCATGGAATCGAGGGTGAAATACTCATGTGGATTAAAAACTGGCTGGAGCATAGGAAACAGAGAGTGGGGGTAAATGGATAATACTCAGACTGGAAGAGCGTCACCAGTGGGGTGCCGCAGGGCTTGGTGCTTGGACCCATGCTCTTCAACATCTTTATAAACGATCTGGACATTGGTACAATGAGTGAGGTGATTAAATTTGTGGACGATACGAAGTTATTCAGAGTAGTGAAGACACAGGGAGATTGCGAAGATCTGCAACGTGATATAATCAAGCTCGAGAAATGGGCATCAAATTGGCAAATGAGGTTTAACGTGGATAAGTGTAAAGTGATGCATGTAGGTAACAAAAATATCATGCATGAAAAGTTGAAGAATCTTGGCCACCCTCCGACGAAGATCCGGCGGTTGTAGAGTCGCACAATGCGGACATGACTCAGCGTGGTACTCCACACACCAACGATGATGATCGGTGATGGAGATAACCCGGTTGCACTTAGTGCAGTTCTTGAACCCGGTGCAAGGCCGGGACATAAGAAAAAAGACAGCCTCCGCCCTGCGGGGCCAGGCGGCCAGAGCATGACCGGAGACCCGGTCAAAAAGACACAAAAATAACAAATAATTAACAAAGACGCGAGCACAGCGACTCAAACAAAAATAACAAAGAAAGACGCGGTGCAAGAGGAACAACGAGATCGCGTGCAGCAAGGGAGCAGTGCTTCTGGCTCCGCGGAAAACATTGAACTGAGGCCATGCTGAGGAGATGCATGCCCTAGATCGGGTGGGAGGGTCATGCGTGGGCCAATCGCAAGCTTGAAGGTCTTCAAGCAAGTCTGCTTGTGAAAACGTCCGCTAGGGGGGCTCCGTCGGTGACGTTACCCACATGTAGAGAATATGTTGCCTGCTTGTCCTGGGATAAACAGGATGTCCGGGGGGTACTTGGAGAGACCTCCCAGGAAAGAGACTTGGGGAGTTCTGATTGACAAGTCGATGAAGCCGTCCGCGCAATGTGCGGCGGAGGCGAAAAGGGCGAACAGAATGCTAGGAATGATAAAGAAGGGGATCACAAACAGATCTGAGAAGGTTATCATGCCGCTGTACCGGGCTATGGTGCGCACTCACCTGGAGTACTGCATCCAGCACTGGTCACTGTACATGAAAGACACAGTACTACTCAAAAGGGTCCAGAGAAGAGCGACTAAGATGGTTAAGGGGCTGGAGGAGTTGCCATACAGTGAAAGATTAGAGAAAATGGGCCTCTTCTCCCTCAAACAGAGGAGACTGAGAGGGAATAATAATAATAATAACAGTTTATATACCGCAGGACCATGAAGTTCTATGCGGTTTACAATGAATTAGAAAGATTCTGTGAATTAGAATGAATTACAATGAATTAGAAAGATTCAATGCGGTTTACAATGAATTAGAAAATTCTACAAATTGAATGGAACATTCATAGTTAGAGATTAGTGGTTAACAGTTTACGGGATCAGATTTGGGGGGCGAGATTGTGCAGATTCGTTACATGATCGTTACATGATTGAAACATTCAAGGTACTGAAGGGAATAGACTTAGTAGATAAGGACAGGTTGTTCACCCTCTCCAAGGTAGGGAGAACAAACATAAGGAAGTTCTTTTTCACCCAGAGAGTGGTAGAAAACTGCTACGCTCTTCCAGAGTCTGTCATAGGGGAGAACACCCTCCAGGGATTCAAGACAAAGTTAGACAAGTTCCTGCTGAACCAGAACGTACTCAGTTAGGGCTAGTCTCAGTTAGGGCGCTGGTCTTTAACCAGAGGGCTGCTGCGTGAGCAGACTGCTGGGCACGATGGACCACTGGTCTGACCCAGCAGCGGCAATTCTTATGTTCTTACCTGCCTCAGACAGGTGTAAATGTGTGTGTCTACTTTTCTTGGTATAATTTTATAAATGCACTTAGGTACATATGTGTCCTTATAAAATAACACAAATAATGTGGTCTCAAAAACACTATTAATCCAGGAAAATTAAAATCTCCACCAATATAAATAAGTATTTTCCTTGTTGGATTACATGTTCTAATTCAAATTAGACATAATCCCATCTCAAATTTCTATAATGAATTTTTTTGTGAACCTTCAGCTGGTTGAAAATCAAGAGTTCATTTACACTTTGATAACTTCATCAATAATCATTATTGGTCTGATTTTCTTGGTATATGTAATATTATAAATCTTATAAATAATTTTGTTGAAAATCTTATTAATTCCACTTCAATTTTCAAATAGTGCACTTATCTTTTTCTTGATGATACAGAGAACGAGACTGACATAGTGCTATATTTTGCTCTTTGCCGCATTAGGGAAGGGGTTCCTGCAATAACAAATTCTCATTATAACATTCTCCTTGAAGTCCATAACCATCTTCTTACAATAAAATAACTTCACCAACCTTTGCTGACAACATACTGTTCTTTTTCCCTGTGGGAAATGATATTCAAAGTATTGGGCTGCTACTAAATTTATACATAGCATGTGTTGTAGAATGGATTACAGCTGAATGTTCAAAAAAACTGAAGTAATGCTAGTAGGGATAGATAAAGAACAGATTGAATTAGAGTAGTTAACTGTACTGGGGAATGAGTTAGTTGTGAAAAAGGAAATGTTGGTATTAGGGATATGGTTGGACTTTGCATTAACAATGGGGTATCAAATCTTGAAGACTATTCAGTTGGGTTATGCACAATTGCAAATGCTGTATAGGCTAAAGCTAAATGTTACTGCCGTATGATTTTAGTACTGTGGTACAAACGCTGATATTACGTAAGTTAGATTACACAACGTGCTCTATCTCGGAGTAGTGAAAATGAAGAACAGGGCATTGCAGGTACTGATGAATTCTGCAGCAAGACTAATTACAGGTGTTCCTCAGTAGGTCCATATAACGCCAATCGTGAGGCAGTTACTTTGACTTCCAATACAGCAAAGAGTTCAATTTAAAGTATTATCCATTGTATACCAGGTTCCATACCATAAGGCCCCTGATTGTTTTCAGGACTTGTTAAAACCATATTCTTCGAGAAGAGAGTTACGATCAGAATATGCTATGAGATTAGCCTTAAATAGGGCATGTACTATAACACATGTAAGAATTGGGATGTCGATGTTCTCAGTAGCAGGTGTGAAGTTTTGGAATACACTGAGGTCAATTGCATTTGTGTAGGCCTAGAAATGTTTTAAAAAATTACTGAAAACACATTTGCTTGTGGATGCATTTATATGAGATTATGAATAAGGTTTCATGCAAAGACATTTGTTCAGTGTTAATAACTAATGTGTTGTACTGTTTTTATCTATTTTGTATGTTGATTGTACACTGCTTAGAATTTTAAGCAGTATATAAATTTTTTAAATAAATAAATTTATTATTTCCAGGTACCAATAATGAATCTCTCCTTGAAAAAATGGAGACGGCATCTGACATTTATTCATTCTCACACAATTGCAGATGACCAATAGAATTACACTAACATCATCCATTCAAGTTCTTCATTGAGACCTTTAGGTTGAACTGTATTCAATTTAATAATCCTTTTTTGTTCCTTATAATTTAGTCAGCGCTCATAGTTCCTTTTCTTCCATCCCTGTTGTACTGTGTCTATAATGTGCCACCAGAATATCCCCTAAAGAATAATGTTGTAACATAAAATAAAATTATATTAATATACTGCAGTACCTTAAATTTCTAGGAAGGTAACAAAATTGAAGTAAAAACTGAACAGTCACAGTAAAATACAATGATTTAATCTTCCAAGAATTTTGCAAATAAGCAAGTCTTCAGTAATTTCAAAAATTCTGATAGGAGCCAGAACTTGCTATCAAAACAACTAAAATCTTTATCCCAAGTTGCAGCTCAAACAACAGAAGCTGTTGAAAGTATATTTTATATAGACAACCTTTGACAGATGGAAAAACAAATAGAGCATGAGTGCACTGTTTAATGTCTTAAATTAGCAAATATGAAATGGTCCACATTGGGTGTGAGACCATGTGACCCCTTATAACATATACAACCAAATTTAAATATTACTCTAGCCTCAACTGGAAGCCAGTGTAATTTAAGAAAATAAGGAACGACATAATCTGACTTTTTTAAATTAAAATCAATCAAACAATTACATTAGTGATTTCTATTCTGCCATTACCTTGCAGTTCAAGGCGGATTACATAAGGAGTTATCTGGACATTTCCCGTAGTATTATGGAGTGGAGCGGGTTGCTATTGGGGATTGAGATGATTCTTGCTGTGTTAGTTTGTCTTTAAGGATTTCTTGAATAGAAGGTTTTTATTTCTTTTCTGAAGGTTTTGTAGTCTGGGGTCGTGATCAGTAAACTGGAGAATCGGTAGTCTAGTTTTGCTGCTTGAGTGGCCAGGAGGCCATCGTACATTTTTTTTCATTTGACATTTCTGATTGGAGGGTGCGTGAATGGAGTGTGGGTTCTCCTTTGTCTGGTTGTGGTTGTTTGGATTAGTCGGTTGTTCAAGTAGGCTAGGCAGTCTCCGTTTATGGTCTTAAATAGAAGCCAATGTGAATCGAGGTAAGCCGCTGTGATGTGGACATGTTTCCTCAGTGAGTAAATAAGTCTCAGAGCTGTGTTTTGTACTGTTTGTAATTGTTTTATCATGGTTGCGGGGCAGGGGAGATAGAGGATGTTGCAGTAGTCTAGAAGACCCAGGACTAGGGACTGGACCAAGAGCTGGAATTGTTTCCTGTCGAAAAATTTTAGAACTTGCTTAGGTTTCTCATGATTGTGAATGATTTCTGTATTGTTTTGTTGATTTGTGGCTGCATGGTACAGCCTCTGTCTATCAGCATTCCCAGAAGTTTTAGAGTGGGTTGAATGGGGTATGTGATTGAGTTTATTACTAGGTTTGTTATGGTTGGGGTTTTGTTATTTTCGAGGAGGATGAATTTTGTTTTATCTGGATTCAGTTTCAGTTTGTGCTCTTTCATCCATGTTGCTACTGTTTTTAGTGTTCTGTGTAGTGTGTCTATCATGAAGGGCGCTGGTTGATCAAAAGGAAGGAGAATGGTGATGTCGTCTGCATAGCTATAGGAGGTTAGGCCTAATTTGTCTAGGCAAGTGCCGAGGGATGCAATGTAGAGGTTGAAGAGTATGGGAGATAAAGGCGATCCTTAGGGTACGCCCAGGTGTTGAACCATGGTTCTGATTTTCTTTGTTTGACTTTACTCTGTAAGTCCAGGATTGTAGGAATCTACGTAAACATTTTTTGATAACCTGCAAAATAAACAATATTACAATAATCTAGACTTCAAGGAGAACATTATAATAAGAATTTGTTATTGCAGAAACTCCTCCTCTGATGCAGCAAAGAGCAAACATAGTTCTATGTCAGGAGTCTAGTTCTTTCTATCATCAAAAAAAGAAAAAGATAAGCATACTATTATTGATTGAAAATTGAAGTGGAATTAAAGTGATTTTCAACATAGCTATTTATAAGATTTATAATATTTCAAAAACCAAGAAAATCGGACAAATGATGATTATTGGTCAAGTTATCAAAGTATAAATGAACTCTTGATTTTCAACCAGCTGAAGGTCCACAAAAAAATTCAAAGCAATGAAAATAATCTGGTTCTCAAATGATATGCCTGATGAATATTCATTATGGATATTCTGATCATCAAGTCTATATGTAGCCTTCAAAGATAGGTTTGTGTACCTCTCTTCTATGTGAGATATAATCTTAGTGGTGCTAGTTATGCAAGGGACCATTGGAATTAATTATTTCTTTGTATGGTCAGCTGTAGAATGAATGGTACATGGATACTAGTTAACTCATATATGGTTCTATTAACCCTGTAAAGTATCCCCTATAAAATAAAAATGTCATGTAGTAATGGCAGAAGATATAGAAATTGATGTTCATCTTGAGTGAACTGACAACTCATCTGTGGGGGCAACTTTCAAATTGTCAATAGTGAGACAAAGGGCTCCTTTTACTAAGGTGCGCTAGGGCTTTAACGCGCGGAATAGTGTGTGCTACATTGCCGTGAGCGCTAGACCTTAACACCAGCATTGAGCTGGCATTAGTTCTAGAAGCGTAGCATGTGGTAATTTCCTGCATGCGCTAAAAATGCTAGTGCATCTTAGTAAAAGGAGCCCAAAGTTTATAGGTACTTTTTAACTCATGGACTTTGCAACAATTTTCAAAAAGTACAAGTATACTTTCACAAAAAAGAATTTATGGCTCTCTCAGAAATGACAGGTATTACAAACAGGGAAAAATTGTAAAGGGGGCTGCGGTATATTGTTTCTTTAATGAAGGTGTTTACACAGAAACATACTGGTAAAAAGAAAAACCCCTTCAGCCAAGTTACTCAAAACCAGATACTTAACATCTCCAAGGTTCCCTGAAAAAAGGAAACCAACCTGAGTGAGTTGCTTTTCCCCTTCAGAAAATTCAGCACAGCAGAATCAGAGCACCACCTGTGTGAAGGTAAAAAATGTATACAGTATTTGGTTTGACAACAAACTCTTTTTTTGAGAGCATTTAAAAAGACATTTTTGATAAAATAGCTATATTCTGCTCCTTTGCAATTCCAACTAAAATGGAACCAAAGCTAGCATTCTGGCACCACAAGTCTTCACTCACAATTTCCAATTTCCCCCCTACTTTATATTTAATTCCTCACCCCTTCCCCTCACCACCTAAACATACCTACTCTGATCCTGGCTGCACTGGTCCTGGATATTTCAGGAATGATCCTCTATCTGGCATCTATCTGTGTGTCATCATTTGGGCAAGAAGCCTAATTTCTCTCTTACTCCCAAGAAGCTGTGAATGTAATCCCAACTGAGACAGGTATGGAAGGCCTGACATAGGGACTGAATCACCAAGTTATAAGAAGTTTCCAATAGAGAATATAAAAAAATCTGTCCCCATCTCTGCCCCATTCCCGCGAACTCAGACCTTGTCCCTGTAAGCACGGTCCCCATCTCCACCCTGTCCCTGCAAGCTTGGTCCCCATCCCCGCAAACCATCTGATCCCATCTGCACAAGCCTTGAATAGTTTTATACTGAACTTATTTTATTAAAGTATAAAAACAAACAATATTCTGTACAATTGTCATTTTAGAAATCAGTGGTCTGGCTGCATAACTAGAGGAAGAGATCTTTAGCTGGCAGGGCTTTGTTTATAAACATTTATCAACACAGCTACAATACTACTTTATCCTAAAGAAAAAAAAAAAAAAAAGGCATTTTTTTCTACCTTTGTTGTCTGGTTTCTGCTTTCCTCATCTTCTCATCATTTGTCATTCTCTTCCTTCCATCCACTGTCTGCCTTCTCTATGCCTCCTACATATGGCATCTGCTCTATTTCTATGCCTCTACCAAAAACTATTTGCCTCTCCCTTCCATCTCTCCCCCTCCACCTCCCCCCTTTGGTCTGGCACCCATCTTCTTCCCTCCGCCACCCCAGTCTGGCATCTCTACCTTCTTCTCTTCACCCACCCCAACAGGTGATTTTTTTAGCATCTCTCTCCTGCATTCCTTCCTTCAGATCTAGTATCTGCCTCTTCCCCCTCCCCAAATGCTCTGGTATCTCTCTTTCCTCTCCCTTTACCTTCCTTTTCTGCTCTTCCTTCTCAATTTTTTTCTACCTCTTGCCTACTTTCTTACTTTCCAGTCCTCAATTTCCCTTTCATTGTATCTACTTATTGCTTGCCACATCTTTCCTTCACCCCTTTCAGTATCTAACTCTATCCTCTTCCCCCAATCCAGCATGTGCCTTTTTTCTTTATCCCCTCCTTCCATCATTTGCTCTTTCCCCTCTCCACTTCCTTCCAGAGTCTGCTCCCCTCTCTATCCTTTCCCATCCAGTGTCTGCTCCCCTCTCTCTCCTCCCAACCAGCATCTGCTCCTCTCTCCTCTCCACTTCCCTTCAGCATCTGTCCTCTCTCCTCCCTCCCCACTTCCCTTCAGCGTCTACTCCCCTCTCTCCCTTCCTCATTTCCCTTCAGCATCTGTTACCCTTTCCCCTCTCTCCATTTCCCTTCAGCACCACTGAATCATCTTCCTCCCTTCCCTCACCTTCACGGGTGCTTTTCAAAGTTTACTCTTTCTGAAGTGTCTGAACACATCAATATTCTCACAAGTCCCATGCGACTGCTTCGAAACTTCTCCTCTGATGCCCTTTTCTGTTTCTGCTTGGGCGGCTTGCGTCAGAGGAGAAGCTTTGGGGCAGTCGCATGGGACTTGTGAGAATGGTTATTATGTCTGGACACCTCAGAAAGAGAAAACTCTGAAAAGCGCCCATGAAGGTGAGGGGAAGGGAAGGAGATGGCTTGACAAGGAGAAGAGATACCTGAATGTTTTTTTTTGCTGCTGGTGGTAGGAGGGAGTGTTGCGATCGTGAGGAGGGCTGCTAAATGGCCTTGTCCCCTTACCCTCAGTGAGCAGTTTTTTTTCCTCCCTGTTTCTGCGGATTACCGTGTCATTCTCTAGTCACCAAGTTCTAAGTTTTATTAAAATTTGTTATCCCACCAATCAAAACATTCCTTTTTTTTAAAAAATTCTTTATTCATTTTAAAACTGACAAACAAGTGATTAATATTAAAACATTAAATTACTAATAAAATATACAGCACTTGACATTCTTATATTCTTATAATATTTTGATATCGTGCTGGCTTGCAGACTTCAACATTTTGTATGTGTCTATAGAAAGGCTATGTTATCAGTAAAAAAAAAAAAAAAAGTTCATAATCTGGTAACTATAGGCAACTAACTATAATTTTTAAGTAACCACTACCAAATATTCTCAATCCAGGAAGTCTGTTCATTTCTTTATATCCCTACCTTTGGAGCATAGGGTTAACAGAGTCCCAGTACTCCTGGAAAAGCAGGAACAGATTTGTAGGCAGTGACAGGTAAGTACAAAGTGCCTTGAAGTGTCTTTCTTGTGAAGCTACAAAACAAAAAGGCAGAATGAGTACTTCAAGTCCCACTTACAAGTATCCAATTCATGCTCTTTCTTTGCAAGTCTGAATAAACTCCTGTTTCTCTTTCCTAGAAATATTTTTTTATTATTTATTTTAGTATTTATATACCACTTATAGCCTAAGTGGTTCACATTCAGATACTCAATATGGAATTCCTTCTCCTTCACAACTTCGCTATGATTTGAAGTGTTTACAGATGCATAAAATTACAATACAGATTTAAATAGGCCAGTGTTTAAAACTAAAATTAATGTGCCTTTTTCTCCAAAGATCAACCATTATAAACTCTTCCTTTGTCCGTGTTCTTTTTTTCAGTCTCAAGGGCTAGCTCAATATTCAAATAGTACAACTAATATTTCATTTAGTTTTCAGAGCTCTATCCCTTGCACTCACAAGACTGCAGCTCTTCAGGAGGTGTCACGCCCAGCAAATAATGGAAAAATAAAGCAGCACAGCGGAGGTAAGGTATTATCCCCTTCTTCACACAGTCCCATAGATACCAGCCTGGGATATCCTGCCTTAAGCAGCTAAAAGAAAGATAATGAGAGAGAGTGGAGTACATTTTAGAAACAAAATGCTGAGAAATTGAAAAAATTCATTCACTGGTCCATCCTCTATCTCTTTTTCTTCTGTTTGGCCTCCATCTTTCAGGGCTACATCATACTACAATTACACTGTTTCAAAGGGATATGGTAACTTCTTACACATTTACCTGTAAAGGAGATGGGACGATAAATGTTATTTAATTTTATCTCATAATATAAGTCATGCCAGGATTTCAAAGTGCTAGTGACCTAATAGAAAGTCGATTTTGACAGCTGGCAATTAGAATTCAGAGAAAAATTTGTATATCTGAATTTACAGTATATCACTTAGAGGAAGAAGAGGGGGATGGGAAGGTATTTTAGATTGATCTGCCTTTTCTTCCATCTGGAGGTGACACACAGAAGACACCGGAATAGCAATACCATTTCTGCCACCAGAAAGGATCACAGGAAGCATGGTGGAGCATGACCACACCTCTCTGTCCCCTTTCTGCCAAAGAGGATCAGGAGAAAAAGAGAAACAAAGACATAATTTTATAACAAGTCACCTAGGTTTCCAAGCAGGGAAGGTGCCTATTTTAAAAAAGACACTTGGGCACTTCTGTATGTATAGAGGTAAACGTAACCACAACTTGCTGAAGACAGACATATTTACACCTGGTTCGAGAATAAGCATAACTGCTAGCATATAAAATGTGTGCATAGAGGTTGCACAAAAATATAAGTCTTTCTTGGCACTGAGCACATTTTTCCATATAATATGGGTAAATTTTATAAAACCTCTTATACACACATAAAATGTCAGTCATCCATGATATAATGGTATTTTCTTTTAATGAAACATGCCTGAGCCCCCATCCCTCACCTTTTGCCCTTGACCCTATACCTCTTACCCCTTTCACCAATTATATTTCCTCCTCTCTGATAATTCTTGTCACAGGAAAACAGGGAAACAGAATCCAGGTGTATATGGAATGAAAAGGTAGATATTTTGTATTTATTAGGGTTTTAGACTTTCTGATATGGATATCACATGGTATGGGTAATTCTTTCCTGGTGAGTCAGCCATAGGAAAACTCTATCTCTAACTCCTCTCAAATCTCTCTCCATCTCCAATATTCTTTCCATTCCTCTACCTTCAAGGATCCAGAGAGGGCACACAACATACAGCATTTGCATATTTTGCACTACTCCTCTAGAATGCCTTGCCCCAAACTTCAGAGCTCTCTTATCAAATTTAAGAAAACAATTAAATTATCTTTTTAGTCATGCATTTGAACATCAGTTCCTTACTGCTTTGATGATAGAAAAAGATGGCATAGAAAATTTGTAAGAGTAATGAAAGGTAAAGTAATGGGTAACCTGCTGTAATGATCCAACATTATATCATCAGTAAAGAATGAAGAGATTAGTTTATACCTTTCAAATTATTTCTCTGTGCATGAATCTCTATGAATCTTGGCATGTTTACTGAACTGTACTAAGCAGTAAGCATGGGAGTTAATATGCTAACCATCCACATTGCCCCATGGGAATAGCTATTGTATGCTAAAAACAGTCAATAGTGCTACAAATCTTGTGCTGTTTAGCCCGGGATGGAGCAGTAGCTGGGTGGAATTGAGGCCAAGATTGGGTGTGAACTGCACATTGCAGTTAGCCCAGAATAATTAGCCCAGGGTAGTACACCACTTCACCTGTGCACTTAACATGGGTGTATTTAGTACTTCCTCAAGAAGTTACCGTATTTTTCGCTCCATAAGACACACTTTTTCCCCTCAAAAAGTGGTAGAATTAAGGGTGCATCTTATGGAGCTAATATACACAACACCCCCGGCGGTACCTTTAAATTGTGGTGGTCGCTGGAGGGCTGTCTCAGGGCAAGCGGCACACAAGCGTGCTAATGCCTGGGCCCGCAACACTTCATCGGGCGAAGTGGGAGATCGGCATTCAGGACGCTCTCAGCTGACACAGCGGAGACTGCCGCAGACATCTAGGAGGCACAGCACGGCAGGGCGGGGATGGCAGCAGAGAGGGGAGAAAGCTTATCAACGCTTGCGATCCCAGGGCAGACTCCACCCAAAGGGAGGCAGCGTGCAACTGTCATCATCATCTGAGCGTAGCGGCCAACAGCATGGAAGAAAGCAGGGGAGAGGCCAGGGCTTCACTGACGCCGAAGGGGGACTGATTGCTGATACAGCTGGAGTCGGCATCCCCCAGAAAGGAAGCCCAAAGCATTTTCAGCCTGGGTCGCACCATGGAGAAATCCGATTTGGTTTGCAGTCGATGGCGTTTCCTTGGCCTTATGCGGGTCTCGTCTAGTTTTTCATTAGCTTTGGGCACCACACTTCAGTATTTTGCTTTATTGCTCTGGGTCTTTGATCCTGTATGTGTTTGTCTTCTGTGTTTATGCTCTATTTCACTGGAATTCTGATGGGTTCAGCATGCTCTGTTAATTTAATTACTGCCTGGGACAGCCCATTTTTTTTAACTTCTGGTCAGCTGGGCCTCTACTGTGTTTTAACTTATCTGTTATCTTGTGCTCTGATACTTTTAAATATCTTATTTTACATTTTATATTTTAGTCCACATATGGTTGCTTAGTAGATATGTTTTGTTCCATTAATCTTGTGTTTGGTGATCTGACTTTAATTGCATTCTAATTGATCCTTTGCTCTATGATATGCTTTGTGGTATGTTTTATTAATTTGCCCTTTTATTCTGCTGCTTTGGTTCTGTTGATATGCATTTTGATTAATCCTTTGCCTTGTAATATTTCTTGTAAGAACATAAGCAGTGCCTCTGCTGGGTCAGACCAGAGGTCCATCATGCCCAGCAGTCTGCTCACGTGGCGGCCCATCAGGACCAGGACCTGTATAGTAACCCTCTATCTATACCCTTCTATCCCCATTTCCTTCAGGAAATTGTCTAATCCCTTCTTGAACTCCAATATCGTACTCTGTCCTATCACACCCTCTGGAAGCGCTTTCCAGGTGTCCACCACTCTCTGGGTAAAGAAGAACTTCCTAGCATTGGTTCTGAATTTGTCCCTTCTTAACTTTTCTGAATGCCCTCTTCTATCGACGATTGCTCTGTAACATGCTCTGAGATATGCTTTGTCCACTTGCACCCTTGTTTTGTGCCATTTCTGATATCCTTTTAGCATTTGAGCCCTGTCCCTGTCTGCCCTGTGTCCTGTCCCTGCCCATCCTGTCCCGGACTACCACTAGATCACCAGAGGGGGGACAGGGTACAAAGTCTGACAGTGAGGGGGGACAGGGCGCAAAGCCTGGCAAGGAATGTGGGGTTGGGTGAGAGCCTGGCAGGGAGAATTCGGATCAAAATGTGTTTTTTTCTTGTTTTCCTCCTCTAAATCTAGGGCACATCTTACAGGCAGGTGCGTCTTATGGAGCAAAAAATACGTGGTTTTTTTTACTTGGAAAATAAGGTTATACCTTATTAGACTAACTTAATACATTTTTTTACTTAATACATGTTTCTATGACTAACCTTTGGAAGCTAAAACCTCCTTACTCAGGCTAGGACAGAAAGAAGATTATCACCTTTTTCCTCCAAAATTTGTTTTACTTTTTACATAGAAACATGATGGCAGATAAAGGCCAAATAACCCATCTAGTCTGCCCATCCGCAGTAACTATAATCTCTTCCTCTCTCTAAGAGATCCCATGTGCCTATCCCACGCCTTCTTGAATTCAGACAGTCTCTGTCTCCACCACTTCCTCTAGGAGACTGTTTCACACATCTACCACCCTTTCTGTAAAAAAGAATTTTCTTAGATTACTCCTGAACCTCTTAACTTCATCCTAAAACATCTCATTCCAGAGCTTCCTATAAAATGAAATACACGACTCAGGTGCATTTACGCCACTTAGGTATTTAAACATCTCTATCATAAGCCCCCCTCTCCCGCCTTTTCTCTAAAGTATACATATTGAGAACTTTAGTTCTGTTCCCATATGCTTGAAGAAGTTGGGAAACACTATTCTAGAAGACCCCGCCATAGGGACTCCCCAATCAACATGCCAAACTCACACCATTTTAGTAGTCTTCATCTGTCTTGGTGGGGGAGAGTCCAAACAGTTAAGATGATGATTTTGCCTGTGGTTTGCTACCAAATGGGTATGTTGCCAATTTACTTTCAGAGGTCCTTTTATAAGAAATTGAATAGTATTCTTATCAAATTTATTTGGAAGGGTAAAACTGCTAGAATCGCTTTAGCATCTCTACAAAAACCGATTGTGGAGGGAGGGGTAAATTTCCCAAATTTCTATAGGTATCATCAGGCCTATATTCTGCATCAGGGTATGTATTGGATCCTGCCCGAGCTCATGGAACATCTTCCAGATTGGCTATATTTGGAAAGGAAAATTATGTCCCCAATGTGACTGTCTCATGTATTGGATATTAAGCTACCTAGTTATGCTAAGGACAATAATATTATTCTGGATACTTGGAAGACCTTGAGATGCATTAATAAGTTAACTGAAATTCCTATAGAACAGTTTTTGTGTCAATCCTTATGTCTGAACTCCAAGATACAAATTGCCTGGAAGAAGTAGATGCAGGCAGGCATAAGAACATTAGATGATGCCATATTAAATGGAAAATTGCTTGATTTTTCACAGTTGCAACAATCTTTTGGTATTTCAAAATTTCAATTTTATAAATGGTTGCAGCTGAAGCAGGTCATTCAGAAAGGGTTCCCTGATTGGCGAAACTTGAAAAATTAGTACAGCTTGTAGTTCCTCTGCTTTCAGATAGATATGCTAGGGCATCAGGCCACCAGGTATTATAAATTAATATCTGAACTTGTGAATAAAAACCCCCAAAACACTCTTAGAGACATCTGGAGCATTGAGATTAAGCAGTATATTCCTGCATGTCGATGGCCATGTATTTGGTCTTGGAGGATGAGGTATACAGCGTCAACATCTATGAGACAAACTTGGGTTTTTTTTGTTACATCGTTCTTTTTGGACCCCGCTTAGATTGAATAAGTTGGATAATTTTAGGTCTAATAGATGCTGGCACTGTCATCTAGACATAGGACCATTGGATCACTTACTGTTTTATTGTCCTATAATAATGAGTTTTTGGAAGTCGATTTGGGGACATATTAATAATATTTTGGAGTCTGCTATCCCTTTGACTTATGAGGTAGTGATATGTGGAACTGTGTTGCATGTTAAGGCCCCGTTAGATAAATATAAAGGACGACTCTTCTTAATTATGATGGGTACAGCTGTACAGTTGATTACGCGCAACAGGAAAAATTGGGACCATCTTAATTTTACATTCTGGTGGGCAAATTTATGTTTAATGTATAAATATGAAAAAATGAATGCTGATTTGTCAGGGAACACAAAAATTTTCAAATTAATATGGGGCCCATTGATGTCTTTTGTAGAATTTTTATAGTTTTAATTTTTGTTGAAATATTAATTGCACATCCGGGGGGGAAGGAGAGTGGATATATGTTTAAATGATTCTCTGTTTTTTTTATCTTTTCTGGGGTGGTTGGGAGGGGAGGAGGGTATTTTTTGGGTATTGATAAACTGTTTCTGAATGTTTATAAGTGCTTAATTCTTATGGTTATGTCATGTATGTTATAATGCACTTTTTCTAAGATCTGAAAATTTAATAAAGAATTATTAAAAAAAAAAAAAGTAGTCTTCCTCTGGACCGACGCCATCCTTTTTATATCTTTTTGAAGGTGTAGTCTCCAGAATTGTACACAATATTCTAAATGAGGTCTCACCAGAGTCTTATACAGGGGCATCAATATCTCCTTTTTCCTACTGGCCATACCTCTTCCTATGCACCCTAGCATCTTTCTGGCTTTCGCCGTCACCTTTTCAACCTGTTTGGCCACCTTAAGATCATCACATACAATCATATACAAGTCTCACTCTTCTGTCATGCACTTAAGTTCTTCACCACTAAACTGTACTATTCCTTTGGGTTTTTGCAGCCCAAATGCAAGACTGTGTGTTTCTTAGCATTAAATTTTAGCTGCCAAATTTCAGACCATTCTTCAAGCTTCGCTAGGTCTTTCTTCATGTTATTCACATCATCCTGAGTGTCTACTCTATTGCAGATTTTGTTATCATCCACAAAGAGGCAAATCTTACCTGACAGCCTCCAGTAATTTTGCTTATAAAAATGTTAAAAAGAACAGGCCCAAGAACAGAACTTTGAGGCACACCACTGGTAACATCCCTTTCCTCAGAATGATATCCAATAACCACTACCCTCTGTTGCCTTCCACTCATCCAGTTCTTGACCCAGCCTATCACTTTGGGGCCCATCCCGAGGGCACTCAATTTATTTATTAGGCACCTGTGTGGAACACTGTTAAAGGCTATGCTAAAATCTAAATACACCACATCTAGCGCACATCCTCTATCCAATTCTCTGGTCACCCAGTCAAAAAAATTGATCAGATTTGTCTGACAAGACCTACCTCTAGTGAATTCATGTTGTCTCCAATCCAGTAATCCACAGGATTCCAGAAACTTCACCATTTTCTTTTTTAAAAGCTTTACCATTAATTTGCTTACCACAGAAGTCAGACTTACTGGCCTGCAATTCCCACTTCTTCCTTATTCAAATTTTGTGGAGAGGGACCACTTCCACCCTTCTCCAGTCCTCTGGCACCACTCCAGATTCTAGAGAAGCACTGAAAAGGTCAGTCAGCGTAGCCACCAGAATTTCCCTCAGCACCCTAGGATGTACATCATCCGGCCCCATCGCTTTGTCTACCTTTAATTTAGCTAGCTCCTCATGAACACAACCCTCTGAAAATCAATCAGGGTCTACCACTCCTCCAATTCCTATTCGCGTTTGTCTTCTGTGATTCCGCTCCCAGCACTTCAGCCGTGAACACAGACCAGAAATATTTGTTAAGCAATTCAGCCTTTTCTTTATCAGCTTCAAGTTTCAAGTTTATTATAACATTTGCTTCTACATATTCTTTCCCTTCACTGGAGTAAGGTCGTTTGTTGGGACCGCGGGAATGTCACTTATGCACTTCTTCCTATCACTGATATATCGAAAAAAATGAAGTCTCCCCGTTTACCGTGTCTGCTATTTTTTCTTCCATTTGTATATTTGCTTTCCTGACTACTTGATTAGCCTCTCTCAACTTTTCCAGATATTTTTGCCCGTCTTCCTCTTTCTGCGATCTTTTGTAGTTTATGAAAGCTGACCTCTTATTCCTTCCCTTCTCAGCTACTACTTTTAAGAACCAAAGTGGCTTTCTTTTCCTCTTACTTTTACTTACTTGCCTCACAAAAAGTTTCAAGTTTATTAAAAATATGTTATCCCGTTTATCTAATTTCTAAGTGGCTTACAGCAATAAAATTATATAATTGTGTGATATACAAACTGGATTCATTACAGGACACATATTTACTTAAAATTATACATTTGATTGACATAAGAAGCAAACAGTTAAAATAAGAGGGAAACAGGGGGAGAAGTACTATATTGTATAGGAAAGAAAGATGTAAAGGGTAAGTTCATAAGGAAAGGGAAGATTATATCTGTGAGAAGAGGCAATATTAGGATGTTATAGGTCAAATGCATTTTTGGAACAAGAATGTCTCTAGGTTTGATTTAAATCTATTGAGTGCTGATTCTTCCCAAGGTGAGTAGGCATTAAATTCCAAAGTTGTGGGACCGTGACTGAGAAGATTAAAGAACGTGTGGTATCGTATATTATCTGTTGGTGTGATGGTGTTACTAGGAGATGTTGATTTTGGGATCGGAGTATTCTGGTAGGAGTGTAGGGGTTGAGTGATCTATTTATGAATTCTGGCTTGTAAGAGTGTTTGGTCTTAAAGATCAGTAATAATATTTTAGAGGTTATTTGTAGGGAGATATGAAACTAGTGTTCCTTTATCAGTAATGGTGTTATATGGCCATATTTTTTTGTCTTTATTATGAGTTTAATTGCCTTATTTTTAATTATTTGTAATCTTCTTAGTTCTTTTTGTGTGATTCCTTTATAGAGAGAATTACAGTAGTCTATTCTTGATATAACAAGAGAATGTATGAGGATTTTCAAAGATAAAGGTTCTAGAAGATTTGCCAACGAGCAGATCATTTGAAATCGATGGAAGAAGCTTTGTACAACAGAGCTGATTTGATAAGTTAATTTTTTGTCAAACGTTATACCTAAGATTTTACAGTATGTACTATTTGAAGTGGTGTGACTTGAGATAGACAGGTGTTGATAGGAAGTGAGTGTCTTTACAGGGAAAGCATATATATATATATATATATATATATATATATATATATAACGCTAACTATCACCTATAGTCTTCTCATATTACCGTTATTGTGAAGCCATACAATATCGAAAAAACAGTGTGACTAGGCTGTGGCTGCTGCCAAAAGGATGCTGGGCTGTATAAAGAGAGGCGTAGCCAGTAGAAGGAAGAAGGTGTTGATGCCCTTGTACAGGTCATTGGTAAGGCCCCACTTGGAGTATTGTGTTCAGTTTTGGAGACCGTATCTGGCAAAGGACGCAAGAAGACTTGAAGCAGTCCAGAGGAGGGCGATGAAAATGATAGGAGGCTTGTGCCAGAAGACGTATGAGGAGAGACTGGAAGCCCTGAATATGTATACCCTAGAGGAAAGGAGGGACAGGGGTGATATGATTCAGACGTTCAAATACTTGAAGGGTATTAACGTAGAAGTTTCCAAGTTTCCAAGTTTAATATATATTTGATTGATCGCTTTATCAATTTCAAAGCGATTAACACAAGTTTAAAATTACAATATATAAAATTTACAAAAAAACAAACAAACACGACAGAACAATTACATTACAAGACAAATCGGAAACATTAGGGTAAGTAGGGGGAGAATTTACAATATATTTGAGCAGATTGAAAAACAAATAAGGGAAAACACATATGGGTGGGATAAAAGGGAAAAATATTAAAATGAATCGATTCTGAAACTTGCAAAGATATAAAAGAAAAAAACCGAATAAATTTAAATAATAAAAGCGTCATTAAATAAAAAAGTTTTAAGATTGCTTTTGAATTTGTCCAAATTAGTTTCTTCACGTAAATAGATAGGGAGAGAATTCCAGGTTTGGGGCGCTGTTACTGAAAAGATGTATTGTCGACGTGTATTAATTATTTTTAATGAAGGAATTGTTAATAATCGCTGTTTATCTGATCTTAAAGTTCTGTTAGAAGAATAAGGAATTAGTAATTTATAAATGAATGCCGGAGATTTAAAATGAAGGGATTTAAATGTAAGTAGGCAGAGCTTATAGATAATTCTATGGGCCACCGGGAGCCAATGGGCCTCCTTGAGTAGAGGAGTGATATGATCAAATTTTTTTGCTTTTGTGATAAGTCTGATAGCTGTATTTTGTATGATCTGCAAACGCTTGATCTCCTTTTGGGCGATGCCTTGAACAAAATCTTTTCCAGAGAAAGAAAAATGGTAAAACCCGAGGACATAATTTGAGGTTGAGGGGTGGTAGATTCAAGAGCAATGTTAGGAAATTCTACTTTACGGAGAGGGTGGTGGATGCCTGGAATATGCTCCCAAGAGAGGTAGTGGAGAGGAAAATGGTGATTGAGTTCAAAGAAGCGTGGGATGAACACAGAGGATCTAGAATCAGAAAATAATATTAAATATTGAACTAAGGCCAGTACTGGGCAGATTTGCATGGTCTGTGTCTGTATATGGCTGTTTGGGGGAGGATGGGCTGGAGAGAGCTTCAATGGCCGAGAGGGTTTAGATGGGCTGGAGTAGGTTTTAACGGAGATTTTGGCAGTTGGAACCCAAGCACAGTACCAGGTAGAACTTTGGATTCTTGCCCAGAAATAACTAAGAAGAAAAAATTTAAAAAATTTAAATTGAATCAGGTTGGACAGACTGGATGGACCATTCGGGTCTTTATTTGCCATCATCTACTATGTTACTATGTGGTATGCCGTAATTTTGTTGAAATAAATCAGAAGAGATCTTATCAATTTTAACTTTTGAGGATCGTTCAGAAAAGTAGGAGTAGTGAGTTATCAATATGTCAAATGCAGCTGAGAGGTTGAGGGATATTAATAGTAGAATAATAGAATAGAATAGAATAACAGTTTATATACTGCAGGACCATGAAGTTCTATGTGGTTTACAATGATTAAAAATGCTACAAATTGAGTAGAACTAACAAAGTTAAAAACTAGTCACTAATAGCTCTAGAGATCAGTTATTGTGGGAAAGATTGTACAAATCAGCTACCTAAGTACTTCAGGAACATATTGTCACAAGCCCGAGTCCAATGCCGGCCTTGTGCCAGGGAAGAGTCACAAAAATCACTCCCTGAAACTAGTCCGGGCTGACCATGTTATCCCTGATAGACAAGAGCAAGATCAGGAAGCACAGGCTGTGTTTAAACCTGAGGCAGAACACAGCCTGATGAAAACTGGTCAGGGCTCTTTAAATCCTCCATTTTGTGTCAAGCTGGCTAAGCAGGGGAGAAGGAAAACACAGCTGAAGGAAGTTCAGCCCCGGAGTAGGGCTGGGCGTGGTACAGCAGCTTGGCAGCATTTAGAGGGCTGGCTGACCAAGAGGAAGGGAGACAGAGGAGAGGCTCTCATGTGGAAGGAGTCTCCTAGTCCCCCTGAGCCAAGGGACATTGAGATGTTGGACACTGAACTAGAGAATACAAGCTTGGTAAATCCTGAAGGTGAAGCTATGGAGTACAGCACTTTACCTGAGGTGGGAATGGGTGAAGAAATGGAAACTGATTAATTTGGAATTGTTTTTTTTGTGTGCTGAGTTTTGTGAAATGTTTCCTTTTCTGTTGAACCTGAGGATTTGCTTGAAGTCTGCTAATGAATGAAAGATATGCTAGATAAGGGTTTTGCTGTTGTGAGAAAGTTTTTTTTTTCCTCTTGCTTATCAAGAGCTGCTGTGGAACAAAACTTCAGCAAACAGGTGTGAATATCCTGGAAGTTTGGGACAGGATTTACACTGTGTCATAGTGAAGAGTTTGTGAATTTATTTTTTCTTTTGGAATACCAAAGAACCCTTTTGACAAATCTGCCAATGTTTGTTGCTGCATTTGCTGAGGCTGGACAGTGCAGTATAGCACACAGAGTTTGCCAATTACCAATAAGACTCTGGAGGAGTTAAAGACTATTAAGGGACTTTATTCCACCTGGGACATTGCTAGGGAACTTTGGAACATGATCCAGACCAGGCTGGTTTCTTTCATATTATGTGGTATGTTTTTGCCAAAGACCTTTTTCTTTGAATACATTTTTCTTTGGATGCATTTTACTTTGATTTGTGAATTGAACAATAAATTTGACTTTTGTTATTCATTACTTACTTGTGTGAGGCCATCCTGTTTTTTCACATAAGTTTATGTACAACAGGGACTTCCTCCTTCTTGAGGAAGCACGCTGGAGGAGAATATTGCTAGCGTGAGCCGGTTACTGCAAGCTCTGAGGACCGGCCACGCTACAATATATGTTTTTAGGTGTCTCCTAAATTCCTCATAGGTATTAGCAAGCATAAGTAATTGTTCCAGATCTTTACCTCATAATGCTGCCTGATTTGAGAAAAGATGTTGATGGTGTCTCTTAAATTTACATCCTCTAACCAGTGGAGAAACAAAATTCAAGTGTGGGCTTCTCTTATGTCTATTGGTTGAGAAAGAGAAAAGGTCAGTTATATATTTAGGGGCTAAATCGAATAGTACCTTAATAGTACTGATTTCCGATGATCCAGATGGTATAAGATTGTGGTTGTTAGGCCAATCAAGGAATGTCCTAAAGAGTGGTTTGTTCTTAATCCCGTTTGATTAGGGTGTAATTCATTCATCTTTTCTATGAATTCGGATAGTTATTAAAAATTATTTTTTCCTGTGACTTTTGCTAGGAATGGAAGATTGGCAATGGGATGGTAATTTGAAAAAAATGTCAATTTTTCTTTAAGGTCTTTAGGAGCTTCTTTCCAACATTTTGGAATCAGAGCTGACGTCAGAGGGTCAGCCACGTGCAGCGTGTACGAGCTGCTGCCCGTGTCCTTGTGTGGCTGAAAGCAGGAAGGAGCAGCCCAGATGGACGGCCCTGAAGGAAGCGAGTGTGGCCCTGGAGCGAGCAAATAAGGGAGATAGGGGATATGATTGTGGGACAAAGGGAGAAAGGGGGGTGGGAAGGAGCATGAATTTGGGACAAAGGCTGGAAGGCAGGGAAGGGTGCACGGACTCGGGACACAGAAGGAAGAGAGGAGGCATAAACATGGAACACAGAAGGGAAGGAGGGAGGGAGGAAGGGGGCACTAACTTGGGACACAGGAGGGAGGGAGGGAATAGAAAGGGAGAATTGTTAGATATGAATGTGTGAGTGAGAAGGAAAGAGATGGTGCATATGAGGAAAGGAAGAAAGAAGAACATTGGCCATAGAGAGAGGAGTGAGGTATATATGCATGGGGAATAGAAGGATGAGAGGGAGAAATGTTGGATATGGTGGTGGAGAAGGAACAGAGAGATAGATTGAAGGGGATGCAAGGGGGAGGAATGTTGGACATAGTGATGGAGGGAGAGATGTGCCATGGTGCTGGAGAGGGGTGGTAGAAGGAGAAATTGGCATGGGGCTGGTGGGCAGTGGTGAAAAATGCTGTACATGATCCAGGGAATGAAAGAGGAAGAAATGTTGGATGTGGCAGTAGAGGGGGTGGGAGAGATGCACCCTGGATCTCTCTCTCTTTCCCCCACTCCCTTTGCAAGGGAGAGAATTAGAGAAAGAGAGGGAGACATGTTGCCAACAGGGGTGCAGGAGAAAGGAAGAAAAGTTGGACTCATGGAGGAACAGAGAAAGATGTTGGCTTGGGAAGGTAACGAGGTCTATAGGAGAGAAAGCGTACAGGAAGCAGAAAGAAAAAAAATTGGATACACAGTCAGAAGGAAGTGCAACCAGAGACTCAAGGTAGGAAAAATTATCTTATTTTCAATTTAGTGATCAAAATGTGTCAGTTTTGAGAATTTATATCTGCTGTCTATATTTTGTACTATATTTGTCTATTTTTCTGTAGTTGTTACTGAGGCGACACTGCATACTTTAAAGTCATCTGCCTTGACCTCTTTGAAAACCCTCCAAATATAAATGATAATTAACATTTTCTCTGCATACAGTGTGCTTTGTGTTTTTTTTTTAATTTTGTGGTTACCATTATGTATTAATAAGATTAAGAACATAAGACCATAAGAATTGCTGCTGCTGGGTCAGACCAGTGGTCCATCGTGCCCAGCAGTCAGCTCCCTTGGTGGCCCCTAGGTCAAAGACCAGTGCGTTAACTGAGACCAGCCCTACCTGCGTACTTTCCAGTTCAGCAGGAACTCGTCTAACTTTGTCTTGAATCCCTGGAGGGTGTTTTCCCCTACGACAACCTCCGGAAGAGCGTTCCAGTTTTCCACCACTCTCTGGATGAAAAAGAACTTCCTTACGTTTGTAAGGAATCTATCCCCTTTTAACTTTAGAGAGTGCCCTCTCGTTCTCCCTACCTTGAAGAGGGCGAACAACCTGTCTTTATCTACTAAGTCTATTCCCTTAATTATCTTGAACGTTTCAATCATGTCCCCTCTCAGTCTCCTCTTTTCAAGGGAGAAGAGGTCCAGTTTCTCTAATCTCTCACTGTACGACAACTCCTCCAGTCTCTTAACCATTTTAGTCGTTGTTCTCTGGACCCTTTCGAGTAGTACCGTGTCCTTCTTCAAGTATGGTGACCAGTGCTGGATGCAGTATTCCAGGTGGGGTCGCACCATGGCCCGGTACAGCGGCATGATAACCTTCTCCAATCTGTTTGTGATCCCAGTCTTAATCATTCCAAGCAGACGGTTTAATCGACTTGTCAACCAGTACTCCCAAGTCTCTTTCCTGGGAGATCTCTCCGAGTACTGCACCAGACACCCTGTATTCGTGTACAAGATTTTTGTTACCAACATGCATCACTTTACAGTTGTCCACGTTAAACTTCATTTGCCATGTCGCAGCCCATTTCTCGAGCGTGTTTATGTTCTGTTGCAGGTCTTCGCAAACCCCCTGCGTCTTCACTACTCTGAATAGCTTCATATCGTCTGCAAATTTAATCACCTTGCTCGTTGTTCCAATTTCCAGGTCGTTTATAAATATGTTGAAGAGCACAGGCCCAGGCACCGAATCCTGAGGCACTCCACTGGTGACGCTTTTCCAGTCTGAGTATTGTCCATTTACCCCCACTCTCTGTTTTCTATCCACCAACCATTTTTTGATCCAAGTGAGTATTTCACCCTCAATCCCATGGCTCGCAATTTTTCAAAGTACTCGTTCATGCCTTACTGGGTCAGACCAATGGTCCATCAAGCCCAGTAGCCCGTTCTCATGGTGGCCAAGCCAGGTCACTAGTACTTGGCCAAAACCCAAGGAGTAGCAATATTCCAAGCTACCAATCCAGGGCAAGCAGTGGCTTTCCCCATGTCTTTCTCAATAACAGAGTATGGACTTTTCCTCCAGGAACTTGTCCAAACCTTTCTTAAAACCACAACCTCTGGCAATGCGTTCCAGAGCTTAACTATTCTCCAAGTGAAAAAAAATTTCCTCCTATTGGTTTTAAAAGTATTTCCTTGTAACTTCAGTGAGTGTCCCTTAGTCTTTGTAATTTTTGACGGAGTGAAAAATCGATCCACTTGTACCCGTTCTACTCCACTCAGGATTTTGTAGACTTCAATCATATTTCCGCTCAGCCGTCTCTTTTCCAAGCTGAAGAGCCTAACCATTTTAATCTTTCCTCATACGAGAGGAGTTCCATATTGTGTGTATATGAAAAATGAAAGGAAGAAATTGCATTGCAATTAATATTATTATTATGGGGGTGGGGTCTGGGGCAGAGCTTGGTCAGGGATACATGTTTGATATTTGTTAGACTTAGAGGGTACTTGGCTTGAATAAGTTTAGAAACACTATTCTAGACGACCTCACAATAGGGATTCCCCAATCAACATCTGGCATATTAAAATCATCCATTTTTATTAACTTTTAATGTGGGCCAACATGGCTACCGCATTTATTCTCAAAAGGAGGCACTAACTGCATCCACACTAATTGCAACTAAACCTAACATGCAGTAAAAAACATTTTGGACACACATTCAATAGTTGCTATATAACTTCTACACTTACATGTTTATTTTGACTGTTCAAGCATGGTAAGTGCAAAAAATTATCATACTTTAGTAAAGAAGCTGTATGTGCTTATGACTATTGAGCAAATTCAGAGCCACAACACTGTTGTGACTTACAAATTTGAATTTACATTCTCTTTATAAACAGTGAGCAACTGGTGTATATCTGTATATATCGTCCTGCACCGTTTAAGAGCTTACACAGCTTGTTAAGTTGTTCACCACATCGCTGTTTTCCAGTTTGTATCCATAAGGTTTCCTTGTATATGATACATTTTTGGATCCCTGAGGAAGGAGTGTTTCTTTGAAACATGGACCGTGTCGGGTCCTGGTTCATCAACCTCTTTTGGATACAAACTGTTTTATGACTGTTTTTATATTTACATTTATTAAAGACTTGGCGTCTTGTACACCATCCATGCAGTTTTTGCTTTTGTTCTTCGATTCGATATTCTATTGCAGTGTTGTTGGATTCTTTGCTTGTTTGTTGCTATATCTGATCCCTAAAACAAGATAAGTGCATTTTGATTGTGACTTTGTTATATTTGTTTGCACCGCACATAGCTATTTATACTAGCAGAGGAGGTGTTTTATGCCAATGAGGTTCACAACACTATCAACCTTTCGCCTGATTTCTGAAGGGGAAAGGGAGGTATCCGAGGCTTTTTCCTCCTCATTAGTTTTTTTTTATAGTGTGTGCTTTCTAAAACACAGACATGCACCAGTTGCTCACTGTTTATAAAGAGAGTGTAAATTTAAATTGATTATTTAGTATTGCTAATATCTAGCACATCATAGTGGGAGGAGTTTTGTATTAGTTGTATTATTTAGTTTTACTACAATTGTGTTTATTTTGCTATACTTACAAATTTTACATTTGAGTCAATTCATCCATTTTCCTATGTGCTTCTTCTGTCTCCAGTCCATACTAGGTACTGTGTCATGTACTTTGGGCTGCTGAAAAGTTCTCAGCCCAACCAAGAAGAGAACAAAAGAATAGCCTTACTGGATCATACCAATGGACCATCTAAGCCCAGTATCCTGTCTTTGCTGAGGCCAATCCAAGTCACAACTACCTGGCAACCCCCCCTCCCCCAAAGTAGCAGCATTCTCCATGCCTGTATCAACAGCAGACTATGGACTTTTCCTCCAGGAACTTGCCTAAACCTTTTTAAAAGCCAGTTACATTAACTGCTCTTACCACATCCTCTGGCAACACATTCCAGAGCTTAACTATTCTCTGAGTGAAAAAATATTTCCTCCTGTTGGTTTTAAAAATATTTCCCTGTAACTTCATCAAGTGTCCCCCTAGTCTTTGTGAATCTTGATGCAGTAAAAAAAAAAAAAAAAAAAATCGATCCACTTGTACCTGTTCTACATCACTCAGGATTTTGTGGACTTCAGTCATATCTCCCCTCAGCTGTCTCTTTTCCATACAAGAGGAGTTCCATCCCCTTTATCATCTTGGTCGTTCGTCTTTGAACTTTTTCCAGTGCTGCTATATCTTTTTTGAGAAAAGGAGACTAGAACGGAACGCAGTACTCAAGGTAAGGTTGCACCATTGAGCAATACAGAGGTATTATAACATTCTTAGTCTTGTTAACCATCCCTTTTCTAATAATTCCTAGCATCCTGTTTGCCTTCTTGGCTGCTGCCGCACACTGGGTAGAAGGCTTCAGCGTATTATCTATGATGACACCCTGATCCTTTTCTTGAGCACTTGACACTTTTCGTTTCATCATTGAAATGAAGTGTCAACAAAAGTATGAAATAATTTGCAACTTTCATGGCTCCACATCATTCTCTTCTTGGTTGTGCTGAGAACTATTCAGCAGCCCCTCATATACTTTTCCCAATAGAGATGTATTATCAGTCAAACAAGCAAAGAAAATCCTTCACCTGGTTTTGCAATTGAACAGCAACTAAATAGATCTGTAGACTTAAAAATATACGTATATATCTATTCTTAGGTAACATTAACCATATTTTATGGAAATTCAAGAGGCAACCTCCCCCCCCCCACACTTTCCTTTTCTTGATACCATTGTATAATTGCTTGAGTATTATTTACCCGCTGGTATACTGGGACACTTCTTTACAAAGAGCTGCAGCTGAGCTAGACTCCTCACTTTCATCTTGTACCTGAGCAGGAGGGCAGTCTGCAAACAAAATATCACCATCACAGTATAATAAGAATGACTTTGTTCACAGTTCCCACATTCTACTAATATAACACTATTCACTTGAATGTGTCTATAATTATGGCATGATCATGAAAAACATGCCATTGAATAACTAAGTCTATTTTAACCTGTTGGACAAAAGTAGGAATCACTCTTTCCTCAGTTTACTCTAGCAAAGTACAACACAATAGTGATATGATAAATATAACATAGAAACATAGAACATGACGGCAGAAAAGGGCCACGGCCCATCTAGTCTGCCCACACTAATGGCCCACCCCTTAACTACCTCCATGAAGAGATCTCAAATGCCAATCCCATCTTTTCTTAAAATCTGGCACACTGCTTGCCTCAATTACCTGTTGTGGAAGATTATTCCAGTGCTTGCAGTTGTAGGCCTATTGGTACAAGCCTGGAAGCAAATTTTTAAAGGGAATAGCCATAGAGCGTTTTCCTTTGAAAAATCATACAATAGGCACTTTTGTACTCACATATCTTGTACCTGTTTTAGAGCTGATGCAAAGTACATGCACACAGCAGTTTGAAAATTAAATCACTTTATGCACCTTCTTTCCTTGACCTATCAATAGACGTATTCTATTAAGTGGGGGATACAGGCAGACCCTGGGTTAAGAACGAGTTCTGTTTTTAAACCGTTCTTAAGTTGAATTTGTATGTAACTCGGATCCTGTACAGTACATAGTTTATAAAAGCATTAAAGAACATTAAACATGAAAGAAATAGTCCTCAAAATAAAGTACTGTAGTTTAAATAGAAAGAAAAGATTGGTTTACACTTACTTTCGCTCTTCATCTGTCCCACTGTTCCATCTCCTCCATTTCTCCCTCTCATCTCTCTTCCCCATGCATCTGTACCTCACATCTCTCCCACCACCATGTCCAATATTTCTCTCTTCCTCCCTTTGCCCAACAATTCACCACTTTCATTTCCCCATGTGCACCATCTCTCTTTCCCTCTCACTCAGACATCCATGCCCAACAATTCTCCCTTTCTATTCACCACCTCAGCATTTCTTTCCTTTACTCCCTCCATTCTTCCATCCTATGTCCCAAGTTCATGCTCCCCTCTATCCCTCCATTCTGTGTCCCAAGTTCAAGCTCCTTCCCTCCTTTGTTCGAAGTTTGTGCTCCCTCCCTTCCTTCTGTGTCCCTGCCTCTCCCTTCCTGTGCCAACGGGCTCCTTCTTCCTCCCTTCCTGTCAAAATGCACCCCTCTTCTTCCCTTCAGTGTCCCAACGCGCCCCTTGTCATCTTTCCCTCCATTCACGGTACCTAATTTGTGCCTCTCACGAGTGTTTACCTCCTTTGGCCAGATCTCTCATCCCAGTCGCACTTCGCAAAGCCGCAACTGCTGGTTCCGGCACGCAGCTTGCGGTTGACCCAGAAGCCCACCCTCACTTCCGGGTCATTACTACATGATGTGATGATTTTGCTTAAACTTGCAATAAATAGTTGAAATTCAAGAAAAATAGTCCTCCTCGTGGATGCTGGGGTGCTGGCTTAACTGCGTGCAAACACAGTTAAATGTATGTGTGTGTCCTGTCCATATAACATGTGTGCATGCATTACTAGACAGCCAATGGCCCCGATTCACTAAAGTCAGCGATTGTCGTTGCTAACCAACCCGATTCACAAAACGGCCCACTGTGTGTTTTTCCCCTCGATCGCCCATTTTCCGATCTGGCCATGCAAATTTGTAAAACCCCATGCAAAATAGTCAAGCGATTGATTCACTAATATTTGCTTGGCTATTTTGCCGGTTTTTTTTCTTTTTTTTTTTTAATGGCACAGATATTTTGTGGGTATTATAAATGCAAAATATCTGCCCAAATTAAAAAAAAAAAGAAAAGCCCTCTCGAATGACCCACGACAAAACCACACACTCCTTCCCGCCCTCCCCAAACCAAAAAAAATGCCTCTGCTGCTGCTGAACTTATGGCAGGACAGATGCCCACTCCCTCCTACCACCAGATGCCATCTGCCAATGAATGGCAGGAGGGATGTTCACTCTTCCCTGGCCCCCCCATTGCTCCACCGGTACCTTTAATTGGGAGGGATCCCTCCTGCTCCTCCACTGGCTGCCGCTGTCTCCAATGCAGGCCTAAGGCCCTGATTGGCTCAGATGCTTCAAACCCCTCACCTTGGGTGGGATCTTAGGCGTCTGAGCCAATTGGGGACTCCCTTAGGTTCAGACTAGATGGACCATTGGGCCTTTATCTGCCATCATGTTTCTATGTATCCCGGATACAAGGGGGAGGAGTTAAGGCTCCTCCCTCATTTATCAGGGATTCAGAGGGAGCCTAAGGGAGTCCCAATTGGCTTAGATGCCTAAGACCCCACCTGAGGGGAGGGGTTTGAGACATCTGAGCCAATCAGGGCTTTAGGCCCCTCCCTGTTCATCAGATGATGCATGGAGAGGTGCCTAAGGAATGCATTGCAGACAGCGGCAGCCGACAAAGGAGCAGGAGGGACGACTCCTGCTCCCAACTAAAGTTACCAGGGGGTGAGGGTGAGTGAGGGTGGTCTCCACTGGCAGGAAGGAGTGGGCATTCCTCCTGCCATTCGTTGGTGGCGGCGGACATTTGGTGGCAAGAGGGAATGGGCATCCTTCCTGCCATATTTAATAGTTTATCTGCGGGGGTAGGGGGCGTATGGTGGCAGGAGGGAGTGGGTACTCCTCCTGCCATAAGTTTGGCAGGGGCATTTTTTTTGTTCGGGGAAGGAGGGAGGTGTTTTGTCATGGGTCGTTGGGGAGGGCTTTTCTTTTTTTTTATTGGGCAGATATTTTGCGTGTGTTAATACACGTAAAATATCCGTGCCATTAAAAAAAATGGGGAAAAAACCCCCGCAGAAGCACTGACAGGAGGCTTTTTCTCCTGTCACTACTATCAGGGCTCTGCACTTATCGCTCACTGAGCGATTGAGTCGGTGAGTTTGCATGCAAATGATTTGCACCTCCATGCAAATCATTTGCATGCAAACTTGATAGTGAATCAATTACTGTTTGCAAATCGGAAAGAGAATCAGTCAACAGCAATTGAAGCGCTATCTTTAGTAAATCTGGGCCAATGTCTCTACATGTACATGTCTGTTTAAACAAATAAATGGAGCTAGGATCAGAAAGGGGGGGAGGAAGAGGTCACCTCTGGGGTTCATTCTCTTACCTGTGGCAGAACTGATAAGAATCTGTACAATGTGAGCCATGGTGAGCAAATGGAAAAGGTAAAGATTATTATAGGAAGAGCTGATGGTAGAGGGCTCTAGTTCTACTGTGTCCTCCCAGTACAGAGAAGGAAAAGCTAATATAACACCCACCTGTTAAAAAGAAAAATAAACAATGTGCTAAGGGACTGTAGAACAAACCTACAAAGAGCAAAAATACATTGTGATATATAGAAAAAAAATCTGCGATAATATCTAGTGACTAAGATACACTAAACCAGGGGTGTCCAACCTTTTGGCTTCCCTGGGCCGCATTTGCTGAAAAATATTTTTCTGGGGCTGCACAAACGTGCAAACGCTGTAGGAAGACAGATGAGGGAGCCGGCAAGACGGTAAACATCCGGGGGCAGCAGAGGAAAACTCTGTATCGCTCTCGATCGGGGCCGCACAAAATACTTCATGGGGCCGAATGCGGCCCTTGGGCCACAGGTTGGACACCCCTGCACTAAACCCTTCTTAATGGGACCTATTTAAATTTATCTGGCCTACCATCCAACTTTCTGTACTAGACTGAAACATTATGGTTTAGAATAAATCTGTGCAGTCACCTAGGCAATGTTATAGGCAAATATCAATGCAGAGTATTGGTGGTGGTGGGGAGGGGAGAGGAAGACATGAGCAAAAACTATATTATTTTTAAAGTAACTTCCAAAAGCTGGAAGGCATGATATTTTGGTTTTAAAGAACAGCCTAAAACCTCTTAGTCACAGGAGTATACCTTAATAGAAGAAAATGATAACCCATGTAGAATCCATGAATACACATTCTTTTGGCCAATATATTATTTTGGTGAAAACAAGAGAGGTTGGGTAATACAATACCAATAAATCCACAAAAAGTATTACCACACAATCTATTTAAAATACATTAAAAAGTCTTTGATAAATAAATACAAATTGAAGACCTGATCTGGCTATGTTTCACCTCAAGGCTGAATCAGGTAAAAAAAACACAACAACTAACAAAAATATAATGAAACAAGATAGCTACACAATGATAACCTAGTAAATAAATCAAACCACATATGGACAAGCACAATACAATATTAAGACATTATAAAAGATTTTTTCAGAACATATTTAAATTTATACATCAGAAGCAAGAGAACACAAAAGAATACTACATTTTTTAAAAATCAGAAAAAAAGCTAAGGAGAAATTAGACCTTAACTGATAATTTAGTTTCCTTTAGTCCCTCCAGACCGGCCTAGATGGATGGGTTATGCACTCCTACCAGCATGTGCGTGGAAACTTAGAGCTACAAAATTCTAGTAGAGCCTATAATTTAGCTGCTGTCCCTCCCCTTCCCCAGAATCAGTATGAATGTAACAAGAGAAAAGAACTAACAAATAGAATAAGAACCAACAAATATTCTCAGACATATGGCTTCAACATCCCACACGATGTGCAGAAATGCTGCACTACTGTAGAAAGGAATCATCTTCCTCAAACAGCAAGAACTGTGACAAGAGAATCTGCTACTAAAAACAAGCTGTACAACACTCTTTGGGCCCTTGTTTACTTTCTATGAATGGAGCTTCCTCTATCACTTTTTTTATTGTAACAAAAAGAAACACTTCCATCCAAAAGGGAGCACCCCCCCCCCCAAAAGAAGTACGCTGAAACAAGTTCCCTGCGGAGATAATAATCAAAAATGCAGGCAGCTAGATCATCAAAAACCAAAAACAACTGCAGACTATGTACAAGATGCAGGCACTGTTTATTTCAAACTCTAATGGTATATACAACCTTATTACCAACCGAGGGACCCGACACGGTCCGTGTTTCGGACAACAAACCTTCCTCAGAGGTCCATGGTAGATAAGGTTTTGCAACAAACAGCATTAAAGGAAAAAAACAAATGCCCGAACGAGTGTAGTGCTGGATTGTAAAAAGCATTGCAATCTCAATGAAAAAGCTTTTCCTACCTTTGTTGTCTGGTGATTTCATGAGTTTCTGGTTGCGCTTCCTTCTGACTGTGCATCCAGGGCAGGATTAATTTGTTGAGGGCCCCTAGGCACACAAGTACACTAGGCCCCCTGCGCCGCCCCACCCCACCATGCACCCAGGCGGAAACAGGAAGCTGCATCAGAGGAAAGCTTTCTTACCCACGTTGCTTGCTTGTCTTACTTTCCGTCAATTGGGGGGGGGGGGGCACGTTACCGATCAGGGTTGAGGCCCGTGTTGCTGATCAGGGGGGGCCCGCATTGCCAATCGATGCTGTAGGGGCCTATCGCCGTTTGGAATAAACAATGTTGATGGCCTCCTTCATCGGGCCCCCTTGACCATTTCGGGCAAACAGAATCAACCATATAAGGAAAATGTTGCATACTCTATTGGTATAAAAAATTGCAATAAAACACTGTATGGTTGTACCACCACATCAGCAGTTATAGGAATGTGCTGAATTAGAGCTCTACCAAATAGGAGCTAGGGCTTAATCACAATCAAAACTTCCAGAAGAGATCTGGAAAACATGCCAAAGGGAGCTGTATAACAAAACTGCGGTGTTCATCTAAAGGTGAAAGGTAGAGACCAGCTGTATTATGAACCTCTGCTCAAGGTACTGCATCTTTTGGAAGGAGAAATGCCACAGAGGCCATGAAGGAAAGATTTTGCAAAAGCCCTGAGGGCAAAAGTTGACTCAGAAAGAATTAACCTAGGTAGGGTAGACTGAAAAAGAAAAACTCTACAGCAAAAAGGCAGCTGCCTACCAAAAGTGACAGTAATGCAAACACTCACACAGAAATCCCAGCTGCTCTGCAAAAAAGAAAAAAAACATTTCTGGTCCATAACATGACAAAAGGTAATCATAGAGAAAAGATTGAAAATCCATCTGGTACTACAAGATATGTACTTAAACCATTAGGCTAAGCCACTTGACATGAAGAATTGAAAAGAGAGGACAAAAACCCAGAGATGAAAGGAGGCTGAGAGAAGAAGCTCAGCTTAATTTTAAAAGAAAAGTTTAAATGGATCCAAAACGTTAAAGCCTGGCTAGGTTGTGAAATTAAGATCAGGTGAGCCCATGCATTCAAAGATAGAAAAGACTAGATTAGGTGCAGCTGTGTTACAAAGCTGCAAAAGATAACTCAAATAGAGACTCCAAATGCACTGGTCTTCTGGAAGGCAAAATGTTGGTGAGCTGGGAAGCCAAACAATTGAATTGTTATAAGTTAGGTCCTTGGAACAGAAGCCATACCCAGCCATTTGATATAGTTTTCTCAGCAAATTGTATTTATTTATTAGGAAGTACAAGTGTCATATCTAGCATATATGACACCCAGGGCCCATCATTTTTTTTTTTTTAATTCCCCTCCCTCTGTATGAAAAACATGATTTTTAGTAATAATTCACATGTTACACAAGAGTGTACCTAGGAAAAGGCAGCATCTTACATAGTGCAGTGAGCAGCAGAACACCAATACACCCATTGTAAAACTAAACAAGCCAAACTACTACAGATCAATCCTGCACAGTCGTTGCTAATAGAAAATCATGTCTTTCGTACACACAGAACACAGAACCACCCTCGCCCAGTATAGACTATGTAATTACAAACTACAAATAGAAATATCCAGACAAAAGTTAAATTGAACCACAAAGCAGACAGATTTGGCATACAATGCAACACCACAGAAACAGTGATGCATGTCCCCTATTATTGTGCAAAATATAAAGATAGCAGATATAAATTTGAAAAAAATGAGAAATAGCAATCATCACTTTACAAATTAACAAATAAAAATAAAACAAAAATACGGAAAATAAGATAATACCATTTTATTGGACTAACTAGTTTTTTTAGCCCTTTACATTAACGGGTGCTAGAATAGATGTGTAGACTTAGACATTTCTTTCTTTTTTTCTGTATGTCTGTCTTTCTGTCTCTCTCCCTGCTCCCTGTCTGTCTTTCTTTCTGTCTCTCTCCCTGGCCTGCTGTCTGTCTTTCTTTCTATTTCTCACCTCTGTCCAGCAGCACTCCTTCCCTACTCCACCATCCAGCCCCTTCCTTTTACCTCCCCCTTGTCCAGCAGCACCCCTTTCCTGCTCCCCCTGTCCAGCAGCACTCCTTCTCTGCTCTCCCTGTCCAGCAGTAGCTCTTCTCCCTTACTTTTACCTCCCCCCTGTCCAGTAGTACCCCTTTTCTCTTCCCTTCTCCCTGTCCAGCATCCGCTAGGCCAGGCAGCCTCGGGGCTTTTGCTAGGCCGGCCCACCTCGCATTATCGAAGTGGGCTGGCCTAGCAAATGCCCCGCGGCTGCTTGTTGAAACCACGGCTGCTGACGCTGCTGGTCTGGGAGTAAGAAGAAGAGGCGTCCTTGGCAGCGTACTCAGAAGGCAGAAAGTCAGCCGGCATTGGAGATCAGGGCAGGAAATCAGCTGAGGCAGGCGCTGCGCATGTGCGGCACGGAGTACGGAGATTGAAGTGCACATGCGCACTAAGGGTTTTATTACAGTGGATACATTTTTCAATTAGCTTTCAGAGAGGCCAAAACCTCTTTCCTCAGGTCAGTAAAGTAAACTGCTGTTACGGTATCCTGTCCTGGCTTGAGGAAGGGGGTTTTGGTCTCTAAATTAGTCAAAAATGTATTATAATTAGTCCAATACAAGGATTTCCATTTTCTATTTAAAAATGTTTATCAACACAGCTACAATACTACTTTATCCTAAAGCAAAAAAAAAATAGAAATTTTTTTTCTACCTTTGTCGGCTCTGGTTTCTGCTTTCCTCATCTTTTCATCACTTTCTTCCTTCCATCCACTGTCTGCCCTCTCTCTGCCACTTCCACATGGCATCTTCTCTCCTTTGCCCTTTCCAGAAACTGTCTGCCTCCCCCTTTCATCTCTCCATCCAGCCCCATTGGTCTGGCAACCATCTTCTTCCTTTCCCTCCCCTCCCCTAAAGGTCTGGCATCTCTCTCCTCTCTTTTCCCTGCCATGATCTGGCATTTCATTCTCTCCTGTCCCTTCCCTCATCTTCCTTCTTAATTTATTGCCTGCATCTATCTAGATTAAATTCTCTCTTACTATCCAATCCTCAATTTCCCTCTTTTCACTGTCTACCTACAGCTTGCTGCCTCTTTCCCTCACCCCCTCCAATATTTCACTAACTCTATAACCACTTCCCCCATCATGTACCTTTTTTATTTATCCCCTCCTTCCATCATGTACACTCTGTCTCTACCCTTTCCATCCAGCATCTTCTCTCTCTGTCCTCTCTACTTCCATCGAGCGTCTGTCAACTTCTCCACTTCCATTCAGTGTCTGCTCCCCCTCTTTCTCTCCTCCACACTTCCATCTGCTCCCCTCTTTCTCTCTTTCTTTCCCACTTCCATTCAGCATCTGCTCCCTCCTCCCCACTAACATACAATGTCTTTTCCCTTTCTCTCTCTCTCCCCTCCACCCCACTTCAACAGCATCTGCCTCTTCTCTCTCCCTTCACCCCTCTTCCATCAACATCTGTCCCCTCTCTTCTCCAACCCAATTCCATCCAATATTCCTTCCCCTTCTGTCGCTCCCTCCCTCTGTACCCCAAATTCCATCATCAGCCCTCTCTCTCCCCCTCATCCCACTTCCCTCTCCCTCCACCACTCTTCCATACCAATATCCTGATCCTTTCTCTCTCCCTCCAACCTAATGCCATCCAGTATCCTTCTCCCTCACCTATCCACTGCTGCTGTATGCTTCTTGAACCAGCAGCAGTGGCTGTAAACTTAAATGTAGCCATTATGGGACCTTCCTGCACCTCTCCACGGCTGCTGCTCTGCTTCAGAACAAGGAAGTAGCATCGGATGGGGAGGACTGGCAGCTGCAGAGAGATGCAGGAAGGTACCACAATGGCTGATTTTAAAATTTACTACCGCTGCTGCTGGTTCGGGAAAGTAGCAGCAGCAGAGTAGGGCCAGAGGTCCTGGATCCAGTGTGCCAGCTGTGCACCCCCTTAGAGCGTGTATTGGGGTGGACCACCTCCCCCTGCCCCCACTTGGTACACCACTGGGAATACTGTACTGCCTTCTTTGCCAACTGCATTACACAGAGAAGTGAAAAGGCTATGCTCCACTAAAACTGAGACTGAGGCCCATGTAGCCCATGAACATAAACTGTACTTAGCGTATGCCAATAAGGTGGACCTAGCATGTGAAGCTAAAGCCAATCAAATGTGTGAGGCTAAGGCTGGTGAATTCAAGCCGTTAAGTTTGGCTGACTTCAAGCCACCAAGCATGGTTGAGCCTAAACTTGGATGAATTAAAGCTGAAACTGTGCTGAGAAAACACTCAGCAGAACCTATGATGCTAAAGCTATGAGGCTAAATACATTTGAGAAATGAAAAAGAAATTAATAGTGAAAACTGAATTGTGAATGCTAGACTACTACTACAGCTTATTTCTGTTGTGCTACTAGACTACTACTACTACTGCTTATCAAGAGACTGTCTCTGGTCAGTAGAGTTTACAATCTAATCAAACATACAAACAGGATAGTTTCAAGTTTTATTAAAATTTTGATGCATCGCAATATCATTAATTCAAAGCGATTTATAATTAAAACAGGGTCTTAATTATTAACTAAAACCAACACAGATGGACATGATATACCAATACATAAGGGAAGTAGGGAGAACTACAATAAGTATAGTAAAGGATACATACAACGAAAATACAAACGGAGGGTAAGAAATTTTAAAAGTATTGATAAAAATATAACAGAAAATTAAGAACTTTTTTTTTTTTAAAGTAGGGGGTTAGGGAATTGAAAAATAAACATGAGCAAAAAAGACCGGCTCCTACCAATTTAACCAAGTGGCCAACTTCTTCTTCTCATTCTTCTAATGACACTTCTTATTAGAGGAAGAAGTTGACCACTTGGTTAAATTGAACGTTAAAGTGGGTCCTCTGAGGAAGCCAATCTGGCGAAACGCATCAGAACCTATGTGGTATTTATAAATCTGCTTCAGTTAAGTGCAAGATATTCTACTTTATTAATTCAATACATTGAATTAACAAGTTTTCAACGCATACAATGTGTGTAAGTTTCAACGCATACAGACTGTTTTGTGCTATGATAGACTAAGAAAGCATGACCCCGGTTGTGGTCTTTCTACCAACATCGGTTCTGAGCATTTTTCAGTCATGGAATAAGACGACTGCAATTAGGTGCCTCTTTTGTGTGAGATAGTTATATGGAAAGAGGGAGTGGGCATCCCTCTTGCTGGCTTTCTACAACAAGGTATGAGAATGGGGATTAGGTGGGTGTGCTTGAGCTGGGGGGGAGTTCGGACCCAACTCCCCCAGTCCACCAGGGCTCTCTCTTGGAAACTTGTTGGTGGGGTGGTGGAAGGAGGGGGCCTTGTTGGGGGGGAGGAGCATGGAGATGTGGGGGGTGGGGTCCAGGATTTGGGCAGTCAGGGGTATGGGGGTGGTCCAGGTGGCAGAGGCAGGAGGGAATTGGTATCCCTCCCGCTGGAGTTGATGGGGAGGGGGAGACATCGTTGAGAGGGGATCGGGGTATGTGTGAGGTGGCCGAGGCAGGATGGAGAGGGCATCCCTCCTGCCAGTGATCTTCGTGGGGAGTGGGGTTGGGTGGGAGCGCACTGTGGTTCAGGTGGCTGGAAACTTCGCAGTGGAATTCCTGAGCATGGGAGTACAGGTTTCCAAGGCAGGAGTGGGCATCCCTTCTGCCTTTTTTCTTTCAGGGGCTGTCATGGGGGGTAGCCATCATCGGGGGGGAGGGGGCAGGCACACACACACACACCATACCGTTAAAAAAAAGGGGAAAAATAAGTCTTCCTGCCCTAAACAGCTGAGTGACAGGAGGTTGTTTCGGGGCTTCCCCTGCCACTCTGAGCATGTGTGAAAGTTGTTTTCTCAATGACTGATTGGATGGAATTATGGCAAGCCTCTGTGAAACTTAATTACATGAAACTTGTTGGAATATTGATCACCTTTTTAAAATTGGACAAAAAAAATAAAAAAATCGGCCCACAGTGACCCACACAGTCTTAACGATCATTTTTAGTGCATCCAGGTCTGTGTTCTGAAAAACTCCATCTTCCCCTTCCCCCACCAGTCAACACTGAACAGGCTCACATTAGAGAATGACACGGGGAAAAAATTTGTCCCTATCTCTGCCCAATCCCCATCCCCGCGAGCTCGGTCCCTGTCACCGCCCCATCCCTGCAAACCATCTGATCCCATACGCATTAGCCTCGAATAATTTTATACTGAACTTATTTTATTAAAGAATAAAAAGAAACAATATTCTGTACAATAGTCATTTTATAAATCAAAGTTCTGGCTGCCGAACTAGAGTACGAGATCTTTAGCTAGCAGGGCTTTGTTTATAAATGTTTATCAACACAACTAATATACTATTCTATCCTAAAGCAAAAAAAAAGAAAAGAAAAGAAATACTGTATAATTTTTTTCGATCTTTGTTGTCTGGTTTCTGCTTTCTTCATCTTCTCTTCATTCTATTCCTTCCATCTGCCTTCTCTCTGCCCTTTCCATATGGCATCTGTTCTGTTACTGTGCCTCTCCCTTCCATCTCTCCCTCCACCCCCCCCCCCCACCATTGGTTTGCCACCCATTTTCTTCCCTCCGCTCCCCCCATAGTCTTGCATCTCTGTCTTCTTCCCTTCCATCTTTCCTTCCCTCCCCCAGGTGGTTTTTAGCATCTCTCCCATCATTTTCTCCCCTCATATCTGATATCTGTCTCACCAATCCAGCATGAGCCCTTTTTTCTTTATCCTCTCCTTCCATCCAGTATGTGCTCCCCTCTCTCTCCACTCCCCACTTTCCTTCAGCATCTTCTCCCTCTCTCCTACCCATTTCCCTTCAGCGTCTATTCCTCTCTCCCCTCCCCCTCTCTCTCCATTTCCCTTCAGCACCCTTCACGTGGTTCAGCATCCCCCCTCCCTCCCGACTGCTGTGGTCCAGGCATCTCCCTTCCTTCCCTGGCAATTTTCATTTTTCTGTCTCTGAGCAGCCCGATTCTTTCCTCAAGTCACATGCGGCTAAACTGAAACTTTTCCTCTGACGCAACTTCCTGTTTCCAGTTGCATCAGAGGAGAAGTTTCAGGGAACCGCACGTGACTTGTTTAAAGGCTCGTGCCCTCGGAGACAGAAAAATGAAAATCGCTAGCAAGCATGAGGGGAAGGGAGGGAGATACCCAGACCACGGTGATCATGAGGAAGGGGGCTGCTGGACCATGCAATTGTGAGGGGTGATAAGTATCTTGCACGCGTTTCCTCACTTAACTGCGGGGACAAGGCCATTCACCGTTCCACGGGGCAGTGAATGGCCTTATCGCCGTACCTGTTGCAACTAGTTTTTTTTTTCTTTCCCGTTTCGGCAGGTTACCCTTGGCTACCCAAGGTAACAGTCACCGTGTCATTCTCTAGCTCACAACTCTACCTCCTACTGGGAGATTGAGAAATACAGACTCTGGGAGAGACTGCATAGCTAGTTTATAGGCTCCATCAGAATTCTGTAGTTCTTAGTCTTCACCTACCTGCTGGTAAGAGTGCATAACGCATCTGTCTAGGCTGGTCTGGAAGAATTCTAAGAATATTGATTAAAAATAACAAATCACAGAAACAAAATTGCGATAAGATCAAAAGGGCTTGTCCCATACATTCTGAAATAGAACTAAGCAAAAAGAGCTAAAATCACATATAAGACAGAATGCTAGATGCTGTCTGTCATTCTAAAGCAGCACCCTCCCCACCATATGATTTGACTGGCATCATCCCATCAGATCTCATACAGCATTTCCTTTTAGAAATCCAAAAAAGTCTATTTACTCCAAGGGTTTAAACAAAATCATGCATAAAAAATATATAACAATGATCTTTAGTGGTCTGTCCTATTAGTAGTCCTAATATAACTTGGTTTTAATTGCATTGTGAGCGCATAAGAGTTAAGAGGAAACTTATGATCTGGTCAGGTTCTGTCTGTTGATGCAAAACATGGAATTTTTAGAAAGATTAAAAAAGAAAAAAATCTAATATAAACATTGTATCTTCTATAATGGCTTTGGCTGTTAAAAGATTGCCAATCAAGTATTGCCTATAAGTATTTTGAGACATATTGGAAAGAATTTCTTCTAATCTTTGTATGACTTTGTTTGTCTCTTTAGTGGCAAATGTTTTCTTTGGGTATAGAGCAGCATACATACAGTATGTAATGTTCTTTTGTAATATTCTTATACTATATATTGATCACTTGTTTGTGATTCATAAGTTCTGAAATGTGTTTTCAAAAATCATATGTGATGTTTGGACATGGTGTTGTGTTTTTCTGATATGTGATTTTATCATTTTGTGACTAATATTTATGTTATTTATGTTTCATTTTGTTTTCAGTTGTGTATTAACTCAGTGTCAAAATGTAGCCCTCTTGGGTCTTCAAATTATATTTATTAAAGACTTTTTATGTACGTATTTTTAACAATTTGTGAGCATATACAGTTTTGTCCTAGCCTGCATAAGGCCTTACAAAGAAGATCAATATTTTAGAAAGTATAAGTGAACTTGGAGGTTATGAAAAAGTTTTTAAAAATGCAAAACTGTGGAGGAAGTGACGTCATTGCTAGGGAATGGACAGCTGATTCCTCAGCTCCATTGAGAGAGTTCTTATTTTGAAGTTTTAGGCTTCTCCCCCCCTCCCCCCAAATTCAGTTCCTGAGGTGAAGTGAGTTTACTAGGAACAGATGTTGTCTCAGAAGAAACTTGAGAAGTTAAAATTTACGGTGCTTAATAATGAAAATTGCTGAGCGCAGGTGGAAAAGACCAGCAACATGGGAGAAAAGATGGTGCCTGAGCCATTGGATTTGGAGGCTGAGTCAGAGAGTGCCAGCAATGGCGAGGAAAATAAAATTACTAAAAAAGTTGTTATCTGTTGGTTCCAGGCTCTAAAGACAGAGATGCTAGGGGGTGCGCTCGGACGTGCAGGCAGCATTGACAGAAATCCGCAGAGACCTTGGAGAGCTTGGTGTGGAGTTGATGGAGACCAGACTAGATGAGATGGAAGTACAATATCGGACATTTCAATTAGCAGAACAAGCGGCTCTTAAAGACCACACAGCACTCCTTGATGCAATTGAAGATCTTGAAAACAGATCCCGAAGGAATAATTTAAAGGGATACCGGAGCTGGAACAATATTGGGAATATAAAAAGGAGGTGCAGCAATTGTGCCACTTCTTGTTACAAGCGAACGAACAAAGATCGAATGGGGATCCTCTGCCCGACATTCAGTTTGACAGAATCCACTGTAGCTTGGAACCCCAAGGGGACACTAAACCGATAGATATCATTGTTTGCTTTTCGGATTTTGGGATTAAGGAATCCGTATTACAAAATGCACATGCTCTATGTGACTTCATTTGGGATAATTGAAAGATTGCTATTTTTCAAGACTTGGCGAAATCTACACTTTTGAAACTGAAAGAAATGTTAAGAGTGACTCATTATCTGAGGGCTGATAACCTATGCTACCGGTGGCTTTTTCCTTTTGGAATATTCATCACTGTTTCTGGACACTCTAAACGTGCTCAGATATGTGCTGAGGCCTGGAGGGCCCTGGAGGAGTTGGGCTGTGAGAATCTTCCAAGCATGGACGCCCGGCCCCCCCCAGGCCTACAACTGTAGATCCCACCCCTGACATGAGGTGGCGTAAGGCTACAGGAGTTAAAACTCAGCGACGCCAATGAGGGACTGAACTTACAGCCTGATTTATGATATATAGTTGGAACTTTGGTTCACATTTGGTTAGTTTTCCTGTGGTCTCTCTATTCTGGGACTTCGAAGAGATGGTATGATAGATTCAGTGTTACTGGACATAATAGTGGGATGGGATAATGGAGTGTATGGCAATATGTATGTGGATATTATGGAAGAGGAGGAAAATGCATAAGGGGGGGTCTATTCTTTCTCTTGCAGGGGTGAATTTTCCTCCTGGGTTTTCCCTGGATGCGAAGGGGGTAACTTAGCCATCAGGGGGCAAAGGGGAGAAGGAAATAAAGGGAGTTCGGGCTTTAGAAGTCAGCGACAGAGGGCCCCAACTCTATTATTGGGATTCTGGAATGTGAATGGCCTTAATGATAAAGGTAAATGCAGCATTGTATTTAATGAGCTTAAACATTTAAAGTGGAATGTGGTTCTTTTACAGGAAACATGCTTGAGTTCTAGGGAACTTCACCTGTTGCATTTTCCATATTTTTCGGTTCAGAAGGTCAATGGTCCAGAGAGGAAAGGGTGAACTTGGGCCTTGTGATTTTAACACACCCCTCCTGCCCTTTTATACTGTAGGATTTGTATAGGGATGGGCAGGGGCGCTGTTTAGCTATTAAGGAGAAATTACAAGGATAGCAAGTCACTATTATTAATGCTTATGCGCCTAACACTCATCAAGGTGCCTTTTTCAAATCTCTTTGTGAACCCCTGGAAACCTTTGTTACTGGAGCTGTATTTTCTTTGGGGGGGAGGGGGTGATTTTAATGTGGTGCCTGACCCCAACTGGGACCATCCTAAGGGAGGGGGAGAAAACAGTCGAGTGCATAAGGGGGCTTTACTTTGCTTGATTGATAGTCTAGAACTTGTAGATGGTTTGGCATCTACATCACCCTACTCAAAAAGATTTTACCTTCTATTCTCATGCCAAACAAACCTATATCACAATTGATTTGTTATGGCGCTCGAGGCATTATTGGGGCTCCTTTAAATAAACTCATATTGCGCATATCCAGATTTCTGATCATTCCCCTATATGGATGGAGGTAGATTTGGGGAATCTTCCCCCTCCCCTGCGTGTCTGGAAATTAAAGTGATTTCCTTCTGGAGGATCAGATTGTTTGTGATGACCTTAAACAAGTAATTCAGATGTATGTAGAGGACAATTATACTGGCAACATATATCACAGTTGTCTTTGGGATGCTTTAAAGGCTATTTTAAGGGGACACCTTATTAAATGGGGGGCCAGGAAGAAGTGGGAATGGGAACAGAAGCATCTGGCTTTGCTGGAGCGGTTGGTTTTTCTAGAACGTCAACATAAAAATCGACCTTCTTTTCAATTGTGGCAGAGCGGACTTGATTGCTTTGCAAATGGTTCAGTTGGATTTTCAGCAGCAACAGCTTAAACAATGATCCTTTGAGTATAGTAATAAATCTGAAACCATGCTAGGGAGGTACTTGTGGAATAAACGGGCAACACAAGTTATTTAGAAAATTATAGATCATAAGATTACTCTCCACTATGTGGATGAGGAAATCCAGAATGCTTTCCATTCTTATTATAAGACTTTATATACTGACTCCTCTATTGGAGGGCAAGAACCTATATTATCTTATCTGGACCAGGTGCGCTTGCCTCGACTGTCTTCAGAGGATTGCATTAAGCTTGATCTCCGTGTGACATTGCAAGAAATTACAACAGCTATCAAAACCTTAAAACTAGGCAGTGCACCTGGCCTGGATGGTTTCTCCCCCGGCTTCTACAAGTTTTTCTGTGGGGATGTGAGCCCTTTGTTGGTATGGGTAGAGAACGGTTTATTGGTAGGTAATTCTCTCCCCCCTCGTATGCAGGAAGCAGGGATCTCGGTCTTGCTTAAGTCTGGGAAGGATCTGGCAGCTTATTCTTCCTTTAGGCCCATTTCTCTACTTAATATTTATGTGAAGCTAATAGCAAAAGTTTTAGCGGACAGTCTTGCTCTTGTCCTCCCTTCTTTAATACATGTTGATCAATCTGGTTTTGTTTCTAAACATCAGGTGAGGATAACATTAGTAGAACACTCCATGTGTTATGGGACACATGTAGAGCCCACTCTTCACTTTTGTTGTTATCAACAGATGCAGAGAAAGCTTTTGACCGCATCTGGTGGCACTTTTTATGGCAGGTATTGCAGAGGGTGGGACTGGGTGAAGGTTTCTGTACTTGGATACGGAAATTCTATGAGGTCCCCTTGGCAAGGGTGAAGGTGAATGGGGGGTGCTCTTCTATTTTTCATATTCAAAGGGGGACTGGCAAGGATGCCCACTATCTCCAAGCCTTTTTGCTCTATCTGTCAAGCCTTTAGCTCATTAGAGATTTCTATTCTGCCATTACCTTGCGGTTCAAGGCGGACTACAAAAGAGATGAAAAACGTTGGGTTACAATGGAAGAATATTTGTCTTTTCTAGAGAGGTAAAGAGTAGGTTATGCAGTTTTTGTGTGGCGGGGGGAGGAAGGATGGTAAGTTTAAAGTTAGGGCTGTTTCAGGAATTTCTTGAAGAGTGTAGTTTTTATTTCTTTTCTGAGGTTATGTCTGTTTCAGGAATTTCTTGAAGAGTATAGTTTTTATTTCTTTTCTGAACGTCTTGTAGTCTGGTGTCGTTATCAGTAGATTGGAGATTTCGTTATCTAGTTTAGCTGCTTGAGTGGCCAGGAGGCCATTGTATAGTTTTTTCCGTTTTACTTCTTTGATCGAGGGATGTGTGAATGGGATGTGTGTTTTTCTATGTCTGATTGAGGTGGTTTGGATGAGGCGGTTGTTCAGGTAGGTTGGGCTGTCTCCGTTTAAGGTTTTAAATACCAAACAGTAGAATTTAAATAGTATTCTTTCTTGGATTGGTAGCCAATGTGAGTTGATGTATGCTTCTGTAATATGGTCATATTTTCTCGAGGAGTAGATGAGTCTCAGAGCTGTATTTTGGATTGTTTGTAGTTGTTTAGTCATTCTAGCAGGGCAGGGGAGGTAGAGGATGTTGCAGTAATCTAATAGACTTAGGATTAGGGATTGTACTATAAGCTGGAATTGTGTTTTTTCAAAGAATTTCCTGACTTGTTTTAGGTTTCTCATAATTGCGAAGGATTTCTGTATTGTTTTATTTATTTGCAGTTGCATGGTGCAACATCGGTCTATAGTCATTCCTAGTAGTTTTATGGTAGTTTGAATGGGATAGTTGATTGTGTTAATTTCTATATTGGTTATGGTTGGGACTTTGTCGTTTTTGAGGAGGATGAATTTAGTTTTGTCTGTGTTGAGTTTGTGATCTTTCATCCAGGTTGCTACTGTTTCTAGTGTTCGGTGTAGTGTGTTTGTCATGGTGGTGTTTGGTTGATCAAAAGGTATGAGAATGGTAATGTCATCTGCATAACTATAGGTGGTGATGCCTAGATTATCCAGGTATGTTCCGAGAGATGCAGTGTATAGGTTGAAGAGAGTAGGGGGATAATGGGGATCCTTGTGGTACGCTACAAGGGTTGGACCAAGGTTCAGATTTTTCTTTATCTGATTTTACTCTGTATGTTCTGGATTTCAGGAAGCCTTCAAACCAAGAGTATACTTTATCTAAGATGCCTATTGCATCCAAAATTTGCAGTAGGATATCATGGTCTACCAGGTCAAATGCTGCGGTAAGGTCTAGTTGTATGAGAAGCATTTTTTTTCCTGTGCTGAGGTGTTGTCTGGCTGTGTCAATGAGGGAGCCTAGTAATATCTCTGTGCTGAAGTTGGATCTGAAGCCAGATTGCATGGGGTGAAGTATATTATGGTCATCTAGATAGTTGGTGAGGTGTTTGGCTACTAGTCCTTCTGTCAATTTGACATATAGAGGTATTGAGGCAACGGGTCTGTAGTTGGATGGTTGGTCTGTTGGTCCTTTTGGATCTTTTTGGATTGGGGTGATGATGATTTTGCTGAGGTCAATTGGGAAAAGGCCGTCAGTAAACATGGTTTGTATCCACTGCAGAAGTAGAGTATGGAATTTTGTGCTGGAGGTTGTAAGGAGATATGATGGGCAGTGGTTAAGGTCACAGGATGCATGGCTGTACTTTTTGTAGAGTTTATTGAATTCAGACCATTGTATGTTGGGGAATTGAGACCATGTTCCATCAGCTGCAGTTGATTCTTTATCTGTGGGAGGAATTGTGAGCTCGTTTAGGTGGGATGGGGTACAATTGAGGATGACTCTGGCATTTGTAATTTTGTTCTTGAAGTGTTCTGCTAAGAGGATGGCTGAGGGAGTGGGGTATTGTTAGTGGTCATGTAGGGTTTGGTGTCTGTTAGGTCTTTTAGTATTTGGAATAGTTTTTTGGTATCTTGGGTTTCTTTGCTTATTAGATTAGTGTAATGTGTTTTTCTCTTGTCCTTTAGTAGTATTTTGTTAGTTTTTTTCCAGGATCAGGGATAAGCAAGGCATAAAGGGTTTCCAGGTAGGTTCTTAGCACCACAAGTTGGCTTTGTTTGTGGATGATATCTTGTTTTTTATTAGCCAGCCCCAGCAGTCTTTACCTGTGATTATGCAATTCTCTAAACTATGAGATCTTGTTGGGTCACATCAGAACAGATTTGAATGATTGGCGCTCCCTGTGGCTGTCCTGGTGGGAGAGGAACACAGTGCTTAAGATGAATATCTTGCCACGGTTGCTTTTTCTTTTAAATCCCTCCCTATCTCAGTTCCTAGGGGTGCCCTAGAGGTACTCCAAAGGGAATTCTTTTGGATTGAGTGGGGTAATAGTTCTCCAAGATTGCCTCGCTCATTTTTATGGCAGGGTTGTGAATGGGGGGGAGCAGGGGGATGCAAAACTTGGTGTGGTATTATTGGGTGGCCCATCTTATGCAGCTATTTGATTGGGATTTTTCCCCGGATAAACCAAGTGTCTTGTTACAACAGGCGAGCACTCCTGCACTTCCCCTACACCATCTTCTCTGGGCCACACATCTTGGGACTCTCCTGAAGAAGGGTTCTTTGATTAACCCCTATGTCAGCCATCTATTGGGGTTATGGCGAAAGGCGAGATGGAAATTCAGTTGGTCTCAAGGTGCCTTCACTTTCTTCTATCAGATTTGAACCAACTTTGTGGGTAAGTAGGGGGTATTCTCCCGGTAGGAACTTGGGAGTCTCATTTGCTTTAGACAATTACTAGATGTAGGGAAGATGATCCCATTTGAGAAGCTACAAGATCTATATCAGTTGCTTCCGGGGGATGTTTTCCCTTACTTGCAAGTTAAGCTCTTTATCACTAGCCAAGGGTGGCTCCAGGAAGACCCTGATGATACTGAAAAACTAGAAAATTTATGTATGGCTTTAGGTAAATTGAAGGGTCCCATTTCGTTGCTGTATAGATTCTTTAACAATCGTACATTCCTATTAGCCAGCCCCAGCAGTCTTTACCTGTGATTATGCAATTCTCTAAACTATGAGATCTTGTTGAGTCACATCAGAACAGATTTGAATGATTGGCGCTCCCTGTTGCTGTCCTGATGGGAGAGGAACACAGTGCTTAAGATGAATATCTTGCTGCGGTTGCTTTTTCTTTTAAATCCCTCCCTATCTCAGTTCCTAGGGGTGCCCTAGAGGTACTCCAAAGGGAATTCTTTTGGATTGAGTGGGGTAATAGTTCTCCGAGATTGCCTCGCTCATTTTTATGGCAGGGTTGTGAATGGGGGGAGCAGGGGGATGCAAAACTTGGTGTGGTATTATTGGGTGGCCCATCTTATGCAGCTATTTGATTGGGAATTTTCCCCGGATAAACCAAGTGACTTGTTACAACAGGCGAGCACTCCTGCACTTCCCCTACACCATCTTCTCTGGGCCACACATCTTGGGACTCTCCTGAAGAAGGGTTCTTTGATTAACCCCTATGTCAGCCATCTATTGGGGTTATGGCGAAAGGCGAGATGGAAATTCAGTTGGTCTCAAGGTGCCTTCACTTTCTTCTATCAGATTTGAACCAACTTTGCGGGTAAGTAGGGGGTATTCTCCCGGTAGGAACTTGGGAGTCTTATTTGCTTTAGACAATTACTAGATGTAGGGAAGATGATCCCATTTGAGAAGCTACAAGATCTATATCAGTTGCTTCCGGGGGATGTTTTCCCTTACTTGCAAGTTAAGCTCTTTATCACTAGCCAAGGGTGGCTCCAGGAAGACCCTGATGATACTGAAAAACTAGAAAATTTATGTATGGCTTTAGGTAAATTGAAGGGTCCCATTTCGTTGCTGTATAGATTCTTTAACAATCGTACATTCCTGTTAGCCAGCCCCAGCAGTCTTTACCTGTGATTATGCAATTCTCTAAACTATGAGATCTTGTTGGGTCACATCAGAACAGATTTGAATGATTGGCGCTCCCTGTGGCTGTCCTGATGGGAGAGGAACACAGTGCTTAAGATGAATATCTTGCTGCGGTTGCTTTTTCTTTTAAATCCCTCCCTATCTCAGTTCCTAGGGGTGCCCTAGAGGTACTCCAAAGGGAATTCTTTTGGATTGAGTGGGGTAATAGTTCTCCAAGATTGCCTCGCTCATTTTTATGGCAGGGTTGTGAATGGTGGGAGCAGGGGGATGCAAAACTTGGTGTGGTATTATTGGGTGGCCCATCTTATGCAGCTATTTGATTGGGAATTTTCCCCGGATAAACCAAGTGTCTTGTTACAACAGGCGAGCACTCCTGCACTTCCCCTACACCATCTTCTCTGGGCCACACATCTTGGGACTCTCCTGAAGAAGGGTTCTTTGATTAACCCCTATGTCAGCCATCTATTGGGGTTATGGCGAAAGGCGAGACAGAAATTCAGTGGGTCTCAGGGTGCCTTCACTTTCTTCTATCAGATTTGAACCAACTTTGCGGGTGAGTAGGGGGTATTCTCCCGGTAGGAACTTGGGAGTCTCATTTGCTTTAGACAATTACTAGATGTAGGGAAGATGATCCCATTTGAGAAGCTACAAGATCTATATCAGTTGCTCCCGGGGGATGTTTTCCCTTACTTGCAAGTTAAGAAAGGTTGGCTCCAGGAAGACCCCGATGATACTGAAAAACTAGAAAATTTATGTATGGCTTTAGGTAAATTGAAGGGTCCCATTTCGTTGCTGTATAGATTCTTTAACAATCGTACATTCCTGAAATACAAATTTATGGTCTCTAGGGAAAATGATATGGGTATTGAACTTTCCAAGCCTGAATGGAAAAGAGTGTTTCCTGATGTTTCCAAATCTTCGAGGTGTGTGCTGATTAATTTAATTTAATTTTTAATTTAATTTAAATCTTATATACTGCTAATAACCGTGAGGTTTCTAAGCGGTTTACAAAAATGATGCATTAAAAGATACAATAAATAAAAATAAATAAGATACGTACTTGGAAATTCTCTAACTGTCCCAAAGGCTCACAATCTAACTAAAGTACCTGAAGAAACAATTTATGAAAAGTAAAGATAAAAATATAAAGACAGAGGTAGAGATAGAGATAGAAATGAATATTCCAACAAGATGGCGGCCAGTTAGGTCATCTTCTGTGCTGTCTCCTTTGTCCTGCTTTTGTTTTATTTTGCCTTTGTTGATTTTTCTTTTAAATTTCTTTTTTGTTGGTTTTTTGTTCTGTCTCTGCTGTTTTTGATTGTTGTTTCAATTAAGGAAAATGCTTATAAAATTCTTACCCATAGGTATTATAATCCTGATTGTATACAGGCTATGTGTTTCCACACTCTGCTACTGATATATGTTGGCATTGCCTGTTGGGCAAAGGTACCTTTTTCCACATCTGGTGGTCCTTTGAGAAAATACAACACTTTTGGTCTTCTGTCACCCGAGTTATGGAGAAGGGCTTAGGATCTTCCATTTTGTTAGATCCTTGGGTGTGTTTACTCGGTCTTCATAATAAGAGAGGACGCCACTGGCAAACACATTTTAATAGACTTTGGTTTGCAGCTGTTAAGTGTGTTATGGCGCTAAAATGAAAACAATCTAGTAGACTGACATTGTTGGACTGGCGCTTGAAACTGACCTCTTCAATAGCTCTGGAGCAATTGACTGACAAAGATCATGGTTGTTTTGATCCCACTCACAAGCTTTTGATACAATTAGATTTAATTAGGTACAATTCAGTGAAAATGTAATAAGATATTAATGCTGCTTCATATTGTTATTTTCTTTATATAAAAATTTGTTGATGAACACTGCAGAATTATTTGTGTACTACTGGGAGAGGGGAAGTTAGGTTTTGTATATGGGTTATGCACTGTACATATATGTTTCATTTATTATTATTTTTGATTTTCATGACACAGTGGTGCTGTTCTTGCCCCAGACTGAGGCTGTTGACTGTATTTTTTCTCTTTCAAAATGGTTAATAAAAATGTATTTAAAACAATACTTCAAAACTGAATATGGTGGTTTGAACTGACAAATGATATCATCAATTTGAAGGAATGGTTAGAGATACAATAAGGTTAATTTCTAAAATGCTAAGCTGAAAATAAAACAAAACTTACCAAAATATGAAAGATATCTATAGACAGAAGAGAGGGAGTATCTTCTATTTTTATGCTTGGCAGTAAAACTAGGAACAAAAAAGCGTTCATATGTTATGATTCATTGAATAAATTGTTTATGTTAGAATAGATTAAATTCAAGAATACAGTGGAGCTACAGAACAGGAACACTCAGTTTTAGTATAGAAACTAAGAATACTATAAAATCAACTAACATATAAAATGTTTTTCAAAATTAATTCTAGAAATATACCTTCAAAGAACAATTCTACACAATACTGAAACATATCACTTTTAACTAAGACTTACATATAATATATTGAAGAAGTACAACAAATTAAATAAGAGAATAAAAAGTAATTTGAAAGGCCTGACAATGATTAAAATGACTAATATTCAATTACAAAATTATCATAGAATCTTGAACTACGATCTCTGATCAGCAGCCATGACTACAGCACTAGCAGGGATATTATAGATTAGAACCGGAATAAGTGTTGCTCAAAATCCAGTAAATTTTCAAATTTAGAAGTCTTAAAATACTAACTAGTCAATACTTAGATGCAAGTATGTGCATGCTTACTGTCACAGGCTAAGTTAGACCTGGATATTCAATGATAGGACAAATATGGGAACCGGCACTGAATATCCAGACTTAACTGGGTAGGAGACAGCTACTAATACTTATGTGGATCCAAACGAGATTCAGCCAAGCACCCGCATAAGACATTTATGTGAGTACAAGATGAACATTGGCCGAGTCCTGTCTAAAGAGCATTGGGCCCTCCAAAGAACATTGTTCTCCTCCAATCAAAACCCTCTCACCTCTGTAAATCCTCTGTTTGGGCCTACCTTTACAATGCCTGCGGTAAAGGACCCTGGTTCTCAAACCTGTTTTGTGGACCACCAACCAGTCAGGTTTTCTGAATATTCCTAATGAATATGCAAGTGAGAAAACTGCATATAACTGAGATAAAAAGCATGAAAATTTGCCTATGCATATTCATTAGGAATACCCTTAAAACCCAATTGGCTAGCTGATGGTCCCCCAGGACAGGTTTAAAAGTACTGGTCTAGGGTACCAAGGGCTAGAATTATCCCTGTCTGCTCCTAGCCACCACAGTTCCAGCTTCAAAATGGCTGCTGCGACTTTTAGCGAGCATTATCACTAATATCACAAGACTGCAGCTAGAGATAGGGACAGCCATTTTGAAGCTGGAAATGCAATGGGCAGAAGCAAAATGGGTGATTGCTCCTGCCTTTTGTACTCAAACCACTTATTTTCAACCCAGTCCTCAGGAACCATGTGGTTAGTCGAGTTTTCAAGATATCCACAATGAATATGAGATGTATTAGCATGCATTTCTTCCATTGCATGAACCTCTCTCATACATAGTCATTGTGGGTATCCTGAAAACCTGACAGATCAGGTGGTCCCTGAGTTGAAAACCACTGTCCTAGACCACTAGGGATTATAAATGTAAGCCCGAGGTATTTTAGGAGGGGGAACCAGTGTTCGTGGGGAGAGGAGTACTAAAATCGAGGGGAGGGTAATGCGGGAGGAAGGGGAGATTGCAGAACTCTTCAGGTTATCACCTGGATACTGCCTGGGCACTGGACATTATTCAGTGCTTGTGCCTAGATAGCTAACTGTACAAAGACAGCACTTTTTATGTGGTCTTATCTGCCCACTTTGCTATCTAGGCACTGACATGGAATTACTGCTGGTGCCTGGATAAGTGCTTGCTCCACACCTAGATCGAGCACTATCCAGACAGTATGGGGAGTGGTCAGTGCTGATATTCCACAGCACTACTTGTTTAAGTGCCACTGAATATTAGCATATAGCCAGGTACAAGCCTCTCCTGCCCAGTTAAATTACTTTGAACATTGACTCCTGAGTATTTAGATTTGGAATTATTCTTATTTTTTCTTAACATTCCATTTTTAAGGAAAAGATACAATGCCTGGCAATCAGTGGAACTGTATAAATCATTCTTTAAGAGGCAGACTTCAGCTTGCTGTAACACAGACTAGCTGAACTCTGCATTACTGTAGAATAAAAATAGACTGAACAATGAATAATGAGTGAGTGTTGTCACATCTCCTGGATAGACTGGTAAAAGATCTGCTAAAATAAATATTTTCCTTTGTTATATAGTTAAGTTTAAGAACACATTTTGCATGAGCATGTATAGAGTCCAATATATAATCTTTGTTGCCCTAACTGCGGAAGGATTGTTTCATTTCTATTCCAGTTATCGTAACTTTCCTTACGACAACTGATACAATAAAGTAAGTGCATGTTCCCTATGTATGCACTTTTATAAATAATATATCAAATTTAAGTGCTGTTTATTCACAGAATTTTGATTGGTTTAGCTCCATCGTATATGGACCAACTTACCACATGCTCTATTAATTATAAAGCTATAAAATCTAGACAGCAAAATTGCTTCAATTATCCAACAGTTAAAAATCTAAAATAAAAGCCTTTTTTTGTTCATATTTTTCTGTCAAGCTGAAAAATTATGGAATACATGGCCCTTTTCCCTCAGAACAGAACTTAATGTTTTGCTTTTCATCATTTTAAAACATTTCTTCTTACTGAAAAATAGTTCTTTTTATTAGAATTTTTTTATCTCTTGTTTTTAATACTTATTGTTTGTAATCTTCTATTCTGTATATTGTATATTCCCAGAAATGGCTGATCAAACTCTTTTGTTAAATTGTGCTGAACTGAAATAATTTTATTATGATTTGGCTGATGCAGCTAGAAAATAAATAAATATATAAGTAGAATATATATATATTTTGTTGTTGTTGTTTTGGATGATTATTAGTATGTACTTAAAAAGTAGGCACCTATGTTCCTTGGACCAGCAATTTTAGCACATACCACTTAAATGGTCAACACCCACTGCTGACCACATAACTGGTTTTCAATATTGGCTGCAATGTCCAAAGTGTTTTATGCATAAACTGTATACAGTGGAATACAACCAAGTCTCTGAAAAATTCTAGCTTGAGAAGAGGTGCAAACAAAGAAAAAAAAAAATATATATATATATATTTGTTACCTGCCAGGAAACGGATCAGATGTTTCTGAATTAGGCTTTGTGGTGATGTAATCCTCTGAGCTGCTGCAAACTTTACTAATGCTTTAAGGCCACTGCTCTAGAATTCATGAGAGAAAAGAAAACACACTCTAAGTCACCATGGGGGCAATTATCAAAATGTCCACATTGGGCAAGACCAGGCATATTTTTTTACTCATGTTTTCTGGACCAGTTATCAAAACAAAAAACTTGCCACAGGTATAAAGATCATTTACCTGTTATCTCCATGGATAAGCAGTTTCAAAACAACTAAATGTGGATCACAACGGTAACTCATGTGGGTGATGTCTCCACATGACAGAGCTGAACCTATCCACTGACCCAAAGTTCAGAAATAGAGAATGACATAGGAACAGATTTTTCTCTGACCTCACAGGATTTACCCATCCTGTCCCTGTAAGTTTTGTTGCTGTCCCTGATCCATTCCTATAAGCTCAGTCTTAACTGCACAAGCTTGAACAATTATGATTTTAAAATGTTTGAGGCTTATGCAGATGAGGACAGAGTTTGCGGGGCAGGGACAGGACAAGAACTAAAGAGGACGGAACGGGAAAATGAGGATAGGAAAAAATTTGTCCCCGTGTTATTATTCAGAAACCTTTGGAAATGGTTTGTGAGCATGTGCAAGAGTTCCTGCTTAATAGCCTTTAGAATACTTCAGTTTCATTTTAATTACCAAAGCAGTCAGCTGAGTTTCTCAGTTCCTTCATCTACATTGTCACAAAAATTGAGTTCAATTTGGCTCAAGTTTTCTTCAGAATGGAGGAAAAAAACAGGAATTAAAAGATCTCAGCTTATATTACAACATCTAAAGAGATATATACAGTCTGAGTGTTTACTGTCTGGGCCCATGTGAATAAATATGGAAAATGTGCCCAGATGTCACTAAGGGCAAGAAAGTCTACAGGCCAAAAGGTCTATGAATTTTTGAAGAATAAAAAAAGCTTATAAAAAGCAGCAATCATGAGAAGTGACCTCCGTTCTAGCAGGTCAGAAAAATATTGAGATCATTTAGCTCATTAGATGCTACAAGAAAAAAAAATCAAATTGGAGCTCTAACTTATCAGGGAAAATCATTGTTTGAAGAAATCTGTAGAAGTAGCCAGAGCTTCAGAAAATAGATTAGCTAATTGATCCCTTATTGGAACCAATCAGTGTGCACTATACTATGGCTCAAAGAAACTAGCTAAATGATTAAAAAGGTTTTCCCCCTTCAACCTTGAGATCACCAGATGCTGGGGCTTCTCCTCAACATGTTTCTGCCTTAGCGCTAAAGTCTCTATCTCCTGCAGGTGTTATGGAGTCTTATAAGTGCTGTTCTTGGACTTTCCCTGCTAGGTGTTCCTTTCCTTCTCCAAAGTAATCAAAGCAGTAGAGTGAATTACTGGCACCAGGACATTGCTGCAGCAGTCCAAAATAGCTTGATAAAACTCCCATAGCTCTTCAAAATATAAGACAGAATCTCATCATACAAAATCACAAAGGGAAAGGGAATACCAGGAAGCGTTTTGTCAGTGCCCTTATTCTTGCATCCAGGATAGATTGGCTTCAAAATAAATTACATTACATTACATTAGGGACTTCTATTCCGCCTATACCTTGCAGTTCAAGGCGGATTACAAAAGAGCTAACTGGACATTTCCAGTGAAGTTACAACAGTTTGGGTTTTTTTTTGTTTTTTGTGTTTTTTTTTTTGTTACAAGGGAGGAGAGGTACCTGGATTAATTCTGGAAGAACTTGCAAATTGGATATTAAATTGACTGTACGTTACTGTGTGATATAACAAATAGATTACAGTTAGAGTACAAATAAGATTAAGTTACATTTCAGGGATCTGAATACTTGGTTGGTGTTTTGGGGAGGAAGAGATTATTTAAGTGGAGGTTTTGCAGGAGAATTTATCTAGGAGGAGGGGGAAGGGTTGGGTTAAGATATCTGGATAAATTTTTTGAAAAGTAGGGTTTTGATTTCTTTTTGAAAAGTTTTGAAGTCGCCCGTTGCCGTCAACAGGTTGGAGATGGAGTAGTTAAGTTTTGCTGCTTGCGTCGCTAGAAGGTTATCAAACATCTTTTTGCGCTGGGTGCCCTTAAGTGGAGGAAAGGCAAAAGGGTTCGGAGTTCTTCTTTGTCTTGAGGTGAGGATCTGGTTTAGATAGGGGGGGGCGGAGCCGTTTAATGCTTTGAATAATAGACAGTAGAATTTGAATTGAATTCGTGCTTGCATAGGTAGCCAGTGAGAGTCTAGGAAGGCAGTTGTAATATGATCATATTTTCTCAGGGAGTAGATCAGTCTGAGGGCAGTGTTTTGTATAGTCTGAAGTTTTTTTTATCATGTTGGCAGGACAAGGTAGATAGAGGGAGTTGCAATAGTCCAGTAGACCTAAAACTAGGGATTGGACAATTAGCCTGAATTGTGCTGGGTCGAAGAATTTTCTTATTTTACGTAGATTTCTCATAATTAAAAAAGCTTTCTGGGATGTTTTATTGATTTGGGACTGCATTGTGCAGCATCTGTCTATCGTTACTCCTAGGAGTTTGAGTTCGGGCTGTATTGGGTATTTGGTGTTTTTAATTTTCAGTTCTGTAATAGTGGGAGTTTTGGCCTTTTCGAGCAGAAGTAATTTTGTTTTATCTGAGTTTAGTTTCAGTTTGTGGTCTACCATCCATTTTTCCACTGCATCTAGGGTTATTTCCAGTTTTGCTGTAGTGGTGGGCTCTGATGGGTCGAAGGGGAGGAGTATGGTGATGTCGTCTGCGTAGCTGAAGGATGTAACATTTAAGTTATCTAAAGTGGCTTCAAGGGAGGAAATAAAGAGGTTGAAGAGCGTAGGTGATAGAGGTGATCCATGTGGAACTCTGCATGGGTTGGACCATGGTTCTGATTTGATATTATTGGACTTTACCCTGTAGGTTCTTGATTTGAGGAATCCTTGGAACCAATTGTAGACCTTGCCTGAGATCCCAATGGTGTCCAGTATCTGAGGCAGTATGGAGTGATCGACCAGGTCAAATGCTGCGGAGAGGTCAAGTTGGATTAGCATCATCTTTTTGCCTTTGCTAATTTGCTGTCTAGTTCACTTTCTCAATCACATCCAGTCTTCACAGAAGTCTGGAGAGTTTCTTAAAGAGAAGTATGGAACAGAAAGTTCAAGGACATGACCATACTGAACCTAATAAAAAGAGACACCCAAAGTTCCGAGCCATTTGGGCTCTTGTTTGGGATGGTTTGTCCCATGGAGCCCAAAGTGCCCTGTTGAATTTTTTTGGCGTTTAGACACTGGAGTACTGGAGAGGGTGGGTGGGGGGGAGGGTATAGGGTGGGATTGGGAGATGGTTTTTGAATTGTCTTGTTGAGTTCTTTAGTCTCCGTGCAGAAACCCCGCAGATGAACATAAGCAGTGCCTCTGCTGGGTCAGACCAGAGGTCAATCACGCCCAGCAGTACGCTCACACGGTGGCCCATCAGGTCCAGGACCTGCATAGAATCCTCTATCTATACCCCTCAATCCGCTTTTCCTTCAGGAAATCATCCAATCCTCTATCTATACCCTTCAATCCCCTTTTCCTTTAGGAAATCATCCAAGCCCCTCTTGAAACCCAATACCGTACTCTGTCCTATCACACCCTCTGGAAGCACATTCCAGATGTCCACCACCCTTTGGGTGAAGAACTTCCTAGCATTGGTTCTGAATCTATTCCCTTTCAGCTTTTCTGAATGCCCTGTCATTCTTGTAGTTTTCAAAAGTTTGAAGAATCTCTCCCTCTCCACTTTCTCTATGCCCTTCATGATCTTGTAAGTCTCTATCATGTCCCCTTCTAAGCCTCCGCTTCTCCAGGGAAAAGAGCCCCAGTTTCTCCAATCTTTCAGCGTAGGAAAGGTTTTCCATACCTTTTATCAAGCGTGTCGCTCTCTTCTGAGCCCTCTCGAGTATCGCCATATCCTTCTTTAGGTACGGCGACCAATATTGGGCGCAGTACTGCAGATGCGGGCGCACCATCGCCCAATACAACAGCAGAATAATTACTTTCGTTCTGGTTGTAATACCCTTCTTGATTATACCTAGCATTCTATTCACTTTCATACGGCCATTGCGCACTGTGCCGACGGCTTCATTGTCTTGTCCACTATTACCCCTAAGTCCTTTTCTTGGATATTTTCACTCAATGGCAGCCCTCCCATCGTGTAGCTGTACCTCGGGTTTCTGTTTCCTACGTGCAAGACTTTACATTTCTCTACATTAAACTTCATCTGCCATCTCGTCGCCCACTCCCCTTGTTTGTTCAGGTCCCTTTGTAAATCTTCGCAGTCTTCTATAGTCCTAGCCCCATTAAATAGTTTGGTGTCATCTGTGAATTTTATTACTTTGCACTTTGTCTCTGTTTCTAGATCATTTATAAATACAATGAATAGCAGCGGTCCAAGCACCGACCCCTGCGGAACACCACTCGTGACTCTCCTCCAGTCCGAGTAGTGGCCCTTCACTCCCACCCTTTACTTCCTATCCGCCAACCAATTTTTGATCAACCTATGTACATCTCCTTCCACTCCATGGCATTCATGGGGTACCTTGTTGAAGGCTTTTTGGAAATCCAAGTATACAATGTCTATGGGGGCCCCTTCGCCCATTTGCTTGTTTATTCCCTCAAAGAAGTGCAATAAGTTCGTTAGGCACGATCTTTCTTTCCAGAAGCCATGTTAGCTTGTTATCATAAGTTTATTCCTTTCTAGAAGCTCCTCGATGCTATCTTTTATCAGTGCTTCCGCCATTTTCCCTGGAACCGAGGTCAGACTTACCGGTCTGTAGTTCCCCGGGTCACCTCTCGATCCCTTTTTAAAGATGGACGTAACATTGGCTGTCTTCCAATCCTCCGGGATCACGCCTGTTTTCAGGGATAGATTACAGACTTGCTGTAGTAGTTCTGCTATTTCCTCCTTTAGTTCTTTCAGTACCCTAAGGTGGATTCGTCCAGGCCCGGTGATTTGTCAGTTTTTAATTTTTCTATCTGCCTGTATACGTCTTCGAGGCTTACTTTCATGGATGTTAATTTTTCTGCTTGGATTCCTTTGAAGATTTGTTCAGGTTCTGGTATATTAGATGTGTCCTCTTTTATAAATACTGATGAAAAGAACATGTTTAGTCTTTCCGCCACTTCTTTCTCCTCCTTCACCACTCCCTTCCTATCTCTGTCATCCAACGGTCCCACCTCCTCCCTAGCCGACTGCTTCCCTTTAACATATCTAAAGAACGGTTTGAAATTTCGTGCTTCCCTGGCTAGCCTCTCTTCATATTCTCTTTTTGCTTTTCTAACCACGAGGTGACATTCTTTTTGATACTTCCTGTGTTCTTTCCAGTTCTCCTCGGTTTTGCCCTTTTTCCATTTCTTGAAATAATTCTTCTTATCACCTTTCGTTTCTTCACTTCTTTAGTTATCCACGCCGGGTCTTTTATTCGTCTCTTTTTGCACCCTTTTCTAAATCTGGGGATATACAGATTTTGCGCCTCGCTCACCATGTCCTTGAATAAAGACCAGGTTTGCTCTACAGTCTGCCATTTCTTTGAGCTGTTCCTAAGTTTCTTCCTTACCATTACCCTCTTCGCTTCGTAGTTTCCTTTCTTGAAGTTAAAAGTTGTCACTGTGGTTCTCTTTCCCTTCGGTATTCCTACTTCAACTTTGAACTTGATCATATTGTGATCGCTGTTTCCCAACGATCCCATTACTTCCACTTTCTTTGCAGGTCCTCTTAGTCCATTTAGGATTAAATGCAGTGTATCATTCCCTCTCATCGGTTCTCTGACAAGCTGATCCATGAAGCAGTCCTGTATAGCCTCCAGGAATCTGGCCTCCCTAGCACATTTGGAGTTTCCAAGACTCCAGTCTATTCCAGGATAGTTGAAGTCTCCCATAATTATCATGTTACTGCTTTTGCATTCTCGTTTCATCTCGGCTTCCATTTCTTCATTGGTAGCTTCAAGGACCATAAATATTTGCTTGCGTAGAGCTAGTATGACTGAATATGGGAGATGAGCATAGAGAACCACAAAAAGTCCAGGAGGATACATACCCATACAGGCAAAGCAGGAAAAAGAAAACAGTGGGACGGGACAATGGACTTTCCACCAATCAAACAAAGCCACCAGGATGCAATGAAACCTTTATTAATGTCCAAATTAAACATCGCTCAAGATCTTGTGAAGAGGGACAGTCACAGCCTCTCTAGGAGGTGAATCGTAGTCCAAATCTCAGCAAAATAAAAGAAGTGAGGGGTCAATATAAATGTGGATCCTGCAATATATGCCAAGTTACCATGCAATGCAGTCAGTTTGTGAACCCTAATGATGGGGTGCAATGTGAACTCAAGAATTTCACAAATTGAAAGACAACTTTTATTGTTTATCTCATTCTATGCCCATGTAAAAAAAAATATATGTGGGGATGTCATCTAGAAATTTATGCGTATGGATGAGAGAACACAAATCTAATTTTAAGTGTGAAAAGAGATCTGAGGTTATAGTGGAACATTGTCAATTGCAGGGGCATAAGTTTGAAGATCTATGATGCTTCACGATAGATCAAGAGCCTAAAATACTCAAAGGAGGAGACAGAATTAAAAGGCTCAAACAGCAAGAGTTACGTTGGATTCATAAATTAAAAACTGTACATCCATTTGGTTTGAACAATCTGCGATTGGTCAGGGTATTTCTGAAAAGTGGGAGGTAGGAGTTTCTGTGAACAGGAGTTTCTTTGTGCTGCACCAATTGGAAATATCCACATCAGTGACAGTGAGTGCGCATGTACTACCGTCTTTAGCGTTATAAGCACCATTTTAAATTGTTTTACTCTAAGCTTGAAGGAGGAGAGCCCTATGCAAATAAGTGAGTAATACGATAATCACAGTTTAAAATTTTATCATCTAATTTCCTAAACTGTTTGCTTTTGTTTTAGAATCCGACTATTAAAGACCCTGGAAAAGCCGCCATGTGCAGTGACATGGGACCATTGGTACTACTAATGTCAGCCACCTTTTGGTGTAAATGCAGTTTGGGCCCTTTGCTAAAAACACAGAGCAAAGATAAGTAAAAGTGCTTTTTGTATGTTGAAAATAATCAGTAGCTAGATTATAGTTGATTCCTGATATGAAAATAAAGGCATAAAAATAAATAAAACAATTTTTAAAAAAGTTTCAAACAACAAATAAATTAATTTATTAATCTGAAAAGTTTTGATAAAAAATTAGATTATTTAAGAGTAACAACGTTATTTATTATAGAGTAGTAAGGAGTGTGGGGGAGTGTCAGTGAAAGATAACCATTGCCACACAAATTAAGGGTGAAAGCCATTATGATCCCTTTGGTGGTATCTGAGACACAATCCTCCACACTTAGTTAGACCTTCATTGGATTGCTTTTCTGTGGAGCTAAACTGTTATCCTACCAAGCAGCTCACTAAAGCCAGGAATTCCTCCCCATTATTGGATCTTCTACCTCATACAAGCATTTCAAGTGAAGACGAAATACATTTCTGTTCAACAAATTCCCAGTGGCTCACTAAATCTTACACCCTCCCTGCTACTCCAGACAAAGAAAAAATGCTCTAGTTATGGACTCTCTCTACTCTTCTACCCGCCCTCTCATCTCACCCGCCCTCTCAGATCTCTGTATCTACACCTGTACTGAAACCCTACCTCTGCCCATCCCTTGAGTTCTCCTTGTATTTCCTACTTCCTTTGTTCCCAACTCCGACCTTACCATGGTTCTTTATTATTTGTATTCCTGTTATTTGTAATTGCATATTTATATTTTATGTACAATTTCTTCAGTTAGATGAGAAATTAGAGAAACTGGGCCTCTTCTCCCTTGAAAGGAGAAGACTGAGAGGGGGACATGATAGAAACATTCAAGGAATAGACTTAATAGATAAAGACAGGTTGTTCACCCTCTCCAAGGTAGGGAGAACGAGAGGGCACTCTCTAAAGTTAAAAGGGGACAGATTCTGTACAAACGTAAGGAAGTCCTTCTTCATCCAGAGAGTGGTGGAAAACTGGAATGTTCTTCCAGAGGCTGTTATAGGGAAAACACCCTCCAGGGATTCAAGACAAAGTTAGACAAGTTCCTGCTGAACTGGAACGTATGCAGGTAGGGCTGGTCTCAGTGCACTGGTCTTTGACCTGGGGGCCACCGTGGGAGTGGACTGCTGGGCACGATGGACCACTGGTCTGACCCAGCAGCGGCAACTTCTTATGTTCTTAACTCCTGTTAACCACATTAAACTTCACGGTGTATAGAGGTATATAAATAAAAGTTTATGTTCTGTTCTATTCTTTTTTTTAAAAAAATTCTTTATTCATTTTATAACTGATAAACAAGTGATTAATATTAAAACATTACATTGCTAATAAAATATACAGCACTTGACATTCTTATACATATAATCCATTAAAGTAGAAATTATAACCCTTTCCCCCCTACCCAACTGTTCTATTCTATTAAAATTGGTCAGCCTTTACTCAAATACACAGGATGGTGTGAGAATCAGATTTAAGCTCCAATCAGTTCAAGGACCTTGAATTTCAGCATATTTTCAGTGACCCTATCTGTCCAAGCAGAATTGCTGAAAAAGCACATATATGGAGTGAAGGCACCTATGTGTCTTTAGGAAATAGGCTACAAATACTGTAGACACCTGCTCCAGCTACCAGCCTAGGTGACCTGTTATAAAACTATTCTCATAACTTCAAACAGTTATTTGTTCTGTGCATGCCAACCTGGATACATAAGTTATTTGGCAGGCATCTAGTACAGACACCAGATAACTTATTCTCCCCTCAAGACCAATGGATAATTTGGGCTGTTTAGCAGCTTAAACAGACAAAGTTATCTATTTAAATACCTGAAATAATAAATATATCTTATGCAGTATGGACTCACCCGCTAATGTTTTCTAGAATGTAATTCCTAATGAGCTATCTTAAAATGAACACGTCATTGTAAAATTTATTCAAACGGCAACAGGCCTGGGGCCCCGGCATCACATAAGAACATAAGCAGTGCCTCCGCCGGGTCAGACCACAGGTCCATCTCGCCCAGCAGTCCGCTCCCGCGGCGGCCCAAAACAGGTCAAGACCTGTCTGAATCATCAGAAGGGGCTCCCTTGCCACCTTGGTTTCCCATTTAAGTCCTGCCTTCCTATCGAAGTCCTAGCCCTCCGGTCTTGCACATGCACGACCAGGTTAGTTTATACTCATTACCTGATTAACTTCCTATACTTGTGTTACATCCCAGCTCCTCCCTCAGTATCCCACGATCCCTTTATCCCTCAGGAATCCATCCAATCCCTGTTTGAATCCTTGTACCGTATTCTGCCTGATCACTTCCTCCGGTAGCGCATTCCAAGTGTCCACGACCCTTTGGGTGAAAAAAAACTTCCTTGCATTTGTTTTGAACCTGTCTCCCTTCAGTTTCTCAGAATGCCCCCTCGTATTTGCTGTCCCCTTCAGTCTGAAGAATCTGTCCCTATCCACCTTCTATGCCCCTCATGATCTTGAAGGTCTCTATCATATCTCCCCTGAGCCTCCTTTTCTCCAGAGAGAAGAGCCCCAGCCTATCCAGCCTCTCGGCGTATGAGCAGTGTTCCAGCCCTCTTACCAATTTCGTTGCTCTCCTTTGGACTCTCTCAAGTACCGCCATGTCCTTCTTGAGGTGCGGCGACCAATACTGAACGCAGTATTCCAGATGTGGACGCACCATCGCTCGATACAATGGCATGATGACTTCCCGTGTTCTGGTTGCTATGCCCTTCTTTATGATGCCCAGCATCCTGTTGGCTTTTTTCGAGGCTGCTGCGCACTGTGCAGATGGCTTCAGTGATGCATCCACCAGCACACCCAAGTCTCTCTCGAGTCTGCTGTCTCCCAACAATACCCCCCCTAATTTGTAGCTGAACAACGGGTTCTTTTTCCCTATATGCATGACCTTGCATTTGTCCACGTTGAAGCGCATTTGCCATTTGTTTGCCCAGTCTTCCAGCTTGTCCAGGTCCCTTTGTAGGTCCTCACACTCCTCCCTGGTCGTAACTCTGCCGCACAGTTTGGTATCGTCTGCGAATTTTATAACCTCACACTTTGCCTCCTTTTCCAGGTCATTGATGAATATGTTAAAGAGTAAAGGCCCCAGCACCGATCCCTGTGGCACACCGCTCGTGACTCCCCCCGTCGGCAAGTAAGATCAGCAACCGTTATCTTGCAAGCGGTGCTGCTGCTAGGCCAAAGCTTCCCTCTGACACGAACTGCCCAGTCGGAAACAGAAAGCTGCATCAGAGGGGAAGCTTTGGTCTGAGCATCGCTTGCAAAATAATGGTTGCCACTGATGCTGGGGGAGGGGGGCCCGCCGCCTTGCCAATCTTACTTTCCCAAAGTTGCCGTCGATGCAGGGGGGGGGAGGGGAGGGCTGTCACCGTTTGAAAAAAAAAAATTGCTGCGTCGACTGTTGTTTACCCTCCTTCAGTGGGTCCCCCCTGACAAGTTCGGGCCCTAGGCACGGCACACTGGGCCTACCCATTAATCCGGCCCTGAATCTAAGATTTAGACTAGATTGCTAACTGCATAAATGTTTTTGGATATTGCCGCCTTGATTTCTACAACTAGACTGAGCAAAAATATTACTCACTTCACATTTAAAATCTGTATATGAATGGCAGCACAAGTTAAAAGCTTTTTAGGAAAGATGATAGGAAATCACATGCTTGTTGCATAAGCGAGTTTTTCTACTGTGGATTATACCTGTCTATTTTGCAGAGATCCAAATAAAGGTTTTTCGGCATCTGCTAGCAGGTTTTCTGAAAAATAAAAAACGAACATGACAAAACACAGCAGCATTGACAGTTGTATTTCACCTCTCATTCAACACATATATTCAGTAGCATTGATGCTCCCAAACTATAATATTCAAAAAATAAAAACCCTGTCAAAATCAGATTTGCATAGAAATATTTTGTACAAGTAGACCAAAAGAGTTTCTTAAAATAGTGGCTTCATAATATCAGAAGTGTCCCAAAAACTATTCATTTTTGAAGGACCATGCTTCAGTTTATTTTGCAGGAATGGATTACATTCAGCTGTCAGCATTTTTGGTTCCTGAGGAAGCATTTTATTAAAAAAGGCTTTGTAGAATTAGCCACTTGATATACATGCTAGGGGGTTGAATTTAGAATGAAAAGTAATCTTTGTCCTTTAAAAAATTAATAGTATTTTGGGTCTACTAAGTTTGAAATTCAAGCCATGAGGGCTAGGGACTGGAGAGGGTATAGCAGGTATCTGGGATCCTTTGTTGTTATTGTAAAAAAAAAAAATTCCAGTCTACAGGGATCTCTGAGGGAAAGTTCTACAAGAGAGAACCATATTGCCAGTAAGAAGCAGTTAGAATCATGGTTCCTTAGTTCTGTTTGAGATTCAGAATTGTTTTGCTATAAGAGGTAGTGGAGGATATACAGAAGACCCTCCTCCCCATGCATGGGGAGAGCATCTAGTCTGTGATGTGATCTTAGTCTGAAGCAGAACTGAGGTACTTTGTTGTTGTGAAGCAGTGGCAAAAAGATCTATTAAAGGGGTGTCTCACAAGCTGGTTGCAAGCCCCATTAGTCTTTAGTTTGTGTACACATTTTTACTATTTCATTTATTAGTTATTATTTTGTAACCTTCTGTTGCATGGCACACATTTGTCCATCAATATTTTCCCCACTTTTTACAAATCGCATAAGAAGTTTTTAGAACTGGCTGGCATGCTGAATGCTCTGCGCTGTTCCGATGCTCATAGAAACTCTGTAACCATCGGAGCAGCGCAGAGCATTCAGCACGCCGGCCAGAGCTAAAAAATTCTTGTGTGGTTTTGTAAAAGGGGGGAGGATATATTTGGTTTTACATTAGTATGTTTTTTTTTTTTTTTTTCCTCATTATTTTTTATTTTCAAATTTTACATAAAGTGTACAAAATATTAAAATACAATTGATAAATACATAGTATCACTTTTATATCTAATAGTATGTTTATATCTGTTAGTGCACATTATGTTTTACCTGGATTCCTCACATTCTATTGTGTTTATTATTGGATATTTTAAATCTTATTTTTTATTATATTGTTTTTTGTTCTTACCTCTGAGGCAGACCTAATTGGGCAAAACGTGGACCACAGGGACGATTAATGATGTTGTTTAGACATGTCTATATTATATGTGGTAATCGCAGGGAAACAAGATTTTATATATGTGATATGGAAACCGTATAGTTATATGCAGTATATAAATTTTTTAATAAATAAATTTTATCTTGGATCTGCTCTTTTGTTGCTTCAAGTTTCAAGTTTATTAGGTGACTTGATTAATTGCTTAATCAAACATTCTAAGCGATGTACACTATAAAATTTACAATTATTAGAAAACAATACAATACGTACAAATTCTTAAATAATGGTAAATTGCTCTTAATTTTAACATTACTAAACATAGGGTAAGGAGGGATGAAATACAATTCATAAAGTAAAGAAGAAACATTGAGGGAAAATACAAAAGGGAAATAGGTAACACAGGTATAACAAAGTAAAATATAATACTCCAATAATAAAATTATGTTGTAAAGGCATCTTTAAAAAGGAAGGTTTTTAACTCGGTTTTAAATTTTCCAAACTCTTTCTCCTCCCGTAAAAAAATAGGGAGGGCGTTCCAAGTCTGCGGTGCTGTACATGAAAAAATAAATTGTCTCCTCGTATTAATAATTTTTAATGAAGGAATAGATAGCAGATTTTGTTCGCTAGATCGTAGAATTCTCTTTGCAGAATATGGAATAAGTAACCTAAATAAAAATGCAGGGGTCTTATTGTTTAGAGTTTTAAAAATAATTATGCATAACTTATAAGTGATTCTATGAATAACAGGAAGCCAATGAGCCTTTTTGAGGAGAGGTGTTACATGATCAAATTTTTTAGACTTAGTTATTAATTTTATAGCTGTATTTTGTATAATTTGTAGTTGTTTTATTTCATATAATGCAATTCCTTTGAATAAAGAATTGCAGTAATCAATTTTAGACATCACCAAAGAGTGAATCAATATAGTAAGTGCTTTGGGACAGAGAAATTTAGAGATGGAACGAATTTTACGTAACCTATAAAAGGTAGTTTTCACAATGTTACTGATATGATCATGATAATTAAGTTTATTATCAAAGATTACCCCTAAAATTTTTGTATTTTTAACTAATTGTAGGAGAGCGTTATGAATTGAAATTGGAGAAACAAGAGGAAAACTATCCTTCCAAGGAAATAGCATAACATTGGTTTTTTTGATATTGAGTGCCAGTCTGTTTTTATCTAGCCAATGATGAACTTGATCAAGTTTTCCATTAATGGCCGAAATTTCACTTATGTTATTGTTATTTAAGGGGTGCAATAATTGTATATCATCGGCATAGGCAAAAACATGAAATCCTACGGATTGGCATAATGTCATCAGTGGTGCTAGAAAAATATTAAAAAGCAAAGGTGAAAGAATAGATCCTTGTGGAACCCCATGTGAAATCTGAGAAGGTAGGGATGAAGAATTATTGAAAATAACTGTAGATGTACGATCACTAAAGTAAGATGTGAACCAGGCTAGAACTTCATCTGTAACCCCAATAGATTGAAGTCGAGCAAGGAGTAACTAGTGATCAATCGTATCAAATGCTGCTGAAAGATCCAGAGAAATTAACAGCACCGATTGATGATGATCTAAGAAATATTGAATAGAAGTTGTCATACCAATAAGGGAGTGTTCTGTACTATGGTGTTGTCTAAAACCGGTTTGATTCGGATGTAACACATTAGTTTGTTCTATAAACTCTGAAATTTGGTTGAAAACAATTTTTTCTGTTAATTTTGCAAAAAATGTAATATTAGATATTGGTCTATAGTTAGACAGTTCATCATGATCTACATTTTTTTCTTTAATAATTGGACGGATATATGATTTTTTCCAATCCAAGGGCACCGTATGTTGATTTAAACTCTCTGTAACTAATACATGAATTAAAGGCCCAAAGATGTCAAAATATTGTTTAAGAATTAGTGGTGGTATGTGATCAGCTTTTGAACTTTTGATATTCAGAGTTTTTAGAATAATTTCAATCTCATTTATGCTAGGCATTTTGAATTTTGAACATTTAGAGGATAGTAAATCTGGATTAGTCTGTTCAGAATCACTTGAAAGTGGTAAATTTTTGAATGATTTCCTAATGTTGATAATTTTTTCAGTGAAATAGTCAGCAATTTCTTGGGCTGTAGGAACTCTGCTACTTGAATCATATTGTATTTTATTATTCGATGTTATTTTATTGAGGATGTTATAAAGAATAGAAGGGTTTTTAGCTTTTAAAATTTTTCCGGAATAGTATTTCATTTTGGTTTGATTTATTTTTGTTTTATAAATTTTCACATGTTCCTTGTATGTCATAAGATTATTCTGGGATTTATCCTTCCTCCATCTTCGTTCAAGAGATCTTAATTGTTTTTTTAGGAGTAGAAGATCTGCGGTAAACCAAGGGTTACTAATTTTACGAGCAGAGATGATTTTATTTTGTATTGGAACAAGCTTATTTAAAGTAGATTGAATAGCTCTATTCCACAAATTGGTTAAATCCTCTATTGAAGTAGTAGCTGATTCAGAAAAATCTAGTTTAAATGTAGCTTGTATTGTATCGGATGAGAGTTCCGTAAAATTCCTGAAAGAAATTGTTTGTTGCTTAGTATTAGGTTTAATATATGGGTTAACATATGTCAATGAAATCAGAAAGTGATCAGACCAGGGAACTGAACGGCAACAATCAGACTACTGCAGACCTGAATAGCTTCTCTGGTGTGTGCTCAATATTCCACAAGTGCATGCTTATGGAGTCAGTCCCAGAGGGAGGCTTCTAAAATGATCAGTGGTTTTCATCATAAAGTGTACGGTGACAGACAAAGATCTCTAAATATATTCTTTGAAAAGAAGACATGAGAGGGGATAATTGATGATTTCCAGTTTATGGGTACTACGCCTGATTGCAGAGAGGTGTTGATGAGGGGAAGGATGGAGTTTGTAAAGGCATCTTTTGCAGCCATTAGGTGTTGAAGACAGGGGTCTAGGATGGAGTCAGGTGATGGGCTTGAAGTGGATAGGTTCCCAGTTGTAGGTTTAAGCATTCTGTCTGCAATATGTGTGTATGTGTGTGTGTGTGTGTGTGTGTGGGGGGGGGGGGGTGATGGTGAGTTGGCGTCGAGATGGAACTGTATTTTATCCCATTGTGATGTTCTGAATATTGTTTTTGTTAGTCCAAAGAGGTGTTTTGTTCCATTTGGAATAATTACTAATTGTTGGGAGTAGTAATGTCTTACGAATACTCTCTCTAAATTTCTCAAGCAAATTCTTCAAAGAAGCATGTTGCTCACCTCAAAAGGAATTGGGATATTATAAAATCGCATCCATTGTTTAGTTATCACTGGCTGAGGATTACTTTTTCCAGTCATAAAAATTTGAAGGAACTATTAAGTCCAGCACAATTACCTGTCATCACTCCCAGGGGAACAAATACCATTCAGGGTTGTCACGGTATATGCAGTTCCTGCAAGTCTTATGACAATATGGTTGAGATATCCAATTTTGTGAATCCCTTTGATGGGAAGACCTACTGATGTCAACATTTGACAAACTGTAAACCCTCTTACGTTTTTTATATTCTAAAATGCAAATAACTGTACGTGGGGAAGACTATTTGCCCTTTAAACACAGATATCAATGAGCATCGTAGGGCTAGTTTCAGTTAGGGCGCTGGTCTTTGACCAGAGGGCCACCGCGTGAGTGGACTGCTGGGCATGACCCAGTAGCGGCAATTCTTATGTTTTTAATGTTACTAGGATGAGAGCAGGAGCCCCACTTGTTGCACATAGCATCGCTGTGCAACGTTCTATTGATGACTACAAATGTTTTGCTCTTGACAAAGTATTTTGTCCTCACGGGGTGGTGACATGTCAAAACTTTTGTGGCAGTGCAAACAAAAATGGATCTTTACCTTAAATACTTGAGAACCCATCGGTTTAAACAACAGTATTCAGTGGGCGGCTTCTTTATGAATGGGTAAGCTAGCTCCTCCCTGAAGAAGGCGGTATCTTGTTACAGCATCTTTTTACAGCGGCAAGCCATTATGAAATTCATTTGAGAACTACACAGAGGTGTTATTGAGCTAGTTGCTACTCCTATTTTGATAGTCTTGTCACATAAACAAGTTTTTCCAAGTGGCTGTGCCTTGGGTTACTTTTCTACCTTTTCAGCGTGTGATGTTTCTTTTTTCAAATGAAGCACTTGGATGCCCTGAGGGGGGACCCATTGGGATTAAAGATAAGTGTCTGTTTTTTCCTACTTTTTTCAGTATATCATACGCTGTGTCAAAATGTATATGGAGAGTTTTTTTTGCCTGTGAAAGATATCCGGTCCTAGAAATGAGGAGTTAAAGTGCAGTGCTATGTGGCACAAGATCACCTCTGGCTTTCTGAGGCTATTTTCCTCCATTTTTATCTGGTAGATTGAGATCTTTATTTGTTAGGTTTTATAATTTATATATTACAATTGTATTCAACAAAATACAAATTTGCAAAGAAACTATTCATCTTAAAACATCTCATCTATATTACCTACCTATAGACTGAATGGTAAAAGAACAGGTACTCCAGGACATCACAGGAACACGAGGATCTGCTTCATTGGGAGGAACTTTCAATCCAACACGATAAGATGTGGTGGCAAAGAGAATCAGCATTTCCTTAATACTCTTAGAATATCTGATACTGTGTAGTAAAATCAAGAAAGGAGAATCAGTCTGAAGTGGCACTGAGTGTTCCTACTTCCTAAATAGCTTTATAGTGGTGCTTAGAAGGTACCTCTACAGCAGGGGTGTCAAAGTCCCTCCTTAAGGGCCGCAATCCAGTCAGGTTTTCAGGATTTTCCCAATGACTATGCATGAGATCTATTTGCATGCGCTGCTTTTGTTGTATGCTAATAGATCTCATGACTATTCATTGAAGAAATCCTGAAAACCCGACTAGATTGCGGCCTTCGAGGAGGGACTTTGACACCCTTGCTCTACAGGAAACAAGAAGGGAGAGTTAAAATATATTGCACTAAATGAAGAGATAGTTAGAATAGGCATCTCTGAGGTCTGGTGGAAGAAAGATAACCAATGGGACTTTGTCATACTGGAGTACAAACTAAATTGAAGTGGATCGAATTGGTGGAGGTGTAGAATTATATGTTAAGTAGTGCCTTGAATCAAAGGACTAAAAATTCTATAGGACCTGAAACACATCTTGGAATCCCTATGGGTGGAAATTCCATAGGTAAAGAGGAAAAAGAGTGATAAGAGTGTACTACCATCCATCCACCTGAACAGACAGATGTTGAATTGTTATCAGAAATTAGTATGGCTAACAAACTGAGTAACAATAATAATGTATGATTTCATCTATCTCGATATTGACTGGGTAAATATAACATCAAGGCAAGCTCGGGAAATAAAATTATTTGATAAAATCAATGACTGCTTTATGGAGCAACTGTTTTAGGAACCAACATGAGGCAAAGCCAATACTAGACCTAGTTCTTAGTGGAGCACATGAATTGGTGTGAGAGGTAATGGTGCTAGGGCCACTTAATAACAGTGATCATAACATGATCAGATTTGATATAATCCTTAGAGTAAGTTCACACTGGAAATCCAACACAATAGCATTTAACTTTAAAAAAGGAGACTATGATAATGTGAGGAAGAACAAAATGACAGAACATATACATAAGCTTGGATAAATGAGACAAAGCCAACATGGATTTATTCAAGGGACATCTTGCTTCATCAATCTACTACAATTTTTTGGAGGGGTGAACATGTGGATAAAGATGAGCTGGTCGATATTGTGTATTTGGATTTTTTGACAAAGTACCTCATGAAAGATTTCAGAAGAAATTAGAAAGTCATGGGATAGGAGGTAAAGCACAGTTACTTACTGTATCAGGTGTTATCCAGGGACAGCAGGCAAATACTCTCAACATATGGGTGATGTCATCCACTGAGCCCTGATGCGGACAGCCTCGCAAGCAGACTTGCTTGAAGAACTTTCAAGAAAGTTCATGACTGCCGCACTGCGCATGAGCGAGTGCCTTCCCACTCGACGTAGGGCGCGCGTCTCCTCAGTTCAGCTAAGAAGCCAACCAGGGGAGGTGGGTGGGTTGTGAGAATATCTGCCTGCTGTCCCTAGATCACACCTGTTATGGTAAGTAACTGTGCTTTATCCAAGGACAAGCAGGCAGCATATTCTCAACATATGGGTGACCTCCAAGCTAACTAGAATGGGATGGTGAGAGTGTTGGCAATTCAGGAGAATAAATTTTGTAAAACTGCATGGCCAAAGTGGCCATCCCGTCTGGAAAAAGAATCCAGACAAAAAATGAGAGGTGAATGTATGAACCAAGGACCAAGTGGCAGCTTTGCAGATTTTTTCAACAGGAGTAGATCTAAGGAAAGCTACAGATGCCGCCATAGCTCTAACTTTATGGGCTGTGATTCGACCCTCTAGATGCAGTCCAACCTGAGCATAGCAGAAAGAGATGGAAATGGTTCGCTTGGAAACTGGATGTCCCAATTTGTTTGGATTGAAGGAGACAAAAAGTTGAGGAGAAGATCTGTGTGGCTTAGTACTTTGCAAGTAGAAAGCCAAAGCACACTTACAGGCCAGAGTATGAAGAGCTGTTTCTCCAGGATGAGAATGAGGCTTTGGAAAAACACTGGAAGAACATAGACTGATTTAGATGAAATTCTGAAACCACTTTAGGCAAGAATTTAGGATGAGTACGGAGGACTACCTTGTCGTGAAAGAATACTGTGAAAGGTGGGTCCACTACTAAAGCTTGTAGCTCACTGACTCTGCGAGCAGACTTGAGAGCAATGAGAAAAACCACTTTCCAAGTGAGATATTTGAGATGAGCCGAAGACATTGGTTCAAATGGAGGCTTCATAAAATGAGCAAGAATAACATTGAGATCCCAAACCATTAAAGGCGGTTTGACATTGAAAAGTCCTTTCATAAATCTGGAAACCACATTATGAGCAGAGAGGGGTTTCCCTTCTATAGGTTGATGAAAAGCAGCAATTGCACTGAGGCCTGATTGAGATGTAGCTTTGAGGCCTGATTGAGATAAATGCAACAGGTAATCCAGAACTGAAGACAAGGAGGTAGATTGCGGCTCCTTGTGATGGATGGTACACCAAGCAGAAAATCTAGTCCATTTCTGGTTATAACATTGCCTAGTGGTAGGCTTCCTAGAAGCCTCTAAAATGTCCTTGACAGATTGAGAGAACTAGAAATTGGCAGTTACGTTGAAAGGTACCAAGCTGTCAGGTGTAGAGACTGCAGGTTGGGAGGAAGCAGAGACCCCTGACTCTGTGTAAGCAGAGACAGAAAAACTGGTACAGGAAATGGCTCCCTGCTGCTCAGTTGAAGTAGAAGGGAGAACCAGGATTGCCTGGGCCACCAAGGAGCTATCAGAATCATAGTGGCATGTTGTAGTTTGAGTTTAATGAGAGTCTTGAAAATGAGAGGAAATGCATACAGAAACTGATTTGTCCATTCCAGAAGAAAAGCATCTGCCTCCAGATGGTGAGGAGAGTATATCCTGGAGCAGAACTGAGGCAGTTTGTTGCTGAGGGGAGATGCAAAGAGATCTACTTGAGGAGTCCCCCACTGAGAAAAAATGTGATGGAGAGGTGACGAATTGAGCGTCCATTCGTGAGGTTGGAGAAGACAACTCAATTTGTCCGCCAGACAATTTTTCTCTCCTTGAATGTAGACCGCTTTCAGAAAGGGGTTATGAAGAATTGCCCAATTCCAAACCTTCTGAGCTTCCTGGCAAAGAGGGAGAGATCCTGTTCCTCCCTGCTTGTTGACGTAGTACATGGCTACTTGTATTGTCTGTACGAATGAAGACTACTTGATCGTGAAGATGCTGAAAAACTTTGAGAGAATTGAAGATTGCTCTGAGTTCCAAGAGATTTATGTGACACTGACGATCTAATCTAATCTAATCTAATCTAAACCTTAAGTTTATATACCGCATCATCTCCATGAGAATGGAGCTCGACACAGTTTACAAGAACTTAAAATAGTGGGTAGAGAAGAAGAAAAAGGATTACATGAACTTATGTGTAGAAGGGGGGAGAGAAAGGGGGGAAGGATAGAGCTACAATTTGCTGAAAATCCAGGTTTTCAGTTTTTTGCAGAATAACTGAAGGGAGCTCAGGTTCCGCAGAGGGGTGGTGAGGTCGTTCCAAAGACCTGTGATTTTGAAGAGAAGGGATTTTCCCAGTTTGCCTGAATAGTGGATGCCGCGTGGAGAGGGGAAGGCTAGTTTAAGCCTTTGGGCAGTTCTGGAGGAGTCGGGACTGGAGGAGTTGAAAAACAGTGGGATAAGAGGAGGCAGGATTCCGTGAATGATCTTGAAAGCCAGGCAGGAACATCTGAAATGGATTCTGGAGATTATTGGGAGCCAATGAAGTTTGGCAAGGAGTGGGGAGGCATGGTCAGACTTGCGTTTTGAGAAGATCAGTTTGGCTGCAGTATTCTGGATTAACTGGAGTCTTAGAATACTTTTTTTTGATAGATTTAAGTAGATGGCGTTGCAGTAATGTAGTTTGGAGAGGATGATGGATTGGACAAGGATGGCAAAGTGTTGTTGGCTGAAGTAGGATCTAGCTTTCCTCAGCATGTGAAGGCTGAAAAAGCATGATTTTGCCAAGGAGTTGAGGTGGTCATTGAGGGAGAGAGAGGAATCGATAGTGATACCAAGGACCTTGCATGAGAACTCGAGCTGTAGTGTATCGCCTGTGGGTAGTGTGAAAAGTGTGGGCAGGTGTTCGAATTTTGAGCCGATCCAGAGTAGTTTTGTTTTAGATTCATTTAGTTTCATCTGTACCGAGAGGGACCAGGCACAGAGTCTCATTATGCAAGCTATAATGTTTTCGTGGAGGTTGGTGAGGTTCTGGTCAGTCTCAAGGAGGACAAGGATGTCATCTGCATAAGTGTAGATTGTTTCCAGGGGGGATAGTTGAAAGAGTTTCACTGTGCTGGACCAATGGCCTTGAGTAACATAGTAACATAGTAGATGATGGCAGATAAAGACCCGAATGGTCCATCCAGTCTGCTCAACCTGATTTAATTTAAATTTTTTCTTCTTAGCTATTTCTGGGCAAGAATCCAAAGCTCTACCCAGTACTGTGTTTGGGTTCCAACTGCCGAAATCTCCGTTAAAACCTACTCCATCCCATCTAAACCCTCCCAGCCATTGAAGCCTTCTCCAGCTCATCCTCCCCCAAACGGCCATATACAGACACAGACCATGCAAGTCTGCCCAGTACTGGCCTTAGTTCAATATTTAACATTATTTTCTGATTCTAGATCCTCTGTGTTCATCCCACGCTTCTTTGAACTCAGTCACCGTTTTCCTCTCCACCACCTCTCTCGGGAGCGCATTCCATGCATCCACCACCCTCTCCGTAAAGTAGAATTTCCTAACATTGCTCTTGAATCTACCACCCCTCAATCTCAAATTATGTCTTCTGGTTTTACCATTTTCCTTTCTCTGGAAAAGATTTTGTTCTAAGTTAATACCCTTCAAGTATTTAAACATCTGAATCATATCACCCCTGTCCCTCCTTTCCTCTAGGGTATACATATTCAGAGCTTCCAGTCTCTCCTCATATGTCTTCTGGCACAAGCCTCCTATTATTTTCGTCGCCCTCCTCTGGACCGCTTCAAGTCTTCTTACGTCCTTCGCCAGATACGGTCTCCAAAACTGAACACAATACTCCAAGTGGGGCATCAACACCTTCTTCCTTCTACTGGCTACGCCTCTCTTTATACAGCCCAGCATCCTTCTGGCAGCAGCCACTACCTTGTCACACTGTTTTTTCGCCTTTAGATCTTCGGACACTATCACCCCAAGGTCCCTCTCCCTGTCCGTAAGGAGTCCATCGAGATGAGCCCCTCAAGTGTAGGTCGAGCAATGTGTCATGAGGATCTTTTGATGAGGGGGCATTTGAAACAGTAAACCTCTGGAGAGATTGGAAGAGAGCATCCACCAGTGGAGAGACTGTCTCAACGAAGGTGTCACTGTAATGTGCTGAGAAAATGGGTCGAAAGCCTGCGCCCCCTGAGATGCCAGGGTCCACTGAGGAATTCTGAGTTGAAGTCTGGCAAAAGGAGTCATGTGAACTGTAGAGGCCATGTGAACTAGCAGAATCATCATGTGTCTCGCAGAGAGTGAAGTGAGGGATGATACTTGTTGATAAAGTTGAATGAGAGCATCCTGTTGAGGAAGGAATGCTCTGAGTTGCACAGTGTCCAGTACAGCTCCAATGAACTGTAGAGTCTGAGAGGGCTGTAGCTGGGTTTTGGAAAGTTGATTTTGAACCCCAAACTTTGGAGGAACCAAGTAGTTCATTGGGTCGTTACAATAACCCCCTGAGATGTTAAATCTTTGATGAGCCAATCGTCCAGGTATATGAAAACCTGAAGACCATGGTTGCGCAGAGCTGCTGCTGCTACTACTAGGCACTTGGTGAAAACTCTGGGAGATGATGCCAGGCCAAAGAGTAGCACTCTGTACTTAAAATGATGATTCCCCACCCAAAATCTGAGAAACTTGCGAGAGGCTGGATGAATGGGAATGTGAGTGTAAGCCTCTTTGAGATCCAGAGAGCATAACTAATCGTTGTGATCTAGAAGGGGATACAAGGATGCTAGAGACAGCATCCGAAATTTCTCTCTGATAAGAAATTTGTTGAGAGCTCTGAGATCCAATATAGGCCACATATCCCCTGTCTTCTTCGGGACAAGTAAGTAATGGGAGTAAAATCCCCTGTTCTAATGTTCCAGAGGAACTTCCTCAATGACACGGAGACGAAGCAGAGCTTGAACTTCCAGAAGAAGAAGGGTGGTCTGTGACAGGTTGGAAGGATACTTTCTTGGGGGAAGATCTGGTGGAATCTGGATAAAATGAAAAGAGCAACCCTCCCTGATGATAGTGAGGACCCAAAGGTTGGATGTAATGAGCTCTCATCGTTGGTAAAAATGATGGAGATGACCTCCAATGGGAAAAGGAGAGGACAGAGGCAGAATGATTGAGGTTATGCTCTGTGTTAGATGGTCAAAAAGACTGAGAGGCCTTGCATGCAGCAGGAGTCTGAGGTTTTTGCTGTCTTTGTTGCTGCTGCTGTTGTTTCTTAGGAGGCGGTCTTGAATAAGTGGCTGCCTTCTGAGGAAAACGCCTCTGATAGGATGGAGTAGGCCTGTAACCCTTAGCGGTGGAAGACTTTGGCCTGATTGTGGAAGGCTTGGCCTGATTATGGAAGCAAACGATTTCTCATGCTCAGATAAGCACTTGGTAGCTGCCTCAATAGAGTCATCAAACAACTCATTGCCCTGCATGGGATGTTAGCCAGGCGATCGTGTAGATTCGGGTCCATATCTACGGTGCGGATCCAGGCCAGCCGGCGTATTGCCAATGACTCTAGCGGACATTTCAAATGCATCATATGCAGCTTGAACCATATGCATGCAAAGTTGACCCAGAGTGTGATGCATGCATTGAAACTCTGGAAGTCAATGTTGAGGAAGTTACTTGAAAAAATTCAGGCATGGCGTTGACCAAATGCTTCAGGTAAGATGTGAAGACAAAGTTGTAGTTCAAAATTCGGTTTCTCATCATCGAATTTTGATACAGCCGACGACCAAACTTGTCCATGGTCCTGCCCTCTAGGCCAGGAGGGACAGTGGCATAAACTTTGGTAGGATTGGTTCTTTTTAAAGAAGACTCCACAAGAAGAGACTGATGGGATAATTGAGACTTCTCAAATCCGTTACAATGGACCATCTTATATCTAGATTCCAACTTTGCTGGCACAGCAGGAACAAAATATGGTGTATCCAGATTTCTTTTGAAAGTTTGAGAACGGATGGGATTCATGGCTAATTTGAGAGATTCCCTAGGAGGATGAGTATTTTGAGTCAGATTCCAAAGTGATGTTAAGATCTTTACTCATTTGGCATAGAAACTTGGTAAAAGATACTGGATCTGAAGAGGAATGACCTCGTTGAGGAGAAGGTGAATGGGAACCTCTCGAAGTACCTCTCATAGCAGAGAATGAAGGTGAAGCCTTGAATATTGATAACTGAGATCTGAGTCCATAGGCAAAGATGATTCACTTCTGGAATGTGAGGAGAACCTCGCAGGAGAAGAACTCAACTGATGAGAATGGTGAGGCTCTGCAACAGATCTCGACAGCCGCCACAGTAAAGCCTTTGTAGACACCTGGACTCCATATTTGGACACTTTGTCACCATTGAATCGCAGCCATGTTTTGAATAGATTACAATAGTACTCTGCCTTACCTGCTTGATTTCCTTACGCTGTCTGTGGATGGTAGTTCTTTCTGTTAGTTGGAGGGGTATGGGGGGGTTTATGGGGATGGGGGGAATTCTGTTTGTGTCCATTTGTGACCATGGAGGACATCAGAACACAGTCTTCCATGGAGTTTGCCCCAACTTGTAAACCTGATTTTCTGCTGGTGTTGTTTCTGCTGTGTTCTTTGTTTAATAAAAAAAGGATTTCACACAGATCTCAACAAAGGAGTTGGTGGTCTTGAAGAGTTTTGATGCCTCGATAAGCGAGACCTGTCTTGAGAAGGAGACCTGGTCCTCAAGTGATGCCTCATCAGGTGATGTGGGGAAGCATGCCTCGAATCACTGTCCCGTGATTGAATCAAATTCAGTCTCGAAGATGAATGTCGAGGAGTCTTCATTCTATGCCTCGAAAAGGGCAACGCCTTATGTGAAGAGGTAGGACTGGAAGTCGGAGAACGATGTTGAGATACTGAAAAGGACTCAGCTCCTTGTGTAGAGGTATCTCAAAACTCTTAAGGACTCAACTCCTTGTTCAGAGTGTGTAGAATGATGTCGAGGCACTCTCAAGGACTCAACTCCTTGCATAAAGTGTGTAGATTGAGTTTGAGGCACTCTTAGAGATTTGACTCTTTGTAATACTGCTGAGTGCTCAAGCTGGACTGCAGGAAGCAGAGTTGAGGCATGAGTTAATTTGGCAAGCATGTTACCAAATTCCTGATGCAGAATAGTTTCCAACATATTCTGCAAAGCCGGCACCAAGACCACTGAATTTTGTACATTTGGTGTAGCTACAGTTTCCGAAGAAGACAACCTCAAGGAAGAATGTTTCCTCGATTTGGAGAAATGTTTCCTGGAGAACCTCGGATCCACCGGTTCTAAGGGTGGCATGTCCGGAGGAGTTGGCTAAACTATCTTACCTGAGGGAGACAGTGAGGATAACAGCGCCTCAGGAGAAGACTTAGCTGATTTCCCCGAAGATGAGAACTTCCCCATCGAGAAAGGTTTAACCAAGGTCGAGGTTAAAGGTGTTTGTCCCATAGAAGACTTTGCTGAAGTCGAGGTCGGGGCTGAAATCGGGGTCAAGGCCTTAGGTAAAGGCTGATCCATTCCCCCGAATATTTTTTCTATCTGGACTCAATGACGTTTAAGGGCTCGCTTCTGAAGTGTAGCACAGTGGTTGCACGACTTCGGACAATGGTCAGGTCCTAAACACTGTACACACCACTTGTGTGGGTCAGTGATGGAGATTGTGCGTTGGCACCAGCTACACTTCTTGAACCCTGTGACCGACATGGAATGGAACACGGTCATGGAGAAATCGAAGTCCGCAGGCTGAAACCATGGAGTAGGCCCCGCTGTGACACGAAAGAAAATCAATAAAACTTTAACTTTTATTTTTAAACAAATGCGAAATTAACACAGTGACCCTGTAAAATAAAATACACAAGCCGTGATGAGAGAAAGCACGAGTTTAGAACTAACTCTCGCGCAGAGCTTTGAAATGAGGGCTTCTCAGCTCCATGGAAAACTTAGAACTGAGGAGACGCGCGCCCTATGTTGGGCGGGAAGGCACTCGCGCATGCACGATGAGGCAGTCACAAACTTTCTGAAAGTTCTTCAAGCAAGTCTGCTTGTGAGGCTGTCTGCATTGGGGCTCTGTGGATGACGTCACCCATATGTTGAGAATATGCTGCCTGCTTGTCCTGGGACAATGTCCTATTATGGATTAAAATTGGTTGAAAGATAGAAAACCATGAGTAGGGTTAAATAGAAACATGATGGCAGATAAAGGCCAAATGGAACAACCAGTCTGCCCATCCACAGTAACAATTATCTCTTTCTCTCTCTAAGATATCCCACCTACGGACGGTGACCTACCTATCCCAGGTTTTCTTGAAATCAGACAGTCTCCACCACCTCTACCGGGAAACTGTTCCACACATCTACCACCCTTTCTGTAAAAAGGTATTTCCTTAGATTACTCCTGAACCTATCACCTCTTAACTTCATCCTATGCTGTCTCATTCCAGAGCTTCCTTTCAAATGAAAGAGACTCAACTCATGCACATTTATACCATGTAGGTATTTAAACGTCTCTATCATATCTCCCCTCTCCCACCTTTCTTCCAAAGTATATTCCCAATAAAGAAGGGTAAATAGTAGGGTTCCCCAGGGGTCTATGCAAGGACCACTCCTCCCCTCTAATATGCAGCATCTTCTCTCCGCTCTCTCCTACCCACTAATATGCGTCTGCCCCTCCCTCCCCTCTACTTCCTTCCAGCATGTTCCACTCTCTCTCCTACCCATTTCCAGGAAGCGTTTGCTCCCCACTCTCTCTAACCATTTCCGTTCAACATCTGTTCCTCTATCCCTTACCCCTCTCTCTCTACTTCACTTCAGCGCCCTGCGGGGTCCAGCAGCCCCCTTCTTCCCAGTCGCCGCAGTCCGGGCATCTCCCTCCTCCCTTACCTTCACTTTCGTTAACGATTTTAATTTTTCTGTCTCTGAGCTGCTCAAGCCTTTCATCAAATCACATACGGCTACCTGAAACTTCTCCTCCGACTTCTTGTTTCTGGTTGCGTCAGAGGAGAAGTTTTAAGCAGCTGCCACGCAACTTGTTTAAAGGCTTGTGCTGCTCGGAGAATCACCAGGGAGGCAAGAAGATGCCCAGACAGCGGCAATCGGGAGGAAGGAGGGATGAGGCTGCTGAACTGTATGATTGGGGATCTCGCACATTCCCTCACTAAACTGCGGAGATAAGACCATTATTAACCGATCCAAGGAATGGTGAATGGTCTTGTCCCTGTAACCGCGGCGACCACTTTTTTTCTCCCCATTTTGGCAGGTTACCCACAGCTAGCCGCAGGTAACAGCCACCATGTCATTCTCTAGCGGTACTTTCAGTGGCGTCGGCAAATCTTGCTTTACTCTTTTCCTACTGTTTTGGGACCAGAAAGCGTTTTCAATTTTATTTTGTTTTGAAGCTGTCACTCTGCTCTGTAGTTATATTAATTATCAAATCCTCCTCTCAAGATGGAATGGCACAAGGAGTTTAAATCTCGTTGAGTGGAAGGAGCGATGCGTTTAAGCCACCATCTTCGTGCATTGCATTGCAGGCTCCCCCCCCCCCTTGATAGGCTATTTTCATTTCAGGCAGCAGTCAGAGATAAAGAGTTTAGTCAGTTGATAGCCAGTGCAGTATCTTATCAACATATTAGAAGACTCTTGAAAACATACTTATTCGATAAATTCTTATAAGAGATTTGAATCTGACAATTTATATAAATTTGTATTTCCTGAGTTTGTTTCAGCTTCTTTGAGCTGTAAACTGCATAGAACTGGAAGGTAATGTGGTATACAAATAAGTGTTGTTACCGATTTCTTTGATAGGACATATTAGTTTTCTCAAAATGATTATTTTACCAACGTGGCTCAATATGCTTCAGAGCTATATGCCCTTGCGTTTGCTGCGTAAAGATGTGCGTAAATTGCAACAGTTGTTTACCACATTTTGCTGGGCCTTGAAGAAACCTAAGATACAGTTTCAGACGATGGTGGGGGAATGGCCTTGGAGGGGGGGTTAGAGCTGCCCAGTATTCAGGATTACAACTATGTTTGCATCTTGTGACACCTGGGTGACTGGGTAGCTAATACTGTGACAACCCCACAGCCAGCTCTGGCTTTGTTCCAGGGTTTATGAAAGGTAAAACTCAGTCTCTGGTCAGAAGTGCTGACCAAGTGAGATGTAAGGAATTGGAATGGGCCCAATAACCCTCAGATTCTAAGTTAGAAAATGAAACTCATTAATATAATATTCCTTAGCAGAAGGTACCTTACTAGTGTAGTTACCTTAGAAAAACTGGTAAAGGTTATAGGAATTGGAAACATTTTCCTTTAAGGAAACCCCAACTCTGGTCCCAGTAGAAGTAATCAGTCTCAGTGCCTGGATGAGCTAGAGCCAAGCCTCTTTCCCAGGAGAGAAAGGTGGGGTTTGGATCCACATAAGCTCAGAGCCCTGAGAGCAGGGGGAGGAGGAGAGAACAGGCAAGACAGACAGCAGGCATTGCAGGTGAAGGAAGGGAGAGAGACTTCCCTTCTCATGGGCTGCAGTGGGGATGTTGAGATGACTGAGGATTTCTCAGACTCAAACCGAGCCCCCCACATTGTTCCCCACACACAGAGTAGATACCGAAGAGGGAGTGGAAAATATGAAAAAGGATCTGCAAAAGTTGGAGGAATGGTCTAATGCCTGGCAACAAAACATTCAATGCAAAGAAATGCAGAGAAATGCATTTGGGGATTAATAATCGGAAGGAATCATATATGCTGGGAGATGAGAAACTGATATGCACGGACAGGGAGAGGGACCTTGGAGTGATAGTGTCCGAAGATCTAAGGCAGTGGCTGCTGCCAGTAGGATGCTGGGCTGTATAAAGAGAGGCGTAGCCAGTAGATGGAAGAAGGTGTTGATGCCCCTGCACAGGTGAGGCCCCACTTGGAGTATTGTGTTCAGTTTTGGAGAACGTATCTGGCAAAGGACATAAGAAGACTTGAAGCAGTCCAGAGGAGGGTGACAAAAATTATAGGAGGCTTGCGCCAGAAGACGTATGAGGAGAAACTGGAAACCCTGAATATGTATACCCTAGAGCAGGGATGTCAAAGTCCCTCCTCGAGGGCCGTAATCCAGTCGGGTTTTCAGGATTTCCCCAATGAATATGCATGAGATCCATTAGCATACAATGAAAGCAGTGCATGTAAATACATCTCATGCATATTCATTAGGGAAATGAAAACCCAACTGGATTGTGGCCCTCAAGGAGGGACTTTGACACCCCTGCCCTAGAGGAAAGGAGGGGCAGGGGAGATACGATTCAGACGTTCAAATACTTGAAGGGTATTAACGTAGAACAAAATATTTTCTAGAGAAAGGAAAATGGTAAAACCAGAGGGCATAATTTGAGGTTGAGGGGTGGTAGATTCAAGAGCAATGTTAGGAAATTCTACTTTACGGAGAGGGTGGTGGATGCCTGGAATGCGCTCCCGAGAGAGGTGGTGGAAAGTAAAACTGTGACTGAGTTCAAAGAAGCGTGGGATGAACACAGAGGATCAAGAATCAGAAAATAATATTAAAAATTGAACTAAGGCCAGTACTGGGCAGACTTGCACGGTCTGTGTCTGTATATGGCCGTTTGGGGGAGGATGGGCTGGAGAGGGCTTAAATGGCTGGGTGGGTGTAGATGGAGTGGAGTAGATTTTGACGGAGATTTCGGCAGTTGGAACCCAAGAACAGTACTGGGTAGAGCTTTGGATTCTTGCCCAGAAATAACTAAGAAGAAAAAATTAAAATTGAATCAGGTTGGGCAGACTGGATAGACCATTCAGGTCTTTATCTGCCGTCATCTACTATGTTCCACAGAGGAGTTTATGGATACCTCTGCTTATCCTGAAGAAATATATGTTTCACCAGAAGGTATGGATATCAGTCCTTAAAGTAGTGATATTTAAAAGGATACTGTTAAAATTCTGCTATGCAAATAGTATAAGAACGTTTTTTCCTGCGCTCGGCAGCCTGTGCACAGAGCTGACTAATCAAACAAGGAAGGAGATTTATGGCTAGATTCACTAAGCCCACAGATCGGACCGGATCCATGAGCAATCCGATCCATGGGCGGGGGGCTGATTCATGAAGCGTCCTCATGCAAATGAGGATGCTCGGAATCACGCCCCAAACCGACTGCACGGATCGCTGAATAACGATCTTGACGCATGCACAGATAATCTGTAGATGGTCTGCACATGCTTACAGAGCAACGACCTTTTTTTATTTTACTTTTTTCTTTTTATATTGAGCCTGTGGTTTTAACCTGCTTTAAACCTGCGGGAGAAGGCCAGGAGAGTTGAGGCAGAAGCAGGGCGACGATCGGGGTAGAGAGCAGGAGAGTCGGGGACAGAGAGCTGGAAAGTCAGGCACAGAGAGCAGGAGAGTCGGGGAAGAAGCAGGGCGGCGATTGGAGCTGGAGCAGGGTGGCGATCAGGGCTGAAGCACGGCGGCAATCAGGGCAGAGAGAAGGAGATTCAGTTGGAAATGACGTGAGCGACTGGTCCCCAGCAATCGCTTGTTTCTTGATTGGCCAGTCTACTTGGTGTTCCAGTTTTTTGTTATTGAATCGCTGCCTGCCTACTTTACATGCTGTTTCCCCTCATTTGTATGCAGGATCGGATAGGATTGGAGGATGATCGGCCACAAGGTTAGTGAATCGGGTTGGAGGGAAATCAGGTCGCTAAGTGGTCACAAAGTGGTCGGGACTTGATCGGTGGGCTTAGTGAATCTAGCCCAAAGTGTACTTCATTTGTAACTGAGCTGCTAAACCTTTTGCTTAGAAGTTTCAAGCCTGATTTTTGCAAAGCTCAGATAACATCTTATTTCATTGTAAACCTTCCTGATAAAGACTACTTGCTGTGTAATGTGTTTGAAAGATTAAGGGCTAGATTCACTAAAGATAGCGACTCAATCACTGTTGGCCGATTCTCTAGCCAATTTTCCAACAGCGATTGAATCACTATCAAGTTTGCATGCAAACCCACTGACTCAATCACTCAGTGAGTGATTGACACATGCACAGAGCCCTAACAGTAGAGACAGGGGAAGGAGCCTATTGTTACTGCTTTCAGGGCTTCTGCTTTCTTTTAATGGAACAGATGTTCTGCGCTGACATAAACACGTACCATCTATCCTATACTAGCACCCCTGAGCCACTGTTCCTCCTCCCCCCCAAACCCCAAAAAGATGGCAGGAGGGATTCCCACGCCCTCCTGCCAGGAAAGAGCTCCCCCCTACCTTCCCCCCCCTTGAAGAAAAAGGCAGGAGGGATTCCCACTTTCTGCTGCCACGAAGGCACCTATGCTCACTCCCTCCCCTTCCCTGAAAAAACAGACAGTAATGATACCCACTCCTTCCTGCCACCCTCACTCTCCAGGCCCCCGTGCCCTGTACCTTAAAGTTGGGAGCAGAAGGTACTGAAAACACCTCCTGCTCCTCTTCTCTTCGTGATGATACTGGGCCTTAGGTCCCTCCTCGGTACATCATGTGATGCATGGGGAGGGGCCTAAGGCCCTGATTGGCTCAGGCCTGAGTTGTCTGAGACAATCAGGGACTTCCTTAGGCACCTTCCTAAGTAAGTCCTTGATTAGAGTTCTGGCTCTTGAAGCTATGTTTTTCTTAAAATTTCCATTCAAGTGTATAATTAAGTTACATGAAAAGGAATTTATATTTTGGGATCCTGTCCAGCTACAACAATTTCTAATTATGAAGGAAAGTGAGAAAAAATAATTATTTTCTTTTAATTTACTTTTTTGAGTAACTTGCTAAAAAGCTGAAACAAAATTAAATATTGTATTTAAAATACATGCCCATAGTGAATTTCATGAAAAATATATACATTTTTAAGGAAGGACGTTAACCTATGTCAATAACTTATGTATTTGGGTAAAAATAAGTTGGCCACTGTTCAAGCAGGAAACACAGCAAGAAACAAAAATGCCACTATAAAACACTGAAAGGTATTTAGAGAAAGATTAAAGACATTTTTCCTTTTAGAGAAGGCTCAATTTTTGAACTGCTTCTACCCAAAGCAGCAACATTCTCAATGCTATTAATTCTATCCAGGAAAACTTACGAGGGCTGTACACCATAGCTTAGTATGGAGTGAAAATCCACAGAAGAATCTCTGGTTTCCTCATCAGTTAAAACTGGATATTGCTGATTTTCACCTTTAGAGAAACAATATTATTACAGAAAAATTTTCAATTAAGATTCAAAATAAATATATGGAAATGAATGCTACTACTGATATAAAATGTAAGTCGTTATTACAATATTTATATGCACATACCGATTTCAAAGATCTCTTTATCTAATTATCTTTATACTGGCTTAGATACTGTTATTGTATTGTAATTTTTATTTTAGTTTATTAACAAGATCTAACAATGTAACATATTAATATCCTAAAGTATTTTTTTATTTGTTTGTTTGTTGTTATTTTTAACTTAGGCAGCCACATGGGCAGCGGAGCAGTGAAGGAAGGAGGCGCCCAACATTGCCTTGCTGTGCCCCCCTGTACTCCTTAACCACCTCTTGAAATATTCGCTGGCAGCAAGAAGCATCTCCTACTTGCTGCTCATGTCAGCCTCCCTCTGACGTCATTTCTCGGTCCTGCACCCATGAAGTGATGTCAGATGCAGAGCAGAAGCCAGCGCAAGCAGCAGGTAGGAGATGCTGCTTGCGCCGGTGAAGTTTTGAAGAGGTATGTGGGTGGAGAAGTGATGGTGCCCCCACCAAGATGGTGCCCGGGGCAGTCCGTCCCCCCCCCTTCTACACCACTGCATATGGGTTAAGGCTTAGATTGAGATATAATGGAAATCTCCTTGCCAGTTATCCAAGCTGCTGCTCTTCATAAAGACAAACACTAATGCAGTCTCCAAGTATGATAGAACTCATTATATAGCCAATTAAAATTTTGGATCAGAAAATGAAATAAACAGTAGAATACAAACCTGTCATATTTTTTACACTACAGCCCAAAATCCTTGCCATCACAACTTCTAACCAGTGAGACATAGTCAAAAGTTGAGATACAGTGTCTGCATCCTCACTAAGGAAGAACAAGCAGCATAAGTTTAACATGAAAAGACAAAAGAAGCAGACACAAATAGAAAAATATGTGACGCTGTGATTAGACTAAAAGGAGTTTATTTTAATAAAGAATTTTCTAATTCTCTTGACTGACAGGCTTGCTTAATCATAACCAAACATAATTTCTTGATTGTAAAACTTTGGGGGCCAGAAGTAAAAAGTGCACACTCTTATGGAAGTGCACAGCACCTAAATGATTTTTCTCACAAACACAAAAAAATCATATCTAACAAAAGCAATAACCCTCCCACAAACGATTCTCTATTTCCTTTTACAAAGAGGTTCTCCTGAATGACCAAGAAACCAGTTTCCTGGATGGAGATGGTACAATCAGGCACTTATTTTTTTCAAAACCAGAAAGATGAAAGATTGCTGCCATAAAATCATAAAGCAGTTCCAGTATAAACAAATGATGCAAATCACAAAGTAGCATTTCAGGGAAGGGGCGATTTTGCTACTTTTTCTCCATCCTCAATACTTAGCTATAGCTATCAGAAATGTATATAACTCAACATCTATCAATCTGTATATCGATATAGATACATACATACATAGATGTGCCTGTATATTTACTGAATTACTACTTATCTATGGAAATAGATCTCTCTGTCTCTAGATATATAACTATATCTATAGCCAAGTGGAAAACTCAGTCACCGTTGAATGGAGAAATAACCTGGTGATTAGAGCACCGGGTTGACAACCAAAGAAGCCTGGATCAAATCCTGCTGCTGCTCCTTTTGATCTTGAACAAGTCACTTAACCCTCCAATTGTCTGAGGTATAAACTTTGATTATAAGACCTCTGGGGACAGATAAATACCTGGAGTACCTGAATGTTAATGCATCTTGAGGTATTGCTGAAATGGTGTGAGCCTTGTAGTGTGGTCACTGATGTCTGACAAAAAGGTAACTCAGTGACTCATTCTATACTATTAAAAATGAAGGCACTTACTTATTTATCTGTTGTGCTTGCAGTGGAATGATGGGAATCACAGTATTGCACAGAGACTTGCAGAGTGGGCAGAGGTACTCTCCATTCTCCAGGTCAAAAATAAGTTCCACATGCAGGCGATGGCGAGAATTTACATTCATCGCTTCAAAATATCTGTAACATTCAATAAGAGATATGCCAGTTTATACCAAAATGGAAGACAGATAAAGCACAGTTACTTAACTATAACAGGTGTTATCTGAGGACAGAGGGCAAATATTCTCGCATATGGGTGACGTCAACCATGGAGTTTCTGGTAAGGACAATGCAAAAGTGTACTGTCATTTTAAAAGTCTAGAGACTGCCAATGCCTGAGCATCTTCCCACCCAACATTGGCTAGGGAAGAGAGGGTTATGAGAATATCTGTCTGCTATCCCTGGATAACATCTGTTACAGGTAAGTAACTGTGCTTTATACTAGGACAAGTAGGCAGCATATTCTCACAGGTGGGACAGCCCTAGTTGCCAGGATCATACCTCTGAGAAAACATGTTTGATTCTTTTTCTTTTTTTTTTTTAATCTAGCAATTTTCTTTTTTTTCCCAATTCTTTATTCATTTTTAAAAACTTACAATAAGTGTAACAGCATATATAACATTTTAAACTCAAATACAGCACTTAATATTCTGTTAAAATCCACATCAGAATTTATCCCCCTCCCCCCTAATCAATAACATTTTTTAAATTCAAGAAAATCTACCATAAGCCCCATTCCTACATATCTTATTTAATAATCAAACCAAAAAACCCTTTCCCCCCCTCCCCCCGGATGTGCATTTTTAAGGGGAAAAATAATATTCAGTCATTATAATATTTTGTTAATGACTCCCAAATCTCCTGAAATTTTCTAAAATTCCCCTTCTGTGTGGCTATTGTCCTTTCCATTTTATAAATGTGACAAAGAATTCCACCAAAAACTGTAATTAAGTCTCTTCCAGTTTTTCCAATTACTCATAATCTGTTGTATGGCAACCCCTGTCATAATAAGTAGAAGCCTGTTATTCTTAGATGATATTTGGCTCTTAGCCCTCATTGACATGCCAAACAGCACAGTATCATACGATAATGCTACTGGATTTTCCAACATACAATTTATTTGACCCCATATTGATTTCCAAAAAGCAAGAATCAAGGGACAATAGAATAACAAATTATTTAATGTCCCAGCTTCAAGATGACAGTGCCAGCATCTATTAGATTTAGAGCTATCTAACTTCTGTAAACGAACCGGGGTCCAAAATGCTTTATGTAATAGAAAAAAACATGTTTGTCTCATAGATGCCATTGAGATGCAGTAATTTGATGCTTAGTATTAGATAAGATATAGGAGGGGTGGGAATGTGAAAGATAATTATTGATAATTGGTTACTATTAATATGGGTGGGTGGGTAGGGATTCTTTTATATTTATATATTTGAAGGAATTTAAGTAAGATTGTCAAGTGATTAGTTAAAGTTTTTTCTGTTTGAACATTATACACTTGCTGTAATATTTGAAAATGAATAAAGATTTTTAAAAAAAAAATTTGATGCTTAATTTCAATGCTCCAAATGCCCCGAAGACCCGTCTTTGTTTTTTTAGTCAAAAATCCAGATATCAATTTGTACCACTGAGCAGCCTGGTGTCCCAGAAAGTCCACCTGAAATCACAAGAACGGCAAACTATACCGATCACTAAGATTTTTCCATTCGGGGAACCCTACCTGAATGGCCTACCATCATGTAAATTCTGCCATTTGCTGCCATTCCTTTTCCTGAGCCAACAGCAAACCCTTCACATTTCCCCCCATTTTTTAGTCCTACTCTTTTGCAGCCATCTCTCCCCCACCCCAAATACTCACTTGTTTTGATTCTCTCCAAAGACCATGTGCACATTTTTGCTTTCCCCCCAACCCTTGCAACTCAGCCCCTCTTTCCTGTGACTAAAGCAGCCTTCCCATTGGCTGGAGCCTACTATAGCCTCTGTAGTTGAAGGGAGAAACACAAAGATGTAGTGGGTTAAACTCTGAAAAATATCCACACTTAACTATCCTTCTGGCTTTGACACATATAATTTACAACTTTTTAAGAGTCCTGAAAAAATTGAGACAGTTGGCAATCTTAGCTCCCTGAATCCTGAGCACATCTGACCCCACCCCGGCACATGCCTAGTTTGCCTATGCCTTAATCTGGCTTTGCACAGATAGATGAATAGAAAATCATGTCCACTTACTTCTGCCAACAAGCTGCATGCATCACATGACCACAGCTACCTGTGTGGGTCCCACAGATCAAGTCAGGATCCATGAAATGAGGATCAAATGTTTCTGAGAAAGGTGCAAAGTATACAAATGTACATTTGAGTTACATGATGAATTTATTCTTTAGTGTAAAATAACTATACTTAGAAACTGAAACTTAAGAGAGCAATTTTGAGCCTGGTCCTGAAAGCCAATTTATGAAAGGAAACTTTGAAACAGATCATAACAGTTTAAGATTGAGGATAAAGCCTGGAAGTTCATTGGGCAGATGGAGTAAGGGTTCAAACAGATGAGGTCTGTCATACTAATCTATTTTATATTTATTAATAAATATATTGCTCTGTGTGTTTTGATTGCAATTTTTTAAAATTATGTTTGTATTTACATTGTAAGCCACTCGGGTATGGAGTTGAAAAACAGTACTGTATATAAAAAAATATAATAAACTAAGCAAATTTCTGAGATGCTCCCTGTGAAAATGCCACTGGTTTCTTTTTAACCCTCATACTTTGCAGCTGCAAAGTATGCAAGTTAGAAGTATGAAGAGCAGGTTCTCAGATTTGGAAATGAAATATTTATGCTTACTTTTTCAGACCCACCTCTATCTAGCACCATATTAAAGCCCTAGAGCAACTTTTAACAAGTCATTTCCTATAGGAAATTATCTAAAAAATGCCTTTTAAAAATGCATTTGAAATATCATTACTTTCATATGTTTTCTTCTGTGATTCCTTGATTCTTCTGCTTTCTAAAGCAGACTGCACCCAGTATTGAATTTATTATGGTGAAATTTGATCTTGTTAATTTTCTTTCCTGGAGTCCTACCAGACCTATCCAAAACCAATAAGCAATATGTCTGCCAACCAGGAAATGGGAGATAGAGCCAATCAAAAGCAAGATCTGGACTAGACAGGGCACCGTGCAGGCATAGCTTTTCAGTATTCTCATGTCAAAGCAATGGAAGCACGGATACTTGACTAGATGAACTATTGGTCTGACCCAGTATGGAATTCTTATGTACTTATGTTAGCGGATTGGTCAATAAAATCATCTGGGTGGCTCACAATCAAAATATCCTGGGGAGAGCACTGCACATACTGCCATATGCTGTAAAAATGGCATGTATCTATATATCAAATGTCTGGCAGCAATATATTTGATGAGTTTTTGATCAATTTAACTTGGGTTTAAAATGCATATAATATTAATCATATAACACAGTCTATAAGGTGGCATATATCTAGACATATTTATGCTGTCCCTTTGAAAAACTCTATAAAATATAAGGTTTTTATAGTACTATAAAACTAAGATTACATATATGGAATGAGATTTTCATGAGTATGTGGAGGGGTGTCACCACAAAATCCGTAGGAAAATATTAACTACACTTTACAAGTTTAACTTCCTTTAGAACCTATAACACCCTTATTCTGCTAATGAAACAATGAACTATTATGAGTAAAGTAAATCTAGGATGCAAGCAAGCATCTCATGAAAGTAGCAGAACACAAATACGTACCACCTGAGTGCACAATAGATTTCCCTCTGTTCTGGGTTAAAGCAGTTGATTTCTGAACGCAGGCTGTCAGGACCATAGCATCAGCATCCACTCTCACTTCCTGTTCCTCCTGACACAAGATGCAAGTCAAGACTTCTTTTTTAGGGATAAATGGATCTCGCTTGGGTCCCAAGGCTATCCTTGAGTAATCTATAGCCACAGGTGTACTATTAGAGCCAAAGACAGAATTAAAGATAAGCAAACAATTAACACTATTCAAGAGCCATAGAGCATACTAAAAAACTGAAAGGGGAGGTCTGCAAAAAGAAGAACAGGGATTTAAAAAGTCTGGCCAAATCAGTACATAGATAACTGTTGTATAACAAATTCAGGAGAGCAATAAGCATTCATACTACTTTCCTTCAAACAGTTACTCAAACATGTCTACCACCTCCTATATTCATATTCTATCAATAAAAGGAGAACACAGAAGATACAGGTTTGCCTGCACATTGCTGATGAGACTGCAATGTAGATGTAAAAGAAATAAATCATGATATATTTATTTTTTAAAAATTATAGCCTGCTATTCTTTAAAAACATTGATATAGTTTACAATCAAGTAGCAAAATTGAGCACACTAAACCAAACTCCCCCCCCCCACCAAAAAATAGACCCTAGGGGGCAAAAATAAATATAATAAAAATTGTACAAAAATAAACACCATAAAATGAAAAGTAAATATCAAAACTAACAACTGAGGTCCATTGGAAACACTTGCTGGAATAAAAAAGCTTTCAGTGCTTACAAAAAGACATTGGCTCCACAATACAGGAGCAACTGACAAAAAGAAAACAAACTCCACCTGACATATATTGGATATTTGAGTTTTTGAATTTCATTTGTCTTACTTTTCTTCTTCAGCTGTGGTACTGACTCTTTCCTGAGTCTCTCCTGTAGTCTCATAAAGTAATTTATGACTTTCAATAAAATTTCTTTGTAGTGCTGACATCTGGGCCATGATCTTCTGTCGGTGTAGTCTGGCTGCCTCAGCTTTCCTTTTCCTTTTCTCCTTGTCTTGGGTATTCTGTACCTCACAGAAAATTCCAGGAAAAGCAGAAAATGGTAAATCATAAAATATTCAAGATAATACAATTGATGTATTGCAGGTAGCATTAGTATTACAGCAAACTTTCACAGGAAATTAGTTTGTGCCTCCATAGTCATAGTAATGTGCAATGGTGGTCTCTGATCTTGGGACTGCAAGAGTTGGTAAAATGCTCTCCAAATCATTTTTGCCAAATTTCTGGTGATCTGTGAGGCAAGCCCACACCACCTTTTCCTACCACACTGCCCATAAATGTGTATATACCTACCCCAGTTATACTATTCTTATATATCAGCGTTGCCCTATTTTTTAAAAATCCCTTGAGCATATCACTTGCTCCTGCCATGTCTGCACCACCTTGATAAATGGCATCACTGACTCTAGATGGCTACATTTATCCAAGCAAATAAGCTGGGTAGACACCTTTATGTAAATGTCAGCTATCTTTTGGCTATCCCTAGAGCTATCTAGTTTGTTTTCAAGAAGTTGAGTACAAAAGCTTCTCTCTTTTCCCCCTCCCAAAATTTAACACTAAAGGGCTGCTTTGCAAGATTTTGCTTCTAGCAGATCAATATTAATTTTAAAGACACTTTTGCAGATAGTGGACCATGCAAAAAGTTTACAGTTGGGTCATTCCAGGTCAAGAGGTCCAGAACTCCCCATTTGACCATCTCGGAAATTGCTGAAAATTTTTCAGGGGATAGATTGGGACCTCTAAGATATCCAAAGTTTGGGGGGCATGATCTCAACCAGGTCCAGAGTTAGCAGCCTTTTATTTGGGCCACCTTTTTATATCTGTGGAAGATCTCTAGCGTGGACCCTCCTTGAAATTATAATCAACTGATATGGAATTACCCAGTTGCAAAGCAGCAAACTTGAGTTTTCACAAAAAGCACTTTGTGAGCTGCATGTGTTTTTGCATATTTCATCACAGAAATAGCATAGTTATTCACCTGTAGCGAGTGGGTGTTATCCGAGGACAGGCAGATATTCTCATATGTGGGTGACATCATCCACAGAACCCTAGCAAGGAGAGTCAAAAAGTGTACTGTCACTTTGAAAGAGTGCCCGTACAGTGTGCGAGCTGGTGCCTTCCTGTCTGACGTCAGCTCGTGGGATAACCAGTTTAGTAACAAAGCTATGAAGTCAACAAGAGGAAGAGGGAGGATTATGAGAAAATCTGCCTGCTGTTCTCAGATAACACTTGCTACAGGTGAGTAACTATGTTTTATCTGAGGACAAGCAAGCAGTATATTCTCACATGTGGAACTCCTTAGCTGCCAGGATCATGCCTCTGCGAAGAGGATTATTGACAACTACAATGAGCCTGGCAAAACCAAGAGGGTTGGAAGGATGCTGGCATCTAAGTGGAAAATAAATTTTGTAGAACTGCTTGGTCAAACTGACAAAATATCTGGAATGATTCTTCAAATAATGGTGGGATGTAAATGTATGAATTGAGGACTAGGTGGCTGCTCTACAGATGATCACAATAGGAGTAAAGTGCAGATGGACTACTAAAGTAGCCATTAGTCGAACTTTATGTGCCATGACACGGCTTGTAAGAATTAGCCCAGCCTGAGCAAAAAAATCCCCATCATGTTGAAAAGGTTATCCTGCTGCTACTATTTGGGTTTTTGCCAGGTACTTGTGATTTGGACTGGCCTCCATGAAGACAGGATACTGGTTAGATGGGTCATTGGTCTGATCCAGTATGGCTATTCTTATGTTCTTAAGTCTGTTTGGACTGAATAACAAAACAGTTGAGTGGAAGTGTTTGTGAGGCTTGGTATGATCCAAGTAATAAGCAATAGCACGTCTATATTCCACTGTGTGAAGAGTTTATTCACCAGGGTGAGAATGTGGCCTTGGGAAGAAGACAGATCGAACTATGGACTGGTTCAGATGAAATTTGGATATGATCATCGGGATGAATGCAAAGAACCATCCTATCATGGTAGTACGTTGTGTAAGGAGGATCCGACACAAGCGCTTGAGGTTCACTGACTTGCCAAGATGATGTGAGAGATATGAGGAATGCTATTATTTGTACATCCCTTGGTATCCAAATTCATGAAAGGCCTTTACCATACAAACCACCTCTTAAGCCTTCTCCCGTGGCTTATGACCTTAAAGTTGTACTTTCCACTCTGATGAAGCCTCCATTTAAAGCACTCTCAACTTCATCCATCAGACACCTTGCTTGAAAAGTAGTTTCTTTTATGTTAACTACTTCAGAGCATACCATGAAGAAAGCCACAGCACAGTGGCTGAAACGTCAATTTCTACCTGACAAAGATCCACAATGAATATGCATGGAAATGATTTGCATAGAATGGAGGCAATATATGCAAACCGATCTCATGCCTATTCATTGTGGATATCCTGAAAACCTGACTGGCAAGGGGGTACTCCAGGACAGACTTGAGAAACACTGCTCTAAGGCTCTGTGAGATGTAATTAGTCCCACAGAATTAAAGAAACCGTCAGTTTAATGTAAAATAGGAGAGTTTTCATATATATGAATTAAGATGTCTAGGCTTCTGTGTGACAGAAAGAGTTGAGATTGAATAGTCTCCAGGAGAGCTGTCCTGTACTGCAAATAAAGTTACATTACATTACATTAGGGATTTCTATTCCGCCATTACCTTGCAGTTCAAGGCGGTTTACAAATGGTTTGTTCGGAGTAGTTTGTACATTTCTTTAGAGTTGTTAAGGATTACATCTGAGTTGACATGATATTAGAAGTTCATATGTAGTAGTTGCAGATGATGCAGGTGTTAGTTTGGTTTTATGTGTTTTATGACTAGAAGGGTTTTGGGGTTTTTTTTGAAGGTTTTGTAGTCTGTGGTCGTGGTCAATGGGTTGTAGAGTTGTGGGTCGAGTTTTGCAGCTTGAGTGGCTAGGAGGTTGTCGTACAGCTTTTTTCTTTTGACGTTTTTGGTTGGAGAGTGTGTGAATGGTGCGTGGATTCTCCTATGTCTGGTTGAGGTGGATTGAACTACCGTATTTTCACGCATATAACGCGCGCGTTATACGCGTTTTTACCTACCGCGCATACCCCTCGCGCGTTATATGCGTGAGCGCGGTATACGAAAGTTTTAAAACATAGTTCCCACCCCGCCCGACTCACCCCCCCCAGCAGGACCACTCGCACCCCCACCCCGAACGACCACTCGCACGCGCTCCCACCCGCACCCGCATCCACGATCGGAGCAAGAGGGAGCCCAAGCCCTCTTGCCCGGCCGACTCCCCGACGTCCGATACATCCCCCCCCCCCCCGGCAGGACCACTCGCACCCCCACCCCGAAGGACCGCCGACTTCCCGACAATATCGGGCCAGAAGGGAGCCCAAACCCTCCTGGCCACGGCGACCCCCTAACCCCACCCCGCACTACATTACGGGCAGGAGGGATCCCAGGCCCTCCTGCCCTCGACGCAAACCCCCCTCCCCCCCAACGACCGTCCCCCCCCCAAGAACCTCCGACCGCCCCCCCCAGCCGACCCGCGACCCCCCTGGCCGACCCCCACGACCCCCCCACCCCCCTTCCCCGTACCTTTGGAAGTTGGCCGGACAGACGGGAGCCAAACCCGCCTGTCCGGCAGGCAGCCAACGAAGGAATGAGGCCGGATTGGCCCATCCGTCCTAAAGCTCCGCCTACTGGTGGGGCCTAAGGCGCGTGGGCCAATCAGAATAGGCCCTGGAGCCTTAGGTCCCACCTGGGGGCGCGGCCTGAGGCACATGGTCGGGTTGGGCCCATGTGCCTCAGGCCGCGCCCCCAGGTGGGACCTAAGGCTCCAGGGCCTATTCTGATTGGCCCACGCGCCTTAGGCCCCACCAGTAGGCGGAGCTTTAGGACGGATGGGCCAATCCGGCCTCATTCCTTCGTTGGCTGCCTGCCGGACAGGCGGGTTTGGCTCCCGTCTGTCCGGCCAACTTCCAAAGGTACGGGGAAGGGGGGTGGGGGGGTCGTGGGGGTCGGCCAGGGGGGTCGCGGGTCGGCTGGGGGGGCGGTCGGAGGTTCTTGGGGGGGGGACGGTCGTTGGGGGGAGGGGGGTTTGCGTCGAGGGCAGGAGGGCCTGGGATCCCTCCTGCCCGTAATGTAGTGCGGGGTGGGGTTAGGGGGTCGCCGTGGCCAGGAGGGTTTGGGCTCCCTTCTGGCCCAACTACCAAAGGTACGGGGAAGGGGGGTGGGGGCGTCGTGGGGGTCGCCAGGGGGGTCGCGGGTCGGCTGGGGGGGCGGTCGGAGGTTCTTGGGGGGGGGCGGTCGTTGGGGGGGAGGGGGGTTTGCGTCGAGGGCAGGAGGGCCTGGGATCCCTCCTGCCCGTAATGTAGTGCGGGGTGGGGGTAGGGGGTCGCCGTGGCCAGGAGGGTTTGGGCTCCCTCCTGGCCCGATATTGTCGGGGAGTCGGCGGTCCTTCGGGGTGGGGGTGCGAATGGTCCTGCCGGGGGGGGGGGATGAATCGGACGTCGGGGGGGGTGAACGGAGAGTCGGGACAGCGCACGGAGAGGCGGGGCAGTGCACGGAAGTCAGGGGGGTGAACGGAGAGTCGGGACAGCGCACGGAAAGTCAGGGCAGTGCATGGAAGTCAGGGGGGGGTGAACGGAGAGTCGGGACAGCGCACGGAGAGGCGGGGCAGTGCACGGAAGTCAGGGGGGGGTGAACGGAGAGGCGGGACAGCGCACGGAGAGGCGGGGCAGTGCACGGAAGTCAGGGGGGGTGAACGGAGAGTCGGGACAGCGCACGGAAAGTCAGGGCAGTGCACGGAAGTCAGGGGGGGGTGAACGGAGAGTCGGGACAGCGCACGGAGAGGCGGGGCAGTGCACGGAAGTCAGGGGGGGTGAACGGAGAGTCGGGACAGCGCACGGAGAGGCGGGGCAGTGCACGGAAGTCAGGGGGGGTGAACGGAGAGTCGGGACAGCGCACGGAGAGGCGGGGCAGTGCACGGAAGTCAGGGGGGTGAACGGAGAGTCGGGCAGCATGCGCGGTATAATCGTGAGCGCGTTATACCAAAGTTTTTGTGCTTATCATCGTGATTTCTGCGCGCTATACACGTGTGCGCGTTTTATACGGGTGCGTGTTATTTGCGTGAAAATACGGTAGTCGTTTGTTCCAATAGGCTGGGCTGTCTCTGTTTATTGCTTTAAATAGTAGGCAGTAAAATTTGAAGTGTATTCTCGCTTGTATTGGGAGCCAGTGTGAGTCGTGGTATGCCTCTGTGATGTGGTCATATTTCTTCAGTGAGCAGACCAGTCTTATGAAGTTCTCATAAGTAATTGTGAAACTGATGAATCAAAGTGCTTATTATGAAGAGGTCATATTTGATCCATAACAGCCAAGGATTCGGGGTGATGTTGCCAGAAAAACTGTTGGTAAATGTACAGATGGTATCGCTGGTACCAATATCTACAAATATTGGTGGTGGTATTGTTGGTACCAATACTGGCAAAGGTATATAGGCAATGGCAGTGCTGGTACCAATAGTGGCAAAGGTATATTAGCGATGGTAGTGTCGGTACCAATATTGGCAAAGATACATAGACAATAGCAGTGCTGGTACCAATATTCGCAAAGGTACATTAATAATGGTAGTGTCAGTAACAATACTGGCAAAGATGCATAGACAATGGCAGTGCTGGTACCAATATTCGCAAAGGTACATTAATAATGGTAGTGTCAGTATCAATACTGGCAAAGATATATAGGCAATGGCAGCTCTGGTACCAATATAAACAAAGGTGCATTAATGATGGTAATGTTGGTACCTATATTGGCAATGGTATATAGGCGCTAGTAGTGATAATGGCAAAGGTACATTATGTGGTGCTAATGGTGATACCATTGTTGGTAACAGCACATTAGGTTTTGATATCGTTAGTACCAATACTGACAAAGGTGCTGGTGGTGCTGGTATAAATCTTGGTACGGGTACAGTCAGTCAGGAAGCTTTGGTACAAACATTGTAAAAGGCACATTAGGCAATGTGAGCTCTTGTACTAATAGTGTCATAGATCCATGAAGTGTTAGTTGCATGGGTACCAATTTAGGCAAAGGTACATTAGGTAGAGTGTGTGTTGGGCAATAAAGTGTTAGAAACCTTAATGCCTAAGACTCCTTAACACAAAGTTTGGAATGATAGTTGTTAGACCTTGATGTATTGATGGTCAGACTAATGGAAGATTTTTCATGACAAAGAATATCCCAAGGACCGTTCTGAAAAGCTTGAGAGTGGAGGTAGTAGGTCTTGTCCAGGAAAAGAAAACAGGATCCTAGAGAAATTCAGAAAACTTTCTCCTTCAATAAGTCTATATGGAATAGAGCCCCTCAGACTTCTGCTCTAGACTGGAGCTGGAGGAGCGCATTCCAGGCATCTACTACCCTCTCCGTAAAGTAGAATTTCCTAACATTTCTCCTGAATCTACCACCCCTCAATCTCAAATTATGTTCCTTTCTCTGGAAAAGATTTTGTTCTACGTTAATACCCTTCAAGTATTTGAACGTCTGAATCATATCTCCCCTGTCTCTCCTTTCCTCTAGGGTATACATATTCAGGGCTTCCAGTCTCTCCTCATACGTCTTCTGGCGCAAGCCTCCTATCATTTTCGTCAACCTCCTCTGGACCACCTCGAGTTTTCTTACGTCCTTCGCCAGATACGGTCTCCAAAATTGAACACAATACTCCAAGTGGGGCCTTACCAATGACCTCTACAGGGGCATCAACACCTTCTTCCTTCTACTGACTACGCCTCTCTTTATACAGCCCAGCATCCTTCTGGCAGCAGCCACTGCCTTGTCACACTGTTTTTTCACCTTTAGATCTTCGGACACTATCACCCCAAGGTCCCTCTCCCCGTCCGTGCATATCAGCTTCTCTCCTCCCAGCATATACGGTTCCTTTCTATTATTAATCCTCAAATGCATTACTCTGCATTTCTTTGCATTGAATTTTAGTTGCCAGGCATTAGACCATTCCTCTAACTTTTGCAGATCCTTTTCCACTCCCTCTTCGGTGTCTACTCTGTTACAAATCTTGGTATCATCTGCAAAAAGGCACTCTTTTCCTTCTAACCCTTCAGCAATGTCACTCACAAACATATTGAACAGGATTGGCCCCAGCACCGAACCCTGAGGGACTCCACTACTCACCTTTCCTTCCTTCGAGCGACTTCCATTAACCACCACCCTCTGGCGTCTGTCCGACAGCCAGTTTCTGACCCAGTTCACCACTTTGGGTCCTAACTTCAGCCCTTCAAGTTTGTTCAACAGCCTCCTATGAGGAACTGTATCAAAGGTTTTGCTGAAATCCAAGTAAATTACATCTAGCATATGTCCTCGAGCCAGCTCTCTGGTCACCCAATCAAAAAATTCAATCAGGTTCTTTTGGCACGATTTACCTTTTGTAAAGCCATGTTGCCTTGGATCCCGTAACCCATTAGATTCAAGGAAGTACACTATCCTTTCTTTCAGCAAAACTTCTGTATTTCTGCCCTTCTCCATCTTGTATCGGTAAGTTTATGTTCGTCAGTGCGTTTGATTGTCTGTAGCATTGTTTGTAATTTGTTTTTAATGTACATTTTTATTATACTCTGTTTTTATATTATGCAAAACCACTTTGAATTTTTAATAAGGGGGTATATCAAATTTTTAATAAACCTGAAACCTGTAATTATCTGGTCATCTAATCTTAATTCTATTTTTTTTTTTTTTTGTAATTCTTTATTCATTTTTAAATCAAATAACAAGTGCACAAAAATATATCATAAATTAATTCCAATATAGCACTGTAATATCTAACACATAAAATCTAATAGATAAAACCCTTCCCACCCACCCACCCTTCGTCAATTTTTCAACAAAATATATTATACTATATTATACAATTATTATAAACATAGCTTTTAAATTTCACCCCAAATCCTCCCTCCCCCTTGAGTGTGCATAAATAAATCTAAAAAAAAGAAAAGGAAAAAAAAAGAATTGATTCCTATTCATCACAATACTTTTCCAATGGCCCCCAAATCTTTGCAAAGTTACTATAATTCCCTTTTTGCAACGCTATTGCTCTTTCCATCTTAAAAATATGACATAACAAATTCCACCAGAATGTGTAATTAAGATTATTGTAATTTTTCCAATTATTGGTAATATGTTGAATGGCAACCCCTGTCATAATTAATAAAAGTTTGTTGTTATGTGACGATATTTGACTCTTTTTCCTCATAGCTATTCCAAATAAAACAGCATCATAGGAAAGCGCAACATGGTTTTCCAATAAAGAATTTACTTGAGTCCAGATTGAATTCCAAAATAACTTGATATAGGGACAATAATAAAGTAGATGGTCCAGTGTCCCTGGTTCCAGATTACAGTGCCAACATTTATTGGACTTAGAGCTATCTAATTTTTGTAAACGAACAGAGGTCCAAAACGCTCTATGCAACAAAAAGAACCAAGTTTGCCTCATAGATGCTGACACTGTACATCTCATCCTCCAAGACCAAATTCGTGGCCATTGAGATGCAGAAATCTGAAGCTTAATCTCAAAGCTCCAAATGTCTCTAAGACCAAATTTTGGTTTTTTTATTCAAATATCCAGATAATAATTTATACCACAATGCGGCTTGATGTTCTAGGAAATCTGCTTGGAAGCACAGGAACTCCAGACTATATTGATTGTTAAGATTTTTCCATTCAGGGAACCCCACGAGATGCCCGCACCGCGCATGCGCCAGTGCCTTCCCGCCCGATGGTCCGGGCGTGTCTCCTCAGTTCTTTTTCTTCCGCGGAGCTGAGAAGTTTACTTCAATTCTGCGCCAATTGAACCCGTTTTTTCGCCTTCTGCATCGCCGCAGTTTGAATTCTTTTGCTCTTGCCGTGCGTTTGTTTCTTTCTTTGATTTCTTTTCAAAAAAAAATAAAAATAATTTTTCCTTCCGACACCGGGTCGGCCGCGTGGCTTGGGCCCCGCGCCTTCGACCTTGCGGCGGAGGTTTTCCGGCCTATGTCCCGGCCGATCACCGGTTTTAAAAAGTGTAGCAAGTGCCAGCGCGCGATTTCGCTCACGGACCCGCATCAACGCTGCCTGCAGTGTCTGGGCTCGGACCACCTTCCGAAATCGAACCGGCCTTGCTCCACTCTCACAGCGCGTGCGTTTAAATGCCGCTGTTTGTTGTGGGAGTCGATGTTCAAGATGGAAGCTGTGTTGGATCTTTCGGCTTCGACATCGACTGGTGCTTCGACTCCGTCTGCGAAGCCCTCTGCCTCTCCTGCAGCTTCGGGCCTTCTGAAACCGGCATCGTTTACTTCGGTTTCGGCCTCGACCTCGGCGCCGGTGCCTTCCTCCGTCTCCTCGGAACAGGTACCGACCCCTACAGTTCCACCGGTGGTGCTCAAAGTGCCGAAGGCTGGCAAGCAAAAGCACTTGGCACCGAAAGAGTGCGGAGACCGTGCGGAAGGGCCCCCTTTTGGTGCGGATCCCTCCATATCGGCTTCGTTGAGGTCCATTTTGGAGGCTCAGTTTGTGGAACTCATGACCACCATGGGACCCCGGCTGATTGCCACGATCCAGGGTGACCTCCTAGTTCCGAATCCGAGGGGCGGCCCCTCCTCCTCCTCCGCGACGCACGACCTCGTTGCTCGGCGAGGAGGAGCGACGGTCGATGGCCGGTCCCTCGAGGAAGGCCTGCTTTAGCGAAATGTCTCCCTTGTAGCTGATCCCCTCGAGGAAGGCCTCCCTTAGTGACTTGCCTCCTTTGGAGCCTATTACCTCTCCCCATCACACAATGTGGCATCCACCCTCGGGGCCTCCCAGCCCTGGGCATAGCAAGAAACAGGACGAGTTCTTCCGAACCCCCTATCAAGCCTGGGCGGTGTCGCGGGAGGCGTCGAATCTTCCGCCTCTCCGATCTACGGCCTCGAGTCCTATCTGCTCTTTGGAGGCTTCTGGGGATCAGTATTCTCACCGGCGGTCTCGATCCCCCTCCAGGCATCCAGAGGGGCATCGATCCAGGCACTCTTCGAGGCATTCCTCTCGGCACTCAACCGTCTCTCCTCAAAAGAAACTGCCTCGTATGGGGTACTCTGCTTCGGCTGGGTCTTCTCCTCTGGGTCCGGAGTTCGAGGACCCCGATGTTTTTCACTCACCCTGTTGTTCGCAGGCCTCTGTAGAGCCCGAGGCCTCGTCTTCTTCCAGTCCTTCTCGACGACTGGCGCTGGCAGACCAACTGTCTTTTTCCTCGTTTCTAAGACAAATGGCGGATGACCTGGACATTACCCTCGATTCTGGTTCTCGATACTCCAAGGAGTACCTCGATACCATGCACTTGCCTCATCCCCCAGCCGAGTCCCTGCGCCTGCCTCTGCATAAGCTCCTTGACCAGACCTTCATGAGATGTTTTGAGTCTCCTTACTCTATCCCTGCGGTCCCTGGAAAATTGGATGCTCGGTACCGCACGGTGCATCATAAGGGCTTCGAGGGTCCTCAACTTTCGCATCAGTCCCTTCTGGTCGAATCCTCTCTCAAGCGGTCTCATCCAGCCCAGGTGTATGCTTCGGTGCCTCCGGGCCGCGAGGACAGAACCATGGATAAGTTTGGACGACGCATCTATCAGAATTCTATGATGGCGTCCCGAGTTCTGAATTATAATTTCCACTTTGCCACTTATTTGGAATTTTTTCTTCCTGTACTTCGGAAGTTTACGCCCTACATCGAGTCCCAGGCTCGTTTTGAGTTCGAGGAGGTAGTTGCTTCACTGTCCCAGCTTCGTCTTCAGTTGATGCAATCTTCCTATGATGCCATCGAGCTCTCGGCCCGGGCTGCTGCCTGCTCTGTGGCGATGCGCCGTTTGGCCTGGCTGCGTACCATTGACATGGACCCGAATCTTCAGGACCGACTGGCAAACGTTCCGTGTGCTGGGGCGGACCTTTTTGACGAATCCATCGAGACAGTCACGAAGAAATTGTCTGATCATGAAAAGTCCTTTCAGTCCATTCTTCGGCCGAAGCCTAAGACTCAGCAGTCTCGACCCTCTCGACCGCCCTTGATTTATCAACGGAGTTATCAACCGAGGCAAGCTCCACCTGCGAGGCAACCAGCGAAGCGGCAGCCTCCTCCGAAAGCTCAGCAAAAGCCTCAGCCGTCTACTGTCCCCAAGGCTCCTCAGCCTTTTTGACTGTCTCTTGGAGAATGTAACCAACCTCGTTCTGCCTCCTCCTGTTTTTCCCATCGGGGGGTGCCTCAATCACTTTTATCATCGCTGGGAGGCGGTCACCACCGACCTCTGGGTCCTTACTATCATCAGGGAAGGGTACTCTCTTCAATTTCATCGGGTACCTCCGGACCACCCTCCAAGAGAGTATCCTTCCAACTTGACTCAGACCGCCCTTCTTCTTCAGGAAGCTCATGCTTTGCTCCGGCTTCGTGCCGTCGAGCCGGTCCCTGTGGACCAGCGCAACCGGGGGTTTTACTCCTGGTATTTCCTTGTCCCGAAGAAGACGGGCGACCTGCGACCCATTCTGGACCTCAGGGTCCTCAACAAGTTCTTGGTCAAAGCGAGATTTCGCATGCTGACCCTGGCTTCTCTCTATCCCCTCCTCGGGCAGAACGACTGGTTATGCTCTCTAGATCTCAAGGAGGCCTACACTCACATTCCAATTCATCCGGCCTCTCGCAAGTTCCTCAGATTTCGGGTGGGACATCTATATCTGCAGTACCGAGTGCTTCCGTTCGGCCTGTCCTCGTCTCCCAGAGTCTTCACGAAGTGTCTGGTGGTGGTGGCCGCTGCACTCCGGTCCCGGGGTCTTCGGGTATTTCCCTACCTCGACGACTGGCTCATCAAGGCCCCCTCGGCTCCAGAAGTCATCTCGGCGACCCTGGCCACTATTTACTTCCTGCAGAGTTTGGGCTTCGAGATCAACCTCCCCAAATCTCATCTACAGCCTACCCAGTCTCTCCCCTTCATCGGGGCGGTTCTGGACACCATTCAGCTCAGAGCATTCCTTCCTCCTCAGCGCCTGGATACTCTTCTTCACCTCTGCCAGTCGGTGTCTTCTCGCCAGTCCATCTCAGCGAGACACATGATGGTTCTCCTGGTCCACATGGCCTCTACAGTTCATGTGACGCCTTTTGCCAGACTTCACCTCAGGATTCCTCAGTGGACCCTGGCTTCTCAATGGTCTCAGGTGTCAGATCCGTTGACTCGGCACATCATAGTCACTCCTGCTCTTCGGCAGTCTCTACTTTGGTGGATGACCTCTTCGAATCTATCCAGAGGTTTGCTGTTTCACACTCCTCCCCACCAGAAGGTTCTCACGACAGATTCATCGACCTATGCCTGGGGAGCTCATCTGGATGGTCTTCGCACTCAGGGACTCTGGACCAGTGTGGACCGACTCCATCAAATCAATCTTCTGGAGCTCAGAGCCATCTTCAATGCTCTTCAAGCGTTTCAACATCTGCTTCACGACATGGTGGTCCTCATTCGCACAGACAATCAGGTCGCCATGTATTATGTCAACAAGCAGGGGGGCACGGGCTCGGCCTCCCTCTGCCAGGAAGCTCTCAGAGTCTGGGATTGGGCGGTTCGCCACAATGCCTTCCTCAAAGCTGTCTACATTCAGGGGATGGACAATGTCTTGGCAGACAACCTAAGTCGTCTTCTCCAGCCTCACGAATGGACACTCCATTCCAAGCCCCTTCATCAGATATTTGCACATTGGGGGACGCCTCAGATCGACCTCTTTGCGGCTCCCCACAACTTCAAGCTGCCTCAATTCTGCTCCAGGATCTACACTCCTCATCGTCTCGAGGCAGATGCCTTTCTGCTGGATTGGGGAAATCGCTTTCTGTATGCGTTTCCTCCTTTTCCTCTCATTCAAAAGACTCTGGTCAAGCTGAAGTCAGACCATGCCACCATGATTCTGATAGCTCCTCGGTGGCCCAGACAACCTTCAACTCAGCAGCAGGGAGCCGTTCCTTCTTCCAGTGTTTCCTTCACTGCTTACTCAGCATCAGGGATCTCTACTTCACCCCAACCTGCAGTCTCTCCACCTGACAGCTTGGTTCCTCTCAACGTAACTCCTCACCAGTTTTCCCAGGCGGTGAAGGATGTCTTGGAGGCTTCCAGGAAGCCTGCTACTCGTCAATGCTACTCCCAAAAATGGACTAGATTTTCTTCATGGTGTGTTTCCAACTCTAAGGAGCCTCAGCGAGCCTCCCTATCCTCTGTTTTGGACTATCTTCTACACCTCTCTCAGTCTGGTCTCAAGTCTACGTCTATACGAGTCCACCTGAGTGCTATTGCGGCTTTCCATCAGCCTCTACAAGGGAAACCTCTCTCTGCTCATCCTGTGGTTTCCAGGTTTATGAAAGGTCTTTTCCATGTCAATCCCCCTCTCAAACCTCCTCCAGTGGTTTGGGATCTCAATGTTGTCCTTTCTCAGCTTATGAAACCTCCTTTTGAGCCTCTCAGCAAGGCTCCGCTAAAGTTTCTCACTTGGAAAGTGGTTTTTCTAGTAGCCCTCACGTCTGCTCGCAGGGTCAGTGAACTTCAGGCCTTAGTAGCAGATCCGCCTTTCACAGTATTCCATCATGACAAGGTGGTTCTCTGCACCCATCCGAAATTCCTGCCTAAGGTGGTCTCTGATTTTCATCTCAACCAATCCATTGTACTTCCAGTGTTTTTTCCAAGGCCTCATTCTCATCCTGGAGAATCAGCTCTTCATACTCTGGACTGTAAGCGTGCTTTGGCTTTCTACTTGGATCGCACCAAGCCACACAGAACTGCTCCTCAACTTTTCGTCTCCTTTGATCCAAACAAGTTGGGACGACCTGTATCGAAGCACACCATCTCCAACTGGATGGCGGCTTGTATCTCTTTCTGCTATGCCCAGGCTGGATTACCCCTTCCCTGTAAGGTCACAGCCCATAAGGTCAGAGCAATGGCAGCCTCGGTAGCCTTCGTCAGATCGACACTGATTGAGGAGATTGTAAGGCTGCCACTTGGTTCTCGGTTCATACATTCACCTCTCATTATTGTCTGGATACTTTCTCCAGACGGGATGGACAGTTTGGCCAAACAGTGTTGCAAAATTTATTCTCCTAAGTTGCCAACTCTCCCACCATCCCATTGAGGTTAGCTTGGAGGTCACCCACTAGTGAGAATACCTGCCTGCTTGTCCTGGAATAAAGCAATGTTACTTACCGTAACAGTTGTTATCCAGGGACAGCAGGCAGCTATTCTCACGTCCTACCCACCTCCCCTGGGTTGGCTTCTCTGCTAGCTACCTGAACTGAGGAGACACGCCCAGACCATCAGGCGGGAAGGCACTGGCGCATGCGCGGTGCGGGCATCTCGAAACTTCTGAGTTTCTTCAAGCAAGACATGCTTGTGAGAAGTCCGTATCGGGGCTCTGTCGGATGACATCACCCACTAGTGAGAATACCTGCCTGCTTGTCCTGGGATAATAATTTATACCACAATGCGGCTTGATGTGGAAATCTGCTTGGAAGCATAGGAACTCCAGACTATATTGATTGTTAAGATTTTTCCATTCAGGGAACCCACCTGAATAGCCTGCTTCAATTGCAACCACTTAAAAGTTTGTGAATTATTAAGACCAAATCTATGTTGCAATTGTGAAAATTCAAGCAGTTTACCATCTGAAATAACATCATTCAGAGTTTGAATACCTGCAATAATCCAGTTCTTCCAAATGACTTGATATCTGCCTATTTTAATCTTGGAGTTTATCCATAAGGATTGATTAGTTGATTTATTAATTGGAATAGGTGTTAAATTGCTAATATATCTCAATGTTTTCCATGTATCCATTAAAATTTTGTTCTTCTTATATTTCCTAGACATATTAATACTTGGTACATGAACTAAATTCAAAGGAAACAAGAGGCGCCATTCTAAATACAACCAATCTGGTGCATTATCTATGAGTTCTGGGAGGATCCAATACATACCCTGACGTAAAATATAGGCTTGATGATACCTATAAAAATTTGGAAAATTTACCCCGCTCTCCTCAATTGGCTTTTGCAAGGATACTAAAGCAATTCTAGGCATTTTACCAAGCCAAAGAAATTTCGTAAGAATACCATTAAGCTTTTTATAAAAGGACCCTTGAAAAAAAATTGGTATCATACTCATTTTATAACAAACCACAGGCAAAATCATCATTTTAATAGTCTGAACTCTCCCCCACCAAGAAAGATGTAAAGGATTCCATTGCTCACATAACTCTGTAACTCTTTTCAATAAAAATGTTTCATTTTCTTTCACTGTGTCATCAATAGCATTTTTAATTTGAATACCTAAATATTTAAATCCATCCTCTTTCCAAATGAATGGAAAAGAATCAAATAATCCTTTTAAACAATAGACATTTAAAGGTAAAATTTCTGATTTACTCCAATTAATTTTATAACCTGAAAATTTACCAAATGTATCAATCAATTCCAACACACATGGAATGGTAGTCTCTGGATTTCTCAAATAAAGCAGAATATCATCTGCATATGCTGAAATCTTGTATTCCATATCAGAATAAGGAATACCTAATATCCCCTTTGCTTGTTGAATAGCTAACAATAAGGGTTCTAATATAATATCAAATAGCAACAGAGATAAAGGACAACCTTGTCTAACTCCCCTCCGCAACTGAAAATGCTCAGATAACGTATTATTAATGTTTAATCTTGCAACAGGGAAGCTATACAATGTTTAAACATTTGTATAAATCCAGAACCTATACCAAACCAATCTAGAGCTTGATACATAAAACTACATTCTACCCTATCAAAAGCTTTCTCTGCATCTAAAGAAACAGCAAAAGCCGGATCAGCCAAATTTTTGGATAAATTTAACATATGCAACACTAATCTAGAGTTATTAGAAGAATGTCTTTTAGCTACAAAACCAATTTGGTGCATATCAATAATATAAGGGAGAGCCTTTGATAATCGTAAAGCCAAAATCTTAGTCAAAAGTTTACCATTCACATTTATTAAAGAGATAGGCCTGTAGTTTGAAACCAAAGTGGGATCTCTATTTGGCTTGGGCAAAACAATTACTAATGATTCAGCCATAGTACCCTTAATATAACCATTAATAAGTTGTGACTGATATAAATTTAATAAATGAGGTGAGAGGACATTTTGGAATGATTTATAAAATTCTACCGTAAAACCATCACCACCTGGAGCGGATCCAACTCTAAGAGATTTCAACGCTGTTTCTAATTCTTTTAGAGATATAGGCTCATCTAAACTCCATTTTATATGCTCAGGAACCTTTGGTCCAATAATTAAATTTAAAAAATCTAATCCATCCTTTTCCCTCTCTATATAAGGCTCAGAAGAATACAGGCCTTTATAAAAATTTAGAAACTGTTTTAATATTTGTCCAATTTGATTATTTATAATTCCTTTATTGCATTAATTTTATTTCTTTTTCTTTGCTTTAAGGTAATTTGCCAATAATCTTCCCACCTTATTAGAATTTCCTTATTACATTGTTTGTTTGGAAAACAAATCTTTCCTTGTCATTTTTGAAGCTAATTCATTATATTTACCTTTTGCTTTTAAAAGAGCTTGCAATGTGTCTTGTTCCCATTTATCAATTTAGATTCTAATAATTTAATTTATTTTTCTAAATCTAAAAATTGAGTTTTAAGTTGTTTTCTAATATAAGCAGAATATGAGATAATAAAACCTCTCATAGTAGCCTTAAAGGCATCCCATAAATTTTCCATGGATATATCCTCTGATAAATTGAATTGAAAAAATTCACTAATTTGTATTTTAAAATCCACCAAGAATTTGTCATCCATAAGCAATGTATTATGAAATCTCCATAGAGGTCTACTATTCTCTGGTTGATCTAATTGTAATTCAATCCATATTCCTGCATGATCAGATATAATAATTGGATCAATTGAAGCTTTAATCACATGTTGAACTTTATGAGTTGGAACAAAAATATAATCAATTCTTGAAAAAGACTTATGAACCTGTGAACAAAATGAAAATTCCTGATCATTAAAATGAAGAATACGCCAGATATCTTTTGAATCACATGACTGAACCAAATAATCTAACCCTAAAGATTTTATATTTTTACTTGTTTTTTTATCCATTAAAGCACAGGTGTCAAAGTCGGTCCTCGAGGGCCAGAATCCAGTCGGGTTTTCAGGATTTCCCCAATGAATCTGCATGAGATCTATTTGCATGCACTGCTTTCAATGCATATTCATTGGGGAAATCCAGAAAACCCGACTGGATTCCGGCCCTCGAGGAGGGACTTTGACACCCCTGCATTAAAGGATCCATCACAGCATTGAAATCTCCAGCCACTACTAAATTAGAAGTAGCCAGTGGGAGTAACAACCTCTGTAAAGTTTTAAAGAAATCTTGTTGATTTGAATTAGGGGCATATACATTAAACAACATCATGGTATTATTTCCCAAGCTCATATCTACGTGTAACCATCTACCATGTGGATCTGAGTTTACTCACTTAAAATTGGCCTTACATTTTTTATTAATGAGAATTGCTACCCTCTGCTTTTTTACCTATAGCCGGAGCAAAAAACCATTTCTTCACCCACCCTCCTTCCAATTTCTGTGATTCAATCAAATTTAGGTGAGTCTCCTGTATATAATAAACATATGCATTCTGTTTTTTTAAAAATGACAATACTTTTTTGCTTTTGATCATATGATTAAGGCCATTGACATTAATAGAAAAAACGTTAAAAGACATCATGATGAATAAACATATAATGAGTAAACAAAATCAAACAAATAAAATAAATTTTGAAACATGAACATAGACATCATCATCCCTATTTCCAATTCTAAAATCTGAAAAAATTCCCATTTTAGAACACTCAATAATCCCTCAATCCCCCTCCCCCTCTGTAAACCAAAAGATTTAATAATCCTTATCAAAACCATCCCCAAACGAAACAAAAATTCCACCCTATTCCCTCCCAAACCCCCCCCCAATATAATGACTGCCTAAGAACACACATTGGAATAGTAACCTCAAAGCCCCCCCCACCCTAGGCAAACTATATTCTTACTTACATCTTTCTGTTCATTAAATAATAGATCAAAAATTACTCTTCTTAATCAATAAAATAAATATTAACCTAAATTAATGTTTCATTTCATAAATTCAATTTTACATTCCTAATAAAATTCATAATTGATTGATATAAATAATTAATTAATATCATATCAATAAAATACTTCTACCATTTCAGAATACTTTATATTCCCAAAATTCATCAGTTCTTATCTATATGCATAAATTAAAATTCATTCCCAATATTCCCAATAATTATACTCTATTACAATAATCTATTAATTTATTTAAATTAAAAAAATACTATCCATCTTGAGTATATATAACAGAAATGATATATCCACATGACCTTAAAATAATATAAATATAAATATATATAAATATAAATATACATATAAATAAGATATTGATATAAATACAACATTAAATTACCTAATATCCCCCCAAAAATTAGTGAGAAATTCCAATAAAACTACTTTCACTATGAAAATAAAACATCCATACCTTAAATTTAGTATAACCAACATCCATACATCATACATTCCAGACAATTCATCCAAAAATGTACAATCAGATAAAATATATAATCATTATATAAAATAAACAAATAATTCCTGATGATAATAAATATGCTATATACTATTGTGATTCATAACCAATAATTAAATATTTAAAGGTATTGCAACTAAAACTCTTCAATTATATATTATATTTATCATATCTCTATCTAGCACAACGAAATGGAAGCTAGGACTCTTCCTTAACGATCTGAAGTGTCCCAACCTCTTGACCAAGCCCTGTGCATTTTATTCTTAATTCTATTTAATTGTGTATCTTTTCAGTAAATTTTTGTTAACCGCATAGAACTTCACGGTCCTGCAGTATATAAGTTGATTGTTATGTTGTGTTATGTTAAATTTCTTCAGCTCCACAATCCCCCGTCTACAATGACATATGAGAAATTCCATTAAAATGGCTGTATTTTATGGCCTTTCCCATTGTCACAGAATCACGGCAGTCCAAGGGCTCTAATTTTAATAAACAGGATTCAGATCTATATATTCTGCTCTATGCTTTTATTCTGTTATCTTTAAAAGTTAACCTTACTTTTCTTCAAATGAATTACTATACATGCAATGCTTTAGGGTGCCAGAGAAAGTTACATCACAAAGTAGAATAATCATCAGAATATGAAAAATCATATTTTCTTCCTTTCTACAAGTGTTGAATTCTAACAACAAATGTAGTCTTGCAGAAAAGACCTATATACACAGCAGATACCATAGCAAGAAACATTCAAGTGTTACAAAGAACAAAGGTTTTCCCCTTTTAACTTCTGCTGACTTATTACCTCATCTCCTTTCATGACCTCAGTTCCTGATGCAGTGGCTACTACTGTTACACTGGATTTCTCTCTTAAATGTTTCACTGTATCAAACATCTGGAAGTAAAGTACAACAATCATCAGGGAAAGTAGGACATTTACTCTCTATTCTCTCATGGAATATGAAAAAAAATTACTATAGTGAGAATCCAATCCCAGTAACCTAAGGCAGTACCTTAAGAAGATATATACTGTAGAATAGAGAAAGAAAATGCTAGTCTAGGGTGAATAACCTGTGACACCCTGGTCAGTTCTATGATTTTCATGGGTAAGACATTATATAAAGAACAAAACCAATACACTAAATAATCTGAAAACCCATAAATACTTGGGTTTCATAATATTACAATTAATATTTATGAAATGCACTTTGAAGAAGCTAAGCTCTTTCCTTCTTTTCTTCAGACCCCCCCCCCCCAAACCAGCTAAAAAGCCCTCAAGTACCTGCATATCATCTACCCATCCTGATTCCTGAAGCAAGTACCTCCTGCCATCAGTGGAAAACAAGGGCCTGCTTTTCCTTACCCTCAGCCCCAGTCTGATGAATTGACCTGACAGTAAATGTGAGACCTGCAGCAAAAAGACTGGTGTATTCTTATCTCCTTCATTTCACCTGAACTCGTGATACCCTTAATCATGAACTCAAGAAAACCAGTTACGAGATGAAGACTCTGACTGGAAGACACTTCATTCCATCTCAAGACTGTATTTCCAGAGAGCTCCATGCAAGTACCATAAAACGGATTTAATAGGAGAACATGTGATATGAGATTTTGTGTGTGTTTGAGAATGCTCATAGAGCATACTAAATCTAACACAAACTAAGTATTTTTCTCTGCCAAATGTTAGGGGAAATGAACAATATTATCCAAAAAACATGAACAGAACTTGACAGCACATAAGGACCACAAGCAAGCCACACATCATGTTGGGGGAAGCACTACCCTCAGTTTTAACCAGATGTCCTCAACCCATGTAGGAGAGCAACAGTGCTTTATTTCACACACTTCTTCTACTAAACAAGTTGCCTCTGATTTGAATGTGCAAGGCCTTCCAGCTAGAAGAAGCCATAGCATGAAGTAGTGCTCCCTTGTTGGACAGAAAACATGATGGTAAAGGGTGCTAACAAACAGAATCATGCATGAGTAAAAGAGTGCTGAAAAAGGATCACTGAAAAGTGTGTGTGAAGGGGGAGGAAGTGTATTTTTTCAAGGGAGCAAGCTCACCTACAACTCGATATCTTCTCAAAGCTATGCTGCAACTGGTTGTGAATGCAAGGCTCATTTAATCTCTATTCTTGATAAATACTACAAAGCATTATTAGGCTTAACTCCCACATCCTTGCACCTATGAATCTTTTGTTTATATTTAGGTCATACCATTTTCAGTAGTAGGTGAAAATGAGTCATTCAGGTACACTTTTCACCTTCCAGACTTGTACCCCAGCCAGCTAGCCAGTCACCCTCCTTTCCAGCTTTGTATCCCAGTCAGCCACCCTCCCTCATCCTAAGCCTGTACTCTACCAAGTGAGTACACGCACGCTGCGCTGCGTCCCAACATACAGGGTATTTTATGCCAATAACTCATACACAGACATGTATTTTAATCAAAATAATATTAATTCAATTTATATCCAATTAAACTTGAGGTTAAAATTAGAACTGAGATTAAATTACCAATTAAGTATAGGCCTTACATGCATTGCCAACTCTGTAAACATTGTGTGTGTGAGGGGGGATTGTCTCTCCCAAGGACAAACATAACAAAACAACAGAGTCACAAGAAGCTGCAGTAGAAATTGAACCTACTTCCCCAGGTTCTCAAGCCGCTGCTCTTACCACTAGGTTACTCAACCAGCCTCCCTCCAGAGCTGGCCTGAATTTTCACTGACTTTCCATATGCTTGACACACCTCACTGTGGCAGAAGCCACACAACCTGAGCATCCTCAGTGGCTACCACAGCACAAGCTGTACTTGGCATTCTGAGCTCGTGTCCCCATGACAAAAACCCCTTATGGTTGGCATATAAACAAGTTGTCCATACCACCCCCTGTGTTATATTCAGAACATCTTTGCTACAAAGGAGGAAGTACTGCACCTGCATCTGATCAACCACATAGCCCAGTGCCTGACCAGCCTCTTTTTCTTTACCCCACCTATGGCTCTTCAGCTTGGAGAAGAGATGACGCAGAGGTGATATGATAGAGCTCTATAAATTACTGAGTGGAGTGGAAAGGGCAGATGTGAATTGCTTGTTTACTCTTTTCAAAAATAGTCGGACTAGGGAGCTTGCAATGAAGCTACTAAGTAGTAGATTTAAAACAAACTGGAAAATATTTCTTCACATGTGTAATTACACTCTGAACTTCGTTGTCAGAGAATGTGGTGAAATCAGTTAGCTTAGTGAAGTTTAAAAAAAGGTTTGAATCATTTCCTAAAAGAGAAGTCCATAGGCCATTATTGAGACAGCTTGGGGAAATCCACTGCTTATTCCTAGGATAAGCAGTATAAAGTCTGTTTTACTATTTGGGATCTAGCTAAGTACTTGGGACCTGGGTTGGCCTCTATTAGAAACAGGATAATGGGTTTGATGGACCTTCAGTCTATCCCAGTATGGCAATTCTTATGTTCTTATCTCACTCAGCTGCCAAGAAGCTTCTGTAAACATCACTGGAATTAGTAAGTCTGTAAATTATCTGCAAAAGAGACACTAGGGAAAAAAGAATGAATGAAGAACCATAATATTTCTCAGTTAAAGACAGCATGCAGGTCAAGAATTTGTTGTATCTCATTTACCTGCTGTATCCAGCTGACCATGTCCTTTTGTGCATCCAGTTGTGGAATACTCTTCATTTTTTCCAGAAGCATCAATATGCTCATAGCATTTGGTGATGAACTTCCTGCTCCTGTGCAAGGGAAAGGGAAAAATGGAGATGAGGAAATATTATCAGTTTCTACAAGAAACATGTGTACACTTAGATTTTCTACAAGCCTGTGCGATTCCTTTTACTTTCATAGTCTTTTATAATGTTCAATAGTTAAAAATAAGAATTATCAAACATCCAAAGGATTTCCCATGGATTTTCAGCTACTTTGCACTACAGTTTACACCTTAGTGTACACACTATGAGTGAAGTATAAGGAAGGATCAGGTTCTTACCTCAATAATCCTCTTTCCTGTAGAACAGCATACGATTCCTTAAGGAGGGTAAAGCAACTCAATTCACAAGTTGCTTGCAGAAGACATCAATCATTTCTTCTCTCTGCCCCCTTGTCTCTCTAGGCAGCACCTCCTCTCCTCAGTCCAAAGCAAGTGAGAACCCCTAAGAGAGGAAATGCAACCAAAGGGGGGGGGGGGGGGGACTCAAGGAACTCTCCGATCTAGATAAGTTTGATCTGCTCTGCAATAATAAAAGTTAATAAACTACCCAACAGGGCAACAAATAATGGTTGAGAAAGAAACCACCTTCCTCAGTGCAACCAACACTAACACTTGTATAATTCTTAGCAAAACAAAATGTGCTGATATCGATCTCAGCTCTAATATGCTGGTATTCGAAGGACTCTGTTTCTCTTCCTTGGCTGTCTTGAGACAAGCCATTGGATATTCTTCCCAGCCTACAAGCAGTGAAGGCAAACCATCAAGAAACTGAGACGTATCCAGAACACAGCTGTTCGACTTATCTTTGGCCTGAAACAATCTGACCACATCACCCCATACTACAAGAAACTTCACTGGCTACCTATCAAAGCCAGAATAATCTTCAAATTTGTTTGCCTCTGCTTCAAGACTCTTTTCAGTTTCGCTCCCACATACCTCTTGAAACACCTCACCCTGCAGGACAAACTCCGCTTTTCACGCATAACATTACTGTTCTCATTTCCTTCTCCCAAAAGATGCAAATTCAAAAGATTCCTCAACAAGACACTTTCCTTTCAAGCAGGGATCTTGAACACCTTAAGTGACTTAATCCAGAACTCTCTAACATACCATTCTTTCAGAAAATCACTGAAAACCCACCTATTCAACAAATTTACCTGATCTCCCAAATCAATACTACATCTACCTCTTCTTACACGTTCCTCCCTCCCACCCATGCCACCCCGCCACTTAACTGTCTATCTATCCCTTCCAAAATCTAATTGATGTTACCTCGCTGTACTTACAGCACCTCTTGTTGTACACCGTCTTGAACTGAAAAGGTATGATGGGATATAAATAAAGCTATTATTATTATTATTATAACAGACATCTGACAGGACGGGACATAAGGAGTTGTATGCTGTTCTACAGGAAAGAGGATTATCAAGGTAAGACCTAATCCTTCCTTCCTGTGCAAACAGCATACAATTCCATATGGAAGGGACATACCAGAGCAGTCCGTTAAGTCTAGGGTGGGACAGATGAGCCAATGTCCAGCACAGAGGACCTGAAAGCCCCATCCGTTTGTGCCATCCCATCCATTCTGTAAAATTTTATAAAAGCATGCAGAATAGACCATGTGGCTGCCCTACAAATTTCATCATTTGGCACTGCCTTGGACTCTGCCCAGGAAGAAGTCACACTTCTAGTAGAGTGAGCTTTCATGGCCAACTGGCGGCTGCTTTCCTTAGCCAATGTACACTGAGGAAATAGACTTGCAGATCCATTGAGAAATAGAAGCTTTAGTCTGGCCTACTCCGATGGCTAGAACTGATCCAAGACAAATAGGTGATCCAACAGGTAGAAATCATTTTTCACCTCCAGATAACGAAGAAGAACTCTCCTGATATCCAGCAACTTTTATACTTTGTCCTGTTTCTTTTTGCCTGTGGGCTGAAAAGCAGGAAGCTGCACTTCCTGGTTGACATGAAACAACAAAATCACCTTCGGCAGACAGGAAGTCACGTGGTGCTTGTATGAATCTAAGGAGAGGCTTTCTGCCAGGCCCTTTTCAAGACCTTTCTGCAGAAAGGATAAAACCTCAGAAATGGGAGCCCATAAGGGATCTGTTTCTCCTTATAAAAATGCTAAAAAAGTTTCCAAACTTTCACATAGGACGCTACAGTCACTGGCTTCTTTGATTGTAGAAGAGTTGTGATAACCATATCTGAATATCCTGTTTGTGCTAAGGCTGCATGCTCAACAGCCATGCTGTAAACCCAAAGCATTACAAATTCTCTAGGGCTATGGGTTCCTGGGACAGAAAATCCTGGTATAGTAGTAGTCTAAGATAACTGTCTCACTCCAAATGGACTAGAACCACGTACCAAGGATGACACAGCTGTAAGGTTTGTTAGTGGCCCCCACAGTGGGGTCACTTGAGAGGCGCCCTTACAAACGCCAGGTCCCAGGTTCAGTTCCCTCACAGATGATTCACCAGGAAGTAGAATCAAAGAGGCACACAGAGGTGATTGCATGAAGAATATATTATAGAAATAGTCTTACAGAAAAGCAATATTTATAAGCATTACAATGAAGCATTACAATTAATGAGAGAGCAACGCAGTTTCCCAGCCTTACAGAGTTCAGAGGAAAAGAGAGACATAGAAGCCTGAAGTTCCAGGGAAAGGCAGAGAGAGAGAAAAGGGGGATGGGGTGATGGTCCAAGCTTCGTGTTCCATAGATAAAGAGAAGGATAGACAGAGAAAGAGAGAGAGAGCTAGAGCTGCAGATGTGTTGCAGAAAGGTGGCTTTTATAGCTTGGAATCTTATTCTGAATATAGAAAACTATTGAGCTTCAATAGAAGTTAAATCTCCCCCTCCTTAGTAAACTTGTGCTAGACAGCCGAAGAATAGGCTATGGTCCAGTATGTCTCTGACAATAGTTTCTGATTAACTTTAGTTATCTGTGCACCTGGACCCATTGTCCTAAGCACCCTCTTAATCAGACATTAACACCTTTTAGCTAATCATGATTCAATCAGGGCTACTTAAAACATATCAATCAGGGCTACTTAAAACAGTCTCCCTGCCCTCAGGGTCTATCTGCATTCACATGCCAGAATCAGATTGATATAATTTCCCATAGGCCTTCGCTGACATAAGTAATGCCAACTAAAAATGCTGAATGGTAGCGATAGCTATGCTGACAACGGCCAATTCAGGACCACCATGATTACCAATCTTTGATAGGTCGCTATCCTGCAAAAGACGCAGCCTATCATCAGCCATGGGGGGAACTACATTACTGGCCAAGGTTGTACTAGAGCATCTATGCTGCCGCTCTGACCATGTATAATCTGTATGGTTTGTTTGTTGTTTGAAGATAATTGTGTTTAAACTATTGTACCCCTTATTTTTATTAATATTGTACTTTTGCCTACAATTTTGATAGGCAAAAGAAATGAGGAGCTTTCTTGTAGTCTGCTGAGGCCATGAGATCGAATGTTGGCCTCCCCCATTATTTCACAATGTAGTTGAATTCTCTCTGGGATAAGGACCATTCCCACAGATCCAGAGTCCGGCAGCTGACATAATCGTCCTGGACACTGTCCACTCATGCTACAGGAGCCGTTGTGATGGCCTGCAGGTAGGCTTTCACCCAGTGAAACAGCAATTGAGTCTCCATCTGCAATGGAGTACTCTTGGTTCCCTTTGTCTGTTGATGTACGCCACAGCTGTGGCATTGTCAGAGAAGACACCGACTGCTTTGCCTTGCAGTCACAAATGGAACAACCATATAGCCAACTGAATGGCTCTCATGCACTCTGTGAGGGCAACCAACGCCCTTGTACTGGATGATCCTCACAATGACCATAAATACTGGCATTTGTTGTCAGGATCACCCAAGACTCTATGCAGAGAGAGGCCTCCGGATAATGACTCCGGTCAGAACCACCACTGAAGACTCTGGTGAACTTTCGACTGGAGATTCTGAGGCAACCAACGTGTTAACAGTGTGCTGTGCAGGGAACGCAGATGGGCTCTTGTACAAGGAATCACCTCTATGGTCGCTACCATGGAGCCTAGTACCTGCAGGTAATGCCAAGCCATAAGAGTTGGTAGTTCCAAAATCTCCAGGATCTGGTGTCTTGAGTTTCACAGCTTGTGTGGTTCTGGAAGAAAAACAAAGTCCTATTAAAGACTTGTTCAACAAATCTCTGGAGAAGGGAGTGATTCCTGGGGATTGGAGGAGAGCGGATGTGGTCCCTATTCATAAAAGTCACAGGGATGAAGCAGGAAACTACAGGCCGGTGAGCCTCACTTCAGTTGTTGGAAAAATAATGGAAGTTTTGCTGAAAGAAAGGATAGTGTACTTCCTTGAATCTAATGGGTTACAGGATCCGAGGCAACATGGCTTTACAAAAGGTAAATCGTGCCAAACGAACCTGATTGAATTTTTTGATTGGATGATCAGAGAGCTGGATCGAAGACATATGCTAGATGTAATTTACTTGGATTTCAGCAAAGCCTTTGATACAGTTTCTCATAGGAGGCTGTTGAACAAACTTGAAGGGCTGAAGTTAGGACCCAAAGTGGTGAACTGGGTCAGAAAATGGCTGTCGGACAGACGCCAGAGGGTGGTGGTTAATGGAAGTCGCTCGAAGGAAGGAAAGGTGAGTAGTGGAGTCCCTCAGGATTCGGTGCTGGGGCCAATCCTGTTCAATATGTTTGTGAGTGACATTGCTGAAGGGTTAGAAGGAAAAGAGTGCCTTTTTGCAGATGATACCAAGATTTGTAACAGAGTAGACACCGAAGAGGGAGTGGAAAATATGAAAAAGGATCTGCAAAAGTTAGAGGAATGGTCTAATGCCTGGCAACTAAAATTCAATGCAAAGAAATGCAGAGTAATGCATTTGGTGATTAATAATAGGAAGGAACCGTGTATGCTGGGAGGAGAGAAGCTGATATGCATAGACGGGGAGAGGGACCTTGGGGTGAGAGTATCCGAAGATCTAAAGGCGAAAAAACAGTGTGACAAGGCAGTGGCTGCTGCCAGAAGGATGCTGGGCTGTATAAAGAGAGGCGTAGTCAGTAGAAGGAAGAAGGTGTTGATGCCCCTGTACAGGTCATTGGTAAGGCCCCACTTGGGAGTATTGTGTTCAATTTTGGAGACCGTATCTGGTGAAGGACGTAAGAAGACTTGAGGCGGTCCAGAGGAGGGTGACGAAAATGATAGGAAGCTTGCGCTAGAAGACGTATGAGGAGAGACTGGAAGCCCTGAATATGTATTCCCTAGAGGAAAGGAGAGACAGGGGAGATATGATTCAGATGTTCAAATACTTGAAGGGTATTAACGTAGAACAAAATCTTTTTCAGAGAAAGGAAAATGGTAAAACCAGAGGACATAATTTGAGGTTCAGGGGTGGTAGATTCAAAGGCAATGTTAGGAAAATCTTCTTTATGGAGAGGGTGGTGGATGCCTGGAATGCGCAACCGAGAGAGGTGGTGGAGAGTAAAACTGTGACTGACTTCAAAGAAGCGTGGGATGAACACAGAGGATTTAGAATCAGAAAATAAGATTAAATATTGAACTAAGGCCAGTACTGGGCAGACTTGTACAGTCTGTATATGGACGTTTGGGGGAGAATGGGCTGGAGAGGGCTTCAATGGCTGGGAGGGTGTAGATGGGCTGGAGTAAGTCTTAACAGAGATTTCGGCAGTTGGAACCCAAGCACAGAACCGGGTAAAGCTCTGGATTCTTGCCCAGAAATAGCTAAGAAGAAAAAATTAAAAAATTTAAATTGAATCAGGTTGGGCAGACTGGATGGACCATTCGGGTCTTTATCTGCCGTCATCTACTATGTTACTATGTTACTATGTTCAAATTGTCTCTTTAAAAGTTATGTCCACTTTCTGGAACTCACGAACATTTTCGTGCATCCTCGTACGGGACAGATTTTTAATCTTAGATGACTTCATGCACATCTGTATTTGTGGTTTATGTGTTTATATGCCCATGTGCAAAAATCTATGAATGCCAGACCACTCGTCCCTTAAAAACAAGAGTTACAGAACACAAGAGTTGCATACGGAATAACAGAGTGCAAGCTCTTTTAGTCTTGCTCTGCTTGGAACAGAACCACACGTTTATGACTTACCCTGCTATGTCGTAGATCATATCAAAGAAAATAGCACCAATAGAGCTGAACGTCTTTTGCGAGCAGAGCAGTTTTGGATCCACAAATTGAATAGTGAAGAACCGGAAGGTCTTAACTAAAAGCTGGAGTGGGGTGCCTTTTATTGAAAGAACGTGTCTGCATTTTAATCTCACCATTGAATTTAAGGCAATTGAAGTAAATTCCATCATAGGAGGTGGCACTATTTTAAAATTTGCATATAAACAAAATTAAAATTAATATAAAAAGAAAAAAACACATACAATCTAGTTTCTGTAGTTCACATAGGTTAGCGAAGGGGTCTTTTTCCATCTTTGCAATTTGACTTGTCCTCCAGCTATAGGAGGTTCTGTGTCTTTAAGAGTATTTAAAGACTGACGTTCTGCACTTCCGGTTTCATATCGGGAGGATTTAAACCCAGTCTGCATGCCTTGTAGCCATCTTTGGATGTCTGAGACGCATTGAGCATCCGATTTAAAGGTATGTCTTGTATCGGTTTTTACTGTTACCCTGAGAAGATATATACTGATCCAGTTTTAATTTGATGTTTATCTGGTTATAGTTTTGATCGGAAACCCTGAGGTAGCTGAATAGTGAAACGCTGGCCACCGTCGGTGTATCAATCAACCAAGATAAGTTGATATTTTCATCTATCACACAGTATATACACATTTTTTTGATTATACTTTTAAGTAGTGCAGTGTTCTTCTAATTAAAGGAGGTTTTTTCAGCCAGTGAGGTTAACGCTCAACCACCGTTATTCCACCATTGTGGAGGTGGTAGGGCCCTTGTCTGAGGCTTTTTCCTCCATTGAGAATTGCAATCTCACCCTGCACTTTGCTTTTCAAAATACCATCAGACAGTGTGCATCTGATCAATGTGGAAGTCTTATCTATTATAGTTGTTTTTTTTACAGTATCCGAGTTTTTTTGGCACTTTGTGATCTTGCACATCTTTCAGCATAACTCTTCCCTCAATCGGGAGAGCCATGCATTTGGTGACCTGGGCCACCACAGAGTTTACCTTTAGCTGGCTAAACAGCTGCTGGAACTCTGGTACCATTGTGTAGAGCCTGGGCACAGCTTTTGCATGCCTTAAGGAGTCTTCTGGGGTCTCCCAATGCTGAATAACTAATGTCCGAATGTGCTGGAAAAAAGGAAGACTGAGCATTGGAACCACTTATGACCATGCACTGAGAAAGCTGTGCTTCCAGCTTCAATTCCTTAATAGGATCCACTATAAAATGGTGGACAGAGACTGACTTGAATAGCTAGTGGACCAAAGGATTACCTCCCTGGTCGAGTGCCAGAGAGGCATCTTGGCTGCTGGACTCAAACAGGGAATTGGATTCTTCTAGGATTGTCTTCTTGCCCTGAGATACAAGAGGCATGGAGTCTGATCTCCAATTCTGCCAGTCCAGCTCCAAGTGGTTGCTGGAACTGGGGGCCGGCCCATAGACAAGAGAAAAGAAGAATCCTATATAAATTTTAAAAGACATTTAAAAGCATATTTTTTTTTCAATTGTCTTTCTCAAATTAGAATAGAGTTAGGGACTGTGATCTGTGTTTATAGTAATGATTGATTTTGTAATGGAGAATTTTTAGCTGTATGTATAAATTATGGTTCATTGAGATTTGAGTGTTTTATTGTTTTGCCATTAGAATGGTTCTTATTGAGATGTAGTTTGTTATAATATTTATGAGAAAAAGAAAAATTTTAACTTTTGCTCTTAATCTTTCCTTTTTTTATTTTACTTTTAATGGAGTTCTTTTCTTGATGAATGTGATTTAAGCATTGTAAACCTCTTGGATCCTTTTAGGCCGTTATGCAGTATATAAAGTTTTTAATACACAAACAAAATCACAGGAAGTGAAGATGCTCCCTGCAGTGCACTTTCAGGCTGTGCCACATGTCCATGCCCTATTAAAAATGCTCTCCATATGAAATTTACAATTCTGAGGAGAATCCTTGTGAAGGGGAGATAAACGAACCCTGCAGGACGTCTGACTGGGCTTTCATGGGTTCCAGAAACTTCACGCATTTGCGTTTCATGCCTTTGCTAAATTTGGGCTCTGGACAGGACTTTCTAGCTATTTCCACAGCAGTTCCCCAGTCCTGGATGACACAGATGGGGCTAAGCTCAAGGTTCGCGCCCCTCCCTTCTGCAACAGCATGGGATACATAGATACTCCTCTGCCAGCCATCAGGTGCAAACTTCATATGAAATGGTGTCAACACATCCTGAGGAGACCATCCCTGTCAATGTTTGTAAAAATTGAGGGGTTTTGAGGCAGATAGAGACTTCAGAAAAAAAAAGAATATTTAAAATCTAAGATGGCTGCCACCAGAAAAATTGCAACAAGAACATAAGAATTGCCATACTGGGACAGACTGAAGGTCCATCAAGCTCCAAAACAAATTCTATGCTGCTTATCCTAGGAATAAGCAATGGATTTCCCCAAGCCATCTCAATAATAGCCTATGGATTTCTCTTTTAGGAAATTATCCAAACCTTTTAAAAACCTTGCTAAGCTAACTGATTTCACCACATTTTCCAGCAACGAATTCCAGAGTTTACCGTATTTTCACGCATATAACGCACACCCGTGTAAAACGCGCACACGGGTATAGCGCGCGGGGAACACAAATTTATGTTTAAAAAATTTAATATAGCGCGCACACGCGTATACCGCGCATGCTAAAACCTCCTCCCGCTTACTCCGAACCGGCATCCTCCCCCCCCCCCCGCTCGCTTACCCGCGTTTTACAACTTTTTTTTTCAATCCGATCCGGCATCCCCCCTGCGAACCGGCATCCTCCCCCCTCGCTCGCGTCACCCCCCCTCCCCCGCGATCCTACATCCCCCCAGCACCAAACATCTCTTACCCGATTGGGCACCGGCACCAGCACCAATGCACAGGACGTGCCAGTGCCCGAAGATCCTCCCTCGTTGGTTTGGGCTGGGCTGGGCTGGGCGGTGCGATGCAGGAGAGATAATCCTTCTTCCTGCGCCGGGCTGGACTAGGCTTTGAGCATTTGCGCATGCTCAAAGCCTTCTGGTCTCGCTCTCTCCGAGAATCTCCGAGAATCTCGGAGAGAGCGAGACCAGAAGGCTTTGAGCATGCGCAAATGCTCAAAGCCTAGTCCAGCCCGGCGCAGGAAGAAGGATTATCTCTCCTGCATCGCACCGCCCAGCCCAGCCCAGCCCAAACCAACGAGGGAGGATCTTCGGGCACTGGCACGTCCTGTGCATTGGTGCCGGTGCCCAATCGGGTAAAAGATGTTTGGTGCTGGGGGGATGTAGGATCGCGGGGGAGGGGGGTTGATGCGAGCGGGGGGGGGAGGATGCCGGTTCGCAGGGGGGATGCCGATCGGATTGAAAAAAAAAAGTTGTAAAACGCGCTCACGCGTATAACGCGCAAGGTTATGCACGGTTTGTAAAATCGTGTATAACGCGCGCGTTATATGCGTGAAAATACGGTAATTACATGTTGTGAGAAGAAATATTTGCTCCAGTTTGTTTTAAATCTACTACTTAGTAGCTTCATTGCATATCCCCTAGTCCTAGTATTTTTAGAAAGTGATTCACATCTACCCTTTTCCACTTCACTCATTATTTTAAAGACCTCTATTCATGTCACCCAAGTCGTCTCATCTCCAAGCTGAAGAGCCCTAGCCACTTTAGTCTCTCCTCATAGGAAAGTTGTCCCATCCCTTTTATCATTTTTGTCGCTCTGTTCCTTTTCTAATTTCGCTATATTTTTTTTGAGATATGGCAATCAGCACTGCACACAGTATTCAAGGTGTGACTGTACCATAGAGCGATACAAGGGCATAATATTTTCATCTTTGTTTTTCATTCCTTTCTTGATAATTCACAAAATTCTATTTGCGTTCTTAGCAGCCGCCACACTAAGGGTTTCAACGTATCCTCAACAATGACACCTAGATCCTTTTCCTGGCCAGCGACTCCTAACACAGAACCTAGCATCACATAGCTATAATTCGGTCCTCTTTCCCACATGCATCACTTTGCAGTTGCTCACATTAAACGTCATCTGCCATTTTGAAGACCAGACTTCCAGTCTCACAAGGTCCTCTCGCAATTTTTCACAATCCTCTTGCAATTTAACAATTTTAAACAACTTTGTGTCATCAGCAAATTTTATTATCTAACTAGCAAACGGCCCATGGAGACGTTTTTGAAAAATAAAAACCACAAACAGGGGCTTTGGAAGTGGGGGACCTGAACCCTGACCCCAGAAATCCTAAAAACTGAAGTTTTTGGACCTCTCTCTCTCCCCCCGATTTTCCCATAGTAAATAATGAGGCTGTACACATAGTCTGTGAAAGTGCCTTACTGTCAGCTTTCCTTGCAGCTGGAGAGAATGGAAAGCTCAGAAGCTTAAAATAAATGACTCTGAACCAGGAAATCTTTGAGCTGCCTGTTGGACCGACCCTGCCCGAGACTTCCACCCCCACTACACCTGGAAGCGTGAGCAGGGGGTGGGGAGGGAAGGGGGGGGAATACACAATCTGTACTCATGTCTTTGAAAAATTTAAAAGGTGAGCTGGCTCCCAGGGGAACAGACCTTGAGCCCTTAAGTGGCACACAACAGGCTGGCTCCACAGATCTAACTGAAAGTTTGCCCTGCGAGCTGCAGTCTAGCTCAATATGTGGTGTCAGGGCACCAAAACCTCAGAAAACATGAACTTATAACTGAAAATAAGAAAAACTAAGCAGAACAGATCAGAAACACGTCTGCATAGTTCATTTGCAGAAGGAAAAACTGAAGTGGGCACTACACTCCACTGGCAATATGGGAGGTGCTAAAAGTTGAGTGACATACTTCTGCTAAACATGGTTCGTGGGAATGGATTGAAAATGAACGAACTTCTGAGTAGATGTAACAAATGAATAAACTTATAAGTTGGGGTGAAAAAAAAAGGACTGGTTCTTTAATGTGTTTATAGACTATGTACTGTACAGGATCCAAGTTACTTACAAATTCAACTTAAGAACGGTTTAAAACCAGAACTCATTTTTAACCCGGGGACTGCCTGTATATCATACTTTGGAACTTGCTGCTACTGTCTCAAGGTTTTAGAAACTCTAACTGCACAGAAACAAGTCTGATTGACCTGATAATCAGGGTAAGAGTAGCTCTTGTAAGGGCCAACAAATGATATTAATGCAATTTGATATGGTAAATACTGCTAAATAAACTATCAGAACTAGGAATTTCACGTATAGTCCTAAAATTTTCCAAGGCTTTCTGACAAACAGGAGATAAGAGTATTTAAAGATGGATCCCATCTCATCACTGCTATATAACATCCTTATGACCATGCTCACTTCAATTACCTTAAACCTGAGAGAATGGATATTCTCATATGCAGATAACATTCTCCTCCTAATCCCAGCAGACCTGAATCTAGGAAACCTGTCTCTCAAGTTATCTGGAGCCTTGACAGGAACAGTCAACACAATACAATCAAACTAAAAACTGAAAAAAACAAATTACTTTGATTCAGATCACAAGTACACCCAATACCATAATCAAACTGAAAGGGAAGATTAAGTTCTTACCTCGATAATCTTCTTTCTAGTAAAAAGGCATACAAGTCTTGAACCAGTGGGTTATTCACCTTTAACTGCAAGTTGTATAGAAAGAATCATCTATATTTTTCAGTTACACCTCCTGTATCCCTGAGCTGTGCTGTAGCTCCTCAGGTCGTACCAAAGCAGCTGTCAACCAGTATAAAAGGAGAAATAACCAGGAAGAGCACAGGGACTTCCCTGAGAAAGCCAATTCTGTTCTGCTCTGCAATGATTTCAATTAAACAAATCAATGTTAATAGGCATATAACCTAAAACAGCATTATGGGGTAAAGACCTTGAACAATTGCTCATGCCTACTACCTATGGGGAATTCAGGAAATGCCTAAAAACACATCTGTTCCTGAAATACTTGGGAAACCAACCTATACAATCTTAGTCCTCAACAAACGATCGATAGAACTATCAATCACTAAGTCTGTACTTTGTTTATTCCATTCAATCTGTAACATTTCTAATCATTGTAAACCATATAGAACTTCACGGTCCTGCGGTATATAAACTATTATTATTATTAAAACAAGGTGGAACAAACTACCCACATGAGTGCAACAAGTACTAATACTTATGCAGTTCCACAGTCTCTTTCTTGCTTCTTTGCAAGAGAGAATTAAATCATTACTCTTCGAACTTGTCTGGCAGGAGAAAACCAAACATCTGATAATACATACATGTCTGAAATAGTACGCAGGCTAAATTAAATCTGACAGGGTAGGCCTTCAAGATTCATATGCCTTTCTACTAGAAAGATTATCGAGGTAAGAACCTATTCTTCCCTTCTAGAACAAAAGGCATGAGTCTTAAAGCAGTGGGACGTACCAAAGCAGTCCCCCAAGTCTAGGAAGGGACAAATGAGCCTGCTGCTAGCACCGAAGACTCAAAAGCAACATCCAGTCATGCTGCCATATCCTCCCTGTAAAACTTTGTAAAAGTATGGAAGGTGGATCATGTAGCTGCCCTACTAATCTCATCAGGCAGAATTGCCCAGGACTCTGCCCATGAAAAAGCCACATTTTCAAAGAAATCAGTGGTTACTTCCACACTCAATGTATGCTGAAGAAATAGCTTTGTGAATCCATCTTAAAATGGAAGCCTTAAAAGCCAGCTTCCCCAGATGGCTAGGACTCATTAGTACAAAAAGATGATCTAAGAGATGAAAATCATTTGTCACTTCAAGGTAACAGAGAAAACTTCTCCAAACATCCAGGAACGCCAAAACATTTTCCTTGTACTTCAAACCCATAGTATGGATCGCAGGCAGTTGGACTTCTTGATTTACATGGAAGGCTGAGACCACCTTTGTCAGAAAAGAAGGTACTGTGCGCAGTGAGGTGCCAGCTGCCGTAAATCTGAGAACAGGCTCTCTGCACATCAGAGCCTGCAGCTCCGAGACCCTTCTCGCTAAGGTGATAGCTACCAGAAAAAAAACATTTTAGTGGCAAGATCCATGAGTGATGCCTTTTGTAAGAGATCGTAAGGAGCCTTCCTGAGGGCCTGCAAAACAATATTAAGATATATATTTTTTTTTTAAATAATTCTTTATTGATTTTCCATACTTCAAAAGTTCAATACATGAATACATAACACATAAAACATCAATTTAAGCACGTCCATGTTGAGAACAGCTGTCACAAAGGAGGATGCATCCACAACGCTCCCTTCTAAAATCTGGGTACTTCAGGATGGGAAGCCAAAGAAACTTTCTCCACTTGAACACAAAAGCACGAGAAGCCTGCCACCTGCATTTTGAGAGAAATCACCGCCAGGCTCTTCGAGACTGTTCTGAAGAAACTCTAGGACCATGGATATCAGAGGCTTAAAAAGCTCCACATTCTGCTTATCACACCAGTGTTGAAACATTTTCCAAGCCTTAGCACCTTCTGTGCTAAGGCTGCATATTGTGGTGGGGCCAGGGATAAGCCTAGCGCTGGCAACCCGGCTCCCGCCCCAGGCGCATGTCTGAGCGCTCCCCGGAGGACCCCCCTGGACAATCCCAGTAGGAAACACACACTGCTAACTTTGGAGAGTTCACAATTTGTCCTTTTATTACCCAGTTCAAGGCACTGGGTCTTTAAATAGCCCCCCTCGGCTGAGGATACTTGAAACAAATAGTACATAAGCAATGCTTCTCCTTTAGAGAGAGTCCAAACTGCCCTTCAGACAAATAAACCAAAAATATACAAAAACGCTTTCTTTTAGGCTTCAGCAGTTGTGCCTGAGGATACTTCAGGAAGCTTTTCTCACCTGACCAACCTGAAGTATAATGCCCCCACTACCCTTGTGCTCATGGGGTAGGGGCTGGGGAACCGTCCACCCTTTGGCTTACTGGTTTAAAGTCCCCACCCAAAAGTTCAGGGCTATTATGTAAAGTCAGGTTACTGAATTAGAGAGTTGCGCGGGGACAGAAATCCCACCCGTCCCCACCCGTCCCCGCCAAAGTCCCACCCGTCCCCACCCGTCCCCGTGAGGAATCCCACCCGTCCCCGTGAGGATTCCCTCCGTCCCCACCCGTCCCCGCGAGGAATCCCCTCCGTCCCCACCCGTCCCCGCGAGGAATCCCCTCTGTCCCCGCCCGTCCCTATTAACTTCAGAAATAGTTATTTCATTTAATTATGCTACTGAATTAAAGGCTCTGGTAGAAACCCATTTACAAATAAGCAAAAAGACTTTATTAATTTGAAAATATTAATTGGGAAGAATACATACTTTGCAAATGGGTTTCTACCAGAGCCTCTAATGTTTATAAATTTTTATCAACACAACTAATATACTACTTTATCCTGAAGCAAAATAAAAAAAAAGAAATATAATTATTTTCCTACCTTTGTTGCCTGGTTTCTGCTTTCCTCATGTTCTCATTCAATTCCTTCCATCCACTGTCTCTCTTCCTTCTGCATCTTCCATTTGCTCTGTTACTGTGCCTCTCCCTTTCTTCCCCCTTCCAAATTGGTCTGGCACCCATCTTCTTCTCTCCGCTCCCCCCATAGTCTGGCATCTGTCTTCTTCCCTGCCAGCGTCTTCTCCCTACTCTCTCTTCCCCATTTCCTTTCAGCGTCCTTCTCCCCCCATCTTCCCCATGTCCTGTCAGCGTCCTTTTCCCCCCTCTGTCTTCCCCATGGCCTTTCAGCGTCCTTCTCCATCCCCCTCCCCCGTCTTCCCCATGTCCTTTCAGCGTCCTTCTCCACCCCTTTGTCTTCCCCATGTGCTTTCAGCATCCTTCTCCCCCCTCTGTCTTCCACAAGTGCTTTCAGAGTCCTCCCCCCCGCCCTTCCCATGGCCTTTCAGCGTCCTTCTCCACCCCTTTGTATTCCCCATGTGCTTTCAGCGTCCTTCTCCCTCCTCTGTCTTCAAGTGCTTTCAGAGTCCTTCCCCCCCCCCTCCCGTCTTCCCCATGGCCTTTCAGCGTCCTTCTCCCCACTCCTTCTCTACCGCCCCGGGTGCAGCACAGCCGGCCAGGTCCCCTTACTTTTGTGGCACTTCCCCGACCGACTGACAACAGCCCCGGTCCAACAAACCTCCCTGCCCTTAACTGCGAATCTAAATTACCTTATTACAGCTGCTGTAAGAAGATAATTTAGATTCGCGGCTACAGGGCAGGGAGGATTGTCGGACCGGGGCTGTTGTCGGTCGGTCGGGGAAGTGCCACAAAAGTAAGGGGACCTGGCCGGCTGTGCTGCAACCGGGGCGGGGTGTGGCGAGGCGGACCGCCTCCTCCCTTGGTAGCCACTCGAACCGCGAGGCTACTCTCCTCCTTACCTGCACTGCCTGCAGCACAGAGCCAAACGGAAGTCTTCCCGACGTCAGCGCTGACGTCGGAAGGAGGGAGGGCTTTGTTTAAGCCCTCCCTCCCCTCCGACGTCAGCGCTGACGTCGGGAAGACTTCCGTTCGGCTCTGTGCTGCAAGCAGAGAAGGTAGGGAGAAGAGCCGCGCGACTGAGTACATCCAGCCCCGCAGGAACCCCGCGACCCTCGGAGGCGTCCCCACGGGATCCCCGCGACCCTAGGGGGCGTCCCCACGGGAAACCCGCGACCCTAGGGGCGTCCCCACGGGATCCCCGTGACCCAAAGGAGGAACCCGCGGGTCCCGCGGGATTCCCGTCGTCCCCGTTCCCGTGCAGCTCTCTATACTGAATTCCCGTTCAGGCTTTTCCCCGGAGGTTAATTAGTGTTCTCACCTCCTTCACTCTTTCTGCTAGGCCTATCTCTCGGGCTTTAATTCACACGGGGCACCTCCTCCTCCCCCTTTCACATTCACACTTCCTTACAGTCCTGCCTAAGGGATGAAGAATGCTGCACTGAAAGACGTTAACTTTCATTCCCCTCCCCCATTCATTACCTTACTGACTGTAGTTAGCTAGGAGGTCCCAGGCTGCCAAACTGCAATCCATTTTGCTTCCTTCAAAGACCTCTCCCTCTATTTCCATTAGGGACTCCCCGCTCTCTGAGGCTGGATAGGAATTCCCCTCAGAGGCAGCTACCGGCCAGCCCTGCTCTGGAAGTTTTTCTCTTCCCCTGAGCCTCTGCCTAGGAAACAGGGGTTTGTTAATTCGAGAGAGCTGTGTGACAGCGTGTTCTCTAGCCCTGGGCTGTGAGAAAAAGCTCCTAGCCGTTTCCTTCCTGCTCTGCACGGCTGTCTCTCTCCTTCAGTTCCTGAGTTCCCCTGAGTGTTCCCAGCTGTGTTGATTTTATGCTGCAGGCTTCTTCTCACTCCCCCTCTGGGTTCGTCTTGCCTGTCAGCTCCACCCCTTTTCTTAACCCTTCCTGGGCCAGTTTTCTTTACCAGAGGTTTTACTGGAGAACTGCCCAAGGAATTATAAAAGGGATTATAGTGCCCTAAATCAGGTATTGTGGTTTCTGTCCTTCTCTCTCTGCCTTGCCCTATCTGGTGGCTCTTTACACTAGGAACAGAGTTAATGGGCAGCTTCCTGGGCTTAGGAATAGGAACAGCCCTTTGCATGGCAGGGTTTAAAACCGGGTTTAAACCAGTGACAGGAGCTTCCCTGTCACAATACTTAAGAGCCATGCCATAAGCTCAAAAGCAATCTGAATCCTTCAAGGCAATTTGTGAGAGAAGAGTTGGATGAAGTGGAAGTCTGAGACACTTGTCCCCCTGTAGCCGAACCAGATCCAATTCCACATACCATAGTTGATGTGGTCAATCTAGAGCAATGATCTTAAACTTGAGGCCCGATAGGTACTATTTTGAGGCCTTCGGTATGTTTATCATAATCACAAAAGTAAAGTAAAACAGTTTTTTGATCATATGTCTCTTGAGCTATAAATTACAATATTATTATTAAGATTTAGCCAAAAGGAAAGATTTATAAACTATAAAGAGTTTTATCTCATGCAAAATTGTCATTTCTTTAATAAGACATTAACTATTTTTTTCTGAGGCCCTCCAAGTACATACAGATCCAAAATGTGGCCCTGCAAAGGGTTTAAGTTTGAGCCCACTAATCTAGAGCAACCAGAATTACCAATCCCAGGTGGGCCTCTATTCTTTGAATTACCTAGCCTATCATGGAACACAGGGGAAACACATACAACAAACCTTTCATTGGCCAAGGTTGTACTAGAGTGGCCATACCGGAACTTCCAGGCTCAAATTATTGGCTGAAAAACAGAAAGACTTTTTTTTGTTGGCTGCCAACATCCTCAGATCAAACGTTGGATGCCCTCAGTACTTCACAATGCTGTCAAAGGCCTACCAAGACAATTCTCCTGGGTCCAGGGTCTACTGGCCAAAATATTCGGACTACACATTGTCCACTCTCACTACATGTGCTGCTGATAGAGCTTGTACGCAGTCTGTCCTACAAAAAAACAACTGGGACTCCATTCTCAATGGAGCACTCTTGGTGCTTCCCTGATTGTTGACATATGCCATAGCTGTGGCCTTGTCTGAGAAAACCCTGATCAATTTGCTTTCCAGGGTGTTTTCCAATGACTGCAGTGCTAGATGAATGGCTCACAGCACTTGGCAATGGAGAAGATTTCTGCATCAGACAAGCATGAAAAAGAGTCCCAGTGCTTGTTTCTTTGAGCTGCCAGTAAAGATCCTGAAAGAGTCTGAAGCTCCAGACCCCCAAAGTTCCACACTGGAGAATGACACGGTGACAAAATTCATCACCGTTCCCGTCCCCACGGATAACCGCGGGAAATAATCCCATGTCATTTTCTAGTGTCTATTTCAACCTCAGTCCTTCTACACCAGCATTCTTCAAAGCAAAGCTTGTGGGTCAGTGGTTGTGGCCATTCATACTCTGATTCTTCCCTCTTACCTTAAAGAATGACATGAAAATGGTTTCCTGCGGTTATCTGCGGGGACGGGGACGGTGATGAATTTTGTCACCATGTCATTCTCTATTCCACACACATCATTAATTTGGGTGGGGGGGGGAGAGATGCAGCCAGCTACCAATAAAGAACTGAACTGATACAGAGCTACACAGCCTGGCTCAATCTCTGGTAATAACCAGAAGCGAGCCTTGCTACTAGGGGACCGGTCCCTGAGCCTTCCAAAAGCATTAGTGCAGGCCAGCTAGGTAGGTATCCTGTAAAAGGGTTGCTCTCACAGCTATAGACTTCTGACAGGAGAATCCATCTTCTCCAATGCAGAGCTGCCCTAGGCAAAATGGGAACCACTGACGCATCAAAAGCCTCAAATTCAGGATAAAAAAACCAAAAATAACAAACCAAAATCAGAGTAGATTAAGAAGGCACTTTCAACTTGCATGTAGAAGGAGAATCTGAGGAGCTACAGCACAACCCAGGGATGCAGGAGGCAGAGCTGAAAAATGTAGATGATTCCTTCTACACAACTCGCGATTAGAGGTGAATAACCAACTGGATTCAAGACTCATATGCCTTTTGTACTAGAAAATGGAGATAGCCTCAATATCGAGAAATCCTGACTGGCTGGGGGGGTCTCCCAGAACAGATTTAAGAATCACTGTTCTAGGAGTTAAATTAGACAGCTCATTGAAATTTGAGAATCATATTAACAACTTGGTTCAAAAGTCTTTCTTTACACTACAACTAAGAAGAGTCAGACCATACTTTCTCCCTTAACAGTACAGAGTTTGGGATCAATCAATGATTCTGTCACTATTAGACTTTTGTAATGCACTACTCACTGGCATTCCAGTGAAATTATTTTACAAATAGAGATTTAATCATGTCATACCACTGTTTAAAGAACTACACTGGCTCCTGATAGAAAAACTGATTAAATTTAAGATATGCAGTCTAAAATGTAAAATTCTACTGGGAGATATTCCTGACAGTTTTCTCAGATTTGTAGAATAGGTAGATCTGCAGAACATTGAAACAACGATTGATTGATACTATCTTTTCCATCTCTCAAAGTTGTAAACTACAAGACGATTCATCACATCTCATTCAAATATCAAATAGCAAAAATATGCAATTTATTCCCCACACAGATTCATGCAATATTCAAATTCAAATATGACTTATTCTGAAAAAAATCTATGAAAACATGACTTTTTCTGAAATACTTACAAGATTCAACCAAACCTCAAAATATAAGATTATTCTCATATTCAGAAAATACCGTTGTATAATCTACTGTTTTAGAATTCCTATCGATGTATAACCTAAATCTGTTCCATGTTATATGTACCATTATATAACTTTATATCTGCAATTTTAGAAATCTTGCTAGGAATATAACCAATTATATCTGACACTGTACATACCTATATCTAATATAAAAAATATCTGTAACCTATCTTGAACTCCACTCTAGAAGAGAGGACGCTTACCATCTCCACTCTTGAGGATATGGCGGGATAAAAAACCCCACATATAACATGTAAAGAAAAGGCATTTCAGAGGGCATGCTAACTTTCACTCATTCATACACACAAAAAAAATTCTGTGAGAGTTTTAGTGCTAAGTATAGTTTAGTGCATGATAATTTTGTTTCATTGCTATCCTCTCTCTCCTTCATACAAAAGAAGCATGCCACCATCAGTATAATCATGTACCATGATACATTATTTTTTTTTCTTTACTGCTGTACTTGTCTACTGCTTATGTTTGACTTCTTGCTGTGCACCACCTAGAGTGAACTTCTTCAAAAAAGGGGGTAAATAAATCCTAATAAATAAATAAATAGGCCCCAATTCTCTAAAGTGCACCATAAGTTAGACAGCAGTAGATGTCCTACCGCTGATTAACTTAATTAGTTTGTTTTTAATTGGCACAGCAATTGACTACATTGTTTAAAAACAATTAAAAAGTAATCATTAAAAAAATGTAGGCATCCACCAGCACCTCCAAAAAACAGTGCCATGATCATGTCCACGGAGGTACCTAATGTCGAAGAATGCATGATTAATGCCAGAAATTACCTTAGGCGCCTCCATAGACACAATTCACATCAAACATAGATGCTGGAAATGTATGCCTTCTAAACTCTGGCCTACATTTCCAGGGCCTATATTTGACACTGGCATGCAATTCTTGCATGATTGACACGACAGGCACCACTTTTGAAGGCACTAAGGCCCGGATTCTATAAACTGCGATCCGATTGTAGGCAGCTGTAGGCGTCCTACAGATATCTAATCAGCCAATCGAAACACATGTTTTTAAAAAAATGCTTCCCAGACAGGCCACCTATATTGAAGGTGCCTCCGGGAGCCTAGGGAGGCCCGCAAGGCTGCCTAAGACTAGGCGGTAGCCTTAGGAAAACCTAGGCAGCCCTACGCATCTCCCTAGTAGAGCAGGAGACGCTTACAATGTAGGCCAATGTATCTAAGGCCCCAACCAATCAGACTCTAGGCTCCTGTGGGTTGGGGAGGGGCGGGGCGGGCCTGCCTCATTTGGATAGAGATGGGCCTGCTGGCCAACTTGCTTGGTGAGCCCGGGGGGGGAGGGAAGAAGGGGGGTCATTGAGGTGTCTGGGGAGGGGGGTTGGGGCATTTCATTGGGGGGGTTCGGGGACGGTTCGTTGGAGGGTCTGGGCACCCTCCTGCCAGTGATCTACGGGAAAGGGTTGGCGGTCATGGGGCAGGAGGGGTTGAGCTTCCTACTGCTGCGATCGTATGTGGGGGTAGGTGGGCTGTCATCAGGTTGGAGGGATTGGGCTCCCTCCTTCCGCGATCATACGGGGGTGGGAGGACTGGCAGCTGCTATACTTATCGCGGTAGGGAGATCCCTTGCTGTGATAAGTATAGCGGCCCAGTCTACAGTAACCCGAAAGGGTGGTATTTAACCAGCTGTCGGACTTTGTTGAATCTACTAACGTATTGCATCCCAATCAAACCGGTTTTAGGAAAAATCACAACACTGAATATTCACTAATAGGCCTTACCACAAACATCATCTATAATTTAGACCATCATAACTCGGTCATTCTCTTTTCCCTTGACCTCTCAGCAGCATTTGACACCATCGATCACTCTCTCCTCTTAGACAGATTACAAAATATAGGCGTTTGTGATTTATCATTACAGTGGTTTACTTCTTTTCTATCAAACCGATCTTCTATGGTACACTTTAATAACGCAAGTTCTAAAGCATTCTCACATAACTATGGAATCCCCCAGGGCTCCATTTTATCTCCGTTGCTGTTCAACATCTTTCTTTCACCCTTACTTAGTCTAAGTCAATCTATAGGTTTCACCACTTATGCTTACGCAGATGATATTCAATTGACCCACCCATTCAATCCCGAAAATCCTAATGAAATATTTCTAATCAATCAAAAATTAGAAAAAATAAAAAAATTGTCTCTCACAAAATAAACTAGCTTTAAACATAACAAAAACCAAGGCCTTATTCTTCCCAACGAAGCAGGGATTAAAATTATCGGCTCCTTTCTTAATAGACAATATACCAATTGGGTTAGTATCATCATTAAAATTATTAGGAGTTATCATCGATGACAAATTCTCTTATCAAGAGCACATCAGCAATGTAGTTAAATGTTGCTTTTATCATTTGCGCTTAATTCGCTCTATGTCTAAGTTCCTAGAACCGAAATCATTAAACATTTTAATATATTCCCTAGTCATATCTAAATTAGATTACTGTAATTCACTTCTGTTAAATATCACTCAAAAGGAAAAAAAAAGTTTGCAAATAATCCAAAATACCGCAATTAAAATTATTCACAATGGTAAAAAATACGATCATGTAACACCTTTTTAATAGACTCACACTGGCTTCCCATCAATCAACGAATAACATACAAAATACTACTTTTAACATTTAAAACATTATCCACTAATGAACCACAATTCATAGACCGGTTTCTAGTTCCATATAACTCGACTCGTTCCCTGCGGTCTACAACACAAGGGCTGCTTATGGTTCCTTCCTTGAAAATCATTGGAACCAGACGTCATGACATATTTTCAGTTACGGCCCCTCTTACCTGGAATACTCTCCCCTTATATATAAGAGAAGTTAAAGATCTTAATTTATTTAAAACCAACCTAAAAACATTTCTTTTCAAAGCTTCTTTTAATCTTTAAAATAATTTTTTTTATCTAGTTTATCCTGATCCTAAAACCAACTTAAAAATATTTCTTTTTAAAGTTTTCTTTTAATTTTTAAAATAATTATTTTTATCCCAATCCTAATGTTTTTCCCTCTACTTGGTTTTCGCTTTCTTTTCTCCTGAAAAACAGCAATTTTGTAACTTTTTGCCCACCTTTGTTCTTTCCTTATGTACCTAAGATCGTCTGTATTGTCAGTTAGTGTTTTCTTACCCCTCTTTTTAAGATTGTATACAATATATTTTTAATTGTTACTCGCTTAGTATGCAATAAGCGATTTATCAAATTTAATAAAACTTGAAACTTGAACCCTGTTCTGTAACCGGCATCTGTAACATGGACATCGGTTACAGAATTGTGTTTATTTTGGGTGGGCCTAGGCCTGATTCTGTATAAAACACCCTTCCCGGGCGTCCGTCACAGAATCCAGGCCTAACTGATGATAAATGCCATTTATAGAATCCAGCTCATAATGCATAATTTTAAACTATTTCAGGCATGTTAGTTTAGAATAAATTATGTTTTTTTGACAACTTTAAATAATTCACTCTATCAAGTTACAGATCATCATGGCACAGAAACAGGCCATGTAAAAATTTCCATTTTCTTTAGCTACTATACTTACTCGATGCCTTATGATAAAAATCAAAAGTCACATCTTCCTCAGAAGCTTTCTGCAGTTGTTGCTTCTCTTCAAGTAAACCAAAAGCAATAAGATGAAGCACCTGTAAAAAGACAGAAATTAAACTTAACACAGAATTTCAGAACAATAGATTAAATGCTAGAAAACAGATAACTATTTGGATCACTGCACAATTCTCATCAGCCTTTTATAGCAGTGCAAGATGCAGGAGATCCTACATACTGTTGTACTGCAAGATACAACCGATAACATATCAGTAAATACATTACAATTGAAAACGTAGGCATCTATTCAAAGGTGTTGTATTTGGAATATTAATATTCATAAAATAACTATATGCAAAATCTGCCTTAGCAAAACAATACAATACAATACAAACTTTATTTGTATACCGCAAATACCTATAACAAGTTCAAAGCAGTACATAAAAGAAATAAAAACAATTTACAGGAATAACAATGATTATATGAAAGAGATACAATTTTATCCTAAGAATATATAGTTTTTAAATAAATGTAACATACATAGTAACATAGTAGATGACGGCAGATAAAGACCCGAATGGTCCATCCAGTCTGCCCAACCTGATTCAATTTAAATTTTTTTTATTTTTCTTCTTAGCTATTTCTGGGCAAGAATCCAAAGCTTTACCCGGTACTGTGCTTGGGTTCCAACTGCCAAAATCTCTGTTAAGACTTACTCCAGCCCATCTACACCCTCCCAGCCATTGAAGCCCTCCCCTGCCCATCCACCACCAAACGGCCATACACAGACACAGACCATGCAAGTCTGCCCAATAACTGGCCTAGTTCAATATTTAATATTATTTTCTGATTCTAAATCTTCTGTGTTCATCCCACTCTTCTTTGAACTCAGTCACAGTTTTACTCTCCACCACCTCTCTCGGGAGCGCATTCCAGGCATCCACTACCCTCTCCGTAAAGTAGAATTTCCTAACATTGCCCCTGAATCTACCACCCCTCAACCTCAAATTATGTCCTCTGGTTTTACCATTTTCCTTTCTCTGGAAAAGATTTTGTTCTACGTTAATACCCTTCAAGTATTTGAACGTCTGAATCATATCTCCCCTGTCTCTCCTTTCCTCTAGGGTATACATATTCAGGGCTTCCAGTCTCTCCTCATACGTCTTCTGGCGCAAGCCTCCTATCATTTTCGTCGCCCTCCTCTGGACCGCCTCAAGTCTTCTTACGTCTTTCACCAGATACGGTCTCCAAAACTGATACTCCAATACTCCAATACTCCAAGTGGGGCCTCACCAATGACCTGTACAGGGGCATCAACACCTTCTTCCTTCTACTGACTACGCCTCTCTTTATACAGCCCAGCATCCTTCTGGCAGCAGCCACTGCCTTGTCACACTGTTTTTTCGCCTTTAGATCTTCGGACACTATCACCCCAAGGTCTTTAAATGTGTCTTTAAAGCCTTCCTAAAACATTTAAAATTACTCTGAGATAACTGAAGGTGGCAAACGCTTCCATGACTTGCCACTAGTTTATGCAACAAAAGTAATTAAATTTCTTGAATTGTATTTATTACTTTGATTGGGATTTTTTAACAGACTATTGTGTTCTTCGATAGTCTTTTTTACAATATTAAAGTGCACGTCCTGAACCTGTGAGTAGTTCATCTTCACCTGTGAGATATGCAGAAGGCATCATCTATATTTTCAACTCTGCCTTCTTGCATCACTGGGCAGTGCCCTTTCTCCTCAGTTTGTACCAAAGCAGAGATAACCCCTGAAAGAGGAGAAATAATAATGAGGGGCATGGGGAACATCCCTGATGACAAACTTTTGATCTGCTCTGCAAGAAAACACAACTCATTAAAAAATGCAACATAGTATTAATGAGGCGGAATGAAAACAATCACCTATCTGAGTGCAATCAGCACTAACTCTTGTTTGGCTCTGACTTTGTCAAGAGCAACCCAGCATAGACACTCCCAACCCTTGGAAGCTGTAACTTTGCATTGCTTTGTCTTGCTTAAGTGCGATTAGACAAGCCTCTACAGCCATATACCTGTTTGAGGCTAAAAGCAGGCAACCCAGAAAACTGATAGGGTGGGCTTCAGGACTCATGTGCTTTTCTACTGGAAAGAAGATTATCAAGGTAAGAACCTAATCTTCCATTCCAGTACAAAAGTACATGAGTCCTGAACTAGAGGAAGTTACCAGAGCAGTCCTTTCAGCCTATAGTGGGATAGAAGAGTCTGTTGCTAGCACCAGGGACCCAAAATTGAAGTCCCTTTCTGCTGCCACATCTACTCTGTAAAACTTAGTAAATGGACCATGTATCTATCCTATAAATATTTTGGGGCAAAACTGTTCTGGACTCCTCCCATAAAGATGCCACACTTCCAATAGAAACCAAGTCAAAGGGTGAAACAAACCTTAGTCACCCCTTAGTGCCCTGGAATACTAATAAATTTTACCCCGATCCTCAGCGACACCACTTGGAGCTCAAAACAATCTCATTGCTCCAAGCTTTACGTGTCAAATCGTCACTGGATCGTTTATATTGTGATATTTATATCTTTGATATTTATATCTTTCAAATTTTTCTTAACTTTTGTATATTCTATATGTGTAAAACTTCAATATTCACATTTTGAAATAATTTTAAGCATATCACTTAGCTTAGTCATGTGGTCTTTGGCAGGGGTGTTAATCCCCTGCCAAAGACCACATGACTAAGCTAAGTGATATGCTTAAAATTATTTCAAAATGTGAATATTGAAGTTTTACACATATAGAATATACAAAAGTTAAGAAAAATTTGAAAGATATAAATATCAAAGATATAAATATCACAATATAAACGATCCAGTGACGATTTGACACGTAAAGCTTGGAGCAATGAGATTGTTTTGAGCTCCAAGTGGTGTCGCTGAGGATCGGGGTAAAATTTATGAGTATTCCAGGGCACTAAGGGGTGACTAAGGTTTGTTTCACCCTTTGACTTGGTCTATATTGATTGTATACCCTTGGTGAAAAGTTAAGCTAGTGCTATTATAGAACACTTCCAATAGAAAGCACTTTCAAGGAAATTGGTGGATGTTTACCACATCCTATGTAAGCAGAGGAAATTGCCGCCTGTATCCATCTGAACAGGGAATTTTTTTAATATTCTTTATTCATTTTTTTATCTTACAAGTGTGTCAGAAAATAACAGTTAAACTTATACAATATCACTTGAGTATCTATCATTATTAATTTCACAATTAAAAATAAAAATAAATCCCTCCTTCCCAACCTTATTATTACACATGTGATTACATATATATATTATTCTCTAGTAATCCAACCCATCAATATATAATTAAACTTCCTCCCACCCCCCTATCCCTGTACAATTATACCAACTGGGAAAAAATGATATTTTATTCATTACAATACTCTATTAATGGTCTCCAAACTTCCTAAAAGTTATTAAAATTTCATTTCTGCAACGCTAACGCTCTTTCCATCTTATACATGACACAGTGAATTCCATCAAAAACTGTAATTTAATCTATTCTAGTTTTTCCAATTAAATGTAATTTGCTGTCATAATAAGTAATAACTTATTATTCTTTGCAGAAATTTGACTTTTCTTCCTCATTGATATTCCAAATAAAATAGGATAAAGCCACAGGATTTTCTAACAAACAATTTATTTGGACCAAATCGATCTCCAAAAAGCCAAAATGAATGGACAGTAGAATAATAAATGATCTAAAGTTCCTGCTTCGAGATGACAATGCCAACATTTATTTGACTTAGAGCTATCTAACTTTTGTAAATGAACAGGGGTCCAGAAAGCTCGATGCAACAGAAAAAACCAAGTTTGCCTCATAGATGCTGACATTGTACAACTCATCCTCCAAGACCAAATTCGTGGCCATTGAGACGCAGTAATTTGATGCTTAATCTTAATGCTCCAAATGTCCCTAAGATCACAGGGGATTTTAATGGAAATCTAAATTTCAGGAAGGGTAAAACTTCAATATAGAACAAAACAACAAACCCTACTCCCTGTTAGTGTAATGGATTATTTTCAAAAAGCATATACAGTAAAATCTTGGATTGCAAGTAACTGAACAGATGGTTCTTCTCTCTCTCTGATGCTGCAAGAGTGTAGTGACTGTTCTAAATGAGTGAGGTCTTGCAATACAAGTACGTATTGCATTTTGTATTCAAGTTTTTGGATTGTGGAACAAATCATCTGAGTTTCCATTATTTCCTATGGGGAAATTCGCTTTGATATACGAATGCTTTGGATTACAAGCATGCTTCTGGAACAAATTATGCTCGCAAACCAAGGTTTTACTGTACAGCTATTTCAAACAAACATTCTTAAATATTTAAATGTGCTCATAAGTTTTTCAGCAGGGTGCCACAGCAGCGATATGATGTCGCTGACACAATGCTTAGATTTTAATCACATTACATTTCAATGGAGCATGCTTGCTTCCACTGCATAATAATAATATGGCTCTACAGATAACGAGTAGTAGACCACTTATCTGAAGAGATGTTCCTCGTCTTCAACAAAAGTTTGTGTTTCGCAATGGCTACATCAGGAAGCCGGACTAGAGAGCTTTTTTGAGTATTTTCTTATGCTTAGGTGCAGTGCCTAAATCCTCTAACTGACACTTCCACAGATAGAAAAGTTGAAAAAACGTATGGAAGTGTCAGTCAGAGGATCCAATTTGTACCCAAGATCCATAAGGAGCTGAAGAAACCACCAGGAAGACCTATTGTCAACACTAGAGATAGTTTGTTGGAACCCCTTTCAAAATTCATAGATGTTTTCCTGAAAAAAAGAAGCAATAAAGGTGGCTTCTTTTCTTAAAGATTCATCTCATCTACCAAGGTTATTCTTCGAAGACATTCAGGTGTCTGAAAATATGTGGTGGTGTCCCTATACACCCGGATTCAACAAAGAGGGGCACTACAAATTATTGAAGACACGCTGGGAGCTAGAGAAGGAGAATAATTAATATCAATGGAGTTCTTAATGCAACTAGCAAGTTGAATGATCACTCAAAATCATTTTGAACATCAGGAGGTATATTTCCAACAAACACAGGGGGTGACCATGAGGGCCACTTTGACCCCTTCAGTGGCCACCCTCTTTGTGGGGCAATTTGAAGAATGGGAGATCTATCCGTTGGAGGAATATAAAACTTATGTACCCCTGTGGAAGCGCTTCCTGGATGACATTTTGTTTCTATGGAATGGGACAAAGCAGGAACTTGAAGTCTTCATCGAATGGATTAACATCAGAAATTCAGCAACTTTTCACATTAAACAAATAAAATTTTTGGACATTTGATAGGTAAGGTGGGAAATCAGATTACAACCACCCTGTATCGCAAACTGGTGGCCCGGAACACCCTTCTTCATTTTTCTAGCTTTCACCCCTACCAGCTGAAATGCAGTCTCCCAGTTAGTCAGTTCTTGAGAGCCCGAAGGGTATGCTCTATGTTACAGGAGTTTAAAGTGGTGGCAGAAGGCATGAAAGAACGGTTCCGAGAACAGGGGTATCCAGAAGGGGCTATCCATAAGGCTTATTTGAGAGCCCGTTATGCACAATAAGAGTTATTGCTCCAAGAAAACCGGACCATAGAAAAACATCAGAAGGAACCCGAAAGAATAATTTGCGTCCTGCCCTACTCAGATGCAACTGGAACGACAATGTCCCTTATTAAACAACACTGGCCCATTTTACAAACCCTGAAGGGCTTTGAAGTCACTTCCATGTTTGCCTTCAGAAAAGGGAGGACTATAGGGGAATCCTTGCACTACATACACCTTAAATGGAGAAAAATTAACAAGAACTGAAGCAGAAAGGGACTTGGGAGTAATCATCCGTGAAGACATGAAGGCTGCAAATCAGGTGGAGAAAGCCTCAGCAAAGGCTAGACAAATGCTTGGCTGCATCAGAAGAAGCTTTATCAGCTGAAAGCCCAAAATTATAATGCCGTTATACAGATCCATGGTGAGACCGCACCTGGAGTACTGTGTCCAGTTTTGGAGACCACACCACCAAAAGGATGTGAAGAGAATTGAGTCGGTTCAGAGAACGGCCACAAGGATGGTCTCAGGCCTCAAAAATCTTCCATATGAAGATCGTCTGAGCAGGCTGCGCTTATACTCGCTTGAGGAGCACAGAGAAAGTGGGGACATGATAGAAACCTTCAAATACATAACGGGCCGCATCGAGGAGGAGGAGGAAATCTTTACTCTTACGGTCCCACGGTGACAAGAGGACATCCGCTAAAACTTAGGGGAGGAAGATTTCATGGGGACACCAGGAAATACTTCTTTATCGAGAGGGTGATTGATAGATGGAATGGTCTTCCACGTCAGGTAGTCGAGGCCAGTAGCATGCTAGACTTCAAGAGACGATGGGACAAACAGATGGGGTCGCTACAGAGGTATAATAGAGGATAGTTTTTTTCGAGGGTGGGAGGGATCTTGATTGGGCAGACTTGTTGGGCCACCGGCCCTTTTCTGCCATCATATTCTATGTTTCTATGTTTTTATCTTGGGACAACAGAAGGGAAATATTTTTCCTGTGGAAAGACAGGAGGCCCATTTGAAATGTCAACATTGCCAATGGTGTAGTAGCACCATTGAGGGAAGCCAGTGCCAAGATCCACAGACACAGCGTATCATTATGTCACATGGCAATACAAATTGGAAATCAGGTAGAGTAATCTATATAATTGTATGTCCCTGTAAACTGGTATATGTGGGGCGTACAAAACGTCCTATCCAAATACGCCTAAATGAGCACAAGTCTAGATAGCCACAAGGGCTCTACAAGCACCTTTGGTGCAACATTGGGTTAAAGAACAACATACTATTGACCAAATAAGGTGATGAGGGAGGGAGGAAACTGGGAAGAAAAACTGAATTTCATTGAACAAAGGTGGATTTATCGATTAAATATGGTTATCCCCAAGGGATTAAATATGGAGTTAGAATGGGCCACTTTAATATAAAGGGGGCTGTGTTTGGGGAGTCAGTCTGTCAGGTTTTAGGTACTATAGTGCGTTAATGAGCGTTATTGCTTTAAGAGAATCCGCACCTGGGCTGGGGACGCTGACGGTATGAGTCATGATGTAACCGTCAGCTGACTAACTCGGGAGGGATTTAAATAGGGTAGAGAAAGACACTGCGACCATGACAGTAGATGTAAGTCTAGTGGAGTGGCACTAAAGCTTCTTTAAGGTAAGAAATATGGGGGAGGGGGGACAATGAATGAGAAGTTTAATTTTTTGTCTGTAGTGTTAGATTTTAGCGTGGGGAAGGTTTATGAGAGCTTAAACCAGATCATAAGGAGTTTTTTTCTGTTTATCGATAGGGATGAGTGACCTTGATAAAACGTTTGGGTGAAACATGTTGGCACCGCTATCCCTGAAAGGAAGACCACATACAAGATAAGTAAAGATAAAAACACAAACGCTAAGCTTAAAGTTATTTAGTGAAATATTTATTAAAGTGCAATAACGTGATCCAGTGAGGAAATAGTACTTAAAGCCTGGGACAATGAAAGGTTTGAGCCTTAGGTGGTACGTCTGAGGATCGTGGGCAAAGATTGGTTTTATGAGATCTAAGTAGAGTATATAAAAATTGTATGACAACTTACTAGCAACACATGCAGCTAAATTGGACCCCACCATCACCAACCTACTGACAGCTTCAACTGACCTCAAGGCTTTCCGCAAAGAAATCAAGACCCTACTATTCAAGAAATTCACCCAAATGTCCTAACCCCTTCCTTTTCCCCTCTCGCCCCCTCTTAGCATCCTCACTTCAAAATTGTTTTAGACCTTACGCCTTTAATTGTATTCCTTTTCCTGGAAAAGTCCAGCTATCTTTTTGATGTACTAGGTCCAACGTCTTTAATTGTATTTCTCCTCCTGGAAATGTCCAGTTATCTTTTTGATGTAATCCGCTTAGAACTGCAAGGTACAGGCGGAATATAAGCCATTAATGTAATGTAATGTAATATACACTTTCATTGGATATTTGAATGGTGATTCTCATAAAGAATACATTGTATATGAAGAACTAAGTGCTATTACAGAAAGTGATTAAAATTTAAGCATCGTGTCAGTGACGTCGTATCGCTGCTGTGGCGCCCTGCTAAAGAACTTATGAGAATATTGAAATAATTAAGAATGTTTGTTTGAAATAGCTATATATGCTTTTTGAAAATAGCCCAGTACACTAACAGGGAGTAGGGTTTGTTGTTTTGTTCTATATGGCCTGTATCCAACTGGCAATTGAGGTCTTTGAGGCCAGTCTTCCTCTGTATCTAGAGCCCATTAGGACGAAGAGATGATCTGACAACTGAAAATCACTGGTCACCTCCAGGTAATGAAGGAAAACCCTTCTGACATCTAGCCATGGTAGCATTTTGTCCTGCTTCTTTACGCCTGTGGCCTGGAATGCTGGTAGTCGAGACTTCCTTATTTAAATGGAACGCTGACACCACCTTTAGTAGAAAGGAGGAAACCATAAGCAGAGACACTTCCGCCTCCATGATTCTGAGGAATGGTTCCCTGCATGACAAGGCTTGAAGCTCTGAAATTCTTCTAGCGAAAACAATTGCTACCAGGAAAACCATCTTTACAGTGAGGTCCATCAGCATGGCCTTCTGTAGGGGCTCGTATGGGGCCTTACTTAGGACCTTCAACATGAGGTTAAGGTTCCATGAAGGACAAGTTTGACGCACAGGTGGATGCACTGCTCACTTCACAAACCTGGAAATATGCGGGTGAGAGGCCAAAGAACCTCTCTTCAACTGACCTCGAAAACTAGATAGACTAGCCACTTGGACTTTTAAGAAACTAACCACAAAGGAAGTGATATCACCAGCGAAGATGGCAGCCAGGTGAAGAGGCTCAGTCTTCAGCCGCCACAAAACACCAAATACCTGCATGCTGGAGGCGGCGCAGTGGCTTCTCCATCAGGGCTAGAGGGGGCAACATCCCCCGGGTACTGTGACACTTGATCAGAGGCGCGAACGTGATCTATATGGATCGCCTCTGAACGACCGATCCCCGGCCTAGTGACTACATGAGTGCTGGAACATCTGTCAGGCGTGCACCCCCTCTGCTTGCACCTGGAACCAGAAGAGTGCGCACGCTCTGGAAGTGGTAGTGAGCGGCAGGCAGGACGCGCCGGAGTGGCTGGGCCGACTGGAGAGCTGATCATCGCAATTTTGGGTGGGCACTCGTCTTGATGGCTGCAGGACAGCTGAGTTCCGCGCCCCATGATCGCACAACTGCACCATTCTGAAGCCATACTCCTGCTACTCTGAAGTACCCGAGGCATTGCGGGAAGGCCCCAAAGCGTAGGCCCTGGTCAGTGGGAGGCGGACGGTGCCTTGGGACAGGGCTGGTGAACACGACATTTATCAGGATGTGGCGGCAGCCACCTTGCAGAAGTGGAAGGATATGCAAGCGGTGACCACCTATCTTCGCAGAGAGGGCCTTTGATATCGGTGGCTTTACCCATTTGCCCTGGTACTGACGGTGGGGAGCGCGATGAGACGGGTTCATACAGTGGCAGAGGCCTGGTCGGTGCTATAAGAACTTTTTTTTTTTTTTTGTTTGAAATAATTTTTATTGAACAGAAAAGCACTGCACAGCCAAGAATAACATTGCATTACAGTCAGGACCGATATCGGGCAAAACCTCAAGCAAAACAACCATGAGAGCACCCCCTCAGAGGAGGAGGGATAGCCATCCCCTCCAGACCCCATCCAGGGCCAGGCAAGGCACTACCCCATCACAGCCCGCATAAGCAAAGGGCACATAATGCGGATAAGCTGAGCAGTACAAATCAACATTTTCAATATAACAGAATCCCCAAGTGAAACACAGAGAAAGAACCCCAGAAACCCAACCTATTCAGGCATACCAACCCTTCCAGTCTCCATTCACGCCCCAACCATACCAACAGACATCCACACATACTATCAACCATCCAAGGAAACGAAAAGCCAGACAACCCCTCCCCCCCCAGCCCATAGAGAGTGAGTGAGTGTGGGTGAAACACATAGGCATTCACAAAGAGCCAATTTCCAACATAGTAGCATCCCATAGAGAGCGGTACAGGCGCCGGGACGCCGACAACGGTTCCGAGTGAACACGGAGCTCCCAGCGGGCCACCTCAAGCATAGAGCGCTTCCATACTAGTACCTCAGGCGCATCATCAGCCATCCAGAGACGGAGCACCCCACGTTTGGCCACCAGCAAAGCAATGTAGAGAAATCGCCAGTGCTCTAGACTAAGGCCCTGGTCTAACACCTCTCCCTCACACCCCAAGAGAATAAGTGTATAGGACCACTGAAAAGGCAACTGCACAACCCGAGTCAGAAATTCCAACACCCCAGTCCAGTAAGCTGCTAGCTGCGGGCATTCTAGTATCATATGAATAAGGGTGCCACGCATACGGTGACATTTAACACAAAGGTCAGAATCCCACAGGCCCGCCCTCTTGCCCCGTACCCCAGTGAAGTATGTGCGATGTAGGAGTTTAAACTGTATCTCCTGTAGGGAAACATTGCGCACCCCACGAGGGATGCTGGCAAAGCATGCTACCAACATCTCAACCCCGACCTGCTCCCCGAGCTCCTCCGTCCACTGAGAAGCCAAATGAAGGAGTCAGGGGTCCGGCCGTTCCTCCCGTGCCATCCTATACCAAGTAGAGAGGGAATTCATAGAGGCGGGGAGAGAGAAAAAGATGTGATCAACCTTCAAGAGACCGCCGCCAGTAGGGGCGCCCTTTCGGTAGGTCTCGTAAAAGTGGCGTAATTGCAAATAAGCAAAGAAAGGCATGTCAGGGAGAGCCCAGTGACGGCGGAGGTCAGCAAGAGAGGGGAACACCCCATTCTCGGGAGTCAATGCTGCAATATGTCCCAGGCAGAAGCCAGGTCCAAAACTGGCCTCCAGGCCACGTGCCGAACCCACACCCGGTTGGAACTCAGGATTCCCCCGAACAAAATGAAAAGCCCAGTTGTCCCGCGGTCCTCCCCCTATCTGACGCCGCCACCAGAGCAGCGCGCGCCGCAGCGGATCCAGCCAAAGAGAATTACAGCCCAGCCTGGGGCGCCGCCACCCAGGGACGTCAAGACAAGCCAGCGCGCAGTGCGGCGCCACCCAGGAGTCGAACAATCTCAGGGGAGCAAAGCGCGAACCCATCGTGTAGAGTTCATGCACCCATCGCATCAGGGCCGCGACATTATATAACCGAATATCCGGGAGCGCTAACCCACCCCGGGCTCTACTCTGCGTAAGTCTCCAAAACCCCACGCGGGCCCTCCGGTTTCGCCAGATAAAGGAGCCAACAAAGGACCTGTAGGCTCTTTCTTCGGACGCTCGCACCCACAAGGGAATCATCTGTAAAGGGTAGAGAATCTTAGGCAACAGGACCATTTTCACTAAGGCAATACGACCAAAGAGCGACAAAGGGAGCTCACCCCATCGATGGCAAGCATCCCGTAGTTGGGCAAGGCGATTGACGATGTTACTGCGATAAACCGCGGCCCAGTCAGCGCTAAGAAAAATCCCAAGGTATTTGAGCTCCCCCGTCGCCCAGCGCAAAGGGAAGGAAGGCAAAGCTCGCGATGCACATGGCGCAGTAACCGGGAGCGCCTCAGACTTGCTGAAATTGATGCACAGTCCAGAGAAAGCACCGAAAGAGTCAATAAAGGAAGTGATGCGAGGGATAGAATCCCGGGCATTGCTGACAAAAAGCAGCATGTCATCCGCAAACATGGTAATCTTGCAGACCTCCGCCCCCACCCGGGGCATCACGTATCTTAGCCGCCAGCGGTTCAAGCGAAAGTATAAACAGCAGCGGTGATAAGGGACACCCCTGCCGGGTGCCCCTTCGCAAAGGGAAAGAGGCCGTACGTTGTCGGTTAATGAGGAGCTGCGCGGTAGGGGCCGTATACAAACGGACCACCCAATCAAGAAAAGAGCCTGTGATGCCAAAACGGCTGAGGACCCAGAAGAGGTAAGGCCAAACAACCTTATCGAAGGCTTTTTCAGCGTCCAGACTGGCCAGCAAGTCGTCCCCCGATCGACCCCTGCCCTCCCGCAAAGCCACCAACGCCTTAAGGATGTTAGCCGAAGAGAAACGACCGGGCACAAAGCCCACCTGGTTAGGATGTACAAGCAAGGGGACAACCTGAGCCAGACGCTTAGCCAAGATAGCCGTGAGGAGTTTCATATCCTGATTGAGCAGGGATATGGGTCTATACGAGCCCACCCCGGTGGGGTCCTTGCCCGGTTTAGGAAGCACCACAACATGGGCGTGGTTCTGCTCCGGGAGAAGTCTATCCGAGGCCTGCATATCCCCAAACATAGCGCAGAGAGCAGGGCCCACATGATGTTGTAAGATCTTATAGAACTCGGGTCCCATACCATCCGGTCCTGCAGCCTTAGCAAGCTTCAGATGACCAATGGCCGCGGAAATCTCTTGGCAAGTAATAGGAGCATTGAGTAAGTTTCGGTGTACCTCAGATGCGGTAGGGAGTTTCAGGTCGCGAAAGAAATTATCACGTTGCTCTATATCGTAAGCGCCCGCGCTATAGAGATCACTATAAAAGCGTACGAATTGGGTCTGAATAGCCGCCTCCGTCCAGTGCGACACATTCGAGGCGTCCCGAATATGGGAGATGCAAGCAGCGCGCCGGTGCGGGCGAACCAGATTGGCCAAGAGCTTCCCCGCTCGATTACCCCACCTATAAAGTTGAAACTTGTACACATCAATATGAGTTAAAGCCCGCTCAGAAAGGAGAGCATCAATTTGTTTGCGCAGCCGGAGATATGACTGTCGAGCTTCCTCGGAGCTATGCCTCAGAAGATACAATCGGCATTCCCTCATCTGTTTTGCCAATGACGTGAGTTCCGCATCCCTAAGCCTGCGCTTGCGAATAGAATAGGCTATTATGCAGCCGCGGAGATAAGCCTTTGCCGCTTCCCAGAATATGGTATCCGAGACCTCGGACCCTTCATTCGTTAGCTTGTACTTAGACCACTCCTCGATTAGGTAGGTGTGAAATTCCTCGTCAAGATACAGGGATGGATTGAGACGCCAAATACGGTCATTCAGAGATCCACCTCCCCACTTGAGAGTCACAGTCACAGCATCGTGATCGCTAAAAGGGACGTCCAGTATGTGGGTGCGCACTACCCGCCCGATAGAACGAGAGGGGATTAAGAAATAGTCCAGTCGAGAATGACAGTGGTGGACCCCTGAGAAAAAGGTAAAATCCACCTCCCCAGGATGATACACCCTCCACACATCCTGTAGATCCAGCTCTCCCATCAGGAGGTTCACCCCCCGACGCTCATTGTCCGCCGCCACTGGTCTCGGGGGCTTACAGTCAATGGAAGGGTCGCTAGTGATGTTGAAATCCCCGCCCACCAGAAGTTCATAATTTGGCAATGCTAGTAATTGGGCCCCTAAAGTAGAGAAGAAGGAGGGAGTGTAGATATTAGGAGCATAAACATTACAGAGCACTACAGGTCTATCATTCAAAGTCCCCACCCAGATGACGAAGCGGCCCTGAGGGTCCCTGATAACTCTCTGTGTGATCGACATCACCGCTTTATGTATGAGTATAGCCACCCCCCGTTGTCGAGATGAATAAGAGGACGCTGCTACTTCTCCCACCCAGTCACGCTGCAGTTTCTGATGTTCGCATGCCATGAGATGAGTCTCCTGTAGGAAAGCCACAGAGACCTTTTCCTTCTTCAAGAACGACAGAACCTTCGTACGCTTTACTGGCGAGTTGATGCCCGCCACGTTCAGCGTAAGACACATCAAGTCAGCCATAGCCATGGGAAGAACTGAGCACTAACGCAGCGTCCCAACTTTTCCTCCCAAGGTCCCCGAGGGTCTCCCAGCTAAACCCCCAAGCACCGGCAATGTAACCCCACACACCCCACTGAACTGGAGGAACCCTGCCCCCCCACCCAACCCCGCCTCCCCACCCTCTATGCCGATCACACCAACAAACACACCCAAGCATACCCCACACAATCAGAACCCACCATACTATACAGTCACTACCCCTCCCGCTCTCCCTCTCGCTACCCCCCCTCTTACCCACCCAACACCCAGACCAACCCCATCCCCATTCTAAAAACATGTATCAAAAAGCCCCCCCCAACCCCCTCGCGCAAAGAGACCCATACAGCCTCAGAAAAACACCCCACCCACAGTAGCAAACCTCCCCCGGGAACAATTCCAAGGGCAACAAAAGAGACCAAAACACAACAGGAAACAAGGGGCATAGATTGATATCTCAAATACCCAAGGTCCAGTATCCGGAATCTCTGCAGGCAAAAGAGAGATATAGCAGACCAGTCCAAGGATCTGGCTATGCACAGCCAGGGCAAATGCCAAACTGAGGTAGCAGCCAGTGCATCATGGTGGCAGTATCCTCCAACAGCATCCAGCAGGGCTGCTCAGAACTGGACAGAGGAGGATGCCATGGGAGGCTGCAGTGCCCCCCCGAAAGGGAGGCACATGGCTAGAGCTCAGTACCAACCGACCCCTGGTGCAGTCATCAACATCCGTAAACACAGAGTCAGAAGAACGTCAAAGGGAAACAAAACCAAGCTGAGTAGCTGATGAACTGATTAAGGGCCCGGAGGTATGGGTGCCAGAGATCTGATGAAAGCCTGCAGCGCCTCCGCATCTTCGTAGATCTTTGGTCCCCCGGCCTCAAAGACCCGGACCCGCGCAGGGTATTGCACCATGAAACGGAGGCCCCTGTTGCGAAGCTCGGTGCAGTGAGGTGCCAGGGCGCGCCGACGAGCAGCCACCTCGGCGGAATAATCATTGAAGAGTAGGATCTTAGCACCCTCCCGTTCCAACGTGCCCTTTTTCCTATACAGCGCCATGACCTGGGCCTTGTCAGCAAAGTTCAAATACCTGGCAATGACAGGTCGAGGTCTGCCTTCGCCCTCGCGGCGCTGACCCAGGCGATGCACCCTCTCTACCAAGGTGCGGGATCCTTCCGGGGTAAAACCCACAGCGCCAGGCAGCCACCTTTCCACAAGCTCGCGCAGTTCAGCGTCACGTATATTTTCTGCCAGGCCCACCAGGCGAATATTATTGCGGCGGCCGCGGTTCTCTTGGTCCTCCAGTCGCTCATGGAGAGTCACACATTGAGCCTGCAGGTTCCGGACCTGCGTTTCCAGCACTCCAGAGCGGTCCTCTTGGGTGGCGATGCGAGACTCCGCGTTCTGGAGGCGCTGCCCATGTCGCTACAGGCAATCTCGCACATCCTCCACAGTTGCCTGGAGCTTAGTAAGCCGCTCATCAATCGCTGCCGATATGGTGCGGGTCAGCTCCTGGACCGCGTCTTCTTGAAGTAGCACTCTCGGCGGGGTCACAGTTCCGGCCGCCATCTTAGGTGCTCCATGCACGCGGTGGGCTCGAGTCGGCCGCGGGGTCTTCACAGGCATAACTCGCCTGGCAACCGGTGCAGAAAGCCGCCGAAGCAGCCGTTAGCTCCCCACTGCTGTCCGCTCTATGTGCGCCGGCAAAACTCAGAAGAGCAGGGCGAAAAGGCTTTAAATAGCAGAGATTAGGGCGCGAGAGGGTCGGAGCTCGAGCCAGGAGCCGCCGCTCAGCTCAGCGTCATCACGTGACCCCCGGTGCTATAAGAACTTGATGCTCCAAACCTTCCTGAGAGGGGACCTGCTGGAGAGCGAGGGGAGGAGAGAGCTGGACCTTCTGGATGGCGGCGACAGACCAGAGGAGTGATGGCGCGGAGTGCTGGAAGCAGTGAGCCACTGGGACAACCAACGTGAGAGGGTTGCTGACATCATTGGATTACCTGTTGGAATGGACGGCTTGTGCTGTTCAGTGGCTGTAGGGTCTTTCATTGGGAGGGGGGTGTGTGTGTGTGTGCTAGGTGAATGTGATTTGGGGAGGATTGGCGGATAGGTTTGGGAATCTGTGTGCGGAGGGGATTCGGGAGGAGGGTCAGGAGTGATATAGAGGGCAGCTGCCAGCATGGGGCCTGCATGGTGGGCCTGGGCAGTCTGTTGCAATCTGGCCAGGGGATCTATTATGGGGGGCTGTGTTGTGCTTGTGTACTGGGTGTGTGTAGAAGGGAGGGACGGAGGTCTGTTGATGAGGGTTGTTTGTCGTGGGGACCGGATGGAGTGTGCTTGGGGTGGCTGGGGTGGTGGAGTTGCTTCTTTCTCAGGGGATCTTGAGATCCGTTCGGATGGTCTCGAGATGCAGTTTTGGGTTGGATATAGGGGAGGGGGAAATTAGAGGGGGGGGTAGAGGGGGAGGGGTTGGGAGTTGGGGGGGGAGATGGTACTCTCTGCCCAGACTTGGTACTGGATGGTCAGCTGATGCACTGGTGGGGCCTGGTTATGGGCTGGGGTGACTGGGTCCCAAGGGTACTGATGGTGGAGTATGTGGGGTGGTTAATGGCAGTGGATCCTTATTAATTTTGTAACTTGGAATGTGGGGGGGATAAATTCCAAACAACAACTCAAATCAGAACCATATATGGAAAAAGATACACCCTCTGCAACACTAAAAGGCCTTACTCACATACACTCATCAACCATACACCATACAAGGAGAAAGAAAAAGAATTGAAGAAAAAGGCCTCAGTTCAGCTTCATTTGACCAAAAAACTCCACTCCTTAGAAAACACCACTCCTGCATGAAAGACAAAAAATGTACAGAGAAAAAGCAACTGTAATAGCCTGCAGAGCGATATCAAAACAGCACGCCAGGGCACTCACGCCCAAAAATGGTGATATCAGTGGATAAAGTGAAAACTATAGCAATACGGTCCAGTACATAGCATGAAAGAGCAAAAAAAATAAAAAATAAAAAAAAAAACAACTAGAGGAAAACCACTTAGCTACTACTGGCTGCTTCAATAAAGCCAGGCAGCCACTGCACCCAATGGGGAACCCTCTGTTTCGCGTCGTATCGCTGCGTCAGGGGTGATGGTTCCACTGCTCCCAATGCACATTTTCCAGACCTGCCATGCTTCTCAAGCTATCACACCACTCCACCGGGCAATACTGGCGCCATTCAATACTGGTCTTATTCAATTTACAAATTTTGGCTAGGGATGGGGAGGGCAGATATGTGCTCTGAAGAGGGGTGATCGCGCAGCAGGACATGGTATTTTGCTGTGTCTATGCTCCTAATGAAAGTGACCTGGAATTCTATGCTAAATTGACTCGCTTGTTGTTGCCCTTCGCCAAAGTCTCCCTGATTGTTGGGGGAGACTTTAACGCTGTTTGTGACTCTAGTTTGGATTGCACGGGGCCGGGGGTGCTCTACATCGAGTAGGGGAGAGGGAGCTTCAAAAATTTAGTGATATCCTGGAATTAATCGACCCCTGGAGGATATTGCATGACACCCATATGTCCCGGGCACACGATACGCACCCGCATAGATTATATTTGGGTGACGGAACAGGTGTTTCGGAAGCTGGAGCAGGCAGAGATAGGTCCCTATACAATCTCTGATCATGCCTGGATTCAAGTGACATGGCAAGAAGGAGGGGGGCCTCCGGGGAAGTGGCGCTGAGTATTTCCGCTTGCATTGTATAGGGATCTGAACTATAAGGAACAGTTGCTGGGTACATGGAATGAATACAAAAGGCATAACGCTCATGCAGAAGGGGACCCCTTCTTATTCTGGGAAGTGGCGAAGGTGGTGAGGGGAGATACTCTTAATTATAGTAGTCACGTTAAAAAAGCTTGAGATAGGGAAATTCTGTGTTTGGAGAGGGATGTTGCTAGGGCCCGGAGGAGTTATGGCCAGACTGGCGACCTCATGCACAAACAGGAGTTGATGGCATATCAAGTGGCCCTCAATTCCCTACTATATCAGCGGGCGCACAAATCCCTCGCTTACTATAAGTACCAGCTTTATAGATATAGGAATAAGGGGGGGAAACTACTGACCCACCTGGTTTCTACCAGGACAGGCCCACGTAGAGTTCAGGCCCTGAGGAATGAGCAGGGGTAGAGAGTTACAACAGACTCTGAGATCGGAGATATATATTTTTTTGCTATTTTAAGAACCTTTATGCCCCCCTGTCAGAAGAGAGAGTACCGGCAGGGCCCTATTTGGATGGGATAACGTTGCCCTGTATCTCTGAGACAGACAGGGAGCGTCTAAATGCACCAATAACGCCAGGGGAAGTGTGTTGGGCCATAGGGAACAGTCCTCTGCTGAAGGCACCGGGCGAGGATGGCATGCACATTGAATTTTATAAAATCTTAGGTGAGGAGATCATCCAGCCGCTCGCTTGGATGTTTAATAGCATGGTTGGCACAGAGGCTTTACCGGAGGGTATGAACAAAGCACGCATCTTGTTGCCTAAACCGCATAAAGACCCTGAAACAGCAGGCTCCTATCATCCTATTTCCTTATTAAATATGGAGGTTAAACTGCTAGCGAAAATCATGGCAAGGCGGATGGCTGCTGTGTTTCCCTCCTTTATCCACGAAGCTAGGTGGGATTTGTAAGGCCAAACCATAGCTAAAAATGTAAGAAAATTGTTGCTGCCTTTGGAACAGCGGGCAGCGTGCAATCTTCCATCTGTGCTGGTTAGCTTTGATGCCGAAAAGGCATTTGATAGAGTTGTGGGATTTTCTTTAGGAAGGAAGCTGAAGCTGAGGACACAGAAGATAGCATTCTCAGAGATTCTGCCAGTACCGAGGGCAGACGTGAAGAGGCAGACTGAGCTACAAGTAATAAATGTATGGTTGAGGAGATGGTGCAAAGAAGAAGGATTCCTTTTTGTGAGGAACTGGACAACTTTTTTGGGGAAGAACAAGCTCTTCAGGAGGGACGGACTACACCTGAGCACGGCAGGAACGAGGCTGCTAGCAAACAACGTCAAGAGAGGAATTGAGCAGGCTTTAAACTGAGAAGAAGGGGAAAGCCGACAGTCGACCTGACGTCGACGGTTCAGACAAGAGTATCCAAAGAAGATACTGAGCGGGAAAAATGCTGGGAACAAGCAAGAGACGAACAACAGAAACTGTTGACCAACAAGAAGGGCAAACAGATAAAATTAGAGGAACAGGAGAAATCGGAAAATCAGGTTGCAGACGAAAAGGATGCACCAAAAAATGAGGAAGAAAGGAGCAGAAATCAAGGACTGGCGGCCCAAATAGGGGATGGCAAGAGGAGCAAAACACATGAAAAACCAGCAGAGAAAAGAAAAGACCGGGACTTAAATTGTTTGTACGCAAATGCAAGGAGCCTAAAGTACAAAATGGGAGAGTTAGAAGTCAAAGCCAAAAAAGAGGACCTAGACATCATTGGAATCACGGAAACATGGTGGAATGAGGATAACCAATGGGACGTAGTACTGCCAGGGTACAAACTCTATAGAAGAGACAGGACTCACAAGAAGGGTGGAGGAATAGCACTATACATAAAAGACACCATTCCCTCGTCCGCAGTGGATATAGAACCAAAGGCGGAAGGATTGGAGTCATTATGGGTAAAATTACCTGGAAAAAATGGCCTTGACATAAGATTGGGTCTATACTATCGTCCACCTGGACAAACGGAAGCAAACGACAAAGATCTGGCAGCAGAATTGAGGAGGGAAGGCACCAAAAGGAATGTGACAGTAATGGGAGATTTTAACTACCCCGGGATAAACTGGAGTATTGGAAACTCGAACTGTGCAAGGGAAACAGAATTCTTAGAGGCTGTGAGGGACTGCTTTATGGATCAGCTTGTCAAGGAACCAACAAGAGGGAATGCCACTCTTAACCTAATCCTCAATGGACTAGAGGGACCAGCAAAGGAAGTGGAAATAGTAGGACCACTGGGAAACAGCGATCACAACATGATCCAGTACAAATTAGAAGTACGTAGAGCAAAAGGGAAGAGAACCACAGCGACAACGTTCAACTTCAAGAAAGGGAACTATGATGCTATGAGAGCAATGGTAAGGAAAAAACTCAGAAAGAGCTCAAGAAAAACAGAAACCGTAGAACAAGCCTGGTCTCTATTCAAGTGCACAGTGCAAGAAGCACAACATATGTACATCCCCAGATTTAGAAAAGGGTGCAAAAAAAAACCGAGCAAAAGATCCCGCATGGATAAACGATGAGGTGAAGAAAGCGATAGGAGACAAGAAAAAATCATTCCGGAAATGGAAAAAGGACCAAACTGGGGAGAAATGGAAAGAACACAGGAAAAGTCAAAAAGAGTGTCATCAAGTGGTTAGGAGAGCGAAAAGAGAATACGAAGAGAGGCTGGCCAGGGAGGCAAAAAACTTCAAATCATTCTTCAGATATGTTAAATGGAAGCAACCGGCGAGGGAGAAAGTAGGACCCTTGGATGATGGAGACAGAAAGGGAGTGATAAAGGAGGACAAAGAGGTAGCCGACAGGTTAAACAAATTTTTCTCGTCAGTCTTCACAAGCGAGGACACATCCAGTGTACCAGAACCCGACGTGATCTTCCATGGAGACCAAGAAAAAAAACTGTCAACAATAGAGGTGACTATCTATTTATTATTATCACAGCTCTATATATTCCAATTAAATTAAATTATTATTAGTGAAGTGTTCAGACCAATACCCATAAATTCTGTGATCTCACTGAACTGGGGTACATTTGGGACCATCATAACACTTCTATTGTCCCTTTGCCAGCCTCCATCATCTATATAACTAGTAAAACTCTTTGGAATTCATTATATATACTTGTGAATAGATTTCTTAGAATCACACTTATCTTGATGGCTGTTCCAATAGGCTTGGCTTTATTCTCTGTAACTTCCAGCTGCAGTGAGGTAAAGTGCTTAAATCATAAAGTGCTTGTGCTTATAGTGTTTACTATTGACTTCCGTGTTTGCTAAAATTTGATCTTAAATTTGATCTTAAAATTTGATCTTAAATTTGATCTTTAGCAAACACGGAAGTCAATAGTAAACACTATAAGCACAAGCACTTTATGATTTAAGCACTTTACCTCACTGCAGCTGGAAGTTACAGAGAATAAAGCCAAGCCTATTGGAACAGCCATCAAGATAAGTGTGATTCTAAGAAATCTATTCACAAGTATATATAATGAATTCCAAAGAGTTTTACTAGTTATATAGATGATGGAGGCTGGCAAAGGGACAATAGAAGTGTTATGATGGTCCCAAATGTACCCCAGTTCAGTGAGATCACAGAATTTATGGGTATTGGTCTGAACACTTCACTAATAATAATTTAATTTAATTGGTATATATAGAGCTGTGATAATAATAAATAGATAGCTAATAAACATCACAGAATAACATTGTATATCTCCCTACTAGGTGGTATAACAATAGAGGTGAGCCATGAGGATGTCCTCCAACAGATAGATAGATTGAAAAGCGACAAATCACCAGGCCCGGACGGTATCCATCCTAGGGTAATGTAATGTAATTTATTTCTTATATACCGCTAAACTCCGTTAGGATTCTAAGCGGTTTACAGAAAAATAGACAATAGGGTACATTAAAATTATAAAAGAACTAAGAAATTAGATAGCGGGAATACTCCAACGAGTTTGCAACCTATCCTTGAAAACTGGAGAGATCCCGGAGGACTGGAAGATAGAAAATGTTACACCTATCTTTAAAAAGGGGTCAAGAGGAGACCCGGGAAACTATAGGCCGGTCAGTTTGACATCGGTTGCGGGCAAGATGGTAGAAGCACTGATAAAGGACAGCATCTGAGAGCTCATCGAAAAAAATGGGCTGATGAAAGCGAGCCAACATGGCTTCTGCAAGGGAAGATCGTGCCAAACAAACTTACTGCACTTCTTTGAGGGGGTAAATAGTCAGTTGGACAAAGGGGAACCCGTAGACATCATTTACCTCAACTTCAAAAAGGCCTTTGACAAGGTACCCCATGAGCGGCTACTTAGGAAGCTGTGGAACCACGGGGTGGAAGGGGACGTGCACAGATGGGTCAAACACTGATTGGCAGGCAGAAGGCAGAGGGTTGGAGTGAAGGGTCACTACTCGGGCTGGAGGAAGGTCACGAGCGGAATTCCGCAGGGGTCTGTACTCGGACCGCTGCTGTTCAATGTATTTATCAATGACCTGGAAACGGGGACGAAGTGTGAAGTTATCAAATTTGCGGATGACACTAAACTCTGTAGAAGGGTTAGATATGCGGAAGAGTGTGATGACCTACAAAGGGACCTAAACAAACTGGAGGAGTGGGCGAATAAATGGCAGATGGACTTCAATGTAGGGAAATGTAACGGAGTTTAGCGGTATATAAGAAATAAATTACATTACATTACCCTAGGATGGATACCGTCCGGGCCTGGTGATTTGTCGCTTTTCAATTTAGGGAGAAAGAACCCGATGTTCAGCTACCAAATGGGGGGATTAGTGTTAGAGAGAAGTAACTTTGAAAGAGATTTGGGTGTACTGGTGGACACAACAACAAAGACAACAGCACAATGTGCAGCAGCCGCAAAGAAGGCAAACAGAATGTTGGGTATTATTAAGAAGGGTATTACGACCAGAACGAGAGAAGTCATACTGCCGTTGTATCGGGCAATGGTGCGCCCTCACCTGGAGTACTGTGTTCAGTATTGGTCACCGTACCTTAAGAAGGATATGGTAATACTTGAGAGGGTCCAGAGGAGAGCGACACGAATGATTAAGGGCATGGAAAACCTTTCATACACTGAAAGATTGGAGAGACTGGGGCTCTTCTCCCTGGAAAAGCGGAGACTCAGAGGAGACATGATAGAGGCCTACAAGATCATGAAGGGCATAAAGAGAGTAGAGAGGGACAGATTCTTCAAACTTTCAAAACATAATAGAACAAGAGGGCATTCGGAAAAGTTGGAAGGAGACAGATTCAGAACGAATGCTAGGAAGTTTTTCTTTACCCAGCGTGTGGTGGACACCTGGAATGCGCTTCCAGAGGACGTAATAGGACAGAGTACGGTACTGGAGTTCAAGAAAGGATTGGACAATTTCCTGCTGGAAAAAGGGATAGAGAGGTATAGATAGAGGGCTACTGCACAGGTCCTGGACCTGTTGGGCCGCCGCGTGAGCGGATTGCTGGGCACGATGGACCTCGGGTCTGACCCAGTGGAGGCATTGCTTATGTTCTTATACTTGAGTGGCTTAAGGTTTTGATGGGTTTTTTTTGTATCGGCGGTGCGAGCATTGTATGCTCTACCACAGGCTAGAATAGTGCTGAAGGATTTTGAAACGGACCGATTCCCAATTTCTAGGGAGATGAGATAGGGTTGCCCCTTATCACCGTTGTTGTTCGTACTTACATTGGACCCCCTAATTCGGGATATCTATGTGATACCGCCTATACGGGGTTCGACATCAGAGGTACTTCTTTTAAGCTATCGGCCTTTGCGGATGATATCTTAGTACACCTTACAGATCCTTTGCCCTCCTTGACGGCCTTGTTGGACTTGATTAAAGAATATGGTGACTATGCAGGGTTCCGCTTAAATTTGGATAAATCAGAGGCGTTAGCATTTTCTTTGGCGGTTCAGGCCCTCTGGGGGAATGGATTTCCATTGACATGGGCGCCGGGGCAATTTGTATACTTGGGGACTTTGATGACCATGCGGGTACCCAGATTGTATCGTCTTAATGTGGATAAGCTCCAGCAACAGACGGAGCTTTTGCTGGATACGTGGAGGGCATTACTCCTTTCTCTGATGGGCCGCATTTGCATGGTTAAGATGTTCATTTTTTCCAAATGGCTGTATGTTCTGCAGATTATGCTGTTGTGCTTGCAAAAGACTTACCTATTTTTTATAAAGGGGGTTACTCGTTTCTGTTGGGCAGCCAAGAAATCGAAATTGCAGTTGTCTCAGTTGCTGGGGAATTGGCATAGAGGGGGGTTAGGCTTACCGGATGTGCGGGTCTATAATTATGCGTGTTTGCTTCGTCATTTGGGAGATTGGGTAAATAAGTCTAGCAGCTATACCCCTCTTCGGATGGAATGTGAGTTTTTTACTCCCTATGATGTGTTTGCGTTACTACATAGCCCCCGGAGGGCATTACCCTCTTATATCCGACCAAGTGTATTATTTAGCACATTGCAAGCGGCCTAGCATTGGCTTGTGCACGCCCTAGGAGGGGCGGGGTAATCCGGCCTTTCCTCCGGGTAGGGAATCCAGGGAGTTCCTGGCTTGGGGAGCGAGAGGAGTTACAAGTTTAGAACATATTTTGGGGGATGATAGGGAGCTGTTGACCCGAGCAGATTTGCTAACGAAGGTGGGGGAGACCTGGGGAGCGCAGTTCGCATGTCATCAAGTGGAACACTATGTGGGATCCCTCGATAGAGCACAATTGCGCTTGCATTGGGGGCCAGGCTGTGGGAGTTGTTTGCTCGGGCGGAGGGGGTGTCTTCATGCTGGTTTGCAAGAGTTGCAACCAGCCAAGGACTAGCAGAACATCCGGGGTAAATGGGAGGGGGAATTGCAGATTAATTTGGGACAATGGGATGTAGCCTATACCTTACGGGCGATGCCTGGGGTGACCCTGTGTGCTTGGTTGCGGGAAACATATTATCGGGTGACCTTACGCGCCTATTACACTCGTATACAGTTGTATTACAGTGGGGGTCTCCCTACACCACTATGTCATAAATGTGGGACGGGGGGGCACACACTTTGGGACATGCCTTTTGGTCCAGCCCCATTATCCAGCGCTTCTGAAGGCGTATAATCTCCTACATGTCAGGGTTAATTGGGAGAGCCTTGCGTAGTACCCCGGCCCACTTTGTCTTGGATATGCCAGAGGCTTTTAGTAATTTGCCTAGGGGGCGTCAGGCTCTGTGTAGGAAGATGAGCTTACAGGCCAGTAAATGTATTCTTCAGTGCTGGACAGTCCCTGACCCTTCGGCATTTTGGCATGGCGGAACCAGTTGCATCAGATGGCCATCTGGGAGGCATGAGATGCCGGTGGGGCTAGGAAGCGAAAGATGTTGTTTTTGAATATCTGGGAGTCGTACCTGCAAGCTTTGTATCCAAAGGGCCGCAGTACGGTCTTAAGATGGGTGTCCTAATCTGGGCGCTCAGTTAATTGAGCTGCAAGAGTACTGGTGAGTATAGGTGGGGTGGGGAGGAGAGTACCATTGGGGGGGAGGGGGGATTGGGGAGGGGAGGTGAGGGTTACTGAATGGTTCTGGCACTTGTGGAGTGGCACTCGTTCGTGGGCTGTAGGGGGCGCTAATGGAATGGATAGTGTGCAGGACATGGTGCAGTATTTTGTGGAGTTTTTTCTATAAAAATGCCAGCTTTTCGTATGGTTCTGGGTAACTCTAGTTAGACTCCATCCTGATCCTCAACGTAGGAGGCCAAATCTCCCATCAGGGAGGCCTCGCATTGAGACACTAAGAGGAACAAGACTGAACTGACAATCAGAGCCAGGGAGAAGCTCCACTCCCACTGAAGAAGTGCTCTGAGGATTCTTAGAGGCGTGCATTTAGGGTTGCTCTTCAGCGGACTTATATTGCATATTTTGGCCATGTACATATGCCAGCCAGATCAGATTAATGAACTCTGGAGTAAAGACCTTAGTAGGCAATTCTCCTTCCCCTTTAGAAGGGAGAAGATGACTCTTCTTTAGCAGCAGAGCCTCTGCACCAGTTCTGCGTGCTGCTGTTACGGGGCTCCTGAGGAAATTTTCACTTCTCTAACAGGCTCAAAAGCTGTGTGCCATGTCCCAGTGGATGCATGGGAGCTAACTTGAAGTTCCTGCCTCCCTACTTCCCTCGACATGGTGCAAAGGTGTTCTTCTACCTCCATCCTTCACAAATAAGGCATGATATAAGGATAATAAAGTCAGAGGACTTCATTCCTGGCACTTTGAAAATAAAATGAGGTGTTTTGGTGAAGTTTGATAACTTAGAAAAAGAAAATCAGGAAAATCCAAGATGGCCACTGCTGGAGAAATTGAGTACTAAAAACAACTTAAAATCACCACAGAGCTGAGTAAATACCTCAACCCCCCTACCCTCCCCCCCCCCAAAAAAAAAAAAAAAAATTTAGGAGAGGGGGACCAAGGCCCTAGCTGTGAAAATAGTTAAAAACAGCTTTAGATGACCCCCCCACTCCATACACAATTTCTCTCACAGGCTGTCACAGCCTTACTCATAGACCATGTGCTGGGGAAATGGTGCTACTGTCTCCTGCTTCAGCTCCTCTCAGGTGTAGCTATTCTAGGAGAGGTCCTCTGCTTCCAATCATTCCAATCACTTCGCCAGGATCTTCAGGCTGCCAGTCAGACCTTCACAGGGAGGGAGAGTTGAAACACAGCTGGCACCACGCGAATCCCAAATAAATGCTATTACTGTCCAAACAGCTTGCGCTCAACCCCTGACCATGTCAAAGGGGTGAGCAAACACCAGGGGAATGGACCCTGAGCTTCACTAATCTTCAGCAGACTGGCTGAAACAGGTCCCTTAAGGATAAACCTGCCAGCTGCAAATTTAAAATCTGCTCATCTCTAAGCATGCAGAGTAGAAACACAGAAACATGATGGCATATAAAGGCAAAATGGCCCATCTAGTCTGCCCATCTGCAATAACCTTTACTCTTCCTATCTCTAAGAGATCCCACATGCCTATTTCATACCTTCTTGAATTCAGACATAGCCACTGTCTCCACCACTTCCCTCCAGGAGGCACATCTATCACCCTTTCTGTAAACAAGTATTTCCTTAGATTACTCCTGAGCCTATCACCTCTTAACTTCATCCTATGCTCTCTCATTCCAGAGCTTCCTTTCAAATGAAAGAGATTTGACTCATGCGCATTTACGCCACATAGGTATTTAAACATCTCTATAATATCTCCCCTCTCTCACCTTTCTCCTCTAAAGCAGGGGTGTCAAATGTTGGTCCTCGAGGGTTGCAATCCAGTTGGGTTTTCAGGATTTCCCCAATGAATTTGCATGAGATCTATTAGCATATGATGAAAGCAGTGCATGCAAATAGATCTCATGCATATTCATTGGGAAAATCCTGAAAACTCGACTGGATTGCGGCCCTTGAGGATTGACATTTGACACCCCTGCTCTAAAGTATACATATTGAAATCTAAGTCTGTCCCCATACACCTTATGACGAAGACCATGCACCATTTTAGTAGCCTCTCTCTGGACTGACTTCATCCTTTTTATATCTTTTTGAAGGTGTGGTCTCCAGAATTGTATACAATATTCTAAATGAGGTCTCACTAGAATCTTATACAAGAGTATCAATACTTCCTTTTTCCTACTGGCCTATGCAACCTATCATCATTCTAGCTTTCACTGTCAACTTTTCAACCTGTTTGGCCACCTTAAGATCATCACATACAATCACACCTAAGTCCTGCTCTTCTGTCGTGCACACAAGTTCTTCACTCCCTAAACTATACCATTCCTTCGGGTTTTTGCAGCCCAAATACATGACCTTGCATTTCTTAGCATTAAATTTAAGCTACCAAATTTCAGACCAGTCTTCAAGCTTCGCTAGGTCTTTCTTCATGTTATTCATACTATCTGGGGTGTCTACTCTATTGTAGATTTTGGTATCATCCGCAAAGAGGCAAATCTTACATGACAGCCCTTCAGTAATATTACTTATAAAAATGTTAAAAAGAACAGGCTCAATAACTGAATCTTGAGGCATGCCATTGGTAACATCCCTTTCCTTAGAGCGATCTCCACTACCCTCTGTCGTCTTCCACTCAACCAGTTCTTGACCCAACCCGTCACTTTGGGGACCACCCCAAGGGCACTCAATTTATTTATTAGATGTCTGTGTGGAACACCGTCAAAGGCTTTGCTAAAATCTAAAAACACCACATCTAGCGCACTTCCTCTATCCATTTCTCTGGTCACCCAGTCAAAGAAATTGAATCTATGTTGCCTCTGGTCATGTAATTCCCAAAAAATTCATCACTCTTTTTAAAAAGCATTTCCATTAATTTGCTTAGACTTACTGGCCTGCAATTCCCTACTTCTTCCTTACTTCCACTTTTGTGTAAAGGGACCTCATCTGCCCTTCTTCAGTCCTCTGGTACAACTCCTGACTCTACAGAAGCATTGAAAAGGTCAGTCAGCCGAACCACCAGAACTTCCCTAAGTTCCTTCAGCACCTTTGGATGTACGTCATCCGGCCCCCATCGCTTTGTCTACCTTTAATTTAGCTAGCTCTTCACAAATAAAACCCTCTGAAAATCAATCAGTATCTACCACTTTTCTATCTCTATTCGCGTATGTCTTCTGTGGTCCCGCTCCTGGCGCTTCAGCTGTGAACACAGAAAATAAATATTTGTTAAGCAATTCAGTCTTTTCTTTATCAGCTTCTGCATGTTTCTCCCCTTCACTTTTGAGTCTCACAAAGTCACTTTTGTACTTCTTCCTATCACTGATATATCTAAAAAAAAATCTTGACTCTCCGTTTTACCATTTTGGCTATTTTTTTCTTCCATTTGTATCTTTGCTTTTGCCTGTCTTCCTCTTTCTGTGATCTTTTGTAGTTTATGAAAGCTACCTTATCTTCTCAGCTACTACTTTTGAGAACGAAAGCAGCCTTCTTTTCCTGTTGCTTTTACTTACTTGCCTCACAAAAAGATTTGTCACCCTTATAATAACTCCTTTCAGTTTTGCCCACTGAATTTTTATTTCTTCCAGACATTCCCATCCAGACAATTCCTTGATATAATCCCCATCTGTTCAATGTTAATTTTTTAAAAAGTCTATGCCTTTACTTTTGAATAAGTCCTCTCTATACCCGTCTTAATATTAAACCGTACCATGCAGTGATCTCTGGATGCCAGATATCACCCACTGTAACATCAGAAACACTTTCCCCATCTGTAAGCACTACGTCCAGTATGACCCCATCCCACTTGGGTTCCATTACCAACTGCTGGAACAGTTCTCCTTGTAGAGAATCCAGGATCTCTCTACATCTAGAAAACCCCACAACAAGGATACTCTAATCAACATCTGGCATGTTAAAATCACTTATTAGTAATCCTTCCCCTTTTTTAGATATATTCTGAATGTCTGCCATTAAATCTCTGTCCACTTTTTCCGTCTGTGAAGGAGACCTGTATATCACACCAATGTAAATATATTTACCATTCCCTCTTAACAAATTGATCCACAGTGCCTCTTTCTTGCCCTGTAGATCCTGCAATTGTGTGGCTTTAATATGACCTTTAACATATAATGCTACTCCCCCTCTTCTTCTTCCTACCCTGTCTTTCCTGAACAGATGATAGCCCAGTATAACTACATCCCAGTCATGGTTCTCTGTGAATCACGTCTCTATGATGCCACTATATTACATTACATTAGAGATTTTTATTCCGCCCTTACCTTGCAGTTCAAGGCGGATTACAAAAGAGTTATAAATGGTGGGTTACAATATAGGATCATTGGTGAATTCAAGAGAAGTTGAGAAGGCGGATTACAAAAAGAGATATAAATGGTGGGTTACAGTAGAAGATCATTGGTGAATTCAAGAGAAATTGAAAAGAACTGGTAGTATCTGTGGGGTGGGGTGAAGGCAGGAGGATGGAAGGTAATTGATATGTTAAGAGTGATTCAGTGATTTCTTGAAGAGTATCGTTTTTATTTTTTTTCTGAAGATCTTGTATTCGGGGGTGGTTATCAGTAGGTTGGAGATTTGGTTATCCAGTTTTGCTGCTTGTGTTGCTAGTAGTCCGTCATACAGTTTTTTCCGTTTGACTTCTTTGATTGGAGGGTGTGTGAAAGGGGTGTGTGTTTTTCTATGTCTGGGTGATGTAGTTTGGTAGAGGCGGTTGTTTAGGTAGATTGGGCTGTCTCCGTTTAACAATTTAAATAGCATGCAGTATATCCAACTCATCTTCTTCTATCACAGATTCTAGATCCAGAACCTTGTTTCCCATACTTCAAGCATTGGTATATATTGTTATCCAGACAATGCTCCCCCTCCATTTTTCCCATTCATGTAGAGGTATTCAGGTATTACCTGAGGACTTATACTCATCCGGGGGTTTTGATCACCTGGCCCCATCACTTCTAGTTTACAGCCCTCTTTAGTAGATTAGCCAGCCTCTTGCCAAAAACACTTCTTCCCTTCTTTTATAGATGTATACCATCCCTGTTCAGTAGCCTTGGGAAATCATCCCATAGTTCAGGAAGCCATAACGCTCTCGACATCATCCACTTAGCCACGCATTCATCTCCAGGATGTGTGCTTCTTTGACCTGGCTATTACCCTCGACAGGGAGGAAGGACAAGAATACCACCTGTACACCTAACTGCTTCACCTTCTCTCCCAGAGCCACATAGTCACTTTTGATACGTTTGTAGGGGTTCCTGGCATTAGTGCCAGTGTGGATGAGTAGTATCGGATAATAACACCAGATAATGAGGACAAAACTATATTAAATGGATTTTTCCGCTAGACCTCAAACACCCAAGGTACTACTTAATATTTCTATTCGTACTCTTACTGGGGTGGTGTTTTCATCATTGGTCTTAGCAAGTAGAATGTGCAAAAAAAATTTTTTATATAAATTAATTTTCTCTTCCGGCTCTGCATAAATTATAAAGTGCATAGAGTGCTGTAAAGGAAAGGCACTTATCTTTATGCCCGACGGCTGCCCAACCGTTTCACTCCTAGTTTCATCAGGGGCTATGCCTCCTTTAATATAGACACCATCATTTTTAGTTAAGAAAGCCCTTACTTTGAGCCAAAAACGCCGCTATTTTTAGCACTGTACTCAGCCGATGTCGCAAAATAAAAAAAAGAAATAAACCGAACAGATCAGAAGACACTTTTCTTGCTCGCCTATAGAAAGAGAAACTGATGGGAGCAGCTGACACCTGGGAGAAGTAGGAGGTTTCAAAAGCTGTGACTGACATCTTTCTGAGGTACACTCACAAAAATGGACAGAGTATCTTAAGGTTTAGCATACCATTTTTATTGCATCTGCCCAGCGGAGATCACATAGGCTGACACCTTGCTCATAAGTCTGATGAAGTCCAATATATAATTCATCCACTATATAATTCACCCCAGACAGGAGTTTTTGGGGATCCCCATTATTCTCCGGGATTGATACTCAAGACAGATGTGTGTGGCAAACATGTGCTATTATAGAAGTCACAGATACCACCTTAATCCCTAAGGTTAAAGCATCAGATTGCCTCTTTAGGAGCAAGTCTACTTAATGGTCCTGCAAATCATTTAACATCACACCACCCTCATTAGGCAGGGAGGTATGTTTGGTGACCTGCTGCTGGAAATTTGAAGCCATCGGGTAAAGCTTGGACATAGCCTTGGACACCAGTAGGTGACCCCTCAGGAGACTCCCAGTGGTATGTGACCAACTTGGTGATGTCTGGATGCAAAGGAAAGCACTCTGACTGAACAGAGCTGCTCTTAACTGAACACTGAGAAAAAGGAGCTGGAGGAACTTCCAGCTTCAGTTCTCTCAGCAAGACAGAAATAATGCTGGAAAGTGCTATGGCTTTGAAAATCTGGCACACCATGGGGTCATCCCCCTGGTCCAGGGTCCACTGCCACTTCTTGACAGCTGCTCTCCAGCACTGAACCAGACTCTGCCAGTGAAATTTCATCCTGGGACGATAGTGACATGGAATTGAACTTGCCATCCTCCCAGTCTATGTCAGACTGAATCTCCTAGTCCATGCCTATGTTCTCGACTGGCCAGGGTGCCTCTTGAGGATCCTGGCAGGGACCCCTTGCCAGTGCTCCTGGGCTCCGAGGTCCCCATGTGTCTGCGCTTGGCCAATTCACCTTCGGAGGGCTCTGGAAAGGGTCTCTTCCCTTCATGTGGATCCCCAGCCCTGGAAAACTCAGAGGAGGTTGAGCCCAAAGCTTCTGCCCCTCACCCACAAGCTACGCTGCATGCGTGGTATGAATGCTCCTTGGCCAGTCAGCCATCACAAACCTGGCATGATATAGGGGTAAAAATGCCTGAAGGGGTCTATCCCTGTCAAATTTAAGCAAAGTTGAGGGTTTTGAGGCAGATGGAGACTTCAGAAAAAGTTTGTTTAAAAACCAAGATGGCTGCCACCAGGAAAATCGCACCAAAATGACCAGTGGAGATCTGTCTGATGGACAAAAAAATACAGAAAGGGGTTTTAGAGGAGAGTGACCTAGTCTCTGGTTGAAGAAAACTTAAAAAATGACTTTTGAAGAACTCCCCCCCCCCCCCCCCCCAATTTTCCCCATAGGCTATAATAGACCCACGTGGTGCCTGCCTGCTTCAACATAGAAACTCAGCTGGAACAAATGGAGAAGAGATCTGCCTCACAGATTCGCTGGATGAACCTGGTCTGCAGGCTGTCAGTCGGACCAAGATCGGACTGAGCCTCAACCCTCGGAAACCTCATCACAAAAGGGGGGAGGACCACGCAGCCAGCCCACTATTAATCTCAGTTGAGCTGAGAAGGAGCCCAAACAGCTTGTGCTCAATCTCCTGACTATATCAGGGATGCGAGCAGCTACGCAGGGGATAGCTTCTGAGCTATAAAAAAAATACCAGTAGACTGGCTAGCTAGGTTTCCCCGAAGAGCTGATCCTGCTAGCAGCAGACTTCTGCAGCTAGTCTGTGTCTTCTTCCAGGCAGAGGTCCCAACAAGTGGTAACCTCTGAGAACTGAGCCTCCGAACAAACACTGAGGAAAAAAATACCCAAAAATATTAAAATTGCAGAGCAAATCAGAAACACTTCTGAGCAACTTGCTTATACAAAACAAACTGAGGGGGAACACTATGATTAATAACCAGACAAACCAACATAATACTAAATAGTTCCCTTTGAGAGACATAATTAGGATAAATACATGCAATTTTTGAGTACAATATGCCATTAATGTAAGTTTTTAAAAAATGTAACTATTTCTTCAGCATACCATCTGGATCATGCCTTCAGTCCATGAAGAGGAGTCCAACTCTATTGCCCTTTGCAAGATGATTCGGTGGATATGCATCATGATATCACAGTGTAGGAGGTTCACTACATTGCTGAAAGCAGGCATGAATTCAGGTGGTGGTGGAGGTGGGAGTGCTAAAAAGCCAAGGATAAATGTATAAAAGAAATTCAAATATATGCAAGAAATATAGTATAAAATTTATTTGATGTCATCAAGATTTAGCTAGCCACATCTTCAACCTTTTTAGGCATAGTGTGACTCATAACTCCCAGATTAGATTAGATTAGATTATGGAGGCAACATATTTGCCTGTGTACCTTTATAAAATTGCTTTTCTGAAAGCTTTTGCACAAAAGTTAAACCTGCTTCAGATCAGAAGTTTGCATATACAATATATATGATTTTTTAAAATTACATTTCTTATAGACTGCCCTTTGAAAGTACAGCAAAGCAGTTTAGCACAGTTACTTACTGTAACACGTGTTATCCAGGGACAACAGGCAGATATTCTCTACATGTGGGTAACGTCATCTACAGAGTCTCCTAGCGGACGTTCTCGCAAGCAGACTTGCTTGAAGATCTTCAAACTTGCGAGTGTACCGCGCATGCACGAGTGCCCCTCCCGCCCGCCCAGCAGATTGATGTCACAAAGGCGTCGGCACTGAACCAAAGACCCTGAGTGCGAAGACCATCCAGATGAGCCCCCCAAGCAAAGGCCGACGAGTCTGTCGTGAGGACCTTCTGCGGGGGAGGAGCATGAAACAGAAAACCTCTGGAAAGATTGGAAGAGAGCATCAACCAGCAGAGAGACTGCTTCAACAAAGGAGTCACGACAATGAGACGAGAGACAGGATCCCGATCCTGGTTCCATTGAGAGGCCAGCGTCCACTGAGGAATGCGGAAGTGAAGTCTGGCAAAAAGAGTCACATGAACAGTTGAGGCCAAGTGGCCAAGCAGGACCATCATGAGCCGAGCTGGGACCAAGCCCCGGAGGGCCACCCGCTGACACAAGCAGACAATGGTCTCCTGACGAGGCTGAGGCAAAAAAGAGCAGAGGCGAACCGTGTCGAGGACCGCTCCGATGAACTTGAGGGACTGGGATGGACAGAGGTGAGATCTGGGAATGTTCACCTCAAATCCGAGACTCTGAAGGAGGAAAATGGTTTGATTCGTCACTCACAGAACCTGCTGGCGAGAGGACGCTTTGATCAACCAATCGTCGAGGTAGAGAAACACCGGTAGCCTGCGGAGATGCAGGGCCGCTGCCAACACTACCAGGCATTTCGTGAAAACCCTCGGAGAGGCTACGAAACCGAAGGGAAGAACACGATACTTGAGGTGGAGATTCCCCACCCTGAATCTCAGATACCGGCGAGAGGCCATATGTATCGGAATGTGCATGTACGCTTCCTTGAGGTCCAACGAGCACAGCCAGTCCCCTTCGTCCATCAGGGGATACAACGTAGTAAGGGAGAGCATTCTGAACTGTTCCTTGACCAGACACTTGTTCAGGGCTCGGAGGTCCAGGTTCGGACGCAGATTCCCCGTTTTCTTGGATACCAGAAAATGTCAGGAATAAAACCCCATATTCTACTGATCCGGAGGAATCTCCTCAACCACCTGAAGGCAAAGGAGGGCCTGAGCTGCCTGCAGGAGAAGAGGCAGTTGGGATCTCGCAGAAGGAAACTCTCTTGGCGGAAAGTCTGGGGGCACGCGACTGAAGTGAAGGGAGTATCCTTCCTGGACAATGGAAAGGACCCAACTGTCTGTCGTAAGACTTTCCCACTGAGGATAGAAATGTTGGAGACGACCCCCGATGGGAAGGGGGGAAAGCTTTAGAAGGAAGGGAGCCAGCAGGCTCGGACAGGAATTGTCAAAAAGACGACCCAGTGGCTGGGCCTTAGTTTGATGGTGCTGTGAAGGCTGAGGCCGCTTCGCAGGCGGCCAAGAGAATGCAGGAGTAGATTTCTGTGGATACCTCCGAAGAGGAAATTTTTAATGCCTGGCCGGAGGAGTCTTCGGCTTAAGTCTCACCAGAGAGGCGAAGGACTGTTCGTGTACCGAAAGGCACTTAGTGGCCGCCTCAATTGAATCGTCAAAGAGTTCATGACCCACGCAAGGTTCGGATCCATAGCGACAATCCTGAGCCAGGCGAGGTGAGGCGATGCATGGCGATCGCAAAGGCCGTGACCCTCAAGGACAACTCGAAAGCGTCGTAGGCCGCCTGAAACATATAGAGGTGGAGCGGGGAGAGAGTCTCCTCAAGAAGACAAAACTCCTGACGCTGAGAAGCCGGCACAGTCCGCTTGAAAGGAGTGGAGGGCTTCCACACAAAATCTGAGATAGGACATGAAGATAAAATTATAGTTCAGGACACGGTTTGCCATCATCGAATTTTGATTAAGGCGGCGACCAAACTTGTCCATCGTACGGCCCTCCCATCTCGGAGGGACAGCAGCGTACACCTTCGAGGGGTTGGTCTTTTTCAAGGAGGACTCAACCACCAAGGATTGGTGAGAAAGCTGAGAACTTTCAAACCCCTTGACCGGGATCGTCCGATAACGGGATTCCAATTTGGAGGGAATGGCCGTAACCGCATAAGGCGTCTCCAGGTTTTGGAGAAATGTCTGTCGAAGAACCTGATGTAGAGGCAAACGCAGCGCCTCACGAGGAGGATGAGAAACACCCATCTCTGCCAGGTATTCCTGGGTATAACAGACTCAGACTGGAGGTCCAGATTTAGGGCCTTACCCATGTCATAAATGAAACGAGCAAAGGAGGAGTTTCTAGAAGAAGCAGGTACATCCTCTGGAGGGGACCCCCGATCGTGACCTGGGGTCAGCAGAGAAAGTGGGAGAAATTTCCCTCGAGTAGTAGGCCGGAACCTCAGAATCTCGCGAATGGGAGATCGAGGAGGCTTGACTGCGGAACTGCATCGAGGAACGACCCCGGGAAAGGTGTATCGGGGAGGACCCCGGGTCCGAGGCACTAGTTTGCGCAGCCTTGGCGAAGACGGAGTAAATGAAAACTCCCCAAGAGGCCTCGAAGAGGACCTCTGGGAGGCGCCCACCAGCTTGTCAGGGAAAGCGAACCAGCTTCCAATTCCAATAGCCGAGGTCTTTGTTGTTGGAGACCGGCCCCGAAGGGGTGGAGAAGACCGCAGTTTTTTTGGAAGGGACGAGCCACGATAAGGTGGAGGATGAAAGTCACAGGCCCCGAATCAGGGGATGAAGAATCGCTCGAGGCGACTCTGTGAGTCTTGCGGGCACAGCCCCTAGACCCGAGAGAAGGACGCTCAGGCTGGTCAGACTGGGACGAGACCGAGGTCAGCGGCGTCGAGATCGGGAGAAGTTGGCTCACAACCGAGGAAAGCTGCGTAGTAAGGATAGCCTTAAGCATGTCCTCGAACATAAGCACCGAGGCCAAGTGAGGCTGGGTCGGGGGCGACCTCGAGGAAGAGTATTCCCTATGTGAGGAGGCATGCTTTGTATGAGATCACGACAAGGTGGCACCCAGTGAGACTCCGAGGTAGGCTTCTTTGCCGGCACACCTGAGGAGGGAAGAGGAGACTTACCTAAGGCCGGTGTAGTAGGAGGAGCTGAGGCTGAAGCCTTCGAGGCCGAAGCACCCAACAACGGTGCTGAGGCCGAGCTCGAGGCCTGTCCCGCTGGATCCATCGGGCCAAAGAGTTGGAGAATCTTGGCTACCCTCTGACGAAGAGCCTGCGGTTGTAAAGTTGCGCAACGTGGACACGATTCAGCGCGGTGCTCCGCACCCAGGCACTCCACACACCAACGATGGGGGTCGGTGATGGAGATCACCCGGTTGCACCTAATGCAGTTCTTAAACCCTGAACGAGGCTGGGGCATATGAGAAAAGACGACCGTGGCCCCACGAGGACAGGCGGCCAAAGCAAGACCGGTCAACCCGGTCAAAAAGACACGGAAAGCAAAATAAAGACACGAGCACAGCGACTCACCCGAAATAAAACAAATAAGCCGCTTCTGGCTCCGCAGAAAACATAGAACTGAGGCCACCCTGAGGAGACGCATGCCCTAGGTCGGGCGGGAGGGGCACTCATGCATGCACGGTACACTCGCAAGCTTGAAGATCTTCAAGCAAGTCTGCTTGCGAGAACATCCGCTGGGGGCTCTGTAGATGACGTCACCCACATGTAGAGAATATGCTGCCTGCTTGTCCTGGGATAAACAACATTTATCGAAAGGAAATACATCAAAATAAATGGGGAAGAGTCTAAATCTCTGATTGGCCTAGATGCCTTAGGCATCTGGCAGAACCAGAGTCTTAGGTCTCCTTCCCAGTGCACCCTGGGAGTGACCTAATTCTCCAATTGGCCAGATACCCAAAGCCCCTATCATTGGGGGGGGGAGTTCAGGAGGTGTCATGGGGGATGCTGGGATGTCATGAGTGTCAGGTGGGTGTTGGGGAGTGTCATGGAGTGACAGGGGTGTAAGAGAATGTTGAGTGGGTGTTGGGGAGTGTTGAGGGTTCAGAAGATTGACGAGGCTGGCAGCAGTAGGGAGTGGACATCCTTCTTGCCAATTGAAGGTGGGGGGTTTCGGGAGTGTTAGGGGTTCTGGAGATCACTGGGGTCAGTAGCAGGAGGGAGTGGGCATCCCTCCTGCAGCGGACAGTGTCAGGGAGGGGGGTGTTTGGGGTTGGCGGCAGGGGGGAGTGGGCATCCCTCCTGATGGCTGACTTATGGGTGTGTGGAGGGGGGCAAGGGTAAGGGAGATTTCTTTGCCACAATCAGCTTAGCGGCTGTATCTATTTGAAATGTAAACCAGAATTTTGCTGGCCTACATTTCTGGTGCCTATCACGGCCCTAGGGAGCCGCTTAAGCTCATTCAAGGCCACTTCCTGGTGAAACCATGCCCATGCCTAGCATTGGACAAGTTTAAGTGCTCCAGGCATCTCCCTGCACCTGTGACAGAAGCCTACACTGTAGGTGGCCTTTTTTTTTTTTAAAGAAAATGTACATTGGCTAGTTAGACAGCATAGGATACCAACCGCTGCCTACAATCGGGACGCCGTTTCTAGAATTTGCCACTTAGTACATAAGAAGGGTTGCACAGGAAGACTGGTCTAGGTAAAGTCTAATGGAACGAATTAGCCTGAGTGAATGAAAACAAGATTTAACCACTGAGGAAATTTTTGACTGCAAGTGAATTCACTGTCCAAAAGGTAGAAAAACGCATGGTGTTGGTCAGTTTGATTGGAGTAGGACAAAGTATAGGAAATGCAATGGGAGTAATATATGTTTTGGTAGGAACTAGCACATACAAATATTTTAATAAAATACATTAGAGACAATTCTATACCTTCTCTGCCCATTCTATGTCCAGGATATGCCTATAGAACATTCTATAAGTATGAGCATCTCTCTACTTTTTTGAGAACATAACCCATATACAGGTTTATATGGGCCAACGTGTTTTAAAATTATCTCCTTAATTCTTCATCCTGAGAACTGACACCAGATATTTCAGTCAAAAACAAGAGAAAAATCTCCTCATACCAGCTATTCTTTACCTTCATCACTGTTCTCCTGCTTTCTTTTCTTCTTCTGCATATGTTCAGCCTATAAGATTATACAGTTACTGAAATGTTACACAAAAAGGCATCTGAACAACACAAAGTATCAACATGTGATAGTCCCCTGTTCCTTCGCCAGTGTGCTTTCATAGAACATATTGGGGTGCACTGGTCAAATAGTTTCATTTTGTTTAGTTTTTTATGTAATTTACAGGATTTGTTTTATCTGATATTTTTTTTTTTTAATTTCAGGGTAATAGTGTTAATAGTGTGCTTTATTTGAGCACCAATGCACAAACTATTGATAACACAAGAACTTTCCAAACTTTCAGATTTTTTTTCCTGTCATTTCAGGTTAAACATAACATGAAACGTGGTAAATATCACTGGCATTTGCCATGTTGTTTCAAATGCATGCACATCTCTAATGAAACATTTGTTATATAGAACAGTACCAGTGAAAGTAGGAACATAGGGAATATACAGATTGATCTCCATAACTTTTCTATACAAGTTTGAGAGTTCTGTTTGGACATAGTTCAAAGCATCTTTTGCAGGTGAAAACTGTCCAATCTGCACAAACTTGATAACAGTTTAAAGTAATTTGGCTTTTGCCAAAAATGGTTATAAAATAAAAAATAAAAAAAATCAGTCTTCCTGTTCATATATTTCTGGAAGTAAGAACCTTCCAGGGAACCTATAACAAAGTTTTTTCTGTATATATTGTATTTGCATAGGTCCTGGTGGAGAAAAAAAAACCCAACAACATGTAAAAGGCACAAAAAAAACAGAACATGACAAATTCAAAAGCCATTTACTCAGGCTGCATGAAAATTGGCCACTCTGAAGGGTAATCATGTATAAGATCAAAAGCACCTACTTTAGGACTCCTTTTACGAAGCAACATTAAGCTTTTTTTTATCACCGCTGCAGTGGTATTAGCTCTGACGCTCATAAAATTTCTATGAGCGTCGGAGCTAATACCACTGCTTTGTAAAAGAGGGGGGAGGGTTAATTTGTGGGGTAAAAGAAAGTGGGCTCAGGATTAGGATAAATTGGAAAAGGCAATAAGACTGTTTTGTCCCTGTTCCCCCACCTACGTATGTCTATCATAGAATAAGAACCCACACAAAAGCAAGTACAAACTTCTGCACAAAGATTTTTTGAGAAATTTTCCAAGTGAAAAGCTTTCCCCTTTGAGAACTGATGTAAAGATTCTACTATATACTCTCCTGCATAGTTTTGAAAATCATTCCCTAAATGTATTTATACTGCAATGTTTGGCATGTATACTTTGGTGCTACCTAACAAACATGAAGTTTGGGGTTTTTTTAAAAAAGGAAATCCCTTTCAGATCATGAAGAACTTTTGCATTGTTTATTATTTATCTTTTCAAGTACCATGTATATTCAAATATAAACAGATATTTTTGGTCAAAAAAGGCATCAAAAAAATTAAACTGTTTATATTGAAGACCTCCCTCCATGCCACCCCATGATATCTGGTATTTCTACCATTCCCTCTCTCCCCATAATGTCCCTTCTCCTCTTCTGCCGCCATCACTGCAGCCAGCTCTCCCCCTGAACCAGCAGAATTCTCACTCACTGACTCACTCCCTTCCACCCCGAACAAGCACAGCTTACTCTTAGTTCCTTCCTCTCTCCTTCCCTCTAAACAGATGAGCCCCCTCCGCCCACAACCTACCATACCTCTCTAGTGGTATGCTGGAGCAGGAGCGATTCCCACTTGTTCCTGCCCATGCCATCTCTATGGTAAAAGTGGCTGTGGCAACTTCCAGCAGCAATCTCATGAGACTGCTACTGAAGTCACAGCAGACATTTTTATCACAGGAAAGGCAAATGTAGGAGCAAGTGGAGATCACTCCTGCTCCAATGCAACACTAGACTACCAGAAAGGTACAGTAGGCTTTGAGTTGGGGCTTGTTTATTTATTTGGTTTTATAGCCCGTCCTCCCAGAAAAGCTCAGAACAGGTTACAGAGTTACATACATAATACAGAACAGGATACAGTTACATACTTGATATATTCATTGGTATGTTACAGTTGCTGGTGTTTAATATATGGTGCAAAAAGAAATTGGGGTAAGGTATGTAAGGGAGAAGATATAAGGATAAAGTATAAGAAGACACTAATTAATCAATGCTAATTGTGTTTTGCATCAATTCAGGTTACAGTTAATACCAGACTTTCCAGAAAGTGGCCCCTGGTCCCAGATACAATTGAATAGAGGTTTCCATACAAAAAGGTGGGAATATAAACAGGAGAAAGATACATGGTTAGAGGCATAAGTGAGACAAAGTTATGTTGTTTTTGCTTAGTTTATATATCATATTTATTAAAGATCAGTACAAAGAATACAAATACAAACCAGAAACTTCAGTATATCAACCATAGACCAAATAGGCAACTACAGGCAGCAATTACTAGCATCAACAATATTTTATAAACTACCCACATTCTTCAACCATCCCCCTACCACGTCCTCCCTCCTATCCATCCCACAAACTATCCCAAATCCCAACTTCCCTATCCCCATCCTAACCCCATCCTCCCTGCAACAAAGAGATCAAGGTTTCTGCCCCGATCTAGGAGTCTCAAGAGAACTGAACTTTTATATTCCCTCAAGGTAACCATACCCATCTCCCCTCCCTAGCCCTCTTCAAGAAAGAGAAACGTGGTATCTCCTGTTCCTCCCACCCAATATGCAACACCAGACTACAACGTGCTAAGTAATAAATTCTGACCTCTTGAACATAGAAAATGTATATAAGGGTCCCAGGTACTGAAAAAATGTTTCCTACTTTTCAGATAACCTTCCACTACTCTGGCTTCCCAAGTGGTTAAAACATGGACCAGATTTCTCTAATGCCAGTAAGAGGAGGGGGGGGGGTCTCCACAGACATCCAACTTTGCAGTATACGCTTTCAAGCTAGAAGGCTAATTTTACGGCACAGTAAGGTACCCCCTTTAAACAGGTTCTGAAAGACCCTCGGCATATTGAACACCAATCCTTGCACCAAATCAGTCACCCTTCCCTAGCAAAGAATTCAAATACTTAACTATATGCATCCAAAATCTTTGTACCTTTCAGAAGGTTCAAAAAGAATGGATAAAGGAATTAGGCTAGTACTCTAGGAATACTCCCTATCTTAAACAACTGTACCTGATTAAAATAAGCTTTAAAAAGTACTGAAAATAACACTCCCACAGGCCAGCTCCCACTATCAAACCTGGTATTCCAGTAATGTTTCTACTTGGATCCCAATGAGTCAGTGGGAAATGACGATCTCTCTCCCAATTCAATTTGAGTGTCCAGAAATCAGTGTGTTTCTCCAAAAGCCATAAAGCCCTATGAAGTGCTGACACTGAAGTACTAAATTCAGCAACACTAAGGAAAAAAGTTCAAATTTAACTGCCCATATTTTGTTTCAACTCAGTCCTCGACAAGGCGCTTGCATAATGTTTAAGTTGTCAGTAAGCAAAAACATCCCCCCTATGGTGCCCTAAAGATACCTGCAAGGTCTCTAAGGAATGAAACACCCTTCCAACAGTCAAGAAATGTTCCAGACACCCATATCCTTATACCTCCCAAGCTTTAAACACCCAATTATCAAGCCCAGGCTGAAACAGGGGATCCCCCCCTAATTGGTAATAGATCTGTAAACTGTGGATTACCGCCCAAACGCTTCACCAAAATTCTCCACCCATCTCTGAGAGCCTGAAGCAATATACTAGACCGAAAGTCTGTAGGAAGGTGCTTGGATGGCAGACAGACTACAGGGGGCATAACAGACACCCTCCAGTTAGACTGGGGTAAATTGTTGCTTATTTAGTATCCAATCTTTCAAGTGCCGTAACAAGCAGGCGAGATTTATACAGTCCGAAATGGGGAAGACCCATCCCCTCCCCCAATGACCTATCAGATAAGCATATTTCAACTTCGGTTTGACACCTGCCCAACAGAATTATGAAAGGACATGTTCCAGAGTCTGAAGATCTTTCCACAATAAACGAATCAGCAGTGCTTGTAACAGGTATAGCCACTTCAGAAAGACTACTAGCTTTAATCAAAGCAATTCTTCCACTTGAGCTCATCGAACATTCAACAGATACAACTGTCTAGTCTCCATTGACAGTTGAATTCCAAGTAGCAAAAGGACTCTGTGGCCCAGTGAAGGGGAAAGACAGACCTCCACTGCTACATAAGGTTATTCGATGATGGTAAAGCCTCAGACTTAGAATAATTAATATGCAATCCTACAAAGTCTCCAGATTTCTTAAGATTTCCTAAAAGTTCTGTCAAGGATCATTGAGGGTTGGTTAAATGCACAGCAAAAGCCACCAGCTTGAAGCAATGTTCCCCCAAAGCCACATCTTGGACATCAGGATTAGCATAAATATCCCTAATTAAGGGATCCAGAAATCAAACAAATAAAGGAGACAACGGACATCCTTGTCTTGTGCCCCGATATATCATTAACTAAAAGAATAGCTCTGGGGGAAGCATGCAAAGCCTTAAGCATAGATACAAACCTGTGAGCAAATTCATAAGCCTCTAAACTTGTATAAAAGTAATTCCACCTTACAAAATCAAACGCTTTTTCCGTGTCAAAACTTATTAAAAGCGAGGGGATGCCCTTGCGAGCTTGATATTCTAAAGATGCCAAAATCTTGCATAAATTTTTAGCCACTGCCCTACTGTGGACAAACCCTACCTGAGCCTCATGGAGCAGTGCAGGAAGAATTCTCGCAAGTCGATTAGCAATGATTTTAGTCAATAATTTAACTTTAAAAGTTCAACAATTAAATTGGTCTATAAGAAGCAGGCACGTAGGATCTTTCCCAAGTTTAAGAAGCACCAAAATCTGCACTACATTAAGATATTCTCACCTCAGCATTAACTATAACATTGAACATTTGAACAATAGGTAGTACCATTCATGTCTTCAGAAGCTTATAAAACTCAACTCTATAACCATCCAGTCCAGGAGCCTTTAAACAAGAGCTTTGACCAATGGCCAATACTACCTCAGCTTCATGAAAAGGGGAATTTAACATATTCAAGTGTGAGCATGCGAGGCATGGCAAAGCGATATCCAAATATAAGGCTTCAGGCAAACCCCCCTCCCTAGGCGAGGAATATAGTTGCAAATAAAACTACCGATACACCTCACAAATCATTCATCTGAAGTGATCTTTTCTCCCTGCCCTGACCGAACCATCAATATTTTTTGCCTAGCCTCCTTCAGGGAGATCAAACGTGCAAGGAGTTTCCCAGATTTCTGCCCACGGGTATATAGATGATATCAGCAGTAGGTCATTGATTTTTTCATTCTCTGATGCAATCTCTCATTAAGACTAACCTGCAGAGATAATAGGATACCCTTATTCATTGGACTTGGATTAACACCAGCTTCCTAGCAAGGCACAACTGCTTAGATAAACAAAGAATTTCTTAATCTCCACATCTATGCACCATATGAGTGTAGCCAATTATCTCACCATAGAGAACAGCTTTTGCTGCTTCCAAATATAATACTGGATCGTCCACATGTCTCAATCTAGGATCATTATGCATCCAGAGAGGGTAGGACCAATAGTAACTACACTGTCTCCCAGGCTGACCCTCCCAATCTAACCACACCCAACCATGATCTGAAATCATGTAGGAGCCTATCTCTGCAGCCGCCACCGTAGAAAAAATACGAGACTTGGATAGATGTGTATAATCCCGACCCTCTGGGTGGAGGATACACCATACATACAGGCCAAAGGAAGTTGACCATAAGCAAGATTTACAACCCCAACTAAACAATGTATCCCCACAAACAAATTACACCCACAGTCCAACAAGCCTTCCCTTGGTAGTCCAAATCAAAGATTCAACACCATTGGGGAGCCCACTCCCAGCAAGAATCAGAGTAACTCCACCCCAAAACAGTGCTAAGCACCAAAGTTCTGACAATGTTCAATCCCCGAAGTCTCCAGGGCATAAACCAATCAGCAGGTAAACTTGCAAGGCATCACCAAGACGATAAAAAATAGGTAACCTCTGGTAATGCAGCAGGCCATCCAATGTCCAGGCCCCACATACACCAAAGCACACAACAAACAATCCAAGCACATATACAATCAGTCCTCCACACAACCAAGTTCACATAGTGTCCAGCGAACCTAGGTCCACCCAAGGCAGAGAAAAGAAGGGAAAAAAAAATGTCCCAAAAGGGAGCTTCTCCCCGATGAACTCCTGCTCACAAGTCTCCAGGCCAGTACTGCTTCTTCATGTGGCGACTTCAGGACCTCTAGCTTTTTCCACAGTCATCACAAAAGTATGGGTCTCTGCCGCAGTTTCATAAACCTAAACATTGCCCTGGTAGTGAACCTGGAGCCATGCTGGGTACAACAGCACAAAACTAACTTTATGGGCAAACGCTGAACAGACAGGACCAAAAGACGTTGCTGAGCCAGTTTCAAGGAATAGTCTTGAAAACAGAGGACCCATTTGATGTCTTGGAGCAGAGTTTAGCTACCTCATAAAGCTTGCAAAATCGCATGCTTATGCATATAGTTCAAGACTTTGATGATAACTACCCAAGGCCTAGGAGGCTGTCATGCGCCAAGCCTATGGACATGTTCAACATAAAGAGAACCCAACTTAGACGATAAGGCCAGGGCACTGGTCAACCAAGTTTCTATAAAATCATGGAGCTCCCCATCTGTCACTGCTTCCGATAGTCAAACAATTCTCAAATTATTTCTTCTTGTTTGGTTTTCTAAGTCCTCTAGTCTATCTTTGAGGGCCTTCAAAAGCTGCTGCTGTTGCGTTTGCACTGTGTCCAAGCCTCACAGCTGATCTTCAACATCACTGACTCGCTGCTGAAAGTTAATCAGCTCCCGATTCACACCATCTAACTTCTCTTCCAAGCGCTCCAGCTTAGTTATCAATAGGAAGAGTTGCTTGTCTACAATATGCTCCAAAGTGGCCATTACCTCCGTGGTTACTTCAGCGATCCAAGTTGCTCCTACAGAGGTCCCCACTGAACCATGAGCCTCCGCCATTTTGTCTTCCACGAGGCGACCTCAATTGCAGCCTCTTAAGTGTTTTCACAGACATTACAGTGTAATCTGCTCATCCTACTGGGTGTTGTAAACCCCACACCACAGTCCCGGTCGCAAATAATGATGGGGAAACAATTTGAAGCAAAATTACTCATGTTAGAAATTCTCCCTGATTTATACCATCTTATAGAGAACTCAAGCAAACATGTAGGAAACTCGAGCCTAAATGGAAGAAATCTAATTTAGACTTAGATTAACTTAATTGGAGGCTCACTATAAGAAAATATAATTCTGAGCTGAGAAAGGCAAGAAAAAACTACTATGGCTGTAAAATCGCCAATTCTAATTACTAAAGTGGGACTCTATTTAAACTCTGGCATACATTAACAAGTCATGACCATAAATCTCTTCAGGTTTCACCACCTTCTGCAGATTATCTTGCTTCTTTTTTTAAGATAAAATCGTTACCATTAGGAATTCTTTCTCTACAGTGGACTTTGGACTTTTTTCAAATATTAAGGGTAGTTTAATGCTGACGCCAGCAGATCGTTTCTGACACTCATTTGACTTGGTGTCTGAGTCCCAAGTCCTAGTCTTTTTGGAAAGGGACCGTTGTGGTGTTCCCCAGGGCTCCCCATAGTCTCCAATCTTATTTAACATCTACATGAGTACTTTGAAATACTATGACTTGAATATTCGGGAAACTCTATTAACATAAACTGATGATATCTTCATGTTACTTGAGGTTGTCCCAGATCTTGTTAATCTAACCCCCAATATTATCCATTGCATTGCTAAGCTTCAGTCCTGGGTGATGATGGTCCAGATGAAATTGAATGCTTCTAAGACCAAAGTTTTATGGATTGGTCCAAAGTTAGATTCTCTTCCTTCAACTGTGACCTTAGGAGAATCTCTGAAAATTGAGTTTTCCTCACTAATATTGGGTATTGTTTTTCCAAATTAAATTTTTATTGAAGTTTTAAACAAAGAAATCAAGCAATACAACACATTAAGTGCTCATATAGAAAACAGTAAATGACCACCAACCACCGGTGATCTCCAGAGCTGAAGAACATGCACATTTCAAACAACCAAGTATTATCCCCCCCACCCCTCCAACACTGGTAATACACATTAAGATCAATGTTCCCCCCTCCCCCCCTCTAAAGCTAATTTCTGAGTAAGAACACTCCAGGTATATATCGACTGCAAATAATAACCCCTACGTTTAGCCACATATAATTCCATTTTCCCCAACAGAAATATTTTCACTCTCCATTCATTCAAATCTGGAACCAGGGATTGCTTCCAATATTTGGCTATAATATTAATCGCCACTAGCCCCATTCACATTAAACGGGTTTACCATCGGAACTCACAGTTGTTAGACATCCCCAATAAACAATGTAAGGGAGTGACTGGAATCTTAACCCCCAACATGAGTGACAGGGCCCCCACTACAGCTTCCCAACAAGGGGCTAACACAGGACACTCCCACCAAATATTAAGAAATGTTCCCACACCCTGGTGGCAGCGCCAACAAGTATCCAAGGCTTGGGGATACATCCTGTGAAGCCACTCCAGGGTATAATACCACCGACTCAATACCTTATATGCATTCTCTTGTATCAATGCACAGGTAGTCGCCCTACCCACCTCTAAACAAATGGAGTCCCACTCTTTAGATGTGAATGTGCAATGCAAATCTCGCTCCCAGTGACGGCGGAACCCCATATTCGGGACCACCCGCCCTCTAAGGTATTGGTAGATAACAGATATTGTCCTGGGCACCTTCTGCAAAGTCTCCCATAATTGTTCCAATTGTTCAGTCTCAATAGGAGAAATCCGATCCCACCCCCTAGCACGCAAATAATGAGTCATTTGCATATAAGCCAAATAGTCTCCTGCCCGTAACCCATTGGTGTATTGCAAAGCCTCAAAAGAGAGCACAGACCTCTTCCTCAAAAAAATCACGAAAACGCCGCGAGCCCAACTGTCCCCACCTCTCAAAGACAGGAGTGGTCTGACCCACCAAGAACTGGGGCTCACCCCACAAGAAGCAAAAGTGGAATACCCAAATCCATTATTACAAGTCTTTTTCATATCAGCCCACAACTTGATTAAATGTAAGATATAAGGGTTATCCATCTCCATTGCACACTACCGAAAAGATGTGTTGAGAATTGAGTCGGTTCAGCGAATGGCTACCAGGATGGTTTTGGGGCTCAGGGAACTCACGTATGAAGAAAGGTTAAAAAAACTGCGGATGTACTCACTGGAGGAGCGAAGAGAGAGAGGGGACATGATTGAGACCTTTAAGTATATTACTGGGCATATAGAGGTGAAAGATGATATCTTCAGTCTTACAGGGCCCTCAGTAACCAGAGGACACTCGCTGAAAATCAGGGGAGGGAAATTTCAGGGTGATGCGAGGAAGTACTTCTTCACTGAAAGGGTGGTAGATCATTGGAACGAGCTGCCTCAGAGGGTGATTGAGGCCAGCAGCGTGTTAGAGTTCAAGAGAAAATGGGATATTCATGTGGGATCTCTAGGAGAGTAAGAATCAGGGAGTGGGTCATTGGTATGGGCAGACTCGATGGGCTATAGCCCTTTTCTGCCGTCAATTTCTATGTTTCTATTGTTGGACTGTCTGAGACGACCAAAGCCATTTATTCAAACTACCTTGAGGTGCAAACGCCTGTTCCAACAACACCCCCCCACTTATGAGAACCCAGCTCCCACTCCAATAACATCTTCATCTGGGCTGCCTGGTAATACCATTGAAGATTGGGGACCCCCTTCCCCCCCTGAACTCTACTTGCCCACATCACCTTCTGAGAAATTCTAGGCTTTTTATACTGCCAAATAAAATCTGCATGTAACCTCTTAAATGTCCTCACCAGAATGGGGACAGGCAGAGTCTGAAACAAAAAGAGCAACCTGGACAAAACATTCATTTGGAGGACCGCTATACTCCCCCCCCCCCCCAGGAGAGCCAAAGCCCCTGCCATCTGTCGGATAACCAGCCCATAATTTACCTCATATAATAATAATAACTTTATTTTTTCTATACCGCCATAATCTTGCGACTTCTAGGCGGTTCACAATGAAGAATAGCTGTACAGTCAGCAAATTACAGTGTACAAATAGAGAAGAGGTCACTAAGTGGTCAGTGATTACATGGTGCAAATTGGCAAGAAGAAAGATATACATAGGTTACAATATAATATTGACATATTACATTGCAAATGGTTAGAAGTCAGCGAATAACTGAGTACAAATTGTGAAGTAGATTTACATAGGTTACAATATAATTTTGACAGATTACATTGCATATAGTTAGAAGTCAGCGCATAACTGAGCACAAGTTGTGAGGAAGACATTGTACAGTCAGAGAATACAGAGTAGTGATAATGAGGGGTAATGAATTTAGTATAATGAGTGGTAGCTTTGATCCGGGGGGAGATAGTCTGGTTAGGAAATAAATTTATTAAACAAAGTGATCTTTAATTCTTTCCGAAAGGCGCCGTATGTCAACCTGGCGCCATCAATGAAGTAGCCTAGCCAAGTTTGCTGTCTACTAGCTTGAAACTTGAATGTTCTATCCAGGAAGATTCGATATCTGCAGCCTGCGATTTTCGGATAGGCGAACAGGTTGTGATTTCTGGTTATCCTCATGGGGGAGTAAAATTCGAAATGAGGTAGTAAGTAGTTGGGGGCCATTCCCCACACCAGTTTATAACAGCAGGAGAATTTGAATAGAATTCTTGCCTCAATTGGTAACCAATGCAGCAATCTGTAGAAGGGACTAACGTGATCACTTTTCTTTAGTCCGAATATTAAGCGGACGGCCGTGTTTTGAACTATTCTCAATTTTCTCACGTTTTTTTTTGGTATACCCACATAAATGATGTTGCAGTAGTCTAGGGTGGATAGTATCAATGACTGTACCAGTAATCTGAAAGATAGAAGGTCGAAATATTTTTTTATGGTTTTCAGTTTCCAAAGCATGGAGAAGCACTTTTTTGTCACCGAATTTGTGTGTTCGATCAAGTTCAAATGGGTATCTAAGGTGACTCCTAGTATTTTTAGATTTAGATATTGGGTGATCGTGACCGTTTAGATGTATTGTTGTTGTAGTGATTTTGTCCTTTGGGCTTGCCAAGAAAATTTTTGTCTTTTCTGAATTTAGTTTCAGTTTAAAGTTGGTAGTCCATTGTTCAATTTCAGTCATGATGTAGGAGATATGCTTTAAGGTGACATTGGGCATGTTGGTCATTGGTATTAGAATAGAGATGTCATCTGCATATATATAATATGTTAGGTTTAGCTTTTGAAGTAGGTGACCTAAGGAGGAGATATAGATATTAAACAGGGTGGGAGATAGAGGGGAACCCTGAGAAACTCCCGAAGGGCTATTCCAAGAGTTAGAATAATTCCCGTCGTAGACCACTTGATAAGATCTTTTGGTTAAGAAGCCTTGGAACCAGGTCCAAACTCTTCCTTATAGACCCATTGCGTCTAGGCAATTTAGCATTATTTCATGGTCCACTAGATCAAAAGCACTGCTAAAGTCTAATTGTAAGATCAGGGCGCTGGTGCCTTTACTGAAGAGGTCATATAGATGGTTAAGGAGAGAGCCTAGGACTGTCTTGGTGCTGTATCCTTTTCTAAAGCTTGATTGGTGTTCATTTAGGAGATTGAATTTATCTAGGTGGTCTACTAGTTCCAGGTTGACCAGCCCTTCCAGCAGTTTGGTGAACAAGGGGGTGCTCGCTATGGGACTATAATTGGACGTCAGTGAGATTGAGTTCTTCTGGTCTTTGGGGATGGGTGTGATCAGTATATGTCCCATATACTCGTGGTATGTTCCACTTTTAAGAGTGGATGTTGCCCAATTAAATGGGTCCCTTTTAAATTCAGGTACTGCAACTTGCATGATCATAGATGGGCATTCGTCTAATAGACAGTTCGATTTGGCGTATTTGTTGAATAAGGTGAGGAAATTGTTCCAATTAGGGGGCTCAAACTGATTCCAGATCATATCAGCACTGGACTCCCCTTCCTGTTGTTTGAACTGGAATTCAAAATCTGGTGAGGGAGAAGGTATTGAGGCTCTTAAGTCTATGATTTTTTTGCTAAAGTAGTTGGCGAGGGTGTTGACCGCTGATATCTGTTCATTGTGATTTTTTAGGGTCTGTGTAGTATCTGTTAGTCTGTTCACTAGTTTGAACAGTTCTCTGCTGTTTGTTTTGACTTCTCCTATTTTCTGTGCATAGCATATAAACAAGTCATGTCCCCAGGCAAATAAATACCCAGGTACTTAAGACCCTTGGCTGCCCACTTAAAGGGGAACTGACGTCGAAGAGCAACTACCCCGGGCTCCCCAAGTGTAAGATTCATCAGTTCATTTTTATCTAAGTTAATCTTAAAACCAGAAACTCGCCCATACTCCTCAAAAATGTGGAATAATAAAGGCATTGTATGTTCCAGTTCTACTATGTACAGTAGGATATCATCAGCAAAGAGAGCTATATGATGTTCTATCCCCCCCACCAAAATCCCCTTGATAGTCGGATGATGCCGTATCATAAGCGCCAATGGTTTAATGGAGAGTGCAAAAAGCAAGGGGGATAAGGGACACCCTTGCCTTGAAAAGAAGTCAGTATTTGCCTGGTTGATCTGAAGACATGCTCTCAGGGCATGATATAATGCTTGAACCCATTCACGAAACGGTTCTCCAATTCCCATTTTCCCCATCACCACCCACAGGAAGTCCCACGATACCCGATTGAAGGCTTTCTCCATCTTAACCGCCATTAATACCGCAGGGTCCTGCCTCTGCTTCACTTTCCACATCAAGTGTAAAGTACGCCTAATATTATCTCCTGTCTCCGTTGAATGAACCCCGATTGATCCATATGAATCACCTTGGCAGCAATTTTCCCAGACATAAGGCCAATACCTTAGCAACAATTTTTGCATCAACATTCAACAGGGAGATAGGTCTATAAGAACTACAGTTTAACGGATCTCTCCCTGGTTTTAGGAGAATCACAATACCCGCTTCTCCCATTGTACCAGGTAAGAGATTTCCCTGTTGAACCCCATTCACAATATGTACCAAGAGTGGATCCACCTGATCTCCGAATTTCTTATAAAAGCAGCTCGTATAACCATCCAGTCCAGTCCAGGTGACTTCCCAGGCTCGGATCCCCTGATTACACCCAAAACCTCCCCCAATGTGATCGGTTCATTAAGTTGCACTTGTTCCTTGGGAGACAGGACTGGCAAGCAAACCTCATCCAAAAAATTAGTGACCTCCACAACCACCCCATCTAAGCATCGATAGAAATCCAAAAAAGATTTCCCTATGGCCACATCCTTGACCTGCAAATCCCCCCTCCTATCCTGAATTGCTGCAATAGAGGTTTTTGCCTGTTTTATTTTAATATAGCGAGCCAATTGGGCACTGCACTTATTACTATGATCACATAAGGTAGACCGAAACCACTCGCGCATATGATTATACTCTTCCATCTGAAGCTGAGCCAATTCTCCCCTTACCTGACGTAACTGCATCAACAATTGAGGATCCAGGGATCGTTTATGATCCAGTTCCAAAGATATCAAACGTTCATGCAAGCCCAACTGTGCTCGAGCTCTACGATGTTTAAATCTGGCTCACTTTATAAAAACGCCTCGCAACACTGATTTCAACGCATCCCATCGGATCCCATCAGTCACCTCCCTGTATCATAAAACTCCAAATATGTGTCTATAATCTGAATAACTTCTGCCACCACCTCAGGTGCGGTAAGCAACGAGTCATTGAGTCTCCAATATCGGGTTCCTCCCCTTACCCCAACTCCATCACAATCCACCGAAACCGGAGCATAGTCTGAAACTTGAATAACCCCAATTTCAGCCTCCCTAATCTTGTCCCATTGGTTCCTATGAACCCAAAGCCCATCTATTCATGTAAGAAATTAGTATAATTTCGTTGAGTCCCATGCAGAAGGCGCCAGCAATCCACTAAACCCAGGGTACGCATGAATGCCCGGAAAGCACGAACTGACCATCGTTGAGATCTCCCTCCCCCCTTGGAATGGTCCAATCTTCCATCAAGGAAAACATTGAAATCCCCCCCATAAACACCACCCCCTGAAGTAACTCTAGCAACTCTTCCTTTAAGTGTCGATAGAAAGCAGCCTGATCCACATTGGGACCATAAATGTTCACTAGTGTCACCCGTTGCCCCTGCGGTGTCCCTCACAAAGCTAAACATCTCCCCTGGGGATCCCTATACACCTGATGTATTATTAGTCCCAGTCCTTTTTTTACCAAAATCGCAATCCCATCCATTTTTTTAGATGTATTCTGTCCCTGATGTGTCCAAACATATTCAAAAGCAGGATGCTGCAATAAAGCAGCATCCCTAGGCCTCAAGTGTGTCTCCTGCAACATGCATATGTCCCAGCGCAATCTCTTCAGTTCCCTGAAAACGATACGTCTTTTCCCTGGACTGTTCAACCCATTAACATTTCAGGAGCCGATCCGCAGTGAATCTCGTCCCCCCCCTCATCTCCCGTTGTCCCCCATCAGAACCCATAGTATTCCCCACAACCCCCTTACCCCTCCCCCCACACATGCTGATCTAGTATAGCCCAGAACACCCATCGAGAAAGATTGAAGTATCCCCAAAAGGCATCTGTCTCCCCATACTTCCCATCTACTCACATCCCCCAATAGATATGTTAGCATCTCCCACACATGAATGCAATAATACAATTGTACCCAACCCACCAACTCCCATTCCTCACTCAAATACCCCAAACCACTCAGAAACCACATACTCTACAGCCATATTTCAAAAGAACCCCCCCTTCCAAACAACCCCACATTCTCCAAGGATTCCATGTCCCCCTCACTTACTCCCTGACCTTATTCACACATCCCTCAAAAAACCGCAATACAGGCCAGAGAGTCATCCCCCACTATCCACCACCACCTCCCCCAAGCACTGTACCAAAAAGTCCAATAGTCCAAAATTTCACGGTTATGAGTGGGGACTACTCCAACCCCCTTTTCCTTTTTTTTAAGTTCAATAATTTTTATTAAGTATTTTAAAAGGATACAAGAATCATTTAAAGTACATAGAAACAAAATAAAGCTTTCTGTATATAAAATATATAAATCTATGTTTAACTGTATAGGAGCAAAGGCTCCAGTTATTAAAAATGTATGTAAGGGATATATAAGATAAAGATGAGAGAGAGCAGTAAAGAAAAAGGAAAGAAGAATGAAAGAGAGAAGAGAGGAGAAGAAAAGGATAACAGGAGTGTCTAAGAAGATGAGCGTACATAGGAGTCTAAGAATGACCATGGAGATTTGTTGTATTTCAAGTTCATGCAGGTTCGGAATGTAACTCTCTTCTCATATGCATAGGATTCAAATCTATGATACATACTCAGAGAGTTCCACCAAAAGGTATAATCTAATAGCGAGGGTGATTTCCAATTTTTAAGAATGTGCATGAGAGCAGTCACCAACATGGTATCAATGAGTTTAGGTGGACAATTTGATTGTGTGAAACATGGGTGTTGAGAGCGAAGGATTACAATGTCTATAGAGATTTCTTCTGAGCAGTTAGTAATAGATTGTATGGTGTTCCAGACATAGGTCCAAAAAGAGCGGACTAGAGTACAATGAAATAACATATGATCAAGAGTTCCTTCCTCTTTCAAGCAGTTCCAGCAAACAGAGTCTTGCTTTAAGTTAGCTTTCCACATGCGAAGTGGGGTCCATATTGCCTGCCACATAAGAAAGTACATTGATTGTGATACTCTAGAAGATAAAAGCGGGCGATTTGTCGATGACCAGAAAAGCTCCCAATCAATGTCAGAAAGCGGAGTGGTAAGTATAGCGTCCCAGTGCTTCATAGAGTGAGGTGAAAAAGTGAAGGAGTGATCTCTTAAAATATTGTAGAAGGATGATATCGCCTTGCCTTTTAATAGAGACAGAGAAGACCAGTTGTAAATAGTATTTTTGGAAGTCATATAGTCAAATCGTATATGCAAAGAAGGCAACACTCCAGTGAGAGAACGCCATTGTGAATAAGTAGAAGGAGGCAGCGAGTATGTAGAGCACAGTATATCGAATGGAACTAACGAGTTGAGGGTAGACAATTGATGGACAAACCATATACCTGCCCGCTGCCACCTTTTCCATGATAGAGATTTGTCGTGATTTTGAATTTTGGGATTGTTCCAAAGGGACATGAGTGGACTAACATTAACTGAGATTTCAGTCAATGTATCTATAAGATAAAGAGCATGCTGCGTTGCACCCAATAAAGAGTATCTCTTTAAGTGCCTTGGTATTGACACCGTTAGTAAGCATGAGATGTGTAAAGGCGTACATAAAAAACATTCCATTTCAAACCAGGCAGGAAGATCTTGAGGGGGAAGATTTTGAGTGGAGGAGTTAGTGAGCCAGTAAGCTCCATATTTGGCTAATGAAGCAATATAATAGTGATAGAAATCAGGAAAGTTGAGACCACCGTTGATCTTAGAGGCTTTCAGTTTGGCGAGAGCAATTCGAGGTTTTTTCTTGTTCCAAATGAATTCAGATATTTTCATATTTAGCCAATTAAATAATGATTTCCGGCATAACAGAGGGAGCATAGAAAGGATATAATTAATTTGAGGGGCCAGAGTCATTTTGATGGATGCAATTCTACCCCACCAGGATAAAAAGAGTGGAGTCCATCGAGATGTAGTGTTTAGAACTAGATTTTTGACTTTAGATATATTAAGATCTTGAGCATGAACCGAATCTTTATGTATTAAAATCCCCAAGTATTTCACAGCTTCATGTGACCATGAGAAAGGAAAATGAGCCAAATCTGATGGAAGTATATTATCATTTAGAGGGAAGATCTCTGATTTCTCCCAATTAACAGAGTATCCGGAAAGGAGGGAGTATTGAGTGATAATGTGAATAAGATTGGGAAGGGAGAGTAAAGGGTCTCTCAGAAAAAGTAAAACATCATCAGCATAAGCTGCTAATTTGAAATCTCGATCAGAGGAGGGAATACCTTTAATTGAGGGACTTTGTCGTATAGCTGAAAGGAGTGGCTCTAACACTAGATTAAATAGTAATGGTGAGAGAGGACAGCCTTGTCGAGTACCTCTATGGAGGGGAAATTTATTGGATAAAGAATTGTTAATCCTAATACGAGCTGTGGGTTGATGATATAGCGTTTTTATCCAGTTTGTAAAAAATGGGCCAAAATTATACCACTTCAGGACATGGAAAAGGAAAGGCCACTCCACTCGGTCAAAGGCTTTTTCAGCATCAATAGCTAGGCCTATTACAGGGTCTGACATTGTTTTAGCATGAGCGTTAATATAGTGAAATAGGCGCAGGTTGTCTCCTATATATCTTTGTTTAATGAACCCTGTTTGATCTTTATGTATAAGCAATGGGATTATTTTGGTAAGTCTTAATGCAAGTAATTTTGCCATTATCTTGTAGTCTAAATTGAGGAGAGAGATGGGGCGAAAATTTTTAACTAAAGTGTCATCTCTGTCAGGTTTAGGGATTACTACAATGGTGGCCTCGGTGAAATTGAATTGCTTGTCCGGAGTGGAGTGGAGGAAGTCATAATATTTAAGGAGATGAGGAGCTAGTAGGGTGCGAAATTGCTTAAAGAATTCGTTCGTGAAGCCGTCTGGGCCAGGGGCTTTCCCAGCAGGTAAGGAAGATATGGCAGTTTCAATTTCTAATATAGTTATTGGAGAATCAAGTTCCAATTTAACAGATTCTGGAATGGTCGGATGAGTTAAAGAGGTAAGAAATGAGTCTATATCTGCTTCAGGAGTGGTAGATTCGGATTGGTATAAAGAAGTATAGAATTTTTCAAATTGAGAGGAAATTAGAGATCTGGTTTTGACTAATTGACCTGATGAATTTTGAATAGCCGTTATATGTAGTCTTTTAGATTTATTTTTAAGGTATCTGGCCAAAGGACGACCCATTATATTATCTCCCATGTAATGTCCAGAGTTAGAGATAAAAATATCACGCCTAGCTATATATGAAACTAAAGTATTATATTCATATTTAAGATTTTGAATACGTTGGAAAGTATTTGGGTCATGTATGTGATTAGACATATGTTGTAATTCTAAGGTTTTGATGGAGTTTTCTAAATCTTTTTCCTTTCTCATGGACTGTTTCTTTTTCCAAGAGGCAATTTTAATCAATTCACCTCTAAGGGTTACTTTGTATGCTTCCCAGACAATGGAAGGACAAATTTCAGGATCTTTAGAATTATTTTCAAAAAACTCCGCAGTGAAAGAATTGATTTTTTCAATAATTTCCTCGTCTAGCAGTAAGGCGTTGTTTAGCCGCCATGAGGGGGATTCCTTATGTGGGGCTGAGATGGATATATATAAAGAGATGGCAGCATGATCAGTGAGAGAGATTGGATGTATAATGGTATTGGTGAGATCTTGAATAAGAGAAGGGGATAAGAGAAAATAATCGATTCTCGAGTATGTATTATGTGGAGGTGAAAAATGTGTGTATTCTCTACCTTTCGGGTAAAGCAAGCGCCAAGGATCCACGAGAGAAAAGGCATCCTTTAAAGCATGAAGAGCTGTGAAAGACTTGGATTTGGAGGGTTTACAAGAAGAAGATCTGTCAATATATAGATCTTGAATTTGATTAAAGTCCCCTCCCAATATCAGAGAACAAGTATCAAATTCAACTATCACCAGCTGAAGCTCTTTGAAAAAGTTTGGGTGGTCTTTGACCGGGCCGTATATATTAAGAAAAATAAAATTAGTTGAGTGTATCGCAGCATGTACTAGACACCATCTTCCTTCAGTGTCTATTTTAAAATTGTGAATAACGGGAAATAGTTTATCATTGAAAAATATTGACACACCATTTTTCTTTTGATGAGTTGCAGGGGAATATAAGTGAGTTGAAAATCCCTTTAGTTGAAATTTCGAGGCAGCAGCGGGTAGGAGGTGGGTTTCCTGCAAATAAATTATATCAGGATGTTTATTGGATACATAATTAGCTATCTTTTTCCTTTTAATGGGATGGTTAAGACCATTCACATTAAAGGAAAAAACATGTAAATCAGCCATAATATATGATATATATTGTTGAATCATAGATTATATCTCCTCTGTCCAGAAAAATAATTGATATAATTGTAAGCTCGGGCAGACACTCCTGTCTAAGAAGAAGAGAGATAAAAAAAAGTGTGAAAGTAAAAGAAAAGAAATCAGCATAGTATATGGTCAGAAAAAGAATGGACCACACTATTCTACATATTTTAAAACATTTTAAATGTGATCCTGTGACCACGGAATAATAACACATATGGAACAACTAATAAATTCCACACCTATTCAATAATAGAAAATTTGAGATTAGTGTGCTTGATTTAGCAGAATATATGACATAGTATATACAATTCATTATGAATTATAAGAAGATGAATAGACAAAATAGACAGTGAATTTGGAGCTATCTAAGCAGGATGTCATATCTCTATATTGATCAATCTAAGGTAGGTTTAAAAGATGCAAAAATAAGAGGAGTTAGACCGTTGGATCCATCGCCAGGGCGCCGCCAGCTACTGTCACAGGTATAGAATCTATAAATTGTTGAGCAGTTATTGTGTCTGTGAAGGTGTGTGATTTCCCATCATGCCAAATGCGTAAGGATGCAGGATATATAAGTGCAAATCGCACTCCTCGATGATGAAGTATGGAGCATAGTGGTGTCATCGCCTTACGAAGGGAGGATACATGTAAAGAGTAGTCATTGAATAGTAGCAATTTTTGTCCTTTATATTCAAGCCGGCCAGATTTCCGAAAAGCTTGCATGATAAGCTCCTTTTCTTTCCAGTTGATGTATCTAGCAATCGTTGTTCGCGGGTGGTTGTTATCACTTGTACGTTGGCCCAAACGGTGTGCCCGTTCGCATAAAAAACCAGACGTTGGGGTCACCAGGCCAAGTTGCTTTGGTAGCCAAACTTGGAAGAAGTGATAGAGGTCTTGGTCTGCTTGGAGCTCAGGTAGCCCCACTACTCGTATATTATTACGACGCTGACGGTTCTCCTGAGCATCTAAACGTTCTGTCAGTGCTGTCACCTGGGTCTGTAAACTAATCACACGCTCCCGTTCATGTAGTACTGCGTCCTCATTTTCAGATATCCTCTGTTCTACTGCTGTAATACGGCCAGCCTGTGTTTCAAAGCGGTCATTAATGCAGTCAACTGCTGATTGTAATTTATGAAGTTTATCTTCCAAGGATTTAGTGACCATTTTTGAAATTTCCTGTGCCCATTCACTCCAGTGTATCGAGGTTGGAGTGGGAATTGGTGATGCCGCCATTTTGAGCATGGAGTAGTCAATTTTGTGTTTCGGCGTTTTCGACGATTTTACTGGCATGACGGATTGTTGCGCACTAAAAGAGGGCTCACTTACCAACAAGCGTCGACAGGGACCCCAGTTGTGGCGATCTGATTTGTTTTGTTTATTAGGCAGACGAGTTCAATAACTCCGAGATATTCGGTTTCAGATACAAATTAAAGTTCTTTGCATCAAGTTCTCTCCGATTGTATAAAAATATAAGATATAATAGCACGGTTTAATTTAAAACTAGGTGCAGGTGTAAGGAGCCGTTACACCATATGTGTAATCACCGCGGCAATCAGGCCACGCCCCATTTTTTTTTTCTTCCCTTCCCTTTCCCTCTTTCTTCCCTTTCTTCTTCCCCCTCGACGACCAGCAGTGGGCTGAGAAAAGAAAAAAAAAAGTAGCACTCGAATGAGCTGAGGAGAGCAAGGTTCCTAAATGAGCAGTGCAGGATAAATCTCTCTTGCTTGAGGGGTGGAGGAAGGAGGGACTGTGTCGAAAGTGGCTGTTTTCCAATCGTCCACTACAATCCATTCCAGATGTTACCAATTCTTCAGTTCTCCATAGGAGGCAACTTTTTAGTGGATTTGGTGACAGTACGCCAGGGCTCCCCCAACCTTCCCCCTTTCAAGGTGGTCACCACCACCAGTTCAGAAGGCAAGTTATTGCAACCCAGGTCTTTCAATGCCACCATGATCTCCCACACTGTCCACCCGGCGAGACTTGCCATTAACAGTCATCCACACTCCAAACGGGAACAACCATCGATAACGATGCCCCTCTGCTCTTAGCACTTGAGTCACTTCTTTGAAGGTCTGAAGTTTCTGCAGTGTAATTAATGCCAGGTCCTGATAGACTCCCACTATAATCCCATGCCATTGAAATTGAGAAGGTTTTCGGGCTGCTTGGAGTATTTTTTCCTTGACTAAGTAGTCCCCAAAGTCCCCTTAGGAGCGCCCGATCTGCCCGCTCCCAAACCACGATGGGTCCACAAAAGGACAATATCCACAGAGTCCATTGTCTCATCAGGTCCCAACAGTTGACTACAAAATTATTGCACCACTGCTTTGCAATCCTTATGCCTCTCATCCTCCGGTATTCCTTTAAAGCGTAGATTGTTCCTGCGTGACCTGTTTTCCTGGTCCTCGATTTGAGCCTGTAGATCTGCCATCTCCTTCACATGCTGGGCCATCGCCGTCTTTGTTTCCTCCACTGTAACCGCCAAACGGGACACATGCTGCTCGGAGGCCTCAACCTTGCCTCCCAACTCCTCAACTTCTGCCTGGAGCTCAGCCATCGCCATCTTAACATCATCTCTTACCCCCTTCATCTCAGCCTTGAGATCTTGAAACCAAACCTCCAGTGTCGCTTTTAATGCAGAGGTACTCTCGTCTGGAAGAGCAGAGGCCTGCGGCTGCGTAGACTTTCCTGGTGACTGCGCCATCTTGTTTGCACAGAAGGCAACGCTGCTCCCTTCATAGTCCGTTTGCCACTCACTGCTTCAGTAAAACGGAACTTTTCCAATCACCGGCGACTCGCCATACACTCACATCCACCCGGTGTCCGCAATCATAAGAACATAAGCAATGCCTCTGCTGGGTCAGACCTGAGGTCCATCATGCCCAGCAGTCCGCTCACGCGGCGGCCCAACAGGTCCAGGACCTGTGTAGTAATCCTCTATTTATACCCTTCTATCCCCTTTTCCAGCAGGAAATTGTCCAATCCTTTCTTAAACCCCAGTACTGTACTCTGCCCTATTACGCCCTCTGGAAGCGCATTCCAGGTGTCCACACTCGTTGGGCAAAGAAGAACTTCCTAGCATTCGTTTTGAATCTGTCCCCTTTCAACTTTTCCGAATGCCCTCTTGTTCTTTTATTTTTTCGAAAGTTTGAAGAATCTGTCCCTCTCTACTCTCTCTATGCCCTTCATGATCTTAAAAGTCTCTATCATATCCCCTCTAAGTCTCCTCTTCTCCAGGGAAAAGAGATCCAGTTTCTCCAATCTCTCAGCATATGAGAGGTTTTCCATCCCTTTTATCAGGCGTGTCGCTCTCCTCTGAACCCTCTCAAGTAACGCCATATCCTTCTTAAGGTACGGCGACCAATATTGGAGTAATGCTGCTTGCGGGAAGTTGTTTATGCACTTGTAGCTCAAAGCCCCTATGGAGCTCACACTTCACCCTGCCATTCGGTTGAGTGACGTCACTTCCTCCTCAATATTGGGTATTGTTATTGATTCATCTCTTACATTTAAGGATCAGCTAAATTCTCTTGTTAAATAGTGTTTCTTTAGCCTCTGTATCTTAAGAAGAGCGAGAGCGGTTGGATTATTGCAACTCACATGTACCTGGGTCTCTCAAAGGTCAGTCTGCAGAGACTTCAATTGATACAGAGTACCGCTACCAAGCTCATTTTTGGTAAGAGTAAATTAGATCACGTAACCCCATTGCTCAAGGAATTACATTGGCTTCCAGTGTATCTTAGAATTCAATTTAAGTGCATTTGTATTGCATTTAAAATTCTCTTTGGCGTTTTTATTACTTTGGTTCCTTTAGATTGGAATGTACACAGATCTCATCTCACTAGGAGTTCAAATAAATTAAAACTTGCATTTCCTTCCCTTAGGGGTAAAAATAAAACTTTCAAGAGATTCAGCCACTCTTTCATTTTCAAACTAACTGAGCTCTGGAATGAGTTACCGCTTTTCACTTAGAAGTCTAGGCCCCTTCATTTTATTTCAGAAAGCTCTGAAAACTTTCTTGTTTATTAAACACTTTGAAAACTAAGCCATTCTAAATTACATTCTTCTTCTATATTTATGTACTGTATTTACATTATTGTAAACCGAGTTGAGCGCCTTTTTGGCTGAAGACCCGGTTTATAAAATTAAGTTTTAGTTTAGTTTAAATCAGGGTTTCCTGAGAGGGAGATGGGAGCAACCGAGTTTAGCATCTGCAGATTACTGCAGTTTCTAGAATTTAGGGGTCCTATGCAGATTCTTAGTTGTGGATGTTAGTCTGATGGCGTTAAGTAAACTGATAGGATTTCACTGCCTTCCTAAAGTTTAGTAGTGAATCCAGTGATCGGATCGATTGTGGGGTTTTGTTCCAGAGTTTGGGTATAACATGCAAGTATGATTTTCTACTAGCTTTTTCATGTGACAGCAAGTGGCCAGATGTGATCGTCAGATGACTTTCTCCTTGTGATCTAAGCAGCCAATTAGGTGTATAAGCTGGGAACTTTGTCTTGCATGTATCTCAGAATCATATTATATAAGGATTTGAAGGCTAAGGTTAAGGCTCTGAATATGCAGCATTTGTATATGGGCAGCCAGTGGACTGAGGCCAGTACAGGGGTGATGTGGTCTCTAATGCTGAGGTATTTTAGAAGGTGGATCGCTGCATTTTGTATGCATTGCAGGTGCTGATGGTTCCTCTTAGATAGACCTATAAATAGTGCATTGCAATAGTCCATAAGTAATAAAATGTATGCACAGAGGAGTTATGCAAAATATGCTTCGGTGAAGTATACTTGGATTTTCCAAAGTTGTTGAAGGTAGTAGAGTGAGGTTGAGACAACCTGGGAGACATAGGCAGAAAGTGAGAGGTTGGCATCGACTATTACTCTGAGACTATGAACTTTGTCCTTGGCTGTTAGTGAGGCCATATCCCAAGAGAGTGAGGATAATGGAAAGATCCAGAATAATTTGGTTTTGTATGCATTCAGCTGAAGTTTGTTGACAGTCATCCATTTTTAAACTTCTGTTAGATTAAGAGTGTTGTGATTTGGGTGTCATTTTTTTTTTCCTATTGGAAGGTATAATTAGATGTCATCAGCGAAGGAGTGAATTTGGATTTAGTGCTTCATGGCTATGTCAAGGACAGGTCAGATATATAAATAGCAATGGGAAGAGTAGGGCTCCTTGAGGCATGCCATAGTGGAGGGTTTTGGTTTCGATAAGGTTGATTTCCATTGTATTTGTTGGGATCTTTGATTTAGGAAGGAGAACCATTGAAGGGCGAGGTTGTGAATTCCAATTTCGACCAGTTTGTTCAGGAGGAGTAGATGGTTGATGGTTATTATTATTATTATTATTAGGTTCTTATATCCCGCCATACCCAGAGAGTTCTAGGCGGTTTACATTCGTTACATTAGGATCCGGTCTGAACCCGGATTTACAAAAATTTTAATGGAATTGCAGGTAGCGCGGAAGGAGTCACAGGTTTATCGTAGTTGGGTTAGAGGATAAAATGGAGGGAGTGGGAAATCAGAAGAGGGGGGGGAGAGGGAGGTGGGGGTGGGGGGGGGTTGGAGTGTATGCGGGGAGTAAGGACTAAGGGTCTTGTTCGCGGAAGAGGTGTGTTTTGAGAAGTTTTCTGAAGTCTAGGTAGGTCGGGGCCTCTAGCATCATTTGGGCTAGCCAAGGGTTCAGCTTGGCCGCCTGGAAGGCGAAAGTTTTGTCGATGAATCTTTTGAGCTGGCATGATTTTATGGAGGGGAAGGTAAACAACTGGATTCTGCGGGATTTCTTGTTGGTGCAATGCATATTGAAATGTGGGGAGAGGTATTTTGGTGAGAGACCAAATACTGTCTTGTAACAGATGCAGGCGAACTTGAAGAGGACTCGGGAATCGAAGGGTAGCCAGTGCAGTTGGTGGTAGAAGGGGGTGATGTGTTCCCATTTGTTCAGGCCGAAAATGAGGCGGACAGCTGTGTTTTGAATCAGTTTTAGTCTTCTGGTGATTTTCTTTGTGGAGCTTAGGTAAATGATATTGCAGTAATCCAGTATGCTGAGGATAGAGGATTGAACTAATAGTCGAAATGCAGTGTCATCGAAATATTTCTTTATGGTACGGAGTTTCCAGAGTGCTGAAAGGCCTTTCTTGACAATGAGGTCGGTGTGGTTTTCTAGGGATAGATGTTTGTCAAGCGTGACTCCTAGTATTTTTAATGTTTGTTCGAGTGGGAAAACCAATCCTTTCACCTGGATTGTGGTGTCTTTGATTTTGTCTTTGGGGGTGGCTAGAAAGAATTTTGTTTTGTCTGGGTTGAGCTTTAGTTTGAAGGAGAGCATCCAGAGTTATCAAATGCATTGCTTAGAACTAGCAGGACTAAGAGGTTTGGAAAGACTAAAGCAGCTAGGGTTTTTCAGCTTGGAAAGGAGACAGCTGAGGGGTGATATAATAGCGGTCTATAAAATACAGAATGGAGTTGAAAAGGTAGGTTGCGTATGATTCCTTCTATTTCTACATTTTTAGAGCCAAAATCTCTCAACTTATTGATTCATTCACTAATTATTATAAAACTAGATTACTGTAATTCTTTATTAGTAAATACCACCCAAAAAGAAAAGAGGCGTCTCCAGATAGTACAAAATACTGCCATTAAACTGATACATAACTGAAAAAAATACGATCATGTTACACCACTTTTGATCGAATCCCATTGGCTCCCTGTCAGTCATCGTATTACCTTTAAAATCTTACTTTTAATCTTTAAAACTCTATCTTCAAATGAGCCTCAATATATTAATAAATTACTCATTCCGCATAGGATATCTCGTTCCCTTAGGTCCATTAGCCAAAAACTTTTAGTAGTTCCCTCACTGAAAATTATTGGAACCCGTCGTCATGACATTTTTTCTGTAATGGCTCCACAATTATGGAATGCCCTACCCCAGTATCTTAGAGATGAAAATGACCTAAACCATTTTAAAGGCAAACTGAAGAGCTTTCTTTTTAAAGACGCTTTTAATTTATAAATATATTTAATGTTTACTTTTTTTTTTTTCTTTTCTCTCTAAAGAAAAAGAAAAACAAACAAAAAAAAAAAACCCCAACTTTTTACTCCCCCTTTTTCCTACTGTTTTTACCATTTATGTCCTCTTCTATACCTAATAATAATTGTAGTTCAGCCCTTCTTCTCCATATGTATCTGTAAGTTTGTATGTCAGTCTGTTTAACCCATATTATTTACTGATTACATTGATGTAAATTATGTTTTACTTGTTTTAATTTGTACATTGCTTAGTAAAATTTAATAAGCGATTCATTAAGTTAAAAATAAACTTGAACTTGAAACTTGATTTGCTTGTTCACTCTTTCCAAAAAAACAATGAAGCTACTAAATAGCAGATTTAAAACAAACCAGTGAAAATATTTCTTCACACAATGTGTAATTAAACACTGGAATTTTTTGCCAGAAAATGTGGTGAAATCAGTTAGCTTAGTGAGAAGTCCATAGGCCATTATTGAGATGGTTTGGGGAAATCCACTACTTATTCCTAGGTTAAGAGCATAAAATCCGTTTTACTATTTAGGATCTAGCTAGAAATTTGGAACCTGTATTGAGCACTGTTGGAAACAGGATACTGGGCTTGATGGACCTTTGGTCTGTCCCAGTATGGCAATTCTTATGTTCTTATGAAACAGGCTATGTTTCGGCACATTCGCCTGCATCAGAAGTCCACAAAGCATTGTGGAATACAAAACCAATAGTATAAATGTACTGCAAGATTGGTCTTCAAACAACAAAAATCCAGCATCATGCAAACAATTCAGCAACAGGTTGCCTTTTATCAAGAATAAAGAGATGACACACAGGAAAATTCTAAGCATTATTCCATCTCCTATGCTTTCCTAATCATCTAAAATTTTTATCAGCTGATCTTTTGAGGAAATATTTTGAGGAAAAAGATCCAATTCTCCCTTTTTTCAAGGCTTATTTTATTGCCTCAAAACTAACAGGGAATTCTCAAGCTGGCGAAGAGGTGATCTTCAACTGGCTGAGGAAGAGCTGTCTTAGAATACGCTGATTTTGAGATTCCTAACCACGTAACTCTTATTTTTTTGTTCAAGATCATAATCAAACCTGTATTAAGACTATTTTTCACCACAGATCCAAGTTATTTATGGGTCATAAAGCTTTGCTTTTTGAAGATTTAGCTAAAGTCATACAGGAGAATAGGAAAAAAATTATGTTAATGAGACAACTTGGAGTAAATTCTTGCTCCGATTTCTTTGTAAATGTGTTGTGATTATTTCAGCTAAGTATGTGGCTTTTGACTTTGACCAACTAAAGGTTTTCACAAAAGCAAAAAGATAGAAGCTTCCTGTGCTTATTCAGTGTGAGAAAAATTGAAGGGTTTGGGCTTGAGCTATGTGATAATCACTCTTCTTTTATTTCTTATGAAATATCTTTCTAGATTCCAGAATTTATTGATTTTACATAGAAACATAGAATATGACGGCAGAAAAGGGCTGCAGCCCATCAAGTCTGCCCACGCTAATGACCCACCCCCAGACTTCACCCGGCTAGAGATCCCACATACATATCACATTTCTTTTTAAAATCGAGCACACTGCTGGCGTTAATCACCTGCAATGGAAGTTCATTCCAATGATCGACTACCCTTTCGGTGAAGAAATACTTCCTGGCGTCGCCATGAAATTGCCCGCCTTTGATTTTCAGCAGATGACCTCTTGTGGTTGAAGGTCCTTTAAGAAAGAAGATATCGTCTTCCACCTCGATGCGGCCCGTGATATATTTAAAAGTCTCAATTATGTCTCCCCTCTCTCTACGTTCCTCGAGCGAGTATAGCTGCAGTTTATTTAGTCTTTCATCATATGGGAGGTTCTTGAGTCCCGAGACCATCCTGGTGGTCATTCGCTGAACCGACTCGATTCTCCGCTCATCTTTTTGATAATGTGGTCTCCAGAATTGAACACAATATTCAAGATGAGGTCTCACCATGGATCTGTACAGGGCCATGACGACTTCGGGCCTCCGGCTGACGAAACCTCTACGGATGCATCCCACCATTTGTCTAGCCTTGGATGCAGCTTTCTCCACCTGCTTGGCAGTTTTCATGTCTTCACTAATGATTACTCCCAAATCACGCTCTGCCCTAGTCCTAGCTAAGGTCTCACCATTTAGAGTGTAAGTTCTGCACGGGTTTCTGCTGCCAAGGTGCATGACCTTACATTTTTTGGCATTGAAGCCTAGCTGCCAAGTCGAGGACCAATGTTCCAATAAGAGCAGGTCCTGTTCCATACTGTCGGGCAGGGTGCTGTTATCTACTATGTTGCATAGTTTGGCGTCGTCGGCGAATAAGGTTATTTTACCTTGAAGCCCTTGAGTCAGGTCTCTTATGTATATGTTGAAAAGGATCGGTCCCAAGACCGATCCCTGTGGCACTCCACTGGTCACCTCCGATGTATTGGAGGGGGTACCGTTAACCACTACCTTCTGGATTCTACCGCTTAACCAGTCATTGACCCATGTCGTCAATGTCACTCCCAATCCCATTGAAGTCATCTTGCTCAACAATCTGCGGTGCGGGACGCTATCAAAAGCTTTGCTGAAGTCTACATTCTCTCTCTCTCTTTTTTTGTTGTGGGGGAGGGAGCTGTGTAGCACTCTTTATTTTCTTCAGAAGGCTTTATTTCTATTTCCTCTGTACTTTATTATGAAAATGTGCTTTTTTTAATCAAGTGTAATTTTATAAAATGAAAAGAAAAAGAATGTGACTCAACAAGGTGGCTCTGTCTCCCCAATACTCTCAAAATGTGCTTCACATAGTTTCAGAAACAGAAACCCTCCCCCTCTACTATCAGCTTCCATCATTTTGGTACCGATTCCTTGGGAACTGGACAAGTTACATTACATTATATTACATAAGTGATTTCTATTCCGCTTGTGCCTTGCGGTTCTAAGCGGATTACAAGTTAGAAGACTGGACATTTCCAGGAGCGTTACAATACATAGAATCAAGAATGTATCAAGTTACAAATGTTAGTCTGGACATTTCCAGGAGAAATTGAAAGCAAATAGTAGATAGTGATAGGTTGTTGTGATGAATAGAAATAATACAGTCGGGATTCTGAAGTGAGTTGTACAATGTTGAGGTATTGCTATGGTGGTGGTGGTGGTGTTCGTGAGATTATTTTCTAGTGCTATAGTGAGGTTAAGATGATGGGAAGTGTTTTTTGAAGAGATGAGTTTTGATTTCTTTTCGGAATACTTTAATGTCTGTTGATTTGATCAGTAGATTGGAGATGGTAGTGTCAATCTTTGCTGCCTGTGTCGCTAAAAGGCTGTCGTATAGTTTCTTTCGTCGTGTACCATTGAGAGGGGGGTAAATGAATAGGCTCTGAGTTCTCCTTAATCTGTGTGAGAGGTTATGGTATAGTCTGTTGTTTAGGTAGCTGGGAGCTGTTCCGTGTGTTACTTTGTATAGTAGACAGTAGAATTTGAACTGGGATCTTGCTTTTATTGGTAGCCAGTGTGAGTCTAGGTATGCATTGGTGATGTGGTCATATTTGCCGAGGGAGTAGATGAGTCTGAGGGCCGTGTTCTGAACAGTCTGTAGTTGTTTTATCATGTAGTTTGGGCATGATAGGTAGAGGCTGTTGCAGTAATCTATAATACTTAGTACTAGGGATTGTACTAATATCTTGTATTGATCTTTGTTGAAGAATTTTCTTATTTTTCTTAGGTTACGCATTGTGAAGAATGCTCTTTTGTGGATTTGAGTCTGCATTCTGCAGTTTCTGTCTAGTTGTATTCCCAGGATCTTGAGTGTGCTTTGCATTGGGTACTTGATTGTATTTAATTCCAGTTCTGTGAAAGATGTTTTTTTTCCTTCTCTAGTAGTAGGAATTTAGTTTTTTCCGAGTTTAGTTTCAGTTTATGACTTGACATCCATTTTTCTACCGTTTCCATTATTATTTTCAGGTGGTTTGTGGATAAGGGGTCTTGAATGTTAAAGGGAAGGAGGATAGTTATATCATCCGCGTAGCTGAATGATACTGTGTTTAGGGCGTCTAGGGTTATGCCGAGGGATGCTATGAAGAGGTTGAATAATATGGGTGATAATGGTGATCCTTGTGGTACTCCACATGGGTTTGACCATGGGTCGGATAGGTGCTCTTTTGACTTGACTCTGTATGTTCGAGTTTTAAGGAAGTCTTGGAACCAGTTGTGAACATTACCTGAGATTCCTATTGCGTCTAATATCTGGAGTAGTGTGGGATGGTCAACTAGGTCAAATGCAGCAGAAAAATCGAGTTGAATGAGAAGCAGCTTGTTTCCTTTGCTGAGGTGTTGTCGGACTGTGTCTAATAGTGATACCAGTAGAGTTTCTGTGCTATGGTTAGTTCTGAATCCAGATTGTGATGGATGCAGTATGTGATGGTCTTCAAGGTAGTTGGAGAGATGTTGTGCGACAAGACCTTCTGTTAGTTTGATGTATAGTGGGATTGAGGCGATTGGTCTATAGTTTGCAGGATTGTCTATAGGACCTTTGGGATCTTTCAGGATAGGAGTAATTATGATTTCTCCTAATTCCAATGGGAAATGACCTTCCCTTAGTGTAGTTTGAAGCCATAGTGTGAGGCTAGCTTTAAATTTGGTGGAAGCTGTAGACAGTTGTTCAGGTCACATGAGGATTTGCTGTATTTTTTGTAAAGCCTGTCCAAGTCTGACCATTGTATCTTTGGGAAGTTTGTCCAGATCCTGTCTGCTGAGATTGCTTCTGGTTGGGGAGCAAGGTTTTCCAGAACTATCTGTGCAGTCCTTGAGACTGGGCCTTTTTCTTTTATTGCCTTGATTATTCTTGAAAAGTTTTTAAGTCAGAAGATGTGATGATAAAGTGGAAGTACCATTATATACTTATAGTTCTATGGTAAGGGGTTTTCTCCCTTATATTATTTTGTCTATTTTTAATCAAGCAGTTTTAGGTTTTTTATCACCGACCACTGTAGAAAAAGCTTTAACATACATAGGAATTCTATGAGTGTTGGAGCTTTTACTACAGCAGCCGATGATAAAAAAAAAAATCTAATGAGGCTAGATAAAAGGGGGCCTTAAATTTTTATCTTGCTCTCCAAAATGTGCACTTTTGAAATTGGTTTTGTTTAAGTTTTCTATTTAAATGTGCACTTTTGATCTTTTTTTAAAATTTAGTTTTCTATTTTTATTGATTAGTATGGTGATTTCAGCCTGTTTCTCGATCTTGTAATAAATAAAAATTTAAAACTTAATATAAAAATATTGGGAAATAAATTTTTTCTCTCAACACATGATTAAACTCTGGAATTTACTGCCAGAAGATGTGATAAAATCTGCTAGTGAAGCTAGTTTTAAAAAAGGTTTAAATAAGTTCAGGGAAGAAATCCACTACATAGTAACATAGTAGATGACGGCAGATAAAGACCCGAATGGTCCATCCAGTCTGCCCAACCTGATTCAATTTAAATTTTTATTTTTTTTTTTATTTTTTTCTTCTTAGCTATTTCTGGGCAAGAATCCAAAGCTTTACCCGGTACTGTGCTTGGGTTCCAACTGCCAAAATCTCTGTTAAGATTTACTCCAGCCCATCTATACCCTCCCAGCCATTGAAGCCCTCCCCTGCCCATCCTCCACCAAACAGCCATACACAGACACAGACCTGCAAGTCTGCCCAGTACTGGCCTAGTTCAATATTTAATATTATTTTCTGATTCTAAATCTTCTGTGTTCATCCCACTCTTCTTTGAACTCAGTCACAGTTTTACTCTCCACCACCTCTCTCGGGAGTGCATTCCAGGCATCCACTACCCTCTCCGTAAAGTAGAATTTGCTAACATTGCCCCTGAATCTACCACCCCTCAACCTCAAATTATGTCCTCTGGTTTTACCATTTTCCTTTCTCTGGAAAAGATTTTGTTCTACGTTAATACCCTTCAAGTATTTGAACGTCTGAATCATATCTCCCCTGTCTCTCCTTTCCTCTAGGGTATACATATTCAGGGCTTCCAGTCTCTCCTCATACGTCTTCTGGCGCAAGCCTCCTATCATTTTTGTCACCCTCCTCTGGACCGCCTCAAGTCTTCTTACGTCTTTCGCCAGATACGGTCTCCAAAACTGAACACAATACTCCAAGTGGGGCCTCACCAATGACCTGTACAGGGGCATCAACACCTTCTTCCTTCTACTGACTACGCCTCTCTTTATACAGCCCAGCATCCTTCTGGCAGCAGCCACTGCCTTGTCACACTGTTTTTTCGCCTTTAGATCTTCTACTTTATACCTGGGAATAAACAGCAAGCAATCTACCTACCTTTTGGGATCCTGCTAGGTACTTTGGACCTTGATTGGCCACAGAAGCTTGAGGAGTATTTATTTAGTCCTAGTATATAATCAAGTATGTAATTCCCTGTTGGTTTTAAGACAATAAAATAAGCCTTGGAAAAAAGGAGAATTGAATCTTTTGGAATTTTCCTCTAAATATTTCCTCAAAAGATCAGCTGATAAAAATTCTAGATGATTAGGAAAGCATAAGAGATGGAAATTCAAATAATGCTTAGAATCTTGCGTTATTTATTCATCCTGTAGCACTTTATAAATAAATGAGAAGGTTGATACTTTGTATATGACTTCTACTGAAGTTTGGGCTTTTATCCATGTAAAATGAAGTCTCTTCAACAATGTTTAAACTTATCTGACATGTTATAGCAAAATAAAGTATTTAAAAATATGTCCAGTAACTTCTTAATTCTGTGGTTAGAGTTAGTCTGCAGCAAATACCTTTGCATGTACGAAGGTTCTTTAAAAAGTTTCTGCATTTTCATATTTTCATGGGAAATGGTTGAGGTCAGAGAAGTGGTAAGAGGGCGTGTCGTAGAATGTCATGATTGTTTGCTTAAATGAAAATAAATTGGTCTTGAATCCACAGAAAACAATTGGGATGTGGGTCACTAGTTCATCACAAATACCATCTTTGTCACCTCTTTTGGATACTCAACCCATAAAACTTTCAAATCACTTGAAGTATTTAGGTGTCTGCTTGGACTCCGCACTCACATTTTACTTACAAATTTCATCAGTTGTGAAATCTTGTTTCTATTCTTTACAAAAGATTCATTCTTTTCATTCTTACATCGTGACCTCGAGCTGTGAGTCTCTCATTCATGTTCTAATCACTTCCAAATTAGACTATTGCAACATTGTTTATGTTGGTTTGCCATCAGTTTCAATTAAGAAACTGCAAACTATCCAAAATACTGCTATCAGAGTCCTTGTTAATGCTCAAAGATATGATCATATTTCTCCTTTTTAAAGGAATATCACTGGCTACCTGTTAAACTTTGCCTTATGCATAAGGCTTTAACGTTTGCATATAAAGCATTACAATCAGGTCAACCATACTATTTAGGAAAATTATTAGTTCCCTATAAGCCTTCTCGTAGTCTACGTTCATTGACTGCTCACCAACTTGCTTTACCTGTTGTTCATTTGGTATATCTAGCATCTACACAGAAGTCTGCCTTTTTTGCAGTAGTTCCTCGCCTGTGTAATTCCCTCCCAGTCATAATTCGTTCTGAGTTATCTTATGTAAAATTAATGTCAATGGTTACGACGCATCTTTTTGGTTCAGCATTTTTATGAGCGGATTGGTGAGTTAGGATCTTGTTTCTTTTTGGCAACTATTTAAACAAGATTTAAACAAAAATTGTTTTGTTTTTAGTTTTTTAGATTTATAGATTACTTGGATTTAATTTTTTTTTTTTTCTGGTTTATATTTTCTTTGCTTTCCTATTTTAAATGGCATTCTTTTTGTTTCTTGTTTTTATATATTTTGTTCACCATGCTATTGATAAATCGAAGTATGGTTAAAACTTTTCATAAACAAACATGTGACTAGTCAATCAGGCAAGTCAGTTCACCTTATGTGAAAAAGTGATGCAATTTGCTTTTCAGATATTTAATAAATAGTGTTTTAAAAAATAAAAGCACGGAAACCTTTTGAAGATCCCTCATATTTCAATGCTGTTAAGTAAGTATATTGATACTGTTTCATGGTATTCCTATTAAGTTTCAATTTGCTGATTTTCAGTTTATCTCATTTGTTGTATTTATATTTGGTCATTTTACTATTGTTATGCTGTTAATAAAATTGTAAGTTTTGTTGAACTGTACTTGCTGTATACCGCCTCACAAACTCTAGCTGCAGAAGATCAAGCTAACATTTCACTCTCTCTCAGACCATGTGCTAATAAAGCCCAGGAAGAAACCTGAGCGCTTGTCTTCAGGGCTTCTACACATTCCCTAACATCCAGGTTTAACAGGAAATAACTTCATCATAAAGGACTGGCTCATGAACTTGGATAACTATACCCCAGGGTTGTCCAGAAAAACCTAAAGTTGGAAAAACTGCAAATTGAAGTTTTTCCCATGAATTTGATTGTGGATGATCAGAAAATAATTTAATTTTTTTTTTTTTATAATGCCCATACAAGGGATCCCTCAAAGCCACTGATTATATAAAGTTCAGTTTTTCTTAAAATCTGCTATTATTTTTGCTAAATTGAGCAAATTTCTTGGTATTATAGCTATAACTTTTATGTTTTCACATTCAGCAATGCACATTGATAAAAATACATTTTATGCAAAAAATTGAACAGTATTTTATCTGCACTTTATTGTGGAAATGTCATGCATTCAATGTCTTCTTCAGATAGGATAAAGCCTGCAATGCTGTTCAACTCCATGCAACAAGGCCTCAAGCTGCACATCCTCAGGGTGCTCAATTCCCACTGCAGCTCCTTGTGACTCTGGCCAAGTCACTTAACACTTCATTGCTCCATGCAAACCACTTTGTGTACACCACACAGAAAAAGCAATATATCAAGTCCCATACCGCTTTACCATTGTAATTTAACCAGGTGGTCACTTAACTAGGAAATTAAGAGAGAAGATTCAGAGCAGTGAGAGCAATTTTTAAGCAATGCTCTCTAATCTATGTAGATGACCAGCACCACCTTTCTCAATGCAGGTGTGCTCTAGCTCTTCCATTGTCTAATTCCATTGGGCTGTGGAATCTGTTAGACTCACTGGCTCCATAAAATTTAAACAATGGAATAGCTAGTGAACAACTTGGCAGAGGTATCAGCTATCACTCATGCATTTTAAAGGGAAAATGACAAATCACATTTACAGTATTAAGGCTATAAAAAATTCTACACTCCAAATTGAAGTTTGATATCACATTAAGATAAAGTTATTGATCTCAAGTTCTCAGAGGCAGAGTTTTATGGAATTTTTTTTAAACTGCAGGCTGTGATTTTCCAGTTCTCTCTGATTATGGGTTTCTTTGTTCTCCACCAATCAACTACCTTTCACTAAGGTGCCCCTCTCCTATAAAGCAGAAAAAGTGCAAGCCCTGGCTTAAACATGTGCAGTTTTCTTGTAACACTGGGAAGTCTTGGTTTCTATTTCATTAAAGTAGCATTGTTCTTATTATCTCATATCTCACCTTGCTGTGCTGTGTCTTCGAGTAGTGATAAAAAAACATATTAAACTGCTTCTGGTATTGCTCCCTCAGCTCATAAACTCCATGGCCAGACACACCTGGCTTCCTAAGCAACCAGAAACAAGATAGGAATTTTGAATAATTCTGAAACAATACTCTCATGCTTCTGAAACATCCTATCATTAAACCAGCTGAACAAATATTCAGATTTGCTATAGTACAAATTTTTACAACAATATGCAAACCACTCCAATTGCTAGAGGTATATATTCTTCACCACAGCTTAGCAGATAAATAATTTTAAATATCCTCAGGAAAAAACTCTCAACTAGTGTTTAAAGAGCCATCAGAAGCGGCACTCCAGATATACAAGATATCAATTTATGGAGCTTTTTGCCGCTAACGCTTCCTGATGCTTCCTAATGTTTTTTCCTGAGGACATTAAAAATTATTTATCTGCTAAGCTGTGGTGAAGAATATATACCTATAGCGTGGAGTGATTTGCATATTGTTGTGAAAATCTGAAATATTCTATAGCATAATTTGATATAATTATGTAATTAGCAAACTTTAATTTACAAACATATATAATACTTTTATAAACTTAATATGTTATTTGCAAAAACTTGCCAAAAAGCAGCCAGGATGCACTGGGGAGGGGAAGGCTCACCATTTTTGAAGAGATAGGCCTGCTGGCTGGAAGGAATATGCATCTCTCCGGCCAGCCTTCTAAAAGGTAAGGATTAGAGGATAATGGTCGTCAGAGGCACCGGGGGGGGAGGGGGGAGTTGTCTGCGGCAGGAGAGAATGGGCATCTCTCGCTGCAGGGGGGGATTGTTTGCGGTGGGAAAGAGTGGGCATCTCTTCTGCTGCTGAGGGGATGTTGCTTAGTGGCAGGAGAGAGTAGGCATCTCTCCCGCTGTCGGGTGGAGGGTTGCTTGACTTTGGTGGCTTGTTGAGTGTTTTGGATTTTTTTTGCATATATTCTGTGCATGTGTCCATTGCAATCACAAATAATGGGAACATGCAAATTTAGCATATCTTCCTACTCTTCGCCAACCTCATTTGCATGAGCATTTTATGGAAAATGACTCATTTTTAAAAAAATTGCTACTATAACGGCTGTGACAGTGGCTCATCAGTTTTTAACGCGACATTTTGAGAATCTAGGCCTTAGTAACTACTGACTTCTTAAGTGAAGTCAAGCTATACTTAGACACAGGCAAGTATGATCTTTTGGTTTCTGTTGATCTACAAGCATCTTTATATTCAGTTGAACAGAAGATCACTACACCTCTTTATTTTCTCCCATCTTATGTTTACTGTCATTGTTGTCAGGCTAAAACTAGCCTCTCATGTACTTGAAATTACACTGATGAAGTTAAATATTTTTTAATTTTATCCATGAAGCAGCATACATTTCTTCAGAGGATTGTTTTCTTTTCTCAGGTGACACCAACTTAGATGTGACAAAGTACTTTGACTTTGATTCCTTTTTTATTTTCATGAGTTACTTATTATCTTTGTCTTATAAATAAATGCTTCCCCATCATAACTCATTTCATATTTTCAGTGTTCTCCGACATATTAACCAAAAAGAAATTGCAAAATATGTCCAGACTTATTTAACTTTGCTCTCAAACTTGTTGTAAGTTATCTAGTAGAACATTAGCATCTCAGTACAATTTAACTGCTAATATGTCTGGAATTACATAAATGGAACTAAGCATGATACTATGGAGCATTGCCTTTTTAGTGGCAAATTCACTGTACCAGGAATAATGACTTCATTGGCTTTACAAGTTAGGTGTTGAAACTAACTAAAGGTCTTTATCTTCTGATATCCTAATCATTCATCAGAATTTATTTCTAAAAATAATCTATTTCTTCCCCCAGACATTTTAAGTCACAAAGATGAGTGATCACATAATTTGTTCCACTTGGTTCATAAATATAACCCCCCCTCCCCCCCCAAAAAAGGAATTAAAAAAACATATGTCTGCTTACAGTGTTTTTAAATAGCAAATCTTTTGACCGAGATTTGATATTCAACTTTAGGGAGATGAAAATTAACATAAGCAAATATTGTCTGTAAAAGACACTTGGACTTTTGACTAGAAGTGTGAACAACAAACTTTAAGAATGGGGCAAAAATTCAAGAGTGATATTTATGCAAATCTTTACTTGCTCAAGATTTTCTGGAAATAATTTTTGTTTTCAAAAGTTGCAGGAAATTCAATCTTTGGGGCAAAAATGTGCTATTTCAAAACAGCACATGGAAAATGAATGCAAGATTGCAGCATGTTTCCCTATTTTTGTTCAACACTTGAATTTTCCCCAAATACAGGAAAAAAATAACACTTTTACTATGTGAAGCATTTTAAAGTAAATTAAAATATGATTAGGAATCTTACTTGAATATGGCTATTTTATTGATAACCTTGTCCAATCCAGTATCATTGTTTTCCTGTTTGAAATAAAATATATACATATTACTGAAGAAGCACAGTCTTTTGGCACTTTGTAACTAATATTTATCATTTCTATAGCGCTGAAAAGCATACGCAGCACTTTACATTTAATAGACCGTCCCTGCTCAGAAGAGTTTAAAATCTAATTTGAACAGACAGATGGGATATCTCAAAGTTGGGGAGTTTCTGGCAGAAGGAATGATACATTGGGTATAGGTATCCAATAGTGAGTTAAGAGTTGAAAGCAGCTTCAAAAAATTGGCTTTTAGCTTGGATTTGAACACCGTTAGAAGCGGAGCATGACGTATTGACTCTGACAGCCTGTTCCAGGCATACAATGTGGCAAAAAAAAAAAAAAAAAAGGGATGGAGTCTGGAAATGGCGGTGGAGGAGAAGGGTACAGATAGGAAGAACTTATCTGATGAATGGAGTTCACAGGAAGGAGAAGCATAGGGGAAGGTAAGCGAGGTGAGATATTGAGGGGCTACAGAGTAAATGCACTTGAAAATCAGTAAGAGGAGTTCGAACTGCATTTGGAAACAGATGGGGAGCTAATGAAGTGACTTGAGGAGAGGGGTAATGTTAATGTGACGGCTCTTGCGGAATATGAGTTGTGCAGCAGCATTTTGAACGGACTGAAGGGGAGATGGACGGTTGAGTGGAAGACCTGAGAGAAGTTTGTTGATGCAGTAGTCTAAGTGAGTGGTGATGAGAGCATGGATAAGGGTTTTGGTAGTGTGCTCGGAGAGGTTGGATTTTGGTAATATTATAGAGAAGGACGCGACAGGTTTTAGCGGTTTGATGGATCTGAGCAGAGAAGGAGAGAGAGGAGTCAAAGATTACCCCAAGGTTGTAAGCTGACAAGACAGGGAGGAGGAGAGTATTATCCACAGAAATAGAGAATTGGAGGGGGAGGGGGGTTTAGGTGGAAAAATAAGGAGTTTGGTTTTAGTCATATTCAGTTTTAGATGGTGGTGAGACATCCAAGCAGCAATGTCAGACAGACAAGCTGAAATTTGGGCCTGAATCTCTGTAGAGATATCTGGTGTGGAAAGGTTGGATCTGGGAGTCGTCAGTGCTGGAAATCATTGCTAGGTGACTTGGTTACAGCGATAAGCATAGCTGGGTTTAACCTTTTCCTATCGTAATAAATTTTACGTTACGCTGGTTCCAATCGTAATTATTTTAGCAAACTTTTGAATTATTCACCGTTATCATTTACGGCTATAGTAAACACAATGGCCCAATAGATGGGACAAATGATAGGTAGAAGGTGTACTTTATGTCCCATGCCATGGGACATACGATGGCAACAACATTTTTTGGAATGTCCCATCAACCGGGACACACAATAGGAAAAGGTTAAGAAAGATTTAGACTAGTTCCTGGAAAAAAAGTCCATAGTCTGCTATTGAGACAGACATGGGTGAAACTACTGCTTGCCCTAGGATTGGTAGCATGAATGGTTGCTACTATTTGGGTTTCTGCCAGGTACTATAACTTGGGTTAGCCACTTTTGGAAACAGGACATTGGGTTAGATGGACTATCAGTCTGATCCAGTATGGCTGTATGTTCTTAACCCCCTACTTATCTTGTTTATGTTTAATTTCAAACAATTTTTATTGTTGCTAGCAGGGAATGAATCCAATATGAGAAAACAGCCAACAGAAATACAAATAGCAATGTTTCAGCGATACAAAACTCCTCAAAATTTCCTAGCATCAAATTTTATAACTGTAGAAGACTAAAGTATAACAATTTGTTATTGATGATAGTGCACAAGCAAACAAAGTGAAACCCAAACATGCTATGCATCATCCATGATATAAATATGCAATTCAACTACCCCCCTCCTCCCCCCCCACAACACCAAGTAATTGAAATGAAAGAAGAGAGAAAAAAAGAGAAAAAAAGGGGGGGAGGAATAGAAGAAAGGGGTGACAGCTAAAGAAGCTATAATCACGGAGCAATCCAATAGAAAAAGCATCTCCTGACTTGCAGGAAATTAAGGATTAGACTACAAGCCCTATGAGGCAAATAATTTATATAAAGACCCAAAATATAAAGGAAAAAAATTTTCTGTCTTAAGGAAGCATGCACTTGACCTCTTTCTAAAAGCATGAGAGCATATAGGCAGTTATGCCACATCCAAAAAGATGGGGGGATTGATGAAGTCCAAACCCCTAAAATACCTTTTTTTTGCCAATAAAGCAGCTTTCCGAAAGAAAAGCCTATCAGAGCCAACTGGCAACTGGAAGGCCTCGTATTTACTTAGCAGACAGCCTGCTGGAACAAAGGAGCTAGACCGTCCCAACAGTCATTCCAAATATTGCACCACCTGTCTCCAGAAAGCCCTGACCACATAGCAACTCCAAAAATCATGAAAGAAAGACTTTGTTTCTCGTTGACACCACTCACATTGAGACAATGCCAATAAGCCAGACTTAAATAGCTGGATGTGCATAAAATATGCCCAGTGCAAAACCCTAAACTGGCATTCACAAAGCTCAGCAAACACAGAGATGGAATATCTAATCTAATCTAATCTAATCTTCTATTTGTGTGTCGCTCATACCTATACAAACTCAAGGCAACTGTAAAGAGAGGTAAGAGGGGAGAGAAAGAGGGAAAGAGAGGAGGTGGATAGGTAAGAGGGAGAGAAAAAGAGGGGAGAGAGGAGGAAGGGAAAGGGAGAGAAGAGAGGGTAAAAGAGATTAAGTATCGAACAGATGGGTTTTCAGTTTTCTTCGGAAGATGATATGGCAAGGTTCAGTTCCGGTCTTTTCTGTAAGGCCATTCCAAGTTTTGACTCCTAGGAAGGTAAGCATGGAGTGGAAAACTCATTTATATATTCGATAAGACAGCACATGTCCAAATTCTGGGGCAACAAACAATCCGGCACTCACCTGATGCACAAGGAATCCCAGGATCTACCAGGAGAGATAAAGTACAAGGCCTTGTGCAACAGAGTAATACGAGATCATCAACAACAAACCTATAAAAAAAGTCTCTAAGCTTACAAGCTTACTATCCAATCCAAATAGTAAACCAGCCACATTCAAAGAATTCACATAATGTTGTAATTGAAAATATGCAAAACAATCTCAAGCCAAGATCCCATCCCTCTGATGTAGATCCATCTAAGGTTGCATGGAACCATCAGCTCGAAGAACATGAGATAGTAAGGTCAAACCTAGATGGGCCCATCTCCGGAAAGTGGAGTTCTCCTGACTCGGTAAAAATTGGAGATTACCTTGGATAGGTAGCTGGTCAGACACCCCAGGCATCCCACTCAAGTATCCCGCTGGGAGCACAGCAAGAAACAAGAACGCAAATGGAGAGGAAGAGGGGGCCGAGGAGCCTGAAGAAGAGTGCGCAAGTGCCAGGGAAGATATAAACCAGTTCATAATCAAAGCAGGTATATGTCTCCTGGCCCAAGATCCAGTCTCCAAGATATCAAAGTAAGTATGTCTAATTATATTTCTGCATATCCAGGATATCCATCCCACCATGGGACCAAGGCCCCAACAAAAAAAAGGAAAGCCATGCAAGGCTTCCTACCCCCCCCCCCCAAAAAAAAAAAAAAAGAATCTAGACAAAAGGCCATACAACTCTTGGAGATTCTTTTTTCAACAAACGGATAGGCAAAAGCTGCAAGACATAAAGCCATTTTGGGAAAACTATCATATTGAATAAAGAATTCTACCATGAAAGGAAATAGGGAAAAATTTCCAACTATCCAAATATTGGCAAGTATTAGTTATCAACAAAGTCAGGTTGATCTCTTTAAGCTGTGTAGTAGATGTTGCACTCCAAGGTATTGAAAGGAATGATCAGGCCATTTCATCAGAAACAATCTCCCCCCCCCCAGCCTTCTCTCACCTTTCCAAACATTGCAAGAGCCAGTGATTTATCCAAATTCAATTTGAATCCTGAAAAGTCCCCCATATTCCACCATCACGACCAGCAAAGTGCATAGAGAAGCTTCGGATTTGTGACATGAACCAGAAGATCATCTGCAAAAGCTGAAACCTTGAACTCAGACACACATATATGAATCCCATAAACAACAGGGGTTTGTAAAATGGGGATCCAGAGTTAAAACAAATAAGAGGGGCAACAATGGATATCCCTGGTGAGTGCCCCGTTTGATTTCAAAGGAATCAAAGAATACCCCATTGACCCAAATGGAAGCTAGAGGAGAAGCGTAGAGTGCAGAAATGGCATCCAAGAAAAAGCCCCCAAAGCTGTAGTGTTTCAAGGTGGTAAATAAAAAATTCCAAAAGACCTGATTAAAGGCCTTCTCTGCATCAAAACTGATGAGCAAAGAGAACTTCCGATGACATCACTGAGCAGCATGGTTAGGTAAGCCTTGAGCTCCGTCTCAGCCCATGTATATTTGGCAAAATTAGCATCCCTTTATCTTTTCCATTTACATAAATATAGTTAATAATTTTGCCGACTGCCTGTGCCTGCTCGATGGCGAACAAAAAACAGCACCCAGATTAGCAAACTTTTGCTTTTCGCACCAGTGAGCCTTGCAGATCTTCAGCGCAAAAGATGGCACTAGGGTCCACCTGCAAAATTGCACGGCGGAGGACCGCACAACTTGTGGCTCCTCGGATTTAGAAATCAATTTGGCAAGTAAGGAGGACTTGAATCGTTGGATGCTGTCCTTGAAATATTCTCTATCTGATATATGGCACGACCTTAAAGTCGATATAGAGGGCTTGCATAAGAAGCTGGATGATATGGGGAGTTTGAATGACTTTGAGGAAAATGTCATAACGCATGACCAAGATATACTGGGGCTGCAAAAATGCTGTGATCAGCTTTAACTTAATACCAAGGACTTGCTATTGAAGATTGAGGATGGGGAAAATAGAGCCTATCGCAACAATCTCAGAGTGTGGGGTGTGCAGGAATCCCTTAAGGATCGAGACACATCTAAGCTCATGCAAATGGTATGCCAACAATTTCTGCAAGCCATGGAACCAGAAGGGGACCTTTTGGAGCTTGAGTTTGTGAGAGTTCACAGGGCTTTGGGCACTCCGCAGCCAGGGAGACTGCATGATCTAATTGCCCGCTTCCTGCGTTTTCCACAAAAAGAACATATATTGCAGGAAGACTTAAAAGCACAGTTACTTACCGTAACAGGTGTTATCCAGGGACAGCAGGCAGATATTCTTGACTGATGGGTGACGGCACCGACGGAGCCCCGGTACGGACACTTTTAGAGTGATTGCACTCTAAGAACTTGGAAAGTTCTGGATACCGCACCGCGCATGCGCAAGTGCCTTCCCGCCCGACCCCGGCGCGCGGTCCCTCAGTTAGTATAAGCCAGCTAAGAAGCCAACCCGGGGAGGTGGGTGGGACGCAAGAATATCTGCCTGCTGTCCCTGGATAACACCTGTTACGGTAAGTAACTGTGCTTTATCCCAGGACAAGCAGGCAGCTATTCTTGACTGATGGGTGACCTCCAAGCTAACAAAAGGAGGGATGGTGGGAAGGTTGGCCATTAGGAAAACAAATTTTGCAAAACAGATTGGCCGAAGTGACCATCCCGTCTGGAGAATGTATCCAGACAATAATGTGATGTAAAAGTGTGAACTGAGGACCAAGTAGCAGCTTTGCAGATTTCCTCAATAGGCGTGGAGCGGAGGAAAGCTACAGATGCTGCCATAGCTCTAACTCTATGGGCCGTGACAGAACCTTCCAGTGCCAGTCCGGATTGAGAGTAGCAGAATGAAATGCACGCTGCGAGCCAATTAGATAGCGTACGTTTAGAAACAGGGCGTCCCAACTTATTAGGATCAAAAGATAAGAAAAGTTGGGGCGAAGATCTGTGGGGTTTAGTACGGTCTAAATAGTAAGCTAAAGCCCTCTTACAGTCCAAAGTATGAAGAGCCTGTTCACCAGAGTGAGTGTGAGGTCTTGGAAAGAAAACAGGCAGTACAATAGATTGGTTGAGATGGAATTCAGAGACAACCTTTGGGAGAAACTTTGGATGTGTACGCATAACCACCTTATCGTGATGAAAGACTGTAAAAGGTGGGTCAGAAACCAGTGCATGGAGCTCACTGACCCTCCTGGCAGAGGTGATAGCGATGAGGAAAAGTACCTTCCAAGTGAGAAACTTGAAAGCGGCAGTAGCTAAGGGTTCAAAAGGAGGCTTCATCAAAGCAGAGAGAACCACATTAAGATCCCAGACCACAGGAGGAGCTTTTAGAGGTGGTTTCACATTAAAAAGACCTCGCATGAATCTAGAGACTAGGGGATGAGCTGAAAGGAGTTTTCCCTGGATGGGCTCATGAAATGCAGCAATAGCACTGAGATGGACTCTGATGGAGGTAGTTTTGAGACCAGAGTTAGACAAAGAAAGTAGATAGTCCAAAAGGGTCTCCACTGCAAGGGACGTGGGATCATGATGATGAAGAAGACACCAGGATGAAAACCGTGTCCACTTTTGATGGTAACATTGCAGAGTGGCTGGTTTCCTGGAAGCATCCAGAATAGAACGAACGGGCTGAGATAGAAGAGAATCCTGTGAAGTCAGCCCGAGAGATACCAAGCTGTCAGGTGCAGAGACTGGAGGTTGGGATGTAGAAGAGTCTCCTGTTGTTGCGTAAGCAGAGAAGGAAACAGTGGAAGCAGAAAAGGTTCCCTGGAACTGAGTTGAAGTAGAAGGGAGAACCAATGCTGTCTGGGCCACCGTGGGGCAATCAGAATCATGGTGGCTCCTTCCCTCTTGAGCTTGAACAATGTTCGTAACATGAGAGGCAGCGGAGGAAAGGCATACAGGAATAGATTGGACCAATCGAGGAGAAATGCATCCGCTGCCAGACGGTGAGGAGTGTATAGTCTGGAGCAGAAGAGAGGCAGCTGGTAATTTTGAGGAGCTGCGAAAAGGTCGATCTGAGGAGTGCCCCACTGAGCAAAGATGGACTGAAGAGTTAAGGGATCGAGTGTCCATTTGTGAGGTTGGAGAATTCTGCTCAGCTTGTCCGCTAAGTAATTCTGCTCTCCCTGAATGTAAATCGCTTTCAGAAAGAGATGGTGATCTGTGGCCCAAGTCCAAATCTTCTGGGCTTCCTGGCACAAGAGGCGAGAGCCTGTCCCACCCTGTTTGTTGATGTAGTACATGGCCACTTGATTGTCTGTGCACAACAGAAGGACCTGAGGATAGAGAAGATGTTGGAAAGCCTTGAGGGCATAAAACATCGCTCTGAGTTCTAGGAAATTGATGTGATGTGTCATTTCCTGCACTGTCCAAAGACCTTGAGTTTGGAATTCGTTCAAATGAGCTCCCCAGGCATAAGGGGAGGCATCTGTGGTGATGATCAGTTGATGAGGAGGTAGATGGAATAGAAGACCTCTGGAGAGATTTGAGGATATCAACCACCATTGTAGAGACTGACGAAGAGATGATGTCACAGATATGTGCCGTGAGCAAGGATCCGTCGCTTGTGACCACTGGGTAGCAAGGGTCCACTGAGGAATGCGCAGGTGAAGACGTGCGAGGGGGGTGACATGGACTGTGGATGCCATGTGACCCAAGAGTATCATCATTTGTTTGGCAGAGATGGAACGTCGTGGAAGTACCTGCTGACACAGAGATTGGAGAGTTTGAAGACGGTTGGACGGTAGGAATGCTCTCATGAGGACTGTGTCCGGCACCGCTCCAATGAATTGAAGTCGTTGAGTGGGGAGTAGATGAGATTTGGGAAAATTGATCTCGAACCCCAGAAGCTGTAAGAACAAGATGGTTTGATTGGTGGCCAGGAGAACTGTTTGAGATGAGTCGGCCTTTATCAACCAATCGTCCAGGTAAGGAAACACCTGAAGGTGATGGGAGCGTAGGTAAGCAGCTACCACAATTAGACACTTGGTGAATACTCGTGGAGATGAGGCAAGACCGAAGGGGAGAACTTTGTACTGGTAATGACAGTTGTTGATCATGAAGCGGAGGTATTGCCTGGAGGCTAGATGGATTGGAATATGAGTGTATGCCTCTTTGAGGTCGAGGGAACATAGCCAGTCGTCTTGATTGAGAAGAGGGTAAAGAGTGGCCAGAGAGAGCATCTTGAATTTTTCCTTGACCAGACATTTGTTGAGATCTCGAAGATCTAAGATGGGTCTGAGATCTCCTGTCTTCTTTGGAACCAGAAAATAACGGGAGTAAAACCCCTGCCCCTTCTGGTCCAGAGGAACCTCTTCGATAGCGTTTAGAAGAAGAAGAGATTGAACCTCTTGAATAAGGAGAGAAGCCTGGGGAGTGTTCAAAGCAGACTCTCTTGGTAGACTTTGAGATGGAAGTGTTTGGAAGTTGAGAGAGTAGCCGTGGCGGATGATGTTGAGAACCCATTGATCGGATGTTATGTTCTCCCAACGGCTGAGATAATAAGTGAGACGGCCTCCAATGGGTAGGGGAAGTTGAACTGATGGAGGCAAAATGGCTATGTTCTGGAGAAACACGTCAAAAGGGTTGAGTAGACTTTTGAGGTGGAGGAGGTTTCACCTGTTGTTGCTGATTTTGCCTAGGTGGTTGACGTTGTTGCTGCTGTCGCTGACGCCTAGGTTGTTGGGAATGCTGAGGTAAAGGCCGAGCAGCAAATCGGCGTTGGTATGCCGATTGTTGGCGAAACGGTCTAGCAGGGGGAGTCTTCTTTTTATTCTTTAAAAGAGTATCCCATCTGGTTTCATGAGCCGACAGTTTTTGTGTTGTTGAATCCATGGATTCTCCAAACAGCTCATCCCCCAGACAAGGAGCATTTGCTAGACGGTCTTGGTGGTTCACCTCTAGCTCTGAGACCCTGAGCCATGCCAACCTGCGCATAGCCACTGACATAGCCGTGGCTCTAGAAGTCAATTCGAAGGTGTCATAAATTGACCTGACAAGAAATTTCCTCAACTGAAGGAGAGAGGAAGCACAGGAATGAAAAGAAGGTTTTCTACGATCAGGAAGGAATTGTTCAAATGAAGACAACTGCTGGACCAAATGCTTTAAATAAAAAGAAAAATGAAAAGCATAGTTTCCTGATCTATTGGCCAACATGGCATTTTGATAAAGCCGTTTGCCAAATTTGTCCATAGATTTCCCTTCTCTGCCAGGAGGGACTGAAGCATACACATTAGCCCCCGTTGATTTCTTTAATGTAGACTCTACCAAAAGAGATTCATGTGGGAGCTGGGGCTTGTCAAACCCAGGAATGGGGATTACCCTGTATAGAGAGTCCAGCTTACGAGGAGCTCCTGGCACAGTCAGGGGAGTTTCAAGGTTTTTATAAAATGTCTCTCGTAAAATATCATGGAGAGGAAGTTTAAGGAATTCCCTTGGAGGCTGGTCAAAATCCAGAGCATCAAGGAATGCTTTGGACTTCTTGGATTCAGCCTCCAAGGGAATTGACAGGGATTCACACATCTCCTTCAAAAAGGAGGTAAAAGAGGTGGAATCCTGTTTAGAAGGAGGGTCTGCCACCAGGTGTTCCTCCTCATCGGAAGAGCATTCTCCTTCAGATAGGAAGGGCTCTTCTGAATCTCCCCACAAATCAGGGTCTCTAACCTGAGAGTGGTGTCGAGACTCAGGTGTGGAGGGCTCTACGTGTCGGGATTTATGTGTAGATTTGCCCGATCTCATAGAGACGGTACCAGGCGATGCAACCTGATGTATCGGTACCGTGGTCTGTACCGCCTGGTGCTGAGACCTAGGTTCAGGAGCTAGAACCGGCATCGATGACGATGTGGTAAGTGCCGGTACCGATAAATTGGATGCCGATAAGAGAGGGCGTTCCTCTATCGGTACCGGAGGCTCCGACCGAACTGGAACTGGAAGGTTCGGGGTCAAGAGAGCAGGAAACAGCTTTTGAAGTTGATCCTTAAGCTGAACCTGCAGAACGGCGGCGATGCGCTCGTCCAAGGATGGCACCGGCACCGCTTTTTTCTTCTGCGGTGCCTTGGGTGCCGCTCGACACTCCGAAGAAGAGCCCGATGTCGAGGGACTAACTTCGATCGGAGCGGAGCGCTTCCGTGGGCGCCTCGAGGTCGGCAGGATTGGGCTCACTGCTGTAGAGACCGGAGGACGCTCCAACGGGGAAGGCTTCTTAGCCGGCTTACCTGTGGGATGCGATACCGGCGTCGAATCACGCGGTGTCGACGAAGTCGGAGCCGACTGTGGAACAGATGTCGGTGCCGGAGTTGCGGAGTCGGACATCTCGGCACCGAAAAGGATCCGCTGCTGGATTTGGCGGTTTTTGAGGGTCCTCTTTTTTAAAGTTGCACAGCGGGAGCAAGAAGATGCTCGATGGTCAGGACCAAGACACTGCAGACACCAGTTATGGGGGTCTGTCAGCGAAATTGGTCTAGCGCACCGCTGGCACTTTTTAAAACCGGGCTGAGGGGGCATGAACGGGAAAACAGCCTCTGCCAAATCGAAAGCCGAGGCTTCGATCGTGGCAACAGGCCCCGCCGGGCCGAATCGAAAAAGAGGAGAAAAAATTATTATTTTTATTTTATTTTAAGAAAATAAGAAAAGAAATAAAGAAATAAAGAAAACTATATTATAAAAAGGGGGGTTTACGCGAGCGGGAAGGCGTGAAAAAATCTCTTCAACGGCCGTTGAAGTGAACGCGTCTTCTTAGCTCCGCGGAAACTAGAAAACTGAGGGACCGCGCGCCGGGGTCGGGCGGGAAGGCACTCGCGCATGCGCGGTGCGGTATCCAGAACTTTCCAAGTTCTTAGAGTGCAATCACTCTAAAAGTGTCCGTACCGGGGCTCCGTCGGTGCCGTCACCCATCAGTCAAGAATAGCTGCCTGCTTGTCCTGGGATAATAAATGTTAAAAATCCCTCAGAAAATAGGATTTTAGAGCTGGAAGACCCTACAGGATGTGGCAGAAACCTTCAAAAAACAGGTTTTTCAGACACCCCCCAACTGATTTTGCCCATAAACTGCAAAACACAGTTACTTACCGTAACTTATCCAGAGACAGCAAGCAGATATTCTCACATGTGGGTGACCTCATCTATGGAGCCCTGGTACGGACACCTGCTAAAGTGTACATGCACTTTAAGAACTTTAGAAAGTTTGCGACTGACCGCACCACGCATGCGTGAATACCTTCTTGCCCAACATAGGCGCGTGGCTCCTCAGTTCAGTAAGCTAGCTAAGAAGCCAGGGGAGGTGGGTGGGTTGTGAGAATATCTGCCTGCTGTCCCTGGATAACACCTGTTATGGTAAGTAACTGTACTTTATCTCAGTACAAGCAGGCAGCATATCCTCACATGTGGGTGACCTCCAAGCTAACTAAAATGGGATGATGGGAGAGTTGGCCTTTTAGGAAAATAAATTTTGTAATACTTCTTGGCCGAAGTGCCCATCCTGTCTGGAATAAGATTCCAGACAGTAATGAGAGATGAAAGTATGAACTGAGGATCAAGTAGCAGCTTTGCAGATTTCATCAATAGAGGTAGAGTAGAAAAAAGCCACTGAAGCTGCCATAGCTCGAACCTTATGGGATGTGACACGACTCTCCAGTTGCAGCTCAGCCAGAGTATAACAAAACGAGATGCAAGCAGCCAACCAATTGGAAATCGTTCTTTTGGAAACAGGATGCTCCAATTTGTTAGAATCAAAGGAGACAAAAAGCTGGGGAGATGATCTATGTGATTAGGCCGTTGCAAATAGTTTAGGCCAATGCTTGTTTGCAGTCCAGAGTATGAAGAGGTGTTTCTCCAGGATGAGAATGAGGCTTAGGAAAAAATACTGGAAGAACAATCGATTGAGATGAAACTCAGTGACAACTCATACCTAACAATTGCCAAGAATCATTATCCCCTTGAAATTACCATGCCATCTCTATCCATAATTCCTTGCTCTTTTCTTCAACATTCTCCCATTCAGTCACCAAGTCACAATGATGATCTGCTCTGTTCCCCTTCTCCTCTCCCACTAGCCATATCCATTTTTGATCTGTTGCCCTTCACTTTTCCCTACCTTCTAACACTATCCATTTTCTGCTCCGTTCTCTCACCCACACCCCCTAATCCCATCTTCTGCTTTCCAGCGTTTCCTGTCTATTTGACTTTTCTTCTCTCTCCATATCCATAGTCATTCCCTTTGTGTCCCTGTCTGTCTTGGCCAGCACCTCCCCTCTATGTCCATGTACCTATTCCCCTTATGTCCTCACTCCCCATCCTTCTCCTCTGTGGCCCTGTATCTATTCTCTCCATGTTCAGTATTGGCCTTCTATGTCCACATCATTCCCACCTGTGTCCATCCTCTCACCTGTCCTCCCACCCCAGAGTTGGCATTTCTTCCTCTCTCACCTGAACACTCTCCACAGTACTGTATCTCCTGCATCCTTCTTTCTGCCCCCCCAACCCCCCCCCCATCCATCCATGGGTCCATCTTTTCTCACTCTCTCTTCCACATCTCAAATGAGTGATCTCTTGCTTCTCTCTCTCTCCCCCCCAGTCTAGCATCTCTTTCCCTATCCCTGCCCCCTGTGATGTGGCATCTTTTTTTTACCCTTCCCACCCAACCACATGTGCAGTATCTCTCTCCCTACCTCTGTGCTTAAGTCCGCCAGTCTTCCAGGCAGCCAGTAGTATTAGTGATAAAAGCATGCTGCCTTTGGCTACGCCAGAAGCTATCTCTCTCTGATACAACTTTCTGTTTCCATGTAAGTAAGACCCTGCACAGAGAACCTGCATACTTTCATTGCTGATACTACTGTCTGCCTGCCTGGAGGACTGAAGGAGCGGGAGGAGGCGGGGAAATGGGGAGCTATCAGACTCTGTGGGGTGTGGAAGGAAAGATTCATGTTATATCTCTCAGGCAGATGCAAAGAAAATGGGGTGGCAAGTCATTTTTGTAAGGTAACATTTACTTCCCCATAGTGATGCGTATGTCTACATGAAATGTAAGATATTGATAGACAAGATGAAAATAATGCTAGTCCAGAATAGTATATCTTAAAAAGGATTCTTGAAGAAATAAGTATCCAATGCTCATCTTTCAGAAAAGGGGTGACATGGTTGAATTTATGAGCAACTGTGATGATTTTTATTGTTACATTTTGAACAATTGTTAACACCTAATATCAACAGTTCATAGTCCTTATAATAAAGTATTCCAATAATCAAGACAATTCACTACTAATACATGTATCATGATTGATAGTGCTTTCCTAACAGTCTCTTAACAGAGTAAATCATGATCAAAATGAAGAAGCATTTTCTCACTAGGTTTGAAAGGTATAATTGAAAGTGTAATTCGTGACCTAGGGTGGCTGACAGTTTTGATAAGAGTCTACCAAGAGAATTTTTGAACTATGGTAGATCAGGCAGAATGACTTTCCCTTACCTAGAATAAAATATCTGGTACTTGATGTCTTTGACTGTGGGAGCCATATGTTTGGCATCCTTATTCTAAGGTGTGCATGAAAAACTGTAGTTTGGAAACCCTAAAAAAAAATATCAACCACCTCCAAACAGAAATAAGATTTTAACTGCTTATAAAAACAAACAGGTATTTAGGGTAATCACAGTACAAAAAAAATAGTCCTCTCTCTTATCAATTCACACACTGATTCAAAAAGCAGCATGGTACTCCCTTCCAAACTTGATACCCAGCAAAGTTGATCTCATTACCCAAACCTTGCAAAAACTTTGCAATACTCACATTCTCAGGCAAACATTTTGCAATGCTACTATGAGCCATTGGCTCAATGCAAAGAAGCTGGATTATCTCTCTCATGATAATATCCTCCTTGGTCACATGAGTCAAGCCAGGCACATATCTCTCTCCTTGAAGCAAAAACAAAAAAAAAGAGAAAGTTTAAAGGTATATGTTCTTATGATTAAGGTACACAAGTATATTTCTCTGTCAATGCTTAACAAGATTTAGCTGAAAGGAAAAATCTACAGAGCAGGGGTTCTTAACCCAGTCCTTGGGACACACCAAGCCAGTCTGGTTTTCAAGGATCCACAATGGATATACACAATTAAATTTACATGCTCTGCTTTGATTGTATGCAAATCTGACTCAAACATATTCATTATGGATATCTTTAAACCAAATTGGCTTGGTGCGCCTTGAGTTAAGAACCCGTCCTACACAGGATAATCCAAGTTAGGAAAATAATTTCAAAAGTCAGATGAAGGTCACTGTTGTCAAGTTATTACAACAAAAATACTGTGTATTAATGTAATACATCACCCTCAGAATGCTAGCAATTTTTTTCTATCTTAGTGTACTTCAGTAAGATACCATATGTAATTTCACTTGGCACAACCAAACAGTACTACAGTCAAGGCTCTTAGCTCTGGTCTTCAAGGTTAGCAATCATGTTTGGTTTTCATAGCAAAGTGCAAACAAATATCCAGTGAATATCCACTGAGGGCACCCTGTAAACCAGGCCTCTTTATGGCCCTAAACAGACATGTTTACATTTACATACTTGGTCCTGTTGTATAGCATTCATTATAAAAAGGAGAATTAGGAAAATATCAATGAACAAAGCTAAACCACCGATACAGAACCCTGAATCTCAAGGGGTTTTCAGGATACTCATTAATTAACATTTATCATATGTGTACACATATGGTTTAAGAACTCAGTTTATTTACACAGAAAATCCTCAAAGGGTGCAAAACTGATCAATCATAAATCAATGATAAACCCAAAGAGGTCTACACAGTATAACAAAAAATATCCAAAATATAAGACCATAGAAACATAGAAAGTGACGGCAGATAAGGGCCAAGGCCCATCAAGTCTGCCCACACCAATGACCCTCCCCTACCTCCCTTTGTGAAGAGATCCCACCTTTCGATCCCATTTAGCTTTAAAATCAGGCACACTGCTGGCCTCAATTACCTGTATCGGAAGACCTATCCATCGATCCACCACCCTCTCTGTGAAGAAGTATTTCCTGGTGTCGCCATGCAATGTCCTTCCCCTGATTTTCCACGGATGCCCTCATGTTGACGTGGGTTCCTTGAAGAAGAAGATATCCTCCCCCACCTTGATACGGCGCGTGAGGTATTTGAATGTTTCGATCATGTCCCCCCTCTCCCTGCGTTCCTCTAGGGAGTAGAGCTGCAATTTATTCAGCCGTTCCTCATACTGGAGATCCCTGAGCCCTGTGACCATCCGTGTGGCCATTCGCTGGACCGATTCAAGTCTCAGCACATCTTTGCGGTAATGTGGTCTCCAGAATTGTACACAGTATTCCAGATGGGGTCTCACCATGGACCTATATAATGGCATTATGACTTCGGGCTTACGGCTAACGAAACTCCTGCGTATGCAATCTATGATTTGTCTGGCCTTAGATGAAGCTTTCTCCACTTGAGTAGCAGTCTTCATGTCCTCACTGATGATTCCCCCTAAGTCTCGTTCCGCTACAGTTCTCTCTAGGATCTCACCATTAAGAGTGTAAGTCTTACATGGATTTTTGTTGCCAAGGTGCATGACCTTGCATTTTTTGGCATTGAAATTTAGTTGCCAGGTCCTGGACCAATTCTCCAGTAGGAGGAGGTCGTGTGCCATACTATCGGTCTTGGATTTGATGTCAGGTCCTGTTGCAGTTCTTGTCTACAATACTGCATAATTTGGCGTCATCGGCGAATAGCGTTAATTTACCCTGAAGCCCCTCAGCCATGAAGATGTTGAATAAGATTGGGCCCAAGACCGAGCCCTGTAGTACTCCACTGATCACCTCTTGTCGTTTCGGAGGGGGAGCCATTCACCACCACCCTCTGAAGTCTACCTCCTAGCCAGTCCCCCACCCATGTAGTCAAGGTATCACCCAAACCTATAGAGCTCATCTTGCTCAACAACCTGCGGTGTGGTACGCTATCGAATGCTTTGCTGAAATCTAAGTACATGACATCCAGGGACTCCCCAATATCCAGCTTCCTCGTCACCCAGTCAAAGAAGCTGATCAGGTTAGATTGACAAGACCTCCCCTTTGTGAACCCATGTTGAAGGGGATCTCGCAGATTCCCCTCGTTCAGGACCGTATCCAATTGGTGTTTGATTAGAGTTTCCATTAGTTTGCTCACTATTGATGTGAGACTCACTGGTCTGTAGTTCGTAGCTTCCGTCCTGCTTCCTTTTTTGTGGAGTGGAATGACATTAGCCGTTTTCCAGTCTAGCGGGACTCTTCCCTTGCTAAGGGAGAGATTGAAGAGTGTTGATAGTGGTTTCGCCAAGGTGTCTCTTAACTCCCTGAGTACTCTGGGGTGTATGTTGTCTGGCCCCATAGCTTTGTGAACCTTGAGTTTGGATAGTTCACTGTAGACACTACTGGGCGTAAACTCGAAGTTGCAAAACGGGTCTATCGAGCTATCCCCTGTTGGTAGCTGAGGGCCGGATCCCTGCGCCTCACGGGTGAAGACTGAGCAAAAGTATTCATTTAACAGTTTAGCCTTCTCGGAGTCCGATTCTACATAGTTCCTGTCCGGTTTCCTAAGGCGTACTATCCCTCCTGTGTTCCTGTTTCTATCACTAATATACCTAAAGAATGCTTTATCGCCCTTTTTGATGTTCTTTGCTAGATTCTCCTCCATCTGCAATTTGGCCTCTCTGACTGCCGTTTTGACGGCTCTTGACTTGGCCAGATAGTCTTCCCTGGAGTCCTGCTTCCCTGAATGTTTGAAGGAGATGAATGCTCTTTTCTTCTCTTTTATGAGGTTGGAGATCTCCGTAGAGAACCACTGCGGTTTGTTTTTTCTTCGTCGTTTATTTACAGATTTTATTAATCGGTTTGTTGCTTCGTGTATGGTAGCTTTCAGTGTTGACCACGTTTCCTCTACATTATCAGTCTCTGCTTGGTTTTGCAGCGACTGATGGATGAATTCCCCCATGTTCTCGAGGTTGGTGTCCTTGAAGCTGAGGACCTTAGTTAATGTGTTGGATTTGGTGAAACCTTTTCTGAGGTTAAACCATACCATGTTGTGGTCACTGGATGACAGCATGTCTCCCACCGAGACCTCTGTGACATTTTCTCCGTTGGTAAGTATTAGGTCTAGAATCGCCTGATCCCTAGTTGGCTCCAAAACCATTTGCTTGAGTCTTGCTCCCTTTATAGAATTTAATAGCCTTCTGCTGCTGCCGGTCGCAGAGGAAAGTGTGTTCCAATTCACATCAGGCATATTGAAATCACCCAACAATACTGTGTCCCCACGCAAGGTGATATTCTCTATGTCCTCGATTAATTCCATATCAAGGTCTTTCTGTTGCCTTGGAGGTCTGTATACTATGCTAAGGTACAGGCATTTGTCCTTTCCTCTGGCCAGAAGAACCACCAAGAACAATTCTAAAAGTATAAAAATAAAGACTATCAGTCTATGACTCACGACTTTATATACAAAGTTTTATAATTAAGTTCGCAAACTTGCCTCCGTGCACTTATGTGGCTAGCACTGTACAAACAACTTGGTAAGGTTTTATAACCTTGGTATATCAGTGTCTTGCAGCTTTGTTTATGTCGATGTGTCGGGATGTGGCGGCACGAGTGCGCATGCGCTAGATGGCGTGGCGTGAGGGGCCGCCACTTAGGAGAGCAGGGGATTCGGCTGGCCCCGGCCAGGCAAGACCCCCCTTCCCCACTGCACCCAGGCCCCACAGCCCTGCCTACTTGACGGCCCAATGGTATCACAGGATCGACTCCTCAAGCCGGGACCGCAGCCTGCTTTGCCCTGCCCTCCTTCGCAGGGGGGAGACAGAAGAGGACCATGGAGAGACAGTTAGGGAGAGGGAAAGGGGCCTGCTTTGGGGGGTAGGTGTGTCCTGGGAGGAGACAGAAGGATACAGACAGTGGCCAAGGAGAGAGAGAGAGATAAAGAAACACAGACAGACAGACAGACACATCTATTCTAGCACCCGTTAATGTAACGGACTTAAAGACTAGTTAAAACATAATTAATCATAATTCAAATAACAGAGAAACAAAAAAATCAACAAATAAATTCTAAAATATGGGGGCAGCACAGAAACTAACAGAAATGTAGATTAAAATAAGCTGAACCTAAAATGATTGAATGCGTTTATGCACATTTCCCACTTTTTGTCATCCCTGTACCTACAGCTGGGATGTTCTTGTTTAGGTCCTCTCCTTCTCACTTACCCATTTCTCCCCCCCTCCCCTTCCTTCCCTCCCCCCTTTTTTTAGCACCGTGCCTCTATGTTGCTCTTTTATTTTAAATCTCCTTGATGTTTCATATTTTTAGGACTGCTCAATATATCATCATTCCTGTTTTAGGTCCTATGAGGCATTCAATCATTCCTATTTTAGGTCTTTTGAGGCATTCAATCTTTTTAGGTTCAGCTTATTTTAATCTACATTAGGGTTACCTGTTAGTTTCTGTTAGTTTTTGTGCTGCCCCCCACATTTTAGAATTTATCTGTTGATTTTAATTCTAGGACTTACAAATATGCCTTTATGTCCATTTTTTTGTTTCTCTGTTATTTGATTAATTAAGTTTCAATTTTACAGGTTTTTTTTTGTCTGCGGTTTTATCTGATACCTTATCCACCTGGGTAGGTTGGCATTATACATATCCTCAGCTTATATATCTTTTACTTTCTTGCTTACATATATTTGTATATTTGCATGTTTTTTCAGCACTTTGCTCACTGTCTTCCATCATGTTTATGGTTACCACTGAACTTTCTGCATGACACTCGTCATTTTTCTCCTTTAACATCATCCAGGTTGGACTCTGATTCAAACACTTGTGATAGTGGCTGCACATTTTTACATACATATATGCACATATTTTTTATATATTTTATTTTTTATGTATTTTCTATGTATAATTTAAGTTGTTTTATTTTGGTTCATTAGGACCCCTGATGAAGGCGTGTTTACCGAAACACGAACCGTGTCGGGTCCTTTGGTTTGGTTCAAGGTGGTAACATTAACCGCATTCATGATTTTGGTTTAATAAATTTAACCTGCTTCTTTGTACAGCTGTAGGCAATTACATTAACAGAACCAGGTTGACCTAAGGCGCATTTTGGAAAGAAATTAAGACAGCTCTGTTCGTTAGATTTGTCTCCTAATCAGATACCATTTAAAACTATTAACAACATGCTGATAACTTTGAGAAATATGTGTATTTTTCACTAATTGTATTCTGTAATTCATTGACTGTTCAGTGACTTCTTCGCTATTTCTATTCTGCAATTCGCTGATTGTCCAGCTCTCTTCACTGTAAACCGCCTAGAAGTCGTAAGATTGCGGTGGTATAGAAAAAATAAAGTTATTATTGATGCAGGTAACCCTAATGTCTTCTTGAGGCCTGATGCAGACATACCAGAAGGAAAAGCAGCAAGCCACTTCACAAACAAAAGGGTGCAATTATGAATCTGATGGCAATAAAATCAATCAATACATACCCACAACATAAATTAAAATCTGCAGCATCTCTTCTATTAATGTGTTGCGTTGTTTTGTCAAATTCTGAACAATTAAAGGAAAACAAAAAAATTAGAACAAACTGCAAACACAAATCTGCTCTCAAAGATTTCCTTCCAAGACAAAAAAGAAAGGAACAACAGTATTTCAGCATTGTGCCTCAGCAGTAGCTTACCAAAGGGGGGGGACGTCCGTCCCAGGTGCACGCCCCAAAGGGGTGCACAGCCAGCCACCCTCCCTATTCTGCCGCTGCAGTTTTCCTTAACCAACAGCAGCGGCAGTAAACTTTAAATGAGGGGTGTTCGCGGCCTAGCTTGTGCTTCCTCCGGCGAGTGTTTAGCTTCTGGCCGGCTCCCCTGCAGCAGTGGTTTTTCCGCTCAAAGTCGTGGGCGTCGGCTCCTCACGCGATACACGGCTGTGTTCCCTCTGATGTCACGAAGTCAGAGAGAATGCTTCTGACACAGCCGTGGATTGTGTGAGGTGTCGACGTCCGCGGCTTTGAATGGAAAACCAGCTGCAGCAAGGAACCAGCCAGAAATGTTGTAGCTGCACAGGGCAGGAAAGAGAAATACTGCTGCTGCACAAGGAAGGGGGGAGAGAGAAATGCTGATGCTGCACAGGGAAGAGGGAAGAGAGAAATGCTGATGTTGCACAGGGAAGGGGGGAGAAAGAAATGCTGCTGCTGCACAGGGAAGGGAAGAGGCGAGAGAGGGAAGGAGGGAGAAGGAAGACAAGGGAGAGGAACCAGAGATGCCAAGTCCATGGAAGGGAGGGAAAGGAAAGGAGATACCAGATCATAGAGGGGGAGGGAGAGATGGCAGGGCATGGGGGGGAGGGAAGGAGACAGATGCCAGACCAGGGGAAAGGAAGGAAGGAGGGAGGGAGAGAAAGGAAGAAGAGGAGATGCCAGATAATGGAGGGAGAGTTGGAAGGAGAGAAGAGAGATGCTAGGGCATGGGGGGAGGGAAGGAAAACTAAGGAGACAAATGCCAGACCAGAGGGAGAGGAGGTGCCAGAGGATGGAGGGAGGGGAGGGAAGGGAAGGAGATAGAGATGCCAGACCATGGTGTGGAATGGGAAGGAAGGGAAAGAGATGCCAAAGCATAGGGGAGGGAGTGGAGATAGAAAAATGGAGAGGGGGTGAAGCTGAAATGAATCATGTACAAAGGAGAGAAGGGGAACAGGATATACAGTTTATTGAAGGGACATAGAAAGAGGGAAGATGCCATATGGAAGAGAGAGAGGGTGGACAGTGGATGGAAGGAATAGAGATGGATGGCAGAAGCTGGGTGGAAGGGGCAAAGAGAGGGCAGATGTTGCATGGAAGGGAGAGAGGACAAACGCTGTCTAGAAAGAAGAGAGCAAAGAGAAGATGATTAAAGTAGAAACTTCAAAAGGTAGAAAGATTTTTTTGTTGCTTTACTTAGAATCAAGTAATATTGTAACTGTATTGATAAAAGTTTATAAATAGGAAATGGAAATAAGGCAATTTGGGGGGGACTAAACCTCTTTCCTCAGGTCAGGACAGGATACCATAACAGCAGTATACTGTACTGTTCTGAAGAAAGATTTGGCTTCTGAAAGCTAATTGAAAAAAGGATTAGTCCAATAAAATCGCCCAGGGCATCTTTTTTCAACATCAAGTGTGTAGACTAAAGGACTCAGGCACTGCACACTGCAAATAAAATCAATATAAAAAGCTTATCCTTCCGGCTTCTGATGTAGCTTAGCGAAACACAGACTATGTTGGAGCCGTGAACTGACCTTTTCAGATAAGTGGTCTACTGTTAAACAGCTTTTGTAGAGCCATAACATTTGCCACTCCAGTAGAAGCAAGAATCCTTGCTCCATGCAATGTGTTATGATTAAAATTCAAGCACCTTTCCAGCGATGTTATACTGCTGCTGTAGCGCCTTGCTGAAGTGCTTATGAAAAGAAATAAAAACTACACTCTTCAAGAAATTCCTGAAACAGCCCTAACTTCAAATTTACCGTCCTCCCTTCCCCCCCTCTTCCCACCACACAGAAACTACTTAACCTACTCTTTACCTCTCTAGAAAGACAAATGTTCTTCCATCGTAACCCGGCGAAACACACTTTCACAAGAATAAAGATATGGTAATGTCATGTAAAGAATGTAGGCAGTGCTGCTTCAGTTCCAAGGAGAAAGTTCAGATTGAACTGGAGGAAAAGCCTCAGATAAAGGCCCTCCCACCACCACAAGGGTGGAAAAAGGTGGTCGGGTGATAACCTCACTGGCAAAAACCTCCGTTGTACTCCCAAATGAAAAAACTGTAAGCAGGGCTGTCTATGCTTGATAGAAGAAAAAAACTTTCTACTTATCTCATTGATTGGTACACCGACGATGGCCAGCGTTTCACTAACTTGCTGCCTCAGGGTGTATCAAAAGTCCGATCAAAACTTTAAGCAGGACGCCGTAACGTCTCATCTGATCAAAAAGATGAGACGTTACGGCATCCTGCTTAAAGTTTTGATCGGACTTTTGATACACCCTGAGGCAGCAAGTTAGTGAAACGCTGGCCATCGTCGGTGTACCGATCAATGAGATAAGTAGAAAGTTTTTTTCTTCTATCAAGCATAGACAGCCCTGCTTACAGTTTTTTCATTTGGGAGTACAACGGAGGTTTTTGCCAGTGAGGTTATCACCCGACCACCTTTTTCCACCATTGTGGTGGTGGGAGGGCCTTTATCTGAGGCTTTTCCTCCAGTTCAATCTGAACTTTCTCCTTGGAACTGAAGCAGCACTTCCTACATTCTTTACATGACATTACCATATCTTTATTCTTGTGAAAGTGTGTTTCGCCATATTATTGATTTTTCACAGATCCGAGTATCTTGTGCTTCCATCGTAACCCAACATTTTTCTTTTGTAATCCGCCTTGAACCGCAAGGTAATGGCGGAATAGAAATCTCTAATGTAATGTAATGTAAAAATGGTATTTTCTTATTCCTCATTATTTGTTTTATTTCTATTTGTTAATTTGTAAAGTGGTGATTGTTATGTATCAGTTTTTCAAATTTACATCTACTGTCTTTATATTTTGCACAGTATTAGGGGATATGTGTCACTGTTTCTGTGGTGTTATAGTGCTGCATTGTATGCAGAGTCTGATTTCTTGGCAGTTCAGTTTAACTTTTGTCTACATATTTCTATTTTTAGTTTGTGATTATTCCATATTGGGCGAGGGTGTATCTCTGTTCTGTGTGTATGAAAAGGACAAGGTTTTCTGTTGGCATTGACTGTACAGGATTAATTGGCTGTGCAAGAACTGGCTTGTTTAGCTTTTTTAGTTTTGCAATGTATGTGTTGGTATTCTAGTGCTCACTGCAGTGTTTAAGATGCTGCCTTTTCCTAGGTACACTCTTGTTGTGAGATATGTGGATTGTTACTAAAAATCATATTTTTCATATAGATGAGGGGGGTGTCAAAAAATGATGGGCCCCGGGTGTCACATATACTAGGTACGCCACTATGTCTCAACTACATTTCCAAATAAAACAGTTACTTACTCTGAAGCAGGTACTGTCCAAAAAAACTGGATAAGAATCCTCATATATATCCTGTGGCTCTATCCTATGATACTATATTATTTGGAATGTCAATGAGGAAGAAAAGTCAAATTTCTGCAAAGAATAATAAGCTATTACTTATTGTGAAAGGAGTTGCCATTCAGCAGATTACATTTAATTGGAATAGATTAAATTATAGTTTTTGATGAAATTCATTATGTCATATGTACAAGATGGAAAGAATGTTAGCCTTGCAGAAAGGTAATTTTAATAACTTTCAGGAGGTTTGGAGGCCATTAATAGAATATTGTAATGAGTAATTATTGGATTATCATTTTTCCCTAATAGGTATAATTGCAAAGTATGGGGGGGATTTCTGATTTGAAATTAAATGATTAGATTAATAGGACAGAACATATAATATATTATATGAAATATGTACTACATATGAATTAGTAGGATTGGGAGGGAGGGTTTAAATATTATGATTTAAGTTAAATTGATAGAGAATCAAGTGATATTGTATAAGTTTAAATGTTATTTTATGATACACTTGTTGTAAGATGTAAAATGAATAAAGAATTTAAAAAAAAGAATCCTCATATATGCAGTGAAATAATCCAATGCAGCCTACATGGGAAGTATCCTCCAAAACTTTCCAGAACTTCAGAGTTCTACTCCCACCATTTTCTGTTGCACAGAATCCTCTCAAACCACTGCCAGCTTTAAGAATATAACTCCTTAGGGTTGTGAGGATTCTTATTTTGATATCCTTAGATAACACCTGCTACAGGTAAGAAACTATCTTCTCTGAAGACAAGCAAAATAAGTGAATCCTCATATAGGGACTCCCTAGCTACAAGACTGCATTCATGCATTCATGCTACTGCAAACAGCAAACATTCCAAATGTTTTTTAGATGGCAATAGGAATTATTTAAAAGTTTGTTGTTTTTTTTTTTTGGGGGGAGGGAGGGTAGAGGTAGCCTAAAACTAAAATGAAAGGGGCCCAGAGTGGTTGGAATTGAATTATAATCCCCACAGAAAGAAATCTAAGTTGCATCTCTGCAAATCTCTTTTATTTAGGCCAGCCTCAAGTGGGCTACCAACACCATCATTTTTCTGCCTTTATGAGCTGTGTGTCAGACTTGCCTGGATATAAAGGAAGGAAATATAGTCTGCTAGCCAATTTAGTCAATGTGTGCTTCTTGACAACAGCTGCCATTTTGTTAAGATGAAAAGAAATAAAAAGCTAGATGGACTTTCTATGGGCTTTAGTCTGCTCCAGATACAAGGCTGATGTCCTTTTAGAATTCAAAGGTGTGCAGTGTACTTTTGTCTTTATGAGCATGAAACTTAGTAGTAGTAAAAAAAAAAAAAAAAAAAAGGTTAGCAGGACTACTGACTGGTTAAGGAGGAAATCCAACACTACCTTAGGAAGGAGCTTTAGATAGATATATAGAACCACTCTACTGTTGAAACATCTTGTGTAAAGTGGATCCATTATTAGAGCCTGAAGATCACTAACTCTGTGAGCTAAAGCAAACACCATTAAATAAGACCCTCCAGGTAATAATGCACATTTCCTATATGTTTTATTGTAACTCGTCTTAAGCTTACATGGTGAAGTGCAACATTTAATTGTGTAAAGTAAAGTACTTCAAATGGCAGGTATCCAGTAGGTCAAAAAAAGCTAACATCAGCTGAGTTAGAATAAAACTGAGGTCCTATGACATGAAGTGGTGGGTGGCAGCTTGATGGGAAGTTTCAAAAGAAGAAGGTCCTGCTTGAATTGAACTAAAGGCTATACCTTCTACCTGATAAGGTTCAACTAAACTAAGAACAGGGCCAGCTTAACCTATGGACCAGGTGACGTTCTGGTCCAGGGTGCTGGTGCTTAAGGACCCATAAGTTAAACTTCTTACCACAGGCATAGTTTACGGGGCTTGCTATCTTGTCACTACCTAGCTTGGCCTCTCTCTCTCCAACCACCCCACGGATATCACTCTCTCCCATAAGCCCCCTCCTTGCTGCAGTTCTTCAATAGTCAGGCCACCAGCAATATCAGCAAAGTGAGCTTGCTGCCTTCAGCATGCCCTGGAAGCCTTCTTTCTGCAGCGTCCTGCCTAAGAGAGAACAGAAAGTGATATCAGAGAGAAGGCTTCTAGGGCAGGCTGAAGGCAGCAGGATCACTTTACTGAAGTTGGCAGGGGTCCGACTACTGAAGAACTGCAGTGCGATACCTGGACTCCCTGGGGGGTAGCAGAACGAGAATGAGGTTGCACTGCCACTATACCAGACCCCTCAGGAAGGAGTCTGTAAGGGGGGAGAGAGAGATAAGAAGTCATTAGGAGGGGGAAGGAGCGGAGACCCATAGAAAGAGGTTGAGAGAGAGAGATGAGATAAGCACCCGCGGGGAGAAGGGGGGGCTGAATGGAAGAAGACAGAGAGAGAGAAGCACCCATGGCTTTTTTTTTGGGGGGGGGGGGGTAGTAGGGAGAGATGCTATCACAGGACAGCTTTTGGGGAATAGAGGGGGAAGAGGGAAAGAGAGGCAGATGCTGGAATGTGGGGGGAAGGGGAGACTGAGAAAGATGGTGGATCCATGAAGGGAGGGGAAGAGAGAAATATGCAGCACCATGGGGTGGGGACAAGGGAGAGAAGAGAAAATATTGGTCCTGGGATGAGAAAGGGAAAATATTTACTGGACAGGGGGCCAGAATATGGGGACAGAGGAAGGGATAGGGACACAGAGGACAGATACTGAACATAAAGGGAACAGGCAAGAGTGGTGCCTTGGAGTGGAGCTACTGGACAGGACAGAAAGGGACACAGAGGGAATAACAGTGGACAGAGAAAAATAAAAAGTCAAATAGACAGGAGACACTGGAAAGCAGAAGATGGATAGGACTAGGGGAGAAGGAACAGAAGGTGGATGAGGCGTGGAACAGAAGGTGGATGGAGCTGATGGGTATGAGTGGCAACAGGGAATGGAGTAGGAACTAAATGGGACTATGGGTGAGGGGGAGAAAGGAAATAAAGCAGAAGATGACCAAGGGGTGTAGGAGGACAGATCAGAAGATGGATACAATTAGGGGATGGGGCAGGTACAAAGTAGATGATGTCTGAGATTTAGTGATTGAATAGAAGAGCATTGGGGAGCAGAGCAGGGAATTATGGATAGGAGATATGGAGTGGGAATTTCAAGGGCATAAAAAATCGCTTTGAGCCCTCACGGCATACCATCATCTTCTCTGCCTCCAAGTCCTCCTCCTTTGCACGCAACAATCCAGTAGCGATGTACTGCATCAACAAGCAAGGAGGCACGGGCTCTCTCCTTGTTATATCAGGAGGCCCAGAAAATCTGGACTTGGGGTAACTGATCGTAACCTTTTGATGTGAAATTTCTGCTCCAAAGACTCTGAGTCTGAAGATCATGCATATGAGCCCCCAGGCATAAGGGGATGCATCTGTCATGATGACCTTGTGATAAGGGGGTAAGTGAAAAAGAAGACTTCTTGATAGATTGGAAGAGGTCATCCACCATCGAAGCGACTGCAGAAGAGATGATGTCACAAATATCTGTTGTGAGAGACGATTTGTCGCTTGAGACCACTGAGAAGCAAGGGTCCACTGAGGAGTGCAAAAATGTAGCCTTGCTAGTGGTGGCAAATGGACAGTGGATAGGATAAAGGCGGAGTCTTGCTCATAGACCATGTCACATGGAAGTCAAGTGGCCTGAGAAACCTTCAAGTGCCATGCAAAAAATGTTCAAATTTAAACAGGCAAAGGAGAGCTTTGCCTGTTTCAGAAGAAGAAATGCTCTCAATATAGAAGAGGCCAAATACTGAAGACCCTTGGTAGAATCACCGTCAAAATTGAAATATAGTAGTCGTACGGGAAAAGAAAAATCCGAAGACGATAAGAAACAGAATGTTGGAACCATAAAACGCAAGCACTCCTTCTTAATATTAAAAAGATGAAAGTCCTTAAGAAGGGCCTGATAGTACAAACTGTGCTAGGTGACTGAAAAGCACAAGCACATACAGGAAGCCCTAAGGAATGAAAGAAAATAAGAGGCTTCCCTAAAACCGAAAGAGCGAAAAGTCGGGAAGAGTAAGAATATTGCACCTGGGTCAAAAACAACAGCAGAACTGAAAGGTGTGAAAACCAATCAAGTGGTAAGGAGAAAAAAAAATTCCAGACCCCTAGAACTTAAGGATGTCAAGAGCTAGATAGCGGCAGAAAGACGAAAAATCCCAAGGCTAAAGGACCCAAAACATAAAAGATGAAAAAATGCTGCGATCAAAACTAGGAGAAGAATTTGATCCTAAAAGGTTTGAGCGGCCTCCTCCTCCCCTACTGCCACTCCCAAACATTCAGCATAAAGTATAAAGGGATGTAGGGAACTGAGGAATAGTCTGGATGTTTCCAAGCAGACACCCTCCAACATTAGTGGAATAGTGGAAAGCAGTGAGGAACGAATACATCTGGTTGATCCTGTATCACAGCAAAAACAAGGAAAGAGATGTAGTGATAGGAAAACTAAATGATAGGCTCTCCACCCTTGTTAGTTCCTGCCAGCCAGAAAAAGTCAATGTTCATTGATGCTCCTGTAAGTACTGAGAAGGCAGAGTCAAGCAGCAGAACACGACACTGTTTATCAATCAATTTGATGTTCAGTAGGAATGTCAACTCTCCTTCCATGGCAACACCAAAAAGAACGTCTTAATTTTGAGGATATGCTCTGAAGGAACACGTCAAAAAAGGCTGACGTAAGTTGAATGTTGCCCTTACCAGCAGGTATACAGACACTAGATCCTGAAGACTTCAAGGTATATTGCACTAGCGATTCATAAAGAAGGTAAGGTGTATCAAACGCAGAAATAGGAATCACTGTGTATAAAATAAGTCTCATAGAAGCCCCTGAAAAGGGGGGAAAATGGAGACTCTAATCAAAAGAGAAAATCTCTTTCAAAAAGGGAAGAAGTAAAAAATTTTTATATAAAAATTTGGTTAAGACTGAAGAAGCAGAGTCAGGCAGCGGAAGCCGATGTTGTGAGTAGCTGAAGTTAAAGCTGAAGAAATAGTAGCATCTTTGAGGAAGACCGGTACCGGCGAGTCATCGGTGGAATGGGCTCAACCACATTGGCCTACATGAGGGAAGGAAAATACTGATATGTCTTCTGATCAGCAAGCTGATTGTGGGCTTCCACAGGGTTTCCCATCATTGTTTAATGAGAAATGTTTTGACAGCATTAGGTGTGTTCGTTTTTTCATATGCAGGTGATATTTTTTTCTTGTGTTCAGTTCTGAACAAGTTTGAAGATAATCTGATACATTTAGGAGATATTATTGCTCAGTCTGATTAAAGCACTCAGGACAATTTTTTGAAATTTAATAGACTGAAGACTAAAATAGAGCGATTCGGTGTTTATGAACTCCTATCTAAAAAAAAGATCTTGATTTGGTGTTAGGAGAGACATTGTCAATAAAGGGTTGCTCCAAAGTTCTTAAGAGTCATTTTGGATTCTAAATTGTCCTTCGAAGCCTAAATAAAAATATTAAAATTATTTTTTAAGTTAAGGGAATTAAGAGTGAAACAATCAGTTTTAAGTAATCAAAGCTTTCGATGTATAACACAAGTTATTTTGTTCCTTTTTTGGATTATTGTAATTCATTATATGGAAGACTTACAAAATAAATTATTGAATAGATTGTGGTTTTTGTCAGAATACAGCTGCAAGACTGATTATTTGATTGGGAAGATTTGAGAAGGCCTCCCTGCTCTTGATTACATTACAATGGGTTTCTTTTGACTCCAGAATAAAGTTTTAACTCACCTGCTTAGTTTTTAAATATTTAAATGGATGCAATTCTAGTCACTTAGTTCACAGCCTTGAATTGCCATTGCCTTTATGCAAATAAACTCTCTCTAAATATCAATAAGTCAAGTAGCCTACTTTTTCCTACAAAAAGAACGAAACTATTCATGAAAAGATTCTCATCAAAACTCATCCTATAAAAATGGAAACCAAAATAAAACTACTTGGGGTTACCTTAGATAAGAATCTTACCTTTCATGATCAGATCAGTACAGTAGTAAAAACTTGTTTTTACACACTAAGGCTTATACGCTCTCTATCATCTATTCTCGATACTGCAGCTATCACAACTCTAATTCATCCACTTGTCATCTCTCACCTCGATTATTGTAACTCTCTTTACAATGGACTCCCTCAGAAAGAACTATGGCGACTCCAACTCATACAAAATACAGCCATTAAACTTATCTACAAGTTAGGAAAATTTGACCATGTCACACCTCTCCTGAAAGAGGCTCATTGGCTACCTATAACCCACCATATCACATATAAAACAATTATGCAAGTTTTCAAAATTAGACTTACCCACCAACCTTCTTTTCTAGACAAACTTCTAATCCCTTACTGCTCATCACGGACCCTTAGATCAGCCGATCAAAACCTGCTATCTGTTCCCACAATTAAATAATTTTTCTATACGAGAAAGACTAACTTTTCTGTAGTCGCTCCTACCCTATGGAACGCATTGCCATCCCATATTCACCACAAAAAATCAACTGATAAATTTAAGACTAAATTAAAAACATTTTTATTTCTCTTGCTCCTAAGTATAATCTATTCTACAATACTTCAATTGCTTTCAAGAAGCGATCCCATTCCTTATGTTTCATCCTTCCCTTTTTTTTTTTTTTTTTGAACTATGTAATTTTTTTTCACTTCCTTCTGTTTATTCCCTACCATCACTTTCCAGTATGTCTAGTTAGAGTCTAAATGTTCACAATCCCCTATTTTAATTTTTTTTTTAAATTATCTTATATATTGTATTAGTTTTATCTTTTATCTTATTTTAACTTGTAAACCGGCTAGATACTTGCTGATAGTTGGTATAGTAAAATTTAATAAACTTGAAACTTGAAAGAGTGCTATTTAAAACTGAATTATCAATTTAATATAAATCATACTTAGATTCTTCTTTTTTATATGAGGGAGTGATAGTGTGGAATTCAAATGTACTTAATATTTTGTAAGGCTTTAAAAACTTATTTAATGAGTGTAATAGAATCTTATTTTGTAACTATTTAAATTTTTAACAAACATCTTAAGTGTGTTCATAAGTAGCTACATGTAAATCAGGAGGTGAAATATCTATGAATGTGGGTATTTTGCGAGGGGGTGCCCTCAAGGTTTAGCCCTTTCGGTTCTCCATTTTTAATGTACAAGGCTCCTGTAGGGAGGATTTTTGAGCAGTTGAATGTTCATTATCGACCTTATGCTGATAATGTGCAATTTTTTTTCCTGTTTTACCTTGGGGTTGAGATTTGTTGAGCAGTTGAATGATTGCATGGATGCAATTAAATAATGGATGAAGATAGTGAATGTAGCAAAAACAGAAGTGTTGATACTAGGAAGCAATGGTGTGATGCGATGCACTGGCCTACTGCTTTGCAACTGGGAGATCATGCAGTTCATGTGAAAAAGTAATTGTGTCTACTAGGAATATCACTGGATTATCAATTGATTATGACAGATCAAGTGGCACAAGTTGTGCAGTCAGCTTTTTTCAAATTACATTACAAATTGTATTTATTGAGGAGATTAAAACCTTTAATAGCAATGAGTGATTTTTGGATTGTTTTATACAGTTTGATACTTTGTACGATCGATTACTGCAATGCATTATACTTAGGAATAGCAAGATGTAAATTATAAGTAATTCAAAATGCAGTAGCAAGTGTACTGACAGGAGTAAATTGGTAAGTTTCCATGACTCCAGTCTTGAAATGGCTATGCTGGCTGCCAATTGGTTGGAAAGTTCAGTATAAAGTATTGTGATAGTACTATGGTATTTGAAACAAGCATTAACTGTTTATATACCTTGTAGAAATTTATAATCTGAGACAGCTAGGTGATTGGTAATTGATACTGTGCAATATGTTACAACAGGGCATTCTCAGTGGCTGCCACAAGATTGTGGAATAGATTGCCAGGTACCTTGCGTTTACCAAACTACCGTACTCAAAACTCATCTATTTGTGCAGGCATTTTTGTGTTAAACAATATGAGTTGGAATTTTGAAATGGGATGATGCTTTTGTTGATGTGAGATGTATGTGATAAGATTTTATGTATTTTTTTTGTAACTCACCTAGGTTTTAGGCGGGAGTTAAACTTTTAACACTGAAAAAAACTAGTCTCTATAGCAGATACTCAGAACCACACACTAATATAGAGGGTAAATATATTAATTAGAAGAAGTGCTGCTCCATAGGTGTTATAGTAAAATTAATGACTCCTGGTGGCGATTAATTCTGATTCAGAAGTTCTTTTTAGTCATATTTATTCATTCAATTTTCTATATCGTTCTCCTAAGGAAGCTCAGAACGGTTTACATTAATTTATTCAGGTACTCAAGCATTTTTCCCTATCTGTCCCAGCAGGCTCACATTCTATCTAATGTATCTGAAGCAAGGGGAGAATTAAGTGATTTGCCCAGGGTCACAAGGAGCCAGCCGCATGAGTTTGAATCCACAACCTCAGGGTGTTGAGGCTGTAGCTTTAACCACTGCGCCACATATAAAGGGTGCTGGACAATGATAATTTGAAAGGAAAACAGATCACATTGGATCTATGGGAAGCAGGGATAAAAGGCAGCAAGGATTGAATCTAGCAGTTTAATTTCAAAGCTTTTTTTGTGTTTTTATAATGGTCTTAGGACTATGACTAAAACTTATGCTTTAAGTGATTATCTCGTCAGTCTTTATATTTCTCTCATGTATCTATTTAGGCTCTAAGCTTTCTGGGGAAGGGATGTTACCTGGTGGCATGCTACACGCTGGGTCGAAATCTGACGTTGGGCTGAAGTCTTTTGCTCCAAGTTTAAGCACTTGTGTTTCGAGGTGATGCAGAAGGTGGCATTATTATCTGGCACCAACATTATGGAATGTGCTACTTAGAGAGCTGGGTAAGAAGCAATCAGTGCTACATTTTAAAAGAGCATTTAAAGATTACTTTTTTCAAAAGGCTTTTGCTGTTTCACTTCCCGGGAGTTAGTATGGAAAATACATTGGTGTGGATGTTGATTGAATTAATTATATTTATAATGCTTTTATACTGTTTTATTGTATTGGTTGCATGGATTGTGGTGTGATTCTATGTGCTGGACTATCAATTTATGAAGTTCTTTTTGTTTTAAACTGTATTTATTTATTTTAAACCACTCTGGTTGCTTCAGTAGTAGAGCAGTATATCAAGTTAAGAATAAACGTAAACTGGTGAGGTGAACAAGAACTAGTGTAGTGTGCTTTTTAAATCCATATTATATGCTTATAGGAAAATTGTGTGTTAATGACTGATAGGAAGAACCCCACTGTGAGATTTTAGTGAGACAGAAGAAGATCAGTGGCCATCAATCCATGGTACCTGAATTTTTCACTGCAAGGTAATGAAATAGATGCTGTCATTATAAGAACGTGCAGGTCACACAGGAAGAAGTACTCTGTTTGTCCTTGTGGGCCACACAGGAAAGAAACCCTGTCTCACGGTTTCCAGTTCCCACAGCATACACATCGTCAGCTGCTTAGGCCTCAGAGTAACGGCCTTCAATCATGTGAGTCATAAGGCGAGGAGGCCCTGTGTTCTGCTACACGTTCTTTAACTTGTGAAGGTGAAATGATTGAGCCTGGCTGGATGCAAAAGAGAAAACAGGTATGGGAGTGACTTCCAGTGTTTACAGAAAAAGCTGCTTAGCAGAAAGATCAAGATCCATCTGTTGCTAAGGATGAGATTAATAATGATAGAAATGGTGTGCAGCGTTTGGGTTAATGTTTTTGTTGCAGCTAGGGCTAGGGAGATAAATGTTCAAGATAGAGAAGACTTAGCAGGATCAAGTAGGGTGAACATGCTACTTTGGAGAATTTTACTACTATACATTTATAAGTTCCTAGTATACCACATGAATATCAAACTAACAAAAGCTATAAAACTCACCATGTTTTTGGTAGGTATTATCCTCTTAAAGATGTCATAAAGTTCAAATCTTTGGAGCAGCAGCAACAGGAAGTTGTTTGGATCCATCTGGGAAGCACCAATCTGTCAGAGATTCCAGAATATTAGTCATAATTTAGAAATGAATGGTTTCCAATTCAGTTTTTTGGTTTGGTAGTTTTTTCTTTCTCTTCCGGTTTAATTAAACCCAGTGCTGGGATTCTGTCGCCATGAGTCTTCATTCATGGAAGAGGAGGTCTAAATTTGTCTACCAGTTGTCACCCCTAACAATAACCACAATGCCATAGTAGAAAACCATTTGATTCAGTAATTGCACAATGAAAACATATTTTTTAATATCGGACTTGAAATCATCAACTTTAGACATTCTACCTAAATGAAAATTAAAAGTTATCGGTATACCTAGAATGTAAATAAGATCCAGGAAAAACTGTTTGTGATCTAATAGCCTCTTCCGAGGCATGAAAGAACTCTACTCTTTCCTGCTCGCTGTTCTGCCTGTTGCTATCTGTTACTACTTTAAATTAGCTACCATGTCTACAGGAAGTCTTGGCAGCATAAGGCAGGGCAGTGGACAGCGGGGGGGGGGGGGGAGGAGGAAGGGGGGGAGAAATCAGTGTAGTAGCACAGATTTTGGATGAGTTTTGGTGCCCAATCTGAAATCAAAACTCAGTTGATCTCTATTTAATATATTGCTTTTCAAATATAGATACCAAAGCAGTCTGCAAAGTTAAAATATAGGTATAAAATCTATTGAAAAGTGTGGTGTGCGTGCAGTCCTTTGAGAAGGGGAAGCTTTGGGTGGGCATGTTATATTAAAAATTTCTGGAGCTGATGCGGGAGACGGATTGCTCTTGCTCTTGGATATCCCTGTGTTTTATTGCAACGCTCAGTGTTTTTGTTAGTGCACATTGTATTATTCTCGATGGATGCTATTTTATCTTACCCATGCACTTCGCTTGTTTCCCTTGTTGACTCCTTAATAAAAATGATCTTCAAAAAAAAAAAAATCTATTAAAAAATAGAAGCTGTAACTGCACCCCTCCCCCAAAAAACACAACTAAATTTTATATTCCTCCACTATGGAATACATTTTTCCAATGAAGAGTAACAAATGATTGTTATTCTACCGCACTATAAAACTATGGTTTTTTTTTTTGGGGGGGGAGTGTTACGCAAACCTTTGGGGTTTGATTAGAAACTAGTCTGTAAAAACATTTTTTAAAATATTTTGAGGGTTTATTAAGAATTTTCTTTAGTTGTTTAATAAGTTCTTTATTTTTAATACTAGTTTTTGGCTATTTAGGGGGAAATTATCAACATAGGCTACTGTCATCGGATTTTACCACAGATCTGCTCCTATGGAGTAAATACCCCAACCCCCCCCCCCCCTATTACTTTAGTTAGATCAGTGTTTCTCGCTGGCCGGCTGCCACTGCTGCTGCTATTCGTCGCCCGCTGCCGCAAATAGAGGAAGGGAAAGGCCAAGCAGGTGCAGCGATTGCACAATGCCGGCCCAGAAGCCTTACCCCTGACGTCAATTCTGACATTGGAGGCACGGACTTTCTCTCCGACGTCAGAATTGACATGAACTGTAGATGTCACGTGAACTAATAGTCACATCATCTGTCCTTGCTGAGATGGTTTGTAGAGTGGAGTTTTGATTGCAAAGATGAAGCAAAGTGTCTTGTCTTTGTTGAGGTAGAAATGCCTGTAGATGAACAATGTCGAATAGGGCTATGAATTGCAGTAATTGAGAAGATTGAAGCTATGAATTTGGGAAGCTGACTTTGAACCCTAGAAGCTGAAGAAAAGTTATTGTCAACTGTTTTGCGGAGTGGACTGCTTGAGGAGATGCAGTTTTTATCAGCCAATCGTCCAGATATGGAAACACTTGAAACTCGTGAATACGTAGGGTTGCTGCAATGACCACTAGTGCAATGACCACTAGGCACTTGGTAAATACTCTTGGATAAGAAGCTAGCCAAATGGCACAACTTTGTACTGAAAGTGTTGATGAGCTATGCGAAAATGGAGAAACTTTCTGCGATTGAGATGTATGGATATATGAGTGTAGGCCTCTTTGAGGTCTAGAGAGCACAGCCAATCATTTTGTTCTAGAAGAGGGTATACTGTCCCTAAAGATAGCAAGCGAAACTTCTCTCTGATAAGATATTTGTTTAAGTCTCAGAGGTCGAGAATTGGATGAAGACCTCTCATCTTCTTTGGAATTAGGAAATACCTGGCGTAGAACCCCTGATTTTTCTGAAAAGAGGGAACTACTACTATGGCATTTAGTTGAAGTACAGCTTTGATTTCCTGAAAAAGGGACGTCTGTTGAGATGTGAAAAAGGACTCTCTTGGAGAGTGGTTCAAGGGAATGGTTACAAAATGGAGAGAGTAACCCTCCTTGATGACTTTAAGGACCCAAGAGTCCATAGTGAAGAGTGTCCAGCGTCGATGAAACAATTAAGTCGACCTTCGATGGGTTGGGGAAGAGGCTGAGGAGAAATGTTGGCCATGTTTTCTAGAAGCACATCAAATAGACTAAGATGGCTTCTGAGGAACCGAACACTGGGACTTTTGAGGTCTCTGTTGTTTTTGTCTCTTCTGTGGCAAAGGCTTCGAAGAAGAGGATGTGGTCAGATACTTTCTCTTATAGGAATAAGAAGTAGATTTTGGAGAAGGTTTAGATTGTTGACTCTTTAGATCTATTTAAAGAATTCCAATTCTGCTTATGTTGAGTAAGCTTTTGAGTAGATGCCTCTATCCTGTCGCTGAAGAGTTCTTCACCAAGACATGGGATGTTGGCTAAGCAATGTTGAAGATTAATATCCATGTCAGAAAATCGCAGCCAAGCAAGACACCTCATAGCAGATGATCTAGATGTTAATTCAAATGCCGTTCTTGCCATATATTTTCTTATTTGAAGGGGACTGTGCATAGTTTGTTGAAAATCTGCAAGACGGTCTGAGGGAATATGTTGCTCAAAATCAGCCAACTTCTTTGCAAGATGTTTAAGGTAAAAAGACATATAGAAGTTGTAATTAAGAACTTTGTTAGCTAACACAGAGTTTTGGTAAAGATGGTGACCAAATTTATCCATAGTACGACCCTCACATCTTGGTGGGGCAGAAGAATAAACCCTAGGGCTGGAGGATTTTTTTAAGGGTCGATTCCACAAGCAATGATTGATGTTGTAGTTGTGGCTTGTCAAAGACTATTGTTGTGTAAAGTAAATCAATCTTTCATGCAGTTATAGAGACGGAAAGAGGAGTCTCCCAAATTTTAAAGAGTGCCTCTTTGAGGAGACCATGTAAAGGCAACTTAAGAAGTTCCTTAGGAGACTCATCAAAATCTAAGGTATCAAGGCTCTGGGCTCAGTGTCAACCTCTAATTTGACAGGGAGAGCCTTAGTAAATGAAAGTCCTTCAGGAGGAGGCCTTCTTCTAGAAGGAGACAGATCTGAAGGAATACCATATGATTCAGAAGCAGATAAAGTAGGCTCAGATTCAGAGTCAGTATGGTAACAAGAGAGATCAGCGTCAACTTCATGAGTCTGAGAAAAATTTAGATAAATTTAAGGGAAACCTTAAATGTTTTCTCTTTAAAGATGCATATGAATGCTAAAGGATCTCTGGGTCCACCCTACCGATTTCTGTAGTAATCACACTCAATACCGGTATGATTTCTCCCATTGCCCTCTTGTTTTTAAACTTAATTGTACTCTTTTCTTTTTAAAATTGTATTTCTCCCTACTATCCTTTTGTTTTCATGTAAGTTACGTCTTGTCATTAATAAGTATGTTAATTGTTCCCCATTTAAAATTTTTATTGTTAAACGCTTAGATTTTTGATTACCATTTTATCAAATTTTAACAAACTTGAAACTTAAAGATAAGGAACAACATAATGATCTTTTATACCTAGAAGTATAGGATCGACGTGATTGAGAACGACGATGCTTCGATGTAGAGCATCGATGCTTCAAGGAAGAGGATCGATGGAGAGCATCGATATCCAATGGAAGAACACCAATAGGAAGTAGATTGGAGTCTCAGTGTAGACCTGGAATTGGTACCGTGGGGCCTTGGAGTGCTATGCTTAGGCTGGACCGGTACCGAGGGAGTTGATGTAAACACCGGTGTCTAGTGCAATTTGAACATGTAACTGAGCTCCCTTTGGAAAAACTCAATGAGTTGTTCCCTGAAGATCTGCACCGATAACCTTGGCACAACAGCCGGTACCATCAGTGTGGCAGGGTGTCAAGGGGTGAGTGACCTTGATGAGGATGCATGCCCTGACGGAGAGACAGCCTGCACTGAAGGAGAGTGTTGGCATCGTTTGGCCTGCATCGAGGAACTCAATGCTGTAGAGGTCTCTGACGTTCCCTGGGAAGAGGATGGCTTCTTAGCAGGCTTCACCGATGCAAGAATGATGTCCAATGTTGGTGTCGCTGGAACTGAAGGCTCGGATTTATCCACAGAGTCTACTGACGAGTCAAACAGCTTCTCCTGCTGGAAGCAACGAGCCTTCAATGAACATTTTTGTAAGGTGGAACAAAGAGTACAGGTGTTTTCCCGGTGCTCAGGGCCCAAACACCACAAACACCAACTTTGCGGTTCAGTGATTGAGATAGGGCACAGACACAGACAGCACTTTTTAAAACCGCTCAATTGTTTCAACATGGATGGAAAAATATTGGCGGCAAGGTTAAACTCAATGGTGATAAAAGAAGAGGGGAAAAAACTCCAAAGCATAAAAAAGAAACAAAAAAGGGGGTTTATGTAGATATATATATTTTTAAAAGACTGAAGAAGATAATAAAGTAAATAAGAAAAGTGTCAAAAAGAAATATGTTGACAAGAAGGCAACGTGCATTGGACAGAGTCCAGAAAAAAGCACTCCTTTCCAACATGAAAAATGAAGAACTGAGGTACTGCAAGCCAGTGTTGGGCAGGAAGGCACTCATGCATGTGCAGTGCAGGCAGTCGTGAAGTTTCTAAAAACTTAAAGTGGCAATACACTTTTACCACTGTTGGTATCGGGCTCCGTGGATGATGTCATCCACATGTGAGTATGCTGCTTGCTTGTCCTAGGATAATGGCCATTACCTGAGCTGTGTGACTCTGCAGAGGTTAAGAAATAACATAACATTTTGATCCCCAAAATTAAATCTTTATATTGGAAATAAAGTCTCAGAACCACAGCTTTGTGCTGTTCCCCTGTGGGGATGGTAAATTCCTCCTTGTCAGCATTTTCTTTTTCGAATTATGAGAATTTTGGCCCGACTTTGTAAATAGAAAGTCTTGGTATTTAAATGTGAAATGTGGTTTTGCTCCTGAAGAAGCTGTTTCTATACAGTGAAACGGAGAAGCTCCATAGAGCGTTGAATGTTTATCACTGTACTAAATGAATTACTATATTAGTTGAAACACCTTCCTATTTTGGAGACTCTTGGATCAACATTAAAGCTAAAGACATCTGTCACCCTGGGAGTAACATTTTGAATTCAGATTTTTGGTTCCCTGACGCAGGATCGAAACGGGCCTATCAAAGCGAGTTTCCATTATTTCCTATGGGGAAACTCGCTTTGATAAATGAGCATTTTGGATTACGAGCATGCTCCTGGAACGGATTATGCTCGTAATCCAAAGTTTGAAATTCTGAAAATAAAGAAATAATTTAAATAAACTTCTTATCTGATTAAAAGGATAATTCATCTTTTTGTAACATTAAACATATTAACAAATTGAGAAAGACTACCTGCAGCATTAGGATATCTTTATCAAACATCTCCTCCCTGCATTTTACATCTTGGTAATAAAAGACCTGGAGGAAATAAAAGAACAATTGAAAGCATTTATTAATTTTTGTACAGGTAACAGATTAATCATGGAAACATATACCTTACCAAGTATTTTTACAAACAGTTTTGCAGAGCTGCCAGATTTTTTTTTAGCAGAAAGGAAACATAGGGCTCCTTTTACGAAGCCGTGTTAGTGGCTTTATCGCACGCACATTTTTAGCGCGCGCTAACCCCTGCGCTAGCCAAAAAACTACTGCCTGCTCAAGAGGAGATGGTAGTGGCTAGCACGGCCGGCAAATTAGTGCGCGTTAAACCGCTAACACGGCTTCGTAAAAGAAGCCCATAGTTTTCCATAACAATAATGAGTTTCATTGCTGACACAAAGCCCAACATGATCTCCCAGAAACAACATAAATGTTGTTGACAAGGGGTGTCCCCTGGCGAGTCGTATTCGGCAACAAGCAGATATCCAGGGGATTCGATTAGGGGCTCAACAATATAAAATACTGCTCGATGCAGATGATATTCTGCTCTTGCTGCAGAACCTGAAGACATCTTTATCTCATGTCCTCAGAGAATTAGGGGAGTTTGGCAGACGGTCAGGATTTAAGGTGAATATGGCAAAATCTGAAATATTGAATGTGACCTTAGATGTTATGCAGGTGCAGTGGCTACAAGCTAGCTTTGACTTCACATGGGTACCCCATTTTATCAAATATCGGGGCATTAATTTAACTGCAGACCATACATAATTTTTTAAGTCAATTATCCAGAACATTTACACAAACTGTTTGCTGAAATAGAAAGATGGGAGGGTTTGAATCTCAGTTGGATAGACCGGATCTCAGCTATAAAAATGATGATTTTATCCAAATTACTGTATTTTTTTTAGTGCTTCCCATTGCCATACCAAGTGATTTCTTCCGTCAATTGTCACGCAAAATGTTTGCCGTACGTTCTTGTATCAAACCAAATTAGATGAGGGGATAGGGATACCAAATTTTTACCTGTACTATAAGGCAGCGCTACTACAGGAAATAGTAATGTGGTTAACTTATGAGGATCGTCCATTGATATATAGCGAACAGAGGTTTATTCTACAGATTTCAAATTGCCTTGGGCTCCAATGGAGCAGATACAGGTGGCTATGAAACTCCCTAACCCTTCTTTACAGTCCATACTTACTGTCTGGTATGACCTATAACTTATGTGATCACTTATTGTGCTTGTATTGATGATTTATGTACTTGGATTGTAGTGTTCCCTAGTCCTTTGGGGTTTTAACTGAGGTCTTTTTCTCCACTTGGCTTGTTTCTCTTGCTTTGGTCTTCCATTACCTCTCAGATTCCAGAAGAGAGTAGACTTTTTGTTGTTATGTAGAGTTATTTCTACTCTTTCCTTATATTATTTTCCTATACAATTCATAAACAAATGTTCCCGGAATGGTTATATTTCACACAAATAACTATAGCTTCATTGCCAGCTTTTTCCCCAGGGAGAAAATAGTTAGCCACCATTGGATCACAGAAGGCTTACATTCCTTGGAACACTTTGAGAGGAGACACAAATGCTTTCCTTTGATGTTTTACAAGAGTATGGTTTAGAGGTGTGAGACTCCCTTTCTCTATACACGCCTGCGTATCTTTTTATATTAACAAGCTTATGGGGAATTTAGGAACCCCTAAAAACATATCTGTTCCTGAAGTACTTAGGCAACTGACCTGCACAATCTCATTCCACAATAACTGATCCCTAGAGCTGTTAATCACTAGCTTTTAACTTTGTTAAACCCACTCAATCTGTAGCATCTTTTAATCATTGTAAACTGGCAGAACATTGTTAAATTCACTCAATCTGTAGCATCTTTTAATCATTGTAAACCACATAGAACTTCACGATCCTGCGGTATATAAACTGTTATTATTATTATTAAATGGGGACGATCGTTAACACGCCCCCTACCCACGGCCAGGATCAGTAGAGAGCGATCCCCGCTCATGCGCACACCCTGCCATTAGTGACAGGAGAAGCAGCCTTCTGTCACTGATGTTAGGGTTCAGCCCAGATCTCTCTTGCCTGCTCCCGGACTCTCCTGCTCTCTGCCGCCGTTCCCTGAAATGCAAGCCCGTGGTTTTAAAGCGGGCCTGCACTGTGGGGAACAGCGGCAGAAAGCAGGAGAGTCCAGCAAGCAGGCAAGAGAGATCAGGGCAGGCAGAAGAGCCTACACCGGCCCTGCCCGACAACCCCCCAACACACCCCCAGGCCCCAATCTCTCCTGCCTGCCCTGCTCTGATTTCTCTTGCCTGCTCGCTGGACTCTCCTGCTCTCTGCTGCCGTTCCCTGCAATGCAAGCCCATAGTTTTAAAGTGGGCCTGCACTGCGGGGCAACGGCAGCAGAGAGCAGGAGAGTCGGAGCGAGCAGGCAGGAGAGTCTGCAGTAGCCCGACACCTCCCCTGAATTAACCCCGACCGGCCCCACCGCCTTACCCACAACCAGCCCACCCCAGGTCAGGCCCGGCCCACCCGCACCGCGTACTTTTTAAATTGTTGGGAGCAGGAGGGGTGCCCAGTCCCTCCTGCTCCTAAGCTTCCATCTTCGGGAGCAGGAGTAAGCGCGAAGTCCTCCTGCTCCTGCACCCTCGCGGGCAGCTGCGCAATAGCGGCCTTAGGCCATGCCCCAGCGTATCATCTGATGCACAGGGAGGGGTCTAAGACCTTGATTGGCTGAAGCGCTTCAGGTTCCTCCTCCCTTGGGAGGGGTCTGAGGGGCCTGAGCCAATTAGGGACTTCCTTAGGCTCAGATCGGTTTGCGAGCCCTTTACGACTAGATTTCCCTCCAACCCCATTCACTAATGCCTGCAGCAATCCGATCGCGATCCTCCCATGCAAATGAGTAAAACCCCATGCAAAACAGCCAAGTGATTGATTCACTAAAATTACTTGGCTATTTTGAATCGGGTTTTACTATTGGCAAACCAGACTGCTGCGTTACGGACAGGTCTGCAGGTTTTTTGACAGGCCTGCCTGTCTTTATCCATTTTTTTCCATGGCACAGTTATTTTGCGTGTGTCACACAAGCAAAATATCTGCCCTATTAAAAAAAAAAGAAAAGACAGGCAGGCCTGTCAAAAAACAGCTGAAAGCACCCCCTCCCCCCAGGTGACCCACTCCCTCCTGGAACCACCCGACGCTACCCTCCCCCCAGGTTTCCTGCCCCAAAAAAAAGTAAAAAAAAAAAAAAAGTTGCGATGCCCTCCCCTGTGCTGATGCCCCACAAAAGGCAGGAGGGATGCCAACTCTCTCCTGCCATGTTAAACCCCTCCTGGTCTGGCCGGGCCCGGCCCACCTCCCTCCCTCTGGCCGGCCCGGTCCCACCCACAAAAACACAAACTGCAGGAGGGATGCCAACTCCCTCCTGCCACTCTCCCCAGACACCCCTTCTCCCCATACCTTTAATGGAGCAGGAGGGATGCTCAACCCCTCCTGCTCCAATGCCTCCCATGACAACTCTGAGGCCTTAGGCCCCGCCCCGGCGCATCAAGCGAAGCACAGGGCGGGGCCTAAGGCCCTGATTGGCTCAGGTTCTTACCTTGGGAGGGGCCAGGGGAACCTGAGCCAATCAGGGACTTCCTTAGGGCTGAGCCTTAGGAAGTCCCTTATTGGCTATTGCTTTGACCAATAGTAGGGATGATGTTCTTTGGGTGGCATGTAGTGTTGGGTTTGTCATCCACTGCAACATTTTACATTCAATCTAGAAAGTTCTATTTCAGTTTCATCAAAGCACATTTTATGCCACATGGTTACAGTATCTTCTGCTTGTTCCTCTGCATACTTCAAATGGTATTTAAATTGAGATTTCTTGTGCTTTTGTGCATTGTCACAAACTTTGTCCAGGAATTCTTTTACTACCACTTTGGTGATCAAGATTGGTTGTGCTTAGAAATATGCCACCAGAAATGTTGAATCAGTCCTGTAATTCAGAACAATTTAAATATAGGTGGAACCTATTCACTTTCTGTGTGCTTTTCAAAGCAACTAAATACACAAAAACAAGGGCAGTGGACACTTATCCAACCAAGCTAGTCCATGATTTTTTTCTATTCCATTTTCTAAGTATTTCTGGATTATTTTTCTTCATTTGGCTATTATAGTGTAGGGTGTGTGGATAAACAGAACAAACACCATTTTAATTCATTTTACTTCCAGGATGTAAGACAACAAAATGAGAACACATTGGAAAAGGATGTAGACTTTTAATAACCAATTTATGTACAGTAAACCCCTGCAAATTCACAGTTCGCAAATCGCAGACTCAGTAATTTGTGGTATTTTCCGACTGCCTCTTCCTAGTACTGAAGTCATGGTTACACCAATCAGGAGCTGCTTTGATGTGCCACATAGCGTGCCAAAGCAGCTCCTGATGACTTTAATACCAGGAAGAGGCGGTCAGAAAATGTGCCAGGCTTCGTAAGTACAATTTAAGCACCCGCCAGCGCCCCAGCTGCCCTCTCCTGTCTTTGATCAGCTGAAAAACCATATTCGCAGTTTTTTGAAATTTTCAGGTGTTCCTGGAACGGAACCCCCGCGAATTTCAGGGGAGTGCTATATAGGAATGTACAATTATATTCATAACAGCTTCTGTACCTGGCTTATTAGAGATAGTCCATTTCTTCTCCACATCTCCGCAGATACCTGGGCAACTAACACCAGACAGCGCAGGGGATATTCAATCAGCAGATCTATTTGAAATTCCTCCTGATGATTAAAACATACCATTTAAATAGTATAGTCTTATATAATGAAGGTCTTACACCATCAGGGCTGGTGTATAAATTAGCTATATGATGAAGATTTATTGGCCCTGATTATCTGAAATAGATTGTAACAAGCCTTCTTAAAAGTACAGTGGAACATAAACTAGTAACTAGAACATTTTACCGCTACATCTGAGACTGCCTGCTACCAAGAACATATATAGCACAACATACCATATTTATGTGTGTAAATATGAAATTACTCAAAATGAGATTTCTTGTTCATGTTTAAGGTTTTATTTTTTGTTTTCAGTAAAGTTTTATTAACTATTTTGTTAGGCATAACGAATTCTTTACAACAGCCCCCAAGGGGGCACAGATGCACCAAACCAAAAAACAGTAAATATATTCCAAAAAAATTGACCAAACTTTCCCAAATACCCCCAATCCCCCCTCTGTTGCAAAAAAACATATATACTAGTGCTGCCCGATTGAGGGGAAAAAATTTCGATTCAATTCAATTCAGCCTATTGAATCGATTTTTCAATTCGATTTTCCTGCCCAATTGGCAGACAGCGGGAGGGAGACGGAGAGAAAGAAAGAAAGAAAGATAGACATCGGGAGGGAGACAGGAAGAAAGAGACAGGGGCAGGGAGAGAGACAGAAAGACAGACAGTTGCAGCAGCAGTGGGGGATAATTAAATGGAGCGGGCAGGCGGTGGTGGGTGGCAGGGAGGAATCGGCGGTCAGCCTGTGTACTCCTTAGGGTACGCGTACCGCAGGTTGAGAAACTCTGTATTAATTTATGATTTGAATTTATAAGAATATATTCCTGGAATTAGATGCATCAGGCCAGTTACTGACTGTGAAACTACATGTGTAAATTAGCTGAGTGCTTTATCTTAGATGGAGAAACAGATGCAGCATGTTTGTGAGTGTGTAAATGCATGAGCAGTGAAGGATTGATTGCAATATGTTTCAAGTGTGCCCGCAGTGACTTCTAGGTGCAATATGTAAGGAATAAGAGACTGGATGGGGTGTGTGAGGATGCTCTCTCCGCTGGCTTTGTCTTTTTTTTTGCAAGAAACTTCATCAGGTAGGTCATATTGATGCTACATTGTACTTTGTAAGCATTTTCATTAACACACAAAGAGAAAATTTAGAAACCTGAAGAAACACTCTTCCACTCATGAGTAAGGGGGCAAGGAAGAGAGATAGATAGAAAGAAAGACAGATAGCGGGAGGGAGAGAGAGAGAGAGAGACAGAAAGAAAGTGGGAGAGAGACAGACAGAAAGAAAGAGACAGGGGTAGGGAGAGAGAAAAAAACACAGACAGACAAAGTGGGCCAGGGAGAGAGACAGAAAGAAAGACAGACAGACAGCGGGAGGGAGAGAGACAGAAAGAAAGGAAGAAAGAGACAGGGGCAGGGAGAGAGACAGAAAGAAAGACAGACAGACATATATTCTAGCACCTGTTAATGTAATGGGCTTAAACACTACTATATGATAAAAATTGCCTTTCTCAACCAGACACTGCCAACATAAAGGACCGCATCATTGATCACCTTGATGGACACAATCTGATGAGGACCAGCCCGCACGGTTTCAGCAAGGAAAGATCTTGCTTGATGAACTTGCTGCACTTCTTCGAGGGAGTAAACAAGCAGATAGACAAGGGCGAGCCCGTCGACAATGAATATCTGGATTTTCAGAAGGCGTTTGACAAGGTCCCACATGAACGACTACTTCGAAAAATTGTGAGCCATGGAAGAGAGGGTGAAATACTCACGTGGATTAAAAACTGATTGATGGATAGGAAACAGAGAGTGGGGATAAATGGACAATACTCGGACTGGAAAAGAGTCACGAGTGGAGTGCCACAGGGTTCAGTGCTTGGGCCTGTGCTCTTCAACATATTTATAAATGTCCTGGAAATTGGTATGACGAGCGAGGTGATTAAATTTGTGGACAATACGAAGTTATTCAGAGTAGTGAAAACGCAAAAGGATTGCGAAGACCTGCAAAGTGACAAACACGCTCGAAAAATGGGCCACGATATGGCAAATGAGGTTTAACGTGGATAAGTGTAAGGTGATGCATGTCGGTAACAAAAATCTTATATATGAATATAGGATGTCTGGTGTGGTACTCGGAAACTTGGAAAGAGGAGACTTGGGAGTACTGGTCGACAAGTGGATGAAGCCATCCGCACAATGCACAGCGGCTGCGAAAAAGGCGAACAGAATGCAAGGAATGATTAAAGAAGGGGATCACAAACAGATTGGAGAAGGTTATCATGCCGCTGTACCGGGCCATGAAATGCCCCCACCTGGAATACTGCGTCCAGCACTGGTCGCTGTACATGAAGAAGGACACGGTACTACTCAAAAGGGTCCAGAGAAGAGCGACTAAAATGGTTAAGGGGCTGGAGAAGTTGCAGTACAGTGAGAGGTTAGAGAAACTGGGCCTCTTCTCCCTTGAAAAGAGGATAGTGAGAGGGGACATGATCGAAACATTCAAGATAATGAAGCGAATAGACGTAGTAGATAAGACAGGTTGTTCCCCTCTCCAAGGTAGGGAGAACGAGAGGGCACTCTCTAAAGTTAAAAGGATAGATTCCGTACAAACGTAAGGAAGTTCTTCTTCACCCAGAGAGTGGTAGAAAACTGGAATGCTCTTCTGGAGGCTGTTATAGAGGAAAACACCCTCCAGGGATTCAAGACAAAGTTAGACAAGTTCCTGCTGAACCGGAACGTACGCAGGTAAGGCTAGTCTGTTAGGGCAATGGTCTTTGACCTACGGGCTGCCACGGGAGCAGACTGCTGGGCACGATGGATCACTGGTCTGACTCAGCAGCGACAATTCTTATGTTCTTATGTTCTAACATACATTAGTGGCAGCACTAGGAAACATGGCCTTAAGACAATCTGGAGTGTAATACCCAGCGAGTGAGAACTTTGTAAGCATTTTCATTAACACACAAAGAGAAAATTTAGAAACCTGAAGAAACACTCTTCCACTCATGAGTAAGCTCAATACCCATATCCCATTCCCATGATGACATAAATTTATATTTTTTACAAACTGTCACTAAAGAAATCTATACAATAATGAAATAGGACCCTTCAATTTGTTTAAGGCCATACACAAATTTTGCAGTTTTTCAGTGGCATCAGGATCCTCCCCTTGACTAGAAATATAATATTTAATCTGTAGATAAGGAAATACATCACCAGGAAATAACCAATATAAATCTCACAACTCCTCAAAGGGGACCATCTCACCCACATCTAAAAACTGACGAAACCTAAGTAAACCCTGTTTTTCCCAGCATAAAAATACTGCCCCTTCCTTGCCCACCTGAAAGTGGGTTCAAATCTAAAAGAGGACAAAGATGAAATGCCCAATGATCCTTTATACTTTTTTCAAATACCAAATACCACTCTGATGTCCCATTCCCTCTTAGAGATCTGACATGAGCATCCCATCTGTTCTTAAAATCTGGCACGCTACTGGCCTCGATCACTTATATGAAGTGCAAGAAGCAGGTTCCTTCCCAGGTTTAAGCAGGACTGAAATCCCGGCTTCCCTCATACTGGACGGCAATGAATTGCCTGCCAGCAACCCACTACCTACCCATAATAGAAGAGGGCTAACCTCTCTACATAAGATCTTATAAAACTGAGGAGTAAAGCCATCCAGTCCATGTGCACTACCAGATCTTAAGGCCTTAATGACAGCCACAATGTCTGCACACGATAACAGAAGATCAAGCTTACCACAGACCTCTGGCGACAGCTTAGGTAAGAGCACCTGGTCCAGATAACCAGATGGTAAATCCCGCTCCTCAATGTCAGTCAGCATACAAAGCCTTATAAAAAGAATAGAATTCCTCTCTAATCTCAGCATCCGTATAATACAGGACATTATTACATCCCTTGATCTTTAAATACCTCACTAGCATAGACCCTGACTTATTACTGTATTTTTAAAAATGCTGCTTCAATTGTTTATGCCTAAATTCCAACTTATCAATGTGCAAAGCAGTCAGTTCTGCTCGAGTTTGCTTCAATTGTTACCACAACCCTGCAGAGGGCCTACGTTTAAGTTGTTGTTCCAAAAACACCAAGCGCTCTAACAGACCCAAATGCCTTTGAGCCCCCAATTTAATAATATGCCCCTTAAAACAACTTTCAAAGTATTTCAGACAACTATCAGACACCTCTCCAATATTATTATCCTCTAAGTAACATTGTATGACCTCTAAGATCTGTACATACTTTCAGGTCCCCCTAAGAGATAATCATTTAATTCCAAAAGCACAATGAAGTAGGAAGTCCACCTAGTTCCACCTCTAACCAGATAGGGAAATGATCAGAAATCTGAATAGGTTCTATATGAGTTTCCTTAATATTACTCCAATATTGCTGTGAACACCAAAACAGATCAATCCTGGTATAAGTCTGTTTTGCATGGAAATAAAAAGTAAAATCCTTCTGAGTGGGGTGCTGCAAACGTCAAGCATTTACTAATTCTAAACCACTAATCAAGCAGAGTAATGCCCTCCTATGAGACTGACTATATCCTCCCCCTCCCAATTGGTGTTAAGTACTACATTAAAATCTTCCCCCCCCAAAAAAAAAAAAAGAAAATGGCCCCATTACCAAAGGACTCCAGGGGATCCTGAGGGGCCCCCCAAAAAATCATCTTGGTGGGTATTAGGAGCATAGACATTAATAATGGTGATTTGCTGACCCTTGAATTTCCCCTTTATCGCTAAACAACACCCATGTTCATCCTTATAAGAATCTTCTAAGATAAAGGGACAATTAAAGCGGATAAAAATTGCTATACCCTCTACCCTCAGGACCATGAACTCCAGAAACCGTAAAAGAAGAAGATTGTAACAAGTGGTTCACCCTCGGGCCCAAATGCGTTTTTTGTAACAGAACCACATCCCACTTTAAGCATTTACCTTTATCATTAAGACAATTAACATTCCAGGATCCCAACAAGAGGGAGTCACATTCTGCTGACTAGAACTGTGTGGAAACCTTTCGTGTTTAGCTCACCCTCCCCTCTGGCTGATCACCCACTCTCGCAGCCAGAAGTCACTGGAGGAAGATCTACCCCAGCAAGAGATTGGACAGATCCCTCCATCCGTCACCCCCTCCCTGCTTGCCATCTATACCGTCAAACACACTATTTCTACTGATATCATTCACATCCAAACCCTTACAGTCATTCTCACAAACAACCAAAAAAAATAACACCTGTTACGGTAAGTAACTATGTTTTATCCCAGGACAAGCAGGCAGCATATTCTCACTGATGGGTGACCTCCAAGCTAAGAAAATGGGATGGTGGGAAAGTTGGCCATTAGGAAAATAAATTTTGTAATACAGATTGGCAGAAGTGCCCATCCCGCCTGGAGAAAGACTTCAGACAGTAGTGATAAGTGAAGGTATGAACTGAGGACCAGGTGGCAGCTTTACAAACTTCCTCAATAGGAGTAGATCTGAGGAAAGCCACAGAAGCTCTAACTTTATGGGCTGTGACACAGCTCTCCAGTGCCAGTCCGGTCTGAGCATAGCAGAACGAGATGCAGGCGGCAAGCCAGTTGGAAATCGTTCTCTTGGAAACAGGATGCCCCAACTTGTTTGGATCAAATGAGATGAAGAGTTGGGGAGAAGTTCTGTGTGGCTTTGTGTGATCAAGGTAGTAAGCCAAAGCTCGTTTACAGTCAAAAGTATGCAAGGCCGCTTCTCCAGGATGAGAATGAGGCTTAGGGAAAAAAACTGGTAAGACAATCAACTGATTGAGATGAAAGTCAGAGACAACTTTTGGCAGAAACTCTGGATGTGTGCGCAGAACCACCTTATCATGATGGAAAACTATGAAAGGTGGATCTGCTACTAGTGCTTGTAACTCATTGACCCTCCTGGCAGAGGTGAGAGCAATAAGAAAGACCACTTTCCAGGTAAGAAACTTGAGATGAGCTGTGGCCATTGGTTTAAATGGCGGCTTCATCAAACTGGAAAGGACCACATTAAAATCCTAGACTACAGGTGGAGGCTTGAGAAGTGGTTTCACATTGAAAAGCTCCTTCATGAAACTGGATACCAAAGGATGAGCAGTAAGAAGTTTTCCCTGTACTGGTTCATGATATGCAGTAATAGCACTGAGATGGACTCTAATGGATGTAGATTTAAGACCAGAGTCAGACAAAGACAGTAGATAATCCAACACCAATTCCACTGCCATCATGATGATGAAGAAAACACCAGGAAGAAAATCGAGTCCACTTTTGTTGGTAACACTGCTGTGTGGCTGGTTTCCTGGAGGCATCAATAATTTGACGAACAGGCTGAGAGAAGATAAATTGAGAAGAACTCAGCCCGAGAGAAACCAAGCTGTCAGGTGTAGAGACTGCAGGTTGAGATGTAGAAGTGATTCCTGATTCTGAGTAAGCAGAGTAGGAAATATTGGCAGAAGTATGGGTTCCCTGGAACTGGAACTGAGTTGAAGTAGAAGGGAGAACCAATGTTGTCTGGACCACCGTGGAGCAATGAGAATCATGGTGGCTGCTTCTCTCTTGAGCTTGAACAGAGTTCTCAACATGAGAGGGAAGTGGAGGGAAGGCATATAGAAACTGACTAATCCAATCCAGAAGAAAAGCATCTGCCACCAGACGGAGAGGAGTAAAGTCTGGAGCAAAATTGGGGCAATTGGTGATTGTGAGGGGCTGCAAATAAGTCCACCTGTGGAGTGCCCCATTGAGCAAATACGGACTGGAGAATTACAGAGTCAAGAGTCCATTCATGAGGTTGAAGGATTCTGCTGAGGTTGTCTGCTAGTGAATTCTTCTCTCCTTGAATGTAGACAGTCTTCAAGAACAGATTATGAGCTGTCGCCCAAGACCAAATTTTCTGGGCCTCCTGACACAACAGGAGAGAACCCATGCCTCCTTGCTTGTTTATATAGTACATTGCTACTTGATTGTCCGTGCAAAGGAGGAGGACTTGAGGACAGAGAAGATGTTGAAATGCCTTGAGAGCATAAAACATCACTCTGAGTTCTAGGAAATTGATGTGAAATTTTTGCTCCCTGGCAGTCCAAAGACCCTGAGTCTGCAGATCGTCTATGTTTGCCCCCCCCCCCCCCCCATGCATAAGGAGACGCATCTGTCGTGATGATTTTCTGATGCGGAGGAAGATAAAAAAGAAGACCTCTGGAAAGATTGGAGGAGTCAACCATCATTGAAGCAACTGCAGAAGAGACGATGTCACAGATATGTGCTGTGAAAGATGATCCATCGCCTGAGACCACTGGGAAGCCAGAGTCCACTGAGGAGTACGCAGATAAAGTCTCGCCAATGGTGTGACATGAACTGTGGAAGCCATATGGTCTAGAAAAACAATCATGTGTCTGGCAGAGATGGTCTGAAATGGAAACACTTGTTGACAGAGACGGATGAGAGTCTGACGACGATCCGGTGGGAGGAATGCTCTCATGAGAGTAGTGTCCAGGATTGCCCTAATGAACTGAAGACACTGAGTCGGAATGAGATGCGATTTGGGGAAATTGACCTCGAATCCCAGAAGCTGAAGGAAAGAAATGGTCTTAGACCACTTCTTGGGATGAAGGAGCTTTGATTAACCAGTCGTCCAGATAAGGAAAAACTTGGAGGCCATGAGAACGAAGAGATGCGGCCACTACAATCAAGCACTTTGTGAATACTCTGGGAGAAGATGCCAGGCTGAAGGGGAGTACCTTGTATTGGTAATGACAATGATTGATTTGAAATCTGAGGTATTTCCTGGAAGCCAGATGAATAGGTGTAGGCTTCCTTGAGATCTAGGGAGCATAGCCAATCGTCTTGATTGAGGAGAGGATAAAGAAGCACAAGAGACAACATTCTGAACTTTTCCTTCACTAGAAATTTGTTGAGATATTTGAGATCCAATATGGGTCTCAGTCCTCCGGTCTTCTTGGGGACCAAGAAATAACTGGAATAAAATATCTTTCCTGCTGATCAAGAAGAACTTCCTCAATGGCATTCAGTAGAAGAGATTGTACCTCCTGCAGAAGAAGGGAAGACTGTGCAGGGTTCAAAGCAGACTCTTTTGGAGGACTGTATGGTGGAAGAGTCTGAAAATTGAGAGAGTAACCCTGACGAATGATGTTGAGGATCCAAAGGTCTGAGGTGATGAGTTCCCAACGGTTGATAAATAACTGAAGGCGACCCCCGATGGGCTGAGGGCAAGGGTAAGGGTAAGAAATGAGAAGACTGGCTACGTGCCGTAGAAACGTGTCAAAAAGGCTGAGCAGCTTTGGGTTGTGCAGCTTGCTTGTTCTGCTGCTGGCATGGTTGCTGCTGCTGTTGTTGCCGTGGTCTACGAGGTTGAGGCTGGGAGGTCTGCAGAGGTCGAGCAGTAAAATGCCTCTGATAAGAAGACTGTTGCCTCTGATAAGAAGACTGTTTCATGAGCCAATAATTTTTGGGTAGTAGTATCTAAGGATTCCCCAAAAAGTTCATCGCCCAGACGATCTTGATGGTTAACATCCAGCTCAGATACCCAAAGCCAAGCTAAGCGCCTCATAGCCACAGCCATGGCGGTAGCTCGAGATGTAAGTTTATGACACCTTTGAATTGAGTGTACCAAAAACTTCCAGTTGTAACAAATTGGAATGTTGTAGAAGAAGAACCTTGCTCTCAGGAAGATACTTCTGAAGGGCAGACACTTGCTGAACCAAATGCTTGAAATAAAAGGAAAAAAGGAAAGCATAATTACCAGACCGGTTGGCAAGCATGGCATTTTGATATAAACACTTGCCAAAACGATCCATGGCCTTAAACTTTCTGCTAGGAGGAACAGAAGCATATACATTGGCCCCAGCTGACTTCTTCAGAGTAGACTCCACCAGGAGGGGCTCATGAGGAAGCTGAGGCTTGTCAAAGCCCAGGATAGGAATCACTCTATATAAGGGGTCAAGCTTATGAGGGGCACCAGGTACCGTCAAAGGAGTTTCAAGATTTTTATAAAAAGTCTTCCGTAAAATGTCATGAAGGGGGAGCTTGAGGAACTCCTTAGGAGGCTGATCAAAATCCAATACATCCAAAAATGTTTTAGATTTTTTGGAATCAGATTCTAGAGGGATAGAAAGTGTCTGTGACATTTCCCTCAAAAACTTTGAAAAAGAGGTCTGTTCTGGTTTAGGAACAGGCTCTTGAGAAGAAGGATCTTCATCAGAAGAAGCCTCATCCTCTGTCACAAGAGGCTCTTCAGAGTCATCCCAGAGATCTGGGTCTTGCACTGGTGGTAATCGACCCCGAGAATCCGGAGTCGAAGTCTCAATATTTCTGGTCTTCCACACCGATTTCCCTGATCTGATCGACATCGCATCAGGGGAGGTATGGGAAGAAGAACGATGTCGAACTGGCTCCAACATTGACCCTGGGCCTGGCGTACCAAAACAACCCTTTGCTGAGGCGGTACAACCAAAGGTCCGCAAAGGTCGGTACCGAGGAAACAGGCTCATCCGAAAGGACTGGCATCGATACTAAAGAGGCAGAGTGAACCGGTGCTGTAAGGGTCAATGCCAATATCAAAGGCTCAGACAGGACCAGCACTGGGGGAGCCGGTGTCAGCAAAGCAGGGAGTATATGTTGTAACTGCTCCCTTAACTGGACTTGCAGTATGGCTGCAATTTTGTCATCCAGAGACTGCACAGGTACCGCTTGCTTTTTCGCCGGTACCTTTGGTGCCGCTCTGCGCTCCGGAGATGAGGAGGCCGATGACGAGGCACTCACCTCAATAGGAGCTAAGCGTTTCTTGGGACACCTCGAGGTCTGCAGGATTTGGCTCACTGCTGAAGCGATCTTAGGGCCCGATTGGGTAGGGGAAGGCTTCTTAGCAGGCTTACCTACTGGCTGCGACACCGAGGAAGATTCTTGTGGTGTCGATTGATGTGACGCTGATTTCAGCATGGAAGCTGACGTCGGAGCCAGTGTCGAATCACCCTCCATACCGGAGCCGAACAATAACTGCTGCTGAATCTGACGGTTTTTGAGGGTCCCCTTCTGAAGAGAAGAACGGGTGCAGGAATCAGCCCTGTGGTCTGGACCCAAACACTGGAGGCACCAGCGATGCAGATCCGTAAGTTGGCACTTTTTGAAACCCGATTGTGGACGGGACATGAAGGGAAACACGGCCACAGCAAAATCAAAGGTCGAGGCTTGAATCGTGGCAACAGGCTCTGCCGGGCCACGGCCGGAAAAACAAAAAATAAAAAAATAAAAGTTTTATTATTATTTTTTGTTTTTTTTTAATAGATAAAGAAATAAAGAGACAAAAAAGTCAAGAAAAAAATGCAGCACGAGCAGGAAGGCAGCGAAGAAAAAAATGTAACAGCTGTTGAAACGCAACTTCTTAGCTCCGCGGAAACTAAGGGACCGCGCACCTACGTCGGGCGGGAAGGCACTCGTGCATGCATGGTGCAGGCTAGCCAGAACTTTCTAAGTTCTTAGAGTGCAATTCCCTCTAAAGTGTCCATACTGGGGCTCTGTTGGTGTGTCACCCATCAGTGAGAATATGCTGCCTGCTTGTCCTGGGATAATATAGTGATTTTGCGGGCTTTTGGCTGAAGCTTTTTAAATCAAAGGCGTTGCCATCCTCAGCAGCTTTGTACTGTCAGTGGGGTCCCACTTTTCCGTTACGTTGGGCAACAGAATCATTCAGATATCTGGGAAAACAGCTCCCATCACAGGTGAATACGCTTTATTCAGTCAATATTCCATTGCTCTTGCAGAACCCATGGGCCCAGCTAGAGCAGTGGCAGGATCTTCCTCTTACCCTTCTAGGTAGAATCACATTAAGATGGTTATCTTTCAGTGGTGGCTTTATGTGCTGTACGCGCTGCCTCTGAAGTTACTGAAGAGAGACTTGAGGGAATTAGATTGGTTGTTTTTCCATTTCTGTTGCAACAGACGAAAACCTAAGCTACAACATCTCTATCTTGTGGGGGACTGGGCTAGAGGGGGGTTAGGTTGCCCCAATTTGGGCCTTTAAAATATGGCTTGTCTGTTATGCCATTTGAAAGATTGGCTCTTTGGAGAGCATCAATATACCCCAACTTCTCTTGAATCTGCCTTCTATGTCCCACACTCTAGACTTGCTTTATTACTCCTACCATGGGCAGCCCTTCCACAGAGAGTCCGCGCCAGTGTTCTTTTGAAATGTATGTGAATGGCATGGGAGTTTCTGGTGTGAGATCTTTGCTTTTGAGCCTGGGATGGACAATCCAGTTTTTGAGTGATGGGGAGCTGGTAGTGTTTTGCTCATAGAGCATCTCTTGGATGAGGGAGTCAGTTAGTCCCTTTGGCTTCTCTTGTGCCTCAGTTGGGGACTCAGTGGGGTGACACGTTTGCATTCTACCAGGTTAGGCACTATATAGCATCTCTACCGAAAACTCAACTGCTCCCTTCTTTAGGTCCTCGTCTTCGAATGTTTTTTGAAGGAGTGGAAGCTTCTCATATTTCGGTATCAGCGCTACACAAGACTCTGACTCACTTTGCGAGTCCCAAGATCTGTGCTCGATCAAGGCGGGGTGGGAGACCAAGCTTTATATCGATTTGACACACTGGGATATGTTAAGCAATATTAAAGGGATTCTTGGTTAGTTACTGAAGTGGGGATATACAAGGGTGCTATACAGCACAGTTACTTACTGTAACAGGTGTTATCCAGGGACAGCAGGCACATATTCTCACAAGTGGGTGACATCATACACGGAGCTCGGTATGGACAGTATTAAAAGTGTCCTGTCACTTTAAGTTTTAAGAAACTTTGTGACTGCCCGCACTGCGCATGCGGGGGTGTCTTCCCACCCAACGTAGGCTTGGGGAGGTGGAGGTGGGTGGGATGTGAGAATATCTGCCTGCTGTCCCTGTTCTGGTAAGTAACTGTGTTTTATCATAAGGCAAGCAGGCAGCATATTCTCACATGTGGGACTCCCTAGCTTACTGCAATGGGATGAAGGGAGAGTTGGCCATTAAGAAAATAAATTTTGTAATACTGCTTGGCCGAAGTGACCATCCTGTCTGGAATAAGATTCCAGATAGTAGTGAGATGTGAATGTGTGAACAGAGGACCAAGTAGCTGCTTTGCATATTTCATTTATGGGAGTGGAATATAAGAATGCAACTGAAGCTGTCATAACTCAGACCTTATGTGCTGTTACATGACCCCCAAGCTGCAGCCCAGCCTGAGCATAGCAGAAAAATACAGACCCCTAACCAGGTGGAAATAGTTCTCTTAGTTACAGTCCGGCCCAACCTGTTAGGATCAAAGGAGATGAACAGTTGAGGAGATGATCTGTGTGACTTAGTCCATTGTAAGTAATAAACCAAGGCTTGTTTACAGTCTAAAGTATGAAGAGCTGCTTCTCCAGGGTGAGAGTGAGGCTTTGAAAATAAAACTGAAAGTACAATCGATTGATTCAGGTGAAATTCTGTGACTACTTTTGGCAAGAATTTAGGATGGGTGGGGAGAACTACTTTATCATGGTGAAAAACTGTAAAAGGTGGATCCGACACCAACACTTGAAGCTCACTCACTCGACATGCAGAAGTGATGGAGATTAAAAATACCACATTACATGTGAGATATTTAAGATGAGTATAAGACATTGGACTCAAATGGAGGCTTCATTAGTCTGGTGAGAACAACATTAAGATCCCAAACCACTGGAGGCGGTCTGAGAGGTGGTTTGATATTGAAAAGTCTTTTTATAAACCTGGAAAAAAAAAGTCTGAGATTTATTGTTGAAAAGCACTGATAGCATTAAGGTGAACTCTAACTGAAGTGGTTTTAAGACCTGAATTGGATAAATGGAGAAGGTAATTCAACACCAAAGATATGGAGGAGGATGAGGCATCTTGATGATGAAGAGTATACCATGTTGAAAACCGTGTCCACTTCTGTTGAAAGCACTGCCATGTAGACTGTTTTCTGGATGCATCTAAAATGATTCTGGCAGGATCAGAAAGATCAGCATCTGCTGCAGTCATCCCGAGAAGTACCAAGCTGTCAGGTGCAACGACTGTAGATTTGGGTGTAAAAGACACTTGATTTTTCATGAGAAGATATGTAAAGATCTGCAGGGGTATTGGATCCTTGATAATGAACTGAAATATAAGGGAGAACCATAGTTGTCTGGGCCACTAAGGAGCTATGAGGATCATTGGTGGCTGACTGTCGCTTGAGTTTGACTAGCATTTTGAGAATGAGAGGAATTGGTGGAAACGCATAAAGGAATTTGTCAGTCCATTTCAGGAGAAAAGCATCTGCCTCTAGGCGATGAGGAGCATATTGTCTGAAACAGAACTGAGGCAGTTTGTGACTATGAGGGGATGCAAATAGGTCTATCTGAGGAATCCCCCAAAAAGAGAATATCTGACGCAAGATTGGAGAGTTGAGCGTCCACTCATGTGGTCAAAGAAATCTGCTGAATTTGTCAGCAAGAGCATTTTACGCTTCTTGAAAATAAACAGCTTTTAAAAATATATTTCGAACAATTGGCCAGTTCCAAATCTTCTCAGCCTCTTGATAGAGAGTCAGAGAACCTGTACCTCCTTGCTTATTTATGTAATATATCACAACTTGATTGTCCGTGCGTACTAGGAAGACTTGAATGGAAATACCGTTTTGAAGTTTTCAGAGCATTTCAAAATACTCTGAGATCTAAGAGGTTGATATGGCACTTCTGTTCCTGAGTAGACCAGTGATCTTGTATGCGAAGACCATCCAGGTGAGCTCCCTAAGCATACTTGGATGAGTCTGTGGTCAGAGCTTTCTGATGTGAAGGAATTTGAAACAGCAGCCCTTTGGAAAGATTTGAGGAATTCATCCACCACTGCAGAGATTGACGAAGTAATGATGTGACTAATTTTCTTTGAGAGTGGATCGAGAGTTTGAGACCATTGAGAGGCCAGGGACCACTGAGCTGTTCCGAGCTGAAGTTTCGCGAAGGGGAAACGTGAATTGTAGACGCCATGTGACCTAATCGTGTCATCATTCGTCTGGCTGAGATGGATGGAAGATGATAGACTTGATTGCAAAGTTGAATCAAATTGTCTTGTCTTTGCTGAGGCAGGAACGCCCTGAGTTGAATGGTGTTGAGCAAGGTTTGAGAGAGTTAAGTTGAGATTTTGGAAAGTTGACTTCGAACCCTAACTGTTGAATAGGATGGTTGACTGTGTTGCTGAGAGTACCCCTAAAGGAGTGGTCTTTTATGAGCTGATCATTGAGATAGGGAAACACTTGGAACCCTTGAGCTCTTAGAGCTGCTGCCACTACTACTAAGCACTTTGTGAACATTCTTGGAGAGGCGGTCAGACCGAAGGGCAGAACTTTGTATTGGAAATGTTGATGGGCTATCTGAAACCGCAGAAACTTTCTGTGAGCAGAATGAATTGATATGCGGGTATAAGCCTCTTTTAGGTCTAGAAAGCATAGCCAATCATTTTGATCTAATAGCGGATATAACATTCCCAGAGACAACATTCAGAACTTTTCTTTGACTAGGAATTTTTTGAGGTCTTGGAGGTTGAGAACTGGATGTAGATCTTCCATCTTCTTTGGGATAAGAAAATACCTGGAGTAGAACCCCTGAGTTTTCTGAGAAGGGGGTACTACTTATATCGCATTTAGTTGAAGCAGAGCCTCTATTTCCCAAAGAAGAATGGATATCTGCTGAGGATTGAAAGAGGACTCTCCTGGAGGATGATTTGGAGGTATAATGACAAAATAAAAAGAGTAACCTTCCTTGATGACTTTGAGAACCCACAGGTCAGTTGTTATCAGAGTCCAACATTGATAGTTAAATTGTAGACGAGCTCCGATTGGTTGAGGAAAAGACTGAGAAAGGGGAACAGCGGCTATACTTTCTAGCAATTGGATAGATTAAATTTACCACATACTTTAAAGGAAGAAGATTTAGTGACATCCTCTTCTTGTGCTTCCCCAAGCCAATGTTCTCCCATGTGGGTTCCTCCACATACATAACATTCAGTTATATTCAGTATGTCAGCTATAGTATCAGATAGGATAAGGAAAAGATTAGTTGCTGATGTGCCATATTCAATATTATGCTCTGTTTCTTCTGTGTGATGGAGCCTATGTAAAAGCCACTGATCGTGTAAATTCAATTCCTATTTCCATGAATCCATAGGGATCATTTCCCCCAGCATCAATACCAATTTGGTATCGGCGTGGGGTTAGAAAAGCTTTGGCGTCTTGCATTGGAAATGGATCATAGTACAGGTATTCTTCTGGACTATTTAGCACTGTACCTGTTACTCCAAACTCTGACAGTTTTGTTAAAAGTAGGTGGTGGGTCCACAGAATTGAAGGCTGCAGAAATGCGAATTGAAGGAGTATTGCCTAGCGGCCCACACTAAATTAATTGTTTGGTTTTAGTGATTAGGGTGAGGATGAGAAGTTCTGTACTGTGTTGTTGTCAGAATCCGCACTGGGACAAATGAAGACAAGAATGTTGTTTGATGTAAGTTATAAGTTGCTTGCTTATGTGGGTTTCAAGGAGTTTGGTAAGAATGGGAATGCCGGAGGGGCGTGGCTTTGGAGCGGAACTAAATGGCTGGGTAGTGGAGTTGCTCTGTGAAGACAAGCTATTTGACAGAGATCATAGCCAGAAAAAATTCAAATTTCACTCTGAAAAGTGAGGTAGAGGTGGATAATGGCTTCGGGAAAGCAAAACAAAAATTTGGCGGCGGGGAGCAGCTCAGGAAGCGGGAAGCGATCGAAACTTGATACGGCTTCACCGATGTCAGTTCCGTTGCCGCCAGAGGATGTAGAAAATAAAGACATAATGAAGGAAATACAGGCGGTAAAGGAAATAGTATTGGAATGCGCTAAAAATATAAAAGAAGTGAAAGAAGAGGTGGTATGTTTATCAAATAAACTGCAAGCAATGGAATTGAAAGTGGATCAAATTGAGAAAAGAGTGGAAAAGTGTGAGGAGGAAAGTATAAAGCACATGGAACACAGTAAGGAAATTGAAGCACTGAAAAGGGAGCTGGAAGATTTGTCCAATAGGGAACGAAGGAGCAATTTAAGGGTGCTTGGGGTCCCGGAGGGAATTGAAAAGTCGGATCCGATTGGATTTTTGATTAATTTTTTGCCCAAGGTGCTCCCGATGCAAAACAAGTTTCCATTGGAAATAGAACGTGCACACAGGGTCCCAACGAGATTATCAAACAGCCAAAAAGGACCACGTCCACTGATCTTTAAGCTACTTAGATATCAACAGGTAGCTGAAATAATTAAATTAGCTAAAGAAAATAAAAACTTAAAGTGTCAGGATTCAAAGATTTACATAGTGCCTGACTTTGCCAGAGCAACGGCACAAAAGAGAAAGCAGCTATTAGACCTGAGACCACAGCTGAGAAGTCTGGGAGCTAGATATGGGCTCATATACCCGGCAACTATGCGGGTCACTTATAAAAATAAAACTTTGAATTTTGATACTGCAGATAAACTTAAGGAGTTTTTGGAGCAGTGTGAATCACCAATGGCTACTTAATAGAGACTTGGATGGAAGTATTTGTGTTCTTGGTTGAAATGTTTATTTTTGTTTGGAAATTTCTATGTTAAAGGAAGAAAAAAGAAAAAAAAAGAGTTAATAGGATTCTGAAGGCATGGCTGCAGTTGGATTTCAAATACATTCCACATTCTATCTTGTCATGAGGCAAATGGAATGTAGCCTGCAAGAGTATAAGAGATGCAATATTACAGACCTTTTAAAGGACAGAGGTTAATAAGATGGATTGTACTGACTTGCTGTTTGGACAGACAGACTGAGAAACGATAGAGGATTGTGCAAAACAGATTGAAGGAAATAAGTTCTAAATAGTATTGAGAAGATATAAACTACAAGCAAGAGGACATTAAATAGAATGGATCTGCAAACAAGATGAGAGTTAGACTGTGACTTTGTAAGCCTTACAATTTTCATTTGCTTAAAAGGGGAAGTCAGCTGTGATATATGGAATAAAACATTGTAATGGAAATTCTCTAAATGCAGCAGAGGATTTTTTGAAGATGGTTCTGGTATATAGTTGACCTGACCTTAAAATAAAAATGACAGAGCTACAATGGTCAAAAAAAAAAAAAAAAAAAAAAAAAAAAAGGAACAGGGTTTGTATATGTAGAATGTGAAGGATCTATGATTGGCACCACAAGTTTGAAATTGTGGTCATTGTAAATCTTTATGCAAAACAATTGGAAAGGAGATTTAAGGTGGATCAAAAGATGAGACTGAGAATGTATAAACAGTAGTGTGAGAGGATAGAATTTGATATGGATCTGCAAGCAAGAGGAGATTTGAAATGAGACTTTATGAGACATATAGCATCTTATTACAAGAAAAGGAAATTTGTTGTTATGTATGGACTATAGTTTTAAAATTGCAAATCTATTAATGCAACAAGAGTCATAATATTGTTGTTTGGGATAAAAATTGGTCTGAACTTAATATAAATAATGGTGGATATACGAGGAGATAAAAAAAAAAAAAAATTAATTAGAAGTTTTGGTAAAAGCGAAGGATGTAGGAAAGTTTGGATGTTATAATATAAAGCATATGATATAAGAGAATGTTGTGAATGGAGTGGAAATTAAAAGGGTAGCAAATATGCTAGTGTGGAAATGGATATGGAATGTTAGGAGGGTTATGTTAAAGGGATAAAAATTGTTGTTTTGGGGAATTTATTGACTTTTTGAATAGGAAAAGTTAGGAAAAAAGATTTCCATTATATATTTAATAATATTTAAAAGTGATATTTAACTTGAGGGAATGTGATGTAATCTGACATGAAAGATGGATGTGGTTTGGATGAATGTAATTTTAAAATTTGGTGTGATTATTTATGTATTTCAATAATATCTTAATGGAAATGAGTGAGTAGAGAAGGGAGGGTTCATGAGAGATGGGGGAAAGGAAAGGAAAAAAAAAAAAAAAAGAGGTAATCCTTGATAAAGAAGTCTTGTGTGATAAAATGATATTCATTTTAATATGATAATGATCTGGCTAATGGTTTTAAAATTATAAATATAGCTTGTGGGGAGTTTATCTATTGCCTAGTCAAGGTGTGCGTTTCAAAGTTGGCAAGTAATTTAAGGGAGGGATGGGAGGGGGAGGGGATTAAGAATATGGGAAGGGGTATGGGGGAGGGGATGGGTTCTAATAATAATTTTAAAAAGGGGAAAAGAGGTTATAATATTGATGTGAAGAATATTATTGATTATTGTTTTGATTTGATATAATGACTTTAAAAATTTTTTCAATAAATGTTAATGGTCTCAACCACCCGATAAAAAGGAAAAAAGTATTGCTATATTTAAAAAAACAAAATGCGGATGTCTATTTCATACAGGAGACTCACCTTAATGGAGATGAATCAAAAAAGCTAATTGGTAATTGGGTGAGAGATTGCTTTTTTGCACCGGCGGTGGGGAAAAAAGCTGGGGTAGCAATTTTAATAAATAAAAAATGTTCAGCAGGATTTAATATGGTGAAAGCAGATAAATTAGGAAGATGGGTGCATGTGAACATGAGTATGGGCAATAATACTGTGGCGCTATTTAATGTGTACGTACCTAATTCGAATCAAATTGAATATTTTAAAACTCTACAACCAATAATTTTACCACTGGCTGCTAATAATTTGATAGTAGCAGGAGATTTTAATGCTGTTGTGGACCCTTTATTGGATAAAAAACCTAGTAAAATTTTAAAATCTTTAGGGTTGGATAATTTTATAAATTCTTGCAATTTAAAAGATATATGGAGAATTCTTCATTTTAATGATCGAGATTTTTCGTTTTATTCACATGTTCATAAATCTTTTTCTAGAATTGATTATATTCTTGTTTCTGATGGGCTAATACAAGATGTTACACAAGCCTCTATAGAACCAATAATTTTATCAGATCATGGAGGAGTGTGGATTTCTTTAAATTTTAATGACCCGGATAATGGTAGGCCTGTATGGAGATTTAATAATGCATTGCTTGCATATCCAAAATTTTGTGAAGAATTTCAATTAAAAATGGATGAATATTTTCAAAATAATATTACAGAGGAAATATCTACAGAAATAATATGGGATGCTTTTAAAGCAACGATGAGAGGGCAAATTATATCATTTTCAGCTTATTCTAAAAAACAATTAAATAAGCAATTTACGGAACTGGAACACGAAATAAAAGATTTAGAATTAAAATTGATTAATAAGTGGGAGAATTCTACGTTGCAAACTTTATTAAAAGCAAAATATAAATATAATGAGATTTCTTCTAATTTGGCTAAAAAAAATATTATGTGTCAGCAAGCTTTGTATTATGGTAGTTCAAATAAGGCGGGAAGATTATTGGCTAATTATCTTAAAGTGAAAAAAAGAAAGATGAAATTGAATGCAATAAAAGATGAAAAAGGTGAAACTCATTTTCAGATTGGTCCTATTTTAAAACAGTTTTTAAATTATTATAAAAACCTGTATTCTTCTGAGTCTTATTTAAATAAAGAAAAAGATGGTATAGTGTTTTTAAATAATATTGAAGGTCCGAAGATTCCTGATCATATAAAAAGAAGTTTGGAAAATCCAATATCTTTACAAGAATTACAAACAGCATTGAAATCTCTTAGAGTAGGGACCGCTCCAGGTGGTGATGGTTTTACGGTAGAGTTTTATAAAGCATTTCAAAATACTCTTTTACCTCATTTATTAAATTTATATCAGAATCAACTAAAGAAAGGTTGTATATCAGGCACTATGGCAGAATCATTAACTATTGTTTTGCCGAAGCCAAATAAAGATCCCATGTTGGTTTCAAATTACAGGCCTATTTCATTGATAAATGTAGATGGTAAATTATTAGCCAAACTTTTGGCTACACGTTTGGCAAAAGCTCTTCCTCACATAGTTGGTATGCATCAAACAGGGTTTGTTGCTCAGAGACACTCTTCTAATAACACCAGATTGGCATTGCAAATGTTATATTTAACAAAAGAAATTGGAGATCCGGCTTTTTCTGTGTCTCTAGATGCAGAGAAAGCTTTTGATCGTGTGGAATGGACATTTATGTATCAGGCCATGGAGTGGTTTGGTATTGGTTCGGGATTTATACAAATGATTAAAACTCTGTATAGCTCTCCTGTTGCTAGATTATATATCAATAATAATTTTTCTGATTGTTTTAAATTGCAAAGGGGAGTTAGACAGGGATGTCCTTTGTCTCCTTTACTTTTTGATATAGTGCTTGAACCCTTATTATTAGCTATTCAACAAGAGGAGGAGATACAGGGTATACCGCATAAAGATAAAGAATATAAAGTTTCTGCATATGCGGATGATATATTACTTCATTTGAGGAATCCGGAAACAACCATTCCAAATTTATTGGTTTTGATTGAAAGATTTGGAAAGTTTTCAGGATATAAAATAAATTGGACTAAATCAGAAGTTCTTCCTTTAAATGTGCATTGCACAAAAGGATTATTTGACTCATTACCTTTTATTTGGAAAGAAGAAGGAATAAAATACTTAGGTATATGGATAAAAAACACGCTTGATGAGACAATTATAATGAATGAAAAAAGTTTATTGCAAAAAGTAACAGAGTTATGTGAGCAATGGAATCCTTTACATTTATCTTGGTGGGGAAGAGTTCAAACTGTCAAAATGATGATATTGCCTGTGGTTTGTTATCAAATGGGAATGATACCAGTTTTTTTTCAGGGGTCTTTTTACAAAAAGTTAAATAATATTCTTAGTAAATTTATTTGGCTGGGTAAAGCTGTAAGAATTGCTCTAGTGACTTTACAAAAACCAATTGAGGAGGGAGGGGTAAATTTTCCAAATTTTTATAGGTTTCATCAATCCTATATATTGCGCCAAGGTATGTATTGGGTCCTCCCAGAACTCATGGAGAAGCTTCCAGATTGGTTATGGTTGGAGTGGCAGCTCATGTCTCCTATCAGGCTTCGTCATCTGCTTAGCATTAAAATGCCTAGAATAAGGAAAACCAATAGGATATTAATGGACACATGGACAACATTAAAGTATGTAAACAACTTAACTCCTATTACTATTCAAAAATCTACTTGTCAAAATATATGGCTGAACTCCAAGATACAAATAGGCGGTTTTATGATTGTCTGGAAGGATTGGATTGAAGCAGGAATACGTACTTTAGATGATGTTATTAATGATGGTAAGCTGCTGGAGTTTTCACAATTGCAACATAAATTTGGACTTAATAAAAAACAAAGTTATAAGTGGTTGCAATTGAAGCAGGCTATTCAGGCAGGGTTCCCTGAATGGAAGTCTTTAAATACTCATTTTACTCTAGAATTCTTATGCTTCCAGGCAGATTTTATGGGTCACCAGGCCGCACAGTGGTATAAAACATTATCTGGATATTTAAATAAAAAACCAAGGACTGTACTTAGAGATATTTGGAGCATTGAGATTAAGCATCAAATTAATGCATCTCAATGGCCACGTATTTGGTCTTGGAGGATAAGATGTACAATGTCTGCGTCTATGAGGCAAACATGGTTTTTCCTGTTGCATAGAGCACTCTGGACCCCTGTTCGCTTACAAAAATTGGATTGCTCTAAGTCTAATAGATGTTGGCATTGTCATCTTGAGGCTGGAACTCTAGATCATTTATTATTTTATTGTCCTTTTATTAATAATTTTTGGAAATTGATCTGGGGTCAAATAAATTGTATGTTAGAGAATCCTGTGGCCCTATCATATGACACAGTTTTGTTTGGAATGTCTATGAGGGCCAAAAGTCAAATTTCATCGAATAATAACAAACTGTTAATGATTTTAACAGGAGTTGCCATCCAACATATAACACATAACTGGAAAGACTATAGAGGATTGAATTATTGTTTCTGGTGGAGTTCGATTTGTCAGGTGTATGAAATGGAAAAAACATTGGCAATCAAGAGAGGTTATTATAAGAAATTTAAAGAGGTGTGGAGACCATTAATTGAGTATTATAATAAATAAATAATTATATTTATCCCCATTAAATATATGTAGGGGGGAGGAGGGATGGGTGGGTTATATGACATTATGAGAGGTAATATATGGAAAGGGAGGGAGGGGAGATAGTTTATGGTATAAAATGAATGTAGAGTTTCAAGTGAAGAATGTATAGTATGACTTGAATTATTGTACACTTGTTTGCATAATGTAAAAACGAATAAAGATATTTAAAAAAAAAAAGAATGGGAATGCCGGCAATGGGCCTATAATTTGAGGCTGCCGAGAGATCTGCATTTGATATTTTTGGTATGGGGTGAGTGCTATTTTCCCATTACTTCAGATAAATAGCAATGGTTTAGGGAGCTATTTAGGAGATTGGTGATCTAGTTGATGATTCGTTCAGGTGCGGCCATGAGGAGATATGAGGGGCAGTTGCCAGGAGGCTGCTGCATGTGGACAGTTTGGATATTAGTTTTTTTTGTATCAGTGGTGGACATATTGGAGAATGACGCCCATTTTCGGTCTGCATTAATGGGTTCTATGGGGTAGTCAGAAGTATCAAGAGGGGGTGTTTCTGTGATGGTCATTTTGGCTACATCTGATTGAACTGCCACAAAGGAGGCAGCTGATACAACTTTGATACCCAAAACCAGCGCTTCAAACTGTCTTTTAAGCACAATCACCTTATGGTCCTGTGCATTCTAAGATGTCCTGTCTGTCCATATTAGATTGTCAGCTATTCTGAGCAGGGACCGTCTATTCAATATTAAATGCATCCTTTAGCATCACTCCACCCTCTCTATGAAGGGCAGTGTGCTTGGTCACTTGTGCTAATATGGAATCTAATCTAATCTAATGCTTGGCTTTATATACTGAGTCTTCATTCTAAGAAAGCTCGACTCAGTTTACAATAGTTAACTTAAACAAATAAGAACCATAAGAAAAAAGATTTTAAAGAAAATTAATTTCCAAAGTGGTTTTCAAGAGTTTATGGAAGAATGGAAGAAAACCGAAGCTTCTTAATAGGTGCGGAAGTCCAGAGCCATAGAATAGAGCATAGATATAGAGCTTTGGCCACCTTTAGGGAGCCTTCAGGCGATTCCCATTGGTCAATGACTAAGGAGGTGACATCTGAATGAGCAGGAAAAAGGCCATTTGTGCATAAGTGCCACAAATTAACAGAGCACTGTGAGGTAGAGGGCTGCTAGGCATTGAGGCTTCAATGTAAAGAGGGTGTTAGAAATGACCCTGGAAATGGAAACTGATTTGAAAAGGTGATGCACTGAGGGATGATCTCAGTGATCTGCCGCCAATCCTGCCTCCTAGCTACCGAAATCATCTATAGACACCAAAGAGTCATATGACAATAAAGAAACAGAAAGACTTCCAATCATCCCAGTTCTGCTCCCAAGGGTCACCGACACTAGGAGCCAGTGTGGTATGAGGCGGAGATGCCAGCTTGGAAGAAGGATCTCCCTGAGGTGAAGCCATTGCACCCATAGGCAGCACAATGTTTCCCAGTCCTGTTAAATTGGCCTTCCATAAAAGGCTGTCAAAATCGGAAAAGCCTTGCATCAGAAGACCCAAGGCTCCTTGCACAGCTCTTGACTGGGGAATAGGAGTTTTGTCCGTCACCAAGGGCTTGAGTATCACCCCTTCGCTGCTCAGACCTGAGCAGGCTCTCTTCCCCTTAGACAGGATCTTCCAGTATTTTGGGGGTTCCAAGGCCTTGGAAGACTGAATAAGGGCCAATCTTGAAGTTCCCGCCCCTTCCTCTCATATCCTCCGGCATGTGAAACACAGCTGCTCCTCAACCGATAAATCTGCGCAAAAAACATAGGATTCTGGCCTAGAATGACCTGGGGCATTCATGAGAGGTCATCTCTATGGTTCTGAGGCAGAAAAAGGAAGTTTAAAAAAAGTGCTAAAAAACCAAGATGGCCCCCACCAGAAAATTTGTGCCAAAAACAGGCCGTTGGAGCTAAATCAAAAGTAAAAATTGCAATTTTAGGGTTTTGGATGGAGGGAACCTAATCCTATTCTCCGAAACCCTTAAAAATGAATTTTTCAGGACCCCCCTCCCCCCGATAATGGAAGTACTCACTGTGACTTCTGGTGCCTATCAGCTTAAATCAGTCTACCTGCTGGAAAAGGATTTCTGCCTTAGAAATAGCTCAGCACAAGTCCATCAATGAAGATTTTCTGACTGCCGGTCAGATGGACATCAACCACAGACTGCCACTTCCAAAGTCTTTGCGATGTACTGGGGAGAGAAGCCACAGCTGGCTCCCTGATACCTAGAGGGTTGTTACAGAAGGGCCCCACAGCCTGCGCTTAAGCCTCTGATTAAAACAGCAGGCGAGCAGCTACCAGGGGAACAGACCCCAAGCTCCAGAAGGGATACAAAGCAGATAGCTCAATGAGATTGTCCTGGGAGCAGCAGTCAACCCTCATGGAACTGAATCCTTTTCCTGGTGGAGTAAGCTCAAGAAGAGAACCTCCGAGCACTGAAGTCATGCAGAAATTTCAAAAACTGACAGCAAAACTAAAATGAAGCAGAGCAGAAAAGAACACACCTTCTGAGTTCACTTGCACAAGGATAAACTGAAGAGGAGGAGTTCAAGATCTTAAAGTGACACCCTTCTTCTGATTTGCAGTTAGTGGAAATCAACAGCTAAAGCACGGACTCCTGTATATATGTGTAGCAGAACATTCATTCTGATATCAAGATGTACATAGGAATCTGTTAGATCATTGTGCGACTTCCCCTTTAAGACTCTCCAGAGTTTGAAAGAACGTGCATCAATTAACCCAACAGCTCAATGTCAAGAACAGTATTTATCGGGGGGTGGGTAAGGGAGAGGAATGGAATTTTGTGATTTTATGAATGGTTTCATAAAGGTTTGATTTGTTTGTATATTAGCTGGAAGGGAGGGGGAAATTTCTTTGTTGCAGTAATATTTGTAAGATTGTCGCGCTTATTATACAATGTATATATATGTGATTTATTTATGGCACATTTGTAGTTTGAAAATCAATAAAGAATTTTAAAAAACAAACAAAAAAACCAAGACTCCTTGCTTCTGCAGCTGACAGACTTTCAGGGCACTAAAGAACAGTTTCTAAGCTCTCAAGATGCTGCAAGACTGTATGTACAATGTGTGTGTGAGGGATGTATATGATTTAATCAGTTAGGGCCAGACCTTGCTTAAATGGGCTGCAGGGGAGAGAGAGCATGAGATAAGAGCCACAACAGACAGATGAGCAAGACAGGTGAATCTGACTATAGTGCCCCAGATACAAGGGAAAACCTATGGGAGGCCATAATACAGCTTACCTACACCAGTGGTAAGGCCCATTCACTGTTTTAAATTTTCTGAGGTTCACTTAGGGTTCCTTTACAAAACAGCGCTAGCGGGTTTAGCATGTGCGACTTTTAATCACGCACTAACCCCCACGCTGGCCAAAAAACTACCGCCTGCTCAAGAGGAGGCGGTAGCGGCTAATGCGATCAGCGGTTTAGCACGCGCTATTACACAAGTTAAACCGCTAGCACGCCTTTGTAAAAGGAGCCCTTAATGTTATAACAAATCTGAAGCAATGTAATTCAACTGTCAATAATTGTCCAGTTAAGTTAGAAGTAAAATCTACTTACAGGTGTGACAAATTCATGTAGCCTTGAGAAAATACCAGTCCTGCTAAGATGTGCATGTAGACCTAAATGATAACAGCAGGAGAGAAAATAGTAAATAATAATAATAACAGTTTATATACCGCAGGTCCGTGACGTTCTATGCGGTTTACAAAGATTAAAAGATGGTACAAATTGATTGGACTTAACAGAGGTGAAAGCTAGTGATTAACAGCTCTAGGGATTAGTGCTGCCCGATTCACGATTCGAATCGGTTCACCGATTCACTTCGGGTGAATTGATTCGAATCGATTCAAAACAACAACAAAAAAAAAATCGGCTTCCCGATTCGGCTGACCCTCCCCCATTGTCCCCTAAATCAGGAGCGGCAGCGCTGCTCTTGCTGGCCGGCCACTGCCGCACCTGCTTTAGAGGGCGAGGGGGGAGGATCAGTCGGGAAGTGCTGCTGTCGGCTTCCCGCCCTGGCATCTGGTTTCCACCCCCTGGTGTTCAGCTTCCCCCCCGGCCTCCCCACACCATTTACCTTAAAGAAGAAGCCTGCAGATAAGATCACGATGCTAGCGATCTTTGCACTGCTTCTGAGCTGTTTTCTCTGCGATCCTGCCTCTGACGTCAGAGGAGGGGCGGGACCACAGCAGAGGAAACAGCTCAGAAGCAGTGCAAAGATCGCTAGCATCGCGATCTGGTCTGCAGGCTGCTTCTTTAAGGTAAACGGTGCAGGGAGGCCAGGGGGGAAGCCAGACACCAGTGGGAGGCCAGGGGGAATACACAGGTCTTCCAGGGGGGGTGTGAGCAGTCCTTCGGAGTAGGGGGTGGGACAAGCCATCAAGGGGGACAGGCAGGCAGGCCTTCAGGGGTGGGATGCAGGCCTTTAAGGGGGCGAGACAGGCCTTCAGAGGGTGGCACACAGGCCTTCAGAGGGGGGGGGGAGACAGGCCTTCAGAGGGGGGGAGACAGGCCTTCAGAGGGGGGGAGACAGGCCTTCAGAGGGGGGAGACAGGCCTTCAGAGGGGGGGAGACAGGTCTTCAGAGGGGGGGAGACAGGCCTTCAGAGGGAGGTGCAGGCCTTTGGGGGGACAGGCAGGTAGGCCTTTGGGTGGATGCAGGCCTTCAAAGGGAGGGACAGGCCTTCAGGGGTGGGATGCAGACCTTTAAGGGGGAAACAGGACTTTAGGGATGGTGGCACAGACCTTCAGGGGGGAAAGGTAGGCCTTTAGGGGTGGGGTGCAGGCCTTCAGGGGGGGACAGACCTTCAGGGGAGGGGGCCCTGGTATAGACGTACATGGAGGGAAGAAAGGAGGGGTTTAAAGTGACGTGCATATGCCGGACTTAGGGGAGGAAGAAATAATGGGTCTGAAAATACTGGAAAGGGAGAGAGATGATGGACAATGGGATTTAGGAAGGGAACAAACAGAAAGGGAGAGAAGTTGGACACAAGGGATGGTGTGGAGGAGGGATAGAGATACTGGATAAGAGGGTAGTTGGGTAAAGAAAGGGAGAGATGGTAGACCCAGGGGTGGTGGGGAAGGAGGGAGAGATGCTGGATGAAAGGGTAGTTACGAAAAGGTGGATCTGTGGAGGGAGACGAAAAAAAAGGAAAGATGCCAGACCTCCTGGGGAGGGAAGGGAAATGGAAGGGGAAGACAGATGGATGGTTAGCATGCAGAAAGAAGAAAGGAGGAGACCCTGGCAAGCAAGTTATCAGAAGACAACCAGAGCCTGGGACCAACAAGATTTGTATAATGACCTGACAACAAAAGGTAGAAAAACTAATTTTATTTTCTGGTTTGTGATTATATGTCAGATTTCGTGTATCCTGCCAGAGCTGGTATTAGACCGCAAACGTGAGTTAGGATTTAACAGAGAGAGGAAAAGTCTTTTTTGTTTGTTTATTTTGTTTATACCACAGTGCCAGTGTGGTTAGGAGAAGGCAAAGGAGGTGAAGAGTCTATATAATAAACCCACCAGGATGTTTGGAAAAAAACACCCAATTGGGCAGGAAAATCAAATCGAATCACCAATTCAATAAGCTGAATCGAATCAAAAATTATTTTCCTGAATCGGGCAACACTACTAGGGATCAGTTATTGAGGAGAAAGAATTGTACGGGTCAGCTGCCTAGATACTTCAGGAATAGATATGTTTTTAGGCATTTCCTAAAAGCAATGTGATTTTACAATTCTATTCACAGAAGGATCATGCACGGATAGTTAATGTTAACTAGTACTAAGATAATATTTATAGTGTCCAGAAAAAAAGAGGACCCCATTCACAGTTTCAGAATACGTTGCAATTGTTTATTTAGTATGACCTTTGAATATACATTAGTATAATAGGGTTTTTCTTAGTATAATAGGGTTTTTTTTAAATTAATTCATAATTTATGTTCAAAGCATCCTCCTTCAACTCAGACACATTCACAAAGTCTTTGATACCATTGAGCTGTTGGCTCAACGGATTCTGAGGTTTCATTAATTAAAGAGGTCAACTGTTTTATGAGCTCAGAGTACTGGAGCTTTAATCTATTAAAAAGAAAAGTACTCAGGGGGAACCAAGATGGCTGCCAATACCCGAGTGCCATTAAGATACTAACTTCTTCCTCTAAATTAACTTACTCAAAATGGTAAAAAGGAAAGATGAGGGTTTATCCATCTGAGCTCCCTAACCTTACCACCTGGAGTGACAATGGACCCATGTTCAGCGCCTGAAATCAAGAGAAGTCAGCTCCACTGCATGTGTCCCACTTAAGCAGATGCCTGATAAAGAAGAACAAGCAGAACTTCTTGGAGCTGATCAATCTGACTGTAGAGCTCAGATTCCTCCCACCCCACTGCAGCCACATCCTGTGAGTAAGGCTCAGAGCCTTCTTACTACAATAGCTGTGATCAAAGGAATTGCACCTAACACAGGCAGATAAATTGATATCAGAGCAGCTCTTGAAGACCTGAGGAGATTCCAGGGCTCTTGCTATCTGGTTATTCTAGCAGCAATGTGGTTTCATCAGTGGAAGAGGGGTGATTTAAGTCTCTCCCCCCTCCCCTTAGAAGTATAGAATATAGAGACATCGGGAATGCATTCACCAATAACTCTAGCTACAACAGGAGTATTTCCATACTTACATTTACCATGTCCTGACTCCTTTATAATAGCTACTATCTGGCAAGTTATAAACAATCTGGGTAGGACTCTTTTCTTAAAAATTAACATGATGGGTGTTGCTTTAAAAATATTACAAAATAGAGATACTACTCATGAGCCAAGGATTTCCTTGACCAAAAATAGGTAGGGGAGGGTCATTAGGGTGGGCAGACTAGATGGGCCGTGGCCCTTATCTGCCATCTATTTCTATGTTTCTATATTGTATCGCTAATATGGAAAATCTGAAATCTATTTCTGTAAAAGAAAATGGAGGCATTGGAAAACAGAGTCAAAAGCTAAAATCTGAAAATTCTACATTTTCCTTGCCTCTTTATCCGCTAAGAAAATTATTATGTTTTGTAAAACGTTTTGGGGATTCCTGAAGATAAGACTCCACTTGTGACTAAGTTTTATTATATACTAGTGCTGCTCGATTCATGAAAAAAAATTTTGATTCGCTTCGATTCAGCCTATTGAATCGATTTTTCAATTCAATTCGATTCTCCTGCCCAATTGGGTGTTTTTATAAAACATCCTGGTGGGTTTATTTTATAGCCTCTTCACCCCCCTTTGCCTTCTTCTAACCACAATGGCGCAGTGGTGTAAACAAAATAAACAAACAAAAAAAACTTTTCCTCTCTCTGTTAAATCCTAGCTCATGTTTGCGATCTAACAAATGCTCTGGCAGGATACACTTTTCAAATCTGACAAATTGTAATCACAAAACAGAAAATAAAAGTAGTTTTTCTACCTTTTGTTGTCTGGTCAATATTCAAATCTTATTGGTCCCAGGCTCTGGTTGTCTTCTGATAACTTGCTTGCCAGGGTCTCCTTCTTTTCTTTTATCTCTGTCCTCCCCTTCCGTTTCCCTTCCCTCCCCTGGAGGTCTGGCATCTTTCCTTTCTCTCGTCTCCATCCACAGATCCACCTTTTCTCAACTACCATTTCATCCAGCATCTCTCCCTCCTTTCCCACCACCCCATGGCCCACAACCTCTCCCTTTCGGTTCCCAACTACCCTCCTATCCAGTATCTCTATCCCCCCCCCCCTCCACACCATCCCTTGTGTCCAACTTCTCTTCCTTTCTGTTCCTTCACTAAATCCCATTATCCACCATCTCTCTCCCACTCCTCTGTTTTTAGATCCATTATTTCTTCCCCCCAAAGTCCGGCATATGCACATCTCTTTTGAACCCCCTTCTTCCCTCCCTCCGTGCACTTCTACAACAGGGCCCCCTCCCCTGAAGGTCTGTCCCCCCTGAAGGGCACCCCATTCCTGAAGGCCTGTCCCTCCCCGAAGGACTGCACCTCCCCCTGGAGGTTTGTCCCCCCTGAAGGCCTACATCTCACCCCTGAACGCCTGCCTGTCCCCCCTGAAGGCCTGATCCCCCCCGAAGAACTGTACCTCCCCCCGAAGGACTGTCTCCCCCTGAAGGCCTGCACACCCCTGAAAACCTGTCTCCCCCTCCCCCGCAAAGGACTGCAACTCCCCATCAAAGGACCGCCCCCCCCCCCCCCCCGGAAGGCCTGTGTGTTCCCCTCTGGCCTCCCGCGCCTCCCTTTACCTGACTGCAGCAGGGAGCAGCTTGCAGAAAGTTTCTCGGGTACTTTAGTGATCCATGCAGGTTGCCATAGGCTTCCGGAGCTGTCGTCCCTCTGCCGCAATCCTACCTCTGATGTCAGAGGAGGGGCGGGACCGCGGCAGAAGGACGACAGCTCCTGAGGCTATAGCAACCTGCAAGGATCGCTAAGTACCCGCGATCCTTTCCGCAGGCTGCTCTCTGCTGCAATCAGGTAAAGGTAGCTGCGGGAGGCCAGGGGGGAAACCAGACACTGCAGCACTTCCCGACTTTCACTCCCCCCTCGCTCTCTAAAGCAGGAGCTGCAGCGCCGGCCAGCAAGAGGCAGTGTTGCCCATCCTGCTTTAGGGGGTGAGGGTCAGAGTGAATCGGGAAGCCAATTTTTTTTTTTTGTTTTAAATCGATTCAAATCGATTCACTTATTTGAATCGTGAATCGGGCAGCACTATTATATACCAATTCAACAAACAGTGCAGTTTAAGATTGTTATGATTATACATCAGACATTGTATCATACATCCCCAAAGATCTTACAAGAATTCTTTGAGATCTATAAACCAAGAAGAGAGCTTAGAGATGTAAATGGGATGAAATTAAGTTTGGAGGGTAGAATGTCGATTATGCATGCTAGGATTGGAGCATCAGTGGTATCTGTGGCTGGCGTAGAACTATGGAATGCCTTGCCTAGTATCCTGTGGTTTTGCATGGGGAGGATGAATTTTAAGAAAATGCTGAAAACTCAATTATTTGCCAATGCCTTCTTATGCTAAGGTATATTTCAATTGATAATTGCCTTTTAGAATTATTTTGACAGCAATGTATGATTTAAAGCTTGCTTGTATTTCTGAATTGATTGAATTAGCGGTCTATCCCTGTTTATAACAGGGACAATTAATGATGTTGTTTAGACATGTCTTTGTTATATGTGATAATCGTAGGGAAACAAGATTTTATAATAACATAAGAATTGCCGCTGCTGGGTTAGACCAGTGGTCCATCGTGCCCAGCAGTCCGCTCAAGCGGCGGCCCTCTGATCAAAGACCAGTGCCCTAACTGAGACTAGCCCTACCTAAATACGTTCTGGTTCAGCAGGAACTTGTCTAACTTTGTCTTGAATCCCTGGAGGGTGTTTCCCCTATGACAGACTCCGGAACAGCGTTCCACTTTTCTACCACTCTCTGGGTGAAGAAGAACTTCCTTATGTTTGTACGGAATCTATCCCCTTTCAATTTTAGTGCCCTCTCTTTTTCCCTACCTTGGAGAGGGTGAACAACCTGTCCTTATCTACTAAGTCTATTCCCTTCAGTACCTTAAATGTTTCGATCATGTCCCCTCTCAATCTCCTCTGCTCAAGGGAGAAGAGGCCCAGTTTCTCTAATCTTTCGCTGTACGGCAACTCCTCCAGCCCCTTAACCATCTTAGAAACATAGAGTATGACGGCAGAAAAGGGACATCGGCCCAACAAGTCTGCCCACTCAAAGAACCCTCCCCCTAAAAGAACCCTCTCCTTAAGCATTTCCCTGGAGTGTACCCACATGTTTATCCCATCATCTCTTGAACTCGAGCACGTTGTTGGCCTCGACAACCTGACGTGGAAGACCTTTCCAACGATCAACCACCCTTTCGGTGAAGAAGTACTTCCTTTTGTCGTCATGAAGTCTCCCACCCTTGAGTATGAGCGGATGCCCTTTTGTTGCCATGGAACCTGTAAGGAAAAAGATACCTTCCTCCACCTCAGTACGGCCTGTAAGATATTTGAACGTCTCTATCATGTCTCCCCTCTCTCTGCGTTCTTTGAGAGAATATAACTGCAGCCTGCTTAGACGTTCTTCATACAGGAGATCCTTGAGTCCTGATACCATCTTAGTGGCCATTCGCTGAACCGACTCCATCCTCTTCACATCCTTCTGATAATGCGGCCTCCAAAACTGAACACAGTACTCCAGATGAGGTCTCACCATGGACCTGTACAATGGCATTATAACTTCAGGCTTTCGGCTGACAAAACTTCTTCGGATGCAACCCAGCATTTGTCTAGCTTTGGTTGAAGTTTTCTCCACTTGATTGGTAGCCTTCATATCTTCACTGATGATTACACCCAGGTCCCGTTCTGCGACAGTTCTTGTTAAGGTTTCATCATTCAGGGTGTATGTTCTGCAGGGGTTACCGCTACCAAGGTGCATAACCTTACACTTTTTGGCATTAAAGCTCAGTTGCCAAGTACTAGACCATTTTTCCAGTAAAAGTAGGTCCTGCCTCATATTGTCGGGCACGGTTGCGCTGTCCACTACGTTGCATAGCTTAGCGTCATCGGTGAATAATGTAACTTTACCTCGAAGTCCCTGGGGCAGGTCTCGTACAAAGATATTAAATAGTATCGGATCCAAGACCGAGCCCTGCGGAACTCCACTGGTCACTTCCGACGTTTCTGAGGTATACCATTTACCACCCCTAGCACTGAGCCAGTCTTTAACCCATGCAGTCAATGTTTCCCTTAGTCCCATTGTATTCATTTTGTTCAATAACCTACAGTGTGGGACACTATCAAAGGCTTTCCTGAAGTCCAAATACATCACATCCAGGGACTCTCCCCTATCCAGTTGTTTCATTACCCAGTCAAAAAAGCTTATCAGATTGGATTGACAAGACCTTCCCTTCATAAAACCATGCTGGTGGGGCTCCCTCAGCCTTTCGTCATCCAGAATCATATCCAATCTGTTTTTAATCAATGTCTCCATAAGTTTACACACTACCGATGTGAGACTCACCGGTCTGTAATTTTCAGCCTCTGACCTGCATCCCTTTTTGTGGAGCGGAATGACGTTAGCAGTCTTCCAGTCCAAGGGGACTTTTCCCTTGTTTAGAGAAAGATTGAAAAGCGCAGCTAATGGCTCTGCAAGGGCATCTCTCAATTCCCGAAGTACCCTGGGGTGTAGATTATCCGGTCCCATGGCTTTGTTCACTTTTAGCTTCGATAGCTCATGGTAGATGCTGCTCGCGGTAAATTCAAAATCCCAGAACGGGTCCTTCGAGCACTCCCTTGTCTGCAGCTGTTGTCTGGATCCCAGCGCCTCATAGGTAAAGACCGAGCAGAAGTAACCATTGAGTAGTGCGGCTTTATCTGAGTCTGAGTCTACATAGTTACCATCAGGTTTTCTGAGGCGCACAATCCTGTCTGTGTTCTTTTTTCTGTCACTAACATACCTGAAAAATTATTTATCCCTTTTTTTAACATGCCTAGCTATTTTTTATTCCATCCGAAGTTTGGCATCCCTGACTGCTGTTTTAACAGTTCTAGATTTCACCAGATAGGCTTCTTTAGTTTCCGGTCGTTGTGATTGTTTGTAGGATACAAATGCTCTTTTCTTCTGCTTTACTAGTTCCGAGATCTCTGTGGAGAACCACTGGGGTTTATTATTTCTCCTTCGTTTACTCACGGTTTTTAGGAAGAGGTCGGTTGCTTCCTGCAGGGTAGATTTCAGAGCCAACCACAGTACCTCCACATTGTCTGTCGTGTCCTGATTTTGCAGCGCCTCATAAACAAAATCTCCCATGCTCTGGAAGTTAGCTCCCTTAAAGTTAAGGACCTTTGTCGATGTATTTGACCTAGTGACTCCCTTCCTGAGATGAAACCACACCATTTTGTGGTCACTGGAGGCCAAAGCATCTCCTACCGAAACCTCTGTGACACTGTCTCCATTGGTGAGTAATAGGTCCAGAATCGCCTGATCTCTGTTGGGCTCCAATACCATCTGTTTGAGGCATGCTCCCTGTATGGAGGCTAGTAGCCTTCTGCTGCCGCTGGTCATAGCGTTAAGTTTGTTCCAGTCTACATCAGACATATTGAAGTCTCCCAACAGCACAGTGTCTCCACGCAGAGTGATGGTCTCTTATGTCTTCGATTAATCCTTTGTCTAAATTGTCTTGTTATCTTGGAGGTCTGTACACAACACCAAGATACAGGCATTTGTCATTGCCCCTGGCAAGGTTCACCCAGAGGAATTGCCCCTTATACTTGACGTCTATTACTCTGGTAACTTTGATGTCCTCTCTGATGTACAGTGCTACCCCTCTCCAGTTTTGCCTTCTCTGTCTCAGCGGAGCAAGTTATACCACTGGACTCTGAGAACCAGGCTTCTGTTATCGCCACCACATCTAGGTCAGCATTTCTCATTTGTTTACAATTTTAGAATTTTATTGCCCAAACTACGTGCGTTAACGTACATAGCCGTCCATTCACTATGTTTGTCTGGTCTGCATGGAGATTTTCCCGTTCAAATTAGTTTGTCCCCCTCAGTATTGCCCAAACTATGTGTATTAACATATCTAGCCGTCCATGCTCTATATTTGTCCGGTCTGCATGGAGATTTTCCCTTACGAGTTAGTTTGTCCCCCTCATTATTGTCCAGTCTGCATGGAGATTTTTCTTTACGAGTTAGTTTGTTCCCCTCATTACTGTCTTTGGCGCAAATACTTACCTTAGACTCAAAGACTGAGTGATTATTTACCCTACCAGGATGAGAGTGAGACCCCTCCACCAGCTCACCTAGTTTAAAGCCCTCCAAAGCAGGCGGGCCAAACGTCGTCCAAATACATTCTTCCCTCTTCTGGTCAGGTGTAGCCCGTCTGATCCCTGCAGACCTTGAAGTGCTTCTTCATGGTACAGGAAGCTGAAGTTCATCTCTCTGCACCATCCGCGTAACCACTCATTTGTCCTCTGGATACGTTCTTCCATAGCTCTCCCCTTGCCTCTTACTGAAAGGATGGAGGAGAAGACCACTTGTGCCTCTATCTTTTTCAGCTTCTCATCTAGGGCTCTAAAGTCTTCAGGTATCTTCTCCTGGCGATGTCATTCATCCTAACGTGGATGAGGAGCATCGGGTAGTGATCTTGGGGTTTGATCAGTCTTCCTAAGCCGGTGATCACATCACAGATCCTGGCTCCTGGCAGACAGCAAACCTCTCTTGATTGTAGATCTGGTCTACATACTGGTCCCTCGGTGCCTCGCAGCAGGGAGTCCCCGATGACAACCACTCTGCACTTTTATTTTTGGGGGGGGGTTTGATCCGTTGCTTCTGGAGTCGGGGTCTTCCTCTGGGCCTCAAGATCACCCTCCAGGATATCCTCCTGAATTCCATTGGCAGGTCTTTCCTGTAGGAGCTGGAATCTGTTCCTCAAGGTGATCTGTGGGGTTGATGTAAGGCTGCTGTGCTTGTATGAAGAAGAAGAGGAAGGCCTTCTGTGTTTCCTTGCAGAGGTGACTGGCTGCCAGGTGTCAAGTCTCTAGCCTCTTCTTGCACCTCAGCCATTACTTTCAATGGTGTAGTTCTTGTCGGTTCGTGTCTCTCGAAGATGGTCCTGTCTTCTTGTGCCTGCTCGGAGACTTGGGATTCTCGGGACAACTCTTGGGAAAGTTCTTGGAGGACTTCATCGATGAATGCCTCATCTTCCCGGATACTTCTTAGGCATAGCACTTCTTCCCTCAGACTCATCAACTCTTGCAGGATGTCTCCGTCTGGCTGTTGCTGGATAACTCTTATTGTCTGCACAGAGACTGAAGTCTTCAGCTGGATAAATCCTTCTGTCTGTACAGAGACCGAAGTCTTCAGCTGGGGCACAGCTTTGGTCTGCACAGAGACCTCCGTCATCTGTCGAGAATCCTCCTCAGTCTGAGCTGAGACTGTGGCCGTCCTCCGAATCTCTTCTGCAACCGGAACGCTGGTTTTGATTGCAGTCTTGGTGCTTCTAGTCTTCCCTGACATTCTTGAGCTTATCTCTTGCCTGCTAGCCAGTTAGCTGTGCAACATAGTAGATGACGGCAGATAAAGACCTGAATGGTCCATCCAGTCTGTGCCCGCTTTGTTAGCAAGTCAGCCTTATTGTCTGCTGGGTCTGTCTGGTGGTGACTGCTTGTTTAGCTGTATTAACTGCAAAGTTGATTAGCTTTGTTGTCTGCTGGGTCTGCTTGTTTGTGTGACTACTACTGTTAACTGCTAATCTGGTTTGCTGTGTTGTCTGCTGGGACTGCTTGTTGTGTGCTCGATTGGGATTGTCTGGTTATGTGTCTGCTGGGTACTCCTGGCCGTATGTCTGCTGGGCCTGCCTGGTGGTGCTGGTGTTGTGCTTCTGCTGGGTCCGCCTGGAGGTGTATTGTGTGTCTGCCTTTATTAGCTGTGTTATCTGTTTAGCTGCTATGGTCCTTACCTAGCTGCACCCTTGTATCCTTGTGTTATACAGGTGGTAACAGACTATATATGTGGTATCAGGCTATGCATGCGGTGATAGGCTATGATTGCGATAGTAGGCTGTACAGGCAGTAACAGGCTATACATGCGGTATAAGGCAATATATGCGGTAACAGGCTATATGTGAGGTAACAGGCTATGCATGCGGTAACAGGCTATGCATGCAATGATAGGCTGTACTTGCGATAGTAGGCTATACAGGCGGTAACAGGCTATACATGCAGTGATAGGTTATACGTGCGGTGATAGGTTATATGTGTGGTAACAGACTGTACCGCTCTACATGCAGTATCAGGCTATATTTGTTGCAGGTTATATAGGCCACACATGCAGGTTATACAGGTTACATGTAGTACGTATAGGTTATACAGGTTATACATATAGTACGTATAGGTTATAAAGGCTATACATGCAGACAGTATGTATAGGTTATACAGGCTATACATGCAGACAGTATGTATAGGTTATACAGGTTGAAAAGGCTAAACTTGCAGGCTGTAATTTTGGATTCTAGAGGCAGCTGCCTGTTATCCTTTTGGTGGTATTTAGGAAGCTTTTCGTTTGGTCTGGGTTTCGTATTCGCACAGACGCTTCGCAAGGCCCGTACTAAGGCGCATGCGCCTTTGTCGGCGCACCGAACAGCTGCGCGCCGTTAGCGCTACTGTTTTTTCAAAGTGCTCCCCTGCTGGATCAGGGGAGGGGCGGAGCCGTGCTCTCAGGCCCTGCTGGAAGGGGGACTCGCGATCTGCCCGTTGGTATTGGTGCAGCTCGAAGTCGCTGCTGTCCTCTCAAAGTGCTCCCCTGCTGGATCTGGGGAGGGGCGGAGCCGTGCTCTCACGCCCTGCTGGAAGGGGGACTCGCAATCTGCCCGCTGATATCGGTGCAGCTCGAAGTCACTGCTGTCCTCTCAAAGTGGACCCTTTCGAGTAGTACCTTCTTCATGTACAGTGACCAGTGCTAGACGCAGTACTCCAGGTGAGGGTGCACCATGGCCCAGTACAGCGGCATGATAACCTTCTCCGATCTGTTCGTGATCCCCTTCTTTATCATTCCTAGCATTCCGTTTGCCCTTTTCACCACTGCAGCACATTGTGTGGACGGCTTCATCGACTTGTCGATCAGAACTCCCAAGTCTCTTTCCTGGGAGGTCTCTCTAAGTACCGCCCCGGACATCCTGTATTCGTGCAGGAGATTTTTGTTACCGACATGCATTACTTTACACTTATCCACGTTGAACCTCATCTGCCATGTCGATGGCCATTCCTCGAGCCTGATTATGTCACGTTGCAGATCTTCTCAATCCCCCTGTGTCTTCACTACTCTGAATAACTTCGTATCGTCCGCAAATTTAATCACCTCTCTCGTTGTACCTATGTCGAGATCATTTATAAAGAAGTTGAAGAGCACGGGTCCAAGAACTCAGCCCTGCGGCACCCCACTGGTGACGCTCTTCCAGTCCGAGTATTGTCCATTTACTCCCACTCTGTTTCCTATGCTCCAGCCAGTTTTTAATCCACATAAGTATTTCACCCTCGATTCCATGGCTCACAATTTTCCGAAATAGTTGTTCATGCGGAACCTTGTCAAACACCTTCTGAAAATCCAGATATACATCAACCGGGTCGCCCTTGTCTATCTGCCTGTTTACTCTCTCAAAGAAGTGCAGCAAGTTCGTCAAAGATCTGTCTTTGCTGAAACCGTGCTGGCTGGTCCTCATCAGACCATGTCCGTCAAGGTGAACAATGATGCAATCCTTTATCAGTGCCACTACCATCTTTCCCAGTACCAAGGTCAGACTCACCGGTCTGTAGTTTCCCGGGTCTCCCCTACAACCTTTTTTGAAGATCGGCGTAACTTTGGTATGTGATATGAAAACCGCATAGTTGTATGCGGTACAGTGTTCTTCCTAGCGTGTTCCAGCCGGGCGCATCGCCCAGCTACTTTAAGTGAGCGCCCGGCTGCCATTTTGCAGCTGCAGAGACCAAGCCGGACCGGTTCCAGGATCTGACATCGGACTCGCGACTCAGCAGTGGTTCGCGCATGAATTGTCAAGCGCCTGCTTCTTCCGGTTTGCCTGCACCCCGTACTTGAAGGTAAACATACCTTTCCTGCCTGAACCACAACTTCAGCAGCATTTAATTCAGCACGCAAACTTCGGATAATGCCTGTTCTTCTGCACATGCCCAGATCAGGTCTAACTGAGCATGAGCAGAAGAACCAGCATTAGCGACCAAAGGATTTTCCATGAATCACGCCACTGCTCATGGTGGAGTACGGGCAGGGAAGGGGTAATTTTCATAGCGCGCCAAGGGGTTGTATTTCGATTGGTCCAACGCCTTATCAAATTACCCCTTCCCCGCCCCTACACCTTCACCGTGAGCAGGGAAGGGTAATTTGCATAGTGTTTTAACATCGACCTATTAAAACATTTTCGCCCACGCTCCAAAGGTCTGCCCCTTCAACGACGGAACTTTTGTTTCCCACTGTGCTGAGTGACCAGGCAGAAAGTTTTGGGCGGGTTAGGTTGATGGTTCTAACTTCCCTCTGTGCTTTCAGCAGGGTATTTTTGGAGAGAAAAAAAAGTTGTAAGCTCTTTCAAGCAGAGACTATTTTCTTACTTTTAACTCTGTGCAGCCTGCGTTATCTGGTAGACCTATAGAAAAATTTAATATTAAATTTTTGGAGAGAAAAAAAGTTGTAAGCTCTTTCAAGTAGAGACTATTTTCTTACTTTTAACTCTGTGCAGCCTGCGTTGTCTGGTAGACCTATAGAAATATTTAATAGCAGTAGGTCCTCCAGAAAGGGGAAAAAAAGAGTCCATGGCCATACTTGGCTGTGCTTTTCCCTCTTTGTGACTCTGCAGCGCTGCATACATCTGAGAACGCTATAGAAATATTTAATAGCAGTAGGTCCTCCAGAAAGGGGAAAAAAAGAGTCCAGGGCCAGACTTGGCTGTGCTTTTCCCTCTTTGTGACTCTGCAGTGCTGCGTACATCTGAGAACGCTATAGAAATATTTAATAGCAGTAGGTCCTCCAGAAAGGGCGGAAAAAAAAAAAAAAAAAGAGTCCAGGGCCAAACTTGGCTATGCCTTTCCCTCTTCTTTCATCACAGAGTGTTTGGGACAGGTTAAGCCCAGACGAGCAAAAAATAAAAATCCTTGTAGCACTCACTGGTTCCTGTTAAAGTGGCACATCTGCCATTCCTTTTTTTGTTCATATCTTGCCCTGCCGTAGTGTAAGTGTGCACTGAATAACCAATAGGCTCCCACATTACCACTCAAAAGTCTTATTCATAGGTACTTTTCATTTTACCAACATGAGTAAAAAAAAGTGTTCAGAAAACAACACTGCTCAGTTATTTCAGAAAAGAGTCGCCACAAACCAATGAAGGTGCAGCGTCAACTGCTGATGTGGCAATTTCAGACAAAGACATTGCAGAGGCTGGTCCATCAGGGGAAATCTTTTCAGCACACACTCTGCCAATTGATAAATCTAAGCACCTCTTATCCAGCATAAACAAACAATGGTTTAAAAGAGTTTGATTGGCTAATGATCAAAGAAAATGGTATGTGGTGCTCATTGTTCATGAAATATTCAAACAAACACCTCCCAAGGAGGGAGTTACCTTGGGTAAATGTGCCATGCACAAGAATTCGAAAAGAAAGCTTGCTGGACCATGAAAAAAGTAAAACACACATTGAGTCTTCTTCTGATCTTTTAGGAAAACGTGTACTAGAGCAAACTGGAATCAGTCAAATTGAAAGATCTGTATCTATGTTAAATAACTTACAGAGAGATGCCTTTGTGGGAGCTTTAAGATCCATGTATTGGTTGGCAAAAAATGAGTTATCACATACAACGTTGTTTGAAAAGCTGTTGGAACACTGTAAAGAAATGGGTTGTTCCTTTTTACAACATCTCAATGTTGGTAAAAATGCACATTACACCTCAGAAAGAATAATGCAAGAGCTGCTGGATGTCTTAGCATCAGAAATAAAGTCTAACATACTGAAAAATATGCACGCTGAAAATTTTTTCAGTATTCTGTGTGATGAAACCACAGACATCTCAGTTGTAAAACAATTAATTATTTACATTAAATTTGTTTGCCAGGTCACTAAACAGGTCAAAATTAGTTTTCTATCACCCGCAATATGAGTGATGGCAAAGCGGAGACTATAACCAACACACTGAGTGAGACTATGGACATACTAGGCTTGAAAACTGCTAATCTGGTTGGACTAGGGTCAGATGGAGCAGCTGTTATGATTGGGAAACAGAAAGGTGTGGCAAAACTGCTTAAAGATAAAACAGCTGGACTCTTGGTCAACTGCCACTGTGTAAACCATTGATTGGTCCTTGCAAGTGCCCAAGCAGCAGCTGCCATACCTTATTTAACAAAACTGAATGACAACTTAAGGCAGCTGTTCTATTTCTTCCAAAATTCTTCAGTTAGGATGGCTGGTTTAACAGAAATGCAAAATATTCTGAACATTCCCCAGATTAAGCTGAAAATGGCCAGTGACACTAGATGGCTGTCTCATGCCTCTGCAGTACAGTAACTACGACAGTGCATGATGAGTGTCATAGCTGCGCTGGAAAGAGAGGCCACTGAACGAAATGACATCACAGCTGAAGAATTAAGCAGATGTATTAAAACGTACAATTTTATTTCCTCTCTGATGATGCATTCAGATGTATTACCTTTGTTGTCCAACTTATCTAAGGCTTGGTAAAGGCAAGATGTCAATCTTACCGAAATTGAGCCAATTTTGCTCGCCACAAAATTGTCCATCATGTAGTTGAAAGACACTCCTGGGAGATATTTTCAAAGCCTTCATCTTTGTCTGGCAGAAGAATGGTCAGATCTCCGCACTGTCTATACACAGAGTGATGCAATGGCATTCAAAATTGCAATATATGATAAATACCTAGAGACAGTTGTCAAGCACCTAGATGCAAGATTCCCTGACATGCCAATTATTTCCAGCTTTTCAAAAATTTTCAATGCAGAAACTCACGATTCAAGCGAGTCTGCTGAAATTCTTTTTGCTCATTACTCTAAAAATGGTAGCCCTCCAATTTTAAAATATGAAAGTAGCAGGCAAGAATGGACAGTTGCATCAAAAATGATCAGAAGTCAATCATACAAAGACTTCAATCCAAAACAAATTTTACTAAAAATGGCAACAACATTAGAGCTCAAAGAGTCGTTTCCAAATTTAGCCAAACTAGCTCATATTGGGCTAGTGGTCCCAGTGAGCACAGCTGAATGTGAAAGGGGGTTTTCTGACCTTAAAATGATCAAGTCATGTTTGAGAAATCGCATGAATCAAAGCACGCTAAATAATCTCATGCTGATCTCCTTGGAGGGCCCAGATCCTGAGGACTTTGATTATGGGAAAGCTGTAGACAACTGGGCCTCTAGGAAAAAAAGAAGAATAAATATTTAACTGAAGACACCTTCTGCATATGCAAGTTGGCTTTGAAGGTAAAATTATGTCCTTACCTGATAATTTTCTTTCCTTTAGTCACAGCAGATGAATCCAGAGACTAGTGAGATGTATCAAAGCATCCAAACGTAGAGAGGGAAATAAAGAAGCGAACGGGAAATCCCTCGCCCCCAAATCCTGCCCTGTAGCACGTGTCCAAAGAGATTCTACATTCCAGAGAGTATGTTACCCACGATCATACAGAGGCTACCCTCCCTAGCCTATGTGAAAAGGAGCCATCCTTGCCTGAAAGCACCATGAGTGGAAAACACAGCTACATCCCACGAATAGAATGAGTGCAAAGCAGCCTCCCATCATATCTGACAGGCCCCAAATATCCTCCTGTGGAATGGAACCATCATACCTGGCAATGGTCCTTAGCTGATGTCAAAACCCATGAGCACCACCGCAGACCAGACCTTTTCCTCGCAAGGGTCTAGGGCATCAAGCCTGGAAACGGGACAAGGGAAGACTCCTCCTCTAACTGAAGGCCTCTGAAGTGCAAATCTATACAGCTCCCTCAGGAGGCAAACTGTTGACCAAAGTCAAGAAGAATGCCAGAGGAGAAGCAATACAACAAAACTGTACCTGGGCCCTGAAGTGACAAGTGCCTTTCCCAGAGCCTCCAAATAGATACTGCAACAACATCAGACACTGAGATATCTGATCCAACTTTTAGCCCACTCCTCCACATGAATGACCCAGAAGGAGTGGAAAGAAAAAACTCTGATCCAGAGAGAAAGAGCTGCAGCTAGCCCACAACTAGCCTAGCCCCAGCTGTCAGCCGGCCGGGATAAAACAAGGTACACTAGGCTGCCAGTGAAATGGTGCCCCAGTCAAGGCCAACCTCAACTAGGGCCTGCTGAATAGTGAGGGCAAAGGAATCACTGCCGGAGGCGGTATCCCTCCTCCAAGAGGAGAAAGACTGACAGCGGTGGCACCGGCAACTGCAGTGACACCTCCCTCTTTCGTGGCGGGAGGGAAGGGCCTTGGCTGACCGCCCTCAGGGCCTGTTACTGCTCGTGCGCGACTACGCAACAAAGTAGTAACAAACTCCTCCCACCGGCACCTCTCCAAAGAGAATGGTGACTTCTGTAGCCCCGTGCCCACAGAACAAGTGAGCTTATGGAACTTAGGTAGCCAAGTTCTTCAAAGGGGGAGGGGGAAGGGACCTGAGAGCCAGGTGTTGCCCCCCCAAAATGGCACTGTACAGCCCCCATCCCGCAGCTCAACTGAGGCCTGAGCCACAGGAACCTTTCTTCCCTGAGGCCTAAAGCCACAGGAATCTTTCTCCCCCACTGAGGCCTAAAGCCACAGGAACATTTCTCCTCCACTGAGGCCTAAAACCACAGGAATATTTCTCCACTGAGGCCTAAAGACACAGAAACATTTCTCTTTCACTGAGGCCTAAAGCCACAGGAACATTTCTCCTCCACTAAGGCCTAAGCCACAGGAACATTTCTCCTCCACTAAGGCCTAAGCCACAGGAACATTTCTCCTCTGAGGCCTAAGCCACAGAAATATCTTTCAAAATCCACCGTAGAATCCAGGAGCTGTGAGGAATCCCTGTAGTCCAGAAGGCACCACATCTAGTAGAGTAATGGACCTGGGAGGTTTCCAGGTGTTAACTTGAAGAGGGTGAGATAGGGACACTGGGAGGGCCCAGGTGTACCTTCAAAGCTGAAACTTGATGGATGTAATCCTACTAGTTTCTGGATTCATCTGCTGTTGATGACGAGGAATATTTTTTTCTTTTTCTTCATTAGGTTTCCCATATTTTTTTTTCATTGTTTTCACTTTTCTTCCTGACAGCGACAATACTTGTGGTGCTTGGTTTATGTCATAATAATTGTTATTTAAAATTTTTGTTAGGATTGCAGGATCCTGAATTGGATACTTTTTAAATTTAATAAAAATATTCTGGCACAAGTGTTGAACCTTAAAAAAGGTTTGAAAATAATTAATGATAATAAACTAATAAAAATAGTACACATTTAATTTTCCCCACCACCAAATTTCCCCGTCCCACCCCACCCGGCTACTTTTTCATGCCACCCGGCTGGAAAAAATTTCTGGGGAAAACACTGCGGTATATAAATTTTTTAATAAATAAATAAATACAAGCTCTGGAATCTTTAGAGCTTTTGCATTGCTTGAAAATTTAGACTCAGAAATGGTTACGGGGCTGGAGAAGTTGCTGTACTGTGAGAGGTTAGAGAAACTAGGCCTCTTCTCCCTTGAAAAGAGGAGACAGAAGGGACATGATTGAAACATTCAAGATAATGAAGGGAATAGACTTAGTAGATAAAGACAGGTTGTTCACTCTCTCCAAGGCAGGGAGAACGAGAGGGCACTCTCTAAAGTTAAAAGGGGATAGATTCCATACAAACGTAAGGAAATTCTTCTTCACCCAGAGAGTGGTGGAAAACTGGAATGCTCTTCCAGAGGCTGTTATAGGGGACAACACCCTCCAGGGATTCAAGACAAAGTTAGACAAGTTCCTGCTGAACCGGAACATACGCAGGTAGGGCTGGCCTCAGTTAGGGCACTGGTCTTTGACCTAGGGGCCGCCATGAGAGCGAACAGCTGGGCATGATGGACCACTGGTCTGACCTAGCAGCGGCAATTCTTATGTTCTTGGGTCAATCCATAACATCTGATAGTTACGTGTAGTTTGATTTCTGATAAAGATTGATTTTTATATTTGTATTTCAGACATTGTAATAAAGGTTCCGTAAATTACAGAATTTGTATGTACCCAGATATATCAAGAAAAATTCAGAAGAGAAAAATGTTTTTGCTGTTGCATCCTGCTATTCTTTATTTCATCTGGAGGAATGATGGAGAAAGAGAGTGGAGATAGGACTTCCTCTCCCATAAAATTACGGTAGAAGTAAATACCTGAATTCTATTATATATCTCCCAATTGAGATCTTCATGTTTTTGGCTTGCTTTACTTTTATAGTTTATTTCTTCTTTTGGCTTTCCTAAACTTGAATCTTCCTATATATAGTGGACATCAGATCAGGGATAATTACCTACGAAAATTATATGAATCATTGTTTTTCTCTTTTCTGTAGAAGTCTATAATTTAAAATGTCAATAAAAAATAAATACTCAGAACTGTCTTGAATTTCAAGCAGAAATTTCTGATTTAGTAAGACATTTTTGGGTTATTTGGGAAGATGTTGGGGGTTCCATTTTTTCCAGACACCATGTATATTGCCCCTAATGAGGAAACAAGTCTTTTTAAGATCACATAATTTAAATGATTAATGTTACTCACAAGCCTGAAAATATTCCAATGCCAAACACATTTACCAGTTACATTCAGTGATCCACAGAGTAAAATGCATGCAAAAAATGTTACCATTCAAATCAGTAATATACAATACAAGGAAGAAGTAGGTTCATACCTCGAGAATCCTCTTTCCTGTAGAACAGCATACGATTCCTTACGGATGAGATATACTTCAACTTGCAAGTTGCTTGCAGAAGACATCAATCATTTCTTTCTCCCCTCCCCCCATCCCTTTGTCTCTCTGGGCAATGCCCTCTCTCCTCAGTCTGTACCAATGCAAGTAAGAACCCCTAGGAGAGGAAATGCAAACAAAGGGGGGGGGGCAGAATTCCCCGATCCAGATAAGTTTGATCTGTTCTGAAATAGTAAATAAGAGATAATAAGCAACTACCCAACAGAGCAACAAATAATGGTGGAGAAAGAAATCTGTGTACCTGTGTACAACCAGCACAAATACTTGTACAGCTCTTAACAAAACAAAATGTGCTGATATCAATCTCGGCTCTAGGTATTCAAAGGATTCTCTTTCTCTTCCTTGGTTGCCTCATGCCAAGCTGCTGGATATTCTTCCCAGCCTACAGACCAACAATGGTGAGGCGTAAGGAATCGTATGCTGTTCTACAGGAAAGAGGATTATTAAGGTAAGAACCTAATCCTTCCTTTCTGCTCAAACAGCATGCGATTCCTTATGGATGGAATGTACTAGAGTAGTCCTTTGAGTCTAGAACGGGACAGATGAGCCTGTGACCAGCACAGACGACCCAAAAGCCCCGTCCTTTTGTGCTATGTGGCTGCCCTCCAAATTTCTTCGGGCAGCACTGCCCTTGACTCTCCCCAGGAAGAAGCTACACTTCAAATTGAGTGAGCTTTCATGGTAAATTGGTGACTGCTTTCCACAGCCAATGTATGTTGAAGAAATAGCCATGCAGATCCATCAGGCAATAGAAACTTTATGGCCAGTTTTTCCTGATGGCTAGCATTGGTCAAGACAAAGAAGTGATCCAACAGGCGAAACTCATGTGTCACTTCAAGATAATGAAGAACTCTCTTGACATCCAGCAGCTTCAATACTTTGTCCTGTTTCTTCTTGCCTGTGGGCTGAAAAGCAGGAACCTGTACTTCCTGATTGACATAATATGCTGAAACCACCTTTGGCAGAAAGGAAGGCATGGTGCACAAAGACAATGCCTTTGTGAATCTGAGGAAAGGCTCTCTACAAGATAACGCCTGCAGTTCCGAGACTCTTCTAGCCAAAGCAGTCGTGATCAAGAAGACCGTATTCATGGCAAGATCCATGAAAGATGAATCAGACAGTGGCTCATATGGCACTTTAGTATCCACTCCTGCTACATGAGCAGCTGTGATGGCCTGCAGATGGGCTTCCACCCAGCAAAACAATAATTTGTCCTCTGCCTGCAGAGCAGTACTCTTGGATCCCCTTGCCTGTTGACGTACGCCACGGCTGTGGCATTGCTGAAGAAGACCCTGACTACTCTGTTTATTTATAATCCACCTTTCTCAAAGTGGAGTACAATAAAATACACACAATAAAATTAACTTACAACATAAAAATACCATCATAAAAAAAGGAAAATCCATACAGTCAAAACAACTAATATCATAAACCAAAATTACTATACAATTATTTCTCCTTCTTTTCAATAACATACATCAATAAATGAACAGCTGTATAGTCATGTCATAACTACAGTTTCAACTACCATACTTCATAAGGCAGAAAAAATGATGTTTTAATAACTTTTTTAAAACACTTAAACTTCTCTGTCTCCTGGAACATCCAAACCTCTGTCTAGAGCCCTGAAAGGGCCCTTAGGATGAGGAACCTGCAGACCCATAAAGTGGTTTTCTATAGCCGCTAAAGAAACCATAACTGGAACTGCAGAAACCTCTTAGTTTACTGTACACCAAGGACTTAGGACGATGATCCATCGCGCTGGTCATCAAGTTATCCAGCCCTTTTCCAAAAAGCATCTGACCCTTGAAAAGGAGCTTGCTCAAGGAAGCCTTAGATGTCGAATCTCCCACCCACTGCCTGATCCAAAGAGTTCTGCAGGCGGAAAATTGTATAAACTGACACTTTACTCATGACTCTGAGCATGTCATAAATGGCATCCGCCATATAGTCCACCCTGGCAAGTATCACAGGAGGGCATCCGGCTCCTTCTGAAGTTGGGGGGCTGTCGAAGCATCTTATGGCAGGAAGCCACAGTTGCAGCTTTAAGGCCTAAGGGCAACACTTCAAACTGCTTTTTGAGGTCTAAGTCCACTCTGCGATCCTGAAAATCCTTCAGGAATACTCCTCCTTCAATAGGCAGAGAAGTTGTGGGTTCAAATCCCTCACTGCTCCTTGTGACCCTGGGCACATTGCCCCAGATACATTAGATAGAGTTTGAACCTGCCGGAAGAGATAGGGAAATATGATAAAGTACCTGAATGTAAACCACTTAGGATATAAGTGGTATATAAATAATAAAATAAATAAATCCACCTTAGGTGTGATAAGCAAATGCTGGAAATCAGAAACCATAGAATATCATTTCATTATCACCCTGGACCCCAAGAGAGTACCCTCTGGTGCATCCCAATGCTCTGTTATCATCCTGGTAATATCTGGGTGAGAAGGAAAGCACGTAGACTTTGATTTTGTACTACTTAGCAGCGATAGTTGGACAGCAGAAACTTGCAGGGTCTCTAGATCCAACTCCCACAGAGAGACCGTAATAACCTCAGTTAGATCCACCGGTTTAAATAGCCTGCACAGCATCGGATCCTCTCCCTGGTCTAGGGCTATCATCGACCTCTGGTTACCTGCCCCAAACTGAAAACTAGAATCCTCCAAGGAGGACACATGATGGGAAAATAATGGAATTGCATCCGACCCCAAATCATCCCAGTCCTTTTCTGACTGGACCTCTGGTTCCAGCAGCTCTAACAGCTGCCACAAGACTGTGGAAGAAAACTCCTCTGAGCACTGACAGATTGGCTTACAGATGGAGCCAACAACCCTTTGTGCTTCTGGTAAGCTGCATATATCAAAGACACAAAATGAGCATCAAAGACCTGACCTGGAACTTCTGGGGACCTCTGTCGGTCTATCACATGTCTCCTTTCAAGGTCTGGGGCATTTGCGCAAAGGCGCTTTGCTGGCAATGCTGAATCATGATTTAGAGCAGGGGTGGGCAATGAGGGCCACAATCCAGTTGGGTTTTTAGGATTTCCCCAATGAATATGCAAGAGATCCATTTGCATACAATGGGAGGCAGTGCATGCAAATAGATCTCATGCATATTCATTGGGGAAATCCTGAAAACCCGACTGGATTGCGGCCCTCGTTGACCACCCCTGGTTTAGAGGCTCTAACAAGGCTTTATGACCCAGATCTTGAGCTTTCTGCTCCTCCTAACCCAGTGGTCTCAAACTCAAATCCTTTCCATGGCCACATTTTGGATTTGTAGGTACTTGGAGAGCCTCAGAAAAAATAGTTAATGTCTTATTAAAGACAATTTTGCAGGAGGTAAAACTCTTTATAGTTTATAAATCTTTCCTTTTGGCTAAGTCTTAATAATAATATTGTAATTCATAGCTAAAGAGACATATGAACAAAAACTGTTTTATTTTACTTTTGTGATTATGACAAACATACCGAAGGCCTCAAAATAGTACCTAACGGGCTGCATGTGGCCCCTGGGCTGTGAGTTTGAGACCACTGTCCTAACCATGGAGTGATCAGAAGGGGTTAAACCTATGGCGCCCACCACTGCCTCACGTACACTGAAGCACACAGGACAAGGACGCTCCCCAGTCGACCATGCAGCATAAAGCTGGCATGATATAGGGTCTAAACCACCTGAGGAGTCCATAAAAATTGATTTTTATCAATACTGAGGCAAAAGGAGACTTTTAAAATAAAATTGGAAAATACAACATAGCCACCACAGCAGCATTTTGATACCAAAAACCAGCCAATGTGAGCAAAATCAAAAGTTCTAAAACAATCAAAAGACCCTTTGGACAACCCCAGAAACCTTTAGTTTGCTTATATCAGACCCACCCTAATTTTCCCATAGAGAGTAATGAGCTGTACTTACAGACTTACCTTGTGCAGCTGGAAATGGAGAAGGCATTTCTGTTCAGACAAGGGTAGTTCTAGCGGCTTTGTCTCTTTGGGCTGGCTGCATTTTATTAAGGCTCCACAAACCTGAAACCTTCGACCCCCTCAGATTCCCACACAATTCTTCAGGGGGGGAAAGGTGGCAGCGAAACCAACCTCCACCAAGCCTCCCGGCCAGTTGCAGGTTCAAATCAGCCTGCACTCAAGCACCTGACTCCACAGGGGCAAGCACTGCTCCCAGGGGACCTAACCCCAAGCTCCCAAGAGTTAACATAGGCTGGCCAGACAGGTACTCTTTCAAAAATGTGGTTCTCCTGGCTGCAGACCCCAATGTCTAATCCTTCTCCCAGGCAGAGCTATCTCAGAGAGTAAGCCTCAAAAGGATCAAATTAAAACGCGAAAATAAAAATTCTAGTGCAGAACAGATGAAAGGACATCTTCTCAACTTGCTTGCAGAGTTAAAACTGAGGAAAGGGTGCAGTGCTCAGAGAGAAAAGGGAGCGGAGAGGAGAAAATGACTGATGTCTTCTGCAAGCAACTCGCAAGTTGGGGTACATAACCCATCCATAAGGAATCATATGCTGTTTGCACAGGAATAAGTGATAGCATATGCATGACAGCTGTCCATACTACTGGAATGTATATTAATTTGCAAATTATTTTTCACATTTATACCCAAGACTCAAGAGTACTTCACATCATAAATTATATAATTTAATTAAGAAAATTCATTATTGCAATTCAATAAAAAATACAATACTGCTAACATGACTTTTCTTTCAATATTCCCCATTCTCTACACCCTAGCCACTACATTTATTGTTTATTGGAAGCTTCTATACCACTACTAATGACTGGGGAGTCAATTCTGAGCAGTCTGCAAGAGCTTCAGTAAAGGTGTTACAATATATAAGCTTCAATAATGGTATTACAGTACATTAGCTTCAGTAGTTGTCATATACTTGTCCGTCTTTATATTATTTGTGAGTTCACCCTTTCTTGTTCCAAGTGGGTGGTAGCCTGCTGTTTCCTCCATGTTGCTACTCCCCTAAATGTTTCTTTATTTGCTATGTGAAGAGTTAATTCCAACAAGAGATCAGAGCACCACTCCCAGTACCTCCCAAAAGGAAAGAGTAAGCACTTTTGATCTGCAAATCTGGTGACCTACCTCTGCAGATGGGTGGCTCTTCATCTATCCTAGAGATAGAATGGAGGCTCGAGAACATTACATGGCACTGAGAAACAACACAGCATAGATGTGTCATACTGGCTCAGATTAAGATCTAATGAATCCTGTATCTGTTCTCCAACAGTGGTCAATCTACATCACTAAGAGATAGCCAGTAGATTCCACAAAAATGTATTTCTTTTTTGTCATCCTAGGGACAAACACAGCATTTCCCAAGCCTACTTGGTTAATTTTAATGGACCTTTCCTCTAGAAACTTATCCAAACCCCTTTCAAACCCTAGCTATATTCAATATCTTGACCACATTCTTTGGCAACAAATTCTACAGCTTAACTACAGTGAAAAAAATATATATATTCTTTAATTTGATGTAAATCTGCTACCTATTAATTTTCTACAGTGCTCAAAAGTAAATGAAAATAGCCATTCCCTATAAAGAGATTAGGTTCTAGAATGTTGCCTGAGTAAGACTTGGGCTTCACAGTGTCTCTCTCATATTTTTAAGTTTTTAGTTCTATTTAGTTTTATTTTGTTGGTTTCTACTTTATTTTGTTCCTTTCATCTACCTTATTCATAATTTTACAGGGTTCTGTACTTTTTTCTTTTAATTTTCACTCGGGCGATTCAGAAAACATCTTGGATAGGAGGAGTTTGACAGTTAAAGAATCACAGCATAACTGTCTACTAACCTAAACACCTGGAATGGTTCATTTTCAGCAGAGGCCCTTCCTACCTGCGTATGGTGACTGGAGATCGCTGCGGGGAGATCATTGCTGGAGGTGGGGCCAGTGGAGGCATAGTGGATCGCTGCTGGTGGTTGTCTAGGTTGGGGCGGTGTCTGCTCTCTCACTGGTGGTGTCTCCGGATCCATGGAGTGGGACCGTGCCGTGAACTCCTCCTCCCGTTGTCTGATAGAGGCAGAGTGCTGTATTCTTCAGAAGCTGCCCATAAGCATCCGCTGCCCATGGAGAGCAGTGCGGCACGGCACTGGATTGTTCTATCTCTGTGCATCTTCTGCCTAGAAGCAATGAGTCGGGGCTGTAGCAGCTTGAAAGCTCGAGCTGATATCTGTCCCGTCTGGACTTTTGCCATTGGGATTATTTAAAATATGCTGAGGCAACAGAGCTGCTTCAGGAAATTGGACTTTTGGCAGACTTATTTGATTTTGGTTTTCAATTTTTGCTTCCAGTTTATGAATTATTTTAAATTTTATTCCATTGTTTTTACCCCTATTCTTTTTATTTTATTAACGGAATTCTATTGTTTAACAGTTCCTCCATTCTATTCCTTTTTACATATTACTTTAATTCATTTAGATACCATTTACATAGATGGTGCTCCTATCTATGGAATATTCTACATACTTCTCTCCTCTCCACTCCTTCCTGACCTACTTAGTACTCCCTACCCTCTTCTAACCTCTTCCTATGTAATGTCGCCTAGAGCTTGTATAGGTATGTGCAACGCACAAATGGAAGAAATAAAATAAAATAAATAATATATTTTCTATTAGATAGGGATGGTCCATGCCTGCTTGCAAGCATTCTGCAAAAGATGTCAATCACAGCTTTTCAGATCCACTTCCTTCTCCCCAGTCTCTTCTGTACCCTTCAGTATGTACCAAAGCTGGCAAAAGCCCTACAGAAAAGCACAGAAGGACAGGTATGGGGGGAATACCCCCCAACACCAAGTATCTAATCTGCTCAGAATTTTAAAACAATCACTACCCAAATAGTAAAGTAGTGAAAACATTGACAAACCTCTGAGAGAAACAATGAATGTAAGAAAAATACAAGTTAAACATGAACATAACAGCCTGAACATTTATGGAGCTCAATCATTCCTCCCATTTAAAAGCACAGTTACTTAACATAATAGGTGTTATTCAGGGACAGCAGGCAGATATTCTCACATGTGGGATGATGTCATCCATGGAACAGATAGTCGTAAGGTGTACCTTCACTTTAAGCTTTTAGCAAAGCTTCAAGACTGTGCACACTTCTCATACACAAGTACCTTCCTGCCCAACGCTGACTTGCGAGGTCATCATTTCTATGCCCAAGTGAAGAAGCCAACTAGGATAGGTGGGTGGGTTATAAGACTATTTGCCTGCTATCCTTGGATAACACTTGCTATGGTAAGTAACTGTGTTTTATCCTTAGACAAGCAGGCATCATATTATCATATGTGGGACTCCCTAGATTTAGTAAAGGGATGGAGGAAACATAAATGCCTCTCAGGAAACATAAATGTCGGTTGCCTCGCAAGAAAATCAGGTATACTATACTGTCTGATAAGAGGGGGCAGAGGCAAAGGAAGAAAATAAATAAAGATTAAGCAGAAGAACCTCATCCTCAATAAGAGGAAAAGGGGAAGAATCCAGGGAAAACTATATAAACGGAGGTTGTAGACAATAATAATAATAGACGATCCAAGCAGATAACCCCTAGAATCTTAATATTGCTTATTGCCTGTAAAGTGGTACCCATGATGGGAATGGAAGGAATGCATACAGGGAGAGATTCATCCATTCCAGAAGAAAAGCATCTGCCTCGAGGCGATGAGGAGAATAGATCCTGGAGCAGAACTGAGGCAGGTTGTGGTTGTGGGGAGCTGCAAAGAGATCTATCTGAGATGTTCCCCACTGTGAAAAAATGTGTTGAAGAGGTGAAGAATGGAGTGTCCATTTGTGAGGTTGAAGAAGACGACTCAAGTTGTCCGCCAAGCAATTTTTCACCCCTTGGATGTAGACAGCTTTGAGGAAGGTGTTCTGGCGGATTGCCCAGTCCCAAATCTTCAGAGCTTCTTGACAAAGGGAGGAAGATCCCGTCCCTCCCTGTTTGTTGAAATAGTACTTGGTCCTGAAGAAGATGTTGAAAAGCTTTGAGAACCTTGAGAATCGCTCTGAGTTCCAACAGATTGCTGCGATACTGACAATCTGTACTGGTCCAGTGGCCTTGAGTACGGAGACCATCGAAATGAGCGCCCCAAGCGTAGGTTGAGGAATCTGTTGTGAGTACCTTCTGATGAGGGGACGTTTGAAACAGTAAGCCTCTGGAGAGACTGGAAGAGAGCATCCAGCAGCGGAGAAACTGTCTCAATGAAAGAGTAATTGCAATGTGTCGAGAAAGTGGGTCGCAATCCTGCGTCCACTGAAATGCCAGGGTCCACTGAGGAATTCTGAGGTGAAGTCTGGCAAAAGGAGTCACGTGTACTGTGGAGGCCATGTGACCCAGAAGTACCATCATGTGTCTTGCTGATATGAAGGAGCAGGAAGACACTGTATGACAGAGTTGAAGGACAGCTTCCAGACATTGTTGCGGAAGGAATGCTCTGAGTTGGATAGTATCCAGAACAGCTCTGGGAAAGTTGATTTCGAATCCCAAACTCTGTAGGAACCACGTAGTCTGTTGGGTCGCTACAATAACCCCTTCAGATGTTGAATCTTTGATGAGCCAGTCGTCCAGGTAGGGAAATACCTGAAGACTATGGTTTCTGAGAGCTGCGGCTACCACTACCAGACACTTGGTGAACACACTCTGTGAGATGAAGTCAGGTCAAAGGATAGCACTCTGTATTGATAATGCAGATTCCCCACCCAAAATCTGAGATATTGATGGGAGGCCGGATGAATGGAAATATGAGTATAAGCCTCCTTGAGATCCAGAGAGCATAACCAGTCGTTCTGATCTAGGAGGGGATAAAGGGACGCCAGGGATAACATGAATTTGTTGAGAGCCCTGAGATCCAGTATGGGCCGTAGATTGCCCGTCTTCTTCGGAAAAAGGAAGTAACAGGAGCAAAAACCCCTGTTCTGCTGTTCCAATGAAACTGGTTCGATAGCATGGAGACGAAGCAGAGCTTGAGCTTCCTGAAGAAGAAGGGCAGTCTGGGATGGACTGGAAGGATACTCTCTTGGAGGAAGCTCTGGTGGAACCTGATTGAAATGAAGAGACTATCCTTCCCTGATGATTGACAGCACCCAGAGGTCGGATGTTATTGTCTCCCATCAGTGGTAAAAATGATAGAGACGACCACCAATAGGGGGAAGATAATTCAGAGACAGAACAATGGAGGTTATGCTCTGTTTTAAACAGTCAAAAAGACTGTGTAGCCTTAGGTGCAGCAGAAGGTTGAGGTTTTTGTTGCTTCTGAGTCTGCTGTTTCTTGGGAGGAGGGCGAGTATAAGGAGCCGCTCTCGGAGCAAAATGCCTCTGGTAAATAGGAGGAGGGCTTGCAGGCTTGGCAGGAGCTGGCTTTGGCTTAGGTCTGACTATAGAAGCAAAAGGTTTTTCATGTTCAGACAATTTCTTGGTGGCTGCCTCAATAGATTCATCGAAGAGGTCATTGCCTGCACAAGGAACATTAGCCAAGCGATCCTGAAGATTGGGATCCATATCAATGGTACAAAGCCAGGCAAGGCGGCGCATTGCTACAGAACAAGCAGCTGCCCTGGCAGACAACTCAAAGGCATTGTAAGAAGACTGAAGTAGATGTAATCTGAGCTGTGATAGAGAAGCTATGACTTCTTGAAATTCAAAGTGCTTTTGAGTGTCTAAATAACTGAGAAATTTAGGCAAAAGAGCAATGAGGAACTCAAAATAAGTGACAAAATGGAAATTGTAATTAAAGTCTTTAGAGGACATCGTGGCATTTTGATAGATGCGATGTCTGAACTTGTCCATAGTTTTCCCTTCCCTTCCAGGAGGAATAGTAGCATAAACCTTGGAAGGATGGGACCTTTTCAAGGAGGACTCCACAAGTAGGGATTGGTGAGATAACTGCGAATTCTCAAATCCTTTGCAATAGAGAGTTTTATATCTGAGTCCAATTTGCCTGGAACAGCTGGAATTGCATAAGGAGTTTCCAGGCATCTGGAAAAAGTCTGAGACAAAAGCTTGTGAAGAGGAAGCTTAAGTGACTCTGCTGGAGGTTGAGGAAGATGCATGACTTCGAGATACTCCTTAGAGTATTTGGAACCAGCATCCAATTGAAGGTCCAAGTCAACAGCCATCTGACGAAGAAAAGATGAGAAAGATAGCTGATCCGCCAATGCCTTGCCTTGAGAAGGACTCGAGGTCGAAGATGATGCTTCAGCATGAAAAAAGGCGTCAAAAGAACATGGAGACTTGGACGAAGCAATCGAAACCGCTGAGTCCTTGAGGTGCGGAAGTGGGGACCTCGATCGAGGAGTCGGTGGTCTAGTAGAACTGGAAGGTGTAGATCGAGGCTTAGTCGAAGAAGGGCGTTCTTTGGAAGAAAAGGTATGCCTGAAGTATGCCTCGATCATTTGTGAGAATGATGCTTGGAAGCAGATCTCGAGGATCGAGGAGACTTCAGTCCAAGCCACCAGGGAGTGGATAGGGCTGGAAGCTGTGGATCGAAGCTCCAGAGGCTCGATGGAGGAAACTCGATGCACTCCCAAAGACTCTGCTCCTTGTATAGAGTGTGAGGATTCCTGTCGAGGCACTTGCAAAGAATCTGCTCCTTGCTTTATGTGCATAGATGCCAGACCAGACACTCACAGAGACTCTGCTCCCTGCATAGAGAGTGTAGGCTCAGACTGAGGCATAGGAAGAGGTTCGACCTCGCGGGAGTCTGCAGAATGCCCAGGCTGGATTAGAGTAACAAGCTTCGGTCCCATGTTAGTAAGGAACTGAATTAACTGTTTCTCTAACATGGTCTGGAAAGAAGCCGGCAAGGATGGATCCACATCTGAAACTGGACCACCTGCTTTGGTAGGAGGTTCCAGAGAGGCAGTGGAATGTGCTTTGACTTGGAAGTCTTAGGCACTTAAGCACCACCGCTGGAACTTTCTGCTGAGCTATCTGACCTGAGGATACAGGGGAAGATACAGCAGACGTCGTCGAGGAAAGAGCTGCTGCAAACGAAGAAGGTCTGATGAGGCTCGAGGTCAAAGCAGTGGGGGCGAAGGCGAGTCCGAGGTCGGCTTCGGAGTCAAGGATGAGGTCAAATTCATCCTGAATAGCTTCTCCCATAAAAGTAGACAACGTTTAAGAGCTTGGGGTTGAAGAGTAGCACAGCGCTCGCACGACTTCGGGTAATGGTCTGGCCCAAGGCACTTGAGGCACCTACTGTGTGGGTCCGTGAGAGAAATCACATGCTGACATTGGCTACACTTCTTGAAGCCTGTTGTTGGCCGGAACATAGGAGGAAAAACAGCCACCGCAAAGTCGAAGCCTCTGGACTGCGGCCAAGCGGCCCGTCCCGGCAGCTGAATGGAAGAAAGAAATTTTTTTTTTTAAAGTAGAAATAAAAGAATAAAAGAAAAAACACAGCAAGTCGTGAAGAAAAAGAACACAAACCACGGTGAGAGAAGGCACGAAGTAACAAAGTTAAACGCAGAGAGTCAAAGACGGACTTCTCGGCTCCGCGGAAAACTGAGAACTGAGGAGATGTGCCCTGTGCTGGGTGGGAAGGCACTCGAGCATGCGCGGTGCGGCTGACTCGAAACTTCTAGTTTATACAAGCAAGTCTGCTTGCGAGGCTTCCGCATCGGGGCTCCGTCAATGATGTCACCCATATGTGAGAATAGGCTGCCTGCTTGTCCTGGGACAAGAAGTGTCTTCAGCAGCAGGCTAGCTACTCTACTGAAGAGGGCTTTAAACTAGAAGTGATGGGGCAGGGTTATCAAAGCCTCCCGGTGAGTATAAGCCCTCAGGTAAGTAAATCACTGAATACCTTACCTCTACATGGATGGGGAAAAGGTGCAATGTCTAGAAAGCAGTATATACTAATGCTCAAAGTATGGGAAACAAGATTCTGGATCTAGAAACTGTGATGGAAAAAGATGAGCTGGATATAGTAGCATTATGTTAAAGAGCAGTCAGGAAAGCAAAGATACAAATGGAAGAAAAAATAGTAGTCACGGTAAAACGGGGAGACAAGACTTTTTTTTAAGATATATAAGCAATAGGAAGAAGTGCAAAAGTGGCATTGTGAGACTCAAAACGTGAAGGGGAGGAATATGTAGAAACTGATAAAGAAAAGGCTGAATTGCTTAACGAAAATTTCTGTTCTGTGTTCATGGCTGAAGTGTCAGGGGCAGGACCACAGAAAACAAACGCAAATATGGCATGAGCCCACCTCACCACGTCTAGTCTAGGGAAGCCGCCGCCATCGACCTCAAGACTTGGAGGAAATCCTGTGCCCAATGACACCGGGACGCCGTAAGCAGGCGAATCTGAGATTGCAATTTGCTCACTTGGGTCTCCAGGAGGAAGACCTTCCAACAAGGAGGTGTCGAACAGAACTTCTAGATACTCCAGGTGCTGAGAAGGAGACAACCGGCTCTTGGCAAGGTTGACAACCCAGCCAAGCGATTGCAGAAACTTCACCACCCGAGCCGTGACCTGGGTGCTCTCCTGGAACAACTTTGTTTGAATCAACCAGAATGCCCTCTTTTCGCAATGCCGCTACAATGACAACAATCACCTTGGTGAACGTCCGGAACCATGGCCAGACCAAAGGGAAGCACACAGAATGGATAGTGTTGCCCCAAGATCGCAAAAACGCAGGAAACTATGATGAGAGGCCCTAATAGGAACGTTCAAGTAGGCCTCCGTCAGATCGACAGAGGTCAGAAAGTCCCCCGGCTGAACCGCCAGAATCACAGACCGCAGAGTTTCCATTTGGATGGAAGGCATGCGATGAGCCCTGTTGACCCTGAAAAGTCCCTTCTTTCTTTGGCACTACAAAGTAAATCGAGTACCAACCTGTGCCCCACTCCTGAGGGGGAACTGGAACAACCGCGTGGAGATCCAACAATCTTTTAAAGGGTCTGGTGAAAGACCTGTTGCTTCCACACCACCTGCGAGGGAGAAGTGAGAAAATGATCTGGCAAAGAATGGGCGAACTCCAGAGCACAGCTGTCCCAAATCACCTCCAGAACCCACTGATCTGATGTGATCTCTGCCGACTTTGGATAAAAAAATCACATAGCCAGGTGTCCACCGAAGCCAAGACGGGCACAGGGCAGGAGGCATTGAGCAGGATGGGCTGCAGGGGACCTGGCGGAGGCGCTACCCGCACCCCGGCGGGCCCCTCAAAAGGGCTACAAGTGCTGAAAGAACCTGCCTCTAGAAAGCCCAGGAGATTGAAAGAGGCGGTCCCTCGACCAGGGCGGAAGCGGCAGAAAACACGCCCACGAGCAGCACCACCCCGAGCCAGCAGCCTAGGCCTAACCGCAGGCAAACGAGGCACTTTAGATTCAGTTAAAGTCTGATCCAACTTGTCCAAGTCCTCACCAGACAAGAAAGATCCCTTAAATGGGAACTTAGTCAACTTAGCTTTGGATGCCATATCGGCCGACCAAGCGCAAATCTACAAGGTACGGCTTGCTGCCACTTCAAACACCAACAACTTGACAGAAGCTCACAATAGATCATACATGGCATCTGAAAGGTAAGAAGCACCCAATTCAATTTTGGCAACTTCGTGCTTCACCAATTCCCAATCCTCAGATTTACTGTCAAGCACATGCTTGGCCTATCGAAAACATGCCCAAGCCACCAGCCCGCCAGAGCTGACACATCAAAAGTTTAAAGCTTCAAAGTTTATTCAAAGTGTTTGATTGAACACTTATCCAGCAGTACAAAGCATTGAACAAAGTATTTAAAAATTACAGGAAGACAAACATATCTGCATTATAAACATATATGTATTCATTATTGGACAAACCAGGACTAAAGAGACAAACTCAAGCCATTAAAACAATAGGAAAACGGGGCAGAAATACAATTTTTTATAGAAAGAATACATAAAAGGAAAATACAATAGGAAATGGGAAATAAAATTAAAAAAAAACAAAAAAACTCTATTTAAGGAGGGACTCCAACCACCAGCGACTGCAGAGAGTCCTCATCCCCTTCAGGAATATAGTACAGGCGGGCCATGGAGCGTGAAAAACAAAAAGGCATCTCCAGCCACTATACGAGCATAATATCCCGAAATCCTGCTGCATAGGAAAAGAGTGGGAAGCAGAGGGAACCACCTTAAGCAAGGGGTCCACTGTATGCAGGGGCTCCAACACGGTGTCCTCAAAGTGCAACACAGAGGAGACCAGAAGAATTAGCTCAGGAAGCACATCCTGAAGAAAAAAGCGCACTACAGACGCATCTTCGCCAGCAGGCAAGCGCTCAAACCCACCGCTGGCGGAATCTGACCCCCCAAGAAGATCCTGGAAAGCTCCCCACAGGTCCAGCTCCTCCACAAGCACATCTTGCTCTTCTAGACAAAAAAACCTCGTCCCAATAGACCCTCGGCTGTTAGATTACGTTCTGGGAATAGACACAAAAAGAGACTAGTCACAAGGAACAGGAAAAAGGAGGAACAACTGGAGAACAGGGTCTAGGTTAGGTAGTTGTTCCAGGCTCACCCCCTTCCTGCCTCTTCCCAGCAAAACAGAAAGGGAGAGGTTAGATCAAGACAGTCTTGCTGGTTTTGGAATCTAAAAAGTAATGGCAGAACTGCATTTCAAGCCATTCCTCAGAAATTAATCCTTGAAAATAACACATGCAAAACTGAAAATATCTCAATTTCCTGCCTTGAACTAAACATAACCCTTGGATCTTATCTGAATGTAGATAAAAGTAAGAACACTGTAATTCAGTGTGCATAATCTTACCCACACTAAATGGCCAATTTATATAGTAAACTGCTATGCTTTCTACTAGTGTTACTGATTAATCACTATAAACGTTTGCAATTAATGGCAATAAAATTAAAGCTATAAATACCAACTCCCACAGTCTTTACATTATTCATCCCTCTCAAAAAGATCCCCATATAAGCAGCCCAGGCCTAACTTAAGGATGCCCTGGTAGTCTAGGGTAAGTTGGGTAAGAGCGATCTCCTGTAATTTCTGCCCATGCTGGTTCCAGGTTCAAAATGGCAGCTGCAACTTGTAGTGGTAGTCTTGCAATACTACTGCTAAGGGTAAGAATTGATACTTTGAACCCAGAAACAGCAGGGTTAGGAGCAACTGCAAATTGCTGTTGCCCAGCCTACCCTAGACCACAAGGGCTTCCCTAAGTTAGGCCCTGGGGGAGAAAGAGGAGCCCTACAGGGAGGATGGGAGATTGTCAGGATGAGGATGGATGAACTAGGGAAGTATGAGCTTTAGGAGGCCTGAAAGCTCTTTGGAGGGGACAGATTAAGGAAAGCTACCTCCCCTTCCAATATTCAGTCCACTATCCATTTAGCTAACTGGGTATTGCCACTATCCACTTAACAGCTCAGATAGTGCTACATCAGGTCAGAGGGGATACTGAGCAATACTATCCAGACACTGATAAATACAAATAGCTGCAATCAACATTTTTAAAGGGGTGATTAATTGCAATTAAAATTTTTTATCAAACAGCAGCTATATAATTCATCCATGTAAATGTATTTTCAAAATTGTTCTCCATGGAACTAATACCAGTTTGAGAGAACATCTACAGCTCTACTTGGGTTTTCTTGATCTAATTCATACTTTTAGGAATTAGGAGTAGGAAGATTCTACTTCTAAAGCAAAATGATAACTTACTGTGCTCTGTAATCAAGCACTTATCAAATTTTCTGTGGTTATTACCCCATTATAGCGGCCACAGAAAACACATAACCCTATGGAGGCACAAGCTGACTAAGTTTATACGGAGCCTGCCCAGGTTTCAACTCCTTTTAGAGTCACAATTCACACTTTGGGAAGCCCTGATGTAAGCAATAGAGAATGACACTGGGACAAATTTGTCCCTATCCCCGCAAAATCCAGTTCCGTCCCTACGAGTTTTATCGCTGTCCCTGTCCCATTCCTATAAGCTCTGCCTTAACCCCACAAGCCTCAAACACTTATGATTTTAAAGTGTTTGAGGCTTATGCACATGAGGGCGGAGCTTGCAGGAATGGAGCAGGGACAGGAAAATGAATTCCCACGGGGACAGGGAAAAATTTGTCCCCATGACATTCTCTTGTAATTAGCCTTGATTGATGCCCTTCAGCTGAAAACTGATGCTGCAGCACCCAAACTGAGACTAATAGGATAGCGGTAAACAGAAATGCAAAGGGAAACTAACTAGCATGTAATGACTTTCAGCTATTTTTTTAAATGTAACTGGTTGAAGAACTACTTTGTTAACAACAAATATCTAATATAATAAAACGGTAAGCCATGCATGCGCATTTCCTAAGCGTGGGTCCGTTTTCCGTGAGCTGTAGCTAGGAAGTGCGCATGCGCGGCTCACCCCCTGCCCTCTCCGTCGTCTCCCGGCTCCAGCAGCGTCACAGTTTTCAAAGAGCCACGCAATTGTTTCAACGCGGAACCACCAGCCGTTAAAGCTCCTGGCACTGACTCCCGACGGTGGAGGAGAGGCAAGGTAGAAGAAGATTTCCGCCGCCCCCCCCTTCCCTTACCGCGGCCCCGACTGACGATTTCAGCAGCGTGTCCAGCAGTCTTCACACGCTGCTTCGGGCCCTTCTACTACCCTGATTTGCTCCAGACGTGCCAGAGTAAATCAGGCCAGTAGAAGGACCCGAAGCAGCGTGTGAAGACTGCTGGACACGCTGCTTGAATCGCCATGTGTACTCGGACCCGCGGGAAGGGAAGGGAAGGGGGGCCGCCGGCAAAGGACTCGGGCCCGCGTTTGTAGTCGCGACTGTGGGAAGGGAAAGGGGGTAGAGGAAACAATAATGCTGCTGCACAGGGAACTGGTGTGGGGGGAGGGAAATGGAGGGGGAGGGAATGCTGCTTTGGACACACAGACAAAGGGAGGAAGGGAGACAGAAAGACAAGAAGAAAGACACAGGTGCAGGGAGATATACAGAAAGACAAACAGACAAAGGGGGCCAGGGACAGAGACAGACAGAAAGAAAGACAGCGGGAGTCGCGTCAGGAGGGGTGCGGGATGCCGCAGAAGGAACTTTTCCAATGGGTGCAACTGGGCGGCTGTCGGGAACCTCTGATCAGGGGCAGAGCAAGGTAACTGTATCATAGGGATAAGAAGGAAGAGGGGGGGGAGAAAAAGGAAGGGACGCCTACTGCTGGACAGGGGGAGAAGGAAAGAGGTGCTGATGGACAGGGGGTGGGTGAAGAAAAAGGAACGGAGGCCTAATGTTGGACAGGGGGAAAAGGAAGGTGCTGCTGGACAGGGGGGAGGTAAAACAAAGGGAGAAGGGCTGCTGCTGCTGCATAAGGAGAGCTGTAAAGGGGTGGTGGTGGACACAGGGGAGGTAAAAGGAAGGGAGAATGGACAGGGGGGAGCAGGCAAGGGGTGGTGATGGACAGCCAAGGAAAAAGAAAGACAGAAAGAAAGAAAGCGGCTAAGGAGAGAGAGAGAGAAAAAGAAATAAAGAGAGACACACACACATATATTCTAGCACCCGTTAATGTAACGGGCTATAAGACTAGTCCATAAATAATATAGCAATGCCTCACCAGCAAGTGTTCTGGTGAGTGGCAAATGTATGCTGACTGGATCCGCAGACACAAGGTAAGGTCGGTCCTCTAGAGAATAGCCACACATCTGAAGTAATACCTTTCCTCTTGAAGAAGTATTGGTGCTACACTGAATTACTGCTTTATGGCATTCTTTGTAAGCTCTCAGCAGCACTTCTTCCTACAGAATTACAAAAAAAATGAATACACAAATATCTGCAGCAAAATTAAAGGAAACAACAACAACAAAAAAGATTTAGATTACCCCAAGGGCTTAATGAAAGTATTGTGACAAAATGTGTATGTATATTCTGTATATGCACTCTTGTTTGTGCATATACAGTATATTCCTTGGAAAACTAAACTGTGTAATACAGATAAAAGATTAACATAGTAACATAGTAAAATAGTAGATGACGGCAGATAAAGACCCGAATGGTCCATCCAGTCTGCCCAACCTGATTCAATTTAAATTTTTTTTTTTTTCTTCTTAGCTATTTCTGGGCAAGAATCCAAAGCTTTACCCGGTACTATGCTTGGGTTCAAACTGCCGAAATCTCTGTTAAGACTTACTCCAGCCCATCTACACCCTCCCAGCCATTGAAGCCCTCCCCTGCCCATCCTCCACCAAACGGCCATACACAGACACAGACCGTGCAAGTCTGCCCAGTAACTGGCCTAGTTCAATATTTAATATTATTTTTTGATTCTAAATCTTCTGTGTTCATCCCACGCTACTTTGAACTCAGTCACAGTTTTACTCTCCACCACCTCTCTCGGGAGCGCATTCCAGGCATCCACCACCCTCTCCGTAAAGTAGAATTTCCTAACATTGCCCCTGAATCTACCACCCCTCAACCTCAAATTGTGTCCTCTGGTTTTACCATTTTTCTTTCTCTGGAAAAGATTTTGTTCTACGTTAATACCCTTTAAGTATTTGAACGTCTGAATCATATCTCCCCTGTCTCTCCTTTCCTCTAGGGTATACATATTCAGGGCTTCCAGTCTCTCCTCATACGTCTTCTGGCGCAAGCCTCCTATCATTTTCGTCGCCCTCCCCTGGACCGCCTCAAGTCTTCTTACGTCTTTCGCCAGATACGGTCTCCAAAACTGAACACAATACTCCAAGTGGGGCCTCACCAATGACCTGTACAGGGGCATCAACACCTTCTTCCTTCTACTGACTACGCCTCTCTTTATACAGCCCAGAATCCTTCTGGCAGCAGCCACTGCCTTGTCACACTGTTTTTTCGCCTTTAGATCTTCGGACACTATCACCCCAAGGTCCCTCTCCCCATCCGTGCATATCAGCTTCTCTCCTCCCAGCATATACGGTTCCTTCCTATTATTAATCCCCAAATGCATTACTCTGCATTTCTTTGCATTGAATTTTAGTTGCCAGGCATTAGACCATTCCTCTAACTTTTGCAGATCCTTTTTCATATTCTCCACTCCCTCTTCGGTGTCTACTCTGTTACAAATCTTGGTATCATCTGCAAAAAGGCACACTTTTCCTTCTAACCCTTCAGCAATGTCACTTACATACATATTGAACAGGATTGGCCCCAGCACCGAACCCTGAGGGACTCCACTAGTCACCTTTCCTTCCTTCGAGAGACTTCCATTAACCACCACCCTCTGGCGTCTGTCCGACAGCCAGTTTCTGACCCAGTTCACCACTTTGGGTCCTAACTTCAGCCCTTCAAGTTTGTTCAACAGCCTCCTATGAGGAACTGTATCAAAGGCTTTGCTGAAATCCAACGCCTAAACGCTTGTTTAGGCCCAATGTTCTATTCCATAAGAATTAAAATCTATTAATGACATAACCTTAATTAAGTACAGCATGATTTTTTAACAGTTATTTAGCCCTTTATTTACTACTCCTAAGGTAAAATGTGGACCTACCTGTCAATTTCCTTTGCTCAAGTCCTACCAGTCCAAAGGAGAAAGTTTTGTTCTCCAGCCAGCAGATGGAGTTAGAGAAAAACGTTCAGGGCCAAGTTGGATAAAAATCAACGATTCTTTTAAAACAAATCAGACTTTTATAATTACTGGATTAATTTTTTAAATAAAATGCTTTTTTGAGGAAAAATCTATCTAAAGTTATTCATCATGAAATAAGGATTAGTTTTTAATTATGTAGCATGACGCTATATATTCATGCAGTGATTATATTTTATGGTCGTATTTAAATTTTTTGGCAAGTCTTGATGGATGGAGTAATGTCCACAACAATCCTGTTGTATGTGCTTGCATAACAGAAGAATAGAATGTCTTTCTTGTAGAAACAATTGACACCTCAGGAATAGCACATACAGCAGAATACTTACAGGAGCACTGTGTATTGATACACCTTCTTATCCAGTTTGTCTGTCTTATCTAGATTGTAAGCTCTTTTGAAGAGACTGTTTTGCCTCTATTTTGATGTACAGTGCTGTGTATATCTAGTAGTGCTATAGAAATGATTAGTAGTAGTAGTAGTAGTAGTAAGTAGCAACAAAATCTAAAATAATATGTAAACAAAAATTCAAATGTGTAGTACGCAGTTTAGTCAGACAATGCTACAAGTGTATACAAGATGAGAAGAAATTTAGAATAGCATGAAGAGAATACCAGAGCTAGTAACATAAGATTGTAGTGCTCATTTGATGCACCTCTTAGCCAAAGACTTCAGTGTCCCAGAAATAAAGACTATCATTGAAATTGCTACATACTTCCATAAAAATAATTTTGTAGCAGCTCTGAAAAGAACAGATGGAACCAAGCTGCTTCCAAAAGATGTTAAATGGAACTCTATAATGGATATCTTCTGGAAACTGCACCTTCAAAAAGCGAAGCTTGAAGAATGGTCTTAAATTTGACAGCTAAAATTTAATGCTAAGAAGTGCAAGGTCATGCATTTGGGTTGCAAAAACCCGATGGAACAGTACAGTTTAGGGGGTGAAGAACTTATGTGCACAAAAGAAGAATGGGACTTCAGTGTGACTGTATGTGATGATCTTAAGGTGGTCAAACAGGTTGAAAAGTTGACGGCGAAAGCCAGAAGGATGCTAGGGTGCATAGGAAGAAGTATGGCCAGTAGGAAAAAGGAGATATTGATGCCCCTGTATAAGACTCTGCTGAGACCTTATTTAGAATATTGTGTACAATTCTGGAGGCCACACCTTCAAAAAGATATAAAAAGGATGGAGTCGGTCCAGAGGAACACTACTAAAATGGTGTGTGGTCTTCGCCATAAGGAGTATGGGAACAAACTTAAAGGTCTCAATATGTATACTTTAGAGGAAAGGCGGGAGAGGAGAGATATGATAGAGACATTTAAATACCTACGTGGTATAAATGCGCATGAGTCAAGTCTCTTACATTTGAAAGGAAGCTCTGGAATGAGAGGATGAAGTTAAGAGGTGATAGGCTTAGGAGTAATCTAAGGAAATACTTTTTTTTACAGAAAGGGTGGTAGATGTGTGGAACAGTCTCCCCAGAGGAAGTGGTGGAGACAGACTGAATTCAAGAAGGCGTGGGATAGGGATGTTGGATCTCAGAGAGAGGAAGAGATGTTAATGCGGATGGGCAGACTAGATGGGCTGTTTGGGCTTTATCTGCCATCATGTTTCTATATTTTGAGCAGTATATCAAGAACTGGCCTATTCTGATGAGATATTAAGATTATACTGCTCAGAGGTGATTTCACTCCCCTTATAGAAGATTGATGGCGTCTTCAAACACCTCAGTATCCTATATCAAAGCTAGCTGAAAGTAATTGTTAGAAACATAGGGCTAGATTCTCAAAACTTTGCGGTAAAAACCAATGGGCTGCTGTCGCAGCTGTTATTGTAGCGATTTCAAAAAGATGAATCATTCTCTAAAAACTGCATGCAAATGAGGCTGGCGGAGAGTAGTGAAGGTTCACTAAATTTGCATGTGTCCATCACTGGTAATAGCTGTTGGCACATGTGCAGAATAAATGCAGAAATTTTTTAAAAAATCTAATCTAAAATCAGCAGGTGGGATTCCTGCAACCTCCTGCTGCTGGTCACTCCCCCCCCCCCCCGCCCCACAGCAGCGGAAGAAATGCCTACTCCCTCCCGCCACCATAGTCAAGCAAACCACCACCTCTCCACGGCATCAGGAGAGCTGCCCACTCCCTCCCCATGCCGAAGTCAAACACCCCACCCCCCATGGCAGCGGGAAAGATGTCTTGTCCACTCTCTCCCGCCATGATCACACAGTCCCCCGACTCTACCCACCTCCCCCCTCCACATGCAGCGGGAGAGATGCCCACTTCCTTCCGCCGTTTCTCAATACCCCCAACTTCCCATGTGCCCCCGATGACTCCCCCCCACTCCTCCCTACCTTATTCAGGAAGTCCGGCTGGAGGGATGCCTATCCTCTGGCTGGCCTTATGTAACCTGGGCTAATCAGAGCCTTAGGCCCATTCCTGGTGAATCCCAGGATGAACTGGGAAGGGGTAGGCTCGCTGGAACATCTCTCACAGTGTGGGGGGAGGGGTGTAGAGTCAGGGGCACAAAGGGAGTTGTCAGGGGTTTTTGGCCAATGGCGGAAGAGAGTGGGTATTTCTCCCGCTATTGGGGGGGGGTTGAGACCGAGGCATGGGGGGAGTTGTCAGGGGTTGGGCGATGGCAGGAGAGTGAGCATCTCTCCCATTGTGGAGGGGGAGGGGTTAGCAGTGTTGGTTGATTGTGCAACACAGCAGGAGAGAGTGGGTATCTCTCCTGCAGATCTTCAATTTGGGGTTTGTTTGTTTTTTTATTTTAATTTGCATGGGGAGGGGGTCTGAGCTGTCAAACCTTACTTTCCTGTCAGTGCCTGAGCCAATCAGCGCTCAGGCAATGATCAGAAAGCACAGTTACTTACCGTAAAAGTTGTTATCCAGGGACAGCAGGGAGATATTCTCAACAGTTGGTGACGTCACCGACGGAGCCCCGCAGCGGACAGCCTCGAAAACAGACTTGCTTGAAGATCTTTGAAAGAGCTTCCGAGTACTGCACTGCGCATTTACGAGTGCCTTCCCGCCCGAGTTAGGGCGCGCGTCTCCTATGAGGAACTCAGTTCAGATACTTAGCTAAGAAGCCAACCAGGGGAGGAGGGTGGGTTGTGAGAATATCTGCCTGCTGTCCCTGGATAACAACTGTTACGGTAAGTAACTGTGCTTTATCCCAGGACAAGCAGGCAGCATATTCTCAACAGTGGGTGACCTCCAAGCTAAGCATAATGGGATGGAGGGAGAGTTGGCAAGTTAAGAAAAGAGATGTTGCAAACCAGATTGGCCAAAATGGCCATCCCTTCTGGAGAAAGTATCCAGACAGTAATGAGAGGTGAATGTATGAACCGAGGACCAAGTGGCAGCCTTGCAGATTTCCTCAATAAGAGTTGATCTGAGAAAAGCTACAGACACTGCCCATTGCTCAAACTCTGTGGCCCGTGACTCGACCCTACAGAGGGAGGCCAGCCTGAGAAAAGCAGAAAGAGATGCAAGCAGCCATCCAGTTGGAAATGGTTTGCTTCGAGACAGGATGGCCCAACTTATTTGGATCGAAGGAGATGAAAAGTTGAGGGGCTGTTCTGTGAGGCTGAGTGCGTTGCAAGTAGAAAGCCAAGGCACGCTTGCAGTTCAAAGTATGAAAAGCCACTTCTCCAGGGTGAGAATGAGGGTTTGGAAAAAATACTGGAAGAATTTCTGACACAACTTTAGGCAAGAATTTGGGATAAGTACGGAGTACCACTTTGTCATGGTGGAAAACTGTGAAAGGTAGATCCGCAACCAGAGCTTGTAACTCACTGATTCTTCGAGCAGACGCGAGGGCAATCAGGAAAACTACTTTCCAAGTAAGGTATTTGAGATGAGCCTTATCAATTGGTTCAAATGGAGGCTTCATCAATTGAGCCAGGACAACATTGATATCCCAGACCACTGACCACTGACAAATCCCCGGGTCCGGACGGAATCCATCCAAGGGTTCTGAAGGAATTAAAAGAGGAGATAGCGGAACTACTGCAGCAAATTTGCAATCTATTTCTGAAAACAGGCGTGATCCCGGAGGACTGGAATATAGCCAACGTTACGTCCATCTTTAAAAAGGGATCAAGAGGTGACCCGGGACACTACAGACCGGTGAGTCTGACCTCGGTTCCAGGGAAAATGGCGGAAGCACTGATAAAAGAAAACATTGATGAACATTTTGAAAGAAATGAACTTCTGATAACCAGCCAACATGGTTTCTGCAAGGGGAGATCGTGCCTAACGAACTTATTGCACTTCTTCGAAGGAATTAACAAACGGATGGACAAAGGAGACCCCATAGACATTATATATCTAGATTTCCAAAAAGCCTTTGACAAGGTGCCCCATGAACGCCTACTCCGGAAACTGAAGAACCATAGGGTGGAAGGAGACGTACATAGATGGATCAGAAAATGGTTGGCGGGAAGGAAACAGAGGGTAGGAGTGAAGGGCCTACTCAGACAACAGGAGGGTCACGAGTGGGGTCCCGCAGAGCTTAATGCTCGGGCCGCTGCTATTTAATATATTCATAAATGATCTAGAAACAGGGACGAAGTGCGAAATAATAAAATTTGCAGACGACACCAAACTATTTAGTGGAGCTTGGACTAAAGAGGACTGCGAAGAATTGCAAAGGGACTTGAACAAACTAGGGGAATGGGCGACGAGATGGCAGATGAAGTTCAATGTTGAGAAATGTAAAGTATTACATGTGGGAAACAGAAACTCGAGGTACAACTATACGATGGGAGCGATGTTATTAAATAAGAGTACCCAAGAAAGGGACTTGGGGTAATGGTGGACATGACAATGAAGCCGATGGCACAGTGCGCAATGGCCACTAAGAAGGCAAACAGAATGTTAGGCATAATCAAGAAGGGTATTACAACCAGAACGAAAGAAGTTATCGTGCCATTGTATCGGGCAATGGTGCGTCCGCATCTGGAGTTCTGCGTCCAATATTGGTCGCCGTACCTTAAAAAGGACATGGCGTTACTCGAGAGGGTTCAGAGGAAGGCGACGCGTCTGATAAAGGGGATGGAAAACCTTTCATACGCTGAGAGATTGGAGAAACTGGGTCTCTTTTCCCTGGAGGAGACTTAGAGGGGATATGATAGAGACTTACAAGATCATGAAGGGCATAGAGAGAGTAGAGAGGGACAGATTCTTCAAACTTTCAAATAATAAAAGAACAAGAAGGCATTCAGAAAAGTTGAAAGGGGACAGATTCAAAACCAATGCTAGGAAGTTCTTCTTTACCCAACGTGTGGTGGACACCTGGAATGCGCTTCCAGAGAGCATAATAGGGCAGAGTACGGTACTGGGGTTGAAGAAAGGATTGGACAATTTCTTGCTGGAAAAGGGGATAGAGGGGTATAGATAGAGGATTACTGCACAGGTCCTGGACCTGTTGGGCCGCCGCGCGAGCAGACTGCTGGGCACGATGGACCTCAGGTCTGACCCAGCAGAGGCATTGCTTATGTTCTTATGTTCACAGGAGGTGGTTTGAATGGTGGATGAACATTAAAAAGTCCTTTCATAAAGTGGGAAACTACAGGTGTGCAGACAGAGGTTTCCCATCAAGAGGTTGATGAAAAGCAGTAATCGCACTAAGATGGACTCGGATAGATGTAGACTGAAGTCCAGACTGTGATAAGTGAAGTAAATAATTCAAAAAAGCAGCCAAGGAGGTAGACATTGGCTCCATATGGCGAGTGGAACACCAAGCAGAAAATCTAGTCCATTTCTGGCCATAACACTGCCTAGTGGACGGCTTTCTGGAAGCTACCAAAATGTCCTGTACAGACTGAGAAAACTGTAGAGAGTCAGTTAGGTTGAAAGGTACCAAGCTGTTTAGAGACTGCAGGTTGGGATGTAGCAAGGACCCTTGACTCCTCAAATAGACTTCTTTGCCTCTCCCCTCAACAATAAGCTACCTCAATTCTGTTCCTGAATATACTCTCCCCAGCGTCTAGAGGCAGATGCTTTCCTTCTGGATTGGACAGGTCAGTTTCTCTATGCCTTCCCTCCATTCCCTCTGATTCTCAAGACTCTTGTCAAACTCAAGACCGAACATGCCACCATGATTCTGACAGCTCCTCGGTGGCCCAGACAACCGTGGTACTCTCTTCTACTTCAACTCAGCACCAGGGAGCCTCTGCTTCTACCAGTTTTTTCCTCTCTGCTTATTCAGAGTCATAGAAACATAGAAACATAGAAAGATGACGACAGAAAAGGGCTATAGCCCACCAAGTCTGCCCACTCTTCTGTCCCACCCCATCGAGTCCGAGTACTAATGACCGAGCTAAGGAACTGGGTCATTAGTACTCGGACTCGATGGGGTGGGACAGAAGAGTGGGCAGACTTGGTGGGCTGTAGCCCTTTTCTGTCGTCATCTTTCTATGTTTCTATGTTTCTATGACTCTGAATAAGCAGAGAGGAAAAAACTGGTAGAAGCAGAGGCTCCCTGGTGCTGAGTTGAAGTAGAAGAGAGTACCACGGTTGTCTGGGCCACCGAGGAGCTGTCAGAATCATGGTGGCATGTTCGGTCTTGAGTTTGACAAGAGTCTTGAGAATCAGAGGGAATGGAGGGAAGGCATAGAGAAACTGACCTGTCCAATCCAGAAGGAAAGCATCTGCCTCTAGACGCTGGGGAGAGTATATTCAGGAACAGAATTGAGGTAGCTTATTGTTGAGGGGAGAGGCAAAGAAGTCTATTTGAGGAGTCCCCCAATGAGCAAAGACCTGACGTAGAGGCGAGGAATTGAGTGTCCATTCGTGTGGTTTCAGAAGACGACTCAATTTGTCCGCCAGACAGTTGTGCTGACCTTGAATATATGCTGCTCTGACAAAGATGGGATTGGGGTCAGCTGGGATTTTGGAAAGTTGACTTCGAACCCCAGATTTTGGAGGAACGTAATAGTCTGTTGGGTCGCTGCAATAACCCCTTGTTGAGAGGGGGCCTTGATAAGCCAGTCGTCCAGGTATGAAAAAACTTGAAGACCCTGGGCACGGAGGGCTGCAGCCACCACCACCAGACATTTCGTGAAGACTCTGGGGGATGAGGCGAGTCCGAAAGGAAGAACTCTGTATTGTAGATGAAGATTCCCCACCCTGAATCGAAGATATCTGCGAGAGGCTGGATGAATCGGGATACGAGTGTAAGCCTCTCTGAGATCCAGAGAGCATAGCCAATCTCCCTGATCCATCAGGGAATATAATGTTGGTAAAGATAGCATCCGAAACTTCTCTTTGACTAGAAATTTGTTGAGGGCTCTGAGGTCCAGAATGGGTCGCAAATCCCCCGTCTTCTTTGGAACTAGAAAATAATGGGAATAAAAGCCCATGTCCCGTTGGTTTAGAGGACCTCCTCGACAGCTCAAAGGCGAAGAAGAACTTGAGCTTCCTGAAGAAGAAGAGGAAGTTGCGACGAATTGGAAGGACACTCTCTTGGAGGGCGATCTGGAGGCACCTGAAGAAAATGAAGTGAGTATCCCTCTCGAAGAAAGTTGAGAACCCAGAGATCTGAGGTGATCATCTCCCACTGGTGATAAAAATGGTGAAGACGACCTCCGATGGGCAGAAGAGAATTTGGATTCAAGGAGGTTGGCATGCTCAGACTGGGGATGTCAAAAAGACTGAGCTGGTTTAGTCGCAGCAGGAGTCTGTGCTTTCTGCTGTCTCTGTTGTTGTGGAGGCCTTCTAGGCAGAGGCCTGGAGAAAGCTGGTGTTGTTTTTTGAGGATAACGACGTGATGGTTGCTTGTATGTCCGAGCAGTCGGCCGAATCAAGGAAGCAAAGGAGCGCTCATGTTCAGAGAGGCGCTTTGTAGCAGCTTCAATAGAATTGTCAAAGAGTTCACTCCCCTGGCAAGGTAAGTTGGCTAGATGGTCCTGCAGATTGGGATCCATATCAACAATACGGAGTCAGGCTAGACGTCGCATGGCTACAGCAAAGGCAGAGACTCTAGAAATAAGCTCAAAGGCATCGTATGTAACTTGCAGCATGAAGAGGCGAAGTTGAGACAGAGTTTTGATGATCTGTTTAAATTCAGGAAGACTCTGCTCCTCAAGAGCCGGGTAGAACTTAGGCATCAACTTGAGGAAATAGTTGAAATAAGCAGTAAAAGTGTAGTTGTAATTAAGAATTCTGTTAGCCATCACGGAATTCTGAAATAACCTGCGGCCAAACTTGTCCATGGAATGGCCCTCCCTGCCTGGAGGAACCGCAGCGTAGAGCTTAGATGGATGAGCTTTCTTTAGAGTAGATTCTATAACCAAGGACTGGTGGGATAATTGAGATTTCTCAAAGCCTTTGCAAGGTACTGTGTGATACCTGGATTCCAACTTAGATGGCATGGCTGTAATGGAATAAGGAGTTTCCATATTCCTGAAGAAAGTTTGCTTCAACACTGTTGTCATAGTGAGCCTCAAGGTCTCCTTGGGTGGATGAGGCAACTCCATGTCGGCCAAGTATTCAGGTGTATACTTGGAATCAGAATGAAGATCCAGTTGAAGAGCTTGTCCCATGTCGAAGACTAATCTGGCAAAAGAAGCAGACTTCGAGGTCGAGGCAACTTCCAGAGAAGGAGTGCGAGACCAAGGAACAAAGGAGTAGGACGGAGAAGCCTCTCTAGAATTTTGAGACAAAGGTTCAGAGTCCAGACGCACAGTAATTGAGGAAGCTGAACTACCTGCGTGAGGCGGAGTTAGTGAGTGTTTGCGCTTCAAACTCCTCGATGGAGAGGTCCCCGGGGTTCGAGGCACAGAGTGGGTCGAAGCAGGAGGAGAAGACTCCCTCGGAGGCGGTCTCGATGGACGAGTCCTCGACCTCGATGGACTTTGAGGTGAAGCAGCTGGTATACTAGCTTTGCAAGACTTATGCTTAGATTTTGAAGAAGTCTCGGTAGCTTTGGATAAACGAAGCATAGAAGTCTCAGTATCCAAAGAAGGCGAAGGTTTCTGTTGCAGAGATGTCTGTTTAAGAAGCTTTGAAGCTAGATGCCACGAATTCCTTGAGCGATGCTTCGGTCGAGGCTGAGGAGACATTGTCCGAGGAGTAGGTGAAGAGTCACTGGATGAAAACCGGCGAAGCTTCCGAGGAAACGACAGGAATCCCAGACTGCTGCTCAGGCTGGCTCGAAGGAAGCAGGGTCAAGGACGGAAGGAGTTGAGCCACGATTGAGGAAATCTGAGTGGTTAGAATGGCTTTCAACATGTCCTCGAACATAGGCACCAAGACAAAAGGATCAGGTCTCGAAGGTGCAGCAGTGCGCTCCAAGGAGGGCGATCTTGAGGATGAGTATTCCTGATGCTTGGAGGCACGCTTAGCTGGAGGTCTTGAGTCGGCTGGCAGGACTGTAGATACGGCCTGGGATGCCTGAGACTCTGGGGGCTTCTTAGAGATCGTACCTGAAGGAGAGAGAGGAGACTTACCCGTCGAAGACGACTTCAGAAGAGATGTCGGCGAAGCCTTCGAGACCAAGGGTGTCGAGGTTGAGGCCTTAGTGGAGGCAGAAGCTGGCGTCGAGGTCGAGGACTTAGATGTCGAGGCCGTCCCCAAAGCCGAAGTCGAGGCCTTCTCAGACGGTTGGTCCATAGTGCCAAAAACTTGAAGAAAATTGGCACAGCGTCAAAGAAAGGCCCGAAGTTGAAGGGTAGCTCAGCGCAGACAAGTGTCAGGACAATGTGCAGGACCTAAACAAACAATACACCGACTATGGGGATCGGTGATGGAAATGGTCTTGTTGCACTGCCTACACTTTATGAACCCGGTAAGAGGCATAGACATAGAAAAAATAAAGTCCAACGTACCAAACGAGGTGAGCGGCCAGGCCTAGGCTGACCTGAATGAAAAAAGAAAAATTCGAATAAACCTTTTTGTTTGTTTGTTTTTTTAAAGGAGAAAAATGGAAAACGCGAGCATAGCGACTTAAATATCAATAATAATAAAATGCTAGAGGCGCATGCGCTCTTGAAAATTCGTGAGCGCTGGCGCCCTGAGGTGTGCTTCTGTGGCAACATTCTAAACCTCAGGGCGCATGCGGGGGCTGGAGGCGCGCGACTGTGCTCTCTCTCTCTCTCTCTCTCTCTCTCTCTCCTAACCTCCCGGCTCCAGCGGCGTAGGCAGCACCAGTGGCAGCAACCGAGTGGTGGACAGCAGCCCCGCTCTGGCCGTTGCTCCTCCACAAACCTCCCGGGTCCAGCAGCATAGGCAGCACTATAAACATGCTGCTTCGCGCCCTTCTACTGCCGATTTCCTCTGCCGCGTCTCTGATGACATCATCGGAGACAGACGCGGCAGAGGAAATCGGCAGTAGAAGGCCGCGAACCAGCGTGTTTAAAGTGCTGCCTCCGCGGCTGGAGCCCCGAGGTTTGTCGGCGGTGGGAGGGTCACAAGCAGGCCAGATGGAGCAGGACAACAGCAGTAAAAGAAGGGGAAGGGGCCGAACGGAGCAGGGAAGAGAAGGGAAGAGAAGGGAAAGGGGGGGTGGGGGAAAATGCTGCTACTGTTTCTGCACAGGAAAGGGGGGATAGGAAGGAAATGCTGTTGCTGCTGCACAGGGAAATGGGGAAAAATGACAGACAGACAGCGGGAGGGAGGGAGACAGAAAGAAAGAAAGAAAGATACAGGGGCAGGGAGAGGAACAGAAAGACAGACAGAAAAAGGGGGCCAGAGAGAGAGTCAGCAGGAGAGGGAAAGGGGGCTGCTTTAGGGGGAGGGGTGTGCTTGGGGCAAACAGCTTTGCTCTGGGGGGAAGACAGAAGGGGCCATGGAAAGACAGGGAGAGGGAAAGGGGCTGCTTTGGGGGGAGGGGTGTGCTGGGGGGAGACAGAAGGGGCCATGGAGAGATAGGGAAAGGGGGCTGCTTTGGGGGGAGGTGTGCTGGGGACTGACAGCTTTGCTTTGGGGTGGGAAGACAGAAGAGGGCCATGGAGAGACATTTGGGGGGAGGTGGGTGCTGGGGGCAGACAGCTTTGCTCGGGGGGGTGGGGGAGACAGAAGGATACAGACAGCGGCCAAGGAGAGAGAGATAAAGAAACACAGACAGACAGACATCTATTCTAGCACCCGTTAATGTAACAGGCTTAAAGACTAGTAAAATAATAAAAAAGCCATGGTGAGAGAAGGCAATGAGGCTGCAGAGCTGAAAAGAAGAGGACTTCTCGCGGAAAACGTTGAACTGAGTTCCTCACAGGAGATGCGTGCCCTAATTCGGGCATGTGTAGTGCAGCACTCGGAAGCTCTTTCAAAGATCTTCAAGCAAGTCTGTTTTCGAGGCTGTCCACTGGGGCTCCGTCGGTAACGTCACCCATTGTTGAGAATATGCTGCCTGCTTGTCCTGGGATAAAGTAATGATACAACAGCTCAGATCTGTTGGCAAATTTTGGCTGCAAATGTGGCACAATGTTATGTAATCACTCAGCAATGATAGAGAATCCCGTTTCAGAATTTTGAGTTCACTCCTGGGGACGTCTACAACGAACTGGCAAGGCTAAAGGTAAACAAGGCCATGGGACCGGACAATTTACACCCAAGAGTGCTCAGAGAATTGAGAGATGTCCTGGCAGAACCGTTGGCGGTGCTCTTCAATCTCTCACTAAGTACGGGGAAAGTTCCGTTGGACTGGAAAACAGCCAACGTCGTTCCTCTACATAAAAAGGGTTGCAAGGCTGAGGCTGCGAACTATAGACCGGTAAGCCTCACCTCAATAGTGTGCAAACTCATGGAAACACTAATTAAGTACAAATTAGATACGATCCTGAACGAGGGTAATCTCCGGGATCCCAGCCAACATGGATTCACCAAGGGTAGGTCATGCCAGTCCAATCTAATAAGCTTCTTTGACTGGGTAACAAGAAGACTAGACTCAGGAGAGTCCTTGGACGTCGTGTACCTAGACTTCAGCAAAGCGTTTGACAGCGTCCCACACCGCAGGCTGCTGAACAAGATGAAAGCTATGGGATTAGGAGAGACTCTAACTGCATGGGTTAAAGATTGGCTTAGTGGCAGACTTCAGAGGGTGGTGGTCAACGGTACCCTTTCTAAAATGTCGGAGGTGACCAGCGGAGTGCCACAGGGTTCGGTCCTGGGCCCACTCCTCTTCAACATATTCATTAGGGATCTGACTCAAGGGCTCCAAGGCAAGGTAACCTTATTCGCTGATGACGCCAAACTATGCAATGTAGTAAACGGCTGTAATCTTCAGGATGCTATGGAGCAAGACCTGCGTACTTTAGAAAGTTGGTCCTTGATCTGGCAGCTGGGCTTCAACGCCAAGAAATGTAAGGTCATGCATCTCGGCAACGGAAATCCTTGCAGAACTTACAACCTGAATGGAGAAACTTTAGCCAGGACTACGGCAGAACGAGACTTAGGAGTAATCATCAGTGCTGACATGAAAGCAGCCACTCAAGTGGAGAAGGCTTCATCTAAAGCACGGCAAATGATAGGTTGTATCAAGAGAAGCTTCGTCAACAGGAAACCTGAAGTCATGATGCCACTGTACAGAGCCATGGTGAGACCGCATCTGGAATACTGTGTTCAATTCTGGAGGCCACATTACCGTAAGGATGTGCTCAGAGTTGAATCGGTTCAGCGGATGGCCACCAGGATGGTCTCGGGGCTAAAGGGTCTCCCGTACGAAGAAAGACTGAGCAAATTGCAGCTCTACACTCTCGAGGAGCGTAGGGAGAGGGGAGACATGATTGAGACATTTAAGTACATCACGGGACGGGTAGAGGTGGAAGATGATATCTTTCTTCTCAGGGGACCCTCGACCACAAGAGGACATCCGCTCAAGCTCAGGGGAGGGAAGTTTCGTGGAGACACCAGGAAATACTTCTTCACGGAGAGAGTGATTGAGCATTGGAACGAGCTTCCAGTGCAGGTGGTCGAGGCACGCAGCATCTCAGACTTCAAGAACAAATGGGATACCTATGTGGGATCCCTACGAGGTCATGCCAAGGGATAGGGTCACTAGGACTGAATGAGCGGATCAGTAGAGTGACAGTAAAATTACAATTATTCTTTATGGGGGTCAGTAGACTTAAGAGGGTGGGTAAATAGTGTGGGCAGACTTGATGGGCTATGGCCCTTATCTGCCGTCATCTTTCTATGTTTCTATGTTTCTATGTTAATCCGTCAGCGATGACAGAGAATCGCTAGAAGTGCTTTTTTAAAAAAAAATAATTCTTTATTAAGAATTTTCAAAAATTTAACAATAATATCAGTCAAAAAGCAAAAATACAGTGAACTGAAATCATTTTCATCATAAAGGGTCAAAAACACTTGATCCCTACTTTAAGGATAATAAACAACTTATCAAAGTATTGGTAGTCCACAATTACAGAGAACGGAGCTAAAGAATAGGGAAAAATACTTGAGTACCCGATTGTAAAACCGCTTAGATAATCTTGATAGGCGGTATATAAAAAACCTAATAAACTTGGAAACTGAGAAACATCATACGAATAACTAAAAATAAAGACTCGGCTTGATAACCCCAGAACCATTTATCACTGAGCAGAACTATTGGATTCAATCCTCACAGTGACGAGGTAGCAATAAATTTGGATAAATGCTGCGGCTCATAAAAATCATATCTATTCTGTTGATATACTAGTACACATTTGCAAGGGTAGCACAAAACAAAGGTTGCTCCTAACTGCAAAGCCTGCAGTCTCAAAAGCAAAAACTGTTTTCTCCTTTTCTGGGTAGGCCAACACACATCTGGTTACATCTTCACTTTATATAATAATAATAATAATAACTTTATTTTTGTATACCGCCATTCCCAAAGAGTTCTAGGCGGTTCACAGCAATTAATTAAAATTAATAACAGTGAAAAAAAAAGCATTGGAATTACAATACTATAAGTGTACAATAGTAAGGTAAAAAAGTTTATTTACAGGAAAAACCGGTCGTTGACAGTTAAATTGGTTTGGTGGGCACAATAAGAGGGGACTGTGGAGGTTCAGGTGGATTGAGGGGTATTAAGGAGGTGAGGGTGTGTTAGGGGTTCTGTTCGTGGAATAAGTGAGTTTTGAGTTTTTTTCTGAAGTCAAGGTAGGAGGGGGCGTCAAGTACAATTTGGGCAAGCCATGAGTTTAGTTTGGCTGCCTGGAAGGAGAAGGTTTTATCGAGGAACCTTTTGAGGTGACACAATTTTAGGGGGGGAAGGCAAACAGATGAATTCTGCGAGAGTTCGTATTGTTGTGATTTAGCTTGAAGTGAGGGTTGAGGTAGCTTGGAGATAAACCAAATACAGTTTTGTAGCAGAGGCATGCGAATTTGAATAGGACTCTGGATTCAAATGGCAGCCAGTGCAGTTTATGGTAGAAAGGGGTGATGTGTTCCCGTTTGTTTAAGCCAAATATAAGGCAGACGGCGGTGTTCTGAATTAGTTTTAGTCTCATAGTGGTTTTCTTCGTGAAGCCTAGATAGATGATGTTGCAATAATCCAGGATGCTGAGAATGGAGGATTGTACTAATAGGCGGAAAGAGTTGTCATCGAAGTATTTTTTTATGGTGCGGAGTTTCCAGAGTGCCGAGAAGCTTTTCCTAACGGTAAGATCAGTGTGTTTCTCAAGGGATAGGTGTTTGTCTAGGGTGACTCCCAGTATTTTTAGGGTTTGTTCTAGGGCAGGGGTGTCCAATGTCGGTTCTCGAGGGCCGCAGTCCAGTCGGGTTTTCAAGATTTCCCCAATGAATATTCATGAGATCTATTTGCATGCACTGCTTTCATTGTATTCTAATAGATCTCATGCATATTCATTGGGGAAATCCTGAAAACCCGACTGGATTGCGGCCCTCGAGGACCGACATTGGACACCCCTGTTCTAGGGGGAAGTCCGATCCATTCACTTGGATTGAGGTACCTTTGATTTTGTCGTTAGGGGTGGCCAGGAAGAATTTGGTTTTGTCAGAGTTTAGTTTTAATCTATAGAATAGCATCCAGAGTTCTATCTGCCTGAGTAAGTTTGATAGTGAGTTGAGTAGCTCTAGAGTGAAACTGGTTAGTGGGATGATTATCGTGATGTCATCTGCATAAATGAAGAATTTAAGATTGAGGCTGTGTAGGAGGTTTCCCAGGGAGACGAGATAGACGTTGAACAGGGTGGGGGATAGGGGTGAGCCCTAGGGAACTCCACAGGAATTGGCCCAGCTGTGGGAGAGAGAGTCATTCTTGATCACCTTGTATGATCTATTTCTAAGGAACCCTTGGAACCAGTTGAGAACCTGGCCGGAGATGCCGATGTGTGCAAGGCAGTCTAGGAGAATAGTGTGGTCGACTAGGTTGAAGGCACTGCTTAGGTCAAGTTGCAAGATCAGGGCGCTGGAACCCTGGCTGAAGAGTGAGTGCAGATGGTCAAGTAGAGAGGCTATGATGGTTTCGGTGCTATGGCCAGAGCGAAAGCCCGATTGGTTGCCGTGTAAGATGTTGAATTTGTCCAGATATGTGGTGAGTTCTGCATTTACCGCCCCTTCTGTTATTTTGGTGACTAGCGGGATGCTGGCGATAGGTCTGTAATTAGACGGGATGTTGGGAGGTTCTTTTGAATTTTTTATGATTGGAGTTATCAGGATGTGGCCTTGCTCTGCTGGGAAATTTCCTGCGGCTAGTAAAGCGTTGACCCATGTCAGCATGTTGACTTTGAAGTGGATAGGAGCAGTTTTCATGACATTTGGGGGGCAGGTGTCCAGTTTGCAGTAGGAGTTATTATATTTGTTGTAGTGTATGTTGAAGGATCGCCAGTCTATGGTTTTGAAATGGTTCCAACTTAGGTCAGTTCTGGACCCTAGGTCAGAGTTGAATATTTTTGTGTCATGTAGGATTGGAAAGTGCCCGTGGGGATTGGCGGGGCAATTATTGACGATCTTAATTTTTGTATCTTGGAATTGAAGAAGTCTGCTAGGGTGCTAGCTGTTAAAGTGGGTTCCTCCTGGGTATCGGTGAGTGTCTTGAGGTTGTAGAGGTCATTGACCAGATTGAAAAGGTTTCTACTGTTAGTTGTAACGTTTCCTATTTTTTGGGCGTAGAAATTTTTTCGTTTTTCCTTGGTGAGGTTTTTGTAGATTTTTACTTTTGATCTCCATATAACCCTGTGTTTCTGAGTACCAGATTTAGTCCATACTCTTTCTTTCTTAGGTCCCTCTTTAGCAGTAGTAGCTCAGAATCAAACCATTCCTCTAGATTTGTGGCTCTAATTCTGTGGGTTTTTATGGGGGCAATTTTGTTTAGAATGTTAGTGCTGTCTTCAGTCCAGGAGGACATGAATTGATCTGATTCTGCGTTCTGATTTATGATATTCTCATAGTGGGACCAGAATTCTGTCGGGTCGATCTTACCTCTAGAGGTTTGAGTTTCGTTATTTCTTGTGTTATTGTTTTTGCTGGTTTTTTGTTGACAGTCAATAGTGAAATTACATAGTCTATGGTCGGACCATAGGGAGTCTGACCAATTGTCTTCTTTCCAGTAGAATTTGGGGTTGGTTGGTTCATTGGAGGAGAAAGTCACCAGGTCTAGCTGATGACCTTTTTGATGGGTTTTGGTTGGGGGTGGTATGAAGTAGCCTAATTGGGAGATAAGTAACCAGAGATCTGATATTTCTAGTTAGTCTGATTGCTCTAGGTCAGGGGTGTCCAATGTCGGTCCTCGAGGGCCGCAGTCCAGTCGGGTTTTCAGGATTTCCCCAATGAATATACATGAGGTCTATTTGCATGCACTGCTTTCATCGTATGCTAATAGATCTCATGCATATTCATTGGGGAAATCCTGAAAACCCGACTGGATTGCGGCCCTCGAGGACCGACATTGGACACCCCTGCTCTAGGTGAATGTTGATATCTCCACATAGTAAGTTGTATGGGCCTGATAATGAGTTGGTTATTAAAAATTCCACAAAGTCCTCCTTGGCTAGGTTCCATTTTTTTGGTGGGACATAAAACAGAATAGTTGTTAGAGAGGCTGTTAGGGATTTTGAAGTGAGCGATATTGCTAATATCTCTAAGTAGGGCGACGATTTGGAGTTACGAACAGCGCAATTTAGGTGGTCTCTGAAGATTATTGCTAATCCTCTTCCCCTGGTTCTGGCTAGCGTTAGAATCTTGAAGCCTGGGGGAAGACAGTCTTTGATAATGATGTCGTTGTCAGATAGTAGCCAGTTTTCTGTGAGTAGAAAAAAGTCTGGTTTGGTTTTGTTCAGCCAATCTTTGATCAGGATGGATTTGTTTCTCATGGATCTTATGTTTAGGTAGAAACCTCGTAAGTTCTGGTGGGTGGGGAGTTCGTTTGGGGAGTAGTGAGAGTAGGCTAGTTTTTTTTAGTGATCGTTGTTTTATAGTGCGGAGCTTGGATGAAGTGTGGGGGGAAACCTCTTTGTATCTAAAAAACAGTTTTAGCAACCAGTCCCTATCTGAGTCAATAACAAGAGAAACTAGTAATGTTGCAGGGACCTGGGCATCCATATCCGACCTCTCCAGGAAATTAGTCAAGTCCAAACTGTCAGCAGAAAGATTCTGCTGATTAGGACTCAGATTTTACCTCGTTATACTACATTTGCATGGTAGTGCCTGAGCCTATCAGCACTCAGGCAATGATCAGAAAGTAATGATATGACAGCTCAGACCTGTCGGCAAATTTTGGTTGCAAATGTGGCACAATCGGATGCTTACTCCCTCCTGCCTGCAAATACCTCCCCCCCTCCCCTGAAAAAAACAGCAGGAGGAATGCCCACTCCCTCCTGCCCGCAAATAACTCCCCCCTCCCCTCCAAAAAAACGGCAGGAGGGATGCCTACTCCCTCCTGCCTGCAAATACCTCCTCCCCCTCCCCAAAAAAAGTAACTACAAAAACTGAAGGGGGATAGGTTCAAGACAAATGCTAGGAAGTTTTTCTTCACCCAAAGGGTCGTGAACACATGGAATGCGCTCCCGGAGGAAGTGATCAGGCAGAATACAGTACAGGGATTCAAACAGGGATTGGACGGATTCCTGAGGGACAAAGGGATCGTAGGGTACTGAAACCAAGGGGTGATTCAGACAGGTCGTGACCTGTTGGGCCGCCGCGGGAGCGGACTGCTGGGCGGGATGGACCTGTGGTCTGACCCAGCGGTGGCACTGCTTATGTTCTTATGTTCTTATGGAAGAAAGCAACACATGCAAGTAATTTTCCAGACAAAATCTTCAAAGTAAAAGGTATCTAAAAACTTTGCACCTATACAACCAGTAATAAAGATATTTATGGTGTAAACATTTAGGCATTCCCAGGGTAACGTTTGGGTGAAATGGATGTGGAATTACAATATATGTTTATTTTTATTATTATTTATATATCGCTCTTCGCTTTAACATCAGTGCAGTTTACAAAACAAAGTAAGAAAGGAACACCAATATTATAAGAACAGAAAATAAAAAAGTCTATTTATACCAGGGATCTCAAAGTCCCTCCTTGAGGACCGCAATCCAATCGGGTTTTCAGGATTTCCCCAATGAATATGCATGAAAGCAGTGCATGCACATAGATCTCATGCATATTCACTGGGGAAATCATGAAAACCCGACTGGATTGCAGCCCTCAAGGAGGGACTTTGAGACCCCTGATTTATACCATTTTTGAAACAAATTCAAATTTGTACACTAGCTTTTGTTCACTATTGGCAGTGAATCTGGGAACCTATTTTATAAAGGCACATAGGTGCCTATGATGCTCTTATAAACCAGGCACTTTTTTAATTTCTCATATACCGTATTTTTTGCTCCATAAGACACAGCTGACCATAAGACGCATCCACCTGTAGAGGAGGAAAAACCAAGAAAAAAAAATTCTGAACCAAATGGTGTGCCTTGTGCCCTGTCCCCCCTCTGGTGTCTAGTAGTAGGCTGGGACAGGGAATAGGGCACGTCTAGTGGTGGGCACATCTAATGGTAGACACATATAGTGGCAGCCAGACAGCCAGCTCCCAGCCAGTGTCAAGCCAGCCAGCCAGTGTCAAGCCAGCCAGCCAACCCAACCCCAAGCCAGCCAGCCAGTCAGCTCCCAGCCCCCAGCCATGCCAAACCAGCCAGCCAGCCAGCCAGCCCCAAGGCAGCCAGCCAACCCACCCCCAAGCCAGCCAATCCCAAGGCAACCAGCCAACCCACCCCACCCCAAGCCAGCCAATCAGACAGCCTCCAGCCAACCTCAAGCCAGCCAGCCAGCCTCAAGCCAGCCAGCCAACTAGCCAAGCCAGCCAGCCAGCCAGTCCAAAGGCAGTCCTCCCTGGGTACTTTTTTTTGCCATCCTGGCAGTCCAGCACGCTTTCTGCGCTCCTGCCTCGGTTCCCCTGCTCTCTTCCGGCAGCGGCACACGAGCGCTTTTTGCGTGCCTGCTTGGTCCCGCACTGCATTCCGAATGGCTGCCTGTCAGTTCTCATCCAGCGAAAACTGACAGGCAGCCTTTCGGAATGCAGTGCGGGACCAAGCAGGCAAGCAAAAAGCATGCACCTGCCTCATGCACCTCTGTGCCACTGACAGTGCCGGAAGAGAGCAGGAGCACCGAGGCAGGAGCGTGGAAAGCGCGCTGAACCACCGGGATGGCAAAAAAAGGTACAGGTTTTGTTTTGGGGGTTTTTTACATTCGCTTCTTAAGACGCACCCTTATTTTCACCTCCTTTTTGGGGGAGGAAAAAGTATATCTTATAGAGCGAAAAATACGGTAGGTGTGTGGTTATAAAACCAAATCTTTTATGACTATGTAGTCTATCATTCAGAGTGTTTCCCTAAAAAATTAGAAGAGATCTGATCTAGAGAATGACACGGTGACAAAATTCATCACCGTTCCCTTCCCCGCGGATAACCGCGGGAAACCATCTTCATGTCATTCTTTAAGGAGAGAGGGAAGAATCAGAGTATGAATGTCCACAACCACTGACCTGCAAGTTTTGCTCTGAAGAATGCTGGTGTAGAAGGACTGAGGTTGAAATAGACACTAGAAAATGATAAGGGATTATTTCCCACGGTTATCCGTGGGGACGGGAACAGTGATGAATTTTGTCACCATGTCATTCTCTAATCTGATCTAAATGATTTTTGGGAATGCGAACAGCAATGGGAAACCAGAAGACCGAACAATTCATTATGTACAGTATAGTAATAAAAGTTTCTAGAGTCAAATCAGAAATAAGTTTTGCAGCGGGTATATAAATAAATAACTATACTATCAGTAAAAGAACAAGAACTGATTAAAATTTGTTAAATTTTACTCACATCACTGGCACACCACTCTTGGAACATCACAAGAATGTTTTTTAGCTGCATTTGGATTGCAATGGCTGCTTCCCAATCAGGATCCACCTCAATGTGCTGACCAACTTGTCTTTTTATTTCCTCCATACCCTGCAAAGGAAACCAACACAAAACATATTTGTTGTTCAGTAAGAATAAATGTCATACTGGGTCAAACCAAAGGTCCATCAAGCCCCAACTCCTATTTCCAAAAGTGGCCAATTCAGGTCAAAACGTATCTGCATGATCCTACATATTTGCAAGTCCTTTTTGCTCATATCTAAAAATAAGCAGTGACTTTCTCAAGTTTATCCGGCTAATAATGTTTTATGGACTTTTCCTGCAGGGACTTGTCCAAACATTTTAAACCCAGCTTTGGTAACCAGCTTCACCATGTACTCTGGCAACAAATTCCAGTTAAAACTGGAATGAATGATAAAAATAAATGTTCTCCAATTTCTTTAAAAAATGTTACTTATTAAGATTATAGAGCCCTAACCATCCCTTCCTTCATAATGGTAACTGTTTTATTTCCTCCCTCAAGTAGAGGAGATTGAGAGGGGACATGATCGAAACATTCAAGGTAGTGAAGGGGATAGACTTAGTAGATAAGGACAGGTTGTTCACCCTCTCCAAGGTAGGGAGAATGAGAGGGCACTCTCTAAAGTTGAAAGGGGATAGATTCCGTACAAACGTAAGGAAGCTCTTCTTCACCCAGAGAGTGGTAGAAAACTGGAACGCTCTTCTGGAGTCTGTCATAGGAGAAAACACCCTCCAAGGATTCAAGACAAAGTTAGACAACTTCCTACTGAACTGGAACGTACACAGGTAGGGCTGGTCTCAGTTAGGGCGCTGGTCTTTCACCAAAGGGCCGCCGCGTGAGCAGATTGCTGGGCATGATGGACCACTGGTCTGACCCAGCAGCGGCAATTCTTATGTTCTTATGTGACCCTGATATCTAAACCTGGGAAAAATCTAGACAAATGTAGCTTTTACAGACCAATTTCCCTCTTAGACATGGGCTACAAAATTTTTACAAAACTTTTAGCTATAAGGCAGATAAAGGTCAAATGTCATCTAGTCTGCCCATCCCAGTAACCATTAGCTCTTTCTCTCTCCAAGAGATCCCACGTGTCTTTCCCAGGCCCTTTTGAATTCAAACACAGTCTCTGTCTCCACCACCTCTTCTGGTAGACTGTACCATGCATCTATACACTTTCTGTAAAAAAGTATTTCCTTAGATTACTCTTAACTTCATCTATGCCCTCTCATTACAGAGTTTCCTTTCAAATTAAAGAGACTCGACTCATGCGCATTTACATTACGTAGGTATTTAACCATCTCTATCATATCTCCCCTCTCCCGCCCTTCCTCCAAAGTATACAGATTGAGATCTTAAAGTCTGTCCCCATGCGTCTTATAATGAAGACTACATACCATTTTAGTAGCCTTGCTTTGGACCGACTCCATCCTTTTTATAACTTTTTGTAGGTGCGGCCTCCAGAATTGTACAGTATTCTAAATGAGGTCTCACCAAAGTCTTATAAAGGGGCATCAATACTTCCTTTTTCCTTCTAACCATACCTCTCTCCCTATGCAACCTAGCATCCTTTTAGCTTTCGTCATCAACTTTTCAACCTGTTTGGCCACCCCAAGATCATCACATAGAATTACACCCAAGTTCAGCCCTTGTCTTGCACATAAGCTCTTCACTCCCTAATTTGTACTCTACCCTCAGGTTTTTGCAGCCCAAATGTGTGACCTTGCATTTCTTAGCATTAAATTTTAGCTGCCAAATTTCAGACCATTCTTCAAGCTTCAAGGTCTTTCTTTCTTCATGTTATTCACAACATCCGGCGTGTCTACTCTATTGCAGATTTTCATATCATCCGAAAAGAGGAAAATCTTACCTGACAACCCTTCGGCAATATTGTTTATAAAAATGTTAAAAAGAAGAGGCTCAGGAACAGAACCTTGAGGCACACCACTGGTAGCATCCCTTTCCTCAGAGCAATCTACATTGATCACTACCCTCTGTCGCCTTCCACACAACTAGTTCTTGACCCAGTCCGTCACTTTGGGACCCATCTTATTTATTAGACGTCTGTGTGGAACACTGTCAAAGGCTTTGCTAAAATCTAAATACACAACATCTAGCACACATCCTCTATCCTCTGGTCACCCAGTCAAAGAAATTGATCAGATTTGTCTGATAAGACCTATCTCTAGTGAATCCATGTTACCTCTGGTCCTGTAATTCACAGGATTCCAGAAACTTGACCATTCTCTGTTTTAACAGTGTTTCCACTAATTTGCTTACCACAGAAGTCAGACTTACCTGTAATTCCCTACTTCTTCCTTACTTCCACTTTTGTGGAGAGGGACCACATCCGCCCTTCACTAGTCATCTGGTACCACTCCTGACCCTAGAGACTCATTGAAAAGGTCAGTCGGGGGGGAAGTGACGTCACTGGGCTGAATGGACGGGTGACTGCTCGGCTCCGTATGCCTCCGTATGCGGCTAACCCTCTCTAGTTAGCCTTTTCAACTTTGTGGAGACTACAGCTGACTTTATGGCTCATTCTGCACGCAAAACACTAAAAGATTTTGCATTTGGAACGCTGACCCCTCTAAGATGGCGCTGAAGAGAGAAAGTGTGGCTGCTCCGCCGCTGGGGCCTGAAACAGCTACGGGGGAGGATTCTTCTCCTCTCCCAACTGATCCCCTGGCTGAAGTTTGGCACTTATTCTAAGAAATCTGCACTGATATGAAGAGACAGCGTGTCAAATTTAACATGCTGGCGCGGAACCTCAGATCGGAAATGGCGGATCTTGGTAATCGAGTGGGGGATGTGGAATCTTCCTTGGAGGTACAGCAGGAAGTGTTGACTGTGGTGGATTCCCACACAAAAGATATGCAAGCACAGCAAGTATATGTTTATGACAAACTAGAAGATCTTGAGAATAGGAGCAGGCGGGCCAATTTAAGAATCCGGGGAATACCGGAATCCGCAGATTATATGAACTGTGAAAACGTGGCTCAACAAATAGCTTTATTACTTTTGGCTACAGATCCAGAGCCCCGTGCTCACAGAGCTTCAGCTACCCCCCGGGGCTATAAGCCACGAGATATAGTGGTTTGTTTTAAAGATTTCAAAACCAAAAAAGCTATACTACAGAAGGCCCGATCTCTCCCTGTGCTTAAATGGGACTCAATGGAGTTTGAGATTTATCAAGACTTGTCTGCTGTGACCCTGAGATGGAGGGCAGAGTTGAAACTTCTACTACGCTATTTGGTTCATAACAAAATAAAGTATTGATGGCGTCATCCTTTTGCTCTTCTTTTCTACTTGGAGGGCTCTCTGCGTACAGTGAAAGCCTTATCAGAGGCTTCTCAGATCTTTCCAGGAGTCCACTCCATCTTCCCCGGATCGGTTGGCTGGTGGTCGTCTTCGTAGGCCTTGGCTATCGTAACCTCGTTGGCAGTGTACCTGCCGGGAGGGTGCACAACTGATACGTCACTCGCTGGATCTGGAGCTGAGTCTACAGCCTGGCACCTGAACAGAATGGTCTAATGTTGGCCTGATCTTTTAACACTGTGTGCTGCAGTTCTTGTGCTGTGCCACTTGTGCACAACTTGTTAACTGTATGGCCTGGGTTTGAGATGCTTCATTTTGCACTAGGGTTTATTTTATGCCTTATTTAGTGGCTCAGAGAGAGTTACATATTGAACCTCCATTCAGTTGGATGGTTGGCTTGCTAGTAGAGAATGACACAGGAGAAAAATCTGTCTCCGTCACTGCCCCGTCACCGGACCACCGTCCCCTTCACTGCCCCATCCCCGAACCCGCTGTCCTCTTCACCACCCCGTTCCCGCCGTCCCTTTCACCGCCCTGTCCCGCAGCATCCACCCTTCCCTCTCGCCACCTCACTGCCCTTCAGTGGCCTGAGAATCTCCCTTCCTCCCCCTTACCTTCGAGGCGTAAAGAAACTTTCCTTCCCCTCCCTACCTCCAGCCAAATCTACCTTCGTGGCACTTTAGAAAAGAAACTGATGCCAGCGAAGCCTGCCTGTGCTGCCCTGCAATCACGTGTGTGTGGGCGGAAGCTTCTCCTCTGACAATTGTCATTTTATAAACACAAATAAAACAGAGCAAGGTTCAACAAACCCATCTCCCCTCCCTTTCACAAATATCCCCTTCACTATTGTGAAAACTGAACAAACCAAATTACTACAGAATGCTACATAGAAAAATCAAATACGGGAAAGGGGACCAGTTACAGACAATGTAACAGGAGTAAAAAAATACAAGTGTTGAACTGAAGAAAAATCACTCCGTGGACCTGTTCAAAGTATTATATGGATGATATAACAGAGTTCACAGGCTTGCTCAGAATCATGGAGGGGAAAACTGGGGCGAATCCCAGAGGAAAAACCACATCACAGTCCAATCATCGCATGGACAAGTAAACCAGAGGTTATATCAATTCATATATGTTTTTACGTTGTGAAAACACTACGGTTTACTATAGCTTATAGTCAAAGGACTTAGGCAAACTTAGCTTGCAGCTTGCGAGTTCCGACATGCATGTTTTGGTCCTGCCTCAGGGAACACACAGGAAAAATCTTAAAAGAAAGACTCATGCGAAGGGAGATTCCGACAGAGGACTGTTGTCTCACATAGAGAAGCGCGCAACGCGCAGTTTAACAGCTTTGAACGGGTTCTTTGACTATAAGCTATAGTAAACCGTAGTGTTTTCACAACGTAAAAACATATATGAATTGATATAACCTCTGGTTTACTTGTCCATGCGATGATTGGACTGTGAGGTGGTTTTTCCTCTGGGGTTCGCCCCAGTTTTCCCCTCCATGATTCTGAGCAAGCCTGTGAACTCTGTTATATCATCCATATAATACTTTGAACAGGTCCACATAGAAAAATCAAGCTAACAGAATACTTTAGTCACACATGGCAGGAATAATGTTAGGGGAGTGCAACAAGGGCAACTGCTCCCTGGTCAGAGAGAGAATCCTAAGCCAGCTGGAAACTAAAGAAGCACAGCCTAGACTTTGCGGTCTCCAGTTATGTCTAATACCAGCTCTAGCATGATATATATTTCAAATCTGAAATATTCTAATCACAAAATGTAAAATAAATTTATTTTTTTCTTTTTATTGTCTGGTAATTTTATTCTTCAAATCACATTGGTTACAGGCTTTGGTTTTAGGTTCCTTCTGTCTTCATTGTGGCATGGCTGGCTCCTGAAGGTAAAATAGGCGCAAGGGGAGCTGGGGAGAAGATGCCGAGTCTGACACGGGCACAATTTTTTTAACACAGGAGTAAGACTTTTCACCGCTCCCACGGGGCGGTACAAGGTCTTGTCCCCATTCCCACGGGGCGGTGAAAGGTCTTGTCCCCATTCCTGCGGTAAACCAGTTGTAAATGTCTTCATTCCTGCGAATTTACTGTGGTGACCTGCGGTTTATCACGGTAAGCGGTCCCCGTATCATTCTCTACTTGCTAGTCGTGGGAGGGCGCATGGAGAAGGGCCCTTACCTTCTAAGTAGAGAGTTGCGCGGGGACAGAAATTCCACCTGTCCCCACCCATCCCCACCAAAATCCCACCCGTCCCCGCGAGGAATCCCTTCGTCCCCGCCTGCCCCTATAAACTTCAGAAATAGTTATTTCATTTAATTATGCTACTGAATTAAAGGCTCTGGTAGAGACCCATTTACAAATAAGCAAAGACACTTTATTAATTTGGAAATATTAATTGGGAAGAATACATACTTTGTAAATGGGTTTCTACCAGAGCCTCTAATGTAAATATAAAATATAAATACTCAGCTGATAAGAACCCACAAACTGTCAGCTGAGGACTTCCTTTGCAGTTGGCCGGGGGTCCCTTTTGTCAAGCTTGGCAGGCAGTAGTGGCGTCCCTGAGTCACAGATGCTGGCACCTCGGTGGCTCATGGATGTTGCCAGCGACTGCTGTGCTTGGTGGAGGGGAGTTCTGGCCGTCTCTAGAGGAGGTCCTCTGCTGGCGGTGCTTGGGGATCCCTACCAGTCACAGCAAGGGTCAGCAAGTACTTCAACACTGTAGAAATAAAACCAGAAATGCATTTCTTTTTCTTTTGAACACAATACAAAGACATCTGGTATATACATTTCCCAAAGCTAACATATTTTAGTCAATAAATTCCGTTTTTTACCTTTGTTGTCTGGAGACTTATTTTTCCATAAAGTTGGTCCCAGTTTCTTTTTTCCGCTTTCCCATCTTCTGTAAATTCTTCTGTTGCTGTCCATTGGTTCCTCCTACCATGGTCCAGCATTTATACCTTTCTCATCTTTCGCCCCTGCCCACCAGTCCCATGCCCAACATTTCTCCTTCTATCACCCCTCTCCAGCACCATGCCGCATCTCTCACTACATTCCCTTCACCACTATGTCCAACATTCCTCCCTCTTGCATCCATTTCAATCTGTCCATTCCACCACAATATTTCTCCCTCTCATCTGTACCTCACTCCCTCCCTATGACCAAAAATTCTCCTTTCTTCCATTCCCCGTGTACATAACCATCTCTTTCCCTCCCTTTCTCTCTCCCAAGTTCATGCCTTCTGTGTCCAAAAAGGCATTCCCTCCCCCACCTCTTTCCCTCTCTTCCTCCATATTCTCTCCCAAGTTCATGCCTTGTGTCCAAAAACGCACGCCCTCCTCCACCTCTTTCCCTCCCTTCCTCCATCCTCTCTCCCAAGTTTATGCCTTGTGTCCAAAAACGCACTCCCTCCTCCACCTCTTTCCCTCCCTTCCTCCATCCTCTCTCCCAAGTTCATGCCTTGTGTCCAAAAACGCACTCCCTCCTCTACTTCTTTCCCTCCCTTCCTCCATCCTCTCTCCCAAGTTCATGCCTTGTGTCCAAAAACGCACTCCCCTCCCCCACTTCTTTCCCTCCCTTCCTCCATCCTCTCTCCCAAGTTCATGCCTTGTATCCAAAAACGCACTCCCTCTCCCACCTCAGCATCTCTTTTCCTCCCTTCCTCTCTCCCAAGTTCATGCCTTGTGTCCAAAAACACATTCCCTCCCCCACCTCAGCATCTTTCCCTCCCTTCCTCTCTTCCAAGTTCATGCCTTGTGTCCAAAAACGCACTCCCTCCCCCCTTTTTGTGTTCCGCGTTTGCCTCCCAAGTTTGATCTCCTTCTGTCCCATATCTGTCAACAAATTACCAACTTTCTCATCCAAATAGAGTTCGAGCCGTGAGGCTCGTCTTTTATTTCCTGCCTGCCCTGCTGCAGCACACATAGCCAACCGGAAGTCTTCCCCGATGTCAGCGCTGACGTCGGAGGGCAGTCTTTGCGTAAGCCCTCCCTCCAACATCAGCGCTAACATCGGGGAAGACTTCCGGTAGGCTATGTGTGCTGTGCAGGGCAGATAGGAAAAGAAGACAAGCCTCGGGGCTCGAGTTGCATTGAACCCCGCGGGGTCCCTGAGACCACGAGGGGGGTCTCCATGGGATTCTCATGACCCTAGGGGGCATCCCCACAGGATCCCTACGACCCTAGGGGATGTCCCAATGGGATCCCCGTGACCCAAAGGGGGAACCCGCAGGATCCCCGCGGGTCCCATGGGATTCCAGTCGTCCCCGTTCCCGTGCAGCTCTCTACTTCTAAGATCACAGGAGTGTGCTTTTTTTTGTCCTTTGTGTTAGTGCTCTCTTGTGTGGGACTTTGAGATGGGTGGGGAGTTTTAAGGGTTGGGGTTGGAGGGGGGATAATCTTGTGGTATTTGGGGGGGGAGGTTGATAGAGTTTATGGCTGGGGTTTCGTTTTGTGTGTGATCATATGTGCGCATTGAAATTTGTGTCCATTAATGTAATGAGGCTTAATGTCCTAATGAAGTGTCATCTCCTTTATAAGGAGCTGGCATGCCAAACAGCTCAAATTGTTGCGTCCCCCGAGGGTTTTTTTTTATTTATTTTGCCTCCAATCAACAGACTAAAAAAATTAGGGGGGTTGCTATTCTTCTACACAATAGTTTACAGATACAAGTGTTGAAAAAGATACGAGACATGGAGGGGCGTTATATCTTGCTCTGTGTGTCTATTGCTGGTCAGGTATATACTTTTTGTAATCTCTATGCCTCTAATTCAGGAAAGGGGGAGTTTTTCACCCATCTTGATGAAACCCTTCAACCATATGTAGAGGGTTTATTGCTATTGGGGGGAGATTGTAATCTGGTGTTTTATCCTCTCTATGATAGCTTCTCTTGTAAGTCCTCAGTTGCGCCAGCTGCTCGTAAAGGCTTGCAAACTCTGCTTTTACATTGGCGACTCCAGGATCTTTGGCGTCTTAAACATCCTAGGGAATGCGATTATACATATCATTCTGTTGTGCATAATACCGATTCTCGCATTGACTACTGGGTTGGGGATGGGACTTTTTGTCGTTCCATACAGCGCTGTGAGATCCATCCTACTATTTTGGCAGATAAGTTTGAGTTAGTGGGAGATAGGGGGTCCCGTCCAGCTGCTTACTGATGCTTTAATGATAAGTTTATTGGCGGACCCCTCTGCTGTGACTCAACTGACTAAAGATATTACAGACTATCTTGAACTGAATGATTTTAACGATATTGATCCCATTTTATTATGGGAAGCATTAAAAGCTGTACTTCGGGGAAAATAATTGCTTTGCAGGCCCATGTTAACAAGGAAAAAATGAAAGCTGAATTGGCCAAAAGACAGGAGCTTTATGATCTTGAGTTGCGGGTCAAGGGGCACCGTAGATCAGCCCAGGATAATGCTCAATTAGCTAAATTACATCTGGATTTGAAGGCTCTGGAATTGGCTAGCACTGAGGTAGCCTTGCGGCAGACACATCAAGAACATTTTGAATATAATGATACAGGCAGTAAGCTTTTGGCCCATAAATTGACAATTCGAGCCACCAGCAACAATATTTCCCATATCATTGATTCCAAGGAGGCCCGCTGTACTTCCATATGGGATATGGGGAATGCCTTTTTGCAGTTTTATACTGAGTTTTATCAGGAGAACCCGGCTTCTTGGGAGCCAGAGATTGAGGAATATTTAGATCAGATCCCCTAAGAGGCTCTTTCTGAGGGGGAAGCAGCTTGACTATCTAGACCTATCATTGCAGCTAAATTGGAGGACATTGTACATTCTCTCTTCTTGCATACTGCTCCAGGTTTAGATGAGTTTTCTAATAAATTTTACAAAGCTTTCCGAGCGTTGCTGGTACCAGTTTTGGTTTGCGTATTTAATCATTTTGATGCGACCCATCCATTACCTTCCACTTAGTGTACTGCAGCAGTGACGTTGATTTATAAGAAGGGTAAAGATCCATCCTCTTGTGCAGCATATAGGCCAATCTCGCTGCTCAACGTTGATTATAAAATCTTTTCTAAGGTTTTGGCCTTGAGATTACAGGCCTATATGCCACAATTAGTTCATTTCAATCAAGCGGGTTCTGTTTTCCGATGACAACCGTTTGATAAAATTAAATCAGCTTTACACTTGATGTGGCATGTTCGTCGGGAGGGTTCCCTGCTTTCATCTTATCCCTTGACGCTGAAAAAGCATTTGACCGGGTGAGTTGGGTGTATTTGCGTAAAATGGGTATTGGCCTGCGTTTCTATGGCTGACTTCAATTGCTGTATGACGCCCCTCTCTCCCGATTCAAACTTAATGGGACTTTATTACCAGCTATCACTTTGGCACGTAGGACACGCCAAGACTGTGCCCTCTCTCCCCCCTGCTCTTTGCGCTCTCTATGGAACCTTTTGCGAGTCGGATTCGTCATCAGGAGGAGATTCAGGGGATTTGTTTAGGTGCCTATCAACATAAAATTTTATTATATGCAGATGATATCTTGCTTTTTTTGCGTGACCCGGAACGGTCCTTGCCTGTTGTGGTTAAGGTAAATATGGCCATGTCGGAAATTTTAAATATCACTTTGCAGACGGCGCCTAGTGTCTGCCTTTCCTTTTACTTGGGCTGCCCATTTTATTACTTATTCAGGAGTAAATCTTACTGCTGAGATCATACCCATTTGTATAGATATAATTTTCCAAAGCGCTTGCATGCCTTGTTTGCTGATCTTGAGTGTTGGGAGGGCTTGAACCTTAGCTGGATTGGCCGCATTTCGTTTATTAAAATTATGCTTTTGCCTCAACTTATGTTTTTCTGGCTCTTCCCATTCTCTTACCTGATGGTTTTTTCGTCTCTTATCGCATAAGGTTTTTGCATATATCTGGCAGAAGAAGCCGCCACGAGTTTACCGGAGTATTTTATATAAGCCTAAATTGGAAGGGGGTATGGGGATCCCCAACTTTCGGCTTTACCATCAGGCAGCTTTACTGCAGGAAGTGGTCATGTGGGTCACATATGAAAATAGGCCTTGGATCCATCTTGAACAGAACTTTCTTCTGCAGGTGTCTTTATGTATATTACCTTGGGTGCCGAGTGCTCGTCTGTGTTTGGCCTTGAAAACACCTAATCCATATTTGCAGGCTGTTCTACAATGTTGATATGCGGTTCACAGACGGATGTTTCCGGAGCATAAGTTTTTTTTTTCTCTTATGGCTATAGTAGCTTTGCCTGCCGGTTCACCAGGTCAGGAGGACTCTGTTCGCCATTCCTGGATTCCGGCAGGTCTCCACATGTTAGGACAACTTTGGGAAAATCAGTCTATGCGTTCTTTTCATACTCTGCAGGAGGAATATGGCTTAGCGGATAGGGATTCATATGAAAATAAGAATTGCCGCTGCTGGGTCAGACCAGTGGTCCATCATGCCCAGCAGTCCGCTCACGCGGCGGCCCTCTAGTCAAAGACCAGCGCCCTAACTGAGACTAGCCCTACCAGCATAGGTCCTTGTACAGCAGGAACTTGTCTAACTTTGTCTTGAATCCCTGGAGGGTGTTTTCCCCTATGACAGACTCCGGAAGAGCGTTCCAGTATTCTACCACTCTCTGGGTGAAGAACAGCTTCCTTACATTTGTACGGAATCTATCCCCTTTCAACTTTGTAGAGTGTCCTCTCGCTCTCCCTACTTGGAGAGGGTGAACAACCTGTCCTTATCTACTAAGTCTATCCCCTTCAGTACCTTGAATGTTTCGATCATGTCCCCTCTCAATCTCCTCTGCTCGAGGGAAAAAAGGCCCAGTTTCTCCAATCTTTCACTGTATGGCAACTCCTCCAGCCTCTTAACCATCTTAGTCGCTCTTCTCTGGACCCTTTTGAGTAGTACCATGTCCTTCTTCATATACGGTGACCAGTGCTGGACGCAGTACTCCAGGTGAGGGCGCACCATGGCCCGGTACAGCGGCATGATAACCTTCTCCGATCTGTTCGTGATCCCCTTATCATTCCAAGCATTTTGTTCGCCCTTTTTGCCGCCGATACACATTGCGCGGACGGCTTCATCGACTTGTCGATCAGAACTCCCAAATCCCTTTCCTGGGAGGTCTCTCCAAGTACTGCCCCGAACATCCTGTATTCATGCATGAGATTTTTCTTACCGACATGCATCACCTTACACTTGTCCACGTTGAATCTCATCTGCCATGTCGATGCCCATTCTTCGAGCCTGATTATGTCATGTTGTAGATCTTCACAATCCCCCTGCACCTTCACTACTCTGAATAACTTCGTATCGTCTGCAAATTTTATCACCTCGCTCTTCGTACCTATGTCCAGATCGTTTATAAAGATGTTGAAGAGCATGGGTCCAAGCACCGAGCCCTGCGGCACCCCACTGATGACGCTCTTCCAGTCCGAGTATTGTCCACTTACCCCCAACTCTCCTATGCTCCAGCCAGTTTTTAATCCACGTGAGTATTTCACCTTCGATTCCATGGCTCACAATTTTCCAAAGTAGCCGTTCATGCGGAACCTTGTCGAATGCCTTCTGAAAGTCAAAATATACAATGTCGATCGGTTCGCCCTTGTCTATCTATCTGTTTACTCCCTCAAAGAAGTGCAGCAGGTTTGTTAAAAAAGATCTGCTTTTGCTGAAACCGTGCTGGCTGGTCCTCATCAGCCCATGTCCATCAAGGTGATTAATGATGCGGTCCTTTATCAGCACCTCTACCATCTTTCCCGGTACTGAGGTCAGACTCACAGTCTGTAGTTTCCCGGATCTCCCTTCAAACCTTTTTTGAAGATTGGTGTAACATTCGCCACCTTCCAGTCCTCTGGGATCTTTCCCGATTCTATCTACTTATCTTTACAAGTGGGCTTTTTGGGAGATCTCGTTGGGCGACACTTGGCTTGAGCAAGCTCTCCGGGATGGGGCTGGGAGGGGGTGACTCTCTCGCTTGTATCGGGCTTTGTTGAAAAGGGAATCCCCTATTGACCCTTATAAATTGGCCTGGGAACAAGATTTGCCTGTCGGGCTTAGTTTGCCTAGTGGGGATGATTTGTATCAAAAGTTGTTGAAATTGATTTTATCCATTAATTTTATAGAAAATTGCTATAAAATGTATTACAGGTGATATTATACCTCTGAGCGGCTGTTTTCTATTTTTCAGGTGGGCTCTGATCGTTGTTGGTGCAACTGTAGGCAGGGGGGATTTCCTACACATATGGTGGACCTGTAGGGAAGTCCATTTGTATTGGCAGCGGGTGGGTTGTATTTTAGTTCACATATTACAGAAACATTGTTGTGTTTTAATGGACTGTTGTTTGCAGAGTATACCTGAGCAGGGGACCTCCAAGCACCAAAGCCACAAGGAACTTAAAAAATTCAGCGGAAAAAAATGAAAATAATGAAGAAAAAACCGAGCAGAGAAAAACACACCTTCTGAGTTTGCTTGCAGAAGGAATAACTGAAGAGGGTGCTGTGCTCTACTGCAGAAGTGAAGTTATCAAGTTCTTAAAGGGATATCCTTCTGCAGTTCGTGGGAAATGAGAATCAACAGCTCAAGTATGGACTCGTGTATATCCGCAACAGAAACATGTTAACTTTGACAGGGCCCAGTGTTCCCCTCAAGATGCATAAACATGTTGTCACATCAGTAAATAAAGTACATCTATCCACGGCAGAATTCACTCTTTTCAAATGCTGTTGGCTGACTTATTGCAAGCATACTGTTCACAAAAATAGAAATGAAACACTGCATCACTAATTCCTATAACTCAACAAAAGCTACAATCATACCAGTCTTTTATCACATTTAACAATATGGATATGGCAAATTCAGAGAGAAGGCAGTACATTAAAACAGGAGGTATATATTGCAGTTATGAGAGCATGTTTTAAATTTGCTAGACTTTGGAAGAAAAAGCTGAAAACATACCTGCATGCAGGACAGAATCTTCAGGAAAGAACGAAACCCTTCTAAAAACCGGGACCTCAATATATCTGTCCACGTAGTAGGTCTGGTTATTAAAATATACCTGTCCCAGAAACATCGATCACAGAGAAGTTTATTTTCACACATTACTATAATAGATAGGCCACAAGCCTAGAACTTTTCCTATGCTTAGGATTTATCTTATCATAAGAACCCTCAAAAATCAAAGGAAAAATACATCTAAGCACACAGATGTAAGAATGGAACAGCATATATGGAGACCACATCAGTAGCCTTATAGAGAAACCAATTTAGCTTTTATGTCATTGTGTTATTAAGGAATCTAGAATGAACTGACTATGCAGGGGGGAGTGAGACATTTTGACTCATCCAGTCTATAGATGCCTAAATCATTCATCTTTTTTCTAATCATGTCCCTCTCGTCTTAAAGATTCTTTCAAAGAGGAATAGCAAAGCAATCTAAATTCAATCAAAATATAAATTGAGTGATTATAAAGGAAAAGAAAATCTAATCAAGAGATCGAGCTCAACGGTAAACCTCACATATATTGTGTGAGGAGAAAAAAGGGACCCACAGTACTAATGTTTTTGTGGGGTTTGGTGTGAGGTCTTTCTCTCTTCACACAAAAATATATGCTACATATCACTGAACTTAGTCTATTTGTCACAGGGTAGTCTACCTAGGAACCTAGCACAATACCAGGTGGACTTTAGTCTATGGCCCAAAAATATCAAAGAAGAGACAAGTTAATTCAATCATGTATTTTTAATGAGAATAACTAATGGTCAAGATGTCTGCCTGCCACAGGGAGAGAGATAGCACAGTTACTTACCTTAACAGGTGTTATTCGGGAACAGCAGGCACATATTCTCACATGTGGGCGACGTCATCCATGGCGCCTGGTACAGACAGTGGTGAAAGTGTATTTGCACTTTAAGTTTTCAGAAACTTCACGACTGCCCGCACCAATACATGCGCGGGTGCCTTCCTGCCCAACGTTGGCTCACTGTACCTCAGCTCTGTAAGCAAGCTAAGAAGCCAACCAGGGGAGGTGACAGGGTTGTGAATACCTGTCTGTTGTCCCCGGATAACACCTGTTATGGTAAGAAACTGTGCTTTATTCTAGGACAAGCAGATAGCATATTTTCACATGTGGGACTCCCTAGCTTACTGCGATGGAAAGGAGACAAACGTCCATCTCATCTGGAATAGGATTCTCAACAGTAGTGAGATGTGAATGTGTGAATTGAGGACCAAGTAGCTGTTTGGCAAATTTCATCAATGGGTGAGGAACGTAAGAAAGCTAGTGAGGCTGCCATAGCTCAGACTTTGTGTGCTGTAACACGTCCCTCAAGCTGCAGCCCAGTCTGAGTATAGCAAAAGGAAATACAGGCCGCTAGCCATGTTGAAATAGCTCTCTTGGTTACAGGCTGGCCCAGTCTGTTTGGATCAAAGGAGATGATCAGTTGAGGTTAAGTCCTGTGTGGCTTAGTCCTTTGTATGTAGTACGCCAAGGCACGCTAACAGTCCAATGAATGAAGAGCTGTTTTTCCAGGATGAGAATGAGGCTTTGGGAAGAAAACTGGAAGCACAATGAATGGATTTAGGTGAAATTCCATGCCTACTTTTGGAAGAAATTTAGAATGTGTCCAAAGAACCACCTTGTCATGATGAAATACTGTGTATGGTGGGTCAGGAACCAACGCTTGAAGTTCATTCACTATTCGGGCAGACGTGACAGAAATCAGGAAGACTACTTTTCAAGTGAGAAACTTAAAATGAGTAGATGCCAGTGGTTCAAATGGTGATTTCATCAAACTGCTAGGACTACATCAAGATCCCAGACAACTGGAGGTGACTAGAGCAGAGGCTTGGAGTTGAAAAGTCCTTTCGTAAACCTGGAAACAAGAGGATGAGTGGACAGAGGTTTATTGTTGACAGCAACATGGAAAGCACAGAGATAACTCTGACCGAAGTTGTTTTCAGTCCAGAATTGGATAAATGGAGAAGGTCATCCAACACTAAAGGAAGAGAACAGGAGGAAGCTTCTTGGTGTGTCCACTTCTGTTGACAGCATTGCTGGGTAGAAGGCTTTCTAGAAGCAGCTATAATGGTTTGTAATGATTCAGAAAGATTGAAATCTGATGAAGTCAGATCCAGAGGTACCAAACTGTCACGTGCAGAGATTGCAGATTAGGATATAAAAGAGATCCTTGACTCTGAGTGAGCAGAGATGGAACGATCTGTAAAGGAATTGGATTCTTGACACTTATCTAAAGTAGAAGGGAAAACCAAGGTCTGGGCCAAGATCTATCAGGATCATGGTGGTTGATTCATGCTTGAGCTTAAGACCTTGAGAATGAGAGAGATTGGCAGAAATGTATAAAGGAACTTGTTTGTCCAATCCAGAAGAAATGCATCTGCTTCGAGACGATGAGGAGAGTACTGTCTGGAGCAGAATTGAGGCAATATGTTGTTGAGAGGAGACGCAAACAAATCTATCTGAAGAGTCCCCCATAGTGAGAAGATGTGGTACAATACTTTGGAGTTGAGAGTCCACTCATATGGTTGTTGAAATCTGCTGAGCTTGTCAGCTAGAGTATTGTTTGCCTTGCACATATATGGCTTTGAGAAATACGTTTCGAGGAATTTCCCAGTTCCAAAAGTGCTTGGCTTCTTGACACAGAGGGGGAGAGCCTGTTCCTCCCTGTTTGTTCATGTAGTAAGTTGCTACTTGACTGTCCATTCGAACAAAGAGGACTTGGTTGGAAAGACTCTCTTGAGCATTTTGAATTGCCCACAGCTCTAACAGGTTGATGTGGAATATCTTTTCTTGAGCAGACCACTGACCTTGTGTCCTGAGATTGTCCAGGTGAGTTCCCCAAGCATACATGGATGCATCTGTGATAAGTTATTTCTGATGTGGGGGTACATGAAATAGCAGACCCCTGGAAAGATTTGACGGAAGATATTGACAAAAGAGGTGAGGTGACTGTGATCCTTTGGAATAAGGGATTGAGAGCTTGAGACCAATGAGATGCTAGAGTCCACCGAGCTGATCTGAGATGAACTCATATGAAGGGGGTAACATGAACTGTGGATGCCATGTGGCCTATGAGACAGATCATTTGTCTTGAGGAGATGATTTGCAGATTGGAGATCTGATTGCAAAGATGAAGTAAGGTGTCTTGTCTTTGTAGAGGTAGAAATGCCCACAGACTAATAGTGTCAAGTAGTGCTCCTATGAATTGCAATAATTGAGAGGGTTGAAGCTGTGACTTTGGAAAGTTGACTTCGAACCCTAGAAGCTGCAGAAAAGTTTATCGTCAACTGTGTTTCCGAGTATATTGCTTAAGGAGATGTAGCTTTTATCAGCCAATCGTCCAGATAAGGAAACACTTGAAACCCGTGAGTAAGTAAGGTTGCTGCCACTTGGTGAATACTCTTGAAGAAGAAGCTAGGCTGAATGGCAGGTCTTTGTACTGGAAGTGTTGATGAGCTATTCAAAAATGCAGAACTTTTCTATGATCATGATGTATGGATATGTGTGTGTGTAGGCCTCTTTGAGGTCTACAGAGCATAGCCAATCATTTCATTCTAGAAGAGGGTACAGTGTCCCTAAAGATAGCATGAGAAACTTCTCTCTGACAAGATATTTGTTTAAGTCTTGGAGGTCAAGAATTGGAAAAAGACCTCCTGTCTTCTTTGGAATTAAGAAATACCTGGATTAGAACCCCTAATTTTTCTGAGAAGGGGGAACTACTACTATGGCATTTAGTTAAAGTATAGCTTCGATTTCCTGAAGAAGAAGGGATGTCTGTGGAGATATGAAAGAGGATTCTCTTGGAGGGTAGTTCGGGAGAATCTAAGGCATCAAGGAGCTCTGCTCTGGACTCAGTGCCAGCTTCCAATTTGACTGGAAGAGCCTTTCCCAACTGCCTAATATACTTAGTAAAGGAAAGTCTCTTTTTAAAAAAAAAAAAAATGTGTTTATCTTATTTGTTACAATTAAATAACAAATATTTGTGAATATCAACAAACTTCAGCATAAACACCGAGTGGTTAGAAAACACCGAGTGGTTAGAAAAGCAAAAAGAGAATATGAAGAGAGACTGGCAGAGGAAGCAACAAACTTCAAGTCGTTCTTCAGATACGTCAAGGGGAAGCAACCGGCAAGAGAAGAAGTGGGACCATTGGATGATGGAGACAGAAAGGGAGTAGTAAAAGAAGAGAAAGAGATAGCTGACAGGTTAAATGAGTTCTTCACGTCAGTCTTCACGATGGAGAATACAACCAACATTCTGGAACCCGAGGAGATCGCAATAGGAGACCAAGATGATAAGCTGGTCAATTTAGAGGTAAGCCAAGAAGATGTACTCAGGCAGATAGATAGACTAAAGAGCGACAAATCGCCAGGTCCGGACGGCATTCACCCAAGGGTATTCAAGGAACTAAAAAACGAAATAGCGGAGCCACTTCGACAGATATACAACCTATCCTTAAAAACCGGAGAGATCCCGGAGGATTGGAAAATAGCAAATGTTACGCCCATCTTCAAGAAGGGCTCAAGGGGTGACCCAGGAAACTACAGGCCGGTGAGCCTGACCTCAGTCCCGGGAAAGATGATGGAGGCACTGATTAAAGACAGCATCTGTGAACACACCGAAAAAAATGGGCAGCTAAAACCGAGTCAACATGGCTTCTGCAAGGGCAGGTCATGCCTCACAAACTTATTGTACTTCTTTGAGGGGGTGAACAGCCAGGTGGATAAAGGGGAATCTATAGACATCATTTACCTTGACTTCCAAAAAGCCTTCGACAAGGTACCACACGAGAGACTGCTTAAGAAGATATGGATCCACGGGGTGCAAGGTGAGGTCCACCGATGGATCAAAAACTGGCTGGCAAACAGGAAGCAGAGGGTTGGCATAAAGGGCCATTACTCAGACTGGAAAGGGGTCACGAGTGGAGTTCCGCAGGGGTCGGTGCTAGGACCGCTCCTGTTCAATATCTACATAAACGACCTAGAGGCGGGTACCAAGTGTGAGGTCATTAAATTTGCAGATGACACCAAACTATACAGCAGGGCTCAAACCAGGGAAGACTGCGAAGATCTCCAAAAGGATCTAACACAGCTGGAAAAGTGGGCCGAAAAATGGCAAATGAGCTTCAACATAGGAAAATGCAAGGTCATGCACGTGGGGAAAAAGAACCCGATGTTCACATACAAAATGGGGGGAACACCACTAGGGGTCAGTAACCTGGAGAGAGACCTGGGAGTGATGGTAGACGCAACACTGAAGGCATCGGCGCAGTGCGCCATAGCCTCAAAGAAAGCAAACAGAATGTTGGGTATCATTAAGAAGGGTATTACGACCAGGACGAAGGAAGTCATCATGCCGCTGTATCGTGCAATGGTGCGGCCGCATCTGGAGTACTGTGTTCAGTACTGGTCGCCGTACCTCAAGAAGGACATGGCAGTACTTGAGGGAGTACAGAGAAGAGCAACTAAACTGATAAAGGGAATGGAAAATCTCCCATATACCGACAGATTGAAGCAGTTGGGACTTTTCTCACTGGAAAAGCGGAGACTTAGAGGAGACATGATAGAAACCTTCAAGATCCTGAAGGGCATAGAAAAAGTAGACAGGGACAGATTTTTCAAATTATGGGGCACCACAAGTACAAGGGGGCACTCGGAGAAATTGAAAGGGGGACAGGTTTAGAACAAACACTAGGAAGTTCTTTTTCACTCAGAGGGTGGTGGATACATGGAATGCGCTTCCAGAGGCTGTTGTAGACAAGAAAACATTAAATGGTTTCAAAGAAGGTTTGGATAGATTCCAAGAAGAAAAAGGGATTGAAGGGTATAGATAGGTATAGACCACTACTCAGGCAATGGGCCTGATGGGCCGCCGCGTGAGCGGACCGCTGGGCAGGATGGACCTATGGTCTGCCTCAGCGGAGGCAACTTCTTATGTTCTTATGTAAATACACTTAAAGAAAATAAGGAAAAATAATCATCATCAATGATCTAGTCCGCATTATACTGGTTGCCAGTCCCCAATCTAGGAAATTTAAATTTATTTATGTATTACCATCATTAACATGCATAATTTGTGGTTTACTTTATACTATGTCACTAAACACCCTCCTACACTGAAAAAATAAAAGCTTTAAACTTTCAACAAAAGTTTATCTTTAATAAAATCTTCTAATTGGGCCGGATCTAGGAACATATATTTATCACTTGTATATGAGATAAGGAACTTGCAAGGAAATTTTAAGAAAAAGGTCGCACCCACTGCTAAGACTTTTGGCTTAAACAGTAGGAACTGCTTCCTCTTGAACTGAGTCTGTCTAGAGACATCAGGGAAAATTATTATCCGTTGGCCATAAAACAGATCTTGCTTCAAAATAGCCTATTTCTCTATCTCTGTTTTGAAAGCCACCAGGAGTGTTGCCCGTTTGGTTATTATGTCCTTTGATGATTCAAGAAATTGTGATATGTTCAAGCTATCTGGTGAAACTAATTTAACCATTTCACCTTTCTCTGCTATTTCCTTAGCAGCTCTTGGAATGTAATAGAGGTTATCAGGTTCAAAAGTTTCCACATTAGCATACTGCAATATCTCCCTCATATACATTCTTAGGAGCTCTAATGGAGAAAGATGTGTAACGTGAAAATTTTAAAACAAAGGTTTTTAGCTCTTAAGGAATTCTCCAATTTTTCTATTTTAGCATGAATCTTTAATATTAGAAGTAGCATTACTCTGCAAATTGCTCACTGCTTGATCTAGTTTTACTAGCTTGCTACCTGTTTCAGCCAATTGAACTTCATGCTCATTAACAGTAATATTAGATGAAAATTGACATATTCAAAACAGTATTCTGTAAAGAAGACTCAATTCGGTCAACACTCATCCATACATCGTTTAAAATGATAACTTTATCTTTAGGGAGAACATTAGAGTCTGGATCCATAACCATCTGCACAGGAGTCAGATCCTTTGTTCCGGGTAAAGATTGACCTGAAATCTCCAGTCCAGACAATATAGATAATTGTAGGGAAGAAGCCGCTTCCTCCTGCAAGGGGGAAGACTCCACTCTCCCAACAAGATGTGATGGTTAAGGAGGTGGTAATGGTAACCCAGAGGATAATGAGGAGGCCTTAATATCTAAAGTTACCTGCTCTTCCACATGTGGCAAAGAAGGAACCAAAAGATGGCAATCCATAGGACCCGCCACTGAAATAGATGGTGTAACTTTTGCTTTCCTTTTGCCCATAGTGGTAGGATTCGATATTGGCCCACTAACTGCTCCTCTTGGGCTCCGAAGGGGCTCAAAAGGGACACCACGCACCTTCGGACTCACAGCCCTGGACTCATGACCGTGGGCCGTGTACCACGGCTTCCCCAGCAATTTAAGGAGCCCTTAAAGGACCCTTTCTCCAGCTGACTGGGGCGCGGTTGGCTACAGGACTGCCTGTCCCGTGGGTAAGTTGTGCTGCAGGCAGCACTGGCAGCAAATCTCCTCCACGGCTTCCCCAGCAATTTAAAGAGCCCGAAAAGGACCCTTTCTCCAGCTGACAGGAGCGTGGTTGGCTGCAGGACTGCCTATCCTGTTGGCAAGTTGTGCTGCAGGCCTAATATACTTAGTAAAGGAAAGTCCTTCAGAAGGAGACCACCTTCTAGGAGGAGGAGGGGCGATGGATCTGAAGGTATACCATATTATAGAGGAGCAGATAATGTAGGCTCACACTCAGTGTCAGTATGGTGACAAGAGAGATCAGAATCAACTTCGTGAACCCCAGGTGAGTCTCTGTAAGATGAAGCTTTAAGAGACCGGTGAGCGTCGAGAAGAGCTTCCTTGATGTCATCGGTACTGATCTGATGAGGATGAACGACGCAAAGATCTTTTGGATCTAGAAGCATGGGATGAATGTTGATGCTTCCATGTAGAGCATCTATGCCTTGATGGAGAGCATCGATACTTCGATGAAGAGGATCGATGCCTCAATGGAGAGCATCAATTTCTACATGAAAAATGCCGATAGGAAGTAGACCAGCGTTTTGATATAGACCTGGAATCACTACCTGGAATCATCACCTACATGATGTCATCCATGGCGCTCTAGTATGGACAGGTTTAAAAGCGCATCGCCACTTTAAGAACTTGAGAAAGTTTGCAAACTGCTTGTCCTGGGATAAGAGAAGGCATAGAAAAGTAGATAGATTTTGAGAAGAAAGCAGAAAAATGGAAGAAAGTTGAATGTTAAAAGTTACTATGTGGAGAAATGAATTGTTACTTTGTTGAAATTTGAATATCTGGATGTTCGGAGGGATGATCCTGGGCCATGGAGGAAATTCAGGAGAATATGGGCTCCCATTTGGGAGGGATTGTCCCCTAGAGCTCGAAGTTCTTTATTGAACTTTTGACACTGGAGTTCTGGTGGGAGGGGGGTTGGTTTCTGTGGGTCTTCGTGCAGGAACAACGCAAATGACCTGACTGTTCCTGCTCTTTCTCTTGTTAGTTGTTGTTGGTATGTTGTTGTATTGTTTGAATTTAAACTTAGAAACACAGAAAAGTGACGGCAGAAAAGGGCCAAGGCCCATCAAGTCTGCCCACTCTATTGACCCACCCACCCTCCTAGCTACCCTTTGAGAGATCGCACTCTGATGTCCCATTCCCTCTTAGAGATCCGACATGAGCATCCCATCTGTTCTTAAAATCTGGCATGCTACTGGCCTCGATCACCAGTGCTGGAAGCTCATTCCAATTGTCAACCACTCTTTCGGTGAAGAAGTACTTCCTGGTGTCGCCATGAAACTTCTCGCCCTTTATTTTCAGCAGGTGCCCTCTTGTGGCCGAGGGTCCTCTAAGAAAGAAAATATCATCTTCTACCTCAATAAGACCAGTGATATACTTAAACGTATATACCCAAAAAATTTAATAAAAATGATTATAAAAAAAAAAAAAAAAAGTTAATGCTAAAGATGGACATAGGGCAGAAAGTGAAGGAGAGGAAAACAGTAAATGGATAAGGTGGCCCTGGATACACAGTTAAGAGAAACAGACAGAAGAAAGTGCAGCCAGGGACTGGGAAAAGATGGTTTCAAAAATAAAACTCACCAGACAACAAAGGTAGGGGAAATTATTTTATTTTCAATTTATTGATTGAATTGTGTTAGTTTTGAGAATATACATCTGCTGTTTATATTTTGCACTGTTCAGGAAGAAACGCATTTGTTTCTATTTCTCTGAGGTTGTACTGCATGCATCTTAGGGCTTCATTTGTACACAGTATATTAGTACTTTTAGTTTGCGGTCCCGTATTTGCATAGGGGGTTATCTGTGTTCTAAATGTATGACCAAGGTCAGGTGTTCTGGTAGGAACAAATGTTGAGAAGCATACAGTGTGCTTTGTGTAGTTTAATTTTGTGGTTAACCATTATGTGGTGTTAATAAGATTATATTGTGAGTACTGTATATTTGAAAAATGAATGGAAAAATGGTATTACAATTAGTACTGTTTTGGAGGCGGGGTCTGGAACTGAGATGGGATGGGTCTGGGGTGGAGCTTTAGGGGGCCCCCCCAAACAAAAAAGTTCCACTGCCTATGCCTAGAATGACTATTTGAATAAAGTTGGGATTAAGTATGGTAACATCTATGAGGTGAAAATAACCAGGTGGATCGCTGGAATGGTGTCTCAGAGTGAGGGAGGATCTACACTTCTACTAAGACTAAGTATCTTAATAAAAATTTTGTATTTGCGTAAAATGGGTATTGGCCAGCATTTCTACGACTTAGCCTTTGTTTTAGATTTCAGCCCTTATGTGATTTCCAAATTTCTCTAGTCATAATCAGGATTGTAGAAGTCTGCAAAGCACTGGCTTTGCTTCTCAATTACTGGTGTTGCCATCTAATCACAGCTAAGCTTGTTTGGTTCCAAGCCTTCCATACAGGATTCTTTTCTGTTTATCCCACACATTTTTTTAATTCTGTTACCATTTTCATCTCCATCACCTCCAAGAAGGGCATTCCAGGCATCTATAAGGGTTATAGATGCCTGGAATGCCCTTCTTGGAGGTGATGGAGATGAAAATGGTAACAGAATTAAAAAACGTGTGGGATAGTGTGGAATAGTACTTCCTGACGTTATTCCTAAGTTGGCTCCCTTCAATCAAAACTCATGTCCTCTGGGGTTCTATCACCTTTCCTCCTCTGGAAAAGGTTTGTTTATATATTTAATACTTTTCAAAAATTTGAATGTCTGTATCATATCATCTATCTCTCCTTTCCTTCAGAATGTACATCTTCAAGTCATCAATTCGATCCTCATACGTTTTGTGGCACAAACCCCACACATTACGAGTCCAAATATCTAGACTGCTTGGGAATTGGGTAAGTCAAGATTTGGGGATTTTCTGAAATCTTAGGCAGTACCTTAAAAATTCAGCATCTCTCTCTCTCTCTTCATCTCTCTTCATCAGCCAGCATAATCTCACCTCTGTCTCTGAAGCTTAGGAAAATGCCAGAGCCCAAAGGAGGGGGGGCCCCATCAGAAGGAGTGGATAGGTCAGAGAGAAAAGCCTGGTGCAGGCCAGAGGCAGCCTGTAAGTCTGCTGATGATGATACAGCACAGAAATCTTGCTTAGGTCTGAAAAGGTATATGGGGGGCAGGGGGAGCCACAGGCAGAGCAAGTAAGGGAGGGAGAGATGCTGGGAGGGAAGAAGATTGTATGCAGTACTTTAGTCCAGATTCTTAAGCAATTTGGATGTTGTAATTTAATGGTCCGGATTCTCAGGCAGTCCGGATTTCTGCCATCCGGATTTCTGGACTTATACTGTACCATTTCCGTTGCCTCTCTCTGAACTTCTTTGCGCCATTTTACTTCCTTAACAAGATACAGCTTCTAAAAAGAACATAATACTCCAAATGGGGCCTCACCAACTACATTCTCTAAGGGAGTGAAGGGAAGAGTAGAGGACATGGATGGGAAGACTGAATAAGCTATATATTCCTTACCGGCTTTCATTTTTCTGTGTATCTATATAATATTCACTTACTTGAGGTCAGAGATGACTGCATTTATCCTGCCCAGCTTGTCCTGGCTGTAACCTTGAAAGTTGAACTTGTTGTTCCCATCCAGGTACTCTGGAAGCACTTCAAGCAGTGTCTCAGCAATGACAGTTAGGACACTCTGTTCTTCAATGAGATGGCGGGCCTAGATAGTTGAAACTTTTTATTAGGTAAATCTGCTTTGTTTAAACAATATCTCTCTGAGCCTTATACTAGCAATTGTGGGGGAGAGAAATGTGTGAAGATGGTACAGAATGTAGAATTCCATAGTTAGAGACCTATATCCTTTTTCAGCTAGCTAGAAATCTACATTTACCCTTTTGGATACCCTGAATTCACCTTTAAATCTATTCAACATTATTGATTCCAACGTTAACTGAGTTAAAATTATCTCCCACTATTTTATATCTAAACGTTAGGCACTAAAATTTCACAAAAAGTTTATACTACTAAATTTTAGCTACAGTATATTGCTCTCTTCCTATAAGTGCTATAAATACCAGCTGGGGTGCTACAAATTTTCTTTTCTTTTTAATTTTTTCATGTTTTTTAAAAACCCATACATTTGTCCTGTGGTCCGAGGGTTCTGGACCTGTGTTGAGAAATACATAGAGGCAAGCCTTTCATTGATACTGCGACTCAGATGATGCTGGACCTACCAGGCACCCGTGGGCCTATGAGGAATGCGGCAAGGATGCTGAGCCGCAAAACATGCTTGGTGGCACATGTGTGCTCTAATACTGGACTGCTTGTAGCTCACCAGATTATTAGCACTGGCATAATCAACTTTGATTTTAACATATTTTTATGTTAATTGTATTTTTTCACTGATTGTACAGTTCTTCTTGATGTGAACCGCCTAGAACTATGTGGCAGCATATAAGAATAAAATTATTATTATTAATAAAAGAACTCATGAAAAGAAGTGCCAGTATCTGAAGATATGGGAGCTGTATATTCAACAGCTGCATACGAGAGATCATAGTTTACTGTTAAAATAAGTTAGCATGATGTGTTACAAGTTCAATAGATATTTGAATACTCTATGCCTTGTCATAAGATAGTTGGTAGGGGGAGGTAAAGACCAGGTTGAATAATGACGACACAGAATTGATAAATGGTTAAGCTATGATAACTTTTATTGTGCAACAGTTCATCAATAAACATTGCTGAAACACTAGAAACCAATACATAGAATTAAACAGCAAATGGTCATTTCTGATGTACCTCCATATTATAGTTGCAAGGCAAGTAACATGGCTCTGTTACACTGTTATCATAGCCATAATACTCGTCCTAATTCTTGTTATCCTGTGTGACCAGAAATATGCTGCACTTTGAGTTTACATCTTGAAGTGATGATATACAAAAATAATATTCACAGTAATCAGTAAATTAGCATACATTCTTAAAATATTTTCTCTGGAAAAATGAAAGTCTCAACAAGAATGTATTAATATACATGCTCATATTTACACCAGTGGTGTTATGCAAGTTACTTAGCTATTTTCTTAACCAATGGCGCCCTGGACAGAAAAACCTGAGATAAGTTCTCAAAAGCTCAGAACTTTAAAGAGCCATGAGCTGCATACATGTGATGGTTTCATAGAAACATAATGGCAGATAAAGGCCAAACAGCCTATCTAGTCTGCCCGTCCATACCATCCACCGAAATTATAACCCTACTGGTTAGGTATTCCAGTTCACAGTTGCATGTTGAGGTTCTAAGTCAATGAAGATGGCTTGATTGGAGTTTCAATAAAAGCAAGCTTCATGTAAAAACAAACTAAATGTTGTACAAAGGTGCTTTTCCTTTCTGCTTGCTGCTGACAAATGGAAGATGCACAGAGATGAACCTTAAAATTGTTTATTAAGCTCAAAACCACTTTGAACGAAGATATCCAGGTGAACGAAGATATCCGGGCAGTTCTTGTATGGGACAGGAAAATGGATCTATGGACTGGCTGTTAAAAATCATAGAAAATTCTAGAAGAATCCCTCCTAGAAGCCAAGAGAATTTGACAGACACCTTTTCATCATATTTGGGGAACCAAACATTACACCAAATGCTCCCTAACCAGTAAAGAATTTAGCAACTTTTTCACTGAGAAAATAAGAAATCTACAGAAAGACAACGGACTAAGATAAAATGGAAGAGTCCGTAACCATCACAGAAATCCAAGTGAAGAAACTACTGAGAAGATTGAATCCAGACCATCCCTCAACACCTCCCTGATTCATCCAAGGACTAGGACTCTCCTACCTCATTGACCTCGTCAACAACTCATTACAGTCCGGACAAGTTCCACTTAAATGGAAACTCTCCGTCATCAAGCTCATACTGAAGAATAGAGAAAAAGATCAAGAAAATTTCTCCAGTTACAAGTCGGTAGCTAACCAGCCGTGGATATCAAAACTAGTAGACAAACTAGCATGCCGAAAAATATCAGATTTCCTGGGAAACTCATCCAAGCTGGACCAATCCCAATCAGGATTCAAAAGACATCTAAGCATGAAGATCAGATTTGTCCACGCACTCATTTTCTCAGTGGTCAATTACGGATGCAAAAGCAGGACACTACACCATATGCCTTGTGATGAAGGCCATAGACCATTTAGTAGCCTTCCTCTGGACCAACTCCATCCTGCTTGTATCTATTTGAAGGTGTGATCTCCAGAATTGCACACGAGAGTTTTATAGGGGTATCAATACCTCTCCCTATGCACCCTAACATCCTTCTAGCTTTCGCAGTCGTCTTTCAACCTGTTTGGCCACCTGACTCATCACATACTATCACATCCAAGTCCTGATCTTCTTTTGTACACAAAAGGTCTTTACCCCCCTCAACTGTACAGTTCCCTCAGGTTTTTACAGCTCAAATGCATGACTTTTCATTTCTTAGCATTAAATCTTGGCTGCCAAATTTCAGACCATTCTTCCAGCTTCGCTAGGTCCTTCCTTATGTTATTCACAGAATCAAGGGTACTCGTATACTCTATTGCAGTTTTAGGTATCATCTGCAAAGAGGCAAATCTTATCAAACAGCCCTTCAGTAATATCACTTACAAAAATGTTAAAAAGAACAGACCCAACATCCCTTTCCTCAGAGTGATCTTCATTGACCACTACTCTCTATTGTCTTCCACTCAACCAGTTCCTGACCCAGTCCATCACTTTGGAGCCCATACTGAGGCACTCAGCTTATTTATTAGACGCCTGCGTGGAACACTGTTGAAGACTTGGCTAATATCTAAATACACCACATCTAGCATACTACCTCTATCCAATTCTCTGGTCACCCAGTCAAATAAATTGATCAGATTTGTCTGATAAGACCTGCATCTAGTGAATCCAGGTTGCCTCAGGTCCTGTAATCCATTGTCTCTTAACACGCAGTATGCATACCCTTAGGTGTACACGGGCCGCTTGCTGGGGGTATACAGTCTGGCCACTGCAGAGGATATTCCCTGCCCACCCATCAAAGCTGCAACCACCACCACCTTACAGCTCACTGAAGCCGCTTTCGGAGATCCCTGTCTGCCCTCCCTCCCTGCCTATCGAAGCCGATCCCTCCTTGCTTCCCGCTCTACCCACTACTAGGGTTCGCTGCTCCTCTCTCCCTCCTGAAGCCGAGTTGATGTCAGAGGAAAGAGGAAAGCCTTCTGGGTCAGCGGTAGGGGGGGGTGGGGGGGGTGGCGTTCCTAGTTAACCTCCTCACTCGTTCTGCCTTCAGCGGCTTGTTGGGGGGACATGCAGTAAGCTGCGGTTCACACGCTGCATGTAGATGACCTGGAAATCTCTCCAATGTCAGGGTAAGGCATCGGAGGTAAGGCTTGTGGATCAGCCACGTGCAGTATGTAAATTGCTGTCTGCTGTGCATCCCACGAAAAAGCCGCTAAAGGCAGAAGGAGCAGTGCGGTTCAAATAAGTAAGAGGACAAAAGGAGAAAGGAGTGGGGGGGAGGGAGAAGGAGCATGTTGGGGACACTGGAGGGGTACGATTCTTGGACAACAGCTGGAAGGCAGGGAAGGGGAGGGGGTACGAACTCAACACAAGGAAGGGGGGGCTTGAACATGGAGCACAAAAGAGAGGGAGGAAGGGGAAATTGTTGGACATCAGTGTGTGAGTGAGAGGGAAAGGAAGAAAGAGGAAAATTGGGCATAGAGAGAAAGAGGAGAGAGGTAGAGATCCATAGAGAGAGAAGGATGAGAGGAGAAATGTTGGATATGGTGGTGGAGAGGGAACAGAAGGACAGATTGAAGGGGATGATAGGGGGAAGGAATGTTGGACATAAGAAATAGAGGGAAAGATGTGGCATGGTGCTGCAGAGGGTTGATAAAAGGAGAAAATGGGCATGGGGCAGTGGTGAAAAATGCTGCACATGATCCGAGGGATAAGAGGGAGAAATGTTGGATGTGGCAGTAGAGGAAATGGGAGAGATGCCTGGATCTCTCAAGACAGATGGACAGTGAGATAGAGAGAGGAAGATTTGTTTCCAATAGGGGTGGAGGAGAGAGGAAGAAAAGTTGGACTCATGGAGGAGAGAGAGATGTTGGTTGGGGAAGGGAATGAGGTCTGGAGGAGAAGAAGCGTGCAGGAGAAGAAAGAAAGAAAAACTGGATGCACAGTCAGAAGGAAGTGCAACCAGAGTCTCATGAAATCACCAGACAACAAAGGTAGGAAAAATGATTTTATTTTTAATTTAGTGATCAAAATGTGTCAAGTTTTGAGAATTTATATCTGCTGTCTATATTTTGCACTGATTTATCTATTTTTCTATAGTTATTGAGGTGACATACATATCTTAAAGTCATCTGCCTTGACCTCTAGGAAAAAACCAAATATAAATGCTAATTAACATTTTCTCTACATACAGTGTGCTTTGTGGTTTTTTATTTTTGTGATTACCATTACGTATTAATTAATTAATAAGATTATATTGTGTGTATATGAAAAATGGATGGAAGAAATTGCATTAAAATTAGTACTATTATTATGGGGGTGGAGTCAGGGGCAGAGCTTGGGCAGGTCAAGGGCGGAGCTTGGGCTGGGGTACTCAGTTGGCATTTGTTAGGCTTAGGGGGTACTTGGCTTAAAGAAGTTGTGAAACACTGCTCTAATTCACTGGATTCCAGAAACTACTATTCTCTGTTTAAAAAGTGTTACCATTAATTTACTTACCACAGAAGTCAGACTTACCGGCCTGTAGTTCCCTACTTCTTCCTTACTTCCACTTTTGTGGAGAAGGACCACATCCGCTTTTCTCCATTTCTCCGGTAGCAATCCCGACTCTAAAGAAGCATTGAAAAGATCAGCAAGTGGAGCCATCAGAACATCCCTAAATTCCTTCAGTACCCTCAGATGTACACCATCTGACCCCATCGTTTGTCTACTTTTAGTTTAGCTAGCAACTCACAAACACAATCCTCTGAAAATCGATCAGTGTCTATCACACCTCCATCTCTATTTATTAAGCAATTCAGCCTCTCTTAATTTTTCCAGATATTTTTTTACCTATTTTCCTCTTTCTGTGATCTTTTACAGTTTATGAAAACTAACCTCTTTTTCTTTACCTTCTCAGCTACTACTTTTGAGAACTAGAGCGGCCTTCTTTTCCTCTTACTTTTATTTACTTTCCTTTCAAAATGGTAGGTTGTCCTTACAATAGCTCCTTTCAGTTTTGCCCACTGCTTTCCTACGTCTTCCAGATGTTCCCATCCAGAAAATTCCTTGATGCAATCACCCATCAACAAAATAAATTTTTTTTTTTTAAAGTCTAGAACCTTTACTTTTGAATGAGCCCCTTCTACACCTGTCTTAATACTAAACCACATCATGTGGTGATCACTGGATGTCAGATGATCACTCGCATTCCCCATTTGTAAGCATCAAGTCCAGTATGGCCCCATCCCACATGGGTTCCATTACCAACTGTTGGAACAATTCTCCTTGTGGAGAATCCAGGTTATCCCTGATTCTAGAAGACCCACAATAGGAATTCCCCAATCAATATACAGCATAATACTTCCCCTTTTACAGCTATATTTTGAATGTCTACTATTAAATCTCTGTCCACTTCTGTCTATGAAGGAGGCCTGTATATTACACCAATGTAAATACATTTTCCATTCACTTTTTCCTGATTGAACCACAGTGCCTCTTACTTACCCTGTAGATCCTGCAATTGTGTGGCTTTAATATGATCTTTAACATATTATGCTACTCCCGCTCCTTTTCTTCCTACGTTGTCTTTCCTGAACAGATTATAGCCCGGTATATCCCAGTCCTGGTTCTCCATAAACCACATCTCTGTGATAGCCACTAAACCAACTCATCCTCTTCCATCAAAGCCTCTAGATCCAGAACTTTTTTCCCCATACGTCAAGTATTAGTATATACTATATACTGCTTTCCAGACATTGCTCCTTTTTCCTATTTGTGTAGAGGTATTTAATGATTCATTTACCTGAGAGCTTATACTCACCTTATGGTTTTGATCACCCTGTCCCAACGATTCTAGTTTAAAGCCCTCTTCAGTAGGTTAGCCGGTCTGGTGCTGAAGACACTTCTTCCCTTCTTTGATAGATGCACACCATTTCTGTTCAGCAGCCCTTGGAAAATCATCCCAATGCTGAGAGTTAAAGCTAAAACTAGGCAATTTGGAGGGCATTAATCCCAATTGAGACTACCTACCTGGACTATCTGCAAAACTCACCAGTCTGATGTTACAATGGGCAACCTTTCTTGGAAAATATTCAGCCTCCCTCCTACAGGTAGATCATCCAGGACAGTTATTTTGATTTTGGCTATGCTCTGCTGGAGCCTGTCAAAAGCACAACCCTCCAGTGCTCATCTGCCAAAAGAGGTCATCTTTTGGCAGAAGCACACAAAAGGGCATCATTTCTCACTTTCTACACTTTCTACTATTTCTCACTTTTTCCTCTATTTCTGAGATACCGAGTAAAAATGGTCACAGCAAAATCAGATTAATATCATTTGTTATGCTGGGGACAGTGCAAATCATAGTCATCCAAAAATTAAGAAATAGTCAAAAAATCCTACCAAGGGTTTTCTAAGATACGAAGAGAAGAACACCAAGATGACATTCATGAAATAGCAACAACAAAAAAAGATCACATGAGCTAACTCTCCACAAAGATTAAAACATGCCATTCAGACCCTATTGAAAAAATAATGCAATATGGTTCCCAAAAGGGTCTGAATGAGAACAAATAAAGAGAAAATCCAATTTAAATTCTAACAGAAAATAAAAAAGGTATCTCAGTTATGTATTTTGTTGAACCTATCCATATTTTCAGCATATTCTTGAGAAAACATTTATTCTAGAATTTTATAGACAATTTTTGATTAAATATACAGTACATACCAATGTAGGAACGGTAAACATCTGAACAGAGAAAGCAGTAACAGAGATACTTCTATCATGGTCATCATCAATATATTCTTTCTGCAGTTGCTTATAATACTGTAAAAAAAATTTATGTAAATTACATCAATTGAATACAATTTGAAAATACTCTGTATTTAGCTGGCATTAAATTCATGAATTTGTGAATACTACATCTAAAAACTGAAATAAAATAATTTTAAAATACCCAAAATCTAACAATTCCAAGCCTTTGCTTTAAAACTACAAAAATAAATATGTAAAACTGTATACTGAAACATTAAACCTTCTTCAATAGCTCATGATGACTTACATTCCAGTACAATAAATATTTTCCTGTCCCTTGATGGCTTACCATCTAATTTTATACCTACTACTACTATTTCTATAGTGCTGAAAGGCTTATGCAGCACTGTATATTTAACATGTAATAAATGGTCCTTGCTAAGAGCTTACAAACAACACCTTCTATCCATCCCATCCTTGAAAGTTATTAATATGCGGCACACCAAAATGTTCTTTGTTACAGCCCCCCAACTCTGGAACTCCTTACCAGCCTACCTTAGGGAGGAAACAGTACTAGATAGATTCAAAAGAACCTTGAAAAGTTTTCTTTTTAGGGATGCTTTTGAAACCTAAGAACCAAACACGGTCAACGTCAAACATCTTTTTTCTCCTTTGCCTTAACCATGATCAATTTTAATCCTCAGCTTTGCTTTGATTTTATCCAAACACCTCCTAATTGTACTTCCCTTACATGTTCTTCTGTTCTTTAACCATTGCAGTTCCTTCCCCTTTTTTCCTGATCACTGAGTCAGTCTTGTGTTTGTTTTGTCTGAGTTTGTCCATACATGTAATTGTGTCCCCCCCCCCCCCATTTTTGAGTATTGTACATCGCTTAGAAAAATTGATAAGGGACTTCCGGTGACATTACCAGACCGAATGGACGGCTGAAGCTTGAGATCTGGCCCCTGTACGCATCAAATTTCATCCCTCATAAGCTTTGTATTGAGTGTTCGGTGAAAACGGGGAAGAAAACTAGCAGTCGCCCGCGGGGCGGTGAATGGTCTTGTCCCCGCAGTGAGGCATGAAGGATCGCGCGGTCCCCGCAGCTCACACCCGCCTGCCCAATCGATTCTAGTGTTTAGCCAGCTCTCTCCCTTCTCCTCACCTTAGTTTGTAGATTTTCTTTTTCGGCGACCCGCACGCTATCAGAGAGCCGCTGCTGCTCAGTTTCGATCTTCTGCTCTGACGCAACCGGAAACAGGAAGTTGCAGCAGAGCAGAAGATTGAACACTGAGCAGCCGCGCGTGCGCGGCTCTTTGGGAAAGCGTGCAGGTCGCCGAAAAAGAAAACCTATAAACTAAGGTGAGGAGAAGGGAGAGAGCTGGCTAAACACTAGGATCGATTGGGCAGGCAGGTAGTGGCTGCGGGGACCGTGCGATCGCTAGTGTTCCCGGCTCAAATTGGAAGGAGGGAGTGAAAGGGAAAAGGATTCTGGGCCAAGGGGATGAAGTCGGAAAGAAAAACCCACAGCAGGAAAGAAAGGGAAGGACTGGCAGGTGAGCCAGATGCTAGAAGCAGGGGGGGGGGGGAAGAAAGAGGGAAAAAAGCTAGATGGGGTTGAAAAGAAGAGACACACTGGTATGGAAGAGGAAGATAGGGGAAATCTGGACACAGGAAGGTAACAGAAAGAGGGGAAATTATGTGCATGGGGCATAGGGACAGAGACATAAAGGGGACATGCCATGGGGATGGTATATGGACACAGGGGGGGCAATGACAGATACATAGGGGAGATATTAGAAATGGAGAAAATAGGAGCACAGAAGCGAGATGGTTTGTGGGGATGGGACAGGGACCGAGCTTGCAGGCTCCAGTGGCTTGCACAAATTACATTGTAACGTGCCATGAAAATAAGAGGAAGGAAGGTAGATAGGCCACGCGAGAGGAGCTGAAGGGTAGTAGAAAGGAACAGATGGTAAAGGAGGGAGGGAAGGGTGGTGGTGGAAAGGAATAGAACAGACACTGAAGGAGGGTGGAGAGGAACAGACCCCCAAGGGAAATGTGGAAGACAGAGTGGGAAGAAGACAGATGCCAGACTATGCGGGAGCGGAGGGAAGAAGATGGGTGCTAGACCAATTGGGGGGGGGGGGGGTTAAGGGAGAGGCACAATAACAGCAAATGGAAGACGCAGAGAGAAGACGCACAGTGGATGGATGGAATTCAATGAGAAGATGTGGAAAGCAGAAACCAGACAACAAAGGTAGAAAAAAAAATTATATTTATTTATTTATTTTTTGCTTTAGGATAAAATAGTATATTAGTTGTGTTGATAAAAATTTATAAACAAAGCCCTGCCAGCTGAACATCTCTTTCTCTAGTTCAGCAGCAGGAACTTTGATTTATAAGAAAGGAATACGCTAAATATTACAGTACTAAGGCTTATATGGATGCAGCGGGGACGGTGACGGGGCGGTGAATGGGATGGCAGTGGCGGTGACGGGGCGGTGAAAGGGATGGCGGTGACGGGGCGGTGAAGGGAACGGCGGTGACGGGGCGGTGCAGAGGATGGTGGGCCGGTGACGGGGCGGTGACAGATTTTTTCCCTGTGTCATTCTCTAGTTCTTAGTACAGTGTTTGATTGTTCCTGAATGCTGTATGAGAGGTGCTGGGTGTTGAGGTTGAGTGTTGTGTGCGAATGGATGGATGTATGAGCCATTAAGGGCCTGGGCCATTGCCTGAAGTCTAGGAGGAGCTGGTGGTATCTGGTAGGGGATGGCTGGGTGAATGGGGTGGGAGGGTTGGTTTATGTGATGGGGTTGAGAGGGAGTATCTGGGGAGAGGGGGAGGAGCTCTGGGTATTGGGAGGTTTGGGGTTCATTCTTTTTGGGCAGGTCTTATACCATACTGTACTATGTTTGTTATTCATCAATGTCATGGGTATCTTATCTTTCTGGGGCTATGATGGGAAGTGATGCTGCCTCATTGAGGTGTTATAGCTTCAATGTGAATGGTCTGAACATTCTGAGGAAACAGCAGTTATTGCTTAAGGAACTTAAATGGTTACATGTTGATATATGATTTTTGCAGAAAACACATTTATTTTTTTAAACAGGGGAAAATTTTGTTAATTTTAAGGAATGCCCCAGAGTGTGTGTTTCCAACTGCACGGAGAAAAAGAAGGCGGGGGTGGGTTTATTATTTGCTCAGCATTTGAAGGTGGTTCCAGAACATATTTGGAGAGATGATAGGGGTGATGGTTAATTTAGAAAGGTACCATTAATGGGGAGTTGGTAACTTTGGTGACAGTGTATGCCCCTAATTCTAATCAGGGGGCATTTTTGTATATTCTGCCGAGTCTGATATTGGAAGTAAAAGGTGGATTGCTCTTAACAGGCAGGGAATTTGACTTTAGATCCTTGGTGGAACTCAATGCAGAAGTTTCACAAATTTTTAGATGTGCTGAATCTAATAGATAGTTGGCAGGCGCATCATAGGGGAAAAGGACTTTACTTTACTTATTATTCACATGTTCATGATTCCTATTCAAGAATCAATTATCTGTTTAGATCAGGGGTGTCCAACCCACGGCCCAGCAAGGTGTTTCGTGCGGCCCAACTGATGCTCCAAAGCCTTGGAGTCATGGTCCAGGAGCTTCCCCTTCTCACGGCCCATCTCCAAGGCTCTGGGTTGTCCCTGTAGCCCAGCATGAATTCCCTCTTCTTTCCGCGCCAGTCCGATGTCACCCTTACCCGCCTTGGCAGTAATTTAGCAACATTAACCGCAGCTCTTCTTCCTGCTTTCAATCTGCCGTGGTCTGTCTCCAATGATGCAACTTCCTCTTTCCGCCCGGGTGGACCGCGGCAGATAGAAAGCAGGAAGGGGAGCCACGGGTAACGGCAGATTTTTCAGCCTGCAAGAAAGTGAGGTTAACATCGGCACGGAGAGAAGGAAAGCATGCTGGGTGTGGAGAGAAGGGGGAGGACAAACTGGGTGCGGAGAGAAGGGGGAAAACATGCTGGGCCAAGGAAGCCTCCTGGACTGTTTCTTTTTTTTAAGTACAAAGGAGGAGGGTATTAAAAGAAGTGCCAGATTGGGCGTAGGGGGGAGAGCCTATGGGGCTAGAAATAGAGGAGCGAGAGAGAGCTGGAACTGGGTTGGTGTGGAGGAAGAGGGAAAGAGATATTTGAAGGGAGAACTGTTGGGAAGAAAAAGGGAGAAATGGTGGACCCGGGGAAGGCAGGCAGGGAGAGAGATGGGATGGGAAGAGAAAGGGAGAGAAGTTGGATCTGGGGATGGGAGGGAGGGAAAAATGTTAGGCCTGTGGAAAGAAGGCAGAGAGAGATGCAGCATCTCTATTTTCCCCCCTCCATTTCACTGTTCAGCATCAAGGAGGGAGGAAAAAAAACCCCAGAAAAGAAAGGGAGCAAAATGTTGACCATAGAGGGGATAGAGGAAGAGAGATAGACCCATGGGAGGGCAGGAGGAAAGAAAGTTGGGATTAGAAGATGCTAGGGGATGGAAAGAAAGGAACAGGGAAATATAGCCTGATCAGTTGAGAGAGGGATTCTGAAAGTGTGAGCCATGTGGATGAGGTCAAGAGGGAAATGACAAGATGAGTAGTAATGGAGAGTAGATAGAGGAAATAGGAGGCTGGGAAAGGAGTGAGATGGGAAATGGGAGAGCTAGGGACTGAGAGAAGATGGAGTGTTAAGAGGTAGCTGAAAATTTAAAAAAGGGTGAGAACAAAGGCAAGATTTGAGTGGACAAAGACAAAAAAGAAAAGAAAAAGTTAAAGAAAGCTGAAAGGGAAAAAATCAATATGTTGGAGACAGGCATAAGGAGGGAATGGAACAAGAGAGAAGAGGAGAGAAAATAGACTGCAGACACTGGAAAGAGAAACTGGGACCAAGATGATGGAAAAACAAAATATCCAGACAACAAGGTAGAAAAAATTGTTTTATTCTGAATCTTTTTTTTTTTTTTGCAAATTATTTTTATTAAAGTCAACCAGAGGAACAAACAGGATACAGGATAAACAAAAGCATAACAAATGTATAACAGAAGCGGCTCCGAGTAAGGCAAAGCAAGCACCAGCAACATAGGAATTATGAACAACATAGCATCCATAGGCAATAAAGAAAGAGAAAGAGAAGAGATGTCCAAGATCTCCCACCCAGAGTAAACCATAAAATCAGTGATACAGGTTGAAAAAAGGGTAAGAAATCACATAGCTGAGCTCCCTCTTCTTGCTAAGAGAAAAATCAGCGATGGATAGAAAGCTCCAAACCGTTGTTGCCGCATAATCTAGTAGCAAAGCATCCCGGCTCCCCCAGTGACCCCATAAATTTTTCTGTATGTAAGTCACTTCCCTACGAATCCCCAAAACGTGGGGCAACATCCACACCATCCAACTCAACCATACAAACAAACAATCAGCCCATCAAGTATGTCACACACATTCCCCCTTTCAGACCACCGCCCCCTACCCCCCACATGTCGGGAGATTAGAGGTAGCCGCAGGAACGCTCTCCATAAAGCCAGATACGTCCGAACCTCCAGACTGGTAGAGCGTTTGATAACAAAAATCAAACCGGGCCAACTCAGACATCCTAGTGAGCCAACAATCCAGGGAAATAGCCCCGTCTTGGGTCCAATACTGTAAAATGGTTCGTTTAACCGTTAACAGGGTCAAATAAATAAAGCGCCACTGAGGTACAGTGAGGCCCTGTGCTTCTAGCAAGGTTTGATCGGCCAAGAGGAGCGTCTCGTAATCCCACTCCAAGTCACACTGCAAGACCAAGTGAAGCTGTGTAAAGGAAAAGTTCCATAAGGAGAGTTCGGGACGCTCCAAGAAGGAATGCAGAAACGTCCCAGGTGCCTGGTTGCACTTAGTGCACAAAGATGAGTCCCATAGACCCATGAGAGCACCCCTCTCCTTAGTGATGTAAGCCCTATGAAGAATCTTGAATTGAGTCTCCTGCCAAGCCGCAGATTTCACATAAGCATGTAAGGTGGAAAAAAGCTCTACAAAGGTATCGGGTGTATAGGAGGTCGCCAAATCCCAGTTCCACAGATCCTGAAGATGAGTGAGGTGTCCCGGAGGGGTAGAAGAACGGGCCACCCTGTACCACACGGAGAGGGAATTTTGAGAGGCCGGGACAGAGAGGAGATACTCATCGAGAGAACCGCCCATCCACCCCGTGCCATACTGTAGGTGGAGATTTTGAAAATAATGCCGGGCTTGCAGATAGGCAAAAAATTGCTGACGAGGGACAACCCATCGAGCCTGGATTTGAGCAAAGGAGGAAAAAATGCCAGTATCCCGATCAATCAGGTAGGAGAGGAGAGAGGTTCTCCAATATGCTCACGCCACGAAAAGAGAGTTGCCAAGGCCCGGGGAGAAACCAGGGTTACCCTGCAGTTGCAGGAAGGGAGAGGCAAGAGGAGACGGATCCTGCACCCTGCGCCACCATGCCATGATGAAAAGGTGCAGAAATCGCAATTTGGATGACAGGTCACCCCCCTGACCGCGAGGAGAGTGCAGGAGGTTGAGGAAGGTAAAGGGCGCACACCAACCTGCCAGCCATCCTCTAGGAGAGAACTGGGCGGTGCCCGTCACACCCTTGTGGATGAAATGCATAAGGGCCGCTACATTATATGCGTGAATACCGGGAAGACCCAGACCCCCCTCCCTCTTGGGAAGGGTCAACTTTGTGTAAGCAATACGTGCCGAGCGGTGGCGCCAAAGAAAGGTAGTGAAAAGAGATCGCACTTTGCTGATGTCCCATTGCAAACCCAAAAAGGTACCGTCTGAAGAGGGTATAAAAGTTTGGGTAGTAGCATCATTTTAACCAAGGCTGCCCTCCCCAGCAAGGACAATGGAAGATCTCGCCAAGCGGTACAGCAGGTTCCAATTTTATCTATAGCAGCCACAAAGTTACTTTGATACATAACCCTAGGATTCGTGTGTAGGTAGATGCCCAGGTAACGCATTGGCTTACACACAGGAGGAATCTGCAGCGTATCGTGCCAAGGCTCCCATCCCATCCGAGGTAGCCGTTCAGATTTCACGCAGTTCTAATCTAATCTAATCTAAACCTTAAGTTTATATACCGCATCATCTCCACGAATATGAAGCTCGACACGGTTTACAAGAACTTAAAAATATAGGTAGAGAAGGAAAAGGTTGACATGAACTTATATGTAGAAGGGAAGAAAAGGGGGGGAGGATAGAATTACAATTTGGTGAAAAGCCAAGTTTTCAGTTGTTTGCGGAATAATTGGAGGGAGCCCAAGTTCCGAAGCGGGATGATGAGGTCGTTCCAAAGTCCTGTGATTTTGAAAAGAAGGGATTTTCCCAGTTTACCTGCATAGTGAATGCCGAGTAGAGAGGGGAAGGCTAGTTTATACCTTTGAGCGGTTCTGGAGGAGTCGGGACTTGAGGAGTTGTAAGATAGTGGGAAAAGGGGAGGAAGGATGCCATGAATGATCTTAAAAGCCAGGCAGGAACATTTGAAATGAATTCTGGAGATCATTGGGAGCCAATGAAGTTTGGCAAGGAGTGGGGAGACATGGTCAGATTTGCATTTTGTAAAGATCAATTTGGCTGCAGTATTCTGGATTAGCTGGAGTCTTTGAAGACTTTTTTTTGATAGGCTTAAGTAAATTGCATTGCAGTAATCTAGTTTGGAGAGGATGATGGATTGGACAAGGACGGCAAAATGTTGTTGGCGGAAGTAGGATCTTACTTTTCTCAGCATGTGGAGGCTGAAAAAGCACGATTTTGCCAAGGAGTTGAGGTGGTCGTTGAGGGAGAGAGAAGAATCAATAATGATGCCAAGGACCTTGCATGAGAATTCAAGCTGCAGTGCATCGCCTGAGGGTAATGCGAAGGTGTTCTAATTTTGGGCCGAGCCAGAGTAATTTTGTTTTTGATTCATTTAGTTTCATCTGTACCGAGAGGGACCAGGAGCGGAGTCTCATTATGCAAGCTGTAATGTTCTCGTGGAGGTTGGTGAGGTTCTGGTCTGTCTCGAGGAGGACAAGGATGTCATCCGCGTATGTGTAGATTGTTTCAAGGGGGGATAGTTGAAGGAATTTCAGGGAGGACATATAAATGTTAAAGAGAATAGGGGATAGGGGTGATCCCTGAGGGACACGCAAGTTGGTGTCCAAGGAGTGGACATGGTGCCATTTGTGTTGACGGTGTAGGAGCGAGAGCGTAAGAAGTTTGAGAATCACTTTAGGACAATGGAGTCAATTCCTATCTCGGAAAGTTGGTAAAGTAGTATGTTGTGGTGGACGACATCGAAAGCAGCAGAAAGATCGAACTGTAATAGGACAGCGAATTTGTTACGCGAATGTAGTTGTTGCACCTTTGAAATTAGGGAAACTAGGAGGGATTCGTTGCTGAAGCTGGGTCTGAAGCCATATTGGTAGGGATGGAGAATGGAGAATCTTTCGAGGTAGGAAGAGAGCTGGGTAGCGACTATGGCTTCTAGAAGTTTAGTAAGTAGAGGGATATTTGCTTTGGGGCGGTAGTTAGATGGTAAGGAAGGGTCGAGATCGGCTTTTCTCAGAATAGGTCTGGGTAACAAGGCAATGTGTCCCATTTCTGTGGAGAACAGGCCTGATAGTAAAGCAGAATTAATAAGTCTAGTAAGGGAGATGACCTGCGCAGGAATGTTTTCGTAAAGGTGGGAGGAGAAAGGATCTAGGATGCATTTGCAGGATTTCAGTTTGAGACAGAGTTTAGAGATCTGGAGATCAAATACGAGTTCAAAGGTAGTCCAGGATCTATCAGCGGGGATAGGGTTGGAGTTGTTGGGAGGTAGAGATTTGTAAGAGACTACTAGGGGGGAAAGAACTCTTTATGGTGGAAATCTTTTCATTGAAAAATTTGGCTAAGTTGTTTGCGGATGGGGGGTAAGGGGGAAAAGTGGAGTCATTTTTTGAGGTTAGGTTTTGCCAGATGTAGAACAGTGTACTATTTTGATTTTTTGATCTGGTGATTTTATCTCCATAGAAATTCTTTCTTGCTTTTTTTTAATACTGTGTTATAGAACTTGATGTTATCTCTCCAGGATTGTCTGTCTGAGGGATTTCGATTTTTTTCCATTTACGTTCCAGGACTCGACATTTCTGCTTTAATTCCCTGTGGTATGGAAGATACCAGGGAGCCTTGTGGGAGTGGGAGATAGGTTTTGTAGATAAAAGGGCAAGAGCGCGGTAGGTAGTCCCGGAAAGGGTTACCCAGTTATGCCAGTTGGACTCTGGGTCAGCATGTTTAGGAAAAGGGGTTAATTGATTAAGAAATTGGGTCCAGAACAGTTCACTCGTGATTTTTTTGCGGTAGGTGATATAGTTTGTGGGCCCGGATGGAATGCCTAGATGAGACATGAAAATGGGGAGGCAGAAAGAGCCTAGAAGGTGGTCAGACCATGGGACATGTTCCCAACGGGCCTCTTTGGCAGAAGTTTTGTGCTCAGTCAGGTCGAGGAAACTGATGATTTCTAGCGTATGTCCTTTATCGTGGGTAGGGGTGGGCGAAGGAGCAGTGAAGCCTAGGGAGGTGAGGAAGTCTTTGAATTCAGTTGTGTCCTTGCTGGTGTTATCATCTAGGTGGAGGTTAATATCTTCAATGATCAGTAGTCTCTGGAATTTTAGGAAGGCTCTTGTTATAGTCTCGAGAACGAGTTCTGAGGATTTATTCCAGGGGGTAGGAGGGCGTTAAAGTAACAAGATACCTAGAGATGAAGTTCATCATTAACTGAAGCTAACATGAATTCTAATGAGGTATGGCTGCCCTTTCAAGGAGCTGAACATTGAAGAATGATTTGTAAAGCAGAGCCAGGCCTCCTCCTTTCCGGTTGATTCTGGGTGAGAAGAAGCCATAGTAGCCAGGGGGGGCAGAGTTCGTTTTGTGTGAATGAATCATCTTTTTCGATCCATGATTCTGTGATGCACATGAAACCCGGATCGGAGTCACCGAGTAGGCCTTTTATTATTTGGGTCTTATTGCGGACTGATCTGGCATTACAGTAGAGTGTGGGGACAGGGGTGAGAGAGTCAGAGGTAAGGTTGGGTAGGTTGGCTGGAGGAACAGGCTTTAAAGAGGTGTGATTGATTCCTCGGTGTTTTTTGAAATGGTGGGTTCTAGTGCGTACTAGTGTGGGGATTCTGAGGCCTGGGCAGGTGTTGTTTGAGTTTGTGGAGTCGGGGAGGTTGGTGGGGAGAGGTTTTTGGCAGTGGGAAGTATTGGTGAAAGAGCAGAGAAGTAGAAGGAGGAGCCAAGAGGGAGGCTTCATGGTGGGAGCAAGGAAAGCTAGTGAGAGAGGGTTTGGGCAAAGCTTGTCAGGCAGGAGGGAGGAGAGTTTAGTGCTGATAGTGAGATGCAGACTGAGGAGGTGCTAGGCTATATATGCGGTAATAGTGATGGGCAGAGCAGGCTATGTAAGTGGTGGCAGACTAGACGTGCAGTAGCTGGCTATACATGCGGTAACAGTAATGGAGTAGCACAGGATATATATGCAGTGGCAGGCTAAATATGCAATAGCCGGTTGTACATGCGGCTATACATATAACATGTAGTAACAGGTTGTACATGCAGTGGCTGGTTTTAGATGCAGTCAGTGCATGTTTTAGCAGGCTATAGATGCAGAATATAACACAGGGGTGTCCAATGTCGGTCCTCGAGGGCCGCAATCCAGTCGGGTTTTCAGGATTTCCCCAATGAATAAGCATGAGATCTATTAGCATACAATGAAAGCAGTGCATGCAAATAGACCTCATGTATATTCATTGGGGAAATCCTGAAAATCCGTCTGTACTGCGGCCCTCGAGGACCGACATTGGACACCCCTGATATAACAGATGCAGATTATAACAGGCTATAGATGCAGTTTATAACAGATGCAGTTCACATTAAGACCTGAAATGGCACCAGATTCAGCCACCAGACGCAACGCCACTGGAAGGTGGCGAGGAGCCTGGTCCAGAAAGAGCAAGATATCATCTGCAAACAAGGTAATACGGTACTCCTTGTTCCCAATGAGGATACCTCGTAGCTCAGAGCTAGTACGAATTTTAATAGCTAAGGGCTTAGCTGCAGACGGTGTCCAGGCTGTCTTCCATGCATCCAAAAAGTGCAAGCCAGCCTGGCCCTGAAGCCACTCTTTTCTGGAAAGAGTGGCTGTGGGGCCAGGCAAGCTTGCACTTTTTGGATGCATGGAAGACAGCCTGGACACCGTCTGCAGCTATGTGTTTTGTTTGTTTTTTCCTGCTTACCATTGACTGTGTTTGAGACTCAAATATGTGGTGCTTGCTTTACTCACATTTTTTGGAAGTTTTGTAATTTGGCGCGCTAAAGTTTTTTTGAGGTGGTTCCTACGAGGGCTACCATAGTGTTTCTCACTGCTGAGTGAACTGATACATTTTGGACCTTGCTTAATAGTTGTTTATAAGTGGAGAGTTTTTTGCCATATGAAGATGAACTGAGGCTTTTTCTCCACTTTTTTTCCTTTCTTTCTTTCTTTCTTGGTTTTTGTGTGTTAAGTGAATGAGTGGGTCTTTGTATGAGTGCAGTGGGTAGACCTGGTAGTGTCTAGGTAGGTCCCTCCTATGATTTCCAATAGGGCAAAATTTATTAGTTTTAAGGACCAAAAGACCCCTAAGACCAGCAATAAATAAATATAAGTTTAATATTTCCAAGGCCAAGAAAAAACACTACGCCAACAAACTAGGAAACAAAACAACTGACAGCAAAAAACTATTCCTCCTGGTACAATTAATATCCTCACTGAACCAAGAATCTGCAAACCACACAAACAAATTGTCAGCACAGGATCTAGCGGACTTCTTCCTCAATAAAATCAAATTGGTCTAAACAGAGGTTGCAAATTCAAACATCCCAAACACTCCCCAACTTAACTCTCCTGAGCACTCTGAACCCATTAAAGCTAACCAAATCTGGACCTCCTTCACTAGAGAGATCTATCCCTGATACTAAAAAACTGATATCAAAACTATCTAGACAACTGCCCGGCATACCTTCATTCAAATGCCCCTCACCAAATCAATGCCTGGCTCACTAATCTTCTAAGTGTAACTAACTATGCAAAATCTTAAAGTCCTGGTCCCGGCAGTTTGGATGGTTTCCGGTCCTGGTTCCGGCAGTTTGACATGGCACAGATAGAAAACAAGAGAAAAACCAGAATATAGAGTCACTTAAGAACATAAGAAGTGCCTCTGCTGGGTCAGACCAGAGGTCCATCGTGCCCAGCAGTCTGCTCGCACGGCGACCCAACAGGTCCAGGACCTGTGTAGTAGTCCTCTATCTATACCCTCTATCCCCTTTTCCTTCAGAAAATTGTCCAATCCCTTCTTGAACCCTAATACCGTACTCTGTCCTATCACACCCTCTGGAAGCGCATTCCAGGCGTCCACCACCCGTTGGGTGAAGAAAAACTTCCTAGCATTGGTTTTGAATCTGTCCCCTTTCAACTTTTCCGAATGCCCTCTCGTTCTTATAGTTTTCGAAAGTTTGAAGAATCTGTCCCTCTCTACTTTCTCTATGCCCTTCATGATCTTGTAAGTCTCTATCATATCCCCTCTAATTCTCCTCTTCTCCAGGGAAAAGAGCCCCATTTTCTCCAGTCTCTCAGGGTATGAAAGGTTTTCCATACCCTTTATCAAACGTGCTGCTCTCCTCAGAACCCTCTCAAGTATTATCCTTTTTAAAGTATGGCGACCAATATTGGACGCAGTACTCCAGATGCGGACGCATCATCGCCCGATACAACAGCAGGATAACTTCTTTCGTTCTGGTTGTAATACTCTTCTTGATTATACCTAGCATTCTATTCGCTCTCTTAGCGGCCGCTGCGCACTGTGCCGTCGGCTTCATTGTTTTGTCCACAATTATGCCCAAGTCCCTCCCATCGTATAGCTGTACCTCAGGTTTCTGCTTCCTACATGTAAGACTTTACATTTCTCTACATTGAACTTCATCTGCCATCTCGTCGCCCACTCCTCTAGTTTGTTCAGATCCCTTTGTAATTCTTTTTTTTTTATTCTTTATTCATTTTTCCTCTTACAAGTGTATAATTAATTGACATATTGAAATGTATACATCACTTAAGTTTCTTATCATTTAACCTTAATATATAAGAATTGAATTGATCACTCCCCCTCCCCTTACACATTATGTCAAACCAAATATATCCAAGAAGAAATCTTAACCAAAAAAACAAAATTTACCCAAACCCCCTCCCCCCACCGTTCATCTGCATTTATACTTGTATTGGAAAAATGGTATTTACTCATTACAAAATTTTGTCAATGGCCCCCAGATCTCTTTTGAATTTATTATAATTTCCTTTTTGTAACACAATTGTTCTTTCCATCTTATAGACATGACATAATGAGTTCCACCAGAAACAATAGTTGAGTCTACTCCAATTTTTCCAGTTAGATGTAATATGTTGTATGGCGACCCCTGTCATAATCAATAAAAGCTGATTATTTTTTTATGAAATTTGACTCTGTGTTCTCATTGACATACCAAATAGAATTGTATCATAAGATAGAGCCACAGGATTCTCCAATAAACAGTTTATTTGGCCCCAAATTGATTTCCAAAAGGCTAAAATGAAGGGACAGTAGAATAACAAAATGATCTAGAGTCCCAACTTCGAGATTACAATGCCAGCATCTAATAGACTTAGAGCTATTCAAGTTTTGCAATATAACTGGGGTCCAAAAAGCTTTATGTAAGAGAAAAAAACAAGTTTGTCTCATAGATGTGGACACTGTAGATCTCATCCTCCAAGACCAAATTCGTGGCCATTGAGATGCAGTAATCTGATGCTTAATCTTAATGCTCCAAATATCTCTAAGACCATTTTTAGGCTTCTTTTTAACTAATCCATTTATCAATTTATACCACTGTACAGCCTGGTGTCCCAGGAAGTCCACCTGAAAGCATAAGAACACCAGGCTATATTGATTGTTAAGAGTTTTCCATTTAGGGAACCCCGCCTGAATGGCCTGCTTCAGTTGCATCCATCTATAATTTTGCGATTTATTGAGACCATATTTATATTGCAATTGTGAAAAATCAAGCAGTTTACCATTTGAAATAACATCATCCAAAATACGTATCCCTGCTATCATCCAATGCTTCCAGATGACCTTAAATCCACCAATTTGAATCTTGGAGTTTAGCCATATAGTTTGATTTGTTGATTTATGTATTGGAACAGATGTTAAATTACTAATATATCGTAATGTTTTCCATGTATCCATGAATATTCTGTTTTCCTTATACAATCTAGGCATTTTAATACTGAGAACATGACATAGGAAACATGAGTCACCATTACAACCATAGCCAGTTTGAGGTATTATCTATGAGCTCTGGGAGGACCCAATACATACCCAGGCACAAAATATAGGCTTGATGATACCTATAAAAATTGGGAAAATTTACCCCACCCTCTGTAATTGGTTTTTGTAAAGATACTAGAGCGATTCTTTGTAAAGATACTAGAGCGATTCTTACCAAATAAATTTGGTAAGAATGCTGTTTAACTTTTTATAAAAGGACCCTCTTAAAAAAACTGGTAACATACTCATTTGATAACAAACCATAGACATTGTAATTATTTGGACTCTCCCCCACCAAGAAAGATGTAAAGGATTCCACTGCTCGCACATTTCAGTTACCTTCTGCAATAAAGATTTTTCGTTCTCTTTCATTGTGTCTTCCAGCGTATTTTTAATCCAAATTCCTAAATACTTTAAACCATCTTATTTCCATACAAAAGAAAATGAATCAAACAATCCTTTTGGGCAATGCACGTTTAGTGGAAGAACTTCTGATTTACTCCAATTTATCTTATAACCTGAGAATTTTCCAAATTTCTCAATCAATTCAAGTAAGCATGGAATGGTTGTTTCAGGATTTCTCAAATGAAGCAATATATCATCTGCATACGCAGAGACCTTGTATTCCCAATCTGAATAAGGAATACCCTGTATTTCCTTTATTTGTTGAATAGCTAATAACAAGGGTTCTAATACAATATCAAAAAGCAATGGAGACAGGGGGACAGCCTTGCCTAACCTCCCTCTGCAAACTAAAACGTTTTGAAAAATTATTATTAATATACAATCTAGCAGCAGGGGAGCTATACAATGTTTGAATCATTTGTATAAATCCTGAACCTATTCCAAACCATTCCATAGATTGATACAGGAAGGTCCATTCCTCCTGATCAAAGGCCTTTTCTGCATCCAAGAACACAGAAAAGGCTGGATCAGTTAAGTTCAACATATGAAGAGCAAATCTGGTGTTATTAGATGAATGTCTGTTAGCAACAAACCCAGTTTGGTACATATCGATAATAAAAGGGAGAGCCTTGGCTAAGCGTAAAGTCAATATCTTAGCCAAAAGTTTTCCATCTACATTGATTAATGAGATAGGCCTGTAGTTTGAAACCAAAGTGGGATCTTTATTTGGCTTTGGCAAAACTATAGTTAATGACTCTGCCATAGTACCTATAATGCAACCATTAGTTAGTCGAGTCTGATACAAATTTAATAAATAGGGTACTTTTAAATGATTTATAAAACTCTACTGTGAAACTATCACCACCTGGAGCTGATCCAACTCTAAGAGACTTCAACGCTGTTTCAAATTCTTTTAATGATATAGGCTCCTCTAAACTTCTTTTAATATGATCAGGAATCTTCGGTCCATTAATTAACCTCAAAAATTCTATTCCATCCCTTTTCCTATTATCATAAGGTTTGGAAGAATATAAGTCATTATAAAAATTTAGAAATTGACTTAAAATATTACCAATTTGAGTATGTGTATACCCTTTCTCATCCTTAATTGCAATAATTTTTGTTCTGCTCTTCTTCGCTTTAAGATAGTTTGCCAATAATCTTCCCGCCTTATTTGAGTTTCCATAATACAGAGTCTGTTGGGAAAACAAATCTTTCCTTACCAATTTTGAAGATATTTCATTATATTTACCTTTTGCTTTTAATAGAGCCTATAGAGTACAGTGTTCCCATTTATTTATCAATTTAGACTCTAGGGCCCTGATTCTCTAAAAGTGCGTCCCGATTTTAGGCAGCTGTAGGTTATTAGCGGTATATAAGAATTAAATTAAATTAAAAATTAAATTAAATTATATACTCAGCATGTTACCAGTTTATCTGAAGGATGCTACTTACAAGAAAATTGACTCTGTACTCACTATGTTCCTATGGAACAATACCACGCCTCAAATAAGTCTTAAAAAATTGAAAGGTGATTTCATGGATAGTGGGGTGAAATTTCCCAATTTTTATGACTACCATACTTCATTCATATGACAAGGTGCAGTGTGGCTACATAATCAAGATAGAGCAAATCTGCCATCATGGATGGCGATTGAAGTACTTCAGATGTAAAATATGGATTTGCGTAATGCTGTCATCACACCAGGAAGTAAAAGTGAACCTGCACACTCCACTAAAATCGCACTATCTGAAATTGAACTAATGACTCACTACACTTATGCATCTGGAATATCCAAAAATACTAATTAATGGGAAACCGATTAATTGGCCCTTATGGAGTAAAGCTGGTATTTGGTCACTTAACCAATTATATGTTGATCAACATTGGCTATCCTTTCAGCAATTATAGGATTTTTACCACTTACCGAGCACGCAACATTTTAGATGGCTCCAATTATGTCATTCTATTAAAGCGGCCTTTGACATGACCTCGCTTAACCTCAAAATGTCAACCTTGTCACAGTTGTCGAATTGTATTGCACTAAGCAGAATTGGCAAAGTGTCTGCTTGTTACACATTCCTTATTCATGAGAAATATACGCAATCGGCAGCGATACGTGATGTTTGGGGTGTAGACACTGGAAGACAACTTGACACTGTGACATGGGAGCAAATATGGTCTGAGTCCACTCACTCGTTACATGCCGCTTCTAATTCTCAGACTGCTTTCTTTTTGCTGCACAGAGCATTCTGGACACCGTATAAATTGTCAAAATTGCCAAATATGAACCAGAATAGGTGTTGGCCTTGCCACACCGATATCGGAACTCCTGATCATATGATTTTCCACTGCCCCATAACTCATACGTTTTGGATTTCTACCTGGACTACCATCAAAAAGATAACTGGAATTGAGGAAAATATCACTCTAGCTATAGTCGTGTATGGAAGACATGGTCTCCTTTCGCCAATAGATGATGATATTGGTAAACTGTTGCATTGTTTGATTCTACTCACTATTAAGTCTATCTTAGTGAACTGGAAAAATCCTTCTAATCTATCTTACAATATGTGGTGGAATGACATATATGGTGGCGAGATATGAGAGGTATTATGCTGTAAAATTTAGGCATATTTCGAAGTTCGATAAGATCTGGAAACCACTGACATTTTGTGACTCATTCCAATCCGTCTAATTTAGGGATTATTGATTGTGTTACCCCATATTTGTACGGGTCATTCTATACTGGCATATTATGGAGAGTATTATTGAAAAGTGGATGGCCACATTTTTGGTCTTGGAGAATAAAAACTACAAGGGCAGCATCTATGAGACAGACTTGATTTTTTTTGTTGCACAAAGCTTTATGGACCCCAGTTCGTTTACAGAAGTTGGATAGTTCAAGGTCCAATAGATGTTGGCATTGTGGTTTAGAAGCTGGGACATTAGATCATTTGATATTTTTCTGTCCCTATATAAATGCCTTTTGGAAGTTAATTTGGCCCCAAATTAATTCATTGTTAGAAAATCATGTTGGCCTTTCATATGATACTGTACTATTTGGTACATCAATGAGATTTAAAAGCCAAATTTCAGCGAATAGTAATAAACTTCTATTAATATTAACAGGGGTTGCCATTCAGCAGATTACAGGAAATTGGAAAGATTATACTAAACTAAATTATACTTTCTGGTGGAATTCAGTATGCCATATTTATAAAATGGAAAGGGTGCTTGCTATGCAACAAGGTAATTATTTAATTTTAATTTTTAATTTTAATTTTTAATTTAATTCTTATATACCGCTAATAACAGTGAGGTTTCTAAGCGGTTTACAAAAATGAATGCATTAAAAGATACAATAAATAAAAATAAATAAGATAGGTACTTGGAAATTCCCTAACTGTCCCAATGGTTCACAATCTAACTAAAGTACCTGAAGAGACAATTTATGAAAAATAAAGATAAAATATAAAGACAGAGATAGAGATAGAAATGAATATTCCACCAAGTAATGAATAAATAAATTTAAAGATAGAATTATAAATAAATAAGTAAAATAAATAAAAAAATAGAGATAAGAAATAAGTATCAAAAGAAATAAAAATATATATATTTAAAGTGTTCTCCCCTGCTGGATCGGGGGAGGGGTGTAAATGATCAGGTGCCCTGCTGGAGAAGGGCTCCCGATACTGCTGCTGGTCTCCGTGAGCTGTTAGCACCGCTTCTTTCAAAGTGTTCTCCTCTGCTGGATCGGGGGAGAGATGTAACTGATCAGGTGCCCTGCTGGAGATGGGCTCCCGATACTGCTGCTGGTCTCGGTGAGCCGATAGCACCGCTTCTTTCAAAGTGTTCTCCCCTGCTGGATTGGGGGAGGGGTGTAACTGATCAGGTGCCCTGCTGGAGAGGGGCTCCCGATACTGCTGCTGGTCTCGGTGAGCCGTTAGCACCGCTTCTTTCAAAGTGTTCTCCCCTGCTGGATCGGGGGAGGGGTGTAACTGATCAGGTGCCCTGCTGGAGAAGGGCTCCCGATACTGCTGCTGGTCTCGGTGAGCTGTTAGCACCGCTTCTTTCAAAGTGTTCTCCTCTGCTGGATCGGGGGAGAGATGTAACTGATCAGGTGCCCTGCTGGAGATGGGCTCCCGATACTGCTGCTGGTCTCGGTGAGCCGATAGCACCGCTTCTTTCAAAGTGTTCTCCCCTGCTGGATTGGGGGAGGGGTGTAACTGATCAGGTGCCCTGCTGGAGAGGGGCTCCCGATACTGCTGCTGGTCTCGGTGAGCCGTTAGCACCGCTTCTTTCAAAGTGTTCTCCCCTGCTGGATTATAATACGTTTTAAAAGATTTGGGGACCATTGATTATTTATTCTAATGATCAGACATCTTAAACACCTCAGTATTGGTTAAGATAAAGGGGGGGTGGGAATATAGAAACATAGAAAAAGACGGCCCATCTAGTCTGCCCACCCTAATGACCCTCCCCTATTTAGCTCTGTGCAGAGATCCCACGTGACGATCCCATTTCTTCTTAAAATCAGGCACGCTGCTTGCCTCAATCACCTGAAGTGGAAGTCTATTCCAGCGATCAACCACTCTTTCGGTGAAAAAGTATTTCCTGGTGTCGCCGTGCAATTTCCCGCCCCTGATTTTCCATGGATGTCCTCTTGTTGCCGTCGGACCTTTGAAAAAGAAAATATCTTCTTCTACCTCGATACGGCCTGTGAGGTATTTGAACGTCTCGATCATGTCTCCCCTCTCTCTGCGCTCCTCGAGTGAGTATAGCCGTAATTTATCCAGCCGTTCCTCGTACGGGAGATCCTTGAGTCCCGAGACCATTCGGGTAGCCATTCGCTGGACTGACTCAAGCCTCAGTACATCCTTGTGGTAATGAGGCCTCCAGAATTGTACGCAGTATTCCAGATGGGGCCTCACCATGGATCTATACAACGGCATAATGACTTCAGGCTTGCGGCTGACGAAACTCCTACGTATACATCCTATGATCTGCCTAGCCTTAGATGAAGCCCGCTCCACTTGATTGGCAGTCTTCATGTCTTCACTGATGATTACCCCTAAGTCCCGTTCTGCAACAGTCCTTGCTAGGATCTCGCCATTTAGGGTGTAAGTCTCGCATGGATTTTGACTGCCAAGGTGCATGACTTTGCATTTCTTGGCATTGAAACTCAGTTGCCAGGTCCTAGACCATTGCTCCAATAGGAGTAGGTCGTGTTTCATATTGTCCGTTGTGTGCTTGGCGTCATCGGCGAATAACGTTATTTTACCGCAAAGCCCCTCAGCCAAGTCCCTTATAAAGATATTGAAAAGGATCGGGCCCAAGACCGAGCCCTGCGGCACTCCGCTGATCACTGCCGTCGTTGCGGAGGGGGTGCCGTTCACCACCACCCTCTGAAGCCTACCACCAAGCCAGTCCCCAACCCATTTTGTCAAAGTGTCACCTAATCCTATAGAACTCATTTTGCACAACAACCTGCGGTGTGGGACACTATCAAATGCTTTGCTGAAGTCCAAGTATACAATGTCCAAAGACTCTCCAACATCGAGCTTTCCCATCACCCATTTAAAGAAGCTGATCAAGTTGGATTGGCAGGATTTCCCCTTGGTAAATCCATGTTGACGGGAATCCCGTAGATTCTCCACATCCAGGATCTTATCTAATTGGTATTTGATTAGAGTTTCCATTAGTTTGCTCACTATTGATGTGAGATTTACTGGTCTGTAGTTCTCAGCCTCTGTCCTGCAACCTTTTTTGTGGAGTGGAATGACGTTAGCTGTTTTCCAGTCCAACGGGACTCTACCTGTACTAAGGGACAGATTGTAGAGCGCGGATAGTGGTTCCGCCAGGACGTCCCTTAACTCCCTGAGCACCCTGGGGTGTAAATTGTCTGGCCCCATTGCTTTGTTAACCTTGAGTTTTGACAGCTCACAGTAGACACTGCTTGTTGTAAACTTAAAATTACTAAACAGGTCTACTGAGCCATCCTTTTTTTGTAGCTGAGGGCCGGAACCCGGCGCCTCGCGGGTGAAGACCGAACAGAAGTATTCGTTTAACAGTTCAGCTTTTTCCGAGTCTGCTTCTACATAGTTCCCGTCTGGTTTCCTAAGGCGTACTATCCCGCTTGTGCTGCGGTTCCTGTCGCTAATATACCTGAAGAAGGATTTATCGCCCTTCTTGATGTTCTTTGCTAAAGTTTTCTCCATTCGGAATTTGGCATCTCTAACTGCTGTTTTGACGGCTCTTGCCCTAGTCAAATAAACTTCTCTAGAGTCCTGAGATCCTGTATGCTTTAGGAGATGAACGCTTTTTTCTTCTCTTTTATGAGGTCCGAGATCTCCACAGAGAACCATTGTGGCTTATTGTTCCTGCGCCGTTTACTCACTGATTTTATATAGCGATTGGTTGCCTCCTGAATGGTAGCTTTCAGAGTCGACCACAGTTCCTCTACGTTATCTGTTCCTGCTCGGTTTTGTAGTGCTTGATGGATGAAATCCCCCATACCCTCAAAGTTGGCGTTCTTGAAGCTAAGGAAGCTAATGACAATAATTGATAATTGTTAATTATTAATATATGGGTGGGAGGGATGGGATTCTTTTATATTTATATATTTGGAGGATTACAAATAAGATTGTCAAGTGATTAATTAATATATTTCTGAGTGATTATTGTACACTTGTTGTAATTTCTGAAAATGAATAAAGATTTTTTTAAAAAAAAGAAAAGTGGATGTTGTCTGTTGTGTTTTCTCTTTTCTTCTTGTTCTGTGTTGTTTTGACACTAGTGATTGTATCTGTTCAACAACTATATCTCATTACTGGATATGTATCTACTTGATTGTTCTAATATATATTGTATTTTTGTTGAAAACCGTTAATAAAAATATTAAACTTTAAAAATAAATCTAAAGAGTTTCTAGTTTTGAAAATCCAAGTTTTCCCTGATGTTAGTAAAGAAACTCAAAATCGTAGACGTCAATTTCTTCTATTGAAACCTGGTATAGCTCAGTTAGGTGCTATTTTCTTCCTACGTTTTCCATGTAAATGTGTAATAAGGTATCGAGATAATAAATATATGTTTTATGAACTGGCCCAACTTACAACTTTCCTGACTCTGAAGTGCCTGGAAAAGGAAGGAACAAGAACAATAATACCTTGCTAAAATCCTATATAATAAAACTCTAAGCGCCGCATGCGCACTTAGAGTTTCGTGTTCCCTGCCGCTGTGGTGTGTGATCTGTGGCCGGATTCTATTTTAGAACGCAGCGGCAGGGAACACTCTGGAGCTTACCCCCTCGCTCACTGTGAAAGAAACCGCTGTCGCCACCGCAGTTCCTTCTGCTCCCCTCTTTGGAGTGTTCAGTGCAGGCCAACGGGGTTCCTGGGCAGCTGAACGCAGTCTCCAGGAAGCTGCAGCCTCAGCAAACGCCGGTCTTCCTCCCAGCTCGGGTCCAGAGCCTTTCCAATGTCGTCATCTTCGCCCCCCCTCCCCCCCTCCCCGGCGCATCCGAACCCCCGTTGAGCCTCCCATCCGACCCTCCAACCGCGGTCTGGCCGCCCCCTTCCCTTCCCAAGGTCCCAACAAACCTCTTGACTAGCAGCGGCCGCAGCACTCTAAACACGCTGCTTCGCGGCCTACTGCCCTGATTTACTCTGCCGGTGACGCGGCAGAGGGAATCACGGGCAGTAGAAGGTCGCGAAGCAGCCTGTTTAGAGTGCTGCGGCTGCTGCTCGAGTCAGGAGGTTTCTGTTCGCCTCGCGGTGGGAGGGTCGGATGGGAGGGTAAGTGAGGTCGGCTGCACTTCGGCGGTAGTGGTGGGGGGGAAGATGGAAACATGCTGCTTTCAAGGGTTCTACTGCACAGGGGAATGGGAGGGAGGGTTAGAAAAATGATAGGTTCTACTGTACAGGGGGGTTGGGAGGGAGGCAGGCAGGCTGGCTGGCTTTGGGGGTGGGGGGGCACTGAGGGCACTAAGGATATAGGAGGCACTAAGGACATAGGAGGCACTGAGAGCACTAAGGACATAGGAAAGGGCACTAAGGACATAGGAAGGAGGCACTGAAGGCACTAAGGACATAGGAGGGGTCACTAAGGACTTAGGAAGGTGGCACTGGGGGCACTGAGGACATAGGAGGCACTGAGGGCATTAAGGACATAGGAAGGGACACTAAAGACATAGGAAGGGGCATTAAGGACATAGGAAGGAGGCACTGAAGGCACTAAGGACATAGGATGGGACACTAAGGACATAGGAAGGTGGTACTGGGGGCACTGAGGACATAGGAGGCACTGAGGGCACTAAGGACATAGGAAGGGACATTAAAGACATAGGAAGGAGGCACTAAGGACATAGGAAGGAGGCACTGAGGTCACTAAGGACATAGGATGGGACACTAAGGACATAGGAAGGTGGCACTGGGGGCACTAAGGACATAGGAAAGGGGTCACAGAGAGTCAGGCAGGCATGGCATAACAGAGAAATACAGGCAGACAGAGGGCCAGGGAGACAGAGACAGAAAGACAGACAGGGGGCCAGGGAGAAACACAGACAGAAAGAATGACAGACAGCGTACATGGAGAGAGAGAGAAAAAGAAAAAAAAAAGATAGACAGACATCTACTCTAGCACCCGTTAATGTAACGGGCTTAAACACTAGTAGAAATATAAGCCTCTTGAATCAGTCATCAGATACCGTCTTTCTTATTTGGTTTAAAGTTTATTCCTTTGAATTCACTCATAGAAGCTTGGATCAATTGAGGACTTGAGAATGTGTGAATAGAGTGAAGTTTACTGAAAATGTATTTTTCTTATTTGTCTTTATAAGGCGTTATATTTATATAATCTTTCTGTACAAAATGTTTGATTTTGTTAAAATGTAAAATTGATAAATTAAAAAAATATTAAAAATAGATATAAAAAAGTACAAAAGCAGGTTTTTGGCCAATGATTGAATTGTGGAGTATCTGTGTGGACCCTAACTACGCTGACAATACGAGTCAATGATATGATATAGTGTAGTGCTCCTAAACTCTGAGGCCTTTTCCTGAATTAACTAAATTAACCACATCAATAGTTAGAGGAGTATTGATTCTAGACCCCTCCATTTGAGTGGATTATATAGTATTGAGGTTATATTCACTAATCTTCTAAACAGTTCCCTGAACCACGGTCATCTACCCAAAGAAATGAGAAAAATAGCTCTCACCCTTATACCAAAAATAATCCAAGCCGATCTCACCATTGCCTCAAACTACAGGCCCATCGCTGGCATTCCGATACTCAGCAAAATCCTAGAAACCCATGTAAGTAAACAGCTAACCTCATACATAGAACAACACTCCTGCCTTCACCCATCCCAATATGGCTTCAGAAAACAACACAGCACTGAGCTCCTCATCATCACCCGAATCACTAAAATCAAACAACTGCTAAGCACGAATGGACAAGCATTACTCCTCGTGACCCCTTAATATTTTGAGCTGCATTGGCTACCGGTGGAATCCAGTGTGATCTTTAAGTTGGGATGCTTATATTATAAAGTCGCTTTTGGTGTTGCCCATTATATCTTGTTGATAGATTCGTTATCATGGCACATGAGAAGAGTAGAAAATCTCATGCCCTATTTACGCTCCCCTTCAGTTAAGGGTTGTAAAAGTAAGAAACATTATGGGCATTGTCTTTCCTATCAAGCTTATTACAATAAAGATTTCCGTCCATTATTGATTGAATCCACAACTTATGAACATTACAGAAAACTTTTGAAGACTTCTGCTTTTTTCCAAATTCTTGGTTAACTAAATTTCTGTATATCACACTATTCTTGTATTTTTCCAAAGCATAATCTTTTGTTAACCGCATTAAACTAAGGGTTATGCTGTCTAGAAATTTTCTATTATGTTTTGTTTGATATCTCCGCAGCTTTTAACTCTATTGACCACCAATTGCTCCTGACCAAAATATCAGAAATTGGAATAACAGGGACAATACTGAAATGGTTCACCGATTTCTTACAGAACCGGGAATATACAGTCAAAAAGGATGGAGAGTTCTCCAACCCAAGGAAGGCATTCTGTGGGATCCCACAGGGCTCCCTGCTATCCCCTATCCTATTTAACCTGTTTATGAGCTCACATGGACACATCAAGCTAGAAGATGAAAACATACTGTCTTATGCAGATTACATTTTTCTCCTCATTTCCATAACCTGTAACCAATCAAACATCACAGAAAAAATCTCAAACAACGTAGCAAAAATCCAAACTTGGGCAACTATCAACAAACTAAAACTAAACGCACCAAAACCAAAGCCATCTGCTTCCACACCACTCAGCAAAACGCATTGATAAGTATCACCCTTCAATCTAGCATCACCCTCACAATGGAGAAATCCTCCAAAGTACTAGGCTGCATCCTAGATGACACTCTTACGATGTAACCACAAATCTCTAACCTCCGAAAAAAGACCATCTTCACCATGCGACAACCAAGACTCACCAAGCCATACTTCCACCCACATCATTTTGCTCTGATCATCCAGATGATGGTCCTGCCTCAACTAGACTACCATAACTCCGCTTACTCGGGAATTAACACTACTCTAATCCACAGACTCCAGCTCATACAGAACAAAGCTGCAAGACTCATATTCAATCTTAATAAATGAGTCGATTATAGCCCACATCAAACAATTACACTGGCTACCCATACCATCGCGGATAAACTTCAAAGTATCATGTATCCTTCACAACATACTTCATGGAAACTCAGCCGCCTCCTCATCCAACTATTCACAACGGCTTGGTTTACCTCTAGGAGAATCCTCAATAGAATGCAACTAAACAAGCCATCTACAAAAAAAATCTTCACTACAGGAGAATCTTCCATTCCATGTTTACCTCCCTGGAATAAATACTTGGAATAACCTCTCAGATGCAATCAGATTGGAAACTAGCTACACCTTATTATGGAAGAAGTTTAAAACTCTTCTCTTCGACAATTAAATCTTTATGCCCCTCTATCTTCCCTCTTCTCTCAAGCCTTTCCTTCAATCCCCCCCCCTGCCTTTTCCCCTCTCTCTCCTTTCACTGTAAGTTGCATAGAGTCTGCACAGGTTTGTGCGACACACAAATGGAAGATTAGATTATATTAGATTACATCTCGGTCGATTTTGAGGCAAAACTACATGTTTTACAAAAATTGGAGAACTTAGAAAAAAATTGAGAAATCCAATATGGCCATCGCAGCACCATTTTGGCACCAAAATTGGTTTAAAAATGCTTTAGAGCTGACCAAAAACCACAAAAATTGGATTTTAGAGAAGGGGGAACAAAGCACTAGGTGCAGAAACAGTCAAAACACAGTTTTTCAGACCCCCCTCTCTGATTTTCCTATAGGTTATCACAGTCTGTACTCACAGACCATGTGCTAGGAAAATGGTGCTGCAGCCTGCTTCAGTTCCCTGAAAGAGAAGCTGAATGTGGAGGGATTTTCTGCCTCAAGCCACTGGTCAGCTGTCATGTCAAGATCTTCGGGCTGCCAGTCGAACTGATCCTGTACCTCAGGTTGCAATGAACACCAAAAGAAATGAGGGTAAAACCGCAGAAAGAACTGTGAGCACCTCAAGGAACAGTACTGATGCCCAACAGCCTGCGCTCAAGCTCTTGACCGAGTCAAGGAAGTAAGCAAATGCTTAGGGCCCAATACCTTGAGCTCCACAAATCTTCAGCTTGCTGTCTGTATAAGTTCCCGAAGGATTCACCTGCCAGCTGCAAACTAGTCTGCTCCAAACAGGTACAGCAGTTGCTTGAGTTGCGTAAAAACCGTGAACAACTAAAAAAAACAACCCCTAAATAAACCCCCCCAAAAAACAACTCCTAAATAATAAAGAAATAAAAGTAGCAAATCAGCACATCTTCATACTCGCCTGCAAAAGAAAGAACTGTAGGGGCAGCAGAGACTGGGGAGAAGGAGAAGGAGCTGAAAAGCTGTGATTGACATCTTCTGCAGAATGCTCAAGAGCAGGTATGGATAACTATCATTTAGCCTACCATCCCTATTGCACTGGAAATACACACACATACATACACATACACACATATATATATATATATATATATATATATATATATATATATATATACACACACACACACACAACTGATATTTCAGTTACCTTTACAAATTCCATAGCAAATAGCTTCTTGTATTCCATTTCCATGAAAAAGCTACTGAAGATCAGTTCGTGTACAATCTTTCGAGCTCCTGGGAAGTTAAAAAGAAAATCTTTTTTTAATGTCTATCAATTATCACCAATAAGTGAATGAACTCTAACATCAATATTAATGACAAACTTTGTGCTACAGTTCAGTCATACTGTAGCCTCATATACATTCTCACCTTTATAAAGCTTTGCATCCCAAAGCATTAACCTACTGATGGGACAGGGCTCATCAGAACCAGCCTCTTGTTTGAGGCAAGCTTGACAGAAGATCTGGCGGAAGTCACCTAAAGATGAAACTTACAATTAAATATATTTTGCTTTAATTTGTAATTTCAGTGTTTTGCTTTTGTCATTCCAAAGCAGCAGCAACCTTAATTTTAACTGGATTTAAATATCATTATCAAGCATCAAATTTCTGCAGCTCAATGGCCACGAATTTGGTCTTGGAGAATGAGATGTACAGTGTCAGCATCTATGAGACAAACTTGGTTTTTTTTATTACATAGAGCGTTTTGGACCCCTGTTCGTTTACAAAAAATAGATAGTTCTAAATCCAATAAATGCTGGCACTGTAATCTGGAACCTGGGACATTAGATCATCTACTTTATTATTGTCCCTATATTAAGATATTTTGGAATTCAATCTGGTCTCAAGTGAACTTATTATTGGAAAATCATTTTGCACTATCTTACGATACAGTGTTATTTGGCATGATGATGAGGAAAAAGAGTCAAATATCATCATATAACAACAAGCTTTTATTAGTTATGATAGGGGTTGCCATCCAACATATAACCAATAATTGGAAAAATCACAGAAACCTTAGTTATACATTTTGGTGGAATTCATTATGCCATATATTTAAAATGGAATGAGCAATAGCAGTACAAAGAGGGACATATACTAACTTTATAAAAATATGGGGGCAATTGGCAACATATTGTGGTGAATAGTCATCGATTCTTCTCTCTTCCTTTTCTTTTTGTTTTGTTTTTCTTGTTAGCACACTAAAGGGGGGGTGTTGGGAATAATTTAAACATAATATGTTAAAATATGATATATAATATGTGTGTTTATTCTTACTGAAAATGTGATAAAGGGTGGTTGGGGGGTTATTATATCACTAGAATATTATGTGGTAGAGAGTAATGTGCTATTGTGAAATAACTTGTATAGTATATTCTTTTGTGCACTTGCTGTTCAATTTGAAAATGAATAAAGAACGTTTAAATATCATCAACATATAGGGTGGCAAGAGAAAATGGGCACATTATCCAGTATGGAAGCATTTTATGGGTCAAACTTAATATGTACTTACTTGAATAACTCATTAGCTTGTTCAACCAGCAACCAAACCGTAATGCAAATTTCTGATGACCCATAACATCTGTATGCAATACCTCAGTATGAAGCTGGCGTAAAGACACATTCTCTGAATGAGCCTGGAAAAGAACCATTTGTGTTTAAAATAATGTGTGTGATCAATCTTGAACCAGAATGCAAGTTCTGGAAGATGAAATAGTACACTGCTCACTCAAAGAAAAATTTGGTTGGCAGTTGAACATTAAGACTGAAATATCTACTATAATAAAATGCTAAGCACGCATTCGCACTCTTACCTGCATGAGCCATGATCCTTAGGTCCCTGGCCAGCAGGAGTGCGCATGCACGCTTAGCTATGCCCGCCTCCCTGCTCCCCACCTCATGCAGTCCTCCATCCGGTAAATACGGCTCTACCGGCCGAAGTTTATTTTTAAGTTAAAAGCCGCTGCGGTAGTTCCTCTCACGAGCCGCACCTGCGTCGGAGAAGGCTTCTGACACAGGCTGCGATCGTGAGAGAAGCCGCCACATCAAGGCTCAAATTAATCTTGCAGGCTAGACCGCGGGAAGGGAAGGGGGTTGGCAAGGGACTAAGGGTGCAGGCCAGACTGTAGGAAGGGAAAGAGGGGGGTTGGGGGAAATGATGCTGCTGCTGCTGCTGCACAGGGACATGGAGGGGAAGGGAAATACCGCTGCTGCTGCTGCACAGGGACATGGAGGGGAAGGGAAATACCGCTGCTGCTGCTGCACAGGTAAGTGGGGTGGGGGGAGAGAAATGCTGCTGCACAGGGAAATGGAGGGGGAGGGAATGCTGCTGTAGCTGCTGCACAGGGAAGTGGGGGGACGAAAATGCTGTTGCTGCTGCACAGGGAAGTGGGGTGGGGGGAGGGAAATGCTGCTGCACAGGAAAATGGAGGGGGAGGTAATGCTGCTGCTGCACAGGGAAGTGGGGTGAGGGGGAAATGCTGCTGCATAGGGAAATGGAGGGGGAGGGAATGCTGCTATGGCTGCTGCACAGGGAAGGGGGGGAAAGAAATGCTGCTGCTGCATAGGGGGCACGGAGAGAGACAGATAGAAAGACAGACAGCAGAAGGGAGGAAGACAGAAAGAAAGGAATAAAGACACAGAGGGAGAGACAGAAAGAAAGACAGACAAACAAAGGGGGCCAGGGAGAGAGACAGACAGAAAGATAGACAGCGGGAGGGAGAGAGACAGAAAGAAAGACAGACAGACATATATTCTAGCACCCGTTAATGTAATGGGCTTAAAGACTAGTAACCAAATATAGTATTAAGTATTGGATAAGGAATTTTATCATATCTTTATATATAAAGGGTCACATAACACAAAGTGCCACCCTGGAAAAAAGAAACAGGCAATTTGGAAAGCACCTATGCCAACTAAGACCAACAACTTCATTTGCATAAGCATTTAATTGTTCTAAATATAAGCCATTCTTTGAACAAATATTAAGGTTAGTATCAGAACTAATATGAACATAGGGAGGCTAGATTTTTGTTTATAGCAGCCTCTCCAAGCTTGGTGTCTGTGGGATTATAATACTTAATAGGACATGGCATGGGTTTGCATGGGTTCTTCTGAATGGTCAGACATCAGATGGTCCATTAACAAAGGTGGTAGAGGCTATCATTTCAGCAGATTTTGGCCATGCTTGGGCTGAAAGTAGAAGGCAATGTAATAAAGGTTTGAGATATTTGGTAGAAGACAAAGAGGAAGAATACCAATTGTACACACTTCTACTCAAAGTGAGCCAAACTCATCTGGATGGGCTCTTTTCATCTTTATCTGTCACCAGAGAATGACACAGTAGCTGTTACCTGCGGCTAGCCGCTGGTAACCTGCCGAAGCGGGGAGCGAAAAAATAGTGGTCGGCATGGAGACGGGGACAAGGCCAGTCATTGCCCCGTGGAGCGGTGGTCTTGTCTCTGCAGTGAAGGGAACACGCGGTCATGGATCACGCGATCCAGCAGCCCCCTCCTGTGCGATTGCCGCGCTCCGCCATCTCCCTCCCTCCTTCTCTCACTCTTACCTAATGCGCCAAATTTAATTTTTCTTCTCCCAGTGGCACGCTTTCAACAAGTCGCGCGCGTGGCTGCTTCAGATGAATTTTCTCCTCCGACACAACCGGAAACAGGAAGTTGTGTCAGAAGAGAAGATTCAACTGAAGCAGCTGCGTGCGCAACTTGCTGGGAGAAAAAAAATTAAATTCAGCACATAAGGTGACCGCGCATGTTCTCTCACAGTAGGAAGGAGAGGAGAGAGTGAAAGGGAAAGAGATGATGGGCCAAGTAGATGAAGAGGGAGACAAATATTGAACCCACAGCAGGAAAGAGAAAAGGGAGGAGGACAGGCAGGTGAGCCAGATACTGGAAATGGGGGGAGAAAGAGGGAAAGAAGCAAGATGGGGTTGGAAAGGAGAGAGACACATTGGTGAAGAAGAGAGGGGAAATCTGGACACAGGAAGATAACAGAAGGAAAATTATGTGCATGGGGGCATAGGAACAGAGACATCAAGGGGAGATACATGGGGGAGAAATGTGAATGGGGGCATAGGGACAGAGACATAAAGGGGAGATATATGGAGGGGATTATGTGCATGGGGGCATAGGGACAGAGACATAAAGGGAAGATACATGGGGATGGTATCTGGACACAGGGGGGCAATGTCGGACACAGGAGGGAGTATACAGATACAGAGGTGAGATATTAGAAATGGGGAAAATAGGAACACAGAAGGGAGATGGTTTTTGCGGATGGGATCAGATGGTTTGCGGGGACAAGGACCAAGCTCGCGGGGACGGGGACCGAGCTCACAGGAACAGGGCGAGGACGAGCTCACAGAGACAAGAACAAATTTTTTTCCCCGTGTCATTCTCTGTCACCATCTACCTCATTTTTATTAATTCACAGAGTTCTATACTCAAAAGCTATTCTTGCCAGAGCATACAGTGGCCAAAAAAAATTTCAAACAAAAATTTCCTAATTCAACCCTGGATTCGGTAGCATGGAATGTTGCTACTATTTGGGATCAATAACAGCAGTTAGTGTAGCTGGGTTTCAAAAAGAGTTTGGACAAGTTCCTGGAGGAAACATCCACTGTGTTATTCAACGTAAGGAAGTTCTTCTTCACCCAGAGAGTGGTAGAAATCTGGAACGCTCTTCCAAAGGCTGTTATAGGGGAAAGTATCCTCTAGGGATTCAAGAAAGGGTTAGATAAGTTCCTGCTGAACCAGAATGTACGCAGGTAAGGCTATACTCAAATAGGGCATTGGTCTTTGACCTAAGGGTTGCTGCGGTGAGCGGACTGCTGGGCACAATGGACCATTGTCTGACCCGCCAGCGGCAATTCTTATATTCTTATGCACTATTTGAGTTTCTGACCTGGATTGGCCACTGTGGAAATAGGATACTTGGCTAGATAGACCACTGATCTGACTCAGTATGGCTATTCTTAAATTCTGTTCTTATTCCAATAGGCACATATCTGGCCTTAGATGTCCACTTAATCCAAAAAGCAATGTTACTTACCATAACAGTTGCTATCCAGGGACAGCAGGCATCTATTCTCACTAGTGGGTGATGTCATCCGACAGAGCCCCGATGCTGACGTCTCACAAGCATACTTGCTTGAAGAAACTTCAGAAGTTTCGAGATGCCCGCACTGCGCATGCGCGAGTGCCTTCCCACCCGATGCACCGGGCGTGTCTCCTCAGTTCAGATAACTAGCAGAGAAGCCAACCCAGGGAAGGTGGGTGGGACGTGAGAATAGCTGCCTGCTGTCCCTGGATAACAACTGTTACGGTAAGTAACATTGCTTTATCCCAGGACAAGCAGGCAGGTATTCTCACTAGTGGGTGACCTCCAAGCTAACCTCAATGGGATGGTGGGAAAGTTGGCAACTTAGGAGAATAAATTTTGTAATACTGTTTGGCCAAACTGTCCATCCCGTCTGGAGAAAGTATCCAGACAATAGTGTGAGGTGAAGGTATGAACCGAGGACCAAGTGGCAGCCTTACAAATCTCCTCAATCGGTGTCGATCTGAGGAAGGCTACAGAGGCCGCCATTGCTCTGACCTTATGGGCTGTGACTTTACAGGGAAGGGGTAATCCAGCCTGGGCATAGCAAAAAGAGATGCAAGCCGCCATCCAGTTGGAGATGGTACGCTTCGATACAAGTCGTCCCAGCTTGTTCGGATCAAAGGAGACGAAAAGTTGAGGAGCAGTTCTGTGTGGTTTGGTGCGATCCAGGTAGAAAGCCAAAGCACGTTTACAGTCCAGAGTGTGAATAGATGATTCTCCAGAATGAGAAAGAGGCTTCGGAAAAAACACAGGAAGAACTATGGATTGGTTGAGATGAAATTCAGAGACCACTTTAGGCAGGAATTTCGGATGAATGCGAAGGACCACTTTGTCATGATGGAATACTGTGAAAGGCGGATCCGCCACTAAGGCCTGAAGCTCACTGACTCATCTAGCAGAAGTGAGGCCAATGAGGAAGACCACTTTCCAAGTGAAATACTTCAGGTGAGCCTTGTTAAGAGGTTCAAATGGAGGATTCATAAGCTGAGAGAGAACAACATTGAGGTCCCAAACCACTGGAGGCGGTTTGAGGGGAGGATTGACATGGAAAAGTCCTTTCATGAATCTGGAAACCACATGATGAGCAGAGAGGGGTTCCCCCTGAAGAGGCTGATGGAAAGCAGCAATTGCACTGATATGGACCCGTATTGAAGTTGACTTGAGGCCAGAATGAGAGATGTGCAAAAGATAGTCCAAAACTGAAGACAAGGAGGAGTGTTGTGGCTCATGATGATGAGAAAAACACCAAGTAGAAAATCTGGTCCACTTTTGGTGGTAGCATCGTCGAGTGGCAGGCTATCGTGAAGCTTCCAAGACATCTCGCACAGGTTGAGAAAACTGGAGAGGAGCTATGTTGAGAGGAACCAAGCTGTCAGGTGTAGAGACTGCAGGTTGGGATGAAGCAGAGATCCCTGATGCTGTGTAAGTAGCGAGGGAAAAACTGGTAGATGGTAAGGCTCCCTGGTGCTGAGTTGAAGTAGAAGGGAGTACCAAGGTTATCTGGGTCACTGTGGGGCAATCAGAATCATGGTGGCATGGTCTGACTTCAGCTTGACTAGAGTCTTTGAATGAGAGGGAATGGAGGAAACACATATAGGAAGAGATTTGTCCAGTCCATAAGAAAAGCCTCGAGGCGATGAGGAGTGTAGATCCGGGAGCAGAACTGAGGCAGTTTGAAGTTGTGGGGGGCAGCAAAGAGGTCTATCTGAGGCGTGGAGAAGATCTGATGAAGGGGCATGGAGTGGAGAGTCCACTAGTGCGGTTGTAGAAGACGACTCAAGTTGTCCGCTAAGGCATTGTCCGCCCCTTGAATGTAGACAGCTTTGAGGAAGGTGTTGTGGCGAATCGCCCAATCCCACATTTTCAGAGCTTCCTGGCAGAGGGAGGCCGATCCCGTTCCTCCCTGTTTGTTGATATAATATATGGCGACTTGGTTGTCTGTTCGAATGTCACAAAGCAGATGTTGAAAGGCATTGAGAGCATTGAAAATCGCCCTGAGTTCCAGGAGATTGATATGGTACTGGCGGTCCGTACTGGTCCAGTAACCGTGGGTGCGGAGACCGTCCAGATGAGCCCCCCAAGCATAAGTCGACGAGTCGGTCGTGAGGACTTTCTGATGATGAGGTGTGTGAAACAGCAAACCTCTGGATAGATTCCACCAACAAAGAGACTGTTGCAGAGCAGGAGTGACCTGGATGTGTTGAGACAGAGGGTCGGACACCTGCGTCCACTGAGGAATCCTAAGGTGAAGTCTGGCAAAAGGAGTCACGTGAACTATGGAGGCCATGTGGCCTAGAAGAACCATCATGTGTCTCGCTGAGATGGACGGGCGAGAGGACACTGAGTGACAAAGGTTGAGGAGAGCTTCCAGGCATGGAGGAGGGAGGAACGCTCTGAGTTGGGTTGTATCCAGGACAGCTCCGATGAAGGGGAGAGTCTGGGAAGGCTGGAGATGGGATTTTGGGAAGTTTATCTCGAATCCCAGGTGCTGCAGCAACCAAATCGTCTTCTGGGTCACGAGGACGACTCCCTGAGACGTTGAAACCCTGATGAGCCAGTCGTCCAGGTAGGGGAACACCTGGAGACCATGGTTCCTGAGTGCTGCGGCCACTACTACCAGGCACTTGGTGAAGACTCTGGGTGACGAAGCCAGGCCGAAAGGAAGCACTCGGTATTGAAGATGAAGATGTCCCACCCTGAATCTGAGGTATTGACGTGAGGCCGGATGAATGGGAATGTGAGTGTAGGCCTCCTTGAGATCCAGAGAGCATAACCAGTCATTCTTCTCAATGAGGGGGTCAACATGCAAAATTTTTCTTTTGACCAGAAACTTGTTGAGCACCCTGAGATCCAAAATGGGGCGCAGATCGCCCATCTTCTTCGGAACAAGGAAGTACCGGGAGCAAAAACCCTTGTTCTATTGAGACAAAGGAACCGGCTCAACAGCCCCGAGCTGCAACAAAGCCTGAGTTTCCTGAAGAAGAAGGGCGGTCTGGGTCAAGTTGGAAGGATACTCTCTTGGAGGGTGTTCTGGAGGAACTTGATGGAACTGAAGAGAGTATCCCTCTTGACGATGAAAAGGACCCAGAGGTCGGTGGTAATAGTCGTCCATCAGTGGTAAAAGTGATGGAGACGACCTCCAATCGGTGGAGCAACTGAAAACGGCAGATGTTATGCCCTCTATGAGACAGTCAAAAGGGCTGAGGAGCCTTAGGGACCGTAGATGGTTGAGGCTTCTGATGCTGCTTTTGGGGATGCTGCCTCTTCACAGGCTGTCGAATGGGTGGAGCCTGTTTAGGTGGGTAACGCTGCTGATAGATCAACGGTGGATGTGATGGACGAGGAGGAGCAGGCTTAGGCTTCGGATGTAGGATGGACTGGAAAGACTTCTCGTGGTCCAAGAGCTTCTTGGTCGCCACCTCGATGGACTCATTGAAGAGGCCGGTACCATCGCATGGCACATTGGCGAGCCTGTCCTGGAGACTGGAGTCCATGTCGATGGTCCTGAGCCACGCCAGTCGGCGCATGGCCACCGAGCATGCTGTAGCCCGAGCCGATAGTAGGAGGACTGCATGAATTGTAGCCGGAGCTGGGACAATGAGACCAGAACCTCCTGGTACTCAAACTGTGCTCTGGGGTCCAGATAGGGCATGAACTTCTGGAGTACAGACAGGAAGAATTCAAAATGGAAGTTGTAATTCAGAACTCTGGAAGTCATTATGGAGTTCTGGTAAATTCTCCTGCCAAATCGGTCCATGGTCTTGCCCTCCCTACCAGGTGGAACGGTGGCATAGACCTGGGAGGGGTGAGACCACTTCAGTGAGGATTCCACCAAAAGGGATTGATGGGAGAGTTGGGAACCATCAAACCCTTTATGGTGCACCGTGCAGTACCTGGCATCCAACTTGCCCGGCATGGCGGGGATGGAATAAGGTATTTCAAGGCACTGCACAAAGGTCTGATCCAGCAACTTGTGTAAAGGAAGCTTGAGGGATTCAGCAGGTAGTTGAGGAAGGTGCATAGTCTCCAGATATTCCTTCGAAAATTTAGACCCTGTGTCCAGTTGGATGTCCAAATCAGCTGGCATCTGCCGGAGGAACAAGGAGAAGGACAGCTGGTCGGCCAAAGCAGGGCTTCGAGAAGGACTCGAGGACATCGAGGCCTCTGGATCCAATGAGGTGGTGATAAAGATCCCAGCGTGTCCTCAAGCTCCGGCATCGGAGGAGGTGAAGTAGCCGGTGGGGAATACTCCAGAAAAGTCTGCTTCCGATGAGGCAAGGCATGACTGGACGAGTGCCTGGATGAATGCCTCGATCGATGATGCGAACTGAGCTTGGAAACCGGCCTCGATGGATGAGGCGAGTGGATCTTCGCTGAGGCCCCCAGTGGATGGGGCTGGAACCGTTTGATCGAAGCAGAGGTGGTTGGCTGGGATTGCCCCGAGGTACTCGTAGAGGCTCGAGTCCCTGTATCGGGTGAATCGGCTCCAACAGAGGCACTCACAAAGACTCTGCTCCTTGCATCGAGTGGATCGGTTCCAATGGAGGCACTCGCAAAGACTCTCCTTGCATCGAGTGAATCGGTTCCAACGGAGGCATGGGCAAAGACTCTTCTCCTTGCGATGCATGCATCGATGCCAGACCAGACACTCGCAGAGACTCTGCTCCCTCTAGAGAGTGTGTGTACCGCTGAGGCACCGGAGGCCTCCGTGTGCCCAGGCTGGATTTGGGAGAGAAGCTTAGGCCCCATAGTGGTGAAGAGCTCAATGAATTGCTTCTCCAGTAAAGTCTGGAACGAGGCCGGCAAGGATGGATCTGCATCAGCAATGGGACCACCTGCACGGGCCTCGCGCTCCTTAGGGGCAGTGTGTGAGTGCTTGGGCTTAGAAGCCTTGGGCACTTTTAGTACTACCGGTGGAATGGGCTGCTGTGCTACCTGACCTGGAGAGACAGAGGAAGGCATCGCAGCGGGCGCTGGAGTCTGAGCCGGCACAAGCAACGCAGGCTTGAGGAGACTCGGGGCCGCAGAGGCGGGAGGCTGGAGAGCCATGGATGATGTTAGAGGTGAAGGCCCCTTCGATGAGGACGGCTCCGTCGAGGACTCCATGAACAGCGACTCCCACAAGACGCAACGTTGCTTGAAAGCACGTGCGGTGAGTGTGGAGCAAGGCCGGCACGATTTCGGAAGGTGTTCAGGCCCGAGACACCGAATACAGTGTCAATGAGGGTCCGTAAGCGAAATCGCGCACTGGCATTTGGCACACTTTTTAAAACCGGTGATAGGCCGGGACATAGGCCGGAAAAGCTCTGCCGCAAGATCGAAGCCGCGGGGCTGCGGCCACATGGCCTGACCAGTCGAATGGATGGAAGAATTTTTTTTTTTTTTTAAACAATAAAGAATGACGAAAATCAGCGATTAAGAGAAAAATAACCCAAAACTGCGGACTTTAGAAGGCACAAGTGAAAAAACTTCACACAGAGAGTCGAAGATTGACTTCTCGGCTCCGCGGAAAAGTAAGAACTGAGGAGACGCGCCCTATGCTGGGCGGGAAGGCATTCGCGCATGCGCGGTGCAAGCAACACGAAACTTCGAGTTTCTTCAAGCAAGACTGCTTGTGAGGCGTCCGCATCGGTGCTCCGTTGGATCACTTCACCCATTAGTGAGAATACCTGCCTGCTTGTCCTGGGATAACAATGAGATATTCTTTAAATCAGGGGTGTCCAAACTGCGGCCCAAAGGCCGCATGTGGCCCCGTGAAGTATTTTGTACGGCCCCGGTCGAGGGCGATGCAGTGTTTTCCTCTGCTGCCCCCGGGTGTTTACCATCTTGCCGGATCCCTCCTCTGTCTTGCTGCAGCATTTGCGCATTTGTGCAGCCCCAGAAACATTTTTTTCAGTCAATGCAGCCCAGGGAAGCCAAAAGGTTGGACACCCCTGCTTTAAATAAACTAGTTTCAGCCTAGTAACGTAGGGACTTTTTATTGAAGTGTGATAAGATTTTGCACTGTCTACACATTAGTCACAAAACTTAAAATGCAGTGAGTGCAAAGACATCTGCCCTGCATTTATCACACAGGACAATTAGCCTATGATAAAGGCATTGACAGATAATGTCAATGCACTCATCCTACCTGCTGATGCAAGAACAGCCTCAAAAGGTAGTCACAAAAACACAGTCAATCTTCTTTCTATTGATTATCAACTCTCCCTCCCACTCCAAATCACATCAAAAATTATCCCCCACCCTCAAGCACATCAGCTACCTTCCCTTTGACCTACTGGGGTTATTCTCCGGTTTCTAGGGGCTAAGGATGAAAGTGATCCCTAATCACTCCTGTCCTCTCCTAAAACACATATTAGATAATGGCATTAAAGACCTGTATGTCCGTCCAGTCTGACCAACAAGATAAACTCATAGGGCTAGATGCACAGAACTTTGGCAACCCAGTGAAAAACACTGGGTTGAGAGCAATTTTCATTTTTCAGTGATGCTCAGCACAAACAGCATGCAAATTATATGCAAGCTATTTGTGTTAAGTATCATAATGAAAGCCCTGCACACAAGAGTTGAACAGTAGGTGCTGCTCCTGTACAAAGGCCCAGGAGACTGCAGGGCTGTGATCTCCAGGGTTCCAAAGAGGTAAGCAGCAGAATAGGCAAAAAAGGAGGAGGGAGGGGAAAAAATTCCACAAAACTTCCAGCTACAGCCTCTTTTGCTACAGCATGTTTGGACAGTTTTTTTTAGGTTTGGGGTTTGTTTATTTTTAGTTCCATGGTGATTTTAGAACAAAAGATTTGGTTCTTACCTTTGCTAATCTTTCTTACAAATCCACACTGTATTCTAGAACTAGTGGTTTATTTTCCAAATAGATCATCAACTACTCAGTCAAAGAGCCAAACATGCCTCTGGTAAAATGAGCTCTCACCACGAAGGGGGGCTTTTTTCGGCCACTAGGTAAATAATGGAAATGGCCATATGGATCCATCTGGAAATAGTAGCCTTGGAAGCTGGCTTACCCTTGTGGGCAGGATCAGCCAGAACAAAGAGATGGTCAAAGAGACAAAACCCGTTTGTAACCTCCAAGTACCACAACAAGATTTTGCGCACATCCAGGGACCGCAACACCCAATCCTGCTCTCTCAAACCCAAGGAATTAAAGGCAGGAAGCAGAACTTCCTAATTAATGTGGAAACCCAAGACCACTTTCGGAAGAAAGAAGGGAACTGTGCGCAGCACCATGCTGGAATACATAATATGCATAAAGCAATCCTGGCAGGAAAGAGCCTAAAGCTCCAAAACACTGTGGGAAGAGGTAATGGCCACCAGAAAAACAAAGTCTTGATTGTAATATCCATTAAGGACGCCTGCTCCAAAGGCTCATAAGGCAGAAGAGCCAGAGTGCGGAGAACCAGGATTAGATTCCAAGCCAGACAGTGAAGCTGCCTCGGGGACGGAAGCCTCAGGGCACCCCTCAGAAAATGTATGACATCCGGATGAGAGACTAGAGAGCCCCTCAGGGCCACAGGGTCCAGACAAGAAAGAATGGCAATCTAGACACGAGGGAAGCCACTGCCAGGCCTTTCGTGAGGCCATCCTGAAGTAACTCCAGAATACGAGGAACTGACAGAACAGATGGATCCACATGCCTGCAGCTGCACCACACCTGATAACATCTCCTTGGACTTCTACTTGCTGCACAGGAGGATAGCTACAACTGCTGAAGAATAGCTCCTACAAACTAAGGCTGTGCACTCAACAGCTACGCCATAAGACCAAAGCGGTTCAGATCCTGTAGCACAATCGGACCCTGTGTGAAGAGACAAGAATGACACGGAAGCCGAAACCCCTGTTCCCATGGGGACACTCCCCGACAAATAAGTCTAATTTGCTCATCATAAGAAATGTAGAATAAACATCAACAATTTAAACAGTGGACACAGGTCAATAAACATTGGAGCTGAACCAGATCAACATACCATGATTCCTCAGCCAGTTGGGCACGACAAGGATCACCGAACCCTTGTGAGCAGCTATCCTTCTCAGCAGATGCCCAATCATGGGCCATGGAGAAAAGACATACTGGAGATCTTCCCAGGGCCAAGGCTGAACGATAGCATCCAGGCCGTTGCTGCCAATCTCGAAAAGTCAACTGAAGAACCAATCTGCTTTCTTCTTGGTCGTCAATGCCATGAGATCAAATGTAGAGAGACCCCACCTATCCACTATGCTCGTCAGGACAGAGACCACTCACCAAGATCCAGAATCTGACTACCCCTTCACCAGTGAGGAGGAATCAGAAAGGGACTGGCAGGATAAGGAAAGGCAGAAAGGATGTTGCCATCCCAGAGTTGATTTAAACCCAGTTAGAGGGTTAGTGCCTAAACCACAGTCTGTCCCTTTAAGACAGACACAGGACAAGGGAGCTAGAGAAAGACACACACAGTTTCCTAGACAGCTTAGTCCCATCCCCCTTTCCAAGCTGAGGGAGGGGGGGCTATGAGCAGCTTAATGAGAGGCTAGTGAGACAGGAAAGGATGCAGACATATAGGGAGAACCGGTTTCCTTCACTCTAGCCAGACCAGAACAGGAGTGAGGATTGGGAGATGGTGGAAGAGGAGGAGCTGTCTTCTTTCCCACCATGGTGCAGGCAAAAGGAGAGGAAGCTATGGACACTCTGGAGTTAGTAATGAAACCTGAACATGCACAGAGGTTATGGACACAAGATGCTGAGGAATGTGAGGTTTGAACTGACACTGTTTGTTTGCCAGGGAACTTTTATTTTGTTTTTCCATTTTGGGGTTTTTACTGCTATTGAGAAACCAGGCTGTTAAAGCTAGGAGTGTTAAGAGTGCTTTCAAACGGAACTGTGAGAAGCCTCATTTGCATTCTGTATTTTGTTTTCACTGCTGAGTTTTTGGCTGAACCAGCTGGAAATTGGTCAGCACAGCAACAGCTGGGTGAGGGCTGTTTCCAAAAGCTGAAGCAGCTAGAGCAGACTGTAAGAACATGTTTAACATACCTTTCTTTTTGATTCAAGTTTTTAAACATGTTTTGATTTATGTGCACCTTATTGAGTAAGGGTGTGTGTATGAGCTACTTTGCTCAAGACACTGGTGGGAAACTCCATGCTTGGGGGAAAAAACCTGCATAAATATAATCCGGGTGAGCAATTATTCTGTAGTCTTTGCTGTATAAGCAAAATAAATATTTGCAAGTTTGGAGTTCTCCCATCCTGAGTTCCATGGAGCTCAGCTCTACCCACAAACAAGCAGCACTTTATTCTGTGCATAAAAGGGAAAAGCCAAGTTGTACTGCCAGATATTTTTCCTTTTGAAGTTACTGCTTAATTTTTGCTTTTTTGGTGTGGATTACAAACATGGGCTAATTGGTTCAAGTTGTAGACTGCTCTGGTGAAAAGGACTTGTGTAGTATAGCTCCAAAGTCCAGAAGCAGCTGCTAGACTTTGAGCCATTCTGACAAGTATAAAAGTTTGTATTTTTTTATTTGCCTCGTTTACTGTTTTGGAAACTGCCAAGTTGTGCAATCCTGCTTGTGCAGAAGAGAGGTGAACACTATGACTACTGACTGACCGGTGATCAGAATAAAACTTAAAATTTGCCCTTTTTGTTTGTATTCTCCTTTGGGGTAAGGAATACTTACCAGAGACAATAACCCTAGGCAGTTGCCTAGAAATACTAGTCCTGAGGGGTTCCCTGGTCATAGGGGACACACTATTCCATTACTCGTCGTAGCTAGCATGGCCTGATGCACATATCAGGGGCCTGACCTGCGACAATGCTCAGGGAGACATTCCTAGTGCCCCCTCCCCTTCTTGCAGGTTGACGTAAGCTACTACTGTGGCATTGTCCAAGAATATGTGGATGGCCGATGGGGAAGATCTTAAAAATTATGTAAATGAGGCTTCCTACAAGCAGTCTTGCGACAAGTGATGCATATCCTATTGTCCAGGAACAGAGTGGGATTGTACAAGAACTAACAATTTCTAAAAATCCAGAGTATTTGGATATCTTTACATTATTGAGGTAACGGTACATCCTTTATAAATCACAAAAGTGCCATCTAAGCTTTTGAATATGTATTGATTTCTTATTCAGCATACTTTTTTACAACGGGGGAGGGGGGGACTTTCATGCATCCATTACTCTTTTCGAAGATTACTGTATTCATGTGACTATTCTCTTTCTCCTTCATTCTATGACCTCTTGTTCCAAAATTTTATTAGGTCTTTCTTCATGTTATTCACACCATCAGGGTGTCTACTCTATTGCAGATTTTCGTATCAACCGTAAAGACGCAAATCTTACTAGACAGCCCTTCAACAATATCACTTATAAAAATGTTTTAAAAAAACAGGCCAAAGAACAGAACCTTGAGGCACACCATTAGTAACATCCCTTTCCTCAGAGCAATCTCCATTAACCACTACCCTCTGTCGTCTTCCACTCAACCAGTTCTTGACCAAGTCCGTCACTCTGGGGCCCATCCCGAGGGAACTCAGTTTATTTATTAAACACCACAGTTGAAGTGGACTTAGACCAGATATACTATCAGATCGACAAACTTAAAAGTGACAAATCCCCTGGACCGGATGGGATTCATCCGAGAGTCTTAAAGGAATTGAAGGTTGAAATCGGAGAGTTATTGCAAAAACTTGCAAACCTGACAATCAGAACTGGACAGATACCGGACGACTGGAGGATAGCGAACGTCACCCCAATTTTCAAAAAAGGATCGAGAGGGGAACCGGACAACTATAGACCTGTGAGTCTTACGTCTGTCCCTGGCAAGATGGTTGAAGCACTGATCAAGGATAGCATAGTCCGGCACTTGGACGCACACGACTTGATGAAACCCAATCAACATGGATTCAGGAAAGGGAAATCATGTTTGACGAATTTACTCCAATTTTTTGAGACCGTGAACGAGCAAATTGATAGTGGGAAGCCGGTGGACATAATATACTTGGACTTCCAGAAAGCGTTCGACAAAGTTCCACACGAAAGACTTCTCAGGAAACTACAAAGCCATGGCATAGAGGGGGATATACAAAGGTGGATAGGCAAATGGCTGGAAAACCGAAAGCAGAGAGTGGGCATAAATGGGAAGTTCTCCGACTGGGAGAAAGTGACTAGTGGTGTACCCCAGGGCTCGGTACTTGGGCCGATCCTTTTTAATATTTATATCAATGACCTGGAGGAAGGAACATCCAGTGAGATCATCAAGTTTGCAGACGATACAAAACTATGCCGGGCAATCAGATCGCAGGATGATAGAGAGAAACTCCAGAGCGACTTGTGTCGGTTAGAAACATGGGCGGAGAAATGGCAGATGAAGTTCAATGTGGAGAAATGCAAGGTAATGCATTTAGGCAATAAAAATAAGGAATACGAGTATACAATGTCAGGTGCAACTCTGGAGAAGAGTGAACAAGAAAAGGACCTGGGTGTACTGATAGATAGGACCCTGAAGCCGTCGGCACAATGCGCGGCAGCGGCAAAGAAGGCAAATAGAATGTTGGGCATGATAAAGAAAGGAATCTCGAGTAGATCGGAGAAAGTTATAATGCCGCTTTATAGGGCAATGGTCAGACCACACTTGGAATACTGCGTCCAACATTGGTCTCCCTACCTAAAGAAGGATATAAAACTGCTGGAGAGGGTGCAGAGACGAGCAACAAAACTGGTGAAGGGTATGGAGAAACTGGAATACGAGGACAGACTTATAACACTAGGATTGTTCTCCCTTGAGAAAAGGAGACTGCGTGGGGATATGATCGAGACCTTCAAAATACTGAAAGGAATCGACAAAATAGAGCAGAGAAGATTATTTACATTGTCCAATTTGACACGGACTAGAGGACATGTAATGAAGCTAAGGGGGGACAGGTTCAGGACTAATGTCAGGAAGTTCTGCTTCACTCAGAGAGTGGTTGACACCTGGAATGCCCTCCCAGAGGAGATTATGACGGAATCGACCGTCCTAGGCTTCAAGAGCAAACTAGATGCATATCTCCTTAAGAGAGGCATATAAGGATATGGTGGACTATAAATTAAGCCAGGTGTACACCTGGCAGGGCCTCCGCATGTGCGGATCGCCGGACTTGATAGACCGAAGGTCTGATCCGGAGAAGGCAGTTCTTATGTTCTTATGTTATGTGTGGAACACTGTCAAAGGCTTTGCTAAAATCTAAATACACCACATCTAGCGCACTGCCTCTATCCAATTCTCTGGTCACCTAGTCAAAGAAATTAATCAGATTTGTCTGACAACACCTATCTTTAGTGAATCCATGCTGCCTCTGATCCTGTAATCCACAGGATTCCAGAAACTTCACCATTCTCTATTTTAAAAGCATTTCCATTGATTTGCTTATCACAGAAGTCAGACTTACTGGCCTGTAATTCCCTACTTCTTCCTTACTTCCACTTTTATGTAGAGGGACCACATCCACCTTTCTCCAGTCCTCCAGTACCACTCCCAATTCTAGAAAAGCATTGAAAAAAATCAGTCAGCGGAACCTAAGTTCCTTCAGCAACCTCAGATGTACACCATATGGCCCCATCACTTTGTCTACATTTAATTTAGCTAGCTCCTCATGAACACAGCCCTCTGAAAATCAATCAGGGTCTACAACTCCTCCATCCCTATTTGCATTTATCTTCTGGGGGTCCTGCTCCTGGCTCTTCAGTCGTGAACACAGAACTGAAATATTTGTTTAGCAATTCAGCCTTTTTTTAAAATCAGCTTCTACATATTCCTCCCCTTCACTACTGAGTCTTATAATGCCACTTTTGCACTTCTGCCTATCAATCAATGATATATCTAAAAGATGTAATCTCTCTGTTTTACTGTGTCATCTATTTTTTCTTCCATTTGTATCTTTGCTTTCCTGACTACTCAACCAGCCTCTCTTAACTTTTCAAGATATTTTTGCCTATCTTCCTCTTTGTGCAATCTTTTGTAGTTTATAAAAGCTAGCCTCTTATTCCTTACTAGAGAATGACACGGGGAAAAAATCTGTCCCCATCACTGCCCCGTCCCCAGCCCACTGTCCCCTTCACCGTCACCGCCATCCCCTTCACCGTCCCGTCACCGTCACTGCCATCCCATTCACTGCCCCATCACCGTCCCCGCAGCATCCATATAAGCCTCAGTACTGCAATATTTAGCTTATTCCTTCCTTATAAATCAAAATTCTGGTTGCTGAACTAGAGAAAGAGATGTTCAGCTGGCGGGGCTTTGTTTATAAATTTTTATCAACATAACTAATATACTACTTTATCCTAAAGCAAAAAATAAAAATAAATAGAATTTTTTTTTTCTACCTTTGTTGTCTGGTTTCTGCTTTCCTCATCTTCTCATTCAATTCCTTCCATACACTGTGTGTCTTCTCTCTGCGTCTTCCATTTGCTCTGTTACTGTGCCTCTCCCTTCACCCCCCCCCCCAATTAGTCTGGCATCCATCTTCTTCCCTCCGCTCCCCCATAGTCTGGCATCTGTCTTCTTCCCTTCCAGCGTCTTCTCCCCACTCTGTCTTCCACATTTCCCTTCAGGGTCTGTTCCTCTCCACCCTCCTTCAATGTCTGTTCTATTCCTTTCCACCACCACCCTTCCCTCCCTCCTTCACCATCAGTTCCTTTCTACTACCCTTCAGCTCCTCTCGAACGGCCTATCTATCTACCTCCCTCCCTCTTACTTTTGTGGCACATTACAATGTAATTTGTGCAAGCTGCTGGAGCTTGCGAGCTCAGTCCCCAAACAATCTCACTTCTGTGTTCCTATTTTCCCCATTTCTAATATCTCCCCTATGTATCTGTGTCCATATACCATCCCCATGGCATGTATGTCTCCTTTATGTGTCCATATACCATCCCCATGGCATGTATGTCCCCTTTATGTCTCTGTCCCTATGCCCCCATGCACATAATTTCCCCTCTGTTTCTGTTACCTTCCTGTGTCCAGATTTCCCCTCTCTTCCTCTTCCACACCAATGTGTCTCTTCTCTTCAACCCTATCTAGCTTCTTTCCCTCTTTCTCTCCCCCCCCCCCCCCACTGCTTCCAGCATCTGGCTCACCTGCCTGTCCTCTCCTTTCTTTCCTGCTTTGGGTTTCTTTCTCTCCCTCTTCATCCCCTTGGCCCAGAATAATAATAATAATAATTTTATTTCTTGTATACCGCTATACCGTGAGGTTCAAAGCGGTTATCTCTTTCCCTTTCACTCCCTCCTTCCTAGTGTGAGCCGGGAACACATGCGATTGCGTGGTCCAGCAGCCCCCTCCCGCCCGATTGCAGCGTTCCGTCAGCTCCCTCCCTCCACCTCACCTTAGATGTCAAGTTTGCCGGCTTTCTTTTTCGCCCAGCCGCACGCACGGCTGCTCAGTTGTTCAATCTTCTCCTGACGCAACCGGAAACAGGAAGTTGCAGAGGAGAAGATTGAACAACTCGAGCAGCCGCGCATGCGTGGCTTTTTGAAAGCGTGCGGCTGGGCAAAAAAGAAAGCCGGCAAACTCTGCATATAGGGTGAGGTGGAGGGAGGGAGATGGCGGAACGCTACGATTGGGTGGGTGGGGGCTGCTGGACCGCGCAATCCTTGATTGCCTCACTGCGGAGACAAGACCATTCACAACTCCACGGGGCGGTGAATGGCCTTGTCCCCGTCCCTGCAACAACCACTATTTTTTCTTTCCCCATTTCGGCAGGTTACCCGCGGCTACTTGCGGCTAGCCGCGGGTAACAACCACCGTGTCATTCTCTATTCCTTACCTTCTCAGCTACTACTTTTGAGAACCAAAGCAGCCTTCTTTTCCTTTTACTTATTTGCCTCACAGAAAGGTTTAACACCCTTAGAATATCTCCTTTCAGTTTTGCCCACTCTCTATACCAGGAGTGCCCAAAAAGTCGATCGCAATCAACCGGCAGATCGCAAAGGCAACACAAGTCGATCGCGTTGCCTTTGCATTTTACTTGCTTCCCAAGAGGCAGATGGACCCGAAGCATCCTGGCGGTCCTCGCACGCCCAGCAGCTCCACTCACTATCTGCACGGAACGGTGCCAGTCACTCAGTCAGCCTCTCTCCCACTCCCCCCACCGTCCTACCTTCTCTCAGGGATTCCCAGGCCAGCCATAGAGCTTTCCCCTCTGCCACGGGCCGCCCCACCGGAAGTAGGAAGTTGCAGAGGGGCAGGAAGCGGCAGAGAGCGCAAGCTCCGGGGGATCAGTCACGAGCACCCTCGGAGACGGCGGTGCAGAGGGTAGAAGTGGGAGGAAGGAAGGATTCGGGGGGGGGGGGGGAGAGAACCGATCGAACGCCTTTTCGCTTCATTGATGTCCTCGGGGGGGACCATCCTTAGAAATACATGCAGAAACTCCCGTTCTGTGCAGCAGTTTGTGACAGGTAGTGTTTGTGGCTCCTAGGGGAAGAAGGGGAGGTGGTGGTTTGGAGGCCTGTGCCCCGATGGTGGCGGCGGTTTGGAGGCCTGTTCCCCGATGGCGGCGGCAATGGCTTGGGAGCAGGCAGGGAGACAGAAAGAAGGGGGAGCAGGGAGACAGAAAGAAAGGGGGAAAGGAGAGAGAAAGACAGACAGAAAGAAAGAGGGGCAGGGAGACAAAGAAAGAAAGACAGAAAGAAAGGGGGGACAGGAAGACAGAAAGAAAGGGGCATGGAGAAAGATAGACAGAAAGAAAGGGGGACAGAGAGACAGAAAGAAAGAAAGGGGAGGGGGGCAGGGAGAGTGGAAGAAAAAGTTGAAGGGGGGAATGAGGTCTGGAAGCATACAGCAGGCTGAAAGAAGGGAAGAAATATTGGATGCACAGTCAGCAGAATAAAATGCAACCGAGACTCATGAAATCACAGACAACAAAGGTAGGAAAAATGATTTTATTTTCAATTTAGTGATCAAAATGTGTCCATTTTGATAATTTATATCTGTTGTCTATATTTTGTACTATGGCCCCCTTTTACTAAACCGCAATAGCAGTTTTTAGCGCAGGGAGCTTATGAGCATTGAGAGCAGCGCAGGGCATTCAGCACAGCTCCCTGCGTTAAAAACCGCTATTGCGGTTTAGTAAAAAGGGAGGGGGTATATTTATCTATTTTTGTATAGCTGTTACTGAGGTGACATTGCATAAAGTCATCTGCCTTGACCTCTGAAAAAACCCCGGAATATAAATGATAATTAACATTTTCTCTGTGTACAATGTGCTTTGAGTTTTTTTAAAATTTTATTGTTGGTAGATCATTTTGACTTGGTCATTTTAAAAGTAGCTCACAAACCCAAAATGTTTGGGCACCCCTGCTCTATACCCATCTTAATATTAAACAGTACCATGCAGTGATCACCACATGCCAGATGATCACCCACTGTAACATCAGAAAACTTTCCCCATTTGTAAGCACTAAGTCCAGTATAACTCCAACCTGCGTGGGTTCAATTACCAACTGCTGGAATAGATCTTCTTGTAGAAAATCCAAGACCTTCCTACTTCTAGAAGGCCCCACAATAGGGATACCCCCAATCAACATCTGGCAAGTAATCAGCCTCATAACATTTTTTTTCCTGTAGTATTTCTAAAATGTCAGTAACATATATTAAGTAGAGAGCTGAATAAAACAGTGTTAAACTGAAAGCATGACACAATAAATGTTACCTTGATGTCATCTTCCACTTCTTGACAATCCATAAAGTTACCTCCTTTAACAGCCCTCCGTCCCTTTTTTAAAAGAAAAATAATACTATAAACTTTGAAAACATGAAATTCTTCTAAACAGTAGTCTTATTTTCTAAAGGAAAAGTCAAGTTAAGGCAAAGGCATCAAATTATACAATGAAATAAAAGGAAACAATTACATTTTTTTAATGTGTAGAAGAGAAAAGAATATAATCGGATAATCCATTTTTAAAAAATCAGTCTTTTAAGAGAGGATTCCTACTCCAAAATCAGTACTCAATTTGTAAAGGAAAGAATCTAAAATATCCCTACATATATACAAGGGTGAATTGAAAATTAAAGGCAACTGTTAAATTATGCGATAACCAGAAAAGAGCTAGAGAAATGCAACACATGTCATGGCCTGTTGGATAGTTCATCCATGCACAGTGCAGCAATTAGGGCTCCTTTTACTAAGCTGCGTTAGGGCATTAATGCGCGGAATAGCGCACACTTCAATGCCACGCGCGCTAGACGCTAATGCTAGCATTGAGCTGGCTTTAGTTCTAGCCGCGTAGCGTGAGATTAGTGCGCGCTAATCTGCTGCGTGCGCTAAAAATGCTAGTGCACCTTAGTAAAAGGAGCTCTTAGCCTTTAGTCGTGTTGTAACCACAAGGTCAGAAACATGGATGCTCCATTGCAAGATTGCACCATCAAAGAACATGTAGTAGTGTGCTTTTTTTGGGCAGAGGAATTGAAACCTGTGGAAATTCACTTTCGGATATTGACTCAGTATGGACATAGCACCATGAATCAATGAAAGGTGCATGAATGGGTAAAAAGATTTCAAGCAGGAAGAACAGGTGTAACCAACAAAGGTTGTTCTGGTCGCTCTTCAACATCAAAGACAAATAGACATTGACAGGGCAGATGCCTTAATTAGAGAACACTGACGGATAATGGTGTCTCAATCGACTGCAAATTTAGATATCAGCTATGTATCTACATTTAAGATGAAAATAGGAAGGAATCTTTATCAGAAGACCATAGACTTTAACAATTTATATATATATATATATATATATATATATATATATATATATATATATTTTGTTTTGAATTGTATGTATCTTTTTGAAAGGTGGGAAGACCTCAAGTGTTCACAGCTATATGCCTTTGGAACAAGTCCAGTCAAAACGGTCACTTAGTGAACTATCATTGGTCTCATATACCCTTCTTGTATTTTATGTTTTGGCACTTGTCACAATAAAGTATTTTTCATTAATGGTTCAATTTTTCTATATTTGGGGGTTTTTTTTGCTTCTTAAAAAACTGAATACTTAGCTTTTTTTGTAGTAACGGTACTAACAGCTCTTAGCTATACAGAGTGGCTTAAAAGGTAACTCAGCTGATATAAACAGCTCTCAGCTGGTTTCACTCGAATGCGAGCTTCATCAGGAAAGATTCAGCTATGCAGGCTGATGGTTCAAAGCCATTTAGCCATCATTTAACCTCACTCAGCCAAAAATCACCCGACTGGGAGGAAAACCCCTACAAAATGCTGTAGGGAAAAAAAATGGAAAACTAACTAAATTTCTTGACATATCGGTTTTAAATACTTTAATCCATTCATTAGTCATTTCTTGTCAGGATTATGGCAATGCCTTATACCATGGTATTACCAAAAAAGAGTTAAAATGTCTACAAATAATCCAGAATACAGCAGTAAAAGTCATTTACAAGGCCAAAAAATTCGACCTCTTCTGATAAAAGCCCATTGGCTTCCCATCCATCACCGTGTCATTTATAAAACTCTATTATTGACTTTTAAAACAAGAAACTCTGTACAGCAAGAATTCATTAATAAATTTTTGATTCCGTACACTACATCGCGTTTTCTTCATTCTTTGGAGCAAAATTTATTAGCAATCCCAACCTTGAACCATATTAATACTAGAAGAAACACTATCTTTTCAGTAGTTGCCCCAACTCTCTGGAATTCGGCACCAAATGCTCTAAGAGAGATAATTAATCTTGAGAAATTTAAATCTTTTCTTAAGACATTCCTTTTTAAATATGCCTTTCAAGTATAAATGTCCTTTTAAGGATTAAAAATTTTTTTTTATCTTTTATGAGTCCGCTTGTATTGGACTTACTTGTTTTTAACCCCTTCCTTTTGTTTATACCTTTATACCAGGGCTGCCCAAGTCCGGTCCTCAAGATCTACTGGCAGGCCAGGTTTTCTGGATATCCACAATGAACATGCACGAGAGAGATTTGCATACCAAGAAGGCAGTGCAGGCAAATCTCTCTCATGCATATTCATTGTGGATATCCAGAAAACCTGGCCTGCCAGTAGATCTCGAGGACCGGACTTGGGCAGCCCTGCTTTATACCTTACTTTTCTTTAATCATTGTAGTTCTCCCCATTTTTTCCCACTCGTACCCGTTTGTCCAGTCGAGTATGTTATTGTTTTGTCGTGTATGGGTTTTTTTTTGTTAAAATTATGTTATGTTAATTTTACCCTATTTTATCTTATTTTAAAATGTATAACCACCTTGATATAAATTGATATGGTGGTATATCAAAATTTCAATAAACTTGAAACTTGAACAGAAAGGATTTGCAAGACTGCCTTAATTGCATGCTTTGTTATATTCCACCTGGTCAGTGGACCTCGGTCAAAGTTTTTCTATGATTTTATATTTAACTAGTGTTTATTAAGCCCATTACATTAACGGGTGCTAGTAAAGCCTCCTTCCCTCACATGTCCCCTATTTTCAGCCCGAGCTCCAAATTCATTTTTACTCCGCCCTCAGCCCCCTTTTCCCACCTTTTCCCTTTCAGCTTCCAGTCCCAGCCCCCTTTTCTCACCAGCAGCATTTCCCTCCCTCCCCCCCCCCACTTCCCTGCCGGCATCTGCTTCTCCCCCTCGCCTGCACTGCTCCTAGGCCTGCTGTGGTAGTTTTGTTGCTGGAACCGGAGAGGTGCGTGTTCATGGAGCCGGCACTGCCTGAAGTGTGAGGGACGGCTTCGGTGATGTGTGTTTGTTTTCCTGGCTTCTGCAGCTTTGAACGGGGTGATGTGCGTCTGATAGGAGCCACCGTGATAGGCCCTCTGTGAGGAGACATTCGGCACCGCGCGTCTTTTTCCTTGCTCTATAGGTCGGCTCTGGAGGTGCAACGTGTGTGCTGGGAGCTGGCAGTGTAGAGCAAGAGGGCCAGCAGTGCGAGCACAGGAAATGGCACGGTAGTTTTATTTCCTGCTTGCTTGCTATGCTGTCGGGGGCGACGCACATCTGCAGGAAACCGGCTGTGAAGGTATCTTCTGTCCACTGCGGCCAGCCCTAGCAGAAACAGGAAGTTGTAAGAGGGCGGGCCACAGTGGAGAGAAGACGGCGAGGCCAGCGGCAGCACGGCACAGCACTTTGCGGGCGGGTGAGCAGGCGAGAGGGAGGAGGGGGGAGAAGAAGATGCTGGCAGTGCAACTGAGCCCCCCCAACTCCCCGTTCCGAATCAGTGGCGGTAGTGAGGAGGCACTGTGGCGGTGAGTGAGGGCGGGAGGTGGGAGTCGCCAGCGTGTTTCCTGCCTCCATGTTCGAAAATGGAATTCAGCACGGAGGGACACAGCACACTGTCAGGAAACACGCCGTCCTAAGTGCGCATGCACACTTATGATTTTATTATAGAGGATAACTCTCTAGTTACCGCCCAAAGCTTGCTATTAGGCGACATCAATCTTTCTCTGGAATCAGAAGATAATCAGGAAGTGACTGATTTCAAAGTTTTTCTGTCCTCCTTAGATTACGCATTGCCACAATTCTCTAAATCTCATATAGGAGGTCACCACCTAGATTTAGGGCCTGTTTTACAAAACCGTGCTAGCAGCTGCCACGCGGCAACAGCCCCAAAGCCCTTTAAATCTCTATGGGCTTCGGGGCTGTTACCGCACTGCAGCCGCTAGTGCAGCTTTGTAAAACAGGCCCTCAGTCTCACTTAATACTAAATCTAAAGTAACAGGAAAAATCTATCTGAAGGATGATAAGATGGCAACCTACACCTTAGTCAGACCATTTTATTTGTTACTTTACTCTAGGATGGGCTAAAAAACTCATTCCGAAAGCAAAACTGAATAAACAAGAATTGAATTATTAGAAAGAAACGGACAGTGCGATGATTTGAAAGAAAATGGTTAAAATCTAAACTAATTACAGATAAAGAAAGATGGCGGACAGAGGTTGGAATTTATAAATTAAAAAGAAAAGAAAAATGAAAGGCTTACTTTTCAACTCAGGTAGGCACTACCAACATTAATATAAAAAAACTATTCAATTTGGTGAATAAGGTGTTTAATACAACAAAAAACCTACAAGTATCCCAACAGCCACTACCCACCGCAAATGACCTGGCTACATTCTTCAGCTCTAAAATTACGGGTTTACAAGCTTCATGCTTGCCATGCCCGGGGAATACGAGAGATTGTTTGGGATGAGTTCGAGATGAAGTTCATGTAGATCTAATATGGTCCACTTTTGACAACCCAGAGTGGGTAGATTTTACCAAACTTTTTTGCAGATATTCTAAATCTTAGATTCCTGTCCTGCTAATCTTATGTCTTGTGCTCCTCCAGGATTTCAAATAAAAGTGTTAGAATGGATAACTGATTCCTTAGATTATGGTATTTTCCCTCAAGAGGGTAATATAATTATTACCCCAATCATTAAAAATAACAAGGAACCATCAAATTATCGACCAATAGCATCCATCATGGAGGGGTTGGTGCAAATAGAATTAACAAAATATTTGGATCATCATTTCTTGTTACATGATTCTCAATCAAGTTTCAGATCCCCCTTTAGCTACTTTACTTGATTATTTGAACAGTCTTTTAAGTTGGAGTAGTAGTGCTCTAGTACTTCAATTTGATTTGACTAGCACCTTGTAGACTATCTCAAATTGTTGGAATTGTTGGACACCTTGGGAATTCAGGGTAAAGTCCTCACATGGTTTAAAGTTTTCTCAAATCAAGACTTTATCAGGTCAGATTCAATGATACATCTTCTGTTATCTGGAAAATCCCTGAAGAGTTCCACAGAGCTCCCCACTTTCCCATGTGTATCTTTCTCCACTGGGCCATTCATTGAGTAATCCAGGTTTAAAGTTCTTCAGCTATGCGGATGCTATCACAATAGTCATCCCATGTTGTGGAGCTTTACCCAATAGTATCCAACTTATTGGTGCGTCCACATCTGGAATACTGCGTTCAGTATTGGTCGCCGCACCTCAAGAAGGACATGGAGGTACTTGAGAGAGTCCAAAGGAGAGCAACGAAACTGGTAAAAGGGCTGGAACACTGCCCATACGCCGAGAGGTTGGATAGGCTGGGGCTCTTCTCTCTGGAAAAAAGGAGGCTCAGGGGAGATATGATAGAGACCTTCAAGATCATGAGGGGCATAGAGAGGGTGGATAGGGACAGATTCTTCAGACTGAAGGGGACAACAAGTACGAGGGGGCATTCGGAGAAACTGAAGGGAGATAGGTTCAAAACAAATGCAAGGAAGTTTTTTTTCACCCAAAGGGTCGTGGACACTTGGAATGCGCTACCGGAGGAAGTGATCAAGCAGAGTACGGTACAGGGATTCAAACAGGGATTGGACGGATTCCTGAGGGATAAAGGGATCGTGGGATACTGAGGGAGGAGCTGGGATGTAACACAAGTATAGAAAGCTAACCAGGTAATAAGTACAGAAACCCAACCAGGTCGTGCATGTGCAAGACCGGAGGGTTAGGACTTCGATGGGAAGATAGGACTTCAATGAGAAATCAAGATGGCAAGGGAGCCCCTTCTGGTGATTCAGACAGGTCGTGACCTGTTTGGGCCGCTGCGGGAGCAGACTGCCGGGCAGGATGGACCTACGGTCTGACCCGGCGGAGGCACTGCTTATGTTCTTATTGAGCCAGTATTGCTTCTGAAGGAGTCCTGCATGCAGGAATTTAAATTGAAATTAAATCAGGACAAAACTAAAAAAAATTTTTTTTTTGTCTCAAAAGATCCCTTTTGAACCAATAATCAAGATTAATTCAGTATGATATACATTAAGTCCAACAATTAAAATACTGGGAGATGATCTTGATCAGTGCCAGACAAGAAGAATCAGATTGATACAGTAGTCCAAAAAAGATATTATACTTTATGAAAACTACACACCGTTAAACCTTACTTTAAGGCTGCTGCTTTCAAAATCCTTGTTCGGTCACTACTCTTAAGCCTATTGGACTACTGTAATATTGTTTATCTGAAAAGCACCAAGAAAAATATGGCTAGACTGACCTTGGTTCAGAATACGGCGGTAAGATTGATTTGTGGTCTGAGGAAATTTGATCATGTGACACCTTGATACCGTGAGCTGCATTGGCTTCTGGTGGAGGCTCGGGTAATCTTTAAGTTGGGATGTTTATACTATAAAGTAGCCTTCGGACTTGCTCCAAGATAACTTGTTGACAGGTTTGATATAGTGTCACAGAAGAATAGCAGGAAATCACATGCTTTATTTACGTTTCCTTCAGTTAAGGGCTGTAAAAGTAAGAAATATCACGGCATATTCTTGCCTATCAGGCGGCGTATTATGATAAATATTTCCAACTACTGTTATCTAGATCTATTTCATATGAACATTTAGAAAGTTGTTGACAACCTTCTTCTTCTCCAAATTTTTGATCAACTAGATATTCTTGCATTTTTTCATAACATTCTCTTTATTTTCCTTTAGCATAATCTTTTCTTAACCGCGTTGAACTCATGGCTATACGGTCTAGAAATTTGCTGTTATGTTCTCATCCATTTAGAGGTATTCAGTGATTTACTTACCAGAGGGCTTATACTCATCCGGTGGCTTTGATCACCCTGACCCATCACTTCTAGCTTAAAGCCCTCTTCAGGAAAATACTTTTAAAACCAAGAAGAGGCAAAATATTAGAAACAATTATAAAAAATAAAATTGTAGACAAACATGATTTAATGGGACCGGGTCAGTATGGGTTCAACTGAGGAAGGAGATCTTGCCTTGCCTTCTTTGAAGGTATGAATAAACATATGGATAAAGGTGAGCCAGTTGATGAAGTGCATCTAGATTTTCAGAAAGCTTTTGCCAAAAGTTTCTTATGAGAGGCTCCTGAGAACATTAAAGGGTCATGGATAGGAGGCAATATTCAGTTGTGGATTAGGAATTAGTTATCAGGTAGAAAACAGAGAGTAGGGTTAAATGGCTGTTTTTCTCCATGAAGGATGGTAAATAGTGGAGAGCCGCAGGGATTTGTACTGCGATTGGTGCTATTTAACTTATTTATAAATGATCTAGAAATTGGGACGACAAATGAAGTGACTAAATTTGCAGATGACACTAACTGTTCATAGTCCAAAGTCCGTTATTGAGACAGACATGGGGTAAGCCACTCCTTCCCTAGATCGGTAGCATGGAATGTTGGGGTTTTGTCAGGTACTAGTGACCTGGATTGGCCAGCATGAGGATGGGCTCCTAGGCTAGATGGACCATTGGTCTGACCTAGTAAGGCTGTTCTTATGTTCTTATAAAGGCATCTAAAATGGGACTAGCAAACTTGAAACATAGAAACATGATGGCAGATAAAGGCCAAATGGCCCATCTAGTCTGCTCATCTACAGTAACCATTATCTCTTTCTCTCTCTGAGAGATCCCACGTGCCTATCCCTGACCCTCTTGAATTTAGACACAGTCTCTGTTTCACCACCTCTTCCGGGAGACTGTTCTAAGCATCTACCACCCTTTCCGTAAAAAAAAGTATTTCCTTAGATTACTCCAGAGCCTATCACCTCTTAACTTCATCCCATGCCCTCTCATTGCACAATTTCCTTTTAAATGAAAGAGACTCGACTCATGCACATTTATAGTTGAAAGCATAACCATTCTGAATCAAAGCCATCACCCACTGAACTGAAAGAATAGTCTTCTTCCAAAGGTACAGAAGTTTGCTCCCTCTCTCCACCTGTAAAGAGATCCCACTGACCTTTACTGGGAACTTTTTGAGGAAGTGTACAGTGCTTCCCAATCTCTTAGTCTTGAAAAATGAATGCCACCACTGTGTGCCTGCAGCAGAATAAGAATCCTTGTTAGAGATTCGAGGACATCCCCCATCCCTGGCACAAGATCTACTAGTGGATGCCTTACTGAAACAGGACCTGTCTTCTTGATGGTGCTAGGACTCGCCCAAATCCTTAACTTTGAGATCTTCCCTAAAAGCAGGTCACTTCAGAAAATAAATTTACTTAAATGAAGTCTTAAGAGGCAGAAACAGCTTCGAAAACCACCTTTAATTCCAAATTGGCTACCTCTGATGAAACCAGAAGCTGCTGAATCCAGTATACCAACGCCTAAACTACACAATCTCAATAAACTGCTGCCTGGATCTCAACAGCCACTGAACTAAATGCCTGTTTAAAATGCAGCTCAACTTTCCAGCAATGAGCATCCCTAAAAGAAGAACCTCCTTCAACTAAAACTGTGGATCCTTATGGCTCTGCCATCACCAGGGCATCCACTTTCAGGACACAAGAAAGCTGGTCCAGATCTGCATAGAGAGAAGGGTACAATTTTATTACTCAATTTAGAACCCCTGATGACCAAATCCAAGACTTTCCATTCTACACAGAAACAGAAAACCTTAGCAGGTTTTCTCCTACCCTCCAGGATAGGATCACAATCAGAAGAATACCGTGAATCTGTGGAGATAAAGATAGCAAAAACAACTTGATCAATAAGCGACTAGGTCTTCCCAGTGAAATAAACTACTGGGGAATTGTCCCTTTCCACTAGGGACAGTTCTCCAGACTTCATTCAGCAAGCAGTCTCTAAGGAAAAGATCACCACAAACATATCCTCTCCAACCCCAACATTATCCCATAGAGGATGATGGTTGGACTAGCATTATTCAGTGTCCGGACCCCCAAACAATGGACCTGGGGTTCTTATAACAATCAGAAGGTACCTCAAGAAGATCCAGGGACTCAGCCAGACCCTAAGATACTTTCCACAAAGAGCAGGGACCTGGAGCCCAGTCACAGCCTACCTAAAACTAGGCAAGAATTGTTGTCCTAGAATGATTATAAGACCCCTGTGTGCCTACCTCTCCCAATTCAACAAAACCAAAAACTCTTACAGCACGGGGCCAATCCCAAGCACTGCAGTAAAGGAGCATGGTCCTCTTTGGACCCAGTGAAAGAATTGCAGCCCACCAATAAAATGGCTGCTGTTCCTACCAAAAACTGAGGTACTGCGGCAGAACAGAGGCCTCTTCCACATTAAGGTTATCAGATGGCTCCAGGTCATGGGAAGACAAGTTGAACCATTCCTGGTTTTGCTTCCAATGCACTCACTGGGAGCAAAAGCCAATACTGGCTCAGCCTGTCCTCCATGACCTAGAATCATCTGGTAAACCTACCCTGAACGTTGAGAAGATGACTCCAGTCACAGTAAAAAGATGTTTCTAAAAGCAGTCATTACTTTGTGTGACTGTCCCCTTATGCTTCAAGAGAGCCAGGAAATGTTCCAGTTCTTGTTTAGGGAGAGAAAGATTCTGCTGTAATTTAATCCCTATGGCCTAACATGTCTGATACACTTATTTTTTTAAGAAACTTTATTCCCTTAGAAATTAAGGAAGGCCAAAATAAAATTCTACAGAGGAAGGAAAGGAGGAGAGGCACATCCTTTCTGGCAAGACCCTGCAAGAACTTATGCCAGATAGTTTTTCTGACTGAAGGCCCTTGGGCCAAGGCTCAGAATAGTAACACCTCCCACCCACCCCTCCCCCCAGAATCAACTAGAAGGATTCCTAGGAGTCTACATCAGCCAACCTCAAACCACTAGATACAGGCCATAGCTGTGTCCAGGGACGTTAAGCTTGTTACCACTACTAGTAGGGTCTAGCAGGATGATCAAGAATTGTAAATTTAGGTATTTTTTCCAAATATTGAGGAATTATGTGAAAGTTTAAAAATATCAGTATTTATTGGCGTTTTTATAGCACAAATGCCATTGCTTGGTTCTTTGCAATGTGGAATCACATACATTTGTATAGCCGATCAGTGTTAAAAAGGCACAATAATAGAGTGAATAATCCAAGGAAAGAGGAAGGAAAATACTGAAATAACCCCAAGGGAACTTGGAGTTTCCAGTGTTCTTTCAATAAACAATTATTTTACAACTTTTTTTTTTTTTTTTTTTTAAACTTCAAGGTGTTTTATTGATGTTTAATCAACTAAAACCTAAAATCAGAAAGCCAACATATTTCATACCAAAATAGTTATCTGAAGCAAACTATGAATCAGAAGCACACTACGAGACTGAAATAAATTTCATACAACACACATACCTCTTTATCTATTGCTACGGTATGTGACTGAGCTTCTCTCACATCACAAGCCAATGACCTCTGAAGACTGTAGATCACATGATCATAAGAATGATGCTCATCATTGAACAGGACACAGTAGTAACTGTCTGTCTTCTCAGTACTGGAAAAAGAATTCATATTTATCAAATCAGCTAGGAATGCCTTTGAAACAGCTGGTTGGCAGGTAGATGACCTGCAAAACTCCTCTTTGCAATTCCCTCCCTCTGGAATAAAAAATTAATCTACTTGAGAAACTGGGATATTTACTATAGATTTACTTTTTGCAAGAAGACCAACGACAGTTGTATAGCTGGGGGAGGATCTGGAGGGTGAGGGGGCACCTTGGCCTCCTCACTTTGGTTTCAGGCCTCTCAAAACTGCAGTACCATCTGCTGCTATGGCTGGTAAAGGTCTCCTCAAGCACCTCCAATGGAAGAGGTCCTTCGATGGTGGCTCTTTCCATGGGCCACTGCAGCCCCCTTCCCAATGATTGCTCTAAGGGGTCAGGTGATGCAACAGAGGTGGCCCGTGAAAAGTTGCAATCCACCAAGAAATAGGGAAAGTCAGCCTCTGCATATGTACAATAAGCAATCCATAAAAGAGCAGAGCAGTCCTGGTCTTCAAACCAATGGGAATTTAATGATAAACATGCAAATCAATATCAAGATTCGACTATGGCCGTGTTGCGGATACAAAGTCTGCCTCAGGAGTCTTAAAGTCTCATAAGTAGAAACAATTCACACACTAAAAAAGCTCATAAGCTGAAATAATTCACATATGGGAAAATATGTGCAGTTAAAAGAAAAATGTAACCGAAACACAACCAGTGTTGGGTCAAGTCTTCATATTGATTTGTATGTTTAACATTAAATTTCCATTGGTTTGAAGACCAGGACTGCTCTGCTCTTCTATTGAGGGTCCATGGAAAGTGCCACTGACTGCCAGGCTATCATTAGAGGACCTCTTTCACTGGTGGGGCTTAGGGACCCTCGTCATTTTAGGAATTTGAGGGTTGCAGGGGGCATGAAGAGGAGAGGGGAGGAAAGCAGGACGGAGGCAGGACAAATTGTTGTGTCCCCCACACTTTGGTCTCAAGCCCCTCCCCCACCAAAGGGAAGATTAGATTCTTACCTCGATAATCTTCTTTCTAGTAGAAAGGTGTATGAGTCTTGAACCAGTGTTATTCACCTCTAATCACAAGTTGTGTAGAAGGAATCATCTACTTGTTTTCTCTCTCTCTGCTCCATCTCCTACCTCACTGGGCTATGTTGTAGATCCTCAGTTCATATCAAAGCAGTTGGCCATCACTCTAAGAGGAAAAATGAGGTGGCAGGACACTGGGAACTGCCCAAACAACCACTTCTGCTCTGTTCTGCAATGATAAAAATGCAACAAATCAATGCAAATAGGAACATAAACTAAACAAGATAGAAACAACCAAGCCACCTACCTGAGAGCAATCAGCACTAACACTTATGTAGCTCTCAAAGTCTCTCATTTGCCTCCTCGCAATAGAGGAGGTATCTTATCACTCTTCAGACCTGTCTGACAGGAGACAACCAAACATCTGGAAATATATACATGTCAGCAGCATTATATAAAAATTTTAAAAATCTTACTTCAAATAAAGAAATTCCAGCTACTCAACCAGTAGGACCTATTGCTCAAGAATTAGCTCAGTATTTCACAGATAAGGTCATAAATTATCACAATCAAATGCTAAACCTGGCTATTTCTCTATCTCCTATTGTTCAAAACCTTGAGACTCTGCCATTAAGTAGAATGAGGTCATTTAACATTCCTTTACCACATTAGATCTATGCAACTATTAAATCAATAAATCCAAAAACATCTCCACAAGATGCTATACCAACATTGATTTTAAAGCACACCATTACACAACTTATGCCTTTTTTATCTTCTTTGATTACAGAACATTTAACTCTAGGTGAAGTTCCATCTCCACGTAAATCAGCAACCATCCATCCTAAGATCAAAGGCACTGCAAACACACCAAATTTATATTCCAATCAACCAATTGCAAACATTTCATTTGTTGCAAAAATCACTGAAAATATTGTTCACAGATAAGATTTTTTAGATAAAACCAATGTTTTACACCCTAATCAATACAGTTTTAGGAAAAATTATAGCATTGAGACTACACTGTTAGGTATTACAACCTATATAGCACTTAGCTCAAGGTAAATCAGTATTTCTTCTATCGTTAGATCTCTCAGCATCCTTCGATTTAGTAGATCATTCCATCTTTTTAACCAGATTGCAAGATATTGGGATCACCAATACTGTATTGAAATGGTTCCAATCGTTTCTTAAAGATCAAATTTACAATGTCTCTTTCAGTGGAAATACTTCTCAAAATTTCAATCTTCCTTCAGGTGTCCCTCAGGGCTCAACTCTTTCTCCTACTCTATTTAATATCTTCCTTTCTCCATTATTAACTCTTCTTCAATCTTTAGAATTCACCAAATCCCAATCATTGATCCTCTTGTCCATTCCAACATTAAAAGGTAAACTAAAATACTTAACAAATTGGCTCGCCCAAAATAAATTAATAATTAATCCATCTAAATCAGGGATGTCAAACTGAATCATATAAGAGGCCAAAATCTAAAACATAAGCTAAGTCTCAGGCCAAATTTTTTATTAAGATACTTAGGGGTCCTTTTATTAAGGTAAGCTAACCGATTTAGCGCACGCAAAATGTGCACCTTAATAAAAGGACCCCTTAGTCTTAGTAGAAGTATAGGGTTACAACCTCTCCAACCCCACGCTGGCTCTTTGATGTAAACAAAATAAATAAAAAAGACTTTTCCTCTCTCTTTTATGTCCTAGTTCACACTTGCTGTCTAACACCAGCTCTGGCAGGATACACATTTCAAATCTGACATATTGTAATCACAAAACAGAAAGTAAAATTATTTTTTCTACCTTTTGTTGTCTGGTCATTATTCAAATCATGTTGGTCCCAGGCTCTAGTTGTCTTCTCATAACTCGCTTGCCAGGGACTCCTTCCCATTATCGTTTTCTTCTTTCTCCATGTGAACCATCCATCTTCCATCTCTGTCCTCCCCTTTCGTTTTCCTTCCCTCCCCCAGAGGTCTGGCATCGTCCCTTTTTTTGTCTCCATCCCCGAAGCTGCAGCGATGGACCTATCTCTCCTTTTCTCAACTACCCTTTCATCCAGCATCTCTCCCTCCTTCCCCACCACCCCAGGGTCCACCAGCTCTCCCTTTCTCTTTCCAACTACCCTCCTATCCAGTATCTCTATCCCCCCCACACCATCCCTTGTGTCCAACTTCTCTCTCTTTCTGTTCCTCTCCTCCCTCCATCCCATTGTCCACCATAGCTCTTTCCTCTCCTCTGTTTTTAGGCCCACTATTTCTTCTCACCCTCAGTTCAGCATACTGCTACACCAGGGCCCACCGCAACTTCCCTCCCTGCCATCCCAAAGGCCTGCATCCTCTTTCTAGCACGGTCTCACCTTCAAACAACCTGCAGAGGATTGCTGGTGCTGCAGCGATACTTAGGCAGCGGAAATGGCCGCACAGATCCATCCAGAGATGGAAGCATTGGACCAGGTTGACCCTGGCGCGCGGAGCTTGCCAGAGCAAAAATATAGTCAGAAAGTCATTTGTGGCCTTCCGGTATCTCAAAAGGAGACACCGCACATCTAGAGACCTCAAAATATGGTCCTAGAGACTTAAGGGCCACCGTATGAGCAGACTGCTGGGCACGATGGACCACTGGTCTGACCCAGCAGCGGCAATTCTTATGTTCTGGGTATCCCAAGATCTACTAAGTTAGCTATATCCGCTGATGAAATATGCATCAGCAAAGGCAAACAGACTGAAGCCGAAACTAAAGCAATGACGAGAACTGGCCGCCGGCTTTCCGGTGCTCCAGCAAAGGAACAAATCGACATGCTGTAATCCAAAGGTGGAACAGACTGCTGCACAGGAGTCTGAGTGGGAGAGACAGGCATAGCCCTTATCTCATAAAAGCCCGATACATCAAATGCACAAATTCCAGCGGAAAATAGTCACCGGCGGCAAGAGCCGCTCTGCAGGACTCAGACTTGGAAGATTTATGAGACTTTTCTCCGGAACTGCGCTTACGTTTTACAGAAGAGCCTTTCGCGCTAACTTCAGGCATCCCGGACGCAATCACATCTCCAGTGGAACTGGAGGAAGGAAAGGCCTCTCCAGAGGAGGGTAGTGCGGAACCCACGCACGGTTCATATCCTCCACGGGCCACAGCACACGTGATGTATGGCTGCGAATCCGTCAGCCATCCGCCGCATTTTCGGCATGAATCCATGCCATCCTGTCCTGAGGAGGCCATATGTGAAGTTTAGAGCACAAACGAAGCTTCTAAGCCAAAAAATACTCTTTTAAAAACTTTAAAGAAAATCCAAAATGGCTGCCGTGGGTGCCAATTTTGCCCTAAAATGGCCTGTGAAAAATGTCGATTTTACAAATTTACAGGTGGGGGGGCCAGGGCATGCAAGGAAACCACCCAAAAGCCCAATTTTAGCACCCCCCAAAATTGCCAAACGCTGGGGCACACAGACACCACAGAAACATGTGCTGCAATAAAGATCAATGGCAAGCCAGCAAAACACAGTGCAAGCAAAGGAGATCAGTACCTCAGGAGCTGATAAACTGGATTTCAGGTCTTCTGACCGCCTCACCTTCCCTGTCACCTCAGACAACGACCATCAGGACCTCTCAGGGAAGACACGCAGTCCGGTTCCGATCCCGGCATACCTCCATGGAACCGCAGCAGCCTGCACTCTACCTCTTAGTGGACAAACCTGGGGTGAGATGGCTCCCGATCCCTGAGGCCCAATGTGATCTGCAAGCTGTCCACGGGGCTTACTTCAGTTTCTGCTAATAGGGCACTCCCCAGAAGCAGGCAATTTTTAAGTAAAAGTCTGTGATCTCCCGCCGAAGGATCACTCCCCCAGAGTGAATCCAAAGCACTTGAGCAACACCTGCAGCACAGAATAAAATAAAATACTAGAAATTGAGAAAAAAAATCATGAGCAGAAGAGACTAGAAGTTAGAAACAAGGCTGCAGAAACAAACTGAGCTTTGAGGGGAGTGTCCAGGGATGTGTCCTTGGAGAGGGGTTAGATTTGTTTGTAAGTTCTGCAGCCAAGGCTAGAAGTGCCTTTGGAAACAAAATCTCCTGCCCATTATCTGATCCAGATCATTCTACAGGTGGTGATAGAATAAGCAGAAACCTTGCTCATGAGCCTAAACACATCATATAGAGCATCTGTTATATAATCCAACCCCAAGATAAGCAACTGGGGATAGGCATCATTCTCTATCAACAGAGTTTGATGCAATCTAGTATGACAGGCATGTGTAACAAAGGAAGCTGCAGGTGCTGCCTTCAAGCCCAAAGCCAAGGCCTCACACTGCCTTCTGAGGATTAAATCCACTCTGCGGTCTTGCACTTTCTTTAAAATCATTCTACCTTCACTATCCAGCCTGGTACGTTTGGTAACCTCTGCTACCAATGAATCCACCTTAGGCGGGACATACAGCTGTTGATAATCAGGAGCCATCGCATACAACTTTGTCATAGTACTGGCAACCTGCAAGGGGCATTCCAAAGTCTCCCAATAATTTGTAATATCTGGATGTGAAAGAAAAAAAATGTGGTCTGAGACTTACAGCTGCTCAAGACAGAAAGCTGAGCAGCATAGGTCTGTAGGGGTTCCTATTTTAATTCCTGCAAGGAATCTGTAATGACCTCCAGGGGAACTACTGGTTTGAAAAGGCAGCGACCATCGGGTCCTCCTCATGGTCCAGGGCAGCCACAGCCTACCTGTGGATGAACCTTCGTTGGGGGAACCACATTATGCGAGGGTAAACTCTCCTGCGTGACCCCAAACAGTGCAGGCAGACCCCCAATATGTCAGATATTAGACTCACAAAATGAGGGGTAAAGCCCTGAACAGGATGCCCTAAGGGCCCCTGCAGGGACTCCCCTGATCTCCTGTGGGCTCAAAGAAGTCTGCATATCTGCATTTCACCAAAGAGGCAGAGTCGCTATTCGGCAGCTTAGGGGGGATTTTTGACCTGAAAAATGAACAATCTGTGACTGCATTGCCCTAGAGGGACCAGAGGGGACTAAGCCCTGCGGTTCCAACCCCTCATGTGCCCAACAGTATGTGAAACACAGATGCTCCTCAGTTGGCCATCCAGCACAAATCTGCCATAAATCAGGGGTAAAACAGAATAAGGAGTCCATCTCTATCAATTTTAATCAAAATTGGGGTGTTTTTTTTATGCAGATAGAGACTATACAATTTACCAACAGTAAACAACAGTAAATGACAGTTCCAGTTAAAAGCAAATTACCCAGTGAAAAACAAAGAGGAACAGTGGACATCACCTTTTGGATAAAGAGGTACTAGCAAACCAGAATGGGTAAAGTTCAGAATTGCAATAGTGTTTTGTCAGGACTTCCACAATAACAGCTTCATAGACTGCAGACTTTCAGAATATGGCCATTCATCTTCTTTCTTATGCTTCATGTTTTAACCGAATAACTCCTCAAATTGGGGTGTTTTTTTATGCAGATAGAGACTATACAATTTACCAGCAGTAAACAACAGTAAATGACAGTTCCAGTTAAAAGCAAATTACCCAGTGAAAACAAAGAGGAACAGTGGACATCACCTTTTGGATAAAGAGGTACTAGCAAACCAGAATGGGTAAAGTTCAGAATTGCAATAGTGTTTTGTCAGGACTTCCACAATAACAGCTTCATAGACTGCAGACTTTCAGAATATGGCCATTCATCTTCTTTCTTATGCTTCATGTTTTAACCGAATAACTCCTCTTTTCATACAGCATCACTGGCTCCCCATCTCTGTTCTAGACTTTAAAAAAAAACCAAAAAACAACTAACTTTGTTCGGATGGGGGATTATGTCAAGGAATTGTCTGGATGGGAGTTATTGTAAGGGTGACAAACCTTTTTGTGAGGCAAGAAAGAGGAAAAGAAGGTCACTTTGGTTCTCAGAAGTAGTGGCTGAGAAGGTAAGGAATAAGAGGTTAGCTTTCATAAACTACTAAAGATCGCAGAAAGAGGAAGACAGGCAAATATATCTGGAAAAGTTAAGAGAGAGTGGTCGAGAAGTCGGGAAAAAAAAAGATACAAATGGAAGAAAAAATGGCTGATAGTAAAACAGGCAGACAATACTTTTTTTTTTTTTTTTAAATATATATCAGTGATAGCAAGAAATGCAAAGTGGCATTGTGAGACACAAAGGTGAAGAGGAGGAATATGTAGAAGCTGATAAAGAAAAGGCTGAATTGCTTAACAAATATTTCAGTTCTGTGTTCATGGCTGAAGAGAAAGGAGCGGGACCGCAGAAGACAAATGCGAATAGGAATGTGGAGTGGTAGACCCTGATCAATTTACAAAGGGTTGTATTCGTGAGGAGCTAGCAAAATTAAAGTTAGACAAAGCGACAGAGCTGGATGGTGTACATCTAAGGGTGCTGAAGGAACTTAGGGAAGTTCTGGTGGCTATGCTGACTGACCTTTTCAATGCCTCTCTAGAGTCGGGAGTGGTACTGGAGAAGGGTGGATGTGGTCCCTCTACACAAAAGAGGAAGTAAGATAGAAGTAGGGAATTACAGGCCAGTAAGTTTGACTTCTGTTAAGCAAATTAATGGAAATGCTTCTAAAACAGAGAATGGTGAAGTTTCTGGAATCCGGTGGATTACAGGACTGAACGCAACATGGATTTACTAGAGGTAGCTCTTGTCAGACAAATCTGATCAATTTCTTTGACTGGGTGACCAGAGAATTGGGTAGAGGGAGTGCACTAGATGTGGTGTATTTAGATTTTAGCAAAGCCTTTAACAGTGTTCAACATAAATGATTAATAAATAAACTGAATGCCCTCAGGATGGGCCACAAAGTGGCGGGCTGGATCAAGAAATGGCTCAGTGGAAGATGACAGAGGGTAGTGGACAATGGATATTGTGAGGAAAGGGATGTTACCAGTGGTGTGCCTCAAGGTTCTGTTCTTGAGTCTGTTCTTTTTAATATTTTTATAACCAATTTTGCTGAAGGGCTGTTGGGTAAGATTTGCCTTTTTGTGGATAATACCAAAATCTGCAATAGAGTAGGCACCCCGAATGGTGTGAATTGCATGAAGAAAGACCTAGCGAAGCTTGAAGAATGGTATGAAATGGGAGAAGAGTCTACAACTTATTCCTTTCATCTTCAGAGACCCCAAGAGGTAACACTTGAAACTATCTGGGACCTGGTTGCTAATATTCCTAATTTGTTAAAACCTCAATTAAATCAAATAGAAGGGGAAATAAAACATCATGACAAAGAAATAAAAAAGGAAACAATAGACCTTAGAAAAGAGATTGTCAGCATTAACCAGGAATCAATTAAGACCAAACAAATTTATGAAACAATAATTAAGGACAATACCAATCTTAGAAGAAAGTTAGAATCTTTGGAAAATTTTTCCCGTGGAAATAATTTAAGATTGGTAAATTTTCCTAAGGTCTTGATGATTACACCTCGGGAGATGCTGAAAAGATACTTAATGGAAATTTTGAGTTTGTCTGAAAATATGATACCACCATTTACACAAGTTTATTATCTTCCTACTAATCAACGGAAACAACAGCAAGAGGTTGAACAGGAAAATTTGGATGTGTCTACTATATTGGAATCCTCGAATACTGAAAACGCAGTCCCAGCAACCTTAATATTAACAGTGGCATTGGCCCCGGACAAAAACTGGTTACTGAGACTTTTCTTTAAAAATAAAATGAAAACCTTTTTAGGAATGCAGATACAAATGTATCCTGATCTTGCCAGAGAAACCCAGAGGCGTCGTAAAGAATTTCTATTATTAAAGCCAGGGGTGTTGGCCATTGGGGCAACTTTTTATTTACGTCACCCATGTAAATGCATAGTGTATTATTCTTCTCAGAAATTTGTCTTTTTTGATCCTTCACAGCTGGTGACCTTCCTGTCACTATCTCGCTTGGAAAAAGAAAAAGGATAATAAGATCTAGCCCTAGATGGGAAGTTACTAGGGAACTTTGAGCTCAACTTAGATTAATCTCAGTATTATTTGTTTTTTTTTTTTCTTTTAATTTAAACTGTCCTTTGTACATCTTGATCTTCAAAGCGGACTTGAGTTAAAAATTTAAGTAACATAATGGAGTTTTCTTTTTGTCTTTCTTTGAAAATATGGATATGTATTATTCGTTTGTTTCTTTGATTTTTGGACTTTAATATGATGATTATGGCTATGTATCCTTAAACTTAAATTTTTGCTTTCTGTACAAGTTATACTTGATAATTATTTACAAAATGATAAATAAATAATAAAAAAAAAAAAAAAGAATGGTATGAAACTTGGCAGCTAAGAAATGCATTTCGACTGCAAAAACCTGAAGGAACGATATAGTTTAGATGGTGAAGAACTTATGTGCATGACAGAAGAGCGGGACTTGAGTGTGACTGTATGTGAAGTTCCTAAGGTGGCCAAATAGGTTGAAAAGGTGATGGCAAAAGCTAGAAAGATGCTAGGGTGCAAAGGAAGCAGTATGGCCAGTAGGAAAAAGGAGGTACTGATGCCCCTGTATAAGACTCTGGCGAGACCTCATTTAGAATATTACATTTGTACATTTCTGAAGACCGCACCTTCAAAAAGATATAAAAGGATGGAGTCGGTCCAGAGGAAGGCTACTAAAATGGTGCGTAATCTTCATCATAAGGCATAAGGTGACAGACTTAAAGATCTCAACATGTATACTTTAGAGGAAAGGCAGGAGAGGGAAGATACGATAGAGACATTTAAATACCTACATGGCGTACATGTGCATGAGTTGAATCTCTTTAGAAAGATCTGGAATGAGAGGGCACAGGATGAAGCTAAGAGGCAATAGGCTCAGGAGTAATCTAAGGAAATATTTTTTTTACAGAAAGGGTGGTAGATGGGTGGAACAGTCTCTCGGAAGAGATGGTGAAGACACAGACTGTCTGAATTCAAGAAAGCATGGGATAGGCATGTGGGATCTCTTAGAGAAAGGAAGAGATAATGGTTACTGTAGATGGGCAGACTAGATGGGCCATTTGGCCTTTATCTGCCATCATGTTTCTAAAATATTAAATCCTACCTTCCAAATCAATTTATTGTAATATCCAGTTTATTTACCTTATCTATTCTTGTCCTTCCAGAGCCTTACATTCATTGAATGACTGACAATTTCACATTCTTCCACTTTATTCAGTCCATTATGAACTCGCCAGAAAACAGAGCTTTTTTTTGTGTTGCACTTTTTTTTGTGGAATTCTCTTCACAGTTTAATCCATTTAGAGCCAGTTTATCTTAAATTTAGATCTTTAAGAGACATAACTTTTTGAAAAGGCCTTTTCTGTGGAGCACAATTGTTCTGGCTCCGTGAGGGTCTACCAGAGCCACAGTCTGTGATATACTTTTTTAAAATTTTCTTTCCTATTATAGCTGGAGTTCATTTAACATTTTCTCTGTGTGGTTTTGTTCTGTTATTATTTTATTATTGCAAATCACTGTTACTGTTTAAGGAAGGACGGTATATTAAATAAACTAAAGCCATAAACCATAATTGAAATGGCAAGAGCTGGTTTAAAGTGTTCTATGAAAAAATTACACCATCCACACACAAACTCTTTTGCAGAGGAATGATGTTATCTATATTGTAAATACTTTTTTGCATTGTATACCTTTTTTGTAGTACCTTCCTTCAAAAGTTAACCCAACAAGGCAGAAATGCAACTAGGTAGAAGTGATTCCTTCTTTCCCTTGTTTCTAAGAGCTCAAATATAGAAATAGTGATTTATATACAAATCAAACCAAACAGTAGGACTCTAACTACATGTATTGTTTACCTGGTCTGGAGTCCTAAAGGAAGATCCATCTCCTCTTCCCAAATTGTCATATCCACAATGTACTTTATCACAGATGGAAACACCTTTCTGGCCTGGGCTATAATTTCTTCACTGAGATGACACTAGAAGAAAACATAACACAACAGAAAGATTAGGTTCTTACCTTGCTAATCTTTTTTCTTGTAAACAGGAATGGTAGTCTTGACCAGCGGGTAAAACCCTCATTAGCCACGATAACTGTAGAGAGCCCACTATTTTCTTCTCATGCTTCATCTCTCATCACTCTGGGATGAGCTCCACTCCCTCAGTCAGTACCAAAGCTTCTAGCAAGACCTATAGTGCCAACATAAGAGAGGGATGTGGGGAAATTCCCCAAAACCATATGGCACAGTTACTTACTGTAACAGGTGTTATCCAGGGACAACAGGAAGATATTCTCACACATGGGTGACGTTACCAACGGAGCCCTGGTACGGACACTTGAAAGTGAACACAACTTTAAATTTAGAAAGTTTGCGATCAGCCCGCACCACGCATATGCGAGTGCCTTCCCGCCCAATGGAGGCGTGCGGTCCCTTCAGTTAAGATAAACCAGCTAAGAAGCCAACCAGGAGATGTGGGAGGGTTGTGAGAATATCTGCCTGCTGTCCCTGGATAACACCTGTTACAGTAAGTAACTGTGCTATATGGTTTTGGGGAATTTCCCCACACCCCTCTCTTATCCAGGGATAGCAGGCAGCATATTCTCACACATGGGTGACCTCCAAGCTAACTAAAAAGGGATGGAGGGAGAGTTAGCCACTTTAAGAAAACCAATTTTGCAAAACTGACTGGCTGAAGTGCCCATCCCATCTGGAAAAAGTTTCCAGACAGTAGTGTGAAGTGAATGTATGAATTGAGGACCAGGTGGCAGCCTTGCAGATTTCCTCAATAGGAGTGAATCTGAGGAAAGGAACAGAAGCTGCCATAGCTTGGACTTTGTGAGCAGTGACACGACTCTCCAGAGGCAGTCCATTCTGAGTATAGCAGAATGATATACAGGCAGCCAACCAGTTGGAAATTGTCCTTTTGGATACAGGATGACCCAACTTGTTAGGATCAAATGAGATGAAGAGTTAGGGAGATGTTCTATGAGGCTTTGTCCCTTCGATGTAGTAGGCAAAAGCGAGTTTACAGTCGACAGTGTGTAGCGCTGTTTCTCCTGCATGAGAATGAGGCTTAGGGAAAAAAACTGGAAGAACAATCGATTGATTGAAATGAAACTTTGTGACAACTTTTCGGTAGAAACTTAGGATGCGTGCATAGAACCACTTTATCATGGTGGAAAACTGTGAAGAGTGGATCTGTGACCAACGCCTGTAACTCACTGACTCTCCTGACAGAAGTGAGTGAGATGAGAAAAACCGAAGAGCTGTTAAAGCAGCCTGTTCTTGAACGTGTGCTTCTGAAGGGAAGAGCAACGAGAGCAGGATTTGGGACGGTGCTTGGGCCCCAAGCACTGAAGGCACCAGCGGTGAGGATCAGTGACAGAAATGGCCCGAGCAAGGCAACCGCACTTTTTGAAACCCGTTGGCAGACGGGACATGGATGGGATGAATGCCTTAGAAAAATCGAACTCGATGGCGAAATGGGTCCAGAAGGTCCCCTGGGCCAAAAGGCCGCAACGGCAAAGTAAAAGAAAAAAAGGGATTTTTTTTTTAATATTGAAGGAAAAAAGAAAAGAAAAATAAACTGTGACAAAAAGTCACAATCCACGAGAGCAGGAAGGCAAGTGAGAAAAAACTTTCAACGGTTGTTGAAAATGCGTCTTTCTAGCTCTGCGGAAACTACATAGTAACATAGCAGATGACGGCAGATAAAGACACAAATGGTCCATCCAGTCTGCCCAACCTGTTTCAATTTAAATTTTTTTAATTTTTTCTTCTAGCTATTTCTGAGCAAGAATCCAAAGCTCTACCCGGTACTGTGCTTGGGTTCCTACTGCCGAAATCTCCATTAAAACCTACTCCAGCCCATCTACACCCTCCCAGTCATTGAAGCCCTCCCCAGCCCATCCTCCTCCAAATGGCCATATACAGACACAGACCATGCAAATCTGCCCAGTACTGGCCTTAGTTCAATTTTTAATATTATTTTCTGATTCTAGATCTTCTGTGTTCATTCCACACTTCTTTGAACTCAGTCACAGTTTTACTCTCCACCACCTCTCTCGGGAGCACTTTCCAGGCATCCATCACCCTCTCCGTAAAGTAGAATTTCCTAACATTGCCCCTGAATCTACCACCCCTCAACCTCAAATTATGTCCTCTGGTTTTACCATTTTCCTTTCTCTGGAAAAGATTATGTTCTACGTTAATACCCTTCAAGTGTTTGAACGTCTGAATCATATCTCCCCTGTCTCTCCTTTCCTCTAGAGTATACATATTCAGGACTTCCAGTCTCTCCTCATACGTCTTCTGGTGCAAGCCTCCTATCATTTTCGTCGCCCTCCTCTGGACAGCTTCAAGTCTTCTTACGTCCTTTGCCAGATACGGTCTCCAAAACTAAACACAATACTCCAAGTGGGGCCTTACCAATGACCTGTACAGGAGCATCAACACCTTCTTCCTTCTACTGGCTACGCCTCTCTTTATACAGCCCAGCATCCTTCTGGCAGCAGTCACTGCCTTGTCACACTGTTTTTTCGCCTTTAAATCTTCAGACACTATCACCCCAAGGTCCCTCTCCCCGTCCGTGCATATCAGCTTCTCTCCTCCCAGCATATACGGTTCCTTCTGATTATTAATCCCCAAATGCATTACTCTGCATTTCTTTGCATTGAATTTTAGTTGCCAGGCATTAGACCATCCTTCTAACTTTTGCAGATCCTTTTTCATATTTTCCACTCCCTCTTTGGTGTCTTCTCTGTTACAAATCTTGGTATCATCTGCAAAAAGGCACACTTTCCCTTCTAACCCTTCAGCAATGTCACTCACAAACATATTGAACAGGATTGGCCTCAGCACCGAACCCTGAGGGACTCCACTACTCACCTTTCCTTCCTCCGAGCGACTTCCATTAACCACCACCATCTGGCGTCTGTCCGACAGCCAGTTTCTAACCCACTTCACCACTTTGGGTCCTAACTTCAGCCCTTCAAGTTTGTTCAACAGCCTCCTATGAGGAACTGGATCAAAGGCTTTGCTGAAATCTAAGTAAATTACATCTAGCATATGTCCTCGATCCAGCTTTCTGGTCACCCAATCAAAAAATTCAATCAGGTTCATTTGGCATGATTTAGCTTTTGTAAAGCCATGTTGCCTCGGATCCTGTAACCCATTAGATTCAAGGAAGTACACTATCCTTTCTTTCAGCAACACTTCCAGTATTTTTCCAACAACTGAAGTGAGGCTCACCGGCTTGTAGTTTCCTGCTTCATCCCTGTGACCACTTTTATGAATAGGGACCACATCCGCTCTCCTCCAATCCCCAGGAATCACTCCCATCTCCAGAGATTTGTTGAACAAGTCTTTAATAGGACTGGCCAGAACCTCTCTGAGCTCCCTTAGTATCCTGGGATGGATCCCTCTGGTCCCATCGCTTTGTCCACCTTCAGTTTTTCAAGTTGCTCATAAACACTCTCCTCAGTGAATGGCGCTGAATCTACTCCATTTTCTCATGTAACTTTGCCAGACAATCTCAGTCCTTCTCCAGGATTTTCTTCTGTGAACACAGAGCAGAAGTATTTGTTTAGCACATTTGCTTTTTCCTTATCACTCTCCACATATCGGTTCCCAGCATCTTTTAGTTTAGCAATTCCATTTTTCACCTTCCTCCTTTCACTAATATATCTGAAAAAATTTTTGTCTCCCTTTTTTACATTTTTAGCCATTTGTTCTTCCGCTTGTGCTTTCGCCAGACATATCTCTCTTTTGGCTTCTTTCAGTTTCACCCTGTAGTCCTTTCTGCACTCCTCTTCTTGTGTTTTTTTATATTTCACGATCGCCAACTCTTTCGCCTTTATTTTCTCCGCCACTATTTTGGAGAACCATATCGGCTTCCTTTTTCTCTTGTTTTTATTGATTTTCTTCACATAAAGGTCCGTAGCCATTTTTATCGCTCCTTTCAGCTTAGACCACTGTCTTTCCACTTCTCTTATGTCCTCCCATCCTAACAGCTCTTTCTTCAGATACTCTCCCATTGTATTAAAGTCCGTACGTTTGAAATCTAGGACTTTAAGTAACGTGCGGCTGCTCTCCACTTTAGCCGTTATATCAAACCAAACCGTTTGATGATCGCTACTTCCCAGATGAGCACCCACTCGAACATTAGAGATACTCTCTCCATTTGTGAGGACCAGATCCAATATCGCTTTTTCCCTTGTGGGTCCCGTCACCATTTGTCTGAGCAGAGCCTCTTGAAAGGCATCCACAATCTCCCTACTTCTTTCCGATTCCGCAGATGGAACATTCCAGTCCGCATCCGGCAGATTGAAATCTGCCAACAGCAGAACTTCCTCTTTCCTTACAAACTTTTGGATATCCACAATAAAATCCTTATCAATTTGCTGCGATTGAGTCGGTGGTCTGTAGACTACACCCACATAGATAGAAGTTGCATCTTCTCTTTTCAGAGTGATCCATATCGCTTCTTCCTCTCCCCAGGTCCCTTGCATTTTGGTCGCTTGGATATTGATCTTCACATAGAGAGCATTGTCTAGTAGCAGGCTTCCGGGAAGCCTCCAACACATCCCTCACCGCTCTGGAAAACTGGAGAGGAGTTACGTTGAGAGGAACCAAGCTGTCAGGTGGAGAGACTGCAGGTTGGGATGGAGCAGAGATCCTTGATGCTGAGTAAGCAGTGAAAGAAACACTGGAAGAATGAATGGCTCCCTGGGAGCAGAGATCCTTGATGCTGAGTAAGCAGTGAAAGAAACACTGGAAGAATGAATGGCTCCCTGCTGCTGAGTTGAAGTAGAAGGGAGTACCAAGGCTGTCTGGGCCACCGAGGAGCTATCAGAATCATGGTGGCATGGTCGGACTTCAGCTTGACCAGAGTCTTTTGAATGAGAGGAAATGGAGGAAACGCATATAGAAAGAGATTTCTCCAGTCCAGAAGAAAGGCATCTGCCTCGAGGCGATGAGGAGTGTAGATCCTGGAGCAGAATTGAGGCAGTTTGAAGTTGTGGGGAGCCACAAAGAGGTCTATCTGAGGTGTCCCCCCACTGAGAGAAGATCTGATGAAGGGGCTTGGAATGGAGGGTCCATTCGTGAGACTGGAGGAGACGACTTAAGTTGTCCGCCAAGGCATTGTCCGCCCCCTGAATGTAGACAGCTTTGAGGAAGGTGTTGTGGCGAATCGCCCAATCCCAGACTCTGAGAGCTTCCTGGCAGAGGGAGGCCGATCCCGTGCCCTCCTGCTTGTTGACATAATACATGGCGACCTGATTGTCCGTGCGAATGAGGACCACCAGGTCGTGAAGCAGATGTTGAAAAGCTTGAAGAGCATTGAAAATTGCCCTGAGTTCCAGAAGATTGATATGGCACAGCCGGTCCGCACTGGTCCAGAAGCCCTGAGTGCGAAGACCGTCCAGATGAGCCCCCCCCATGCATAGGTCGAAGAATCGGTCGTGAGAACCTTCTGGTGGGGAGGAGTGTGAAACAGCAAACTTCTGGATAGAATGGAAGCGATCATCCACCAACGTAGAGACTGCTGAAGAGCAGGAGTGACCAGGATGTGACGAGTCAAAGAATCTGACACCTGTGTCCATTGAGAAGCCAGGGTCCACTGAGGAATTCTGAGGTGAAGTCTGGCAAAAGGAGTCACATGAACCGTAGAGGCCATGTGGCCCAGGAGAACCATCATGTGTCTCGCTGAGATGGACTGGCGAGAAGACACTGACTGACAGAGATGAAGAAGAGCTGCCAGGCGCTGTGGAGGAAGGAATGCTCTGAGTTGGATAGTATCCAGAACCGCCCCAATAAAGGGGAGAGACTGGGTCGGTTGCAGAGGAGATTTTGGGAAGTTGATCTCGAACCCCAGACTCTGCAGGAACCAAATAGTCCTTTGGGTCACCGAGATGACCCCTGGAGCCGAGGCAGCTTTGATGAGCCAGTCGTCGAGGTAGGGAAACACCTGAAGACCATGGTTCCGGAGTGCAGCAGCCACCACCACCAGACACTTGGTGAAAACTCTGGGAGACGAGGACAGGCCAAAAGGGAGCACTCGATATTGCAGATGAAGATGTCCCACCCGAAATCTGAGGAATTTGCGAGAGGCCGGATGAATGGAAATGTGAGTGTAGGCCTCTTTTAGATCCAGAGAGCATAACCAGTCATTCTGCTCGAGGAGGGGGTAGAGAGAAGCTAGGGTCAGCATGCGAAATCTCTCCTTGACCAGGAACTTGTTGAGTACCCTGAGGTCCAGAATGGGACGCAGGTCGCCCGTCTTCTTCGGAACAAGAAAGTACAGGGAGTAGAACCCCCGGTTGTGTTGGTCCACAGGGACCGGCTCGACGGCCCAAAGCCGGAGCAAAGCCTGAGCTTCCTGAAGAAGAAGGGCGGTCTGGGTCAACTTGGAAGGATACTCTCTTGGAGGATGGTCCGGGGGGACCCGATGGAACTGAAGAGAATATCCTTCCCTGATGATGGTAAGGACCCAAAGGTCGGTGGTTATAGCCATCCATCGATGGTAAAAATGATGAGGCGACCCCCAATTGAAAAGACAGGGGATAGCAAAGTCAAATAGGCTGAGGAGCCTTGGGAACAGCAGAAGGCTGAGGTTTTTGTTGAGACATCCTGCAGAGGCTGTCTCTTCGCCGGTTGCCTCGCAGCAGGAGCCTGCCTGGGAGTGTAACGCCGTTGGTATATCAAGGGTGGTCGAGAAGGTCGAGACTGAGTAGGTTTAGGCTTCGGACGAAGGATGGACTGGAATGACTTCTCATGGTCCAACAGCTTCTTCATCACCGTCTCGATGGACTCATCAAACAAATCCGCACCTGCACACGGGACGTTGGCAAGCCTGTCCTGGAGGTTCGGGCCTATATCAATGGTCCGAAGCCATGGCAAGCGATGCATGGCAACGGAACAGGCGGCAACCCGTGCCAAGAGCTCGAACGCATCATATGAGGATTGCATCAATTGAAGACGCAGCTGGGACAGCGAGGCGATGACCTCCTCGTATTCAAAACGAGCTTGAGAGTCAATGTAAGGCATAAACTTCCGAAGCACTGGAAGGAAGAACTTCAAATAGGTGGCAAAATGGAAGGTGTAATTGAGAACTCGGGAAGCCATCATCGAGTTCTGGTAGATGCGCCTCCCGAACTTATCCATGGTCCTCCCCTCTCGGCCCGGAGGCACCGAGGCATACACCTGGGATGGATGAGATCGCTTGAGGGAGGACTCGACCAACAGTGACTGATGGGAGAGCTGGGAACCCTCAAACCCCTTATGGTGCACTGTGCGATACCTGTCATCCAGTTTGCCAGGAATGGCAGGAATGGAGTATGGTGTTTCAAAACAGCGCATGAACGTCTGGTTGAGGTGCTTGTGTAGAGGCAGGCAAAAAGACTTAGCAGGAGGATGAGGCAGATGCATGGTATCAAGGTACTCCTTGGAGTAGCGGGAACCCGAGTCCAAGGTGATGTCGAGATCATCCGCCATCTGCCGCAGAAAAGATGAAAAAGACAGCTGGTCCGCCAACACAGGACACTGAGACAGACTCGATGAAGTCGAGGCCTCCTGATCCAAGGAGACATGGGATCTACAAGGAGAGAACGACCTGATGATATCCTCGAACTCCGGGCCCGGAGGAGGCGAGACATCCGAAGATGAATACACCATACGAGGAAGCTTCTTCTGAGACGAGACGGTAGAATGTCTGGACGAATACCTTGAAGAATGCCTGGAGCGGCACCACTCACTCCGTCTCGAAGGAGATCTGGAACGACGACGCGAAGATGGCTCCGCAGAGGCCTCCAACGAGTAGATGGGGCTGGAGGTTGTAGAGCGAAGAGGAGGATGGGTCGACACCTCTCGAGCAGCATTCCACGGGTTGAGAGACGGCTTGGCACGCAAGGGACTCCGGAAGAAATCCTCCTGATGACGCACAGGGCTTTGGCTACTCGGAGGCAAATCCCAATTATCTCCATCCGAGGCGGGGATGGGTTCGAGAGGCGGCATCTCACCAAGCGAAGCGCGCTTCAATGAACTGGCAGCCAAACACCGAGCCTCCGAGCCTAGCAGTGAGAGCGAGCGGCGAGGCGGAGGTGGCTCGACCCCACGAGGGGGTTCCGCATGCCCATGCTGGATTGTGGCAAGCCACTTGGGGCCCATGGTAGTCATGAGCTCGAGGAAGTGGGCTTCCAGGAGCAACCGCATCAAAGCCTACAAGGGGGGAGCCGCATCTGAAGTGGGACCCCCTGCACGGTCTTCGCGGTCCTGGGTGATCGAGTGCTTGGCCTTAGAAGCCTTAGGCACTTTAAGAACCACCGGGGGAACGGTCTCCTGAGTTACCTGACCTGAGGAGACCGAAGAAGGCACCAGAGCAGGAGGTGGGGTCGAAACCGGAACGAAGCAAGCCGGTTTCAAAAGACCTGATGCAGCAGGAGCAGATGCAGACGTCGAAGGCGAAGCGCTGGTCGAAGCTGAAGGTTCCTTGGAAGCCTCCATAGCGAACATCGACTCCCACAGGAAACAGCGACGCTTGAAAGCACGTGCTGTTAGAGTGGAACAAGGCCGGCACGATTTCGGAAGGTGTTGAGGCCCGAGACACTGTAAACAGCGTCGATGCGGGTCCGTCAACGAAATCGCGCGCTGGCACTTGATACACTTTTTAAAACCGGTAATAGGCCGGGACATAGGCCGAAAAAGCTCCGCCGCTAGATCGAAGCAGCGGGGCCCCAGCCACGCTGCCGATCCGGTCGAATCTGTGGAAAAAAATATATATATTTTTTTTAAACAAGAAAACGACAGAATAGAACACACAATAAGAGAAATAAACTCAAAACCGCGAGCACTAGAAGGCAAGAACAAGGGTTCATTCAGCGCAGAGAGTTGAAGCAAAACTTCTCAGCTCCGCGGAAAGAAAAGAACTGAGGAGACGCGCCCGGTGCATCGGGCGGGAAGGCACACGCGCATGCGCGGTGCGGACATCTCGAAACTTCTGAAGTTTCTTCAAGCAAGTATGCTTGTGAGACGTCCGCATCGGGGCTCTGTCGGATGACATCACTCACTAGTGAGAATACCTGCCTGCTTGTCCTGGGATAATGATCTGTTTGATAAATAACTAAGCATGTTATTTTTAAACAATTCTGGTATGATTCCATACAAGAATTGATGATAAATCATTACTGCTTTATATTGTACTCTGAAAACAACTGGTAACCAGTGCAATTGTTGGAGATGAGGCAAAATTAAATTACATTAGTGATTTTTATTCCACCATTACCTTGCGGTTCAAGGCGAATTACAGAAGAGGATTTCTGGACATGTCCAGAGGTATAATAGAGTAGAGCGGGTTGTTTCAGAGGATTGAAATGTTTCATACGGTGTTATTCTTCATGGATTTCTTGAATAGCAGGGTTTTTATTTATTTTCTGAAAGCTTTGTAGTCTGGTGTTGTGATTAGTAGATTGGAGAGTTTGTGGTCTAGTTTTTCTGCCTGTGTGGCTAGAAGGCCATTGTACAGATTTTTCCATTTGATGCCTCTGATTGGAGGGTATGTGAATGGTGTCTGGGTTCTCCTGTGTCTGGTTGTGGTAGTTTGGATTAGGCGGTTGTTCAAGTAGGCTGGGTTGTCACCATTTATGGATTGAAATAATAGACAGTAGAATTTAAATAGCATTCTTGCTTGAATTGGAAGCCAGTATGAGTCGAGGTATGCCTCGGTGACATGGCCATGTTTTCTTAATGTGTTTTGTACTGTTTGTAATTGTATTATCGTTGTTGCGGGACAGGGGAGATATAGGATGTTGCAGTAGTCAAGGAGACCTAGGACTAGGGACTGGACCATAAGCTGTTTTCTGACGAAGAATTTTCAAACTTGCCTTAGGTTTCTCATGACCGCGAATGATTTCTGTATTGTTTTGTGGTTGCATGGTGCAGCATCTGTCTATCATCATTCTCAGAAGTTTTAGAGTGGGTTGAATGGGGTATGTGATTGAGTTTATTACTAGGTTTGTTATGGTTAGGGTTTTATTTTTTTCGAGAAGAATGAATTTTGTTTTTTCTGGGTTCAGTTTTAGTTTATGGTCTTTCATGATATTTTGACAATCCCATTATCGATCTTGCTGCTGTGTTTTGTGCAACCTGTAATGCCCTGCACCTTGTCTTTGTTATTCCAAGGTACAGGGCATTGCAGTAATCAAGTCTTGACAGAACCATTGCCTGGACTACTGTACGAAAATCATATGGTAATAGCATGGGTTTTAATCGGTATAACAAATACATTTGTGCAAAACATGCTTATATTGTCTTGGGTTACTTGCAACTTCATTGTAAGACCAGAATCAAGCCTTACATTTAGAATGGTCATAGACTTTACTGGAAGAACATCATCAATTACTTTCACAATGAGATCATCCAGGCCCTTGCCAAACAGCTACTGTTCTTTAAAGGGTAGTTTGCTCAGGGTAGTTTGCTCAGTAGGCTTAGAGACCAAGTCTCCAGCCCACTGCCTTGGAGGCCAAGTCTTCTGACCACTGCCTAATCCACAGCATTCTGCAGGCGGAAATGGCATAAGCAGAGACCTTACCAAACATCCTAAAAAGGTCATAAAGAGCATCCACAGAATAATCAACCTCCCTCCCATAAGAAGTAGGGATTTATGTTGCTCTCCGGATCCGCAGCCTGGCTAAGCCAAGAATGGCATGCCCGGGCAATATAAGATGCTGTCACTGCTGCTTTCAGCCCAAGCACAGCAGCCTCAAATTGTCTTTTGATGACAAAGTCTATGCTATGGTCCTTTGTATCCTTGAGGACTACTCCCCCTTCGCTACGGAGTGAAGTTCATTTTGTAACCTGCGCCACTAGAGAATCCACTTTAGACATAGAAAATCGCTGCTGGAACTCAGTATCATTGGGTAGAGCTTAGCCATGGTCTTAGCTTCCCTAACAGCCCTTGGGGACATCTCAGTGATCTGTTAACATCTTATTGATCTCTGGAACAGCTTACCTGAGGTGAGAAGCTGAGGAGGATGGATGCGCAGGTGGTCTTCTCCTTGATCCTCCCGGTAAGGGGCAAGGGAAGTGCCAGGGAGGATCGCATCCAGAGGGCAAACGACTGGATGCAGGGATGGTGCAAGGAGATGAACTTCGGGTTCCTGCACCATGGAGAAGCATTGCAAGGACTACTGGGACAAGACGGGTTACACCTGACCAGAAGAGGGAAGAACGTCCTTGGACACCGTCTAGCCCACCTACTTCACATGGCTTTAAACTAGGTAAGTTGGGGGACGGTACGGGCACAAATTACCTACCTGGTGTGCTAAACTGTCAATACTTTTTTGAGGATGAGCTAAGTAGTATACACACTTTCGAGTCTAGGGAATGTTCACATTATAATTCTGGGTCACATTGTAATTCTGGATCTAGGAGGTGTACACATTGCAATTCTGGGTCGGGGGAGTGTACACACTGTAATTCCGGGACTAAGGGCAGTACACATTGTAATCCTGGGTCCAGCGGGGGTACACACATTGCAAATTGTGTGAAAGGAGTTCAAGTAGCCCATGCGGGAACTCCCCCACAGGATACACACATTTCCGTATTTGGGATAGGTACACACTGTAACTCTGGGTCTGGGGAGTCCAGGTCAGGTACAAGATATAGCTCTGGGTCTAGGGAGAATACAAAATATGTGAATAATGCTAAAAGTGTCCAAATAACTCAAACAGGAATATCCCCACTAAGACGTAATAAAAAACGCAACATGGAAGACTATGTACGTTAACGCACACAGCTTGGGAAACAAGATACTGGATCTGGAAACAGAAATAAGGAATGCCGACCTGGATGTGGCGGCAATATTTGAGACCTGGCTCACAGACTCCCATGGGTGGAACATGGTCATACCAGGTTACAACCTGCTTCGCCCGGACAGGGAGGGCAGATTGGGAGGAGGTGTAGCATTATATACAAAGGATGACATTAAGGTCACAAGAATCACAGATGTCCAGTACACTGGGGAATCCCTTTGGGTTAATTTGGCCAGAGGGAAGGACAAATGCCTGTATCTTGGCGTTTACAGACCCCCAAGACAACAGGATGACCTGGATATGGAATTGATTGGAGATATAGAGAATATCACCTTGCGTGGGGACACAGTATTGTTAGGTGACTTCAACATGCCTGATGTGGATTGGGGCACACTTACCGCTGCTTCCGGCAGCAGCAGGAGGCTATTAAACTCTTTGAAGGGAGCACGTCTCAGGCAACTGGTGTTGGACCCAACAAGGGATCAGGCAATACTGGACCTGTTGCTTACCAATGGTGAAAGTGTCACAGAGGTCTCGGTGGGAGACACATTGGCCTCCAGCGACCACAACATGATATGGTTCAATCTTGGGAAAGGCTTCACTAAATCTGCCACACTGACCAAGGTCCTCAAATTCAAGGACACAAACTTCCAAGAGATGGGTGACTTTGTTCACCAGATGCTACAAAGCCAAGCAGAAACCGATAGTGTGGAAGAAATGTGGTCGACTTTGAAAGCTACCATACAGGAAGCGACAAACCGTTATGTTAAGTTAGTAAGTAAACGCCGTAGAAACAATAAACCACAGTGGTTCACTGCGGAGATCTCAGACCTCATCAAAGAAAAGAAAAAAGCATTCATCTCTTACAAACAATCAAGGGAACAGGACTCCAGAGCAGAATACCTGACCAAGTCAAAAGCTGTCAAAACAGCAGTCAGGGAGGCTAAATTCAACATGGAGGAATCTCTAGCAAAGAACATCCACAAGGGAGATAAATCATTCTTCAGGTATATCAGTGACAGAAGTAAAAACTCAGGGGGAATAGTACGTCTTAGGAAACCAGACGGAGACTATGTGGAAAAGGACTCAGAAAAAGCCCAACTGTTAAGAACATAAGAAGTTGCCTACGCTGAGGCAGACCATAGGTCCATCCTGCTCAGCGGTCCGCTCCCGCGGCGGCCCATCAGGCCCATTGCCTGAGCAATGGTCTATACCTATCTATACCCCCCAATCCCTTTTTCTTCTAGGAATCTATCCAAACCTTCTTTGAAACCATTTAGTGTTTTCTTGTCTACAACATCCTCTGGAAGCGCGTTCCATGTATCTACCATCCTCTGAGTGAAAAAGTACTTCCTAGCGTTTGTTCTAAACCTGTCCCCTTTCAATTTCCCCCAATGCCCCCTTGTGCTTGTGGTGCCCCTTAATTTGAAAAATCTGTCCCTGTCTACTTTTTCTATGCCCTTCAGGATCTTGAAGGTTTCTATCATGTCTCCTCTAAGTCTTCGCTTCTCCAGGGAGAAAAGTCCCAACTGCTTCAATCTGTCGGTATATGGGAGATTTTCCATTCCCTTTATCAGTTTGGTTGCTCTTCTTTGTACTCCCTCAAGTACCGCCATGTCTTTCTTGAGGTACGGTGACCAGTACTGGACACAGTACTCCAGATGCGGCCGTACCATTGCACGATACAGCGGCATGATAACTTCCTTCGTCCTGGTCGTAATACCCTTCTTAATGATACCCAGCATTCTGTTTGCTTTCCTAGAGGCTGTGGCGCATTGCGCCGATGCCTTCAGTGTTGCGTCTACCATCACTCCCAGGTCTCTCTCCAGGTTACTAACCCCTAGTGGTGTTCCCCCCCATTTTGTATGTGAACATCGGGTTCTTTTTCCCCACGTGCATGACCTTGCATTTCCCCACGTTGAAGCTCATCTGCCATTTTTCGGCCCACTTTTCCAGCTGCGTTAGATGTTAAATGAATACTTCTGCTCTGTCTTCACCCGAGAAGCACTGGGGCATGGCCCTCAGCTACAGACAAGGGCTGACTCAGTTGACCCATTTAGCGATTTCAAATTTACACCCAACAGTATCTACATTGAGCTGTCAAAGCTCAAGGTTTACAAGGCAATGGAACCGGACAACCTGCACCCCAGGGTGCTCAGGGAGCTGAGTGATGTCTTGGCGGAACCGCTGTCAGCGCTCTTCAACCTCTCCCTTAGTTCAGGTAGCGTCCCGTCGGACTGGAAGAAGGCTAGCGTCATTCCACTCCACAAGAAAGGCTCCAAGACAGAAGCGGCAAACTACAGACCAGTGAGTCTCACATCAATAGTGAGCAAACTAATGGAAACTCTTATCAAACACCAATTAGATACGATCCTGAGTGAAGAGAACCTACGGGATCCCCATCAACATGGATTTACTAAGGGGAGATCCTGCCAATCCAACCTGATCAGCTTCTTTGACTGGGTGACAGGGAAGCTAGATGTTGGAGAGTCCCTGGACATCATATACCTGGACTTTAGCAAAGCATTTGATAGCGTACCTCAACGCAGGTTGCTAAGCAAGATGAGTTCCATAGGATTGGGCGACACATTGACGAAGTGTGTTGGTAACTGGCTTAGAGGTAGGGTTCAAAGGGTAATGGTGAATGGCACCCCCTCTGAAATGACGGAGGTGATCAGCGGAGTGCCCCAGGGCTCTGTCTTGGGCCCGATACTATTCAATATCTTTATAAGGGACTTGATAGAAGGGCTCCGAGGTAAGATAACATTATTTGCCGATGACTAAGCAATGTAGTGGGCAAAAGCACAATAGATAAAAATTCAATGCCCGACAATATGATGCACGATCTACTCTTACTAGAGAACTGGTCTAAGACATGGCAGCTCAGCTTCAATGCCAAAAAATGCAAAGTTATGCACCTGGGTACCCAAAATCCATGCAGGACTTATACCCTTAATGGCGAGATCCTAACAAGAACGATAGCAGAACGGGACTTAGGGGTGATCGTCAGTGAGGACATGAAGGCTGCCAATCAAGTGGAGCAAGCTTCTTCCAAGGCAAGACAAATCATAGGTTGCATACGCAGGGGTTTCGTCAGCCATAAGCCTGAAGTCATTATGCCTTTGTATAGATCCATGGTGAGACCCCACCTGGAATACTGTGTGCAATTCTGGAGGCCGCATTACCGTAAGGATGTGCTGAGGCTGGAATCGGTCCAGAGAATGGCCACCCGGATGGTCTCGGGACTGAAGGATCTCCCGTACGAAGAACGGTTAGATAAATTACAGCTATACTCGCTCGAGGAGCGCAGAGAGAGGGGAGACATGATCGAGACGTTCAAGTATCTCATGGGCCGCATCGATGCACAGGAGGATATCTTCTTTTTCAAGGGTCCCACGGCAACAAGAGGACATCCGTGGAAAATCAGAGGCGGAAAACTGCGCGGTGACACCAGGAAATTCTTTTTCACCGAAAGGGTAGTTGATCGCTGGAATGGTCTTCCACTTCAGGTGATTGAGGCCAGCAGCGTACCTGATTTTAAGACCAAATGGGATCAACACGTGGGATCTATTCGCAGGGTAAAGGCAGGGGAGGGTCATTAGGGTGGGCAGACTGGATGGGCCGTGGCCCTTATCTGCCGTCAATTTCTATGGATGCAAGGAAAAACAGGTATTCTGCTCCTTAGTGTTGCTCATGACCGAGCACTGGGCCATGGAGGCTTGAGGTGGCTCCAGCTTCAATTTCTGGAGCACTTATGCAATTAAACCTTGCAATTTGGAAGGTCTGAACAACCTTTGCAGTCTGTTTGATTTCCGGTCAAAGAAAGTTCTATCACGTGAGTCCTTTTAAACAAAAGCTACATTGGTTGCCTTTTGAGGCAAGAATTTTGTTTAAATTTGGATGTATCTGTTTCATAGCATTATTTGGCTTAGCTCCTGAATATCTTTCCTCTCAGTTTAAAATATACAATTCTAACAGGAATACTCGAAATAACAACATGTTTATGTATCCATCTTTAAAATCTGTTCGATATAAGAGACTTCATGAACGAATGTTTGCTTTCCAGGCAGGGAAAATGAACGCTTGGTTGAGCTCTCTTATTCCCTTAGCTGAATCTTATTACTCTTTTAGGAAGGTATTAAAAACTAAATTATTTGAAAAAAATGTGAAACTTGATAAACTGTTTGTATGCTTCACTGAATGTATAGCGTTCATTCTTATGTAAATTTGATGGGTTTTTTAATTGTCTGTATGTATCACTGAATGTTCAGTATTCTTTTATGTAAACTGCTCAGAACTTATGGCAGGGCTCTATATAAGAATAAAGTCTATTATTATTATAACTACTCATTTGTAGAGAGTGAGAGGGGTGGAGTTCATCCTAGAAAATATTGTAGTGGGCTCTCTACAATTCTTGCAGTTAATGAGGGTTTTATCCACTAGTTAAGACTACCAGAATTGTATAAGAACATTCAATTCATAGGCTTTCAGCTTTCTGAAACCTGCTCTACTTTCATCCTACTAAACTGACAAATGAGATACCAATAACCATTTTACATGTCAGTTGCTGTACCATTAGCATCTGAGATTGGGGGGGGTGAGAATTAATATAATGATCCCACAGTTGAAACATACTGCAGCCCCATAAAGAGCCCAATATGAGGGTGCACTTTAGGTACTATTATTTAGTGATGTGTGGAGCTCTATCAAAGAGGACATAGAAAAACGAGGGACATAAAGACCATATGGCCTATCTAGTCTGCCCAACCACGCCATCCTCTCCCTTAGAGATCCAACATACTTATCCTAAGCTAGCTTGAATTCAGATACACCACCTCCACCGAGAGGCCATTCCAAGCATTCACCACTCTTTTCCCGAGCTTCCTCTCAATTGAAAGGGACTCGCCCAATGTGCATTTATGCCACACAGGTATTTAAACATCTTTATCATACCTCTCCTTTCCCGACATGATTGATGCCTCTCTAACATTTCCATTTTTGACACAGTTTCTTCAAAGGTTTTGACAACTAGTCACTGAAAGTGTGATCTCTCAAATGAAACCCAGACAGCAATTTTTGCCCTTTTTTCATTTCAGCATATCACTGGCATATGCTGAAAGAAGTTGGGATAATATCACATGGTAACCAGTGATTAAAGCAGCTACTAAAAGGTCCATTTTCATTTGCTTTATTTTATATCATCCAGTATAAGAATGTCTAGTTCACATCCTAAGAAAATTGCTGGAGACAGAGAAATATTTAGTGCTCTGAGGCAGCATAATGCCCTTAAATAGCAAATCAGATAGAACTACTTTTTCTCTGTGTCACAAAGTTCTGGGCTAGTTTAGTATGTACACTGAGGGAAATTCAGTTTCTCTGAACTGCTAATAACTAATTAAATGTCCTCGGTATTATATTTTCTTCTGCATGCTTTGTTTTTCTGTGTGTGCAGGGTTCATGATCTATGTGCATGCACACATGCACACAGCTTAGAGGGAACACTGCAACCAGCGACCTAAAATGCAGGATATAAAACTGCCTTTCAAAAATGATATCAAGACACAATTTTACCATTAACCACTATCAAGGAGCATCATTAGTATGGTTAAAACGGAAAATCAATCCACAAAGACTAAACAGATGTACACAATGTCATGCAAAATCAAATTAGCTGCCTTTAAAGACTGCTCCTTTCCCAAAAGATAAGAAACAGAGCAATAATTACATATCAGACACAAAAAAAGGTTGTAATTTAATTTGATTCATTCAGGTTAGCATTTTCAAAAAGAAACATATCAGATTGCCATCACTGTTGCAGAATTAAAAGACACTCTGCTTTCTAAAGCTTTAATGGGGTCCTGAAGGGCAGAATTAAGACACTCTGCTTTCTAAAGCTTTAATGGGGTCTTGAAGTGCAGAATTAAGAGACACTGCTTTCTAAAGCTTTAATGGGGTCTTGAAGGACAATGGCTTATTTAGCATATGCGATACCCGGAGCCCTTTTTTTAACACCCCCTCTTCCATATGAAAAACATGATTTTTAGTAAAAATCCACATGTTGTATTGAAATTAGTCCAATAAAAGGATCACTTTATTTCCATTTTCTATTTATAAATGTTTATCAACATAGTTACAATACTACTCTATCCTACAGCAAAAAAAGAAATAGAAAATAGTTTTCTACTTCTGCCGTCTCTGGTTTCTGCTTTTCTCATCTTCTTGTCGCCCTCTTCCTTCCATCCAATGCCTGCTTTCTCTGCCCTTTCCATATGGCACCTCCTTTCCTTCTAAGCCACTTCCAGAAACTGTCTGCTTCCTCCTTCCATCTGCATTGGTCTGGAATCCATCTTCTTTTTCCTCCTCCAATGGTCTAGCATCTCTCTTCTCTGCTTCACTTCACTTTCCTCCCACCATGGTCTCGCATTTCACTTTCCTCTCCCTTCCCTTTTCTTCACTCATCTTCCTTCTCAATTTATTTTCATTATCTGTCTAGATTAAAAACTTTCTTACTATTCAGTCCTCAAGTTCCCTCTTTTCACTGTGTCTACCTACAGCTTGCCACCTCTTTCCCTCACACTCCAGTATCTCACTATCTTCTTACTCGCATCTAGCAAGTGCTTTCTTTCTCTATCCCTTCCATCTAGCATATTCTCCTTGCACCCCCGTCACCCTACTTCAATCCAGTGTCAGGCCTCCTTCTTTCTCCCCCGTCATCCCACTTCCATCTAGCGTCAGCCCCCTTCTCTCTCTCCCATCACCTCACTCCCATCAGCATCTGCCCTCTCTCCCTCCACCACCCTTCCATACAGCATCCTGCTCTCTCCCTCCACCCCAATACCATCCAGTATCCTGCCCCCTCATCTCCCCACTGCTGCTGTATGCTTCTTGAACCAGCAGCAGTGGATGTTAACTTAAATGCAGTCATCGCGAGACCTTCCTGCACCTCCCCGCAGCTGTCAACTCTGCTCTGGAACAAGGACGCGAGGTCGGAAGGGTAGACCAGCAGCCACGGAGAGGTGCAGGAAGGTCTCATAATGGCCAAATTTAAAGTTTTCTGCTGTTGGTTTGGGAAAGCATCAGCAGAGTTGGGCGGGAGGTCCGAGTGCACCCAGGGCGGACATCCCCCTCCCCCTTGGTGCACCACTGCTGAAGGATTTTATTAGAATTGTGTCAATTTCAGAAATCATTAACAGGAAGCCAGGTAGCATCAAGTTCAGCAGTGAGGAATGCTCTTTGAGAAGTTATTTTTGGAAATGCATTTTTGGGTTCCTAAAACAGCTACTGCAAAACAGTCCATGTCAGGGCTGTTTATTACACACAAACCAATAAATAAATATTTTTGATGATCACATATTAAATATAAAATGATGGTGATATGTTTCACCAGTGTATTGAAATAAATCACATTTGAAGAGTGTGCTGTGATTAGAGCTGGATGATAAGACTATAACAGGATGTTAAGACTATAACCTTTTTTGTACTCATGATTGTTCTTTTGGATTTATGAGCACTTTATGTCACTGTTTTGGGACATTCATTTAAGTTGATTGGTAGCATACATCATCCAACCAATTTAATCTTTGGGATTTTGTTAAGTTGATTGCAAACTTTCCCTTCAGGCTGCCAGTTGATTTGTTCTTAATGCCCCACTTACTCATTTTTTGAGTCATACCTGATGGATATGGTTGTATGGGCTTCAGGAGACCACCATTTTCAAAGTGAATTATGTGGGTAAAGTATTATCTGAAAGTTGGACATCACAACATGAGAATGTTTAATGAAGTTGATAGGAGGTGATCAAGAGCACGTTTATGTTTGCTGATGAAGAGCATGTTTATGTTTGCTGACGATGGCATTTTCAAATCTTTCAAATCAAGGCTAAGCTGAAGCAGAGTTGAACCATCTGAAGGTTTTGCTGCTACAGCGGGTAGAGAAAAGGCCCCACAAAGCTCCACTAGGTTGTGTGCGACTGCATGGTCACATTGATGTGCATGATCACACCCAGGCATGCACACTTGAGGAGAAGCAAGTTGACTATCGTTTGTGCATGAGCACAAGCACATCGATGTGATCATTCAAGCATATACGACCCAGTGAAGCATGGGGTCTTTTCTCTACCCTCAGTAGCAATCACTGGATATTAGGGAAGCATGAATGGATTGTGGCCACATGAAGCCTGGGGACCATGGATTGGAGACCACTGACATAATCCTTTCAATGGACAAGCTGCTCGGAGAACCTTTCTGTAACTTGTATGTGTGCCAGAGCTAAATCATTCTTTCAGTTTTTTAGCCCACCCTCCCAAAGGAGCTCCAAATGGGTTATAAATAGGTAATCAAGCATGTTCCCTATCTGTCCCAGTGGGCTCACAGTCTATCTAATGTACCTGGGGCAGTAGAGGATTAAGTGATTTCCTCAGAGTCACAAGGAGCAGCATGGGGTTTGAATCTACAATCTCAGGGTGCCGAGGCTGTAGCTCTAACCACTACGCCACACTCTCCCCTTTTTAGACATGAACTTTTCTTCCACTTCGGTAATTGCTGTTTCAAATCCAGATTTCAGGCCCTCTCTAGTCCCACCCAAAACAACATCCCCTTACTATTTGGATGTACCACAGTGTTTTGAGTCCTTATTCTGCCTTTGTAAAATCAGAATTTGGAGATTTCATAAGAACATAAGAATTGCCGCTGCTGGGTCAGACCAGTGGTCCATCCTGCCCAGCAGTCCGCTCACGTGGCGGCCCTCAAGTCAAAGACTGGTGCTCTAAATGAATCCAGCCTCACCTGCGTACATTCCAGTTTAGCAGGAACTTGTCCAACTTTGTCTTGAAACCTTGGAGAGTGTTTTCCCCTATAACATACTCTGGAAGAGCATTCCAGTTTTCTACCACTCTCTGGGTGAAGAAGAATTTCCTTACGTTTGTATGGAATCTATCCCCTTTCAACTTTAGAAAGTGCCCTCTCGTTCTCTCTACCTTGGAGAGGGTGAACAACCTGTCCTTATCTACTAGTTTTGTTTAAATTTTTTTGCCCTCTGTTTTAAATCAACATTTGGCCTGGCCCCCACATACTTGGTGTCTCAATTTAATCTGGCTAGTTCTATTAGGCCCACTCGTAAAATTCATCTGTTCACCTATCCAACAATAAAGGACTGTCACTACAAAAGATTTCTGGACAGAACTCTCGCCTTCCAGGCAGGCAAATGGAACGACTGGCTGGGTAACATCATCCCGCATTCCTCATCCGACTTTAATTTTAGAAAATCAGTAAAAACAAATTTGTTTAACCAATTTGTATTCTAAGAAATTTGCTAGTTTTCACTTCTTTCACTCTGTAAGCTTGTTATCCGATGTCTTTGTATGGTGCCGATATCCCAAGAAATTTGTTGTTTTCACTTCTTTCACTCTGTAAGCTTGTTATCCGATGTCTTTGTATGGTGCTGATATCCCAAGAAATTTGTTGTTTTCACTTCTTTCACTCTGTAAGCTTGTTATCCGATGTCTTTGTATGGTGATGATATCCCAAGAAATTTGTTGTTTTCACTTCTTTCACTCTGTAAGCTTGTTATCCGATGTCTTTGTATGGTGCTGATTTCCAGCTCCTCCTATTGTTAACTGCCTTGAACTACCATGGCTTGTATTCGATGACTTTATACTGTGACCACTTCACTGATTGTCCAGCACTTCTTGTTGTAAACTGCCTCAAATTTTCATGGCTTTGGCGGTATATAAGAATAAAATTATTATTATTATTAAGTCTATTCCCTTCAGTACCTTGAATGTTTAGATCATGTCCCCTCTCAATCTCCTCTGCTCGAGAGAGAAAAGGCCCAGTTTCTCCAATCTTTCACTCCTCCAGTCCCTTAACCATCTTAGTTGCTCTTCTCTGGACCCTTTCGAGTAGTACCGTGTCCTTCATGTACGGTGACCAGTGCTGGATGCAGTACTTCAGGTGAGGGTGCACCATGGCCCAGTACAGCAGCATGATAACCTTCTCTGATCTGTTCATGATACCCTTTTTAATCATTCCTAGCATTCTGTTCGTTCTTTTCGCCGCTGCCGCACATTGCACAAACGGCTTCATCGATTTGTCGATTAGAACTCCCAAGTCTCTTTCCTGGGAGGTCTCTCCAAGTACCGCCCCGGACATCCTGTATTTGTGCTCGAGATGTTACCCGACCAAGAGCCGTAGCTCCTATAGTGAAACCCACCGTCCCATCACTGTGTATGACTTTGATGTGAAAGATAGTAAGTGAGGCTACATGCTCTACTGATTAATAACTTTGTTCTCAATGGCAATGAGAGGAGAAAACGACCCCTCCACTTAGCTTTAAGGTGAATTAGCAGGTCCCGACATGGGCACACTCCACTCTGACATTTAAACCGGCATCTGTTTGCCGCCATAGTAATGAACAATTAGAAGAGATCGTTTCAACTTATGGCAAGTACCCTTCTTCTGTGCAGCCTGTTTAGAGTTTTACCACAAATATATTATAGCATTATGAAGTGCATGTTTTAAGGACTGTTATTTATATTTTTATTTTTAGAATACAAGTTGTCGTCCGATTCACACAAGCACCCATTTCTCTGGCATTTGAAGTCTAATATTTCTCCTTTGGGTTCCTTGAAACAGACCCTCGAAACATGGCCCATGTCGGGACCTGCTAATTCACCTTAAAGCTAAGTGGAGGTGTTGTTTTCTCCTCTCATTGCATTGAGAACAAAGTTATTAATCAGTAGAGCATGTAGCCTCACTTACTATCTTTCACATCAAAGTCATACACAGTGATGGGACGGTGAGTTCGACTATAGGAGCTACGGCTCTTGGTCGGATTACACAAATCTGAGTGTATGTGAAAAATTGCATTATATTTTCAACATTTATATTCAAGCCTTATTATTTGATTTATATATTGAGAAGTCTTGTTTCTAGTTATATTTTTGTCATTGACTTTGACCTCTCACTTCTGTATATTTTTGAGAGTATTTTCCTCACTCCCAATTATTTTTGACTCAGTCTGAGATTTGTTACCGACATGCATCACTTTACACTTATCCACGTTGAACCTCATTTGCCATGTCGATGCCCATTTCTCAAGCTTGATTATGTCACGTTGCAGATCTTCAAAATCAAGCACATGAACATCCATTTTGGCTTTTTAAGACATCCATATGCTTTGAAAACAAACGCCACGGTATATTATCTATATTTTAAAAATGTACTAATTGATCACCTATCCTAAAGTCAAGTCAGAGTATCCTTATCAACAAAAATTAGAATGAGGAAGAAGTTCTAAAATCATTTCTTCATGTTATGTTCTTACCCCTTTTGTAGCTATTCCAGTGGCAGGCTCATGGATTTTACACAATGGTCCTGTCTTCCAAGCTTCTGTGTCCCCACAATCACAGAAACCTCCTCCAGCAGAAGTATGCATCTGAAAAATTACATACACTTATGTATGAAAAATTCATGAATGTTGTGTATCACTGGTACAGGATTTGATATAATCCAATGCATTGTCTAATCTAATTTTAAAGTAAAAACTGTATGTTTATCTATTCTATACTGTTTCTTTTAACCAACAAATTTCAACAAGGATTCACAAAACAGTTATCCCTCATCCTAGGGAACTACAATTATAAAGAAATTAAAAATAAATACAACAGTTAAACATTATTAAAAAAAAGATGGGTTTTCAATGCTTTTCTAAAATGATTAATCTACATTGTATATGTAAAGCAAAAGGGAAGTTTAGTTTACAATGTTGCGCATTTCTAGCAAAAACAAATGACAGATATTCAAAGCAAAAAACAATCTATGAGAATTTAACCCATATAAAGAGATTAGGTTCTTACCTTGCTAATATCTTTTCTAGTAGACAAGGTAATATCCCCATGCTCATGAGCCATGCAGAAGTAATCTACTCCAGTTTTTTAATCCCTCCTTTTTTATTAGAGAGCTATGCTGCCCCCTTCAGTTCATACCAAAACAGGTGATAGCCTAATATAGAAACACATGTGAAGAAGGGGTACAGGGAAACTCCTTGAACTATAATTCTGTACTGCTCTGAAAATATAATAAACATGTTAAACATTGCCATTGAACAGGCGAAATATCAAAACAGACATGCCAAACAGAAACATTTATGGAGCTCAAGTATTACCCCAGGGCAATACAGCAATAGATTATTCTTTATACCCTTAAGGTTTGACTGACATCCAAATCTCAGTTTGGACTCAAATCTTCTGATTGAGACAGTAGGCAGGCGCAAGAGAAAACAGATAGGGTGGGGCTCCAGAATGACACAACTACCTACTAGAAAAGATATTAGCAAAGATGGCTTTTCACAGCAACCTGTGAACTACTGTCTGGGAAAGGTAAACTTGTGTTTCAGTAGGTTATATCATTGTAGTTCTCTTTTCCAGACTCAGACTTGGAATGCTTAGCAGATTTATGAGACTCTTCCCCGAAACTGCGCTTGCATTTCATGGAAGTGCCTTTCGCGCCCAAATTAGGCATCCCAGATGCTGCAATTGTGTCTCCGGTGGAATCGGAGGAAGGTAGAGCCTCTACAGAGGGGGGTAGTGCAGGACTCGCGCACGGTTCACACCCCTCATGGGCCATGGCGCACGTGATACACGGCTGTGAATCTGTCAGCCATCCGCCACATTTACGGCATGAATCCATGCCATTCTGTTCTGAGGAGGCCATATGTGAAGTTTGGAGCAAAAACGAAGCTTCTAAGTCCAAAAATATACTTTTAAAAACTTTAATGAAAATCCAAGATGGTCACTGTGGGTTCTGATTTTGCATTAAAACGGCCCAGGAAAAACACAGGGAAGTGTGAAAAATGGTGATTTTACAGGTGGGGTGACCAGAGCAAGCAGGAAACCACCCAAAACCTTGATTTCAGCACCCCCCAAAATCGCCAAACTCAGAGGCATACAGACACCTCAGAGACATGTGCTGCAAATCACATGAGGGGTCCTGGTGGTTGTGATCTGAGGTTGCAGGGAAGGTGAGGGGGTCAGAAGACCTGAAAATCCAGCTTTATCAGCTCCTGAGGTACTGATCTCCCTTTGCTTGCACGGTGTATTGCTGGCTGCCATTGCAATGCATTTCAATGGCATCCAGCAATACACCGTGCAAGCAAAGGGAGATCAGTACCTCAGGAGCTGATAAAGCTGGATTTTCAGGTCTTCTGACCCCCTCACCTTCCCTGCCACCTCAGATCACAACCACCAGGACCCCTCAGGTGATTTAGGGAAGACACACAGTCCGGTACCGATCCTGGCGTATCTCCACAGAACCGCAGCAGCCTGAACTCTACCCCTTAGCAGACGAACCTGGGTGGAGATGGCTCCCGATATGAAGACACGATCTGATCTGCAAGCTGTCTGGAGGGCTTACTGCAGGTTCTGCTAACAGGGCACCCCCAGAAGCAGACAATCTTTAAGGAAAAGTCTGCGATCTCCCACTGAAGGATCACTCCCCCAGAATGAATCCATAGCACTTGGGCAATACCCGCGACACAGAACAAAATAAAAGACTAGGAATCAAGAAATAAAATAACGAGCAGAATAAACTAGAAGTTCACAGCAAGGCTGCAGAAACAAACTGAGCTTAGAGGAGAGTGTCCAGAGAGATGACCTAGCATAGGGGGATTTATTTATTTGTAACTTCTGTAGCCAAGGCTGGAATAGATGCATTACCCTCAGGTGAAGCTTCCAGAGGATCTTGTACAAGAATAGGGCATTACTTTGGTAGGATTTTTCTGCCCTTTCTTTATTCTTCCAGGTGTAAGTATTTCTGCACCACAGTATAGCTGGGAAACATCGTTATCACCAAAGCTGCTGCCCCGGTTACAACTTCTGTCTTGGTGCAGACAGAAAGATGGAGTAGTTCCATGTGCAAGCTGTCTTCAGCTTGAATCTCTCATGAAAGAAGTAAAGGAACAGAGAGGAGGTGGCAAGACCGAGAAGCATCCGTGAGAATGAGAGGTACATCGATGAAATGGTTCATGAGGCATCAAAGATTCTACCAGTGGGGAAGAAGAGGCTATGCTGAGGGAAGATACCTGGACTCAGATTATGGAACACTGCAAGATTGGTACTGTGACTCCCTCCCTCCCATCTCTTGAACTGAAGAACTGGTATGCTGTCCTGGAAGTGGAGAATATGAGAGCATCCCAAGGAGAGGAAGAACCAAAGCTTGAAATCCCAAAAATTACTGGATCTGAGACCGCTAGGAGGCATAAGGTAGTGGCAATTCCCTTCTGAGGGGTACAGAAGCATCCATCTGCAGACCAGACATGATGTCGCAAGAGGTATGCTATCTGCCTGGTGCCAAAATCCAAGATGTTAAGGAAAGCTTGCTGAGACTCATCAAGCCTGATGACTATTATCCGATGCTGCTCATCCATGTTGACACTAATGATACAGCCAGATACCCCTGCGAACATATCAAAAGCGACTTTGTGGCTCTGGGAGAGAAGGTGAAGCAGACAGGTGTGCAGGTGGTATTCTCGTCCATCCTCTCTGTTGAGTGTAAAGACCAGGGTAGAGAAGCTCACATCCTGGAGATGAATGCATGGCTAAGTGGATGGTGTCATCGAGAGCATTTTGGCTACCTGGACCATAGGATGATTTTTCAAGGCTGCTGAGTAGGGATGGTATGCATCTATCAAAGAAGGGAAGAAGTGTCTTTGGCAGCAAGCTGGCTAATCTACTGAAGAGTGCTTTAAATTAGAAGTGATGGGGCAGGGTGATCAAAGTCCTCATGTAAGTAAATCACTGAAATCCTCTACACAGATGGGAAAAGGAGATAATGTCTGGAAACCAGTATATACTAATGCTCGAAGTATGGTAAACAAGATTCTGGATATACTAATGCTCGAAGTATGGTAAACAAGATTCTGGATATACTAATGCTCGAAGTATGAGAAACAACATTCTGGATCTAGAAGCTGTGATGGAAGATTTTTTTTTATTTATTTTTAAAATTTCTATACCGTTTTATTCCAAAACAGTTTACAATAGAGTTGCAAACATAAAATATTGAAACAGGTCAGAACAGATAAAAGCAAAAGCAGAAAGATTCAATCCTTACAATAGGTCAAATGCTCAAAGAAATGCATCAACAAATAATTACGTTTTCAGCAGTTTCCTGAATGAACTCCTATCACCACATTTCCAAATTTGGCCAACAAGGCTATTCCATAATTTTACTCCTGCACATGAGAAGGTCATAGCATTCGCTTCCACATACTTGGGATTTGCCTTTGTTTTCAACAGTGCTGCATTTTTAGAATGCAATGATTTTGGTGGTTGGTAACCAGACATCAAACTCTAAAAAATTTGGGAATCTTGCCATAAAGAAATTGATAATAAGCAACTGTTTATGAATTATGTTTCTCAATACCAATGACTAACAGTCCTCAGCGACATCACCAGGGACTCAATACTTTCAAAGTCCATGGCTTTAAGTGTCCTCTCTTCATCGGACTCTTATAAACTGTATTTTTTACTTTTTTATTTTAATTTTATTTGTTCAACTATATATAAAGTATAGAAGTACTTAGCTTAGTGCTCGAAGTGCAGGGATATTAAGCCAACATGTTTCATCTATTACGGTTTTCTCAAGGCAGTAATCCCGTCCTGCTTATAGTGACTATTTAAGACTACAGCCATGCAGATTGTGAAAAATTGCAGGCAGATCTTAAGAAATTGGAAGACTGTGCGTCCAAATGGCAGATGAAATTTAATGTGGACAAATGCAAAGTGATGCACATTGGAAAGAATAACCTGAATCACAGTTACCGGATGCTAGGGTCCACCTTGGGGATTAGCGCCCAAGAAAAGGATCTGGGTATCATCGTAGACAATACGATAAAACCTTCCACCCAATGTGCGATGGTGGCCAAAAAATCAAACAGGAATTATTAAAAAAGGGATGGATAATAAGACTAAGAATATTATAATGCCCCTATCTCACTCCATGGTGCAACCTCATCTGGGGTATTGTGTTCAATTTTGCTCTCCTTATCTCAAGAGAGGTATAGTGGTGCTAGAAAAGGTTCAAAGAAGAGCGACCATGTCAGTCCAATCTAATCAGCTTCTTTGACTGGGTAACAAGAAGACTGGACTCAGGAGAGTCCTTGGACGTCGTGTACCTGGACTTCAGCAAAGCGTTTGACAGCGTCCCACACCGCAGGCTGCTGAACAAGATGAAATCGATGGGATTAGGAGAGACTCTAACTGCATGGGTTAAAGATTGGCTTAGTGGCAGACTTCAGAGGGTGGTGGTCAACGGTACCCTCTCTAAAATGTCGGAGGTGACCAGCGGAGTGCCACAGGATTCGGTCCTGGGCCCACTCCTCTTCAACATATTCATTGGGGATCTAACTCAAGGGCTTCAAGGCAAGGTAACCTTATTCGCTGATGACGCCAAACTATGCAATATAGTAAACGGCTATAATCTTCAGGATGCTATGGAGCAAGACCTGTGTACTTTAGAAAGTTGGTCCTTGATCTGGCAGCTGGGCTTCAACGCCAAGAAATGTAAGGTCATGCATCTCGGTAACGGAAATCCTTGCAGAACTTACACCCTGAATGGAGAAACTTTAGCCAGGACTACGGCAGAACGAGACTTAGGAGTAATCATCAGTGCTGACATGAAAGCAGCCACTCAAGTGGAGAAGGCTTCATCTAAAGCACGGCAAATGATAGGTTGTATCAAGAGAAGCTTCGTCAACAGGAAACCTGAAGTCATGATGCCATTGTACAGAGCCATGGTGAGATCGCATCTGGAATACTGTGTGCAATTCTGGAGGCCACATTACCATAAGGATGTGCTCAGAGTTGAATCGGTTCAGCGGATGGCCACCAGGATGGTCTCGGGGCTAAAGGGTCTCCCGTACGAGGAAAGACTGAGCTTTGAGGGAGAAAAGAGCAGCGAACCTGAAGATTTGCTTCAGGTAAGAGAGGGGCAGCGTTTGGTGCCGAGCACCAGAAAAGCAAGCGGAGGGAAGAGGAGACAGAGCTCGGGGAAGCGGCGAGAGTTCGCTCCGCCCTCCCCAACGCGTCAGAGCCAGCGCCGGACTCCCCCTTGAAAGGGGAGGAGCCAACGGCGCCTAGCCGTTCGGCGCCAGGCGAAGGCGTGCGGCAAAGGCGCTCGCCTTAGCAAGAGCGCCTTTGCAAAGGAGCCTGCAGAAGGAGCCAGGAAGCAGGGCCGACTAACAGGGAGCCCCAATGCGTAAGTAACATCCAGTTATTGTTCTACTGATCTTTTGTTTGTTGTTTATTATTACCTAGTCACACAGCACACCGAGAGACAAGCACTCTCAAACAGCTCAACAGCACCAACACAACCAAGACCAGCGATCAACAAGAGGACTGCTATAAAGAGGGCAGGACACACACAACTGAGAAGGAGAGCAAGACATGAGCGCCCACGGAAGCCAGAAGATGAGCTTTCCAGTATTCTGCACCGGCTGCAGTATGTATGACTACCTCCCCTCGGGGACTAGGGCATACATTTGCAGCCGATGTGAGGAGCTGGACAGCCTGAAACTGCAAGTTCGGCTGCTGGAGGGAACTGTGATGGAACTCGAAGAACTCCTTGCCAGGAAGGAGGAAAACTGCATACAGGAGAAGTTGCTAGGGGAGCCCGACACCGGCGAAGGGATCGTGGAACTGGAAAGATTCATCGAGGAAGCCCATCAGCAACACGTAGAAATCCCAGGTCTGGAAAGCTGTACCCTGGATACCCAGAAAGACGGACTGGAAGAGAGGAGAGAAGACACACATGCAAATCCAGAAAAAACCGAAGATGAGGTAGGAGACATCCACACACAAGAAGGAAGAGAGAAAACACAGGGAGAGGTCCCATCTGAAGAGACGAAACCAAATTCAAGAGTAGCTCCGGAAGAAGAAGACTGGCCCTATACCGTAGACGTTGACTTACGACCCCCAAGGAACCCTCGAATAAAGAAGATGGGGATCATCGTAGGTGACTCCATTATACGTCACGTGGACAGCCACACCGCAGGAGGAAGAGAGGACAGAATCGTCACCTGTCTGCCTGGAGCAAGAGTCAAGGATGTGGCCAACAGGATCTCCAGGATCATAGACAGCGCAGGGGGAGAGGATACTGCTGTGCTCATCCACGTGGGAACAAATGATGTGAGCGGACGGAAGTATGACAGGGAAGAGATGAAGGGCCAGCTCCGCTCACTTGGAAGATTGCTGAAGATCAGGGAGGTGAGGGTGGCCTTCTCCGAGATCCTCCCAGTACCAAGAGCGGATGGAAAGAGACAAGGGGAATTGCAAGCTATTAACGCCTGGATGAGACGATGGTGCGAAGAAGAAGGCTTTGACTTCGTGCGCAACTGGACGGCGTTCTGGGGAAAAAGCAAGTACTACAGAAAGGACGGACTACACCTCAACAAGGAAGGAGCAAGAGTATTGGCGAGCAACTTGAAGAGGGCCATCGAGAAGGCTTTAAACTAATAAATAGGGGAAAGCCGACAGTCGACCACCAGTCGATGGTACGGACAACAGGATGCCCCGATGAAGGATCAATGGGCTACTACTCATACACAGGAGAGGACGAACTCACAGCAAATAAGGATGACAAAGCAGGAAGGGACAACTCAGACACAGGAGGGGATGACCGCACAGCAAATAAGGGAGACAACACTGGAGCGGTTAAGGAGACCGTGAAAGAAACAGTAGGGACAGCAAAGAGCAGAAAGTCCAAAAAAGTAACTCGAAGAGAACTCAAATGTATGTATACCAATGCTAGAAGTCTAGGAAACAAAATGGGGGAACTAGAGACAATAGCAAGAAATGATAAGTTGGAAATCATTGGCATAACAGAAACATGGTGGAATGAAGAAAACAAATGGGACACAGTACTTCAGGGATACAAACTATATAGAAGAGATCGAGTAGGGCAGAAAGGTGGAGGTATTGCCCTATATGTTCAGGAAGGAGTAGAATCTGTTGAAGTGGCTACGACGGAAACGAAAGAGAAGCTAGAGTCCCTCTGGGTCAAGATTCCTGGCCAAAACAGTGCAGACACGAAAATTGGCCTTTTCTATCGTCCCCCGGGACAGGCGGATGAAACTGACTCTGAAATGATAGAGGAAATCAAACGAGAATGCAAGACGGGCAATGTAATAATATTGGGAGACTTCAATTTCCCGAGGATAGACTGGAAACTAGGAACCTCCAACTGCGGCAATGAGGTCAAGTTCCTGGAGGCGCTAGGGGATTGCTTCCTGGAACAAATGGTAAAAGAGCCGACAAGAGGCAACGCCACCCTGGACTTGGTGCTAAATGGCCTCACGGGACCGACAAAAGAAGTAGAAGTTACGGCACCGCTGGGGACGAGCGATCACAATGTGATCATCTTTAAGCTTGACATCGGGAATAGAAAAAGTGCCAAAACCTTAACCAAAACCTTTAACTTTAAAAAGGGCAAATACGATTGTATGAGAGCCATGGTGAAACAACGACTCAAAAAAAAGGTGGATAAACTTGAAACAGTAGAGCAGGCATGGTCCCTACTGAAAACTACTATCACAGAAGCACAAAACCTATACATTCCGAGGATCTCCAAAGAAAGGAGAACAAAGGGTAAAGGAGAACCAGCATGGCTTACCAGACAGGTGAGGGAAACCATACAAGAAAAGAAGGACTCTTTCAAAAAATGGAAACACATGAAAACAACCGAAGCATGGAACAAACATAAAGACGATCAGAAGAAATGTCACAGAGCGGTGAGGGATGCCAAAAAGGACTATGAAGAAAAAATAGCGCAAGAGGCCAAAAACTTCAAGCCCTTCTTTAGATACGTGAAAGGGAAAAAACCCGCAAAAGAGGCGGTGGGACCCCTGGACGATCAGGGAAGAAAAGGGTACATTAAGGAAGATAAACAAATTGCGGACAAACTAAATTCCTTCTTTGCGTCCGTCTTTACGGAGGAGGATACCGCAAAAATACCAGAAACTGTGAAAGTGTTTAGTGGAGTAATAGAAGACAGCCTCACCACAGTTGAAGTAGATTTGGACCAGATATACTACCAGATCGACAAACTTAAAAGTGACAAATACCCTGGACCGGATGGAATTCACCCGAGAGTCTTAAAGGAATTGAAGGTTGAAATCGGAGAGTTATTGCAAAAACTCGCCAATCTGACAATCAGAACTGGACAGATACCAGATGACTGGAAGATAGCGAACGTCACGCCAATTTTCAAAAAGGGATCAAGAGGAGAACCGGGCAACTACAGACCTGTGAGCCTTACGTCTGTCCCTGGAAAGATGGTTGAAGCACTGATCAAGGATAGCATAGTCCGGCACTTAGATATACACGAATTGCTGAAACCCAGTCAACATGGGTTCAGGAAAGGGAAATCATGTTTAACGAATTTGCTTCAATTTTTTGAGACCGTGAACAAGCAAATTGATAGTGGAATGCCGGTGGACATAATATATTTGGACTTCCAGAAGGCATTCGACAAAGTTCCGCATGAAAGACTTCTCAGGAAACTACAATGCCATGGAATAGAGGGAGATATACACAGGTGGATAGGCAAATGGCTGGAAAACAGGAAGCAGAGAGTGGGCATAAATGGGAAGTTCTCAGACTGGGAGAAAGTGACTAGTGGTGTGCCCCAGGGCTCGGTACTTGGGCCGATCCTATTTAACATTTATATCAATGACCTTGAAGACGGAATATCCAGTGAGATCATTAAGTTTGCAGACGACACAAAGCTATGCCGGACAATCAGAACGCAGAAAGATAGCGAAGAACTCCAGAGCGACTTGTATCAGTTAGAGAAATGGGCAGAGCAATGGCAGATGAAGTTCAACGTGGAGAAATGCAAAGTAATGCATTTAGGCAGTAAGAATAAGGAACATGAGTATAGAATGTCAGGAGCAACTCTTGGTAAGAGCGAACAAGAAAGGGACCTGGGTGTACTGATAGATAGGACCCTGAAGCCGTCGGCACAATGCGCAGCAGCGGCAAAGAAAGCGAACAGAATGTTAGGAATGATAAAGAAAGGAATCATGAGCAGATCGGAGAAAGTCATAATGCCGCTTTATAGAGCAATGGTCAGACCACACTTGGAATACTGTGTCCAACATTGGTCTCCCAAACTAAAGAGGGATATAAAACTGCTGGAGAGGGTGCAGAGACGAGCAACGAAGCTAATAAGAGGTATGGAGAACTTGGAATATGAGGAACGACTCAAGAAACTAGGACTGTTCTCCCTTGAGAAGAGGAGGCTGCGAGGGGACATGATAGAGACGTTCAAAATACTGAAAGACATCGATAAAATAGAGCAGAAAAACAAATTATTTACACTGTCCAACGTGACACGGACAAGAGGACATGGTTTAAAGCTAAGGGGGGACAAGTCCAGGACAAATGTCAGGAGGTTCTGCTTTACGCAGCGAGTGGTGAACGCCTGGAATGCTCTTCCACAGGAGGTTATTAAGGAATCCACTGTGCTAGGATTCAAAGGCAAATTAGATGCACATCTCCTTATGAGAGGCATAGAGGGATATGGGTGGTAAAACTACATCAGGTGTATACCTGACTGGGCCTCCGCGTGTGCGGATCGCCGGACTCGATGGACCATGGGTCTGATCCGGAGATGGCAGTTCTTATGTTCTTATGTTCTTATGTTAATTGCAGCTCTACACTCTCGAGGAGCGTAGGGAGAGGGGAGACATGATTGAGACATTTAAGTACATCACGGGACGGGTCGAGGTGGAAGATGATATCTTTCTTCTCAAGGGACCCTCGACCACAAGAGGACATCCGCTCAAGCTCAGGGGAGGGAAGTTTCGTGGAGACGCTAGGAAGTACTTCTTCACGGAGAGAGTGATTGAGCACTTGAACAAGCTTCCAGTGCAGGTGGTCGAGGCACGCAGCATCCCAGACTTCAAGAACAAATGGGATACTTATGTGGGATCCCTGCGAGGTCATGCCAAGGGATAGGGTCACTAGGACTGAATGAGCGGGTCAGTAGAGTGACAGTATAATCACAATTATACTTTAGGGAGTCAGTAGACTTAAGAGGGTGGGTAAATAGTGTGGGCAGACTTGATGGGCTATGGCCCTTATCTGCCGTCATCTTTTTATGTTTCTATGACCAAGATGGTAAAGGGGATGGAACGCCTCTCATATGAGGAAAGACTAAAACAGGTAGGGATCTTCAGCTTGGAAAAGAGACAGCTGAGGGGAGACATGATTAAAGTTTACAAAATCCTGAGTGGAGTAGACTGGGTACTAGTGGATCGATTTTTCACTCCATCAAAAAGAAAGACTCGATGAAGTTAAAGGAAAATACTTTTTAAACCAATAGGAGGAAATATTTTTTCATTCAGAGAATAGTTAAGCTCTGGAACATGTTGCCAGAGGATGTTGTAAGAGCGGATAGCATAGCTGGTTTTAAGGTTTGGATAAGTTCCTGGAGGAAAAATCCATAGTCTGTTATTGAGAAAGACATGGGGGAAGCCACTGCTTGCCCTGTATCGGTAGCATGGAATATTGCTACTCCTTGGGTTTTGGTCAGGTACTAGTGACCTGGATTGGCCACTGTGAGAACTGGCTACTGAGCTTGATGGACCATTGGTCTTACCCAGTAAGGCTATTCTTATCTTCTTAATATTACTGTAGCTATGGGAAAGCACCAATACACAGGCTCAGTCTGAGGACTTCACCAACAAGTGTGGCTGCATCTCCCCTGCTTTTCTCCGGAAAATTGCAACCACCCCTTCTTACTTTATCTGCAGAAATTTGGCAAGCCACTTTAATACAATGACCTCTAAACCAAGTTTGCTCAAACTATACAAGAGCAGAGAATGGTCAGTTGCATCAAATGTAGATGATATATCAAACTGTAGAAGAACAGGTTGTCTTATTCCCTTTTATCTTTCATCTACTCCTCATTACCACATTTTACCACCATAACTCACTACCCTCCTCTCATTCATCTCTTTGCCACCTTGGCTTCTTCCACATGATTCAGCATTTTCCCTCCCTCTACTCTTGTCAGAAAATGGGGGCAGGAGGAAAGGGGGGTGGAGACACTGGTCCCATCTTTCTTCCTCTTGTCCCCCAAAGTCCATCATTGCTCCTACTCTCTCCTTCCCCCAAGACCCGACATTACTCCCTCTTCCTTGCCATTCTTTCCTACTCCTGTCCCATGATCCAGCATCTCTCCCCCACCAGGTTCAACAGTTATACTCTCTCCTCCCTCCCATTGGCCAGCATGTTTCCCTCCCTCCCATCCTAAGGTCCACCCCCCAGCTAACTTAAAACTGCCCCACCCAGCCCAGCATTTCTTCCCCCTTCTCTTTACCACAGTTCATGGTCCAACATCTCCCTTCCTTCCAATCTACTTTGGAAAATCATTTCCTTTGATGGGGGGGGGAGTCACTGGTACAGCAGTTATTCTGATATATTGTTTGTTACTGTCCCAAAGCTTTCCCTCTGCTGCAACTTCCTGTTTCTACTTTGAGAGAATATGGCAGAGAAAAAACTTTAGGGCAGCCACAGGCAGCATACTTTTCAAAGTAGATCGGGGAGAAGGAGTAGAGATGCCGAATCATGGAGCTCTCTGAGGCTGTGGGGTCCAGAACAACTGCCCTGTTTGCCTCCTCCTAACACTGATCCTACCATGGGCTATTCCACAACTGAGCATTTGGCAATAGTTAGCTTATATACAATTACTTTGACAGTTTCCTCTCAATACCACCCAAAACTACACACAAGACAAAATCAAGGTTACCTTCAGATTTAATACATACCTATCCTGAATTCCATCCCTATCTAATGCTGTTATACAGTCGCAAGAATGCCTAACTCTGGACCATTCTCAGTCTACTAAATCCAAGTATGAAATCTTTCCTTTTCTTGATGAATGTGATTTTATGCATTATAAACCGCTTGGATCCTTTTAGGCCGTTATGTGGTATATAAAGTTTTTAATAAACATAAACAAACATTATCTGGATTTCAGCACTTCTGCTGGGCTGCTTCCTTTCATTTTTACATTTTATTTTTTATGACAAGAAGCAAAATTTTTTTAGCTTTGTAGTGTTTATTATTTTTTAATATACCATAATAATTTCTAATTCATGTTCTATGCATATGTTTTAATTTTATGTTTTATTTTAATTTATGTTTTATATATTTATATTTTGGTTTGCTAAGACTCTTGACAAAGGCTTTTTTGGCTGAACACTGTCGGTGTCAAATCTACAATTGCTGTTATCAATAAAGATTGTTTTGGATGATCCTGAGTTTAGCTGTGGACATCTGTCCTACGACTTCTTTTTGACTTCTTGTGTGTTCTCATCGTAGAGGTTTCTTTCCAGTTTCTTCTACAGTGTCATATTTTTTATTACAAGCCACATTGAAATTTCACACTGTGAAAAAGATACTTGTACCTTGTAGCGGTGGTTCTTGTGAATGCTGCTCTGGAAACAGTCCATACAAAAGACACATGTTGGATCTATTGCACAGTCCCTGCAGAATGAAAAAAAAGATTTTGCATGAGACATTTAGACCTTAGAATAATATTTTGCAATCATATTGCTAAATATTATATTAAGCTTCATACTATCAACAAGAATCAGATGAAGCACATTTTACTATCAAATCTTTTTTTTTGTTAACAGAGTGTCCAAGCGTGTTGCTCAAAGCAGCCAATTTTAACAACTTCTTCCTATTCATCTTTAGAATAGAGATACTAGAACAAAAACCTTTCAATAAAACAGTTGTCAGCATGCTGGATTCCCACGGTTGGCTGATCCAGTCTATCACTGCCTGGAAAGGATTCCCCAGTCAGCTGTGAGAAACGGTGATGTCATAAATCAATCATGGTGATGTTATTTTGAATAGATTAGTGCTTTGTATATTTGCCTCGCAATTTAAATCTATATCAGCTGTGCTCAGTATTTTACTGCCCTGCAATTTATGTAGCCAATAAAGCAGCATAATTAGCCTTAACTTGTGTGTGTGGGTATCTCTTTGTGTGCCGTGAAGTGCTGACTATCTAACGAACTTGGCAGTATACATGCGATGTCCAGAGTTCAACAAATCCAAAAGGAAATAACATTCGGTCCAGGTCCAGATTACTGCACTTCCCTCAGCCGGCGATGGACAACCAGATCACCATACCCACCACCTCAAGACGCTGGGTCAGGGGCTGAAATCTGCTGGGCAAACTGGAACACATCTGGTGCTGTGGTAAAATATTGAGTTCCCCTCATGCCATACTCACAACCACGCTGAATACAACAGCGTAAATTGGATATTTTTCCAATATAGCATCGAGCAGGAAGGGATGAATGCCTTACGCTTAGCTTGAAGGGCAGCCAAATAGTCTTGAAAGAACAATACTCTGGCATTCTCATGGGTAAGAGGCCCAGATGCCCTTATCACCCTCAGAATATCTTGTTTGTGGGCTGAATTTAACAACTTAAAATATGACTGTGTGGTCTCGAGAGCCTGGAGCTCCCAAGGGGCCTAGCTGGTGGGTCCTTTCGATGTGGAGCAGCTCATGGGTAGTCAGGAGATTCAGGGAGCGAGAAAGCCATGATTCCAAAAAAGATTGGAGCTCACCATCCTTCATGCTTTTGGGAAGGCCAATCAACCGCAAGTTGCCCCGACGAGACCAGTTTTCGACATTCTCAATATTTTCTTAGAATGCCTGCTGCTGCACATGGTCCTCTAAGGTGGTGAGGCACTGCTGGTACGAAGAAAACTCACCTTGTAAAGCCTCCAGTCTAGTGTCCACCATATCTAATTTATCAAAATGGGTTGCAGCTTAGTGGTCAACGACCCCACCAGAATCAATTTAACTTCAGTGGCCTTCTCCGCTACCCGTGCTGAGCTAACCGATATTGGTGGGGCCTTCTCATCCTATGCCATCTTAGTGTCCCCAGCACGGGCCCGGTCACTCTCTCTTGTAGTGGCAGTTTGGAGGTCACCTGTGGGGTCAGAGCTCTGTGCCCAATAAGATGAGATGGGTGAAAGTAGCAAAGGAGAGGAAATTACTTGTTAAATAGAGAGAAGTTGTGGGAGCTCACTTCAGTGATGTCTGCTCACCAGCTTGACATCATGTAACTCCCTTCACATTTTAAACCACACCGGTTCTCGTTTTCTCTAATTTCCACCTTTAACACATGAAATACACGATGGTATTTTTAAACAACATACACACCTAGTTTAAACTTCTAACCTTCGCCACAGACCCTTTTAGCTTCTTTTTAACCATTTTCCTCATTTTATCATAGTCGCCCTTGCAAAAATTAAATGGTGCTACAATAGATTAGTAATTAGATTTCATTGCATGAAATGGGACCTATGCTAATAGCAGCCCAAATTGATAAAATAAGGAAATTGAGAGAGAGAGAGGAAGTTATCATAATTTCTCTTTTAAAAATGAAAATGTCAAGCAATAGTACTTCAGCATTTTTCTTTCATATAAAGGGACAATAAGACAAAATACATTTATCAAGTGCCTATTTCATAATGTCTATAAAACAATGAATCATCAGCAAGTATGCCTCTATGCAAAGTAATGACATCAATTATTTCTGAATTAAGTGGTATCATACCAGTAGATACTATGTACAAGGAACATGTCCCTCAACTTTTAAACTCAACTCAGAGCCCTACATCTCACCTGCAAGAGTAAGTTGTCTCACCACCTTTGAAAACTTTTCCACAAAGCTGGGGTGTTCCACACTGCTGTATCTTCTCCAAACAGATAGCAGGGTCCTCTCTAAATAGGTACCATTCCAAAGGGGTGAAAATCAGCATCTGAGCCACCTCTTCTTCTTTCTCTGCCACAGGATGCATTTCATCATGGTAAATACCTGGCACAAATTTTGCCAAGTGTTGGTAAAATGCTGTATGAAAATCTATCCTTTCATCAGACCACTATGAAAAAAACAAAAACAAACACAAAGAAGAATAAAGTTTAAAAGACAAAAGTGAAAGAACAAGAGGCAAGGTGAGTAGAGACAGTAAAACATCCAATTATTACTACTACTACATTTAGGGCTCCTTTTATTAAACCACGGAAGATTTTCTTACTGCAAACCGGCTAGGTAAATGCTCCGACACTCATTCAATTCATATGAGCATCGGAGCATTTACCTTGACAGCCCACAGTAAGAAGCTCTGCTGCAGTTTAGTAAAATCCTGTGCTTCCTCAAACACTTTTGAAGCAAGGTACACTAAAATAGTAAAAACAATAAAAATAATACAAACTCACCCTACAAGTCACCTCCTGATCCAACCTTACAATCTAGATTTCCCTCAATCCATTCTATATCATGCAGAAGTCCTTAAATATAGCCTTTACTTTCTTACAAAATCAATCCTCAAAATGGAATAGGAACCAGAACTCCCCGAAGGGGCAGTGGGGGCTAAAGTAGGTGCTACTGCCTCCCCCATTATGTGCCACATGGTACATGAAACATGGATGCTGCTCAGATAGCCATCCACTGCAAATAGGACACGAATCCGAAGTATCCTGCCCTGAGGAGTCCATCTTACCCATTTTTAAATAAAGGTGTTTTGAGGCAGATAAAAGCTTTTAAATCCAAATTTGGAAATACAAGATGGACACCACGGGAGCGATTTTAGCCCTAAAACAGCCAGGGAAACCTAAAACAACTAGGGAAACACTGAAAAAATTAAAAGGGTGAATTTAGGATTTGGGGGGTAGGGGGACCTAGGACTAACCTCCAAGCATCCCAAAACTCAATTTTGGAGAGCCCCCCCAAATCGATCTCTCAGGCTGGTAGTCTGTTATTCACTATGCCATTGCAAAAGCCTCCACCTCAAGAAGCCTGGAACCTGGACTAATCAGTTTCTTCTGACTGCTTCTTGGGCCCAACATGCCAGCCGGAGGCCTCCGCCCCTCCTGGAATCCACGCTCGCTAACAGGTGGAGGAACACAGTTGCACTATTCAAGGGACTTGACAGCCAGAATTAGACTTCTAAAGAACCTTCGCAGCTATGATCCTATATCCCAAGAACTATCAGTGGCACACTGGCTACCCATAGCCAAACGCTGCATCTTTAAAGGCTTAGTACTAGTATATAAGTCCTTACAAAGAATGGCGTCCAACTACATATCAGCCAAACTTCCAGCTTAAGTCACGAACAGACTCCCAAGAAGTCTGATCCGCTCCCAAGTAGAAACACGTCTACAACTATCCGCTGGTCATGGCCTCCAACTCCAAAGTGCCAGAAATAGATCTTACTCCTATTTCCTACTAAACTATTGGAATACATATCAGATCCATCAAAGGGCTTGTAAGCTTTAGGAAAGCAATAAAAACGCACCTTTATGCCTAATTCCTTAGCATGTATCCCAGACACAATTTCCCCCTGTAAATGTAAATTGGAATGAACAAACCATATTATTTGTGAATGTTATTTTAGGATGAACAAACTGTATTATATAAATGTCAGGCATCTGTGGACTAATTATTATATAACTGTAATGTTAATCTAGAATGATCAAACCATGTTATCTATGAATGTTAATTTAGGATATGTGAGTGTTAATCTAGGAAGTTAAACTATACTGTACAATTGTCACTGTAACCCTTTTCACTAATTGTCATTATGTAACTCGTTTGTCCAAATATTATGTATGGTACCTTGTAACCCGTTCTGAGCTCTCTGGGGAGGACAGGATATAAAATAAAATAAATAAATGCATAAATTTAAAAAAATACATAAATAAAGTGCCCTTGCCCAGGGCTGCACTTCCAAGGATGCCGCCATAAGAACATAAGAATATCCCTACTGGGTCAGACCAATGGTCCATCAAGCTCGTTCTCATGGTGGCCAATCCAGGTCACTAGTAACTGGCCAAAACTCAAGCAGTGGCTTCCCCCATGTCTTTCTCAATAACAAACTATGGACTTTTCCTCCAGGAACTTGTTCTTAAAACCAGCTACGCTATCTGCTCTTACCACATCCTCTGGCAACGCGTTCCAAAGCTTAACTATTCTCTGAGTGGAAAAAATTTTCCTTCTATTGCAGATACTGCCAGGCCATGGGGCTCGAAAGGGCTAAAATTTCTAGGATTTGCTTCCTGAGCTTCTGTTTGCATGGCTCGGGAAGAAAGGCAAGACCCTGTGCTGTGTCCAAGTGGACTCCCAGATAATCCAAGTACTGAGTCGTTTGTAGATTACTTTTTCAGAAGTTGACTATCCAGTCCAGATCCTGTAAGAGGCTCATCACTTGCTGGGCCACACACTTGCTGTCCTCTAGAGAAGGGGCCCTGATCAGCCAATCGTCTAGATAAGGATGCACCTGGACACCCATCCAGTGAAGGTGGGCCACTACAACCACCGTCACCTTGGTAAAGGTGCGTGGCACCATGGCTAAACCGAAAGGGAGCACCACAAACTGGAAATGGTGCTGGAGTACATGAAATCTCAGATATTTCTTGTGAGCTGGAAAGATGGGGATGTGAAAATATGCTTCTGTCAAATCCAGAGAGGCAAGGAATTCTCACAAAACCACCACCGCTATGACGGAACAGACCATTCCATGTGAAAGTGGGATACTTTCCAAGCCCGATTCTTCTTTGGGAACTGGTTCTATGGTATGATGAATGTCTAAGAGTTGTTGTACTGTCACTTGGACTCTCACCTGCTTCTTCTGCCAAATGGCTGGGGAGTCGAGGAATAGATCTGGAAGGGCCCGAGAAAACAATCCTGTGCCCCTTCCTGATAACATCCAGAACCCAGTGGTTGGACGAGATCTGTTCTGACGGAAAATACCCAAAAATGACAAAGAAAAGCAGAACAGAGCCAAAGACTCCTTCCGAGTTTGATTGCAGAAGGGAAAACTGAGGAGGGTGCTGTGCTCCATTGCAGAAGGGGAAGAGTTTCAAGTTCTTAAAGCAATACCCTTCTGCAATTCACAGGAAATGGGAATCAACAGCTACAGTACGAATTCCTGTGTATCTGCAACAGAATCACTTAATCAGATTTACTCACAGCGTTAAATAAACTGACTGCCTGTCTCAGGGCAACTAAGGAATCTCCCCTCACACACACACAATAATGCTCTGCTTTTATTCAAGTAAAACAGATTGTGTGCTCCTAACACAAGTGAGATATGACTTCATCTACCATTTGGGACATACAGTATGAACTCCCTGTAAAATCACAGGTCAGGCATCCTGGGATACTGATTGATAATTAAGTGGTGAATCTTTTTGCAAATTCAAACAATCGTTACAAATTGTTTCTATCACCTGCAGAAATTTCAAAATTTTTCTCCCTCTGTCAAAAAGATGAGTCTGACCATCGTGATCCATACCATGATAACTCATATCTAGACTACTATATTGTGAAGACAAAAAAATTAAAAAAGAGGACACATGACCCCACCCCCACAAACTGAGCCATATGTACATGGCAGTAGATCAGGTGACCACAGTGGCATACCTAGCATATTTTGCCTTTATCTCCTCTGGTTTTTGCTTTCCTAATCTTCTCTTCCTTCCAGCATCTGCCCTCTCTCTCTGCTCCTTCCATCCACTGTCTGCCCTCTCCCACTTCTATATGGCATTTGTTCTCTCTCTCATCTATACTAGAGCCAGTATCTCTCTGTCTCTCTCTCTCCATCTTTCTCTGCTGACCCCCTTCCCAGCAAACTCTCTCTCTCATGCCCCTAATATCCTTCCCCTCTCCCTCATCTGATCTCTCCACTCCACTATGCCCCCTCCCCTCTATTCTGATCTTCAAGCCAGTTTCCTTCCTTCCACTCTGAGCAGCATCTTCTTTCCTGCCATGCAGTCCAGTATTTCTCTCTACTGCGCCCCCGCTTGCTTGCTTTCACTCCTAGGCACACTGCTGGAAGAGTAGTAATTGAGACACCTGCTGCAGGCTGATTCCTGAACTCTTCTCTCTGTTGCATCTCGCCTGCGCAGGAACAGGAGAATGCAACAAAGTAAGTCGGACACAGCAAAGAGAAGAGTTCAGGAGCCAGCCAGCAGCAGGTGTCTCAATTACTGGCATTACCAGCAACGAATCCGAGGCTTAGAAGACCGCGGGAGGAGGGAGAGACTAGAGAGGAAGTGCCTAGAGGAGAGGAAGACATCCAGATTTCAGAGGGGAGGTAAGATGCATTAATATGCTAAGTGGGATTGCGGGGTGGGCAGTTTGTTGTTTTAAAACCTGGACAAACACAAATTCCCCTAATTTTAAAAAAATGCGTAGACACTTACACAGTCCTCTAAAAAGAAGATTTGTCCAGGGAAACCCAAATGAATGATAATCTTAGCCCTATATTATTGGTCAAACCAAAAATCTTCCATCAGCTCCAACTAATTTATAATGCTGCAACACCAAGCAGCATAGCCACATCACAGCTTTCTACAAAAACCATACTAGCTACTAGTACACTACAGGACATATTTAAATATCTTTGATACTCAAGGTCAACATACAAAATGGGCCAGATTACCTACAAAATAAGTTAGCCTTCTACATACTATGAGGCCTCTAAGGTCCTGTCAAGGAGTATCACTATCTGTACCCTCATCAAAGGAAGTCTTCTCATAAGCAGCCCCAACACTCTGTAACTCAGTCCAAGAAGGGCTACAATTAACTGAAGACTACCGCTACTTCAAGAAACAAGTGAAAGCCTGGCTCTTTAGACCAGTTCCACATACTGTATTAAACTGCACATATAATTTGCCTTCAATTTAGCCAAACATTTATCACAATGACTTTGTCCTACCCATCTTATCTGCCTACATATCTCAACTGCACTTGCCCTTGGATGCCTATTAAGATACTTCACTGTTATTGCACAGCTATTGTGAGCATCATATCCATGTTAACTGAATGATTTAATGCATGCCTTTTAAATGTATTTCATTTGTATAGTGCTGACATTGTATCAAGGGAGCCAAGGTCAGTGCGAGCAGCAAGGGGAAGATATTGCTCGCACCAGCGAACATTTAAAGAGGTACACCGGGAGGGGGAGAGGCACCAACACCTCCCCTCCCCATGAAGAGGGCACCTGGGGCGGTCCGCCTCCCGGCCCCTCTTACTACATCACTACCAGGAACTCTGTTCATCAGGTAAAATGTCCCTTATCTGTACCCTTCTCCTCTACTGCCAACTCCAGACGCCATTCCTTCTATCTTGCTGCACCATATGCTTGGAATAGACTGCCTGAGTCAAAACATCAAGCTCTCTCTCTGGCAGTGTTCAAAAATCTAGGCTAAAAGCCCACTTTCTCAAGGCTGCTTTTAACTCCTAACTCTTACCAATGTCTGTTTTATCATTCCCTCTGTGAGAAATTCCCTAATCCCTATTTATCCCATTTGTCTGTTTTGATTAGATTGTAAACTCTCTCAAGCAGGGATTGTCTCTTACATGTTTAATGTACAGCGCTGTATATGTCTGGCAGCGCTATAAAAACGACAGTAGTAGTAGTAGTAATAGACAAGGCAGAGCAAGGGCCTTGAACCCTACATAGGGGACTCCAAGCCTGCCTCAGGCTGAAGGAGGAATAGCCTGACATGGGTTGGGAGGCCATCTGAGGTTTCAGCCCTAAACATCTGCATTTCTAATACCAGCCCTAGGGGCAGGAAGCAATTATCAGCCAAACTGGTGCTAGGAGTTGTGGAAGTTATTAGGGACAGTTCCTATTGGGCAATTGATGAAAACAGAAGGAGAGGAAGGTTGCACTTATATATTAATGTAACATTATTAGATTTAGAGACTATGGTAAGTGTGTGTAGGGTTTAACCACGTATTTATATTTGAGCCAGGAGAAGGAGTGTAATTGGTCGGTCCTGCCCTACACAGATGTTAAACTGCCAGTGCCAATCCTGGGGAGATAACCTGCTGCAATAAAAGCATTTGCTTGCCTCACCTCCAAAGCTACCAGGAAAAAAAAAAACAATGATAAAGCGCTTGGGCAGACGGAGATTAAAGTAGAATCCAGAACTTCTCACACCTTACGTCCACAGCCTCTCCAAGCAGCTGCTACAACGTAAACAAGAGACGAAAACAACCCGGACACTCCTGCTTTCAATCTAGTCCCTGTCGCAACGTATGCCCCAAGAGAATCCGTGACATGCAGAAGACGAAAAATATTTGTAACCCCTTCATAAGTATCATGCCGCCTAGGAAATCAGACGTGCCAAGTTCTCTTAGCCAGGCAATACGTCTAACGGATTTCTAAACCTACGACAAAGAGTTCACACAGAGAGTACTGGAATCCAGGAGCTCCTGCAGTCCGTTATCGAGACTCACCATAGCCATAGACTGCAGGTTGACGGGAGCACCACTGTTCTCCACTCCATCCCTACTATCCCCTTCGTCCGCCATTTTGAAAATCACTAATACTTGCCCCCCTACCTGCAAGCTAACCGGAAACCCGTTGCCGAGGAGACAGCGCGAGACAATCACGCCTTCCGGCTCGTTCACGGCAGAGTGGCAGTCTTCAGAAGAGAAGGCAGGAAAGAGTTGTGGGAAGCTAAGTGCTTAACGGCAGCGTGGCTTTTATCTGAAGCGCCTGGTTACTAGGCTCTTTTAACTGAGGAGGAAAGTGTGCATAGCTTTCTGTGGCCAAAGAGCTCTTTTTTTGCTCAGGAATAACTTTTCAGGCAAAATAACTTCAGAAATTACATGGAATAGGATTAAACTTGGCACGTCGCGGGGAGAAAACCCACAACTATTCAAGAATGGGCAGAATTCAATAAGGTACATAGAATAATGGGATCAAAAATGACATGTCGTGACATGCGGTGGAGAGACAGTAAATAGACATGCGTTCCAAAATGGACCACATTGAATCTGGGTTCCAGAGAAAGTAATCTCCCTTTTCCAAAAACAACTGCATTTGTTTGAAAAGGAGTTCTAGCTGTGAATCTTAGCATGTATGCATTTAGTTAGTTTAGTTTTATATCCTGTCCTCCCCAAAGAGCTCAGAACCCACCTTTTTTATATAGCCTTCAATCCTTAACCCTACTCCTCTGCCCTCCAACCCAGCCAGCTGATTAACGGTTCCCCTTAACTGTATCCATAACATCCTGTATGTTTGTCTTGGCTGTTTAGATTGTAAACTCTTTCAAGCAGGGATTGTTTCTTCTTCTTTGTGACATTACAGCGCTGTGGAGTCTGGTAGCGCTATATAAATAATACTAGTAGTAGAACGGGTTACAATTTACATTCAGTTCCTGCAGCGAAAAGCACACATTTCCCAAACTCAGGTCATTTCACTTAAATCCATTAGAGGGATCGGGAGAGCAGGCTTTCTCCCAGAAAGCAACACATAACCCTCTTTACAGGGGTGTCAAACTCAGGGCTCCTTTTACAAAGGCGCGCTAGTGGTTTAACGCGCATAATACTGCGCGCTAAACTGCCGGCGCGCAAGCCGCTACCTCCTCCTCTTGAGCAGGCGGTAGTTTTTATGCCAGCGCAGGGGTTAGCGCGTGATGAAAAGTCATGTGCGTTAACCCCGCTAGTGTGGCTTAATAAAAGGAGCCCTCAATCACATAAGGGGCCAAAATCTAAAACACTGGCTTAGTAGAAGTATAGGGTTACAATCTCTCCAACCCCACCCCAGCTCTGTGATGTAAACAAAATGAATTAAAAAAACTTTTCCTTTCTTTTAGAACCTAGTTCACACTTGCTGTCTAACACCAGCTCTGACAGGATACACATTTCAAATCTGAAATATTGTAATCACAAAATAGAAAATAAAATTATTTTTTCTACCTTTTGTTGTCTGGTCATTATTCAAATCATGTTGGTCCCAGGCTCTAGTTTTTCTTTGTCTTCTGATAAATCGCTTGCCAGGGTCTCCTGCCCATTTGTCATTTTCTTCTTTCTCGATGCTATCCATCCATCTTCCATCTCTGTCATCCCCTTCCATTTCCCTTCCCTCCCCCAGATATCTGGCACCTTTCCTTTTTTTTTCTCCATCCCCACAGCTGCAGCGATGTACCCCACCATCCCCAGATCCAACCATCTCTCCTTTTCTCAACTACCCTTTCATCCAGCATCTCTCCCTCCTTCCTGACCACCCCAGGGTCCACCATCTCTCCCTTTCTCTTCCCAACTATCCTCTTATCCAGTATCTCTATCCCCCCTACATACCATCCCTTGTATCCAACTTCTCTCCCTTTCTGTTCCTTCCCTCCCTCCATTCCATTGTCCACCATCTCTCTCCCTCTGCTCTGTTTTTAGACCTATTATTTCTTCTCCTCCCTCCACCCTTAGTCAGGCATATGCACATCACTTTGGACTCCTCCCCTTCCCTCCCTTCGTGTATTTCTACACCTGCCCCCCCCCCCCCCGAAGGCCTGCATGTTTTCCCCTTTCTTTCTAATGTCCTCTGGCTTCCCAGTCTCGCCTTCAAAGCAGCCTGCAGAGGATCGACGGTCAGCTGTAGCGATCCTAGCAGGCTGCCATCAGTCTCCGCAGAGGGAGCGTGCTGCGAAGGCTGACAGCAGTCTGCTAGGATCCCTACAGCTGACCGGCGATCCTCTGCAGGCAGCTTTGAAGGTGAGACCGGGAAGCCGGGAGAGAGATGGTGAACAATGGGATGGAGAAAGGGAAGGAACAGAAAGGGTATTTTCTCACAGGCCAAATCTAATTACATTCCAGGCTAGATTTTGACACCTCTGCTCTAAGACCTATTCCACCAACCACCAGGGTGGGAGGAAGGAGAGCTCAGGAAACTTTCCCTTTACCTGGAAGTTTGGGGTATGGCAGCTAGCTCTTAAATGCTAATGCAAAGTTTCAAGTTTCAATTTATTTCATATACCACTAATAATAAAACCAAAGTTAATCTAAGCAGTTTACAGTAAAAACTGTAATTGTATATAACATAGGGAATTGTAATTGTATATAACATGGGGTAAGGAACAAATTGTATATTGTTATTGTATATAACATGGGGAAGGGAACAAAAAAAACAAATTCAAACGACAAGACAAAATAGAATACATGAGGGAAGAGTAAGATTGGATAGGTTATAACATAGGCGGAAGGGGGACACAGGGGCCGTGGTCTCCCCAAAAATTGGCAGTGGCTCTGCTCCCCCACTGGTTGGTGTGTATTAGTTATTTCCTTTCTTCCCCCTAGTGGGACCCTGCTGCACAACTGCTTTCTAACTTTTGACTTTCACTTCCCCACACCTGCCTCCTCACCGGTGTTTGTTTTGTTTTTTTTAATCCGGGCTGCGTCAACAAGATCAGCTGCCCCAGAAGTCGTCATTCAGCAGTGATTACATGTTTCCACATAAGTGGGCTGCTGCTGAATAAAGGATTCCAAAGCAGGCCGATGGCAGCACGCTGATCTTGATGTTGCCCGAGATTTTTAAAAAAACCCCACCAGTGAGGAGGTAGGAGTGGGGAAGTCAGGAGTTTAGAGTCTAAAGTCAAAAGCCAGAAAGCAGTCGTGCGGCACGGTCCCGCTAGGGGGGAAGGAAGGAAATAACTGATACATGCCACGGGCTGGGGATAGGGAGTTGGGAAAGCAGGGAGGACAGATGCTCAGGGGCTTGACGAGGTTGGGAAAGGCAAATACTGCACGTACTGGGAGAGGGTTGGGAAGGACAAATGCATGGGCTGGGGGGAGGGGTTAGGAAAGAAGGAGAAGAGAGATGCTACACAGGTGGGGTAGTGGGAAGGGAGAGAAAGAAATGCTGTCAGAGGGGGAGGGAAAAGGAATGGAGAATTGTTGGACATAGATGTGTAGAGGGAGAATTGTTGGACATGATAGTGGTGGAGAGGAAGGAGGGAAAAATATTGGATGTTGAAAGGGAAGGGTGGGAGATGGAAAGGGATGTAAGAGGGAGCAATGTTGAACATGGTGGTGGAGAGGGTTGATGGAAGGAGAAATTTGGGCCGTGGGGAGGGACAAAGGAGGCTTTACAGGAGCCAAAGGATGAGATGGAGAAATGTTGCATTTGGCAGGAGAGGGGGTTGGAAAAGATGCACTCTGGATCCCCCCCTTCTCTCTCTCCTTTCCCACTCCCTGTGCAGCAAGGGGGGAAATGGGAGAAAGAGGAAGAAACGCAGAAAAAGCCAAGAAAAACAGAAACTGGAACCAACTTGATGGAAAAATAAATCCCTAGACAACAAAAGTTTTAAAAAAAAAAAAGTATTGTCTGAAATGTGTTAGTTTTGCAGACATCTTTGTATTCTATTAAACAGAAAAGGAAATGCATTTCTAGTTTTATGCAGCCCGCAGTGACTGTGCACCTGACACTATGGTGAAACCCTCTCCAGAACCTCCTTGAGTCCCGACTCCCCACCTACCACCTCCCTGCCGCTGAAATTTAAAATTTTCAGGCAGCCAACGCGAAGCCAGCCTCCCGCCTGCCCTGGAAATTTTCTTTCTGCAGCGTCCTGCCTACATGGAAAGAGGATGTGCTGCAGAAAGAACACTTCTCGGGCAGGCCAACGGCAGAAGGCTGGCTTCACGTCAACTGCCCGAAGATTTTAAATTTCAGCAGCGGGGAGGTGGTAGGTGGGGGAGTCAGGGACTGTCATACCGTAGGATCCAGCTGAGAGGGGAGGGCTGGGGTTGGGAATGAGGGAAGGACATGCTACAACCATATGGCTCCAGAAAAAAGGGGACGGATTGAGACATCTGGGTTTTACTTCCATTGAAAGCAATGGAAGTAAGGAGAACAGATTGAGACATCTTGGTTGCTTTCAATGGAAGTAAAACCCGGATGTCTCAATCCGTCCCCTTTTTCTGGAGCCATATGGTCACACTATAAGGGAGCAAGGACAGATGCTGCACAAGCTGGGAGGGGGTAGGGAAGGACAGAGGCTGCATGGGATGGGGGTTAGGAAGGGAGGGAAAGAGACGCTGCTGGTGGGTGAGGGAAGAGAAAAAAAAAATCTTAGACATAGGTGTGTGGAATGGGAGATCCCAGCCAGTTGGTGGAAGGGAAATTAGATACAAGTTATTACATGCAACATGGTAAACCCAGGACTGGATCCAGTTGACAGCCTAAAAAAAAAAAAGAGAAAGCTTGGAACTGGCAACTCCTGCAAAGTGCATCTCACTTCCACAGTCAGGGGCATCAGGTGACCTCCGATTTATAGTCTCCTACCCACTGAATTCTAGGCTGTATGTCCCATAATGTATCCGGATAGATCTGACAGAAGGCTAGGACTAGCTTTAAAAAAAAATCTCTCTTGGAACTGGTTAAATTGGAAGCTCTGTAATTCAGATCAGATTTTTTTGTGATCCCCCCACCTCCTTAGACATTCCTGAAAGTTTCTTGACTACAGTACTGTATACCCTTACATCTTTCCTTCATACTGTAGCACGTTTTGTGCGCTCTACTTCAGAATATGAATTATAGACATCCATCCACATGCAAATGATACAGTCAGAAAGCAAAATAAAATTCCTAGGCAGACAGAGACGCAGTTTGTCTCCTTCGGAGTCCTTCACTAGAAGCTACTGTTTCGTGGCGCTGTCTCTCCAGGTTATATCAAATATCGCAGACGTTTTTGCATTGATTCAGACTGGTCAGAATCCTCCAATTGGATCATAGAGATGAGGACATAGAGGGGGTCATTGGTAATGGAATACGCGTGTCCTGTAGACCCGGACGACGTCATAAAGCAGGAAGTTGCTGCTCTTTAATTTGGATCGATGCCGGTTTAGCGCAGGACAATGTTGTTGAAGATCTTAGCGGGGCTGTTAGTTGCGGCTGTAATGGCGATATTACTGGACCTTTACAACACTGCGGAGGTGCCAAAACAGCATCAGAGGTGGCAGTCGCAGTTCCCGGCACCTGGTGCAGAGGCTTTTAATGTCTTCTGGGTGGTACAGGTAAGTTTCAAGTTTATTAGGTTTTTATATACCGCCTATCAAGGTTATCTAAGCGGTTTTACAATCAGGTACTCGAACATTTTCCCTATCTGTCCCTGTGAGCTCACAATCTATCTAAAGTACCTGGGGCTATGGAGGACTGAGTGACCTGCCCAGAGTCACAAGGAGCAGCGGAGGTCACCTGATGCCCCTGACTGGAAGTGAGATGTACTTTGCAGGAGTTGCCAGTTCCAAGCTTTCTCTTTTATTTATTTTAAGGCTGTCAACTGGATCTAGTCCTGGGTTTACCATGTTGCATGTAATGACTAGTATCTAATTTCCCTCCCACCAACTGGCTGGGATCTCCCACTCCACACACCTGTGTCCAAGAATTTTCTTTTTCTCTTCCCTCGCCCACCAGCAGCATCTCTTTCCCTCCCTTCCTAACCCCCAACCTATGCAGCCTCTGTTCTTCCCTATCCTCTGAGGGCATCCGGGCCCGGCATGTCCTCCCCCTTCACCTCCACTCACGTTTTTGGTATAGGGGAATGCCGGCTGCGGCAGTGACTTTGAAACGCAGCCTGCGGCCTTCCTCGTGCAGCGGTCTGTCCAGGCTGAAAAAGGAAGTTGCATCATTAGGTAGGGAGGCCGCAGGGTGCATTTCAGAGGCGGTGTTGAAGGCTCCCCACACCTTCCCCGTCCCCCCCACCCCGGGTCACTATTATTTTAAATGTTATGGCAGCCCTGGCGCTGTATCCACCAGATGAAACTTCTTACCTCGGCCTGCCCCGGAACAATTCATGCAGCAGCCACCCGCCTAGGCGGGAACATGAAGTCGCTGCTGAATGAAGAGTTCTGGGGCAGGCCGAGGTTAGAAGTTTCATCTGGTGGATATAGCGCTGCGGCTGCCATAACATTTAAAATAATAGCGATCCAGGGGGACAGGCAGGCAGGCAGGTGTGGGGAAGTCTGGAGTTGATGGTGCCACAGGGTCCCACTGAGGAGAGGGAGGAAGGAAGGAAGGAAAAGGAGGAACTGAAGCATTTGCAATTTTTTGGGAGGCCACAGCCCCTGTAGTCCACCCCCCCTCCCGACGCCTATGAGTTCAGCATGCATGTAAAAAATTAAACTTGTCGCTGAACAAAGGCATAGATTCTCAAAAAATCCACATTAAAAAATGACTGCCATCGCAGCGGTTCTGGTGGTGATTTAATAAAGCGAGTCATTCTCCAAAAAACGCTCATTCAAATGAGGTTGGCAGAGAATAGCAAAGACTCACTAAATTTGCATGTGTCCATCACTGGTGATAATGATGAGCACATGGGCAGAATAAATGCAAAAACACAACAGCAGGAGAGATGTCCAGTCTCTCCCACTGCCAACTCCCCCCCCCCTCGTGTAGTGGGAGAGATGCCTATTCTCTCCTGCCACAAACACCACCCCACCCCGAATGAGGAGAGATGGCCACTCTCTCCCACTGCCTAGTGACACTCCCCCCCCCCCCCAAGCAGCAGGAGAGATGCCCAATTTCTCCTGCTGCCACACAACACCCCCCCTCCCGTGCCTCCAATAACCTGTATCCTCTCCCTCTTACCTTGATTTTAGATCACTGACCAGAGGGATGCCTACTCCCTCCGGCCAGCTGGCCTGCCTCTTCAAAATGGGCCTTCCACTACCTCGTGCATCTCTAGTAAGGGGCCTAAGGTTCTGATTGGCGCAGGTTGTTTAAGGCCCCTCCTATGGGTGGGACCTTAGATGTCTATGCCAATCAGAGCATTAGGCTCCTCGCTGATGCATCTGGGGAGGAGCCTAAGGCCCTGATTGGCCCAGACACATAAGATCCCTCCTATAGGAGGGGCCTTAAACAACCTGGGCCAATCAGAGCCTAAGGCCCCTTCTTGGTGCATCCCAGGAAGCACTAACGAGGGGAAAGCCCATTTGAAGAAGTGAACTAGCTGGCCAGAGGGAGTAGGCATCCCTCCGGTCAGCGATTAAAATCAAGGTAAGGGGGAAAGGGTGCGGGTCGTCGGAGGCATGGGGAGTGTTGTAAGGCAGCAGGAGAGACTGGGTATTTCTCCCGCTGCTGGAAGGGGGGGGGGGTTGCTTGGCAGCAGGAAAAAGTGGCAACTCTCTCGCTGCTGGGGTTATAAACAATGCTGTCACTGTACCAGCACCCCTAGACCAGTCGCTGATTTTTGTTGCCAGAAGCCTACGCTGCTCTTGGAGAATGGCTCAGTGATATTGAAGAATCCACCAGAGTGCTCATTTCAGTATTGAAGAGCCTATTTGCATGGCAGTGTTAGAGACTGCTAGAAAGCTCGAGACCACAATAAGCTGTTTTGATAATCCGCCGCTAAAATGTGTGCATGCTAAACCATCGGAAACCAGTTTACCAATCACATTAAATTTTTTTTGTTTGTTTGTTTGTTTTTAAATTCTTTATTGATTTTTAAAACTTAAATAGTGCAATACAACAAATGTAACATATAAAAATACAATAAAAGCACATTCAACTTACACATGTTTTTTAATCAACCATTTTCCCCCACCCAATGATTATTCAATAAAACACAATAACATAGATTACCACAAAGAAACCATACCCAAATCTAATTACTAATATCTCCCATCCAGTCACCCACCCCCAAATGTAAGTACCCTAGAACTAATCTAAGACCAAAATAATCCCCCCCCCTCCCTACCCTGGATATGTACCTAAATAAACCAAAACTAATTCACATCAATAATCAATTACAAAGATGTAACATAAGATGTCAATGGGCCCCATATCAAATTAAATATATTTCCATGTCCCAAATTATCAGCGTTTATCCTTTCAAGTCTATAACTGGAGCAAAGACTTGCCCACCAGAATGAAAAATTTAAACGATCAAAGTTTTTCAATTTTTGGGTGATCATCTGGATGGCTGTCCCAGTCATTATAAGGAAAAGACGGCCTTTATATTGATCTATAGAGGGCTTGCCTTAACATGTAATATTGTACCACAAATGACAATAGAACAACAGATGATCCAGTGTCCCGATGTCTAAATGCCATTTTCCGCTCTGTCAATCTAAGCTGTGCCGGATGATTTGGAGGTTCACAGCGCAGTCCAGCCGTTCCTGAAGAAGGGGGTTTTCACCCCCGAAACGGAGTCCCGTTGGACGTATTTACATCTGCTGGCTGTTTGTTTCCACGGAGAAGCTAAGTACTTCCCGTTGGTTTTTTGAGCTTTGCTGGATATGGACGCTTGATACTGTACTTTGGCCCCCTGGATAAGGGGTAGAGACAATTGCAGTGAATGGTAGAGTGTGGTTTTTTTATTTCTTTATATATATTTTTTCACACTCAGCACTGTTGGGTGCATTGTAATCACTTAAATTAGCATGGAGTAGAGCCCGGGGATGTTTCACAGTTAACACTCTTCTGGGTGTAAGCCAGTGACAGCCTTTTCCCCTGGGTGTTTCCAGCGGGTGGCTGTGTGACTGAGGGCTCTTCCGTGCACACAAAATTTATTGCAGATTGCTTTGAGTAGTTTTACCATTCTTGCTCTTGACTCTCCCCCTTATCTAGTTTTATTTCTTGGGGTTTGGGAGGTTTTTTCCTTTTTTGTGATTTTTCTACCTCCCATTTATTTTTGGGTTTTGCGACTACTCTAAATGACAGTGCCAGCATCTATTAGATTTAGAATTATCTAACTTGTGCAACCTAACAGGGGTCCAAAAAGATCTGTGTAACAGAAAAAAACATGTTTGTCTTATAGATGCTGACGCTGTATATTTCATCCTCCAAGTCCAAATTCGTGGCCATCGAGACACAGAAATATACTGCTTTATCTCAATGCTCCAAATGTCACGAAGACCATTTTTTTGGTTTTTTGTTTTTTTCAAGAACTCAGATATTAATTTATACCACCTGGCAGCCTGATGTCCTAATGAATCTGTCTAGAAGAAAAGAATCTGCAGACTACAATAATTTTTTAGATTTTGCCAATTAGGGAACCCCTTCTGAATGGCTTGCTTCAACTGCAACCACTTATAATTTTGAGAGTTAGCTATACCAAATTTTTATTGCAGTTGTGAAAACTCAAGCATTTTTCCATTTGAGATAACATCATAAGAATTGCCGCTGCTGGGTCAGACCAGCGGTCCATCATAACAAGCAGTCCACTCACGCGGCGGCCCTCTGGTCAAAGACCAGTGCTCTGACTGAGACTAGCCCTACCAGCACACGTTCTTTTTCAGCAGGAACTTGTATAACTTTGTCTTGAATCCCTGGAGGGTGTTTCCCCTATGACAGACTCCAGAAGAGCATTCCAGTTTTCCACCACTCTCTGGGTGAAGAAGAACTTCCTTACGTTCGTACGGAATCTATCCCCTTTCAACTTTAGAGAGTGCCCTCTCGTTCTCCCTACCTTGAAGAGGGTGAACAACCTGTCCTTATCTACTAAGTCTATCCCCTTCAGTACCTTGAATGTTTCGATCATGTCCCCTCTCAATCTCCTCTGTTCGAGGGAGAAGAGGCCCAGTTTCTCTAATCTTTCGCTGTACGGCAGCTCCTCCAACCCCTTAACCATCTTGTTCGCTCTTCTCTGGACCCTTTTGAGTAGTACCATGTCCTTCTTCATGTACGGCGATCAATGCTGTACACAGTACTCCAGGTGAGGGTGCACCATTGCCCAGTACAGTGGCATGATAACCTCCGATCTGTTCGTGATCCCCTTCTTTATCATTCCTAGCATTCTGTTCACCCTGTTCACCCACCGCATATTGCACCGACGGCTTCATCGACTTGTCAATCAGAACTCCCAAGTCCCTTTCCTGGGAGGTCTCTTCAAGTACTGCCCCAGACATCCTTTATTCGTGCATGATATTTTTGTTACCGACATGCATCACTTTACACTTATTACATTGAATCTCATCTGCCATGTTGATGCCCATTCCTCGAGCCTGATTATGTCACGTTGCAGATCTTCGCAATCCCCCTACGTCTTCACTGCTCTGAATAACTTTGAATCGTCCACAAATTTAATCGCCTCGCTCATTGTATCTATGTCCAGATCATTTATAAAGATGTTGAGCACGGGTCCAAGCACCGAGCCCTGTGGCACCCCAATGGTGACGCTCTTCCAGTCCAAGTATTTTCCATTTACCCCCACTCTCTGTTTCCTATGCTCCAGCCAATTTTTAATCCACATGAGTATTTCACCCTCGATTTCATGGCTCGCAATTTTTCGAAGTAGTCGTTCATGTGGAACCTTGTCAAACGCCTTCTGAAAGTCCACATATACAGTGTCGACCGGGTCGCCCTTGTCTATCTGCCTGTTTACTCCCTCGAAGAAGTGCAGCAAGTTTGTCAGACAAAATCTGCCTTTGCTGAAACCGTGCTGGCTGGTCCTCTTCAGACTGTGTCCGTCAAGGTGATTAATGATGCAGTCCTTTATCAGCGCCTCTACCATCTTTCCCGGTACCGAGGTCAGACTCACCGGTCTGTAGTTTCCTGGGTCTCCAAGTGTTCGAATCCCTGCTTGCATCCATTGCTTCCAGAATATCCCAGACTTGCCAATTTGAATCTTGGAGTTTAACCATATGGACTGATATGTGGATTTCTCTACTGGAGTATCTATTAATTTGTTAATAAATTTCAAGGTTTTTCAGGTGTCAATTAGAATACTATTGTCTTTTACATAACTAGGTGATTTGATACTCAACACATGGAACAGTCTCAATGGGGACATCAATTGCCATTCTAAGTATAACCAATCTGGGAGATTTTCCATGAGCTTGGGGATACCTATAAAAGTTGGGAAAATTTACCCCACCGCTGCAATTGGTTTTTGTAATGATACTAAAGCAATTCGAGTAGTTTTACCCAGCCAAATAAACTTTACCCAGCCAAATAAATTTCTTATAAAAGGACCCCTGAAAGAAAACTGGCTGCATGCCCATTTGGTAGTAAACCACAGGCAAAATCATCATCTTAACTGTTTGAACTCTCACCCACCAAGAGAGATACGACCATGGAGATGATGCGGTATACAAACCTAAGGATTAGATTAGATTAGAGATGTAAGGGGTTCCATTGCTCACACATTTCTGTGACCTTCAGCAATAAGGATCTTTAATTTACTTTCATTGTTTCTTCTAGCGTTTTCTGAATCCAAATGCCTAAATATTTTATACCCTCTTCTTTCCAAAGAAAAGGTAATGTGTCAAATAATCCTTTTGGACAGTGAATATTTAGCGGAAGAACCTCAGATTTATTCCAGTTTATTGTTAAAGATTCTGCCATAGTACCTGAGATGCAACATTAGTTAGTTGATCCTGATATAAATTTAATAGATGAGGTAATAGGGTAATCTGAAATGATTTGTAAAACTCTACAGTGAAACCATCACCACCACATTAAAGTTTAAATCGCATAAAGTTTTGAGAATCTGACCCAAAATTATTTGTAGTAATTTCTCAATATTAATGAGAACTAAAAGGTTCTGGAATGCCTTCCTTCCCTGATGTGCTATTTTGGAAAGGAAATGCATTGGTGGTGGTGGGGGGGGGGTTGCTTTCACTACATATGGACGAATGATTGAAGACTGGCCTGGAAAAGAAGCCTTTGCAGCATTAAGGGAAAAAGGCTACATCACATGATAGAGGAAGGTTACACTATTGCAATAAGGGAAAGGTTACATTGTTGCAAGTGAGACAGTAGATATAATGTTTTGAAGATGACTGCTACATTGTCTCGGAGAGAGGGTGAGGTCCCTGAGTTGAAAGGAAAGAATAGGTTTTGTTTTCAGTTTTTTCCTGAAGATGTGATAGTTCAGTTCTGTTCTTATGATCATCTACAATAGTATATCGCAAACTGTGTGCCGCAGCACACCAGTGTGCCTCCTGAGATTTCTGGTGTGCCGTGACACACTGGCGAGGAGGAGAGTCGTCCACGCCAGCTGCCTGCCTACAGGACATGCCTCTCGCAGCGAGAAGCACATCCTGTAGGAAGTCAGCCAGCACAGATGACTTTCCTCCTGGCCAGCGTCTCTCCTCTTCTCCCTGCACCTCCCAGATCTCTCCACCGGTGGGATCGCGGCCAGATGAGTCTCCGCCCATGCATGGACATTGATGGATACCTTCCAGCTGGGGCACTGAATTTAGTGTGCCACCAGCTGGAAAATTTGCGAGATACTGATCTTTAAGATGCTGTACTTCTCTCCTCAAAGCCAGGGCCGTGGGTTCTGCCTCTGGGAAGGCTTCCGGGTCAGCTGTGGGCTGCATGCAGGCCATGGCTTTGAGAAGTATGGTAGGGAGTTGTCCAGAGGAGGTAATGTCCACGGAAGAAAAACAAGTGAGAATAGAGCGCGTTGGAACACGGAAGGGAGGAAGAGGGGCATGTTGGGATACGGAAGGGAAAAACAGGACCGTGGTTCATAAGTATGAGTCTGATGCAAGTTGGGCATTCTTAAACCAGGGACTGCCTGTATTCCAAGCCTGGTAGGGTGGCCGAGTCAATTATGGATATATTAAAAGAACTCTTGTAGATTAGAGCTATGCCACCTCCTCTTTTGCCAGGTCTTGGAGTATGTAGGATACTGTAGTTTAAGGGGCAGAGTTCTGGGCAGTTTGCTTCTTTGAGCCATGTTTCAGTGAAGAAGGCGAAGTCTATTCAGTTCATTTAGCAGCAAGAATTTGTTTGATACTGATCTGGGGTTGGAGTTAGGCAGAGAGCTTCAGGAGCTGCTTCTACTTTAGGTAGAATTTTGGTAGGGCTTTTTGTCCTGCCTTGGTCCGCACAAAGGTCCACATGTGGCCCTTTGGCAGTGGCCCGCCTGTCACATGACCCTTTAAAGAGCTACTTGGCCGGGACCTGGAGGGTGGTAATAATAATAACTTTATTCTTCTATAACGCCATAGTCAGATGACTTCTAGGCGGTTCACATCGAAGAGGGCTGGACAATCAGCGAATTACAGAATGCAAGAAGTGAGGGTACAACTTATTACACAAGAAATAGATAAAAGGAAAATAAGAAACTTGAGTAAGAAATATGGTTCTCATGTATGCAACCAGGGAATAGAAGCTGAACAATCAACGAGTTGCAGAATGTGGAAAATGAGGGAACAACATATTACACAAGAAATAGACAGAGGGAAAATTAAACTTAGGAAGTTTGGTGAGGCTTCTGTTTAGGAGATGAATCTGTCAAACAGTACAGTTTTAATTTCTCTCCGAAAGGCACCTTAGGTCAGCCTGGCTCCATTGATGAAATTACCAAGCCAGAACTGCTGTTTGCTTGCTTGGAACATGAAGGACCTGTCCAAAAAGGACTTGTATTTGCAGCCAGTGATCCTTGGGTATGCAAATATGTTATCCCAGGATAAGCAGGCAGCCTATTTTTACATATGGGTGATGTCATCGACGGAGCCCCATTGCGGAAGCCTTACAAGCAGGCTTGCTTTTAGAAACTAGAAGTTTCGAGTCAGCTGCACCGCGCATGCGCAAGTGCTTTCCCGCCCAGCACAGGGCGCATCTCCTCAGTTCTCAGTTTTCCATAGAGCCGAGAAGTCCCTCTTTGACTCTCTGCGTTTACCTTACTTACTTCGTGCCTTCTCTCACCACGGTTTGTGTTCTTTTTCTTCACAAATCACTGTATTTCTTTTATTTCTAGTTAAAAAAAAAAAAATTTATTTCTTCCATTCGGCTGCCGGGACAGGCCGCTCGGCCGCAGCCCAGGGGCTTCAACTTTGCGGCGGCTGTTTTTCCTCCTATGTCCCGGCCAGCAACAGGCTTCAAGAAGTATAGCCAATGTCAACATGCGATTTCTCTCATGGACCCACACAGTAGGTGCCTCAAGTGCCTTGGGCCAGACCATCACCCGAAGTCATGCGAGCAAGTGTGCTATTCTTCAACCTCGAGCCCTTAAACGTCATCTACTTTCAGTGGAGAAGCTCTTCGGGATGGATTCGACCACTTCCTCGACTCCGAAGCCAACCTCGGTCTCGCCTTCGACCAAGGGTCCTCCTGCCTCCACTGCTTCGACCTTGAGCCTCATCAGACCTTCTTCGTTTGCAGTGGCTCTTTCCTCGACGACATCTGCTGTATCTTCCCCCATATCCTCAGGTCAGATAGCTCAGCAGAAAGTTCCAGTGGTGGTGCTTAAGGTGCCTAAGACTTCCAAGTTGAAGCACATTTCCACTGCCTCTGTGGAACCTCCAGCCAAAGCAGGTGGTCCGGTTTCAGATGCGGATCCATCCTTGCCGACTTCTTTCCAGACCATGTTAGAGAAGCAATTCACTAATATGGGACTGAAGCTTGTTACTCTAATCCAGCCTGAGCATTCTGCAGACTCCCGTGAGGTCGAGCCTCTTCCTATTCCTCAGTCTGAGCCTACACACTCTATGCAGAGAGTAGAGTCTCTGCGAGTGTCTGGTCTGGCATCTATGCACGTGAAGCAAGGAGCAGATTCTTTGCAAGTTCCTCGACAGAAATCCTCACACTCCATACAAGGAGCAGAATCTTTGGAAGTGCATCAAGGTTCCTCCATCAAGCTTCTGGAGCTTCGATCCACAGCTTCCAGCCTTATCCATTCTTTGGTGGCATTGACTGCTTCCATCTCCGGGGCGAAGTCTCCTCGATCCTCAAGATCTGCTTCCAAACACCATTCTCACCGACGATCGAGGCCTTCCTCGAGGCATACTTCCAGGCATAGCTCTTCTTCCAAAGAGCCTCCTTCTTCAACGAAGCCTCGATCTACACCTTCCAGTTCTACTAGCCAACTGACTCCTTGATTGAGGTCTCTACTTCCACACCTCGAGGACTCAGCGGTTTCGATTGCTTTGTCCAAGTCTCCCTATTTTTTTATGCCTTTTTTCCTGCCGAAGCTTCATCTTTGACCCAGGCTGCCTTGACGACCTCGAGTCCTTCTCAAGGCAAGGCATTGGCGGATCAGCATCTTTCTCCTCTTTTCTTCGTCAGATGGCAATTGACTTGGACCTTCAATTGGATTCTGGTTCCAAATAGTCTAAGGAGTATCTCAGTCATGCATCTTCCTCAGCCTCCAGCAGAGTCACTTAAGCTTCCTCTTCACAAGCTTTTGTCTTACTTTTACCAGATGCCTGGAGACTCCTTATGCAATTTCAGCTGTTCCAGGCAAATTAGACTCTAGATATAAAACTCTCCATTGCAAAGGATTTGAGAATTCACAGTTATCTCACCAATCCCTACTTGTGGAGTCTTCCTTGAAAAGGTCCCATCCTTCCAAGGTTTATGCTACCGTTCCTCCTAGAAAGGAAGGGGAAACTATAGACAAATTTGGACATCGCATCTATCAAAATGCCATGATGTTCTCTAAAGTCCTTAATTACAATTTCCATTTTATCACTTATTTTGAGTTCCTCATTGCTCTTTTGCCTAAATTTCTCAGTTATTTAGATACTCAAAAGCACTTTGAATTTCAAGAAGTCATAGCTTCTCTATCACATCTACTTCAGTCTTCTTACAATGCCTTTGAGTTGTCTGCCAGGGCGGCTGCTTGTTCTGTAGCAATGCGCCGCCTTGCCTGGCTTCGTACCATTGACATGGATCCTAATCTTCAGGACCGCATGGCTAATATTCCTTGTGCAGGTAATGACCTCTTCGATGAATCTATTGAGGCAGCCACTAAGAAATTGTCTGAGCATGAAAAATCCTTTGCTTCTATTGTCAGACCTAAGCCAAAGCCAGCTCCTGCCAAGCCTGCACGCCCTCCTCCTATTTACTAGAGGCGTTTTGCTCAGAGAGCAGCTCCTTATACTTGCCCTCCTTCCAAGAAACAGCAGAATCAGAAGCAACAGAAATCTCAACCTTCTGCTGCACCTAAGGCTACACAGCCTTTTTGACTGTTTAAAACAGAGCATAACCTCCACCGTTCTGTCTCTGAACTATCTTCCCCCTATTGGAGGTCGTCTCCATCATTTTTATCACTGATGGGAGACAATCACATCTGACCTCTGGGTGCTGTCAATCATCAGAGAAGGATACTCTCTTCATTTCACTCAGGTTCCACCAGAGCTTCCTCCAAGAGAGTATCCTTCCAATCCATCCCAGACCGCCCTTCTTCTTCAGGAAGCTCAAGGTCTGCTTCGCCTCCATGCCATCAAACCAGTTCCTTTGGAACAGCAGAACAGGGGGGTTTTACTCCCGTTACTTCCTTGTTCCGAAGAAGACAGGCGATCTGCGGCCCATTCTGGATCTCAGGGTTCTCAACAAATTTTTAGTCAAAGAAAAATTTTGCATGTTATCCCTGGCATCCCTTTATCCCCTCCTAGATCAGAACGACTGGTTATGCTCTCGATCTCAAGGAGGCTTATACTCATATTCCCATTCATCCGGCCTCCCGCCAATATCTCAGATTTTGGGTGGGTAATCTGCATTATCAATACAGAGTGCTGCCCTTTGGCCTGGTTTCATCTCCCAGAGTGTTCACCAAGTGCCTGGTAGTGGTAGCCGCAGCTCTCAGAAACCATGGTCTTCAGGTATTTCCCTACCGGGATGACTGGCTCATCAAAGATTCAACATCTCAAGGGGTTATTGTAGCGATCCAACAGACTATGTGGTTCCTACAGAGTTTGGGATTCGAAATCAACTTTCCCAAATCCCAACTTCAACCCTCTCAGAATCTACAATCCATTGGAGCTGTTCTGGATACTATCCAACTCGGAGCATTCCTTCCACAACAGCATCTGGACTCTGGAAGTCCTCCTTCAACTCTGTCATACAGTGTCTTCCTGCTGCTCCATATCAGTGAGACACATGATGGTACTCCTGGGTCACATGGCCTTCACAGTAGACGTGACTCCTTTTGCCAGACTTCACCTCGGAATTCCTCGGACATTGGCATCTCAGTGGATGCAGGTTTGCGACCCACTTTCTCGACACATTGCAGTCACTCCTTCATTGAGACAGTCTCTCTCTGCTGGTAGATGCTCTCTTCCAATCTCTCCAGAGGCTTGCTGTTTCAAACACCCCCTCATCAGAAGGTCCTCACAACAGATTCCTCGACCTACGCTTGGGGTGCTCATCTCGGTACTCAAGGCCTCTGTACTCAAGGCCACTGGACCAGTACGGATTGTTAGTGTGTCATCAATCTGTTGGAACTCAGAGCGATTTTCAAGGCTCTCAAAGCTTTTCAACATCTTCTTCAAGATCAGGTAGTCCTAATTCAGACGAACAACCAAGTCACCATGTATTATGTCAACAAACAGGGAGGGACGGGATCTTCCTCCCTTTGTCAAGAAGCTCTGAAGGTTTGGGACTGGGCAATCTGCCGAAACACCTTCCTCAAAGCTGTCTACATCTAAGGGGCAAAAAATTGCTTGGCGGACAACTTGAGTCGTCTTCTGCAACCTCACGCATGGACACTCCATTCCTCACCTCTTCATCACATTTTTTCACAGTGGGGAACGCCTCAGATAGATCTCTTTGCAGCTCCCCACAACCACAAACTGCCTCAGTTCTGCTCCAGGATCTATTCTGCTCATTGCCTTGAGGCAGATGCTTTTCTTCTAGAATGGACGAATCTCTTCCTGTATGCATTCCCTCCATGATTCTGACTGCTTCTTAGTGGCCGAGACAACCTTGGTTCTCCTTTCTCCTTCAACTCAGCAGCAGGGAGCCTTACCTTCTAACAGTTTTTCCCTCTCTGATTACACAGAGTCAGGGATCTCTGCTTCATCCCAACCTGCAGTCTCTACACCTGACATATTAGTACCTCTCAACATAACTCCTCTTCACAATGTGTAAGAGACATTTTAGAGGTTTCTAGGAAGCCTACCACTAGACAATGCTATCACCAGAAATGGACTAGATTTTCTACGTGGTGTTGTTCTCACGATAAGGAGCCTCAATATTCGTCCTTATCTTCTTAGACTACCTTTTGCACTTATCCACCTTTGGCCTCAAGTCTACATCGATCCGAGTCCATCTCGGTGCAATTGCTGCTTTCCATCAGCCTATTGAAGGAAAACCCCTTTCTGCTCATCTGGTGGTTTCCAGATTCATGAAAGGACTTTTCAATGTCAAACCTCCTCTCAAACCACTTCCAGTGGTTTGGGACCTCAATGTTGTTCTTACTCAATTGATGAAGCCTCTATTTGAACCAATGTCTATGGCTTATCTGAAGTATCTCACTTGGAAAGTGGTGTTTCTCATTGCCCTCACTTCTGCTCGAAGAGTCAGTGAGCTGCAAGCTTTAGTTGCTGATCCACCTTTCACTGTGTTCCATCATGACAAGGTGGTTCTCCGTACTCATCCTAAATTCCTACCTAAAGTGGTTTTGGAATTTCATCTCAACCAATCCATTATTCTTCCAGTGTTCTTTCCAAAGCCTCATTCTCATCCTGGAGAATCATTATACTCTAAGGATTATACATTAACTTCAATCCTCAACTTCAATCCTTCAATCCTTATACTCTGGACTATAAATGTGCTTGGCCTTCTATTTGGAATGTACCAAATCACACAGAACTGCTCCTCAACTTTTTGTCTCCTTCGATCCAAATAAGTTGGGACATCCTATCTCTAAGTGTACCATCTCCAACTGGATGGCTGCTTTTATCTCCTGCTATGCCCAGGCTGGATTACCCATACAGAGTAGAGTCGCAGCCCATAGGGTAAGACCAATGGCAGCTTCAGTAGCTTTCCTCAGATCTACACCTATTGAGGAATTTGCAAGGCTGCTACTTGGTCCTCGGTTCATACTTTCACTTCTCACTATTGTCTGGATATTTTCTCCAGACAGGATGGCCATTTTGGCCAGACAGTATTACAAAATTTATTCTCCTAAATTGCCAGCACTCCCACCATTCCATTCTGGTTAGCTTGGAGGTCACCCATATGTGAGAATAGGCTGCCTGCTTGTCCTGGGATAAAGCACAGTTACTTACCGTAACAGGTGTCCAAGGACAGCAGGTAGCTATTCTCACAACCCACCCACCTCCCTTGGTTGGCTTCTCTGCTAGCTATCTGAACTGAGGAGACGTGCCCTGTGCTGGGTGGGAAGACACTTGCGCATGCGCGGTGCGGCTGACTCGAAACTTCTAGTTTCTACAGGGATTTGTTTGCTGGCTCCCTCCTCTCCCTGCTGGGATAGAGGAGGCTGCTGCTCAGCTAGGTTTAAAATGTAAAGAGCCGCTTGGCTGGGTCTCAGGGGATGGTAGGCGGGGCTTCCTTGTAGTAGCCGTGTGGTTTGATGACCAGTAGGGAGAGGAGGAATGGAGCCAGCGAACATGTTCGCTGGCTCCCTTCCTCCTCTTCCCTACTGGTTTGGAGTAAGCAATATTAAGTTGTATGACCTCGCCAACAACAAAAAAAAGTAAACTAGCTACTTTAAAAAGGGAGACAGATGATGACACCAGGAGACAAATGGAGGCCAGAGAGATGGAAGGAAGGCCAATGAAAGAGAAAAGGCAGGCATAGCATAAAGAATGGGATGAGGGGCAATGACAACTGTACTTATCATAACTTGGGGGGGGCAGTTATTTTGACCTACCGCTGCCACCCACTGGAGCAAATGGTTGGGAAAACTTCATAGTGTAAATTATTTTTTATTGAATAACTTCCAGAATTCAGTAAAATATCCTAAATGTACAAATAACTCCTTATGTAATCTGCCTTGAAACGCAAGGTAATGGCGGAATAGAAATCACTAATGTAATGTATTAACAAGTATGTAACACAATCTCATTGTCTAATCAAAATATGCTCATCTCATATCAAAGCAGTAAAAGCTGCACTTTTCCCAGCTATGAAACAAGAACCCAAACAAGTGGTGTAGGTGGTAACTCTTAAAGGTGAACCTGTATAATATGCAACTTTTTTTCTTCCTTCTCAGTTTTTCTTCTTTGTGGTCACAGGTTACAGATTTGCACATCAGTAAGTTTCTTCATCCCGAGCGAGCCTCAGACTTTGAGAAGTTCTGCATGGAAAGCATTGATTTTATCAAACCATCCCTTATTCTGGTGACAGGTATAGAATTTAGAAACACAATGTTTGTTTCTTCCCTTTTGATGGCTGTTAGATTGTAAATATAAAAAATTTGCAAAGCAGGGAGCTATCTTTCATTTTGCATTTACTTTATATTTTTTGTAGTCTATAAAAGTTAATCAGGTTCACATCCTTTTTTTATATATATAACTTTCTAGTTTTGGAATTTTGAAAGAACAAGTGAGATAATAATGTGTTTGCCACCCCCAATTAACACTGATAATTCTACTCAACTTCAATCCTTAATGTTTGACTTTGGTAGCTCTACATTGAATCCATTAATTTTGGGTGACTTCAACATCCACTTTGATGATCCCAATAACAATTACACTAAAACTATTCTTTCTTACATAAATCAATTAGACCTTTATCCACTTTTAACAACGCCGACCCACCAGGCAGGACACACAATTGATATGGCTCTAATAACTACATCCGCAAGAAACAATTTTTCAGTAAATTGTTGTCTACCAGTTCCATGGTCAGACCATTTCTTAATAACAATCAAACACACTATCTCACATAAACAACCCCACATTAAACAACAATCAATAAACTTTAGAGACTTCAATGATCTCTCCTCTGACTCAATTCATTCTACATTTAAATTAGATTTTTCTGAATCTTCGACTTATTCCATAGATGATTTAATTAATCACTAGAACGCTGCTATTAAATTATTACTAGACAAACTAGCCCCAGTGCAAACAAAGATTATTCCAGCTCACAAAATTCAGAACCCATGGTTCACGGCTGAACTTTCTCTTATTAAGAAACAACTAAGGTCATCAGAACGAAAGAGGAGAAAAGCAAAAACTAAAATAAATTTTCAATGTTTCACTGAGCAATCCAAATTCTACAAACAAAAAATAAACCAAGCAAAAATGAAATTTTATTCTAACAAAATTTTGAAAGCTAAAAATCCATCAATTCTCTATACCATTCTCAATTCAATATCAAACATAAATAAACAGCAATCAGAAACTGTTACACCTCCACCAACTGCTCAGGAACTCGCTGACTATTTCATTGAAAAAATTAGTAAAATCAGAAATACTTTTACAGTAAATCAATGTAAAACGTTTGCAATTCAACAATACGATTCAGATTCACTGTACTCAAAATGCTCAAAATTTAATATGCCAAGCCTATACGAAATTGAAACCATTCTCAAATCCATAAACATTAAGGGCTCAAAGGCTGATCTAATCCCTCCCTTCATTCTCAAATGTCACTTTAATATTTTTGGTCCTTTCATCCATAAGCTAATTTATGAAAGTCTAAGTCAAAACATCGTACCAACTACATGGAAAAAATCAATCATCCGTCCTATCATTAAAGATAAGAAAATTAGCTCAGGAGATTTATCTAACTTCAGACCAATAGCAAATATTCCTTTTTTGGCTAAACTGACTGAAAAAGTCGTGTTTAATCAAGTTTCAGAATTTGTGGAAAAAAACAATGTCCTACACCCGAACCAAACCGGTTTTAGAAATCACCATAGCACAGAGCATTCTTTGATTGGTATGACTACTTCCATCCAATACTTTTTAGATCACCACCAGTCAGTTCTATTGATTTCCATTGACCTCTCAGCAGCCTTCGACACAATTGACCACCAACTTCTTCTGGATAGACTTCAATCAATAGGCATTACAGACCAAGTACTTACCTGGTTTATATCATATTTTACAAATCGTACTTCCTCTGTTTCTTTTAATGATTCAATGTCCAAATCTTCACAGTCTACACATGGTGTCCCTCAAGGATCTATTCTTTCTCCTTTATTATTTAATATTTTCCTTGCCCCTCTGCTTACTTTATGTCAATCAGTTGGTTTCCAGGTCTTTGCCTACGCTGACGACATCCAGCTTCTACATCCACTGGACGCTAACAAAACATCAGATATCATAGCGATCAACGAAAAACTTGATCAAATTTATCGTTGGCTAGACCTAAATAGATTAGCACTCAATACAAAAAAAACTAATGTAATGCTTTTCCCCTGGAAAGACGATTTCTCCCTCACTGCTCCAATTTCTATAAAAAATGTTCCCCTACAATTAGTTAGTAATACCAAAATTTTAGGGGTGACCTTTGATCACAAACTAAATTTTCATGATCACATTAGTAATATTATTAAAACAACCTTTTACAGATTAAGACAAATTCGATCAATCTCAAAATTCTTATGTTCTAAATCACTTAACATCCTAATTCATTCATTGGTGATCTCCAGGATTGACTACTGTAATGCCCTTTTCAAAGGAATCTCCTTAAATGAAATAAAACAATTACAGATCATTCAAAACGCTTCCATAAAACTTATAACCAAAACTAAGAAATTTGATCATGTAACACCTCTTTTAAAAGACGCACACTGGCTCCCAGTCTCCCACTGGATAACATATAAACTATGCATACTCACCTTCAAAACTCTTCTTAATAAAACCCCAGCGTTTATTTACAAATTACTGATACCATATTCCCCAATCAGAACCCTTAGATCTAATGAACAGAATTTATTAACTATTCCATCCCTTAAGGTCATCAATACAAGACGACAATTTATTTTTTCTGTTACGGCACCTCAGTTATGGAACGCCCTTCCAATTTATTTAAGGGAAGAGAAGAATCTTGAGAAATTCAAAAGTAACTTAAAAACATTTCTCTTCAAAGACGCTTTTGATAATTGATGAAACTTACTGCAGTCTAGAATATTTTATTGTATTATATTACACTGTTTTTTTGTTATTCATTTTGTATTCTCCCTTTTTTTTGTTCTTTCCTATAATGATTTGTATTTCATCTCCCTTCCTTCCTTGTGTTTTTAAGTTTGTTTTCGTAATTTTTTTTTTTTATTAATATTGTAAGTTAATATGTATTGTTCTGTTTGTATTATTCCCCAGAAATTGTAATTTTAATTTGTTCATCGCTTTGAAATTCGACAAAGCGATTAATCAAAACAATTATTAAACTTGAAACTTGTTTGCAATATAACAATCAAATTTAAGCAATATATCCAGAAATACCAAAACAGAAATTCCCTTGCTTTAGGCCCCCCCAATGCAAGAGAACAAATAGAACTTGGAAACAAATGCATAAACAAACAGATAATACAAAAAATGGGCAAAAGGCTGTTATACAATAAATTGCCACTCTCCAAATAGTGGGGTCCTTTTACTAAATTGGCTAGCACACCATAGTAAAAGGACCCCATTGTTAGTCATAAAAAACCATATCTGATGTTACCTAAGCAAATCAAACATTTGGAGTCATTCCATGTTGGTACACCCAAAATTTGGAAACCTCACCATTTCAGAAATTGCTAATAATTTACCAGAATTAAGACCAGCATATAAGATGAAAAACTGCAAAATGTCAGACTTTTAGCTTCAATGGTTTTCGAGAAATTGGTTTTTTATCCAAGGTGGGAGGGATGGGGTGGCACAGTTCACGAGCAACTGTTGTTAAAAGAGTCTTACAGCTGTGACATATGCACCAATTATTCAGAATTTTATGTAGATACAAAAATTGCAATCCATTTTGAGCTGGGACATGTGGTTTCTGAGATATTAGTTCTCAAAAATGGGATTTTATTCAGTCTCGCATAACAAAATGCCACTTTCAGCAAACCATTGTGCCAAAAAATATTAAAGAAAAGCTTTCATATATAACAGCGGAATCTGGATAGGCACGCTTCACCCCATTTCCACCCTCCAATCCTTATAATATTACCACATAGACACTTATTAGAGGAAACTTAGCCAAAGCCCTGTTTATTTATTTTTAATAGTTCAAACAAAACAACAAGCATAACAATTATCCCGTGGTACAGTAGAATTTCAAAATATAGCCCCTTGACCAAGCCATGTCAGCAAGGATCTGAGGGGTGGCACGTCCTAAACATGCCCCATTCTCCATGGTCACCCGACCCCCGGGTAAGGCTCCTCTGCTGGCCCGCAACTCATCCCCCAAGTCCTACCCTAACCAGCCCATCGGGCAAACCTAAAGGGAGTGCGGGCGGGATAAGCTACCTCAGAGGACCAGGTAAGCCCTGAGTCCTCTGAGCTCCCAATTGCCGCACTCCTCTTAGGCGGGAAAAGCCCTACCAACCAATAGTGCACCGCCACTACCCCAGGAACCATCACAAACCTGCTGCCAGACACGCACGCGGGCCTTCCCTCACCACGTTACCTTCGCCTGTCGAGATGGGCTATCGAGTCCCATTTATTTGTTAGTAGCACTTTTTTAAGTAGTGCTACTAGTAAAAAAAAAAAAAAAAGTTAGCACTATATGTTTATTTTATGCAGCTGGAATTTTATGCAGTTTTCTTGATATACCTCACTGAAAATTGCATACTCTGAGTCCATATTGGAGGCAATTTTCATCATGTGAAAGTACAAAAATAAGCTTAACATCGATACAAAGTGCAAAAAAATCCTTTTAATTTGATGCCAGTTTAATTTTCCTTCTCCCAAGCTATCCATAAAAAAGATAAAAGCAAAAATTCCTAATTCTGAAAAATTGTCGTCTGGGTTTATTTTAATAGACATCATGAGCAACTGCATCAGTTCAGGAGTCCAATAAGAGCTATTTAAAGTTCAAAAAAGTTTTTTTATCTCCTTTGTTCAGATGGTTCTGATTAGAGAATGACACAGGGAAAAAATCTGTCCCCATCACCGCCCTATCACCGGCCACCGGCCCCTTCACCGCCCTGTCCCCTCAGCATCCACCCTTCCCTCTCACCACCTCACCGCCCTTCAGCAGCCCGAGAATCTCCATCCCTCCCCCTTACCTTCGTGGCACATTGGCAGACAATTGAAATTTAAGGAAGGGAAGGCACGTGGTCACCGATTGCACGCGCGGCCCCCTCCCTCCCTAACTACTGCCAAATCTATCTCCCTCCCTCCCCCTTACCTTCATGGCGCTTTTGTAAAAAACTTCCTGAAGCCGGCGAAGCCTGCCTGCCTACAATTGCGTCGAAGGGGTTTGCCATCTGATGTCTTGTTTCTAAATCTATCTAAGTATCCTATTTACTTGCAGCCAACTGTTCTGTAGTAGGTTCAAACCTTCATTCACCTTATAAAACAATTTGTCCTTGAAAATGATTCCAAATGGTACGGCATCAATACGCTACCGCCATGACCATGTTTCATACCTGCATTTCTTGTAAGTCACTCAGAGTATTATGGCAGGCAGGACGGCTCTAGCCAAAAATCAAAGCTTTGCTCTTTCCCTTTCAAACAGAGGACAGCGCAGCTATGGTTGCAGAATGCTAAATGAGCCCTTTGTGATGATGTATTAAAGAAGAAACATGCTCTATCTAACTACTCCATCAGTTAGCTTGGCTTGCAAAACTGGAAGCAAGCAAAAATATTCTTTGTAAAGACAGCAAACTTCCTGAAGCCGGCAAAGCCTGCCTGCCTGCAGTTGGAGTCGCGTGGGCGGAAGCTTTTCCTCTGACACAACTTCCGGTTGCGTCAGAGGAGAAGCTTCCGCCCACACACACACACACGACTGCAGGCAGGCAGGCTTCAGGAAGTTTTTTACGAAAGTGCCATGACGGTAAGGGGGAGGGAGGGAGATAGATTTGGCCGTAGGTAGGTAGGTAGGAAGGGGGCCACGCGTGATCAGTGACTGCACGCCTTCCCTCCCTTAACTGCGGGGACAAGGCCATTCACCGCTCCATGGGGCAGTGGATGGCCTTGTCCCCGTGCTCGCAGTGAGTACTTTTTCCCCTCCACCGTTTCGGCGGGTTACCCGCGGATAGCCACTGTGTCATTCATTGCTCTAGTTCTGATGACTGGTTGCAGTCAAAACATCAACAATCACGAGCACATGGATAACAGGTACCCACCATTCGTCTTTGTGACTTGGTCAGGAAAATGACCCCGCAGGACCTTTCAGTTGCATAAAGTTAACTGATATATCTGCATTTTCTTGAGAGAGTTCCAAGATGGTTCCTAAATACCCTTCCCAAACATAAACAGCAGCAATGTATTGATCACACATAAGTTGTTGTATAGAAATTCCACTCTTTTCTTTCACTTTTACTGTTATTGCTGCATCATCTGCAGATATTCTGCCATTTTAAGCTCACTTTTGTTGAGTGGGATGAAGCTGTGGTTTCTTCTTATGCCAAGCTTTGTTTTTGCAGTTGCAAATAGATTTTCCAACATTTTGTGGCAGAATCATTTTTGAAGAAGAAATTAAAAGGAATTTTATATTCATTATGTTTCGTTCCCAACACCCAAGAGATGCCACTACAAAAGATTCCTGGATAGGACCCTGCCCTTCCAAGCAGGCATTTGGAACAATACCCTAAGCAACCTTCTCCTAGATTTGCCATCATACCAATCTTTCAGAAAAAAACATGAAAACCCACTTATTCGAGAAGTTTGTCTGACCTTCCAACCTCACCTTCCAGACCAATTCACCATTCTTCCCCTCCTCTTACTCCCCCTACATCTCGCCACTCTATTGCCCACCCTCTCCCTCTCTAAGCCAACCCTGTAACTTCACTGTTCTCATGTACCTTATTTCCCACACATGTATCCACATTGTACCTCTCCTTTATTGTATACCGTCTTGAACTGAAAAGCTATGACGGGATATAAATAAAGCTATTATTATTATTGTTATTACTAGATGTGAAGTGTAAAATATAAATGGCAAAGCTAGAATTGACAACAGCAGTGCTAGAAAAGAAAATCAGAATATAAAGAACTACACTAAGTCAGTGAAGGATTTACGGATGAGAATCTCTTGTAACCACTAAACATGAGAAAGTAGTGGGCATGCATGATAGGAAGATTAATGACATGTGCTGTAATGCATATGCAAGAGTTTCAATTGCGTCATAGCGACATAAGTATTTGAAAAAAGATGTAAATAAGTGTGAATGGAAAGAGATATACAGAGAATGTGTGTATAGAAAAGCAAGGAGATGGGAGTGAGAAGAGAATTGCAAAGAACATGGCATAAGTTAATCAAACATAAAAGAATACATGAATGTTGTGATGGCCTGATCCTCTGTAATTAGCCAGCGGAGGGATGGCACTATTTTGCAGACTTGATGTAGATAATTTTAGTACTTACCCTCATGATGCTGTTCGTATTTGTATTGAATAATTAGGATACTTGTATCTGTTTGATAAATGGAAAAAGAATAAAAACATAATTATAAGAGTTAGTATGCATTATAATTTATAAATTTGATTTGTTTCCAGGGGACCTGACAGATTCAAAAACAAAGGATAAATTGGGCTCTGATCAATTTGAGATGGAATGGCAAATGTACCAAACCATCCTAAAGAAGTCAAAGGCTATGGAAAAGTGGAAGTGGCTAGACATCCGAGGGAATCATGGTAAAAACATTACATTTAGAGAGAGTGTTCTTTGTATTTGGTCCTTGATGATTTTAGCTGATTCTGGTTTGAATAACAAAAGCATTTAAGACGTATTTTATAAAATGTTTTCCACATGGAAAGTCTGTTTTGAATGTAGAAAAGGACTTTAAAAAAATTACATGACCTCATGATGTGTGTAAAAACTAGTTGCACAGAAAGTGTAGTTCAGGCAGAGCAGAGGTGGATGTCTATATCTTTTTTGTAAACTGCTCAGGTAAATGTGTAGAGTACATGAAAACATTTACACAATTCCATTTTGTTCCACATATCATTCCAGAGACTTGCGGGTTATGCCCAAGTGAAGCTAGAGAGAATGGCAGAGCAGCCTGCTTTCAGTATTCTCTCTATCTCAGCAGATGTATGAACATAACCTGTACAGCTTCTGGTGGTGCTGGCTCCTGTTCTGCTCTGTAAGGTTGCAGTTGAGCTGGGTGTGGGGTGGGGTTGGCTGAGGTCAACCTCTTGGTTAGAGGGTACACCTAGTGGCGCCACTCATTGGGTTTTGGACAGGTATTAGTGACCTGGATTGGCCACATTCCACCATCCTTTCCCTGACTTTTCTGCTCTTTTGACTGACTTGCTTTTAAGAAGCAGAAAAAGGTCATCTTATCCTAGGACAAGCAGGCAGCATATTCTTACATATGGGTGATGCCCGGCATGGACAGTCTGACAAGCAAACTTACTTTAAGTTTGAAAAACTTTGCAACTGCCCACACCGCATATGCACGAGTGCCTTCCCATCCGCAGAGGCATGAAGTACCTCAGTTCTTTGTTTTCCGCAGAGCCAAGAAGTTCGCATCAGCTAAACTCCGTTCAGTTGTTTTCCTTGCCTTCCCGCTTTGCGGGTTGTTTTTTTTTTTGTTTGTTTGTTTGTTTTTTCTTCTAGTTTTTCGCTTTTGTTTTTCATTTATATTCAGTTACTGTCATTTTGACTTTTTTTTTTTTCCTGAATTTCTCAATATTTTCCATTGAGGTCCTTTCCCGTCTTCATGGCAGGAGGCTTACAGTGTTTTCGTTTTGTTATCGACTTTTCTTAAGGTTGGTAGCTTTTCGTTTCACATCATTTTTTCATTCACACTTTGTTTTTCTCCAAAGCAGATTGTTCAGTGTATCCATGGATGCCGCCAAGTCTTTGCAGCCATCAACGTCGAAGACATCGGCATCACAGGACATTTCAGCTTTAGGGAAGCCTACTAAGAAGTCTTCTGCTTCCCAATCAGTGTCACAGGTCTCTACAGCATCAGGTCAGTCGATGCAGACCAAACAATGACGCCACTGCTTCACAGGTTGTGTCTCCTCCAAGGTGTGCTTCCTTGTCGAGGTCACCCACTCCGCGGCAACCTGCTGCACCATTTGTACCAGCTGTTCAGCCTTTAGTATTGGTGCCTTCATTTTGGGGAAAATGAGTTTTTCCAGAAGGCATTTGGTCATGTGTTTAAGCTGCTGCCGATGACACAGTCTACTCACTTGGTACCAGCCCAGCTTGAGCATAGCGTTATGAGGCCTGAAGGTACCACTGCCAGCTGTACAGTAGAGCATCGATCGATCTGTGGGGCATCGTCACTCCTCTTCTCAACGTTCACCATCCAGTCATTGTTCATTGCATCGTTGTTCCAGATCTCATCGATGTTCACCTTCAAGGCATCGACATTTCTCATCAAGGTATTCTCGTCTTTCCCAAGCATTGAAGCATAAACGAGATATGCGTTGATCCTCATTTTCGAGAGATCAGTACTGACGACGTCGGAAGACTTCTCATGGACACCGTTCGACGTTCTCCATCTCCAAACCTTCTTTATGATTCAGACTTATTTCTCAGACTGTTCGCCTGCATTGTTTGATCCTGAGTCATGTAGCCTTTCTTCACAACAGTCTCCACAGAAATTACCTCCTAGGAGAAAATCTCCTTCATAAAAGACTATCCTTTACAAGGTACATCGGGCAGTTAAGCAAAGCTCTGCCTGTTAGTCTGGAAGCTGACATTGCCTATAGTGTGGACTAACTGGAGGCTGTGGATTATGATGAACCTCCTAAAGAACTCCTTAAGCTACCACTTCATGGCATTCGCAAAGAGACTTTGGTTAAGAATTAGGAAATGCCTTTAATCATTGCGGTGGCTCTGGAAAAGCTTGATTCTTGCTTGTCCAGGATTTAATAGGCCACAGCTTCAATGTCGGTCATTGGTGGTAGTATTGACCCTTATAAAATCTTCTACGACTAAGGTTTATGCTTCGGCACCTCCAGGACGTGAGGGCCAGACTATGGACAGATTTGGACGTAGACTCTGCCAAAATACCATGCTGGCTAACAGGATACTTAATTCCAATTTTAATTTTTCCTGTTGTTTGAAACAGCTGGTCAAACAGGTGCCTAATCGTGAGCAATTTATTCCTTCGCAACATCTTGCACAATATCAGCAAATTATATCTACTCTGAAACAAACTAGACAATATATAGCAAGGTCAGCCTTCCATAAGAATATAAGAATAGCCTTACTGGATCAGACCAATGGTCCGTCAAGCCCAGTAGCCCGTTCTCACGGTGGCCAATCCAGGTCACTAGTTCCTGGCCAAAATCCAAAGAGTAGCAACATTCCATGCTATCGATCCAGAGCAAGCAGAGACTTCCCCCATGTCTTAATAACAGACTATGGACTTTTCCTCTAGGAATTTGTCCAAACCTTTCTTAAAACCAACTACACTATTCGCTTTTACCACAACCTCTGCCACTAAGCGTTCCAGAGCTTAACTATTCTGAGTGAGAAAATATTTCCTCCTATTGGTTTTTCCCTGCAGTTTCATAAAATGTCTCCTAGACTTTGTAATTTTTGATTGAGTGAAAAGTCGATCCACTTGTATCCATTCTACTCCACTCAGGATTTTGTAGTCTTCAATCACATCTCCCCTCAGCCTTCTCTTTTCCAAGCTGAAGAGCCCTAACCGTTTTAGTCTTTCCTCATATGAGAGGAGTTCCATCCTCTTTACCATTTCTTCTTTGAACCTTTTCTAGCACCACTATACCTCTCTTGAGATAAGGAGACCAGAAATGAATGCAATACTCCAGATGAGATTGCACCATGGAGCAATACAGAGGCATTATAATATCTTTAGTCTTGTTAACCATTCCTTTTTTAAATAATTCCTAGCATCTTGTTTGCTTTTTTGGCCACCGCCACACATTAGGCAGAAGGTTTCATCGTATTGTCTACAATGACACCCAGATCCCTTCTTGGGCACTAATCCCCAAGGTGGACCCTAGCATCCTGTAACTGTGATTTAAGTTTTTCTTCCCACTTTGCATTTGTCCACATTAAATTTCATCTGCCACTTGGATGCCAAGTTTTCCAATTTCCTAAGGTCTGCCTGCAATGTTTCACAATGCACATGCATTATAACAACTTGCGTTTTAATAACAGTCATCTTCAAATTTAATCACCTCACTCATCGTTCCAATTTCCAGATTGTGTATAAATAAGATAAATAGCACCGGTCCCAGTACAGATCCCTGTGGTACTCCACTGTTTACTCTCCTCCACTGAGAAAAATGATCATTTAACCTCTGTTTTCTATCTGATATCCAATTCCTAATCCACAACTGAACTTTGCCTTCTATCCCATGACTCTTTAATTTTCTCAGGAGCTTCTCATGAGGAACTTTGTTAAAAGCTTTCTGAAAATTTAGATACACTTTAACTGGCTCACCTTTATCCACATATGTATTCACACCTTCAAAGAAATCAAGCAAATTGGTGAGGCAAGATCTCTCTTGGCTGAACCATGCTGACTCTGTCTCATTAAATCATGTTTGTCTATGTGTTCCACAATTTTTTATTTTTTATAATTATTTCCACCATTTTGCTCAGTACTGAAGTTTTCCAGAGCATCGGCGATGTCAGTTGGTTTGAGATGCCTGGCTTGGCTAAGAGTTTCTAACATGGATATTATTCTTCAAGATCGATTAGCCAATATTTCATGTTTGGGAGATGAGCTGTTGGGGATTTCATTGAAGCAGCTAAACAAAAGTTAACATTGCATGAAACTAGTTGGGACTCTAGTTAAACCAAAAGCTAAACCTAAACCTTCCATTTCAAGGTAATCAACCAAGCCTTCTTATTCATATCAGAGGTGTTACACTGCTAAACAATCTGTTTCTAGACAGCCTCTAAGAAGAAAGAAAAGACAGCAACGCTCTCAAAAGCCTCAATCAGCAGCTTGTCAGAAGCCTACTCAGTCTTTTTACGCACTTCTTGAGAGCATAGCTGCTGTTCCTTTTTCACAGCCTCTTCTTCCATTGGAGGTCGTTTGCAAATCTATTACCTGCATTGGACTTTGATAACAACAGATTCCTGGGTTCTCAAAGTATTCAAGGATTGTTACTCTCTCCATTTTCTTTCCATCCCTCCCAATCATCCACTGAGAGAGTCAACTGTCAACCATCAGCAGAAGTCCCTACTTCTTTGGGAAATAGAGGCCTTGCTTCTCTTAAATGCCATAGAGGTAGTGCTCCCCTCTCAGAGGAATCAAGGGTTCTATGCCATGTATTTTCTCGTGCTAAAGAAATCGGGAGGTCTGCACCCCATCCTCGACCTTCACAGCCTCAACAAGTTCCTATCAAAATTAAAATTTAAAATTTTGTCTCGAGGAGCTTTATATCCCCTGTTAGACCAAAATGATTGGCTTATACCCACATTCCAATTCATCCAGCTCACAGAAAATTTCTGCGATTTTGAATTGCTCATCAACATTACCAATACAAGGTTCTACCCTTCGGTTTGGCCTCCTCTCCAAGGGTTTTAACCAAGTGCCTTGTCATTGTAGCAGCATTTCTAAGAGATCGAGGATTTCAAGTTTTCCCTTATCTTGACGATTGGCTGAAAAAAGACACTTCTCCCCAAAGGGTGCGCTTGGTGACTCAGTCAACAATTCTTTTCCTTCAACATTTGGGGTTTGAAGTCAATTTCCCAAAATCTCAATTTTAGTCTTCTCAAACTCTTCAGTTCATAAAAGCCCTGCTCGACACCATACAACTCGGGGCATTCCTACCACAGCAAAAGCAAAACAACCTCATACAACTTTACAATAAAGTTTCTCATCTTCCAACCATCTCAGCCAGGCAAATGATGAGGCTTTTAGGTCACATGGCCTCTGCAGTTCATGTTACCCCTTTTGCGAGGCTTCATCTCAGAACAGCTCAGTGGTCTCTAGCGTCTCAATGGTCTCAGGCTCTCGATCCTTTTTCCCAGCAGATTACTGACACATCATCATTGCATCAGTCTCTTCAGTGGTGGATGAATTCTTCCAATCTTTCCAAAAGGCTGTTATTTCAAATACTGCCACATCAGAAATTTCTGACCACAGACTCGTCCATGTATGCGTGGGTAGCTCACCTGGATGGTCTCCGGACACATCTCACTTGGAAAGTGGTATTTTTAATTTCCATCACTTCAGCACGTTGAGTGAGCTTTAAGCATTGGTGTCAGACCCACCTTTACCAAAAGTGGTTGCAGAGTTTTATTTAAACCAGTCTATTGTGTAACCAGTTTTCTTTCCGAAACCTCATTCACACCCTTGTGAGACGGCCCTTTATACTTTGAATTGCAAATGATCATACTACTTATAACGGACTTATAACGGATCATACTACTTATAACGGACTCAGTCTCATAGGACATCTCCTCAACTGTTCATCTCCTTTAATCCAAACAGACTGGGCAAGCCCATCACCAAGAGGACTGTTTCCACATGGCTTGCAGCTTGTATTTCTTTATGCTATGCTCAGGCTGGGCTGCAGCTTGGGGGTCGTGTCATGCACATAAAGTCCGAGGTATGTCAGTTTCAGTTGCATTTTTGTGTTCACTCTCATAGATGAAATATGCAGAGCAGCTACTTGGTCCTCAAGTTCACATCTCACTATTGTCTGGAATCATATTCCAGACAAGACGAGCACTTTGGCCAAGCAGTTTTACAAAATTTATTCTTTTAATTGGCCAATTCTCCCTCCATCCCATTTCTGTAAGCTAAGGAGTCCCATATGTGAAAATATGCTGCCTGCTTGTCCTAGGATAAAGCACAGTTACTTACCATAAAGGGTGTTATCCGGGGACAGCAGGCACATATTCTCACATCCCACCCTCCTCCACTGGTTGGCTTCTTAGCATGCTTATGGAACTGAGGTACCTTGCGCCTCTGTGGGCGGGAAGGCACTTGCAAAGTTTTTCAAACTTAAAGTGGCAGTTCACTTGTCAGATTGCCCATGCTGGTCTCCGTGGATAACGTCACCCATATGTGAGAATATCTGCCTGCTGTCCTCGGATAACACCCGTTGTGGTAAGTAACTGTGCTTTATCCATGAATGTATTCAGCAAATCAACCATTTATTTGAATAATGCTTTTAAGATCACATCTTTTTTTTTTTTTTTTTTCTTGTAGATTCATTCAATATTCCAGACCTACAGAGTTTTCGGAATTACTACAGGTAAATTGTTGCACTGTATCTGAAAGAACAACTTTCTGCAATGGGGAAAAAAGGTTGTCTGGGATATTGTCTTGACAACGTGAATTAGGAAGCAGAGAGGCACAAGACTGTTTTTTTTTCTCTTAAAATAAAAACGGCTATTAAAACTGAAAGACTATATGTCCTTTCAGCTATTCAGAAAACTTATCAAGAAAAACTAAAGCATCTCCTAATTGTTCCCAATCTTGTAATTTTCCAAGAAATTTCTCAACTATGTATTCACAATTTTGTAGTTTTCCAAGCAAACTCTCAGCCAATGTAATTAGCACTGTTTCCTGTAACCTTTCCTGGAAATGTCCAGTTATCTTCCTCTGTAATCCGCCTAGAACTGCAAGGTATAAGCGGAATAGAAGTCATTAATGTAATGTAAGTACGGTTTGTGAATAACATTGCAAACCATAAACATATCTTTTAGCCACTCAGTGTCACTCCAGTCATCTTGCTTTTGAAACTGTTCCAGACCCTGTAGTTAACAGTATGCGGGATATGTTGCCCCTTGCAGTTTCCAGTTGCAAGCTGGTTGGAGTGGCAATAAGCAGTTAAAAGGGTGTTTGGTAGTAGTAGTACATTTCTTATGGAATTAAAAAAACTTCCCATATAGTATCTAGGACTTTAAAATTCCTAAAGATGCAGGGAAAGTTAATTTTTTAAAATTTTGTTCAGTTTCACAATGCTTTCATTCTTAATCGGGACTTCAAGTGGTTTTATTCCTCCTCTAATGAACTTTTAGGGCTCCTTTTACTAAGGTGCGCTAGCATTTTTAGTGCATGTGCTAAACGCTAACACCTCCATAGAGCTTGCGTTAGTATTTTTTGTTTAGCGCGTGGTTAGCGCGCACTAAAAACACTAGCGCACCTTAGCAAAAGGAGCCCTTAGTCTCTTCAACATAGCTTCATAACCCTATATGGCTGATTCTAGAAACAAATCCCATTTGGTTGATCCATGAGATGATACCAATTTAAAAAATTAATTCTTATTCAGTATTTGTTGCCACCATAGACATTTGTAATTGATCTTAAATCGTACCTTAGTAAAACAGTAAAAATTGAGGCTTTCTGTGATTTACCAGTTTGGAATAAGATTGTTATCAGAAATTTTGATTTGTCATAATTAGCATGCTGATAATGGCCTTTGGCTAATTTCTTAATTCACAACCGATGAGGAATTAAAATCCTTTATCTCTATTGCAGCACTAATTTTCACTAGATTACCAATTTTTTAATTGGTTTCATTTGTCAGGCTTTGAAAGAATACTGTGTAGAACTAAAAACAACAAAAAAAGCAACCTCTCTCCAAATCTCCTTGTGGAATCTTTTCTTTAAATGCTTATCCTTCTCATAAATGCTGCATCCTTGTTCTATAAATTCTTCCAAAGCCATTCTAAAAATTTTGCTTGACTTCCCAAAAAGCTTGGGGAAATGATGTTATCCCAGGACAAGGAGGCAGCATATTCTCATGTATGGGTACTGGAGCGGAAATTTCACGTCAATTTCCTGGAACTCAGCAATGATTTTATGACCTCAAGGCCTTCCATCATCTACTCTCCCCTCAAGTCCTCCTTCGCACAGATAATCAAGTAGCTATGTACTACATAAACGAGCAAGGAGGCACGAGCTCTCTCCTGTTGTGTCAGGAGGCCCAAAAAAAATCTGGACTTGGGCGACAGCTTGCAATCTTTCTTGAAAGCTGTCTACATTGAAGGGGAGACAAATTCCCTAGTAGTCAACCTCAATAGAATTCTTCAGCTTCATAAATGGACTCTCAACTCTGCAATACAGAGCTGCACGGGAACGGGGACGACGGGAATCCCGCGGGACCCGCGGGTTCCCCCTTTGGGTCGCGGGGATCCCGTGGGGACGCCCCTAGGGTCACGGGGATCCCGTGGGGACGCCCCCTAGGGTCGCGGGGATCCCGTGGGGACGCCTCCGAGGGTCGCGGGGTTCCTGCGGGGCTGGATGTACTCAGTCGCGTGGCTCTTCTCCCTACCTTCTCTGCTTGCAGCACAGAGCCGAACGGAAGTCTTCCTGACGTCAGCGCTGACGTCGGAGGGGAGGGAGGGCTTAAACAAAGGGCTTAAACAAAGCCCTCCCTCCCTCCGACGTCAGCGCTGACGTCGGGAAGACTTCCGTTTGGCTCTGTGCTGCAGGCAGTGCAGGTAAGGAGGAGAGTAGCCTCGCGGTTCGAGTGGCTACCAAGGGAGGGGGCGGTCCACCCCGCCACACCCCGCCCCCTTCCCCCCCCTCCCTTCTTCCCCATGGCCTTTCAGCGTCCTTTTCCCCCCTCCTTCTCTACCGCCCCGGGTGCAGCACAGCCGGCCAGGTCCCCTTACTTTTGTGGCACTTCCCCGACCGACCGACAACAGCCCCGGTCCGACAATCCTCCCTGCCCTGTAGCCGCGAATCTAAATTATCTTCTTATAGCAGCTGTAAGAAGGTAATTTAGATTCGCGGTTAAGGGCAGGGAGGTTTATCGGACCGGGGCTGTTGTCGGTCGGTCGGGGAAGTGCCACAAAAGTAAGGGGACCTGGCCGGCTGTGCTGCACCCGGGGCGGTAGAGAAGGAGGGGGGAGAAGGACGCTGAAAGGCCATGGGGAAGAAGGGAGGGGGGGGAAGGACTCTGAAAGCACTTTGAAAGCACTTGAAGACTGAGGAGGGAGAAGGACGCTGAAAGCACATGGGGAATACAAAGGGGTGGAGAAGGACGCTGAAAGGCCATGGGAAGGGGGGGAAGGACTCTGAAAGCACTTGTGGAAGACAGAGGGGGGAGAAGGATGCTGAAAGGACATGGGGAAGACGGGGGGGTGGAGAAGGATGCTGAAAGGCCATGGGGAAGACAGAGAGGGAGAAGGACGCTGAAAGGACATGGGGAAGCAGAGGGGGGAGAAGGACACTGAAAGCACATGTGGAAGACAGAGGGGGGAGAAGGACGCTGAAAGGAAATGGGGAAGAGAGAGTTGGGAGAAGACGCTGGCAGGGAAGAAGACAGATGCCAGACTATGGGGGGAGCGGAGAGAAGAAGATGGGTGCCAGACCAATTTGGAAGGGGGAAGAAAGGGAGAGGCACAGTAACAGAGCAAATGGAAGATGCAGAAGGAAGAGAGACAGTGGATGGAAGGAATTGAATGAGAACATGAGGAAAGCAGAAACCAGGCAACAAAGGTAGGAAAAGAATTATATTTCTTTTTTTTTATTTTGCTTCAGGATAAAGTAGTATATTAGTTGTGTTGATAAAAATTTATAAACATTAGAGGCTCTGGTAGAAACCCGTTTGCAAAGTATGTATTCTTCCCAATTAATATTTTCAAATTAATAAAGTCTTTTTGCTTATTTGTAAATGGGTTTCTACCAGAGCCTTTAATTCAGTAGCATAATTAAATGAAATAACTATTTCTGAAGTTTATAGGGATGGGCGGGGACGGAGGGGATTCCTCGCGGGGACGGGTGGGGACGGAGGGGATTCCTCGCGGGGACGGGTGGGGACGGAGGGATTCCTCACGGGGACGGGTGGGACTTTGGCGGGGACGGGTGGGGACGGGTGGGATTTCTGTCCCCGCGCAACTCTCTACTCTGCAATTCTCCAGTCCATCTTTGTTCAATGGGGCACTCCTCAAGTGGTCTTGTTTGCGACTCCTCACAATCACTGGTTGCCCCAGTTTTGCTCCAGCCTTTCCTCTCCTCTCCGTCTAGAAGCAGAGGCCTTTCTCCTGGCTGGGACGAGTTTGTTTTTCTATAAGCATTCCCTCCATTTCCTCTCATGTTGAGAACTCTGTTCAAGCTCAAGAGAGAACCAGCCACCACGACTCTCTTTGCTCCACGGTGGCCCCGGCAACATTAGTTCTCCTTTCTACTTCATTTCAGCTCCAGGGAGCCCATTTCTCTTCCAGTTTTTCCTGCTCTGCTTACGTAGAATCAGGAATTACTTCTACATCCAACCTGCAATCACTACACCTGACCGCTTGGTTTCTCTCGTGCTGAATCCATCTCATTTGTATCTTTCTCAGCCTATTTGTCAAATTCTTTATGCATCCAGGAAACCAGCCACTCAGCTATGTTATCAACAAAAGTGGGCTAGGTTCTCTTCCTGGTGTCTTCTTCATCATCATGATCCAACTTCATTATCAGTAGATTTGGTGTTGGATTATCTGCTTCTTCTGTATGTTTCTGGCCTCAAATCTACATCTGTTAGTTTGTGTCAACGCTCTTACAGCTTTTCACTCGCCAGTCGAGGGTAAACCTCTTACTGCTCATCCTTTGGTCTCCAGATTCATGACAAGACTTTTCAATGTGAAACCACCTCTCAAGCCTCCACCTGTCACCTGGGACCTTAATGTGGTCCTTTCCAGTTTGATGAAGTCCCCATTTGAACCAATGGCCACAACTCATTTTTAGTTTCTTATTTGGAAAGTGGTTTTCCTTATTGCTCTCACTTCTGCCAGGAGGGTTAGTGAGTTACAAGAATTAGTAGCAGATTCACCCTTTACAGTTTTTCATCATAGCAAGGTGGTTCTGCGTACACGTCCAAAGTTTCTTCCAAAAGTTGTCACTGAATTCCCTCTTAATCAGTCCATTGTTTTATCAGTGTTTTTCCCTAAGCTTCTTTCTCATGCTGGAGTACTCGCTTTGCATACTTTTGACTGTACACAAGCTTTGCCCTCTTACATTGACCGGACAAAGCCACATCGAACATCTCCCCAACTGTTCATCTCTTTTGATCCTAATAAGCTGGGGCATCTTGTTTATAAAAGAACGATTTCCCACTGGCTGGGCTGCCTGCATCTCATTCTGTTATGCTCAGACTGGACTGGCACTGGAGAGTCGTATCACAGCCCACAAATTAGAGCTATGGCAGCTTCTGTGGTTTTCCTCAGATCTACTCCTATTGAGGAACTCTGTACAGCTGCCATCTGGTCCTCAGTTCATACCTTCACTTCTCACTATTGTCTGGAGTCTCTTTTTCCAGACAGGATGGGCACTTCGGCCAATCTATATTGTAAAAATTTCTTTTCTTACAGCCAACTCTCCCACCATCCCATTTCTGTTAGCTTAGAGGTCACCCATACGTGAGAATATGCTGCCTGCATGTCCTGGGATAAAGCACAGTTACTTACCATAACAGATGTTATCCAGGAACAGCAGGCATTTATTCTCACAACCCACCTGCCTCCCTGGGTTGGCTTCTTAGCTGGCTTATCTTATCTGAGGGACCACACGCTCTGCGTCGGGCGGGAAGGCACTCACACATGTGCGGTTCAGGCTGTCGTGAACTTTCTAAGATCTTAAAGTGGAAATGCACTTTTAAAATGGTCCGTACCGGAGCTCTGTCAATGATGTCACCTATACGTGAGAATATCTGCCTGCTGTCCCTGGATAACACCTGTTACGTTAAGTAACTATGCTTTAGAGAATCTGACTGATCCTTTTTTTTTTTCTCTCAATGTGATCTTTGTTGGTCTTGCAACAGTACAAAAGGGATTCTAGAATACGATTTTTGAATGTGTTGATGTTTAGTTATCCTCAACATATGTTGGTCCAAGATAGTAAATATTTTACAAATTAAAGAATCATTATCGTGTAAATCATTGACACTTTCAAATGTCGTTTACATGAGAATACTGCTCTGTTTAATTTTTTAAATTTCTGTAGCATTAAAATCGATCATTCAACATTGGAAAAACAGCTCTATTTTCTTATGATAGAATATTGTCTTATGATATAGAAAATATGAAGATATTTATCTGAATCCTTTACTAGCTAAGCGTAATTGAAAGTGCTCCAAATTTGATAGATTTCGTTCCAAATATTCCAACATTCCTGTTCATTGTAATAGCTTAATTCTTTGGCTCATATGCATAGTTTAGTTTTTGAAAGTTATGACAGTTCTCTTTCTGAATCCATGGAGGGGGGCATAATAAAAAAAAATGTCTAAGTCCATTTTGGGCCTAAGTCGCTAGTCACCCAAAGACAGACATGTAAAAAGCCCATTTTCGAAAAATAAGTCCAAAATATTTTTTTTTCCTGAAAATTGTCTAATTGTACGTCCAGCCATTTGATCATCCAGACCACTAATTCGTCTATCTTTATACCCCATTTTCGACCAAAAATTCGTCCAAGTCAAAAACGCCTAGAAAAAGAACTTTTGGACATGGGAGGGTCCAGAAAAGTGAAGGACTGGACACCCAGACATGGCACCAGAGTAGTGGGGTACCTTACAGGGCACTGCGGTGAATTTCACAAAAAGAGTTCCACATAAACATCTCGCCACAACTCCCTTATAGGTCATGGTGAGCCCCCCAAAACACCCCCAGAATCTACTAGGCCCACCTATCTAAAAGGGTTTGGGGGGTTTTGGGGGGTGCACATGTTTCACCATGAATGCAGTGATTAGAGTGGCTTATGGGCCTGGGTCCTCCTCTCCATGGTTCACTAACCTGACCCCAAGACCACTTAAGCCACCTTTGTGCCGCTCTACTAGGTTTTCCTATTCCAGGTGCTGATGTTCTGGAGGCAGATATGTAAAGTTGTTGTTACAATTTTTATGGGAGTGCAGGTGGGGTCAGTGATCACTGGGGCAGTGTGTGTGGGGTTCTGTACTTTGTGTCTGCAGTGGTTATCTGTTCACTTTGGATACCTTCTGTGGACTTAGACCTGGTTTTAGATGGCCTAAGTCACAACATCCAAGTTCCATTTAGGCAGTGTTGTAAAACTGTCGGTTATACATTCAATACACAAAGAGGCAAATCTTACTCAACAACCCTTCAGCAATATCGGTTATAAAAATGTTAAAAAGAACAAGCCCAAGAACAGAACCTTGAGGCACACCACTGGCAACATCCCTTTCCTCAGAGCGATCTCCATTGATCACTACCCTCTGTTGCCTTCCACTCAACCAGTTCTTGACCCAGTCTGTTACTTTGGGACCCATCCCAAGGGCACTCAGTTTATTTATTAGATATCTGTGTGGAACACTGTCAAAGGCTTTGTTGAAATCTAAATACACCACTTCTAGCACACATCCTCTATCGAATTCTCTGGTCACCCAGTCAAAGAAATTGATCAGATTTGTCTGACAAGACCTACCTCTAGTGAATCCATGTTGCCTCCAGTCCTGTAATCCACAGGATTTCAGAATCTTGACCATTCTGTTTTTAAAAGTGTTTCTATTAATTTGCTTACCACAAAAGTCAGACTTACCGGCCTGTAATTCCCTGTTTCTTCCTTACTTCCACTTTTGTGGAGAGGGACCACATTTGCCCTTTGCCAGTCCTCCGGTACCACTCCTGACTCTAGAGACTCATTGAAAAGGTCAGTCAGCGGAGCTACCAGAACTTCCCTAAGTTCCTTCAGCACCCTAGGATGTACACCATCTGGTCCCATTGCTTTGTCTACCTTTATTTTAGCTAGCTCCTCACGAGCACAATCCTCTGAAAATCGATCAGGGTCTATTACTCCTCCATACCTATTCACGTTTGTCTTCTGCGGTCCCGCTTCCAGCGCTTCAGCCATGAACACAGAACAGAAATATCTGTTAAGCAATTTGGCCTTTTCTTTATCAGCTTCTACATATTCCTCCCCTTCACCTTTGAGTCTCACAATGCCACTTTTGCACTTCTTCCTATCACTAATATATCTAAAAAATGTCTTGTCTCCCCGTTTTACCGTGTCAGCTATTTTTTCTTCCATTTGCATCTTTGCTTTCCTGACTACAAGACCATCCTCTCTTAACTTTTCCAGATATTTTTGCCAGTCTTCCTCTTTCTGCAATCTTTTGTTATGAAAGCTAACCTCTTATTCCTTAACTTCTCAGCTATTACTTTTGAGAATCAAAATGGCCTTCTTTTCCTCTTACTTTTACTTACTTGTCTCACAAAAAGGTTTGTCGCCCTTACAATCGCCCTTTCAGTTTTGCCCACCGCATTTCCACTCCTTCCAGACGTTCCCATCCAGACAATAATTCCTTGACTTAAACCCCCATCCGAACAAAGTTAGTTTTTTTAAAAGTCTAGAACCTTTGCTTTTCAATGAGCCCCCTCTATACCCATCTTAATATTAAACCGTACCATGCAGTGATCACTGGATGCCAGATGATCACCTACTGTAATCTCAGAAACACTTTCCCTGTTTGTAAGTACTAAGTCCCGTATAACCCCATCCCGTGTGGGTTCCATTACCAACTGCTGGAACAGTTCTTGTAGAGAATCTAGAATCTCCCTTCTTCTAGAAGACCCTACAATAAGGATACCCCAATCAACATCCGGCATGTTAAAATCACCTAATAGCAAGACTTCCCATTTTTTAGATATACAGTGGTGCCTCGCATAACGAACGCCTCGCACAACGAACGCTGCACACAACGAACTTCATGTCTTGATTCACACAACGAACTTCGTTTCACACAACGAACTTCACACAACGAACTTCGTTTCACACAACGAACTTCGTTTCACACAACGAACTTCACACAACGAACTTCGTTTCACACAACGAACTTCGTTTCACACAACGAACTTCGTTTCACACAACGAAGTCGCCCGAGCTGCCGATGTATTGCATCCTTCCGCGCAGGCACTGCAGGCAGTCGTTAGTCACTGCGCTTAACTGCCCTCTCTCACTGTATACAGTCGTCCTTTTAAGATAAACTCAATATTTTTTATATATCATGGCTTCTAAAAAAAGCAGGAAGGTGATTTCTGTTGAAATGAAACTGGAAATAATTAGAAGGAGTGAATGTGGGGTAAAACAGTGTGACCTCGTCAAAGAGTTTGGCCTCAGCAAGACCACCATTTTGACAAATTTATCTTTTTTTATGTCATCTTAGCATATTTTATGCTGCAGAACGAATTATTTTTTTTAACATGTATTGTTATGGGAAAATGCGTTTCACATAACGAACTTTTCGCATAACAAACTTGCTCCTGGAATGAATTAAGTTCGTTGTGTGAGGCACCACTGTATTCTGAATGTCTACTATTAAATCTCCATCTACTTCTTCCATCTGTGAAGGAAGCCTGTATATCACACCAATGTAAATATATTCACCATTTCCTCTTTCTAAATTAATCCACAGTTCTTCTTCCTTGCCCTGCAGATCCTGCAATTGTGTGGCTTTAATATATTCTTTAACATATAACGCTACTCCTCCTTTTCTTCCTACCATGTCTTTCCTGAACAGATTATAGCCGGTATAACTACATCCCAGTCATGGTTCTCTGTGAACCATGTCTCTGTGATTGCCATTATATCCAACTCCTCTTCTTCCATCACAGCTTCTAGATCCATAATCTTGTTTCCCATACTTAGAGCATTAGTATAAACTGCTTTCCAGACATTGCCCCCTTTTCCCATCCGTGTAGAGCAGGGATCTCAAAGTTCCTCCTTGAGGACCGCAATCCAGTCAGGTTTTCAGGATTTCCCCAATGAATATGCATTGAAAGCAATGCATGCACATAGATCTCATGCATATTCATTGGGGAAATCCAGAAAACCAGACTGGATTGCGGCCCTGAAGGAGGGACTTTGAGACCCCTAGTGTAGAGGTATTAAGTGATTTACTTACCTGAGGGCTTATACTCACCCAGGAGCGTTGATCAGCCTGCCCCATCACTTCTAGTTTAAAGCCCTCTTTAGTAGATTAGCCAGCCTGCTGGCAAAGACACTTCTTCCCTTCTTTGATAGATGTACACCATCCCTTCTCAGCAGCCCATGGAAGATCATCCCATGGTCTAAGAAGTTAAAACACTCTTGACGACACCATCCACATAGCCAAGCATTCATCTCCAGGATTCGAGCTTCTCTGCCCTGGCCTTTACACTCGACACGGAGGATGGACGAGAATACCACCTGCACACTTGACTGCTTCACCCTCTCTCCCAGAGCCACAAAGTCACTTTTGACACGTTCGCAGGGGTACCTGGTAGTATTGAGTATGCAAACTTTTAGAGCAGGTCTGAGCTCTTGTAGCCTTGCTTTGCTGTCAGTGCCTGAGCACTGATTGGCTGAGGCATGGACAGGAAAGTAAGACTAGAGCTCAGACCCGCTAAAAATTTCCAGAGATCCAGTGGACCCCCTCCAGAACCCCTTAAAAATGCCTCTGATCTCCTCCCCCCAAGCCCTCCATAGGTGGCCCTTTTGGTCCGGTGGTGGATCTAATCTCTTCAGCCACACCCAACCCCCCCAATGCTGCTGATCCCCCCCCTTCCTGCCAATCCCTCAAAAAAAAAACCCTAGTGGGCTGGGCCAGCCCCCCCATTTAAGAAACTTCCCCCTCTTGACACCTGACCCTATGGACCAGGAACCTTTGACCCCCCCCCTGGTACCTTGCATTGAATACTGGCAAATGGGATGCCCTCTCACTCCTGCCTCAGGGCCCGCTTCTTCAAAATGGCAGCCCTCCCCCTACCCATTGCATCCTGGGGTGTAGTGGGAGGAGCCGAAATGCCATATAAAGTAAAAATCTCTCCAGTCTTCCAGTACCACTCCCAACTCTAGAGAGCCAGCATAGTCACCATAACTTCCCTAAGAAGGAAGAAGGTGTTGATGCCCCTGTACAGGTCATTGGTAAGGCCCCACTTGGAGTATTGTGTTCAATTTTGGAGACCGTATCTGGCGAAGGATGTAAGAAGACTTGAGGCGGTCCAGAGGAGGGGGACGAAAATGATAGGAGGCTTGCGCCAGAAGATGTATGAGGAGAGACTGGAAGCTCTGAATATGTATACCCTAGAGGACAGGAGGGACAGGGGAGATATGATTCAGACGTTCAAATACTTGAAGGATATTAACGTAGAACAAAATCTTTTTCAGAGAAAGGAAAATGGTAAAACCAGAGGACATAATTTGAGGTTGAGGGTGGTAGATTCAAAGGCAATGTTAGGAAATTCTACTTTACGGAGAGGGTGGTGGATGCCTGGAATGCACTCCCGAGAGAGGTGGTGGAGAGTAAAACTGTGACTGAGTTCAAAGAAGCGTGGGATGAACACAAAGGATCTAGAATCAGAAAATAAGATTAAATACTGAACTAAGGCCAGTACTGGGCAGACTTACACGGTCTGTGTACACTGTATATGGCCGTTTGGTGGAGGATGGGCTGGGGAGGGCTTCAATGGCTGGGAGGGTGTAGATGGGCTGGAGTAAGTCTTAACAGAGATTTCGGCAGTTGGAACCCAAGCACAGTACAGGGTAAAGCTTTGGATTCTTGCCCATAAATAGCTAAGAAGAAAAAATTAAAAATTTAAATTGAATCGGGTTGGGCAGACTGGATGGACCATTCGGGTCTTTATCTGCCGTCATCTACTATGTTACTATGTAAGTCCCTTTAGTACCCTCGGATGTACACCATCTGGCCCCATCGCTTTGCCCACCTTTAGTTTAGCTAGCTCCTCATGAGCACAATCCTCAGAAAATCGATCAGGATCTACCACACCTCCATCCCTATTTGTGTTTGTCTTCTTCGGTCCTATTCCTAATCCTAGTGCTTCAGCTGTGAACACAGAACAGAAATATTTGTTAAGCAATTCAGCTTTATCTTTATCAGCTTCTACATATTTCTCCCTTTCACCTTTGAGTCTCATAATGCCACTTTTGCACTTTTTCTTATCACTAATATATCTAAAAAAATGTCTTGCCTCCCAATTTTACTGTCCAACCTCTTATCTTTTCCAGATATTTTTGTCTTTCTTCCTCTCTCTGTGATCTTTTGTAGTTTATGAAAGTTAATCTCTTTTTCCTTACCTTCTCAGCTACTACTTTTAAGAACGAAAGCAGTCTTCTTTTCCTCTTACTTTTACTTACTTTTCCTACAAAATGGTTTGTTGCCCTTACAATAGCTCCTTTCAGTTTTTCCCTCTGCTTTCCTGCATCTTCCAGATAACAATTCCATGACATAATCCCCTATCTGAACAAAGTTGGGGTTGTTTTTTTTTTTTTTAAGTCTAGAATCTTTACTTTTGATGAGCCCACTTTACACCTGTCTTAATATTAAACCACTCTCTTCAGTGATCATTGGATGCCAGATGATCACCGACTGTAACATCAGAAACACTTTCCCCATTTGTAAGCACTAAGTCCAGTGTAGCCCCATCCCACTTGGGTTCCATTACCACCTACTAGAACAGTTCTCCTTGTAGAGAATCCAGAATTTCCCTACTTCTAGAAGACCACGCAATAAGGATACCCCAATCAACATCTGGCATGTTAAAAATCACCTGTTAGTAATACTTCCCCTTTTACAGCTATATTCTGAATGTCTACTATTAAATCTTTTTTCAGTTCTGTCTGTGAAGGAGGCCTGAATACCACAACAATGTAAATACATTTTCCATTCCCTCTTTCCAGATTGACCCACAGTGCCTCTTCCTTACCCTGCAGATCCTACAGTTGTGTGGCTTTAATATGATCCTTAACATATAACACTACTCCCCCCCTCCTTTTCTTCCTAACCTGTATTTCCTGAACAGATTATATCCTGGTATAATTATATCCTAGGCATGGTTCTCCGTGAATCACATCTCTGTGATAGCTACTAAATCCAACTCAGCCTCTTCTATCAGAGCCTCTAGATCCAGAACCTTGTTTCCCATACTTTGAGCATTAGTATAAAGTACTGTATATTGCTTTCCAAACACTGCCCGCTTTTCCCATTTGTGCAGAGGTATTTAGTGATTCATTTATGTGATGGCTTAAATTCACCTGGGAGCTTTGATCTCCCTGCCCCAACAATTCTTGTTTAAAGCCCTCCTCAGTAGGTTAGCCAGTCTGCTGTTGTAGACACTTCTTCCCTTCTTTGATAGATGCACATCATCCATGCTCAGCAGCCCTTGGAAAATCATCCCATGGTCCAGGAAGCCAAAATTCTCTCCGACACCATTCATGTATTCATCTCAAGGATGTGAGCTTCTCTGCCCTGATCTGTACCCTTGATAGGAAGGATCAACAAGAATACCACCTGTGTGTACCTGATTGTTTCACCTTCTCTCCCAGAGCCACAAAGTCACTTTTGATACATTTGGAGGGGTACCTAGCAGTATAATTTAGTGCCAACATGGATGAGCAGCATTGGATAATAGTCATTAGGCTTGATGAGTCTCAGGAAGCTCTCCATAACATCTTGGTTTTTGGCACCAGGCAGACAGCATACCTCCTGGGGTATTATGTATGGTCTACAGATGGATGCCTCTGTACCCCTCGGAAGGGAATCGCCAACTACCACTACCTTACACCTCCTATGGAGATTTCAAACTTTGGAGCATCCCAGGGAGAGGAAAGAGCATTCTCTTTCATTTCCAGGGCTGCATATCGGTTCTTCAATTCAAGGGCAGGTGAAGTCACAGTATCAATTGTGCAGAGTCCAGCTGTCCTCCCTCAGCACAGCCGGCTCTTTCAAACTGCTGGAAATCGTTGATGCCTCGTGAAGCATTTCATCAATGTACCTCTCATTTTCATGGATGCTTCTCAGCCTTGCCCCCATCCTCTGTCAGTTCCTTTACTGCCTTTATGAGAGATTCAAGCTGAAGACAGCTTCCACATGGAACTTTCTCTGCTTGGGTAACATTTTCTGTCTGCTCAGAGACAGAAGCTGAGTAACAGCTTTAGTGACACAATGTTTCCCAGCCATACTGTGGTTGCAGAAGTGTTTGCACCAACCGCCAGATGCAAGTGTGTGTGTATGGGGGGGGGGGAGGAGTGTCAGGTCCTTGAGCTTGAGAGACCGGCCCATTAGACCACCAGGAATTTTTCTTGTGGAGGGGATCGGTTTGGGCGGGGCGATTGAGGCATTCCTGGAGGGCTTGGTGGCAGGAGAGCCACACAGCTCTTGTGGGCATGTCCAAGAAAATTCTAATCCTTTAGCAACAATTGCTCAAAACCAACAGTATGCATATAATTTGCATGCCGGTAGTGTTGAGCATCTGTCACTAAAATTAGACTGGTTTGGATCTAGCACTTTAGCTTTACAGAGCTGGAGTTTTGAGCATCTGCCTTTGAGTGTCTAAATGTATTTCACTTCTGTTCTCAGACTGAAATCAAATGTCAGTGTTTCCCATTTTTCTTGAAGAATATTTTAAAGACAATTAAAATTTAGATATAAAGAGGTTTAGAAATAATCAGCAATGGGTACCACAAATTGTATGTGTGTGGGAATAAGTACAGCTAAGTTATATCTTCAAAAGGGGCATGAAGGGAGCACATTTCTCTTGCATAGGTTTCTCAGTGTATCCATTGTTTTGGCAGGAAATATTCCGCTCTGCGCAAAGAGGGTTCTTTCCACTATATTCACAGAACCCCTTTTGGAAATTACTCTTTTATCTGTGTGGATGCCACACTGACACCAGGCCCCAAGAGACCCTTCAATTTCTTTGGGATTTTGAACAAGGTAACATAAAAGGTTCCTTAGAAAAGTAATAAAAAATGTTTTCTCTCTGTCTGTTTACCAAAAACTGTTTCATTAGCAAGTGGAAAAAGCACCCAGTAACTAGAAAAGTGGATGGATGTAAACTACAGGATCGCAAATCTTTTGATGCTGCGAGAACTGATACATGTCCTGTGCCAACACCATTAATACGCTACAAAATGTAGATATTTTTGCTAGCTTCTTTATACTTCCACTCAATAATAATAATAAGCTTTCATTTGCATGTACCTAGGGATTTTCCCTCTGTTTTATATCCCATTGCTTTGTATTTCATATCTCTTCTTCCGCCTGTCACAACATAGTACCTAATATTGGTGGGCTTTTACAAAGCTGCGCTACCAAGCAGTGCATGCTTATTGCTGAGCCACCCATAGGAATAGAATGAGCGGCTTGGCATTTATGCCTGGATTGTCTAACCAGTGCCAAAGTTGGCTGCCACTTTAAAAGTGGATGTCAATCACATGATGGCACCTGTTAGAGAATTGCACCTCAAAATCTAAATAGTCCAGGTCTTGCCATCAGCTGATCGCTGGACTCCCTGATGCTGTGGCTTTGGGGAGTTCTTCCGGCTCAGCTGATCGGGAATTCTCCTGCTGCGATTGAACTGGCAGGGAGATCCCCATTTCGTCTCTCCTTCCCTCCAGGCCTGACAACCCACACACTCCTCAACACCCCATACACACACCCCTGTACCTTTGGATGAAACATCAGCAGGAGGGATGCCCACTCACTCCTGCCAATAGGGCCACTTCTTCAAAATGGTGGCCCTTCCCCTCTCAGTCCATCTTGGGATGCACTGGGAGGGGCATAAGGCCCTAATTGCAGCAGGGGAATCCATGATCGGCTGAGTCAGCAGGCTTTGGGAAGTTCTGTTGACTCAGCTGACTGGGGATTCCCCTGCCGCAATCAGCTAATGGCAAGCTGTGCACTGTTTTCAGGATCTCCCAGCAAAGATGGGTACTGGAAATGTAGGCCAGGGTTTTCTGGGTCTACATTTCTGGTGCATATCTTTGCGTGAATTGCAACTATGTAGGCGCTTAGGCCATCTAACGCCACTTCTGGCATTGGCCATGCCTACTTTGGTGTTCGGCCTAAAGTGCCTACATGGACAGTATTACAGTGCCTTTTATTTAGGTGTTCATAAGTGCTTTATTTTTATCGTTTTTCACCATTTTAAACTGTGTTTTTCAATTTAGGTGCTGGTAGGTTTATAGAATATCCCCCCCCCCTTAGTGTGCAGCGCAGCTTTGTAAGATTGTTGGCAGGAGTGTGAAAAATAATTTGTTTACTTCTGCAGAATTTATCTTTCAAACAATTTTATTGATGACAAAGGTGCAAGTCAGCAACAAATAAGTCAACTATTATAAATTACAATCAGTCAATAGCTAGCAGTGCACAACAGACCAGTCATTAAATGAATTTCCATATTACTCCCCAACTTCTTATAACTTCCCCATCCATTATCTCCCCTCTTCCAAAATATATATCCTATAATAGTCTATCCAACCTCCCCTCCCCCCAAGAAAAGAGGAACAATGATAATGCTAAACCACTAACCATTAAAGACCCTCCCCCCAAACACAAAAGTATGGAACCACCGATAGCAGTCATCCTACACCTCTAAACAAAACTAAACCTTAAAGATAGAGCTCGGCACGGTTTACAGGTAATTCAATAAATGAGGGAAGGACATAATAAGAAATTTGGTTATGAAGAGGATAGCTAGTTTTACATTTTAAATAGATAGCTTTACATTTTGGAGAAAAGCCAGGTTTTCAGATGCTTTGGGAATAATTGGAATGAGCCTAGGTTCCGCAGCGGGGCAGGGAGGTTATTCCAAAGCTCAGTGAATTTGAAGAAAAGGGATTTCCCTAATTTACCTGCATACATGGTGTGTTATCTACCAAATCCTCCCCAGCAGATGCAGATGCAGTACTACAGCAGCTCTCCTCATAACCCTCCCAACCTTGCCCTACCCATCCCATGAACCCAATTCATTCAACAGAAGACTGCAGCCCTTCAGATTCAAACTTCTAAGATAGGGATCCCAGGTCTCCAAAAAGTATATACAACCTTTCCTAGTACCTCTCGTGTCTTTAGCCTCCTGGGTGGTTTTGATCTCCAAAGAAACCTATTTATTAATCTATTTTCTTGTATAATCCAGCTGAAAGTGGAAGTTGTATCATACTAAAAATATAATTAAGCTTTGGAGCTAATACCATTTTAATGGCTTCGGCTCTCCCCACCAAGAAAGAAAAAGGGGGGACCAGGATTCTAGAATGTTTATCGTTAGCTCTATTATATCCCCAGGTATTTGATCTTATCAGGCTCCCATTTAAAAGCAAAATGAGAAGTATGGTGCTATAGTACAGAAGAAGTTGAGGGCAATAACGATGACTTCAGTTAATTTTATACCCTGAAAAAATTGAAAACTCATTAATGCAAGATAATAAATATGAGATTTAGTCTAGAGGTATATAGCATGTCACCAGCATATATTGAAAGTTTAAAGGAGGAATCATTAATGGAAATACCTCTAATGGCATTATTATACTTAATAGTAATAGCTAAGGGTTCGAGAGCCAAATTGAACAAAAGAGGGGAGAGTGGACAGCCTTGTTTAGTACCTCTCTGAAGAGGAAAGAATTTGGATAGCAAATCGTTAACTAAAATGGAGGCTTGGGGGGCTATTGTACAAAACCCTAATCATACGAATAAAATTTTTGCTAAAGCCGAACCATACTGAGTCTTTAAAAAGATTGTCCCAGTTAATCCTGTCAGGATTTTTCAGCATCTAGTGAAAGTGCTATTAAAGAGTCCCTAGAATGTGCAACCTGAGATATTATATTCCAGAAGAGACATAAGTTATCACTGGGAAATCTATTAATAGTAAACCCATTCTGATCCCTATGTAATAAAGATGGGAAGTACTTCCTGTGACCTAGTAGCCAATATTTTTGCATAAATTTTATTATCTATGTTAATTAAGGATATAGGTCTATAGTTTTCTACTTTGGAATGATCTCTATCTGGCCTAGAGATCACTATTATAGTTGATTCCAAGAAAGAACCTCTACAGGATTCGTCCAAGATCATTGCATCATACAAATACAGTAATTTTGGAATTAAAAGATCTGAGAATGTTTGGTAAAATTCTATATTTAAACCTTCATTCCTGGGAGCTTTACCTTTGGGCGTACTTTTTATAACATGGAGAACTACTTCTTCTTGATCCGCAGCAACTGTTTTACCATCCTCCTTTCTTATCAACAGTATGTTCCTATGTCCCCGTTCAGAGGCAACCAGATGTGCCAACATTTTACCTCCCTTCTGCCCATATCTATATAATCTGTATTTGTGAAATACTTCTTGGACCCTTTGATGTAATAGCTCCAAATATCTCTCTCTATCTTCCACTGTATGGGTTCGTCCATAGGCTACATGTGCCTGTCTCATAGCTTTTTCCAGTCTCAAGATTTCATTATCTCTTATCTTGCGGATATGGCTTGTATAGCTAATGATCTCACCACACAGGATTGCTTTAGCCATTTCCCAGAAAAGCACTGGGGGGTCTCAATGTCCAGGTAGCCTTAAGTTTTTTCTTGAAATTTAACATTCTTATATAGTGCTAAAGGAAAGACCCCACAGCTAGGGCGAAGTCCTACTTCATGCTTGGATGTGGCTGGTATTAGAAGGGAATGATCTGAGATCACTATCTCTCTCCAATATCTGCACTACTAATCTGACCAAACAGAGATCTGGAGACCAGCAAGTAGTCTATTCTAGACTGTGAGTTATGGGCTCAGAAGATGTGTGTGTATGCTTTGTCTTCCAGGTAAAGCGCCCTCTAGACATCCACTAAGTTATTCAAATAACCAAATATTCTTTAGCCCTTTAGTACTCACTAGTAATCTATATCCTGACTTCACTGTGCAATCCATTTGGGGATCCCAGACTGCATTGAAGTGCCCCCCCCCAATCCGTAGCATATCGGAGTATCTTATGAGAAGCTATGTCAGTCGAGTAAAACTCGACATCATAATCATTGGGAGCATATACGCAACAAAATAGAATGGGCTTCCAGTCCACCTCCCCTTGGCATAAAACATATCTCTTATCTCCATCCCACTCCAATAGTTTAATATTATTCACTACCCCTTTCCAAAACAAGATTGCCACCCCCCATTTCTTTCCTATCGCATCTGCTGCCACACAATCCCCCATCCACCAGCATTTTAATTTCCCATGCTCCACCCATCTAAATGAGTTTCCTACAAAATTACAACATCTGCTTTATTGCGCTGCAGGTGCTGCAATATCTTAGAGCGCTTGATGGGCAAGTTTATGCCCGCCACATTCCAAGTAACCACTTTCTTTTTTTTTTTTTAATTCTTTATTCATTTTTATAACTTACATCAATTGCATAAAAAATAATACCATTTTGACTTAAATAAATTACTTGAAATTCTACAATTCTTTAAATTACAAATAATTATCCCTTTCCCTCCCATTCCTTCAATACCTCATAATATATATACCATAAAATAAAGTCGTCCCCCCCCCCACCCCATTCTTTCATTTGTACAAATCAGGGAAAATAATACCTATTCATTGCAAAAATTTGTTAATGGCCCCCACACATCTTGGAATCTTTGAAAATTCCCTTTCTGAATAGCTAATGTTCTCTCCATTTTATATATATGACGCACTGAATTCCACCAAAAACTATAATTTAGTCTATTCCAATTTTTCCAATTACATGTTATTTGTTGTAGGGTGACTCCTGTTAAAATAAGTAAGAGTTTATTATTTTTGAAAGATATTTGGCTCTTAACCCTCATAGACATACCAAATAATAATAATAACTTTATTTTTGTATACTGCCATTCCCAGAGAGTTCTAGGCGGTTCACAACAATTAACTAAGATTACAAACAGTGAAAAAAAGCATTGGAATTACAATACTATAAGTGTACAATAGTAAGGTAAAAAAGTTTATTTACAGGAAAAACCGGTCGTTGACAGTTAAATTGGTTTGGTGGGCACAATAAGAGGGGACGGTGGAGGTTCAGGTGGATTGAGGGGTATTAAGGAGGTGAGGGTGTGTTAGGGGTTCTGTTCGTGGAATAAGTGAGTTTTGAGTTTTTTTCTGAAGTCAAGGTAGGAGGGGGCGTCAAGTACAATTTGGGCAAGCCATGAGTTTAGTTTGGCTGCCTGGAAGGAGAAGGTTTTATCGAGGAACCTTTTGAGGTGACACAATTTTAGGGGGGGGGGAAGGCAAACAGATGAATTCTGCGAGAGTTTAATTATTAAGGCCATATTTATGTTGCAACTGTGAAAACTCCAGTAGTTTAACATTAGAAATAACATCTTCTAATACACGTATTCCTGCAATCAACCAATGCTTCCAGATGACCTTAAATCCACCAATTTGAATCTTGGAGTTCAGTCATATAGTTTGATTTGTTGATTTATGAATTGGAATAGGTGACAAATTACTCACATATCTTATTGTTTTCCATGTGTCTACAAATTTTCTATTTTCTTTATATAATCTAGGCATTTTGATACTAAGTACATGGCATAATCGCAAAGGAAACATGAGGCGCCATTCCAACCATAACCAATCTGGGATATTATCAACAGGCTCTGGGAGGATCCAATACATACCCTGGTGCATAATATAGGATTGATGATACCTATAAAAGTTGGGAAAATTTACCCCTCCTTCTGTAATTGGTTTTTGTAGAGATACTAAAGCAATTCTAGAGTTTTTGCCCAGCCAATGTTTTAGCTAGAAGTCTGCCATCTACATTAATTAAGGAAATAGGCCTGTAATTTGAAACCAATGCGGGATCTTTACTATGGTTTTGGCAAAACTATAGTAACGGATTTTGCCATAGTACCTATGAGGCAATCATTAGTTAGTTGGACCTGATATAAATTTAACAAATAAGGTAATAAGATATTTTGAAATGATTTATAAAACTCTACTATGAAACCATCACCACCTGAAGCGGATCCAACTCTAAGGGACTTCAACGCTATTTGCAACTCATTTCTAAGCTTTTCTTCTATATGCTCAGAAATTTATGGTCCTTTAATTAATTTAAAAATTCTAAACCATCCTTTTCTTTATCTAAATAAGGCTCAGAAGAATACAGGTCTTTATAAAAATTTAAAAATTGTTTTAAAATTGATCCAATTTGAGAATGAGTATTCCCTTTTTCAACTTTTACCACCACTATTTTTGTTTTTTTGCTTTCAGATAGTTTGCCAATAATCTTCCCGCCTTATTTGAATTTCCATAATACAAAGCTTGTTGAGAATATGTCATTTCTTATCAGTTTAGAAGAGATATCATTATATTTCCCTTTAGCTTTCAAGAGATCCTGTAGTGTAGAGTATTCCCATTTATCAATCAATTTTGATTCTAAAATCCTTATGTCTTGTTCCAAATTGGAAAATTGTCTTAACTTGTTTCCTAATATGTGCCGAAAATGAAATAATTTGACCTCTCATGGTTGCCTTAAAAGCATCCCATAAAGTTTCCATAGAGATATCTTCTGTATTATTAATTTGAAAATATAATTTATTTTTAACTGAATCTCCTCAATGAAGTTGGTTCCGCAAGCAGTGTATTATCAAATCTCCATACAGGTCTACTATTATCTTGATCACTTATTTTAATTTTAATCCACACCCTCCATGATCAGACAGACTAATTGGATCAATGGAGGCTTGTGTTACTTGTTGAACTAAGGTATTTGAAACGAATATATAATCTATTCTTGAAAAAGATTTATGAACTTGGGAGCAAAAAGAAAATTCCCAACGCCATATATCTTTCAAATCACAATTTTGTACCAAATTCTCTAATCCTAATGATTTCATAATTTTGCTAGGTTTTTTATCCATTAAAGGATCTATAACAGCATTAAAATCCCCAGCCACAACTAAATTAGAAGCAGCCAGTGGTAGTAACACTTGTTGTAGAGATCTAATCTAAATGAGTCTCCTACAACATTACAACATCTGCTTTATTGCGCTGCAGGTGCTGCAATATCTTAGAGCGCTTGATGGGCAAGTTTATGCCCGCCACATTCCAAGTAACCACTTTCACCAGTGGATCTAGAGTTGAAGCACGCACAGTTCACCAGCAACACATCTTTTTCAAAGCACAGCTGTCCCAGCCACCTTCCAACTACTATACTATAAATCTCCCTCCTTCCCTGTATCTCCTCATACTGATGGAAGCAAAATGTTCGTGTATTTTCTTTACCCATCCCATACCACACTCCAACTACCATCAAAGGCATCAGAGTCCCAAACAGAGAAAGGCTCACCCAGTAACAAGGCCACCCAAAAAGATCATCCCTTTTCAACGTTAACCCCCATACCTCCCCACGCTCTCCCCTCTAATACATCATCCACAACCTCCACTCATGCCCCCCCCCCAACATTTATACTTGAGCAAACCATGTCCATATTGGCTGTATTAAGTCCACCAGTTTAGATGGTCACGTAATTTTCCATATGAAAACCATACTCTTACAAGGCGGTCTCAGCCAGGCCAGTCCGGTACAGCGCCCCCCAGCCGGGTTGTCTCATTTTTCCCAGGTCACACACTCTGCCATGTTGTAGCTCAGGTGCCTCCTTTGGACATCCCACCACTTCTTCAGGCCACCTCAGGCAGATTCTCTTGTGAAAGAGCAGTTAGCACGTTCCAGGCCTCCTCAGGGGTTTTCACTTTTTTGATAGTGGATCCAAACCATCAGCTGCATAGCGAAAGGGTACAACCATTGATTATTTGTAGCCCTCCTGTCGTAAAAATTTTGCAACCTCCCCCTTCCCCCCCCCCTGGAATTTTACTTTTATGCAAGGTGGCTGCCGCTAAATCCTGATATATTGTAATATGTCCATTCCATTGAAAATTATTGTGGCATCTCTTCGTTTGTAAAATCACCTTCACACCGAAGAAAGTTAAGCAAATCACAGTGTCCTGTGACAGATTGACCTGTGGCCTTTCCAAGGCTCTATGAGTTCATTTTATGCCCACTTCCTGACAATTTGGGTCTCCATCTGCTAACTTAAGCAGCTCACCACAAATGTCTTTCGCCACCTGCCACACATCTTTGTATTTATCCTCTTCCAGGATGCCTCTCAAACACAAATTACATCTCCTGGACCGGTTTTCCAGATCCTCTATTTTCTCCCATAGATCCACCCATTCCACTTAAAAGCATCTCAATGTCAGAATGAACATCCACCAGCTCCTCTGCTATCTCATCGACCTAAGCCTTCACATCCTCCTGTCTCTCTTATTGAGTGTTTGTATGTCTTGTATCAACCACCGCTTGCCGAATATTGGCATGTATTTCATATTGCAAATATGTCCTCTTTAAGACCAGCCAAGAGTTCTATAAATTCAGTACTGGTTGCCTGCTCATCGATCACAGTGTGTGCCATGTGGTCCTACGTCTCTGGGGTTGCCGCATCTTAGAAGTGCTAGGGGAATCACCGGATTTCTCAACCCCAGCTTCCGTTCTGGTATTAGCAAACCAGTAGGCATCAAGCTTGCATCATAGAAACATAGAAACATAGAAAAAAGCAGCAGAAAAGGGCTATAGCCCACCAAGTCTGCCCATTCCAAGTATCCCCTCCCCTGAATTTACTCCCTTAAAGATCCCACGTGAGTATCCCATTTTCTCTTAAAATCCGTCACGCTGCTGGCCTTTATCACCTGGAGTGGGAGTCTGTTCCAATGATCCACTACTCTTTCGGTGAAGAAGTACTTCCTGGAGTCGCCATGAAACTTCCCTCCCCTGATTTTCAGCGGATGCCCTCTGGTGGTCGAGGGTCCCATGAGCCAGAAGATATCATCTTCTGACTCGATGCGTCCCGTGATGTACTTATATGTTTCAATCATATCTCCCCGTTCTCTTCTTTCCTCAAGTGAGTACAGCCGCAATTTTTTTAATCTTTCTTCATACGTGAGATCCTTGAGCCCCAAGACCATCCTGGTGGCCATTCGCTGAACCGACTCGATCCTCAGCACGTCCTTTCGGTAGTGTGGTCTCCAAAACTGAACACAGTACTCCAAGTGAGGCCTCACCATGGCTCTGTACAATGGCATCATAACTTCAGGTCTCCTGCTGACGAAACCTCTGCGGATACACCCCCATCATTTGTCTTGCCCTGGAGGAAGCCTTCTCCACTTGATTGGCAACCTTCATGTCCTCACTAATGATCACCCCTAGGTCGCGTTCCGCCGTGGTCCTAACCAAGGTCTCACCATTTAGTACATAAGTTCTACGCGGGTTTCTCTTACCCAGGTGCAATATCTTGCATTTTTTAGCATTGAAGCCTAGCTGCCAAGTAGTTGACCATTGTTCCAGCAACAGTAGGTCGTGTGTCATATTATCAGGTAATAAGCTTTTGCCTACTATGTTGCAAAGTTTCCTCTAAGTCCTTGTGTCATATCTCTTATGAATAAGTTAAATAGAATCGGGCCCAGGACCGAGCCCTGCGGCATCGTGTGAACATGGTAGTTTTCCACACTTGGGGGAGGTATAAAGAGGGAAAAAGTGTGTTGCGATCACTCAGTTCTTACTGATTTCACCACATCCCCGACAGAGCTTCACTGCCAAGCGACTTGCCACATCGGTGATATCACTTCCTCCTCTTACTTCTACAGAATTTAAAACATCCCTTTTGAAGGCAAGATGCAAGGAAAATATATTTGTATTTTTTATTAGCTGTATAATGTGTGGTTTGGATGTTTTACTTTTTAAGATAAAGGCTTTGATTATTATGCTATATTCACTTGTTGCTGCTTTTTCAGAGACAAATGGATGAACTTTCATTGTTAGAGAAAGAAAGTCAACACAGCAACCAATCAGTCTGGTTTGGCCACTACCCAACATCAACTATCATGTCCTCATCCCCAGGAATCCGAGCAGTGATGAGGTAAAACCTTGATTCCCTCAATAACTGGCACAAAAGCAGTTCTGTTCTCATCTTCCTTATAATCTGGCTCTTGTTCTGTTCTCCATTTTTCCTGATGTGCTTGAGTATCCAGCAACAAAGTGGTATCCCTTCTATTAAAACACACCAAAATGTATTTTTGTCCTATCTTCCATAGAATCCCGTCGATTCTTATGAAGTTTAGTTTGTCTTGTCCTGAATAAAGCTGATATAAAATTTTGTAAATATTTCCCACTGCACCACCACACTACCTTGTGAAAATGAATTGTAAACTGAATAAATCGCAACAAAAAGTGTTGTGGTATTTCTTGCAGAAAAATGTAGTCAAAAAGAAATATTTCAATTAAGCAGATGTTCGAAGTGCACTTCCTTTGCGTGAAGATTTGGCCGTCACTGATCTATGAACTTGTCAATGACACTGCTTCAGCTCAGCCCAAAGATGAGGCGCTGTTTAAGGTGTTCAACGTCAGATAACGCTGACTAGTAGATACGTTTCCAGTGGCGTACCTAGCATTTGTGACACCCGGGGCCCATCATTTTTTTGACACCCTCCCCCATCTGTATGAAAAACCATGATTACCTGAGTACCTAGGAAAAGGCAGCATCTTACATACTGCATTGAGCAGTACAACATCAATACACCCATTGTAAAACTAAAGCCAGACTAGTACAGATCAATCCTAACAGAAAACCATGTCTTTCGAAAACACAGAACACAGAAAACACCTTCGCCTAGTATGGAATATGTCATCACAAACTAACCCCTCCCCCTTTTTACAAAACTGTAGTGTGGATTTTATTCATGGTGGTAACAGCTCTGATGCTCATAGAATTCTGAGCATCAGAGCTGCTACCACCACGGCTGGCGCTAAAAAACGCTCCACAGTTTTGTAAAAAGGGGGATAAAACAGAAATACATAGACAAAGGTTAAATTGAACCAGCAAGAAGCTGGACTCTGCATACAATGCAACACCAAAGAAACAGTGACACATGTCTCCTAAAGCAATAAATAAATAGAAAATTTTTGTTCTACCTTTGTCTTCTCTGGTTTCTGCTTTCCTCATCATCTTGTTACTCTCTTCCTTCCATCCACTGTCTGCTGTCTCTCTGCCCCTATATGGCATCTTCTCTCCTTCTATGCCCCTTCCAGAAACTGTATGCCTCCCCCTTCCATCTCTCCTTTCCCCCCATTGGTCTGGCATCTCTCTCCTCTCCTTCCTTCTCCCACACCTCTCTTCTGCAATCCCTTTTGTCCCTCATTTTCCTTTTCAGTTTATTCTCTCCATCCATCTAGATTATGTTCTTACTATCCTCTCATCAATTTCCTTTTTTACTGTCTACCTACAGCTCGCCACCTCTTTCCCTCACCCCTCCAGTATTTCCTTAACTCAATCCTTTTCCCCCCATCATGTGCCCTCGTTTTATTTATCCCCTCCTTCCATTATGTGCCCTCTTTCTCTACCCCTTCCATCTAGCTAAAAAAGTACTGCCTGGGCTTTGCAGTCCCCAGTTATGTCTCTAGCAGGATATATATTTCAAATCTGATATATTCTAATGACAAAATAGAAATAAAATGATTTTTTTCTACCTTTTGTTGTCTCTGGTTTCTGCTTTTATCTTCTTTTCACTCTTTTCTTTCCAGTGTCTGCCCTATCTCTTCAATCCAGCATCTGCCCGTTCCATCCACTGTCTGCCCCTTCCAGAAACTGTCTGTCTCCCCCTGCCATCTCTCCTCTAGACCCCCCCTTTTGGTCTGGCATCCATCATCTTCCCTCTGTTTCCTCATGGTCTGGCATCTTTCTCCTTTCATCTCTCTTTCTCTCCCCCCTGTGGTTTTTAGCATCTCTCTCTTCTCATTTCCTCCGCTCAGATCTGATATTTCTGTCTCCTTCCCTGTTCTCTGGCATCTCTCTTTCTTCCCTTTCCTTCTCTGGTCTTCCTTCTTTATTTTCTGCCTCCGTCTAAATTAAATTATTTCTTACTATGCAGTCCTCAGTTCCCTCTTTTCACTGTGTCTACCCACAGAATGCCACCCCTTTTCTTCACCCCTCCACTATCTCACTAACTCTATTTTTTTTACCCCATCCAGCATATGTCCTTTTTCTTTATCCCTCCTTCCATCCAGTATGTGTTCTTTCTCCACTTCCATTCAGCATTTGCTCTCCCTTCTCCTCACTTCCATCATCTGCCCTCTTCTCTCTCCCCACTTACATCTGTCCTCTTCTCTCTCACCCTTCTCTCCACTTCATCCTCATCTGCCCTCTTCTCTTTCACCCTTCTCTCCACTTCATCCTCATCTGCCCTCTTCTCTCTCACCCTTCTCTCCACTTCATCCTCATCTGCCCTCTTCTCTCTCACCCTTCTCTCCACTTCATCCTCATCTGCCCTCTTCTCTCTCACCCTTCTCTCCACTTCATCCTCATCTGCCCTCTTCTCTCTCACCCTACTCTCCACTCCCTTCCTCTCACCTTTCCGATTTTGGCAACAAGATCGGCAATGCCCCCCCCCTCCCCCCCGATGACACTTAAGATCGGCAACAGGCCTCCTTCTACCCCCAGCATCAACATGACTTCAGATTGGCAACGCGGTGCTCAGTCAAAAGCTTCCCTCTGACTCAGCTTCCTGGTTTCCACCAGGCAGTTCAGTTAGAGGGAAGCTTTTGACTGAGCACCGCATTGCCGATCTGAAGGGCTGTTGATGCCGGGGGTAGAAGAAGGCCCATTGCCGATCTTAAGTGTCAACGCGGGGGGGGGTTTGCCAATCATGAATTGCGTCACGGAGGGAGGGCCACCGATGCCGCTCAACACCGTTGCAGCCCAGATGCTGCCGATGGCCCCAATGTGATCTTGCTGGCCCTGTGTGGACCGGCACTGGATGACCTGGACCTGGCCGGCTGTGCACTCCCCTAAGGCGTGCACCCGGGGCGGACCACCCCCCGCCCCACCCTTGGTACACCACTGCACGTTTCTGTATCAGCCCCAAAATCCGGTAGTCAACTGGGTTTAGGTCTGGTGAATTTGCAGATCAGAAGTTTGGACCAATGAAGTCTGGGGTCTCCCAATGTAGCAGTTCTATGGTGTCCTTTGCCCGATGTGCTGGGGAATTGTCCTGTTGGAAGATAAAGTAGTCTCCTGACATGCGACGGATCACTGGCAACAGCTTCTGTGTCAAGAGGATGTCCTGGTAGTACGTGCAATTGATCGTAATGCCAGGATTGATGAAGAACAGATCTGTGAATCTGAGTTTCATGATTGCGACAGATCATAACTGACTGGCTGAAGGTCAAACAGGTCCATAGTAGACATTTGGCATTAGCCTCACACTTTAGTGATGTTGAATGCACGTACAGGAGATCATTCTGTGTGTTAATCAGTGGAGCTACTGTAAATATCTTTTCGTCTGTAAACCAGATGAAGCTGACTGCTTGCACCATTTCAGGCATTTGTCTTTGTTATATAAAGTTAACTCTGGGGCATGATGCTTTTTAAAACACTTCAATTTCAGATTGTCATGAATTATCCTAATCGCAATTGTCTAGCTTATTCCTGCTTCTCTTGCTATTTAGCAAGTTGTTCAGTGTGTTTGCAGCATGTCCTGGCTCAGTACGAGAACATGTCCAACGTCAATGTGCTCTTGTGTATGAAATGAGTGCGGTCATCCACTGCCTGGATAACGATTCACAGTGCCCATTGCTCAGATCTTGCATAGCAGTACATCAAGGCCATTTTTGTTCCAACCCTTCTATGGGAACTCTTTCAACAATAGTCAACTGCTGTAACCTTTTAGCAGTACCAAATTCTTTATCAGAATTCAGTCTTCTGCAGTGAAAACCATTTTGATACAGAGACTGTTTACGAACCATTGTCTGCTTCTACATGTATCCCATAGCAACAATTCATTTTCACAAGGTAGTGTTATGGCACAGTGGGAAATATTTACATTCAGGACACAACGCACTAAATTTCATAAGAATCGGCCGAGTTCTGTGGAAAATACAATAAATGTTTTAGTGTGGGGGGGGTTTCGGTTCAGTGTGTTTATGTGTATGTATGTGTATATTTTGCATATATTTATTTATTTGTATATATTTATAAATTTGTATATTTTGCATATATTTTTATCTGTTTTCTCTCTAGCTCTGCTACTGCCTATTTGTGTGGACATCTACACACTTTGGGAGGAATTTTACCAACTATCTACAGCCGGCATTCACAGGGTACTCTAGAACTGGAATTGGGAGACTGGATGGACAATAGAAGGTATGTGATTTTAAAGTTGCAAAAAGCTAGACAATGATGGTACTTGTTAAAACATCTTCATTTTCCTGCTGTAGGGGAAGGGGCTTTCTTCCCGCATTAGAAGGCCCAGATCTTCTGATACCCTAGTCAGAATCCCATAGAACTAAGTTTCTGCTAGAGGGGGGGACCCTAAGTCTCAGAGCATATATAGGATTGAAATCAAGGGACACTCATGAAAGTAACAGCACATTTAAAATACAATGAACAAAGTATGTTTTTTTCACTCAACGTTTTGGATTGGATTTACTTTCAAACAATTTTATTGATGACAAATTATGTCAACATAACTGCACACATGACATCCAGTTTGCATTACTGCCTGATTGCAGCAACATGTCTGTTAATACCTAGCTATCAAACATTTTTGAACAGCATCACATCACATCCCAACATCACACCCCCTCCCTTCAACCCCACCCCCTACATTCTGCCAGAGGAAAGGTAGAATTCATGTTTCCCACAAGCTAGTTATCCAGGGACCTTGGTTGTTATAGTCTCTTATCTGTAGAAACAACAATGGTAAATGATGGTAATATAAAGCTGTCATATCGTAACCACAGTAGGAAAGGCTACCGGCATCATTTATAGAAAAGGGGTCCCACAACCTACACCCCACACATCTATGTTTCAATCTTTTTTATTGAAGTACAACACACAATAGGCAATTCAAAACAGATAAAATCCAACAATATTTTGTATCTCAGTAAACACATAATTCCTCATCCTAACTTAAACCCACCACACCCCATCCCTCCCACCCAGGAGAATAGAAGCAATGCAGATCAACATAAAAAAACCAATATAACTCAAAGAAACAACACTAATCATCATCATTAGCTGGGAGCCAGTTAGTTATCCACATTTGAAACAAGCATTGAAACAAACTCCCAGAAAGAGAACTCCATTCCAGAGTTAGCAAACTGACCCTTCGCAGGGTCATGGAATGCTATATCCAGAAACCCTGACACCCCTAGTAAAGAGCCTGGATTGGATCCCTAACTTCCCTGTGTCTTCTAATTAAAGCTGTATGTTCAAGGCGCAGCAAAGATAAGCGGAAACAAGAACAATGTCTATGGTAACCAAGATTCAACATTGTATATAGATCTCCTCTCCTCTCCCCACCCAATCTCTACCTCAACCAATCTACACCCCCTGGGAACCTCTGATTGAGGGAAAGAGAAAGAAAGGCTTAACCTGGCAATAAGCAAAAGTATCTCCCCAGCAGCTTCCTAACTTATCTCCAAACACTGGTAAGGTCTTTTTTTTAATTTGTCAACCTCCTATTCCTAAGCAGCATTACAAAAGTAACATACATAAAGTAAAACAAACACGACTTATACACATATGTTAAAATACAAAAGAATAGTTACATCTTAAAACCAAGATTTCATAGATCTTCACAGAATCATTGTCCCTCCAAAGTCAACAAATGTTCCACCAAACTTAACACCTCAGCGATCCCAGTCTAAAAATACAGGGTTATTACTGGGAGGAAAAGCCATATTCCATCTTAATAATAATAATTTATTTTGTATACCGCCATACCCAGAGAGTTCAAGGCGGTTCACAGCAGTTAATCAAAAATACATACAGTGAAGTCATTGCAGTTAACAGTTAGAAGGGGAACAAAATAAGAGAGGGCAGGAAGGGTTGTAGGTCATAAGGTAGGAGTGATGAGGGAAGGTAATAAAAAGATAGTAGTGGTACAATGCATTAGGAGTTCAGTCTGTGAAATAGGTACGTTTTGAGCTGTTTTCTGAAGTCAAGATAGGAGGGGGCATCAAATGCAATTTGGGCGAGCCATGGATTCAGTTTAGCCGCCCGAAAGGAGAAAGTTTTATCAAGGAACCTTTTGAAATGACATAATTTTAATGAGGGAAAGGCAAACAGGTGTATTCTGCGGGAGCTCTTATTGTTGTAATTTAAATTGAAGTGTGGATTAAGGTAACTCGGTGACATTCCAAATACTGTTTTGTAGCAGATACAGGAGAACTTGAACAGGACTCTGGATTCGAATGGTAACCAGTGAAGTTTATGGTAGAAAGGGCTGACGTGTTCCCATTTGTTCAAGCCAAAGATGAGGCGGATGGCAGTATTCTGAATCAATTTCAGTTTCCTGATGGTTTTCTGATTGGTCACTCTAGGATCACCTCCCAATTTACAAATTAGATTCCCCCACACTGCCCTCATAGATTTCAAAAGAACACTGCTCCAAAAAGGTGCAGGTAGATCTCTACTAGGCATATGTAATAGGCTATATAAAGCTTGAGGAGCATAAAAAGCTGTCTCATAATCCAGAAGGGTGTATTGACTTCCCCCCAACAACCAATCTTTTAAATGCCGTAATAAACAGGCGTCATTATAAAGTTCAAAATTGGGGAGGCCAAGGCCCCCCTGCCTCTAGTCACCCACTAAATAAATATAGCAGACCTTCGGTTTACAATGATTCCAACAAAATCTGTTTGGACACCTTAAGATCATTACATACTATCACACTCAAGTCATGTTATCTACATCATTAGGGATGTCTTATTCTATTGCAGATTTTAGTGTCATCTGCAAAGAGGCAAATCTTACCAGACAGCCCTTTAGCAATGTCATTTACAAAAATGTTAATGTAATTGGTTCTGCCAATGGCAGTAAGCTGGAGGCTCAAAAGATGTCCAACTCTGAAATGTACATGTTTATGCCTCCTTCTATCTTTTCCCCGAAAAGCACCTGGCTTGTCCAATAACAATTGTTCAACTGAGCCTATTGGCCTAGTGTCCAGTATAGTACCCATAGAGCTCGCTTGTTTAAAATTGTTTTATCTTCTGGCAACTCCAGAAGGCATGGCAGAATGTATGGACTTCCTTGTCGCATTTAAGAATAATAGAACTCTATATTCCCCCTGCAATATGCAGCTGTTTTGGAGCAAAACTCAATTTCTAAAAACTAACACATCCCAATCCTCCAAATCACTGCTCAGGTCACCTGTCCATTTTTTTACATTGCTCTCCCAAATCTTTGGTTCAAATTTAGTTAAGGCTTTATGTAATTCGGATATAGTCATCTCCTATTCAGAAATATTATTAAAAATTCTCTAACCTGTGTCCCCATATTTTATTTTAACTGCTCCATATCAAGGGATGCAGTGTAATGTTTTACTTGATGACAATAGGTAAACCAGTTCCTCCCCCATTCCATCTAGATCCTAATAGCGGTTGAAGTTCTTCAAAAGCAATTAGTCCTCCCTCCCTGTTTTAAATAGCACTCTAAAAACAATTTTCCTTCCTGCTTCCAACCTGTAAAAGTGGCATTATCTAGCCCTGGTTCAAATGCCACATTTAACTTCTTTTTTTTCTAAATTGTGAGATTGTGTATTTTGAGGAAGTTTAAGAATTGTATGTTAGGTGAACAAACACACTCGGATATTAAAATACTACAGTATGTTTGTTTCTTTTGTAACCTGCATAGATTTTTGGTTTTGCAGGATATGAATGTTTAAAATAATTAAATTAAGGACCCTAGTACTTTAGATAGGTTGTGAGCCCACTGGGACAGACAGATAAAGGTAATGCTAGAGTACCTACCGTATTTTCACGCATATAACGCGCACGTTATACGTGTTTTTACAAACCGTGCATAACCTTGCGCGATATACGTGTGAGCGCGTTGTACAAAAATTTTTTTACATAGTCCCCCCCCTCGACGTCCGATTCACCTTCCCCCCGCAGGACCGCTCGCACCCCCACCCCGAAGGACTGCTCGCACGCACCCGCACCCCCACCCCGAAGGACCGCTTGCACGCGCTCCCACCCATACCCGCATCCCCACCCTGAAGGACCACTCGCACGCACTCCCACCCGCACCCATACCCCCACCCTGAAGGACCGCTCGCATGCACTCCCACCCGCACCCGTACCCCCACCCTGAAGGACCGCTCGCACGCACTCGCACCCGTACCCCCACCCTGAAGGACCGCTCGCACGCGCTCCCACCCGTACCCGCATCCCCACCCTGAAGGACCGCTCGCACGCACTCCCACCCGCACCCGTACCCCCACCCTGAAGGACCGCTCGCACGCACTCCCACCCGCATCCGTACCCCCACCCTGAAGGACCGCTCGCACGCACTCCCACCCGCATCCGTACCCCCACCCTGAAGGACCACTCGCACGCACTCCCGCCCTCTTGCCCCAGCCAACCGCGGCACCCCCGACACGATCGGGGCAAGAGGGAGCTCAAGCCCTCTTGCCCTTCCCCGACACGATCGGGGCAAAAGGGAGCCCAAGCTCTCTTGCCCCGCCGACTCCCCAACTCCCAGACAATATCGGGCCAGGAGGGAGCCCAAACCCTCCTGGCCACGGCGACCCCCTACCCCCACCCCGCACTACATTACGGGCAGGAGGGATCCCAGGCCCTCCTGCCCTCGACGCAAACCCCCTTCCCCCCAATGACCACCCCCCCAAGAACCTCCGACCGCCCCCCCCAGCTGACCCACGACCCCCCCTGGCCGACCCCCACGACACCCCCACCCCCCTTCCCCTTACCTTTGTGTAGTTGGCCGGACAGACGGGAGCCAAACCCACTTGGCGGAATGAGGCCGGATTGGCCCATCCGTCCCAAAGCTCCGCCTACTGGTGGGGCCTAAGGCGCCTGGGCCAATCAGAATAGGCCCAGGAGCCTTAGGTCCCTCCTGGGGGCGGAACCTTGGGCACATGGTCGGGTTGGGCCCATGTGCCTCAGGCCCCGCCCCCAGGAGGGACCTAAGGCTCCCAGGCCTATTCTGATTGGCCCAGGTGCCTTAGGCCCCACCAGTAGGCGGAGCTTTGGGACGGATGGGCCAATCCGGCCTCATTCCGTCATTGGCTGCCTGCCGGACAGGCAGGTTTGGTTCCCGTCTGTCCGGCCAACTACATAAAGGTACGGGGAAGGGGGGTGGGGGTGTCGTGGGGGTCGGCCAGGGGGGTCACGGGTCGGCTGGGGGGCGGTCGGAGGTTCTTGAGGGGGGCGGTCGTTGGGGGGGAGGGGGGTTTGCATCGAGGGCAGGAGGGCCTGGGATCCCTCCTGCCCGTAATGTAGTGCGGGGTGGGGGTAGGGGGTCACCGTGGCCAGGAGGGTTTGGGCTCCCTCCTGGCCCGATATTGTCAGGGAGTTGGGGAGTTGGTGGGGTAAGAGGGCTTGGGCTCCCTTTTGCCCGATCGTGTCGGGGGGGGGCAAGAGGGCTTGAGCTCCCTCTTGCCCCGATCGTGTCGGGGAGTCGGCGGGGCAAGAGTGCTTGAAGTTAGAAAAAGGGCGACCGCTAGAAGAGGAAGCAGCGCAGGCGCAGGGCTCACGGAAGGGCCGGGACCGCCAAGAGAAAGCAGCAGGACACCGGTAGGAGCTTCTACATGATGGGGGGGGGGGTCGGGAGGCTGTGGGGGTGTGAGCGGTCCTTCAGGGTGGGGGTGCGGGTGCGGGTGGAAGTGCGTGCGAGTGGTCCTTCGGGGTGGGGGTGCGAGAGGTCCTGCGTTGGGGTGAATCGGACGTGGGGGGGGGGGCATCAGGTTTTCAGGGTGGGGACAGGACTAAGGGGGAGAGGAGAGTCGGGGCGGGCGAAAGGAGAGTCGGGGTGGCCAGAGGAGAGTCGGGGCGGGCGAAAGGAGAGTCGGGCAGCGACGGGAGAGTCGGGCAGCATGCGCAGTATATAAAAATTTCTGTACATAAATGTGTGTTTTCCGCGCGCTATACCCGTGTGCGTGTTTTACACGGGTGCGCGTTATCTACGTGAAAATACGGTAATTGTAAATTGCTTAGATAATTTTGATAGATGGTATATAAATACCTAAAATAAATAATTTAAAAATGTCTATTCTAGTACAAAGTTTTCAACATAATTAAATTCATAGCCTATACCATTTCATTTTCACCAGTTTTTCCTCATGCCAAATTTTGGCCCCATGGCACTAAATTTTCAAAAAGTTTTTTTTACTCTCTACCCATTATGTTTAATTTTTTACAAACACACAATTAGCTTGGAAAGAATAAAACAAAGTTTACTTCTTGGAGGAAGAGTAGACCATTATTAGCAAAGTAGACTTGGGAAAGTTAATCTTAGCTCCTGCAGTGAAAGAATGAAGTCACTCTGTGGCAGGGGTGGGCAACTATTGTCCTTGAGGGCCATAATCCAGTTTGCTTTTCAAGATTTCCACAATGGCATATGTATGAGATTTGATTTTGTATGTACTGCTTGCATTGAATATACAAACAGATGTCATGCATAACTATTGTAGAAATGTTGAAAACACAACTGGACTTTTGATCTCCCCCCCTCCCCAACTCTTTGGGATCTTGCTGGATTCTCAACTGGCCACCATCTGAGATGGATAACCTGGACATACAGGCCTCACTTGTGTATGCTGGACACTACAGACATTTTAACACATATTTTCCCACAGCCTAAAGCAGCCTTCCTTTACAAGCTAACCAGATGGAACAGCCTGGACTTTGCTATTTGTGAACATATGTATCCTTTGAAATGCTAACCCAGCTGACCTCTGCTACAAAGTTTTTGTCTCCATTCCCTGCTGGGAGGATACTTCTCTAAGGCTCTGCTGAGCTGTATGATTTCACAGATGCAAGGCACCCTGGAAAGCCATAAACCATTTATAATGAGCAACATCCTCTGCAGAAGACGATACCAAGACAGAATTTTTTTAAAAACATGCTGGACATTTGCCTATGGGAACCAGCGACTGGGCTGCTGGAAGGTCACCCTTGCATCTTTGTTTCAACTTTCTGCATAAGACTGTCTGCAAGGACACCATCCTGAAGATATACAGAGTTGTAAAACCACAAATCAGTCTCAGAAAGGTGATAAGGATTTCAGAGCTGGAGGAAGAAAGTTAACCAAGAATTCTCTGTTTTTGCAAGGGCCCCCTACTGGGGGGGAGTGAGAGAGAGAGGCGTGGACTGGGAGGAGGAATAGTTAGGTATATATTTTTGTACCAATAGGGAATTACATGACCAAAATTCAGGGATGTACTTTTTGGAATAAAGAAAGAATTTCTCTGTATAAAAAACACGTGCATCACAGGTAGAGCCAGAGAGAAATTCACTTGGGTATGCCAGCAGGGACATGCTAGCCCCCTGCTAGGCATATGGATGTAAGTTCTTCTCTCCATTGTATATTCTGAACTGACAATATATTTTTCTGCTATGCCTTTGCTGCTGTAATTCTGTAAGTTTTTATGCTAACAATAAACAAATATTGTCTGTTTTTGGAACATACAATGCTGTCTCATAGTCATTCCAATTATTCCGCAAACAATTGAAAACCTGGCTTTTCATCAAATTGTAACTCTATCCTCCCCCCCCTTTTTCTCCTCCCTTCTACACATAAATTTATGTAAACCTTTTTTTTCTTCTCTACCTACTATTTAAGTTCTTGTAAACCGTGTCGAGCTCCATACTCATGGAGATGATGCGGTATATAAACTTAAGGTTTAGATTAGATTAGAGGTAAACAAAACAGCCTTTACTTCACATCAAAGATAGCATGTTGGGCTTGATGCATCTTTTGTCTGACACAGTATAGAATATCACATCTTTAGGAATTTGCTTAGTTTTAAATGCCAGATTTTACTTATTAACTGACAAATTTGATGGCATTTTTCAATATCCACACAAGCTAAACTACTAGTGAAAAGGCTTGAACTAAGTCTATGTTAAATATTTTTATTAAGTTTCAAAAATTTAACAGTGCAATGTATATGTTAATAACAGACAATAAAGCGTGAAAGCACATACAACTTACAATTAATTATGCACAATCATTTATCCCACCCTCCCTTCCAATAAATAAGCATCATAAATAACAAACATTTCCACCCACCCTTCCACCCACCTTGGATGTGAATAGAAATAACCAAATTAAACTATCCTGATGTAATATAAGATGCCAATGGGCCCCAAACCAATTTAAATATATTACCATGCCCCAATATATCTGCATTTATCTTCTCATTCCTATATGTGGAACATAAATTTGCCCACCAAAAAGAGAAGTTAAGACGATCATAATTCTTCCAATTTTGTGTTATCTGCATTGCTACTCCAGTCATAATTATGAGGAGACGACCTTTTTTTAAAGCGATCTATGGGGGGTTTAATATGTAACAATGTACCACATATGACTATCTCATATGTTAACGGAAATGATGACTCAAGTATTGCATTAATCTGCTCCCATATTGATTTCCAAAAATTGAGTATCAAAGGACAATAGAATAACTAAGTCTAAACAAATAACAAAACTATTTATTAGAAGGAATTTATTTTATGCCATTGTCATGGTTACAGCTAAATGAAACCTAGACTAGAGACCACAGAGTGAAGCACCATAATCTGTTGCTTCAGTGGAGGAGTAGCAAAAATATACCCACTTCTTAAGCCTTCTTGTGATTGGTGGATTCTGGCATTGATACAAAGTTCTTGAACATACTTCCCTTATGTGGACATAAGAACATAAGAATTGCCACTGCTGGGTCAGACCAGTGATCCATCGTGCCCAGCAGTCTGCTCATGTGGCGGTCAAAGATCTTAATTTTATTTAGAAGAGGAAGGTTGATATCAGCCTGTTAGAAGCCAGATTCAGCAGACTGCTCATTTAAAATAATTCAAACTAAGTCATTTACTACTATTACTGCTACTATTTATGATTTCTGTAGTGCTGAAAACCATACATAGCGCTTTACATTCAACATGCAATAGATGGTCCTTGCATAGAAGAGCCAGAGACAATAATAGGATGGACATAGGTAATTTTATGTTGAATGGGAGTTAAAAATATTTTTATAGTATTGATAGCAGGCTTGTGTGGAGACATAATGCCTCATTTTAGATAAACCTTCAAGAATCAATGGCATATGCACTCAGTGTCTCTTTAACCTGAGTCCACTCACATATACATCAATCAAATACAATTGGACTTAGGCTATGTATAGAAAGGTCCCGTTGTCTGTTTTATATGTATTAAAGGAAGCCTCATCTTTCTCTCTTAAACATTGTGGAGTCGGATGACACGAGCGTTCTCGGGAGACCCTTGATACAGCACTCTTTAGTGCGAAACATGTCATGTCGGGTCAGACTCCCAGATGTTGGCTGAATGAATAAGCTAAGTACACAGGCTTTTTGCAAATAATAAAAATATTTATTAGATGATATTAGAACCATGGAGATATAAATAACATTAATAATTTTTGATAAAAAATGCATATAGGCAGCCAATGATGAGGTGCCACGTAATTCTTCCCGCAATGAAGAATTAACATAGTGGTTGAGTGGTGGGGCTGAGACTTCCTTTAATACATATAAAACAGACAACGGGTCATTTTAGATAAAGCCTGCTAGCCTGAGCTTGGTCACTCAGATAAAACTTGCCGCTCTAGCAAACTTTCAAGATACTTGAAACCAGTGCAATAATTTTACAATAGCTACTCTGCGGTCTGCTATAACTGTCAGTGTAAGGTGCATAGGCAGGTCTGTCTGACGGGAATACTTTGCACTATGCTTGCTTTAATCCAGTGTCTTTCTATTATGAGCAATGTTTTTTTACATTTATTGGTCCTCTTGCTTCTTTACTCCTTTCTTCAGAAATGGTTGGGGAGAGAAGAGAATACATTAAGCTAGTTCAGGGTGAAATTCAACCATCCTCCTAACAGTTAATACAATTGTCTTTCCATCCTCTCGCATCTAGGTACCGAATCCTTGCCTTTGACCATGACCTTCTTAGCTTCGCAGATGTAAAGTATGATGAGTGGCCTGTGGTTCTCATTACCAATCCCAAGTCAGCTCTCTACAGAAGCTCTGCCCATGAGCCCTTGGGGAGAATGAAGTACTCCACCCACATCAGGTCTTTAAAACTTCATATATGAGATCTGTGGTCAGGATGTACAATATTTTGCATAGTGATTTGATCAGCTTGTTGAATGAGGATGGGATGGTATGGTTTTGTGACATAGCTTCCAGTTCTGTGTGCATCCAAAATCACATGCTACTTCTTAGCTCTACGCTTGTGGAGATGGTGCGGTATATAAACCTAAAGTTTAGTTTAGTTTAAGGTACCCTACTACTTGCAAGATTTAAGTTTTATAAGGGCTATGAAGATCTCTTGTTTCCCCTCATCCTTTAGAATCCTAGCCTTCTCACGATTTCCGATCACATCTGTGGATGTCGAACTTGACGGAGTGTTTTCAGAGAGAGCTGTTCATGTCTCCGGCCCCCTCTATGTGCTGAAGTGGAATCCAAGCAACTATAGCACAGGATTACATCGGATCGAGGCTCTGGTTCAGGTATGTTCACTTAAGCACTGAGGCCATTCCTGACAATTCCCAAATCATGAGTGTGCTGCATCATCTGGCATTCCACAGAGTAGGCGCAACCATTGAATAAATAGTCTTGCGTGTGGTATTGTAAAATAATTGTCGAACCGAGGGCACTACTAGAAGATGCTGCTGTGATGAACAAAGAGAACATGAAGATTCAAATAGGATCAACAGCCTATTGATGAATAAAGGGATGTGATTGGTCTGGACTGTGAAAGTGAGGAAAATAATTTTGAATGTAATTCTGTGGGTGACTAGTCCTATGTGCATTGTGGTTTCGGTGAAGGCTTTTTTTAACAGGAGTCGGTATAAAGAGCACATGGATTAGGGGGGGTCTGCGAATTTCCTGCCTAGGGCATTTAGGTATATATTGAAGAGAGAGGGGGACAATGGTGAGCTTTGTGGGACACCACAGGTATCCTTCCATGTTTGACCTGTCGTTGTCCTTTCTCACCTCGTAGGTTCTGGTGGAGAGGAGTTCTGTGAACCACTTCAGTATCATGCCTCTTATGCCTAGCTCACCAAGTTTGTATAATAGAAGCAAATGGTCCTCAGCATCGAATGCTGCCGAAATGTCGAACTGTAAAAGAATTGACTATGTGCCCTTGCTTAGATATGCCTTAGCCTTCGAAGTCAGCTCCAGTAGAAGTGATTCTGTGCTATGCAAGGATCTGAAGCCATGTTTGGTGTGGCACTTCCATTCTCTGTAGAAATTCTGGGTGTTGACACAGAACTCAATCAGTTTCGCAGGCCACAGGATTCCCACTACTGGCCTAAAATGTTCATGTTTAGTGCAATCTGTTACTGTTGTTTTCAGGATTGATGTCAGGGCAGATAAGGAATTTGGGTATTTGCCCTGTGTTAAACTGAGGATGGAGAGGTCAGTGAGCCATTAGGTGAATGTGGTTGGTACATGAGCTAGCAAATGTGATGGGCAGACATCTAGGCAGCATCGTTTCTTTGATAGTCTGTTCAGCAGATCTGAGACTGTGCTTAGGGTGGTCGGTTGGAATTCATCCCAGCCTCTGTCTGCTGGGATGCCTGCGTAGATGTCTACTGCTTGGTGATCCAGGTCATCATTTTGATCCAAACTTTGTTTAAAAGAGTCCCTGACTCTTTTTAACTTGTGTTGGAAGTAGGTGGCCAGACTGTTGGCGTCTGGTTGTTGCATCTGGGGGTCAGCTGTTAGTTCTTTTGTGGATATGAAGGACATGAAAACTTTAAAGAGGCTTTTAGTGGAGTTTTCTAAGAGGTTAATCAGCTAAGGCTTTTTTTATACAGATTCACTTCTCTCCATCAGATGTTGTCGTGGGTTTGTGATTTCCTCTAAGCTCTTTCTAGCTTTCTCACTCCTGGTCTCAGTGTCTGTAGAGAGTCTGATAACCACGGGTTAGCTTTCTTCTTTGGTTTTACTGTTTTCATTGGTGCAATGACTTGTCGAGGAGCAAGAGCAAGGCAATCTCCACACAGGCCTGCTTGACAGTGTTCACAGCCTTCCCTCTGCCGGGCTCCTCTTTATGATGCAATTTCCTTTCTATGCAAAAAGAGGAAGTTGCATCATAAGGAGAGGCCTGGCAGAGGGAAGGCTATGAGCATCATTGAACAGGCCTGTGTGGAGATCGGTTTGTTCTTCTATGAGGTGTATGCCAGTGGCAGAGAGGGAGGGAAGCCAGCTGGAGCTGCTAGACCAGCGAGTGAGAGTGGGTGGGGCTGTAGCTTCCTGGAGCCGCGATTATTTTGCTCTGGAGCCACAAGGGGGGTAGGGATGCCTGGAGCCTCAAGGGGGGGAGCTGTGATAATGGGTGGGGTTATCCATAGGATCAAAGCTTTTTACCACAGAAAAAAGATTTGTTCTTATTCCGGTGGTAAACAGAATAAATTTTTACCTGTTCCTGCAGTTTTACTGCGGTTTGTGGCTGGAACGGACAATGTGTCATTCTCTAACACCTCTCTTTCACACTCTCTCTCTCTCCTCACTGCTTCTCTTTATCTCCTCACTCCCAGAAAGAAACATTTTCCACATGCTACGCTATATAGATATATAGATACACACACACACAAAAATATTGTGGGGATGTCCTAACGTCACTGACAACATTCTCTGTAGTAGATTAGAGTGGATGTTTTGTGTAGGGAATCTTCACATATGTGGAGACGTTTTGTGATGAACAGTGATGCAGCATTTGGACATTCTTTTTTTTAGATATTTCTCCCATTTTTGATACATGTTCTATATATTGAACATTTGTCTATCACCACTTGATTTGTATGGCTGTGTCTCAACACCCAAACTCGGACAGACATCAGATTGAAAATGTCCTTCCACATCTTTTCTGAGTTGCAGTGATCAAAATTGCAAGCAGTATTTGAGGTGCAGTTGCACTGTGGAATGATATAAAGAAAGGCATTATAATAACCTCGGTTTTGTTCTCCCTTTTTTTTTGGGGGGGGGGTTCTTTTTAATATTGGTATGTTTAAAATAGCTCTGGTGAAGACAAAAATATTTCTTTTCATACACTAGCCTTTGTTTTCAAATCATGCCTTGCAGCCTGAAGCTTTGGCTGATAATGGTTTTAAGATTGTGAGTCAGCCCATGGTCTTTTAGCAGAACTTAATCTTGGCCTGAAAACTATTGAGCTGCTTCTGATGTCTCTTTCTTTACAAGAAATCCTTTGGCTGCTCTGACAGGCTTCTTTTTTCTCCTCAGGATGCAAGTGGGAAAATAAATACTAGAAGCCACATGTTTACCTTGGATGATAATGTGTCTCTCAGCTTTGACTTCCTGTCATCCCTCATTCTCCTTTCTGATTTGTACATCATGGTGGGTACCTTCACACAAATATTTTGATCTATTTTTCCTATATGATTAAAGATGGAGCATAACCAGCAGTCTTTTGGTGGGTACTGGGGGGTCATGTATTTCTTCTTCACATTAGGTATCATACTTTTTTGCTAGTGGAGATACCAAAGCCACCTCCCTTTCTGCTACTGCAGCTTCAGGGAGACCTGAGCCCTAAGGAGGGTCCCAGGTCTCCAAGGGCCACTCCCAGGTTCAGCTCTCTCTCCCTCCCCTTCTACTCCCAGGTTCACCTTTCTCCCTCCCCTTCTCCCATATTCTCTCTCTCCCTCCTCTCTTCCTCTCTCCCTCTCTCTCTCCTCTCTTCCTCTCTCTCTCCTCTCTTCCTCTCTCTCTCCTCTCTTCTTCTCTCTCTCCTCTCTTCTTCTCTCTTCTCTCTCTCTTCCTCTCTCTCTCTTTCCCCCCTCTCTCTCTCTATCCCAGGTCCATTATCTTTCCCCTCCCAAGGGCTTTACTCCCTGTTTCCTCTTCCCCTCTTGGCCCTACCCTGGTTCTCTCTTGTCTCTCTTACCTCTTTCCCCCTCCCCTGCACCATCCAACATGTCTCCTGCTCTGACCCAATCATGGCTCACTCTCTCCACACCTAGCTTCTAGTGTATCTTTGAAGCCTTTGACCCTGCAGCGCCAGCAGTAACTGTACCATAGAAAAGACTTTCCCTCTGACCCAGCCTGCCCCTTCTGATGCAGCTTCTGGTTTTCAGAAGTAGTGGGGTGGGTCAAAGGTGAAAGGCTTTCTATGGTACATCTACTGCAGGGCTGAAGACTGGCTTCAGAGGTATGCTGGGTGGAGGGGAGAGAGCCACGGTCCGAGAAGGGATTCCAAAATATGGGTGGGTGTGGGAAGCAGAAGGTGAGCTACAAGTGATTAATTATTAATCACAATGTGCGGCCCTAATATATGTATGTGTGTGTGAGAGATATAGAGAGATAGAGATATAGATATATAATATATAGATAGATTATATACATACACAAATACATATGTATATAAAATCCTTATGAAAAGATCCACTTTAGCACAACAAAGTTTGACTGATCTCCAAGTTAATAATGAATGAATAAATAATAGCAAATTAAAATGTGTTGTTCACAGGGCCAAGTATTTTTTGTACTGATGGTGGTAGTCCAGGTCGGTGTGCTTGTTGCTTTTCGGTACCTGAGAAAGCCAGCGCTCAAAAGTAAGATGGGCTATTTCATTTTTCTCTTAGAACACCTTAAAGGACGTGTTCTTTATGATGATTTTGTATGATACATATAGGTTCCTATGGTACTTTGTGTGCTTTTAAAAATGAGCCCCTACATGTACATGTACTTTGTGTACATTTTCAAAGCACTTAAACATACAAAGTACCATAGGTTTCTATGGTACTTTGTGTGTCTAAGTGCTTTGAAAATGAGCCCCTAAATCTCTCACTTACAAATGCATTAACGACAAGTGACCAAAGTCATGTGGAACATCTCAAAGGAATGGAAATTTAAAACATTTGTGGTCAAATTCTGGAAGTCATATACTAACCATGCATGCTAATGCCATTATTATGCATTTATTTTATGCAGTACTTGGAAAGGACCAAAGACTTTCACCTTTCCAACCATCTGTTCATGCTTACCAGCCAGTCCCAGTGTAGCAGACAAGGCCTCTATAGCTGGATGGATTCGCATGACCATCTCTTCAGCATACATTGCTTGTGGTAAACAGCCACCGGTCTCTCTCAAGGCATATTCCACTAGGAGCATCACCTCTTCATAGACAGAGGCTTGGGCAGTTCCTTTCACAGAGATTTGTAGAGCAGCTACCTGGTCTACTCGGCATACTTTTTCCAGATTTTACAGAGTGGATGTGGCGGCTCGAGAGGACACTGCTTTTGGCTCCTCGGTCATGCAGGCAGGATCTTCTGTCCCTCCCTAAATGTCAACCATTGCTTTGGTATGTCACCATACGTATGGGCTCCTGAGTGGATGTAACAGAATCAAAGATTAGGTTCTAAACTAAATAATCTTCTTTCTGTTAATCCTCTCAGTAGTCTGTATAGCCTGCCCTCAGTATATAGTGTTCCACCTGCTTTTCTGATACAGATACTTTTAGATTCTAGGCCTGAAGCTCTTCTCCTGTCAGACAGATAACTGTATATGAAGACATCCTGTATATGTAAGTGTATTCTTCAGCATCTGGCTCCTTATTTGTTAGTGCTAGTTGCACTCAGCAGGTTGGTTCTCTAAGGTGGTTCTGTACAAATTCATTGTTCTAATTCTTGTTTCTAAGTTACAGAGCAGAACAGAATTGTGTAATGTATGTAGGGTCGTTCCCCCTCCTTCTTTGTTTTCTATTCCAGTGGAACTAGATTGCTTTGGGACGTAACTGAAAGGGGACTTTGGGTTCACCTCCATGAGGGAGGTGCTCAAAGCTGTAAGTATCCTGGGAAGCCCCACCCCTTCTCTCCAGAGCTCACAGTACATTCCTCTTCAGCCCTTAGGGGCTCCTGTGGCAGCATGCAGTCACCTTCTTCTTCAACACATTGAGAGGAAGGAAGTCAATCGTCCCCCTCACTGCACCGAGACTCCATCTTTCTGACATCCTTCTCTCTGCTTCTTCCCCAGAACTCACAGTGCTTTCCCCTTCAGCCCTATAAAGGGCAGCTAAGCAAGTGAATTGCCTCCAAAGGCCATCTGCGTGGCCTCGTGTGGCCCAAGGAGGACCAGCCCAAAAACCATGCTCAGACTCGACCATGTCACTCACAATCAAGCCAATACACCGTGCCCCCTTCTAGCCATCATACTCATACGCCCCGTGATGGTATACCACATACCCACCATCACTGGCCAGGACCAATATGGAGACCTAAGAAGCTGCTACCGCGCAAAGCCCAAGACAGTCAATACCCACAACCTCATAATGAGCAAAACTGACACATACACTCCCATTGCACACAACGTCGCAGCAGCCCTAGTGAATGCCAGATCCAAGGTCCCAAGCAGATTGAAGGCCATCTTCTCAATAACAAAAAAAACCTATTATCCTCATCCCAAGGTCCAATGCATTCCCTGCAAACGAACCTAGACTGCGAATCCCTCTCCACCTTCTTCCATGAAAAAATATCAAAAATACGCGCAGATCTGGACTCGGAGCCCAAAGCACTCCCATACATCCCAGAGACCGCCCAAGATGACAATCCACTCAAGACTGAAAACCTGAACAGTTTCAAACCGATCTCCCACAACGACCTCAAAACCATAATCAACTCCGTATGCCCCGCAACCTCGATCCTGGACCCATGTCCCTGTCCCTCCACTACACTCCTGAACACAAATGAGGTATTCCTGTAATCCATCCTATCTCTAATAAATGAGTCCCTTACGACAGGTGTAGTTCCATGGAGCTGGAAATCGGCCATAGTAAAACCACTCCTGAAAAAACAACCATGGACCCAGACAACTCAAGCAGCTTCAGACCTGTCTCAAACCTCCCATTCATCTCAAAAATATTGGAAAAGACAGTATCATGCAATTGCAAGACTTCATGGAGACAAATGCCACCCTCTCCAATTTCCAATCGGGCTTCAGGAAAAACCACAGCACAGAAACTGCTTTTGGACATCCTAGATGACTGTTGGAAAATCCTAGATGACAGAAACGACACATTGCTGGTACTATTATACCTCAGTGCTGCCTTCGACACCATCAACCACTCTCTCCTCTTGTCCAGGCCAAAGTCCATTGGAATCCGTGACAACGCACTTCAATGGTTCTCTTCATTCCTGACCGACAGATCGCAGAGAGTCCTACTAGGAAAATCCTTATCTGAACCCAAACCACTCCACTATGAAGTGCCTCAGGAAGCCTTACTATCACCTCTCCTCTTCAACCTCTATGTCAAACCAGTACTGGACATAGCAGGAAAACACTGCGAAGACTCAAAACTAACAGTGTTTTGGAATCAATACCTTTGTCAAGAGTCTCGAAGGATAATTTCTCTAGCACATGAATAGTGCATTGGGCGCTGGTAAATGTTTAGAACAAGCAGAGACAAAAAACGGTGTCCTAAGCAATGTTGATGGGCACGAGTAAAAAAGTGCTACTATCAATAAACCATACTTTGAACTGTATACTCGTGGTTGAATTATTGACATTGTATCCTCCATGACTCATGACTGTGCTTCTGTTGTCATCGAGGCCTTTTTGGGCTTTATTTGCAGTAATTCTCCACCACTTTCCAGCCTTTCTGTGAGCTAAAGCAGGTACAGTGAGTATTGCCCATTATTGTGTATGGGGCAAATTGGGAGGGGAGGGATCCTTAAATTGCTGTTTCAGGGGTTTTCTGAGGCTTGTATTCAGGTTCCCCACCTCCAAACAAAAACCCTTTGCCATATTTTTTGGACTTTTATTTAGATCCCCGGGCTATTTTTTTGGTGCTAAAAAACTGCTGTAGCAGCCATCTTGGATTTTTAGATCCATTTTTAAAAGCATCTATTTGCCTCAAAAACACCTCAATTTTGATTACAATCGATAGATATGGTCTTTTCAGGCTGTTTTACCTTGATTCACACCAGATTTGCACTGGTTGGCCGGATGAGGAGTATTCTTATTCTATGTACCACAGAGTATGTGAGGGGGGGGGTGGAGTCATGAGCTTAGCTCCCTTTGGTTCCTCTCGGGAAATGGAGTGGCAGGTGACTCATTTTATGGGGAAAATCTCCATCCTGCAGCTCTTGGTCAGTGACTCAGTGTCTTCAGCAAAGCTTGGGTGCTTTTGGGCCCATGGGGAGACAAGGGGAATCCCTTGCAGGTGTCCCCAGGGCATCCTGTTCAGGGATTTATTTGCTGTTCAGGGATTTATTTGCTGCCTATATGGACTATTGGGACCCATTTGTACCTTCTGGGGTAATGTTGGTTGTCAAGTATGGGGATTTTCCCTTGGAACACATGGCTTCCCCCCTGAAAGTTCCTCTTCAGGAACCAGAGGGCCAGTTGGAAAAGGAATGGGATGACGGAATCAGGATCAATGTCTTTACTCTCTCAAGATGAATCTTCAATTTTGGGAGATTTGGGATCTCTGGCAGGGGCCACTGGTCAGGAGTCTGTGATAGCCCTGGACGAGGGGGAGGTCCCAGTGGTGTGCTGCCTTTTTAAACTGGTGGGTTTTTTTAGAGGTCATTAAAGAATTCTTATGGGTCACTTCAGCAGGAGCTCCCCGCAGCCCTCCACTACTTAACATTTTGTTATAAGCAGTTTTAAATCCCAGACCACATTTTTTTCCTTAGAATACAGATTACTAACGGAGCATTGGGAGGCCCCGAAGGGTCCCATGTGGATGGCCAGGACTATGGCAAAGTTGTATCCGCTAGCTCCGGATTTTCAGGAGGAGTTTGTCCCGCCTAAAGTGGGTTTGCTGGTAGTACAGGTTACCAAATGGACTTCTCTGTCTAGTGATGGAGGAGTAATTCTAAAGGATTCGCAAGATTGGAGGGTGGATTTGGTCCTAGAAAGACTGAGACCTTGGCTTTGGGGCTGAAGGTGGCAACAGTGGTTTCCTTTGTTGCATGTGCTTGTGTCAGTCTCCAAAACAAGAGGATGCCTACCCCCAGTTGGTTCCAACAGAAGAATTGGGCTTGGGCAGGTAGCCTCAATACTTGATCATGCCCAAGAAAGAATCAGACAGCTGGAGACCAATTCTGGATCTGAAGTCTGTCAACAAGGCACTGAAAGTGCCCCGGTTCCGCATGGAGACCATTTGTTTGAAGAAAAAGGACAAAACTTTGGCGTTGTTGGGTGTTAAAAGTCTTCATTACCTTGAGGTGACAATGGATTTCTGTCTTTCAGATCAGCTTTTTGTGCTAAAGAATCTTGGTCATTTCAAGATGGATTTCTAAGACTATTTCTTTAGCATACATCAGGTACAGGCTCAGGACAATTTTTTTAGAATGAATAGACTGAAGACTAAAATAATGTGATTTGGTGCTTATGAACTCCTACCTTAAAAAAGACCTTGATTTGGTGTCGAGAGAGACACTGGCAATAAAGGATTGCTCCAAAGTTTTTAAGAGTCATTTTGGATTCTAAATTATCCTTTGAATCCCAAACAAAAGTATTAACTAAGAAATTCTTTTTTAGGTTAAGGCAGTCAGTTTTAAGTCCTCAAAGCTTTTGAAGTATAGCACACACTATTTTGTTCCTTTTTTTATTATTATTTGCAGAATAAGCTGCGAGGCTGATTATTTGGTTGGGAAGATTTGAGAGGGTCTCCCCATTGTTGATTACATTACAATGGCTTTCTGTTGACTCTAGAATAAGTAACTCGCCTGCTTAGTTTTAAAATATTTATATGGATGCTGTTCTAGTCGTTTAGGCCTAAATTCACTAAACTTAGCGACAATCGCAAAACCAGTTTTACTGGTTTTGCAATCATTCCTGACCCCATACCAGATTCACTAAATTGCTGCCCAATCAATCTCCTACCCGATCCTCCCATACAAATTAGTAAAACCCCATGCAAAATAGCTAAGCGATTGATTCACTAACAATTGCTTGGCTATTTTGAATTGGGTTTTATTATTGTCAAATCCGATTGCTGCAGACCTGTCGGTAACTGTGTTATTGACAGGTCTGCCAGTTTTTTGACAGGTCTGCCTGTCTTTTTTTTATTCATATTTTTTCCATGGCACAGATATTTTGTATGTGTTAAGCAAAATATCTGCCCCATAAAAAAAAAGACAGGTCAACCTGTCAACCCCCCCAGTCATTCCTGCCATGGGCCCCACATGCCGCGGCCGGCTGAACACCCCTGCCCACCCACCGAACAACCCCTCACCCACCGGTCCACCGAACACCCGACCCATGCTTAAAAATATAGCAGGAGGAATGCTGACTCCCTCCTGCCATCGGCGCTCCTTCCCCCCCCATCCAAAACAAACGGCAGGAGGGATGCCTATTCCCTCCTGCCAGCGGACACCCACTCCCACTTAAAAAGTTGGAAGCAGGAGGGGTGCTCAGTCCCTCCTGTGCAGCAGTGATGGCCTTAGGCCCTGCCCCGATGCATCATCTGTCACTACTGTCAGGGCTCTGCCCCGACTCAATCACTCACTGAGCAATTGAGTCAGGGAGTTTGCATGCATATTGGAAAATCGGCAAACAGTGATTGAGTCGCTATTGTTAGTGAAGCTAGGCCTAAGTTCATAGTCTTGAATTGCCATTGTTTTTTTTGTATGGACTGGAAAGCACGCTGTTCAAAATGGATTCATCCACCCCTAAAAGCAATTCAATATAAATCATACTTAGAGAGGCATAATTTAAAAAAAAAAATCTAAGTCCCCTTTTGGCCTAAGTTAGTAGATGCTGAAGTTGGCAGCAAGGAAATGTCCATTCTAAAAAAAAAAAAATTCCAAATTGAGGATTTTGGGGGGAGAATGGCCTATCTGCATGTTCAGCAATCTACTGACCCAGACTACTACCACATCTATCCCTACACCACATTCCCGATCAAAAAAATCGCCCAAGTCCCAAACGCCCAAACCCAGACCTTTTAGGTGAAGCAGGGGCCAGTCCTTCGCCTAAAAGCAGGATTCTGTAACTGGCGTCTGTCAATAAACAACACCAATTACAGAATCCTGTAACTGCCTCCCCCCACCCTACTGCAATGATCCAAGTACCAATTTAGGCCAATTTTGAAGTTTTTTTATTATGAGCCCCTTAGTTGTTTTGGAAGGAGCCTTGGTGCAGGGCTTCAGTTGAGGACTGTTGCTACAGTGCTAGTTAAAGTGACTTTGGGAGAACATATAAGGTGAGGGGATAAATCATCTCCTGCTAGTTATGCATCAAGATTCATGGTGCAGTGTCCCAGACTCATTCTGAATGAGTAGCAAAATATTCCCAACCCCCCTGCCCCCAAATAGGCATAAATATACAGTGTTCTGTACAATTTACTTTTAGCTTGATGGATATATGCTTTAATCTCTGAAAAATGTGCAGAATGATGATCTATTACTAATGTCCTGTTCTTATTTTTGCATAAGTAATTCTGAACTTGCCACAGACCTGTGTATGAGATTTTAAGGTTTTATTTATTTATATTCCGCATATCCTACAATTCTATGCGGATTACAAGTTATTCAGGTACTCAAGCATTTTTCCCTGAAAAGGCTTTCGACCAAGTGGGTTGGGAATTTTTATGGTAGGTGATGGCGCGGATGGGGTTGGGAGCTTCCTTTTTAATCTGGGTACAAGCGTTTTATCGGGCCCCGCGGGCGACTGTTAGGGTTAATGGGGGATATACAGCCTTTTTTCCGATTGAAAGGGGAACACACCAGGGCTGCCCTCTCTCTCTCCACTCTTGTTCGCCTTGTCGATTGAGCCCCTGGCAATTCATATTTGGGAACATATGGAGCTGAGAGGGGTTTGGGTTGGAGATCAGGAACATCGTATTACCTTATTTGCAGATGATGTGCTCTTGTATGTGTGAGATCCAGAATTTTCACTCCCTATTTTGATAAAACTTTTTGGGGAATATGGATCAGTGTCTGGGTTTACTGTTAATAAGGATAAATCTGAGTTGTTGGGGAGTTGCTCTGAATGCAGATAATGTCATTCGTTTATCGGGGATGTTTCCATTTTGGTGGGTCTCGAGGGCAATTAAATATCTAGGAATCCATATCTCGAGCGATCTGTCTCAGCTGTATGCTTTGAATTATGCTCCTATTGTTAGACAGGTTCAGGGAGACCTTCAGCGGTGGAATGGGTTGTAGCTGTCTTGGTGGGGACGCATAGCTGTTATTAAATTGAACATTCTGCCCCGTTTACTGTTTTTATTTCAAACGTTACCCATTCCGGTTCCTACCATAGTGTTTAAACAACTTCACGCTTTATGGCTTCTATGGTATGGGAAGCGCATTCATGCAATGGCCAACAGGCTAATGAATTATTGGCTTCTTTTCACTTATTTACGTCAGAAGATACAGCAACCATTCCCACAGATTGGGACCATATAGAGACTTTACAAAAACGGGTTGTACGCGCCGATTTACATGCGGCCACGTTGACAGAATATTGTCGTTTGAATAGGATCCCACGAGGATTGAGAATGAGGACAGCACCCAGACCCGACATTTTATTCATTCTCAGGGATGGACGGGGGGGGGGGGAGTCTTTTCACTCCTCCGCTCCTTTAGAAAATTTGTGGATCAAGCTTAGGAGTTTGCCTAGGCCCATTTCAGTTCTTTACCAATATTTTAGAGGTTCTGTTCCCTTCCACCCTCGATATAAAGCAGTGTGGGGACAGGATTTGGGATGTTCCTTTTCAGAACAGGAATGGACCCAGCTTTGCATAGAGGTGGGAAAGGCCTCATCTTGTGTTCTTATCCAGGAAAATGCTTATAAGATGTTTACTAGGTGGTATTATACGCCAGCTTGGTTGCATAAAATGTATTCTGGGACTTCTGCAATGTGCTGGAGGTGTGGGGTGGCTTTGGGAACCTTTCTTCATGTTTGGTGGGACTGCACTCCTTTGCAGCTTTTTTGGAGACGGGTGGTAGGTTGTTTATCACAATTGTTACAACTTGTGATCCCTTCGGCACCACAGGAATGTTTATTGAGTTTAAACAGTGTGTGTGTGATTTTTCTTGGCAAACTAAACTTCGCTGCTGGGGACTGGCGGCCGCCAAATGTTTAATTGCTAGCCATTGGAAGCAGATAGAGCCCCCTACTATTCTGGAATGATCTCTAAAGCTTCGCACTATGTGTGCAATGGAGCTTTCGATTGCTAAGCAAAACGGACATTATTTCTCTTCTGTTCGGACCTGGACTGTAATTATGGACAAGGTGGACACTTTGCTTTAAGTTTACTGGAGGTGAGGGGGCACCAGGGGGACTGGTTCTGTGGAGACGACTTCCTGAAGGAACAACAGGGGGGTCTTCATTGTGGGCTGTTTCAGTTTACTGTGTTGGGGTGGGGGATGTGGAGTTCAGTTGGAGAGGATATCTATTTCTTTCTATTGTAGTTTGTTGTTGCTCTTTTGTGATTTTTGACTGAGACATTATTATGTTTCGCTACTGTATATGGAGTTTGCTTGAGTTGATATCCACATTTTCTGCTTGTACTAGTTTTCAAAATTCTAATAAAATATTTCAAATTTAAAAAAAAAAAGCATTTTTCCCTATCTGTACCTGGGGCACTGGGGGATTAAGGCCCAAATTCTGTAACCGGTACCTAATGTTAGGCACCTATTTTGGAGCTGCCCATCTAGATAGGCGCCTATCTAAATTGAGTGACAAGCTCAATTAAGCTTTTTAATCAGTAATAATCGAAACATATGCCCCTATCATGAAAGAGTGATTCTGCAACAAGGCGCCTCTAAAAACTTTAGGCAGCCTTAAAAAAAAAAAAAAGGTGCTATGTGCATTAGGCGTGGGCATGGCTACATGTTAGGCGCCTTGTTGCAGAATCGTTGCTCATGAGTGTGCTTAAGTGCCCAGCTAGGGGCCTAGCTTTTGGCTGTGCCTAGAGTTGGCCTATTTCTTGGGCGCCTCCAAAATAGGTTCCCTCAACGTGATTCATTAAACAGCACCCAATTTTTCTTGAATTGCGCTGAAGTGCCTAATTAGGTGCCGAATTTTTGGGCGCTTCTTATAGAATTTGTCCTTAAGTGACTTGCCTAGAGTCACAAGGAGCAGTGCGGGATTTGAACCCACAACCCCAGGATGCTGGAGCTGTAGCTCTAACCAATGCACCACATACTCGGAAACAAAGAGAGAACATAGCCTTTAAAGTGCTGAATATTGTGTTAGATTTTGCTCTTCAGAGGAGTCTTTATGGGAAATCAAGAATTTGACTAATTCAAAAACCTTGTTACATTTGGGTCACACCTTTCTACTGGTCAACCAGTACTCCATGCATGTTTAAAAAAATGTAATCAAAACGCAGTACAATAGTATATCAATAAATACATATATATTTAGGAACCCATTTACTAAGGCTTAATACATATCATTGCTACCTGCCATGGAGCCTGCTAAGCATGAATAAGTAGGAACCTTAATATTTATTGTTCTATTTATAACTGTGGGAGGGAGAAAGTGCTTAACATTTCCATGGAAATGGGCTGAAAATTTTCCTTTAATGGAGACGTTTACGATGCTGAGCTGAACAGTGATTCTAATATATGTTCTGCATTTACAGCTTGTCTTGTGTTAACGCTTCTGCATGCAATGCTTGGATTGCATAAACACTGGTGTAAATGAATATATAAGAACAGGAGAATGCATTTTATATATACAAGTTTCTAAATGCTTTATTCATCTTTCAGGAAATCCAGGGTTCGTGTCCTTGACTTTCTTCTCTTTTCATGTCATGAGTAAGACAAACTGTGTATACTACCCACTTCTTCTGCTCAGCTTATACACAGCTGTAGGTAAGAAGCTCAGAATTTTGGTACTGGGCTTGCAAGCCATGCTCTAGGTAAGCAGTCAAATATGAAGATACAGGCTGTAACTGCATCCATTCCATCACCCCTCTTTCCAGTTTGCCAAATGCTGAAAGTGATTTTCATTTGAAAATGATAGTCTAGCAGAAATCTCAGCTAGTTTTAATTCTTGGATTCATGCCCTCTGCTACCTTTGGAGGAGGGAAATGCACAGTTATTATTTGATATACTGCTTTTCATACATGGAACACCAAAGTTGTTCACAAAGAGAAAAAAAAAAATCAATAAGCAAATTCTATAACTGCACATATACAGTTACATGGGCCTTGTGTGCATAAGTGCAATATTCTATAAGAGTGCACATAAGTGGTTAACCTCTGCTAGTTTCCTGATAATACTGGAAAACAAATTTTTCCAAAAGTTTTGCTTCCTTAAAACAAACTTGATTATGATAGACCCCTTTAAAATAAACATAAATCTAATTTCCCACTGACTGTATCACATAGGAATTTTGAAAAACACGATGGTATCTTTAATTGACTATAACATGTTTTAATGCACAAAGTTTCTGATACGCTCTAATAGTGGCTAAAAGTGGTTTTCTGCTGATTTGTTTGTACTCAGTGTCTGGTGCATCTTGTTGCAGAATCCAACAATAGCTAGCATTGAGGGATTCCAGTTGCCCTGATATCTTTTTCCATAGTGGCAAGGTCCTGGTGAAACCTTTTGCCATGTTCATTGCTGAATGCACCAAGATTTTCAGGGAAGAAGTTCAAGTGTGAATGTAGAAAGTGCATCTTCAGTCACATGTTGCACTTCATGGTTTTGTATGCTCTAAGACAGGGCTGCCCAAGTTCGGTCCTCGAGATCTACTGGCAGGCCAGGTTTTCAGGATAACCACAACGAATATGCATGAGAGATTTGCCTGCACTGCCTTCTTGGTATCCATTCATGTGGTTATCTTGAAAATCTGGCCTGACAGTAGATCTCGAGGACCGGACTTGGGCAGCCCTGCTCTAAGAAGTTTGTCAACCAGTTGAATATAGTTTGGTGGTCTGTAATAGCCAGGAAAATTCTCAACAACATCTTTGAATGCTTTCCAGGTGACTTTCTCTGGTCAACTAACAAATCTTCAAATCTCTCGTCATCAATGACATGTTTGATCTGTGGACCAACAAAAATACCTTCCTTAATCTTGGCGTCAATTATTCTTGGAAACATCTGTCTTAGATAAAGAAAACCTTTGCCTTCCTTGTTTCCTCACTGTTACAAAATTTTTCATCACTCTAAGTTTTATGTGAAGAGGAGGCAAAAATATCTTTGTCGGGTCAACAAGTGGTTCATGTATGACATTTTCTGTCCTAGAACCAAATTCTTATGGAGTGGCCAGTTTGTTTTTCTTAATGTAATGCAATGCATTAGCACAGCTGTCCCATTCACAAATAAAACACCAGTACTTGGTATATCCGAGCTGCATTCCAAGTAACAGAACTACTATTTTAAGATCATCGCAGATGTTCCAGTTGTACTTTGTGCACTGGATATGCTTTAACAGCAGTTCCATGTTTTCATATGTTTCTTTCATGTGTGCAGCATAGCCAGTAGGTATCCTCAGGTAGATATTGTCATTGTGTAACAAAACAGCCTTAAGGCTTAACACTGATGAATCAATAAAAAGATGCTACTCCTGTGGGTCATGTGTACAACCCTTCGATGTCAGTGTAGATACAAAGGTTTTCAACCTGTGCAAAGAAATTTGTTAAATCGTCTTGGTGGCTTCGAAAGACAGAAATTTTCATACCTGGTAAGAGCAAACACCATCCCTGCAGTCTTGAACCCAATAATTCTGCTTTTGCTTTTGACAAACCTAAGTCCCTGACCAGGTCGTTTAATTCTGACTGTGTTATAAGATGAGGCTCACCAGATGTACATGGTTCAAATTCAGGATCAATGTCACCGTCAGTGCTTGACTTGTGCGTTACAGATTCTTCATTGGTTTCAAGTTCCATTTCTCTGGTGACTTTGGTACTGGAAGACTTGTCATCATAAGGCACTGGTCTCATGGCTGAAGAAAGATTGGGGTATTCAATTGATTTCTTATTTTTAGCAGAGAAACCAGATACATTTGTCAGACAGAAGTAAGTCTATCCAGTGAGCCTTCTGTTCTTGCCATATCATTGGAATAACAAATGGCATTGACTTCCAAGTGCTTCAGAGCCAAGCTCTAAGACTGACAGCACATCTTGCACAAAAAATGTGAGGAGCTCATGGTTTGTCTTGATCATCAATCTTGCAACCGAAATACAACTCGTATGCTTTCTTAACAAGTCGAGTCATGGTGTACTTTGAGGCTTAAGCGTGTACTCTCCACAAATGTAGCAGAATGTATCGCAGCTATCGCAACATTGGTGAGACATTTCTGCTGTTACAAATCATCCTATAGTAAATAATAATTAACTGGATTACTAATTAAGTTATTTACATAGACAATATATGCCTTGAAGCATCAAATACATCTGAACTGACAAGACACGTAATAAAGATTATCCCTGTATGCAAACTGCTTTAATATAGCCTTTTCAGGCAGCATCCATCGAGCCCATGTACAAGCATGCCCAGACTGCATCATTTCCATGGACGTTATGCAACCTGCCCTGAATGTATGCCTGGACATGCCCACACTATATCCAGCAAGGTATAATGTGAGCAATTGAGCAGTAAGCCTATATTAAGAATTAATTGCATTAGCCTGAAAGTATAACAAGAAATTGTAAAAATTTACTTTTTTTTTTTGTTAAAACGATATGTGATACGTAATTTTAAATGTGATTTTTGTGATCAGCAGCCAAAAATCTGTAAGATACACCTAAGAGTGTTGAAGAAGCAAAGACTTTGTTGTCCAATGTAATGAACCTGATCTGCCTGCTGATTTTAGGATTTGTTTCCTCTCTGGTTCTTTTCCTGCCTCCTTCAGCCAAATATCCTATGTCTACTTCTCCCTGTGGGGAGCACCTTGGACCTTTGCTTGAAGTCCTGGCAGCCTCTGAGTACCAGAAGGCTCAACTCAAAGGGAAAGAGGACTCTTATAGATGCAGAAACATATCACTGATCCCTGATGATCTTGATTAAAAAAAAAAAAAAAATAACCTCAATACAATTATCATAAGCTCACAAAAAGCTGTGTATTTAAGATATCAGATTGACAAGTTAAAAAGTGATAAATTGCCTGGACCAGATGGTATACATCCTAGGGTACTAAAAGAATTCAAATATGAAATTGTTTACCTACTGTTAGTGATCTGTAACCTGTCGCTAAAATCGTCTGTAGTACCTGGAGACTGGAGGGTGGCCAATGTTACCCCAATTTTTAAAAAGGGTTCCAGGGGAAATCCAAGGAAATTACAGACCGGTAAGCCTCACTTCAATGCTGGTCAAAATGGTGAAAACGATTATAAAAAATAACATTGTGAAACACTTAGACAAACATGATTAATGAGGCAGTCAGCATGGGTTCAGCCGAGGGAGATTTTGGTCACAATTTGCTTGACTTTGAAGGTGTGAATAAACATGTGCATAAAGGTGAGCCTGTTGATGTAGTACAGGGGTGCCCAACGCGTCGATCGCGATCGACCAGTAGCTCAGGAAGGCAACTCGAGTCGATCGCACTCGTGTTGCCGTCCTGATCTACGGGCCTATCAGCCTTCCTCTCCAGTGTTCTCCCTAGGGCCTTTTAGCTGGGCGGTCCGCCCAGCTGTCATCTGCCGCTGCTGAACATTAAAAAAAAAAACCAAAAAACCGGCTTGGAGATTTCAGCCCCTAGCAAACTTATGCTCCGGGCTCTAACGTGTGTGTGCCGGCTTCTGTTCTCTTCCCTCCGAAACTGGAAGTTATGTCCGGGGGGGGGGGGGGTAGAAGGGAAGCCGGCATGCACATGTTGAGAGCCCTGAAGCAAGCGTTCGCTACGGGCTAATGCGGGAGACAGGTTAGTGAAGCATTTGTTCTTGTTCCTGCCGGGTCCTGCCTACTTTCTGTTTCCGCGAAGGCAGGACCCGGCAGCATTTCCCCCAATAGGTTGATCACGATCTTGGGCTGATCAGCCTTCCTCTTCCCGACGGCAGAATTGACGTCGGGGAGAGGAATGCTGGTTGGCCGAAGCAGGGAGGGCTTGGGGCCTGTTATTGGTGATGTTTGGGTCCTGGTCCCCGATGGTAATGGCAGTGGCAGTGGCTTGGGGAAGGGCAGGGAGAAAGAAAGAAAAAGGGCAGGCAGGGATACAGAAGGAAAGAAGAGAAACAGAAAAAAATGAAAGGGAGGCAGAGAGAAAGAAAGGGCAGGGAAGAGGAAGGAAAAGTTGGGGGGAAGGAATGAGGTCTGGAGGAGAAGAAGCATACAGGCTAAAAGAAGGGAAGAAAGATTGTATGCACAGTCAGAAGAAGAAAGTGCAACCAGAGACTCATGAAATCACCAGACAAGGTAGGGAAAATGATTTTATTTTAAATTTAGTGATCAAAATGTGTCTGAATTTATATCTGCTGTCTATATTTTACACTAAGGTCCCCTTTTACTAAACCGCAATAGAGGTTTTTAGCGCAGGGAGCCTATGAGTGTCGAGAGCAGCGCTGGGCATTCAGCGCAGCTCCCTGCGCTAAAAACTGCTATCGTGGTTTAGTAAAAAGGGAGGGGGTATATTTGTCTATTTTTGTATGGTTGTTACTGAGGTGATAGTGCTTAGAGTCATCTACTTTGACCTCTTTGAAAAACCCTGGAATAGGAATGATGATGAACATTTTCTATGCATACAGTGTGCTTTGTGTTTTTAAAAAAATTTTATTGTTGGTAGATCATTTTGACTTGGTCATTTAAAAAGTAGCTCGCAAGCCCAAAAAGTGTGGGCACCCCTGATGTAGTATATCTAGATCAGGGGTGTCCAATGTCGGTCCTCGAGGGCCGCAATCCAGTCGGGTTTTCAGGATTTCCCCAATGAATATGCATGAGATCTATTAGCATACAATAGATTGTATAAGAAAAAAAACATTCTGAACCAAATTCTCCCTGCCAGGCTCTGCACCCAACCCCACACTCCCTGCAAAGCTCTGTACCCTGTCCCTTCTCTGATGGTCTAGTGGTAGGCCAAGGCAGACCTAGTAGCCTAGTGACAGGCAGGCTGGCAGGCCTAGTCAGGGCCGCCATCAGAAATTTCTGGGCCCCTTACTGAGCAATCCTAATGTCCCCCCCTTTCTTTCTTTCTCCCTGCCCTCCCCTATGTCACCACCATTGGGAAAATGCTGCCACCGCCACTGGGGAATAGGCTGCCACTGCCGCCATCGGGAACAGGCCGGCGCCAAGTTTGCCATGCTTCTCTTCCCTGCGGGGCCGACCAACTCTCGCCACCCGACGTCAATTCTAACGTCGGAGAGGACGTTCTACGCCATCCAGGCAGCGATTGGCTGGCCCAGAACGTCCTCTCCGACGTCAGAATTGACGCGAGTGGCGAGAGTTGGTCGGCCCCACAGGGAAAAGCAGGGAGAACTCAGCGCCGGCCTGTTCCCGATGGCGGTGGTGGCACTCAAGTGGCTAAAGAGCCGCAGTTTTCCGGCCTAGGGAGAACACTGGAGGGTGGCCAGCTCTGCACCCCCTTGGGACATAAACCCGGGGCAGGGTGGGCAGGGTGGGCCGCCCCCCCACCCTCCCCCACCTTGGTATGCCACTATCTGTACCTCACTCCCTCCCTATGACCAAAAATTCTCCTTTCTTCTATTCCCCGTGTACACTATCATCTCTTTCCCTCCCTTCCTCTCTCCCAAGTCGATGCCTTCTGTGCCAAAAACCCATTCCCTCTCCCACCTCAGCATCTCTTTCCCTCCCTTCCTCTCTCCCAAGTCCATGCCTTCTGTGTCCAAAAACCCATTCCCTCCCCCACCTCAGCATCTCTTTCCCTCCCTTCCTCTCTCCCAAGTCCATGCCTTCTGTATCCAAAAACGCACTCCCTCCCCCCTTTTTTGTTCCGCGTTTGCCTCCCAGCCCATCTTTGCAATTTTCTCAGCAAAACGGAGCTCGAGCCGCAAGGCTTGTCTTCTGTTTCCTGCCTGCCCTATCGCGCACAAATTGCCGACCGGAAGTATTCCCGACATCAGCGCTGACGTCGGAGGGCAGGCTTTACTTAAGCCCTCCCTCCGACGTCAGCGCTGACATCGGGGAACACTTCCGATCGGCTATATGTGAGCTGCAGGGCAGGTAGGAATAGAAGACGAGCCTCGCGGCTCGAGATGTATTGAACTCTGCGGGTTCACCGTCCAGCTCTCTCCTGTGTACCTGGGGCGGCCCGCCCCCTCTCTAGACTGTGGCCTAGGACCCTGGGGGAGCCCGGGCCCCCTGTCAGCTCCGGGCCCCTGAATGCAGGACTGGTAGTACTGCCCTGATGGCGGCCCTGGGCCTAGTGATAGGCAGGCAGGTCCCATACCCCCCATGTATCCCCCAGTACCTTAAATCATCCCCCATGCCCCTCAAGTAGTTCCCTAGTACCTTAAATCATCCCCCATACCCTTTTAAATACCCACCCCGTACCTTTTTTTTTTTTAACATGTACCTTTTATTTACATATTCTTTAACGTACAACAATTTTTATTATGATTGAACACACCAAAGAGAGAAAAAAAAGCACAATGAATACAGATGCCATTAGGGTTCAACAGAACTATACAGCAATAAAACCCCCAAGCCCAATAGTCCCCCCACCTCCTAACCCCCACACAACAGTGATCATAATATACAAAAGCGGAAGAAGCTGCTAAAGAAACCCAACCCAATAGAAAATGCTGTCAGTAGAACAAAAGAGATACCACTGACAAGACAACAGAAAAAAGAGCAGGCTGCCCCACTCAGCTAAAGAAGGAGGTCAGAATAAGAAGGAAGCGGAACCTTCAGGGCCTTGTACTCTGATGAGCTCCAAAGGATCATGTAGAAGACCTCCCAAAGAAGAAAGAAAAAAAAAAAAAAAAAGGGAGGAGAAGCCACCTCAAGGCCACAAACCCTGCACCACTCGGAACAAATCAAACAGGCAAAGTATTAACAATCAAACTGTGGGTTCTAGGAAGCAAGGAATAAATATAGGGAAACCTGTACCTTTTAAATCCCTCCCTCCCTCGACGGCTCTCATATTCAGGTTAGGAGCGCAGATGTCAGGAGCAAGCATTACGGGATCCCGCTTGGGCCTGCCTTTGCATTCTGAATGGCTGACAGTTCTCGTGAGTCCCGTGAGAACTAACGCCACCATTCAGAAAGCAGCGGCAGTCCCAAGCGGGAGCGTATTAACGCTTGCTCCTGACATCCATGCTCCTGACCTGAGTACGAGAGCCGTCTAGCGAGGGATACCACTGGGCTGTTTAAAAAAAGATACCGGCGAAGATGGTGGTGGCGGTGCTGGGAGGGGGGTTATTTTGAAAAGGTGCAGCGGCGGTGCTGAGAGGTGGAGGGGGGATGTTTTGAAAAGGGGCGGCAGTGGGAGGGTGTTTTACAACGTTAAGGGGGGTACAAATTTTGTATCTTCGCTACATAAGACAGACTGAGATTTACATTCACTTTTGGGTGGGGAAAAAGTGCATTTTATGGAGCAAAAAATATGGTATCCTTGTTTTATCCCAGGACAAGCAGGCAGGTATTCTCACTAGTGGGTGATGTCATCCGACAGAGCCCCGATACGGACGTCTCACAAGCATGTCTTGCTTGAAGAAACTCAGAAGTTTCGAGATGCCCGCACCGCGCATGCGCCAGTGCCTTCCCGCCCGATGGTCTGGGCGTGTCTCCTCAGTTCTTTTTCTTCCGCGGAGCTGAGAAGTTCACTTCAATTCTGTGTCCATTGAATCTGTTTTTTTGCCTTCTTATTGCCACGGGTTGGGTTCTTTTGGCTCTCCCGTGCATTTATTTCTTTCTTTGATTTCTTTTATAAAAAAAAATTTTTTTACTTCCGATACCGGGTCGGCCGCGTGGCTGGGGCCCCGCGCCTTCGACCTTGCGGCGGAACTTTTCCGGCCTATGTCCCGGCCGATCACCGGTTTTAAAAAGTGCAGCAAGTGCCAGCGCGCAATTTCGCTCACGGACCCTCATCGACGCTGCTTACAGTGTCTGGGCCCGGACCACTTTCCGAAATCGTGCCGGCCTTGCTCCACTCTGACGGCGCGAGCGTTTAAGCGCCGCTTTCTGCTGTGGGAGTCCATGTTCAAGATGGAAGCTTCGTTGGATCCTTCAGCTTCGACATCGACTGGTGCCTCGACTCCTTCGGCGAAGCCCTCTGCCTCCCCGGCTGCTTCGGGCCTTCTGAAACCTGCCTCGTTCACGCCGGTTTCGGCCTCGACCTCGGCGCCGGTGCCTTCCTCCGTCTCCTCGGAACAGGTATCGACCCCTATAGTTCCACCGGTGGTGCTTAAAGTGCCGAAGGCGGGCAAGCAAAAGCACGCGGCACCTAAAGAACGCGGAGACCGTGCGGAAGGGCCCCCTTTTGGTGCGGATCCCTCCATATCGGCTTCGTTGAGGTCCATTCTGGAGGCTCAGTTTGTGGAACTCATGACCACCATGGGTCCCCGGCTGATTGCCTCGATCCAGGGTGACCTCCCAGTTCCGGCTCTGAGGGGCGGCCCGCCCCCCCTCCTCCCCCGCGCCGCTCGACCTCGTTGCTTGGCGAGGAGGAGCGGCGGGCGGTGTCCGGCTCGTCGAGGCGATCCTCGGGTAGTGCCATGCCTCCCTTGGAACCGATTCCTTCGAGAAAGGCCTCCCTCAGTGATATGCCTCCCTTGGAGCCTATTCCCTCGAGGAGAGCTTCCCTTGGCGACTTGCCTCCTTTGGAACCTATTACTCCGCCCCATGACACTGTGTGGCATCCACCTTCGAGGCCTCCCAGTCCTGGGCATAGCAGGAAGCAGGACGAGTTCTTCCGAACCCCCTATCAAGCCTGGGCGGCTTCTGGGGAGGCCCCTACTCTTCCGCCTCTGCGATCGACGGCCTCGAGTCCTATCTGCTCCTTGGAGGCTTCTGGGGACCAGTATGCTCACAGGAGAGCTCGATTCCCTTCCAGGCATCGTGAAGGGTATCGATCCAGACACTCTTCGAGGCATTCCTCTCGACACTCGACCGTCTCGCCTCAGAAGAAATTGCCTTGGATGGGGTATTCTGCTTCGGCTGGGTCTCCTCCTCCGGGCCCAGAGTTCGAGGACCCCGAGGTGTTTTACTCGCCTTGTTGCTCACAGGCTTCTGTGGAGCCCGAAGCCTCGACTTCTTCGAGTCCTTCTCGAAGACAGGCGCTGGCGGAGCAGCTATCCTTTTCCTCTCCGACAGATGGCGGATGACATGGACATTACTCTCGATGCGGGGTCTCTATACTCCAAGGAGTACCTCGATACCATGCACCTGCCTCGTCCTCCGGCCGAGTCCTTACGCTTGCCTCTACACAAGCTCCTCGACCAGACCTTCATGAGGTGCTTTGAGTCTCCTTACTCTATCCCTGCGGTCCCTGGAAAATTGGATGCTCGGTACCGCACGGTGCATCATAAGGGCTTTGAGGGACCTCAGCTTTCTCATCAATCCCTCTTGTTCGAATCCTCACTCAAGCGGTCTCATCCTGGCCAGGTCTACGCTTCGGTGCCTCCGGGCCGCGAGGGCAGGACCATGGATAAGTTCGGACGTCGCATCTATCAGAATTCTATGATGGTGTCTCGAGTCCTGAATTATAATTTCCACTTTGCCACCTACTTGGAATTTTTTCTACCTGTGCTTCGGAAATTCACGCCCTACATTGAGTCCCAGGCTCGGTTTGAGTTTGAGGAGGTGGTTGCTTCGCTGTCCCAGCTTCGTCTTCAATTGATGCAATCTGCCTATGATGCTTTCGAGCTCTCGGCCCGAGCGGCGGCCTGCTCTGTGGCGATGTGCCGTTTGGCCTGGTTGCGGACCATTGATATGGACCCGAATCTTCAGGACCGTCTGGCAAACGTCCCGTGTGCTGGGGCGGATCTTTTCGATGAATCCATCGAGACAGTCACGAAGAAGCTGTCTGATCATGAGAAGTCCTTCCAGTCCATTCTTAGGCCGAAGCCTAAGCCTCAGCAGTCTCGACACTCTTGACCGCCATTGATCTATCAGCGGCGTTATCAGCCGAGGCAAGCTCCTCCTGCGAGGCAACCTGCGAAGCGGCAGCCTCCTCAGAAGGCTCAACAAAAGTCTCAACCGTCTGCTGTCCCTAAGGCTCCTCAGCCTTTTTGACTGTCTTGTCGAGGGCATAACCAGTCTCGTTCTGCCTCCCCCTGTTTATCCCATCGGAGGGCGCCTCCATCATTTTTACCATCGATGGGAGGCCGTAACCACCGACCTCTGGGTCCTTACTATCATCAGGGAGGGATACTCTCTTCAATTCCATCGGGTCCCTCCAGACCACCCTCCAAGAGAGTATCCTTCCAACTTGACATAGGCCGCTCTTCTTCTTCAGGAAGCCCAGGCTTTGCTCCGGCTCCGGGCCGTCGAGCCGGTCCCTGTGGACCAACGCAACCAGGGGTTTTACTCCCGGTACTTCCTTGTTCCGAAGAAGACGGGCGACCTGTGACCCATTTTGGACCTCAGGGTCCTCAACAAATTCCTAGTCAAGGAGAGGTTTCGCATGCTGACACTTGCTTCTCTCTACCTCCTCCTCGAGCAGAACGACTGGTTATGCTCTCTGGATCTCAAGGAGGCCTACACTCACATTCCCATTCATCCGGCCTCTCGCAAATTCCTCAGATTTCAGGTGGGACATCTGCATCTGCAGTATCGAGTGCTTCCATTCGGTCTGTCGTCGTCTCCCAGAGTCTTCACGAAGTGTCTGGTAGTGGTGGCTGCTGCACTCCGGAACCAGGGTCTTCAGGTATTTCCCTACCTCGACGACTGGCTCATCAAGGCCCCCTCAGCATCGGGGGTCATCTCGGCGACCCTGTCCATGATTCTGTTCCTGCAGAGTTTGGGATTCGAGATCAACTTTCCCAAATCTCATCTACAGCCTACACAGTCGCTCCCCTTCATCGGGGCGGTCTTGGATACCATACGTCTCAGAGCATTCCTTCCTCCTCAGCGCATGGATGCTCTTCTTCATCTCTGCCAGTCTGTGTCTTCTCGCCAGTCCATCTCAGCGAGACACACGATGGTCCTCCTGGGCCACATGGCCTCTACAGTTCATGTGACACCATTAGCCAGACTCCATCTCAGAATTCCTCAGTGGACCCTGGCATCTCAGTGGACTCAGGTGTCGGATCCGTTAACTCGACACATCATCGTCACTCCTGCTCTTCGGCAGTCTCTACTTTGGTGGATGACCTCTTCGAATCTATCCAGAGGTTTGCTGTTTCACTCTCCTCCCCACCAGAAGGTCCTCACAACCGATTCCTCGACCTAAGCCTGGGGAGCGCATCTGGATGGACTTCGCACTCAGGGATTCTGGACCAGTGCGGACCGACTCCATCAAATCAATCTTCTGGAGCTCAGAGCCATTTTCAATGCTCTTCAGGCATTTCAACATCTGCTTCACGACATGGTGGTCCTCATTCGCACAGACAATCAGGTGGCCATGTATTATGTCAACAAGCAGGGGGGCACGGGCTTGGCCTCCCTCTGCCAGGAAGCTCTCAGAGTCTGGGATTGGGCAGTTCGCCACAACGCCTTCCTCAAAGCTGTCTACATTCAGGGGAAGGACAATGTCTTGGCGGACAACTTGAGTCGTCTGCTCCAGCCTCACGAATGGACGCTACATTCCTCGCCCCTTCATCAGATCTTTGCTCAGTGGGGGACGCCTCAGATAGACCTCTTTGCGGCTCCCCACAATTTCAAGCTGCCTCAATTTTGCTCCAGGATCTACACTCCTCATCGCCTCGAGGCAGATGCTTTTCTGCTGGATTGGGGGAATCGCTTTCTGTATGCGTTTCCTCCATTTCCCCTCATTCAAAAGACTCTGGGGTCAAGCTGAGGGCCGACCGTGCCACCATGATTCTGATTGCTCCTCGGTGGCCCCGTCAACCTTGGTTCTCCCTTCTACTTCAACTCAGCAGCAGGGAGCCGGTCCTTCTTCCAGTGTTTCCTTCACTACTTACTCAACATCAGGGATCACTGCTTCATCCCAACCTGCAGTCTCTCCACCTGACAGCTTGGTTCCTCTCAACATAACTCCTCACCAGTTTTCCTAGGCGGTGAGGGACGTCTTGGAGGCTTCCAGGAAGCCTACTACTCGTCAATGCTACTCCCAAAAATGGACTAGATTTTCTTCATGGTGTATTTCCAATTCTAAAGAGATTCAGCGAGCCTCCCTATCCTCTGTGTTGGACTATCTTCTACACTTGTCTCAGTCTGGTCTCAAGTCGACCTCTATTCGAGTCCACCTGAGCGCTATTGCGGCTTTCCATCAGCCTCTGCAAGGGAAACCTCTCTCTGCTCATCCTGTGGTTTCCAGATTTATGAAAGGCCTTTTTCATGTCAATCCTCCTCTCAAACCGCCTCCAGTGGTTTGGGATCTCAATGTTGTCCTTTCTCAGCTGATGAAACCTCCTTTTGAACCTCTGAGAAAGGCTTCACTGAAGTTTCTCACTTGGAAAGTGGTTTTTCTGGTAGCCCTCACTTCTGCTCGCAGGGTCAGTGAGCTTCAGGCCTTGGTGGTGGACCCGCCTGTCACAGTATTCCATCATGACAAGGTGGTCCTCCGCACTCATCCTAAATTCCTGCCTAAAGTGGTTTCTGATTTTCATCTCAACCAATCCATTGTACTTCCAGTGTTTTTCCCAAAGCCTCATTCTCATCCTGGAGAATCAGCTCTTCACACTCTGGACTGTAAACATGCTTTGGCTTTCTACCTGGATCGCACCAACCCACACAGAACTGCTCAACTGTTCGTCTCCTTTGATCCAAACAAGTTGGGACGCCCTGTCTCGAAGTGCACCATCTCCAACTGGATGGCGGCTTGTATCTCTTTCTGCTATGCCCAGGCTGGATTCCCCCTTCCCTGTAAGGTCACAGCCCATAAGGTCAGAGCAATGGCGGCCTCTGTAGCCTTCCTCAGATCAACACCGATTGAGGAGATTTGTAAGACTGCCACTTGGTCCTCGGTTCATACATTCACCTCTCATTACTGTCTGGATACTTTCTCCAGACAGGATGGACAGTTTGGCCAAACAGTGTTACAAAATTTATTTTCCTAAGTTGCCAACTCTCCCACCATCCCATTGAGGTTAGCTTGGAGGTCACCCACTAGTGAGAATACCTGCCTGCTTGTCCTGGGATAAAGTAATGTTACTTACCGTAACAGTTGTTATCCAGGGACAGCAGGCAGCTATTCTCACATCCCACCCACCTCCCCTGGGTTGGCTTCTCTGCTAGCTACCTGAACTGAGGAGACACACCCGGACCATCGGGCGGGAAGGCACTGGCGCATGCGCGGTGCGGGCATCTCGAAACTTCTGAGTTTCTTCAAGCAAGACATGCTTGTGAGACGTCCGTATTGGGGCTTTGTCGGATGACATCACCCACTAGTGAGAATAGCTGCCTGCTGTCCCTGGATAACAACTGTTACGGTAAGTAACATTGCTTTTTATGCCTTTGGGATAGTAGAGTCAAACATGAATATTGGGCAAAAAAGATTGGCCTCAAATGGAATATATGGTGGTTGGAGGGCAAAATGTAATCAGTGAACCTTTGGTAGGGCAAAAGAGAATCGTACTGCCATTACTACATATAAAGCTAGGCCTGATGAAACAATTTGTAAAGGCTTTGAATAAAAATGGTTCGTGCATTGACTACATAAGCACATATGTTACCTGGACTTACCATGGAAAAACTGAAGGCAGAAATTTTTGATGGTCTACAGATCAGACAACTTATAAATGACTCACATTTCATAACATCAATGAAATAAATCAAATCATGTGCCTGGTCTTCATTTGTCCTTGTGAAAAACTCCCTTGGCAAGAAGGCAAACTTCACTGGCTTGGCTGTAAAATGAGTGTTAAAATCCATTAACTACACAGTCACTTAGATTGCTTGCCAGAGAACCTTGGTGACTTAAGTGAAGAGCAAGGTAAAAGATTTTACTAAGACATAAAAACAATGGAAGCCCAGATACCAAGGAAGATGGGATGCACACATGATGGCAGACTATTGTTGGAATCTTATGTGGGATTGTCCTTGTAGATCCCACTCCTGGAAGTCTTACAAAAGGAGCTTCTTGTGTGTCAAGATGTATCAAACTTGTGCTTTTGGTATGAAATGGTAGATTTTTATGTTGTACACTTTTCTTTTAATTTTGAATATGTTTTCTTCATACTTAAAAGATATAAACACTATATTAGAATATCCAGATTTTTTAATGGGCGAGCAGAGTGAAGAGTGGTATATGGCACATGTTATGAATCTCAAAAGCTAGAGCTGATAGGAGAAAACTGGTGCCATTTTTGGAATCAGCAGGTCAGATATACCCAGAAACAGGTCTAACATTTGAGGCACCAAAATGAGTTTTGGCAAGTGTTATGTTTATCTTCATATGAAAAGACATGGCTTTTCTACATAGACCTGTAATGTTTAGGACACTTCATGCCATAAATATTCTTGCTGCTTTTCATGTTTTTAAATTGCCTTTACAGGACCTTGGTTTGTTGGCGAGATAATAGATGGCCACGTTGGGGCCTGTTTTGCATTTGGAGTGATTGTTAACGGCCAGTACTTTCAAGGCAGTGTGACATATTTTGTAGGAGTACTACAGGTAAGAATTATTTCCTCCTTTTTAACTACCAGATTCTGAATAGTGCAGTTGAAATAGCTTAGTGTTCCTCAGACATAAAAAAAAAAGAGCCTTCAAAATGTGGGATACTTTTATTTCTCTTTGTTCATCAAACCGGAGCAGTTGTGGGACAGTTCCTAGCAACTCCACCGCTGTTCAGCTTTTTAAAGAGTAGCTTGTGTGCGGTGGAATGAGATGATCAGCTGTGATGGTCTCTTTAACAACTGGCTCCTTGTTCCTTCACTAGAGTTTGGTTGTTGGGTCTGAGCTTTTCACTTCACTAATTTTTGGATTATGCATTTAAATATTAAAAAGAAAAAAGTAAAAGTACAAGAGTCTTTTGTAGATATTTTAAGTGATGAAGTTTTGTTGATATTTTTATTGATAACATTTAAATTGCATAACCCATGGATTATTTTAGCCTCATTTCATTAGAGCAAAGAAGCTTATTATATGGTCAAATGTTTTTGTTTGTGTGAGTTTCCCACATCAGTTTGGAATGGCTAGGCCTAGATGCGCCAAACTTTGTGGTTTGGGAAGGGGGAGGAGTATCTCGGGGGTTGTCCAGGCCACAGTGTGTTGGAACCAAACTGAGAGTTTATACGTAGTAGCCTTTGAAGCAGGGTTGGCTTAACCTATGGACCAGGTGAGGCTCTGGACAAGGGTGCTGGCGCTAAAAGGTACCAAATATCCAGACTGCGACATCACCAGCCCATAAGTTAAGTTGCCTCCTTCTTCCTTTTCTGACACTGCTGCCTGATCCTGGCCCCCATAGGGTACAATTTTATAGACCAGCTGCCACTAGTGAGGAGGGCCAGCGTTAGCATCAAAGGAGGGAAATGCAGCATAACCCTCCTCCGATGATGCTGCTGCTTGACACTGACTCTGGTCCTCCCTCCTTGCGACAGCTGGCATATGAAGCCTCATCTTGCAGGATGGTGCAGTAGGATGGGAGGAGGGAATTGGCTGGAAGGCAAGGCATGGTCCAAGGCAGAGCAGATCATGGGCTGAGGTGCCATAATCTCCTGGGCTGACTCTTAAAGAGCTATTTTGATAAAGTAGCTATTGAGGGGCTAAAGTCCCCCTCACAAGCAGGGCAAGATTAATTCTTCGAGGGCCCCTAGACACACAAGTACACTGGGCCCCCAGGTCTTGCCCCATTCCATGCCCTACCCCACCCCCATTTATTTACCTGTTTTCTTATTTATAATAATAATAATAATAATAACTTTATTCTTATATACCGCCAACAATCTTGTGACTTCTAGGCGGTTTACAATATAGAGAAGTGGTTTACAATAAAGAGAAACTGTAAATACAATAAAGAGAAACTGTACATACAGCGAATTAAAGGGTATAGCATTGTACATCTGGTAATTCCAACATTAATAATATTAACAACAGTTTGTGTGAATTGAATGGTGTGTTCATGGTTAGTGATTAGGGTTGGGGTTTACAATTTACAGGGTCGGGTATGTGGTGGTATTATGAGGGGGGCTGATGTTCTGGTTCGTTACCTAGGTATTTCAAGAACAGGTAGGTTTTTAGGTGTTTCCTGAATTCACCATAGTTGTTTGTGTGAGCAATTAGTTTTTCTAAGTCTTTACCTCATGTGGCTGCCTGGTACGATAGCAGTTGTTGATGGTATCTCTTATATTTACACCCTCTAGCCGGAGGGGAGATAAATTTCAGGTGTGTTTTCCTTTTATGTTTGTTGGTTGGGAATGAGAAAAGGTCTGTAATATATTTAGGGGCTAGACCACTTCTATTTCTTTTTTCTTTTATTTTAAAATTCAAAACAAACAACAACGATTTTTCTTCTATGCAACCCCCAAACATCTCTGAACACCCTTCCTTCCCTTCCCACCTACTTGCCCAGGACTTAAACTCTGAACTCTTTCCATACGTATATAAAAGTGTACCGCAACCTTGATTCATCATTAGGTGAAATTTCCATTTGATTTCACACTTCCCACTAAACAGAGGCAAGTTAAATATACAATACAATACCATATAATGATAAACCAATACAATAACATTTTAAACTCCCACACCCATAGACTTCCGGTGAGGACATGAAGCGGTGAGGATGCAGTTCTGACTGCTCCCGACGCTCTCAGAAAAATTGACATTTTTACACACCAGATATTTTCACACTGACCCGCTATCAGCGGCTGAGGACACTAGTTACCATCTAAGTGGAGGTCTTAGATGAAAACGGGGCTCGGATGGCAGCAAAATCCTCAAAGGACTTTCTAAACAGGGGTCTGGAGAATAGAAGATGACGGAGGCTTTCCTTTTGTCTCCTTCCCCAAGCTCGGAACAGGCGGCAGAAATAACAGCAGAGGTGAAATCTGTAGTGGAGCTCACAATTGGCCGGCAATTGCAACTAATCATAGATAAATTAGAAGTAATGGATCGGTGCTTTATATCACGCTAACCTTGGACATGAAGATGGTGCAGGAATAGTTAGGCGCTATGGAAGTCAAACTGCATCCATTGTTGGAGGACTGCAAACATGTGGACGCAGTAGAAGTGAAAGTAGACAATTTGGAAAATCATTCACACAGAAATAACTTGAGACTAATTGGCTTGCCAGAATCTGTCACTGATAAAGATTTCCAGTCCTTCTTGGAAATATGGTTGGTGAAATCCCTGGCACTTTCTACAACAGCGGGACCCTTGGCCCGCATAGGGAGAAGGGAGACTGTCCCCATGCAGCGATTTTGAAACTACTTAATTACCACCATAAAGTGGAAATCTTACAAGCTCTTCTTGCAGGCAAGCACTTGGAGTATCAATCCTCCAAAATTCTATGTTTCCAGGACTATTCCACTATAGTATCAATCGTGCTTTTTCATCCCTATGTGAACAGCTAATTAAACTTAATGTGCAATTCAGCTTGCTTTACCCAGCTAAGTTGCAGATTTCCAGAAATCACACCCCTAAACTTTTTGAATCTGTGCAAGCTGCAAGGGATTATGGGCTAGATTCACAAAGCAAACTAATCATGTACCGATCGGTTTGCGACCCCTTTGCGACCAGATTTCCCTCTTGCACTATTCACTAACCTCTCCTGCGATCCGCTTCGAATCCGTGCATGCAAAGTAGACAGGGATGCGATTCACCAAAGAATTTTTGGGCTGGCCGATCAACCCAAGAAGCGATTGCTGGGGACCAGTCGAAAACGTCTTTCCGACTCTCCAGCTCCATTGAAGCCCTGCTCTCTGCTGCCCGAATCTCTCCTGCCTGCAGCCCCAATGCTCTTCCCCTATGTCTCCTGCCTGCTCTGCCCCGAATTGCCATCCTGCTCATCCCCATCTTTCCTGCCTGCTCTGCCCCGATATCGCTGCCCTGCTCTGGCCCGGTTTTCTCCTGCCTGCCGCCCTGAATCTCTCCTGCTCTTCCCTGCACTGCGAGCCTGTGGTTTTAACCCGCGGGTTAAAGTGTGTTAAAACCACGGACTCGCTGGACTACAAAAAGTTAAAAAAAAGTCACGTCTCAGAAGTGTCTTGACACATACGCAGACCATCTACAGATGGTCTGTGCATGCGCAGGATCGCACACTTGCGATCCGTGCGGCCAGATTAAAGGCATTCCTCCGAACGCCAAGAGTGGAGAATTCGTTGGGCCTGCTAGGATCGCCCTGGAAAAACAGGTTAGTAAATCTAGCCCTATATCGCCACAATTCAACCCTCTCAGGACACTTGATTGGCTTTCATCTGTGGGCCTGGGATTAGGGCCAATGTTTTTCTCTACTTGCAGGAAAGCGTTATGGCTTTAGAGCCTTTGTAGGATGTCTGATTCCCTGGCTATAAGGGCACCAAACTGACAATCATTACTCTAGTTTGACCTCCCAGAAGGGAGGGAGTACACCAAGTTAAGGTTTTAAATCCCTTTTGGACAGCATTTTACCTTTTTTTTTTTCCCCCCTGCATTTTGTTCCTTAGTTTTTATAAAGGTCTGCAGAGGGTAAGGAGAAATTAGGTTCTTACCTGCTAATTTACTTTCTTTTATCCTCTCTAGACCAGCATAGGGTTAATCTTACAAGCGGGCATATATCTCATCATGACCAGCAGGTGGAGATTGAGACAAAACTTTGGAACTGTACATATCATGTGACCCCTCCCTAATTACCTCAATCTGCCAAATAGCCAAGCAGAACTAAGAACTATATACAGAAAAACAAACAAGACTCCGAACAGGAGTATCCACAAATAAAAATGCAAAGGAACACATGCAAATATCAAAGGTCCCGACAGCTCGCTAGCCACAGCCGCTGTTCTTAATTTCCCCAGCCCTAGAAAAATACTAGAAACCGATCGAAAAATGAAAATCTGCACGCAAGAACACAATAGAAAGGGTGGGGTCCTATGCTGGTCTGGAGAGGCTAAAAGAAAGTAAATTAACAGGTAAGAACCTAATTTCTCCTTCTTTAGCAACTCTCCAGACCATCATAGGGTTAATCTTACAAGCAGAACATACTGTGGCCGGGCCAATCCCCAAGTGAATAGGAAAACCTGGCTCGGACCGCAAGCAAGAATTTTGTAACGCCTTTTATGTGGTTAAGTGCAGGAAAAACCCGGATACCGGATTTCTGAAAACAGCATCAGGTTTATTAGTGTTCCCAAATGAAAATAAGAAAAAAAACATTCAAATTTGGTTTCTTAGACCAGTGGTTCCCAACCCTGTCCTGGAGGAACACCAGGCCAATTGGGTTTTCAGGCTAGCCCTAATGAATATGCATGAAGCAAATTTGCATGCCTATCACTTCCATCATATGCAAATCTCTCTCATGCATATTCATTAGGGCTAGCCTGAAAACCCGATTGGCCTGGTGTTCCTCCAGGACAGGGTTGGGAATCACTGTCTTAGACGCTCTCAGGTGCTTCCCGTACTCTCATATAGTTCAGTCCAGGAGAGTCATATTGGGTTTAACTCAGGGACTGGATAGCCCATTTTCACTACAATAATCAAAATTCCAAAACTCAAAATTCCCCCAGTAGTTCAGTACCTTCACTGTCCCATATCCCCTTTGGGGTTTATCAGTTTCTCCTGACCACAGTTCCTTGCTTTACATCTGAGCACGTCCCGTGCCAGCTTTCTCACGTTTCAGCTACTTCACAGTCCCAGTATAAACAAACTTAACTTTGCTTCTGCTGTTCTCCCAAGCCCTGCCTGACAGGCTGTGAGGGCCATGCCTCCCTTTTAGTTTGAGGTCTCCAGGCCCACCCGATGTGACCCTTGTCTTCTTTATCTCCGGCTCCTAGGGAGTCTGAATACGGGGTTATTTACAGACACCTTCTCACTTAATTAAGCAGTGCTGCCTCAGCCCTGCTCTGGCTCAAGTTTAAAGAAAACTCTTTCCACAGGACAATACAGGACCCTCACACACTATATTCTTCTAGGTCCATGTCCTCACCAAACACACTACCCCCAGGGTCACTATACATTTCCCACTCACACTCTTGGGAACCCTGGCTTTCCATTTCCACATTCATTCCAGGCTTTACATCTCATCCCCGTCTCTGCATGTCTGCCAGCTCCCCTGCAACATTTCCATTAGGTTATACTCCTCTCCTTGTGGGCTGGCCTCCTGCAAAACGTCCCTGCTGGGGCTTGGGCAATGAGTGGAAGCTAGGATCACTGTGGGTTGTTTGGCTTTCCCAATCAGAGAGCTGAGCCTCTCTCCTGCAGCCTCTGCTTGTTTCCCATTTGAGGCTTTCCAGCCTGCAAACTCCGGGGTCTGACTCCACCCCTCTCCAAATTGGTCTCAGGTTTCTCCCTGACTTGGGGAAAGGAGTGATAGGGGAAATTATTAGTTTTCAGTACCCTCCCTATCTGGCTCTTGGGTGGTGCTGTGACTTGCCTTTTCTCTCTCACTCCTGGCTGAGCCAGTTGTCCTGGGTCCATGTCGGGTTTTCCAGAGCCCATTGATGCATGCTGGGGAGGTTTAACAGTCCTTTTCACTGGGACAGGAGCTTCCCTGTCACAATACCAAAGCAGTCCCCATCATGGATGGGACCCCTGAAGGGCCGACACCAGAACATGCACACTGAACACCGTGTCCTGACGCGCCTGAACGTCCACACGGTAGTGTATGACAAAAGAATGTAGAGAAGAGCAGAACGCCGTCTTACAAATACCCAGAGGAGGCACCAGCGAAGACTCAGCCCAAGAAGCTGCCTGCCCGCAATGAGTCTTGAGAAATTCCAGAACAGTCTTTTTCTGAAGAAGATAAGCAGAAGCAATAGTCTCCTTGATCCAGGGTGCAATGGTAGCCTTGAAAGCACCATCCCCCCTACGAGGACCCGCTATAAGGAGAAAAAAGATGATATGATTTCCTGATCTTCTGGGTCTTCTGCAAGTAGGCGCGAAGGACTCGATCAACATCCAATTTGCGCTACCTGCCCGACTACCCAGGACCAGGAGGACCATAGACTGATTGACATGAAAAGGAGAAACTACCTTTGGCAGAAGGGAAGGAACGGGCCTCAACACTACCCGCTCCCTAGAAAAACTCCAGGAAGAGAGAGCCTGCAGCTCCAAAACACGTCTAGCAGAAGTAAATTATCTACTGTATATTATTGTCATGTCTTTATTGTAATTTATATAAAATATGTCATCTCAGTCCTGTCTCAATTATTATGAATGTACTTTGTAACCCTTGTAACCCGTTCTGGGTTCCTTTGAGAGGACGGGCTAAAAAATTGAACAAATAAATAAATAAGTAATAGCCACCATGAAGACCGCCTTAAGAGTAAGGTCCTTCAACGTACAGGCACCCAAAGGCTCAAACGGGTGGGCGCACAAGCCCGGACAGGACCAGATTCAAGTCCCAAGAGGGAACAGACAGTCGCACAGGAGGCTTGAGCAATTTGGCCGCCTGCAATAAGCGAACGACATCAGGAATGGCAGTTAGACATTGACCCCATAATAACCCATGAAAGGCTGAAAGGGCCACAAGCTGAACCCGGAGAGAAGACCAAGCCAGGCCCCTGTCCAGGCCATCCTGCAAGAACTCTAAGATGTTAGGTAGGGAAGCACAAAAAGTAACCACTCCTCGCACCATACACCACCCCTCAAAGATACACCAAACTCGCACATAAGCCTGAGAAGTGGAAAGTCTGCGGGACCCCAAGAGAGTGGAGATCACTTTGTCTTAATACCCCTTCTTACCTAGGTGAGTCCTTTAAAGTGCCAAGCCATAAGACAAAAGGGACTCGGATCGAACATGGAATGGGGCCTTGAGTCAGGAGATCGTGTGAAAGAGCCTGCACTCTACCCATTTGTGGTAGATGGCTCCCGAACCTGGAGACCTGATCCAATCTGCATGCTGTCCACAGGGCTTACTGTAGTTTCAGGCTTACAGAGCTTCCTCTAGAAGCAGACAACTTTAAAATGTCTGCGATCTCCCGCCGAAGGATCATTCACACTGAGTTGATCCGCAGCACATGGACAAACCCGCGAAAAAAAAAATCAAAAAGGACTAGGAAGATAAAACAAATCACGAGCAGAATTAACTGAGATGATAGCATGCAGAGAAGCTGCAGAATAAACTGGGCAAGACAGGAAGCTCCCGGGCAGGTAGCCCAAAGGGGAGGGATCATCTTTTAGTTGCCTGCAGCTGAAGCTAATAAGATACAAGATCCCATCCATTCAGCATCCAGAGAGATTGTGCAAGAAATGACTGTTCATATAAATACACAGATCCAGATAAATGCTGCAGAATTCGTGCTTCCACCTAATTTAGTTGACCTCGACTTAAATATTGTCCTTGAAAACCAGCATTCCTCTCTCACCAGCTATCAAGCATTTGATACAGAACTTCTATTTTGATTTCCTTGCTTGCCTTTTATCCTTCTTATAACTATTCAAGCTTCCTAATACTCAGCTGTTTTTACTTGTGCAAGTAAAACCCACAAGTCCACAAAGTAATAGTTGAAATGAAATCTGTACTTTATGGATTGTCTAGTATTTCTAAATTAGACATGTCAGATTTAATCCAATGGTACAGTGATTAAGCACTGTATATTTATATTCTATAGAGCCTGTGATTAAAGAAGAAATTAATTTAAAAGCAAAAAAATATTAAGCATTTGTCACTTTACCAAGACCGATAATTAATACATCACCCCAGCAAGGGCACAAAAAAGTAAAAAAGTAGTGCATTGGGTGTTTGAGGTCTGGTAATTAAATATACTTGATTCAAGTTTGTTCTCTACCATTGGATATATCAGTTTATTTAACAAATTGATTTTTTCCTCATTTTGTCGATTGATGTCAGATTTAATGCCATTGTTATTTTCAAAACTTCTTATACTATCCCTTGAACCCATGGAAGCAGCCTGCTTCAGAAGTGTCACAGAGGGCCTCATAGAGTGAGATTTGATTGGACTATGTACTACATGAAGTCAGTTATTATGACATAGCAAGATAGACTATTCTTAACTGATCTCGCTAATAAGGATAAGTGGTATTTATTATGAAACTCTAGATGGTACTGTTTATATTTTAAAGCAATTCCATGCTAATGTCTTATTCTTTCCTTTTCAGCTGGCATTCTTTAACCTGCCCTTGATGGCTTACCTGTGCTGGTGCCTGTTGCTTCGTTGCCAGGGTCACAGTTTTTGCTCCCATGTCCGCAGTGGGAGGCGACTCTCATCAGTACCAATTCACATCTTCATGTTTTTACTCCTGATCTGGCAGGTCTTTTCCTGTTACTTTCTACTACAGACTTACGGTATTCTCTCTTTCTTTTTGTCCCCAATGAGAACCTGGCTTGTGCTGATGACTCTATTTCTAACCCAAAGGACCTGGACACTTGGCTCATCAGAGCTGAAAATATATATTGTGGAAATGAAAACTTGTCGGAGTTCTTGACAACTATTTCACTAATGTTATAAGAACTTCTGGCTCATTTTTGTGGGATGGAGTCCAGTGAGGTTTTTGTGGATTTTTATTTCAATACTTGCATCTGCATTTGTGTTACACTCTATTGATAGCTGCACCAATGTGGGCCTTCCACACTCTGATAACTTTATTTTAGCTGCCAGTTATCAAAAAGGTTGAGTTATGAAATTCAATTTTTGTATCATCAGGGCCTTAATTTTATGGGATGCAGCCTGGAATGCAGTAGGGACATTCTGCTCTTTCCCAGCAGCCTGAAGCAAGAGAACAGGAGGTGGTGAAGCGGAAGCAAAGAACAGTCACTACTCCCTAATGCAGTCCTTTTCTCCTATTGCTCCTAGCCCACCCAAGCCTTTCCCAGCTCCACAATCCTACTCCTTTTTTTTTTTTTAATCTACAAATTAAGTCCTCAGTATTGCACTGTTAGAATGAAGATAAGATGGCATAAGTTGACACATTGATTTTGCACAGCTAGCCTGTATTATATGCTGGTAAGAATAAACCTGAGAGTAATTTAAAATGATTACAACAATGTGTATATACCATTCAATGTTTGCTGATAGCTTGACAGCAGTAGCTCTGTAGTTAGTAAATTTCTTCCTTAAAATTATTCTGTACTGTATGTGGGCAAAGCCTGGTTAGTATATTCCACCATTTAGGAAGTTAGAGATAAGTTCTGGAATATTGGAGGACAGTGTATATAATAGAAGGATTGTTTTGGTAGAAGATATTATAATTATGTGACATGGTTGTGTTTGAATGTTTATGAAAAAATATATATATTTATAATAGAATTTTCCACCATTTCCACCAAGGCCAGGGTGAAAATGGATAAGTGATTCCTAGCAGCTGGAGATAGAGAACTGATTTGCAGGTGCTCATCCTGGATGGAACTTCTCTTGTCCAATTAGCATTGTTCCTTGCCCAAGCATTCCATAAACAATATAAAAGTGAAAAACATTGCAACCTAAAACTACTACCAACCATAACTTGCAACTATAACCCCTTTCGAGAGGGAAGTCAAACACAGATATTCCGAAAGGGTGGGGCTCTGGATTCATCTGCTGCTGTTAGCTTCATTTACTTGACAGGATCACAATTCAAGTAAGCCCATATGTCTGCAGAGACACTGAAATTCATATGTCACATGAGAGTTGGATCAGCTCCAGGTGGTGATGGTTTCACTGTAGAGTTTTATAAATCATTTCAAATTACCCTTTTGCCTCATCTTTTAAATTTATATCAGGCTCAACTAACTAAAGGTTGCATTTCTGGTACTATGGCAGAATCTTTAACTATTGTTTTGCTGAAGCCAAATAAAGATCCCATGCTGGTTTCAAATGACAGGCCTATTTCTTTGATCAATGTAGATGGGAAATTGTTGGCCAAGTTATTGGCATAGCGCTTGGCCAATGCTCTCGCTTATATTATAGGTATGCACCAAACGGGGTTTGTTGCTCAAAGGCATCCTTCAAATAACACCAGGCTGGCTTTTCACATGTTAAATTTAACAAAAGCCATGAAGATCAGGCCTTCATGTATCAAGCAATAGATTGGTTTGCTATTGCTTAGACAAGGATGTCCATTATCTCCTTTGCTGTTTGATATTGTTATGGAACCCTTGCTTTTGGCTATTCAGCAGGCAAAAGAGATTCAGGGTATTCCTTATGCAGGTCGGAAATATAAAGTCTCTGCATATGCAGATGATATTTTGCTTCATTGGAGGAATCCTGACACTACCATTCCACATTTACTAGATTTGATTGATTCAGAAAATTTTCTGGATATAAAATAAATTGGAGTAAATCAGAGGTTCTTCTGCTAAATGTACACTGTCCAAAAGGATTATTTAATACATTCTCTTTTCTTTGGAAGGAAGAGGGTATAAAATATTTAGGTATCTGGATTCAGAAAATGTTGGAAGAGACAATGAAAGTAAATGAAATATTTTTATTGCTGAAGGTCACAGAAATGTGTGAGCAATGGAACCCATTGCATATGTCTTGGTGGGGGAGAGTACAAACGGTTAAGATGATGATTTTGCTACCAAATGGGAATGTTGCCAGTGTTTTTTCAGGGGTCCTTTTATAAGAAATTAAATAGTATTCTTGCTAAATTTTATTTGGCTGGGTAAAACTGCTCGAATTGCTTTAGTATCTTTACAAAAACCAATTGTGGCAGGTGGGGTAAATGTTCCCAATTTTCATAGATATCAGGCTTATTTACTGCGTCAGGGTATGTATTGGATCCTCCCCGAACTCATGGAAAATCTTCCCGATTGGTTGTAGAGTTGCAACTTATATCCCCATTACGATTGTTTCATGTGTTGAGTATTAAGTTGCCCAGATGGGTTAAGGACAATAGTATTGGACACCTGGAAAACTTTGAAATTTATTAATAAATTAACAGATGTTCCAATAGAGAAATCCACTTATCAATCCTTGTGGTTAAACTCCAAGATTCAAATAGGCGGATCTGGGATCGCATGGAAGCACTGGATGCAGGCAGAAATACATACACTAGATGATGTTCTATCAAATGGGAAAATGCTTGATTTTTCACGACTGCAACAAGCATTTGGTATTGCAAAGTTACAAAATTATAAGTGGTTGCAGTTGAAGCAAGCCATTCAGAAGGGGTTCCCTGATTGGCAAACTCTTAAAGATCATTATAGCTTGCAGATCCTATGCTTCCAGACAGATTTGCTAGGACATCAGGCCGCCCAATGGTATAAATTTCTGAATTCTTGAATAAGAAACCAAAATATAGTCTTTGAGAAATTTGGAGCACTGAGATAAAGCAGTATATTTCTGCATCTCGATGGCCACAAATTTGGGGGGAGGATGAGATGTACAGCGTCAGCATCTTTGAGACAAACATGGTGGGGGGGGGGGTTTGTTACATAGATCGTTTTGGACCCTGGTTAGGTTACAAAAGTTGGACGGTTTTAAATCTAATAGATGCTGGTACTGTCATCTAGACATTGGGACACTGGAGAATCTGTTGTTCTATTGTCCTTTGATACTTAACTTTTTGAGGTCAATATGGGGTAAGATTAACAACATATTGGAATCATCAATTCCACTGACATATGAGGCGGTAATATATGGAACATTATTAGATGTTAAGCCCCCTATGGATCGATATAATGCCGTTTTCATACACATCCGGGGAAGGGGGGGCTATTACTGTCCTAATTTTGACCTTTCAGTATTTGGGTAGGTGGGAGGAGGATGGGAGGATAGTATTAATCTGACTAGGGTAAGGTTATTGGAAAAGTCTATGTTTCTGTGTTTTATTGATTAAGCATTGGGTGGGGGGGATAAAATGATTGGTTCTGTACATTTGTAAGTTGTGCTTTTATTGACTTATTATATGTTATATATTTGTGTCTTACATTATGGATGTTTGGAAAATCAATAAAGAATTTTTAATCATATTGGATGACTTGCTTCACCAGCAAAAGACTAAGTAAGCATGGCATAAATCTTAAAGAGTCAAAAACCTTTGGAAAAAACAAACTAATTTTCAACTTCTTCCTAAAAGTGGAATGTACTCTCTCCAACTACAGATACAGTAGTATATTATTCCATAATTTAGGACCTATCACTGAAAAAGATCATTGACAAGTAGCTTGCACCCTGAGCTTACTAAGAAGTTAAAGCAAAATGTACTTTTGGGTACATGTACTTGCATGAGAGATCTCAAATATTATACTGGACCATCACAAAACAAAACCTGAAACTCAAATACAAGTGAAATTTAATTTGAAATCACACAGGCAACCAATGGAGTTTCACCAAGACAAGGATGGTGGTGAATAAAAGATTTTAGATTCATCAACAACCCAGCCACCATATTTACAATGATGTAAACCACTTTGCTGAGCATTATAGTAGAGAATGACACAGGAACAATTTTTTTTTCCGTGGGAACTCATTTTCCAATCCCTTCAAGCCCTGTCCTCATCTGCACAAGCCTCAAACACTTTAAAATCATAACTGTTTGAGGCTTGTGCGGTTAAGGTAGAGCTTACAGGAATGGGACAGTGACAAATCTTATGGGAAATTGAGTTCCTGCGGGGATGGGGAAAAAATTGTCCCCATGTGATCCTCTATATTATAGTCAAAAGGTAGTATACCTAATCCAATAAACTACTTGATAGAAGACTCCACCATAAATTGTCCTGGGCCAAGCCATCATCTGCCATTGTTTAGGATTTTAGAAAATTTAGTTCACAACAAAAGAAGACCCACTCCTTTCACAACAGTAATAAAGTCCAAAAACCACAACAAAAGAGGCTGTGGAAAATGATGTTCTTGATGTTGGTTTATTTATTCAAATCAAAAGCAGTCAATAACAATCCACATATGACTTGAAGAACCAACATGGTCTGTGTTGCGGTGAACACACCTTTCCCAGGGGTCCTACAATCATGAATTTGTAGGAGTGTAGAGCAGGGATGGGCAAACTTTTTGACTCGTGGGCTACAATGGGTTCTTAAATTTGACAGAGGGGCCGGACCAAAAAGCACAGTTACTTGGCTAAATTTAAGAGCAACTTAAAATGCTTCCTTTTTAAAGATGCATATGATTAATATATCTGACTCATATTTGGTGTATCTTATACAATCTTTTTTTTTAATATTGAAGTTAGCAAAATGAAACAACCAAAGGAACACATAGGAAACTGTGGCGAACCATCACCGCCATACACAAAGTTCCTAAACATCATTAGCAATGTTAACAACCATATAAGCAGACCAACCCACCCCCCCAGGTAAAAAGTACTATAGGATCATACACCTAAATATCCAATTTCTGAGCAATAACAGTCCAGGTATGTAATGGTTGCTGATAATAACCTCTGCGTTTAGCCACATAGAGTTCCATCTTCTGCATCAAAGATAACTTTACCCTCCATTCACTCACATCAGGCACCCGGGACTGTTTCCAATAGGCAGCTATGAGACATTTAATTGCTGCCAGCCCCATTCTCAATAAGCGGGTTTTCCATCTGGTCACACAAGTAGTAGATAACCCTAATAAACAGCTTTGAGGAGTAATTGGTACAAGGACCCCCCAACAATTGGGACAAAGTTTGCGCCACTGTCGTCCAACAAGGAACCAACACGGGACAATCCCACCATATATGAAGAAAAGTTCCCACTGCATTATGACAGCGCCAGCAACTGTCAGACGACGTCTGAGGATACATCTTATGAAGTCGTTCTGGAGTATAATACCAGCAACTCAACATTTTATATGCATTCTCTTGTATCAATGCACAAACAGACGCTCTACCCACCTCAGCACAAATATCATCCCACTCTTTAGCTGTAAAAATACAGTGCAAGTCCCTCTCCCAATGTTGTCAGAAACCCAAATTAGGGACGACTCTCCCCCTGAGGTATTTATATATAATGGAGATAGGCCTGGGCACCTTCTGCAAAGTCTCCCATAAATGTTCTAGATGTTCATTCGCAATAGGAGATGTTTTATCCCAACCACAGGTAATGTTTCACTTGAAGATAAGCCAAATAGTCTTCTGCCCTCACCCCTGGAATGCGTAGCAGAGTTTCAAACAATATTATAGTCCCGGTACGCAGAATGTCCCGAAAGTGGGTCAGCCCGAGCTATCCCCACCGCTCAAAAACTGGGTTGGTTTTACCTACTAAGAATTGGGGTTCATCCTGCAAAGAAGCCAAAGTAGAAATTATCACCCCATTATTACACTCCCTTTTCAGGTTATCCCACAGTTTGATCAAGTTGTAAAATATAAGGATTGTCATTCTCCAATTCTCACTGGCGAACCGTCTGTAAAGACCAAAGCCCAGTGGACAGTCTATGCTGAGGTACAAAGGACTGTTCCAACAGCACACCCCACTTGTGGGGACTCAATTCCCATTCCAATAACATCCTTAGCTGCGCAGCCTGGTAGTACCAGTGAAGATTTGGAACCCCTTTCCCTCCCCAAGCTCTTATCAGCCCACATCACCCGCTGGGAAATTCGAGGCGCTCTATTCACCCAAATAAACTTCTTAAACTCTGCCTGTAAGATCTTAAACATCTGAGTAGATAAAGGGATTGGAAGCGTCTGGGGAAAAAAATAAATAACCGGGGTAACACATTCATCTGGAGGACGGCGATACGCACCCCCCCCCCCCATGAGAGCCAAAGCCCATGCCAGCATTGGAGGTCCGAACGAATCTTCCGGAGAACCAACCCGTAATTAGCCTCATATAGCTTATCCAATCCATGGGCAAGTAAATACCCAAGTACTTAATACCCTTGGATGCCCATTTAAATGGAAACTTGCGCTGGAGACCCAGAACCTGGGGCTCCCCTAAAGTAAGATTCATCATTTCAGTCTTCTCTAAATTGATCTTAAACCCCGAAGTGCTCCCATAGTCCTCAAAAATATGTAGCAAGTGCCCCACAGTACGTTCGGGATCTTATACAATCTTAATTCACCTTTATTTCTTATCAATTTTAAAATTCTCCCCTATCTTTTCCCTTCATTTCTTCCCTCTGTTTTTAATTTTTTTTTTATTGTAATTTTCTTCCATACTTCCCTTTTGTTTTATTCCTCCTTCCCACCTTAGTATGTCTGTCCTTGTATTGTCTTTACCCATTATTTATTTTTTATTTTAATTGTACAACGCTTTAAAATATATTGTAAAGTGTTTTATCAAATTTTAAATAAACTATAAAACTAAACTATAAACTTACTGTAACAGGTGTTATCCGGGGACAGCAGGCAGATATTCTCACATATTGGTGACATCATCTCCAGAGCCCCAATGTGGACAGCTTCGCAAGCAGACTTGCTTGTAGATCTTTAGAAAGTTCATGACTGCCGCACCGCGCATATGCAAGTGCCTTCCCACCCAACCTAGGGCGCATCTCCTCAGTTCAGATAGCTAGCTAAAAAGCCAACCAGGGGAGGTGGGTGGGTTGTGAGAATATCTGCCTGCTGTCCCTGGATAACACCTGTTACGGTAAGAAAGTGTGCTTTATCCCAGGACAAGCAGGCAGCATATTCTCACATGTGGGTGACCTCCAAGCTAACCATAATGGGATTGGTGGGAGTGTTGGCAATCCCATCTGGAAAAGGAATACAAACAATAATGAGAGGTGAAGGTATGAACCGAGGACCAAGTGGTAGCTTTGCAGATTTTGAGAATGAGAGGGAATGGATGGAACGCAGAGAGGAATTGATTCATCCATTCCACAAGAAAAGCATCTGCCTCGAGGCTGTGAGGAGAGGCAGTTTATGGTTGTGGGGAGACACAAAGAGATCTATCTGAGGGGTTCCCCACTGATAAAAAATGTGATGTAGAGGCGAGGAATTGAATGTCCATTTGTGAGGTTGGAGAAGACAACTCAGTTTGTCTGCCAGTTTTTCTCCCCTTGAATGTAGACTGCTTTCAGAAAGGTGTTGTGATTGATTGCCCAGTTCCACATCTTTTGAGCTTTCTGACAAAGAGGGAGAAATCCTGTACCTCCATGCTTGTTGACGTAGTACATGGCAACTTGATTGTCTGTCCGAATAACGACGATTTGATCATGGAGAAGATGATGAAAAGCTTTGAGAGCATTGAAGATCAGTCTGAGTTCCAACAGACTGATGTGACAGCAACGATCCATGCTGGACTAATGGCCTTGATTACGGAGACCATCGAGATGAGCCCCCCAAACTTAGGTCAAGGAATTTGTCGTGAGGACCTTCTGATGAAGGGGCGTTTGAAACAGTAAACCTCTGGAGAGATTGGAAGAGAACATCCACCAGTGGAGAGACTGTCTCAATGAGGGAGTCACTGTAATGTGTTGAGAGAGTGATGCCAGGGTCCACTGAGGAATTCTGAGATGAAATCTGGCAAAAGGAGTCACGTTAACTGTAGAGGCTATGTGACTGAGGAGAACCATGTGTCTGGCTGATATTGAAGATAGGGAAGACAATTTCCGGCGGAGTTGAATGAGAGCATCTTGACGATGTTGAGGAAGGGATGCTCTGAGTTGCACAGTATCCAGTACAGCTCCGATGAACTGCAAAGTCTAAGAGGGTTGTAGCTTGGATTTGAGAAAGTTGATTTTGAAGCCCAAACTTTGTAAGAACCACGTAATCTGTTGGGTCGCTACAATAACCCCCTGAGATGTTGAATCATTGATTAGCCAGTCGTCCAGGTAAGGAAACACCTGGAGCCCATGTTTGCGCAGAGCTGCTGCTACCACAACGAGGCACTTGGTGAACACTCTGGGATGTGATGCCAGGCCGAATGGTAGCACTCTGTAAATTGAAAATGAAGATTTCCCACCCGAAATCTGAGGAACTGGCAAGAGGCTGGATGAATGGGAATGTAAGCCTCTTTGAGATCTAGAGAACATAACCAATCGTACTGATCTAGAAGGGGATAAAGGGATGCCAGAGACAACATGCAAAATTTTTCTTTGTCAAGAAATTAGTTGAGTACTCTGAGGTCCAAGATCGGTCACAGATCGCCCGTATTCTTCAGCACTAGGAAGTAACGGGAGTAAAAAACCCTGCTCTGCTGTTCCAGAGGAACCTCCTCAATGGCACGGAGATGAAAAAGAACCTGGGCTTCCTTGAGAAGAAGGGTGGTCTGCAATGGATTTGAAGGATACTCTCTTGGAGGTAGATCTGAAGGAATCTGGGTGAAATTCAAGTTTCAAGTTTATTCAATCTTTTGATGGAACGCCTATTACAATTTCTAAGCGATGTACATAATATAATAAAAAGAAATAAGAAACTTAACATAATAGTTATATTAACATAACATAAAAACAATTAAAACTTACTTGAGGGAGAATGAAGAGAGTATCCTTCCCTGATGATTGAGAGGACCCAGAGGTTGGATGTGATTAGTTCTCATCGTTGGTAAAAATGATGGAGATGACCTCCAATAGGTAAAGGAAAGGAAAGAGGCAGAACGATTAAGGTTATGCTCTGTGCTACGTATTCAAAATGACTGAGAAGGTGCAGCAGAAGGCTGAGATTTTTGTTGCCTTTTCTGTTGCTGCTGTTGTTTCTTAGGGGGCACTCTTGAATAAGGAGCTTCCCATTGAGGAAAACGCCTCTGGTAGGATGGAAGAGGTTTGGAATTCTTAGCAGTAGAAGGCTTAGGCTTTGGTCTGATGATGGAAGCAAATGATTTCTCATGTTCAGACAAGCGTTTGGTAGCTGCCTTGATAGAGTCATCAAAGAGCTCATTGCCCTGACAAGGAATATTGGCCAGAAGATTCGGGTCCATGTCTACAGTGCGAAGCCAGGCAAGACGATGCATAGCCACCGAGAAAGCAGTGACCCTCAAGGAAAGTTTAAATGCATCATATGAAGATTGAAGAAGATGCATGCGTAGTTGAGCCAGAGTGTGAGTCAGCTGTTGAAATTCTGGAATACGATGTTGTGGAATATATTGATAAAATCAGGCAAGCTGTTGACCAGATGCTTGAGATAGGAAGTAAAGACAAAGTTGTAATTCAAGACCCTGGGAATTTTGATAGAAACGACGGCCAAACTTGTCCATAGTCCTGCCCTCTCTTCCGGAGGGACAGTGGCATAAATCTTGACAGGGTTGGTTCTTTTAAAAGAAGACTCCACTAAAAGGGACATATGGGATAATTGAGACTTATCAAAACCCTTGCAATGGACCATCCTGTAGTGAGATTCCAATTTCACAGGCACAGCAGGAATGGAATATGGTGTCAAGGTTTTGTTTGAATGTTTGAGAAAGAAGTCCGTTAATGGGTAATCTGAGAGATTCCCTAGGAGGATGAGGAATACCCATTTCTTCCAAATACTCCGTAGAGTACTTGACGTCAGATTCCAAAGTGATGTTCAGATCTTTACTCATCTGGCGGAGGAATGTAGACAAAGATACTTGCTCTAAAGAAGGATGGCCTCGTGAGGGAGAAGGTGACCTCGAGGCACTTAGTATGGCAGAGAACGAAGGTGAAGCTTCTCGGGAGTATTGATACCTGAGTTCTGAATATGCAGGTATAGATGACTCATTGAGAGAATGGGTAGAGTACTTTGCAGGAGAAGGACTTGAGCGGCAAGAGTGTAAAGGCTCTGCAGGAGGAGATGAAAGCCTTGAAGAGTCTCTATGTGTGGATAAACGAGACCTGTCTCAAGACGAGGACCTGTGCCTCGATGTTGGCAGATGAAGAGGAGAAATGTGCCTCTAGTCAGATCCCGATTCAATGGATATCAAGGCGTCTTTGCCCTGTGCCTCAAAAAGGGCAAGGCCTTATGTGAGGATGGAGAGCTGGAAGTTGGAGATAGACATCGAGACTCCAAAAAGGACTCATCTCCTTGTGTCAAGGTATCTCGAGGCACTCACAAGGACTCAGCTCCTTGCATAGAGTGTGTAGTTTCAGATCGAGGCACCCTTAAGGACTCGGCTCCTTGTATAGAGAGTGTGGAGGTTCATCTTGAGGACTCGGCTCCTTGTACAGAGTGAATAGTTTCAGATCGAGGCACTGGCAAGGACTCAACTCCTTGTGATACTGCTGAATGCTCAGGCTGAACTGCAGGAAGCAGAGTCAAGGCAGGAGTATATTTGGCAAGCATGCTACCAAACTCCTGATGCATAATAGCTTGAATCATAGCCTGCAAATGGGGCAACGAGACTTGAGGATCTGGTACGTTTGCAGTGGCTATAATCTCCAAGGAAAATGATGAAGAATGACACTTCGATTTGGAGACATGGTGCTTGGGCAGCTTCATGACTACCCGTTCTAAGGGTGGCATGTCCGAAGGAGGCTGCTGAACTACCTTACCTGAGGGAGACAGTGAGGAGAGCTGCTCCTCAGGAGATGATTTGCTCGAAGACGAGGACTTTCCAAACAAGAAAGGATTAATTAAGGCCGAGGACTAGGTAGTCCTCGGGAGCCCCGTAGAAGATTTGACTGGATTCGGAGTCGAGGTCGAAGTCAAAGCCGGGGTTGGAGTATCCATACCGCCAAAAATCTTCTCTACCTGAACTCGACGACGTTTAATGGCTCGAGGTTGAAGAGTAGCACAGCGAGTACACAACTCTAGACAATGATCAGGCCCTAAACACTGAACACACCACCTATGTGAGTTAATAAGGGATATTGCGCGCTGACAACGGCTACACTTCTTAAAGCCTGTGGCGGTCGGACATAGAAGGCAAAATAGCCACGGCCAAGTCGAAGTCCGCAGGCTGAGGCCACAGGGAAGGCCCTGCCGTGACATGAAAGAAAAGTTAAATTTAAATCTTTTTGTTTTTTTAATAAAAGACGCAAAAAAAGAAAACACAGCGACCCTGTAAGAAAAACAATACATGAGCCACAGTGAGAGAAGGCACAAAAGACTAAGTCTAATGCAGAGCATTGAATAGAGGACTTCCCAGCTCCGCGGAAAACTGAGAACTGAGGAGATGCTAAGGAGACGTGCCCTAGGTTGGGCGAGAAGGCACTCGCGCATGCGCAATGCGGCAGTCACAAACTTTCTAAAGTTCTACAAGGAAGTCTACTTGCGAGGCTGTCCGCATCGGGGCTCCTTGGATAAGCATATTTCTATCTCTGCCATCCCCCTGTGCAAGAGAACCCTTGCCCAACTTCTATCCTTCCCTCCCATCCCTTGTGCAGCAGAAAAGCCCCCGGCGCACAGCCGAACCCTCGCTGACCCTCTATCCTTCCCTCCCATCCGAACCCCACCGACCGCAAGCCCTACTGGGCTTACAGCACTCTAAACAGGCTACTTCACAGCCTTCTCTCGTCGAGGCCTTCCATGTGCCGCGTTACTAATGACATCATCAGTGATGCGGCAGAGGGAATTTCCCGAGAGAAGACCACAAAGCAGCCTGTTTAGAGTGCTGCCGGCCCGACACTGCTCTGGAGGGAGGTATGTAGGGCTCATGGTCGGCGGGGTTCAGATGGTTGGCAGGCCGGATTAAAAAAACTAAATGGGCCGGATATGGCCCACAGGCTATAGTTTGCCCATGTCTGGTGTAGATAATTGTAAAAGGAAATATATATAGGAGAGCTAAAGTGAGTGAAATGTGTGACTGTAAATGAAGCAATCAATATTTGTGCCAATGAGATAAAAGAAATGTATTGAGAGTTTCCAACGGTGAAAGTAAAGTTTAATAATGGTAAATTTGTAAGATTTATGTTGTTTAATTTTTAAGTAGTGTCAAATAAGGAGAGTGAGTTACAAGCATCTGCAGGTACAGCACAAAAGAGAATGGCCACCAAGCATCTGCAGGTACAGCTCCAAAGAGAAAGAAGCATGTCACGGCTCTGAATATAAGTGTTTTAGATAGGCTTCATTCTGGCAAGTCTGTTTCGACTGATAGCCGTGAGTTCAATGTGAATGAATCCACAATCCAAGCCATCTACAGCAAAAAGAGGAAGATACTCATCTGTCTGTTCACAAAGCTGCACCGGAAAGTTCCAAAACATCTGTGGTTAATGATCAGTCAAAGGAAAAGATGGAGAAGTGGTTAAATTTATGGATAATGCAAATGGTGAACTAGAAACAAAAAACAGAGGTCAGCATATATATCCATTTCCCAATTTGCGCTGTAGCATCCTACAGTACCTCTGAACTATTTTGTCTTAATGGGGATCACAATAAGGGCCCCTTTTAGAAAGCCCAATAACTTGACCCAGCACAGCTAATGCACCAAAACCCATTCAATTTTCATAGACTTTGGCGCATTTGTCACAGGAGAATTGTTACCAGGCTTTGTAAAAGGAGCCCTAATTGTACTTTTAAAGGTGAGAAAACCATGATGCATTGTGTTGATTAATGAGCAGACTAATTGCTAACTGTGGTAATGCAATACTGTACAGTACATTAGGGAAGATTAGGTTCTTACATCTTTCTAGTATAAAGGCATGAGTCATGAACCTGTGGGTGGTTATTCACCTCTAATCACAAGTTATATAGAAGGTATCATAACTTTTTTTGGCTCCACCTGTATCACTGGGCTGTGCTGTAGCTCCTCAGTTCATACCAAAGCACTTTTAAGAGGAGAAATAAAAATGGAGGGGAATGGTTATTAACCGATTACAATTAAACCAATTGGACCATGGAGGGGCATGGTTATTACCGGATTACAATTGAACCAATTGGACCATAACAAAATAACAAGGTGGAACTGAACAAGCCACCTACTTGACTGCAACCAGCACTAAAGACATACATGTCTGAAACAGTAAGTAGGCTAATTGAAATCTCACAAGGCCTTCAAGACTCATATGCCTTTCTAGTAGAAAGATTATCGAGTTAACCTAATCTTTTCTACTGCAAAAGGCATATGAGTCTTGACCCAGTGGTACATACCAAAGCATTCCCCTGAGTCTAGGGCAGGACAGATGAGCCTCTGCTAGCACTGAAGACCCAAAAGCGGCCAGTCATGCTGCTTTATCCATCCTGTAAAATTTCATGAAAGTATGGAGGATAGACCATGTAGCTGCCCTACAAATCTCTTTGGGTGGAACTACCCAGGACTCCACCATGAAGACGATACACTCCTAGTAGAGTGTGCTCTCAAAGAAATCGGTGATTCTTTACCACACCCAATATACGCTGAAGAAAGATTTGCATGGCTCTATCTGAAAATTAAAGCCTTAGAAGCTGGCTTCCCCAGGCAACTAGTACCTGTTAGAAGAAAGATGATCTGAATATTATTTTCCTTTGCTGAATTATTGTTACCATGTTTCTGTATTTCTAAGAATTATATTGCAATGTGATTGTTTAAATTTAATATTTGAAATAGAAAGTTAAAAAAAAAAGAAAGAGATGATCTGAGAGATGAAAATCATTTGTCATCTCAAGGTAATGGAGAACTCTCCTAACATCTAGCACCACCAAAATTTTGCCTTACTGTGAGTATGCAGAATAATGTTAAGGTTCCATGTTGTAAATGGCTGTCACACAGGAGGATGCAGCTGCAACGCTCCCTTCAAAAACCTGGTCACATCCAGAGGAGAGGCCAAAGAAACTTTCTCAAAGTTCTAGATCCCGAGAGGTCTGCAACCTGTACTTTGAGAGAACCAACTGCTAGGCCCTTAAGCCCATCTGGGGAAATGCCTTAAAGGGCTTCACATTCAGCTTAGCACATTAGTGCTGAAACATTCTGCAGCCTGTGCAAAGGCTTGGGACAGTCACTGGTTTCTTAGACCTTGGGAGAGTAGCTATGACCACCTCTGAGTAGCCCTACCATGCTAAGGCTGTGCGCTCGAGAACCATGCCATAAGACCAAAGCATTTCAGAACCTCCAGGGCAACTGGACCCTGTGAGAGAAGAGTTGGTTGAAGTGGCAGCTTAAAAAACTTGTCCCTTTGTAGCCACACCAGAATCGCATACCATAGCTAACACAGCCAATCTGGAGCAATCAGAATTACCAATCCCATGTGGGTTGCTATTCTGCAAATGACCCAGCTTATCATGGGCCATGGGGGAAACACATACAACAGCTTTGTCTTTGGCCAAGGCTGTACTAGAATGTCCGTGCTAATGCTACTGGGCTTAAATTTTCAGCTGAAAACCGAGACACTTTTTTGTTGGTTGCCAATGCCAAAAGATCAATCATCAGATGCTCCCAACAACTCAACACTATCGAAGGCCTGCTGGGACAAAGGTCATTCTGTCGGGTCGAGAGTCTACCAGCTGAGATAGTCAAACTGCACATTGTCCATGCCCACTATATGTGCTGCTGATAGAGCTTCTGCCCAGCAAAATAACTGGGCCTCCATTTTCAACAGGGCACTTTTGGTGCCTCCCTATCTTGTTGACATATGCCACAGCTGTGGCATTATCCGAGAAAATCCTGACTGCTTTGCCTTCCAGGGTGCTCTCCAAAGTCCACAGCGCCATACAAATGGCTCTCAGTTCTAATCTGTTGATGGGCCATTTACTTTGAGAGGGTAAACATTGGCACTGAATTGGATGCCCCTTGCAATGACCCCCCAGCCATAAAGACTGGCATCTATTGTCAGAATCATCCATGAAGATATGCAGAGAGGCAAGCCTATGGACAACAACTTCAGCAAGAGCCACCAAAGCAAACTTTGACGTGTTTCTGCCTTCCAGGTCAACGGTATTTGGGGAGAATCCTGCGGAGACCATCGGTACAATAATGCATCCTGGAAAGGTCATAGATGAGCTTTCAACCACGGCACACCCTCTATAGTTGTTACCATCAACCCCAGGACCTATGGATAGTGCTAAGCTGAAGGAGCAGGAACTGCCAAGATCTTCAAAATCTGTTGTCTTAGCTTCAGTATGTGTGGCTCTGGAAGAAAAATGGCCTTCTAACATGTTGAAGTGAACCTCAAATATTCTAGGGATTGTGTTGGCTTCAGGTGGCTTTTCCAAAAATTGATGATCCACCCCAGGTTCTGCAGCAGATGGACAACCTGCGTCACTGCTTTCTAGGGGACATGATCGAAACATTCAAGGTACTGAAGGGAATAGACTTAGTAGATAAGGACAGGTTGTTCACTCTCTCCAAGGTAGGGAGAACAAGAGGGCACTCTCTAAAGTTGAAAGGGGATAGATTCCATACGAACATAAGGAAGTTCTTCTTCACCCAGAGAGTGGTAGAAAACTGGAACGCTCTTCCGGAGTCTGTCATAGGGGAAAACACCCTCCAGGGATTCAAAACAAAGTTAGACAAGTTCCTGCTGAACAAGAACATACGCTGGTAGGGCTAGTCTGTTAGGGCGCTGGTCTTTGACTAGAGGGCTACCGCGTGAGCGGACTGCTGGGCATGATGGACCACTGGTCTGACCCAGCAGCGGCAATTCTTATGCTCTTATGTTAAGAGATCGTACCAGTATTGGCAGAGGTTTACAACCTTAGTGTTGTCAAGGGCTTCCTCCCTCGGTATTTGAATTTAGCACAAATCATTGTTCTCTTGAAACCCGGTAAGGATCCTCACTTACCAGAATCATATAGACCAATCTCCCTTTTGAATTATGAGGCTAAATTAATGGCTAAAATTCTTGCTAACCGCTTGGCACGGGTGTTGCCCTAAGTGGTCTCAGAGCAACAGGTGGGATTTGTCAGGGACCGGCCGGTGGCAAAGAATATCCGGCGAATATTGCTGGTGTTGGAAAGGGTGCAAGTGGAGGGTAGCCCTTCTCTGCTTATTAGCTTTGATGCCGAGAAGGCATTTGACCGGGTGCGGTGGGGCTACCTCTTTGTGGTGCTTCGCACATATGGCATGGGTCCCTTCTTTTTTAACGCGATCCGGACACTGTATAGTGATCCTGTAGCACAGATCCAGGTCAATGGGGAACTATCGGACTCTTTCTGGATCCGCCGTGGTACTAGGAAGGGGTGCCCTCTGTCACCACTCTTGTTTTTCCTATCTCTAGATCCTGTACTGCATGAAATCCAGTTGAATACTGATATTCGTGAGTTACCTCTGGGAGCGGCTCACTTTAAACTTGTAGCGTTTGCTGATGATCTCCTGGTGTTTTTGACTGACCCCCAGAGCTCATTGCCCATGTTGTTGGAGAGTGTACATGAGTATGGGGATTTTTCTGGTTCTACCCTGAATCTGGCTGTCAAAGGCTTTGGCTTCTTCGGCGCATCTTCAGGAGCACTGGAGGGGTGAATTTCCGTTGCGATAAGCTGGACCTTCCTTTAAATATCTGGGGATCTGGCTGACTATGGATCTCACATGCCTTTGTCGTCTAAATATTGATAAACTTCTGGCGAATACAAAACGGCTCCTGGTTAAGTGGCAGGATCTCCCGCTCTCTTTGTTGGGTAGAATTCACCTTTTTTGACTGATCTTGTTCCCAAAATGGCTCTATGTGTTCCAGAGCCTCCCCCTGTTTTTATTGAAACGTGATGTGAAAGCCTTGTACTATCTGTTGTCCAGGTTTTGTTGGGGGGGAAGAAGACCTAAATTGCGTTGGTCTCTGTTAGTGGGGCCTGCTTCGGTGGGTGGCTTTGGAGTGCCTAACATCTTAGTGTATAATCAGGCATGTTTATTGCGCCATATTAGTGATTGGGTACTAGGCACCTCTTTGTACATCAATAGCTCTTTTAGAATCGGCTAAAAATAGGATCGGAGCGGACCCACGTGATCTTACCAATCCTGTTTAGTACATTTGGCCTTGAGGAACTGCAGCACAGCCCAGTGATACAGGAGGCAGAGCCGAAAAAAGTTACATGATGCTTTATACACAATTTGCGACTAGAGGTGAATAACTGCACTAGAACTGTATTTATTATTCAGTACTTTTGTGTGCAATTTTTTTTAACAGAGTTACTGTACCTTCTAATAGTGAGAGAACCTTGGTGTATTTACAGTACATTACTGTATTTATTTTTCAGCACTGTTATGTATAGTTTTACATTATGCATTATACCCTCGTGAATTTGTGGCTCCAAATTCACTGACTCACTAATTCGCGGATTTTCCCTGAAGGTAAAATTGCTGCTGAATGGAAGTGACAGCTAAGGACAAGCAATTCTATGGGCAGGCGTGCATGTGTGGGACAGAGAGGAGAGAGCCTCGCAATAATATCCGAAGGTAGGCACTTCAGCTGAAGAGGAGAAAGAACTGCATTCATTTGGTTGAAGCTGTTTGGTGCCGGTGAGAGGACGGGGCCAGAGCAAGAGAGGAGGAGGAGGGGGAGTGCTGAGAGCATGAGGTTTAGGGGCAAGCAGGCAATGAGGGGTTTTAGGTGTTTTGTCTTCCACGCACTGATTACAGTACTCATCCAATATTCGCAGTTTTTCAACATTCGCGGTCACTCTGAGAACGAAACCAGTGTTCTCCCCAGGGCCTTTCAGCCGGGCGCTCCGCCCAGCTAATTTAGATGAGCGCCCGGCTGTAATCTCGATCGCAATCCTGCTGCTGCTGCCGCCTTCTGCTCAACATTTTTTTAAAAAACCCTTCTCACCGGCTTGGAGATTTACCGGGCTGACTCGGCACAGCCTGAATCGCAGGAGCCTGACTTTTTTTTTTTTTAAAGTTTTTAACGCCAGCAAGCGACTTGAACCCATGCTCCGGGGCTCTAACATGTGCATGCCGCTTCTCTCCGAAACCGGAAGTCACGTCCCGAGGGGGGAAGAGAAGGGAAGTCGGGCATGCACACGCCCCGGAGCATGGGTTCGCTATCGGAGACAGGTCAGCTTACAACTTGCTCTTGCTTGCTTCGGGCTTTCCTCGCTGCCGGGTCCTGCCTACTTTCTGTTTTCGTGAAGGCAGGACACGGCAACGAGGAAGGCCCGAAGCAAGCAAGAGCAGTGAGTTGTAAGCTTCCCTCCGTTGCTGACTTATGGAAGGAAGATAGGTCAGCGATGGAAGGAAGCTTACAACTTGCCTTAGTCCAGCCCTACACAACATGCGGCCCAAAACGGATTTCACTGCCGATATGGCTCTCACTCCACTCTCCTTTGAAGATCAGCTCAGGAGGCAAGATTTAGCCCGAGATCAGACGAACATTAAAGGGCATTTGAAGGCATCAGAGCAGATTGAAGAGAACATGTCCTGTTTTTCTATGCCTAAAAATACCACCTTGTCTAATGTAATCTCTGATCAGATCCTTAAGAGTGATGCAACTATGTATGCTGGACAGTCTCCTCCATTAAACAGAACTTTAAAGCCTGCAGCCATACAGAACCAGATGGTCAAAGGGCTCCAAAGTGTAGTATTGCCAAGGGATCTGTCTCACAAGTTTCTACTGCTGGCAGATGTAAACACAGCACAAGAAATAGAGACTTGTGGCATTCTGTGTGGAAAGCTGATATCTTTTCTGTCATAGCCCCACAATTGTGGAATAACCTGCCCCTGTATCTTAGAACTGAAAAAGATTTAAAGCAGTTTAAAAGTAGCTTAAAAAGTTTCCTTTTTAAGGACGCATTTAACATATGAAACCAATTTTCCTATTCCTTTCTTAACTTATATATTTCTCCTCATTACCTTCCCTTACCTCATGTTTTTTTTACCTTACACCTTTTTGTTTTTTTTTATACATATGTAATTTTACCCTTCTTTCCTTATATGTCCGTTAGTCTGTATAATTTCAATTTTATGTTTTTAACATTGTATTAAATTTTAACTAACCTCGTATTTGTACTATTTTTCTTGTTTTTGTAAATCGCTTAGTAAATTTAAATAAGCGATTCAACAAATTTTGAATAAACTTGAAACTTGAAACTATAGTGATATGGAGAATGTGGAAGAATTATTCAGTGTTCATGATCAACATGATCACTCACAGAAGAAAGACGGAGAGAAAGAGAGAGGCCTGGATCAAAGGGGAAAGACAGGAGGCAGATACTGGAGAGGGGGGGGGAGAGAAGGGAAGGAGACAGAGATGACAGACCATGGGGTGGAGTGGGAAGGAAGGAAGGGAGAAGAGAGAGATGCCAAAGCATAGGGGAGGGGTGGAGACAAAAAATGGAGAGGGGTTGAAGCTTAAATAAATCATGTACAAAGGAGAGAAAGGGCACAGGATATAGAGTTTATTGAAGGGACATAGAAAGAGGGAAGATACCATATGGAACAGAGAGAGGGCAGACACTGGATGGAAAAGGCAGAAAGGGTGGACAGTGGATGCAAGGGGCAGAGATAGGGTGGACAGTAGATGGAAGGGGTAGAGAGAGGGTAGAGGCTGGATGGAAGGGGCAAAGAGAGAGGACAGATGTTGCATGGAAGGGAGCGAGGACAAATGCTGAATAGAAAGAAGAGAGTGAAGAGAAGATGACTAAAGCAGAAACGACAAAAGGTAGAAAAAAAATATTGTTGTTGCTTTAGGTAGAATCAAGTAGTATTGTAACTGTATTGATTAAAATTTATCAATAGGAAATGGAAATAAGGCAATTTTGGGGGGGAATAAACACTTTCCTCAGGTCAGGACAGGATACCATAACAGCTGTATACTGTACTGTCTTGAAGAAAGATTTGGCCTCTGAAAGCTAATTGAAAAATGGATTAGTCCAATAAAATGGAATTTTCATATTTCTCATTATTTTATTTCTATTTGTTAATTTGTTAATTTGTAAAGTGGTGACTGTTATGTAGAAGTTTTTTTCAAATTTACATCTACTGTCTTTATATTTTGCACAGCATTAGGGGACATGTGTCACTGTTTCTGTGGTGTTGCATTGTATGCAGAGTCTGGTTTCTTGGTTCAGTTTAACTTATGTCTACATATTTCTATTTTTAGTTTGTGAATATTCCATATTGGGCAAGGGTGTATCTGTGTTCTGTGTGTATGAAAAGGACATGGCTTTCTGTTAGCATCGACTACAGGATCAATTGACTGTGTAGGATCTGGTTTGTTTAGTTTTACAATGCGTGTGTTGGTGTTCTAATGCTCACTGCAGTGTTTAAGATGCTGCCTTTTCATAGATGCACCTTTATTGTGTGACTCATGGATTATTACTAAAAATATCTTTTTTTATGTAGAGGAGGGGGTTGTTAAAAAAATGATTGGCACTGGTTGTCATATATACTAGGTACACCACTGGATTTAATGATCCTATTCTAACTTTACTGTTAACGTAGGTGTTGTCCCCCCCCAACACATAGACACACACATTATAAAGAATTAAATTAAAGTTGTATTATCATCAAGCAGCTTTCAAATGACATTATAAGCAAATAAAAATAAAATATTTTTAATACATTGCTAATTATTACCTGCATCTTTACCTATACTGTTTTGCCCTAGCTCTTACTTTGCACTACAGCAAAATAAAAAAGAAGCAGATAAAGATCAATCACACAGGTGTCCTTCAAGGCTCAGTAACACCTCTCCATAAATTATGTGGAAGAGGTCTGGAAGTGGGGATAGCATCTATTTCATATCCTCAGTGAGACCTCAGGAAGGAACCTAGTGATCAAAACATTATTAGAGGTGTTGTACAGCCATTTCTTGTATGACTGGATGAGCTATATTTATCTTTTTTTTTTAGTTGTTTAAATTCATGCAGAAATAAATGGTTAGATTGAACCTAATGACTTCATTAACTCATTTCCCTTTTTTAAACTTCTATACTATTTGAAAGAGGGTGAATATCTAATTATTCACTTCTAGAATTGGATACTTCTTAAATTTAGTAAAAATATTCTGGCACAAGTGACAAACCTTAAAAAAGGAAGTCATATCGAGCATTGGAAAATAATAATAATTAACTAATAAAAATAGTATACATTTAATTTTCCCCACTACCAAATTTCCCCGCCCCGCCCTGCCCCGCCCCACCCGGCTACTTTTTCATGCCACCCAGCTGGAAAAAATTTCTGGGGAGAACACTGCGAAACCCCTGCGAATTTCAGGATGTTACCAGTGGTGTGCCCCAAGGTTCTGTTCTTAGGCTTGCTCTTTTTAACATTTTTATAAACGATATTGTTGAAGGGTTGTCGGGTAAGATTTGCCTCTTTGCGGATGATACCAAAATCTGCAATAGAGTAGACATGTCAGATGGTGAGAATAACATGAAGAAAGACCTGGCGAAGCTTGAAGAATGGTCTGAAATTTGGCAGCTAAAATTTAATGCTAAGAAATGTAAGGTCATGCATTTGGGCTGCAAAATCCCGAGGGAATGGTACAGATTAGGGAGTGAAGAGCTTATGTGCACAACAGAAGAGCAAGACTTGGGTGTGATTGTATGTGATGATCTTAAGGTGGCCAAATAGGTTGAAAAGGTGACGGCAAAAGCTAGAAGGATGCTAGGTTGCATAGGGAGAGGTATGGCTAGTAGGAAAAAGGAGGTATTGATGCCCCTGTATAAGACTTTGGTGAGACCTCATTTAGAATATTGTGTACAATTTTGAAGGCTGCACCTTCAAAAAGATATAAAAAGGATGGAGTCAGTCCAGAGGAAGGCTACTAAAATGGTGTGTGGTCTTCGTGATAAGGCGTATGGGGACAGATTTAAAGATCTTAATCTGTATACTTTGGAGGAAAGGCGGGAGAGGGGAGATATGATAGAGTCGTTTAAATACCTACATAATATAAATGTGCATGAGTCGAGTCTCTTTCATTTGAAAGGAAACTCTGCAATGAGAGGGCATATGATGAAGTTAAGAGGTGTTAGGCTCCAGAGTAATCTGAGGAAATACTTTTTTTACAGAAAGGGTGGTAGATGCGTGGAACAGTCTCCCGGAAAAAGTGGTGAAAACAGAGACTGTGTCTGAATTCAAGAGGGCCTGGCATAGGCATGTGGGATCTCTCAGAGAGAGAAAGAGATAATGGTTACTGTGGATGGGCAGACTAGATGGGCCATTTAGCCTTTATCTGCCATCATGTTTCTATATATTCTGCCATTGCCCTTATAAGTTCATGGCGAATCATAATAAATGCAACTATTGGAAACAGACCCAGTTAAACATAATATAATACCAAATTCCTTAAAATACAATAAACAAAAATAATCAAATTCAAGATAGAAATTTCTTAAATAAAAATGTTTTTAAAAGCTTCCTAAAAAACATACAATGAACTTCTGATCTAATTAAAAATGGTAAATCATGCCAGATTAGTTTTTATTTTGTTTATGAATGTTACTTATATTGCATAAGCAGTACTGCAAATAAAAAATTACATTTGCAACATTCTAAGTGTTCTACTATTGTTTTATCCCATGCAGGAAACTAACCCTATTTTCCCCATAGGATCCATTATTCACTTTAAGCAGTTTTGAGGTGCAAAATATACTGCTTGAACGTAACCTCTATTTTCCCATACAAGCAGCATTTTGTTGTTCGTGAATTTTTCCAGTAGCCATACTACCACAAATAACAAGAACGGACCATATTTCTATACCCCATATTGCTGGCATCATAGGAGCCAACTTTTCAAAATTATCTTGGAGTGCTAAACCCTATGGAAATTACCTCTCTCTGTACACGGTCAAGGTGTTTGTTCAATATTGGGGGTGCTGGAGCATCTACAGAACAGGCTCCTATGGCTAGCACAGTAAGGTATGCCAGCTGGGAAGACATGTTATCTGGTTTCAATACTGTTGTAAAAGGATCATCCAGTGCTACAGGAAAAAGCAATTCATCTGCACATCTACACCACCAGCTTAGCAGCTCCACATTAGGGAGATTTTCAGGTAGTTAGTTGAGGCTTCTTTGATTAAAAGGTAAAAAATTTCAGATGAAAATACCTCCAGAGCTAAGGCAGCAAGATTCTCACTATTCATTCTTCAGAAACCAACACTATCTGTTTACCAATGTTCCCTCCTTTCATCATTGATTGAAAAGCAGCTGAAAAGAGAAAAAACGTTGCTTTTAAATCCATTTCACACTCTTCCAGTTTGAAGTCCAGACTTTACAGCTATTGCTTTGGCCAATCAGGGACATCCTTATGCTACTCCCTAAGGAAGTCCTTGATTGGCTCAGGTGCCTCCCAAGGGAGGAGCCCAAGGCACCTGAGCTAATCAGGACCTTAGGCCCCTGCCCGTGCATCACATGATACACTGGGTGGGTCCTAAGGCCCACATTGCAGCGCAGGAAGCCTACGGAACAGGAGGGACTGAGCATCCCTCCTGCTCCCAACTTTCTGAGGTACAGGGAGGGGGGGCGGGGGTCCAGGGTCAGTGGCAGGATAGAGTGGGCACCCCTCCTGCTGGGTTTTTCAGGGTTGGGGGGAAGTGTTTGCCGTCAGGAGGGAGTCGGCATCCCTCCTGCCGTTTTCGGGTGGGGATTTTTTGTCGGGAAGCCAGGCGATGGCAGGATGGAGTGAGTATCCTTCCTCCCTTTTTCTTTGTTGGGGGCGCAGGGCCACCACGTTTGTCAAGTCAGAGGGGCTCTGCTTATTTTTACTTTTTTTTTCCAATGGCCAGATATTCTGTCATTAAAAAAAACCAGAAAAAAAACAGCAGAAGCCCTGACAGCAGTTACAGGAAGCTGCATCTCCTGTCACTACTGTCAGAGCTGCACCAACTCAATCGGTCACTGAGTGATTGAGTCGGGGAGTTTACATGCAAATGATTTGCAACTCATGCAAATCATTTGCATGAAATAAAGATAGTGAATCAATCACTGTTTCAAACTTGGCCAGAAATCGGCCAACAGTGATTGAATCGCTATCTTTAGTGAATCTGGGCCATAGTCCTAAGTTTTCTGAAGCAGCTCAAGAATAGATTCTGCTGTAAGATTTTGAAATTTCAGCAGCAATTGGTATAATTGTAAAATTTGAGTTAATTTTCATTCAACTTTATATTTTACTTAAATTTTACTTAAATTTATAAAGTTTTCTGACATCTTGTGGGTCTAAGTAAATTTATTTGGTTCATTTTTGGGGGGAGGGAGATTTTAATGATCAGTGCTGGCAAAAAAGAATGGGGAAAGATGAAATGAAGATGAGAAACCAGATCACAAAGGAGGAAAAAAGTAGGGAAAGAGATTGGACCCATGGTAGGGAATGGGGGTGGGAGGAGAGGAAAAGGCACTGCACCTGAAGGGAAAGGGGGAGATATGTTTTACATGAAATGAAGGGAAAGGAGAAGGGAAACTGAAAACTAGATAGCATTGAGACAGAAAAATGGAAATAAATTAAATGCAAAAAATCAGTGCCAAACAGATATAGAACAGGAAGTGAAGAAGAAAGGAGTTGAGAAAAGAAATAGCAAATGAATAGGAGGCCCTGGAAACATTAAGAGGGAAGTAAAACCAGAGACTGAGAACAAAACGATTAGAAAAATAAAATCACCAGACAACAAAGGCAGGAAAAATGCTGTTATTTTAATTTTAGTGACTGAATTATGTCAATGTTGAGAATTTATATTTGTTGTCTTTATTTTGTACTATTCAGAAGCAAGCAAAAAAGGCAAGGGAGGTGTCTTTTTTCAACCAACAATATAGTCTTTATTGAGAAGATAAAAGACTATATCGTTGGTTGAAAAAAGACACCTCCCTTGCCTTTTTTGCTTGCTAGTGTGTTCTTCTACCGATCTGCACTGTTCAGAAGGACATGCATGTCTTTCTATTTCTGTGGTGTTGCATGACATGCAGAATATCTCTGGCTTCAGTTTCTCTCTGCCTGTTTTTTTGTGATCCCCTATTTTGTATCAGGAAAGAGTCATGTTCTGCATCTGCAACTGAGGAAGGATTTTGCTAGCATGTAGTGTCTGTGTAGGAATCTGTAACAGTCTATCTTGTTCCAATTTTTTTTTCCTCTCCTTCAAATAGAATGTTGGAGAGTAGCTTAACATTAGGTGGAGCTACATACCTTATTGAGCCGGAAATTAGAATATTAGGTGTGCATCTAGATATAAACTTATCTATGAAGGTACTTACTTCTGTCTTGGTCAAAAAATGTTTTTTTCATCCTGTGGAAATTATGCACTATTAAATCTATTTTTGACCCTAGCTAATTTAGAATTTTGGTTCAATCCTTGATTCTTAGCACCCTGGATTATTATAATTCAGTACACCTTGCTGGGCAATGTATAAATTTAGTTAGATTACATAAAATTCAGAACGTGACAGTTCGTTTGATTTTTGATTTGCGGAAGTCTAATCATGTTACACCATTTTACAGAGAGCTCCACTGGCCTCCATTTGAGGCCCTGGTATTATTCAAAGTTGAGACCATCTGTTATAAAGCTGTATATGGCAAGCGCCTGAGTATTTATTGGATTTATTCTTTTTTTTTTTTTTTGAGTGGATAGTCCATTGCGTTTGACATCTTTATTCATGTTTCCTCCTGTCTGAGGTTGTATTTATAAAAAGTTGTTGGAGTGCTTGCTTGCTTATCAGATTGCCAGTTGGGGTAGGGAGCTACGTACTCTGTTTGCACACTCATGTTCATATACCCACTTTAGAAAACTATCAACTCTATTTGTGAGGTTTCTTGGAAATTAAATGTGTTTATGATTGTTCTGTTGATCACTGGGGTTGTCCAGTCTCTTGTTTCTTGTAAACCGCATTGATCTGAGAGGTTATGCGGTTTAGAAATGTGATGTAATGTAACAATGTACTTTCCCAAAAGCAGGTATATTGGTACTCTAGGGCCAAGTGTAACATTTATAGCACTGTCTTTCATAGGTGGGATAGGACTATTATGGTTTGATAAGTTTCCTATATAGGCTTTGAGTGTCTTTTTGAAGGGTATCTGGTCTATTTGAAAATTTAAAATGCTCAGGCCTAGTGATCTCTACATCCAGTACAGTCACCACATAAAGTGTCTGGCAGTGGAAGGAAAGCAAAATTGCTTACCTGTTAACAGGTGTTCTCCATAGACAACAGGTGAATGCAGCCACACTTGCCTGCCTTCCATCCCCTCATCTCATTTCTTTACTTGCTAGAGACAAAACTAACAAGCTGAGGGGAGGGGCTGTAGATGTAGGGACTTCTGCACATGCCCAGTAAGCTTAAAGCTTACCTAGCTAGGGGAGAGCACCGGCATTCAGGCTCAGACAGCAGACATCACCAACAAGTGTGCCTGCATATCCCCTGCTTGTCTCCGGAGAACATGTACTGTTCCTGAGACTATAATCATAACGTCACAGTTAAGTGAATACAGAGTTTGTGACAGACCTGAAGCTAACAAAAATTATGACAGTTTTGCTAAATAATTGAAACTGGCTGGAGGAGGGTGGGTTTCTTTTATGTATAGATGACTGTGGTGTTTTATTGCTAATTTAAAAGAGGGAGAAAAGAGGGTTATGATATACAGAAATGTCACTAGCTTCCCCCACCCCCATTGCCACTCCAACTATTTCTATCTAGAGATGCCACTGCCTTGCATTTTGTACTGCAAAAGGTAAGCTCCTAATTCATTGGGAAGGCATCTGTTGTAAGAATGATCTGAAGACTTGGAGAAGACACCCATTGGAGAAATTGGTCGATTAGATCCACCAAAGAAGAGAGAGCATGATGTGTCTAGGCAGATGGATTTTGTCGAAAAGAAGTGCTACCTTTGATTTCAGTGAAACTTGAAATGTAGTGGAAGTAGACACACGTGTAGTCTGGTAAGGCAACAACATATACTGCCACTGTAATGTGCCCTAGTAGGGGCAATATATTTCTGGTAGTAGTGGTTGTTTCATGGAGGATTATTGTACAAGCGTGATCACAACTTGGAGTCTGTCCTTTGACAAGTACATTCTGGTTACATGGATATTCAAGTGGCTCCATAAATTGGAGAAACTGAGTTGGATTATGAGATTGGATTCTTCATCATTTATGAATCATACAAGCATTTGGAAAAGGGAGTTTGCAGCACTAGAAGTACCCAAAAAGGGAGTGGAAATAAGGGTGCGTCTTATGGAACGAATACCTTCCACCCCCCCGTACCTTTTTTTAAGGTCCCCTTTCCGCGCTCCTGCCTGTCTCCATCGCTGGACGGCTCTTCTTCAGTTCGGGCAGAGCAGCGCAGAAGGCAGGCGCATGCTGTCCATGTTCCTGTCTGGTCCGGCGCTGATCCCTGATTGGCTGCAGCCAGTTCTTGCGAGTCTCTGAAGAGCCGTCCGGCAAAGGAGACAGGCAGGAGCGCAGAAGTTTAAATTGTTGGATACCTCTTGCAAAGGAGAATTGGTAAACATTCCAAAATAAAGGAATAAGAGGATTAAAGATACCATGTAGAATTTTAAAAGAAATACAAGTGCATTTAAATTGAATTCTAAAATAAACCAGGAGCCAATGAAGACTCTGAAGCAAAGGAGTCACATGATCAAATTTACATTTTCCAAAGATCAGCTTCACAGCAGCCACTGCCACCGATTTCTCCCTGCTTTACCGACGCCACAAAAGCCAGGCCTGCACCAGGCCCACAAGCTTCCCCCCCCATAGACATAAATTCTGATGTCGGAAAGGAAATTCCGGGCCAACCAGGCAGCGAATGACTCGCGTTGCCCTTGTGATCGACCTTTTGGGCACCCCTGTGCTAGACTATGGAGGGTGGGGAAGGAAGATAATTCAGCATGTCAGGAATAGAGATGCTGGCCCAAAGTGGGGGGAGTAGTACGTATGCAAGATGATGATGAAATGAAAGTTAAGTGAAAACCTCCTATCTTTTCATTTAAACTATTGTAAGGACTATTTTTTAATGTTTTTTACAGATTGCATACTGTATATACAGTATACACACAAATACATACAGATTCTCACATGTTCCAAGTTATATACAAATCTGGCCTAACAGCAGCTTTAGAAACGCAACTCGTTCTTAACCCGGGGGCTTCCTGTATTGCTATAGGTGAACTCAAATAAGTCATTTACCGTATTTTTTGCTCTATGATGCACTTTTTCTTCCCCCAAAAAGTGGGTGGACATAAGGATGTGTCTTATGGAGCGAATATACACACACACACACACCCTGGCAGTACCTTTAAATTGTGCTAGTCACTGAACAGCTGCCTCTTCATTATGTCGGGGTTAGCGGCATACAAGCACGCTCCTGCATGGGCCCGCGCCACTTCCTAAATGGCTGCCATCAGTTCTCGTGAATCACGCAAGAACTGACGGCAGCCATTCAGGAAGTGGCGCGGGCCCATGCAGGAGCGCGCTTGTGTGCCACTAGCCCCGACATAATGAGGAGGCTACCATCCAGCAACCAGCACAATCAGGAAGTAGCCGGGACTGGCCCACAGTGCCCCATGATCCGCTCATCGGGGAGGGAGAGAGGCAGCGCTCCGATCTGGAGGAGACAACACCTGACTCAGGACCAGTTTTGGAGGGAGGATCCAGATCAGAGGAGACCACGCCAGACTCTGGCTCCAATCCAGGTCGGGGGACACTGCCTGGCTTGCAATTAGTGCTGGCTCGGATCTGATCTGGGGGGAGACCGTGCTTGAATCCTGAACTGGTTCTGACTTAGGCTCCCGCAGCTCCTTCCTTCCCTCTTTCAGCCTCTACAGCTAATGGCCAAGTCGGTAGCAGCCCCTGCCTTGCTCCTTCCCCTCCCCCCACCCAAGAGAAGCTCGGCACTCCATCAAATATTCCAGTAAGACAAGCTCTTTCATATATTTTTACGAAATAGACCTCAGTAGCCTTTGTAAGGTCCAACATCATGTTTATTTTGAATAGATTTCAGTTAGCAAAATGATGTAGAGGGGAGGGGGGACAGGGTACAAAGCCTGGCAAGGAGTGTGGGGTTTGGTGCAGAGCCTGGCAGGGAGTGAGGGGGGTTGGGTGCAGAACCTGGTATATATTAGTATACAATTTGGTTCAGAATGTTTTTTTCCTCCTCTAAATCTAGGATGTGTCTTATGGTCAGGTGCGTCTTATAGAGCAAAAAATACAGTAGCCATAAAGCAGCTTACCACCAATATTTTCCAGGCCTTTTGTCACAGTCTCTCGAACCTGTTGGTGAAATGAAATCTGATTAATAAGAATTTAATATTAATATGTTTGCTGAAAGTCACCTATCCAGATCTAACAATTTCAAGGGCCTCTCCTACTGCTTCTGCAGAGAAGGAACAGTGGAAAAGGAAATGGATCCTCAGACAATGATGGAGACCTTGGTCCATGTATGCCCAGTGTAGATATGTAACCTCAAAATCCATTATCTTTCTTTCTAAAACAATGGCTTGTTTTTCTTTACTTTTATGAGGAGTTCCAAATAAACCCAGTACACCACTGTAACAAACTATTTTTCCTTATTACCAGCTATACAGGAATCCAACCCCCATCCAACACACACACTTTATTCATCAACATCAACTGTATCACACAATCCAAGCCAGTTCTTCTCTGGAGTGAGAAAACCAATTCAACTCCCCTCCCCCTTTCCTGATCATCAAACGTAGTCCACCCTCAGACTCCTGACCTCAGGTACTATAGTAGAGAGCTCTTCATTATTCCCTGACTCTACTGATTTAATTTCAGTTACATTTGGGATGGTCCACTGGTTCAGGTCTCAAAAATATCACAAAAAAGGCGAAAGTGGAGTAAACCAACACTTCCACTAGATACTCTATTAAGGTTTACTTAAAGGAAAAAAGCTCAAAAACTGAAGGAAAAGGATCTCAGAAATCCACACCAAAGATCATTTCAATCTCATAGGCTTATTCGTGGATGGGGATTTAATTCAACGATCCAGAAAAACTTTCAGAATACCTAAATAGCATATTCAAATTGCTATCTTCTTCAAATTTTTCTTAGTCATTACAAAAATTTATAATGCTAATATGTCCCCGATTTTTTCAAGAATATATTAATGTGCAAAATATGCATGTGCAGTAAAGTAAATAGAAGAACACTTAGAGGGGCATTAAAAAAAAAAAGGGTCTAAGTCCCCTTTTGGCCTAAATCAGTAGATGCTGACAGGGAAATGTCCATTCTCAAAAAAATGTCCAAATTCAGGGTTTGGTTTTGTTTTTTAGAATGGCCTACGTTCAGCAATCTACTGGCCCAGACTGCCACTACATTTATCTCTACACCACATTCCCAACTAAAAAATCGCACAAGTACCAAACACACAAACCCAGACCTTTTAGGTGAAGGAGGGGCCAGTCCTTTGCCTAAAAGTTGGATTCTGTAACCAGAGTCTGTCAAAAACAACACCGGTTACAAAATCCCCCCGCAATGATCGCAGCAGGAGAGATGCCTTCAGTTGGGCAGCGGCCCCTATTCGGACAACCCGTTTTGACTTGGTCTTAGTCAAAACATATAAGTTCCAACTGGGCCATCTTCCTAGACCAAGTCCAGGTCGGCCCATCTCCTGCCCTTTCCCCTCCTCTAAAAATGCGTATTTTTACTCTAAGCATTCAGAGGCAGGGTAAAGGCCTAAGCTGGTTTTAGATACGTCTAAAACCAGCTTTGATTATCGGTACTTGGACGATCTGTCTTTTTGATTGTCCAAGTACCGATTTAGGCCACTTTTTGAACATGGGGGTTTTTTTTGTTTCTTATTATAAGCCCCTTAGTTTTTATGAAGCATGTGGTATTTTTTGTCTGTTACACGATTCCTCAATCCGATCCAACAGGACCCGTTTCGCCTTGCATATCGGGTTTTCTCAAGGAGATTACTGGGTCTACAAGAGTAACAGAAATGGTCATTTATAGAAATCGAGCTCAGATTGTCTCAATTTTTTCAACAAAAGCAGTGAATATCTAAGGAATGAAAGACAGTCCAAAGGGAAGAACCTTGTATTGATAGTGGTGGTTTAGGAATGTGAACCTTATGACTTGCCATGCCAAGCCATGATGTTGAGATAAGAAATAATGGTGGCCAATAAGTTCATCTTGAACATCTGACAAACAAATTTGTTGAGCTCTCTTAATTCTAGAATGGATTGGAGAACCCCTCCCCAAGTTTTGGGGATAAGAACTGGGAATAGAACATGGAGCCATGTTGTTGCAGAGATACTGAAACAACCACATGAACTCTTGTGAGAGATCCTTGTTTCAAGGATACAATCTTGACATACTGGAAGGAAGACTTGTTGAAAAGTTTAATTGGGAGAAAGCTAGAGATTTTTATTCTGTACTTTTGAGATATGATTTCAAGTATCCATTTGTCCTTGGTGACTGAAAGTCATGCCTCTGAAGAACTGAAGCCTTCCACCTGCATGTGGCTGGCCAAAAATTGAAGGTAGATTTGGTTTTTGATTTGTTGCTTCCATTCTCAGGGTTCTGACAGTGTTAAGGTTGTGCACTCTGGTACTGCAGCACTGGGTGTATCTGGTACCTACCCATTGGCATGAATTTTATATAACTGTCTTTATTTTTTTTTAAACTGTTTTATTGACGTTTCAGTAAACAAATATACAAACAATGCAATGGTTACATTTTTATTTTTTTATACTCCAATAGAACTGAACCCCCCACCTACCTGCCTCCTCTCTACCTCAAAACTTTAGTCTATGTTTTATTTTAACCAGACTATGGAAAGTATATAAGGGTTCATCTCCACAAAAAGTTACATAAAACAAATATCCTGACATCTCATGTCCTTGAGGAACAGAAGCCCTTACTCTTGGGGCCCCTAGTCATCTTCTAAGAAAACCCTACAATACAGTTCACAAAACCTAACTTAAACTCCCAAACCACCTCCCCCCATCCCCTCACAATTTCCTTCTTCAATGGTGTGGGTGATGCATACATAGCCCTTAGGGCATCTAGATGCCCCTCACAAGTTGTTCAAAATCAAGCTACGAGCCCTACGGGAAAGGGATTGTATGTATAGATTCCAAATTAACAAGATGGTTCATTTATTTGAAAGAGAAGCTAGCATTCAGAGCCTCCCAACTGATGAATACTTGCTCTCCACCTTGCTGATGTCCATTCCTGCAAAATAGGCTTCCTTACCAGCAAGCTAAGCTTCCAATTTAAAAGCCTAGGCCTTTTCCCTTTTATCCCATGAGAACCCAGTAGGTTTAACAACAGAGTTGCAGGACAAAAGGTTATTGGTTGACCCAGAAACCGTCTTATATAGTCACAAATCTTCTTCCAAAATGACTAGGCAGAGTCAAAAGGCATTTACATAAGTGGCACTTTCCAAATTACACCTGAGGCTAAGATTTGTCTGTAAATGGCCTATTTTATGCAACTAAGAAGCAGTCACATATGACCTGTGTAAAGCTCTAAAGCCGCATTCCTGCAGTAGAGCACTGTGAACCACCCGGGGGATACCCTGAATGTTTACTCCCACATCCCAAATATCCCCAGATCTTGTTCCACTCGTGTCTCAATAAAAATATTTTTCTTTTGTCCCTGTAAAAACAAAGCTTTATGGGCACCTGCAATGAATATCCCATCTGGGGATATGGAGTGAAAAAAAAACCCACCCCTTAGCTTCACCCTCTAGATGAAAATCTAAATTAGATTTACTGGTATCTAAGGATAGGTAATAGTGCATAACCTGACAATATGTGTATTAGTTGCTGAACTTAGGAGAAACCCTAACTGAAAAATCCTGGTATGCTCCCACCAAATGTTCCAAAAAAGAAACCAAAAGATTTATTATGGAGTTACAGAAATGCCTTTTAAGTGTGCACTTTTCAACTTTTTTTTTTTGACCTGAAAGTTCTTTAATTGATCTATTCATCTTTTAGTACAACTAGAACCAGACTAGAATCTATTGCCATAAGCCTTCATCTACAACAGTGGTCTCAAACTCAAACCCTTTGCGGGGCCTTATTTTGGATTTGTAGGTACTTGGAGGGCTGCAGAAAAAATAGTTAATTTCTTATTAAAGAAACTAGTATTTTAGCCCAGGTGCTAGAATATATGTCTGTCTGTCTGTCTTTATTTCCGTCTCTCTCTCTCTCTCTGTCCTGCTGTCTTTTTCTGTCTGTCTCTCTCCCTGGCCCCCTTTGTCTGTCTGTCTTTCTGTGTCTCTCCCTGTGTCTTTCTTCTTTTCTTTCTGTCTCCCTTCCTCCCCCTGGTGGTAGAATATATGTCTGTCTTTCTTTCTGTTTCTCTCCATACCCCTATCTTTTTCTTTCTGTCTCTCTTCCTCCCGCTGTCTTTCTGTCTGTCTCTCTCCCTGGCCCCCTTTGTCTGTCTGTCTTTCTGTCTCTCTCCCTGCCCCTGTGTCTTTCTTCCTATCTCCTTCCCTACTTCCCTGTCCAGCAGCCGCAGCATTCCCTCTTCCTCTATTTACCGCGAGAGGAGCCTGCACGGACCTAACAGCCCGAGCCCCCAGCAGTGTAACTTCCCGGCGGCTCCTCTCACGATTGCCGCCTTCTCCAACGCAGGAGCGGCTCTTGAGAGGAGCCGCTGCAGCGTCTCTGAGAAGTTGAAAAAAACTTTGTCCCGTCTCTATGCTCGGCTGCGGCGGGCTACAGTTGCCGCGGCCTGCAGCCGCCGACAGCCGCTGCGGCCGACATCAGCCTTGCCGTATTTTTTTTTTTAGTTGAAAGACGCGGCGGTGGCTCCTCTCATGATCCCCACCTGCGTCGAAAGTCCGACGCAGGCGGGGATCGTGAGAGTAGCCACCGCTGTGTCTTTCAAAGAACCGTAAGCCGCGCATGCGCACTTCCTATGGGTCGCTACAGCTCACGGAAAATGGACCCACGCGATGGGAGTGCGCATGCGCGGCCTAGCGTTTTATTATATTAGATGACAATTTTGCATGAGGTAAAACTCTTTATAGTTTATAAAACTTTCCTTTAACAGTTAAAAGGAAAGATATATAAACTATAAAGAGTTTTACCTCATGCAAAATTGTCATTTCTTTAATAAGACATTAACTATTTTTTTCTGCGGCCCTCCAAGTACTTTATTTTTTCTGCAGCCCTCACATTTAAAGTTTAATATCTTTTCTTTCTCAAAACTGGCACATTTCAATCACTATATTGAAAATAAAATCATTTTCCCTACCTTTGTTGTCTGGTGACTTTATTTTTCTGTGCTTTCAACTATGTTTCCAGGGCCTTCTTGTCCTTTGACTGTTTTTCTCTACGTCTTCACTTTCTGCCTTGCATCCATCTTTGGCATTAACTTAATGTTCAATTTTTCTGCTTTCTTTTCAAAATCTACGTTTCCATGTCTTACCTTTCCTTCCTATCTCTCTCTTCTTCCGTCCTATTTCCATGGTCTGGAATCTCTTTCCTTCCTTTCTCTCCCTCCCTCCTTCCTTCCTTTCCCCTGGTCTGGCATCTGTCTCCTTCCCTTCCCCCATGCCCTGGCATCTCTCCCTCCCCCTCCATGGTCTGATATCTCCTTTCCTTCCCTCCCTCCCATGAACTTGGCTTCTTCTCTTGTTCCTCTCCTCTCCCTTCTCCTTCCTTCCCTCTCTTTCCTCAATTGGGTGCAGCAGCAACAGAAGCAGCATTTCCCTTCTCCCTTTCTAAAACTAAACTAAACTAAACTTTAGGTTTGTATACCGCAACATCTCCACAAATGTAGAGCTCGGCACGGTTTACAGGGTTAGGTTGAAAAGGAGCTACAATGAAGGGTTATAGGAAAGGAGCTAGGAAGATAAAGAGGAACAGGGTACCAAAGAGCGGGAGGTGTTAGATTTTTGAAAAGAGCCAAGTTTTCAGGTGTTTGCAGAAGGATTGGAGGGAGCTTGAAATTCTGAGCGGGGATGTGAGGTTGTTCCAGAGTTCTGTGGTTCTAAAGGGGAGGGATGTTCCTTGTTTTCCTACGCGGGATATACCTTTTGCAGAGGGGAATGATAGTTTCAGTTTTTGGGAGGATCTAGTGGAATTAGGGTTAGAGGAGTTCCAGAAGAGTGGGATAACGGGAGGGAGGATGCCATGTAGGATCTTGAAAGCTAAACAGGCACATTTAAAGAGGACTCTGGAGTGAACTGGGAGCCAGTGAAGTTTGGACAGGAGTGGGGAGACGTGGTCGAACTTGCCTTTAGCGAAAATAAGCTTGGCCGTGGCGTTCTGGATTAGCTGAAGTCTATGGAGTTTTTTTTTAGTTAGGCTTAAATAGATGGAGTTGGAATAATCCAGTCTAGAGAGGATGGTGAATTGAACAAGGACGACAAAGTGAGAATGATGAAAGTACGATCTCACTTTCCTCAGCATATGAAGACTAAAGAAGCATTTTTTTACCAAGAAGTTGAGGTGGTCATTGAAGGAGAGAGAGGAGTCTATGATGATGCCAAGGACTTTGCTTGAAAACTCAAGCTGAAGAGTGGAGCCGGAAGATAATGGGATGGAGGTGGGTAAATGACCTAATATTGGGCCGAGCCAAAGTAGTTTTGTTTTGGACTCGTTCAATTTCATTTGTACAGAATGTGCCCAGGATTGAAGGTTCATTATACATGCGGATATGTTCTCAGCGAGGTTAGTGAGGTTCGAGTCGGTCTCAAGGAGGATGAGGATATCATTAGCATAGGTGTAGAGAGTTTCCAGGGGGGATAGATGAAGGAGTTTCAAAGAGGACATGTAAATATTGAAAAGGATAGGAGAGAGGGGTAAGCCTTGCGGGACTCCACATATCGGCTTCCAGGGAGGGGATGAAGTACCGTTTATGTTAACGGTGTAGGAGCGTAACCGTAGGAATTTCGAGAACCAGTCTAGGACTGTGGAACTTATGCCTATTTCAGATAGTTGTGCAGGAGAGGCATTTCTCTTCCCCTTTCCCTCCCTCTCCCTTTCCTATGTAGCAGAAGCATTTCTCTTTCCCCTCCCCTTCCGTTCTCTTCCTTGTGGAGCAGCAGCGTGTCTGGCCAGCTCGTTCCATTCAAAGCCACAGGTGGCGGCTCCTTGCGAGATCCACATCTGCGTCTGAAGCCTCTCTGATGTTGTGACGTCAGAGGCTTCCGATGCTGGAGTGGATAGTGCGAGGCGCCGCCAACCCGTGGCTTTGAACGGAACAAGCCACAGCCAGACAAGCTGCTGCTCTAAAAGGAAGGGAAAGGGGAAGAGAAATGCTGTTGATCGCGTCCAGACCTCAGGCCGCAAATAAAACCTGGAGAGCCACATGCGGCCCGCGGGCCGCGTGTTTGAGACCGCTGATCTACAACTACCTGGGGATTTTTTTTTTATCCAATACCTTTCTCAAATTGTTTTAAATTCTTGAAATAGACACAAATTCATTGGAGAACATCTTCCTGCTCTTTTAAAGCACTTTAAACTATGCTAAGGGGAGAGCCTCAGATCCCCATGCGTTGCTAGATTTTACAACAGCACTGGAAAGGGAATAAATCCTTACCGGCTCTTGGTCCCCCTCCTGTCCCGCTAAACACAACTTTGCTTCTTCAAAAACCAGCTTTAAACGTGATGATTTTAAAACGTTACAAAAAAATCAAGCTACTTAGCTGCAGGGCAGGGTTCATTAATGGTTAAAGAATGTCACTGCATCCCCACCAGTCCTCGCAGGAAGAAGCTCTCCAATGAATTTGTGTCTATTTCAAGAATTTAAAACAATATGAGAAAGGTATTGGATTAGAAATTTGATTGTTCCTTTCTCACTCCTGAATATGATTTTGAGTGATTTTTTTTTTTAATCCCATCTCAATTTACCTAGCCCAGTCATGCAGCAATGGCCCTTGATTGAGGGTTATAAACTGAAGCTTCTTTCAGACCCTCTACAATCAGAGTTCCTAAATTGAACTACTAGGTGTCACCATTGTACAATGACCGATTCTTTTCTCCCAGTGGGAATATTCCTAAGCATTCCTCCACAGCATTGTCAGTTCTGACCAACCAGGGGATGGGAGACCTGAGCCAGATATTGAACTCAGGTCCTTCAGCTGGCAGACCTTTTTGGCTTTTCATTAGTCATACACAGCCATTGTGAAAATTCAAGAAACCATGAAAGAAAAAAATATCATTAAGGCCTATAGATTAAATAGTCTTTGGTACCTTTAGTTTCCCCTCTCTCACCCACTGACTGAGCTGCAGAATACCAGCTTCATGTTTATCTGCATACCACAGCACCAGAAATCTGTCCCTAGAATAAAAGACCATGTAAAAAAATAGAAGGATATCACAAACATTGTTCGTAACCAAAAACAAGATTCTCTTTAATTTGTCTCCTGTGTTCTAGTTTTGAGGAGCTTCTAAAACAGGGGTGTCAAACTCAATCACATAAGGAGCTAAAATCTAAAACACAGGCTAAGTTGTGGGCCAAATTTTTTATTAAGGTACTTAGGGCCTTTTCTATAAAACTGCGCTAGCCATTTTTAGTGCGGTGAGCCGCGCTGAATGGCCCGTACTGCTCCCAATGCTCAGAGTTCCTATGAGTGTCGGGAGCAGTACAAGCCATTCAACGCGGCTCTCTGCACTAAAAACTGCTAGCGCAGTTTAATAGAACAGGGGGTTAGTCTTAGTAGAAGTATTGGGTTACAACCTCTCCAACCCCACGCCTGCTCTGTGGTGTAAACAAAATAAATAAAAAATACTTTTCCACTCTTTTAGGTCCTAGTTCACGCTTGCTGTCTAACACCAGCTCTGACAGGATACACATTTCAAATCTGACATATTATAATCACAAAACAGAAAATAAAATTATTTTTCCTACCTTTTGTTGTCTGGTCATTTTGGTTTTCCATCATCTTGGTCTCAGTTTCTCTTTCTGCTTTTTGTATATCTTCTACTAATTCTCTTTCCAGTGTCTGCTGTCCATTTTTTCTCCTCTTCTTTCTTGTTCCATCCCCTCCTTATGCCTGTCTCCAATACATTGATTTTTCCCATTCAGCTTTCTTAGCGTTTTCTTTTTTTTTTTGCCTCTGTTCACTCAAATCTCGCCCTCTCTCACCCTTCTTTTTTAAAATATTCAGCTACCTCTCAATTCTCCATCTTCTCTCAGCCTGTAGCTCTCCCATTTCCCATCTCACTCCTTTCCCAGCCTGTTTCCTTCTATCTACTCCCCATTACCACATTTCTCTTCCTCTCTCCCCATGAGTCCAACATTTTGCTCCCTTTCTTTTCTGTTCTTCTTTCTTCCCCCCTTGATGCTGAATAATAATATGAAAGGAAAAAAAAAGATGCTGCATCTCTCTCTCCCTTCCACCCCCAGGCCTAACATTTCTCCTTCCCTTCCATCCCCAGATCCAACTTATCTCCCCTTCTGCCCCCATCCCATCTCTCCCCCTGCCTGCCTGCTTCCCTGCCTCCCCCCAGGTCCACCATTTCTCCCTTTCTCTTCCCAACAGTTCTCTCTTCAAGTATCTCTTTCACTCTTCCTCTACATCACAGGTGTCAAAGTCGATCCTTGGGGGCCGCAATCCAGTCGGGTTTTCAAGATCTCCCCAATGAATATGCATTGAAAGTGGTGCATGCAAATAGATCTCATGCATATTCATTGGAGAAATCCTGAAAACCCGACTGGATTGCAGCCCTCAAGGATCGACTCTTCCTGCTTTCCGTATGCCATGGCTAAATATCATATATTTGAATTACATGGGCCAGACGTTTTCTGGCACAGAGGTCAGGGAGAGGACTGACAATGACAGTCCAGTGTTGAAGCTGTAAGCTGTTATTTGTCAGAGGTAAATTAAAGGAGATGTGCCATTGTATAAGCTGTATCTTTAGCAACTGTGTCTTAATGCTGAGTTACTACTAATAATAATTATTTCTATAGCGCTAACAGACGTACACAGTACTGTACCGTGTCACGAAGAAGATAGTCCCTGCTCAAATGAGCTTACAATCTAAATATACAAGACAAACAAATAGGATGCAATGGAAACAGTTAAGGGGAATGGTTAATTGCTGGCTAGGTTGGTGGGCAGTGGGGAATGGGGTTATGAACTGAAAGTTATCAGATCAATCATGTACACTAGGCTGAAGAAAGCAGGACAAGCTAGTATCACAAAGACATATGCAAAATAGACATTCCCAGCAGCAGAAAAAAGTCTACTCTTAAACGTTAAACTACAGGAGAACCGCTTGTACCAAAAATGCATTGCCTAGTAAGGCAAGCACTGTCACCTGCCCTGCACCATAAGCTATTTATTGTGTGCTGACAATTGCCATTTAATTCCCTCAGGTGACAAGAAAGAAATAAGAGGAAAGAGTACAGGAAGATACTGTACCTTGTGATGTTCTTGTCTCTCAGTGCTGCTTCTGTTCGAGATGGCAGAGGTGGAGGATAAGGCACATCTTTATTATACTGGGAAATCTGGCCACATAGGATGACATGACTATTTTGATTCATCTGTTAATCAATTAACAACTACAAGTTACAACAAAAACTATTATGTATTAAAAACCTATATGCAAAGGCTGCCAGATTCAATGGGTGGTCTTGGCTTTTCTCTGATAGATCACTCTCAATGTGAAGCAGTAATTAGATCATTAAATGAGATGCTTGCAGATGTTAAAAATATTGAAGTCAAATCACCTACTACTGTTTGAGGTTCTGAAATGCAAACATCTAAGGAAATTCAGGTTATGTCATATTGCAAGGGCCATAAAAGGGGCTATTTGAGAGATATGTTGAGTGGCCCAAAAATATTTAGCCTAACACAAACACAAAAAAGAAAATTTCAGATATCTATGAGAGAGAACCACCTGAACACCCCATTCAGCTGATAAGTCCCTCCTTTCTGTGCCCTTCTCTTCAGCTGCCAACTCCAGACTCCATCCATTCTGCCTTGCTGTGCCATATGCTTGGAACAAGCTGACCAAATCCCTATATGTCATGTCTGTCTGTCCAAGTTAGATTGTAAGCTCTTCTGAGCAGGAACCTTCTGTAAATGTCAAAATGTACAGCGCTGCGTATGCCTTTCAGCGCTATATAAGTGATAAGTAGTAATAGTAGTTAATGCCCTCCATTCCTGAATGGGTTCACAAAGGTAGTTCTCTAGCACAGTGTTCTTCAACCACCGGTCCATGGACCAGTGCCGGTCCACAGGAATTTCCTGCCGGTCCACAGGGCCAGCATGTGCATCAGGCCCACAACAGTGTTCTTCAACCACCGGTCCACGGTACGATCGATGCGGCGTTATCTTTGAGCCAGCTCCCTCTTCCTAACTGATTCAGTGCACAAAGCCACGGGCAGTGGCTCCTATGGGCATCCTAAGCCTGAACCGGAAGCCTTCTGTCTGATGTTGCAATGTCAGAAGGAAGGCTTCCAGATGAGGCAAGGGACGTGCAAGGTGCAATTAGTACTATTATGAGGGTAGGGTCTGGGGTGGACTTTGGGTAGAGGTGGACAGGATCTGACCCACAACTTAGCCCAGTGTTCTTCAACTGCTGGTCCACGGACTGATGCCGGTCCACAGAATAATTATTTTATTTCTGCCGGTCCATAGGTGTAAAAAGGTTGAAAAACAATGCTCTAGCCAATACATCTGTCTCTACTGATCTCTCTCGCCTCATTCACTGTTCAAACTGTAATGCTGTACAAATCTTTTATTAGCCATATAGTTCTCTCACATACACCCTTTCAAAATTTGCTGCTTTGACTTTAAAAATCCAAATTCCTGCTCAGTGCAGTTCATTATAGCAGATAGTTGCAATATTGAAGCAAGCCGTACCATTTACTCTATTACATGCAGAGAAAGGGAAATAAAACCTTTTCCTCTCAAAAAAAAATTGTATTTGCTACACTTCCTTATTGGCAAAAGCACTTTTAAACAGACCTTATTGCTTTTACAGCAGTTGGTATCCCAACACTGATTCTACAGAACCAACTATGCCCTTGCCCTAAATGAGCAAGAATATGTTAAAAAAAAAATGTACTCTGAGCGGGCTGACCAGGGAGAAGTATGTTCCATAAATTTGAATTTTTGCAATAAGGGGTTTGGGAGAGCTAGAAAAGGATTGGAACCTGGTGAAAAAATGTCTTGTGTTATAAATTACATGTTGGTTGTTGTCTCTCCGTGTGGAACACAGAAGCGATCAAACAGGCTAGGAGGTTACATAAGCTGAACAGGAACACAAATCCCATGAAAAAAACCACAAAAAAATTCTTGAAAAACAAAAACAAAGACCGAGCGGTTCAAAGTTGCTCCTGAAGGCTCACTTGCATAATAACTAACTGGGGGAAGCAGAGAGCCGGGAGAAGGAGGAGGTACTGAAAACAGTAATCAGTATCTCCTGCAAGACTCTCAGGAGCAGATGCAAGACCCTTGGTTCAACATACTATCCCTATTGCACTGGAAAAATACATTCTGGGGCTGAAATAGTAGTCAATTTTTGCACAAGCTGTTAATATACCAGTTATTGTCTCAGGCCTATTTAAAAGGCAGAAGAATAAGTCACCTGACTTATTACTATATCACTGACATCTCCTCCAACGTTGTCAAAGTAAACATCCACGCCAGCTGGGCAGCACTCATGTAGCTTCTGTGCCAGGTTTCCCCCCTTGTAATTCACAGCAGCATCAAATCCTAGCTCTGACACCAAAATGGAACATTTTTCATCCGAGCCACTGATTCCCACCACTCTGGAACAGCCCTCAAGACGTCCAATCTACAGGAACACAAAGCATCAAATAAATATTTATTTCCAATACAATTTATTCACATTTACACTTCTATAACTAAGCAAAACATAATATGGTTAGGGCAATGGTCTCATAGGTTCAAGAGAAGTAGCTGAAAGAATTTGACATTCAATGGTTCAGTAATAGCATTTAATCTGGAGATGCTGCAACCTAATGATAGCATAAGGAAATGTCTTTACATAACACAAGGTACATTCAGGGCCTTGTGTATGTGCTTGCACCTTACGGAGCATTTTCTTCAGTAGCTAATGAAGGACAAATATTTCTGTTTTACTGATGTTTGTCTCTTCTCCATCATTGATATGTCAGCCAAACAGATGAAGCTGGGCTCAAGAATCAAAGTCAGAACACCCAATTCATAAACATTCTTAGAGATTCACCTAAAGGGTACATCAGAGAATTAATCCTGTATCATCGATATTCAAACTCTTGGAACAATGCTTACCTGTCCAGCCAAAGAGCCACAAGCACCAGCAGCTCCACTGACCACCATTGTCTGACCAGCACCCAGAGTCACATGCCCTTTCTCCTTTACTCCAAACAAGGCTGTCAGCCCAGGCATCCCCACTGCACCCAGGAAGTAAGAGAGATGTCCACCTACAAGTTCCGGATGAAGCTAAAAATAAAAATAAGAACATTCAGTGGAAGGCTGGCTCTGTGATATTACTACAATGCATTGCAGCACTGGAGGCCCATATTCACTGACTCTGAGGAAGAGTCACATGATGTTGGGATTGTAGTACAGCCCTAGTGCAGGGGTAGGCAATTCCAGTCCTCGAGAGCCGGAGCCAGGTCAGGATTTCAAGATATCCTCAATAAATATGCATGAGATAGATTTGCATCTCAAGGAGGCAGTGCATGCAAATCTATCTCATACATATTCATTGTGGATATCCTGAAAACCTGACCTGGCTCCGGCTCTCGAGGACTAGAATTGCCTATCCCTGCCCTAGGGGAGTGTGAATTATTAGGAAAGTAATAGAAAACAAAGAGAAAATATTATAATGCCTTTGTATCTCTCTATGGTGCAGCCTCACTTCGGATACCGTATGCAATTCTGGTCGCCACATCTCAAAAAAGAGATAATGGAATTAGAAAAGGTACAGAGAAGGGGATCAAAAATGATAAAAGGGATGGAGCGACTTCCCTATAAGGAAAGGCAAAAGCAACTAGGGCTCTTCAGCATGGAGAAGAGATGGCTTAGGGAAGATATGATAGAGGTCTATAAAATACTGAGTGGACCAAGGAAGCATTTCATGAATCTAAGTAACAGATTTAATATATACTGGAGAAAATGTGTAATTAAACTCTGGAATTTGTTGCCAGAGAATGTTGTGACAGCAATTAGCATAGCAGGGTTTAAAAAAGGTTTGGATAATTTCCTAAAACAAAAAGTCCATAAGCCATTATTAAGATGACTTGGGGAAATTCACTGCTTATTTCTAGGATAAGCAGCATAAAATCTGTTTATTCCTTGGGATCTTGCCAGGTACTTGTGACATGGATTGGCCACTGTGAGAAACAGGATAATGGGCTTGATAAACCTTATGGCAATTGTTATGTTAAAGAAGTGGGTAAGCTGAGTCTGAGGAGGTTTGCTGGAGCTAGGGATTGGAGGTTTGTGGAGGCTACTGGGCTAGAAACAGGGCTTTGAGGAAGCAATATTGAGGGAAGAATAAGTGCTCAGGTTCACCTAGGGAGTCAGATATCCTTTGGGCCAGCCCTGGGAAAAGGAAAAAACAAACAAAACCAGAAAAAAAAAGTTTTTGCACTCTCAAGAACTCATTTAAATGCATTTATATTAGCCTTCTGTGAATATACAGTTACATGTATTTACACTAAACAGATGTATATGCATGACAGAAGAGCGGGACTTTGGTGTCATTGTATGTGATGATCTTAAGGTGGCAAAACAGGTTGAAAAGATGACAGCAAAAGTTAGAAGGATGCTAGGTTGCATAGGGAGAGGTATGGCCAGTAGAAAAAGCACAGTTACTTACCGTAACAGGTGTTATCCAGGGATAGCAGGCAGCTATTCTCAACCTGTGGGTGATGTCGTCCACGGAGCCTGGATGCGGACAGCTTCGCAAGCTGATTTGCTTGCAGAACTTAGAAAGTTCACGACTGCCGCACCGCGCATGCACAAGTGCCTTCCCGCCCACGCAAGGCGCGCGTCTCGTCAGTTTAGATAGCTAGCAGAGAAGCCAACCAGGGGAGGTGTGTGGGTTGTGAGAATAGCTGCCTGCTGTCCCTGGATAACCCCTGTTATGGTAAGTAACTGTGCTTTATCCCAGGACAAGCAGGCAGCCTATTCTCAACCTGTGGGTGACCTCCAAGCTAAATATAAGGGGATGGTGGGAGTGTTGGCAATTCAGGAGAATAAATTTTGTAATACTGCCTGGCTGAAATGACCATCCCTTCAGGAAAAAGTATCCAGACAATAATGAAAGGTGAAAGTATGAACCGAGGACCAAGTGGCAGCTTTGCAGATTTCCTCAATAGGAGTAAATCTAAGGAAAGCTACTGATGCCGCCATGGCTCTGACTTTATGGGCTTTGACTCGACTATAGATGTAATCCAGCCTGAGCACAGCAGAAAGAGATGAAAACCACTAACCAGTTGGAGATGGTGCACTTGGAAATCGGATGTCCCAACTTGTTTGGATTGAAGGAGACAAAAAGTTGAGGTGAAGATCTATGTGGTTGAGTGCGTTGCAAGTAGAAAGCCAAAGCACGCTTACAGTCCAGAGTATGAAGAGCTGTTTCTCCAGGATGAGAATGAGGCTTTGGAAAAAACATTGGAAGTACAATAGATGGTTGAGATGAAATTCTGAAACCACTTTAGGTAAGAATTTAGGATGAGTATGGAGGACCACCTTGTTGTGATGGAATACTGTGAAAGGTGGGTCCGCTACTAAAGCTTGTAGCTCACTGATTCTGCGAGCAGATGTGAGAGCAATGAGAAAAACCACTTTCCAAGTGAGATATTTGAGATGAGCCAAAGCCATTGGTTCAAAAGGGGGCTTCATCAATTGAGCAAAAACAACATTGAGATCCCAAACTACTGGAGGCAGTTTGAGAGGTGGTTTGACATTGAAAAGTCCTTTCATAAATCTGGAAACCACAGGATGAGCAGAGAGGGGTTTCCCTTCGATCGGCTGATGAAAAGCAGCAATTGCACTGAGATGGACTTGAATGGATGTGGATTTGAGGCCTGATTGTGTTAAGTGGAACAGGTAATCCAAAACTGAAGACAAGGAGGTAGATTGAGGCTCCTTGTGATGAATGGTGCACCAAGCAGAAAATCTAGTCCATTTCTGATTGTCTAGTGGTAGGCTTTCTAGAAGCCTCTAAAATGTCCTATATAGATTGAGAAAACTGTAGAGTGGCAGTTAAGTTGAGAGGTACCAAGCTGTCAGGTGTAGATCATGCAGGATGGGATGAAGCAGAGACCCCAGACTCTGTGTAATCAGAGAGGGAAAAACTGGTAGAAGCACTGGTTCCCTGCTGCTGAGCTGAAGTAAAAGGTTGCCTGGGCCACCGAGGAGCAATCAGAATCATGGTGGAATGCTCCTGTTTGAGTTTGACAAGAGTCTTGAGAATCAGGAATTGAGAGAATGCATAGAGAAACTGATTCATCCATTCCAGAAGGAAAGCATCTGCCTCGAGGCGATGAGAAGAGTATATCTTGGAGCAGAACTGAGGCAGTTTGAGGTTGTGGGGAGACACAAAGAGATCTATCTGAGGAGTTTCCCACTGATAAATAATGTGATGGAGAGGCGAGGAATTGAATGTCCATTCGTGAGGTTGCAGAAGACGATTCAATTTGTCCACCAGACAGTTTTTCTCTCCTTGAATGTAGACTGCTTTCATGAAGGTGTTGTGATGGATTGCCCAGTGCCACACCTTTGAGCTTCCTGACAAAGAGGTAGAGATCCTGTTCCTCCCTGCTTGGTTGACATAGTACATGGCTACTTGGTTGTCTATTCGAATGAGGACTATCTGGTCATGCAGAAGATGCTGAAAAGCTTTGAGAGCACTGAAGATCGCTCTGAGTTCCAACAGATTAATATGACACTGACAATCTGTGCTGGACCAATAGCCTTGAGTACAAAGACTATCGAGATGAGCCCCCCCAAGCATAGGCCAAGGAATCTGTCGTGAGGACCTTCTGATGGGGGGGTGTCTGAGACAGTAAACCTCTGGAGAGATTGGAAGAGAGCATCCACCAGTGGAGAGACTGTCTCAGCGAAGGAGTTACTGTAATGTATTGAGAGAGTGGGTCGCAAGCTTGCACCCACTGAGATGCCAGGGTCCACTGAGGAATTCTGAGGTGAAGTCTGGCAAAAGGAGTCAAGTGACCTAGGAGAACCATCATGTGTCTTGCTGAAATTGTAGTCAAGGAAGACACCTTGTGGCAGAGACGAATGACAGCATCCTGACATTGTTGAGAAAGAAATGCTCTGAGTCAGAAAGTGTCCAGGACAGCTCCGATGAACTGTAAATTCTGAGAGGGCTGTAGCTGGGATTTGGGAAAGTTGATTTCGAACCCCAAATTTTGTAGGAACCACGTAGTCCATTGGGTCGCTACAATAACCCCTTGAGATGTTGAATCCTTGATGAACCAGTCGTCCAGGTATGGGAACACCTGGAGGCCATGGTTCCGCAGAGCTGCTGCCACTACCACTAGGCACTTGGTGAGCCTCTTGGAGATGAAGCCAGGCCGAAAGGCAGCACTCTGTACTGAAAATGCAGATTACCCACCCAAAATCTGAAGAACTGTCGAGAGGCTGGATGAATGGGAATGTGAGGGCAAGCCTCTTTGAGATCTAGAGAGCATAACCAATCGTTCTGATCCAGAAGGTGGTATAATGATGCTAGAGACAGCATGCAAAATTTCTCCCTGCCAAGAAATTTGTTGAGGGCTCTGAGATCCAAAATGGGTCGCAGTTCGCCCATATTCTTCGGAACTAAGAAGTAACGGGAGTAAAAACCCCGGCTCTGCTGTTCCAGTGGAACTTCCTCGATGGCACAGAGACGAAGCAGAGCTTGAGCTTCCTGAAGAAGAAGGGCGGTCTGGGATGGATTGGAAAGATACTCTCTTGAAGGCAGATCTGGAGGAACCTGGATGAAGCGAAAAGAGTATCCTTCCCGGATAATGGACAGCACCCAGAGGTCTGATCTAATGATCTCCCATCATTGGTAAAAATGATGGAGACGACCTCCAATGGGAAGGGGAGAGGACAGAGGCAGAACGATGGAGGTTATGCTCTGTAGTAGGTGGTCAAAAAGCCTGAGGCCTTAGGTGCAGCAGAAGTCTGAGGTTTCTGTTGCCTCTGTTGCTGTTGGGGTTTCTTAGTAGGCGCAGTGGATTAAAGAACTGCTCTCTGTGGGAAACGCCACTGATAAGATGATATAGGCCTGAAACCCTTAGAGGTGGAAGGCTTAGGCTTAGGGCAAATAATGGAAGCAAATGACTTCTCGTGTTCAGACAACTTCTTAGTGACTTCCTCGATAGAATCATCAAATAAGTCATTGCCTTGACAAGGAATGTTGGTGAGACGATCCTGTAGATTAGGATCCATATCAACAGTGTGAAGCCAGGCAAGCCTGTACATGGCCATTGAGAAGGTGGTGACCCTCAAGGAAAACTCAAATGCATCATAGGAAGACTGGAGGAGATGCATGCGGAGTTGGTTCAGAGTAGTAATGGTATTCTGAAAACCTGTTAAGACAGTGTTGAGGAACATACTTGAAATATGCAGGCAGTGTGTCAACCAAATGTTTGAAGTAGGAGATGAATATAAAGTTGTAATTCAAAACTCTGGTTGCCATCAGAGAATTCTGATAAAGACGGTGTTCAAACTTGTCCATGGTCCTGCCCTCTCTTCCAGGCGGGACAGTGGCATAAACCTTGGAAGGATTGTTCCTTTTCAAAGAGGACTCCACGAGAAGGAACTGATGTGATAATTGAGACTTCTCGAAGCCCTTGCAATGGATCATTCTATAACAGGATTCCAGCTTGCTCGGAACAGCAGGAATGGAATAAGGTGTTTCAAGGTTCCTCTTGAAAGTTTGAGAGGAGTCTATTAATGGGTATTTTGAGAGACTCTGGAGGAGGTCAAGACATACCCATCTCCTCCAAATATTCAGTAGTGTATTTGGAATCAGAGCCCAAATTAATCTAGAGCTCCTTACTCATTTGACATAGAAAAGTCGAGAAGGAGATCTGTTCCAAGGTAGGTTGGCCTTGAGGGGAAGGTGACCTCGAAGCACCTCGAAGAGCAGATAACGAAGGTAAAGCTTCCCTGGAGTACTCACACCTTAGGCCTGAATATGCAGGAAGAGACGACTCAGTAGGAGAAGAATCCCTCAATAGAGGAGGCGACCTCGACTTCAGAGTAGAAAGCCTCGAACAGGCCCGAGGTATAGAGAGGTGAAATGTGTCTCAAGAAGAGGATCCGTGCCTCGATGGATGCCTCGACTGTCGAGTAGTCTTTGCCCTATGCCTCAGGAAGGGAAATGCCTTATGCGAGGAACGAGGGCTAGAGGATGGAGATCAAGATCGAGACACCACAAGAGATTGAACTCCTGGTGTTGAGGTATCTTGAGGCACTGACATGGACTTGGCTCCTTGAATAGCGTGCTCATGCTCCAGATGAGACACTCGCAAAGAATCGACTCCTTGCATACAGAGTGTGGAATCCTCTCGAGGCACTCCCAAGGACTCAACTCCTTGTATAGAGTGAGTAGATTCAGGTCGAGACCCAGCCAAGGACTCGACGGCAGGTGTAACTGCTGAGTACTCAGGATGGACTGCAGGAAGCAGAGTTGAGGCAGATGGAAGTTTGGCAAGTATATTGCCCAACTGACAATCAAAAATGATCTGGCCTCCAAATTTGACGCCGAGACTGAAGGGTCTGGGACTTTTGGTGGAGGAACGGTCTCCGAGGAAGAACGACTCTCTGGCTTGGAGACATGCTTCTTCGGTAGCTTGATAACTACTAGAGAATGACACGGTGAAAAAATTGGTCCCCTTCACCGCCCCGTCCCCGTCTCACCATCCCCGTCACCGCCCCGTCCCCGTCTCACCATCCCCGTCACCGCCCCGTCCCCGTCTCACCATCCTCTTCACCGCCCCGTCACCGCCACTGCCACCCCATTCACCGCCCCGTCACCGCCACTGCAATCCCATTCACTTTTCTTTATTTACGTATAAAGGAAACATTCTATAAAACTTTAAAACTTAGTTAAATATTAGTTAATAACTATACAAAAACAAAACACGCAGAGAAAAAATTAATTAATATAAATTCCCTGACTTCCCTGCACTGTCCCCCCTTGAAGGTCTGTCCCCATCCTGAAAGCCTGATGCCCCCCCCCCCGACGTCCGATACATCCCTCCCCCCGAAGGACCGCCGACTCCCCAACAATATCGGGCCAGGAGGGAGCCCAAATCCTCCTGGCCACGGCGACCCCCTAACCCCACCCCGCACTACATTACGAGCAGGAGGGATCCCAGGCCCTCCTGCCCTCGACGCAAACCCCCCTCCCCCCAACGACCGCCCCCCCCAGCTTCAAAATGATGCCTGAAGTTACCTTGGGGGTTCTGAGCACTATTAATTTTAATTTATTACAGCACTCCAGAAATATTTTTCTAATTGTTTTAACTTGGAAAAGCGAACCAGGATTGTCTTAATGAAAGGCTTATGTTTGCACTGCAGCCCTCCTGCCCTCGACGCAAACCCCCCTCCCCCCAACGACCGCCCCCCCCAGCCGACCCGCGACCCCCCTGGCGACCCCCACGACCCCCCCACCCCCCTTCCCCGTACCTTTGGTAGTTGGCCGGACAGACGGGAGCCAAAACCGCCTGTCCGGCAGGCAGCCAACGAAGGAATGAGGCCGGATTGGCCCATCCATCCTAAAGCTCCGCCTACTGGTGGGGCCTAAGGCGCGTGGGCCAATCAGAATAGGCCCTGGAGCCTTAGGTCCCACCTGGGGGCGCGGCCTGAGGCACATGGTCGGGTTGGGCCCATGTGCCTCAGGCCGCGCCCCCAGGTGGGACCTAAGGCTCCAGGGCCTATTCTGATTGGCCCACGCGCCTTAGGCCCCACCAGTAGGCGGAGCTTTAGGATGGATGGGCCAATCCGGCCTCATTCCTTCGTTGGCTGCCTGCCGGACAGGCGGGTTTGGCTCCCGTCTGTCCGGCCAACTACCAAAGGTACGGGGAAGGGGGGTGGGGGGGCCGTGGGGGTCGCCAGGGGGGTCGCGGGTCGGCTGGGGGGGCGGTCGGAGGTTCTTGGGGGGGGCGGTCGTTGGGGGGGAAGGGGGGTTTGCGTCGAGGGCAGGAGGGCCTGGGATCCCTCCTGCCCGTAATGTAGTGCGGGGTGGGGTTAGGGGGTCGCCGTGGCCAGGAGGGTTTGGGCTCCCTTCTGGCCCGATATTGTCGGGAAGTCGGCGGTCCTTCGGGGTGGGGGTGCGAGTGGTCCTGCCGGGGGGGGGGATGTATCGGACGTCGGGGAGTCGGCCGGGCAAGAGGGCTTGGGCTCCCTCTTGCTCCGATCGCGGGTGCGGGTGGGAGCGCGTGCAAGCGGTCGTTCGGGGTGGGGGTGCGAGCGGTCCTGCTGGGGGGGTGAATCGGGCGTCGGGCGGTAAATAGCGGTTCCTAGAAGGGGGTACATTGGCCCGCGGGGACAAACCTGTTCACCGTTTCCGCGGTCGGTGAATGGCCTTGTCCCCGTCACCGCAGCGACTGCTAGTTTTCTTCCCCGTTTTCGGCGGTGACCCGCGGCTTAAATGCGGTGGCCGCGGGTAAACCGTCACCGTGTCATTCTCTAATAACTACTACTGGCACCTGACCTGAGGGAGGCAGCGAGGCAAGTGTCTCGTCAGAAGAAGACTTAGCAGATTTGCTCGAGGACAAGGACATCCCGAACGAGGCAGGCTTGATCAAAGGCGAGGTCGAGGCAGAAGGCGGAATCCCCGTGAGAGGCTTGACTGGATGTGAGGTCGAGGTCGAGACCAGGGCAAGGGGATCCATACTGCCAAAAAGCTTCTCTACTTGAACTCGACAACGTTTGCAAGCTTGAGGTTGAAGAGTAGCGCAACCTGGATGATGGTCATGTCCGAGACACTGAATACAACATCTATGTGGGTCAGTGAGGGAGATCACGCGCTGGCAACGACTACACTTTTTGAAGCCTGTAACCGGCCTGGACAAAGGTGGAAAGATGGCCTCAGCAAAATCAAAACCCGGTGGCGGGGGCCGCAAAGCAGGCCCCACTGTTTTTAAAATAAAGAAAAAACATGCAATAAACACAGTGACCCTAATTTAAAATAAGAAAACACGAGCCGCAGTGAGAGAAGGCACCAAATTTAGAACTGAGTCTAGCGCAGAGCGTCGAAAACACAACTTCTCGGCTCTGCGGAAAAGAGAGAAATGAGGAGTCACGCGCCTTTGCATGGACGGGAAGGCACTCGCGCATGCGCGGTGCAGCAGTCGCGAACTTTCAAGTTCTGCAAGCAAATCAGCTTGCGAAGCTGTCCACATCCGGGCTCCTTGGATGACGTCGCCCACAGGTTCAGAATAGCTGCCTGCTTGTCCTGGGATAAAAGGAGGTATTGATGCCTCTGTATAAGACTCCGGTGAGACCTCATTTATAATATTGTGCACAATTCTAAAGGCCGCATCTTCAAAGAGATATAAAAAGGATGGAGTCGGTCCAAAGGAAGGCTTATAAAATGGTGTGTGGTCTTTGTGATAAGGCGTATGGGGACAGACTTAAAGATCTCAATCTATATACTTTGGAGGAAAGGCGGGAGAGGGGAGATATGATAGAATCATTTAAATACCTACATAATATAAATGTGCATGAGTCGAGTCTCTTTCATTTGAAAGGAAACTGCAATGAGAGGGCATAGGATGAAGCTAAGAGGTGATAGGCTCCGGAGTAATCTGAGGAAATACTTTTTTACGGAAAGGGTGGTAGATGCATGAAACAGTCTCCTGGAAGAGGTGGTGGAAACAGTGACTGTGTCTGAATTCAAGAGGGCCTGGGATAGGCACGTGGGATCTCTCGGAGAGAGAAAGAGATAATGGTTACTGTGGATGGGCAGACTAGATAGGCCATTTGGCCTTTATCTGCCATCATGTTTCTATGTATACAATTTATAAATGTACATACACACAATGGCTCAGCATAATACTCTGTTCAACAATAATGGGTTCTGCACGTTTACTCAGATCATTTAACAAAGGCATAAAGGGAGCCCTCACAAGAAATGAAATTTTAATGGATTTGAACCAGTTATCTCTGTCCAGAGCTCCTAAGGAGATTGATGACGCGTCAGAGGGAAGTCCTGACGGGAAAGGCCATGAACAAGCCTGTTCAGAGCCTACATCTGCTAGCCATCCACCACCGCTGCTGCTGCAGCTGCTTTAGGAAGCCCTGGAGGTATGTCATGCCTAAAGGGAGGTGGGGAGTGGGGGGGGGAGAGCTGTTAACTGAATCAGCAAGTTTGGGAGGGAACAAATCAATTTACCGAAGTGAATCAATTCAAATCGGCGCATTGGGCATCACTACTCAGCACCTCTCCAGGATAAGGAGCACTTGAGGACTAGGTTACCTTTTTTGTTAGCTGTGCTTCAGAAGTGAAAGTGATGTCAGCTACACCTCCTGGATGAGTCACCATGCACTGATCCTGCCCTTTTAAATTTTCCCTTTAATCAGGCACTACAGAGGGAGAAGCCTAAGGCCCTGATTGACTCAGATACCTAAGGTCCTGCCCCTTGTTAGGGGCCTTCGGCATCTGAGCCAATCAGGGCCTTAGGCCCCTCCCCATACATCACATGATGCACCAAGGCAGGGAAGGCCTACCATCTTGGATCGGTGGACCTCAGAGCTGGGAGGGACCAAGCCTCCCTCCTGCTCTCTTCACAAAAAGGTACGGGGGGGGGGGGGTCGGTTCGGAGGAGCAACCAATGGCAGGAAAGAGTGGGTATCCCTCCTGTCAATTTTCTCTCATGCGGAGGAGGGAAATCAGCATGGCTGGAGGAAGTAGGCATCCCTCCTTCCAATTTTTTCTTACGCGGGGGGGGGAGTGGGCATCCCTCCTGCTGTTTTCGCAGCCGCAGAGAGGGTGTCGGATCCGGTGCCTATTTGTCGGGGGGATATCAGGGAGGGCTATCATCAGAGGAGCGGGCCTTTTTTCCTTTTTATGGAGCAGATATTGTGCGTGTGTAACCCACACATACACACACAGCATCTGTGCCCATTAAAAAACGAAAAAACAAAAAATGTTTCCTGTCCCGAACCACTGAGTGGCAAAAGGCTGCTTCGGAACTTACCCTGCCGGCTCTGTGCATGTATGAGAATTGCTTTCACAGCAATCAATCGGACAGGAGAGACAGGGATTATGACGAACCTCCATACAAATCATTTGAATGCAAAATTTTTAGTACATCAATAGCTCTTTTAGAATCGGTCAAAAATTGGATTGGAGTGGACCCACAAAGTCTTACCAATATTGTTTAGTGCATCTGGGCCCAAACATTTAAAGTTACATAAAAAGAAACACAAAATGGTGACTTACTGGAGTTACTGGAAACTCGAGGGCAGCAATGCCATATTAATCCTTTAATTGGCAGATGATGAAATGGCTGCTTCATGTAATTTGATGCAGAACGAGTGTAATAATGCCAAGTAATAGGCATTTGACGATGCAGATCTCCCATAAGAGCCATATAAGATACATGTTGCTTCTAAGCAACAATGCCAAATAAAGGGTTAAACAGGGTAATGACCATGATTGTACTTTGCTGATTGTCCAGTTCTCTTATTGTAAACCGCCTAGAACTTCTGGTAATGGCGGTATAAAAGAATAAAGTTATTATTATTATCATTATGCTAATCCCTGTTGGGCTACCGCATTAGAAACATAGAAGATGACGGCAGAAAAGGGCTACAGCCCATCAAGTCTGCCCACTCTGCTTACCCACCCCCTGTCTATGCCCTAATGACCCAATTTCCTTATCTTGACCCTCGTAAGGATCCCACATGGGTATCCCATTTATTCTTAAAGTCTGGCACGCTGTCTGCCTCGATCACCTGCACTGGAAGCTTGTTCCAATGATCAACCACTCTCTCTGTGAAGAAATACTTTCTGGTGTCGCCATGAAATTTTCTGCCCCTGAGTTTGAGCGGGTGCCCTCTTGTGGCCGAGGGTCCCTTGAGAAAGAAAATATCATCTTCCACTTCGACACGTGTACCTTCATTCACAACTACCCAGTATTTTCCCCCTAATTTTTATATTCTTCTCCCCTATCAATCCAACTATCCCAGCAACAGTCCTTGGTCAGGGGCTGAAATAAAAGACTCCCTTCTCTATGAAAAGTGCCAACTCCCCCAGTCCCTGTTGACAAAAGGAGAAGTAATGTCCAAGTCTCCGTAGGGCAGTGTGCAACTCTCATTGCTAAGGTCCTCTTTTACTAAGCCTATTACTGCGGCAGCCCATGGTAATCGCACTGAAGCCCATTGGGAATTAATGGGTTTTGGTGTCATTGCTGCACGGCTTTGGAAAAGGGTGGTTGTAAGTATCAGCCAAGTCCAGTTAAATAAATTCTGAGATTTAAAAATATATGACATTATATGGATAGAAAATCAATTTTTATATTTACCTTTTGAAGAATTTTTCCTTCTACAATAGCCCTGGTTTGCCAAGGCCAGTTGAATGAACACACGGTATCTCCAGCAGTAAAGCTTCCATATTTACTCTCCTCTACAACCCCAATGCCTCCACCATCAGCCGCTTCACCCAGCTTCCATGGTAGCAGGTAATCAGCACCTGTGTCTTCATTCATGCGACAACGCTGTGGGATAAGGATATAATTATTCTATAGCGAGCACCTATATCTTCAAAATTTATTTTTCAAATAATTAAAAAATAGAAAGAGAAACTTTCTGGGAATAACTTTATTCTCTAATTCCCATTTTATGCTACATTATGCTGTGTTATTGTAGGGTATGAAACAAATTTTGTATAATCCAAGTAGCCCCCAAACTAGGGCTGCTGTTATTTATTCAAGCCACTCCATCCTTGATGTAGTTGCAGCACAGAACTCCATCTGAATTCTCCATTAGATGCCCCCATTCTGCAGCTGTAATTGCTTGATTTACCAACTGTTATATCAAACTTGGACCTGCTGGCTCTGCCCCCCTCCTGTGATATCATTCACAGTAGACTATAAACAGAGGTTTCAAGTTTCAAGTTTTATTTTTTCTTGGTGGATCGCTTATTTACTTTACTAAGCGATTTACAAATTTTAAAAAAGGTATAAGCATATACCAATTTAGTCATTAAATACAATGGGTTTAACTGACAGACTTACAGACTAACAGATACATAAGGTAAGAAGGGCAGAACTACAATTGTATTTACACTTCTCCCTCGTTATTCGCAGGGGATACGGGCAGAGCCGGACCGCAAATGGTGAAAAACCGTGATTATCCGGCTCTGACCCACCCCCACCTCCCTGCCGCCTTCCCAGCCTTACCTGGTGGTCTAGAGGGCTTTCGGGACAGGATCGATCTTCCTACGCTCCTGCCCCGTGCAGATCGCCATGAGGAAATGGCTGCTGTGAGTTCCCGTAGTCTCTCGAGACTACGACGGGAACTCCCTACAGCCATTTCCTCATGGTGATCTGCACGGGGCAGGAGCGTAGGAAGATCCTCCTGTCCCGAAAGCCCGCTAGACCACCAGGTAAGGCCGGGAAGGCGGCAGGGAGGTAAAAAATATGGGTTTTTTAATTTTCCCCCAACCCCAAAAAAATTGCGATTATGTGAAATCGCGAGTGCAGAAACCGCGAATGGGGAGGGGGAAGTGTATTAGAATATAAGAGAAGGATGAACCGTTCAAGTCTTTATCTGCCGTCATTTACTATGTATGTATGTATGTTAAGACATAAAAGGAAAGAACAATAGGGGGGGGGGAGAAGTCTCGTTTCCCAACTATCAGGTCTCCCTCAACATCAGTACCTCCTGCAAACGCTGCTTTACCTGCTGTTGTATTTGCTTCTGGCTCTACCCTTTCCTGCAATGTCATCCTCAACAAAAAGATAACTACAGGAAGAAATTGGGAAGACTTGTGGCCACCAAAGGGACAAATCAAAGGGAGTTGTCCTTTGGGAGACAACAGAAAGGAGGAGCATTATGGGATACAATGAGATAGTCTTCCAGGCCCTTAGAGTGAAGGGGTTTGTTTTTTGTCCATTGGTTGGTATTCTTTGCTCTTTGGCCCTCTAAAGTTCCATAAGATTAAGCAACAGGGTTAAATTTAAGATGGTGGCAGCCATAGGCACAATCAGAGCAGTTGGAAGGAGTACGAAAGCAAGTGCACTCAGGTTCCTGTTTAGTGCAGGTATTTGGGGGCCAATTCTACAAACAGCACTTTAAGCTAGGTGGCGGTAGGTGTTGTACTGCCACCTTTAAGGACCCACATCCTTAAAACCTACTTAAAAGCCCATTTAAAACAAAAATGTAGCCACCTACCTGCACCTCCCAAGATGGCACTGTAATCGCAGCTATTAAGGCACCTACCGGAACCTATGCCCAAATTAGGTATGGCCAACACGAGAAATGCCATTAGGCACTGGCAGGCACATCTGTAGATGTGATTCACGTGAAAGGTAGGTGCCAGAAATGTAGGCGTTCAAAATCCTGGCCTATATTTCCAGCACCTACCTTTCACACAAGTTGCAATTCTGCAAACAGTGCCGTCGCATGATTGACATGCGATTGGCGAAAATAAAAAAAATAAAAATAAAAAAAAAAAAAAAAAAGTTTTTTTCATCACTACCTCTGCTGGTAGATTATTTCAGGCACTTATTACCATATCAATAACATGTTTTCGTATGTTTCCCTACAAATCTCTCATAAACCCTTGCCCTTGAATTTCCCTTTCTATGAAAGTTCAAATATTTCTTTACTGAAGCCTGCCAAATATTTGAATGAATCTATCAAGTCCCCCCATCTCTTCTTTCCATCAAGTATACTTTGAGTGTCTTAAGCCTCTATTTATAGGGCTTACAACTGCATATGAACTGCTCTGGGTAGTTTCCAATTGGACTATGTGACTGGTAAGAACTGAACCAAGTAATCTGCACCTAGTAAAGCTTCTGCCTCCCAGCCCCTATATCATTTATAAAAATATATCATTTATCAACAAAAAAGTGCAGCCTGTATCCTAAGCCAGGGATAGGCAATTCCGGTCTTCGAGAGCCGGAGCAAGGTCAGGTTTTCAGGATCTCCACCATGAATATGTATGAGATGGATTTGCTTGCACTGCCTCCTTGAGATGCAAATCTATCTCATGCATATTTATTGTGGATATCCTGAAAACCGAACCTGGCTCTGGCTCTCGAGGACCAGAATTTCCTACCCCTGTCCTAAGCCAACAGGTGCTAGTAACCACATCTGATATTTACATACTGACCCAGCAACAAACTTCTGCAGTGTAGTAACCATGCAACTAGAGCACCACCCCAGTGGTGGAGAGGAAAACGGTGACGGAGTTCAAAAAAGTGTGGGATGAACACAGAGGATCTAGCATCAGAAAATAATAGTAAATATTGAAGAACTAAGGCCAGTACTGGCAGACTTGCATGGTCTGTGTCAGTATATGGCCGTTTGGTTGAGGATGGGCTGGGGAGGGTTTCAATGGCTGGGAGTGTGTAGATGGGCTGGAGTGAGCTTTGACGGAGACTTCAGTAGTTGGAACCTAAACACAGTATCAGGCAGAGCTTTGGATTCTTGCCCAGAAATAGCTAAGAAGATGAAAAAAAAATTTAATTGAATCAGGTTGGGCAGACTGGATGGACCATTCGGGTCGTTAGCTGCTGTCATCTACTATGTTACTATGTGAAAGTGTGACCCAGATAGTATTCCATGGGTCTTAAAAGACCACAGCTTGTGAATGAGGCATCTTCAAGCTTCTGATGGATTGCATAGGACAGAGGTGACAAGAGAAACACTACCAACTTTTTAGGGAGTCTTACTGCTCTCCTTCAAAGGCGGCCTCCAAATCCAGGCTTCTGTAAACATATCCTGAAGCTTACTAAGTTATAAACACAAGGGTCATGGTTTGTCAAAGACTTTTCCCTTGAGTATGAGTATGAGATAGCAAAGTTACTTACTTCTAACAGGTGTTTGTATTTGTATTTCTTTATTTATACCCCGCCTTTCCCAAGGCGGGTCGCAGTAAAGTATATACACAAACAAAATCACATAAAATACAACAAATCAAACATCAATATCCTATATAATAAAACCCTAGCCGTGCATGCGCACTCCTACTTGCGTGTTCCATTTTCCCTGATCCGTGAGATGTAGGTCCGTGGCCGTAGGAGTGCACATGCGCGAGTCCCAAGCCTTATTGCTTCCCAGCACCTACCTACACTCGCCGGCAGGACTGGCCGCCAGCGCTGGACTCCCTGCTCTCCACAAGATCGCGGTGTCGGCTCCTCTCATGAGCCGCACCAGTGTCGGAGAAGGCTTCCGACACTGGCGGGGATCGAGAGGAGCCGATGCAACACTCGCCCGGAGCAGGCCAGACCGTGGGGTGGGCAGAGAAGCGCCAACAAAAAAGACTCCAGCCGCGAGCCGCTCAATGGGACCAGGCAAGCAGCCATGCGAGGGAGGGCAACAGAATGAAAAAAAAGGTAACGTGCAGGGAGAAGTTGGGCCTGCCTGCGGGGAACGCAATAAGGGAAAGGGGGCCCTTGGAGCAGGCTAGACCGTGGGAAGGGAAGGGGAAGGGGCCAAAAGGAGCAGGCCACATCGTGGTAAGAGTAGGGAAGGGGGGGTGGGGGGAAAATGCTGCTACTACTGCACAGGGACCTGGAGGGAGAGGGAAATGCTGTTGCAGCTGCACAGGGAAATGCAGGGAAAGAATGACAGACAGACAGCAGGAGGGAGGGAGACAGAAAGAAAGGAAGAAAGACACAGGGGCAGGGATAGGGACAGAAAGACAGAGAAAGGGGGCCACGGAGAGAGAGAGAGACAGTGGGAGGGAGAAAGACAGACAGACATATATTTTAGCACCCGTTAATTTAATGGGCTTAATGACTAGTTGTCTATATATTCTTGTAACATAATAATATGTAAAGCCTCCTAAAATTACAAAGAAACTACCAGCTATAAATCAAGTACCGTATTTCATCTTACACAAGAGATGTTTCTTCAACATTTTCTTAAAACTACTCAAACTAGACTGCTGTTCTAAATATCCCATAAGTTTATTCCACTCGCGAGGACCCACACATAAAAATAGGCTAGCTCTAGACACGGCTAGCCACAGCTGTTTCACTGTCGGAATATGAAGGTCATTGTGAGTCACCGAGCGCAACATACGCTATGGTTCATATGGCAGAATGCTAGCCATCAAATGTTTCGGAGCTTTATTGTGTATACAAAGATGCACCATGACTGATTAATATGAAAATCCATAACAACTTTTGAAAGAAATTTTGAATGAGTCTGCATGAATACTTTAATGGGGAAAAATTGAAAGTATGGGGAATAGATGGCTAGCACTTGCAATTCACTAACTCTTCTTGCCAAAGTAAGAGCTACGAGAAAGGCTATCTCCTCTTCCTTTTTTTTTTTTAAAGAAATAATTAAATTGATTTTTTGCTAATAAATCAGATTTCCTCTTTTTCTTGACTGAAAAGGCAAGGAGAGGAGAGAGCTGCAACCTGTGAGGCACCGGTCAAAGAAAAAAATACAACGGAATAACCAGGGGGTGGAGCTCAGGAGACAAGGTGTCCGCATATGCTCAGTAGTTTATAAAAACAAAAACGATCTATACCTAGGGGATAGTACCAGCATGCAGGCTCACTCAGAGAACTTCACCAACATGTGTGCCTTTTTGTAGTTTTACAACCACATTCAAAGTGGTTTACATATAGGTACTTCAAGCATTTTCCCTATCTGCCCCAGCAGGCTCACAATCTATCTAATGTACCCAGGGCAATGGAGGATTAAGTGATTTACCCAGGGTCACAAGCAGTGCTGAGGCTGTAGCTCTAACCACTATATCACACTCTCCTGGCATTGGATTTTGGTAGATTGTGTCCGGTCTATAATTTGAAGAATTTGTCTCTGTTGTAGCTAGCAAGCTCATGATTTAGTATGCCAGCGTAAAGACCTCTTCCCTTTCCTTTCGCTGCAGGAGATGGCTACAATTTGCAAAGGCTAAGGGAAGATTCAGCTCTCACTCGCCTGTTTATTTTTAGCAGGGGAAGAGAAGTCATTTCCCTCCTAGTGGGGACAAATGTTGAGATTATGGGAGAGAAGTCATTTCCCTCCTAACAGGGACAAATATTGAGATTATGCAAATCAAGCCTGTGGCGCTGCCTGGGCATGCACACAAGCCTTGCTTACCATGCAGCTCTTGTGTGCGTGAGTAAGGCAGGTTCTAAAAAATAACATCCAAATGCTCAGCACTAACAGCATGCATATGATTTGCATGCTATTATTTCTGAACATTAAGAAGTTATTTTTTAGTGCTGTTTCAGCAATATTCTCCAGTGCTGTACGAGTATATAACAGCACAGGAGTTCCGAGCATCGGCCTGTAAATTACATCTTAAATTAAATTTTACTTCTTTATTTCCAGTGGCTGTGCACTGCCATGCAGAGGACCTGAATTTGATTTAGGGACAGCTAAGGATTACTTCCTGGGTCAGTTAAGGATGTTCACTGTCCAGTGGGGGAGGGAGTCCTATTCATTGTGCAACGGCAACATCTAGCAACCAGACTAAGGACCTATAAATACAGAGTTCTGGAAAGGATTATAAAATGGGGAGAAGGGAGAAATCTTTGGATAGCTGGTAAGGAAAGGACACGATGAGATACTACTGCCCTGGTTCCAGCTAAGTTAGATACTTAAAGGAGGAGGAAGCTACTAAGTACGGCTGGGACACTCTCCATACCATACATTCTACCACCAGACAGGATGAACCTGGATACAAAGTATCCTAATCTTCTTTCACAGTCCTTACATACCATGTACGGATCCACAGAAAGGTAGAGAGTCCGAACTTTCACCTGTCCATCTGTGATTCCATCTGCTAAGCTGGCCTCTTCCACACAGAAGTTCTCTGCCACCGGCTCACTGTTTTTGCCTGAAAAAGTAAAAGCAAACAGTAGATGTCTTGTATTCCTCCTCTTTTTCTTCACCAGCATTATCTGTCATTTACTCATATTATTTGATATTAACATTTACAGGCAGTCCCCGGGTTAAGAACAGGTTCCATTTTTTTAAACTGTTCTTAAGTTGAATTCTTAGTATTCTTCCCATCTTAGTATTCTTCCCATCTTCTCCACCTCCTTGAGGGCCCTCTTGCCTCCCTTTCCATCCATCCCACTGTTCCCTCTCCACCATCACATTCAACACTACTCCCTCTCATCTCTCTCTCTTCCCCATGCATCTCTACCTCACTCCTCTCCTACCACCATGTATAATAATTCTCTCGCCCTCCCTATGCCCAACAATTCTCTTTCTTTATCTCCCCATGTGCACCATCTCTCTTTCTCTCTCAGACACCAAATTTTCCTTTTCTAATCCCTCACCACCTCAGCATCTCTTTCCCTCACTCCCTCCATTCTTCCATCCTATGGCTCATGCTCTCCTCTCTCCCTCCATTCTGTGTCCCAGGTTCATGCTCCTCCCTCCTTCCTTCAATCCTTTGTCCGAAGTTAGTGCTCTCTCCATCTTGAATTTGAACATGCCCCTCTCCCTCATGTGTCCCAACGCTCCCTTTTCTCTCTCTCTCTCTGTTCTATGTCCAAAGTAAGTGCCTCCCTCCGGCGGGTGTTTACCTTCTGACCGGCTTCCTCCTCCTTTCAACTGCAGTCGTTACTCTGCTTAAAGCCGCGGGCTGCGGCTGAGCCGGAAGCCTTTCCTTTGATGTTGGAGGAAGCTTATTAAAATATTTTTGGTTATGTGTGTTGGGAGCATAGATATTACCCAGGATCAGCTGCTGTCTATGAAGGGTAACTTTGGCGATTACAAAACGACCATATGGATCAACCCATTGTTGACGAATCATAAAATCAAGACCCCTGCTTTCCACCCCACCGCAGGGGCCCCCAATTGATGACCCACCAGCGCTGAAACTTGGCATGTTTACTAGCGGGCAAATGAGTCTCCTGGAGAAAAGCAATCATCGCATGTTGATGATTTAAAGCTTGCAAATTTTTTGCCTTTTTATAGGTGTTTATCCCATTAACATTCCAAGACAAACATTTCAAAGGCATCACATAATAGGGGTGGAAAACAGTTGAAAAAACAAAGTTCAAGAATACAACCAGGAAGAGGGCTATCCCAGCCTCCAGCCCCTTCCGCTCTGCCAATGGAACCTTTCATGGACAAACAAAGTCTGAGAGCAGTGGAAACAGAAGAAAGTCCCAAAATCAGAAAAGAAAAAACAACCCCCTCTAATCTAAACCAGTAGCCTCCACTGCAATCCCACAGCTCATACCCCTTAGTAAAACCCTCCCCTCAGGACCAATGTTGATAAAAGGACCTGTGGAGGCACTCTAGTGCAGTCCCTCCCCCCCCACCCCGGCTTTTATACATAGGTAATATACAGGAGCATTATGCAGAACACACCACTACACAATCTATCAAACTCAAATTCCGTCAGCCTCAAAAAGTAAATAATACACTCTCTCAAAACCATCCATTCAACTACCCAGTCACACACAAATCATCAAACATTCCTCCCCTTCCCAAGCGCCCACAGTAGAACCAATTTAACAGTTCCTGAATAATTGCTTAAACACAACTAAAAGAAAAAGCACACACTGTCAGATGTACCGTTGGATATCTGAAGCAAGTGATCCAAATCTAGAAACCCCAAAAATGACCAGTGAGTCTCAAAGTCCATGACAGATATCAAAGATGAACCCTGGGGGTCAGAGCAATCCATCAGAAAAGTATATACCCCATGCAAGCGGTCTGTAGAACTTGTACAGGACAGGCAGAAGGTCCATAAACCACTCTGTGAAAGAGTAGATGTAATTCCTTCAAGTCCGCCAAAGCAATCTTTCCGGCCCCTGTATGATAGTCCAACAATGAAGCCCAAGGCTCCTAGGTTACATCAAGCAGAGTTCTCAACCCACCCCCTATATACACATCCAGTCTCATTCACACATTCCCCCACACACACCATCCCAAACCTGCCAAGATCATCATCCCTGGAAGAATCGCAGAGTGAAAAGCCAATGTCCAGACTGTAGCTGCTCATATAGCAGATGTAGAAGGTACGCCATTTGTTGCAAGAAAAGTTTAGCCACATCCAGCGAGTTGAAAAAATGGCTCGTGCCATCATAGAAGATCTTCAGTTTTGCTGGATATAAGAGAGCAACAGGTTTGTTGTAAAGTTCAGCACAGATAGATGCATAAGCTTTCCATAGTAGAAAAAAAATGTGTGGAATAGTCCTGGAAGCACAACACCGTTTTGTTGTCACAAGTGAGAGGTCTTCGAGTCCGTATAGCCTTGAGAACGTCCATTTTGTGGACATAATTCAATAATTTGAAGATAACTACATGAGACTTCCATGCCTGCTTGCAACTCGGGCCTAGCCTATGGGCCCTCTCTATGTGAAGCGGCTCTGTTGCGTCTGTAAGGCCAGAGTCCACCAACCAGGTTTCCAAGAAGCCACGCAGTTCAGAGTTTGTAATAGTCTCTGGGATCCCCACCATACGCAGGTTTTCACTCCTGGAGCGATTTTCCAGATCATCAAGCTTGGATTCCAATGCATGCTCTTGAGCTTAAAGGTCAGTAGTCTGCGAGGTAAGGTGCATCATATTATCTTCCAAATCCAAAATTCTCTGGCAACAGACAGAAAATTATCTTGTAAGAGATTCCAATCATTACTTCAAGTTTGTCCGAAATGGTTTGCAGGCTTTTATCCAAAGAAGAGTACATGGCATTCTTTACTTTGGTTACAATCTCAGAGAACCAAGCTGAGCTTACAGAGGGCTCCATCAACTCCCGTGACACCATTTTGGCCTCCATGTGCTTCGATTTGTCTTTTTCTATTCTCGAAGCTTGTACCGACATAATACAAATATGGAACTCCCAGGGATATAACAGCAGGCGTTCCCACAGTAGCAGTGTGATGAAAACACAATCTGCATAAAAACTCCCTTAAAATAAAACAAAATAAGGGTCGGAGGTCAAGAGCACAGAGTAGACAAATCTGCACACTAGCACTGCATCACGTGACCCCTGGATCTTTGTTTTAAAATAGTTGGCTAGTTCTGGGACTGTTGGAATAGAGGGGTTGTCACCATTTGTGATCTTCTTCATGTAGGTTAGGTTATCTAATATTGAGAATAGTTTGTTGATTTTAAGATTCAGGGCAGATCCAGGTTTCAGTTAGTGCTAGCAGGTGGGTGTTACATATAGAAATAAAATTGCCCCCACTATACCACCATGTTCCCCAGGAATCCATGCCATTTCAAATAAGAATCCCACATTTTATGATAATGGTGCAGAGTATGATGTCTAATGGCAGTCAACTTGGACATAAGGTATAAATAGTCCAACCGAGCAAGCACTCTCTGCATGTCCAGCAGCAGCATGCCTTTCCAGTGAGCTGTGAGTTCCAAACGAGCCGCAGAGAATAATTGCAGAGCAAACAAATGCTCTGTTTTTGTACTCATTATACACTTTCACTTCCAGTGGAGTGAACCAAAAATGAAAGTTGGCTCGGTCTCCAGGGGCCACATGCTGGAGACCCCTGTGGTAGACCATGGGAAATGTAGGGAAAGGTAGGGAGATGCTGGACTTCAAAATGGCAGTATAGAAGGGGGGGAAGGGAAAGAGATGCCAGACCACAGGAGAATGGCAGGAAAAGATGAGAAGAAAAGCTGGATCCATGGGTTGGGGAAATGGAGAGAGAGGTAGAATTCAAGCATGTTGTACAATTAAATCAATCCAAAAACACTTCCTTATTATACCTTAGGCAAATTTTTCTAGAAGCAGAATGTCATTCCAACTATTACTACTAGCCCTCTCTCTTAACACAATCACAATATTCAAAAAGACCTAGCTCTAGATCTAGCAAAATTTAAATTTTTCACCAAGTTCCTAAGGTTAAGTTTCTATTCTTACTAGGCCTCTCAAAGTAGGTGCATAAAGAGTAGACAAGACCAAAGGAGGGTTCAGGTCATGGGAATAAAATACAGTAAGACGTAATGTTCACTGATTTCTGGTGCTAGGCAACTAAAGTTAAAAAAGCGAGTAATACTATAAATTTAAATTCTGACAATTGAGTCTCAAGGCCCTAAAGCTAGCTGTCTGTTTTTCACAAAGCCGAGTACTTAATTTTAGCCTCACAGAGTATTTGGGGTTTTATTGACACATACATACCAGGCCGTGAATGCAGTACAGCTCTTTGAATGATTCCCATTACAACTACAGCAGCAGACCTCCACTCCGCCCACTTTAAAAAAAGGCCTAGAATAAACAAACACAAAACCATATGGTGAGTGATCAATTCTATCACAGTACGGTATATGAAAAAGTGACATAATCCCAACAACAGTTAAATAGCTGCTGGCTTTGTACCCTGTTTACATCAGAAAATCACAGAAGGGCCAATGCAATAAGTCAGTATTAGAGCCATGCATTACTGCTTAACACACTGCTTCCTAGCACAAAACTTTAGTGTCCAAATGCAGTAACTAAATAATAAGTGAATAGTACACTTTTTTGTGCCGGTCCTAAGACAGGATGTGAACTCCTCCTAGACCTTTCCACCTTGCTCCCCGTGTGTCTTTAAGTTGGAAGACGGCAGTAAGGAGGCAGGAATAAGTGGGCCCATAATGTGTTGAGTCCACCCATGGCTGATCACAGCACATGGACATTGCCCCTGCCTTTTGATTTACAGTAAGGGATTACTTTGAGATAGAAAGAGCTAGATTCACTAAACCTTCCGATTTTGTACCAACAGTCACAAAACCAGTTTTACTGATTTTGCGATCGTTTCCAGACCCGATTCACTAAACTGCTGCCCTATCAATCTCCTATCTGATCCGATCCAACCCATGCACATTAGTAAAACCCCATGCAAAATAGCCAAGTGATTGATTCCTGCTGACTGCTTTTTAAAGTATGGTGATTTGTAATGTTTGAAATATGTTTTATTTAACATTATATGCCTGTTATTATGTAAACCGTATAAGTAATGTATGGTATATAAAATTTTAAATAAATAAATTTAGTTCATATATCTTTCATAGGAGACCTGATATCTGTCTTCCCTTACAGAACTTGATTATCACCCTAACCTAGGCTTTTCTTCTTATCCCCACTCCATAATAGGAAAACGAGTTACACTCTTTAGGTGGACTGTATACAGACCTAACCCTATTCACACAGCAGCATTAGTATTGCTTGAAAGCTTAAAGAAGTCACCAAGTCACTTATTACTTTTTAACAGAGAGCAATCTTATTTCTGGTCTAAAATTGGTGCGAAGATTTGAGATGCAGCAGAAAGCTTGCTGAGACTCACCAAGCCTAAGGACTATTATCCTATGCTGCTCATCCATGTTGGCACAAATGATATGGCTAGACATCTCACTGAACATATCAAAAGTGACTTAATGGCTCTAGGACAAAGGATGAAGCAGTTCGGTGCACAGGCAGTGCTTGCTTTGATCCTTCTTGTCATAGGTGAAGGACAAATGAGGAAAGTTGCATCTATGTGTGGCTGTGTGGATGGTGTCAACGTGAACGCTTTGGTTTTTTTAGCTCGTGGGATGATTTTCCAAGAGCCACTGAGCAGAAATGGTGTCCATCTATCAAAGAAGGGATAAATCATCTTTCCTAACAGACTGACTAATATACAGAAGAGGGCTTTAAGTTAAACTCGCTGGGGATGGGTAAGAAATGCCCCAAGGTCGTTAATAACTCAGAAATGTAAGACATGTAATAAAAGAGGGTGCTGAAAAGTTCTCAGCCCAACCAATTTCCTAAATTCCGAGGATTATTTTACCACTGTAGCTGAAAAGAGTTATTTTATTTTGCAAAGTGCCAATCTGCAGAATCACAATGCTGTTTTGACATTGTTTCATATCATCGATTGAACCATGTCAACAAAAAGTATGGAATTTTCAAATTTCCAGCAGTTAGTAATGAAACTCATGCAGGATAGAACTATTCTGGACCTGGTGCTTACAAATGGGGAAAGTGTTTCTGATGTCACGGTGGCAATCATTTGGCATCTAGTGATCATAGAATGGCGTGGTTCCATATTATGATGCAGGAGGAAAGGACTTATTCAAGACAATGGTCTAGACCAGTGATGGCTAACCTTTTTGAGCCCGAGTGCCCAAACTGCCGCACAAAACCAAAGAATTTCCTCAAAGTGCCAGCACGTCAATTAAACCTTAATAACAAGATTTTAGTATCTAAAAACTCTTTATAAAGTTGCCTGAACTATGTAACATCATTTTTAAAGGTTGGAATCTTTGTATTGTCAGAGAATCAATTTGATTCACAATCCTTTGGTTTTCATTTCAATTTATTGGCAATTTATAATGTTTTAATGATTTCATTCATGGGCCGAATACACACATACTTTTCTCTGTCGCCGCACTCTTTGACCAAAAGATTTGTAAGCCTGCAACCACGTCAAGGTAGACTCTTTCAGCAGCTCCCCTCCCTCCCCCTTACCTTTATGGCCAAGTCAAAATGATCTACCAACAATAAAATTTTAAAAACACAAAGCACGCTGTACGCAGAGAAAATGTTAATTATCATTTATATTCCGCGGGTTTTCAAAGAGGTCAAGGCAGATGACTTTATGCAATGTCACCTCAGTAACAACTATACAAAAATAGACAAATATTCCCCCTCCCTTTTTACTAAACCGCGATAGCGGTTTTTAGCACAGGGACCTGCGCTGAATGCCCCACGCTGCTCTTGAAGCTCATAGGCTCCCTGCGCTAAAAAATGCTATTGCGGTTTAGTAAAAGGGGGTCATAGTGCAAAATATAGACAGCATATATAAATTCTCAAAACGGACACATTTTGATCACTAAATTAAAAATAAAATCATTTTCCTACCTTTGGTAATTTCATCAGTCTCTGGTTGCACTTTATTCTTCTGACTGTGCATCCAATATTTCTTCCCTTTTTTTCAGCCTCCTGTATGCTTCCTCTCCTCCAGACCTCATTCCCTCCCCAAACTTTTTCTTTGTTTCACCCTGCCCCCTTCTTTCTTTTTCTCTCTCTCCATACCCCCTTTCATTCTGTATGTCTGTCTTTCTCTCTCTCTCCGTGCCCCATTTTTCTTTGTTTCATCCAGCCCTCTTTCTTTTTTTTTTTTTTGGCTCCCTGTCCCCCCTTTCTTTCTTTCTAATTGCCCTCCCCTATGCCACCACCATTGGGAAAATGCTGCCACCGCCACTGGGGAATAGGCTGCTACTGCCGCTATCGGGAACAGGCCGGCGCCGAGTTCGCCCTGCTTCTCTTCCCCACGGGGCCGACCAACTCTCGCCACTCGACGTCAATTCTAACATCGGAGGACGTTCTGGGCCAGCCAGGCAGCGATTGGCTGGCCCAGAACGTCCTCTCCGACATCAGAATTGACGCGGGTGGCGAGAGTTGGTCGGCCCCACAGGGAAAAGCAGGGAGAACTTGGCACCGGCCTGTTCCCAATGGCGGCGGTGGCACTCAAGTGGCTAAAGAGACGCAGTTTGCCAGCCTAGGGAGAACACTGAAGGGTGGCCAGCTGTGCACCCCCTTGGGGCGTAAAACCGGGGCAGACCGCTCCTACCCCCATCTTGGTATGCCACTGTCTGTACCTCACTCCCTCAACTATGACCAAATATTCTTCTTTCTTCTATTCCCCGTGTACACAACCATCTCTTTCCCTCCCTTCCTCTCTCCCAAGTCCTTGCCTTCTGTGTCCAAAAACACATTCCTTCCCCCACCTCAGCATCTCTTTCCCTCCCTTCCTCTCTCCCAAGTCCATGCCTTCTGTGTCCAAAAACCCATTCCCTCCCCCACCTTAGCATCTTTCCCTCCTTTCCTCTCTCCCAAGTCCATGCCTTCTGTGTCCAAAAACCCATTCCCTCCCCCACCTCAGCATCTTTCCCTCCCTTCCTCTCTCCCAAGTCCATGCCTTCTGTGTCCAAAAACCCATTCCCTCCCCCACCTCAGCATCTCTTTCCCTCCCTTCCTCTCTCCCAAGTCCATGCCTTCTGTGTCCAAAAACCCATTCCCTCCCCCACCTCAGCATCTCTTTCCCTCCCTTCCTCTCTCCCAAGTCCATGCCTTCTGTGTCCAAAAACCCATTCCCTCCCCCACCTCAGCATCTCTTTCCCTCCCTTCCTTTCTCCCAAGTTCATGCCTTGTGTCCAAAACGCACTCCCTCCCCCTTTTGTGTTCCCCGTTTGTCTCCCAGCCCATCTGAGCAACTTTCTCAGCAAAATGTAGCTCGAGCCGCGTAGGCTTGTCTTCTATTTTCTGCCTGTCCCGCCGCGCACACATAGCCGATCGGAAATCTTCCCCGACTTCAGCCCTGACGTCGGAGGGCGGGCTTTGCTTAAGCCCTCCCTCCGACGTTAGCGCTGACGTCGGGGAAGATTTCCGATCGGCTGTGTGAGCGGCAGGGCAGTCGGAGTAGAAGACGAGCCTCGCGGCTCGAGTTATATTTAACCCCGCGAGTCCCCCATCGTCCCCGTTCAGCTCTCTCTCCTGTGCACCCCCTGGTAGTACTGCCCTGATGGCGGCCCTGCGCGTGCCAGCTGCAAGGCCTTCGCGTGCCATAGGTTCGCCATCGCTAGTCTAGACTTCAAAAGATCTAACTGTCAAGATGGAAGAATAACTCAAGGAGGAGTTAGTTGGATGGGAACAGCTCAACAAAGTAGAACAACAGTGGGCAAAACTGAAAGGAGTTGATTGCAGCTCTTCTCTTCTCCCCTGTCTGCTCAGCTGATCGCGGGCAGGAGAGAAGAAGTATATGAATCTTTTTTTTTTTAATAAAAAAGGTAAAAAAATGGATTCAGCTATTGTGCGTATGTTGTGTGTGTGTCCCGCACATAGGCATAAGACATACGAGGGTCAATTGAAAAATTTCTGGTCTAATCAAGAAAACAACATTTTGGGGGGAAAATTACATTTATTTTTCAACAGTCTCCTTTTAACTCAAAATATTTGTTTGCTCCAACATTTTTCCAGACCTTTCATGCCTTCAGTAAAATACAAAATATCTAAACTGGAAAAAAAAAGTTTGCAGCATCTGTGACTACAGAATCCAAAGAAATTTTCTTCCCAGACAGCCATTTTTTCAGGTTTGGAAACAGAAGTCACACGGGACCAAATCCAAAGAGTATGGTAGATGGAAAGCAAATTAATTCAAACCGCAATTCATGCAAATTTGTCATTGGGATTGTTAATGTGTGAGACGATGCACTATCCTAGTGGAAGAGAACTTTCTTCTTGATCCAAATGAGGACATTTCATCTTGATTTTGGTGCTTAGATATTGTAATAAGCCAGCATAGTATTTGCCATTAATGGTTTTCTCTTTCCCACATAGTCAATGAAATTATCACGTGGAAATCTCAAAAGACGGTCGCAACCACCTTCCCAGATGATGGAGCCATTTTCACTTTCTTCGGAGTCGGTTCATCTCTTGTACTCCATTGTTTGGCTTGTTGTTTTGTTTCAGGAGTATAGTGATGAATCCAAGTGTCATTCACAGTCACAAAACTCCACAAAAGGTCATTCTAATTGCGCTTAAAATGCTCAAAACACATTTTCAAACTTTCTAATCAAACTTGTTTTTTGTCAATAGTTAGCGAACGCGACACCTATCACACACTCAACTTCTCATGTCTAAATAATTGCACAGGATGGTGTGTACATGTTCTGATGAAATGCCAGCAGCCTCTGCTATCTAGTTTAGGGTCAATCAGTGATCTTCCATAACGATTTGGTGATCTTCATCAACCATTTCATCGGTTGTTGCTGTTTTAGGATGTCTGAAGCATTCATCAACAACACTTATCCGGCCATATTTAAATTCAGCAACCCATGCTTTCACCATTGAAAATGAAGAAGACATCACCATACACTGCATCTAACTCAAATTTCATTTTAGTAGTCGATTTTCCCTTCAAATGAAGGAATTTTATTACAATGCAATATCAATTTTGTCCATTTTTTATAAAGTGAAGCAGTTGTTCACTTCAAAGGGCTGACAAGACAAAATTATACATCCGACTGACTTGAAATTCTAGCTATAGATGTTTGTCAACACCATCTATTGGACAGCCATAGAACTGTGATGCTACTCTTGCTCCCTTTCTTGGTCAGGCTGGAAACTTTTCACTTAACTCTCGTACACTCACACAACACACACACACACACACAACAGCTACTGGCAGGTCAACTGTCAGTAACATTCAGCATTATATTGTGCTGGCATATCCAGTGTCAGCAAAAGCTCCTGGGATATTATATTGTACAATCTGACCACTGGGAATGTCTGCCAATAGACTGAATGGCCCCATGTCTTACGCCCAATGCTTGGGAATATCCTTCAAGTCCTGGAGTTTCAAAAGATATGATAAAGAGAGGTGCTTGAGTATAACAAAGGAACCCAAAAAGTATGGCGAAGGACGTAAGAAGACTTGAGGCGGTCCAGAGGAGGGCGACGAAAATGATAGGAGGCTTGCGCCAGAAGACGTATGAGGAGAGACTGGAAGCCCTGAATATGTATACCCTAGAGGAAAGGAGAGACAGGGGAGATATGATTCAGACATTCAAATACTTGAAGAGTATTAACATAGAACAAAATATTTTCCAGAGAAAGGAAAATGGTAAAACCAGAGGACATAATTTGAGGTTGAGGGGTGGTAGATTCAGGGGCAATGTTAGGAAATTCTACTTTACGGAGAGGGTAGTGGATGCCTGGAATGCGTTCCCGAGACAGGTGGTGGAGAGTAAAACAGTGACTGAGTTCAAAGAAGTGTGGGATGAACACAGAGGATTTAGAATCAGAAAATAATATTAAATATTGAACTAAGGCCAGTACTGGGCAGACTTGCACGGTCTATGTCTGTATATGGCCGTTTGGTGGAGGATGGGCTGGGGAGGGCTTCAATGGCTGGGAGGGTGTAGATGGGCTGGAGTAAGTCTTAACAGAGATTTCGGCAGTTGGAACCCAAGCACAGTACCGGGTAAAGCTTTGGATTCTTGTCCAGAAATAGCTAAGAAGAAAAAAATAAAAAATTTAAATTGAAGCAGGTTGGACAGACTGGATGGACCATTCGGGTCTTTATCTGCCATCATCTACTATGTTACTATGTATTGGGATTTAGGGAGAGAAGTTGGACACAAGGGATGGTGTGGAGGGGGGGATAGAGATACTGGATAGGAAGGTAGTTGGGAAAAGAAAGGGAGAGATGGTGGACCCTGGGGTGGTGGTGAAGGAGGGAGAGATGCTGGATGAAAGGGTAGTTAAGAAAAGGTGGATCTGGGGAGGGAGACAAAAAAAAAAAAAGGAAAGATGCCAGACCTCCTGGGCAGGGAAGGGAAATGGAAGGGGAGGACAGAGATGGCAGTTAGATGGTTAGCACGGAGAAAGAAGAAAGAACGAGACCCTGGCAAGCAAGTTATCAGAAGACAACCAGAGCCTGGGACCAACAAATTTGAATAATGACCAGACACCATAAGGTAGAAAAAATAATTTTATTTTCTGTTTTGTGAGTACAATATGTCATATTTGAAACGTGTATCCTGCCAGAGCTGGTGTTAGACCACAAACATGAGCTAGGATTTAACAGAGAGAGGAAGTCTTTTTTGTTTACACCACAGCGCCAGTGTGGTTAGGAGAAGGCAAAGGGGATGAAGAGGCCCACCAGGATGTTTGAAAAAAACAAAACAAAAAACACCAAATTGGGCAGGAAAATCGAATCGAAAAACCAATTCAATAGGCTGAATTGAATCAAAAATTTTTTTCCTGAATCGGGCAGCACTACTGTACACACTCTCCTTACAACATCCCCACCCCAAAAAAAATAGTTCTGGATCTATTAATTTTTCCAAATGACAAGTAATTTTGTTTTTCAGAATAGCTTCTACCATTTTGCTGAACTTGCTTCAGTGATCTCATATGACCCTCTGAGTCCATTTTTAAATACGAATAGTATATTAGCTATCCTTCAATTCTCAGGTACTATATAGCTGAATCTTTGAAACTTAAGTCAAAGACTGCGGTAAAAATTTTCTTTCACCAAGCATCAGGGCCAGATTAATCAATAGACCCAGTAGGCATGTGCCTAGGGCCCAAAACTGTGAGGGGGCCCGCTGAAGGAGGACAACTCACCTTGCTATTTTTTTAAACAGCAATGCCCCCCCCCCCCCCCGCAGCAACAACAAACAACAACAGCAACACGGCTGGATCTGTTACTGGAAGGTCCGTGATGACTGCTTCTGCCGGTCTATCCCCCTCCAACGTCACTTACTTGCTCAGAAGCAGTCATCGTGGAACTTTCCTGTAATAGATTCGGCCGCGTTGCTGTTGCTGCAGGGGGGGCCTGTTGCAGTAGGGGGGGGCCCGTTGCCGTAGGGGAGGGTTGTTGCCAGGGGGGGGTAACCCACTGCCGTCAGCGGGCAGAGCCGTCAGCTGCAATGTTTGGAGGGGGAGGGAGAAAGGAGCATGGAAGGGTGGTGGAGGAAGAGAAAGGGAGCAGGGTGGTGGAAGGAGAGAAAGGGTCTGATGGAATTGGTGTGCAGGGGAAGGGGAGAGACATAAGGGGAAGGATACTGGATGGAATTGGGTTGAAGGGAAAGAAAGGGGGCAGATGCTGATGGAATTGGGGTACAAGGAAAGGAGAGAGACATAAGGCGGAAGGATCCTGGATGGAATTGGGTTGGAGGGAGAGAAAGGGGGCAGATGCTGATGGAGGAAGAGGAGAGAGTGAAATGCCCGACCATGGGGGTGTGGGAGAGGAGAGAGATGCCAGACCATTGGAGGAGGGAAGAGAAGATGATGGATGCCACACCAAGGGGGGGGGGGAAGAAGAGATGGAAGGGAGAGGCAGACAATTTCTGGATGAGGAACAGGACAGAAGATGAAAGGAAGAGAGTGACAAGAAGATGAGGCCAGGGGGGCCCAGTGTACTTTGCCCTCGAAGAATTAATCCTGCCCTGCCAAGCAATAGTGTCTTTGCTTTTCCCAAGCCCCTCTCGCCGAACTACCGCCTTCTACGGACTGCATGAACATTTCCAAAAACACAGCACACCAAAATTATAACTAGTCATGTTTTAATAAACTACCCGATTTAGTACTGTACTTGCAAATAGCCACCCGTCACACAAGTAGTTTCTGCCCCGGGAATAGGCGGTGCTTCGCTCTACGTGAACACGCTTCCGGCGCCCCTCCCTTTGGCCTCTTTGCTCGAGAAAAGTATCGGACGGCTGCGTGTGCGAATAAAGTACAGGCTCTGAATTAGCTGAGGATAAATTTCTATTATTCACCGAATAGTTCCTTCTCCAAGTAGTTATTTAAAACTTTCCATAGTATCGTCATTTAGGTCGAAAAAAAACAAACAAACCAAACTGGCACAGGGCAGAGGAGAAAGGGAGGCAGGATCTTTCTACCTACCAGTACGTGTGTTGAAACGCAGATGTTGTAAACTAAGTAATGGAGCTGAAGAAGAGGAACTGGTACAGCCTGCGCAGGCGCACAGCTGAATAAACCCACGCTGCTCCTTGTGACCTTGGGCAAGTCACTTAATCCCCCCATTGCCCCAGGTATGTTAGATAGAGTGTGAGCCCGCCGGGACAGAGAGGGAAAACTGCTCGAGTACCTGAATAAATGCATGTAAACCGTTCTGAGCTCCCCTGGGAGAACGGTATAGAAAATTGAATAAATAAATAAATAAAAATAAATAAAGCCTATAAGGAACTCGGGGTGAAAGAATGGTGGAATGATTGTTCGAAAGACATGGTTTGAGGAACTAGGGTCAGGGCTTAACATCCAATTTTTCTAAATGACTGGAGGTGCTAAATCTAATTGGAAATTATCCCTTTCTGAACACTATCAATGAATTTGTTCAATATTTGATGGGGAGGGAGGTGCTCAAGCTCCCCCAGAGTTGGTTCCTATGTTGGGGTGGGGGGGACCTGCCTGGAATATGCAGTTCCACTACTTCATTTCAGACTCCAGAGGAGCATTAAGGTTATGCTCCCGGCAGCTTGCATTCAAAATGAAGAAGGAAAAGCTGTGCCTGAAATGGAACAGAGAACAAATACCCTGCTCTATAATCCAGTTCCTCTTCTGTTGCTTCTGCCCCTGCCCTGATTAAGCCCTTCTGTCATCATAGTTCCACTTCCGTTTAATCTACAAATTAAACCCTGGATAGGGTAGGTTCAAAATATTTTGGGGAATAGATGCTGAAATTGTAAAAAAAAAAAAACTACTTAAACTAAAAAAGAAAACTAGTTTGTCATGGTATGAATAGATATTAAAAGCAATTTTCTGGAACTGCCTTTGATAATTATTTATAAATGCCAGAGCATCATTAATATTAATTTTGCCTCCAATTTTATGTAAATGAAGCCAAAGATGTGCTCTTTCTTATTTAGGGATACCATGAGATAATAGGATTTTTTGGTGTGTTTGGGGGGGGGGGATCTTTTATTGTAGATTTCTAGCGTAGCCCTGTTGGGCTTGAAGAAAAGTGTCATTTTTATATGTTTAAATATTATTTTGACACCCATCCCAAAGTTCATGGTTTTTCAATCTCATTGGAAAAATAGGTTTTGCCGAATTTAAAAAATATATATTTGTTTAACTTGTTTTTTTACTGAACTTTTCAAACTGCTCTCATATACCTTTCTTCACAAAACACAGAGTTTGTGATGCATTCTTAATTATCTGAGTATATACAAATATTTAATTTACTCCATGATTCTCAATATGGATTTAGAAATTATTACAACATAGAAGCACTTTTGCTGGCTTTAACAATTGAAATTCGATATATGTTGTCTAAGGGTAAAGAAATGGTATTGCTTCATTTTGACATGTTGGCCATTTTGACATGTTGATAGGGTTAATCATAATATGTTACTCTCTCAATTTATCTGAGCTTGATTTCAGTGTTAGTTTTTAATACAATATACCACAAACGTTTTGAAACCGTGGCACACTAAATGTGGGGCCATGGTTGGAGGGCATCTTCTGGAAGTGCATGGACATCGATGCAATGATGTCACGCGCATCATCACATCGAAATCTGCGGATATTCTCCAGCCATGGCCCTGAGCCTCCTATTACTGCCTGTGTGTGGGAAGGGGGTGCTGGAGAGGGAGAGGTGCCAGCTGACTAGGATGTACCTCTCACTGCGAGATCCTCACGTGTATCGTGGCACACTGGGATCTGCCATAACACACAGTTTGCAATACACTGGTTTAATAGACTTTATTCGGTGTTCAAAGATGACGTAATTTTCTTTTTTTTTTTTTTTAACCTCCCTGTGGTGTTCCACAGGGTTCTTCATTACTTTACAACACCTATATGAGCTAATTTGGAGCTATACTGGAAACAGATGAAGGTATATTCCTAAGCAGATGATATCTTTATACTTATTCCAGTGAGTAAGGTTATAGATCTTACATTTCTCAAGATAAATAGCTGCATAACAAAAATTAGTTTGTTGGCTAAATCCAAGGTGTTCTGATTTAACCTGAATATTGACACTATTCCAGCTCAAGTTGTCATGATACAACTCAACTTCTTATAGGAGTGTAGGAGCTTTTACTGCAGTGGCCAGCAATAAAAAAAACTCTAACATGGCTTGATAAAAGGGGGCCTATGTCTCAATTAGACTATTGTAATTCATTACAGTATATGTGAGTAATACCCAAATACAGCTTATTAAAAATACAGCTGCTAGAATAATCTTTTATAGGTCAAAATTTGATCATGTGACCACTCTGCTTGTTGATCTTCCTGTTGGAGCACAAATAGTTTTTAAATAATTCTGTTTAGCTTTTAAAGTATTGGAAGGCATTGACCCAGTTGATCCAATATTTACTGTACAAATGTTAGGAACTTATAAGCGTGCTTTGCAATATCTTATTCTTAAAGGGATAAAGAAGTTATTTCTCTAAAAAGTCTTTTAAATATCAGCTGGTCAAAAGTTGGAATACATTACCATTGAATATTCAGATTTGTTAAAATTATTTTTAGTTTTACAAGATATTAAAACATTTTTTTTCTAAATTTTTACTATAAACTTTATATGTGAGGTTTTTTTATTTTATGATCTTTTGGTATATAACTGTTTAATTTTGTTCAATTTCTTGATTAATTAATTAGTTTCTTGATATGTAAACTCCCCTCAAACCTTGTTTGGGGATTTAGTGGGCTATACTTGTATCCATCATCAAAAGTGGTTCTTCATTTCCAGCATGCACTGTATTAAATAGAACATAATAAATCCCCTTTAGGGATGAGATACTTAGGATTCTTGGTTTCAGATCAGACAGGACAGATTACATGTCCCAGCCAGTAGTGTAGTTAGCCTATTTTGGGTGGGCAAATTTTTCTCTGCTCCTCTTCAAAATATAAATACTTTAGCTAATGAGGTTCCCTAAGCTTCCGAAGGTGGCCAAAAATCTTCCGAAGGTGGCCAAAATTCCCTTTTACCAAGTTTGGCAGGTAGCAGCAATGTCCCTGAGCCACAGATGCCAACACCCCACACATGCTTAGTTATCAGTAGCTCAAGGATGCTGCCACTAACTGTAGAGCTTAGTAGAAAAGAGTTTTGAGTGCCTTTAAAGGAGGTCCTCAACTGGTGATGCTTGGGTATCCCCACCAGCTACTACAAGGGTCAGGGCCAGTGTCAGATATGCTAAGGCCCAGATCAGAAAATAAAGGAGGAGGGCCCTTCCCCATCCAATCTCCCCACCTTTCATTATTAATACATTGACAGATCCTCACCAAATAGAGAACAAATTAGAGATAAAATTATGTACACAAAAATTGAACTGGAAACCCCAAGAAGTTAAACTTGGCATGTACTGCAACACTGGAGAAATAAAAATAGAAATGTACAAATTATATTGCGATGATGGAGTAGATAAAATTGAAGGGGGGTTGCACTAGATGTTAAAAAGGGAATTGAATCAAACAAAAATAAGCATTCTTCATGACATAGATAGAAATATAATGTTTGAAGGGAAGAAATATATAGGTAGGGCTGTACTGCTGTCCCCCAGGACAGAATAAGCAGACAGACGAAGAAATGTTTACAGAGATTAGGAAAGCTGGCAAACTGGGCAACAGTATAATAATGAGTACAATGAGTCCTGTGACTGACAGCCTATTACAATGATTTGAGGGGGAGTCTTAAAGATGGTTTTTGGGCAGTTTGGTGATTACCCTAGTCCCTGATATCACCACATTATGGGGGTTCCTGTGCTTTTCCCAGGCTGGTTTTCTTTCTAAATTGCACCTACGATGGCCATCTTGGTTTTTCCCGATTTGAATTTAAAGTTATATTTTGCCTTGATAAGCTTCGTTTTTGCAAAAAATCCACTCATATGGACTCAGGGCAGGATACTTCAGATTTATGCCCTTTTGCGGTGTCCAGCAAAACAGTTGTGTTCCCCGTGTTGTGCAGCGCAGGAGAGGGACAAGGTTTGCTACATAGGAGTTTTCTCCTTCCTTTGTTTTTTTGTGTATAATAAATGCACCCCTGAGCACAGTAACCCAGAAAGAATCCATTCTGATTGAAATGGAGGTAATTGCAGCACAGCTAACAATTTTGTTAGCATGGAAACAAGTAGAACAACCTCCTGTGGCAATGGTTCTTTCTTACAGCTCTAAGGTTAGAGAGAATGGAGAAGTTCTAGCAAATTTGGACACCTTACATCAAATGGTTAGAGAATCAGAAACAGCAAAATATGTGATTAAACCCTGAATTAACAAAGTATCTGGTATTGTTATTTCTGTTGGCAGAGTAATGGGCATATAGAAGGTTATACCCTCACAGTGATGCAAAGTGGTGAATGAAGAGGAGTGGGGCAAGGGAAGGGGGAATGAAACCAATGAGTTGTTCAATAAGACATGTTGCATGAGTTTGTTTGCATTGAATTGTTGAGAATGTTATGGCTGAAGAATGTCTTAGGGACTGGGGCAGGAGGATGATGTTCTTATTTGGGATTATTTGTACAGACCTAAGTAATGCTGACTCAAGATGAAATATAATAAAATTGATATTTTTTTTTAAAAAGGGTCCCAATAATTTGATGATATATGAAGTGATGTTAAAGTAGAAATTAACTGTATCTTATGTTACACTTATTGAAAGTTTAAAAATGAATAAAGATTTTTTTTTTTTTTAAAAAGGGTCCCGGTATCTATGACTTTTCCTCATCTGATTGGTCATGTAAGATCTTTTGTGAAGCTTGATGCACAGAGTCATGCTATAAGTGGGCCTTATGTGGTGAAACTGACACTCTTCCAAATTGTGAAGCAGTGTAGTACTGCAGTTGAGTAGGTGGCAAGTCAAAAGCGCACTAGACAAAAGCGTGCGGACAAATGCGCGAAGACAAGTGAGCGCAAGACAATTGCGTGCAAGGACAACTCCATGCAGGACAATTCAGCTCAATGACAGATAAGCGCATTTGTCCGCGCGCTTTTCTCTTGCGCACATCTGACTATGAACCGTTGAGTATTCTGTACACTGATAGCATAACATCTGTGGTTGGCATGATGTGTCCTTCACATTCAGAATGGCACTTCCCACCTGGGGTCCTTGCTTGGTGGGATGTTAGTGAATAATTTTCACTTGCTTTAAAGCTATCTCAGCCATCGGATGGTTTCAAATTAGAAGTGATAAAAGACATTGAAGAGCACAATAAGGGAGGTTGCCCAGGAGCCTAATTATATGGTCTGTTTTTGATCCTCAAACTTGTCTGAAAAGGAGCATGAATTTAAAAAAAGACAACATAACATATTGACAAGTTTTGAAGCAAAACCAATGTAGGTCTTCTATTCAATGTTTTCTAGGAACAGCACTCCCTATGTATAAGGCCTTTCCACCTGTGAAAAGCATATTGATTTAAACGTACTGAGGATTCTGCCTTAACTCCCTAATAATAATGCACTGAATGCATCTGTCTGAGCTCAAATCATTTTCCCATGTCACTGAAATAAAAGCCAAACAAAATCATAAAATGCATTATGGGAAATAAAGATAACAACAAAAGGTTCAATGCTTTGCTGATCTGCAAATGACATCCAACCAGTTGTTGAAGGAATTGTGATACTGTAAAAATATCTACAGTTCCTTTGTAGGAACCAGCAGGATGAACTGATGAGAATCAAGGAGAAAAAGCTCTTAGATAATTCTTTTTATTAAGTAACTATTAAAGGGAAGTAAAAGAAGAATAAACGTTCAGAATATTTTGTTAGACTTTCAATAAATATTTATGCTTGTCTCGAAAATTGATTTTTAGATGTATTTACTTATGAATTATCATTATTATTTGGCCCTTAGACAATAGAGATCTCCCAAAGACACAGTGTGTGGAGAAATTAACGAAGGTCTGTGCAACTGTACATTGAATATTACTTCTGAAACTCAAACTATGCTTTTGTCACTCAAACATGTGCTTAGTGATGTCATGGGTAAGAAGTCTGAAGCCTGATTATTTATTATCAATTTCTTCTGTTTGGATTATAATAAGGTATAAAAACATTATGATGAATTCTCTGAGTAAAGATGTTGGAACTATAGGAGACCTAAATCTAGAAGACAAAGATTTAATTGTAAATATATCATGGGACCACTTTAAAATATAAAGGAGAATTCATTTAATCCAAGGGATCTTTGGTTAGGTCTTAGTTACTTGGGTAAATCTGGCAAATTGTGAAAGTACGGTAATTTCCATTCCATGATGAAAGCACAGTGACAAGGGAAGGGTCATGAGGATATTTTGAAGAGAGGATGTGTGAGACAGAAGCTTCCTCCATCTTCTTATGTACTCCCATCTAAATAATTTCTGTGGTCAGTTTGGTAGAACAAGATAATTAAACTATTTCAAGAAGCTTTAGGAAATAAACTGAGAAGAGCTGTCAAACCTACTGCCTCTCCACAAACAACAAAAACTAATGCAGAAAATCCCAGGCTGCAAAAGGGCCCATGCGGAAATGGTGACTTCAGATACAGAGGAACAAGATAGTGTTACTTTGCCTGATAAGACTACTGTCAGAAGACCTCAAATGCTAATCTATAAGAGATGTAGCAGTCAGACCAGTGGTAGATGTAAAGCAGAACTTAAAAATACTAATATAGGAGTTTATAATATGGAAGAGCTCATTTCAGCAGAAAAGGCTCCCAACTATGACAAGAGTGACACAGATTTAAAAAAACAACAACATTAAAACAATCATGGAATAACTTCTAGGTTTGGAACTAAGATCTAGATGAAATATACAAACTTCTACTGAGAAAGTATATCATTAGATGGGAAATTTGAATGGCGGGTAAATATTCAAAGCTAGAGGTCACAGCCACCATTTTTAAACCAGAGCTGCCAGGGACAGGAGCAAATGGGCTTTGCTTCTGCCCCAAAGACCCACTGGACCACCACTGAAGTTAAAGTATGCCCAAGGAAGCCTACTGAGATGGGGGGTGGGCTTCTGTTGTTGGGGATTCTGGGAGGGGAGGTATGGTCATGTTAGGGGAGGGTTTGTCATGGTGGTGGGATCTGGGAGGGAATATTGGAATCAAGGATGGGGGTTACCTGATATCCCCGTATGCAGGTCTTGGACAGTATTTAGCTTTTCTTCACACAGGTCTCCCACAAGCTCCACTGTTATTCAAAACTGTCATCCACTAATCACTGGCCAACCCATTCTATTAGTATTCATATTAAAAGTACTTGACTGTCATTTGGATTTGAAACTGACTTTTGAAGTCCAATTTTCATCCATAGTCAAATTCTCTAAGCATATGACCGCGCTTTTAGTTATCAATAAAATATGCCGTACTAATATGTGGAAAGGCAGCATCTGAAACCTCTAAAACTTCATCCAAATAGTTTTTAAACATTGCAACTGGAGTTACATTGGAAAGATAAGGAAAATTTAATATTCCCCAATTCTTATTTTGCATAAAATTTTCAAAAGAAGAACATTTTTGTGATTTCAGTTGCTTTTGCCAAAGGCTGTTTCCAGTAGAGAGAAGGTGGAAAAGCTGCTAAACTTGGAATGGCATTTGAAACAGCAGTTGGGAAACACAGAAAGTAACCCCTGATATCATCATAGATTTAATCAGCATTTAAAAGAGCTTTGGGTTTTCTTATGATGTTCTTTTTCATATGGTATTTTTTTTTTCTTATTCCTTATGGGTAAGTTGAAAATCAAGAATAGGGCCTTTTTACTGGGTTCACAAGTGTCTTGTGGAAATATAAATGTTTGGCATGGCTAAAAGAGCTGTTAGTACTTCCTCCCCTGTCATTCCAGCTAATTCATCACAGTTGTCTGTCAGGAGCCTTAGTTAGTACAAGGAGTGTCCTTACTCCTCCTATACCTGGAGCTTTCTGTTTAGACCTTGGAAAACTGTTTTATCAGGTTGATTCCCCCATCTCCAAGCTATTAATGCTTTGGGTCAAGCAGCATCAACTGGTTCTCCTGCTGTGTTAAAGATGTGATACCTGATGCCATCTGAAGGTAAGGAGTCAGGTGAGGAGTCCCTCAAAGAGATATAGGCTGTTGTGAGGAGCTTACCCAAGATGGCGGCTTGAACGCAGCCGTGGAGACGCCATCAGAGTTCTGCAGATAATTTTCCTTGACTGGAATTTATGGTCAAAAGAACACCAAAGATCCGGGTTTTCCCGGATGAATCTGCTGTAACGGCAGGGCCAATGGACGCGTTTGTGGCACGAGGAGTCTGAACTCAGCAACCAGAAGGATCCTTAGCAATGAGTGACACACAGACTGAAACATGTGATCTCTCTCTCGAGGGCACCACCTTGTCCCCGGAGGAGCATAGTCCTATGGTTCACCCCGAGGCAACAGGATGACAGATGGAGGAGGAACCGGCCCGGGATGCTCCTTGCCTGACCCAGCAGAGTGTGGATAATGGCTCTGCATGGAGGGCTGAGGAGGCTGTTTCAACAATGTTGCAGCGTTCGGAGAGTGAGATGGAGCAGGCTACTAGAGCTTTCCTCCTGACAGAAAAGAAAGCTGCTGAGACTACAGGTACATTATTTCCTACAGAGGGCTTGGGGAGCAGTATTATTCCTATGCAAAGGCTGAAGGAATTCAATATGGAAACGCTTTGGGAGGCAATTAAAAATTTGCAACTCACTTTGGGAACTCAATTCCAGCAACATTCACAACATTATACAGCAGTTTTATCTGAAAATTTGGATATAAATAATAAAGTTTCATGTCTTGAGAGCAAAGTGGATGAACATGGCTCCAGAGTAAAAGTAGTTGAGACCCAGGCTTAACTTGGATTAAGGACAGTGGGAATCTTCATTTCAAGATAGAAATGCTGGAGAATGCCACCAAGAAATGTAATCTTTGGATTATAAACTTTCCAAAAAAAGTTTCCTTTATCAGCACATGACATGTTTAAAAAATATTTAACTGAAGTTCTTAAGGTTCCAGAAATTTCATATCCACCTCTCTCAAAAATTTATTACCTTCCTAAGAGACTTCAATCTCAAAATCCTAACCAGCAGAATTTATCTGCTGATTGTTTGGATTTAACAAATTTCTTAGAGAGGTCAGAAACTGAAGCGCAAGATACAGCTACGTTGCTGGTACAGTTCGCTATAGATTCAGACAGGGAATGGATGTTAAAATTATTTTTCAAATATAAAGATGTTCCCTTTATGTCTAATGTCATAAGGATATTCCCTGATGTATCTCGTACTACACAAAAGAGAAGGAAACAATGTCTCATTCTGAGACCCCAGGCATTGCAGTTGGACGCAACATTTGTCTCGAGGTACCCCTGTAAATGTGTTATGGTCTATAAAGATAGCCGATATCTTTTCTATGAACCACCACAGCTCTCTAGATTTATATCTGCCCACGGGCAATCTGTAACTACAACGTGAACCTGTTTAAGTATAAGCTCAGAGAGGATATGTTCTGACACCTACTAGCTCCATCTTATTTTTCTTTTGTTAACGTTTCCTTTTAAATTTTCAGTCTATTTACAACTCCTCCATCACTTTTTGAGAACTAATTATACTTTGTGACTTATTATTTCATTGTTTAAATTTCCAGTAAGAAGTTATTCTTGTAAGGAATATTTCTGTTAACACTGTATTTTTTTCTTATTTGACTGATGATTATGTCAAAAGTTTAAATAAAGAATAAAAAAAAAAGGTATAGCTTGTGAACCAAGGAATTGATTGAAAGCACAGTGACCCAGTTATGTAAATTTTCCTTTTCTGCTACATAAAAATTTGATGATTTTAAGCAGAGGATCAATTCTATTGAGATGAAAACCCAGAGGTTGAAATCCTAGGTGTCAGAACTAAGGGCTCCTTTTATGAAGCCGCGTTAGTGGTTTAATGCACGTAATAGCGTGTGCTAATTTGCTGGCAACGCTAGCCGCTGCTGCCTCCTCTTGAGCAGGCGGTAGTTTTTCGGCTAGCGCGGGGGTTAGCGCGTGCTAAAATTGTGTGTGCAATAAAGCTGCGTACACAGCTTCGTAAAAGAAGCCCTAAATTCTATTGGGGTTTCAGGGATTAAAGACAGGCTGGTGTTATATAGGGAGTTCAAAGATGCGAAAAATCAACTGCAAGCCAGGAATCTGCAATGTTTTAACTTTCCATCAACTCATTTGTTTTCTGCTGAAATATAATTGAGGAATTATTTTCATGACCCTGCCCAATTTTATTTATTTATTTTTAGTATTTATATACCACTTATAGCCTAAGTGGTTTACATTCAGATACTCAAGCATTTTTTCCTATCTGTCCTGGTGGATTCACACTCTACCTAATGTACCTTGATGCTGTTTGCGTCAAAAGAGATTAACAGCTGAGCTGCTTTTTTGCCATGGTTATATGCTGTGGATGTAGATGTGCAGGTCTCAGGTGCAGTTAAGGGTATACAGTAGCTGTTTCGGGCTGCTAGCATGTGGTTCTGGGAAAAAGGAGGGGAGCACAATCATTTGGAATCGGACGATGCGGAAACGTGAGGCAACCTTCGGGAGGAATTTTGGGTGCGTTCTCAGCACCGCATGATCATGGAGGAACTGCATGTATGGTGGGTATGTCAGTAAGGCTTGCAGTTCGCTGATGCACCTCACTGACATGATAGCAATGAGAAAAACTGTATTCCAGGTGAGGAATTTTACATGTGCGTCCTTCATGGGCTTGAAGGGTTGTTCTGTTAGACTGTGAAGTATAATGCTGAGGTCCTGAGCTGGAGGGAGTGGCGAGCTGGTGGGTAGAAGTTCGCCAGACCTTTCTTGAACTTGGTCATAAGTGCGTGTGCTGAGAGAAGCCTGCCTCTGGTTTCATTGTGGAAAGCTGAGATGGTGCTCAGGTGTAACTTTATGGAGTTTGTTCTCAGTCCGATAGTGGATAGGCTGAGTAGGTATTGGATGACTGCCAGGATTGGGCAGGTGAAGGGGTCTTTCCCTGGTGAGGTGCACCAAGTGTCAAATCTTTTCCATTTGAGAGTGTAGGCCTTTCTTGTTGCCAAGTGGCTAGCTGTTAGCAGGACTTCAGTCACTTCTGGCAGCATGTGGAAGAGGACCAGGGTTAGATTTTCAACATCCATCCTGAGAGGGATAGGGTTCCTAGACTGGGGTGCAGTGTGCATCCCTGATCCTTTGTGATGAGGTCTGGGCAAAGCAGGAGTCGCACTGGTGGTTGTGTTGCTAAGCGTTGCAGGAAAAGGAACCATGCTGTGCTAGGCTGTTATTTCTGCTCTTTTAAAGAATTTCCTGTCCAGCTGGAGCCAACTTTTACACCCCTCCTATCTTCACCCAACTGCTGTTTCAGTGGCATCCTTGAACAGGGACCACAGAGGGTAACTCACCTTGAAATATGATATGTGTGCATCCTGCATCAGACCAGTAGGTGTCACAATTGTACAGTGTTTGAGAATCTCTTCCATATGGAAACAGCACCCTGCAAAAATTCTGACTTACATAATGCAAACAATTGTATATCCAGAAATATTCAGCCTATAGCATTTTTTCTGCATGTTACAGACACAATATTTCTGCTGACTCATATGTCATATGTAATAAAGCCTGCTGGAATGCTTTAATCTATTCATCTCATACTGTGTACAGTATCATTCCTCTATATCCCTATGCCCCCCCATGCCCAGCATCTTCCTTCTGCTTTCTTATGCTCCCCCCTGTCTAGCCATCTTCTCTAAGTGGAGAGGAAAGCGGTGATGGAATTTTAAAAACATGGGATAAACACAAAGGATCTCTAATTAGAAAACAAATGGTATAAATTAAAGAACTAAGGTCAGTATTGGACAGACTTGTACAGTTTGTGTCCCATATATGGTGACTTGGTGTAGGATGAGCTGGGGAGGGCATCAATAGGAACTCCACTAACTTGAAACATGAGGACGTTACAGGCCAGACTTTACAGCAGATATCCTGCAAACAATAGCATGGTTGGATAGGCTGGAGTGAGCTTGGATGACAACTTCATCAGTTGGAACCTTAGGCAATACCAGGTGGACTTTATTCTATGGCCCAGAAATATCAAAGAAGAGACAAGTTAATTTAATCATGTATTTTTAATGAGAATAACTGATGGGCAGACTGGCTGGACTGTTCAGGTCTTCATCTGCCGTCATTTACTGTGTTACTATGTGGTAGACAATAGTGTGGACCTCTACTACTGTCTCCTGCATTTAAAAGGTAGCCGCACCACCGCAGATGCAGCAACTCCAGGGACCAGGGCGAAAAGACAGAAGAGAAACGAAAGAGAAATAAAAAGTGTGGATGTGTGTGCCTGGGTGGGTGCTGTTGGGATGCTGGATGGACTGTGAGGGGGGTGCTTGGTGAGGTTTGTGGTGTGGGCGTGGGATGGCAGATGTGTGGTTGATTGGGGGGGTTTTAACACAAAATGTCAATTGTGATGGACGTGCACTACTGGGGTTTTTCTTTGTACCGTGTATTTCTCTGATTGGCCTTCTCTTTTATGTTGTTCCCGACTGTTGTCGATGGCTATGTTCCGGCTGTTTGCCCATGGATGTATGTTCCTTTGCAATTGTTAATAAAGATATTGAAAAATAAAATAAAATAAAAGGTAGCCGCTACAATAAAACCCGTCTGTTAGCTGCCTAATGTGGGAGTGGGCCAAATTTGTGTGTGACATAGTCAGGTGGGAGTGTGGCTGTTCATGTGTCAGTTGTCAGGATTGCCAGTAGTGCAGCCAAACTTACTGCCACTTCATGAAGAGGATGTATGTGTAGCTGCACTTCTGGCAGCCCTGCCCCACCCCAACACCCAACTACTGGCAGTTTAGCAGTGCAACTGCCAATTTCCGTGGCTGTGCAGCACACCCTGGGCCTGCCTGACTTCCAGCCCCCCCCCCAAGTCTAACTCCCCTCCTACCCCCAATTCCCCTAACCGGCATTAGCCTTCCCCAATCCTCACAATTATGTCAGTGGATCCTGCCAGTGCAAACCCTTTCCACTTCCAGAAAAGGACCACCCCTGCCACTAAAATCCCACCTCCTGTGCTCTACCCTCTCCCTACCCTTCCCAAGACCTACCTAGGGGGTCTAGAAATCCAAACATGAACCTACCAGTGGCAACAGTCCCTATCCACTGCTGTTTTGGGTCAGATCTCCTCCAAAATGGCTTCAGCACCTCCTCCAAATTGGCATCAGACCATAACAGTAGTCTCTGTTTTGGAGGAGATGCTGACCCAAGTGGCAGCACAAAGGGCATGGTTGCAGAGTTTGCACTAGCAAGGTCCACTTACAACATTGTGAAGATAGGAGGAACTACTGCCAGCATTGGAAGGACTGGAGTGATTGATGGGTGAGGGGTCATGGCTTGTGTTGGGGGTCAGGGAGATATGTGGGGAAATGGGTTAGGGGAGTGGGATGCACTACATGTAACATGGTGCCCCTGTGGTAACCTTCTGCCCTGTGTGGTGAAGTAGTGGCCTAGTGGTTAGAGCAGCTGCCTCGGCACACTAAGGTTGTGAATTTGATTCCCACTGCAGCTCCTTGTGACTGTGGGCAAGTCACTTAACACTTCATTGCCCCAGGTACAAAATAAGTATCTGTCTAAAATATGTAAACTGCTTTGTATGTAACCACACAGAAATGCAGTATATCAAGTCCCATGCCCTTTACCCTTTAAATACAGGGCAGAGAGTGGCCAAACCCCCTGCATTTACAACACAGCCTTTGCACTTACTGCACAGTAAATTCTGTGATAACTGAGTGAGAAGTGCAACATTTACCACACTGTAGTAAAAGGGCTGCTTGAAGTTGATTGCTGAGCTGAAATTGTTATAAAAATCCAGCATTGTTCTGCATATAGAAGCAAAAGAAAAAGTCAACAAAGACAAAGTCAAGCAGCATAAGAAAAGATCAACATTCATATTCATAGGACCCCTGAGAAGGCGTGTTCGTCAAAACACGGACCGTGTTGGGGCCCCTTCACATTATGCATACGTGGATTGTTTCTATATTTTCAAGAAGAAACAAAAACCAAAGTGGAGAAATGATGCTCCCGAGATGGACTTTATTAATATTAAAATAATATTAAAACTTGGCAAACCACATAAAGACCTCTAGGACGCAGTCCGCTGAAAAGCTTTGGACCCTGGACCCAACATGGTCTGTGTTTCGACAGAATGTCTTCTTCTGAAGTCCTATGGTAAAGATACGTGGATAAAAGTGCCAGATGGAAATAAACTGTTCCGTAGAAGCATCAAGAACATCTTTTTCCACAGTTTCTTTTGTTTTGGTTTCTGCATATAGTAGACCTGCTTTGATATCACTGCTTCTCTTCCTTTAGTGTAACCGCTGTTAAACAACAAAATGTATATCTTTTGGATTCTGGGACACTTCAGTCTAGTGTTGGAACATTGGTGCCTTCAAGCAAGTGTTTATTTTAAATGGCCACCCTAAATACATTAGAACACAAGAATCGCCATACTGGGACAGACTGAAGATCCATCAAGCCCAGTTTCCTGTTTCTAACAGTGGCCAACCCAGGTCCCAAGTACCTTGCTAGATCCCCTTGCCCATTTAAATACACACTGACATGTAAAAACAACTCCACATAGCCCAATGCCTACACCCACACAAGCACCATCGACTCTCAGCACACACATACAACCAACCTTATATTGCAATTGTTTTAGTCGTATTGCTGAAATTGTGTTTATTTAAAAATCTGCTTTTCTGTGGGAATTATGAGATGAAGAATGTTGGCAGCCCTGCCCCACCCCCAACACCCTCCTATAAAACAAATATGCATGGCACACACACACAGGTTTGAGCATGTTACAACATGTGTCTAGTAATATACAATAAGACAGACAAGAAATTAAGAGTATTTACAAAATATGCATAAATGTTTGTAGTTTGTTGGTATTTTGTATAGAAAAGTATTCCGGTAATATTCTATATTTCTATTCTATATATTTGAATTTTGCTGTGTTATGTTTTCATATGTTGTTGTGAATGTATTATTTTGATTTATGAATTACTTTTGAGTTGGACTAAGTCTAAGAAAGATGGTATATAAATAGAAGTGGTTTTATAAATACTATCAAAGCAGTCCCTGTAGTGCAGGGAAGGGTCCAGTTAAACCTCTCCCCCCATCTCCCCCTCCCCACTGTAGGGACAGAGACAAAGCAAGGCACTGTATTTACCTGATGCAACTTCCCCCAATTCTGTTCTTTATTTATTCTCCCCACCCCTGGCAGACAAAGAAAATAAAAAAGAATAATCTCCTATTACCAGAGTAAAATTGTCTTACCATAAGCTGCAAAATCAGGAGGCTCTTATCACAAGACTTATTAGCCCGGGCAACAGGAACTTCTCCAGCTGCTGTTGGGGGTTGAGGGGGGATGCATAGCTGCCCCATATGGTGTCAGGCTCCATCCCAATAAAATATTTTGCCAATCCGGTTCTAGATATCACATCAGCCTCAGGGTGACCCAAACCCTGTCAAATCCATTCAGTCTTGGGGCCAGACTCTGATCTCTTCCTCAGTACACAATCTGTTTAACACTCTCCCCTCCAATCAGCCAAGGTGATACAATTAATTGGATGTCATCTCCTGATGCTGCAGGGCCTTTCATGCTGAAAGCTGCTAAATCTTGTAGCTTTTATCACAAGACTGGCCTAACAGCAGCAGATGACATCCATCTATGGGAAGGATACACAGTGAAGAGTACTGGAGCACTGAAGAGCAGGTCATTTTGAGGCTGTAATAATCCGGAGCACAAGAGTTAGGAGAAAGCTCTGGGAGAGAGTGGAGGGGAGGGGGAATAACATTGAGAGGATTAGAGGAGAAAGGAAAAGCATCTGAAAGAACTGAGAAGGGGAAAATATCTAGATTCTAGAACGCTTTAGAAATTGGGGAATGCCCTCTATAGAGAGAGTAAAGAGGGCTGTTTATAACGAAAAGGGGTGAGCAAGAGGGAGGAATGTCCAATTGGACTGGAAAGGGGTTGAGAGGCATTATAAAGAGATGGAGAAGTGGGGGAAATAGGTCTGGGGAGGAACTGACACAGGAGATATGGGAAGCTGGTTATGGAGTAAGAGAGAAGAAAGGGGCTGTTTGCTAGGAGGATTATGTAACAGGGAATGAGCTGTAGCTGGTGAAGGAACAAGAGAGTCAGAGGAAAGTAAAAGTGGGCTTGAAGTTGGTAGGAATGTCAGTATGGACACCAGAAATGGGGAACTAGGAAATAGGTGAAAGACAGAGGGGGAGGTTAGGGAAAGAGAGATGGGGCAGTGGGAGGGTTGGAAAGTAGATGATAGAAAGCTGGTAAATAGGTGATAAGTGCAAAGAAAGAATAAGAACTGAAAAGTGAGAGAAGGGGGGAATGAGGGTTAAATCACATGAGTAGAAAGGCACAGAAGAGATTAATGAAGAAAAATAGATGACAGGGACAATGTCAGAGACAGATATGGAGAAATTACAAGGAGACCCAGGAAAATAACAGAAAAAAAAGATTAAAACAGGAATGTGGAACAGAGAGATTGAAATCTAGTTCCAATTAGAAAATGAAAAAAGGCAAAGCAAAATAAAACAAAATGCCAGATAACAAATGTAGAAAATAACAACATATTTTAAATCAGCTTTGTGAAATATGCGTCTCTTCTGTTCTTATTTTTTTGTAATTCTGTTTCTCCTGTTCCACAATTGCACTGCTTATCAAATCTATTTTTTAGGATGAGGGGGTATTACCATTTCAGTTTTTGTTGGCATGTTAGTATGGTGTTTTGTTTTGGTTTTTCAATAAATTTTGTTATTCAATTAATTTCTGAGTAACAGAAATCCAAACAGTAAAAAATAGAGCACATATAAATAACCACCAAAAACAATCTCTAGAAAAAGATAACATACCCCCTTTCTAAATGCCCTCACCTATGTCTCCCTCCCCCCATGCCTCCCCCCATCCTGTAACCAAACAGCAAATAATGCAACTTGGGTGCAAACACCATGGCTTTGCCATTGATCCCCCACTTTCAACTACCTTCTCCTTCCCTCTCGGCTACTAGAACACCAAGATGGACCCATTCCTCCTGTTCTGGATTGCAATGCCTATGATGCCTATCAGACAGTTTTTCCAAGTCTCTGATTACTTTGAGTTCGGTTTTAATTTGTAATCTTAATCTTGTGAAGCAACTAAAGGTTCCAGCACTTTAGTTATCTCTACAGACTTTTTATTCTAATCTAATCTTCCAATTGTGCATCATTTTGGCCTGCTGTCTTAGGCCTACTTGGCCTCACTGGTCTCATCCGGACATCCCTCTTCGGAGGTCCCACTCTGGGTCCCTATTTTTGGCAAATGTCTCAATGCTCTGGAACCTCTCATGTCGATAACTGCCGTTGCCTATCTGCAAAACACAACCAAAATCTTTCTGAAACACACCGAGAGTCACCTACCAAGCTTCCAGCGGCGTCAGCACACACCGACAATCAGATCCGGGCGGCTTTCCCGCAGAGGAGAAAATCCTGCAATCACCGTGAGCCTCATCTGGGGCAGCCTCCTTGGAGCGGCTGAGACACGGGCAGTGTGTCTGGGAAGGAATACATGGATAGGAGACCATCGCAGGGGAGAAGACATAGGCATCTTGGGACTGTAAGCCCTTTTTCTGGAAACGTTATCCCTCCACCTAAACTTACTTGGTCCACTTCATCAATGACGCTGAAACCGTGGATTGAAGACAAAGTTTTTTAAAAAAATTTTTATTTTTCTTTCCAGCTTATGATCTATCTTTAATCTTATCTATTGTTTTGCCTTTTGTCTTTGTTTTGTTCTATTTCTATCATTTAAATTTCTCCAGAATTCTACTGTTCAACGGTTCTCCCTTCTGCATCTATTCCTTCTCTCCTCTCTTCTACCTTCCAAAGTATCTAGATCAATGCTGTCTTGTTAAAATGTTTATTTTTATTTTATTTTTCCTCTATCTCTACTTTTCACTTCTCTATTACCCTCCAGGTACTTTAGTTAGATTGTGAGCCTTCGGGACAGTAAGGGAATTTTTCAAGTACCTTTCTTATTTTTAATCTTAATGTATATTTTCTGTAAACCGCTTAGAACCTAACGGATGTAGCGGTATATAAGAAATAAATTACATTACATTACATTACATTACATATCTATAGAGGCTCAAGGCGACAGATCAAGGAGGAAGGAGGAAAGTAGTAGGGAATGGGGTATGGAGAAATAAGAGAGGGGACCCAGAAGAAGGGGGAGTTACATAGAAACTAAGACTGTTAGCTGGCAAAGAGGTGAGTCTAGAGCTGAATGTAGTGTAATTTGTCTCTGTCCTGATAACTTCTGGTAGGTCATTCCAGGTTTTTACACCCAGATAAGTTTTAGCATAGAGTGGAAAATTCGCTTGTAGTGGAGTTTTTTTGTGGATGGTAGATTTAGTTGGATTCTGTTAAGGATTCTTTTTTATGTCGACCAAACATTAAGGGCTCCTTTTATGAAGGTGCGCTCAGCGTTTTAGCGCACACACCGGATTAGTGCGCGCTATAGTGTGTGCTAGCCGAAAATCTACCACCTGCTCAAAAGGAGGTGGTAGCAGCTAGCGCGTGCTATTCTGCGCATTAAGGCCCTAGCGCGGCTTTGTAAAAAGAGCCCTAAATATCTTTATTCATTTTAAAGCTAACAATAAGTATAACATATTATACAGACATTTTACACTTTAAACAGCACTTAAATTCAATCAAATTATATTTCATAACAAATACATGTCTCTTCCCCCTCCCTTTTATACACACAAAATTGCAAACAACAATAAATTAAATTAAAGGTATTTCCCTACCCCCCTCCCACCCTGGACGTGTATAATCAAAGGGCAAAATCAATGATCACTCCTTACAGAATTTTGTCAATGGTTCCCAAACATCCTTAAATTTCCTATAATGTCCCAGTTGTAAGGCAATCATACGTTCCAGTTTAAAAGTGTGGCATAAAGATTCCCACCAGAAATTATAATTTAACCGTTCCCAGTTTTTCCAGTTCTTCAAGATAAGTTGAATGGCAACTCTTGTCATGATAAAGGGCTCCTTATACTAAGGTGCGTTGGGGCCTTAACGCGTGGAATAGCGCATGCTAAATTGCCACGTGCGCTAGACCTTAACACCAGCGGTTTAGCACACGGTAATTTTGTGCATGCGCTAAAAACGCTAGCGCACCTTAGTAAAAGGAGTCCAAAGAGAAGTTTGTTGTTATGGGAAGTTATTGGGCTTTTAGCCATTAATACCGTGCCAAATAGCACCGCATGTCGACCAAACATTAGAGAATAATTGGATGAGAGGGGCTACTGAGCTTCCATATGGGATCTGGTTTAGGATACAAGATGATTTGAAAATTATTCAGAATGATATTGGGAGCCAATGTAATTGCCTGATGAAGGTTGTGATTGAGTCACATTTCTTTAATTTGTAGATTAGTCTAACTGCTGTGTTCTGGATGAGTTGTAGTTTGTGGATGAGAGAGGTGTTGATGCCAAGGTAGGCGGAGTTGCAGTAGTCCAGTTGAGGTAGGCCCATCATCTGAACAATCAGAGCAAAGTGGTGTGGCTGGAAGTATGATCTCGTGAGTCGCAGTTGATGCATAGTTAGATATTTCTGGTTCCATTGGGGTTATTTTGCCTAAGAAATTATTTTTAGGCACATTTTAAGGGTTCCTTTTACAAAGGTGCGTTAGGGCCTTAACGCGCAGAATAGCATGCGCTAAATTGGCGTGCACACTAGCCGCTACCGCCTCCTTTTAAGCAGGCAGTAATTTTTCAGCTAGCGCGCATTAATCTTGTGCGTGCGCTAAAAACGCTAGCGCACCTTAGTAAAAAGAGCCCTAAATGTTTGAAATAAATAAATAACAAAAGGAGAGTCTGCTTCCACCAAGGGTGCACCATAGATTCTGAGAAAACTATTCTTTTGGGTGTACGCCTCAAGTCCTCACTCAGTAACTGTCCCCTTCAGGTGCTTTTTCTTCTACTAACCCAGACCCAAAGAATGTTGATGCAGATTATTATTATTCACTATGATTGAAGAGTAATGACTAATTCTGCCCTCTCCTTTTGCTTCTGTGTTCCCCTTCCACAGGGTGTGGCTACAGTTTTCCTTGAGAGGCAGTGATTTCCCTTCTGGTAACTGGGCTGGTCATGGAGAGCTGGTTGTGATGAAGCGTTACTGGAGCCCAATTATGAGAGGATGCTGTAAAAGTTCTCGGCCCAACCAAGAAGGGAATGACATGGAGCCATGAAACTTACAAGTCATTCCACATATTCACCCCTAAGTTCAACACACTTGGCACATCACATCTGAAGTTTCTGCAACCCTTCCCAAAAATTCTCTGATGTCTGGTCACTGAAATACTGCTCCGCTGCTGCAATCACCTTCAAATCACTCGAAAATTGTCACCCTTTCAAACTCTTTTTAAGGTTTGGAGACAGAAAATAGTCAGATGGAGCAAGATCTGGTGAGTAGGGTGGATGGTCTATGCACTGAAACCCCAACTGTGTCAAAACATCCATCATTTTGCCAGTCTTGTGAGCAGGTGCATTGCCTTGCAAAAAGAAAACTCCTTTCCACAGCTTCCCTCTCCTTTTTTCTTTCAATGCCTCCTTTAATTGGCACAGCAAGTTACAGTAGTATTTTGCATTAACTGTTTGGCCCCTTGGAAAATAATCAGTCATTACAATACCTTCCTGAATCCAAACCACTGTGACCATGACCTTTCGTGCTGAGTTTTGGGTCTTGAATTTCTTTGGCTTTGGAGAATCTGAGTGCTGCCATGTTATGGACTGTGTCTCAGGATCATTGTGGTGTAATAATATTTCCTCAACAGTAGCTAGTCATTCCAAAATGTTGGCACCAGCTTGCTAAAAAATGCTGCAAAATCTACTTGGAAGTGTCCATTCGCCAACATTTCTCGTTGGCATTCAAACATTTGGGCACCCACTATGCAGCTTCTGCATACCTAGCAACTCGTGGATTATACACCCAACACATCCCCTGGAAATCTGTAGTGTCTCAGCAATTGTTTTAGTCGATATTCGCCAATTTGCCATAATCAGGTGATATACATGGTCAACAATTTCAGGAGTTGACACTGTTTGCGCCCTCCCAGACCTTGTATCTTTGGCCTTGATATCTCCATGCTTAAAGTTTGCACACCACTTTGGGCATTTGTCAATCAATGGTTTTATCAAACATTCATGGATTTCTTTTGCAGTTTTCTTCTGCAGGAATAGGAACTTCATGACTGCTCAGAGTTCCACATTTGAAAATTCAACACTTTTCTTTGACATGGTTCAATCAATGATCTGAAACAATGTCAAAACATAGCATTACGATTCTGCAAATTGGCACTTTGCAAAATAAAATACTCTTTTCAGCTACAGTGGCAAAATAACACTCAGAATTTAAGAAGTTGGTTGGGCTGAGAACATTTCATCACCCCCTCGTACTCTGTGACTAGCTGCAGCATTCACCAGTAGTAGAATGCAGCAGATCCAGGTGACAGTCATTCAGTCATGTATAACAAGTGACCTGTGCTCTGCCTCTCATTCATGAAAGTGTTGTAAATGCAATCCTGTACTTTGGTTAAGTGGAAGGTTTTTTTAATGCATAAATATGTTGTAATTTCTAGCTTTAGCATGTGGCATGAATAAGACAATAACTGATGAATTCATCTAGCCCTTATAACAGCACAAAGTGGAAATGCTAAAATTTAGGGTCTAGAGAGGAGCCTAACTGAGACACACTGTTTGCTTATTTCTTTCCCTTTTGAAATCATTACTTGCAATCTGGAAACAAAAGGGTTATCTTTAGGAAGTCCCTTCCAAACCCTTCCATTCAGGCTCAGCTCATCAGGATACACCGGGAAGGAGGCCTATGAGAGGGACCTTAGGCACTGGGAAGGGGAAGGCCTGCCATTTTGAAGAGGCAGGCCTGCTGGCCGGAGGAAATAAGCATCTCTCTGGCTGATCTTCTTTTGTCAAAGGTATGGGGGGGTGAGGGGATGTCAGGGTGGTCTTAGGGGGATGGGTAGGTGTCTGGATGTTTGGGGGTGTTGGGAGGTGTCAGGAGGGTTGAGCTTCGGGGGGGTGTCGCTAGTTGGGGGATGTTGGGGTTTCCGGGGGAGGGTTCAGGAGCTCCAGGGGAGTGGCAGCAGGAAGGAGTTTGCACCGCTCCTGCTAGGAAACTTCAGGTGGGCTCAGCAGCTACCGGGGGGGGGGGGGGGGGGGGGAGGGGCAGCAGGAGGGATTGGGCATCCCTCCTGCCAGACATTTCAGGCGGGTGTCGGGGTTTCAAGGGATCCTCTGCCACAACCACTCAGCTGATCATGGCAGGGGTATTTTCCTCCCACTCATCTGAGCCAGCAGGACTCCCTGAAGCCTGCCAGATCAGTTGGTCGGGGATTCCCTTGCCATGATCAGCTGATGGCAAGGGATCCCTCAATAAGGCAGGTGTGATTCTGTAACTGGTGCCTGTGACATGGGCGACAGTTAGAGAATTGGGAAGGGGAGGTTAGGTGTCTGTCCGTTAGGGCAGACATGATTCTGTATAGGATATGTGTGCGATTCTTAGCTGCTTCATAATTGGCTGCTGAGACCGGTGTCCTATACAGAATCTGCCCCAACATCTGTGCCCATAAAATACTCTTTCTGCCCCAAACATCAAAGCAGCAGGAGGCTGCTTCAGGTCTTCCCCTGCTGCTCAGCTGTTTGGGGCTTCCCCTGCCGGCTCTGCACATGTGTCAGTTGCTTTCTCTAATGACCTCTGCAAAAATAATTTGCTTGAAAAATTTCAACAATGATCACTGTTTTCAAATCAGATAATTTACCAGCACCACAATGACCCACAGGATTTCAATGGCAATTTTAAAGTATCCAGCCCTGAGGCCCCCTACCCACATCTCACAAAGCCTTGTAGCAGAGTGAGATTTAAAGAACTTTGAAAGTGTGGTACCATGAGAGGAAAAAAAGACATAGGGCTCCTTTTACGAAGCTGCGGTAGCAGTTTAACGCACATAATTGCGCACGCTAAACTGCCGGCTGTGCTAGCCACTACCGCTTCCTCTTGAGCAGGCGGTAGTTTTTCGGCTAGTGCAGGGGTTAGCGCGTGATTAAAAGTCGCAATGGCAAAGGGGCAATGGTGCCAGGGAAGTGAGCAGGGATCTGGAAGAGTCAAGCCATCATGAAGAAGGCACTGTTGCACCTAAAGAGGAATAGCAAACCTCCCCTAAAAGCCAGCATGGAAGCAGTACAAAAGCAGGCAGCTGTTTTGTGAGTGTGTTTTGTTGTTGTTTTTAACATTAACCCCTCACACCTTTTACAAAACCATGGAAGCATTTTTTAGGGCAAGCCAATGTGCTGAACGCTCCCAACACTCATAGGAACTCTATGAGTGTCGAAAGCAGTACAGAGCATTCAATGTGCCAGCCTGCGCTAAAAACTGCTTTTGCAGTTTTGTAAAAGAGGGATTAAATGGGGTTACTGAAAGAAAATTTAGTTATGCAGTGAAAAAAAAATTGCTGAGGAAACAAGTTTTTGTTTTTATTTATGTTGTGAGGAGCCTGGAGGAGGAGAATGAATAAGGAGAGGTCAGGTGGAGGTAAATTAAGGTACTGTTCTTCAACCGCCGGTCCGCCAACTGGTGCCGGTCTGCAGAAAATTCCTGCCGGTCCACGCAGGACCGGCGAGATCGACATCTGCAATTTCCTACTGGTCCGCACAGGGCTGGCAAGATCAACGAGCTGAAGTCTGCGCAGGGCCGGAGAGATCATGGGGAGCCTCCGACAATGGCTTTCTCCCCTCCCAGCAGCTCTCCTTACGTACCAGCGCAGCGATTCAGGAAGGCAGCCTTGGGGCTTTTGCTGAGTTGCAGCCGCCTCTGATGATACAACTTCCTCTTTCCTCAGAGGCGGCATGACCCATCAAAGGACCCGAGGCTGCCTTCCTGAATCGCTGCGCTGGCAAGTAAGGAGAGCTACTGGGAGGGGAGAAAACCACTGTTAGAGGCTGGGAAGCTGCTGCTCATGGTAAAAAAAAAAAAAAGGGACAGCTGCTACTGGACCTGGAAGGAAGGATAAGGAGAGATGCTGCTGGGAGGGGAGGAGGGAAAGGAATCTGGGAAGCTGCTGGGCAAGGGAAAAAAAGGGACAGCTGCTACTGGACCTGGAGGGAAGGATAAGGAGAACTGCTGCTGGGAGGGGAGGAAGGAAAGGAGTCTGGAAAGGTGCTGGGCAAGGGAAAATAAGGGATAGTTGCTACTGGACCTGGAGAGAGGGAGAAGGAGAGATGCTGGTGGGAGGGGAGGAGGGAAAGGAGTCTGGCAAGCTGCTGGACAAGGGATAAAAGGGACAGCTGCTACTGGACCTGGAGAGAAGGAGAAGGAGAGATGCTGCTGAGAGAGAAGGAGGGAAAGGGAAGAGAGTTACTGCTGGACGGGGGAGGAGGGAAGGGAGAAGGAAAAAGGAAGGAAACAGCTGGCAGGGAGATTAGAGGAGGGGAAGGGGAGAGACAGGAATGAGATGGTAAGGGGGTCAGCAGAGAAATAGAGAGGGACAAAGATGCTAGATCTGGTGTAGGAGAGATAAAAATGAAGAGAACAGTAAAGCTGGAATAAATCATGTAAAAAGGAGAGAGGGGGCACAGGCTGGATGGAAAGAGGAGAGGGGCATAGAAAGAAGACAAATACCATATGGAAGGGGGAGAGGGCAGACAGTAGATGGAAGGGGCAGATGCTGGATTGAAGAGACAGAGAGGGCAGACGCTGGAAGGAAGAGAGTGAAAAGAAGATGAAAGCAGAAACCAGAGACAACAAAATGTAGAAACAAATAATTTTATTTCTATTTTGTGATTAGAATATATCAGATTTGAAATATATATCCTGCTAGAGCTGGTGTTAGACATAACTGTGGACTGCAAAGTCCAGGCAGTGGCTTAGGGCTCTCTCTGACCTAGTTGCACTCCCCTAACCCTATTCCTGCTATTTGTGACTGCGGTATTCTGTTAGCATGATATTTCTGTGTAGCATTCTGTAATAATTTGGCTTATTCAGTTTTCTTGATAGTAGAGGGGATATATGTGAAGGGGAGGGGAGACAGGGGTTTTGTTGATCCTTGCTCTGTATTATTTGTATTTATAAAATGACAATTGTACAGAATATTGTTTCTTTTTATACTTTAATAAAATACATTCAATATAAAATCATAACTGAGGCTTGTGCGGATGGGATCAGATGGTTTGCGAGGACCAAGCTTGCGGAGACGGGGCGGAAACTGGGTTTTTAAATTTCAGTCCTAGTAGTTTGCCTGTCCACAAAATAATGTTTTTTTTTCCCCCGGCGTCCATATGTGTAAAAATGTTGAGTTAAGGGATCTGAAATGTTGCAGGTGAGAAAAAGAGGAGGTGGGGAGGTGGGGAGAAATTGAGAGGATTAAGAGAGGTGCAAAAGAGTGGGAGGGAATTAGTGAAGAGATCAGAGAGCTGTGGGACTGTGTGGATCCTCCTTCTCTCCTGATTCTGTTCTTCAATCCAGGATCCCATTCCTTCCCCCACTTCCTTTTCTCTCCTTTGTTCCCTGATTTTCTTATCTTCTCTTTTACTTCCTTTCCTTACTTCCATTCCCAAAATCTTTCCCTTAACCCTCCCCCATAAAGGCCCAAGTAAATTAATTGGCACAGAAGAAATGTCCTAGATAGCTTAATTTTAATAAAGGAAATTAAGCTCATACATAATTCAGTATGCAAATGTGCACCCTATCCCTGGTGGTCCACTTAGAGTCCATTTTCTTACAGTGTAGTCCAGGACTGAAATTGGTATGTACATGGAGGGGGCATAATAAAAAAAAACGTCTAAGTCCCCTTTTGGCCTAAGGCCTTAAACGTTGAAAGTAGAAGCAGGGAAAATGTCCATTATCAAAAAAAATGTCCAAAAGGAGGTTTTTTTTTTTATAATGGCCTGCCTTTACGTTCAGCTGTTTAAACGCCCAGACCACCACCATATAATCAACCTTAAAAAAACCTAACTCACAAAACAAGAGCTTTTGGGCGCAGGAGGAGCCAGTCCTTCGCCTAAAAGCTGGATTCTGTAACCGGTGTCTGTCAAAAACAACACCGGTTACAGAATCCCCCCCTTACAACAATCCGGGCAGGAGGGAGCCCAAGCCCTCCTGCCCTTGACACATGCCCCCACGACCGCCCCTCCGAACAGCCCCCCTCCCCGTATCTGAAAATCATTAGTCAGACGGACAGGTGCCAAGCCCGTCCGTCCGACAGGCCAGCCATCCCCGGAATGGCTGGCCTTAAGATCTGATTGGCCCAGGCGTCTCAAAGCCTGTCCACAGGTGGGGCCTGAGGCGCCTGGGCCAACCGAAATAGGCCCAGTAGCCTTAGGCCCCTCCTGTGGGTGGGAACTTAGGCACATGGGCTGGGTTGGTCTTGGGCTCCCTCTTGCCCCGATGTCAGGGGGGTGTTGCGGCTTGCCAGGGCAGGAGGCTCCTGCCCAGATCGTTGTCGGGGGGTGATGCATCACGGCAGGACAGATTGGCCATCTCCCCTGCCGCGATGCGATCACTCCTCTACCTGAACTGCCACAACATGTGGCAGGAGAGATTGGACATCTCTCCTGCCGCGGGTTGCGGCAGTTCGGGTAGAGGAGTGATCACATCGCAGCAGGGGAGATTAGCCATGGGGGGTGGGTAGGTTGCCGGGCCACTGAGTTGATCGCACCAGCCGCCATCAACTCAGCAGCCCCTTTTTCGGCACTTATACCTGTTTTGACTTGATTTAAGTCAAAACGTATAAGTGCCGACTAGGCAACCTATCAAATGTTTTGGTTATACCTGCTGTACGCCTAGGTGTAGTTTGGCCCACCGCACGCCCTTTCCCCTCTTCTAAAAATGCCTCTTTTCACTCTATGCGTTTAGAGGCAGGGGAAAGGCCTATGCTGGTTTTAGATACGTCTAAAGCCAGCTTTGATTATGGGTACTTGGACGATCAGGCTTTTTGATCATCTAAGTACCCATTTAGGACACTTTTTAGACTTTTTTTTTTTTTTTTTTTTTTAATTATTATTATGAGCCCTTAGTATTTAGCCTTCAAAGGGGCAAAACAGAATGAGTACCTTGAGCCTGTTTACCTACAGAGACAATACTATTGTACTTGTGGTTGTAAAATAAAGTTGGATGCATTTGTTTCACAAATATTTTTCTGTTTTATTTCCATGTACTTTGATCAGCTTTAACCTGAAATATGATCACATTTTGTCTTCTCTCCATAAATTGCATTGGCTACCAGTCGCCTTCAGAATACAGTACAAAGCCTTAATGATTTGTCATCAATTTCTGTATGGAAATATTCCAGAACTATTTAAAAATAACATATCTAGTTATATTCCAAAAAGATATTTGGTTCTGAGAATTTGGGCCTACTGAAGACGACTGTGAAATCAAGGTTGGTTGATACTGGTAAAAAGAGCTTTTGTTGTGCAGGAGTTAAGTTTTGGAACTCCTTGGTAGGGCAGATACGGAATTATTGTGAGAAGGATATATTTAGAAAATTATTCAAAATGCAGTTATTTGTTGATGCTTTTTTTTAGGCATACCTTTGGCCTTACGTTATTAATTTTAGCTATGATATGCTATTAATTTTTTGCAAGTTTTATTCTTATGTAAAGTTATGTTATCATTTTTAGCTATGAATTTTTAAGGTTTTCTTGTATGTCTATTTTATTATGTTCTTAAAATTATGTATGTATATTCTGTTAACAGTTTAATTGTAAATGGTATAGAAATTTTTAAAATAAATAAATAAAATCTAATCCAGTATTATTTTTGTCTGCTATTTCCTTCTCTTCCCACTCCACTTCCTCAAGAGAAACAGAAAGGATGCAATTCTACAGCTGAAACCTCCATTTAGGCACCCTGAGGATGTTCATAGAGCATCCTATAATGGCACCAGTGGTGTATCTAGACAGCCAATTTTGGGCGGACCTCTCTGTTTCTCTCCCTTGCCATCTTCTAGCCAGTCAGGAGTTAGATTCTTACTATGCCATAACAGTGTTAACTTCCAGGACTCAAAGAGCAGCAACCTTGTACATGGAAAAAATAGCATCGTACACATTACACCAGATCCTAAAACACTAATATACCACCTAGTGAGAAAACAGAACAAATGGAACTGCTACAAGATCTCAACACAGAAACTACATGCTAGTGGAAGACCACACCCTGGTCACACAGACAGACCCTCAACAAATATGAAACAGGTCCACAGATCAGTAATAGAGATAACAAGACAAAAAACAAATAAACTTGAAATGGAAACCTCAAGGAGTCAGACTCCACATATACAGCAGTACCAGAGAAACAGAAATGGAATGCAAGATATCAAAGATGACATGATCCAATTGATGCATTCAAAATAAAACATTCCAAAATAAAATATTTTTTCTTATTTTGTAGTCTGAGCATTTTATTTTTCCATTTAATTTGGTCTGCATCCCCTATGTTTTCTCAGGGGGAGGGGGGGGAGGGTTTACTGACTTTGCAGGGTGTCCTGTCCATTTAACTTATCTTCTCTCTCCAAGTCCACCATCCATCTTCCCTCTGCATCTCTATCTATCCTGTCCAGCATCTACCCTTCGTGTCGTAGACCTAGTCTCTTTGCTTCCCCTATATTCAACATCTGCTCTCTGGACCCCTATCCCTTCCCCTGTGATCCCTCTCTCTCTCTTGCCGTCAATCCAGCAGCACCTTTCTCTCTCCCACTTTGAATCCAGTAGCACCTATCCCTCCCTCCCTCCCCTCTCCAGTCTAGCAGCACTTCTTCCTCTCAGCTCCCTCCACCCAGGTCCAGTAGCACCTCCCTTCTTCTTCCTCCCCCTGGTCCAGCAGCACCTCTCTCCCACCCTCCATTCCCTGCCCCTTGCCAGCAGCACCTCTCCCTCTCAGGTCCAGCAGCACCTAATTTCTTCTTCACCCCCAGTCCAGCAGCACCTTTTCCTCCTTCCTTCCATCATCACCTGCCCTTCTCACCTTTTCCACCCAATCCAGAAGTACCTCCCTTCTTCCTACTCTTCCCCAGTCCAGCAGAACATCTCTTTAAATTACCCTTCCAGCTCCCAAAGGAAGAAGCTCATCTCTTCTGCCCCTCCCCAACCAACAGCAGCTTCTCTCACTTTCTGTCCTTCCCCTAATCTGTTTACTTGCCTGCAATGCTGCCAGCCTAACAGTGCAGAGATTCAGCCAGCCGCTTCCCTGTCTCCAAGATCTCTAGGCTACCTGAGGTGGAGGTGTGGCCTGGCAAAGTCCTGGAGGCAGGTTAGCTGGCAGGCTAAATTGCTGTACTGTTAGATAAGCAGCATTGCAAATAAATACAGATTAGGGGAGGGCAAAGGGAAAGCTATTGTTTGTCCTTTGTGGGAGGAGAAAGAAGGTAGGCAGGAGAGGGAAGGCTTCTGGGTCAGCTGCTGGCAGCATGCATGACCTGCTGCTGGCGGCCTTTGGCAGTGTCTGCTGGCTGGATGAGCCTGTAGAATACTAGCATAAAACAGCATCGGTATGCCTAATACGTATGCGCCTACATTAACACCAGCCAGGCGTAACTGAGGGAGCATAAGTGCAGCAGGGATGTGTATAGGCATTATGTAGGCAGAACTCAAATTTTGGAGAGCCAGAGCATAAGGTGGAGGGGGATGGGCACAAAGCTTTGCCTTGTCCTGCTATCACTCTTTGTCCCCTCACATATTTGAACTGTGAGAGTCCCCAACCCCACTGGCAGAAGTGCACCTGTCACCTGTGGCCACCGCCCCCCAGTACATGCTAAGTTTCCACAAAACTGAGCATGTGTGGGAGAGCACAAAAAGTGAACATGTGATGAGGGGAAGCCCGGTGCAGTGGTTACCAGTGAAGCAACACTTCTGCTGGTGGGGCACGGGGACCCCTGCCAACCAGGGGCCCAAACGCAAATTTATCTCCCAAGATCAGGGCAGGATTAATCAATAGGCCAAGTAGGTATGTGCCTAAGGCCCGAAATGATCAGGAGGTCCGATGAAGGAGGGCATCAACATTGTTTTTTCCAAACGGCGATGAACCCCTCCAGCATCGATCGGCAATGCAGCCCCCCCCCCCCCCATCGACGGAAAGTAAGACAAGCAAGCAACGTGGGTAAGAAAGGCAACGGAAACTGTAATTGTGCAAGCGGTGCTGCTTGTACAAAGCTTCCCTCTGACGCAGCTTCCTGTTTCTGCCTGGGCGCATGATGGGGTGGGGCAGGGCAGGGGGGCCCTCGACTTGTGTGCCTAGGGGCCCTCGACGAATTAATCCTGCCCTGCCCATGATCACCTATCCTGTATGTTTACATGTTTAACTGGAAGCCCTGCCCATAAATGTACCCTCCATGAATTTATGTGCGATGTCACTTACATGGACTGTTATAGGATAGTGCTTTGGTACCCTGCTGGTAGTTAAGTGTTATGTGCATAACTGCTACTAATCTATACATTTATGCCTGCAAAGGATGCAAAAAGCAGGCACTTAGATTATAGTATTGCCCTTATATTGCTTTATTTTAGCATCAGCTATTTGCCATAACTTTGGGAAAAACCTTACAAGATTGTCTATAAACAGGGGTAGGGAACTCCGGTCCTCGAGAGCTGTATTCTAGTCAGGATTTCCCCAATGAATATGCATGAGATCTATTTGCATGCACTGCTTTCAATGCATATTCATTGGGGAAATCCTGACTGGAATACGGCTCTCGAGAACCAGAGTTCCCTACCCCAGGTCTATAATAATTTCACAGAGGGACAGTGTCTTACTGTGTCTAGAAATGAAACTTGGCTACCAGTAAACATAGACTACAGTCCTTGGCTAAGTGGGTACAAAGGTCTTAAGCTGAAGTTTGCAAAATATTTCTATCTCTGCAAACAGGTAAAGGCCCCTTCCTATTTTGGGCAATAAACTGAATACTACGAGAAGATACTAATCATGTTTATAATGCTACTAGATGCATGCAGTAAAGTTTAATTTAATTAATTAATTAATTAATTTATAGACTCCCATTCTACAGGAGCTTAAAATCTAGGTAAATTCCTGAGGCTAAGAAAGAGAAGTGACTTTTTCAAGGTCACAAGGAATGTTTGCAGAAATAGTATGATTTAAATGAAGGTTTTCTAGATTTGCCTACCTGTTGCTCTTCTAACCAGAAGGCAGCTACTTCTGATATGAGTTAAGAGCTTGGTGTAAGAGAATTCATAGCTCAGTGCCTAAATTAACTGCAGGTGTGATTACTGAGGGGCTAATGCAGAAAGCCTCAACTCCAAAGCCTATCAATACCATGCTATAGTAGTGTATAAGCAATGAGCGTGCTAATTGCTGCAGTGTAAAAACTGCACCAGTAATTGGTAGATCATTGTGAAATGTCACCTTTCTGGCAACAATGCCTGAACTGTAACTGGCTCATCCACTGACAGGAAGGATGACAAAAAACAAACAAAAAAACAAAGTTGCCAGGAGTTATCATCTGCCTGATCCCCCTTCCCTTCCATCAGATCTGATCCTGCTTCCCCACATGCCCAGTACTAGATCTCCGCTCCAAAAAGACCAGCCCTCTCCCTTCCTCCCAATTTTAAAATTGCCATGTGTTTTCCTGTTTTATCTTCAAAATGACAGTGCTCTGCCCTCATGGTACATTCATGCACTAGGCCAGTGGTAGGCAATTCCAGTTCTCGAGAGCCGGAGCCAGGTCAGGTTTTCAGGATATCCACAATAAATATGCATGAGATAGATTTGCATCTCAAGGAGGCAGTGCATGCAAATCCATCTCATACAGATTCATGGTGGATATCCTGAAAACCTGACCTGGCTCCGGCTCTCACGGACCGGAATTGCCTACCCCTGCAATAGGCCACAGACCCTTTTAATCCCAGCTTTTAGCTCCTATAAAGAGGATGAGTACCAGCATAACTTAGTTAGTAGTTAAGTGGTGAAGTCTGGGATATTTTTATTTATTTAGAAGACTAGTTACTACTCATTAACTCAGTGGTTCCCAACCTTGTCCGGGAGGACCACCAGGCCAATCGGGTTTTCAGGCTAGCCCTAATGAATATGCATGAGAGAATTTTGCATATAATGGAAGTGACAGGCATGCAAATCTGCTCAATGCATATTCATTAGGGTTAGCCTGAAAACCCGATTGGCCTGGTGGTCCTCCAGGACAGGGTTGGGAACCACTGCATTAACTGTTAATGCTGCAGTTGATATGGTGCCTTAGCAGTTAACATGCATTAATTCAGTGGTTCCCAACCCTGTCCTGAAGGACCACCATGCCAGTCGGGTTTTGGGGATAGCCTTAATGAATATGCATGAGAGATATTTGCATATAATGGAGGTGACAGGCATGCAAATCTGCTCCATGCATATTCATTAGGGCTATCCCCAAAACCCAACTGGCCTGGTGGTCCTTCAGGACAGGGTTCAGAACCACTGCATTAATTTATACAATGTAAAATGCAGAAGGGGTGAAGAATTACCTTGGCAGATAATGCAGCATACTACTACTACTATTAATTATTTCTATAGCGCTACCATATTGCACTGCCATTTGTTAGTAAGGAAGCTACTGCAGTTTTCCATATAGCCTCCGTTGTGTTTTTTTTTAATGTTTGTTTATATATAATTATATATAATTTTTTTGGGATTTTATTTTGTAATGCCTTTGTTTTCATAATAAGTTATTTTTAGCATTTTGGTTTAACTTGCTTATTCCTTTTTGTATTTGTCCCTGAACTGTTTGAAGGAAATGTGGGTGAGAAATATTTATTTGATACAACTTGTAGACCACAAGTCCAGTTCATAATAGATCAATGTGTTGTACAAAAAATATCCATAATAAACACACACAACAAATAACATTCACATTCAACATTCCGATGTTTTGTCTAGCAGTTATACTGTACTTTTAAGGGTAGACAGACGGCTGTGATAAGCATTTTTATACTAAACTAAACCTTAAGTTTCTCTATAAGAATAGAGCTCGACAAGGTTTACAATAGAATTAATAAAGTAGGAGAGAAAGTAAAGTGCCAAATTTATAGAGTAGAAAGGAAGTGCCAACTGGTCCATGAGCAGAAGAATAGGGAGAATGTTGAGTTGAGTTTAACAGCATGGAGGGGGGGGGGTTATGGGAGTGTTCCATGTTTAACTTTCTGGAGCAGGCTGAAAGGAAAAGAGGAGGGACTAACAGGATTGGTGGGATAGGGGTAATAGAAGAGGGAGTGCAGGGAAGGATATCAAAAGTGGCAGCAGGTGGAAGGGGAGTACAGGGGTTCTTACAGCAGCAGAGAATGGAAGACTAGGATTCTTACAGCAGAAGGGCTAGGGAGGACCCGGAGGAGAGAAAGTGCAGGAGTTCTTGTATCATACAGAGAGAGGAGTGAGTGCAGGTTCTTGCAGCAGCTGCAGAACAAGAGGGAGTGCTGGGATTGTTGCAGCAATAGGAGGCGGGAATGCCGAAGCTCTTTGCAGCAGCTGTTGAAGGAGAGGAGGGAGTGCTGGGATTGTTGCAGCAGTAGGGCTGAGGAGGAGAGGGACTGCAGGGTTTCTTGCAACACAGGAGGGGTTGGGAGAGAGTGCAGGGTTCTCTGCAGCAGCTGCAGGAGGGAGTGCAGAGATTGTTGCAGGGTGCACAAGCAGACGGGACGAAAGGGAGTACAGTTAGGTTGTTAGGAGGGGGGGGGGGGTTCTTCAAACTGTAGGTCAGGAGGAGGAAAGGGAGTGCTGGGATTCTTGCTGTAATAGGCGTGGAGAGATAGGAGTGCCGGATTGCTCGCAGCAGCGGGAGGGCCGGAAAGAGCCCTGCAAGGAGGGAGTGCCAGGATTGCTGCAGCCCAGGAATCTCGAGCTGGGAGAGGCAGCGAGTGAAGTTACCGGCCGCGAATTGCCGGAGCTGTCACACAGAGGAATGATTTGCTGTGCTGTGCCCAGACAAGGAAGTGACGACTGCAGGGAGTGAGGGAGGCAGCCTGCCTGCAAGAAAAGTGTAGTTACTTACCTGTAACGTAGGTTCTCCGTGGACAGCAGGATAGTCAGCCACATATGGGTGTTGTCCCAACACCTCCCAATTTGCGGATAAGCTCTCCAATAGCTCAGAGAGATTTTTTTTTTTTTCTCTGAGCACGTGCAGTGCCCGGGCCCCACTGGGCATGCCCGAGCCCTACCCATTTCCCCCTGCTTCCCCCTAATCCCCAGGATGTAACTATGAAGAGTTTTACCTCATGCAAAATTGTCATTTCTTTAATAAAACATTAACTATTTTTTTCTGCGGCCCTCCGAGTGCCTACAAATCCAAAATGTGGCCCTGCAAAGGGTTTGAGTTGGAGACCACTGTATTATACCATCTCTTTTAATATTTTCTATTTAATGCACCCTTTTTATTTAAAACCATTTAGGCATTTTAGGATTGGGGTGTGAACTAAGAGACAGGGCCAGGCACCACTGCCCTTGCTCTGTTCCACACGCGTATAAAAGAGCTTCTCCGTCTACAAGGCCACAGGCAAACCCATGAAATACACAGACGCACATTGGTTTACAGCAGTTTTAAAATATAGACTTACAACGCTGCTGAACTTGTAATGGACTCCTGAACTGCTTTCACCACAGTATAAATAACAGAACAGACTTCCCCCTTAGTCCTAAATTTACGCCCTAGGCCCCTGCTTCCAGAATCCACAGGTGTGATGAGGTTCTCAGTGGTTAGAGACCGGAGTAACGTTTGTGCAAGTCCGAAATGTATCCACAGTCCTCGGGCTCCGGTAAAACGTTCTGCTCCCTCTGGTTTCCAAGTCTCATAGTCCTGGTAACCCAGCCCCCATGTTTCCCCCATGATTTTATCTGCACCTTTCCAGCTTCTGTCTGTATGAAAGAAGATCCACCTCCCCCCCCCCCCCAGTTCAGCACTACATTGTAGCCTCAGTCTCTCTTACGGTGTGGGCCAAGGGCAGGCAACATCCTCTTCTCACCTATGCTGGACTGGTAGAATCTACCCCCGTGCCACAGCAAGGTCGAGGCGATGGCTGCACAGGATGGAGGGATGCTCCCCACCAGACCCATGCAGAAGCTGCGGAAAGAGTTCCACCGCAAGAGCAGAGTGGTTATCAGCTCCCCCCTTACCACCCGTTCGTGTGCGTCGACGACCAGTGTCCGGCCTCAGTTACACTTGCTGCACCTGGAGGCTCCCACCAATGGCTGTGGCTGTAGGCGGAGGGGGCGCCGGCCTTTGGAATAGAAAAAAAGAGAGTCAGAAGGTGGCAGAGGGACACCTTGAAACAAGCTGGAGTTGGGGGGAAGGCCTGGAGATGGAAGGGACATCCAAAATGACATTTCACATAGACAAAGATTGGGATAGAGAGAACGGAGCTGAGCTTTCTCCTATCACAGAAACCGCATTTCCTGCCCATCTCTAATCTAATCTTTGATTTTGTATACTAATTCATCCCAACAGGAGGACTCGACTCAATTAACAGAATATTAAGAAATTTACATAAGATTAGAACAAGAACTGTATCTTTTAAGCCAAAAGTAGTATCTTTTATGATTGATTATTTCAGACAGAAAAATCATTCATAAATTTCTGAAATAAATATTTCTTTCAATGCTTTACAAAAATTGGGTAGATGAAAGAGAACTATAATTATAGAAGGGAGGTCATGCCAAACTTTTACGAATAAAAAAGAAAATGATTGACAGAAATTGGCCTTAGTTGGGGTTTTTTTTTAACAGTGGGAAAGCCAAGTTTATATTTCTGAGACCCCCAGAATGTGGAAGGGCAAAGAAAATGTGGAAGGATACAGAAATTATTCCACATGTACTGAGCACCATCAGCTTCATTCAAACACATCACATGTCATCGTATAGATTGCATTGGAAAATTCAGACAAAAATACAATTTAAAACAGAAATTCCAAGTGCAACTTCACAGGACATCCTATGCCACTCTATAGCTGGAGGCTCTCTCTGGCACAATGCAAGTACTAAGATAAAACTCTAGCAGTCCATTTCAGAAACCAAGATCCTATCCAGCACACACCCCTGCTTATGAATGACGTTCGTTCCTGTCACGGTATATGGAAACCCAACCCATCTGGAGACATTACCCGAGTGAGCATGCCAGACCCTGATGGTTATCTCGGGGCAATGCCTTTCTGCTATGGTTGGAGGAGTTGCAGGCCTGCGTTGCCAGCAAGTATGTGGTCAGCTTGTGGATTTCTCCCTGAACACTAACTTCATGTGGAGAGACTGGACACTTGCCTGGAAGGGAACACTACTGCCTGAGGCGTGTATATGGGCACGGCAGAAAGCAGCTCTTCTTGGTCTTGGGTCGCCGGGTCCAAGGGCAGGGGCTTCTTTGGGGGAGGTGGTTTCACAGGAACTTGAGGCTGAACGATAAGAGAAAAAAAATATTCAGAACCAGGAAGGCTGCGTCCCCCTTCTCAGCACTCACCCCATGTGGCCCAAACACCTTCTCTTTGACTCTGGACTTTCTCCACGCCTCATCAGGGCCCACAATACCTCTCACTGGGCTAGCAGAAGGCACGGCCAGACGCTCTGAGACAGCAGAGGGCCTCAGTGGGCACACTGGACAGTCACAGCAGAGAAAATGCTATACGGGACTACTGAAGGGCTTCCAATCAACCTCCTCTATTAACAATGGCTCTCAAATAGAAAATTCATCACCGTTCCCATCCCCGCGGATAACCGTGGGAAACCATCTTCATGTCATTCTTTAAGGAGAGAGGGAAGAATCAGAGTATAATTGGGCACAACCACTGACCCGCAAGCTTTGCTTTGAAGAATGCTGGTGTAGAAGGACTGAGGTTGAAATAGACACTAGAAAATGACATGGGATTATTTCCCACGGTTATCCGCGGGGACGGGAACGGTGATGAATTTTGTCACCGTGTCGTTCTCTACTCTCAAACACAAAACCTCACCCAAAATACCACCAATTCACCTTGTTTCTTGCATCCAGTTTAATAAGAACGAGAAAAGGAGAAAACAAAGGCAAGGGAGATGATCTAATCAATCAACAAGAAACCTTGATTATAAGACTATCTCAACAAGGATCCAAGTTTCGGCATTTAGGATGCCTTCCTCAGGGGACACTGAGATGAAGTCTCTTAGTCAGTTAGGATTGAATGTCAACCAAGCTGAATCCTTTAACCCAGCAGTCCCCAACCCTGTCCTGGAGGACCACTAGCCAGTCAGGTTTTCGGGACAGCCCTAATGAATGTGAATGGGGCAGATCTGCATTCCTATCGTCTTCACTACTTGCAAATCTCTTTCATGCATATTCATTAGGGCTATCCTGAAAACCCGACTGGCTGGTGGTCCTCTAGGGCAGGGTTGGGAACCACTGCTTTAACCGATAGCGTTGGCTTCGTTGACATTCAACCCTAGCTTACTAAGAGACTTTGTCTCAGTGTCCTCTGAGGAAGGCATTGTAGACAGGGCTGTGGAGTCGGTAGATAAATGTTCAGACTCCGACTCTGACTCCTCAGTTTTTTGTACTTCAGACTCCGACTCCAGGTACCCGAAATTTCCTCCGACTCTGACTCCTCGACTCCAACTCCGACTCCACAGCACTGGTTAATTTTCAGATCGTTAAAATGGAATGTCAAGTTGAGAGAAATGAGCATTTTCGACACCACCTTCTTTTTGTTTTTAATCAAGGTTCTAAGGCCGCAGAAGCTGCTCGCAACATTTGTGCTGTGTATATAGTGGGTGCTATAGCTGAAAGAATCGCTCGTGATTGGTATGCCAAGTTCAAAAATGGAGTCGGTAGATAAATGTTCCGACTCCGACTCCTCAGTTTTTTGTACTTCTGACTCCGACTCCGACTCCAGGTACCGGAAATTTCCTCCGACTCCACAGCCCTGATTGTAGATGCCGAAACTTGGATCCTTGTTGGGATAGTCTCATAATAAAGGTTTCTTATTGGTTAATTAGATCGTTTCCCTTGCCTTTGTTTTCTCCTTTTCTCTTTCTTCTCTCACGAGGCAAGTACTCTCCGTTCGGCTCTATCCAGTTTAATAAGCGTCACCAATATATTCACCACGGCATCGGCGCTGCCATAAAAACCAGCAGCGCCAATGCTGGCGCTGCAAAGCTCCCATCACCAAAGCCACACCAGCACTGAGCAGAGCAGACTCACAATGCCCACACACCGTGCCGGCCGTGTTACCTGAGACTTCCTTGGCACGGGGTCATCTGGCAGAGGTCTTGAGGGTGGGGCAGGCCTGTCGAAAGCTGTGCCCTGGACAGACAGAGCGGGAAGAATGTGAACAGCAGAGTGGCAGGAAGCCAGGAGCATACGCAAGAGAGCCGGTCACTTAGAACTCACCCTGAGGGGCACCTGAGGCCCCCTAAGACAAATGGGATCCTAAGCAGTTAGGGTGGGTGAGCCATGCGGTTGCTGCATTGCATTGTCTTCAGAGACTCCCCACTGGCATGCATCCTACATGCGTGTGCTGCGTTTATACGTATATAGGGTAACCAGATTTGTTCGTGCAAAAAAAAAAAAAAAAAGAGGACACATGGCCCCACCAGGTACCGCCTCCAGACCCACCCCCACATAATCATCGACTCTTCTTTCCCGAGTCCAGGCCGTGGCTGGAGGGCCTCTGAGCATGAGCAGATGCGACGTCACACACACGCGTGCATGCATGTGAGATCATCACGCCGCATCAAGGCACGTTCAGTGGCTCTTCAGACGTGGCCCCAAGCTCGGGGCCTTACAAAACCTGGACAAACTGCAGGGTTTGGGAAATCCATCCAGGCACCCAGACAGTCCTCTCAAAAAAGGACATGTCTGGATTTTCCCAGACATCTGGTAACCCTATATGTTCAGGACAGAAGAACAGGGAGAGAGGAGGTAAATTCTTAGAGCAGCAGCAGGTTCTAGCTCTCTTTCCTTGCTAAGAGGTCAACACTGATCTTCACTGAGCGAAGTGGAACTTGCAGCTTTACCCCCTCCCATTAACTTGCATAACACCTCCCCCCCACCCACCCACAGAACAGACGATCCACCTGTCATTATGCCATCTCCTTTCCCACAACAAGGGTGCCAAACTGAAGTCAGAAAAGTCTGCGAAAGGGTCAGGTTTTCAGGATATCCCTTCACGAATATGCACAAGATACATTTCCATAGAATGGAATCCGTGCATGCAAATTGTTCACAAGAGGTATCCTGAAAAACCATTCATGAGATATTGCATGCACTGCTTCCATCTCACGCATATTCATGAACCACTACCAACCAAACAATCAATTCATCCAAATAACCAAATAGTTGTTGGTGGTGGATACCAAGCTTGGGCTAACCCTCATCGAGGTAGCAATCTGTGAATATACTATTTGAGGGAGCAGGTAAATGATAAGATTGATGTCACTCGTAGATAATATGCGTGATTTGTGTAATATATAAGTGAGGTGGGGTTTTATGTATTTGTTTGATTATGTTTAGAAACATGAGGGGAGACTTCCCGAGTCGCAGCTCCTGATGACGCAAGGTTGCAAAACACAGCTCTGTGTTGGGCTGGACCGATTCCTTAAAGTGAAATCAAGGAGGACAGCCATTGTGATCTTTTGCCAAGGAGGGTAACAAATTGATGAACATCTGAGCGGACTTTTTATCATGAATTTGTGAACTGTGGGGTGTAAGCAGTGGGGGGGGCGGGGAAGGCAGTCTCGTTGGGAAGGTTTGTGATTGGTGTAATAGCAGTATATGTATTTATGTGCTTTTATCAAGATTAATATACAAATATAATAAAAATGGATATTTTGGTACTATTTATCGTATGCATATTCATGAAGGATATCCTGGAAAAATGAACGGATTGTAGTTTGACACCCCTGCCCTCACTAAAGAGATTGCATGCTGTCATCTTCCGGTCCCAGCTGTCCCACATCATCCCACCACCAGCCCCATGCCAGTAATGTGGTGTTACCTGTAACTGCTTTGGGACCGGATCGGGTGGAAGAGGCTTGGAAGGTGGATCTGGCCTTGTAGAGTCTTGAGAAAAAGGCTGAGAGGTGCCAGCCACATAAACAAAGTGAGAAAGGAGAGACAGGTGGCAGGAGAGAAGAGAGAGTGTGCCGTTACTGTTACAGTGGTGAACTCATAAGCACATGCGGAGGGGATGTCACGAGGCCTCATGCAGCAGACATGCAGAAAAGTGGGAGGAGGAGGTTAGGGTGAAACCTGCCCCTCCTCCACAACTGCTGGCGAAGGCCCTCTCTCCATCCAGCTTGCCACAGGCTCTAAAACCCATCATTTTGGGTCTGCAAATCGGAGCCAGAGCCTCAGTTAGGCTAGGAGGAGATCAGAGTGTGCTAAAATCAGCCTCCGTCCTTCCCCTCCCCCTTTCCATTCGGCTTCCTTGATGCGGTTCTTGTTTCATCCTTTCCATGCCCGATGTATTCCAGTGTGGAACAGATGGGAGCCGGGCACAGAGGATGTGACGTTCCCCTCCTTTCCCGCCCCCCCACTGAGGATTACTCAGGAGACGCTAAACTGGCGAAACGCCCTTTCCAAACTCAGATGTGCAAGATTCTAACTTCCAGGGGTTTAGTAGCGTACAGGGGCACTGAGTACACCTCATACAAGCAGAGGACCGACTCACGATGAGAATTACAGGCTAGCAGAGTACAGCTAACCACAGAGGTATTCAGACATGGACACAACCATCAACTGTACAGCAGATATCAGATATCAGCAGATATCAGATATACATTTTACAGTGGAAATTGTCCTGTCTCAACCTCCCTCCCCTAGAATTTTTCCAAGAAGACCTAAAGGAAACCCCTGCTCTGAAAGCCTGGCGTCCTAACACAGCCACAATGTGTAACGGGCGATATTCTCTACACTCCACAGCATACTAGTAGTCAAGCAGAAACAAGTGATCTGGCCCAGATGTTCCAGAGGTGGACAAAGATGAGCCGCGCAAACATGGAAGCCAGAGGTTCACCATCCCATGTTCCTCCTCAACCCAGCGCACCCTGTGCCTTCACTCATCTCGTACCTTAGTCGTGGGCGGCATCACCTGGAGCTCTGTGCTCTGCATCCGCTGAGGGGGTCTTGGGCGTTCAGGGGGTGCCTGGCCCATGGCTCGTGCTTCTGTATGAGAAATCCTGCCAAAGAACAATTGATATTATTCTAACCTGAAAGTGCAAAAGGGCAAGGCAGAGCCCAGAGCAAAAAGAAGTCCCCTATCCTATAGCAAAAGCAACCCACCACCTCATTTTATGCACCCAGGAATCACAATCCTGTTCCATGCACCTAGCATTTCTCAGGGCCCCCTGTCCCCCACACTGCCTATAATCCGTAACAGCTGTGTAACGTTGCCTCGGCTAACATAAAAACAATGCGACGGAGAAGCTGCAGAAATTCCAGAGCTCAGACGAGGCGCGGACCCTCTGAAAGCTCCTCCCCTCACTGGCTGGCATACTGCTGTTTCGCAAGGAGAAACCCTTTGGGACCACCTCTAGCCACACAGCCTCAAGCACCAGAGGACACCTGTTCCCTTATCCCTCACACAAAGGATAATTTAAAGCAGGGGAGTTATTTACAGTAAACCAAAACGTTTTAAACATTTTCCTATGGGCGGAGCTTCTGCTTTAGAAAGTTCTAGCAGTATAACCTTACCCCACCCCCCTCTGTCTCCATTGTACCAGCACAGTGATCCCCAGGTCTGATAGAGACAAAAAAAAAAACTTTATATAAACTTTGCCCTTCCATTCTTTGTACCCACAAGCTCCCATATGCCCTCTTCTGCTTCTAAACCCACTTGCTTGTCATGGGTGGGTGCGAAATCCTGTTCGGTCCCTTAGAGCCAGATATAATTGGCAGAAACCTGTGTGTCATGGCTTCACTGATTCAGTCTGCAAAGAGGACAGAGGCAGGAACAGGCAGAGGGACACCAGCAGAAAGCAGGCTAAATTTAAACGTTTATAACCTACTGAAGCATTTCTGATCGGGGGAGGTCTTTCCTGGGTAATGTGGTAGCTCAGAAGGACCCTCTCGACTCAGCAGTGAAATCCTGGGATCTGTTTACCTCTGGTAAGAGTTAGTGAGTGAACACTGTCACAAGTTACCTTAGGGGTAGACTTAGGATGGGAGGAAAATGTGTACTATAAGCCAGAAGGGGAAAACAAGCCACCTTTGGGTTTTCCCCCTAGTCTGCCCATACAGAAATGCTGCAGCAGTCCCCAGAGCCATCAGTCTCGCCAGTAAACAGGGAACATTGCAGACTTTACCGGTTCCCCTCAGCCGTGACGCCTTCACCGAGGAATCGGACTCGAGTCTCAGGCTCTGCACTGGAGGAGAAGCAGAGTCAGGTCGGGATTAGAACCCAGCTCTCCAAGTCTCTCAGCATCACCTTATTCCCCAACCCTCATCCCAGCCTTCCTTCCTAACACACTCCATTCCCCCCACCCCCCCCCACCTCCCACCAAAGGTTCAAAAGTAGTCACAAAACACCATGAATTTTCTGCGCCTCACAGCCTCTTCTCTGGCTGCATACATGGGCAGAGATATCTGTTCCCTGATCGGAAATGCATCCCCCCCCCCCCCCCAGGAAGGTCCCTCCTGACAGAAACCGCCCGCAAAGCTCCTACAGCTACTTCATCCCCCAACTCTGGAACCAACTCCCCCCGCAAATCAGATTACAGAACTCATTGATGGCCTTCCGGAAAGCAGTAAAGACCCTCCTCTTCAACTAAAATTCATCCACAGTCTACGCCTCACCCCCCTTAAACCCCCCCTCCCCTCTACCCTCGCTTCTCCTTTCTAAACTTCCACTTTAATTGCCGTATAGTCCAAATGTATGCCACTGCGAATGTTTGCTTGTAAGCTGTTCTCAGCTACTGGGAGGACGGGATAAAAATCTAAACAAATCAGACAAGTCAGGGCTGCATTCAAGCATCTGGTAGGTGTGGGACGCAGGTACCTGTACTGGCAGCTGGAAGCCTTTCTGAACCTGCAGAGACCCTGCCTCAGGGTGCTGCGCTTGAAGTAGCAGACGCCCACGAGTATGGTCAGTGGAAGTACGAGGAGGAAGAGGAGGAGGAGAGCTGTGGATACAGCTCTGCTATCTGCAAGGGAGGAGAAAGAGGCACAGAGAAAAGGAATAGTGAACAACAGCAATGGGGAGAGAGATGTGGAAAGAGAGACAGGCGCAGAAGGATAAACACGGAAGCGTGGGAGATAAGGTGGGGGGGGGGGCATGAACGTAATGGAGAGCCGGGAGAGGGATAGGCACGGGCAAAGCAATCAAGTCAGTGCTGTGACGTCTTTTGATGACACAGACAAAAGCGAGCGACTCCACTTCACAAAAAAAAAAGCATTCAATATGCTCTTATACAGCAAGAGGGAACCCTTCACACTAGAGAATGACACGGTGACAAAATTCATCACCGTTCCCGTCCCCGCGGATAACCGCGGGAAATAATCCCATGTCATTTTCTAGTGTCTATTTCAACCTCGGTCCTTCTACACCAGCATTCTTCAAAGCAAAGCTTGCAGGTCAGTGGTTTTGCCCAATTATACTCTGATTCTTCCCTCTCTCCTTAAAGAATGACATGAAGATGGTTTCCCGCGGTTATCCGCGGGGACGGGGACGGTGATGAATTTTGTCACCGTGTCATTCTCTACTTCACACCCCTAAAGAGGCCCGAGAGCAAGAGGGAGAACCCCTCACAGAAATCTGGGACCAGAGCTAGGCGAGAATCCCTCACACAGTTTGAAAGGAAATTCACTTCTGGGAGCCAACAGAAATGCACCCACCACCCCAAGGGGCCTTCCCATGCAGCTCCCCCCTCCAAACTAGAAGTGCGTCAGATAGATGCTTGTGTAACCTTTACACTTCCAAGATACGTTCCTTGCTTAAGCTTCACATCAATCCTTATCCCTCCTGGCACTGCGTTCACTTTTTCATCTTTGTTTCAGAAGAAGTAAAGACAATGCCAGAGATCGCCAGGACAGAGACTGATTAGACCTGCTGTTATGCTCTGCATTTCTGCATAGAGCTCTGTGCTTTGCAATTACCTTTCTCCGGTTCCAGCGGCCCACTTTCCACACTCCCTCCGTACCCCGAACTCTTGCAGTCTGGAGGGGCCCAGCCTGGATCACAATGGCAGTTCGCGTTGCTGTTACACACCTAAGAGGAACAGAAAAGACCGAAAGGACAGCTTATTGAGCTCACCCATTCCTGCAGCACGGAGCCCCCCCCCCCCGTGCCGGAGTCTTACCCCGTGCCCGCTGCATTTTCTCCGACACTCCTGGACCCCCAGGGCGGACACTTCCTGGCATTTCTGGTTGATGCACACCTACAGAGCAAGGGGTATCTCGTCAGCTGTCAGCCCAGGGCAGAAAACAGAACGGTCAGACAGGCAGCCAGAATCTCACTTCCTCGCCACTCTGTGCCCCCGGAACACATGCAAGGAAAAAAAGAGTCACTAGCGCTACCTTCCCACTGCCGCAGGCTGTGCCAGGCATCACCATGGCTGGGTCCACGATGTCATCGCCAAGGTTGAAGAAGGCACTGCGGCACGCCGTTTCCCTGCGGTTCACGACCTCCGCGTTGGAGCCCAGCAGTGGGCGATCGTTCCCTCCCTGGCACTGAATCTTCCCGCATTTCATATCTCTAGAAGAGGTGGAAGGAGGAGAGATGGCAGGGTGGAAGTTTAAGACAAGAGATTACGGAGCTCACCATCAAAAACTGTAAAACGTCCCTTGGATATCCTAATAGCAGGGACGTTTCAAGGGCCGATCCGCAAAACCAACTTTCTGGACGTGAAGCAGCACTTTCTAAGCTGCTGTGCGTCCAGAGATCAAAGGGGCACATGGGAAGGCGTGTTATGGCCTGGAATCGGGTGGGCTTTGACCTAGCCGTACCCCAGCCATAATCAAAGCTTTCCTAGAGGGAACTTAAGAAGCCGGCAGTTAGACCCTGTTTGAGTTGCGTCTTAAGTTCCACAAAAGTGCCCAAACTGAGAAGACGACCACTGGAGGATTTAAGGCATGATCCTCCCCCCTTACGCCACAAGTGGTCAAGGCCGCCTCCCACCATCCAAAGAGTGAACCTCCCCCCCCCCAAAAAAAACCAAAACCCCGTAGGCTTCCCAGCAGCTGATCGCAGCAGAGGAATCCCCATCTGCTGAGCCGGTTTCGGGGATTCCTGGAAGCTCAGCTGATGGGGATTCCCCCTGCCAGGATCATCTGAGCTACTGAGCCCTCCCCTCCCTCCCCCTGACATCCCAGGACCTCCCCCAACATCCCCCACATCGCCATTTTGAGCCAATCAGGGTCCTTGGCCCCTCCCACTGCATCCCAAGATTTGCAGCACACAGCCCTGTAGGCAGGAGGGAGTGAGCTTCCCTCCTGCTGTTTTCTCATCCGAAGGTACGGGGGATAGTCCAGGGGCTCAGAAATGTTGGGGGGATGTGGGGGTGGGGGGAGGAGATGTCAGGGGATGTTGGGGAGGTCTGGGATATCAGGAGGATGTCAGGGATGTGAAGAGGATGGCGGGGGAGATCCATGGATGTCAGGGGGGAGGGGTGTAGGGCTCCGCGGCTCAGCTGATTCTGGCAGGGGGAATCCCCAAAACTGGCTCAGCTGATGGGGATTCCTTCTGCCGCAATCAGACAAGGTAGTTGGTGGGTACGTCTTTTGGTGGGTGCGTTTGCTTTTGTACGTTTTTCACGTGGCCATTTTTATTTTTGAAAATGGGCAAAATAAAAGATAAGACGTTTGGCAGCTTTGAAAATGGACATTTTCCCTACTGGGGTCGAGGACAGCCTTGCACAAAACATCCAGCCTCAGACTTAGGCACACGTTCGATTAGGACCCCTCCACCTGATATACAAAAACGAAGCCGAGTGTTCCCTTATAATGTTTCGCTCAGAGACACTGATCTGGATAATTCTTACATTGGTCTGATGAAAATAGTCAGAATCTTCCATGAAAATAAACCCCCCAACCCCCTTCTCCAAACTCTTCCTGCAAGGTTTGTCTCTCTGCCCTTCTCCCTACCGCCGCTCAGTAGAAAAGGCCTCATCGGGGTGTCAACGGCTTTGAACGTTGTCAGTACTGAAGTTGGTAACATTTGAATGCCTTTGTTGCTTTTCTTCATCTTTTTCCTACTTACGTTGTTCTTTTTAATTGTAAACCATTTTAAACGGATTTGTTTTCCATAATAGTGATATAAATTTTTTTATAAACAAACAGTTCTCCCCCCCCCCCACACACACACTCTCAGTTACATTCATGAGGCTCCAGCAAGCGGGTGAAGGCCGTCTTCAGGCCTTTGCAGTTGACTCCCCCAGTTCTTAAAACATCAAGACCTTGGACTTACTGGGCCCTGCAGGGGATGTACGTGCCGTTCAGGCTCCGTCCACAGTTACCGTATTTATCGCCCTTCATATTCACAGAACGAAAGCAGTCGTCGGGGGCCTGGGTGGAGCCTGGAAAGCCACACAAAGAGAAAACAAAGACATTCATGGCCCTGAGGGGTGTCACACTTGAGGGAGGGGCTCATTGATCAAGACCTCAGGCATCTCCTCACTCTTCTCCTACCCCGTGTTAGCTCCATCTGCCTATTCCTCCTCTCCCAGACCCCTCGACAAGACATCCCAGCTGTACTGAACTACTTCTTTCATAAAATGCCTTTTAACCACTTCTCTCCTGTCTACATTTTCTTGAATTAGACCCCCTGTCACTTAAGGACACCTATCCCAACTCTCCCCTCTCCAAGTCATTGTGGCACCCTACATAGCACCAGGGTCATCTCTGTACATCCTCTTTCTCCATATAAATCTATACCCAGGTTCTCTCTCACTCTGCATTACCCTCTTCCCTTCCTTTGGCCCCACCTCCCTTCCATTGGCCCCACCTCCCTTACCTGGGCCCCAGAGGACCTGACACTGTGACTCATAGGTCCTGCAGTCTCCGCTGTAGCAGAAGGCTTGGCCATTCTTGCACAGATGCCCATCCTGGAGGAAGACATTAGGAGGGCAGAAGGAGGAGACTCCATCACAGTACTCGGGTAAGTCGCATTCGCCCAAGGGCTCTCGACACACAGAGCCGGAGTGTCTCAGCTGCAGAGCAAGGAAAGAGATGGGAGGGGTGTCAGGAGCACACCTAGCACCCCCAGGGTACAGACGGAACAGCAAACCTTACTCCAAGAAATTTCAAGTATTCCGTAGCACATGCGTGCAGGGAAACTTTAAGAAAGAGTGGGTTCAAGGCTGGAAATACAGGCCGGCATGGAGTTCACTTCCATATATATATATATTTAAAATCAGATGTATGTGTGTGTGTGTATGTTCCAACATAACTCTGAAATACATGGACAGATTTCAACCAAACTTGGTACACATATCACTTACTATGTGTGAAAAAATACTATGGGGGGGGGTGGGATGGGGGTGACATGTAAAAATGATTGAAAGCAACAGATTTTTGTGTCTACCCCATAGAGTTTTCGGCCTCGCCGAGATGAATACTCAGCATAACTCTAAAGCGCATGGAGAGATTTCAAACAAATTTGACTTGCTACCTGGGGAGGGGATGGGAAGGGGGTGTCTAATCCGTAGTTTTTGGGCTCGCTGAGATGACACTCCCAATGCTGTTGTAAGTCCAAGTTCCGGCCGTAATCATTGAATACAAGCCTATCGATACCGGAAGATTGGGATAAATAAATGGGTGATCAGCTAGCACCCAACAAAACCAAAGATAAGAATATCCTCTTCCCACCTGCCAAGGAACATGGCCACAACTCTTTACACAAGCCATTGAGCAAAATGTTTGTTTTTCGGTGGTTTTGATATCCTGTTTTAACAGTTACGTTTGTTCTTTATGCTCCACTTACGTATACGTAAATAAAATACGACGAAGACTCTTGCGTGATGCCCATTTGCAAGGGGAGGCGCAGACGTGCAGAGCGCGAGTAGAACGCTAAGTCACACGCGTCCCTGCTGCCTTCGGGGGGCCCACGCTTATGCAAGCTCTAAATGCTAGGCGTGCTGATACCGGGTTGCGCTACTATTCCGACACCTAACCTAAGCGCCTTAGATCTGTTCTAGAGCAGGGTCCTACCCCCAACCTTCTTGCTTATTTATGCCAATATTTTTGCAATGCTTGTTTGAATTTTTATTGTGAACGTTTGATATGTGAACCGCCTAGACTTTTTATGATAGTGCAGTCGGAGATTCTTACCTGCTAATTTACTTTCTTTTAGCTTCTCCAGACCAGTAGAGGTTATTCTTTACGAATGGGGTGTATATCCAATCATGACCAGCAGGTGGAGACTGAAAACAAAACTGTGAGATAGTACATAAGACATCCCCTTCTCTATTCTCATCAGGAGATGGGTACAGATCACTCGACACCTGCTGGAGACTGAAGAGACTGATGAGAATAGAGAAGGGGTATCTTATGTACTATCTCACAGTTTTGGTTTCAGTCTCCATCTGCTGGTCATGATTGGATATACACCCCATTCGTAAAGAATAACCTCTACTGATCTGGAGAGTGCTAAAGAATATAAGTTTTTAAAATAAATAAAATCTCTGGGACTATCTGGAGAGCACCAGGATATTTAGTGCCCATGAAAAGCAAACTTGTATTTTTTAGCAAACTGTCCGTTCACAAAGTCCCTCTGTGTATTTTTTACTAGGCTCTTAATATTCACAACAAATCAAAGCAGTGTACAACTTAATATAGGAAAAAAGTATAATTGTTACAGCGGGGAAGCAGAATTACCAGAGAGAAGGTGGGGGAGGGAAAGAAAGAAAGAAAGGAGCGGATACAGGAAATGGTGCCGTATTCAAATCCAAGCTAAAAGCCTACTTTTCAATGCCTAACGCCCACTCGCCATAAAATTACGCATGTCCATTCTATCATTCTCTGCAAGAAACTCCCCAACCCCCGTGTATGTCTTGCCTGTCTGTCCAAATGAGACTGTAAGCTCTTCTGAGCAGGGACTATCTGTTTCATGTTGCATGCACAGCGCCGCACACACTTTTCAGAATTTGTGCAATAAGCTCTTGATCGAACCTTGATCTGTGTATCCGTACACTTCTCCAACTCTGCCCAGCTTTGGAGAGGGTGAACAACCTCTCTTGACGTAGTAGAGAAAGACAGACTGTTCACCCTCTCCAAGGTGAAGAGAGCGAGAGGGCATGCGCTAAAGTTAGACGGGAAAAGATTCCGTACACACGTAAGGAAGTTCTTCTTCACTCAGAGAGTGGTAGAAACCTGGAACGCTCTTCCGGAGGCTGTTATAGGGGAAAACACCCTTCAGGGATTCAAGAAAAGGTTGGATAAGTTCCTGCTGGGCACGATGGACCCAGCAGCGGCAAATCTTATGTCCTTATTAGAGAATGACACGGTGAAAAAATTGGTCCCCGTCACCGCCCCGTCCCCGTCTCACCATCCTCTGCACCGCCCCGTCACCGTCATTCCCTTCACCGCCCCGTCACCGCCACTGCCACCCCATTCACCGCCCCGTCACCGCCACTGCAACCCCATTCACCGCCCCGTCACCGTCACCGCTGCATACATAAAAGCCTCAAACGGGTACGATTTTATATACTTTTCTAATATCTCCCCTATGTATCTGCCATTGCCCCCCCCTGTGTCCATATACCATCCCCATGGCATGTCCCCTTTTTGTCTCTGTCCCTATGCCCCATGCACATAATTTCCCCTCTTTCTGTTACCTTCCTGTGTCCAGATTTCCCCTTTCTTCCTCTTCCATACCAGTGTGTCTCTTCTTTTCAACCCCATCTAGCTTTTTTCCCTCTTTCTTCCCCCCTCCTGCTTCTAACATCTGGCTCACCTGCCTGTCCTTCCCTTTCTTTCCTGCTGTGGGTTTTTCTTTCCGTTTTCATCACCTTGGCCCAGAATCCTTTTCCCTTTCACTCCCTCCTTACAGTCTGAGCCGGGAACACGGGTGATCGCACGGTCCTCGCAGCCCCCACCCGCCTGCCCAATCGATCCTAGTGTTTAGCCAGTTCTCTCCCTTCTCCTCACCTTATTTAGCAGGCTTTCTTTTTCAGCGACCTGCACGCTTTCCCAAAGAGCCGCACACGCGCGGCTGCTCAGTGTTCAATCTTCTGCTCTGCTGCAACTTCCTGTTTCCGGTTGCGTCAGAGCAGAAGATCGAAACTGAGCAGCAGCGGCTCTTTGATAGCGTGCGGGTCGCCGAAAAAGAAAATCTACAAACTAAGGTGAGGAGAAGGGAGAGAGCTGGCTAAACACTAGAATCGATTGGGCAGGCGGGTGTGAGCTGCGGGGACCGCGCGATCCTTCATGCCTCACTGCGGGGACAAGACCCATTCACCGTCCCGCGGGCGGTGAATGGCCTTGTCCCCGTCGCCGCAGCGACTGCTAGTTTTCTTCCCCGTTTTCGGCGGTGACCCGCGGCTGAAATGCGGTGGCTGCGGGTAAACCGCCACCGTGTCATTCTCTAGTCCTTATCACTGTTCTTGTCCTTTGTGCTATTTCTGCTCTCCCTTTAGAGATAATTCTGTTAACCGTTAACCGCATCGAACTACCAGATGTATAGAGGTATATAAATAAAATGATCTATGTTATAGAACTGAGTTAAGGAGTTAAGATACAGAATTGTCGTGAAAGGGATTTGTTTAGAAAATTACTTAAGACGTAATTATTTATACATGTCTTTCTCTAGAAATAATTTTCTTCTCTGGTAGAGCTGATGAACTACTCATGATCGTTATTACGCAAAGTTATGGTATCATTTGGCAGCCATGATTTTTAAGGTTTGTTTGTATGTTTATTTTATCCTGTTTTTGGTTTTAAAACTACGTGTGTAAATTATGTAAACTGTTTAATTGTAAACGGTATAGAAATTTTTAAAATAAATAGTCCGTTCAACTTTTGGCCAACGGAGACACCCAGCAACGCCTGGGAAGATACGTAGGCCTTTAAAAAAAGATCTAAAATCGCCTATTAAAATTTTTTTAGATCCGAGGGGTAGAGGCAAGACATTCCATGAAAAAAGTGCTCTGCATAAGAAAGGAAAGAGTCTCATCACCTCCAGATGAGAGCAAGGAAGAGGCAGGATTGCGAGGCGATGTCCAAACAATGAACGTAGGGCTCGAGTTGGTGTGGAAGGAGAGATCAGGAAGGAGAAGTAGGATGGGTTCAGCGTGAGAAGAACCTTGTGTGTTAAGGTCAAAATTTTTAATTGAATCCTGTAATTGACAGGCAGCAATGGTGGAGTGACACGATTGCATTGGTCATGCACGTATCAGAAGTTCATTGCCTCATCCGTACACTAACATCCATGTACTGGCTACCCATCCTAAAAAGATGCATCTTTAAAGACTTAGTGCTAGCTTTCAAGACTTTCCACAAAATGACACCAATTACATAGCGTCAAAACTTCAAAATTACATCCCCAACCGATCACTGACATCCCAAACAGAAAAACGGCTGGTCCTGCCACCAGGCCGCTCTCACTCATGTCCGAGACAGCCCGAAGACGCTCATATTCTCATTATATACTCAGAATGTGGTACACCATCCCCCCATCCATTAGATCACAAGACAGTCTTTGGAACTTCAGAAAGTCCGTGACAACCTTCCTCTTTACAAACCCAGCTCCTTGAAGACCCACGTCTACACCCCGGACGGATGGGATCCCAAAGACACCACCCAATATACCACACGGAATCTCGCTAAAACTCACACGCCACCGCGAATATAACCTGAATTACTACCACATTCTCTGACAACAAAGATGCACCCACCTGCAAAGAAGAGCTACTTCACGTCCTAGTCTATCGACACTGAAAATGCTGCAATTTCAACCACCCTATGGCCACTAAGTCTGCATTTGTAAGTCTGCATGTTATGTCTAGACTGTAATTGCTGTAATCTAAACCCTTGTCCTTGCTGTAAAGTCCACTGCCATTGGGTAGGATTCGCTTGAGTACATTCGTTCTATATAGGCGTTCGTTTGATATCTTTTATGCGGTTTGTCTCATACCTTAACCACCATGGACCCCCTGAGGAAGGCGTGTTATCCGAAACACGGACCGTGTCGGGTCCCTTGGTTGGTAATAAGGTTGTATATTTTGCTGCATTTTCTCAATTAATAAACGACGCCTGCATCTTGTACATTATCTGCAGTTTGTTTGTTGTTCTTCGGTAAAGTCTATGTCTTCACTAAAATTTGTCCTACCCATACTATGAATGTACTCCTGTAACCCGTTCTGGGCTCCTTTGGGAGGACGGCTAAATAAATAAATAAATGATTTGATAGTATGATTTATCTAAAATCCTTTTTGACACAAATCAAATCACTTAACCTGCATAATCTGAAGGCACAAACTGCAGTCCCCCAGCCTCTGCTGCTTTGAACTCAGGAGAGGGGGGGGATGAAAGCCAGTTTCAGATGGGGTCAAAACGCTCATTTACCTGCACAGATCCTTTTCATAAAATTCCCTGCAATATTTCTTAAGTTTAAACTCTGCTGAACTCTCACTAAGAAGATTTTAAGATTCTGGAAAAAGGACTCGGGCCTCCCCCTTCATTTCCAGGATGCAGAGAGACTTTTCAGGAAAGCCACAATAACGGAGTCGGTGTCCAAAGAGTGGTTCACTGGAATTAAAGGCTGCAGCCAGACAGCAACAAGGGATGGAGGACTGCGGGGTGACAGGGAAAAGATTTATTGGCAAAGCGGCAACGAACAAGGGACCAGATGCATGGAAGATGTGGCAGTTAAGTCCACATCACCCAGAGACCTTGGGCCGGGTGAGAACTCTCTCCCCTGACAGGATGGATTTCACGATAAGAAAAAGGGGTAAGTAACACATTAATGTGTCACTCCAAAGCACTTCAAGCCATGCTGGTTTGGACTGATTCAATAGGCAATATGGGTACAGCAAGGGCAAAGACTAGGGGTGCCTGACCCCAAGAGCTGTTGTCCAAAAGAGGTCTCTTACTGAATAACACCCCCTCCCCACTTGTTACAAAGCCGTAGCGTAATTTTTAGTGCTCCGACTCTCATAGAATTTCTATACGTGTAGGAGCTGTGACCGCCGCGCTTGGCGCTAAAAACCGCACTATGCTTTTGTTAAAGGGGGTAAGTGAGCCATCACACATGGTGCTCACTGCAGGTAGCTTGTACCCTGCAGGCTGCAACGGTCTTAGCAGTGTCTGTGGGTCGTGCAAGGCATTTCTCTGAGGGCTCAGCTCTTTTATACAGCGAGAAATTCAACCCAGGGTCTTGCTGACTTATAGTGCATTGTATTAGCATTAACATTTTGTTGAAATAAATAGGCGTAGATTATGGAATACTCAAAAATCTGGCCAAAGGTCTTTGCTAGGAGAGATCGGAACCCTGTGTGCTCCCACCCCTGCTATAGTTTCTCCTGGTTACCTGCTTTTAGAGAATGACCTGGGGGACATATTTGTCCCCGCGGGAACGCATTTTCCCGTCCCGTCGAGTTCTTTTCCGGTCCCTGCCCCATTCCTGCAAGCTCCGTCCTCACCTGCACAGGCCTCAAACACTTTAAAATCATGTGGTTAAGGCAGAGCTTACAGGAATGGGACAGGGACAAAACACCCGGGGACAGGACGGGGAAATTGAGTTTCTGTGGGGACGGGAACAAATTTGTCCCCGTGTCATCCTCTACACTGCACCACTCTAGAAAAGAAAATGTAGTAAAAGTGAGCCAAGTAAAGGACAATCAAGCCATTGTGACATCACTGATGAGGTTGGCTCTTATTGGTGGAATGAGGCGTTATGATGTCACAATACCAGCTCTGGTTCTCAGAGGCTGAAACTTTTTAACTATTTATTCATTCAATTTTCTCTACTGTTCTCCCAAGTAGAGAATGACTGTGGGAACTCATTTTCCCATCCTGTCCCCGGCGAGTTCTTTTCCTGTCCCTGCCTCATTCCTGCAAGCTCCATCCTCATCCGCGCAAGCCTCAAACACTTTAAAACCATAAGTGTTTGAGGCTTGTGTGGTTAAGGCAGAGCTTAGAGGAATGGGACAGGGACAAAACCCACAGAGACAGTACAGGGAAATTGAGTTCCTGCGGGGACAGGGACAAATTTGTCCCCATGTCATTCTCTACCTGCTTTCTCCTTGTACGATAGGCTGGCGAGGGCATAGTCTTACCTGGCACTTCTCACAGCAGATACCACTGGAGGAACACTTGGCCCCTGGGACAAGTTTGCAAGTAGTAGCATTGCAGCAGGGGTCCTTGCATACCTGCAGAGAGAACAAGAAGTGGAGTGAGGAGAGAGATGGATATGACTCCCGACAGCCAAACGTCCTGCAGACGCAGCCCTTACCTCCGTCAGCCCGCAGTCACACTCCTCCCCTACCTCCACAAAGAGGTTGCCACAGCGCTGGGCTCCAAAGATGCGCTGGGCTTCCGGCACGTTGAAGAGGCACATGCCTCCACCCTGACGCAGGCTGGTTTCTAAATCAGACCGGCTGCAGCTGCTGAAGCCCAGGCCAGGCAAGAACCTGAAAAAAAAGAGGAATCTAGGGTCAGCAGGACACAGGGTATATGTAATAAGAAAGAAAGACTAGGGGACACTTGATGAAACTGCAGGAAAATATTTTTAAAACCAATAGAAGGAAATATTTTTTTCACGGGTTGCCAGAAGTTGTAGTAAAAGCAGATAATTTGGTTTTAAGAAAGTTTAAGATAGTAGATAGTTTGGTTTTAAGAAAGGTTTAGACAAATTCCTGGAGGGTGCCAGACACCGCGCTCCAAAGAGAAAAGAAACCCGCTGAATTCAAATCCAGTGAACACCTGCAGCCTTTGCTCCCATCCCCGGTGGAGAGATGAGTTCAAGTCTTCAGGAAGCTCACGTGCAAAAAAAAAACAACTATAGAGGGCTCCTGAACAGCCTCAAAATACTTACAGAATTCAGGAAATCCTGGGCTCGGTGGGAAAGGGGAGGATGAGGCCTAGGAGCCTTAGCAGAGCAGGAGGCAGAAGCCGTGTACGCATTAGGGCAGTTTTCTAATCTGGCCTGCCGAGTTTGCCTGCGTTTTCCCAGTTGGCGGCCAGACAGCGGGCCTCCCCCAGAGAGCACGAAGCGGAAGAAGCCCTGCAGGCTCACAATATCTAATGTACCTGGGGCAATGGGGGGATTAAGTGACTTGCCCAGGGTCACAAAGAGCAGCGGGGGTTTGAACCCACAACCTCAGGGTGCTGAGGCTGTAGCTTTAACCACTGCACCACTCTAGAAATCAAAATGTAGTAGAAGTGAGCCAAGTAAAGGTCAATGAAGCCATTGTGACATCACCGATGAAGTTGGCTCTTATTGGTGGAATGAGGCATTATGATGTCATAATATCAGCTCTGGTTATCAAGGGCTGAAACTTGTCACGCTATTTAGTTATTCAATTTTCTATACTGGGGAACTCAGAATGGTTTTACATTCATTTATTCAGGTACTGGAGCATTTTGCCTTATCTGTCTTGGTGGGCTCACAATCTATCTCATTTACCTGGGGCAATGGAGGGCTTAAGTGACTTGCCCAGGGTCACGAGGACCAGTGTGGGTGTGAATCCATAACCCCAGGGTGCTGAGGCCCAAGCCTCCTCGGGCCCAAGCCTGGTCACAGCTTTCACACACAGCGTTAGCGTCCTCAAATTTAAAGTGACAAAGGGGAAGATGAGAGGCCCACAGTTCGCTGAAAAGGAAGCTCAATTCCTCTCAGGCTGCTCCTGTACAGGTAGGTGCGTGACTGACCGTGCCCACTTAACTCCAGTATGGCTTCCTTGGCACGGCATCGGCACCGCTAATTCTTCACCAGTGAGTCACTGTATGCTCAGCTCCCAGAAGGCGTGGGGGGGTGGGGGAAGAGAATACGGTAAGTTCAGATAGATTCATTACATCAGCATCACCTTTCAGCCCTGCACCGAAGCATTTCACGGGGAGGGGAGGTGGGGGGGACCTCACCTGGCAGGCGGCAAGGCTTCTTAACAGCACACACAAAGCGCTCTGGACAAGAGAGCAGTAACTCACACGTTCATGCTGGGAATTGTGCATGTATGCACTACTGATCACTTTGAATTGGAATTTCCGTGCGCACCTTGTATGGCGCGAGCAATAAGATGTTCAGCTTTTAGCAAGGGGGGCGGAAAAAAACCTTATTAATTCAAAACAAGCCCCACACGGACAAACGATACACCCCCCCAACACTACAAGGCCTGAAAACATACAACCAACAGCATTCACACTCCCCAAAAGAAAACGGGAGTGTGAATGCTGTTGGTTGTATGTTTAGGTGTCGGGACAAAGGCGCGCGCCGAAGCAAATTACTGTTTTAAAGGGCTCCAACGGGGGGGGGGTAGGGGGGAAACCCCCCCCCCACACTTTACTTTATACAGATTGCGCCGCGTTGTGGGGGGTTTGGGGGGTTGTGACCCCCCACATTTTACTGAAAACTTCACTTTTTCCCTAAAAAACAGGTTACAACCCCCCAAACCCCCCACAACGCCGCCGCGATCTGTATTAAGTAAAGTGGGGGGGGGTTTCCCAACAAACCCCCCCCGTCAGAGCCCCTAAAAACGCTCAGTTGTCGGAGCACGCCTTTGTCTTCGGCGGTTTTGTTTATGAACCGTATGTTTAAGGCCTTGTAGTGCGGTTGGGTGTGTGTATCGTTTGTCCGTGTGGGGCTTGTTTTGAGTTAATAAGGGATATATTCGGGCCCTAATCCTTGAGTACTATTTCCGGGGGAGAAAACCCCATTTTGAAACATTTTCAGGGTCTCTGGATTTTAAGATATTTTGTTTTACTTATCAATAAGGAAAAATGGGGTAAATCAAAGGCCTAGTCTTTCTGGCCAATTGGTTAATTAGATTATCCCAGAATAGTAGACGATTCAGATAAATTTCAAGTACTTCTATAAAAGAGAAGAAAAAAAAAATGCAAAGAGGAAGTTTTTTTCCCCACAGTGAAAGTTTAAAAATCTTCCAGCTCATAGAAAATCTGTAATTTATAAAAGTGAATCAAAAGGCCGCTTAGATTTTTTCGACCATCTTTCAGGGTATTTTTTTTTTTTTTTTTGGGGGGGGGGGGAGTAATAAGTTAAGTTTTGAAGTGTCCCTTGCATTCCCAGGTCTTTCCTGCAGATTACTTAGCATCTCCAGCAGACTAAACATGTTTTTTTTCCATCGTCGGAAGCTTGGGGGGAAAATATTTTGGTTTCGCTTGTTAGGAATAAATGAGAGACAGCCCGCGGTTTCAAAGGGCAAAAGCCCCATCCCACTCCATCAGTGGAAACTTTTCATTGAAAGAAGTCGCCTCACCTAAGGTTTCTCTCTTTTGCGGCCGAAACTATGTTGGACTTGGGCTGCTCAATTTGTTGATTTTAAAACATCACCGAATTCCCAAACTAATAAATTCAGGACAGGATGAAAAATGCGGGGGGGGGGAGGGAAGGAGGGGCTTCAAAACTCTTGCAACGCTTAAATTTTGAAGTGGGGGGGACTTTAAACCTTTTGCAACGCTTAAATGTTGAAACGGGGGGCTTTAAAGCTTTTGCAACACAAATGTTAAAGCTGGGGGGGGGCTTTAAACCTTTTGCAACACTTAAATGTTGAAGCTGGGGGGGCCTTAAAACTTTTGCAACACTTAAATGTTGAAGCTGAGGGGGGGGCTTTAAAACTTTTGCAACACTTAAATGTTGAAGCTGGGGGGGCCTTAAAACTTTTGCAACGCTTAAATGTTGAAGCGGGGGGCCTTAAAACTTTTGCAACACTTAAATGTTGAAGCTGGGGGGGCTTTAAAACTTTTGCAACGCTTAAATGTTGAAGTGGGGAGAACTTTAAAACTTTTGCAACACAAATGTTGAAGCTGGGGGGGCTTTAAAGCTTTTGCAAAACAAATGTTGAAGCTGGGGGGGCTTTAAAACTTTTGCAACACAAATGTTAAAGCTGGGGGGGGCTTTAAAACTTTTGCAACACAAATGTTAAAGCTGGGGGGGGGGGCTTTAAAACTTTTGCAACACAAATGTTAAAGCTGGGGGGGGCTTTAAAACTTTTGCAACACAAATGTTAAAGCTGGGGGGGGCTTTAAAACTTTTGCAACACAAATGTTGAAGCTGGGGGGGCTTTAAAACTTTTGCAACGCTTAAATGTTGAAGTTTAACAGCGAATAAACTGGGGGGGGGGGAGCAAGTTTTCCGCCTGCAAAGCCTCTTGCAAGAGTTCTCTTTCTGCCCCTGACCCACGGAGCTCACCTGGGGTTGCTGGAGTTCCAGTACACGGCATGGCGCAGGCTGCAGACCCTCCGGATCCCCTCCAAGACCAGGCTCAGCCACACCAGCTCCCACTGCATGACTCGCCCCGGCCTCGCGCTACGCCTCACTGCGCTCGTGCGGGCCGAGGGAGGAGGAGGGGAGGCCGGCCACGCCCCCCGGAACCCAGCTGGCAGCCAATCGGAAGGCGGGAGCAGCACTCCCCCAAATTCGGCCTGCACTAACCCTTTCTCGCCATCCCCTGCAAAGGAGAAGCCACAGCCCGACCTGGAATCGGTTAAAATCCAGCCCCTCAAGACATAATAAACATCTCACTGTAGCCATCAGAGCTGCCAAGTCACCCCCCCCAGGGCAAAAATGAAGGAGGGGGGGGGCAACTCCTAGGTCCTGATTTGCCACTACACATCAACTCATTCAAAAATTACTTTTTCCATGCACAAAACACAGACAGATTTTCACCAAATTCACAACCAGATATCACAAATTGGAAATGTGAATCTGCCAAATTATAAGTTATAAATTATAAGTTTAAAAATGAATAAAGATAAAAAAAAAAAAATCTGCCAAATTAAACTGGGAACTGGAGTATTGGAGAAATTTAAAAAACAATTAAAAAACCCCAGAGATGTGTTTTAATTTTGTGCTGACAAAACAAAACTGCAGATCTGTACAAGACGCAGGCAAAATGTATTGTGACAAAATAATTATATGCAAACCCTTTTACCAATCAAGGGACCCGACACGGTCCGTGTTTCGGACAAACCTTCGTCAGGGGTCCATGGTAAAAAAAGGGGATAACAAGAAAAGTCACAAAAAATTGTAGAGTAGCAGCAAAGTATCAGCGACATCAAAAATCGCCACTGCAATGAGCCGTCGCAAAAAATTTTCCTTTGAAATACATTTCTGTTATTCAACAGTGCGCCTCTTCTTTTAATAAGGGCTAGATGGAATTTCTGATTTTTGAAATGATAACAATTATGCAAAATGATTAACAAATCATTGTGTTTCCATGTCCTGTCATTGAAATTTCACAATTAAAAAAAATAATAATAATTTTGTGCTGAGCACAATCAGTGGCCCAACCCCCACAATTAACATTGCCCTGGCCTTACCAGCTGATGACCACCTTCTGCCCCTCAGGTCCAGGGGCCAGAACTCGCCCAAGCTGCTGCAGCCCCCACCCCGTGCCTGCTCGGCTTTCACTAATGTCCAAATAGCCACGGAAGAACTGGTCTATTACCACGAAACGTTGGTTGAATACACTGTTTTGTGATTTGTCTCACCCCCATTTTTTTTTTTTTTTTTTTTGCTTACTCAACTGGTGAAAGTATTTTATGCCAATGATGTCCAGTTGGGTAGAGCTAGCTGCATAATGGTTCACCTGTGACCTGAGGCTTTTTCTGTCATCTCTGTAGGCGTCTGGTGGGAGAACATATTTTGCAGTTTGTTTAAGTGGAGAGGAATTGCATTGGGCAACATATTCCCATTAATAAAGTCAGACTAAAACACTTTTTCACTCTTTGTTGTCTGGACATTTTGCTTTTCCGTCATCTTGGTCCCAGTTTCTCTTTTCTGCTTTCATGTTAGTCTTCTGCTAATTCTCTTTCTAGCGTCTGCTGTCCATTTTCATTTATTCTCTCTTCTCTCTTGTTTCATTCCCTCACTACATCTAATATATTCATTCTTCCTTTTCAGTTACTTCCCTTTTTTTATCTTTTCCATTCTTTTTCACTCAGAGGGTGGTGGATACCTGGAATGCGCTTCCGGAGGTTGTGATAGGACAGAGTACACTGTGGGGTTTTAAAGAAGGATTGGATAAATTCCTGAAGGATAGGGGGATTGAGGGATACAGATAGAGGTGGAGATAGGTTATAGAAAGAGTAATGGGGATTAAAGGGTTTAGACAAGGATCACCTTACAGGTCATGGACCTGGTGGGCTGCCGTGGGTGGGGACTGCTGGGCGCGATGGACCTCTGGTCTGACACAGCAGAGGCAACTTCTTATGTTCTTATCCATCCAAATTTCACCCTTTCTCCTTTTTAATTTTCAGCTACCTATCAATTTTCCATCTACTAGCTCTCCCATCTTTAACAGCTTCCTATTTTCTTCCATCTAATCCCCATGACCACATTTCTACCTCTGTACTAGTGCTGCCTGATTCACAATTCGAATCGGTTCACCGATTCACTTCGGGTGAATTGATTCGAATTGGTTCAAAACAAAAAAAAAAACCCAGCTTCCCGATTCGCCTGACCCTCCCCCCTCGCCCCCTAAAGCAGGAGCGGCAGATGCCGCACCTGCTTTAGAAGGCGAGGGGGGAGGGTCAGTCGGGAAGTGCTGCTGTCGGCTTCCCCCTCCCGGCGTCCGGCTTACGGCTCCCACCCCCTCGGCCTTCCGCTCCCCCCGGCCTCCCCGCATTGTTTACCTTCCAGCCAGAACAGCCTGCAAGCAAGATTGCGGTGTTAGCAATCTTAGTACTGCTTCAGAGCTGGTTCTTTCGTTGCGGTCCCACCCTCTTCTTTGAAGAATGCTGGTGTAGAAGGACTGAGGTTGAAACAGACACTACAGAATGACAGTCTCTGGTATCCAGAGCAGATATTGTGATGTCATAATGCCTCATTCCACCAGTGCCTAAGAGCCAATCACATCAGTGATGTCACAATGGCTTCATTAGCCTTGGCTCCCATAAGAATCAGAGTATGAATGGCCACAACCACTGACCCGCAAGCTTTGCTTTGAAGAATGCTGTTGTAGAAGGACCGAGGTTGAAATAGACATTAGAAAATGACATGGGATTATTTCCCGCGGTTATCCGCGGGGACGGGAACGGTGATTAATTTTGTCACCGTGTCATTCTCTATAGAGACGTTTAAATGCCTATGTGGTGTAAATGCACATGAGTCAAATCTCCGTTAAAGTGTGTTACAATTTTTAACACACGTTAAATATTTAACGTTAATCACGCCGTTAACATGTTAAATATGCAGCCCTAGCAAATAAGTAAGATAAATTGATAATTGGGGCATAAAAGGCATTAATATGCAATGAAAGCATTCAAATTTTTATCAGAGCTCTTAAATATATTTTAGGGAATTTGTGTATTTTTACATAATTCTGAGAAATTTCCTAAGTAAATAACATATTATACAAAATTTAAAGCTAGTCGTTGCTTTTCCACATAAAATTGTACCATTTTGTCACTAGTGCTTTTTAAAAATTATGACAACTCCAATACTGGCACCCCCCCCTATTCCCTATAAACTTCGATTACAGCTGGAGAGGGGGCAAGGGGGGGGGATTTCCCAGGGTAATTTCAGCCCAGGCAGGAATAAATACAGACGACATGTCCCTATTTTAAGGTGTCACGTGTTAATTTAGGGAGTGAGGTAAGGCAAGGCCCCTGTATAACAATCATCTCTACTTACTACAGGGATAAAGAGGAGGTTATAAAGGGAACACAGCCCCCCCTCCTTCTCTTAGGAAAAAGGAATGTTCTCCTAGGACAAGCAGGATGAGTCAGCCACATATGGGTGTTGTCCCAACACCTCCCAATTTGTGGATAAGCTCTCCAATAGCTCAGAGAGATTTTTTTTTTTTTTTTTTTCTCTGAGCACGTGCAGTGCCCGGGCCCCACTGGGCATGCCCGAGCCCTACCCATTTCCCCCTGCTTCCCCCTAATCCCCAGGATGTTCCTAGCTGTGGCCGGGTCGGCCGTATGGGGAGGTGGGTGGGTTGTGTGGCTGACTATCCTGCTGTCCATGGAGAACCTACGTTACAGGTAAGTAACTACACTTTCTCCTAGGACAAGCAGGATGAGTCAGCCACATATGGGTGACTCCCTAGCCGAGGGATGTACCGACTGGACCTGCGCCTTAGCGCTTTGTGCATCCCTCGCCTGGCTGTGGAGGCCGAGCCGGGCAGGGTAATCAGGCAAAGCAGGTAAAGTTGTGGAAACAAGGTTTTAGATAAAGTGCTGTGTTAACTGAGCAATAATACTCACAGAACAGTGAACTGGTCAATGACAATCAATGGACAGTGAGAAACCAACTGGTCAAAAGTGACAATTCGTACTTGCCTGTGAGAATTCATACTTGCCTATTCCACATTCAGTCTAGACAGGAGTGCTGGAAGACCTACTTAATTCACAGAACAGCGAAACTGGTCAATGACAATCAATGAACAGTGAGAAAACCAACTAGTCAACAGTGACAATTCGTAACTGGTCAACAGTGACAATTCGTACTTGCATATGAGAATTCATACTTGCCTATTCCACATTCAGACTAGACAGGAGTGCTGGAAGACCTACTTAACTCACAGAACAGCGAAAACTGGTCAATGACAATCCATGAACAGTGAGAAGACCAACTGGTCAACGGTGACAATTTATAACTGGTCAGTAGTGACAATTCGTATTTGCATATGAGAATTCATACTTGCCTATTCCACCTTCAGACTAGACAGGATTGCTGGAAGACCTACTTAACTCACAGAACAGTGAAATTGGTCAATGACAATCAATGAACAGTGAGAAACCAACTGGTCAACAGTGACAAATCGTACTTGCATGTGAGAATTCATACTTGCCTATTCCACATTCAGTCTAGGAAGGAGTGCTGGAAGACCTACTTAATCAATATCTATAACACCCTACTTGAACAGTGTTTGTCAAAGCTGTGCTAGTGGTTGCTGTCCCTCCCGGGAGGGAACCTGTGCTTGGTGAAGGTGTGCATGGAGGACCAAGTGGCTGCATCGCAGATGTCCCCTATTGGTGTGTGGTGCAGATGTGCCGTTGTGTTGGCTATGGTTCTGCGCTGGTGGGCGTTGGCTCCCACCTGCGGTTGATGCTGCGCTTTTCTATAGGTGAAGGGGATGCACTCTTATATCCAGCGCGCGCGCCTGCGTTTCGTGGCCAGAAGACCTGGTCTGTTTTGGTCGTAGGAGACGAACAATTGAGGCTTGTCTAATCTGCTGCATAGTCAGGGCCCGCACACAGTCCAAGAGGTGTTGCTGAGGAGGCAGTGTGCCTCCCTGTGGGGAGATGTAGAGTGCCGGGAGGCGCGCTGAAGCCACCTTCGGCAAGAATCAGGGGTGGGTTCTGGGTACCACCCTGTTCTCATGAGGGAGTGTGAAGGTAGACACGATGGTCAGGGTTTTCCCAGCCAGGAATACGGGATCTGCCTCCCCCAAAGGTTTGAAGGGGTCGAGGTGAGATGATGCGGCACCAAGTTGAGGTCCCATCCGGGCGGTGGTGGTCTGACCGGAGGGTGCAGATTGGACAGTCCCTTCATGAAATTTTGTGATTACTGGATGCCTCGACACTGGTTTGCTGTCTAGGCCAGCGTGGTATGCTGTGATTGCACTTAGGTGGACCTTGATGAAAGTGGGTTTTAGGTCCCCCTGAGATAAGCTCAGTATGTACTGCAGGATGCCCGGTATGGGGCAGTTGTAGAGGTCTCGCTGCGTGTCTGTGCACTGGTAGCGGAACCTTCTCTCTTTCAACCCATAGCGTTTTCTGGATGAAGGTCTTCTGGCTGCCATAAGAGTGTGCTCCACGTCTTGTGGTAGGTACATCCTCTCATCATCCATGCGGTCAGGGCTAAGGAACGCGGGTCGTGGTGGAGGGGGTAATGAGAACTGCACTGATCGGGAGCGGGGAGAGGTGGGTGAACCGCTATCCCTTGCCGGAACGGGAACCATGGTTGCAGGAGCCCGAACAGGGCAATCATGATCACCGTTGCTCTGTCCTGAAGAATCTTCTGCAGGACTTAGGGTGTTCCAACTCACAGACAGACCGTCGGGGCTGAGACGGCGATGGGTTGATCTCTTTGCGCAGAAGGTCGAGTATTTTGAGTTCGGTTCGGTTGCAAACAGGTTGATGCTCGGTGTGCCTCAGGTGCTGAAGATCTTCTTCATCGCCGCTGGGTTGAGACACCACTCATCAGGATCCAGCAGGTGGCTGAGTCTTTCTGCCAGGTCGTTCTGCTCCCACAGGAGGTAAGTTGCCTGGATGGCGCATTGAATGGAGTCGGAGAACTCCCACATGTGGCAAGCTTCCTTGCATAGCGAGGTTGACCCTGTCCCTCCCTGTTTGCTGATATAGTGCGAGGCCACCTGGTTTTCTATTTGGGTGAGGACTGCCCTGCCTGTTTGAAGGTTTCGAGGGCATTCCCTAAGGCCCTGAGCTCCAGTGGGTGGGTGGTCAGAGGTTGGGTACACTGGTCCCAGTGACGTCAGAGGTGCCCTTTCAGGGATCACATGAGTAGTCTGGTGTGCTGCACAACAAAGAACGGAGCGTGCTGACGATGAGCTGCTGGCAGGGATGCACTGGGCCAGGGATGTCATGGCGTCGATCTGGTAGTCCCGTAGGACGTCCTTGGTCTGCGTGGTGTCGATGACTGCCCAGATGAACGATATCCCCTGGGTGGGTATCAGGTGGGATTTCATATAGTTGATGAGGAACCCCAGTTCTTGGAGGAGGGTTATGGTGGTTGACGGGGCTGCCAGCTGTCGAGATAAGATAGGATGCGCACCCCTTGAAGGCGAGGATGTGCCACTGCCACGCATCAATACTCGGGCTTTAACAGGGCCAAGACTGTACCCAGAGAGTGCATCTGGACCTTGTGTATGCATCTGTTGAGCTTACCGAGATCCAGGGACGAGCGTTGTCCTTGTCCATGGTGACGCGGGGGTTCCTGGAGTAGAAACCCCTTGGTGATCTCCTCTGTTCGTCTCCGCCTCTATTGATTCTGCCGAAGCAGGTCCTCTCCTTGCTGCAGGAAAGTTGGGTCGTCAGATGGAGGGTGCCCCGCCCACTCGGGGGGGGGGGGGCGGGAGTGGAGACGAATTCGGAATCCCTGCTTGATGATGCTGAGGGCCCACTGGTCAATAGTGATCCTGGGCCAAGCCTTCGCAGACAATCTGATCTTGCTGGGCTGGAGGGTGGTCAAGGTTCTGTTTTTGTCTTGGGGAGAGGGCTGCCCTTGGATGCCCCTGCCCCTCGGGCGGTGCTTGTTTGCGTAGCAGTTATGTTACTGTTGCGAGCGCTGGGGCACAGACTGCTGCCAGTGTGGACTGGCTCAGTTGTGAGCTGGAGTCTCTATTTTATTTTATTTTATTTATTTATTTCCTCTCACTGGCCTCCTGATAAAGCCGCATCTGGAACTGGAGCGCAGCAATTCGTGCGCTCAGCATTGCGCCCTCGAAGGTCTTTTTCCCCGTGGAAACAAGGGTTTTTCAGGTCCTTCCCTCACGGGGGTTGGGGGGGGGGTCGTGCTGCCCTGTTTCTCTTAAGCTACCGCAATGTCCATGTATGGCTGCTGCGGGTTGTCGAATCCCTGGGCTGGAAAGATCTGGTACTTCAATCCCAGTCTCCTTGATGTTGGTTGCCCTGAGGAGGGAGTCAGCTAAATCTCGTCTCTGCAGTCCAGGAGGTTCTTGTGGACTGGAATCGCCACTGCCTGCGTGAAGTACTGGTACTGGTAGTTCAGGCCTTGTAGTATTCTGTCTTGGGTACTTGTTGTCCACCCACGTGGATCTTGAAAAGGCTGTGAGTTTCTGGAGGGACTTGGGGTGAGTCCTCGTTTGTGGGGTTTGGTTTTTTTTTTTTTTTTTTTTAGTAAATATGTATTTATTTTTTGTGGGTGGTGACTCGGGGCATGGCTGGAGGCTGGTGTGTAGCTTGTTCCTCCGTTGCTTGGGTGCGTGGCATGCCACTGAACCGCGCCATGTATGTCCATGTGCGTGGCTCCCTCTAAAGGGGGACATAGTGGAGAGTGTAGCCCGCTGAGAGAGGAGTGGGTCAGCAGGAGGATTAACTGTGGCTGCTGGTCCCACCCCTGGTGGTTTGTAGGTTCATGTGCTGTTCCACTTGACTGGTTGGGTGGCTCCATGTACCCCACCGCCCTTCTCTGTCCTTCTTGAGAGGGGGGGAGAGCCTGCAAAGAAGGGGCAGGATGCACCCCTTCATCTGTGCCAGTGCACCTGGCTGCGTTTCCCACTGTGCCTGGAGGCAGAGAAAGAGGAGTGATAATGCCTCTTGAGTGGGCTTCTGCTGCTGTACTGCCTATTGTATATTAAATTGTACAACGCTGCATATGCCTTTCAGTGCTATAGAAATCATGAATAGTACAGAATCCCTCATGCTAGCTAGAAAAGCACTCTGCCTAGGTTTTAAGAAGAGCAAACAGCTTTTTAGACTGAGGAGTTTCAAGCCCCCACCCTTGGAGAGGCATGGTCTGACATGCTGCATCTCTAAAGATATCAGCACCCTGCTGAGAAAGGCAGACTCCTCGTTCCCAACCTGAGAGGGGGAGGGGGAAAGGTGTGAATTGTAGACTCTGCAGGACCCAAAGAGGGAAAGAAACATCGAGTTGGGTTTTTGTTTTTGTTTTTCAGCATGTCCTTTATAAGCTGAACTCTGGGGCAGCATGTCTCCTACTGGGGGGAGAGGTCTGCAGGTCCCCTCTAAGGGAAAGAAGCATGGGAGATTCTTTCTCCTTAAATTCAGATTGGGAGGAGGGTGGGGCAGAGCCCTCGGGGCTGCAACAGGTTATCAGAGGTTTTCCCAAAAACAAGCAGATAGGACTTACCTTTGAACCCCAATCGGCTCCCTGCAGAGGCTGGCTGAAAGAGGCAGCATGCCGTCTGGAGGGTGAAAGCCCCGATCTGTTGCTTGCAGAGGCCGTGGATTTACACAGCAGCATGCAAGACTCCTATCGGCTGCCCTGCAGAGGATGGCTGAAAATGGCACGTGCAGGGATTCCTGGAGAGATCTCTCGGTCTGGCGAGACTCCTATGGGCTGCCCTGCAGAGGTTGGTTCAAAGCGGCAACATGCAGGGACTCCGGGAGATATTTCTCTACCGGGCCAAGTGCAGGCGGGGGGATTAGCTGAGCCAGGGCATCCTGGAGGCTCCTTGCCACTGTAGCATGTGGATCCCCCGCTGCTGTATTCTGATGAGGATGGCTGCTGGAGGAAGATTCTCGGGCCTCACTTCTCTTTATGCCCTGCGGAGGCTGGCTGTAAGCAGCGACATGCATGAACTCCTGGAGAGATCTCTCGGTCTGGCGAGACTCCTATGGGCTGCCCTGCAGAGGTTGGTTCAAAGCGGCAACATGCAGGGACTCCGGGAGATATTTCTCTACCGGGCCAAGTTGCAGTCGGGGGGGTTGACTGAGCCAGGATGTCCCGGAGGCTCCTCACCGGATTCGTCTGTGGATCCCCCGCTGCTACGCTCCGATGAGGATGGCTGCTGGAGGAAGATTCTCGGGCCTCACTTCTCTTCATGAAGTCTCTCAGTGCCCTCTTCCTTAGCTTGCGTGCACGTGGGGACATGTGCGCACAATGCAAGCCACATGGAAACCTCGAGCGCCGGATCCAATCAGTGGGCGCACAATTCATGAGGATCCAGTGTGTTCATCCTCCTCCTGCATCCCAGTTGTTTCTTTAGATGATTCAGGCATCTTCAAGTTGATGAGTAGAAAAGTTGTAATGGAGAGCTGTAGAAAAATCCGACCGATGGGAACGGGCGGAAACTAAAGACTGGGGATTAGGGGGAAGCAGGGGGAAATGGGTAGGGCTCGGGCATGCCCAGTGGGGCCCGGGCACTGCACGTGCTCAGAGAAAAAAAAAAAAAAAAAATCTCTCTGAGCTATTGGAGAGCTTATCCGCAAATTGGGAGGTGTTGGGACAACACCCATATGTGGCTGACTCATCCTGCTTGTCCTAGGAGAATGGGTTTTTAAATTTCAGTCCTAGTAGTTTGCCTGTCCACAAAATAATGTTTCCCCCCCCCCCGGCCCCCCCCCCCCCCCCCCCCCGGCGTCCATATGTGTAAAAATGTTGAGTTAAGGGATCTGAAATGTTGCAGGTGAGAAAAAGAGGAGGTGGGGAGAAATTGAGAGGATTAGGAGAGGTGCAAAAGAGTGGGAGGGAATTAGTGAAGAGATCAGAGAGCTGTGGGACTGTGTGGATCCTCCTTCTCTCCTGATTCTGTTCTTCAATCCAGGATCCCATTCCTTCCCCCACTTCCTTTTCTCTCCTTTGTTCCCTGATTTTCTTATCTTCTCTTTTACTTCCTTTCCTTACTATCATTCCCAAAATCTTTCCCTTAACCCTCCCCCATAAAGGCCCAAGTAAATTAATTGGCACAGAAGAAATGTCCTAGATAGCTTAATTTTAATAAAGGAAATTAAGCTCATACATAATTCAGTATGCAAATGTGCACCCTATCCCTGGTGGTCCACTTAGAGTCCATTTTCTTACAGTGTAGTCCAGGACTGAAATTGGTATGTACATGGAGGGGGCATAATAAAAAAAACGTCTAAGTCCCCTTTTGGCCTAAGGCCTTAAACGTTGAAAGTAGAAGCAGGGAAAATGTCCATTATCAAAAAAAATGTCCAAAAGGAGGTGGTTTTTTTTTTTATAATGGCCTGCCTTTACGTTCAGCTGTTTAAACGCCCAGACCACCACCATATAATCAACCTAAAAAAAACCTAACTCACAAAACAAGAGCTTTTGGGCGCAGGAGGAACCAGTCCTTCGCCTAAAAGCTGGATTCTGTAACCGGTGTCTGTCAAAAACAACACCGGTTACACAATCCCCCCCTTACAACGATCCGGGCAGGAGGGAGCCCAAGCCCTCCTGCCCTTGACACATGCCCCCACGACCGCCCCTCCGAACAGCCCCCCTCCCCGTATCTGAAAATCATTAGTCAGACGGACAGGTGCCAAGCCCGTCCGTCCGACAGGCCAGCCATCCCCAGAATGGCTGGCCTTAAGGTCTGATTGGCCCAGGCGTCTCAAAGCCTGTCCACAGGTGGGGCCTGAGGCGCCTGGGCCAACCGAAATAGGCCCAGTAGCCTTAGGCCCCTCCTGTGGGTGGGGACTTAGGCACATGGGCTGGGTTGGTCTTGGGCTCCCTCTTGCCCCGATGTCAGGGGGGTGTCGCGGCTTGCCAGGGCAGGAGGCTCCTGCCCAGATCATTGTCGGGGGGTGATGCATCACAGCAGGACAGATTGGCCATCTCCCCTGCCGCGATGCGATCACTCCTCTACCTGAACTGCCACAACATGTGGCAGGAGAGATTGGACATCTCTCCTGCCGCGGGTTGCGGCAGTTCGGGTAGAGGAGTGATCACATCGCAGTAGGGGAGATTAGCCATGGGAGGTGGGTAGGTTGCCGGGCCACTGAGTTGATCGCACCAGCCGCCATCAACTCAGCAGCCCCTTTTTCGGCACTTATACCTGTTTTGACTTGATTTAAGTCAAAACGTATAAGTGCCGACTAGGCAACCTATCAAATGTTTTGGTTATACCTGCTGTACGCCTAGGTGTAGTTTGGCCCACCGCACGCCCTTTCCCCTCTTCTAAAAATGCCTCTTTTCACTCTATGCGTTTAGAGGCAGGGGAAAGGCCTATGCTGGTTTTAGATACGTCTAAAGCCAGCTTTGATTATGGGTACTTGGACGATCAGGCTTTTTGATCATCTAAGTACCCATTTAGGCCACTTTTTAGACTTTTTTTTTTTTTTAAATTATTATTATGAGCCCTTAGTATTTAGCCTTCAAAGGGGCAAAACAGAATGAGTACCTTGAGCCTGTTTACCTACAGAGACAATACAATTGTACTTGTGGTTGTAAAATAAAGTTGGATGCATTTGTTTCACAAATATTTTTCTGTTTTATTTCCATGTACTTTGATCAGCTTTAACCTGAAATATGATCACATTTTGTCTTCTCTCCATAAATTGCATTGGCTACCAGTCGCCTTCAGAATACAGTACAAAGCCTTAATGATTTGTCATCAATTTCTGTATGGAAATATTCCAGAACTATTTAAAAATAACATATCTAGTTATATTCCAAAAAGATATTTGGTTCTGAGAATTTGGGCCTACTGAAGACGACTGTGAAATCAAGGTTGGTTGATACTGGTAAAAAGAGCTTTTGTTGTGCAGGAGTTAAGTTTTGGAACTCCTTGGTAGGGCAGATACGGAATTATTGTGAGAAGGATATATTTAGAAAATTATTCAAAACGCAGTTATTTGTTGATGCTTTTTTTTAGGCATACCTTTGGCCTTACGTTATTAATTTTAGCTATGATATGCTATTAATTTTTTGCAAGTTTTATTCTTATGTAAAGTTATGTTATCATTTTTAGCTATGAATTTTTAAGGTTTTCTTGTATGTCTATTTTATTATGTTCTTAAAATTATGTATGTATATTCTGTTAACAGTTTAATTGTAAATGGTATAGAAATTTTTAAAATAAATAAATAAAATCTAATCCAGTATTATTTTTGTCTGCTATTTCCTTCTCTTCCCACTCCACTTCCTCAAGAGAAACAGAAAGGATGCAATTCTACAGCTGAAACCTCCATTCTCCTAGGACAAGCAGGATGAGTCAGCCACATATGGGTGTTGTCCCAACACCTCCCAATTTGCGGATAAGCTCTCCAATAGCTCAGAGAGATTTTTTTTTTTTTTCTCTGAGCATGTGCAGTGCCCGGGCCCCACTGGGCATGCCCGAGCCCTACCCATTTCCCCCTGCTTCCCCCTAATCCCCAGTCTTTAGTTTCCGCCCGTTCCCATCGGTCGGATTTTTCTACAGCTCTCCATTATAACTTTTCTACTCATCAACTTGAAGATGCCTGAATCATCTAAAGAAACAACTGGGATGCAGGAGGAGGATGTACACACTGGATCCTCATGAATTGTGCGCCCACTGATTGGATCCGGCGCTCGAGGTTTCCGTGTGGCTTGCATTGTGCGCACATGTCCCCACGTGCACGCAAGCTAAGGAAGAGGGCACTGAGAGACTTCATGAAGAGAAGTGAGGCCCGAGAATCTTCCTCCAGCAGCCATCCTCATCGGAGCGTAGCAGCGGGGGATCCACAGACGAATCCGGTGAGGAGCCTCCGGGACATCCTGGCTCAGTCAACCCCCCTGACTGCAACTTGGCCCGGTAGAGAAATATCTCCCGGAGTCCCTGCATGTTGCCGCTTTGAACCAACCTCTGCAGGGCAGCCCATAGGAGTCTCGCCAGACCGAGAGATCTCTCCAGGAGTTCATGCATGTCGCTGCTTACAGCCAGCCTCCGCAGGGCATAAAGAGAAGTGAGGCCCGAGAATCTTCCTCCAGCAGCCATCCTCATCAGAATACAGCAGCGGGGGATCCACATGCTACAGTGGCAAGGAGCCTCCAGGATGCCCTGGCTCAGCTAATCCCCCCGCCTGCACTTGGCCCGGTAGAGAAATATCTCCCGGAGTCCCTGCATGTTGCCGCTTTGAACCAACCTCTGCAGGGCAGCCCATAGGAGTCTCGCCAGACCGAGAGATCTCTCCAGGAATCCCTGCACGTGCCATTTTCAGCCATCCTCTGCAGGGCAGCCGATAGGAGTCTTGCATGCTGCTGCGTAAATCCACGGCCTCTGCAAGCAACAGATCGGGGCTTTCACCCTCCAGACGACATGCTGCCGCTTACAGCTAGCCTCTGCAGGGAGCCGATTGGGGTTCAAAGGTAAGTCCTATCTGCTTGTTTTTGGGAAAACCTCTGATAACCTGTTGCAGCCCCGAGGGCTCTGCCCCACCCTCCTCCCAATCTGAATTTAAGGAGAAAGAATCTCCCATGCTTCTTTCCCTTAGAGGGGACCTGCAGACCTCTCCCCCCAGTAGGAGACATGCTGCCCCAGAGTTCAGCTTATAAAGGACATGCTGAAAAAAAACAAAAAAAAAAAAAAACAACTCGATGTTTCTTTCCCTCTTTGGGTCCTGCAGAGTCTACAATTCACACCTTTCCCCCTCTCCCTCTCAGGTTGGGAACGAGGAGTCTGCCTTTCTCAGCAGGATGCTCATATCTTTAGAGATGCAGCATGTCAGACCATGCCTCTCCAAGGGTGGGGGCTTGAAACTCCTCAGTCTAAAAAGCTGTTTGCTCTTCATAAAACCTAGGCAGAGTGTTTTTCCAGCTAGCATGAGGGACTCTGTACTATTCATGATTTCTATAGCACTGAAAGGCATATGCAGCGCTGTACAGTTTAATATACAATAGGCAGTACAGCAGCAGAAGCCCACTCAAGAGGCATTTTCACTCCTCTTTCTCTGCTTCCAGGCACAGTAGGAAACGCAGCCAGGAGCACTGACACAGATGAAGGGGTGCATCCTGCCCCCTCTCTGCAGGCTCTCCCCCCCCTCTCAAGAAGGACAGAGAAGGGTGGTGGGGGACATGGAGCCACCCAACCAGTCAAGTGGAGCAGCACATGAACCTGCGAACCACCAGGGGTGGGACCAGCAGCCACAGTTAATCCTCCTGCTGACCCACTCCTCTCTCAGCGGGCTACACTCCCCACAATGCCCCCCTTTAGAGGGAGCCACGCACAACAACATGGCGCGGTTCAGCGGCAGGCCATGAACCCAAGCAACGGAGGAACAAGCTACACACCAGCCTCCAGCCACGCCCCGAATCACCACCCACAAAAAATAAATACATATTTACTTAAAAAAAAAAACACAAAAAAACCCCACAAACGAGGACTCACCCCAAGTCCCTCCAGAAACTCACAGCCTTTCTCAAGATCCACGTGGGTGGACAACAAGTACCCAAGACAGAGTACTACAAGGCCTGAACTACCAGTACCAGTACTTCACGCAGGCAGTGGCGATTCCAGTCCACAAGAACCTCCTGGACTGCAGAGACGAGATTTAGCTGACTCCCTCCTCAGGGCAACCAACATCAAGGAGACTGGGATTGAAGTACCAGTTCTTTCCAGCCCAGGGATTCGACAACCCGCAGCAGCCATACATGGACATTGCGGTAGCTTAAGAGAAACAGGGCAGCACGATTCCCCCCCCTCCAACCCCCGTCAGGGAAGGACCTGAAAAACCCTGGTTTCCACGGGGAAAAAGACCTTCGAGGGCGCAATGCTGAGCGCACGAATTGCTGTGCTCCAGTTCCAGATGCGGCTTTATCAGGAGGCCAGTGAGAGGAAATAAATAAATAAAATAAAATAGAGACTCCAGCTCACAACTGAGCCAGTCCACACTGGCAGCAGTCTGTGCCCCAGCGCTCGCAACAGTAACATAACTGCTACGCAAACAAGCACTGCCCGAGGGGCAGGGGCATCCAAGGGCAGCCCTCTCCCCAAGACAAAAACAGAACCTTGACCACCCTCCGGCCCAGCAAGATCAGATTGTCTGCGAAGGCTTGGCCCAGGATCACTATCGACCAGTGGGCCCTCAGCATCATCAAGCAGGGATTCCGAATTCGTCTCCACTCCCGCCCCCCCCCCCCGAGTGGGCGGGGCACCCTCCATCTGATGACCCAACTTTCCTGCGGCAAGGAGAGGACCTGCTTCGGCAGAATCAATAGAGGCGGTGACGAACAGAGGAGATCACCAAGGGGTTTCTACTCCAGGAACCCCCGCGTCACCATGGACAAGGACAACGCTCGTCCCTGGATCTCAGTAAGCTCAACAGATGCATACACAAGGTCCAGATGCACTCTCTGGGTACAGTCTTGGCCCTGTTAAAGCCCGAGTATTGGCTAGTATCCCATGCACCCAGCCCACAGGAGGCATCGTCGCTTCTAAAGCCAAGACAGACGCCTCCAGTACAAGGTCCTGCCCCTTGGACTCTCAACGGCTCCAAGAGCGTTCACAAAGTGCGTGGCAGTGGCACATCCTCGCCTTCAAGGGGTGCGCATCCTATCTTATCTCGACAGCTGGCAGCCCCGTCAACCACCATAACCCTCCTCCAAGAACTGGGGTTCCTCATCAACTACATGAAATCCCACCTGATACCCACCCAGGGGATATCGTTCATCTGGGCAGTCATCGACACCACGCAGACCAAGGACGTCCTAAGGGACTACCAGATCTACGCCATGACATCCCTGGCCCAGTGCATCCCTGCCAGCAGCTCATCGTCAGCACGCTCCGTTCTTTGTTGTGCAGCACACCAGACTACTCATGTGATCCCTGAAAGGGCACCTCAGACGTCACTGGGACCAGTGTACCCAACCTCTGACCACCCACCCACTGGAGCTCAGGGCCTTAGGGAATGCCCTCGAAACCTTCAAACAGGCAGGGCAGTCCTCACCCAAACAGAAAACCAGGTGGCCTCGCACTATATCAGCAAACAGGGAGGGACAGGGTCAACCTCGCTATGCAAGGAAGCTTGCCACATGTGGGAGTTCTCCGACTCCATTCAATGCGCCATCCAGGCAACTTACCTCCTGTGGGAGCAGAACGACCTGGCAGAAAGACTCAGCCACCAGCTGGATCCTGATGAGTGGTGTCTCAACCCAGCGGCGATGAAGAAGATCTTCAGCACCTGAGGCACACCGAGCATCAACCTGTTTGCAACCGAACCGAACTCAAAATACTCGACCTTCTGCGCAAAGAGATCAACCCATCGCCGTCTCAGCCCCAACGGTCTGTCTGTGAGTTGGAACACCCTAAGTCCTGCAGAAGATTCTTCAGGACAGAGCAACGGTGATCATGATTGCCCTGTTCGGGCTCCTGCAACCATGGTTCCCGTTCCGGCAAGGGATAGCGGTTCACCCACCTCTCCCCGCTCCCGATCAGTGCAGTTCTCATTACCCCCTCCACCACGACCTGCGTTCCTTAGCCCTGACCGCATGGATGATGAGAGGATGAACCTACCACAAGACGTGGAGCACACTCTTATGGCAGCCAGAAGACCTTCAACCAGAAAACGCTATGGGTTGAAAGAGAGAAGGTTCCGCTACCAGTGCACAGACACGCAGCGAGACCCCTACAACTGCCCCATACCGGGCATCCTGCAGTACATACTGAGCTTATCTCAGGGGGACCTAAAACCCACTTTCATCAAGGTCCACCTAAGTGCAATCACAGCATACCACGCTGGCCTAGACAGCAAACCAGTGTCGAGGCATCCAGTAATCACAAAATTTCATGAAGGGACTGTCCAATCTGCACCCTCCGGTCAGACCACCACCGCCCGGATGGGACCTCAACTTGGTGCCGCATCATCTCACTTCGACCCCTTCAAACCTTTGGGGGAGGCAGATCCCGTATTCCTGGCTGGGAAAACCCTGACCATCGTGTCTACCTTCACACTCCCTCATGAGAACAGGGTGGTACCCAGAACCCACCCCCGATTCTTGCCGAAGGTGGCTTCAGCGCGCCTCCCGGCACTCTACATCTCCCCACAGGGAGGCACACTGCCTCCTCAGCAACACCTCTTGGACTGTGTGCGGGCCCTGACTATGCAGCAGATTAGACAAGCCTCAATTGTTCGTCTCCTACGACCAAAACAGACCAGGTCTTCTGGCCACCAAACGCAGGCGCGCGCGCTGGATATAAGAGTGCATCCCCTTCACCTATAGAAAAGCGCAGCATCAACCGCAGGTGGGAGCCAACGCCCACCAGCGCAGAACCATAGCCAACACAACGGCACATCTGCACCACACACCAATAGGGGACATCTGCGATGCAGCCACTTGGTCCTCCATGCACACCTTCACCAAGCACAGGTTCCCTCCCGGGAGGGACAGCAACCACTAGCACAGCTTCGACAAACACTGTTCAAGTAGGATGTTATAGATATTGATTAAGTAGGTCTTCCAGCACTCCTTCCTAGACTGAATGTGGAATAGGCAAGTATGAATTCTCACATTCAAGTACGATTTGTCACTGTTGACCAGTTGGTTTCTCACTGTTCATTGATTGTCATTGACCAATTACAGTGTTCTGTGAGTTAAGTAGGTCTTCCAGCAATCCTGTCTAGTCTGAAGGTGGAATAGGCAAGTATGAATTCTCATATGCAAGTACGAATTGTCACTACTGACCAGTTATAAATTGTCACCGTTGACCAGTTGGTTTTCTCACTGTTCATTGATTGTCATTGACCAGTTTTCGCTGTTCTGTGAGTTAAGTAGGTCTTCCAGCACTCCTGTCTAGTCTGAATGTGGAATAGGCAAGTATGAATTCTCATATGCAAGTACGAACTGTCACTGTTGACCAGTTACGAATTGTCACTGTTGACTAGTTGGTTTTCTCACTGTTCATTGATTGTCATTGACCAGTTTCGCTGTTCTGTGAGTTAAGTAGGTCTTCCAGCACTCCTGTCTAGACTGAATGTGGAATAGGCAAGTATGAATTCTCACAGGCAAGTACGAATTGTCACTTTTGACCAGTTGGTTTCTCACTGTCCATTGATTGTCATTGACCAGTTCACTGTTCTGTGAGTATTATTGCTCAGTTAACACAGCACTTTATCTAAAACCTTGTTTCCACAACTTTACCTGCTTTGCCTGATTACCCTGCCCGGCTCGGCCTCCACAGCCAGGCGAGGGATGCACAAAGCGCTAAGGCGCAGGTCCAGTCGGTACATCCCTCGGCTAGGGAGTCACCCATATGTGGCTGACTCATCCTGCTTGTCCTAGGAGAAAGTGTAGTTACTTACCTGTAACGTAGGTTCTCCGTGGACAGCAGGATAGTCAGCCACACAACCCACCCGCCTCCCCATACGGCCGACCCGGCCACAGCTAGGAACATCCTGGGGATTAGGGGGAAGCAGGGGGAAATGGGTAGGGCTCGGGCATGCCCAGTGGGGCCCGGGCACTGCACATGCTCAGAGAAAAAAAAAAAAAAAAAAAAAATCTCTCTGAGCTATTGGAGAGCTTATCCGCAAATTGGGAGGTGTTGGGACAACACCCATATGTGGCTGACTATCCTGCTGTCCACGGAGAACCTACGTTACAGGTAAGTAACTACACTTTTAGGCACCCTGAGGATGTTCATAGAGCATCCTATAATGGCACCAGTGGTGTATCTAGACAGCCAATTTTGGGCGGACCTCTCTGTTTCTCTCCCTTGCCATCTCCTAGCCAGTCAGGAGTTAGATTCTTACTATGCCATAACAGTGTTAACTTCTAGGACTCAAAGAGCAGCAACCTTGTACATGGAAAAAATAGCATCGTACACATTACACCAGATCCTAAAACACTAATATACCACCTAGTGAGAAAACAGAACAAATGGAACTGCTACAAGATCTCAACACAGAAACTACATGCTAGTGGAAGACCATACCCTGGTCACACAGACAGACCCTCAACAAATATGAAACAGGTCCACAGATCAGTAATAGAGATAACAAGACAAAAAACAAATAAACTTGAAATGGAAACCTCAAGGAGTCAGACTCCACATATACAGCAGTACCAGAGAAACAGAAATGGAATGCAAGATATCAAAGATGACATGATCCAATTGATGCATTCAAAATAAAACATTCCAAAATAAAATATTTTTTCTTATTTTGTAGTCTGAGCATTTTATTTTTCCATTTAATTTGGTCTGCATCCCCTATGTTTTCTCAGGGGGAGGGGGGGGGAGGGTTTACTGACTTTGCAGGGTGTCCTGTCCATTTAACTTATCTTCTCTCTCCAAGTCCACCATCCATCTTCCCTCTGCATCTCTATCTGTCCTGTCCAGCATCTACCCTTCGTGTCGTAGACCTAGTCTCTTTGCTTCCCCTATATTCAACATCTGCTCTCTGGGCCCCTATCCCTTCACCTGTGATCCCTCTCTCTCTCTTGCCGTCAATCCAGCAGCACCTTTCTCTCTCCCACTTTGAATCCAGTAGCACCTATCCCTCCCTCCCTCCCCTCTCCAGTCTAGCAGCACTTCTTCCTCTCAGCTCCCTCCACCCAGGTCCAGTAGCACCTCCCTTCTTCTTCCTCCCCCTGGTCCAGCAGCACCTCTCTCCCACCCTCCACTCCCTGCCCCTTGCCAGCAGCACCTCTCCCTCTCAGGTCCAGCAGCATCTAATTTCTTCTTCACCCCCAGTCCAGCAGTACCTTTTCCTCCTTCCTTCCATCATCACCTGCCCTTCTCACCTTTTCCACCCAATCCAGAAGTACCTCCCTTCTTCCTACTCTTCCCCAGTCCAGCAGAACATCTCTTTAAATTACCCTTCCAGCTCCCAAAGGAAGAAGCTCATCTCTTCTGCCCCTCCCCAACCAACAGCAGCTTCTCTCACTTTCTGTCCTTCCCCTAATCTGTTTACTTGCCTGCAATGCTGCCAGCCTAACAGTGCAGAGATTCAGCCAGCCGCTTCCCTGTCTCCAAGATCTCTAGGCCACCTGAGGTGGGGGTGTGGCCTGGCAAAGTCCTGGAGGCAGGTTAGCTGGCAGGCTAAATTGCTGTACTGTTAGATAAGCAGCATTGCAAATAAATACAGATTAGGGGAGGGCAAAGGGAAAGCTATTGTTTGTCCTTTGTGGGAGGAGAAAGAAGGTAGACAGGAGAGGGAAGGCTTCTGGGTCAGCTGCTGGCAGCATGCATGACCTGCTGCTAGCGGCCTTTGGCAGTGTCTGCTGGCTGGATGGGCCTGTAGAATACTAGCATAAAACAGCATCGGTATGCCTAATACGTATGCGCCTACATTAACACCAGCCAGGCGTAACTGAGGGAGCATAAGTGCAGCAGGGATGTGTATAGGCATTATGTAGGCAGAACTCAAATTTTGGAGAGCCAGAGCATAAGGTGGAGGGGGATGGGCACAAAGCTTTGCCTTGTCCTGCTATCACTCTTTGTCCCCTCACATATTTGAACTGTGAGAGTCCCCAACCCCACTGGCAGAAGTGCACCTGTCACCTGTGGCCACCGCCCCCCAGTACATGCTAAGTTTCCACAAAACTGAGCATGTGTGGGAGAGCACAAAAAGTGAACATGTGATGAGGGGAAGCCCGGTGCAGTGGTTACCAGTGAAGCAACACTTCTGCTGGTGGGGCACGGGGACCCCTGCCAACCAGGGGCCCAAACGCAAATTTATCTCCCAAGATCACCCATGATCAGGGCAGGATTAATCAATAGGCCAAGTAGGTATGTGCCTAAGGCCCGAAATGATCAGGGGGTCCGATGAAGGAGGGCATCAACATTGTTTTTTCCAAACGGCGATGAACCCCTCCAGCATCGATCGGCAATGCAGCCCCCCCCCCCCCCATCGACGGAAAGTAAGACAAGCAAGCAACGTGGGTAAGAAAGGCAACGGAAACTGTAATTGTGCAAGCGGTGCTGCTTGTACAAAGCTTCCCTCTGACGCAGCTTCCTGTTTCTGCCTGGGCGCATGATGGGGTGGGGCAGGGCAGGGGGGCCCTCGACTTGTGTGCCTAGGGGCCCTCGACGAATTAATCTTGCCCTGCCCATGATCACCCATCCTGTATGTTTACATGTTTAACTGGAAGCCCTGCCCATAAATGTACCCTCCATGAATTTATGTGCGATGTCACTTACATGGACTGTTATAGGATAGTGCTTTGGTACCCTGCTGGTAATTAAGTGTTATGTGCATAACTGCTACTAATCTATACATTTATGCCTGCAAAGGATGCAAAAAGCAGGCACTTAGATTATAGTATTGCCCTTATATTGCTTTATTTTAGCATCAGCTATTTGCCATAACTTTGGGAAAAACCTTACAAGATTGTCTATAAACAGGGGTAGGGAACTCCGGTCCTCGAGAGCTGTATTCTAGTCAGGATTTCCCCAATGAATATGCATGAGATCTATTTGCATGCACTGCTTTCAATGCATATTCATTGGGGAAATCCTGACTGGAATACGGCTCTCGAGAACCAGAGTTCCCTACCCCAGGTCTATAATAATTTCACAGAGGGACAGTGTCTTACTGTGTCTAGAAATGAAACTTGGCTACCAGTAAACATAGACTACAGTCCTTGGCTAAGTGGGTACAAAGGTCTTAAGCTGAAGTTTGCAAAATATTTCTATCTCTGCAAACAGGTAAAGGCCCCTTCCTATTTTGGGCAATAAACTGAATACTACGAGAAGATACTAATCATGTTTATAATGCTACTAGATGCATGCAGTAAAGTTTAATTTAATTAATTAATTAATTAATTACTTAATTAATTAATTTATAGACTCCCATTCTACAGGAGCTTAAAATCTAGGTAAATTCCTGAGGCTAAGGAAGAGAAGTGACTTTTTCAAGGTCACAAGGAATGTTTGCAGAAATAGTATGATTTAAATGAAGGTTTTCTAGATTTGCCTACCTGTTGCTCTTCTAACCAGAAGGCAGCTACTTCTGATATGAGTTAAGAGCTTGGTGTAAGAGAATTCATAGCTCAGTGCCTAAATTAACTGCAGGTGTGATTACTGAGGGGCTAATGCAGAAAGCCTCAACTCCAAAGCCTATCAATACCATGCAATAGTAGCGTATAAGCAATGAGCGTGCTAATTGCTGCAGTGTAAAAACTGCACCAGTAATTGGTAGATCATTGTGAAATGTCACCTTTCTGGCAACAATGCCTGAACTGTAACTGGCTCATCCACTGACAGGAAGGATGACAAAAAACAAACAAAAAAACAAAGTTGCCAGGAGTCATCATCTGCCTGATCCCCCTTCCCTTCCATCAGATCTGATCCTGCTCCCCCACATGCCCAGTACTAGATCTCCGCTCCAAAAAGACCAGCCCTCTCCCTTCCTCCCAATTTTAAAATTGCCATGTGTTTTCCTGTTTTATCTTCAAAATGACAGTGCTCTGCCCTCATGGTACATTCATGCACTAGGCCAGTGGTAGGCAATTCCAGTTCTCGAGAGCCGGAGCCAGGTCAGGTTTTCAGGATATCCACAATAAATATGCATGAAATAGATTTGCATCTCAAGGAGCCAGTGCATGCAAATCCATCTCATACAGATTCATGGTGGATATCCTGAAAACCTGACCTGGCTCCGGCTCTCACGGACCGGAATTGCCTACCCCTGCAATAGGCCACAGACCCTTTTAATCCCAGCTTTTAGCTCCTATAAAGAGGATGAGTACCAGCATAACTTAGTTAGTAGTTAAGTGGTGAAGTCTGGGATATTTTTATTTATTTAGAAGACTAGTTACTACTCATTAACTCAGTGGTTCCCAACCTTGTCCGGGAGGACCACCAGGCCAATCGGGTTTTCAGGCTAGCCCTAATGAATATGCATGAGAGAATTTTGCATATAATGGAAGTGACAGGCATGCAAATCTGCTCAATGCATATTCATTAGGGTTAGCCTGAAAACCCGATTGGCCTGGTGGTCCTCCAGGACAGGGTTGGGAACCACTGCATTAACTGTTAATGCTGCAGTTGATATGGTGCCTTAGCAGTTAACATGCATTAATTCAGTGGTTCCCAACCCTGTCCTGAAGGACCACCATGCCAGTCGGGTTTGGGGATAGCCCTAATGAATATGCATGAGAGATATTTGCATATAATGGAGGTGACAGGCATGCAAATCTGCTCCATGCATATTCATTAGGGCTATCCCCAAAACCCAACTGGCCTGGTGGTCCTTCAGGACAGGGTTCAGAACCACTGCATTAATTTATACAATGTAAAATGCAGAAGGGGTGAAGAATTACCTTGGCAGATAAGTAAAGTGCCAAATTTATAGAGTAGAAAGGAAGTGCCAACTGGTCCATGAGCAGAAGAATAGGGAGAATGTTGAGTTGAGTTTAACAGCATGGAGGGGGGGGGGTTATGGGAGTGTTCCATGTTTAACTTTCTGGAGCAGGCTGAAAGGAAAAGAGGAGGGACTAACAGGATTGGTGGGATAGGGGTAATAGAAGAGGGAGTGCAGGGAAGGATATCAAAAGTGGCAGCAGGTGGAAGGGGAGTACAGGGGTTCTTACAGCAGCAGAGAATGGAAGACTAGGATTCTTACAGCAGAAGGGCTAGGGAGGACCCGGAGGAGAGAAAGTGCAGGAGTTCTTGTATCATACAGAGAGAGGAGTGAGTGCAGGTTCTTGCAGCAGCTGCAGAACAAGAGGGAGTGCTGGGATTGTTGCAGCAATAGGAGGCGGGAATGCCGAAGCTCTTTGCAGCAGCTGCTGAAGGAGAGGAGGGAGTGCTGGGATTGTTGCAGCGGTAGGGCTAAGGAGGAGAGGGACTGCAGGGTTGGGAGAGAGTGCAGGGTTCTCTGCAGCAGCTGCAGGAGGGAGTGCAGAGATTGTTGCAGGGTGCACAAGCAGACGGGACGAAAGGGAGTACAGTTAGGTTGTTAGGGGGGGGGGGTTCTTCAAACTGTAGGTCAGGAGGAGGAAAGGGAGTGCTGGGAGTCTTGCTGTAATAGGCGCGGAGAGATAGGAGTGCCGGATAGCTCGCAGCAGCGGGAGGGCCGGAAAGAGCCCTGCAAGGAGGGAGTGCCAGGATTGCTGCAGCCCAGGAATCTCGAGCTGGGAGAGGCAGCGAGTGAAGTTACCGGCCGCGAATTGCCGGAGCTGTCACACAGAGGAATGATTTGCTGTGCTGTGCCCAGACAAGGAAGTGACGACTGCAGGGAGTGAGGGAGGCAGCCTGCCTGCAAGAAAACAACTTTTTTGTTTGATTGCTCTTGGCCCCCCTTGCTGGAGTATAAGAGCTAAAGGGGAAATCCTGCGACTTCATCTGCCAGGTAAAGAGCATTGTGGGTTTCTGTACATTCTTATTTTTCGTTCAGAGTTTTGTTTTAATTTTGCTCTCGAGCTCCGTCTTGTTAATGGGTGGCGTTTCTTTCTCAGTAAAAAGGGATTTTGCTTTACGATGTATTCCTGGAGCCGGGCAATAAGCTTCAGAGCCACCCTCCTTTTGCAGAGAGCGTGCAGCTATGCTCTGATCTGCGCACCCGGAACTGCTCCCGGGGACCCCCCTAGAGGAGCCCTTCCCACCCCTCCTTGCCCGCCGCTCTTTTTCGTTGGTTTATGCAGGGAATCAGCCTTTGGAGAAAGAAAAAAAAGTGAAATCAAACGGATTCCTCTGGCTGGCTGGCTGTTTAAAGGCCCGGGTTCTTACCGTGCCATCTGCCCTCGAGTAGTGTTACTTTTGTGTTGTTTTCTCTGTAGAATCTTCATAAGGAAGGTGTATAGTTCGGTGATTAATTGAATCTGAAAAGCAGCATCTAGTACTTGCATTTTTTTAATATTGAGGAAAACCAATAATACTTTTAGTGTTTTCATTTAATAAATGACGCCAGCAAGATCGGCCCGTATTTCCATCAGCTACGCTGTTTCAGATGTTTTCCTGAGGGGGGGGGGGGTGCAGCCAAGGCAGTGCCTGAAAGCGGCCACACAGCATACTGCACATTCTTGTCTTGCCGCCTCATTTGGAAGTTTATACTTGGGGCGTCCATGTTGAACTAATGTGCTAAAGGGAGTCTTTGAGGACTGTTATAAAGTGTGTGGGGGGGAGGGGGGGATCGTCGCCGCCGCTCGCGGTATCCTGGGCGCAGCAAACAAAACTCCACAGTGGTCGGGGCTGAAAACGCGCGAGTTTTTTTTCACTGACAGCTTACGAGCCGAGGGCCCGTGCAGATCGCACCGACTGGCTAGTCTGCGGCGTAGTTTGAAAATAAATAAATAAAAGAACATTTCGATTTGTTTCCCGATTTTGCAGACTTCTCTTTCTTAATTTTCTCCTTTTCAAAGCTCGAAGCCATCGTCTCTCCCGCCCCAGGTTCGGGTGACACTGTGTAATTAAAAAGGTGATTGCATGGCGCTCTGCATTGCTGCACTTTATACCAGGCTAAATTGCGCAAGACTTTCTGTGCAGGACAAAACGCAGATTTTGTCTTGCAAATACCGGTAGTAAAGTAGAGTGCGGAGCCCATGGTGGAAGTTGCCAACTTCCTCTTTGTCCTTTGACCCAAAGCCTACGATTGATTAGGTTTTGTTTTGTCTCTTTTGGTTTTATTTATTTTTGGTTCGCGTTCGAGAGTCAGAGGGCCGGCCTTAAAGGTTGACCGCCAGTGCGGCGCATCGCTGCGTGGAGGACGAAAGCTCAAATTTTGGCTCAGATTTCACGCGCCGTGGCTCTGCTGGCCATGCTGCAGATGTTTTCCCCACCCCCGCCGCCTCATTGCACAACAGACACACCTAGCTGCCGGATTTGTGGCCCATGATCCGGAATGTGCTGTGGTACTTGCTTTCTTGCCGAGAACTGTCAATGCACTGAGCCTAAGCGACAGGATATTAAAAAAATATATATATATATATATAAGGGAAATATCCCCAGTAAATTAAGGCCTACGGTGTTCGAAATCATTCCAGTTGAAGAGCAGGAGAAAACTGCCCCTCCCCCCAGTAGCTAGTAAGGTTTTCAAGAACGAAAACTTTAACCTCAGGAAAACACATTTCGGGTGTTTTTAAATAAATCATTTTCTGTACCTTCATATTCAAGTAAGAAGTCCAGTTCAGAACCTCTAGGCAAGGTTCGGTGCCTCTCAAACTAGCAAGGTAAACATGCTCTTGGTGGGCCACTTTTTCACTTTCATTGCCTTCCCCATTTTGCAGTTAACTGCTCTCCATCGTGTGTTAGTTTCTGTCTGCTGAACCTACTGGGAAAGCAGATACCAAAGTTTGTATTTGTCAAGAGTCTGGGATCATATATATTATACCAAAACTTTCCCATCTCTTTATCCTTCCCGGAATCTTTTCACTGTAGTCAGGATACCCATATGTTGTCCCAAGGAGCTGACCCTGCCCTAGGCAGACCTGAAGGAAGGGGGTTGGGTCACAGTAGTCTTTAGCTTTGTAACCATCTAAATCAGTGGTCTCCAATGTGTGTCCCTCAAACAGTTGGCTGAAACGCTCTTCAAATCCTGTAAATGCATTCATTTCAATCTTGCCCACTTGCTATAGTAACTGCAAACAATCTTAGGCAGGTGTCTCATTTATGGAATTTGCTACTGTTGACAATCCAAAATAAAGTAGATTTACAAAATTAGTAGTATGTGTAAGCTTGAAATCTTTTGGTGGCACTCAGTTTTCTTGTATTCACTGTGGCCCTTTACATGAAAAAGGTTGGAGGCCACTGACCTAAATCATCAAACATGATGGCACTGGGGGGCAGCAGAGAGACCAGATAGAGTTCACTTAAGCACTGTAGATCTTGGTTGAGCAACCTGACATCTCTACCTTTTTAAACCCAATAACTAATCATTGTGGTATTGGACTTTTTAGGCAAGGTTTCCCACTGGCAGATTTCTCATTGTTTTGCTGTTCTGTTTGTAACAACATAATTTTGGCAATTGTATTGTGTTTGACCTAATACCATGCATTTTGTTATGGATACTCCAATCTGGTGTATGTTGTGAAACACCTTTATTCTTTTGAAGACACCTGATTACATATAAATATTTGGTGAGTCTGTGATAGTACTTTGTGGGTATATGCTGACACAAATAAGTTGGTGGTTCATGTATATTTTTTTGGGGGGGAGGAGTATAAAATGTAAATATTCACAGCATTTTCTGGTACTTGGGTACAGTATTTTGGAATTACATAGTCAGGATATCTTTATTATTGTTAATTGATTAGGTTGGGTAATGGGATTTTTCTTTTTCCCAATGAACTTTAAAACTGAGTAGGAAAGCTAGGTTAAGACACAAATCCTGAGTTCAGCTGAGAGCCTGAAATATATTACTAAAAATTAACCCCCCTCTTTTACTAAGCTGTGATAGAGGTTTCTACCGCGGCCTGGAGTGCTAAATGCTCAGTTGCTCATAAAATTTCTATTGGTGCTGGAGCAGAGTTGGAGTATTTAGTGTCTTGGGCTGCGGTAGAAACCTCATAAAAGAGGACCTACAGTAGTGGTGGCAAAGAGACACAGTTATTATCATCAACATAAATGGTCCTGGACAATACTTAATGAAAAACTAACATCTTTGATCTAACGTTCACTGTCAGAAGTGGTTGCTAGGGAATACTAGGGAGGGAGTAAGGGGGTGTCTTAAAGAAACCACAGGACGCTTGGATGTTTAATTGGGGTGGAGAGGATGGGTGGTTGGGTTTTTTTTTGCTGTTGCACTAATGTAAAGTTTATCGAGTATTCATTATGTCAAGATCCATCTCTAGAGGCGGGTGGATCATTGCTACATCATAGCTGTATTATGCTTTTGTTGGTGTTTGTGAATGGGTAATGTATCTGTTTTTGTAATGAGCTGCGGCAAAAAGTGACCTTATCACATCTTATGCAGGTTTTTCTCCTTGCGCTAAACCCATTTTTTCTGCAGCCATAAAATAGCTGATTTTCTATTTTTTTTTTGTATTAATAGTCATGAGCTAATTTTGCCATTAGTGTGTGGTGATAAAAAAAAAAATACTGTGAGAGCACTTGTACTACCACCCATTTTGTAGGCATTTAGGCCCTGATTCTACAAAGTGCGTCCCGATTTTAGGCAGTTGTAGGCATCCTACAGCTGTCTAATCAGCCAATCGGGATGCACGTTTTTTAAAAAAATGCTCCCCAGCAAGGCCACCTATATTGAAGGCGCTTCCGGGAGCCTAGGGAGGCCCGCAAGATGCCTAAGCTCGCCTAAGGGCCTTAGGCGGGCCTTAGGTGAACCTAGGCAGCCCTACGCGTCTCCCTAGTAGAGGAAGAGACGCTTACAATGTAGGCCAACAAAATGCTGGTCTACATTGTAAGTAGACGTGGCCGCTATACTTATTGCGGCAAGGGATCTCTCTGTCCGATTGCCGGCAGGAGGGTGCCCAAACCCTCCTGCCAGTAGATGCTCCCCCCCGACACTACCGATCGCTGGCAGGAGGGTGCCCAAACCCTCCTGCCAGAAGATGCCCCCCCCCCGACACTACTGATCGCTGGCAGGAGGGTGCCTGGGCCAATCAGGCCTTAGACTTAGTGTGGATGGGCGAACCCACTATGCCTTAGGCCTGATTGGTCCAGGCTTCTAGAGCCTGGGCCAATCAGGCCTTAGGCTTCGGCGGGATGGGCCGGGAAGGGGCGGGCCTGCTTCATTTCGACGAGGCGGGCCTGCCGGCTGGACGGGCAAGACCCGTCTGGCCAAAAGAAAAGGTTAGTTTGGTGGGGTGGAGGTTTGGGGGCTGTTAGCGCGGGGGGAGAAGGATGCGGAGGGGGTGCGTCTTTGGGCAGGAGGGATTGGGCACCCTCCTGCCAGCGATCGGTAGTGTCGGGGGGGGGCATCTTCTGGCAGGAGGGTTTGGGCACCCTCCTGCCAGCGATCAGTAGTGTCGGGGGGGGGCATCTTCTGGCAGGAGGGTTTGGGCACCCTCCTGCCTGCAATCGGACAGGTGGCTGCGGCCCGCTATACTTATAGCGGCAGAGAGATCTCTTGCTGCGATAAGTGTAGCGGGCCGTGTCTAATCTAACCCGATTCTCTAACCAGCATCTGTAACATGGACGCCGGTTACAGAATCGGGGTTTAGTGTAGACCCGATTCTGAATAGGACACCTCTCCCGGGCGTCCTATACAGAATCAGGGCCTTAGGGTTCACACGTTATTCCTGCGCTTAGTTAATATGTGCTAATGTAAATGTGCTAACTCAGGGTAGGCAATTCTGGGTTTCAAGAGCCACAGGCAGGTCAGATTTTCAGGATATCCACAATAAATATGCATGAGATAGATTTGCTTCTCAAGGAGGTAGTGCATGCAAATCCATCTTGTATATATTCATTGTGGATATCTTGAAAACTTGACCTGCCTGTGGCTCTCAAGGACCGGAATTGCCTACCCCTGTGCTAGCTTAAGAATGCCCACTCTCCATCCTCTCCTCCCAAAAATATACATATTAACCTATGCACTAATTTTGCAGTTACTGCAGGATGCCCGAGAACATCCGCAGTATGCGATTTTTAAGCTGCATTAGGTGTATGCATTTTCCTTCTGCTTCATCAGCTGGTCTCAACTGGAGGTTTATATGCCAGTTGAAGGTGCCTTTCTGGCCTTGCTTTATTTTGAAGCCACTGTTTAAATTGAAATGTAAAATTCTGGAGCATCAAGAACAGCTTTTTACAGTAGACTGCTGCACAACACCTCATGAAGTAAAGACCGTACAATACATAGGTATACACAATCTTTCAAAAATACACTTACCTTCTTACCACTGCAGAAATTTTGACCACTGGTGAGTGGATGAAGAGAGAGGTTAAAGAACTGCTGGCCAGCTAACAGAATGAATTTGTTACAAGAGCCAGTAGTGGGAAACAGTTTGGAGCCTGCTGAGTCCTGAGAGACAACTTTGTCATCCCCCGTCCTGATTGGAGGCAGTGAACATGTCTGGACCCCTTGGAAGGCAGCTGAAGGGATGAGGTGGTAGAGGAGGCATGTGAGTCTTGGATAGAAGGAGAAGAATGATGAGTTTGGCATTCTAGGCTGGAGGAAGGAAGAACAATCCACCTGTGTGGGCAGTGGAGCAGGAGAAGACTGAAATTACTGGAGTACTATGGAGCAGGAAATGGAGGAGGGGAGTGATAAGGTTGTGTGGTGGGAGCAAGGATGAGGATGTTTTTCAATATATAGGGCTCCTTTTACAAAGACGCGCTAGTGGTTTAATGCACATAATAGTGTGCGCTAAACTGACGGACGCGCTAGCTGCTACCGCCTCTTCTTGAGCAGGCGGTAGTTTTTGGCTAGCGTGGGGGTTAGCGCGTGATGAAAAGTCGTGCGCCTTTGTAAAAGGAGCCCATAGAGATCCATGGAATAAATTATTATTATTGGGTTTTTTTGGGGGGGTTGCTAAACCCATCAACAGGTTTGTTTTTAGCTTCTAGAATATAGGGGGCACCAATTGCTTTGTTGGCACCCTCCAGGGAGTGGAGAAAGCAAGTGAAAGGTCTGCATGGGTCTGAAGTGGGAGATTGCTCTTGTAAAGGAAAAGTGAATTTGCATATATTTTCACTACAGATAAATTACTGTATAGTGGTAGGAGGACATATTCTAGTGTGGGATAACTTACAAACAGAGAAAATTATGAAGCTTTTTGTACAGAAGTTTGACCTCTAGGTACTGAAATTGGTGCACCTGACAAAAATAGTAATGTGAAAATATGTCAAATACTGTGAGCTTGCAAAGTTTTGTGTAGTTTAACTTTTGAAATGTGTGATGTGCAAAGTAACATCTATTCTAATATTTGCACAGTAATACCATATGCAAAAATGTAGTTTTGCATGAAATGTAACTGTGGCTTTGTGTGGGTGTTTTTGTGTGCGATAAAAATTCTTGATTTCATGTGATTGTGACTAAAAAAAAAAAAAAAAAAGAAAACTTGATTGTATATTTAGATGAGCCTGTAATATAAAGGTACTTTGTAGAGTGTTATGTTGAACATTATTGGTAAATTTGTTATGACTTATCTCTGTTTTCCTTTACAAGTATTAACTTGAAAATTTGTTTTGAAAGTTATAAATATTTAATTAAAAAAATGAGCCAGTAGGAAGAAAAGATAGATGAACTTGAAAATAGGTTGTGATGCTTGAATCTTAGACTCATTGAGCTACTGGAGTCGATCCAAAAGGGAGAATTGAGATGATTCTTAGAAACGTGGATAACCCAGTCCTTGAATCTGCAATCATCATCAACGGGTCCTTTGAGAATAGAGCGGGCCCACAGGCTCAGCCCAGCAGGAGCTCTAGGAGCATGGTCCAGAACTGTTATTCTCAAGGTGCTTAATTTAAGTCCATAAGCAAGAGATACCGTGGGCCTGGAGGAGCACAGGACTGGTAACTTAAATAACAAACCAGTTCTTTGTTTCCAGGATTATTCATCCACAGTAGTGGCCAAGTGAAAGGAATTTTCGTCAACTTGCCCCCTCCTATATAAGAAAAACGTACAATTTGCACGTCTTTATCCTGCACGCTTGAGGATCCATTACAAGGGCAAAGTAACAACATTTTTTCAGCAGGTACTTGAGGTGCTGCAATTTGCCCACCAAATTTCGAACCAGGATTCATAGCATATAACTTCCCATTGTGATTGGATAAATATAAATATAATCGTGCCTGATTTGGATTGAATGCCATAGAGCATTTAACAAACTGGAGAGACAGTATGACTGGGACCTTATCTATCTTGTACGGGAAGATTGATGGCCTAGAGAGTGCCCTTGTTTATACTTTTATCTAGGATAGGGCTGTCTGCTCCAGCATAAAGTATCTTCAACAGTAAATCACAGTGGAATACACAGATAAACTGAATTTCCGCTAAAGCAGTCCATAGACTCTAGGGCATAATTTTATTATGCTTTAGTCCTGGACCTAATATCTTACTTATTCCAGGAGCCAATCTGAAACAGAGTTCTGTCCCATTACAAATGGCCGAATGCTTGGCTGATTCTTAAGAAAGGTGGTAAAGTTGTGGGAGATTCCAGGAGTAAGGAGACTTTTTTTGTCTTCGGGGAAAAGGGTCTAGGCTCTGGATTGTGTGAGAGAGTGAATGATAGTGGGGAACAGAGAGATTGAGATGAATGAATGTGGCAACAGAGGCAGCCAAGACTATCCTAAAGTGATTTTTGGCCATGGCTTTGCAAGACTTTGAAGACACCATTTTAGTATGAAGGAAAGCCTCACAGTTTGCTACTTCGGAATGTATTTAAGCTGGGTTTAAAGTTCTAAGCTGCCAGGTTTTATGCACAGAAACATTACAAAGAAAGACAGAAAGTTCTGGTGGTTCCCATGACTGTCTTTCTATTGCTATAGCTTTATTGTAAACAAGGTGGCAAACATGATTTGGAAGAGTGAATATTATAAGGAGGTGTGAATGGGGATGCGAGAGGATACATGGGGATAATAGGTTTCTAATAATCTTGTTATGGGGAAAGGGGTACCTCACAGTGATCTCGGACTAGCTAGGTCTAGATTAGAATGATAGGGAACTTTTGGGCAGCTTATTTACGAGATGAGTCAATTCAAGACAAAGCTGAAAACATTTCTAATTCTTGACGTCTTTGAGATCTAACTGCCTTTGTAAGGGCAACCTAAAATGATTTTACCTTCAGCAACCCCTCCTACTGTTTTTCCCCTATACGTTCTCTTTTACTTTGAATATTGTAGTTCTTGCCTTCTGTTCCTGTTTGTCGTGGTTTTTAATGTCTTTGAATGTAGTAGTCATCCCTAGAGATACCTTGTCATTTTAAGTTTGTATTTTAGCCAATATATGTTTTTATGATTTTGCACACCGCTTAGAAGTCTGATTAGGTGGTATAAGAAATTTTAAATAAACTTGAAACTGATCAGAGAGGGAGATTGGGCCTCAAACTGTTGCAAGGGTGGAGATTTTTTGGTTCACAGTTGGGAACATATTGGAAAACACCTCTGTTTATATTGAAGTTATACAAAGATGACCACAGAAGATTTAGAAGTGAGTAGTTTTTATAGATTTGTGATTATATTGTAAGTCACTTTACAAATTAGCCTCCAGATGTAGTCTCACATCATGTTCTCATTATATTGTCCTTTGTAGCATTGTATGAAGTCCAATATATCCTGGTGGAAGCACTTACCTTGCTCCTCTGAGTATGCTCTCATGTTCTCCTTAAAAGTCTCAAGATGAGCATCAAGGACAAGGACTTTGTGGGACATCATACTGCCCATTATACTGTAATTCTTCACCAGATTCTCAACCAACTCCATGTGGTTTTCAGCCTTATGATGGTCCAGAAAGCCCCAAACCAGTACAACAAAGCTGTCACAAGCTGCTTTCTCCTTTCTAGTTAGCTTCATAGGAAATTCCTTGCACTCCAGGATCATCTTTATCTGTGGTCCAACAAAGACACCAACTTTGACCTCTGCCTCAGACAGATTAGGGCAGATGTCTTGAAGGTACTTGAAGGCTGCTACTCCTTATCTAGAGTTCTGACAAATTGTTTAATTAGATCCAATTTGATGGGCAGTGGTGGCATCAGCACCTTCCGGAGGGTCACCAGCAGTTCCTATTTGATGTTGTTTCTCCCCATAGAGAACTCGGTCCACTGTGGCCAGTCCCACTTTTAGTAGTGCACCTTTGTGTCCCTGCCGTGCCAAATGAAGAGATAGCAGGGAAACTTTGTAAAACTGCCTTGTAGACCCATTAGTAACGCACCATTTTGAAGTCTCCATTGATATCCTAGCTTTACTCATCATACTATAAGGTGCCTAGTAAGGTCTTGATGCTGTTGTAATCCTCTTTGAGGTGCACTGAGTGAGCCAGTGGAAGAGACTCCTGGATGAGCTGTTGATGAAGAGATGACATTCTTTCGGGTTACAGGCAATTCCAGTTGCTTCAAACAGATTGGTCACATGGCAGAAGCAGAACTCATCTTGACAGGTGAAGAAGGTGGAAAAAGCTTAGTGATGCTTTTTCTGATCTATGACTTAAACACTTTCATCCAACAAGTTCTACTGCTTGGCATTGGACTTGGTGAAACTAATATCTCTGATCAAGTTGTTGAGGTCTTTTTGGTTTGGATAGTATGGGTTTCTGTCATCAACTGCACTACTGATATCGTAAACTGGATCTATAATGTCTCCCTCACTCTGATTTGCTACACTCTTCTGAAGACAGCTGCTTTCTCTCTTGGGGAGTGGGTATGAAGAGCTCAGGGCAATGTGGCACTGGGGCAATGGATGAAGGAGTGTCTGGATATGATTGCAGATGCATGCTTGCCAGTTCAACATTTGGAAGGGTCCACCATGCAGAAACAGCAATTGCTTGAGTGGTCGGTGGGTTCCCGCCAATTTTTGGGACAGCTGATTTCATGGCTCTCTTTTCACCTCTCTATCATCCTGTAGAAGAACAAAACGAAACTGTGGTAATGAAAACAATAAATTTATTTAATCTATGACTAATGTGTCTGAGATTCTCACAACATATATCATATATGATATATTTTCAAATAACATTGAAAATTTTTAAATGTAAATATTTTTAAAAATTAATATTCTAAGAAATTTTATAGCAGAAAATTCTACCATCCTAGTGAGAAACAATATTGTCTTACCTTCCAGAGGTTTTTTTTTTTTTTGCAGTGCTTACATATGAAGTAAGGTGCCTAAGGTTTGTCTTGATCCTCAACATGCATGCCGAAATATGTCTTGTAGGCATTGCACATCTTAGCAGATGCTTCTATGGAGTACTTTTTCCCTCTTGACTTAATAAATTGGCCACATACATAGCAAAATGCATCTGACGGATGTCTGCACCGTAGTAAAAGAGACCCTAAGTTTACTCAACTTGGAATCAATCTGGAATGTTCTGCAAAAAAAGGTAAATTTCAAAAGATCAATGTCCTGGTCACAAAAGCAAAGTTTGAGGGGAATGATAGCCATTTTTTTTTTAAAATATAATTTTTATTAACTTTTTCAAATAATATATCTTACATATAAATTACACATATCAATCAAAAATAAAGGAAATCGAATAACTTAATATAAATTTATACATAAAATAGAACATATACTAATAAACTAAAGTAAACATAAAATAAAACAAATACACACGAGCTGCAGAATCTTTAATCAGAAACAAAGGAGCCTTGTTTAACTATAATAGGTTTCAACAAAAATCACCTAGTGGGGCCCATTTCAGATTGTAAATGTCAATGTTATTAAATTTGAAAGCTATTTCTTCATATTTCCTAATCATACACAAGTGATTCTACCATTCGTGAAAATTGAGATTGGAGTTATCTTTCCAATTACAGGCAATATGATGGATAGCCAGAGCAATCATAGGGCTCCTTTTACTAAGGTGCGCTAGCATTTTCAGCGCATGCACAAAATTACCATGCTCTAAACCGCGCGGTACGCTTCTAGAATAATGCCAGCTCAATGCTGGCGTTAAGGTCTAGTGCATGTGGCAATTTAGCGCATGCTATTCCGAGCATTAAGGCCCTAACGCACCTTAGTAAAAGGAGCTATAAGAACATAAGAATTGCCGCTGCTGGGTCAGACCAGTGGTCCATCATGCCCAGCAGTCCGCTCACGCAGCGGCCCTCTGGTCAAAGACCGGTACCCTAAGCCCATAATGTCAAATATTTTAAAGTACTTTGATGAGATCGAGATATCTGGGCACAAGGAGCGCAAAATAATGACTGTAAGAGATAGAGATACCACTGTCTAAATGAGTTATAGAAAGTATTTTCGGCTAAATGTACATTAGGACAATTAAAAAGGAGACGTATAAGAGTGTCAGGCTGAGAATTATATGACCAGCACTTTCTTGATGAGGTTGAGAGTTTAAACTTGGCGATTTTATTAGGGGTCAGATAGGCCCTATGCAAAACAAAATATGTAGATTGGCAAGTTGAAGCTGACATAGTGGGCCGAGCTGATAGAGACCAAAAGTCTATTTCATCTGGGATTAAATTCAATTCTTCAGCCCAGAGGTTGTCAAAGGGGATTACCACTTCCTTTTTCACTTCTTGCATAATTTTATATAACTTGGACGCTCTTTTTTTTTATACTTTTGTGGCAAAGTGTATTCAGTGGGGAAGCCATCCGGGCCAGATGTTGTATGATGGACCAACTGCTCCATGGCTTTAGTCATATCTTCTTCAGATCTGTTGCATTCGGTTCTGCGAGTTCTATTTGCTGTAAAGGTTCTGTAATAAGAGTGTCATTGATATTTGATCTAGTATAGAATCTATAATATTAATACCCTTAGCACGCATGCGTACTTGAAACTCCGTATCTCTATGCCTCCGTATGCACAGTACAATAATCTTGCCTTCTACCGCCAATCACACGTGCCAGCATCAGCTGATTTCCTGCCTTCTGCCCCTTTCATCGACGCCGGCTGACTTCCTGCCTTCTGCTGGCTATATGCTGGCAGGACTCCTCTTCTTCTCACCCCTGGACCAGCAGTGGCAGCTAGCTTTAGTTTAGCTTTAGCTAGCAAAAGTCCTGAGGCTGCCTGATGAAACCGTGGCTAAAGTTAGCAGATGCAGGACAGGGGGAGCAGGGAAGAGAGAAAGGTACTGCTAGACAGTGGGGAGGTAAAAGGAAGGGAGAACATGGATAGGGGGTGAGATAAAAGGAAGGGATAAGGGCTACTGCTGGACAGGGGAGGTAAAAGGAAGGGAGAAGAGGTGCTGCTGGACAGGGGAGAAGGGAAGGGGTACTGCTGGACAGGGGGGAGGTAAAAGAAAGGGAGAAGAGATGCTGCTGAATCTGGCAGAAAGAGAGGGAAAGGAAAGGTGCTACACTGGAGCTGAGGGTGAGATGATGCATGGGGAGAGAGCATGTTGAGTTTGGGGGTGGGAAAGAGGAATGCCACTGAAGGAAGAGGCAATGACAGAGAGGGAAAGTGTGCAGGACGCAGAAAGTGTTGGACGTGGAGAGGGTGAGATGGATGGGGAGGGCAGAAAGGAGGGAAGGAGAAATATTACACTGGGGAAGGGGGATAGGGCAGAGAGTGAAAAGTTGAACTCATGGAGGGAGAGAGAGAGAGATGTTGGTTGGGGAGGGAAGGAGGACCAAAGGAAAAGCAAGCAGGAGGCCCTGGCAACATAGTTAAAAGCACAGAAAAATAAAGTCACCAGACAACAAAGATAGGGAAAATGATTTTATTTTTCATATAGTGATTGAAATGTGTCAGTTTTGAGAAAGGAAAGATGTTAAACTTTAACTGTGAGGGCTGCAGAAAAAATAGGGTACTTGGAGGACTGCAGAGAAAAATAGTTAATGTCTTATTAAAGAAAAGACAATTTTGCATGAGGTAAAAACTCTTATTCTAGCACCCATTAATGTAACTAGCTTAAAGACTAGTTTGTAATAATATTGTTGAAAGGCCTGATTTTTTTTTTGTCTCCTTCCATTAGCCTTTTCTATATAAGGTATAAATTTGGATCCCTGGGCCTTGTGCACTAATCTAGCTATGCAAGTACCCTCCTTTATTACCATATTAATAATATCCATGTTGAGCCCTATAATGTAAAGCTGCATTAAGTAGCCTCTGATTAGTTATAAATTCTCTTGTCATGGGGGTTATTGTACTTGCCATCTGTGATTTATGCTAATTTGTAAATTTGGGTGACTGCTAAAATCTCTTGGGTTCTGTAGATTTACAGTAATAGTTGTTTCGTTGCTGTTATTTCTATACTATTATGACTGCACACATCCTTTCTTTTGTTTTGGTTGGGAGGGGGGGGTGTTATGTGCATCCATTGGGTATGTGCCAGAGAGTACCAGTGCATCAGTTCTAGCTATTCACCTTTTGTATGCTTTCTATGTGACTTTTTGTATTTGTATCATTTTTTTGTTATATCAATAAATAAAAAAATTTAATCTCTTGGGTTCAGGGCTTTCATTTTAGAGTGTATATAGGAAATTATTTTGCTCCACGTTACTGCTTTTTCCGCTCTCATTTCTTGTTGGTGCTATCTCTGTCTAGTTCCAACACTGCCATGTTATTATTTGTCACTTATTACTATTATTCCTTTCTTTTGATATCGTAATAAAATCTCCAGTAATTGTATGGAAAAACCCCTCTCGTTAGGGCCATTTAGTGTCTGATTCTCTAAAGGACGCCAATCTCAGCAGCCACCAATCACATATCAATCATGCATCAGCAACCTTTAGTGATTCGCATCTTTTGTTTTCTTCTAATAGACACCTTTAAATGTGGGCCAGCATTTTACAGGCTTACATTTAAGGCGTCTGTCTCATGCTTAACGGATGCCCAAGGCCACTTCCGGTGGAAACCATGCCCATGCTGGCCTTGGGCATCAATAGGCATGTCTAGATGCCTCTGTAGGCACGAGTCAGGCAGCTATATTGTAGGCGTCCTTCGCAGAATATATTATTATTATTTTTTTATAACGTGCGTCCCGATTGGCTGGTGAGATGGTGGTAGAATATCTGCCACCGTTTACAATTGGGATACTGTTTGTAGAATCAGCCCCTTTAGTGCATAAAGTGCCACCAAAATCATCTGGATTCTAAAATATGAACCCTGCACATTCACCCACCTCCCAGCATTCTCTCTCCTCACTGAATGTTGCTACAAATGGAATAGCTTTATGCATAAGGATCTCAATACTAAAAGAACAGGTAGCATAATAGCATTTGTCAACCCAGTCCCTAACCCAATTTTTTATGCCCTGCACCTGTTAAATGGGTCGCCTGAAGTCACCTCTTCAGCGCTGCTAATATTTTCTTTTGCTTTATTGGGGACCCCAAACTTCCCACATCCCATGTTATAATCTTGTCAGATTTCATCCCATTTATGTCTGTTGCAGATTACCAGCACATTAATACCTTCCCACCTAGTGTGTACAGCTCCCTATCTCCTTTGCTCCTGTAATAGTCCTCTAACCATAAGAACATAAGAATTGTCGCTGCTGGGTCAAACCAGTGGTCCATCGTGCCCAGCAGTCCGCTTACGCGGTGGGCCGTAGGTCAAAGACCAGCGCCCTAACTGAGACTAGCCCTACCTGCGTACGTTCTGGTTCAGCAAGAACTTGTCTAACTTCGTCTTGAATCCCTGGAAGTGTTTTCCCCTATGACAGACTCCGGAAGAGCATTCCAGTTTTCTGCCACTCTCTGGGTGAAGAAGAACTTCCTTATATTCATATGGAATCTATCCCCTTTCAATTTTAGAAAGTGCCCTCGTTCTCCCTACCTTGGAGAGGGTTAACAACCTGTCCTTATCTACTAAGTCTATTCCCTTCGGTATCTTGAAGGTTTTGATCATGTTCCCTCTCAATCTCCTGTTTGAGGGAGAAGAGGCCCAGTTTCAATCCCTCTCTGCCCCTTCCCTACCATCCCTTTTTATTTAGATATTAGCAATATACCACTTCTTTGTGGAGGCTCCAAGGAACCATCACTTCTAATAATGGAAGTCCACTATGTCCTCCATACTTATTTAAAACATGCAACTCCCACCCCAATTTTCAACAGTTGTAAACTATATGGTCTCCAAAGACTCCATACATTTTCCACCGCTTCTCTCTCCTGCTACTGAAAACCATGGCCACCAAAATAAAGTTATGGAAAACAGCAGAAGATAGTCTTACATATAAATCATACATAAATAGACAGCTGAGAGGTGAAGTAAAAAAAAAAAAAAAAGGTAACCCCTTAGTTTTTTTGCCATTTTCTCAGCAGCTGCTTTGAATTTCAATGTTACTGTTTTTATTTTTGTTTTATTGAAGTTTATTATGTATTTTATATGTAATTTGTATTTTATATATGTGATTTTGTAACCTGCTTAGGATTAACGATGTTGTCTTGACATGTGTATGTTATATGTGATAATTGGAGGGAAACAAGATTCTATGTATGTGATATGGAAACTTCATAGTTGTATGCAGTATATACATTTTTTAATTAATAAATAAAATAAATATGATTACTAAACATTAATGATCTTAAGCTAAGTTGATGTTTTTTACATTTTAGCGTTACTAGCTAGTGATTTTTCACATTAAAAATATTTAAGCAGCAACACAGTAAAATAACATCATTCAAATGATAAATTAACAATTTGTTAGAATTTTGCAGTCGTTATGAATGCTCAAAGTATCCACCCTCAGTTTTCACACAAACTTTCAGTTGTTTTGGTAAGTTTTTAACAGCCTTGTTTATTGGTTCCTGTGGTGCAATGCCTATATCAGTTTGATGTTATTAACAATAAGCTGGTACCCTTTTTTTTTTTTTTTTTTTATAATGGTAGTTTTACAGCGCAAACACTTTTGAACATTTGAAAATCGCTGGGTGGTCACGTTTTTTTTTTTTGGGGGGGGGGGGTTGTCAATCTTTATTCATTTTTAAAACTACAATTTTGCATAATAAATCATTTACATAGAATATTAAAATTGAAGCACAATAAACTTACCAAGATTATTAATAAAAAATTATTTTCCCCTCCCTTCCATCAGTTAATTAATAAACAAAATTCTGATAAGAACATAAATATATCCATTGAACAATTCCAAAAAACCTTACCCCCTTCCAGGATGTGTATGATTTCCCATTTACCAAGATCAATCTTTACAATACTTAGTCACGTTAAAAATTTTGTAACTTTTTTTTCCCGTGTTTAAAGATAATCTCATGCCACTTGGCACATAAATGTAGATATAACCTGTCCTGCTGTATATTGGAAAATGTTATATCTGCTTTTTTGCATGTATTTTGTCTTTTGAATAAACAGTTATCATTAAATATATTTTATTGAGCACCAGAAGCAACCAAAGAAAAAAAGTACATATGATAACAAAGGCAGCTCTATAGTTCACCCAAAAGCAACCAAACCCTCCCCTCCAACCCATCCCTCATCCCAACCTCCCCCCTCCCCCTCTCACTGATACCAAACAAAAAACATTGTAAACAAAACAAAGATACAAAAGCTAGTGGTCTAACAGTTCAAAAGGCGACTGGTGACATAGAGGTCCAAAAGGGTTCCCAAATTCGTTGGAAGGCCCGGCCAGGTAAGGAAGAAATATCCTGGACTCCTCTCCGTTCCCAAGAGAGAAGCGTAATCATGTGACAACACCAGAGGGAATAATCAGGAGCAGCCGCCTCCATCCACTTAATCAAAATACATTTTATAGCAATCAAAGCAGCCCAATGGAGGAATGCGGAGGCCCCAGGTTGATGGGGATGGAAGTGTAAGGAGGCTCCAAACAACATCAGGGCTGAACGCCGGACTTTAATGTTCCAGGTACTGTCCACAAAAAGAAAAACAGCGTCCCAAAAGGGTTGTATGGAAGGACAAGACCAGAACATGTGGCCGAGACCTGCGTCAGGAGCACTGCAGCACCGGCAATCCGCAGTTGGACATAGCCCCGTCAGGGAAGCTCTCCGAGGAGAGATATACAAGCGAAGAGTCAGTTTGTAATGTTGTTCCCAAAAAACAGCGTATTTACTATACAAAGGTAACTTTTTTTTTATGGCATTCAAGATTACTTCCTCAGATAATACTATATTTAAATCACCCGCCCAAGCATCCTGCAATCTGAGACAATCGAGCAAAGGGGATTCGTTTTTCAAATGTCTATGGTGAAATTTTAAAGGTACAGGCTGTTGGGAACCAAAGGTAAAGGCCTCCGTCAACAACTCCCAACAGGAAACCGAAAGATGGATACCAGGCAAGGAGGAAATGTAATGGCGAATCTGGAGGTAGGCATAGACATCTGTAGGAGGAAGAGCAAATTCCTCACAGAGAAGGTCAGAGAGTTTTATCTGACCCTCATCATCAACCAGGTGAAACAAGAAATGAATCCCCTTTGCTTTCCAACGCACAAAGCTAGCATTATCCACCCCAGGAGGAAAGTGTGCATTAAAGCATAACGATAAAAAGGGAGAGATAGTAGAGTTGAGGGAATAAAACTTGCAAACCCAGTGCCAGGCCCGCCAAAGTGGGCAATGCAACAGCGCACTGGGTGAAGTCTCCCATTTAGAAAGCAAAGGAGAGTGAAGAAAAGTGAATAAACAGTTATATTAAAAAAAAATGTAGATATTACCACAGTTTGATATACTGCATGGGCCATCACTGATTTCAATGTGGCATACAAAATTCACAATTTAAGAGGTGAAGTTGGAGAATGGAGCATAATAAAGAGAGAGGTATAGATAAAGGACCAAGAGTTAGAGAAGGCAAGAGAAAACATACTTGTTTTGAGGGTACATGAATCTCCCTTTGGAAGAAGTGTTCTTCCTGTTATGAGCTATTGTGGTGTTGTCTGATTGCCTAGCCAATTGATTTTTGCAGTCTGCCAGGTGTTAGTAGAGTGACATTAACTGCAAGCCAAAAATTGGTCACACCATCTGGGCCAGGGTTCTTCCTGTTTGGGAATCTTTTTGTAATCTGCTATCCAATTGTTGTAGTTACTTCAGGCCATTCCATTAACTTTGGTGTTTGCCTTTTTCCAAATTCTTCATGCTTCTCAGTTGTGTTCTAGTGGATCTTCATATAAGTCTCTCCAGAATGTTTCTGCTTTACTTGGTGGTATTTTCATTGTACTAATGCTCTTCTCTAATTTCCTGCAGAAGTGTTTTGAGATTTGCTAGGGCATCAGGCCGCCCAGTGGTATAAATTAATATCTGGTTATATGAATAAGAAACCAAAAACAAGTTTGAGATATTTGGAGCATTGAGAATAAGCAGCAGATTTCTGCTACTCAATGGTCATGGATTTGATCTTGGAGGATTAGATGTACAGCATCAGCATCTACGAGACAAACTTGGATTTTTTTTTTGTTACATAGAAGTTTTTTGGACCCCTGTTCGTTTGCAGAAATTAGATAGTTCAAAATCTAATAAATGTTGACATAGGGACACTGGATTATTTTTTATCCCAGGACAAGCAGGCATGATATTCTCACATGTGGGGTGACGTCATCTACGGAGCCCCGGCGCGGACAGCTTTTCAAGCAAACTTGATTAAAGTTTCAAGTTTGCACACTGCACCACGCATGTGCGTGCCTTCTCGCCCACTAGAGGGTGCATCCCACCTCGTGGTCCTCAGTTCAAATTTTTCCGCGGAGCAAGAAAGCCCTGTGGATCTGAGCTCCAGTGTTTTTGCCTTCTAGCTGCCGCGTTTAGTTTGTTTTTCCCTTCGAATTAGTTCGCGGTGCTGTTTTCCTTTCGTTTCTTTTCAAAAAAAAAAAAAAAGTCTTTCGTTTTTCGTCGGCCTCCGGGGGCTCCCGGAAGCCGTGGCCGCGGGACGTCGGTACGTTCCCGGCCTTCTTCTTTTTCTTCGTGGATGTCCCGTCCTGTTACGGGATTCAAAAAGTGCAGCCGGTGTGAGAGGTTGCTTTCCATCACTGACCCTCACCGGTGGTGCATTGTCTGTCTTGGGCCCGAACATCCGACAGACTCGTGTGATCGCTGTGCTACCTTCCAAAACAGGGCCCTCCGTCGCCGTAAGGCAAGAATGGCCGAATTGTTCGCCGTCTAAACGCCGCCTAAGGCCTCGACATCGGCCTCGGCTTCGGCCCCGGCCTTGACCTCGGCCTCGGCGTCCTCGGGGGCCTCGGCCTCGCCTCGGCCCTCTTCCTCGAAGGCGTCGTCAGTGAAGCAAGCTTCGGGTAAGTCCTCTGTTCCATCCCCTTCAGCAAAGAAGCCATCCTCGAGTCAGGCCAAGGCGGGTGGGTCGACCCCGGCCCCGCATCGGACCTCGACTCCGCACACCCCGAGGGAATACTCGAGACCGAGGTCGCCCTCCAGGGAGTGTGCCCCGGACTCGGAACTCCCCACCTTCGTGGGGATTCCGGCCTTCCAGGATCTCCTCCGAGCTCTGATCTCATCGGAGCTGTCGGGAGCCCTGGAAGTGTTGCAGCGTGCTGCGGTTCCGGCGGCCTCGACCTCGGCCTGGGCGCCTTCGGTCTCGGAGGCCCCGGCCTCGGCTCCCTCGGGAGCCCCGGCCTCGGCGACCTCGGTCTCGGGTACTGTGGCCCCGTTCACCTCGGTCTCGGCCCCGCCCCGGACCTCGACCTCGGGGGAACCCCCTGAGCGCAGTGTAAGGCCCAAAGAAAAGTTGCGCAGAGTGCGCCGCCTTTCCTCCTCTTCCTCCGGGTCTTCCAGACACGCCTCGCCCTCGACGCGACCTCGGACGGGGCGTCGATCGAGGAAGTCCAAGCGGCCCCGAGGCTCGCCTCGGCGCGACCGTTCCTCGTCGTTCGGGGGCGAGGCGCTGCAGGTGTCGGAGCTGCGCCTCGACAACCCGAGGCTCCTCCGCTCACCCCATGGGAAGTCTTCCCGGGCCGCCTCGCCGAGGAAACGGGAGAGTGTCCCACGAACCCCGGGGTCCTCACCCAAGGGTTCTGCGAGGAGGATAACTTCCCCTTCCCCCTCGAGGGCCCTCGAGAGGGGATCCTGGGATTCGGGATCGGTTAGGGACCCTCATTATTCCCATGAGGCCTCCCCCCTCTCCTCGGTGGGGCGGTCGAGAACCCCCTCTCCCCAGGCTAGGCCGTCCTCATTTTCATCCTTCGTTCAGGACATGGCCCAAGCCCTGGGGATTGACCTGATGGTAGGCTCTCGGTATTCCAAAGAATTTTTGGAGGAACAGGACCTCCCCACTCTTCCTAGGGAGGTGCCTAGACTCCCTCTCAACAGTGTCCTTCTGCAAACCTGGCTGAAGAACTTGTCAAACCCTCTTACAGTCACGTCTGTGCCTTCTAAAATGGAATCGAAGTATAGGACGATTCCCCCTAAAGGGTTCGATAAGGCGCAGCTCTCACACCAGTCCCTTCTGGTGGAGTCTGCTCTTAAAAAATCACAGCCCTCACGGGTTTCTGCGGCGGTTCCACCAGGCAGGGAGGGGCGGACCCTGGACAAGTTTGGCCGTCGCCTCTATTCAAATTCCCTGATGGCCACCAGGGTTCTAAATTACGCCTTCACCTTTTCCTCCTTTTTGCGTGGTATGGTGAAGGACCTTCCTCAATATCGAAACTCGTTACCGGACTCCCAAAGAGCAGGATTCGACAAGTTTATGTCCAACCTGTCTCAATTGCGGTTGTACCTATTCCATGCAGTGTACGACGCCTTTGAGCTGGTTTCGAGGGTGTCGGCCCTCGCGGTGGCCATGCGCCGCTTGGCCTGGCTTCGCACCCTCGACATGGACCCAAACCTGCAGGAACGCCTGGCAGACTTGCCTTGTGTGGGGTCCGAGTTATTCGACGAGTCATTGGACGCGGCGACCAAGCGCTTGTCGGAACAGGAGCGCTCTCTAGCATCCCTGGTCCGCCCCAAACCTAGGCCCCCGCCGCAGAAACCCTTTCGGCCTCCGCCGCGCCGATACCCTCAGAAGTCGACCCCGGCTTTCTCGAGACCGCCTCCGAGACGTCCGTCTCAGCGAGGCAGAGGGGGACAACCCCAAGCCCCGGCGCAGGGCCCTTCTAAGCCAGCGCTTTCCTTTTGATGGGCTGAGCGGACGGGGCGGGTTCCCCTCTGCACTTTCACAAGAACCCCTTCCTATCGGGGGCCGTCTTCGGTCCTTCCGGGAGGCATGGACCGGGATTACCTCAGACGCTTGGGTGCTCCGGATCGTCTCCGAGGGCTACTCGCTCAACTTTGTGTCCTCGCCGCCGGACAGTCCCCCAAGTTTAGTCCCCTGCAACCGTTCGCAGCTACCGACCCTTATAACCGAAGCCAAAGCCCTCTTGAAGCTTCGGGCGGTCGAGCCGGTCCCCAAGGACCAGTGGGGCACGGGGTTTTACTCCCGCTACTTCTTGGTCCCAAAAAAGACCGGGGACCTGCGCCCCATACTGGACCTCAGGAAGCTCAACAAATTCCTGGCCCGGGAGAAGTTTCGAATGCTGTCTCTCCCGGTTCTGTATCCCCTCTTGGAGGAAGGGGACTGGATGTGCTCCCTCGACCTGAAGGAAGCATACACCCATGTTCCGGTGCACCCCGCCTGTCGAAGATTCTTACGATTCCAGGTGGGGGACCTCCACCTCCAGTACAGGGTACTGCCCTTCGGCCTGGCCGCGTCCCCACGAGTATTCACGAAGTGCATGGTGGTGGTTGCAGCAGCCCTCAGGTCGCGTGGACTTCACGTGTTCCCTTACCTGGACGATTGGCTCATCAAAGCCCCGACCAGGGAGGGGGTTATCTCAGCGACCCAACAGTCTATTGCCTTCCTGCAAACTCTCGGGTTCGAGATAAACTTTCCAAAGTCTCAGTTGAGGCCGTCGCAGTCTCTTCAATTCATAGGTGCGGTGCTGGACACGGTGCGCCTACGCTCCTACCTGCCGACCCAGCGGTTGGAAGCCCTGGTACGGATGAGCCACCAGGTCTCTCAACTGTCGAAGGTGTCGGCCAAGCGCATGATGATGCTGCTGGGCCATATGGCCTCGACGGTACATGTCACACCGTTTGCGAGGCTACATCTGAGGATCCCTCAGTGGACCCTCGCGTCCCAGTGGCGTCAGGAGTGCGACCCGGTGTCTCGCCTCATTTCGGTAACTCCGCCCTTGCGGAAATCGCTGCGTTGGTGGACAGACTCTTCAAATCTGTCCGTGGGGCTATTGTTTCGCACTCCGCCCTTTCGCAAGGTCCTGACCACGGACTCCTCGGAGTACGCGTGGGGAGCCCATCTCGACGGTCTTCGCACGCAGGGCCTGTGGTCGACAGAAGACCGTCAGTGTCACATCAACGTGCTAGAGCTGCGAGCCATCTTCCTAGCACTTCGAGCCTTCGTTCACATATTGCAGGACCAGGTGGTCCTCGTCCGCACGGACAATCAGGTGGCAATGTATTATGTGAACAAGCAGGGAGGAACGGGGTCATGGCCCCTCTGCTCCGAAGCTCTTCGCCTCTGGGAGTGGGCGGCCTCCCGGAACATCTTCCTCCGGGCGGTCTACATCCAAGGAGAACGGAATTGCCTGGCGGACAAACTGAGTCGACTTCTGCAACCGCACGAGTGGACTCTACACTCAGCAGTTCTACGCGAGGTTTTCGCTCGCTGGGGAACGCCACAGGTGGATCTGTTTGCCTCTCCGGAGACACACAAACTACCACTATATTGTTCTCGGATGTACTCGCAGGACCGTCTGGAAGCGGATGCCTTCCTACTCGACTGGGAAGGGAGGTTCCTGTATGCATTCCCTCCGTTCCCTCTGATCATGCGAACGTTGGTACACCTAAAATCGTCCACGGCCACGATGATTCTCATAGCACCTCGATGGCCGCGTCAGCACTGGTTCTCCCTGCTGCTCCAGCTCAGTGCCAGAGAGCCTCTTCCCCTGCCTGTCTCTCCTTCTCTGCTGTCTCAGAGTCAAGGATCCATGTTACATCCCAATCTGCAGTCATTGCACCTGACAGCCTGGTTTCTTGTTCCCTGACTCCTCCGGACCTGTCTCAATCGGTGAAGGAGGTGTTGGAAGCCTCCCGCAAGATCTCGACGAGGCTTTGCTATGCGCAGAAATGGACCAGGTTTTCCACCTGGTGCTCGTCTTTTCACCTGGATCCGGTATCAGTTCCGGTATCCTCGGTCTTAGAATATTTATTTCATTTGTCGCGCTCCGGCTTGAAAACCACTTCGGTGCGGGTTCATCTCAGTGCGATTTCCGCTTTCCACCAACCTCTGGAGGGACGCCCTCTGTCACTCCATCCCTTGGTGACACGCTTCATGAAAGGGTTACTCAGGGTTTGCCCCCCTCTTAAGCCTCCGTCTGTCGTGTGGAATTTGAATGTAGTTCTGGCTCAACTGATGAAACCCCCTTTTGAGCCACTCAACAAGTCCCTCTTGAAATTTCTGACTTGGAAGGCGGTGTTTCTGATTGCCCTCACCTCCGCCAGGCGGATTGGGGAGTTGCAAGCCTTGGTTGCGGACCCTCCTTTCACTGTCTTTCATCACGACAAGGTGGTCCTCCGCACCCATCCTAAGTTTTTACCTAAAGTTGTTTCTGACTTCCACCTCAATCAGTCCATTGTCCTTCCTGTGTTCTTCCCGAAGCCCCACTCCCATCCGGGCGAGACGGCGCTTCACACGCTTGACTGTAAGAGGGCGTTGGCATTTTATCTTCAACGCACCAGGCCTCATCGGAAGGTTCCTCAATTGTTTTTGTCCTTCGATCCCAATCGATTAGGGCATCCAGTTTCCAAGCGCACTCTGTCTAACTGGTTGGCCACTTGCATTTCCTTTTGCTACGCTCAGGCCGGCCTTCCTCCCCCGGGTCGAGTCACGGGGCACAAGGTCCGAGCGATGGCAGCTTCGATAGCTTTCCTCCGATCCACTCCGATGGAGGACATATGCAAGGCTGCCACTTGGTCTTCGGTTCATACATTCACCTCTCATTACTGCCTGGACACTTTATCCAGGAGTGACGGCCGGTTTGGCCAGTCAGTTTTGCAAAATCTGTTTTCCTAAATTGCCATCCTCCCACCTGCCCTTTTTTGGTTAGCTTGGAGGTCACCCACATGTGAGAATATCATGCCTGCTTGTCCTGGGATAAAGCACAGTTACTTACCGTAACAGGTGTTATCCAGGGACAGCAGGCATATATTCTCACAACCCGCCCGCCTCCCCGGGGATGGCTTCCTTGCTAGTTATGGAACTGAGGACCACGAGGTGGGATGCGCCCTCTAGTGGGCGAGAAGGCACGCACATGCGTGGTGCAGTGTGCAAACTTGAAACTTTAATCAAGTTTGCTTGAAAAGCTGTCCGCGCCGGGGCTCCGTAGATGACGTCACCCCACATGTGAGAATATATGCCTGCTGTCCCTGGATAACACCTGTTACGGTAAGTAACTGTGCTTTATTCTTTTGTCCTTTGATATTCAGTTTTTGGAGATCTATATGGGGACATATTACTCTGATTTTGGAGTCTACGGTTCTGCTGTCATATGACATGGTAATATGTGGGATGTTGTTATCTCCTACTCCTCCAATAGATAGACCATAAAAATAGGTTATTGGGTATGATGACTGGGATAGCCATCCAAATGATTACGAAAAATTGGAAGAATTGTGACCGCTTAAATTTCACTTTTCAGTGGAAATCGTTATGCTTGTGTTATCGATACGAGAAAATGATTTCTGAACAAAAGGGGTAATTTTAAATGGTTTCATCTGACGTGGAGTCCATTGACCAATTTTAATGATTCTAATTGAATGGTTTTCCCTTTACTTCTGGTTATAATTTACACATCCAGGGAAGGGGGGAGGATTGGAAGGGTGAAGGATAATATATAGGGTCTAATTTATTTATGAGTTGCAAGTACTATTGAATGGTTATCTTGAATACATTGAAATCAGGAGGGGTGGGGGGTAAAAATGATTCTTCTGTTTTTTCAGGTACTTTGTTATGAATTTTTATATGCACTGTTTGTAGATTGAAAATGAATAATAAAAATATATATATATATAAAAGTGTTTTGAGTTATCTCAGCAGTTTTTGTGCTTCCACTGCAACTTTTAAAGTTTATTATTGCAGTATATTAATTTACGATTTCATTATCTTTGGTGATCTTGATGCTTTTAGATACCCATCTATTGTGTCCTCTGCTTGCAATGATTTTATTTTTCCAGCAAAATGTTTCTGTATTAACAATAGATGGGCTTTTTATTTAAAAATTTATATACCACCTGGAATTTCAGCAGTTTCCATACAGGTTATAGCCTTATTTATTGTATTCAGTATTCTAGATGTTAAATTCAACTTGGGGATTCTCTCCCTCTCCTAGAACCCAGCATATTTATTTACAATTAGGCTAGGAGATCTGTTGTTAATTTCTCCATCTCCGAGCCTTTGGCCTGCTTCTGTTTTTCCTTTTTCAGTGGAAGTCTTTGCTTGTTCTTCATTTGTCTGTCTTGTGATTAAGGGTCTCTTCTCTCCATCGCTACCTCAGCATTCCTTCTAGTATTTCATTCTGAGCCATCTCCTGTCTTATTAACCTTGTTAGGATCTCGCCATTACACCCTTAATGGCGAGATCCTAACAAGAACTGAAGCAGAACGAGACTTAGGGGTGATCGTCAGTGAGAACATGAAGACTGCCAATCAAGTGGAGCAAGCTTCATCCAAGGCAAGGCAAATCGTAGGGAGTTTTGTCAGCCGTAAGCCTGAAGTCATTATGCCATTGTATAGATCCATGGTGAGGCCCCACCTGGAATACTGTGTGCAATTCTGGAGGCCGCATTACCGTAAGGATGTGCTGAGACTGGAGTCGGTCCAGAGAATGGCCATCCGGATGCTCTCGGGACTCAAGGATCTCCCGTACAAGGAACGGCTGGATAAGTTGCAGCTGTACTCACTCGAGGAACGCAGAGAAAGGGATGACATGATCGAGACATTCAAGTATCTCACGGGCCGCATTGAGGTGGAAGAAGATATCTTCTTTTTCAAGGGTCCCACGGCAACAAGGGGGCATCCGTGGAAAATCAGGTGCGGGAAACTTCACGGGGACACCAGGAAATTCTTTTTCATTGAAAGGGTGGTTGATCGCTGGAATAGTCTTCCACTTCAGGTGATTGAGGCCAGCAGCGTGCCTGATTTTAAGGCCAAATGGGATAGACACATGGGATCTATTCACAGAGAAAGGAAGGGGAGGGTCATTGGGGTGGGCAGACTAGATGGGCTGTGGCCCTTATCTGCCGTCTATTTCTATGTTTCTCACAATGAGCTAGATTCACTAAGCAAACCGATCTTACTCCGGCCCAATTCACTTACCTCTGTGCTTATCCGATTCTGATCCGTGCAGGCAAATGAGGGGAATGGCATGCAAAGTAGTCAGGGACGCGATTCACTAAGGAAATCTTGGAAACCAACTGGGCTGGCCGATTAACACAAGAAGCAACTGCTGGGGACCAGTCGCAAACGTCTTTTCCGACTGTCCTCGGCCTAAAATCCCAGCCCTGCAGCCCATCTCTGCCACTCTGCTCTCTGCCCCTTCCAGCTGAGCCCTGCTTGTGCTGCCCCGACTCTCCTACTCTCTGCTGCCGTTCCCCGCAGTGCGAGCCCGTGGTTTTTAAAGCGGGGCTGCACTGCGGGGAAGGGCGGCAGAGAGCAGGAGAGTCAGTATTTGCTTCTTTTAAAAGTCCTCTCCTGGCAACATCCTGCTGCAAACGTGTTAGCTGTGGCTCTTCACGGCAGGGACTCGCTGGGGCAATGAACTTGTGTCGGCAAGGGGAAGAGGCTGCTGCCGCTGGGTATCATCCCTCCCGAGGCCAGTAAAAAAAACCAAACAAAAACGGACACCAAATGCATGTGCAGACCATCTAGGGAAAGCAGATGGTTTGCATATGCGTCAGGATCGCGCACTAGCGATCCGTGCGGTTGGAGGGGGGCGTTCCTCCAATTGCCCTCATTTAAATTTTTTTGTTTCGTGAATTGGTCAGGCCTGCACGGATCGGCCACGGATTGGGCACAGAGAGTCAGGTTAGTGAATGTAGCCCAATGTCCCTTTCTGGATTCCCTCCTTCTTCCTGCACATCAGCCTTTCTTCTGGTGCTTCTTTTCAAATCCTCTGATAGCTTTTCTTGTATTCCCTTCAGAGGCTAAATATTCAAGTTCTTCACTGGTTTGTACAATTTATAAAAAGCAGACAATGTTTAGTTGTCCTGCTGCACAAAAGCAGCTCCAAATATGAATAGACACATTTCACATAATTTTGTGTGACCAGTAATAGACAAAGTGGTACGGGAAAGTGTTTAACAAAAGCACAATGATTGAGGAAAGCTACATGCCATCACCCTTCCAATATGGTTATATAAAAGTCCTTTCCCAATTTTCTTGAAGGTTTACAGTGAAGGCAGAACATTTAGATCTAGATAAAGTTGTTTTATTTTTTTATTCACTGAGTTGACCCGATGGAAGTGGCAAGGGGTTCAGTAGCCATGGGGGGAGGTAAGAGAGTCCCAGTCATCATTCACTGGTGCGTGACTTCCAAGTGAGACCTGTCCAGATGCAATAAATGGATTAAAATAAGCTGGGAAAGGATATAAATAAAGGCAAAGTAACTGGATCCCAGTCCTAGTAGATCAAACTGGAAACTAAAAGCCACTAAAGGAAATCACCAGGTAGTATAAAGAAAAAGGGAGAAAAAAGCAAAAAAAAAAAAAATTCACACTGCAAATCATAAAGGTAGCATATTTTGGATTTTCTTTTTCTTTTAACTAGTTTTAAACTTTACATAAAGATTTCCATTGTGACTTTAGCAGCAGATGGCTGCATGAACACAAAGCTTTTCTGGAATCATCATCACTATCTATCTCCTTCTAAAACAAGCAAATTGTGCATCCCTATGTAGCAAATATCCTACCTTGAAATCTCTCCTTGGAAAAATGTGATGCTCAGTAAGAAGCAGCTGATATAAAAACTTATTTTTTTCACACATATGTGCTCACACGACGCTTGACCAAGATGGCAGACAGCATGGCATTGGAGGACAGAGCAGAGACTGTAGATGCACATGAGTGTGATAAATATATGCAGGATCAACTGTGCTTACTAAGGCTGATAGGAAGTTGTTGGCAGTTGCAGAATGATATAAAGGGAGAGGTTGGTGCTGGCCTGAATATGTTGAAAGAATTGCATACAAATCTGGCTGATGTGGGGAAGCAAGTAGAGGAAGTGGAGAACAGACTAGATGAGCAGGCTGCATTTTAAGGTCTGATGAATCACTGATCATGTAGAACCTCCTTGATAGAGCTGAAGACTTAGAAAGTAGTCCTGGCAATAATCTGTACATCCATGAAATAGTGGAGGAGGAAGGAGATGAAAACTTCATCAACTTAGCTCAACAAAAATGCACCTTCTGTAAATTGCACATGGTCCTGGCCAGGCCAAGACCTGGATTGCCCAATTAAAGTGGAACAGGCACATCAAGTTTTGGGACCTAGAAGAAATAAGACACCGAGGGACATAATACATAATATGCCTGCATACATATACTGTTACAGACTTGGTGATCTGTGGATCTGTAAAGTGAGGCAGATGGGACAAATCAAGTGGAAATTCTCCTATAGAAAATATATCATAATGTATCAGCTCTGTAGAACAGCTAATGTAGAACTAATGTACAGCTAATGTAACAGCTAATGTACAGCTAATGTAGAACAGTGATTCCTAACCCTGTCCTGGAGGACCACCAGCCAGTCAGATTTTTAGGATAACCATAATGAATATGTATGGGACAGATTTGCATGCCTGCCACTTCTATGATATGCAAATCTCTCATGCAAATTCATTAGGGCTATCCCTAAAACCTGACTGATTGTTGGTCCTCCAGGACAGGGTTGGGAGCCATTGATGCAGAGAACTGATGAAAGTGACCAGTAGCTTGAGGAAGGAAGCTATGTATTACGAGGGGCACTCAATCATTTATCTACCTCAGCGGGAAAGAAAAGTTTTCAATAATGTATTTTATTTTTCAGTATAGTCCTTTGATAGATCTATATACTTCATCCACTTTTCCTGCAATGACTTTAACCCCTTTAAAAAGAATTATTCTGTTTGACCTTCAAACCAGGATGTCGCAGCTTCCTTGCCGTCTTCATCACTTGAAAACTGCTGTCCACTGAGAGATTTCTTCAAAACTTGGAACAGGAAATAATCGGAGAGAGCCAGGTCAGGACTGATGTATGGATGGTTCAGCTGCTGAAACCCACATTCTCGGATGGCAGCCTGTGATTGCCATGACATGTGTACTGGCATACTGTTATGAAGAAGCAGCACGCCTGCTATGAATTTTCCTTGTCTTTACGCCTTGATGGACTCCCGCAAAGCGATCATTGTGTTGGCATAACTCTCCCCGGTTATGGTTGTTTTTTGTGGCATGAACTCCAGAAGCAAAAGTTCTTCATCATCCTAGAAGACAATTGCCATGACTTGGCCTGCAAATTTTTCAGTCTTGAACTTTTTTGGGGTGAGGGATGACTCCATTTTGGACTCAGGATCTCTGTGATAGATCCAAGTCTCATCTCCAGTCACCAAATTATGAAAAAAATTCACTTAGTCTTCTCGGAACATTTCCAAGTTCTCCTGAAAGCACTGGAGCCTCATGACCTTCTTACATGGTGTCATCATTCTTGTAATCTATCTTGCATTAACTTTGGACATGCCCAATTTTTCATGAATTATTTCCAAACTGTATTTGCCGAGATGCCCATTGTTTCAGCTATTTGGGAAACCTTAATTTGTCTGTCTGAGAAAATTAAATCCTTGACTTTCTTGCACATTTCTGTGGAAATTGCATCCACAGACTGTCCACTGTGAGAGTCTTCTTCAATGGACTCTCTACTCCACTTAAACTGCGTGCTCCAAAATTTTACTTTGTAGGATGATGAGGCAGACTCATCATAAACTGAAGCCATGTGTTCATGGATCTCCTTTGGCTTTCCCCCTTCTTTTGTGAGAAATGTCTTCACTGAACAATGATCCAAATCTAGTAGTTTCTTACTTGATTCGCACGAGGACTCTCCTGACGTCCTGTCTCTTGGAACATTAAACTCGTACTGAGCCGCAATTGTGCATGAGTAACCTTGAGACATGTTACAACATACACAGACTTGTTTTAACATATGTGCTACTTTCTTTCACATTCGGATAGATAAATTATTGAACGCCCCTTGTATAAATGTCAATTTCCATTTAGATTACAATTTCTCATTAAAGGAACCATTTATAAAGTAAAACTCTTGGAAGAAGGGCACAAGATACTGACCAAAGAAGGCATCAAAATGGTAAAGGCCTCTGTTCCAGCCCCTGGTAGTAATACATCAAGAGCATATGGAACACAATGGAAGCACGTCTCTTCCAGGGGCAGAAGATTTATGTGCCAGACAGTTGGAGACTGAACATGTGTTTCATGATCCAACCAGTTTAATTTAAGAAGAGCTCTATGCTCTAAGGCACTGATTTTATAAAGTCCACCTAAAGTTAGGCAACAATATCAGCACCGATTCTATAAAACATAGGTGCCCATTGTAGAACAGTGCTCAGTGTCACCTAAACTTGCTTAAGTAGTGCTCAGCATCCCAATATTTAGATGTCCCAAATTTAATGCCAGGGTTTTCTGTTCCTAAATATAGGTGCTGATATCCGAGTCTAACGGCACCTGATTCACAAAGAAACGCCTAACTCAAAAACACACCCATGATCCGCCACCCCCCCTTAACCACCCCCACTTTTAGTGTAGTCACTTTGGGCTAGGCACTTAACTTTTTATAAAATTGAAATTTTCAGGTTAGGCACAACTTTCCAATTAAGTCCAATTAAAGCTGATGATGTCTATTAGCTAAGGCAACCTTCTGTAGAGGAAAATTTGAGCAAAACTGAAAACATCTTTTTAACTGATGACTGTGAGACAGATGAACTTGACCAAAAAAGTGTATATAGATATCTAGGAGTAGAGAATGGAGTGACAAATATAAAACAGAGAGAAAAGACCAGCAAAGTTTCAAGTTTATTTGTTCTTAATGAATCGCCTATTTAAATTACTAAGCGATGTACAACATAATAAAATATACAGATAAAATATTAGTGTTAACATACAGAATGACTTTTGTTATGGGTTAAAAATTAACATACAAAATACATACATACAAAATAACTTTTACAGAGTAAAATTAATATTTAAAGAGTGCATTAACATTACAGAATAAAGTACATGCCATTGATCAGTTTGCAATCCTGACTCTCATACAATTTTGGAACTATAGACTGACCTCTTAAGGATCTTGGAAAAATTGGATGTATGAACAAGAAAACGTCTCGGTGCTCATAAGGTCATTTGTAAGAATCGTTGTATGCAAAGACTGTGGGGTCCTTTTACTAAGGCGTGCTAACCAATTTAGCGCATGCTAAATGCCAACACGCCCATTATATTCTATGGGTGTGTTAGCATTTAGTGTGCGCTAATCTTTAGCGCACACTAAATCGGTTAGCACGCCTTAGTAAAAGGACCCCTATATGTTCCCTAAGCTGAGGAAGAAATGGATACCTATTGGACTACTGTCAAATGCCTTCAAGCTTAATGAACAGTATCGTCAGATCCAAATATGTAAAAATTGTTGCAATATGAAAGCAAATATTCAAAATCCATCTCCACCATTAAACTTCTAAGCTTTCTGACAAGTAGAAGGAATGAATGAGAGACTCCGCAGTACACATAGGGAAAGGAACGATAGAACTTGCAAAACATAGTAATATAGGCCTGGATTCTGTATAGGACTCCCAGAATACACCCGCCCAAACTAAACCTGATTCTGTAACCGACGTCCATGTTACAGACACCGGTTACAGAACCGGGTTACTTTTAGATGCGGCCACTATACTTAATCGCGGCAAGGGATCTCCCTGTCGTGATTAGTATAGCGGCTGCCAGTCTCCCCCCCTCCCCCTAAATGAACGAGGCAAGAGGGATGCCCATTCCCTCCTGCCGAAAGACACCCCCCCACCCGCTCCTGACGATTGCCGGCAGGAGGGTGCCCAGTCCCTCAATGAACCCCCCCCTAGAATTGTAGGATATGCAGAATATAAATAAAAAATAAATAAATAAATATACATGCTCATCTTGTGGCTGGTTAGAAAGTTCTTTTGGCAGAAAATTTTTATACAGAATGGTACATTAGGGTGGCATGTCTCATCTGGAAACTATGCATGAACACTACATCATCACTATACTGCAAAAGCACTGGAATCATGATGCGGAGAGTTATGGTGCAAGAGGAGGTTACGATCATCTGGTATATCTCCATTCCAACCAATAAAAAGCTGGATGCAAAAAAAAAAAAATCTGGACGTAGGGGTAAAAGAAAAATACCAGAACGACATTAATGGGTTCCAAGCATTTATTCTGTGAATGGATGAAGGAGAAGATTCTTAAATATCAAGAAATGTGGTCAGAGATCACAGAAATGTAGCAGGGAGATACAGAAATAGTTCCCATTTTTATCAGGAGCCACAGGCTTGATTTAAGACTTTCCAAGCATACCAGGATAGGTTGGCCTCTGTTTACGTTTTATGAACTCCAGGAAGAAGCTTTCTTTGGTACAATGCAAGTACTATGGCAAGCCCTTCCTGTAAATTTGAGAGAGAGAGATCATACTTCACCTTCTCTGGTTTAGCAGTAAGGTTCATTATTGTGGTTTCTTCACATCTAACCTATTTGGAGACGTTGCCCCTCCTCCCACTGAATCAGTTTTTGTCCTTGGGTGAGGTAATTTTGTGTATCACCTGCAGAGGATAAATGCCTTTTATCTGACCATATTGGAAACCTGTTTTAGGCCCTACTGGTTCAATTTGTCATGTCTAAAGAATAATAGTCCTTTTTAATCTGATTGATCTGTCTCTTGCTGTTAGTCTGTTTGGAGCACTTGTTTGTTTTCCTGCAGTGTTTTTTCTCTGTTAATGTGTTAATCTAGTAACCTGGTTTCTTAGGACTGTATTCTCATCTGACCAGAGGTCTCAGCTGCTGTCTGTCTGTATTTTCTCCACGTTAAATCTCTTTGATGGTGTATAATTATCAAAATTGTAAAGCACAGCTTTTTCCCTTGTCCTGATCCTGATGAGTTGCAACTATTTCTGATAGCTTCTTGATATTCAGATGTGAAATAATTTCAGGTAACATAAGCCATGGGTGTCCAATTTAATTCTGCTCAGTTTTAGCCATGTATCGTGCAAAATCACATTTTTAATAAAATGCTTATAGTAGTGAGATTTTATGACCCGAGGTGATGCCAGCATGTGTTTTTAATTGCCTAAATTCACATCCTGTGATGCTGTGATAACAACTAAAAAATTTAAAAAAATAATAATACCAATTTTGTACAGGCTTTCTGTTTTGTTGACTAAGACCATCTCCCAAGCTGTGTCTCTGTTTTTTTGGTTTTTTAATCAGACTTATTCTTATGAAAGGCATAGAGAAAGTAGACAGGGACAGATTTTTCAAATTAAGGGGAACCACAAGTTCAAGGGGGCACTCGGAGAAATTCTTTTTCACCCAGAGGGTGGTGGATACATGGAATGTGCTTCCAGAGGCTGTGGTAGACAGGAGCACATTACAGGGCTTCAAAAAAGGTTTGGATAGGTTCCTGGAGGACAAAGGGATTGAGGGGTATAGATAGGTGTAGAGGTAGGTTATAGGGATAGGAGTAGAGGTAAGTTATAGGAATAGGAGTAGAGATAGGTTATAGAGCTAGTCAGGGACCACTGCTCAGGCAATGGGCCTGATGGGCCGCCGCGGGAGCGGACCGCTGGGCGAGATGGACCTCTGGTCTGCCTCAGCGGAGGCAACTTCTTATGTTCTTATTATAATCTTACTTGTCTGGGTGTCTATTTTTCAATCCTGAAAACATTGACTTCTTGAGGGGGAGGGAATATTTTCAATTCAATTAATGAACATCCAAGTTTAAAACCCTTTATCAGGTCATAGTTGAAGAAATCTGAGGGATGAATTACTGAAAGATATTCCCAATTCCACCAGTGCTGGCCTTCCGACAATTAGCAAATCTGGATCAAAAATTAGTGAAAAGAAGCTCAAGAACAGAAGCTCAAAAAGAGGGGAATGGCGCAGTATATTTGGTAGATTTTTCAGCTTGTGATGTCATAGGGCCTCATCATTATCCACATGAGGAAAACATTCAATATAAGGGTGTTATGTTGAGGAGGTGAGCTAGATGCTAAAGAAAAGAATCAACTTATACAGGCAACTACATCAGACACCAGAAAACAAACCAAGGTGATTATCTTTTGAGGTGAGTATTTTTCAGGACCAGAACACTACGTCCTTATGGTCGGAATACTAAGAGGAAGTTTTATAACAATTCAGGAACAGAAAAATGTTTGAAGTTTAATATGATAAAAATACTTTTGACACCAACAGGAAAAGGCTCTGAGATCTGGATTTCCTACCACATTATAAGCCATAAAACTAAACTGCTTTTTCACCTTTTGATCCACCCATCTGTTTCTTTTCTCTTGTCACTGGAATGTTTTTATGTTTCACATATATTCTGATATTGTGACTTTTTTGCTTCTACTGTCTGGAAAGAAGGCTCTGGCTTTCAAAAGCTAGTCTAAAAATGTATTTAAGTTAGTCTGATTAAAAAAAAAAAAAGGTATTGGTTCATTTTTGTTTTGTTTTTTGCTTTGATTTAATTTCTATTTATTAACCTATAAAGCTTCTTGTATGTCCCAGTGATTCTTTGGGACCCTTTTATCAAGCCGTGCTAGCGGGGTTAGCGCGTCGGACATTCCATCACGCGCTAACCCCGCGGCCGGCTAAAAAACTAACGCCTGCTCAATGCAGGTGTTAGCGACTAGCGCAGCAGGCGATTTAACGCACAATATTACACGCATTAAACCCCTACCGCAGCTTGATAAAAGGACCCCTTTAGGTGTCTTTAGATGTCTGTTAACACAAGCCAGTGGAGATCTCTTCTCGGGTCGAGGAAAAAGTTGTAACATCAGAAGAGATTAATATTGCAGGAGGCAGTCGGGAGTCTCAATGTTGCTCAATGGTGACAGCTACTAGCTGGATATAGAGTGAATACATACAGGATTCCACAGTCTGTGGCTCCTGGTCAGAGTGTCACTGCGATAGGATGGGAATGTTGAATTTATCTCATGCCTTTTGACTGGTAGCTCAAGATGACTTTCATTCAGGTACAGTAGGTATCATAAAAGTGCATGTAATCAAACCCCCTCTTCTATTAAACTGCGATAGCAGTTTTTAGCGCGGTGAGCTGCACTGAATGGCTTGCGCTGCTCCCGATGCTCGTAGAATTCCTATGAGTGTTGGGAGCAGCGCGGGCTATTCAGCGCGGCTCACTGCGGTAAAAACTGCTGTAGCAGTTTAACAGAAGAGGGGATAAGTTTTTATCTGAAGTCACCTTTCCAAGGTCGCAGTGAACATTGGTGAGATTTGAACGCTGACTTGTCTGACTATAAGCACAAGGCTATTCCTAATCTGTAGAGTTCTGACCACACAGCCACCACAAAGATTGTATTGTCTTTGTGGAAGAGAGAATGTCTGGCTGTCTTCTCTCACTCTCAAGCAGGGGCATAGCCAGAAGTTGATGTGGGTGGGTGGATGAGAGGGAGGGACCCTGAGGCTGGATGAAGAGAGCAATCATGTCCTCATAGTCCCCCCTCCCTTCTTCTGCCGCTGTTGTTGTTGTTGCCACCAACCTTGCTGCTGTTGCCTGCCACTGCCACCTTTGCCAATACCCTCTTCCCCCCCCCCCCCCCCCCACATCATACCTTTGCTGACAGGGTTGCTCAAGCCGTGCCAGTTGAAGTTTCCCTGCTGAAGCCCAGCCCACACGACCTGAACAGCAGAAGCTGGCCTCTGATACCCAGCACTTCTGCACATGCTCAGCTCAAATACATAAGTGAACTGAACATATGCGGAAGTGCTGGGTGTCTGAGGCTGGAGCAGCTTGCCGACTACTTCTGTGCAGGCTGGGCTCCCGCAGGGAAACTCTCTTTGACGGGGGGGCTTGAGCACCCCTACCATCATGTATTGGCTGCCAGTTTTAGAGGAGGCCCAGACCCCCCTTAACTATGCCACTGCCCTTAACTTCTAAATTTGTGCAACTAATATTGGGATTTCAAAAGTGTTCACTTGATGTTTACAATTACTTAAGCAACTTTGATTTTATGGGCCTGATATTCAGAGCGATGTAAGCAAACAGGTTACGTTCTGAGCTTCCTAACCAGGGCTGCTTTTACCAGTTGGCAAAAGGGGCAACTGCTCCAGGTTCTGCATAAAGAGGGCCCAGCCACTCAACTACACGTTGGTAAAATTAGGCCTGTCTGTCTTTATCCCAGGACAAGCAGGCAGGTATTCTCACTAGTGGGGGTGATGTCATCCGACAGAGCCCCGATACGGACGTCTCGCAAGCATGTCTTGCTTGAAGAAACTCAGAAGTTTTGAGATGCCCGCACCGCGCATGCGCCAGTGCCTTCCCGCCCGATGGTCCGGGCGTGTCTCCTCAGTTCTTTTTCTTCCACGGAGCTGAGAAGTCTATCTTCAATTTTGCGCCCATTGAATCTCTTTTTGCCTTCTGTTTTTGCCGCGGGTTGAGTTCGTTTGGCTCTCCTGTGCTTTGTTTCTTTCTTTGATTTCTTTTTAAAAAAAAAAAAAAATTTTTGCTTCCGACACCGGGTCGGCCGCGTGGCTGAGGCCCCGCGCCTTTGACCTTGCGGCGGAGCTTTTCCGGCCTATGTCCCGGCCGATCATCGGTTTTAAGAAGTGTAGCAACTGCCAGCGCGCGATTTTGCTCACGGACCCTCATCGACGCTGCTTACAGTGTCTGGGACTGGATCACTTTCCGAAATCGTGCCGGCCTTGCTCCACGTTAACAGCGAGAGCGTTTAAGCGCTGCTGTCTGCTGTGGGAGTCCATGTTCAAGATGGAAGCTTCGTTGGATCCGTCAGCTTCGGCATCGACATCGACTGGTGCTTCGACTTCATCGGCGAAGCCCTCTGCCTCCCCGGCTGCTTCGGGCCTTCTGAAGCCGGCATCGTTCACGCCGGTTTCGGCCTCGACTTCGGCGCCGGTGCCTTCCTCCGTCTCGTTGGAGCAGGTATCGACCCCTACAGTTCCACCGGTGGTGCTTAAGGTGCAGAAGGCTGGCAAGCAGAAGCACGTGGTACCGAAAGAGCGCGGAGACCGTGCGGAAGGGCCCCCTTTTGGTGCGGATCCCTCCATATCGGCTTCGTTGCGGTCCATACTGGAGGCTCAGTTTGTGGAACTCATGACCACCATGGGACCCCGGCTGATTGCCTCGATCCAGGGTGACCTCCCCGTTCCGGTCCCGAGGGGCGGATCGCCCCCTCCTCCTCCGCCGCACCGCACGACCTCGTTGCTCGGCGAGGAGGAGCGGCGAGCGGTGTCCGGGTCCTCGAGGCGGTCTTCAGTTGGTGCTATGCCGCCTTTGGAACCGATTCCCTCGAGGAAGGCCTCCCTTAGTGATATGCCTCCCTTGGAGCCTATCCCCTCGAAGAAAGCTTCGTTTAGTGATTTACCTCCATTGGAACCTGTGACCCCCGCCCCATGACACTGTGTAGCGTCCACCTTCGAGGCCTCCCAGTCCGGGGCATAGCAGAAAGCAGGACGAGTTCTTCCGAACCCCCTATCAAGCATGGGCGTCGTCGGGGGAGGCACCAGCTCTTCCGCCTCTTCGTTCAACGGCCTCGAGCCCAATCTGTTCCTTGGAGGCTTCTGATCAGGTTTCTCACAGAAGGGCTCGATCCCCTTCCAGGCATCGTGAGGGGCATCGATCCAGACACTCCTCGAGGCATTCCTCTCAACACTCGACTGTCTCGCCGCAGAAGAAATTGCCTCAGATGGGGTATGCTGCTTCGGCTGGGTCTCCTCCTCCGGGTCTGGAGTTTGAGGACCCCGAGGTTTTCTACTCTCCCTGTTGTTCTCAGGTCTCTATGGAGCCCGAAGCCTCGTCTTCTTCTAGCCCTTCTCGTAAACCGGCGACGGCTGACCAACTGTCTTTTTCCTCATTTCTCAGACAAATGGCGGATGACAGGGACATTACTCTCGATGCTGGATCTCGATACTCCAAGGAGTACTTCGACACCATGCACTTGCCTCGTCCTCCAGCCGAGTCCTTGCGCCTCCCTCTGCACAAGCTCCTCGACCAGACTTTCATGAGGTGCTTTGAGTCTCCTTACTCTATCCCTGCGGTCCCTGGAAAATTGGATGCTCGGTACCGCACGGTGCATCATAAGGGCTTCGAGGGTCCTCAGCTTTCTCACCAGTCCCTCCTGGTCGAATCCTCGCTCAAGCGGTCTCATCCTGGCCAGGTCTATGCTTCAGTGCCTCCGGGATGCGAGGGCAGAACCATGGATAAGTTTGGTCGACGCATCTATCAGAATTCGATGATGACGTCCCGAGTCCTGAATTACAATTTCCACTTCGCCGCCTACTTGGAATTTTTTCTACCTGTGCTTCGGAAATTCACACCATATATCGAGTCCCAGGCTCGGTTTGAGTTTGAGGAAGTAGTTGCTTCGCTGTCCCAGCTTCGGCTTCAGTTGATGCAATCTGCCTATGATGCTTTCGAGCTCTCGGCCCGAGCAGCGGCCTGTTCTGTGGCGATGCGCCGGTTGGCCTGGTTGCGGACCATTGACATGGACCCGAACCTTCAGGATCGCCTGGCAAACGTCCCGTGTGCTGGGACGGATCTTTTTGACGAATCCATCGAGACAGTCACGAAGAAATTGTCCGATCATGAAAAGTCCTTTCAGTCCATTCTTAGGCCGAAGCCTAAGCCTCAACAGACTTGACCCTCTCGTCCACCGTTGATTTATCAGCGACGTTATCAACCGAGGCAAACTCCGCCTGTGAGGCAACCGGCGAAGCGACAGCCTCCTCAGAAGGGTCAGCCAAAGTCTCAGTCGCCTGCTGTCCCTAAGGCCACTCAGCCTTTTTGACTGTTTCGTCGAGGGCATAACCAACCTCGTTCTGCCTCCCCCTGTTTTTCCCATCGGGGGGCGCCTCCATCATTTTTATCATCGCTCCTCGGTGGCCCAGACAACCTTGGTTCTCCCTTCTACTTCAACTTAGCAGCCGGGAGCCATTCCTTCTTCCAGTGTTTCCTTCGCTGCTTACTCAGCATCAGGGATCTCTACTTCATCCCAACCTGCAGTCTCTCCACCTGACAGCTTGGTTCCTCTCAACATAACTCCTTACCAGTTTTCCCAGGCGGTGAAGGATGTCTTGGAGGCTTCCAGGAAGCCTGCTAATCGTCAATGCTACTTCCAAAAATGGACTAGATTTTCTTCATGGTGTAGTTCTAACTCTAAGGAGCCTCAGCGAGCCTCCCTATCCTCTGTGTTGGACTATCTTCTACACCTGTCTCAGTCTGGTCTCAAGTCGACATCTATACGAGTCCACCTGAGTGCTATTGCGGCTTTCCATCAGCCTCTACAGGGGAAACCTCTCTCTGCTCATCCTGTGGTTTCCAGATTTATGAAAGGACTTTTTCATGTCAATCCTCCTCTCAAACCGCCTTCAGTGGTTTGGGATCTCAATGTTGTCCTTTCTCAGCTTATGAAACCTCCTTTTGAGCCTCTGAGCAAGGCTCCACTAAAGTTTCTCACTTGGAAAGTGGTTTTTCTGGTGGTCCTCACATCTGCTTGCAGGGTCAGTGAGCTTCAGGCCTTGGTGGCGGACCCACCTTTCACAGTTTTCCATCATGATAAGGTGGTCCTCCGCACTCATCCGAAATTCCTACCTAAGGTGGTCTCTGAATTTCATCTCAACCAATCCATTGTGCTTCCAGTGTTTTTTCCAAAGCCTCATTCTCATCCTGGAGAATCAGCTCTGCACACTCTGGACTGTAAACGTGCTTTGGCTTTCTACTTGGATCGCACCAAACCACACAGAACTGCTCCTCAACTTTTCGTCTCCTTTGATCCAAACAAGTTGGGACGACCTGTATCGAAACGCACCATCTCCAACTGGATGGCGGCTTGTATCTCTTTCTGCTATGCACAGGCTGGATTACCCCTTCCCTGTAAGGTCACAGCCCATAAGGTCAGAGCAATGGCAGCCTCTGTAGCCTTCCTCAGATCGACGCCGATTGAGGAGATTTGTAAGGCTGCCACTTGGTCCTCGGTTCATACATTCACCTCTCATTATTGTCTGGATACTTTCTCCAGAAGGGATGGACAGTTTGGCCAAACAGTGTTACAAAATTTATTCTCCTAAGTTGCCAACTCTCCCACCATCCCATTGAGGTTAGCTTGGAGGTCACCCACTAGTGAGAATACCTGCCTGCTTGTCCTGGGATAAAGCAATGTTACTTACCGTAACAGTTGTTATCCAGGGACAGCAGGCAGCTATTCTCACGTCCCACCCACCTCCCCTGGGTTGGCTTCTCTGCTAGCTACCTGAACTGAGGAGACACGCCCCCCCCTTTCAGGACATACCTGATATTAGAGAATGAGACGGTGATCCTGTCCCGTTGGTAACTGCAGTAAAACCATAAGAATAGGTAAAGTTGATATCTGTCCATTGCCTTCATGGGAATAAAGCTTTTGGGACAAAAGGAAAACTGGTTGAGAAATTAGGTCCAGAACTGTTCGCATGCAATTTTTTTACGGAAGGTAATGGATTTTGTGGCACGGGGTTGAACCTCAAGGTGAGACATGAAAATGGGGAGATAGAAGGTACCTAGAAAATGGTCGGACCAAGGGACATAGTTCCAGTGAACACCTTCGGCTAGAGTTTTGTAGTCCGTAAGGTCGAGAAAACTAATGATATCTAGTGTATGCCCCTTTTTATGGGTTGGAGAGGGTTCAGGAGAGGGAAAGCCTAGAAAGGTTAGAAAGTTGTTGAATTCCTTTGCATCCTTGCTGGTGTCATTGTCAAGGTGGAGATTGATATCACTAATAATCAGTAATCTTTGAAATTTTAGGAAAGCGCTTGTTATGGTCTCGAAAATGAGTTCGGAGGATTGATTCCAAGGGATTGGTGGACAATATAGTAGCAAAATGCCCAGTGGGTGATAATGGAGCTCATCGTTGACTGAGGCTAGCATATACTCTAGTGGTGTGTCACTACCGTTTTCGAGGAGCTGAACATCAAAGAATGATTTGTAGAGAAGTACTAGGCCTCCTCCTTTCCTGCTATTAGCCCATGCCATATTCCGCTTCCAGCAGGCTTAGGGCTTTCTCTAGCTAGGGGGCAGTTGCCCTAATTGCACTCCTTGGCCTAACACCATTCCTGACATGTATTTTGCACAGTACAGGAGAAAATGAATCTTTTTATTTCTTTGGTGTTGTACTATACGGAAGGTGTGGCTTCTTGGGATTTTGGTTTAATTTATATTTATCAATATTGGTTAGTTATGTATTTGGCATCTGTGTTCTGTGTGTGTGACCGAGGTATTCTGTTAGGATGAATTTTCTATGTAGTATTCAATTTTCCTGATAGTGAAGGGGATATTGTGAGGGGAGACGGGTTTTGTTGATCCTTTTTCTGTATTTGTGATTTATAAAATGACAAGTTGTACAGCATATTGTTCCTTTTTATACTTTAATAAAATGATTTCAATATAAAATAGCTATTCGAGACTTGTGTGGATGGGATCAGATAAGAGCCTGTGGGGATGGGGACAAAATTTTCCCCCGCGTCAATGAGGAGGAGTGAAAAACACTTGCTCCTGTTCCTTGTGGCTGCTAAAAAAAAAAATCCCAACATGGTTGCTGTGACCTCTCACAGCAGCTTTGCAACAGGATCATAATTCCCCATAAAGAATGTGTGATCCTATTTGTGGTTCTATTCCACAGTTTGGGAACTATTGCCCTGGATGCCACTGACCACATCAAGCCTGGGGTTCTATCTATATATCTGAATTTAGTGAGTTAAAAAAACAACAACAACAAATCTTATTCTAGTGCATTTATATTATGCTGCTGTTCCTTATTTTTTTAGTTCAATTTGTTTATTAATTTTAACAAATACAAGTGAATACAGTGAATACAAGCGTGGTTCACAAAGGTTTACATGCATGAACAATGAACAGAGATGTCCTATTATGGAAGTACTATCAGAATAAGGAGCGATTACAGGGTTTGAAGATAAACATCAATGGGTTGCCATATATTACTAGTAAGTCTTGAGTGAGATAGATGATGTTTCTCAGAAGCATATAGCTCGAATCTCTTGAATAGACATGGAGTTCCACCAAAAAGTGTAGCTGAGTGAAGATGCTATTTTCCAAAATTGCAGTGCCTGTAGAATACCAGTTGAGAGCATGATATCTATCAATTTAGGATCACATGAGCAAGTTAAAAACCAAGGATGTAAAGATCGCATAATAATAATGTCAAAAACTGTCCAGTACTTCAGCTATGTGCAGAAAAAAGGGGGCAAAGTTTCCTCTGAAACTGTGCCTAATTTTCTGCAGAGAAAATGGTGGCTTGTTGGAAATAAGTTGCACTGAAATTGCTAACCCTGCTTTTAGGGAACATGGCTTTGTTTTAGCATGTCGTTTGAGACTGCACCCATGGAGCTGTAATCAGGGCTGTCCTGGGAGATTGGGTGAAAGGAAGGCAATTAGAGTGACTGGCAGATGTTCTGGGTCCTGTTCTGCTGTGGCACCTTCACCCCAGAATCTGAAATGACTCAAGAATGTCAGTGGGAGGTACAATCCCATTCTGCATTCTCTCAGGGGCACCCTTCTCTGTTCTGCTTTGGAGCCTTTTGGAGGGCCCTCTCTGAGTATAATACCCCTAATACCATAACATGATATTGCAAAAGTCTAGGGAAGGAAGCTTAAATGTATCTCTGGATTAGATCACAGTGGTAATTGTAGGCTAAAAAACAGTCTTAAGTTAGACTTTAGTCAGGGTTCTTTCCTATTGCAGACTCTTAAGATGTTAACAAATAACAGAAGTAGATTTGCCAAAGATCTATTTTCTTTAGAAACAAAATGTGAAGAAAAGTGAATAAATCTGGTCTTTGTTATGGATTTTAAGGTTGACGCTGTTCTTCCTTGTTGGGACTTGGGCACTTTGTCTGCACTTGCAGGGAGGGTGTAAAGGCAAGAAATAGATGTGGGTGCAGCTCGCCACTCTACTTCAGATGCAGAACGTGGGCTGAGGTAACAAAACACTGTGTCGGGAGGGGAACCAGGTGGTTAGTTCTTTTACTACTTACCATTTTTATAGCGTTGTACATTAAAACATTCAAGAGACAGTGCCTGCTCAGTAGTGCTTACAGTCTAATCAACAGACAATAATACAGCCATTTTGAGCTTCTGACTGCAGGCATTTTTGTAAAATAAAACACAATTTTAAATGTATGGGAGAGTTTCTCCAGATTCTTGTACATTTTTATGATTTTTTACAAGTCTCTGGTCTTAGGGGGCCTGAACCAGGATGTCACCAGCCAACTTGTTATTGGACAGACTTGGAAGAAGTGACACAGATACAGAAGATTTCATAAAGTTTGTCAAATGTGGTCTCTGCCCTTCTACCTTCCTTGGTGGATGCCATATTGGAGCTCTTCCGTGTTCCCTATTCATTCAGGAAATCACCTGAAATAGCACCAGCATCCTTCTGGATGTTACTCAGTCTAGACCCTGACTGACTTTTTTGGGGAGTGAGAGGGGAATTGCTACCATATCCTTCACTGAACTTTGAATGCAACAAACTTTTAATAAATAAACCTTCATCAAGAACATCTCTTTCCACAGCCTTTTGTGTTTTGGTTTTTTGGACTCGCTCATCTAGGGAGAAGAGAGATGACAGGATTAATATCCCTTAAAAGGGGTTGTTTTAGCGTTGCTCGCACAAAGGGTTACCAGATGTCCAAATTTACCCAGACATTTCCTACTTTTTTCTTTTTTTTACTTTGTATTGTTACTAAAATTTGTTTGATTGTAAGCCCTGAAGGCCCCCCTTTAGGGCATGATAGAAATGTTAAATAAACTTGGACTGTTCTGGTGTCTGGATGGCTTTCTCCCCTGTCTGGGGTATTCTTCCCTGTCCCCACTTCCAGCTGTGCTGAAATTTAATCTTCAGGCCAGCTGATAGTGGCAGTGAGGTAAGCCTGTTGCTATCAGTCTGCCCTAGAAGTCTTCTCTTGAGCGACTTCCTGTTCCTTTGTAAGCGGGGATGTTCCACAGAGGCAGCTTCCAGGACAGGCCAATGTCAGCAGGCTCATTTTGATGCTTCTGCCGGATGTCCCGAAAATTTAATTTTGGTGAAGAGGCAGGTGGGGGACAGAAGAGAGACAAGCACCATCCTGCGTGGGTGGGTGGGGGGTTGGAGGGAGAAAGAGAGTGAAGAACCTAAGGGGGAAGAGAGTTGTGGGGGTTGGAGAGAGAAGCACCTGTGAGGAGATGGAGGGAGAGAGAGGAAAAGTATCTGCGGGAGAGGGGCGGTTGGGGGAAGGAAAGAGAAGCATTTAAAAGAGTACAGAAGATGGGAAGGGGGCCTAAGGAAATGACTGAAAGGTGGGGGGTGAGGTTGGGGGGGGGGCAGTGTTGGGCCTTGATAGGTTAAGGGTGGTACAAGGCAAGGTGGGGTAATGTGTCATCTTTTTGGACTTCACAGATATGGTAACCCTACTCCTACCCGTCCAAGGTGTAGCTCCAAGACTTGTGGTTACATGGGTGGGGGGTTTCTTATCATATGAGGACTGTCTACAAGGCATACCCACCATCTCTGGGTGCCACAGATTTTCAGCATACTCAAACTGTGCAGATAGATGTGCAGGATTTTGAGACCACATGTCTAGACCTATGTATGGTGACATTTTCTACTGGATATGCTAAGATCCAGATCTGGCTGTGGCTTGCTAGTGCAGTAAAACTTCCACCCTGATATCGGAGGTGTTGCTTGCTTAATAAAGAAACTCAACCCTGCCCGTTGTCTGGCTTTGCTGTGGTCATGGATTTGGCTAGTGGGCTCTTTTCCTTCAACATGTGAGTTAATGGAATGTAACACTGTAAGAATAAAATTTTTTATTAGAAGCCAGAGGTGCAGTACTTCCATCAGTGAATGTGGTGAGATTAGCTAGATTTTGGCAGGCTGCTAGTATTTTACAGTTCAGAAAGAGTGTAAAGACATTTTTATTTGAGAGAGAGTACTCATAGAGATCTCAATTTAAGTATAGCTACGTAGTATGGTATCTAATTGGTAGGGGAGTGTGTAGTGCAGTGGTTAAAACTACAGCTTCAGCACCCATGCTGGCTCCTTGTGACCCTGAGCAAGTCACTTAATCTCCCCAAAGCCCCAGGTACATTAGATAGATTGTGAGGAGCCCAACGGAACAGACAGGGAAAAATGTTTGAATACCTGAATAAATTAATGTAAACCGTTCTGAGCTGCCTGGGAAGAACGGTATAGAAAATGGAACAAAATGAATAAATAAATAGTTATAATTTGAAGAGAGAATATTTATAGATATTTTAATTTAATTTTGTGTGTTTGTTGCACTTGAGAGTGGGTTTTAACATATATTTTGTTAGTATGATGTTATTGTATCCAGTTGTGTATTTGTTGTAATTTTATTATGTATGTTTTGTAAACCACGCAGAACTGTGGGATGTCGCAGGCTATACATTTTTTAAAAATATTTAAATAAATACTGTTCAAGCCAGACTCATGTTTAAGTTTGTATGCATGCTTTATAAGGTGCTTTATGGATTGGCAGCAGTATATATGGTAGAGTGATTTCAGTTAACGAAATATTTATGAGTTACTCGTAACATTAATCAGTTTGCTTTTCCATCTATTTGGGCTCCTTTTACAAAGGTGCGCTAGCGCTAAAAGCGCACGCACCGGATTAGCGTGCGCTATAGTGCACACTACCTGAAAAACTACTGCCTGCTCAAGAGGAGGAGGCAGCGGCTAGCACGCACTAGAACCGCTAGTGCGCCTTTGTAAAAAGAGCCCTTTATGGTCATCCAGTCCGTAGATATATGGAAAAATTATTGGCATTTCTAGCACCTTGGGTTTATAGGGAAATACTGGATCGCTTTTTCTGGTAATTCATACCTTGCATTTTGCCATCAGCTAAAAACTTATGGGGTTCATAATTGAAACTTAAATACATCTAAAACCCGCCTAAGTCTTCACTTGGACGATCTAAAAGACAGGTTATTCAAGTGCCAATAATCAAAACAGCCTTTTAGACATATCCAAGGGACATTTTAGGCTTTGCACCCAGAGCTGAAAGGGGCGTTTTTGGAAGAAAGGTTAGGGCAGGATATTAGCCGACCTACTACTTTGAACTTATTTGGTAGTGGCGGTCTATAAGTAAATAATTATTATTATAGCCTGAGCTCAATAGCCTTCTAATAAGTTATGAAAATTATTGATTTATGTTATTATTGTGTTTGTATTATATTATTATTGGATGCTTACATTTGTGTAGGCTTATTATTGTGTGCAGTCTGATATTTCATGTATAGTAAGAGCAAGATTTATGTGGTTTGATAAAAATATTATTGCTATTATTAAAAGTTATTATCTGATTGAATTGGAGTTTTTACAATAGCTTCTTTGATACATATTCATTAGAGAAATCCTTAAAACCTGTGCCATTGGTGTCCCTTGAAAACTGGGAGTAAATACCAGGGAATATAATTGCATCCCCTGGTTTTCATTTGAAGATGGAGTGCTGCCCCGATGACAGATGTATAGTGATCTCTAGGAATGCAGTGGGGATAGAGAGGAGCAGGTTGTATGGAACTCTCTTCTGGGAGAATAGAGTGGCTTGTTTGGCATGATCAGTACTGGATTTCCTACCAGAGACTTTCTGGGGCATGCTACAAGCTCTAGAAGCTTCCCTTTTGGTCCAGAAATCCTAATTGTAAAACTTGGATTTCAAAATTTGGCATTTGAGTGGAAGATATAGGTAGGATATTAGAATAAATAAAGAAGTAATGAATAAATGCCATTAACATGCCCAATTGGGTGCTTTTTCAAACATCCTAGCAGGTTTATTTTGTAGCCTCTATACCCACTCTTTGCTCTCTGAACAGACTTGTTCATGGTCTGCTAGTCATTCACCACCGCTGCTGGTTTAGGAGACCCTGGAGTTATGTCAGGCCTCTTCAAGGGTGGGTGGTGGTTCACTGAATTGGTGAGTACAATTTTTGAGAGAAACAAATCATTTTGAATCAATTCACCGAAATGAATCGGTGAATCGATTCAAATCTGGCAGCACTAGTGCCGACCTGTACTGAATCTGGCAGATTGAGCCAGGATAATGATACTTCCATCACACTAGAGCAGGGGTGTCAAACTCAATCACATTAAGGGGCCAAAATCTAAAACACAGGCTAAGTCATGGGCCAGACCCTGACCAATCTCCGCCCCAGACCCCGCCCCTGCCCCCATAATAGTACTAATTATAACACCATTTTTTCCATTCATTTTTCACATATACACACAATAAAATCTTATTCACAACACAAAATGGTTAACCACAAAATTAAACTACACAGGCGCAGGCTTGCCATAATCTTTTTTGTACTTCATTAGAATCTGTCTTCCATCACAACTACACACATGCTTTCTCAGCTCTTTAATCAGGATTAGGCTTTGAGTCATGAAATCCTAGTAGCCATTGATGTTCCACGTGTTCAAACCTAGTGGAAAGGGGACGGGGAGAGGGGCTTCATTAGAAGAATGAGGGTGTTCCCCAGGTACCTGTGCTCTTATGTCTTCTGTGTCAATGCAGCCTCGGGAGATGAAGTAAGTTCTGAGTATGTCCAAAGGTGATCAGGCCAGCCAGAAGCTCTCGTATCCATTCAGGCTTTGACAGATTGTTGTCCTGTGCTGGAAAGTACTTCCATAGTCTTCAAGCAGTATATCTTCTGGCCGGCTCCCTCCTCCTCATTTCCACAGTGTGCTCAAAGCTGCAGGCGGAGGCTCCTAAGCACGTCCTGTGCACAAAGCCGTGGGAAAAGGCTCCGCGACCTGCACCTGACCCGGAAGCCTTCTCTCTGACGTCGCAACGTCAGAGGGAATGCTTCCAAATGAGGCGCGGCATGTGCGCGAGGACCCGCTTCCCACAGTTTTGTGCAATGCAGCACTCAGGGAGCCATCCCGAAGATCCTGCGTTGATCACACTGTGGACCGGCCTGAAGCAAACACCGGGGGCAGACTAGAAGGAAAGGCACATGTTGGGAAAGAGATAACAACAGTAGGGTAAATGCTTTTATTTTTTTATTTAGTGATTTTACATCTGCCCTAATTGTCTATCCTAACTCTCTGTTCAGGAAGAAATGCATTTGTTTTTTTTCTGGGGGGTTGTAGTGCTTGCAGAGTCTTGCATCTTAGGGTTTGTTTGTGAATAGTAGTACTTTTAGGTTTTGGTCCTGCATTTGCATGGGGTTATCTGTTTTCTGGTAGGAATGAATGTTGAAAAGCATACAGTGTGCTTTTATGTATTTTAATTTTGTGGTTAACCATTATGTGTTGTTAATACAATTATATTGTGTGTATAATGGATGGAAAATGGATGGAAAAAATGGTTTTACAATTAGTGCTATTATGGGGTGGGGTCTGGGGTGGAGATGGGCACGACTTAGCCCAGTGTTATTCAACTGCCGATCCGCGGACCGGTGTCGGTCCACAAAATAATTATTTCCTCTGGTCCATAGGTGTCAAAAGGTTGAAGAACACTGCACTAGAGAATGACACAGGAACAAATTTGTCCCATCTCCATCCCCATTCAGTCCCCGTAAATTCTGTCCCTCTCACTACCCCATCCCTGCAAGCTCTATCCTTATCTGCACAAGCCTGGAACACTAAGTGTTCGAGGCTTGTGCAGATGAGGACAGAACTTGCAATGATGGGACAGGTACAGAACTCGTGGGGATGGGAATGGAGATAGATTCTGCAGGGACGGGGGACAAATGTCCCCATGTCATTCTCTACCTCACACCTCTTTCCACAGATACCAAAAGGGGATGGGCTTAGCATATATCTATTTAGATAACAGTGCTGGAGTTACAAACTGCTATTTGTGTGCATGCAGGAGTGGAGGGAGGAGTAGCCTAATAGTTATTGCAGGGGAACTGGGTTCAATTTCCACTACAACTCCTTTTGACTCTGGGCAAGTCACTTAATCCTCCATTGTCCCAGGTACAAAATAAGTACCTGTATATAATATGTAAATAGCTGTGATTGTAACCACAGAAAGGCAGCATATTAAATCCCATCTCCTTGCCCCATTCCTTTTCCACCCCCATCCACCTCCTCAGAGGTGGTCACAGTGGTTGTTGGAATCCCTGGGGTGAGAAACAATGTAATTTGAGGTAGGGAGCTTAGACCAGAGATATCAGGACTGCTTTTTTAGGGCTGGATTCACTAAGCCCACTAATCAAGTCCCAACCACATAGCGACCCCTTTGCGATCCGATTTCCTCCGACCCGATTCACTAACCTCTGTCCTGATCATCCTCCGATCCGTGTATGCAAATGAGGAGGAACGGCATTCAAATGTAGGCAGGCAGAGATTCACTTAAAAAAAAAAAAGAAGAGGGACACCGACTGGGCTGACTGATCCAAAAATAAGCGACTGCTGAGTACCAGTTGCTCAGGTCCTTTCCGACTTCCCTGCTTTCTGCTGCCCTGCTCTCTGCCCTGCTTCTGCCCCGAGTCTCCTGTCCGACTCACCACCTTGCTTCTGTCCCGGTCTTTTTCTCCCGCAATGCGAGCCTGTGGTGTTAACCTGCGGGTTTAAAGCGGGTTAAAACCACGGGCTCGCTATAAAAAGTTAAAAGTGGACTTTAGATTTGAATTTAAAAAAAAAAATCCCAGAGGATTGCGTTGGTCTTTTTTTTCTTTATTAACGAGAAAAATACTGCACTGAAGAAAACCCACGGCCATTGCCCAACAATTAACCCAGCCAAACTGAAGCGGGATACGGGGTTTAGCATTGTCAGTTGCAGGGACAAGCTCCAGCGGGCCTTTGCAGCTCTGCCTGCCACAGAGGGCCAGCGCATGCGCAGACCATCTACAGATTTGTGAATCAGCCTCCCGGACACGGATTGGATCGGATCCGTGCACTTAGTGAATTTAGCCCTTAATACCTAAGGCCAGTTGGCTACTTCAGTTAAAGGTAAGGGGAGAGTGAAGCATACAGGAAAGGGAAAATAAGACTTGGGGGTGATGATATTCATTCTAACAGGGAAGCAGCAGAGAATTGCCTGCCCCAACAGATCTTCAGAGAAGGCAGGGAAATTTGCAGAGTTGATTCTAGTGGGGGGGGGGGGGGGGTGTCACATGCCAAAATCAATTAATTAAATGGGGGATGGCACTGATGGTGGGTAATACTGGATTAGTACACAATCTTCTAATATCAGGACCACAAACAGATGTCAGGGATTGTAGTTGAAACAGTTGAGTGTAGTTATCTGTGCCCTGGACGTCCAGCACTGCAAAAGAATGATATCAATGAAGAAAGGTAATGTTTCTTTAGCATGGCTACTGGTCAAATAGATAAGGAAGGGGGATGAATGGTGTGGCGGGCCTGTGTTACATAGTGGATAGTCTGTTGGCAAAGAGAATTTCCTGTCCCACGGCTTGAGCTGCTGTTTAGGAGATGACAGGGAAGGGATGTACAGACATCCTGCTTGCTCATGCCCCTGATATTGGAGGGGGGGGAGGGGAGAAGAGAGATTTGCATGCTGTTGGGGCTGAGAGGGGGATAATCCTGGAGGAACAGAGAGGGATGCTTCTAGGGGTGGGATGAAGGGAATGGAGAGGGGCCTCATGCTGGTTTAAATTGCTGGATTTTTGATATGTTTGCAAAGTTTAACTTCTTATAATTCATCAGCTTAAAAATGATCTTTTATGGATTTTGAAAACAAGTGGAATTGTCCAATAAAAAGGTGCAACAAATAAAGATGTCTTTCAACTCATCTGGACAAACAGGTTATTCTTTATTCTTCCAAAAATACTCGACCCGACATGTACATGTTTCGGCCCTACGGCCTGCGTCAGGAGTCTTAAAGATCTTTGGATGTAAATAACCTCTAGTATGGACCACTCTTGAAAACTTTATTTATCAGAACGCCGTCGTGTAAATGCTGGCTGTAAAGAAAAATTGAAAAAGCGCGCCTTTTATGGATTTTACCATTGGGATATTTTGTTTCTCAATTTTATTAGTTTAAATATTTTATGAATATGAATATTATCTTAACATTGTACATATGTTAAATTTTTTTTATTGTCCAATGGTGATGATAGTTTTCCCATTGTTGCAATTTCTCTTTTAACTTGTGGCCAGTTGTTTTGGGTGAGGGTCTGTCTACGATCTGGTGCGGTGAAGTATTCTGCAAGTTTGCAGCTTGTGTAGGGATCTGTCCTATCAATAGTAGGTGTGTTGCAGTAGCATTTTTTTTTTTTTTGGGGGGGGGGGAGACACATGGATAAAATTTTGCCTACAGCACTGGCCCTGTTTACTTTGCTGTAACTTCACCAAAATCCATCTCTTCTTCATAAACATTTAAACTACCAAAATCCTCTTATCTGTAACTTACACAACTGCATATCGGCTTCTCGCAGGTTTCCTAATGAACCACCTCTCTCCACTGCAGTCCATTCAAAATTCAGTTGTATGGCTTATCTTTTACCAGTGTGGATTCCCCTCGTGTATGTGCTCCCTGTCTACTTCTACGTAATGGGCTTTGTGTTGTAAAGTGCTAAGTGATTTTCAAAAACTACTCTTTGTGTGTAAAATAGTGCAGTGTACCTTAGGTTTGGCTCTTGTTTTGCACTATTTCAATATACTGTAAAGTGCATTTTTGAGGCATCTCTTTGCAGTAAATTGGTAACCAGTGAGATGCTGTGATGGAGGAAAGGCGGGAAAGGGGAGATATGATAGAGATGTTTAAATATCTATGTAATATAAATGCCTTTTAGTCAAGTCTCTTTCATTTGAACGGAAACTCTGCAATGAGAGGGCATAGGATGAAATTAAGAGGTGATAGGCTCTGGAGTAATCTAAGGAAATCCTTTTTACAGAAAGGGTGGTAGATGCATGGAACAGTCTCCCAGAAGAGATGGTGGAGAAAGAGACTGTGTGAATTCAAAAGGGCCTGGGTTAGGTACATGGGATCTCTCGGAGAGAGAAAGACATAGTGGTTACTTTGGATGGGCAGACTAGATGGGCCATCTGGCCTTTATCTGCCATCATGTTTCTAAATCCCAAAATACTGAAAACAAGCCTGCGAGAGAGGCTTATGGGCCTATTCATAAGAACATAAGAACTGCCATCTCCAGATCAGACCTTTGGTCCATCAAGTCCGGCAATCCGCACACGCGGAGGCCCAGCCAAGTGTACACCTGGCATAATTCTAGTCACCCATGTGCCCGAAGAAAATAAAATCCCATTAACATGATGGCACTGAAATTTTAAAGGCCTTCATGGTCCAGATTGGAGGCCTTCCAGTCTCTTCCCCTCTGGATGTCTTGCAACCGCCCCCCACAGCCACATTCAAAGCATACATGTTAACACAGAAGTCCTCACCATGGGGGATCTCAAAACTGTGGTAATTTAATAATGGAGTAGAGGAATGGCCTAATGGTTAGAGCAGCTGCCTCAGCACCCTAAGGTTGTGACTCTGCAGCACCTAGTGACTCTGGGCAAGTTGCTTAACACTGCATTGCCCCGGTACAAAATAAGTGCCGTACCTGTCTAAAATTTATAAACTGCTTTAATTGTAAACACAGAGAAAAAGTGGTATATCAAATCCCATCCATTTTACCCCTTTAACCCTAGTCTCAATGGAAAAAGGTTCCTCTGAAAGCTCTGCCCCTCTTAGTCCCATCACTTCCATCAAGTAATCTGAGGGCCAACCTCCCCTGCAGTATCCCATCTCACCTAAAGTATCTGAAGAACATGGCGAGCAGGAGCAATTCCCACTACAAGTGCATTACCTGTGTTTCATATTGTTTTCTTGCCTGATATTTTTCAGCCAAAAAAGGAAACAGGATGCTAGGAATGATTAAAATAGGGATGGTTAACAAGACTAAGAATGTTATAATGCCCCTGTATCGATCGTTCCATGGTGCGATCTCACCTTGAGTATTACGTTCAATTATGGTCACCTTATCTCAAAAAAACAATATAATGGCACTAGAAAAGGTTCAAAGAAGAGGGACCAAGATGATAAAGGGATGGAACTCCCCTCGTATGAGGAAAGACTAAAAAGGTTAGGGCTCTTCAGCTTGGAAAAGATTGAAGTCTATAAAATCCTGGGTAAGGTAGAACGGATACAAGTGGATCGATTTTTCACTCCCTCAAAAATTACAAAGACTAGGGGACACTCGATGAAGTTACAGGGAAATTTTTTAAAACCAATAGGAGGAAATTTTTTTTCACTCAAATAGTTAAGCTCTGGAGCGCTTTGCCAGAGGTTGTGCTAAGAGCTGATAGCATAGCTGGTTTTAAGAAAGGTTTGGACAATTTCCTGGAGGAAAAGTCCCATAGTCTTATTGAGAAAGACATAGGGGAAGCCACTGCTTGCCCTGGATCGGTAGCATGGAATATTGCTACTCCTTGGGTTTTGGCCAGGTACTAGCCACTACTGGGCTACTGGGCTTGATGGACTACTGGGCTTGATGGACCATTGGTCTGACCCAGTAAAGCTGGGAATATAATATTGAACAAACAATAAAAATACTAGGTGTAAGTCTCGACAACCGTTTGATTCTGGAAAAACATGTAAGTCTATTGGTTAAGAAATGTATTTCAGTCTTTTGGAAGCTCCACACCATCCAAAAATTTTTTTGATGAACCTTCTTTCCGTCTGCTAGTGCGGACATCCATCTTGAGAATTTTGAATTACTGTAATGTTATCTATTTGGAGGCTTACAAAAAACTGAGACTGATTCAGAACATTGCGGTTCGCCTCATTTTTGGATTTAAAAAAATGGAAGCACATCACCCCTTTTTTTATCAAAAACTTCATTGGTTGCCAGTAGAGTCCAGAGTTTTGTTCACGTTTTCTTGTATCTGTTACAAAGCAGTCTTTGGGATGCTACCAGATTATCTTGCTTCTCAGCTTCCTTTGAACAACTCCAATAAGAGTACACGTAGAATAAATTTATTTAATTATCCGGCTTTAAAATCATGTCAATATAAGAAGTTTTTCGATAGAATTCTATCAGTCCAGGCCGCTAGACTGAATACATGGCTTGGAAAACCTATATTAGAGGCTACCTCTTACTTTGATTTTAGAAAATCACTAAAGACACGTCTGTTCGACATGTTTACATCTTAATTGTGGTCATTGTTTAACTTTCCATGCTTTTACCTGTTGAATTCTTTTATTGATTGTTATGTATTTTATACTCGCCAAATGTATGTATTTTTCTCTTGTGAACGCTTTGAACTTTTGGTATAGCGGTATACAAAAAATAAATTATTACTATTATGTTTCTTTCCTGTGTAGGAAAATGTACACCGTTTACAGATTTCTGTATTATTTACAATATTTCCCCACCAAATGGGGGAAAACTGAAAATTCCTGTAAACATGGGAAACAAAAAAATATTTTGGCTGCACTCCTAAATCCCTTCTAATTTATGCCTTGGTGGGTACCTGCCCTTCTATCAAAATGATGCTGCCTGACCTTATGCAGTAGTCATGTCTAGGGTATGGGATTTGATATACAGTACTCTCTCTCTGTGGGTACAATCAAAGTGGTTTACATATTATTTACAGGCTGCCAATCAAGGGAATGATCCTGACTCCAACATACCCTGACCTCTTAGGTGTGCTGGGGGCAAAATCAGTCCTCCATTTTTTTAATGGGAAAGGCAGGGCTTATGGGAGGAACATTTTTTCTGTTTAATCTTTTATAAGGCTGGGGTTATTTAAACCAGTGTTTCTCAACTCAGTCCTGGAGTACCCCCTTGTCAGTCAGGTTTTCAAGATATCCACAATGAATATGCATGAAAGAAATTTGCATATAATGGAGATAGTATGCAAATCAAGTTTATGTAAATTCAATGTGGATATCCTGAAAACCTGGCTGGCAAAAGGGTACTCCAGGACCGATTTGGAAAAACACTGATTTAAACCACCAAGAATTGGAGGTTCCCCAGGGGAGGTGTGTGAGGACCTTGTGTTAGCATTTATGCCCTGAGTCGGGACTGGAGGCAGGGCTGTTAGACCCCAAGGAGTAGAAGCCAGGGTTACAAGAAGGCTTCCAATTTGAGCCATGAGCTGCTGCCATGCAAAGGGAATACAGTAAGAGCCTTCCTGAGTTGATGTGTCATGTCCCTCTCACAAGCTATATCAGGGATAGGGAACTCCGGTCTTCGAGAGCCGTATTCCAGTTGAGTTTTCAGAATTTCCCCAATGAATATGCATGAGATCTATTTGCATGCACTGCTTTCAATGCACATTCATTGGGGAAATCCTGAAAACCCGACTGGAATACGGCTCTCGAGGACTGGAGTTCCCTACCCCTGAGCTATATTCTAATTTGGCCTAAAAGCCACCATTTTGAGGCTACTTTGAAGGTTTAAATCTGGGTTTTCCCTGATAATGGTCATCATTATAATCAATGTCTATACAATTGTGCTCGCCATGGATGGTCAGTGCGAGAAGAAAGTAGTGTTGCTACCTTTATTGCATAGGCCAGTGTCTCTCAAACTTTTCTCGAGCTGGGGCATACTAAAGGTAGTGGGCACAGCTTAAGGCACCCAGAACTGTGCGGACGTCGCTGTAATGACATCACGCATATACGTGACATCATCACATTGACGTCTGCGCATGCGCAGAGGCCTTCCAGATGGGCCCTGAGACGCCAGTAGGGAAGAGGGCCTGAGAGAAGGAGAGGCACTGGCGCCAGCTGATTGCCTACAGCAGTGTTTCTCAACTACAAGCTAAGTACTCCCTAAGTCTAACAAATATCAACTGAGTACCCCAACCACAGACCTCCCTAGGCCCACCCAAGCTCTGCCCCAGATCCCATCCCCTTTACTAATTGTAATGCAATTTTTTCCATTTCATTTTTCATATACACACAATATACACAGCAGATATAAATTCTCAAAACTGACACATTTCAATCACTATATTGAAAATAAAATCATTTTACCTACCGGCGATCCTCTGCAGGCTGCTGTAATTAGCTTTAAAGGTGAGACCGGGAGGCCAGGGGGGAAGCTGGAAGGACGCTAGAGAGAAGGGGGAAACATGCAGGCCTTCGGCAAATCGTGCAGCGCTGGCACTGTACCGCGTAGGGAAGTCAGCTGGCAGGCACCTCTCTTCCTCCTCAGTGTGCCACGACACACTTGGACTCTCAGGAGGCACACTAGTGTGCCTTGGCACACAGTTTGAGATACACTGGCATAGGCTGATGCCACAGATGTGGAAGTAGATCTGTGTCTACTCTGCACCTGCCATAAAGGAGGAATAGATGAGAACACATGCAGCCTTAGCAGTGTCTTATGACCCCACAAGCTGAAGTGTATGTATTGGCTCAGTGAGTAAGAGTGATAAGCTAAACAGTAGAACCCAGGGGATGGATGGGGATGGGATGTTTTTAGTAGGACAAGGTGGGGGGTGGGAGAGAGACTGGGGGATGATTGACTGTCGATGAGGTAAGGGTAAAAAGGAGACAGGCCACTGCAGCTTAGCTGCTGAGACCAGGGATGGGGATGACGCTAATCCTGTCCTCAGCAGTTTCTCTTAGTGCCTAATACTTCCCAGCAGTCTCTCCTGTCAACCGGTCGCCACTTGCCCTCAGCAGTGCGTCTCTCGGCATATGAAAGAGAGGGACTACTGGAGATAGTGGGCGCTAACTAGATCAATAAAGAGAGGAGGACCAGAGAGAGAGAGAGACTGCTGAGGACAGGGTAAGGGGATGAGAAACTGCTGAGGAGGAGAGGCATTGAGAGCGAAAGTGATATTGCTGCTGACAGGGAGGGGACAGTGTTGAGACTTGAGAGAGACTGTGCCTAGGGCCCACGCATTTTAACCTCCTCCCTTCCAGAAAACCGGTCTTGCAGCCTGTCTTGACTAAATTGCAAGAACTGTGGAGCAGGGACTGTCTCTTCTCTGTGTCTATACTGTGCTGTGACCCTTTTGTAGCCATAAAGGTCAGTGGTATGAGGGACACTGGCGTTATTCTAAGTGCCAGTCTTTGACGAATGCTGGCAGTATTAAGGGTTCCTTTACCAGGGTAATTTCCTTTTGTGCACAAATATACTGTATAAGGAAATCTTATCAACAAGGACATGGTCTCTAACCATATAACATAGCAGCGCTCTTTAGCATCTGCAAAGCATGAAGACAGGTGGCTGCCCGGATAGCATTTTGTAAAGCACAGAACTAGGGAGAAATCATATACACCCTACATGGAGAAGTGTCCTATAAAGCAGACAGGTCAGTGCAGTAACCATGCGTTAGATCCTTGCACTGCAATTCAGTGCATGGTTTCCTAACGCAAGCATAAAGAGAGAAAATTTGCTTCCCAAAGCAGTAACCAAAGGTTATGCAAAATAAAGTTATACACAACAAAAAAGGTGCACTAGCATGGGAGATAACGCTGAGTGCATGAGCACACAAGTCTATATTAGTAGCAGCTATATTTTGTGCACAGAATATTGTATGGGTGCTTGGGAGCTGCTTGCACATATAATCTAACTGCATATCTACTAGAATATTAGTCTGTGGATATGAGTTTTATAGCATCAACATCTATGTAGAGTGAAAGTTTTTTGCTGTGCTGATGATATTCTACTGTTGGAAAAGATTGACCCAATTTCTACATCATTGAATGGTCTTCAAATATGTCTTAGTCTTAAGACATGGCTCGTGGATCATAGACTAATAGTGAATGTTGGTAAAATCTACTCTTGTTGGCTAACTGGTCATATTCCAGCACCAAACCTGATGCTGAAGTTAGATGGGATAAATATTCCACGTGTAGAAAAATTTAAATATCTAGGTGTAATTGTGGATATGCAGCTAACTTTTTTTCAGATCAACTATCGTCCATCATAAAAAAGGCTTCTATACTTTGAGATCTCTAAGAACTATTAGAGGACTGTTTGAGAATAATGATTTTCATACATTAATCCATGCATTTTTTGTATCAAAGATTGGATTATTGTAATATTGTTTATGCATGAATATCAAAATTTCATCTAAGGCGACTGCGAAGTTTACAGAATGTGGCATTTAAGTTGTTGGGGCATAAAATTAAATTTGATAGTCACTCCTCTTTATCTACAATAAGAACATAAGAAAAGCCTTACTGGGTCAGACCAATGGTCCATCAAGCCCAGGAGCCCATTCTCAAGGTGGCCAATCCAGGTCACTAGTACCTGGCCAAAACCCAAGGAGAAGCAATATTACATGCTACCGATTTTAGAGTAAGCAGTGGCTTCCCCCATGTCTTTCTCAATAACAGACTATGGACTTTTCCTCCAGGAAATTATCTAAATCTTTCTTAAAACCAGCTACGCTATTCGCTCTTACCATAACCTCTGGCAATATGTGTGTTCCCGAGCTTAACTTTCTCTGAGTGAAAAACTTTTTTCCTCCTATTGGTTTTAAAAGTATTTCCCTTTTTAATTTCATCGAGTGTCCCCTAGTTTTTGTAATTTTTGACGGGAGTGAAAAATCGATCCACTTGTACCCATTCTACTCCACTCAGGATTTTGTAGACATAAATCATATCTCCTAATACGAGAGGAGTTCCATCCCCTTTATCATCTTGGTCACTCTTCTTTGAACCTTTTCTAGAACCACTATATATTGAGATAAGGAAACCAGAATTGAACGCAATAGTCCAGATGAGGTCGTGCCATGGAGCGATACAGGAGTTTTATAATATTCTTAGGGTCTCTTCTATTAAACTGCGCTAGCAGTTTTCTAGCGTGGGGAGCTGCGGTGAATGGCCTGTGCTGCCCCCGATGCTCATAGAGTTCCTATGAGCGTCGGGAGTAGCGCAGGCCATTCAGCGTGGCACTCTGCGCAGTTCCTATGAGCGTCGGGAGTAGCGCAGACCATTCAGTGTGGCACTCTGCGCTAAAAACTGCTAGCATAGTTTAATAGAAGAGGGGGCTAGTCTTATTAATTATCCCTGTTTTTAATAATTCCTAGCATCCTGTTTGCTTTTTTGGCCGCCGCCACTCATTGGGCGGAAGGTTTCATCATATTGTCTACGATGACACCCAGATCCTTTTCTTGGGCGCTAGTGAGATAGGATTATGAGTGTGAATTTAGATTATGAATGTATCTTGAATGTGAATGAGTTCAGATTTTTTCTATACATAATGTTTTTTGTTTTTTTTTTTAATTTTCATTTATATGTAATTCTAAGATGTAATTTTGTATTTTTATGTAATCTGCTGAGAACTTGTGAAAGATTTAGCAGTATGTCAAATTTTAATAAGCATAAACATATGGCCAGAATATCACTCCAGCACCTGTGCTAAAGTAGTGCTTCTCGACCCAGTTCTCGGGTCACACCCAGCCAGTCAGGTTTTCAAAATATGCCCAGTGAATATGCAGGAGATAGATATGCATGCCCTGTTTCCTTGGCATGCAAATCTATCACCTGCATATTCATTGTGCATATCCTGAAAACCTAACTGGCTGGGTGTGTCGGAGGATTAAAGTATGTGTATGCCGAGTACTGCTAGAATTTTTGCAATACCAACAGTATTTATCAGAGCATGGGAATGTGCAGAACCCACACAATATGGACATGTGCTGGAGCGCTGTTTGGCAAATAAACATTACTATTACTGTATTCTGCACATTTCTCAACAATTCAGCACTTCCCTCTTATTCTAGCACACCTCCCCCCTCAGCTCCTCATCCCTGCCAGTGTTTTATTTAGCTAGTTCCTTTCATGGAAGTCAGAAAAAGGTGTGGGGTTTGTATGCTCAAAGTAAAAGAAGAAACAGGCATGAAATCATCCCAACTCTGACTGCGGAAGAATGAGTTAATCTTTTACTCTTCCTTGGACCTTGAGTTAAAGCACCAGCAATAGGAAACCATATGCTTAGCCTTTGGTGGTTTTGCACACTTACATGCTTCTGCTTTTTAGTAGTTGGAATAGTTACCAATCTTAGTTTTCTTGCTTGCCTCCCCCCAAAAAAGAGTAAGGAAGTCATAGTAGCAGTGGGTGCAGGAGAATAAACACTGTTCCTCCATGCCCACCCCAAACTGTGTCTGTGCTGATATCAGTGAGAGTCTTTGCACATACCTGGTAGTATACAAAATCTCGGGCAAAGTTTACTGCACTTTTATTGCACCTGCCTCAGGGAAGCTGTGACATATGCAGAATCTGGAGGCAGGAAGATGAATGTCAGTATTAGCAGCTTCCCAAAGTGTTTAGAGCTACATAGAGCTAGCATTGGGGGTCACTGTTTTTGGGCTGTTTGTAATGGAAGAGCCCTGGCTGGTATATCTTGACTGATTTTGGACAGCATTTGTGTACTCAGTGAGCTTCTGGTAGTACACAAAGCTCAATTCTCCTTCTTCTGTCTCTATTCCCTGTCATCATCAGCAGACATATCCAGACGCATGGGTTAAGTCCATCCACCAGTAGGTGGAGATAGAGAACACCAAAGCTGTGATCCAGCAGGTGGATGGATGGCTTTGCCCATGCTCCTGAATTTTGCTGAAAGGCAGACTCCCATTGTAGTTTTCTACTTTGGTTGTAGCCTGGGGGTGGTAGGCTTATTGGGTGCCTAGGGGGGATATACCTGGGGGATCCCCCTGTCTCCCTGCCATTTCTGATAGTACACAATGCCCATTTCTCCATCTTCTGTCTGTATTGCAAATGTTTGCATCATTTAAAATAGGTGACTTCAGAATTTCTATTAGTGCAAGGTGCTGGAAGGGAGTTCATTTCCCCCCTCCTTTCCTTACTTTCACACTGTGGGTCAGTGCAAGAGCATTAGAGCCCTGGGCAAACCTTCAGTCTTATGCCCTCCCCCCTTTAACACTTGGCATCACACTCCCAGGTTTTGATAATTAAACTCATTTATAATCATCCCAACACTCTTGTAAACACCCAAACAATCTTGTAAAAATACATACCAGGACAGCAAAGTTTAATTATTGAACGTACAGTTATACATAATGAGGGCAATTTGCAAAAGGCAATGTATTAGATACATTGTTATATATCTGGGTAAATGAGCTATTTGAAAATTGCCCACTATTCTTGTGTGTAAAAGTACACGCTGATGATTCTCTTTGAGTATGTGTGGTTGTCATTGTTTTCCTTTGACTCGAACTGACACTCGGAACAATTCTGTGCAAATATTTTGAAAATTCTTTGCACAATATTTGAGAACTGTGCAAAATTCAGCATACTGTACTTGCAGTGGCATGTACCACCTCCTCCCTTCACTGTCTTCTACCCTGGGGGTGTTCACATTTCCAAGGGGCTCTGTCTTTAATCAAATCTTCCTTCCCTTGGTAATTGATCCCCTAGCTTTCTGTGCTGGTTCTGCAGGGTGAACATCTCCCAGTTTTCTCCCCTTGCCCCAACTTTTCTCCTCTTATTTTCTACCTTCTTGCACAAAGGAGGGCAACTGTTAAACATAGCAGGCCACATGAATGCTATCCCTAGCCTGTACAACCCCTAGCCAGCTGTAACCATACACAGTTACATGATGGCAACTAAAGACCCACACAGTCCATCCAGTCTGCCCAACATGTTAGAAACAGAAGTGCACAGAGCTCCATAGAACTTTTGTGATTTAAATAGCTAAAAAGGTAACTAAAATCAATGGAAACAAACTGTTAAGAGTGTCTATTCTGAAAATATTTATGAAATACAGTATTTAATATTGCTAAACCTCTGGTTAATGACATCTTCTGTGCACACTTCCCATGGTCTCGGTTGCTCAACCCTGCTCTAGCAGCTCTCTAAGGGCAGGATGCATAAAGCTCTGGAAATATGCATGCTATTTGTGCTGAGTAACCCGGTGGAAGGGAGGAGGAACTGTGCCTGGTGCCTGTGCACAAGAGCTGAGCAGTAGGCACAGCTCTTCTCTGCAGGCCCAGTATGGTTCCCGATTGCTGGGGGTCTCGGGCAACTTTGTTTTGTGGTTTTGTTTGGACACGATATGCATGCAGCTGTTGTGCATGTTTTGTGTGTGCCTTGCACCTAACAGCTGCGTTATGACAATAGGTGCACGACATGCATTCACGCAAAACATGCACAAATAGCTAGCAACAGCTCCAGACCTCCAAAGGTTGGGAAGTAAGGTCGGTGCCAGTCAGACTTCTAAGGTCTGTTCTGAAAATGGCAAAAGACAGGGCAGGATCAAGTATGCACATTTTATATTACATTTATATCATCTGGTAAGAGTGTGGGAGTCGTGTTTCTCTCTTAGCATGGTGGTATTATATTGTGTCATCACATAGAACTGTCTGTATGGATGTTGGTAAATTGCTAACGATCAGTGTTCAGTCATAGAGGGTATAACCCACTTCTCTCTGGATACACTTGTTGCTGCCCTGTTGGCATGGATGGACTGTGCAGGTCCTTATCTGCTGTCATGTACTCCGTAACATCTGGAGTTGAGCAGGCAGAAAAAGACTTTTTCCTACTCACTGATACTATACCCCTTGTATATTGGTCAACATGATTTCAAATATCAAAGAGCTGATCTAGCACAGAGTTGAAACTTGTTGATTGCTGCCAGTTTCTCCTCTGTGATATTCTTCCGTGTCCTGTTGGTTTAGTGGCAGCTGGTGTCAGATGGAGGCAGTGCTCAGCTTTTGAGAAAACATACAGCTTTTGGCTTGCAGTGGATGTGGTTTGGTTAGTGTTGTCTAGCAGCATGGCTCATCACAGATTTTTCTGAACTTTTCAGCGCTGTGGGATGACAGTGCAACTTGAACTTAATGACTTAGCAGATTTTGAGAAGCTGTGTTAATAAAAAGCTGTTTGTGTCTGAATGATGCCTTGGTTTTAATCCTTTGACTCAGAAATGTTATTTCAGTACTGCTTACAAGTACGTAACCTCTATCTGTTAAAGAAGAAAAAAGAAAGAATAAAATTATTGCACATTTTGTCCTAATCTGAAGGATCTGTTTTGATCACTTTTAGCTGTGGGTCGAGTTTTGTGTCTGCCTCTTGAGGTTCATCCATGTGGCATTTTATTTGGTTTTAAGTATTTGCAGCACTTTTAAACAGTACAAAGTGAAATGGAAGTTATATTTCACTTTTAAGGGAAGTGGCTGAGACTCTGATCGCTAAGTGACTCAGGCCCAGATTCTCAAAACTTTAACATGGTTGTTAAACTGGTATCTGACGGTTTAGCCTGCACGCATTTTTAGCGGCGTATTATCAAAACAGATTATCTTGGTCTTTAGTGAGTTTTCTTACAGTCTCCGACATTGCCATGCAAATGGGCTCTTCAAATATTAAAATGAGCACTCCGGTGGATTATTAAAAATCACCGAGCCATTTTCTAAGTGCGGCGTCTACTTTTGGAGACAAAAATCAGTGACTGGTCCAGGGGTGCCGGTACAGTGACAGCACTGTGTAAAACCCCGGCAGCGAGGGAGAAGCCAACTATCTCCCGCTGCCACACAACACTCCCTCCCCCCCCTGCAGTGGGAGAGATGCCCACTCTCTCCCACTGCCAAGCGACCCCCCCCCCATTCTCTCCTGCTGCCATACAATATCCCCTTGTCTCTGACCCCTCTCCCCCGAACCTTGAATTAGATGGTTGACTGGAGGAATGCATACTCCCTCTAGCCAGCTGGCCCGCCTCTTCAAAATGGGCCTTCCCCTCCCTGGCAGGGCAGTGGCTGAAGCATTACGTGATTTTTAATGGCTTGCCCCTAGTTCAAGTTAGCCTCCACCCAGCTCCAGATGTTGACGGTGTCATAGTTTATCACCGCTGCATACAGAAATATCTTGTGAATGAGACTCGGGCTTATGCAGTACACTTGTGGAAGGGGACAGACAAAACAGTTATATGTGCACATATTATTACCCTAAATACCTCCTCAGCAACAGGCTCCTGTTGACCCTGCATTGTCCTTTCCCAGCTACAAAAACACAGCTGATTACAGAGTGGTTAAACTGTGTTTAAGTGCAGTTTGCACGCATACTAGAGAAAGACACGGGACAAATTTGGCCTTGTCCCTGCAGGAACTCAATTTCCCCGTTCTGTCCCTGTGAGTTTTGTTGCTGTCCCTGCTCCAATCCTGTAAGCTCTGCCTTAACCACACAAGCCTCAAACATTTATGATTTTAAAGTGTTTGAGGCTTGTTCAGATGAAGGCAGAGCTTGCAGGAATGGGGCAGGGACAGGTAAAGAACTCACCAGGATAGGACGGTTCATAGACAACCCCGCGAAAGACAAAGGCGCGTGCCGACAACTGAGGGCAAAATGGAGGCGCGCGCCAAAGAAAATTACAGTTTTTAGGGGCTCCGACGGGGGGTTTTGTTGGGGAGCCCCCCCAGTTTACTTAATAGAGATCGCGCCGGCGTTGTGGGGGGTTTGGGGGATTGTAACCCTCCACATTTTACTGTAAACTTAACTTTTTCCCTAAAAGCAGGGAAAAAGTGAAATTTTCAGTAGAATGTGGGGGGTTACAACCCCCCACACCCCCCACAACGCGGCACGATCTCTATTAAGTAAAGTGGGGGGGTTCCCCCCACGCCCCCCCCCGTCGGAGCCGTAAAAACAGTAATTTTCAGCCTCCACACTGCGCTCAATTGTCTGGGCACGCTTTTGACCTGACACCAGACAGGACAGAAAAATGAGTTCCCGCGGGGATGGGGAAAAATTTGTCCCTGTGTCATTCTCTAATGCAGTGTTTCTCAACTTGGTCCTGGAGTATCCCCTTGCCAGTCAGGTTTTCAAGATATCCACAATGAATATGGATGAAATACATATACATATAATAGAGGCAGTGTATGCAAATCAAGTTTATGCAAATTCAATGTGGATATCCTATAAACCTGATTGGCAAGGGAGTACTCCAGGACCGAGTTGAGAAACACTGCTCTAACGCATACTCATGGTCACACCCTGGCAAAGGCATTCATGGATATGGATAGTACCTGGAAAGAAAAGATTCAGGAAGAGGAAATTAAAATACAAAAAAAAAAAAAAAAAATACCCCATGGCAAAACAGGCTTTTCTAGTAAGATACTGAGTAATTTTGTTATATTGTCCAGACCATCAGGAGCTGTGTGGCATCATGGCAGCATACTTGTATTCTGTGCTTATGTCTTTCTCTTGCTGTAAAGTACAGGTCACTTGCAGGATCCTTGAACTTTTTGCTGCTGTTGCTCTGGGATTTGTCATGTTATGCTAATTGGACCATTGAAGGACTGTATAGCTACTAAGTCTGGGTTCCCCAAAGACTTACAAAAATGGAAAAACCAAGAACACTTAATTGGAAATATCGGTAAAAGTTAATTCATCATCAAACCTCAGTGGCAACTCGTTTCATATAGGCCATTCTCTCAGTGACTCGCCTGCCTTCTTGTCGGTTTGTCCACAGCTAATATTGCACAATACTAAATATGAAATAAAGTTTAATCTCTTGCATCCTTTTTTCCAAAATATTATTTAATTCTACTCTTCATGTATCTCAAACATGGAAAACATGAAAAAGGATCTGCAGAAGTTAAAGGAATGGTCTAATATCTGGCAACTAAAATTCGATGCAAAGATGTGCAGAGTTATTCATTTGGGGATTAGTAATCAGAAGGAGCCTTATGTGCTGGGATGTAAGAGGCTGATATGCACGGATGTGGAGAGGGGACCAAAGTAGAGAGCTGCACGGGAACGGGGACGACGGGAATCCCGCGGGACCCGCGGGAATCCCGCGGGTTCCCCCTTTGGGTCGCGGGGATCCCGTGGGGACGCCTCCGAGGGTCGCGGGGTTCCTGCGGGGCTGGATGTACTCAGTCGCGCGGCTCTTCTCTCTACCTTCTCTGCTTGCAGCACAGAGCCGAACGGAAGTCTTCCCGACGTCAGCGCTGACGTCGGAGGGGAGGGAGGGCTTAAAGCTTAAAGCCCTCCCTCCCTCCGACGTCAGCGCTGACGTCGGGAAGACTTCCATTTGGCTCTGTGCTGCAGGCAGTGCAGGTAAGGAGGAGAGTAGCCTCGCGGTTCGAGTGGCTACCAAGGGACGGGGCGGTCCGCCCCGCCACACCCCGCCCCGGTTGCAGCACAGCCGGCCAGGTCCCCTTACTTTTGTGGCACTTCCCCGACCGACCGACAACAGCCCCGGTCCGACAATCCTCCCTGCCCTGTAGCCGCGAATCTAAATTATCTTCTTACAGCAGCTGTAATAAGGTAATTTAGATTCGCAGTTAAGGGCAGGGAGGTTTGTCGGACCGGGGCTGTTGTCAGTCGGTCGGGGAAGTGCCACAAAAGTAAGGGGACCTGGCCGGCTGTGCTGCACCCGGGGCGGTAGAGAAGGAGGGGGGGAGAAGGACGCTGAAAGCACTTGAAGACAGAGGAGGGAGAAGGACGCTGAAAGCACATGGGGGAATACAAAGGGGTGGAGAAGGACGCTGAAAGGCCATGGGAAGGGCGGGGGGGGGGAAGGACTCTGAAAGCACTTGTGGAAGACAGAGGGGGGAGAAGGATGCTGAAAGCACATGGGGAAGACAAAGGGGTGGAGAAGGATGCTGAAAGGACATGGGGAAGATAAAGGGGTGGAGAAGGACGCTGAAAGGCCATGGGAAGGGCGGGGGGGAAAGGACTCTGAAAGCACTTGTGGAAGACAGAGGGGGGAGAAGGATGCTGAAAGCACATGGGGAAGACAAAGGGGTGGAGAAGGACGCTGAAAGGACATGGGGAAGACGGGGGGGTGGTGGAGAAGGACGCTGAAAGGCCATGGGGAAGACAGAGAGGGAGAAGGACGCTGAAAGGACATGGGGAAGCAGAGGGGGGAGAAGGACGCTGACAGGACATGGGGAAGATGGGGGGAGAAGGACGCTGAAAGGAAATGGGGAAGAGAGAGTAGGGAGAAGACGCTGGCAGGGAAGAAGACAGATGCCAGACTATGGGGGGAGCGGAGAGAAGAAGATGGGTGCCAGACCAATTTGGAAGGGGGAAGAAAGGGAGAGGCACAGTAACAGAGCAAATGGAAGATGCAGAAGGAAGAGAGACAGTGGATGGAAGGAATTGAATGAGAACATGAGGAAAGCAGAAACCAGGCAACAAAGGTAGGAAAAGAATTATATTTCTTTTTTTTTATTTTGCTTCAGGATAAAGTAGTATATTAGTTGTGTTGATAAAAATTTATAAACATTAGAGGCTCTGGTAGAAACCCATTTGCAAAGTATGTATTCTTCCCAATTAATATTTTCAAATTAATAAAGTCTTTTTGCTTATTTGTAAATGGTTTCTACCAGAGCCTTTAATTCAGTAGCATAATTAAATGAAATAACTATTTCTGAAGTTTATATGGACGGGCGGGGACGGAGGGGATTCCTCGCGGGGACGGGTGGGGACGGAGGGGATTCCTCGTGGGGACGGAGGGATTCCTCACGGGGACGGGTGGGGACGGGTGGGATTCCTCACGGGGACGGGTGGGGACGGGTGGGATTTCTGTCCCCGCGCAACTCTCTAGACCAAAGATCTAAAGGCAAAGAAACAGTGTTGACAAGGCGGTGGCTGTTGCCAGAAGGGATGCTAGGCTGTATAGAGAGAGGTGTAACCAGAAGAAGAAAGGAGATGTTGATGCCTCTGTACAAGTTGTTGGTGAGGCCCCACTTGGAGTATTGTGTTCAATTTTGGAGACCGTATCTGGCAAAGGACATAAGAAGACTTGAAGCAGTCCAGAGGAGGGCGACGAAAATGGTAGGAGGTTTGCACCAAAAGACATATGATGGAAGCCCTGAATATGTATATCCTAGAGCAGGGGTGTCCAACCTTTTGGCTTCACTGGGCCACACTGGCCGAAAAAAATGTTTCTGCAGCAAGACACAGGAGGGAGCCGACAAGACGGTAAACACCCGGGGGTAGCAGAGGAAAACACTGCATCGCCCTCGACCGGGGCCACACAAAATACTTCACGGGGCTGCATGCGGCTCTTGGGCTGCAGGTTGGACACCCCTGTCCTAGAGGAAAGGAGGAACAGGGGAGATATGATTCAGATGTTCAAATACTTGAAAGTTATTAACGTAGAACAAAATCTTTTCCAGAGAAAGGAAAATGGTAAAACCAGAGGACATAATTTGAGGTTGAGGGGTGGTAGACTCAAGAGTAATGTAAGGAAATTCTTTACGGAGGGTTGATGCCTGGTGCCTGGAATATGCTCCTAGTGGTGTTGGAGAGGAAAACGGTGACAGAGTTCAAAAAAGCATGGGATGAACACAGAGGATCTCGAATCAGAAAATAATCTAATATAATAAAGCCCTAAGTGTGCATGCGCACTCCCACCTGCATGCTCCCGTTTTCCATGCGCTGTAGGGCACCGCAGGTAGGAGTGCGCATGCGCGAGAATCCCCTGAGGCGGATGTTGGCAGCGGCGGCTGTCGGCGGTTGCAGGCAGAGGGAAGGACGACAAGGGGATGTCTTCCATTTTCATTAATCCCTTAATATGTAAATACAATAGCCAATGAGAGGTGATTTCGATATAGGCTTCTAAAAGTTAAACGGCAAAAAGTAGGAACTGAATTGTGAGCCAAATCTGTTTTGACATAAGCCAAACTTTTGGACCACAAAAATTCCCCAAGGAGAAAAAACCCTTTGGACCAACCACTTATACCACGTCTCTGGCTGGCATAAATGATAAGACCTAAATGCGGCAGTTGGATATATAAATGCAAGTGAGCCACAAAGTGAGCGCAGGGTTAGTCAGAGCACCCCTGACACCATCTTAACACCCCTTTTGCAATTGTGCATGAGCATCCGACCATGAATTACCGGTATTGCTGGAAACGGAAGATATTGCCAAATCAAAGCTGGCATCATTGTTCTAAGAATAAGTACAGTGGGTGATTTTTAATGTAATATTGTTCTTCGATTTTTATAATAATGAGTTGCTTTTTATACATTTGCATACTTTAAAACATAAGAGTAGCCTTAGTGGGTCAGACCAATGGTCCATCAAGCCCAGTAGCCCGTTCTCATGGTCTTGGGGAAGGACAGAAGGGGACAGGAAAGGGAAAGATGGCAAAAGAGGTGAAACAGGGTCAGAGAGAGATGGTAGAGGGTGTGAAAGGGGAAAAGGGAGAGATGAAAATGGTAGGACCACTGCTGCTTTGGGGCACTGAGGGAGGAAAGGTTGGTACGTCAGGACTGCTGCTGCCGCCTCGGGTAAGTAAAGACCCTGTCAGGAGGACCAAAAGGGTACAAAGGAAATGGTGAAAGGTGAGGTGGTGGGACTGGGATCAGTGGGAGGCAGGGTTCGGGCATGATAAGAGGCGGGGCATGGGTGGGGTCAGGGTCAGGGTATAGCACCCGTTACTGTAACGAATGTAATGGGCTAAAACAATAGTGGTCTATATTGAAGAACTAAGGCCAGTACTGGGCAGACTTGCACGGTCTGTGTCCTTATATGGCCATTTGGTTGAGGATGGGCTGGGGAGGTTTAGATGGGCTTTGAGTGAGCTTTGATGGAGATTTCAGTAGATGGAACCTAAATACAGTACCGGGCAGAGCATTGGGTTCTGGCCCAGAAATAGCTAAGAAGAAGGAAAAATTAAATTAAATTAGTAATTTAAAGAGAGGGTAAGGTTGGGCAGATTGGATGGACCATTTGGGTCTTTATCTGCCATCATCTACTATGTTATTGTTTCTCTTAGGCTTCTGCAGCTGTGTTCATGCTTGTTACAGTTTTCCAGGACTTGCCACATCTGGTCAGGTAGAATCGATGTTTCAGCCATTATGCTGTGGCTTTCTTCAGGCTATACTTTTGCATTTTGTCTTTATATATAGTGGGTCCTGAAACCCAATTGGTTGGAGCTTGAGGTAAATGAGGCAGTAAAGTCCATTGGTCCCCAGTTTGAATATTGGTGGGAAAGTCCATTGGTCACAAATGGACAGGAAAATCCGTTGGTTTCTTTTTCCTGTAGAATGGAAAGTTGTCTGGTGTTTCCCCATGAAGCTGGGTTATATGTTCTCTTAGGCTTCCTCACTAGACGTGATGACCCGGAAAACTGCAACAAGCATGATGCCAGCCGCAGAACCCTGGCAGCATTTCCTGAAGAAAGACACATTGATTTGCACTCTGGTTTGGAAGTGCTGATGAGCAAGGATTGTGTTTCTCATTTCCCTTGCAGTTTTTACCCCTGACGCAGCTTGAGGATGAAACATGGGCACGTTGGGTGTTATCAACAGATCAGATGTCTGCATCTCGGACTGATCTGCTGCTTAGTTTCTGTTGTGTATGTTGTGGCAGATTCTTGCCTCTGCTTTGTGTGTACAATACTGCAGTATCAATCACTGTCCACCTAATGTCCTGCCACTCATATGGCCTTCTCCACCCAATGTGCTACTCATGGGGGCCCCCATGGCTAAGAGATTTATGTTCATTCAACCTAAGTTTAATAGGTCTTGATGATTTACCAACATAAGTTAAATCCATGAGGCACTATCACATTTGGAATTAGATTGTAACTGTATTTGTTTAGCGTACTCCCCAAAGAAGCATCTGTACTTTGTGTGAAACAGAATGCATTATATGTTCTCACTCTTTGATCTTATAGCAGGAGAAAAACCCAAAAATCTTCCAGCTTTTAAGCTGTGATAGAATCTATCTATTTCAGAGGTGATGTGGACTGAAATGTTCATTTGTTTGATTTCTTCACTTGCTGCAATTTTGAGGAACGAGTTCCTGTCGGCCTGTAGTTGTAACTTTGACATGCACCTTGTCTTTGGTTTTTCTAACACCAACTTCTTTGGAGACAAGATCGCTAGATCCAACAACCAGATCAGTGCGCTATTCAACATCTGGCGCTCTCTAACTACAAAAAAAGACCCACCTTCGCTTCCAACATCCCTATCAGCCGATGCCCTGGCAAATTTCTTTAATGAAAAGGTTACCACTCTAAGACGCTCCTTCCCCCCCACAGTCTCCTACAATTCCCTGACCCCTATCGATCTCAACCCTACCTCACCTGTATCCACCCCCATTCCTGCCGACAGATCCTGGACCGCCTTCGAGCCTGTCTCCGAATCGCAAGTCTCCAAACTCTGCCTCAAACTTAAAACTTGCAAGTGCATTTTGGATCCTTTCTCCTCCTATCTATTCGAGAATATCCCCACACAGGCCATTGCTTCCCTCACCGACCTCATAAACTCTGCCCTAACATCGGGCCTCTTCTCCCCCGACATGGGACACATCTCACTGTCCCCTCTACTGAAAAAGACCGACCTTGATCCCACCATTCCATCTAACTACCGTCCTATAGCAAATATCCCTCTCCTAACCAAGTTATTAGAATCCATCATATCCACCCAACTCTCATCCTACCTAGAACGATTCTCTATCCTCCTACCCCACCAATTCGGCTTCAGACCCAACTTCAGCACCGAATCCCTCTTGGCCTCACTAATCTCTAAGGTGCAACAACTCCATTCTCGCAACAAATTCGCTGTTCTTCTTCAATTCGACCTCTCCGCAGCCTTCGATGTCGTTCACCACGACATCCTAATCTTCCAACTCTCCGAAATAGGCATAAGCTCCACAGTCCTTGACTGGTTCTCGAAATTCCTACGCTTCCGCTCCTACACCGTTAACACAAACGGTTCCTCATCCCCCGCCTGGAAGCCGAAATGTGGAGTCCCGCAAGGCTCACCCCTTTCTCCTATTCTTTTCAACATCTACATGTCCTCTCTGAAACTCCTTCATCTATCCCCCCTAGAAACTCTCTACTCCTATGCCGACGACATCCTCATCCTCCTTGAAACCGACGCGAACCTCTCGAACCTCGCTGACAACATCTCCACATGTATTACGAACCTCCAATCCTGGGCCCAATCTGTTCAAATGAAACTGAATGAGTCCAAAACCAAACTACTTTGGCTCGGCCCAATTTCAGACCATTTACCCACCTCCATCCCTCTACCTTCCGGCCCCACTCTTCAGCTTGAGTTTTCAAGCAAAGTCCTAGGCATCATCTTAGACTCCTCTCTCTCCTTCAACGATCACCTCAACTCCCTGGTAAAAAAAATGCTTCTTTAGCCTCCATATGTTAAGAAAAGTAAGATCCTGCTTCCATCATTCTCATTTCGCAATCCTCGTCCAATCCACCATCCTCTCTAGACTAGACTACTGCAACTCCATCTTTATAAGCCTAACTAAGAAAAACCTCCATAGACTTCAGCTAATTCAAAATGCCGCTGCCAAGCTTATTTTCGCAAAAGGCAAGTTCGATCACGTTTCCCCACTCCTCTCCAAGCTTCACTGGCTCCCAGTACACTCCAGAGTCCTCCATAAATGTGCCTGCTTAGCCTTCAAGATTCTACATGGCGTCCTTCCTCCCGTTATCCCACTCTTCTGGAATTCCTCAAACCCGCTCTCTTCTAGACCCTCCCAAAAACTGAAACTATCCTTCCCATCTATAAAAGGTATATCCCGCGCAGGAAAACTTGGAACATCCCTCCCCTTTAGAACCACGGAACTCTGGAACAGCCTCTCATCCCCGCTCAGAAATTCTAGCTCCTTCCAATCCTTCCGTAAACGCTTGAAAACTTGGCTCTTCTCAAAAATCTAATCTCCTCCCGTTCTCTGGTTCCCTGCCCCTCTCTATCTTCTCAGTCCCTCTCCTATATCCCTTCTTTGTAATTTCCTTTCATCCTAACCTCTGTAAACCGCGCCGAGCTCTGCACATGCGGAGATGGTGCGGTATACAAACCTAATGTTTAGTTTAGTTTAGACTCATGCCAGCTCACCACTTTCATTTTTGGGGAGATGATGCAGTTTTTAGTTTTAAATAATGCACTGATTTGGGTTTCATTATAATTATTTAGTAAATGCAAATCTGCATGGCCAGCTTAGTTCAAAATTGATTAATCTACTCCTTAGTTTGTAGAGGGGGAGGTGCTCCTCTGTAATGTATGACAAAGGGCCAGATTCACTAAACGCACCGATCGTGTCCTGGCCAGTTTGCGATTGTTCCCCGACCCGATTTACTAACCTTGTGCCTCCCACCCGATCCGATCCGCCCATGCAAATGAGGGGCAATAGCATGCTAAGTAGGAAGTCATCGATTCACTAAATAGAACAAGAAACACCGATTGGGTTTGCTGATCCAAAATGAAGCGACTGCTGAAGCCCAGTTGCTTACTGTCCTTGCCGACTTTCCTGCTCTCTGCCGCCTTGAAATCCCAGTATCGAGGTTACAAAACAACCCTCAAAATAAAAAATAAAACTGTACATTACTCTCCATATATTCTGCAAAAAGCGCAGTGCAGTGCAAGCCTGTGGTTTTAACCCGTGAGTTAAAAGCGTGTTCTGTTCCATAATCTGGCTAAGCGTGTTCTGTTCCATTAAACTGAGATGTCCACTCAAGTAAATTGCAGCCACTCCTCCCCCTTTGTTTTGACCTCGCTTGTGCGGAGAGCAAGCGCATGTGCGGATCGCATCTACAGCCAATCAGGATGGTCTGCGCATGCGTCATGATCACTCTGCAGCGATCCGTGGGATTGCGATGGGGTGTGCGTCCGATCAGATAATTTGCATGAGGACTCTGTAGTGAATTGGTCGCCTGGCAGAACTTGGCCACGAATCGCCCAACAACGATTCAGACCAGTGAGTTTAGTGAATCTAGGCCATAGTTTTGTATGCTTCTACAAATGCACAGTATATTGGCTTTGAGGCTCAGGTAGTGGAGGTTGAGGTTGTGCTAGGTTTAACTTGTAGGCTTCCAAGGACATGGGGAAGTGAGCACTCATCCCCTCCCCTGTTGCTCTGATCTTCTCCTTGGTATCCCCCCCCCCAACCTGATTTGCTGCTGAAAGTACAAATCCAGCATGGGGTGTGCCTTTCTTTGCACTTGGTCAGGCCCTGTGATGTCCTGCTCCTTCACATAGGTTCCCATGGTGATGGTGAAACTTGTGAATGAGAAGAGGGTGGGGTGTTACAAGGCCTATCAGGCTAACAAAGGGCCCTGTTCTGGATTATTTTCACCTCTGCTATTGTTACTGCAGGGCAGTGGTAAGAGAGGCAACAGCAGGCCACATGAAAGTCCAGTCGTAAATGTCCGGTTCAAGCTAAATCTTGCTTTGGGTTGGAGTGCAAAGGCCTTAGGCTGTGCTACTTCAGTGTAATTCTCTTCAAGCAATGGCAGTAGCATATTGAGTGGAAAGAATTCAGATGGGGCTATACCTGGCTGTGGCATAAATCCAGAGAGCTGGGACTGAGATTAAGTGAGAACATCCTCTACTTGCCCCATACCGTCTTGAATTCAGATACTGTCTTCTTCTGCACCACCTCCTCCACTCTTGAGTGTTCCATTCATCCACCACACTTTCTGTAAAGAGATTTACTCTTAAGTCTGCTCCCACATGCACACACTTTCATCCTAAAGTCCCTTTTCCCAGTACTACTTGTGTGTTTAGGATCGTTTTTGTTTCCCAGTGATGTCCTAATTACCATCTGATCCATTGCAGCCTATTCATTATAAATAATTGATGTAAAATGTTCCATGGTAGCTGTAATTGCTGGGTTAGGTGTAGTTTATCTACTGACCCGAATATGTCCCTTAATATGTGTAGTTTTAAATATTGTTCACTATGTATTTGGCCTGGATCCTGCTCTGCCAACTTCCCGTTCCTGGCTGGTGCATTTAAAATTTTAAAAAAAAAAATTTCAAAAAGTTGTGTTATCTTCATGAGTTTACAGTGTAAGAGTTTGGTTTGATACTTTGTGAAGAGCAGAAGGAGGAATTTGGAACATTCTCTGCAATATAGTTTAGCCCAGTGGTCTCAAACTCAAACCCTTTGCAGGGCCACATTTTGGATTTGGAGGGCCTCAGAAAAAAAATAGTTAATGTCTTATTAAAGAAATGACCATTTTGCATGAGGTAAAACTCTTTATAGCTTATAAATCTTTCCTTTTGGCTAAGTCTTAATAATAATATTGTAGTTTATAGCTAAAGAGACATATGATCAAGAAACTCTTTTATTTTACTTTTGTGATTATGATAAATATACCGAGGGCCTCAAAATAGTGCCTGGCCGGCTGCATGTGGCCTCCGGGCCTCGAGTTTGAGGGACCACCGGTTTAGCCTGTGTGTGCTGCCTTTTAAAACAGGGCAAGGCTACATTTCGTTTTCACTTAAAGGCGATGCAATCACCATTAGTGGCCGAGCCAGACTGGGAATGCCACGGACCAGCGTGGTCAGCTCTTCTGTGAGGTCTCACTGTTCAATATGGCTATATATTTAGCCAAGAGGGAGGCTGTGAAAAAGTTTCTGCTGAAAAAAAACACGAACTGGAGCGCCCGGTGGTAATTTAGAGAGGACTGAGATTTTTTTCCCCAGTCCTCCACTGGGAAATGTGGATGTTGCAGAGCGGTCAAACGGAGTGGGCCGGGAGACAGCTGCGAGGGAGAGCTCGAACTATTTCTAGGAGACAGCTGCAAAAGTGAGCTTGCACTCGTGAGATCACGGAGGAGGGCTGGCTAATGGGGGGGGGGGGTTTGAGGTCTCGTCAGCGCTGGATAAAGGATTTATCGATCGCTGATGATAAAATTAGGTCATCGCCGAAGGGTTTTTTTTTTTTTTTTTTTTGGGGGGGGGCTCTTAAAAAAACTCCCGATCTCGCTTAGGAGAGAGAGGGGCGCATGATTTCTGAAGATGTCATCAGGGAGCCTCTTCAGTTGGGGGCTGCGGAGGAGCTGGCAGCGATCGTCACGAGGTTGGGTTCGGGGGGGGGAGGGAGGGATGGGAGCCGCAGTGAGCCTGGAAACACCCAGCCGCTGGCTTTTTTAATGCCGCTCCTTGCCCTACTTGGTCAGAGGAAGTGGGAGGGGAAGTCGGATGGGAGGCGAGAGGGATCACAAGACGCTGGTGCCGTCGGAGTGGGAGAGCGGCTTTGCTTCAGATCGGCGCGCTCTGCGTGAAAAAGTGAGTGTGCGGTCGCTGGGAGGGAGGGAGCCCCCCCCCCCCCCGGCTGCAGCAGCAGCAGCAGCAGCTTCCCGTAGAGGCCCGCTTGTGTAATTGGTTGCGAACAGGGAAGGTGCCCTCCCTTAGTCTTTCTGCAGCTTGCCTTGCCCGGTTTTCTCTTGATTCTTGCAAGCCGTGAGCTCAGCCCATGAGTCAGAGGCGTGCAATCGTGCCACTGCATGTGGAGCCGGAGGCGAGCAAGCCGTGGTCTGGCTAGCTGGGACAGCGCGGGTCGAGTCCCCCTGCTTGCACGCGCTGGGCTCCCTCACAACAGACCCCTGCGGCTGCAGGCTGAGGGGGGGGGGGTGTTAGCTTGCTGGAATAAGGTGAGTTTTCACATGATTTGGAGCCAGACGTATGCTTTCCTTAAGACCTGCATGGAGAAAGTTTGTGGGTTAAAAAAAAAAAAGCATGACTGTGAAGAGCTGAGTGGAAGGAGGTTTATTTGTCTTTATTTGTGGGTTGGAGGGGTGCGGGGCAAGGGAAGAGGAGAGCATTCCCACCGTCTATTACTTTTTCTACATATGCATGACTTGTGCCAGTTTCCTGAATTTGCAAATTTGCACATTGGTCACCGAAACAGAGGTGAGGGAAGTCTATGCTGTTGTTTACACCCCTCCCCCCACCAGCCCTGGGTTTTGTTCTCTCCACTGAACGCTTCGTCAGTTTAATTCGGCAGCTCAGCCTAGTCGATGCATTTTGCAACAGCATGCAGTTCCCCTTTTGAAGAAATATATTGCACAGTAAATCTTGAGGTTGTAAAACCTGTCCTAGGGACTGGGTGAAGGTTGGACATTTAACTCTGCAGAAGAGGGGCTTTCCGGAGCCATCTGATAGATTTACGTGCATTGCTTATGCAGATCTGGGACTGGGAGTGACTGTGTGTCCTATTTGGCTTAATGCAATCATTGCCCATGGTTGACTCACTCATAAACCTTGCCGGAGTAGTTAGGAAGTGACTACAGTGCCTTGAATCTCATGCGTTGATGCTCAAAAACTAGCGTTTGCACTAGGATGCACAGAATGCGCTAATGCAGTGCTTCTTAACCTTTTTTGAGTCATGGACCCCTTTAAGAATCTGATGAAAGTTATGGATCCCCCTTCCCCAGAAATAAACACAGCTTTGCATACAATGAATATACACTTCTCCCTCCGTTTTCGCTGTGATAGGGGATTAACAGAAAGGCAAATACAGAAAAACCACGAATAACTTTTTCATATGTTATTTGCTGTTTTCTATTAAAAACCATTGTGAATATGGTGAAACCGCAAATAACATGGTGGGAGACCTGGTGATTTTCTCTGTAAACACTTGCAATCAGCGATTTCTCTATGCAAGCTGATGTAATTTGGTGGGAGGAGCCAGCAAGCTAAAAACCATGAATAATCGAATCTGCAATTGCTGAAACCGCGAATATGGAGGGAGAAGTGTAATGTCCTATATTCAGATTTATTAAACTTTAAACAATCTAAAAAAAACCCAAAACCTCCTTTTTTATGCAAAAAGTAATGGCCACCCATTATAATTATGAAATTCAATCCTCGTGCAAATTAAAACAGATCTTCTTCTACTACTACATCTACTCTCGTTTTCTGCGTGAAAAATCAACGGTACCGGGCTGTATAGTGAATATAAATGTAAATTTTTATCTGACCCTTACGGATCCCCTGAAACCCATTCATGGACCCAAGGTTTAGAGCCCCTGCTCTAATGGTTTCTGTGCTAGTGCTGAAATCATTAGCGCAGACAGACCATGTTTATATGCATGTAAAGGTGGTCATTAGTAAGTCTGCTGTAGGCTTAAAAAAAAAAAGGGAGGGAGACTGTCCGGCACCTTTAGTGCCAGAAAACAAACACCTGGTCTGGGGTAGCGCTGAGGGAAAAGGCGCATTGAGAGAAGAGGTATCTAAGGGTACCCTGCCTTGCTGGATGGGCACCCCAACCCCGTAACTGCTGCTGGTCCAGTGGACTGCTAAACAACCCCTTCCCCCCTCAGCCCGACCACACCTGATCCCCTGGCCGGGCCCCAACCCCCTAACTGTCTCTACCCTGGTGGTCTAGTGACATTAAGACCCTGACCTCCACCCATTAGCCCTCATGGTCTAGTAGAACCCCCACCCCTCCACATATCTTAAGTCTTAGGAGGCAGGAGAGAGTAAGCATCCCTCCTGCTTCTGGGCTGCCTTTTTCAAAATAGCAACTATTATAAAATAATCGCTGATCAGCATAAGATATATAATCTATAGCCTGTGTGGCTTGCATAAGTCTAAATAAGCATCGTTATCACCAATCTGAATTCATATTGAACACTGCAATGATTGGGTGGTGAGGCGGTATTATCTGCCTTCATGTCTCTGAGCAGAGTTCGATCAGTAGGTGTTACTTATTTGATTTAGTCTACTGTAATTTGACCTTCAGAGTGACTATTCTATAATAGTTGCAATATTTATTTTTAGTCACTCAACAGCCAAGATTTGGTGAGTCACTTGCCCTCTTTTTGATTTTTCAAAATAGCGGCACCCCATTCCTGCCCATTATATCCTGGGATGAATTAGGTGGGACCAAAGCACCTTATAAAGAAAAAAACTTCTTATATGGTACTCAGGCCCTGCCCTCTGCACTGGGCAGGGGTGGGGCACCACCATTTTGAAAAGGGTGGCCCAGAGGCAAGTCTCTTAAGACTAAGATATGTGGAGGGACACAATGAATATGCATGAAAGAAATTTGCATATAATGGAGGCAGTGTATGCAAATCAAGTTTATGCAAATTCAATATGGATATCCTGAAAACCTGACTGGCAAGGGGGTACTCCAGGACCGAGTTGAGAAACGCTGCTCTAGACCAGCAGGGCTAGTGAGCAGGGGTCGGGTTTGGGGTCTAAATGTCACTAGACCACCAGGGTAGTGGCTGTTTGGGGGGGCTGGGGGCTGGCAGTACACAGGATCACCAAGGCCAGTAGCAGTTAGGGAGTTGTCCCTGCTCAGGGAAGGGACTGGCATGCTGTGACATGCCTTTATTGTGGGATTCCCCCACCTCCATCCCTTGAATTTCGTGGCAGTGCCTGAACCAATCATCACTTAGGCACTGACAGGAAAGTTAGCTCAGAGTAATGAGCAGCAAATTACCGCCTCAATTTTAACATGACACGAATTTGCGTGCCCGTTTGAGCATGCCCTACCGATTTTTCAGTACTGGATTTGTGGTAGTTCCTTCTACCACAAATTTTTTGAGCATGGGCCCATTAGTTGCAGATAGAAGGATAGTTGGGCTACATTGCAACCAAGAGATTAGGACATATCTGGCTGTAGTTGTAGGTCTGCGCAGGGCAGCCCAGCCATTAGACAAATTAAGCAGAGGCCTAGGGCAGCAGCATAGAGCAGTTGCTGACAAATCAAAACACTGCTCTATCAACTCGAGTCATCAGCACATACTTTTTCCTGCAGGAAGGAAGGATAGTTTTTAAATAGTCCATTTACCCTTGAAGATTGCAGATTCGTGCAGCTAATCCTCCACCAGTCTGAGGTGGGCGGCTATGACCTGCACCACAAAGCACGGCAGAGCAGAGCTGCACAGGGGGACACGGGGGCCATGGCTCCCCCCAAATAGTGTCCTTCGGTTTCTCCTCATTCCCTCCCCAGCAGCTTCCCTTCCACACTCCTACCTTTCCAGCCAGCAGTTCTTTACCTTACACACTAGCACTGCTGGTTTGTTGGCTGGCCAGTTCAAGTCTCCTCTCTGTGGCAGACTGCCATAGAGAGGAGACTAATTGGTGAGCCAGCCAGCTGGAAATGCTAGCGTGTTAAGGCAAAGCACTGCCAACTGCGAAGGTGAGAGTGCGGAAAGGGGGCCGTGGGGGAAGGAATGAGGAAACACAGAGACCAACAGCTCGGGGAGAGAAGGTAGGAGAGAAAAGACTGGACTGCAGGGGGCAACGAGTGAGTTAGAAAGGAAGGATAGAGATACCTGATGGGGGGAGGAAGGGGAGAGAGAGAGACTCCACAAAGGATAGAGAAAGAGAGGAAGAAACAAAGACCCATGGAGAGGGAGAGAGAGGAAGGGAGGAAGAGAGATAGTAGACAGTGGGAAGGAAACTGTTGGATGTGGAAGGGAAGGTACAGAGAAGGAAGATGGATGGTGAGCACAGAGAAAGAAGAAAATGTCAAAAGGGCAGGATACCCTGCAAGTTAACAGAAGACAAAAACTAGAACCTAGGACCAATATGATTTGAATAATAAAATGATCAGACAAAAGGTAGAAAAATAATTTTATTTCTTATTTTGTGATTACAATATGTCACATTGAAATGTGTATCCTGTCAGCTGGTGTTAGACAGCAAGCGTGAGCTAGAACCTACCAGAGAGATGAAAAGACTTGTTCATTTGTTTTTGTTTACACCACAGCACTGACGTGGACTTGGAGAGGGTAAAAGGGGCTTGGGGTGGGTGAAGAGCCTACAAAATAAACCCACCAAGACCTTTGAAAACAAACAAACACACTCGATTGGGAGGAAAATAAATTCATTAGGCCAAATAAAATTGAAAATATTTTCCTAATCAGGCAGCACTACTAGGAGCTAGAGATTCATTAAGCCCACTGATCATGTCCTGACCAGTTTGCGACCCCGACCTGATTCACTAACCTTCCTCCCAATCCGACTTGCCCCTGATCCGATCCATGTATGCAAATGAGGGAAATGGCATGGAAATGTAGGAAGGCAGTGATTTGCTAAACAATTTTAGAAACACCGACTGGGCTGGCCAATCAAAAAAGAAGCGACTGCTGAGGACCAGTTGCTCACGTCCCTGCCGATTCTCCTGCTCTATGCCACCCTGACTCCTGCTCTCTGCCGCCCTTCCCTGGAGTGCGAGCTGGCCAGACCCCAGTGGTGGGCACAGAATCTCAGCCCCTACCTGTTCCTGGCAGTAACTGACCATGATGTTTCCTTTTCAACATGTCCCTTTCGCACTGGCTCGGGACTACGAGCTTCAAAACAGGGTGGCATTGTAGCAAGCTCCTGTCTGTGACTTTGCGTGAGCGGGTTTTAAAAAGAGGTCGGTATCTAGCCCTGTTTCCTCTGCTGGCAGCCTTAACGCTGAGGGCAAATGGATTTGTGCATGGGAGGCACCAGAGGAGGGAGCTGAGCTGTGTGTTTTGGGCTAGATTCAGGCTGGAACAGAACCGGAACATGCTGTAGTGCAGCCCTACTTAAACCACAGGCTCGCGAGTAACCAGCAACAGGGCAGAAGCGTGCTCTGTTCCAAAGCCCCCCCCCGCCTTTCATTCCTCATTTGAGCGGAGAGCAAGCGTGCGCAGACCATCTACGGGCAAAGAAGATGGTCTGCACATGTGTTGGGATCGCTCTGGGGTCGGTGTGGGGCGTGCCTCCGATCGTGTCCATTTGCATGAGGACGCATCGTGAATCGGTCCCCCGGCATCGGATCAGATCTGTGAGGTTAGTGAATCTAGGCCTAGGGGCTAGATTCCCCAAGCAAACCGATCATGTACCGATTGGTTTGTGACCCCTTTATGACCCCGACCCAATTCACTAACCTTCTGGCCACACCCGATCCGATCAACGCATGCAAATGAGGAAAATGGCATGCAAGTCTAGCAAGGCAGCGATTCACCAACATTTTTTAGGCACACCGACTGGGCTGGCCGATCCGAAACCAAGCGACTGGTGAGGACCAGTCGCTCACTCCTTTCCTGCTCTCTCCCGCTCTGAAATACCAGCCCTCCAGCCCTGAAACTCCCTGCTTGCAGCTGACCAAATGGATATGAGAAACTCCACTGTGGGGGAAAATGCCGCCCTGACTCTCCTGCTCTCTGCCGCCCTTCCTTGCAGCCTCCCCGCTTTAAAACCACAGGCTCGCACTGCGGGGAAGGGCAGCAGAGAGCAGGAGAGTCGGGGCGGGTTTCCTGTTCAGTTCCGTAGTCTGGCAGTATCCCCCTCTGCTTCTAGGCTTCAGCGAGTACCAATTGGCTTGCCCCATGGCTCGAAGCCTGGCACCCTTGGATCTTCGGGAGTTCAGCTGGCTAAAAATTTTCTTTTTTGCCCTGCCTGCTCTTCCTTCCTGCAGTTGTGACATAGCGCTCTCCCTGCTCAGCTGCCTCCCTGCTCAGCTGCCTGATTAAAAAAGAAAAAAAAAAAACCCCCACTCTACCGGTCCCGGAGGTCTAGCACATGTGCAAACCATATACAGATGTTCTGTGTATGCGCTGGGATCGCTGTAGAGCAGGGGTGTCCAACCTTTTGGCTTCCCTGGGCCGCATTGGCCGAAAAAAATGTTTCTGGGGCTGCACAAATGCGAAAACGCTGCAGCAAAACAGAGGAGGGAGCTGGCAAGATGGTAAACACCCAGGGGCAGCAGAGGAAAACGCTGCATCGCCCTCGACCGGGGCCGCACAATATTCTTCACGGGGTCGCAGGTTGGACACCGTTGCTGTAGAGCGATCCGGCGTTCCTCCGATCGCCCCCATCTGCATATTCTACTTTGAAGAATTCATCGGACCTGCCCGGATTGGGCAGGTTCGTGAATCTAGCCCTAGGTACCTACATTGGTGCCTAGCTTAACTGATTGATAGGCTTAATTGACACTGATAATTGTCAAGTGTGAGGCGTTAATTAAGTGCCATTAATTGGAATTCATTGAAGGGCACCTAACTCGGTAGGTGTGATTCTCTGAAAGTTTAAGTACCCTGTCCAAACTGCTGACCTAAAAGTGGATGTGGTTAGGGTCAGATCGTGGGCATGTTTTGGAGTTAGGCACCTGTTTTTGAGTTAAATGCCATTGGACGCATAACTTAGGTGCATGCATTTAGGCCAAGAAAACCCTTGCAGGAATACGGTATGCCTAAAAAATTCTATACAGTAGCCTAACTTTTTTATAGAATTGTGTTTAGCCCCACACTAGTCTGCGCCAATTTTTTTTAGGCAACAAATATAGAATCGTGGTCTAAACATGTCATGTCCAAATATATGCCTCTATAGGATTTTTGGGGAAGAATGAAGTTGGGATGGTTATAATTGCCAAGTTTAATTATCAAAATCTTGGAGAAGGGTGCAGAGTCTAAAAGTTTGTTGAAATCTTTATTGATTTTCAAACTTTGATAGTGCAGAGTCTAAAAGTTAATTTGAAAATGGAACAGGGCCGAAGGTTCACTTGTGCCTGATATTTTTTTCACTGACCCCGTGTGTATGTGAACCATTCTTGCTTATTTGGAGAGACAGGTGTCTGCAGTTTTGTGTGGGAATGTGCCAGGAGTCTGTGCCTATTTTGGATATATTTCTGGATAGCTTGACAATGGCACAGGGACAAATTTGTCCCCGTCCCCTGTGGAATCTTATCTCCATCCCCATTCCATCCCCACGAGTTCTGTACCTGTCCCTGCAAGCTTTGTCCTCATCTGCATAGGCCTCATACACTTATGATTTTTAAAGTGTTCGAGGCTTGTGCACATGAAGACAGAACTTGCGGGCAGTGATGGAGAAAGATCCTGCAGGGACAGGGGACAGATTTGTCCCCATGTTAATCTCTCTCTTTGAGTATTGTATAGACCAGTGATTCCCAACCCTGTCCTGGAGGAACACCAGGCCAATCGGGTTTTCAGGCTAGCCCTAATGAATATGCATGAGAGAGATTTGCATATGATGGAAGTGATAGGCATGCAAATTTGCTTCATGCATATTCATTAGGGCTAGCCTGAAAACCCAATTGGCCTGGTGTTCCTCCAGGACAGGGTTGGGAACCACTGGTATAGACCAGGGGTGGGCAACTCCGGTCCTTGAGGGCCGGAATCCAGTCGGGTTTTCTGGATTTCCCCAATGAATATGCATGAGATCTATTTGCATGCACTGCTTTCAATGCATATTCATTGGGGAAATCCAGAAAACCTGACTAGATTGCAGCCCTTGAGGACCGGAGTTGCCCACCCCTGGTATAGACTCTGCAGAGTGTCTAGTTTGCAGTATTTGACTAGGTGCCATACAGGAGAGCTGGTATAGAAGAAGCTTGTATGATTTCTTAAATGCCTCATGTAAAAATCCATTTCCTCCACTATAGCTTGTCGTAGCTCTTGGATGGACCTGACAGAGGTTCTAGATGTATCTATCTCACTGTATTTCTCAGTGAGGTGCAGAGCGTATTTTTGGATTTCATATACAGTAAAACCTTGGTTTGCGAGCATAATTTGTTCCAGAAACATGCTTGTATCTAAAGCACTCGTATATCAAAGCAAATTTCCCCATAAGAAATAATGGAAACTTAGACGTTTCGTTCTATAACCCAAAAACTTTAATACACAATATTATACATACTTGTATTTCAAGACCTCCCTCATTTAGAACAGTCCTGCAGCATCAGAGAGAGAAGAACCATCGGCTCAGTTGTGATGTGTGTGTATTGTATGTACTTGCATTGCAAGACATTGCTTGTATATCAAGTTAAAATTTAATAAAATGTTTTGCTTGTCTTGCAAAACACTTGCAAACCAAGTTCCTTGCAATCCAAGGTTTTACTGTATTTTTGTCCGGGATGTTTGGCAGCAGTGTATGACGCTTTTCTGGACATTGGATGTCTCCACGTGCAGCAGTTTGCTTCACTTGTGCAGAGGCTGACTACCCGTTGCACTTCTGTGTGTTAAATGGTTCGGTGAAGACGCTTGACTCTGTGTAACTGTCTCTGGATCATTGGTCTTTTGTATGCAGACCAGCTTTAATTCAGGCATGTGTTTCTACATCGTGCCCTTTATAGACTTGTGCTTAATTCTGATTCCCATACCTAACATTTGGTGTCAGTCGTACACCTGCTGAAACCTGGTGTGAATGCTAGCGCCCAAGTTAGATGTGGGTAGATAATGACACGGTGACAGAATTTGTCCCCCGTCCCCATGTATAACCGTGGGAATCCATCCCCATGTCATTCTTTAAGGAGAGAGGGAAGAATCGGAGTATGAATGGGCACAACCACTGACCCTCAAACCTTTCATTGGAGAATACTGGTGTAGAAGGGCTGAGGTTGAGATAGGCACTAAAGAATGACACAGGATGGTTTCCCATGGTTATCCAAGGGGATGGTGAGAAATTCTGTCACCGTGTCATTCTCTAGCTGAAGCAATATTCTGCAAGAATGAGTGTTAACCTTTTGGAACATTCATGACACGCCCCCATGTGAGTTACATGCTATAAAGAGTTAGGCACCATGCTTTTATAGCATGCAGCCAGTTGCACGTGCAAATTTTAGTGGGTGCCAGTGTCAGTCATTGGCTAGCACCCAATTATTTATCTCCCCCCCCCCTTTACAAAATTGTAATAGCAGTTTTTAGCGCAGGCTGGCACATTGAATGCTTTGTATTGATCTTGACACTCGTAGAGTTCTACGAGTGTCAGGAGCAGCGCAGAGCATTCAGCTTAGACTAAAACCCACTATTGCGGTTTTGGAAAAGCGGGGTGGGGGTTAGTTAGGTTTATATTGTGTCCTCCCCAGTGAGCTTAGAATGGGTTAATTGGCTTGTTAGCCAATTAATTTGTGTGTAAATCTCGGCATGCAAATCTAGGATTTTTTAATATAAGGTATAGAGTGTAATTCAGCAATGAACTAATATAAAATCTCAGGAAATTTTTTATTGTTACACTCCATATAGTTTATGAATGCAAATCTAGGTGCCATATAGAATGTACTGTAATTTCTTCTACACTACACCCGATTTAACCGATCGAGTTGACATGTATTACCTCTGTAAAATGCATTATCTTCTATTATATGTAATATCTTCTGTAATAAGTATTATCTTCTGTGAAATTGTAGTATCATAACTCATTACTGTTCCTGTAACTTACTCTTATCCTGAAATGTAACTCTACTGGAATGTCCCAGATATTTTCTATATTGTAATCCGCCTAGAACCGCAAGGCACAGGCGGAATAGAAATCCCTAATGTAATGTAATGTAATAAACTCTGTGGCACATGGGCAGAAGTTGTGACAGTAATATGGCTATATCTCTTGATTCTGGGTATCACACATGCAAGCATTTGCTGTGGGTCTTAGTAACTTGCCCAGGTTCCCGGAACTAGCTTGGTTTTCAGGATGTCCATACTCAATAATTCTGAAATAAAATTTGGATATTGGAGGGGGGGGGGGGGGTGTCCTGAAATGCTTGCAAATTCATCCTAAGCGTGCTGTCTGGGTTTGTTGAAAACCTGCCTACTTATGGGGTCCCTGGAGCCAGGTATATAGGAAGCCCTTTAAGGAGAGGATGCAATTGCTCTCCTGTTAATTGCAAACATTTTTCCAATGGTGATTGTGCAGAAAGATGATACCAGTCACCTGTTGACATTCTTTAGTTTGCTATTATGTTAGATATAGGGCTGTGTAAAACCTGAAAGCTGAGTATGAAATGGCATTGTGGCTTCTTCTCTGGATGCTTAATGGAGTGGGCTAAAGTATACAGAGCCTTTCAACTAGTCACTGCTCCAGATTTGGTAGTGCTAGTAAGTCATTTGATGGGTTATGTGAAATGAGCCGCTGATCTTGAGGCTACTTCCTATCTTGACTTTAGAAAATCACTAAAAACAAGCCTGTTTTTTTATGATTCTTAACAGCTTTTATTTTCTAATTGAGCCATTGTCTTAACTTTTATTGATTTTTACCTGATGTATCCTTTTTACTGATTGTTTTTATCTTGTATCAGATACTAATTGTTTATCTTGTATTTTAAATACTGGTTGTATGTTATCCTTTGTTGTGAACCGCTTTGAACTTTTGGTATAGTGGTATACAAGAAACAAATTATTATTATTATCTTAATGGTGCTTCCATGGGCAGGTTATATATATATATATATATATATATAAGGGGTGTCCAACCTGCGACCCCGTGAAGTAGTTTGTGCGGCCCCGGTTGAGGGCGATGCAGTGTTTTCCACTGCTTCCCCCGGGTGTTTACTGTCTTTCCGGCTCCCTCCTCTGTCTTGCTGCAGCGTTTGTGTGTTTGTGCGACCTCAGAAACATTTTTTCGGCCAATGCGGCCCAGAGAAGCCAAAAGGTTGGACACCCCTGCATTACAGAAATGAATACCCTAATTCATCAGTAATTATACCACTGTCACTGGTAACTTTGTCTAGGTTAACCTCTGATGTGATCCTTCCAGACATAAGCAGTGGGATGGGGTGACCCACAGGAGTTTTAACCCCACAGCATCAGCAGCAACCGGGGAGATTTGGGGTAGCAGGGTAGGGATAGAGCTTGGTGTATTTGGCCCCTCCAGACAAAAAGATGGCCTGCTGCTCCTGCCTCTAAAGAATGGTTGAAGTGCATCAGTAGGAGAGGGTGGGGTAAGACTGCACTGAAGCTTTCAGTACATGGGAAATGTTTTTTTTTTCCTAGCGATGGCAGTTGGAACCTTTCAGTATCGCTTTGGTAGCATTTTACTTTTTAACCTAACAATTTTCTCTAGGTCCTTAAGCTTCTAGCTCAATCAGATCCTTGCTTCCTGAGCCTTCAGTTGTAGCTGTTCAGGTTTTTTTCCATTATTTTATGTCGTGCCCCCCCTCCCTTACCTTTAGTTTGGTTATTCTAGTAAATTCCTCAGCCAGGAACCCATGCATCAGGTCGTCCAGAATTTTGCAATCATGAATGCTAAATCTAGTCACTAGGTGTCGCCCTTGAGTAATGTCCAGGGCTCCTTCCTCTTACAACTTCCCAGTGTGTGAACATTGCCTCCACAGCATCTTCCACTCTGGTTAACTGGTCCAGAATTCTGTTTTTAAAAGTTTTAAAGAAAGGAGTCTGATTTTTTTTCTGGATCCAAAAATGAACTATTCATGTATTAAGAGATGATGGGAATTTGCTGCTTTTCTCTCTGGTTCCAAGTAGCTGGTTTTCTGTTCACTGGAATCTGATTATATTCATCTACCACAACAAGAGTGCTTCTCCATGGACAAGCCCCACTTTTGGTGACATCATCTACGTTCCAAATTCGGATTTGCTCTCCCAGAGCTCAGGTGAGGCTTTAGGAGCCTCATCTGAGCATGTGCAGGTAGCCCTATATATACCTGTGCTGTCCCTCACTAATCCAGTTTAGTTAATCCGCCCTTCCCAAACGGACGGATCACAGCTCTCCATTAAAAAAAAAAACAACAACAACAACAAAAAACCCAGAAAGAAAGAAAAGAAGAAGAATGGCAAAACAAAAACAAAAAAATGAAAAGCCTGCAGGAAAACCAGGTTTCAAGAAGTGCCCGGACTGCAAACGAAAAAAGAGCTCCTTGAACCCCCATGAGGTGTGTGTCCATTGCCTAGGAGAAGCACACCTCATGGCAGCCTGCCCTCAGTGCCTAAAAATGTCTCAGAGGGCTAGAAGAAATCGGCTCCAAAAGCTGCACACCATGGGGGAAGACCAGCAAAGGAAGAGAAAAAAAAAAGTGCAGCCAAAAAGCAGCCCCTGCTTACCTGCTGCCTCAGGAAGCCCAGCAAAAACAGAGTAGACTGCTCCTGAAACTTTCCGACTACAGGATAGCTCCCCGACGGCTGCTCCATGGCCTAGGGTAGAGCATAGAAGTGCAGACAGTGGCAAAAACGGCCGAGGGTCTCCTATCCCCTCCACTGGCCATTCCAGCTGCACCAACTCGGGACTGCTCAGATTTCAAAATCAAAGCCATGCGGCCATTAAAGCCATGCTATGCCTGCAACCTCGAGATTCAAACTGCCTTGATCTCATCCCAGGATGATATCAGTGCACTGGGCCCCGCCCCCTTAAAGGCACAGACACAGCAAAAAGGCAAGCCTGGATACAGACAGTGCCTTTGCAAGCATGGAAAAGAACTCTGCACACCTAAAGGCACAGGACAATGTGCCTCACAGGAGCCAACACACCAGAACCTGCAAGGAGGGAACATGAAGGAGACAGAACATTTTCCTCCCCCCTCCTCTTCATCATCATCAGCAGCAGCCTCACCAAGACGGCGGAGGCGCAGAAGGTCGAAAGATCGTAGGACCAGGAGCAAGGCCAGACCCCATCAGCCGGCTGACCACCCACGTGCATCGGCTGCAGATCCCAACATCCAGCCACGCCAACTGACCATTCGTACCGCTCACAGACAATTGTTAGACTTTTTCAACAGATTCATTGCACAGCAACTCTCAGGGCAAAGGGCGCAGAGCAAGAGCTCAGCACCGAATGCAGAACAGATACTGCAACCACCGGCAACATGGAGGCAGGGAGCAGAAACAGCCGCATCACACTCTCCAGCCACAGACGGCTTTGCCTCCGAACGCAGTGGGCGCTACCAGCAAAGCTATGCTTCAACACGGGGCAGCCCACACACATCAACAACTCAAGACACCCCAGACACAGAGCACACGTCTGGGACAACACAGTCCAACATGCCGGCGGAGGACCTCACTTATCCAAAGTTCCTCCAGAAGATAGTTTCCAAGCTAGCACTCACCCCAGTACAGGTGCTAGAGGCGACAGAAGAAGCACCGGGACTGCTGAAATACCTAAAGTTGCAAAAGGCCATAGCCGCACTACCAGCTCACAGAATGCTACTAGATTGCCAGGACCAGATCCGGAAAACCCCACGGTCAGGCCCGGCTGTGTCCAGGAGGCTAGACCAAAAAATACCAGATCAGCGAGGCACTGGGGTTTGACAAACCACAGCTCCCTCACCAGTCCATCATAGTAGAAAGTGCCCTTAAGAAAGCTAAGAGCAATCGCCTGAAGGCCAACGACCCTCCGGGCAAAGAACACAGGACCCTGGACGCTACCGCCAAAAAGGTCCACCATGGCTCCATACTGAATGCCAAAATTGACTCTCACCTGTTCCACCTTACCCTGTACAATGATGCCCTCCGTAGGAAAATAGAGGAAACCCTAGACACGCTACACCCCGAGGGAAAAGCCTGCATAGTCCCCATATTACAGGATATGGAGGAATGCGAAAAACACATGATAAAAGCGACTTTTGATGCATTTGAAACATCTGCCCGCACGGCCGGAGTGGCCATAGCATCCAGACGCCTGGCATGGCTGCAGGCATTGGGCCTATGCGAGGACACCCATGAGCGTATCGCAGATGCACCCTGCTCAGGGGAGAACTTATTTGGAGACAAAGTCACGGAAACAGTGGACATAATGAAAGCCAATTGCACAACTCTCCAAACCCTCTCCTCAGATGGCTTCGTAAAAACCCCCGGCATCAAGGTGGCTTAGCACCAACCACTGTCGCCGACAAAATAACACCGTAAGGCGCTTCGACAACCAGACAAGAGGGTCGTCCCACAGACAGAAAGCACAACCCTGCAGCGCCCCTTACCAGCAAAGGCAGCGCCAGAGGGAGGGAAATCAGCAGAAGCCAGCTACTTCCACCACCGCTTTTGACTCATCAACAAGGCCCTCCACCCCTGTTGGGGGCCGCCTCTCCGCATTCAACAAAGCCTGGGAGAAGATAACAACAGAAAAATGGGTGCTACACACCCGCCAGCCAACCCACCAAAGAACTCATCCTCAGAGAAATCAAAGCTCTCCTTCAAGCAAGAGCAATAGAACCAGTATCCAAGTCACAGCACAACCAAGGGTTCTACTCCCACTATTTTCTCATCCCCCAAAAGACAGGAGGGTTCAGACCCATCCTAGACCTACAAGGCCTAAACAAGTTTGTAACCAAGGAGAAATTTTGTATGCACTCCTTAAGAACAATCCTACCACTAATTCAAAAGGACGACTGGCTGGCTTCACTGGACCTCCAAGATACGTATTCACACATCCCTATGCACTCCTCCCAAGGAATGTTTCTGCAGTTCAGGATCCAAACCCAGTACTTCCAATACAGGGTCCTGCCCCTTTGGACTCTCCTCTGCACCGAGAGTCTTCACAAAATATGTTATGGTAGCAGCGGCACACCTCCGCAAGAGCGCCATATGTGTGTTCCCTTACCTGGACGACTGGCTGCTGGGGGGTCCATCAGCCTGGAAAACGACAACAGCAGTCAATACAATGATGTCACTCCTGCAATCCCTGGGGTAAACACCAAAAAAATCCGTGCTACAACCAGCATAATCAATAGAATTCATTGGGGCAAGGATCTGCACGCCCCTGAATGCAGCTTTTCTGTCCCACTCAAGGGGACAAGCAATACAAAAAACTGGTTCAGCAAATATCAGAGACACACACATTCACAGCAAGAACAATACTACGCCTCCTGGGCCATCAAGCAGCCTCCATGCATGTTGTCCCACACACCAAACTCCACATGCGATCCCTTCAGTGGTTCCTCAGAAAGAATTGGAACCAACACACACAGCCTCTGTCTCAGAGTCCCAATGGATCAGAAAATTCGCAACAACCTCAAGTGTTGGATACAACAACAGAATTTGTACACGGGCAAGCTTTTCCAGCAGCCACAACACCAACTGACACTCACCACAGATGCCCACCTCATCCATCTGAGAACCCCTGGTCACCCTCCGAGGCCAAACAACACATCAACCCGCTAGAACTCAGGGCAATTGGGAATGCCCTACAAGCCTTTGCTCCCTGGATCTCCAACAAGACCTTACTGATCCAGACAGACAATCAGGTGGCAATGTTCTATATCAACAAGCAGGGAGGCACGGGCTCACTCACCCTCTGCAGGGAAGCCCCAAAAAATCTGGACGTTTGCTTTACCAACCAATATTCTCATCCATGCCACCTACCTCCCGAGCCTGAACAACGCCCTGGCGGACAGCCTCAGCAGAAAGCTGGATCCCCACAAATGGTCCCTCCATCTGGAGGTAGCCCAGGATCTCTTCCACAAATGGGGCCTCCCAACAAGGGACCTCCTCGCCGCAGAGGACAACAAGAAGTTCCCTCAATTCTGCTCCAAAAGACCGGCACAATACCAGTCAAACCAGGGACGCTTTTCTCCATACATTGGGGGGAACGCCTGCTCTATGCTTTTCCCCCCATACCACTCATCCACAGAGTGCTACAGAAGATCAGGCAGGAGGCAGCCACAGTGATCTTCATTGCGCCCCACTGGCCGAGACAGGTGTGGTTCCCCTGCCTATACCAGATGTCGGCACACAGCCGCCAATCAGTCTACCTCATCACCCAGGACCATGGACAAACTCTGCATCCCAGATTGAAAGCACTAACACTGACAACATGGATGTTGAAAAGCTAATCCTGGACCCTTTCCACAAGTCAACCGGGGTGACCGAGGTACTGCGAGCAGCTAGACGCTCGGCAACCAGGAAATCATACAGGCGCAAGTGGAAAAGATTCCATATATGGTGTGTCTCGAAAGGAGAAGATCCACTCACCTGCCAGGTCCCAGTAGTATTCCAATACTTACTTGACTTATCTACAGCAGGCCTGAAAACATCCTCCATAAGAGTCCACTTGAGCGCTATATCAGCGTTCCGCAACCGCATTGAGGACAGGACCCTAGCCACACACCCACTAGTGTCCAAATTCATGAAAGGGCTTATAAACCTGCACCCCCCGCCCATCGCCAGCGTGGGACCTGGGCATCATCCTCCGCAGGGTAACAACGCATCCCTTCGAGCCATTGGAGGATGCGCCAATCAAATTAATCACCTGGAAAGTAGTCTTGCTCATTGCCATCACATCAGCAAGGCGTATCAGCGAGCTACAGGCCCTGGTGACATACCCACCAGACACACAGATCCTTCATGATCACGCAGTGCTGAGAACTCATCCAAAGTTCCTACCTAAGGTAGTCTCATCTTTCCATGTAAACCAAATTGATAGTGCTCCCCTCCTTCTGCCCGGGACCACATACCAACAGCACGGAACAACTCCTACACATCTTGGACTGCACCCGTGCACTTCGCCTATACATTTAACGAACGCAACACTGGCGAAAGGCAGTACAACTATTTGTCTTCTTTGACCCCAACAAGCCAGGAACACCAGTGGCACTATATCCAACTGGATCTCAAACTGCATTGCCTCCTGCTACGAGCAAGAGGGAGTGTCCCTTGAGAGAAAGACCACAGCACACCAACTAAGAGCCATGGCCGCAACATTGGCAAACCTCAGCAACATGCCACTTCAGGACATTTGCAGAGCAGTCACATGGTCTACCCCACACACCCTCACCAGACACTATTGCCTGGATCGCCCGAAAACAGACCTCCAATGACTTTGGTCTCAACACACTACGAATGGTGACCAAAACAGACACAACAAAAGACACCAATACCTGGACTAGATGAACAGGACTATCTGATCTGTCTGAATCAGACAGAAAAGATTGTTAGACAGCTTATATTCTGCTATGTTGGCACAATTTGCACAATCAAAAAAAAAAAAAAAAAAAAGTGTTACTCAAACACCACGTTATTGATATATATTTGTTATAATCGCTATCTGTTATTGAGATACATACTCTACCATATTGGTAGATTAAAAAAAAAAAAAGAAAGGGAGTGTTGGTCCAGTTCTAAGGACCAACATAAAGTTCCTATTGTTTACAACGCATAACCTCTGACTGGTCTCAGTAATTGGGGCTTTGTCTTTGTCCCTCACCTGACATTTATGCAGCCTCACCCTACCGCAGCGAGGTAGCAGAGGGGACCATCCCCGACGGGGACCCCGTCCTCTTACACCCTCCGCACCCGCAGCTGGAGAGTCACCAAAAGTGGGGCTGACTTATACTGCTTGTCCATGGAGAAAGCGAAGTTACTTACCTGTAACGGGAGTTCTCCGTGGACAGCAGGATAAGTCAGCCACACTGACCCTCCCTCCTCCCCTATGGGTGACACTGCAATAAGACTCAAGCTAGGGGAATCACTGGATTAGTGAGGGACAGCACAGGTATATATAGGGCTACCTGCACATGCTCAGATGAGGCTCCTAAAGCCTCACCTGAGCTCTGGAAGAGCAAATCCGAATTGGGAACGTAGATGACGTCACCAAAAGTGTGGCTGACTTATCCTGCTGTCCACGGAGAACTCCCGTTACAGGTAAGTAACTTCGCTTAAGGGGCCTCTTTCTCCACTGGTTACAGGGCAATAACTGTGTATGGAGAAAAGGAGTCGGACTCTCATTTGTGGGATAACATTGTCACTGGTGGTAGCTAGGTTTTTTGTGGAACTGGGTAATGAGCAGGATATTACTTCTCTCAACAGAATTTCATAACTTGTTCCTATTCAGCATGTTGAAGTCCAAATAAGTTACGTTTTTTAAAGCTGTCCTTAAGTCGGATTTCTTTTTTTTTTTTTTTTAATTATTATTTATTTATCAGTTTCAAATTACAAATCAAGTATCACTTGTACAGAAAAATAAAGGTAAATCAATAAAGCAATAATATATCACTCTATCATCACAAACATCAATAAAAGGAAAATCATTATAGCTTATCTTCAATTCAAGTCTACAATAAGGATCCAAGGTATACTTAGCGGAAAATTAAAGTAATATTATCAAACTAAATTGATATATAAAGAAGAAAAAGGCCCTTTAGACTGAGACAGGAAAACAAATATTCAAATTCGCCCTCTTATTCCCCCTTAAACCTGAGGCGCTGTAGACAAGAATGTTGTCAGCTGGCTTGGATCAAAGAAGACATATTTTTTCATACGATATTGTATCACACATTTACAAGGGTGTCGAAGATAAAAGGTCACCCCCAAAGCTATAACCCCAGGTTTTAAAAGAAGAAATTCACATCTCCTTCTTTGCGTGTCCTGAGCCAGGTCTGGAAAAATCAGTATTTTAAGTCCCATAAACTTTTTTTGTCTATTTTTAAAGAAAAGCCTAAGCAACCAGTCTTTATTTGGTGCTAAGGCTACTGTAATCAAAAGTGTTGCCGGGGCAGCCATTTCTGCGTCTGAAAGTTCCAATATTGCTGTAGCGTCTAATGATTGCTGGTCCCTTTCTTGTTGTCGTTGCTGTTCTTCTCTTTTAATAGGTAGGTAATAAGTCTGTGTAAGTGGTAGCAACATATCTTCAGAAATTTCCAAGATTTCCATCATATAACGTTTCACTATATCCCTTGGAGATATTGTTGCAACCCTTGGAAAGTTAATTAATCTGAGATTATTATTCCTAGAAGTATTTTGCAGGGATTCCAGCCTCCTTCTCAAGTTAGTATTGTCCTTAATTAATGTTTCTTTTAGTTCTTGATGGATATTTTCTAGGGAACTTTTTGATTCATCAAATTCAATTTTCAAATTCCCCACCTTTGTTTCTTGAGCTTTAAGTCTTTCGTCCAACTGAGTCAATTGGGGTTTAACTGATTTTGCCAAATCTGCCACGAGATCCCATAAAGAATCCAAGATTACCTCTCTGGGTTTTTCAATATAAGAAACATTAGTAAGATTAGAAGCCTTACCAGCTGATGACCCCTCTTGAACAGGGCTACTCTGGTTCCGAATTACCCCTATAGGTGTTAAACTAAACTAAACCTTAAGTTTATATACTGCATCATCTCCATGGATGTGGAGCTCGCCACGGTTTACAAGAACTTAAAATATAGGAAGAGAAGGAAAAAAAAATGTTTACATGAACTTATATATAGAAGAGAAGAGTAAGGGGGGGATAGAATTACATTTTAGTGAAAATCCAGGTTTTCAGTTGCTTGCGGAATAATTGGCAGGAGCCCAGGTTCCGCAGCGGGGTAGTAAGGTCGGTCCAAAGACCTGTGATTCTGAAGAGAAGGGATTTTCCCAGTTTGCTTGTATAGTGAATACTGTGTAGAGAGGGGAAGGATAGTTTATACCTTTGGGCGGGTCTGGTAGAATCAGGACTCGAGGAGTTATAAGATAGTGTGGGATTAAGGGAGGAAGGATGCCATGAATGATCTATCTTAAAAGCCAGGCAGGAGCATTTGAAATGGATTCTGGAACTCTCAGTTTCTTCCAAACTCTTCTGCAAACGGGAGTTTGTCTCCAATCTCCCCTCTCTGTTCTCTATGGCCTCCGAGGGAGAGCACTGCCCATGCTCCGACAGCACCTCCTCTCATGGGGAGCTGGTAATCTGAGGAGGAGGGGGAGGTGCTCTGGCGTCTGGGCTTAGCGTTGTTTCTAAGCCCAAGGAGATTGCATCCGTTCCGCTTCTCCGGAGCGTCTCCAGCGGGTCACCCAACGCCCGGGGTGTCTCCTGCATGTGCCGGAGAATCTCCTCTATGTTGCCAAAGCCCGCTGGCCCGGACTGCCGCAAGGCTCCAGCGGCACTGCGTCCTCTTCTTTTTGGCATGAAGAGAAAACAAGTATCTCGGGCAGCGATTCAATAGTTGTCAGAGGTAAGACTCTGCGGTGTGTTACTCAGGCAAAAGGGTCAGCAGCCATCTTGGATCCTCACCCAAGGTCGGATTTCTATGTAACTCAGAACTTGTAGATTTTAAGATTCTTGCTGCTCATCCTCTGCTCCCAGCTGACAAAAGGGCCAACTGTCCCTGCAAAAGGGCCAACTGTCCCTGCAAAAGGGCCAACTGTCCCTACCAGTGTGCCCTCTAAGGTACAGCATGCACAACCACACACATTGTTCATTCCTGCATCTGCTCCAGGAGAGGTGTAGGAGTCTGTGCCACTGGAAATACTGCTCAGTGAAATCAAATGAAGCCACAACCACGTTCTTAAGTACCAGTGGACATTGAGAGGTAATTGAATTCATAGAGCTTCCTGCAGATTCCACAGCTATTGCCACCCCCTTAAGCAGTTGTTATTTTACTGCTGTTCTTCTTATAGGGCCCCAGTGCTGTTCTTCCTTGAGTACAACTGTGTGGTGCTGCTTTGTAGGATTACATTGCCTTTGAAATGCCGGAACATTCCATTGCACTGTACTGTCCATTAGGTTGTACTTTGTTCTTCCTTTGGCTTGCAGGGTTTATGTAGCAGATGGAAGCCTGGATTCACATCTCCCTGGTTTTACAGTTCATTCTCATCAGTGTGCTATGGATGGAAGGGAGGAGAAAATCAGCCCTTGACTCTCTAGTACTCCACAGTAATGCTTGAGTACCTGAATAAATTCATGTAAACCGTTCTGAGCTCCCATAGGAGAACGGTATAGAAAATTGAATGAATAAGGTGTAACGTGTAGTAAACTACACTTGTGCCTAGGACATCCATAGCAAGATATTAGAAGAGCTAGAGTTAAAACTCACTCTCTGCACTGTATGGGGGCCATATGCTGAAGTGGGAAAGAGCTGGTAGAGGGCTGAGTGGAGTAAGTGAAATGCAGGCAATTTGAAGCCAGACCTCCAGAATATTTTATTAGTTTGGGCTTAACAAAGCACTTCTTTCTATGTTATTTCTTGTCTTTTCTTTAGGCATGCACTGCAGCTTATGGCTGCTTTTTTTTTATTTTTTTGTGAGGTGCCCTGGATGAGAGTATTAAATAGCTAAGAATTCAAGGGATGCTTACTGTCAAGCACTCTGCCTGACACTGGCCTTTGGGTGGGCTTTTCACATCTCATTTCAGAGGCAGCCTACCTATGCAGGAAAAACGGGTTTTCTGTAGCTGAAGTGCGCCTGCCAGTGTACAGAAAAAATGAAAGACTATCCAAGATTCAAAATATATATTTTTTTAAATAAAATGCATGCAACATATTTTTAACAATAAATGTGAAGGAGATGGGTTAATATGTTAGAATTCTCTCATATGTTGCATATTTTTTTAGAATGTCCTGATCCCCCCCCCCCCCCAACCATATTTTCAGGTCTCCTCACTTCTTGCTTGTTCGGTCCCCTGGGACTCTTTTGTATTGTGAGCAGCCACGCTGGTGGGCTCTCCACCAATAAGAACTTTTGTGACGGAAGAGCAGGAAGTATCTGTACAGGAAGTGTAAAACCAGAATAGTGGGTTTAAGATAGGCAGTGGGATGGGCAGGTTGAGTGACTAGAGAGGGAGGTGGAGTTGAATTGTTTCAAGTTTATTTAGCATTTTGATTACCTCGCATAGTCCTAATCCAATGCGAATTACACAAGTTCCAAAATTATTAAAAAAAACATTATAAAACTAACAGACATAATATTCATTACCAATACAATATTATATGTAAGAAAGGGAAGGGGTAAAATCAGTAAACGTAAATACAATTTTTTTAAAAAATTAAGAGTAAAGATAAAACCAGGGAAGGGTTAAGACACAAAAGGTAAGGGAACAAATACCTGCTTTATTCTATTAAATCGTCTACCTGAATCAATTATAGAGTATGACCAATCTATTGGAAAGCGTCTTTGAATAGCCAGCTCTTTAGAAGACTTTTGAACTTACTAAGAGATTTTTCTTCTCTTATATTAAGTGGAAGTGAATTCCAAATTTGTGGAGCTGTAACAGAAAAAATCATATCTCTTTTAAAGTATAAAACTTTTAAGGAAGGTACTACTAACAGGGCTTTATCTAAAGATCTTAAGGATTTTATGGGGGAGTATTCCCCCTCCCCCAATATTTATCCAGTAAACACTGGGCAGGGGGGCTGAGGAGTGTGTGGCGCAGTGGTTGGATCTACAGCCTCAGCATCCTGGGGTTGTGGGTTCAAACCCCGCGCTGCTCCTTGTGACCCTGGGCAAGTCACTTAATCCTCCATAGCCCCAGGTACGTTAGATAGATTGTGAGCCCACCGGGACAGAGAGGGAAAATGCTTGAGTACCTGATTGTAAAAACCGCTTAGATAACCTTGATAGGCGGTATATAAAATCCTAATAAACTTGTAAACTTGTAAACTTGTATATACACCAAATTCCATTTATAACTATTCTTATCCCTCTTCTGATACGTTGGGCATGATTTCAAAACTAAACATAAGCAGTAATGTCTGCATCCTTTTAACAATGTTACTGCTTTTGAAAAGTGTTAACTTTTGTACAGTTATCTTCCTGGGAGCAGCCTTGCTCAGAGAAGTTTTTTGCTGGTTCCAGGCAGTCAGTATTGACTTTCATGTCACTAAAGATGTCCCCTTGTTGTGGGTCCAGAGGGTCCTTATTGACAGTGAGGTCCCGAAATGCAAGAGTTCCATTGTCATTGTTCTAAACGGACCATTCCCTGTGGAGTGTGAGTGTGTGCATGCGTGGAGGAGGGGGGTAACAGAGGGATTTCAAGCGAACAACAGAAATAATTTGAGTTAACAGCCTGGAAGGAATATATACGATTGCAACAATGCAAGGATTGTAAAGATGTTGCCTCAGCAAAGAATTCTTGCATTTTCCCATTTTGCCTATGAGCTGTATCTGCGAGGCTTTATCTGTGTGTTGTCTGCATCGGATTCCAGCAGAGTGTTTGCATGACTGGCCAGGCCTGGCTTTGTGGCAGTGAAAACAGAAGCACGTGAGCTATGTGTGAATGTAAGAGAGACTCGGCCAGCGCTGGTCCACCCCCGTGCCTGCTGCAGCTCCTGCAGGCCTGGAGTAAACAGCATTCTCTTCTGTTGCTAGCAACTGCTTCCCTGTCAGCCACAAACAGAGAGCTTGAGATGAGAACAGAAGATCCCTAAAATAGCTAGCCCATGCTCTAATTACACACAGCAGGAAAGCTGGTGCTTTGCCAAGGCAGGGGGGTTTAACTGGGTGGGGGGGAAGGGGGAATGGTGCGCATGCCTTTCCCTCTTTCTGTTTTCTTGCTCCAAGAAGGTCAGAAGCGGGTCTTTTTGTCCTTACCCTTACAGGTGATGTACTTGGAGGTATAATAATTTTTAGCATACCTATTCAAAATGTGTTGTGATGGCTGGGCACCTTGGGCCTTAATAAATCTCCTTATTCATTCTTTCTTTCTTTCTTTATTCAACAAAACATACATTAAAAAAAAAAAACAATGTGCACTTTTTGACCTGTGATGTATCGGGGATTGGCTCTCCTATCGAACACTATAACATATTGATAGAATTTTCTTTTAGCGCCGGTCGCAGTGGTAACAGCTCCGATTCTCATAGGCAGGCAAGTGACCACCAGCCACCCAGCTTATCTACATGCCTAATGATAGAGGGTTAAGTGATTTGCCCAAGATCACAAGGAGCAACTGTGGGATTTGAACCGGGCACCTCTGGTTGTCAAGACTAGTGTAACCATGAGGCTCCTCTGCTAACAGTTGGTCCCAGCTCCAAAGAGTTTACAGTCTAAGTGTGTAGCTGAAGCAGTCTCAGGTAGAGAATGACATGGTGACAAATTTTTCACCGTCCCTGCAGGAATTCAATTTCCCTGTCCCGACCCCATGGGTTTTCTCACTGTTCTGGCCCTGCCCCCATTCCTGTAAGCTCTGCTTTAACGGCACAAGCCTCGAACACTTATGATTGTTTGAGGCTTGTGCAGATGAGGATAGGGTTTGCGGGAATGGGGCAGGGACTGGAAAATAACTCAAGGTGATGGGACAGGAAAATGAGGGTTCATAGACAACGGTGCGAAAGACAAAGGCGCGCCCGGACAATTGAGCGCAGCGCGGAGGTGCGCGCCGCTCAAAATTACTGTTTTAGGGGCTCCGACGGGGGGTTTTGTTGGGGAACCGCCCCCCCACTTTACTTAATAGACATCGCGCCAGCGTTATGGGGGGTTTGAGGGGTTGTAACCCTCCACATTTTACTGTAAACTTAACTTTTTCCCTAAACAGGGAAAAAGTGAAGTTTTCAGTAAAATGTGAGGGGTTACAACCCTCCACAACGCCCCCACAACGCAGCGCGATGTCTATTAAGTAAAGTGGAGGGGTTCCCCCCAACGGCCCCCCGTCGGAGCCCTAAAAACAGTAATTTTGAACGGCACGCGCCTCCGCACTGCGCTCAATTGTCTGGGCACGCCTTTGTCCCGGCGTGCTTTTGACCTGACACCCGAAAATGAGTTCCTGCGGGGACGGGGAATAATTTGTCCCCGTGTCCAAGATTCCAAGTTTTATTTAAAATTTGATAAAACACTTAAAGATTTCAAAGCGATGTACATTATAAAATGGGTAGATAGTGATGTCCATCGTCCGTCTTTTATATGTTACTAACTAGAGATAAGGGTAAGAAGGGTAGAACTACAATTTCTTTGAAGAAAAAGAACAAATAAAGGAAAAACATTGAGGGATGGGGTCGCTGGTATCCTAAGGCTTACTTTGAGGGTCACTAACGATGTGGTTATTTGGGGCAATATATGACTGCTGTTTAGGTCTTAAACTATTTCCCAAAAGTGACGGTAAAAAGGATTGTTTGGGAGATGTAAAGCTGTTTATTGGGACTTAAGCTATTTCCCAAATGTATCAGTGAAAAGGAAGCTCTTGAGAGAACTTTTGAATCTTTCTAACACTGTTTCTTCTCCAAGATAAATGGGAAGGTGATTCCATTGCTCTGGGGCTGTAACGGAAAAGATTTCATTTCGCCTCATACTTATAATCTTTAAGGATGGAATTGTAAAAAGTTGCTGATTAGTGGATCTTAGAGTTCTTGAAGTAATTTTGTTTGTCTGATTTTGAATGTTAAAAGGACCAGTTTATTTGAAATTCTGTGTTGAATTGGAAGCCAATGGGCGTTTTGTAGGAGAGGAGTGACATGGTCGTATTTCTTTGAATTAGTAATTATTTTTATTGCTGTGTTTTGAACAATTTGCAAACGTCTTATTTCTTTTAGGGATATGCCTTTTATATAGAGGGCATTACAATAGTCCAGTTTTGATATGATTGAGTGAATTAGGATATTAAGGGCGGCAGGTTCTAAGGCTTTTGATGTGGATCTGATCATTCTTAATTTCCAAAAACAGTTTCTAACTACTGTGCTGATCTGATCTTGGTAATTTAACTTCTGGTGTCATTCTCTAGTCTCAGGTTATATGTGATGCATTTATGAGATGTGTACAGCACTGTCTCCTACAACATGCTATGTGTCTTTCTAGTGACTCCTGAGTCACAGGGCTGCCGGCAGCATATGCCAATCATTATAGGGTTGGACCGCTACTCTTCTAATGTTACTGTGTGTTAGATCTCCAGTGTCATGTTTTGGCTTGGGATCTGCCACCTGTCTAGTTTGGAGCACTGGACCCGGTCAAATTCCTTTTCTTAAAGCGGTATAATAGTTTCTGTAGTTTGTACTAGTGATGGAGATGGGGGGGGGGGGGATTTTTGCGTCCCCACTTTTGAGAACTGCCTTATTTCCAACCCAATGGAAGCTTGTAAGAATTAGATATTTATCAACTGTTTTTGTATATTTGTCTGTGTGGGGGCAAAATGACTCTGAAAATTAAACAGAATAGGATTAAAGTTGGCATGGGAATAAACTGGTAAAAATAAATCAAGGAAAATGGAGCAGATCAGAGCAATTAACCCCCCCCTTTTATAAACAAATAAGTGCATTTCTGTGGGAGGAATCGTTCCAGTCTTTGCAGCATAGAAACTTACAACGAAGCATAGCAGTTAAAGGAAATAAGTCTGAAAGGAGAATTTCCCTGTTTTCTAGTGTCCCCTTCTATTAAAAATACCCTTGGTCTGCAACTAACCCAACCTCCAAAAACACCTCACAATTCTGTGTGAGAAAATGTGATAATTCTGGCATTGTAATTAAATTTCAATGCAAAGTATACAGTTTAACTCCTGCCAGAATTCCCCTTCTAGAAAGAACCAAAATTTCTTCAGAGATTGTTTTAACAATACTTTAAGTTACTGTAAAATTCATAAAGAGTAGTAGTCCTATGTTTTTATGAAGTGGATGACACAATGTGAAAGTACCTAAAGAAAATAGAAAGTAAAAATGTAGTTAGGGTAACTGGGTGACAGAGACATCGTTTTGTGTTTTATTCATGAAACTTTAAAGTGGATTAACACAGCTGCCATACTACTTTGTCCAAAAATTACCTTAAAAAAAATCTCCAGGCAATGTACAGTATAAAAAATAATAAAATTATACAGTTAAAATGGACAAGAAAAACAAGAACATAAATTGCAATAATATCTTGCTGTTTTTGTGAGTGAACACTATGAACAGAACCTAAACTTTCTATACCGCAAACCTGTTAAGTTCTTTTTGGTTCACAAAATTTAAATAAACAGCCAGACAATTAAGGGCTCCTTTTACGAAGCCGCGTTAGCAGTTTTATTGCACACACCCTTTTAGTGCGCGATAACCCCCGCGTTAGCAGAAAATCTACCGCCTGCTCAAGAGGAGGCGGTAGCGGCTAGCGTGGCCGGCAAATTAGCTCGTGCTATTACGCGCATTAAACCGCTAACGCAGCTTCGTAAAAGGATCCCTAAATGTTTCAATCTCCTAAAAATTCAGAAAATAAATGTGTTTTCAATTGTTTCCTAAAATCTTGATAAGAAGCGGAGGCCAGTATCATTAATTTAAGATCCTTGTCCCAGGATGCTGCTTGGTAGGAAAAAAGATGCCGATGGTAACTTTTTAAATTGACAACCTTGTATAACTGGTGGGAAAGTGAAAAAAGCACGTGAACTTCTGGACCTCTTTGAATTGACAAAAAGAAATGAATCTATTACATAATTAGGTACTAGCCCAGCTGAAACGTTCTAACAAATACATCCAAAGTTAAATTTCACATGAGCCTTGACAGGGAAGCCAATGCAGCTCACGATAAAAAGGGGTGACAAAGTCCGACCTTTTTTTTAGACCACGAGTCAAACAGCTACATTCTGAATGATACACAATCTAAAAAAATTCTTTTTTTTAATATCAATAAATTTTTATTGAAAGAAAATCAAACAAAAATCAACTTGAGTCACAATCAGGACCAGCAGTCAATACACAATAAACGCAATCAAATTACAAGGTCTACCACCCACACCGGACCCACCAAATGATCCCCAACAAATACCCAGTCAACCCAAAGCACAAAAGAGAAAACGGAAACTAATACTTCACCCAATATTCCCCATTCTTCCCCCCAAACCACCAATAATCAACCCCAAAGTTTACCAAAAATTAAATCCCAGTCTCTATGATACACATCAAAATATCCATGCTGTTTAGCAGTCACACATTCCATATCCCCCCACAGATTCCGATGAGCCCATATACTATCCAATCTTGTATAACTTCTGGTAGCACGGGAATAGAAAGTATAGGTCTGCTGAGTAGTGTGAGTAGTTCTCCAACAATCAAAAAGATTCAACTTGGACATTAAATCCAGAAAAACTTTCCTGTGAGACTTAGCATATCCTGACCCCTCCCTAGAATAATCCAAAAGAGTGTTAGGCGTCACATTAAAGTCACACCCCACAAAAGCTACCCCCCCCCGCATAAATTCCAACAGAGGCGCCACCAAAGAATGATAGATAATAGGCCGCCTGTTTGGACTTTGGCCCATAGAAGTTAACAATGGTAAAAGACTGCCCCTGATAAGAGCCCCTTATAGCCAAATACCTGCCTTCCTTATCCCGATATTCCCCTTCTATACCCAGCCCTGTCCTTTTACGTATCAGAATCACCAACCCCCCTTTTTTTCTGACCCCCCCCTCCTTATGTGTAATTATCCGTTCAAGCCCAGGGTGGCTCAACAAATGCGAGTCCCTTCCCCTCAAATATGTCTCTTGTAACAAAGCTACATCCAATTGCAAATGTAACACTTCTTTCAACACAATACTACGCTTCCCTGGATTATTGAGGCCATTCACATTCCATGAACCCAATTTAAAAGCAACTGCAGAGTTAACATTAGTGGATCTCCTCTTCCTCGCCCTTCCCCCAGCCAATACTGGTCTTGTTCTTCCATGACCAGTCATACCGGTAAGAAATGAAGTACAAACCCAACTGCTCCCCAGACTCATGCATACTCTCATACACCCGACACATACCCCTCAAACTCACACCCTCTCTCACCCCTTGCTCCACGCAAAATCAAAACACTGTCTCGACCAAGAAGACCCAGAAAAAAGCCAACCAGGCAGTCGAAGAATCATCCTGCCAGAGCCAAAACTTAATCCAAAGGTGCATCGCAAAGGCCACTCTCCTCAGGTAGCTTTCAAAGTTGAGGTCCCCTGCTCTGGCCCCAGAATATTTCTGCACCCCAATTCCAGTAGCACCTTCCACGCATCCTTCACCTTGTGCACCTTCCGCGATGTCCCATTGATGGTAAGCCAAACCCCAAAAGGGATTAGCCGGCGATACCGATGGCCCTCAGCTCTCAGCAAACGTGTCACCTCACGAAAAGCTTGTCTCTTCTGAAGCGTGGCCCAAGCCAAGTCCTGGAAAATGCCCATTCTAATCCCCTTCCAACGCTATTCCGGGGATCCCCTCGCCTTGGCCATGATGTGCTCTTTAGTACCATAATCTCCAAAACATGCTATGATGTCCCGCACATTCGCCCCTCTCGGGGTTCACAGGCTGTGATGCGCTCTCTGAATATGAAGCCAACCTTTCTCCGCCGCATCAGTTATTCCCAATAACGAACCACAAAGATCTCGCACCACAGCCGCGCAATCCCGGTACTCCTCAGTTTCCGGAATCCCCTTAAAATGAATATTGCACCTCTGGGATCTATTTTCCAGATCTTCAACATGCGCTTGCAGTTCTTTAAGAAGGGAATCGTGGGAGTTCACCGACAATTTTTGTTCGGCCACCTCCGCCGCCATCTTAGCCACCTGATCCTCGTTGGCCGCCACTCGGGTGCCCAACTCCTGCACCTCCGCCTTGATCTCCGCCAATGCCAATTTGACATCCTGGTGAACTCCCAACATCTCCTGCCGAAGCTCTTGAAACCACGGGGGTGCTGCCGATGTAGAGGCCAAAGTGCTATCTCCCACCACACTCGCTTGTCCATCTTCTTCCATCCCCGACAAGGCAGGGGTTAACGGTTTGGTCTTGTCGGTCTGACTAGGTTCAGGTGCCGAATCAGCTTTATCCCCCGTCTCTGTCGGGAAACGGAATTTCTCCAACTTTTTCCTCATGGCCATCCTCCGAAACCAATAAGGCACCCAAACAGCTTACTCCCAGGTCTCACAGGTGATGGTACAAATTAAATCGATATATCGAGCAGCTGCAATGGAGCTCTCAAATTAAGCAGCCATATTGGGTCGTGACGTCACTTCTTCCTCCTCTAAAAAGATTCTTTTGGATACCTGTAAAATAAAGTTACAATAATCCAGCCGACTTAGCACTAGAGATTGTGCCAACAATTTGAAAGATGATGCGTCAAAATAAGCTCTTATACTGCGCAATTTCCACATACAAGCAGCCCAGAACTACTCAGAGCATCAGATCAAAATGGAGCATAGTGTCTTAAGAAACAATAAAATGGGGTTCATAGACAACGGCGCGAAAGATAAAAGCGCACGCCGACAATTGAGCGCAGCGCAGAGGTGTGCGCTGCACAAAATTACAGTTTTTAGGGGCTCCGGGGGGGTTTGTTGGGGAACCCCTCCAGTTTACTTAATAGACATCGCGCCGGCGTTATGGGGGGGTTTGGGGGGTTGTAACCCTCCACATTTTACTGTAAACTGAACTTTTTCCCTAAAAACAGGGAAAAAGTTCAGTTTTCAGTAAAATGTGGGGGGTTACAACCCCCCACACCCCCACAACGCCCCCACAACGCGGCGCAATGTCTATTAAGTAAGTAAAGTGGGGGGGTTCCCCCCACGCCCCCCCCCCCTTCGGAGCCCTAAAAACATTAATTTAGAGCGGTGCGCGCCTCCGCGCTGCGCTCAATTGTCTGGGCACGCCTTTGTCCCAGCGCACTTTTGACCTGACACCATAAAATGGTCCAGTTCATGTAAAGTCAAAAGAGCATTTAGTAACATAGGCGTTTTTTTTTTTTGTTTTTTTTTTACTAAGGCCGATTTTAGTGCACACTAAATGCTAACATGCCCATTATATTCTATGAATCCTCTACTGCACAGCTTTAAATGTGGCTAAAGGGAGCTTCAATTATCAAACAATATCTCCACCTGATAGTATAACTTTCTATCAGTTAACTTGCATCCCTTCACTTTTTAGCTTTTTTAGAACCTCAGCGCCACCACTCAGAGCTCAATTGGGTTTCATTGCTCTAAGCTTTATGTGCCAGCTCCTCATCGGTTCCTTATTCTATGGACACGTTAGCATTTAGCGCAAGCTAAATCGTCTAGCGCACCTTAGTAAAAGACCCCTGTAGTAAATGACAGCAGATAACTGTGTGGTTCTTCCAGTCTGCCCATCTGTCAAATTAATTCTCAAGGCAACAAACCAATAATTACTCATTTTACTTGTTAAGTTTCAGTACAAGATTTTCTCTCCCTTCCCCCCACCTGTACTCGGACGATTTGAACGTGGTATAAAATACTTTCCCGCATATGGGACGGAGACCGTAGAAGTCTATCTAGCATTGGCTACGCCGCCCCACACTGCCCCATGGGTGGAGTTGCCATAACGGCTAACTCCAGCCCCCCCACCTCTTCCCCTCGATCTGTCTTGCCGTATGCGGGACACAGGCCATAGAAGTCTATTCGTCCGTCCAGCGTCATCTTCCTTCCCCGCTGCTGGACTTCTATTTAAGCACCACTCCTGCGCATCATAAATGAAGATATAGTTTTTGATCTGTTAAGTTTTGTGTCAAAACTATCCTCTTTCTTTTTAGGGGTCCTTTGTGTTTATCCCATGCATTTCTGAACTCCGTCAGTTGGAAGGGTTCAGCCATGACTTTAGCCGTGGTAGAAGCCCGAGTATAAAGAATCACTGTTTCAAACTTTAAAGTGCCTTACATTTCTTCTCTCCTTTTGGGAGATATTCCATAATAAAGATTTTTAAATGCCTGGTCTTTGGTTTGGATGCATATTCCCTACAGGGGGCAGGACATAGAGGAAAATATTTTCCCAACTCCTTTCATTTTGGGTTCTGCATCCCCAACCTTATACGTAAGCTCGTCCAAGCAGGGACTTTCTATAAATGTCCAAAATATCCAGCGCTGCATATACCTTTCAGCACTATATAAGTGATAAGTAGTAGTAGTAGTAGTAGTAGTAGTAGTATATATATAGTACTAGTAGTACTATATATATATATATACTATATACTAGTACTATATACTAGTACTATATATATATATATACTATATACTAGTAGTACTATATATATATATAGTAGTAGTATATATATAGTACTATATATAGTAGTAGTAGTAGTAGTGTATATATATATATATATATATATATATATATATATACACATATACTACTACTACTACTACTACTACTACTTATCACTTATATAGTGCTGAAAGGTATATGCAGCGCTGGATATTTTGGACATTTATAGAAAGTCCCTGCTTGGACGAGCTTACGTATAAGGTTGGGGATGCAGAACCCAAAATGAAAGGAGTTGGGAAAATATTTTCCTCTATGTCCTGCCCCCTGTAGGGAATATGCATCCAAACCATATATATATATATATATATATATATATATATATATATATATATATATATACTACTACTACTACTACTTATCACTTATATAGTGCTGAAAGGTATATGCTGAAAGGTATAATACAAGCTCATAACAGGTTACAGATTAACATACATATATATATATATATACAAAATTTGCATGCACTGCTTTCAATACATATTCATTGGGGAAATTATGAAAACCCGACTGGAATACAGCTCTCGAGGACTGGAGTTCCCAATCTCTGGGTTACAGATTAACATATATATATATATATATATATATATATATATGTTAATCTGTAACCCAGAGATTGGGAACTCCAGTCCTCGAGAGCTGTATTCCAGTCGGGTTTTCATAATTTCCCCAATGAATATGTATTGAAAGCAGTGCATGCAAATTTTGTATATATATATATATATGTATGTTAATCTGTAACCTGTTATGAGCTTGTTGGGGAAAACAGGATAGAAAACAACATTTTATATAAATATTTCAAAATTTTATATATATATATATATATATATATATATATATATATATATATATATATATATATATATATATATATAAAATGTTGTTTTCTATCCTGTTTTCCCCAACGAGCTCATAACAGGTTACAGATTAACATATATAATATACGGTTAATGGGTTACAATTTGCCATAGTAAACAGTACAAGTTTTTATCTAATACCAATATATAATACAGTCGTGAAAAAATTAGGACACCTCATGAAATATTCAGTTCTTTCTTAAGTAATGTTCACATATTAAGAACATAAGAACATAAGAACATAAGAAGTTGCCTCCGCTGAGGCAGACCCTAGGTCCATCCTGCTCAGCGGTCCGCTCCCGCGGCGGCCCATCAGGCCCATTTCCTGAGCAATGGTCTATACCTATCTATACCCCTCAATCCCTTTTTCTTCTAGGAATCTATCCAAACCTTCTTTGAAACCATTTAATGTTTTCTTGTCTACAACAGCCTCTGGAAGCGCGTTCCACGTATCCACCACCCTCTGAGTGAAAAAGAACTTCCTAGCGTTTGTTCTAAACCTGTCCCCTTTCAATTTCTCCGAGTGCCCCCTTGTACTTGTGGCGCCCCTTAATTTGAAAAATCTGTCCCTGTCTACTTTTTCTATGCCCTTCAGGATCTTGAAGGTTTCTATCATGTCTCCTCTAAGTCTTCGCTTCTCCAGGGAGAAAAGTCCCAACTGCTTCAATCTTTCGGTATATGGAAGTTTTTCCATTCCCTTTATCAGTCTAGTTGCTCTTCTTTGTACTCCCTCAAGTACCGCCATATCTTTCTTGAGGTACGGCGACCAGTACTGGACGCAGTACTCCAGGTGCGGCCGCACCATTGCACGATATAGCGGCATGATGACTTCTTTCGTCCTGGTTGTAATACCCTTCTTAATGATACCCAACATTCTGTTTGCTTTCCTTGAGGCCGTGGCGCATTGTGCTGATGCCTTCAGTGTTTCATCTACCATCACTCCCAGGTCTCTCTCCAGGTTGCTGACCCCTAGTGATGTTCCCCCCATTTTGTATGTGAACATCGGGTTCTTTTTCCCCACGTGCATGACCTTGCATTTCCCCACGTTGAAGCTCATCTGCCATTTTTCGGCCCACTTTTCCAGCTGTGTTAGATCCTTTTGAAGATCTTCGCAGTCTTCCCTGGTTTGAGCCCTGCTGCATAGTTTGGTGTCATCTGCAAATTTAATGACCTCACACTTGATTCCCGCCTCTAGGTCGTTTATGTAGATATTGAACAGGAGCGGTCCCAGCACTGACCCCTGCGGAACTCCGCTCGTGACCCCTTTCCAGTCTGAGTAGTGGCCCTTTACGCCAACCCTCTGCTTCCTGTTTGCCAGCCAGACCTTGATCCATCGGTGGACCTCCCCTTGTACCCCGTGGTTCCATATCTTTTTAAGCAGTCTCTCGTGTGGCACCTTGTCGAAGGCTTTTTGGAAGTCAAGGTAAATGATGTCAAATCTTTTTTTTTTTACTTATCTCTGGAAAAGAAAGTGATGTAATTGCAGGTAAACAAAAATATTTTCCTTGAGTTGCTCATGAAACAAGAGATATCCACAAAAATGTGTATTCTAACTGAGGAATAAATTAGGACACCCCCACATATCCTCCTACTTAAAGTGTGTCAAATCACACACAGGTGTATTACATCAGGTGCACATGATTAGAACGTAGTTGCTCAGCATTTTGAAGGAGGTCTTAATTTTTTCACATGACTGTAGACAATTTACAGGTTACAATTTGCCACAGTTACAGCGTAAGATTTATCTATCTGAAGCTGCACCCTTCTCCTCGATCGTCAACTCCATATATTCCTTTCAGTTGAATTCTCTTTTATTGGTGAATACAGACACATCGTAACATTCATCAATAGTCCTCCTGTTCTGGTTGTGGTTCTGCCTATATCTCAGTAGTGCAAGGACAGGTTCCATTAAAAGAAACAAGAACCAGATCAAGCCATCTGGGAATTACAACAGTATTTAAATAAGTAGTATACTGAAATAATACCACACCCAAATGAAACAAGGTGATACCTCCCCTACTGAAGCAACCCCCCTCTCCCTCAGATCTGAATCAAGCAGTGAAATCAAATTTAACTGAAATAGTTAAACAGCAGTGAGGATTAGAGGACAGGACCCAATACTTAATTATATGTAGAGAGGCCAAAGAAATAGTGCACAATTCCAAAACACGGACAGTAATATTTACTTAAAACTGATTCACCCTATATGACATTAAGGGAAGACAAACAAAGCAAACTACAGCACCAAGACTCCTTGTAAGATTTAAGGAATGTGTAACCACTGTACACCATATACTAACTTTCCCCTTTATGATTTCAGAAAACAATATCCTGAAAAATAATAGCTCAAAGAGATATTTTTAGGTAGACCGTTACTAAATGGAATTATTTTTATCTGTGAAGTTTGTTAATGTTTTGTACTTATATTTTAGTTTTTCTTGGAAAGTCTGAAGACCGAGTTCTCTCCTATTAGCTGTGCTTTATAGTGATAACTATAGCAATTTTAAAATGGCCCCTTGAAATGCTAGCCTATGTATACTAATATACGAGCCGACCGACCCAAAAATATACTGGAAACAAGCCAACTGGACAGACTCCCTATGGTCTGACCACAGACTATGCGACTTTTCCTTGGGCTGTCAACAAAAACATCCAAGAAACAACAAAACAAGAAACATCACAACCCACACCACTAGAGGAAAGATAGACCCAGAGGAATTCTGGTCCCGCTATGACACCCACATAAAACAAGACGAAGAAATAGACCAACTCATGTCCGCCTGGATCATTGACAGCACTAACATTTTAAATGAAATAGCCCCTTCAAAAACCCGCCACATCAGAACCACAAATCAGGAGGGATGGTTCGACACAGAGCTGTTACTGCTAAAGAGGGACCTCAGAAAGTCAGAAAGACTATGGATAAAGTCAGGAACCCAGGAACTCAGAACTGCCTGGAGACTCAAACTAAAAACCTACAAAAACCTTACCAAGGAAAAACGGAAAAAATTCTACTCACACTTAATTGGAAACATCACATCCAACAGCAGCAACCTCTTCAAACTCGTCAATAACCTTTACAACATTGAAACACTCACTAACAACCAGGAAGACTCAACACTAACCGCCAACACCCTAGCGGATTTCTTCAACTCCAAGATCCTAAAACTAAGACCAGCACTACCCACCAAGACCAATCCACTGGAGCTCTTCCCCATCCTCCCTGACATCGACATAGCTAAACCAGACCAAGGGTCTAGATCCGACCTAAACTGGAACCAATTTACCACAATCGACTGGAAAACCTTCAACAAATATTATAACAAATACACCAAATCCTTCTGCAAACTAGATCCTTGCCCGCCAAATGTGATGAAAACGGCTCCGATCTACTTCAAAGCAAACATGCTACTATGGGTCAACTCCCTACTATCCGCAGGAAACTTCCCTCCAGAACAAGGACATATCTTAATAACCCCAATCATAAAAAGCATAAAGGACTCTTCCAACGCACCTTCCAACTACAGACCAATAGCTAACATACCACTATTCACCAAAATCGCGGAAGGGGCAGTAAACGCAGAACTCTCCGCATACCTGGAAAAATTCAATATCCTAAGCGACAATCAATCGGGCTTCCGCACGGACCACAGCACAGAGACCATCATCGCCTCCTTACTAGACCACCTGCACATACTCTTCAGTCGTGGCTCCAGCGCCCTGATCTTACAATTTGATCTAAGCAGTGCGTTTGACCTAGTTGACCACACTATTCTCCTGGAATGCCTGGCCCACATTGGAATCTCAGACCGGGTACTCAGCTGGTTCCAAGGGTTCCTACGAAACAGATCCTACAGGGTACACAAAAATGACAACTTCTCCTACAGCTGGGTGAACTCCTGCGGTGTACCACAAGGCTCCCCCTTATCCCCCACCCTGTTCAATATCTACCTCGCCTCCCTCAGTAACCTCCTTCACAAACTTAAGCTCAAATTCTTCATCTATGCAGATGACATCACAATTGTCATCCCTCTAACCAGTCTATCCCAGGATCTTCTCAACTTCATAACTAGCATACTCAGCCAGATAGAACTCTGGATGCTCTCCTTCAAACTAAAGCTCAACCCAGACAAAACAAAATTCTTTCTAGCCACCCCCAAAGACAAAATCAAAGACACCACAATCCAGGTGAAAGGATTGGTTTTCCCACTCGAACAAACATTAAAAATACTAGGAGTCACGCTTGACAAACATCTATCCCTAGAAAATCACACCGACCTCATTGTCAAGAAAGGCCTTTCAGCACTCTGGAAACTCCGTACCATAAAGAAATACTTCGATGACACTGCATTTCGATTATTAGTTCAATCCTCTATCCTCAGCATACTGGACTATTGCAATATCATTTACCTAAGCTCCACAAAGAAAATCACCAGAAGACTAAAACTGATCCAAAACACAGCTGTCCGACTCATTTTCGGCCTGAACAAATGGGAACACATCACCCCCTTCTACCACCAACTACACTGGCTACCCTTCGAATCCCGAGTCCTCTTCAAGTTCGCCTGCATCTGTTACAAGACAGTATTTGGTCTCTCACCAAAATACCTCTCCCCACATTTCAATATGTATTCCACCAACAAGAAACCCCGCAGAATCCAGTTGTTTACCTTCCCCTCCATAAAATCATGCCAGCTCAAAAGATTCATCGACAAAACCTTCGCCTTCCAAGCGGCCAAGCTGAACCCTTGGCTAGCCCAAATGATCCTAGAGGCCCCGACCTACCTAGACTTCAGAAAGCTTCTCAAAACACACCTCTTCCGCGAACAAGACCCTTAGTCCTTACTCCCCGCATACACTCCAACCCCCCCCCCCCCCCTCCTCCCACTCCCCCCCCCTCCTCTAGTTTCCCACTCCCCTCCATCTTATCGTCCAACCCAACTATGATAAACCTGTGCCTCCTTCTACGCTACCTGCAATTCCGATAAAAAATTTTTGTAAATCCGGGTTCAGACCGGATCCTAATGTAACGAATGTAAACCGCCTAGAACTCTTTGGGTATGGCGGGATATAAGAACCTAATAATAATAATAATAATAATAATAATAATAATAATAGACACTTCCTATACTAAGAAAAAAACCCACAAAACTATCCCTAAAGCTCCCTTGCTAAGTGAGCAAAGTACTTTAAGTAAGATAAAATAAGTTTCTGAGTGTATCTGTTTAGCTTTAAGATTCCCATTTCCCTGGACACAGGGGGAAAACATCGATCCAGAGCGACGGCCACGGCACTGAACTTCCGAAAAGGGAATTACGAAGGGATGAGACTCATGGTGGGGAAGAAGATTCAGAAGAGGATAAGCACTGTAAAAATGCTAGAGCAAGCTTGGTCCCTTTTTAAGGACATAGTCACCAAGTGCTGACTCAATTACTGATATAATTTTCTGGTGTACAGACCAAAGTATGTATGTGGTTTGTTTTTTTTTTGTGTGGTGTGTGTTTTTTTTTTGGCATGCTCTCTCCCATGTTAGCACATGATTTTTACACACACACTATTTGAACTCTGCTTACTGCGTCTGAAGCAATGTTTGTTTGTTTTATCCAATCATTAAGAAACCTTGTGCTGAGCTTTAGCACATACCTCCAACACATGCTTTCTGCATCCGCCCAAGTGAAAGAGAGAGAGCTGACAGAATAATGCATAATAAAGTTGCCCACAGCGAGAGGAAGCAGGTGGACTGGTGGGATGCTGGAACACTTCTATGTCCCCCCTCCGCCCCCACAGAGCCACAGGAATAAAACAAATTCTTGCCTTGTCTTCTAAGTAGGAGGATGTCGGAGTGTAGATGAAAAAGGAAACATTTTAGTTAACATTAGTCTACGGCTGTTATATGTGGCATTAACTGCATCAAGTCTTGTAATGCCACAGTGTAGGAGGCAGGGAGTGAAATGTGATGAGACCTTTGAAATGGCCACAGACCCTTTTTTTTTTCTTTACAAACAGTGCATGGTACAGACCGTGCTAGTGAAGAGCGAAACTGAAAAGTACCATGCTTGAAAATAACCAAAAGAAACCAAGACCTTTTATATGCAGTATGTTCAGTGTGAATGGATACAACAAAATGCAGCCCTAGCTTAATGTCAAGGGAGCTGGAACAGACTTATACAGAGATGCTGATTGTAACAGTCATGCCTGCCTGGTCCTTGTGTGTGGAGAGGGGGTGCGGAATTGGGGCATCTGTCCAGGACCCTGTTCTTCCAGGGTCCTTGTGCTGTTGTGGTAGTCTAACCTCAATGCCTGACATCGGTTAAAATCGGCAGGAGATGGGAGAGCAGGATTGGGAACTCAGCCAGGAGCACTGGTTGGGAACACTATGGTGGTGGAGGTTAACTATTCCAGGAGTTGCTGTGTTAGTAATTAATGTGTATTAATGACACTCGCATTAACTGCAAAGGCAGAAGCCCCACCTCTTTCCTACCCCATAATATGATGATCTGCGTTAGATGTTTAATGTAGCAGGTAACATATTGTAAATGCTGTTTTATTGAACTCTGTCTTAATTTTGTTAACATCTATGTTTAATACCTAAATCAGTTTAGTACACTAGAACACAAGAATTGCCGCCGCTGGGTCAGACCAGAGGTCCATCATGCCCAGCAGTCCGCTCATGCGGCGGCCCTCTGGTCAAAGACCAGTGTCCTAACTGAGTCTAGCCTTACCTGCGTTTGTTCTGGTTCAGCAGGAATTTGTCTAACTTTGTCTTGAATCCCTGGAGGGTGTTTTCCCCTATGACAGACTGTGGAAGAGCGTTCCAGTTTTCTACCCCTCTCTGGGTGAAGAAGAACTTCCTTACGTTTGTACGGAATCTATCCCCTTTCAAATTTAGAGAGTGCCCTCTCATTCTCTCTACCTCGGAGAGGGTGAACAACCTGTCCTTATCTACATTATTCGCCGATGACGCAAAGCTAAGTAATGTAGTGAGCAAATGCACAACGGACGAAGATTCAATGCCCGACAACATGATGCACGATCTACTCCTACTAGAGCGCTGGTCTAGGACCTGGCAACTCAGCTTCAATGCCAAAAAATGCAAAGTTATGCACCTAGGCAGCCAAAATCCATGCAAGACTTATACCCTTAATGGTGAGATCCTAACTAGAACGGTAGCAGAACGAAACTTGGGGGTGATCGTCAGTGAGGACATGAAGGCTGCTAGTCAGGTGGAGCAGGCTTCATCCAAGGCAAGACAGAATGATCTTGGTTGCATACGCAGGGGTTTCGTAAGCCGGAAGTCATTATGCCATTGTATAGATCCATGGTGAGGCCCCACCTGGAATACTGTGTGCAATTCTGGAGGCCGCATTATCGCAAGGATATGCCGAGACTGGAGTCGGTTCAGAGAATGGCCACCCGGTTGGTCTCGGGACTCAAGGATCTCCCGTACGAAGAATGGTTAGACAAATTACAGCTATACTCGCTCGAGGAGTGTAGAGAGAGGGGGGACATGATCGAGACGTTCAAGTATCTCACGGGCTGCATCGAGGCGGAGGAAGATATCTTCTTTTTCAGGGGACCCGCGGCAACAAGAGGGCATCCGTGGAAAATCAGGGGCGGGAAACTGCATGGGGACACCAGGAAATTCTTTTTCACTGAAAGGGTGGTTGATCGCTGGAATAGTCTTCCACTGGAGGTGATTGAGGCCAGCAGCGTGCCTGATTTTAAGGCCAAATGGGATCGACACATGGGATCTATTCACAAGGCAAAGGTGGGGGGGGGTCATTAGGGTGGGCAGACTGGATGGGCCGTGGCCCTTATCTGCCATCTATTTCTATGTTTCTATGTTACTAAGTATCCCCTTCAGTACCTTGAATGTTTCGATCATGTCCCCTCTCAATCTCTGTTCGAGGGAGAAGAGGCCCAGTTTCTCTAATCTTTCGCTGTACGGCAACTCCTCCAACCCCTTAACCATCTTAGTCGCATAAAATTTGTTTTACTGTTTTGGGATATTGCCAGGTACTTGTGATCTGGATTGGCCACTGTCGGAAACAGTACACTGAGCTTGATGGACCTTTAGTCTGTCCCAGTATGGCAACTCTTATGTTCTTTATTTGCAAAGGTTCAGAAACAGCTTTGTGGTAGAAAGTTTTTGCCATCCAAATTTAGATGGATTAAGCTCTTGTGACTAGAAGTGCTGAACTCATGGGGACCCACTAGGGCCTTAGGACTAGATTCACGAAGCAAACCGATCATGTACCGATTGGTTTGCGAGCCCTTAGCGAGCAGATTTCCCTCCGGCCCGATTTCACTAAAGTGTTTAGCAATCCCCTCCCGATAAGTTCATCCAGTTGAAATTTGGAAGGGCAGCGATTCACTAAATACCGATTGGGCTTGCTGATCAGAAAAGAAGCGACTGCTGAAGACCAGTCGCTTCTATTCTGGCCGACTCTTCTGCCCTTTAAAACCACGGGCTCGCAGTGCTTTTTAGCAGAGCAAGCCCATGGTTTTAAATCCGCCGCAGCCATTGGGCCCAACGCTGCCCAGCCTGTCCTCACAAATATGGCAGGAGGGTTGCCAACTCCCTTCTGCCATTGCGAAACCGCCACCGGCCGAGCCTGGCTCACCGCTCCCCATACCCGTACTTGGGCTCTTTAAAATTATTGCATCAGTCCCACCTAAAAACTAACATAACAGCAGAAGGAATGCAACTCCCTGATGCCACCCCCACCCCCAGATGCCCCCGCCCCACCCACCTTCACTGTACCTTTAATGGAGCATGAGGGGTGCTCAGTGCACAGGGTGAGACCTAAGGAAGTCCCTGATTGGCTGAGGCGCTTCGGGCCCCTCACAAGGGAGGAGCCTGAGGTGTCTCAGCCAAACAGGGCCTTAGGCCCCACCCCGTGCATCACACGATGCACTAGGGCATGGCCTAAGGCCTCAGACTCGTTGCGGGAAGCATTGGAGCAGGAGGGATTGAGCACCCCTCCTGCTCTGTTAAAGGTATGGGGAGGGGACGTCCGGGAGGGGGTGGCATTAGAGAGTTGGCATACCTCCTGCCATTATGTTAGTTTTTGGGTGGGACTGATGGCAGGAGGGAGTGGGAGCCCTCCTGCCATAATTTTTTTAAACATGGCTGCTAGGCAAATTTTTGGGGGGTTCGAGGCACTTGTTGGGGGGGTTATTTTTAATTTTTTTTTAATCGGGCAGATATTTTGTGGGTTTAAAACACGCAAAATATCTGCCCGATTTAAAAAAAAAATAAAAAATAAAGCCGGCAGAAGACCTGACAGTAGTGACAAGAGGATGACTGCCTGTACAATTAGATCTGTTGAGCTGCCCGCTCAGTACTAATATCACACATTATGTTGCACAGGATACTTTTGTGAGAAGCAGAAAACCTCTCTCCCCAGCAGATGACTTGGTTGTCGATGTTGACAAAGTTGGTAGTGTAGGTCACTTGTTTTCAATCTCTGTGGAGAAAGTGGAACATGGGGTGGGGTTTGCGGTGAATGCTGCCTAGCTGTTCAAATGCTTATGGGCTGTTGGGAGGGAAGAGGGGAGGTTATATCAATCCACTGCTTAAGCAGAACCTATGTGGAAGGATTTCAGGAGAGCAGCTGGCAGAAAAGGAGGAGGTGGTGTTTGGTTTTAAATTTCAGCTTCAGTACTTTTTGCTGTTTGCAATATAGCACTGGTTTCTTTGCTAAATAAGAACATATAACTTGTCTGGAGGAAGACTGCCAGGTGCTGCAGCTTGGATGCATTTTCAGGTGGCAGTGTGCCATTTGTTTTTAAAAGATGTATATGCAGGATACACATCACATGAAACATGAATAATCTGGTTAGAGATGTTGTTGTCTTCTCAAAATATTTAACATTAATCTAATGATGGGAAATGGAAACATAAGCAGTGGAAGTCAGTCTGGGGTTAGGAGATGTTAGTTTGGAGATCCTAGATTAGCCTATTAGTACTTTTAGACTGTAACTACATTTTACTTAAAATAATCTAAATACTTTAGTTTAAAAAAAAATTAATTTATATGTCTCATTTCTTAATTGTACACCAAAAACTGCTTTAGGTGATTTACATCAATGTTTCTCAACTTCGTCAAGTCAATTACCACCTAAGTTTAGCAAATATCACTCGAATACCCCTGGCCAGGCTCCACCCCTGACCCCACCCCCATAATAATAGTACTAATTGTAATGAAATTTCTTCCAACCATTTTTCTTATACACACAATATAATCTTATTAATATATAATGGTAACTGCAGAATTTAAAAAAGCACAATGTATGCACAGAAAATGTTAATTATCAATATAGTGCAAGATATAAATTCTCAAAACTGACACATTTCGATCATGAAATTGAAAATAAAATAATTTTTCTTACCTTTTGTCTGGTGATTTCATGAGTCTCTGGTTGTGCATCCAATATTTCTTTCTTTCTGCCTCCTGCATGCTTCCTTTCCTCCGGACCTCATTCCCTTCCCCAACCAACATCTCTCTCTGTCCCTCCATGAGTGCAACTTTTCCACCCTTATTGGCAACAAGTCTCCCTCTCTCTCTTTCTCTCTCTCTCACTGTCCATCTGTCTTGAGAGATCCAGGCATCTCTCCCATCCCCTCTACTGCCACATCTAACATTTCTCCCTCTCTCATCCCCAGGATCATGTGCAGCATTTTTCACCACTGGCCACCAGTCCCATGCCCATTTCTCCTTCTATCACCCCTCTCCAGCACCATGCCACATATCTCTCGCCATCACTATGACCAACATTCCTCCCCCATGCATCCCCTTCAATCTGTCTCTCTGTTCCTACTCCACCACCATATCCAACATTTCTCTCTCATCCTTCTATTCCCCAAGCATCTCTAACTCACTCCTCTCGCTATGCCCAATTATCTTTTCTTCCTTTCCCCATGTGCACCATCTCTTTCCCTCTCACTCGCACACTCAGGCTCAACAATTCTCCCTTTCTGTTCCCTCCCTTCTATGTCCAAAGTTAGTTCCCCCTTCCTCCCTCCCTTCTGTGTCCCATGTTCATGCCTCTCCCTTCTGTGTCCCGAGTTTGTGCACTCCTCCCACTCCCTGCCTTCCAGCCTTTGTTCAAAAATTGTGTCCCTACAATGTCCCAACATTCTCTTTTCAGCTCCCTCCTTTCACCATTTATCCCAGAAAGATCTTGCCTCCTTACTTATTCAAGCCGCACTCGCTCCTTTTGCCTTCAGCGGCACTTGTGGGGGGATGCACAGGCAGCAGTTAACATGCTGCTTGTGGCTGACCCACAAGCCTTCCCTCTGACGTCAGAGAGAAGGTTTCCAGGTCTGCTATGTGCAACATGTTAATTACTGCCTGCACATCCCCCCAAGTGCCACTGAAGGCAGAAGAAGCGAGTGTGGCTCGCACAAGGAGGTAACTGGGAATCCCTATCCCCCCCCCCACTGACGTCGGCTCTGACATCGGAGGGAAGCCCTGTGGGTCGGTTTGGGGGGAGGGTGGGCAGGGATCCCCAGCAGTAGCTTTAAGCGGGAAGGAGGCAGGCAGAAAGGGAATCCCTGGCGGTGGCTTCGACAGGCAGGCAGGGAATATCCTCTGTGGCAGCTAGGCTGCGTACCCCCAACAAGCGGCCCGTGTAGTGCGTGTTAAGAAACACTGATTTACATAACATCTGTTCTTTTTAAGTCAGAAAGTTTGAGCCCTACTCTGCTACTAATCTTTTTTTAATGCTCTCTGGCAGAAAACACCAAAACGGTTTTGGCCACATTACTATGTGTCACGTTAGGATAAAAACTTGGATTGAAAAATCTTGCAGTGCAAATTTAACCTGTAAACTGTATATTATGTATATTGGTATTAGACCCCTAGTATGTGTCGATTTGGGATAAAAATTTGTTTTGGAAAAACCATGCACTGTAACTATGGTAAATTGTACCTGCAAACTGTATATTATGTATATTGGTATTAGACCCCCTAGTATGTGTTGAATTGGGATAAAAGCTTATACTGTAATTATGGCAAATCATAACCTGTTAACTGTATACTATGTATGTTTAACCTGTGCTTTGGAGACAGGCAGGAGATATGCAGCCCGACTTGATTGGTGAAGTCTCTGACTGAGCCAGCGACGTCGGTACTCTTTCCCATAGCTATAGTAAGCTTTTGAGGATTGCCTACTCCTCGAGCCCCCTCCCCTCCAATTGTCAAGTTTTTTTTTCTGACCCGCTCCTTAACAGTCGCGGCTCTCTCTCCCTCTTAAAAAACAAAAACAAAAAACATTTAAGACTTGTTAGTCAGAAAACGTTTGCTTTATTGCCTTTAGGGCAGGCTGTGTAAAAAGAAAAGAAACTTCAGTGCATCGAGTGGAACATTCTCTCACTATTTCTGCAGGCACGAAGATTTCTTTACTTCTTCAAACCGCAAGTACTATTCTTCCCCAATTCACCACTGTAAATAAATAAATAAACTTTTTCCTTGTTCTGTGACAGCCGGTTGGGAAACCACGTTCTCGTATGGCGGTTGCTAGGACCGCGAAGACTCTTCAGGATGTCTGTGCCTTCAACAACGCTGCATACTGGCAAAGAAAAAATACCTGCAAAGCAGCTGACTTCTTCGGCTCCCTCCCCTCAGGGCCCCGCTTCGGTTCCGGTGGGGGAGGGTAGCGTAAACCCGCCAGAGCTGACAAATCATAAAGGTTCAGCCATGGCAGCGTTTACTAAGAAAGAGAAAGGGAAGAAGGGACTCCGGCGGTACAGAGGCAATCCATTCCCTCTCCACCGTCGGCAACGGCTTCAGTGAACAGCCTCACAGTGGCGTGTTCATTAAAGGGGATTTCTGTGGGCCCAGCTGCAGCCTCGCGTTCCTCCCCCCTGCTTTCCCTCACAGATTTGCCTGCGGCATTTGGACCAAGGTGGGTGAAGCTGACTTCCAAATCCAAATGGGTTGCTTCTTCGCTGGACATGGCATGGTCACAGGTACCTCCTAAACTGTTAGCCCTGTCTCCTTTTGGTATAAGCTGCTCCTCCTGATACTCAGTCCTTTCAATCCATGGCCAGTTTTTTCACCATTTTTCAGAAGTTTATGCAGGAGAGTGCAGGGTTTTTCCAACAACCAGTCCCTGCGCCCCTATTCCTGTTTTGGAGCCTCAACAGTGTCTTTCACCCCCACCAACTTAGGTACACATACCCCCTTATATAGATTGGAGTCCTTGGACTCCCATTTGTTCCTTTCCAACACAGGGGCCGTCATCTCCCAGGGAATGGCCGGACCAGCAGGAGTCTTTTCCTGAGGACTTAGAGGAACCTGACCAGCCTGTGCCCCAAACTGCTGTCATAGTGGAGCACTCTTACCCAAAGTTTTTACAAAAGGTATCTTCGCTTCTCAGTCTAACTCCAGATACAACTCCCTCAGGTAGTAAGGATTTCCAAACCATCCTTCAATCCTGTCAGTCTCCAGTAAAGGACCTTGTTGCCTTGCCAGTGCATCAAATCCTACAGGATCTTCAGCTCAATAATTAGCAAAAGCCATTGTCAATATCCAGGGCATCCAAGCGACTTGAAATTAAATATAAAATGCAGAAGGCACCTGGTCATGATTCCCTTTAGCTTCCTCACCATTCTATGGTTTCAGAGTCAGCCATTAAAGAGGGCAAGGCGTCCAGGTCCATCACTAATGCCCTCCTGGTAAGGACTGTCATCTCTTAGATTCTATAGGCCGCAAGGTCTACCAAGGTGCTATGCTCTCTGCCAGAATTATGGCCTACCAGCTCCAAATTTTGCATTTTCAACACTCAATCTTACAATAGCTGGAATCAACTTCACCTTAGTCCATTCCCAATTTATAGTTGGCTCTTCAAGAATCCATTTACCATCTAATCAAGACAAACTATGATGCCTAAGATATGATCACTAGGACAGCAGCTGTGGCCATAGCTGCCAGACGCACTGCATGACTGAAGGCATCAAATCTTAGGGAAGACCTTCATGATAGGCTGACGGATGCTCCTTGCTTGGGAGAAAGCCTTTTTGGCACAAAGGTGAAAGACACCGTTTCTCAACTGAAGGAGGATTCCTCAGCCAGTTGAGAACTTTCAGCAACTCCCTCAGATTAGTCTCACCAATTTCGTCACCCTTCTGCTAGTTATCCGAACATAAGAACTGCCATCTCTGGATCAGACCTTAGGTCCATCAAGTCCAGCGATCTGCACACGCGGAGGCCCAGCCAGGTGTACACCTAGCATTATTTTAGTCACCCATATCCCTCTATGCCTCTCGTAAGGAGATGTGCATCTAGTTTGCTTTTAAATCCTAGAATGGTGGATTCTGCAATAACCTCCTCTGGGAGAGCATTCCAAGTGTCCACCACTCGCTGCGTGAAGCAGAACTTCCTGATATTTGACCTGGACCTGTCCCCCCTTAGCTTCAGTCCATGTCCTCTTGTCCGTGTCACATTGGACATTGTAAATTTGTTTTCCTGCTCTATTTTGTCGATTTCTTTCAGTATCTTGAAAGTCTCGATCATATCCCCTCGCAATCTCCTTTTCTCTAGGGAGAACAATCCCAGTCTCCTCAATCGTTCCTCGTATTACAAGTTCTCCATACCTTTTACCAGCTTCGTCGCTGAACATACTAACTGAAACATGGTTACTATCAGAAGATGATCCAATAATAATTGACCTCCTACCAGACAATTTTAAAATCCTTACGCGTGGGAAAAAAAGGAGATCTAGCAATTATTCGTAAAGATGGGTTTGAGTTCGAACTATTAGATTCCAAAATGACCGACCAACTAGAAATTCTAGCCTGTAAAATTAGCAACCGTCATCTAGAAGAATCCCTATCATGCATATTATTCTATGTCCCACCAAAAAGCTGGCCAAAAGCCAAAGAAGACTTCTGTGCATTTGTCCTAAACAATTCACTCGGTTCTTCTTACAATATCATCGCAGGAGACATAAACTTACACCTAGATGAAGAGGACAATACAAACGCGAAAGAGTTTAAAAACTTTCTATCCCTACTCAATTACAACCTCCCTCTACCCACACAAACACATGAAAAAGGCCATCAGTTAGATATGGTAGCCATGTCCACAAAGGACATCCCAAACCCTGCCATCTCTATACGTAAAGGCACCTGGTGTCATGATATCTGGTCTGATCATTTTACTTATTATTTCAAGCTAATCTGGTCTTATTCTAAATCTAAAACACGCCCAATAATAAAAAGAGAACATCACACCAGAGGCTATATTAATCCAATAGATTTCTGATCACAATATGAATTGCAATCAGAGATAGAAGAAGGAATCAATTTCTGGGATCACTGGATGACAACCAGCACATCCAATTTAGATAAAATCACCCCTATACGCAATAGCAAAAGCAATGCAAATAAATATAACAAATGGTTTGACACCGAACTTCTAAAACTGAAACAACTAGCTAGACAACTAGAAAGAACTTGGAAAAAAACAGGAGAACTAACAGACCGTAACAAATGGAGAGCTAACATAAAAATCTACAAACAAATGATAAAAGACAAACGTAAAGCATTCTACTCAATTAAAATCAATTCATCTTGTAATGGTTCACAAGGAATCAATACAAAAGAACTATTCAACCTGATCACAAATTTGTTTGATGCCACTCGCTACACCACACCCACATACAACTCTAAGTTACTCTCTGCAAATGACTTAGCACTACACTTCGATTCGAAAATTAAAAACCTTAGAATTCATTGTTCAACAAACGACCCTAGTGATCATCCTATACCTATCACCCAAGGAAATGATACACCGGCAGACATGATCTGGAGCTCCTTTCAAGATTTAAAGTGGAACAATTACAACAGACTATATAACAAATACTCTAAATCCTATTGCGTTCTGGACTCATGCCCCCCAGAAATCATGAAAGCGGCACTTTTAGTATTTAAACTATCGTTGATGCAATATTTGGCTCATAACCTAAAAACTGGGAAGTTCCTCTCTAATAATGGTCACATAATAATAACCCCAATTCTAAAAAATCAAAAAGAATCTTCAGCTATAATATCCAACTACAGACCAGTAGCATCCATTCCGTTTATTGTAAAAATTATGGAGGGATTGGTACACACCCAACTGATGGATTATCTGGATCAGTTCTCTCTCCTACATGAAACTCAATCCGGTTTTAGACCGTTATTCAGTACTGAGACAGTAATTGCAGCTATTTTAGACAATCTGCGCCTACTGTTTAGTAAGGGTCTTAATGCCCTGGTTATGCAATTCGATATGAATTCTGCCTTTGATCTAGTAGACCACGGGAAACTGCTGCAATGCCTAGACGCCATTGGTATCAGGGACGAGGTGCTGAATTGGTTCCGTGGCTTCCTTATGTCCCGCACTTATCAAGTACATTTTAATTATGAACTTTCAGATACCTGGAGCAATCCATCCGGTGTGGCACAAGGGTCTCTGCTATCTCCATTGCTCTTCAACGTCTTCATGTCCTCACTAGGCACGCAACTAACCCAGTTAGGGATAAAACTATTTAGTTATGCAGATGATTTTACGATCATCATCCCATTCGTTAATTCTATCTCTGAAACTATTCCTAAAGCTTCAGAAGCCATAAACGTGACTACTGTAACATCGCCTATTTAGCAATTTCCCAAAAGAACATGCAGCGTTTACAATTGATGCTAAATGCAGCGGTCAAACTGATCTTTGGGCTGAGGAAGTTTGACCACGTGACACCCTACTACCGGCAGCTGCATTGGCTGCCAATGGACGCGCGCGTAAAGTTTAAATTTGCCTGCTTCTGCTTCAAAGCACTACACGGACTTGCCCCTAAATATATAACTGACCTTTTTGTCTTCTCAGCCAACAGACACAAGAGAAGCTCACATTCCAACTTCGTTTCCCCCCCAGTGAGAGGTTGTAAACTGAAAAAACACCATGAACATCTTCTCTCGCACCAAGCAGCATCATGGGGTAAAGACCTAGAACAATTGCTTTCGCCCACTACTTATGAGGAATTTAGGAAATGTCTGAAAACACACCTGTTCCTAAAGTATCTAGACAACTGATCCTCTCTTCTCTCTCCCCTCATTGCACCCAGGTGGCCCACACAGGTCTGGTTTCTACCACTTCTGGATCTACTGGATGCACCCCCAGTATCCTTGGCAACCATCCATCTCTTCTGTCTCAACACAATGGCCAGCTGTTACATCCCAATCTCCACAGTCTGAGTCTCACATCATGGAAATTGAGAGCTCACTTCTAACGGATCTCCCGCTTTCCCAATCTGTGAAAACAGTTCTTGCAGCACTACGACCTGCTACGCAGAAATCATATGCAGCAAAATGGAAACGTTTTTCAGCATGGGCTCAGGATCATGGTTTACAACCACTCCATTGCCCGCTGGACCATGTCTTAACATCTGCATTTGTCTGATTCAGGGCTCAAGACGAACTCTGTCAGACTTCATTTATCAGCAATTTCAGCATACCATTCATTGATCAACAGTAAACCAATCTCACAACACCCTCTCATGGCACATTTCCTGAGAGGTCTCAACAATCTTAGATCTCCATTGAAAACCCCTTTTCCAGTGTGGGACCTCCAATATAGTGCTAGATCAATTGATGTCCGAACCCTTCGAACCACTGGTGCTGCCTCTCTCACCTTCCTTTCCTGGAAGACAGTCTTCCTGGTAGCGCTCACGTCAGCCAGAAGAGAAGTGAGTTTCAGGCCTTAGTTACGTACTATCCGTACTTGCAATTTTTTCCTAACAAGGTACAGCTACGAAATCATCTTACCCAAGGTGGTTTCGGATTTCCATCTCAACCAAACCATCACTTTGCCTTCATTTTTTCCATCTCCACATGCCTCTGAGGCAGAAGAAAAGCTTCATTCTTTGAATTGCAGAAAAGTACTGCTTTTTTTTACCTCAAAGCTACTTCTCATCTCAGGAAATCCTCTCAATTATTCGTGTCTTATAATCCACCCACATGTGGTCATCCTGCAACTAAGAGAGCGCTTTCAGCTTGGATCTCACGTTACATACATTTTTGCTACACAAGAGCTTATCTACAACCTCCTGATTCTGTTGGGGCCCATAGACTACGTGCTGCAGCAACTTCCATTGCAAACTTGAGGTCCATACCAATCCAGGACATTTGCAGAGCAGCTACCTGGTCATCTGGACATACTTTTACTAAGCATTACTGCTTAGACCAAGGCTTGGTTCAAGATGTTCGCTTTGGACAATCAGTTTTATTTAACCTCTTTCCACCTCCTTTATGCTTCTTCAGTTTGGGACTCGCCAATCAAGTGGGCCTGCATATCCCCTGCCTGTCTATGGAAAAAGCAAAGTTTCTTACCTGTAACAGGTGTTCTCTGTTGACAGCAGGGGAATGCAGCCACACTTGCCGACCCGCCATCCCCTCATCTCTTTTGCTAGAGAATAAACTGACAGTTGGCGAGGAGGGGGGCTCAAGGAGTTGGCAATCCTGCACATGCTCAGTAAGCTCAAAAGCTTGCTATAGCTATGGGAGAGAGTACCAATGTCATTGGCTCAGTCAGAGACTTCACCAATCAAGTGTGGCCGCATTCCCCTGCTGTCTATGGAGAACATCTGTTACAGGTAAGCAACTTTGCTTTCTGAGCTCCTTGGGGAGAACAGGATAGAAAAGGAATTAAATAAATAAATCTACAATAAAACATCATAAGTATACATCTTGTTAAAAAAAAAAATTTTTCACATAACCAATTTAAAAGAAAATATGAAAGCATCAACCATTAAAGTCATAAAAATACATTGCACAAACTCAAGACTACAAAATCCACAGTTAAAACAAAAATCATACATAAAGGCACAGTACAAATTACCAAACCCTTTCCTAACATCTGGTTTTTTTTTTCTTCCCCCCTATGGGTTATATAACATACTTAGTCAAAATTTAACAGTTGCAAGGGTCCAAGTTGAATTTGGCCTTCTTTACTGTAGCAGTTGCAGGAGGTGGAGACAAATGCAGGTGGGCATTGCTGCTTCCCTCTGGGCCTACTTAACCTAACTATGGCCTCGACTATGGCCATTCCCTCCTGGTGTGCCCCCCCCCCCCACACACACACAAGCTCTCTTCCATCTCACTTCCACTTGGGTGGGATTATGGATTTTAAGGTGGCTCTGACACTGGAGGAGTGATGTTAAGGAAGTGGGGGGGGGGGGACATCATCCTTTAGACTTTCTCACAGTTCCTGTTTGTTAAGGTTTTGCAGTTAATGTTCATACAAGGCAAAAACTCTGTATTTAAATGTTATGGGCATTCCTGGCACTTAAGAGAAAGCGTTTGTGCATTTAACACTGAGCAGCGGTAGGAGCAGAATGAAGTTAGCTCGATCTCTGGGGATTGCATAAACAGTCACTTGTTTTCTGTTGCTGTTCCTTAACTGCAAGGAACAATCTCCACCCTTTTCCTGCACCCAAATATGAATGCCTGCATTTAGTGCATACTAACCACAGCATTAAATACCGGACAGTTAAAAGTACTATGTCAATGCATACTAAAATCCCTGTTAAGCAACTAGCGCAGCTTAATAACTAGGTCCCTTATTGATTAGACATCTGGTATCCATTCTCTAAAGCTAATAGTGAAAAGTTTTCTAGCATTCAGTGATATTCTTACATTGCCATCAGTTTGGTTTTTCATATCTTTTCTCTGTTTAGGACTCAGAACAGTACATAAGAACATAAGAATTGCCACAGCTGGTTCAGACCAGTGGTCCATTGTGCCCAGCAGTCCGCTCACACGGCGGCCCTCTGGTCAAAGACCAGCGCCCTGAGACTAGCCCTACCTGCGTACATTCTGGTTCAGCACTCCTGGAGGGTGTTTTCCTCTATAACAGCCTCCGGAAGAGCATTCCAGTTTTCTACCACTCTCTGGGTGAAGAAGAACTTCCTTACGTTTGTACAGAATCTATCCCCTTTCAACTTTAGAGAGTGCCCTCTCGTTCTCCCTACCTTGGAGAGGGTGAACAACCTGTCCTTATCTACTAAGTCTATTCCTTTCAGTACCATGAATGTTTCAATCATGTCCCTTCTCAATCTCCTCTGTTCAAGGGAGAAAAGACCCAGCTTCTCTAATCTTTCACTGTACGGCAACTCCTCCATCCCCTTAATCATTTTAGTCGCTCTTCTCTGGACCCTTTCAAGTAGTACCGTTTTCTTCTTCATGTATGGCGACCAGCACAGTAACTTTTCTCTAGCACCGTGGAGTTCAATATTGCCACCTGGGTCTGTCAGAAAGTGCTGTTTTCATTTTGGAACAGGTGGCAAAATTAGGCATGTATATCATTCATGAATGTGTGCGCCCTCCTGTGGTGACAAAAAGTTCTGTAATATATTGTAGATTATGCTGTTCTGGTTGAGTGCAGCTACTCCTTTCAGAATTCAAAATTCTGTGCAAAAATTAGCAAATTCTGCAAGTATATTTGTCAAAATTTAAACTATGTTTGCTTAATTATTATTCATATTCCATTTATAACATTTGAAATTGCCAAAGGGAAATTTGATAGTAAAGGGGTCGCAAACCAATCGGTACACGATCGGTTTGCTTTGTCAATCTAGCCCTATGAGTCTGTTGATTAATTTGGGCTGGTTACTTAGACAGGTTTTGGATGTTATTAACAGAATTTTATAACTAATTCTATGGTCTACTGGTAGCCAATGTGCCCAGCAATTGCTTACTTTCTGGACACTCTTATTTTTGTAAGGGATTTGTCGAAATTGCTTACTTTTTGACTCTGTGCTCCAACGCACACATTATTGTCACATAGCTTAAAGAGTGTCTGTGACTAAGCACATCCTTGCTCATCATCCTGGAGTTTGAGTGCTGCAAATGGATCGTATCCTTCCTTGCCTTTTACCTCCTGGAGGCCAGATGAGAAAATGCTGGTCCCGAAGAGTCCCGGAGCAGCTCCGTTGAGGCTGACAGCCCAAGAAAGGGATCAGGGATATTGAGAGCTTAAGGGGTGGTACAACAGCTTGCATTATATGTTCTGACTGTTTTCTGGTAGTACATCAAAATGCAGTTCCGGAAATCTGTCTTGTTTTATTATTTTATATTTCTCTGCATTCCTTCAGGGCATTTTATTTTAAGAATTTGGGGGGCTGTGGATGAGTCAGGGATCAAGGAGCATTTCTTGAGGCTTGCACTTTTATCAGGGTAGATTGATCCATTCCTAGTTTTACATGGTTGCATGCAGGATTTGTAGTTCTGATTTCCCTAAGGAAGGAAAAAAAGACCAGTTCTGTTCATGCAGCAGAGTAAAAACCAGGAACAAATCAATCTGTTGGGAACATCTGTGTGCAAAGTAGACTGCAGTGGAACAGAAAGTTGCATGTATTGAAACAAAAAATAATTGTTTGAATGAATAATAAAATAAGCCAGAGTGCTGATCTCTCAAATAAAAACCTGTGGCCTTTATCAGGTAAAGGAGTGATGGAGAAGTGAAAGGGAGGGAAAGAGGAGAATATAAGGGCGAAGAAGATACCTATGTTGTGGACAGCAACTGTTAATAGCAAAGGGAAAGATCCTTGAGCTAAGAATGAGAAATTAAATAAGGTAAATATTTTATTCACACAATTTCCAAAAAGCATCTTTATAAATGTTGACTAAATTTATATATTGTGAATATGTTGTATCCACGGTTTTGCTGTGCATCAAGAAGCCATCTGGCCAAGTAAATGAATTGGTAACTATTAAAGATCTTGAGCTTTGTCATAAGATAAAGGAGTAAACAAATCATCCTCAAGAATCCAATCCCTTATATGTCTTAACATTTAATAGCGTGTGGAGTCCATTGACTATATTTGTAACATCATAATAATTGTAATGTATGTATTTATTTATTTTTAGGTTGGTAGAATATCTTACACATCCAGGGGAGGGAGGGGGGAGGGAAAGATATTTTGTTTATTAAAATACGTAATTATAATATTATAATTACATAATTTGTCTTATTGTAGTAATTTGGTAAGAGGGGGGAGAAAATGATTGTTCTAAGTATAAATTGTATGTTTAATAATGTGTTTTATGAAATATTTATGTTCAGATAATTGTAATGCATTGTCAAAGTTTAAAAATCAATAAAGATTTATAAAAAAAGAAAAATCAAAAGACAACTTTGGTTTTTTTAACATGCCCAACAAAATTTTGTAATTATTGTTCTAAATTTTTTTAACCAATGTAATGAGGTTCCAATCTCTGTATCTTTGTTACATAAGTGGTGGTGAAGTTTAATTCCAAATAGAACATATGATAGTATTATACAAAAATGGAGTGATGAGTTGGGGACTCAAATTTCACTTCAAGATTTTAGTCAAGCTATTCATTGATTGCCTAAAATTATTAAGGGTTATGTTTGGAGGGAATGTACGTATAGAATTTTACATAGAGCATATTTCTCACAAGTGCAAGCATTCCTATTTGTATTAAATGTGAGAAAGCTCAGAATACATTATCTCATGTGTTGTGGCAATGTCCTCTTAAGTCATTCTGGTCTACCATCCTATTATATCTAGGATCATTGTGGGATAGTCAATTAGTGAAATCCCCAAGGGGGGTGTTATTTGGTAAAGCTGCTGCTTGTGGGATATATGGACAAGCTAGATGCATTTTATTTCAAAAGGCATGCATGATGCATGATTTTGCAATATTGGTTACAGAAAGATCCTCCTAGTTTATGGCATTGGAGGAACCAATTCCATCTTTTAATTTTATTTGAATTTGGGGATGTTTGTAAGTTTCCAAGACGTACATGTTTCTTTTTGGGATCCATATATTCAAAATCTTTCATCTAGAGCGCGAAGTATGATTATTAATATTTTACATTGAAGCTTTGGAAATATTTATAACATTGCAATACCAGGTAATATGTGTCATCTTCCGTTCGGTGGGGAGGGGGGAGAATTGGGGGTGCAGGGGTAGGATAATAATAGGTCATATAGAAATGTATATTGAAAGAATGATAAATTTCATATTTTATTTAATTTGATTAATTACTTCAATACAATGTGAATAGGAAGGGGGGAAGTGGGAGAAGGTTGAAAAGGAAGTGGGGGGCAGTAGGGGGTTGATATGGGTTATATGGAAATATATTTTGGAGGAATGTTAGAAATATGTATGAAAATATCATAATTGTGAATCTATTTGAAATGAAAATCTATTTGATTTATATTATATTTACTTATTTCCTTCAATAAAATGTTATAAAGTAAGGATCTTCAGCTTATGTTTATTTTACTGACTTCATTTCCAATTTTGCTTTCAGATACCGATTTAACGGAGCCCCAAATTGCTGTGAATTGTGGAGGGGAAGAATAATTGGAACAGAGCAGGAAATAATTGGAAAAGATATCCTTCAATCTCTACATGGCTGGAGAAATTTTGCATACCTCTCCGTAGTCCTTTCATAACTTGGATAACGGGAATTGATTCTTCTTTTTGCTGTGTTAGGGGGGAAAAAGACAAACCATATTAAGCAAATAGTGCAAGACTGCCATGAATCTTCAGGCTCAGCCAAAGGTATCAAACAGGAGAACAGGGAAGCGCATTACCTTCTTTAATGAGCAGGGCCAGGTGGCACCAGTGAAAGAGGATCAGCAGCTGAAGGAAGGTCAGCTTTACGGGGCAAGGGTCTTCCAGACTGCCGAGCAGCCAAAAGCAGACAGAGTGACCTCCAGTGCTCCTAATAGCAACTTTGCCCTGCTCAATTCTGTCATATTTTCACAGAACCGAGGTGAACAAATGAGACTTTCCCAGCAGGTGCCTGCAGACAAGTGGCAAAGCTCGGTAATGGTAAACCGGTTACCGGAGAGGAGTGAAGCTAATTGGCAGAGTCAACCTTCAGGGATGTGGAACCATAATATGGTGGTCTGTGGTGGAAGCCAGAAGACTCATGTACCGAGTTTCTACAACCACCACGAAGCTATGAAAAGGAGCCAGGAGAAAGGAATGGGCATGCAACAGCTGGATATGTATGGGGACGCTGTCCAGCAGATGATGTCACAGAAGGCCCAGCTGGAGCAGCAGGCCTTGGTTAGGCAACAGGCTCATTTGAACTCCATTCTTCAGGCACAGAAACAGCAGCAGCAGCAGAATCAGACCCTCTCACTACAGCCTTTCCAGCTTGCATTTGGCCACCAAGGTCAAAAGCAAGGGCTCCCTCTTCCAGAGTTGTTCCACGTTTTCCAGGAACCGCCATCAAATCCAGCTTTTACCACTCAACCCAAACAATCTCTTCCCCAGATGCAGCTCTTCGAAAACTTCTATCCAGCGCAACAGCAACAGCAGCAACAGCAACTGGTTGTGGCGACTGCACAAGCCTTTAGCGTACAGCAGGTTGCATCCGTGGCACAGTCGCATGGCAATGCGCAGCACCCAGTGCATATGGTGGGCCAGTTCCAGCAAGCCCCCACTGAAATGAGTCAGCAGGTGCTTAACGCCATGGCAGAACAGAATCGGCAGACGCTCTTAACGAAGGCCCAGCCAAGAAGATCAAGAAGACTCTCCAAGGAAGGTATTCCACCACCATCGTCTACCGGAGGGGTGCCGGCTTCTAAACCTGGAGAGGAACAAGCTGATAATCCATTCATGCATCCTTGGCAGGAGCAACGTGGGCCCCACTTGCATCATCAATCAGAAGCCCCGAGCTACCAAAAGGCCAATTATGAACAGACTCAGAAAGAGACTCCGCTTGGTAACCACCAGAGTGAACACAGTAGCTATCACCAAAGTCAGGCTGAAACAGCAAAGTTGTCATTGTGCCAGAATGGGAGGGGGGGAGAGAAACAGGTAGCTGTGGAAGAAAACACTTTGAGATGTAGTGATGTTGGTGTGGGTAGCAGTATTACTGGGGGTGTGATCCAGAGCACACGGAGAAGACGGAGAGTTTCGCAGGAGGCCAACCTGCTGACGCTGGCTCAGAAGGCAGTCGAATTGGCTTCTCTTCAGGTAAGAAGCCCATTTTCTGTGTGTGAAACTGGCTATACACATGGAAAATCCTTTTATAAAATTAACCACACATGTCTGTATTTGCATAACTCGTTAATGGCCTTAAAGATAAATGCAATGTAGGAGTAGTCTAGTGGTTAGAGCAGCAGGCTATGAAACAGAGAGACCAGGTTTCAAATGCTATTGACACTCCTGCTGGCTTTGGGCATGCTACTTAACCCCCCACTACCTCAGGCATAAACATGGATTGTAAGCTCTCGGGGAACAGGGAAATCCTACTGTACCTGAATGTAATTCAATTTGAACTACCACTGGAAAGGAGTGAGTTTAAATAATACAACATTAATTTTTATTCTAATTTTCCAGAGACTAGCTGTATTAAAATTTAAAAGACTTTTTTTTATTAAGTTGCCATCAGAATAATCCAGAACAGTTAAAGTTGTTGTTGGGGTTTTTTTTTAATGCATTGGGTCTCTACTTTTGATGTTTACATCTTAAGAAAACTTCACTAAGTTCTTCCTCATATTTTTCATACCATCAGGGGGTCTATTGCAAATTTTGGTATCATCCACAAAGAAGCAAATCTTACTGGTCAGCCCTTCAACAATATCGCTTACAAAAATGTTAAAAAGAACAGGCCCAAGAACCGAACCTTGAGGCACACCACTATCAACAGCCCTTTCCTCAGAGTGATCTCCATTGACCACTACCCTCTGTCGCCTTCCACTCAACCAGTTCCTGACCCAGACAATCACTTTGGGGCCCATACCGAGGGCACCTGTTTATTCATTAGACATCTGAATGGAACATTGTCAAAGGCTTTGCTAAAACCAAAATTGAACACATCTAGCACTCTCCCTCTATCCAGTTCTCTGGTCACCCAGTCAAAGAAATTAATCAGATTTGTCTGACAAAAACCTGCCTCTAGTGAATCCATGTTGCCTTGAGTCCTGTAATCTGTTGGATTCCAGTAATGTCTATTAATTTTCTTACCACAGAAGTCAGACTTACTGGCCTGTAGTTCCTTACTTTCACTAATGTAGAGGGACCACATCTGTCCTTCTACAATCCTCTGTTACCGCTCCTGACTCGAGAAGTATTAAAAAGGTCAGCCAGTGAAGCCACCAGAACTTCTCTAAATTCTTTTAGTACCCTCGGATGTAAACATCTGGCCTCATCGCTTTATCTACCTTTAGTTTAGCGAGCTCCTCATGAACACAATCCTCTAAATTATCAGTCCAGGTCCAGTCCTGTTGGCTTTTGTTTTCTACGGTTCTACTCTTGGCACTTCAGCTGTGAACACAGAACAGAAATATTTATGAAGCAATTCAGCCTTGTTATCAGTTTCTAAGTATTACGCCTCTTCACCTTTGAGTCTCACAATGCCACTTTTGCAATTCTTCCTATTACTAATATATCTAAAAAATGTCTTGTCCCCCTGCTTTACTGTGTCTGCTATTTTTTCTTCCATTTGCATCTTTGCTTTCCTGACTACTCGATCAGCCTCTGAACTTTTCCAGATATTTTTGCCTGTCTAACTCTTTCTGCGATCTTTTGTCGTTTGTGAAAGCTAATCTCTTTTTCCTTACCTTCTCAGCTACTAATTTTGATAATGAAAGCAACCTTCTTTTCCTTTTTCTTACTAAATGGTTTGTTGCCCTTACAATAGCTCCTTTCAGTTTTGCCCACTGGTTTCCTTCTTCTTTCAGATATTCCCATCTGAACAAAGTTATTAGTTTTTTTAAAGTTTAAAACCTTCACTTTTGAATAAGCCCTCTCTATACCTGCCTTAATATTAAACCACTCAGAAAGGAAAAAAGACAAAATACCACTGTACACATTAGTTGGGAAAAACCCCCCAACAAAAGTGGGAGTTTTTTTCCACAGAGCTTTTGTTTCCCTTTGGCGGGCGTTTCAGGCTGGGTTTGCTGAGCGGGCCAATTGTCTCAAAGTATGGGCAGGGTCGTGCCACTTTAGGACACCTGTTTTGGTCTTGCCCTGTTATCTAACGTTTCTAGTTTCGGGTGTGGGCTTTTCTTGTGTATCTGCTGCCCTCTTTGCCTGTCTGCTCCCCTCAAATTGCACTATTCTAGGTCGAGGGTGAGGGGATCTACCCAATGGTCACCGACTTCTGGTGTCTAAGGCCCGACTCTTGGCTAAGAAAGTGATCTTGGTGTACTGGCGAGTAGCTGCTCCTCCTCCTGTGGGCCAATGGATACATTTTCTTTTCGAACTGTCCATGCTGTAGCGGCGAGCTGTATCGAGTAGGCTACTGGGTGGGTGGGACAAGTTTCAGGCTATTTGGGAAGTGTACTGGGCCTCTTTGCCGCATCAGGCAAGGAGCCTACTACTGAACTCGTAATTCCTCTTTGGGGGAGTCTCTGGACCTGCTCTTCTTCTCTTTTGTTCTCGTCTTTGTTCCTCTCTATTTCTTTTCCTTATTCTGTCCCATTTCTGTCTCTTTGATAGTTAGGTCAGGCTTCACACTGTCATTTATACACCAGCATACTTCTAGGGTCACACATACACACTGGGGTGCGGGGGGAGGATTGGGGAGGGTTTGGTGGGTGATAATGGAAAAAAATTTATGTTGAGCATTGGGTGCTGGACATTTTCCCCATAGTGAGTACTGATCATTGTTGTTTCCCTTTGGTGTCTTGCTCATATGCTATGATGCACTTTTTTGTTGTTGTATATTTCTGGAATTTTGTCTTTCGAGCATTTTGTGTTTGCTCTGAGTGCTGATCTTGTTTATTGCTTGTTTACCTGTTGCTCAATAAAGAGATTATAAAATAAATAAATAAAAATGGGACTCCCAGCCACTCAAATCAAATATTTCCAAAACTACTGTAAAGCGCTCTGAAAGATGCTAGCACCATTGATCACAAACAGAATCTAAACATTTCTCATCCTGCTTAAATACAATATCACCCCCTATTGCTAACAAACTGATGTGATTCTCTATCCCTAAATATAATTTTAAATCAAAAAAACTTTGAATGGAACATAAGATTAAAGTGAGTCTATCATCCATCATATCTTCTATTTCTCATATTATGACGTCCCTAAACATGGTGCCTAAACCGTCAAAAACGCTTCAGCACCCTGTTGCTTCTTTTAAACACACTCGTCATCCCATACTGACCAATCTCTGATGAGCAGGGCTGGCCAATGGTGAGCGGCCGTCATGAAAACAACCAATGGCAGTCAATATGCCCTGACTCATTATTGGTACCGGCTCTAATGTAACCTAACCAGCTTCCACACAATAAAGCTCTCATACCTGCAACTCGTAATCCCCTCCCACATCAAAAGCCAAACATGACTTCCACTAATCCATCTTACTGTCTAATGCCAATCTTTTTTTTTTTTTAATTGGAAATGTTTATTAAATATGCCATACACAGCAAAAAGGAATACCATCATAGTATAAAAAGAAATACATCAAATGGAACAAGCAAAATGACAGCATTCCTAGAACAATACAAAACAGTAATCAAACCCCATCCCCACGCCCCCTTACCAAGAACATCACCAAAAACACAGTAATCACATTGACCAGAGATCTCTAATGCCAATCTTCACGCTCATAAACCGACAGTAACATTCCCTTACCAATCAATTTTTCACATATTGCTACTCAATCACACTGCCAAAAACTTATTCATTCACTTGCATACTATTCCCAACCATACCATATGAACACACTCCAAATCGGACAATTGAATAGAAGTGGTGTTTGTAGATTAGCACAAGTATTTTGGAGCATTATATACTGCTTTCCAGACATTGCCCCCTTTTCCCATTTGTGTAGAGGTATTTTGTGATTACCTAAGGGCTTATACTCACCCTATCCCAATGATTCCAGTTTAAAGCCCTCTTCAGAAGGTTAGCTAGTCTTCTATTGAAGACATTTCTTCCTTTCTTTGATAGATGTACACCATCCCTGATCAGCAGCTCTTGGAAAATTATCCCATGGTCCAGGAAGCCAAAACGCTCTCAACACCATCCATATAAGTTAATGTTCCAAGACTGTAACCCTGGTTCTTAGAATTTTTTTTATACTGGTCTCCTCCTTTTTCTCTCTAGCCTCATCAATCACATTGTATGTTACATCTTGAATGTTAACAGTCATCTATCCAAAATTTCTGGGTCCCTCTCCACAGTAAGGTTCGCCATGAAAATATTTATTATATTTCCTTTAGCATGATAACCCTGTTTGTTTTGAAATGATCTACCATGGACCTGCGATTAGAATCTTAGTATAAGAACTCTATAAGATGCTTGATTTTAGGCTGTCTATTGGACCTGGCTTTAATGGTTAGCTGTATTTCCAGTGCTGGCTGAATAATGACACTTTGCTTGGGTGAACGGAAAAACAGAAAAATAAAGGCGGATAAGACCATATGGCCTTTTCAGCCTGCCTATTCATACCATCTATACTATCCCTTCCTCTCTCTTGAATATCCTATGTACCTGTCTCAAGCTTTCTTGAATTCAGATACAGTTTTCATCTCTACCATCTCAACTGGGAAGCTTTTCATGAATTCACCACCCTTTCCATGGAACAGTCGATATGATCTAGGTTTCTTTTGTTTTTTTTTCCTTCCTAATGACCCTGAGATATTTGCTGTTCTGTGTGTTTAATATTTTATTGGAAACCACATAGGTATCTGATATGTGGTCTGTCAAGTGAACAAATATATTTCTTCCTTAGTTTCTGGAGAAGGGAAAGTGTCTTTTAATGTTTAAAGATGTATTTGCTACATAGAAATTCACTTGAAGAATGTCCGAACCACATGCAGAAGATTTCATAACTACTGAAGGAAACTTGGTATCAGGAAATGTTCACACATCTTTTGAACCTCTTTTAAATGTGAGAACCTGTTTGAAATCCACTGTGTTCAGGGCACTTCTGTATATTCCAGACCCTGGTCTGGTGGAGGAATAGGTTGACCCCTCCTGAATATCCAGGATAAGTAACCTAGTTGTACTGTGTGTATTGCTCTTCTGTAACCTGCTGGTTTTTGTGGAGAAATGTTATGATTTGATTTCTAAAACTGAAACTCTCATTCATCACTGTTGGCCACTTTCTATTACTTTGACTGGAGATTTTCGGTTGATCATGTAAAAAGAGGGAAAAGCTAAACTTTGACTACTTGTCAAGGTTGCCCTCTAGTGGCCAGCTGGATTGCCTCTGTTTCCACTCCCAGGAGACTGTGTTCAGCGTTGATTAGTGCAGTGCTTCTCAACCCTTTCCAGGATGCACATCTAGCTAGTCAAATTTAGAGGAGAACCACAGTGAATATGCATGAATGGGATTTGCATTTATTGGAGAACCATGGTACACAAATCTACCTCATGCATATTAACTGTGGTAATCCTGCAAATCTGACTGTCGGTCAAGCCTGCAGGAGAGGGTTGAAAAACAGTGCACTGTTCCCTTCCTGCACACGTATGCTGATTTATATTGAGTGGGTTTCTAAACAAGCAGTGGCAGAGAGCCAGATAAGAGGAGGCAGAAAACCCACAATTAATATCTCCTACTGGGAAAGGTAGGGGGGGGGAGCAGAAAACAAGAAGCAGACAATGGAAATGGGAAAGGAAATGAAAAGAAGAAACAGATGCATATGCAAAAGAATAAAATGTAAAAAATAACAGCTTCAAACAGTGCATCTATTTCCCATATCCGAAAAGTGTTTGTGTGCTTCTGTGTTTTTAGGATAAGGAGCCTAGAGAGGAGAAACAGAGAAACCCACCATCTAAAACCAGTATGGAGGATTCTCCACCTTCCAAGAGAGCCCGAGAAGACAGTGACTTGACTCCTCTCATCATTCCTGTGTCAGTGCCTGTGAGAAAAATAGATTTGCCGGACTTTGGACAGCAAAAGAGCGAGGAAGGGCAGTCGCAGAGAATTTCTGCCTATGACCGAGGCCCGCAGGAATCGGAACCCACTGTGATAGTTACTCGGCAGAGGTCCAGTCGCACAAATATTATGGAATCATCAGCACAGGTAGGCTAGGATGGGGACAATGTTTCATGTTTATTAAAATTTGATGCAAACGCTTATAATATTAATTTCAAAGCGAATTACATATATATAAAAATCTGGATAACAAAAAAACACTTAATTATACGTACAAGGACAAATTTATTGACAGTCTTACAGAAACAAGAGGAGAGAGGGTAGAACTACAAAATGTTAGAGAGAGGCAACATTGAAGGGTAACATAATAGGATGGGGAAGAAAGGAAAGAGCAGAATGCTTAAATAAATAAGTGGAAATAATAATAACTTTATTCTTTTATACCGCCATAACCAAAAGTTTTAGGTGTAAAAAGAGCTGGACAGTCAGCGAAATACAATAATACAGTAAAAAATACAAATATTTGTAAAATAGAATTTCAATAATAAAACTCACTAAGTAATAAACTTATCGAACAAAGAGGTCTTAATTAATTTCCGAAAACTGCAATAGAATAACATAGCTTGCTGAATACATTTACCTAACCAAGATTGTTGCCTACCAGCTTGAAATTCTAGGGTCCTATCTACACCCATTAATTTTTGGATAAGCAAATAAGTAGAAGTTTCTAGTTTCTCTTGATGGTCTATGCAACACAAAATGAGGAAAAAGGTAAGCTGGAGACAATCCCGATATTGGCTTAAAGCAGATACAGGAAAGTTTGAATAATACTCTTGCCTCCAAAGGCAGCCAATGAAGTAAACAATAATATGGACTAATATGGTCATTCTTTTTTAAACCAAAAATTAATCGAACAGCTGTATTCTGAATTATCCTTAATTTCCTTAGAATTTTTTTGGGTGCTCTAAATTTTTTTGGGTGCATTGTAAACCGCTTCGAACTGTTTGTGGTATTGCGGTATACAAAAATAAAGTTATTATTATTAAATAGATGATGTTCCAATAGTCTAAAATAGATAAAACTAATACCTGCACCAATAGTCTGAACGATAAAGGAAAGGAAGTCTGCAATAATGTTATCAGCGAAAAAGAAATTAATTTTCAAAAGCATCTTTGTAAAGAAAAGTTTTCAGTGAACTTTTAAACCTGTCTAGTATAGATTCTTCTCTAATATATCTAGGGAGTGAGTTCCATAACTGTGGTGCTGATGACTGAAAAAATCTCTGCCCGTCTCGTGCTGATAATTTTTAGAGAAGGTATGGAAAAGAGATTTTGATCAATGAGCTTGTCTGTCACTATCTCTGGTTCTTTTATCAGCTCTGAAGGCCTGCTGCTCAAAGCTAATGTTAGCGCTAAAATGGGGTTAGCTCGCATGTCGTTGCAAGCCGCATGGACATGGAAATCATTAGTGTAGGCTGCATTCAAATGAGGTCATTTTATTTAATTCTCAAGTGCGTTTGGTGCCAGAAACTTAATGCCAGGTCTGGGGCGGTGTTGGAAGGTTTGCTTGTGAGAAGAGGTGCCTAGTGGCACCTCTTCCCTCCCTTCAACTCAACCACCATGCCCTATATGGGCTACCACCTCAATTGAAGAAAAAAAAAAAAAAAAGACCTGGTGATCTATTGGATTCTCAGTCCCTGACCCCCCTTCCTAGTCTTAATAAATAAAAGTCCTGGTAATAATAATAATAATTTTTATTTTTGTATACCGCCATACCTGAAAGTTCTAGGCGGTTTACAACAATAGACTACAAATACATACAATGCAATATAAACAGTACAAATGCAAACATCAGATTTGAAGTTCTGAAGGACCTACATAATAAAAGTTGACTATGTTGAAGTAAGAACGATTTAAGGATAGTAAAGAATTAAGAAACAATGTTAGGATCCTGGCTTGTTAAATAGATAGTTTTTTATCTGTTTTCTAAAGTCTAGATAGGAGGAAGCATCTAAAGCAATTTTAGCAAACCAAGTGTTCATTTTGGCCGACTGAAAAGAAAAAGTTCTCTCTAGGAACCTTTTATATTGACATAGTTTTATTGAAGGATATGTAAACAAGTGAGCTCTTATTGAAGTGACTCAAAGTAAAATGAGGAATGAAGTAACCTGGAAGCATACCAAATATTGCTTTGTAGCAGATACAAGAAAACTTAAACAGTACTCTGGACTCGAACAGCAGCCAATGAAGTTTTTGGTAAAAAGTGGAGAGATGCTCCCATTTTTTTAGACTGAAAATAAGGCTGACAGCCGTATTCTGGAGGACTCTTAATTTATTTGTGGGTTTTTAAAAACACCCACTGATACCTGCTCTCACAGCCCCTCCCTCTTAAGTCTCTCCATAAAAATCCCTGGTGTGAAGTGGCACCCTGGCTCCTCCCAAAAGCCCCCAGATCCTTTACCTCAAAAGAGGCAGGAGCAATACCCATTCGCACCTGACTGGATGCCATCATTTTCAAAATGGTGGTGCCAGACAGGGCCTGTCTACAATATGAAAGGGTAAAGCCTCTGCTTGGTGCATCCCAGAATGCACTGCATGGGACTGGGCACTGTCATTTTGAAGCTGAGAGTGCTCGCAATCAGGAATGAGTGAGCATCGCTCCTGCCTCTGTTTACTCGTAGCAACACTAACCTAGTCGGTCTCCTTAAGCATGTGGAGGGAAAGATGTGTATAGTGGAGCAGACATATTCCATGTTCTGCAGTGCATGGGAGAGACCGTACCCTTTGTATTTCACTGTACATGTCTCCATTGTGTTGGTGAAATGAGTTTAAAGAAGTGGAGGAAGGATCTCCAATAAGCATAGGTTTTTTTTTTTTTGGTTTTTTTTTAATTTTCTTTTATTAAGAAAAGAAGAATACAAAGAAGTAAACCACAATCTGAGTACAAAGAACCAGGAACAAATCAAAACACCAGACTAGAGGGTCTACCGCGTGGTTTCTACACGGAGACAAAAGATACTCAGCAAAAGCCAAGAATAACCCACCCCCCAAGCACTCCAGTGTCAGAAATTCAGAAGGGCACTTCAGGCACCCGGAGACAAATTGTCCCAGACCGGAGCCCAAACTGCTCGGAATTTCCTCCAGTGACCAGGGCCACCCTTCTTAGTATCCAAATATTCATACTTCAGCAAAGTAAACAGTTCATTTTTCCACATTGTGAGGGTAGGCACCTCGGTCTGCCTCCATAACAAGAGGATACATTTACGAGATAACAAGAAAGCCTTCTTCAGCAACAGGGAATTACCCCTAGAAAGTCCCAAAGAGGTAAAGTGATAAAAAAGAAAAACCTTCGCTCCAAGGGGAAGTCGTGTCTTTAAGATCGTCTGTAGATGAAGCCCAACAAAAGACCAGAAGGTTTGTATTCTGTCACAGGACCAAAACATATGAAACAAACCAGCAGGGGCAGAACGGCAATTAGGGCATTCTGCATGAGTAGCAATACCAGCCACCAAGGCCCTATATGGGGAATGTAAAGTCTCAACAAGAATTTGTAGTGCTGTTCCTGCAACACCACCGAGCGAGTCAGTCTCGGAAAATGTCGCATGAGGAGACGCAAATCCTCACCAGTGATCTGCTCAGTAGAGGCAAGGTCCAGATTCCAAACATCAGCCACTGCATCATAATTCCAAGGTGCCGAAAAACTGCCCAAGCTGATCTGATGAAAGGAGAGACTCATACTGGTCGAACGGGACAGGGTCAGAGTCTCCCAAACCAGGTCCGCCTTATCTTCCTGCATAGTAGAACGGTCCAGGGAATGCAGATAGTGGCTGACTTGACCATAGGAAAGCCAATCCCGAGCCTGTACAACACCCCGAGCCTGAAGAGCAGGGAAGGAAACCAGAAGGCCCTGTGCCGTCACCACATCCCGCACATTACAAAGGCCATTGGTTGACCAAGTCTTCAAATAAGTTTTAGAGTCATCCGGATCCAAGTCCCGATTTCCCCACAAGGGTAAAAGCACTGTAAAAGTAAAAGGCATCTGCATCCGCTTGCATAACCATTGCAACATTGACGCATAGATTTCAACAAAGGATGAGAACGAGTCGGAAAAATCCGATAAGGTCGTTTCGCATGAAGATAATACAACAAATGCGTAGGCGCCATCAGTTGCTGTTCCAGGAACACAGGAGTGTAATAGGTAGTATTCTGGATCCAGTCGACCAGGTGACGAAGGAGACAGGCAACATTGTATTTCCGCAGGTCCGGCAATGCCAAACCGCCTCTCCCCAGTGGTAAGGAAAGTTGTGCTAAAGTCAATCTGGGCTTCTTATTACCGTATTTTTGCGGATATAACGCGCGCGTTATACGCGATTTTACCTACCGCGCATACCCCTCGCGCGTTATATGCCTGAGCGCGGTATAGAAAAGTTTTTAAACATAGTTCCCACCCCGCCCGACGCCCGATTCACCCCCCCAGCAGGACCGCTCGCACCCCCACCCCGAACGACCGCTCGCACGCGCTCCCACCCGCACCCGCATCCACGATCGGAGCAAGAGGGAGCCCAAGCCCTCTTGCCCGGCCGACTCCCCGACGTCCGATACATCCCCCCCCCCCGAAGGACCGCCGACTTCCCGACAATATCGGGCCAGGAGGGAGCCCAAACCCTCCTGGCCACGGCGACCCCCTACCCGCACTACATTACGGGCAGGAGGGATCCCAGGCCCTCCTGCCCTCGACGCAAACCCCCTCCCCCCAACGACCGCCCCCCCCAAGAACCTCCGCCCGTCCCCCAGCCGACCCGCGACCCCCCTGGCCGACCCCCACGACACCCCCACCCGCCTTCCCCGTACCTTTGTGTAGTTGGGCCAGAAGGGAGCCCAAACCCTCCTGGCCACGGCGACCCCCTAACCCCACCCCGCACTACATTACGGGCAGGAGGGATCCCAGGCCCTCCTGCCCTCGACGCAAACCCCCCTCCCTCCAACGACCGCCCCCCCAAGAACCTCCGACCGCCCCCCCAGCCGACCCGCGACCCCCCTGGCCGACCCCCCCACCCCCCTTCCCCGTACCTTTGGAAGTTGGCCGGACAGACGGGAGCCAAACCCGCCTGTCCGGCAGGCAGCCAACGAAGGAATGAGGCCGGATTGGCCCATCCGTCCTAAAGCTCCGCCTACTGGTGGGGCCTAAGGCGCGTGGGCCAATCAGAATAGGCCCTGGAGCCTTAGGTCCCACCTGGGGGCGCGGCCTGAGACACATGGTCGGGTTTGGCCCATGTGCCTCAGGCCGCGCCCCCAGGTGGGACCTAAGGCTCCAGGGCCTATTCTGATTGGCCCACGCGCCTTAGGCCCCACCAGTAGGCGGAGCTTTAGGACGGATGGGCCAATCCGGCCTCATTCCTTCGTTGGCTGCCTGCCGGACAGGCGGGTTTGGCTCCCGTCTGTCCGGCCAACTTCCAAAGGTACGGGGAAGGGGGGTGGGGGGGTCGTGGGGGTCGGCCAGGGGGGTCGCGGGTCGGCTGGGGGACGGGCGGAGGTTCTTGGGGGGGGGGGCGGTCGTTGGGGGGAGGGGGTTTGCGTCGAGGGCAGGAGGGCCTGGGATCCCTCCTGCCCGTAATGTAGTGCGGGGTGGGGTTAGGGGGTCGCCATGGCCAGGAGGGTTTGGGCTCCCTCCTGGCCCGATATTGTTGGGGAGTCGGCGGTCCTTCGGGGTGAGGGTGCGAGTGGTGCTGCCGGGGGGGGGGGATGTATCGGACGTCGGGGGGGGGCATCAGGCTTTCAGGATGGGGACAGACCTTCAAGGGGGGACAGGACTTCAAGGGGGGACAGTGCACGGAAGTCAGGGGGGTGAACGGAGAGTCGGGACAGCGCACGGAAAGTCAGGGCGGGCGAAAGGAGCGTCGGGCATCATGCGCGTTATATGCCTGAGCGCGGTATAGAAAAGTTTTGGTACATATCATCGTGATTTCTGCGCGCTATACCCCTGTGCGCGTTTTACACAGGTGCGCGTTATATCCGCGAAAATACGGTATTCCAAAGAAATTTACGTAACACTTTATGATACAGACCAATGTCCTTATTCGTAATATACATAGGAAATGTTTGCATCACATATATCCATTTCGGAAACAATAAGCATAGTTTTATATGGAGGCTTGAAACAAAAGATGTTGCCAGTCGTACGCATAACCCATAATCTAATCTAATCTTTAGTCTTATATACCGGGTCATTCCCAGAGGGTCTCGAGCCGGTTAACAAAACGCAGTCTTAAGAACATTGCTAAACAATAAGAGAAGAGAGAGAATCGGTGAATATCAACATACAGTTGTCAGTGAAAAGACCAGGCAAACACAGCTCTGTTTTCCAAAGTTGGAGCTTCATATTGGAATCATATTCAAGGATACTAGCTGTGCATAATACTCAGGTGAAAACTTATGAATGGTTTTAACAATAACAAACTGAAGCTGTCTTTCCCCATATGATGTGACCTCTTTTCTCCAGTCAGAACCTGATAACATAACTGCTTGAAGCTGGAAAAATTTCCCAAAATATGTGGGCACTCTGGAGTAATCAGATTCCACTTTTCTGTGGGATTTTCTGACCGGCAGTTTATTCCTGTTAGTGTGTAGGCACTTAGGCAGGGTCCAGCAAAGTGATATTTTAGTAGAGCTGAAAAAGTATTTAATACTTCCAGAAAGGTCAGCCAGTGTTACTGTCTCATATGAAATTGCTGCTTAGCTTAGATGGCTGAAAAGTCAGCCAAGTTTTTTGGAGCTTTGTGTGTGTAAAGAGATGATCTTTAGTTTCTTCCCGGTAGTATGCTAATATAGCAAAGAGCTGCCTACTCCTGCTAGAGTTTGTGAGCTTCATTTTAGATCAGTGCTTATCAATTTTTCTGTAGCTGCAACCCCATTTGAGGGGCCACAAAAAGTATGTGGGCCAGTGACATTTTAGGGAGGGCATGCCCAGGTTATAACCCCAAACATGAGTTTCACAGCCCCATAGTATGGGAAGTTGGAAGGGCTGAGACAGTTGATTTTTATGTTGAATCGATTTTTATTATCAAAATATACAAAAACACAAACCAACAAACACGAATCACAATTACAAAGAAATAATCAGATACAGGAGATCGGATTCAACACCCCTCCCACCCCACCCCCACCCCAAACTCCCTGATCTGAAAAATAGCAGAACCCTAGTGCAGTAGGCTTGGACTCAGATAACCCACTGCCAACGAGAAAAGCTAAACTCCAACACTGAGAAGAGAGAAAGAAGAAAAAAAATAAAAATAAAAAAAAAAAAAAAAGGGGGGGGGAGGGGAAAGGAATAGAAGGTGCACCTGGTGCCCTCACAAAAATACAACAAGCTCGGGGCCCAGAGAGAATTACAATAAATTCAGGATGTCACTTCGAGCCCGTGGTGATAATGAAAAAAGATAAGAATCCCAGATCCGCAGAAATTGGCGTTTTCTTCGCAGGCTAAAAGACGCATCCTTCCGCTCCAACAGCAGCAGAGCATGCAAACGATTCCTCCAAGCCCAAAAGGAGGGCAAGGTATCTCCAATCCAAACAGCCAGAATCACCTTCTTCCCCAGGACACCCACCCGTCTCATAAACTGCCGCTGACCCGAATCAGACAAACAAAAGGCCTCATATTTATCCAGCAGGAGACCAGCAGCAGAAAGGGGGAGTGCCTTACCAAAAATGCGCTCCACATAAGATAAAACCCGTCTCCAGAAGAGTTTAATTTTCACACAGGACCAAAAGGCATGAATAAACGAGTGGGGTTGCTGGAGACACTTGGGACACAACGGAGAGTCCGTATAACCTGAATAATATAACTGACTTTTCGTAAAATAGCCACGATGAATCACCCTAAATTGACACTCCCGGAGATCTGCATTAACAGACACTCCTGGAATTCTGGAAATTAAGGAAGGGAGATCCAAAGCGTCCTGAGCCATCCCCAAATCTTGACACCAGCAAGCTTGGAGTGCAGCACGATCAGCCGGACCTAACCAACGCTGGAGATCTTTATAAAGACCTGAAACCGTAAACCCAGTCTCCAAATAGGGATCCAGTAGTGTCGCAAATCTATCCTCAATAGGAAACGCCAAAGCGGCTCGGGGGAGAGATTGGATATAATGATGAAGTTGCCGAAACGCAAAAAAGTCACCCACAGAAAAAATTCCAGACCGGACTAGAACATCCCAGGATTTTAAAGAGCCATCAGCCTGGAGAACATGAGCAAGCAGCGTATAATCCCGAGATGCCAGTTTACGAAAACAAGCATTCTCACTACCAGGGCTAAATTGCAGATTCCCCTGAATAGGTAAGTATCTAGTAGTCGAGGGAGTACCATTCCAAGAATGCAATACATAAGACCAGATGATGCGTAGAGAGTGTAACAACACACTTCCCCTAAATGGCACCGGTAAGGCAGAACGAGGCGACTGCACCAAGGACAAAATATGCCAAGGAGCAAAAAAATCCTTCTCATAGGATTTCGGAGTAAAATCCTGGCGATCCGAAAGCCACTCCCCCAGGTAACGCAATAAACAGGCCGCATTGTATAACCGGAACTGCGGTAACCCCAGTCCCCCGCTTCCCCACGAGCCAAACAGGTAACGCAACGCCACCCATGGTCGTCGACCCCCCCAGCAGAATCTAGAAAGCATAGAATGCAATTTAGTAATATCCCGTTTCAAAAGCCACAAAGGAAGTAACTGCAAAGTATAAAGCCATTTTGGAAAAAGGATCATGTTAAACAAATGGATCCTGCCTAATAAAGACAGTGGAAGAGGAGACCAACGAGCAAAATACGCAGTCGAGGAACAGAACAAAGAATCAATGTTGACGCGATATAACGCCGAAGTGCAAGGCGTCAACAAGATCCCTAAGTAACGAAACGAAGAGGAAGCCCATTGAAGCGGGAAGGGCCCAGGCCAAGAGTCCCGTAACGACGAGGACGTGGCCAACGCTAAAGATTTGTCAAGATTAAGCTTAAAACCAGAATAATCGCCATATTCCTGAAAAGTGGCCATCAGATTGGAAAGAGATACAATGGGATCTGAAATATGAACCAAGAGATCATCCGCAAAAGCCGAGATCTTGAATTCGGAAGAACCAATTCGAATACCTGAAATAGCTCTATTAAGCTGAATATCACGGATCAAGGGGTCTAACGACAGAGCAAAGAGCAATGGAGAAAGGGGACAGCCCTGACGCGTACCACGACGGATGGGGAACAGAGGAGAACTATGGCCATTGACCCAAACGAAGGCTGTAGGTGAATGATAAAGCACCCGAATCGCATCCTGAAAAAACCCTGTTATGCCATACCGAGTTAAGACCGCAAATAAAAAGTTCCAAGAAACACGGTCAAAGGCTTTTTCCGCATCAAAGCTGACCAATAGGGAAGGAAGCCGGGTCCTCTCCACAAATTCCAAAGAAGCCAGTATGGATCTAATGTTTTTCACACTAGTACGCCCCTGCACAAATCCCACCTGAGGGGAAGCAATCAAATCAGGAAGAACACAAGCCAATCGATTAGCCAAAACCTTGGCAAACATCTTGGCCTCCACATTCAACAGTGAGATAGGACGGTAAGAAGAAGAAAGGGCAGCATCCCTATTAGGCTTCAACAGCACGACTATTTGAGCAGAGGAGAGAGAATCCGGAAGGGTACCCCGCTGGACAGCGGCCGTGAAGGTCTCAGCCAGTACAGGTGCTATGGTGGGATGGAGGAGTTTATAGAATTCCATCCGGAAACCATCCGGCCCGGGGGCCTTCAGCAACGACCCATTCTGTATTACTCTTGCTACCTCCTCAGCCGTGATAGGGGCATTAAGACGCACCACTGCCTGAGCAGACAGACCCGGAAGGGAAAGGCCATCTAAATAGGCCGTGCCATCCATTAAATCAGATTGTTGTGAATAAAGTTGCCTATAGTAGTCATAGAACACCGCGTTGATCTCGGCATCCGTCCGGACCATGGCCCCCCCATCTGAGCGAAGTTGGAGGACAGGAGTACGACCCGCTGACCGACGGACCACCCTTGCCAAGAGCGTCCCACGTTGGTTCCCATGGCGAAAAAGTTGATACCTATAATAAGCAAGCGACTTGACCGTTCTAGCATGCAACAATTCCTGAAGCTTGCACTGGGAGGCCAAGAGCTGAGAACGCAAAGAGGAAGTGTGAGATTGACCGTAAAGTCGACGTAGGTCACCTACCCTACGTTCCAAGTGTAAAATCTCCCTGTCTCGAGCACGTCTTTGATGGCTGGAATATGACATGATCTCACCGCGCAGCACCGCTTTCGCAGCCTCCCAGAAGAGAGTAGAGTCAGCCCGATGTTCCATATTATGATGTTGATAGTCAGACCATTTCCGAAGCAGAAACTCCTGAAACTTCGGATCCTTATACAAACGGAGCGGAAATCGCCAGCGGAAGGAGCCCGGGGAAGAGACATCCAAATGCAAGGTCAACAAAATCATGGTGTGATCAGAGACATCAAAGGAACCAATCGTGGCCGATTCAATCTGAGAAAACAAAGAGCTAGAAGTCAACCAGTAATCAATCCGGGATAAAGAGGCATGAGCCCTAGAAATGTGAGTATAATCACGCTCACCTGGATGAAGCGTCCGCCAGACATCAAGAACATCCAATGATGAGCAAAGTAAAGAAATACCCCTAGTAGGATGCACCCTATCCTGGGGAGTAGGAAGTGATTTATCCAACAAAGGGTCATGAACACAATTGAAGTCCCCTCCCACCAATAAAGGAATATCAGAATGTTGACCAAGAAGGCGAATAAGCGAGGAGAAAAACCGAGAGTCATAGCTGTTAGGAGCGTAAACATTACAAAGAATCACAGGCTGACGATGAAGGAGCGCCTTAGCAATGATATACCGTCCCCCAGGATCCACCCACTGCTGTTGAAGGACAAAGGGCAATCCCTTCCGAATCAAAATCAGAACTCCCGCCTTACGGTTGTTCGCCGGTGCTCCCAAATGTTGACCAACCCACCAAGTCTGGAGTTTAGCATGCTCTGCCGCTGACAAATGCGTCTCCTGCAAGAAGACAAGATCAGCTCTCTGACGGTTCAAGGCTCTCAAAATTTTTTGTCGTTTAATAGGTGAAGTGACCCCATTTATATTCCAGGAAATACATCTAAGAGGCTTCATAAGTGAAATTAGAAAGACAAAGGACAGGCAAAAATCCAAAAAGAGAACCGAGAGCGAGGCCGTCCCAGCCAGCGACCAGCTCCCAGGACCTCAATCCAGACCCGAGCTTCCACCACCAGACAAAAGGCCATCTGTAGGGCACCAGGAACACACAAAAATAAACAAAAGAAAAGGGAAGAGAAAAGAGAAAAAAAAATTAAAAAAAAGAAGTAGAAAGAGAAAAACAAAAAGAAAACCCCACATACCCACCCACCCACCCGCCCCTTCCTCCCACCATCCCCCCCCCATCCCTCTTGTGACCCACTAGTGGTCCAAGGGCCCTGTGAAGTAGCTCCCAACCCCCCCCCTAGCAGACAATATGTTCAAGAAACAACCCTCGCCGAGTCAAAGCAACCCCAGCCATAGGCAGTCAAAAAAAAAATGCAATGCACCCCAGAATCCACCCCAAACAACACAGAAACAATCCCAACCACCCCTCGCCCGATGCCCCATAACAGACTAGGCATTAAATTTGGGCAACCACCAATCAGGAAACAATGCAATAGAAATCAACAAGCAAATGCTCAACGGAGCCTCCATAGGTACCATCAACCCCCACTACCCAACACTCAAATACTCCCTCCCCGTCTTACCCAGCCACGCTAATCCCTCAATCATACAGTCACTCGGGAAGGGAGAATCGCTCCCTATATACAAAACACTCCATCCAACTCAACAGAAACATGCACTCCCCTCCCAATCATCCACACAGTCCAGGAAGGATAAGAAAAAATATTGTCCGAAGGAAGTCCAGATCGGTCCATCGCGCCTGCACCACATCAAGGTCTGCCAGCCCACAAAATAAGTACTGCCCAGAGCAGACCACCACGGGAGCTGGCCATCTGGCATCAAGGCTTCCAGGACACATCAGACAGAGGAGGCATATAACGACCAGTGGAACTCCAGCTGAAAAGAACCAATGGGCTATCAAGGAGCAGGGTCTGGGGCCTGCAAGGATTGCAAGAAGCGAAGCGCCTCAGCCGCCACCATAAAGAAGTGAGTCTGACCAGCATGTCGGATCCGCAGACGTGCAGGATACAGCAAGGCAAAAGAAATTTTCATCCGAAACAGCTGGGAGCAGATGGGAGTAAACTCCTTCCGTTTGGCTTGTAGAGCTGGGGAATAGTCCTGGAAACATAACACCCTGGAGTTGTCATACAGCAGAGGGCCCGAAGTGCGAATGGCTCGCAGAATCTCTTGTTTATGGGCAGAGTTCAATAACTTAAGGATGACAGTTCGAGCTCGCGAGCCTGGTGCTCCCAGCGGGCCCAAACGATGAGCGCGTTCAATTCTCAGGGGACCATGTGCTTCAGATAAGGTTAAAGAGCGCTGCAGCCAAGATTCCAGAAAGGAATGGAGCTCACCATCCTTCACTGATTCAGGTAAGCCTACCAGTCGCAGATTCCCCCGACGGGACCTATTCTCAAGGTCCTCCACCTTTGCTTCCATAGCGACCAGCTGAGCTCGCAGTTGTTGATGGTCCCCTTCACGTTGCTGAACTCTATCCTCCAAAGTGGTGAGACGCTGCTGATAGGAGGCAAACTCTCCCTGCAGCGTCTCCAGCCGAGTGTCCACAGAATCTAATTTGTCCACGATAGGTTGCAGTTTCGTGGTCAGGGATCCCTCCAGTAGTAGTTTCACTTCGGCCACTATTTCAGACACCCACGCGGTCGGCGCCGGGAGCGGCGGAGGAGACTCGCGGTCGGCCATCTTGGAATCACCCGCGCGACCGCGATCCCTCTCCCGGCGCGGCAGCTTGCTGGTCATAAAGCCCCGATGGCAGGAAAACACTGGGAGAGAGTCACACCACCTCCAGCGCCAAAATCAGCGGCGAAATCGCGGCGTTCCGGAGTCAAGAATCGCCGATGGTGGGAACGGGATCGGGAGCTAGCCCCACCGACGTCTGCTCAGCAGCTCGACATCACGTGACCCCCCGACAGTTGATTTTTAAATCCAGTCCATGAGACCTGCAGATAGTTTACATGCTGAAGCCAATACTATCAAACAGATCTTCATGTCCTATCTTGGATGTCCTAAAAATCAGACCTTCCATAGCATCTCTCTAGAAAGGCACAGGTGGCTATGCACTTCCACCAGCAGATAGAAATCAGTAGTCCTCGGTCTCCAAGTTAGACTATAAGTCCCCATCTACTGGTGGGAGGGACTAAAGGAAAGAAAAGTAGCAGTTAAGACCTAATTTCCTTTTTTGATTTTGATATCCTCGAAGTATAAAATTAAGATATGCTGCATTAAAAGTTGGTCAGGAAGACCTTGGGGGCCATTTTGACTTGGTTTGCTGTAGAATAGCTTATTTGAAGGACCTTGGCAAAGGTATTAAGTTTCTTCTGCTTCACAAAGATAAGAAGTCAAATAAGATGAATATTAATAAGCCATTTAAACATCTTTACCAAGAGGATGTATTTCAGTTTCAGCAACATAAGACTGGCTGTGGTTTTAGTCAGGCATCTGACTGGCACTCTACACACCTACTTGATAGCCTGTGCAAATCCAGCCAATATTCACACACAATACCACAGTACTTTGAATGAATGCTTGTTATGCAGCTGAAAGTTTGCCACGTAAAAACTAGTGCGACCCGATTCAGGAAAATAAATTTTGATTCGATTCAGCCTATTGAATCGATGATTCGATTCGATTTTCCTGCCCAATTGGGTGTTTGTTTTCCAAACTGGGGGAAGATGCAGGCCTTTCTGACTGACCCTCCCCTCTCAAGCAGGAGTGGCAGCGGACGGCCAGCAAGAGGCAGTGCTGCCACTCCTGCTTTAGGAAGGCACAGGGGAAGGGTCAGTCATCAAATTGGGAGGCCGAATTTTATATTTTTTTTAATTGAATCAATTCGAATTGATTCACCTGATTCGAATCGGTGAATCGATTCGAAGTATATCTCTAAAAAGCCCTTGCTCCTTCTCTGATGAAAATCCTTTTTCTTTGTGGCTAAAACTGAGCTACGCAAGGCTGATTTAGGAGGGTTAGCCCAATGTGTTCTGGCCACTTTTTCCCCGCTGTGTGCTTTTTTTTTTGTTCCACAATTGAGGAAGAAAGTACTAGTAGAACTTAATGGAAGGATGATGTATAAGCCTCATCCGGATTGCAGTGCCTTCAAATTGTGGTAATCTTGAGCGCACCATGTTGCATTATATAACAAACATGTTGCTGTTTTGCAGGATGAGCATGTTCTTTCCAGGGAGGAAAGGGACCTCCTGGTTCGGAAGCCAAAGCAACGACCAAGACCAGAACCATTATTCATCCCGCCTAAACCTGGCACCTTCATTGTGCCCGCTGTCTACTACAATATCACACCTTACCAGAGTCACCTGCGTTCACCTGTCCGCTTGGCCGACCATCCGTCGGACCGGAATTTTGAGCTGCCCCCCTATACGCCTCCACCTATTCTCAGCCCTGTGCGGGAGGGTTCAGGGCTCTATTTCAATGCCATCATCTCAGCTGGTGGCCTCTCGATTCCACCTCCTATCACCCCCAAGAGCAGCACAAGAACTTTGCTTAGATCCGGTAAGTCTATTTCTCTTTCAGTGGATTCACATTTGTGAAATGTGATGTGTGCATTCCAGACCTTCAGAAATGGTTGCATTCTCACAGTCAAGGTGTTATTGCACTAATGCAGATGTGGGGGAGGGGGGTATCAAAGGTCAAGGAAGGGCACATTCCTCATACGGCATTTAGCCAACTAATTAAGGAGGTTACTAGCTCCTTGTGAGTAAAAATTGCCCCATACAGAGAAGCTAAATACGAATCAATTCACCAGTTGGCTATATTTAGACACTATAAATGTGAACATTACTCTGAGGAAGAAAACTGTATTTATATTTATTTATTTAATTCGATTTCTAGCCCATCCTCCTAGTAGCTCAGAATGGCCTACAAGCAAACATTCACAGTTGAATACATTTGGACAGTACAAAGACTATACAGTAGTTTAAGTACAAGGACTAAATAGCAATTTAATTACAGGTTAAGAATGGAGAAGAGAGGGTAGAAGGAAGGGGGAATTTAAGGGGGCGAAGGGGTAGATTGCAGTTGTAATTTTAGTTGAAGAGGAGGGTCTTTACCACTTTCCGGAAGGTCATCAATGAGTTCTGTAATCTGATTTGCGGAGGGGAGTTGGTTATAGAGTTGGGGGATGAAGTGGCTGTAGGAGCATTTGCAGGCAGTTTCTGACAGGAGAGACCTTCCTGGGGAGATGCCTAGGCGTTTCTCCATTTCTGAGCGGAGGAGGCAGGTGGGGGTGGCGGCGTAGATTCTTTTATGCGCTATTACCAGGGCCTTGAATGCGCAGCGTTGGTTGATCGGAAGCCAGTGCTTTGTGCGTAGGGCTGGGGAGATGGGGTCATGGTAGTTGAAGCTGTGTAGAAGGCAGATTGCTGCGTTTTGTAGATACCAGATATTCATATCTGTGTAGTTTCTTTTGTCTAATACTATCTTCAGATACAGTAGGGATGAAGTGTGCAAGAGCTTTTGTATTCACGATGAGTGTCCCTGGGTACCATCTCTTAGAAAATTTACTTTTGGGTAACTTAGTGAACAGTGCCCCTTTAACTTACAGGTAGAGAAGAAACAGTTGGGTCCAAACACTGTATTTTAATTTGTAGCTTCCACATTTAGACTATATAGGTGACAAAATGGGTCATCTCCAGCTGCCCACCCAGTTTGATTTTGATTGAACAATGGCTTTCTAGGTGGTACTGGTCTAATGTAGCCTTTACTTGTATTCCCACTTCTGCCTCATGTTTTCCAGGTAGTTCAGAAGTCACACCTCCTGTTCTCTCGGTCATGGGGGAAGGCACACCGGTCAGCATTGAGCCGTAAGTATGCAAGGCTAGGGCTCTTCCAACTTTTTATCAGTCATCTAATATGCTAGAAATGGTGGAATTGGTACCCCCCCCCCCCCCCCTTCTCCAGATTTGTCAGGAATAGGAACTTGTAATGCAGCCAAAATGGTGTAGAACAGTGTATTACACGAGATTTCAGGTGTGCCTTGAGATGCAGGGGAGGAGGACAGGTACCAGCTGGCTGCCTAAAGGACGTGCCTCTCATGGCAAGAGGCACATCCTGTAGGCAGTAAGCTGCCGCCAGTTCCTCTTCTCCCTGGCGTCTTTCCTCCTCTCCATGCCTTTTTCTTTTTCTGCACTCCCTACTGGTGGCTCAGGGCCCCCTCTGGAGGGCCTCCAAGCGTGACTTCATTGCGTTGACATCTGCGCGCTTCTGGGTGCCCTCAAGTCACGGCTTCCAGTTTAGTATGCTGCGGCTCGCAAAGTTTGCAAGACACTGGTGTAGAGGCTGTGCATTAGCTCACCCAAGTACATTTTTTTTGAAACTTTAACCTTGATACATGTAGTTTCTGGCTCTATCTACCTCTGATATACCTTTTGATTCCTTCTCCTTCCAAATGCCCCTTTTCTTTGTTGCTAAAACTCAGCTGCATAAGACTGATTTAGGAGGTTTCACCCAGTTTCCACCTCTGAGTAGTGTTCAACTTAGATAATTTTAAACAGTGTGGGTAATATTCAGCCTGCGGCTGTCAATGTTTTTAAGCTGCTGACAGCTGCGGGCTGGATTAAGGCCAGATATTCAGTGCTGGGTCATGTCCAGGCTCTAGCATTGAATATCCAGGTAGGTGCAGTCACCTGACAGTTTGCCAGGCACCAGCTGATATTCAGACTAGAGCTCAGTTCGCTTGGTGGATAAAGTTAGGACAGCCCTTTTGGTGTCCTGACTTATTATTATTATTGTTAATTTTTATTAAAGGAAAGGGGACTTAATATACTGCCTTTCTGTGCTTACAATCAAAGCAATATACATATTATAAACTTATTTTGTACCTGGGGCAATGAAGGGTTAAGCGACTTGCCCAGAGTCACAAGGAGCTGCATTGGGAATCAAATCCAGTTCAAAAAACATATACCAACTCTATTCTTAAACTCTTTTAAAAATAACATCTAATAGAGTACTTGAGCTGTAGCCATAAGTCAATTGAAATCTTTAATGCTGAGTAGTGCAAAACCCTAACTTTAAGGTCATGAAAGCCTGTGCCAACCACTTCAATTAAAGATTTAAAGAGCACTTAACAACACTGCTCAAGGAGGGTTTTTACAAGCCAGTGAGATGCTTACCCTATCTAGTCTTTCAGCAAGATTTCATCAGTCTGAAGACGGAGTTCTGAGGCTTTTTCCTCCTCGTTTTAGCATTTGCAGCTCAAGTACTCTATTAGATGTTATTTATAAAAGAGTTTAAGAATAGAGTTGGTATATGTTTTTTGTACTGAATAGAACCTACTCTCCTGCATTTTTTTGATAGAATCAAATCCAGTTCCCCAGGTTCTCAGGCCACTGTACTAAGCGCTAGGCTACTCCCACTTAACAACCAAAATAAACATCAACTACAAGCCAGCATTCTTGAATACAGTATAACTAGTCCAGTAGCCACAATTACAGCACTGTGAAAATGAACAAGAAACTTTAACAGTTTGGATGATTTGATTTTTTTTGTTTTATGTCTTCCACTCCTTATCCCTCCTTAAATTAACAAAATACAGACCAAATCCAGTGGTATTTCTTGCACCAGACTTGGGTAGATCTCTCTTTATAAAGGCAATTAATAAATCCTAGTAAACAAAGATATGCCCCGAGCTCACTCATCTTGCAAGACCCTGGCTAATAGTTCAATACCCAGCTGTTGGCCTGATGGTTAATCACACTTGCCTTCCTCATTATATCTACTTGCTTAACTGGTTAGCAAACTGAATATCACCATTAACCAGTTCAATGTCAGCTCTACCCCAGACTACCTTGGTGCCAACTGGACAGTGCTGTGGTGATCAGAGGCCATAGTTGGCATCACCACCCACTTAAGTGCCATTTGAATAATGCCAAATGGCCAAATCAGCAGGGTGTTAACCAGACAGGAGAAACTCCTGTCTGGTTAAATCCTTTTCAATATCATTCCAAGTATATGCACATGTAAATTGGGTAAAACCTGACTGTTGAGTTAGATTTGGAGGTCCAGTTGAAAGTCATTTTAAAGTAATAATTGGAGAAGGAGCAGGGAAGCACAACGTTTAATTCTGAACCACAGTGAACTCTTTTTATTACGATTCTTGTAATTCTTTTTTTATGCATTCTTGAAAATCTGTTACATACCTGGTTCCTAACAGTGGCATGGTACATATAAATAGTGAACATAAGAATTGCCGCTGCTGGGTTAGACCAGTGGTCCATTGTGCCCAGCAGTCTGCTCCCGTGGCGGCACTTAGGTCAAAGACCAGTACCCTAACTGAGACTAGCCTTACCTGCGTACGTTCTGGTTCAGCAGGAACTTGTCTAACTTTGTCTTGAATCCCTGGAGAGTGTTTTCCCCTATAACAGCCTCCGGAAGAGCATTCCAGTTTTCTATCACTCTCTGGGTGAAGAAGAACTACGGAATCAATCCCCTTTTAACTTTAGAAAGTGCCATCTCGTTCTCTCTACCTTGGAGAGGGTGAACAATCTGTCTCTATCTACTAAGTCTATTCCCTTCATTATTTTGAATGTTTCGATCATGTCCCCTCTCAGTATCCTCTTTTCGAGGGAGAAGAGGCTCAGTTTCTCTAATCTCTTACTGTATGGCAACTCCTCCAGCCCCTTAACCATTTTAGTCGCTCTTCTTTGGACTCTTTCGAGTAGTACCGTGTCCTTCTTCATGTACGGCGACCAGTTCTGGACCCAGTATTCCAGGTGGGGCGTACCATGGCCCGGTACAGCGGCATGATAACCTTTTCCGATCTGTTCATGATTCCCTTCTTAATCATTCCTAGCATTCTCTTCGCCCTTTTCGTCGCCGCACATTGCACGGATGGCTTCATTGACTTGTCGACCAGTACTCCCAAGTCTCTTTCCTGGAGGGTCTCTCCAAGTACTGCACCAGACATCCTGTATTCATGTATAAGATTTTTGTTACTGACATGCATCACCTTACTTATCCATGTTAAATCTCATTTGCCATGTTGCGGCCCATTTCTTGTGCGTGTTTGTCACATTGCAGCTCTTCGCAATCCTTCTGCGTCTTCACTACTCTGAATAACTTCGTATCATCCGCAAATTTAATTACCTCGCTCGTACCAATTTCCAGGCCGTTTATAAATGTGTTGAAGAGCACGGGCCCAAGCACCGAACCCTGCAGCACCCCATTCGTGAAGCTTTTCCAGTCCCAGTATTGTCCATTTACCCCTACTCTCCGTTTCCTATCCGCCAACCAGTTTTTAATCCACATGAGTATTTCACCCTCGATTCCATGGTTCACAATTTTTCGAAGTAGTCGTTCATGTGCATTTTTTTCTAGCAAAAAAGGTGCCGGAACTCAAATACCAGGCCATTTTTAGGAGTGGTGTGATCACGGAGGGACTCACCCCACAGTAGCCAGGCCCCCTGGGAAAAGCCACAGAATCCTGAAAAGGCAGCACTGAGTGTGCAGAACCTAAGCTCTTTAAGTGGGTCATTTTTATCAAGCCATGGAAAAGTTGCCAGTACTCGGTACCTCTGAGTACCCCCTCAGAAAAGCCCTAGGTATAGACCTCCATATTCAGAACCAACTGAACTATTAGGCAGACTAGGTGGTCACCTGGGGCAGCAAAACAATAGGTCCTGCCAGCCATAGCATTGCAAAGAATCTGCAGAACATACAGTGGTGTCCTTAAGTTTACATATCTCTGGCAGATTTTGTCTAAGAGGTGTGCCATTTGTGAAAAATATGAGTGATCAGAGAAAACACATTTCTTTTATTTTTAATGTGTTTCAAATCATTATGCATCTCAGAATTGCGCAATCATTAAACAAACCATTGCAATAAAGGAAATAATAAAATCGTCCAGTTCAAAAATTACCACAGCTGCCAAGAGAGCAAACTTAAGTGCTTCTTCATATTGAAGCTATTTTGAATGCACATCTTCTCATTAATGTACAATGGACCAATGATGAATACACCACCCCAGCAATGGCTATGAAAGTATTCGAGTAATGCCCAGGGTGTATGAAGTCTGAATAATTTGAATATATTGTAGAAGTTTGCTCTCTTGACAGTTGTGGTATTTATCTTTTGAGTGAGCTTAATATTTTCACTATAAGTTTTCCAGTTCAAAGTTTACATACCATTAGTTCTTTTTTTTTTTTAATTTCTTTATTCATTTTAAAGCCATAAGTAAGTGCACAATATAATACAATCATATAACTCTATAAAAGCACTTAAATACAATTACAATTATAATCTATGACAAAAAGATATATTGTTCCCCCCCATAATTATATCTAAAAACTACACTCAAATTGAGAAATTGAAAAATACATTCCAACCCACCCTCCCACCCACCATGAACATGTACCAATCATTCTTTGCAAAATTTTGTCAATGGCTCCCAAATCTTCAGAAACTTCTTATAAAGTCCCTGATGAATGGCCATATTACGTTCCATCTTAAAAACGTGACAGAGAGACTCCCACCAAAAGGAATAGTTCAGTCTATCCCAGTTTTTTCAATTCCTTAGAATAAGCTGTATGGCAACCCCTGTCATAATAAAGAGAAGTTTATTATTGTGAGATGATATTAGGCTTTTAGCTCTCATCATAGTGCCAAATAGCACAGTGTAATATTGTTTGTTGCCCCATTTTGAATCAATGAAGGCCTTCAGTCTTTTCTGATAGCTATGATTGAGGCCCTTTATTTTGTCATGTGGTATAGCTCAGTGGCGTAGTAAGGAATTTGGGGAGCGGTGGTGTCTGCATCTCTCCTCTTCCCCTCTCCCCTGGTGATTGGAGGGGGTATCTGAGAAGCACTTTACCCTTTAGTCTTCAAATCTCTGGCAGCGAACAAGCTGTCCTATGCGTCATGGCAGCCTCATCCCTCCCTCTGATATCACTTCCTTTTCATGAGACCAGGAAATGACATCAGAAAGAAGGCTCAGCTGGCGCAAGCAGCAGGTAGGACAGCCTGCTTGCTGCCAGTGAAAATTTGAAGAGGTATGGGGCGGGAGACAGCGACAGGGAAGAGCACATCGGGGGCTGCCAACTTCCCTGCTATGCCACTGGCAAAGCGCTCCATTGTTCGTGGCAAAAATCCTCCAGCTCCTGTACATTTGTTCATTTTCTAGCATGAACTACATGTTTGAGTTCTCCCTAAAGTGGCTCAATGATGAAGTCAGGAGACTGTGATGGCCACTTCAGAATCTTCACTTTTTTTTCTGTTGCAGCCAGGGTCAATTGGCCTTATTTTTCAGATCACTATCATGTTGGAAAGTCCAAGTTCACCCCGTGTGCAGCTTCCTAGCTGATGGAGGAGAATTTGCATTCAATATTTTCTGATAAGATGCTGCACGCATACTGCCATCATTACTGACTAAATTCCCTGTGCCGCTGCATGGTAGGGATGGGGTACTTCTCTTCTTAGTCTTCTCCCCAAACATAGCACTTATGTTTGTAACTATAAGGTTCAAATTTGATCTTATCACTCCAAATTATTTTGTCGCAGAAGTTTTGAGGCTTCTGTAGGTACTGTTTTATGCATTATACGCAGGCTGCTTTGTGGCATTGGTGCAACAATGCTTTTTTTATCCCAGGACAAGCAGGCAGGTATTCTCACTAGTGGGTGATGTCATCAGACAGAGCCCCGGTACGGACGTCTCACAAGCACGTGTTGCTTGTAGAAACTTAAAGTTTCTAGATGCCCGCACCGCGCATGCGCCGGTGCCTTCCTACCCGGAGATCCGGGCGTGTCTCCTCAGTTCTTTCTTTTCCGCGGAGCTGAGAAGTTCAACTTCATCATGCGCTAGCTGAATTCAGTTAAATTTGCCTTCCTTGTCCGCGTTTTCGCCTTTCTTTTAATTACAGTTAACAGTTCTTTTATTTTCGTAAAAAAAAAAAAAAAAAAAGAAGATTATTTCCTCCGGCGGGTCGAACGGGCCGGCCACGTGGCTCAGGCCCACTGGCTTCGACCTCGCGGCGGAGATTTTCCGGCCTATGTCCCGGCCAACCACCGGGTTTAAAAAGTGCAGCAAGTGCCAACGCGCGATTTCACTCACGGACCCTCACTGGCGCTGTTTGCAGTGTTTGGGCCCTGACCACATCCCGAAATCGTGCGGGCCTTGCTCTACCCTTACGGCACGCTCATTCAAGCGGCGTTGCCTATTGTGGGAATCGATGTTCAAGATGGACGCAGCTAAGGACCCCACAGCCTCCACTTCATCTGATACCTCCCCGGTTCGGGCGAAACCGGCATCGACCACCCCTGCATCGAGTGTGGTGAAACCGGCATCGCTCGCCCCGACACCATCCACGAGCTCGACGTCGGTGCCTGCCCCGGTCTCCTCGGTTCAGGTACCTCTTCCTTCCACAGTGCCACCAATGGTCATCAAAGTGCCGAAAGCTGCTAAGCAGAAGCACTCGACCTCGAAGGAGCGCGATGTCCGTGCAGGAGGACCCCCTTTCGGTGCGGATCCCTCCCTATCGGCTTCGCTACGGTCCGTGCTGGAAGCTCAATTCGTTGAGCTCATGCAGACCATCGGACCCGGGCTCATCGCTGCCATACAGGGTGACCTCCCGGTACCGACCCAAAGGGGCGGTCCGCCCCCTCCCCCTCCCCCACACCGTTCGACCTCGACAACCGACGAGGACGAACGGGGGAGGGCGGCGATGCCCACGCGGCAAACCTCGCTTACCGATATGCCGCCATTAGAACCCATTACGCCTCCGCGCCAACATGGGACCAGACCCCCGCTCGATACTCGAAGCCCTGGGCATAGTCAGGAAGAGTTCTTCCGCACTCCTTACCAGACTTGGGTAGCATCGCAAGAACCCGCATCGCAAACCCAGTTGCGATCCACCGCTTCCAGCCCTATCCACTTGGGGGCCTCGGGAGACCATGCGATGCACAGACGATCCCGATCCCCGTCCCGCCACCGAGACGGGCACCGATCGAGACACTCATCCTGGCACTCCTCACGCCATTCGGAGGTGTCACCGCAGAAAAAACTGCAACGTAGGGGATACTCCTCAACAGAGGTGTCCCCTCCGAGGGGCCCGGAGTACGAGGAGACACCGGTACCCGATTCTCCTTGTCACTCCCCGATGTCCACAGACCTGGAGGCCTCATCCTCCTCCAGCCCGTCCCACAGACCGACGCTGGCGGAACAATTGTCCTTCTCATCATTCCTCCGACAAATGGCGGATGATCTGGATGTGACCCTTGACACGGGCTCCAGATACTCCAAAGAGTATCTGGACACCATTCATGCAGTGCTTCGAAACGCCGTATTCCATACCGGCGATCCCCAGCAAACTCGATGCTCGATACCGCATCGTGCACCATAAAGGGTTCGAGGGCCCCCAACTCTCCCACCAATCCCTATTGGTCGAGTCCTCCCTCAAACGCTCTCATCCCTCCCAGGTCTACGCTTCTGTACCGCCGGGCCGAGAGGGAAGAACGATGGACAAATTTGGTAGAAAATTCTACCAAAACTCCATGATGGCGTCACGGGTGCTAAACTACAACTTCTTTTTCTCTTCCTATCTGGAGTTCTTCTTGCCGGTACTCCGCAAGTTCACTCCGTTCATAGACAACCAAGCTCGATTCGAGTTCGAGGAAGTGGTAGCCTCCCTCTCCCAATTACGACTCCAGCTGATGCAATCCTCCTTCGATGCATTCGAACTCTCGGCACGCGCCGCCGCAAGCGCGGTAGCTATGCGTCGCCTGGCATGGCTCCGTACTATCGATATGGATCCCAACCTACAGGACAGACTCGCCAACGTACCATGTGCTGGAGCCGACCTGTTCGATGAGTCTATCGAAACTGTTACCAAGAAGCTGTCGGATCATGAAAAATCCTTTCAATCCATCCTACGGCCCAAACCCAAACCTCAACAGTCTCGACCTTCCAGGCCACCCCTGATTTACCAGCGGCGTTACATGCCCAGACAAACGCCCGCGGCGAGACAGCCTGCGAAGAGACAACCCCCCCAGAAGTCTCAGCAAAAAGTCCAGCCACCCGCTGTACCTAAGGCTCCCCAGCCCTTTTGACGCCCCTCCCGGGAGCATAACCTCGGCCTCTCCCATAGGGGGCCGCCTCCATCTTTTTTACCACAGATGGGAGGCCATAACCACGGACCTATGGGTCCTCTCCATCATAAGAGAAGGATACTCCCTTCAATTCCACCGGGTCCCCCCGGACCACCCTTCAAGAGAGTATCCTTCAAGCTCGACGCAGACCGCCCTTCTTCTTCAGGAAGTCCAAAACTTACTTCAGCTTCGGGCGGTCGAGACGGTCCCGTCAGACCAATTGAACCGAGGGTTTTACTCCCGGTACTTCCTCGTCCCGAAGAAAACGGGCGACCTGCGACCCATTTTAGACCTTCGGGCCCTCAACAAGTTCCTGGTCAAAGAGAAGTTTCGCATGTTGACTTTGGCTTCTCTATACCCCCTCCTCGAGCAGAACGACTGGTTATGCTCCCTGGATCTCAAAGAGGCCTACACTCACATCCCCATTCACCCGGCCTCCCGAAAGTTCCTCAGATTTCGGGTGGGAAATCTGCACCTACAGTATCGAGTGCTACCATTCGGCCTATCTTCGTCCCCCAGAGTCTTCACAAAGTGCCTGGTGGTAGTGGCCGCAGCACTCAGGGACAGGGGTCTACAGGTCTTTCCATACCTCGACGACTGGCTCATCAAGGCCCCGTCAGCCCCAGAGGTCACTTCGGCGGCCTTGGCTACAACCTACTTCCTCCAGAATTTGGGTTTCGAGATCAACTTCTCCAAGTCCCATCTACAACCCACCCAGTCCCTCCCCTTCATCGGAGCGGTCCTGGACACCACCCGACTCCGAGCATTCCTGCCCCGGCAACGCATGGAGTCCCTTCTTCATCTCTGCCAGTCGGTGATCACTCACCAAACCATACCGGCGAGACAACTGATGGTGCTCCTGGGCCATATGGCCTCCACAGTACACGTGACACCCTTTGCCAGACTCCACCTCAGGATCCCCCAGTGGACCCTGGCATCACAGTGGAATCAGACATCCGATCCACTATCCAAACGCATCGTAGTCACACCTGCTCTTCGGCAGTCTCTACTTTGGTGGATGACCTCTTCGAATCTATCCAGAGGTTTGCTGATGCACTCTCCCCCCCATCAGAAAGTTCTCACAACCGACTCGTCGAATTACGCATGGGGGGCCCACCTGGAGGGTCTCCGCACCCAAGGATTCTGGACCAGTGCGGAAAGACTACACCAAATCAATCTATTGGAACTCAGAGCCATCTTCAATGCGCTCCAAGCTTTCCAACATCTACTTCACGACACGGTAATCCTCATTCGCACAGACAATCAGGCTGCCATGTATTACATCAACAAGCAAGGGGGCACGGGCTCGTCCCTCCTTTGCCAGGAAGCTCTACGAGTCTGGGACTGGGCGGTGCGCCACAACGCCTTACTCAGAGCAGTATACATCCAGGGGGAGAACAACGTCCTAGCAGACAAACTAAGCCGTCTGCTACAACCGCACGAATGGACTCTCCATTCCAACCCCCTTCACCAAATCTTCACGCAATGGGGGACGCCTCAGATAGACCTCTTTGCGGCTCCCCACAACGCCAAACTGCCTCAGTTTTGCTCCAGGATCTACACTCCTCATCGCCTCGAGGCAGATGCTTTTCTACTGAACTGGGGGAAACGATTTCTATATGCGTTCCCACCATTCCCGCTGATCCAGAAGACTCTGGTCAAGCTGAAACTCGAACGGGCCACCATGATTCTAATAGCCCCTCGGTGGCCCAGACAACCTTGGTTCTCCCTCCTACTTCAACTCAGCAGCAGGGAACCAGTACCACTTCCAGTGTTTCCTTCACTACTTACTCAACATCAAGGATCACTACTTCATCCCAACCTGCAGTCTCTCCACCTGACAGCTTGGTTCCTCTCAACGTAACCCCTCACCAATTCTCACAAGAAGTGAGGGAAGTCTTGGAAGCTTCCAGGAAGCCCGCCACTCGTCAATGCTACTCCCAGAAATGGACCAGATTCTCCTCATGGTGCGTTTCTAAGTCAAAGGAACCTCAGCGAGCTTCATTATCCTCCGTGCTGGACTATCTCCTGCACCTATCTCAATCTGGGCTCAAGTCCACATCCATACGAGTCCACCTGAGCGCTATTGCGGCGTTCCACCAACCTCTACAAGGGAAACCCCTCTCGGCCCATCCGGTGGTCGCCAGATTTATGAAAGGACTCTTCCATGTTAACCCTCCTCTCAAACCACCCCCAGTGGTTTGGGACCTCAATGTAGTCCTTTCCCACCTCATGAAGCCCCCGTTTGAACCACTCAACAGGGCCCCTCTGAAGTATCTCACCTGGAAAGTTCTTTTCCTTGTAGCCCTTACGTCCGCTCGCAGAGTCAGCGAACTCCAGGCATTGATGGCGGACCCACCATTCACAGTATTCCACCATGACAAGGTGGTCCTCCGCACTCACCCGAAATTCCTGCCTAAGGTGGTCTCCGAATTTCATCTCAACCAATCCATTGTACTTCCAGTATTCTTCCCTAAGCCTCATTCTCACCACGGAGAATCGGCCCTTCACACTCTAGACTGTAAACGTGCCTTGGCTTTCTACCTGGATCGCACCAAGCCACACAGAACCACTCCTCAACTTTTTGTCTCCTTCGACCCTAACAAGTTGGGAAGACCCGTATCAAAGCGCACCATCTCTAACTGGATGGCGGCTTGTATCTCTTTCTGCTATGCCCAGGCTGGATTATCACTCCCTTGTAAGGTCACAGCCCATAAGGTCAGAGCAATGGCAGCCTCAGTAGCATTCCTCAGATCAACACCAATCGAGGAAATTTGCAAGGCTGCCACCTGGTCCTCGGTTCACACATTCACCTCACATTATTGTCTGGATACCCTCTCCAGACGGGATGGACAGTTTGGCCAAACAGTATTGAAAAATTTATTCTCTTAAGTCGCCAACTCCCCCTCCATCCCACTGAGGTTAGCTTGGAGGTCACCCACTAGTGAGAATACCTGCCTGCTTGTCCTGGGATAAAGCAATGTTACTTACCGTAACAGTTGTTATCCAGGGACAGCAGGCAGCTATTCTCACGTCCCACCCACCTCCCCTGGGTTGGCTTCTCAGGCTAGCTACCTGAACTGAGGAGACACGCCCGGATCTCCGGGTAGGAAGGCACCGGCGCATGTGCGGTGCGGGCATCTAGAAACTTTAAGTTTCTACAAGCAACACGTGCTTGTGAGACGTCCGTACCGGGGCTCTGTCTGATGACATCACCCACTAGTGAGAATAGCTGCCTGCTGTCCCTGGATAACAACTGTTACGGTAAGTAACATTGCTTTCTGGCAACTCTTAATCATGCAGCCCATATTTGTTCAAGTATCTCCTTATTGTGCATGCTGAAACAGCCTTACCACTTGGTTTCAGAGAAGCCTGTATTTCATTAGAAGTTGCCTGTGGACTTTTCTTTGCATCCTTGCAAAGTTTCCTGGCAGTTGTGTCTGAAATCTTTCTGACTGGCATGGTATTAACAACAGAACCCATAATTTTCCATTTCTTGATTGGATTTTTAACAGTACTGCAGTTTTAAATCTTTGGATATCTTTTATATCCTTTTCCTGATATATAAAGTTGAACTACTTTTGCTCACAGATTCTTTGCCAGTTCTTTTGTTTTCCCTATTCATCAGTAACCAGCAAAGTCAGTGCATCCCTGGATGAAATGCGCAAGTTTTGGACAGTAATTACAGCCAGACAAGGCACAAGTGATGGATACTTTGCCCTTCATTGTCATCTCAATCTGTGGATGTCAACTTGCCCACACATTCAAGGGGCAATCTGTGTGAATTCAGTTTATTATTAATATTGCTAAAGGACATATTCAATTATGTGATGATAAATAGCTTCACTGGACCAGTATTCCTAAATTAAATAAGGGTGTTTTGCAGGATCGCTCATATTTTCCACAAATTGTACATGTCTTAGGTTGGAGTGAGCTTTGACTGCAACTCCAGTAGTTGGGACCTGGGCGGGTTTCTACATTCTTATGTCCCAGAATTATCAAAGAAGAAAAGACAATTTAATCATGAATTTATAAGACATGTGACTATTGGACAGACTGGATGGCCTGCTGTCATTTACTAAGTTAGTATGTAAATTCTGCCAGGTGTGTGTAAACTATGAGCACAACTGTATTCTATCTGCCCATTTAGCCAGGTAAATGATGATTAGAAATTGCCTGAGAGAGAGAGGTCTAATATTTAAAAGTATGAATTCAACTAAGTGTGTTAGAAGGATTTATGTGGGGTAATCACAGTCGTCGAGTTAATTATCAAAATCTTAAAAGAAATGGGCTGGTGGCCTGAAAGTTAACTGAGGGAAGGTATAAGGTTGAAGATTTACCTCAGGGTACCTTCTGTTTAACAATTTTCCCTTCTTGCATTCTCTCCCTGAAATGTGAGGTATCTTACAGTTAATGCTGCTTCTTGAGATGAAAGGTGATGGCTCTTCCTTTCACCTGAACAGGGAATATTTTAACGCTCTATTGCTTAGCAGCTTATGCCAGACCCAGGCTGTACTAAGTATTTCATTGACAGCATCTGAAAGCCACGCCTGGAAAGCTATGCAGAAGGGAATGACTGATAAAGCTCACGGTAAAAGCAGATATAGGCTTTGACCCTGAGTTGAGGGACTGCAAGCTTCACCTCTGCAGAGTGCTAATTTTCATGCTAGAGGCCTGGACTGACTGACTGACTGTGAGTGAAGGGAAATTGCAGAGTGCTTTGTATCCTCTGCCTTATGAATATAATCTGTTGTGCCCAGAAGTCCTAGGCTTTATTTTCCTTTGCTTCTTTCCATACCCCAGATTTTCCAGCTAGGCTTAGATAGCTGATACCTCGCCGGTGAGCATTTGGGAATACTGTGTGCTTTTTCACAATTATTTGAAATTCCACAGCATGACTGCTACTACTTATTTGATTTGATTTGGTTTGATTTCTTATATACCGTGAGGTTCAAAGCGGTTTACAATGAAGATAGTTTAAAGATACATTAAAATAAATATAAATGGTACTTTGGATTTCCCTAGCTGTCCCGAAGGCTCACAATCTAGCTAATATCCTATATAATAAAACGCTAGCCGCGCATGCGCACTGAGACCTGCGTGATCTGTAATCCCTGATCTGTAGGTCCGTGGCCAGATTGCATATGCGGCGGCTAGACAAAGCGGGAGAAACAGACTCGAGCGCTGTGGCGTCGCAGCAAAGTGCTGCACAGGTACTGGAGGGGGAGAGACATATCGCTTCTGCACATACCAGTACAAACCTCCCTCCAGCGTTGGCAGTCACAGCACGTTAAACAGGCTGCTTCGCGACTTTCTCATGCAGTTGAGACCCTCTGCCACGTCACTAATGATGTCATCAATGACGCGACATAGAGACTCAACGGCAGAAGAAAGCCGCGAACCAGCCTGTTTAGCGTGCTGTGGCTGCCAACGCTGGAGGGAGGTTTGTTATTAAAGTCATCTCGCCGGGAGGGTCGCACAGTCAGCGGGGGTTGGGCTGGGAGGGGAGAGAACCGTCTGCCTCGGGTGCTTCAGGCAGCAGCAGCGTTTACAATTCACTGCTGTTGCGGCTTCAGGCCTTCCTCTCTGGCCGGTCCTGCCTACTTCCTGTTTTCATGAACACAGGACCCGCCAGAGAGAAATACCTGAAGCCAGCAACAGCAATGAATTGTGAATGCTGCTATTGTCCGATGAAGTAGTTGAAGGAGGAAAGTGAGCAGAGCGGAAGAGAATGGCTTGGAGGGAAGAACAGATGGCAGGGCATGGAGGGAAGGAGGAAGGTATGCCAGACCAAGGGAAAAGGAAAGAGGAGATGGAGAGAGGCCATATGAGACAGAGAGAGAGGGGGGCGGACACTGGATGGAAAGAGAAGAGAGGGCAGTGAATGGAAGGGGCAATATAGAGGGTGAACAGTATTCTAGCACCCATTAATGTAACGGGCTTAATGACTTGTCACTTATATAGCACTGAAAGGCGTACACAGTGCTGTACATTTTGACATTTTATAGATGGTCCCTGCTTGGAAGAGCTTACAATCTAACTTGACATGACATAGAGGGTAGGGGGTGCAGAATCCAAGGTGAGAGGAGTTAGGAGTCGAAAGCACTCTCAGAGGTGGACTTTTTCACGAGCCTTGAACACTGCCAGAGACGGAGCCTGCCATAGGGATTCGGGCAGCTTGTTCCAAGCATATGGTGCAGCAAGGCAGAAGGGATGGAATCTGGAGTTGGCAGTTGAAGAGAAGGGTACAGATAAGAGGGACTTATGAGCATGTCACTGTAATGTGGGTTCCGCACTCCCCAGTGTAACATGAACTTATTGATCACAAAACCACAAACACCACCACCACTTCATAACATAACATTGTGTTTCTTAAACCGTGTAACCGTAAGTTCAACGCGGTTTACAAAAGATTATAAACAATATCATGAAGAACAAGAAGAGTTATTTGGCCAAGTATTTTGAGAAAAGATAGGTTTTCAACTGAGTTCTAAAATGTTTATAAGAACAAGCTGTAAGCAATAACAATCAAAATTCTTTATCGTGGGAAGCTGCTTGAAATCCTAAAGTATGATCAAGAAATTTCTTGCTTTTTCAACCCTGTACAAATGGAAAAGTGAACAGGGCATGAGATTTTCTACTATGTTCATCCGATGCTATAGAAAATCTATTGGCCATATAGAATGGAGCAGTGCCATATATAACCTTATAATAGAGACAGTTCAACTTAAACAAGACACGAGCCTCCATCGGGAGCCAGTGCAACTCGCAATAGAACAACGTCACATGGTCATACTTCTTCAAACCGTAGATCAATCTGACTGCCGTATTCTGAATCAATATGAGTCTGGCCATGTCTTTCTTAATACTTGTCAGGTAGACAATGTTGCAATAATCGAGAAAACTCAGCAACAGAGATTGAACCAGAAAACTCAAAATACAGTTTAATGGTGCGTAGTTTCCATAGAGTATAATAACCTTTATGTACCACAGCATCTATCTGTTTTTTTCATAGATGCTGATCCAGAGCGACTCCCAATATTTTAATTGTTGGATAGATTGTATACAATGTTGAGTTTATACTAATTGAGAGTTCATGAGAAATTTTTGTGCGGTGACACAACAAAAAAACTCTTATCAGGATTGAGTTTGAGTTAAAATTTCTGCATCCAAGAATTCATTAATTTCAATACAGACTCAATCTTATGAATAATATGGGACAAAACTGTGCTACAGGGTATAATAATCGTAATATCGTCAGCATAGCTGAACAGTCCTATACCCAGGTTACTCAAGCAAGAACCCAAAGAGAAAGATACACATTGAATAATGTAGGTGAAAGTGGGGAGTCCTGAGGGATGCCGCACGGATTTTTCCAAATAGAAGAAAGCTGATTATTAAACCTAACCTGGTAAAGTCTAGATTCCAGAAACCCTTTAAACCACAGCAGACCATTGCCTTGTAAACCTAAGGCATCCAGACAGGCCAATAATTCGGTATGGTCTACTAAGTTGAAGGCACTACTCAAATCAAACTGAAGAACCAATGCACTGCTACCCTTACTCAGTAAGCTATTTAGATGGTCTAATAGTGTAGCTAATTCATATAGCACTACTAGACATACTGTATGCAGTATTGTACACAAACATGTAAGAGTCAGTCCTTGCATGACAGAGCTTATTCAATGTAGAATGATAAGGAATTATTGAAAGAAGCTGAGCTCCTAAGTTAGGCTTCTACATTTTGTGCCCTGTTTCAATCTAACTGATACATGTGGGTGGGGGACTTGCCACTGACTTTCTAAACCATGTTTTTTGCTGCGGCAGGCGGATCAATGTGGGCTCACGGTTCCAGGCTGATATCCCAGAGCTGCGAGAGAGGTGTCTGGCGAATCTGGACAATTATAAAGCAGATCTAGTTTGGCGGCCATGGGGAGACCTGGAAACCAACAAGGCAACACAGGACAAAGGTATAAAATTGGAAGGACCAGCACTAGGGGTGCACCAGGGCATGCCAGTAATATTCTCGGAGAAGAGAGGTCAGGAAGGGCCATATGTAATTGTGCCATTTATCTAGAACTTGACCAAAGGGCCGCCGCATGAGTGGACTGCTGGGCATGATGGACCACTGGTCTGACCCAGCAGCGACAATTCTTATGTTATTAACCCTGAAGGCTGCAGACCTTGGAGAATAGACTTGCTTTTAAAAAATTTTCAATGCCAGCTGTGACTGTTAAAAATGTCCAGATACTCGGCGCTTCTGTTTTGTTAGTGGCCAGCACTGAATATGCAGATAAAGCAGTCAACACTGGAACTTATTTGAACAGAGAACGGGTGCTTAGCCTTTTTGCTGTTCTAAAGTATCCATATAGCAGACTGAATAGCCAGGTAGGTTCTGGGATTGCCTTGGCTCATGGCTATGCTCAACCCCTGCACCATCTGGATAGCGCTGAGGCAGTCTGTCTGCTTATTCAGAAGTATTAATTGAATAGTGCTTCTGATCATTCCAATCAGCTGCACTTAACCAGCTAGCACAGAACTGGTCTCTGTTTGTAAATATTGCAAACATCACAGTGATGATCAAGAGCCAGGTACAGAGGATCCCTTTGGAATCCAGCAGTCATGAGCCCTATGTTCAGGCGGCCACTAGGTGTCACCCTTACACATGGACTGGGATTCCCTTCTGGAAGCTGTGATAGATGCCTCTTTACAATTTCTAACCCCTATTCTATAAGATATGTTATAACATGTTATATAACACATGTATATTTCTATTTCGGTTGAAAATGAGATGAAGGGTGGGTGGTTGGGTGGGGGTTATTTACACTACTAGAGTTTTAAGTGTTAAATATTATAGTGCTATATTGGAATTACTTGTATAATGTATTTTTTGTGCACTTGTTCAATTTTGAAAATGAATAAAGATTTAAAAAATAACAAACAAAAAGCAATTTCTAACCCCTGATGACCTGACCTGGGAATTGACCTAGTGTCCTCTGCTTGGTGGTATGCTGCATTACCGTTGAGGCAATAGGCTAGCCCAATGAACTTTGTTATAATAGAGTAATAGATGAAATAAAAACATAAGAATAGCCTTACTGGGTCAGACCAATGGTCCATCAAGCCCAGTAGCCCGTTCTCACGGTGGCCAATCCATGTCACTACCGTGTTTCCCCGAAAATAAGCCATGGCAGGTTAGGGCAGGGTAGGGTAGGTCTTAATATAAGCCCTAGCCTACCCCAAAAAATAAGCCCTAGTCCAGGGATTTACCGGCAGTTTCCCTTCCCTCCCTCCATCCCTTATGCAGCAGAACCCTTGAGCAAGCACCCCCACACCCGAGCACCTGCCGTGCAGCCGAACCCTCATCCTTTCCTCTCTCCCATCTAAACCCCGTCAAACATGAGCGAGCCTTCATATACGGTACCTTCCTAAGCAGCATCGGGCCGGCAGCACTCTAAACAGGCTGCTTCGGCCTTGTCCGCCCGTGAATTTACTCTGCTGCGTTACTGATGACATCGGGCTTGATGAGGGCTTGGTCGTAGTCAACGGGGTTCGGCTGGGAGGGAGGGAAGGATGGGGTTCGGCTGCACGGCGGGTGCTCGGGGGGGGGGGAGGTACTCGCTTAAGGGTTCTGCTGGGCAAGGGTCCTGCTGCATGAAGGATGGGAGGAAAGGGAAGCTGGGCAAGGGTCCTGCTGCATAAAGGATGGAAGGGAAGGATAGAAGCTGGGCAAGGGTCCTGCTGCACAAGGGATGGGAGGGAGGGGGAAGAAAGATGCTGCACATGAGGAGGAATTGGTGTGGAGAGGAAGGGAGAGATGATTATGTATGTACCCCGAAAATAAGACCTAGTACGTTTGGGCCTAAAATTAATATAAGATACTGTCTTATTTTCAGGGAAACGCAGTAGTACCTATCCAAAACCCAATGAGGAGCAGTATTCCATGCTATCGATTCAGGGCAAGCAGTGGCTTCCCCCATGTCTTTCTCAATAACAGACTATGGACTTTTCCTCCAGGAACTTGTCCAAACTTTTCTTAAAACCAGCTACGCTGTCTGCTCTTACCACAACCTCTGGGGGAGGGGTATTGATTTAAATTTTGGTTATCTTTGTTTAAGAAGAGGCCGTGCTGGAGAGCTATCAGATAGTATTTTTCCTCCTTTCTAGCAGCATACCCATGATCTTTTGGTGTGGATTAGGGCCACTTCATAGGTTTAGGATATAGTCCCATCGTTGTTTCTACTGCTTTTGACTAAACCTGGTGAATTTCCAAGTAATCTATTCAGAAAATCTAGGATTAGTGCAGCCACAGCATAGAGCATGAAGTATCATTTCCTGTCCACTAAACTGAATTTACTCTTTGCTTGGTGCTAGTGGAGGATTTCCTGACTGCAGCCTGTTCCAGCATTCTCCCGGGAGGTGGCACAAACCAAGAGCTGGCCTTCCACTGCCTGAACGAAGCAAAGGGCAACATCCTGGTGAGTGAACAGAATCTTGGGCCTGAATTATCTGGTGAATTTCGCTGCTACTGAAACTGAGCTTTGATTAGTATCTGGCATTTTTGTGCAGGAGAGAGGTTAAATGGCAGCGTCCTTCTTGACTGCTTTCGGTGTGATTTTTAATTCCCCATTCAAAAGGTTGCAGTTGTGAGCATTCACAGCACACCTCGGTCTGCAGCATCGCCTGCCAGTCTACGCCTCAGCATTTCCAGAGATGGCGGCATGCCACACAGGCCCTTAAAAGCATTTTAAGAATGTTTCTGTGGTGTATACAGGAATGAAAAGTAATTAGCAGCTGCATGACAAGACAGTTATAAAGCTGATGAGCCACTTTTTTGAGGCACAGTAACAAACATTGTCTTACTGGGTCATCAAGCACAATATTCTGTTTCTAACAGTGTTCAAGCTAGGTCATAAGTACCTGAAAAAGTTAAAAAAGAAAAATTAAATTCCGCTTACCCCCAGGAATGAGCAGTGACTTTTCCCCAGGTCTATCTAAATAAATTGTTTATGAACTTTTCTACTAAGCCTTTAAAGTCCGACTGTGCTAACTGCTTGTATGACATCCTCTGGTAGTGAATTCCACTATATGTTTAGTAAAATATTTTGTCTGCTTTGTTTTAAGTGTGCTACTACTATTTGGCACAGTGGTTAGAGCTACAGCCTTAGCACCCTGAGGTTATGGATTCAAATCCCACGTTGCTCCTTTTGACCCTGGGCAAGTCACTTAATCCCCCATTGCCCCAGGTACATTAGATAGAGTGAGAACCCACCAAGAAAAGGAAGGAAAAATGCTTGAGTACCTGAGTGCAAACCACTTAGAATATATGTGGTATATAAATATTAAAAATAAATAGATAAATAATTTCTAGAGCGCTACCAGATGTACACAGCACTGTACAGAGTCACAAAGGAGATAGTCCTTGCTCGAAAGAGCTTATAATCTAAACAGTCTAAGACAGGATGCCAGGGTAGGGGATACAGTTAGGGGGATAGTTAATTTTCTGGATAGGATGGTGAGCAGTGGGGTGTAGGGTTATAAATTGAAGACTGTATCAAAAAGGTAGGTTTCATTCTACTTTTAAACAAGGTAAGGGGCATGACGAACAGACTCAGGTAGTTTATTCTAGCCATATGGGTCAGCTAGATGAAAGGAACAAATACTTAGTAACTTCATGGTGTGTCCACTGTCTTTGTACTTTTTCAAAGAGTAAACAGTCAATGACCTTGGCTGCCTCTTCTCCTTGCTGAACAGCCCCAACCTCTCTAACCTTTCCTCAAAGACTCGATTCATCTCCTTTGTCATTTTCGTTGCTCTTCTCTGTTACTTTTGCAATTCCAATCAAATAAATAAATGTTTGTTTCCAGTTCAAAAGGCTTATGAGTCTTGAACCAGCGGGTTATTCACCTCAAATTGCGAGTTTTATAGAAGGCATTATGTAAATTTTTTCAGATCTGCCTCCTGTATCTCTGGGCTGGGCTGCATCTCCTCAGTTTTACCATCTACACACGATATGAAGGTATCTTGCCTGATCTGCTCTGATTTCAATTTGTTATTTTGGGGGGTTTTATCCTGAATTTGAGGCTTCTCAGTGCTTCAGAGGTTCCTAATTTTACTGGGGCAGCTCTGCCTGGGAGAAGAGACAGACTCTTCTGTCAGAAGTTTGTATCTGGGAAGGCAATCCTTTTATAGGGCACTACCTAGCTAGCCTGCACTAATACTATTGGAAGCCTCGGGTACCATTTTAGTAGCAAGGCTTGCTCCTCATTACCGGAGCTTGAGTGCAGTCTGTAGGCCTCATGTTGGTCCTGAGGGCTCTATCAGGTGCCGGCTTCATTCCCCCAACCCCCTGATGATGTGTATAGAGCTGTGGGTGTCTAGGATTTCAGGTTATGCCTTAGTCTGACTGGAAGTCCGAAGAAACAAGCATTTGGAGTCATTTTACATGCTTGTCTGAGGCAGTAGTCTTCTCCATATTCCAGCTGCTGTTTTAGCTGAAACAAGCACAATTGTTTTCTATGGGAAACTTTGGGAGGGGATGGAAGGGAGCCTTCTAAATGCCTTTTTGGAGGTTTCTGGAGCTGGGATTTGGGTCCCATACCTCCCCCCAAACCCATTTCCTGAATTTTTTTGTGCCTTTATTTAGTTCTCTTCCTGGCCATTTTTTGGCACCAGAATGCTGCTATAGTGGCTATCTTGGATTTCTCAATCTGATTTTAAAAGCTACAATTTGCCTCCAAGACACCTAGATTTAGATTAAAATTGATAGAGATGGAATCCTCAGGTTGTTTTACCCGATTCATGCCAGATTTGATCTGGCTTCTCGGCTAAAGAGTGTCTGTGTTCCATGGGGCATGTGAGGAAGGGAGGGAGCAATGAGCTTAGCCCCCTCTTGTCCCTCTAGAGCAGAGGAGTTATAGATGGTTTATTTGTTCAGACAAAAATTCCTTCCAGTGTCCTTGATTAGCAATTCAACAAAGCGCATATGCGTGGACACCTTTGGTCCCCTGAGGAGACAAGAAAAGTCCCCGCAGATGTCCTTAGGGCATAAGACTGTTCAGGACTTTACCCCTGATTTATTTTTTTTTCCTGATGTTTGAAGCCTATTTGGATTATCAGGGTTGTTCTACACCATCTTGGGTCTCACCAACTGTTGGGCAGGGGGGTTTGCCCCCTCAGAATGCAGTGCCACTTCCAAAGGAATCAGAGGTTCAGTCAGAGAGAGACTAGGAGGACTGGGGATCAGAATCATTGCCTGTACTCTAGCTATCAAAATGAATCTCCAGTTTTGGAGGATTTGGGGGTCTCAGGCTGGGGATACAGTCAGGAGTCTGTGGCAGCCCTGGACCAAGGAGAGGACTCGACAGTGTGCCACCTTTTTAAATCAGTAGCTTTGCTGGAGGTCATCACAGAATCACGGTGGGTTTTAAAGCTGAAGCCCCGCATATCTCTGCTGCTCAGTGTTGTTTTCTTTTCCCCCCAATAAGCATTTATTTAATTTCTTTGAAGTACTATTGTGCTTGTGTTGGGGGGGGGGGGTTTTCCTGCAGTGTTCGATCATGAGCAGCTCTAAGCCTTAAACCACCTTTTTTCCTTCACATCCTGACATTACAATGATGCTAATGGAGCATTGGGAAGCCCCTGAGAACTATGACAAAGTTGTATCCACTAGCTCTGGATTTTCAACAGCTGTGTCTTCGCCTAAGGTGGATTTGCTAGTAGCACAAGTTACCAAGCATACTTCTATGCCTAGCGAAGGAGGAGTGATTTTGAAGGATGTACAAGACTTCAGAGTAGATTTGGGCCTTAAAAGATTGTTTAAGACTTCAGCTTTAGGGCTTAAAATGGCGGTAGTGACTTCCTTTGTTGCAAGCATCTGCAATATTATATTGTATCAGGCTTCAGCAGAGCAAGAGGATGCTAACCCCTAGTTAATAACTTTAGGAGTGGATTATGTTGCAGATGCTCTATATGACCTGTTCAGGGTCATGAGCAAGGTCTCTGCTTATTCCCATCTGCCTCTGGATTAGGCAATAGGCTGGAGATTTTGCTTCCAAGGCTACGTTAAGCAGGCTATCTTTCAAAGGCCAAATACTCTTTGGCAAGGGGTTGGATGATCTTTGGCCATTGTGGTGGATCATCGCCCTAAGTCTTTGCCAGATAGTAGACCTCGTGCCCCTGGTAGGATGGGTCAAGGTAAATTTCATGGTTCTCAACGGGGTCCTCTGTTTAGAAATCATATTACAGCTCTTGACAGAAGTTTGGTGGCTCCAGGCAAGCTCAGCCCTCAGGCTCCCGACCTGCCGCAACTCCCAAGAAATACCAATGAGCCAGGCCAGTCACCAACCTGCCGCAGATAGGAGGATGGATGTTGATTTACTAGGAGGTCTGAGTGAAGATTTGCTTGGACCACTGGATACTGGACATCATTCACGAGGGTAACAGGCTCAAATTCTTTTGTCCTCTGCCCTGGACCTATATGTGGATTCTCTGGTCAGAAGGCCAGAGAAAGCGGTCACGTCTGGGTGACTGTGGAATAGCTCATGGATATTCAAGCTGTAAAACCCGTACTGACCAAGGAATCAGGCTTGGGCAGGTACTCTATGTACTGTATCATACCCAAGAAAAACTCAGATAATTGGAGGCAAATCCTGGATCTGAAGTCAGTCAATGCAGCACTCAAAGGGCCATGATTCTGGATAGAGACAGTGCGTGTGGTCATAGCCTCGGTGGCACCAGGAGAATTCATAGCCTCACTGGATTTGACAGAGTCTTACTTGCATATTTCCATATTTCAGGCTCAAAGGAAGTTCCTGAGGTTCCATGTGCTGGAGAGACATTTCCAGTTCTCAGCACTATCATTCGGTCTGGCAGTTGCACCTCGTACCTTTACCAGGTGGTTGCCGATGCAGTAACACACCTGTGCAAGGCAGAGATCCAGGTGCCTCCATATTTGGACAATTGGCTGATCTGTTCTCCATTCAAGGCTGACGGCGAGAAAGCAGTGGCACAAGTTGCCCAACTCCTGCAGGACCTGGAATGGATTATCAATTTTTAAAAGAGCCACCTGGAACCGACAATCCCTAGAATACTTGGAGATCTGTTTTGACACGGTGGAAGGCTATGTCTTCCTTCTGGAGCCATGCAAATTGAAGCTAAGACATCATATTTTGGAGATCCTGGCAAAACCTGCTCCTACAGCTTGGCATTGCCTTCAGGTGCTGGGGTCGATGGTAATGACCATAGAGGTTGTTTTATTCCTTGGGCAAAAGCTCATCTATGCTCTCTCCAGGATGCGCTATTGTTCCGCTGGTCTTCACAGACAGATTCTCTCCAGATGCCCCTGGTCTGGACAGCGGAGATATGTCAAACTTTGTGTTGGTGGCTCCAGCGAGAGTCATTTTCTAAAGGCTTGCCTCTTCGAATATCCTCTTGGATGATCCTGACATGCCAGTCTTATGGCTCAGGAGGTAATTTTGAGGGTCATCCAGTTCAAGGCTGGTGGTTACCCTCTCAGAGGAAATGGTCCATCAACAAACTGGAGCTGCAAGTCATTTGTCTAGCACTGCAGACTCTGAAGAACACCCTAGAGGGCAAAGCAGTCAGGGTGTTCTCGTACAGTGCCACAGTTGTGGCATACGTCAAGAGGCAGAGAGGCACTAAGAGTGCCCTATTGTTATTTCTATGGGCAGTCGTCCACCTGCAGGCTCTTTCAGCAGCACATGTAGTAGAAGTGGACAATATACAGGCTGACTTTCTCAGCTGGCAGACCCTGGATCCAGCGGAATGGTCATGCCCAGGAAGGCCTTCAACAACAGGCTGGGTGGCCGACATTCAATCTGATGGTATCGGCAGCCAACAAAAAGCCTCTCAGTTCTTAGCCGAAGCTTTCCGCGTTCCTGCTCCGCGCTGAGCCCCTCCTTGTATGGCCACCTCTTCTTGCGGCTCAGTAGTGAACCGGGTAGGAGTGATCTTTCCGCACTCCTGCCCCGTGTTAGCCTCTCCCTGAATGGCCACCTCAAATTTTTGCAGCCCAGCAGTGTACCAGGCAGAAGCAGTATAAAATATTCATGTGCAAAAATTAAGAAATGCCTGATGTATGGGCACTAATTGAAAATAAAAATGGGTATAAAGATATATTTTGATTAATATACTTCAATTAAATGGACAGTCTTCTTTTGGTTGAAAGAATGATTGGTGAGAGTGGTCCTGTGTAGGGACAGTAGAACATAAAATTATTGTACAGACCCATGTAGATGATATGGGTGTCAAAAAAAGAAAGTTAGAATCGTAAAAAAAATGCTGTAATCAGTTTCAGAGTTCAATCCACTGGGTTGAATGATATTCAGCTTTAGGAGACCTCGGAGGTATGTCAGGTCTCACTGTGGGGGTGGGATTTTGGTCACTGAATCAATGAGTCCGATTTTCTCAGATATCGAATCAATTCACCAAAGTGAATCGATTTAATCGGCAAATTGGGCAGCATTAGTAGAGATTGGGCTACAGCAGAGCTTCTAAATGTGCTGTACCTTGTAAATAGTGTGTTGTGGTTTAGTTTTGTTTTTGGTTCACTTATGCACAAGGGTGATTTTTTTTTTCTGGTTCTTATATTTCTGGTATATTCTTCCCCTGATTATGTACTTCAGGTCTCATAATAATAATAATTTTATTTTTTATAGACCGCCAAAGCCAAAGTAGTTCGAGGCGGTTTACAACAAGAAGAGCTGGACAGTCAGCGAAGAAATAACAATGAAATCATTGAATACAATGAAGTTTTAGAACAACAATGGTGTCTTTGAATACATGAGTATTTGTAGGGAGGAAGAGAGAGAGTGAGAGTCATATTGTAGGGACGTCAAGTGCAAGTAAGTAGAGTACAGGGGGGAGGCTTTAAGAGTTTTTGGTTTCAAATCGGTTAAACAGGTTGGTTTTAACTAGTTTTCTGAAGTTAAGGTAGGATGAGGAGTGCTTAATGAGGTTGCCTAGCCAGCCGTTCTGTTGACTTGCTTGGAAAGCAAGAGTTCTGTCAAGGAATCTTTTGTATCGGCAGTTTTTTATTATTGGGTAGCTAAACATTTGTATTATGCGCGTGGGTCTGGTGGGACAGTCCAATTTAAAATGAGCGACCAGGTATAAGGGGGCCAAACCAAGGATGGATTTGAAACAAAGGCAAGCAAATTTGAACAGCACTTTTGCTTCTAGGGGCAGCCAATGGAGTTTTTGATAGTAGGGGGTTATGTGGTCCCATTTTTTTATACCGAAGATCAGTCACACTGCTGAATTTTATATTATTCGGAGTCTTTGAATGGTTTTCTTGAGAGAACTCAGATAGATGATGTTGCAATAGTCGAGCAGGTTTAAAATTGAGGATTGCACCAGTAATCGGAAGGATGCTGTGTCGAAGAACTTTCTGATGGTTCTTAATTTCCATAGTGTCAAGAAGCCTTTTTTGATCAGTATCTAGAGTGAGGTGAAGGTTCAGTGTCACTCCCAGGATTTTTATGGTGTCGACAGAAGGGAAGTTCTGTCTGTTCAGGGAAATTGAAGTGTCTTTGATTTTGTCGTTCAGGCTTGCCAGGAAGAATTTGGTTTTTTCCGGCATTGAGTTTGTTTGAACTCAGTCATCCATGATTTGATTTGCTTTAAAGTTAATGCTAGATGATTCCTTGTCTCAGGAGTCAGGCTAGTTAGGGGAAGGATTATGGTAATGTCATCGGCGTAGATGTAAAATTAGATTTTTAATTTTTGCAGTAGATTCACCAATGGGGAAAGGTAAATGTTGAATAGAGTGGGAGATAGGGGGGAACCCTGTGGGACTCTACATGGGTTTACCCAGCTGGAGGATTGATTATTGTCGCTATAGACTCGGTACGATCGTTTAGTCAAGAATCCTTGGAACCAATTTAATAATACCGGAGAGACCAATTGTTTCCAAGCAGTCAATTAGGATGGCATGATCGACCAAATCGAAAGCACTACTCAAGTCCAGCTGAAGGATTAGTGCACTAGAGCCTTGGCTGAATAGAGTCAGGAGGGAATCCAGCAATGAAGCAATAACTGTTTCTGTGCTGAATCCTGAGCCAAACAAAACCTGAGCCAAAACCACAGCTAAAATCAGACCTGTCTGCCCCCTAATCCTCTCTTTTTTTGGTATTGGGGGGGTGTCCTCAAAATCTTCTGACCTTAGGGCCCCAAGACAGATGAAGATAGAACTTGTGTGTTGCAGTGAAATAATTTGAGGTCAATGTAGGTTGCCTGTACTGGGGGCGAGGTCTCCAGGAAGATGAGCTGTGATCAGTTTAGGTTAAAAGTGCTGTTTGGGTGGGGGGGGGGGAGGAAGGGGAGGTCTGTAGTGAGATGATCTGTGGTCAGTTTAGGTTGCCTGTACTGGGAGAGAGTGCTGCAGTAAGATGAGCTGTGGTCACAGCCTTGCAGAACTGAGGTGCACAATGTATACTCCCTTCATTTGATTGCCAAAAATCAAGAAAAGTTTGCTCTTTTATTTGTCTTGTCTGCATTCTTCTCTCTCTCATACAATTCATGTTCTCTTTCTTCTCCATCAGTCTGCTTTGACCAAACTGCTGTTGAGAAGACCAAAGCGATCACGGACTCACCCACTGACGGACTATCACTATGCAGGTACGCAGAAGGGAGGAAGTAGGTGACCTTGCCAGTGTCCACTGTAGGAGATCCTAGCCAGAGAAGTGAAAGGGGAGATGTAGGTGACTGGGTTCTCAACTATTAAGGTTCCGGGTCTTCTGCTGAGGTCCTCCTCTTCTATCCATGACATCTCTGACCTTAAAGCAAATGTCACCTCAAGCTATTTAACTGTGATCGAGTAATAACTTCCATTATCTTCTATTGCCTTTTGGAAATAGTTATATAAAGCAGACATTGAAATTTAATAGCTGAAGTTGTCCAAATTTAAATATTACTGCTGTAAATGCATTTGGCTTAAAGATACAGTCCAATGATAGATCATTATTGATAGACAGTATATGCTGCAGTATATGAGTGTTAGATACAGAAGCCAAGTGTTGGGTGTTTTCTCAACTGAGGAAATCTGGGCTGATTCTGTGGCTCCTGCATCTTGCACTAGCAAGAGCTGAAAACACTACAGAGAAAGTAATTATTACCTTGGATGGGGTCCCTGCCATTACACAACAATGATAATGTACTGGGCAGGGTTCGGAAGGACTATCACTATAATGGTTTAGCTTTAAAGAGGTGATATCCAGGATAGGGCCTCAAGGTCCAACTTATGGCCCACATGCTTCACCTGTTGCTTATGGAGGCCATGTGCATATCTGATTGGGACACAAAGCAGGGATGGGTGTTTCTATTTGACAGCCCTTTTTGGACACCTTGACCCCAACTGCACACAGTCGTGTTTTGTTAGGTAGGCCTTGAGCTGATTCCTTGGTGCTTTGTTTTCTATGCAGTCCTGGGGGGGAGGGGTATTGGGTTGTTACGTTATTGTATGGTTGTCGTCTTTGCCATACAGTCATGGTTGTGTATTTTCCTCTAAGCGCTCCGTTGTTCTTGTATTATATTGTCCTCCATGACTGTATTTATTTGCTCAGTTAATAAATATGATCTAGAAAAAAAAAAAAAAAAAGAGTGATAGCCAAACAGAGAGAGAGAGAGCACCGGTTAAAAAGGACACCTAGAGGGGAAAACATCTTATAGAAATCCATGTCAGTGGGACAAAAATCTGATAGTTGAGAAAGTCTTTCATGGTGACTAGTAGTAGTGAACACAAAGCAGGATTAAGTTGAGTGGTACATTCTGCATGATTCTTTGTTTCTAGTGCAGCAGGAAGAGGAGCTCAAATTAGAGATGGAAGCAAGTAACAGATCAGGAAAGTTGAGCAGCTTACTTTCTTTATTTCATCCATTTTTAACCAAATCATTGTTTCCATTAGGCTCAGACAGATGGACGTTAGCTGAAAAAAGACTTTTCAACAAAGGTATTGCAGTCTATAAAAAAGACTTCCTCCTGGTGCAAAAGCTGGTAAGTTACTCCAACGTTGATGAAAACTCACATCCATTAATTGATCGCGTAGTCACAATGGGATTGAGAAACAAGACAAGCCCTTATAAGCAAGGTGATAATCTCATTGTAGAATGGGGCTCTATCAGGTGATGACCATAGATTAATGGGAAGAGAATGATTGCTCGCTTCTCATCTTCAAGAAGTAGAAAAGAACTGAACCAAATACCAGATGGGATGTGACTTGAGGTTTCCCATTGTCCTGGACACTAGGGGGAGGGCTAATCCTATAAATAGGTACTAACATTTATGCAACAGTTGCACATATAAATACTGGCACATATTCACATATTTACACATACAAACTTGTGTCTGCCTGATATGCACCTATGTGCTATTTTGTAAACACATCTTAGAGGAGGGTATGTACATGGGAGGTCTTTGGACAGGGCACACATTTAACATGCATATCTTATAGAATACGATAAATAAGTCTATGAAGAGTATAGTTTTTATTTATTTTTTGAAAATATTGTAGTCTGGGGTGGTTAACAGTAGGTTGGAGATTTGGTTATCTAGTTTTGCGGCTTGAGTAATTTTGTTGTGCGTGAATTCTCCTTTCTGAATAGAAGCGATGCTCAAGCCCTGAAGATATGAACGAGGGGCATATAGCATTAGATGTAGGAGGCCTCCCTGCACACTGGGCATGGACTTTGGGTCCTTATTTTATAAGAATATTTTCCATGGGCAAAAATAGAAGAAAAGATTTTGAGAAAAATTAATCTATTTTTAGAGGTTCTGTTTCTCTCATTTTCAGAGCTTCAGAGATCTTGAGAAGCAAAATCCAGCAGGAAAAGCATGGCACAGACTAACTTTGTTGCTTTTTATCTTTTCGCATTGCAGATAAAATCAAAAACAGTTTCCCAATGTGTGGAATTTTACTACACATACAAAAAGCAGGTGAAGATTGGCCGTAATGGGACATTAATCTTCGGTGATGTTGATAGAGATGATGATGATAGGACTGGTCGTTATGAGGCTGAAGTTGATATTAAGGTAATTTGCCAGATGATCAGCATAAAAGCTCTGTAAACATACAAAAGTCTTGTAAACTGAAGAGCATAAAAATAAAATTCTTTGTAAGACTGGACAGATGTGACTTACTTGCTGGCCCTTTAAATGGAACCATCTCCCCCATCAAAAGCGCTGATTTTCAACGAGAAATGGTTCCACCGTAGCAGCTCCTCAGTTCCTTTTTCAATGAACTTAATTTTCCATTACATTTTCCTTGAAAGGCCAGTAATAAAAATCAGCAAAGCCTTAAAAGATTAAGACCTTAGGTCAATCATCTAAAATATAATGTATTCTTTGGCTAGCAAATGTCTTCTGTACCTTTGAACTTCTTGGTTAATCAGAACCAGAGTTGGGATCTTGCAGCTCATAAGGATTTCTCCCTTATTTTAAATCCTTTCCAATTTACGTTGAGCCTGATGTACTAAGTTTTTATTCCCTGTAAGCACATAATGAGAACAAAGCTTTTGTGAATCAGACACTTAGGGCTCCTTTTACAAAGGTGCACTAGTGGTTTTAGCGTGTGCGCTAGCCCTACCACCTCCTTATAAGCAGGCAGTAGTTTTTCGGCTAGCGCACATGCTAAAAATGCTAGTGGACCTTGGTAAAAGGAGCCCTTAGTTCAGTCACTGAACAACAGGCTGGAAACCTGCAGTCACGGGCTCTAAATGTGACTGCTAGGTGCCATTGTTGTGCAGTGAATCAGGATGCCCTTCTTTCAGAATCAGACTTAGGTTTGCTGCATGGTAGTAATACAAAGCACTGCCACTGAATGACTAGGCCAGTCAGTGTCTAGGTTATTTTGATAAAAATTTTGAGAATAATAATCATTTAGAGCCAGTGGTCTTCACTAATTTTTAAGCACGGGCCATTTTGGGCCCAAAAGGGGTGAAGGAGAGCTGACAAATATGTTTCTACTTTGGGCCATGACACCAGTAACACATCTTGACATTCATTCCTACCAGAAGACCTGGCCTTGATCACACATGCAGAACACAGATAAACCCTGTGCAAAAATAGAACCACAAACTAAAAGTCCTAATATACACAAATGAAACCCTAGGATGCTAAGCTCTGCATGCAATACAACACCATAGAAACAGAAAGAACTGCATTTCTTCCTGAACAGTGCAAAATGTAGACAGCAGATGTAAATTCTCAAAACTGACAATATTTCAGTCACTAATTTGAAAATAAAATCATTTTTTCCTACCTTTGTTGTCTGGTGATTTTTATTTTTCTAATCATCTTTTCCCAGTCTCTGGTTGCACTTCTTTCTGACTGTGCTCTTAACTCTATTTTGAGGGCCTTCATGTGCATTTGCTGTATTTCTCTCCTCCTTCACTTTCTGCCCTACATCCATCTTTGGCATTAATATTCAATTTTCTTCAATTTTCCTGCTTCCTTCTCAAATCTGTCTACTTTTCCCACATCTTCCCTTCTCATCTGTCCACATGCATCATCTTTTCCCTCTCTCTGGCTTCCCCTCCTCTCCATCCATGTGTACCATCTTCTCGTCTCCTATTCCCATCTTTTCTTAAACTGTATTTTTCCATCTCTCTTCCCTTCCCTATCCCTGTGCACCATCTCCCCCCTCACTTTTCCCCTCTGGCATCTTTCTCCCCTCCTTCCCTTCCTCCCCCTTTGTGGGCTGGCATATCTCTCTCTGCCCTTCTCTTCCCCCTACCTTAGTCTGGAATCTCTCTCTCCTCTTTCCCTTCCCTGGCCTCTCTCCTTCCCTTTCTCTCTTCTTGTGGTCTGGTATCTCTCTCCTCTCCTTCCCTTCCTTTTCTATTTCTCTTCCCTTCCCTGGTCTGGCATTGCTCTCTCCTTCCTTTCTCCACCCCTCCAGTAGTCTGACACACTTCTCTCCTTCCTTTCTCCCTTCTTGTGATCTGGTATCTCATCTTCTCTTTTTCCCTTCACTCCTCCTCCCTGCCATAGTCTTACACTCTGTCCACCCCCTTCCCTTTCCTCTCCTGGAGGTCTGGCATCTCTTTATTTTTTTTCTCCCCATCCCCAGGGACCAGCATCTCTCTAGTAACCATTCTCCCCTCCACAGAATCTTGTAGTTCTTCATCTTTCTCCTTCCTGGCAGCTGCTCTTGCCCTCTTCAGGCCACTGGCAGTGTGAGTGAAGTAAACACGTTGTCTTGGACAGCTCGGAAGCTTTCTCTCTGCGGGGACAGGAAGCAGTAGCAGAGGAAAAGCTTCCGGGCTGCTTAAGGCAGCCCGATGAGTGAAAGAACAGCTACCAGGAAGGAGAAGCCTTGGATCCCACACGGGGATGTGGGTGGAACTGTGGACTGCAGTACAGGCTGCCCAGAAGGCCACTAATAAAGAGGGTCATTCTGACAGGCTATGAAGCGTGCAGGCCTGTGGGGCCTATAAGATGAGTTTTAAAGGGAACATTTTCTCTTTGGAAATACCATGATTTCTGTTGCTGTGGAGAAGTTTATGCCCCATACACTTTGCAGATGCAAAAGCAAATTAATATCTAGCATACATTTTACTATCCCACAGCCTCCAGCACCACCCCTATAAGCAGTGAAACAAAAACAGGAAGGAGACTCAGACTTCTGCTATACACTGTGGTGATACTGCCTCCACATCCAAGCAGCAAGGCATCAAATACTGTGAAGAGATTTAGACACAGAGAGAGGGGTATTTAAGACACTTGTTTTGGTGCAATAACATATGGAAAAGAATAACTTGTTTTCACTTTACTTATTGAGAAATACTTGGATAAGCTATTTGTGGTGATGAAGCACCAAGATTCTGTAGGTTTATGTCCCTCTAATCTGTCCTGTAACTTCCATATTTTATGTTTCTGTACCTTTGTATAAAGGTAAAAGTCGAAGGGTTATACAAATATTATTTTTGTTCATGCTAGTACAGATACAGTGGCTTGTTCCTAGGCTAAAAAGGAAAAAAAAAAGTTTTGCTTCTTGTGTCGTACAGATCCACTGATGCCTAAGCACAGTAGAGGCTTATCTCGTACAGATCCACTGATGCCTAAGCACAGTAGAGGCTTATCTCGTACAGATCCACTGATGCCTAAGCACAGTAGAGGCTTATCTCGTACAGATCCACTGATGTCTAAGCACAGTAGAGGCTTATCTCAGAGTTAAACAGGTTTTAAGGGTGGTTAAAACTGACCTAAACAGAGCATCAGAATATGGGAAATGACAAAAAAGATACTTATTCTAAGGGTTGCTCAAATATATAATTTTTTTGTGAGATCTTCCCTTTAAACTGAATAAGCTTGGACCATGCCCTCGTTGCCTAGGTAGATGGTATCCTCTGTTTCCTCTTCTAGTCTTTTTACTTAGAGAATTGATGACTAGATTGTCTTCTCCATTGCCCACCTAGCCAATTGGAGTTCATGGGGCACTCGTGAGACCTTGCAGTGTTTCTGCTCTTCCTGGGCATCCAGATATACCTTCTTAAGTGGTTTCATACCCGAAGGAGGTACAGTCTTTGGTCTCCATCTGTGTTACTCTGTGGCGTGTATTTTTTCTCATGGATCTGAAGTCTTTGATCTCCGACGAGGTTACCTTGCAATGCCTGTCTAGGTTCTTAATCTTTATAATTTTTAACTATATGTGATTCTGCAACTTCTCTTCCTGGTTATTCCATCTGTTTATTGTACTAAGGACAAAAATGACTCTTCACTATATAGCAATATTACTTCTGCTTGCCTTTAAACCAAAGCTCTTCTAATAAAGGCTGAGTTTATTTTCTTTTGGCTTTTGTCTGAAAGAGTTCTCGTCGACTTGAAGGTGTTCACCCTCCCAGAGGAGAGGCTTACAGAGAGGACCCTGAGGCCTCAGACTCCAGGATGGAGACGGAGGTACAGATGCAAGTAAAGAGTGAGAAAGAAGAGATCCAGGATCAGACCAGGACCATTGTTCCACCAAAAGTCACCCAGACACTACAAGCCAATGAAATTGTATGTTGTTTGGAGCTTTAACTGCACCTTCTGGAGGGGGGGGGGGGAGGGAGGGGAATTGTAGACATTCTGGTTAAGTGTGAGGTAAGAACGAGTTGTGCATTGGTGCTAAGGGAAGAGACTCTCGCATGTTTCTGCCTTTAGCATACTGCTGATGGATCCTAGTTGAGTAGGAGACATGAACTTGAGTTCTCCCACCCCCAGCTCCTCGAGTGCATTGCTAGGGGATTCTAGTTTAACATATAACTTTGTGGGAGGGGGTTGTCAAGGCAGGAGACCTGAGCTCATCACTCTCCATTTTTTACATTATATGCAGAGATTCCTGTTTGCTCTTTTGTTTTTAAGCATATTTTTCCTTCGCTAGGCTAATGACTTACTGGTCCTCAGAAGCCACGATCCTAACAGCAGAACTTTAGAGAAACCAAGGGAAGCCACTACAGTGAGATCACGAAAGACTACACCAGCAGAACGAAAAAAGCCCGATACGGTCTACAAACCCCCAGACCAGGAGTGCACCTTCCCATGTAAAAAATGTGGCAAGTAAGTGAGACTTCAGTAGACAAGGATGTTCAGAGAGAAGGAAATCTGTTCTCCAAAACAGTGGTTCCCAAGCCTGTTCTGGAGGACCACCAGCCAGTCAGCTTTTCAGGATAGCCCTAATGAATATGCATGGGACAGATTTGCATGCCTGTCACCTCTTTTATGCATATTCATTTGGGCTATTCCAAAAACTTGACTGGCTGGTGATCCTCCAGGACAGGGTTAGGAACCACTGCTCTAAAACACTGTAAAGAGTCAGATATACTGATGTTAAGTTGACATCATACAAATGATGGAGCCTGGTTTGTCAGCAGAATGTCAGCATTGGAAGATGAGTAGAACCCATTGGAAGGGAGGATAGGAAGATGGAAAGGGGTTATGTATACCCTAGAAGAAAGGAGGGACAGGGGAGATACAATTCAGATGTTCAAATATTTGAAAGGTATTAACGTAGAACAAAATCTTTTCCAGAGAAAGGAAAATGGTAAAACCAGAAGACATCATTTGAGGTTGAGGGGTGGGAGACTCAAGAACAATGTAAGGAGATTTTTCTTTACGGAGAGGGTGGTGGATGCCTGGAATGCGCTCCCGAGAGAGGTGGTGGAGAGGAAAACGGTGACTGAGTTCAAAGAAGCATGGGATGAACACAGAGGATCTAGAATTAGAAAATAATATTAAATATTGAACTAAGGCCAGTACTGGGCAGACTTGCCGTTTGGGGGAGGATGGGCTGGAGAGGGCTTAAAGGGCTGGGAGGGTGTAGATGGGCTGGAGTAGGTTTTGATGGAGATTTTGGCAGTTGGAACCCAAGCACAGTACCAGGTAGAGCTTTGGATTCTTGCCCAGAAATAGCTAAGAAGAAGAGAGAAAATTTTTTTTTTTAAAAATTTAAATTGAATCAGGTTGGGCAAACTGGATTCGAGTCTTTATCTGCCGTCATCTACTATGTTACATATGTTACTATGTAATGTGTTTTTTTTTTTTTTTTTTAATATTCTTTATTCATTTTCAAAATTACATTAAGTGTAAAATATATTCATTCACAGTAACAATAAATATATCACTTATAAACAATCATTGGTACATTATATAAATTTTTATCCCTTCCCCTTTCCCATCCCTCCCATCCATATCTTCCATTATTCTATAATATATGTAATAATAAAAATACCCCCCTCCCTATATCCTGAACTGATAAATAAAAGGGAAATAATTTTACTTAATCCTTACAATATTTTGTTAATGGTTTCCACACATCCTGAAATTTCTTAAAGTATCCCCTTTGTAAAGCAATAAATCTTTCCATTTTATAGATATGGCATAAAGAATTCCACCAAAAGTTATAATTTAATCTCTTCCAATCCTTCCAATTATATGTAATTTGCTGAATGGCATCCCCAGTCATTATTAGTAATAATTTATTGTTGTTAGCAGAAATCTGAAATTGGTTTAAGAGATATTTGGAGCATTGAGATTAAGCATGAAATTACTGCATCTCAATGGCCACGAATTTGGTCTTGGAGGATGAAATGTACGGTGTCTGCATCTATGAGACAAACTTGGTTTTTTCTGTTACATAGAGCGTTATGGACCCCTGTTAGGTTGCAAAAATTAGATAGTTCTTTGTCTAATAGATGCTGGCATTGTCATCTAGAAGTAGGAACTTTAGATCATTTATTGTTTCATTGCCCATATATTATGAATTTTTGGAAATCAATTTGGGACCAAATTAATAATTTATTAGATAACCCAGTGGCATTATCTTATGATACTGTGATATTTGGTATGGAAATGAGAGCAAAAAGTCAGATTTCTGCTAACTATGTAATGTTTTTAATTGTAGAATGGTGTAGAAAGACATGATCCACCATAAATCTAAATTAAACTGGATAAAATTGGAAGAATGGGCAAGGGTTTGGGGAAAAAAGCTTTCTTATGAAAGTGGAAAATCCTTCATCTGGGTTGTGAGGTGGCAGGATTGCAATCAACCCAGCCGCTACTCCTGAAAGGCACAGGGGCAGTCAGTCCTTTGATTTGGAGAGGGGGAGGCCTAGAGATAGACAGGGGAGGGGATAACATAATCCCTTTTCATTCCTGGTGCGTGAAAAATAATCTTTCCTGTTGGGATTGCTGAAGTCCCACCAGACCTTATCCTTGTGTTGCTGCAGTACAAAAGAAGTCAGTGGCGTGCCACTGGCCGCCAATGCTAGAATGTAATGTAATGTAATGTAATTTATTTCTTATATACCGCTACATCCGTTAGGTTCTAAGCGGTTTGCAGAAAATATACATTAAGATTAGAAATAAGAAAGGTACTTGAAAAATTCCCTTACTGTCCCGAAGGCTCACAATCTAACTAAAGTACCTGGAGGGTAATAGAGAAGTGAAAAGTAGAGTTAGAGGAAAAATAAAAATAAAATAAACATTTTAACAAGACAGCATTGATCTAAATACTTTGGAAGGTAGAAGAGAGGAGAGAAAGGAATAGAAGCAGAAGGGGGAGCCGTTGAACAGTAGAATTCTGGAGAAATTTAAATGATAGAAATAGAATAAAATAAAGACAAAAGGCAAAACAATAGATAAGATTAAAGATAAATCATAAGCTGGAAAGAAAAATAAAATAAAACTTTGTCTTCAATCCACGGTTTCAGCGTCAGTGATGAAGTGGAGCAAGTAAGTTTAGGAGGAGCGATTGATGTTTCCATAAAGGGCTTCTTCAGGGAAGAGACTTGGCCGACAGTCCCAGGATGCCTATGTCTCCTCCCCTGCGATGTTCTCCCATCCATGCATGAAGAACTGAGCATGCGTGAGGAGTTGTATTGGTGACTGGAGGTAAGCCTCTGATTTACAAGCAGAGCAAGGACAAGGGGAGTAGTAGTTCAGCAAATAATTTTTTTGGATGGCTAGGCCTCGGCATCCCTGCATCCATTTAACGGAAGCTGCACATTTGGAGGAGACTTGAGCCCAAAATTTTTTTGGGGGGAATCCAGGCTCCCAAGTCCCCCCCCAACCTCCCATTTGCTACACCACTGTTAAGGCAGTAAGGAGAGAAGTGGGAAATAGTGTGTGGATGAAAGAAACAATGATACTGTACTCAGCTGAGGGTGTCTAATACTCTATGAAAGCTGTGGCAATAGAGCTGGTCAGATGATTTGAGTAATAGTAATCCAGTTTTTATTATTAAAAGGTGGTGATAAGATAGGGGTGGGTGGGTGAGGAGGAGGGGTAGAAGGGTCTGGATGTTGGATAAAGCATAGGAACTTGGATTGAATTGGATATTTTAGATTTAATTACTTAACATAAGAATTGCCACTGGTGGGTCAGACCAGTGGTCCATCATGCCCAGCAGTCCGCTCACGTGACAGCCCCTAGGTCAAAGACCAGTGCCCTAACCGAGACCAGCCCTATCTGTGTACATTCCGGTTCAGCCTAAACTTGTCTTTCCAGATCTGAACTCAAGGTGAATTAGTTTTGGGTACAGTAAGGAGATAGCTCCTTGCTTTCACTCAAACATTTTTAGCCAAAATAATGGAAGGTAAAGTTGTTTGCCAACAGTTATAAAAAGTGCCAATGAGATGATAAAGCGGATGGAATGACTTCCCTATTAAAAAGACTAAAGAGAGAAAAAATATAGTGGTACCTTGGATTACGAGCATAATCCGTTCCAGGAGCATGCTCGTAATCCAAAACGCTCGTTTATCAAAGCAAAGTTCCCCATAGAAAATAGTGACAACACCGACAGAACCCGGGGTCTGTGCCTGTCGGGTGCCAGGTGCTGCAGCGCCATCTCCTCTGTCCACCTCCTCCGTCCGTCATCCGAAGAAGAACCCCACAGTGCAGCTTCGGGGGGGATGCATCTAATGTCTGCCAGCTGCCGGAGAACCCCGCAGTGCCACTTCAGAGTGATGCCTCCACGTCGGATGCCCCGGCATGCTGGAGAGCCCCCAACCAAGCCCACGCAGCCGAGCGCCGCTCCACCCGCACACCGCGCATGACACGCACAACACCGATGATTGAAGCTGTGTGCGTCACACGCAACATGCAGACAGGACGGCACCCGGCTACGCAGGCCCAGACAGAGGCCCTCCAACTTGCGGAAGGCACCCAACATGGAAGGCTGGCCGGAAGACGGAAGAGGAATCCCCCAAAGTGGCGCTTCCTGGGCTGTAAGTGCTCGTTTATCGGGGCAGTGCTCGGTTTGCGAGTCAAAAGTTTGCTGAATGTTTTGCTCGTCTTGCAAAACACTCGCAAACCAAAGTTCCACTGTATTTTTCTTATTTCCCTGTTTTTTCTTTAATCTTGCCCCTTTAAAAAATGATTTCTCTTTAATGGGGTTTAGATAGAGATACAGGTTAAAGTTTTCCTTATTATTTTTCATTGTAATTCTACTTTCTTTGACAAGTGTATGCTGCTTTTTTTTTTTTAATATAAATCTTTATTCATTTTTTTAACTCATAATAAGTATAACACAAATACAATCATTTTATACTTTAACATTACTTATTATATCATCAAATTATAGCTTTCATCAAATATCCCCCCCTTATATCCAACAATTAATCATAAGCAGAATAAATCATAAAATATCCCCACCCCACCCTAAATGTGTATGAATAAAAGGGAATTAATGTTTATTCTATGCAATACTTTCAATCTTTACAGTATCTAGTTAATGACTCCCAAATAACCTGAAATTTCTTAAAATTTCCTTGCTGCACGGCAATTATCCTTTCCATTTTGAAAATGTGACACAGAGTTCCACCAAAAGCTATAATTCAGCCTATCCCAATTTTTCCAATTATTTGTAATCTGTTGTATGGCAACCCCTGTTATAATGAGTAGAAGCTTATTATTATTAGAGGATATTTGGCTTTTTGCCCTCATTGACATGCCAAACAATACGGACAAGTATATGCTTTTAACAATTGAATAAATTTGTAAAAGAAAAAAGAAAAGACTAAAGAGGCTAGGGCTCTTTAGCTTAGAAAAGAGACTGCTGAAGGGAGATATGATAGAGGTCTATAAAATACTGAATGGAGTGCAATGGGTAGATGTGAATCGCTTGTGTACTCCTTCCAAAAATACTAGGACTGGGGGCAAGCAATGAAGCTACTAAGTAGTAAATTGAAAACAAATCAGAGAGAATATTTCTTCACTCAGTGTGTAATTAAACTCTGGAATTTGTTGCCAAAGAATGTGGTAAAAGCAATTAGTGTAGCAGGGTTTAAAAGGTTTGGATAATTTCCTTAAAGAAAAGTCCTTAAGCCGTGGCTTATTTCTAGGATAAGCAGTATAAAATCTGTTTTACTCTGTAGGGATCTTGCCAGATATTTGTGACTCGAATGCTGGACTTGGGGAACCTTTTGGTCTGTCCTAGTATGGCAATGTTTGTTCTTGTGTGTATGTAATATAGCCCACGAAGAAAACAACAAAAAATGGCTTCTAGATTGGAAGTGATATCTCACAAGTGGACATGCTTCTATGGCTGTCAGCTGGAATGTATCCTGAGCAGCACTGCCTAATACAGGGGTTGGCAGCCTGCAGCTTGCGAGCCACATGTGGCTGCGTTTGTCCAGGCACTGACCCTTTAATCTCCCTTCCAACCCCACAACCCCCCCCCTGGGCTTACCGAGGTAGCAGGTGGTCCAGTGGGGGCTTTGTGCAGAAGTACGGCCCTCTTGCTCCTGCTTCCTCATGGCTGCCTTCTAAAATAGCTGTCGTGACCTCTAGCAGCTGCTTGTGGCATTTCCTGTAGTACTGTAAGCTGCCGTGAGAGGTTGCGGTAGCCTTTTTAAAAGGAAGCCTCAAGGAGGCAGGAGCAAGAGTACCACACTCCTGCCAGATCAACAAGTACCTCAATAGGCCCCGTAGGAGTGGGATTGTGGGGTTGGGAGGGAAATTAAAGGGTCGGGGCTTGGAGAGGGGAGAGAACCTTGGCTATGGGTTGAAGGGAGGGGCAGGGGAGGGAGGGAAGAGAGGTGCAGAGACTTGCAAGGCGTTGGAGGGGAGAGAAGCTACATCTTGTGGCTCTTTGTAAATCTTGGGTCAAATATTTTGAATAAAAAGGTTGCCAACCCCTGGTCTAGGATAACTGGGCAGAATGGATGGGCCATTGGTCTTTCTCTGCTGCCCTCTACTGTACGGGCTGTATGTGATAGCCTAAAAGTGAAACATGAAATGCCTAATTAAGATTTGTTTGCTGAGGTGGGACTGGGCAGGGTTAGCCTGAGTGCGTTGCAGTACTGGAGGGAAGAGGAAGGCTGTTGCTGCTTCTGCCTTTGTGCCCTCGTCCTCTTCCCATCAGTTATCAGTGTAGAGGGTGCACCTCAAAGGGTTTTCCCCATTCTGGTCTTAAGCTGATGAGGGTCCTTTGAATTGTTGAATCATGCTGGAGGGAGCGCTGATAATAGGATGGGAGTAAAAGAAAACAAGAGGCATTGGTTTTGAATATTATAGGGAGGTCCTTTGATTTGCAGAAGAAATTTGTATGTTTTTGGAGGAGTCTTTGGCTTACATATGGTCATACATTGCTTCTCATTTCAATAGATAAAAACATTAAGAGACTTTAGTAGATTCTCTTATATGAATAATAACATAAGACTCTAAACAAAATGAATTTAGAAGAGTAGGCATATTGGGTGAGGAATTGGAAGTGATAAAAAATAGGATAAGCATTCATAGTCTCCATACAAAAAGAGACAGCGTTGATAATGTCTTGACTGCTCTCTGCATGGGGCAGTAGTAAGGTCTGAGGTTCTTGACATGTCATTGTTAATCACTGGGAGGGATTTTCATGTGTCGGTTTTGTGAGATCTTTGTGAAATGGTGAGACCTGAAACATGGGTCAGGGTGCCAGAGAAAGGTCCCTTTCTCCAAGAGAGAGAAAATCTGCCAGATACTGGTAGAGATCATGGACCCAGATGTTAAGTTACGCTGTTGTCATCACATTTCTAAAATTTTAATAGGAAACAGCTTGTCAATGAGAACCAATATAAAATACCTTCAGATACTGGACATAGCCTCAGCTGGTGGTCTGTAAAGGTAAGATGGGCTTCATAAGATTGTTGTACAATCCTGCAGACAAATTCACAAAGGCTTAGTGAAGTGGTTCCTAAACCTGATCCTGGAGGCACCCAGCTGTTCAGATTTTCAAGATATCCACAACAAATAGTCATGAGACAGATTTGCATGCAGTGAGTAGCAGTGCATGCAAATAGCTCTCATGAATATTCATTGTGGATATCTTGAAAACCAGGACCCAGATCTGGGTTACTGGCTTAGTGAATCAGGCTGCAGGCTGAAGTCTCTTTGAAAGGTTTTTTGACAAACAACATAACCTTAAATTCTGAATGAGTCTCTCTCTCTCTCTTCCACCTATCAGAGTATTCTTTAAAGTGAAAAGCCGCAGTGCTCACATGAAGAGCCACGCAGAGCAAGAGAAGAAGGCAGCTGCACTGATACAGAAGCAGAATGAACAGGCCGCGGCGGCAGCAATAGCAGTAGCAACAATGGCAGCACGTCACCACATACGACAGGAAGAGAGCAGTAACAGTGATAGTGAGAGCAGCTGCAGCAGTGACAGTGGAAGCAACTCGGACAGTTCGGATGGAGGGCAGATGTAGTTTGAACGCTGCGGGGCTGGTTCCTCGCTCAATCACTCCCTGCCAATCCTCTACCTTCTATGAACTGAGTTTTACCGGATCTCTGCTAAAATGAATCAAACCTACCTGAACATTAGATTGTATGCGTGAACTTGGGACTGCTCTTTTTAAAGAAAATATTTTTTATATTTATTTAAAAAGGTAAGTTTCTAGGTGCAGAGGGAGATTCTGTACCCCTTCACTCTGGTCTCTGAGATGCAGTGGATGGAGGAGTGCCGTAGGCCTCTGAAACTTCTCATGATATTGACTTGGGAGATTTCTCCCTTCCTGCCTTGAGGAGTGCTGGAACTCTGCTTTCTTCTGCTTTATATAAGACAAGACTTGCACCCATATTCTACAGTGCCTGGGGGTGACTAGTAGAGGTTCCAGGGAGAGATTCTCTGTTGCTCAATTGCTGGACAGCAAATACCTTTTCTGTGAAGAATGCCATTGAGACAGTGAATGTTGGTACACAGACGTGACACAAGTTCATTTAAAATTTGCTGTGTGCTGCATTGAGATGTTGCCACTGGGTAAAATGATATTTCTCCATGACAAGTTGTATTGTAGTGAGGTATCATTGCAGCGGCTTTTCAATAAACTAGTGTCACTGCTGTGGCAGGAGTCCGAGTTCCTTGTTAAAACAATAATTATAATACTTTAGTAATGTACAGGTGAAGGGCTAAACCTACAAACTTCTGGAGACTGCCAAAGTTGGGCATCCTTGTTTAGCCAGAAGCCATTAATCTTCTCCATTTATATATGGTAGCTACAGCTTTAACTCACGGTTCAATGTCCAGCTATCCTTGCTAGCTCTTGAAATGTCACTTGGTGTGCTGGCATGGCACAAGTGTCTATGCCACACCGGAACCTTGCAGAGAGTTCATATGATTTTGGCTACAGATCCAAGAGTTTAATTCTGTCCCTTGCACACAGGAGCCATTTTGAATGCACCCTGTGGTGTTGTCGTCGTCATCTAGCTCTGTATTGGGAAGGTTCTCAAGCCATCCTTGGTCTCTGTGTACTTTGAGGTGGGGACGAGAGCCGTTTCCTTACTGTACCATGTGTGAACAGCTGTGAGGATCTAGCGGGGAGCAACAAATAGGAGGAGCTTTGGGACTGAAATCACCTGCAAGTGTCTGTGGGGCTAGAGGAGAGCCACAGCTGCAAGGTGGTATCTCACTTTCCCCACACAGTTATGGGGCTTTACTTTGGCTACTGGAATGGAAGGTTCTAGCCTGTAGTCAGCTACAAACACTGTATGGGCTCTGCCATGAGAAAGGGAACACATTAAGCATCACAGGAGGAAGCCTTCCCCTGTCCAGACCAGAAATGAAAGGGACTATAGCACAAGGAAAAGAGTGTAAAAAATTTAAAAACCGCTCAATGCACAGTGAGATTTATATATAGAAATATTATATATAAATTCTTTATATATTTTTGTGTGCTTGTTTGTTTTGTAAAACCCCAAAGTGAATTTTTTTTATTCTTTATCTGTGCAGAAGACAATCAGCTTTTTTTGTGATAGTGATGGGAGGGAGAGAATGGGATAGCTGGAATCTGTGACATTGTATTAAAGCAGTCATGCCATCCAGTTATGGCAGTGTTTTCACTGGCTCCACCTAAAGTAACAAAATTTATTGTAGCAAGATTGAAAACATGCCAGGGTGACTGTTTTTGAAATGATTTAATCTTTAGAAAAAAAAATCCTCCAAAAATTTGCCGCCACATTTAGAAAGGTGGACTAATCCAAAATTTATAAATTTTTCTATTATTAACATTCTCTTTTGGCTGTCCAGAGTGTTACAAAACTGTGGAAACCCAGTGCCTGTGTTGTAGGAAGCTGGGGTTTGTTTCTCTTTATTTAGTTTTCTTGTTCCTGGTTTCTACCATCTCCCTTGATGGTGCAATACTGTTGTCAGATAGAGGAGAACCACCACCTTGGGACACCCTATATAATTGTCCATCTTTCTCTGTACTGGAACTAGGTCATCCTTTTTAGGTGCACATTTAATTCAAATGTGTATCAGGGTTGTTAATGCGCATTTTGCCACATGGCCCATTGTGCTAATCATTAGCAAATGGCCTCTCTCTCTTTGTGTTTTGTCTAAAATAGAACCATTCTGGGAAACCCTTCATGCATGTTGCCATCCTTGATAGCTGATGTGAATTTATCTGTAAATAAAGCACATATCTAGTTCCCTCTTGTTAGTGCAGAAAGAAGACTGCACAGACCCAAGATGGGTAAGAGACAAGATGTAACTAGGTATTATGATGCTGTACATTGGCAAGAAGAAAGGGACACTGCTGCAGCACTCCAGAAAGGAAATCAGCCCCCCACCAGTGCCACAACCCCCCCCCAACAGTCCTAGTCCAAGAGAAACCTCTTTCAGTACTGAAATAAAACTGACCCCCAGGTGATGACAAAAAGTCTGGCAAATTCCATTGCAGGTGACATAGCAGCACAGCTCAAAATTAGGGTTGTGGAGTTAGTACACCAAACCTTTAACTCTGACTCCTCTCTCTTTCTACTGTCTGACTCTGATTCCTGTTATGTATAGTAAATCTAATAGAAACTTGATTAATTACAGAAACATAGGACCTTTCTTTTTGTGCAAAATTAGGATTAATAGACCACAAAATATATTTATTTGAACAAAGAACCTGCACAAAAAATGTTGTCGGATGAAAATATGCAATATACAGTTGTAAGGTTTTTTTGGGGGGTTTTATTTTAATTTTGAAGCTGAAGCTAAAGTTGGTACATTTTTACCAACGCTGACTCTGCCCAAAATTGACTCTGCCTTTGACTCCACAGCCCTGCTCAGAATCCTGAGGATGGGAGTATTTTATGTATTATAATAGCCTGAATTTTTTTTATAACAAAAGATATAAAGAAATGTAAGTAATTATCAAACACGTCTTGCTCTTTTGTTGGAGGGATAAGACGTAGTAGTGCTTGGCTTTGTTAAACAAAATGATCTCTGTCCAGTAGTGTCCTGCATTCTTTTTTTTTGTTTTGTTTTAATTTATTCAACAAAAAGGTTCAACAATATGTATCATTGTGTGAAAACATATGTGAACCCTTTAAGATGAGGTCACCACTTATTCAATAACTTCAACTTAACTTTTCCTGCATTAATCAAGCTCATACATCATCCTTATGAATTTTGACCCATTTTCCATAAAAAACTGTTTCAACTTTGTGATATTTGAGGACTTTATTTTGCATGAAAAATTTACTTCTGGTCCAGATACACCATTTCTTTTTTTTTTTTTTAATTATCAAATCTTTATTCAAATATTATACTTGTCATACAAATTTAGAATAACAATTCACAAAGCAATATCTTTAGGACAAACCTACCTCATATATTATGCCTTAAATTTTCCGCCAGTCCCTCTTATTTTATTTTCACCCACATCCTCTCCTGTTATACATCGTTTCTATTTTTCTATATCAAGGATTTTTAAGTTAGTCCTGAGGACAACCCAGCCAGTCAGGTTTTCAGGAAAACTTAACATACATGAGAGATTTGCATATGCTGCTTCCATTGTAAGCAGATCTCTTATTTATAGTGGATATCATAGAAATTTGGCTATCTGGGTTGAGAATTCCTGTTTTGTATTAAAAATACTTCACAATCCCACCTGTCACTCAGCAATAGCTGCTGGGTGATGAAGTAATTTGAAGGCCATGCCAAAGATGACTCAGGTTCTGGTTGGGAGTAGGGATCTAAGAAAAGGAGAAACAAGTGTATGTGAATAGAAACCTAGAGAGGATTGTCTCGCTCGCTTGGTCACTGAGGATTTTGGGGGTTATGGTCCTAGGAGGAAAGAGCAGCAGAACGTCGTCTCTAACTCGGTGCCTAGTGCAGATCCTACAATTATATAAACATTTTACACACAAAATTCTAGTCCAGCTACTTTTTTGTATTTAGCTTACACCTTTCCCCCCATATGTTGCATTCATTATTTTAGGTGCAGCACTGCAGTTTTCTTCTGATAGACCTGACAGTTTTCCATAGAGCAAGAAAATGTATAACCTGCTATTCAAATTGGAATACATACAACATAAGAGCGCTGGCTAGCTTCTCTGGGCTTGCTAAGCATAGAAACATGACGGCAGATAAGGCCAAATGGCCATTCTAGTCTGCTCATCCACAGTAATCATTATCTCTTTCTCTGAGAGATCACACATGCCTATCCTAGGTCCTCTTGAATTTAGACACAGTCTCTGTTTCTACCACCTCTTCCAGAAGACTGTTCCATGCATCTACCATCCTTTCTGCAAAAAAGTATTTCCTCAGATAACTCCGGAGCCTATCACCTCTTAACTTCATCCTATGCCCTCTCATTGCAGAGTTTCCTTTCAAATGAGAAACTCGACTCAGGCACATTTATATTATATTATATTTAAACATCTCTATCATATCTCCCCTCTCCTGCCTTTCCTCCAAAGTATAAAGATTGAGATCTTTAAGTCTGTCCCTATACGCCTTATCACGAAGACCACACACCATTTAGTAGCCTTCCTCTGGACAGACTCCATCTTTTTGAAGGTGCGGCCTCCAGAATTCTACACAATATTCTAAATGAGGTCTCGCCAGAGTCTTAAAGAGAGGCATCAATACCTCCTTTTTCCTACTGGCCACACTTCTCCCTATGCAACCCTAGCATCCTTCTAGCTTTTGCCGTCACCTTTTCAACCTGTTTGGCCACTTTAAGATCATCACATACAATCCCACCCAAGTCCCGCTCTTCTGTCATGCATATAAGTTCTTCACCCCCTAAACCAGGGGTGTCAAAGTCACTCCTTAAGGGCAGAAATCCAGTTGGGTTTTCAGGATTTTCCCCCAATGAATATGCATGAGATCTATTAGCATACAATGAAAGCAGTGCATGCAAATAGATCTCATGCATATTCATTGGGGAAATACCCAACTGGATTGTGGCCCTCGAGGAAGGCCTTTGACAACCCTGCCCTAAACTGTAACTGTTCCCTCGGGTTTTTGCAGGCCAAATGCATTTCTTAGCATTAAATTTTAGCTGCAAAATTTCAGACCATTATTCAAGCTTCACCAGGTTTTTCTTCATGATATTCACACCATCCGGCGTGTCTACTCTATTGCAGATTTTGGTATCATCCGCAAAGAGGCAAGTCTTACCCAACAACCCTTCAGCAATATCATTTATAAAAATGTTAAAAAGAACAGGCCCAAGAACAGAACCTTGAGGCACACCACTGGTTACATCTCTTTCCTCAGAGCGATCTCCATTGATCACTACCCTCTGTCGCCTTCCACTCATCCAGTTCCTGACCCAGCCTGTCACTTTGGGATCCATTCCGAGGACACTCAGTTTATTTATTAGACGTCAAGATGTGTATTTAGATTTTAGCAAAACCTTTGACAGTGTTCCACACAAACAGATATCCTCTATCCAATTCTCTGGTCACCCAGTCAAAAAAATTGATCGGATCAAGATTGTCTAACAAGACCTACCTCTAGTGAATCCATGTTGCCTCTGGTCCACAGGATTCCAGAAACTTGACCATTCTCTGTTTTAAAAGCGTTTCCATTAATTTGCTTACCACAGAAGTTGGACTTACCTGCCTATAATTCCCTACTTCTTCCTTACTTCTACTTTTGTGGAGAGGGACCACATCCGCCCTTCTCCAGTCCTCCGGTGCCACTCCCGAATCTAGAGACTCATTGAAAAGGTCAGTCAGCAGAGCTACCTGAACTTCCTAAGTTCCTTCAGCACCCTCAGATGTACATCTTCTGGCCCCATCGCTTTGTTTACCTTTATTTTAGCTAACTCCTCACGAACACAACCCTCTGACAATCGATTAGGGTTTATTACTCCTCCATTCCTATTTACATTTGTCTTCTGCGGTCCTGCTCCTGGCGCTTCAGCCGTGAACACAGAACAGAAATATTTGTTAAGCAATTCGGCCTTTTCTTTATCAGCTTTTACATATTCTTCCCCTTCACCTTTGAGTCTCACAATGCCACTTTTGCACTTCTTCCTTTCACTAATATATCTAAAAAATGTCTTGTCTCCCCGTTATACTTTGTCATCTATTTTTTCTTTCATTTGCATCTTTGCTTTCCTGACTACATGACCAGCCTCTCTTAACTTTTCCAGATATTTTTGCCTGTCTTCCTCTTTCTGCGATCTTTTGTAGTTTATGAAAGCTAACCTCTTATTATCCCAGGACAAGCAGGCAGCATATTCTTAACGCATGGGTGACGTCACTGACGGAGCCCCGGTACGGACACTTTTAACTAGAAAGTTCTAGATGGCTGCACCGCGCATGCGTGAGTGCCTTCCCGCCCGACGGAGGAGAGCGTGGTCCCCAGTTTCTTCGTTTCCGCGGAGCGAAGAAGACGCATGTGCTTTCAACGGCTGTTGAAATCTCTTTTTGCCTTCCCGCTCACGCTATTTTCTTCCTTTTTTTGTTCTTTTTCCTTCGGATTTTGTTCTAACTTGCAAAAAAAAAAACTTTGTTTTTTCTTTATTTTTCGGGCCGGCCCCGGCGGGGCCTGTTGCCACCATACAGGCCTCCGGTTTTGATTTTGCCGAGGCCGTGTTCCCCTTCATGCCCCCTCAGCCGGGCTTTAAGAAGTGCCAGCGGTGTGCACGCCCGATATCTCTCACTGACCCGCACAATTGGTGCCTACAGTGCCTGGGTCCAGAGCATCGGGCTGACACCTGCACCCGCTGTGCTACTCTTAAAAAACGTACTTTGAAAAATAGACAGATCCAACAGAATATCCTTTTCAGTACCGGATCTGCCATGGAATCGGCCGCGCCGTCAACGGCGCCGCAAAAGTCGGCACCGACTACTTCGACGCCTGATCCTTCCTCGGGGTCGCTGGCACCAGGTAAGCCGGCTAAGAAGCCTTCCATTTCCCTTGAGCGCCCTCCTGCCACACCGGCGACGCCGGTCCTCCCGGCATCACGCCGACCCCGCAAACGCTCCGCCCTGATTTCGATGAGTGCCTCGTCATTGGCATCCTCATCGCCGGGGCATGGAGCGGCACCTATGGTACCGACAAAGAAAAAAGCGGTACCGGTGCCCCCTATGGACAACCGCATTGCGGCCATACTCCAAAGCCAATTGCAAGAGCAACTGCAACAACAACTCCAGCACTTGTTGCCTGCAATTTTGGCCCCACTCCTTCCGGTACCAGACCGGCCCGAGCATCGCACCATACCGCCGGTGTCGACACCATCGGCACTGTTGAACACCTCCATGCCGGTACTCGCGGCTGAACCACTTAATCCTCCAGTACAAACACGCTCTGATGCCGACCCTCCCCGACATCGAGACCGACACCAGTCCCCCCGAGACCAGGACCAGCATCGATCTTCCTCCCCGGTACCGTCTCGATGCGCTCTGGCAAATCTCTCTCTAAGACTCGCCACACTGAGCCGTCCGCACCACTGTCCCGTCCTGCGCAAACCGACGTCAGGGACCCGGACTTATGGGAAGAATCCCCACCCGGTACCGATGATGAGGCTTCCTCAACGGACGAGGAACCATCGATGGTCGATACCAGTTCCAAACCTGAACAGTCCTCATTCACAAAATTTCTCAGGGAAATGTCGGCAGCTCTGTCGATCCCTTTGGAATCCGACTCTAAGAAGTCCCAGGCTTTCCTGACGCCCTGGACTTCGAACAACCTCCCAAAGAATTTTTAAAGTTACCCATCCGTCCATGACATCTAACGGGAAACTTTTTACAAAAACTGGGAAAATACTCTCACGGTACCGGGTGCCCCTCAAAAACTGGATAGTTTATACAGGGTCATTCCTATCCCGGGGTTCGACAAACCTCAACTACCCCATGAATCCCTTCTAGTGGAGTCCACCTTGAAGAAAACCCAGGGCTCCAGTGTTTATGCCTCCACCCCTCCTGGCAGAGAGGGCAGAACAATGGATAAATTTGGCAAGCGCCTTTATCAGAATTTCATGCTTGCCAACAGGGCTAATAATTACATCTTCCACTTCTCCTTCTATATGAAGTATTTGGTGCAACAACTCTCCTCCTTACAAAAGTACCTCCCTGAGCATAAGATCCCGGTTTTTCAACAACAAATCTCCAGTTTGCTCCAACTCCGGAAATTTATGGTGCGATCCATTTATGACTCTTTTGAGCTGACCTCTCGAGCATCTGCCATGGCTGTTGCCATGAGGCGCTTGGCCTGGCTGAGAGTTTCTGACCTTGACATTAATCACCAAGACCGCCTGGCTAACGCACCTTGTCTTGGTGATGAACTATTCGGGGAGTCCCTGGACTCAACTACCCAGAAACTTTCAGCACACGAGACCAGGTGGGATACCCTAATCAAACCTAAAAAGAAGACTCCACCTGCTCGCCCCTACAAACAGCAGTCTTCCTACCAACGCAGGTTCTCGGCCAGACCTCTCAACCCGCCTCAGCAACAACAGCCTCGCCGGCCTCGTCAGCAGCACCAAACTCAGGCACGTTTACAGTCTCACCAACCTGCCAAGCCTCTCCCACAGTCAAAACCATCTCAGCCCTTTTGACTCTTTTCTCCAGGGCATAGCCAGTCTCCCGCCATCATTGCCTCTTCCTCAGCCGATAGGAGGCCGCCTTCAACACTTCCTCAACCGTTGGGAGGTCATTACATCAGACCTGTGGGTCCTCAACATCATTCGCCACGGCTACTCTCTCAACTTCCAGACTCTTCCACCAGACAATCCTCCCATAGAGTCTGTTTCTCACTCCTCTCAACCCCCCCCTCCTCCTGAGGGAGGTCCAATCCCTTCTTCTTCTCAATGCCATCGAAGAGGTACCCCCAGACCAAAGGGGTCAGGGATTCTACTCCCGCTACTTCCTGGTTCCCAAGAAGACAGGAGACCTCCGTCCCATCCTCGATCTTCGGAACCTCAACAAGTGTCTGGTCAAGGAAAAATTCAGGATGCTCTCCCTTGACACGCTTTACCCTCTTCTCTCTCATCACGACTGGCTATGTTCCCTAGACCTCAAAGAGGCCTACACTCACATTCCGATCCATCTGACTTCACGTCGCTACCTCCGATTTCAGGTACAGCACCACCACTATCAGTACAAAGTGCTACCCTTTGGCCTCGCATCATTGCCCAGGGTGTTCACCAAGTGCCTTATTGTGGTGGCGGCCTTCCTCAGGTCTTACAACCTCCAGGTGTTCCCATACTTGGACGATTGGTTGGTGAAAGCTCCTACGTCTCCGCTTGTGCTACAAGCCACTCAACACACCATCTCTTTCCTCCATCTCCTGGGGTTCGAGATCAACTTCCCCAAGTCACATCTCCTTCCCACACAGCGACTTCAGTTCATTGGTGCCGTCCTCGACACCACTCTGATGAGGGCGTTTCTCCCCTCAGACCACCAACGAACCCTGCTCCATCTCTGCCGTCAGGTGCTCCTTTGTCGCTCTATTCCTGCTCGGCAAATGATGGTCCTCCTGGGCCACATGGCCTCGACAGTCCATGTGCTTCCTCTGGCACGACTCCACCTCAGGACACCTCAATGGACTCTAGCCAACCAATGGTCACAGACCACGGATCCTCTTTCTCATCCCATCTCTGTGACATCGTCTCTTCAGCAATCTCTTCAATGGTGGTTGAACTCCTCAAATCTTTCCAGGGGTCTACTCTTTCATCTACCCCCTCATTCCATGATCATAACCACAGATGCCTCCCCCTATGCATGGGGAGCTCACATGGGAGATCTTCGCACCCAGGGACTCTGGACCCCTCAGGAGCGTCAACATCACATCAACTTCCTGGAACTCAGGGCCATGTTCTATGCTCTCAAGGCCTTCCAGCACCTTCTCTATCCTCAGGTTCTTCTCCTGTGCACAGACAACCAAGTCGCCATGTACTACATAAACAAGCAAGGCGGCACCGGATCTCCCCTCCTCTGTCAGGAGGCCATCCGCATCTGGACCTGGGCCACAGCCCGCAGTCTCTTCCTCAAGGCCGTCTATATCCAGGGCGAACAGAACTCCCTGGCCGACAACCTCAGCCGCATCCTTCAACCTCACGAGTGGACCTTGGATCCTCCCACACTCCACTCCATCTTTGCTCTCTGGGGCACTCCTCAGGTGGACCTCTTTGCAGCTCCTCACAACCATCAGCTGCCCCAGTTCAACCACCGATCAATGGACCAGTGCCGGTCCACAGAAATTTCCTGCTGGTCCACAGGGCCAGCAAGTGCATCTGGCCCAAAACAGTGTTCTTCAACCGCCAGTCCACGGTGCGATTGATGCGGTGTTATCTTTGAGCCAGCTCCCTCTTCCTAACTGATTCAGTGCACAAAGCCACGGGCAGTGTCTCCTACGGGCATCCTGCACCTGAACCGGAAGCCTTCTCTCTGACGTTGCAACGTCGGAGGGAAGGCTTCCAGATGAGGCACGGGACGTGCAAGGTGCAATTAGTACTATTATGGGGGCGGGGTCTGGGGTGGAGATTGGGTAGAGATGGGCGGGGTCTGGCCCAGTGTTCTTCAACCGCCGGTCCACAGACAGATGCCGGTCCACAGAATAATTCTTTTATTTCTGGCGGTCCATAGGTGTAAAAAGGTTGAAAAACACTGGTCTAGAGCAGTGGTTCCAAACCCTGTCTTGGAGGACCCCAGGCCAGTTGGGTTTTCAGGATAGCCCTAATATGCATGAAGCAGGTTTGCATGCCTGTCACCTCCATTATATGCAAATCTCTCATGCATATTCATTAGGGCTATCCTGAAAACCTGACTGTCCTGGGGGTCCTCCAGGAAAGGGTTGGGAACCACTGGTTTAGAGAATGCAACAGTCCTTTAAGGCTGATTTCTTCTTCCCCCCCCCCCAGGGGGAATAAATTCAGTTGGGAGTCTCACATTGGTTGTTCCAGCACTAAGTAAGCCCCAGTGACTTTCACCTTTGTGGATCCAACAGCAGGTACCTTCTTCCTCAAGCCTTAAAAAGAATCAAGGAGGCAAATTCTTTCCCCAGACTGCCTTCCAATTTCCTATGCTACTGTGTCAGATTTGGACCTGGTTAGGAACTTTGACATGATCATGTAAACACCCCTCCACCCCCATTTCTGTCCATTTTTTCCTAATATATAAAAAAGGAGAGGTGATACAATATATTAAATCATGTTGGCTCAGTATGTCAACCTATGCATAATCCTTGGCAGGCTGGTACCCAACTAAAAGTGAAGGGTGAAGCTTCTCAGAGTGGCTTTAAGCCCAGATTAGACTTGTAGTGCTTGAAAATTACTGAAGCCTGATAATTACAAAAAGAAGAAAAATCCCTGGGTGGTGCTATGCACAGTGACTTCAGATTTCCCCCTTCTAATATGTGTGTCCCGTGCATGAAAGGAACTATAGGTTGGCATGCTTGAGTGTCCCTCTGACTGAGACAGTCAAAAGAATCAGCTGGGCAAGAGAATGAACAGGGAGAATGCCTCAGGAGAGAGGAGCTAGTGACTCATTTTCTGGAGCATGACCTCAAGGTATCGGAGCACTTGTAAGTCTCTATCCCCCAAGGTGCTTTACATCACATCTTATAGTTGGAAACTTGAAGTGAGAAATCTGACTGCAGTCATAAAAGTGACCAAGGCTATGAGGGATTTATATTAACTTCTAGTGCTGAGAAATGTATGATGGTGGGTCAACTAGAAGGGTTATCCTTATCTTGTAAAGCCACAGTCAGATGGAAGGGAGTGCAGTGCTCAGGCTGCCATGATAGAAGTCTCTAAAGCAGTGGTCTTTGCTAATTTTTAAGTGAGGACAGTTTTGGGTCCAAAAGGGCTGAAAGAAACAACAAATATCTTCCTACTTGGGGCCCTGATGCCAATAACACTTCTTGACATTCATTCCTATCATAACACCTGGCCTGGCCGAATAAAGATCTATGCAAGTACAGGACCACAAACTAAAAGTACTAATATACATGAAATACATGCAGTACACCACCAGAGAAAGTGAGAAATGCATTCTTTCCTGACCAGTGCAAAATATACATAGCAGCTTGAAATATATCAGTTTTGAGCATTTACATCACTGAATTGAAAATAAAATAATTTTCCCTACCTCTGTTGTCTGGTTATTTTATTTTTCTAATCTCATTCAACTTTCTTCTATTTTTCTGCTTTCTTCTCATGTCTTCCCCTCCATGTACACCATCTCCCTCTCTCTGTTCTTCCCCTTTCCATTCATATGCACCATCTCCTCCCCCTTACACTGACCTGGCATCTCTCCTTCCTTCCCCCCTGACATCTTTCTCCTCTTCATCTCTTACTGTGGTTTGCCATCTCTCTCCCCCCTCCTTCCCTATTCTGCATCTCTCTCCACCCCCTTCTGTGATCTGGCATTGCTATCATCTCCCTTTTCCTTCTTCCCTTAGAGGTCTGGCATCTTCTTACCCTTTCCTCTCCATCTTACAGTCCAGCATCCCTGTACTACCCTCTCTCTTCCCCTCAGTGGAATCTGACACCATACTCTTCGGGCCTCGGGCAATGTGAGTGAACATGCTGTCTTTGGTGGTCCTGGAAGCTTTCCCTGTGCTACAGCTTCCTGTCTCCATGGTAAGAAGTTGTAGCACAGGGAAAGCTTCCAGGACCACCAAAGACAGCATGTTCACTCACATTGCCCGAGGCCCGAAGAGTATGGAGTCAGACCAGGGCTGCTCAATTCCAGTCCTTGAGATCTACAGGCAGGCCAGGTTTTCAGGATATCCACTATGAACATGCATGAGAAAGATTTGCATACCAAGAAGGCATTACAGGCAAATCTCTCATATGCATATTCATTGTGGATATCCTGACAACCTGGCCTGCCTGTAGATCTCAAGGACAGGAATTGAGCAACCTTGCTCTAGACCAGTGGTTCCCAAATCTGTCCTGGGGGACCCCCAGCCAGTCAGGTTTTCAAGATATCCCTAATGAATATGCATGAGAGATATTTGCATACCTGTCACTTCCATTATATGCAAATCTCTCTCATGCATATTCATTAGGGATATCTTGAAAACCTGACTGGCTGGGAGTCCCCCAGGACAGGTTTGGGAACCACTGCTCTAGACTGTCTATGCTTCACTAGGTACCTGAATGTCCCCTGCCATGGCCTATTCCTAGCTCAAGGCCATGTGTACAGAATCTGCTGGAGATATCACAGGAGAGCTGAAGGCTACATCAGCTCTCAAGAAGGGAAGTTAGCAAGTTTTATTTCCCCCACCATCACCATCTTCTGGCAGATAGTATGATCAAAATTGCAAACACTCATGGAATGATTGAAAGGGCGACAAACCTTTTTGTGAGGCAAGTAAGTAAAAGTAAGAGGAAAAGAAGACGCTTTGGTTTTCAAAAGTAGTAGCTGAGAAGATAAAGAATAAGGGGTTAGCTTTCATAAACCAAAAGATCGCAGAAAGAGGAAGATGCAAAAATATCTGGAAAAGTTAAGAGAGGCTGGTCATGTAGTCAGGAAGCTTTCCCTGTGCTACAGCTTCTTACCATGGAGACAGGAAGCTGTAGCACAGGGAAAGCTTTGAGGACCACCAAAGGTAGCATGTTTATGTCACTCACAGCCCGCAGCCTGAAAAGAGCAACACTGGAAATGAAGAGTAAAAAGTGCCAAATCCTGATGATGATTGGGGGGGGGGGGGGGGGGGAATGACAGTGTGCGGCAGGCTGCCCCGGAGGTCTTGGAGGGTTGCCATTGGTTCACAGGCCTTGCAATAAAGACCACTGCTCTAAAGACTTTTCAGAAAGTTATAGGTAATGGTTGTAGAACTTAAGCCCTCCTGTGCTAGGTCCACCAGGCCAGTGTGACCTTTCACTCAGGTAATTGTATGAATTATGTATGAATTCATTGCTATTGAGAGTCACATAAAGGAGGTAAGGGATGTAAGAAACTCCTTTGGGTCTGCTATATAGCCTGGTTGGAGCATATTTAAGAGCTATAGTATGTACATCTATGCTTCTCAGGTGCTTCCTGCAATCTTGTATTTGTTGTACAGGTTTATTTTCTTTTGGGTAACCTATCTTTTTCTGGAATTATAGGAAACAAATTAAAAAGCTGGCCCTCCCAAACTGGTTCTGTTTGGGGCAGGTTCAGAACTGATAACCAAGTTCTCTTTTGCCCTAGAAGGTAATCCAGGACAATTGGTTCAGCTACCACAACCTTATTGTAAACAGCTATATTCCTTCACAGCAATGTGGAGTTTGCTCACTAGATAATCTGCTACAGAGATACTTTAAACGATAGCATGATTTCACCAACTACACATTTTTAAAGCTCCTGTTTGATGAAGAGGTCAGGGCATAGAAATATTTCAAATCTCCCAAAATAGATTTAAAAAAATAAAAAGGCTGGGAGAATAGCAGATATCGGATAATTCCCTACATTGCTTCTTACTACTAAAGAATGACATGAAGACAAAAGTTTGTCCCCATGGGCTCTGTCTCTATCCCCACCCCATTCCTGTGTCTCTGTCCCTGCCTGTCACCGCAGACTCTATTCTCATTTGCACAAGCCTCAAACCATTTTTGAGCCTCAAAACCAATGCAAGATCTCATGTTGGAAACATCTGTCACAGAGGCAGATGAAGCTGCAATCCTTACAAGATTTTGTGACAACTGGATGGGAAGCCAAGGACACCTCTTCCACTTGAGTCCTAAATATGAGTCTTAATACTTACACTTTAAGGGGGCACTGGCCACACCCCTGTTGAGATCATTCTGAAGAAGTGCTAGCTAGGACTGCTGCCATTGGAACATTCACCCATTCCACTTTCTCCTTAGCACACCAGTACTGAAAAGCATAGGCTGCGATGGTCGCTGGTTTCTTAGATCCAAGGAGGGAAGCAAGGCCATGCACTCAAGAGCCATGCTGGAAGCCTAAAGTGTTCCAGGGCAACTGGACATTGTGAGAGCAGTCAGATGCAGTGGCAGTTTGAGCCACTTGCCCCTCTTACAGAAAAAGCAGATCTGCGTACTACAGCTGACACAGTCAGTCTGGAGCAAACAAGATTACCAACCCTGGATAGTTCAACAATCTTCAATGAGCAGATCCACCATGGGCCATAGAGGAGGGGGAAAAATGTACAACAGCTCTTTTTCTGGGCACTACTGAACTAGAAGGGCCATGCTGGCACTGCCAAGCTTGAATCTTTGGCTGAAGAAACAAGATTGTCTTTTTTTGTTTGTTTGTTTTGACTGCGAATGTCAGCAAATTGAATGCTGAATACCTCCAACAGTGCACAATGCTGTTGAAAGCTCTACGAGACAAACTTCTCCCCTGTTCTCCCTGGAGAGGAGGAGACTTTAGAGGGGACATGATAGAGACCTTCAAAATCCTTAAGGGCATAGAGAAAGTAAATAAGGACAGATTCTTCAAACTGTGGGGAGCCACAAGCACTAGGGGTCACTCGGAGAAATTGAAAGGGGGCAGGTTTAGAACAAATGCTAGGAAGTTCTTTTTTACCCAGAGGGTGGTGGACACATGGAACAAGCTTCCGGAGGAGGTGATAAGCCAGAACTCTGTACAGGGGTTCAAGGAAGGTTTGGATAGGTTCCTGGAGGATAAGGGGATAGAGGGGTACAGATAGAACTTGAGGTAGGTTATAGAAGTGGTCAGTAACCACTTCACAGGTCGCGGACCTGATGGGCCGCCGCGGGAGCGGACCGCTGGGCGAGATGGACCTCTGGTCTGACCCAGTGGAGGCAACTTCTTATGTTCTTATGTGACTGGAGTCTGCCAGCTGCATTAGTTGTCCTGCGCAAATCCACTCCTGATATCATGCGCTGCTGATGGCACTTATAAGGGAACTTCTGCCCAGCAAAAACAACAACTGACCCCCAGATTCAACTGAGCACTCTTGGTGCTTCTCCTCCTATAGGTCACCTCTGTGGTATTGTCCAAGAAAAACCCGAGCTCTTTGCCATCCAGGGTTTTCTCCAGTGGCTGTAGAGCCAGAAAAATGGCATAAGAACATGAGAATTGCCGCTGCTGGGTCAGACCAGTGGTCCATCCTGCCCAACAATCCACTCGCAGCTACAAGCTATTGTTCCTTGGGGGCAACCGGCAGCCCTGAACAGGGTGATCCTCATAATGAAACCTCCTAGTCATAAAAGTTATCTGTTGTCAGGATCACCCAAGAGGATATGCAGAGATGCAAGCCTTTTTCACAATTCTGGCTGAAACCACCAATGCTAACTTTGATGCGCATTCGCTGTCCAGGTCAACAGCTCTGCAGAGAATCTGCCTGTGGAGACCAGCAGGATAATAGCATGTTTTGAAAAGAGTGAAAATAAGTTTTCATCTAAGGAACACCTCTATGGTCGCCACTATCAACCCTAGCACCTGTAGATAATGCCAAGCTGTGGGAGCTGGCTTCACCAGGAACTCCAAAATCTGGCAACTTTGTTACAGTTTGTGTGTCTCTGGAAGAAAAATCACAGCCTCCTGCCATGTTAAAGCAAATTCCCATGTATTCTAGAGACTGTGTGAACTCTTTAAGTGACTTCCAAAAACTGATGATTCAACCTAGGTCCTGCAGCAGTTGGACAACTTGTGTCGCACTGTGTTTCCCTTGTGCTTGGATACAGCTCTGGGCAGTCAGTCTTCCATGCACGGATGTGCCTGGATCACTGTTACTCAGGTGCTGTGAAAATGGCCATCACCTTTTAAATGTGTGAGGCACCTTTTAAATAGGAGCACTGAGAGCCAGAAATGTCTGTCCAGTACATTGTACTTCCTGTAAGCTGGAAATATGGGAATAGGTAAGCCTCTGTCAGATCTAGAGAGGTTAGAAGCTATGACTGCACACAGAGTCTCCATTCACAACTGGGGCACTTTTAGTGCTGCATGGACTTTCTTGAGTTTGGACATGATGAAATATATAGATTATCTGACCAAGCCTGATATTTTGGTTGGTACGGTTTCTATGGCCTAAATATCAGAAGCTGTCACCGTTGTTCGGACTACTACTATTTATTATTTCTATAGCTCTGACCAGTTTCTCTGGCTGGCTGGCTGGTCTGCCGGTCGACTGGAGTCCACAAATAGGTCCAGTAGAGGACGAGAGAATTTGAGTTTGTACTCCTCTCAAATGATGTCCAGAACCCAGTGGTCTGAGCAAATCCTTGCCCAAGCCTCCCAATAAGCCAACTTTCATCCAATCAAGGGGGTTCAGCTATTGATCTAGTGTAATTGGGACTTTATTTTTGAGGGGGGAGGCTGCTGTGGGGCATGCAGTAGAGGAATGAGCTCTCCTGTATCTTCCAAACCTCTGGCAAGATCCTTGAAATGATATTTGGGTAGAGGGATCCCGAGTTTAGTAAAGGTGGCACACAGCAGGCTGGTTCCACAGATCCACCAGAGTTTCTCTGTGAAGCAACAGTCCAGTACTGCAGGACTGCTTCCTTTTCTCCAACAGAGGACCACCAGGAAGGGATCTCAAGACACTTAAACCACTGAAAAAGCAAAATTTAAGCAAAAAAAAACAAGAAAAAGAAGCAGAGCAACTACAAAAGACTTCTGCATGGATTGCTTGCAGAAATTGTAACGATATGCTTTCTAGTTCTCAGGCTAATGGGATGGAGCATGTGCTCAGAAAAGTGTTTGAATTTATACAACTCCCGGATTGTGGGTTGTAATTGAACACCTACCGCACAGGTATCAAACTCAAGGCCCTTTGCCACCCCTGGTGTTATTTTCTGGCCGGCTCCCTCCTCTTCACGGCCGCAGTGTGCACAAAGCCGCAGGTAGCGGCCGTGGCTCCTACGTGCATCCTACATCTGAACCGGAAGCTTTTTCTCTGACATTGCAACATCAGAGGGAATACTTTCAGATGAGTCGTGGGATGGGTGAAGAGCCACCGCCCACAGCTTTGTGCACACTGTGGCAGTTAGGAGGGAGAAGATAACACTGGGAGCGGCAATGAAAATGCTGCATTGCACCACGAGCCGAATAAAATGGCCAGGCAGGAGCCAGCCAGAAGGTAAGATACCCGTCGGAGGGAGGCACCTAGTTGAGGCACAGCATGGATGGAGGGAAACAACATTTTTGACTAGTTCATCTGTAAATGGTCTGCACGTGCTTAAAGAACAGCGACCTTTTTTTTTTTTTTACTCTAACTTTTAACTTTTTTAGCTTTTGCGAGCCAAGCAACCCTGTGGGTTTTAACCTGTGGTTAAAACTACAGGCTTACATTGTAGGGGAAGGCCGGGGCAGAAGCAGGGCAGCGCACGGGGCAGAGAGCAGGAGAGGGTTGGCAGAGAACTAGAAAGTCGGGGCAGAAGCAGGGTGGTGCTCGGGGCAGAGAGAGCAGGAGAAGAGAGCTGGAAAGTCAGGGCAGACAGCAAGAGATGCAGTCAGAAAGCAGTGAACGATTGGTCCCCAGCAGTTGCTTGTTTGTTGATTGGCCAACCCAGTCGGTGTTGCAGTTTTTGGTTAGTGAATCGCTGCCTGCCTATATTTGAATGCTGTTCCCCCTCATTTGAATGCGCGGATTGGAGGATGATCGGGTCAAAGGTTAGTAAATCGGAAATCGGGTTGCAAAGGGGTCGTAAACCGATCGGTACATGCTCAGTTTTCTTAGTGAATCTAGCCCTATGTGTTGTTAATAAGATTATATTGTGTGTATACATGAAAAATGAATGGAAAAAATGGTGTTACAATTAGTACTATTATGGGGGTGGGGTCTGGCCCATGAATTAACCTGTGTTTTGGATTTTGGCCCCTTAATGTGACTGAGTTTGACACCCCTGACCTAGCATATGGAATCTGGAAGGGACATAACAGAAAAACTGTTAGTGCCGACTGGCTACATAGCTACACCAGAGGGTTGCCCTGTTAGCAGCAGACTTCTCCCAGGCAAAGCTTCCCCAAAGAATAGGGACCTCTGAGCACCACAGCATAAAAAAAAGTGAAGAAATTCCAAAAATACTAAAATTAAGCACAGCAGATCAGAAAGACACTTTTTCAATTTGCTTACAGAAGTAAAAACTAAAGGTGGAAGTACAACCCACTGGGGAAGGAGGTGAAGTTGACTGATGTAGATATCCTTCTGAAATCAATTCACAACCAGGAAGTACATAACCTATCATCCGGAATCCTTTGCACTTTAATGGCATTGTAATATACAGAAACACTAAGAGTATTACAGCCCCACCAATTACTTAAAATAGTGATAGGCCTTCAATCGAAGGCACAGGAAAGCCCTCTCTCATGCTCCACAACTTTAGGATCAGATATGTTGTGATCTAGGGCAGTCTGGAAGAGGATAACTATCACACAGATAGAGACCTCAGAAGAACCAAGAGATACTATTACCACTACGTATTCCTGCAGTGCTACTAGGCACACCCAACACTATTCAGAGCTTACCATTTAGTATAGGAAAATGTACTAAGTGTTCAAGATATTTTTTCAAAACCCTCACAATTTTATTCTGGATTTGAAAAGGACTAAGAGACAAGATACAAATTAAAGAAAACAAAAAAACCACAGTAATCCTTCCCACCAAGACCCCAAATTGATAGAAATTGTGAGGAGAAAAGTGTTTCAAGGGGCCATGTTAGCCTCCAGGTTTGTGGTTCACTGCCTAGAATTTTGCAGTACAACTATTTTCAAAATGTTTCCATCTGAACATCAGAGTCAACAAGATCCGGATCTCCATAATTTGTATGAATATGGAGATCATACATCTTGTTTGATCTATCTCTATGATACATTATTCAAAATCTTCAGCAACTAACAGGAACACCTTGTTTGGACGATTGCATTTTTGTAACAAAGGTGAGGGACACTTTGCACAAATTATCCATTCAGTCATCTGATCCTTGCTCTGTTTCATGCAAGACTTATTCTGATTTCTTCAAGAAGCAATATTATCAACTCATATCACTCAAATGTACAGGATCAGTAACCAAGAGAAAGGAAAGGGTCAACTCTAACATCAAGAATAATCTAAGGCAGGGGTGTCAAAGTCCCTCCTCGGCCGCAATCCAGTCAGGTTTTCAGGATTTCCCTAATGAATATGCATGAGATCTATTTGCATGTACTACTTTCATTGTATGCTAATACAGCTCATGCATATTCATTTGGGAAATCTTGAAAACCTGACTGGATTGCGGCCCTCGAGGAGGGACTTTGACACCCCTGATCTAAGGAGTGGTTTTGGTTACAACTGCTATCTCATGAGGTTGCGAGTTTGATCCCAGCCTGCTCCTTGTGACTCTGGGCAAGACACTTAATCCCTCCATTGACTCAGGTACCACACAGTTAGATTGTGAGCCTGCCAGGACAGATAGGGAAAATACTGAAGCGTACCTGATTACTATTCAATGTATTGTAAACCGCTTTGGGTGAATCTCTTCATGAAAAAGGTAGTTAATAAATAAATAAAAATCTGCCCATAGGTGAATGGATGATATATTAGAGGGGCTTGACTCACACTCACTTCAGATGGGTTCTCCAAATTGTGTACCAGGGGTATAAAATCAATTGTGTTTAATTTCCACCCAGTCAACCCCCAAAAGCCAAGAGACTATTTTGGGCTTCCCTCTTAGCTTGCCTTGAAGTTGAAGACAACAGATCTTAGGCAATGTTTATACAGGCAGTTCCTGGGTTAAGAACAGGTTCCATTTTTTAAAACTGTTCTTAAGTTGAATTTGTATGTAACTCTGATCCTAGTATTCTCCCCACCTTCTCCACCTCCTTGAGGCCCCTCTTGCATCTTTTTTCATCTATCCTACTGTTCCCTCACCACCGCTACATCCAACATTACTCCCTCTCATCTTTCTCTTCCCCATGCTTCTCTACCTTACTCCTCTCCCACCACCATGTCCAATAATTCTCTCTCCCTCCCTATGCCCAACAATTCTCCTCTTTCTTCATCTCCCCATGTGCACCATATCTCTCTTTCTCTCTCACTCAGACACCTAATTCTCCCTTTCTATTCCCTCCCTCACCTCAGCATCACGTTCCCTCACTCCCTCCATTCTTCCATCCTATGGCTCATTCTCCCCTCCCTCCATTCTGTGTCCCAAGTTAATGCACCCTTCCTCCTTCCATCCTTTGTCCAAAGTTTGTGCTCTCTCCCTTCTGAGTCCCAAAGTGCCCCTCTCTCTCCTTCCATTCTGTGCATGCCTCCTTCCGGTGGGTGTTTACCTTCTGGCCAGCTCCCTCCTCCTTCCAGCCACAGTTATTTCTCTACACAAAGATGTAGGCAGTGGTTCCTACATGCGTCCAGTGGCTGAGCCAAAAGCCTTCCCTATGATGTGGGAGGAGCTTCCTCTGACACCAAAAGGAAGACTTCTGGCTCAGCCAGGATGCACGTAGGAGCCGCTGCCTGCAGCTTTGTGTAGAGAAACAACTGCGGCTGGAAGGAGGAGGGAGCCAGCCAGCAAGTAAACACCTGCTGAAGGGAGGCACGTACTTGGGGCATAGAATGGAGGGAGTGAGGGAGAGCGAGGGGCGTATTGGAACTTGGGAAGAAGGGAGGGAGAGGGGCATGTTGGGACACTGAAAGCAGAACAGGAACCCCATTCGTAAGAATGAGTCCGACATAAGTTGGATGTTTGTAAAACGGGGACATCTCTCCTTCCCTTCCTCCCCATCCATATCTTTTAAAGCCTATTTTTTTGCCAGCAATCAGCAGTGACTCATTTTTACTGCATGCGCCAGCTCCCAAGCCTTCCCTATGACCTGGTTCTGCCTATACAAAAATAGGAAGTTGCAGTAGAAGGAAAGCTTGGTGCTCGGCTGTGCAATGAGTATGAGTCACTCACTGCTGCAAAGAAATGGAGGCTTTAAAAAGGTAGGGGGTTGGGTTGTGGAACTGAGATTCCAGAATGCCTGGGGGGAGGGGAGAGTGAAATGCTGGCTGGCAGAACTTGGGGAGCCCTGCCAGTCATATCAGAAATGTGCCACTACTGTGTCACTGTATATTGTATGAAAACAAGTGAACCTCTGCTAAAAAAACATACACTATTCTTATGAACCACAGCATCATAAAATCAACAAAGCTTCATAAACAGAAATCAGTTATAACCACTGCACTGTTGACTCGTCTGTTATTTGAGCAGCTTGATTCAACACTGCAATCTAATATTGATTTTTGGATAGTCCATGGAAAGAAACCTCTAGTGATGAACTAACTTCCAACTCCTACAGAAAAAGCTGGTCATGACCATATATGCATCCAATACAGAATTGGAAGCTCACATCCAACATTTATACATCCAATATTGTTCTAGACAAGAAGCATGCCTTCACTTGAAACTTCTAAAGCCCTGAGGCATATTAGAACATCAGAATAGCCATACTAGGTCAGACCAATGGTCCATCAAGCCCAGTAGCCTGTTCACATGGAGGCCAATCCAGGTCACTAGTACCTGGCAAAAACCCAAAGAGTAGCAACCTTCCATGTTATCGATCCAGGGCAAGCAGTGGCTTCCCCCATGTCTTTCTCAATAACAGACTATGGCCTTTTCCTCCAGGAAATTGTCAGACATTGGATTTAGGGAAGGGTGCTCTTCATCCACACCAACAATCAAGTTATGTTTTATATCACATCACAAGGCAATTCCAGTTCCTTCAAACAGTGCACATTCCTCCAGCCAACCTATCCACTGGGCATCCACAACTAACCAATGATGACTTGCTTCATCCTTTTTCAGGAATTCCAGAACAACTCAATGGAATACAAAGTGTCTGCCTCAAAAGATCAGCAAAGTGCAACATGGCTTCAGAGGTCTATTAATATCCTGAAAGTGAGATCTTCCATATGTCTTGTCCAATCCACTAACTTCCAAGACTATCCATAATTTTTCCATGGACAAGCAGGATAACAACATCCACACATGTGGGTGTCATCACAGCTGACGTTGCCGTTCGGCCCTTGTTAAAGAGCTCATATTGACCTTTAAAAGGTTCCAAGCTCGTGTAATAGACTCCCTCCCTAACATAGTCAATAGCAACAGAACCATAATAATCCCTTAAGTGATTTTCTCACCGCCACAGCGGTCAGATGCCAAACGTGCCCTTGTTACATTTATTATTTTATTTCAGTTAATTAGTTAATCTCCTGTGATTTCAACTAATTTAATTAATTTATCTCCCATGATTTCAACCACGATGTCTATGATAGAAAAGAAGCCAGGATTTAAATCATGCACAACTTGTGCAGCACGAATGTCCGTTATAGACCCACAACAACTATGCTTGAAGAACCTTGGATCACAGCACAACTCAGACTTGTCTGCAGTGTGCATCTTTAACAATGCGATCATGAAAGGCTAGAGAAAATAAATGGAAATTCATCCTTCAAAACCCTGCATATGCGCTCCCTAGCGCGTCTACTACCTTGCTTCCAGGTTCGGTGGGTTCTAACCTGACCGTCCCTGCTTTGCAAGAACAAGTTCAAAATGAGAACTCACCACCTGAGTCTTCAGCGATTAATCTCCAGGGAATTAATTCTGAATGACACAGCACACATCGTGCTTCAAGACCCACGATGCCATCAGACTCCTCCTGCAGTAAAAACATTGACGCAACTCAGAAGAGGCGGAACATCGACACCATCCAAGGGAGAAGCATCAACATCATTGGGAGGAGGGCCACCGACATCATAGACGTCAATCTCCATGTCGGGAACACCTCCAGCCAGCAGAAGTGGAACACAGATGTCAGTCGCAAGACAAGCATCGACATCATCAGGAGGAGGGAGATCGGCATCACAGACATCTTGGCTATCCCCAGACAGACAGACAGGAGCACAAACAAAAGCGTTCATGCAGAAACAGAAGCAGGCACCATAATACCACATCGGGAGACTCAGATTCTGCTTCAAGCAGACAGAGCTCTCCATTTTATGTTCCAGTTTCCTCACCTAAAAGAAAGTGCACACAAAAAAGGAAACATTTATCACTTTCTCCTCCACATCTCTCAGGCTATGAGATTTCTTCCTCAGACCCTTTGCTGTCAACTCCCTTAAGGCAATCTCACATCAAAGAGGTTAACACCACCTCAGCCTCATCCAGTGTTCACTGAATTATGGAGGCAATTTTTAGAAACCAAATATGGTATGCAAAATGCAATTCAGGATACTCAGTCAGTCCAGCAGCCTACAATAATAACTCCGCAGCAGCCTACAATAATAACTTCGCATTAAATTACTTCTTCATCATCTTACTCGCCACCAGACATCATCAGACCAAACAACAACTCCGAATGTTTTATCTGATCCTTCTCCCTCTTTACCAGACAATCAGGATCCACCAGAGGATATTTCCTATCCTTCATTTTTACAAAAAGTGGCCAAGCAACTAGCGCTGCCAACTTTGGACAAGCCTGATCCTAGAAAAAAATAACTCAAAGCTTTGAAATATTTAAAGGTCCCAAAAATGCTAATCGCGTTACCTGTTCATGAACATCTTTTGGAACAACAGACGGCCATCTGGCAAAAGCTGCTAACATCCCAACCAATGAGAAAAGGAATAGACACAAAATATAAAGTACAGTCTGCATTGGGACACAATAAGCTTCAACTGTCTCACCAACATTCGGTAGTGGTAGAATTGGCACTTAAACATGCTAAAAGTACCCTTAATTTCACCAATGCTCCCCCTGGCAAGGACCATAAGCTACTGGATCTTGTTTCAAGAAAGGTTTTCCAATAGGCTATGCTGTTATCCCGCATTGCAAACCATCAATTTCATATATCTCAATACCTATTTGAATTACTTGAGCAGCTGGAACAGTCATTCATTCTCCCAGACATTCATGAGTGCACCAAATATCTGGTTCGCACTTTATCCGATGCATATGACACTGCTTCAAGAGCAGCTGCCATTGCTTTTGCAGGAAGACATATGGCCTGGCTCCAAACATCGGACATTGTAGTTCTTCCCCTTTTTCCCTCTGTTTCTGTTCGTCTTTAGTCAGAATATTTCTTTTTTTCTTCCCCTGTTTGTTTATTGTCAAATTTTATATCAGTTTTATCATTGTAATGCTATTTTATTGTACACCGCTCAGAAGTCTGACTGAGCGGTATAAAAAAATTTTAAATAAACTTGAAACTTGAAGACGCTCATGATAAACTAGCAAATGCGCCATGCATTAGTGATGAGCTTTTTGGGGAAAAGGTTGAGGCGATATTTTCAAAAATAAATGAAAATGATACTACTTTACAGGCTCTAGTGCAAGGAAATATAGAGCAACAATTGTTTTCGCATAAAAGGTCTGCCAATCGCTATAATAATAGGCTGCCCTTTAAAAGATATAACCAACAGAGTTATACTTATGGAAGGTTCAGCAAAATACTAGGCAGAGGCCAAGTGAAAGGAAAAGGAAAACATTAAAACAAACCACAATTTCTCAACAGAAGCCCGCTCTAAGTTTTTGATGCTGGCCTAAATTTAACTCGCAAGAACGATTGCATAGTCTCTTTAGACCTCAAAGATGCTTATGCACATATTCCAATTTATTCAACCTTTTGCCAATTCCTTTGATTCATATGCAACAATCAGCACTTCCAATACAAAGTGCTACCCTTTGGTCTCTCAGCACCATGAGTATTCACAAAATGCATGGCAGTAGTTGCAGCGCATCTAAGACAGCAAAATGTCAATATAGCACAGTTACTTACCGTAACAGGTGTTATCCAGGGACAGCAGGCAGATATTCTTGACTGATGGGTGACGGCACCGACGGAGCCCCGGTACGGACAATTTTAGAGTGATTGCACTCTAAGAACTTGGAAAGTTCTGGTAGGCCGCACCGCGCACGCGCGAGTGCCTTCCCGCCCGACAGAGGCGCGCGGTCCCCAGTTAGGATAAGCCAGCTAAGAAGCCAACCCGGGGAGGTGGGAGGGACGCAAGAATATCTGCCTGCTGTCCCTGGATAACACCTGTTACGGTAAGTAACTGTGCTTTATCCCAGGACAAGCAGGCAGCATATTCTTGACTGATGGGTGACCTCCAAGCTAACAAAAAGAGGGATGGAGGGAAGGTTGGCCATTAGGAAAACAAATTTTGCAAAACAGATTGGCCGAAGTGTCCATCCCGTCTGGAGAAAGTATCCAGACAATAATGAGATGTAAAAGTATGAACTGAGGACCAAGTGGCAGCCTTGCAGATTTCCTCAATAGGAGTGGAACGGAGGAAAGCTACAGATGCTGCCATAGCTCGGACTCTATGGGCCGTGACAGAACCTTCCAGTGTCAGTCCGGTCTGAGCATAACAAAAGGAAATGCACGCTGCCAGCCAATTAGACAACGTACGTTTCGAAACAGGACGTCCCAAGTTATTCGGATCAAAGGACAGAAAGAGTTGGGGAACTGATCTGTGGGGTTTAGTACGCTCTAGATAGTAAGCTAGAGCTCTCTTACAATCCAAAGTATGTAGAGCCTGTTCCCCAGAATGAGAATGAGGTTTCAGAAAGAAGACAGGCAGAACAATGGATTGGTTGAGATGGAATTCAGAGACAACCTTAGGGAGAAACTTTGGATGTGTACGCAGAACCACCTTGTCATGATGAAAGACAGTAAAAGGTGGATCTGCGACTAGTGCATGTAGCTCACTGACCCTCCTGGCAGAGGTAAGGGCAATAAGGAAAAGTACCTTCCAAGTGAGAAACTTGAAAGGAGAGGTAGCCAAAGGTTCAAAAGGAGGCTTCATTAAGGCGGAAAGAACCACATTGAGATCCCAGATAACAGGAGGGGCTTTAAGAGGTGGTTTCACATTGAAAAGACCCCGCATGAACCTGGATACCAGGGGATGAGCTGAGAGGAGTTTTCCATGGACTGGCTAATGAAAAGCCGCAATAGCACTGAGGTGGACTCTGATTGAAGTGGACTTGAGGCCAGAGTCGGACAAGGAAAGAAGATAATCCAACAAGGTCTCCACTGCAAGAGAAGTAGGATTATGATGATGGAGAAGACACCAGGAAGAAAAACGTGTCCACTTCTGACGGTAACATTGCAGAGTGGCCGGTTTCCTGGAGGCATCCAGAATTGAACGAACAGGCTGAGACAAAAACGTATCATGAGAAGTCAGCCCGAGAGATACCAAGCTGTCAGGTGCAGAGACTGGAGGTTGGGATGTAGAAGGGTCTCCTGATGCTGTGTAAGCAGAGAAGGATACAGTGGAAGAAGAAAAGGTTCCCTGGAACTGAGTTGAAGTAGAAGGGAGAACCAATGCTGCCTAGGCCACCTCGGAGCAATCAGAATCATGGTGGCTCGTTCCCTCTTGAGCTTGAACAAAGTTCGCAACATGAGAGGTAGAGGAGGGAAAGCATACAGGAACAGATTTGACCAGTCGAGGAGAAACGCATCCGCTGCCAGACGGAGAGGAGAGTAGATTCTGGAGCAGAATAGGGGCAGCTGGTGATTGTGAGGAGCTGCAAAGAGGTCTATCTGAGGAGTGCCCCATTGAGCGAAGATGGACTGTAGAGTGAAAGGATCGATTGTCCACTCGTGAGGCTGGAGAATTCTGCTGAGCTTGTCCGCTAAGGAATTCTTTTCTCCCTGAATGTAAATAGCTTTCAGGAATAGATGGTGATTTATGGCCCAAGTCCAGATCTTCTGGGCTTCCTGGCACAAGAGGCGAGAGCCCGTTCCACCCTGCTTGTTGATGTAATACATCGCAACTTGATTGTCTGTGCACAGCAGAAGAACTTGAGGGAAGAGAAGATGTTGGAAAGCCTTGAGGGCATAAAACATCGCTCTGAGTTCCAGGAAATTGATGTGATGCTTCTTTTCCTGGGCTGTCCAAAGGCCTTGAGTTTGGAACTCATTCAAATGAGCTCCCCATGCATAAGGGGAGGCGTTGGTGGTGATGACTAGTTGATGAGGAGGTAGATGGAACAGAAGACCTTTGGATAGATTTGAGGATACCAACCACCATTGTAGAGACTGACGAAGAGATGATGTCACAGATATGTGTCGTGAGCAAGGATCCGTCGCTTGGGACCACTGAGTAGCAAGGGTCCATTGAGGAGTGCGCAGGTGAAGACGTGCGAGGGGTGTGACATGGACTGTGGATGCCATGTGACCCAAGAGTATCATCATTTGCTTGGCAGAGATGGAACGTTGTGGAAGCACCTGCTGACATAGAGATTGAAGAGTCTGAGAACGGTTGGATGGCAGGAATGCTCTCATGAGGAGTGTGTCCAGTATCGCTCCAATGAATTAAAGTCTTTGAGTGGGGATGAGATGAGACTTGGGTAGATTGATCTCGAATCCCAATATTTGCAGAAACAGGATGGTTTGGTTGGTGGCCAGGAGTACTGCTTGAGTGGATGTGGCTTTGATTAACCAGTCGTCCAGGTAAGGGAATACCTGAAGGTGGTGAGAGCGTAAAAATGCAGCTACCACAATGAGACATTTGGTGAAAACCCTTGGAGAGGAAGCAAGACCGAAGGGCAGCACCCTGTATTGGTAATGACAATGATTGATCATGAAGCGGAGATACCGTCTGGAGGTTATATTGATCGGTATGTGAGTGTATGCCTCTTTGAGATCGAGGGAGCATAGCCAGTCGTCTTGATTGAGAAGAGGATAAAGAATGGCTAGAGAAAGCATCTTGAATTTTTCCTTTACCAGATATTTGTTGAGATCGCAAAGATCTAGGATTGGTCTGAGATCTCCCGTTTTTTTGGGCACTAGAAAATAACGGGAGTAGAATCCCTGCCCCTTTTGATCTAGAGGAACCTCCTCTATAGCGTTCAGAAGGAGGAGGAATTGAACTTCTTGAATAAGGAGGGCAGATTGAGGACTGTTCAAAGCAGACTCTTTTGGCAGGTTTTGGGGCGGAAGAGTCAGAAAGTTGAGAGAGTAGCCGTGGCGGATGATGTTGAGGACCCATTGGTCCGAAGTAATAAGTTCCCATCGGCTGAGGAACAGAGAAAGACGACCTCCTATAGGTTGCGGTAGGAGAGCAGATATAGGAGTACTGGCTATACTTTGGAGAATTAAGTCAAAAGGGCTGTGTCTTCTGCTGTGGAGGTGGCTTCACAGGTTGCTGCTGTTGCTGTTGTCTGGGAGGCTGACGTTGTTGCTGCCGTTGACGCCTGGGTTGCTGAGCAGCTGCTGGTAATGGGCGAGCTGTGAAGCGGCGTTGATAGGCCGATTGCTGCCTAAAAGGCCTTGCTGGAGGAGGCTTTTTCTTATTTTTAAGCAGAGTATCCCAGCGTGTCTCATGGGCAGAGAGCTTTTGAGTGGTCGAGTCCATGGATTCCCCAAAGAGCTCATCCCCTAGGCACGGGGCGTTGGCTAACCGATCTTGATGGTTAACATCAAGTTCGGATACCCGAAGCCAGGCCAGGCGACGCATTGCCACAGACATTGCTGTCGCTCTGGATGTAAGTTCGAAGGTGTCGTAAATGGACCTAACCATGAACTTACGAAGTTGAAACAGAGACGACAAGCAATGGTGAAAGGATTGTTGTTTACGTTGAGGAAGGTACTTCTCAAATGAAGCCATGGTGGTAAGGAGATGTTTAAGATAGAAAGAAAAATGAAAAGCATAATTACCAGCTCTGTTTGCCAACATTGCATTTTGGTAGAGCCTCTTACCAAATTTATCCATGGCTTTACCCTCTCTGCCAGGAGGTACAGAAGCATATACACTAGCTCCCGAGGATTTTTTAAGGGTAGATTCCACAAGTAAAGACTCGTGTGGAAGTTGAGGCTTGTCGAACCCAGGAATGGGAATTACCTTATATAAAGAGTCTAATTTACGTGGAGCCCCTGGGATCGTTAAGGGAGTCTCTAGATTCTTGTAGAAAGTCTCCCTCAAGATGTCGTGAAGAGGGAGCTTTAAAAATTCCTTTGGAGGTTGGTCAAAGTCAAGGGCATCTAAAAAGGCTTTGGACTTTTTGGACTCAGCCTCCAAAGGAATAGACAGAGAGTCACACATATCTTTCAGAAAAGACGAGAAAGATGTAGTGTCATGCCTAGAGGATGGGTCAGGTACAGCAGAATCATCCTCATCTGAGGAACATTCACCTTCAGAGAGAAAGGGTTCCTCTGAATCTCCCCACAGATCAGGATCCCTGACATGGGGAGTACGGTCCCGAGACTCTGGAGTAGATGGTTCTAAGTGTCGGGTTTTGCGCACCGACTTACCCGACCTCATCGATACAGAACCAGGGGATGTAATCGGTGGCACCGGTGCCGAAGTCTGTACCGACTGATGTTGAGCTCTCGGCTCCGGTGCGAGGACTGGCATCGGTACCGATGAGGTCGAGTGAAGCGGTACCGAAACAGTGGATGCAGACAGCACAGGCTGTTCCACTATCGGTACCGGTGGCTCAGTGCGGACCGGCACCGGAAGGTTCGGTACCAGGATAGCTGGAAGGAGATGTTGTAATTGCTCCTTGAGCTGCACTTGGAGGATGGCCGCAATTCGGTCATCAAGGGATGGCACCGGTACCGCCTTTTTCTTTTGCGGTACTTGCGGTGCCGCTCGATGCCCCGGAGATGAGGAGCCCGATGTCGAGGGACTCACCTCAATAGGGGCGGAGCGCTTCCGCTGGCGCCTCACAGTCGGCAGGATTGGGCTCGCTGCACTCAAGATCGGAGGACGCTCTAGCGGGGAAGGCTTCTTAGCCGGCTTACCTGAATGCTGGGACGCCGGTGTGGTGTCGCGCGGCATCGAAGAGGAAGGTGCCGACTGAACTGGTGCCGAAGCCGGAGTCGAAGGAACGGGGTCGGACATCTCGGCACCGAACAGTAATCGCTGTTGTATTTGGCGATTTTTCAATGTTCGTTTTTTAAGTGTGGCACAGCGGGTGCAGGTGGAGGCCTGATGCTCAGGACCCAAACACTGTAGGCACCAGTTGTGTGGGTCCGTGAGAGATATAGGCCGAGCACACCGCTGGCACTTTTTAAACCCTGGCTGAGGGGGCATGAAAGTAAAAACGGCTTCAGCCACATCGAAGGCCGAGGCCTCGATGGTGGCAGAAGGCCCCGCCGGGGAAAAACCAAAAATGACGAAAAAAAATAAAAGTTTTTTTTTTTTTTTTTTTACAAAAATTAAAGAAAAGAAAAAAGGCAATAGAGCCAAAAAGGTTTACGCGAGCGGGAAGGCAAGTTAGAAAAACGCGTCTTCTTAGCTCCGCGGAAACTAAGAAACTGGGGACTGCGCGCCTCTGTCGGGCGGGAAGGCACTCGCGCGTGCGCGGTGCGGCCTACCAGAACTTTCCAAGTTCTTAGAGTGCAATCACTCTAAAATTGTCCGTACCGGGGCTCCGTCGGTGCCGTCACCCATCAGTCAAGAATATCTGCCTGCTTGTCCTGGGATAAATTTCCTTACCTAGATGATTCAAACACTACAATTTTTTCATTACTCTTTTTTACTGTTTCCTTCTTTATCTTTTACTAATTAACATTTCTCCTCTCATTTTTCATAAGCAAATTTTTCATTCCTCTCCCCTTAATATGGATACCTACACCAACCCAATTCCTGTCATTTGGGGTCATAGACCTACAAAACCATTTAATCATTTAACAATACCTAATCAGTCAGAACACATTAAAATTTTATCGGCTTCACCAACGACGTCGACTACAGATTTTATTTCCCCAATTTCAGTCTCCAACAACTTACATCTTAATATTGGTTTAATTAATGTCCGGTCTGTAAAAACCAAGCATCATTTACTCAAAGATCTGATAATTCAACACTCTTTCGATATATTATGCCTAACAGAAACATGGTTGATTGATGGAGACGAAGCATATTTATCTTACATTTGTCCCCCCGGTTATTCATACTTTTTTAATCACCGCCGACTAAAACGCGGAGGAGGATTAGCCATTATTTCCCGTAATCAATTACTAACAAATATCGATTATTCCCCCCCTAACTCTCCTATCGAATTTTTACAATTTTCTTTTCAATTTAAACCAAAATTAGATGTTCTACTTCTTTACTTGCCCCCCCCTATCACGAGTGAAAATTTAACTCAACTTCAGTCACTCCTTTTTGATTTTGGTTCTTCTTCTTTGAATCCAATTATTTTGGGTGATTTTAACATCCATTTTGATAACCCTGATAACTCTTTCACCAAAAATATCTTATCATACATCAAACAATTAGATATTCATCCTTTAATATCAGAACCCACACATCGATTAGGCCATACAATAGATATGGCCCTTATTTCAACTTCTTCAGTCGATAATTACTCACTAAACTTTTGTTTGCCAGTTCCCTGGTCGGATCATTATTTGATCTCATTATCATATAAAACAACACATACTAATTCCCACTCTTCCAAAAATAAAACAGTTAAATTTAGAGATTTTAATACTCTCTCCTCTGAAGCTATCTTAGCAACTCTCTCACCAAATTTCTTTGACTTTAATACTTCTTCATTGGATGAATCTCTAAATCATTGGTCTACCAATACTCTTTTATTATTAGATTCTTTAGCTCCTTTACAAACCAAAATTATCTCATCAAAGAAATCTACAAATCCTTGGTTCAATTCAGAACTTTCTCTTATTAAAAAACAATTAAGATCACTTGAACGTAAATGGAGGAAAAATAGATCACCAGTTAATACTGAATCATTTAAAGAACACTCTAAATTCTATAAATTAAAAATTAATGATGCCAAAACTAAGTATTATTCAACTAAAATTTTGAAAGCTAATAATTCCTCAGTACTCTATCAAATTTTGAATTCAATTACTTATTCAAGCAAACGGAAAAATCATGAAGAACAATCCACCCTTACTGCCCAAGATCTTTCTACGTATTTTATTAACAAAATTACTAACATTAGGGCAACTTTTAACGCACATCAATCACTCTTATCCACTTATGAACAAACAGATCCCAGCCCATTTTCGTCGAAATGCTCCCATTTCAAAATTCCAAATTTAACTGAGATCGAAACACTCTTTAATTCTATTAATACTAAAGGCTCCTCAGCTGACTCAATACCACCGTTTATTCTCAAGCGTTATTTCAGGATATTTGGTCCAGCAATTCTTACACTTATTAGTGAAAGCTTAAAACAAAGCTATATGCCAAAACTCTGGAAAACCTCAACTATTCGCCCCATCATTAAAGATCAAAAAACTAGTATTAATGACATGTCAAACTATAGACCAATAGCTAACATTTCTTTTCTATCAAAATTAACTGAGAAGATAGTTTTTAATCAGTTATCAGATTTCATCGAAAAAATCAATATTTTACACCCAAATCAGACAGGCTTTAGGCAACACCACTCAACAGAATATTCATTACTAGGTATGACCACATCCATACATTATTTCTTAGATCACCACCAGTCAGTTCTATTAATTTCACTAGACCTTTCAGCCGCTTTCGACACTATCGACCATGAGCTTCTATTAAACAGGCTTCAATCTATTGGTGTTTCAGACCAGGTTTTTTCCTGGTTTCAATCTTACTTTTCCGATCGTACATCATCCGTGTTATTCAATAATGAAATTTCTAATAATGTCTCTCTAACATACGGTGTTCCGCAAGGTTCAATATTATCTCCACTACTTTTCAATATTTTTCTTGCACCACTTCTTACTCTATGTCAGTCCATCGGTTTTAACGTCTTTGCTTATGCCGATGACATCCAATTATTACATCCCATCGATACTAATAACCCTTTGGATATTTCAACAATAACCACGAAACTAGAAAAAATATCAGATTGGTTAAATTTCAATCGGCTTGCGTTGAACATAAACAAATCAAATATAATGCTCTTTCCCTGGAAAGATAATTTAAGTATTAATTCCCCAATCACTATCAAGGGCATCCCGTTACAAGAAGTCAAAAAAATAAAAATCTTAGGGATTATATTTGATAATAAACTCACTTTTCACGATCATATCAGCAGTGTCGTCAAGTTATCTTTTTTTAGGCTCAGACAAATTCGTTCTATTTCCCAATTTCTTTGTGAAAAATCTCTTAAAATTCTTATCCATTCTTTCGTTTTATCCAGAATAGATTATTGCAATTCTCTGTATAATGGTATTGCTCAAAAGGAACTTAAACGCCTTCAGATTATTCAAAACACTTCTATAAAATTGATTACAAAAGCAAGGAAATTTGACCATGTGACACCTCTTCTTAGGGAAGCACATTGGTTACCAGTCACCCACCGAGTATCTTATAAAATATGCCTGCTTACATACAAAACTTTTCTTTACAAAACCCCAGCATTCATTCACAAATATTTGATTCCATATACTACTAATCGAACATTAAGATCCACACAACAAAATCTGCTATCGGTCCCCTCTCTTAAATTCATTAATACTCGACGACAAGTTATCTTTTCTGTTTCAGCACCCCAAATCTGGAATTCTCTCCCTATCTATCTAAGGGAAGAAACAAACATAGAGAAATTCAAAGGTAACCTGAAGAGTTTTCTCTTTAAAGATGCCTTTTCTATTTAATCCTCTCTACACAAATTAACAACAATTCTTTTACCTCTAATCTTTTACTGAAATACTCAGTTTTTTCCCTTCCTCATGTATTTTCCTTACCTGTTTTTTTCTATCTTTAACATATATTGTAACTTTTACCCCCCCTTTTCCTTATGTATCATGTTTTGTCCCGTTTTGTATTTTTTCTGTCAATAATGTGTTCAGTCTTATTTAGTATATGATTCCCCTTTTTATTGTAATTTTAATAACATGTACATCGCTTAGAATGTAGATTAAGCGATTAATCAAACTTTTAATAAACTTGAAACTTGAAACTTGATTCCTTACCTAGATGATTGCTCCTTCCCCTCGGGCAGTAAAGCTATCTCTCTCGAAGACAATCCATCTCATGAATTGCTTGGCCTTCTAATCAATTACGAAAAATCAATCCTGCAGCCGACACAATCACTGGAGAACATAGGAGTATTCCTTTACACCCCTCTAGTATAAGCCTATCGGCCAATACCTCAGATCACACTTCTCCAACTAATTCAGGATTTGTGTTCAAAGCAGTTTGCGACAGCAAAATGTTTCTTATGTCTTTTGGGACACATGGCATCTTCACATGCGTCCTCTTCAATGGGATCTAAAATCCAAATGGAACCAATATCTTCAACAACTTTCAGCTATTGTTCCAGTGACAGACGAGACCAGAAATGCCCTGCATTAATGGCATCAACCCAACAATCTGATAAGAGGCAAATTGTTCCATGCTCCCAAGCCACCAATCACAATCACTACGGATGCATCTCACAAAGGATGGGGAGCACATACCTCTCAATTCAGCACTCAAGGCCTATGGTCACTCAAAGAGAGCCATTTTCACATCAATCGTCTAGAGCTTTGAGCAGTATATTGTGCTCTGCTAGTGTTCTCACCTCAACTAGCAAACAAAGTAGTGCAAACTGGCTAGAGCATAGGAAACAGAGAGTGGTGGGGGGGGGTAAATGGACAATACTCGGACTGGAGAGCATCACCAGTGGGGTGCCGCAGGGCTCGGTGCTTGGACGCATGCTCTTCAACATCTTTATAAATGATTTGGACATTGGTATGATGAGTGAGGTGATTAAATTTGCGGACGATACAAAGTTATTCAGAGTAGTGAAGACACAGGGGGATTGCGAAGATCTGCAACATGACATAATCAAGCTCGAGAAATGGACATTGACATGGCAAATGAGGTTCAATGTGGATAAGTGTAAAGTGATGCATGTCGGTAACCTAAATCTCATGCACGAATACAGGATGTTTGGGGCGGTACTTGGAGAGACCTCCCAGGAAAGAGACTTGGGAGTTCTGACTGACAAGTCGATGAAGCCGTCCGTGCAATGCGCGGCGGTGGCGCAAAGGGCGAACAGAATGCTAAGAATGATAAAGAAGGGGATTACAAACAGATCGGAGAAGGTTATCATGCTGCTGTATTGGGCCATGGTGCGCCCTCACCTGGAGTACTGCATCCAGCACTGGTCGCCATACACGTAAAAGGACATGGAACTACTCGAAAGGATCCAGAGAAGAGCAACTAAAATGGTTACGGGGCTGGAGGAGTTGCTGTACATTGAGAGATTGGAGAAACTGGGTCTCTTCTCCCTTGAAAAGAGGAGACTGAGAGGGGACATGATTGAAAAATTCAAAATACTGAAGGGAATAGACTTAGCAGATAAAGACAGATTGTTCACCCTCTCCAAAGTAGGGAGAACGAGAGGGCACTCTCTAAAGTTAAATGGGGATAGATTTTGTACAAACGTAAGGAAGTTCTTCTTCACTCAGAGAATGGTAGAAAACTGGAACCTTTTGGAGGAAATTTTTTTTCACTCAGAGAATAGTTAAGCTCTGGAACGCGTTGTCAGAGGATGTGGGAAGAGTGGATACCGTAGCTGATTTTTAGAAAGGTTTGGACAAGTTCCTGGAGGAAAAGTCCATAGTCTGTAGTTGAGAAAGACATGGGGGAAGCCACTGCATGCCCTGTATCGGTAGCATGGAATATTGCTACACCTTGGGTTTTGGTCAGGTACTAGTGACCTGGATTGGCCATCGTGAGAACATGCTACTGGGCTTGATGGACCATTGATCTGACCCAGTAAGGCTATTCTTATGTTCTAAGCTACTTCACTGAGAACACGGAAGGGTAATTTGCATTGTGATTGGCACCCCCAATCATTTTTAAATGTTGTCGTCCATAGCCAGGGGTAACAGATCAGTTTTCTTCTTCAGTTTCACTAATAAAAACATTCCACATTACTGTAACTGTTTTTGCTTGGATATTAAACTTAACTAAGTCTGCCTTTCCAGGTCTTAAATATGAGTAAGCTGACCAAAAGGGATGGAAGACCAGTTTCACAGGAAGATAATAATTATAGAATACAGGAAAAATAAATCACCTATTCTATGAAATACCACTGTAAAAAGAAATGTTTAAAGCACAACAAAAAGCCAAGTAGTATTCTTTATCCTCAGTTTAAAAAAACACACAAAGCTACAATTTATCAGTCAGAAAAAGTGTAGTGTATGAATCATTAAAAATATACCTTTAACACCCTTTGTAGTAACATGTAATCTAATACCTTGGGTTCACGTGATCATTATGTGGCAGAGCTTTAGTTGCCTTCTGTTCAGATTAACCAAGTCAGTTTAATGGTAAGCATAGCCCAAAATAGCTGCTGTTCACAAATCACATACCTCAAAATCCTAATTCAATGATTCTCAGCTTTAGTCCTTGTGGCCCCCCAAACAAGGCTAGTTTACAGAGAAACCACAATACATATGCAAGAGCTATATTTACATTATGTTTTATCTAATAATATGTCTCTAGCAGACTCTGAACATAAGACTAGTGCTAGAGCCATACGAATTAGTGCCCTAGTGCAAGAAGGCAGGGATAAGTCCTGGCACAGATACAGCTATACCATGCCTAAGTTAACAGAAAAGAAAGAGGCATAGCTCCAGTGATTTTCATGCTACCTCCAGAAGCATCCAGGTTTGTGCAATTGATGCAGTCTCTGATATCTGAAAAACAGATGTTCCTTTCAAAAAACAAAAATTAATTTAAAAAAGGAATTGTAGCAAACTTCTAAAAAGTCACTTTTTGCTCAAACTCAAATTTTATAAAAATTCTTAAAAAAAATAAATTTTATAAAAATTTGTTGAAGATGCTTAAATAAAACAAAGGTTGGTTGTATGTTAGTTTTCTCCTTCACCTTCATCTTCTTCTTGTTTAATAACTGGAGTTCCTGAAAGCAACAGTAAAAAGATTTCTGAGATCTGACAATCAGAGAGATTAAACATGCTCTCAGGCACAGACGTATATGGCTGCTAAAATGTTGGCAAATGTTACAGAAAATCAGGAAAGGATCCATTCATTCACAACATTGGTACATTGGTAGTTTTTTTGGTTTTTTTTAAAGACTTTACATTTACATGCAAAAATTAAATTTCAGAAATGGACGGTAAATGCAAAACTTTACCACACTTTAAATAGGCCTCAAAATCAGGTAAACTAACACTCATGTAGACTACGAGTAGTGATACTGGTATTATAGCAAGCAGACACAAAAACAAGGGGTAATGAATTATTGCAACAGTTTGCTTGGTAGCAATGAAACTGGAGATTTTCCCAAAGATTTCTTTGGAAAACAGGGCTCTACAAAAAGAACGGGTAAAAAAATAAAAAAGCAGCATTACTATACAATATATACTATACTTAAGGTGACCATATGTCCTGTTTTGAATGGGACAGTCCCGTTTTTGGATCCCCTGTCCCATTGTCCCCACACAAAGCTTTGGGACACCAAAATGTCCCGTTTTCAGGGACAGTGTCCCGAAACTGTGCGCAGGAACAATGGGACAGGCAAACGCTTCCTGTCCCTCCCTGCCGCAGCAAAAAAAGCGCCTCCCTCCAGGACCGATTTAAACCTCCCCCCCGGTCCGTCACCGCTGCTCCTCTGCTTATCTCCCTGCTGCTAATCGCGCCCAGAAGCCTTCTTCCCGACGACAATTCTGACGTCGGAGAGGACGTTCCGGGCCAGCCAATCGCTGCCTGGCTGGTCCGGAACATCTCTGATGTCAGAGTTGAAGTCGGGAAGAAGGCTTCTGGGCATGATTAGCAGCAGGGAGGTAAGCAGAGGAGCAGTGACGATGGACCAGGGGGGAGGTTTAAATCGGGCCTGGAGGGAAGCTTTTTTTTTCCGCGGTAGGGAGGGAAGGAGGTAGGCAGGCAAGTTGGCTGGCTTTGGCGCGGCAGAGAGGTAGGTAGGTAGGCAGTCAGGCTGGATTGCTGGCTTTGGGGGAGGTAGGCCGTTAGGCTGGCTCTGGGGGAGGTAGGCAGGCAGGCTGGCTTTGGGGGAGGCAGGCAGGCAGGCTGGCTTTGGGAGAGGCAGGCAGGCTGGCTTTGGGGGAGGTAGGCAGGTTGGCTTTGGGGGAGGCAGGCAGGCTGGCTTGGGGAGAGGTAGGCAGGCAGGCTTTTTGGGAGGGGGTGGGACAAAGGCTGGAAGGCAGTGAGGGGGACATAGGAAGGAGGGAGGAAGGAAGGAGAGAAAGAGGCAGAGAAAGGGGGGGTTGTAATTAGAAGAAAGACCAGAGAGATAAAGGCCTGGACCAAAGGGAAAAGACAGTAGGCAGAAGCAGGACTTTGGGAGGTGCAGACAGAGGGGGAGAGACCCTGAGGAAGAGCAGAGAGAGGCAAGATCATAACAGAGAAGGGTGAGAGAAGGAGACCTGGAACAAAGGTACAAAGGAGAACTGACACTGGATCTGGGGGCACTAACATAGGAAAGGGCACTAAGGATATAGAAAGGAGGCGCTGGGGACACTAAGGACATAGGAAGGAGGCACTGGGGGGCACTAAGGACATAGGAAGGAAGGATAGAGGGAATAGAAAGGGACAATTGTTGGGCCTGAGTGCAGAAAGAAATGAAAGAAAGGATGCACAGTCAGAAGGAAATGCAACCAGAGACTCATGAAATCACCAGACAGGAAAGGTAGGAAAAATGATTTTATTTTCAATTTAGTGATCAAAATGTGTCAGTTTTGAGAATTTATATCTGCTGTCTATATTTTGCACTATATTTGTCTATTTTTCTATAGTTACTGAGGTAACATCTTTGAAAACCCCCCAAATATAAATAATTAACATTTTCTCTGCGTATAGGGTACTTTGTGTATTTTTTAATTTTATGGTCACCATTATAAAATAATAAGATATTGTGTGTACATGAAAAACGAATGGAAGAAATTGTGGGTGGGGCTAGGGTGGGATTGGGGGCGGGACTAAATATTAATAGATGTCCCATTTTGATGAAAAAAATAAATGGTCACGTTAACTATACTATACAAGTCTTATATCCTGCAAATTTTGACAAGGATTCAATTCTGCTAACAAAAAAATTTATACAATGATTAACAATAGGAACGGTTAATGAGGCAGTATAGATCAGTTGAGAGAGATATACTGGACAGTTATCTATAAGGAAAAGAGATATGTCTTTAGTGTCTTCCGGAAGTGGAAGTAAAAAGGAAGATGTCGGAGAGATATTGGGAGGTTATTCCAAAGTATGGAGCTTAGAATTTGAAAGCTGACTTGAAAAGCTCTTTTCAGCAGACTTGTTGCGGTGATGGGAAGGGGATTTAAAACTGCATTAACTTTGCTCCTTTGAAGGGACACACATTTTGGTACTACCCATGCCAGTATTTCACTCCCCTGGAATGTGTGCTAACAATCATCTCTCTCAAAGTAATGCAAGGAATGTTCTGCTATGTACTAATGGCTGTACCCAGTGCTCACCATCTAGTTTTTTCAGTTTGGGAAGACGTTTGGTTGCTTCCTCCAGCCAGTTTCCCTCTGAAGAGTGTTTCTCTTCCAGTGGATTACCAACAAATACAAGGTCCTCCAGTACAGGCAAGTCTCCCAGTTTTGAAAACTCTCCTGCAGCCAGAAAAAAAAGACCATTTAGCAATACTATCCCTCCTCCCCCACCTCCACTCCCTCTAAGACTGATCCATGCATCTGCTTCTTAGATTCCATCTTACTGAGCACGTGGACTGTGTGACATCTGCAGGGGTTCTGTTAAGGACCTTTACAGCAGCCCTCCTCATCCCCATTTAAATTTATTACAGTGGGACCGAGTACAGAGGAACTTTCAAGAACCTGAAGCACAAGTGCTTCTGAAGACTAAAATACAAATTAGGGCCAAAAAGGAGATGTTCTATATCTTTAATTAATTTTGTTGTCAATGTATGTTAAAGGTGGGTTAGGTTAGGGTAGTCTGATTTCTTTTAATTGGTACTTAGCTCAATTCTAGATCATGTGAATTAGCTTTGTACCTTGCCCTATTTTTTGACTCTCATATGGTCAATCCCAGATTCAATATCCAAGTTACAGCTTCATGCTGTCTTCTTTAGTAAAATTGAATCTAACTGTTCTGCTGTCACACTTAGTATATACTTCTAATCAGCAGCTATTTCTGGTTCTACTTGTATATTTCTCCATCTTTGGAGCTGAATATAATTAGTATAAGGAGACAAGCCAGACTTACCCCAGTCTTTTACCAGGTTGTTTGATAAGTACAGAACTTTCAGCTTCTTCATTACATGGATTCCTTTCAGTTTCTCAATCAGATTGTATGATATCCACAACTCTTCTAGCAAGTCTCCAACTGCTTCCTGAAACACAGTAGAATGAGGCTTTTCACATACGGGAAAAATGTTGTGCCAGAGAAGTGGTTTTACTTCTGAGGATATCTTGCTAATGACTAAGACCCAAATTCACTAAAGATAGCGACTCAATCGTTGGCCGATCCTCTGGCCGATTTTCAAACAGCGATTGATGCACTATCAAATTTGCATGCAAATGACTTGACCCAGAAAGAAGGGAAGACCAGATGCTGGACCTACAAGTGGGGGTGGGGGATGATAGAGTGAGGTGGTAATAGAGACAAAAAGCACAGTTACTTATCGTAACAGGTGTTATCCAGGGACAGCAGGCAGATATTCTCACATGTGGGTGATGTCATCCACGGAGCTGGATGCGGACAGCCTCGCAAGCAGACTTGCTTGTAAAACTTTAAGAAAGTTTGCGATTGCCGCACTGCGCATGCGCGAGTGCCTTCCCGCCCGAGATAGGGCACGCACCTCCTCAGTTCAGATAGCTATCTAAGAAGCCAACCAGGGGAGGGGGGGGGGTTGTAAGAATATCTGCCTGCAGTCCCTGGATAACATCTGTTACGGTAAGTAACTGTGCTTTTTGTCTCTTTTACCACCTCACTCTATCATCCCCCACCCCCACTTGTAAGTTACAGTAAGTAACTGTGCTTTATCTTAGGACAAGCAGGCAGCATATTCTCACATGTGGGTGACCTCCAAGCTAACCAGAATGGAATGGTGGGAGTGTTGGCAATTTAGGAGAATACATTTTGTAAAACTGCCTGGCCGAAATGGCCATCCCGTCTGGAAAAAGAATCCAGACAATAATGAGAGGTGAATGTATGAACCAAGGACAAATAGGCAGCTTTGCAGATTCCCTCAATAGGAGTGGATCTAAGGAAATCTACTGATGCCGCTATGGCTCTGACTTTATGGGCTGTGACTTGACCCTGTAGATGCAGTCCAGCCTGAGCATAGCAAAAAGAGATGCAAGCAGCCATCCAGTTGGAGATGGTGCGCTTTGCAATTGGATGTCCCAACTTGTTTGGATCAAAGGAGACAAAAAGTTGAGGAGATCTTTTTTTTTGTAAATCTTTATTGAGTTTCTAAAGCTAACAAAAATGCAATATAATATCTATACAAATAATATTAATCATATATGCATTTATAATCAATCAAAATTCATACAACAAAAAAAAACAAACCCCACCCAACCAACATTTCATAAGGGAATGGAATCATACAAAGAAATACCCCCCTCCCACCCTACCTCTCCCTGGGTGTGTGCGCAATGTACCAACAGGAACAAAGGAAAAAACAATTACAATGAATCCATAAAAGAAATCAAAGGGCCCCAGATTAACAAATCTCTTAGTATGTCCCAATATATCCGCGTTCATTTTTTTCAAATCTATAAATTAAACATAAATTTGCCCACCAAAAATTAAAGTTAAGGTGATCGCAGTTCTTCCAGTTGCGCATAACCATTTGTATGGCTACCCTGGTCATTATAAGGAAAAACCGCCCTCGATATCTGTCCAATGAGGAGCTGAGGAGCAGATCTATGTGGCTTAGTGAGTTGCAAGTAGAAAGCCATAACATGCTTACAGTCCAGAGTAGGAAGAGCTGTTTCTCCAGGATGAGAATGAGGCTTTGGAAAAAAACACTGGAAATACAATGGATTGGTTGAGATGAAATTCTGAAACCACTTTTGGTAAGAATTTAGGATGAGTACAGAGGACTACTTTGTCATGATGGAATACTGTGAAAAGTGGGTCCACTACTAGAGCTTGTAGCTCACTGACTCTGCGAGCAGACGTGAGAGCAATGAGAAAAAAACACTTTCGAAGTGAGATATTTGAGATGAGCTGAAGCCAATGGTTCAAAAGGAGGCTTCATCAATTGAGCAAAAACAACACTGAGATCCCAAACCCTGGAGGTGGTTTGAAAAGTCCTTTCATGAATCTAGAAACCATAGGGTGAGCTGAGGGGTTTCCCTTCATAGGCTGATGGAAAGCAGCAATTGCACTGAGATGGACTTGAATAGATGTTGATTTGAGGCCTGATTAAAATAAATGCAACAGGTAATGCCAAACTGAAGACAAAGAGGTAGATTGAGGCTCCTGGTGATGAATGGTGCACCAAGCAGAAAACCTAGTTCATTTCTGGTTGAAACATTGCCTAGTGGCAGACTTCCTAGAAGCCTTTAAATGTTCTTGACAGATTGAGAAATCTGTAGAGTGGCAGTTAGGTTGAGAGGTACAAAGCTGTCAGGTGTAGAGACTGTAGATTGGAATGAAGTAGAGACCCCTGATTCTGTGTAAGCAGAGATGAAAAAACTGGTAGAAGTAGTGGCTCCCTGCTGCTGAGTTGAAGCAGAAGGGAGAACCACAGTTGTCTGAGCCACCGAGGAACTATCAGAATCATGGTGGCATGTTCGTGTTTGAGTTTGACAAGTGTCTTGGGACTGAGAGGAAATGCATATAGGAACTAATTTGTCCATTCCAGAAGAAAAGCATTAGAAAAAGCATCTGCCTCAAGGTGATGAGGAGAGTATATCCTGGAGCAGAATTGAGGCAGTTTGGTGTTGTGGAGAGACGCAAATAGATGTATCTGAGGAGTCCCCCACTGAGAAAAAATGTGAAGGAGAGGTGAGGAATTTAGTGTCCATTCGTGAGGTTGCAGAAGATGACTCAATTTGTCCGCCAGACAGTTTTTCGCTCCTTGACTATAACCCGCTTCAGAAAGGCGTTGTGAAGGATTGCCCAATTCCACACCTTATGAGCTTCCTGGGAGAGAGGGAGAGATCCCATGTCTTCCTGCTTGTTAATGCAGTACATGACAACTTGATTGTCGGCCCGAAAAAGGACTACTTGATCTTGAAGAAGATGCTGAAAAGTTTTGAGAACATTGAAGATCACTCTGAGTTCCAAGAGATATATGTGACACTAACTAGAGAATGACACGGTGAAAAAATTGGTCCCCGTCACCGCCCCGTCCCCGTCTCACCATCCCCGTCACCGCCCCGTCCCCGTCTCACCATCCCCGTCACCGCCCCGTCCCCGTCTCACCATCCTCTTCACCGCCCCGTCACCGCCACTGCCACCCCATTCACCGCCCCGTCACCGCCACTGCAATCCCATTCACTTTTCTTTATTTACGTATAAAGGAAACATTCTTTAAAACTTTAAAACTTAGTTAAATATTAGTTAATAACTATACAAAAACAAAACACGCAGAGAAAAAATTAATTAATATAAATTCTCAAAACTGATACATTTTGATCACTAAATTTAAAATAGTTATTTTTCATACAGTTTTTCAATCACTAATCTTCCACCACCCCTGGGGCTAGCAATGCAAAAACAAACACGACATGTACTTTAAATGCTTACAATGTTAGCCTATATGGTAATTAGACGCGGCCGCTGTACCTAATCGCGGCAAAGATCTCCCTGCCGTGATTAGCATAGTGACCGCGGCTACGGCTGCAAGTCTCCCCTCCCCCCAGCGATCACGGCAGGAGGGCACCCAACCCCTCCTGTAGACCCCCCCAACGGCCCTCCCGACAATCACAGCAGAAGGGTACCCAACCCCTCCTGCCGGTCCTCCCAATGGCCTCCCCTAAGATCGCCGGCAGGAGGGTACCCAACCCCTCCTGCTGGACCCCCCCCCCAACGAACCCTCCCACCCCGGAACCCCCTTAGTCTTACTTTCCAAGTTGGACCGGACGGCTCCTCACACGTATGGCCAGCAGGCTTGCCTCCGTCCAAATGAGGCGGGCCCGCCCCTACCCTGCCCAACCCACAGGATCCTAGGGCCTGATTGGTCTAGGCACCTAAAGCCACTCCCTCTATAGGAGGGGCCTTAGGTGCTTGGGCCAATCAGGCCCTAGGATCCTGTGGGTTAGGCAGGGGAGGGGAGGGGCGGGCCCGCCTCATTTGGACGGAGGCAGGCCTGCTGGCCAGACGAGCGAGGAGCTGTCCGGTCCAACTTGGAAAGTAAGACTAAGGGGGTTCCGGGGTGGGAGGGTTCGTTGGGGGGGGTCCAGCAGGAGGGGTTGGGTACCCTCCTGCCGTCGATCTTAGGGGAGGCCATTGGGAGGACCGGCAGGAGGGGTTGGGTACCCTTCTGCTGCGATTGGCAGGAAGGGTTGATCTGACAAATGAGGAGCACGGTGAAACACAGGTAAATAGCGGTTCCTAGAAGGGGGTACATTGGCCCGCGGGGACAAACCTGTTCACCGTTTCCGCAGTCGGTGAATGGCCTTGTCCCCGTCACTGCAGCGACTGCTAGTTTTCTTCCCCGTTTTCGGCGGTGACCCGCGGCTTAAATGCGGTGGCCGCGGGTAAACCGTCACCGTGTCATTCTCTAACACTAACGATCTATGTTGAACCAGTGGCCTTGAGTACTGAAACCATCGAGATGAGCCCCCGAAGGGTAGGTCGAGAAGAGGACCTTCTGATGAGGGGGCATTTCTGGAGAGATTGGAAAAGAGCATCCACCATTGGAGAAACTGTCTCAACGAAGAAGTCACTGTAATGTGCTGAGAGAGTGGGTTGAAAGCATGCGCCCACTGAGATGCCAGGATCCACTAAGGCAGCGGTCTCAAACATGCGGCCCAAGTGCCACATGTGGCTCTCCAAGTTTTATTTGCGGCCCGCGGTCTGGACGCGATCATTCTCTTCGTTTTGGAGCAGCAGCGTGTCTGGCCAGCTCATTCCGTTCAAAGCCGCGGGTTGGCAGCTCCTTGCACTATCCATGGAAGAGCCGGCCAGACACGCTGCTGCTCCAGTGGCGTACCAAGGGGGGGGGGGGCGGACCACTGTTCTCCCTAGAGTGCGGTTCGCGGCTCGTCTAGAGCAGTGGTGCCCAACCTGCTTCCCTTCCCTTCTCATCGCTGCCATCGGGGAACAGGCAGGCACCATGTATGTGAAGTTGTGCCAGAGTGGAATGCATATGCTGGAACTCTGTCAGGTGATGCTCTGGAAGGTCCTTGAAAAAAGTGGGCATATCATTGACTCAATATTTGAGATATGATGTAAAGACAAAGTTGTAGTTTAAAATTTTATTTGTTATCATAGAATTTTGATACCAGGCATCGGCCAAATTGATCCATGGCCCTTCCCTGTCGGCCAGGTGGGACTGCTGGATTGGTTATTTTCAAGGAAGACCCAACAAAAAGAGATTGATGGAATAGTTGAGACTTTTCAAATCCGATACAGTGAACCATTTGATATCAAGATTCCAGTCTTGCTGGCACAGCAGGAACGGAATAAGGTGTAGCAAGATTTCTTTTGAAAGTTTGAGTAAAAATGCCATTCATGGGTAATTTTAATGAATTAGTAGGAGTATGAGATATACTCAGTTGGCAAAAAAATAGAGTAAAGGACATTGAAGCAGAAGAGGGGAGATCCCATTGAGTCGAAGTCGACCGGGAACTCCTCGAAGTACATTTCACGGTAGAGAAAGAGGGTGAAGCCTCTGTGAAATAATAATACCTGTCCATGGGCAAAAAAGAACCAGCTGATGGAAAACCACAGGAGAAGGACTCAACTGATGAAAGTGGTTCTGCTGTAGATTTCCTCGAGAAGGAAGGTGGCTGGCTCGAGGATTGCCTATGCCTCAAGAGACAAGGTCTGTCTCGGGAAGAGGACCTGGGTCTCAATGAATACCTCGACAGATGGTATGGAGATGAACTGTGTCTCAGAGAATGAGGTAGTGATCTCGAATGCAGTCTCAATGAGGAATGTTGAGGAGTCGTCACCCTGTGCCTTGAAGAGTTATGCCTTATGCCTTATGCGTAGAGTTAGGGCTGGAAGATAGAGATTGAAGTCGAGACACTGAAAAGGACTCAGCTCCTTGTACAGACATATCTCGAGACACTCGTAAAGATTCAACTCCTTGCATAGAGTGTATAGATTGATCTTGAAGCACTATGAAGTACTTGACTCCTTGTATAGAGTATATTGGTTGTTCTTGAGATACTCGCAAGGACTCAACTCCTTGTATAGAGTGTGTTGATGTTTCTCAAGGCACTCTCAAGGACTCGACTCCATATATAGTGTGTGTTAGATTTTCTCGAGACATTAGCAAGGACTCGACTCCTTGGATAGAGTGTGGTGGAGTTTCTTGAGGCACTCTCAAGGACTCGACTCCTTGTATTACTACTGAATGCACAGGCTGGCCTGCAGGAAGCAGGGTCAAGACAGGAGTGAATTTGGCAAGCATATTACCAAGCTCCTGATGCAGAATAACTTCTAACATTGCAAAGCCGGCACCAAGACCACTGAAGCTAGTACAATTGGTGTGGCTATAGACTCCAAGGAAGACGACCTTGAGGAAGAGTCTTGCCTCGATTTCGAGACACATGTCCTGGAGATCCCCAGACCCACCGGACCCACTGGTTCTAGAGGTGGCATGTCCATAAGGGTTGGCTGAGCTATCATAGCTGAAGGAGTCACCAAGGATAACGGCTTTCCAGTGGAAGAATTAGCTGAGCTCCCCAAAGGCGAAGACTCCCTATAGAAGGGAGATTTGATTGAGGTTGAAGATTTTGACCCCGTTTCAGGACTCGAAGACAGTGGTAGCACAGCGGGCGCCCGACTCCAACCGAGGTCAGGCTATACTTCGTAACCCTGAGACCGCCCGGAAGTGGAATGAAACAAAACTGAAGCCGCACGTAGGCCCCACTGAAGTAAAAGAAAAAAACTAAATATATATATTTTTTAAAAAGAAACGTGCAACAAACACAGTGACTCTGCAAAGAAAAATACACGAGCCGCGGTGAGAGAAGGCACGAGTAGAACTAAGTCTAGTGCAGAGCGTCGAAACAAGTGACTTGTCGGCTCCACGGAGAACTGAGGAGGCACGCATCCTACCTTGGGTGCGAAGGCACTTGCGCAAACTTTCTTAAAGTTTTACAAGCAAGTCTGCTTGCGAGGCTGTCCACATCTGGGCTCCATGGATGATGTCACCCACATATGAGAATATACTGCCTGCTTGTCCTGGGATAACTATTTTTACAGTAACTCTCAAGCAACCAGAGACTACTACCACCAATCCCCATGGTTGCCAGATAGCTGAGACTCTACTGTAATCCAGGTCAGAGACTGAAATGATCCGATAACATCAAAAGCATTTGTTAAATTCACTCAGCACTCTCTAATATGGAGGGGAAAATAGATGATGCTAAGACAAAGGGCTCAATTGCCCAGGGAGGTCGAGTAACTAAGATATTGAAAACAGTTAATGCTCTTGGATGAAAAAAGGGCTTGAAGTTGCCTGAAAGCCAAAAAAATACAAGTTGAAAAAAATTAACCAAAGTTGGATCAAATATTGGAACATGAGAAAAACAATGAAATATGAGGAAAATTTTCAAAAATACGTATGGAAAGACACAAAAAAAGGGAAAATGTTTGATGCGCTGAAGAGAAAACTGAAGACATAGCTTCTCAGCTGCATGGAAAACAAAAGAACTTTCATGGAAAACTAAAGAACTGATGATCCCATGAGTAATGTCCGGCAGGAAGGGACTGGCTCATACGCAGTATGGGCACTGCCTAAAGATTTAAAGTGACAGTGTCCATACTGGGTTCTGTGGATGACATCACCCACAAGTAAGAATATTATGCCTGCTTTCTAAAAGGACAGTGAGGTAGAAAAAGACATTTAAAATATTTGGTCCAAATCAATGCTGTCTATTCCAAGTTCTTTCACTGAATCAAGCTGATTTACTACAGTCACAGAGATATAAGCTCTTAGAATCCAGAACTTTCACTCAACAGAGCAATATATAGAAGCTAGCACAAATGGAACAAATAGGAAATGAAAAGAAGAAAACGCACCAGTCCATTAAGATTCTTTATGTTGTTTCTCCCTAAAGACAAGATTCGCAGGTTCTCTAAATAAAACAGAAAAAGGTTCTGATATATGTATGAAGGACTCAATCCAGGACATCAAGCAACAATTAGTAGGTATAAAAAGCTGTTACAAACATGAAAAAATTGGCACTACAAAAAAGCAAAAACCTGAACTTTGTAAGAGTATAGTGAATCCCTGTTTTAGCAAAATATGTTTCCCAAATGTACCACTGCTCATAGGTATATTATTAAAGCTTAGCATGTGCTAACAAGTACCATGTGGTCCATAGGTGTAAAATAGGATGCACAGCACTAAATACACATTAAAGCTTTAGTAAAAGCCCCATATTCTTCAAAAAGATGCATGCTTTAATTCAAAAGGTAATCATCCAGGTGAGATTTGGTTTCAGTTCCTTAATATATTTCCCTACATCTGTAATGCCCCCTTGTATCTGATATATTATTTCATGCTTTTTAAAAAGACAAGCGTGGTACCCCAGCCATTTTGCCAGTGCTGGGTTGAGTATGGGCAGACATTAACCCCCTCTTATACAAAGCTACGCTAGTGGCTGCCGCGTGGTAACAGCCCCGAAGCCCATAGAAATTTAAAGGGCTTCAGGGCTGTTGCCGAGCGGCTTTGTAGAAGAGGGGGTTGAGCATGGGTATTGGCATGAGCTTAATTGGCAACTGCACTCATAAAGCTGCAGTTGCCAATTAAGCTGCTAGGTTTCACTCAAGGTGTACAAAAATAACAAAAATATGGAAAATGAACGCATAACACCAGGTTCACCAAAATATTTAATTTTATTGTTTTTATTTTTCCATCATGAAACTCAAAAGAATAAAGAATAGTTGCGTTAGCGGGAGGTTGTTATAGTTGCCAAAATGCTGGCCTTCTGATAACGAGCTCAACTCGATACTTCGAAGCTCCCCATTATATACCTTAAGTCCAGTATGACATCATTGGCCGTGTGGGCCAATCAAAACTAACAGAGGTGGTCTTCAAAGTTAGAGAAAGAAAATTCCTCTACATGTTTAAAAGTTTCAGAAATTACATTTGTTTTGTTTACATTCATTTCTGAATATACATTAACATTTATAACATATCCAATATTCTTTTTTGTCCTTTTCCAAAAAGGTATATTAAGAGAATCTGCATTTGTTAAAAAGGTGCTGAGATATTCTCAGCCCTCAGAGAAAAAGACAGTCAAGGAGAAGGAGGGGCTGTTTCCCCCTCTCCCTGAGCTGACAGCTTCAAATTTCACTGATCCTCACACAGAAGCCTTCCTATGTTGGAGAAAATTTGGAACAGCAGTCTCTGAGACTCTGACATTTCCAGATGTTGTGTTCAGGATTTTTTCCTTAGTATTTTTTATATAAATCATTTCATTTTAAATACAAATTCTTTCATATCCATTCATACTTGGGGCCCCAAACATTCATAATTTCATTCATAGCTTCACACATTATATGTCATTCATATTTAATGCATGTTATATCTCAGTTTGGGATACGTAATCTAATATGCTCTTCCTAAACAGCCTAAGGCACATCTGGTATCAATTAGAACCACGATGCTAGAAGCGGGAAACCTGAACAAAGAAAAGCAGAGAGAACAAAGAAGACAGAAAGACAGAACCCAAAATGGAGTTCTTAATACAAGCTGGAGTTCTTCATCCCTCTAGAAATATGTTATCCATTACCTGATTTCCTCTATGATTCTTGCCCACCTAACACCTTACACAAATAGTGAATTCCCCTTTTCCTATGCTTTATATCGATTTCCTGGTCTTTTGTTTATCATCCTGACTTTTTCAAAATTTTAAATGTGTTTGCATGTATATAAGACCCTCTGATCAGGACTAGGAAGGTCTCTGTCACACCCTGCTAACGCTTCTGCGTAGTATGCGCCAACTCAGGCCTCTTCAGGGTAAGACTTTTTTTCTGCATATATTATGTTACCATGTAAAATGTCTTTTTCTAAGGTTGGTTCTGTGACTCAGCTGTTGCACTGTACGATACAAGTCAGATTATAGTTGAGTCTCTTGTTCAAAGATCTGGATAAATCTAACAATGCCTAGTTTGTACAAAACATTTGCAAGATATCTAATATTTGAGCCTTATATCTTTTAACTAAAGTTATAAACGAACACTTACAATCTGGATAGCATCTGACATGCTTTAAATTTCTTTCACTGGTAAACATGAAGAATACAGTAGAATTTCAGCTAACCAGCATTCAATTAACTGGCACACTCAAACATCCAGCAAAAAAAATTGCTGGCCAAAAAATGTCTCCCACACTCCTCAGACAACCTCCAAACAACCCTCCTTCCCTCCCTCAAGCCCTTAAAGCAGCAGGCAGACACAAATCTCCCTCCAGCCCCTGAAGCAGCAGCGACAGCCATCCTGACAACCCCCCCCCCACTCCAGGCCCAAGGCAGCAGCGGCAGCTGATCCTGACTCCCTCAGCCCTGAAGCAGCAGCAGCAGCCAATCCTTGACAATTCCCCTTCCTCCCTTACCGAGACAGTAGTTGCAGCCGGTGAACAGAAGAAGCGCTGTAAACAAGCTGCAGTCCTGGTAGGGCCTTTCCTCTGCTATGTCACTTCTGATGCAGCAGAAGAAAGGCCCTGTTGGGGCTGGCCAGAAGCAGCCTGTTTATGGCGCTTCTTCAGTTCACCGGTTGCTGCTACTGCCTTGGTAAGGGAGGGAAGAGGGTTGTCAGGATTGGCTGATGCTGCTGCCTCGGGCCTGGAGGGGGGTTGTTGTTAGGACCAATCTACTGCTTAGAGGGCCAGAGGGAAGGAGTGGTGTGTCAGGAATGGCTGCCTGCTGCTACAGTACTTTTTTTTACAGTAACCCTCAAGCAACCAGAAAAACAGTTATCTGTCATCCACCAATCCCCAAGAGTGCCAAATAACTGAGAGTCTACTGTATCAATAACATGAGAAAGAAATAGAGGCAGAGAGAAAGGGCAAGAGTGCCTTTCATTCATCTGTAACTTTGTTTCCTGTTATTTTAAATTATCCTGCTATTCTACATTGCAATTTTCAAGTGTCTTTGCAGGGCTGCATAGGAAGAGTCCTTTTGAAAATTCAGATTGCTACCATAGCAAAAGTATTGCCAATATTTACACCGAGATGTACTACCATAAACCATGAATAAACTCAAGTGGAATTACTTACTCAGGCCATTCAGGTTGGCTATTTTTTCAATGCAGTTTGTAGAAAGGGACAGCTTCCTTTGAAGAGACAGTCAAAAAATGTTTATAGTGAATGTAGAAGCTTCATAAAAAGCAGATCAAATTCTACTAGGCATCAAAAAATGGACATGCAAGAAACAGTGATGGCATTTGTTCTTTTTACTTTTTCACATATATCTGGAAAACAGGGGAAAATTCAGCTTCCATTGAAATTGTTTAGCACAGTGTTTCTCGATCCAGTTCTCAGGATACACTCAGCCATTTGGGTTTTCAGGATGTGCACAATGAGTATGCATGAGAATATATGCATGCACTACCTCTATTGTATGCAAATCTATCTCATGCGTATTCATTGTGGATATCCTGAAAAAAACCAAACTGTCTGGGTGTGCCTAAGGACTGGTTAAGAGTAAAGGTTGTCTAATACAAGATCTTTTTGACACTGTGTCTTTCTTTCAGGTGACCAAATGGTCTAGATATTTGGATTGTCATTAAATTAGGCTGAAAAAAAAGCAATCAAAACCTACATGGAAGACAGGTTTCTCCAGGACTGACAGTTGCTCAAATAAAAAAAATAGCTGATTGAACCTACTCGCAGTGAACCAGTGTAGACAGAGATGCATCCATCTTCTCTATGGGAGGAATCTGTGCATAAAGCTTCACCTCCTTGGCTTCAGATGCTTTCTGACCTGCTTTCTCTTCCTAAACAAAAAAAATCAAAAAAAAAATCTACAGATCTACAGAAGGACAGATATGAGTCACAGATCTATGCATTCTTGCTCAGTGATACCGTACAGGCATGTTTAGTATGTTTCTCTTTTGTATTCTGGCTTTCTTTTATTATTAATGTTTAGCTAGGAAATTACAGCAAAGATATACGCCCAAATTCTGTATAGGGCGCCTGGTCTCAGAAGCCACCTAAGTGGCTTTTGAGAATCGCACATGGACGACCTTTAAAGAATCGACCTAAGCTACCTAACCACCAGGGCTCTATAACTGGCGCCCATGTCACAGGCGCAGGTTAGAGAATTGCATAGCTGCTGAGCTGATCGCAAGGGAATCTCCCTACCATGATCAATTTAGCGACTGCAGCAAACCGTCCCCACCCCCGCAAAGACTACTGGCAGGAGGGATACCCAGTCCCTCCTACCGGACATTCCCCCCTCCAGCAAAGATTGCCATAGTTATCATGTTCTATATTCCCCCAATCACAGCTAAATATATACCACACAATATAGAAACACATACTCACAGAAAGTGAAAATAATTACTCATCTCTGATAGGCTGCCTTTCAGTGATTCAAATGTGTATTTAATTTTCTTTATTGTTAATTCTAGTGAAACTCATTGACTGAATTATTCAGTTGTCTTACTGGCTGCCAACTATTACCTGTTGACAATGAAAAGAACTAAGCTCCTCCATTAAAAGCATATGCTTATATAGCACAGTTACTTACCGTAACAGTTGTTATGCAGGGACAGCAGGCAGATATTCCCACACATGGGTGACATCACCGATGGAGCCCCGCAGCGGACAGCCTCGAAAGCAAACTTGCTTGAAGATCTCGATCTTTCGAGGACTGCACCGCGCATGCGTGCGTGCCTTCCCGCCCGAACTAGGGGGCGCATCTCCTGAGAGGATCCTCAGTTCAGATACCTAGCCAAGAAGCCAACCAGGGGAGATGGGAGGGTTGTGGGAATATCTGCCTGCTGTCCCTGGATAACAACTGTTACGGTAAGTAACTGTGCTTTATCCCAGGACAAGCAGGCAGCATATTCCCACACATGGGTGACCTCCAAGCTAAGTAAAAAGGGATGGAGGGAAGTTGGCAATTTACGAAAAAAGATTTTGCAAAACAGATTGGCCAAAATAGCCATCCCTCCTGGATAAAGTATCCAGACAATAATGAGAGGTGAAAGTATGAACCGAGGACCAAGTGGCAGCCTTGCAGATTTCCTCAATAGGAGTTGATCGGAGGAAAGCTACAGATGCCGCCATAGCTCTAACTTTGTGGCCCGTCACTCGACCTTGCAGAGGAAGACCAGCCTGAGCATAGCAGAAAGAAATGCAAGCAGCCATCCAGTTGGAGATTGTGCGTTTTGATATAGGACGTCCCAACCTGTTCGGATCAAATGAAATGAAAAGTTGAGGAGATGTTCTGTGAAGTTGAGTGCGTTGGAGGTAGAAAGCCAAAGCACGTTTACAGTCCAAAGTATGAAGAGCCGCCTCTCCTGGATGAGAATGAGGCTTTGGAAAAAATACAGATAGAACAATAGACTGATTGATGTGAAGTTCTGAAACAACTTTAGGTAAGAATTTAGGATGAGTACGCAGGACCACCTTATCATGGTGAAAAACTGTGAAAGGTGGATCTGTAACCAAAGCTTGTAACTCACTGACTCGTCGAGCAGATGTGAGGGCGATCAGGAACACAGCTTTCCAAGTGAGATACTTGAGGTGAGCTTTGTCAAGCGGTTCAAAAGGAGGTTTCATAAGTTGAGCTAAAACAACATTGAGATCCCAAACCACAGGAGGTGGTTTAAGCGGTGGATGGAGATTTAGAAGTCCTTTCATAAAGCGAGAAACCATAGGATGTGCAGAAAGAGGTTTTCCATCCAGAGGCTGATGAAAAGCAGCTATAGCACTAAAATGGACTCGAATAGATGTAGTTTGAAGTCCAGATTGGGACAAATGAAACAAGTAGTCCAAAACTGATGATAAAGAGGACGATATAGGTTGCAAGTGACGCGTAGAACACCAAGTAGAAAATCTTGTCCACTTCTGGTCATAACATTGTCTAGTCGATGGCTTTCTGGAAGCAAGTAAGATATCTTGAACAGACTGAGAAAATTGAGGAAAGTCTGTTATGCAGAAAGGTACCAAGCCGTTAAGTGTAGAGACTGCAGATTGGGATGAAGCAAGGAACCTTGACTCTGCGTGAGTAGAGAAGGAAATATTGGCAGAAGTAGAGGCTCCCTGGTGCTGAGTTGAAGTAGAAGGGAGAACCAAGGTTGTCTGGGCCACCGAGGAGCAATCAGAATCATGGTGGCATGTTCTGACTTCAGTTTGACAAGAGTCCTGAGAATCAGAGGAAACAGAGGAAAGGCATAAAGGAACTGATTCCTCCAATCCAGTAGAAACGCATCCGCTTCGAGACGTTGAGGAGCGTAAATGCGGGAGCAAAATTGAGGCAGCTTGAAGTTGAGAGGCGATGCAAACAGATCTATCTGCGGAATTCCCCAACGAGCAAAGATTTGGTAAAGAGTAGGAGAATTGAGCGTCCATTCATGAGGTTGTAGAAGACGACTCAATTTGTCCGCCAAATAATTGTGTTGTCCCTGAATATAAACAGCTCTGAGGTAGAGGTTGTGAAGAATTGCCCAATGCCACAATTTGAGAGCTTCTTGACAGAGGGAATGAGATCCCGTCCCTCCCTGTTTGTTGACATAATACATGGCTACCTGGTTGTCGGTACGTACAAGAATCACCATGTCGTGAAGGAGATGTTGAAAAGCTTTGAGAGCATAGAACAGCAATGGCGAACCTATGGCATGCGTGCCAGCTGTGGCACACGAAGGCCTTGCAGCTGGCACGCGGGAAGGTCCGCAATAGAGAGCTGCACGGGTCGCGGGGATCCCATGGGGACGCCTCCGAGGGTCGCGGGGTTCCTGCGGGGCTGGATGTACTAAGTCGCACGGCTTTTCTCCCTACCTGCTCTGCTTGCAGCACAGAGCCGAACGGAAGTCTTCCCGACGTCAGCGCTGATGTCGGTAAACAAAGCCCTCCCTCCCTCCGACGTCTGCGCTGACGTTGGGAAGACTTCCGTTCGGCTCTGTGCTGCAGGCAGGGTAGGTAAGGAGGAGTAGCCTCGCGGCTCGAGTGGCTACCAAGGGAGGGGGGCGGTCTGCCCCGCCCCGTGTGCAGCACAGCCGGCCAGGTCCCCTTACTTTTGTGGAGCTAACCCGACCGACCGACAACAGCCCTGGTCCGACAAACCTCCCTGCCCTTAACCGCGAATCTAAATTACCTTCTTACAGCAGCTGTAAGAAGGAAATTTAGATTCGCGGTTAAGGGCAGGGAGGTTTGTCAGACCGGGGCTGTTGTCGGTCTGTCGGTCGCGGAAGTGCCACAATAGTAAGGGGACCTGGCCGGCTGTGCTGCACCCGGGGCGGGAGAGAAGGAGGGGGAGAAGGACGCTGAAAGCACTGGGGAAGACAAAGGGGTGAAGAATGACGCTGAAAGGCCATGGGGAAGACGGGGTGGGGGGGGAAGGACACTGAAAGCATTTGTGGAAGACAGAAGGGGGAGAAGGACGCTGACAGGACATGGGGAAGACGGGGGGGGGGAGAAGGACGCTGAAAGCACATGGGGAAGACAAAGGGGTGAAGAAGGACGCTGAAAGGCCATGGGGAAGATGGGGGGGGGGTGGAGAAGGATACTGAAGGCCATGGGGAAGACAGAGGGGGGAGAAGGACGCTGACAGGACATGGGGAAGATGGGGGGGAGAAGGATGCTGAAAGCACATGGGGAAGACAAAGGGGTGGAGAAGGACGCTGAAAGGACATGAGGAAGATGGGGGGTGGGGTGGAGAAGGACGCTGAAAGGCCATGGGGAAGACGGGGGGGTGGAGAAGGATGCTGAAAGGCCATGGGGAAGACAGAGGGGGGAGAAGGATGCTGACAGGACATGGGGAAGATGGGGGGGGAGAAGGACGCTGAAAGGAAATGGGGACGAGAGAGTGGGGAGAAGATTCTGGCAGGGAAGAAGACAGAGATGCCAGACTATGGGGGGAGCGGAGGGAAGAAGATGGGTGCCAGACCAATTTGGAAGGGGGGAGAAAGGGAGAGGCACAGTAACAAATGGAAGACGCAGAAGGAAGAGAGACAGTGGATGGAAGGAACTGAATGAGAACATGAGGAAAGCAGAAACCAGGCAACAAAGGTAGGAAAAGAATTCTATTTCTTTTTTTCTTTTTTTTTTGCTTCAGGATAAAGTAGTATACTAGTTGTGTTGATAAAAATTTATAAACAAAAGAGGCTCTGGTAGAAACCCGTTTACAAAGTGTGTATTCTTCCCAATTAATATTTCCAAATTAATAAAGTATTTTTGCTTATTTGTAAATGGGTTTCTACCAGAGCCTTTAATTCAGTAGCATAATTAAATGAAATAACTATTTCTGAAGTTTATAGGGACGGGCGGGGACGGAAGGGATTCCTCACGGGGACGGGTGGGGACGGAGGGGTTCCTCACGGGGACGGGTGGGATTCCTCACGGGGAAGAGTGGGAACGGGTGAGACTTTGGCGGGGACGGGTGGGGACGGGTAGGATTTCTGTCCCCGCGCAACTCTCTAGTCCGCAATTAAGATATGCGGCGCGGCGGGAGGTGAGTGTGCCGGTGTCTGCTTTGCAGCTCACCTGGCAACAGGGCCGGAATGGCCATTGGGAGGACCGGGCATTGTCCCAGTGGGCCGCAGCCCATCCTCCTGTGCTGGCTGCAGTCCTGTGAGTGGATGTTTAGCCTGCCTGTCTTCCCCTTAGTATCCTATGAGCCAGGCAGTGTGTGAGGGGGAAGTGGGGGGAGGAAGAGAAGCTTCACACTGAGTCTGTCACAGGAACTCAGTGAGGCTGTAGTGTGACTCCACATGTGACATCTGTAATCAGGAACAGTTCCTAGTGCTCCCATGCTAGAGAGGTGAGGATATGGGGGGAAGTTAATGTGTCTAATAATGTGCTCCTCTGTAAAAACCTCTGTATCTTCCATGGGGGACATGCTAAATTCGAGGAAATAAAAAAGCTGCTTATGATGATTGCATAGAGAAGTTCAGTAAGCTGAGAGGAGGGCTGGGCTCTCTGTGAACAACCAACACACTAATCCTCTGCGCTGTACCTTATGGAAAACTCAATATAGCAAAAAACAGTAAAGTGTATATGTGGCCCTTCACAGTGCTTTTGTAAACATCATAATAAAATAACAAAGGCTCCAATAATGAAAAATAAAAGTCCTTTTCCCATACACTCAGGTTGCACAAGTCCGGTTTTCACCCGGACAGTATATTTTTTGACCAAAACGGATGTCTACAATTAGTAAAATTCCCCAATCACATATTTTTTTATGGGGACGGATTTGTATACAGCACTTCATTAGATTTTTTTTATTATACAAATTTTATCTTTTTGTAGACTTGAAGTCTTGAACAAAGAAAATGAGTACAGCAATAAAAGCAAAAACAGATAGTGGAAGACCATTCCAAGAGGCCTGGACAGAGTACATATGGAGTGATTGAACGCAGTGGGAAAGCATTGTGTATTATGTGTAATGAAAGTGTTGTGTCTCGCACATCAAGTGTCAAACGTCACTTTGAGACCAACCATAACAGTGTTGCTGAACTTGGTTTAGCTCAAAGAAAAGAGTTCCTTGTAGGAAAATTAAAGAAATATCACTCCCAGTCTCTTAGTTTTAGCAACTATCTTTCAAAAACTAATCATCTTACAGTTGCCAGCTTTCAAATTTCACTGTGCATGGCAAAACATGGTAAGCCCCTCTCTGATGGAGATTTTATCAAAAAGGCAATTTTGGCTGGGAGTAATTCACTCTTCCATGATTTCCAAAACAAGGATAAAATTGTGCAGCGCATCTCTGAGATGCCGCTAAGCAGAAATACTGCAAAAGATAGGGTTCTGCGAATGGCTGCTGATGTTAGTCAACAGCTTACTTGCGACTTACAAAAAGCACCCTTCTACTCCATGTGCTTGGATGAAAGTATAGATATTACTAACCATGCAAGACTAACGCTCATTTTGCCTTATGCTACTGGTGACATCATGAGAGAAGAGAGCTGGTAAGTCCAGAAAAAGTAGTTTCAGTTACTAGCGATGGAGCACCTAGCATGGTGGGGACAACATCAGGATTCATTCATTTCTTTGCTAAGGAAGCAAAACATCCACTGATTCAATTTCACTGCATAATACATCAAGAGGCTCTCTGCGCCAAAGAAAGCAGCAAAAAACTTGATGATGTCCTCAAAGATGTAACAAAAATGGTGAACTTCATCATGGCGCGTGCTCTTAATTTTCGACAATTTCAAGCCCTTCTTGATGAGGTTCAGGCACAATATAACACTTTACTGATGTACAATAATGTCCGGTGGCTGAGCAGAGGACGAGTGTTAGAGAGATTTGTGGCCTGCTTGGAAGAAGTTAGGCTATTTATGAACGAAAAGGGGGAAGACTATCCTCAACTCACCAACATGGCCTGGCTTACCAACCTCATGTTCTTTACAGATTTTACTAACCACTTTAATGTACTAAACAAAAAATTACAAGGCATGGGAAAAACAGCAGAAAGCATGTTTAGTGACATCAAAGCTTTTGAGAGAAAATTGCATGTTTTTGAAAAAGACCTTGAGAGTGGACAGCTAAAATATTTTCCCAACCTAAAAATACATTTGGATAATTCTACAACATTTGTGGACAGTCATAAAAAACACCAGGAAATCCACAAAGCATATTCCATCATTGTAGCTGAAGCAAAGGAGAATTTTAGTAAAAGATTTTCTCAGTTCCGTAAGATGGAGACAACTCTTTCATTTATAACTTCCCCAGAAAAGTCCACATTTGAAGATCTTGATCTTTCCTGCTTACAGTGGTTGGATATTCAAAATTTGGAAATGGAGCTACTGGAATTTCAAGAAAGCTCTATCTGGAAAAGTAAATTCAATGACCTGCGTGCGGCTCTTGAACGTATTGAGTGTGAAAGGGTGACAAATGAAATCACTGCTAGCAGTTCTGAAAATGAAATCCTAAAAGCGTGGAATTCTCTGCCAGACAATTTTAAGTCCATGAAAGCACTTGGGATTGCTCTTCTTACTTTGTTTGGGTCATCCTATGCTTGTGAGCAGCTGTTTTCGGCTTTGAATCATATAAAATCTGATGCTAGAAACAGATTAACGGATGACATGAGTGCTGCATGTGTTGCTCTGAAATTAACGCACTATGAGCCAAGGATTGACAAGTTATCAGCATGCATGCAACAACAAAAATCACATTAATTTTTTTCAGAGCATGCCCAATGCATATGTTTACATGAAGCAGTGTTTTCAGTTTGCAGTTAAGACACTTTCTAAGTTATTTAAATATTATTTAAAGATGTTATTTAAAAAAGTGACTTTACATAGCCCTGTTATATTCCAATCTGGAATTTCCAATAAAAACGGTTGGTTTAATTGAAAGCTCTTTTGTTTTCTTTACATCATATTATTAGAAATGTAATGATTTAACTATTTTCTAATTTGATTGTAAATTTTACAAAAAAACATGTATAGACTCTTTGGGAATGCACACCGAGTCTTGACACAGTTAACAGTTTTAAGAAGTTTATCTTTTTTTTTACTCAGGATACATTTGACATGTTATGTGAATAATACATTTAAAATATATTGTGTAACTGAATCAAATTCTTCCTAAATTCATTAAATTGAATGAAATCATTAAAACATTATAAATTGCCAATAAATTGAAATGAAAACCAAAGGATTGTGAATCAAATTGATTCTCTGACAATACAAAGATTCCAACCTTTAAAAATGATGTTACATAGTTCAGGCAACTTTATAAAGAATTTTTAGATACTAAAATCTTGTTATTAAGGTTTAATTGACGTGCTGGCACTTTGAGGAAATTCTTTGGTTTTGTGCGGCAGTTTGGGCACTCGGGCTCAAAAAGGTTAGCCATCACTGGCATAGAATATCGCTCTGAGTTCCAACAGATTGATATGACACCGACGGTCTGCTTGAGTCCAGAGACCCTGAGTGCGAAAACCGTCCATATGAGCTCCCCATGCGTACGTTGACGAGTCGGTTGTGAGGACTTTCTGATGAGGAAGAGGGTGGAACAGCAAGCCTCTTGAAAGATTCAAAGAGAGCATCCACCAACGGAGAGACTTCCGCAACGAAGGAGTTATGGAAATCAGTCGAGTTGGTGGATTCACGGATTGCTGCCATTGGGATGCCAGTGTCCATTGAGGAATATGAAGGTGAAGTCTGGCAAAAGGAATCACATGAACTGTAGAAGCCATGTGACCGAGCAGAACCATCATATGTCGTGCTGGAACAGCTGAAAGTTGGAAGACTTGTTGAGAAATCTGAAGAAGGGCGGCCTGACGTGGTTGTGGAAGGTATGCTTTCAGATTGATAGTGTCCAGAGTTGCTCCTATGAACTGGAGAGACTGAGAAGGAGTCAACTGAGATTTGGGAAAGTTGATGTGAAATCCCAAACTTTGTAGAAAAAGAATAGTCTGTTGTGTCGCTGCAATAACCCCTGAAAAAGAGGGAGCTTTGATGAGCCAGTCGTCTAGGTATGGAAATACTTGGAGACCCTGGTTGCGAAGAGCTGCAGCCACCACCACGAGACATTTTGTGAAAACTCTGGAAGAAGAAGCCAGCCCGAATGGGAGAACTCGGTACTGCAGATGAAGGCTTCCTACTTGGAATCTGAGGTACTTGCGAAATGCTGGATGAATAGGGATATGAGTATACGCCTCTTTGAGATCGAGGGAACACATCCAATCCCCTTGATCCATTAAGGAATATAACGTTGGCAGAGTGAGCATTCGAAATTTCTCTTTGACTAGATATTTGTTGAGAGCTCTGAGATCCAGGATCGGTCGCAAATCCCCCATCTTTTTGGGAACTAGAAAATAACGGGAGTAGAATCCCAAGTTCCTTTGTGGAAGAGGAACTTCTTCCACAGCTCGCAGGTGAAGCAGAGCCTGAGCTTCTTGAAGAAGAAGGGGAAGGTGCGACTGATCGGAAGGACACTCTCTTGGATGGCGATCTGGAGGCACCTGCAGTAACCGAAGAGAGTATCCCTCTCGTAGGATGGAAAGCACCCAGAGATCTGATGTAATGAGCTCCCACTGGTGATAAAATGTGGACAGACGACCCCCTATGGGGAGGGGAGAATTTGGAAATAGAGAAATTGGAATGCTCAGGCTGAGATTGTCAAAAAGACTGAGTTGGTTTGGTGGCAGCAGGAGTCTGAGACTTTTGCTGGCGCTGTTGTTGAGGAGGACGACGACGAGGAGGAGGTCTGGAAAAAGCAGGAGTCGTTTTCTGAGGATAACGACGTGGAGTCTGTTTAAAACCTCTAGTTGGTGCAGGTTTGGGTTTTGGTCGAATGAGGGAAGCAAAAGAGCATTCATGTTCTGAGAGACGCTTGGTAGCTGCTTCGATAGAGTCATCGAACAATTCGTTACCCTGACAAGGTAGATTCGCCAATCGATCTTGAAGATTGGGATCCATGTCAACAATACGCAACCATGCTAAACGACGCATGGCTACTGCAAAGGCAGATACTCGAGAGGAGAGTTCAAAAGCATCATATGAGGCTTGTAACATGAAGAGTCGCAATTGAGAGAGAGTCTTGAGGATGAGTTTGAATTCTGAAAGACGAGTTGTGGAAATATCCGGGTAAAAAGATGGTAAAATTTTCAGAAAATGGTTGAAGTAAGAAGTAAAAATGTAGCTATAATTAAGAACTCTATTTGCCATCATAGAGTTCTGGTATAAACGGCGACCAAACTTATCCATGGTACGACCTTCTCTGCCTGGAGGAACTGAAGCGTAGATTTTAGAAGGATATGCTTTCTTCAAAGATGATTCCACTACCAGGGATTGATGAGAAAGTTGAGATTTTTCATAACCCTTACATGGAACTGTTCGATAGCGAGATTCCAATTTAGAAGGAATGGCAGTGATGGAATAAGGAGTCTCCATGTTACGAGCAAAGGTTTGTTTGAGAACAGGAGTCATGGGTAAACGTAGTGACTCTTTAGGTGGATGAGGAAGCTCCATATCTGCCAAATATTCAGGAGTATATTTGGAATCAGAATGAAGATCTAGTTTGAGAGCTTGTCCCATATCAAAAAAAAATTTGGCAAATGAAATGGATTTGGAATCAGATGCTTCCTCAGGAGACACACTGCGAGATCTAGGGAGTGCTGAGTATGAAGGAGAAGCCTCTCTAGAATATGGTGACAGTGGTTCCGATTTAAGGGGTAGAGTCATCGAAGAAGCTGTACTGTGAGGTGGAGTAAGAGAATGTTTTCTCTTAAGGCTCCTGGATGGAGAAGTACCAGGTGTGCGTGGTACTGAATGAGTCGAGGTCTGAGGTGAAGTGTCTCGACGAGCCGGTTTCAATGGAGGAGTCTTCGGTCGAGAAGGACTTCGAGTTGATGCTCGATGGTGTCGAGATCTGTGCTTCGACTTCGAAGAAAGGGGCAGAGAAGTCTCGGTGTCCAAAGCTGAAGACTCTCTCCAAAGCTTAGAAGCACTATGTCTCGAAGGCTTCGACCGGTGCTTCGAAGGAGGTGAGTCCGGAGAAGAATCCGATGAAGGTATTCTCTTCGGTGTCTGGGATCGGCCTCGAGATACTGGATGCTCCGGTTGGGTGACAGGCTGATCCACCCGAGGCAAGGTCGAGGACGGAACCAATTGAGCCACTATAGAGGAAATCTGAGTGGTCAGTATAGATTTGAGCATGTCTTCCAGCATCGGCACCGAGACAGAAGGTTCTGATCTCGTAGGTGCAGCAGTACGCTCCGAAGAGGGCGACCTCGAAGGTGAGTATTCCCTTGTCTTGGAGGTACGCTTGGAAGATGGACGTGCAGAGGACTCTGGTGGCTTCTTGGGTACGGTACCTGAAAGAGAACCCGGAGACTTACCCCCCATGGCAGATTTCATCGAGGATACCATCTTCGAGGGAACCGAAGCAGGCAAGGTCGAGGCCTTTGAGACCGAAGCTCCAGCCGGAACTTGGGTCGAAGCCTTCGAGACCGTGGTCGTCGATGATGTCGGAGTCGAAGCCTTCGATACCGGGGCAGCCGCTGAGGTCGAAGTCGAATCCGAAGGTTGCTCCATGTCTCCGAAGAGTTGAAAAAATTGGGCGCACCTGCGTCGAAAAGCCCGTGGTGTGAGAGTGAAGCAACGATGACAATCTTCTGGTGAATGGGAAGGACCCAGGCACTGAAGACAGCGACAGTGGGGATCGGTGACCGAAATCACACGATTACACTGACGACAACGTTTAAACCCGGTGAGAGGCCGGGACATAGAAAAAATAAAGTCCGTGTCGAACGGAAGGAGCAATTGGGCCTAGGCCCAAGGCTCACCGGCCGGACAAGTATAAAAGAGAAACAAAAATTCAAGTTTTGTTTTTTTTTTTTTTAGTTTTAAGAAAGGAGAAATAAATTAAAGCACAGCGACCGAACTTTGTGAAAAAAAAAAAAAAGAAACAGCCGCGGTGAAGAGAAGGCAAAAGTGCTGCAGAGCTGAAGAAAAACGTGTCTTCTTGTCTCCGCGGAATTAAACGAACTGAGGATCCTCTCAGGAGATGCGCCCCCTAGTTCAGGCGGGAAGGCACGCGCGCATGCGCGGTGCAGTCCTCGAAAGATCGAGATCTTCAAGCAAGTTTGCTTTCGAGGCTGTCCGCTGCGGGGCTCCGTCGGTGACGTCACCCATGTGTGGGAATATGCTGCCTGCTTGTCCTGGGATAATTATTTATTCAATTTCCTATACCGTTTACATGAATTTATTCAGCTACTCAAGCATTTCTCCCTATCTGTCCCGGTGGGCTCACAATCTATCTAATGTACCTGGGGCAATGAGGGGGGGGGTTTAAGTGACTTGTCCAGGGTCACAAGAAGCAGTATGGGTTTTACCCACAACCCCAGGGTGCTGAGGCTGTAGCTTTAACCACTGTGCCACACACTCCCCACAGTCCCCATGCTCACTCACAACCTGCTGCTGCCACTGCTCCACCCAGAACTAGGCTCTACAGTTTTCTCTATGCTATTTCTGGAGCGGTGGCATCTGTGGTGGTGGTGGTGGTGAACCAGGAACAATGCCACACCTTCTTCTATCTCCATTAAGTCAGATTTAACACAGAGGCAACACAACCACACACACACATAACTAGAGGGGTTTGAAACAAAGAACCCACAAATTGTGTTTTGCATGCTTTCCCTATTTGTTACCTCTGCATCACCTCATTCAGGCCAAAGAAATGCATCTAGGACTGGTGAATCAGGGTGACTAGCAGGGGCCATGCTCCCTTGCAGTAGTCCCATCCACAACAAGCTATTTATCCTGAGTCAGCAGCTGGCAGAGGAGGTAATGGTGGGTAAGATATGACTGCTATGCTGTAGTCTGCAGATGGGAAGGGGTAGATCACTTTGGGGAAGAGAGAGGTGGACACCAAGGTTGGGGATGGGGAGAAAGATAAGAAATGTGGATGCAGAAGGGAGAGGAAGAAACAACATATGTAGGATAGGGAAGACAGAGAAGAGAAAAACAAGCACCAAGTATGCCTCTCTCATATCCCCTTCTCAACTGGTGTTTCTCCCTCCCATTCAAGTCCTTTTTTTCTCTTCTGCTCTCTCCTAACTCTTCTGCCCCCCACTAGTGATTTTCCCATGGCTGAACTCTGCAGCTGGTTGCAGAGGATGGAGCTATCATAGGGGCACGAGACCTAGGACTGTTTCTCCAATCACAGTTCTATACCCAAGTACTATATTAGAAAAAACAAACAAACATCGAGTGTGCTGAGAAATAAGTCTCAGCGTTTATTTAATAACATCACTTACAAGGTGAAAAAAGTACCTTATATCTTGAGCACTTACCCATTTAGCCAAGGCTTCCTTAATAGTTGTTGCCTTTGCCTACAGATAAAAATAAAATAAGATGTGAAACATTTCATGATACCTAGTTTCCTTCTTCAGCATAAAATATGCATTGCTATGACAACATTAATTGTTTGAATTTCTGTATAATAAGTACATAATTAAACAGAGATGGTTTTATGTATATTAAAAAATTAATATACCACTTACTAATTTCAGCAGTTCACAATCTAAACATATATATTAAAACACTAAGAACTCCTATAATAAGATAGAGAAGACCTAACCATCAATTAGTACAAAATCTCTCATAAAATCCTCAAGGGGTAAGTTACAATAGCAGTTCTGCAGAAGATAACCATCACATAGATTGGGTGAATGCATCTTTTGATCTTCTCTCAATTCCATATTAAAAGCTTGTTTAAAAAATAGTGTCTTCAGTAAAATTTTCTTCTCCTCTCATTTAAGGGGGAAGGACATTCCATAATTAAAGGGCCAAGTAAAAGAAAGATTTGTTCCTAGCAGAAGACCATTTTGCTCTTTTGAGTTGAGGGGTGATCAATCTAAAATCCTGTAAAGATCTTAACACTGTGCTAGAAGAATATGGAATAATCATAAAATGCAAATACACTTCCCCCTTCCTATTCGCAGTTTCGATTATTCGCAATTTTTTTCCCCAGGCCCACCCCCCACCCGAGAATCACTCATTGGTAACCCGCATTGAAAAAAACTGCTCCTGGACTTGGATCGGGAGGAGGAGGGGGACGATCAGAGGAGGAGGAGGCGATCAAAGGCGAGCATCCGCCCCAGGACCTTACCTGGTGATCTAGTGGTGACGTGGGGCAGAAGTGATCTTCCTACACTCCTGCCACATGCAGAGCTGTACTATGAGTTCCTGTGATCTCACGAGACTACAATGGGAGTTCCTGTTGTCTTATGAGACCATGGGAACTCACAGCACAGCTCTGCATGGGGCAGGAGTGTAGGAAGATCGCTCCTGCCCCGCATCACTGCTAGACCACCAGGTAAGGTCCGGGGGTGGGTCAGAGTCAGCCCAAAAGTTATTCGCAAATTTTCCCTATTCGCGGGCTGGCTCTGCCCCTATCCCCCGCAAATAGGGAGGGAGAAGTGCAGCTAGGATGTTGAATATGATGTTGTATTCTATATTTCATTGGTAAACATTGGTATTTCAAATAAAGCAGAGTGACCACATGTACTAATCAACACCATAGTTTTATTTATTTTATTTTTTTTTTTATAAATCTTTATTGATTTTTCAAACTACAATTGTGCAACAAATGAATCACAAATATGGATATTACAAACCAAGCACAACAAATGTATAACATTAATGCTCTATTATTTTTATCCCCTCCCTCCCACCCAATACAAATAGATTAAAATCTTCATGAAACTATTCATAAATTCCTATATCAATACCATTTCCATTTCCATTCCCCCACCCCCCACCTCCCCAGGATGTGTATGTTTACATGTCCATGTAATGAAAAATTATTCCTCTTTACAATATTTAGCCAATGGCTCCCAAACATCCATAAAATTCTTAAATCGTCCCTGTTGTATGGCCTAACAAAGTTCCATTTTATAAGTAAAACATAGGGTTTCCCACCAAAATGAATAACTTAACCTATCCCAGTTTTTCCAGTTTCTCAAAATAAGCTGCATGGCAACCCCTGTCATTACTAGCAGATAGTTGACTTTTAGTTCTCATAAGAGTACCAAATAAAATAGTATCATAAGATAAAGCCACTGGATTTTCTAATATATTATTTACTTGGTCCCAAATAGACCTCCAAAATTGCAGTATCAAGGGACGATAGTATACTAAATGATCTAAAGTTCCTGCTTCAAGATGACAATGCCAGCATCTATTAGACTTTGAACTATCTAATTTATGTAAGCGAACTGGGGGTCCAAAAAACTCTATGCAATAAAAAGAACCAAGTTTGTCTCACAGATGCTGATATCGTACATCTCATGCTCCAAGAGCAGCCTGGTGCCCCAGAAAGTCTGCTTGAAAACATAAGATTGGCAAGCTATATTGATTTTTAAGATTTTTCCATTCAGGGAACCCATTATAGATGGTCTGCTTCAACTGCAACCATCTATAATTTTGTAAACTTTGGTATTTCAAATAAAACAGAGTGACCACATGTACTAACCAACACCATAGTTTTAGAAAATGATGGACATGAACTAATGGCAGGGCAGATGTCAAAATATTTGATGATATCACAGTACGTCAACTGGCCTGTATTCCTATAGAAAAGAAAAAGAAATGAATTAAGTATCAGGAGCATCAGGGCATGTGAGCCAGGGTTATTGGATATCTTGATGCATGTGATAAAAAGTGAAGTTGCTTATCTGGAATGGGTGTTCTCCATGACAGTAAGATAAGTCAGTCACACATGGATAACATTGTCACATAAGCTGAAATCTGATCGTTTAGAGCCCATAAAAAAATCTAGAAGGTTTTTCTGAGTATGTATGAGGTCTCCTGCCTTTGTGCCTCTGCCTTAGTTCTCTCATCCTGTTCAGTTTCAGTCAAAGAGGGGATGGAGAGTCTGCCTGCAATTTTTCACAATCCGCATGCGTTTTAACAACTTTAACAGTTTAGTGTCATCAGCAAATTTAATCACCTAACTCATCGTTCCAATTTCCAGTTCATTTATAAATAAGTTAAATAGCAATACAAACCCCTGTGGCACTCTACTGTTTACTCTCCTCCATTGAGAAAAATTATCATTTAACCCTACCCTCTGTTTCTATCCAATAACCAATTCCTAATCCACAACTGAACTTTGCCACCTATCCCATGACTCTTTAATTTTCTCAGGAGCCTCTCATGAGGAACTTTATCAAAAGCTTTCTAAAAATCTAGATACACTACATCAACCGGCTCACCTTTCTCCACATGTTTATTCACACTTTCAAAGAAGTCAAGTAAATTGGTGAGGCAAGATCTCCCTGGGCTGAACCCATGCTGACTCTGTCTCATTAAATCATGTTTGTCTATGTGTTCCACAATTTTATAATTGTTTCCACCATTTTACCCGGCACTGAAGTGAGGCTTACCAGTCTGTAATTTCCCTGATCTCCCCTGGAACACTTTTTAAAAATCGGCGTAACATTGGCCACCTTCCAATCTTCAGGTACTACAGACAATTTTAGTGACAGGTCACTAACAGCAGGTCAGCAATTTCATGTTTGAGTTCTTTTAATACCCTTGGATATATACCACCTGGTCCAGGTGATTTATCCCTTTTTAACTTGTTGATTTGGCTCACTACATCTTCCAGATTCACCGAGATTTCTTTCATTTCCTCCGCATCATCACCCTTGAAAACCATTTCCAGTTCAGGTAGATCTCTTACATCTTCTTCCGTAAAGACCGAAACAAATAATTCATTCAGTCTCTCCGCTATGGCCTTATCCTCCCTGAGCGCCCCTTTTGTTCCTTGATCATCCAATGGTCTCACAGATTCCCTCACATGTTTTGTGCTTCTGATGTACCTAAAAAAATTGTTATGAGTTTTTGCCTCTATTGCAAGTTTCTCTTCATATTCTATACTTCAAAAATATTTCTTAAAGCATACCAGGGAGGAAACATTTTGGCAGTTTCCCTTTTAGCAATTATAAAGACCTGTTAGACAGGATTTAATACTGCTACTATACAGGGAAAAAAACTGCAGCATAAAGACACTACAAATATGTGTATAGCTGAAAACCCATTCATTCTTCATTGTTTACTGTTTACTTCATTGTTTAAGCTCCTTTTCCTACCCTGTTCTTTGTTAGCAACTTTTATACACACCTCATTCTCTAGGGTATTTCCATTTTGGGCTATCTGCACCTCTAAGTAACAGCATATTTCAACATATAACAATCATAATGGATGGGAAGAACAACATAAAATAGTGTTTTTATAAGTCAATGTTCAAAATCAAACATGGATGCTAGAGGCAATTAGCATTGCAATAGTACAGTGAATGCAGAATGCTCAGAGGGCTCTAGTGCAGAGGAACAGGTGTGTGCCAAAGATTAATGCAAACAGCATGCAAATGTAGTCAAACAGATTTTAATGAGGTCATTTCCTATCCCCTTCCAATGCTCAAAAAAGATCGCACAAAACAACCAAACACCAGTTCAGAGCAGGTGCTAGGGAGTTTGAAGAGAGGATTTCTCAGACTCTGCCTGCTGCTGTTTATTTAATTTAGAAGCAGAAGGAACCCCGTTCAAACCCCTAAACAGTGGCAGAGAGACAAATGTGGGTGAGTCAGAGCAAACCCAAAATTGAAAGCTGCTATTATAATTTGGAATAATCTACCTGTTCACATTAGGACTGATATCAATTACCTAAGGTTTCATAAAAATTTGAAAACGTTTTTTATCAAGTTTCAAGTTTATTCATTTGTTTGATTAAACGCTTAACCAAAGGTACAAAGCGTTGTACAAATAATAAAAGTAACATAATATACATAATTCTTTACAAGACATACAAGGGTAACTACTTTTTTAAAGTCACAGAAAACAATTAGGGAAGAGGGGGAGAAATACAATTTTGAAGAAAAAGAACATAAAAGGGAAGTACACAAAGGGATAAGAAGAAAGAGTTTGGTGGCAAAGATAGGGTCAAAGTAGAGAACTGCTAAAATTATATTTTAGTTAAACATTGTGTTTTCAGTTAAAAGCATCTTTAAAAAGAAAGCACTTTAAACTGCTTTTGAATTTCTGCAAATCTCGTTCCAGTTTTAGATACAGAGGAAGAGAATTTCATGTCATTGGAGCAGTTACAGAAAAAATAAGAGCACGGCGAGTTCCAATTATTTTCAAGGAGGGAACATGAAGAGTAGACTGTGAGGTTGATCTAAGAACTCTCGGAGAGTCATACGGAATCAGGAGCCTGTCTATAAATGCTGGGGCGTTAGTTTGTAAGCGTCTTGAAAACTAGAAGAGCAATTTTATATGTTATCCTACGCGTAATATGCAACCAGTGAGCTTTTTGCAATAATGGAGTAACATGGTCAAATTTTTATGATTTTACCCCCCCCCCCTTTTTAATGAAGCTGCATTAGGCTTTTTTAATCACCAGCCGCGGTGATTGCTATGAGCATCGGAGCTAATACCACTGCAGCTGGTGATAAAAAAAAAATTAATACAGCTTCATAAAAGAGAGCTTTAGTGTAATATCCATGGAATGATGATATTTGAATTATTATGTATTCTCCTGTAGATTTTACAGCTTCTTTGGATGTAAATAGTCTTGATTAATAAATTGTGTATTAGATTAGACATTTAAAGGCGCAGAAAACAGACACCAATGTGTGCTTTACCTTTGGGTTTACCAGGTGCATGCACACAATAGCTGAGTTTACTGCACAACTTTTGTGCGCATGCACCAGGCACATTCCTTCCCCCTTAACTTCCCAATGCTCAATACTAACAGAGCACATATGATTTTCATGCCATTAGTGTTCAGTGCAGCAAAATAAATTCCTAATGTTCTTCTGGTGGTATTTCCTGGTGCTGTTCTGTACAGCGCCAGAATTTTGAGCATTGATCCATTAAGGAGTTACATGAAATGTTCTAATCCTAATGCTGATGCACAGTTTATCAAACTTTCATCCAACATGACTCCTTTTTGACACTTTAAAGAAACCCACATGATCCCAAATGATAATGCAAATATTCTCCTCCCCCACTTATCCACAGCATGATGGCAGCAACAGTAGCAGTAATCAGCACAAGACCTTGTGCTCAAAGACTCCTCTTTTAAAATGCAAAGCATAGGTTTTAGTGCCAGCAGTGGCGGTAACTGCTCCAACGCTCATAGGAATTCTATAAGCGTCGGAACAGGGTACTCTGAATGGGTTTTAGTCTAACAGGAAGACAACACAGGAGGAGCAACAGGCCCATGCCACTACCACTAGGTATAGCATCACAGTTTAGGTCCAGTGGGGAAAAAGAGAACAACCTGGTGTCTGTGATACCCATCTACTGATCGTGGTGATCCCCATTTGTGGCCCTGACCTACAGTTTGGGAGCCACTGTGCTAGGCCCATATCTTTAGTATGTTGGCTCCAGTAGACCAAGCTTTGATGTATTCTTTTGGGCTGATATGAGCCCATGCAAAAGCACTGATGATTTTCTGTTATTACTACTGTAGTTATTAAACATTTAAAACACTATAAAGTGCACATAGCACTGTGGCAGTCCTTGCTCTATGAAAATTACAATCAAGTTGAAAACAAGAAGTAAAATGCAATAAGGTTAACTAAAAAGAACATAATTTAAAAGTCAAAACGACACTCTAAAAGTTTATCCATGGTTGGGATATACAGTAATTTCCACCACTCTGAAATCAGGAATGGAACACTGAGATAGCAAATGTGTATGTACTCTAGAGCAAAAAAAAAACCCCAAACTCGACTAACATTAAAATTTAGCTTTCTTTAAACAAAAGATCTAACAGACATGGGTGCTGAACACCCCCAATATTGATAATTTGTGTTGATTAGTACCCCCAATTATTTTGAAAAGTTTGCATGTATGGTAACAGGAACACAGGAACAAAAGGAAGCCAGCATTTAAATAACTAAATTACTGAAAAATTGAAAAGCATTTAATTATTATTTTGAGATCTTTGAAGAGCCGAAATTGTGAGGTTAATGCAGAAAGCTACCACGAACTTAACTGTATGATTACTAAAGGAGATACAAACATTACTGGCTTCATAATGCAGAAAGGTGTTGAGCTTGAGTTGACTTGTGCAGAAAACAGGGCGCACATGGTATTAAAAATAAATGGTAACAAGGAAGTATTCCACTGCAAAGTACAGAAGAAAAATAATGGCTTTTGATGTGTGTATGAGGTGTTAAACTTTTCACTTGTGTGTACGAGGTGTTAAACTTTTCACTAAGTTTGGGGCAACAAAGAAAGATTGTGAGGAATTAATATTTTTTTTTACAAATTGAAATGCCACATTTGGGGGTTTTGTCCAGCCAGAATAGTGTCTGTAACTATAAAAGAGGTAACAGAAGTAATGAGTGTATGTCCAAATAAAAATGAAAATGCCAGAACACATCTGTGGCTGTTGTCCTATGCATAAATACTAGTATCACTAAAATTTCAAGTGGAAGAAAGTTTTGGGAAGCGAATGCTTAAGTGCATATCAACAGTTGCACAAGTTTTGGTACTTTCAATTTGGGGAGGGGGACAAGTTCATAAGAAGCTAGGTTTATTGCTGAACCTGTGTACGTAATTACATATGTCTAGCATGCATCCTCTGATTAGCGCGCGCGCGCACAAAAATTTGCACAGAATTAGCTTTTTTAGATGGCAAAGTTTTTAAATAGAAGCCCTGCGTTCAACCATCCGTAAGCGGCTCTACTACCTGGCTTTCTGCATCGATCCCTATGTTCCAGAGGGCTATGCAGAAAGAGAGAAGATTAATTTCACCCTCTCTTTGGGAGACGGAGCGACCACATTAGATCCTTGAGTTACGGACTGGGAACACTCACTACTTCTAGCACTATGCAAGCATTCCTCTAAATATAGCCCTCGCCTTCTATGTATCCTTTGTCCATCCAGTCTACAACTGCAGCAGCGGCAAATAAGCATCTTCCCCTTAAGCTTAGATTGCTCTTTTTAAAATCTCGCATGAAAGACTTCTTTCCCTTGCTCTTTCCACCTCCCGCGCGACACCGTGTTTGAAATGAGAAGAAAAGCACCTGCTACCCTCTCTCTTTTTTTTTTTAACACTTAACCAACATTCATCAATGTTCGCTTTGCAATGACCACCCCCGTAATCAGATTTTTGCGGCTGTTACTCACCATCTCGTTGCTACCGTCCCTTCTCTGGTTGCTAGGGTAAGCTGAAGCCTGCGCGCCTGCGCACTACCGTCTCTCTCTGCGAGCGGAAGCTCCTTCCAGCTGACCCGAAAGAGTGGAAGCAAAACACTGACGGCACCCGGAAGCGCCTAACAGCTGTGAGCAAAGTATTGTGGGTTAAAACCCCGGATTGAGGCGTGACTTTGGCTTACTGGTGAAATTTGGATCATCACAATACTGTTAGCACCTTATAGTTTCACTTTATATCGTAAAGCTAAATTAACGAAACTTGGCCTTTTAGATTTCTGGATTAAACAATGACGATTAACGTATACGTCAAGAATGTGGTATAAAAATTGTATCCTATACTATAAAGAGAGTAATAATTGTGTGAGAAACAACGAGCTCTCACTGGAAAAACTTAGGACGGACTCCCATGTGAAACAGCAATTAGTTTTAGTTTACACTCGCACAAGAAAGGGTGTCATACATAAAGCTGACTATAGTTATGCATTATACAGTTCCTACATTCTGGTCCTTATCTATATGCCCATTTCAGGGTTAGAGGTAGCTCACAACCTATAGGCAACCCTAACCTTATTTATTTTCACCCATATACGGTTTATTTACATGCTCAGTCCTTCCTCTCTGTGCTCATGTCCTTCAATTAGCTACTGTCTATTCTGTAGTTGCTGAGACAACATGTTCTGCAATTGCCCTCCCCCTTCCTTCCCAGGCAGTTTGCCAGTTCTTTCTCCTCCTTCCTCCTCCTATTTCTGCATACCTCTGCAACATGCAACAATACCAGAATATGCAAAAAGTATTATTATAAAATGTTCCCTTCTCACACTTCTCACAATCTCCCGTTTTCAGATAACATTAATTCCACCATACTGTAATATTCAGGTTGTCCTTTCTTATTTCCTTCCATTTCCTCTAACAGGAATAGGTTGCTCACTGACTGATGTTGATTCAATGGCATTCGCTTGCTAAGGGCCATTTCTACTAGCCTTTGGGTCAACCCTCGCACACAGGGGATTATACAGCATCTTACAGAACTCCAGCTGCTACAATAAGAGAAGTAAGTATGGATACCATCATCCCCTTCTACTTACCAAACCGAGTCCAACCATCCAGTGAGTGAGTTGTCTATCCCTGAGTTTTCTGCAATTCTACTGCTAGTGTGGCTAATCCCTGCAGAGCTTGGGAATTGTCCCATCAGGAGCTGTGTTGTTGAGAATAAAAGTACAACTCTCTCCCACCATAACACAGACCCCCCTCCTTTTTCTGCTAACATATCTAACACCATCCTATTTTCCCAGGCCATTCTGCTGGTGGCATCAAGTTGCTCAGCTATTCCTTTCACTGCATCCCTAGTGTAATTAATACATCATTGTTGGTTATAGTAGACATAATTGATCCAATCTACATCATTTTTATTGATAGTTGCACACCAAAACAGAGCAGACTCAAACCCAGCTGCTATCTGGTTTTGAGCTTAAATTTATCTGGAACCTCTCTGGGGACCCCTATGGCATATATATATATATATATATATATATATATATATATATATATATATATATATATATATATATATATATATATATATATATATATATATATATGTTATCATCAAATTAAGTCCCCAGTATGTTCCACTTAAGCCCACCCTTCCTCTCTACCTTCTTCCTTTCAAATGCCAGGGTAAATAGTAGAGCCAATTGTACAATTACACATGTACCCCTCTACCTAAGGGGAAATATTGGTCTCAAGATTCTTCCTGCACAGGTTGACTCTGGGCACTCCAAGTGCACAGTAGTTCTTCTGTTCCTCCCTGCTTGTGACATAAAAGGTCGTAATGCAAGTCTTCAATTTCCCCAGATTACTTGTGAACTCTACACCCTGCTGTGAGAGGCAAGCTGTGTGGTGCCCTCTAACCGCTGAGAACACAGGTGGCATCGTTATGTCTTTTAATTACAGTGCAGGGAACATCAAGGAGAGTGATTGACAAGCCTTGTTCCCCCATCCTGCCAGGTGCTGGTACAGCGCCAACATACAGTTAATTCCTTGGTCCTCGGTGTCCTACTCCAAGGGAAAGGGTAATATACTACCTGAGCCACTAGTTGCGCAGAAGTGCATGCATAGCAATTGCTTTTGTTTGTTACTGTAAATTTGACCCATTCTACCCAGGCATTTGCATCCCCATAAATGATACTATTGAAACAGGATATTTAGGGAGATACCAATAAAGGTAAAAGAAAGCCAGGAGGGTTTAAGAGGAAGGCAGAGTAAAAGACTCAAATTTTCCCTTTCTTCTCAGCAGCCTGTAGTTACAAGGAAAAAAACACAATTTAAAGTGTCTGTATACAAATGCTAGAAGCCTAAAAAATAAAATAGGAGAGTTAGAGCAGTGTTTCTCAAGTTCTTCAAGCCACGTACCCCCTAAGTCTAACAAATATCAAACGAGTACCCCTGCCCAGGCTCTGTCCTTGACCCCACCCCTATAATAATAATACTAATTGTAATGCAATTTCTTCCATCTATTTTTCATATACACACAATATAATCTTATTAATACATAATGGTAATCACAAAATTAGAAAAAACAGAAAGCACACAGTATGCACTGAAAATGTTAATTATCATTTATATTCGTTTTTTCTTCAGTGCCGTGTACCCCAAGCGGCTCAGGTACGCTTATCGCGTGTTAAAAAACACTGAGAGTATATAGCATTGAATGATGAGGTAGATATAATAGGCATCTCAGAGACCTGGTTTAAGCAGGACAATCAATGGGACACTGTATTATCTGGGTACAAATTTTATTGTAAGGATAGAGTAGATCAAATTGGAGGGGAGTTGCGCTATATGTTAAAGAGGAAATTGAATCAAATAAAATAAACATTCTGCATGACATAGATAGCAGTGTGGAATCCATATGGATAGAAATTCCATATGTGAAGGGAAGGAATATAAAGGTAGGGTTATACTACCATACCCTGGGACAAAAAGAGTAGATGAAGAAATGTTTTCAGAGATTATGAAAGCTGGAGAATTGGGCAACAGTATAATAATAGGTGATTTCAATTACAAAATATATAAGAGGATGGATAAGGTTTCAATATGGTTAGGGCAGGGGTCTCAAAGTCCCTCCTTGAGGGACGCAATCCAGTCAGGTTTTCAAGATTTCCCCAATGAATATGCATGAGATCTATGTGCATGCACTGCTTTCAATGCATATTCATTGGGGAAATCCTGAAAACCTGACAGGATTGCGGCCCTCAAGGAGGGACTTTGAGGTCCCTGGGTTAGGGATACCATATGGCTCCAGATAAACAACGGATTGAGACATCCGGGTTTTACTTTCAATGGAAGTAAAACCTAGATGTCTCTATCCCAGTGATTCCCAACCCTGTCCTGGAGGAACACCAGGCCAATCGGGTTTTCAGGCTAGCCCTAATGAATATGCATGAGAGAGATTTGCATATGATGGAAGTGATAGGCATGCAAATTTGCTTCATGCATATTCATTAGGGCTAGCCTGAAAACCCAATTGGCCTGGTGTTCCTCCAGGACAGGGTTGGGAACCACTGACTCTATCCATCCTCCTTACTTCTCTACTTGTCATCTAGAGCAGTAGTTCCCAACCCTGTCCTGGTAGACCACCAGACCAATCAGGTTTTCAGGATAGCCCTAATGAATATGCATGGAGCAGATTTGCATGCCTCTCATTTCCATTATATGCAAATCTCTCTCATGCATATTCATTAGGGCTAGCCTGAAAACCTGATTGGCCTGGTGGTTCTCCAGGACAGGGTTGGGAACCACTGGTCTAGAGCAAAGCTAGATCAGCAGTTGGAGATGCTGATGAATAATAACTTGTGAAAGATCAATGGAGGACAAATCGGAGCCAGAGCAAGTTAAGTGTGTGGTTTCATTTTTTTGATGTTAGCACTGGCATTTTTGGAGACTTTAAAGAAAGAACATTTTGAGGAGTTTTCTAACTGGGAGTATTTTTGTGGGCCATATAAAGCTTAACTGAGGCCTTTTTTTGCCCACTGTTTGGGTCTTCAAGAAATCTATCTAATAGTTTAATTTAAAAGAGCAATTACATAGTTTTTGACTGATCCCTGGATTGAATGTGGGTAATTTGTTTTAACTTACATTTTTTAGTGTTTTTTAAAATGTTTTTTATCATTATATTTTTGGTTTTTAACATAATTTTATTTGTGTGTCAATATTCTATCGACTCCTGATGAAAGTTGCTTGAGCCGAAAAACGTACGTGTAGAGTCATTAAATGAATAAAGCAGAGTTTTTGGACTAGACCAGCACACCTATGGGGTTTTTTTTACATCTCCACTGTTCGATTGCTTATTTAATATGATCTTTAACATATAATGCCACTCCCCTTCCTATCCTATCTTTCCTTAACAGATTATAGCCCTGTATAACTATATCATAGTCAAGGTTCTCCATGAACTGCATCTCAATGATTGCCACTAAATCTAAATCCACTTCTTCTATCAAAGCCTCTAGGATACAGAACCTTATTTACCACACTTTCGGTGAAGAAATACTTCATGGCGACACCAGGAAGTATTTCTTCACTGAAAGAGTGGTTAATCATTGGAATGAGCTTCCAGTGCAGGTGATCGAGGCCGGCAGTGTGCCAGATTTTAAGAATAAATGGGATGCCCATGTCGGATCTCTAAGAGGGTAGAGTTAAGGGGATGGGACATCAGAGTGTGATCTCTCAGAGGGTAGTTAGGGGGGAGGGCCTAGAGTGGGCAGACTTGATGGGCTATGGCCCTTTTCTGCCGTCATTTTTCTATGTTTCTAGTATATACTGCTTCCAGACATTGACCCTTTTTCCTGTTTGTGTAGAGGTATTTCTAGTGTGACAGACACTTTATTCCTGAACCTGTGGGTAGTCAAATCCCTTCTCTTAAGAATTCTTGTAGAGAGCCTCATTAGCATTCTTTTGCTCCACCACCCATCCCTCTGGGCTGTCCTCCAATTCCTCAGTTGTCTCTCTACACGTGATAGGAGCCTGTCTTCTCTGCTTGTGTTTATTTTTAAATTAATTTCATGTTTTTTTGCTGACTGTTTGCAAGGCTTTTCGGTGCTGCAGAGGATCCCAATCTTGGGGCATCTCTGGCTACGGGAGAGCACAGACTTTGAGGTCAAGGGTTTGCTTCCAAGGGGCAGGCTGCTTTACAGTGCACCCACTTGGACAGCCCGCAGTAAAGGTTCTGGGGCTCAGGGACTGATCCCTTAGGAGCAAGGCTCGCTCTCAGGTTCATCCGAAGTGGGCTTGAGTGCAGATTGAGTAGCTAGGTGGTGGTTTTTCCAGGATCAGGGCCAATTGATTTTCTCCCCTATTTGCATACATGAGGTCCGGTGGGGGAAGAGGGGTGAGATCTCTGGCCGGTTTGTTGGGCCCGAGAGGCAGCAAAAAGACACAAGCACAGGAATTTTTTGTTAATCCATGTGCTGGAGTAACACTTCATCATGGCCTTACCCTTCGGGCTGGCCACGGCACCACAGACCTTCATTAAGGTGATGGTTATAGTTGTAGCACACTTGCGCAAAGTGGGTATACAAGTACATCCGTATCTGGACAATTGGCTGATTAGAGTCCAATCCAAATCCTAAGAAAGAACAGCTGTGCAAAGAGTGATTCAGCTACTGTAGAGACAAGGCTGGGTGGTCAACTTTTGGAAAAGCCACCTAGAGCCAATGCTTGGAGTATCTGGGAGTCCAGTTCGACACAAGGGAGAACAAGGTGTTACCCCTGAAAGCCTGCAGAGAGAAGCTTATACGTTAGATTGGGAGTTTCTGAGTTTTGGAGCGTGACGGCTCCAACAGCCTAGTATTATTTGCAGGTGCTGGGATCAATGGTTGTGACCATGGACATGGTCCCCTAGGCAAGGGTGCACTTGTGTCCATTTCAGGATGCACTCCTCTCCTGCTGGTGTCCACAGAGGGATGCGCTCCATTAGCAACTGCCTTGGACAGTGGAAGCAGATTGCAGTCTAGCCTGGTTATTGGAGCCTCAGTCTCTAACCAGAGGAGTTCCCCTTTGCATCTCCACATGAGTCATCCTGAAAACGGATGTCAGCCTTCTCAGAGAATGTGGTCAATCAACTGCTTGGAACTTTGCAGTTCCAACATTCTGGATCCTGCAGGGCAATTAGGCTCTGCATGAGCAGTTGGGGATATTCAAGTCTGAGACCTTGGTCCCTTTGCAGATGGACCAGGTCTGCATACCATAGTTGCCTTGGCCAGAGTGGTGTTACTAGAATCACCAGCCCTTGGTACATCAAAACCCAGAGGTTTATTACTGTGCCTTTAAGAAGCACCAGTTTAGAACCCAGATTGAGGAGTGATGGCCCCTTTAAGAATTTGCTTGCAGCTGCTAAGGGGGTGGGGTGAAGTAATACAGAGCCCTTTATTCCAGTAAGCTTCCCATATGAGAGGGGGAGGAGCTTGAGGAAAGCCAACATCATGCAGGTGACTGGGAGATGGAGGAATTAAGCCCAGAGGAAGAGACCTTGGCAGGAGGTAGCTGCCCTGACCTTGCCATGCAATGGGAGAATTCGCCTTGTCCAGAACTGGAGAAAGAGGAGGAGAACATGGACATGTGACCATAGTCAATGCAAGTTAGAGTGTTTTGAACTTTAAGTTTGCGCAATATTTCTGTTGCATGAAGGAGAGTTGTTTCTTTTTGTGTGCTTGTGCCAGTTGCTTGGGCAGAGCACTTAAGATTATTAACTGAAACCTTAAGGAGACAACCATTTTTGCCTGAAGAATGTGTTTTGTTTTCTTTCAAAACTTTGTTTTCACTTACTGCACTATTCCAAGTCATTAGGGACACTGTGATAAAGGTGGATTACTATAGTCATAAGAACATAAGAATAGCCTTGCTGGGTCAGACCAATGGTCCATCAAGTCCAGTAGCTGTTCTCACAACGGCCAATCCAGGTCACTAGTACCTGACCAGAACCCAAGGAGTAGCAATATTCCATGCTACTGATCCAGCCTAGCAGTGGCTTCCCCAATTTCTTTCTCAATAACAGACTATGGACTTTTCCTCTAGGAAATTGTCCAAACCTTTCTTAAAATCAGTTTGATTCTAAGGGAATGCAGCATTACTGGCGTTTGCATAATTGTGTGCTTTACAGATTGTGCGGGAGGAATCCATCTGAAGGGTTTTTGCTCTTCCCATTCAGGCTGTCTAGTAATTGAGGCTGGTTACCAGCTGCAGCAAAAGCAAAGCCTAAGAGTTTGAAACAGGAGTTGTGAAAAGAAACTATTTGTTTGTTTTCCTTCCGAGTTTGAGGTGTGCAAGCTAAAGGGATAGGACTGTTACCTGACCTTTTTAAGAAAGCAAGAAAGTTGAATGCTCACATTGTCATGCCTTTCTTTGTGGGAAGTTTCTAAAGTGGAACTATTGTTGTGTCTGAGGTCTACAGACGTTTGAACTGGTAATTGTGCACACGTTTGAGGCCAGTTTGCTGAAGTTATGTTCTAACCAGAACTGTGTGAATTCTAAAGAAAGAATTGGGTTATTTGTTCCCCTCACAAACTACTGTTGTGCCATCTCACGTGAAGTGTGAAACATTATTAAACAGAATTTTGTTTTTCTGACAAGAGTTTGACTGTTTGATTTTTGCACAGCTGCGAGTAGTACAGTCTGAGTATAGCAGTAGGCATGGGAGCCACTGTGATATTGCAGAGGCCACAACTTTGTTCATTATGGCATGGTACCCTGGCGGGTTACCACATGACCAACCAAGCATCCCTGCCACAGCTAGAAGGAAAGATTAGGTTCTTACCTCATTAATCTTCTTCCTAGTAGACAGACACTTTATTCCTGAAGCTCATTGGCCTGCTTACTGCCTCAAATGTGCTGAGGAATCCATACATCATCTTTCCTTTATCCAGCCTTAACAGAAAAGAGAACATGACTGTCTCATTGAAGAATCTAGAGGGTATCTGTAGAATCTTCCACACCCTTATTGCAGGTTGCGCTCAGGTTCGTGACTTGTTTTCACCTTGTTATGTATTGTAAATGGTTAAATTTTGTTTTATCTGTTATATGTTTTTGATATGAGCAGAACAGACATGTTTCTCAGGGAGAGTTCCCATATCCCTCCCTATTCTATTTTCTGTCCAGGGCTGACCATCTGCTTTCATATGAACTGAGGAACTGGAGGACAGCTCAGAGGGATGGGAGGCAGAGCAAAAGAATGAGGCCCTCTACAAGAATTCTTGTGAGAAGGGATTGACCCACAAGTTCAAGAATAAAGTGTCTGTGTACTAGAAAGATTACCATGGTAAGAACCTAATCTTTCCTTAATGCTTTACTTACCTCAGGGTTTTGATCACAAAGCCCCAATGATTCTAGATTAAAGCCTTCTTCAGTAGGTTAGCCAGTCTGCTGCTGAAGATCCTTTTTTGAAAGATGCACACCATCTCTGCTCAGCAGACCTTGGAAAATGTTCCCATGGTCCAGGAAGCCAAAACACTCTAGATGAATGCGTGGTTGAATGGATGGTGTCTCCAGGATGCAAGCTTCTCTGCCTTGGTCTTTACCCTTGACAGGGAGGATTGACAAAAACATTTCCTGTGCACCTGCCTGATTCACCTTCTTTTAGGGGATTCTTTATATATAGATGACCCTTGGGACTTCTTATAGTGTCTTTTAGAGATTAAGTATTTGTGAGGAAATGCTGCTTTGGCTGGCCTCTTTCTTGTTGCCACACCAAATATTTCTGTCTAGAGACGTCACTGTCTACAGTGTAGTTTCTAAAATCAGTTCCCCTTAATAGCCCATAGATTTTAAAAATAAGCCCTCAGAAAATCTTCTTTCTAACCATAGTTGCTCAAGAGGAGCTACCTCCTTGTTTAATTGCTGCTTCTCCTTAAATAATGTTTCATCTAAATATAATGGTAAACTTCTGAATCCTTCAACACCATTCTCTGTAAATCCATGAAGGATAATATCCTCCCCGGACATCATTAGTCAATCCTAGCTTGTCCAAATCCAATCCTGATAAATACTCTCAATTAAGAGGGACCAACTAGACAGCAACTTTGCCTTCTCTTCCACATTCATTCAGATTATAGAAAGTATGCTTAGTAAATTAATTTGTTTCTTGTCCCTTTAATACTGTTCCATAATAATCAGAGATGCTGCTGATTGTTGAGGAATGGCACAAGCCTCTCTCTTGCATTGTACGTCCTCTTGCTCATCCAATACATTATGAAGTTACGTAATACATACTAGACCTGAGATGAGGCCAAATTAGCAGGTTCTGGTGTACCAATTAAAAAAGAGATAGAGCTTGTAGGAAATGTATTAGATTCAGGATTGATCATGTCAGGTCAAATTAGTAATATAGTCAGGAAGATATTGCATTATAAGAAATAATACTTAGACAAGCAATTATTTCAGATTGTGATTCAAGCAATGATCATCTCATCTAAACTATTGTAATCTTGTTTAGCTGTCTTTCAGAGAGACAAGTTAAGAGACTGCAATCCATACAGAATGTGGCAGCCAAACTGATATGTAATGGAAAAGGTTCGGATCATGTAACACCATATCTAATGAGGTAACTTCTGTGCAAAGCGAGAATTGGATTTAAAATTATTAATTACAATTTTCAAGATTTTGTACAGACTTGCTTCATATTTGTTTTCTTACATTCACTTACTAAATAGGGACCTACAGTCATCACAGGCTATGAAGTTAATAATTCCTTCTAATAAATGTTGTAGACTAAAAACAATGTTCAATTGGACAACCATTGACTGTTTCTGCAGCGAGGGCTTTGTTCCCTCCCTCCCCCATAACTTCAGAATCAGTATACAACTCTTGAGAAAATGTAACAAATTAGTTTTTAATCTCTTCATCTCCATGTAAGATCTTCCCACCCTCTTCCTTCATTTTTTCAATTATGTGCAGTGGTGTAGCGAGGGTGAGAGGCGACCGGGGCAGTGGCACCCCCCCTTCCTTTCCCCCTTCCCTCTAGTTGTTCACCGCCATGAGTACCAACTTCAACGTGCTCCTCATAGCCCCGCCGGCTCTCCCTCTGATGCCACGTCCTATGTGCAGCACCCGGAAGTGACATCAGTAGGAGAGCCAATGACATCATGAAGAACACGTTGAAGTTATTGCTCATGGCAGTGAACTAGAGGTACAGGGGAAGGGAAGGGGGGTGCATGCATGGCGAGGGAAGAAGTGGGGGGCAGAGAGGAGGAAGGGTGCCGTCCAACATGGTGCCTGGGGTGGACACTCTCTCCCTTTGCCACACCATTGATTATGTGTTGTGCTTTTTTTTTTTGGTTTGAAAATTAAATTAATAAAATCTTTGATTGACCAACCTTAATTTCTTTGCTTTATCATCCAGGCACAATGCCTCCAATTGCATCGTGGCTCTTTCACCAGTATCTTCACTGAAACAGAGATTTTATTGTCTCTTTCCAACTTCTCTATCTCCTCTAAAAGTCTGCTCTCTCTTTCTGATTCCTCCTCTTCCTAGCTAACTACACAAGGAATCTGCCTCTGACCACTGCCTTGAGCCCATCCTAAACTAAAACTAAACTAAACATCGAGTGGTGTGTGTGAGGGTGGAGGGTGGTTGGAAGAAATTTCAAGATATTACATTCAATTACATTACATTAGGGATTTCAAGATATCTGGGAAGTATACTGGGACTCCCTTCCACATAGGGCACGGAGCCTTCTCCTCAACTCTTAAATGCTCTGGGTGCTGCTAGCCGGATGTCCGGCTCTTCTGTTCTTAGTGGTTTCTTGGTGTCTTCTCGCTCTCTTGTTTTGTTTTCCTTTGCCTCTTTTCTTTCATTTTCCCTGAGGGATCATGCACACATAACATAACATACCCTATTATATTATACCTTATTATAACCTCATCCCATAAATTTCTGGCCTATGTCTTTGGGCTAGTCTTTTTGACCTCTGTGACTACCACACAATGGGGTGGGATGGGTGGGAGGTCGGGGTTTGGGCTGTGGTTTGGGGGGGAGGCTGATTGCTTTTCATTGTTTTGCTGAAGGGGTTCCATGTAGGGGATGGGTACCTTGGATTTCCTTCTAATGGAAATTTTTTTTACTCTAGGCATGCTTTGAGTTCTGCTATTGTACATCCGTTTTTTCTGTTTTTCTGCTTACTCTTTCATATTGTTCTTGTTCTATTACATTTACCTGTACAGTATTTCTCATTGGCTAGGACAGCCTGTTATGAATGAACTTGTTTACTTTCTGGTTTTGCCTAATAAAGAGATTTTTTGGGAAAAGAACCAACAACTAAAACTTGGCTTTGTATACCAGGTCATCACCAAATGAGGAACTCAACTCTGTTAAGAATAATTTTAAAAAGTACAGAATGATAATGGAAAGAGAAAAAAGAGCCACCTTTCCATTATCATTAAAGTATTTTTATTGAAAAAAAAAAGTCACAAGCAAAGAACCATTAACATTAACTTAAATATTTTTCTGTATACATTCTAACATCCTTCGCCATTCTCTAATCCCCTAATAGGCTGTTATTTATATGTCAGGAACTTTTGTACATGTAGGGAGCACCCCTCTTTGGTGTATTGCTTTTCTCCATTCTCTTCCATATTACCTTCAGATTCCCACCCCAAATCTCTAGCTCACCAATTCAGCAGGCTTCCATATGGAAAGCTAAAAATAAAACTAGACTTTTTCCTGTGAATTATATGTTTAATATAAGAAATACTATGTGGTTTCCTCTTTTCCCATTTATGAGGTCATTCTGCCTCATTGAGGCCCTTAGCTATGCTACTGTACTTTTGATGAATAATGAGATAGCTGCTCAGCAATACTTTTCTCTTTGCTTTAGGATATCTGGCCCAGCTGAGAGACTTAATATGCTTTACATGCATCTTCCCCTTCATCTTAAATGTGTGTTCAAAAACTCCTGGATCTTCTGCCAAGAGTGCACTTGAGCATGGCCATGAGGTTGGATCTTACCTCCACTTAGAATAGGCACTCCTAGAACTCGATCTAAAGCTGATAGACAAAATGCAGAATAAGGTGGGTCAATTCTGTGACCTGCCCCTGGATAGCTCAGCAGTTCATAGTTCTTTTTCCCATGTTGTTGCAAGCGCTTAATGGCTATCTGAGCATACAAGGAGCTCTTCCAGATCCGGTCATCTTCTCCCACCACAAACAAGATATGACCTTCTGCTTTCTCTATGGGGATGATGCTGTACTCATTAGCAGGATCTAAGGGGTCATCTAAGGCTTCAAAGATATCAAACACATTGGCCTCAGAAACAATGACCTGGCTCATGTCATAGCGCAAACCAGGAAGAGTTAGTTCACCATAATGCAGGTCAGCTGCAGTGTTAGAGCAGCAGCCAGATATGCTGACGGCAGCAACCACTTCTGGTAGGAAGGTGATCATGGAGAGTGCGAGGTCTGCTCCTTTGCCTGAACCTATCACACCAACACCTGGACCCTTCACCTTCAATGAAAAGAAATAAAAGTGGGAGAAGAGGAGAAACAGTAATTCTACAGATTTTACTGTCAAAAAGCATTACCAAAATAAAACCATTCTAAAATGGTGAGTCAGAACATTCAAATATTAGCATAAGGTATTTGAGCAGGTCTTAGTCCCTGCCTTTTTATTCTTTCTTCCCATTGTCTTTCATTTTTTTTATATCCCACAACTGTAAGTAATTTACTATACTCACAGCTAGTTCAAACCTACAAACTGGGTTCAGCTGACACTTATTGGGCTTAACAAAATATTTTATGACACAAAAAGAGGTTTATTCAGGTCCCTCGGACTACGTTAGCCAGAGAGCTTGCTTTCCCCCTCTTTTCTCCTCTATCCTCAGACAGTTCAGGGAAACCAATGATTATTTTAGCTCATAGTCAGCACTGAGATTTTGGCACCATAAGCCTTCATTTTCAACTATCCAGGAAGCTTTCCTCTACACTTATGTAACAATGAACTAACTCTTAGTTTGCTCTGCACCCAGTGCTCAGCCAAAGGACTGGCCACAGAATGACGATGTGCCAATTATGATTTTAGACTGCACTGGAAGTGAATTGCAGCAGTGGCATACAAGAATTATTTCTCCACTACACAAATTTAATTTCTCTGTATTTTGATTATATTTTGGGTGGCTTCATAATACTCCACCGGGCTACTGGGCTTGATGGACCATTGGTCTGACCCAGTAAGGCTATTCTTATGTTGTTATGGAAAAGTCCATAGTCAGTTATTGAGAAAGACATGGGGGAAGCCACTGCTTGCCTTGGATCAGTAGCATGGAATATTGCTACTCCTTGGGTTTTGGCCAGGTATTAGTGACCTGGACTGGCCACCATGTGAACGGGCTATTGGGCTTGATGGACCATTGATCTGACCCAGTAAGGCTATTCTTATGTTCTTATACCTCAATACTGACCTGTATAGCCATCTTAAGACTGAAGAGGATGTCTCTAAATTCATTACATTTTTGGCTCTCTTACTATACATTATCTATAGATCTTAACTTTAACAACAAATAAAAAAGAACTACCTTCAAGCGAGCAAAAGGAAATTGAATGAGAGTTGGGTTTTTTTTAAAACTAATTCCTATTTATCATTGTGCTCCTACTTGGCTGGATCATGCATTCTCTCCTATAGTAAATATGGAAATAAGCCCCAATTTCTCCACAAATGCCTTTAAAGGGTCTCTATTGTGGAAGGACTAGATTTAAGGGGTTTTCTTATTACCTTTGGGTGATGCTGGAGAAATCTTGATGCTCTTTCAAAGTATTCCAGCTGGAAGTCCTTCATAGTCACAGGTAAATCCTCAAAACCAAAATAAGGCAAGGCCAAAGCAGCAAAACCCCGATTGGCAAGAAGACTTGATCGGACCTCCTGTAAACCCCCTTCATCTCCAAACATGTCGATCACTCCAGGAAAGGGACCATCACCTGGATATCAGTCAAAAAAGAATTCCAAGATTGCCCTCTATTAGTAGTACCCATGTCTGAAAGAAATCCCCTAACCCTTATGTGTCCTGTTTGCCTGTTTTAATTAGATTGTAAGCTCTACTGAGCAGGGAATGTCTCTTACATGTTTAATGTACAGTGCTGCATACATCTGGCAGCACTATAGAAATAAGTAGAAGTAGTACTAACATAATTTACATATTTGCTGAAGAGATTTAATAGTTCAAAACTGTGATATCCCAAGCTTTAGAGTGATTAATAAGACTTCCAGATCTGCTGCATATTCTAGACCAGGGGTGCCCACACTTTTTTGGCTTGCGAGCTACTTTTAAAATGACCAAGTCAAAATGATCTACCAACAATAAAATTTTAAAAAACACAAAGCACACTCTACGCAGAGAAAATGTTAATTATCATTTGTATTCGGGTTTATTTTCAGAGGTCAAGGCAGATGACTTTAAAATATGCAATGTCACCTCAGCAACAACTATACAAAAATAGACAAATACAGCTCTTGGGGAGGATGGGATATAAAACTGAAATAAATACAATAAAATAAACTGCTGGAACAGTTCTCCTTGTAGAGAATCCAGGATTTCCTTACTTTTAGAAGACCCCGCAATAGGGATACTCCAATCGACATCTGGCAGCATATTAAAATCACCTATTAGTAATACTTCCTCTTTTACAACTATATTCTGAATGTCTACTATTAAATCTCTTTCCATTTCTTGTCTGTGAAGGAGGCCTATATATCACACCAATGTAAATACATTTTCCATTCCCTCTTTCCAGATTGACCCACAGTGCCTCTTCATTACTCTGCAGATCCTGAAATTATGTGGCTTTAATATGATCGCTAACATATAACACCACTCCCCTCTCCTTTTCTTACTACACTGTCTTTCCTGAACAGCACAGCATAATTATATCCCAGTCATGGTTCTCTTTGAACCACATCTCTATGATTGCCACTAAATCCAACTCAGCCTCTTCCATCACAGCCTCTAGATCCAGAACCTTGCTTCCCATACTTCGAGCATTAGTATATACTGCTTTCCAGACATTGCCCCCTTTTCCCATTTGTGTAGAGGTATTTAGTGATTCACTTACCCGAGGGCTGCCCAACAATTCTAGTTTTAAGCTCTCTTCATTAGGTTAGACTGTCTGCTGATGATGACACTTTTACTCGTCTTTGATAGATGCACACCATCCCTGCTCAGTAGCCCTTGGAAAATCATTCAGTGGTCTAGGAAGCCGAAATGCTCTTGATGACACCATCCAAGCAGCCACATATTTATCTCCAGGATGCGAGCTTCTCTGCCTTGGCCTTTACCCTCAACAGGGAGGATTGATGAGAATACCATATGCACACCTGATAACTTCACCTTCTCTCCCAGAGCCACAAAGTTACTTTTGATACATTAGGAGGGGTTCCTAGCAGTATCGGCTGATGAGCAGCATCGGATAATAGCCATTAGGCTTGATGAATCATGGCAAACTATCCATAACATTTTGGATTTTGGCACCAGGCAGAGAGCATACCTCCTGGACATCATGACTGGTCTGCAGATGGATGCCTCTGTACCCATCAGAAGGGAATCACCAACCACCATTACAGATCCAGCAACTTGGGGATTTCAAGCTTTGGTCCTTCTTCTCCCTGGGATGCTCTCATCTCCGCCACTTCCAGTGTTGCATACCGGTTCTTCAGTTCAAGGGAAGGTGGAGTCACAGTATCAATCCTGAAGGGTCCCATAATCTGAGTCCATCTGTCCTCCCTCCTTCTTTCCCACTGCTGGAAATGTGCCTCTCATTCTTATGGTTGTTTTTCAGTCTTGCCACCTCCTCTCTCAGTTAGTTCCTTTACTTCCTTCATAAGGGACTCAAGCTGAAGACAAATTGTACATGGAACCACTCCCTCTGCTTGGCTAACATTTTCTGTCTGCACAGAGACAGAAGCTGTAACCTGAGCAACAGCTTTAGTGACATGTTGACTAAAGTTTGACTAGCTGCAAAAGTACTCGTACCTTTTCCCAAGTTTTCCCAAGTTTGCCACACCCTGGCAATATTTCCTGTAAGCATTTATGATGTAAACGCAATGGGAAAGCTTGTTAGGCATCTAAACACAATGCTTCTTTTAATAATTCTAGAGAAACTAAAACTAGAGAGGATTGAGGCAGAAAGTGAACATAATAGCTTAGCTGCCAATAAGCAAAGAGAACCTGAGGCTCTAGCCTAAATTCTACTCTCAGATCTGAAAATGGTTTGACAGAACCATCCTCATCTAGAACTTGATGAAGATATATAATATTCTTACATGCCCAGTGTTAGAAAGCTGCAAAATCATGCCAGGTACAAATGCAGGGTTGCTCCTAATAGGCAAGAGAGGGGAGATGTCTGCCCTTAGTTTTAACAATGAGCACAACAATTAAGCCCGCCTAATGGGAGGGTAAACAGAATAGGCTTGTAGTGAGGAACTTAAAAGATGTACAGGCTTGTGCAACAGCACACTAAAATGTAAGGGAGATAACAATTGAGTTTCCACTGGAGTAAATGAGAAGTGAGAAATAGCTCTAAACTAATCATTTATGTGACAAAGTTGACATACCATGGCAAGCAAACAGATATTTAAAAAACCTAAACCTCCTTTATCATGAGACAAAGCTATAATCATATAGGATAAACATATTGTATGTGTAGTAAATAAATTTCTATGGAAAAGGAAAAAACCTTGGTTATGCATAGTCACAGAAATGGTAAGGGGAAGCATTTGAAACAAATACAACCAGTAAAGTAATAGTATCATATTATATAGAGATTTTTGCCCATTAGAGACAAAGGGTATGCTTGCTTAATTGACAATTTTTATTCTGTGACTTGCAATCTCACTGTTACATTTAGCGAGTATAGTTTAGATAAGTTGCTTGGTTCCCACATGTTAATAGTTTCCTCTACTCAAGTTAGAGAGAACTCCCCTTCCCACTGGTTGGAGATCATAGGGTCTAGCAGGAAAGCTACAGACTTTTGTCTATTAAGTTGAAATCCAGAATAAAAATTGAATTCATCCAAAGATCTAACATAGCTGTCAAAGAGGATTGTATTTTAGTCAAGACCAGCAGGATGACACCTGCAAAGGCCAAAACCTTAATTATTTGCCCACCCAAATTGACCTCTGCAAAATCTTGGTCTGTCAAAAGTGGCTGAAGAAAGGGTTCCAAGTATATTAAAAAAAAAAAAAAAAAGTAGAGGGGGCAAGGGACACCCTTGATGTGTGCCCCGTCGAATCAGAAAAGAAGGATAATTTGGCCATTAACTACCACCACTGCTTCCAGTTGGGAATATAATGCCTGAAGAGCCCACCAAAACCAACAAGATATGCCCATGTACTTCAGTAGACCAAAAATGTAAGCCCAATTCATTTTATCAAATGGTTTTTTTTTTTTTTAGCATCTAGACTCACCAAAACTGCCAAGATGAAGGGCAGTTAGCAAAGAGCAATAGACATAAGTACTTTTCGCACATTGATGATGGATTGACCGCCCTTAAAACCCTCACTTGTTCTGAATAAATTATATCTGGAAAGATGGTTGATCGGCTGGCAACAAAGATCGAGAATTTTAAAGTCAATGTTCAAAAGAGAAATAGGCCTGAAGGACTCGGGCAACGTTAAATCTTTGCCAGGCCTTTATAAATTTTGGAGAGGTAGTACGGTCCTGGTTTGTTATTTTCGGACATCTTGGGAGCATGATATGGGGAGTGCTTTATCTACTAAAGATTGTTCTGTGATATGTCCTGAGGTGGGTAAAGCAGTATACTTGTGTGCTTAGGGGCCATCGAATAATTAATCCTGCCCTGGGGGGAAGGAGACAGATGCCAAACCAGGTGGAAGGAGGGAACGAAAGGAAGGAGAAGAGATGCCAGATATTGGAGTGGGAGGGAGAGATGGAAGGAGAGGAGAGAGATGCCAGGATATGGGGGAAGGAAGGGAAACTAAGGAGACATAAAATGCCAGACCAGAGGGAAAAGAAGGAAAGGAGATGCCAGAGCAAGGAGGGAGAAGGAGAGATAGGAGAGAGATGCCAGTGCATGGGGGGAGGGAAGGAAAGGAGAAGAGAGAGATGCCAGAGCATAGGAGAGGGGCGGAGACAAAAAAATGGAGAGGGTGAAGCTGAAATGAATCATGTAGAAAGGAGAGAAAGGGCACAGGATATACAGTTTATTGAAGGGACATAGAAAGAGGGAAGATGCCATATGGAAGAGAGAGAGAGGGCGGACACTGGATGGAAAGGGCAGAGAGAGTGGACAGTGGATGCAAGGGGCAGAGAGGGTGGACAGTAGATGGAAGGGATAGAGAGAGAGAGAGAGAGAGAGAGAGAGGGCAGAGTATGGGTGGAAGGGGCAAAGAGAGAGGACAGATGTTCCATGGAAGGGAGAGAGGACAAATGCTGAATAGAAAGAAGAGAGCGAAAAGAAGATGATTAAAGCAGAAACGACAGAAGGTAGAAAAAAATTTTTGTTGCTTTACGTAGAATCAAGTAGTATTGTAACTGTATTGATTAAAGTTTATCAATAGGAAATGGAAATAAGGCAATTTTTTTGGGACTAAACACCTTTCCTCAGGTAAGGCAGGATACCATAACAACAGTATACTGTACTGTCTTGAAGAAAGCTTTAGCCTCTGAAAGCTAATTAATACTAATTGAAAAATGGATTAGTCAAATAAAATAGTATTTTCTTATCTCATTATTTGTTTTATTTCTGTTTGTTAATTTGTAAAGTGGTGATTGTTATGTAGCAATTTTTTCAAATTTACATCTACTGTCTATATATTTTGCACAGTATTAGGGGATGTGTCACTGTTTCTGTGGTGTTAACTTTGGTCTACATATTTCTATTTTTAGTTTGTGATTATTCCATATTGGGCAAGAGTGTATCTGTGTTCTGTGTGTATGAAAAGGACATGGTTTTCTGTTAGCATCGACTGTGCAGGATCTGGCTTTAGTTTTACAATGCGTGTGTTGGTGTTCTAGTGCTCACTGCAGTGTTTAAGATACTGCCTTTTCCTAGGTGCACCCTTGTTGTGTGACTCATGGATTATTACTAAAAATAACTTTTTTTATATAGAGGGAGGTTGTTAAAAAATGATCAGCACTGGCTGTCATATATACTAGGTACGCCACTGGATTTAATGACCCTATTCTAACTTTACTGTTGACTTAAGTGGTGTTGTCAGTGGCGTACCTAGCATGTGTGACACCCGGGGCCCATCATTTGTTGGCATCCCCCCCATCTGTACGAAAAACATGATTTTTAGTAACAAGCCACACGTCACACATGAGTACCTAGGAAAAGGCAGCATCTTACATACTGCAGTGAGAAGTAAAACAGCAATACACCCATTGTAAAACTAAAGCCAGACTAGTACAAATCAATCCTAACAGAAAACCATGTCTTTCGAACACACAGAACACACCTTTGCCTAGTATGGAATGTCATCACAAACTTACCCCTCCCCCTTTTACAAAACTGTAGTGTGGATTTTAACCACGGTGGTAACAGCTCTGACGCTCATAGAATTCTGAGCATCAGAGCTGCTACCACCACGGCTGGCACTAAAAAACGCTCCACAGTTTTGTAAAAGGGGGATAAAATAGAAATACATAGACAAAGGTTAAATTGAACCAGCAAGAAGCTGGACTCTGCATACAATGCAATACCACAGAAACAGTGACACATGTCTCCTAAAGCAATAAATAAATAGAAAATTTTTTGTTTTACCTTTGTCTTCTCTGGTTTCTGCTTTCCTCATCTTCTTGTTACTTTCTTCCTTCCATCCACTGTCTGCCATCTCTCTTCCCCTATATGGCATCTTCTCTCCTTCTATGCCCCTTCAGAAACTGTATGCCTCCCCCTTCCATCTCTCCTTTCACCCCCATTGATCTGGTATCTGTCTCCTCTCCTTCCCCCCTGCTCTGGCATCTCTCTCTCCGCTCCCTTCCTCCTGTTTTTCCCTGGTCTTCCTTCTCAATTTATTTTCTGCCTCTGTCTAAATTCTTTTTTACTATTCAGTCCTCAATTTCCCTCTTTCACTGTGTCTACCTATAGCTTGCCACCTCTTTCCCTCACCCCTTCCAGTAACTAACTCTATCCTCTTCCCTCAATCCTGCATGTGCCCTTTTTTTCTTTCTCCTCCCCACTTCCTTCCAGCATCTGCTCCTCCTTTCCCTCACACTTCCATTCAGCAGCTGTCCTTCCTCTCCACCACACTTCCATTCAGTGTCTGTTTCCCTCTCTCTTCCCCTTCCATCTACTGCTCACCCTCTATCTCGCCCCTTCCATACATTGCCCTCTGTGCTCTTTCTATCCAGTGTGCACTCTCTCTCTCTATCTTCCATATGGCATCTTCCCTCTTTCTATATGCTCCTTCCATAAACTATCTATCCCCCCCCTCCCCTATTATCTGGCATCTCCCTCTTCTCCTTTCTTTCCTTCCCACCTCACGGTCTGGCATCATCCCTTCCCTGATTCCCGGCATCTCTCTCTTTTCCTTTTCTTCCAACTCTCCCTCCCCCTCCATGCTCTGACATCTCCTCCTTCCTTTTCCCATGATTTGGCATACCTTCCTCCTTCCCTCCATGCCCTTGCATCTCTTCTTCCCTCCAAGCCCTGGCATTTCCTTTCATTCCCTCCCTCATCTTCCTTCAACACTCTCCCCAATTCTCTCCCCCTCTGCTCCCTTTCCTCCTTCTGTCACCCAAGGCCTGGTGTCCTGAACTTCATCGGGCAGCAGCAGCATTCACAATTCACTGCTGTTGCCCGCTTCAGGCCTTCCTCTCTTGTCGGGTCCTGTCTTCATGAAAACAAGAAGTAGGCAGGACCCGGCAGAGAGGAAGGCCTGAAGCCGGCAACAGCAGCGAATTGTAAATGCTGCTGCTGCTCGAAGAAGGTAATGGCGCCAGGCCTTGGAGCACCGAGGCAGACTGCTTCTCCCCCCTCCCAGCCGAACCCCCGCTGACCCTCCTATGTCTCCCCCCCCCAAGTGAACCTTTCCGACCCTCCTAGCGAGAGCAGCAAACCTCCATCCAGTAGCGTTGGCTGCTTCGCGGCTTTCTCCTGCCGGTGAAGCGTTACTGATGACATCATCAGTGACGCGGCAGAGGGAGGAGAAAGCCGCGAAGCAGCCGACGCTACTGTAGGGAGGTTTGCTGCTCTCGCTGGGAGGGTGGGGGGGTGTGATAGGGACCGGGCTGGCTATGCACCCCCCTAAAGCTGCACCCGGGGCGGACCGCCCCCTCCCCCCTTGGTACGCTACTGGGTGTTGATGTCCCCCTCCAGGCAGTATAAAGAATTAAAGTTGTATTAACATCAAGCAGCTTTCAAATGACATTTTAAGCAAATATAAATATAATATTTTTAATACATTGCTAATTATTACCTGCATCTTTACCTAAACTATTTTGCCCTAGCTCTCACTTTGATCTTTATCTGCTACTTTTTTATTTTGCTGTAGTGCAATCACACAGGTCTCCTTCAAGGCTCAGTAACACCTCTCCATAAATTATGTGGAAGAGGTCTGGAAGTGGGGATCGCATCTATTTCATATCCTCAGTGAGACCTCAGGAAGGAACCTAGTGATCAAAACATTATTAGAGGTGCTATAGAGCCATTTCTTGTATGACTGGATGAGCTATATTTATCTTTTTTTTGTTAGTTGTTTAAATTCATGCAGAAATAAATGGCTAGATTGAACCTAATGACTTCATTAACACATTTCCATTTTTTAAACTTCTATACCAGTGTTCTTCAACCACCGGTCCATGGACCAGTGCTGGTCCACAGAAATTTCCTGTCAGTCCACAGGGCCAGCACGTGCATCAGGCCCAAAACAGTGTTCTTCAACCGCCGGTCCACAGTGCGATCAATGCAGCGTTATCTCGAGCCAGCTCCCTCTTCCTAACTGATTCAGTGCACAAAGCCACGGGCAGTGGCTCCTACGGGCATCCTGCACCTGAACCCGAAACCTTCTCTCTGACGTTGCAACATCTTCAACCGCCTGTCCACGGACTGATGCCGGTCTACAGAATAATTCTTTTATTTCTGCTGGTCCATAGGTGTAAAAAGGTTGTAAAACACTGCTCTATACCATTTGAAAAAGGGCAAATATCTAATTATTCCCTTCTAGAATTGGATATTTCTTAAATTTAGTAAAAATATTCTGGTACAAGTGTCAAACCTTAAAAAAGGAAGTCATATTGATCACTGGAAAATAATAATAATTAACTAATAAAAATAGTACACCTTTAGGGCTCCTTTTACTAAGCTGCGAAAGTGGTTTTAGCATGCGCTTAGCACGCGCAGAATTGCTGCGCACGCTAGACGCTAACACCAGAATTGAGCTGGTGTTAGTTTTCCCGCGTAGCGTGGTTTGCGCGCGCTAATATTCTGCATGCGCTAAAAACGCTAGCACGCCTTAGTAAAAGAGGGGGTTAATTTTCCCCACCACCAAATTTCCTCATCCTGCCCTACCCGGCTACTTTTTCATGCCATCCGGCTGGAAAACATTTCTGGGGAGAACACTGTATATGTCATATTTTTAAAGATGGAACAAAGTATGGCTATACATCAAGGACATTATAAAAAGTTTCTGAAGATTTGGGAGCCATTGCCAAAATTTTGCAGAGTGATTATGCCCTTTGGTCATACATGTCAAGGGTGGGTGGGTGGGAGGGCGGGTTGGAATGTATTTTCAATTTCTCAATTTGAGTGTATTTTTTGAATAGAATTGGAGGGGGTGATATATCTATTTGTCATAAATTATAATTGTAAATATATTTAAGTGCTTTTATAGAGTTATATGATTGTATTATATCCTGCACTTAATCATGGCTTTAAAATGAATAAAGAAATTTTTAAAAAAAGAAGAAAGATTCCCCTAAACAAAAAAGTCAATAATGTTATTTTATTGATACCATTTCTGCTTATTTAGAATTAACTCATTATATTCACTGCTACACAGTACTGCCCAAAAAAGGGATATTTACTTGTTTCAGTTCTTCATTTCTTCATAAGAACTGTATAAAATGATTGTAACATGAAGTAATAATAAATATATTTTTGCTCAAATTAAAAAAAAATAAAAATCTTTGCCAGGCTTGAGAAGTAGTTATGTTTAAAACAGTTTTATTAGGTTTTACATGTACATAGAGACAAGATCAGCCAGATCATCAAGCAGTTTACCTAAACATCATAACTGTACCCAATAAGTCCCATCACCAACCCCCAACCCCTGCCAACCCCCTTCAAACTCCCCCCCCCACCTTCCCCCCCACCCACCCCCCGTGGGAACAGCCTCTAACAGTTAGGTCAATTCAACAATCTACTGCGTACAACCGGTGTTAGTGTTGAACAGAATGGTATCCAACAGCGTAGGTACAAAACACCAGCCTTAGAGTTCATGTCTGTAACGGATAATCGCTCATAACCTGCTAACTGGATCATTTGCGTGCGCCAGTGGGAAACTGTTGGGGTATGTGGTGACAACCAGCATTGAAGTATAGTTTTAAGTCCCACGAAAATAGCCTTTCTGGCAAACATCGCTGCACCCGGTCGAATGGGCCTCATAGTAAGTTTTAACGTGAATAAATACATATTGGTAGGTATCCAAGTGCATTTCCAGATAGATTGTACATGTAGGCAGATACGTTTCCAGTATGCCTGAATGCCCGGACAGTGCCAGAACATATGACCCAAAGAGGCTTTCGGGGCCATACACTTCAAACAACAATCAGTAGGACTGATACGTGCCCGAAATGCCCGAGCAGGAGCAAAGTATGCTCGGACTAGAAACTTGTAGTATCTTTCCCTTTCTGCTACCGACAGCTGAAGTTTCATGCCCATTGAAAAGCTCCGTTTCAGTATGTCCACTGAAATAGTAATCTGTAAATCTTGTGTCCATTGCGATGCCAATAAAGCATAGTCCAATTCTCCAGCCAATTCTTGTAAGAATCTATGGTGTGTTCGCAGTGGTACAGGTTCTTGTGCCGTTAGGCAGATGGCTTCCGATAGGTGGTCTCGGATAGAGTCAGATAAGGCTGTTTCCGATAAGGTAGTGACATAATGATGGAGCTGCCTGTATTGGAACCAATCCGCCGGTGTTAGTACTGATGAATCACATAACATTTGAAAAGATTGTAATTGTCCATTAGATTGCAGTACATGGAATAAATAAAATAGCCCCCTCCCTCTCCACCAGGTCTGGGCGCCCATATCCATACCTGGAAGAAAATCTCCATTACCAGCCACCGGTAGATATGGAGTCACATTAGGTCGAACGGTTAATCGCCGGCAGAGATTCCTCCAAAGTCTACGCAGGGGTAGGAGAAACACATCCCCATAATTGGCTTCCCGTTTAGGAAGGCATTTAACATGTAACATATAACTAAAATGATAGGGGGCATGTGCCAAACACTCCACCCTCGTGGCTGAGAAGTGAGATGTCCCACAAAACCAGTCATTCAAGTGCCGCAGTAAACAAGCCTCATTAAACCTCCCCAAGTGCAAGAGACCCAGACCCCCTTGAGAGATAGGCAAAGTTAAATTGCCTAGGGGGATTCGGGATCTCCTGCCTCGCCATAAAAAGTGAGATAATGCACGATGATGAAGCCGGATATGTTTGTGTAGCAAATAAATGGGCAAAGTTTGTAGAACATACAGCCACTGTGGGATCATCATCATATTGTATAACGCAATCCTGCCCATTAGTGTCAGTGGGTAGGATCTCCATGCCTGCAACCGTTGTGTAGTTTGGGTAAGCAGTGGGCGAACATTAAGTGTATAGAGTGTTGCCAGATCTCTCGGTATACGAATTCCCAAGTATCGAATAGATGTTGGGGCCCATACTAAAGGGAAGGGGTCGGACCATGATTCACACAGTGAGAGTTGTAATGGAAGCACTAGAGATTTCTGTTTGTTTAATGTCAGGCCGGAATATATGTGGAATTCATCCAATATCTCCAAGGCACGCTTCAAGGAACTGTGTGGCTGAGCGAGTGTAAGTAAGATGTCATCGGCAAATGCCAGTACTCTTATCTGAGAGGAGCCCTCCCTCAGCCCAACCAGAATATCATCCTTTAATAAAGTTCGTAGTAGAGGGTCTAGATAAAGTATGAATAGCAGCGGGGATAGTGGACATCCCTGACGTGTGCCCCTACCAATATTGAATGGCTGTGTCAAAAAACCATTGACCAAGAGGGACGCTGTTGGTGACGCATATAACACCCGCAAGGAAGACTCAAACCAACCCCCTATTCCCATGTATTCCAGTACCTTAAATAGGTATGTCCAATCAACCTGGTCAAAGGCCTTTGCAGCGTCTAGACTGACCAATATACCCGGGTTGGACGCTTGTTGAGCTCTAGACATTGCTAGCAACACCCTCCTAACATTCACCACCGAATGGCGGCCTTGGACAAACCCCGTCTGAGCCTGGGAAATCACTAATGGCAGGAGTGGAGACAATCGATTTGCCAATAGGCGGGCCAGTATTTTTATATCGACATTTAGGAGGGATATCGGACGATAGGAGTCTACTTCGTCTGTAGGTTTGCCTGGTTTCGGTATTAATGTTATGGTGGCCGCATTGGCATGCAAAGGAAAGCGGCCCTTCTCCAGCGCCACCACAAAATATCCCAGGAGAGGTTCACACACCTGCAGAGACATTATTTTATAAAATTCTGTGGAAAACCCATCTGGTCCCGGGGCAGTGTATGATTTTAATTGTGTGATTACTCTTTGTATCTCTGTGCCCTGGATGGGTCTGTTTAAGGTTGATCTCTGCAGGTCAGTGAATTTAGGCATACCCGCGTCTTCCAAATAGTCAAGAACATCGGGGCCCATTGATGTAGTATGACTAGCATAGAAGTTCGAAAAGTGTGTGTAAAACGCTTCAGCTATGTCGGGTGGTGTTGTAAGATAAGTGTGCGTCCCAGACTTCACTCGGGGTATGTATCGGCCATCCTGCCAGTGTTTAGTTAGTGTGGCTAGCAATCTGCCGGTTCTATTACCATAGCGGTAAAACCTATATTTTCTGTAGAATAAAGAACGCTTGATTCGTTCGTGTAATAGTGCATTCAAGGCTACTTGCGCTGAGTTCATATCTTCACTGAGCTGACGCGACGGGTTGTGAAGAAATTTGGCTTTCAATTGTGTATATCGCTTTTCCAGTCTAATAATACCCTGGGCAATTCTCTTGCGGCGTGCTGATACATATGATATTATCACCCCTCTAAGTACTGCCTTAGCCGTGTCCCAAAATAGATCCGGGGTATGTACATGTTGCCCATTGGTTGCTAAAAATTCTTCCCAGTTAGTTTGTAAATATTTTTTGAAAGATGGGTCATCGGCCAGATAGGAGGGAAATCTCCACCGGAAGTTTCCCTTGGGGGGAGCAGTCCAGGATATATCCAACCAAATAGGACAATGATCGGACAAGGCTAATGGCCCTATCGTCGCCTCTGTTATTCGCGAGAACAAAGATTCTGTTATGAGGATATAATCTATTCTGGAAAAAGTTCCATGTGCTCGTGACTGGTGTGTGTAGTCTCGTTCAAACGGGTGCAGTAACCGCCAGGGATCCACCATACCCAGGGACTTGCACAAAAAGGGCAGTCCCCTAGTGTCGGTTGCAGTTGGAGACCCAGACACTCTGGATCGATCAAGGGAAGCATCTAGAACTTGATTGAAATCCCCCACCACTAGAAGAGGAATTGAAGTGTCCTTAAGGCCTAAAGTAATCAATGAATTAAAATATGTGGTCGAGTAGCTGTTTGGCCCATAAGTTATTAATAATCGAAAAGCAGTGCCTTGCAGTGTTATATACAATAGCAATGACCTACCTAGCTCGTCTTTATGGCATGATGTGACTACACATTTCAAACCTTTTCGTATTAACAAGCAAACACCAGCTTTCTTGCCTGTAGAGGATGCATGAAAAACAGATCCTACCCATCCCCGCTTCAATTTCTCATGCTCCTCAGCAGTCAGTTTAGTCTCCTGCAAACAGGCCAAATCCGCCTTGTGGCGTTTCAGCTGTTGCAGGATTTTGGTCCTCTTTACAGGAGATGTTATACCGGCTACATTCCAGGAAATTATTCGAAGTGTGTTATCCCCTATGTGTACCCCCTAGAAATTGCATAGTGACAGTGAATCTCCAAATCCACGTCTGGGCGCCCAGCCTCCCCCAGACGGTCAGTACATGAACCCAATCCATTGGCATTAGCAGCAGTCGTAAACATAGCATATACATCTTTAATCTGACCTGTGAAATACATAAAACTGATTCCTGTTCTGTCCCCCAAGGCTGTTCCCACCCCCCCCCCTCAAGCCCAACCCCTCCCCCCATCTCCCCAACTATCCCAACTAGCATATCCCGGAGGTATATGCAAGAGGTTCGAGGAGACACCCACGGTGCCCCAATCCTTTAAACATTTGACATACAGTCTCAAACTAGAAAGCCATAACATAACAACAGATTCAATTGTAAAATCCTGAAAGTACATCCTAGCCAAACCCCATACAATTACGTGATATGATCTTCAAGGAGGGTCCCCTTGGGAGTCCAGCTGGGTGTTGATGAAGTCAGCTGCCTCAGAAGCCTCTGTAAATGAATGCCATGTGTGTGCATGCTGAATTTTCAGGGTTGCCGGATACAGAAACAGAAAACGCTGTTTAAGATCCTCCAGGCGTTTACAAAGTGGATAAAAGCCTTTTCTTTTTTCAGTTAGAGCCGTCGAGTAATCTTGGCTAATGCGGATAGTTGATCCTCGCATCTTTAAGACATCTTTTTTAATCCTGTAGTGGTGTAAAACTGCAGCTTTGTGCCTGTAATTCAGAAATTTTACTATTACCACTCTCGGTCTGTCTTCCTGTGTTGGCCTCCTACCCAACCGGTGAGCCCGCTCCAGGCATAGAGTGCCAGTTTCCACTGCCTCCGGGAATTCCAATTCCAGCCAGCTTTCCAATTCCGCAGGTAGATTAGCATCAGGGATCAGTTCTGGGATCCCCAGAAACCGCAAGTTGCTGCGTCTGGACCTATTTTCCAGGTCATCAATTTTTTCAGCCTGTCTGTGCACAGTTTCTTGTAAGGAGGCCAAGTCTATTTCATGTGATGTGATAGTATCTTCAGATGCAGACACCCGATGCTCCAGTTCCGTCGTGCGGGCCGTGGTATCAGTTAGTAGTTGTTCCATTCGGGTCATTTTAGCCGTTAGAGCCTCCAACTGTGGCCCCAGTGCCTGGGTCACCGCCGTCTTGATGTCGGTGAGGGCGGCATCAGTGAACTCTGCAACCGCCGTCCCCGATGCGGCCGCCATCTTGGACACGACCGGAGCAGTTTTTTGCTTACCCGCCCTGACCGGCTTCGATCGCGGCGGTTCTTGAGACCGGGTCAGGTAGTGGTCCATCAAAGCCTGATGCTGGGCGTCTGCGGGGGATCCGGCCAGGATGAATTTCAGCGCGGTTTGGCTCGCGTGTGCGGATTGAGGCCCGGAGCCGATGTGAGAGACGTCTCACCGGCTCATAGCGTCACGTGACCTCTCCTTGAGAAGTAGTTATAAGTGCTCAGTTAGACCCTGTTGGAAAGGCACTTTCCAATATTATCTCATAATGAGAGAGTAGGGGGGAGCACAACTGAGGTAGAAATTTATAAAATTCTGAGGTAAAACCATCAGGGCCAGGAATGGTTGAGTTACTTAAGGATTTTATTGCTAGTTGTAACTCCTTGGCCGTTAGAAGAGCATTAAAGTAGGGATAGCTAAACAAATGATAATTTAGGTAACCCACTCTAAGTAGTGGGTTAAAGAAAGGCCCAGATTAACTAGTGGTGCAGCTAACATTGTCTGAAACAATTATGAAAAATCATAGCAATATCCTGTGCCCGATGCTGCAACAAATCTTTATTATTCTTAATCATAGAAATATATGTTGGGCCCTGCAATACCTTCACTATGCACACTAAGGGCTCCTTTTACAAAGCTACGCTAGCGGTTTTAACGCACGTGCCGGATTAGCACACGCTATAGCCCTAAGAGTCTACCAGGCTTATGGCCATATTTGTAAAAAGTAAACTTTCTGTGAAAAAGCTGGGTTTTTTTTTCATTTTTTCATGAACTAATAATAATAATAATAATAACTTTATTTTTCTATACCGCCATAGTCAGGCGACTTCAAGGGGGTTCACATTGAAAGAAGGCTGGACAGTCAGCGAATGATAAGGAGTCTAAAAAAGAAAAGTTACATAGACAAGTTACATACTAATTTAAGTTCCATGGGTAAAGAATACATGAAAATTGGAGCTTCCAGAGCTTGAATAGCGTTTACGGGGGGGTATGTTTTAGTTTAAGGGTGGTCTGTTTTAGTCAATGAATTTGTCGAATAGGGCGGTTTTTATTGCTTTTCGGAATGCATTGAAAGTCAGTTTGGGTTCATTTATGCAGTTTCGCAACCAGACTTGTCTATTCGCTTGGAACATGAAGGTTCTATCCAGGAAGGATTTGTATCTGCAGCCTGAGATCTTTCGGTAGGTATTTAGGACAGATCATGTGGTTAAATATGTTTCTTTAGTGGACCGAGAGGAATTATGTATATAATGCTGTTTAGTTTTCCTAAGTTGTTGTTCAAGATGAATAATACGAGCAACAATGAGCTTGGGAAACCATATATTGGATAATATCTCCCCTCAAGACCACTTTAAGAGTTCACAAAATAAGAGTATCCTTATGCTGCTAATTAAAATTACAATATTCCTTGCATTTGGTATGTAAATATGATTGAAAATGTTTATCTTGGTTAGGGTACACAGGGAATCGCCATCAAAAGGCCCCAAGGTTAGGGAGCAGTAAGTCAATTCTACCCAGAACATGGCATGATCAGATATTATTGTAGATCCTATTTCTACAGTAAGGATACATGTGAACCATGACATAGAAACCAATATGAAATCTATTCTTAACATTGAGCCAAAGGGGTATAATATTTTGTTGTGGGGTTTAGCAGGCGCCAAGGGTCTACTAAATTTGAGGCTCAAAATAAATATGGCAAACCTTTCCCAGGGCCTAGGACTAACTCCCAAGGTTGTGCGGATCTATCTAATTTATGATCAAGTTCTTGGCTGAAATCTCCAGCTAGTACCACTGGAAGTGAATCGTTACACATAGCCATTTCAATCAGTTTACAAAAAAAAAAAAAAAAGCATGCTCATAAGTATTGGGTATATGAAGAGCAAGTAAATGTAATGCCAGACCTGACATTTTAACATGCAACAAAATGTACCTCCTATTGCTATCCTTTTGCTATCCAATTGCATAATTTGTCTCAAATCCTTTTCAAACGAGGACTGCTACTCCTCCCTTCTTTTGCGGATTTGAGGAGTAAAAGGTCTGACTAACTCCATGTTTGGAGTGTTCCGAATCTGTAAGTTTGGTATCCTATAGCCATGCTGTATCAACAGCCTGCCTTTTCAATTGAGAGAGGATTCTGTACAATGTATTATGTTTATTGAGAGCTTCTATACTGCTACTAATGACGGGGGAGTCAATTCAGAGCGGTTTACATGAACTCGTTTAGAGATGTTACCATACAGTGTTACAAAGAGCTTCTGGGAGGTGTTACAATACATGGAGCTATGTGGTAGTGTTACAATACAGAGTTATTAATACCAGCATAATTATGCCATAATAAATCATCCTACTTATGTTACTAGCACATTGATCATCCTACTTATATGCACACATTCATACCAAATCAATTGCCCTACCTATATACTGTACACATACTAGGTTTACTATTGCACTATATTTACACACCTCCTAAGGAGGTTAGCCATTTCAACTAAATATAATCTATTTATGCACATCTCTGAAAGTTCTAGTTTCTCTCTCTCTGTCAACTTCATAATTTCAGTTGAAGTAGTCTCAGAAAAGGATAGTCTTTATCCCTTACTTGAATTTTCTGGTGTCCTTTTCTAGCTTTAATTCTTTCGGTAGGGCATTCAACTAGGTTGGGGGCCATTACTGAGAACATTCTTGCTCTGGTTCTTTTGTATTTTACACATAGCTTACTTATATACCAGGTCAACCCTGTACTAATTTTGGAAGAAGCTTGCCTATTGCTTAGATATGAGACCAAATAGCAAAAAGATGTGTTACCGGTAAATTAAAAAAAAAATTTTTTTTTGAAGGGTTGTATTTTCAGCCAAATGAAATGTGTTTTAATATTTGTGATGTTAGAGCTGTGTTAAATCTGTACTGTTTTTATTGTGTATGTTTTGCTGTAATCCACTTTAAACAAAGGCATAATATAAATCAGTGTTCTTCAACCGCCATTCTGCAAAAATTTCTTGTCGATCCGTGAAGGATTTGGGTCCCCTCCACAAACTGCATACTAGGCAGGAAGAGAGGCTCCGATGCCAGTGTTAGCTGACTTGCAACTTCCTGTTGCTGTCGTGTATGCCAGGACTCCTGCCACGTATGCCTCCTGCCTTCGCAGGGACTCCTTCCTTCGCTGCATATGCCAGGCCTCCTGCCTTTATCTTGTCTCCGCATCCCCAGACAAGCAGCAGCAGCTTTGTGTGCATTTAACTTCGGCACACAGCTGCCCCTAAGCAGTAGTTTAGCCGTGGTTTCATGAAGCGGCCTCAGGGCCTTTCCTAGGCTGGCCTGCTTCGATGATGCACCAAAGGCCCCGAGGCTGACTCATGAAACCGCAGCTAAACTACTGCTTAGGGGCAGCTGTGTGCTGAAGTTAAAAGCAAACAGAGCTGCCGTTAGGCTAAAGAGAGGTAACATTTGTTGGAGAGGGAAGGGAGAAGGGGTTCTCCTGGACAGGGGAGGAGGGAGGGGAAGGGGGAAAGGGTACTGCTGGACACGGGAAGAGGGAAAGGGAAGAGAGTTATTGTTGGATAAGGAGGAGGAGAGGGAGAAGGGGAAGAAGGAAAATAGGAAGGAAACAGCTGGCAAGGAGATTAGAGGAGGGGAAGGAGTTAGGATGGAATGGAGAGATCAGATGAGGTAAAGGGGAGAGACCAAGGAATGAGAAAGTAAAGAGAGATTAATGTTGAGAAGGGGGGTCAGATGAGAATAAGGAGAGAGGAACAAAGATGCTAGATCTGGTGTAGGAGAGATAAAAATGAAGACAGCAGAATGAATCATGTAAAAAGGAGAGAGGGGGCACAGGCTGGATGGAAAAGGGAGAGGGGCATAGAAAGAAGGCAGATACCAAATGGAAGGGGGAGAGGGCAGACAGTGGATGGAAGGGGCAGATGCTGGACTGAAGAGACAGAGGGCATACGCTGGATGGAAGGGAGTAAAAGGACAATGAAAGCAAAACCCAGAGATGACAAAAGGTAGAAAAGAATAATTTTATTTCTATCTTGTGATTAGAATATATCAGATTTGAAATATGTGTCCTGCTAGTGCTGGTGTTTGACATAACTGGGGACTGCAAAGCCCAAGCAGTGCTTCTTTAGCTTCCAGCTGGCTTATGGCTCTCTCTGACCAGGGGGCAGTTGCCCTAGTTGCACTCCCCTAACATGATTACTGTCATGTGTGACTGCGGTATTCTGTTAGCATGATATTTCTGTGTAGCATTCTGTAATAATTTGGCTTATTCAGTTTTCTTGATAGTAGAGGGGATATATGTGAAGGGGAGAGGAGACAGGGGTTTTGTTGATCCTTGCCCTGTATTATTTGTATTTATAAAATGACAATTGTACAGAATATTGTTTCTTTTTATACTTTAATAAAATACGTTCAATATAAAATCATAACTATTTGAGGCTTGTGTGGAAGGGATCAGATGGTTTGCGGGACAAAGCTCGCAGGGGCGGAGATGTTTTTTAAATTTCAGTCTTAGTAGTTTTCCAGTCCACAAAATAATTCTTTTATTTCAGCCGGTCCATAGGTGTAAAAAGGTTGAAGAACACTGATATAAATAATAAACTGTTAACTTAGAACGCCCAGGTGTTTGGTTGAACACAGAAGATACTCAGCTACAGGAATGACCATGGGTTTGTCACAGGGGGGACCCTATGTGCCGTTTCTGAGGTATGACGAGGATTACAAAGATAACACACACAGACTTGCAGTGGTGTAGGAAGGAATTTCTCCAAATGTGTGTGGGGGGTGGGCTGGGATGGAGGTAATCTTTTTTGCATGATCCAAGAGCTTTCTATGAAGCAGCCAGCAGTAGGAGGGATGATGTAGTAGCCAATCCAGGGGAGAGGGAATGCTTCCTCAGCACCCATGAATAGTTATCTAGGATTGTAAGCTCCTTGGGGAAGGAACTTTTTCTCTTGTATGCATCTGTACAGTTTGAGCTAGAAATGTTACTCTGCTTGTCCTATAACGTCAACAAGTGGTCATATACGTTGTGACTAATTGCTGCTTTTACCTGGAGGTATGAAAAGGCTGCCTCTGACTACGCCTTCTCTTAGCCTTATTTTGCGGACTCCGCGGCCAGCAAATTGTCTCTCTACTTTCAGTCTGGTCAACACCGGTCCATGGACGCTGCTCTTGGGCTGGCTGAAACCCTCGTGGACCAGCATCTCCACGATCATGGGGCCGTCTGCAGCCACGCTTTCCTCCAGCCTTTGGTGGGGCTTCTCCATGCCGGCAGGGGCCAGAGCCCAGAAGAGTCCCATGGGCTCCACGCCCCTATAATCGCCCCCTACGGACGGGTCCCTGGCCAGTTCCAGGCAGCCGCCCTCATCGGCCCGGTAGTGGGCGCACGAGTTGAAGAGACAGCCCTCTTGGCCGACCACCTGCGCCCGGAGAGTCACCCGCTGCCCGGGCTCCAGGCCGCGCACGGCCACGCTCAGGCGCTCGTCGGCCAGGCTGGGCTGGGGGCTCACGGTGAGCACCGGCCCGCTGCTCGATCGCCGCCGGACCACGGCCAGGCCCGGGGATCTGGCCCGGAGGGCGAGAGCGAGACCCCGGGCGGCGGCTGCTGGTAGCGCCGCCATCTCCTCTGCCGCTCGATCCCCGTCACAGAGAGGGAGAGAGTCCCGAGGCGGGGCAGGGGAGGAGAGAGGACGAGGACTTTATAACCCGCCAGTGCAGAGCGTGAAATTCCAACCTGAAGAGGCAGCAGCGGGGAACCTGGGAAGTTAGGCCAAAGCACTGCCAACATTTTGATATCAGTAACCCAGCAAAACCGACCCCCGCCTCTCTGGACAGAACTACGGAGCCAAGTCAAGTGAGAATAACAAGTCTCCATGGTCTTATTTGGTATTTTTTTTTAAAACCCAGCCAGGTCGGACCACCCAATAAAGTTACTATTAAAATTATTTAGTAGCCAAATGCAACCAATTCTTCTATGAGGGAATGCAGTGTGGTGTTTGTATGGAAGAGAATATTATAAACTCCACTTCCGGTTTGTCACACACGCTGCATCTACAGAAATCCCCCTATCTTCAGATACAAGGCGAGCTCTAACGGTTTATTCTTAGAACAGTGCTTTAGCTTTAGCAAGTCTGTCATGCAATACCGATAGGCTGCAGTACTCGACTCCAATTTCAGTCTCCCCTCAGTATGGGCCAACGCACTGTATTTCCTGCTGTCAGACACGGTGATGCTTATTTTCAAAATTTGGGCAGCCAAATAGCAAGGAGGCCTGTTTTAGGCAGGACTAGGAACTTCCACTAGCGATACTCATGCGGGAAGAACCGTCCAAGTCAAAAAGAAGGGTGTCTTAATTTAGACCTGTTTCAGTCGCATCCAGGCAGGCAATGTGCCCTCTAAGGACTGAGCTGACCCAACCAGCAAAGTCTCATTACTCAGACTGTGTTGAAATGTAGTTTCATCTACTTCAGCACAGCTCTCACTCTTAGGAGTTTGTCCCTTCTACCACCAATTTTAAATTATATCTGCCTTTACCAAGTCCAGAAAAGCCTTTTTACATTCCAATATAGAATTTCATAACAGAGAATTTTTTTTTTTTTTTAATCCAGATTTTTGTAAGGACAGCCTTGCCAAATAATCAGAGCTAAGGGACTGAACACAGTTTATCTCAGCATTTAATTACTAACCAGCAACCTTTAACCCAAGTCTGCCTTTAAACATGTCAGAACTTTCTGTTTTGCATGCAGGTGTGCAATTTCAGAACTGATCAGTAGGATCTTGCTAAGCTTTCTCTCTCTTATTATCTTAAACTAGATGTCAAATTGTTTAGAATTTATAGTTTTGGTGGACCTGAGTTATAAATATGGTCCAGATGATCCAATCAGCTTTACTTTCAAGTATCTCTATCACAAAAGCCAAGTAATATTAAACTTTATTTTGATCCTCAAACTTGGAGTTTAATTTGTTCATACTCCAGTAATTTTAGTTCACTCCAAAGCTCAAAATTTACACAGGCTCTATTGTCAGATTTCAGTCACAAAATATTACATTTTTACCAATTTTCTCAGTAAGGTTCTATCCTACACTTCCCTAAACTACTTCCATCTCTGCTTCATCTGTCAACTCTACTAAAAGTTGTTTTTTTTTCCTCTATGAAAATCTTGTGTAAATTAGGTGGTGGATGTTGCTTCTTTTTTTATATTTATTTATAACTTTTCATTATTACATACCAAGTAAAACACTTGTATAGAAAGTGAGGTAGTAAGAATACAACTTCATAAAGTGTAAAACACATTACACCTTAACACAATTATAAAATAAGAAAACTATTTTTATAAACTAACTCACTCAAGTCCTCAAACTGTGATTCTAAGATTACACATAGGCAAAAAAAATAAAGGGGAAAATACAACAATATAGCAAGATAAGCTACAGCTAGTACTGAGGTAAGAGCGGCTTCATTAACTATTGAGCACTTGATTTTCCTTCAACCAGTACATTGCCAAAAAAGCACTTAATTGTTGAGGTTCAAAGAAAACATATTTAACTGAGTGGTGGCAAATAATACACTTGCAAGGATGTCTTAAGTAAAGTGTCACGCCCAGTGAGGTGACCCCTGGTCTCAAAAGAAGAAATTCTCTACCACGCTTTTGAGTTTCTCTTGAAAGATCAGGAAACATTTTAATTTTACATCCAAGAAACTTTCTGTTTTTAAAGAAAAGCTTCAACAACCACATTTTATCAATTGAGAGAGCTAGTGTTATCATCGTAGATGGTATAGCAATATCTTGGTCTGACGTTTCCAAGATTTCTGATACATTTAATAGTGCTTGATCAGTCATTTTTTTCTGTATTTGACCCCCTTCTTTATTAGGCAAATAACAGTGGCGTACCTAGTGGCCCATCATTTTTTGACACCCCCCCCACCATGTAAAAAAATATTTTTTGTAATGACCATGAAACGGAATAAATGGTCAGAATAGAAACAGGCAGTGAAAATTTTCTTATATTCCAAACATAACATAACATAAATTATGTCTGAATTGTCATGACATCAGAAGTACATATGGAGTAGTTGCAGGTGATGCTTGGGACAGTTCTGATTGTGTTAGTTCGGTTTTATGTGTTTTTTGAATAGAAGGGTTTTTATTTCTTTTTGAAGGTTTTGCAGTCTGTGGTCGATGTCAATTGGTTGTAGAGTTGGGGGTCGAGTGTTGCAGCTCAAATGGCTAGGAGGTTGTCGAACAGTTTTATTCTTTTGACGTTTTTGGTTGGAGGGTGTGTGAATGGTGTGTGAGTTCTCCTATGTCTGTTTGAGGTGGATTGAATTATTTAGCTGAAGAAATTAGTTACCCCTCATCCCACACACATTAATTCTCTTCCATTTTTGTTCCCATTATAAAAAACACTGATAAGTTCCCAGAAAAAAAATACATTAAAATAAGAAGTGAAAACAAAGGACCCTACAGATGAGAACATAACATAAGAATAGCCTAACTGGGTCAGACCAATGGTCCATCATGCCCAGTAGCCCATTCTCATGGTAGCCAATCCAGGACACTAATACCTGGTCAAAACCCAAAGAGTAGCAACATTCCATGCTACCGATCCAGGGCAAGTAGATACTTCCCCCAAGTCTTAATAACAGATTATGGACTTTTCCTCCAGGAATTTGTCCAAATCTTTCTTAAAACCAGCTACACTATCTGCTTTTACCATAACTTCTGGCCACTTCATTTTAAAGTTTAGATCTTTCCTTTCAAACAGATACCTTGCTAGATGTCAAATACAGCACAAGGTAACTTCACATGGACTTAGCTGTGCAGGAAATGTGAATCTCATACACCCACCATATAGTGCAAAAATGTGCAAAGGTCTGTTTTTTTATTTCGATCACTACATAGCCTAATGCCACACAAGCAGCGCTGTTACAAACATATTCTGTAGGTCAATGCTAAAGATAACAAAGTTTCCTTCCTTGGACCAGAAGGAGATACTGATAAACCACTGGAAAATCCCAAAACAACACCCAAACACCCAATCAGTGTGTGAACCAGTTGAGTGGAGTGGATTAACTGGGGGGTGGAAATGGGCCCGGAGTTTGCTCAGCAGAATTTCCCAGACCACCTCTTCCTCTCAACACATTGACACGCTGCCACCACCACCACTAGGAACACCTCACTGGGTAGGCCAGCTATGCTATAAATTTTATAAAACACATTATTATATTTTCTTATAAAGCACATATTTTAACTGAACTCTCTGACATCCTCAGCCTTTCCATTCACAAAAATAGAAGGAAGAAAAGTTCCCATTTCCTGCTGTCTCATGTCCCCGGCCTATACAATATTTTTTTTCTGCAGACCCTTCAAAAGTCTGACCAAATCCTCGTTTCACTTGCATTATAAAGTACTGAGGATGCCATCTCTCCCCAATCCCAGGTCCTAAAGTCTAAGACAGTAGCGCAAACTAATGCTGCCAGATTCAGGAAAAAAAATTTCGATTCGATTCAGCCTATTGAATTGGTTTTTCAATTCGATTTTCCTGCCCAGTTGGGTGATTTTTTTCAAAACTCCTGGTGGGTTTTATAGCTTTTTCATCCCCTTGGCTTCTCCTAACCACACTGGCGCTGTGGTGTAAATAAAATAAAGAAACAAAAAGGACTTTTCCTCTCTCTGTTAAATCCTAGCTCACGTTTGCAGTCCAACACCAGCTCTGGCAGGATACACATTTCAAATCTGACATATTGTAATCACAAAATAGAAAATAAAATTAATTTTTCTACCTTTTGTTGTCTTGTTATATTTCAAATCTTGTTGGTCCAAGGCTCTGGTTTTCTTCTGATAACTTGCTTGCCAGGGTCTCCTTCTTTCTGCATGCTAACCATCCATCTGCCAACTCTGTCCTCCCTTTCCATTTCCCTTCCCTCCCCAGGAAGTCTGGTATCTTTCCTTTTTTTCATCTCCCTCCACAGATCCACCTTTTCTTAACTACCCTTTCATCCGGCATCTCTCCGTCCTTCCCCACCACCCCAGAGTCCACCATCTCTCCCTTTCTTTTCCCAATTACACTCCTATCCAGTATCTCTATCCCTCCTCCACACCATCCCTTGTGTCCAATTTCTCTCCCTTTCTGTTCCTTCCCTCCCTAAATCCCATGGTCCATCATCTCTCTCCCTCTCCTCTATTTTCAGACCTATTATTTCTTCCCCCCCCCAAAGTTTGGCATATGCACGTCTCTTTGAACACCCCCTTCCCTCCGTGTACTTCTAAACCAGGGTCCCCCCCCCCAAAGGCCTGTCCCCCCTTGAAGGCCTGCACCCCCCTTGAAGGCCTGTCCCACCCCCTTGAAGGCCTGTCCCACCCCCTTGTAGGCCTGTCCCCCCCTTGAAGGCCTGCCTGCCTGTCCTCCCCTTGAAGGCCTGGACCCCCCCAAAGGCCTGCACCCCCCCAAAGGCCTGTCCCCCCTTGAAGGCCTGTCCCCCCCCTTGAAGGTCTGCACCCTCCCCGAAGGCCTGCACCCCCCTTGAAGGCCTGTCCCCCCTTGAAGGCCTGCCTGCTCCCCCTTAAAGGCCTGTCCCTCCCCCTTGAAGGCCTGCACCCCTTGAAGATCTGCACACCCCCCGAAGGCCTGTCCCCCCTTGAAGGCCTGCCTCCCCCCATTGAAGGCCTGCCTGTCCCCCCCCCCTTGAAGGCCTGTCCCCCCTTGAAGGCCTGCCTGCCTGCCTGTCCCCCCTCCCCCTTGAAAGCCTGCCTGCCTGCCCGCCCGCCCCACCCTGAAGGCCTGATGCCCCGACCCACCCCGAAGGACCGCTCGCCCCCTGGCCTCCCCGCACCACCTATGAAGCAGCAGCAGGATCGCGACATCAGCGATCCCTGCGCTGCTTAGGCGCTGCTTCCTGCGCCACGGTCCCGCCCCGCCTCTGACATCAGAGGAGGGGCGGGACCGCGGCGCAGGAAGCAGCGCCCAAGCAGCTCAGGGATCGCCGACGTCGCGATCCTGCTGCGGGCTGCTTCATAGGTGGTACAGGAAGGTCAGTGGGGCGAGCGGTCCTTCGGGGGTGGGGGGGACTGAACTGCAAGGCCGGGAGCACCCCCTCAGGGCTGGCACCCGGGGCGGACCGCACCCCCCTTGGTACGCCACTGGCAAATAATACACTTGGGAAAAAGGTGGCAGATTTTCCTCTGGAACTTGAAGAATTCCAACCAGGTATCTCCTAAGCATTTCCCTAGGAGTTACCATTGCTAATCTTGGAAAATTAATTAATCTCAAATTATTGTTCTTTGCATTATTCTCAAGTGATTCTAGCTTCTTCCTAAGACTCACATTATCCTTAACTAGGGAGTGTTGGACTTGTTTAGTAAATGATAAATCCTGGTCAAGCTTTTGAACTAAGGATTTTGAAACAGTCAGGTCCTCTTTTAAAGCCTTAAGCTCCTTAGTATGTTGAATCAATTTAGCTTCAACATATTGGAAAATGGGGCTAATAGTTTTTGTGAAGTTTGTAATTAAGTCCCATAAAGACTCCAGAGTCACTTGTGCTGGCTTATCCAAAATTACAAGTTTTTGCTGAGTGTAGAAATGCTCACCCTCAGAGGAATCGGGTTCTTGGCTTTGCTCCAGCTGGATATCTTCACCTCCCATTGCTGAATCCACCCTAGTTTCTTAAGCAGAGACACCTTGAACCAAGGGTTCTACCTCCAAGTTCTCCGATGGTAAACTTCTTGCCTCAGGGAAAAGTTCCTCCCCCATCTCCGGGGTTTCTTCTTCCCCTGGAGAACTGGTAACTTGGGGTTGCGGGGGTGGGGCTCTTACATCAGGGCTGAGCATAGTATCCAGCCCAGGAGAAACGACTGGTCTCGCCACATCCAGGCGATCTCAGCGGGCTACTCTCCGGCGTCACAACTACAGCTCCCTGCATCTGCCGCAACATCTCGTCTATGGTGCCAAAGGTCAGCACTTGGGGCTCCGCAAGGCGTTAGCGGCACTCCTGCCTCTCCTCTTTGGCATAGGTCGAGGTAAGGCACACAGGCCTTCGATAGTAGAAGAAAAAAAAATTCTCTGAGTGGAGCGGCTCAGATGTGTTCCTCTCAGCACTTCTGTGCTGCGACCCGGATGTTGCTTCTTGTATGCTTATAGCCTTACTAGGTCAGATCAATGATCCATCAAGCCCAGTAGCCTGTTCTTACGTGGCCAATCCAGGTCACTAGTACCTGGCCAAAACCCAAGGAGTAGCAATATTCCATGCTACCGATCCAGGACAAGCAAGCAGTGGCTTCCCCCATGGCTTGTCCTAGAATGCTCTGATTCAGTAGTTTAACTGGGTTGCTGCTTTCATTATTTCCTTTATAATATACAAGGCATATCCAGAAAATAAGAATCAGCTGGATTAAAAAATATTTATTGCAACTTCTTGTTACATATCAAACTACTTTTCCACAGTCAGTGTAAATTAAAACATTTGTTATATCATAGGACCAGCTTTTGTATACCTTCATCCAAAACAATTATTCGCTAAGAAGCTTGTCCTGTATAACAACTTTTGTCTCTTGGTCACTCACTCTCTAGACTGGCCAGCCAAAAATTTATTGAGATGGAGAAACAAGTGATCAGAGATCCGAGACACAGCTGTTAGTGTAATTCAGAAATTGTGAATCATCTGTTTTTCAAAATTTATGCATTCAATTTTTCTTTCCAGTCATCCATGACCAAAGACAGACACCCACTTTGTTCATTAACTACATTTGTCCTGCCTTCATAAAGCCATATACATAATTCCTCACATTCCTTTTGTTCATTGCACCTTCACCATACCCTTCAATAACCTACCTGTGAATTTTCATTGGATATTTTTAGTATTTAAAAATTATATCACCGACTGTGCTTTACAAGTAGAGGAATTTTCATATTTCTTGTCCAACTTTAATTATTACAGTGGACAGAGAAAAATTATGCCACCGCACTAGCGCATTACACGTACTCCCCTTGAGATACAGAAGACAACTGACCTTCATAGGAAGTGCAAGTCACAGTTGGATTGATAGATAACCAAGGGGTAAAGGGGGCTCTCAGGGAAGACAAGGCCAAAGCGTAGAGATTAAATAATATTTTGCTTCAGTCTACTAGTGTCAGAAATGATATTCAGTGTTGATGAGTCACAGAAACTGAAGCTGGAAAATGTAATAGGACATCTTGATAAATTGAAGAGTGGCAAATCACTTGGTCCAGATGCTATACATTCCAGCCTACTGACAGAATTGAAAAATTAACTTTCAGAGCTATTGTTAGTACTTAGTAATTTATCTTTAAAATCCAAATGGTACTGGAAGACTGGAGGGTGGCCAATGTAACAGTTTTTGTAAAGGGTTCCAGAGGTGATCTGGGAAATTATAGACTGTTGAATCTGATGTCAGTGCAGGGCAAAATGGTAAAGACTATTATAAAGAACAAATGCGTAAGCATGGATTAATGAGAGAAAGCCAACATGGATTTAGTCAAGGGAAGGTCATAATGCCGCTTTATAGAACAATGGTGAGACCCCACTTGGAATACTGTGTCCAACATTGGTCTCCCAACCTAAAGAAGGATATAAAACTGCTGGAGAGGGTGCAGAGACAAGCAACAAAACTAGTAAAAGGTATGGAGAAAATGGAATACGAGGATCGACTTAAGAGACTGGGATTGTTCTCCCTTGAGAAAAGGAGACTGCGAGGGGATATGATCGAGACCTTCAAAATACTGAAAGGAATCGACAAAATAGAGCAGAAAAAACTATTTACATTGTCCAATTTGACACGGACAAGAGGACACGAAATGAAGCTAAGGGGGGACAAGTTCAGGACTAATATCAGGAAGTTCTGCTTCACTCAGAGAGTGGTTGACACCTGGAATGCTCTCCCAGAGGAGATTATTGCGGAATCAACCGTCCTAGGATTCAAAAGCAAACTAGATGCACATCTCCTTACGAGAGGCATAGGATATGTGTGACTAAAAATTACGCCAGGAGTACACCTGACAGGGCCTCCGCGTGTGCGGATCACCGGACTTGATGGACCGAAGGTCTGATCCGGGGATGGCGCTTCTTATGTTCTTATGAAATCTTGCCTCACCAATCTAACACATTTCTTCGAAGGGGTGAATAAACATGTGGAAAGAAGTGAGCTGGTCGATATCATGTATCTGGATTTTCAAAAGGAAATTTGAACAAAGTACCTTATTAAAGAATACTGAGGCAATTAAAAAGTCATGGGATAGGAGGTAATGTCCTATTATGGAGTAAGAACTGGTTAAAAGATAGTAAACAGAGAGTGGGGTTAAATGGTCAATATTCTCAATGAGGAGTAAATAGTGGGGTGCACCTCTGCTTTTTTGGGACAGTCGAGATGTCAGTCCAAGCCACAAGGAAAATCTTTATTATGTAAATCCCAACAAGGATCCAGTTTTCAACAATGTCAAATTGTCTTCATCAGGGGACAAATATCTTAAATAAAAAATATTTTAAATTATAGAAAAAAATTAAAATACATGCACATAACCCCGCCCCCCTAAATCAATAGAGGTGTAGGTGTGCATATATTAGATATATTAAAATGTCCTTGCACATAAAAAAAGGAATTTTAGAGAGATGTAGGTGTGCAAAGAATACTTGACTTATAATATAATTTAAACAGACCCACCATGAGGTAATACTGGCTGAAGAATTGTCACTATAAGTATGAAACCATAGTTTGCAGAATGAAAGGAGAATGTTGCCAAATAAGTTGTAAAAATACTATTACGTGAAATGAGTGATCCATAACGTCCATGCAATGCTGAGTGAACATAGGTATTCCCCCAAAAATCAATTACATATGGGCAAAATGTGGTAGTCATATGTGCTGAAAAACTAAAACACCATTAGTGAAACACTAATGCCCAAAAAACTGAAACAGGTGGAGTTAATTGCAGGAATGTGATGAGCAGATCAAAAGTAAAGAAACGATGTCTTATTAAACAAGCTGTTAAAAACATTATATATGTATATAATATGCAGATAAAACTTAAATTCAAAAGCATATTTAATATATAATTTTGTCTCAGTAAAATATAATGAAAAAACAGTGCTGGAAACTCACTATTGCGGAAAGGATCCAATTGATAAAGTTAAACAACTAACTTAAGGGGGGGAGCATAATGTCACTACTCAAGATGGCCGCTTAGGTCCAGAGCCCTGCGGGGGTCTGGCATATATTTGGTGATAAACTGCATCCTTCACCTGCTATCAGTTTTTTTTTCTGTGGAAAATCAGTTGCTGGAAAGGGTGGTCTTCACGTTAGTATGCCCAGTGGCTCTGTGACACAAAGGATCTGGCTGATTTTGCTTATTGCCCTCCTTCCTCCTGGCCTAGTGGGAAGGATAAAATGGCACAGAATATGTAGTGTGTTGTGCAGGATCTCAGTGGGTGTGCGGTTGCCGAAAATGTTCAGCAGGATGTGACCGAGCCCTTGTTAAGACTTTCACCAGATCCTGGAGGAAATTAAATCAGATCTTAAAGCAGTTCAATCTGAACTCACTACCCTCTCTGCTGATTTACAAGGTGAGATTAAGGAACTTGGCAGAATGTTAGAGGCTAAGGTGAGAATGGAGGAACATAAAGACGCCTTGACTACGGTGGAGTCAGCTATTTAAGATCGCAAGTCTACAGATACTTACCTCTTAGACAAAATTGAAGACCTCGAAAATAGGTCCCGCAGGCATAATCTCTGTTTTTGGGGCCTTCTGGAATTGCCCAATTATGTTCAAATATATTTTATTGAGCTCAAAAGAAAAGTACACAAGCAAGTACAAAGAGAGCAGTGGGAGCTCACATTATGTCAAGGGAAATCACAAAGGAAACCGCCACCCCCACCCACACAACCCTTCGAGCCCCTGAGGAGCTCTACAGAGTCACGAAGAAAGGAGCAAATCATTAACAAGAATACATAGTAACATAGTAACATAACATAGTAACATAGTAACATAGTAGATGACGGCAGATAAAGACCCGAATGGTCCATCCAGTCTGCCCAACCTGATTCAATTTAAAAATTTTTTTTTTTTTTTTTTTCTTCTTAGCTATTTCTGGGCGAGAATCCAAAGCTTTACCCGGTACTGTGCTTGGGTTCCAACTGCCGAAATCTCTGTTAAGACTTACTCCAGCCCATCTACACCCTCCCAGCCATTGAAGCCCTCCCCTGCCCATCCTCCTCCAAACGGCCATACACAGACACAGACCGTACAAGTCTGCCCAGTAACTGGCCTAGTTCAATCTTTAATATTATTTTCTGATTCTAAATCTTCTGTGTTCATCCCACGCTTCTTTGAACTCAGTCACAGTTTTACTCTCCACCACCTCTCTCGGGAGCGCATTCCAGGCATCCACCACCCTCTCCGTAAAGTAGAATTTCCTAACATTGCCCCTGAATCTACCACCCCTCAACCTCAAATTATGTCCTCTGGTTTTACCATTTTCCTTTCTCTGGAAAAGATTTTGTTCTACGTTAATACCCTTTAAGTATTTGAACGTCTGAATCATATCTCCCCTGTCTCTCCTTTCCTCTAGGGTATACATATTCAGGGCTTCCAGTCTCTCCTCATATGTCTTCTGGTGCAAGCCTCCTATCATTTTCGTCGCCCTCCTCTGGACCGCCTCAAGTCTTCTTACGTCTTTCGCCAGATACGGTCTCCAAAACTGAACACAATACTCCAACTGGGGCCTCACCAATGACCTGTACAGGGGCATCAACACCTTCTTTCTTCTACTGACTACGCCTCTCTTTATACAGCCCAGAATCCTTCTGGCAGCAGCCACTGCCTTGTCACACTGTTTTTTCGCCTTTAGATCTTCGGACACTATCACCCCAAGGTCCCTCTCCCCATCCGTGCATATCAGCTTCTCTCCTCCCAGCATATACGGTTCCTTCCTATTATTAATCCCCAAATGCATTACTCTGCATTTCTTTGCATTGAATTTTAGTTGCCAGGCATTAGACCATTCCTCTAACTTTTGCAGATCCTTTTTCATATTTTCCACTCCCTCTTCGGTGCCTACTCTGTTACAAATCTTGGTATCATCTGCAAAAAGGCACACTTTTCCTTCTAACCCTTCAGCAATGTCACTTACATACATATTGAACAGGATTGGCCCCAGCACCGAACCCTGAGGGACTCCACTAGTCACCTTTCCTTCCTTCGAGCGACTTCCATTAACCATCACCCTCTGGCGTCTGTCCGACAGCCAGTTTCTGACCCAGTTCACCACTTTGGCTCCTAACTTCAGCCCTTCAAGTTTGTTCAACAGCCTCCTATGAGGAACTGTATCAAAGGCTTTGCTGAAATCCAAATAAATTACATCTAGCATATGTCCTCGATCCAGCTCTCTGGTCACCCAATCAAAAAATTCAATCAGGTTCGTTTGGCACGATTTACCTTTTGTAAAGCCATGTTGCCTCGGATCCTGTAACCCATTAGATTCAAGGAAATACACTATCCTTTCTTTCAGCAACACTTCCATTATTTTTCCAACAACTGAAGTGAGGCTCACCGGCCTGTAGTTTCCTGCTTCATCCCTGTGACCACTTTTATGAATAGGGACCACATCCGCTCTCCTCCAATCCCCAGGAATCACTCCCGTCTCCAGAGATTTGTTGAACAAGTCTTTAATAGGACTCGCCAGAACCTCTCTGAGTTCCCTTAGTATCCTGGGATGGATCCCGTCTGGTCCCATCGCTTTGTCCACCTTCAGTTTTTCAAGTTGCTCATAAACACCCTCCTCCGTGAACGGCGCAGAATCTACTCCATTTTCTCGTGTAACTTTGCCGGACAATCTCAGTCCTTCTCCAGGATTTTCTTCTGTGAACACAGAACAGAAGTATTTGTTTAGCACATTTGCTTTCTCCTCATCACTCTCCACATATTTGTTCCCAGCATCTTTTAGCCTAGCAATTCCATTTTTTATCTTCCTCCTTTCACTAATATATCTGAAAAAATTTTTATCTCCCTGTTTTACATTTTTAGCCATTTGTTCTTCCGCCTGTGCCTTCGCCAAACGTATCTCTCTCTTGGCTTCTTTCAGTTTCACCCTGTAGTCCTTTCTGCTCTCCTCTTCTTGGGTTTTTTTATATTTCATGAACGCCAACTCTTTCGCCTTTATTTTCTCAGCCACTAGGTTGGAGAACCATATCGGCTTCCTTTTTCTCTTGTTTTAGGTGGTATAGAGCCTATATTTCTGGTGCCTGTGGCTCAGGGTGACTAAAGTAGGGAAAATCTGTTATAAATCCTGTGTTTTAGGGTAGCACTGATAGAACCTGCAGTTTTGTTTAAAATACTGTGTTTTAGGTGGTATAAAGCCTATATTTCTGGTGCCTGTGGGGTGACTAAAGTAGGGAAAATCTGTTATAAATCCTGTGTTTTAGGGTAGCACTGATAGAACCTGCAGTTTTGTTTAAAATACTGTGTTTTAGGTGGTATAAAGCCTATATTTCTGGTGCCTGTGGGGTGACTAAAGTAGGGAAAATCTGTTATAAATCCTGTGTTTTAGGGTAGCACTGATAGAACCTGCAGTTTTGTTTAAAATACTGTGTTTTAGGTGGTATAGAGCCTATATTTCTGTCTTACCAGTATTCAGCCATTGTTTTCTGCTGATTAGGTGGAGAAGGGAGGGGTTCTGTTTTACTTCTAAGGTTAATTGCATTATCTTTGGGACATTGCTGAAACAAGGCTGCCCTGTGAACTTCTAAAAGCTAAGTTACTCACCATTTCATATTCTGCTCTTTTCACTGGTTTTCAGCATTATATCTGCTTAATTTATCTTCTCCTCCCTGTTTCTTACTAAAAAAAAATATAAAAAAGCACAAAAAAATCCTTCTCTTTCCTCTGTTAAATCTTATTTCCTCTTCCTGCAGTTTTGTTTAAAATACTGTGTTTTAGGTGGTATAGAGCCTATATTTCTGCCTTACTAGTAGTCTTACTTATAGTCCCACCAACCCCAGGGACCACTATTCATATATAGAGACCCATATAATCAGGACTTCACAACCAATCAAGATGACCTTTATTCTATGCAATCACTGTGGTGCTTTAATTCCAAGACATACTATTTGGAGGCTTAAGGCTTGCCCCATCTGTCTTCAACTTGCCAGTATTAAGGAGGAGCTCTGCAAACTTAAACAGGAATTGAATACAATTAAAGCAGCTTTCATCACTCCACAAAATCATACCAACTTACCACCTCTACCTCAAAGAATAAAACAGCCCAGGAATAAATGGGTCACAGTAGGCTCAGGAAGACTGCGACATATAACACAGAAACATCCACCTTCACTAATATTACCTCTACAGAATTCCTTCGCTCCACTAGTGCACTGTGATACTCAGGAAAACAGAAGGGAGGTGGGACTGGAACCAATGACGGAAACTCAAGAGAACAAGAGCACCCTAAGTACAAATAAAAAAGCCAAAAACAGAAAACTATTACTGTTGGGGGATTCCATCATCAGAGGCATTAACCTTGGAACACAGGGCGAGGAGTCCAAAATAGTGAAATGTCTTCCAGGATCCTCAGCTACCAGGAGTTCCAGGCAAATACTGACTATAATTAAGGAAGAAACTAAGGATTTTAACACTGATGTTGTTATCCATCTGGGAACAAATGACCTGGCCAACAACTCCACACTTGCAGCACAGAAAGCTTTTCGGGAGCTTGGTGAGGGCGTGAAACCTTTTGTAAAGACTTTAGCTTTTTCTGAGTTACTGCCTGCATATGGAAAAGGAGAGCAAAGAATGAAAAACACAGAGGACTTTAATAGATGGCTCAGAGCCTGGTGTCATCAAGAAGGCTTCAGGTACATAGGAGGATGGGGAAATACATGGAAGGACAAGAAGCTATATTGCACTGATGGGCTACATATTACTACAGCAGGAAAAAGAAACCTTGCAGAGAAATTTAGACAATATTTTTCCAGACATTTAAACTAGAAGGTGGGGGTGGTGTATGTACGAAGGACAATTATAGAGACCACCCCCGGCAAAAGAAAAGATGTGATAGTAGTAAAGGCTGCAACATAAGCAATATCAGCAACTCATTTCTTAGTATTGCAACGGAAAGTGAAACGACACAAAAATCCATACGAAAAAGGAGATTATCGCTGAAAAATAGCTGGAAAGCGATGACCACAAATGCTCGCAGTCTAAGCAACAAAGTTCATGATCTGCAAGCCCTGATATTAGAGGCAGATCTAGATATTGTTGCTATCACAGAGACATGGTTCAGTGAATCACATGGATGGGATGCAAACATACCGGGATATAATCTTTTTAGGAAGGACAGAGATGGTCATAAAGGTGGAGGAGTAGCTCTCTATGTAAAGATCAATATCCAAGCGACCGAAATGCAAGGGACCTGGGGAGAGGAAGAAGCGATATGGATTGCTCTGAAAAGAGAAGATGGAACTTCTATCTACGTGGGTGTAGTCTACAGACCTCCGACTCAATCGCAGCAAATTGATAAAGATCTGATTGTGGATATCCAAAAGTTTGGAAGGAAAGAGGAGGTTCTGCTGTTGGGAGATTTCAACCTGCCGGATGCGGACTGGAATGTTCCGTCTGCGGAATCGGAAAGAAGTAGGGAGATTGTGGATGCCTTTCAAGAGGCTCTGCTCAGACAAATGGTGACGGAACCCACAAGGGAAAAAGCGATATTGGATCTGGTCCTCACAAATGGAGAGAGTATCTCTAATGTTCGAGTGGGTGCTTACCTGGGTAGTAGCGATCATCAAACGGTTTGGTTTGATATAACGGCTAAAGTGGAGAGCGGCCGCACGATACTTAAAGTCCTAGATTTCAAACGTACGGACTTTAATGCAATGGGAAAGTACCTGAAGAAAGAGCTGTTAGGATGGGAGGACATAAGAGAAGTGGAAAGACAGTGGTCTAAGCTGAAAGGAGCGATAAAAATGGCTACGGACCTTTATGTGAAGAAAATCAATAGAATAAACATGAAAACCCTAATCAACAAGCAGGCACAGGTACCCCTCCCCCAAACCCCCCCCTACCCATCCCATTCCTAGTCCTCCAACAAGCCCAACCCACAACATCAGAACAGAGAATGGTAAGTAATGGAAAGCAAAGAACCAATGGAGATTATAATCCAAAACAACAAGTTAACAATTCAGTAGGCGGCTACAGGCCACCGGAGTCATAGTGGTCCAAAAAGGCTCCCAGGTGCGTTGAACGTTCCGGCCCAACAGAGAAGAAAAGTTGATAACATCTCTCCGCTCCCACATCGCAAGGGTGATCAAGCGACATCGCCAGAGGGAATAATCAGGCCCCTCCATGTCCAGCCACTTGAGCAGAATACACTTGAGAGCTACTACCACAGACCATCAAAGAAATGAAGCGGTCCCTGGTCTGCGAGGAGTAAAGTGAAGAGGAACACCAAAAAGTAATAGAGGGGAACGACGAATAACAATGTTCCATATGCGTTCAACAAAAAGAAAAATAGCTTCCCAAAAGGACTGGATGACAGGACAAGTCCAGAACACATGTCCCAGACCCGCTACAGGAACAGCGCAGCGAGGACAGGCAGAAGAAGCCCGGAACCCTAAAAGATGAGCTCGTTTAGGAGACACATACAAACGTAATACCAATTTATGGTGTTCCCAAAAAGTAGCATACTTGCGAAAAACAGGCAATCTGCGTATAGCACAAAGAATAACATCATCAGGCAATGGTACCGAAATATCTTGAGCCCAAGCATCCCTCAATCTAATATGGTCTAGCAAAGGGGACTCATACTTCAAATGTCTATGGTGAAATTTAAGGGGGACCGGGAGCTGAGATCCAAAGGTAAAAGCCATGGATAAAAGCTCCTGGCAAGAAGCCGTCAAATGGGCTGGTGGCAAAGATGAAATATAATGGTGAATTTGCAGATAAGCAAAGCCATCCGTTCGGGGAAGGCCAAATTCATGACAGAGCGTTTCAAAAGACTTGATTTTCCCTACATCATCCACCAATTGAAATAAATAATGAATCCCCCTGCTCCCCAATGAACAAAACTAGCCCCATCTACCCCCGGTAAAAAATTCCCATTAAAGCGTAAAGGCAAGAAAGGAGAAATAGTAGTACTAAGAGAGTGAAACTTACAAACCCACTGCCAAGCCTTCCTCAAAGGGTAGTGTAAAACTTTAACAGGAAGAGGCACAGGTTGAGTGGATGGCACAGAATGGAGATAAGCACTAAAGTGAGTCGTAGTGAAACAGGAAAGTTCTAAAGAGGTATTAGTAAAATGAGCCGTTCCTCGGAAAAAATCATTAATGTGACGCATACCACAACACACCGTCAAGTGGCGAAGATTCAACAAGCTAAACCCCCCCTGTACTACGGGGATGCTGCCCGACAGCAAGGCAGGCGAGCTCGTTTACCAACCCAGAGAAACCGCTAAGCGTGCCAATCTCTTTTCATCCTTAGCAGTCAAATAGAGCGGGAGCACCTGAAAAACATACAACCAGCAGGGAACAATAAGCATATTGTAAAGATTCACTCTACCCATAAGCGATAAAGGCAGCCTTTGCCATTAACTGTAAGCGAGCACTAAGAGCTGTAAACGACGGATCGACATTAGAATATAAACGCAAGAGATCTCGCGGAATAAGGATCCCCAGATATTTAAGTTCAGTCTCTGCCCAGCGTAGAGGGAAGGGACCGCTCCAAGCCGTACGGACCACCGGATAAGAGGGGAGAGCTATCGACTTATCAAGATTAAGCGATAGGCCAGAATAAAACCCATACTCAGAGAGAAGATCTAAGGCAGCGGGTAAAGAGTCTTGAGGGCGAGTGAGAATAAGAAACAAATCATCTGCGAAGCCAATGTCTTCAGGTCTACTCCCGCGACCCTAAGACCCCTGACGTCATCAAAGAGACGATTGCCCAATTATAATGACTGTGCATTGACAGTTCAGCAGCTTGTGAGTTCATTATTTTCTCTATTAGATTTCTGGATATCTTTCCCGAAATATCCAAACTCATACTTGGATGTCCTATTGAAATTGCCCCTCCATGAATCATTTTATCAAATAATTTGTATTCACTTTTTGGGATGTAGGCTACATTTTTCCATCACTTTTAAGGTTCTAACCCCCAAATCCTATATACAGCGCCTAAAGTTATGTGCATACATCAATGCGCTTAACTGATATATATGCATAGTTTAAATTGGAGTTAATTGAAAATTAGATGCATGGCAAAAAGTTCAAAGTGCACAGTGGGAATGGTTAGGGGCAGCTCATGGTCATGTGTTTGAGTTAGGTGTATGTTTTTGACTTAAGCGTCGTCATACACACAACTTAGGCGCAGGCATTTAGGCCAAGAAAACTCTTGTATAAATAGGTGTGCCTAAATGTTGGGATGCCTAGCGACATATAGGAAGGAGTGGTGTAGTGGTTAGAGCTACAGCTTCAGCCCCCTGAGATTGTGGAATCAAATCCCATGCTGCTCCTTGTGACCCTGGGCAAGTCACTCAATCCTCCATTGCCCCAGGTACATTAGATAGTGAGCCCACCGGAACAGTTAGAGAATATGCTCGAGTACTTGACTGTAAACGGCTTAGATAACTTTGATAGGCGGTATATAAATACCTAAAATAAATAAGCATGATTCTATACTATGTGCATAATTTTTTATAGAATTGTGCTTAAAGCTGCACTAGTTGGCACTGATTTTTTGGCAACACATATAGAATCTGGTCCTAAATGTCTTTGTGGGCAATGATATTTTATATTCATCTCTAGGATTCTGTGTTTTACCCACTGAAACACCTTTTTATAAAAATTCTGAGATGTAATATGTTGAGTATTTAAGGTTTTTTTGACAGAATTTATGAAGTAATTTTGAATTTGCATTTCCTAAGTCATTTTTTTTTTAATTAGAATTTTCCTGGAGCACCCTCCTAGAGCAGATAGCAGCTTTGATTATAGCAACATAGTAGATGACAGTAGATAAAATAAAGACCTATACAGTCTATCCAGTCTGCCCAACAACATAAATTCATATTTAAAGTTTACCAACAGGAAAACAAAGGACAACCTTTATACAAAGAGTCACACTTTTTTATTTTTATTGAAAATGTTTAAGACAAAGAATACAGCATTAAAAAGGCTCCTTCAACTCTCTAGAGGGGACAAGAGGCAAAAATCACAGTGCAAAGAAAACAACCATAAAACAATTAATCTGAAACAGTAAAAGAAATGAGTTTGAAAAGACTGTTCATCTTTCTTGAGCAAAGTATAAAAAACCAATTCATAAATAAAATATTTCAAGAGGGTAGTGTGGGGAAGACAAGGGAAGAAGAGGGAAGGAAAGGTGCAAGTCTTATCACATGAGCAGTGCATGCAGAGTGCACATGGCTTCAATATTCCTCAGCTTGCTTTTTCATGCAGGTCTCATGCACTCTGCCCACACAGAGAACCTTAATTCTTGGGGTTTTATATACAGTACTATATATACTCAGTCTCTGGAATTCTCTGGGACTGAGCAGTATCTTCAAAGGGGGTTTGACTGTCAATAGGGATTGTTACTTTCTGCAATCCAATATTTCCTGGTTGCTGCACCTTTGGGGAAGTTCATTAGCTAAGGATGTGGACAAGAATCTTTTTTGGCTAACTCCCAATTGCTCCCCTGATCCTATGCTAAGCAGGTACATTTTCTGCAGATAAAAGTCGCAGCCTGTAGAAAATGTAAGCTGCAAGAGGCAGATGAAATGGTGTTCATGGGACAGGGTTATTTGGTCAGAGCTGGCCAGATAAAGCTAGGTGGTTAATTAAAGGGATGCTTTTAAAGTTATTTGGATAAAGTTATCCAGTGACCCTTACTGGGATATATTCAGTTGTAGACTTACTCAAATAAGTCCCATTAAATACCCAGAAAAAGTGAGCTGGTAAGTGCCTAAGTTATGTCAGGCTCTAATTTACAGTACTGAAACACTGCCTGGGAGATTTGTGCTGGTATTGAGGAAACACTCTTAGTGAGGTCTCCTAACCCAGTTATGGCATTCAGCAATGTATTCCAAGATATACAGGATACACTTAAATGCTTTAAATGTTAAAATACTAATGCCAGAAATTAGAATGGCTCCTTTACAGAGACCAGCTCTGAATGTCTGCTGCTCCTGGATCTCTGGCTACCCTTCTACGGCATCTATAGACAATGCATAAAAGGAGATAACCAGTGAGGGCCATTTCCTGCTCAAAGCAGGACAGCACATAAGACAGTTTCTAACTGAGGTAATATTTAAAATCTTTTAAAAAGAAAATCAAAATGCCATCCTGCTGTAACATTAAGGAAAGAGCAGGTAGGACAATGGGAACAAGTAAAAACAGGACTGGAATATTTAAGAAACTTGTTATAAAAATCTGAGAGGCTATTCACTTATTGCTGCCCAAACTTCTAGCAGTTCTCACATCTGCTGTACAATTCTATATCCTGAGTATTCTGCTCAGAGAAAGGGAGTCCTGCTCAAAGCTTGGAATAGTCCAGAGGCAGATGTAAAAATCTTTGGATAGTGAAAGACTTGGTTTTAAAAAAGGAATGTGCCTATTTCTGGCCTAGAGAATAAGTAATGCCAGCCATCTCCCAGATTTACTGAATCCTTTGTGAGAACATTTCTTGAACTAGGATGGCAGCTTAGATTTTGAAGAGTAGAGAACAATGTATTTGGGTAAGGTGGTGGTCTATATAAATATTTTTTCTTCAGCACAATCCTCCTAGCACTTCTGTTGCATTTCTTATGGAAAACTTATTCTCAGAAGAGTAAGATTGAGCAAGATCCTATATTGTATTTCCCCTCTTATCTTAATTCTACTGTTATGTATTCTATTTTTTCCTTTTGTACTTTAGGTTTATACAGTATATTCATTTGTCTATTTCTTCCTCAGAGACTTTCTCCTTTTATTTTCCTGAAACATGCTGTAAACATTTTCTTATTTTGCTACGGATATAATCAAATATTAAATCAATAAATAGAAAAAAAAGGTCAGAAAAACTTGTAAATTTAGAATGCCAGCCACAAAGCTTTTCAGTGTTAAGAAACCCACTTGGGAATCATGGTGATCATGCTGATTGAGAAAGTTTGCATTTCAAACTGCAGCCCTTCAGCAGAGACTTGAATTGAATGAGAAACCAGAGACCAGCATGCTTTCTAGAAATGAAGCCTTTGGCACTTCAGAGGTAGTGAATAAAAGATTGCTGGACATTATGTCACCTGCCTACAATGTCTGATAATTCACTGACTAAGGCTCTCGAACAATGTTTCAGACTGCCCAGTTCAAGCAACTCACACATTCAAACACACAGTCTTCGGAGGAATACGATATAACCAGTAAAGTCATTCCCTCTTCTCTGAGATTGTTCAAGCCACTGCCTCCGCTCCCAGAAGTTACAAATCATTTCCTATATAAGTAGCCACCTGCTTGATCTCCAGTTAATATCACAACTTTCAGACAGTCCTTTTGATCGTCTCTACCAGGCTTTAATAAAAATAAAGGGTGGTTTCTACTAGAATTGAGGGTTTGCTAACTACAGAATTGGAGATGGTACACAGCTCTGTTGTTGGTGCTGAACCAGAGTCCCAGAGCAAAATTACCACCCGTTCCTCCCCATCCCAGGACTAAGCTACTTACCTTTGCTATAATTCTAGGTGGACATATGAGGGTGTAACAAAGCTCCATCTGTAGTCTACCTAATACACAACTGTTGCTAGCACCCCAACACATTCTGCAGCACATTCAAAAATCCCCAAACTATACTGCTTTTATATATCTTTATTCTCTATATCTTTAAACATCCCCACCTCCTCCTTTACCTATCTGATTACATGCCCAGCCTTTGCAGCTTGACCTTCTCTTTCCTGTGCCTGGTCTGCTTTGCAAAACTAGTACTTATAATCCATTACAAATAAGCAATTTAATATAATGTAAAACAAACCTTAAACTGCAGTGACTCATTGTTTAACCCCAGCACTTACTCATGTCTCCTCTAAACATTTGGACAATTGAGCATGCAGTCTATAAGAATTTACTTCGGACTTTAATTGAAGATAAGTACTATGCTCTTTTTGCAAATTTTCCTTGCTTGTCCAGCTTTTGCGACTTCTATTCGGCTTGGATGAACTCTGGCTGCTGTGCACCCTTGGGTCGGGGGGCAGAGACAGCCTGACACTGGATTTCTTTATCTTTTTTGCTTCACTATTAGCCCACGAGTGTAGTGTACTAATTTATATACACAAAATTTGGGGTTGTCTGAGAATGTTTCACATGCAATACCCTGTTGAGTGTATGACTGTGGCAGCTGAGCATTAGGGGCGGTGTTTCCCCATTTGCGGGCTGTGGGATTGAAGACTTCCCCATTCACACAAAAATTTAATTGTAATTTGTGTTAGGACTGTCTCTCCCCCCCTTACCTGATTGTGCGAGGGGAGACTCTTTTTTTCCTCTGAACATTCAGCATTAGAACTCAGGTCCTTCCCTCAATACCTACTCCTTTCCAGGCAGCTTCTGCCCATGTTCTCTTGCACAGAGAAGGCTGCTGGGGGTTTTTAAATAGCTATGAAAGCTCAAGTATTTTAAAGTTTCAAGTTTTCTCCTTTAAAAAAAATAACAGACCACACATAGCAGCCTTCTGTCAGTAGCACAAAAGTGGAATGGAAGGTATACAATGGTGCATGTCTGTAGCTGGAGCTTATTTTGCTGTTCAGGAAGGACTTTATGGTTTCTTACAGAAACACCCTCCCTCTGAATCATATACACTACAAAGCTAGTTAGAAATCTAAATCTAGATGACCAAAGGAGGACTTTGATATATGGATGCAAATTATAAGGAAGGAGAACATTAACTTGCAAGCAGTTTTACCTGTAATTCCTGTACTCTCTTGTTGCAGATGAAAATAACTATATTTGAAAAATCTCCTCACGAACATACCTGAATTTGTTGATCTCATATCTGAGACTAACATTGTCAAGCATAAATGGTTGCGAGGTCCCTGTGACTTCCTAGCAAGATCGAATGGGAGAGGCAAATCTGCCCGAAGACTTGTTTTGGAAATTTAGAACCCCCCCCCCCCCAAATCCACTCATGTTACAAAAAATGGACTACCATTAAAATATGATCTGAATGGATGAATGCTCATGCACTGAAGTGGCAACAATTTCTTCTCATGTGCCTTTCTAAAATTTTCCAAAGTTTCTTTAAAATGAAAAATCCCAATAGAAGAGCTAAAGCAACCTGATAGAAGAATGTAGATATATGTTGTACCAGTAGCAGATACTATCCCTAGGTCATGGAGTCTAACTGTTACAGTTATGGAGTGCAAAGTGACAGTAGAGCAGGTCTTATGCAAGACATACATCAACTTTATCCTTTTGCAACATGAAGGTCTCGTGATGCTAGTGACAAATTCAAACACTAATAATGGTAAAGAGAGTGCGTTCTGTATGGAGAGGCTGATTGCTTTAACTTTTAAAAATAAAAGCAGGGTGTTTTCTCCTGTAGTCTGCATGCTTTGAACTGTCTCTTTCAGAGAGAGTCCTAGTGTTTCATGATTGTCTTGCATGGGAAACATATCAGGGAGCAAAGTAAAAAAACAAAAAACCCCAAGAAGGATGCTAAAACTAAAGACGGAAGACAAACATTAATAAATAAAAATAAAACTTTCAAAAGATCTGTACTCAAATACAGAAAAATCTAACTGAGGATTTTGAGTGTATATGTGACTGGAACCAAAATAAGGTTTCTTGTTCATTTCTGAGGTCCTGACCAGAAGGAGGACCCCCCCATCCCTGCAGGAGGGACTTCTGGTACTGAAGGATTCCTGGGTCTTTTCCTCCAACATTCACCGCAGGGAGTGCTCAAAGGCAGAAACATTAAACCCAGGAGATAATTTAAGTTTTGTTTTAATTAAAAGTATCTAGATGTCCAGCAGGTTAGTTTTACAGGGCCAAGGAGGATTTCTGTTGAAAAGATCTTTCTCCCTGAATCATGGTGGAATTAGAGGCTTCCTGCAGCAGTGAGTGGAGTGGCCCAGCTTCTCCATTTGTCTGGAAAGCTGAAGACCTTTCCAATTGAAGCTATGCAACACGCCATTAGAGTTTTTTATCCATTCGCCGTTCAACCGCTTGCAGTAAGAGTTCAGAGTACTGCTGCAGCAGGGCCAGAGTCTTCTCATCCCCTAGATGCTTGGCATTGGGCAGGATGGCTCTGCTGCTTTCAGCCTTCAGCTGTTCTAGTACCATATCATCGGACTTCTCCAGGTCACCATCTGCCCTGCACAGCTGATTTCCAGCCTCCTTCAAGGACTCCAATTCCTTCTTTACAAAGCAAAACGTTTCATTCAGAAGACCCACCATTTTGCCTTTGTCAGCCAAAGATTCACTGCCATATCCTGCTGTGACCTAGAAGAGAACCAGTGAATGACATGAACTCAGATTGAGTGGAGGGATCCCAAGGAAAACAAAATACTACAGTTTGACATCGTGGGAGTAATTCTCTATAGATCACCTAAAGTAAGGTGTTGGGATAACGTGCACAAAGCACAAATTCTTTAGCAGCAGTTGTTTGTGCAATTGCCACTGAATACTAAGGAAGTCCACATTTACACACCTAATTTAGACTTGAGTACTGACTCTAGCTCAGTGGTTGGTAGTTAGACACATCAATACTAGCATTTCATAACCCAATTCTGCTGCGAAAGGCTGGCAGAAAGTTGCTGCATGGGTAAGAGAGACTGGCTACCCTCTTGTTTCAATCCCCTTCCCTCGATCCCTCCCTCTTATGGGTTTTTTCATCTCGATGTACTTATTCACTTACCAGTTCCCACCTCTTCCTTTTTTGGTTCCAGTAAGTCAGTTTTTATTTTCTGCTTTCCAATTTTCTTTTTAATTTTCTTTCTTTCTTTTTTTTTTTTATATAACATTTGAGAATTAACCGTTTAGGTATATATTTGATAAACGGCATATCAAAGATTAAATAAACTTGGAAACTTGGTAATGGGGAAAGAGGCTGGGACTGTAGCTGTGACGCAGCAGTAGAGGGGGCTAAGAGAAGATGAAGGTGATTAAAAAGGGTTCACGGAAGTTTCGCCCCCCACATTTCGCCCCCAGCAATTCGCCCCTCACATTTCGCCCCCAGGTATTTTTCGCCCCCACACATTTCGCCCCCACACATTTCGCCCCCCGGATGTTTCGCCCCCACACATTTCGCCCCCGCACATTTCGCCCCTGCCTTTGAGGGGAAAAAGAAATCCGTCTCGGAGCGCGCCTGACTCGGAGCGCGCCTGACTTTTCTTTTTCAGGCGCTGCTGATGTGGAGCGTACGCCGCGCGCCTCCGACGAGCCGCAGGTCCGCCGAAAGGGAACATGAGCTTAGTTGCTGCCGTCTCACCTGTTTCACTGCCTGGGCCCCTCCGCGATCCCCGGTGGGGTGGGGGCTTTCTTGTGTGCTTTGCCTGCCATGGACGGCGGTGCGGGAGGGAGTGGGTGTTGTCATGGACGGCGGTGCTGCCAGCCCACAGCCAGCACCGGCTCCTTTCAAGCAGCTGAAGCAATGGCCAAAAGGCCACTTGGCCACCGCTACCCCCAAAGAGAGGAGGAGAAGAAAACGCACCTCCTTCCTGCCCTTTTCACCTGGGCTGCGAAGTGAATGAAGTTAGGGTCAGAAAAGCCAAGACTTCCCCAGATTTAAGAGCGAAAAGTTAGGGGAGGAGACGGGGAAAACCAAAGCGACTTTTCTTTGGAAACATTTCGTGAGGGTCTATGTGGAAAACGAAGTGAGCGGCGGTGCCCCCCCCCCCCCTCTCCCTCCTCCAACTCTGGCATTGGGACATGAGCTGTCAAGAGAAAGAGGCCTCGGGGGTCAAATCACAGAACCCGGGCCAACTTTAGGCCCGGAGCGAAGGCTAAGAGTTGTTCCCACGGGAGGAAGGACAGACTTGGAAGAGGAGAGAGAGAAGCCTGAAACCCTCCCCGTCACTCCAGCTCACCTCGTGGAAAACGAAGTGAGCGGCGGTGCCCCCCCCCCCCCTCTCCCTCCTCCAACTCTGGCATTGGGACATGAGCTGTCAAGAGAAAGAGGCCTCGGGGGTCAAATCACAGAACCCAGGGCTGGCCGAAATCAGCCTGTTTACGGCACTGCCTCTGCTCACAGGCTGCCACTACTGCTTCGGGTAAGTGAGATTGTCAGGATCGGCGGCCGCTGCTGCTTCAGAGTGCTGGAACCATAAGTGGGGAGGGGAGGAGAGAAAGTGACCCATACCAGAAAAGAGGGTGGGAAGGAACAGATGCTGGACCTACAATTGGGGGTGGGGTAGGGGAAAGATAAAGAGAGGAAAAGAATGACTCAGACCAGAAAGGGGAGGTGGGAAGGGATACAAAGTTAGAGTGAGAGAGAGAGAACGGAGGAACGCTCAGGGGCGAAATGTGCAGTACACATAATCCAACGCTCAGGGGCGAAATGTGCGGGGGCGAAATGTGCGGGGGCGAAATGTGCGGGGGCGAAACATCCGGGGGGCGAAATGTGCGGGGGCGAAATGTGTGGGGGCGAAACATCCGGGGGGCGAAATGTGCGGGGGCGAAATGTGAGGGGCGAATTGCTGGGGGCGAAATGTGGGGGGCGAACCTTCCGGATCCCATTAAAAAGGGTTACTGGCAAGGAGAATTATAGTCATTGGTGTTGATTTCTAGAGAAATGGCACCTAATGCCAAATGTGCTTAACGGTGAACTTCTGGTTCCACAGCAATTAAGAAGCAATACTGTTGTCATTTTCTGGACTCACTAAATAATGGAATCGGTAAGATAAGAATCAGGGCACTATTTTATCAAGAACATTATTTATTACTGGTACAATCCACTGTGTTGATCCAGTTGGACTACTGTAATTCTATTTATTTGGGTATTAAACAGGGCAGTTTAGAACGTCTCCAGTTAATACAGAATACAGCGGCCAAACTTATTTTTGGAAAGAGAACGTACGACCATGTTTCCCCATTGCTGAGAAAACTCCACTGGCTTCCAATCCATCATAGGATACAGTTCAAGTGTGCATGTGTGGTTTTCAAAATCCTTTATGGAATATTTGACTCTTTGATTCCCCTCAGCGGGAATTCATTTAGATCCTGCTATTTAAGAATTACAACAATTCACAAATTAACATTTCCTTCTCTGAAAGGTATTAAATGCACTGGGAAGCTTAGTAAATCTTTTACTTTTAAATTGGTGAGAATTTGGAATGGACTTCCAGATTCTCTAAGACTGGTGGCTCAATTATTTCAATTTTGAAAAAGTTTAAAAACCTGGTTGTTTTCACAATAGTTAATTTGATTTTAGCTGTCATATAGTAATTTTAAGCAATTCAACATACTTTTTTCTAACTTTTTCCATCCATCTAATCTAACCAATTTCTGTTTTTATCCCACAGTTTTTACTTATTGTTTCATTTTTTAAAGAACTGTAAACCAAGTCGAGCTCCTTAGGGAGTAGATTCGGTATATAAAATGAAGATTAGATTAGATTAGAATCGATGCTACTTACCATATGGTATAAGCTCATGGCCCGTCGTAGACTGTCTTCTAGCTCAGATGTGATGAGCTGACATTGTTCCAGGCTGACTGCAGAGTCCATAGAGGAGAAAGGAGAAATGAAAGAACAGCAATTGGTGAGATTCATGCTTGGTCATATAGTACATAGATAAGTGATAACATAAAGGGCCTTTCATCAAAAGTAAATGTCTTCACTATCACATCTCATTTGTCTGTAGTGGGTAATTTTACATGCATAAAAGGACTCTTGCACTAAAAAATCTCCCATACATATTTTTATGCAGAGCAGACCACACTTAGGTGTTTGCAGGGCCTACTTTGGGTGGTGTTACAATGTATAAAATATGCAGTACTTGCTTCAGACCATTTGGATCTAGCTCACACCTTTTTCTAGTAAGTAGGCAAGTTACATTCAGGTTCAGTAGGTATTTCACTGCCTCCAGAGAACTTAAAGTTGTACCTGAAGTAATTGAGGGTTAAGTGACTTGCCCATGATCACAAGGAGTCATACTGGCTTCCCTTGTTCTCAGCCTGCTGTTTAACCATCAGACTACTCCATTGCTCCATTTGTGTGCTATTGGGGTTGGTTAGCTAGGAGGGTGGGTGGGTCAATAGAGTGGGCAGACTTGATGGGCCTTGGCCCTTTTCTGCCATCACTTTTCTATGTTTCTATGTTCTGCCTGCCTACTTAATAAACATACCTAGGGTTCTTATGTTACCTGTAAAAAATAGATACCCTGTTAAGAAACTACCCCTTCATACTGGGTAGGGAAAAATGAGTTAAGAAAACCGAGTGACCATTTATTCACTGCAGCTCTTTAAGAGAAATGGAGTGAGGGGGAGAGGGCTCACAGGTAAAAGGAAAAAAAAAAGAATAACCCTCAATATATCTAGATAGATATTAAAACGTACATGCACACATTATATATATATATACACACACACACAGATATATGTAGATAGATAGATAGATACATACATACATACAAAGAGAGAATGAGAATTATTGCTATAGTGTACTAGCCCCTACTCTATAGTTTATCCTTAGAAATCAGAACTATAATTGCTTGCAAAGCATTCATAATCTCCTTGAAAACCTATTACTTTGGCTAAGCCTTTCCCCCTCTTTAGATCAGTCTCCAACTCTCATATTATTCTTCTGGCTTATTTTTTCTCTGTCCTAACCAATGCCCTTTTAACCCATTGTTATTTTGTGATACAGCTCCCCCTTCTTGCCTCACCCATTTGTATTCAGCCTGGCTGGGCTTTTTCCTATCTCTCCCTTGCTCATGGTAGTATGAAGTTCTAAGCATTATGACATTGATACCCTTGCCCTAAGTTCCTTATTCTAATTGTGCTGTCTCAATTGTGATCTTTTCCATGGAAAAAGAGATTAAGGCCCAGATTCTCAAAACTTTAAAGCCGTTGCTAAACTGTTTTCCGGCAGTTTAGCCTGTACGCAGTTTAGCAGCGGATTATCAAAAGGGATTATCTCTGTCTTTAGCGAAGTTTCTAGCAGTCTCCGACATTGATATGCAAATGGGCTCTTCAACATTGCAATGAACCCGCCGGTGGATTCTTAAAAAATGCTGAGCCATTTTGAAAAAGTGGCATCGGCTTTTTGGCGACAAAAATAAGCAGGGATGCTGGTGTCAGAGACTACTAGAAAGCCCTGTGTTGTGATGCAACAGGAGAGATGCCATTCTCTCCGCTGCTTCACAAAACCCCTTCCTTGCAGCGGCGGCAAACAACACCCCCCTTGCAGGAGAGATGCCCACTCTCTCCTGCTGCAATAGAATCCCTGCCACGATCAGGTCTTGCAGCAGGAGAGATGCCCACTCTCTTCTGCTGCACTAAAATTCCCACCGCAACTACCCTGCCATGACCTGATCTGACCACCCCCCTCCCCCGCAGCAGGAGAGATGCCCACTCCCCTCTCTACTTTCAAGTAAACTCTCTTCCTTGTCTCCATTGCCACCCTCCCCTTTATCTCAAAATAGATCCAGAGGGACATGGACACCCTCCTCCCAGCTGCTGCATCGTCTAAAATGGGATGCATCTTGGGATGCACCAGGGAGGGGCCTTGATGCTCTGATTGGTCCAGGTTGTTTAAGGCCCCTCCCATAAGAGGGGCCTTAAACAACCTGGGCCAATCAGAGCCTCAGGCCCCTCCCTGGATGCATTAGGAAGGGTCCTAATGCTCTGATTGGCCTGGACACCCCATAGGAGGGGGCCTTAGGTGTTCAAGCCAATCAGAGCCTTAGGACCCTTCCCGGTGCATCCCAAGATGTACTGGGGAGGGGAATTCCCATTTTAGACAGCGCAGCAGCTGGGAGGAGGGTATATGTCCCTCCAGATCTATTTTGAAGTGGGGGCGGTGGAGATGGGGGAGGGGTATCACTTGAAAGGGGAGTGTGGACATCTCTTCCACTGCAGGGGGGTGGTTGGGTCACGGCAGGGATTTTAGTGCAGCAGGAGAGAGTTGGCAGCTCTCCTGCTGCAGGGTTACGGCCAGGATTTTAGGGCAGTGGGACATTGTGGGCATCTCTCCTGCTGTTGTGTTTTTGGTTTGGTTTTTTTACAGCATTGACAACATTTATTTTGCACATGTGCCCATTGCTATCACCAGCGATGGGCACATGCAAATTTAGCGAATCTTCACTGTTGTCCACCAACCTCATTTGCATGCGTGATTTTTTGAGAATGTCTTGTTTTTTTAGATTTGCTATCAAAACGGCTGCGCTAGCAGACCGTTGCTTTTTAATGCAGATTTTTGAGAATCCTGGCCTAAGTTCTTACCTTGCTAATATCTTTTTTAGTAGATAGGTGTGTCATTCTGGATGAGCGGGTTATATCCTAGTGCTCATGAGCCTTGCAGAAGGAATTCACACCAGATTTTTTTCTGAATTCCTCCTACTTTACAGAGGGCTCTGCTGCTCCCTAGAGATAGTTCTAAAGCAGGCAAGCACTCTTTCTAGAACAGATGTGAAGCAGCGGTATGGGAAAACTCCCTGAAGAACAATTCTGTTCCGCTCTGAAATTATAACAAGCACTGAACAATCAAAACAGTGAAACTATGCCAGAAACATTAACGGAGCTCAAATACCATATTTCCCCAGCTTGCAACACTGAGGACAGAAAGGCAGAGTCCTCCCTTGCTTCCATTTCCACTCTGTAAAAGTTGGTAAATGTATGTAGAGTGGACCAAGTCGCTGCCCTACTCCTTGGGGGAGACTGCCCTAGCTTTGGTTCATGACAAAGCCACACTTCTAGTCAAATGCACCTTTATGGAAACAGGGGACTGTTTCCAACAAATAATGTATGCTGACGAAATGGCCCTACGGGTTCATCTGCAAATTGTGGCCTTGGAAGCTGGTGAAGAGCGCCTACTGGATTGGTCAGCGTAGAAAGATGGTCAGATAGCCTGAATTCATTGGTGACCGAGATATCACAGAAGCACCCTCTTAACATCCAACTTCTTCAGAATCCAGTCCTTTTTCCTGGAACCTGTGGATTGGAAAGCTGGCAATCTGATTTCCTGATTGACTTGGAATGCTGAAATCACCTTTGGTAGAAAGGAAGGAATGGTGCACAAAGACTCCAGCTTCAGTGAATGTAAGGAAAGGCTCTCTGCAAGAAAGAGCCTGTAATTCCGAGACCCAGCAGTCTGAGGATATTTGAGCCCAGGGCTGCAGAAAGTCCAAGAGTCATCCAGACCTGGCATCATTGTTTATTTTTGGAAGATGATGTAGGACGGGAACTGGAAGCCTGGTTGTGTCTGGATCTGACAGATCTCTATCTGGATCTGACAGACCTCTATCTGTATCCCTGGAAGGATCTCTGGGAAGTGGCTCCTGAGTACTGCTGAGACTGCCTGAAGCCACAAAAATTAGAGTGCCCTGAGCCTCTAGAAGATCTGATCTGCTGTCGGGCAAAGATTTCAGATGACGATCTGCTACGCTGATCATGAGATCGTCCAGTCCTTTCATGAACAACATTTGCCCTTTGAAAGGAGGTCTGTTGAGAGTAGCTTTGGAGGTAGAGTCACCAGCCCATTTCCTGATCCAGAACATCCTGCAGGGGACAAACAACATAAGCAACAGGAACTACAACAGGGAAGTACTGAAGGACCAGTTCAGGATGCTAGGAAGGAAGCTGAAGACCAGAATGCAGAGGGTAGCATTCTCGGAGATCCTGCTGGTACCCAGCACCAACGAGAAGAGGCAGATGGAGCTGCAAGCAGTCAACGCGTGGGATGCGGTGCTGGTGTGAGGAGGAAGGATTCCACTTTGTGCGCAACTGGATGACATTCTGAGGGAAGAGCAAGCTATTCAGGAAGGATGGACTCCACCTCAGCGGAGGCAGAACGAAGCTACTTACAGGCAACATCAAGAGAGAAATTGAGAAGTTTTTAAACTAAGAAGAAGGGGAAAGCCGACAGTCGACCGAGAGTCGATGGTTCGGGAACCGGTATACCCAGAGGATACCATATAGAAAGACAGCAGGGAAGACTCACTGGATCATAGGCAAGACAGAAATCCTGATGGATCGAAAGGGACACAAGAGGGAAGGAAATGCAAGAAAGTAATAGGCCGCAAACTCAAGTGTATGTACTCGAATGCAAGGAGCCTAAAGAATAAGATGGGTGAATTAGAAGCTATGGCACAAAAAGATAACCTTGACATCATCGGCATCACAGAAACAAGGTGGAATGAGGAAAACGTCTGGGACACTGTGCTACCCGGACAGAGTGGCTCAAAAAGGTGGGGGCATTGCCCTATACGTCAAAGAGGGAATTGAGTCTACCGGAGAGAACATGAAGAATAAGTTAGAGTCTCTATAGGTCAAAATTCTGGGATCAAATGGAACGGAAACGAAGATTGGCATCTACAACCGACCCCCAGGGCAGTCCGAAGAAATTGATGGCGAAATGACGAACAAGATCAAATGCAACTGCAAGGGAGACAATGCAGTTATCAATTATCCGGAGATAGACTGGAACCTAGGCACCTCTGGCTGCAGTAGGGAGACCAATTTCCTGGATGCTTTAGGCGATTGCTTCTTGGAACAATTTGTCAAGGAAAATACGAGAGGAAATGCAATTCTGGACTTAATACTAAATGGACTACGAGGACCAGCGCAAGGTGTAGAAGTAGAGGGGACGATGGGTACCAGTGATCACAATATGATCCGCTTCGAACTGGACACGGGCGAATCATCGATCCAGAACAACGGGCATGGTGCTGAACTTCTGAAAAGGGAATTACAAAGGGATGAGACTCATGGTGGGGAAGAAGATTAAGAAAAGGATAAGCACTGTAAAGACGCTAGAACAAGCATGGTCCCTTTTTAAGGACACAGTCACCGAGGCACAAAATCTATATATACCGCCTATCGACAAGGAATCCAAGAGGAAAAAGAACAAGGAACCGGTGTGGCTCATTGTAACAGTGAAGCGATCAGAGACAAGAAGACTTCGTTTTAGGAATGGAAAAGGTTGAAAACAGATGAAAACTGGAAAAAGCACAAACCAGCATCAAAGCAGGTGCCATAAGGCAGTAAGAAGGGCCAAAAGATAGCCAAGGAAGCAAAAAACTTCAAGCCGTTCTTTCGATATATTAAAGGGAAATGACCCGCGAAGTAAGCGGTGGGGCCGTTGGATGACCATGGAATAAAGGGAGTGCTAAAGGAGGACAAAGCAATCACCAACAAACTGAACACATTTTTTGCGTCTGTGTTTACCAAAGAGGATATACACAACATACCGGAAGCCTACAGGCTATACGCGGGAAACAAAGACGGGAAACTGGCAGGGTAGATGGTCAGTCTAGAAGAGGTATGCAGACAGATTGATAGGCTTAAAAATGATAAATCCCCGGGACCAGATGGCATCCATCCGAGGGTAATCAAGGAATTGAAAGGGGCTATAGCTGAACTGCTTCAACTAATAACCAATCTATCGATCAAATCAGGAAGGACTCCAGAAGATTGGAAGGTGGTGAATGTTACACCGATCTTCAAGAAAGGTTCAAGGGGAGATCTGGGAAACTATAGACTGGTGAGTCTGACCTTGGTACCGGGAAAGATGGTAGAGGCACTGATAAATGACCGTGTCATTGAGCACCTTGACGAACACAATCTGATGAGGACCAGTCAGCACGGCTTCAGCAAAGGAAGATCTTGCTTGACGAACTTGCTGCACTTCGAGGGAGTAAACAGGCAGATAGACAAAGATAGACATTGTATATCTGGATTTTCAGAAGGTGTTCGACAAGGTTTCACATGAATGATTACTTTGAAAAACTGCGAGCCATGGAATCAAGGGTAAAATATTCACGTGGATTAAAAACTGGCTGGTGGGAGTAAATGGACAATACTCAGACTGGAAAAGCATCACCAGTGGAGTGCCGCAGGGTTCAGTGTTTGGGCCCGTGCTCTTCAAAATATTTATAAACAATCTAGAAATTGGCCCGACGAGCGAGGTGATTAAATTTGCAGACGATACTAAGTTATTCAGAGTAGTGAAGATGCAGAATTGCGAAGATCTGCAACATGACATAAACACGCTTGAGAAATGGGCTACAACATGGCAAATGAGGTTCAATGTGGATAAGTGTAAGGTGATGCATGTCAGTAACAAAACTCTTATACACGAATACAGGATGTCCAGGGCGGTACTTGGAAAGACCCCCCAGGAAAGAGACTAGGGAGTACTGGTTGACAAGGCGATGAAGCTGTCTGCGCAATGCACAGCAGCGGCGGCAAAAAGGGCAAACAAAATGCTAGGAATGATTAAAAAAGAGATCACAAACAGATCGGAGAAGATTATCATGCCGCTGTACCGGGCCATGGTACGCCCTTCACCTGGAATACTGAGTCCAGCACTGGTCACCGTAGATGAAGAAGGACACGGTACTACTCAAAAGGGTCCAGAGAAGAGCAACTAAAATGGTTAAGGGGCTGGAGGAGTTGCTGTACAGCGAGAGATTAGAGAAACTGGGCCTCTTCTTCCTTGAAAAGAGGAGACAGAGGGGACATGATTGAAACATTCAAGATACTGAAGGGAATAGACTTAGTAGATAAAGACAGGTTGTTCACCCACTCCAAGGTAGGGAGAACAAGAGGGCGCTCTCTAAAGTTAAAAGGGGATAGATTCCGTATAGATGTAAGGAAGTTTTTCTTCACCCAGAGAGTGGTGGAAATCTGGAACGCTCTTCCAGATGCTGTTATAGGGGAAAACACCCTCCAGGGATTCAAGACAAAGTTAGACAAGTTCCTGGTGAACCGGAACGTACACAGGTAGGGCTGGTCTCAGTTAGGGCACTGGTCTTTGACCTAGGGGCCGCCGTGGGAGCGGACTGCTGGGCACAATGGACCTCTGGTCTGACCCAGCAGCGACAATTCTTATGTTCTTAAGCCAAAGCTTTGCTCATGACTCTAATGATGTTGTACAGAGTATCTGCTATATAATCCATTCCTGCTTGTAGGAGCTGGGGTGAAGACTCATTGCTCCTGCGCTCAAGACTCCTTAACCTGGTATGACAGGCATGTGTCACAAAGGATGCCACTGGGGCTGCTTTGATTCCTAAAGCCAAAGCCTTGAACAGCCTCTTGAGAACCATATCCACTCTGCGATCCTGCATATTCTTTAACACCATGCCTCGCTCGCTTGGCAGAGAGGTGCGCTTTGTAACCTGCACTACCAAAGAATTCACCTTGGGCTGAGCAAACAGCTGGTGACACTCTGGAGCTATCGGAATCAGCTGAGCAATAGTCATGGCAACTTTAAGAGACTGTTCCGGAGCATCCCAATGCTCAGGATCTAACATACCTGACTGCGACCTGGCATTACCTGACAGGGAGGGTGCATCTTGAGACAGCAATGATCAATTAGTTTAATATTAAAAGTTAAAATTTAATAGTTTAGATTTATAATTGGAAATTTAAAGTATATATTTAATACACTTGATAAATTTATAATTAAATAATTTATGAATTAAATAATTATTTTAATATTAAGCTAGTTCTGTTAGGATGTCACTTTATATTAAATTAAATTATTTATTAAGGGATTCATGTGTTTTCTGTAGATGTTGGTGCTTATAACTAAGGAGGCATAGCCCCTGATGAAACTAGAAGTGAAACGGTTGGGCAGCCATCGGGCGCAAAGATAACTGCCTTTCCTTTGCAGCACTATAGAACACTTTTACAGCACTGTATGCACTTTATAATTTATGCAGAGCCTGTTGAAAATTAACAAAAATATTTATTGCATATGCTATTTGCTAAGACCAATGATGCAAACACCACCCCAGTAAGGGCACGAATAAAATTAGAAGTAGTGTCTTGGGTGTTTGAGGTCTAGCAAGAAATCCACTTGTTGTAGATTTGTCCTCACTATCTGGTATTTATATCAATTGGACATTTCTTTAAGTTTCCTTATCTAGTTGATTTGTACATACTAAGAGACCCATCATCATCCGAATCTCCCTCAGAAAGTTCCCCTAGAGCCTGGCCAGCTGCAGCCCCTGCCTCCTCGTGTGCTGTCTGAAGCGCTGTCAGACTTCCTCTTGGAAGATCAGCTATCCTGAAAGGCTCTCCACATCAAATTAACAAATTCCCACAAAAATGCCATACTAGGCAGTGGTGAGTCTCCTGTAGAGGACTCCAGCTTGCATCTCTTGGGCTCCGTGCTTTGCGCTTAGGATGACCACCATTCCGTGGCCCAGAAAGGAAAACTGCCCCAACCAAAGGGCTTCCTACCTGTTCTTCAGCCCAAGAGAGCAAAGGGGAGGCTAAGCCGGCTGCTCCTGTCCTTCCTTCAAGTGCTGTGCAACATGTGGTGCAGAGGCTTTTTGGGCACCCACCCATCTAGCGCCAACCTGGCATGAATTAGGGTCAAAAGAGTCTGAGGCAAAACGAGATGATGTGCAGCTTCTGGATAACTTTGAAAAAAAACCAAAACATTAGGAAAACCAAGATGGCCACTGCGGCAGTGTTTTGGCCCGAAAAAAAAAAAATCATCAAAAACAGCAAAGAAAAACAAAACTAAAAAACTAGTGATTTTAGGATTTTAGAGAGAAATGGTGTGACAGGATTTTAGAGGAGGGAACAGGCAGAAACCTTCAAAAACACCATTTGCAGACCCCCTCCCCTGATTTTCTTCATAGGCTGTTAACAGCCTTACTCATTGTGACCTTTGCTGGGAATGTGCTGCAGCCTGCCTCAGCTCCAAAAATAGCTGAATCTTGGAGAAGAAATCACTGCCTCAAACAAAACATCCTTCCAGCGCAGAATTCTTGGGCAGCCAGTCAGACTGAGCTTCCAACCCCTGTGGACCACGAATGCGCAAAAAAGAGGGGGGGGGAGAGAGAGAACACAGCTGGCACCCTGCAAGATCCCGCTGATCCCCCTACAGATGCCTAACAGCTTGTGCTCAAATCCCTGCAAGCAGTAAGTGAGCAATGCTACCAGGGGATGGTCCAGAGCTCCAAAAACGCTTCTGCAGGCTGGTTAACAATACCACAAGGGATTGGCCTGTCAGCTATGGACCTCAGTCTGCTTCTCCTCCACACGGGCAGAGCTGGACCCTTGACTAGGGGAATTCTAAGCACCAAAAACCAACCAAAAATAAAGAAACAAGCAGAGCAGTTCAGAAACATGCCTTTAGGCTCACATGCACAAGGAAAAAACTGTAGGGGGCAGCAGAGCTTTCTGTGAAGTAAGAGGGATTCAGAAAAAATCCGGAGCCTTCGGTAAGGTTTGCGAGCACTAGAATATAACCTGCTCATCCAGAATAACACACCTATTGCATTAGAATTTTCAATTTAGCTTTTGTAAACTGTTTCCATTGTTTCGAGTACAAAATAAGTACCTGTATAAATGTAAACCACTTTGAATGTGTAACCACAAAAAGGTGGTATACAAGTCCCAACCCCCTTTCCTTTTTCCTTGGGCTGCTTCATAACTGTTATATTAAATAAATATGAGCTATGAATTATATAATAAATTAGATATCATTTATATACATCTCTAGATATGGATTTCTTCCCAAATGACCCCCCATATTGGCAAAGAGCTGCCACAAAAAAGTTCCTTTCTCAGGCTGGATGCTTCAGTATCAGACAGCCTCTCAGCAAGCACATCATCTTTCTTTCAGTTATACCCTGCAGAACTTGCCATTTCATGCTTAAGAGCAAATGGCACTGTCATCCAGCTAAGGGAAAGTCCACCTTAATTTTATAACAAATTTAAATGCTTTCCATTCCTGCCTCCTCACTAACATAAGATGACTTGATCATTTTGAACAGAGCTGGCTTTCACTCTAACAGCTACAACAAATTCCTGTCCTTAAGTCAGCATTACAATATAACTAGATAAATTCTGCATGTTTCAGCTATGTCAGCATGAAAAAACTTAAGTGTCTTCAGCTATTAGTAATGTGTTTAATGGCTGAGTAACAAGGCCTGCAGTGCTTTAATTATAAAAATCACAAACATATTAAACAAATTTGCTTGGTTCATTCAGCTCTAAACTCACAATTTCAAATCTTACTTTAGAGGTCAAAATTCAAACTAGTCAGCTTCAAGATTTAGATCAGCCGAGTTGCAGTGGCCACTTCCTTTATGGCACATGTCTGTCATTCCAGCCAGAGCAATGTGTCCTCTGTGGAGGTGCATGCCTATCCTCCGCTGGTGTTGTTGGTGTGGCTGCAGTGCCGGGCGCCCTTTATGATCTCATTCGAGTTCTTAGTACATTCTCTGCTGGTGCAGTGTCTGAGCGCTGAACTCCTTGGATCCATATTTTAATGAGGTTGCTGCCTCATGAATCACCTTCAGCGGCCGCCTTTTTATGGGCCAGAGTCTTGTTGGTATAGGTCTGGCTGACCTCTACTCAGCTGTTGTAAACACCGTCCTATGTTGCTCCCTGTGATCCAGTTTCACTGGATGTCTGGAGGGGACCATCGTCCTCTTTATTCCTCCCACAGGGGTCATCAGGAATACTAAGGTTTTTCCTCCTAAAAACATTCCCAGGGCTACGCCCACTTGCCATGGTTCCAATTCCAGACATCCTCAGATTCATGTGCAGTGGCTCTGCCTCACAACAACAACAAAAAAAAAGAGAAAGCGCCAATGTCACCAGGGATTGAGCAAGCTGTCTTCTACAGTTTTGTTAGGAGTGGACTCAACTTTCATCAGTCATTTGTTAGTCCTCCTTTGGCTGCCTCTGGCTTGGTTTCTGGACTGCGGCAAGTCGATCACAACAGAGTCCAGGGTCTGCGATATTCTGCAAAGTCTCTTAGACTTTGGGATACTGGAACTTGTTCCATACACAAATGATACTCTTGATACTTCCTTGTACCAGAAAGGCTCGGAGGATTGGAGACATATTCTGGATCTACAATCGGTCACCCACTTTTTGCAAATTCACTTTTTCTGAATGGCCAATGGAGTATACGGTGCTAGCTGTCTCCAGGGGAGTTTCTAGTGTCCTTGGATCTCACAGAGGTTTTCCTCCATATTTCCATCTGCCCAGAGCATTGCAGGCTTATGTGTTTCCATGTTCTGCATCAGCACTTCCAGTTCGCAGCTCTGCCCTTTGGGCCTCCAACAGCTCCCGTACTTTCTTCAAAGTTCTTATAGTTGAGGCGGCTTTCCGTCTACAGCTGGTTCAAGTCCACCCTTCCTGGGACAGCGGTTGATCTGGGCTCCATCTCGTTGGGTACAAAGGTGCAGTGGGGATGGTAGTGTCTCTGCTGCAGGCATTGGTGAGTTCAGTAAGAGATGCTTAGTGTCCTCCCAGTCCTTAGCGTTTCTGGGGCTTCTCTTCATCTCCAGACAGGGTTGTGTGTTTCTTCTCAGGGAGAGTGGACAGAACCTTCATCAGCAGATCAGAATTCTCTTGTACTGTCCGGCTCCCTCGGCCTGGTTTTGTCTGAAGGTTCTGGGTCTCAGGCAGCCTCCTTGGAGGCGAGCCACTGGGCTGGAGCACCCATGTGCCCTTTACAGGAGTCCTTCCTGTCTTGGTGATCTTCACTGAGTTTCCCCCTTCAGATGCCGCTCCCCTGGTCAGAGCCAGCTAGCAGCAATTTGAGCTGGTGGCTTCAGGGGATGGCTCTTGACCAGGGCTGGCTTCTTCGGTTTTCTAGCATCCTCTGGTTTCCTACCATGCCCCCATGACGATCAGCAGGAGGGAAGCCCACTCCCTTCTATCTCAGCCACATGGACCCCTCCGTGAAGATCTGCAGGAGGGATGCCCACTTCCTCCTGCCTCAACCACCCAGACTCCCCCCCCCACCGTGAGAATAGGTAGGAGGGATGCTCAACTCTCTTCTGTCTTGGCCACCCGGACCCCCCCCTGTGAAGACCAGCAGACAGGAGGAATGCCCACTCCCTCCTGCCTCGGCCACCCAGACCATCTCCACACACACCCGTACCTTATTCAAATGATGAGTAGGAGGGATTCCCACTCCCTCCTGCCAGCAGGTCCTCTTCTTCAAAATGGCAGGCCTTACTCTTCCTATGATTGAATGGTTCAGTCACCTAAGGCCCCTTCCTGGTACATTCTGGGATGAACTAGGAGGGGCCTAATATTCTGAATGGTTCAGATACCTAAGGCCCTTCCTATGACAGGAGCCATAGACAACAACCAGTTAGAATCTTAGGCCCCTCCCAGCTCATCCCAGGATGCACCAGGAAGAGAAAGGCATGCCATTTGAAGAGGCAGGCCTGATGGTAGGAGGGAATGGGCATCCCTACTGCTCATCATTTGAATAATGTATGGGGGTTTGGGGTTTTGGGGGGGGAAAATTGGGGGTGTGTGGGGTATCCAGGTGGCTGAGGCTGGAGGGAGTGGGCATCCCTTCTGACCTTCTGATAATTTTTTAAAGTTTGGTGGAGGGGGCAGTCATCAGGGGTGGGTCCCAGTACAACTTTTTTTTTTTAAAATGGGGACAGATATGCGCATGTAAACACCCATCTTCATTCGCCTGATCCTTGAATCATTCCCATTCAGTCCACAAGCCTCCTTGTCTTTCCCTTAGGCATCATGCCAGACATCATTCCTTCCCATGGCTTCTAGCTTGTCTGGTTAGTGATATAATTTTCAGCTGTTTCTTTGTTTCTTACTTTTTTGATAGAAAACTTTTCAGTTAGTTGTAATAAATCCAGTTACCACTGCCAAAGCATATCCAAATAATTATAATCAAGTATTGCTATATGACACATACACTGTGATATCAAATACTGCTCATATACTCTTTAGAAAAGTAGTTTACAGCCATCCATATGTATTACTAGACACATTTCAATTGGGTAAGCATAGAGATACACTGAAATTCTAATTCCTGGGAATTAGGGTTTCAGGTTATAACTTACAGTAAATCTGCACAAAGAGTCATAGCTAGGGTATATATTCCTTGGACTACTAGGCTACCTGCCATACCATGTTAAATTTCACTCTGTATCAATCCAACTGGTTGTGTTCATCTATATTTTTATTTTTACTCGCTTGAATCTCTAATGTAGCATGAAGAATCCAGAGCACAAAAAAACACTCAACACCTCCCAACACAATTTTTTTTTTTTCAAGTAATATTGAGAAAAGAAATAGAAATTGGGATTACTATGTCAGACCACTTTGATATGTGAAATAAGCAGGGCTGTGGAGCTGGAGTTGGAAGCAATTTTTGGTAGAGTTAGAGTTGTTAAAAACATATTGACTCCAGCTTCAAAATAAAAATTTACAAAATTATATGTGTAAATTTAGAGTCAACGGTTTGGTGTACCAACTCCACAGCCCTGGATGATTCAAATCTCAAAATATGGTCCTTCTGTAAAACTGTATAAATAAAAATGTCAATCAGTGTAGTTGAATGAACATTTTTGTTTCATTTTGTTAGACAATGACAAGTTCTAAAATCTGTCAAATGGAGTGTTCAACTGAATTTGCACCAACAGCTTTCTCAAAGATGGTCATGGAATGTATCTTCAGCAGAAAGAAAGAGCAAAGATGTAGGTTAAGAGTGTCTCACCGTTCTGGGGGTGACTTATGGAACAAGACAGGTGTAGACAAGACGAAATAGGCCAGAGGTTGGACGTAAGAAAATGTGATGGAATCGTGAGGCGATTCACAAAGACAGGAGAAAGAAGGGAAGAGAAGATAGTACACGGACCTCCATGTACACCTGAGTCCTGAGTCAATGCAGTGGAGTGTAAGGAAGATTGTGAACTGATGGGATCAAGTGGGCAAAGACCTGGATGATAGTCCGCTGTGTGGCTAATGCTAGAGGATCTCTCTCTGTATCTTCTCTCAGAAGACTGGGGATTTGAGCTTTCCAGGAACTCATTCTCTTTAGCACTGATGACAGCTGGCTCATTTTGGTGGTCTGTCCTGCAGTCAGAGTTCTCCAATAGATCACTTTTTGCAAGTCCATCCTGGCTCTCTGCCTTACATGGTTGCCCCGCTTCAGAAAAAGAGGTCTTGAGTATACAGGCTCCTGATGGAGACTGAGGGGACTTTGCTTCAAAGGGGGCCTTGAGTCTGCATGTGGGTGAAAAAGAGGAAATCGTGGGTCTATCTGGTAATGATTTGGGGATGTCAAGGGTCAGATGTGCTCGGCTTGCAGATGACAACTTAGTCTGAAATATCTTAGCTGAAGAGGAACTGCTGACTGCCTGTAACGATGGTTTCAAATGAGCGTTTTCTTTAACAGGTTGGTTTATCTTTTCAGTATCTCCAGAAATAGAGGCTGAAATCTTCTCTATGTCCTGCAAATTGCTTTTTCCATTTTCAACTACAAGAGGTTCAGGTGTATCACAAAGGTTCAGATTCTCTCCCATGGATACACTACGAGACATCTTGGCCTTGGAGCTTGTGGTGGGGCTCATGTATGATCTCAGTTTGGCAGCCTTGCTCAAAAGGGTACTAGTATTAATACTGTCCACTTTCATTATGGTGGCTGGCAGCGTTCGGCGGTGGCTGGTCTTTTGGTCCTTTTCAGCTGTAGTCTGAGAACGCAGCTTTGCAGGGGATCCCATGGCCAATGCCTTGTCATCTAAGGATAGGAAGCAAATAAAAGTCATAATTCCTATACCATTCACCTTTCAGATTTCAGGCTAATCTAATTTTTAAATTGACAGCTTTTTAAAAAAATTGTTTTCATAGTAACAATCATATCCACCATTAACAGATCTCTTATTGCAATCAATAAGAGAAATATAACACACACAAATGAACTTCCTTGATCCAATTAGATTAACCAACTTCCCAACCCCTTCCCTATGCCTCCCCCACACTCTCTTTGCCCCTTATAGTAAATCATTCATTCTCATCCCTTTATACTGTTAACAAAATGCTGTTGTAAAAGGCCCTAACTTTTTCATAGTTATGCTGAATACTAGCTCTTAGGAACATAGGAATTGCCATATTGGGACAGACCGAAGGTCCGTCAAGCCCAGTATCATGTTTATAACAGTGACCAACCCAGGTCCCAAGTACTTAGCTAGATCCCAAGTAGTAAAACAGATTTAGTATAGGAAAGGCTGAGTTTTCCCATTTAATAGCAATAATCCTGGTTGCAGTGAAATGACTAATTTTTGAAGTGAAAATTCCTTATGAGCCAAGCGACAGATAATCAGGCACTATTCCAGCATGAGACCCAGCACATCTCCTAAGAAGTTCCTTGCTCTCCAGACTCCCTCTAGTAATGGGTGGAAAATCTGGAAGAGATTTCTCTTATAGAAACTATTAGGAAAGCCATCCAAGCTAGAGTACTTGTCAAATGGTGAGGCCTTAATCATTGAGGACACCTCTAAAGGTATTATGGGTGCAATGATATATAGATCTTTCTTTAAATATTAGCATCCTTATTATAGAGTGTACCATAAAAATCCATAAATCTTTTCTGTATTTTCTCTCCCTTAATAAGTAATTCCCCATTCTCATCATTTTGGGAATGGTATAGTAAAATTAGATTCTTACCTTGATAATCTTCTTTCTTGTAGATAGGCAAGAAGGTTCTGAACAGCTAGGTAGTCACCCCCAAATCACAAGTCTTGCAGAAGGCATCAATCATTTTCTTCAGCTCTGCCTCCTTATTTATTTAATTCAATTCGTTTTCTATTCCATTCTCCCCAAAGAGCTCAGAATGGATTACAGGTTAACATACATAATATACAGTTAACATGTTACAATTTTCCATAGTTACAGTTCAAGATTTTTCGATACAAACTTTTATCCTTCCCCAGTAGGCTGTGCTGTAGCCTCTCAGTTTGTACCAAAGCAATAACATTAAAAAAGGGGATATGGGGAAGCTCCCCAAATGATAACTAATGCTCTGATCTGCTGTGTAAATAACATGCCTAAAACACAATACACAACAAGAAAACAGGAAAAACAAGATGGATTGAACAAGCCACCTACCTGAGTAGTCTGTTCCAACAGTTAAGAACATAAGAACATAAGAAGTTGCCTCCGCTGAGGCAGACCATAGGTCCATCCTGCCCAGCGGTCCGCTCCCGCGGCGGCCCATCAGGCTCATCGCCTGAGTAGTGGTCTATATCTATCTATACCCTTCAATCCCTTTTTCTTCTAGGAATCTATCCAAACTTTCTTTGAAACCATTTAATGTGTTCCTGTCTACCACAGCCTCCGGAAGTGCGTTCCATGTATCCACCACCCTCTGAGTGAAAAAGAACTTCCTAGCGTTTGTTCTAAACCTGTCCCCTTTCAATTTCTCCGAGTGCCCCCTTGTACTTGTGGTGGTCCTTAATTTGAAAAATCTGTCCCTGTCTACTTTTTCTATGCCCTTCAGGATCTTGAAGGTTTCTATCATGTCTCCTCTAAGTCTCCGCTTTTCCAGTGAGAAAAGTCCCAACTGCTTCAACCTGTCGGTATATGGGAGATTTTCCATTCCCTTTATCAGTTTAGTTGCTCTTCTCTGTACTCCCTCAAGTACTGCCATGTCCTTCTTGAGGTACGGCGACCAGTACTGGACACAGTACTCCAGATGCGGCCGCACCATTGCACGATACAGCGGCATGATGACTTCCTTCGTCCTGGTCGTAATACCCTTCTTAATGATACCCAACATTCTGTTAGCTTTCTTTGAGGCTGTAGCGCACTGCGCCGATGCCTTCAGTGTTGCGTCTACCATCACTCCCAGGTCTCTCTCCAGGTTACTGATCCCTAGCGGTTTTCCCCCCATTCTGTATGTGAACATCGGGTTCTTTTTCCCCACGTGCATGACCTTGCATTTCCCTATGTTGAAGCTCATTTGCCATTTTTCGGCCCACTTTTCCAGCTGCGTTAGATCCTTTTGGAGATTTTCGCAGTCTCCCCTGGTTTGAGCACTGCTGTATAGTTTGGTGTCATCTGCAAATTTAATAACCTCACACTTGGTTCCCGCCTCTAGGTCGTTTATATAGATATTGAACAGGAGCGGTCCCAGCACCGACCCTTGCGGAACTCCGCTCGTGACCCCTTTCCAGTCTGAGTAATGGCCCTTTACGCCAACCCTCTGTTCCCTGTTCGCCAGCCAGTTTTTGATCCATCGGTGGATCACCCCTTGTACCCCGTGGTTCCATATCTTCTTAAGCAGCCTTTTGTGTGGTACCTTATCGAAGGCTTTTTGGAAGTCAAGGTAAATGATATCTATAGATTCCCCTTTATCCACCTGGCTGTTTACCCCCTCGAAGAAGTGCAATAAGTTTGTGAGGCATGACCTACCCTTGCAGAAGCCATGCTGACTCGGTTTTAGCTGCTCATTGTTTTCGATGTGTTCACAGATGATGTCCTTAATCAGTGCCTCCATCATCTTTCCTGGGACTGAGGTCAGGCTCACTGGCCTGTAGTTTCCTGGGTCTCCCCTTGAGCCCTTCTTGAAGATGGGCGTGACATTTACTATTTTCCAGTCCTTCGGGATCTCTCCGGTTTTTAAGGATAGGCTGTATATTTGTCGAAGTGGCTCCGCTATTTCGTTTTTTAGTTCCTTGAGTACCCTTGGGTGAATGCCGTCCGGACCTGGAGATTTGTCGCTCTTTAGTCTGTCTATCTGCTTGAGTACATCTTCTTGGCTTACCTCTAAATTGACCAGTTTTACATCTTGGTCTCCTTTTCCGCTCTCTTCAGTTGAGTAATTTTATATTTCACTTGGTTGGCTCTTGAATTGAACGAGCCTCTTTGCTCTGCAACCCTACTAAATGGGGGCATGCAAACTCTGTTAAGACATACTTGACTGAGGCAGAGTGTCTATTAATCTGTAACCCCATTCTTGACAACAGAAGCAGGCACAAGGAATATTGAAGGGCGGGTTTCAGGAAAGATTATCGAGGTAAGAACCTAATCTTTCTTTCTAGTGCAATGGATGTAGAGGTCCTGAACAACTGGGCATACCTAGAGTCCTGGATAGGACAGATAAGCCTGTTGCCAACACTGAGGACCCAAAAGCTGTGTCCAGGCAAGCTGCTACATCAACCCTGTAAAACTTCAAAAACGTATAAAGGGTGGAACATGTTGCTGCCCTATAAATCTCTTCCAGTGCTATCGCCCGCAACTCTGCCCAAGAAGCTGCCACACCTCTAGTGGAGTGTGTTTTTACTGAGATTAGAAACTGCTTTCTGCTCTTGATGTATGCTGTAGATATAGCCATGCTTATCCATCTTGATATGGTAGCCTTTGAAGTCAGTCTCCCCCACTGGCTCCGATTCATCAGGATGGATATAAAATGTCTTAACAAAACTCCTAAACAATCTTCATCACAACAAACTACCATCCCAAATGGGGCAAATTACCCTCATGCTGATCTCCAAAGCCCAGCATGCAGACCTCTTGAGCTCCTCAAATTACAGACCCACAGCTGGAATCCCAATATTAACCAAATTTCTCAAAACACACATCTGCATACAACTCTCTGCCTACACTGAATAACACTCTTGCCTCCATCCCACTCAATTTGGATTCCATTCAAATCATAGCACAAAGGTCCTTTTATTGAAATTAGCCACCAAAATCAAGCAATACTTTAGCTTTGGCCACTAGGCAATCCTCCTTCAATTTGACATATCCACCGCCTTCGACTCAGTTGACCACCAACTATTACTAGCCAAACAAAATAGGCATTGTAGGAACAGTCCTGAACTGGTTCAAAGACTTCCTATAAAACAGACAATATCTTGTCTACAAAGACGAAGCGTTTAAAAACAAAACTGGCAAGCGTTCTGTGGTGTACCACAAAGATCACCTTTATCACAGATCCTCTATAACCTCTTCATGAATTCACTAGGCCATATCAAATTTAACAACAATGAATGCATAGTCTCATACACAGATGGCATTCTTCTACTCAGCCCAATTAATTAAACAATACAACACTGATAATATCAAATGGAATAGACAAAATACAAACCTGGGCGGCATCCAACAAACTCAAACTAAATGTAGACAAAACCAAAGTTTTATGGTTTCATAATGCTGTACACACAATTCCTCCCGCTTTAGCTCTAACCTCAGGATCCACACTGGATATCAACAAGATGTCCAAGATCCTTGGAGTCATACTCAACTCAACCCTATCATATGAATCTCAAGCATCAAGCAGTTGTGTAATCTTGTTCATCTGGCAGTTCATAATATGAACTGCCAGCTGAATATATCTGTTCTTATCACACGAGGACCTTCATTGTCCTGGTTCTTCGTAACTAATTTCAGATCCGGAGCAGTTAACAGAAGAGGAAGGTGCATGGTTAGGGGCACCCTATTAACTCGTACCCTAAAGCAGTGTTCTTCAACCACTGGTCTGTGGACCAGTGCTGGTCCGCAGAAATTTTCTGCCGGTCCACAGGGCCGGCACGTTCATCGGGCAGAAGACAATGTTCTTGCTACTGGTCCACAGTACAATCAACACAGCATCTCCGGGCCAGCTCCCTGAGTGTTGCAGTGCACAAAGCCGTGGGAAAAGGCTCCTACGTGCGTCTTGCGCCTGAACCGGAAACCTCTTTGACATCGCAACTTCAGAGGGAAGGCTTCCAGATGAGGTGTGGGATGCATGCGAGGAGCCACTGCCCACAGCTTTGTGCAATGCAGCACTCAGGAAGCCGGCCCGAAGATGCCACCTTGATCGCACTGTGGACCAGCTCGAAGATAACATGGAGGGGGGGGTGCAGGCCTGAAGGCAAAGCACAGCATGGAGGGAGAGAGACAACAACAGTAGGGGGAATGCTTTTATTTTTTTATTTAGTGATTGATTTACATCTGCTGTTTGTTCAGGAAGAAATACATTTGTTTCTTTTCCTCTGGGGTTGTACTGCTTGCAGAGTCTTGCATCTTACGGTTTTGTTTGTAAATATTAGTACTTTTAGTTTTTGGTACTTTTGCATGGGGTTATCTGTTTTCTGGTAGGAATGAATGTTGAAAAGCATATAGTGTGCTTTGTGTATTTTAATTTTGTGGTTAACCATTATGTGTTGTTAATACGATTATATTATTAGTGTGTATACATGAAAAATGAATGGAAAAAATGGTGTTACAATTAGTACTATTATGGGGGCGGGGTCTGGGATGGAGATGGGCACGACTTGGCCCAGTGTTCTTCAACGGTCTGTGGACCGGTGCTGGTCCACAAAATAATTATTTTATTTCCGCCGGTCCATAGGTGTCAAAAGGTTGAAGAACACTGCCCCAAAGCATGAGATACCTGCTATCTGTACCTTGAGCAATCTGACTGCTTGGCCCTTTTTGAGAACATCTTGGAGAAATGCCAGGATCAAAGCAATTGACACTTGAAACAGCTCTTGATGACTGATAAGGCACTAAGTTCTGAACATCTTCCAGGCTTTTACATAGGTGACGACCACTGCCAGCTTCTTAGCCCGGAGAAGAGTTGCCATAGCTATGTCTGAATAGCCTTTGTGCTATGGGGTTTTGCACTCAAGAGCCATGCTGTAAGCCCAAAGTGTTCTGGATCCTTCAGGGTAATCAGCCCATGCGACAGCAAGTTGGAATGCAGAGGTAACTTGAAGTTCCTGTCCCTTTGTAGTTACACTAGATCCACGTACCAGGGCTTTCTCAGTCAATCTGGGGCTACTAGAATCACCAGACCTGGATGAGACGCTATCTTCCAAATGACCTTGCCTATCAAGGGCTAAGGAGGAAATATGTATAACAGCCCTGAAGTGGGACACAGCTACGCTAAGGCATCCATGCCAGTGCTTCCAGAATCATATCTTTGGTTGAAGAATTGTACAGCCTTCTTGTTGGATGCTGTTGCCATGAGATTGAAAGTCGGCCGCTCCCAGCAGCATACAATGCTGTTGAATGTTCTCTGGGATAGGGCCCATTCCCTGGAATCCAGGGTTTGCTGGCTCAGATAATCGGCTTGAACATTGTCCACTTCTGCTACAGCTCAGCCTTTAGGTGAACGTCCGCCTAATTAAATAACCTGCAGGCTTTTATTTCAGGGTGGCATTTTTGGTACCTCCCTGTTTTCATAGGCCACTGCAGTGACATTGTCCGAAAAGACCCTGACCGCTTAGCCTTTGAGAGTGCTTTTCAGCATCCAAAGCGAGCACTAGGTGAATTGGTCTCAGCTCTAGCTGACTGATTGACCACTTCTTCTAAGAGAGCAACCATTTTCCATGCACTGGATGGGCCTCACCACAATGACCTCCCCAATTGTAAAGGCTAGCACCTAAGACTCTATGCGCAGTGGCATCTCCCTGGCCAGTGTCATTGGTTGGAGCATCACTGCAGCTGTGGCACGCCTCCAGAGTCCAGGCCAACAGCCTGTGAAGAGTCTGTCTGAGGTGACCATTGGAACAATAGTGCATTCTATAGGGAGCACAAATGTGCCTTCACTCAAGGATCTACTTCTATAGTTGCCACCATTGGGCCTAGCACGTGGAGGTAACGCCAAGTGTGGGAGTCTGCCACGTTAAAGTTTCTGTAATCTGAGCTTCTGTTTGCATTGCTCTGGAAGAAACATGTGACCTGCTACGGTGTCGAATTAGACTCCAAGGTAATCCAAGAATTGAGACAACTCCAGGCGGCTTTTCTGGAAATTTATTATCTAGTCCAGACGTTGTTTGACCTGGTTCACTGCAATCTCTCCCTCAGCTTAAGATGGGGCTCGTATAAGCTAATCACCCAGATACAGTTGTACTTGAAATCCTGCCCTGTACAGGTACACTGCTGCTTCACAATCACCTTGGTGAATGTTTGAGGCGCTGCTGCAAGCCCAAAGGGGAGAGCTGAGAATTTGAAATGTCTCTACAGTAAGTGAAACCGCAACAAACGCCTGTGAGGGGGAAGATAGGAATGTGCCAGTAATCCTCTGTTAGATCAAACAAGGGTAGAAGTTCCCCTGGCACTACTGAAACAATGACCGTTCAAATGGTTTTCATGCAGAATCACGGCACCTTCAAACCTGCTTTGATTGACTTTAGGTCTAGTATTGGTCTCCAGTCCTCTGAATCTCTTTTGGTCATGATAAAGTGGAATATCTGCCTAAGCCCAATTCTCTGTCTGGTACGGGCTCTATGGCTTGAATGTTTAAGAGTCACTTTACTGTTGCTCAGACCCCGATCGCTTTCTCCAGGTGTCCAGTTGGAGAATCCAGAAATAAATCTTGCAGGGAACGAAAGAACTCAAGCTTGTTGTAACCTACTTGAATTATGTCTAACACCCACTGATCTGAGTAATTCTCTATCCAAGCTTCCCAAATTTCTGATAGCCTCCCCCCTATTTGCGAGGAGAAGGCTATTGACCTGGCATCATTGCTGCTTCTTGGAGGTGCCTGAGGAGCGTAAGCCGGAGGATGCCATGTGCCTCCAAACCTTTGTCCATAGGATCCTCCTGTATATTGGCGAAAATGCTGAGATCCTCAACCACCACCTGGGTCTGGACCCCTTAACTGTCCTGGAACAAGTATCCGGCAAAGACTTAGGATGACTACACTGGCCATCAGATCATCCAAATCCTTGCCAAAAAAATTTACCCTTTAAAATGCAATCTGCTTGAAGTGGCCTTGGAGGAGGAATTCCTAGCCCACTGTCTGATCCAGAGCATTTTGCAGGCAGAAATGGAATATGTAGACACCTTGCTCATGACTTGAAAGATGTCATACAGCACATCTTTGGAGAGGCTCTAAAGTCTCTTAACCCACTGACCTCAGAAATGCCTAGGGGTATGTTCATAAATCTTCAAAGAACATACAGACCTATAGCGGCACCCATAGTCGTCATAGGTCACTAAATTCTTTTTATTTATTCAATAATTTATATAGATATTTCTTTTGTTATTTAAAGTATCAAAACAGTACTCATCTTTTGCTTTGTTTTCATCTACGCGGGTGGGGGTAGGCACTCCGACATAGACTATGTTTCGCCCCTACGGGCTGTATCAAGGAATCCCCCTGCGGTAATAACAATTTAATTAAGTAATTTAACTTTTATAGTGATTTTAAACCAATATAGTTTAAATAACAAGCATTCTACAATACCTTAAATCCAGCGACTCATGCTTCCCGCTGTAGAGTTTTATATCAGGAAAACATGGCCGCGGCGTTTAAAGCTATAAATAGCTATACTCTAGCGTCATGACGTATCTCTAGCGTCAGACACACCTCCCAGCTGATTTCCCCATTGTATTCTATTGCAATATCACAACCTCATTCAAATTAAAGAGAACCACTCAATTTCAGCGTTTAGTCCTAAAGGTATCACTGTATTTAATCTGTAGATCCATTTCTGTTCTTTAAAATTTAATTTATCTTTAATATTTCCACCCTCCCACCCACTAGAAACCTGGTCAATAACCCTCCATTTCATATCTATAATTTTATGTTTTTTCTCCCTCCAATGTTGGACAAGGGGAGCCTCTATATTTCCTGTATTTATTCTAGATTTATGCTCGTTTAGGCGGATATTAATTTTCCTGCTTGTCCGTCCAATATAGAGCAATTGGCATGGGCATCGGATCATATAGATGACAGAGGAACTCTGACAAGATGTATTCGAATAGGCTTGATAAGTGATGTTAGTCCCCGGATCATTCCAAGTGGGGCCTTCCAGTGTTAGATCGCACCATTGGCACTGAGAACAGGCTTGATGGGAAAATACAGTCGTGTCATCTCTTCTTTTAATTTCATAGCGATGCCTGGATAGAAATTCCCCCACAGTCTTCCCCCGCTTATAGGAGACTATAGGGTAGTCTTGAAATTGAGCACTCAATTGAAGTGTCCGCCAGTGATTCTTAATTATTGCAAAAAAAGAGGTACTTAGAGGTGTATATGGAAGTACCATTATTAACTGTTCATCTGAAGGTTCTATATTTTTCTCCCTAAGGAGAAGAGATCGCTGAGCAAACTTCGCCCTAAGGTAACCTCGTTTAACTGACTTGCGAGAGTAACCCCTCTCATAGAACCGGTCGCTCAGCAACTTTGCTTGTATTTCAAAGTCTTCCTCAGAAGAACAGAGTTTCCTAATCCGTAGGAATTGGCTCACCGGGATATTAAACTTCAGAAAAAAAGGGTGAAAACTGAAAAAATGGAGGAAATGATTTCTATCCACCTCTTTCCGGAATAAAGTTGTTCTGATTTGTTGGTTCTCATCTTTTATCAGGAGAATATCAAGAAAAGAGATATGATTTTCATGGTAGGTCATAGTGAACAACAGGTGAGGGTTGAGAGTGTTTAGCCATGTTAGAAAGTCCTTCAGTTCGGATTCGGATCCGTCCCAAAAAATCAGGATATCATCCAGATATCTTTTCCAGAGGATAATATGTTGGAAATTGGGAGCAGAAAATACCTTAGATTGTTCAAACTGGGCAACATATAAACTTGCTACAGATGGGGCCAAAGTGGCCCCCATTGCTACACCCTGAGTTTGTTTGTAAAAATCCCCATTGTACCAGAAGTAATTCTCTGTTATTACTAACTTTGCTAGTGCCAGAACCCATTCATATTTAAATCTGCCTAGATCTATCTGCATAAGAGTCTCTTTTATAACTTCCAGAGCAGCCTCTTGGGGTATTTTCGTATATAGAGACGTTATGTCTAAAGTCACAAAATAGGTGATGTCATCACAATTATTATTTTCTTCTAATATACGTAATAAGTGGGCTGAATCTTTTACATAGGATGAAATTTTTGGGACCTCAGGTTTTAAAAAATAGTCCACAAATTTAGACAGTGGTTCTAGTATAGATCTTCTAGTAGATACAATGGGTCTCCCCGGGGGGTTTTGAAGTCTTTTATGTACCTTAGGCAACATATAAATTTTCGGGGTAGATGGTCCCACTTCTAGAAGGAAGTCCGCTTCCTTCTGAGTCAAAAATTTTCTTTGCATCCCCTCTTCAATAAGTTTTTCAATTTCCAGTTTTAACATCTCCATGGGATCTTTGTCCAGCCTATTATAGGCTAAAGCATCCGACAATTGTCGATTAACTTCTATATTATATGTTTTTCGGTCTTGTATTGTAATGGCGCCCCCTTTATCAGCTCTCATTATTATCAATTCCGGATTATCTCGAAGTTCCTTTAGAGCGAGCTCTAGTTTTTTTGAGAGATTATACATCTTAGTATCTCCATAATGCTTTTGTTCTAGCTCAATAAGATCCTTCAATACTAGATCTCTAAAGGTAAGTAGAAAGGGTTTGATAAACCCAGGAGGGCACCATTTAGATGGTCTTTTCATAATTGAAGTATCAAGTCTTGGAGGATTTTCTTCAAAAAATATCTTCAGTTGAAGTTTCCTAAAAAACCGAAAAAACGCAATCCTCATTAGGAATGAATCATATTTTACTGTGGGCACGAATCCTAAGCCGAGCTGAAGAACTTGGATCCCGCAGGGGGATTCCTTGATACAGCCCGTAGGGGCGAAACATAGTCTATGTCGGAGTGCCTACCCCCACCCGCGTAGATGAAAACAAAGCAAAAGATGAGTACTGTTTTGATACTTTAAATAACAAAAGAAATATCTATATAAATTATTGAATAAATAAAAAGAATTTAGTGACCTATGACGACTATGGGTGCCGCTATAGGTCTGTATGTTCTTTGAAGATTTATGAACATACCCCTAGGCATTTCTGAGGTCAGTGGGTTAAGAGACTTTAGAGCCTCTCCAATTATTACTTTACTGTTTGAACTCTTTGAGGGGTGTCAAATATAAGAGCCTGCTATAATAGATTTGTATTGATGATACAGCACATCTGCCATACAATCTACATCTGCTACCACTAAGTGAAGGTATACCTCATCCTCTAACAAAGGAGAGCAACGAAGTCTAGCATGGCAAGCACGAGCCACAAAACATGCAGTCTCTGCCACTTTTAGCCCCAACAATAATGCTTCAAATTCTCTTGAGGACAGAATTCAACCAGCTATCCTAAAAGTCTAAGTACTACTCCTCCCTCCCTGGGAAGGAAGGTCAGCTTAGAAACTTGTGTCACAAAGGAATCCACCTTTGGTGTGACAAACAGGTGCTGAAATTCAGCCACCATGGGATAAAGCTTTGTCATATCTTTAGCCACCTGCAAGGGTCCCTTTGGACATTCCCACTGCTCCGTGAGGAGCAACGTAACATCTGGATGCGAAGGAAAACAAGCGGACCCACTCATCACTGAAGGCTGTGTTACAGAAGTCTGAGGCGATTAATTTCAATTCCTATAGCACCTCAGAAACCCTACTGGCTTAAATAGCCTACACACTGTCAGGTCATCTCCTTGGTCTAGAGTAAGGGTAGGCAATTCCAGTCCTCGAGAGCCATAGGCAGGTCAGGTTTTCAGGATATCCACAATGAATATGTATGTGATGGATTTGCACGGACTGCCTCCTTGAGATGCAAATCTATCTCATGCATATTTATAGTGGAGATCCCGAAAACCTGACCTGCCTGTGGCTCTTGAGGACTGGAATTGCCTATCCCTGGTCTAGAGCAGTGTCCTGCAAACTTTCTCAAGCCACGGCATACTAAATGTAGTGGCTGCGGCTCAAGGCATCCGGAAGTGCGCGAACGTCACGGTGATGACGTATGCGCACGCACAAAAGCCCTCCAGACAGGCCCTGAGATGCCAGAAGGGGGTGCCAGCAGGGAAGAGGGCTGTAAAGAAGGCCACGAGAGACATGTCCTGTAGGGAGTCAGCTGGCGCCAGCGCCTCTCTTCCTCCCCAGTGTGCCGTGGCACACCTGAAATCTCAGGAGGCACACTAGTGTGCTGTGGCACACAGTTTCAGATAAACTGGTCTAGAGCTACCACGACCTTCTAGCCACTGGGTTCTGTCTGAGCATCTGAACCTCCAAAAACTGAAAAATCACTTTGCGACTAAAATGGCAGATACTAAGCTCTCATTATCACAGTCCCTCTCCAACTGGACATCCAGGTCTGCCGCTGGTCCCTGTTTAGCGGACTCTGCACTCCAGGAGGGCTCTCCCCCCTCCCTACAGGCAATAAACCAGCAGACTGCTGTTTTTAATTGAGATAAACATCATATAAAGTAGGCTGAGAAAGTCTGGTGTAAAATCTTGGACTGGAGGATCTGAGACCCATTGAGAGGGCTCCATTTGCCTCCTTGAGGGTCTAGTGTCCTCCGTGTGGTGCCTCTTCAATACAGACATGGACTTAGCTTTAGAAGCCTCTGGGGAGACTTTAACCCCTCCAGAGTGGCCTGTTTGCAATCCCAGAATCCTCAAGATATCGGATGGAGCCAATTCTGAGGTCCCCACCCTTCCCTCCTCTGCCCCAAAGCACTTGGAACATGGGTGTTCCCCAGGTAGCCGTCCAGCACAAATCTGGCATGAATCCAGTGCATCAAAGTCTGAGGATCCATCTATGCTATATTATTGCAAATTTGAGGGATATTAAGGTAATGGAGGCTTTTAAAATTAAATTAGGAAACCCAAAATGGCTTCCACAACAGCGATATTAGCACTAAAAACGACTTAGGGAAACAATTTGAAAACACAAAATTTTCAGGAAAACATTTTTTAGCGGTGAGGGACCCTTAATCTGGTCTCAGAAACTTTCAAAACAGAGATTTGAAGACCTCCATAGACTGCAATAGCCAGTACTCACAAATGCCTGCTTCTGTTAGGACTGCCTAAGCTAAAAACTGCAAGGCTCGTGAGTACTGGGATATAACCTACCTGTCCAGAATTATACATCTATTGCACTAGAATTTGGGTTACTGAATCCTTTATTCCTAGGTTTTTATATTTTGAATACCAATTGTGAGATCTTTGGAGCAGGAACATATTCTGCCTGACTATGTATCACCACTGGACAGCTTTGCATATAACCAATAACTCTATATGATAGTATTACATTCAAATAGCTTTAATTAAGGCATGAAAGCTTCTGCATAATTCTAAAGTATCACTATTTTGCCTCGCTGCTTTTGTCACCATTTTGGCTTTAGATAGAAGACTTAAGGCTCCCTGCAAACTCCACATACATTGCACTGAATTAAATGATTTCCATAGAACATTTTCTGATTAATTTCTTTCAAGGCAACTTAAGTCAAAAGTCTTGGAAAGACAAAGTGTGGGCCTATTTTCCTAACCTTTCTTTCAATTATTTCCTTACCTTCGTGAGCCAGGTCATGCACCGACTGGGTCTTCCTGATATTTGTCGTCTTTGCTTGATACACAGGAAAGGGTCCCTGCATTTTAGTGGTTCCTCCAACAGAAACTCTATTACTCTCAAGGATTGGTTTCCGCTTTCTAGGTGTGTAAATGCTTCTATAAGAACAGGGAAAGCGCTGGGGTTGATCTACATCACTGGCACCATGAGGCTGTGTCTCTGTTGCATTCTGTACCAGGTCACTGGTGACTACAACAGCTTGCACAGAAGTGTCAGGGCTAGGTTTATGAACTGCCACCAGACTGGACTCTGAAAGGGAAAGATTCCTACAAAGACAATAAGAGATCCATGACATTTTAGGTGCTTCTTGTTTTAAAGATGTGAACAATATTCCACCAATATTCATTCTGTGAAATTCTGCATAATATCATTAAATATAACACAGTTTCTCCCTATAAGAATTTAAGAAAGAAATGACATGAGCTTATGATCACACTAACCAATGTAAAAGCATCTTTAAAACTGCTTAGACCTCACTGTTATTTCAACTAAACTGGTCTGCTTCCTTATAGGAAAAGGAAGAGGAATTAAGGGAAGATTGCCGCGATAATTTTCTTTCTAGTAGACAGGCACATCATCCCTGAACCTTCGGGTAACCAATCTATTCCTACGAGAATTTGTGTAGAGTCTCATTATAATTTTTTGCTCCATTTCCCATCTCTCTGGACTGTCGTCTGACTCCCCAGTTCATATCAAAGCAGATGATCAGCCCAAGAGAAGATAAGTCTATAGTGGAAATAATGTTGTCTATCTTGTTTGGCTGCAGATATAATTTTATATCAGAGCCTATCCGTAAAAAGACCTCAAACGCCCAAGTGTTTAAAAAGTTCAATTTTGAAAAACACTTTAAAGGGGCTTAAACATAATCACTGGTCAAAAAACTCAGCTATCTTTTTTTCTTTTAATGCATGATATTTAAATTAATTTAATGAGCGCATGTAAGCAGCAACTATTGCAGTCATTATATAAGCAGTGTGTGAATGTATCAATGTTATTTCAATGGTCAGAGTTAGCTGTTATTTGTCTCATGCATAAAAAGAAAAAAAGATAGCTGGGTTTTTTTGACCAGTGATGATGTTCAAGCCCCTTTAAAGTGTTTTTCAAAATTGAATTTTTTAAACACTTGGGCGTTTGAGGTCTTTTCCCAGATAGGCTCCGATATAAAATTATATCTGCAGCCAAACAAGATAGACAACATTTCCACTATAGACTTACCTTTGGTTATTTTGGATTGTTGATAGTTTTCACTCTGTACTTTTTGAGTTCAGCCCTAGAGAAGAAACATAAGAGGGAGGGGTACGAGGATACTCCCTGAGAGACGTCTGTTCTGCTCATATCACAAAAATATATAACAATTGAAACTGATTTTTATGTAGTAGATATCAAAGTGCTATTGTGTAATAACTTGTTGAATTATATTATTTTGTACACTTGTTGTCAAATTTGAAAATGAATAAAGAATTATATAAAAAAAAAGAAACTGAAAACAAACCCCATGATCCCATTATAACACATAACTAGGTAAAAACAAAAAAGTCACCTACCAGAATATAACCTGCACTAAATGTTTTGGAGTAAAGGGAGTACTCCCTGCATTCATTGAAGTAGCAGTGACGTTCCCAAACCAGTCATCCTGGTATATCTGAGGCAGAAAGCAGGCTAAACAACATCTGAAAGGGTGGGCTTCAAAAATGTGTGTATCTACTAGTAAGATTATCGAGGTAAGTACCTAATTTTCCCTTCTAGTGCAACAGGGCACATCATTCCTGAACCTTCGGGATGTATTAAAGCAGTCACTGAAATCTAGGGAGGGGCAGATGAGCTTGCTGAAAGTATGGATGATCCAAATATGGAATCCAATTCAGCTGCTACATTCACCCTGTAAAACTTTGTGAAAGTATGAAAGAAAGACCATGTCCATGCTCTGCAAATTTTTTCAGGTGACACAGCTTTAGATTCTGTCCACAAGGAAGCCACACTTCTAGTTGAATGTGCCTTCAAGGATACATATGGACACTTCACACTTCCGATATAGGCAGGAAGAAATAAGAACATAAGAAGTTGCCTCCGCTGAGGCAGACCAGAGGTCCATCTCGCCCAGCGGTCCGCTCCCACGGCGGCCCATCAGGCCCATTGCCTGAGCAATGGTCCCAGACTATCCCTATAACCTACCGCTACTCCTATCTGTACCCCTCAATTCCTTTATCCTCTAGGAACCTATCCAAACCTTCTTTGAAGCCTTGTAACATGCTCCGGCCTATCACAGCCTCCGGAAGCGCGTTCCATGTGTCCACCACCCTCTGGGTGAAAAAGAACTTTCTGGCATTTGTTTTAAACCTGTCCCCTTTTAATTTCTCCGAGTACCCCCTTGTACTTGTGGTTCCCCATAATCTGAAAAATCTGTACCTGTCTACTTTTTCTATACCCTTCAGGATCTTGAAGGTTTCTATCATGTCTCCTCTAAGTCTCCGCTTTTCCAGGGAGACAGCCCCAGCTTTTTCAGTCTGTCAGTATATGAGAGGTTTTCCATACCCCTTATCAGTTTAGTTGCTCTTCTCTGGACTCCCTCAAGTACCACCATGTCCTTCTTGAGGTATGACGACCAGTACTGGACACAGTACTCCAGATGCGGTCGCACCATTGCACGATACACTGGCAGGATGACCTCCTTTGTCCTGGTCGTGATACCCTTCTTAATGATACCCAACATTTTGTTTGCTTTTCTTGAGGCTGTGGCGCACTGTGCCGACGCCTTCAAAGATGTGTCTACCATCACTCCCAGGTCTCTTTCAAGGTTACTTACCCCTAGCAGTGATCCTCCCATTTTGTAGCTGAACATCGGGTTCTTTTTCCCTACATGCATGACCTTGCATTTCCCTATGTTAAAGTTCATTTGCCATTTTTTGGCCCATTCTTCTAGCGTCGTTAGGTCCCTTTGCAGATCTTCGCAGTCTTCCATGGTTTCAACCCTGCGGTAGAGTTTGGTGTCATCCGCAAATTTAATAACTTCGCAATTTGTTCCCGCCTCCAGGTCATTAATAAATATATTGAACAGGAGCGGTCCCAGCACCGACCCCTGCGGAACTCCGCTCGTGACCCAATGCCAGTCTGAGTAATGGCCCTTTACTCCAACCCTCTGTTTCCTGTCTGCCAGCCAGTTTTTGATCCATCGGTGGACCTCCCCTTGCACAGCTTTTTAAGCAGTCTTTCGTGCGGTACCTTGTCGAAGGCTTTTTGAAAGTCAAGGTAAATGATGTCAATGGATTCCCCTTTATCCACCTGTCTGTTTACCCCCTCAAAGAAGTACAATAAGTTTGTGAGGCATGACCTACCTTTGCAGAAGCCGTGCTGGCTCGACTTTAGCTGTCCATTGTTTTCTATGTGTTCACAGATACTGTCCTTAATCAGTGCTTCCATCATCTTTCCCGGGACCGAGGTCAAGCTCACCGGCTTGTAGTTTCCCGGGTCCCCCCTTGAACCCTTCTTGAAGATGGGCGTGACATTTGCAATTTTCCAATCCTCCGGGATCTCTCCAGTTTTTAAGGATAGGGTACATATTTGGCAAAGTGGCTCTGCTATTTCGTTCCTTAGTTCCTTGAGTACCCTTAGGTGAATGCCGTCCGGACCTGGCGATTTGTCACTCTTTAGTCTGTCTATCTGCCTGAGGACATCCTCTTGGCTTACCTCTAGTTGGACCAGCTTTTCATCCCAATCCCCATTTACGATGTCCTCTGGTTCCGGAATATTGGATGTGTCCTCCCTCGTGAAGACTGACGTGAAGAACTTATTTAACCTGTCTGCTATCTCTTTTTCCTCTTTTACCACTCCTTTTTTGTCTCCATCATCCAATGGCCCCACTTCTTCCCTTGCCGGTTGCTTCCCCTTCACATATCTGAAGAACGATTTGAAGTTTGTTGCTTCCCCCGCCAGTCTCTCCTCATATTCTCTTTTAGCTTTCCTAACCACACGGTGACACTCCCTTTGGTGTTCTTTGTGCTCCTTTTGGTTGTCCTTTGTTTGGTCCTTTTTCCATTTTTTGAACGATGCTTTCTTGTCACTTATCGCCTTTTTCACTGCAGTTGTTATCCACGCTGGGTTTTTTGTTCGGTTTTTTTTTGCACCCCTTCCTGAATCTGGGGATGTACAGGTTCTGTGCCTCTTGCACTGTGCCCTTGAGTAGGGACCAGGCTTTTTCTACAGACTCCATCTTCCTTGCGCTACCGTTGAGTTTCTTTCCCACCAATTTCCTCATGCCATCATAATTCCCTTTTTTGAAGTTGAGTGCTGTTGCTGTGGTTCTTTTCACCTTTGATGATCCAATTTCCAGCTTGCACTGGATCATGTTGTGATCGCTGTTTCCTAGGGGTTCTAGCACCGCCACCTCCTTTACAGGTCCCCCTAGCCCATTGAGGATTAGGTCGAGAATGGCATCCCCCCCCCCGTATTGGTTCTATGACCAGCTGTTCCATGAAACAGTCCCTCGTGGTTTCCAGGAATTTGGTCTCCCTTAAGGCCATACAAATCCATTTGGAAATGGTTATCTTGGAGGCCGTGCAGCACCTGCCAGCACAAAGAGTGATCAGACAGGTGCAACTCATTTGTTATCTCTAGATAATACAGTAGTACTCTGCAAATGCTCAACAATATGAGAACCTTGTCACTCTTCTTGGACCCTGAAGGTATGAAGGCAGGCAACTAGACTTTCTGGTCGATGTGAAAGGATGAAACTACCGTTGAGCTGAAATGATAGCTACTAAAAACACTGTCTTGACTGTGAGGTCCATCAATGAGGCCTGCTGTAGAGTCTCATACGGAACCTTGTGAACACCCACAGAACCAGGTTAAGATTTCACATAGAAAAATGCTGTCTTATTGGAGGATGCAAGCGTAATGTTCAGAAATCCAGCCACATCTGGATGTACAGCTAGGGTATTTTTATTAACCTTGGGTCAGAAACATGAAATACCCGCTGCCTGAACTTTCAGGAAGCCGACTGGCAGGCTTTTTCTTGCCCTTCTTGCAGGAATGCTAGCACTACAGGGATTGGGACCATGACCGAGTCCAAACTCTTTTGTGCGTACTAGACCAAGAAGCATTTCCAGGTCTTCACATAGGTGGCTAAGGTTGACTGTTTCTTGGATCTTAAGAGGGTGGCAATCATCACATCTGAGTAACCTTTGCACTTAAAGGTTGCGCGTTCAAGAGCCATGCTATAACATCAAAGTGTTTCGGATCGTCCAAGGCAGTCAAGACCTGCATGAGCAATCTCTGAAGACTCAGAAGTCTGAGGCCTTGGTCCTTCTGTAGATAGATGAGATCAGCATACAATGGCCATCTTGGCCAGTCTGGCGCAACAAGAATTACCAGCACTGGGTGTGACATTATTCTCTTTGGGACCTGTCTATCTATCATGGGCCATGGAAGGAACACATATAGGAGCTCTGCCGTTGCCACGGCTGCACCAGGGTATCCAACCCTTTGCTTTCTGGCTCTTATCTTCAACTGAAGAATCGAGCCGCCTTCTTGTTGGTCGCCAATGCCATCAAATCAAATGCCGGGCGACCTCATCGGCTCACAATGCCGGAGCTCCCATTCTTCGAGATCCAGAGTCTTCAGACTGTGAAAATCTGCTTCCACACTGTTCACTCCTGCTACATGTGTCACTGAGAGCTCCTTGAAGTGGGTCTCCGCCCACCAAAACAACATTTGAGCTTCCAGGTGAAGAGAGACACCTTTAGTGTACTATTGCCGATTGACATAGGCCATAGTTGTAGCACTGTCTGAGAAAATTCACACCATTTTGCCCTGTAGCATGCTTCTGAACATCTCCAGCACCAGACGGATGGCTCTAGGCTCCAATTAGCTGATCAACAACTTTCTCTGGGAGGGGAACCAGTGGATTTTCTATCTGTAAAGGCTGGCATCCATGGTCAGAATCACCCATGTGAAGATTCAAAGAGGGACTTCTCTGGCTAGGGACTGTGGCTATAACCACCAAGTCAGACTGTGATGTGCCTCCACTGTCCAAGGCAGCAGCATCTGTAATGCATCCTGTTGTGGGCACCATTGGATAGGAGCATTTCCTGGAGTGGATGAAGAGAAGGGTACAGATAAGAGTCTTATTCAATGAGTCGGGAGTGGTACTGGAGGACTGTAATAGGGCAGATGTGGTCCTTCTCCACTAAAGTGGAAGTAAGGAAGAAGTAGGGAATTACAGGCCAGTAAGTCTGACTTCTGTCGTAAGCAAATTAATGGAAATGCTTTTAAAACAGAGAATTGTGAAGTTTCTGTAATCCTGTGGATTACAGGACCAGAGGCAACATGGTTTTACCATTTTTATAAATTATATTGCTAAAGGACTGTTGGGTAAGACTTGCCTCTGCGGATGATCTTCTCAATTCCACAAATACCAATAATATCTGCCCTGGCCTCAAAATCCCCACGCTGATTCGCACCAGACCACATCCTCCCAGAAAAAAACCCCGAAGAATCAATCATGCTTCTTTAAAGTCTGTTTCCCCTGCCAATCTTCCCAACCTTGCCTCTGACTCGCTCACCCCAGTCCCAATGCTTTATTGCAATGCAAGATCCGCTTGCAACAAGATTCAAATTCTGAAGGACCTACTTGAAGATTCTGACCCTGGTTTCCTATGCATCAAGGAATCATGGATTAAAAAAGATGACCTATTTACACAAAATGAACTCTGCTCCCATGGCTACCAAGGTCTCTTTTCACCTAGATCTAACCGTAAAGGAGGTGGCCTGGCATTCTCTACAAATCCTTTTTCGATGTTCAGCTCCTCGAAAGGGGTTGCCATACCTCACTAGAATACATGCTTGCTTCCGTCAACGATGAACTTCACCCTCACCCACTGGGCATCCTGCTCCTATACCGCCCACCTACCCCTTGGAACAACTCCTCCGAACTCGTCCTTGAGACTATAACAAACGCCTTCCTCAAGTTCCAAAGATTATTGATCATCGGAGACATCAATCTCCACCTAGACGACATCACCAGCAAGGATACAATTGAACTTATTAGCTTCCTCACCTCCCTTGGCCTCACTCCCCCCTGCACCATCCCCAACCCACTAAAAGGGGCACACACTAGACCTCATTAGCTTCCTCGACCTTACCGCTCACAAGACGTCAATTGACGACACTCGCTGGGAACATGTCCCCTGGTCTGACCACTTCCTAGGGGCTTTCTGTCTCCCCATCTTTATGTCGCACCTTGAGGCTCCACCCCGTACTTCCAACCCCATTACCTTCCGCAAAAAAAATCACAAGTGACCTGTTCTGGTCTAAATTTCTCAATCTATTCTCCTCTGCCCCTAAGCCTGTAGATTCAGGTACTAATTGGCATAACTGGGTCGCTCTCTCCAAATCCACCTATCTTTCCCTCGCCCCCCTTTCCACTAAATCCATCTCCTATCCCCGCAAGGCCCCTTGGTTCCTCCCATATCACAGAGAGCTAAAACAGAAATGTCGAGCTCTGGAGCGCATATGGAAAAAATCAAAATGTCCTATAGACAGACAGTCCTGGAGAGTCAATATCAAGCTGTACAATACAGCACTAAAAAAAGCAAGAAAGAAATCTCCAGGTCCAACAATCAAAGCAGTACTCTATTCAACATCTGGCGCTCCCTAACCTCCAAAAGAGACCCCACCTTGCTCCCCTCCTCTCCCTCAGCCGATGTTCTAGCAAAATTCTTCAACGATAAGGTTTCTTCCTTGAGATGCTCTTTCCCTCCTTCAGTCTCTTGCAACTCCCTAGTGCCCACCGATTCCACTCCCACCCTAATGGTCTCCAATCCTATCCCAGCTGACAGATCCTGGACCACCTTTGAGCGCGTATCTGAATCCCTGGTCCTCAATCTCTGCCTCAAACTGAAATCCTGTAATTGCTCCTTGGACCCATTCCCCTCCTACCTATACGAGAACATTCCCGCTCAGGCTATTTCTTCTATCACCATTCTCATAAACTCCGTCCTTCAGTCGGGCCATTTCTCCCCAGAAATGGGTCATATCGCCTTGACCCCACTATTGAAAAAATCTGACCTTGACCCTTCCATACCATCCAGCTATCGCCCAATTGCAAATATCCCTCTCCTAACCATGCTAGAGTCCATCATTTCTTCCCAACTCTCATCATACTTAGAGAGATTCTCTATTCTTTTACCCTATCAATATGGCTTTCGTCCTAACTTCAGCACCGAATCCCTACTGTCTTCCCTGATTTCAAGGGTTCAACAACTTCACTCTCGAAATAAGTTCGCCGTCCTCCTACAATTTGACCTTTCCGCTGCTTTCGACGTTGTTCACCATGATATTCTTGTTTACCAATTCTCTGAGACAAGTATCAACTCCACAGTCCTAGGTTGGTTCTCTAAATTCCTCCGCTCTCGTTCTTACATTGTTAACATGAATGGCACCTCATCCTCCCCCTGGAAACCGAATTGTGGAGTCCCGCAAGGCTCTCCACTATCCCTTATCCTTTTCAACATCTATATGTCCTCCCTAAAACTCCTCCACCTATCCCCCCTTGAAACAATTTACACTTATGCAGACGACATCCTCGTCCTCCTCGAGACCGATTCGAACCTCACCGACCTGTCTAAGAATATATCCTCTTGTATAATGAACCTACAATCCTGGGCCCACACTGTGCAAATGAAATTGAATGAGTCCAAAACAAGACTTCTTTGGCTCGGTCCAAAACTAGATCACCTACCCACCTCCATCCCACTATCCTCTGGCTCCTCTCTGCAGCTTGAGTTCTCGAGCAAGGTCTTGGGCATCATCATTGATTCCACATTGTCCTTCAATGACCACCTCCAATCCTTGGTTAAAAAAATGCTTTTTCAGCCTTCACATGTTGAGGAAAGTTAGATCCTGCTTCCATCAAAAGCATTTTACCCTCCTTGTCCAATCCATCATCCTCTCCAGATTGGACTATTGCAACTCTATCTACTTAAGCCTAACTAAGAAAAACCTCCACAGACTCCAACGGATTCAGAATGCCGCGGCCAAGCTCATCTTCGCTAAAAGTAAATTTGACCATGTCTCCCCGCACCTGGCCAAGCTCCACTGGCTTCCGATAATCGCCAGGGTCCACTATAAATGCGCCTGTTTAACTTTCAAAATCCTATATGGTATCCTCCCCTCCCTTTATCCCTCTTTCTTGGAATTCCTCAAACCCTAATACCACCAGATCCTCCCACAAATTAAAACTATCCTTCCCCTCGCTAAAAGGCATTTCCCACACAGGAAAGCTAGGGACCTCCCTCCACTTCAAAATCACTGAGCTCTGGAACAACCTTACCTCCCCTCTTCGGAACTTGAGCTTTCTCCAAGTTTTCCGCAAACATCTGAAAACCTGGCTTTTCTCAAAAAATGTAAGTCTCCCTTTAACTTAGGAATCAAGGAAACTCTTATATCTTGGCATCCCAAGTCCTTTAAATTTTCTTCACACTTCTACCTCTAACCCTCTGTTGTAGTTCCTTCCTATTTCTCCTACTGTAAACCGCGTCGAGCTCTATGAACGTGGAGATGATGCGGTATACAAACCTAAGGATTAGATTAGATTAGATTAGATACCAAATCTGCAATAGAGTAGAAATCCAGGATGGTGTGACTGACATGATGAAAGACCTGGTGAAGCTTGAAGAATGGTCTAAAATGTGGCAGCTAAAATTTAATGCTAAGAAATGCAAGGTCATGCATTTGGGCTGCAAAAACCTGAGGGAACGATACAGTTTAGGAGGTGAAGAACATATGTGTAGAACAGAAGAGTGGGACTTGGGTGTGATTGTATGTGATGATCTTAAAGTGGCTAAACAGGTTGAAAAGATGATGGTGAAAGCTAGAAGGATGCTAGGGTGTATAGGGAGAGGTATGGCCAGTAGGAAAAAGAAGGTATAGTTGCCCCTGTATAACACTCTGTTGAGACCTCATTTAGAATATTGTGTACAATTCTGGAGACCGCACCTTCAAAAAGATATAAAAAGGCTGGAGTTGGTCTAGAGCAGTGGTTCCCAAACTCTGTCCTGGGGGACCCCCAGCCAGTCAGGTTTTCAAGATATCCCTAATGAATATGCATGAGAGAGATTTGCATATAATGGAAGCGACAGGTATGCAAATCTTTCTCATGCATATTCATTAGGGATATCTTGAAAACCTGACTGGCTGGGGGTCCCCCCAGGACAGGGTTTGGGAACCACTGGTCTAGAGGAAGGCTACTAAAATGGTGCGTGGTCTTCATCTTAAGGTGTAAGGTGTAAAGATCTCAATACTTTGGAGGAAAGGTGAGAGAGGGGAGATATGATAAGAGACGTTTAAATACCTATGTGGCATAAATGCACAGAGTCAAGTCTCTTTCATTTGAAAGGAAGCTCTGGAATGAGATGGCATAGGATGAAGTTAAGAGGTTAAGAGGCTACGGAGTAATCTAAAGAAATATTGTTTTTACAGAAAGGGTGGTAGATGTGTGGCACTGTTTCCCGGAAGAGGTGGTGGAGACAGAGATTGTGTCTGATTTCAAGAAAGCCTGGGATAGAGAGAGGAAGAGATAATGGTTATTGAGGATGGGCAGACAGGATGGGCCATTTGGCCTTTATCTGCCATCATGTTTTGTATGATTGAAGTGCCCAGAAGGGAATGATGAGAGAGATGAGAGATACTTAGGAACTGTGGAGCAAATATACTTGTAATTCAGTAAGAGGAGTTTGAACTGTATGCAGATATGGATAGGAAGCCAATGAAGTGACTTGAAGAAAGGGGTAATGTGGGCATAGCGACATTGGTGGAATATGACTTGTGCAGCAGAGTACCAAGGACAAATATCCTAGCCTTTAACAAGTCTTGATATTTCAGAGGACTCAATAAGATCACCAACCAATCACAAATAAAATAACTCAAAATGGATATCATTGGGGCCTATCTGGGGAGAACATTCAGAAGAGATTCTGAAAGAGGTCTTGATCAAGGCCCACTTTCACCTTCTACTTGCAGTAACTTTTCTTTTTAAAAGTAAAAGGGCAAGCACTACAAAGTAGCACCATTTTTGAACAACTACTGGCTATGATTCTCCATTAATAGAAGACACTGGAAGCTGAGCACATGGGCATTGGATTTCCCTTCTGCCTCTAAAAATGGTCATGACCAGACCATCAACGTGGTGCTTTTCAAACAGCACACATAGTAAGAGGTATGGAAAAAACGAAAGGGAAATGATTCTAAAAATTTACACTGACACATGTAGGAGGCACTGTTGCTTTTTTTTTTTTTTATTTAAAGTTCTTTATTCATTTTAAATTTCTTACATCAAGTGATAAATATATAATACATATAATTTTCAATATACACTTGAATATCCATCAATATATATTTTAATACAAACATATATAAAAACCCCTTTTGCAATAAATTATAAATCATCTGTTATTATAATATTGTACCCACCCTAACCCCTATTATATGATCTATCCTTGTGCTATGATATCTGATCTTTAGAAAAAAGAGCCAATGGTCCCCAGATTTTATTAAATTTTTTAATATGACCATGTTGTAACGCTATTGCTTTTTCCATCTTATATATATGGCAAATAGAATTCCACCAAAAAGTGAAATTTAATTTTGTGTGATCTTTCCAGTTTTGAGTAATTTGTTGTATGGCGACCCCTGTTAATATCAATAAAAGTTTATTATTGTTTGCTGATATTGGACTCTGTGTTCTCATTGCTGTTCCAAATAAAATTGTGTCATATGTAAGTCCAACATGATTTTCTAATAATATATTAATTTGGGGCCAAATTGTTTTCCAAAAGGCATTTATACAGGGACAAAAATAGATTAAATGATCTAATGTCCCAATTTCTACCTTACAATGCCAGCATCTATTAGATTTAGAACTATCTATTTTTTGTAACCGAGTAGGGGTCCATAAAACTCTATGTAATAAAAATAACCATGTTTGACTCATAGATGCTGACATTGTAGTATGTATTCTCCAGGACCAAAATTTTTGCCATTGAGTTGCAGAAATTGTCTGTCCTATCTCAATACTCCAAATGTCCCTAAGTCCTGTTCTTTTTTTTTTATTTAAAAATCCATATAATAATTTATACCATTTTGCGGCTTGGTGTCCCAAAAAATCTGCCTGAAAGCAAAGGATTTGCAAACTATATTGAGTATTAAGATTCTTCCATTCAGGGAACCCTTCCTGGATGGCCTGCTTCAATTGCATCCATTTAAAATATTGTGTTATGTTCAATCCAAATTTCTGTTGCAATTGTGAAAAACTAAGCATGGATCCATTTACTATAACATCATTTAAAGATCGTATACCTGCAATTATCCATTGCTTCCATATTATTTTGAATCCACCAATTTTGATCCTGGAGTTTACCCAAATGGATTGATTTAACGATTTAGTTATTGGATCTGTTGTAATATTACTAATAAATCTTAATGTTTTCCATGTATCTAATAAAATTCTGTGATCTTTATATCTATTGGGCATTGTTATACTTATAAGATGTTCCGGATATAATGGAAACAGGAGCCGCCATTCTAAATATAACCAGTCTGGTACATTCTCCATGAGATCTGGGAGGATCCAATACATACCCTGTCTTAAAATATAGGCTTGATGATACCTATAAAAATTTGGAAAATTTACCCCTCCCTCTCGAATCGTTTTTTGTAATGTTGCTAAAGCGATTCTTGGCCTTTTCCCAAACCAAACAAATTTTGTAAGTATACTATTTAATTTTTTATAAAATGACCCCTGAAAAAATATCGGAATCATACTCATTTGATAGCAAACCACAGGTAAGATCATCATTTTTATTGTTTGAACTCTTCCCCACCATGAAAGATGTAAAGGATTCCATTGCTCGCACATTTCTGTTATTTTTTTTAATAAAATTTTTTCATTTTCTGTTACTGTATCATCAATTGTATTTTTAATAACAATTCCCAAATATTTTAATCCTTCCTCTTTCCATTGAAATGAATATGAATCAAATAATCCTTTGGTACAATGGACATTAATTGGAAGAACTTCAGATTTTTCCCAATTTATTTTGTATCCAGAAAATTTACCAAATGTATCTAATAAATTTAATAAACATGGAATGGTATCTTCCGGTTTTCTCAAATATAAAAGAATATCATCTGCATATGCAGATAATTTATATTCCCAATTTGATAATGTGATCCCCTTTATTCCCTTAGTTTGATTTATTGCAATTAATAAGGGTTCAAGAACAATATCAAAAAGTAAGGGAGATAAAGGACAACCTTGTCTAACAAGTTAAATCTTTCTGAAATGTTATTATTTATATTTAATCTTGCTCCAGGAGAGCTATACAATGTTTGAATCATTTTAATAAAAAAGGGACCTATTCCAAACCATTTTAAAGCTTGATACATAAATTTCCACTCCACTCTATCAAATGCTTTCTCTGCATCTAACGATATTAAGAAAGCTGGTTCGTTCATAGTTTTCGCTAAATTTAAAGAATGAAGTGCCAGTCTGGTATTATGTGAAGAGTGTCTTTTAGCAACGAATCCTGTTTGGTGTACATCTATAATAAAAGGAAGAGCTTTTGCCAATCTTAATGCTAATACTTTAGCAAGCAATTTTTCATCTACATTCAACAATGATATGGGCCTGTAGTTTGAAACCAATGTAGGATCCCTGTTTGGTTTTGGTAAGACAATAATTACAGAATCAGCCATAGTTCCTGATATATTTCCATTGTGTATCTGATACTGATATAAATTTAATAAATAAGGCAATATAATATTTTGAAATGTTTTATAAAATTCAACAGTATATCTATCTCCACCTGGAGCGGATCCAACTCTAAGAGCTTTCAATGCTAGTTCTATTTCTTTTAATGATATATGTTCTTCTAAACTTCCTCTTATATGTTCTGGAATATTTGGTCCAATAAATGAATTTAAAAACTCTAAGCCATCTTGTTCTTTATTTTCATAAGAATCTGAAGTATATAGACTCCTATAAAAATCAAGAAATTGTTTTACAATATCTTTAGTGCTGGTGTGTGTATTGCCTTTTGTATCTTTTATTGCAATAATTTTAGTTTTTCTTTTTTTTGCTTTAAGAAAATTTGCTAGCATTTTTCCAGCTTTATTTGAGTTTCCATAATATCTAAATTGCTGACAGAACATTTCTTTTCTAACAAATTGTGAATAGAGTTCATTATATTTAGTTTTTACTTTTAATAGTTTTTGTAATACTACATTTTCCCATTTAATAATTAATTTTTTTTCTAATGATTTAATTTCTTCCTCTAATTCCATAAATTGTTTTTTAAGGTGTTTTTTCATAAAAGCCGAATATGATATAATGTTACCTCTCATTGTCGCTTTACAAGCATCCCATATAATTTCAATATTCATATTGTCTGTGCTATTAATTTGAAAAAACTCTTTCATCTTTACTTTTAGGTCTGTTACAAAATTTTCATCAGCAAGTAAGGCATTATCAAATTTCCAAATTGATGTAAAATTTGTTTTTATATCATTTTTTAGATCAATCCACACACCAGCATGATCAGAAATTATAATGGGATCAATAACTGCTTTCATAACTTTTTGTGCTAAATTACTAGAAACAAATATATAATCAATTCTTGAAAATGATTTATGGACCTGAGAACAAAAAGAATATTCCTGATCATTAAAATGAAGAATACGCCATATATCTACCAAATCACAAGATTGTATCAAATTTTCTAGCCCTAATGATTTTATAATTTTACTAGGTTTCTTATCCAAAATAGGATCCATAACAGCATTGAAATCTCCAGCTACTATCAAATTTGAAGTAGCCAATGGTAGTAATATCTGTTGAATTTTTTTAAATAACTCCATTTGATTTGAATTAGGAGCATATAAATTAAATAAGTCCAGGGTTGTATTTCCCATTATCATTTTGATATGTACCCATCTTCCTAATGGATCAATTTTTATAAGTTTAAAATCAGCAGTACATTTCTTATTAATAAGTATGGCTACTCCTGCCTTTTTCCCTAAGGCAGGAGCAAAAAAACATTTAGATACCCATCCCCCAATTAGTTTATTAGATTCATTCCCTGTAAGAAGTGTCTCTTGCATGAAATAAATATCCGCATTTTGCTTGTGAAGGAAACCTAAAATTTTTTTTCTTTTTACTGGGTGATTCAGACCATTGACGTTAATGGAAAAAATTTTAATTGTCATTTAATAATTTGAGTAAAATTAAATATCTTCTTAATAATAAAATTTTGATCAGATATCTGCACTTTTCTTTAATTATTCTAGATTTAATTATTAATTTTCCCCTCTTCTTATTCCCATCCCCCACCCCTCCCTCCCTTTTAATTAAAAATTGTGTATACTTGGTAGCACGCATCTTAAGTCGATAATAAAGCACTCCATAAGACCTGTTCTTATTGTATTCTATAAATTAAAACATTTGTTATTTAAATGAAATATAATATAATTTAGCCATGTTACACACATATATATATATATATATAATATTCAAAGCATATTATATTGTTAATTTATCTAAATTGTTATATTTGTAATAAATATATATCAATAAATAATCCCTTATTTGTTTTATTTTAAATAATATGGGAATTCAATGATATATAATTAAGTATTTTATGATCAAAAAATCCCCCTCCTATGGAGGAACCCACCGTAAAAGCACATCTCGATTTCACATATATATTTCTTTTACTTTTATGTTAGTTGAATCCAGAAGAGAGAATAATTTCAATACACACTCATTTCCTTCAAGTATATCTCAGTCCACCTTTATTCTTGATTGTAGTTTTCTATTCCGTTTTGAATTTTCATTTTCTCTTCTTTTCTTCTTTTTCCAATGTATGTAGTTCTTCTCTTTATATGATCAATACGATGCAACAACAAGATCTGTCCATAAGTTCAACGGTTATACAAAAGTCTTTCTTTATAGTTCCGGTGTCTGCTCTGTCCATCACATGCAGTTCCCTCGCTTTGACATCTGGGAATCTGAGTCTTTATTCTTTCCTCTGTATCTAATGTTATATATGTTCGAGATGCACCCCCACTGCGCATCCCCCCATGGAGGAAGATCTTTACTTTATATTGTATTAAATTAATTAAAATTATAAAGTAGTCTTTCAAATATTTTCTATTTTTCTAAAAATGAAAATCATTTATCTGAAAATTATTAATTAATATTGAATGTTCCTGAACATCTTTCCTTATAAATTCATTCTTTAATATTATATTATATTTTCCTTTAATACATTCATATCTTTCTTTAATAAACTTAGTTCATGTTTAAAACATTCACTTATTCCCTTAATAGAAGTTTATTTTTTTTATTTTTTTATTTTTTGGAATTTTGATTTCATTTGAATTCCATTTTTGAATATCGTTAGTGTAGAATATTTGAATTGAATTGAATATATTACATTCTATATCTTTTTTTCCAAATCAATTTATAATACCTTTTTATCAAATTAGTTATTTAACTATATTCAGTTATCTATATATAGGAACTAAAATATGATTAAACAATTTAAGAAGACATTGGTACTTCCTGGTTTTGAATAAATTTTTCTAATTTCTCTGGATCATTGAAAGATAAAGTTTTGTTTCCAATTGTCACTTTCATAGTAGCAGGGTATACCAATCCAAACTTCGCTCCTAATTCTCTCAGCTTTGGTCTTAAATCCAATAACTTCTTTCTTTTAACAGCTGTATTTTTTGCGAAATCCGGCACTAGATGTATAAAAGCATCCTGATACTTCAAACCTTTATTTTTCTTGGCTAGTTGTAATATTTCTATGGCCTGTTGGTGTCGCAATAGTTTAAAAATAAAAGGTCTTGGTCCTTGCTGGTTTACTGCTCTTTTTAATGGCACTCTATGTGCTCTTTCTATTTCTATGGGAAATTTAGTTTGCAACGGAAGTAGCTTGGGAAGTAATTTTTCAATGAAGGTGACAGGATTTCCTATTTCTGCTCCTTCCGGCAAGCCAATCAGACGGATGTTACTTCTTCGTTCACGATTCGAAAAATCTTCCAGGTCTTTAATAAGTATTTCAATTTTTTTCCTGTTTGCTTGGCTATAACAGATTTCCTCTTCAACTGTCAGCATTCTTTCTTCTAAGTTGTTAGATTTCAATTCAAGCACATCCATCTTCTTATTTATATTTGAAACTTCTTCTGTTAAATCGGTAACTTTTTTAGTAATAATAGAAAGCATTTCTTTAATTTCTTTTAACTCTTTCATAACTTCTGTGTCTGTCAGTTTTAAACTGCTCTCCTGCTCCGGTTTTGCCCTTTTGCTACTTCCTGATACAGCGAAGTCGTTTTTATTCTGTTTACCAGTTGCCATCCTTTTTTCTTCTTTATTATTCATAGGACCAGTGAAATTTTAATATATCTTCCGTTTTCATTCAATTTATTTAATCTTTCAAGGTCTTTTTGACGGAGCTCTTCAATTACACGACTTTCTTCATGCGTGTCCAAGCACTGTTGCTTTTAATGCATGGAAATAACAGGGGTAATATCAGAAAGTATTTAGCATGGAAAATGGCTCTTAGTGAGTGTATACCAGTATACAAATATATATTTATTTGATTTTTTTAGGCCATCCTCCCAAAGGAGCTCAGAATGGGTTACAAATCAGGTACACAAGCATTTTCCCTGTCCTGGCGGGCTCACAGTCTATCTAATGTACCTGGGGCAGTGGAGGTTAGGTGACTTGCCGGGGTCACAAAGAGCAGCTCGGGGTTTGAACCCACAATCTCAGGGTGCTGAGGCTTTAGCTCTAACCAGTACGCCACACTCCTCCTCCTGACATTTGTACTTTTATGTATATAGAACATAGTGTCCCCCAAGTGCATAGTTTAGGTAGGGTTGTGGTGTATGCATGCACTTTATACATTTTTAAATATTTGGATCTAGTTCACACCTTTTCAGTTGTAGCTTAAAGTTAATTACATTAAGGTTCAGCAGATATAAAATGTGCATGTCCACACATACATTTATACTAATCTCAGAGCAGGTGTAGAATGTGTACAAGGGTATTGCTGGGGACAGTGCTGAGAACCTATTTTGCCTAAGTTACCTTGACAAAAAAGGTACATTCTTTTTACACTACTCATTAAAAATTACTCACTAAAAAATTATTCCCAACATGCGTACAAAGGCATCCTTACAATACATGCTCCAAAGCTCATACCTGCATGATAAAGTCTTAGTCCGGGCAAGGAAACGAGATGAGATACTGACAGATTCATGCTTCTCAGAGCTCTTGATAGGTCCTGTGGATTTTAGAGACGGAAATAAGTTTAATAGAAATACAGAGGCTAATATATATATATATATATATATATATATATATATATATACATACTATGCAACTTACTAAACCAACCCTATTACCTACCTCCGCATCATTCAATAACTGATCAATTCCTATCCCCCTACAGAAATGTATCCTCTCCTATTCTGCTCGCAGTGCACTAATTTGTATACCAATAATTTTCAACTGTAAGTCGCCTTGAATCTGTTTTGGATATAGTGCAACTCAGAAGGGAAGATTGTTTTATCTCAACCCGCAAACTGGATCTTGCAGATAACCACACATTTTTTCCTCTGCTCCTCCCACTTAGCTGAGCAAACGAATATCACTGGAACAAAGCATACACAAAAAGGGGGCACAGGGAACTTCCCTGCCACACAACAGCATTCTGTTCTGCTCTGCAATATACAGTAAAAGAAAACAATTAACAGGCAACATGAAAAACAGGCAAGAACATGGGAACAACATGGAACTAACCTGTTGTGTCAACGTACACCTAACTGGAATAAAGCCAGCAGCAAAGATATGTACTCACATATACAGACGAGTTCCCACAGAGCCTGTCTGCTGGTTGGAAGATACTCAGGTCTGAAAGGAGAAACATCTGAAGCAGAAAATTGCAGGTGATACAGAGAAAAACAGAGTAGAAAGAGGGCGGGCCATATCGACTCCATCGGGGATTAACAGAAAAGATTACCAAAGGTAAGAACCTAATCTTCCATTCTGCTACATCCCCTCCGGAGTCAAAACGATAAGTGATGTACCAAAGCAACGGCAAAGTCCACAATACTGAGGCTCCAAAGGCGAGCCACCACATATACCCTCTAAAATCTTGTAAAGGTATGAAGAGAAGACCAAGTAGCCATTCTACAAATTTCAGTGGGATGAATTGCTTGAGACTCTGCCGATGAAGTTGCAACACCTCTTCTCGAGTGAGCTTTGAGAGAAACTGACGGCTGCTTGCAACAGATGATATAAGTCGACGAAATGGCCATGTAGATCCATCGGGCAACAGAGGGCTTGGACTCTGGTCTATCTCGTCTGAACTTGTTAAGTCAGGACAAACAAATGAAAGATGACAATCATTGTTCCTCTCTAAGTAGTTAAGTCAAATGGCCAGAAAGATGAAAATCATTGGTCCTCTTTAAGTAGTGGAGTAAGACTCTACGCATGTTAAGTCTTCTCAGAATCTGATCCTTCTGCTATAACCCCATGGCACAAAAGCTGGCAGATGAACTTCTTGGTTGACATGAAATTCCGAAACCACTTTTGGAAGAAAGGAAGGAACTGTGTGGAAGGAAACCCCCACCTCCGTGAGCTGGAGAAAGAGCTCTCCGCAAGAGAGCCTGCAGCTCAGAAATACACCTTGTGGAGACAATTGCCATGAGAAAAACTGTCTTGACCATAAGGTCCAGAAGGGATGCATCCTTGAGCAGCTCAAAAGGAGCTTCCACAAGCTCTTTCAGCACAACATTAAGATTCCACATAAGAAAAGGTTTGTTGCAGGGGTGGCTACAATTGAAGGGTAGCTACAATTGAAGTGCCCCCCTGAGAAATCTGGTCACATCTGGATGACACTATATATATAATATCATTGAAACACAGTCTATATACTATATCTTCCACCCTTAAATCCCTAAACTCTACTCACACTCTATTACGCTATAGGTGGAAAGATAGCCTCAGAATAGAGCGACTATAATTGCGTAGGGTCACAACAGTTCACTCACATTTTCAATCATAGGCTAAACCACCTCCCCCTCTTAATATTACTTTATTGTTTAATTTCTTTCTTATCTATCCTCTTATTATCTTTTTTTCTTTTAATCCTTTTTTTCTTTTTCCTCTCTTTTTTCCTCTCCCCTTTTGTTTTTATGGTAGCCATGGGAGAAACTGCGTGCCTGGAAATGTGCAAGCTAAATTGCTCTGAATAATTCCTTGAGGCAGCGGTTAGAAATTTGAAAACCGCGAAATGCTAGCCACGTTGGAGATAGAAACGAAGCGATCTGGAAAAGAAAGAAAGAGTAAACAGAGTGAAAATGCGTTAATGAGCTAAGTAACAGTAACAGTTTAGAATAGATGATATATGGCTTGTTTCTACTGATGTGAAGATGGAAATTTAAACACATATTGTAGTGTTTCCTGTTGGACTATGTCTTCTGAAAATTGATTTAACGGATTAAGAAGCACTGTGAAGATTGCTGAATGCACTGTTTTATGGAGTGAATATAAATTCTATGCACTTACTATACGAAATAATGAAATTGACCCCTCTGAAAATGGATGTTTTATGAAGAATATTTATGGAGAATTTTTTAATGAGAGAAGTATTAAATTAATAAACAAAAGGGGATAGAAAAAAAGAAAAAATAAGATTAAAATAAAAAAGGATAATAAGAGGATGGATAAGAAAGAAATTAAACAATAAAGTAATATTAAAAGAGGGGGGAGGTGGTTTGGCCTATGATTGAAAATGTGAGTGAACTGTTGTGACCCTACCCAATTACAGTATACAGTCACTCTATTCTGAGGCAATCTTTCCACCTATAGCGTAATAGAGTGTGAGTAGAGTTTAGGGATTTAAGGGTGGAAGATATAGTATACAGGCTGTTTCAATGATATCATATTTATAGTGTAAACCACATTTATATTTATCTGTAGTCACATCTGGATGAGACATAAGCGAACTTGAACCACTGAGCACTCTAAAACAGGAAGACCTGCCACCTGTACTTTGACAGAGACCACCACCAGGCCTTTTCCAGGCTGGCCTAGAAGAAAGCTAGGACCACAGGAATGGGAGCTTACAATGGCTCCACTGGTCTCTGCATACCATTGCTGGAAAGCTTTCCAAATCTTGGCATAAGCCATAGTAAATGGTTTCTTGGACCTCAAAAGAATAGCTACTAGTACGTTGGAGTAGCCCCTCTGAATCAAGGCCCTGCACTCAGGAGCCATGCCATAAGATCAATGCTCTGGGGGTTCTCCATGGGAACTGGTTCCAGACTGAGGTCGCGATGAAGAGGGAGTTTGAACTTTTTGTACCGCTGAAGACAGATGAGGTCTGCATACCATAGACAGCAAGGCCAATCTGGAGCCACTAGGATCACCTGACCTGGATAAGTTGCTATCCTACAGATGACCCAGCCCACCAAGGGCCAAGGTAGAAAGACAAAGGATTTCCTTAGTTGGCCAGGGCTGAACTAATGCATCTAGCCCTAAGCATCCTAGCTCTGTTCTTCAACTGAAGAAGCACTTGACTTTCTAGTTCTTGGCTGAAGCCATCAAGTTCATCGATGGACTGTCTCCAATGCTTCACAATGAGACAAAATAATCTTGGCGAGAGAGACTACTCTCCCGGGTCCATGACTTGGTGACTGGGAAAGTCTGCTTACACATTTTCCACTCCGGCCATGTGTGCTGCGGAGAGAGCCTGAATGTGCAGCTCTGTCCACCAAAATAACATCCAAGCCTCCTAATTCAAATGAGCACTCTTGGTGCCTCCCTGTTGATTCATGTATGCCACCGCCATGGCATTATCGGAAAACACCCTTACTGCTTTTCCTTCCATGTGTTTTAAAGAGCTCTCAATGCTCGAAGCTCTAGATGGTTTATCGATCACCCCTTTTGATGGGCAGTCCACTGGCCATGGATGAAATAGCATCGGCCATCAGAGCAATCCACTCCGTGACCTGAAGAAGCATGCCCTTCACTTGGGCTTCTCCCTGAATCCACCAGCACAGGCTGCTTCATGCTGGCTCCATCCAGGGAAGGGGTATTTGAAGGGGATGATGCTGAGGGGACCACCAAGACGGGAGGGTCTCTTGCAGAGGCCACATGTGCACCCTGGCCCAGGGCACAACCTCTAGGGAGGCCGCCATGAACTCCAGTACTTGCAGGTAATGCCAAGTAGTGGGGTTCAGGAATGCTATGAGATCCATGATCTGTTTCTTGAGCTTTGATTTGCATGGCTTGAGAAGAAAAAAATGTCCTTGATCATGTCGAACTGATCTCCCAGATAGTCCAACATCTCAGAAGGCATTAGCTGGCTCTTCTTGAAATTGACAATCCAGCCACAGTAGAAGAGACATCACAGACTCCACCGCTTTCTCCAGTCTGGACAGAGCTCTGATTAACCAGTCATTTAGATAGGGATGAACTTGCCCCCCCATTTTGTGGAGATGAGCTGCAACTACCACAGGTACAGGGAGCCGTCACCCAAAGGGGAAGGCTGCAAACTGGAAATGCTGCTGGAGAACATGAAATCTCAGATACTTCTGGTATCCTGGGAATATAAGGATATGAAGATAAGCCTCTAGAGGTAAGAAAATCCCCTGGGCCACTGCCGCGATGACCAACTGCATCGTCTCCATTTGAAAGTGTGGAATCCACAGAAAGGTACTGAACAACTTGAGATCCAGGATGGGTCTCCAGTCCTCTGAGCCTTTCCTTGGCATGATGAAGCATACGGATTTACTTTTGAGAACTGGCTCTACAGCTTGAATGTCCATAAATCTAGGGGGAGACAAAAGAAGTCTATTTTGTGTCCCTCCCACAGTCCTGAGACTTGTCTATTCACTAAAAAAATATGACCATATCACAGAGGCATACCATGACTCGCATTGGCTTCCAATAGAAGCGAGAGTGACCTTCAAATTCTACTGCTTACTTTACAAGGCTATCAACGGAGAAAGCCCAACTTACTGGAATAACAGACTAAATCAATCCTCCTCAATCAGACACAGAAGAACACATTCACTATTTTATTACCCACTATCCAAAAATGTCAAATGAAAAAAACTTTATGACAACCTAATAGCCTCCAAAGCAGCTAAGTTGGACAAACAACTCACCACTCTGTTATCTTCATCCACAGATTACAAAACCTTCAAAAAACACGTTAAACCTATCCAGCACAACAATCCTAACCCAACATCCAACACTCTATAAACCCTTAGTACTCTCTAATTTTCTAGTTACCAAACATTATCTAAAACCCATAATTCTCCCTTAAAATTTTATCTCATCGTTTATTCTATTACTTCAAAGTTGAAATGTAATTCTTGTTTTAGTTTGGATGTAATCCGCCTTGAACCGCAAGGTAATGGCAGAATAGAAATCACTAATGTAATGTAATGTAATATCCAGCACCCATTGGTCTGAGGAGATCCGTTCCCATTCCTGGAGGAACTCTGACAACTGGCCTCTGATACAAGAAGGCATGGCTGAAGATCTGGCATCACTGGGACTTCTTGGAGGCGGGGCTGGTGCAAGAACCTGAAACCTGCTGGTGTCTGGGGGTGCTATAACATTGTCTATAGCCCTTGGATTATCTCTGGGCGGATGAGCCCGTGGAAGTTTGGCAAAACCTACATGAGGGATGAAAATTACTGTGAGGGACGGTGTCAGGTCAAAAGCGCGCTGGGGCAAAGGCACGCGCAGACAACTGAGCGCAAAGTGGAGGTGCGCGCCGAAGAAAATGACTGTTTTAAAGGGCTCCGATGGGAACCCCCCCCACTTTACTTTATACAGATCGTGCCACGTTGTGGGGTTTGGGGGGTTGTAACTCCCCACATTTTACTGAAAATTTTACTTTTTCCCTAAAAAACAGGGAAACAGTTAAGTTTACAGTATAATGAGGGTGGTTATAACCCCCACAACACCCCTGTGATCTGTATAAAGTAAAGTGGGGGAGTTCCCCAACAAAACCCCCCATCTGAGCCCCTAAAAACACTCTTTTTCTTCGGCGTGCACTTCCGTCTTGCGCTCAGTTGTTGGAGCGCCTTTGTCTTCGCCGGTTTTGTCTATGAACCGTGAGGGGCTTAGGGCGGCAGTCCACCACACTAACCATAAGGTCATCCAGCCCCTTTCCAAAAAGAATTTGTCCTTTACAAGGGAGTCTTGCTTAGGGTTGCCTTAGAGGTCGAATCTCCAGCCCAGTGGCAGATCCAAAGCATTCTGTGAGCTGATACTGCATAAGCCGAGACTTTACCCAGAACCTCTATAAGATCATATAAGGCAACTGCCAAATAATCCACTCCCTCAAGCACCAGCTAGGGCCAGGCATCCTCTTCCACTGCTAGATACTGCTGCATGTGATAGGCACATGCCATATTAATGCCCAAAGCCACCTCAAAGAGCTTCTTCAAGACCATATGCACCCTGCAGTCCTGGGAAACTATAAGCATCAATCCCCCCCTTCACTAGGGAGGGCAGTGCATTTGGTAACCTGAGCCACTGCCGAATCAACCTTCAGTTGTTCAAACAGTTCATGAAATTCAGGTGCCATAGGATAATGCTTAGATATAGCTTTAGTCAGTCTGAAAGAACTCTCTGGTGTCTTCCACTGTTCTGTAACCAGAGCCGTGGTATGTGCCAAAAAAAAAAAAGGATGTCATGACTGTACATTGAGACATGACTGTACATTGACATCATGACTGTACATTGAGACATGGAGGGCTGACCCTTCAACTTCAGTTCCTTCATGGCATCCACAATAAAATGGTGGACAGAGGCGAACAAACAGCCGGTGGATGGAGGGGTCATAACTCAGGTCAGGGCTCCCTGAGACAACTTATTTAACTGTTCACAAAGGGAATCAGTGTCATCAATGTGGAAGCAGCATCTGGTGATAAAAGCAGCATAGTATCAGTGTGCCAACTAAGGCAGTCTGGATCCATAGGAACTTGGACACTAAGGACTTGAGCAGTGACCTCCGCAAAGCAATGCACTGGCTTGGAAGTCTGTGGCGCACCCACAGGCTGTGCTGCATGAGCTAGGTTCATAAGGAATGCTCTCCACATGAGCTGAACAAATTCTGGGGAAAAGCCACACATTGGAGCTGAAGACGGATCTTGACAGAACCCAAATGGCACCTGCGAGGTGTTCCTGGACTTGGCATGCTGGCGTTTCATGTCACTGCCATAACCCGTTACCGGGCGGGATTTTTTGCCCCTTTCCCAGACCCATACTGGCTCCTCAGCACTAAAGGACCCAGAGGAAGTGAAGCCTAAAGCTATTGTCCCCTCCTCGCGTCTTGGCACACGGTACAAGGAGATTCCTCTGCCAATAGTCTGGCACAATCTGCACATCAATTTATCTGAATAGGGGTTGAGGAATCCATCCCTGATGATATTTAGCAAAATTGCAGGGTTATGAGGCAGAAAAAAAGCTGAAAAAAGATAGATAAAAATCCAAGATGGCTGCCACCAGTAAATTTGCACCCAAAATGGCCTGTGGAAACAATTTAGAAAAACAAAAAATGTAAAAAAAATAGGGGTTTTGGGAGGTGGTAGACCTAAACCCTACCCTCATACACTACTAAAAAAAATCAGTTTTTAGACACCCCCCCACCCCCGATTCTCTCATAGGAAGTAATTGGCTCACAGTCTCCAAAGTGCCAGCCTGTCAGCTCTGTCTGTGCAGCTGAAGTGAAGGGAAGGGAATTTCTGCCTCAAATTTTCTTCAAACAGTCCAGTCTTCAGGATCTTCAGGCTGCTAGTTGGATAGACTCTGACTGAAACTTTGCCCCCTCGGAACCTCGCTATGTGGCTGGGGGTGGGAAAAAGCAAATTGCACCCTGATACCACAAGGGTTTTTACTTAGGGTACATACAGCTTGTGCTTAAGCTTAAAGAATAGAAAAAGAAGCAGATCAGAAGCACTTCTGCACAGTTTGCCTGCAGAAATAAAAACTGTAGGGGGCTCTGTGTTCCTCAGCTAAATGGGAGGAGCAGATGAAAAAAAGTATGGTTTTCTGCAAGACCCAGTTCGTGGGTTGAAATAAAACACTTATCGTACTGACTCTGGAGGGGATATAACAGAAATCTCAGATTAGATATACTGTATATACGTTGACATCATGGCATGCACTTTGCGCCAAGAGGCATGTGTATGGGTGGAGTTTGGGTGGAACGCAGGCAGGATTCAAGCATAAGGAACAACTAGCAGCAAAGACTGAGGGTAGTATGCAGCCAGTGGGAAGGCTGTGGAGGCAGAGCATGGGAAGGCAGCTTTGTCACAAACACACACTTACAAACAGATACGGTTCACATAAAACAGTGATATATACACACACTAAGAGAAAACATAGACAGCACAGAGCTATGCAGAGGAGCTGGAAAGAACTGCTTGAGTGATACTCTGCAAGCTTCCTCTACTCAAGAGCTGCATCTCTGGTTATATTCCTTGGTTTGAAAGCCTACCTTGATCAGCATTGCTGGATAAAGTCTCAAAATGCTGCTTCAGAAACTTCTCCTGGTCAGGAGTGCGGGGAACTTCACTCCCTAACATACTGCTAAGGATTTCTTCTTCATACACCTCCTCCAAGTCCGAAGAGTTGCCATCCACACTCAGGGGCTCAGTGATTTCAGAATCTTCTTTTATTTATTTTAAGAGTGGGTAATAGCATGAGCAAATTTATGAGAGAAAAGATAAGAAAACATTGACAATTCATTTGAAACAACATCTGGGCATGCTCTATGCTACCATTTAACAGGCCACTTATCATTATTCATCAAATAAATAAATAAAAACATAATTACTCCCTTGCCAAGGTGGCACATTCACAATAGGCATAATTTCATCGAGTTGCATAAAAAAAAACCCAAGAACAATGATTCAGACAGTCATTCCTAATTTATAAAATAAAAGAAGAATGCTGCATAAAGTTTATTGTATCTGTTGAAAAGCTGAAGAGTCACCTGGCTATGCTCAGAATGCTATCAAAGGTAACTTAGGCAGAAGGGAGATGGGGCTTGCCCCAGGTAGTACCTATGAGGGAGTACAGAACAGGTTTCCTAAAAAACCATCCTCCCTCACAGCCCTGCTCCCGACATATACCAGATGTCAATCCCGGGGGAGGGGAGAAGTAGGGGCCTTTGGCTTGCATCCAAAATTCTGGACTGCCCCAAATTCCTGTGGTCTGAAGTTCTGTGCTGTTTTGGTGATGCTGAAATGGCAACACCAAAAAGTCCTACTTTGATATTCAGCCACTAAATGGGTAAACATAACTTTACAGCCAGCCCCCAGAATGCTCTAACCCCACCTATTTTTTAAATGGCTAACTTTGGTCATTTAGAAACAAAAAGCCAAAGTTATTTACATGTGGCTCAGATATTTATTAATTTTTTTTTCTTTATATACATTATCAGTTCACAAAAAGTATAACCTATAGTTGAAAAGAAAGAACAGATTAACCAGATAATCTCTTCCCAATACTCCCATTATTCCCCCTTTCTCTCCCTGAATTTTTTTTAAAAGCACTTGTAGTTGATGCCATTGCCAACCACACAAGTGATTTTAAATACCTTATATACTCAACTGTACACTGAGATTTTTGGGCAAAAAGAAGCCCAATTGAGATCTTAATTTATAGTCAAATCAGAAGAAATTTCTGTACTTCTCCCCTTCCCCCTGCAGTGACCAACATTTCTTACTGCTTCCTCCAGGGTGCTGCTGACACAGGAATGAAAGCAAGCTGGGCTGGTGTGGGGCTTTGAGAAACTGCAAATGTTCAAGGCCCAGAGTAGAGAATGACACTGGGACAAGTTTTTCCCCATCCCATCCCCGTGAGTTTTGTCACTGTTGCTGTGCCTGTCCCTGCCCCATTCCTGTAAGCTGTGCCTTAACCGCACAAGCTTCAGACACTTATGATTTTAAGTGTTTGAGGCTTGTGCAGATGAGGACAGAGCTTTTAGGAATGGGGCAGGGGCAGGGGCAGGGACAGGAAAAGAACTCGCCGGGATGGGAAAATGATTTCCCACAGGGACGGGTAAAAATTTGTTCCTGTGTCATTCTCTAGCCCAGAGAAAGCACCAGGAGGGAGTAATAAGAAATGCCAGTCACTGTGGGGGAGGGGGCATGTGGGGGAGGGAGAATGTGAGAAGTGGCAATAAAAGGGTGGAAACTTGGATTTCAGACAGATCATATAAATGGTAGGAAAAATTAGGAGGGGGGAAACATGAAGGAAATGCAAAATTCCTGTACAACACATTTGCTGAAGGTTTGGGAAGAGTGGCAGTCACTGTGGGCGGACAGGGTGCAGAGGGGCAAAAATACTGCATACCAAAGGGGGAAGGGGAAAGAAGGAAATACAAGAAAGGAAAGATTATACTTGAGTATTTTCCCTCCTCCCCTTTTTTGGGAGTGAAAATTTAACTCAGCTTATACTCTAGTATACCCGTATGTGATAAACCGGTCCCAAAGTGTTTTATAGGCTACCATGGGGTTTTTTTGACCACATAGAGTGACCTGAAGATTACAGAGTACATGAGCTTTTGAGATGACATTATTTTTGTTTAGATCACAGGTATCAAAGTTGGTCCTCGAGGGTCGCAATCCAGCTGAGTTTTCAGGATTTCTCCAATGAATATGCATGAGATCTATTAGCACACAATGAAAGCAGTGCATGCAAATAGATCTCATGCATATTCATTGGGAAAATCCTGAAAACCCGACTGGACTGCAGCCCTCGAGGACCGACTTTGACACCCCTGGTTTAGATTAATGATGATGCAGTCAAGTGTCCACCAACATCTGAACAGACCACAAATTCATACCCCAAAAAAAGATCACTTCACAGTTTTCAGATGGTAGTGATTTTACCACTAGTGGTCTAGATCAGTGTTCTTCAACCTTTTTACACATACGGACCAAAAGAAATAAAAGAATTATTTTGTGGACCGGCAACCTACTTGGACTGAAATTTAAAAAACCCCGCTTCCACCCCATCTCTGAGCTCGGTCCCCGCAAACCATCTGATCCCATCCGCAGAAGCCTCGGTTATGATTTTATATTGAATGTATTTTATTAAAGTATAAAAAGAAACAATATTCTGTACAATAATACAATAATACAAATAATACAGAGCAAGGATCAACAAACCCCTGTCTCCCCTCCCCTTCACATATATCCCCTCTACTATCAAGAAAACTGAATAAGTCAAATTATTACAGAATGCTACACAGAAATATCATGCTAACAGAATACCGCAGTCACACATGACAGGAATAGTGTTAGAGGAGGGCAACTGCCCCCTGGTCAGAGAGAGCCCTAAGTCAGCTGGAAGCTAAAGAAGCACTGCCTGGGCTTTGCAGTCCCCAGTTATGTCTAACACCAGCTCTAACAGGATATATATTTAAAATCTTATATATTCTAATCACAAAATAGAAATAAAATTATTTTTTTCTACCTTTTGTTGTCTCTGGTTTCTGCTTTCATCTTCTTTTAACTCTCTTCCTTCCAGCGTCTGCTCTCTCTTTCTCTTCAATCAAGTATCTGCCCCTTCCACCCAGTATCTGCCCCTTCCATCCACTGTCTGCCCTCTCCCCCTTCCATATGGTATCTGTCTTCTTTCTATGCCCCTCTCCCCTTTCAATCCAGCCTGTGCCCCCTCTCTCCTTTTTACATCATTCATTCCAGCTTCACTGCTTTCTTCATTTTTATCTCTCCTACACCAAATCTAGCATCTTTGTCCCTCTCTGCTTATTTCTCTGCTGACCCCTCTTCCCAGCATCAATCTCTCTACTTTCTTATTCCTGTATCTCCCCTTTCCCTCATCTGGTCTCTCCATTCTACCCCGACTCCTTCCCCTCCTCTAATCTCCCTGCCAGCTGTTTCCTTCCTTTTTTCCTTCTCCCTTCCCTCCTCCCCCTGTCCAGCAGTAACTCTCTTCCCTTTCCCTCCTCCCATCACAGCAGCATCTCTCCTTCTCCTTCCCTTCAGGTCCAGTAGCAGCTGTGCCTTTATTTTCCCTTGTCCAGCAGCTTCCCAGCCTCCTTTCCCTCCTAGCAGCAGCTCTCCTTCTCCCTCCCTCCAGGTCCAGTAGCAGCTGTGCCTTTATTTTCCCTTGTCCAGCAGCTTCCCAGCCTCCAACAGTGTCTTTATCCCTTCCCAGCAGCTCTCTGTACTTGCCAGCGCAGCGATTCACTAAGGCAGCCTTGGGCCTTTGATGGGTCGTGCCGCCTCTGAGGAAAGAGGAAGTTGCATCATCAGAGGTGGGCTGAACTCAGCAAAAGCCCTAAGGCTGCCGAAGTGAATCGCTGCATTGGCAAGTACCGAGAGCTGCTGGGAAGAGAGAAAGCCACTGTCAGAGGTTCCCCATGATCTCACTGGCCCTGCGCGGACCGGCAGGAAATTTCAGCTTGTTGATCTCGCTGGCCCTGTGCGGACCGGCAGGAATTTTCTGCGGACTGGCGGTTGAAGAACACTGGTCTAGATGAAACTTAAGCCAGTAATTGGAGGTAAGAGACTCAGTATGCAATTACTTAGCTCCAAAGCCATTTGGTAACATATAATATGCATATGGAGCTCTCTCACCTTCATTTGGATGTTCTGGGCTGGAAAGTCGGCTGCTGCTATAATCCACCGAGCAGGCACTGTCAGGGCTGTGCTTATCTGGGCAACTGTGACCATGGTAGTCCCGAGCCAATGTTCCATTTGATAGAGCCTTTACCTTGTATTCACTAAAAGGTAGAGAAATATATGGAATCACTCTTATGCTTGGATTGTACCCCCTCATCTTTAAAAGTAATTTCAGCAAGTGATATGAAAGTTCCTGAAAGGGAGGAACCCATCTTTTAATTCTAATTCCTTTGGCTAGAAATGTTGTAATACTTAATCAATGAACAAAGCTTATCTTAAAAAGTAATTTCAGTATTCTGTACATACAAAGTAACTAGTCAAATAATAAGGGAAATGTTTGGTAAAAGCTATAACCCCCCTCCCCCCAACAGTACTAAGATGCATTCTACCAGAATCTGCAATCTTAGTCTGTGGTTTGAATGTCAATGCAAGGATGATGATTCAAAAATATTTAAGTGGCCAGGAACAGCTCCTGGCCAGTAAAATATCATATCGGCACCTACCCGCGAATATTCAGCAAGAGATAACTAGCTATCTCCTGCAAAATACTGCATGACATAGCCAGCTAGCATGGATATTAAGCACTAAACCAGCTATGTTTAGTGTTTAAAATAGGCTGTATAAATAGCAGGTTTATCTTTAGCTGCTAAATGCTTAACTGGTCAGCGCTGAATACTGGCATAACCAGTTAAGTTTTTGTGGCCAAAATTGAAACTGGATATTCAATGCCAGTCACTAGAAATAGCCTGGTATTGAATATCCAGGCTTAACGCTGGCAGGAGATAGCAAAAGTGCTGCTTACCATTGGCCAAAGTGTTTAAATTTTGGATCATATCATAGAATTTAAAAAAAAAAATGTTTGCCAGCCTTAATGGGTGTTCTGCATATAGTAGGAATATCAGCCATAAAAAAACAATATTGTAGCCCCGGACAATTTCACTAAGGACTAGCGTTATATGCTGTAAGCTCCGGATAACTCTGCTCTTCATGTCCCCGACCCTGAAGAAAATTCTGAAACGCGTCGGTGGGGAATGAAGCAGACCCGGTTCTAAAGCTAAGTCACTTTACTGCACAGAATACTCTAAAATGTTTGCTTTTAGAAACTTTATAAACTATAAATTATAAAATATAAATCATAGCACGTAAATAAATTCACATTAGTTTGAAAATATCACATAATACAATGTTCCAGTGAGGATGTGCTACCACACTATTTCCTGGTGTGGCATTCTGAGGAGCATAGGTGATTAGAACATGTGATTTGTGGAGTATAGTGGTGTATTGGTATTCATCGTATGACATCTGAAAACGAGGCACTTTGAGAGCCGCATTGATGTACTTGAGATCTAGGATCGGCCTCCAATCCTTGGAGCCTTTCTTCAGCATGACAAAGTATATGGAGTATCTGCTGGAGCTCAAGTCTGCATCTGGCACCCTATGCAATCTGTTTAGGGTCACCTGGACATGGTTGGCCCTTTCCGGCCAGCCCGCTGGGGAGTCCACGAATCAGGCAGAGAGGGGACGGGCGAACTCCAACTTGTAGCCATCCCTGATAACCTCTAGTGCCCACTGGTTTGACATGATAGCTTCCCATGCCTCCGATCTTGCCTGGAGGGGCTGGAGACTTGGCGTCATTGGAATTTCTTGGGCTGCTCTCCCGGATGCAGGGTGGCGCCTTGGGACTTTCTAGTCCCAGAGAACCTCTGTCGTGGGCTCTGAAAGGATCTCTGGGAAGAGGATCCAGAGGAGAAAAGGCATGAACGATGTGAGCCTCGAAAGGACCCAGGGGTTTCCCTTTCATAGCCCATGGCCTGCTGTCCGGAAGTGATTTCGGATGGCGGTCCTGAACAGTACTACTCCATATATGAATCCCCCACTATTCAGTTGTTAATATCCACAGGCTGATATTGATATAGTGAATATTTTGAATGCTGAATAATTACTTGGGGGGTTTGTTCTTTTATACCCTATTCCTTCAGATCTATTTTAGTTATATTTTTAGCTCATATTTATATTATTGACTCAAATTTAAACTGTTAAGAGGAAAAAAGCCTCAGAATCTTGAACCATTTACCAAATCAGGATACTCAACGTGATTACTCATTCTGCTTCTCATAGTCATAGGCAAAAAAACCCCTGTGTTAAATTATACTTCTTTTTTTCTGAATAGTGGGGGATTAATATACGGAGTAGCTGTGCTTTGGACTACTAGGTCAGACATCTATTGGGTCCTGGACACTAGCCATGAGATCATCCAACCCCTGGCTGAATAGCATATTGCCCCTGAAAGGAAGCCTGCTGAGTGTGGCTTTGGATGTGGAGTCCCCAGCCCAATGTCTTATCTACAAGATCTGACAGGCAGACACAGAATAAGCAGAGGACCTTGTCTACTACCCTAAGCAGGTCATACAAAGCATCAGCCACATAGTCCACCCTCTCCAGCAACAGCTGGGATGGAGGCTCCGATGACACTCCTCCTGAGTCACACAATTTAGAATGACAAGCTTGAGCATCAAAAGGAGGCTGTCTCAGCAGCCTTAACCACCAGCATCCAGCCTGTGATCTTGATGATCCTTGTGTAACAATCCTTCCTCACTGGGTATGGATGTGTTGTTTGTCACCTGAGCCACCAAAGAGTCCCACTTTAGGCAAAGAAAACATCTTCTCGAACTCCTGGTTCATAGGATATAACTTGGACATTGCTTTTGCCACCTTAAGAATTCAGGACTTTCATATCTGGATGCCATGGAAAGACGGTAGGCTTTGAGCAGATCCCACTCAACAGGGAACACTGGGTAGAAGGCTGAGGAAGATCAATTTTTAGCTTCTTCAGAGACTCAATAAGGAGGTCCACAAGGGCAGCAGACTTGAACAGTCTGCAAACAGATGGGTCCTCGCCCTGGTTCACTTCACTCAGAACTGCATCATCCTTAACTGAGGTTTCACTGGAAAAAAGGCAAAATGTCCAGATCATCATCCTCAGTAACCCTATCTAACCAACTGTCAAGAGTCTGGGGGAAATGCAGGTCTTCTTAGCGGAACAGAGGTGGGACCATGGGAGGGTTGACAAGCTAGTCAGACTCCAGCTGACTCAGAAGGCATGCTAGCGCCACCAACATAGGCTTGTCAGAGAAAGTTTACAAAGTCAGGTGTAAAGGGCATAGAGGACCGAGAACCCTCTTCAAGAGGAGGGTTAGAGCACTTTCTTTTCAATTTGGTGCCATCAGTGCCCTTACTAGACACTGACACTACAGTCTGGGACTCCAAGAGACTAAAATCATCTCTTAACTATCCCAACAATCTCTTGGCAGCCTTAATGAGATAGTCAAGGGTGCACTTCTGATGCCCAACCGAAGCAAACGTCACATGAATTCATGAGATTGGAGCTTGAGGACTCCATGCTTGATGGTTAGAATTGAAAACAAGGCTTTTAAAGGAAGCTTGAGAACTTAGAATACAAATCGGGACAAATCAAAGATGGCCACCACCAGGATTTCCTGCTGAAAAAACAGCTGTAACTCCAATGGAGGATAGCCAAAGCCAGCAATTTTAGGATTTTTGGGGTGGGGGAATAAGGCTATATCAAATAAAACCTTCAAAAAACAACAAATTCTTGACCCCCTCTCCCCAAACTGCCCTGTGACAGCCCTACTCACGGATCAGACGCTGAAAAAGAAGTGTTGCAGCCTGCCTCAGCTCCTCTAAGGTTAGCTGGAAACCAGAGAAGATCTCTGTCACCAGGAAAGCTGCCTCTTCTGAATCTTCAGTTGCCAGGTGAGTAACTGACTGACTGAGCCTCAATTCCCAGAACCAGAATCCAAACACTGCAAGGAGGGGAGAGGAAAATGCAGCCAACACCGTGTGCGCTCCAAAGAAACACAATTGGTGTCTGAACAGCCTGCACTAGCAACTCCTGATCAAGTCAAGAAGTAAGCAAACAGTAGGGGGAACCCCTAGCTTCACAGATCAAGCAGGCTGGCTGAGCATGTCCCTGCAGGATCACCTGTAGGCTGCAGACTCAAGTCTGCTCCCCTCACGCAGCTGTACTTGAACATGAAGTTCCATGAAAAGATGCAAAAAACTTGCAGAAAATAAAAAAATAAAATCTGAGTTGCAGATATGCCTCAGGAATATAGCAGCTGTTTTAATCCTGTCAGAATTTCCATCTGCAGATGGTGTGAGAGAGAATTCTCCTGTGGTCTATGTTGGTGGCTATAGGTCTCCCTTATCTTCCTATAATTTAGCATCTGCTTACAAAAGCCAGACCTAAGCAGCAAGAAGAAAACCAGGAAAACCCTAATCCTCCTACTTGTCCTGTTTGTTTGATTAGATTGTAAGCTCTACTGAGCAGGGACTGTCTCTTGAATGTTTTAATGTACTGTACAGTGCTACGTAAGTCTAGAAGCACTATAGAAATGATAAGTAAAAGTAGTAGAAGAAAATTCAGATATACATGGAATTTCCCATTAGACCATGCCACAAGATTTTACCTGCCCATGTCCGTTGCCAAATCTTCTGTATGCTCGGAGAAGATGATACAGTCCTCATTCTCTGGGGTCTCCAATTCCTGGTTGAACACGCCCTCCTCACAGGATACCATTCGGATTACCTGGGGCCGCATATATGGCCGGCTGTCAGGAGGAGCTGCACAGTCTTTAGCCTGCTACAGTAAGAAAATAAAAGGTGTTAATGACAAAAATGTAAGTAACTTCTATGACAAGATCTAATAGGCAGAACTTACAAGCTATGTTTTTTGCACTGGAAATATTTTCAGCATTTCAATGACTGAATAGAAGAAATAACTCTAGTGACAGAAGTTTATTGCCCTGAGGATCCTGATGTAAGTGCAGTTTTGCTGGATATTAAGTTATCGGTGAGAGAATTAGTTGTGCGAGGGGATTGCGGGGGAGGGGTTAAACAAGCAGGACCTGTGTTAGCTGATTGCTGCAAATATAAGGAAAAATCACAATTACCCTATATCCTTGAATATAAATCCATTCATATATAAACCAAAATAAAAATTTCCCCCCAAAGAGGTAGGTGGGTATGTGTGTATAGGGGGGGGGAATGTTCACTTGAATATAAACCAGCATGCCTCCTCTTCCACGCTTTCCTTCCCTCTCTCCCCCTTGTGATGTCCCTCTTCCTCCACTGCTGCCACTGTCCTCGCCCCCCTCCCTAAATTGAGACAGCTCCCACTTATTCATATTTCTTATCCCACACCCGAATAGACACAGCTCCCACTTTATTCCTTCTTCCTCCCACCACAACCAATGAACCCACCCTCCTGGTTCCACTGGTAGCTTCCCTCCCAGGCCTACAGTACTGCCCTAGTAGTCTAGTGGCATGTTTGGGCAGAAGCAAGCTCCACTCACTCTTGCCGATGCTGTCTTCCTAGTAAAAATGGCTATTGTGACTTCCAGTGATAAGTCTCATGAAATTGCTGCTGGAGGTTGCTGCAGCCATTTTGGAACTGAAGTGGCACAAGGGAATCACACTTTCAGAGTTTTTTTTGTATTTGTTTTTACCGAATTTTTCCCCAAGGAGGAAGATAAGAAAAGTGACAATTTACGAGGGGTGTTCAATAATTTATCTGCCTGAGTATGACCGAAAGTAGCAAGCATGTTGAAACAAGTCTGTGCATGTTATGACATGTCACAAGGTTACTCATTCACAGTTGCAGCACAATGTGAGTCTAACATTCCAAGAGACAGGATGTCAGGAAAGACCTCATGTAAATCAAGTAAGAAACTGCTAGATTTGGAGCACTGTTCAGTGATAAAATTTCTCACAAAAGAAGGGAAAAAGCCAAAGGAGATCCATGAACACATGACTGCAGCTTATGGTGTGTGTCTGCTCCATCTTCTTACAAAGTAAAATTTTGGAGCAAGCAGTTTAAGTGGGGTAGAGAGTCCATTGAAGATGAAATGTGAAAGAAAGCCGAGGATTTTATTTCGTCAGACAGACAAATTAAGATTTCCTGAATAGCTGAAGAAATAGCCTGTTGGCAGGTACACTTTGGAAATTAATTCATGAAAAGTTGGACATGTCCAAGGTTAGTACAAGATGGGTTCCAAGAATGGTGATGCCATGTCAGAAATCCAGTGCTGTCAGGAGCAGGGCCGCCATCAGAAATTTCTGGGCCCCTTACTGAGCAATCCTATTGGGCCCCCCACGCACCCCTTCCCCCCCCCCCCCGACACCCCCCCTTCTTCCATGGGCCGAATACACACATACTTTTCTGCTAATGCTCCACCTAAGCAAGTCCCTTAAAATCTTCTCACGTCCATTGGGCGATTTGGCATAGAGGAGATATTCATAAAAAGAACGTCCGTCAAGATCTTTACTCATAGACTGTGCCATTTGCTTTAAATCATCTTCCATCATTAATCCAAATTGCACAATTCTTTCACTGTCTTTGTCCTGAATGGCATCTGGTCACATTGCTGGATCCTTCCAGTCAACAAATTTATGAGCAGGCGTGGAGAACGCATTTTTAAACAAATGTAGTTTATCCTTGTACTCCTTATGTAATTTTAATCATCTATGGATATGTTTGTATGTTTATTGTTCAAATGGTTTTATTTATTTCCCCAAATTTATTTTTGTTATACGCATTGAAAATATTTGATATTGCGTTTAAATCAAAATCTCAATAAACTTGAAACGAGTGCCCGTGAGATTGTGGGAGGGTTAAATACTCAAAACTTAGAAGAATAACAATTTACTTAAAGTTTTTGCTACACCAGCTTTCTGGTATCTTTACATACAGTGGCGTACGTAGCATATGTAACACCCAGGGCCCATCATTTTTTGGCACCCCCCCATCTCTAAGAAAAACATGATTTTTAGTAACAAACCACACGTCACACATGAGTACCTAGGAAAAGGCAGCATCTTACATATTGCAGTGAGCAGTACATCAATACACCCATTGCAAAACTAAACAAGCCAGACCAGCACAGATCAATCCTACACCGTCAATCCTAACAGAAAACCATGTCTTTCGAACACACAGAACACAGAAAACACCTTCGCCTAGTATGGAATATATCATCACAAACTAACCCCTCACTCTTTTACAAAACTGTAGTGTGGATTTTAGCCACAGTGGTAACACCCCTGACGCTCATAGAATTCTGAGCATCAGAGCTGCTACCACCACGGCTGGCTCTAAAAAATGCTCCACAGTTTTGTAAAAGGGGGGATAAAATAGAAATACACAGTTTCAACGCTCTAGCTCAGGGGTGCCCAAACTTTTTGAGCTTGTGAGCTACTTTAAAATGACCAAGTCAAAATGATCTACCAACAATAAAATTAAAAAACACAAAGCACAATATACTCTGAGAAAATGTTAATTATCATTCCTATTCTGGGTTTTTTTCAAAGAGGTCAAGGCACATGACTCTATGCATTGTCACCTCAGTAACAACCATACAAAAATAGACAAATATACCATCCATCCTTTTTATTAAACCACAATAGCAATTTTTAGCGCAGGGAGCTGCGCTGAATGCCCAGCGCTGCTCTTGATGCTCATAGGCTCCCTGCGCTAAAAACCACTATTTCGGTTTAGTAAAAGGGGACCATATTGTAAAATATAGACAGCAGATATAAATTCAGAACTGTGCATAGTAAGTGAAGGGAAGTTTTCATCTCTGGGAATTTACCCAGTTAACTATTAAGTTATTTGGGCAAATTCCTTTGAAAACTGTGGTAATACTGCCTCCACTTTGCTAAATTTAAAATAAAATCATTTTTCCTACCTTGTCTGGTGATTTCATGAGTCTCTGGTTGCACTTTCTTCTTCTGACTGTGCATCCAATATTTCTTCCCTTCTTTCAGCCTGTATGCTTCCTCTCCTCCACACCTCATTCCCTCCCCCAACTTTTTCTTCCTCTCTTCATGCCCCCTTTCTTTTTTTCTGTTTCTCTTCTTTCCTTCTGTTTCCCTGCCTGCCCCCTTTCTTTCTTTCTCCCTGCCGTTCCCCAAGCCACTGCCATCGGGGAACAGGACCCACCAATGGATAACAGGCCCCAAAGCCGACGTCGACGCCAACGCATGCTCTCACTGCTTCGGGCCAATCAGTCTTCCTCTCCCCGACGTCAATTCTGCCGTCGGAGAGGAAGTTCCGCCCAGCCAGGCAGCGATTGGCTGGCCCGAACTTCCTCTCCGACAGCAGAATTGACGTCGGGGAGAGGAAGACTGATCGGCCTGATAGATTAGATCGCCAAGACAAAGTGAGTCCTGGGTGATCGACTCACTTTGCCTTGGCGAGCTACTGGCGCCCCTGCCTTAGAACACTGACTAGGACCCTGGGGGAGCCCGGGCCCCCTGTCAGCTCCGGGCCCCTGAATGCAGGACTGGTAGTACTGCCCTGATGGCGGCCCTGGTCAGGAGAACTTGGAAATGCTCAGTGACAACCAAGCGAATTCTGTTTGGTAACTGGAGATGAGACTTGTGTCTATCATAGAGATTCTGGGCAAGATTCTCAAAAGTTTAACGCCATCGCTAAACTGTTTTTAGTCTGTATGCAGTTTAGCAGCGGATTATTAAAAGGGATTATCTCCATCTTTAGTGAGGTTTCTAGCAGTCTCAAATACTGACATGCAAATGGGCTCTTCAACATTAAAATGAGCCCTCCGGTAGATTCTTAAAAATTGCTGAGCCATTTTCAAAAAGCGATGTCGGCTTTTGGCAACAAAAAAAGTGAACAGTCCAGGACTGCCAGTCAGTGTCAGAGACTGCTAGAAAGCCCTATGTTGTGATGCAGTGGGAGAGATGCCCATTCTCTCTACTGCATCACAACACCCCTTCCCTGCAGCGGCAGTGAACACAATACCCCCCAGAATGGTGGCAACCCCCTCCCACCCTTTCCTGCTGCACTAAAAGTACAGACGCGATTACTCCATCATGACCCGACCACCCCCTTGCAGTAGGAGAGATGCCCACTCTCTCCTGCTGCACTAAAAATCCGTACTAAAAATCCAATGGGAGGGGCCTTAAACAACTTGGGCCAATCAGAGCTTCAGGCCCCTCCCCGTTGCATCCCAAGATGCACCAGGGAGGGGAAGGCACATTTTAGTTGATGCAGCAGCTGGGAGGAGGGTGTCCCTCTGGCTCATCTATGTTGAGGTAAGGGGGAGGGGAGACGACGGAGACAGGGAGGTCACTTGAAAGCGGGGGCAAGTGTGCATCTCTCCCGCTGCGGGGGGGGGGGGGGGAGGCGGTCATGTCGGGATTTTTAGTGCAGCAGGAGAGAGTGGGCATCTTTCCTGCTACAGGGAGGTTGCAGCCGGGATTTTAGTGCAGTAGGAGAGTGTGGGCATCTCTACCGCTGTTGTGTTTTTTTGGGGTTTTTTTTTTGACAGATTGACAGTGTTTATTCTGCGCATGTGACCGTCGCTATCACCAGCGATGGACACATGCAAATTTAGCGAATCTTTGTTGCTGTCCGCTGACCTCATTTGCATGCCCGATTTTTTAAGAATGTCTCGGCTTTTTTAGATTCAGTATCAAAACAGCTGCGTTAGCAGACCGTCGCTTTTTAACATGGGTTTTTGAGAATCCTGGCCTCTGAGTCCAAAATGAAGCCAATGCAGTGGAAACACGTCACCCCCCCACCCCAAAAATGTTTAAGACAGAAAAATCTACAGGCAAAGTCATGAAAACTGTCTTCTGGGATGATGAAGGACTTTTGGTTCTGGAGTTCATGCCGCAAAAGACAACTATTAACAGGGGAGAGTTACACCAACACAATGATCAGTTTGCAGGAGTCCATTAAGAAGATGAGGAAAACTCACAGAAGGTGTGCTGCTTCTTCATGACAATGCACCAGTGCACATGTCATGACAATCACAGGCAGCCATCTGAGAATGTGGGTTTCAGCAGCTGAACCATCTACCCTAAGGTCCTGACCTGGCTCCCTTGGATTATTTCCTGTTTTGAGTTTTGAAGAAAACTCTCTCCGTGGAAAGTGACATCAAGTGATTTAGATGTCAAGGAAGCTGTGACATTCTGGTTTGAAGGTCAAACAGAAGAATTATTTTCAAAGGGGTTAAAATCATTGCAGGAAAAATGGATGAAGTGCATAGAGCTATCAGGGGATTACCGTATTTTCACGCAGATAACGCGCACCCGTGTAAAACGCGCACACGGGTATAGCGCGCAGAAACCACGATTTTATGTACAAAAACTTTTGTATACCGCGCTCACGGGTATACCGCGCATGCAGCCCGACTGTCCTTTCGCCCGCCCCGACTCTCCTCTGGCCACCCCGACTCTCCTTTCACCCTCCCCGACTCTCCGTGCGCTGTCCCGACTATCCGTTCACCCTGGGTTGGGCCCATGTGCCTCAGGCCGCGCCCCCAGGTGGGACCTAAGGCTCCAGGGCCTATTCTGATTGGCCCACGCGCCTTAGGCTCCACCAGTAGGCGGAGCTTTGGGACGGATGGGCCAATCCGGCCTCATTCCGTCGTTGGCTGCCTGCCGGACAGGCGGGTTTGGCTCCCGTCTGTCCGGCCAACTACCAAAGGTACGGGGAAGGGGGGGTGGGAGTGTCGTGGGGGTCGGCCAGGGGGGTCACGGGTCGGCTGGGGGGGGCGGTCGGAGGTTCTTGGGGGGGGCGGTCGTTGGAGGGAGGGGGGTTTGCGTCGAGGGCAGGAGGGCCTGGGATCCCTCCTGCCCGTAATGTAGTGCGGGGTGGGGGTAGGGGGTCGCCGTGGCCAGGAGGGTTTGGGCTCCCTCCTGGCCCGATATTGTCGGGGAGTTGGCCGGGCAAGAGGGCTTGGGCTCCCTCTTGCTCCGATCGTGGATGCGGGTGCGGGTGGGAGCGCGTGCGAGTGGTCGTTCGGGGTGGGGGTGCGAGCGGTCCTGCTGGGGGGGGTGAATCGGGCGTCGGGTGGGAACTATGTAAAAAAATTTTTGTATACCGCGCTCACGCGTATAACGCGCGAGGGGTATGCGCGGTAGGTAAAAACGCGTATAATGCGCGCGTTATATGCGTGAAAATACGGTATATTGAAAAACAAATTTTTTTTAAAACTCTCTTCTTTCCTACTAAGGTAGATAAATTATTGAACGCCCCTCGGACATCAAACAAACAGTATTATTTCAACATATATGAAACATATATACAGGTAATAACCAACTTCAAGATGTATTAAGCAGTGCCTGAAGTAGGGTCAGTATGTTATATCTTGATCCCAGGGAGAGAAGGAGAACTGCAGGATGTATGCTGTCAGCTGCTAAACAAAGCCTGCTCTTAGGTTCTTTCTACTTCCTGGTGTGGCATAATGGTCAGTATAATTGGCTGAGAATCTGAGGAACTGGGACCAATTCTCTCTACAGCTCCTTGTGACCCTGACAGTCACTTAATCCCAGGTACAAAAAAATTGGACTGTGAGTCCACTAGAGACAGAGAAAGTACCTGCATATAATTTAATTTAAACTATTTTGATTGTATCACAGAAAGGTGATTCCATTACATAAGAACATAAGAATTGCCATACTAGGACAGACCGAAGGTCCATCAAGCCCAATATCTTATTTCCAACAATGGCCAACTCAGGTCCCAAGTACCTAGCTAGATCCCAAGTAGTAAAACAGATTTTATGCTGCTTATCCTAGGAATAAGCAGTGGATTTTCCCAAGCCATCTCAATAATAGACTATGGATATCTCTTTTAGGAAATTATCTGAGCCTTTATTAAAACCCCGCTAAGCTAACTAATTTCACCACATTCTCCTGCAACAAATTCCAGTATTTAATTACATGTTGTAATGAAGAAATATTTTCTCCGGTTTGTTTTAAATCTACTACTTAGTAGCTTCATCGCATGCCACCTAGTCCTAGCATTTTTGGAAAGAGTGAACAAGTATTTCACATCTACCCTTTCCATTCCCCTCAGCATTTTATAGACTTCTATCACAAAACCCCTTAGTAGTCTCTTCTCCAAGCTGAAGAGCCCGAGCCGCTTTAGCCTTTCCTCATAGGGAAGGCATCCCAAACCTTTCATCATTTTCATCGCCCTTCTCTGTACCTTTTCTAATTCTGCTATATCTTTTTTATGATATGGCGACTAGAACATCACACAATATTCAAGTAGCGGCCGTACCATAGAGTGATACAAGGGCATTATAACATTTTCATCTTTGGTTTTCCATTCCCTTCCTGATAATTCCTAACATTCTATTTGTTTTCTTAGCCACTGCACACTGAGCTGAGGGTTTCAACATATCCTCAACAATGACACCTGGATCCTTTTCCTGGACAGTGACTCCTAACATAGAACCCAGCATCATTTAGCCATAGTTCAGGTTCCTCTTTCCCACATACATCACTTTGCACTTGTTCACATAAATGCCATTTCCCATTCTGACACCCAGTCTTCCAGACTCACAAGGTCCTCTTGCAATTTTTCACAATCCTCTTGTGATTTAACAACTTCAGCAAAATTAATTAACTCACTAGTTATTCCCATCTCTAGATCATTGATAAATATGTTAAAAAGAAGCAGTCCTAGCACAGACCCCTGTGGAACTCCACTATTTACCCTTTTCCATTGAAAATATTGACCATTTAAAAATAGTCTCTGTTTTCTGTCTTTCAACCAGTTCTTAATCCATAAAAGGACATTACTTCCTATCCCACAACTTTCTAATTTCCTCAGAAGTCTTTCATGAGGTACTTCGTCAAATGCCTTTTGAAAATCCAAATACACAATATCAACTGGTTCATCTTTAGCCACATGTTCATTCATCCCTTCAAAGAAATGCAGTAATAATAATAATAACTTTATTCTTGTATACCGCATTACCATGGAAGTTCTATGCGATTAACAGATGAAGAGACTGTACATTTACAGCGAAGTTACAATTTCGTTAATGTTACATTTACAGTAGATTGGTGAGGCAAGATTTCCCTTGACTAAAACCATGTTGGCTTTCTTTCATTAATCCATGCTTAAGTTCCTTAATCTGAAACTATTAATTATTGTAACTTCTTTGTTTTTAGCAGCGAGACTCTTGTTACCTGAGGTTATATTCGCTTTTTTGAGAAGTTTTAGTTGACTTTCTTTTTTGTTCAAAGTCTGGTAAGACCTATCAGAGTGGGAACATATTCTAGATATTCACATTGGTGGCGCTCAAGACTCCTGAGGAAGCTCTGTTGGCCGAAACATGTGCATGTCGAGTCATTGAGTTGTTGGATGTATTTTTATGTCATTGGATGAATAAAGATTCCTATATTATCAGATGCATTGGAGGACACTTTCATTAGTACACAATCATTCTGATCTGGACAATTCCACTTAGCTTTTGGTACATTTGAGTTTGTGGTTTTGTTTTTTTCCCCTGTTTTTGCCTGTGCATCTACCTAGAAACATTAATCCATTCGGTATTTTGTTCTTAGATATGAAATGGAGAAAAGACTTCTATTGTACAGGAGCTTTTAAGGGCCAGACAAATGCTAAAATTTATGTGCCATATTGTTTTTATGTTCAAACAATTTTTATTGATGACAAAAGATATCCACAGTACAACAATCATGGCATCCAGTATGCAATACAGCCAGACTGCATCAACCTAGCAAATAAAAAGAATGCTGTAGTCATCAAACATTTATAGCTTATTAAACCCCAACTCCCCCCCTCCTAGCATCCCCCTCCCAAAAGAATACCCAACAACAAGAAATACAACATTGTACAAAACTACCACCAATGCAGGCAAATATAGCAAAGGTAAATCCAATCAGCAAAAGTTTTGTATAAAACATATCCCCCCCCAAACAATCCTTCCCCCAACCCCTTCCCCTCCAGAACCACCCCAAAGAAAACATAACAAAGCCCCAAAATGATCAAGTTCAGAAACCAGAATCCTTATGGTCCCTGAATATAGTCAATCTCCCCAAAGTGGTTCTCCAAATAACCAGCTGAAACAAGATGGACAAAAAAAAGGTGGCCTATATAGATCTAATCACAAGTTTAAAAGTAGACTATGTCCCGTGGGAGGGAGGGAGGTCAAAGTCTGTAAATAGGCATCCCAAATGAGCAAAAAAATTTTCAGTCTGTCTGGGTGACCCTCCACCATTCTTGCTTCCCAGGTAGCCAAGACATGAAGCTGATTTCTCCATTTCCAAAAAGATGGCGGTTCTGAGAAAGTCCAGGACTGCAAAATGCATTTGTGGGCCAGGAGACACACCTTATGACAGAAGAGATGATGCCCCCTAGGAATCTCTCGTAAAGCTCAGGGCACATCCAAGACCAATTGCACTACTGTGCCCTCCAAGGGACTCCCCAAAAGGTTCTGCAAGTAATGACATATGGAGGACCAAAACTTTGGGATAAACTATAAGGTCCAAACAGAATGTGAAAGTGTATTAGGCTCCCTACATTTTAAACACAGAAGGGTCTCTGCCTCTCCCATCTTGTACAATTGCTCTTGGGTCAGATAAGCTCTATAAAGCACCCTAAGATAACACTCTCTCAAGATCGCCCCCTCAATCAGTTTTGGTGTGTCATATTGGTTTTAATAGCAGCCCAATCTCCCACTTCAGGGCCAATAAACCCTATATATCCAATCTAAAATACAAAACCTAGCTTTCCCTAATAATTATTCACCCTGGAATTTGGCCATCAGGCATCTCTGGAAAATTTATCTTCTCCTACCCCCCCACCACCCCAAGATGAATGGACTTCCCTTTTCACCTCTGACACTAAGGGCTCCTTAATGTGCATAATAGTACACGTTAAACCGCCGGCCGTGCTAGCCGCTAACGCCTGTCTTGAGCAGGAGGTAGTTTTTTGGCCAGCACAGGGGTTAGCGTGTGATTAAAAAAAACTCATGCGCGCAAACCCAGCTAGTGCTACTTGATAAAAGGAGCCCTAAAGTTATGACACCAGGCTGGTGCAAGGCCTAGGAGGGTGAAGGGTGAAAGAGAGAAATGACAGTTACTATAGGGGAGAAGGCCAGATGCCACCAAGGATGGAATGGAAGGGGGAGGAAAGAAATGAGTCTTGTGTCATCAATTTCAGGCTTTCTACAATTGAAGTTTTGTTTGTTGTTTATTTATGTACTTTATATACCACTTTCTCTGAGATCAGGTCAAAACAGTTTACATTAAAAAAATACAACAAATAGGATTGGAAACGAACACCATAAAAATCAAAGGGACGTTCAAGTCAAACTCCTAAATTTACATACCAAAATGGGTAGAACAGAGGGAAGGGAAAGAGAGAGGTAATCAAGCAAGGAAAGAAACTGCTCAGATATAGACAGGCCCAACAAAACTGATGATATCACACAGGTATCATCCCATAAGCTGATTCAAAAGTAAAGTGCCCCATTAATAGCCCACCTAGACTTCAGAAACAACATGTTTCTAACAATCACCTGGCCATTTATTAGAAAGAATGCAGTAAGTAAAAACAAAAATATATATATATTTGTACTAGAACCACTGAGAAACACAAATTATATATACACATTCACAATGGTACACAGAGAGAGAGAGGGAAAGAGAACAGACTATTAGATCATGTACATTTTTATAAGCTTAGCTTGAACTTAGGTATGTAAAATAAAGAGTTACACCCATAATTTGGCCACAGGCTCCCAGAGCGGGTTTTCAGCCACCTAAGAATGTGTATAATTTCACCACACAAAAATAGGACATCTCAAGGAGAAGGGGTGTGTTAAAGATTTACACAAGTGAATCTGAATATAACAGTTATGTATTTTTAAGCATGTATTTATGGTCCTATTTTTCCACTGGGTAAAATTAGGCACATTCATTTAACAACATGGTTCCCTGTAGACACTATGCAACTTTTGACGAGAGTCCGGGATGTCGTTTTCAGCAGATTTGGGAACGCTTTTGGATGGATCTGACTCCTCATGCTCGGAGTAGACTTCTGAATGTTTGACTTGGAGTAGTGATTGTTTTGCAAGCTCACGATTTGGAATTGTTGGGTGATATGGATGGGGAGGGGGAGAGGGGGGTGGGGGATTGTTTTGTGCAAATTTTCAAGAAAACTTTTACTTTGTAATCTTTATATGCGTGCACTTTGATATTTAATTAATAAATATATTTCAACATAACAACATGGTTCCCTGATATGCAAACTCAATCTGTGTCTGTACCTTATTTGAAAATAAGTTATTTTTTTAGGTGCCTGAAATTACACACTCAAGAGGGTAATTATATAAGGGGGTGAACCCATTTAGGGACCCCCAATGCCATATTGTGACAGCCTACTCTAAAATGGCATCTGGACATCCTGATTCCATTATATGGTTAAAACTGCTGCCTCGTGTTGCTCCTTGTGACCCTGGGTAAGTCACTCAATCCTCAGTTGCCCCAGGTAGACTGTGAGCCCTCCGGGATAAAGAAAATACTTAGAGGCGAGGAGAGTTAAACCATACTGAACTGTAAAAGGTAAGTGCACTATATAAACTAAACTAAAGCTGATTGATAAACCGCTTAGATAATCTTGATAGGCGGTATATAAAAAACCTAATAAACTTGAAACTTGAAAATTCTGAGAAAGCCTGACTCGGTTTACAGCAATTAAATAAACAGGGAATGATTTACAAATGATAAATAGAAGATAATAGCAAAATTTCAAAAGAATTAATTTTCAAAATATTTGGCAAATAGAGTAGTTTTTAAAGATTTACGGAAAAATTGAAATGAACTGGAACTCCTTAAAAAAAGGGGAAGATCATTCCAGAGTTGAGAGAGTTTAAAGACCAAAGATTAACTGAAGATCTTGACTCCTTTAATCTCTTTTTTTTGAAGGAAGGAAGAGTTTAAATTGTTGGATACCTCTTGCAGGCACCTAGTTTAAAAGATTGACAATTTATCTTGCTCTGTACATTATACATATTCTGATTATTCATTTCTTAGCATTATAAACAAGCAGGCATTATGCTCTAGGATAAAGGAGGTGTACAGAGCAAGTTTCAGAATGGGATTGGGTACAACCCTTCAAAGAGGAGTTCAGAAAGTTGTGCTTACTGTGCCGATGTGTATGCTCATCTCTCCATGACGCTCACCCTCGTCAGTAGTACTGGCCATTGAGTCTTTGCTTGGAGAATGAGAGACGGGGAAGGAATCGATCTGCCTCAGGTCGAGCATGGATTTAACACTTAGCTCGAGGTTACCAGTTGGCTGGGACCAGCGACCACGCTGCCGGGGAACCTTGCCCAGAGTAGCATCTGACCGTTGCAAAGCCATATTCTCTCTTGTCTGCAGGAAACAAAGATGCACAATTCATTGCACACAGCAGCCCTCTCCTTTCATTTCAGTGCTTACATCTCTCTTCTTTCCTGTCCTTTAAAATCAGTAACCCCAATCCCTAGGACAGAAAGGAGAAAACACCTGCAGTTCGCTTCTTCACAAAGAGATTCAGTCAGAGAAACTTAAAAGCCCAGTGATATTGTGCAAACGTCTTTAGAGCAGTATCCTGCAAGAATAAAACAGGATAAACCAGAATCAAAACAACAAAAAAAAAAATTTAAGAATACTGTTCTGCCAATAGGAACTTGATTTGGTTATATAGTTCTCCTCCCTGCATTAGTAATGAAGCGAGACTCTGGTAGTAAAAGCTTCCTCCCTCTACCAGGACTCAATTTAGGAATTTAGCACCCAGAACCACAGTTTACTGGGGGGGAGGGAGAGTAGGAGGAATTAGAGGCTTGTGTCACTATATGGGGGACTGCTGCCAGGGTTGTCCCCCTTCAGTGTTTTTCCCCTTTGAGTCTTCACATCCTTACCTCCAGCTGGTGCTACTGAGATCTTCATGTAGAGGCAAGCAAAGATCATCAACACTTAATCACTTCAGTATCTGTGAGCACATGCCAGCTCACAAGCCCTGAGCTGAGTTTCCTCTGCTCATAAGAGCACAACTCTGCCTTGATCCTGGACAGTATACCTCAGAGCACAGGTCTAGATGATTCTACAAAATTTGGCATCATCAGTTAGCAATGCAGAAATCTGGGCTGGCCTGCAACGGAGTGTTTTTTAAGGTACATACTACCTTCTTGACCACAACAGAACGCCCAAACCATGTACCACAGTGATAATTATAACAGCCTTGCAAAGCTTCTCAATTCCAGCCAAGACAAGCCTCCTTCTGACAATATACCAGGGTTCTCAACCCAGCCCAGTCCTCAGGACATAAACTGGTCTGGTTTTCAAAATATCCACAATGAATAGGCATGAATGGATTTGCATATAAGCAGCAGATGGCCAAAGATTTTGAAAAATCACCTCCTCGGGCCCCAATAGAGTACTTACAATTTAAAATTAATGTTAAACCGGATCTTGATGTACGGTACTTCTTTTATACATTCCACCCCCTATTACCAGAGATCTGGTTACTTATCTACAATCACTACTTATGGATTTCAGTACAATATCACAAAATATAGTAATACTCGGAGATTTCAATATTCACATTGATAATCTGGAGAATCCTTTTACATCAGACCTGCTTAATTGTGTATCTAATTTAGATTTAATTCCTAAAATATCCCAACCAACGCATATTGTAGGACATACTATAGATATAGTCTTCACCTTTAATCATCTTAGCTCGGCTTTTTCTTCTCTAAAAATTAAGCCTGTTCCATAGCCTAATCTCTTTACATTACAAACACAAATCAATTGCTAATTGTTATCAGGAAAAAACTTATACTCATCGGGACTATAGTAATTTAGACGAATCTAAATTAAATTCAGCAATCAAATTATCTATTGAAGATTTTACAAAGTTATCGTTTGAGGATCCAATACTTCATTGGGAGAACCTTTGCGAAACATTACGGGATAAACTTGCCCCAATAGTAACAAAAACTATTACAGCAAAAAAACAAAAAAATCCCTGGTATACTTGCTGAATTGTCTTTTATCAAAAAACAATTGCGTTTCTTAGAAAGAAAATGGCGTCGGGACAAAACACTTGCTAATCAAGCAAGATATCAAAGCCAAGCACAATATTATAAAAATAAAATCAATGAGACAAAAAAAAGGGCCCTCCAGCCGCCCACATTCTTCGTCGTTGGGTTCCTGGGTTCCTGAAGAAGGGTTCTTCCCCGAAACCAGCTCGGTTGAACCTGTTTTCCGGACGCGTTTCATTTTGTGCCTTAGAGATGAGTTCCTGCTTCACTTTTCAGTTAAGTTACCTCTTTTTGATTTTTTGATTTCGTGCTGGGGTTTTGGTTGGTAGGGTTCATTCAGGGGTCGCTCAGGTCTCACCTGTTATTCACTTTAGTTAATTTACTTGCTTTTGATTCGTGAAAGTTTTCACTTTGATTTATTGCACGCCCAGGGTGCTCAGTGATGGTGTGCAGGTGGGGGTACATTACCTCTACCTGAGTTATGAAGTATTGGAGCTTGTCTCCTGTTACTGCTTGCTCACACTGAGAGCACCCTTAATACTTGATATTATCTTGTTAGTTCTCACGCGTTTTGCGTGGTGTGCACAGTTTTGGTTCCTGAGCACCCCCTTTGTGAACCGTTTTGACTATTTCTGCCTTATATGTTAATTTCTTCTGATAAAGTCCCGTTACTTCAATTTCTACTGTTAGTAGCACTCCGCATCATACTTACTAACTGGAAAGACTTTTCCAATGTATCACACGCTGAGTGGTGGAACACTGTATGCCTTTATGCCAAATATGAAAGAGTGGCAGCTACTAGGAAAGGTAGTCTATCCAGATTTGAAAAAATGTGGGCGCCTCTTCTTACATTTACGGAATATGGGAAGTGAGTCATGAACTGCTGTAGCCCCTGTGGACCTACTGTCCTTATCTATGATAAGACACTAGTGTTTACATCGTTATAAATGATACAACTGTTGTAACTACTGTGATTTTATGATAATTTTGCTGATATGATGATTTTATTCATTGAGATAGCCTCTAAACTCCGATATTTCACATTATATTTTGATTTATATTGTTTAATTTATTATCACGTCTGACCAGTTCTATTAGTTCTGGTTTTGTTGTTTTTCTTGTTACATTATTACTACTATGATTATGCACTGAGGCATGGATGTTAACCCATATACAATTTGTTATCAATGTCATGGATTCTGTCATTCATGCCTTTGGATGTATGTATACTAATAAAGATGATTGAACTTAAAAAAAACCCATAAAAATACAAATGTAATAGTCCAACCGGACCCTACACGGTCCGTGTTTCGGCGAACACGCCTTCCTCAGGGGTCCAATGGATCTCAAATGCACAGATAAAGAAATGGACTGAAAACAGTCTAATTGTCTTTAAACGTGTGGTCAGAAATCATTGTAGACAGGCAATAATAGTGGAAGCAGTGCATGCAAATTTATCTTATGCCTATTCACTGTGGATATCCTGAAAACTAGACTGGATTGGGGTGGCCTGCAAAATGCAATGGAGATCATTTTAGAATGGCTACATTACACTTATACATGTAAAAGGCATACAAGTGTAAATGCTGACTATTTGTGTTGGGGTCAATATTTAAAGGTAAGTAGTTATCCAGATAGCAGAACCTTATACCTGAATAATTAATGTTCAATGGACCCAGTTAGTGATGATGTCTGCCTGAATTCGTAGTAGTCAGGTAATGCCAAGGTGCTCTATAGGCAGATCTGGAAGTTATCCTGGTACTGCTCATATTTTGCATCAGGGTAAGACAGGAAAATAGCTATCCCAACTTGTCCAGATAGCTGTCTGGGTTCCAGCGCTAATTATCATCTGTAAGATATTCAGCACCAGTGTTCAGTTACCTGCATTTTCAGTGCTAGGCTGTATTTAAAAGCCTAAAGCAGCCAGGGTTAAATATTACCCCAATAGGTTCTAAGTGGCTGAGTTTTGGGCATGAGAAACAAATATACATTTATTGTTGGTTTTGCATGTCCTTCAAAGCATGCATGAGCATCCAGGGATTTAGAAGAGCAACCAGAGGGAGCAATTATCCCTATCCCTCTGATATTTCAAGCATTCTTAAACAGTGTAAAAAAAATTGCCTTTATTGTTTATTGAAAGCTTCTATACCGCTACTAACGACTGGAGAGTCAATTCAGAGTGGTTTGCATGAGCTTTTGTAATACTAAATGAGCTTCTGTAATTGTGTTACAATACATATGCTTCTGTGACCATGGTATAATACAGAGTTAGCATGTTTCTGTGATGGTTTCAAGACAGATCAATAGATTGGGTTTTTTCTGAGTGCACAGTATAGAATACTCTCCACCCTATATTATATATACAGGGTGGTTTTTCTGAGTGTACAGTATAGAATACTTTCCACCCTATATTATATATACAGCTCTTTAATTGGCTGCTCTTATACATGGAATTTTATAGGATGTACTACTTGTTCAAGTAAGTGGTGAAAAACACTACTTATGCTTATAAGGCACGAGTGATACCATTCTTTTCTACATTTACTGTACTTTTCTAAAAGCTTGGGCACACTGCTTGTTTAGGAAAATACATGTGTATTTCTTGCCAACCTAGTGCTTTACAAAACACTATGAGTTAAGTGACTCTTTTTTAGAACAGACTGGAAATTGTGAATGTCCTGTCCTAGATGCCCTATGCAAAAACCAAGCTTTTGTATGTCTCAAAGAATGTGCTTTTCCTTAAGAGTTAATGCAACAAGGATTTCAGCAGGCACACAGTTGTGCCTTAAAGTATCAAAGATTTGCGAGTGTTACTTCCATAGAACCCTGTGCTGCCAATGCAGCTTCTCAGTTTCTTCACCTAATCCCCCTAAACCCTGCAGTGTCCATGACAAGAGGATTGACAATACGACTCACCCTCTTCATTTCCCAGTATGAGAGACTCCGGCAGAGGGAGGCAGGCATTTCTGTCATCTTGCTTTGTGCTAAAAACACAGGAAGTGCAATCATTACCAGCTAAAAAGATGTGAAACTGAAGGCATACTAGAGAGTGCAATAGTCTTAACTGGCTAAGTCAGATTAAACAAACAGCAGGTCCAAATTAACTAGATAATATATTCAGTTAACTTCAATTATGTATATATAATAGAAGACACTAATGTAATGTAATATATTGGCATCATCATTACCTGTCCATTCTCTGAATATCTGATTACCCTACTGGATGACACTAAATATTGACTACTGTGGTGAATGATTTACAGACATCCACATCTTCGCTTCCACTTGTGACATTCCTTGTATTTCTGTCACCTATTCAATATGTTGAACATTTGTTCCATCTCTGTTTATTTCCCACTTTCCTTCTCTATATACTTTATGCCTGGGATTCATTGTATAAAAGATTTTTCCGTATACAAAGTATGGCTTATATGTGGAAAAGGGCTTCTATAAAATTGCACAGTCAAATATCCATAAGTATGTGTGTTCTATTTGTACAAGCACTATGTGTGAGCCTTCTTGGAAACATAGCTTAGGTGAAGCAATACAGAGGCTGAAATGTTTGTTAGAGCTGGTGTTACTAGAACAGTGTGTTAAATACCGAGGTCATGAAGAAGCTAGACTGGGCACTGCTGACATGATATATAAAAACACTGGCACCATGGAATAAGAATCGTGCCACTCTCTCCCTCACAATGTGAGGAAGATGGAAGCCCAAAATACTGTTTAGCAGCTCTAGGGTCAAAAAATTATGGCCTTCATGGCAAACTTGTCAGAGGATAGATCTTTAACGGTGAAGAGTCATATTCCTGTTTCTACAGAAAGGAAAGAACCACTTCAGGAAGGACCCATTCCATTGTGCAGCTGAGTAGAGCTGCAAAACCTTTGAAGAAAATGAAGATGGCTGGTAAAGGACAGGGGTCTGCTCAGAGCCTAAGCCAGTATAAACAGCTGTAAGGAGAAGCCACCTTTAAGCTCATATAACAGGCTCAACAGATGGGAAAAATCATTCAGAGAGATGACCTCCTGAGGCAGATTTCTTTTGGGATCTGAACCTCCCACACTGGGTTATACTGAAGGGCTATTGAATGAGGAAACTCACGTGTCTTATTTCTTTGGAAGATAGAAATCAGAAAGAAACTCATATGTACCTCAAAGAATACATAAGTATATGCACACATTTGCAACTTAAGAACAGGTGTAAATTTGTGTGAATGAATGTATGCGTTAATGGGATTTATAAAAAACAATTTTAAAAAGACACCTAGGAACCTATATTGCCTTTATAAAATAAACATAAATAGGCTCCTTGTTGGACTTTTCAGATAGGCACCATGTTATAAAGTCAGCCCTTATATGCCTTCCCTGTTGCTCCCTTACCAAACATATTGGGATCCTATGCTTTACTGTCCCTTAACTAATATCCAGACAACCCTATTTCCTGCTTGAACCTAAGTTAGTTCTCTTAACACATCTCTACAAATGCAAATGGGTGTTTGTTTTTTTGCTTCCTTTTTTTCCCCCATCTACTCTTTTTCCCCTCTCCCACGTACCTGGATCCCCTTGTCTGTTTCCTTCCCATCTATCTCCTGGCTAGACGCTTTTTCCCAAGACACATCCCATACAGGTACTTAACACATTTACCCTTCTTTTATGTACCTTGATCTCCCTTGCTGTTGCAGTTTAATGGAATTTGATAGGATTCTTCAATGGGCAGATCATCCTCCTCATTCCCATCCTCTTCACCATCTTTATCGCTGTCTGATGAAAGCACTGGTACAGATGATAGAACTGTCAGAGCTTCACCCCTGTAGTGGAGAACAAAACATCTTAGGCTTCAGGTAACTAGATTACAGTCTTAGGATGACTGGCCTCTCCAAACTAGAAAAGCAGCAAGACAAACGCAATACTCATACTCAAATCAAGCCCTTCAGAGCCTGCATATTCAAAAACCCAAAAGAGGTTGCAAAGTTAAGTAGGAGATGGCCTCTTTCACACTCAAAAGAATAATGAATGATTTTTGAGGAAAAGTTAGTAGTAGCTCATAAGCAGATATACAATATACAAATACAATATATAAGAACTAAGGGAAGATGTGGCAAGACTAAGTGATATTATGAAATTCAGAAATCCATCCCAGATTTGCACTGGGCATCTCCAGCAAAGGGGATGGAAACATTGGCCTGAAAGAGGATGGCTGGACACAGATCACCAGACCCTACAAGTGAACCTCACTACTCTATCTTCTGTTGAGCTGAAGAACTGATTTGCAATCCTAAAGTTAGAAGATATAAAAAGATCTCAAGAACAGGGAAAAAACAGAGCTCAATAATCTCAAAGCTGCTGAAGTAGCAGCCATTAAGAAACGAAAGGTAGTGGTGGTTGGCAATTCCCTTCTGAGAGATATAGAGGCACCCATCTGCCGTCCGGACATTATGTCAAGAGAACTGTGCTGCTTGCCTGATGCAAAGATTTGAGATGTAGCAGAATGTTTGCCGAGACTCATCAAGCCTGAGGACCATTATCTTAAGCTACTCATCCATTTTGGCACAAATGATACTGCTAGGTAGTCGACTGAACACATCAAAAGCGACTTCATGGCCTTAGGACAGAGGGTGAAGCAATTAGGTGCACAGGCAGTGTTCTCTTCAATCCTTCCTGTCTTAGGTAAAGGACAAATGAGAGAAACATGCTTCCAGAAGCTGAATGCGTGGTTGCGTGGATGGTGTCAATGGGAGTGCTTTGGTTTCTTAGACCATGGAATAATTTTCTAAGTCCTGCTCAGCAGAGATAGTGTCCATCTTTCAAAGAAGGGACAAAGTGTCTTTAGTAACAGATTGTCTAATGTACTGAAGAGGGCTTTAAACTAAATGTACTGGGGATGGGTGTAAAATACTCAAGGTAATTAATAACTCTCAGGAATATAAGGCATCAAATACCATTATTAAATGAGACAGAAGAGTAATAGCTGTAAAGCTTTATATACCAACTAGTGTTTAAGCCCGTTACATTAACGGGTGCTAGAATATATGCCTGTCTGTCTTTCTTTATTTATGTCTCTCTCCCTGCTCCTGTCTCTTTCTTTCTTTCTGTCTCTCTCCCTCCTGCTATTTTTCTCTCTCTCTCCCTGGCACCCTTTGTCTGTCTGTCTCTCTGGTCCCCTGTCTGTCTTTATTTCTGTCTGTCTCTCTCCCTGGCCTCCTTTGTCTGTCTGTCTGTCTCTCCCCCCCCCCCCACTTTCCTTTGCAGAAGCAGCAGTGATATTTCCCTTCCCCTCCAGATCCCTGTGAAGTAGTAGCAGCATTTCCCCCATCCACCCCCCATTCCCTTCTCTCCCCCCACCACTTTCCTTTGCAGAAGCAGCAGCGGTATTTCCCTTCCCCTCCAGGTCCCTGCTGAAGCAGTAGAAGCATTTTTCCCCACCCCCAATTCCCTTCTCTTACCGTGAGCTGCCCTGCTCCGTTTGGCCCCTCCCCCTTCCCTTTCCACGGGCTGGCCTGATGTGGCTGAAGGTTTTTTTTCGGCGGCTCTTCTCACGATCCCCGTGGTGGCTGATCCTCCTGTAAAGAGCAGCCTGCGATGGTGTCTGGCTTTAGCGAACCTCGCAGGCTGCTCTCCAACTCGGTAGCATGTTCCCTCTGACGCGATCGCTTCAGAGGGAACGTGCTACCATGTGGAGAGCAGCCTGCGAGGTTCGTTACAGCCGGCCGCGAATCTCAGCAGGCCGCTTTGAACAGGAGCGGTAACGGTTGTTGCGGGAAGGGGGGGAGTCGGCGACGTGCAGGCCGCTGTGAACAGGAGCGGTAGCAGCGGCAGGACCATGAGCCCTCCTCCCGCCATCCGCCACCAGCGCCGCTCCTGTCGTCCGATGCACCTAACTGGCGCATACGCCTCAAGCCGCAGCCACGGACGGACACAGCACACATCAGGTCCCCACAGGAGATGAGCCGCCACTGCTGACGGCCAAGGTAGGTGCTGGGAATAAGGCTGGGGACTCACGCATGCGCCCAAGGAACTACAGATCATGGAAGCACGCAAATAGGAGTGCGCATGCGCGAGTTAGCCTTTTATTATATAGGATGCCCAGATCTAGAGGCTATAATGGTAGAAGCTGAATTGGATTTAGTGGCAGTAACAGAGACATGGTTCACGGAGAACCATAATTGGGATGTAGCTATACTTGGCTATAATCTATTCAGGAGGATAGACAAAGACATAGATGTGCATTTTATGCTAGTATATAAGTAAAAAGAGTTGAGTTATATATTAAGAATAATATTAAAGTGACAGAATTGCAAGATGTAGGGCACAGAGAAGCAGCAATGTGGGTTAATCTGGAAAGAGGGAATGGAAAATGGACAAAGATTTACTTGAAGACATTCACAAGATAGCTAGGAAAGGGGAAGTACTACTGGTAAGTTATTTCAATATGTCAGATGTCAATTGGACCGTCCCAGCTATGGAATCATCTAGAAGCAAGATCATCTTGGATTTACTATAGGAAGAATTGTTCTGGCAATTAGTAACGGAACCCACGTGATATAGAACTATTTCGGTGCTTACAAATGAGGGAAGTGTTCCTGAGATTACGGCGGGTGATCATTTAATATCTAGTGATAACAGAATGGTGAAGTTCAATATCAAAATGCAGGATGAGAGGACTTAGTCATGAGTCCAGTGTTCCCTCTAAGGTGAGCGCATGAGCGATCGCTCACTATTTTCAGTGGCGTCGCTCATACGCTTTCTCCTGTCACACACTCGGGGGCGGGCAGAGGTGAGAGGAAGCGGCGGTGGCCCTGTATTTTAAAGTTGAAAGATGCAGCGGTGGCTCCTCTCAAGATCCCCAACTGCATCGGACTTCCGCCGCAGGTGGGGATTCGTGAGAGGAGCCGCTGCCATGTCTTCAGTGTCGTACCAAGGGGGGGGGGGCGGTCCGCCCCGGTTGTGCACCCGCCCTAAGGCTGCAGTTGGAGAGGAAGTTTGGGCCAGCCAATCGCTGCCTGGCTGGGCGGAACTTCCTCTCTGACGGCAGAATTGACGTCGGGGCATTGCTGGTTGGCTCAGTGGGAAGCAGAGAGAGCTTGGGGCAGCCGCGGTGGTGGTTTTGGGGCCTGTTTTCCCCGATGGTTGCGGCGGTGGCTTTGGGGCCTGTTTTCCCCGATGGTGGCAGCAGTAGCTTTGTGGAGGGTAGGGAGAAAGAAAGGGGGCAGGCAGGGAGACAGAAGGGAAACAGAAAAAAAGAAAGGGGGCATCAAGAGAGAAAAAAGAAAGAAAGGGCAGGGAGAGAGGAAGAAAAAGTTGGAGGAGGGAATAAGGTCTGGAGGAGAGGAAGCATACAGGCTGAAAGAAGGGAAGAAAGATTGGATGCACAGTCAGAAGATGAAAGTGCAACCAGAGACTCATGAAATCACCAGACAAGGTAGGAAAAATGATTTTATTTTAAATTTAGTGATCAAAATGTGTCTGAATTTATATATGCTGTCTATATTTTGCACTATGGCCCCCTTTTACTAAACCGCAATAGTGTTTTTTAGCGCAGGGAGCCTATGAGCGTCGAGAGCAGCACTGGGCATTTAGCGCAGTTCCCTGTGCTAAAAACTGCTACTGTGGTTTAATAAAAAGGGAGGGGGGTATATTTGTCTATTTTTGTATGGTTGTTACTGAGGTGACAATGCATAGAGTCATCTGCCTTGACCTCTTTGAAAAAAACCCAGAATAGGAATGATAATTAACATTTTCTCAGCGTATAGTGTGCTTTGTGTTTTTTAATTTTATTGTTAGTAGATCATTTTGACTTGGTCATTTTAAAGTAGCTCGCAAGCCCAAAACGTTTGGGCACCCCTGAGCTAGAGCATTGAAGCTGTGTATTTCTATTTTATCCCCCCTTTTACAAAACTGTGTAACGTTTTTTAGCGCCAGCCGTGGTGGTAGCAGCGCTGATGCTCAGAATTCTATGAGCGTCAGAGCTGTTACCACTGTGGCTAAAATCCATACTACAGTTTTGTAAAAGGGGGAGGGGTTAATTTGTGATGACATATTCCATACTAGGCGAAGGTGTTTTCTGTGTTCTGTGTGTTCGAAAGACATAGTTTTCTGTTAGGATTGACGGTGTAGGATTGATCTGTGCTGGTCTGGCTTGTTTAGTTTTACAATGGGTGTATGGATGTACTGCTCACTGCAATATGTAAGATGCTGCCTTTTCCTAGGTACTCATGTGTGATGTGTGGCTTGTTACTAAAAATCATGTTTTTCGTACAGATGGGGGGATGCCAAAAAATGATGGGCCCTGGGTGTTACATATGCTAGGTACGCATGAGCGGACTTCTGGGCATGATGGACCACTGGTCTGACCCAGCAGCGGCAATTCTTATGTTCTTATGAGGGCGCACCATGGCCCGGTACAGTGGCATGATAATCTTCTCCGATCTGTTCATGATCCCCTTCTTTATCATTCCTAGCATTCTGTTTGCCCTTCTTTACAGAAAGGGTAGTAGATGCATGTAAGTCTCCCAGAGGAGGTGGTGGAAATGAAGACTGTATTCAATATAGCATGGGACAGGCATGTAGGATCTCTTACAGAAACCTGGCTCTCCCAGGGGGATGAAGCCTACCTCGGATATGCATCTCCACTGGGCTTCAAATATTACTTTAACCATCGGATAGGAAAGAAGGGCGGGGGGATTGCTGTTATTTATAAATATTCCTTATAAACATGCATCACCACAAAGATCAACTATTGAATGTCTACAATTCAGATTAAACACTAATCTCCAATTGGAAATGCTGCTTCTTTATGTCCCACCCCATCTAATTTAATAGATTTCATCTATGATCTAAATCTAGTCACTATGATTTCTAAACCAACATACATTGCTGGTCATACAATAGATAGATAGGGAATATGCTTGAGTACCTGATTGTAAAACTGCTTAGATAACCTTGATAGGCAGTATATAAAATCCTAATAATAATAATAATATGATCCTGACTTCAAACTCCCTAAAGTCAAACTTTTCGGTACCAAATATCTACCCTGTACCCTGGTATGATCACAATCTAATAACAATAAAATATTTTCAATCACAAAAAACTTAGTCTCAAGGTCACCCAAATAATATCTTTTTGAGACTACACTAATCCAGACGATTCATCAGTTGCCTCAGCTATCAAGATGAACATCAATGACTTTGATAATCTGTTACTTAAGACCAATTATCCAAGTGGGATAAGTTTTGCACAGATTTGTTAAATAAATTGGCAACTACTACAACAAAATTAATCTCGATCAAAAAACAAACAAAATAAAAAACCCTTGGTATACAGCCGAGTTAACATTAATTAAAAATCAATTACGTGCTCTTGAAAGAAAATGGCGTCGGACTAAAACACCTTTGAATTTATCAAAATATCAGGAACAAGCAAACCACTATAAGATTAAAATAAATGCTGCAAAGAAAGAGTACTATAAGAAAAGAATTGGAAAGGCAAAAACTCTGCCATGTTATTCTCAAATTTAAAATCATTAACTATGTTTAAACCCCAAAGTAATATTGATTCTGTAACTGTACTGTAACTCCATCTACTTAAGCCTAACAAAGAAAAGCCTTCTCAGACTTCAGCGGATTCAGAACACCGCAGCTAAACTAATCTTCACAAAAAGCTAATTCGACCACGTCTCCCCGCTTCTGTCTAAGCTTCACTGGCTCCCAGTAATCCTTAGGGTTCACTACAAATGCGCCTGTCTAGCCTTCAAGTCTCTACACGGTATCCTTCCTCCTCTTTTCCCACTATCTTGGATCTCCTCGAATCCTAACTCCACCAAATCTACACACAAAAATTCAAACTATCCTTACCCTCTTTAAAAGGCATATCCCACACAGGAAAACTAGGGACATCCCTCCTCTTCAGGATCACCGAGCTGTGGAACGGCTTTTCTGCCCCGCTTCGGAGTACGACCTCCCTCCATCGCTTCCGAAAACATTTGAAAACCTGGCTTTTTTCTAAATTGTAACTACTCCCCCCCTCTTTGATATGCTAAGTCCCTCTATATTCCTCTTTACTAAGTCCTTCCCCTCTTCATTGGAGTTCCTTTCTATATCAATTCCTGTAAACCGTGTCGAGCTCTACTTTTGTGGAGATGATGCGGTATACAAACTTAAGGTTTAGTTTAGTTTTATTACAATCACCACCCAAGATCTAGCACATTATTTTAAAGAAAAAAAATCATCAAATATCAGAAGCCAATTCAGATCAAATACTGACCTAGACCCTACAGAACCTGATAATATCTTGCCATTTTCAAAATGTGCCCAGTTCTATTTACCATCTATAAGCGACATTCAACGGCTGTTTCAATCCATAAATCTAAAAAGCAATAACTCTGAAATTATCCCATGTCTTAAAACATCTTTTTAATAAGTTATATCCACTTATACATAAAATCATCACCAGCAGCCCAGAAACAGGATTTCTTCCAAAATCCTGGAAACAACAATCCACCCAATTCTCAAAAATCCAAAGGCAAATCATAATGACATCACAAATTTTTAACCAATAGCTAAAATTCTATTCCTAGCAAAATTGACCAAAAAGGTAGTATTCAATCAGATATCCGAATTTATAGATAAAACGGGAGTATTGCATCCTTTAATATTCTTTATTCATTTTTAAAACTTCAATTGTGCACAAAAGATGATGCATTTACATAAATTATTATCATTACAGCACAATATAATCAAACAAGATTCCGGAAATACTACTCAACAGGACACTCGATGATAGGTATGACTACAGCTATCCTTTATTTTTTAGATCATCACCGATCTGTTCTCCTCATATCCATAGACCTTTCTTCCGTATTCGACACCATTGATCACCATCTCCTTATAAAAAGACTGAAATCCATTGGAATTAGTGATACTGTGCTTCAATGGTTTCAGTCTTATTTTTCAGAAAGATCATCAAATGTTATCTTTAATAATTCCACCTCAGACCTGATATCTACCAACTATGGCATCCCACAGGGGTCGATATTATCCTGTTTACTATTTAACATCTTTTTAGCCCCTCTACTGACTCTTTGTCAATCTATTGGGTTTACAACGTTTGCCTACGTGGATGATATTCAACTCCTGCTTCCATTAGACTCATATTCCACAGAGGAATTCCAAAATATCAATAAGAAATTAAGTACAATCTCTGACTGGCTTGATGAAAATAAACTAGTAATGAATACAGTTAAAACTAAAATAATACACTTCCCTTGGAAAGAAGGACTAAAACACCGTCCCAATCAACATAAATAATATCCAATTGCAGGAAGTCACTAAGATTAGAGTTTTAGGGGTTATTCTGGATCAAAAATTGACATATCACAATCAGATTAATTCAGTAGTAAGAGGTTGTTTTCAGAGGTTATGAATGATCAGATCAAATGATGTTTTCTTGGACTCATCATCACTGAATATCCTTGCACATTCGCTGATCATTTCAAAGTTAGATTATTGCAACTTGCTCTATAAAAGAGTAGCTCTTAAAGAAATCCGTTGATTACAACTACAGTGGTGCCTCACACAACGAACTTAATCCGTTCCAGGAGCAAGTTTGTTATGTGAAACGTTCGTTGTGTGAAACGCGTTTTCCCATAAGAATACATGTAAAACAAAATAATTCGTTCTGCAGCATAAAATATGCTAAGATGACATAAAAAAAGATAAATTTTTGGTTATTATTTTTATTTAGATACATCTAAAAACATAATTGTTTTTTAAAACAACACACATTTTTTAAATTTAAAGACAGACTAAGTAGAGTCTAATTTTACAGTGAGAGGGCAGAGTCTCAGCGGCAAAAACTGGGACTTAACTGTCCATTTTTTTTTTTTTCTACCGTGTTTCCCCGATGATAAGGCAGGGCCATCAAATAAGACAGCCCCCCCTTTTTAGAAAAAAATGTAAAATAAGGCACCCCCCCGCAAATAAGCCACCCACCGATACCTGCGCTTACCCGAATCGGGTGGTACGGTGGGTGACTCCGTGTGGTCCCTGGCACCCCCGACACGATCGGGGCAAGAGGGAGCTCAAGCCCTCTGGCCCCCCCGACTCCCCGACACGATCGGGGCAAGAGGGAGCTCAAGCCCTCTTGCCCCCCCCGACTCCCCGACACGATCGGGGCAAGAGGGAGCTCAAGCCCTCTTGCCCCCCCCCCGACTCCCCGACACGATCGGGGCAAGAGGGAGCTCAAGCCCTCTTGCCCCCCCGACTCCCCGACACGATCGGGGCAAGAGGGAGCTCAAGCCCTCTTGCCCCCCCGACTCCCCGACACGATCGGGGCAAAAGGGAGCCCAAGCCCTCTTGCCCCGCCGATTCCCCAACTCCCCGACAATATCGGGCCAGGAGGGAGCCCAAGTCCTCCTGGCCACGGCGACCCCCTAACCCCACCCTGCACTACATTACGGGCAGGAGGGATCCCAGGCCCTCCTGCCCTCGACACAAACCCCCCCTCCCCCCAACGACCGCCCCCCCCCAAGAACCTCCGACCGCCCCCCCAGCCGACCCGCGACCCCCCTGGCCGACCCCCACGACACCCCCAACCCCCTTCCCCGTACCTTTCTGTAGTTGGCCGGACAGACGGGAGCCAAACCCGCCTGTCCGGCAGGCAGCCATCGACGGAATGAGGCCGGATTGGCCCATCCGTCCCAAAGCTCCGCCTACTGGTGGGGCCTAAGGCGCCTGGGCCAATCAGAATAGGCCCGGGAGCCTTAGGTCCCTCCTGGGGGCAGGGCCTGAGGCACATGGTCGGGTTGGGCCCATGTGCCTCAGGCCCCGCCCCCAGGAGGGACCTAAGGCTCCCGGGCCTATTCTGATTGGCCCAGGCGCCTTAGGCCCCACCAGTAGGCGGAGCTATGGGACGGATGGGCCAATCCGGCCTCATTCCGTCGATGGCTGCCTGCCGGACAGGCGGGTTTGGCTCCCGTCTGTCCGGCCAACTACAGAAAGGTACGGGGAAGGGGGTTGGGGGTGTCGTGGGGGTCGGCCAGGGGGGTCGCGGGTCGGCTGGGGGGGCGGTCGGAGGTTCTTGGGGGGGGCGGTCGTTGGGGGGAGGGGGGGTTTGCGTCGAGGGCAGGAGGGCCTGGGATCCCTCCTGCCCGTAATGTAGTGCAGGGTGGGGTTAGGGGGTCGCCGTGGCCAGGAGGACTTGGGCTCCCTCCTGGCCCGATATTGTCGGGGAGTTGGGGAATCGGCGGGGCAAGAGGGCTTGGGCTCCCTTTTGCCCCGATCGTGTCGGGGAGTCGGGGGGGCAAGAGGGCTTGAGCTCCCTTTTGCCCCGATCGTGTCGGGGAGTCGGGGGGGCAAGAGGGCTTGAGCTCCCTCTTGCCCCGATCGTGTCGGGGAGTCGGGGGGGCAAGAGGGCTTGAGCTCCCTCTTGCCCCGATCGTGTCGGGGAGTCGGGGGGGGGGCAAGAGGGCTTGAGCTCCCTCTTGCCCCGATCGTGTCGGGGAGTCGGGGGGGCAAGAGGGAACCAGGCGGAGAGAGGGCAGTTAAGCGCAGTGCCTGCGCGGAAGGATGCAGCTCGGGCGACTTCGTTGTGTGAAACGAAGTTCGTTGTACGGATCAAGACATAAAGTTCGTTGTGCGCAGCGTTCGCTGTGCGAGGCGTCCGTTATGCGAGGCACCACTGTAATTCAAAACACTGCAATTAAAATTATAACAAACAGGAAAAAATTTGATCATGTGACTCCTCTTCTTAAAGAAGCTCATTGGCTTCCAATTGTTCACAGAATCTCCTATAAAATAGCACTATTAACATTCAAAATATTAACAACTAAAGCCCCATCATTCCTAGAAAGGTACATTATTCCATATATTCCTATTAGAAGTTTGAGATCAGAGGACAAAAACCTTCTAGTAATTCCATTGCTTAGCATAGTAAATACAAGACAAGATATGATCTTTGCGGTTAGAGCACCCAGAATATGGAACTCCTTATCATCATTTATTAAGGAAGAAAAATCACTAAGTAAATTTAAAAGACTGTTAAAATGCTGGTTGTACAAGGATGCTTTTGAGACCTAATCATCGGAGTCTCTTTTGATCCCATTCTCTGCATAAACTCACATGTCCTCTGTCTTAAGACTCCGAGAAATTTAATTTAAAAAAAAATTTTAATTTTCTTTTCAATTTTTATCAATACTTTTCAATTTTTTTACCCTCCTTTTGTACTTACCTCTTATGTGTCCTTTACTATGCTTATTATAGTTCTCCCTACTTCCCCTTATGTATCAGTTCGTCATGTTTGTGTGTGTTTGTTGTAGTTAATAATTAAGACCCTGTTTTCAATTGTAAATCGCTTTGAATTCATGATATTGCGATACATCAAAACTTTTAATAAAATTTGAAACTTGGATGTTGTGGATGGGCAGACTGGATGGGCCATTTGGCCGTTATTGGCCATCATGTTTCTACAATATATAATATAAAATATAAAAATATGAATTAGAGCAGTGGTCTCAAACTCGCAGCCCGGGGGCCATATGCGGCCCGCCAGGTACTATTTTCAGGCCCTCGGTATGTTTATCATAATCACAAAAGTAAAATAAAACAGTTTCTTGATCATATGTCTCTTTAGCTATAAATTATATTATTATTAAGACTTAGCCAAAAGGAAAGATTTATAAACTATAAAGAGTTTTTACCTCATGGAAAATTGTCATTTCTTTAATAAGACATTAACTATTTTTTTCTGAGGCCCTCTCCAAGTACCTACAAATCCAAAATGTGGCCCTGCAAAGGATTTGAGTTTGAGACCACCGGAGGGACACACTTTCCCTGTCTATTAGGCTGCCTCTCTTCTGCATCCTAATCTTCTTTTCTTTATCCCAGTGCCTTCTTTATCTGTACCTTCTTCTGTTATTTTTGATAACTCTTGATATCTAAGCCCCTATTCAGGTATTTACTGTATTTGAATGTAACTCACCTTGAGCTAAATCTAAATAAATAAAATCAGTCCCTTTAAAAGGGCAAAGCCACGCATTCTGAACACTTCACCCTTTACCTGATGCTGGTCGTTTTGTGCGGTGTTGCTTTATCTGCCTGTTTCTCTCTCTGCTTCATTTCAGCCAATCGCTGACGCATATTGATCGTCATCTCAGAGCTCAAACGCCAGATAAAAATACAACTGTAAGACAAGGTAATGTAGCCATTTGAGAAAAAGAGATTAGGGATGGTATGCTGAACCATAGGTATTCCATCTGTGCAGATGAGCATACTGCAGAAGATGTCAATCACAGTTTTTCAATTCCTCCTCCTCCTCCACGGTCTCTGCTGCCCCTTCAGTTCATACCAAAGGTGGCGACAACCCTACAGAAGAAGAAAAGAGAAGGAGGGGTATGGGGAATTTCTGACATCAGGCAACTGATCTGCTGAGTATTCACATTTTTATTGTTTTTATATTGTTGATATTAATTGTGCTCATAAGTTTTATAGTATATTATTGTTAGAGATTTTGCTTTGTTTAAGTACTAATGTTAGTAATGCCATTTATCTGGCTTTTCACATTTTCCTTTCTATTGTGAAAATGTCGTGCTTTTTATTCTTTTACAAACCTGTATTGTAGTTTAGAACCACTTGACTCATGATTACTTCTCTACTTAAAAACACAACAATTACCCTATGAATGCTATTTGTAGTAGTGCTGTAGATCCTCAGAGGATTATGACTTTACAAGTTACTCTTACATTAGAAAAGACTTTTTGGAATGATGCAACACGACATATTTTTGATCCTCTGTATTTCTTTGTGGTTATACCTTAATTTACCCTCTTTGAATTGTACTTATGAATTTTACTCATGTTGCTGCGTAGTACTATAAGTATCATTATCTCAGGAGAAGCAGGCAGCATAGTATCACATGTGGATGACATCATCCACGGAGCCCCAGTATAGATAGCTTTAAAAGTGCATTACAAGCTAAACCGGGTGGAACTTGTGCCCGGTGTTCTACCCTGCAAAAATGTTCGATAATCGTCCAGAAACTTCAACATGAAATATTGTTCAGGACCAGCAGGGGCATTGATCAGACTTCAACATCAGCATTGGGAGACATCGCTCCGTCTGGTAAGGCAGTTCAGAGGACGCCAGCTTCCCAACCGGCGTCGCAGGTCACTTTTGCATCGAGTCTCTTGATGCTGACCCAGCAGCGACGACCTCCTTCCGGCTTACCTCAACCTTGAAATGTGCATCCTCATTGAGGTCACCCTCTTCGGGGCAAGCTGCAGCATCAATTGTTACCGGCAAATAAGCCAGAGGTACCGATGCTTTCCTTCTGGGTACAGCTCGATGCGTTGTTCTGAGGGATTTGGGTGATGCTCAACCTAAGTACATGGCTACCAGGTCCTAAGGTACCGCAGCTGGTTCTCCAGAGCGACACTGATGTTCCATGTCTAGGTATCGATCCTCTTACCACTGGTCCAGTTCTTCCACGACAGTTCAATGAGCATCATTCCTCTTTGCATGCTTTGAAGAGAAAACATCGCTCTCTCTCGTTCTTCAAAGAGAAAAAAAACTATGCATCATACTTCTTCCTAGTCATGGGATCGGTACCGGAATCTAAGTAAGCATCAATCTTCTTGACACATTTCTTCGCCAAGGCCTTCATCTGAATTACCGTCTGATTCGATTGAGGACTTCTCTGGGTCTACAACAGAACCTTATGACACTCCTTTAGAAAAGTCTCCCCACAATTACAAGTTGCCTCAATGTTGCTCCAGGCTGAATTCTCCCCAATGCCTGGAACCGGATGCGTTTCTTCTGGATTGGACACACAAGTTTCTTTATGCATTTCCTCCAATCCCTCTCATCTTCGAGACGCTTGTCAAGCTCAAGCAGGAATTGGCTACTATGATTCTGATGCCAACCTCGGTGGGCCAGGCATCTCTGGTTCTCCCTTCTACCTCAGCTCAGTATCAAGGAACCAATGCCTCTTCAGACTTTTCCATATCTTCTCATGGATATCTTCTGCATCTCAATCTACAGGCTTTACACCAGACAGCTTGGTACCTCTCGGATTGACATGGATTGAGGTTCATCTTTCTCATCCTGTCAGACTTATCTTAAAAGCATCATGAAAACAGTCCACACAGCAGTGTTACCAGCAGAAATGGACATGGTTTTCCACTTGGTGTACTTTTCATCATCAAGATGCTATATCCATCTCTATATCTGCAGTATTGGATTTCTTCTACATTTATCCAATTTAGGCCTCAAGACCACTTCGCTTTGAGTTCATCTCAGTATTATGAATGCTTTTCACAGCCCAGGTGATGGTAAACCTCTAACTGCTCATCCTGTTATGTCCAGATTCATTAACAGACCTTTTCAAGGTGAAACCACCCCAGTAGTTGTTTTCTCTAGACTTATGAAGTCTCCTTTTGAACCAATGTGTTCGGCTTATCTGAAATACTTCACTTGGAAAGTGGTTTTTCTCATCTCCCTTACCTCTGGTTGAAGTATAAGTGAACTTCAAGCACTGGTGGCAGATCTACCGTTCACAGTGTTTCATCATGACAAAGTTGTGCTTCACATCCATCCAAAGTTACTTCTAAAAGTAGTTACGAAATATCATTTAAATCGATCTACCATACTTCCAGTGTTCTTCCTAAGCCTCATTCTCGAGAAACAGCTTTTCATACTCTTGACTACTTACAGAGAATTCAGCCACATAGAGCATCTCTTCAACTTTTTGTCTCCTTTGATCCTAATAAGTTGGGACATCCTGTATCCAAGAGAACTATATTTATATTGTTAGCAGTTTGAATCGCTTTCTCTTATGCTCAGGCTGGACTGCAACTAGGAGTTGCATCACAGCCCACAAAGTACGAGCTATGGCAGCTTCATTTGCTTTCTTACGCTCAACTCCTTTTGATGAACTCTGTACAGATGCTACATGGTCCTCAGTTCATACATTCACATTTCACTACTGTCTGGAATTTAATTCCAGATGGGAGGGTCACTTCGGCCAACCAGTCTTGTAAAATTTATTTTCTTAATGGCCAACACTCCCTTCATCCCATGCTAATAAACTATGGAGTCCCACATGTGAGAATATGCCTGCTTGTCCTGGGATAAAGCGCAGTTACTTACCATAATAGGTGTTATCCAGGGACAGCAGGCAGATATTCTCACAACCTACCCACCTTCCCTGGTTGGCTTCTTAGCTTGCTTACAGAACTGAGGAGCCATGAGCCTGTGTCGGGCGAGAAGCCACTCGCTCATGCGCAGTGTGGGCAATTTGCGAACTTTCTTAAGTTCTTAAAGTGGCAACACACTTTTAAAGCGGTTTGTACCGGGGCTCCATGGATGACGTTACCCACATGTGAGAATATCTGCCTACTGTCCCTGGATAACACCTGTTACGGTAAGTAACTGTGCTTTATGAGATTTTGCTAAACTTCAATATTTTCTTTGCCTTTGTCTAATAACACTTTTCTACGGGAAGAACTGATTGTAGATCTTGTGCATCTTTTAAATTTGTCCCGTTGTATTTTCTGAACAGGGATGCCTAAAGCAGGTTATAGGCCTGTCAAGTTAGGCCGTGCTTTTATTTTCTATTATTTGCCGACAAATCTTTTGTTTATTTTAATGCTTCAGTTTTATTTTGAGCTTGCCTCCTGCACCAAACCAGAAAACAACAATATGTCCTGTGTGCATTTATTGCTTTCTTAACTCTCTATATTCTAGTTCTCATATTATTATGCATAATCATACTTATTGATTCTTATTTGATGCTGACTTTGCATTTATTTCAAATTCCTTTGCACTTATTTCTAGACTTCTATGCCTGTCACTTCTTTGTTCATGAGACCTTTTCTAAGTTTGGTAATATTAGTGTTTTTCTATTTTAGGAAAATGTAGGGAGTCTGATATTTTTCAGATACCTGTGTTTTTCAGTTCTTTTCTCTTAGCTATACTTTCTTTCTTTACCTTTTATAGGCTTGTGTTTTTACCTGAGTGGATCAATTTTCTCACTATTACCTCTGTAGGTTAAAGTTTAGTTTCTGTTTTGCTTTGAGTGTGTTTGGCCTATGACTAGTGTACCCTGAAGGTAGAACAGACATTTTATGCACATCTGCCAACACTGGGCAAGAGTGTTGTATGTTTTTCCTGAATTCTTTTTCTTGATCAGCAAAACTACATAATTTACTTAAGGAGAGTTATCGAAGACAGAGGATGGGTTTTCTTGGCTTTCTGCCTGGGAGGCCAAGCATACTATAGGTAAGAGGCCTACTGGGCACATTTAGAGGCCTGGTAATTGTTTTCCTGGTTATTTGTTATAACATGTCCTGTCTCCTATTATAGGAGACATGTATTTGCAGAAAGTGATTATAAGCTGCACCTGATCCAGAGGCCTGGCTCTGCTCAGAGCCATACTGTAAGCCACAACGAGAAGACCAGGAGTGACCACATCTCCTGCGTGGAGGTGCAGGGTGTGGTCAAGATTAAATCTGATCCCTCGCCTTCCGAGTCCCTGTCCGATTGAGCAACAGAGTCAGGAATAGCCTTTTTTCTCATGGAAGAAGAGCTTTGAATGTCCAGAGAGGCATGAGCGCTGGGCCACTCACCCGTGGACTTAACCGGTGGTATCTCTGCCTTGTGCATAAGCCTGCCAGAGGAGATTAATAAACTCTGGAGTAAAGGTCTGAGAGGACAAATCTCCTTGCCCCTTAGAAACATGATGGCAGATAAAGGCCAAATTACCATTATCTCTTCCTCTCTCTAAGAAATCCCACATGCCTATCCCACGATTTCTTGAATTCAGACACAGTCTTTGTCTCCACCACCTGTTCTGGGAGACTGTTTCACGCATCCACCACCCTTTCTGTAAAAAAAGTATTTCCTTAGATTACTCCTGAGCCTCTTAACTTCATCCTATGCCCTCTCATTTCAGAGCTTCCTTTCAAATGAAAGACTCGACTCATGCGCATTTACACCACATAGGATTTAAATGTCTCTATCATATCTCCCCTCTCTCGCTTTTCCTCCAAAGTATATATATTGAGATCTTTAAGTCTGTCACCATACTACTTATGATGAAGACCACACACCATTTTAGTAGCCTTTCTCTGGACTGACTCCATCCTTTTTAAATCCTTTTGAAGGTGCGATCTCCAGAATTGTACACAATATTCTAAATTAGATCTCACCAGAGTCTTAGGATGGAGTAATAATTTTTTCTTGGACTGCGAAGCATCTATGCTCTTACGGTGCGCATGGCCATTGTCCGGGGGGAATGAACCACCTTCTGGCACCCCCATCTGCTTTTTTCCAGTCCTCATGGCCTGTGGAGAGGCTAAGCCCAAAGCTCCCACCCTTCCATCCGTGCCTCATGGCACAGGGGTGCTCCTCAGCCACCCATCCAGTGCAAATAAGGCATGATATATAGGTATTAGGCTTTGAGGACTTCATCCTTTCAATTTTGAGGCAAAAGAAGGTGTTTTAAAGGAGTTGGAGAACTTAGAAAAAAAATTTGGAAATCCAAGATGGCCACTGTGGCAGTGTTTTGGCGCCAAAAAATGGGTTAAAAACGCTTCAGTGCTGACCAAAAACCACAAAAAATTGGATTTTAGAGGAGGGGGACCAAAGACCTAACTGCAGAAACAGTTAAAATGCAGTTTTCAAGACCTCTCTCCTTCCCCCCCCCAATTTTCCCTATAGGCTATCACAATCTGTACTCACAGACTATGTGCTAAATGTTGCAGCTTGCTTCTTCTCTGCCTCAAATTGCTAGTCAGCTGCCATGCTGGAATTTTCAGGCTGCCAGTCTGACTGATCCTCCCCCAGGCCGCAACAGACACAGAAAAGGAGGGGTGATTCAAAGCTGCAGCCATCACTGTGAGCACACCAAATTACACTATTGATGCCTAACAGCCTGAACTCAAGCTCCTGACCAAGTCAAGGACATGAGTAAGTGCCGAGAGCCTGGAACCCTGAGCTCCACAAATCTTCAATTGGATGTCTGTACAGGTCCCGAAGGATATACCTGCCTGCTGCAGACTGAAATGCCTGCTCCTCTCCAAGCAGGCACCACAGTTCCTTGAAGTCATGTAAAAAACTGCAAATGGATCAAAAACCAAAAAAAGTAACTGCAAAAGAAATAAATAGAGCAGATCAGACCTTCATGCTTGTCTGCAAAAGGAAGAACTGAAAAGGGTGGGGGGAGCAGAGACTGTAGAGGAGGAGTTGAAAAGCTGTAAGTAACATCTTCTACAGTATACTTGTGAGCACAGATGGAGTACCCAATGGTTCAGCACACCATCCCTATTGCACTGGAACATAAGTTATCGTAGCAATTCAAACACTGAACATTTTTCATAAATACGACGTTAGAATTAAGGTCTATGAAGCATTTTTAAAGTAAAAAGGGAACAATCACATGGCAAGGAGAGAAGGGTTCAAAATAACAACAACAAAAACTGTGTGTGTGTGTGTATGTATACACACACACACACACACACACACACACAGGCCCTGATTCTCTAAAAGTGCGTCCCGATTTTAGGCAGCTGTAGGCGTCCTACAGCTGTCTAATCAGCCAATCGGGATGCACGTTTTTTAAAAAAAAATGCTCCCCAGGCAGGCCGCCTATATTGAAGGCGAGGCCCGCAAGACACCTAGGCCCTGATTCTGTATAGGACGCCCGGGAGAGGCGTCCTATTCAGAATCGGCCTAAACTAAACCCCGATTCTGTAACCGGCGTCCATGTTACAGACGCGGGTTAGAGAATCGGGTTAGATTAGACACGGCCTGCTACACTTATCGCGGCAAGAGATCTCTCTGCCGCTATAAGTATAGCGGGCCGTGGCCCCCTGACCGATCGCTGGCAGGAGGGTGCCCAAACCCTCCTGCCCGAAGACGCACCCCTCTCCCCGACACTACCGATCTCCCCCTCCCGACAATATCGGTCGCTGGCAGGAGGGTGCCCAATCCCTCCTGCCCGAAGACGCACCCCCCCCCCCGGCGCTAACAACCCCCACTCCACAAAACCTGTTCTTACAGATGGGTCTTGCATGTCGAGCAAGCAAGCACGCCTCGTCGAAATGAGGCGGGCCCGCCCCTTCCCGGCCCATCCCGCCGAAGCCTAAGGCCTGATTGGCCCAGGCTCTAGAAGCCTGGACCAATCAGGCCTTAGGCATAGCGGGTCCGCCCATCCCTACTAAGTCTAAGGTCTGATTGGCCAATCAGGCCTTAGATTAAGTGGGGATGGGCGGACCCGCTATGCCTAAGGCCTGATTGGTCCAGGCTTCTAGAGCCTGGGCCAATCAGGCCTTAGGCTTCGGCGGGATGGGCCGGGAAGGGGCGGGCCCGCCTCATTTCGACGAGGCGTGCCTGCTTGCTCGACGTGCAAGACCCATCTGTAAGAACAGGTTTGGTGGAGTGGGGGTTGTTAGCACCGGGGGGGGGAGGGGTGCATCTTCGGGCAGGAGGGATTGGGCACCCTCCTGCCAGCGACCGATATTGTCGGGGGGGTGGTCGGTAGTGTCGGGGGGGGGTGCGTCTTCAGGCAGGAGGGTTTAGGCACCCTCCTGCCAGTGATCGGTCAGGGGCCACGGCCCGCTATACTTATAGCGGCAGAGAGATCCCTTGCCGCGATAAGTATAGCGGCCGCGTCTACTTACAATGTAGACCAGCATTTTGCTGGCCTACATTTTTAAGCTTCTCATCTACTAGGGAGACGCGTAGGGCCGCCTAGGTTCAGCCTAAGGCCCGCCTAAGGCCCTTAGACGAGCTTAGGCATCTTGCGGGTCTCCCTAGGCTCCCGGAGGCGCCTTCAGGCCTGCCTGAGGAGCATTTTTTTTAAAAAAACGTGCATCCCGATTGGCTGATTAGACAGCTGTAGGACATCTACAGCTGCCTAAAATCGGGACGCACTTTTAGAGAATCAGGGCCACAGTGTATATATATATATATATATATATATATATTCCTCTAGCCTGGATCTTCCTGCTGTATTTTCATGTTGTCACACTGGACGGTGTTCTCTAAGTGAGCTCTGTGCTTACACACTGCTTAAGAATTGCATGTACTTCTTCACAGCTGGCAAAAGTTACCAGCTAAATAGGCTACAACTCTTCAGTATGGAGAAGAGACAGCTAAGGGAAGGTAAGACAGGTCTATAAAATACTGAGTGGAATGAAATGCAGAAGTGAACTGTTTGTTCACTCATTCCAAAAATACTAGGACTAGGGGGCAAGTAAAATAGCTGCTAAGTAGTAAATTTAAAACCATTAGAGGACATATTTCTTAATTCAATTAAACTCTAGAATTTGTTGTCAGAGAGTGTGGTGAAAGCAGTTAACTTCGCAAGGTTTTTAAAAAAAGGTTTGAACAGTTTTCTAAAAGAAAAGTTCATAAGCCACTACTAAGATGGACTTGGGAAAATTCACTGCTTATTTCTAGGATAAGAAGCATAAAATTTGTTTTACTCTTTTGGGATCTTGCCAGACACTTGGACCTGGATTGGCCAATGTTGGAGACAAGATACCGGACTTGGTGAACCTTCAATCTGTCCCATTATGGTGATCACTATTCCCTGAGCAGGAGTCCTCTTGCCAGGGAGTGGTGGTGCTTCAATATTGTATTTTCATAAGAACATAAGAATAGCCTTACTGGGTCAGACCAGTGGTCCATCAAGCCCAGTAGCCCATTCTCATGGTGGACAATCCAGGTCACTAGTACCTGGCCAAAACCCAAAGAGTAGCAATATTCTATGCTACCGATTTAGGGCAAGCAGTGGCTTCCCCCATGTCTTTCTCCAGGAAATTGTCCAAACCTTGCTTATTGTCAGGGACAGAAAGGTTCCCAGAGTCCTGCAGAGTTTGACTTTTTCTCCCTATTAAAAATGTGATAGTGAAACAGCACCCTCCACTAGCAAAATTGGCATGATGATGAGGAAAAAGTCAAATATCATCAGAGAACAACAAGCTTTTATTAATTATGAAAGGGGTTGCCATCCAACACATAACCAACAATTGGAAAAATCACAGAAACCTTAATTATACTTTTTGGTGGAATACATTATGCCATATATTTAAAATGGAACGAGCAATAGCAGTACAAAGAGGGACATATACTAAGTTTATAAAAATATGGGGGCCATTGGCAAAATATTGTAGTGAATAGTCATCACTTCTCTTCTCCTTTTCGTTTTCTTTTTTAGCATACTAATCAGTGTTCCCGCTAAGCTGCGCTGGCGTGTGCTGGCGCACAAAATATTACGTCGCAGCGCACAAGTTTCTCGTCACAGCGCACGGCGTACGGCAGATGGCAGGGCGGCGAGAGGAGAATCGGGCGAGTTGGCGCATAACTTGCTGGCTTTTAGCGCACAGCGAAAAAAGTTTGCTCACAACACCCGCCCGCTTAGAGGGAGCACTGATACTAATGGGGGGGAGGGAGTTGGAATGTAATGTAATGTAATTTATTTCTTATATACCGCTACATCCGTTAGGTTCTAAGCGGTTTACAGAAAATATACATTAAGATTAGAAATAAGAAAGGTACTTGAAAAATTCCCTTACTGTCCCGAAGGAAATAATGTTACTTATTATGTTATACTATGATATATAATATGTGTATATTTTTATTGAAAATATGATGAAGGGAGGGTGGGGGGGGTTATTGATTTTACTAGAAGTCTATATGGCAGATATCAAAATGCTATTTTGGAATAATTTGTTTGTAATATACTCTTTTGTGCACTTGTTGTTTAATTTGAAAATGAATAAAGAATTATAAAAAAAAAAAAAACCCAAAAAAACCTGTAGGTGGAAGACTCCCGCTCAGCTTAGAAGGAACAGTGATAACGGTGCTTATGTACTTCTGTGTCAAAGAGGTCGAGAACATAAAAACATGGCAATTCACATTACCAAAGAAGTTTATGATAAAATCTCTGCCATTAGCAATTTACCCCATCATTAGCTATAATATTTGATTCTAAAAAGGTTTTTGACCATGTAGAGTGGTCCTTTTTATTCTTGTTATTAAAACGTTATTGATTTGAAGGTTCCTTTCTAGCAGCCCTGTAAACATTGTATGCTAATCCCTCAGCTAGTATATTAATTACTGTAATGGTAAATCATGGAGAACATTCATTGGGAAGGGATACAAGACAAGGATGTTCATTATCCCCCACTTATGTTTATTATTTTTGGAACCTATATTTGGAATGGGCATTTGTGGAGTCCAAGTGGTTGGGGAATCCATTAAATGCTTAGTATTTGTGGATGATATGATGATTGTACTAAAGATTCTAAATATCTTTGTGGACTTTGGAGCTATTTCTGGGCTCAAATTCAACATCTCTAAATTGGAAGCCATGCCTCCCAATTTTGAGATCCAGTGATACTGGGATACTTTTCCCTTGGAGGAAGCAGGAAGAAGTTGTTAACTATTTGGGAGTGCTCATTTCTGATTCTACGTGTGGCATGAACCCTTAGTTGCATTTTATAGTTTTATACCAGTGTTCTGGAGTATTTTACATTAAATCTTATAATGAGCTATGGACTGCTGGTGATGTATACAAGTTTTAACTGATGTAATATTGTGTACTTGATACATGATGGAAAAATGAATAAAGAATTTGAGGAAAAAAAGAGCTATGCACTGCTGGATAGTGCTGTATTGTACAAGTTTGTTGCTATGCTATTACTATATATGTTTTGGAAGTTCCTAATAAAGAGGATTGGGGGGGAAGCTAAATTAATTCTCTTGGGATGCATTTGAAAACTAGACTATTCACAAATGTAATGCTCTCTTCCCCCCTATACTTAACCTCCAACCCCATTATGCTGTTCCTTCTTTACATTAAGCTCTTGTAAACCATACCAAGCTCTATAATTATGGAGAGGATGCGGTATATAAACTTAAGGTTTAGTTTAGAGTCCTGTGAGCACTTGAACATCTTATCATTATAACTTATAAGTAGAAATGTAACCCTCACCCCACCCTCCCTCAAATCCCTCTATTCATTATAAGATCATATATTTGAACCCCTCCCCCCACCCAATACTAAATGGTGTATAATTAATAGAAAAATGGCATCTAATCATTTCTACTTATAAGTTATAATGATAAGATGTTCAAGTGCTCAGACTAATTGTGTTTATTATGAATATTTGTACACTTGATGAAAGTTTTAAAATGAATAAAGAATTATTTAAAAAAAAAAAAAAAAAAAAGGTTAGAGTCCTGTGGGAATGCTGTCATCAATGAACAGAACAGCAACTGAGGAGATCAAATTTCACTTAATTTCCCGTGGTCAGGAGTAGTGATAGCAGGAAAAAAAACGAGGGTGCAGCAATCGACAGTGAAATGTCTTGAGCGTGTTCTTACCTGTCTCCTGAGACAGAAATCAGATGCTTACAGTCATTACTGAACTTCATTCCAGTTACAATCTCTACAAGAAAGATGCACAAAACAAAAGTGTCTCATTTTTCCATTATGAAGTAAAACTCTGCTGTTACGGGGGGAGGGGGGGGGTTAAAATGCAAAATTTCATGGTACTCTGGTTTTAAAAACACCTTTGATGGGTTTATAGTGTACCTGGCTCTATTCTATAACTGGACAGCCAGGTATGGCCACCATTTATAGAATTAGGGTGCTGGTAGCATGTCTTTAAACATTTAAGAATAACAACAGACACTTCCCTCTGACACAGGAAACTAGACATCCTCAAATAGATGGCTCCAACTACTGCATTGGTTTGAGAATGTCAGACTCATATCTTTTCACAGAAGTTGCATTTGTGAGTCGGATGACAACGGCGGCCTCGGGAGACCCTTGAGACAGCACTGTTTGTGCGAAACATGTCGGGTCTGACTCCCAGGTCCAGCTGTGTGGTTAAAAGCTAAGTATACACACTAATAAAATATATCAGTTTATAAAAATGATAATAATTTTGTAAAACTATCACAGCATTTAGATAAATATAATACCTATGATGAGTTGCCACGTAAATCTCCCGCTGTTTTGAAACTAACATAGCGGTGGAGTGGTGGGGCTGAGGTATTTTAGAAAATCCATTTACTTTTGAATATTCCAACCTTGTTTATCTTTGCTATCATTTAAGAAGGGTTGGTGTTAGAACCAACAACTAACACACTGGTATTGCACTAAAGCTAATTGAGACTCATAGCAAAGACAGTCACCTCTGTGACCTACCAGAGTGTCCAAACATAGTGGCAATGCACTCTCCAGAGTAGAAGTCAAAGATGGAGAGATTCTTATCAGAACTGCTAGTGGCGATGTAGAGACCAGAAGGGTCCAACTGAACCTAATGGGAAAGAGAAACAAAAGATCTAATAACAGAATAAAAGAACCGTATAAATATGCTCCCAGGATGACTGGTATTATTCTAAGGTTTCTTTTTCAGCTCAGCACAGACCACTAGAGGAAAAAATGCAGGAAAGTCAGTAACAGAAATCAACATGAATTAACCTAACATGTGCGTGCATTACCACCATATTGTTGGAAACTGAAGCTCTTACAACAGCACTTCAATTTACATGACCCAAAGCCAACGAGGCTACAAAAATCTTTGAGTACAAAATATATCCATGAAAAGAAAAAAAAAAATAATTTTCCTATGTATCCCAGGGCTTGGTGTGTACCAGGCATAGGTGAGAATTGCCAGTTCATGAGAATCTCTGAATCTCATCAATTCTGTCCATGTTCTCCCACCAACTCATAGTAGGAACTGTGTGAATCAGTACTGCATATGAGATTACCAGCACAAATCCCAGCTCACGTGGCCTATGTGAACTGAGTTGGTGGTCTCAGTCCAGTGCTCTAAGGACAACAGAACTAGTTATATCATAGCCCTTGTCAAGAGGAGATGTGCAGCAGAAGCTGACAAGGATATGAGTCCACTCCCACAGGACAACCAGGGCAAGTCACCAGCCCTGTGTGTATGTGGAATGTAACAACATTTGTCCCTCATCCCTCTCGCATTCACAAACAAAGCAGGCAGCAAGACCACTAATATAAGTTAAAATGTTGATCTCCTACTGGAACTTACAAAAAGACAACTAATTAATAGAAATATAGAAACATGATGGCAGGTAAAGGCTAAATAGTACATCCACAGCCTCCACTATCTCCTACTCTCCCTAAAAGATCCCACATGCCTGTCCCATGCTTTCTTGAATTCCGATAGTCTTTGTCTCCACCATCTCTACTGGAAGACTATTACACACATCTACCACCCTTTCTGTTAAAAAGTATTCCGTTAGACAGGGGTGTCCAATGTCGGTCCTCGAGGGCCGCAGTCCAGTCGGATTTTCAGGATTTCCCCAATGAATATACATGAGGTCTATTTGCATGCACTGCTTTCATTGTATGCTAATAGATCTCATGCATATTCATTGGGGAAATCCTGAAAACCCGACTGGATTGCGGCCCTCGAGGACCGACATTGGACACCCCTGCCCTTAGATTACTCCAGAGCCTGTCACCTCTTAATGTCATCCTATGTCCTCTCATTAAGGAGCTTCCTTTCAAATTAAATACTCAACAAATGCGCAATTATGTCACTAAGGTATTTAAACATCTCTTTCATCTCTTTCCTCTCCTGCCTTTCCTCCAAAGCAGGGGTAGAGAACGCCGGTCCTCAAAAGCCGTAATCCAGTTGGGTTTTCAAGATTTCCCCAATGAATATGTATGAGATCTATTTGCATGCACTGCTTTCAATGCATATTCATTGGGGAAATCCTGAAAACCCGACTGGAATACGGCTCTCGAGGATCGGAGTTCCCTACTCCTGCTCCAAAGTATACATATTGAGATCTTTAAGCCTTTCCTTATACCAGGGGTGTCAAAGTCCCTCCTCGAGGGCCGTAATCCAGTCGGGTTTTCAGGATTTCCCCAATGAATATGCATTGAAAGCAGTGCATGCACATAGATCTCATGCATATTCATTGGGGAAATCCTGAAAACCCGACTGGATTCCGGCCCTCGAGGACCGACTTTGACACCTGTGCCTTATACCCTTAAGAGTTTTCTTTTTAAAGATGCATTCAATATTTAATTGATTTGCCTACTGCTCTTCTGTTTATTTTTAAACCTTCAATTCGGTTTTGTCTTTCCCTTCCTGTTGTGCTTAACCTCTAATTGTTGACTCCTATATTACTTAGATTGTATTTCTTTCCTTGCCTTACCTATTGTTTCATTGTGTTCGTAAATGAGTTTTTTTATGTTTTGCAAACTTAGTCCCTTGTTAGTTATGTATGTTTATTTTATGTATATTTTAACTATGTATTTTGCTGATCTGTACATCGCTTAGAATTTGGAATAGGCGATTAATCAAATTGTAAATAAACTTGAAACTTGAAGACCACACACCATTTTAGTAGCTTTCCTCTGAACTGACTCCATTCTGTTTATACCTGTTTGAAGGTGTGGTGTTCAGAATTGCACACAATATTCTAAATGAGGACTCACCAGAGTCCTATACAGCAGCATCAATACCTTCTTTTTCCTACTGATTATACCTCTCCTTATGCACCCTAACTACCTTAAGATCATCACATACTATCACACCCAAGTCCAGTTCCTCTTTTGTGCACAAACATTCTTCTCCCCCTAAACTGTACCATCCCTTGGGTTTTTGCAGCCCAAATGTATGACCTTGCATTTCTTAGCATTAAATCTTAGCTGCCAAATTTCAGACCATTCTTCAACACTTACTAGGTCCTTCCTCATGTTATTCACACCATCAAGGGTGTCTACTCTATTGCAGATTTTGGTATCATCCGCAAAGAGGCAAATCTTAGCAGTCAGCCCTTCAGCAATATTGCTTACAAAAATGTTAAAAGGAACAGGCCGAAGAACCGAACCTAGAGGCACACCATTGGTAACATCCCTTTCCTCAGTGTGATCTCCATGACCACTACCCTCTGTCGCTTTCCACTCAACCAGTTCCTGACCCAGTCCGCCACTTTAGGGCCCATACTGAGGGCAATCAGCTTATTTATTAGACACCTATATGGAACAATGTCAAAGGCTTTGTTAAAGTCTAAATACATCACATCTAGCACACTCTCTGTATCCAGTTCTCTGGTCATCCAGTCAAAGAAATTGATCAGATTTGTCTGACAAGACCTACCTCTAGTGAATCCATGTTGCCCTGGATCCTGTAATCCAATGAATTCCAGAAACATCACTATTCTCTGTTTTAAAAACTTTCCCTTAATTTACTTACCACAGAAATCAGACTTACTGTATACTTTATACTCGAATATAAGCTGAGATTTTTGGGCAAAAAAATTACCCAAAAATGGGGGTCTCGGCTTATATTCGGGTCAGTGCCCACCTGCCCCCCCCCCCCCTCCCGGACCTGCTGCATGCCTCCGCCGGGCCTGCTGGGCTAGTGGTGGGTCAGGACCCCCATCTCCTATCCCGGCCAACTCAAAAAAACTTTTACCCAGCCTCCCCCACATATCTTTAAAATCCTTGGTGGTCCAGCAGTGGGCCGGGACAGCCCCAGCCGACTGTGCCTTCCTTTACCTCCCTCCCACCTCCTCCACGTACCATTTACAAAATCTGGTGGTCCAGCGATGAACCAGAGTAGGAGTGGCCTTCCCATGCTCCTGTCCCTTGAAGAGCTGCTAGTGATTAGCTGCCATGAGTTCTCACGAGGCATGGAGGATGGGAGGCCCGCAATATAGTAGAAAACTCTTGTGATATCCAAATCTTTTTTTAAACCCACTAAGCTGATTTCACCACATTCTCCTGCAACAAATTCTAGAGTTTAATTACACATTGCATGAAGAAATATTTTCTCCGGTTTGTTTTTAATTACTACTTAGTAGCTTCATCGCATGTTCCCTAGTATTATTTATTTATTTAATTTTTATTGAAGTTTTATAATTATATACAGCATCCCAATAAATGAAGACAGGACAGTAGCAAAATATAGAACATTCCTTCAGAAATATACAACCCATAGAAATACAAGCTCCACTCATTATTTTATAGACCTCTATCATATCACCCCTTAGCAGTTTCTTCTCCAAGCTGAAAAGCTCTAACCGCTTTAGCCTTTCCTCATAGGGAAGTCGTCACATCCCTTTTATCATTTTTGTCACCCTTCTCTGTACCTTTTCTAATTCCACTATATCATTTTTGAGAAACGGCTACCAGAACTGCACTCAGTATTCGAGGTGCGACCATACCATGGAGCGATACAAAGGTATTATAACATTTTCATCTTTGTTTTCCATTCCTTTCCTGATATTCCTAACATTCTATTTGCTTTCTTAGCCGCCTTTGGACATTGAGCTGAGGGTTTTAACATATCCTCAACTATGACACCTAGATCCTTTTCCTGGGCAGTGACTCCTAACAAAGACCCAGCATCACGGAGCTATAGTTTGGGTTCTTTTTTCCCACATGCATCATTTTGCACTTGCTCACATTAAACATCATCTGGTTTAATTGGTTCTCTTTTTCTACTGTTATTTTGGAACTGAGGCCATAAGAAATGAGGCCTCGGTTTTTGTTGGAGTTGATAGCTGTTTATGATTGTACAAAAAAGACTCAGTGATCTGTTACCTTACTTGATTCATCATGATCAAGTGGACTTTGTGCGTTGCACCTGCAGACATTCCATTTATAATGTTCAAAAAAATATTAGCAGCTTGGAAATATTATTTGCATCATAAACTGGAGCCTTAGCACTAAGCTGTGATGTGGAAAAAACCTTTGGTTTAGTTTCTTGGCATTTTCTATTTTGAGCAGTTTGGATTTGCAGGCCACTTTCTCTCATCTATCTGAACTTTATACAAAGGCCCGAGGGCCTCTGAATCCAATATTTGGCACTTTTTCTCTTAACTCCCAGTATAGACGTGTCCTAGCAAAATTCTCAAGGGTAAAAATTGGATAGGTTGATAAAGAATCTTTTTCATAAACCTCACAATTGCTCTCCAAAATTTGAGGACAATCCTAAATAGCATGATAAGGGAAAATTAATCTTCTTTCTAGTAAATAAGCACATTATTCTTGAACACTTGGGAAGTCAAATCCCTGGTCATGAGATCCTATGTAGAGAGCTTCATTTACATTTTCCCACTCTGCTTCCCTTCACTTTCAACAGTCCAGCAAGTCCTCAGTTCATATTGCGACAGGGAAGACCCTGTGATTGTTGGGAAGTGGAGTGAGAAGCCAGTTAACAGAGGGTCACACAGAAGGTTTTAACACCCATTCTTGCACAGTGCCAGCAGAAAATAACGCATAGAAACATACACAGAGTATGATGGCAGAAAAGGGCCAACGGCCCAACAAGTCTGCCCACTCAAGAACCCTCCCTCCTCCCTCCATCATTTAAGCATTCCTCTGGAGCGACCCCACCTGTCTGTCCCATCATCCTTTGAAGTCGAGCGTGGTTCTGGCCTCGACTACCTTACGTGGAAGACCATTCCATCGATCAATTACCCTTTCGGTGAAGAAATACTTCCTGGTGTCCCCATGAAATCTTCCCCCCCGAGTTTTAGCGGATGCCCTCTTGTCGCCATGGGACCCGTAAGACAAAATATTTCTTCTTCCACATCAATACGGCCCGTGACATATTTGAATGTTTCTATCATGTCCCCCCTTTCCCTGCGCTCTTTGAGAGAATATAAGCTCAGCTTGCTCAAACGTTCTTCATATGGGAGATTCTTTAGTCCTGAGACCATCCTAGTGGCCATTCGCTGAATCGACTCCATTCTCTTCACATCCTTTTGATAATGTGGCCTCCAAAACTGAACACAGTACTCCAGGTGAGGTCTCACCATTGATCTGTATAACGGCAGTAGCACTTCAGGCTTACGACTGATAAAGCTCCTTCTGATGCAGCCCAGCATTTGTCTAGCTTTTGCTATTGCTTTCTCCATCTGATTCGCAGCTTTCATTTCTTCCCGGATGATTACTCCTAAGTCCCGTTCTGCTGCAGTTCTGGTTAGGTTTTCACCATTAAGGGTGTATGTTCTGCGTGGATTTCTGCTACCAAGGTGCATAACCTTACATTTTTTGGCATTAAAATTCAGTTTAAGTCAAAAATAGGAGAGGTGAGGATGATTGTACAAACAAAATTTTCAGGTCTGAGAAGTCAAAGTCTGTGTTATATTAAAATTCAGTTGCCAAGTACTGGACCATTGTTCTAGTAAAAGTAGGTCCTGCTCCATAGCGCTGGGCATGACTGTGCTATCAGGTTCTGCTGCGCTGCCTACATTGTTGCATAGTTTAGCGTCATCGGCGAATAATGTAATTTTACCTCGAAGTCCCTGAGGCAGATCACTTACAAAGATATTGAATAATATTGGGCCCAAGACCGAGCCCTGTGGTACTCCACTGGTCACTTCTGATGTTTTTGAGGGAATACCGTTTACAATTACCCTTTGGAGTCTACCACTAAGCCAGTCTTCTACCCATGCAGTCAGTGTTTCTCCTAGGCCCATCGCGTTCATCTTGTTCAGTAACCTACGGTGTGGGACACTATCAAAAGCCTTACTGAAATTCAAATACACGATGTCCAGGGACTCTCCCTTATCCAGTTTCTTTGTTACCCAGTCAAAGAAGTTTATCAGATTGGATTGACAAGACCTTCCCTTCGTAAAGCCATTCTGGTGGGGATCCCTTAGTCCTTCGTCATCCAGAATTGTGTCCAATCTGTTTTTGATCAACATTTTCATAAGTTTACATACAATTGATGTGAGACTCACTGGCCTGTAATTTTCGGCCTCTGACCTGCATCCCTTTTTGTGGAGTGGGATAACGTTTTCAGTTTTCCAGTCCAAGGGAACTTTTCCCTTTGTTAGGGAAAGATTAAAAAGCTCAGCCAACGGTTCTGCCAGAACATCTCTCAATTCCCGAAGTACTCTGGGGTGTAGATTATCCGGGCCCATGGCTTTGTTCACCTTTAGCTTTGATAGTTTGTGGTAGACATTGCCTGCGGTAATTGCAAAGTCTCGGAATGGGTCCTCCAAGCACCCTTTTGTCTGTGGCTGAGGTCCGGATCCTGGCGCTTCGCAGGTGAAGACTGAGCAGAAGTAGTTATTGAGTAGTTCTGCTTTGTCTGCGTCCGAGTCAATGATGTTGCCGTCAGGTTTCCTTAGGCGCACAATACCGCTTGAGTTCTTCTTCCTGTCACTAATGTACTTAAAAAAGGATTTATCCCCCTTTTTAACATGTCTTGCCAGATTTTCTTCCATTCGGAGTTTGGCCTCCCTGACTGCCGTTTTAACATTTCTAGATTTCGCCAGATAGGTTTCTTTAGCTTCCGGCCGTTGCGAATGTTTGTAGGTTACGAATGCTTTTTTCTTTTGCTTTACTAGTTCTGAGATCTCTGCTGAGAACCACTTCGGTCTGTTTTTCCCGTGCTGTTTGCTCACAGTTTTTATGTATATGTTGGTTGCTTCTTGCAGGGTTGATTTCAGAACCGACCATAGCACCTCCACACTGTCTGTGCCAAAGAAGGACATAGTGCCCAAAGTTACTGTACCTATCACTTCCCAGGTCTAAAGCCAAGCTTGTCACCACGGAATTAAAACTCCCAAGAAGAACACTGCAGAAAGGGTTAATTCCTAATGGCCAAACAGTTGTACCTATTGCTAGGCAGAGAACTGGTTTAGATCAGGTCAGAGCTGTGAGAAACTTCCAGCCAATCAGCGAGAGGGACATACCTGGGGCTGGTGGTAATCACATGGCTGCTGGAAGAGAAAAGGGTGGCCCCTTTGCTACTAGGGCAGAGCAGCAGAAACGACTGATAGCCAAGCCCAAAGGAAGCAGAGTGGGAAACTCAGCTTCAGAGAAGAAGCAGAACCAGCTGAACTAGAACCACAGAAATGCCCATTAAATGAGGAGATGCAGTGGGAGAAATGGTCTAGGGGCTCTGAACCTGCTGAGTTAATGGAAGTGGAGGATGATGGGGGGTTGGTCTGCAGGCAGTGACAACGATTTAAGCAATATTGAGTTGGCTGAAATGGACACTGCCTGAATGAGCTTTAACGTACTGTTCTGCCAACTGAAAGTGAGACAGAGGTTTGTGAGGAAAACCTGTGTTGGGCCAAGCACTATGAAGCTGTAAAGGAAACTGCTTTATAGTTTGCCTTAAGAAAGCTAACATTAGTAAAGGCTGTTAGTTGCCAAACAAGCAGAAACGTGAGAGGCAATTAACTAGTCAAGTAGTCAGAGACAGGTCAGTGTATCTGACGGAAGACTATTGTGTGTGAACTATTGAGAGGGAAAAAGACTCTTAGGAGATCCTCAGGAGGGGCATTGTGCTGCTGAATCAAACCTACCATAAGGTCTATGAACTGCAAAATGTGAATATTTTCCTGACAGCACAAATAATACTTTTGCAAGAGGATTTCATCTTGGCCCTAGAAGCTGGCAAACATCTGCTGACTGTGACAAGTGTTGGATATTCTGGCTTTTCAAGAAATGCTTGGGTCACAAGAAGAAAACCAAACCACATAATTCCAAGTCAGGATGACTTACCAAAAGTCATATTAACCGCAGGTGAAAAGAGCTGACAGATCTACAATCAAGCTTAGAAGGGAGGGGCCCACTCTCAAGAATTATTGACCTTAGTATTAAGAATGCATTATCTTGGGAAATAGAGAAGTCATATCTGAACACCAAGTAACACCATGCTTCATTATGACTCAATTGCCAGTATGTATACCATCCAATCAACAAAAATGACAAGTGTGACAATCCAATAGAAACTAAGTATGTAATTAGTAACCAGGTAGCACTCCTAACCCTAGGCTACTAAACTAGGGTATAAAAGTACCATACCTGCTGATTTAAGCTTTGGAACGGATTGGGCACCGGTACTCTGAGTAAGCTCCTCCGTTAGCCTAACTTGCTGATACTATATCCTATTTGGATACTATTTTTTTTATAGAAGCTGTCTTTTATTTATTACTATTAAACATATATTATATACAGCAATTGGGTTGTCAGTGTGAGGTCATTTAAATACTTTGGAGGGGCTAGCAGCGGCCTCTTCACTGTGCAAGTAGACTTATGACTGCTGGCAAAAGGAAAATTAAACGTATGACGTAACTTACTATCTTGGGTGGGATCCACAAACAGATCAAAAAGGAGGAATGATCTCGTACACTGATTTAAAACAGTGTTTAAACCAGCAGAGTGCTTCAGTGAGCCAGCAGGATTTGTGAGCTGAGGCAATGAGCAAATGGGCTTGAAAGTGAAAAGGCAGATCTAAAGCAAGTGGCTTAGTTCTGCCCAGGACCTGTTGTGGACAGGTCCAATAACTGTACTTGTGAAGAAAAGTATTTTGTTTGGTGAAATTTGAATCGGGGTGCCATGCTATGAACTGTATTGAAGCAAATAGCAGAGTCTGCTGGATAAAAGGATTCTGTATTTTTGTTTGATTTATTATATACAGTATACGGTCATGGTTTTAGAATGTTACAAGGCTGGATGGCAATACCTCACTTGCTCATGTACATTTCAGCTGATTTGGAAACCACTGTGGAGCACCCAACCCCTTAGGGTGCAAAGTTGGATTTTGAACTGTTGATTGTTCTATTTTTTGGAAAGCAGATCTCACTCATTTTGTGTTTCCAGACTTGAATAAGACCACCAAGTCCAGAGATCTTTTTGAATCTAATTTGCTTTGGGGCTGGGGGGGGGGGAAGGAGAAAAGGAAAGATGGATTGGGAGATTGTAAGGGTATATTCTTTATAAATTTATTTTGCTATGCAGAAATCACAAAAAAACCATTGTCTCTTTTTGTTATCTGTAACTATGACTACTGGCTGTGGAATTTCCCACCCCCTTCCCCTGTTTTCATGAGAAATGAAACTTATCTTTCCTATAAGCTACATCCATTATTAGCTTGTGACTGCGCATGTACAAAAGGGGGGGACTATAAATATGTGTAGTTCTTCTGAATAAAAAACACATCTCTTCTGCCATGTAAATAGTCTGCATGTGTGTTCTTTTCTGCCTAATGAGATGCCCCCCCCCCCTCTTTTTTGCATTGGTACCAGAGGCGACAGAGTATGTGTGTAAGGCAGTAATGGGATCTGAACCTTTTCAGCTGGGGGCTCATCCGGGATTTGAACCTGGGACCTCTCCCATGGCAGATGAGAATTCTACCACTGTCAAGTGTTTGAAAGTCTGTGCATGTATTATGTCCTTATTATAAGGGATATTCTAGTTGGAATAGGCAGGTGTGAGTAAAGTTCCAAGTTATATTTGTTTAGGTAAGCTCTTTGGGGTAGGAACTGTATAAAGCAACTATGAATTGACACGAACTCATATGTTCTAGTGGAAAGAGCAATTTACTACTTTAATCTGTTAAGCATTGTAGTGTTTCAATTTTTTGTTTTGTTTTACAATACACTGTACAAGTCTCTTTTACAGGTCTGGGAGATGCAGCTTGTTGGCAACTGATTTACCATTGGTATCTGGCAAGGGGCGTTTCCCCTATCACTTTTCTTTTTTCCTAACAATGGGTATGTGTTTCCTTATGATGATAATGTAAAGTGTTTCTTCTCCTTTCTCTTATCAGGCAGTTGGAATACATACATAGCTATCTTGGATCAGTTTTGGCACAAAGAATCTTTTGCTGAACTGAAACAAAATAACCAGGAAGAGCAAGTTGTGCTTCAAGTAAACTTGAAATGACCTTGCACTTTAAGATTTAAAATGTTTCTTTTTTTTTCTTAGCATTGACACTGCAATACTTCATACTACCTCTGTACCTAACCCCTGGACACTGTATTGTGTTTTACCTAGTAAGCTCTGCCTATTTCTGTAGATTGAAGCCAGTTGTGTCTCTGATGCATTATCTCTTATGACTGTGTGACTTGACTGACGACATGACCTATGCCTGACAATGGAGCCCATTGACACCATTTTTTTTTGTTTTCTCTTACACACAAATATGCCTGGTTCTATGATGCTGTTTTTCTTCTTCCTTTTGTATAATTGTGTTTATTTGCAGATTTAAGTTCAGCCATGACTCCTTGACGGATGAAAGCAAGTTTAAGGCCTACTGGAGCTCTATGTTTGTTTGTGCCATGTAATCTCTGTGTTGTCTGTCTGTTTGGTTTGTGGGGTACCCCGGAAAACATACCATTGGCCATTTTAGGAGTTTTTATCCCCATTTTTTGCATTTTTGTTGTTTCCTATCTAAATTGCACAATATCTTTTTTAGTTCTTGTTTTCATGGCCTGAGCGCTGCTTAGTTAGGGGTTATATTATTAACACAAAGGTTCTATACAGTGTTTATTCCATGGTGCCCACTGGATCTGCTCAATTCACACATTTCTGGCATAATGGGCTTTTTTGTGCCCTACACTGAGTATATCCTTATGGTCTCTCTTGAATGCCTTAATAGTTGTGCACAACCCACACCAACTTATCACCCTGTCCTCTTATGAACATTGTGTATCTGCCTATTGTCTCATTTCCGTACTTATACCAAGGAAATGTCCTCCTTTGATTCACCTCTCTGGCCTTCAGCTGCTGGATGATATCTGAACTCCTTTCAAGCTGGTGTGTCCCTCCCTGTCTGTGCAGACACCTTTCTCTCCGAGTATGGACCTTACCAGTTTAAAGAGACTGATACCCCTGCAACACCACATCCTAACCTTTTCATTTCTTGGACTGGAAATGTTTACAAGTGTTTGACTGTAACTGGCAGCTTGTGGTTTATTGCAACCCCCACCTGGTGCATTTAGCAGGTGTTGAGGGCCCCTCATTACCCTCCTCGCCCAGTGCCTTTGTATTTTGATGCATGCATGTTATTTGATGTTGCTTACGGTCATGGTACTGCCCCTCATACTGTTCCTCGATTGGCAGCATTATTATCTCCAATGTGTTCTCTAGCTTAATGCCTTTCCAGAAATGCCCCTATGAGGACACCTTTGCTCATGGAGGAGCCTGTCCTTTATGGGAATGTGTCTCGTGTGCTATTTTCTGTTATGTTTCCCCTATTTTTCTGCACATATGAAAGTAGATTTTGTTTTTCCTGTCACAACTAGGACAGTTTGCTGAATCTATAGACCAGACTCTTAATGTCAGCAATTGTTTTGTCTGTGGTGGGACCAGTATGGGAGAACAGTGGCTATGAACACGGCCGGATATGCTAGACCTGCCTTCACAGAACCTCTCTTTCACGTCAGCCCCATGACTTCCACTGTGGGCCTTGTGGACTTCCATTATTGCATCTTCAAGTTACCAGGACCTCCTCTTCAGCACCTGCTCCATGGAACTTCCTACGCCTGATGGCCAGCTCCTGATGGTTGATATTGGCTCTGTGGCCTGTTTGCTTACCCTTGGCTGACTGCTCACCGGACTGTTACATGTATACTTGGATCCATCCCAGCTCCTTTCTGCTACTGCTGGCTGACGGCGAATGCCTGGGAGCCCCTGTGTTCGACACTAGGGGTCGCCAAAAGCGGTTAGCACTCTCCACCCCTTACAGATTGGAAAATAGGGTGAAAACTGGCCTGCTGAACGGATCATTGCTGCTTATGGACCTGCTATGTGGGCCAAAGATGGCTCCTGGGGTTATTGGATCCCAATCTACCTGTTCAACTGCATACTTCACTTGCAGGCTGTTCTTGAACTTTTGCACTGCCATGTACCAGAATCGCTTGTCTCTAGATTACTTGCTGGCTGCGGAAGGTGGCGTCTGTGGCAAGTTCCAGCTCTGTAACTACTGCCTTGACCTTGATGATGGTGGTACTGTGCTCAAGGAAGATGTGGACCACATCGCCTCACTGGCTTATGTTCCTCTCCGAACCTGGCGTGACCTCCTTGCTGACTGGCTCTTTCGCTCTTGGCTGCCTGCCTTGCCTGGTTCCTGTGATTCCATGATATTGTCAACTCTGCTGTTCATTGCTCTACTGTAGCCTTGGCTAGTACCTACCGGTCCCTACCACAGACCCCCGACCTTCCCGGCAGCTTTGATATTTGCTGCTCTTGGTGATTTGCATATGTAAATGAATTATTTATTATTTATACTTCTTTTCCAAGGTTTTCTCTTTATATATGTGATCTCAGACACCTTAGCAGAGTACCTTTCCCTCCACGCTGCTGCCGTATGCTTATGACATCATCTTCATGATGTAAGGGGGGATTGTAAGGGTATATTCTTTATAAGTTTATTTTGCTATGCAGAAATCACAAAAAAATATTGTCTCTTTTTGTTATTTGTAACTTTGACTACTGGCTGTGGAATTTCCCACCCCCCCTCCCTGTTTTCATGAGAAATGAAACTTATCTTTCCCTATAAGCTACACCCATTATTAGCTTGTGACTGCGCATGTACAAAAGGGGGGACTATAAATATATGTAGTTCTTCTGAATAAAAAACACATCTCTTCTGCCATATAAATAGTCTGCATGTGTGTTCTTTTCTGCCTAATGAGATGATCCCCCCCCCCCTTTTTTGCATCGGTACCAGAGACGACAGAGTATGTGTGTAAGGCAGTATTGGGATCTGAACCTTTTTAACGTATGCTTAAAATGTTGTGCTTTTGGTTATTAGAATTCTTCCTGTGTTTTTCAATAAAATATTATTTTGGGGAAAAAAACAACAGATTGGGGATCGAGACTTGTATACTGCCTTTTTGTAGTTTTACAACTACATTCCAAGTGGTTTACATATAAGTACTTCAAGCATTTTCCCCATCTGTCCTGGTGGGCTCACAATCTATCTAATGTACCTGGGGCAGTGGAGGATTAAGTGACTTGCCCAAGGTCACATGAAGCGAGCCCTGGACAACAGCAACAGTTAATTTACTTTCTTCTTTTCATGGAAATTTTCCTTAAATTTGAGATTGTCCATCCCCAAAGTTGATGGACTTGGATTAAGCAATATTATTTTATTTTTTATATGCTTGGATTATAATTAGAATGTTTCCTTATTTGGTCATTTTTTCTATACAAAAGAAATCTTGGTATTAGTTAAGAACGATAAGCTACTTTAATTTCCTGTGTTTTAGGGACCAAACCAGAAAACAAAACAATTGTGTTCATTTGACCTTTTCAGTCAATGAATTATTATTTATTTTTAATTTCAAATAAGATTAATTTGAATTTGCAATAAGCATGTTCTAAACATCTGATCTACCTGGAAACCTGAAACCTACAGCTAGAAACATAGAATATGACGGCAGAAAAGGGCCGATGGCCCAACAAGTCTGCCCACTCCAGAACCCTCCCTCCAACTAGTTTGCCTACTCAAGGACCCTTCTTCCCTGGAGTATCTATCGATTGAGCATAACTCTGTAGTACTCCCACCTGTTTGTCCCATCGACTCTTGAAGTCGAGCACGCTACTGGCCTCGACCACCTGGCGGGGAAGATCATTCCATCGATCAATCACCAGTTCGATGAAGAAGTATTTCCTGGTGTCACCATGAAATCTTCCCCTCTTAAGTTTTAGTGGATGTCCTCTTGTCGCTGTGGGACCCTTAAGAAAAAAGGATTTCCTCCTCCACTTTGATGTGGCCCATGATGTATTTAAATGTTTCTATCATGTCCCCCCTTTCTCTGCGCTCTTCAAGAGAATATAAGCGCAGTTTGATCAGGCATTCTTCATATGGAATGTCTAAGTCCTGAGACCATCCTAGTGGCCATTCTCTGTATCGACTCCATTCTCTTCACATCTTTTTGATAATGTGGCCTCCAAAATTGGACACAGTATTCCAGGTGAGGTCTCACCATGGATCTGTATAACGGTAGTATGACTTCCGGCTGATAAAGCTCCTTCTGATGCAACCCAGCATTTGTCTGGCCTTCGCTGAAGCTTTCTCTACCTGATTAGCAGCTTTCATATCTTCCCGGATGAGAACTCCCAAGTCCCTTTCTGCAGTAGTTCTTGTTAAGTTTTCACCGTTTAAGGTGTATGTTTTGCATGGATTTCCGTTCCCAAGGTGCATTACTTTACATTTCTTGGTATTAAAGTTTAGTTGCCAAGTACTGGACCATTTTTCCAATACAAGCAGGTCTTGCTCCATAGTGTTGGGCCTGGTTGCACTGTCAGGTTCTGAGGCCCTGCCCACAACGCGCATAGTTTAGAATCGTTGGCAAATAGTGTAATTTTGCCTCGAAGTCCCTGAGTCAAATCCCCAACAAAGATATTAAATAGCATCGGGCCCAAGACCGAGCCCTGCGGCACTCCGCTGATCACTCTCAACATTTTTGAGAGGATACCATTTACCACCACTCTTTGAAGCCTTCCGCTAAGCCAGTCTTGTACCCATGCTGTCAGTGTTTCTCCTAGTCCTAGCGAGTTCAATTGTTTAATAGCCTTCGGTGTGGAAAACTATCAAAAGCCTTACTAAAGTCCAAATATACTATGTCCAGGGACTCACCCTCATCCAGTTTTTTTCTTACCCAATCAAAGAAGCTTATCAGATTGGATTGACAAGACCTTCCCGTTGTAAAGCCATGCTGGTGGGGATCTCTTAATCTTTCATCGTCCAGGAACGTGTCTAATCTGTTTTTTTTTTTTTATTATTATTTATTTATCAAATTTTTACATATTATAAATCAAGTATCCACTTGTACAGAAAGTTGAAGAAAAGCAAGAAAATAATACTCAAAGGTAAAATACATAATAATCAAATAAAATAAATATTTAGCTTAAATTCAGCTCAAGTCCTCAACATTAGATCCAAGAAGGATAAGGCGGACATATTAACAAATGCTAACAACTGCTAACAACTATCAATTCAAATATTAGGAAAACAAGATCCCCTGGCTGAGAAAGGATATCATTATTCAAATGCACTTCACTTTGATTTTGATTTTCCTTCATCCAGCCGAATTCCTGCCAAAAAGGCTGTCAACTGGAATGGTTCAAAGAATACATATTTCTTCATATGGTATTGTATTACACATTTACAAGGGTGTCTAAGGAAAAAAGTCCCACCAAGAGATGTAACCCCTGGCTTCATCAAAAGAAACTCTCGCCTTCTCCTCTGGGTTTCCCGTGCCAAGTCTGGAAACATTAATATTTTTTGTCCAAGAAATTCTTTCATTTTATTTCTAAAGAACAATCTAAGCAACCAGTTTTTATCTGGAGCAAGAGCCACAGTAAGAAGCAATGTTGCCGGAGATACTAGCTCTCTATCCGAAAGTTCCAAGATTGCTGAAACATTAAGTAGTTGATTATTCTCCTGTTGTTTAGATGGTGATTTAATAGCTTTCATTGGTAGGTAATATACTTGAGTAAGTGGTGGTAATGTATCCTCTGGAATACCCAATATCTCCAACATATAACGTTTCAACATATCCCTAGGTGTCACCGAGGCTATTCTAGGAAAGTTAATCAGTCGGAGATTATTATTACGAGAAAAATTCTTCAAAGATTCCAGTTTTCTACGCATATTTGTATTATCTTTTATTATTGCTTCATTAAGCTGTTTTGATACTTTTAACTCCTGTTGTATATTCTCAATAGAATTCTTAGATTCACCAATTTCAACTTTTATGTTTTTTATCTCAGTTTCTTGAAGAGTAATTTTATTTTCCAGCTGCAAAAGCTGGGGCTTGACAGACTTGGCGAGGTCAGCCACTAAATCCCAAATTGAATCCAGTGTTACTTCTCTGGGTTTTTCAATAACATATGAAGGATTAAAAGTTTGAATAGTCTCACCAGTTTTCAGCTGTTCCTGGCAATCCTTCTGCTGGCCTGAAGTAATCCCTGATGTTTCCAAGTCCTCGGTGTTTCTTGGACTCACCTGAAAACTCAGGGAGTCCATCTCCACGCTCCCCTCTCTGTTCTCTCTGGCCTCCGAGGGTAGATGCCTGCCTTCTCCCGGCAGCTCCTCCACTCGTGGGGAGCTGGTAACCTGAGGAGGTGGGGGAGGTGCCCTAGCGTCGGGGCTCAACGTTGTCTCTAGCCCCAAGGAGATCACCTCATTTCTGCCCCTCTGAGGCGTCTCCAGCGGGGGTGCCGACGCTGCCGGGATATCCTGCATCTGACGCAGGAGTTCTTCTATATTGTCGAATGAGGGGACCGCCGAACGCCGCGAGGCTCCAGCGGCGCTGCGACCTCTCCTCTTCGGCATTCTAGGTAGGTAAATCTGTTCAGCAGAAAATTTTCAGAAAGTCTCCTCCGGCGTGCTGCTCAGCGTCCGGGACCGTCGGCCATCTTGGATCCTCTATGTTGGTCGTCTAATCTGTTCTTTTTTTTTTTTTTTGTAACTGTTTATTTATAACAAGAGAAAAACATCTCAGCAAAACATCAGGAATATCCAACTACAATACAGGCAGGCAATCTGCAAATCAACAAATCTCCTGATGTCACCCCCCCACCCCCTCCCCCCCCTCCCCCCCCTAGTGACAGCCCCCTGCTCCCCCCAAAAACCCAAGAACACCACCAATAGGCACAATTACACCCCACCGTGAGGAAAAGTAGAAAAATCAGAAAAGAAGTGGTCCTAAGGTCACAGACCCCCAGTAAGAACCCCAAGAAGACACACCCCCACAAAACCCCTCCGGCCGAAGCCAATAACTCAGCTGACAACAGAACTATTCATCCCCAAACCTTCCATTGCCAGGTATCTCCCCCAAATATCGTGATATTGCTGCCATTTTCTAGTCAACAGGGCCGATAGCCGATATTTCTCACACACCCATCCCAATTTCTCTCGCACCAGAGCCAAAGTAGGTGAAGCAGTACTGCGCCAGTGTTGAGCCACAGTCAGCCTAGCCGCTGTAAAAGCCAAGCGCACCAATCTATCCTGGGTGTCATCTACCCCTCCAGAGGGAAACCCCAACAAGGCCACCTCAGCTCTTTTCGCGAGAGGCACTTGAAGGAGAGCCCCCACATACTTAAACACCTGGCTCCAGAAGTCTTGAATGGAGGGGCAACTCCACCACATATGAAAGAATGTTCCCCGCTGCCCACATCCCCTCCAACAGAAGGCTGTGCCCGTGGCGGACATCTTGCTCAGAGTCACTGGAGTGAGATACCAGCGCACCAGCATTTTAAGCGCATTCTCCACCAACATAGGGGCCACAGCTAAATGATGTATCCTATACGAAATAGTTTCCCACAGAGATGCCTCAAACACCTGCCCCAAGTCCCCTTCCCAAGCCAGTAAATACGCAGGCTTCCGGCCTTTATCCTGATGCACCCATTTATACAGCAGCGAAATGCAACCTCTACGCACTGGGGACCCCAAAAGCTGCTCAAAGTCAGAACAGCTATAAGCTGCAACATCTGCCCTTTTAGCCTTCTGCAAATAACTTTTCACTTGTAGATACGGGAAGAGGTCCTTAGAATCAAGCTGATAAAGCTTTTGGATCTCTGGAAAAGCACGAATGGACTCTCCCTCTATAAATTGGCCAAAGTACTGCAACCCTTTCCTTGCCCACCGCACAAATATCCCCCCATCTCTGCCCGGTACAAAATCAGAGGCAGTGCACAATGGTAAATGATGCAACCCCTTACTACGACCCAAGAGTTTGCCCACCTCTCCCTTCCACACCCTCATTGTCCAATTAGTAAACGGGTTAGAAATGCTTCCCAACTCCCGTGCCCCCAAGTCCCCCCACATAAGCGACCCTAGGGTACGAGCCCCACCCGAGCCACTCAAAACTCCCTGCTCTACCTGCACCCACAACTTCAAAGATGGCGCATGCCACTCCACTCCCGCTCGGAGTTGAGCCGCGCGGTAGTAATGCTCCAAATGGGGGAGTCCCAGACCCCCTTCCGCTTTAAACTTGAACATGGCCCATTGAGCCACCCTGGGTCGTCTACCTCCCCACACGAATCGTAAAAGGTTCCGCTGCCATCGGAGAAGATACTGTCTAGGGACCTCAATAGGTAAAACCTGAAAAAAATACAAGAACTTTGGCAGTACCAACATCCTAATAACCTCCATGCGCCCCATCCAAGACACATATAATGAGGCCCACCGATCCATATCCCTAGCTAGGGATGCTACCAAAGGAATATAGTTAAGCTGGAATAGGGATGTCCAATCCACCCCCAACTGAATACCCAGATATCGTATAGGGCCCTTAACCCATCGAAAGGGCACCACCCTCTGAATACCCGGAATATCCACTACCGGGACCGATATATTAAGGATCTCCGTTTTTGTCATATTGGCTTTAAAGCCTGATAAAGCCCCATAGTCTGTCATAAGATCCTGAAGGGATCTAAGGGACTCCGCCGAGCCCTCCACAATTGCTAAAATATCGTCAGCAAATAAGGACAATTTATGCTCACCCCCTTGAACCCGTACGCCCTTCACCCCAGAGGCTAGTCGGATCTTTTGCGCAAGAGGCTCAATCACCAGAGCAAAAAGCAAAGGTGAGAGCGGACAACCCTGTCTCGTTCCCCGCCTGAGCTCAAAAGGAGCAGAGTATACCCCATTAATTTTCACACACGCCAGAGGTCCGTTATACAAAGACAGAATCCAAGACACATATCTGGCCCCCAGACCTACATGGTGAAGAACTGCCTCCAGAAAACGCCAATCCACGCGGTCAAAGGCCTTCTCGGCATCCACCGCCACTGCTACCCAAGGACCTCCACTGCGTCGGGCCTGCCAAATCAAATTCAAGACTTTGCGGATTCCATCTGCCGCCTGCCTTCCCCCTATGAATCCCACCTGATCTGGGTGAATAAGTGTCGGCATGTGAGGGGATAAACGATCAGCCAGCACTCGAGCCAGAATTTTGGTATCAATACCCAACAGTGAGATAGGCCTGTAGCTCCCACACTGAGTGGCATCCTTCCCTGGCTTTGGTAAAATCGTGATCCCAGCCAGCCGCATATAAAAGGGCAATTGGGCTCCCTCTCTCAGATTATTGTATAACCGCACCAACAACGGAGCCACCAATGTAGACATCTTCTTATAAAACAACCCCGTGAACCCATCTAAGCCCGGTGATTTCCCCGGTCTCAATTGTCTAATCACAGTATGTACCTCCTCCAGCGTAATGTCCTCATCCAGCCCCTGCGCTTCACAGGCCGTAAGGGATGCCAAGCCCAAATCCTGAAGATACTTCCCAATTTCTTCCCCCGACCCCTGACTCTCTGGCGTATAAAGCTGCTGATAGAATTCACGAAATCGTGCATGAATAGCCCCCTCAGCTGTCAATGTTTGTCCCGAGCCATCCTTAATAGCCATAATATTAGACTGCGTCTGCTGCAGGCGCAGACGATGAGCCAGCAATTTCCCCGCTCTATTACCAGATTCAAAGAACCTTAAACGAAGACGTTCAAGATTGAATTGAATCTCCTCATCCTCCATCTTCCCCAATTCCGCCCGAACTTCCCTTATCCGAAGCCCAAGGGGAGCTCCCCCCTGGCCCCTCTTATGTTGATCTACCAGTTGACGTAAAGTCTCTCTCAGACTCCGTTCCTTTTGCAATTGAAGCCTCTTTTTATGAGCGGCCATAGAAATAAGCTCCCCCCGCAGTACGGCCTTCAAACTTTCCCATATTGTTATCGGAGAGTAGGAATCAACATTATTATGCTCCAAAAAGTCCTCAATAACCTGTTCCACCTTGCGGACCATCTGCGGATCTTTCAATAAACTATCATTCAATCTCCAGTAGTGATCCCCTACTCTCGAAGCTCCCCATCGCACATCCATCCAAATGGGAGCATGATCTGACCAGCCAATGTCCCCAATGGAGGACCCCATTAGTCTACCCCCCCATCCCTTATCCAGATACAGCATGTCAATTCTAGTATAGACCCCATGAACAGGGGAATAGTACGTATAATCTTTATCCATGCAATGCTGAGATCTCCACCCATCTACAATATTGAGTACGTCAACCAAGTGTTTAAGGCGTTTCCTATCGGACTTAAGCCGGTCCCCTCCAACCCCCGTAGAGTCCCACCTGGGATCCATAACTAAATTAAAATCCCCTCCCACAATCACCGACCCCTTTTTAACCTGCAGTACCTTGGCCAATACCTCATCGAAAAAAGAACCCTGTTTAGAATTCGGGGCATATACATTCACCAGGGTGACTACCTCCCCATTTATCTGCCCCACCCAAATCACCCAGCGCCCCCGCTCATCCCTCCATTCCCGTTCAGGCACGATCTTAAGACGTTTAGCAAACAAAATGCCCACCCCTGCCTTTTTCCTTTCTATCCTATTAGAGGCCCAGACCCTTCCCGGATATTCTCTATACTGTACCAGCTTCTCCCCAGGACGCACAAAATGCGTTTCCTGAATGAAGCTGATATCAATACGCAGCCTTTTCAACTCCTTCAACAAAAGCTGGCGTTTACGTGGCATATTGAGGCCCTTAACATTGAAACTGCCCAATCTCAAAGAATCAGGTCCCATGACCCAAGAATCCTGCCCCACACCCTGCATCTCTCTTCCCCTTCCCCCCACTCCAGATCCAAAAGCCCATGCTGTCACCTACCCATCCCCCTATCCCCACCCCCCACCAGCCCCACCCCCCTCCCAACCCTACCCATATCCACCTGCTCCTCAGCCCTTCCATGACTCCGGGTGACCCCCCCCCCAGCTCATGAACCCCTCATCCATTCCCCCTCCCCTCCCCAGCCCCCCAACAAGCATTCATCCTCAGTCTCACTCCCATAGGCACCCTCTCACACTCACCCCCATGAAGAAAGCCCCTCACATCCAACCCCCCACACAGTCCCAGCCACACATCTGCCCAGTCAAGGCATTGACAGTCCCAATTGTCCAAGTGCAGCCAAGCAGGATCCGCCATCGTTCACTCGCCACTGCTCACTCGCCAGTGCCATTGGAAGGTCCCGCTCCGCCTCTTCCACATGGTTCCTCCACCGCTCGACCACCAGCACCCGGCTTTCGGGACCTGGTCACACGCTCTCTCCAGCGAAATTTCTCTGACTGCTGGGTCCCTTGCCGGTCCGACATCAGGACCTCTCCAGTAAGGATCCCCTCCTTCCGCAACAGTTTGCCAGCCTCCGCTACAGTGGTCACTTTCTTATGGACCCCGTTGATAGTGAAAAGGAGCCCAAAGGGGAACAGCCATCTATATCTGAGGTTGTTCTGCTTCAGGATCATCACGATCGGGCGAAACTCTCTCCTGCGTTGCAAAGTAATAGCAGAAAGGTCCTGAAACACCTCCACTTTATGGGTCTTCCACTCAAACGACCCCAGATCACGGGCCTTGCGCACCATCCGCTCCTTGTCTGCATAATTGTGGAGACATGCAATAATGTCCCTTGGATAGTCATCTCGCTTGGGTCCCAGTGTGCGATGAGCCCGATCCACTTTCAAGACCCCACTGGGCTCTCCGCCGTCGTCAGCCAGGGAGAAGAGAGAGTGATATATCTCCTGCACCACCTTCACCGCATCTGCAAAATTCGCCGATTCTGGTACACCGCGGATGCGGACATTATTCCGGCGGGACCGGTTTTCCAAATCCTCCACCCGGTGGTAACAGTCCTGCCAGTCCTTTTGGGCTGCCTCAAATGCCCCACTCAAATTTTGTACCACCTCCTCCTGCTCCCCCATTCTCCTTTCAGTCTCCTCCACTCTCCCCATGAGGTCGGCTATGTCCCTCTTGATTTCTTTCACTGCATCCCGGATTTTCCCTTTGACTCCAGCAACTTCCTGCTTAATGTCGCAGACCCATTGCTGGAGGTCTGCTTTAGTCACAGCTGCGGATGATGATTCCATTCTCCGCAGTCTCGGAGAAGACCCCCTCTCCGACTCTTCATCGGACCCGCTCTCCCCGGACTCACGCTGGGACGCGCACGAGGCTCCGCGCGACTGACGCAGGCCGCTCTTTTCTGGCGCCTTCTCGTGCGGTCTCCCTTCGTCGGGTTTCTTTTTAGACGGCATATTCTGAAGCCGCTCCGCTGCACTCGCACTGCTCACCGGGTACCCCGCTCGCTACCGCGGCTTGCCTGCTCCTGATCGGGGGAACGTTCGCTCGAGGATCAGAGCTCCGGCTCTAACCCGCCATTCAGGGTGGTGACGTCACCGGAAGTCCGTCTAATCTGTTCTTAATCAATTTTTCCATGAGTTTACTCACTATTGATGTGAGACTCAATGGTCTATAATTTTCAGCCTCCGACCTACCTCCCTTTTTGTGGAGTGGGATAACGTTGGCAGTTTTCCAGTCTAGGAGTACTTTTCCCTTGCTCAGGGAAAGATTGAAGAGCACAGCCAACGGCTCTGCCAGGACATCGCTCGATTCTCGAAGTACTCTAGGGTGTAGATTGTCTGGGCCCATAGCTTTGTTCACTTTTATTTTGAAAGCTCACGGTAGACTTCGCTTGCAGTAAATTCCATGTCCTGGAATGGGTCTTCCGAACCCCCCCTTGTCTGTAGCTGAGGACCGGATCCTGGCGCTTCACAGGTGAAGACTGAGCAGAAGTAGTTATTGAGTATTTCTGCTTTGTCTGCATCTGAGTCTGTAAAGTTACCGTCAGGTTTCTTTAGGTGCCCAATACCGCTTGTGTTCTTCTTCCTGTTGCTAACGTATTTGAAAAAGGATTTCTCCCCCTTCTTTACCTGCCTAGCTATGTTTTCTTCCATCCGGAGTTTAGCCTCTTTGACTGCCGTTTTAATTTTTCTGGATTTTGCCATATAGGATTCTTTAGCTTCAAATTGCTGTGATTGTTTGTAGGTAACGAATGCTTTTTTTTTTTTTTGTTTTTACTAGCTCTGAGATCTCCGCGGAGATCTAATTCACATTAAATCCCTGATATAAATTCTTTGGTTTTCCTTGTCTACTAGAAATGTTATAAAATTAGGAAATAAATATGTCCATATTATTGTATGAAAATGGAATATGTTTAAGAGAGCAATTAGAATATCCAGAAAAAAATGATTCATGTGACTGAAGTATATAGGTATAATCAAACAACTCTGTCCAAAACTGACATTTTCTAACTAGTAAAGATACTATTTTACTTAAGACGGCTTACTTTAATGAGTGTCCCATCCTCACTTTGTGACCCTTTGTACAGCTTCTTCTGCTTCCCGGAACTAATGTTAAAAATCCTAGAAAACAGAGAGACAGAATTACCCCAGAGGTTAAGATCTTTTCTCACTTCCAGGATGGTACTGCCTCCTTACAATTACCCAAATATTTGCTCCTCTAATATATTCCTCTAGTCAAGGAGTTCTCAACCCAGTCCAAGTAGTCAGGTTTTCAGGATACCCAAAATGAATATGTATTAACACAGATCTACTCTGCATATAATGGAGGCAGTGCATACAAATTTATTGTGAATTGTCTGAAAACTAGACTGGTTTGGTGTGGTCTAAGGACAGAGTTGAGAACTCCAGCTCTAGTCCCATACATTTTAATAGGAAACTAAAGCACATTCTTCATTTTCCCTTAAAGAATGTCATTTTCAAAATAATTTCTGCAGGCAAAATAGGCCTCCATTGCTTAGGTATAGCTGAGATTCTAAACTGTCTTGGGTGGGAAATATCTACCACACCTGTATGTAACTCTCCTCGAGCTTAGATTTGGAAGAGTAATTATATCTAAATCAAAGTGAAAAAGAGAAATTATTTACAAGAGAGAACGTAGAGACAGAAATTTTTTTGATCCTTGTCATAAATTTAGTGCTTATATTTCCCATGATGCTGAACCAACCTGATGTTACGGTCTTGACACCCAACAGCAGCATACTTCCGGCTGGGGTCTACATCCATGTCATACAAAGTGGTTTTCCGAACAATGTGGTGTGTTCTAGTGAAACGAACCCCTTCTTCTGACTAAGCACAATGACAAGAAAAAACCCAAGAACTACTTTCAAAACTCCAGATTCCAGCATCAGTTAATCATTTGGCAAATTCTATCGACCCAACATTCAAAACCAACTTGTGTGTTTGCCAACATCCTGTAGACACTTAATTGAACTAGCTGTATATTTTTTAAACCTATATTGATAGCATAAGAAAGTGGGCTTGGTTAGAGGAGGAGCAAGGGTGGGTCAAATAATTTAGCCATTTTCTGGATAAGGTATATACAGTGGTGTATCAAGGGAGAGCGGTCTGCCCCAGGTACAGACCATAAAGGGGTGCTCCTGGGGTCGACATCATGATCCTTGAACTTCACTGCTCTGCCAGCAACAGGCCTTCCTCTCTGCCTGCCTTTGCGGAAGCAGGATGAAGGGCCAATGCCAGCAGAGCAGCAAATTAAGGCTGCTGACAATGAAATAACGCTCTGAACATGCTTCTTATGGCCTGCTGGGGCCTTTCCTTTGCCGCATCGCTGATGACATCACTGATAACACAGCAGAGAGAAGCCCTGTGGAACAGGCTACAAAAATTCTCACGGTGGGGTGGGACGGGATGGGGGGAGGGATCGAAAGCTGCTGCACATTGGGGGAGAGAGGAAGAATTGTTGGACGTGGGCTGGAGAAGAGGAAAGGAGATGCAAAAAGAGGTAGAAAAGGTTGAGAGGGAGAAATCCTGCATATATGGTGGAGCGGAGTGAGAAATGCATGGAAAAGAGGGAAGGAGAAATGTTGGACATAGGGTGGAGGGCAGGGAGAGATAGTGCATGGGGAGAGAGAAAGAAATGTTGCACATGATGATGGAGGAGAGGAAGGGAGAGATGCTGCATGGAGGGGAATAGAGAGGTTTGACCCAGGGAACAAGGCAGGAAGAGAGAGAGATGGTAGACAGTCGGAAAGAAACAGAAATACTGGATATGACAGTGGAAGGGAAGGTACAGACATGGAAGATGGATGGTGAACATGGAGAAAATAAAATACAACGTCAAATAGGCAGGAGACCCCAACGAGTGAGTTAATAGAAGACAAACCAGAAACCAGAGCCTGGGACCAACATGATTTGAATAATAAAATGATCAGACAACAAAAGTAGAAAAAATATTTTTACTTTTTATTTTGTGATTATAATATGTCAGATTTGAAATGTGTACCCTGCCAGACATGCTGTCAAGACAGTGAGTGTGAGCTAAGACCTAAAAGAAAGAGGAAAAGTATTTTTTTGTTTATTTTGTTTATACCACAGCGCTGTGTAGGGTTGGAGAGGTTGGAACCCTATGTAATGTTATATTGTTACACTGTGAATGTTAAACTGTATTCTGTTTTGAGGAGGACGGGATATAAATATAAATTAATAAAATTACTAAACATATTTTTTATAAGGAGGGGATGTTAAAAAATAATCGTTCCCAGGTGTCACATACCATGTCTACCAAAACATCTGATGCGTAATTATAGTTGATCTTTATTGTACGAGTTCTCTATACCTGTACTTTGCAACTCTTCCCCAACAACATCCCCAGGAATGTCCACAGGCAACATGAATATATGTTTGTGCATTACTGTCCAAAACTTTCAAATACCCAAAGGGTAATATCAATCAATCACTGTTATCACAATCACCAAATATAACCCAAGAAAAGTGGGTAGCACTACAACCAATTGCCTACAACCCCACAATTGCAGGCAAAATCAATAAATATATATACAATATGTAGTGAGGTCTCAGTGCTACAGTCCAAGCTATGATGCGCTGAAAACCAGAGCTCCTGGCTTAACGTGTAAAGCGGGACTCTTTTTCAAGTCACCAGCGGCATTTCAAAAATCAGTGGCTTGACACATTTTCTACAAATTATGTCCTTTACAGCTCCCGAAGAAGGGTATCGACCTGAAACTGGACCAGTTGAGCTAAGTTATAAATGTGGCGTTTTTGTTATGCCGAGTTTGGAAATTGAATTAATATTTTAGAATAATGGACATGCAAATACTGGGCAGTTACCTCAGATAAGTGCATCTACCTCGCTGGTTTTGAACACTAAACTTGAAACACTGCAACTTTTTGCTATAAATTATTACTTTTGTTTTAGCACTAGCACTTTATATATTATTAATTATTATGAGTTGTGCACAAGTGAGGTCCATGATGGTGCACAGCATGACTTGAAAGAGTCCCGCTTTACACGTTAAGCCAGGAGCTCTGGTTTCCAGCGCACCATAGCTTGGACTGTAGCACTGAGACCTCATTACATATTATATATATTTATTGATTTTGCCTGCAATTGTGGGGTTGTAGGCAATTGGTTATAGTGCTACCCACTTTTCTTGGGTTATATTTGGGGATTGTGATAAGTGTGCATTACTGTCAGCACAAATACTTACAATAAATATAGATGTGCAATTTTAGAAAATTTCCTTTTCCCATAGGCATAAGAAACTTAACATTTAGAAAAAGCCCTTCTAAAATGATTTCCACAGTGTTTTATAGTTACCTTCTGAGCAGTTCGGAAGTACACACTCTTATCTGCCCCACAGCTGATCATTCGTACTTTCCCATCATTAGCTGCAAGAGACAGATGGATAGACAAAATACAAACAGTTCTCAAAAAATCTATCCAAAATACTGCTTTTGTGACATATCCTTTCTTCAGTGAGCACTTAGCTGGGGAAAAGTAAAAAAGGTAACATAGTAGATGATGGCAGATAAAGAAGTGAGTCTCATGCAGTTTGACCAGCTGTACTATTTAGTATAAGCCTGGCAGACTGGAGAGTATTATTGCTTGTTTAATTCATGTTTTGGATTCATCATCAATGGTTCTGTGTCATCTTAGGTAGATGTATAGTGAGTGGGTAGACTATATTTGTAATAATGTAATATAAATTTTAAAAATACACTTTTACCAACTATTTGCAAATCACCTTGAATGACAAAGGCCAGTATGGTGGTATATAAGCTTTTAATACAAATTAAAAACACAATAGCAGATGATGGCAGATAAAGAAGTGAGTCTCATGCAGTTTGACCAGCTGTACTATTTAGTATAAGCCTGGCAGACTGGAGAGTATTATTGCTTGTTTAATTCATGTTTTGGATTCATCATCAATGGTTCTGTGTCATCTTAGGTAGATGTATAGTGAGTGGGTAGACTATATTTGTAATAATGTAATATAAATTTTAAAAATACACTTTTACCAACTATTTGCAAATCACCTTGAATGACAAAGGCCAGTATGGTGGTATATAAGCTTTTAATACAAATTAAAAACACAATAGCGGCTACAGTTGGGCTCCAATCCTTAAACAGATCCTGAAGAACTGACTGCCAAACACTGCTGTTGCACTGAAAGTTATTACTTCAACAAAAGCTTGAAAAATTGTAGTCTGAGCTCTACATTATGGCTTTGCAATCTCTTCAGTTCAGGTATATCTTAAATTATTTACCAACACAGCTATAGTCCAGACATTAATGGCCTTTACGTGCCCTTAAAACATTGGAACTACTCAGTGATGGCACGAGCATTTAGAACCCTAGGTCAGCAGTTTTCAACTTTTTCATGTAAAGGGCTGCAGTGTAAATACAAGAAAGCTCCAAAAGCCACCAAAGGATTTCAAACATATACGTATTGCTAATCTGGTAAACTGCCTTGACCTGCTTGTTCAGACTAGGTATTAAATTTTAAAAATTAATACCAACATTGATTCTACAACACTACAAAACTCACTTATTTTGGATTATCAACAGAAGCAAGCTGCATAAATAAGACACTTGAAAAACACTTAAAGATTGTTTGCAGTTACTATATCAAGTGGGCAAGATTGAAATTAATGCATTTACAGGATTTGAAACGCTTTTTAGCCAATTGTTTGAGGGCCTTAATAGAAGACTTTGGGGACCACATGCAGCCCTGGGCCTGCTTGTTGGAGGCCACTGCCCTAGATGAGCCTTCAGCTTTGCACCCCCTTCCTCCCCTCCCCCTCAATGGCAGCTCAAGACTATGCCCCCCACCCGCCAGTGACGCAGCAGAGAGAAGGCCCTGGTGGGGCAGGCTGCAAGCTTCCTGTTCAGAACACTACCTCTGTTGACTGGCCATGGTCGCTGCTGCTTTAGGAGGCCTGGAGGTATGTCAGGTCTCACTAGGGGGTGTTGATCACTGAATTGGTAAGTCCAATTTTTTAATCGAACAAATCGATTCAATTGATTCACCAAAGTGAATCGGTGAATCGAGCAGCAGTACTCATTACTGAAGGAGAAAAGGAACACAAGAGAGTTCAACTACTACAAAACATGAACTGCTAAGAAAGGGCAAGTGCACTGTTAAAACAGCTACACTGGCTGCTGATGAAGAGAATACAGTTCAAGATGGCATGCATAGTTCACAAGGTGATATACGGAGAGAACTCAGAAGGCCCTACACTCCTTTTACAATTCACGCTCAACGCAATGCTACAAACTGTCAATTCCTTCTCCTCATCAAATACGAAGAAAGAAGATATTTGAATCCACCTTCAAGTACCAAGGACCTCATATCTGGAACAAACTACCGATACACCTAAGACAACCCATCAACTACCTCAAATTCCAAAAGAAACTAAAGACTTACCTCTTTTCTTTGAACCCTCCACTCTCCTCCTGAACTAATGATCATGCTAACAATGTAACCTAAGAACTTGACCCAAATCTTATTGTAAATCGCATTATATAAGACATAGTATTGTATTGTATTGTTGTATTGGGGTTTAAAAATATGTTTGTACAAGTTCCTGGAAGAAAACCCCATAATCTGATATTAAGATAGACATAGGGAAAGCCACTACTTATCCCTGGGATTAGTAGGATGGAATTTTGCTACATTCTGAGATTCTGCCAGGCATTTGTTACCTGGATTGGCCACTGTTAAAAGCAGAATGCTGGGCTACATGAATATAATTGCATATTGGGTCAGACCAATAGTCTACCTCCTTGTAGTCCAGGATTGCTCTTCTCTTCAGAGAACAGCATCTACAGATGCACCGTGTACTTTACCTATCACTTGAGTACTCGGTAAAAACCCATTACCTCATGAGAAAAGGGCTCAACTCAGTGGACCTTGGATCTACTGTTATAATTTTCTTTTATCTTTGCTTATTATATTATGTATGTATTATTCCTCTCCTCCCTGGATAAGGGTAGACTATAAATAATAAATCTAAATTTAATCTAAACTCAACTATGTTAGTTTTCCCATGTTCACTCACACAAGAAATATGTAGCAGGGAGTGATAGTTGTGGATCAAATAGAATGAATGAGGAAAGCCATAGAGTGTGACAGGGGGGACAAATTTGTCCCCATCCTTGTGGGATCTGTGAGTTCTGTTACTTTGTGAGACGCTTTACAGCAGTTGACGATTCTCGGCGCATCGGACCTTTTGGTTTATGACATTTTTATTCTACAATTTTTTGTGGCATATTTTTCAAAACCTTTTTTCCTCTTGGACCCCCGACGAAGGTTTGTCCGAAACACGGACCGTGTCGGGTCCATTGTTCGGTAAAAAGGTTTTTATATATTTATATTTATCACAATAAATTTTGCCTGCATCTTGTACACATCTGCAGTTCTTTTTTTGTTTGTTCCTGGTTGGTTTTTTTCTGCAGACAAGGTTGGACCTTTCCTCCCTTTTTGTAGTTCTGTTCCTGCCACATTCCTGCAAGCTCTGTCCTCATCTACACAAGCCCCAAACACTTATAAAGTGTTTGAGGATTTTGCAGATGAGAACAGAGCTTGCAGGCATGGGGCAGGGACAGAACTTGTGGGGACAGGGATGGAGACAAATTTGTCCCCATGTCATTCTCTAGGGTTGACAATTTTCAGATTCTTCCTGGGTTTCTCTTTGAAATCCCTTCCCCAGCAGAGACAATGGATACTTAAGTATCTGCACAGTTTGCAGGAGTAAATTCCTTCTCAAAAGTATACACAGAGTTAAAAATAAACTCCCCAAATGTACTTTGCCAAAATGATCCTGGGAACCCCCTTTTTTTTCCCCTGTGGGAGAACCATTGGTCTGCACTGAGGGGTAGGGAGGAGCAATTTTCAAAAATGCTTTCTTTGATACTCTTCTGTTCCCCACCATGTCTGCTAAGAGGTTGTCTGCATACCCACTAGCTGGTTTGCTTAAGACACACCAAAATTTACTCTCCTTTTGGTCTTCAAATCACAGTCCCTTATTCTAGATCATCTTCACCAAAATCCTTTTGAAAGTTGCCCATGCTTTGATTAAGCAGAAGCGTCTGAGAGCTCACCACCTGTGCTGGAAGAGTTGAGTGCATATCTCACCTGCAAACTTCACAGATGTGATGGAGGAGGAGTGTTCATCCAGAGTTTGCTGCAGGCTGTAGTCCTTCCCAGCATCTAAGACATGGATCAATCTATCTCGACTGGCAGTCGCCAACAGGTTTAGCCCTATCATGTAGGCAAGCAAACCCATAGACAATTCAGTTGCTTAAAACTAGAAATAGATTTTAGTGTTCATAAAACCCAAATATGAGTAGCTGCAGGTAGAAATCATGTAGATATGTACACCTAGGACTAGATTCTCAAAAATTTACGTTAAAAACCGATGGGCCACTGTCACAATCATTATTGTAACGATTTTAAAAAAGTGAGTTATTCTTTAAAAAAAAATATCATGCAAATGAGGTTGGCAGCGAGTTGTAAAGGTTTGCTAGTGATAGCGATGGGCACATGCACAAAATAAATGCAACCCCCCTCCAACAAATCAAGCCGCCAAAGTCAAGCAACCCCACCACCCAGCAGCAAGAGAGATGCTCATTTCCTCCCACCACCAAGCAACGAACCCAACACCCTCCCAGCAGCGGGAGAGATGCCCATTCTCCCCTGCCACCAAGCAACACAACTCCCAAGAGTGGGAGAGATGCCCACTCTCTCTTGCCACCAAGCAAAACATATCTTGCAACACCCCTCCAGCAGCAGGAGAGATGCCCACTCTCTCCTGCTGCCAAGGAACGCACCCCCCGACACCCCCCCGGTAGTGGGATTGATGCCCACTCTCTCCTGCCGCCAAGCAATGCACCCTGATACCTACCTGGCAGTGGGAGAGATACCTACTCCCTCCCGCCGCCATGCAACCCCCCCCCCAATAACACTCTGACCCCTCCCGTTACTTATGATGGCTGGCTGGAAGAATGCGTACTCCCTCCAGTCAGTAGGCCCACCTCTTCAAAATGGCAGGCCTTTCCCTCCCTAGTGCAACCTGGACACCGTGGAGGGGCCTAAGGCTCTGACTGGCCCGGGTTTTTTAAGACCCCTTCTATGGGAGGTGCCTGGGCCAATCAGATAGAATTGCTTGGAGTGATCATTTTAATATCACATTTGCACGGCAGCATTGGAGACTGATAGAAAACTTGAAAAAGACTTCAGTAAGCCTTTGATAATCCGCCGCTAAAATACATTCACATTAAACAGGCTGGAACCAGTTTAGCGAGCACATTTAAGGCAGATTTTAATTTTGAGAATCTGCCTCCTAGTTCTGCCAATGCACCTCAATCCTGACCTGCAACACTTCTCGCTGTCCTAGTAGCACCAGCACACTCCTAAATAATGCATTTCATTTACAGCTGCCAACTCTCCTCCTCTTGCTCAGTACCAAATTCCTTCCCAGATAGATTTGCCAATGTACATTCCAAACACTACCCCCAGTTAATCACTGCCAATACAACTCACTCATAACTTGAAAGTCTGACAGTTTTGCTCCTGAGTAGATCTGGCTGATTTTTTGCAAAATGTTATTAAATTTTAGACACAAAACGCAGAATGAACAACCCCACGGTAAGAGTCAATAAAAGAAAGAAAGTGGGGAGGAAACTGTACACATCAACCCATGAATATGTTGAGTTTCAAATTATTTATTCAATATAATACATATATGAATAAAGAAATATCAATCTATATAACATATCCTGTTGTGGGTCCTTTCAGACTCTTTTGTACAAGAGATCTGAAACTCATCACTGTCATAGGTTGATGTGTACAGCTACCTCCCCACTTTCTTTCTGGTTTTGGTTTTTTAAAATTAAATTTTAGACAGCACAAAGTAATGCAAAAGCTCTGCATGGCACATAATTCACACACACATCCATGGCTAGAGCTTATACACTATGGGGCTCATAATCGAAAGAGAAAAACGTCTAAAAACCGGCCTAAGTCAGCACTTGGACAAACATTTCTCTAAAACGTCCAAGCGCCGATAATAAAACCGGGTTTTGGACGTATTTCTAAATGATCTAGGCCTTCATAGTGCCGCTCAATGTTCAAAGCTAAATGGGGCGTTTGGGAGGCACGTTGAGGGCGGGAGTTGGGCCGGCTTAGACTTAGTTGTACAGCATGTATAACCGAAAGTTTAACAACAGAGCCTAGATGGAACTTGGACGTTGTGACTTAGACCATGTAAAACATGGTCTAAGTCACAAAAACCCACCTAACTCACCAGATAAGCACTGAAAACACATAACACAGACCCCCACACACTACCCCAGTGATCATCAACCCCCCCACCCCCATAAAAATTTTATTCACAACTTTAAATTTCAGCCTCCAGACCATCATCACCTGGCCACCTGGCATAGGAAAGCCTAGTCATCCAGCCCAGAGGCAGCTTAAGTCACCTTGGGGGTGGGTTAGGGACCCATAGAGAGGAGGACCCATGCCTATAAGCCCCTGTAATCACTTCATTGATACTTAAACATGTGCACTCCCCTATACATCACCAAAACCCTTTTTTACTGGCATATAAGTGGCTCCTGCAGCCATAAGGGCTATTGGGGTAGTAGATAAGTGGGTCTAGGGGATTCTGGAGGTGGTTTGGGGGGCTCACTGTCACCTATAAGGGACCTGTAGTGAGGAGAAGCCATGGCACCCTTTTTGTGCAGTTCACATCAGTGCCCTGTGAGGTACCCCACTATTAGGGTGGCATGTCTGGGTGTGTAGTCCATCACTTTGCAGACCCCGCCCACATCCAACAGGGCTTGTTCTAGGCATTTTGGACTTGGACGGAAAGTTGGACGGAAATGTGGTATAAAGATGGATGATTTAGCGGCTTGGACGATCAGATCGGCAGGACGTATAATTAGACGATTTTCGAAAGTAAAAAAAAAGTTGGACGTATCTTTCGAAAATGAGTCTTAGGCTCCTTTTAACTTTGGACGACTTGCGAGATGGATGTAAACGGACTTAGACGTCCCTTTTGATTATGCCCCTCCACGTCAGAAGGGGAAAATAATCTAAATATTTACTGTTGTTTAATACAATTGTTGCCACAAAATATGCTGTGCACATTGCCAGAGTAGTTATGACTGCACAAATATTAACACAAATGAGAAATGGCTCAACTACTTACCCACGCCTTTAGCTTCCAACCTAAAAGGTTCCCAAAATGCTCAGCCCATCCAGAGATTAAACCATTTCTCATTTTGAAGCTACAGTAACCAAGATTGTATCCTAGCTAAATCTAGGGCTTCTTTTATTAAGGTGCGCTAGCGTTTTTAGCGTGCTCTAACCCTCGCGCTACTCGTAAAAATAACGCCAGCTCAATGTTGGCGTTAGCATCTAGCATGCGTGCTAAAACCACTAGCGCAGCTTAGTAAAAGAAGCCCCTAGTTTCTCTCAAACAGTACAAAACCAAATCTCAATAGACAAAGATGGTTTAATAGCTCTCTTCTAATTTCTTGCTACTACCTAATGGTGGCTGATTTAAGTGAGAAGTCTACATACAGCACAGTTACTTACCGTAAACAGGCGTTATCCAGGGACAGCAGGTAGATATTCTCATGTGAGTGACATCATCCACGGAGCCCAGTACGGACAGTGAAAAGTGTATTATCACTTTAAGCTTTTGAAAGCTTTTACACTGCCCGCACCATGCATGCGTGAGTGCCTTCCTGCCCGATGCCAGCTTGCGAGATCATCAGTTCTATGCCCAAGCAAAGAAGCCAAGCAGAGGAGGTAGGTAGGTTGTGAGAATATCTGCCTGCAGTCCCTGTTATGATAAGTAACTGTGCTTTATCCTTAGACAAGCAGGCAGCAGAGAGTTGGGTTCCAAGAACTCATAAAAATTCGAGTTGCCTTGCAAAAACCTAGACCTAATGTCTGATACGAGAGTGCAGAGGCAAGGGAAGGAACAAAATGGAAAAAATGAGTAGAGGAACTTCATGCTCTACTAGAGGTAAAAGGAGGACCTGAGAAAACCTATAGGCATGGATGTTGAAAAAAATAATAAACGACCTCCTAGAAGCAGACAAATCTAAATGTAGGCGATGGAGATGCCAAAAAGATTGAACCACCAAATAAGAAAGGACTACTGGCTAATGCACCCATATGGACTAAAGGAGCAGTTCAAACCAGTCACGTTCCAGAGTATATATGAATGAAAAGGGAAAGGAATTTGTAAGCAAACGAAAGCATGAGTTTCATGAAAAGAACAGCCTTAGAGGATAAAAAGGAAGAGCTATCCTAGAAGGAAAGAAAAATCAATTCTATGAAGTATAAAATTAGAATTTAAATGAAGCACTTTTTCTTAATGATTCGATTTAAATGTGAGATCAATCAGTATACTTAATTAGTTGAACAATCACTTTTTGTTCCACCTATGGCTCTCATTCAAACAATTTCATGCACCGATTTTAGTGATCCTCAGAAACACCACCTTGGACTCATAATTCATTGTTCTAGGCTTTAAGTGCTATTTCCTCGCCGGGTCGTTTTAAATTCATAACAATAATATTTTAGTGTATGAATAAATAGTTTAGCATTGAATATTAAGATATAACTTATCTCAAATGTGGTCTTCCTTAATGGGATAACTTTGCCAAAATGTTTCACTACCAAGTTTTTTCAAGGCCGTTCATCCTTGCACTAAAATTGGTGCATGAAATTGTTTGATTGAGAGTCATAGGTGGAACAAATAGTGATTGTTCAACTTATTAAGTATAAAACTAGAATGACATAGTGGCTTACTGTGGAGAAACAACCTCTTGATAAATATATATATATATATACATATATTTTTAAATCTCACGAAGGCTGAGAAAGGATTGTAACAAGCCTTAAAACGAGAAAGTCAATAGAAAACAGGAAGGGGAAGCATATTACACAAACAATGTAACAGAAAGCATGCTATCCCCTCAGAGATTTAGCAAGGAAAGTGTGAACAGATTTGTTTAATATCCTTGTAAAAACAAAAAATTGGTTAAGTGTTTTTTGTTTTTTTTAAGTCTCTTTGTATACTGAAAAAGAGGAACTTAGTAAGATTAGAATGCTATTAAAATTGGGACCTGAACCCATGAAAGCATATTTCTAGAAGGAAAGTAGTTGAACTTTTAAACTACTGTACCCTGTTAACGGCGCATCAGAAACTTGGGAATCAAGATATATATATTTTTACCCAAGCAAAAATAAGGAATGGAGAAACGAGCCATGAAAGATGTGGCCCAGTGTAGTAGATAAGTGCCACCTTTAAAAACACATGTACCGAAGAAAATGAACAGGAAAACAAAGTAAACCCATGTCCTTGAATTCCTGTACCCTCTTACTTTGCTATAGAAGAGGGATCATGAGTAACCAGAGCTTAGCCGTGTGGTACCCCCCAAAAAAATCAAAGAAATTACTCCTGAACCAGAGGCATCAGCTGAAGGTAAAGAGATACTATAGGGTTGAGAGTGACCTAATTAAACAAAAAGAGGCAATGTGCCTGCAGAGTTGAGGTGCTGAATAGAATCTTATCGGGAAGCAATAGAGGTACTTCAAGAAAATTGGACACAAGTAGCAGAAAACATGAGAGGAAGTGTGCAACCAGAAGGAGAAAACCCCAGTGTTGCACAGAAAAGTGCACGATGAAGAAAAACAAAATGTGGAAAACTAGAATTGCTGGAGCAGAAGGGTAATATCAGAGGTCCAGTAAGGAACCAACGTAGACTCAAAATAAAGTCTTGAGTGTGAATTTTAGAAATAGAAACCAGAAAAACGTGCGAGAACACTTTCCGCACCCAAACCCATTGAAGGAACTATGAGTAGAATGAAATGCACATCACGATGTCTACCGGTACTGACAAGTCCCAGTTGCTTGAAGTCCGACTCCAGACCAATGTTCCTTCTAAGCTGAGCACATGAGCGATCGCTCACTATTTTCAGTAGCGTTGCTCATACGTTTTCTCGTGTCACTCAGCTCGTGCTGCGGGGGGAGGTGAGAGGAAGCGGTGGCGGCAGCGGTCTGCCCTGCTCGCCTTAGTGTATTTTAAGTGGAAAGATGCAGTGGCAACTCCTCTCAAGATCTCCGACTGCATCGGACTTCCGACGTGAGAGGAGCCGCGGCCATACCGGGGGAGGGAGGCGGTCCACCCTGGGTGCAGCCTTAGGGGGGGTGCACAGCCGGCCAGGTCCGGATCTGGCCGGCTGTGCACCCCCCCTAAAGCTGCCGTCGGAGAGGAAGTTCGGGCCAGCCAATCGCTGCCTGGCTGGGTGGAACTTCCTCTCCGATGGCAGAATTGATGTCAAGGGAATGCTGGTCGGCCTGACGGTGGGAAGCAGAGAGCTTGGGGCAGCCGCGGCGGTGGCTTTGGGGCCTGTTTCCCCCGATGGTGGCAGCAGTGGCTTTGTGGAGGGTAGGGAGAAAGAAAGAAAGAAAGGGGGCAGGCAGGGAGACAGAAGGGAAACAGAAAAAAGAAAGGGGGCATCAAGAGAGAAAAAAGAAAGAAAGGGCAGGGAGAGAGAGGAAGAAAAAGTTAGGGAAGGGAATGAGGTCTGGAGGAGAGGAAATATACAGGCTGGAAGAAGGGAAGAAAGATTGGATGCACAGTCAGAAGATGAAAGTGCAACCAGAGACTCATGAAATCACCAGACAAGATAGGAAAAATTATTTTATTTTAAATTTAGTGATCAAAATGTGTCTGAATTTATATATGCTGTCTATATTTTGCACTATGGCCCCCTTTCACTAAACCGAAATAGTGTTTTTTAGCGCAGGGAGTCTATGAGCGTTGAGAGCAGCGCTGGGCATTTAGCGCAGTTCCCTGCACTAAAAACTGCTATTGTGGTTTAATAAAAAGGAAGGGGGGTATATTTGTCTATTTTTGTATGGTTGTTACTGAGGTGACAATGCATAGAGTCATCTGCCTTGACCTCTTTGAAAAAAAACCAGAATAGGAATGATAATTAATATTTTCTCAGCGTATAGTGTGCTTTGTGTTTTAATTTTACTGTTGGTAGATCATTTTGACTTGGTCATTTTAAAGTAGCTTGCAAGCCCAAAAAGTTTGGGCACCCCTGAGCTAGAGCGTTGAAGCTGTGTATTTCTATTTTATCCCCCCTTTTACAAAACTGTGGAGCGTTTTTTAGCGCCAGCCGTGGTAGTAGCAGCTCTGATGCTCAGAATTCTATGAGCGTCAGAGCTGTTACCACCGTGGCTAAAATCCACACTACAGTTTTGTAAAAGGGGGAGGGGTTAGTTTGTGATTACATACTAGGTGAAAGTGTTTTCTGTGTTCTGTGTGTTCAAAAAGACATGGATTTCTGTTAGGATTGACTGTGTAGGATTGATCTGTGCTGGTCTGATTGATTGTTTAGTTTTACAATGGGTGTATTGATGTACTGCTCAATGCAATATGTAAGATGCTGCCTTTTCCTAGGTACTCATGTGTGACGTGTGGCTTGTTACTAAAAATCATGTTTTTTGTACAGATGGGGGGGGTGCCAAAAAATGATGGGCCCCAGGTGTTACATATGCTAAGTACGCCACTGTATGTAAAGATACCAGAAAGCTGGCGAAGCAAAAACTTTAAGTAAATTGTTATTCTTCTAAGTTTTGAGTATTTAACCCTCCCACAATCTCACGGCACTTGTCCTCCGTGCCTGCTCATAAATTTGTAGAGTATGTAACTTGTCGCTCATGCATATTTTTTTTTGCACACACCTCATCAATCCTTAGAGGGAACATTGCTCCAGACCTATATTCTGAAATAAAGAAAAAGAAACAATAGAAGAAAACCTTTGACATTCATCAATAGTGTTAGTCTTCCTCTAATAAGAGATACGTCTTCTTCACTCCACGGAAAATGAAAAACTGACGACCTCGCGAGCTGGCATCGGGCAGGAAGGCACTTGCACATGTGCGGTGCGGGCAGCCTAAAAACTTTCAAAAGCTTAAAGTGATATTACATTTTTCACTATCCGTACCGGGCTCCGTGGATGACGTCACCCACATGTGAGAATATGCTGCCTGCATTTTTCAGCAAGAATCCTATGCACAGGGAGCATGAGTAAAATTTACTCAGTGATCCATGGGAACTAGGAGATTATCACTGCTATAAAATGATATCTGGAAGGAGTGGAGATTAAAGAGATTGAAGGCCAAGCAGGAAAAGTAGCAGGAAGATAGGAAGGATAAGTGTGTATGCTGATAAATACAATTGGAAAAAAATGTTATGCTACTATGAGTTATGTACAAATTTTTCCATACAATAAGCACAAACCCAAATTTATTTTCTACTTTTGATTATAGTGAGGTTTGAACACACAGCTAACAATTGAAAATTAACCTAAACTTCCTTCCTCCATCCTCTATACAAATAGAAGATACATTCCAAATTCCTATGTCCCTTTCCAGAAGTACAGAAAAAGTATCTGGGTTTAAATATTCCCCCTTTTCTCCCCATTACCTGTTTCTGGTTTGGAGTACTCCAAGCAAAGGATTTCGGAATCATGAGCTTCCACTTTTAGCATCTCATTCAGACTCTGCAAGTCATGCACCCTGGCACAGGAGCAAAAAAAAAACAGACAAACAGAGCCTGTAAACATAAAGCCTCTCAAGGAAGAATGAATTTTCATTAGCAGCCTATTTCTCTGACCCATACTCAAGAGACAGGGAAAGAGATGCAAGAAGAGAAACGGTAACTTCTTGGGGATGTTCTGACAGGATTGGTTGTTACTACTTCCTATCCTCTGAACAAAAATTTTAAAATAATTTCACCATTTCAGACTCTTACTAGTTAAGACACAGATAAGAAAGCTATCACCATACCTGATCTTTGTGCCATGCAAATTTATTAATACCTGAGTGTTCCTGATCTGTCGCCTGAAGCAAGATGCCGCCCATTGGGGCTCATACAAACTGTTCGAATTCCAACCTTCATGTCCAATGATTGCATATCGACTTTCTCATTGGCCAGTGCCGAATTGTAGTCCATGTCGAGTAATGATTGAGTATTGCTGTCCAGGAATATAATCTTCATTAGATCCTGTGAGAGATTAAAATAAGAGGAAAGAGAACAAATAAAGAGGATAGAGAAAAAAACATGAGCAAATAAAATAAGGAAAGAAGCAGCAAGACTGAATGGAAGTTAAGACAGATCAGAAAAGTGTGAGAAATATAAAATATCCAAAACTAAGCTATTATCAGTTATAAATGAACAAAACAGAAAAAATGGCCAAAACAACTGAACTGAGGTCAAAGTAGTGCCTACAATGATTCTGCCCTGCTTTCAAGAGGATCTGGGGGAGGGGAGGAGTTATCAACTTGGACTACCATTAAGAAGGATTATTATACCATTAAGTTGTGCCATTTTATCACAGGTCCCACTTTATGTAATGAAACTTAGTTACCAATAAGCTGGGTTCACAGTAAAATCACACATCTTAATGTCAGCTCACATTGATATTCCAACCCTCCCCAAACTTACTGTATTTTTAGGACCATAAGGAGTGCATCTTATGGACCGAATATACTGCGCGCCCCTCCCTCCGGTACCTTTTTTAGTGACGGTGGTCCAGCGCGGACTCCTGGATGGCTGCCTTTGTCTTAGAAGAGCAATGCACAATGCAGGAGCGCGACCTTTGAGCTTCCTGCCTGGTCGCGCCGCTCTGTGATTGGCAACTGACTGCAGTTCATCACAGAGTGGTGCAGGACCAGACAGGAAGTACAAAGGTCATGCTCCTGCATTGTGCATCGCTCTTCTAAGACAAAAGCAGCTGTCCAGGAGACCGCACTGGACCACGCCACTAAAAAAGGTACCGGGGGGCTGTGGGCGGCTTTGGGCTGTGGGCTTCCCAGCACCAGACACACACGTGTAGAGGAGGAAAAACCAAGAAGAAAAAAAATTCTGAACTAAATTTATTTTTTCTTGGGTTTTCCTCCTCTACAGGTGGGTGCATCTTATGGTCCGGTGCGTCTTATGGTCCAAAAAATACGGTACATTATGTAGTAATAGTAATATATGAATTTTATCTACTATCAAATACCAAAAGCACAAGACGTTGAGGAAACAAACTTACACTACTAAGAATATTGCGATGCAGAGCTGAGCCATGAATGTTGGAGGTCTCGGTGTTCCAGAGGCGGATGGTGTTGTCAGAAGAGCAAGTGATGAAGGAATTGGGGGGCAGACAGGAATAATTGCTCTCTTTCACCTCAGGATACATCTAGAAGGGAAGGGAGAACAACTATAATTTTTTTAGGTGGGAGATTTAAGTCTCCTCTTTGGCAATGCTTCTAATGCAACTACATCCACATTGGGGTCAGGTGGCAAAATATTATCTTCCTCATATCATAAAACAAGTTCTCAGTCTCAGCCCAAAGACAAAGGAAGAACCATTTTCAGCTTGAGAAGTTGACCCTACACTTGGATCTTAGCCAAAAGACTAAAGAAGCAAAAGGTAAGGAGGCATTACTTTTGCATTAACATTCACATTTAAATCCTGACCAAAACAAGTACTTTGATACAATGCTACATTATAAGCCTGATTCTGTAAATGGTGCCTAGCTTCTAGGTTCTATTCCGTATGTTTGTCAATCAACCGCTAGGCGTTCTGGTTTGTACCAGAGGCAATGCAGGGTGAAAAGTGACTTGCCCAACTTCCCAGGTTCTCAGCCCACTATTGCACAGCTGCAAAGTTACCCAATTTCATGGTTATGCAAGGACAGGGAGAAGGACATTGGGGTGATAGTGCCTAAGGACCTAAAGGTGATGAAACAGTGCGACAAGGTGGTGGTTGTAGCCAGAAGGATGCTAAGCTGTACAGAGAGAGGCATAACCAGAAGAAAGGAGGTGTTGATGCCTCTGTACAAGTCGCTGGTGAAACCTTGGAGTATTGTACTCAGTTTTAGAGGCCATATCTGGCTAAGGATATAAGATGACAAAGTGGTCCAGAGGAAGGTGATAAAAATGGTAGGGATTTTGCACAAAAAGATGTATGAGAAGAGACTGGAAGACCTAAATATGTGTACTCGAGAACGGGAGGGACAGGGGAGATACGATACAAACATTTAAATACTTGAAAGGTATTAATTTAGAACCAAATCTTTTCCAGAGAAGGGAAAATGGTAAAACTAGTAGGCATAAATTGAGATTGCGAGGTAGAAGATTTAGGAGTAATGTTAGGAAATTCTTTTTCATGAATAGGATAGTTGAGCCTGCAATGCCCTCCCGAGAGAGGTGGTGGAGATGAAAACAGTGACAGAATTCAAAAAAGCATGGGATGAACACAAACGATCTCTAATTAGATAATGAATGGCAATTTGGTTGAGGATGGACTGGAGAAGGCTTAGATGACAACTTCATTAATTTGAAATATGAGGAAAGTGCTGAGCAGACTTATGGCTTGTATCCTGAAAATGATGAGACTTGGTTGAGATAGGCTGGAGTAAGCTTTGATGGAAACTCCAGTAGCTGGAACCCAAGGACATACTGAGCAGACTTCTACGGTCTACGGCCCAGAAATATCAAAGAAAAAAGACAATTTAATCAAATTTATTATGCATGTAACTATTGGGCAGACTGGATGGCCTGTTGTCATTTACTATGTTACACTTAGGCACAGGTAAATTAGGCCAGGTAAATTGTGCTGTGAAGATGGCAACTCTACAACTATGCCGTTTGTTTCTAGATTTAGTTTCTAGACTGTGACATCAAGTGTGCACTTTTTTTTTATATACTATTTTGATTGCTTTGTTAGTTGGATGGTATGGAGTTTTTCTGACCCATGATGTATCCACCTTCTACTTTAATGATCTGAAGTATGTTAGTTCCCGAGATAGAAGCAACATTCTGCATTTTCAGCAACAGTGAGGTCTTTTCTTCAATTTTGGTTGTATAATTTTAAATCCAGTCTTTTATCAAATTCAAATATTTGAATTTTTTGGGGGGTGGTCAATTACCATGCCATTTAACCCATTAACAAACAAAAAAGTTGTGCATGAATTTTATTTAGGTGTCCGTTATTAGGGCAGCTAACCTAGGTGCCATTTATAAAGTCAGGTCTTGTGTGCCTCATAGGAAGTACAAAGATAGGGAAATTTTTTTAAAAGATAGGAAAATTTTAAAAATATGCATTCTCACTGTAAAACGTGAAACGCGTATAATTTTATGTCCTGCACAAACTAATGCTCCCTTTAAATCTGCACATTTCAAGCACATTGGTGGCAATCTGAAAACTTTATACATGTATGCATTTTATCTATTTATTTTTACATTTATATTCTGCTTTAACAAAATCTATGTATGTAAAGGCTGTACAAGGCTTCTAAAACAGCCTCCTTCATGTGCACCACCCCAATTCACAAAAAATGAACACATCATAATTATATGCTTCTCCTTGTGACCCTGGGCAAGTCACTCAATCCTCCACTGCCCCAGGTATGTTAGATAGATTGTGAGCCCACCAGGACCGATAGGGAAAATGCTTGAGTAGCTGACTGTAAACCGCTTAAATAACTTGATAGGCGGTATATAAATACCTATAAATAAATAAATATATCTCATTTATAAATTTCTGGCAAGATTCACAGCATTCATTACCTCAATACTCCAGGCACAGGAGGCGTGATACAGGGCAGAGTACACCTTGCCCACTTTCTTGGGGTCCTTGATATCCCACACATAAAGACTATGATCATTGTACACACATGACAACCACTGATTGGTAGCATCATAGGTCATGGCGATGGTATCTGGATACTTGGCATCAGTTAGGCTGGAGAACAAGCGGCTACAGAAATGAAAAAAGGGATCTGGTTTGAGGGAAACTTATGACAGCTCTCTTTTCCTTTGTACTCACAAGCCTAGCTATTCTGGTCCTGAAATAGCAAGGTTTGCAGTAGGTTTTAGATGCCATTTTAAAGACAATTTATTGCAATCAGAATCTCCTGTTGCTACAGAAGTACATACACGATTAAGTTAAAACTTTAGCTCCAGAAAGTAAAATTTTGGTTTAAAGAAAAACCCTCTCTTCCCCTCACCTTCGCTGGCAATTTTCATTTTTCTGCCTTGGAGCAGCACGAGTCTTTTCACAAGTCTAATGTGGCTGCCAGAAACTTCTCCTCTGATGCAACCGGAAACAGGAAGTTGCATCAGAGGAGAAGTTTCAGGGTGTGTGGTGTAAAGTTCTTTCATATTTGAAGAACCCTCCAATGACAAATACAATTAATACTTTTAAAAAGTTAGTTATGCTGCTGTGACTATCAGAATTCAATTGCAAATTTCTTCCCTACACAAAATCCTGAAAATTTGATATCTGGTAGAGAAAAAGTTGTTCTATCCAATGCTTTTTGAACCAAAATTATTGCTGGTGTCAAAACTGAAATACAAAGCTTCAAAAATGGGTAAAATTTGTTAATATTTTTGCTGCTCTGTATGACTTACAATATCTTTGCAATAAATGAAAGCAGGCCTTGAAATAGTCATAGATGAATAGTAATCAATAGTTGAGCAGGTGTACCAAGCAAGAAGTCATCACTTAAATTTGCTACAAATCTATGGCACCCCAAATATGAAGCCAAAAGTTTGCGAATTGAGTTTTTGTCCAACTTTGGCATTGAGGCATTAGAAGAGCACTTAAACTTTTAGAGTTTCAAAAGTCTAGGCTAAGTACAAAAAATTGCACCAGTAGACTAAATTTCAGGCTGATGGTAACAATACCCTGTGTACAGAAAGCCCTTGAAGTTGCCCATTTCGTATGACATGCACAAAAATTTTAAGGGGTGAATGGACAATACTCGGACTGGAAAAGTGTCACAAATGGAGTGCCACAGGGTTTGGTGCTTGGGCCCTTGCTCTTCAACATATTTATAAACGATCTGGAAATTGGTACGAGGGAGGTGATTAAATTTGCAGATGATACAAAGTTATTCAGAGTAGTGAGGACACAGAAGGATTGCGAAGACCCACAACGAGACAAACACACTTGAGGAATGGGCCGCAAAATGGCAAATGAGGTTCAACGTGGATAAGTGCAAGGTGATGCATGTCGGTAACAAAAATCATATGCACAAATACAAGATGTCCGGTGCTGTACTCGGAGAGAGCCCCCAGGAAAGAGACTTGGGAGTACTTGTTGACAAATCAATGAAGCTGTCCGCACAATGTGCAGCGGTGGTGAAAAGGGCGAACAGAATGTTAGGAATGATTAAGAAGGGGATCACCAACAGATCAGAGAAGTTTATCATGCCACTGTACCGGGCCGTGGTGCGCCCCCACCTGGAATAGTGCATCCAATAGTGCATCCAATACAGGAGCCAGGGAGGCCTTTCGGCTTCTGGGCCTGAACAGGGAACCAGAGTCATCTAGGACTGAGTCAGAATCCTGGATAAAAGTGGCATGATATCTGACATTACATTCAATTTGTCATGATCCAAAAGGTCACTGGAGCCAAAACCCAGCTTGCTTATTCAAGAAGTAGACACTGGCAGTGAAGACACTCCTTGAGTTGATGGCTAAACACCCGTTGGCTGCGCCACCTGTCCGGGACACGTCAGAAAGGCTCTCCATATGAGATTCTCAAATTCCAGAGAGATGCCTGTTGTAGGGGAAATAAATGAAGCCTGCAAGTCCTCTGGCTGGGTCCTTGCCTCTGCTTCATATCATTGTGAGAAAAGTGTCCTGGGCAGTATTTCTTGCCCACGTCACAGACCCATAGCGGTTCACCAGCCCTGGAAGGCAAAGATGAGGCTAAGCTCGAGGCTCCTACCCCTCCCTCACATGCGTTGCAGCATGAGGTACATGGATACTCTTCCACCGACAACTTGGCACAAATTTTACATGAATGTGTGTCCTCACCCCCTGAAGAGTCTATTCCAGTTGATTGGAAACAAAATTCATGTATTTTGAGGCAGATGGAAGCTTTTGAATAAAAGATTGATTGAAATCCAAGATAGCTGCCACCAGGAAAATTGTGCCAAAAATGGCCCGTGGAAACGTTTTGAAAATTAAAAAAAAAACCCACAGAAAAAGGGGTTTTGGAGGTGGAAGACCTGAACCCTAACTCCAGAAACCATCAAAACTGGGTTTTTGACCCACCCTGATTTTCCCATAGGAAGCTTTTTCAATGCTGCTGAAAAAGACTTTCTACCTCCAAACCAAGGAATCTTCGGGCTGCCAGCCAGACTGACACTGACCTCCACCCCACCGACCTCAAAGCGCGGCAGTGAGTAAATATGTAGCTGGCCCCCTGATAGCCCGAGGGTTCTTACACAGAATGTCCACAGACTGCGCTCAAGCCATTAAAACTCAGAAGGCAAGCCAGAAGAAATACAGCAGGCTGGCCCTCCAGGTCCACCTGAAGGCTTGCCCTGCAGAGCTGCAGTCCAACTCAGCGGAACCTGCATTCTTTCCTATACAGAAAATCCTCAAGATTGAGGTCTCAGGGCCTCAGAAAAACAAATTTTGAATACAAGAAAGAAAAAAAAAATTAAGCAGAGCGGATCAGAAACACCTCTGCACAGTTCGCTTGCAGAAAGAAAACTAGAGGGTGCCCTGGGCTCTGCCTCCATATGGAAGGTGCTTAAAGTTGTAAATATTCTCACTTCTGCAAGTCCAGTTTGCCACACATACGGAATCCTGAGTAGATGCAACAGAAACATAGGGCTAGATTCACTAAACAAACCGATCGTGTACCGATCGGTTTGTGACCCGATTTTACTCCAGCCCGATTCACTTACCTCTCCTCCGATCTGATCTGATCCATACATGCAAATGAGGAGAATGGCATGCAAAGTAGGCAGGGACACGATTCACTACAGAAATTTTGCATACCCACTGGGCTGGCCGATCAACATAAGAAGCGACTGCTGAGGACCAGTCGCTGAGGTCCTTTCCGATTGCCCTGCCTTCTGCCGCCCTGCTCTCTGCCTCCATCTGTTGCCCTGTCTCAACCCCAATCTGCTCTCTGCCTCGATCTCCTGCTGTCTCCTGCCTGCCCCGATCTCATGCTCTGCCCAGAATCTCACCTGCCTGATGCCCTAATTCACTGCCATGCTCTTGCCCCGAATCTGTCCTGCCTGCCGCACTGACTCACCACCCTGCTCTTGCCCTGAATCTCTCCTGCCTGCCGCCCTGCTCTTGCCCCGAATCTCTCCTGCCCTTCCCCGCACTGTGAGCACGTGGTTTTAACCCGTGAGTTTAAAGCGGGTTAAAACCACGGGCTTGCTGGGCTAGCAAAAAGTTAAAAAAAAAAAAAAAAAAAAGTTGTGGCTCTAGATGATTCTTAGATGTATGCTTAGACCATCTACAAATAGTCTGCGCATGCGTCGGGATCGCGCACACTAGCGATCCTTGCGGTCAGAGGGGGGCGTTCCTCCGATTGCCCTCATTAGAATTTTTTTTGTTTTCTGAATTCATCGGGCCTGCACGAATCGGCCGCGGATCGGGGAAGCAAAGGACGTTCAGTGAATCTAGCTCATAGTGGCTTAGTATGAATGCATGCTTCTCTATGCCCTGGGCTGCTGGAATATCTTTTCCCACTCAACATGTAATCTCTGAGGTTTCAAACTGCCATTCTTGCGGGGCTTTCAGAGCTCAAGGTCAGCATATGGCAAACAATCTCATGTAGATTAGAGAATGACATGAGGACAAATTTATCCTAATCCCTGCAGGATCTATTTCCATCCCCATCCCATCCCATCCCCGCGAGTTCTGTCCTTGTTACATCTCTGCAAGCTTTGTCCTCATCTGCACAAGCCTCAAACTTTTTAAAATCATAAGTGTTCGAGGCTTGTGCAGATGAGAACAGCGCTTGCAGGGATGGGGCACGGACAGGGATGTAGGCAGATCCCAAGGGGTTGAGGGCAAATTTGTCACTGTTTCATTCTCCAAGACTCTACAGCAGAGGGTGGTCATTTTACCAGAATCTGTGAGTACCAGGGGAAGTTCTGCAGTGTAAAAGAAGATGGGGAAACAGTCCCAGAAAACAGGAAAGTGCCTGGAGCCAGGGAGAGCGTCTGTGGTCATTAGGGAGTCACAAATTGAAGATGAGTTAAACCTACCACAGAAAGGAAGTCCCACATGTAGAGGAGAGTGAGAAGTGGGAAGCAGTGAAGGGATAGGTGAGCTAAACCTGCATTGAACAGCAACTGGTTAAGGAAAAGTGCATTGGAGTTTGCTGGGGAGTGAAGGGATGTAGAAGTCTGTGTTAAGGGGAAATGAGAAGCAAAACAGGCTAAAAAAGATTTATGGAGTGGAGCAGGAGGAGAGCTATTAAGCTCCCTACCCTCAAATATAAAACATCAAATTATGCCTGTGCAGAAGGAGAAAAACTTAAAAAGGGAGGGAGAATAGAACAAGGAGGAGTGAGGAAGAAAAAAATTAAGGGGAAGTGAAAAAAATTGAAGGAAAAGAGTGCGATATAAAGGATGGGCTGAGAGATTGGTTGGAGAAAAGTGCTGTAGATGGCTTGAATGGAGAAAGAGAATGATGCTGATAAGCAGCGAGGGGGAGGAGTGATACCGGTAGGAACCTAGCTTTTGATCTGTCCACATTACCTGTCCTGTTCTTGACATTTAGATACAAGCTGGTCATTCACCACCAGATATATTTTGTTTTACTTTGCTGGATGAGGAGAAATTTGTTGCAAGTTTTGAGTTCAGCACCTCTAATCATTTTCAAAGATTAGCTCTTATACTTGCTTGCATGTATCTTTTCAAGAACAAAAATAGAGAGAAAAAGTTTAGAACTCCCAGGAAAATGTAAGATTTTAGCTTTGCAAATACATAGTGTGGGTCTTGCAAAATACAACACAGCCACTACCAAAAGTCAAGCAAAAGCCTGCAGCTGTGGGATGATAGAATGGGAGACTCAGAGTCTGCTGTGTGGGCTGAGGATCAAAGGAACTCCTGTTTTGTCACAAAAAGCTCTTAAAATCAAATTAGCTTGCCCTCTGAATTCAAGGAATAGTAGATGCCTTGACACCCACACTCGAGTCACATGATCCAATAGAATTAAACATGAGAAGCCAGCAAGTGCACTAATGTTGCCAGGTCCACGGTTTTCTCGCCCAATTGAGCTGCTTTCGAAAGATGATTCTGGTAAATTTTTAGTAGTTGCAGGTTGTGGGTTTTTGGTTTGTTTCTATTTGGGTTTATTTTTTTTTGGGGGGGGGGGTTGTGTGTTTGTGTGTGTGTGGGGGGGGTTGCTAGTTTCTGATTTTAAGTTTACAATGTCAATAAGTCCTCTGTAGGGAGGAAACAGCTACAGTATAATCTCGTTATAACGGACTTGCTTATAACGGAAACTTGCCTATAGCGGACGAGGTCCGCTGGTCCCAGCCGAGCACCATTATAAACATACAGAAAATCATCGGATATAGCGGACTTGCATATAACGGACTTTCAGATGTAATGGACAACTATTTTGGTCCCCAGAGCCGCTTTTAGCTGTAGTTTTATTCGGCTATAAGGGACAACCAGGCACCGCCTACAAGGCACGTGGCATGCCGGTGATATAGTATCAAAATGCAGCCCAGAAAAAAAATGACAGAGCATTTTTCTTTCCAGTACAGTGTTCTGGTTTGCAATCATTTCGTGCCATGCCAATGTTTTGCTGAGTTTTGTTACTAATGTTGCTGATATGCTTGTGCAGTGACTGTTTCTCATCGATTTACGTTGTTTCAAGTTGCCCTAAATAAAGTTTATATATATATATATATTTTTTTTTAACTTCTTTATTCATTTTTAAACTTTCATCAAGTGTACAAAATTCATAATACACACTATTAATTAGACCACTTGAACATCTTATCATTATATCTTATAAATATAAATGCAACCCTCCCCCCCACCCTCCTTCTAATCACATTATTCATTATAAGATCATAAACCCTCCCGTTAAACCCTTCCTCTCTTTCAACACTAAATGGTGTATAATTAATAGAATTTAAATGGAATTTAAATTAAGTTTTTAAAAAATACAACTCTGGATATAATGGACCATTTTTCCAGGTCCCTCGAAGTCCGTTGTTACGAGATTATACTGTATTTTACAAGGCGTCCTTTCTCGCCAGAACCTGCAGGGTGGAAGCAGATAAAAGACTTTCTGTGCACATTGAAAGCTTTATCAGATATCTGAACCTTTTAGGGTTCCAAAATGACTGCAGGAACCTCACGGGTACCTACCTACCTGCAGTCATTGTAGACTGACTTACTCTTGGGAATATGAAGAAATACAATGGGCTGTTTTTGTGTTGCTTTTTCAAAATAAATAGGGATTTTAGAAAAGTATCTGGCAACCCTTAAGTGTTTCAACAGAGAAGCATTTTAATGGGCAATATATAGATGACTCAGTTCAAAAGCCCTTGAAGCTTGCATTAAATCTGAAGTTTTGTCAAATTCTGCTTCACTAAAATAAACTGTTTTATATAGTTGAGCTTTACAAATATATTTAATGCCAGCTCTGTGATTTTTAATCAAAACATTTTTGGGCGCTCCATGTTCTCCTTTATTTTGGAAAACATCAGTTCTCTGTAAAAGAGCTGGCATGCCATTAAAAAAAAATAAACTTCATGAATTGTCAGGACGGCAACATACCGAGGTTCAAATAATAAGCTACACTTCACTTAACCAATGTCGCACAATTCTTCAAATAGTCAAAGCAAGCAATTTCAACAAGACATTGGGGACAAACAGAAGAAAAAGCCTCAGAAATTCAAACATTCTGAACAGCGTTGATGGTGCATTCAATCACAGGCATAATACCTTCTGTCCCAATCTTCATATTTTACATAAAAAAAGAACACTTTCAGGCCCAGATTCTAAAAATGGCATCTTGATTGTAGGCAGTGGTAGGCATCCTACCGCTGTCTAACCAGTCAATCAGGATGCACGTTTTTTAAAAAAAGCTCCCGAGACAGGCCACCTACATTGGAGGCGCCTCCAGGAGCCTAGGGAAGCATGCAAGCTCGCCTAAGGCTAGGCATGGGCATGGCTTGCCCCAGAAGTATCCTTAGGCGGACCTAGGCGGCTGTACGTGTCTCCCTAGGCCAGCAGGAGACGTGTACAATGTAGGCCAGCAAAATGCTGGACTATATTGTAAGTAGATGTGGCTGCTGAGATTATTGTGGCAAAGGATCTCCCTGCTGCGATAAGTTTAGCAGCTGCAGTAGCGGCCGCCCATCCCACCCGAACGACCGCCGAAAGGAGAGATGCCCACTCTCTCCTGTTGGACCCCCCGCTCAAAGCCCCCCTTGACTCCCCTCTAACCTTTTCGAAAGGCCAGATGGATGGGTTTTTCCTCCAGCCAGCTGGCAGGCCTGCCTCCGTCTGAATGAGGTGGGCCTGCCCCTTTCTGGTGCATTATGGGTTGCACCGGGGAGGGATTGGCCCACCGGTTAATCTAAGATATCGGTTAAATCAGACCATTGGCCCCTCCCCGGTGCATCCCACAATGCACCGGAAGGGGCAGGCCTGCCTCATTCAGATGGAGGTAGGCCTGCTGGCCGGAGGGAAGACCCAGCCATCCTTCCTAAAATGTTAGAGGGGGAGCCGGTGTGATCTATGGGGAGTGGGTGAGGGGTTTTGGCAGGAGGGACTGGGCATCCCTCCTGCTGCAACCTATGGGGGGGGGGGGGTCCAGCAGGAGGGATTGGGTATCCCTTCTGCCAGCGATCATTCGGGGAGGGATGGGGGACGGGTAGGCCTCTTCTCCATCGAACAGAGGAGATTGAGAGGGGACATGATCGAAACAATCAAGGTACTGAAGGGGACAGATTTAGTAGATAAGGACAGGTTGTTCACCCTCTCCAAGGTAGGGAGAACGAGAGGGCACTCTCTAAAGTTGAAAGGGGATAGATTCCATACAAACGTAAGGAAGTTCTTCTTCACCCAGAGAGTGGTAGAAAAACTGGAACGCTCTTCCGGAGGCTGTTATAGGGGAACACACCCTCCAGGGATTCAAGACAAAGTTAGACAAGTTCCTGCTGAACAAGAACGTGTGCTGGTAGAGCTAGTCTCGGTTAGGGTGCTGGTCTTTGACCAGAGGGCCGTCACGTGAGCGGACTGCTGAGCTGACCCAGCAGTGGCAATTCTTATGTTCTTATCTACTTATAACCTGATTCTCTAACCGGCGTCTGTAATATGGACGTCGGTTAAAGAATCGGGTTCACTTTAGGTAGGCTTAGGAGCAATTCTGTATAAGATGCCCATTGGCTTCCGAGACCGGGAGTCCTATACAGAATCCAGGCCTTAATGTTCAAAACAGCACTGTGAGGGTAGGTATAGTGATAACTTAAAACACCAAAGTTGTTGGGGTTTTTTTTTTTTTGGGGGGGTGAGAATTCCTGAACTAATGTAATTATCCTCCCTTGGGGGCAGAAAGTTTTTATACCTATGATTGAATGTGCTGTGAGCCCTCTTCTGAGTGCCATTTGAGCTTCTGAAATTTGCTTTTATTTGTTCCAATGTATTATTGAAATTGTTTGCTTTGACTATTTGAAAAATTGTGACATAGGTTTGTGAATGTAGTTTATTGTTGGATGTTTGAACTTCACTCCTCATGAGTTTTGATTGGAAAATATTGAGGTTGCCATTTTCTGATTTCATTATTAAGATAAGCTGAAAACTACAACAAAGAAAGCTGTAGAATAGCTATGGTAGTGCACTAGGGAATGAAGCCTTGTTAACTGGTCAGCAAGAAAAGAAAGCTGGCTCAGTCTCTTACAATTAAACACAACACATGATATTCTGGCTGTCAATCTTCTCCTGCTCTTTGGGTTTCCATTTCAATTAGAAATGGTAAACGCCATGGCTCCATAAGTCTTTAGAACCACATAGAGTTCCCCCCTCCTTTAAAAAGAAAAAAATTATTCTCCAAACTCATTAAGATCATGTATTGTAGCAGTGGTCCTTGCCAGAAGAACATACACCAGATCTCCCTTTAGAACTCTGAAATAATGGATCCTAAATCTGACCACCAGATGTCACTATTGTATAATGACTGAGAGGCAGCTTCCCAGCACCTCCAGCTCCGAGAATCAAACTCATATCTAACATATGTCAATACACAGCACTGTCACTGGGCCAGCCCAGGGACACTAGCCTTTTTCAGTCTTCTTTTCAGTAATATCTTGGCAATAAATAGAATAATAAGACAAAGTAATTGATTTCCTCCTTTCTCCAGTCCAATTAGCACATCTCTATTTTGCAGCTGAGAGTTTGGCTGCTTTATTCACAGCAAGTTAGCAGCTGAAGACAAATTGTCTTTTATGGAAACCCCTATGCACTAGACCAAATCTTTCAGCTCATCCTCAATCCAAGGAAGTCAGCTTCTTTCCTGCACATTCTATCTTAATGACCTCAAGGTTATCATTAACATTCTTTTGTCACTTATTTCTTAAAAACACTTTTAGCTAGAAATCAGCAGTTTGGAAATTTTATAGGACTATTATTCAAGTATTTACTTCCTGGGATTATGCTTCTCCAGGGTTCTCTGAGCACCAAAAGAGTACAGTCTCTGGCAACCATCAAGTCAGTCAGTGAGGCATACAATGGAACCAGCATTAAAAAATACGCTGAGAAGCAGATATAGACCAATTTTTGGATTATGATTACAAAATGCAAAACGTTTTCTGTGTGTAAGAACATAAGAACAATCATACTGGATCAGCCCAGTATCTTGTTTTTAACAGTGGCCAATCCAGGTCACAAGTATCTGGAAGAAACCCAAATAGCAGCAACATTCAATACTACCAATCACAGAGCAAGCATTAGCTTCTCTCATGTCTCTCTCAATAGCAGACTGTGGTCTTTTCCTCCCGGAATTTGTCCAAATCTTATCACATCCTCTGGAAACGAGATCAAGAGCTTAATGACAGATTAGGTTCTTACCTCAATTATCTGGGTTCTGTTAGGATATACAGGAATTCATAATGTAGCTATTGATTCCCATTCCCATTCCCCATGAACTACAGAAGGGTATCATTTTAAGAACTTGAAACTCCTCCCCTTCTGCAGTGGAGCACAGCACCCTCCTCAGTTGGTACCAAAGCAATTGAACTTCAATGAAACATAAGAAGAGAAGGAGATACACGGGGAACTCCCCCAGCATTAAACATATTCTGCTCTGCTCTGAAACTTAGAAAATAGAACAATCCTATATAATAAAAGGCTAACTCGCGCATGCGCACTCCTATTTGTGTGCTTCCATGATCTGTAGTTCCGTGGCCGCATGAGTGCGCATGCGTGAGTTCCCAGCCTTCTTCCCAGCCTACCTTGGCCGTCAGCAGCGGCGGCTCAACTCTTCTGGGGACCTGATGTGTGCTGTGTCCGTGGCTTGAGGCATATGCGCCAGTTAGGTGCATCGGACGACAGGAGCAGCGCTGGCAGCGGATGGCGGGAGGAGGGCTCATGGTCCTGCCGCCGCTGCTGCTCCTGTTCACAGGGCCTGCACGTCGCCGACTCCCCTCCTTCCCGCAACAACCGCTACCGCTCCTGTTCAAAGCGGCCTGCTGAGGTTCGCGGCCGGCTGTAACGAACCTCGCAGGCCGCTCTCCACATGGTAGCACGTTCCCACTGACGCGATCGCGTCAGAGGGAACAAGCTACCGAGTTGGAGAGCGGCCTGCGAGGTTCGTTACAGCCGGCCGCGAACCTCAGCAGGCCGCTTTGAACAGGAACGGTGGCGGTTGTTGTGGGAAGGGGGAGAGTTTTAACAGGATTATAATTTTAACAGGAGGAGTCGCCGAAAAAAAACCTTCAGCCGCTGCAGGCCAGCACGCGGGAAGGGAAGGGGGAGGCGCCGAACGGAGCAGGGCAGCTCACGCTAAGAGAAGGGAATGGGGGGGTGGGGGAAAATGCTTCTACTACTCAGCAGGGACCTGGAGGGGAAGGGAAATACCGCTGCTGCTTCTCCAAAGGAAAGTGGGGGGGGGGGGGAGAGAAGGGAATGGGGGTTGGGGGGGAAAATGCTGCTACTACTTCACAGGGATCTGGAGGGGAAGGGAAATACCGCTGCTGCTTCTACAAAGGAAAGTGGTGGTGGGGGGGAAGTGAATGGGGGGTGGGTGGGGGAAAATGCTGCTACTACTTCATAGGGATCTGGAGGGGAAGGGAAATATCACTGCTGCTTCTGCAAAGGAAAGTGGGGGGGGGGGGGGAGACACAGAAAGAAATACAGACAGACAAAGGAGGCTAGGGAGAGAGACAGACAGAAAGAAAGACAGACAGGGGACCAGAGAGAGACAGAAAGAAAGACAGACAGACAGACAAAGGGTGCCAGGGAGAGAGATAGAAAAATTGCAGGAGGGAGAGAGACAGAAAGAAAGGAAGAAAGAGACAGGAGCAGGGAGAGAGACATAAATAAAGACAGACATATATTCATGCACCCGTTAATGTAACGGGCTTAAACACTAGTGATTAATAACAATTAGTGAGTAAACAGTGAACATTAAATCATGCACTAAGAGCCAATCTGCTAAGGGTAACAAACAGGGGCTAAAAGACCCTCCCAAGAGGAAAGAGAAAGGGAAACTCCCAGTACCTGAAACACATCTTTTCTTAATCTTAGGGGTAAGTGTCCCGGAGATGGACACTGGCAATGTCTGAGACAGAAATCAAGCGAATCACAAAAAATTCACACAGGGAGGGTAGTATGGACTCCTGTGTATCCTAACAGAACCCAGATTATCGAGGTAAGAACCTAATCTATTGTTCTGTTGTGGATACACAGGAGCCCATACTGTAGCTGATATACCAAGCAGTGCCATACATCTTTTAGAAGGGACAGATGAGCCTGTTCACAAACTCGAGGACCCAAAGGCAGCATCCTCTTGAGCTGCCACATCCACTCTGTAGAACTTCGTAAAAGTGTGAAGAGTAGCTGCTCTACAGATTTCATCAGGCAAAATAGTCTGAGACTTTATCCAGGAAGTCGCTATACTTCTCATGGAATATGCTGCAAGAGAAATAGGTTACTGTTTCCTGCAGGAAATGTAGGAAGATGAAATCACCATGTGGATCCATCTGGCAATGGCGCTTTGGAAGCTGGCCTTCCACTTCTCGAGTGACTGGTCAGCATAAAAAGATGATAAGAAAGCCTGGAGTCATTAGTCCTCTCCAGGTGATGAGCAGGATCCTGCGCATATCCAGCTTGCACAAAAGTTTGTCCTGTTTGGCAGAACCTATTGGCTGAAAGGCGGGCAAACGGAGTGCCTGATTGACATGGAAGGCAGAAACTGCCTTCGAAAGAAAGGAAGGAACTGTGTAGAGAAACACCCAACTCCATGAAATGGAGAAATGGTTCCCTGCAGGAGAAGGTCTGCAATTCTGAGATTCTTCAACCAAAATCAATTCTGGCAACCAAAAACACTGTCTTGATCATAAGGTCTAGCAGGGAAGCCTCCAAAAGAGGCTTGTATGGAGCACGGGCCAAGTCCTTCAAGATGGGAACAGCCTGAGTGCCCTCCCCTCCACCCTTAGGTACAGTAGAAGAGTGACATCTGGGTGAGAAGCATGAGATACTGGCTATCTGCACTTTAAGAGATTAAACCACAAGGCCCTTTTCAAGACCAGCTGGCAGGAAGCAAAGGATCACTGTAATGGAAGCTCTCTCCTGCTCTACCTGCTCCTTGGCACACCATAACTGAAAGGTCTTACAAGTCTTAGCACAAGCTGCAACTGTCACAGACTTCTTAGCTCTAAGGAGAGCCATAACTTCTGAATAGCCCTTCTGAATCAAGGACGTGTGCTCAAGAGCCATGATGTAAGACCAAAGCATTCTGGCTTCTCAATCAGAACCATTCTTGGCTGCGAAGCCCTGGATGAACAGGCAGGTTCAGGGAAATGCTCCTATGCAGACACACCAGATCTACATACCAAGGTTTTCGGGGCCAGTCTGGAGCCACCAGGATCACCAGACACCGATAGGACGCTATCCTGCAGATGATCCAACCTATCATGGCCCACAGAGGAAATACATAGAGAAGCAGATCTGTGGGCCACGGCTGAACCAGGGCATCCAGCCCTGCACTTCTCTAACCGACTTTGCAACTGTAGAAGTGGGCTGCTTTCGTATTCTTTGCTATGACCATGAGGAGGAATATGTGGCGCAGTGGTTAGAGCTATAGCTTCAGCACCCTGGAGTTATGGGTTCAAAACCCCGTGCTGCTCTTTGTAACCCTGGGCAAGTCACTTAGTCCTCCATAGCCTCAGGTACATTAAGAACAAAAGAACATAAGCAATGCCTCCGCTGGGTCAGACCCGAGGTCCATCGTGCCCAGCAGTCTGCTCACGCAGCGGCCCAACAGGTCCAGAACCTGTGCAGTAATCCTCTATCTATAGCCCTCTATCCCTTTTTCCAGCAGGAAATTGTCCAATCCTTTCTTGAACCCCAGTACCGTACTCTGCCCTATTACACACTCTGGAAGCGCATTCCATGTGTCCAACACACGTTGGGTAAAGAAGAATCTCCTAGCATTCATTTTTAATATGTCCCTTTTCAACTTTTCCGAGTGCCCTCTTGCTCTTTTATTTTTCGAAAGTTTGAAGAATCTGTCCCTCTCCACTCTCTCTATGCCCTTCATGATCTTGTAAGTCTCTATCATATCCCCTCTAAGTCTCCTCTTCTCCAGGGAAAAGAGCCCAGCTTCTCCAATCTCTCAGCGTATGAAAGGTTTTCCATACCTGTTATCAGACGTGTTGCTCTCCTCTGAACCCTCTCGAGTAACGCCATATATTTCTTAAGGTACGGCGACCAATATTGGACACAGTACTCCAGATGCGGATGCACCATCGCCCGATACAACGGCAGGATAACTTCTTTCATTCTGGTAGTAATACCCTTCTTGATTATACCTAGCATTCTATTTGCACTCTTAGCGGCCGCTGCGCACTGTGCCGTCGGCTTCATTGTCATGTCCACCATTACCCCAAGTCCCTTTCCTGGGTACTCTCCTTCAATAACATCCCTCCCATCGTATAGCTGTACCTCAGGTTTCTGCTTCCCACATGTAGTACTTTACATTTCTCAACGTTGAACTTCATCTGCCATCTTGTCGCCAATTCCCCTAGTTAGTTCAAGTACCTTTGCAATTCTTCGTAGTCCTCTTTAGTCCGAGCTCCACTAAATAGTTTGGTGTCATCCGCAAATTTTATTATTTCACACTTCGCCCCTGTTTCTAGATCATTTATAAATATACAGTGGTACCTTGGATTACGAGCATAATCCGTTCCAGGAGCATGCTCGTAATCCAAAATGCTCGTTTATCAAAGCGAGTTTCCCCATAGGAAATAATAGAAACTCGCTTTGATACATTCCCCCCCCCCCCCCCCCGAGAACTGGCATTGCTCCCCCCGAAGGCCACCCCTGCAATCTGGCTCCCTCCCAAACTTGAAACTCTCTACCACAATATATAAGAGATGAAAAGGAACTCAGTCTCTTTAAAAATAAATTAAAAACTTTCCTTTTTAAAGATGCTTTTAGTCTCTAAAACAAATACTTTTTAAACAGTGTAGCTAATGTCATCCCTCCTTATGTTTTTTCCTTGAATGTTTCCTTTTCTTCTTTTTAAAACATTTATTATGTAACTTTTCCCCATTTATCATTTTGTGTTCTTGTTTCGTCTGTTTATGAGTCTGTTTTTTACCTTTTATATAATATTTTTATATGTTTTTTAAAATGTTCATATATCTTATTGTAAATCGCTTAGTAAATTATGGATAGGCGATTAATCAAATTAATAAAATAAACATAAAACATAAACATAAACATTATCTGGGCCTGCGTACCGACACCGGCATGTTCTGTGAGTTGGTGCCGGTGCCTGAAGATCTGTCTCCTCTTCTTGCTGGGCCTTGAGCATCTGCGCATGCTCAAGGCCTGCAAGTTCATGTCAGAGAGAACGTGAACTCGCAGGCCTCGTTTCTGATTGTAAAACCGCTTAGATAACCTTGATAGGCAGTATATAAAACATCTAATAAACTTGAAACATGCTTGGTTTGCCCCAAGTCTGAACTACGAGGGAAAATGCCTTCTGAGACAGGGACCACTCTCTGGGATCCAGAGTCTGATAGCTGAGAAAGTCATTTTGGACTTTCTCTACTACTGCCATGTGGGCAGCAGAGAGAGCTTGCCAAACATCATCTGCCCTTTGCAGGGTAATCTGCTGAAAGTGGCCTCAGAGGCTGAGTCACCCGCCCACTGTCTGATCCAGTGTATCTGGTGGGCAGAAATGGAGTAAGCCGAAACCTTACCCAGAACTGTAATGATGTCATAAAGAGCATCGGTCACGTAATCCACACACCCCTTAAACATGTGGGGACAGGAGTCCCCAAGCTCCGACGAAGTCTGCAGTTTGGTATGGAAGGCTTGTACTATGAAGGAGGCAGCTGCTGTAGCTTTGATGCCCAAAGCCAGCGCCTGAAACTGTCTTTTCAGTACCACATCCACTCTACGGTCCTGCACATCCTTTAGCATCACTCCAGGGAAGAGAGGTGCATTTGGTAACCTGCTTCACTGTGAAATCCAACTGGACAAACAGCTGCTAGAAGTCTGGAGCCATAGGATAGAGATGAGACATAGCTTTGGCCACCTTAAGCGAACCTTCAGGTGTTTCTCACTAGTCAATGTCCAAGGAAGTAAGATCCTGACGAGCAGGAAAAAAGTTTGTCTGTGCACTGTGAAGGACTGCTGGGCGTCAAGCATCAAAATAGACAGGGTGTCAGAAATGACTTGGGAAACTGAAACTGACCTGAAAAGACAAGGGAGGGATCATCACTGTGATCCACCGTTGCTCCTGCCACTTGGCTACTGGAACCCGAAAGTGATCTCACATCGTCAACCGTTGCAGAAGAGCCCTGCAATAAGAAAGGAATGGAAAGGGACTTCCAAATCATTCCAGTCCTGCTCTGAAGTGTTGCTGACACTGGGAGCATGCATGGTATGAGGTGGGGGTGCCTGCTTGGGAGAAGGATCCCCCTTAGGTAGAACAGGCAAGCCAGAAGGCAACGCAGCGCTTCCCAATCCTATTAAATAGGCTTTCCATAAAAGGCTGACAAAATCGGAGAAGCCTTGCAATGGGGACCTGAGGCTCCTTGCATAACCCCAGACTGGAGAAGAAGAGATGCATCATCCGCCACCAAGCACTCGTATTTTGCCCCATTGCTCTTCAGTTCATCCAAACAGAATATCTTCCCCTTGGACTGGTTTGTCTGGGATTTCGGGGGATCTAAGGCTTTGGAGGACTGACTGGGGGGCCAAGCCCAAAGCTCCCGCCCTTTCCTCCCATGTCCCGCAGCACATGGGACACAGCCTTTCCTCGGTCATTCCTCAACTCTGTGCAACCAACACAGGATCCAGAACTAGAAAGGCATTGGACATCCATCAGAGGCAGTCATTTGCAAAAACGAGCAGTTTTGGAGGCAGAAAAAAAAAAAAAAATCACTAAAAATTTAAGATAGTCACCATCAAAAAAATCATGCCAAAAATGGGCCACTGGAGCTAAATGCAAAAATAAAAAAATAGCGTTTTAGGGTTTTGGAGATGTTGCCAAGGTTTTTTTTTGTTGCATCAAGCCCTGAATAGTTTTACACCTTTTTTTTCTGTAAGAAAATCTTGAAATCAAAAAAAATTGGCAATAAAGAAGATGGAGTTGATTTTAAACCTCAAAGAGTATCCGGAGGACAAACTTCTCTCAGCAGCTTAACTCACCTTGAGTATGGATCTGCAATTCTGGTTGTTGCATGTCCAAAAAGATATAGCAAAATTAGAAAAGGTACAAAGAAGGGCAACCAAAATGATTACACTAGATGGACCTTCAGGTCTGACCTGTATGGCAATTCTTATTTTCTTAAATGATTCAATTTTCAAAATCAAAAGCCCTGGCTAAAATGCCAAGCATCAAAAAAGGGATGACAAAGGCAAATGTAGAAAAATACATTCAGAACAGCCAAAAAACTTGGGAGAATTAAAGGGTATGAAGGTCCATGCATGTGTCACTGAGATGAAAAAGAGGCAAAAAAAAATTCAACTGAATACTGATATGAGACATATGTCCTTTTGGTTCCACAGAGAAAGACGAACCAAGGTGGGTCAGAATGAAAATACAGAGCTGAACGCTTTCTTCCACTCTTCTCCCATCTGTGAGATCCTGGTATCCTGCTCATCCTTGGAAAATACATAATTCATAGTCTCACAGACCCAACAGAAATGCAAGCAATATGAGCACATTTACTAGAAGCCTTTTTCTCACTTCATCTCTTCCATATGTACAAATATCTGCTATGAACTATTTGCAGAATACAGAACAAGAAATAATCAATGATTGAGGTGCTAAACTTTGTCTCTGAAAGTTTCAGGTGAATGCTAGAGCTGCCCGATTCAGGGAAAATATTTTTCAATTAGATTTGGCCCATTAAATTGATTTTTTTAAATTCAATTAGATTAACTTTTCCTGCCCAATCAGGCATTTTTTTTCAAATGTTCTAGCGGATTTATTTTGTAGCCTTTTCACCCATTCCAGCTGCCTTTGCCCTCTCCAACCCCACACCTCTCTCTGTTAGGTCCTAGCTCACGCTCACTAACACCAGCTCTGGCAGGATACACATTTCAAATCTGACATATTGCAATCACAAAATAAAAAATTATTTTTTCTACCTTTTGTTGTCTGGTCATTTTATTATTCAAATCATGTTGGGCCCAGGCTCTGGTTTCTGTTTGTCTTCTATTAACTCGCTCGCCCAGGTCTCCTGCCCATTTGATGTTTTTTTCTTTCTCCATGCTCACCATCCATCTTCCATCTCTGCATCTTCCCTTCCACTAACATATTCAATATTTCTGTTTCTTTCCCAATGTCTATCATCTCTCTCGCTCCCTGTTTTGTGCTCTGGGTCAAATATCTCTATTCCCCTCCATGTAGCATTTCTCTCTTCCTCCCCTCCATTTTCATGTGCAACATTTCTTTCCCTCCCCATGCACCATCTCTCCCTGCTTTCTAACCTATGTCCAACATTTCTCCCTCTCTCTTCTCTATGCATGTCTCCCTCACCTCCATCATATGCAGGATTTCTCCCTCACCCCTTTCTACCTCTTTGTTGCATCTCTCCCTTCCTCTCTCCCTCCTTGCGCAACAGCTTTCCATCCCTCCCTCCCATCTCCCTGAGCAGAAGCTTTCCCTCTCTCCTATCCCCCTGTGCAGCATCTCCCAACTGACCCCCCCCCCTCTAATATGAGATCTGACATATGGGCCTCCCAAAGCAGCAGCAGCAGTGGCCGGCAGGAAGAGGCAGCTCTCTGAACATGCTGCTTCTGGCCTGCTCCACAAGGGCTTCCCTCTGCTGCATCAGTGATGTCATCAGTGACGCAACAGAGGGAAGGCCCTGGCGGGGAAGGCCAGGAGCAGCTTGTTTCAAGCGTTGCCTCTTCCTGCCAGCCACTGCCACCACTACTTTAGGAGTCCTGGAAATGTCAAGACTCACTGAATCAGTGAGTCCAATTTTTTTTAGAAAGTGAATGGGTGAATTGATTTGAATCAGGCAGCACTAGTGAATGTTTTGGAATGATCCAGCAGCTGATAGTACTTCTTCCTACCTGGCTTCAGTAACGGTGGCAATATCCATGCCCAGGTGGTGTGGTTTAGGTATTGTGCTAAGAAAGTGTAAATTGGCTGGGTTGAAGATACGCACAATACCATCTGCACAACCGCAGAAGATGTAGTCCTGGTTCACAAAGATACAGTTTGCAACTGCTGTCTGCAGAGGACACAGAGAAATTGGAAGGTAATCATCAGCTGCAGTTTTTAGAAGCACGCAATTACAACAGCTAACATACATTCAAAGGCTGAAATGGAGTGAGACTCTAGGGAATGGAGATTTGGAGAAAAGCTAAATACTTTGGATAGGGAGGTGGGAAAGGTGGTTCTGACAGAAGAACACTTACACACTCTTCCTCATCTCAATACTTTGATTTGTAGAATTACTCAACCACAACTCCCCCCAACATTCCTCAGACACTGAGAACACTACAACTCCAGTCAGAAATCTGAACAAGGGGCATCATTCAGCTGGCTCAGATAAATTCAGGAGAAGAAGCAAACTTCATAGTATAATCTTTTCTTTCCCCCAAGACACAAACACACACACACTCTTTATGTGATTAGATGTATCTCTAGCACAGACATGTCATCTGAATACATGCAAACGCACTAAATTAGAAGTTGAAAAAATAGACCACCACAAGAAACTATGTATGGAGTTTAGGCCAGGAGCAAAGGGCAAAGTGCTGTAAATTAGGAGACACACGAGGTATATGTCAAGCATGTAGGATGAACACTGCCAAAGATGATAGGTTCCAGTGAGAAGATGGAAATGACAGGACATTGTCAACTTACTGCACAGTTGTCTGTGTTCTGAGCAAAGATTGGATAGCAAAAAAACATAAAAAGGGGTAAGAGAAATTTTACTGAAGAAAGAATACGCTTCTTTCTAATAAAGTTCATCCCACACTTATATCCCACGTAACTGCTATTTTATCACTAAAATATTTCTTGTGATCACAGACGAAGAAAACAAAATAGCACATTTCCAGGCCCCTCCCATTCGTCATCCTCATTCCCTTCCATAATGTTCTGCTTATATGTATGGCAATAGTAGTAACAGCACAGGACCCTGTATATCAGGGTACCCTGACAGACTTCAGAACTGTACTTGGGTTTCCAGTCTAGTTTGAAGCCCACAAAGGATGAGGGAAAAGAACTTGTGAACATTCATTTACTCACAAGGTCTCACATGCTGTCACTGCTAGGAATAGGTCATAGAACAGGCCCTGTGACCCTCCCCATCTACTGATGATGCGACCCCATTCAGTATTCCAGTCTATAGTTTGCAGGGCTTTTTTTTTTTTAAAAAAGGGGGTATTAAGTACCGGCACCTTTTCCATTGCTTGATAAAACTGACCCAGTGGCGTAATAGGGGGGGAGGGTAGTCCACCCTGGGTGCCATACTGGTGGGGGAGCAACCCCGCCTCTTCCCATTCCTCCCCTCCATGGGCGCGGCCTCCTTTCCCTTCCCTCATATCTCTAGTTGAAGTTGTTGTTTGTGGTGGTCAACATGCTCATCGCGACCCCGTCGGCTGTCCCACTGACATCATTTCCAGGTGCTGTGCATAGGAAGTGATGTCAGAGGGAGAGCCGAGAGAGTCATGAGGAGCACGTTGTTGACCGCTACAAGCAATTACTTCAACTAGAAATACAAGGGAAGCGGGAGAGGGGGGGGTTTGGAGCAGCAGATGGGATTGGGGAAGAAGCGGGGAGGGGTGCCACCGCCCCGGGCACCTCTCACCCTTGCTACACCACTGAACTAACCCATGGTCCCCAAGTATTAATATAAAAGTTCAGGTAGTGCCGCCTTTTCATGGATTCTGTGGCTGGATGCAAGGGGCTTGGCTACTGTGGGGTGGGTCCCTCAGTGATCACTTGTATACAAAAAAAGAGATGGTGTGGGGGATCCCACCTATCAAAATACAGCTATCAGGTCATTCTTCAGGAGTGGGGTGATTACTGAGGGAACAATCCACAAAAATACCACCTATCAAAATATAATAAGCAATTATATGAGAGGAAAAGGATCTCGGAAACCTGCTTGATTTTCAGGAATAAACCTTAACCAAGACTTAGAAGGTTCCACGTTTCAGGCTGCCTGCAACCACTAAGGGCTCCTTTAACAAAGCCGCGCTAGGGCCTTAATGCGCGGAATAACGCGCGCTAAATTGCCCCGAACGCTAGCCTCTACCGCCTCATTTTGAGCAGGCGGTAGATTTTCGGCTAGCACGCGCTATAGCATGCGCTGAAACACTTAGCGCACCTTCGTAAAAGGAGCCCTAAGATAAGTGTGGGTTGTCAGTCCAAATTAGATTTGTAAGCTCTCTGAGTAGGGGCCATCTATTGCTTGTTAAATGTACAGCGCTGCATACGCCTTTCAGTGCTATAGAAATTATAAATAGTAGTAGTAGCAGCAGTAGATGACCATATTTTCTTGTGCCACAAGTTTTGGACTCCTGGTGGCACACTTCTCCTTTCTTTACCCAGCAGCAAATTGTTGAGAATGCTAACAATTAACATGGCAACTTTGCACTCATAGTGCATTAATTTGGCTGTTAACTATGGTAACTGAAAAATCTTACTGCACTTTTAGTAAATAGTGCCTTAAATGTCTATTGATTTTTCTCCAATTAAATATTTTAATTCATCTACTTGGCTAATTGACAAACATTAAGATTGTAAAAGCATTAGCTTAGCAGCATTTAAAAAAAGGTTTGGACCATTTCCTAAAAGAAAGTGCATAAGCTATTATTAAGATAGACTTGGGAAAATATACTGCTTATTTCTAGGATAAGCAGCATAAAATCTTTTTTAGTCTTTTGGGATCTTGCCAGATACTGGACTTGACGGACCTTGTTCTGTCCCAGTATGGCAATGCTTATGTACTGTCTCTATATCTATGATTTAATGACGTATGTAGGTCAAATGACATGCCAACTCAGATATCTATATAAGATATCTGGAAATCCTGAATAGCAACATTTTCTAAAATTATATATACATAATGCTTTAAGCTGAGAAAAAAAATTTCCACAGAAAAATATTCCAGAAAACCCACATTTTTGAGGCTGCAAATACCCTGGTTTGAGACCAACAGGCTTACTGGAAGGGTTTATCTTAATACAGAGCGCCATGAAACTCACCCTCAGCTCCACCCACTTATCCAGCAGCCTCTTGTCATTGAATTCACACAGGAGGCCAGAAGAAGTGATGCAGAAAGTGCTGTCAGACTTCTTTCCCCTTCCACATGCCACGTCAGTGAAGAAATTATTCCTCAGCTCACCCAACAAGCCTGAACGGCCCAACAATGGGACGGTTGTATTCACCTGCCAGAAAATAGTAACATTACTATAGAGTATATCAAACATGGTCTGGATAAATAATGAGACATTTTAGAACCTGGGTATGCATAGGATATGGTTTATAATATATTTATCTTAATATCCCAGCTCTTCAAAAGAATATACGGTAATAGAGCAGTTTACAATCTCATTAAAACGCATAACAGGTTAAGAAAAGAATGCCATTATATATTTAGCTCAATATCCCAGCTCTTCAAAAGAATATAATAGAGCAGTTTATAATCTCATTAAAACATACAACAGGTTAAAAAAAGAACGACATTTCAAATAGACAATTGGGAGCAAGCTCAAAGACTGCCATAACCACCATCACTAAGCATTAAAGGCCTGGTGGAACAGGTAAGATTTCAGGGACATTTTAAATTTGAGGAAAAATAATTCACTTACACAAAGCAAATGGCAAGTAATTCTAAAGCAAAGGGGTAGCACAGATAAATGATCATTATTGGATCAAGTCCAAATGAGCATTTCGAACAGAGTTTATATGTAGGCAGCTGTCATGTAGTGATTGCAGTGCCCTTGACAGCAATGTTCCCTCTAAGCTAAGAAAGCAGATGTGCAAGTCATGATATTAGTCCTTATTATTGATAATTACCAATTGAGACAAGTTTTGTTTAAATTCGCTTGCATCTGCTTTAAATCAGTATTCGGTTTGGCTCCAATTTACCTTTCCTCTCATTTTGAGCTGTATAGGCCTACCAAGGTTACTCAAAGTTTTCATCTACTAGCCTACCCGAATTTAAAATCTTGCCAAGACTTTTCTAGATAGAACACTTGCATTTCAGGCAGGCAAAATGCACACTTGGTTAGGTGTAACTCTCACAGGCCTTGTCTTCCTGTTCTTTTAGGAAACTGGTTAAGACCAATTTGTTGTTGTTCTTACTTTGCTGTATTTCCTGTATAATGTATTTTCACTGATTGCCCAGTTCTCTTTTATGTGAACCGCCTAGAACTGCTGGTGTGGTGGTATACAATACTGCTGCCTGATTCAGTTACCAACCCTCCCCCCTTGCCCTCTAAAGCAGGAGCAGCAGCCAGTGGCGTACCTAGGGGGGGGGCGGGCCGCCCCGGGTACCAGCCCTAAGGGGGTGTTCCCGGCCTTGCCGTTCAGTCCCCCGCCACCCCCGAAGGACCGCTCGCCCCACTGACCTTCCTGCACCATCTGTGAAGCAGCCCGCAGCAGGATCGCGAAGTCAGCGTCAGCATCCCTGCGCTGCTTCCTGCGCCGCGATCCCGCCCCACCCTGAAGGCCTGATGCCCCGACCCACACCGAAGGACCGCTCGCCCCCCTGGCCTCCCCGCACCACCTATGAACAGCCCGCAGCAGGATCGCGAAGTCAGCGTCAGCATCCCTGCGCTGCTTCCTGCGCCGCGATCCCGCCCCTCCTCTGACGTCAGAGGAGGGGCGGGACCGTGGCGCAGGAAGCAGCGCAGGGATGCTGACGCTGACTTCGCGATCCTGCTGCGGCTGTTCATAGGTGGTGCGGGGAGGCCAGGGGGGCGAGCGGTCCTTCGGGGTGGGTCGGGGCATCAGGCCTTCAGGGTGGGGCGGGCGGGCAGACAAGCCTTCAAGGGGGGACAGGCCTTCGGGGGGGGGGGGGGCAGGCCTTCAAGGGGGGCAGGCAGGCCTTCAGGGGGGGGGCAGGCCTTCGGGGGGGGGGGTGTAGGCCTTTGGGGGGGTGCAGACCTTCAAGGGGGTGCAGGCCTTCAAGGGGGAAAAGGCAGGCAGGCCTTCAAGGGGGGGACAGGCCTACAAGGGGGGGACAGGCCTACAAGGGGGGGGACAGGCCTACAAGGGGGGGGACAGGCCTTCAAGGGGGGGGGACAGGCCTTCAAGGGGGGGGGGGGACAGGCCTACAAGGGGAGGGACAGGCCTACAAGGGGGGGGGGGACAGGCCTTCAAGGGGGGGGTGCAGGCCTTCAAGGGGGTGCAGGCCTTCAAGGGGGGACAGGCCTTCAAGGGGGGACAGGCCTTCAAGGGGGGAAAGGCAGGCAGGCAGGCCTTCAAGGGGGGACAGGCCTACAAGGGGGGGGAGAAGCTACAAGGGGGTGGGACAGGCCTTCAAGTGGGGGACAGGCCTTCGGGGGGTGCAGGCCTTCAGGGGGTGCAGACCTTCAAGGGGGGGACAGGCAGGCAGGCCTTCAAGGGGGGGACAGGCCTACAAGGGGAAGGGACAGGCCTTCAAGGGGGGTGCAGGCCTTCAAGGTGGGACAGGCAGACCTTTAAGGGGGGACAGGCCTTTGGGGGGGGACCATGATTTAGAAGTACACAGAGGGAAGGGGGTGTTCAAAGAGACATGCATATGCCAAACTTTGGGGGGGGAAGAAATAATGGGTCTGAAAATAGAGGAGAGGGAGAGAGATGATGGACCATGGAATTTAGGGAGGGAAGGAACAGAAAGGGAGAGAAATTGGACACAAGGGATGGTGTGGAGGAGGGATAGAGATACTGGATAGGAGGGTAATTAGGAAAAGAAACGGAGAGATGGTGGACTCTGGGATGGTGGGGAAGGAGGGAGAGATGCCGGATGAAAGGGTATTTAAGAAAAGGTGGATCTGTGGAGGGAGATGAAAAAAAGGAAAGATACCAGACTTCCTGGGAAGGGAAGGGAAATGGAAAGGGAGGACAGAGTTGGCAGATGGATGGTTAGCATGCAGAAAGAAGGAGACCCTGGCAAGCAAGTTATCAGAAGAAAACCAGAGCCTTGGACCAACAAAATTTGAAATATAACCAGACAACAAAAGGTAGAAAAATTAATTTTATTTTCTGTTTTGTGATTATAACATGTCAGATTTGAAATGTGTATCCTGCCAGAGCTGGTGTTGGACTGCAAACGTGAGCTAGGATTTAACAGAAAGAGGAAAAGTCCTTTTTGTTTCTTTATTTTATTTACACCACAGCGCCAGTGTGGTTAGGAGAAGCCAAAGGGGGTGAAAAAGCTATAAAACCCACCAGGAGTTTTGAAAAAAATCACCCAACTGGGCAGGAAAATCGAATTGAAAAACCAATTCAATAGGGCTGAATCGAATCAAAATTTTTTTTTCCTGTATCTGGCAGCATTAGTTTGCGCTACTGTCTTAGACTTTAGGACCTGGGATTGGGGAGAGATGGCATCCTCAGTACTTTATAATGCAAGTGAAACGAGGATTTGGTCAGACTTTTGAAGGGTCTGCAGAAAAAAAAATATTGTATAGGCCGGGGACATGAGACAGCAGGAAATGGGAACTTTTCTTCCTTCTATTTTTGTGAATGGAAAGGCTGAGGATGTCAGAGAGGTCAGTTAAAATATGTGCTTTATAAGAAAATATAATAATGTGTTTTATAAAGTTTATAGCATAGCTGGCCTACCCAGTGAGGTGTTCCTAGTGGTGATGGTGGCAGCGTGTCAATGTGTTGAGAGGAAGAGGTGGTCTGGGAAATTCTGCTGAGCAAACTACGGGCCCATTTCCACCCCCCAGTTAGTCCACTCCACTCAACTGATTCACACACTGAGTGGGTCTTTGGGTGTTGTTTTGGGATCTCTTCCAGTGGTTTATCTCCTTCTGGTCCAAGGAAGGAAACTTTGTTATCCTTAGCATTGACCTACAGAATATGTTTGTAACAGCGCTGCTTGTGTGGCATTAGGCTATGTAGTGATCGAAAGAAAAAAACAGACCTTTGCACATTTTTGCACTATATGGTGGGTGTATGAGGAGATTCACATTTCCTGCACAGCTAAGTCCATGTGAAGTTACCTTGTGCTGTATTTGACATCTAGCAAGGTCTCTGTTTGAAAGGAAAGATCTAAACTTAAAAATGAAGTGGCCAGAAGTTATGGTAAAAGCAGATAGTGTAGCTGGTTTTAAGAAAGATTTGGACAAATTCCTGGAGGAAAAGTCCATAATCTGTTATTAAGACATGGGGGAAGTGTCTGCTTGCCCTGGATCGGTAGCATGGAATGTTGCTACTCTTTGGGTTTTGACCAGGTATTAGTGTCCTGGATTGGCTACCATGAGAATGGGCTACTGGGCATGATGGACCATTGGTCTGACCCAGTTAGGCTATTCTTATGTTATGTTCTCATCTGTAGGGGCCTTTGTTTTCACTTCTTATTTTAATGTATTTTTTTTCTGGGAACTTATCAGTGTTTTTTATAATGGGAACAAAAATGGAAGAGAATTAATGTGTGTGGAATGGGGGGTAACTAATTTCTTCAGCTAAATAATTCAATCCACTTCAAACAGACATAGGAGAACTTGTGCACCATTCACACACCCTCCAACCAAAACGTCAAAAGAAAAAAACTGTTCGACAACCTCCTAGCCATTCGAGCTGCAAACACTCGACCCCCAACTCTACAACCAATTGATATCAACCACAGACTGCAAAACCTTCAAAAAGAAATAAAAACCCTTCTATTCAAAAAACACATAAAACCGAACTAACACAATCAGAACTGTCCCACTCCCAAGCATCACCTGCAACTACTCCATATGTACTTCTAATGTCATGACAATTTAGACATAATTTATGTTATGTTATGTTTGGAATAATGGTTACATATATGAGGTTCAATAAAAGAAAATTTTCACTGCCTGTTTCTATTCTGACCATTTATTCCATTTCATGGTTATTGCAAAAAAAAAAAAAAAAATTTTTTTTACATGGGGGGGGGGGGGGGGGGGTGTCAAAAAATGATGGGCCCCGGGTGCCACATACCCTAGGTACGCCACTGGCAGCAGCGCTGAATCTTGCTGGCTTGCCACTCCTGCTTTAGGGGGTGAGGGTCAGTCAGGAAGTGCTGCCTTGGCCCTTTGAAGCGTTCCCCGGCTTCCCCTTGGCCTCCCTGCTTTTACCTAAAGATATTGGCAGCTTGCAGAGAGGATCGCAGTGCTGTAGTGATCTTTGCAGGCTGCCATCATCCTCAGCACCACATTCACTCTATCACGGTCCCCTCATTCTCAGGGGCGGGATCGCAGCAGAGCGAACGTGATGCTGAGGACGATGCAGCCTGCAATGATCACTCCTGCACTGCAATCCTCTCTGCAGGCTGCCGATTATCTTTAGTTAAGAGCGGGAGGCCACGGGGGAACATGCAGGCCTTTGAGGGAGGGGGGCCCTGGTGTAGAGGTACATGGAGGGAGGAAAGGGGGTTTCAAAGAGACGTGCATATACCAGACTGGGGGGGGGGAGAAATAATGGGTCTAAAAACAGAGGAGAGGGAGAGAAATCGTAGACAATGAGATTTAGGGAGGGTGGTAATAGAAAGGGAGAGAAGGACACAAGGGATAGTGTGGAAAAGGGGTGGGGGATAGAGATACTGGATAGGAGGGTAGTTGGGAAGAGAAAGGGAGAGCTGGTGGACCCTAAAGTGGTGGGGAAGGAGGGAGAGATGCTGGATGAAGGGTAGTTAAGAAAAGAAGAGATGGTGGATCTGGGGAAGGTGGGGTCCATTGCTGCAGCTGCGGGAATGAAGATGAAAAAAAGGAAAGATGCCAGACCTCCGGGGGAGGGAAGGGAAACGGAAAGGGAGGACAGAGATGGAAGATGGATGGTTAGAAAGGAGACCCTGATCAGAAGACAACCAGAGCCTGAACCAACATGATTTGAATAATGACCAGAAAACAAAAGGTAGAAAAAATTATTTTATTTTCTGCTTTGTGATTACAATATGTCAGATTTGAAACGTGTATCCTGCGAGAGCTGGTGTTAGACTGCGAACGTGAGCTAGGATTTAACAGAGAGAGGAAAAGTCTATTTTGTTTGTTTATTTTGTTTACACCACAGAGCCAGTGTGGGTAGGAGAGGGCAAAAGGGGTGAAAAGGTTATAAAATAAACCCATCAGGATGTTTGAAAAAACACCCAATAGGGCAGGAAAATCGAATCAAATTTTTTTTCCTGAATTGGGCAGCACTAGTATCTACTATAATAAAACCCTAGCCACACATGCGCACTCTTACATGTGTGTTCCGTGATCTCTGATCTGTGATCAGTAGGTCCGTGGCTGGCAAGAGTGCGTATGCGAGCTTACAATGGTCCCGCATTCACAGTCTGGCTGACTCCCTTACTAAAATTTTTTGCAGTGGCGGCTCTTCTTGCATCTGGCCCTGTGTCCAAAGCTTCTCTGAAGGCTGGCTCCCATGAAAATGTAATTTTTCTGTTTAAAGCCGCGGCGGAAGCTTCTCTCAAAAGCCACACCAGCATTGGAAACCTTCCTGACATCAGAATGTCAGAGACAAGGCTTCCGAAGCTGGTGCGCCTCTTGAGAGAAGCTGCCGCGGCAGCTTTGAATAGAAAAATAACATTTTCATGGGAGCCAGCCTTCGGAGAAGCTTTGGACACAGGGCCGGATGCAAGAGGAGCCGCCACCGCGAAAAGCTTTAGTAAGGGAGCAAGCCAGACCGCGAGTGTGGGGCCGTTGTAAACGCGGATTGGTCAAGAAGCCGCCGCTGCCCGCTTTGAAATTTGGGGGACTTCTAAAATGTAAGGTGGCCCGGCCTACCAAAAACCCCAAGGCTGCATGGTTTGCAGGTAAGGGAGAAGGATTCCTAATGCACAGTGGGGAAGGTACTAGTAAGGGAGAAGGGTTCAGTGGCGTACCAAGAGGAGGGCAGTCCGCCCCGGGTGCATGCCTTGGGGGGGTGTACAGCCGGCTGTTCTCACTGCCTCTAACGCCAGCCTTGCAGCTCAGGACTTCCCCACACCTGCTCCCCCCCCCCCCCCGATCGCTATTATTTTAAACGTTATGGCAGCCGCGGCGCTGTATCCATCGAAGGAGACTTCTAACCTCGGCCTGCCCCGGAACTCTTCCTGCAGCCACTGCCCGCCTAGGCGGGAACAGGAAGTTGCTGTTACAGGAAGAGTTCCGGGGCAGGCCGAAATTAGAAGTCTCCTTCGATGGATACAGCGACACGGCTGCCATAACGTTTAAAATAATAGCAATCGGGGGGGGGGGGGGAGAGCAGGTGTGGGGAAGTCTGGAGCTGCAGGGCCGGCGTTAGAGGGACTAAGAGCTGATGGTACCGCAGGGTCCTGCGTTGGGGGGAGAGAGGAAGAAAGAAGAGTAACTGAAGCATTGGCAATTTGGGGGGAGCAGGTGTGGGGAAGTCCAGAGCTGCAGGGGAGAGTGTTGCTGTACCCAACTGGAGGGAGAAGGAAGACGAGGGAGGGAATGAAAGGAGATGCCAGGGCTTGGAGGGAAGGAGGAAGGTATACCAGACTAAGGGAAAAGGAAGGGGGAGATCTCAGAGCATGGAGGGGGAAAGAAAGGAGAGAAATGCAGAGAATCAGGGAAGGGCAGATACCAGACCGTGGGGTGCGAAGGAAAGAAAGGAGAAGAGAGAGATGCCAGAGCATAGGGGATGGCTTGGTGACAGAGAGTAAAAAATGGAGAGGTGGCAGAGCTGAAATCAATCATGTACAAAGGAGAGAAGGGGCACAGGATAGTTATGAAAGGAGCATAGAAAGAAGGAAGATGTGGTATGGAAGAGAGAGAAGGCAGACATTGGATGGAAAGGGCAGAGAGGGCAGTGACTGGAAGGGGCAAGACAGAAGGTAAACAGTAGATGGAAGGGGTAGAGAGAGGGACAGACACTGAATATAAGTGTGGGGGAGAGGAGGGACAGCCACTGAATGGAAGTGTGAGGGAGAGGGGGAGCAGACGCTGGAAGGAAGTGGAGAGGAGAAAGAAAAAAGGGCATATGCTGGATTGAGGGACGAAGATAGAGTTAGATACTGGAAGGGGTGAGGGAAAGAGGTGGCAAGCTTTAGGTAGACAGTAAAAAAGGACATTGATGAGAGGGTAGTAAGAACGTAATCTAGACAGATGCAGAAAATAAACTGAAAAGGAAAATGAGAGAAAAAAGGGAAAGGGAGAGTGAAGGAGAGGAGAGAGATGCCAGACCAATGGAGGTGAAAGGAGAGATGGAAGAGGGAGGCATACAGTTTCTGGAAGGGGCATAGAAGGAGAGAAGATGCCGTATAGGGGAAGAGAGACAGCAGACAGTGGATGGAAGGAAGAGAGTTACAAGAAGATGAGGAAAGCAGAAACCACAGAAGACAAAGGTAGAAAAAAATTTTCTATTTATTTATTGCTTTAGGAGACATGTGTCACTGTTTCTGTTGGGTTGCATTGTATGCAGAGTCCAGCTTCTTACTGGTTCAATTTAACCTTTGTCTATGTATTTCTATTTTATCCCCCCTTTTACAAAACTGTGGAGCATTTTTTTGTGCCAGTCATTGTGGTAGCAGCTATGATACTCAGAATTCTATGAGCGTCAGAGCTGTTACCACTGTGGCTAAAATCCACACTACAGTTTTGTAAAAGAGGGAGGGGTTAGTTTGTGATTACATATTCCATACTAGGCGAAAGTGTTTTCTTTGTTCTGTGTATGGTTTTTTGTTAGGCTTGACTGCAGGATTGATCTGTACTAGTCTGGCTTGTTTAGTTTTACAACGGGTGTATTGATGTTGTACTGCTCACTGCATTATGTAAGATGCTGCCTTTTCCTAGGTACTCATGTGTGACGTGTGGCTTATTACAAAAAATCATGTTTTCTGTACAGATGGGGGGTGTCAAAAAATGATGGGCCCCGGGTGTCACATATGCTAGGTACGCCACTTGAAGGGTTCCTAATGGACAGTGGGGAAGGTACAAGTAAGGGAGAAGGGCTACTGGATAGGGGGAGATAAAAGTAAAGGAGAAGGGCTACTGCTAGATAGGGGGAGCAGGGAATGGGGGGGTGCTGCTGGACAGGGAGGAGGTAAAAGTAAAGGAGAAGGGCTGCTAGCACCCGTTAATGTAACGGGCTAAAAAACTAGTTCAAGAATAAAGCTGTTATTATTATTATTCTTCTAAGCAGCAGTTGGTTAGGTTTGAACTGGGCTGACGTGTGAAGGTGGTGCAAAGACAAGCAATTTTTGAAAGTTATGCCAAATTATATTAAAAAAAATTGAGACATAAAATGATTTCTATTGAACTGGAAAGAAAATATAAAGATGTACATAAAATATACATATTAAAACAGAATACAGTACAGTGATATGAAAAAGTTTTAATCCCCCTCCAATCTGATTTCCCTTATTATTGCAATATGTAACATTGTACTACAACCATAAAATAATTTACTGAGCAATGTTTTTGGTAGGTTGCCAAAGGACCACCAGGCTTCAGTTCCACTAGCCTTTAGTTTGCTTATTACCAAACATGGTTAGAGCAGCCAGCCGAGAACTAGGGAAACCAGGACTCAAATCCCACTGATGTTGCTTGAGAAACTTAAAAATTATAAGCCCTCCAGGGACATGAAAAATACCCATTGTTCTTGAATGTAACTTGCCTTGTGCCATTACTGTATAGTGTGTGAACTTAATGCAAAACACCACAAATATTACTCAGGACCTTCAGAGTAATTCTAACATACCATAATAGCAGTAACTTCCACAAGCCACACAAACACCTACCTAGGAAAAGACAGTACTAAAAACACTGCAGTGACTACTAGAACATCAATAAAATTATTGGAAAATTAAACAAAGCAAATTAAAACAAACCAATCATGCAATCAATGGTAATAGAAAACTATGGGCTCCTTTTACTAAGCTGCGTTTAGCGTTTTTAGCGCTCGCAGCATTTTAGCTCACCACCCTCTTAAACTTCCAATCAGGCTTCAGGAAACATCACAGCACAGAAACAGTGCTACTAGACATCATGGACGACGGCTGGAAAATTCTGGAAGGAAATGACGCCTTGTGAGTACTCCTAGATCTAAGTGCTGCTTTTGACACTATCGATCACTCTCTTCTCCTGTCCAGGCTAAATAATATTGGAATACAGGATGTTGTCCTAGGATGGTTCTCGTCCTTCCTAAACGAAAGATCACAGAGCTGATTGTTGAATTGAGGCCTGAGAAGGTTACTTGTGAGAATAAAGGCTATTGTCACTATGGGGCAGGGGGAAGGGAGGGAGGCTTGGGGGAAGTTTAACTGAGTTTTTTTGAATCAGTGTACTGTATGTAAATATACCGGTGAGGTTAGTGTAAGCAACATCACCAACTCCCAGGAAGTGCTGCCTGGACTGAGGTTGGAGGAAAGAGAGATGAAATTGGGAGAAAAGTGATGAAAACAAAAGTTTTGACAACTGTAATGTTTGGGAAGCCTAGTTTTTACAAGTGGCTTGTTTCGATTGGTTGTGATTCTAGTTTGTAATGTACTTATATTATCTGTGTTTTAAATTTGGTACATCAGTTATATTTCTCAGAGTATTACAAGTGTCTTTCAGTGGTATCCAGCTGAGCTTGTGTACATGTGTGTATTAAGGATAAAAGTAATCTGAAAATAACGTTGAACTTGTCATTTATAGACCTAGTTCCTGTTCATGGTAGTGTTTGAAACTGGAAGGATAAAATGAAAATCTGAAAGTAATTAGATATATACAGGAGATTCAGACTGAGGGCAATTAGGGCTTTGATAAGTACTCGGCATGTTATATGCTGATACTCTTGGATGTTCCATAGTACTCCAATATTATTATACTGCTGTGAAACCTACAGATATTGGTTCAACCCCTTTGAGCAAGTCAATTAAACTCCTTGTGACCAGAGCCTAAAACATTGCTGAAATAAGGAGACCATGTAATGATAGAAACATAGAAACATGATGGCAGATAAAGGCCAAATGGCCCATCTAGTCTGCCCATCTGCAGTAATCATTATCTCTTTCTCCGAAAGATCCCGCATGCCTATCCCAGACCCTCTTGAATTCAGACACAGTCTCTGTTTCCACCACCTCTTCTGGGAGATTGTTCCATGCATTTACCACCCTTTCTGTAAAAAAGTATTTCCTCAGATTACTCCTATCACCTCTTAACATCATCCTATGCCCTCTCATTGCAGAGTTTCCTTTCAAATGAAAGAGACTCAACTCATGCGCATTTACATTACGTAGGTATTTAAATGTCTCTATCATGTCTCCCTTCTCCTGCCTTTCCTCCAGAGTATAGAGATTGAGATCTTTAAGTCTGTCCCCATATGTCTTATCACGAAGACCACACACCATTTTAGTAGTCTTCCTCTGGACTGACTCCATCCTTTTTATATCTTTTTGATGTGATTACCATACACATTACCATCATGTTGAGCGCTAAATGCAAATAATAATTATGACTTTGTGATCTTGGGATAGAATTTTCCTTTATTCTGTTTGTCAAGCTCTGACATTCTCAAATTCATTTCAGAGTTTAAGGGAAGGGCTGGCACAACCTGCATAGCTTATTCAAGCTACTGAGAAAGAGGAGTTGCCAACTCAACACACAGAACTATTTGTTTCTAACATAAAGCACAGTAGTTCACCTCTCCCTGCTTCCACTTTTCCAGTCATCGCAGGCCATCAATACATTCTGTGCCTGCCAGCTGCTCCCTAACTGAAGTGTCAGCATCAAGGGAAGTGGGCATCATTCTTGCCATCACCAGGGAATATGAATGATCAAGTCTAGGAAACACACTCATACTAAATACATTTATATAAATATAGAAACATAGAAACATGACGGCAGATAAAGGTCAAATGGCCCATCTAGTCTGCACAGCTGCAGTAATCAAAGTGGGATAGCAATACAACATGGATGAGAAGGGTTTTAGCAGCAGAACTGGAGGAAGAGAGGAGATTGATCAGAATTAGAGACAAATTACAGGTTGATAGGAAATGGGAGTTTAAAGAGTCAAAATGGGCTTGCAAGACTGAGGTAATAAGGTGGTCAGGGAATAAATAGAAAAGGGGGTCAAAAGAGAGACATCTTTTTTCCTCTGTGCCCCTACCTTGGAGGTCTTGCTCTCATCCAGGTACCAAAATTTGATATGCCGGTTTCCAGCAGTAACAAAGTAGCTACAGTCCTCTGAGAATGATACAGCTGTCACTTTACTTGATACTTTGTTGGCTGCCACCACCACATTTTTCTGCAAAATAAACCAGTCAAAGATTAGAATTGGTTGGTGTTGTAGAAGGGGCTCTATTACATGTCCAATGTTGGGCCTTGAGCTTCTGAAACATCATAGTGGAAGCAGAAAAAGTTCAGAGAAGGGTAGCAATTGATAAAGAAGATGGAACACTTCCCTTCTGAAGAGAGGCTAAACAGGTTAGGGTTCTTCAGCTTGAAGAGCAGAAAACTAAAGAAGCCTATGTTAGATGTCTATAAAGTCAGGGGGTGCGATGGAATAGAAACAGAAAATGGTTGTTTAACCTTTCAAATACCATAAAAACAAAAGGACACTCTATGAAACTAAAAATGAGAAAGTTGAAAACAATCATAAATCTTGTTTTTTACACAGCATATAATTAGGCTGTGGAATTTGTTTCTGGATATGTAAGTAGTCAATGTGAATAACTTAGATGGGTTCAAAAGAGGTATGGACAAGTTTCTGGAGGAAAGGTCCAAATATTATTAGCCAAATAGACTTGGGCGTGCTATTTTTCATCCCTGGAAATAAGCTATGAGAAAAAAAAATAACTTTCTGGAATATGCTGAGTACTTGTGATCTGGATTGGCCACAGATAGTCAGTAGCATACCTGATGGGCTGGAACCCAGGGTGGAGCACCCCCTCTTCTAGCCAGAACACCCCTCTTCTCCAAGTAGTAGGAGAGGTTGCATGGCCATCAGCTTTGTTGGTCCCCCACCCCAGAACAGGAGATTAATGTCATAGGGGGCAGGGGCCGGTGAAGCAAATGGCTGCACGCAGGTGGACCACAGCCCCGCAACTGCTTCAGCACCCCCCAACTCCCTGCACACAAGGCAGATTGCCCCTACCACTCCGTCCTTGATGAGATTTCTAGATTCAGCATAGTTTTTCTTATGTTATGTATGTTATGAAATCTGTTAACACTTATGTAGAGTTTACACATTGTAATAAGCTCCTTGCTTGAAAAGTTATCTACACCTATATTCATAGGGCCTCTAAGAATCAAGGCATCTGTCCAGTTTGAACAGAGCTCATTTGACCCAAAAGTAGTATCTATGAATATTCGTGAGAGAAGATGCAGGAGCCTTAATTGGGAGATTTTCAGTTCAGTCCTTTCTTTTGTCCAGTTTCTCTCTCCTACATCCAATTCTGATGTTTTTGTTTGTAAAATCATTACATGTTCCTTGACTGCCATACCTTCCATGCCCACACGTTAACAATCATGTCATGTTGGTAGCCAACAGAGATGATGTACTTGGCGCTGGGTGAGAATGCCACACAGGCAATACCATATTTGTGCTCCTGGAGTTCTGCCACCTGGGCACGCTCAGCAACATCCCAAACTCGTACTGCTGGCATGTGTCCACACTAGAGGAGAGAAAAAAAAGAGGAGGAGAATATATTATCTAGTGTGAGCAAGCAAACTCATATTAATGGATTATCATTTTCGTGCTGTCTTTAAAAATTACCACCTGTGTAAGCGCCCGTTATAAACTACCCTCATAAAAGCTAGAGATTTAAAATGTTTTCCCATTTAAAAAAACAAGGATTTAATTCAAAACTGATAAAATAAAGGTAAAAATAAGACTAAGAAATCATCAACTTTGAAGTTTCTGATTAATTAATTTTATTAATTTAATGTGCTTGATATACTGCAATTCGCATCAGAAATGCAGCGAAGCAGTTTACAAATAAAATAAAATCATCAAGAGAGTGAGAGTACAGAAAAAGAGGGTACAGCTAAGTGTTCCTACAGCAGTATGTTTGCTTGAATAGCCAGGTCTTCAGAAGTTGGTAGTTTTTTTTTAAAGTGTTAAGTTTTGAGTTCCAGTGGAAGAATGTTCCAGAGTTTGGGGGCAATATATGCATACATAGTTTCACAAGTTATGTCCAGCCACAAGCATAAATGTGGTGGCAACTGAAGGAGTGCCAATCGGGATGAGCGAAGGGAGTGGAAATATATGGCAAGAATAAGTTAGAGATATAAGGTTTAAAACCACTGGAGTGGGTGGTTTTAAACCTTTGTGTCTCACTAGTTCTGAACAAGTATTTATCCACCCACCTTCCTGGCCAGCATCTCTCCTCCTCTCCCCACACCTCCCAGATCCCTCCACCTAAGCGGGGTGTGGCCAGATGGGCTTCTGCGCACTTCCAAGTGCCTTCTGGCTAGGACACTAAAGTGACGGGCAGGGTCAGGAACTGATTGAGTGGAAGACTACAGAGGATAGTGGTCAATGGAGATCGCTCTGAGGAAAGGGATGTTACTAGTGGTGTGCCTCAAGGTTCTGTCTTGGGCCTGTTCTTTTTAACATTTTTATAGGGAATATTGCTGAAGGGCTCTCGGGTAAGATTTCCCTCTTTGTGGATGATACCAAAATCTGCAAGAGAGTAGATACCCTGGATAGTGTAAATAATATGAAGACAGATCTAGCGAAGCTTGAAGAATGATATGAAATTTGGCAGGTAAAATTTAATGCTAAGAAATGTAAGGTCATGCATTTGGGCTGCAAAAACCCAAAGTAACAGTACAATTTAGGGGGTGAAGAACTTATGTGCATGACAGAAGAGTGAGACTTGGGTGTGATTGTATGTGATGATCTTAAGGTGGTCAAACAGGTAGAAAAGGTGACGGCGAATGCTAGAAGAATACTAGGGTGAATAGGGAGAGTTATGGTCAGTAGGAAAAAGGAGGTATTGATGCCCCTGTATAAGACTTTGGTGAGACCTCATTTATCCTTTCAGGTTGCTTTACATATCGGTTTCCTCTTCTTAGTTCCACTACAATTTCTTGTCAACCAATGGAGTCCTTTTCCCCTATTCCAGTCATTCAAAGTTTTAAATCTAAAATCAGTGTTAAAACCTCTTTTACTCCTCGTTCCTCAAATTACATAAATATACCATTAACTTATATAAAAAATAACCCAAATTCTGTGGCCGCTAGAGAAAGCCAAATTAAGATTGGTTTAATTAATACTCGTTCCCTCAAAACCAAATTTCATCTGCTTAAAGACTTAATCAATCATAATTCATTAGATATCCTATGCATTATAGAAACTTGGTTAATTAATGGGGAAGAAGCTTATCTTTCATATGCCTGTCCTTCAGGTTATTCTTTTCTTTATAATCATCGATCTCACAAGCGAGGCGGTGGATTAGCAATTATATTTCGTAAATCTCTAGTAACTGTCACCGAGTGTTCTTCAGCTAACTCCCCTATAGAATTCCTACAATTTACTGTCAATATTAGGCCAAAGATAGACGCACTTCTTCTCTACCTGCCTCCTCCAATCACCCGAGATAATTTGACTCATTTACAAGCCTTATTGTATGACTTTGGTTCCTCCACCCAAAATCCTTTAATCCTCGGTGACTTCAATATTCACTTCGATGAGGTGAATAATCATAACACTATAGAAATACTCTCTCACATCAATCATCTGGATTTATATCCCCTTCTTAAACTCCCCACTCACCAAGCAGGTCATATTTTGGATATGGTTTTAGTTCCCAAATCAGCCACCTCTAACTATTTTCTTGGTCCCAATTTTTCAGTCCCTTGGTCTGATCATCATTTTGTCTCATTAACTTATAGCTGTCCACATTTTATGGTTTCTTCTGCTCACAAAACCTTCGTTTCAAGAGACTTGCGTAAACTTTCATTCGAATCTATAATTTCTATTTTCGACCTAGAACTGCTCAAAATTATTACAGGTTCTTTGGATGACTCCCTCGCTCTTTGAAACAGAAATGTCACATCTCTACTTGATAAATTAGCTCCACTCCAAACTAAAACTATTACCGCTCGGAAAACGCAAAATCCTTGGTTTTAGCAGAACTAAACACCATAAAAAACAACTGCGATCCTTGGAGCGCTGTTGGAGACACCAAAAAACCATAGTTAACTTAGAAAAATTTAAAGAACATTCAAGATATTATAAATCTAAAATTAACAAGGCAAAAATGGATTATTTCTCACAACTAATTGAAAAAGCTCGAAACCCTTCCACTCTTTTTTCAATTCTTAAATCAATACAACCCAATACCAAACAGTCAAATCAGACAAATACCAATTTACCAACTGCTCAAGAATTGGCAAATTTTTTCTTAGATAAAATAACCTTTATTAGGACAAAATTCAATTCACAATCTACTCCTGACCCTGCATCTGATCAACCTACCCCACTTCCATTTTCTTCTAAATGTTCTCAATTTAAGCTTCCTAGCCTGACAGAAATAGAATCCCTTATTAAAACCCTTAATACTAAAGGTTCACAAACCGAAAAAATTCCCCCCATTATTTGTAAGCAATACTTTCCTATTTTTGGTCCGTTTATCCTTGCTCTGGTGAATAAAAGTCTCCAAGAAAGTACCATGCCATTAGATTGGAAGAATTCCATTATTCATCCCATCATCAAAGATTATAGATTCAGCTCTGAGGTTCATTCGAACTACAGACCTATCGCTAACATTCCTTTTTTAGCAAAGCTAACAGAGAAGGTGGTATTTAAGCAACTTGCCGAATTTGTTGAAAAAACCAATATCTTGCATCCTAATCAAACCGGTTTTAGGCAGCATCATTCAACCGAACACTCCTTATTAGGTATGTCTACATCAATACTTTATTTTTTAGACCACCATAAGTCGGTCCTTCTTATCTCTCTTGATTTGTCATCAGCTTTTGATACCATTGATCATAGCCTTCTCATGGAAAGACTACAGTCCCTCGGAATCACAGATCAGGTCTTCTCCTGGTTTAAATCTTATTTTACTAATCGTTCCTCAGTCATAACCTTTAATAATAGTACATCAAACGCATTTTCAGCTTCATATGGTATTCCTCAAGGTTCCATTCTTTCTCCTTTATTATTTAATATTTTCTTAGCGCCACTTTTGACCCTTTGCCAATCTATCGGCTTTCATGTCTTTGCATACGCAGATGACATTCATTTTATACACCAGCTAGAATATAATAACTCTGATGAAATAGCATCTGTCAATAGGAAACTTGAGCTTGTTCATCCATGGCTAGAGACTAACCGGCTAGCCTTAAATATTGAAAAAACAAATGTTATGTTCTTCCCATGGAAGGATGACCAAAAGCTGCTTTCTCCAATTACCATCAAAGGTTCAACCCTACAATTAACAAGTAGCATCAAGATCCTAGGAGTTATTTTTGATAATAAACTCACTTACCACAAACACATTAATAGTATTGTTAGATCCACATTTTTTCGACTATGGCAAATCCGTTCAGTTTCAAAATTTCTATCCCCTAAATCCATAAATATTTTAGTTCATTCTTTGGTAATCTCGAAAATTGATTACTGTAATGCACTGTTCAAAGGTACTGCTTTAAAAGAAATCCGTCTTTTACAGATCATACAAAATGCTTCTATAAAACTTATAAAAAACGCAAAAAATTCGACCACGTTATCCGCTACTCAGGGAAGCACATTGGCTTCCTGTAGCACATCGAATAACCTACAAATTGAACTTATTAGTTTTTAAAAGCCTTCTTTGTAAGTCTCCCTCTTTTATTTACAGAGTTTTGATCCCCTATACCCCACTTAGAGCTCTTAGATCCATTGACCAACATCTTTTGACAGTCCCTTCTTTAAAAATCATAAATACACGGCGAAATTCAATCTTCTCCGTCACAGCACCTCAAACCTGGAATTTACTTCCAATCAATATTCGTGAGGAATTAGATTTGATTAAATTTAAAAGTAAGCTCAAATGTTTTCTTTTTAAAGATGCATTTGTTAGCTGATATAACCAGTACGTATGACCCGACCAAAGTTTTTTTTTTAGATCTCACAAGTACTTTTTTAGCCTTCATTTGTCTTCCTTTCCTAATGTTGTTTACCATAAATGTTTTCTTTACCTTATTTAAAATTGTATTTCTTTCCCTTCTCCTTCCCCTTACATTCCATGTTCGTCTCAAGTATTTTGTTTTCGTTTTTTATATGAAATTGTCAGTCTCCCCCTATTAACTTTTGTAATGTTTATAATATGTACATCACTTAGAATGTTGAATAAGCGATTAATCAAATATTGAATAAACTTGGAAACTTAGAATATTGTGTAGAATTCTGGAGACAGCACCTTCAAAAAGATATAAGAAGGATGGAGTCGATCCAGAGGAAAGCTACTAAAATCGTGTGTGGTCTTTGTCATAAGGCGTATGGGGACGGACTTAAAGATCTCAATCTGTATACTTTGGAGGAAAGGCGGGAGAGGGAAGTATCATAGAGGTGTTTATGTTTAAATCTTTTTTATTGAGCAGATACAGCCAGAACAAAGAGAAGGGCACAATTCAATTTTTACAATAATATCTACCCACCATGGAGGACTGTACTCCTATATCCTCCACAGCCACACCAAGGCATCATTACCCCAACCCAACCCCCCCAACTAAACCCTCATCCCCACCCCACCAGAAACAATGCACAGACTGATATCAGAACTTATACAGGTATGACATTATACAATTGAAGTCTATTCAATATACGGCTGCGACGCTCTGGAGATAGAATATTCAAATATGGAGTCCAGGTATTGACAAAGTCTCTGCTCCTTCCTTGAGAAGGATAAGCCAACTGAGATTCCCAGCCCATCAGTTCATGCAGCTTATTTCTCCAATACCAAAAGGAGGGTGGCTCAGGAGAGAGCCCACAATTCAAGATACATTTCTTCCCCAAAATAAAACATTTACTAAGATACAGTTTTTCTGCAGAAGTATACACAGAGAGCAGAGAGAAGTGAGCAAATAACATAGAAAGCGCCGAGACAGAACGGGGACTTGCAAGAGCTCCCACAAAAAGGATGCCAGGGCTCTCCAAAAACCCTGGATCCCCTCACAATGCCAGAGACCATGAAAATAAGAATTCACCTCAACAGAGCAGCACATACATAACTGAGTATTGACACAACCCATATAATAAGCTTGACTTTGGGAAACAAACTCTCAGAACTGTGTGGTAATGACATTCCCGTAGTTCAGCACTACATACCAGGCCTGCAGTGCGTTTCAACACTCCTAGCAAAAATTCCCCTCTAAAGTCTCTCCCCAAGTCATGCTGCCAGGCCTCCAAAACAGAAGGAAAAGCCCTGGGCGGACTGATATCCATAATCTGTTTATGAAAATAAGAGATCGAGACCCTGGTCTCTGAATCCGCCTCCAAGAAAGCACAGAAGCGGACATGATAGAGACGTTTAAACACCTACATGGCATAAATGAGCATGAGTAAAGTCTTTCATTTGAAAGGAAACTCTGGAATGAGAGTGCATAGGATGAAGTTAAGAGGTGATATGCTCAGGAGTAATCTAAGGAAACACTTTTGTACAGAAAGGGTGATAGATGAGTAGAACAGTCTCCCAGAAGAGGTGGTGGAGACTGTCTGAATTCAAGAAAGCATGAGATCTCTTAGAGAGAGGAAGAGATAATGGTTACTGCGAATGGGCAGACTGGATGGGCCATTTGGCCTTTATCTGCCCTTATGTTTCTCTATTTCTATTAAATGGCCTCAGTGCATTAAAACAGAACTTTCTCAATACAATTTTCAGATGTTTCAAACCCCTTTGCCTTGTCCTGCCCACCATTACCACTATCAAACCAAGTAAAAGTGGCAGTCAAGGATATTCTCAGAAGAACAGTTCTGACCATAGAGTAATGTACCTATGTGGAGTAGTAATGCAATCCATTGTGGATAATCAGTGCATTTCCCTTTTCATTATTCAAAGTCAAAAGGGGTGCATCCTTTTATAACAATTTTACAAAACGCAACATTGCCACCAACTCTGAGACAGGAATTAAGGGTCACTGTCTTTGACCACTGCCCTCCATTTTTATTAACCCTCTCCTGGGTTCACAATGAGTGACCCTGCAGTCCCCAATGCTCTCATGTTTTGTGCTCACCTCTCCAGTGACCAGGTACTTTCCATCAGGAGAGAAGGCAAGAGCTGTGATGGTTTTCCTAAAGAGAGAGAACAAAGACACAAATGCATAAAATTAGATTTTTTTAATGCCTAGTCTGTTAAGAATTCAATTGATTGACCTGCTTCAAACATAATGTCACAGGATGGCATGTGAAGAAACTAACACTGGACTCCAATCTTGAATTCAGTGCAATCCAAACCCAGTATAACCCCACCACCACTAAAAAGAATGCCAGGAAAACAACTGTTGATGGGTCAAATACTGGGAGTCCAGACTGATTGTAACCTGTCATACACAAGATCACAAAAAAAAAACCAAAAAAACCAACCCACATTGTAAAATTCTTGAATGAACATGGTTTGAGAGTTCAGCTCTAGCACAAGTTTTCTCAACAGTTTATGCACTTAAATCTTGTACAACTGCCTCACACGGAAGAGATTGCACAAGTATGGACATATTGCTATCCTCTGGGCATTGAACAGCTAGCTGAGATCCAAGACCCAACCCTCTTGAAACTTACTCTTAAATCATTCAACAGAGCAGAGCAGAGAAGAGTGGCACATTTGTTGCGAGAGAAGCTTTTTTTTTTTTTTTTTTTTTTTGAGGCTTTAACCTAAAGACCTTCAAAGAAACCTATATTTGTCAGGCATGGGCATGCACTGAAATACAGCTTGTATTTTCTATTTTGTTTTAGCATTCCTCCTCCCAACTAGCTTACTCACCATTACTAAAGTGATGGAGAGAGGGGCCCAGATTCTCAACATTTTAACTCCATCGCTAAACTGTTTACCGAGTGTTCAGCCTGCAGGCATTTTAGCGGCAGATTATAAAAATGGCTTATGTCTTTAGCGAGGTTTCTAACAGTTTCCGACACTGACATGCAAATGGGCTGTTCAACAATGAAATGAGCACTCCAGTGGATTAACAATTGCCAAGCCATTTTGTAAGAGCAGCATCAGCTATTGGCAACAAAAATCAGCGACTAGTCCAGGGGTGCCGGTATGGCGACTGTCACAGTGCTGGTACAGCACTGTTTAAATCCCCGGCATGGCAGTATCGGAGACTATTAGAAAGGCAACTGACCCCCCCCCTCCCCCCCAACAACAGCAGGAGAGATGCCCACTCTCTTCCACCACAAAAACAACTACCCCTGCAGCGGTGACCCCCCCCCCCCCACTTCCCCAGCAGTGGGAGAGATGCCCACTCTCTCCTGCCACAAACAACATTCCTCCTGCAACGGCAATCCACCCCCAGCAGCAGGAGAGATGCCCACTCTCTCCCGCCACAAACATCCCCCTTGCAGTGAGAGAGATGCCCATTCTCTCCCGCTGCCAACCCCCCTGCCTCCGGACCCCTGACAGGAGGGATGCCTAATCTCTGCAGCCAGCTGGCCCACCTCTTCAAAATGGGCCTTCCCCTTCCCAGGGTAGTGTATCCTGGGATGCACCAGGGAGAGGTCTGAAGCTCTGATTGGCCCAGGTTGTCTAAGGCCCCTCCCACAGGAAGGACCTTAAACAACCTGGGCCACTCAGAGCCTCAGGCCCCTCCCCAGATGCACCGGGAATGGGCCTAAGGCTCTGATTGGCCCGAATGCCTAACGCCCCTCCTATGGGCCTCATTTGCTCTCCTTTGGGAGGGGCCTTAAACAACATCAGCCAATCAGAGCCCCAGGCCCCTCCCCAGTGCAAGGGGGAAGGCCCATTTTGAAGAGGCAGGCCAACTGGCCATAGGAAGTAGGCATCCCTCTGATCAGCCAACTAATTCAAGGTAGGGGGAAGAGGGGTTGGGGAAGAGGGGTTGGAGGCGGGGGGTGGGGGGAGGATGTTGTATTGCAGTGGGAGTGGGCATCTCTCCCGCTGCAAGGGAGGGGGTGTTGGTTGGCAGCTGAAGAGATTATCTCTCCTGCTGTTGTGTGTTTGGTTTTTTTTTTCTTTTTGCGTTTATTCTGCGTATGTGTCCATCACTATCACCAGTGATGGGTACATGCAAATTTAGTGAGTCTTCACTACTCTTCATTAGCGTTTTTTGGAGAATGACTCGCTTTTTTTAAACTTGCTACCAGAATGGCTGCGATAGCAGCCTGTCATTTTTTAATGCAGTTTTTTAAGAATCTAGGCCAGAGTGGGGTGAGAGTTTTTATGCAGCTAATGTTCCATATTAGAAATGAAGGAGTACCCTAATGGTTAGGGCAGTGAGCCAAGAACCAGGAAATCTGGGGTTCAAATCCCACCAATACTTCATGTGCATTGGGGCAAATCTTAATTGTCTCAGGTACAAACTTAAGGCCCTGATAATGAAACAATTTAGGCTCATAAATTGGCCTCTGAATATTTACTAAGGCTGAGTGCATACATTTATACTCAGAATTTCAATAAACTCTTACATGGGTGATAACAGGGGCAGATTTAGGGAGGGGAAAAGAAATTAAGGACTCAGCACTAGGCTCAAATTCGGCTCATAATTCTAGGTGAATGAATGATGGGCCTAAATGTATATGAATGCAACCTTTCAGATGAAAATTCATCTTAATTTAGGAGCTTAAAAGTTATGCTCCTAAATCTGGCTGAAAATAAGGTACAAATTAAGGAGCCAAATTTAAGAGCTCAGGATTTTTTAAAATATTGAACCCTTATATTTTAAGCCCTATAGGGACAGGAAAATACTTTGTGTACCTGAATGTAATTTGCCTTGAGCTATTACTAAAGAATATTAATACAGAAGCGTGAGTTAAATCTAAATCTGTTCTTAAATGGACTTCAGTTATGGCAGGTTAAGACTAAAAATGCCATGAATTTATTGTTCTGGTATTCTAAATGCAAAGGGAAAGTCAAAATAACCCAATAATGAACTGTTTTTAGGATTGGCACTGGTTTGCTGCGCTTGGTTTCCTTACCTGGAGCTGTTCAGAATGTGGTGCTGCTTGTTTTTCCTGGGACTCAGCAACACAACCACACACCTGATAGGAGAAAACAGAGGAACAAAGAATAGACAGTTAGAAAATACCTTTCCAGCCCTAGATGATTTTTATCCATCTTTACAGAGCTTTCTGATCATGAACCAACCAGATCTAGAGACACTATAAACCCTAAATAGCCAGTAAGATTACAGTGAAACAGAAGAAAGTAAAAAAGTTATAGAAATGGCATGCTTGTGCCACAAGTCACTGAAGAACACTGAAACTGTTTGCCTTTATATTCAGTTTATCACATGAAAGTATATTTACGTTATAGCAAACACCCCACTACAAAAGGGGCATTACTAAGTTCTTCCCAATCAAAGACTAGGGAACTACCATAAAACCACATGGTTGTAGACAGTAAAATAGTCTCTGAGAAACATTCGTGGATATGACTTGGCCAGTTTGATTCAGACTGCACTTTTCACCCTATCTATGCTAAACAACCAGCCTTATTAATCAAGAACAACAAGCCACAATTGGAAAACAGAAAATCTGCAGAGAATAAGAAGGAATGGCCATACACTGTATATAATCTATGTTTAAGTTGAGAAATTTTGCACAAAAAATGCACTGAATAAAACAAACAAACCCGGGTCATTGTGACCCTACCTCGGCCAGCATCTCTCCCTCTCTTCCAGCTCCAGAAATCCCCACTGCGCTTCCTGTGTACAGATGCTTGCAAAAACTAGCTTCAGAGCTGCAGCAGAGATCCTCAGAGGCTACCTTTAGCCTGCTCCAGAATGCACTCTATGATTACCCCCGCCAAACAGGAAGTTGACTCACTTCCTGTTTGATGGCAATGCCGTGGAACAGGCAACAGTATGGATCAGCTAGGTATTTTTATGACTACTGAGGAAGGAAGAAGAAGAGAAGCCCTGGGCAGAAAGCACAGGTGAATACCTCTTAGAATCCCCAATATAACAGAAACAGGCCAACACAGTTAAAGACTTAAAATGGACCGGGACCTTGGCTCATTCCGGCATTGTTGCTGTGTTGATGCCTTGCTGCTCTGTGAAGGGGGGGGGACTTGTTTGTGGGGGATGGGTTCTATTGTGGTTGCTCTAACAATTTGATGACGTTCCATTTGTCCCCTTTTGGATTTATCATCCATGTTGTTTTGCATTCTTGTCTGCTGTTTCCTGTTGGTGCTTTTTTTCCTCAATAAAAAAAACTGTTTGACCTTAAAATGGATGCTGAGAGATTAAAATGGCTGAAGACACACTCTGACTAGAAGCTGTCAGCTCTGCAGAGATTGTCAGCTCTGAAAGCCACACTTCTGCTTTTTCTGAGAAGAAAAGGTCGAACAGAAGGCAAAGTTGGAAATTCTTGTGAAAAGCTACCCTCCACCCAAGTCATGATGGACAGTGGTTAAAAGCATCACAGAAACAAGGACGTGAAACTTAAGAAAACTGACCACAGAGCTAAAAGCTGTTAGGCCCAGGTGTTCAAAAGAGGAACTTGGTATATTAACAGGACATTTACAGGGAAATAGAATAGACCTACAGGAAAGGCGTGACACACAGTATCACTCAAAAATGTTAACCAATCAATAGATTAATAAGAGAGATAATGAATATGATTAACCAATAAAAATGTGAAATGTAACATGCACCAACGTGGGCCAGAGCTGTCAGAATCATATAAAAGAAAGCTTCTTGAACCATGGTTTCAGAACTCATCGGAAGTTCTCCATCAGCCTGTCCAGCCTGGTGTGTGCTCTATTACTCTGTATGCTGTGTGATTCATTCATGTAAGCTATTGCTGATTTATTATTAAATTGATATTACTCAAACCAGCATAAAGAGAGTCGAGTGGTCTGTCAATGGAAGCCGAATCAGCTGGCTCTTCACTACTCACTTATCCCTATAATTGTATATTTGTTTCTGAATTATATGTTGAAAACAGCCCTAAGGATTTTGATGAAATGGGATGAACCTATGGTTCTCATGTGCGAGAAAGGGATATAGCTATGTCTGGAGTTCAACAAAACTCTTTTTTTGGGGGGAGGGGAAGAGGGGTGTCAAATGGGGAATATTCGCAATATATTGCTTCTGGGGAAAGCAGAAAGGCAGTGACTCTATAGCTACTACTCCTGCCTCCCCCTGAAGCCCTGAAGGGAAAGGCAGGACTGAAGGTTAGTGTCTCTGTGGCTACAAATTATTATAGCTTACAGATCTTAAGCTTTCAGATAGATTTCTTGGGTCATCAGGCTGCGCAGCGGTATAAATCATTATCTGACCTTTTGAATAAAATACCAAAGAATGGTCTTCGTGACATTTGGGGCTTTGAGATAAAGCATCAGATTAATGCATCTCAATAGCCATGAATTTGGACTTGGAGGATGTCTCACTTCCGGCTCACCACATATTAGCTTTCCCACGTATTCATCATTATAGGACCCCCAGGGACCCCTGAAGATGACTTTTTGTCAAAATGCGGACCGTGTTGGGTCCTGCATCCCTAGCGGACTAGGTCCTTTAAGATTTTTATGTGGATCATTTTACTTTTATGTGGATGATTTTATTTTATTTGGATGATATTAGTATACCTTTGGAACTTTGACATTTTCAAATAAAGTCCATTTAGGAACATCGTCATTCCACAGAGTTTCTTTTGGGTTCTTTCAGGTGCTATAACATACACAGTTTCATACACAAGGCACTGACATTTTCCTGATAAAAATGACTTCACAATGGATCCCATCAGGTTCATTAGTTATATTTAAGAGAGGTTGAAGCACAGAGAGGTTGATGCGCTTGAGCAGACAAAAGCACAGGATCTGCTGTGGGTGGAGTGCTCTTCTGAATTTCAGCCTTGGGACTGCAGCTAATCTAAAAAATATTTGAGTTAACTGCAGGAATTGCATCTAGTTTCATCCAGCAGATGAATTAGACTGCGGATTAACATTGCTCCTTGAGATCACTGGTACAAATTCAACTGTACTTTGAAAATAAATACTTATGGCTTAACAGAGCATGTCTGATATGACACTATAATTGGATCACATCATCATGATACACAGGCCAGTTCTAATTGACTCAAGCTTCAATTTTATTAAAAGCAACTAAAGATAAAAGTGGATAATGTAAGTCTAATTAATTATCCATACAACCAACATGTTTTGGCACCTCAGCGACTGCCTACAGGGGCAGTTTTTCACAATTTTAAACAGTAATTCTACTTAAGGTGACCACCTATAATACCTCTATGGTTGCATGTAAGGCATTCTCAAACCCTAGACATAAAAGAGGTTCCCAGAGGCTACAAAAAGTAATATTTACTGATAAAGCAGTGTTTAATTTATTCAATTTTCTACACTTCTCCCAGGGGACTTCACAATGGTTTACATGATTTTATTCAGGTACTCAAGCATTTTTCCCTGTCCGTCCCAGTGGGCTCACAATCTGTCTAATGTACCTGGGGCAATGGGGGATTAGGTGACTTGCCTGGGTCATAAGGTACTGAGGCTGAGGTTCTAACCACTGCGGTACATTCTCAGACATAGTATGGTAAAAGAAAGCATGGCAAACATTGACAAAGATGGCAAAACATGGTTAACAAAGTAAAGTAAAACATGATAAAACATATCATGGTATGTGAGACATAGCATGGTGAGTATAGTTAGGCAAAACATAGCACAGCAAACATAATATTACAAAGCATAGTTAATTTAAACATGACATGACTTGGTTAATATAGTATGACATGACTTGACAAAAATGATAGGCAAGTGTGCATGAAGAAACATAGCATGAAAGACATGGAATGGCAAACATGGCATGAGAGATTGTAGCATGGCAGACACAGTATGGTAAATATGGTATATAATATAGTATAATAGGACAAAGATGACGAACACCACGATATAGTGTGGTAGAATGTTGTATGACAAAACATGGCACGGTCAGACTTAGGACAAAGCACATCAGCGTTTCGAGACTTGAGACAGTGGAGGGTCGAGGTCCTTTGTCATAAGGTCTAGGGAATTTGGATTGGCGCACTTTCATAGAGAGTCAGGGGAAGAGGTGAGTTTTTATAGCCTTCCTGAAGTTCAGTAGACCTTCTAATGATCTTATGCGGGTAGGTAGTTGGTTCCAGAAGCATGGTAGGTAGTGTGAGATATTTTTAAGGTGTTTTCAAGGCGGAGAGCACATCCTGAGGGTTTGTGTAATCGCTTTTCTTCTTGCAAGTGAAGCAGGCAGAAGTTTGGAGGCCATATAGGCCGTTACCATGTATTGGAAGAGTTTGTAGGCCATTACTAGGCCTTTGAATATACATTGTTTGTTGATTGGCAGTCAGTGGGCAGTGCGCAATGCTGGGGTGATCGGGTCTTGTATGTGGAGATTCTTCAGGAGTCAGATGGAGCATTTTGTACTTGTAGTCTATGAAGGCTTTTTGTAGTGAGTACATTTCTGAGTGTGATAGAGTAGTCTATACTGGAGAGAACAAAGGCATTGAGTAATTGAGAGAAGTCTGGTCCTCAGATGTATCGCCTGATTTTCCACAGTTGTCAGAGGTAGTAGAACAAGAAAGAAACTACTTGGGATATATGGTCAGAGACTGAAAGGACCACCCCTAGGCTGCATAATTTGTCTTTGGCCGTCAGGGTGGCCAATTCCCTAGACGGGCAAGTTCGGGGGTCAGCTCTCCATTTTCACTGCGTTTAGTTGCAGCTTGTTTTGGATCATCCAGCTTTTTATTTCTGAGAGGTAGTTATGTAGGTTGGAGGTTTGAACATAGCAGTAGGTAAAGTTGTATGTCATCAGCAAACAAGTGGATTTTTAAGTGGTGTTTTAATGCGATGTCTATCACCAGTCTGATACAGAGGTTACAGTTTAAGTTGTGATAAAAGTGGATTTTAGGAGGATGCTTTGAGTCCTATGGTTCAGGAATGATGAGAACCACTGGAGCACTCAATCGTCGATTCCAATAGTTGCAAGTCTGGAAAGGAGGCAGGGGTGATTGATGGTTATCAAAGGCGGCACTGATGTCTAGGAGGACCAGTAGCCCATCACTTCCTTTGCCTAGTATGCTCCAAGAGCCATAGTTATGTCTGCTAGGACTGCTTCTGTGCTATAGAATTTTCTTAAGCCAGATTGGTACGAGAAGGCATTCTGTCTGTTGACAAAGGCCTGGAATTGTTGGAGACAAGTCTGTAGTTGCTGGGTTCATTTGGATCCAGGGTCATTTTTTTTAGGATCGGCCTGATGATTTCAACTTTGCAGTACCAATCCCAATTACAGGGAGGAATTTATTAAAGGTAGGATCAATTTGACGAAGGTGTTTTTTTGTGGCAGTCAGGAGATTTGGCAGGCACAGGTTGAGGATGGATCCAGAGGATAGTAGTGTGGCAGTTGTTTTTGCTAGGTTGTCATGAGATGCCAGATCAAAGTGATTGAGGGTTTGGGTTCCGAGTTCTGGGATTTGAGGTGTCGAATCAAGATTTGCGCATATGCAATCGATTTTTTTCTTGGAAGTAGACTGAGAGGATTCCATTGTCCAGGTTGGTTTGTAGGTTTTTTTTGTTTCTTTGTGAGGCAGTTAGCAAGTTTTTTTGTCAGTGTGGTTCCTCGATCTGTTTGGAGTTTTCTGTAGGAGATTAGTATAATAAGTCTTTTTTGCATCATGGATGGATAATTTGTACTCATCTAGCTATTTTTTTTCCAGTAGGCTTTGTCTTTTTTATATTTGGATTTGCACCAGTTTCTTTCGGCTTTTCTTAGTTCTCTCTTCTTTTTCCTGAGGTCGTCCGTGAACCAGAGAGAGGAGAAGATGCGAGTGTTAGGTTTTATTTCTTGGTACTGGCATTCCACCAGAGAGAGCCTAGCTAATTTGCATAAGAACTGCAAGTGCTGCTGGGAGCTGTCCACTTACCCTGAGTGGACATTGGTGCTGAAAAGAACAGCTCCCAGCACAGACAGCTCAGAAGGCTAGGAGCTCCTTCGGGAGTTGGGTGGTCCTTGGAAGGAGGAATGTAGCCTCTGGCCTAACTCCTGGTAAGCCCTGAAGGCCACCGCTGAGCAGCTGACAGAAGACCTGGTGCAGCAGAGTATAATGGCCAGGTTGACCAATCCTGACAGGGGGAACTAGTACAGTGGAGAATGGAAGTCCAGTGGTGGGAGGATCCATGGGTAAGTGGGGACCTATATACCAGAAAGAAAGAGCTAAGAAGTAGTCAAAGGGCCTGGTAGAGCCTGGAGTCAGAAAGTGGCTCAGGCTTTACGACCAGCAGTGGGACCAGTGACGAAGAATCCAGGTGGTGGGGATCCAAGAAAGCCAGGGAGTGAGGGACTAGAGGTGGCCCCACAAGGATAGTCCTCAGTGCATACGTCTGCGATAAGACAATTGAGGGGCTGGGAGAGCCCTCAGTGCATGCAGGATAAGACTGCATGACGATGAAGTTGGAAGAGTCCAAGGCTGACGGGGAAGAACTAACAGCTGACCGGTAGAGGGACCAGCTGGGATGGTAGCAACCAGCGAAGAGACTGGTAATGGTACTAGTAGCAATCAATAGGATTCCTAGGAAGCAGCCTAGTAGACCCTGGGACTATTAGACAGAGTTCTAAGGAGCTTCTGGTGGAGGGACCGGCTGGGACGGTGGCAACCGGTGGAGGGACTGGTAAATTGTTCCGGAAGCTGCTGAAAATCTGAAGGATTTGGGTGAAGGCATGGAGAGACGGAGTCCAGGGAGGACCCATAGAGGACCAGGAGGAGCTGGGAAGACCTGGCTGTGGATTTTAATAGAATGTATGATGCATTTATATAACCCTGTATGTTGTGTTTTAACAGAGACCTGAAGAACAAAGGTGCCTGTGGGGTGGATATGTGATGGGTGATACTGCTTGGCTCGGTCACATGATCATACCTTGGTTTCTGCTAGATTTTCATACATGGTCTTGACTTGTGTGTGCTATTTTAAAGATGCTAGATGATAGTTTTCCTAGGTTAACCAAGTTAGGGTTGAGTATCTTTTTCAGTGGGTTGGTGTTCTTGGTCTGGGGTTCTGTGGCTGAGTTTGTAAAATGGAATGTGATAAGGTAGTGGTTGGATCAGGGTATGAGGGTTGGTAGTTTGGTCTTTTTGTGTGAAGACTAGGTCATGGGTATAGCCTGCTATGTGGGTGGCTGAAGTGATCTGGTGGAAGCTTAGGTCTGATGTTGTTATGAAGTCAGCTGGTGCCCCAGTGATGTTTATAAAATTGATGTCACCAAAGATGGTAATTCGTTGATGGGAGATAACTAGCTTGCTGATGACTGTTATTAGGTCATCTAAGGCATTCATGGGAGAGCTTGGGGCTCTTTAGATCAAGGCAAAGGTGTGGCTTATGGTATGACCAGTGGAGAAGGTGAGGCACTCTATGTCATTTAGTGTGATAGTGTCTATCAGTCTTGGGATGATGTTTGATTTTATACTGGCTGCTCCTCCTCCTCCTCCCTTTTAGTCTGTATGGGAGCATGCTAAGGCTTGAAAGCCGGGGGGGGGGGGGGGGGGGGGGAGATATCATACCTAGTGTGAATCCATCATTACCTTTAAGCCAGGTTTCAGTAATCAGGAATACGTCCCAATTTTTATCTGTGAGGCAGTCATTTAGTATGAGGTCTTTGTTATTTACCAATCTGGCATTTATGAGGGCAAAATATAGGGGTTTTTTGTTGTAAGGATGTATGGGGAAGTGGAGATTGATCGTAGGTTGTGGGGGCTGTATTGGAAAGATTTTTTTCTGGGGGCAGTTTCTTAAGTCACCATATCTGCCCTGGCTGATGACGACTGGGATGGCAAACCACATGATGGTTGAGATTTTTATAAGTTTAAGAAGGTAAAAGCATTTGAAGTGGTGAATTACATTTGTAATTTTGTTACCTTTAATCTGTTTATGTTGGATTTGCATGAGGAACAGGTGGAGGGTGTTGAGGATGATTGATGGGTGGGTTTATATATGTAATGTGAGCCTAGGGTTGGGTGGGATGAGGGGACGGTGAGAGGGTCTGGGGAAGAGTATGCACTGTGACTGTGGAGACTCTCTCAAAAGGTCTCCTAGAAGTTAGCATATACTTTGTCAAAGAGGCATTTCCCCAAAAGCAGAGGCTGAGATATGAAAGTTTGCTACGAGCAGGAATGGAATTACAGGTAGCAGCAGCTTTGAGATGTAGCCAGCAGGGTTCCCAGGTGTGGCTGGCTGGCTAATGTGTGTGTTTGGAGCAGGAAGGCTTTTGAGTCTGAAAGAATTAGCATGCAAAAGTAGAGAGGTGGGGTAGGAAAAAGGAGACGAAAGGCAGCACATATTAAATTTTACAACTTATCAGCTATGCATCTCAGGTGATATTTAATACTTTGTCAAAGAGGCATTTCCCCAAAAGCAAAGGCTGAGGCATGAAAGTTTGCCAAGAGCAGGAATGAAATTGCAGGTAGAACCAGCTATGAGATGTAGCCAGCAGAACTTCCAGGTTTTACCAGTAAACCTCTTAAATTATATCTGTGCAAACAGATTTACAGTTTCCACTTTTACCTATAGTCACTTTTAATAGTTATTGTATTTATTTATTGGGATTTATTAACTGCCTTTACATGAAGAGATTCACCCAAAGCAGTTTACTTTACAATACATTGAAATCAGGTACTCAAGTATTTCTCCCTATCTGTCCTGGCAGGCTCACAATCTAACTGTGGTACCTGGGAAAATGGCAAATTTAGGGGTCCTTTTACAAAGCCGTGCTAGGGCCTTAACGCGCAGAATAGCGCGTGCTAAATTGCCGCACGCACTAGCCGTTACCGCCTCCTTTTGAACAGGTGGTAGATTTCCGGCTAGCACGCGCTATAGCACACGCTAATCCGGTGCTTGCGATAAAACCGCTAGCGCGACTTTGTAAAAGGAGCCCTAAGTGACTTGCCCACAATCACATGGAGAAGGCTGGAAACGAACTCACAACATCAGAGTGCTGAGGCAGCATCTCTAACCACTAGACTACTACTTCCAGGGCCGGATTTAGATGAAAAGAGGCCCTAGGCTATTCCACTTATGAGGCCCTTTCACCTCCCATTTTTAAGTTTGTAAATTACATGAGAGATAATAAAATACATCACCCGGGGCTGAGACCGATTCCACTCCGGAGCCGGGAAAGGGGCGGGGGGGGGGGGGAGAGGAGCAGCGGGATCCGATCCGGAGCTGGAGCACGTGTGCAATTCGGATTCCCCACCCCCGGCTGAATTTTGATGAGTCGCTGGCGCAGGCGCCGTGAGGAGTGACACAGAAGCACACCTCACGCCACCAGGACTCACGATATTTCAACACTAGATGGAAAGGGCAGAGAAGGTGGACAGTGGATGCAAGAGGCAGAGAGAGGGTGGACAGTAGATGGAAGGGATAGAGAGAGAGAGAGAGAGGGAAGAGGCTGGGTGGAAGGGGCAAAGAGGACAGATGTTGCATGGAAGGGAGCGAGGACAAACACTATGAAATGCCTTGCCTGGTATCCTGCGGTTTTGTGTGGGGAGGATGAATTTTAAGAAAATGATGAAAACTCAATTATTTGCCAATGCCTTCTTCTGTTAAGGTATATTTTAGCTGATAATCGCCTTTTAGAATTTTTTTTTGACACCAATGTATGATTTAAAGTTTGATTGTATTTCTGAATTGATTGAATTTGTGCTCTATCCCTGTTTTTTATAGGGACGATTAATGATGTTGTTTAGACATGTCTGTTATATATGATAATCGTAGGTAAACCGCATAGTTGTATGCGGTATATACATTTTTAATAAATAAATAAATAAATAGAAAATGGAAATAAGATGAACCTGTTTATTGGACTAATTTTAATACAATTTTTTTTTTTAACTAATTCAGAGACCATAATTCCTTCCTCAGGTCAGGACAGGGTTAATGTAACAGCAGTATAGTTTACTGACTTGAAGAAAGAGGTTTTAATCTCAGAAAGCTAATTGAGAAATGCATTAGTCCAATAAAATGGCGGGCACTGAATTTTCTTTCTGCCATGCCACATGCCTCCTACCCAAATGCAAAATATAAATTGGTGGGCTTCCTAAAGCCCTGCTAGCTGAAGATCTCTTCCTCTAGGAAGGAAGGGTGGATTTGGTCAGAGATGTTTGGAGGTTGCATAGAAGAAAAACTGTTCACTGGCACTGATATGGTCATCTTTGTTGTTTGTTTTGAATTTAAAAATAAAAGAAATAAAGTGGAAATAAAGAAGTAAATAAGAAAATGGGTAAATAAATGGGGGCGTGGCAGGGGGGGCGTGGTGTGGCAGGGGGCTCAGTGGACTTGTGTGCCTAGGGGCCCTCGACGAATTAATCCTGCAGTGATCCCGCCTCACCCCACCCGGCTGGAAAAAATTTCTGGAGAGAACACTGCACTTGTAAAACTTTCTAAAAATCAATCTTCTCTCTGCCCATATCCTGCCAAAATTATGGTCAGAGAAGCTAAATACTCCAGTTCATAAACATAGGGATACTGTTAACCCAAATTATTAGGACTTCAACAAGTGAATGATACATTTCTTTTTCTTAACAGCAGATATTTTTTTCAGTCCTTGGAGACACTACCAGGGAAGAGAGGTAACACTGGACTGAGCTGGAGGGAAAGGCTGAAGACAGCAACGGAAGGGCAAATCAGTTACAGTTAAGGCTTTGCTGGGGCACTTAGGTGCACACAGAAGAGTTGGAAAGAATTCCATGAGTCATGCTCTGCATGATTTCTCCACTTGTTTCCCTAGCACTGCTGCCTGCTTGCTTGCCTCCCATCCCCCTGAGCAGCATGTTTTCATGGAACCCCTCCATGCCATCCTGTCTGCCTTCCATTGAACCTCCTCCCATCCCTCCTCCGATGCCAGCCTGCCTGCCTCCCTCCCTCCCATTCCCCTTCCACCTGCCTGACTCCCCCGCCACCGCCGCCGCCCCGGCACAACCGAAACCCCCATTGACCCTCCCACCGCTACAGGGCTGACAAACCCGGCAGGAGCAGCAGCGTCGCAGGCACACTAAACGCTGCTTTGAGTCTTCTACTGGCCTAATTTCCTCTGTCGCTTCCCTGATGATGTCATCAGGGAAGGGGCAGAGGAAATTAGGCCAGTAGAAGACCCGAAGCAGCGTTTAGTATGCCTGCGACGCTGCTGCTCCTGCCGGGTTTGTCAGCCTTGTAGCGGTGGGAGGGTCAACGGTGGTTCTCATTTTTAAATTTTGGTTCAGTTTCTCTCTTCCATTTAATGAATTCTTCATTCCTTTCTACTACTTCTTCCTGCTAGTCTCTGATCTCTCCCCCTCTGTCCTGGAGCGGCAGCACAACTCCTCCCAAAAGCATGCCAGGTCCTGAAAAGATCGAGGCTATGGTTCATATCACTTTACATCTATGGTCTGTGTATAAACAAACAGCTGTTGACTGTGTCTACACCTCTGAAGAATATGAGCTGGTAACATTTAAAGTCTGCACTAATCCCAGGGTTCAGAAAGGAAGGACAAATTCACACTGGAAAGAACACACGTGCTCTTTTTTTTTCTCCTTTATTTTCAAATTTTTACATAGTTACTAATATAAGTAACATAAAAAAGATAGGCAAAATCAATAATAATAAAATGTTAAGCGTGCATGCGCACTCGAAAGTCATGTTCCCTGTTCTGTCGCGACGGCACGAGTGCGCATGCGCGCTTAACATCACAGTCTCCTTTATTTCAAGCCGCTGCTAGCGACGCGCCGGAGCTGGACCCCCCCGTTGACCCTCAGTCTCCTTTTTTTCAAGCCGCTGCTAGCGATGCGTCGGAGCTGGACCCCCCGTTGACCCTCCCACCGCTACAAGGCTGACAAACCCGGCAGGAGCAGCAGCGTCGCAGGCATACTAAACGCTGCTTCGGGTCTTCTACTGGCCTAGGGAAGCGGCAGAGGAAATTAGGCCAGTAGAAGACCCGAAGCAGTGTTTAGTGTGCCTGCGACGCTGCTGCTCCTGCCGGGTTTGTCAGCCCTGTAGCGGTGGGAGGGTCAATGGGGGTTTCAGTTGTGCCGGGGCGGCAGCGGTGGCGGGGGAGTCAGGCAGGTGGAAGGGGAATGGGAGGGAGGGAGGCAGGCAGGCTGGCATCGGAGGAGGGATGGGAGGAGGTTCAATGGAAGGCAGACAGGATGGCATGGGGGGTTCCATGAAAACATGCTGCTCAGGGGGATGGGAGGCAAGCAAGCAGGCAGCAGGCATGGGGGGGGGGGTTTCAGTGGAAGGGGAATGGGAGGCAGGCAGGCTGGCATCGGAAGGGGGGTTGGGGGTTCAATGGAAGGCAGACAGCCAGGATGGCATCGGGGGGGTTCCATGGAAACATGCTGCACAGGGGAATGGGAGGCAGACTGGCATGAGGGGGGTTTGGTGGAAGGGGGATGGGAGGCAGGCAGGCAGGCTGGCATTGGAGGGGGGTGGGGGTTCAATGGAAGGCAGGCACACAGGATGGCATCGGGGGGGGGATTTCCATGGAAATATGCTGCTCAGGGGGATGGGAGGCAGGCAGGCTGGCATGGGGGGGTTTCAATGGAAGGGTTATGGGAGGCAATGGAGGGGGTGGGGGGTTTTCAATGGAAGGCAGGCTGGCATCGGAGGGGGGAAGGAAGGAGGCACTGGGGGCACTAAGGACATAGAAAGGGGCACTATGGACATAGGAAGAAGGCACAGGGAGATTCACAGACAGAAAAAATGACAAACAGGCAGCATGCAAGGAGAGAGAGACAAAGAAAAAAAATACCCAGACAGACATCTACTCTAGCACCCGTTAATGTAACGGGCTTAAAGACTAGTAAAAATATAAACATATTCGGCCTCTTTTACAAAGCTGCGCTAGTGGCTGCGCTGCGCTAATGGCCCTGAAGCCCATAGAGATTTAAAGGGCTTTGGAGCTGTTGCTGCAGGGCTTTGTAAAAGAGGCTGATTGTTGTCTACAAGCCCACATCTTGAAGAGCTACCAAAGAAAAATAAAAAAGGAAAATAAATCAAACAACGTATGTGAACAGAGAGCAAAATTATTTCTTTTCTTACCCTATTTAAACCTGTAAAGAATCACGAAGAAGCAATTTCAACTTTAACAGGGAAGCTTCCAAATGAATCGGGTCTACCAAAAAAATACGAGTTACTTCCAAGAGTAACCAGACATTAGGAGGGATACTTCAAAAAGAAAGTACCACCCTTTGCCAAAACTTTAAGCTTAAGCAAAAGGAAGGATTTTTGTTTCACTTGGGATTGTCTGAATATATCAGGGAACAACATAAATGTTTGACCATAAAAAGATAATAATTTTTCTGAAAATACATTATCATAATTAACATCTTACTCTTCACAGAAGACACTGTTACAAGCAAAGCAAAGTAGATCTCTTAGATATTGTTTCTTGTGATGACTCCACAAATTGAGTTCAATCTAGATCAGTGTTCCCAACCCTGTCCTACAGGACTACCAGCCAGTCAGGTTTTCAGGATAGTCTTAATGAATATGCATGGAACAGATTTGCATACCTTTCACTCCATTACATGCAAATCTCTCATGAATATTCATTAAGATTATCCTGAAAATCTGACTGGCTGGTGGTCCTCCAGGACAGTGTTGGGAACCACTGATCTAGATCAGATATGTCAAAATTTGGCCCGCGGGGTACTAAAATTTGGCCCGCCAAACAATTCCTGCCGTTGTTGAGATTTGGCCCACCGTTCCTTCTCTCCCTCTATCAGGAGCTGCATCGAAATCAGAGCCCTGTCGCCGCCATAGCACGTTCCCTCAGCCATGGCCCCGTACATCAGAGGAGGGGTGGGACCGAGGCAGAGGGAATGTGCTACAGCAGCGGCAGGGCTCCGATTTCGAAGTGACTTCTTTTAACATTGGTGGAGCTGCACTGCACCTGAAGGAGGGAGGGAAGGAACAGTGGTTGTGCGCTGTTAGGCCTCAGGAACCTCTCCTACCTCAGTATCTGCGCGTTGTGGATGCTCCCTCCTGTCTCAGACCACTGGGGGGAAGGTGCCTGTCTTTAATTGCCGGGACGGAGGGAGGGAAGAAGAAAGAGGGGGCCCTGGCAAGCGAGTTATCAAAAGACAACCAGAGCCTGGAACCCCAGCATGATCTGAATAATACCAGACAACAAAAAGTAGAAAAAATAAATTGTATTTTCTGTTTTGTGATTACAATATGTCAGGTTTGAAATGTGTATCCTGCCAGAACTGGTGTTAGACAGCAGGCGTGAACTAGAACCTAAAAGAGAGGAAAAATCTCTTTTTTATTTATTTTGTTTACATCACAGAGCCGGTGTGGGGTTGGAGAGGTTGTAACCCTATACTTCTACTAAGACCAAGAGGTCCTTTTATTAAGATGCGCATTTAGTGCGTGCTAAATCAGTAGGTGTACCTTAATAAAAGGACCCCTAAGTATCTTAATAAAAAATTTGGCCCACGACTTAGCCTATGTTTTAGATTTTGGCCCCTTATGCAACTGAGTTTCACACCCTGATCTAGACTATCTGGAGCACACATGCTCTTTCGTGGACTGCTTTCCTTCACTAGTCTCTGTCAGCTGTGGTCTTACAAGGAATAAGCATTTAACTGAAGCTTCTTTCTGCTTTCACACTTCTCTCTCCAGCTGACTCCCCAGTGACCTTTACAAGTCCCCGGCTACACCCATCTACACTTCCTTCTGAAAGAATCTGGAAACACTACTGCCCAAACAGGGACATAGCCTAGGAGCAACCTTATCCTGCTGACATCAGAACTGGTAAGGGATTATGGTGAAGAACAATGCCCACTACTATCTGCTCATAATGACAGACTCACCCAATTGCAGATGTGTGAAGCAGATCTGGATTTGCTGCACATGAGATAAAACCCTCCACAAAAAACATTCAACACTATTTAACCCCCCCCCACACACACACAAAAAACATACTGATAAAATAAAACAACTCAGCAGTATACATACATACAGTAAAAACTTGGATTGCAAGTAACTTGGTTTGCAAGTGTTTTGCAAGAACATTTTATTAAATTTTAACTTGATAAAAAGCAAGGTCTTGCAATACAAGTACATGCAATATACACACATCACATCATCACAATTGAGCCAATGGTTCTTCTCTCCAACGCTTTGATATACAAGTGTTTTGGATTACAAGCATGTTTTCGGAATGAATTATGCTCATAAACCAAGGTTTTACTATATACATACACACACATATATATATATATATATATATATATATACACATATACACACACACACACACATATACATACACACACACACACACAGTACTCCCCCCCAAATTCACAGAGGTTCTGTTCCAGGAACCTCCACGAATTTCAGGGTAGGCAGGAGAGGGCAGCTGGAGCGCTGGCAGGTGAAGAAAATCATTTATGGTCTGCTCTGACCACCTCTTCCTTTAGTAAAGTTGGGCTACACCAATCAGGAGCTGCTTTGACATGCAGCTCCTGATTGGTGTAGCCTGACTTTACTACAGGAAGAGGTAGTCGGAGCAGACCGCGAATGAGTGAGTCCACAATTCGCGAACCGCAAATTTGCGGGAGGAACACTGTATACACTACTCTAAAGAACCGAGTAAATGTTCTAAGCTCTTCTGGGAGGACGGGATATAAAACCTAATAAATTCATAACATACATAGGAACCAATGTAATAAGCATTGCTATTCTTTAACACAATGATTCTCTCAGGACTTTTCCCACAATAATATTTGTTACCCCATGTGGTAAGGGTTTTAGCAACATGGATAAGCCAGAAGTAAAACCACCACACTAAAAAGCATCATGGTTGGTTAAAATGTATTTATTTGATTTTTTAGCCCATCCTCCCAAAGGAGCTCAGGGAAAATGCTCGAGTCCCTGATTTGGAACCTGTTCTATCTGTCCCGGCGGACTCACATTCTAAGTGACTTGCCCAGGGTCACAAGGAGCAGCATGGAGTTTGAACCCACAACCTCAGGGTGCTGAGGCTATAGCTCTAAAAACTATAACACACTCTCCTAAAAAAAGAACCATACTAAAATTAGGATTTTTTTTTTTTTTACTCCCCACCAGTGCTGAAACTTTATTATAATCCTTGAAAAAGGAATTTATTTGGGAGGGGATCAATCAGATGTCTGGACATGTAGAAAACAACCATGATGATGACACTTGAGGACCTTTCTAGACCAGCACAAAACCAATTTCTTTTTAGATCCGTAATCCATCAAGTTGCTAGGACTTGAGCACAAGTCGATGGCAGCTAACAACAACAACAGGCCAAAGCTTGAGCGAGCGTTAAAAGGTCTTCTGAAGTGAAGTTCAGCAGTTTACCTCAGATGACTGTTCAACTAACCTGGATGAAAAAAAGCCCTGATGCTCTACTGGGCTCTGAAGCCCTTCTCCTCCCCCAAATCAAGCCCTGGTGGCCTCAGTGGATTCCAAAATGCACCAATCTTCTTTAAAAAATAAAAAAATAAATCCCTGGTTGCCAAAGAGGGCACTGAAGCTCCCTATGACCCTCTTTCACCCCTTCTCAAACACAAAGAGGTTTCGATTATTCACGGTTTTTAGCTTGCTGGCTCCTCCCCCCAACTTACATCAGCTTGCATAGAGAAATTGCTGATTCTAAGCGTTTCAGAGAAAATCGCGAATTCCCAGCACTTTCTTCACCGTGTTTTGCCTCTCCTTCAGGAACAGGCCTGGTCTCCCACCATGTTATTCGTGGTTTCACCATATTAACAATGGTTTTTAATAGAAAACAGCGAATAACATAAGAAAAAGTTATTTGCGGTTTTTCTGTACTTGCGGTTCAGTTAATCCCCTATCACAGCGAATATGGAGGGAGAAGTGTAATTGCATCCATTCACTCCTGCCTTCAAACACTGCCATATTGCAAAATGGCAGCAGCAGCCTTGGAACATGTTGCCAAGGGTTAGCCTGCCAAAAAAAGGAGCAGACGTTTATTTGACAGGTTGATCCCTGGCTACACATTCCAACATGCTGCTAGTGATCAAACATTGCCATTCTCCGAGGTCGCTACAGATGAAGAGGATGCTGTAGGCCACCTCCCTAGGACCAAATAGTACTCATTCCACATGGGGGGGAGAGAAATGATCAAGAGCCTCCCTGTCTCGGAAAGCCCTGGATCTGGAATTCTACTTGAAGGGATTGGGAAGTCTTTATTTCCATGTTAAATGGGGGATCGGCTCATGTATTGACAGGTAAAGAAAAAGAAATAAGACTTCTACCTAATGCAGAAAACCGCAGCATGTTACTGTGGCAGTATGCATTTTTGCATGCTATTAAATTTAGTGCATCAGAAACAAGTGCAGCCTATGGGGGATATGGGACTATCATAGTTTGCATAAAGTCTACAAGGGACTAAAAAACAAGGCTGACAGCCCAGACCAGAAATAGCACATGTGGTATTTTTAGCACACTGTTATAACACTTGATTTTACTATGGTACCCCAGATATTTCTAAAGAGATAAAAAAAAAAAAATCAACAACCCACCCATAAGCCACACAGATACAGCAAAAAGAGGGTCGATCCAGGCAATAAAGTTGAAACATAGCACTGACATTATGATATGTGGGGGTTGCCTGCTGAAATGGAAGGGAAAGGGTCACCTCCTATCAGGTGACCTGAGAGCACCAGAGGGACATTGGGTATCAGGAGCTGTCAACAGTGACCTGGGGTCATTCACTTTATATTCAGCTGCTGGAACTGGATACTAGTAAACAAAAACAACATTCCACTTACATCATTGCCTCTAGCAGCTGGTAAAGCTGCATCTGCTGGAGTATTTTACAGCTCATAGCTGATGTTACAGAGAACTGCAAAATGCAACAAGGTCTGCACCGCATAAAGGCTCGTTTATGAGCCACAAGAGTGCTGCACACACCTCTTATTTTCAGGTTTGACTGGCTGCATTCAAGCTGTGCAACGCCAAAGGAAAAGAAAACAACGCAACCATTTCTCAAGTAAGATGAATGAATATAACTTGTACATGTGACACAAGTGACTGCATGCCAGAAATGTACACATCCCAAGATCGCACACAACATATAAACACATTCAGGAACGAAGGTCTACAACGTCGTCTTTACATGTACATATTAATCAGTGCTTAAATAAAATTTAAGGCAACATACAGTATATCTTTTGGAGTGTCTCTCTTTACGTATTCATGTTAACTTGTGTATCTTGTTTCTCTGGTGAGACTCATCCTCACATGCAGCGCCTCACCTCCTCCTCCTAGTATCTGGTATCCAGCCCTGGTACCTCATTTATGTGGGTAGGTGAAGACACAGGAGCTGCTCCTGGCAAAAACACATTTCATCAGCCTATGACCTGCTCCAAATAAGTCAGAGGGCAGTAATAGCCTGCATAAACACTGCGTGGACATATGGAAGAAGGAAAGGAAGGTCAGACATATAGAAAAGCCATTAGGAGTTATCCAGAAAAACTTAAGGTTGGAAAAACTGTGCAAATTGAAGCTTTTCCCATGAATTTGATCATGCTTGATCAGAAAATAATTGTAAAACATTTTTAAAGCCCATCCTGGGGTTGCTCAAAGCCACCGATTACATAAAGCTCCGTTTTTCTTACAATTTGCCATTAATTTTGCTTAATGTAGCAAATTTCTTGATATTATAGCTATAACGTGTGTTTTCATACTCAGCAATGATAAAAAGCCATTTTACGTTAAAACAAAACAAAACCTAGCAGTATTTTATTAAATGAACATTCAATATCTGCACTTTATTGTGGAAAATAACAGAAATTTAACATACTTTGCTAATAGTTACACCTGTACACTTCAGTGCAATCATCTACTAATGGTGCTCTGAACACTCAAATTATTACATTCTCCCTAGCTAAGGAGGCCCTTCCAGCCCTTTGCATCAATCTAGTACAGGGGTGTCAAACTCTGGTCCGTGGGACAAATTTGGCCCACTGTTCCTTCCCTCTTTCCATCTCAGCTTCCCGGTCTCATTTTCTAAGCAGCCTGTCAAGGATCGCCGGTCAGCTGTAGCGATCCTAGAAGGTTGCCATTGCCTCAGCAGCACGTTCCCTCTGCCGCAGTCCCATACGTCAGAGGAGGGGCAGGACCGCAGCAGAGGGAACGTGCTGCAGAACCTGCTAGGTTCGCTATAGTCAACTGGTGATCCTCGGCAGGCTGCTTAGAATATGAGAATGGGAAGCCGAGATAGAGGAAGGGAAGGAACAGCGGGCCAAATCTCAAAGGTGAGACCAGGAAGAAGAAGGGGGAAACATGCAAGTCTTCAGGGGGGGGGAGGAGGGGGGCAGTGGGTCATGGTGTAGAAGTGCACGGAGGGAGGGAAGGAGGAGTCCAAACAGCCGTGCATATGCCGGACTGAGGGTGGGGGGGAGGGGAAGAAATAATGGGTCTAAAACAGAGGGGAGAGAGAGAGAGATGGTGGATAATGGGATGGAGGGAGGGAAGGAACAGAAAGGGAGAGAAGTTGGACACAAGGGATGGTATGGAGGGGGGGAGATAGTACTGGATAGCAGGGCAGTTGGGAAGAGAAAGGGAGAGATGGTAGACCCTGGGGTGGTGGGGAAGGAGGGAGAGATGCTGGATGAAAGGGTAGTTGAGAAACAGAGAGATGGTGGATCTGGGGATGGTGGGATCCATCACTGCAGCTGCAGGGAGGAGACAAAAAAAGGAAAGATGTCAGACCTCCAGGGGAGGGAAGGGAAACGGAAGGGGAGGACAGAGATGGAAGATGAATGGTTAGCATGGAGAAAGAAGAAAACAATAAATGGGCAGGAGACCCTGGCAAGTGAGTTATCAGAAGACAACCAGAGAATGATTTGAATAATGAACATGATTTGAACAATGAACAGACAACCGAAGGTAGAAAAAATAATTTTATTTTCTGTTTTGTGATTGCAATATATCAGATTTGAAATGTGTATCCTGCCAGAGCTAGTGTTATACAGCAAGCGTGAACTAGGACCTAAAAGAGAGAGGAAAAGTCTTTATTAAGATGCGCATTGTGTACCTTAATAAAAGGACCCTTAAGTATCTTAATAAAAAAATTTGGCCCACAACTTAGCCTATGTTTTAGATTTTGGCCCCTTATGTGATTGAGTTTGACACCCCTGATCTAGAATGTAAAATGACAAGTTCTCCCCAACTGATTTTAGAAGTAGGTGAGACACCCTCCGTTTAGGCTATAAACGGAATAAAAATATTAAAATAAATATATGCATCTAGCAGCTTTAACTCTATGTTAACCATAAAGCAAAATGTTGGGAATATCCCTAACTGTTCATTCATATTTACTATATTGTATATTTAACTTCTACACAGTATCTCAAAGCAACTTACAATAGTACTATAATACAATAACACAGCAGTAGTAACATAGTAAATGACGGCAGATAAAGTACCCGTGTAGTCCATTCAGTCTGCCCAACAGACACAATCATTCTCAAGCCAACAAACCAGTAATTATTCATTTTACTTGCTAAGTTTCAGTATAAGATATCCCCCCCAAAAACAGGTAAGATCTGTACTCAATTTGAATGTGGTATAAAATACTTATAATTGCTCTTGATCCTTTTTGCTGCATATGGGACACAGACCATAGAAGTCTGTTTGGCATCAGCAAATTTAATTATCTCACTACACCGCCACATGGCTGGAGTTGCCATAACAGCTAACTTCAGCCCCCTCCCCCTGATCTGTCTTGCCAAATAGGGGACACAGACCGTAGAAGTTCGTCTGGCATCATCATCCTTCCCTGCAGCTGGCACTCCTGCGCACCATAAAGATATAGTTTTTTTTATCTGTGGAGTTTTGTGTCGAAACTATCCTCTGTTTAGGGATACTTTGTGCTTATCCCATGCATTTTTTAACTCCATCACTGTTTTTGAATCCACAACCTCCAGAGGGAGGGGAGGGCATTCCAGGCATCCACTACCCTCTCTGTGAAGAAGTATTTCCTGACATTCCTCCTAAGTCTACCACTCCGCAACCTCATATTATGTTCTCTAGTTTTACTGCTTCTCCATCTCTGAAACAGATTTGTTTGTAGATTAATTCCCTTCAATTATTTAAACGTCAGTATCACATCTCCTCTATCCCTTCAAGCCTCTTCTCATATGTCTCTTGGCTTAATCCCGATATCATTTTCATCTCCTTCCTGTGGACCGCTTCAAGTCTTCTTATAGCCTTAGCAAGTACGGCCTCCAGAAATGAACGCAGTATTCCAAGTGAGGCCTCACCAATGACTTGTACAGGGACATCAACACTTATGCTGGAAATTCCTCTCTCTATGCAGACTAGCATTCTTCTGGCAATGGCCACCATTTTGTCACATTGTTTCACATCCTTAAGATCCTCAGACACCATCATGCCAAGGTCCCTCTCCCTGTCTGTACATATCAGCTTCTCACCCCCAAGTGTATACAGCTCTTTTAGACCAATGGTCCATTTAGTCCAGCATCCTGTCTTCGTGGAGGCCAATCCAAATCACAAGTACCAGGCAAACCCCCAAATAGTAGCAGCATTTCATGCTACCGACCCATGTCTATGGACTTTTCCTTCAGAAACTTATCCAAATCTTTTTTAAAACCAGCTACATTAACTGTTCTTACCACATCCTCTGGCAATACATTCCAGCTTAATTATTCTCCGAGTGAAAAAAATATTTCCTCCTATTGGTTTTAAAAGTATTACTCTAACTTCATTGAGTGTCCCCTAGTCTTTGTAAATCCTGATGCAGTAAAAACTCAATCCACTTGTACCCCATTCTAAACCACTCAGAATTTTATAGACTTAGGAACATAAGAAAAGCCTTACTGGGTCAGACCAATGGTCCATTAGGCTCAGTAGCCCATTCTCACAGTGGCCAATCCTGGCCAAACCCAAGAAGTAGCAACATTCCATACTATCGAGCCAGGGCAAACAGTGGCTTCCCCCATGTCTTTCTTAACAACAGACTATGGACTTTTCCTCCAGGAAATTGTCCAAACCCTTCTTAAAACCAGCTACGCTAACCGCTCTTACCATAATCTTTGGCAAAACGAGTTCCAGAGCTTAACTATTCTCTGAGTGAAAAAAATTTTTCTCCTATTGGTTTTAAAAGTATTTCCCTGTAACTTCATTGAGTGTCCCCTAGTCTTTGTAATTTCTGATGGAGTGAAAAATCGATCCATTTGTACCCGTTCTACTCCACTCAGGATTTTGTAGACTTCAATCATATCTCCCCTTCTTTGTATTCAATTTTAATTGCCAAGACATTAGACCATTCTTCCAACGTTCACAGATATCTTCTCATGCTTTCTATTCCCTCCGGTGTATCTACTCTGTTGCAAATTTTCGTGTCATCTGCAAAAAGACACACTTTTCCTTCTAATCCTTCAGAAATATCACACACAAATATCGAATACTAATATATACAAATATATGGAATACTATTTCTTTCAATAATCATAAATCACTGCATTCCATGGTCCCAGATTATCTTAGCTCTTTAACAATTCCTTATTTTCCGGCACGTATGCTCAGATCAATGCAGGATAATAGGCTGGTTCTCCCGACAATAAACAGAACAAAATGGGAATCAATTTAGCACCCAGCCTTTGGAATGGACTTCCAAAAAAATATTAGGGCTTTGATAAATATTAAAGCTTTCAAAACACTTCTCAAAATGTCAACTAGCATTTGGATGAGACTCCCTAACAGTAGATGTTCCTTTTTTATTTTAACACACAAAATTAATCTATGTTAAAGATTTGGCGGTATATCAAATTTTAATAAACAAACCAATACATATAGCATTCTATCCTACAAAAATAAACCCTCACTGACTCCTTTCAGCCTAACTCCCCCAATCCATTTCAGGCCCCCCTATAAATCACCACCCACCACAGCCATACCTTCACTTGCTTGTGATACTGCTAATAACTCGACACTTGCCAAACTGTCTCGAGTAGCTTATTCTAAAAAAACCAGACACCATCTCTGACATTTAACATCCCTCTTCCTACATTTTTGGGCCCTAGGCACATGCTTTGATCCAGCTCTGCACCAAAGGCCTTTTCCTAAACCTAGGCCTATATTAAAATCATAAAACCTATCAGTGTATTTAGAATGTCATAAAGAATGTATTACCCTGTAGTCTAAAGGAAATAATTATGAAGGTCACAAGTTCAGAAGTAATGGACATTAAATTGCTCTGTTTCTATAACCCCTGGTGAATAGCAGTTTAGTTACCCTTACTTTACCAGTGACCACAAGGATAATTACTTGTATAAAGAGGGAAGGATGCTTTTCTCTATATAAACCAGCTGAGTCCTGAATTAGTCTCAAATCAATTATCTAAATTAGGATCTAGTGGAAAATACCGTCTCCTCTCCTAAGGAGAACATATTATCCAATCCATATGCTACTAAGTCTCAAATCAATGTCAAGAAAGGACATTGAACTTTACTCAGCCCTAGATTTCTTGCCAAGTATTCTCATTTTCACCATTTCCTATTGGTCGATATAGACCAAGTTATTGTCAGAGTTAAGTAGGCAGTGGTTTGTACTTTGTCCTTTTGATACTGTGAATAAGAAAGGAGGGAAACAGAAAGGAGAATATCTGCCTCACATGTGCAGAACAGATGTGTTGGCAGGAAAATGGAAGGCAGTCATTGTTGAATCACTCTTCTCTAAAGTGGTGCCGAGCACCATCCACTTCTAGTTTGCTGACTAAATTGTCCATCACACTCCAGAGAGCAGAAGCAGAAGGGTTACCCACCCGATAGTTCAACACTTAACAATGACATAATGGAAAGGGCAAGATCTAAGATGCAGGCAAAGAAGAAAAATCAGAAGAATAGCTTCTCTGAGATGGATATATCTCAGAGACACACATTACACAGATGATTCCTAGACAAGATCAGAAAAATAATAGCAGGGGGAGGGAGTAGGTTGGGGAAAGACACAAAAGACAGCATTAAGAGAAGGTTAGAAAAGGAAAAATTATATCTTACCTGGTAATTTTCTTTCCCTTAGTCATAGCAGACTAATCCAGATGTATGGGTTAAGTCCATCCACCAACAGGCAGAGAAAGAGAGCACTAATCTGTGAACTGTAATAAAGGATGGCACCCAGGGCCTAATTCTCTAAAGTTACCGTGCATTTAACGATAGTGTTAAACAGAGCAAGTTGTTCCATCCACGCTCTTCCCCAGTTAACCAACAAGAGCCTTATATCGCCATGACTGGCTGCCTCAGGGATGGTTAGCTGGGGAAGTGCATGGATGGAACAACTTGCTCTGTTGAGAGATTTGCAGTGATACCATCTTGTTTCCACATCACTCAGCTAAGTAGAAGTATTTCTCCCTTTTTATGCCCTGTGCAGAGTAGCGGGTTGTATCCCGATTTGAGAGTAACTTAATTAATGTGGAGTTTTCTGTGCCAATGAAGAAATAATGAGTATCAGCTTATAATCCTATGAGATTGCTGTTACAGTTTTCAGTATGAGGCTTTCTCCACAATTTATAAATATTAAAAAATAATAATAATAGTTCTTTCAGTCTGGATGAGTCCTGCCACTGGCTGGTAACATTATTTATTCTATATTTATTTAATTTAAATGTCTCTATCATATCTCCCCTCTCAAGTATACAGATTGAGATCTTTAAGTCTGTCCCCATACGCCTTATCACGAAGACCACATACCATTTTAGTAGCCTTCTTCTGGACCGACTCCATCCTTTTTATAACTTTTTGAAGGTGTAGCCTCTAGAATTTTACACAATATTCTAAATGGAGGTCTCACAATATTTTAAATGCATGTATTTAACTACCTGATTATCAAAACGGCTCCCCATGGGTTTTTCTGTGCGTTCTAGCAGCCTCTGATTATACTATGCAAATGTAATACAATGAGGTCATTATACTACAGTTTTAATATTAATGAGGTCATTAATATTAAAATAACCTCTCCAGACAATTCTCCGAAAGAAATACCCCTCCATTTATGAGGAATCGGGGCTGATATTTACCAGCAGGGTCTGAGTTATCGTAGTCCTACTTTCCTGTCAATGCCTGACCGCTGATTGGCTCATACATTGACAGGATAATAAAGCAGCTCAGACCCACCACCAAAAATGGCCCCAATTCCTCCTAAATGGAGCCTAAAACAAGCCTGGTGGTCTAGTGCCCTCCCCCAATGATGCCTCCCCAATCCCATATTGAAGATTCCCCAGACAACCCCCACCACAACACCAAGCCTAGTAGTCTAGTGTGTCCCCCCCACCATTTCCACCCTCCCAATCCCATAAGGAAAATCCCCCCCTAACCCCCACCACCACCACACCAAGTTTGGTTGTCTCATGTAAACCATTCTGAGCTCCCCTGGAAGAACGGTATAGAAAATTGAATGAATGAATAAATAAATAAATAAATAAATAGTGGGCCACTCCCCCCCCACCCCGGACACTCTTATGATACACCCGGTACTTTTTTTTAGAAGACCAGCAGGAGGGACGCTCACTCCTGTTGGCAGGTCTGCCTCTTCAAAATGGTGGGTCTTCCCCATTCTGGTGCATCCTGGAATGCACCAAGGAAGAGCCTAAGGTCCTGACTAGCCGAGGCACCTAAGGCTCCTCTCCCTAGTGGTCTTGGGAGGGGCCTTTGGCATCTGGGCCAATCAAGGCCTTAGGCTCCTTCCCGGTGCACCCAGGAATGTACTGGGAGGGGCCTAAGACTCCGATTGGTCCAGGCCCTTAGGTAGGAGGGGGTGGCATACTTCCTGCCAATATTTCAGAAAACAAAAGTACCCAAATGTCAGGGGTGTGGGGAGGGGTCTTCCAACATCGGGGTTTTTTTTTTTTTTTTTTTTTTTAAATAGGCACAGCTCTTGTGTATGTGCTATGCACATACAACAGCTGCACCCATTCAAAAAAGTAGCCCCCTGCTCTCTCTGCTTGCCAGTTCAGGCAGGGAGAGCAGGGGGCTGCTTTTTTTTTTTTTTTTTTGCAGGCAGGCAGGAGAAGGATCTGTACTAGCTATTTTTCTTCTAAGCAAGTGCCAGGCATAGTTCCTTCCCTCTTTACTGGCAATTTTCTGCACATATAGCATGCATATAATTTGCATGTTATTCTGCCGAGAATCCCCCATAAAACAAAAATCACTCCCATCACTGTATTTTTTTACCATGGTGTTGGGGCTTAGAGAATCTGCTTCTCAGTTTCTCTAACAAAGCAAAAGGAGCTAACAAAAAGATCAGGACTCCCTCTTCACCCAAAAAATTGAGAAGCCAGCAGAAACAATTAGCTAAATGTAAAAAAAAAATCTGCAACTATGTACAAATGCACAGAGTCAGAAGACGCTCAAATGCAGTAGGGCAGGGCTTTAGATTTTTTTGCTGTGACTAAGGAAAAGAAAATTACCAGGTAAGACATAATTTTTACTTCCCCGTCATTAGCAGCAGATGAATCCAGACGCATGAGATGTAGCAAAGCAGTCCTCAACCTGGGTGGGAATTGGCCACTGCTGCAGAAATAACCAATACCCCAAAATATGCTTCCACCCATGGTACCACACCCACTTGGCAATGCCTAGCAAATGTATGCAGAGGCAACCATGTAGCTGACCGACAAATTTCCTCCCACAAAAGCAGTACGGGACTCAGCCCAGGGTGTCTCCAACACCCAAGTACCGTATTTTCACACATATAATGCGCGCGTTATATGTGTTTTTACAAACCGTGCATAACCTTGCGCGGTATACGCGTGAGCGCACTATATAAAATTTTTTTTTACATAGTTCCCCCCCCCGACGTCCGATTCACCCCCCTCCGCAGGACCGCACGCACCCGCACCCCCACCCCGAAGGACCGCTCGCACGCACTCCTACCCGCACCCGCACCCCCACCCTGAAGGACCACTCGCACCCCCACAGCCTCCCGACCCCCCCCCCATCATGTAGAAGCTCCTACCGGTGTCCTGCTGCTTCTTCTTGGCGGTCCCGGCCCTTCTGTGAGCCCTGCGCCTGCTGCTTCCTCTTCCGGCGGTTCACACTTTCTCTAACGTCAAGCCCTCTTGCCCCGCCGACTCCCCGACACGATCGGGGCAAGAGGGAGCTCAAGCTCTCTTGCCCCAGTCAACCGCGGCACCCCCGACATGATCAGGGCAAGAGGGTGCTCAAGCCCTCTTGCCCCTGCCAACGGCGGCACCCCCGACACGATCGGGGCAAAAGGGAGCCCAAGCCCTCTTGCCCCGCCGAATCCCCAACTCCCCGACAATATCGGGCCAGGAGGGAGCCCAAACCCTCCTAGCCACGGCGACCCCCTACCCCCACCCCGCACTATATTATGGGCAGGAGGGATCCCAGGCCCTCCTGCCCTCGACGCAAACCCCCCCCCCCAACGACCGCCCCCCAAAGAACCTCCGACCGCCCCCCCAGCCGAACCGCGACCCCCTGGCCGACCCCCACGACACCCCCACCCCCCTTCCCCGTACCTTTGTGTAGTTGGCCGGACAGACGGGAGCCAAACCCGCCTGACCGGCAGGCAGCCAACGACGGAATGAGGCCGGATTGGCCCATCCGTCCCAAAGCTCCGCCTACTGGTGGAGCCTAAGGCGCCTGGGCCAATCAGAATAGGCCCGGGAGCCTTAGGTCCCTCCTGGGGGCGGGCACATGGTCGGTCGAAGGTTCTTGGGGGGGCGGTCATTGGGGGGAGGGGGTTTGCGTGGAGGGCAGGAGGGCCTGGGATCCCTCCTGCCGTAATGTAGTGCGGGGTGGGGGTAGGGGTCGCTGTGGCCAGGAGGGTTTGGGCTCCCTCCTGGCCCGATATTGTCGGGGAGTTGGGGAGTCGGCGGGGCAAGAGGGCTTGGGCTCCCTTTTGCCCCGATCGTGTCGGGGGGGGGGGCAAGAGGGCTTGAGCTCCCTCTTGCCCCGATCGTGTCGGGGGTGCCGCGGTTGGCTGGGGCAAGAGGGCTTGAGCTCCCTCTTGCCCCGATCGTGTTGGGGGTGCTGCGGTTGGCTGGGGCAAGAGGGCTTGAGCTCCCTCTTGCCCCGATCGTGTCGGGGAGTTGGGGAGTCGGCGGGGCAAGAGGGCTTGGACTCCCTTTTGCCCAATCGTGTCGGGGGGGGGGCAAGAGGGCTTGAGCTCCATCTTGCCCCGATCGTGTCGGGGGTGCCGCGGTTGGCTGGGGCAAGAGGGCTTGAGCTCCCTCTTGCCCCGATCATGTCGGGGGTGCCGCGGTTGGCTGGGGCAAGAGGGCTTGAGCTCCCTCTTGCCTCGATCGTGTCGGGGGTGCCGCGGTTGGCTGGGGCAAGAGGGCTTGAGCTCCCTCTTGCCCTGATCATGTCGGGGAGTCGGCAGGGCAAGAGGGATTGACGTTAGAGAAAGGGCGAACTGCTGGAAGAGGAAGCAGCGCAGGCGCAGGGCTCACGGAAGGGCCGGGACCGCCAAGATAAAGCAGCAGGAGCTTCTACATGATGGGGGGGGGTCAGGAGGATGTGGGGGTGCGAGCGGTCCTTCAGGGTGGGGGTGCGGGTGGGAGTGCGTGCGAGCGGTCCTTCGGGGTGGGGGTGCGAGCGGTCCTGCGGGGGGGGGGGTGAATCGGACGTCGGGGGGGGCATCAGGCTTTCAGGGTGGGGACAGGACTTCAAGGGGGAGAGGAGAGTCGGGGCGGGCGAAAGGAGAGTCGGGGTGGCCAGAGGAGAGTCGGCGGGCGAAAGGAGAGTCGGGCAGCATGCGCAGTATACGGGTGTGCGCGGTATATAAAAATTTCTGTACATAAATTTGTGTTTTCCGCGCGCTATACCCGTGTGCGTGTTTTACACGGGTGCGCGTTATCTACGTGAAAATACGGTAGAATGCGCCCTCAGTGACAAAAGCGAAACCTTTCCTGTCAAAATATCCTGTCTCCTGGATTCACTGAACCACTGTTGTCTTAGAGTCCTGTTGCCAGTCCTCTAACATAGAAACATAATGGCACATAAAGGCCAAATGGCCCATCTAGTCTGCCCATCCACAGTAACCATTATCTCTTCCTCTCTCTAAGAGATCCCACGTGACTATCCCAGGCTTTATTGAATTCAGACACAGTCTCTTGTCTCCACTACCTCTTCCGGTAGATTGTTCCACGCATCTATCACCCATTCTGTAAAAATGTATTTCCTTAAATTACTCCAGATCCTATCACCTCTTAACTTCATCCTATGCCCTCTCATTCCAGAGTTTCCTTTCAAATGAAAGAGACTTGACTCAAGCGCATTTACATCACGTAGGTATTTAAACATCTCTCAAGAATGCAATTTGCAATAACAAAATATTAATTCAATAAACCAAAAAAAAACTGTTATTAGCCTAGTGGTGGAGATGCCCCATGAAAAATCATTTAAAATCGGTGGAAAAAAAGCCTCAACTTATCAACACTATACAGACGGCAAACCAATGAGTTTGTAAGCCAGTCCTGCACAGTGGTGGCTTTGGTCCTCTTTTTGAAAAATTACATTTTGAAAAGTGTAGAGTTTTTTTGCCTATGATATAGAGCAGGACTGGCTTACAAACTCATTGGGTTGCTGTCCGTATAATGTTGATAAGTTGAGGCTTTTTCTCCACCGATTTTAAATGGTTTTTCATGGGGCATCTCCACCACTAGGCTAATAACAGTTTTTTGGGGGTTATTGAATTTAAACATCTCTATCATATCTCCCCTCTCCCGCCTTTCCTCCAAAGTATACAGATTGAGATCTTTAAGTCTGTCTCCATATGCCTTATGACGAAGACCACATACCATTTTAGCAGCCTTCCTCTATCCTTTTTAAATCTTTTTGAAGGTGTGATCTCCAAAATTGTACACAATATTCAAACGAGGTCTCACTAGAATCTTATACAGGGGCATCAATACCTCCTTTTTCCTACTGGCCATACTTCTCCCTATGCACCCTAGCATCCTTTTAGCTTGTTTAATCTGTTTGGCCACCTTAACATCATCACATACAATCACACCCAAGTCTCACTCTTCTGTCATGCACATAAGTTCTTCACCCCCAAAACTATACCGTTCCCTCAGGTTTATGCAGCCCAAATGCATGACCTTCCATTTCTTAGCATTAAATTTTAGCTAGCAAATTTCAGACCATTCCTCAAGCTTTGCCAGGTCTTTCTTCATATTATTCATACCATCCTGGGTGTCTACTCTATTGCAGATTTTGGTATCATCCGCAAAGAAGCAAATCTTACCCAATAGCCCTTCAACAATATCGTTTATAAAAATGTTAAAAATAACAAGCCCAAGAATAGAACCTTGAGGCACACCACTGGTAACATCCCTTTCCTCAGAGTGATCTCCATTGATCACTACCCTCTCGTCTTCCACTCAACCAATTCTTGACCCAGCCCTCTGAAGAGAACAAGCAGGTGATCTGAATGATTAAACTCATTTGTGACCTGCAGATAGTGCAACAACGCCTTGTGAATGTCCAGGACTGTCAAAACTGTCCAGGATAGTTCTCCTTCCACAATGAGGGAAGGAACAAATTATGATTTAAAAGAAAGGCTAAAACCACTTTTAGGCAGAAATGAAGGTACCCACAACTCCAGCTTCTGTAAAATGCAGAAACAGATCATGGCAACAGAGAACACGGAGTTCAGAAATATAACCTGCAGAAGCGATGGCCACCAGAAATACCATTTTAATGGTGAGATCCTTCACTGTGTGTGTGAATATTCTGTTAAAGCTGGTTTACAAAGAATAATATAATGAAACCAAGTGTGAAAAAAATTTCTTGTGTTCATCTATTTTTATTGAATTTCAAAAACAGAAATGAAAAACATGTCAATTAAACCAGAGATAAGTAATATTAAGCACAACAAGGAGCAATTATATGCATAATGTATCAATCATCCGGTGTTCTCTTTTTTTTTTTTTTATCAAACATACTACAAAAATTGGTTATTTATCTTCTATATAGAGGCCTTTCTTGAAAACTGCTCACTTTAATACTACTAGTTGGAGAGTTTTTTAAATATTTGTTGTATTATTTTAAAAAACATCTTATACTACTTCACTATAGTAGGTTTTTTATTATGAGTCAGTTTTTGTTATTTTCATACATATCCAGGGAACGGTGGGATGGGGGGGTTGTTTTATTTTGTCCTTTGAATATTTACACTTGGGGAAGGTGGTTGGAAGGATATTATTAATCTTAATAGGGTATGAATATTGGGATATTTACATGTTTTCTGTGTTTTATTGATTAATCATTGGGGGGTAGGGGGTGGGAGAAAATGGGTGGATATGTATATTTGAGTTGAATGTGCTTTTGTTGATCAATTATATGTAATATATTTGTGTAATGCACTTTTGAAGTTTGAAAATCGAATAAAGAATTTAAAAAACCCAAAAACAAACGGTGTATGTATCTTGTGAACTGCTTAGGTTTAAGTGAGGTATAAGTTTTTAAATAAATAAAATAATGTTTGTAATTACTAACAAGAAAGTTATCCAATTACACCATATTAATAAATTTAGTTAATTATAGTTAAATTTAGTTAATTATAGTTATCTTTCTGATTATCTCATTTATAATAAATGAGATAAAAAAAGATAACTATAAACAAATGTTTAAAATAAATGTTAAAGCTAAGAATTTCCAAATTACAATTTTATGAAAAATAGCAACAATTTTTCCCCATATTTCTAATCAGAGCTGTACATTAGCACATTCACAAATCATAAGAATTAAAGTACCTGTTTATATTGAACAAGGCCAAAATAAGGTTGTTTTACTAGATCTCAATGATTTTATAGGAGTGCACAGAGAACAATGAACAAAAAAAATAGGATTTACTGAGGCACTGAAGATCTTAAACAAAATTGAGACCAAACTTCTAACCATTAGATGTCACTGTCAGATTTCAAAGAATATATTTTATATTTAAACACTGTGCCATAGTATCAAAGTACTAGGTATGGCTGTGCTTTTCTGTCACTAAGAGGCTGTACACAAAGCAACCAGTAGTAACAGAACCAGGTAGTTTGCTAAGTGTTACTGTACATAGCAACCATTAAGAAAACTATATAGTTCTAGCATAGTACAATTTACAACAAAGACAAAGAAAGATACACATAAGAGTCAGCTCAGCAGGAATAGGGATGTGGCAGCAGTAGAGAGAAAGGGAGAAGAGAATGCATGTTGGGGATATGGAGCATGCCTCATGGCATTATTTCAAATAAATGTGTGTCAGTGTCAGAGCTCAATAAGTCCCAGGTACCAGGCAATGCCCCCTCTAAGGATTGGCCGGGTGCGGGCAAACTTTTTCTCATGTGAGTGACAAGTTCTAAAAAAAAAAAAAATGTTCATGTGAGAAACAAGCTCTAAACACCAGATTTCCAAGTATTTATTTATGTGAGCAACCATGTAAAATCTGCGAGTGATTCTCCTGGAATGTATGAGCGATTGCTCATGTGCTCAGCTTAGAGGGAACACAGGTCATCATGGCAACTAGGGATTTTAGCACCCAGTTTATGACTGCTGCCAAACCAGGAATACCACCCTCCCTACACCATGCAGATCTGTGCGAGTCTGAGCACATGGTACAAGAACTTTTGCAAGAGTCCAGAACTAGAAATCAATGCATGAGTTTTTGCACTGCATGGCTCAGATTCACAAAGCCACATGGTTCAGGGAAGACTTATTTTCCTGCTCCAGCAGTGGCAGAGGAAGAAAGTCTTGCTCTGCTACCAACAGGGTGAGGATCAGCAGGGGAGAAAGGTGAGGCGAGATGGCCAATTGGCTAGGTGATGAGGAGTAGCTGCAGGTGGCTGATTTAAGAAAAAAAGAAATGATGGGAGGGAGAGGGGAGGGGGAACTAGTGGTGAGGAATAGGAGAAATTTGTGATGACAGAATAGGGGGAGAGAGACAGCACATGACTAGGTAATGACAGGGTGGGTATAAGAGAATGAGTGGAAGGGGTTTGCTAGCCTGTATCTGCAGAGGTGCATTAGACGCCTTATCTAAGCAGTTTCCTTTTCCCTTACATACAAAATGCAAAAACAGCCTTAGTAAACTGGGGTAGTAGGTGGTCTCAGAAGAGATCCTTAACCCCCACCCACACATTCCTCAACTTCAGTCAATTTCAGTGGAGATAATGGGGGTAGGAAGGAAGGTCTCGGCTATGGGCTCCTAAATTCAAAGAAAATTTATCAAGGTTTGATATACAGTATATATTTGCATGTTCACATTTTGTTGAGTCTCTCTGTCTCTGGGATGTCTGCAATTGAGAGAGTAACAGTAATAGAGGCAATTGAACAGAACCAGCTCCCTAAGAACTATGTTTCAGTGTATCAGTTTCTATACTGCAAAAGCAGGAATAGTTTCTCCCATAAATATGCACTGGACCATAATCTTTTTTGGGGGGGATATTAACTTCTCTGAAGCAAATGCATCTATTGGTTTTATAAAGGTGGTTGGTAGGATAGTGGTGTTCTTATAATGATGGAAGTTTTTAATGATAAGGTAATGACTATAAATGTGGTGATGGGGAATGGGAGGTAATGTGGTTGCCGTGTAAGTAGAAGTGTAAAAGAGTTTTACTTGGAGTGACTGACAATCTTATACAGATCAGGTAGTTAGGGAAAAATGAGTTGCATTCGACAGTATATAATTGTGGATATGTAAATGTTAGATCTAAAAGAAATAAAGATTGATATTATCCATGATTTATTATTGGATAAAGATTTAGATTTTCTGCATGTGACTGAATCTTGGGCCCTGAAGACCAATGTTGCTCTAATGAGGCAATGTTGTCCCCCCCATATTACAGATGGCATTGAATTTCAAAAAAAGGGAAGGAATTGGCCCGCAATCAACATTTTCCCAAGAGAAAAAGATTGAAAGGAACAGTTTCAATAATAATGAAACTCAATTTTGATGGGTTTGTAAGGCAAACCTCTAACCTAAACGCTATTACTCCAGTGGACATCAGATGGCATTGGGCATGTCGTGTGAAAAAGCGTGGTGGAGGTGGTGGTGTGTTTTATAAATTATTTTAGCTTTTAAATTGATTGGTGTATGTGCACGTGAAGGGGTGAATGTCTTGTGATTAAGAATGATTGTATGGTTTTGTGTGTGATTTATTCTCCTCCAGGAGTGATGAGAGAACATGGATTTCAATTTTTTTTTATTTTTAATTTGATTTGAATACTGATTTTTCTAAGCTATGTGTAGGAAATTTTAATATCTCTCACCCAAGAGGTTGGACACGAATTGCTCAGATTATGATTTATTTCAGATATTATTAGGTTTGAACATGACACTATTAGTGAAAGATAAGACTCATACAGCTGGTAATATATTGGATCTTATTTTCCTTTCCAATAAGCTGCTATCGATATTGATTATTATCAGGCTCCCTTGGACAGATCATTCTCAGATCCAGCCTAGGAGTAAGGTCTCGGTGAGACCAAGGTTTGAAGCATCTTTGTTGGCAGAGGCTTGGTTGCCTATATTACAAGCTGATGATGGTAGGATACTGCATGATGATATGGAGTTGTTGTAGCAGTCTTCTTTGCAATCTACTTTAGATGTACAGTATAATCTTGTTATAACGGACTCGCTTATAACGGAACCTCGCCTATAGTGAATGAGGTTCACTGGTCCCGGCCGAGCATCATTAAAAACATAAAAAAATCATCGGATATAGCGGACTCGCATATAACGGACTTTCGGATATAACGGACAACTATTTTGGTCCCCAGAGCCACCTATAGCTGTAGTTTTATTCGGCTATAACGGACATCAGGCTCCGCCTACAAGGCACGTGGCATGCCGGTGATATTTTTTTTCTGGGCTGCATTTTGATACTATGACAGAGCATTTTTCTTTCCAGTACAGTGTTCTGGTTTGCAATCATTTCGTGCCATGCCAATGTTTTGCTGAGTTTTGTTACTGATGTTGCTGATATGCTTGTGCAGTGACTGTTTCTCATCGATTTACGCTGTTTCAAGTTGCTCTAAATAAAGTTTTTTAAAAATGCAACTCTGGATATAATGGACTCTGGATATAACAGACCGTTTTTCCAGGTCCCTTGGAGTCCATTATACTGTAGTAGCGCCAGAGAAAACAGTATATGCAAGAGAAAATCATGGATCATTGATGTGGAGAAATAATATTCCAAATGAAGTTAAACGAGAGTTGAGAAAATCAGAGGCAATGGAGAAAATCAGGGGAGAAAGAAAATTATGATTCTTATAGTATTAAGTTACTTGAGTACAAATCCCTATGTGAGAATGTTCGAAGCAGATTCTTCCAAGATTGGATAAAAATTGTCAAAATCAAATGAGAGAATTATTTCAAACAGCTAAGATATTTAATTGACAGTGGTGATGCCCCAATAATGGGTTTTTTTATCCGATGATGGATGCATATGCCAATTACCTGGCTAACAAAATGAGTCAAAGTATTTTTTTGGATGATATTATGCATACAGATTCTACTTTTGAGACCAAACTTACTGGACTCACATGGAAGTCATTTAGACAAATAGGTGTGGAAGAAGTGAAAACAGTAATTTTGAATATTACTCCGACAAGACCGTTATTAGATTCCATAATACTTCTACTGCAGGTTTCTTTAAAATGGGATAGATTTTGTACAAACGTAAGGAAGTTCTTCTTTACCCAGAGAGTGGTGGAAATTAAAACTGGAACGCTTTTCCGGAGGCTGTTATAGGTGAAAACACTCTTCAGGGATTCAAAACAAAGTTAGACAAGATCCTGCTGAATCGGAACGTACACAGGTAGGGCTGGTCTGTTAGGGCACTGGTCTTTGACCTAGGGGCTGCCGCGGAAGCAGACTGCTGGGCACGATGGACCACTGGTCTGACCCAGCAGCGGCAATTCTTATGTTCTTAATAGAGTCAACAAATCATTTGTTTCCCTGAGGAATGCAAACAATCTACCGTCAATCCCATTTTAACAAGAAGGGACTAGATTTAGATCAGATGGCCAGCTATCGCTCCATTTCTGTTGTGCATTTCTTGGGGAAGGTGTTGGAGAAATTGGTTTTACAACACCTTGAGGAATATGTTCAATTGGTAGGATGTTTAGATCCTTTCCAATTTGGATTTCGGAAGGCACAGTGTTGAACTATTGTTTTCTTCTGTTGTTGATACTTTAAGAGAAGGACTTGATCGTCATGTTTCATACTGTGATATTACTTTGGACATCTCTGGTGCATTTGATAATGTCAACTTGGAGTTATTATTGTTGAAACTATCAAATCTTGATATTTGTGGTGAGGTACTCGCATGGTTTTCTTCCTATTTGTTGGGACAATCTTTTAGCGTTCATAAAGGTCAATTGGTTTCTGAAAGGAAGATAGTGAAAAAAGGAGTGCCTTAAGGATCTGTGCAATCTGCATTATTATTTAACATCTATATGGCTACATTAGGAAAAAATTTCGATCTTTGGGTGTAGATTACAGAATGTATGCTGATGGCATTCTGTTCTTTTTTCTATAAAAGACAATCCTCAGGAAGTTGAGTTGGATCTACATAGATACATGAGTGAAGTGAATGTTTGGATGAATGATCATGGATTGCAACTAAATGTTAGTAAGAATGAGATAATGATCTTGAGTGGCGATGATGTTGAGAAATTTCCTGAAAAAAATTTGTAATGGGAACACAATTGATGGTAAAGAGAAAGTTGACAGTCTTGGGTGTTTGTTTGGATACTTCTTTTTTTTTTTTAAATGTATTTATTGATTTTTAAATTAAATACCAAGCATACACTTGTACAGAAAGCAAATTTAGCATGAACTTTTTACATTACAATAAAGTATAAAACTTTTACACTTTCACAAAGCAACAAACCAAGAAATACAGCTTTGGCTAAGATAGCTCAAGTCCTCTATAATAGATCCAAGATGTTCCACAAAAAAGATTAAAGAAAGAAAGTATAAATCTATACATTAAAGATATGCTATACACTACAGAACTGAGATAGGAGTACATAATTTAATCTGTAGAGCTCAAGATTTATCCCCATCTAGATGAGATAATGCCAAGAAATTAGCTAAGTGTTGAGGTTCAAAGAAAACATATTTGATTGAACAGTGGCAAACATTGCACTTGCAAGGATGTCGTAAATAGAATATAGCCCCCAATGAGATGACCCCTGGTCTCAAAAGAAGAAACTCCCATTGGCATTTTTGCTTCTCTCTTGAAAGATCGAGGAACATCTGCATTTTACATCCAAGAAATTCTGTCTATTTTTAAAAAAAGTCTCAATAACCATACTTTATCAATTGAAAGAGCTACAGTTAAAATCAATGTAGCTGATGTTGCTACATCCTTATCTGACGTCTCTAAGATCTCTGAAACATTCAGTGGTTCTTGATCATTACTTTTTAGATGTTGTTGAGGTAATTTTCTATTTAGGAGGTAATACACTTGGGAAAATGGTGGTAAAGTTTCCTCTGAGATTTCTAAAATTTCAGTTAGGTATCTCCTAAGCATTTCCCTAGGAGTTACCTTTGTAAGCCTAGGAAAATGTATTAATCTCAGATTATTATTACATGCATTATTCTCATGTGTTTCTATTTTCCTTCTGAGATTCACTTTATCTTTAATTAAGGACTCTTGTAGTTGTTTAGAACAGTGTTCTTCAACCTTTTTACACCCATGGACCAGCAGAAATAAAAGAATTATTTTGTGGACCGGCAAACTACTAGGACTAAAATTTAAAAACCCAGTTTACGCCCCATCTCCGTGAGCTCGGTCCCCGCAAACCATCTGATCCCATCTGCACAAGCCGCAATTATGATTTTATATTGAACGTATTTTATTAAAGTATAAAAAGAAACAATATTCTGAACAATTATGATTTTATAAATACAAATATACAGAGCACGGACCAACAAAACCCCTGTCTCCCCTTCCCTTCACATATATCCCCTCTACTATCAAGAAAACTGAACAAGTCAAGTTATTATAGAATGCTACATAGAAATATCATGCTAACAGAATACTGCAGTCCCCAGTTATGTCTCTAGCAGGATATATATTTCAAATCTGATATATTCTAATGACAAAATAGAAATAAAATTATTTTTTTCTACCTTTTGTTGTCTCTGGTTTCTGCTTTCATCTTCTTTTCACTCTTTTCCTTCAAGCATCTGCCCGTTCCATCCAATGTCTGCCCTCTCCCCCTTCCATATGTATCTGACTTATTTCTATGCCCCTCTTCCCTGTCCATCCAGCCTGTTCCTCCTCTCCTTTTTGACATCATTCATTCCAGCTTCACTGCCTTCTTCATTTTTATCTCTCCTATACCAGATCTAGCATCTTTATCCCTCTCTCATTTCTCTGCTGACCCCTTTCCAGCATCAATGTCTCTCTACTTTCTCATTCCTCTCTCCCCTTTCCCTCATCTGATCTCTCCATTCCACCCTGACCCCCTTCCCCTCCTGTAATCTCCCTGCCAGCTGTTTCCTTCCTTTTTTCTTTCTCCCTTCCCTCCTTCCTTTTTTTCCTTCTCCCTTCCCTCCTCCCTCTGTCCAACATTAACTCTCTTCGCATCCCTTTCCCTCCTCCCCTCCCAGCAGCATCTCTCCTTCTTCTCCCTTCCCTCCTCCCTCTATCCAACATTAACTCTCTTCCCATCCCTTTCCCTCCTCCCCTCCCAGCAGCATCTCTCCTTCTTCTCCCTTCCCTCCTCCCTCTATTCAACATTAACTCTCTTCTCTTCCCATCCCTTTCCCTCCTCCCCTCCCAGCAGCATCTCTCCTTCTAACTCTCTCCAAGTCCAGTAACAGCTCTCCCTTTATCCAGCAGATTCCCTGCCTCCTACAGTGGCTGTCTCCCCTTCCAGCAGCTCTCAGTACTTGCCTGCAGGAAGTTGCCGGTAAATCACTGCCCTGGCAAGTAGGAGAGCTGGTGGGAGGGGAGGAAGTCACTGTGAAGGCTCCCCAGGATCTTGCTCGCACACGCTGACCATCTCCCTCCACCTGCACCTGAATCTGCAGCTCTCTCCGCGGCCCTCTTCAGCAACTCGGCAGGGGCGGCGATCAAGACAGGCTGCCACGTCGGGACTTTCACTCTCTGAGTCCCGCCTATTTTGTTTCAACTTCCTGTTTCCGAACAGGCGAGACTCAGAGAGGGAAGGCCCCGACGTCGGCAGCCTGTCTTAATCGCTTGAGGCTGGGAGGAACATTAGTGAGCAGGAACCGCAGTCGGCAGGAAATTTAACTGTCAAATTGATCTCGCCGGCCCTGCGCAAACCGGCACCAGTCCGCGGACTGGCGGTTGAAGAACTGTGGTTTAGAAGACACTAGCGACCTCTTTTACAAAGCTGTGCTAGCAGCTGCCACGCGGCAAGAGCCCAAAAGCCCTTTAAATCTCTATGGGCTTCGAGGCCATTAGCGCAGCACAGCTGCTAGCGCGGCTTTGTAAAAGAAGCAGTAAGTCCTGTTCAAATTTCTGTACAGAAGACTTGGAGGCAGTCACTTCTAATTTTAAATCTTTCAGCTCCTTTGAATGTTGAATCAATTTTCCTTCTATATACTGAAAATTGGGACCAATAGTCTTCCCAAAATTAGCCATCAAATCCCATAGCGACTCTAAAGTCATAAGAACTGCCAAGACGTAAATTGTTGTGAAGTGAAAAAATGCTCACCATTGTAGAAGTTCTTTGGGAGTCTACCTCGGGACTCAAGGATCTCTCATATGAAGAGAGACTGAACAAATTGCGGCTCTACTCTCTCGAGGAACGTAGGGAGAGGGGAGACATGATTGAGACATTTAAATACATCACTGGAGGTATCGAGGTGGAAGAAGATATTTTCCTTCTCCAAAGACCCTCAGCCACAAGAGGGCATCCGCTTAAACTCAGGGGCGGGAAATTTCATGGCGACACCAGAAAGTATTTCTTCACTGAAAGAGTGGTTGATCATTGGAACAAGCTTCCGATACAGGTGATCGAGGTCAACAACGTGTAAGATTTTAAGGGTAAATGGGATGCCCATGTGGGATCTCTGAGAGGGTGGAGTTAAGAATGGGTCATTTGGAGCGGGGTCTCTAGAGCAGACTTAGGGGGTGGGTCTGTGGAGTGGGCAGACTTGATGGGCTATGGCCCTTATCTGCCGTCATTTTCTATGTTTCTAAAACTGAATAAGCCCCAGGTTCTTCAGCAGGAGTTCCTTGAATAGGAGCTACTACTTCCATGCTCCCCAATGTAAAACTGCCTGCCTCTGGGGAAAGAACCTCCCCAACATCCAGGGTTTCCTCGCCCTTGGGAGAGCTGGTAATCTGAGGCTGTGGAGGTGGCACTTTCATGGCCCAAGAGGAACAGCTCCAGTCTCGCTAACACCTGGCATCCTCAGCAGGCTCGTCCGTAGTGACTCCCTGCATCCGCCGCACAAGCTCCTCGATGCTGCCGAAAGTGGGCACTCTAGTGCACCGTGAGGTGCCAGCAGCACTCCAGCCTCTCTTTTTCCGCATCAGGGTAAGTAATTATAATATCGGGCAGCACAAAAGCACCAAAAAGCAAAAATATCTGCTGGAACACAGTACGGTTCTGATGCTTCCTCCTCAGCACTTCTAGTCAGCAGCCATCTTGGATCTTCTATTTTCTGGATATTTCTCTTTCAATGGGAAAACAAATCCTTAAGGTTATTCAGGGAGGATAGGCTCAATTGCATACTCTATATAAATTAAAATTGATGCTTCCACCATGTGATTTTCGATTTGTGGTTCAAGCATTGATATTAACAAGACTGGATTATTGTAACATGCTTTATTTTTGCTTGACTATCCTTGCAACAATTGATGAACTCTGCTACAAGGTTGATTACTGGTATACCCAAGACAGAACACATCACTCCAGAACAATGACCTGTTGGGTTGGAAATAAAAATATCACTCTCAGAATATTCAGGTCCCCCTGTCAAGTCCTTCAAATATGAAGGGGATTGGATGGAAAACTCCAAAAGTTAATAGGTGATTTAACTGTAAGTATCCCTACCAGAATTCACATATTCTTCCTGAGAAAACTGAAGTTTTAGTGTGGATCAGACAAAGCCAAACATATTCCATGCATGTTCTCAATAAATATATAGCACCCCCCCAAACAATTCTCTCTATCATGGGTCTCCTCATATATGAAAAAACAGTGCTCACTGAATATAGCCTACTGTAGATGCAAAACAAAGATGACAACCATACATGCATTTTTGTGGAATTCTACCAGGGAACAGTTATGTCAGACTCCTCTTAGCCTACCCCACATTGCACTCAAACTTTGGTATCATAAGGAATTCAAATGAAAATCTTATTACAAACCCACACACAGAGAATGGCTATGCACACAAAGCCTCACTCTCTCTGTGCTGGGAGAAAGGGGGGAGGAGAGATTGAGGCCTTCTCAATTGAGAGCTGCATGGGAACAGGGTTGTCAGGGATAACCTTTAGGTCCACAAGGATTCCATGGAGATGGAAGTAGTTTCTATGGGGCTCCCAGAGTGTACCTCCCTCTGGTACCCTTTAGTAGTTCGATACTGCAGGATCTTATGGCAGTCATATTTTCACTACAGAGACTGCTGGGCAGGAGCAAAAAAAAGATCAGTGGACCACCGGGAACCTAAGGTAGACCTGCAGGGGGACCGGGAAGGAGGGAGGGAGGGACTGATGGTAGCGCCGGCTCCCCGCAACACTGGACCATAGTGGGTGCAGGATGCGGTTAGTTCGAATATAAACCGAGAACCCCATTTTTTTGCCTCAAACATCTGTTTATATTCAAGTATATATGGTATAATCTTTTCAACAATGGGGACTGTAAACCTCCCTCCTTTTCCTGATATAAAATTATAGTAAGTGTAGATGAAGAAAACTAACCAAATGCTATAGTAAACCGTAGAGTATAGCAGGCTACAGTTCCACAGAAAACAACCACAAGTACCAGCAAGTTGATAGTTATATTTGATTGTCCATTCTTAATCCCACAAAACCCTAGAATGAATTATAGACTTTAAACATCCTCCTCCTTCCAATACCCTTTCCTTTTCCTCTCCCCCCCACCAATTCATCCATAAAAACATAAACTAAGCCAGGTCAGACCAAGGCTTATCAAGCCCAGCATTTGTCTTCAAACAACGGCCAGCTTAGCTCACAAATATACCTGGCAGATCCAAAGAAGTACATTTCCCCCTCCCGATTCACAGTTTTAGGACTCATGATTTTGATTATTCGCGATTTCCTTAAACCGGAATCACCCCCACCTCCCGGACCTTACCTGGTGGTCTAGTGGTCTTTCGGGGCAGGAGCAATCTTCCCACACTCCTGCCCCATGCAGATCAGTCATCCAAAATGGCTGCCATGAGTTCCCGTCATTGTCTCGGGAACTCACGGCAGCCATTTTGGATGAGTGATCTGCATGGGGCAGGAGCATAGGAAGATCGCTCCTGCCCCAAAAGACCGCTAGATCACCAGGTAAGGTCCGAGATGCCGGGGGGAAGGCAAGCCGGGGTGGCTCTGCCCCTAACCCCCGCAAATACTGAGGGAGGAGTGTATATTTATTATAAGTCATAACCAGGGATAAGTGATGGTTTTCCTAAATCTACATGGCTAATCAATTATGGACTTTTTCTCTAAAAACTTATACAAATCACTTCTTGAATCCCTCTATGTTAGCTGCCTTGACCATATCCTCTGACAACAGATTCTACAGCTTAATTATACAGAACATAAAAATACTTTCTACAATTCATTTTCAGTGTACTGGTTACTTTCATGGACTGTCCTCTTGCTTTATTGTTATTTAAAAAGATTAAACAACCATTCCGCCCACTCATGATTTTATAAACTTCTAACATCACTTTATAAACTTCTGTAATATCCCCTCTCAGTTAGCTCTTTTACAAGCTGTCTAGCCTTAACCAGTTTACCCTCTCTTCCATTCCCTTTATAATTTTGTTACTGTTTTCTGAATCTTTTGTATTTGTGATATACTATTTTGAAATGGAGTGACAATAACTACAGACAGTACTCAATGGTTGAAGTCAGTCCCACCAGGGTAAAAACCGAAGAGGCCGAAGCCCGAGGTTGAGAAAAAGAAACAGAAATATATTTCTATTATATATTTATTTGTTTGTTTTATACAAACAAAAAAAAGTAGACTAAATTTTGAAAAAAGAAAAAATGTGAAGTGGGAAGGCAACGCCACTGAACAAAGTTCAGTCAAAACAGACTTCTTCACTCCACGGAAAATGAAGAACTGAGATACCACAAGTGAGCGTCGGGTGGGAAGGAACTCGCACATGCGCGTTGTGGGCAGTTGCAAAGTTTCTTAAAACTTATAAAGTGACAGTACACTTTTCATTCTGTTCGTACCGGGCTCCGTGGATGATGTCACCCATATGTGAGAATATGCTGCCTGCTTGTCCTAGGAAAAAAAAAGTAACACAGATCTTTTTCTTTCAAAAGATATGTACCGCCAGCTGGAAAGAAACCAGAAATCTTCAGTAAGTCAAAACTCATACTAAAAGTGAATCAGAAAACCACATAAGAATGACTGATGCTATATTAATAGGGTTCCAGGAATGTAAGGCTTTGCATCTAACAAGCAATATAACCATAGCAGGAGATGGGAGGTGCATGGGAGGCCTTCATTCCACACGGTATTATCACTATGGAGTGTTTTTTTCACTTCCAGCATTTCAAGGAATTACTTCTCCCCCCTACTGAAGGGCTCCAGTTTTCTTGTTCAGATAAATAAGCACTGTAGTTCTCTCTTATACTGATAGAACAAGATTTTCCACAGCCTTAAGAGACCTAAAGGAAGACAGAATGCAAGAGGAAAATGCAACTTTAGAGCAAGAGAGAGGAAGAATGGATGCATGCAACCATCTGAATTAGAGAATGACATGGAAACAATTTTTCCCCCGTCCCCACAGGAACTCGTTTTCCTGTCCCGGCGAGTTCTTTTCCTGTCCCATTCCAGCAAGCTTTGTCCTCTTCTGCACAAGCCTCATGCAGTAAGTGTTCAAGGCTTGTGTGGTTAAGACAGAGTTTACAGGAATGGGACAGGTAAGGGAAAACTGAGTTCCTGTGGGGACAGGTGCAAATTTGTCCCCATGTCTTTCTCTAATCTAAATATGGTCAAATATATTTTATTAAGCTCAACAAACAAAAGTACAGAGACGTTGGGGAATTCAGAAAGCAAGTTCGTATTCTGTCAATAGGAAACACAATAATAGTCAACCTCCCCTCCCAGAATTGCCCCCACATTCCCTGTTAGCTCCTACGGGGAGACCGGGAAAGAAGCAAACCAAAGATACAGTACTGGAATCCAGCAAGCTACAAAGTGAGCACAGAATAAACACAGACTACAACTCCCCCAACCACCCCCCCTCAACCCACCCCTATCCCCAGTCCTCCTTCAAGCCCGGCTCAGAATATCCATTCATGAAATATGACCAATATTTGTAAAGCAAGCAACATGTGTAGAGATTAGTCCTGAGCAACAATTCAACAGTTCAGGAGGCGGCTACCTGCCACCGGAGTCATAGTGTTCCAAAAAGGCTCCCAGGTACGTTGAAAAGTTCGTCCAAGCAGGAAAAAAAAAATCCTGCACATCTCGACATTCCCACATCAGAAGGGTGACAGCGCCAGAGTAAATAATCAGGACCCTCCACCTCCAGCCACTTGAGCAAAATACACTTGAGAACTATCACTGCAGTCCGCCTGAGAAATGCAGCAGTCCCTGGTTTTTCGAGGAGAAAAATGAAGGGGAACACCAAATAGAAACAGTGGGGGAACGTTGGATGACAACATTCCAGATACTTTCAACAAAAAGAAAGATAGCCTCCCAGAAGGACTGAATGACTTGACAGGTCCAGAACATGTGTCCAAACCAGCTTCAGGAGCAGCACAGCGGGGGCAGGCAGCAGATGCTCTGAACCCCGAAAGATGAGCTCTTTTGGGAGAAATATACATGCGCATAACTAGTTTATATTGCTGTTCCCAAAAGGTAGTATACGTATCGCACACAGAACAACATCATCAGGCAATATTACAGAAAGATCATGAGCCCAGGCGTCCCTCAAGCAGACATGGCCAAACAAGAGGGACTCATCTTTCAAGTGTCTATGATGAAATTTAAGAGGAACGGAGAGCTGGGAGCCAATGGTGAAAGCCGTGGACAATAGCTCCTGACAAGAAGCCGTCAAATGACAGGGTGACGAAGAGGCAATATAATGATGAAGTTGCTTATAAGCAAAGCCATCAATTCTAGGAAGATCAAATTCCTGACATAAGGTATCAAATGACTTAATTTTCCCGGTGTCGTCTACCAGTTGAAACAGATAATGAATCCCCCTTGCTTCCCAATGAACAAAATTTGCCCCATCCACCCCAGGTAGAAAATTCCCATTAAAACGTATAGGTAAGAAGGGAGAAATAGTAGAACTGAGAGAGTGGAATTTACAAACCCACTGCCAAACCTTCCTCAAAGGGCTATGTAAAACTGTAACAGGAAGGAGCTCAGGTTGAGCCAAAGGTACAGAATGAAAATAGGCACTAAAGTGCATCTTGGTAAAACAAGAGAGCTCCAAAGATGTATTAGTAAAATGGGCAGTATCACGAAAAAAAACCCCTTATACCAAGGCGATGCCGCCATGCGAAAAGGCAAACGAGCACGCTTACCTGCCCAAAGAAATCTCTGAACGAGACACTCCAATCGCCTCATCTTTAGAAGTCAAATAAATCGGGAGGACCTGAAAAACGTACAACCAACATGGAACAATAAGCATATTGTATAAGCTCACTCTGCCCAGGAGCGATAATGGTAGTCCCTTCCATAACTGCAGTCGAGTGACAAGAACCTGAAACAAGGGCTCCACATTCAAAGAATAGAGACGAGAGAGGTCGAGTGGAATAAAGACCCCTAAGTATTTCACCTCAGATTCTGCCCACCTAAGAGGAAAATGAGCCCTCCAAGTTGTGCGAACCGTAGGGCAAGAGGGAAGAGCGACAGATTGGTCCAAGTTAAGTGACAGGCCGGAGTAAAAACCATATTCGGAAAATAGATCCAATGCATTGGGCAAAGAAACCTCTGGGCAAATAAGAATGAGAAACATATCATCAGCGAATGCCAAAGTCTTCAAGTCTACCCCCGCTATACGGAGGTCCCTGACATCCTCAAAAGACGTAAAGTACAAAGCAAAGGTTCTAAAGAAATTAGAAAAAGGAGAGGAGAAAGAGGGCAACCTTGCCTAGTGCCCCGTAAAATAGGAAAAGAGTCCGTGCGGGTGCCATTAACCAACAAGGACGCCCGATGATTAGAATATAAGGATCGAATGGCTCGAAGAAAGAACCCCTAGAGCCCAACAAACTCAAGGGTACGAAACAAAAAGGACCAATGCACACTATTAAAGGTTTTGGAAGCATCTAAACTAATAAATAAAGCAGGGATCTGATGATGCTGACAATGGGCAAGCCCAAAAAGGACCTTCCTCACATTGCAAACCGATTGGCGGCCACAAACAAATCCAACTTGGTCTTCGTGTGTTATCATAGGAACATGAGGGGCCAAACGGTCGGCCAGCATGTGAGAAAGAAGCTTAAGATCAACGTTTATCAGGTAGATCGGGCGATAAGATCCCGGATCATCCGCCCCCTTACCCGGTTTTAACAGCAATGTGATAAGTGCCTCATTAGCATAGCGGGGAAAGGAGCCACGGTCAACAGCAGTAGGGGGAGAGAAGTTTATAGAACTCGCCAGAAAAACTATCCGGGCTGGGGCCTTCCCAGTGCGCAAGGTCTTAATGATTGCAATTCACTGGCCTGAAACGGATGATTAAGAGTGATGTTTATGATATACTGCCCACCACTGGTAACGAGAATGAAGCAGAGAGTTGAGAGCTCCCTGAGTAGATAAATAGCGCTCCTGAGAGGATTCCAAAGGAGCAGTAAAGAAAGCCTTCTTAGCCGTTCGTAAGGCCCGCTCCAAGGTAAGAATACCATGATGAATAATTTCGAGCACAAAGAAAAGAAATTATGTGACCCCAAAGCACCGACTTGGCTGCTTCTCAGAACAAAACCGGATCATCTTGATGTTGTGCATTGTTAGTCACATAATCATCCCACTGAGCCTGGAGAAAACTCAACATCATGCTCAAGATAAAAGGGGAAGTGCCAAGAAGAGCGAAGGTACACCTTATCCAAGTGAATATCAAGCCAAATCGGGGTATGGTCAGATATACTAAGTAGACCAATCTCCGCCCGTACAACCGAGGAAAACAAATCCGGAGACACAAAAATATATCAATCCTAGACCAGGTATTGTGGGCACGAGAAAGGAGTAAAATCCCGGACCCTCAGGATGTAAGAGACGCCAAGGATCCACCACTGACATGGTGTCACAAAAATCAGCAAGAAGGCGTCCTTTAGCTCTTAATGGTGTAACAACCGGACCTGACTTATCGCAGTCCAGGTCACAAACCAAATTAAAATCACCTACCAAGAGGAGAGGATCACCAGAATATCAGGAGCGTAAGCAAACTAACTATTGTAGGAAAGAAGATTCAGACGAGTTCGGTCCATAGATGACCAACAGCAAATAGCTCCAGTCCACCAAAGACTGACACAAAAGAAGGTAACGACCATCTAAGGATTTATCCACAATTTGTACGCCAATCGGTGAAGATTTACAGATCAGCACCGCGATACCCCTATGACGCCCTGACGAAGATGCAAAATAAACTTTCCCCACCCATGACCTACGCAACTTGAGATGTTCAGCATCCATCAAACGGGTTTCTTGTAGACACACAATGTTGGAATGATACCGTTGTAAAGCAGACAAAATTTTAGAGTGCTTGATCGGTGAAGTAATGCCCCCTACATTCCAAGAAGTTAGTCTATAAGGGGTACTCATCTACAAAGAAGTAAAAGAAAAAAGCAGAGAAAAAAGAAAAGTTCTAAGAAGAACCCCAGGAGTTCAGCCTCCCCCAGGGCTACAAGTATCTAAACATGTACAGTGTTGCATCTTCCAATGTAGGAGTACAAGAATCCAACAAACAGCAAGTAATAAAGACCTCAAACCCAACCCAACTTCCCTTCCCACCCAAACTGTCCCTCCCTCACCAACCAAACCTACAATACTCATTCCACCCCACCGTAGCAGACTGGAACGATGGAGTCACGTTTAGATGTAACAGGGCCTCAGACCCCCCCCTCCCAACTCCCAACAGGAACCCAATCAAATACCCCGATCAGACACCACAAACAAACCCCACACCCACACACCCAAGTTCCAACCCACCGCATGCACACACTCCCCATCCCAACCTCAGGGAACCAGGGGAAAAGGAAGACCCCAAGCGGATCTAAAAAAAAAAAAAGGAAGCAGTTAAGAGGGTTATATAAATAGAATCCCGGGATCCATAACTCCCCAATGCCATACTGTTATGCAATTAGAAGCTGAGCTCCCAAAGATCCCCCCCAAAAATCAAACGCAGATTCCCACTATCAAGCCGAACACCCACCCCCCATATGCAAATGACCCTCCAGGACAGCACCCCAATCATATAAGCACAGGCAAACAAAACCCATACACACCAGGAACCCATACAAGCCCTCAAAACCTCCAACCAGAAAAGGTCATAGTCAACAAAAGAAAAGAAAAATAGATAAGTCCAAAAAGGGGAAACAGAAGCCCTCCAAAGGCCACAAGAGGCCCAAGCATCCGATCCAGGTGATCCCAAGGAGGCTTCAAAAATCCAGGAACAAATCGCCTCCTCTCCCTGAAGCTCACGAAGGTGATGAGGGTCCAGGCTCTGAAGGCAAGGCATCCAAGTAAGCCTGGGCTGCTTCCACGATGTTGTACCTCTTCCACCAGGTGCCCATCCAGATCTTCAGGGTCGCCAAATAGAGCAGCATAAACCATCATTTACAATCGTATAGCGACGAACACACTCCTGAAAAGCACCGACGACATTCCTGTAAGGACGGAGAATAATCCTGAAATAGGCAAATTGGGTTCCCATCATAGCAGGTGGTGTTCCTTTTTAATTTGTATTGCCGCATCGATTCGGCCTTATGGACATAGTTGTGGACCTTAAAGATGACCACTCGGGCACGGGTATCGTCCTCAGTTCTCCTACCTATGCAGTGTGCATGCTCGATACGCAACGGACCCATGCCCGTCGGAAATGGGAACTCTGTGTGCAGCCAAGACTCAAGGGTGGACAAGAGGCGTGAGTCAGGGACCGTTTCAGGAAGGCCTACAAGCCTAAGGTTATCCCTCCGAGTGCAGTTCTCCAGATCTTCAATTTTGTCAGCTTGTCATTGCAATTGCTTCCGGAGGGAAAGCAGATCCACCGCAGAAGAGGTATGTGCTTCTTCTACCATGGTCACCTGGGTCTCCAGTTCACTTGTGCGTCTGGTTGTCTCTGTTAAAACAGTCTCCATTGCCGACAATTGCCCAGACAGGTGATCAAAATGGGATTTGAGTGCTCGAATCACCAACGCTGAAAGCGCATCAATATGAGCTTCAGTAAGAGGAAGCGTGGGCCGGATTCAATCGCCGCCATCTTGGGATCCGATTTCTGCGACTTCGGGTCCTTTTCTTTTTCTTTCCGCGCTGCTCTCCCACTCATAGTTGGGCTTAGGTGGTGCACAAACCTGTCCATTCACCGGTCCCCCTTGATGATCAATCTTTAGGTACTTTAGAAGGTGAAAAGAGGAGGGAAGGGATCCGGGGCCCTGGAGCTTGAGCAAGACACGTCTCGCTCCGCTCAGCGCATCACATGACTCCCCTCTCTAATCTAAATATAAAATCTATAATTCACAGGTTTAAAACCCTACTCAGATTGACAAAATTACTTTGGTAATAGTACAGTACTTGCATTCAACCAAGCCCATGAAAACAGGTTCAAAGCAGATAACATAATAAACAAATTTCAAACTATTGATCCAGACAACAAAAGTCTACAACATAATTTTTTTTAACAAATAGGCTTTCAATTGTTTGCAGAATAGCAAATAGGAAGCAATTGTTCTCAATTCAACAGGTATAGAACACCAAGCTGAAACTGCCTGGTATGGAAAAGATCCAGAAAGGGATTTTTTGTATTTAACCTTAACAAAAGGCAGAAATAAATCAAGCAGGAATTAACATAAGAATTGCCGCTGCTGGGTCCATCGTGCCCACCAGTCTGCTCACGCGGCGGCCCTTAGGTCAAAGACCAGTGCCCTATTTGAGTCTAGCCTTACCTGCGTATGTTCTGCGCCGTTCACGGAGGAGGGTGTTTATGAGCAACTTGAAAAACTGAAGATGGACAAATCGATGGGACCAGACGGTATCTATCCCAGAATACTAAGGGAGCTCAAGAGAGGTTCTGGTGAGTCCTATTAAAGACTTGTTCAACAAATCTCTGGAGACGGGAGTGATTCCTGGGGATTGGAGGAGAGCGGATGTGGTCCCTATTCATAAAAGTGGTCACAGGGATGAAGCAGGAAACTACAGGCCGGTGAGCCTCACTTCAGTTGTTGGTAAAATAATGGAAGTTTTGCTGAAAGAAAGGATAGTGTACTTCCTTGAATCTAATGGGTTACAGGATCCGAGGCAACAAGGCTTTACAAAAGGTAGATCGTGCCAAATGAACCTGATTGAATTTTTTGATTGGGTGACCAGAGAGCTGGATCGAGGACATATGCTAGATGTAATTTACTTGGATTTCAGCAAAGCCTTTGATACAGTTCCTCATAGGAGGCTGTTGAACAAACTTGAAAGGGCTGAAGTTAGGACCCAAAGTGGTGAACTGGATCAGAAACTGGCTGTCGGACAGACGCCAGAGGATGGTGGTTAATGGAAGTCACTCGAAGGAAGGAAAGATGAGTTGTGGTGATCGGTGCTGGGGCCAATCCTGTTCAATATGTTTGTGAGTGACATTGCTGAAGGGTTAGAAGGAAAAGTGTGCCTTTTTGCAGATGATATCAAGATTTGTAACAGAGTAGACACCGAAGAGGGAGTGGAAAATATGAAAAAGGATCTGCAAAAGTTAGAGGAATGGTCGAATGCCTGGCAACTAAAATTCAATGCAAAAAAATACAGAGTAATGCATTTGGGGATTAATAATAGGAAGGAACCGTATATGCTGGGAGGAGAGAAGCTGATATGCACGGACGGGGAGATGGACCTTGGGGTGATAGTGTCCGAAGATCTAAAGGCGAAAAAACAGTGTGACAAGGCAGTGGCTGCTGCCAGAAGGATGCTGGGCTGTATAAAGAGAGGCGTAGTCAGTAGAAGGAAGAAGGTGTTGATGCCCCTGTACAAGTCATTGGTAAGGCCCCACTTGGAGTATTGTGTTCAGTTTTGGAGACCGTATCTGGCGAAGAACGTAAGAAGACTTGAGGCGGTCCAGAGGAGGGTGACGAAAATGATAGAAGGCTTGCGCCAGAAGACGTATGAGGAGACTGGAAGCCCTGAATATGTATACCCTAGAGGAAAGGAGAGACAGGGGAGATATGATTCAGACGTTCAAATACTTGAAGGGTATTAACATAGAACAAAATCTTTTCCAGAGAAAGGAAAATGGTAAAACCAGAGGACATAATTTGAGGTTGAGGGGTGGTAGATTCAGAGGCAATGTTAGGAAATTCTACTTTACAGAAAGGGTAGTGGATGCCTGGAATGCGCTCCCGAGAGAGGTGGTGGAGAGTAAAACTGTGACCGAGTTCAAAGAAGCGTGGGATGAACACAGAGGATTTAGAATCAGAAAATAATATTAAATATTGAACTAAGGCCAGTACTGGGCAGACTTGCACGGTCTGTGTCTGTATATGGCCGTTTGGTGTAGGATGGGCTGGGGAGGGTTTCAATGGCTGGGAGGGTGTAGATGGGCTGGAGTAAGTCTTAACAGAGATTTCGGCAGTTGGAACCCAAGCACAGTACAGGGTAAAGCTTTAGATTCTTGCCCAAAAATAGCTAAGAAGAAAAAATTTAAAAATTTAAATTGAATCAGGTTGGGCAGACTGGATGGACCATTCGGGTCTTTATCTGCCGTCATCTACTATGTTCTGGTCCAGCAGTAACTTGTCTAACCTTTTCTTGAATCCCTGAAGGGTGCTTTCCTCTATAACAGCCTCTGGAGGAGCGTTCCAGATTTCTACCACTCTCTGGATGAAGAAGAACTTCCTTACATTTATACAGAATCCCCTTTTAACTTTAGTGAGTGCCCTCTCGTTCTCTACACCTTGGAGAGGATGAACAATCTCTCTTTCTCTACTAAGTCAATTCCCTTCAATATCTTGAATATTTTGATCATGTCCCCCCTCTCAGTTTCCTCTTTTCAAGGGAGAAAGGAAATGAGAACAAGGAATATAAAGGAAATGAGAAGAATATAAATACTCAGGACAAGTATGATGCCCACAAACATCTTTAAATCAAACATAATAATTTAAAAATTACACATGCCTTAATAGGCAACCAATGAGTCTTATTAAAAAAAAAAATAGGCATTTCAAAAACGCACCTTTTTTTTTTTTTCTTAAAAATCATCTTAGCAGCAGTATTTTGAATCATTGTAATCTAAAAATCAAACAACTAGGCCAAAACCCAATATAACCCATTACAGTAATTCAATTTGGAGAGGACAAGTGTTTGGACTAAAATTAAAAAGAGACAGATATCTCCTAAGAATGTAATTTATAGAAAATAGCTCTAATCAATGTCTCTATATGAAATTTCAAAGACAATGTTGTATCTAGATGAACACCAAGAATCTTGGTAACACTATCAACTTTCAATGTGAGGCCATCAGAAACACAACTCCTTAGGGATGTTATGCCATGTCTATCAAACCAGAGTAATTTTTATTTATTCACGCACCTAGCAATTTTGCATCAAAAAGAGAAAAATCACAGAAAGAAGTCATAGTCACATTGAATAAAATTGGAGACAGTAGGAAGCCCCGTGGCATCCCACAAGGTGGAGTCCAGCTATCTGAAATCTGTGTTCCCATTTTATCTTTATAACTTTAGAGTATCTAAGTAAGAAATTCTTTTACCCAAGCCAACACGTTGCCTGTAATCCCAATTGAACAAAGTTTATATAGTAGTTACACAACTGCAGTGGCTCTTAAACCTATCCTGGGGGACCCCTAGCCAGTCAGGTTTTCAAGATATCCCTGAAGAATATGTTGTCTGCTTTCAGATCAGTTTATTTATTTATTAAAAATTTATATACCGCATACAAAAACTAACCATGAAAGATTAGGTCGACTCTTTGATCAGAAAGGGTTTTTTTTAATCTCTGGAAGCTTCGGTCCATTAGAGCATATTTTGATGCTTCATCATTCAGAATTCTGGTACAATCCCTTATACTGAGCCAACTTGACTACTGTAATATTGCCTATCTGGCAATTTCCCAGAAGAACTTGCAACGATTACAACTGGTGCAAAATGCGGTGGTCAGGCTGATTTTTGGGCTGAAGAAGTTCGACCATGTAACTCCTTCCTACCGATTCCTGCACTGGCTGCTGATGGAGGCAAGTGTGAAGTTTAAGTTTGGATGTTTCTGCTTTAAGGTACTTTTTGGCCTAGCCCCCAGATATATAACTGACCTTTTCTCTTTCTCAACCAATCGACTTAAGAGAAGCTCATACTTGAATTTTGTTTCTCCACCGGTTAAAGGATGTAAATTTAAAAGACATCATCAACATCTCTTTTCTTATCAGCCAGCATTATGGGGTAAAGATCTGAAACAATTACTCGTGCTTGCGAATACTTATGGGGAATTTAAGAGACACCTAAAAACATATTTGTTCCTCAAGTACTTAGGCAGCTGCACTGCACAATCAATCCCCACAATAACTGACCGCTAAATCTTAACTGTTAGTACTACTCAATCTGTAACTTTTTTAATCATTGTAAACTGCATAGAACTTCACGGTCCTGTGGTATATAAAGTTATTATTATTATACAACTATGCGGTTTACATATCACATGCATAAATCTGATTTCCCTGCGATTTCCACATATAACAGACAACTAGACAATATAAAATGTCAATATGCCAAATCAGATCAGATTTCAACAATTAAGGAAGCAAAAAGGCATTAGATCAAACGATCCATTTCAAAGTAGGTGACAAAACCGATCCATATATACAGGCAAAACAAATCAAATTCCAAGAATTACATTACATTACATTAGGGACTTCTATTCCGCCTATACCTTGCAGTTCAAGGTGGATTACAATTCAGGAATGCAAACAAGCTTTAAATCATACATTACTGTCAGCATATTCTGAAGAAGATATTTTAAGATGGAATAAGCATTAGCTTAAAAAGGCATTAGCAAATAATTGCGTTTTCAGCATTTCCTTAAAATTTATTCTCCCAATACAGAATCGCAGAATACCAGGCAGGGGATTCCACAGTTCTACGCCAGCCACAGACATCATTGATGCTCCAATCCTAACATGTATAATCAATATTCTTCCCTCCAAACTTAATTTCATCCCATTTACAGATCTAAGCTCTCTTCTCGGTTTATAAATTTCAAAGAATTCTTGTAAAATCTTTGGAGAAGCATGATACAATGTCTGATGGATAATCACAAGAATCTTAAACTGCACTCTTTGTTGTATGGGTAATCAGTGCAATTTGAGGTTGGGAGCTGTGAAGTGTAGAGGAGAATGGTATGTTCCCCCCTAAGATGCTTAAAGGAGATAACTAATGGCACTGGGAGTCCTTATAGACACAGTCCGTACAGACACAGCTCCTGAAGATGCGTAACAGCAAAACACAGCTTGGTGTTGGGCTACACTGCATATTATGTGTAGAAGAACCTTTATGGAACATTCAATGATCGTTTAAGGATCAACATGGGATCTGGAGTTAATGAACACATTGATATATGAGGTATCTAGCAGTTTTTGGAGAAAAAAAACTTAATGATATATGATGGACAACTAAAGGTTTGACGATGTAATGAATGGTGTTTAGTATTGTGAATGTTTGGTCTCTCTTGTGTAATTTTGTGTATATGGTTATTTAAGTAATTTTATAATGATTGTGAAAGTATTTTCTGTAACAAGGTGGTAAACCAATAGTTTAATAAAATATTTGAATGTTAAACTGTTAGTCTTGAATATAATAGCTTTCCTGTGGAGTTAGAGGTTTGAAGAATACGCATGAGAGAATTTTGCATGCCAATTACCTTCTTTATAGGCAAATCTCACTCATGCTGCCATAAGATTGAACTGTAATGAAACAGCAGTTACTATATGCACACAATGACTATCTCAGAAACTAATGCCAATTAAACTGCTTCAGTTGATAACATCATTTGAGTACTTTGGAGCAAATTATTCAACTTTTTACTTGCAGGATTGGATAAATCCCCTTGCCTATTCATCAGGGTAAATGGCTTTTCTGGCAACTGAAGCAGCAGCTTTGACTCTGAATGGGATCTTTGGAGGCAGAAGCAATGGCAGTAGTAGTAGCAGCAGCTGGAGTTATCTAGGAAAGAAGGGGATGCAGTGGTGTGGATGAAGGGAGAGTGGAGGAAAAACGAAAGGGGAGCGGATTAATGCAAAAAAGAGTGAAGGCTACAAGGATAAGAGTTGTGCACTAGCCAGGGAAGACTTGACAGGCAGTGAAGGAGAAAATCCTGAAAGAATTTTTCAGAGTGCTAATATGTAAGAAACTAAGAACATGGTAGGAAACAAGGTAAGAGCCAAACAGAAAGGAGTGACAGAAAAAGCCCAAAAGCCTGGCAGAAAGGAGAAAGCGTAATGAAAAAAGAGGTGAGGAGTGAAAGCATCGCTGCTCAGCTGTTAACAAGTATTTTCTGGAATGATCAGGCATACAAGTTTGGTGGGGCCATCACGTGTTACAGAGACAAGAACATTTCTCCCAGAACTCAGAACTTAGGGGCAGATTCTCAAACTAAAATCTTCCTTTAACGTGCTCGCTAAACCGGTTTAGGGTGCATGTATTTTAGCGGCAAATTATTAAAATGGCTTATTATGGTCTTTTCCAAGTTTTCTAGCAGTCTCCGATACTGCCATGCAAATGTAATACGAGGTCATTAATATTAAAATGAGCACTCCGAGCAATTCTCTATAATCGCCGAGTGATTCTCTAATCTCGTTGTGTCATATTTGTGGCCAAAATTTGCTGACAGGTCTGAGCAGTCGTTGCCTTACTTTCTAATCTGATCAGTGTCTGAGCACCATTTGGCTCAGGCACTGACAGAGAAAGTAAGGCTTGACAGCTCATGCACGAATACAGGATGTCTGGGGCGGTACTTGGAGAGATCTCCCAGGAAAGGAACTTGGGAGTTCTAATCGACAAGTCGATGAAGCCGTCCATACAATGAGCGGTGGCAGCAAAAAGTGCAAATAGAATGCTAGGAATGATAAAGAAGGGGATCATGAACAGATCAGAGAAGGTTATCATGCCACTGTACTGGGCCATGGTACACCTTCACCTGGAGTACTGCATCCAGCACTGGTCTCCGTACATGAAGGAGGACACGGTACTACTCGAAAGGGTCCAGAGAAGAGCGACTAAGATGGTTAAGGGGCTGGAGGAGCTGCCGTACAGCGAAAGATTAGAGAAACTGGGCCTCTTCTCCCTCGAACAGAGGAGATTGAGAGGGGACATGATCGAAACATTCAAGGTACTGAAGGGATAGACTTAGTAGATAAGGACAGGTTGTTCACCTCTCCAAGGTAGGGAGAACAAGAGGGCACTCTCTAAAGTTGAAAGGGGATAGATTCCGTAAAAACGTAAGGAAGTTCTTCTTCACCCAGAGAGTGGTAGAAAGCTGGAACGCTCTTCCAGAGGCTGTTATAGGGGAAAACACCCTCCAAGGATTCAAGACAAAGTTAGACAAGTTTCTGCTGAACAGGAACGTGCGCTGGTGGGGCTAGTCTCAGTTAGGGTGCTGGTCTTTGACCAGAGGGCCGCTGCGTGAGCAGACTGCTGGGCATGATGGACCATTGGTCTGACTCAGCAGTGGCAATTCTTATGTTCTTATGTTCTCAGACCTGTCAGAAAATTTTTCCGCTGTCAAGCAACCTCCCAACACCCCCCCCCACCCGGGGCAGCAGGAAAGATGCCCACTACCTTCCACCACCACCCCGTGCCTCCAACAACCCCCCTCTCCCATACCTTGTTTACAATGGGTGGCCAGAAGGATGCCTACTCCCTCCTGCCAGCAGGTCCACCTCTTCAAAATGGCGGGCTTTCCCCTCCCCAGTGCATCTTGGGATGCACCAGGGAAGGGCCTAAGGCTCTGATTGGTCCAGGTTGTATAAGACCCCCAGGGAAGGTACAGCAGAGCCCAAAACCCCTTCTGATGCATCTGCCGATTCCTCCTACATGGCTTGCATTGTGTTGGCCAAAGATGTGCGGCTGCATGAGTTGTAACTGCCAGAAATCGTCCTCTTGTTCCCACATCAGGAGCACCTATTTGCAGACTTCACAGGGGATGCCATGAGAAAGGGAGACAACAAGACAATGGGGACTCCATGAGAAAGCGAGACAACAAGACGACTGGTACTCATAGTTTCCATAGCCAGCTCTTGGCAGAGCAGGTAATCCCAAGCTTCAATTCTTCCTAGCAAACAACTGTCCTGGGTCCTAGTGCTGGTAAGGTTTCTTCCATTTTTTCTTACCCTCAGAGGCAGTAAATCCAGAGACTTAAATCATAAAAAGGAGAGCTGGGGTTACCAGAGGGGGCAACAGGAGGGACCTGGCATCATTAGATGTGCACCCCAGGTCAAACCAGCCTCTAAGGGAAGAGTGGGCAAGTCACTTAATCACCCCCATTGCCCCATGTACATTAGATAGATTGTGAGTCCACTGGGATAGGCAAGGAAAAATGCTCACGTACCTGAATAAATGAATGTAAACTATTCTGAGCTCCCCTGGGAGAATGGTATAGAAAATTTAATAAATAAAAAACTACCCCCAAGGGCTCAACAAACCTGAAGGACAGGCCAGGTATTAGAGCTGCACAGGCTGTGACCATCCACCTGCTAGATAGAATACTGGAAATGAGGCTGTTGAACAGGGGTCTATATGGCAGAGCTCTGGCATTTTATTTCCACCTGCTGATAGATGGGCACAACCCACAAGTATCTGGATTGATCTGTGGGATGCAATGGAAAACCGATTTCTTAGAACAGACAAATGCAAGTGCATGTTGGTAACAAAAATCTCATGCACGAATACAGGATGTCCAAGGCGGTACTTGGAAGTTCTGATCGACAAATCGATGAAGCCGTCCGTGCAATGCGCGACAGTGGTGAAAAAGGCGAACAGAATGCTAGGAATGATAAAAAAGGGGATCACGAACAGATCGGAGAAGGTTATCATGCCGCTGTACTGGGCCATGGTGCGCCCTCACCTGGAGTACTGCGTCCAGCACTGGTCGCCATACATGAAGAAGGACATAGTACTACTCGAAAGGATCCAGAGAAGAGTGAATAAAATGGTTAAGGGGCTGGAGGAGTTAAGGAGACTGGAGAAACTGGGTCTCTTCACCCTTGAAAAGAGGAGACTGAGAGGGGACATGATCGAAACATTCAAAATACTGAAGGGAATAGACTTAGCAGATAAAGACAGATTGTTCACCCTCTCCAAGGTAGGGAGAATGAGAGGGTACTCTCTAAAAGTTGAAAGGGGATAGATTCCGTACAAACGTAAGGAAGTTCTTCTTCACCCAGAGAGTGGTAGAAAACTAGAACACTCTTCCGGAGTCTGTTTTAGGGGAAAACACCCTCCAGGGATTCAAGACAAAGTTGGACAAGTTCCTGCTAAACTGGAACGTATGCAGATGAGGCTGGATTCATTTAGAGCACTGGTCTTTGACCTGGGGGCCGCCACATGAGCAGACTGCTGGTCACGATGGACCACTGGTCTGACCCAGCAGCGGCAATTCTTACGTTCTTATGTGCAGATCAGGAGAGTCCACCAGCATAAGGATCATTCTGAAAGTTGGGCAATGAACTTGAGTTGGTAGCCTCTTCTGATTATACTCAGGACCCAGGTATCAATGGAAGTCTTTCAAGATGGAAGAAAGAAATGAAGCCAGCCCCCACAGGAAGGGCAGGCTGAACATTGTGTAGAAGTACTGGCTACAATTAGTGGCTGTTGTCAAAAATATACTTTGATTGAGCCCTTTCTCATTATCAAGGTTTGAAAATGATAAGGGTAAAAGATCACCTGAATCAATTACAAACATTGCAGGACTGATGGGCATAGGACAGGGGGCACAACAGCAGAGAGTTGTTGAAGAGTGGAGCAGTGATCTTTCTATGATATCCACTTTATTTCCAGATAATGGATCATCTGTTTCGAGGAGGAAGAAAAAACAGTTTGTTAATATGGGAACCTTATTTGCAGTCTCATTCACATAGAGCCCAAAGTTTGATAATGTTACCCCTACACTATTCACTCTGGTACATCAATGACCTTCAGGTCTTGTGCATCACACCTTAGGAAGTAGATTATAAGGGGGATTGGTTTTAGCGGGTTTGGGATTGGGTGGGAGGAAAGATCAGGGGAATGTAAGGAATGAGGGGTTATAAGAAACCAGACCTTTTGCTCTTCTTTTCAGTTGTGTTTGGTTGGGGAGAAGGAGAGAATTCAGTAGAACACAAGGGGAATACATAGTAACATAGTAGAAGACGGCAGATAAAGACCCGAATGGTCCATCCAGTCTGCCCAACCTGATTCAATTTAAATTTTTTTTTTTTAATTTTTTCTTCTTAGCTATTTCTGGGCAAGAATCCAAAGCTTTACCCGGTACTGTGCTTGGGTTCCAACTGCCGAAATCTCTGTTAAGACTTACTCCAGCCCATCTACACCCTCCCTCCCATGGAGGGTCATTGAAGCCCTCCCCTGCCCATGGAATGGGGTTAAGGCTGAGGGGGACAATATATTGTATAAAAAAACAAAAAATGTTTTCCGTTTATATTGAAGATCGGTTTGAATCCAATACACCCCAGAAAGGCAGAACAAGCAGCAGCATCATTCAGGCTTAGAGATCTAGAAGAACATACAAATTAGGCATGGCTAAGGTGACCATATGTTTTGAATGGGACCATCGCTTTTTAGCTCGTCTGTCCCATTGTCCCCACGTACAGCTATGGGACGCCAAAATGTCCCATTTTCAGAAGGAGCAGGACAGGTGAGCTAAAAACGGGCCACTGCCGCCTATTTGTCCAAGCCACCAGCGCAGTAACATCATCTTTGTGCAGTGATTGCACAAGCCTTCTCCCTCCCCGACATCAATTCTGATGTCAGAGAGGAAGTTCCGGGCCAACCAATCGCTGCCTGACTAGCCTGAACTTCCTCTCTGACGTTAGAATTGATGTCGGAGGGGGGTGGGGAAGAAAGGTGAATGAAAGAGAAGGGGGGAGGTGGGTGACGTTAGAATTGATGTTGGGAGGGGGAGGGAGAAAGGTGAATGAAAGAGAAGGGGGGAGGTGGGAGAGAGAAAGGCAGACAGAAAGGGGGGAGCCAGGAGAGAGAGAAAGACAGAAATAAGGGGGGGCAAGGAGAGAGAAAGAAAGAAAGGTTGACAGTCAGAAGGAAGTGCAACCAGAGACTCGTAGGACAAATTATTTTATTTTCGATTTAGTGATCAAAATGTGTCAGTTTTGAGAATTTATATCTGCGGTCTATATTTTGCACTATATTTAACGGGTTCCGGGGGGGGGGGGGGCGGGATCCGTTTCCGGGATCTGGGAGGATCCGGTCCCATTTTGTGGGGAAAAGAATGGTCATGTTAGGCAGTAAGAATGGGGCCAACAAGAATCTCAAGGAATCTGCAGGGATGGAAGCACCTCTTGCAGGGAGACAGGCCTCTTTCTCCTTCCTTCCAACCGCACTTGTTTCTTCACAAAGTCATAGGCAGTGGTTCCTACATTCTGTCCCGCAGCTGAGCCAGAAGCCTTTCCTCTAATGTCATGTAGGAACTGCTGTCTGCGGCTTTGTGAAGAAACAAGTGCAGCTGGAAGGAAGGAAAAGGAGGCCTACTTGAAAGTTTTAGAGCCAGCCAGAATACAGCTACACACACCCGTGGGAGGGGGGCATGAAGGGACAAAGGAAGGAGTGGGATGGGGTGTAATGGAACACAGAAGGAAGGGAGCGTGAACTTGTACAAAGGATAGAAAGAAGGTATGAGGTAGGGGCACAAACTTGGGACACAGAATGGAGGGAGGGAGAGAGGGCATTGGGACACGAGGGGGGGCATGAACTTGGGACACAGATGGGAGGGAGGTAGCACTTTGGGACACAGATGGAAGAGAGAAAGAAGGCACGAACTTGGGACATAGGATGGAATGAAAGGGAAAGAGATGCTGAGGTGGCAGAGAGAACAGAAAAGAAGAATTGTTGGGCATGGGTATGTAAGGGAGAAGGAAAGAAATAATTTTTATACTCTTTTATTGTTAACCGTTTAGATGATAAATGGTATATCAAAAATAAAGAAACTTGAAACTTGAAATGGTGCACATGGGGAAAGGAAGAAAGGAGAAGTGTTGGGCGGAGGGAGAGAATTGTTGGAAATGGTAGGAGAGGAGTAAAATAAAGATAAATGGGGAAGAGAGAAATGAGAGGGAGAAATGTTGGATGTGGTAGTGGAGAGGGAACAGGACAGATGGGAAGGGATGCGAGAGAGAGGAATGTTGGACATTATGGTGGAGGGAATGGAGATACAGATGTAGCATGGTGCTGGAGAGGGGTGATAGAAGGAGAAATGTTGGGTATGAGACTGGTGGGCAGGGGCGAAAGATGCTTATTCTTAGGATAAAGAGCATAAAATCTGTTTTATTACTTGTGATCTAGCTAGGTACTTGGGACCTGGGTTGGCCTCTGTTGGAAACAGGATCCTCAGCTTTATGGATTTTGGTCTGTCCCAGTAGGGCAATTATTATGTTCTTATGCTACACATGGTCCAGAGAATGAGAGAGGGAGAAATGTTGGCTGTGGCAGTAGAGGGGGTGGGAGAGATGCACCCTGTATCCCTCTCTTTTTCCACTACAGTACTTCCCGAAATTCACAGGGGTTCCATTCCAGGAACTCCCCACGAATTTCGAACCTGTCAAAAAGCAAGGGAGGCAGGAGAGGGCAGCTGGAGAGCGCAGCTGGAGCGCGCAGCTGGAGCGCCGGTGGGTGATTGGTATAGCCCGACTTTACTACAAGAAGAGGCAGTCGGAGCAGACCGCAAATGAGCAAGTCTGTGATTCGTGAACTGCAAATTCACAAGGGAACACTGTATTCCCTTTGCAACAAGGAAGAGAATGAGAGAAAGAGAGAGAGGGAGACATGTTGTAGATGTAGGTGGAGGAGAGAGAGGAAGAAATGCGGTGCAGGGGTGGGGATGGTAAAAAGTGTGCTTTATGTAGTTTAATTTTGTGATTATCATTATGTGTTGTTAGTAAAATTATATTGTGTATATCGTTTATCATTTATTATCAAACTTTGATATACCGTCTTCGTTACAACGCAATTCAAGGTGGTTTACAATTTAAAAAAATATATGTTAAAACAACAGAAATAAGAAAAAGAACACCAAAAAATAGGAAATATACACATACTTAAAAAAAAAAAATATCCATTCATTTCCAGATGCTAAAATACTGTGCTCTCCAATACCTTCATTTCCATAACTAATTGCTACTACTAATTATTTCTATAGCACTAGAAAAATGTATGGAAGCTATTACAGCAGACTCTCAATTATCTGGCACCCATAGGGAATGGTGGATACTGGATAGCTGTTTTCCTGGTTGCTTGAGAGTTACTGTAAAAAATACTGTAGCAGGAGGCAGCTGGTCCTGACAATACCCCTCCCTCATCCAAACAGCCCCCTAAGCAGCAGAACCAGTTCTAACAAACCCCTCTCCCTCCCTCAGGGCATGAGGTAGTAGTACTGGTAAACAGAAGAAGTGACATAAATAGGCTGCTTCCGGCAAGCCCCAGCAGGGCCTTTCCTCTGCCACGTCACTTCCGACCCAGCAGAATAAAGACCCTGCTGGAGATGGTCAGAAGCAGCTTGTATACAGCGCTTGTTCTGTTCACTACTGCCTCGATAAGAGAGGGAGGAGGTTGTCAGAATTGGTTGCTGCTCTTCCTGTGGCCCGGTTGTCAGGACGGTTGCCTCTGCTGATTCAAGGGCTGGAGGGAGATTTGTGTTTGCCTGTTGCTTCGGGGGCTAGAGGGAGGGAGATTTGTGTCTGCTTGTTGCTTCGGGGGCTAGAGGGAAGGAAGGGAGTTGTTTGTAGGTTGTCTGAGGAGTGCGGGAGACTTTTTTTTGGCCAACAATTTTTCTGCTGGTTGGTTGAGAGTGCCGGTTAATAGAATGCCGGTTAGCTGAGATTCTATTGTATTATGGGGGTGGAGCCTGGGGCAGAATTTCTGGGCCCTCCAAAACAAAAAGCGTTCCATCCCTTCTTCTCACACTTATCTGACTCAGGAGCCTTTTTACTAAAGCTTAGCATGCACTAAATGTTCTATTTTATACATATAGACCACATGACGGCGCACACTAAGTGGTGTGCAGTGGCCTGAGAACCAAGGGAACTGGGTTTGATTCCCATCGCAGCTCCTTATGACTCTGGGCAAGTCACTTATTGACTTGTAACCACAGAAATTGCATCACAGTACTCCCCCGATATTCAATGTTTTTCATGGGGGAGCCTGAAGAGGGCAGTGGGAGAGGGCAGCAGGAGAGGGCAGCAGGAAAGCAGTCGGAGCGCAGCGAGAGCAGGACATCACTCGCGGTATGCTCCGACCACCTCTTCCTGCACTAAGTTGGGCCTTATCCAATCAAGAGCTGCGTGAAGAGGCGGGCGGAGCGTACCACGAGTGATTTCCTGCACTCGCAGCGCTCTGGCTGCCCTCTCCTTGTCGGCGGTTGGAAAATACCACGAATGACCGGGACCGCAAACCGCCAACGACCAGGGGAACACTGTATATCAAATCCCATCCGCTTTCCCTAATGTCCGTTAGCATGCGCTAAGCTTTTAGTAAGAATGAAAATCCTCATAGATCAATGGAATACAATGCCAAGGTCAGTCCATACCTCTATGCCCTGTCTTTTTCCCCACATCCAGATGAGGAACTCCAAGTACAAAGGCTCAGGCATTTACCACAAACTAAGCCTCAAAGGCTAAAACAAGGTCTGACTTTCAAGGTAACCTTTTAAATTAACCCAACGCTACAGCCTATATGTATGCACATTTATCTGATGCATCTTCACTGTGGCTACTCTGAACACCAGAGCTGCTGGAGGACATCCAGGCCTGGAGGGGGTGGGGTGAGGGAGCACACACAAAAGCTTAAGCAAAGGCTGTGGGCTGGAAAAGGGCCCAGAAAGAGGAGGAGTGTGGGGAAAAGGAAGAGAGCACACACACACAGGCACACACATGCACATGGCCCTGTGCCAAGTTATCATCTCCTTTCCAAGTCTAACAGCCTACCCCTCCCCCACATCCTACTGTCAAACCTTTTTGAAGGCTAGCCAGCATCTGTGAAGGATTTCCTAAGCTTTGTTTTCTCTCCCCCCATACCCCCACACCAGTGGGAATTCTACAAAGCTTAATAATGAGAAAAAGGATTCAAAACAAGGGAAGAGGAAAATGCAAAGGGAATACAATATTTAGAAACCCAAAAGATGCCAAGAACAGAAAGCACACACAAATTTAAATAAGGAAAGCAAATTCACTCTCCTCACCCCCACTGTTCTTAATCTATTTGTATGAGATGTAACAAAAATAACACTAACAATGCGCTAGGATTATTTATCATATAACATCATCAATAATGTGCTATATTTTCACAGGCAAAGGCAGATATAAGGATCCTGCCATTGGAAAGTGGTGTCTCAGGGGTGGGGTGGGGTGGGGAGTCTCTTCAGAAATAGGACTAGTAAAAAAGCACTAGTTATTACTAGTAGCATCTGATCAGATCAACTCATTTACCAACTCACCTCCTTCCCATTCACATACAGTCAAGGAAAACAACAGTGAATGAACATGTAGAGAAAAACCATGTTGACACTCCAGGATGAAATGAACCATAAGGGATGAAATTAAAATACCTAGGCCTAGATAAGTCGTGTTATAAAAAGATGGGCCGCTATCGCAGCCGTTATAGTAGCGATTTAAAAAAAAAAAAAAAAAAAGAGTCATTCTCCAAAAAATGCTCATGCAAATGAGGTTGGCGGAGAGTAGCAAAGATTCGCTAAATTTGCATGTGCAAAGGGCACATGCGCAGAGTAAAAGCAAACCCCCTCCCCCCAACAACAAAAAAAATTGAGCCACAAGTAACTCTCCACCCGACAGCGGGAGAGATGCCCAATCTCTCCTGCTGCCAAACAAAACACCCAAAAAAACCCCTCAGCAGCAGGAGAGATGCCCAATTTCTCCCGCCGCAAATAAATACACCTCCAGCACCCCCTAGGCAGGAACACACACCGGCAGCGAGAGAGATGCCTAATCTCTCTCGCCGCCAACTGATACATAACCCTGGTAGCGGGAGAGATGCTCAATCTCTCCTGCCACCAACCGACACCCTTCCAAACCCCCTTCAGCAGCAGGAGAAATGCCCACACTCTCCTGCCACCATGCAACATCTCCTCATGTGCCTCTGACGAGCCCCGCCCTCTTCCCCTTACCTTACTTTCAGATGGCTGGCCGGAGGGATGCCTATTTCCTTCAGCCAGCTGGCCCATCTCTTCAAAATGGCAGGCCTTTCCCTCCTATGGGTGGAGCCTTATGCATCTGGGCCAGTCAGAGCCTTAACAGCAGCAGCGGTGCCAAGAAGGCAGAGACAGGTGGTGAACAGGCTGTGCCTGGCCTACCCTGTGGGGGCCTTCCCTCTGCTGTATCACTGATGACATCACTGATAACGTGGCAGAGGGAAGCCCTGGCAGACAGGCCATGAGTAGCATGTTCACTGCCGGTCTCCGCCACCACTGCTGCTGTTTTAGGAGGCCCAAAAGTTGAAATCTCATCTGTGTGTGTGTGTGTGGGGGGGGGGGGGGTTGTTTGGGAAGTGCTGCACAGGAGAGATGGAAGGCTGCTGCATAGGGGGATGGGAGATAGGGATGGGAGGGAGGGATGGAAAGTTGATACACAAGGGAATACACAAGGGGATGGGAGTGAGAGATGGCAAGCTGCTATACCAGAGAATGGGAGGGAGGGATGGAAAGCTGCTGTTCAGATGCACATGGGAGTGAAAGAATTGTTGGACATGGGATGGAGGAGATGAAGGGAGAGATGCAACAAGGAGGTAGAAAGGGGTGAGAGGGAGAAATCCTGCATATGGTGGAGAGGAGGGAGACATGAATGAAGAAGAGGGAGACATGAATGAAGAAGAGGGAGAAATGGACAGAGTGTGGAGGGCAGGGGGAGAGAAAAAAATGTTGAATGTCATAATGGAGGGGAGGAAGGGAGAGATGCTGCATGGAGGGGAATAGAGAGATTTGACCCAGGATACAAGGCAGAGAGAGAGAAGGTAGACAGTGGGAAAGAAACAGAAATGTTGGCTATGGCAGTGGAAGGGAAGGTACAGAAATGAAAGATGAATGATGAGCATGGAGAAAGAAGAAAACATCAAATGGGCAGGAGATCCTGGTAAGCAAGTTAACAGAAGACAAAAATAAAACCAGAGCCTGGGACCAACATGATTTGAATAATAAAATGACCAGACAACAAAAGGTAGAAAAAAATAATTTTATTTTCTGTTTTGTGATTACAATATGTCAGATTTGAAATGTGAATCCTGCCAGAGCTGGTGTTAGACAGCAGGCTTGAGCTAGGACCTAACAGAGAGAGGAAAAGTCCTTTTTTTGCTCCGTTTACACCACCAAACTGGCAAGTGGGTGGAGGGGGCAAAAGGGGAAGGGGTGAGTAGAGGCTACAAAAATAAACCCGCCAGGCAGTTTGGAAAAAAAAAAAAAAAAGCTCAATTGGGCAGGAAAAGTGAATAGAATCTAAAAAATCAATTCAATAGGCCAAATCAAATAGATTTCATCAGAGCTATTTTTGGAAACCATGAGCACCCCAGAGATCTGTACTGTACTATGGGCTAGATGCACTAAAGATAGTGACTCGATCGCTGTTGGCTGATTCTCTGGCCAATTCTCCAACAGCAATCGATGGAATATCAAGTTTACATACAAATCATTTGCATGCAAACACACTGATTGCGCAGAATCCTAACAGTAGTGATAGGGGAAGCAGCCTTCTGTCATTGCTGTTAGGGCTTCTGTAATTTTTAATGGAAAAGATGTTGATGCCCGCTCTGGACATCCCTCCTGCCATTTTTGGAGAGTTCGACGGGGGGGACTTCATTTTTTTCTTTATGGGACAGATATTTTGTGCGTGTAATACACGCAAAATATCTGTGCCATTGAAAAAGAAAATTTTTTTAAAAACCAAGCAGACCTGTCGGTAACATTGTTACCGACAAGTCTAGAGCAATCGGGTTTTAGGATCGGTAAAACCCGATGCTAAATAGCCAAGCAATATTAGTGCATCAATTGCTTGGCTGTTTTGCATGGAGTTTTACTAATTTGCATGGGTCGGATTGGAAAAAACACAGTGAGCAGTTTTGTGCATCGGGGAATCCGATCCGATCAACTGCTAAACTGTTCAAACCGGTTTAGCAACAATCGGGACGCGATCAGTGAGTTTTGTGCATTCCCCAGTTTGTTTTTTAACCTTTATAAATACTCTAAAAACAGAGACAAGTGAGGTGATCAAATATGTAGAGAACACAAAATTATTCAGCTTCTAAATCACAAGTGATTAAGAAAAACTGCAAAATGGACCTTGCAACACTAGGCACACAAGTAGTAGATGAAATGTAATACAGGCAGGTGCAAAATGATGCACATATGGAACAGCAACACAAAGTATAGTTACACAATGCTAGGTGTATAGTTATATGATGCTAGGTTCCACATTAGGAGCCACCAACCAGGAAAAGGATCTAGGCATCATTGTGGACAATACACTATGTAGAGGCAGGCATTAGGAATTTATTAAGAAAGGAATGAAGAATAAAACTCAGATCATCATAATGCCTCTGTGTTGTTCCATGGTGTAACAGCATGAACAGGGTAGAGTTACTATATTTTGGGCCGCAAAACCCCGGACACATGGCCCCGCCTAGTTCCGTCTCCGGCCCTGCCACATCAAGTTCCGCCTCCAGGCCTGCCCAGTTCTACCTCCAGCCCCACCCTATTCTGCTTCCAGCCCCATCCCCACAGCCTCCTCTCTTTTTCCCTGACGAGCTTCAACTGTGCCTGAAGGGTCTTGAGCATGCACGGATGTGTGCGACATCATCCATGCATGCTCAGAGGCCCTCCAGATATGGCCAGAGCTCGACAGGGCTTTCTAAAACCTGAACAAACTGATGGGTTTTGGAAAGCCCATCCGGGCACCTGGACAGTTCTCTAAAAAGAGGACATGTCCGGGTTCCCCCAGACATTTAGTAACGTACACAAACAGCCAGACACAAGAACAGAAGATAAAGAAAAATTCTTTATTAAATAAAAATGGAAAATCCTGTACCCTGTTTCTTCACAGGGCCAGGCATACAATGAACAGTCTTCTGATTCAAAAGTTCTGAAGTGGGCCTTTGGCTGATGGGACCCAAGACATGGACAGTGGTTGGCAACAGCCATGACCCAAACATGGTCTTGTAACAGTCTTCTTTCAGCCAGGAAATAAGGTCTGGTTCTAGCCAGATCTAAGATTCAGGGTGCTAAGTATTCAGCAAGAAAAGATTTGGCTTAGCTCAGCCAAGCAGAATGTCTAGTGGTAGTAGTTAAGGAGTATGCTGGGGCCACTTCTTTCTCCTCCTCTCTCTGGGCCTCTTTAACCTAGCTCTGGCACTGTCTCATACTTCCTGGTAGCTGCTTCCCTAACACTTCCTTCCTGTGTCACTTCCCACTAAGAAGGAGCTACTTATGGTAAAGTGGTTCTGACATTGTGAGGGAGTATCCAGCAGAAGGAGTGGTAGTGTCCTGTAGACTCTACTACTTCACATACCCTACCCCTCAGCTCAACCATGCCCATTTGAGTGCCTGCCATGTCAGGGTTCATCATCCGAGACACAAAATCAGCATTCCCATTCCCTCAGCCTGCCCCGCACCTTAAAATCAAAGGCTTAAAAGTGAAGGAAACACCTCATGATGCGAGCATTAAATTCCTTGTGGAAAGTCATCCACTGACTTGTATGTTGAAATGTCCAGCGTACGCCTTTCAGCGCGCTTTAGAAATAATAAATAGTAGTAGTAGTAGTAAGGAGAGCATGGTCTATGACCAGCAGAAAAAGTATTGACCCAATGAATAATATTGGAAGTTTCCAAGGCCCATTTGACAGCTAGGACTTACTTCTCAACACCGAATAATTCCTCTCCCTAAGGAACAGCTTGCAGCTAAGGTAGGCCACTGGGTGTTCTTCCCCATTCACCTCTTGAGCCTGGACTGCCCCGAGTCCAACCTCTCAGGTGTCTGTACCACAAAAGGTAAACTGAAGTCCAGGCCAACCAGCAATGGCTCCAAGCAGATATCGTCCTTTAAAGCTTTGAATGCCTTGTTCAACTCTGACGTTCACTGCACTTTTTCTAAGGCATTCTTCTCTAGAGCAGGTTGGGGTTCCGCTTTTTCAGCAAACCCCGGGATAAATCGCCTGTAGTATCCTACGAGCCCTAAAAAGGCTTGCACTTGCTTCTTGGTCTGGGGTACAGGCACCCAGGTAATGGTTTCCACCATCTGGATCTGGGGTTTCACTAGGCTGTTCCCATTCGAATACCCCAGATAATGCACCACCTGACCTCCCAGGAAGCATTTTTTGGACTGGCCGTCAACCCACTGCTCCGTAAACTATCCAAAACTGCTTCCACTTGAATAATGATGGGTTCTCCAGTCCTTAATATAGATGACAATGTTGTCCAAGTAGGCGGCCACATAATCAAGCATTGAAAAGTAGCAGGAGACTGGAGGGAGGAGCTTACTTAAGATGGCATCTTGAACGCGGCCGCGGAGAATCCTGCAGATAATTTTCCTTGACCGGGTTCCATGGTCAAAAGAAAATCAAAGATCCGGGTTTTCCTGGATGAATCCGCTGTAACACCAGGGCCGATGGATGCGTTTGTGGCGCAAGGAATCCAAACTCAGCAACCGAGAGGATCCTCGGCAATGAGAGACACGCAGGCTGAAGCGTGTGATCTCTCTCTCGAGGGCGCCACCTTGACCCCGGAAGAGCAAAGTCCTCCGATTCCGTTGAGGCAACGGAACGGCAGATGGAGGAGGAACTGGCTTTGGATGCTCCTTTCCTGATCCAGCAGAGTGTGGATAACGGCTCTGCATGGAGGGCTGAGGAGGCTGTTTGTACAACATTGCAGCATTTGGAGAGTGAGATGCAGCAGGCTACTGGAGAGGCTGTGGCTATAGGTACATTATTTTCCACAGAGGGCTTGGGAAGCAGTGTTGTGCCTATGCAAAGGCCGAAGGAATTCAACATGGAAGCGCTTTGGAAGGCAATTTCAAATTTACAACACACTTTGGGAACTCAATTCCAGCAACTTTCACAACGTTACAAAGCAGTTTTATCTGGAAAATTTGGATTTAAAGAATAAAGTTTCATGTCCTGAGAGTAAAGTGAATGAACATGGCTCCAGAGTAAAAGTAGTTGAGACCAGGCCCTAACTTGGATTAGGGATAGTGCGAATCTTCATTTCAAGATAGAAATGCTGGAGAATGCCACCAAGAAATGTAATCTTCGGATTATAAACTTTCCAAAAAAAGTTTCCTTTATTAGCACATGACATGTTCAAAAAATATTTAACTGAAGTTCTTAAGGTTCCAGAAACTTCATATCCACCTCTCTCAAAAATTTATTACCTTCCTAGGAGACTTAAATCTCAAAATCCTAACCAGCAGAATTTATCTGCTGATAGTATGGATTTAACAAATTTCTTAGAGGTCGGAAACTGAAGCACAGGATACAGCTATGTTGCTGGTACAGTTCGCTATAGATTCAGACAGGGAATGGATGTTAAAATTATTTTTCAAATATAAAGATGTGCCCTTTATGTCTAATCTTGTAAGGATATTCCCTGATGTATCTCGTACTACACAAAAGAGAAGGAAACAATTTCTCATTTTGAGACCTCAGGCATTGCAGTTGGGCGCAACATTTGTCTTGAGGTACCCCTGTAAATGTGTTATGGTCTATCAAGACAATCGATATGCTTTCTATGAACCACAGCAGTTCTCTAGATTTATATCTGCCCATGGGCAATCTGTAATTACTAAGTGAACCTGTTTCATCTCAGTATAAGCTCAGAGAGGATATGTTCTGACACCTAATAGCTCCATCTTATCTTTCTTTTGTTAAAGTTTCTTTTTAATATTTTCAGTCCATTTACAGCTCCTCCACTACTTATTGTTTAAATTTCCAGTAAGTTTTCTTGTAACAAATATTTCTGCTAACACTGTATTTTTTTCTTATTTGACTGATTATGTCAAAAGTTTAAAATTTAAATAAAAAATTAAAAAAAAAAAAATAAAAAAGTAGCAGGAGCTCTATGAAGTCCAAACAGCAGCATCGTAAACTAGCCTTGGGGTGTAGAAAAGGTTGTTTTCTCTTTGGCTGCTGGCATAAGGGATACCAGCCTATATACCTTGGACAGGTCCAAGGTGAAAATGAACTGGGCTCTTCCCAACCTCTCAATGAGTTTGTCAACTCTTGGCATGGGATATGTTTCTAGCTTGGAGAGAGTATTCATCTTCCGAATATCGCTACAAAACCGGATGCTTCCATCTGGTTTTGGCATCAACACAATGGGGGAAGACCACTTACTTGTTGACTTCTTGATAACACCTAGTTCCAGCATATCAGAAAACTTCCTTTGCCAAAGCCTGCTGGGATCTGATAGGGTCGTTGCCAGACTATCACTCCTGACTCAGTGATAATGTCATGAGTTCCAAGGTGAGTCCAGCCCAGCTTTTCTGGAAACACATCTTGGTTTTATTTTACCAACTGTTCCAGGTCAGCTGTCTGTGCAGGAGAGAGCTGATCATTAAACTGAATTTGTAAGGTCCTCGTCTCAGTCGTGACCTTTGGGCCAAAGTCATCCCTCTGGACTAATGCTGCAGTTATCGGGACCCATTTCTTTAAAAGATTGAGATGGAAGATCTTCACCCTCTCTCTCGTTGGGTTGAGCTCCTTGTAGTTAACAGGTCCGGTCTTCTCCATTATTTCATACAGTCCCTGCTACTTACACAACAGTTTGCTTTCAAAGGATGGCAAGAGGACCAAGACTCTGTCTCCCAGCTGGAAGACTCTCTGCATAGCTTTCTGGTTGTAAGCTCGGCCTTGACCCATTTGAGCCTTCTCCAAGCAAAGTTTGGCCACTTCCCTGGCCTTTTCAGTCTCTGCTGCATGGTGAGTTCATACTCAGCTAAATTCCTCCCTCAACTGGGTTCTTCCTCCCAGGCTTTTCAAACCACATCCAGGACTCCTCTTGGCCTCCATCTGTACAATTCAAATGGAGAAAACCCCATCGAGATCTGGGGTACTTCGTAAATGGCAAACAGCACATATGAAAGGAGAGAATTCCAGTTTTTCTCATCTTCTGTGACAAGTTCTCTTAGCATTTGCATAAGAGTCTTACTAAAATGCTCCACCAGGCAATCCATCTGTGGATGGTAAATGGACATTCGTAAAGTCTTCACCTTTAGCAGGGTGCACACCTACTTCATGACCTTAGACATAAAGGTGGTCCCTTGGTCTGTCAGTATTTCCATAGGGATTCCTATTCTGTTTTTTGGTTTTGTTTTAAGAAGCACTATATGTGTTTAAATCTATTGATTTTCAAACTTTGATAGTGCAATACAATTGGTAAATCATAAATACTGCAAAAACGCACTAATAACTATACAATTATTACATTAAATAATCATTTACTCCCATCCTCATCTTAATTATTAATACAATAATACATATGATGGGATTTCAATATTATAATGAAATAATTTAACTCCTCAATGTACATTTCCTTCCCCCACCCTCCCTGGATGTGTAAAGAAATCTAATGAAAAGGGAAGAAACATGATCCTTACTGTAATGCAACAAAAGTAGTCAATGGACTCCATACATCATTAAAGGACTTACTAGTCCCCAAACGTTCTGCCATCATCCTTTCATACTTATACATAGTACACAGTTACCCACCAAAAAGTATAATTAATCCTGTCATGGTTCTTCCAATTATGTGTGATCAGTTGAACACCTATTCCTGTCATGATCAGGAAAAGGCGACTTTTATACTTGTCTAAAGTAGGCTTAACATGAAGTAACGTACCACAAATTACAGCCTCAAGGGGATAGATGACCCAAGAATGAGATTTATTTGTCCCCAAATTGACTTCCAGAAATTAAGTATCAGTGGACAAAAATGTAACAGATGATCCAAAGTCCCTATATTAATATGACAATGCCAGCATCTATTAGATTTAGAATTATCTATTTTTTGTAATCGAACTAGGGTCCAAAAAATCCTATGTAATAAAAATAACCATGTTTGTCTCATAGATGCTGACACTGTACATTTCAACCTCCAAATCCAAATTCGTGGCCAAGACACAGAAATATACTGTTTTATCTCGATGCTCCAAATATCTCTAAGACTATTTTTTGGCTTCTTATTTAAAAATTCAGAAATCAATTTGTACCACTGGGCGGCCTGATGCCCTACTAGATCTGTCTGGTAGCAAAGGATCTGCAAGCTATAATAAGTTTTTAAGTTTTTCCATTCAGGGAACCCACTCTGAATAGCCTTCTTCAACTACAACCATCCAATACTGTTGAGAATTTAGAATGCCAAATGATTGTTGCAGCCGTGAAAAATCAAGCAGTTTCTCATTAGATATAACAGCATCCAATGTCCGAATACCTGCCTACATCCAATTCTTCCAGGCGATTCCAGCACCGCCTACTTGAATCTTGGACTGTAAAGTAGATTTCATTATAGGAACATCTGTTAGTTTATCAATAAATTTAATTGTTTTCCATGTATCCAATAAAATTATGTTGTCGTTAGCATATTTAGGTAGCCTGATACTTAATACATGAGATAGTCGCATAGGGGAAATAATTTTCCATTCTAGATATAGCCAGTCTGGAAGATGCTCCATGAGCTCAGGGAGGATCCAATACATACCCTGACGCATTATATAGGCTTGATGATACCTATAAAAATTGAGAAAATTTACCCTATCCTCCACTATAGGAGGGCCTTAGGCGCTTGGGCCAATCAGGCCCTAGTATCCTGTGGGTTGGGCAGGGGAGGGGCGGGCCCGCCTCATTTGGAAAGAGGCGGGCCTGCTGGTCGGATGTGCGAGGAGCTGTCCAGTCCAACTTGCAAGTAAACCCAAGGGGGGGGTTCTGGGGTGGGGGGGGGCAGTGGGGGGGGGGCCGGCAGGAGGGGTTGGGTACCCTCCTGCCACGATCTTCGGGAGGGTCATTGGGGGGGTTGGCAGGAGGGGCTGGGTACCCTCCTGAACAAATCTTCGGGAGGGCCATTGGGGAATCCGGCAGGAGGGGTTGGGTACCCTCCTGCTGCGATCGTCGGGGGTGGGGGGGTGGGTTCTGTCGGCAGGAAGGGCTCAGCACCTTCCTGCCGGCAATCATCGGGAGGGGGGGCAGGTTCTGTCAGCAGGAAGGGTTGAGCACCTTCCTGCCTGCGATTTTAGGGGGGGCCCGGCAGGAGGAGTTGGGCACCCTCCTGCCAGCGATCTTCGAGGGGGCCACTGGGGGGGTCCGGGGAAGGGGGTTGGGCATGTTAAACCCGATTCTGTAAACGGCATCTGCAACATGGACGTCGGTTACAGAATCGGGTTAACTTTGGGCAGGTGTAGGCCTGATTCTGTATAGGACGCACGGGTCCGGTATCCTATACAGAATCTAGGCCTCAGGGTTTTAATGACAAGAGGGAGGGTTGCAGATCTTAACGACTAGAAGAAGGATTTTGTAAGTAATGAGGTGTGTAATTAGGAATCAGCACGCCTTTTTCAATAATGGGGTAATATGATCATATTTATAATGTCCAGTAATCATTTTGGATGACTGTATTTTGAATAAGTTTACAGTCTATAAATTTTATGCCCATGTACAGCACGTTACAATAATCCAAATTAATGACTAAGGAGTGAACTAATATATTCAGGGCAGAAGAGTATAAAAGTGAATGTAAAGATTGGATCAATCGAACTCGAATACTATGTTCAATTCTGGTCACTGCATCTCAAAAAAAAAATAAAAAAATAGATAGATAGATATATACTGCAGAATTAGAAAAGCTACAGAGAAGAGTGAACAAAATGATAAAGTGGATGGAATGACACCCCTACAAAAAAGGCTAAAGAGAAGTTAAGGTTCTTCAACTTAATGAGAAGTGCTGAATGAAGATACAATAGAGGTCTATAAAATTATGAATGGAGTGGAACAGGTATATTGTGAATTGGTTGTTACTTTTCAAAAAGGTAGTAAGACTAGAGAACACACCATGAAGCAGTAAATTTAAAATAAAAATCAGAGAAAATAATTTTTTTTCTCCGAGCTCAACATTTTTTAAAAGTATTGGAAATCAGTGCTAAAAGCAGTTAGCATAGCTGGGTTAAAGAACAGATTTGGATAAGTTCCTGATGGAAAAATCTAAAATCTATTACATAGACTAGAGGAAAGCCATGGCTTATTCTTGAGGTAAGCAGCAAGGAATTTAGCTATTTTTAAGGTTTCTGTCATTTACTTGTGATCTGGTTTGGTTACTTTTAGAAACACAGGGCTTAATGGACCTTTGGTCTGACCCAGTATGGAAATGCTTATCTTGATTTCATTCTCTCTTAGTTAAATACTGTTGAAAACTGTTCAGTGTTCCCATCCTCACCTGTTAGTAAGCTTACCCCTGGGCTGCTGTTCTGATCCACTATTCACCTCTAGAAAAGTGGCATGGACTTCTAGAAGTTGACTCAAAAGTGCACAGCAACCTTAATCATTGAACAGTGGAAGGATATTGTCACACTCAATAAAGAAGTCATCAGACTAGATTTACATCATGCATTCCTTCTAGAGTACTGCAGGAAACAGATGATATCATGTGGCCTGAGGATGATGAAGGGGCTGATGATGTTCACTGATAACCAGGACTTTTTAAATGATTGGTGTAAGATGACATTTTTCAAATAGAGTCCATTTAAGGAACATCATCATTCCACAGAGTTTCTTTTGGTTTCTTCTGGATTTTCTTCTCTGTGGATACTTTGGGGTCAATCCTCTTTGGCTATACCTATTTTGAGAACCATGAATAGTACAAATGCTTCTTTGTTATGAAGACTCATCCTATGCAATAAACTGCAGACCTACCCAAACAAAGAGGGTCTTCTACTACCATCAAACCCCTCCCATTAAAGTTTGTATACGTTGTATCCTGATTTAAAGAAAGATGTACAATGAACTCACCCTGCTGGGTACGCAACTAGTCCACTTTTAGGGTCACAGGCTAGTCCTCGGCCTCCTGATACCGTAATGCCCAACACTTTCTCCAAGGTTACCTGGCAGGGAGAGAAAGAATACAGTTCTAGAATATGTGAGCATATATTAATCTGAATTGCGATGCAAAGGATAACATTCTACACATCTTCCCCTAAGAATCTCCCTACTCCCAAGCACCTAATGTGTTCTCAGAACCAAAATGTAACTGCTTCAATACCTATACAAAGTACATTCTATGTGCCAGGAGGGAGGGCTAGGATGGTTTTTTTGGCTATGCCTGCTCTAAGGAATAAGCTTCCCAGTTGAAGTACAGCAGGAATACAGTCTTTTGATGTTTCTGTGGAAAATTAAGACTGTTTCCTGCCCATTAGGGGAGAGCAGGGATAAGATGTTTAGGCAGGAAGTGGGCTGATTAAAGGTTCACAGCTAGACCTAGGGATGGTGTTATAAGATCGGGCAGGTTTAGTTCATTTGAAGACTTATTATACTGCCTTATATCTTTTGTTAAAGGAAAAAGGTAATAAATAGAAATAAAACAAATAGTTTTATTTCTATTACCTTTAAATGTGGAACAACAAGGCAACCAAATTATTTTATTAAAAAGAAAATAAAGCAGTTCACAATCACTGGGGACACTTAATATTCTATTATTCTCATTTTATTATTGTAGCTTTTATACAGTGCACTTCACATTAGATTAAGGTTCAGGTTCTGCATTATATAAATGTAAATAAAATAAAAATATTCCCTAGCTCATAAATTGTATTAAATTATAAGATAAAATATGTTGTTTGAAATACACAATGTATTAAAACATTTTTCTCTCATAAATACTAGGCCATGAACCTAAATTCCCAGCAAATTAGTCTAGGGCAGGGGTAGGCAATTTCGGTCCTCGAGAGCCGGAGCCAGGTCAGGTTTTCAGACTATCCACAATAAATATGCATGAGATAGATTTGCATCTCAAGGAGGCAGTGCATGCAAATCCATCTCATACATATTCATTGTGGATATCCTGAAAACCTGACCTGGCTCCGGCTCTCGAGGACCGGAATTGCCTACCCCTGGTCTAGGGGATAGCAAAATCTAAACTATTTAGGAGAGGAGAATAGTCTAATGATTGGAGCATTAAGCTGAGGCCCAAGAAGGCCAGGGTTCAAATCCTATTTATGACACTCTGCCAGGGAATAGTTCTCTCAATGGTTTATAACATATATTTTTGGCAAGTCACTTTAAACTTCACTGCCTCAGATAAAATACTGCATTAATTTAAAGTGCATTAATAAGAGCTAGGAGTTTACCTCTAAATTCTATTAACGACTGCCTAAAGTTAGGTGCCTATATTGGCACACCTAGCTGACATAGGGCTAGATTCACTAACCCTCCAAACCATGTCCAATCTATGGGCAATTGGAGGCAGGCCAACTGTTTCACCAGCCATCTTCATGCAAATGGCATGCCCCCATCCGACAACACGGATCGCTGGGTAACGATCACGATGGATGCACAGACCATCTACTTTGCCTGTAGATGGTCTGCGCATGTGTTTGCTGTCTGTTTGTTTTTACCTTTTTTTTTTTTTACTGGCCCCGATTCTCCTGGCTCTCTGCCGCCCTTCCCTGCAATGCGAGTCCATGGTTTTAACCCGCGGGTTTAAACCACGGGCTCGCACTGCAGGGTAGGGCAGCAGAGAGCAGGAGAGTCAGGGGAGGCAGAGAGCAGGAGAGTTGGAGGAGGCAGAGAGCAGGTCGCGGCAGAGAGCAGGTTCATTTCAGGGCTGCAGGGCTGGCAGGACAGTCGGAAAGGACGTGAGCAACCGGTCGCCAGCAGTCACTTTTTATTGATCGGCCAGCCCAGTCGGTGTTCAGGATTTTTGGTTAGCGAATCGCTGCCTGCCTACTTTGCATGCCATTTCCCCTCATTCGCAGGCACGGATCGGAATCGGATCGGCACAGAGGTTAGTGAATCGGGTCAGAGGAAAATCGGGTCGCAAACCGGTCGGCACACGATCGGTTTGCTTAGTGAATCCAGCTCATAGGCGCCTAACTTAATAGGCTACAGTTAAGGTGGGTGTGGTTAGGGGGCGGATCACAGGCATGTTTTTGAATTATACACCTGTTTTTGACTTAGGCGCCATTGTGTGCACATCTAGAATGTCCTGTCACGCCGCAATGTCACACCAAATCACAACCCCATGCTGTTATGAGGTCTTGTCCAGTCTTATCCTATTAAGTATTGCCATGCTTTTTGACTACAATCATGCTCCCCTATGTATTGTCCTATCATGTCATGATTTAAAATGTACATCACTAATGTAAAGCGCTAAACGGACTTGCCCCTAAATACATAATTGACCTTTTCTCCTTCTCTGCCAACAGACACAAGAGAAGCTCTCATTCCTACTTCGTTTCCCCCCCAGTTAGAAGTTGTAAACTGAAAAAACACCATGAACACCTTCTTTCACATCAAGCAGCATTGTGGGGTAAAGACCTAGATCAACTGCTTTCGCCCACTACTTATGAAGAATTCAGAAAACGTCTAAAAACTCAACTGTTCCTAAAGTATCTAGACCAGGGCTGCCCAAGTCCGGTCCTTGAGATCTACTGGCAGGCCAGGTTTTCAGGATATCCACAATGGATATGCATGAGTGAGATTTGCATACCAAGAAGACAGTTCAGGCCAATCTCTCTCGTGCATATTCATTGTGGATATCCTGAAAACCTGGCCTGCCAGTAGATCTCAAGGACCGGACTTGGGCAGCCCTGATCTAGACAATTGACCCACTCATCTTCTTTCTCCTCCATAGTGATTCCTCTGTCCTATTAATCTCTTTCTCCTCAACAACGCATTTCTGGTCCTGTTAACTCTCCTCTTCCCCCCTCTTAAATTCAATCAATTTATACCTCGCTTAATCTATTGTAAACCACATAGAACTTAACGGTATTGCGGTATATAAACTGTTATTATTATTATTATCATCACTATAACCTGTTCCACTTTATTATGTATGTAAACTTGCAATTCATTCTGAGCTCTTCTGGGAGGATGGGATATAAATCCAAATAAATAAATTTAGGCCAAGAAACTCTGGCATAAATACAGTGTGCCTAAAACTTAGAATGCCTAGCAACATATACCACTTAGGCAGCGCCAAGCATGATTCTATCCAGTGCGCCTTTTATAGAATCATGCTTAGTGCCAAACTAGTTAGCATCAATTTTTTTAGGTGACATATATAGAATCAGGCCCCGTTGAGGCTTTTTTCTAAATAATGCATGTTAATGTGTGTTAAGGTTGATTAGTAAATGAGGACCTTAAGATTATAAGCACCCCTGCGAACACAGAAATAATTATTTCCAGTCAAAATTTCCATCTAAATTTGGCCAAGAAGATTTTTCTAGTGGTACAGTCACATTTTGGAAGCTTTCTGTTTATCACTGGCAAATACAAATAAGATATTTCTATGGGGAAGACACTGCAGAAACAATGACTCTGGCAAGAAATACAGGAACTATACTAGATCATAAACTAGGATTCTTGGCGGACACACAAAAGGTGCTGTTATACTCCTAGCTAGTACTATAGGAAAACCATTACAGCAGCGACATCCTAAAGTACCTATGCATGAAAATGAGTCAAATTAACCCATAAGTGGCCAGTGACTTTGCTGTGTGGGGACGCTAAAGTGAGGTGGGACCAGTGTGGAATATAGCTACTTGAGTTAAAATCCTTGTGGCAGCGATATAGCTAGAACGGATTTTTATTTATTTATTTTGGAGTGGTCCAAGTTAACATGGGAGGGGGGGGCCACTAAGCATATAAGTCTGAGTCATATTATGTTTATACACAAAGCCATTATTTGCCGATAAGAGTAACACAGTAAATTATGGCAGATAAAGAACTGCACAGTCCATCCAGTCTGCCCAACAAGGTGGTCAGAGTCATGCCCGCTACTCTGTGCAGGCCCCGGTTACCCATGCTTAAATGCTGGTTGTCAAGTCTCCACCGTGCCAACCATATAGGCAGCCAAACATGATGATGTATGGTTATAACCAAGACTCCATCTCCAAATATTGCTGACAGTATTCAACTTTTCAGTCCTGATGTCTTCCCCTCTCCCCTCAGCTGCACAGCACGTGACAACAGTGTTATCTACAACGCTGGAGTTGAAGCTTCACCTTTTGCCATTTGCAGGACACAGATCCTAGAAATCTATCTGGCATCAACCTCAGTTGCTGAATCTTTTTGGTCTTTTATCATTTGTGGGACACAGACCATAGAAGGTTGTCTGGTGTCAGCCTCAATTCTCACTACTCTTGCACAAGATAACACCTCAATAGCCATGGTATGTTTCCCTACTCTTTCTATTTAGGAATCCCCTGCATTTATGTACACATAGAAAATGTATTTCTGTTATCATGAGTGCCACTTTATATATTATAAATGCTAGCATTTATATCACTTATCACTAAACCACATATGCACTGATAGAAACAGTTCAACAATGTTTAGAGAGATGTCTATAAAGGCAGTGTACTAGAAAAAAATCACTCCATTTGGTCAGTACACATCAACACCAGAAAAAGTATTTTAAGGCAAAGGAAAAGCCTCAGACACGGAGAGGTGTTCCCACTCTCTTCCACCCGAGCAACAATGGCAAAAAACTTTTGCATATAACTTATTACTATATATATATATATATATATATATATATATATATATATATATATATATATATATATATATATATACACACACACTAGTCATTAAGCCCGTTACATTAACGGGTGCTAGAATACTGTTCACCCTCTATGTTGCCCCTTCCATTCACTGCCCTCTCTTCTCTTTCCATCCAGTGTGCGCCCCCTCTCTCTCTGTCCCATATGGCCTCTCTCCATCTCCTCTTTCCTTTTCCCTTGGTCTGGCATACCTTCCTCCTTCCCTCCCTGCCCTGCCATCTGTTCTTCCCTCCAAGCCACTCTCCCCTGTGCTCACTTTCCTCCTTCAACTACTTCATCGAGCAACAGCAGCATTCACAATTCATTGCTGTTGCTGGCTTCAGGTATTCCTCTCTGGCGGGTCCTGTGTTCATGAAGTAGGCAGGAGCCGCCAGAGAGGAAGGCCTGAAGCCGCAACAGCAGCGAATTGTAAACGCTGCTGCTGCCTGAAGCACCCAAGGCAGACGGTTCTCTCCCCTCCCAGCCCAACCCCCGCTGACTTTGCGACCCTCCCGGCGAGATGACTTTAATAGCAAACCTCCCTCCAGCGTTGGCAGCTGCAGCACTTTAAACAGGCTGGTTCGCGGTTTTCTTCTGCCGTTGAGTCTATCTGTCGCGTCATTGATGACATCGTTAGTGACACGGCAGAGGGACTCAACTGCAGGAGAAAGTCGTGAAGCAGGCTGTTTAACGTGCTGCGACTGCCAACGCTGGAGGGAGGTTTGTGTAGAAGTGATATGTGTCTATGTGTGTTCTATGTGTAGAAGCGATATGTCTCTTCCCCTGAAGTACCTTTGCAGCACTTTGCTGCGGCGCATCCTCCCATCCTGAGTCTGTTTCTCCCCTAGCCGCAGCATACGCACTCTGGCCACGGACCTACAGATCACGGATCAGGGATTACAGATCACGCAGGTCTGAGTGCACATGCGCGGCTAGCGTTTTATTATATAGGATATATGCAAAAACACAACCCACAAGATCTTAAATAAGCTTTACATATGATAGGATAGCTCAGGCATTCCTCGGCTTTGAGGAATGTCCCTTTTTTGAGAAAAATATACCATCCATTGCTGTTCCTTTAGCAAAGAACAGTTGATTACATTGCTGGATGGTTTCCTGACGCAGAGTAATGAAACGTGCCACATTGAAACCAAGAAACCAAGTTTTAGCTAAGTTATTTTTTGCACATATTTAACAAATTGGAGAAATTCACCATTATAACTCTTTGAAAAATGTTCTAAAATCGGCTTAAAAGTATGAAGGATTAAGCAATGATTGGGTGGTGAGGTGGTTGGAGGGTTTTCTCTCCTTTTTTGCCCCTCCATGTCTCTGAGCTATCCTATCATATGTAAAGCTGGTATTGACATGCTTATTTAAGATCTTGTGGGTTGTTTTTGCATATATATATATTGAAGTTTTTCACAGCCTATTATATATCTTATGATATTATTTTTGTACCCCGAGATATTTTTTATAACTTATTACTGGCAGGTGGGAGCCTGAAAATAGTCATAACTAACTAGAAAAAACTAGAAAAGAGCCAGGCCGACGATCATTTTGTGGCTTTTAAGCCACTGCTTCAGGGTCGTGACACTAATGCTCCAGACTATCGATTTGCAGAGTAAAACTCCTGCTTGCTACCACCTATAAAGGCAGTGTCACATAGCTTAAACCTGACCAGACAAGTCTGCTATGAAGAAAATCATCTCAACATACATCACATCCGGCCAAATGCTCTAAAACCCTATGTCAGAAAAACAAAAGGGTAGCAAACTACAAAAGTCAAATAAAAAATGCAAGGGGTGGAAAAGCCACAAATAACCAGGATGAGAGCAGGCGTCCATAATGAAGACATGTTATTAAAAACTAGGGCTGAACATTTAATGCGGTAATAAGGTGATTAATGCCGTAAACATTTTTTAACGAGATTAATGCAGACCGCCAAAATCTGTCTTTCTTTCTCTATAATATCACCAAAATCTGAACACACTATCAAAACCCTTTTCCACACCCTTATCACCTCTTGCCTAGACTACTGCAACTTGCTTCTCACAGGTCTTCCACGTAACCATCTCTCACCCTTAAATCTATTCAAAATTCTGTTGCACGACTTCTATTCAAACAGAACCGCTATGTCACATCACCCTTCTCCCCAAGTCACTTCATTGTCTGCCTATATATTTCATACATTTCCACAAACAGTTCAAACTTCTCTTATTGACTTATAAGTGCCTTCACTTTGTAGTTCTTTGATCTCTCTTTTCTCTCCCTATACTCCCTTCCAGGGAACTCCGTTCATGGGTCAAGTTTCTAACCTGTACGCTTCTCCTCTACTGCCAAATCCAGACTACGCTCCTTTCTTGCTGTACCATATGCCTGGAACAGACTGCCTGAATCAGTATGTCAAGCTTCATCCCTGGCAGTATTCAAATCCAGACTAAAAGCAACCTAAAAAAAGTGGGCTTTTAACTCCTAACCCCCATTCGCTTGTAAAGCACCCATGCCTGAAAAACTCCCTAATCCCCTACTTGTCCTGTTTGATTAGATCAGTGGTTCCCAACCCTGTCCTGGAGGACCACCAGCCAGTCGAGGTTTTGGGATAACCCTAATGAATATGCAATAGAGAGATTTGCATATAACGGAGGAGACAGGCATGCAAATCTGCTCCATGCATATTCATTGGGGCTGTCCTGAAAACCTGACTGGCTGACGGACCTCCAGGACAGGGTTGGGAACCACTGGATTAGATTGTAAGCTCTACTGATCAGCTTCTTTGACTGGGTGACGAGGAAGCTGGATGTTGGAGAGTCCCTGGACATCGTATACCTGGACTTCAGTAAAGCATTCGATAGCACTGCAGGTTGCTGAGCAAGATGAGTTCTATAGGATTGGGCGACACATTGACGAAATAGGTTGGGAACTGGCTTGGAGGTAGGCTTCAGAGGGTAGTGGTGAACGGCACTCCCTCCGAAATGACGGAGGTAATCAGTGGAGTGCCGCAGGGCTCGGTCCTGGGCCCGATCCTATTCAACATCTTTATAAGAGACTTGGCAGAAGGGCTGCGAGGTAAAATAACATTATTCGCCGATGACGCCAAACTAAGCAATGTAGTGGGCAAAAGCACAACAGACATAAATTTAATGTCCGACAACATGATGCACGACCTACTCCTACTGGAGCGCTGGTCTAGGTCCTGGCAACTCAGCTTCAATGCCAAAAAATGCAAAAGTTATGCACCTGGGCAGCCAAAATCCATGCAAGACTTACAACCTTAATGGCGAGATCCTAACAAGAACTGAAGCAGAACGAGACTTAGGGGTGATCGTCAGTGAGAACATGAAGACTGCCAATCAAGTGGAGCAAGCTTCATCCAAGGCAAGGCAAATCATAGGTTGCATACGCAGGAGTTTCGTCAGCCGTAAGCCTGAAGTCATTATGCCATTGTATAGATCCATGATGAGGCCCCACCTGGAATACTGTGTGCAATTCTGGAGGCCGCATTACCGTAAGGATGTGCTGAGACTGGAGTCGGTCCAGAGAATGGCCACCCAGATGGCCTCGGGACTCAAGGATCTCCCGTACGAGGAACGGCTGGATAAGTTGTAGCTGTACTCACTCGAGGAACGCAGAGAGAGGGGTGACATGATCGAGACATTCAAGTATCTCACGGGCCCCATCGAGGTGGAAGAAGATATCTTCTTTTTCAAGGGTCCCACGGCAACAAGGGGGCAATCCGTGGAAAGTCAGGGGCGGGAAACTGCACGGGGACACCAGGAAATTTTTTTTCACTGAAAGGGTAGTTGATCGCTGGAATAGTCTTCCACTTCAGGTTATTGAGGCCAGCAGCGTGCCTGATTTTAAGGCCAAATGGAATAGACACGTGGGATTTATTCATAGAGAAAGGTAGGGGAGGGTCATTGGGGTGGGCAGACTAGATGGGCCGTGGCCCTTACCTGCCGTCTATTTCTATGTTTCTATGTTACTGTGAAGGGGCTGTCTCTTGAATGTTTTAATGTCTAGCAGCTATATAGAAATATGCAGTTGTAGTAACTCTACCAACTACAGGACAAGAGAGCAAGAAAAGCTGCTGTTAAGTTGCATGGCAAGAGAGCAAAACAGCAATGATGAAGTTCTTGGGGGCTCCCCAAGTCTTTTACATGAATTTACCCACCAAAATGTTGTGTGCAAGAAATAATGCTATCACTTCCAGATCCCTCTACCATACTCATTCAATACCAGTTCATGGCATCATTAACAGAAGGGGGAAGAACAAATGGAAAACAAGCAGATTCACACAAAGCCTCATTGCCTTGGCTTTGTGTTTTTGATTTATGGAAGCTGAGATAAAAACAAAATGCCAGGCTACAGTTGCAGCGCATGGTAAACATTTCCTCAAGTTCTGGCACATCCTCAAACCAACTAAAATGAGGTAACAATCCTCTTCAAGCAAAGAAAGAGCTGATCAGACAGAAAGAAAACTGCTCTACTAGAGGTTTCAAGATTAAAGAGCATTCTCTGCTACAAGATAGTCACTATCAATCCAGGATCTTGTGTTCCCTGGGAGACACAAGGCAGATCTAGCTACCAAAGTGTGATAGCTAGTTCAAACACTACAAGTCAGGAATCCTAGGTCTAGATCAGTGGTCTCAAACTCAAATCCTTTGCAGTGCCACATTTTGGATTTGTCGATACTTGAAGGGCCTCAGAAAACATAATTAATGTCTTATTAAAGAAATGACAATTTTGCATGAAGTAAAACTCTTTATAGTTTATAAATCTTTCCTTTTCGCTAAGTCCTAATAATAATATTGTCATTTATAGCTAAAGAGACATATGATCATGAAACTGTTTTATTTTACTTTTGTGATTATGATAAACATACCGAGGGCCTCAAAATAGTACCTGGTGGGCTGCATGTAGCCCCCAAGCTGCGAGTTTGAGACCACTGGTCTAGATTGTTTGCTTTTACCTATAATAGCCTCCATTCCCTTTGGGTTGATTCCCTAGTACTCAGAAGCTGCTAAGACTTGGGAGCTTAAGCCCAAAATATCACTACTACTACTACTAATCATTTCTATAGTGCTACTACATGCAATGCTATACATCAAAACACAGATGAGATGGTCCCTGCTCAAAATAGCTTACAATCTAGTCAAGACAGACAAAATGGACAAGAAGGTGCTCAGGTGGGGGAATTACCAAGGGAATGATGACTGATATCGGTGCTTAGAAGGTGGGTTGGAGTTTGGAATTGATGACATCTTCAAAGAAGTGGGGCTTGAGCCTCGATTTGAATATTGCCAGAGACAGAGTCTGTTCCCTGCAGATTGCAGGAGGCAGGAGATGGGCCAAACACAGGAACACTGTGGTTGGACCCAATAGGTCTACAGGACAGAAATTATACAAAGACAGCACCCAGAAGAGTAGACAAGAAACTAGCAAAGATCCTCTGAGCTATTATATCCAAAACAGGAGCAAAATAATTCTATATTTCCAGGCTGATTTCAATAAAATCTCAATCCCTGTGATCTATTTTTAAGTATGATTTTGGAAATGAAAGATGGAGAGTGAGAAATATTGTTCTGGGATTAAGAGATTTTAAAGATCAGAGCTGCCAGAACAGATTTGTTGGAGCAAACAGATCTCTCCTGACAGTGTGTGTGTAGCAACAGCAGTGATTCTTGATACACAATAGTATTTCACTATCATTATTTAGGCACCTTATTATTTAGCATTATTGTGCACCATTACACTGGATGGTTAGGGCCGGGGGATATAACACAATTTACCCTTTTGGGTTTTGTTAGTGACAACTCTGTGAGAGGAGTTTATTGATAATTCCTCAGTTGCGAGTTATGATTACTGAGGGGCCCCCATCCAACAACACTAATTGAATTTATTTAGTATTAGTGTTTCTTTTGTCACTGCTGTCGCTACACGCAGGAAGGGCTAGTCTCAGGGCGCTGGTCTTTGACCAGAGGGCCGCCGCATGAGCGAACTGCTGCGCATGATGGACCACTGGTCTGACCTAGAAGCGGCAATTCTTATGTTCATACTTGTTTACTTCTATTTTGCCATTTCTCCTGTTGGGTTATCTTTTGTGTAGAACAGATTTGTATGCAGGAGACAAAGAAGATCCGATACCAACTATCAGCAGAAGTAAAGCGCTCAGGAGCTCGCAAGTGAGACCAACCCAAGGACAAGGTAGAATGAGTCTTCCATTAATCTAGAGGAGTTCCCAAGGATGCATTCCTAAGAACCAAAATATTCAGTCCACCATCCAAATCAAAAATCTCTATCTGCTATGATTATTCCAGTCTTGTTTGGGCAAAAAGAAACAAAACACTGGGTAAACGTTAAAGCTTTCATCCACTCCAGCCAGAAGGCACACTGCTCCTATTATAATTCAAGAGCAGTGAAAAGGAAAATTTGCCTTTTTTGGCACAAGACTTATGAAAATGTTTGAAGACAGAACTTTTGATGAATGCAACACTTTATTCTTAGAAGGCAAATAAGCCATCAGGACATGGGACTCTGTAGTTCTAGGTGCTGAAATAACCGCCAGGCCAAATATTTAGCCTAAAGATCATGTCACTTAGGGCTCCTTTTACGAAGGTGCGCTAGCATTTTTAGCGCACGTGCACGATTGTCGCGCGCTAGCTGGAAAACTACCGCCTGCTTAAAAGGAGGCGGTTGCGGCTAGCGCACACTAAGCGCGTGCTAAAACCGCTAGCGCACCTATGTAAAAGGAGCCCATAATCTCATTTTAGTTGCCAAAAAGACATCTCTTTTTATAAACTAGTCACAGACTTTTGAATCTTATATATTTTCAATTAGATTTAAATAACTGCCATAGATTATTTTTAACTCTCCCTGATTTAACGATTTAATTCAAAGGAATATTCTCTGGAAAAGAATAGCCCAAAACTTCACCTACCTTTTGCAGTTTACAATCTCGCTTGCTATTTACTGTAGAATAACTCCGAATCATTTTGTCATTATTTCCACTATGTTTATCATCCCAAAAGTAGAAAATAAAGTTTCCTGCCATAATTTTTCTCTAGGATCCGACAGACCCTTCATTTACCATGTTGCTCCAGCCTGCTTACCCTACCCTTGCCACTTTGGTGCACTGCTCAACTTTTGCAGCACAAGACCACCAACTGATTGTCTCTGGCACACTGATCTGTTTTCTGCAGCCCAGTACAGGTATTTTCTGAAGTTTTGCTGCAGATGGGATGCCTTCAAGAGCAAACAATTTGGGCTGGCTGCAGGCAGACTACTGCAAATATGGAATCTGAAAAGGGTGGACAGTGGCCAAGCTGCTCCTTCCGCCTTTAATGGCACACACAGTTGTTGTGATTTGGTTCAGATGAACTCTAGCTGCCTGAGAGCTTTGCTTTGTGACATCATCTGTCATTGTGAACGCTGCTCTCTTGCCACTGGCCAGTAGACAGTTAACTGAAACTCTATGACGAAGAACATAGATCAACCCCAAATCTGGTACTCAAGACTCTTCCACCAGTCTTGAGTTTTAGGATATTCACTGTAAATATGTATGCAATATATTTACTTTAAAAAAAAAAAAATCATCAAATGTTTGAATGATTTTCAAAGGTGCAAAAAAATATGAGCACATAACTTAACTGGGTACAAATTCAACAAACAGCAATAGTATCCAAACTCAAACTTCTCTCTTTGCCCTATTCCACACCCCCTTTTCTAATGTATTCCCACTTATGCAGTATGTCCTTTGCCTGCCCATCCTTTAAGCAAAATATTTACTATGAGCTAGTTACATGTAGAGGATTTTTTTGGTACTTATAGAGAGCATCATAAACCAGAGTACTTTACAACAGATTGCACATACAACTACAGTAACAAACAGGCCAATAGCACCTCAGAGATTCCCTCCTGGTTGGAATTCTGTGAAACTGTGCAAAGCAGAATTTGCACAGAATTTGGATTTATTTTTGCTTGGTTACCAAAAGACATGCCAAGGGAAAACAAAACCATCACATATGGTGCCAAACACAAAAGAACCACCCAACGCCCCGTCTAATTACAGACCTATCGCTAGCATCCCGCTGGTCACCAAAATAGCAGAAGGGATGGTAAATGCCGAACTCGCTACTTATCTGGAAAAATTCAATATCTTACACAACAACCAATCGGGCTTTCGCTCTGACCACAGCACCGAAACTATCATAGCCTCTCTACTCGATCACCTGCACTCACTCTTCAGCCAGGGCTCCAGCGCCCTGATCTTGCAACTTGACCTGAGCAGTGCTTTCGACCTAGTCGACCACACTATCCTCCTAGACTGCCTTGCACACATCGGCATCTCTGGCCAGGTTCTCAACTAGTTCCACAGGTTCCTAAGAAATAGATCATACAGGGTGTTTAAGAACGACTCTTTCTCCTACAGCTGGGACAACTCCTGTGGGGTTCCCCAGGGCTCCCCCCTGTCCCCCACCCTGTTTAACGTCTATCTCGTCTCCTTGGGAAACCTCCTGCAAAGTTTCAAGCTCAAATTCTTCATCTACGCAGATGACATTACAATAGTCATCCCGCTAACCTGTTTCACACCAGAGTTGCTTAACTCTCTATTAGAGAATGACACGGGGAAAAAATCTGTCCCCGTCACCGCCCCGTCACCGGCCCACCATCCTCTGCACCGCCCCGTCACCGCCGTTCCCTTCACCGCCCCGTCACCGTCACCGCCATCCCTTTCACCGCTCCGTCACCGCCACTGCCATCCCATTCACTGCCCCGTCACCGTCCCCGCTGCATCCATATAAGCCTTAGTACTGTAATATTTAGCTTATTCCTTTCTTATAAATCAAAGTTCCTGCTGCTGAACTAGAGAAAGAGATGTTCAGCTGGCAGGGCTTTGTTTATAAATTTTTATCAACACAACTAATATACTATTTTATCCTAAAGCAAAAAATAAATAAATAAATATAATTTTTTTTTCTACCTTTGTTGTCTGGTTTCTGCTTTCCACATCTTCTCATTGAATTCCTTCCATCCACTGTGTGTCTTCTCTCTGCGTCTTCCATTTGCTGTTACTGTGCCTCTCCCTTAAACCCCCCCCAATTGGTCTAGCACCCATCTTCTTCCCTCCGTTCCCCCATAGTCTGGCATCTGTCTTCTTCCCATTCTGTCTTCCACATTTCCCTTTGGGGTCTGTTCCTCTCCACCCTCCTTCAATGTCTGTCCTATTCCTTTCCACCACCACCCTTCCCTCCCTCCTTTACCATCTGTTCCTTTCTACCACCCTTCAGCTTCTCTCGCGTGGCCTATCTATCTACCTTCCTCCCTCTTATTTTCATGGCACGTTACAATGTAATTTGTGCAAGCCACTGGAGCCTGCGAGCTCGGTCCCTGTCCCATCCCCACAAACCATCTCGCTTCTGTGCTCCTATTTTCCCCATTTCTAATATCTCCCATATGTATCTGCCATTGCCCCCCCCTGTGTCCATATACCATCCCCATGGCATGTCCCCTTTATGTCTCTGTCCCTATGCCCCATGCACATAATTTCCCCTCTTTCTGTTACCTTCCTGTGTCCAGATTTCCCCTATCTTCCTCTTCCATACCAGTGTGTCTCTTCTTTTCAACCCCATCTAGCTTTTTTCCCTCTTTCTTCCCCCCCCCCCCCTGCTTCTAGCATCTGGCTCACCTGCCAGTCCTTCCCTTTCTTTCCTGCTGTGGGTTTTTCTTTCCGACTTCATCCCCTTTCCCTTTCACTCCCTCCTTCCAATTTGAGCCGGGAACACTAGCGATCGCACGGTCCCCGCAGCTCACACCCGCCTGCCCAATCGATTCTAGTGTTTAGCCAGCTCTCTCCCTTCTCCTCACCTTAGTTTGTAGATTTTCTTTTTCGGCGACCCGCACGCTATCAGAGAGCCGCGCACGCGCGGCTGCTCAGTGTTCAATCTTCTGCTCTGCTGCAACTTCCTGTTTCCGGTTGCGTCAAAGCAGAAGATTGAACACTGAGCAGCCGCGCGTGCGCGGCTCTCTGATAGCGTGCGGGTCGCCGAAAAAGAAAATCTACAAACTAAGGTGAGGAGAAGGGAGAGAGCTGGCTAAACACTAGAATCGATTGGGCAGGCGGGTGTGAGCTGCGGGGACCGCGCGATCCTTCATGCCTCACTGCGGGGACAAGACCATTCACCGCCCCGTGGGCGGTGAATGGCCTTGTCCCCGTCGCCGCAGCGACTGCTAGTTTTCTTCCCCGTTTTCGGCGGGTGACCCGCGGCTAAAATGCGGTGGCCGCGGGTAAACCGCCACCGTGTCATTCTCTACTCTCTATCAAGCTTACTCAGTCAGATAGAACTCTGGATGTTATCCTATAGATTAAAATTAAACTCGGACAAAACTAAATTCTTCCTAGCCACCCCCAACGACAAAATCAAAGATTCCACAATACAAGTGAATGGTTCGGATTTCCTCCTAGAACAAACCTTAAAAATACTGGGAGTCACCTTAGACAAACATCTATCCCTTGAGAAACACACTGATCTTACTGTCAGGAAAAGCTTCTCGGTGCTCTGGAAACTCCGCACCATAAAAAAATACTTCGACAACACCTCATTTCACCTGTTAGTCCAATCCTCCATTCTCAGCATCCTGGATTACTGCAACATCATTTATTTGGGCTCCATGAAGAAAACCACCAGGAAACTAAAACTGATTCAGAACACCGCTGTCCGCCTTATATTTGGCTTAAACAAATGGGAACACATTACCCCCTTCTACCATAGACTGCACTGGCTACCATTTGAATCCAGAGTCCTATTCAAGTTTGCATGCCTGTGCTACAAAACAGTATTTGGTATATCCCCAAATTACCTCAACCCACACTTCAATCTAAATTACAACAATAAGAACTCCCGCAGAATTCATCTGTTCGCCTTCCCCTCCCTAAAACTATGTCGTTTCAAAAGGTTCCTTGACAACACCTTCTCCTTCCAGGCAGCTAAACTGAACCCATGGCTTGCCCAAATTGTGCTCGATGCCCCCACCTTCCTTGACTTCAGAAAAAAACTCAAAACACATTTATTCCACGGACAGAACCCTTAATACACCCTCTTCTAATCTAATCTAATCTAATCCTTAGGTTTGTATACCGCAGCATCATCTCCACGTTCGTAGAGCTCGACGCGGTTTACTCTTCTACTCCTTCACCTCCCATCAATGCATGTGAATCTCCACCTACTCCTTCTTATTGTACTCTCCTAACCTGTTAACTTCAATGACCTGTATTTTCCTGTATATTGACCTTCTTACTATACATTGCTGTATTCCCGTATATGACCTTCCTATTGCACATTCTTGTAAATTCCTGTTAACTTCAATGACCCCTAAACTGTTAACTTCAATGACTTCATTGTTTGTAACATTGTTTGTAACCTTGATTAATTGATGTGAACCGCCTAGAACTCCCTGGGTATGGTGGTATACAAAATAAAGTTATTATTATTATTTATTTTTTTCCTCTCATGCCTTTTCAGTAATAACTCAAAACATTACATTTAGATTCAATAGACCAGTGGTTCTTAAACCCGTCCTGGGGGACCAGCAGCCAGCTGGGTTTTCAAGATATCTCTAATGAATATGCATAAGGCAGATCTGCATGCCCATCACCTCTATTATATGCAATCTGCCTCATGCATATTCATTAGGGATATCTTGAAAACCCAACTAACTGGAGGTCCCCCAGGACAGGTTTAAGAACCACTGCAATAGACATTTCCCTGTCCTCACAGAGCTTACAATCTAAGAAACTTGTGTCACATTTATTTCATATACGCAGATGCAATTTGGTATTAATGTGAATTACTTGGCAGTAAGTTTTAACAAGATTTTTTTTTTTAGAATGCACATTAAATAGGCTGGTAGCAGTTCTTTTTTTCTCAACTCTGTAAACATTTATTAATGGTCAGAGATCATAATACAGTAGGGTTAAATGAACACACTCAGCATGGGTAATGTATTTGATATATACACTGCCTCAACTACAAATGAAACCCTAAACCTCATCTTTACATTTTACAATAAAAATTAAAAACTCACCCCAAACCCATCTATAAAAACATACCATATATACTTGAATATAAACCCATCTGAATATAAACTGAGGTAACCTTTTTCTCCAAACAAAAAAAAAAAAAGGGGGGGGGAGGTTGACTCGAATATAAACCAAACTCACAGTAGTCTCACTAGGTTACTGTGAATTGCCGGGGTGGCTTAGTGGTTAGAGCTGCTGCCTTGGAACCCTGAGGTTCTGAGTTCAATCCCAGCATGTTCCTTGCAATTCTGGGCAAGTCACTCAATACTCCGTTGCCCCAGATACCACAGCTAGATTTTGGGCCTGCCAAGACAGTTAGGGAGAATAGTTAAGAGTACCTGATTACTACTCAAAGTAGGCAGTCTTCTGGCGCCAACATCTCTCCTTCTCTCTGAGCATCTTCCAGCATCCCCCACTGGCGGCTCAGGGCCCATCTGAGAGCATTCACTCATGAACATATGTTGACGTTCACAGACTTCTGGATGCTTCGAGCTGCAGCCACCACGTTTAGTGTGCCGTAGCTTGGCAAAGTTTGCGAGACACTGAGATAAAGGGAAAGTTTGTGGATCCTTTTTTCTTTTGGGGGAGGAGGAGTGGTAGGGATCAGGAGATTGTTACTCTCATAATTTGGCAGCCTGTTCATTGGGCTCTAGAAATAATTAATAGTAGTAGTGAGGGGAGATTTCGGTTTTTGTATGCATTTTTCAATGTTTGTAATCTGCTGTTGGCATTCAGCCTATGTTACTGTCTGATTTGTTAATAAACACACCTTCTTACAAAGCCGTGGTAGCAGCTGCTACATGGCAAACACTCTAATGCCCATTAAATCCCTACGGACATCGGAGAGATTACCGCAGCAGCAGCCCCTACTGCAGCTTTGTAAAAGGAGCCCAAACTTTAAAAAAACCCAACAAATCAAAAACAAATCATAAAAAAACAAAACAATATAAAACATTATTAAATACTTAAGAACATAAAAACATAAGAACTGCCATCTCCGGATCAGACCCATGGTCCATCGAGTCCGGCGATCCGCACACGCGGAGGCCCAGTCAGGTATACACTTGATGTAGTTTTAGTCACCCATATCCCTCTATGCCTCTCGTAAGGAGATGTGCATCTAATTTGCCTTTGAATCCTAGCACAGTGGATTCCTTAATAACCTCCTTTGGGAGAGCATTCCAGGCATCTACCACTCGCTGCGTGAAGCTGAACTTCCTGACATTTGTCCTGGACTTGTCCCCCCTTAGCTTCAAACCATGTCCTCTTGTCCGTGTCACGTTGGACAATGTAAATAATTTATTTTCCTGCTCTATTTTATCGATGCCTTTCAGTATTTTGAACGTCTCGATCATGTCCCCTCGTAACCTCCTCTCAAGGGAGAACAGTCCCAGTTTCTTGAGTCGTTCCTCATATTCCATATCTCTTATTAGCTTCGTTGCTCGTCTCTGTACCCTCTCCAGCAGTTTTATATCCTTCTTTAGGTTGGGAGACCAATGTTGGACACAGTATTCCAAGTGTGGTCTGACCATTGCTCTATAAAGCGGCATTATGACTTTCTTCAATCTACTCGTGATTCCTTTCTTTATCATGCCTAACATTCTGTTTGCTTTCTTTGCCGCTGCCGCGCATTGTGCCGATGGCTTCAGGGTCCTATCTATCAGTACACCCAAGTCCTTTTCTTGTTTGCTCTTACCCAGAGTTGCGCCTGACATTCTATACTCGTGTTCCTTATTCTTACTACCTAAATGCATTACTTTGCATTTCTCCATGTTGAACTTCATCTGCCATTGCTCTGCCCATTTCTCTAACTGATACAAGTCACTCTGGAGTTCCTCGCTATCCTCCTGCGATCCGATTGCCCGGCATAGCTTTGTGTCGTCTGCAAACTTAATGATCTCACTGGACATTCCGTCTTCCAGGTCATTGATATAAATATTAAATAGGATCGGCCCAAGTACCGAGCCCTGGGGCATACCACTAGTCACTTTCTCCCAGTCTGAGAACTTCCCATTTATGCCCTCTCTCTGCTTTCTGTTTTCTAGCCATTTGCCTATCCACCTTTGTATATCTCCCTCTATTCCATGGCTTTGTAGTTTCCTGAGAAGTCTTTCATGTGGAACTTTGTCGAACGCTTTCTGGAAGTCCAAATATATTATGTCCACCGGCATTCCACTATTAATTTGCTTGTTCACAGTCTCAAAAAATTGAAGTAAATTTGTTAAACATGATTTCCCTTTCCTGAACCCATGTTGACTGGGTTTCAGCAAGTCGTGTGTATCTAAGTGCCGGACTATGCTATCCTTGATCAGTGCTTCAACCATCTTTCCAGGGACAGACGTAAGGCTGTAGTTGCCCGGTTCTCCTCTCGATCCTTTTTTGAAAATTGGCGTGACATTCGCTATCTTCCAGTCGTCTGGTATCTGTCCAGTTCTGATTGTTAGATTGGCAAGTTTTTGCAATAATTCTCCGATTTCAACCTTCAATTCCTTTAAGACTCTCGGGTGAATTCCATCCGGTCCAGGGGATTTGTCACTTTTAAGTTTGTCGATCTGGCAGTATATCTGGTCCAACTCCACTTCAACTGTGGTGAGGCTGTCTTCTATTACTCCACTAAACACTTTCACTGCTTCTGGTATTTTTGCGGTATCCTCCTCCGAAAAGACGGACGCAAAGAAGGAATTTAGTTTGTCTGCAATTTGTTTATCTTCCTTGATGTACCCTTTTCTTCCCTGGTCGTCCAGGGGTTCCACCGCCTCTTTTACGGGTTTTTTCCCTTTCACTTATCTAAAGAAGGGCTTGAAGTTTTTGGGCTCTTGCGCTATTTTTTCCTCATAGTCCTTTTTGGCATCCCTCACCGCCTTGTGACATTTCTTCTGATCATCTTTATGTTTTTTCCATGCTTCGGTTGTTTTCATGTGTTTCCATTTTTTGAAAGAGTCCTTCTTTTCTTTTATGACTTCCCTCACCTGTCTGGTAAGCCATGCCGGTTCTCCCTTACCTTTTGTTCTCCCTTCTTTGGAAATTCTCGGAATGTGGAGATTTTGTACTTCTGTGATAGTATTTTTCAGTAGGGACCATGCCTGGTCTACCGTTTCAAGTTTGTCCACCTTTTTCTTGAGTCGTTGTTTCACCATGGCTCTCATGCGATAGTATTTGCCCTTTTTAAAGTTTAAGGTTGTGGTTAAGGTTTTGGCACGTTTTCTATTCCCGATGTCAAGCTTAAAGTTGATCACATTGTGATTGCTCGTCCCCAGCGGTACCGTAACTTCTACTTCTTATGTCGGTCCCGTGAGGCCATTTAGTACCAAGTCCAGGCTTTGCCTCTTGTCGGCTCTTTTACCATTTGTTCCAGGAAGCAATCCCCTAGCGCCTCCAGGAACTTGGCCTCCTTGCCGCAGATAGAGGTTCCTAGTTTCCAGTCTATCCTCGGGAAATTGAAGTCTCCCAATATTATTACATTGCCCGTCTTGCATTCTTGTTTGATTTCCTCTATCATTTCTGAGTCAGTTTCCTCCGCCTGTCCTGGGGGACGATAGTAAAGGCCAATTTTCGTGTCTGCGCTGTTTTGGCCAGGAATCTTGATCCAGAGGGACTCCAGCTTCTCTTTCGTTTCTGTCGTAGCCACTCCAACAGATTCTACTCCTTCCTGAACATATAGGGCAATACCTCTACCTTTCTGCCCTACTCGATCTCTTCTATATAGTTTGTATCCCTGTAGTACTGTGTCCCATTTGTTTTCTTCATTCCACCATGTTTCTGTTATGCCAATGATTTCCAACTTATCATGTCTTGCTATTGTCTCTAGTTCCCCCATTTTGTTTCCTAGACTTCTAGCATTCGTATACATACATTTGAGTTCTCTTCGTGTTACCTTTTTGGACTTTCTACTCTTTGCTGTCCCTACTGTTTCTTTCACGGTATCCTTAACCGCTCCAGTGTTGTCTCCCTTGTTTGCTGTGCGGTCATCCCCTCCTGTGTCTGAGTTGTCCCTTCCTGCCTTGTCTTCCTTATTTGCTGTGAGGTCGTCCCCTCCTGTGTATGAGTAGTAGCCCATGGTTCCTTCTCAATTTTTATAGCCACCCTTGCTTTTGGAAAAGGCTCGTCTGTTCACGAGTATCTTTCAAGGTATGTAGTAATGAAGGAATGGATTAGAAGAGAAAGGATAATAGCACTGCACATTTGACAAGTGAGAGGCCACATCAGAGTGCATCTCAGCTCACAAACATGCTTCCTTATTCTTTCTCTAAAAGAACGAACCCTCAGTAACAGAGCTAGTGGGTTGCTAAACTAGTTGACTACAGGATTCATCTTGCTGCCTCTGCTGCTGTGACACGGAGGTTGCATTTCCATGGAAACACTTGGGATGCACATGTGGACAGCAACTCCCTGTCTATTTGTTGCCAGCATAACACAATAAAGATAGAAATTCATCAGTGGTGTGAGGTACACAATGACAGTGAATAATTCACGCTTTATTTTGGCACTGACTGCATTAGGAACGTCATTAAAAAGTGTGGGTGGGAGAGGCAGGTATTAACCTACAGCGGTTGTTACACAAAGAAAGTAGAACATATCCCTTATGATAACCCTATTTTGCAATCTGTTCATCTGCCTACCTGACCATTTACGTGGAGCTCACAATGCATTCTATACCCTCTTCACACAGCCTACAGCAGGAGGAGAAAGAAAATTTAAAGTGGGTTAAAACCATGGGCTCCAAAAATGTAAAAATAAAAAAATTCTCTGCCAGGCCCGAAGGTCTGCGCAAGCGCTGGGATCACTATAGAGCAATCTGGGCAGGCAGATGGGGGATGATTCTGATCACCCTCATTCGCATGAGGGCGATTCGTGAATCAGCCCCCCGGACACGGATCGGATCCCTCACGGATCGGATCCAACCCGCGTCCTTAGTGAATCTAGCCCATAGTACTACTCGAAAGGGTCCAGAGAAGAGTGACAAAAATGATTAAGGGACTAGAGGAGTTGTTGTACAGTGAGAGGCTAGAGAAACTGGGCCTATACTCTGTTGAAAAGAGGAGACTGAGAGGGGACATGATCGAAACATTCAAGATAATGAAGGGAATAGACTTAGTAGAGAAAGAGAGATTGTTCACCCTCTCCAAGGTGGAGAGAATGAGAGGGCACTCTCTAAAGTTAAAAGGGGATAGATTCCATACAAACGTAAGGAAGTTCTTCTTCACCCAGAGAGTGGTGGAAAACTGGAATGCTCTTCCGGAGGCTGTTATAGGGGAAAACACCCTCAAGGGATTCAAGACAAAGTTAGACAAGTTCCTGCTGAACCAGAACGAAAGTAGGTAAGGCTAGTCTCAGTTAGGGCACTGGTCTTTGACCTAATGGCCGCCACAGAAGCAGACTGCTGGTCACGATGGACCACTGGTCTGACCCAGCAGCGGCAATTCTTATGTTCTTCTCTCTCTCGTGGTCTATTCCATCTGAACTACACACATACAAGACGTGCACCACCCCAACACATTTATATAGATGCTTTCTTTTTGGGGGTCATAAGCTCACCAGACTGATTCAGAATGATGGTGACCCTGGTGGAAGCCATATCAGTCATTCTTTCTGCTTGCATCTTACAACAAAACAGTCCTAACCTCCCCCCAGCACAAATACTGTACTCGTATTGCTCCTTCCTCCCACATACTCACAGAAGACAATTTTAGGGAATGACAAAGAATTCCAAGTTTCTTCCTGTTATAAATTTTGGGAACATGAAAAACTTTATATACACACACACAACTTAAAAGTGTTGTTCTGAATTCCTAGGCTGACACAGGGCCTAAGGAAATAAGCCAGCTTGTTTGAACAGCACTCAGGATACAGGATATGGTTAGTCAGTTTGACTCATTTCAAATCAGCCAAGCTGATTACAGTACATATAATCAAATCAAAACACACACACTCGAGACCAAGGGCTAGATTCACTAATTCCGTGAGCTATCCGATCTATGGCCGGGAGTGGGGGGGGGAGGGCTGATTCACGAATCGCCCTCATGCAAATGAGGATGATTGGAATCACACCCCCAATCAACTGCTCAGATCGCTGAATAGCATCTGTAGATGGTCTGTGCATGCTTAAACAGCAACAACCTTTTTTTATTTAACTTTTAATAGCTAGCCCGTGGTTTTAACCCGCTTTAAACCCAAAGTTAAAACCATAGGCTCGCACTGCAGGGGAAGCTGGGGCAGAAGCAGAGCAGCGCTTGGGGTAGAGAGCAGGAAAGTCGGGGGCAGCGAGCTGGCCTGTGCTGAATGTTTACACCCTCCCCAAAGAAGCAGATGAGTTGAACAGTGACCTCTGAGGCAGGCAGCAGGCACGGGACAGCTCTGTGTAAACACGAACCAAATTCAATGCCAGAAATTCCTTCCTTCTCTCTGTCTTAGCGATGTACTTGGAATTTTTAGGGAAAAGCAGAATGTCTCTCCTAGGCTAGCATTCTAAGATTTTGTTGAGTCGGGGGCAGAGAGCAGGAGATACAGTCGGAAACGACGTGAGAGACTGGTCCCCAGCAGTCAGTGGCTTGTTTGTTGATCAGCCAGCCCAGTCGGTGTTGCAGTTTTTTGTTAGTGAATCGTTGCCTGCCTACTTTACATGCCATTTCTCCTCATTTGCATGCAGAGATTGGATCGGATTAGAGGATGAGCGGCCATGAGGTTAGCGAATCGGGTCGCAAAGTGGTCAGGACTTGATCGGCGGGCTTAGTGAATCTAGCCCCAAGTGAACAAGCTGCACTCACGAGGTGTTAGTGTAATGTTAATTTAGTGATCTCAAAATATGTCTGATAGAAATATTCTTGAGGGAGGGAGGAAGAGGGGCGATAGATGGGACTCTAAGCTTCGTTAACCTGAGGCTCTTACCACAGAACACTTACCCATAAGGAAGAATCTCCTTAAATAGTTTTCATAGAGCTGTACCTGTAAGCTGTTGTCAGACTGAGTATTGCTAATTTACACTGATGAGAAAAAATACACTAGTCCAAAATTCCGCCTGCAAATATGTATAGTTAACTTTCTCAGAGAAACACCAGCTTCAAAAGATCACTACCTTCGTTGTGGGCCTCTGTTCTTTAAATAAGTGCCAAAGGAAACTGTCCACTTCAAGAAAAGAAATAAAAATAGTATATGCTAGCCAAGTTTGAGATGTCAGATAAACGATAATAAAACTGAACTAGGATTCTCAGTGTTCTCATATAGGTGGGCATACTGCCTTTGTTAACACCATGACTAAAGAAACAATCCACTTCTATCAAGGCTTCATTTGAACTGGGCAACCCTTAGTTCAAAGGTTACCAGAATGCATTGGTGGTACTTGGCCTCCCTTTTGTTTAGTGTATAAAGTCCAGTACATGCAAATAATATCAGACTACTCCAGCCCTGCAAGGCAGAGAAGATGAAAATGAGGCTACTGAAATCTGTTCCAGTCCAATCTGAGAGAGACCTTCACAATGACCTCAATGGCTTGGCAATTCAGATAAGACTTCCTCTCCCACAGGCCTCAGAATACATCCAAAAAGCACAGTTACTTACCGTAACAGGTGTTATCCAGGGACAGCAGGCAGATATTCTTGACTGATGGGTGACGGCACCGACGGAGCCCCGGTACGGACACTTTTAGAGTGATTGCACTCTAAGAACTTGGAAAGTTCTGGATACCGCACCGCGCATGCGCGAGTGCCTTCCCGCCCGACCCCGGCGCGCGGTCCCTCAGTTAGTATAAGCCAGCTAAGAAGCCAACCCGGGGAGGTGGGTGGGACGCAAGAATATCTGCCTGCTGTCCCTGGATAACACCTGTTACGGTAAGTAACTGTGCTTTATCCCAGGACAAGCAGGCAGCTATTCTTGACTGATGGGTGACCTCTAAGCTAACAAACAAGAGGGATGGTGGGAAGGTTGGCCATTAGGAAAACAAATTTTGCAAAACAGATTGGCCGAAGTGACCATCCCGTCTGGAGAATGTATCCAGACAATAATGTGATGTAAAAGTGTGAACTGAGGACCAAGTAGCAGCTTTGCAGATTTCCTCAATAGGCGTGGAGCGGAGGAAAGCTACAGATGCTGCCATAGCTCTAATTCTATGGGCCGTGACAGAACCTTCCAGTGCCAGTCCGGAGTGAGAATAGCAGAATGAAATGCACGCTGCGAGCCAATTAGATAGCGTACGTTTAGAAACAGGGCGTCCCAACTTATTAGGATCAAAAGATAAGAAAAGTTGGGGCGAAGATCTGTGGGGTTTAGTACGGTCTAAATAGTAAGCTAAAGCCCTCTTACAGTCCAAAGTATGAAGAGCCTGTTCACCAAAGTGAGAGTGAGGTCTTGGAAAGAAAACAGGCAGTACAATAGATTGGTTGAGATGGAATTCAGAAACAACCTTTGGGAGAAACTTTGGATGTGTACGCAGAACCACCTTATCGTGGTGAAAGACTGTAAAAGGTGGGTCAGAAACCAGTGCATGGAGCTCACTGACCCTCCTGGCAGAGGTGATAGCAATGAGGAAAAGTACCTTCCAAGTGAGAAACTTGAAAGCGGCAGTAGCTAAGGGTTCAAAAGGAGGCTTCATCAAAGCAGAGAGAACCACATTAAGATCCCAGACCACAGGAGGTGCTTTAAGAGGTGGTTTTACATTAAAAAGACCTCGCATGAATCTAGAAACCAGGGGATGAGCTGAAAGGAGTTTTCCATGGATGGGCTCATGAAATGCAGCAATAGCACTGAGATGGACTCTGATGGAGGTAGTTTTGAGACCAGAGTTAGACAAAGAAAGTAGATAGTCCAATAGGGTCTCCACTGCAAGGGACGTGGGATCATGATGATGAAGAAGACACCAGGAAGAAAACCGTGTCCACTTCTGATGGTAACATTGCAGAGTGGTTGGTTTCCTGGAAGCATCCAGAATAGAACGAACGGGCTGAGACAGAAGAGAATCCTGTGAAGTCAGCCCGAGAGATACCAAGCTGTCAGGTGCAGAGACTGGAGGTTGGGATGTAGAAGAGTCTCCTGTTGTTGCGTAAGCAGAGAAGGAAACAGTGGAAGCAGAAAAGGTTCCCTGGAACTGAGTTGAAGTAGAAGGGAGAACCAATGCTGTCTGGGCCACCGTGGGGCAATCAGAATCATGGTGGCTCCTTCCCTCTTGAGCTTGAACAATGTTCGTAACATGAGAGGCAGAGGAGGAAAGGCATACAGGAACAGATTGGACCAATCGAGGAGAAATGCATCCGCTGCCAGACGGTGAGGAGTGTATAGTCTGGAGCAGAAGAGAGGCAGCTGGTAATTTTGAGGAGCTGCGAAAAGGTCGATCTGAGGAGTGCCCCACTGAGCAAAGATGGACTGTAGAGTTAAGGGATCGAGTGTCCACTCGTGAGGTTGGAGAATTCTGCTCAGCTTGTCCGCTAAGTAATTCTGCTCTCCCTGAATGTAAATCGCTTTCAGAAAGAGATGGTGATCTGTGGCCCAAGTCCAAATCTTCTGGGCTTCCTGGCACAAGAGGCGAGAGCCTGTCCCACCCTGTTTGTTGATGTAGTACATGGCCACTTGATTGTCTGTGCACAACAGAAGGACCTGAGGATAGAGAAGATGTTGGAAAGCCTTGAGGGCATAAAACATCGCTCTGAGTTCTAGGAAATTGATGTGATGTCTCATTTCCTGCACTGTCCAAAGACCTTGAGTTTGGAATTCGTTCAAATGAGCTCCCCAGGCATAAGGGGAGGCATCTGTGGTGATGATCAGTTGATGAGGAGGTAGATGGAATAGAAGACCTCTGGAGAGATTTGAGGATATCAACCACCATTGTAGAGACTGACGAAGAGATGATGTCACAGATATGTGCCGTGAGCAAGGATCCGTCGCTTGTGACCACTGGGTAGCAAGGGTCCACTGAGGAATGCGCAGGTGAAGACGTGCAAGGGGGGTGACATGGACTGTGGATGCCATGTGACCCAAGAGTATCATCATTTGTTTGGCAGAGATGGAACGTTGTGGAAGTACCTGCTGACACAGAGATTGGAGAGTTTGAAGACGGTTGGACGGTAGGAATGCTCTCATGAGGACTGTGTCCAGCACCGCTCCAATGAATTGAAGTCGTTGAGTGGGGAGGAGATGAGATTTGGGAAAATTGATCTCGAACCCCAGAAGCTGTAAGAACAAGATGGTTTGATTGGTGGCCAGGAGAACTGTTTGAGATGAATTGGCCTTTATCAACCAATCGTCCAGGTAAGGAAACACCTGAAGGTGATGGGAGCGTAGGTAAGCAGCTACCACAATTAGACACTTGGTGAATACTCGTGGAGATGAGGCAAGACCGAAGGGGAGAACTTTGTACTGGTAATGACAGTTGTTGATCATGAAGCGGAGGTATTGCCTGGAGGCTAGATGGATTGGAATATGAGTGTATGCCTCTTTGAGGTCGAGGGAACATAGCCAGTCGTCTTGATTGAGAAGAGGGTAAAGAGTGGCCAGAGAGAGCATCTTGAATTTTTCCTTGACCAAACATTTGTTGAGATCTCGAAGATCTAAGATGGGTCTGAGATCTCCTGTCTTCTTTGGAACCAGAAAATAACGGGAGTAAAACCCCTGCCCCTTCTGGTCCAGAGGAACCTCTTCGATAGCGTTTAGAAGAAGAAGAGATTGAACCTCTTGAATAAGGAGAGAAGCCTGGGGAGTGTTCAAAGCAGACTCTCTTGGCAGACTTTGAGATGGAAGTGTTTGGAAGTTGAGAGAGTAGCCGTGGCGGATGATGTTGAGAACCCATTGATCGGATGTTATGTTCTCCCAACGGCTGAGATAATAAGTGAGACGGCCTCCAATGGGTAGGGGAAGTTGAACTGATGGAGGCATAATGGCTATGTTCTGGAGAAACACGTCAAAAGGGTTGAGTAGACTTTTGAGGTGGAGGAGGTTTCACCTGTTGTTGCTGATTTTGCCTAGGTGGTTGACGTTGTTGTTGTTGTCGCTGACGCCTAGGTTGTTGGGAATGCTGAGGTAAAGGCCGAGCAGCATATCGGCGTTGGTATGCGGATTGTTGGCGAAACGGTCTAGCAGGGGGAGTCTTCTTTTTGTTCTTTAAAAGCGTATCCCATCTGGTTTCATGAGCAGACAGTTTTTGTGTTGTTGAATCCATGGATTCTCCAAACAGCTCATCCCCCAGACAAGGAGCATTTGCTAGACGGTCTTGGTGGTTCACCTCTAGCTCTGAGACCCTGAGCCATGCCAACCTGCGCATAGCCACTGACATAGCCGTGGCTCTAGAAGTCAATTCGAAGGTGTCATAAATTGATCTGACAAGAAATTTCCTCAACTGAAGGAGAGAGGAAGCACAGGAATGAAAAGAAGGTTTTTTACGATCAGGAAGGAATTGTTCAAATGAAGACAACTGCTGGACCAAATGCTTTAAATAAAAAGAAAAATGAAAAGCATAGTTTCCTGATCTATTGGCCAACATGGCATTTTGATAAAGCCGTTTGCCAAATTTGTCCATAGATTTCCCTTCTCTGCCAGGAGGGACTGAAGCATACACATTAGCCCCCGCTGATTTCTTTAATGTAGACTCTACCAAAAGAGATTCATGTGGGAGCTGGGGCTTGTCAAACCCAGGAATGGGGATTACCCTGTATAGAGAGTCCAGCTTACGAGGAGCTCCTGGTACAGTCAGGGGAGTTTCAAGGTTCTTATAAAACGTCTCTCGCAAAATATCATGGAGAGGAAGTTTAAGGAATTCCCTTGGAGGCTGGTCAAAATCCAGAGCATCAAGGAATGCTTTGGACTTCTTGGATTCAGCCTCCAAGGGAATTGACAGGGATTCACACATCTCCTTCAAAAAGGAGGTAAAAGAGGTGGAATCCTGTTTAGAAGGAGGGTCTGTCACCAGGTGTTCCTCCTCATCGGAAGAGCATTCTCCTTCAGATAGGAAGGGCTCTTCTGAATCTCCCCACAAATCAGGGTCTCTAACCTGAGAGCCATGGTGTCGAGACTCAGGTGTGGAGGGCTCTACGTGTCGGGTTTTATGTGTAGATTTGCCCGATCTCATAGACACGGTATCAGGCGATGCAACCTGATGTATCGGTACCGAGGTCTGTACCGCCTGGTGCTGAGACCTAGGTTCAGGAGCTAGAACCGGCATCGATGACGATGTGGTAAGTGCCGGTACCGATAAAGTGGATGCCGATAAGAGAGGGCGTTCTTCTATCGGTACCGGAGGCTCTGACCGAACTGGAACTGGAAGGTTCGGGGTCAAGAGAGCAGGAAACAGCTTTTGAAGTTGATCCTTAAGCTGTACCTGCAGAACGGCGGCGATGCGCTCGTCCAAGGATGGCACCGGCACCGCTTTTTTCTTCTGCGGTGCCTTGGGTGCCGCTCGACACTCCGACGAAGAGCCCGATGTCGAGGGACTAACTTCGATCGGAGCGGAGCGCTTCCGTGGGCGCCTCGAGGTCGGCAGGATTGGGCTCACTGCTGTAGAGACCGGAGGACGCTCCAACGGGGAAGGCTTCTTAGCCGGCTTACCTGTGGGATGCGATACCGGCGTCGAATCACGCGGTGTCGACGAAGTCGGAGCCGACTGTGGAACAGATGTCGGTGCCGGAGCTGCGGAGTCGGACATCTCGGCACCGAAAAGGATCCGCTGCTGGATTTGGCGGTTTTTGAGGGTCCTCTTTTTTAAAGTTGCACAGCGGGAGCAAGTAGATGCTCGATGGTCAGGACCAAGACACTGCAGACACCAGTTATGGGGGTCTGTCAGCGAAATTGGTCTAGCGCACCGCTGGCACTTTTTAAAACCGGGCTGAGGGGGCATGAACGGGAAAACAGCCTCTGCCAAATCGAAAGCCGAGGCTTCGATCGTGGCAACAGGCCCCGCCGGGCCGAATCGAAAAAGAGGAGAAAAAATTATTATTATTTTTTTTTTTTTTTTTTTAAAAGAAAAGAAATAAAGAAATAAAGAAAACTTTATTGTAATAGGGGGGTTTACGCGAGCGGGAAGGCGTGAAAAAATCTCTTCAACGGCCGTTGAAGTGAACGCGTCTTCTTAGCTCCGCGGAAACTAGAAAACTGAGGGACCGCGCGCCGGGGTCGGGCGGGAAGGCACTCGCGCATGCGCGGTGCGGTATCCAGAACTTTCCAAGTTCTTAGAGTGCAATCACTCTAAAAGTGTCCGTACCGGGGCTCCGTCGGTGCCGTCACCCATCAGTCAAGAATAGCTGCCTGCTTGTCCTGGGATAACTAATGTTTTCAGAATCCACTCTAAAATTTGTGGGAAAGTACTATATGCAGACATATTACTTCTGTATAATGGAAGGTGAGCTCCTATTGGCTGAAGAGCAAGGCAAGGATGGGAAGAGAGGTCTGGGAGTATTACAAATACATTGGGGAAAGAGAGAGAAATAAAAGAAACCAAGACTGACCAGGAAATGCAATGTCTCTAGCTACAACTGGTGGCATTTCTATCCCAAGATTATCTGTGGTAGTCTGAGGATGTGTGTTTATTTTAGAACAGCATTAAGAATCTATAGAAAATATTCAAGACTAAAATAAAAAAATGACAGGGATTGAAAAATCTCAGTCACAAAAAAAAATCACCTAGAATACTGTAAATAAATCTACAGCCTATCTCAAGACCAAACAGGAGCGGCCACAACCATCCTAAGCCAAGATATAGCCATCTATGCCCCTGTAAGCTGGATCCATGGATAACAGACAAAAAAACCCCCAAAAAACAGATTCAGATCATCATACAAAATATTAAAAACGAGAAATAAAAAGTTATTTAGAAGGGAGAACACTTTTACCCTGGAGCCTAAATAATTAATTAGAACCCAACCTTTTCACTAGATTTTCCTATACTTTTAAGAGTTAAAACAAAAATCTTTCATAGCATCCTGGGTTTTCTTTTTATAGACAATAAACTGTAATACCCAATATCACAGTTAGGAAACTGTTCTGCAGGCATAAAAAATTTTTCAAGATGAAAAGCCTAACCAGGAAGCTTTCTATCACTACAAAACAGACATAGTAAGGAAATAACCAGGAGCACCAATTGAACAAATCAAAGAGGTAGTCACCATCCTCCACACCCCACCATGATTTACAAGAAGCATCATACTAAAACTTACCAAGTCTCCCAGGTATCCTGACACATTAAGCCCTCCTTCCCAGAATCGACTATATTTCCACCTCTCCCATCATAAAAAAGTAATTTTATATTCATAAAAATATTGGTTTTCATATTTGTTGCATTTCAATTAATATCTTTAATCGCGATTAATTGCATAATTAAAGGCGGGACCATGCATTTCCACTCCCTCCTCCCCACATTAGGTATCATACCTTTGCTGGTGGGGATGCTGAAGCACTGTCAGTCAAAGAAATCCATTGTTAAAGCTGCCTCAAGACAGAGAAAGCCAGTGGAGTGCTTCCAGCCACCAAAGCCAGCATTTTCCAAGCATGCTGGTTCATTCATGAACAGAGCACGCTTAGGGAGCACAAGTGTCGGTGGCTGGAAACATGCCTCTGACTTCTCCGCTCCTGAGGCAAATATGAGGAGGAAGGAGGCTACTCAGGCAGTAGATTTCTTTGGCTGACAGGGCTTCAACTAGCAGCTTTGGAGGGGGCCCAGGTCCAACACTTTCTCCCTTTCCTTCAAATCGATTTGTTTACCCCCCAGAATCAGACTCGCTAATTCAGTTATCAGCCTTCCACAACTTCCCCCCCTCCATGAGGCCTAACATACCTCCAGGGCCTCCTAAAGCAGTAGCAGCAGTGTATGGGTAGCAGATGCAGGCTCTTAACAGGCTTGTTCGCGGCCTGCCCCACCAGGACTTCCCATCAATAACACGGCAGAGGGAAAGCCGTGAACAAACCTGTTCAGAGCCTGCATCTGCTAGCCGTCCACCACCGCTGATGCTGCTTTAGGAGGCTCTGGAGGTAGTCAGGCTTCACTGGGAGAGGGGGAGGGCTGTTCACTTGGCCACACAGGGAGATAAGAGGGAGAATCAATTTGAATCGAATCGATTCAGGATCAGGCAGCACTAGTGGGGGGATGTTCAAGTGGTGGGGGCGAAGTAGGGAGTGCACAGCACGGTGATGCTGATTTCCATCACCCTGCAGTGTTCTCCCCAGAAATTTTTTCCAGCCGGGTGGCATGAAAAAGTAGCCGGGTGGGGCAGAGTGGGGAAATTTGGTGGTGGGGAAAATTAAATGTGCATTATTTTTATTAGTTAATTTTTATTAATTATTTTCCAATGCTCAATATAACTTCCTTTTTTAAGGTTTGACACTTAGGCAGTGTTCCAGTAGCATTTAAGCCACCCTTGTATTAGAACTGTTTAGTCTCTCTGCTCGACAACTTATACCTCTTCGATTCCATCATGTGGGTTTATGTAATTGTCAACAAAGCCCTAATTTTGATATTTTGGCAGCATCATGGGCAAAGGAATTCAGTGTTCTCTCACCACCCAACAAGTACAGCAAATATTGAAAAATTTGAGGAAGGTGTCCTCCAATGTTCTTCATTTGGAACTTCAACTGAAGATTGTTCTATGTCTCTACATACCGCCTATGCGTGCCTACCGGATGCTTCTTTGGAATGTAGGCAATTTGGAGATCTTGACACAGGATCTGGCCATCGCTTTTGTTTGATTTGGGAACATTTTTGGATGGATCTTACTCCTCATGCTTTGTTTGTGTTTTGCCTTGTGTATTCCTGGACTGATACTCCTACATGGGAACCGGGGTGGGGTGGGGGGTTGACTGGGGGAAGGGGGTTGTACTGTGCATATATATGAGAAAACTGTTATATTTTGTTTGACTTGCTTGCACGCATTTGGAACTTTAATAAATATATTTAAATATAAGCCACTCTTCCGAATATCTACTGTCCAGTATTAAACCTTTCATTTCTTTCAAAATTACTGTACTTGAGAGAGTGGTATTCAACCAACTTCAAACTCATATTCAATCAGTTAATGCTTTGCATCACCAGCAATTTGTTTTTTGTTTAAGACATAATACAAAGACAGTAGTTCCTGCCTTGGGGCTCCTTATACAAAGCTGTGATAACAATTCTGCCACAGCAAAAGCACTGAAGCCCATAGGAAGTGAATGGACTTTGGTGCATTTGCCATGGAAGAATCGCTACTGTGGCTTTGTAAAAGGGGCCCTTACTGTGTGAACTCCATAGTCACCTAGACCAGTGTTTCTCAAATTTTTCAAGTCAAGTCCCCCTAAGTCTAACAAATACCAACCAAGTACCCCAGCCCAAGCTCTGTCCCTGACCCCACCCCCATTATAAAATAGTACTAATTGTAATGCAATTTCTTCCATTCATTTTTCATGTACACACAATCTTATTAATTCATAATGGTAACCATAAAATTTAAAAAAACACAAAGCACACTCTATGCAGAGAAAATGTTAATTATCATTTATATTTGTTTTATTTTTCAAAGAGGTCAAGGCAGATGACTTTAAAATATGCAATGTCACCTCGATAACTACTATAGAAAAATAGCCAAATATAGTGCAAAATATAGACAACAGATTATAAATTCTCAAAACTCACACATTTTGATCACTATATTGAAAATAAAATCTATTTTCCTACTTTTGTTGGCTGGTGTTTTAATTAGTTTCTGGTTGGACTTCCTTCTGACTGTGCATCCAATATTTTTTTCTTTCTGCATGCTTTCTCTCCTCCGACCTCATTCCCTTCCCCAACCAATATCTCTCTCTGTCCCTCCATGAGTTCAACTTTTCTTCCTCTCTTCTCCACCCCTATTGGCAACGTCGCCCTCTCTCTTCCGCCTCTGTTTTGATCTTGCATCTCTCTGTTCTTCCTCAGGGTCTCTCCCCCTCTGTCTCTTCTGTCTCCCATAGTCCAGCATCTGCCTCCTGTCTTTTCCCTTTGGCCAAGGCCCCTCTCTCTCTTTCTTTTGCTTACAACCCTCCCCCAGCATTTGTTCTCCTTTCTTTCAGGTCTTTCTCTGCCTCTCTCTCTCTCACCTTCCTTCTTCCCTCCCTGGTCCAGAATCTTTCTACCTCTCTGCAGTCTCTTTCTCTCTCTTCCCTCTATACATCCCCAAGTCCAACATCTGCCCCCTCTCTTCTGCCTCCCCTTTGTTTCAGGTTTCTCTCTCTCTCTCTCTCTCTCTATCTGCCTTCTGCTAACATTTTGAGTCCTCCCACCTTTGTTCCAGGTCTTTCTGTCTCTCTCACTCTCTTTGTTTTCCTCCTCCCCCAGGGTCTGGCATCTCTCTCTCTCTTCGGTTCAGGGTATTTCCCCTATCTACCTTGTCTTTTGGTTCAAGTCTGCTTGCCTGCTCCTCCTCAAGGACCTATTCTGTCTCTTTGTACATGTAAGGGTTCAATCTAATTCTCCCTAAATAGTGCTGCGTTTGTCTGTATTTTTCACACCATTAAAATATAGAAATCTTCATGCAAGGCAGATCATATATAAAAGGTAAGAATATTAAAAAGAAAAAAGCAGAAGTACAAGGAGAACACATTTGGACCAAAATAAATCACAAGCAAATTAATCCTTAATCCTACAAGAGACTGGAGGAACAGCATCTATGACAGTAAAATATGTTGGATCCTGCCACCAGGCCAGAACTATAATCGAAAAAGGAATAATAACTAATGTCAACAAAACCCGACGCTGTCTTTGCCTTTATAAATTTATGTTATTGTTACTATTACTGTATTATGAATTGTTTCTATCTTTATGCTTATATTCAGTGATTTCATTAATTTAAATTGCAACACTCAAATTACATGGATAACGTGGTGTTATTGTCAGTTAGTCTATTTTAAAAACTGGAAACAGATGTTGATATAAACAAAATAAAAATGAAATGATGATTTTACTTTATTGAACTTAATCCATAAAAGCAGCAACTTTTAGTTAGTTGGCTCAAATTATATTTAAAGCAACTTAACTTCATGCTCTACCTACAATAACCTAAGCCAGGCCCCCCCACTCTGCCCTTAACTCCACCTCCAAATTTATGCATACATTTCATGCATAGAATTTATTCATGGAACCAGCACAAATAAAATAAAAAAGATGACTTATAAGATCGGCACTGATGGTGCCGCTTTAGTGGCAAACCACGGTTAACTAGCACAGTACAGCAAGTCCTCACTTCAATATTTCAGCACAGCCAAACTTGTTCTCTACCTGAGCTGATGTAGCAAAGCTCACACTAAGGTATACAAGGGCCAGCGACACAGACAGAAGTCATCACCTTATCTATTGGTGGGTGAGTGTACCGAGTTCCACACGCAGTGATCTGACTGCCCGCAGAGGAGGCCATAAGCATGCACTAGTCTATCGGGTGGCCCGTGCCTGTGTCGGGGTGAAACTTGCTGCATCAATCCGGGCAGAGAACAAGTGCGGCTGAGCTGAATTATTGAAAGAAGGAGGAGGTGGTATTTGGATGTCTTGGAGGATCTTACATTTCCACATCAATGTTGTACAGACCCCGAAGCAGGGCCTTTGGTTATGTTGCAAAGGGGGTGTGGGAGAGACACCCTGAGGGGAAGGAAGCATGTTATTTTAGTCATTAAAATCTATGCTTTGGCAATACGATTATATACTCTTGTAGTGTTCTCCCTAGCATCTTTTAGCCGGATGCTCACCTAAATTAGCCAGGCGAAGCAGGGAGAACACTGCCCTGGCACCAACCTCCATCGCTACGCAACTGTCTCCCGGGCATTTGAATATCAGAAGATAGTGATTAGTAGAGTTCTATGGTAACAAGATGACAGTGGGTTTTAGATTACTAATATAAAAGATTTTATGTTGTGTTGATCTTTATGACTCTCCCCTTCCCTTTAACCCCAGGTTTAACGCTTAGTTCCCTCCGTCGCACCTCACCGTAGCTTGATGCCCTCGCGCAGGGCACCCGGCTTACATTTCAAGCCCGCCAAGAACGTTGAGATTGTGCAGGTAAGAAATTTAAGATAGATACGTTTATGTTCATGGTCTCCCTCTTTCCCACCCTAATCATTTATGCTCCTCAGCAAAGATCAACACTGGTCCTGTTCCTATTTCTGGCTCTAGGTGTTCAAACACAAATGCTTTAAAAATGGACAGATATGTGCCGCCATATCAAGGCTCATTTCAGACACTACAGGCAGTTTCTATGGCCCATTTTACACGTTTAAAGTAAAGCACTATAGAAATGATTAGTAGTAATCAGTGGTCTCAAACTCAAACCCTTTGCAGAGCCACATTTTGGATTTGTAGGTACTTGGAGGGCCTCAGAAAAAATAGTTAATGTCTTATTAAAGAAATGACAATTCTGCATGAGGTAAAACTCTTTATAGTTTATAAATCTTTCCTTTTGGCTAAGTCTTAATAATAATATTGTAATTTATAGCTAAAGAGACATATGATCAAGAAACTGTTTTATTTTACTTTTGTGATTATGATAAACATACCGAGGGCCTCAAAATAGTACCTGGTGGGCCGCGAGTTTGAGACCACTGGTAGTAACAGTATAATGCTCAGCTTGGCATTGTGCACGATTAGCAAAAGGGCCTAGATGGCCTCAGGCACACAGCTTCCAAAACAGGATGACTCAAAACTTCTTCTGAAAGTACAGTTTAAAATGTACTTGCAAATTCCTTAGGATATTCATTAGAAACCCTCTGAGCTGTACTAGGATCACCATCCTTTTAAACTTCTATAACTGATTTTTGTTTCCAGTACAGAATATGGTATCAAGTTTCCACTATAATGAAACCTGACTAGTCCTATGTGGCATTGAAGGACACACAAACGAGTACACACTCATAGCTCCCTCAGCAAACACCAACACAAGTATCCTTTCACTTGTAGCATAAGCAACATATGAGCACTCCACACAGCTTGAAAAATCAGATCCAGCATTCTTTTGGCTTTCCCCTCTCTAACTCAGGCGCTCCGCCTCCAGATTAAACCTGGGCTCTACATAGCAGCAGATACAGCATAAACTAAGAGCATCACAGCTGTAACCATAACAGACTAGAAACTGCACTCAGGGAAACAGGATTTCATCATAACATGAAAGGAAAAAAAATAATAATCCACATGAGGAATCTACAGCACCTGCATGCGCTAACCCCTAGAAATTGGGCAGACTTAACCATTACCTAGTGAGGCAAAGAGCAGTAGTTAGAAAATGGGGTTACAAACCAAGGCATCTAGGATTCAAATCACACTTCTCCCAATCAATCTTTGTGACCATAGGCCACATGTGTCAAACACAAGGCCGAATCCAGCCCGCCTGCCGTTTTATGCGCCCCGCGATGACTGTGTGCCTGATACTACCACCTCCCTGCCGCTGAAATTAAAAATCTTTGGGCAGCCAAGGCGAAACCAGCCTCCCACCGTTGGCCTGTCCCAGAAGTGTTCTTTCTGCAGCATCCTGCCTACAGGAAGAGGAAGTGTTGCAGAAAGAACTGGGCAGGCCAACAGCGGGAGGCTGGCTTTGAATCGACTGCATGAAGATGTTTAATTTCAGCAACGGGAAGTCGGGAACTGGGGACAGGTCATACCGTAGGATCCAACTAAGAGAGGAGGGCTGCACAGGCTGTGGGGAGAGGGAGTTGGGAAAGCAAGAAGGACAGATGCTATGCGGGCTGAGAGGGGGTTGGGAAGGGAGGGAAAGAGATGCTGCTGGTGGGTGAGGGAAGAGAAAAAGAAAATTCTTGGACAAGGGTGTGTGAAGTGGGAGGGAGGGAAAGAGAGATGGTATACATGGGGAAAAGCAGAAAGAAGAAGAATTGTTGGACATGATAGTGGTGGAGAGGAGTGATGAAGAAATGTTACACTGTGAGGGAGGAGAAATGACTCAAAAAGGGAAGAGATGTCAGATTCTGGAGAAGGGTGATGGAAGGAGGGAAGAGAAAGATGTCAGACCACTGGAATGGGAAGGAGAGAGATGACAGACCAGGGAATGGAAGAGAAGGAAAAAGGAGAGATGCAAACTGCAGGAAGGAGAGGAGAGAAGAGAGATGTTAGACCACAGGAAAAGGGAGGGAAGAAGAGAGAGAGAGACATCAGATCATGGGGCGAGGGAGAGATTCCAGGCTATGGGAAGGAGAAGAGAAAGATGTCAGACCATATGAGGGGGAGGGGGGAAGACAGATGTCTGACCATGTGAGAGGGATGAGATGGTGCACAGGGATGGAGCGGAAGGGAGACAGAAGGAGGAGATGGTGCACAGCAATGGGTGTGGCAGGGAAGAAATAAGAAGAAATGCTTCTTATGGATAGATGGGAAGAGTGGAGAAGAAAGAGGGAAGAGATGGTACAAATGGATAGATGGGAAAGGAAGACATGGAAAAGTAGATAAATTTTGAGAAAAAAGCATAAAAATGGAAGAAAGTTGAATGTTAAAAGTTAATGCTAAAGATGGATGTATAGAACAAAACACAAAAAAACCCTCTCATCAATACTGGGCTGGAAAGGTGCTTGAATTTTAATCATAACACATTGGATGGAGCAAGGATACTTGCTTCTACTGGAGTGGCAAATGTTATGGCTCTACAAAATTTGTTTAACAGTAGACCACTTATCTGAAAAGGTTAGTTCACGGCTCCAACAGTGTCTGTGTTTCGCTACGCTACATCAGGAAGCCGGGCATCTTTTTTCAACATCAAGTGTGTAGACCAAAGGACTCAGGCACTGCACACTGCAAATAAAATCAATATATACAAAGCTCATCCTTCCGGCTTCCTGATGCAGCATAGCGAAACACAGACTGTGTTGGAGCCGTGAACTAACCTTTTCAGATAAGTGGTCTACTGTTAAACAACTTTTGTAGAGCCATAACATTTGCCACTCCAGTAGAAGCAAGTATCCTTGCTCCATCCAATGTGTTATGATTAAAACTCAAGCACCTTTCCAGCGACATTGTACCGCTGCTGTGGCACCTTGCTGAAGAGCTTATGAGCACATTTAAATATTTAAAAGCCTCTAAATGTTATATGAAGATACTATTTGAGAAACTTGCCCAGTATTAATGAGAGGGGTTTTTTTGTGTTTTGTTCTATTTTGAAAGTATTGCCCCCTCAAGTGGACTGTAATTTAAAATCCCCGTTCTGTTTGGATCAAAGATGGATGTATGGCAGAAAATGAAGGAGATACACAGTTAAGAGCCCAGACTGAAGGAAGTGCAGCCAGAGACTGGGAAAAGATGGTTTGAAAACCAAAATCACCAGATAAAGGTAGGGGAAATGATTTTATTTTCAACTAGTTGATGCCCCGGCGTTGCACGGGTATTTAATTATAGCAATAACACTGTAAATGGATTCAAATAAAGATACTTTATAGTTGTGAATGAAATTATTTTTTTACAGCTTAGTAAAAAGTACAATATTCAAATTATAATGTGAAATATTTGACAAAATGAATACAATACAACTAACGCAAAACGTGATTATAAACAACATTTTTAGTTTCACCTCCAGGAGCAAGAACATATAAATTCTTGGGTGACCCCACCCTTGAGCAAGCAACATAGAGTTGTGGGCCGAGAGACCCCCAGAACATATCACCCCAGATAGTGAGGGATCTGCATACCAAGTTTCATTCAAATCGGTCAAGCCGTTTTTGAATTACAGTACTGTGAGAATGGCAGCTTTTTACATTTTTTCCATTGACATGAATGGGAGAAATCTGATTTTCTGTTTGTAGCTCCGCCCACGTGTGGAGGTGGGCCGCGAGACCCCCAGAACATATCACCCCAGGTAGTGAGGGATCTGCATACCAAGTTTCGTTCAAATCGGTCAAGCCGTTTTTGAATTACTGTGAGAATGGCAGCTTTTTCCATTTTTTCCATTGACATGAATGGGTGAAATCAGATTTTCTGTCTGTAGCTCCGCCCATGTGTGCAGGCGGGCCGCGAGACCCCCAGAACATATCACCCCAGGTAGTGAGGGATCTGCATACCAAGTTTCGTTCAAATCGGTCAAGCCGTTTTTGAATTACTGTGAGAATGGCAGCTTTTTACATTTTTTCCATTGACATGAATGGGTGAAATCTGATTTTATGTTTGTAGCTCCGCCCACGTGTGCAGGTGGGCTGCGAGACCCCCAGAACATATCATCCCAGGTAGTGAGGGATCTGCATACCAAGTTTCGTTCAAATCGGTCAAGCCGTTTTTGCGTGATCGCGGCACATACACCACACATACATACCTCCGATTATATATATATAGATTTAGTGATTGAATTGTGTCAGTTTTGAGAATTTACATCTGCTGTCTATATTTTGCACTGTTCAGGAAGAAATACATTTGTTTCTATTTTTCAGGTTGTGCTGCATGCAGAGTCTTGCATCTTAGGGTTTTGTTTGTATATATTAGTACTTTTAGTTTGTGGTCCTGTATTTGCATAGGGGTTATCTGTATTCTGCATGTGGGACCCAAGGCCAAGTATTCTGGTAGGAATGAATGTTGAAAACCATACAGTGTGGTTTGTGTAGTTAATTTTGTGGTTAACCATTATATGTTGTTAATAAGATTATATTGTGTGTATATATGAAAACTGAATGGAAAAATGGTATTACAATTAGCACTATTACAGGACGGAGCTTTTGGGCACCCCAAACAAAAAAAAGTGTTCCGCTGCCTATGCCTGGAATGATTATTTGAATAAAGTTGGGATTAAGTATGGTAATATCTACGAGGTGAAAATAGCCAGGTGAATTGCTGGAATGGTGTCTCAGGGTGAGGAAGGCTCTATACTTCTACTAAGACTAAGGGCACTTTTTACAAAGGTGCGCTAGCGTTTTTAACGCACGCACCAGATTAGTGTGTGCTATAGCGCGTGCTAGCCAAAAATCTACCGCCTGCTCAAAAGGAGGCGGTAGCGGCTAGCGCACATGGCAATTTAGCGCACGCTATTCTGCGTGTTAAGGCCCTAGCGCGCCTTTGTAAAAGGAGCCCTAAATATCTTAATAAAAAATTTGGCCCATGACTTAGCCTGTGTTTTAGATTTCGGCCTCTTATTGAGTTTAAACACCCCTACCTTAGGCAAATCATTTAATTCTCAAATGCTTTACGTATTACAAGACTTAACTTCCATACCTATGTAAGTAAATTGCCTTTGGGTTAGATCTGGATAAGACTACTAAAATACAAAATCCAAATACAACTGGTTTTGGAAGCTACAAATGGAAAGAACCATCAGAGAATGCTTTTAGTTCAATAATTTTATTGGTATTTATAATCATACATATGTAATCATAATACAAAACCTGGGATACAGAGGGAGAAACCTAAGGGCCTGATTGGCTCAGATGCCTAAGGACCTTCCCCTGGGAGAGGCCTTAGGTGTCTGAGCCAATCAGGGCCTTAGATCCCCTTCCTGGGCATCCCAGGATGCACTGGGAAGGGGAAAGTCCAAGTTTGGTTAATCGTGTCCTTCCTGCTTTGCATGCCAATTTCCCTCATTTACATGCACGGATCGGGATGGGATCGCTACACAGGTTAGTGAATCAGGTCAGAGGGAAATCGGGTCGCAAACTGATCGGTACACGATTGGTTTGCTTAGTAAATCTAGCCCAATGACCCTCTTCAAATCTCATCAGGGCTCTGCCCAGCTAAGAAGCATGTGACCAGCCAAACCACCACCAGACATAGCAAGAAATCAATTTTGAACTATTCCCGAGTTTTGATTGGACTGATAAATGTACCACCTGACCCTAGCTCCTGTAGCCTATAAAAAGGGAAGATTCATATAAGTTCCTTCCTCTTGGGATCACTGCTGAACTTGCAGTACACTTTGCTGGACATCTCCTCAACATCAAAGTCTCCATGTTTCCCTCCCAGCCATTCTACAACTGAAGAACTTTCCTTCCAACAAGGGATCAGCTATCCTGTACAGAAACTCCATTACTAGAACTCCACACAGCTCTTCTCTTCAGGGCAGCCCCACTGAAACCGGGAGCTGCCCCAATGAAAAAACTGTCCTCCTGCCGCAGGAAGGAACTTCGGGCCGCGTGGGAGTCCAGCTCCGCCTCCCGAAGTCCCCTGCAGAGCAGCTCACACAGCTCTTCTCTTCAGGGCAGCCCCACTGAAACCGGGAGCTGCCCCAACGAAAAAACTGTCCTCCTGCCGCAGGAAGGAACTTCGGGCCGCGTGGGAGTCCAGCTCCGCCTCCCGAAGTCCCCTGCAGAGCAGCTCACACAGCTCTTCTCTTCAGGGCAGCCCCACTGAAACCGGGAGCTGCCCCAACGAAAAAACTGTCCTCCTGCCAGCGGAGAGGCGCGTGGGAGCCCTGCTCCGCCCCTCTCCCCGACCGGCGGCGGACCCAGCACAGGAACACAGCGCCAGCGGTGCTCACTCACTCTCGGGCCCCCTCGGAGACCCAGCGGAGAGGCGCGTGGGAGCCCTGCTCCGCCCCTCTCCCCGACCGGCGGCGGACCCAGCACAGGAACACAGCGCCAGCGGCGCTCACTCACTCTCGGGCCCAAATTCAATAAAGTGGTGAGCAAAATAATTCGGAACCCCCTTACCAAGAATCAGGAAGCTCATCTCCCACATCCACTCTTACGATCAACACTAATAGCTTGCTAAACCACAGGCCTCAAAAAAAAAAAAAAAATGGCATTGCATACGCCGAAACTCATCCTTATCATCATACTAACTGCCACATTTATAGCAAAATGGAAAACAGCAGGCTACCAAATCCGCACCATCCCTATCCTAACAACAACGCACAGATCTGTTCAACATACCAGAATATTCCATACCCCTAGAACACTAACTCCATGTCCACTAACCAGCCAAGCTAGCATTCCCACTATCTGGGGAAAAAGACCTCCACCAAAGCCCAGCACAATCACACAAAAATACCAAACTTCACCAAGAATAATCATCAACACAACCCCCACCCCCACCACAAAATTCACTACGATAGCGTGCACATATATGAACATCAGATCCATTAGCCCAAAAGCAGAATTAATCAAGGACTGGCTGATCAAAGATAATCTAGGCTGCCTCTTCCTAACTGAAACATGGCTCAACTCGGCTTCAGATCCAAGCATTACAGAATCCTGCCCCAAAGGATATAAACTAGAATTAGTATGTAGAGAAAACAAAAGAGGAGGAGGTTTAGCAATCATAATAAAAAACAATCTCAACATCGATGTCCTAACCAAGTACTCCACCCCTTACCTAGACCTGCTAGCCTGCCAAATATCTGACAAATCACTAACTGGAAATCTGAACTGCCTTCTTTGCTACATTACTCCAGGCAAATGGAACACCGCAAAACAAGAACTTGAAGAATTCATCTTCCAGAACTCTCTCTCCTCCACACACAACTTGATCCTTGGAGACTTAAATCTCCACTTAGAAGATCAAACATCCAAACAAGCAACAGATATACTCTCATATCTCAATTCCCTATCCTACCAAATTCTCAACCCAGAACCTACACACGAAAAAGGTCATCAACTTGATATAGCAGCTTACTCACCTCCAAACCAAAACACACAAAAAATACACATCTCAAATGGGTCCTGGCACCCTACCCTCTGGTCAGACCATTACAAATATTCATTCACTATCAATTGGGCTCAAAATAACAGCAAACCCATCCCAAAGAAATTGCACATCAAGATCAGACCGAAAATCGAACCTACCACATTCTGGAACACAGTTGACCCTGAAATAGACCCCAACAACCCCAAAGACTTCATAAACAGTTGGCGGACCCTCAGTGAAACCACATTAAACGAACTAGCTCCAATAAAAAACAAATACAAAATAGACAGACCATCCAACAAATGGTTCGACGACGAACTCTTACAATTAAAAAGGAAATGCAGACAACTGGAAAGGTCATGGAAAAAACAGAAATATAATCATACCAAAGATGAATGGAAAATCCAAATCAAACTATACAATACCAAACTGAAGGAAAAACGAAAAAACTTCTACTCTAAACTCATTGGCACTGAAAAACCAGACACTAAAAAACTTTTTGAAATCGTAAGAAACCTCACCGACACCAAACCATTTCTCGCCACCCAAGGAAACCAAACTCCCACAGCCACCCAATTAGCGGACTATTTCAAACACAAAATCATCACAACCAGATCCACATTCAACAATTCACGAATCAACTTAGAAGAAATACTAATCAATCCCACAATAGATGAAGCAATCCCAGCAGACAGGATCTGGACAACCTTCCCAAAGATACAATGGTCAGACGTGGACAGGCTTTACAAAAAATACAGCAAATCCTCATGTGACCTGAACAACTGTCCCCCATACTTACTAACTACAGCCTCCACCAAATTTAAAGCCAACTCACACTATGGCTTCAAACTACACTAAGGGAAGGTCATTTCCCACCGGAACTAGGAGAAATCATAATTACTCCTATCCTAAAAGATCCCAAAGGTCCTATAGACAATCCTACAAACTACAGACCAATCGCCTCAATCCCACTACATATCAAACTAACAGAAGGCCTAGTCGCACAATATCTCTCCAACTTCCTTGAAGACCATCACATACTGCATCCATCCCAATCTGGATTCAGATCTAACCATAGCACAGAAACGCTACTGATATCACTATTAGACACAGCCCGACAACACCTTAGCAAAGGAAACAAACTACTTCTCATTCAACTCGATCTCTCTGCTGCATTTGACCTAGTTGACCACCCCACACTACTCCAGACATTAGATGCAATAGGAATCTCTGGCAATGTTCACAACTGGTTCCAAGGCTTCCTTAAAACTCGAACATACAGAGTCAAGTCAAAAGAGCATCTATCCGACCCATGGTCAAACCCATGTGGAGTACCACAAGGATCTCCTATATTATTCAACCTCTTCATAGCATCCCTCGGCATTACCCTAGACGCCCTAAACACAATATCATTCAGCTATGCGGATGATATAACAATCCTCACCCCCTTCAACATACAAGACCCCTTATCAACAAACCACCTGAAAATAATAATGGAAACGGTAGAAAAATGGATGTCAAGTCATAAACTGAAACTGAACTCGGAAAAAACTAAATTCCTACTACTAGAGAAGGAAAAAATACCATCATGCACAGAACTGGAATTAAACACAATCAAGTACCCAATGCAAAGCACACTCAAGATCCTAGTAATTCAACTAGACAGAAATTGCACAATGCAGACCCAAATCCACAAAATCATCCAAAGAGCATTCTTCACAATGCGTAACCTAAGAAAAATAAGAAAATTCTTCATCAAGGATCAATACAAGATAGTAGTACACTCCCTAGTTCTAAGCATAGTAGATTACTGCAACAGCCTATACCTATCATGCCCAAACTACATGATAAAACAATTACAGACCGTTCAGAACACGGCCCTCAGACTCATCTATTCCCTCAGCAAATTTGACCACATCACCAACGCTTACCTTGACTCACACTGGCTACCAATAAAAGCAAGATCCCAGTTCAAATTCTACTGTCTACTATACAAAGTAACACACGGAACAGCACCCAGCTACCTAAACAAAAGACTACACCGTAATCTCTCACACAGATTAAGGAGAACTCAAAACCTATTCGCCTACCCTCCTCTCAAAGGTACACGACGCATGAAACTATACGACAGCCTTTTAGCTACACAGGCAGCAAAAATTGACACTACCATTTCCAATCTACTGATCAAACCAATAGACATATAAGAATTCCGAAAAGAAATCAAAACTCATCTCTTCAAAAAATACTTTCCATTATCTTAACCTCAACATAGCACTAGAAAATACACACACGATCACCCCACCATAACTATACCTAAACATTGTACAACTCTCTTCATCAACCTACTATTCATCTACTATGAGCTCTAAATTTCTCCTGGAAACTTCCAGACTAACAATTGTAACTTGATACATTCCTGATTCTATGTACTGTAATATTCCTGAAATTGTCCAGTCTCTTAATTTGTAATCCGCTTAGAACCGCAAGGCACAAGCGGAATAGAAATCTGTAATGTAATGTAATGTAATGTAGAGTGAGTTACTTTATTCCAACATAATTAATCATTCAGCTTTTCTAGCAATATTTTATCTTGTGGCACATTCCTCTTGTGTAAAGATCCCTAAACTTTCCAGAGCTAAATTTATTGCATTGCCTAAATAATATTGTAAATAAACTTGCTTTGTAAAATCAGATCCTAGTTCTTCCTTAATGTTCTAAATATATGTTCTTAAATATTACATAGACCTAAGTTATAAGTAGGTAGTGCCTTTCCCAAATTTACATCTATTTTTTATTTTCTCATTATATTTTTATTGGTGGAGCAGTTTCTCATTATAATTATAGATCAAATTGTTCATCCAATAGGTTCATCTTAAATTTATAGGGAATGTGGGGGGAGGGGAAGGTCAAGGGGAAGTTGGTAGATATGTTTGTTAGGAAGGCTTGTCTAATGGTTGAGAAAGGTATTCAGCCATACTGAATACAGAATGAACCATTATCCTTTTTGCACTGGAAAAATTGGCTTTAATGTTATGTTAATACAGGATCTCAACTCAGTCCTCTGGTCATACCTAGCTTGTCAAGATATCTAAAATGTGCATGAGAAGTTTGCATCAGTGGCATACCAAGGTGTGTGTGTGTGTGTGGGGGGGGGGACAATCCACCCCAGGTGCAGTCCAAAAGGGGGATGCTCCCAGAGCAGGCATCATCAGGGAACTTCTTCTGGCAGCATTCACAATTTGCTGCTTTGCCGAGTGCTGACATCAGGCCTTCTGCTCTGCCGATCCTTCCTTTGTGGAAGCTGGTAATAGGCCGGAACGGCAGGGCGGAAGACCTGATACCAGCAAGAGTAACGAGTTGTGAAATGCTGCCCATGATAAAAAGCAAGTTTTCGGGGATGGTGGTGAACGAGAACATGGTGAACATGTGGTGGTGGTGGGGAGATCAGATGAGGGGAACCCCAGAGAAAGTAATGGAGGGGGGTAGGAGAGAGATGTGGGGTAGGGATGAGAGTGTAAGTGCTGGTGAAAGTAAAGAGGGATAACAAGCTGCAATTGGCAGATTTGGGAGAGGAACAAGTGCCCCATTTAAAGCGACAATTGTACAGAATATTGTTTCTCTTTATACTTTAATAAATAAGTTCAGTATAAAACTATTCAAGGCTTGTGCGGATGGGATCAGATGGTTTACGGGGACATGATGGAGACAAATGTTTTCCCCGTGTAATTCTCTAGTTTATAAATAGAAAATGGAAATAAGGTGATCTTTTTATTGGACTAATTTTTAGGTGAAATCTGTTTTTTATTAAGCAACAAACTACAACAAGTACAAACAGCAGGCAGAAAGTCAAATATAGAACACATAGCTCCCCTCCCCAAAAGGACTGGACTCTTATGTCCTCTCAGGTTACAAAGCGCTCCACCCCCCCTATCCCCCCCAAAGCAGACCCCTCCCAGAACCCCACACCCCCACCTCCCCCAATCCCCCACCCCCCAGATCAGACAGGCGGAATGGAATACAACTGCAGTCTATTCAAGATACGACTACGAACCCGGGGAGATAAACTGTCCAAATAGGGAGTCCAAATATGAACAAAGTCTCTGCTCCGGCGGCGAGAGGTAGAAACCAACGTGGCCTCCCACCCTAGAAGGTCATGTAATTTATTCCTCCAGTACCAGAAGGAGGGCGGGGTATCTGCCAGCCAGAAATTCAATATACACTTCTTCCCCAAAATATAACATTTGCTCAAAAACAGTTTCTCCGCAGAGGTATACACAGAAAACAAAGATCATCAGCGAAGGCCGCAATCTTAAAATGGGCGGCCCCCAATTGAAGACCCCTGATGTCAACATTAGATTGCAGCTCTCTGATCAAGGGATCCAAAGAAAGCACAAACAGCAAAGGCGACAGGGGACAGCCCTGACGGGTCCCCCTACTGATGGAAAAGGGGTCCGAATAGCCACCATTCACCGAAATCCGCGCCACCGGATCACTATATAGTGCTAAAAGGGCGTTAAGAAAAAAAGGGCCAAAGCCATAGGCCCGCAGCGTAGCAAAGAGGAACCCCCACCGCACCCGATCAAAAGCCTTTTCGGCATCAAAACTCATGAGTACAGCGGGGTCACTGTCCATAACAGACTTCTCCAGGGCCAGCAAGATACGGCGAAGATTCTTAGATACCGGCCGATCACGCACAAATCCTACCTGCTGGTCCGATATTAAAGAAGGCAGCACTCTAGCCAAACGATTCGCCAGCACCTTAGCCATCAATTTCGTCTCAAAATTCAGCAGGGAAATGGGTCTATAGGAGTCCGGCAGAGTGGGGTCCCTACCAGGCTTAGGAAGAACTATTATCTGAGCAGAATTCAAATAACGTGGCAAAAACCCCTTAGCCACATTCAAATTAAAAATTTCAGACAACACCGGAGCAACCTCATCCACCAGCACCTTATAAAATTCACCACGGTAGCCATCGGGTCCCGGAGCCTTGCCCAACGGGCTAGCACGAATCACCCACGCCACTTCCTCCGCCTCCACAGGGCGTTCCAACATTGCCAAGTCAACAGGAGAGAGATGGGGTAAATCCAAGCTGTCCAAATAAACCCCCCCATCAAGCACATCCGGGCCAGGCGCGGCATACAAGTCAGCGAAAAAATCCCGCAGAATACGACTAATATCCTCAGTCTTATGGTAAAGCGTGCCCTGTGCATCGCGCAAAGCTGTGACCCCCACGGACCCACGAGAGGAGCGAACTAAACGCGCCAACATCCTGCTACTCTTATTAGCGAACCGGAAGAACTGGAATTGATAGTGTTCCCGAGATCTCTGAGCCCCCCTATGCAGAAGCTCATTCAAGGCCTGCTGCGCCTCCAAAAGCTGCGTCTTAAGCGCCAACGTGGCGGCACTTGCAAAGCGGTGCCGCAGAGTCCGACCCTATGCTCCCAGGCCAGAATCTCTCTCTGACGTGCTCGAGCCTCAAAGGCAACAAATGACACGATTTCCCCACGCAACACTGCTTTCGCAGCCTCCCAATAGAGTATGGGGTCCTCTCGATGCTGCAGATTCGCACTTTGGAAATCCCTCCATCTAGCCAACAAAAATTCGTGAAAGTGGGTATTACGATATAAATGACAGGGGAACCTCCATGAAACACCTCCTCCCCGAGGTGACCCCCAAACCCACCGCAGGCCCACCCAGGCATGATCCGATATTTCAATCGGTCCCAGGATGGCTTCCTGAACCCTAGGGAGGAGATCCCGGGAAAGAAGAATAAAATCAATATGTGAAAGCGTCCCATATGCTAGAGACAAATGAGAATAGTCCCGCTCCACCGGATGAAGAACCCTCCAAACATCCAATAAGTTCAAAGAGGAAGCCAGCATGCTAGCCCCAGTGCAGGCCCTTAGCGACTCCCGTCCCACCGAAGAACGATCCAGCCGTGGATCAGGGACCTCGTTGAAGTCGCCCCCGAGAATCAAGGGAATATCGCCAAACTGCAACAAAAGGTTACGCAACTTCTGAAAAAATTTGGCAGAAGGATTGTTAGGAGCATAAAGATTACAAAACAACAAAGGCTTATTGTTAAGAGAGACCGAGGCAAGAATATACCGACCTTCAGGATCCCGAAGCACCTTATGTACCTGCAGGTGAAGGCCCTTACGAAAAAGTATCACTACACCTCCCTTCCCCCCCAGAGCCGGAGCCTCCAAATGCGTACCCACCCACCAAGAGCAGAGCTTAGCATGCTCTACAGAGGACAACCGGGTCTCCTGTAGAAAAGCAATGGAGGCCCTCTTACGATTCAGTGCTTGCAATATTTTATACCGCTTAATAGGCGGTATAAAATCCCCCCCACATTCCAAGAAATCAGATTATGTTCCAGGAAAGACTAAAAAGAGCGCCAAAAGCAGATACAGAATATCCCATCGCAGCATGCCAGAGGAGCGTCCCAGCCACCACCCCTCCAACCACACACTCAAAAAAACCGCCCATGCCCCACCTGTCTGAACCAAAGGAAACCCCAGTCCCCCCCAACCCCTCCCCCTATCCCCCCCAACTCCCTCCGACCCTCCCCCGACCCCCAACCCTTGCCAATCCAAATACTGCACCCCAATAGGTGCCACTTCCAGAAAGCAGGCGCGCCCACTGCAGGCCTCCCTCAAACCCCTCAGCCCCCCCAAAACCCCCCAGAAACTAGCAGTCAAAGACCAACACCGAAAGGGAAAGGAAAACTATCTGTGCCAGGGACCAGGACCTCCAAACCGAAACAGACCCCTACCTCCCCCCCAGGCATCCCACAAGCAAACAAACACTCTCCATCCCCACAGCCAACAAGCGGACCCAACACCCAACACCCACACGTCTCTCCCCATCCACTCCTCCACCCAGGCTATCTGTCACACCGATACAACCCCCCTAGACAAACCCTACTACCACCCTCTCCAGAGCCACGCCGTCACCCACCCACACTCATACCGATACAGACCAAACACTCTCCCCCCTTCCCCGACACAGCAAAGCAAAACAAACACAAAATGCAGAGAACCCAACAAATGAAGCACTGTTCGTAGTGTGGAGTGAAAGCAGGTGAAGTCCCAGCGTCCAAGGGGGAAGACCCACAGGGGAGACAGCGCAACACCCACAAAGTCAAGGTCCACAGCTGCGAACTCCCAGCACAGCCAACCCCACCGAAGAAGACGGTCAGAAGATCACGGTGACGCCTCCGGAAACTTTTCCTCCACAAACCGCCGGGCCTCCTCCGGCGTATCAAACTGGTGCGACCTGCCGGAGTGCATCACCCTCAGCCTCGCTGGATACTGAAGAGAAAAAGGAATACTGCGCCGGACAAGACTGGAACAGAGGGGAGAAAACTTGCGCCGAGCCTGAGAGACCTCCGCTGAATAATCCTGGAAACAGAGGACCGGCTTGTTGTTGTAGAGCAACTTCTTCCCCTGGCGCAGGGCTCTAAGGACCGCAATCTTATGGCGATGGTTGAGCAGAGGGCATATGACCACCCGTGGACGATCCAGGCCATCTCTCCGGGACCCCAGGCGGTGCGCCCGCTCGATATAGAGGGGGCCCAGCTGCTGCGGAAGGGCCAAAGACTCCATCAGCCACTTCTCCAAAAAGTCCCCCAGGTCAGAGTCCCCCAGAGACTCAGGCAAACCCACAAACCGCAGGTTGTTCCGGCGGGACCGGTTCTCCAAGTCCTCCACCTTTGCCCGGAGCGCCGCCAGAGAGGTAGAGTGGCCCGCCTGGTCTTGCGTGAGCCTCTGCACAGCGTTCTCAGTAGAGCTGACCCGCTGCTGTGTCTCCCTTACATCCGAGGACAAAGCGGCAAAACGCTGATCCAGGGTGTCCAGCTTGTCCAAAATACGTTGCAGCTTGTCCCCCAGCGTGCCCTCCAGCGCAGCCTGCACTTCCGCTGTATCCTCCGCGACCCAGAGGGAGCTGGGGGTTTCGGGCGATGCAGGCGCCACGTGCACCGTCATTTTACTTTCAGGCTGCTTCCTTCGCTCGCGGTCCGTCTTGTTCGGACGAGCGGCCATCCCCCAGACAGCTGCGAAATCGCTGCGGGGACACCCGACAGTGCTCCCCTGCGTGCAGACACCGGGAGCCGAGGTATTCAATGCCGATTAGCAATAATTACTGCCGCGGGCGCGCCGGAGCCACGAGCCTGTCTTGCTCACAGCTTCCGCCGGAAGTTATTGGACTAATTTTAATACATTTTTGAACAACTTTCAAAGGCCAAAACTCCCTTCCTCAGGTCAAGACAGGATAATGTGAAAGCGGTATGCTGTACTGATCTGAGGAAGGAGGTTTTCGTCATTGAAACCCACCATAATTGAAAAAATGTGTTAAGTCCAATAAAACGGTGTTATCTTATTTTCCACTTTTATTTCTATTTGTTAATTTTAAAGTGGTGATTGGTATTTGCACAGTACTAGGGGACATGCATCACTGTTTCTATTTCTGTGATGTTGCATTGTATGCAGAATCTGGCTTCTTGGTAGTTCAGTTTTATTTTTGTCTACATATTTCTATTTTAGTTTGTGGTTATTTATTCTGTACTGGGCGAGGGTATATCTATCTGTGTTGTGTGTGTATGTGAAAAAGACATGCTTTTCTGTTAGCATTGACTGTGCAGGATCAATTTGTACTAATCTGACTTGTTTAGTTTTACAATAGGTGTATTGATGTTGTAGTGCTCACTTGAATGTTTAAGTTGCTGGCCTGTTTCTAGGTACACCCTTGTTGTGCGACTCGTGGATTAATAAAAAAAAAAAAAAAAAATTAATATAGAAGAAGGAGGGTGTTAAAAAATGATGGGATCTGGGTGTCAAATACGCTAGGTACGCCACTGGTTTGCATATACTACATGCACTGTATGCAGATCTCTCTCAAATGCTGTATATTCATAGCAGGTATCATGAAAACCCGATTGGCTGGGAGTGTCACAAAGGCTAGGTTGAGAACCCCTGTGGGCCTCCCAAAAGGAAAAGTTGTTTTTTGTTTTTGTTCAGGGGGGGTTAACTGTATAAGAGTAGTTATTATAGAAATGCTTGCCTAGACTGCATAGTGTGGTCCTAAGTACTTTTGATCTCAGGTAGATGTAAGCTGGCTGGGAGCACTAGGGTTAAGCAGGAGAATTTTAGATAAGTGTGGTCCCTAGAAAGGGATGTGGGGGAAGGGAGTCTAAATGCACGGCCAAGAGAAGCTTGGTGCTCCAAGAACCTTAAATTGGATTTCAGGCGTTCATAAGAGTAAAATGGCCTTTCCCGTACAAAGATAAGTATTGAACAATGGGGAAGAGTGAGGAGAGCAAGTAATGCAATATAAAAACTTAATGAACTGACATACGGTATTGACATGTCTCTCACTGTGGGATTCTATTGAACTACTCGTATGTTCACAAATACTGACTTTCGATGTTCACCACTTGGTTTGCTAATATTTATTCATTTGATTTTCTAGCCTGTCCTCCTTAAGAGTTCAGAATGGATTACAAGTTTACATACTTGTAATAAAGGTTAGCGATAAGATAGTTGGAGTAAGATCTTAAAATAAGGATAAGAAACATATTTTGAGTTAGCAATAAGATATGGGCACATTCTTCATAATGAGTTTCAATACACAGTATGGAACATCGGATATATGCATTGGGACTTATTACAGCAACAAGACGATTGGTAAGGCACTTTTAATGATATGGGCACAGAGTGGGGGGCTCAATGTGCTGTTAGTACACGACAACATAAACAAGTTAAACAGCATTTTCCATTTTCGTGTGTTACACAGTATGGTAATTTTAAACGAATATTTTGGGGAAGGGCTTGGTATGGGTGTGCTCTGTATTAATCAGCCAGCACATTATGATTTGAGCATGCTATCTGATTATAGCAGTGTTAACCAGGGCTGAGGAGTCGGAGGAAATTTCGGGTACCTGGAGTCAGAGTCGGAGTCAGAAGTACAAAAAACTGAGGAGTCGGAGTCGGAACATTTTATCTACCGACTCCATTTTTGAACTTAGCATACCAATCACGAGCGATTCTTTCAGCTATAGCACCCACTATATACACAGCACAAATGTTGCGAGCAGCTTCTGCAGCCTTAGAACCTTGATTAAAAGCAAAAAGAAGGTGGTGTCGAAAATACTCATTTCTCTCAACTTGACATTCCATTTTAACGATCTGAAAATTAACCAGTGCTGTGGAGTCGGAGAGTCGAGGAGTCGGAGTCGGAGGAAATTTCGGGTACCTGGAGTCGGAGTCTGAAGTACAAAAAACTGAGGAGTCGGAGTCGGAACATTTATCTACCGACTCCACAGCCCTGGCGTTAACGCAGTAGAACACAGGCCAAGATTCTATAAACGGTACCTGAAGCCAGGCATCTAAATCATTGTACCTAGCCGATCTAGGCACTTAATTTAAATTTTCTTAATTAGTTCAGCAGACACCATTAATTGAAAGCGCCATTAAAAAAACTATTGAAAAAATGAATTAGCCAGTAGACACTAGGTAGGTGTCTATTCTGAGGTGCCTGTCAGAAAGCAGGCATGGTTAGGGGTGGATTCTGGGTACCTGTAGACACCTAGCTTAGGCACACTCATTTAGGCCAAGAAAACCCTGGCCTAAATAGGAGTGCGCCTAAGGTTTCAACACCTACCAGTGCCTAAGACTGCTTAGATGCTGCTAGGTGCAGTTTTATATACAGCGCCTTACAGATGGACAATTGCACTCAATGGCGCAGAATTGCATCCTATAACAGAATTGCATCTGTCTTAAAGAACAGATGCCTCACACCCCCCCCCCCCCCGTTTCTCTAATCAACACCCATGTCACCGGTGCCAATTAGAGAATCAGGCCTGCCTGATCACAAAGATAGGCAGCTCAGATGCCTATTTTTGTCAAGGAATCCATTGCCATCAGCTGATCGTGGCAATGAAATCCCCAATCAGCTGAGCCAGCAGGACTCCTCAAAGCCATGGGAAGATTGGGGGGAAGATACCGTCACGATCAGCTGAGCCAGCAGAGCAGAGGACCCCCCCCCCACACACACATCCATGCAGCAGGAGGGATGTGCACTCCCTCCTGCCGCTGGGCCCTGTAAAATCTCCAACCTCCCCCTCCCCGTCACTTTTCAGCACCCCCTCCCCCAACATCCACATGGCAGGAGGAATGCTCACTCCCTCCTGCCTAAACATCCCGACAGAAAGGGTAGTAGATCCATGGAACAGTCTCCCGGAAGAGGTGGTGGAGACAGAGACTTTGTCTGAATTCAAGAAAGTATAGGATATGCAGACTGGATGGGTCATTTGGCACTTATCTGCTATCATGTTTCTATATTTCTATTCTTTCATCCTGAAGGATATTGCTCCTGGAACACACAGATGTCGAACATACAGATGTCAAGGTATCACAACAAAAAAATATGGGATGAAGAATGAACACTTTCCAGCTACAAGTATTTTCTTTAAATCAATCAAACTTAACAGCATCACACTGCAGAAAGAACAGAAAAAAGTTCATCACGTCATGTTTAAACCTGTTAACATATACCAGTAATCAGAAAGATTTGGCAACAAGGAACCATGTTCATGGGAAAAAAAATACAGCTCCCATAGGAAAAAACAAAGCCAAAATCAACCATGAAATTAAAATGATCAAACAGTGAAACAAACAATAGGGGCCTAAGTACCAAGTCATGTTAAAACAGGCAGTATAATATACTGCACATGGTACAAATGGCAGATGATGTACAAGGTACATCATACGTTAATTATATATGTATATAGAGCATGCATGCAACACATGCTCTTCCTAAATACCACTTAGTATATTTTTCCACATAGCCTTCCCTCCTCCTCACAGCTTCCCCCCCCCCAAAAAAAAAAAAGGTAGGGAGCTGGCAGGAGGCAGAAGAGAGGTACTGTGAAGAACAAGTTCAGGTAGTGGTAGGGGAGGGACACCAAGGATCAGTAGACCTAGAGGGTGGGGGGGTCTCAAGATATTGCCTTCATCCCTGCAGCAAGATTTACTTCAGCCCCTCAAAAATTAAATTAAATATTCCTTTATAATAACTGTAGTATTTACATACACATCCAGAATACAAGTTTCTGTGATTCCATTTCAATATTGTAGGGTTAGCAAGATTGCATGTATGGAGACCACCTATTACATATGTTAAACGTATTTTTATATGCATGCAAGACTGAATATTCACTTGTACATATGCCCCAAAAGGACTTAAATGAGTAAGGAAACCAGTTTCCCTATCAGTAGGTACTCTAGCCATCTTCCTCAATTCTTTCTTCCCACTAGAACACTTTACCCTTTCACCTTACAGCTTTGAAAACAAACCACCACCACCCTGGTTTGCAACCTGTAATTTGCTGGTATATTTTAGCCATCACCCTTGGCTAATTCTGCACAAGCTTGATGAAGGGTGCACTGCTCTGGAATACTAGTTACGATGCATTAAGATAGTACAACAAAAAGATACCACCTACAGTTTATTGATATTTATTTTTCTGTATTATATGAAATTATAGTTTTCATTAAGGATGGAGCATACCTAAAAGAAACAAACATCCATAAAAACAACATTTCACTCCAAATATAGTCAGCAGAAAGAAAAGCAGTTTCTACAAGAAGCAATTTATCACCACAATGAAGGGCTGCCTTAATTCATAGGCAGACAAGTCCTTTGCTTAGGGCAGCAAAGAATATCTGCAGTCAAAGCAAAATAGATAAGACAGAAACACAGATTGAAAGAACCATCAGCACTAGAGACTGACCAAAACTTGGTGGTTTTGGGTCCTTGCAGGTTCTCCCAGGCCAGCCACCACCATTGCTACCCAACCTCTCTACCCTCCCACTACTCAAAGACAACCCCCCTCTCCCTGGTCTTCTTTTGCTTTAAATGGGCTGTTGGTCTAGTAGTTTCTTCTAAGCAAGAGTGATCCCCAGTCTCTCTTGCCTCTGCAAGTTCCTCATCCAAAATGGCTTCTGGGAACTTCTACAGCAGTCTAGGTCCCAGCAGCCATTTTGAGACTGGAAGCAACTTAAGCAGTAGCAACCGGAGATTACTCCTGCTTATGCTGCTTCCGATCCCAAGATGGCTGCTGGGCTCTTTCACAGTAGTTGCAAGAAAATCTGGCAGCCATTTGGGCTGTGGAACCTGTGGGCGCAAAAGCAAAGAGGATCGTTCTTGTCTAAAAGCAGCCACTAGACCACACACACACAAAAACAATTTAGAGGTAAGTCCAGGGAGAATCTTCATGTAGTGGGAAGGTAGAGAGATTGGAGTCAAATGGTCCAGGAGAACTCACCTTCTTCTGCGAAAGTGGGGGAGAGTGTGTGTGTGTGTGTGTGGGGGGGGGGCAAACAGTTTCAGATTCAGCCTGAAATGCACAATAATTTTTTTTTTTTTTGGGGGGGGTGGGGGTCAAAATCTTGAATCCAGGTTTCGGGTTGTTTTTTGTGCCAAATCCAAAACGAAAAAGTCGGTTAGCCTCTAAACAGCATATATTTTTACCTAAAGAAGGGTGCTCAATTTTCAAAGAAGGCTTTTAGAAACTGCCATCTTTCAATATATACATATAAGAATGAAGTCCAGTTACGCATTTTGTACAAAAGAGGCAAGTTAGACCTGCAATCAATAACAGTGGAAGAAGAAAACATATCATTAAAAGTTGAACTTAAAATAGGTTTTATTAAAATATCTTTTTAAATCTTATGCTGGTATAAGAAGGCTTAAAAGTGTATTATAATCTGCAAATAAAATCATTGAGTGGTTACCTGACCAATTTAAAGAAGGGACTTGTGTTGTCTGTCTCTTGACTAGTATGTAAATGAATACTTTCATTATATGCCCTTAGATATTTACTGTAATTCTCTCTCTCACAATAAGTTTGTAATGTGTACATTTGAAAAGTGACTTGCTAACACTATTCTTGTCCCATAATTTAAGTCAAGTAGATACGTTTATGATATTAAGATTTGTATTCTTATCTTCAATTTTATATATATTTATTGTTTTAATTTCAAATTATATGTTCTTTTAAAAATTGTAACTATATTTTATACTTAGTTTTATCCCCCAAAGCAGCTCCCAAAGGGGGTGAAACATGACCACATTGGACTACTTTAATAAATCCAATGAAACAACTAAAAGTTGAAATTAAAATGGTTTTATTAAAGTAGTTATCTGCTTTCTTTTCCCACCACAATTATACATTTTTACAGTATTGGTATGGCAAGGGTGGTTAGCAGCGATTATGAATTGTTGCACTGATCATCTCTGACAAGCAGCATAGAATCTATTAAATGTCAAGCAATGGGGGGAGCATGAAGAACAGCAGACCATGTTTGTTTAGAGCAGTGATCTCAAACTCAAACCCTTTGCAGGGCCACATTTTGAATTTGTCAGTATTTGGAGGGCCTCAGAAAAAAATAGTTAATGTCGTATTAAAAAAATAACAATTTTGCATGAGGTAAAACTCTTTATAGTTTATAAATCTTTCCTTTTGGTTAAGTCTTAATAATAATATTGTAATTTATAGCTAAAGAGACATAGGATCAAGAAACTGTTTTATTTTACTTTTATGATTATGATAAACATACCGAGGGCCTCAAAATAGTACCTGGCGAGCCGCATAAGGCCCCCGGACCGCATGTTTGAGACCACTGGTTTAGAGCATAGGTGTCAAAACTCAAGGCCCTTGGGGCAAATCTGGCCCGCCTGGTCGTTTTATGCAGCCCGCGGTTCGATACCCCCAGTGTTATCTTGTGGCCGGCGCATCCCACACCTCATCCAGAAACATTCCCTCTGACGTTGCGACATCAGAGAGAAGGCTTCCAGTTCAGGTGCAGGACGCACGCGGCTTCGTGTACACTGTGGCTGTGAGGAGGAGGAAGCCGGCCACAAGGTAACACTGGGGGGACATCGGACCGCGTGCTGCATAAAATGGCCAGGTTGGAGCTAGCCAGAAGGTAAGACACCCACCGGAGGGAGGCAGCAAACGTAGGGGGAATGATTTTATTTTCAATTTAGTTTTTGAATTGTGTCAATTTTGAGAATTTTAATTTGCTATCTTTTGCACTGCTCAGGAAGAAATACATTTGTTTCTTTTTCTCTGGGGGTTGAACTGCATGCAAAGTCTTGAATCTTAGGGTTTCTTTTTTATATACTAGTACAGTCAAACCTCGGTTTATGAGTGCACTGGTTTGCGAGTGTTTTGCAAGACGAGCAAAACATTCGCAAAATCGGCGCCTCGGAAACCGAGTTTGACTCGATTTATGAGCGCCATCCCCCACAATCTGGCATCCCCCCTCCCCCCCCGCGATCCTACATCCCCCCAAGCACCGAAACAAAATCCCTTACCCCGATTGGGCACCAGCACCAATGCATAGGACATGCCAGTGCCCAAAGATCCTCCCTCTTCTGGGCTGGGCGGTGCTTCGGAGATCCTCCCTCTTGCCGGCGCTGGGCTGGACTGGGCCTTGAGCATTTGCGCATGCTCAAGGCCTTCTGGTCTCGCTCTCTCCGAGATTCTGAATCTGAGAATGTCCTATGCGTTGGTGCTGGTGCCCAATCGGGGTAAGAGATTTCGTTTTGGTGCTTGGGGGGGGGGAATGGAGCAGTGCTGGTAGCCTCGGATGGTGGGGGGGGAGGAGGTGAAACGGATCAAAGCTAGTTTCCCTTACTTCCTATGGGGAAACTCGCTTTGATATACGAGCAATTTGGTTTACGACCATACTTCTGGAACGAATTATGCTCGTAAACCAAGGTTCCACTGTCAGGTTTTGGTCCCATATTTGCATCTGTGTTCTGGTAGGAATGAAAGTTGAGAAGCATACAGTGTGCTTTGTGTAGTTTAATTTTGTGGTTAACCATTATGTGTTGTGAATAAGATTATATTGTGTGTATATATATGAAAAATGAATGGAAAAAATTGGCGTTATAATTAGTACTATTATGGGGGCAGGGTCTGGGGCGGAGATTGGGTGGGGTCTGGCCTCACACCTTCAAGGAGGGCTAAGTTTACACTGAATTTAGCAGCAATATTTTTGAAAAGTTGGTGTCAGAGCTGCTACTACAACAACAACAACAACATATCCAGAAGTACCTCCAGCAATGGAATATAATCCTTTCATCAAGGTACTCATTTCTAAGGTTTTAAAATCACATAAAACACTGAAAGTTTATGCAGTTTATCTGAATGCATTAAAAATGTATAATACATTTTTCATCAGCCATTATTCTTTTATTTAGATGTGAAGTAAAAGTACTCAATAAAAAAAACATTCACTTTGGGGGGTCTCGGTGGCCCTGGCAATGGATGGCGGCTCCAACATGGAGGAACCGGACCGGGAAGCACTGAATCAGGATCAGGGGGAGAAACTGAGGGAGCAGCAGATTAAGGGTCGTGTAGAGCAGTGGTTCCCAACCCTGTCCTGGAGGACCACCAGGCCAGTCGTGCTTTCAGGATAGCCCTAATGAATACGCATGAGAGAGATCTGCATATAATGCAAATCTGCTCCATGCATATTCATTAGGGCTATCCTGAAAGCACGACTGGCCTAGTGGTCCTCCAGGACAGGGTTGGGAACCACTGGTGTAGAGAATGAAAAACATCTCAGGTCTCATCCCGAGGTGGAGCTTCTGCTGACTGGCATCATCAGAGAAGTCCTGCTGAAGAGACCGCCGAACATTTGCGAGTTTGCTGCAGACCATTTCACAGACCCTGAGCTCTCGGAAAAGATTCAAGAGATGCTGATAGACAAAGAGCAGCAAAGCAGGAAGCAGTGGGGTGGACTGAGATGATGCGGCGAGATTGCTGAGAATATTACACCGATTGCGTCTGCATTCCCCTTCCCTGAAAAATTATCAAATTACTCAGAAAAACCAAAACCAAACATTCACATCAGGAAACTAGCCAGTAAGTAGCAAGCTTCTAAAAATATTTTACAAGCAAAAAAGAATATACTCCAAGACATTAAGCTAATGCAAGGCATTGTCCAAGCCATAAAGGCACTGGGCAAACCTCATGTCTACTGTAACTAGGGTGTGAACTAAACCAAATTACACACAACACACACTGATTTCTTACTGCTTACCAAATCCTTGACCTTGTACTCACAAATCTGGGGAAATCTAAACTAAGCAGAGGTCAAAAGTGTGTCCAATATAAAAACATTTCAGCAAGCTTATGTAAAGTTTAAATTAACCACCCCATCCTTTAATGTTGATTCCCTAATGCTAGATGCCATATGCGACATAGGAACATAGAAAGTGAAGCCTATCTAGCCTGTCAAACTGCAGATTTAGTCCCAGAAACCACAAGAGACAAGGAAAAATTACAGAGAAACTGAAGCATAAAGGACAAAGGTTGTAAGTGGACGTTTCATCATCAACATTATTTGATATACTGGAAAGTCAAAAAATATTCAAAGCAGTTTACAGAGTCATAAAATACAGAAAGACAAAAGATAGACAAGAGATCACAAAAGTAAAAGTTATAGTAAAACACGCAGTATGATGCTAAGTTAACTATCTTAAGGAGGGAGGAAAACCTGAGAGAGAGAGAGAGAGAGAAATCACAAAGATTCAAATGACTAAGGGCTCTTTTTACTAAGGTGCGCTAGGGCTTTAACGCGTGGAATAGCGCGCGCTAGACCTTAACACCAGCACTGAGATGGCATTAGTTCTAGAATTATAGCGCGCGGTAATTTCCTGCGTGCACTAAAAATGCTAGTGCACCTTTGTAAAAGGAGCCCTAAGGAGAATATGAAAGATAGAAACCGCCACAGGGCAAAACAACAAGCAAAGCCTCAGCTCTGATAAATTACTCAAGTCTTACGGGTTTTTTTTTGTGCCGATTTAAAATTGCAAATTGAGTTTTTGGGGCAAATATATGAAGGCAATCCATTACAGAGTACAAGTGCCACTACTTGAAAACAAGAATGGTAAATAGAATCCAAATGGTTTGCATGTGTATTGGAACCACCAACAAAAGGGAAAAATGAAGAGATCGGGAAGGAACATGGGGAATAAGAGTTGGAAAAGGACAGAGACCAGTATATGACAGAGACCAGTATATAAGGCCTTATGGGCTAGAATAAGGATTTTAAATTCAATATGGTATGTGACGGGAAAATAGCAATAGTGAAACCCTATATTTCCTTGCTCAGTATAGTAATTTGACAAGGCACTTTGAACTATCCAAAACCTTTGAAGTTGTTCCTGAAGTAGAGAAGCCGCCTAATGGTTAGTGTAGCAGACTGCAATCCTGGGGAACTGGGTTCAGTTCCCACTGCAGCTCCTTGTGACCCTGAGCAAGCCACTTAGGGCCTCTTCTATCAAAAGTGCACAAGCAGTTTGTAGCACGGTGAGCTGCGCTGAATGGCCTGCGCTGCTCCCAATGCTCATAGAGTTCCTATGAGCGTCGGGAGCAGCACGGACCATTCAGCGCAGCTTTCTGCGCTAAACACTGCTAGTGCAGTTTGATAGAAGAGGCAGTTAGGGTCCCTTTTAGAAAGCCATGGTATCGAGTCCTGTTTGGTAAAAGCAACACAGCTTATTCAATTCCTATAGGCTGCATCGCATTTGCTGTGCCAATACTTGCTACCATGGCTTTGTAAAAGGAGCTCTTAGATTGTGAGTCTACTAGGGACAAAGAAAGCACCTGCATATAAATGTGTACAGCGGAGTCACGTGATGTGTTGAGCGGGGTGAGACGTGCCTCACTCGTGCTCCGGGGCCCTGAATCCCTCTGCACCGCTCCGCTCCGTTTTGGCCAGCCCTAGCCCTGCTCTGAGCCTTTGAGGAGGTTAATGGACCGTTTCTTGCAGACGCCCAGCCCGGTGATGAGCGCGAAATCGAGCCGTGCGGGGAAAGACAGGGAGACCAGATCGGCGCGACCCGAGCCCAAGATGGCGGCGGGAGACTTGGGTTCCGCGCTTCCCCTGTCTGAGGCCCATATTGCGGCGTTGTCGGCATCAGTGGTGCGGGCGCTGGACTCTCGATTCGACCTCCTCTCCAGCCAGCTCACCTCTCTGGAATCTCTTTTGGGGGAAACGACTCGGCGGACGGGAGACCTGGAGAGCCGTGTGTCGGGGGTTGAAGACACGTGCTCCTCCTCGGCGGCGGATCTGGCGGCTCTGCGCACTCAGCTCCAACGACAAGCGGAGAAGATCGAGGATCTGGAAAACCGCTCGAGGAGGGATAATATCCGACTGATTGGCTTGCCCGAATCAGTTCCTGACTCTCGCCTTCTTTCCCTTGTGGAGTCCTGGCTCCAGCGGGAGTTGCCGCTTCCAGCGGGGGTTGGGCCCTTGAAGCTTGACCGCGCTCACCGCCTGGGCCGGCGCCTGGATGATCGTGACCGAGCTCGAGTCACCATTTTCAAAGTCCACAATTCGGCGGTGAAGTCTGAACTTATGCGGCAGTACCGGCAAAAGCGTAATACTCTCTCCTATGAAGGAATCCCGGTACGTCTGTTCCAGGACTACTCCCCTGCCCTCCAAGAATGTCGACGGCGCTTCTCCCGGGTGTGCTCTGCCCTTTTTGATAAGAAACAGCGGTTCCAGCTACTTTATCCGGCGCAACTGAAGGTTTGGACTACATCTGGCTGGCGCCTGTATTCGACGGCTGAGGATGCCCAGATCTACCTGGATTCCCTACCGGGTGAAGCGGGACCCTCTTCGGCTACCTGAGTCTTGGGACAGAGCTGGTGTGGGGAGCTGTTCTCCTTTACAAGAGCGGTTTAATTTGTTTCCCCATTGCTAACCTTTTGAGCTTTCCTATGGCTTGATTCTTCTTTGGATCTTTAGCCTTCTGGACTCTGTTACCCGTTACATCTCACTCACTGTTTGGGCTGCAAAGTGGCCTATTCCTATTGCATTTCATGTATTATCTACATTCTGTTATTCTTGTTGCATATTGGGTTTTGCAGTTTTCATTTTCCAGTTTCTGTTCTGGATATTGTTGCTTACAGTATTGGTGGCCTTAGTTGGTTGTAGGCGTACTTGGGGTTGAATGGATGTTGTGCCTCTGGGTGGCGCTCTTGTCCTGTATGGTACTGGGGTTTGTCTCCTGTGGGTGGGTTGGAGTATGTTTGGGGGGTTGAGTTCTCCTTTGGGGTATGGACTGGATGTGTGTGCGTATGGGAGTGAGTGTTGGGGGGAGTACTGGTGTGGTTGTGGGTGGGTGATTGTTGGTTTCAATCCTCGGTTCTGGTGGGGCTGCTAATATTATATCTGCTTTACTTCCATGTTCCTTTACAGGGTCCTTTGGTGGCTATGTCAGGTCCACTGGATATTGGGCAATGTTACTTTCTGTGTTTAGGGTTAGTTTGCTTATTAGCTTCACTCCCCTTTGACATCTCCTGGGGGGTGTGCTGTATGGACGAGGTATTTTGCGTGTTTGTGGTGAGTGTGGGGCTGAGGGATTTGGGGCCCTGACTACATCTGTGCCTCCATCTCTGTTCCACGATGTGGGACGGGGTTTTCCTTCTGATTGGGTTTTTGGGGGGTTTGTTTCTGGGGGGTGGGAGGGGGTTGGGGGGGATGAGGGGGGTTGGGATGGGCGGATTGGGAATGGGTGGGGTGGGTTTTGGGGGGTGGGGGGTCCTCCTTCTATATAATTTCTCCTTAAGTTTGCAATGTTTCATTATTGTTCCTTGTTATCTCTACTTTTGGCGATTTCTACTGCTCTGGGGGAGGCTGGGCCCTTGGGGTAGTTTTCACCTGATTTTCCTTCTCTGGCATTGCTTCTTTCCTGCTTTTCAGCTATGAGTACCCCTTTTAGAATTGCCTCTTGGAATGTTGGGGGGATCACGTCGCCCGTCAAGAGATCCAAAATACTTGTTGCTCTACAACGCTACCGGTCTGACATTGCTTGTCTACAGGAAACTAGATTGACTGATGCAGAACATCTTAAGTTACGTCGATCCTGGGTGGGGGAGGTGTTTTTTGCTTCCTCTTCGGGTCGTCATGGGGGCATAGCAGTGCTGGTCCGTAAGTCTTCGCCAATAGGTGTCCAGGTTCTTGATAAGTCGTCTGACGGTCGCTTCTTGCTTCTTCGCCTTACTTTGGGAGGTCGTTCTTATCTTTTCTTAGTGGTATATGGCCCTAATTCTGGTGAATCAGCCTTTTTACAGCGATTGCTTCAGCTTCGTTCTCGCTTCCCTGATGACCCGCTGCTTCTTTTGGGAGATTTTAACTTGGTGATGCATCCTGATCAGGATAAGTCTAGCTCTTCTGCTTCTTCTTTGGGTTCTAAGAGTCATCTCCTTTCTGATTTCTGTGACTCACTTTCGATTGTAGACCCGTGGCGTCTTCTACACCCCGAGGTTCGTGACTATACCCATCTCTCTCGTGCCCATGGTACTTGGTCCCGTCTCGATTATATTTTCTTGTCTTCCTCTATGTTTCCTTCTGTTCACTCGGCGGAGCTTGGCCCTTTGTCTATCTCGGATCATGCCCCGATTTGGGTTGATGTTGTCTTGGATCCTGCGTACCTCCGCGCACCGTCCTGGCGGTTTCCCTTTTACCTTGCTAAGGATGAGGAATTTCGTGCTTTTTTGCAGACTCAATGGGACGATTATTCGACTAATAATGCTTCCCACATGGATGATCCTATCTTGTTTTGGGAGGCTGGGAAGACGGTGATTCGAGGCCATATCATTTCTTTTCTCTGTGCTCGTCATAGGCGTATCAATCAGGGGATCGTCACTCTGGAACGGGCTTTACGTCTGGCAAAGCGGTCCTTTTCTCTCCACCCTTCTCCGGAGACTCGGGACTGCTATTTGTCTACTCAGGTGGCCCTGAACTCCCTTCTCCATTCTCGTTCCCAAAAATGTAAAGCCTTTTATCAGCATCGTTTCCTTCGTTACGGTAACAAACCCGGCCGTCTTATGGCTCGTTTGGTTAACGCTACGACTGGCAGGAAGCCGATTTTATCTATGCGTACCCAGGGCGGAGGTGTGGTGTCTCGGACTTCTGAGATTTCTGGGGTCTTATTTGATTTCTTTAGTCGGTTATATGAAGCTCCGGAAGATGCTTCTTTGGATATGATATCGGATTATCTTCACTCTTCTGGGTTGCCTCGCTTGTCCGCGGATGCGATTGCCTCTCTTAATAGTCCGTTTAGGGCGGTTGAATTGGAGTCTGCTATTAAATCGCTCCGCTCTGATCGGGCTCCGGGCCCGGATGGGTTCTCGGGTGATTTCTATCGGCTTCTTTCTCCTACACTTTATGGACCTTTATTGGCGTATTTTGATGCAGCTACGGCCCGTGGTTCTTTTCCACGTTTTGCAAATGAGGCCCTTATTACCTTACTCTTGAAGCCTGGTAAGCCTGCTGATTTGCCGGAGTCATATCGTCCCATTTCATTGATCAATGTAGATCTTAAACTTTTTGCTCGTATGTTGGCTGATCGTCTTGCTCCTCATTTACCTCAGCTTATCCATGAGGATCAGGTAGGTTTTGTTCGGGGCCGACAGTCGGTCCATAATGTCCGCAAGGTACTTCTTGCTCTTGCCCAGTGTCAATCTTTCCAGATTCCGACCTTGTTTGTTAGCTTGGATGCTTCTAAGGCGTTTGATAGCATTCACTGGTCCTTCTTATTTCGTACCTTGGAGTATGTGGGGCTCGGGGGGTTCTTTCTAGACGCTGTGCGTTCCCTATATTCCAATCCCTTGGCATCATTGCTTGTTAATGGGACTTGTACTGACTCTTTCCCTATTCTTCGTGGAACCCGACAGGGCTGCCCTCTCTCCCCTCTTTTGTTTCTTCTTTCTTTGGAACCGTTGCTATGCACTCTTCGGGGGTTCGCGGAGGTCCGAGGTCTCTCGGTCGGTGACTTCGAACATAAGACTCTGGCGTACGCGGATGATATGTTTCTAATTCTTACCCGACCTGAAGATTCTCTCCCGGCGGCTCTGGATCTCATCTCTGAATTTGGGTTTTATTCAGGGCTGTCCCTTAACTTCGATAAATCTTTGGCCTTACCTTTTCCACCAGATTTACGTACTTCGTGGCGGGGTGTTTTCCCTCTTCGTTGGGCAGATTCTTCTTTGCGGTACTTGGGGGTTAATATTCCGCTTGATTTATCTAGTTTGTACCGGCTGAATGTAACCCCGTTGTTTCAAACGTTACAAAATAGGTTGCACCTTTGGGAGTCTCTTCCTTTCTCACTTTTGGGTCGAGTACACCTGTACAACATGCTTCTGGTCCCCTGTTGGCTTTATGTTTTTCAGGTCCTTCCCCTTTATTTGACGTTTCGTGACGAGCGCCGATTGGAACGTCTGGTCCAGAAATTTCTTTGGGCAGGGAAGAGGCCTCGCTTGCCTTATAAGCGGGCGGCGACTCCCTGGTATAGGGGTGGCTTGGGATTATTGAATCTCCGTTATTTGACTGTTGGTTGTGGAATGAGGCATATTAATGATCTCTTTAGGGGTACTTCGGCATTTACTACCTCAGCTCTGGAACTTTCCTGTTTTTCTTCCACTCATTTCAGTGCCTATCTTCATTCTGTTCCTTCTTCAGAACCTGAGTCTCTTTCTATGAAAGTTTTACATCGACCCTTACGGAAGGTTTGGCGTTGGGTCTGTAAATTTCACACTCTTTCTCATTCTGTATCTCCCTTCCTTCCTATTCGTTTCAATGGTTCTTTCTTACCTGGGATTGATGGGCCGAGCTTTGCTCGGTGGGAAACAAGGGGCATTCATTATCTATTTCATTTGGTTAATGATGAAGGCGTCACTAAATCTTTTGCTCAGTTGCGAGCTGAATTTGATCTCCCTGCTTCTGACTATTTTGCTTACATGCAAATCCATCATTACATCTCTTCCTTACCTTCTAGCTCCTTGAAGGCCGCTTGTCATGAGACTTTGTCCACGGCCTTTACCCTTGGTTCTCAACAACCGGTCCCTCTCACGTTTCATCACCGCCACTTGAAGGATGAATGCCCTTTGTTTGACCATTCTAAGCTGCGAGATGCTTGGTCTGGTGATCTTGCTGTTGATTTGCCTTCTGATATCCTCCTTCAGGCTGTCTGGCGACTGCCTGCTTTTCGTAAATACACTACCTTTTGGGAGCAACATTTTAAATTGATTTTTCGTTTATATATTTCTCCTAAAAGGGCTTATTTGGCTCACTTCCGTCCCCATGCTGCCTGTCTTCGTTGTCAGGCTCCGGAAGCCAGCTTAGGCCACATGTTCTGGACTTGTCCTCAGATACACCTTTTTTGGACTGCTATATTTGCTTTTGTGGAGTCTATTTGGCATGTTACTGTTCGCAGTTCCCCTTTGCTTTTATTTGGGACTGTTCCTCACTACTTTCCACGTTCCAAGGGAGTTGCAGCTTTCCTCAATTGGTCTATCCTGATTGCCTTGAAATGCATCCTGCTGAAATGGCTTGAAGCTGAGGCTCCGGACTATTCCCTTTGGAGGAGCCGCATGATCGCTCTTTTGATGTGGGAGCGAAGGGATGTGACTGACTTGGCTTCTCGACAAGGTCGTCTTTTCCAGACCACTTGGGAACCTTTCTGGAATACTTTGACCCCTCTGGCTCGTAGCCGGATACTTAATTGATGCTTTGTTTGTACTTCCCTTTTGTGCCTTTTTTGCATAATTTGTTATTCAAATTCTTTGTTAATTTGTGTTTCGAAGGAGGACCCAGGGGTGGTTTGGTGGGGAGGGGGGTTTGGGGGGTTTGGGGGGGGTGGTTTTTTTTGGGGACTTTTCAAAACTTTTGAGCTGTTTCTGTATTTTGTGTTACTATGTTGTGCTCTTGCTTGCTCAATAAAATATATTTGACCATAAATGTGTACAGCACTTCGTATGATTATTAGTAGTAACCCGTGTAAGAAGGAACTACAGTACTCTTTTACTTCAACTTTATATTTATTAAAATTACATTATAGTCAATGTACATAAAAATACTTAAATAGAGGAAAATAAATTACACTCACATAAATTTGCCAACTAACAATAATATAATAATTTGGTTTGCAATATTAAATCCAAGATACTGAAAGGAATATAGAAAAGAAAATGGAAAAAGGATCCAAATGAAGAAAATAAAAAGCAACATAAGCACTGGCAAATTAGATGTGAAGTCCTGATAAAGAAGACTAAAAGAGATATGAAAAGGAATGCCATAGAGGCAAAACCTCATAGAAACAACTTTTCTAGGTACATCAAAAGTAGAAAGTCTGGGAGTGAATCCATGGGACATTGGATCATCAAGGAGCAAAAAAGGGGCACTCAGGGAAGATAAGGCCGTAGAGGAGAGACTGAATGAATTCTTCACTTTGTTTTTACAGAGGAAGATGTAAGAGATCTACCTATACCACTGGTTTTCAAGGGTGCCGATATGGAAGAATGAAAAGAAATCTTGGTGATCCTGGAAGACTTACTGAGCAAAATTGGCAAGTTAAAGAGTGATAAATCACCTAGACTGGATGGTATACACCACAGGGTACTGAAAGAACTCAAAACATTAAATTGCTGATCTGTTACTGATCCATAACCTGTCACTAAAATCAACTGAAGACTAGAGATTAGTGTAATGTCAAATGCCAAATTTTTGAAAAGGGTTCCAGGGGAGATCTGTGAAGTTACAGACTAATAAGCCTGACTTCAGTGCCAGGCAAAATAGTGGAAACTACTATAAAGAATAAAATTATAGAACATGTATCAAACATGGCTTAATGGGTTCAACCAAGGGAAGTCTTGCTCCAATTTGCTTAATTTCTTTGAAGGCATGAATAAACATGTGAATAAAGGTGAGTTGGTTGATGTAGTGTATCTACATTTTCAGAAAGCTTTTGACAACTTTCCTCATGAGAGACTCCTGATAAAATGAAAAGTCATGGGATAGGAGGTAATGTTCAGTTGTGGATTAGGAACTGGTTATCGAACAGAAAACAAAGGGTAGGGTTAAATGGCCATTTTTCTCAATGAAAAAGGGGTAAATAATGGTATACAGAGACTGGGTTTTAACTTATTTATAAATCATCTGGAAAGTGGATCGAAAAGTGATATTAATATAAAATGTAGCAGTCCAATTGATTTTGGGACTAAAAAAATATGATCACATTAGCCCTTATTATCAACAACTGCACTGGATACCGTTTGAAGCCAGAATGTTATTTAAATTTGGCTGAAACTGCTTTAAAGCATTATTTGGTTTGGCTCCCGCTTATCTCATCTCCCATTTTGAAATATTTTAAGTCCAATAAAAACACTCAAAAAAAATTATTGGTTTGCGTTTCCGACACCAAAAGCCTGTCATTATAAAAGAGATTCTATCAGGCAGGAAAAACGAATACTTGGTGGAATACTCGGATGCCATAAGTTCAGTCCTATTATTCTTTCAGAAAGTTGTTGAAAACTTACTTATTTGATAAATTTATTACTTGAAAGATATTGTGAAATTCTATCATTCTTGATTATTACAGTTGTACCATAAGATGTGTATGTTTGCTGTTTGCACAGTCCTCGTGATGTAAACCGCCTAGAACTAATATGGTGTGGCGGTATACAAGAATAAAGTTATTATTATAATTAAATTTAAAGGAAGACTTTAGGAAATAGAGAGCTGCACAGAAAATGAGTTTGCAGGAGCCCTGCAGAGTCCATGAGATCCCACAGGGATCCCCTCCAGATCTATGGGAAACCCACAGGGATTGAAATAGTTCCTGCAGGAATGTACCTGCTTCCAGCTTCAAGATGTCCAAGTACCATCTCCTCCCTTTAATAATTCAGCGCAACCACACTTGTTCTGTTCAAAAGGCCATGTGGAGCAGTTTCTACATACTGCTGATGGCTGACCCAGAAGCCTTTCCTCTGATGCGGGTTGGCATTAGAGGGAAGGCTTCTGGGTCAGCCACAGACAGCATATAAGAACTGCAGCCCGCAACCTTTTGAAGATATACATGTAAGGTAAGAGGGAGCGAGAAGAAATGCTGCACAGGCAAGGGGGAGGCGGGAAAGAGATGCTGCAGGTGGGACAGTGAAGAGAAAGAGAGAATTGTTGTACATGGATGTGTGGAGCAGGAGGAAAAAGATTTGCTGGGCATAGGTGAGGGATAGAGTGAGAAAGATGCTGTTCAGTAGGGGGAGAGGGAAAGAGGGTGGAATTGGTACACTTGGATGGAGGGGAAGGGCAAATAGAGGGAGGAGATGGTGCACATAGGAAAGAACTAGAAAAGTAGATAAGATTTGAGAAGGAAGCAGAAAAATTGAAGAGTTGAATATTAAAAGTTGACGTCAAAGATGGATGTAAGGCAGAAAGTGAAGGAGAGAAGTACAGGAAATGGATAAGAAAGCCCTTGAAACAAAATTAAGAGCACAGACAGAAGGAAGTGCAACCAGAGATAATTAGAAAAATAAAATCACCAGACAACAAAAAGGTAGGAAAAATGTTTTTATTTTCAATTTAGTGATTGAATATTTATTTATTTAAAAAATTTATATTATGGCTTTATCGTTGTCATTGCATCAATTGACTGTACTTTGGTAATTTAGAAAAGGAGTAAAAACTGTGTTGTTTGAGCATGCTTTTGGTGCAAGTAATGCAATAGTTTAAGGATATGAAGTTTTTTCCTCTTCAGGCAGAGGGTTGTACTGTTATTGAATTGTGTTTTGGGGTGTATGTTATGTGACAGCATATAGATGAGTAGGTTCTTTTTAAGAAATCCCTACCAAGAGTCCAAAGGAGACTCAGACTAATAATACAAGTCACCTTTCCTGAAATAAAGACCAATGTAAATGATCAGCTGTATTTATGATATATTACCTCGGATAATCTGTATAATTTAATAACTTTATGTAGTATGTAGAATTCTTTCTAACATATTAACTCTAGAACATATTAACTCTTTCTAACATTAACTCTATAACAAAATGTTGCCTGTTACCCACCTAGAACTCTAATTAATGGCGATTTAACGGGATAGCGGATGTTGTGGATGGGCATACTGGAAGGACCATTTGGCCTTTTATCTGCCATCATGTTTCTTTGTTTTTGTATAAGATTGCAAATTACATAACATAATATTCTTTGATAAATTTAAAATTAACATTCTGAAATATACTGGTTCCACCAGCAGGTTTGCGGATAAATTATGAGATCCCATCATAGATCACAAAAAGTACTGAAAGTTAATTTTCTAGTATTTGACTATAAATTTGGGGAATTATTCTTTAATAAAACTCATGCTAACACCATTAACTTGCCTTATTTACCACAGGTCCACAGGCAATAGCCATACACTTTAACAACAAAATACAGAAAATTAGAGATGACATCCCATAATCTGACAATAATAATACCAATTCGCCAGATGAAAAATCTCCTAACACTACCACAGGAACCAATCCATTAACTCTTCCACTTTCCAAATGTTCACGATTTACTCTTCCAACTCTGCAAGATATTAAAAGATCTCAACACAATAAATATTAAAGTATCCAGCAACAAAGTCATTCATCCGTTCCTTCTGAAATGATTTTTCCCTTTAAATCTCTATGGGCTTTGGGGCCGTTAGCACATCGCAGCCGCTTTGTAAAAGAGGCTGTCAATCTTATAAATTCAGATGAAATAACCCTTATTAACCAGAAACTGGGGGAAAAAAATATCAAACTATGGCTAAATTCAAATATGCTGGCCCTCAATGTAGAAAAATCCAAAGCTATGATCTTCCCTAAAGAAGGTCTTGTCAGTTCCAGCCCCACTCAAACTTAACTCCTCAAACATTAAAATGGTAAATTCTTTAAAATTATTGGGAGTCACCCTATCACTACCATATTAATTCAGTAGTCCAGCGTTATTACAGATTACGAATGATTAGATCACTTGCTAAAATATTAGATTCCTCTTCCTTAAATATTCTAATTCATTCTTTAGTGATATCATGTATTGATTATTGCAATGCCCTTTATAAAGGCATAACAAAAAAAGAATTAAGACGCCTTCAAATACAAAATACCGCAATAAAAATTATATTCAATGCCCAAAAATATGATCATGTCTCCCCCCTACTACGCAAAGCACACTGGTTGCCTGTGGAACACAGGGTTAGCTACAAAATTATACTACTCACATTTAAAATAAGACAAAGTAACCAACCGGATTTCAATAACCTATTAATTCCACATTCTCCATCTAAAACGCTTCGCTCCATGACACAAAACCTTCTTGTAGTTCCATCTTTAAAACAAATAAACACTATAAGATCTAACAATTTTGCAGTAAGCGCACCATCACTAACTATGTAACTCTATTCCCAACTATATTCGGGAAGAAAAATCTTTGATCCACTTTACAACAAACTTAAAATCATTTCTGTTCCAAGATACCTATGACACCTAAATGCTCTTCTAAGGGCAACCCCCCCCCCAAAAAAAAAAAAACATGCCGACTGCAGAAAGCATCCTTTTTTCCCCCATCCCAAATTTTTTTTTCCCTTAATTGTTCTCTTTCTCTTGAAAAGCATTGTAGTTCTTCCCCCTTCCCCATTTGTTTCTGTTCGTCCCGTCTAATTTATTAGTCTATTTTAATTGTCTTCCCCATTTTATGTGACACAAACTGTAATTTTTATTGTACACCGCTCAGAAGTCTGATTAAGCGGGATAAAAAATAAACTTGAAACCTTGAAATAAACTTGAAACCTTGATTGTAAACTTCTATACCACTGCTTATGACTGGGGCAGTCAATTCAGAGAGGTTTATATGAACTTTGTAATGTTGAGCAGACTTGCTAGCCTGCTCTTCTCCAGTCCATCTGAGGGCTGTTAAAGGCCAGTGTGTCCAGGCTCCTCTTCAGCCCACTGCGGGCCGCCGAAAGCATTTTCTCCGCTCCAGCGACTTCAAGGCAGAGGAAGGAGGAAGCTTCCTCCATCTTGTTCCTCCTTCCTCCACCCGACGCCACTCATGCAGGAGGGTGCGGACCTGCTCTTCACTAGAAACTCTGCCCCCACAGCCCACCCAAGAGCTGCCAAAGCCCCTGCAACTTGGGCTCCTCTCTGCCTCACCTCACCGCCCTCCCCCCCCTTGGCCTATCAAGGTCCACTGAGGGCCTCCAGACTCTCAGCTCCCCTTACCCAACCCGGACTCTGCCCATTGTCAAAGTTTACCACTGTTTATACCCCTGTTTCTGCACCATATTTTACTATTGTATTCGCTCATGTTTTGATGCTAAACTTTTTCTGCTTTTTTTTTGCTCAGTTCTGCTCCAAACTGTACTCTCTGCCAAAGGTTTTTTACCAGTCTCTCACTTTTTCAGTTTCCCCGGTTCCCCTAGCACATCCTGGGCTACACACATACCTTAACCGTGCAATCCCCCTGTTACCCATTTACTGCCCCAAGCCTCTCCGCTCTAGGCACCACATGGAAAGCGCTTAGCCGCTAATTGTCCTCACTGATACAGCCCCCCTTTAATCCTAAAAAAAATAAATAAATAAAAAAACAACAAAAAAAAAGCCTCTCCTCCCTTCTCTCGGCCCCGTACTTATTCAGCTTAATTTAAGTTCCCCTGCTCCTTCCTCAACCAACTCTACTCCCCCTTGCTGCAGACTCTCACACACCAACCACCCCGCCATGAATCCATCCTTCTGGATCCTTCTCCTCCTACTCTGCTCACCTCTCTATCCTTCCCTCTGTCTGAAACCTCCCTCCCCCAACCTACTCGACCCCGCCAACACCAATACCATCTGCCCCGGACTCAGAATCCCCACACTGATACGCACCAGAAATTCTCCTCCCAAGAAAAACCCCCGAAAAGTCAACCAAGATTCTCTAAAGCCCCTGCCCCCTGCCAATCTTCCCAACACTGTCCCGGACTCTCTCACCCCAGTCCCGACACTTTACTGCAATGCCAGATCCACATGCAATAAGACCCAAATCTTGAAAGACCTTCTAGACGAGCTCGACCCTGGATTCCTGTGCATCACAGAATCATGGATCGCCAAAGACGACCTATTCACACAAAATGAACTCCTCCCCCATGGCTACCAAGGCCTCTTCTCCCCCAGACCCAACCGAAAAGGAGGTGGTCTGGCACTCCTCTACAAATCTTTCTTCGACGTCCAGCTCCTTGAGACGGGCACCCATGCTTCTCTAGAATATTTGCTTGCCTCAGTCACTGACGAACTCCGCACCCACCCATTGGGCATCCTAATACTATACCGACCACCCACCCCTTTGACCAAATCTTCCAATCTCGTCTATGAGACCATAACAAATGCCTTCCTTAAATTCCAAAGACTTCTGATTGTTGGTGATATCAATCTCCACCTCGACGACACAAATAACAATGATACATCTGAATTCAACAACTTCCTTACCTCTCTAGGTTTTCCCTCACCCACCCCATCCCCAACCCACGAAAAAGGGCATACCCTAGACTTCACCACCTTCATTGATCTTACCGCCTTCAAAACCTCAACCGACGACACTCGCTGGGAACAAGTCCCCTGGTCAGATCACTTCTTAGGGACTACCTGTCTCCCCGTCTTCATGTCACATCTTGACTCCCCACCCCACTCCTCTCATTCCATAACCTTCCGCAAAAAAACCTCGAGCAACCTATTCTGGTCCAAACTCCTCAACAAACTCTCCTCCAACCCTAGACCTACAGACCCCGAATCACATTGGCACAACTGGACCGCCCTCTCCGAGTCCACCTACCACTCCCTTGCTCCATTAACCACCAAAACCATCTCCTACCCCCGAAAGGCCCCCTGGTACCTACCTCTTCACAGAGAATTGAAACAGAAATGTCGCGCTTTGGAGCGCAAATGGAAAAAATCTAAATCCCCCTCTGATAGACAGACCTGGAGGGCTAATATTAAATTTTACAATTCAACATTAAAAAAAGCCAGGAAAAACTTCTTTGGAGACAAGATCTCTAGATCCAACAACCAGATCAGTGCGCTGTTCAACATCTGGCGCTCCCTAACTACAAAAAAAGACCCACCTTCGCTTCCACCATCTCTATCAGCCGATGCCCTTGCAAATTTCTTTAATGAAAAGGTTACCACTCTAAGATGCTCCTTCCCTCCCACAGTCTCCTACAATTCCCTGACCTCTATTGATCTCAACCCTACCTTACCTGTATCCACTCCCATTCCTGCCGACAGATCCTGGACCGCCTTCGAGCTTGTCTCTGAACCGCAAGTCTCCAAACTCTGCCTCAAACTAAAAACTTGCAAGTGCATTTTGGATCCTTTCCCCTCCTATCTATTCGAGAATATCCCTACACAGGCCATCGCTTCCCTCACCGACCTTATAAACTCTGCCCTAACATCGGGCCTTTTCTCCCCCGACATGGGACACATTTCATTGTCCCCTCTACTGAAAAAGGCCGACCTTGATCCCACCATTCCATCTAACTACCGTCCTATAGCAAATATCCCTCTCCTAACCAAGTTATTAGAATCCATCATATCCATCCAACTCTCATCCTACCTAGAACGATTCTCTATCCTCCTACCCCACCAATTCGGCTTCAGACCCAACTTCAGCACCGAATCCCTCTTGGCCTCACTAATCTCTAAGGTGCAACAACTCCATTCTCGCAACAAATTCGCTGTTCTTCAATTCGACCTCTCCGCAGCCTTCGATGTCGTTCACCACGACATCCTTATCTTCCAACTCTCCGAAATAGGCATAAGCTCCACAGTCCTTGATTGGTTCTCGAAATTCCTACGTTTCCGCTCCTACACCGTTAACACAAACGGTTCCTCATCCCCCGCCTGGAAGCCGAAATGTGGAGTCCCGCAAGGCTCACCCCTCTCCCCTATCCTTTTCAACATCTACATGTCCTCTCTGAAACTCCTTCATCTATCCCCCCTAGAAACTCTCTACTCCTATGCTGACGACATCCTCATCCTCCTCGAAACCGACGCGAACCTCTCGAACCTCGCTGAGAACATCTCCACATGTATTACGAACCTCCAATCCTGGGCCCAATCTGTACAAATGAAACTGAATGAGTCCAAAACCAAACTACTTTGGCTCGGCCCAATTTCAGATCATTTACCCACCTCCATCCCTCTACCTTCCGGCCCCATTCTTCAGCTTGAGTTTTCAAGCAAAGTCCTAGGCATCATCTTAGACTCCTCTCTCTCCTTCAACGATCACCTCAACTACCTGGTAAAAAAATGCTTCTTTAGCCTCCATATGTTGAGGAAAGTAAGATCTTGCTTTCATCATTCTCATTTTGCCATCCTCATTCAATCCACCATCCTCTCTAGACTAGACTACTGCAACTCCATCTATATAAGCCTAACTAAGAAAAACCTCCATAGACTTCAGCTAATTCAGAACGCCGCGGCCAAGCTTATTTTCGCAAAAGGCAAGTTCGATCACGTTTCCCCACTCCTCTCCAAGCTTCACTGGCTCCCAGTATACTCCAGAGTCCTCTATAAATGTGCCTGCTTAGCCTTCAAGATTCTACATGGCGTCCTTCCTCCCGTTATCCCACTCTTCTGGAATTCCTCAAACCCGCTCTCTTCTAGACCCTCCCAAAAACTGAAACTATCTTTCCCATCTATAAAAGGTATATCCCGTGCAGGAAAACTTGGAACATCCCTCCCCTTCAGAACCACGGAACTCTGGAACAATCTCTCATCTCCGCTCAGAAATTCTAGCTCCTTCCAATCCTTCCGTAAATGCTTGAAAACTTGGCTCTTCTCAAAAATCTAATCACCTCCCGTTCTCTAGTACCCTGCCCCTCTCTATCTTCTCAGTCCCTCTCCTATATCCCTTCTTTGTAGTTCCTTTCCTCTCAACCTCTGTAAACCGTGCTGAGCTCTGCGCATGCGAAGATGGTGCGGTATACAAACCTAAGGTTTAGTTTAGTTTTAGTTTAGTTGTGTTACAATACATGAGATTCTGTAAAGGTGTTACAATACAGAGTTTGCGTTTCCTGGGATGGTTTTATTCCAGACATTATTAAACCATATGCAATACTTGTGCTTTTGTAAAAGTGTTACAATAGAGAGTTAACGTTTTCCGAGTTGGTTCTCAATACAGCCCATAATCAATCCTCTTTCTTATTTCCGCCTATAATAATCTATCTACCTGCTTGTACATACCTATATCATATTATACCTTCATGGGATAGATGGCAAAGTTCAGTAGTGGATTAGGGCTTGGTTATCAGATAGAAAACAGAAGATAGGGTTAAATGGTCATTTTTCTCAATGGAGGAGAGTAAACAGTAGCATGACACAAGGATCTGTACTGGGACCAGTGCTATTTAACTTATTTATAAATGATCTGGAAATTGGAAAGACGAACAAGGTGATTAAATTTGCAGATGACACTAAACTGTTCAAAGTTGTTAAAACGCAAGCAAATTGTGAGAAATTGTAGGCCGATCTTAGGAAATTGGAAGACTGGGAGTCCCAAGTGGCAGATGAAATTTAATGTGGACAAATGCAAAGTGATGCACATTGGGAAGAATAACCCAAATCACAGTTACCAGATGCTAAGGTCCACCTTGGGCCCCCAAGAAAAGGACCTGGGTGTCATTGTAGACAATACGATGAAACCTTCCGCCCAATGTTATAATGCCTCTGTATCACTCCATGGTGTGACCTCACCTTAAGTATTGTATTCAATTCTGGTCTCCTTATCTCAAGAAAGATATAGTGGCACTGGAAAAGGTTCAAAAAGAGCGACAAGATGATAAAGGGGATTGGACTCCTTTCGTATGAGGAAAGACTAAAAAGATTAGGGCTCTTCAGCTTGGAAAAGAGAAGGCTGAGGGGAGGTATAATTGAAGTCTACAAAATCCTGAGTGGAGTAGAACAGGTACAAGTGGATCGATTTTTCACACCGTCAAAAATTACAAAGACTAAGGAACACTTGAAGTTACAGGGAAATACTTTTAAAACCAATAGGAGGTTGTGGTAAGAGCGGATAGCGCAGTAGGTTTTAAGAAGGGTTTGGACAATTTCCTGGAGGAAAAGTCCATAGTCTGTTATTGAGAAAGACATGGGTCAAGCCTCTGCATGGACTGTTACTACTCTTTGGGTTTTGGCCACTGTGAGAACAGGCTACTGGACTTGATGGATCGTTGGTCTGACCCAGTAAGGCTATTCTTATGTTCTTATACAAACATATAAATATACAGTATACATCCATATTTAATGTTGTGTACTGTGTTCATACTATAAGAAACTCTGTGGAATGACGATGTTCCTTAATGGACTTTATTTGAAAATGTCAAAGTTCCAAAGGTACACTAAAATCATCCACATAAAAGTAAAGTAATCCACATAAAAGCCTTAGAGGACCTAGTCTGCTAGGGATGCAGGACCCAACACAGTCCGCGTTTCAACAAAAAGTCTTCTTCAGGGGTCCCTGGAGGTCCTATAATGGTGAATACGTGGGAAAGCTAAAATGTGGTTGTTGTTTACTGTGGTGTGGTGTGTACTGTGTACATACTACTCCTATTTCAATTTGTGCTTAAGTGTCTATATCGTGATCTATGTTCATCTTGGAAGAATTAACTTCCTGATAAATCTGCTTATCTGTGCTATGATTATCTTATCCCCTTGTCCATACTGTGTTTATCCTATAGATGTTCCTAGTGGGGACTAGCCAACTATCTCCTCTTTGTAGTATTATTGGCTATAGTATTCTGTGAAGGGGATAGTCTTCATACCTTTCTTTAACCTTCCGGTGTCTTTTTCTAGTTTTAGTTCTTTAGGAAGGGCTTTTCACTACCTTGGAGCCATCACTGAGAACATTGTTTTCCTAACGCTTTTGTATTTGATGTCTCTGAAGGACGGTATTTCCAGTAGCAAGTTTTGGCTTGAGCGTAGTGTACATGCTGGTGTGTGGTGATGTAGTCTGTCCACTAAATATTGTGTTTCTGAGAGATGAACGACTTTGTGTGTCAGCAACAAGATCTTGAATTTCACCCTGCTTTTGATCGGGAGCCAGTGTAGTTCTTTTAGTAGCGGGGCTGGCACTCATCAGTTTTGATTTTCACAGCAGAAATCTCACTGATGCATTTTGGACCATTTGAATCTGCTTAATCATGTATTTTGGAATGCCTAGCAAGATCACGTTACAGTAGTCAAAGATTGAGAGTATCAGGGTTATTATTTTGTTGGACATTTCTTGGTGGGTGAGGTAGTGTTTAAGTCCTCTGACCCAGTAGAGTTTGCCATATGTTTTTTTACAATGCGCTGGATCTGTATTGTCATGTCTAGGTTTGTGTTTAGCCATATTCCTAGCTTTCTTACCCCCTCCATGGGAGATTTTAAAGATGTTGCCATTCAAGGTTAGTTGGTATCTTGGGCTATTTCCTCCTCATTTGTTAATTAGTAGTAATTCTGTTTTCTCCTTGTTGGCTACTAGTCCGTTTGTTTGGAACCACTTGGAGATTTTTTCTAGGCCTGCCTTGATCCTCTGTTTAGTTTTCACATTTTGTTTCTTTAGCGGGATGATCAGTTGGACATCGTCTGCGTAGATGTAACATTGCTATCCCAGTTTTCTGATGAAGTTCCCTAGTGGTTGGAGGAAGATGTTGAAAAGCATGGGTGACATAGCTGATCCCTGTGGTACTCCTATATCTGTTTTTTTCCAGTTGCTTGTATTCCCCTGCCATTCTACCCTAGTCTATTTGTAAGAAAGGATTCAATCCATGCTATGACATTTCTTTGAGGCCCAAGGTCATGCATTTTGATTTTAGCAGTGTGTATTGGACTAGGTCGAAGGTCATGAGCAAATAAGGTGCTGTATATTGGGTTTAACGTGATAAATGGCTGGCTGTTAATATTTCTTGCAGAATTAGAACTAAGATATAATTTAGTGTACATTGACCACTTATAGAAACACGATGGCAGATAAAGGCCAAATGACCCATCCAGTCTGCCCATCCTCAGTAATCATTATCTCTTCCTCTCTCTAAGGGATCCCACGTGCCTATCCATACTTTCTTGAATTCAGACAGTCTGTCTCCATCACCTCTTCCGTGAGACTGTTCCACACATCTACCACCCTTTCTGTAAAAATGCATTTCCTTAGATTACTCCTTTATTTATTTAACTCAATTTATATCCCATCCTCCCCAAGGAGCCCAGAACAGGTTACAAGGTAACATACATAACAGGTAGCAAGACATAACAATTAACAAGGAACAGAAAACTAAGGCTATAGGGTACAGTGGGATGTGTCTAGTTCAGTTGCTCTGGATTAGTAGACACTTGGAGTCTGATGCATGAACAGGGAGAGAGTCAGTTGAACATCTATTAAGAATACAGTGGTTTGGGAGTAACAGTCTGAATGCTAGCTTGTCCTGAGGAGTGAGGTGAACAGGTAGTTTTTTATTGCTTTTTAAAAGCTCAAAAGTCTATCAAGGGATCTGATGTTAGGAGCCTATCACCTCTTAACTTCTTTCTATGCCTTCTCATTCCAGAGCTTACTTACAAATGAAAGAGTCTCGACTCGTGCACATTTATGCCACATAGGTATTTAAATGTCTCTATCATATCTCCCTCCTCCCACCTTTCCTCCAAAATATACATATCGAGATCTTTAAGTCTGTCGCCGTACACCTTATAATGAAGCCCACACACCATTTTAGTAGCTTTCTTCTGGACAGATTCCATCCTTTTTATATCTTTTTGAAGGTGTGGCCTCCAGAATTATGCACAATATTCTAGATGAGGTCTCATCAAATTCTTATAGAGGGGAATCAATACCTCCTTTTTCCTACTTACCGTACCTCTCCCTATGCACCCCAGCATCTTTCTAGCTTTCACCGTCACCTTTTCAACCCGTTTGGCCACTTTAAGATCGTTACATACAATCACACCCAAGTCCCCTCTTCTGTTGTGCACAAAAGTTATTCAACCCCTAAACTGTACTATTCCTGCGGTTTTTCCAGCCCAAATGCATGACCTTGCATTTCTTAGCATTAAATTTTAGCTGCCAAATTTCAGACCATTCTTCAAGCATCGCTAGGTCTTTTTTTCTTGTTATTGACACCATCCGGGGGGGGGGGGGGGGGTGTACTCTATTGCAGATTTTGGTATAATCCACAAAGAGGCAAATCTTCAGCAATATTACTTATAAAAAAGTTAAAAAAGAACAGCCCAAGAACAGAACCTTGAGGCACACCACTGGTAACAATCCTTTCCTCAGAGCAATCTCCACTGCCCACTACCCTCTGCCGTCTTCCACTCAACCAACTCCCTGACTTATGTGTATCAAGCACACAAGCAAACCCATGAAATCCACATCTGTTTGTATAAGAATTATGCTGAAAACACATAAAATGTACAAAATGAGAAGCAGCAGGACTCAAGACTAAGAGTTTTGGTTTGTTTGGTTTTTTTTTTTAACAGATATCCCTAAGGTCCTGAGGTAGCTAACAACAGAAATAGCTGAATAATATCAAAACACTATATAGAACACCCTACATAAGTACAGTAATACCTTCAAAACCCTATTAACACCCTACATATGTAACACCTTTATTTTACCAGCTTGAAGATACTGTTTCAGATCTGTTTTTATTTCAAGCCTAAAGGGGTATACTGAACTAGCTTGAAATTCCAGGATGGAAAAGAATGCAACCATTTCAAATAATTGGAAGCTCGCTTACCTTGCTGCCAATGTCCTCTCTCTTGGCTCCTGGTTTGTGCCTCCTGAGTTTAATGGAGGGGGACCGCAGCAGGTTTTTAAGTCGACTAGTTATGGTAGATCCTTCAAATGTAGTAGCCATGGTTTGGGGGCAAGGTGAAACAAGTCCTTCTGAAGACTCAAATTTTTTAAAGTCAGTCCAGTTTTAAGGTCAATCAGAATTCAGCCCCAGATCCCAGCAGTTTCTCTCTTTTACCATTTCATTCAGTGTCAGTGTCCCATGAAACTCCTATATACACATCAAATCTGTTCTAAAAACAAACAACAAATGATCACCACATCTGTTCTGTTTTCTGCTTGTTGGATCACATAATCTTCTAACCTTGCCCCCCCCCCAAAAAAAAAAAAAAAAAATAAAAAACCCCAACAAAAAAAACAACTTGAAGGCAGGCTTTTTGTTTGGGTTGGTTTTTTTTTACAAAAACATTACAATTTAAGTCATTTAGGTTAGCCTCACACACTGGATAGAACGACTATTGACATTACAAAATGAGATGGGAGGGGGAGAGAACACGCTTACAAATATAGTACTGTATATCGTTTTGTTTGCACCAAAAAGCAAGTACAATATATATGACATACTCTGTTTAGAAAATAGCAAAATATTAACTTCTACTGGAAAAACATCTGTGCACATAAAAACTGCTTTATTAAAATAAATCATACGCGGGTTTTCAATTTAAAGAACAAGAATGGATATGCCGTCAAACATTCTAAGCTACACAGCTTGAAAAAAAATGCTGAAGTCAGCAAGCCCACAAGCCTTGACCCATCATTTCCATGTTGTTTAACAGGCATGTGCAACCAATAAATTAATGCAAACGACATTAACTCAATCTAATCACCTGAACAATGATCCTCGGAAATCCGTTCTTTGCCTTTTGCCTCATTTTGACACCCATATAGTACCTGCAGGAGGTTATGCAGCCAAGGTTGGTGGTGAAGTATACGGGTTTTTATAAAATATGTTATTTTCAAGTTGTCTTTCCATGCAAAGAAGATTGCCACACAAATCCTCCATATATACAAGTTTCTTTCTTTTCGCAGCCTCTAAACACACACACACAAAATAGTCGCAGCTTAGATCTGCACAGGAATCAAGTGTCCACGGATCAGGACAAAAGAAGAGCTCCTTCCTACTTTCTGAGATTTAAAACAATAACAGAAAAATGCTAAATCCAGCTCTTGTAGTGCTGCGCCCAGCAACTTCAAGTCCAAACCGGGAACGATCCGAAGTTGACTCCCCGTGCTGCAACGGCAGCAACCCCCCACCTTCGTTTCACCGGCAACAGGACCGGCCTCCAACCATAAAACCTCATCCAAGGGCTGCCCAGTGCAGCTATGGCAGCCGACGCGGCTCAATCTGCGCAAGTAAAGAGGCTACGTAAAACGGCGCCTAGTACACGGCTTGAGCTGGAGCTAAGGTGGTTCGACTTCCTCTGCTACCCGTTCCTCCTCGTATAGCTTATTTCTCGAGTAGTGAAACAATCGGTGGCATAACCAGAAAACAATTTTTGAGTGGGCCAATATAGGGTTACCATATTTGTGAAGAAAAAAAGAGCACACGTGACCCCATCCATACTACCCATTTGATTGGTTCCCCTTCCCATCCTTGTTCTCTCCCTCCAACCCTCGCTCCCTCTACAGTGGGTGATTTTCTCTCTTGCATTCCTTGCAATCCCCTGCTATAGATGTTTTGGGGGTTTTTTTCTTCCTCTCCTTCTAAACTGCACCCCCCTCCCCCCTAGGGTTGATAGATGGCAAAAAAAATTCCAGCAAAAGTAGCCCAACTTGTGCTTGGAGTAGCCCCGAAATAGCCCAATTTCCACTGGAAACCCCTCTAATTTATCAAAGAAATGCTTCCTATATTACATTACATTAGTGATTTCTATTCCGCTTGTGCCTTGCGGTTCTAAGCGGATTACAAGTTAGAAGACTGGACATTTCCAGTAGCATTGCAGTACATGTAATCAAGAATGTGTTAAGTTACAATTGTTATTCTGGACTTTTCCAGGAGACATTGATAGCAGATAGTGATGGTTGTTTAGACGAATAGAGATAATATTGTCCGGATTCTGTTGTTTAGATGAATAGAGATAGTACTGTCCGGATTCAAGGTATTGCTGGTGGTGGTGTTATGGTAGTCATGAGAGCATTTTCTAAAACTTTTGTGAGGTTATGATGATGGGAAGTGTTTTTTGAAGAGATGAGTTTTGATTTCTTTTCGGAATACTTTAGTGTCTATTGATTTGGTCAGTAGATTGGTGATGGTAGTATCGATCTTTGCTGCCTGTGTCGCTAAAAGGCTGTCATATAGTTTATTTCGTCGTGTTCCTTTGAGAGGGGGGTGAGTGAATAGGCTCTGAGTTCTCCTTAATCTGTGTGAGAGGTTACGGTGTAGTCTGTTGTTTAGGTAGCTGGGTGCTGTTCCATGTATTACTTTGTATAGTAGACAGTAAAATTTGAACTGGGATCTTGCTTTTATTGGTAGCCAGTGTGAGTCTAGGTATGCTTTGGTGATGTGGTCATATTTGCCTAGTGAGTAGATGATTCTGAGGGCTGTGTTCTGAACTGTCTGTAATTGTTTTATCATGTAGTTTGGGCATGATAGGTATAGGCTGTTACAGTAATCTACAATACTCAGTACTAGGGATTGTACTAATATCTTGTATTGATCTTTGTTGAAGAATTTTCTTATTTTTCTTAGATTACGTATTGTGAAGAAAGCTCTTTGGATGATTTTGTGGATTTGAGACTGCATTGTGCAGTTTCTGTCTAGTTGTATTCCCAGGATCTTGAGTGTGCTTTGCATTGGGTACTTGATTGTATTTACTTCTAGTTCTGTGAGAGATGGTTTTTTTTCCCTTTCCAGTAGTAGGAATTTAGTTTTTTCCGAGTTCAGTTTTAGTTTATGACTTGACATCCATTTTTCTACCGTTTCCATTATCATTTTCAGGTGGTTTGTGGATAAGGGGTCTTGAATATTAAAGGGGAGGAGGATAGTTATATCATCTGCGTAGCTGAATGAAACTGTGTTTAGGGCGTCTAGGATTATGCCTAGGGATGCTATGAAGAGGTTAAATAATATGGGTGACAATGGTGATCCTTGTGGTACTCCACATGGGTTTGACCATGGGTCGGATATGTGCTCTTTTGATTTGACTTTGTATGTTCGTGTTTTGAGGAAGCTTTGGAACCATTTGTGAACATTACCTGAGATTCCTATTGCGTCTAATATCTGGAGTAGTGTGTGATGGTCAACTAGGTCGAATGCCGCAGAAAGATCGAGTTGAATGAGAAGCAGCTTGTTTCCTTTGCTAAGGTGTTGTCGGGCAATGTCTAATAGTGATACCAGTAGAGTTTCTGTGCTATGGTTGGATCTGAATCCAGATTGTGATGGATGTAGTATGTGATGGTCTTCAAGGTAGTTGGAGAGGTGTTGTGCGACAAGGCCTTCTGTTATTTTAATGTATAGTGGGATTGAAGCAATTGGTCTATAGTTTGCATATATCAATACAAATGTTTATTTATACACTGCACATATCCCTAACAGCCCATAATGTTGTACAAAAGACCAAAACCCAACTACAAAACATTCAGGAAAAACACAATAAAAACAAGCACTTAAAGTAAAAGTCCTTCCCACAATTAAAAGCTCTTCAAACTTCTTGACCTAACTGCATCCAAAACAGCAGCAGATTAATTTTACAAGTATTACGTTTCAACTTGACCATAGTAGCCCACCACTCCATCTTCAGAATATAGTTGTCCAAAAGTCCAGCAGATGAAGGGTGATTCTGTTCAAAAGGCAAGTGCAACAGTACATTGGCACAGGAGTACAAAAAAACAACAACCCCAAAACAAAACAGTAAGATTATCAAAATAAGCAGCTAAGGTGGGCATAATCACATTAAAAAGAATGTATACAAGCAGTCCCCGGGTTAAGAACGAGTTACATTTTTAAAGCTGTTCTTAAGTTGGATTTGTATGTAACTCAGAATTTATAGATTTTAAGATTCTTGCTGCTTACCTCTGCTCCTAGCTGACAAGAGTCAACTGTCCCTAGCAGTATTCCCTCTAAGGTACAGCATACACAAGCACACACTGTTCTTAATGTGGCCATCCATTATTCCTGAATCTGCTGCAGGAAAAGTGTAGGAGTCTATGCCACTAGAAATACTGCTTGAAATCAAATGAAGCTGCAACCACGTTCTTAAGTATGAGTCGTACTTAAGTCTGGCATCTGTATATTGATTACCTAAAGAGGGCATGTACAAAGGTATTTTATTTTAATAATTTATTTCCACATACCCTAAACATTATTCCCTGTCTCGACGGGCTCCCACTCTCTAATGTACCTGGGGCAATGGAGATTGAGTGACTTATCCAGGGTCAGAAAGAGCAGTGCATGATTCCAACCCACAACCTCAGGGTGCCAAAACTGTAGTTCTAACCACTGCACCACACACTCCCGCAAAGGTACTGTTAAAAGGTGCTGCCACACTGAAATCATCATTGCAAAGGTTTCATATGGCTTGTTTAGATTTCTTCCTCAGGAACCTGCAATAGCACTCAGATCCAACATATGCCTTCTCAGTTACTTAAAATTTGAGTTGAATCCTTCCCAGAAACAGAACTTACAACAAAAATGGGTCTATTTGTTTTTGTTTTGTGAGACCTTATCAATGGGAGAATGGGAGTGCTAAAAATCAACATTTTCAAGCTTATTATCTAAGGTACTGTAGATGTCCAATGAAAAATGGCACAACATTGATGCAGATGACGCAAAACTATTGCAACACGAGTTGTGTCAAGACATGAATGCATGGATGTTCAATATGATTCTAATAGTTCTTGCTGTGTTCCTCAGTTTAGTCTTTATGAGGTTCATTTGAGAGAATGTCCATTCTACAGCTATGTTACTGAATGGGAGAGCCAACAAGGATAAGGGAAACTTCCTTACTTCATTGAACTCATACTCACCTGCTGCATCTGTATAATTAATAATATCCACCCAGAATTGTTCAACATCGACATCTTCAGCCAGGAAACAACATTAAGTTGTTCCATTGTTGCTCAAGAATTCTGAGGTTTTCTTTTCCTGTATACAGTGGCAAAAAGGAGAGCTGAGACAATATGGGCTTTTTTGTTCCAAGAACAACCAATGGACTCAGTTCTGCCAATGATTCCAACTGCTGGATATTAGCTGGAAGTTGTTGATGTAGCTCCTAATTCAACCAGGTAAGCTCGACATCATCACTTCACATCATCTGCCATCAATAACTGTTCCAAGTTAATGTTTGTTAACAGAATATGGAAATAAATTCCAAAGTTCACTGCACCGATAGGAAGGTAATTTGTTTCATTGTTGATATCATACGCAAGATCTACAGCTGATTTTATGTTAAGTGTGTCTGGTAGCTGAAGGATACCTATAACCCAGAGATAAGAGGTATGAAATTTATGCCATTGGTGGATCCTCATAAAATATTTCTTCCACTTCATATCAAGCTGGGGTTGAGGAAGAACCTGGTAAAGGCCATGGGTAAAGCAAACTCCTTGACTCATATCAGAAACTTGGCTGTCGCATGTCATTAAACATACACTTTTTGCACTCACATCTTGACTTTTTCCCAGAAAATCTTGGTATGGTGAGTGATGAGAAAGGAGAACATTTTCACCAGGGTATTCAGTTAATGCTACCAAGGTTTCTGGAATGAGAGTTTGATGGCCAACTACTGCTGGATGTTGTGCCATGACAATCCAGACACAACTCACAAAAAGAAATCATACTCTAAGCATTTTTGAAGAAATATTGGTTGCTAAGTGACACAGTCTAGTGTAATTATGCTATGCTATGTGCTTATTTGACTTTGGATCAAAGATACTGCAACATTTCTTTAAGTTGATGCTTCAATTCTTAAAACCCTATATGCTAAAACAGTATAAACTAGCATTAGTCATAACTTTAAAAGTTTACGTGACTGGAAAAAAAACTAATAACAGATCTGAAATCAGCGTGAAAAACTGATTTAGAAAAATGTGCTGTTGTCAGATTAATCCCAAAAAATATTTTTTGTTGCCTTGTGTAATTGGCTTTTTAATTCTATTTTGAACTTCAAGTTTAATATAAATTGAATAATTATTTTTTTTATGAAAATGCATGTTTGTGTGTCAGTTATTGGCATAAGGTATCCTATATGTTGGGCCACAATGCAGTAAGTGTGCTCACCAGCCAAGCGTCCCTGCTACAGCATTTATGCCACATAGATATTTAAACATCTCTATCATATATCCCCTCTCCCGTCTTTCCTCTAAAGTATACATATTGAGATCTTTAAGTCTGTGCCCATAAGCCTTATGATGAACACGCATCATTTTAGTAGCCTTCCTCTGGACCGACTCCATCCTTTTCATACCGCACCTCAAACTTGGAACGCCCTTCCCATTTAAGGGAAGAGCGCAATCTGGAGAAATTCAAAAGTAATTTTAAAACTTTTCTCTTTAGAGATGCCTTTGGTAATTAACTAAACAGTTCATAGGTCAAATTATTTTTATTGTATCATATTATAACTTTTATTTGTTTCCCTTTTTGTACTTTTCCTTTTTTGTTCTACTTTCCTATATTGATTTTGTATTTCACCTCCCTTCTTTCCTTGTGTTTATGAGTTTGTTAAGTTAAACTTTTAATCCCTTATGTAGTTATACATAGTTTTGTATTGTATTGTCTCCCAGTTATTGTAATTTTAAATTGTGCATCGCTTAGAAATACGATTAAGCGATTAATCAAAAAACCATTAAACTTGAAACTTTTTTGTAGGTGCGGTCTCCAGAACTGTACACAATATTCTAACAAGGTCTCACCAGAGAGTCTTATACAAGGGCATCAATACCTCCTTTGTCCTACTGGCCATACCTCTTCCTATGTACCCTAGAATCCTTCTAGCTTTTGCCATCACCTTTTTAACCTGTTTGGCCACCTTAAGACAATTACATACAATCACACCCAAGTCCCGTTCTTCTGTTGTGCACATAAGTTCTTCACCCCCCCTAAACTGTACTGTTCCTTCGGGCTTTTGCAGACCAAATGCATGACCTTGCATTTCTTAGCATTAATTTTAGCTGCCAAATTTCAGACCATTCCTCAAGCTTTGCTAGGTCTTTCTTCATGTTATTCACACCATCCTAGGTGACTACTCTAATGCAGATTTTGGTATCATCCTCAAAGAGGCCAATCTTGCCTGAAAGCCCTTCAGCAATATCACTTATAAAAATGTTAAAAAGAACAGGCCCAAGAACAGAACCTTGAGGCACACCACTGGTAACATTCCTTTCCTCAGAACGATCTCAATTAACCACTACACTGTCGTCTTCCACTCAACCTGTTATTGACCCAGCCCATCACTTTAGGACCAATCCCGAAGGCACTCAGTTTATTTATTAGATGTCTGTGTGGAACACTGTCAAAGGCTTTGCTAAAATCTAAATACACATCTAGCACACTCCCGCTATCCAAATCTCTGGCCACCCAATCAAAGAAATTGATCAGATTTGTCTGACAAGACTGTTGTCTAGTAAATCTATGTTGCCTCTGGTCCTGTAATCCACCAGATTCCAGAAACATCACCATTCTCTGTCTTAAAAGCATTTCTACTAATTTGCTTACCACAGAAGTTGGACTTACTGGCCTATAATTTCCTACTTCTTCCTTATTTCCACTTTTGCATAGAGGGACCACACAACCACCCTTCTTCAGTCTATCAGTACCATTCCCAACTCTAGAGACTCATTGAAAAGGTCAGTCAGTGGAGCCACCAGAACTTCCCTAAGTTCCTTCAGCATCCTCAGATGTATACCATCTGGCCCCATCGCTTTGTCTACCTTTAATTTAGCTAGCTCCTCATGAACACAACCCTCTGAAAATCATTAAGGGTCTATCACTTCTCCATCCCTATTCGTATTTGTCTTCTGCAGTACCACTCCAGTATCTTCAGCTGTGAACACAGAACAGAAATATTTGATAAGCAATTCAACCTTTTCTTTATCAGTTTCTACATATTCCTCCCTTCACTTTTGAATCCCACAATGCCACTTTTGCACTTCTTCCTATCACTGATATATCTAAAAAATGTGTCAGTTATTTCTTCTTCCATTTGTATCTTTGCTTTCCTGACTACTCGACCAGCGTCGCTTAATTTTTCCAGATATTTTTGCCTGTCTTCCTCTTTCTGCGATCTTTTCTAGTTTAAGAAAGCTAACCTCTTATTCCTTACCTTCTCAGCTACTACTTATGAGAACCAAAGTGGCCTTCTTTTCCTCTTTTACTTCCTTGCCTCACAAAAAGGTATGTTGCCCTTACAATAACTCCTTTCCATTTTGCCCAGTGCATTTCTATTCCTTCCAGATGTTCTCATCCAGACAATTCCTTGACATAATCCTTCATCTGAACAAAGTTAGTTTTTTTAAAAGTCTGGAACCTTTACTTTTGAATGAGCCCTCTCTATACCTGTCTTAATATTAAGCCATACCATGCAGTGATCACTGGATGCCAGTTGATCACCCACTGTAACATCAGAAACACTTTCCCAACTGGAAATTATGCCAGCATACTTTAAAAGATCTTAAATGGAGTATTATGGATATGGTTACCTTTGGGTGGGAGGGAGGAAATATAGAATGTATTCTTAATATTAATGAACTAAGACTGATGTATAAATTAAACTCCATGGTTCTGCATGGGCTGAATGAAACCTCAGACTGGATGGCCCAGGTAGATTTCAATTGATCTGCTTTTTTATTATTATTATTTTTTTTTAAAAACCCCAAAGCTTTTTAAAACTCAAAGGTTTTTTATTTGAGATTCCGGGTTCTTCTCCTAGGACTTTAATTGGGCTCCCTATTGGTGAATGTATCAGCTGTGATCTGCCCTCTTTTTTAGGGTGGAAGTCATTGGGTTTTCCTTCAGTGCATTGGTTTGAATGCTGCTGCCATTTTACAATATCAGCAGCAATATGAGTTAAAGAGCAAATATAGTTTAAGGCAAGGGCTCCCGTTGTGGAGTTTTTCCTCACTTTCTGTGTTGAACTTTATGAAAAAAAGGGGAATGGGAGATAATGCTTTGTTTGGGTGGTAGATTCCCCCGTCCTTGAAAATTATTGCGAAACACATCGGCAAGGGGATAAAACTACATACAAGCTAAGTTAAACAATCTTATTTATAAAATAGTTTTAAAAGTATTTATTTGAAAAAAAGATACAAAATGCCAACCTGGGAGTAATGAGGATTTCTACCACCATGAAATATGTTACTCGGGTGAATATCTGAAAATCCCTTACATGCTTGTGCACTGGTGCCTTTGTACTGACTCTCAACGCCAACTGAGGCAGTGTATTGCTACTTTGGTGATTAATTGAAGATATTAGTGCTTATTACTAAGATGTCCTCTAAGAGTCCGTAACATTCTATTTGCTTTCTTAGCTGCTGAGGCACTTTAGGCTTAAAATTTCAATGAACTACCCAGGACTCCAAGATTTGTTTCTTTAATGTTGACTTCTAATTCAGAACTCAGTGAGAAAAAGGGAACTTCTGTACATTTTTAAACTCACTGTATTTAAAATTTGAATTCCCATTGGTGGTTTGTAATCCTGATGAACTTACATTCTGCAATGTATTAATTTTATATTTATATCTAAAAGAAGAAAATTTTCTTCAAAGTCAGAAACATCAATCCAATGACCTCTGTGGGCAAAAAGGTACTGGGTAAATTATGGGTTGCTAGAGCACAAAATTACTTTGAGCTGTGAAAAACTTCTGCCCTTCCAGAGGCTCTGAAAAATTTTGGCCAATTTGGTGTTGAGCACGTTAACATGATCCAGTTATGTGACTCAGATGAACTATCTATCTTCATATAAGATACATCTCCAATAACAAATCAACATGTAGGCTTATGATACTATTCAGTTACCTATATTACAAGCCCTGAATAAAACTACTAAGACTGTTCAATCTTGATTGGTTTATTTATAATTACATTTGATCCCTCTGACACAAACAGTTGAGTAAACAGCTTTGTATCATTAGATTTTAAAAAAATGCAGACACCATATATGAAGGAAAAAAAGATTTTCATTAAAAAACTTTTTACATTTCATTATTTTTTTTATCAAGCCAGTATATTTACAGTAACATATTATAGTAGACTAATGAGGCACTCTTCTGGAAGGTACTTAACTAATTTCCTGATAAAGAGAAGTCAGACTTTCTTCTCTTATTATCTTGGAAAACAAAAATCATGGTACTACAAACCAAATCATTTTCAAATGTTTGTTCTGAACCCAAGCAGCATGTGATACAATTTGTGAAATACAAAGCTGCGAGGACATTGCATGAGTGGAGAATAAGCCACTACTCGGAATTTCAGGGGCTGAACATTAACTCAAGGTATAAAATTAGTCTGGTTCCTTACTATAAAGCACTGAGAAATGCATATGAAAAGGAAACTATTTATAAATATTTCAAAGAGATAACAGATGACTGTTCACAGCTGTTTTATTAAAAAGACAAATAAAAAGAGTTTTCATTATTTACCTATTTCAAACAGTACTATTATTTTCCTCCCTTTTAAAATCAATCAATATTTTTATATGTATAATGCACACACCTCTGCAAAATGGCTCAGAAGTTTTTGCTGAAGTTCCTGTTTTGCACAGATGTAGATAAAACTGGCAGTCTACATGTTGAGAAAAATGCTCACAGACTAACCAAATCCTAAGCAGCAAACTGAATACATATAAACTACTGTGTATGCAGCTTACACTTCTTTACCCTTAGTCTGAGCATTACCATAAAAGCATGGAGAAATAAGGAGAAAATTTACCTTTACGTGATAATTTATTTTCCTTGAATTCTGCTAGACCAATCCAGACTTGATAGGGCCCCCTATCAGTCGATGGAGGCAGACTTGAAGATTTCAATGATATAATCTATATAGCAGGTGGTATAGCCAGGAATATTCCCAGTATGCAAATATCAAAAGGTAAGAATTAAATAAAGGAGCATATATATAACACTATCCATCTGGGAACCCTATGCATACCTAGATCATAAAAGAAAACTATATATAATAAACAGGAAAGGGCAGCCTGAAGCTAAGAATGACCAGATTTCACTATCTTCCCAGGTGGGTCCTGGATTGTCCAAAGCTGCTAGCAGGACTCAAAGAAAGTAAATTTTCATGTAAGGGTAAATTTCTCCTTTTACCATCCTGCTAGACCAGTCCAGACTGATGGGGTGAATCAAAGCTTTATCTCACTGGGCAGAAGACAATAAAGATTCGCCTCCCCTCTGGTCTAAGCATCAGAAAAGAGGATTGCCCCAGTGATCTACCAAGATATGAAAGGCTGAGGATTCAACTCCCACTTCCCTGGATCTAGAATTCATGCTGAGAAAATTTGCTTGAACACGATTTACTCCTTCTATGCGAGCCACCGAGATTGCAGCCAGCTGGCATTTGGGAACAGGAACAAATCCAATTTAACTCCTGAGCCACCACTACACTCCTCGTCCTGTACCACATGATCCAGACAATGGGCACCCCAGCCTACCAAATGTGTGTCCATGTTAAGTACCAACCAGTCAGGAAGGGGAGAGGAGGTTCAGGGAATCCCCTTGAGGAGAAGTAACTTCAAGCTCTAGCTGGTCAGGAACCAAACCTCAAATTGCTGGGTTTGGGATACTAGCATAACAGAGCCCACTGAAGAGATCTTAAGTGAGCTCTCGCCCAGGGTACTATTTTCAAGCATTATTGCCATGGAGCCTAGGAGCTGCATATAGTCCCACAGCTGGGGCCCTGAAGAGTTAGGAACACCATGTCATGCTTGGTATCAAAAGGAACTCTGAGGTACTCTAACCTGAGAGGGTATTAGCTGACCTTTGGCATAATTCACTACCCAGCTCAAATGCTCAAGCTGCTGGACCAACTGAGGTCCCATCAATCTCTACTCCAACTTGCAATCAGCTCAGATCCATCAACTGTCCAATCACAAGTGGACATGAACAACATGTTACTGCAAGTGGGTCATCATGACCTTGGAAATGTTTTTAGAACCATCACCAACCCAAAAGGAATTTTCCAAAACTATAAGTACTAATCCAAGAACACAGAATCAGATAAATTTTTTGTACTTGGTTCTGATGGCAATGTGAAAGTGGGCCTCCAAGAGGTCTAGAGAAATCAGGAACTCTCCTGGTTTGACTGCTGCAAGCTCTGATCATAAGGTTTTTATTAAGTGGAAAACCCAAAGTGAGACTGATTCTTTTCAAATCCAGAATAGGCCAGGAAATAAATGGAACAGTAGCATTTGCCTATGTTTTGGCTTGGAAAAGGATCCACTGCTCCTAATGCCTTGAGGAGAAAATTATATAGAGAAATCAAAATGGCATTAGAAAACAAGGCAAAGCCCAGATGGACTACTTCCAGAACTCACTGGTCTGAGATGATGAGGGCCTAATCCTGGTGGAACAAGGTGAGACAATCTCCACCCAAACCACCTCAGAGACCCACAAATCCTCACTGTATTCCTTTGGAATAGCCACGGTGGAGGGTCCTGGTCTTGACCTCTAAGTCACTTGAAAGGGCAATGCTTCTGACTTGATGATGCTAAGGCAGGGAAGACTTTCCTATTCTGCTGATACTGAGCACAATCCTTAGATTTGGCCTGAAAGGCCAGCACAGATCGGGACTTGGTCTAATCCTTGGGATGGCATTGTGGGTGAGCCTTGCCCAGGTTCTTAATCTTTTCTAAATCCTCACTGAACAAGTGACCTTGAAATGCCACCTTATTCAATTGAGATGTTAACCAATCACACTGCCATAGCTGTCCACGTGCCACTACCAAAGCTGCCACTAAGAAGAAAGTTGTAAAGAACATCTGCCAATTAAGGCTGCCTTGACTCCAATCTAGTCACCTCTGTGAGGTAAGCAATTGTTTCTTCCATTGCAGAAAAGTCCTAGCCACATAACCGCCACAGACAGAAAAAGCCTGTACCTCAACAGTACAAGTATTAAATGCTTGCTTGAGAAAAAACTTCATTTTGCAATGATTATCCTTATGGGCTAAGCTACCCTCTACTGAGATACGTTTTTATGGTGATGACTTTAGGGAGACGGAGAAACCTACTGAGATCCTCCTGTGGAAAGGGAGAGACCCTGACCATGAGTTTAGTGAACTGGAGAACTCTGTCTGGCAACTTCAACTCCAATAACACCATCATCTAGGAGAAGGCATGAATAAATGCTATGCTAGAAAGTTTGCAGAGATCTTACAAGAATGGGATCCCCATCCATAGGCTACTCTCCAGCAGGTGCAAAAATGCCAGTACCTTGCAGCGTCTTCCTCCTGGCATGAATGCTACGTCAGCAGCCAACAAAGAACCCCTGCTGAGGAGAAAATAATTTGAAAGCAGTCAGGAAGCTTTCCCTTTCCAAAAAAAAAAAAAGAAACAGAAAAAGGAAAGACAAAAAAGCACACCTTGCCTCAACTATTTTTCTTTTTGAAGTCTGGAAAGGGAGAGGAATGAATCAGGGTGACCAGAGAGGACTACTACTCACCCCTGCCTGACAAAGTCCCTTACGGTTTCTGTGGTATTTGGAGCCTTGCAGGGAGAGACCTCCATGCTCAACCAGAGGAAGGTTGGTACCAGTGCTGGGGAAGAATGCCTAGGCCAATGCTTAACCTCAAGGACTACAAGGTACAGACTGCACCCTGGAGTGAAAAGCTTGTTCAGAAAAAATTCTGCTGCATCAGTCAACCTATGCCATCTGCTGTAGGTACTAGGCAGAGACATACTAGGAATATTCCTGGCTGCACCACTTGTTATACCGATAAAAGAATAAGAATCTTCAAATCTCTGCCTCTACTTGCTGACAGGGGGACATAGCCAATCAGTCTAGTCTAACAGAATAAGGACATACTACTACAGACTAGTGTGTACTGGATAAATTACAGTGTACTGTTATGTGATCTTGTCTCGGAAGCTGCTCATTCATATGGGAATAGAAGGTTGACCAACTTGAATTTACTCTCAAGATTTTCTTCTTCTGTTGAACCTTGACACACGCTGATCAATAATTTGAAACAAAACAGTATTGTCTGTAAATACGTATCTACAATATAGCGTATATGTATCTACAATATAGCTCAAACTTCCATCATTGTAATATGAAAATGCATGCACTTTGGGACTGTTTATAGGTTTTAACAATAAGATTACTCCCATAGGCAGCCCGGTACTTTAGAGGAAAGACTGATCTATCAACATAACCAACTGGATTCTGTGGAGGACAGAGAAAAAGGAAAGGAGAGTGGGATGGGTAACAAGATAGAAGTATTTTCAGGGTACCAAATATCCCCTGCAATGTGAACAGACATAGTTATACCTTTCAGTTCTTATTGTGATACATTTGAACAGAATTGGGGAAATGATGCAAACCTAATTATAAATGGAAACAAGAATAATAAAATATATTAAAGGTATTAGAATAATGAATTTTTATTCAAATGTGCTTGAAAGTGGCTGGGTCTGTGTAATAATATGGGCTTAAGATAATATTGTTACGCACCATGATTCCAGAAAAGGCAAAAAAATGCCACAGGCACTTCTGTAAGACTTCTACCAGTTTCATAGTACTCTCACCTGATAGGAAAACATAAGCCAATCTAACACATCACAATTCATCTGTACAAATTAGAGAGGAAAAATTTACATTTATCAAAATCCTCTTCCTCAGAAGTGGAAAATCCAATACTCAGAGAAACTACAAAAGCAAAATCTGTGTACAAAAAATTTGCAAAAATATAAATATCTATAGTCTGCAGGGCATTTTTAGTTTAACAATTACTGGGAAAAGCATATGTACAACTCATGAAACCTGTAATGAGAGTAATATAAAAATACATCTTGAATTCTAAATACTGCTTTAGTTAGTTCCTCATTAATGAGTTTCTTATTTTTTGCCGGGACAATGAACTGTTTGAAAAATACATGGTGTCTGTTAATATGAGGTATATGCCTACACTTACAACCATTTTACTGTTACCCAATAGCCATCACATGTACTTATTGGATAACGCTTCCTATTTAGAAATTCAATATCATGATTAGTAGAAAGAAGAGACCTGAAACAGAATCCCCCTCCCCCCTGAAATGTGTGTATATTGCATGAAACCAACTGACCTGAACTTAGATCTACAAAAGACCTTAATTTACCTCTCACTATACAGGAAAACATCTTTTATATTTTTAAAAGCCAATTCGGCTATAAAGGCAAAAATTACTATAGGAAAGGCAGAGGGTGGGTTATTCTGTTACTGCAAAATAAAACAAACAGCGCATTGCTGTTCATCCCTCCAAACTACAATGTTAGTATAATAAGACCATAAGATTTTCCAACTTTTTTCTATGCCTCTTTTAGTGATGCCATAAAATAGGATGCAAACATTTCGGTAGCTGCAGTGATAGTTTGTTCAGTACGTAATGCCCAGTGGCTTGAGTTCATAGATCCTCGAGAAGCCAGACTTTTGGATTATGGCGAAAGGCTTTCACTAATGGACCTATTTTACAACTATTACTACTTCTGCGCTATTACATCATATAAATCCGGCTTTCTGTGTTGGTCTGAAATTCACCAAACTGATGTATCTATATTTATGAATAACTCTTAGTAAACATTTTAAAGGACACAGGTCTCAGACATTTAGGGGTCCTTTTATCAAGCCATGCTAGCGAGGTTAGTGCGTCGGACATTTCATCACGCGCTAACACCCACGGCCGGCTAAAAAACTAACACCTGCTCAATGCAGGCGTTAGCGGCTAGCGCGGTAGGCGGTTTAATGCGCGTTAAACCCCTACTGCAGCTTGATAAAAGGACCCCTTAGTTCCACTGTACTAATGTACTAGTTTGTCCAGATGTGACCTCTCTTCCTTCTTGAGACAAAAAACAGAGTTGAGTGTTTGGTTCTTCTGCAGACCTAGCAAGAAAAGTGAGCCATTGCAACAATTCCGCACCAAACACTTGAAGTTCTTTACTGTCATGGTATGTGCAAAATGAACCCATTTGGAGACAATGCCCCAAATGAAGCCACTCCTATATGAAGAGATCTTTGAGGTCATTTGTCTGAAGGACTCGATGGCAACATACCAGAACTGTTTAATGTTGTAGCAACAGGAGACAGTAAAGGCATTACCCTGGAACCCTCTTCTTCTTTTTCAGCAGATTTAATTCCCACTGATCCCAGTTTTAAAACCACAGGGGCAAGAGAAGGCATCACTTTAGTACTTTGTCCCTCTTGATCTGCTGGTAACTGTGCTGCTTTTAATCCTAGGGGTGCCAATTTTGGCATAGGCCGCCACAAAGAATCTGTGCTACTGGTTTCCTGGCTAGACTTTATCTGTAGGATAGGAGTAGAGGGCAACTTGTCAGATTCTAAGAAATCTTTTGTCTTTTTCTTTCCATCACTGAGTAGAGCAATGTCTTTTTCAGAACCCATAACTAATTTCAAGATACTAGGTTGAGATGAAGGTTGCTCCAAATGCTTCTCAGGGTCATGTAGCTCATCATCTTCTAGGTGGAGCAAGAGGGGGCTTATAGAGCCACTACTTTCTCTCACATCAGAAAATGACTTAAAATTACCAAACTGGAAAGAAGCATCTCCTGCATCTGATTCACTGGATATTCCCCTGTGAAGTTCTGAGTCTCCTCGAGAGAAATCTGGGCTTACTGACAAATTGGAATTCTCATTATTTAGCTGTTGGTTAAGGAATGCAATCTCATTCAGAAGTGAAGTGAGGGTTTCATCTGTGTCATCATGATCCTCAATGCTACCCATTAAGTCACTGGGATCCAAAGCAGCTTCTTCCATTGCAGAAGCCACTTTTCTCAGTTCTCTCTCTATTCTGGAGTCTTTCAGCTTCCGGAATGGAGAATCTTTCATTTTTAGTTGTTCGGTTCCCCCATCAGTCTCTTTAGTCTGATTTTGGCTTTCACTGATTTCTCCTATGCCAATCTTTTCTGAGATGCCAGTTTCTGCAGAATCATCCATGTCAGTGATTTTCAGCATTTCTGAAAATGCAAGTTCTTTATCCTCAAAAAGGATTTGTGTGGAAGCTATACTTGGTGCAAGCTGGCCATTTCTACCTTCTATTTTGGCAGAATTCTCACAGTCTTTCGTTGTTCTTATTGGAGGTTTGTTCGAGACCTTACTATTGCTATCTACAATTATGGAAGCAGACTCTTTTCTGCTCAGGTCCGAATTCAACCCAGCTTCTGTGGCCAGTGATGTTACATTCACAATCTTTGGCATCATAAACAAATCTTCACAGTCTGCAAAAGCCAAAGAAACAAAAGATCATCAGTCATTAACAGGGGTCAATTGTTATCTTTTAGTTTTGTACTTTACAGATTTTGTGCACACAGAAATTTTTAAGGCACCTTAACAAACCAAATGCATGCTAATGATTGCACATACTGTATATATATTTTTCTGTATAAAATCACATTATATTATAAATAGGTAATTTAAAGACAGAGAAGAGGGAAGAGAGAGATAATGGGTAACATTTCCTTACTTCATTTCCTTTCACTCTTCCCTACTATCTGAGGATGCCAATACAAGGATAGAAGTATGATATATTTCAAGTTCAACTTTGTAGATTATTTCAACATAATACCGTATTTTTTGCTCCATAAGACGCACCTGACCATAAGACGCACCCCATATTTAGAGGAGGAAAACAAGAAAAAAACATTCTGAACCAAATTCTCCCTGCCAGGCTCTGCACCCAACTCCACACTCCTTGCCAGCTCTGCACCCTCTGGTGGTCTAGTGGTAGGCCAGGACAGGGCAGGCACGGACAGGGCACAGAGCAGGCAGGCCTAGTGGCAGGCAGGCAGGCCCCATATCCCTCATATACCCCTCCAGTACCTTAAATCACCCCCCCATGTACCCCCAGTACCTTCTTTAATCATCCCTCGCACCTTTAATCATACCCCCACTTGTACCTTTTTAATCATACCCCCTTTTTGTACCTTTAATCATACCCCCCTTTTGTACCTTTATCATACCCCCCCCTTTGTACCTGTAAAAAAAAAAAAAAACAAACAAACACAAAAAACACCCCCAAACAGTACCTTTTTTAATTCTTCCCTCCCTCCCTGGCTTTGCATTATTTTCCAGCAGCAGGCATGCGAGTCAGGAGCCCGGTCAGGTGCGAGCTTTCCGTGTTCCTGCCTGGCCCCGCTTTCTGAATAGCTGCCAGCAGTTCTCGCGAGTCCCGCGAGAACTGTCGCCAGCCATACAGAAAGCGGCATGGGCTCCAGAGGGAGCGTGTAAAGCTTGGGCCTGACCGCCGCACTCTTGACTTGTGCATCTACTGCTGGAAAATAATGCAGAGCCGTGGAGGGAGGGATATACGCTGGACCACCAGGCTTGAAAAAGGTGTGGTGGTGAAGACGACGGTGGGGGGTTATTTTAAAAAGGTGTGTGGCTGAAAGGCAGTGCGGCTGCGGCGAGGTGGGGTTGCAAATGTACTGGGGGGGAGGTCGATGAAACAGTGTTTAAAAAGGTGGTGCGGCCACGGGGGATTGCAATTGTATGGGGGGGGAGCAGTGGGAAGTGTTTAAAAAGCTGGTGCGCGCGGGGGGGGTGTTGAAGCCATGTAGGGGATTCAAATTTTTCACCTTCGCTTCATAAGACGCACCGAGATTTCCACCCACTTTTGGGTGGAAAAAAAGTACGTCTTATGTAGTGAAAAATATGGTAATTTGAAAATTGAAGCCTGCCTTACCTCCTCTCCCCCAATTTACAATCTGAGTACTCAGAGCAAAAGGAAATAGAGATCTACTCAATGTCACAAACAGCCTCAGCAGAGGAAGTGAACTTTAGCTCTCAGCATTTTGTACTTTTAAACTTTTCTATTAATTTTTAACAGCTGTTTCACACTAGGGTTCAAAATCAATCTGTTGATCTCTCAGTTCCAAAATTAAACTTCCCCTTCAAACAATTCCTTGATTTTCTTAAATAAAATATAGAATTAAAACCTTGATTCTCTTGCAATAACTCTCCTCCAGTCCATAGATCCACTTTCTTCCATCATGTTACCATATACCATTTTGTAGTCACTAATAGGTAAATATTTATCCCAGCCTCTCTTTTATTAGCTTCTATCATGGCCAATCCCCTATAGGAAATACTCCTAAGGTATTTTAACTTTCAGTAACTTATTATCCCTACAAGGGATCTCCCTGCCGTGATAAGTATAGTGGCCACCAGTCTGTCCCCCTGAACAAATGCGGCAGGAGGGATGCCCAATCCTTCCTACCGGATCACCTCCCACCCCCTCCCAAAGATCACCGGCAGGAGGGTGCCCAATCCCTCCTGCTGGAACAATCCCCCCACTGATCGCCGGCAGGTGGGTGCCCAATCCTTCCTGCTGGAACAACCCCCATGTGCAGACCCACCTCGGCTACTCCCCCATGTGCGGACCTCCCACCTCGGCTAACTCTCCCCCACTAACTTTAAATGTTGGCCGGCTGGATCTTCCTACTGTCCATCCATCTGTCCCGCCTCCGTCAAAATGAGGTGGGCCTGCCCCTTCCCGGTGCATTGTGGGATGCACCGGCGAGAGGCCTAAGGCCTGATTGGGCGGGGCCTTAGGCACATGAACCAACTAAGATGTGCCTAAGGCCCCGCCCATAGGAGTGGCCTTAGGCGCCTGGGTCAATCAAGCCTTAGGACCCTCCCTGTCGCATCCCACAATGGACTGGGAAGGGGCAGGCCTGCCGGCCGGTAGGAAGATCCGTCCATCCGTCCAACATTTAAGGTTAGTGGGGGGGGGGGGGCGCAGAGAGGAGGGTGTTAGTTGAGGTGGGGGATCCACGCATGTGGGGTTTTAGCCGAGGTGGGGGATCTTTGCGCGGGGGGTGTTCCGGCAGGAGGGATTTGGACACCCTCCTGCTGGCGAACATCGGGGATGGGGGTTAACCCTCTTGCTGGCGATCTTCGGGTGTGGGTGGGAGGTGTTCCTGCAGAAAGTGAAAAACTACCTAAACTTCACTTTCTGCATGTTGCACTGCTTTCAGCTGTGTATAGCTGAAATTATCAGAAGCAATTAAGGAAAGATTTATAAACTATAATGAGTTTTACCCCATGCAAAGTTGTCATTTCTTAAGACATTAACTATTTTTTCTTTGGCCCTCTTAAGTACCTACAAATTCATAATGTGGCCCTGCAAAGGGTTTGAGTTTGAGACTGCTGGTCTAGAGGAAGGCTACTCTAATGGTGCGTAATCTTTGTCATAAGGTGTATGGGGATAGACTTAAAGATCTCAATATGTATACTTTGGCAGAAAGGCTAAATTTTGCTCTGCCCGAAGATGAATAGGTAATGCATTCCAAAGTGTAGGTGAGAATATTGTTGATCTAAGGGTATTTATTATTTTTAGAGAAGGAACCCAGAGCAGATGTTGTCCAGAGGATCTTAAGGATCTATTAGATTCATAAGGTATAAGATTTTTGTCGAGGAAAGTTGAGGGTTTTGAAGGTTTTGAATATTAAGAGGGCAATCTTATAAGTTATCCTATGTTGGACTGGAAGCCAATGGGCTTTTTTTTTTAAAAGAGGGGTAACGTGTTCATATTTTCCAGTGTTGTAATCACTTTGATGGCATTATTTTGTATTAACTGAAGGCGCCTAATGTCTTTCTGACAGATTCCCTTATATAAAGAGTTACAATAATTTAATTTTGAGATAAGTGAATGAATTAAAATATTTATTGATGGTGGTTCCAAGATTTCTGCTAGAGATCTGATCGTTCTGAGTCTGTAAAAGCAGCTTCTTACCATAGTACCTATTTGTGAACAAAAATTGAGTCGGATGTCTATAATTACACCTAAGATTTTGACCATGTCGACTGATTTGATTGGAATATTATTAATACATATTGGAGATGTAATTTGAATGTTATCTTTCCACGGAAAAAAGAGACTATTGGTTTTAGGAATACTAAGAGACAACATATTTGTTTTCAACCAATCATTAATGTGGTCAAGTTTCAAATTTATAGCAGAGAGGTCATTGCTATTAGATGGATAGACAGGATGTATGATTTGGAAGTCATCTGTGTATGCATAAGCTATAAATCCAATTGATTGACACAATGTTAATAAAGAAGCTATATAGATATTAAACAGCAATGGAGAAAGTATGGAACCTTGAGGAATTCCAGAGTTATTTGGTAGGCGTTGGAAGAGGTGTTATTAAAAATAACTGTGGAAGAACAATCAGTGAAGTAGGAATGAAACCAATCCAAAACTTTCTCGGTGATGCTGATTGAGGCTAGTCTTTTGAGCAGGAGATGATGGTCAATAGTATCAAAGGTGGCTGCAAGATCTAGTGAGATCAGAATAACTATTTATGTTGATCTAGGAAATATTATATATAAGTTGTTAAGCCTAACAAAGAGTGTTGGTAGAATGGTGCTGATGGAATCCTGTTTGATTTGGATGGAGAATTTTTGTTTTAGTGACAAAATGAGATACAGTATAATCCCGTTATATCAGACTCGCTTATAACAGAACCTCGCATAAGGCGGATGAGGTCCACTGATGCTGGCCGAGCGCCATATTAAACATACAGAAAATCATCGGATATAGCGGACTCGCATATCTTTCAGATATACTGGACAACTATTTTGGTCCCGAGAGCCACTTTTAGCTGTAATTTCATTTGGCTATAACGGACATGCAGGCTCCGCCTACTTGGCACGTGGCGTACCTGTGATACTGTAGTCAAAATGGCTGAGAAGTCTGCTACGAAGCGTCCTTCTATAACATTAGATGTAAAATGCAAAATCGTTCTTTTAATTGAAACTAAAAAGAAAACACAAGTGGATATTGTATGTGACTATGGTATAAGCAAATCTACAGTCTGTGACATCTGGAGTAGCTGTGAGAAGTACAAGACTTCTTTGCAGTTTGCAGTAAGAAATTGCGCAAATCCACCTATGATGATGTTGAAGATGCGCTTTTTCTTTGGTTGAAGCAAGCACACTCACTTGGTGCGCCAGTCTCCGGTCCAATTCTAAAAGCGAAAGCAGTCAGTCTTTCTGTTCAACTTGGTCACAATGACTTTAAATGTAGTGATGGATAGCTGGATAGGTTCAAGAAGCGCAGAGCTGTTATCTTTCATGTCCTAAGTGGTGAATCAGAGTCTGTACCACAAGAACTTGCTGCAGACTGGCTACAGACCAAACTACAAAGGCTGCTGGATCAATATGACGAACGCAACGTTTTCAACGCTGACGAGACAGTGTCATTTTTTAAGTTGTTGCCAGATCGCACAATTCAAAGGAGACAGCTGCCATGGTGGCAAGAGAAGTAAGGAGTGCCTCACATTATTGTTTGCTGCTAATATGGATGGATCTGAAAAGCTACTGCTACTAGCTATTGGAAAGTCTGCCAAGCCACGCTGTTTCAAAGGTGCAAAGTCGCTGCCAGTTGTGTACAAAAGCAATAGTAAAGCATGGATGACAGCCAGTCTGTTCAGTGAATGGTTAACAGATCTTGACAGAAAATTTGTGAAGGAAAAGCGCCGCATTCTGATGATCGTTGATAACTGCAGCGCACATAACCTGGCTGTAGCTGAACAGCTTAAAGCAATACAGCTGGAGTTCTTGCCACCAAGCTGTACGAGTCAACTTCAGCCATGTAATATGGGCATCATATAGAACTTCAAAGTTCTGTACAGAAAGACTTATGCATAAACTTATCATAGCCATTGAGAACAGCGACATGGACAACTTTGCCATTGACATACTGCAGTGTCTGCGATGGGCTCGGTCAGTCTGGGAGAACGAAATCACAGCGACAACAATCAACAATTGTTTCAGGAAGGCGGGTGTTGTAAAAAATGTTGTTTCTGACATTTCTGCAGAGACAGGAGAAGTTCTTTCAGAGACACCCCCATCACCAACATTGTCTGCTCATGACGGTGATAACATTTTTGAACAGCTGATGGAATTACATTTCTTGGACCAGACTACAGGTATGTCTGCGGAAGAATTTCTTGCCATTGATGAGTAGGTGCAGACATCTGCTGTGTTATCTGATCAGGAAATTTTAGCAGAAGTCAAGGCAAAGCCTGGCAGTGTCGATAGTGCACAAACTGGTGACGAATCCAGTGAGGAGGCTCCATCCACCATCTACACGTGAAGCAAGCATGGCGTTGACACTGCTGCAGCGTTACAATGAACATAACGCTAATGAAGCTGTTGAAGCAGACGTACTGATGTATTGCGTTGGAAAACTTGATGCATACATCACTAACACATATGAAAGAAATGTAGCCCAGAAGAAAATGAGAGATTATTTTTGTTTTCAGGACAGTGCGATATAATGCTTTAGAGTAGACCATCTTTTAGTGTTCTGGTTTTGCAATCATTTTGGGCCATACCAATGTTTTGCTGAGTTTTGTTGCAGTATTGATGTTTGCAGTGACTGTTGTTCATTGAGTGTATGTTGTTTCAGTTGACCTAAATAAAGTTAAAAAAAAAAAAAAAAATGCACCTCCGGATATAACGGACTGTTTTTCCAGGTCCCTTAAAGTCCGTTATAACATGATTATACTGTAGTTGATTAAATATAATTTTTTCTGTTAGTTTAGCTAGAAATGGTAAGTTTGCAATGGTTCTGTAATTGGAGTATTCTGAATTGCTCACTTTCTGATTTTTTAAAATCGGAAAGATAGTAGAGTGTTTCCAAGTACAGTGGAACCTTGCTTTACGAGCATAATTTGTTCCAGAAGCATGCTTGTATACCAAGTTACTCGTATATCAAAGTGAGTTTCCCCATAGGATGTAAGGGAAACTTGCTTGATTCGTTCTACCTCCCCACCCTTTCCTGTGACCACCGGCGCTGCTGTAGCTTACCCCCTCCCCCTGCGATCCGGCATCCCCCCGGCCGCGATCTGGCAACCCCACTCACCCATCCACCCAAACACATTGTCTTACCCCCATCTGGCACCAGCACCAACGCACAGGACATGCCGGTGCCCGAAGATCTGCTCTCTTCCTTGTGCTAGGCCTTGAGCATCTGTGCATGCTCAAGGCCTTCTAGTTCTCGCTCTCTCCGAGATTCTCGGAGAGAGTGAGAACTAGAAGGTCAGATCGCAGCAGGGGGGGGGGAGCGACACGAGCAGGGGGGATGCCAGATCGCAGGGGGGGGGGGGCACTCGTAAATCGAGTCAAGCTCGGTTTCCGAGGTGCCGATTTTACAAATCTTGCAAAACATTCGCAAACCAGTGCGCTCATAAACTGAGGTTTGACTGTATTAGGTAATGTTGATGTTTGCAGACTACTACAAATGAATCTTAAGGAAATGCTCTCTACAAGAGTGAGCCTGAAACTCCAAGACTTGTCTCGCTGATATCACAGCCACCAGAGAACAAAACAACAAAATCCAAAATAGCACCAAAAGGTTCCACAAAGGAAATGCAAAACAACAAAAAGATGTTGGAACAGAAGATTGGATGTATCAGTTTGTAGTTTAATAAGCGTCCAAATAACTTAAAAAAAATAATCATAAAAACAATCCACAAAGGGTGCATATAGTCACAAGTGACCCATAGGACAGAAACTAATATTTACAATAAAAATGCTTTAATATGGGATGTGTTTTGGCAAATAAAAATAGCTTCCTCATGGGTCTTATATGGTCCTTGGCTCTCTTAAATATAAAGGGTGAGGCAACAAACAAATCAGGAGCTCTTCAGAGAAGCTCCATTCATAGAATTAATGCTTGAACCTGGAATGACAGTACTAGATGTGTGTCGCAAAGCCTGTGCCATTTCAGATGGAGCCAAAGGCTTGGAGATGATAACAGATGGAGGATTGAGTATAAATCACCACAAAGTAAGGAATCCAGAAAAGGTTCTTATCCTGGGACAGCACATACTCAAGAATGGATTATCTCTCCTTAAGATTAGAAAGAAAAACTTCTATATTGTAAAGTGGCTTCAACTGGCACCTGAAACAGAATCTTGCAGATCATGCAAATAAAAAGTACATTTCATCTTCACTCCCTCTTGTACTGGACATGGCTATGTTTCTCAGTGTTCCTGTAGTGAAGGACCTACACTCTGTCTAACAAAGGAGGGGAGATTTCACAGCTTTGCAGGCACTCCTGTATATAATAAAAAGATGGGCTCTCTAATATCTTTTATTTTTGCAGATATTTGCCTGGATCAGTTTGGTGAGGCCAACTGAGGGTGTTCAGGCCCTGATTGGCATATTATAGCTAGCTAACTGGCGTATTGTAGCCAGCGAACTGATTGACTGCCGTTGATTCCTTCACCTCTGGCAGGGATGGTCCCACAGCCCACCATCACTTCTCTGTGTTGATCCTTCCTTGCAAATGTGGAGCTCTATTGGACCGGATTTATGATTGGACTTAGCACCAGATTGGAATTTACTTTGCTCAATCTCCAATTTGTATATTTTAATTTTATTCTTTATATCTTTTTTTAAAATTATTTGAATTGTACCTTTCCCTCACAATTCTTGGAATTTTGTTATATCTTTTCTATTTTAATAATTGTTTACTCAGGTACTTTAGCTAGATTGTGAGCCTTTGGGACCGATAGGGAAGTTCTAAGTACCTGTATTTTATTGTAAACCATTTAGATTTGTAATATGCTTAAGCAGTATATCAAATGTTAATAAAACAAATATCCCGGTATTTAAAGAAACTGGAGAAGTGGAGTAGCTGAACCAGCGAGTCCCAGGTTTATTAATATAAAAATAAATAATAATTAATAAAAACAATACCCACAGTAATTTAAAAAAATATATCCAATAGGAGCAGCTAAAAGCTCACAATAAAAGGAGGCACTGGCTCTAAAACATGAGAGTCCCAAATGCTGATATGATCAATAACTAGTCCCAAATTGGTGTCAATGTAACTGGTGATGATAGAATATAAACCAAGGGCTCCTTTTACTAAGGTGCGCTAGCGTTTTTAGCGCACGCACAAGATTAGTGTGCGCTAGCCGAAAAATTACCGCCTGCTTAAAAGGAGGCAGTAGCGGATAGTGCACGAAGCATTTTAGCACGCGCTAAAACAGTTAGCGCACCTTTGTAAAAGGAACACCAAGTGTAGCAAGTCCACTGAAACAGTGTAGCAATATAAAGGGCTCCAAAGGATGGTCTGAAGCATGGATTTGCTACACTTGGATTTATATTCTACCATCACCAGTTACATTGATACCTGGGACTCACTGGTTCAGCTACTCCGGTTTCTTTGAATACCGGGATTTGTTTGTTGCTTCACCCTTTGGTCAGTGGAGTTTGAGTTTTCTTGTTTGTTTTGTCTTAAATATAAAAACTGAAAAGTCACAAAAAATCCAAGCAGTTAAGAGACTACAAACAAGCAGCACAGCTCACAAGAGAAACAGTCTTAATTGTCAGATCCAACAGTAACCCTTCTTTGAGCGGCTTGAACGGAGCACTGGAGAGACCTTGCAGAATCACATTCAGATTCCAGGAAGGGAATGGGGGGCTTGATCCATGGTCTGATGCTGCTGAGAGTACCCTTCAGAAATCTGACTATGTCAGAATGAGATGCCAGAGCAGATCTGCGGTCTCGGGCCCTGAAACAGAGAGTTCTGTGACTTGAACCCAAAGGGAAGCCATCGTAAGCCTCTTGTCAAGGCCAGCTTGAAGGAAAGCTAACACTACCGAGACTGGAGCTGAAAATGGCTCCACACATTGCTGAGAGCAGCAGTGTTGGACAGTCTTCCATATTAGTGTAGGCGAAGAGTGTAGTCGACTTAGACTTGAGAAGAGTGGCAATGACCAGGTCTGAATACCCTTTACCCTCTAAGACTCTGAACTCAAGAGCATAGCGATTCAAATCCTCCATGCAAACTGAACCCTGTGAAAGGAGGTCTGGATGCATTGGTAACTGGAAGCCATGACCTGTTCAAAGACGCATCAGATCCATTCCGTTTATTGTAAAAATTATGGAGGGATTGGTACACACCCAACTGATGGATTATCTGGATCAGTTCTCTCTCCTACATGAAACTCAATCTGGTTTTAGACCGTTATTCAGTACTGAGACAGTAAAGCACAGTTACTTACCGTAACAGGTGTTATCCAGGGACAGCAGGCAGATATTCTTGACTGATGGGTGACGGCACCGACGGAACCCCGGTACGGACAATTTTAGAGTGATTGCACTCTAAGAACTTGGAAAGTTCTGGTAGGCCGCACCGCGCACGTGCGAGTGCCTTCCCGCCCGACGGAGGCGCGCGGTCCCCAGTTATGATAAGCCAGCTAAGAAGCCAACCCGGGGAGGTGGGAGGGACGCAAGAATATCTGCCTGCTGTCCCTGGATAACACCTGTTACGGTAAGTAACTGTGCTTTATCCCAGGACAAGTAGGCAGCATATTCTTGACTGATGGGTGACCTCCAAGCTAACAAAAAAAGAGGGATGGAGGGAAGGTTGGCCATTATGAAAACAAATTTTGCAAAACAGATTGGCCGAAGTGTCCATCCCGTCTGGAAAAAGCATCCAGACAATAATGAGATGTAAAAGTATGAACTGAGGACCAAGTAGCAGCCTTGCAGATTTCCTCAATAGGAGTAGAACGGAGGAAAGCTACAGACGCTGCCATAGCTCGGACTCTATGGGCAGAGACAGAACCTTCCAGTGTCAGTCCGGTCTGAGCATAACAGAATGAAATGCACGCTGCTAGCCAATTAGACAACGTACGTTTAGAAACAGGACGACCCAATTTATTTGGATCAAATGACAGGAAGAGCTGGGGAGCTGATCTGTGGGGCTTAGTACGCTCTAAATAGAAAGCTAGAGCCCTCTTACAGTCCAAAGTATGAAGAGCCCGTTCTCCAGAATGCGAGTGAGGTTTCGGAAAGAAGACAGGCAGAACAATGGATTGGTTGAGATGAAAATCAGAGACAACCTTAGGGAGAAACTTTGGATGTGTACGTAGAACCACCTTGTCATGATGAAAGATTGTAAAAGGTGGATCCGCAACTAGTGCATGTAGCTCACTGACCCTCCTGGCAGAAGTAAGAGCAATAAGGAAAAGTACCTTCCAAGTGAGGAACTTGAAAGAAGCAGTAGCCAAGGGTTCAAATGGAGGCTTCATTAAAGCGGAGAGAACTACATTGAGATCCCAGATAACAGGAGGGGCTTTAAGAGGTGGTTTCACATTAAAAAGACCCCGCATAAACCTGGACACCAAGGGATGAGCTGAGAGGATTTTTCCATGGACTGGCTCATGAAAAGCCGCAATAGCACTGAGGTGGACTCTGATTGAAGTGGATTTGAGACCAGAGTCTGACAACGAAAGCAGATAGTCCAATAAGGTCTCCACTGCAAGGGAAGTGGGATCATGATGATGAAGAAGACACCAGGAAGAAAAACGTGTCCACTTCTGATGGTAACATTGCAGAGTGGTCGGCTTCCTGGAGGCATTCAGAATTGAACGAACAGGCTGAGATAAAAGGGAATCACTCGAAGTCAGCCCGAGAGATACCAAGCTGTCAGGTGCAGAGACTGGAGGTTGGGATGTAGAAGGGTTTCCTGATGCTGTGTAAGCAGAGAAGGATACAGTGGCAGAAGAAAAGGTTCTCTGGAATTGAGTTGAAGTAGAAGGGAGAACCAATATTGCCTGGGCCATCTCGGAGCTATCAGAATCATGGTGGCTCGTTCCCTCTTGAGCTTGAACAAGGTTCTCAACATGAGAGGGAGAGGAGGAAAAGCATACAGGAACAGATTTGACCAATCTAGGAGAAACGCATCCGCTGCCAGACGGTGAGGTGAGTAGAGTCTGGAGCAGAAAAGGGGCAGCTGGTGATTGTGAGGAGCTGCAAAGAGGTCTATCTGAGGAGTGCCCCATTGAACGAAGATGGACTGAAGAGTTATAGGATCGAGTGTCCACTCGTGAGGTTGGAGAATTCTGCTGAGTTTGTCTGCTAAGGAATTCTGTTCTCCCTGAATGTAAATCGCTTTCAGGAATAGATGATGATTTATGGCCCAAGTCCAGATTTTCTGGGCTTCTTGGCACAAGAGGCGAGAACCCGTTCCACCTTGCTTGTTGATGTAGTACATCGCCACCTGATTGTCTGTGCACAGGAGTAGAACTTGAGGGAAGAGAAGATGTTGGAAAGCCTTGAGAGCATAAAACATCGCTCTGAGTTCCAGGAAATTGATGTGGTGGTTCTTTTCCTGGGCTGTCCACAGACCTTGAGTTTGGAACTCGTTCAAATGAGCTCCCCAAGCATACGGGGAGGCATCGGTTGTGATGACTAGTTGATGAGGAGGTAGATGGAATAGAAGACCTCTGGATAGATTTGAGGATACCAACCACCATTGTAGAGACTGACGAAGAGATGATGTCACAGATATGTGACGTGAGCAAGGATCCGTCGCTTGGGACCACTGGGTAGCAAGGGTCCATTGAGGTGTGCGCAGGTGAAGACGTGCCAGAGGGGTGACATGCACTGTTGAAGCCATGTGTCCCAATAGTATCATCATTTGTTTGGCAGAGATGGAACTTTGAGGAAGAACCTGTTGGCACAAAACCTGAAGAGTGTGGAGCCGGTTGGACGGCAGGAATGCTCTCATGAGGATCGTGTCCAGCACCGCTCCAATGAATTGAAGTCTCTGAGTGGGGATGAGATGAGATTTGGGAAAATTGACCTCGAACCCCAGAATCTGTAAGAACAAGATGGTTTGATTGGTGGCCAGTAGCACTGTTTGAGGAGAGTTGGCCTTTATCAACCAATCGTCCAGGTAAGGGAAAACTTGCAGATGATGTGAACGAAGGAAAGCAGCCACCACAATCAGACATTTGGTGAACACTCTTGGAGATGAAGCAAGTCCGAAGGGGAGAACTTTGTATTGGTAATGACAGTGATTGATCATGAAGCGGAGATACTGTCTGGAGTCTAGATGGATGGGAATATGAGTGTAAGCCTCCTTGAGGTCGAGGGAGCATAGCCATTCGCCCTGATTGAGAAGAGGATAAAGAGTTGCTAAAGAAAGCATCTTGAATTTCTCCTTGACCAAGCATTTGTTGAGATCTCGAAGATCTAAGATGGGCCTGAGATCTCCTGTTTTCTTTGGAACTAGAAAGTAACGGGAGTAAAATCCCTGACCTTTCTGGTCTAGAGGAACTTCTTCTATGGCGTTTAGAAGAAGAAGGGATTGAACCTCTTGTATCAGGAGAGAGGATTGATGAGTGTTCAAAGCAGACTCTTTTGGTAGACTTTGAGCGGGAGAAGTCTGGAAGTTGAGAGAGTAGCCGTGGCGGATGATGTTTAGGACCCATTGGTCGGATGTAATGATCTCCCACCGACTGAGAAAATGGGTCAGGCGCCCTCCTATCGGTTGGGGAAGATGGGCAGATGGTATGATATTGGCTATGCTCAGGAGAAACACGTCAAAAGGGTTGAGTAGACTTTTGAGGTGGTGGAGGTTTCTGTTGCTGCTGCGTCTGCCTCTGAGGTTGACGTTGTTGTTGCTGTCGTTGCCTTCTAGGCTGTTGAGTAGCCTGAGGCAAAGGACGAGCAGCATAGCGGCGTTGGTAGGCCGATTGTTGTCGGAAAGGCCTGGCAGGTGGAGTCTTCTTTTTATTCTTTAGAAGAGTATCCCAACGTGTCTCATGCGCCGATAGCTTCTGTGTGGTGGAATCCATGGAATCACCAAACAGCTCATCCCCTAAGCAAGGTGCATTTGCTAGACGGTCTTGGTGGTTTACCTCCAACTCTGAGACCCTGAGCCATGCCAACCTGCGCATAGCCACTGACATTGCCGTGGCTCTAGAAGTCAATTCAAAGGTGTCATAAATTGATCTTACTAGAAACTTCCTCAACTGGAGAAGAGAGGAGGTACAAGTGTTAAAAGCAGATTTTTTGCGATCAGGCAGATATTTCTCAAAGGTAGAAATTGTTTGGATTAAATGTTTCAAATAAAATGAGAAATGAAACGCATAATTTCCTGATCTGTTTGCAAGCATGGCATTTTGATATAGCCACTTGCCAAATTTGTCCATTGATTTCCCTTCTCTGCCAGGAGGGACGGAGGCATACACATTAGCTCCCGCTGATTTCTTTAAAGTGGACTCCACCAAAAGAGACTCATGCGGGAGTTGGGGTTTATCAAACCCAGGAATAGGTATCCCCCTGTATAAGGAGTCCAGTTTTCTAGGGGCTCCAGGGACAGTCAGGGGAGTTTCAAGGTTTTTATAAAACGTTTCTCTCAATATATCATGGAGAGGAAGTTTAAGAAATTCCCTTGGAGGCTGGTCAAAGTCCAATGCATCAAGAAATGCCTTAGATTTCTTTGACTCAGCCTCCAAGGGAATAGACAAGGATTCACACATTTCCTTTAGAAAAGAAGGAAAAGATGCGGAATCTGGATGAGAAGAGGGATTGGTAACAAGGTGTTCCTCCTCATCAGAAGAGCATTCACCCTCGGAAAGAAAGGGCTCTTCAGAATCACCCCACAAATCAGGATCCCTAACCTGAGAGCCATGGTGTCGAGACTCTGGTGTGGAAGGTTCCTGGTGTCGGGTTTTATGTGTGGACTTGCCCGACCTCATGGATACGGTACCAGGCGATGTAACCTGTTGTGCTGGTACCGAGGTTTGAACCGCCTGGTGGTGAGATTTAGGCTCTGGAGCTAAAACCGGCATCGAGGTCGATGAGGTGGTAAGACCCGGTACCGATAAGGTGGATGCCGATAAAAGAGGGCGTTCCACTATCGGCACCGGTGGCTCAGAGCGTACCGGAACTGGAAGGTTCTGGGGCAAAAAGACAGGAAGTAGCTGTTGGAGTTGCTCTCTCAGCTGTACCTGCAGAACGGCGGCAATGCGCTCGTCCAGTGAAGGCACCGGTACCGCCTTTTTCTTCTGCGGTACCTTGGGTGCCGCTCGACACTCTGATGAAGAACCCGATGTCGAGGGGCTAACTTCAATCGGAGCGGAGCGCTTCCGTGGGCGCCTCGAGGTCGGCAGGATTGGGCTCACTGCAGTAGAGACCGGAGGACGCTCCAGCGGGGAAGGCTTCTTAGCCGGCTTACCTGCTGGTTGCGACGCCGGTGCGGTATCGCGCGGTGTCGATGAAGTCGGTGCCGATTGAGATGCAATTGATGTCGGTGCCGGTACATTGGAATCGGACATCTCGGCACCGAATAGCAACCGCTGCTGGATTTGGCGGTTCTTAAGTGTTCGTTTTTTCAAAGTTGCACAGCGGGTGCAAGTGGACGCTTGATGGTCGGGACCAAGACACTGCAGACACCAGTTATGTGGGTCTGTCAGTGAAATTGGCCTAGCGCACCGCTGGCACTTTTTAAACCCGGGCTGAGGGGGCATGAAAGTAAAGACAGCCTCTGCCAAATCGAAAGCCGAGGCTTCGATTGTGGCAACAGGCCCCGCCGGGGCGAAACGAAAAAAGAAAGAAAAAACAACTAAGTTTTTTTTTTTTTTTTTTGAAAAAGGAAAATAATAAAGAAATAAAGAAACCTTTATTAAAACAAAGGTTTACGCGAGCGGGAAGATCGAAAAAATATTTCTTCAACAGCCGTTGAGGAAACGCGTCTTCTTAGCTCCGCGGAAACTAAGAAACTGGGGACCGCGCGCCTCCGTCGGGCGGGAAGGCACTCGCGCGTGCGCGGTGCGGCCTACCAGAACTTTCCAAGTTCTTAGAGTGCAATCACTCTAAAATTGTCCATACCGGGGCTCCGTCGGTGCCGTCACCCATCAGTCAAGAATATGCTGCCTGCTTGTCCTGGGATAATTGCGGCTATTTTAGACAATCTGCGCCTACTGTTTAGTAAGGGCCTTAATGCCCTGGTTATGCAATTCGATATGAGTTCTGCCTTTGATCTAGTAGACCACGGGAAATTGCTGCAATGCCTAGACGCCATTGGTATCAGGGACGAGGTGCTGAATTGGTTCCGTGGCTTCCTTATGTCCCGCACTTATCAAGTACGTTTTAATTATGAACTTTCAGATACCTGGAGCAATCCATCCGGTGTGCCACAAGAGTCTCCGCTATCTCCATTGCTCTTCAACGTCTACATGTCCTCACTAGGCACGCAGCTAACCCAGTTAGGGATAAAATTATTTAGTTATGCAGATGATTTTACGATCATCATCCCATTCATTAATTCTATCTCTGAAACTATTCCTAAAGCTTCAGAAGCCATAAACGTGATGGAGCACTGGATGACAACCTTTAGGCTCAAACTTAATTCAGAAAAGACAACTTTCTTCGTTGCTTCGCCACATCCGCTTGACACCAAATCACCACTATGTATCAATAATCTTAATTACCCTATCCAACCTACCATAAAAATACTAGGTGTAACTTTGGATCAGTGCCTAACCATGAGAGACGAGGTGGACTCCTTGATCAGAAAGGGATTTTTCACTCTCTAGAAACTCAGATCCATTAAAGCTTATTTCGATACAGCGGCATTCAGAACCCTAGTCCAATCCCTCGTACTCAGTCTACTTGACTACTGCAACATCGCCTATTTAGCAATTTCCCAAAAGAACATGCAACGTTTACAATTGATGCAAAATGCAGCGGTCAAACTGATCTTTGGGCTGAGGAAATTTGACCACGTGACACCCTACTACTGGCAGCTGCATTGGCTGCCAATGGAGGCGCGCGTAAAGTTTAAATTTGCCTGCTTCTGCTTCAAAGCACTACACGGACTTGCCCCTAAATATATAACTGACCTTTTTGTCTTCTCAGCCAACAGACACAAGAGAAACTCACATTCCAACTTTGTTTCCCCCCCAGTGAGAGGTTGTAAACTGAAAAAATACCATGAACATCTTCTCTCGCACCAAGCAGCATCATGGGGTAAAGACCTAGAACAATTGCTTTCGCCCACTACTTATGAGAAATTTAGGAAACGTCTGAAAACACACCTGTTCCTAAAGTATCTAGACAACTGATCCTCTCTTCTCTCTCCCCTCTATAGCGATTAACTTGTTCTATTGATCACTCTCTCCTCAAAAATGGATTTCCTGTCCTATTAACCCTGTTTCTTCCTCCCCTCTTAAAGTCAATCAATTTGTACCTTTGCTTAATCTTTGTAAACCGCATAGAACTTTACGGTATTGCGGTAAATAAGCTGTTATTATTATTATTATCTGCACACCATGGTCTACAAGGCCAATCTGGAGCCACTAGAATGACCTTTCCCTGATGAGTTGCAATCCGTTGAAGGATGTTGCGGCCTATCATGGGCCAGGGAGGAAAGATACGATCCTTTATGCCTCACTGCGGTGACAAGACCATTCACCGCTCCACGGGGCGGTGATGGCCTTGTCCCCGTCCCCGCTGAGGCTGCTAATTTTCATTCCCCGTTTTTGGCGGGTTACCTGCGGCTAAAAGCGGTAGCCGCGGGTAAACCGCCACCGTGTCATTCTCTAATAGATTTGATCGTAGGTAGGGAGGGATGGGGCTGCGCGCCTTCCCTCCCTTAACTGCGGGGACAAGGCCATTCACCACTCCACGGGGCATTGGATGGCCTTGTCCCCGTGCCCGCAGTGAGCACTCTTTCCCCCCTACCATTTCAGTGGGTTACCTGTGACTACCCGCGGGTAACTGCCACCATGTCATTCTTTACTCAGGACCTCAGAGCTGATTTTTCCAAGAGACAGGAAATCTGAGAGCACAACTTCTGTCTGCGTGCCTCTGGAAAATAGACATGGCCGGCAGCCATGTCAAACAAGACTCCCAAGTACTCCAGGAACTGAGCTGGTGCCAAATTGCTCTTTCAGTAATTTACAATCCAACCCAGGTCCTCCTGGACTCGGATCACCTGATCCGCTGTGCATTTACCCTCGGACAACAAGTGGGCTCTGATCAGCCAGTCATTGAGGTAGGGATGCATTTGAAGCCCCATCTTGCGCAGGTGAGCTGCTAACACAACCATCACTTTGGTGAAGGTGTGAGGAACTGTCGCCACAACAAAAGGCAGAGCTGAAAATTGATAATGATTTTCTAGGACATGAAATCTGAGAAACTTTTTGTGCTCTGGGAAAATAGGAATATACAAGTAGGCCTCTGTCAGATCTAGAGAGGCTAGGAACTCTCCCTAGGGTCACCGCTGATATGAGATCGAACCGTCTCCAAGCGAAAGAACGGAACTTTGAGCGTTGCATTCATGTAAGGTCTAGAACAGGGGTCTCAAAGTCCCTCCTTGAGGGCCACAATCCAGCCGGGTTTTCAGGATTTCCCCAATGAATATGCATGAGATCTATGTGCATGCACTGCTTTCAATGTATATTCATTGGGGAAATCCTGAAAACCCGACTAGATTGCGGACCTCAAGGAGGGACTTTGAGATCTCTGGTCTAGAATGAGTCTAGAGTAAGGTCTAGAATGGGTCTCTAATCGTCAAAGTCTTTCGCTGGCACGATAAAATATATGGAGTATCTGCTGGAGCTCGAGTATTCAGGCGGTACATGCTCTATGACCTGAATATATAACAGCCCCTGGCTCAGCACTGACATTCTCAGACGTTTTTATGAATTTGTACATATTTTGAATTGGCAGAATGTTTTCAGCAATGGACCCCTGCTAAAGGCATTTACACATGCCAAAACACAGACTGTGAAGGGTTCCACATTTACATTCATCTAATGGAGTCCATTTTACTACCACACCACTTGTCAGCTGAGCTGATGAGGATAATTGTATTATGCAGAATATAAGGGGGGGGGGCATAACCAATATGTATTAGATACACTTTTAGTTAAGAATTTAAGACACTAATGTAGCTGAATAAAATAATAGAAATCTTTCACACACAGCAAAGTATAAACAGCAGAATTTGCAGAGTACATATTTTTCCTTCATAGAACAAAATATTTTGGTTTAATGTCTGGAACAAGATGCTGGGGCCATAGCAATGGTTCCATGAGGATGAGCTAAAAGTCACACTAACATATCTGTTTATAGAAACATATTTTTCTTCCATTTAGATAGTTAGGGCTATATCTCCTCTGAGATATTTGCAACAGAAGAGAACATGTCTGAGATCAGCATGACCTCAGTAAGCATGTTCTCCACTTCCTACTATTGCTGACAGAGATGACAAATAGCATTGATGAGTCACTGTTAAGGAAATTACTAACAAAGTAAAATTAATAGCAAACCATGTGCTTTAAATGGAAACCAATAGAATTTGTAGATGGATTGTAACTGACGATGTACCAACTACTTATGTTTAATAATGAATTAATTCCTTTCATTATTTCTAATAAAATAACCAGTCACAGGTAATATAATGAGCCTTTTGACTGTGAGCCTTACTAACATCAGTAAGCAGTCAAATTCTCCTCAAAGCTTTGACTAAACTAACCACAATTTTGTGAGAGATTTCTTTATTTGATCTCCCCTGAGACAGAATTAAGAACTGAGGAGTATATGGAAGATTGGGGGGGGGGGGCATATATGTAGCCCACATACTATTTTCAACCAAACAGATTTTGGTGTCGTCATTTTCTGCTACTATTGTTAACTTTTGCTTTTACTCTTTTCTATCCTATTTTTAAATGGAGTTCCTTTCTTGATGAATATGTGTTATATATTGTACACTGCTTAGATCCTTTTTTTAGGCTGTTATGCGGTATAGAAAGTTTTTAATAAACAAACAAACATCAAAGTGGAATTATTTTACGTATAGATGATTGTTTATAATCTCCACATGGACTGGCACACATTTGTGACTACTTGCTGCTAAGATTGCACTTTTGCCAGCTGCAACTGTTTTTTAAATTAACTTTTATTTATTTTTTTTGTTTTTATGTGATTAGTAAACCTGGGAGTTTCCAGCTCATCAACTCCACTTTGCCTGTGGTTGTCTGCCGGTATTGATTTGTGGTTTCTCCTGAATATCTAAATCTTCTCATAGTGACCTGTATCTTGGCTGCCTTTTCTAGGCACCTCTAAAAGTCACCCGAGAACCACATCCACTCGGTGGTCCTGCATATCCTTGAGCACCATACCGCCTTTGCTCAGAAGGGAGATGTGCTTAGTAACCTGTGCAACCAAGGAATCCACTTTAGACTGATTAAAAAGTTGCTGACTCCTGTGCCATAGGATACAGCCACGACATGGCTCTCGCTACTTTGAGAGACCCTTCCAGATAATCCCACTGCTCCAAAATCAAGATATTACTATCCAATTGTGAGGGAAATGCTGCAGACTGAACTCTCACACCACACATAAGGGAGGAGGAGCTGGATTTGTGTCTAAATTCAGCTCATGCAGAGACTCCAAAATGAGATCTGGCAAGACAGTGAAGTTAAAGGATCCGGGTTGTCCCCCAGGTTGTAAAGCCAAAATAGAATCTAAAGCACTAGCCTACGTGTCTGGGTCCCCTGCCACGGGAGGTGCATCCATGGACAGTAAGTGTGAAAGAGAAGTCCCTTGGGAGGCTATGCCTTGATGAGACAAGTCTGATGCGTAGCAGGACTCCGTAGGAGGCGCACGGCTCTCCTGAAAAGCTTTCCACAATAAATTAATAAATTCTGAGGAGAAAGATGTACCAGGGTGCGAGGAGTCACCCTGTGATGACTCTACTTTGCGTTTCTTAGGCTATGGGGTGTCCATATCCTTTCACGCAGAATGGTCATTATTTCCAAGTCCCCAAAACAGAAAAGGCTGCACCAGTGGGCTAGCTGCCTTTTTTGTAAGCTGAGAACACAGAGGAGAGGTTAATCTGGCCATTCCGCCTTTCTGGTCTATGCAGCATAGCACGTGGCGCAAGGACGCTCCTGAGGCACAGAATTTGCATAATCATGGCATGAATATGTGATAAAAGAGACCAAGGACTCCATCCCAACCAGTTTTGAGGCAAAAAATTAAGTTTTGGACGTGCAAGGAACTTTTGAAAAAAGGATTGCTAAATATGTAAAATGGCCGCTGTGAAGATTTTCATACCTAAAATCACAAAAAAATCTGACTAAAGTAAAAAAAATTGGCTAATTTAAGATTTTTCAGGAGGGGGAACATAGGGTAACATGAGGAAACCTCAAAAACCTTATTTTCAGACCCTCCCCCGATTCACCTCATAGGCTGTAATAGACTTACTCACTATGATCTGTGCTGGCAATGTACTGCAGTCTGCCTCAGCTCTTTACAGTAGCTGGAAAGGAGAAGAATCACTGCCTCATGCTGAAATTGCTTATTCCAAGCTGATCTTCAAGCTGCCAGCTAGACATGACGTCTGACTGCACCCCCAACTCTGCGGTCCGACAAATGCACTACCAGAAGGGGGAGGCAAAAAACACAGCCGGTATGCTGTGAGACACTGCTGAGCCTCCTACAGATGACTACATAGGATACCCCTGCTAAGCAGTAGATGAGGGATGGTAAGCGAGGTGTGACCGAGCGTAGCCAAGCTGGGCTCAGCAAGTGGCCTTACCCAGAGCACATAAACCTCAGCCGAGCGGTTATGCGAGGTTCTCATGATAGCTTAGTACTGGAATAATGAAAAAACAACCAGTTCAAAGTCAGGAGGTGCAATTTTTCTGGAATACTTTAATTGAATAAAAATCAAAACAAAATCTTCAAATCGGCTTACTTCAGGTTTGTATCACCTGGTATCCTGGCAGCATTTATAACACAAACAATTGTCAGCTCCCATCCTAATATCTCAAAAGAGCAAAGAAAAAAACTTGTTCCTAATGTAAAGCTTTCTTCAAACACAAAACTTCCAGCCTTCTCTTAGGGTAGTACACATTCCATGTTTTCCTCCCAGCTTCCCAAACAGGAAAAAGATTAGCTTATTTCCATACTTTCAATAATAGGCTGCTCTGTTTCCTTTATCTCCTTATCATATGCAAAGTCTTCATCAGCCAACTCAATAATAATAATAATAATAACTTTATTCTTCTATACCGCCACAATCTTGCGACTTCTAGGCGGTTTACAATCAAGAGTGATGGACATTCAGCGAAATACAATAAGTAGATATTCAGAGGAAATACAGAGATCAGAGACCTCAGGAGGCAATAGTATAGAAATACAATTTGCTGAGCGAAAATGTAATATGTACATTTTAGTAGGTAATGTCCGACAGGACCTGTTGGGGATAAATAGCAACGTAAAGTTATGATAAGATGAAGATAACAGATTATATTTATAACAGTGCTGTAAGTTCAGGTGGAATAGGGAGGGGGGAGGGAGAGCGGGTCAATTGTTTAGGTATTTCTGGAACAGGTATGTTTTTAGGCGTTTCCTGAATTCCCCGTATGTAGTGGGTGAAAGCAGTTAGTCTAGGTTTTTGCCCCAAAGGACTGCTTGGTGAGAGAGAAGGTGTTCGTGGTGTTTTTTCATTTTGCAGCCTCTAACTAGAGGGGAAATGAGTTTTGGGTGTGTATTTCTCTTGAGTTTGTTATTAGAAAATGCGAAAAGGTCCGTTATGTACTTGGGGGTCAGGCCGTATAGTACTTTGAAGCAGAGGCAGGCAAATTTAAACCTTACTCGGGCTTCCGTTGGTAGCCAGTGCAGCTGCCGATAGTAGGGTGTCACGTGGTCGTATTTCTTCAGCCCGAAGATAAGTCTGACCGCAGCATTTTGCATTATTTGGAGACGTCTCATATTCTTTTGTGAGATTGCTAGATAGGCGATGTTGCAGTAGTCAAGCTGACTCAGTATGAGGGATTGCACTAGGATTCTGAATGTTGATGTATCGAAGTATGATTTAATGGTTCTGAGTTTCCAGAGAGTAAGGAAACCTTTTCTGAATAGGGAATCCACTTGTTCCTTCATAGTTAGGCATTGGTCTAGAATAACACCTAGTATTTTCATGGTGGGCTGAATAGGGTAGTTGAGTTTATTGATGCATAGTGGGGTTTTATTGTCAAGCGGGTGAGGGGAGGCAACAAAGAATTTTGTTTTTTCTGGGTTGAGCTTGAGCTTGAAATCTGTCATCCATTGTTCCATCTCATTTATGGCATTGGATACCTTGGGAATGGTTTCCGAGATGAAGTTGGTGAATGGGATGATGATCGTAAAGTTATCTGTGTAGCTGAATAGTTTTATTCCTAGTTGGGTTAGTTTCACACCTAATGAGGACATGTAGATATTGAAAAGCAGTGGGGAAAGCGGTGACCCTTGTGGCACTCCGGATGAGTTGCTCCAGATTTCAGAGTGTTCGTTGTTAAAGCGTACCTGGTAAGAACGGGATGTGAGGAAGCCACAAAACCAGTTTAGTACCTCAGCTCTGATACTAATGGCGTCTAAGCATTGCATCATTTTCTCATGGTCTACCAAGTCGAATGCAGAGCTCATGTCGAATTGCATGATCAGTGCGTTGAGGCCCTTACTAAATAATAGGCGCAGATAGTCTAGGATGGCAGCGATTACTGTCTCCGTACTGAATAGGGTTCTAAAGCCGGATTGAGTTTCATGCAGGAGAGAGAATTGATTAAGGTAGTCCATTAGTTGGGTGTGTACTAGTCCTTCCATGATTTTTACAATGAATGGGATAGATGCTATTGGTCTGTAGTTTGTTATTAGCGCTGAGGATTCTTTCCTATTTTTTGGGATGGGGGTTATTATTATGTGGCCGTTGTTAGTGAGGAAAGTCCCATTTTTTAGGTTGTGGGTTAGGTAGTGTAATAGTGATATTTCGAATTCTGGTGGTGCCGCTTTCATAATCTCCGGAGGGCACGTATCTAGGATGCAGTGAGATTTAGAGTATTTGTTGTAGAGTTTGGTGTAGGTATTCCATTCTGGATCTAGAAAGGAACTCCAGATCATGTCTGTAGGTATTTCATTGTCATGTGAGTTAGCTATTTGGTAGTTGCTAGGGATGATTGTTACATCGTTATTGCTTATACAGTTATTTTTTAGGTTTTTAATTTTGGAATCAAAATATAGAGCTAGGTCCTTCGCGGTGGGTAACTTCGTGTTGTGCTCAGTTGTGGTGTAGCGGGTGGTGTCAAATAGGTTTGTGACTATGTTGAATAACTCTTTTGTATTGATTCCTTGTGAAGCTTTGCATGATAAGTTAATTTTGGTGGAATAGAATGCTTTGCGTTTGTCTTTTATCCGTTGTTTGTAGGTTTTTATGTAGGCTCTCCATTTGTTGCGGTCTGTCAGTTCTCCTATTTTATTCCAAATCCTTTCTAGTCGCCTAGCTGTTTGTTTCGTTTTTAATAGTTCGGTGTCGAACCATTTGTTGTATTTGTTTGCGTTGCTTTTGCTTTTATGTATGGGGGCGATTTTATCTAGGATGGAAGTACTGGTTGTATTCCAATGGTCCCAGAAGTCTATTCCTTCCTCTATTACTGTATGCAGTTTGTATTCTGACCAGTATTCTTCTGGATTAATATAACCTCTTGATTGATGTTCTTTTTTTATCATCAGACGTGTTTTAGATTTTCGGTGTGACCAGATCAGCTTAAAATAATAGGTGAAGTGGTGATGTCGTGATACCAGGTGCCTTCAGTCAGAGAGATGATTGGGTCAAGGTTTTCCTTTGTGGACATGGCAACTAGGTCTAAATGTTCTTACTATGGTAAGAAGCTGCTTTTACAGACTCAGAACGATCAGATCTCTGGCAGAAATCTTGGAACCACCATCAATAAATATTTTAATTCATTCGTGAGTTTGTGTGGGTACAGGGATGTTGTAGTTGAGTAGAGTTAGGAAGTTTTTAAGCTCTATTGCGTCTGTGTTGTTCTCTTCGTCTAGGTGTAAACTCAATGTCCTGCCCAAACCCAGTCTCACCACTCTGTGACTTCTATATCACCCACCTCTGCATGGTCTGGTAGCCAGGAGGTAGACTGTGGCTTCCAGATTCCCTGGGCTGGCAATCTGTGACTTGCAACTGGCTGACTGCTCTGGCTTGCTGGGTTGGGAGCCTATGTGTACTCTGAGGCTGGTGCTCCAACTGCGTCTAGAGCTGGCTCTCCTGCTTTGAGAAAACTACTCCCTTTTCTCTCACTGCAGGAAGCTGATTAATCCTCCCTGCAGGTGTGTTGGTGGTAGCCTGCTCTCACAGAGCTCCTCACCTGGCCTAAACCAATTTGAGACTGATTGGAAGTGGCTTGTATTCCAGCCTTGTTCTTCCCTTTCCCTGGCTCTATGCCTGCTGGGAGATGTAGTCCTATCCCTTCATGTGCAGCCTTCCCCCTTTCCATCCTTTCTATTCACGTGCAGCAATCCCCCCCTTCTCATCCCTTCATGTACAGCCTTTTCCCTCCATTCCCCTCACTTGCATCAATCCCCCTATCTCTTTTCTTCATGTGTAGCCTTCCTCCTTCCCAACCTTTCCTTTCTCATGCAACAATCTCCCTTCCTAATCCTTCCCCCTTTCCATTCTTTCCCTTCAGGTACAGCATGTCCACCCTTTTTCTTTCCTGTGTGTTTTCCTCTCTTTTCTTCTCCTGTTCTCTGGGTACTGTTGTTCTTCCTTCCCATTCCCATTCCATCTCATGGCTCTCTACATGCATTCTTCTTCCTCACTCCTTGGATCCACTTTCTCTCCCGCGAGTCCCTTCAGTTCCGAGTTAAAAAACCCAAGATGGCTGCCAGCAGCAGTTAAATCAGTCTTTTCTGTAGCCACCCTGAGACTTTCCTTCTACCATGTTCTGCCCACACAGAAAAGGAAATTGCGACAGAGGAAGGCTTGATCTAATTGGTGCTGGTAACCACAACAAGTTTTTAAACTTGTGCCTAAGGGAAGAGAGACTAGGTCTGAAGGATGGGGAGGAGGAAAGCAGGGACGGGCACTGATTTTAATTCTGGTGGCAAGGAAAATTTTGGGGATGGCAGTTGCTACCCCGTAGCAATGCCTCTGCTCACCTCCATATTTGCTCTAATCTATTATTTTAATTTTACAATTTTTTTCTTTGCTGCTTTTCACAACATGAAAGCATCACTCACCTGGCCGTGCTGCTGTACTGCTTGGGTTTTGTGAAGTCAGTTTGACTTGCTGGATGGCAGTGGGAAGAGCAGTTACCTGTGCTGGCAAAAGGGGGCGCTTAAGAGTTAATACTTGTCCTTGTGGGGTCATTACCAGGCTGGCAGTTGTTAGAGCGACAGAGGATGTTGTAGTTTCTTCTGTAAAAATAGAAAGAGTAAAATTTTATTGTGCAGATGAAAAAAGGTTATGATATTTAGCACAATTATTATTATATGTAGTCTTATATAAATTGGAGTTCTAGGCGGGTTACAGATATTTTCCACATTACATAGAACTTACAGTATACAGTCATGTGAAAAAATTAGGACACCACATAAAATATTCAGTTCTTTCTTAAGAAATGTTCACATATCAATGTCAAATCTTTTTTTATTTATCTCTGGAAAAGAAAGTGATGTAATTGCAGGTAAGCAACAAAACTTTTCCTTGATTTACTCATGAAACAAAAGATATCCACAAAAATGTGTATTCTAACTGAGGAATAAATTAGGACACCCCATACCAGGGGTGGGCGACGAGGACCGCAATCCAGTGGGTATTTAGGAGTTCCCCAATGAATATACATGAGATCCATTTGCATACAATGGAGGCAGTGCATGCAAATAGATCTCATGCAAATTCATTGAGGAAATCCTGAAAACCTGACTGGATTGCGGCCCTTGTTGCCCACCCTTGCCCTACACCCTAATAACTAGTGTTACCCCCTTTGGCTGAAATAACTGCAGGGAGATACTTCTTGTAGCTATCTACCACTCTGACATCGGTCTGAGGAAAGTTTAGCCCACTCAATGCAGAATTCTTTCAGCTGTGAGATGACTGAGGGGTTTCTTAGATATACAGTCCGTTTCAAATCACCCCACAGCATCTCAATGGGATTAAGATCAGGGCTTTGACTCGGCCACTCCAGGACTCTCCATTTCTTAGTTTTCAGCCAGTCCTTGGTGGATTTACTGGTATGTTTTGGGTCACTGTCGTGTTGCAGGATCCAGTTGCACTTCAGCTTTAATTTTCTTACAGATGGCCTCCCATGTTCCTCAAACACCCTCTGATACATGGTAGAATTTATGGTGGATTCTATGATGGTGAGCTGGCCAAGTCCTGCTGCAAAGCATCCCCAAACCATGACACTACCACCTCCATGCTTTCCTGGAATGCTGTATTTGGTGTATGCAAAACATTTCCTCTTTTCTGGTGTCCAAATAATTCAATTTTAGACTCATCTGTCCATAAAATACTATTCCAGAAGTCCTGATGTTTGTCTATGTTCTCTCTGGCAAACTTCAGTATGGCCTTGATGTTTCTCTTAGATAGCAAAGGTTTCCTCCTTGCACACCTCCCATGCAAATTAAATTTGTGCGGTCTCTTTCTGATTGTAGAGGCATGCACTTTCACATCAACAGTAGCAAGAGACTGCTGTAAGTCCCATGATAACATTTTAGGGTTTGGGGAGACTTCTTTTAGCAGATGAGATCTAACACTTTCCCAATATTATTGCCAGGGTGCCGTCCCGAAATGAACCCGCATTGATCACAATGAATTAAGTCCGGCATAAAACATTGTAAGCGGATTTCTAAAATATGAGCAAATAATTTGTAATCCACCCCCAACAGAGGATTGAACGACATGAACAGCAAGTCAGGGGATATTTCCCAGGTTTAAGGAGAAGCGACACCGCCGCTTGACGAAAAGAATAGGGTAAATGCTCCTCATTCAAAACGGAATTAAACAGATGGGTGAGCAGATCTACAATACGAGTCCCTATATTTTTATAAAACAAAGACGAAAATCTGTCGAGACCAGAGGCCTTATTGGCTGACAGATGTCGAATGGCCTCCAAGAGCCAGGCCACATCTATCTCCGCCAACCGAGGTAAGTATATCCCCAGCGCCGAAGTTTCAGGTGTATATAAATCACGATAAAACCCCCAAAAGACCCGGTGAATGGCCGCCTCATCCGAATGAAGCTGTCCAGCATCATCCCGAATGCTAGAGATAAGATTATGAGCCTGGGACTGCTGAACCTGTGAGGCCAACAAGCGACCTGCCCAGCCCCCCCTCACTCAAAACACTTCTGTCGCTGCCGTTGAAGTGCCCACGCCATGCCTTCTAAATCAAGCTCCTGAATGTCCCTCCGACATGCCACTAAGGCCGCGTTACCCTCTGCAGTGGGATGCTACTTATTGTGACTCTCCAGCCGAGAGAGGCATGCCAATAACTACAGTCGAGGGGCAACCCGACATTTATTATGATACACTCCCCTAGAAATGCAACAAACCCGCAAAGTCACTTTAAAACTTTTCTAGAGAACACTAGCGCTAACCTAGTCAGTGCCATTCAAAGCAAAGAAATCCTGAACATCACCCTCCAACAGGGACAAAGTAGCGGGATCACGTAACAAAAAATCATTCAGGCACCAACTATAGCACCCCAACCTGTCAGGACTGAGACACAACTCCAGCGATGGTGGGACATGATCAGACCACATCCGGAGTTCTATAGTAGAACCTCCGAGTTTGCAACAAAGTAACAGGGGAAGTCAACCACAAATCAAATCTGGTATAGGAATTGTGCAAAGGTGAGTAAAACACAGTTACTTACCGTAACAGTTGTTATCCAGGGACAGCAGGCAGCTATTCTCACATGTGGGTGACATCATCCACGGAGCCCCGATGCGGATAGCCTCGCAAGCATACTTGCTTGTAGAAAACTTTAGAAGTTTTGAGTCAGCCGCACCATGCATGCGCGAGTGCCTTCCCGCCCAGCACAGGGAAAGTCTCCTCAGTTCAGATAGCTAGCAGAGAAGCCAACCAGGGGAGCTGGGTGGGTTGTAAGAATAGCTGCCTGCTGTCCCTGGATAACAACTGTTACGGTAAGTAACTGTGCTTTATCCCAGGACAAGCGGGCAGCCTATTCTCACATGTGGGTGACCTCCAAGCTAACCAGAATGGGATGGTGGGAGCGTTGGCAACTTAGGAGAATAAATTTTGTAATACTTTCTGGCCAAAATGGCCATCCCATCTGGAGAAAACATCCAGACAATAATGAGAGGTGAAAGTATGAACTGAGGACTAGGTGGCAGCTTTGCAAATTTCCTCTATAGGAGTGGAACTGAGGAAAGCTACTGAAACCACCATGGCTCTGACTTTATGGGCTGTGACTCGACTCTGTAGATGTAGTCCAGTCTGGGCATAGCAGAAAAAGATACAAGCAGCCATCAGTTGGAGAGGATACACTTAGAGATTGGATAAATTCCTGAAGGATACGGGGATTGAGGGATATAGATAGAGGTAAAGATAGGCTATGAAAGGGTATAGATATAAGGAAAAGGGGGATTAAAGGGTTTAGACAAGGATCACCTTACAGGTCATGGACCTGATGGGCCGCCGTGGGAGACAAACTGCTGGGCGCTATGGACCTCTGGTCTGACCCAGCGGAGGCAACTTCTTATGTTCTTATGTCCCAACTTGTTTGGATTGAAGGAGACAAAAAGTTGAGGAGTTCTGTGTGGTTTGGTGCGTTCCAAGTAGAAGGCCAAAGCTGATTCTCCAGGATTAGAATGAGGTCTTGGAAAAAACACTGAAAGTACAATAGATTGATTGAGATGAAATTCTGAAACCACTTTAGGTAGGAATTTAGGATGAGTACGGAGGGCCTCCTTGTCATGATGGAACATAGTGAAAGGTGGATCAGCAACTAAAGCTTGCAGCTCACTGACTCTTTGAGCAGATGTGAGGGCAATGAGAAACACCACTTTTGAAGTGAGATACTTCAGATGAGCCGTAGACATTGGTTCACATGGAGGCTTCATCAGTTGAGCCAGAACAACATTGAAGTCCCAAACCACCGGAGGTGGTTTGAGAGGAGGTTTGACATTGAAGAGTCCTTTCATGAATCTGGAAACCAACGGATGAGCAGAGAGGGGTTTCTCTTCAATAGGCTGATGGAAAGCAGCAATTGCACTGAGACAGACTCGGATCGATGTGGATAAGTGCAAAAGATAATCCAGCTCAGAAGATAAGGAGGAATGTTGAGGCTCCTTATTGCGAGAAATGCACCATGTAGAAAATCTAGTCCATTTTTGGTGGTAACATTGTCTAGTGGTAGCCTTCCTAGAAGCTTAAGAACATAAGAACATAAGAAATGCCTGCACCGGATCAGACCTGGGGTCCATCCAGTCCGGTGATCCGCACATGTTGAGGCTCAGCCAGGCATACCCTGACGCATACATTAGTCACTCGTATCCCTCAATGTGTCCTGCAAGAAGATGTGCGTCCAATTTTCCCTTAAATCCTAGAATGGTAGTTTCCTCCACCATCTCTTTCGGGAGAGAGTTCCAGGCGTTCACCACTCGCTGTGTGAAGCAGAACTTTCTGACATTTGTCCTGGCCGTGTCCCCTCTCAGCTTCAGGCCATGACCTCTGGTCCGAGTCTGGGTCACATTCGCCAATGTGAATAAGGCTATTTCTTGCTCTCCATCCTTTCCCCCTGCTGGTGAGTGAGCTTGCTCCATTTTGTCGATTCCTTTTAGCAATTTAAAAGTCTCTATCAGATCCCCTCTCAGTCTTCTCTTCCCAAGGGTGAATAATCCCAGTTTTCTGAGGCGATCCTTGTAGCTCAAGTTCTCCATACCTTCTACTAGCTTCGTCGCTCGCCTCTGCACCTTCTCCAGCAGTGTTATATCCTTCTTCAGGTATGGAGTCCAGTGTTGGACACAGTATTCCAAGTGTGGTCTGACCATTGCTCTATAAAGCGGCATTATGACCTCCCTTGATCTACTCGTGATTCCCTTCTTTATCATGCCTAACATCCTGTTAGCTTTCTTTGCCGCCGCTGCGCATTGAGCCGACGGCTTTAGGGTCCTGTCTATCAGTACCCCTAAGTCTTTTTCTTGTTCGCTCTTCCCCAATGTTATACCTAACAGTTTATACTCATGCTCCTTGTTTTTTCTGCCCAGGTGCATCACTTTGCATTTTTCCACATTAAAACTCATCTGCCAATTTTCTGCCCATCTCTCAAGTTGCTTTAAATCTCTCTGAAGTTCCTCGCTGTCTTTTTGTGACCTGATTGTCCGGCATAGCTTTGTGTCATCTGCAAACTTGACAATAACACTGGTTGTTTCTTCTTCCAAGTCATTTACGAAGATATTGAATAAGATAGGCCCAAGAACCGAGCCCTGAGGCACACCGCTAGTTACTTTTTTCCAGTCTGAGTACTTCCCATTTATGCCCACTCTCTGTCTTCTGTTTTCCAGCCATTTTCCTATCCATCTTAGTACATCCCCTTCTATTCCATGACTTTGTAGTTTTTTGAGAAGTCTTGCATGAGGTACTTTGTCGAACGCTTTCTGGAAGTCCAAGTATATTACGTCTACCGGTTCTCCGCTATCGACTTGTTTGTTCACTTCCTCAAAAAATTGAAGTAAGTTGGTCAAGCACAACTTTCCTTTCCTGAAGCCATGCTGACTACCTTTCAGCGGGTCATGGTTATCTAGATGCTGTACTATGCTGTCTTTAATCAAAGCCTCAACCATTTTCCCAGGGACTGATGTGAGACTCACAGGTCTATAGTTTCCTGGTTCTCCCCTTGATCCTTTTTTGAAGATTGGGATGACGTTCGCTATCTTCCAGTCTTCTGGTATCCGTCCGGTTCTAATTGACATGTTAGCGAGGGATTGCAGTAGTTCTCCGATTTCCACCTTTAGTTCCTTTAATACTCTCGGGTGAATTCCATCTGGGCCAGGGGATTTGTCACTTTTTAGTTTGTCAATCTGATAGTATATCTGGTCCAGATCCACCTTCACTGTGGTGAGGCTCTCCTCTATTTCTCCCTTGAAAACTTTCACTGTTTCGGGTATTGAAGTGGCATCTTCCTTGGTAAAGACAGAAGCAAAGAAGGAATTTAATCTGTCTGCAATCTGTTTGTCTTCTTTGATGTATCCTTTTCTTCCTTGGTCGTCGAGAGGGCCTACTGTCTCCTTTGCAGGTTTTTTCCCCTTAACATATCTAAAAAAGGGTTTGAAGTTTTTGGCCTCTTGGGCTATCTTTTCCTCATAGGCCCTTTTGGCTTCTCTCACCGCCTTGTGGCACTTCTTCTGGTCATCTTTGTGACTGTTCCAAGCCTCGGTTGTATTCTCGCGTTTCCATTTTTTAAAAGAGTCCTTCTTTTCCCTAACTGCATCCTTCACCTCTTTGGTAAGCCAAGCTGGTTCTCTTTTGGCTTTAGTTTTCCTTCCTTTGGTTATCTGCGGAATGTATAGATTCTGTGCTTCGGTGATAGTATTTTTTAGTAGGGACCATGCTTGCTCTACCGTTTCGATTTCAGCTATCCTTTTTTTGATCCGTTTTCTTACCATGGCTCTCATGTTGTCATATCTTCCTTTTTTAAAGTTAAAGGTTGTGGTTAGGGTCTTGGTTCGCTTCCCCTTTCCGATGTCAAGTTTAAAGTAGATCATACTGTGATCGCTCGTCCCCAGCGGGACCGTGACTTCTACTTCTTTTGTTTGCCCAGTTATGCCATTTAGGACCAAGCTTCTAAAATGTCTTGTACAGGTTGAGAAAATCGAAGAGAAGTTATGTTGAAAGGTACCAAGCTGTCAGGTGCAGAGACTGCAGGTTAGGATGAAGTAGAGACATTTGACTTGTAAGCAGAGACGGAAAAAGTGGTAGAAGGTATGGCTCCCTGCTGCTGAGTTGAAGTAGAAGGGAGTACCAAGATTGTCTTGGCCACCGAGGAGCAATCAGAATCATGGTGGCATGATCGTTCTTCAACTTGACAAGAGTCTTGAGAATGAGAGGGAATGGAGGGAATGTATACAGGAAGAGATTTGCCATTCCAGTAGAAAAGCATCCGCCTCGAGGCGATGAGGAGAATATATCCTGGAGGAGAACTGAGGCAGTTTGTGGTTGTGGGGAGATGCAAAGAGAAGTTCCCCACTGTGAAAAACTGTGAAGAGGTGAGGAATTCAGTGTCCATTCGTGAGGTTGCAGAAGACTACTCAATTTGTCCGCCAAACAATTTTTTGCCCTTGGATGTAGACAGCTTTCAGGAAGGTGTTGTGGAGGATTGCTCAGTCCCAAACCTTCAGAGCTTCTTGACAAAGGGAGGGAGAACCCGTTCCTCCCTGTTTGTTGACATAGTACATGGCAACTTGGTTGTCCATCCGAATGAGGACTACCAGGTTGTGAAGAAGAAGTTGAAAAGCTTTGAGAGCACTGAAGATCGCTCTGAGTTCCAACAGATTGACACTGACGATCCATGCTGGACCTTTAGTACAGAGACCATCGAGATGAGCTCCCCAAGCGTAGGTCAAGGAATCTTTCGTAAGAGCCTTACAATGAGTGGGCGTTTGAAACAGCAAGCCTCTGGAGAGATTGGAAGAGAGCATCCACCAGCAGACAGACTGTCTCAACGAAGAAGTGACTGTAATGTGTTGAGAGAGTGGTTCGCAAGCCTGCGTCCACTGAGATGCCAGGGTCCACTGAAGAATTCTGAGGTGAAGTCTGGCAAAAGGAGTCACGTGCACTGTGGAGGCCATGTGACCTAGGAGGACCATCATGTGTCTTGCTGAGATTGAAGAGCGGGAAGACACTGCATGACAGAGTTGAAGAAGTGCATCCAGACGTTATTGAGGAAGGAATGCTCTGAGTTGGATAGTGTCCAGAACAGCTTTGTAAGAACCACATAGCTCGATCATGTAACACCTTCCTACCGACTTCTACATTGGCTACCGATGGAGGCACGCGTGAAGTTTAAGTTTGGATGCTTTTGCTTTAAGGCACTATTCAGTTTAGCCCCTAAATATATAACTGACCTCTTCTCTTTCTCAAACAACAGACATAAGAGAAGCTCACACTTGAATTTTGTTTCCCCACCGGTTAGAGGATGTAAATTTAAAAAACACCATTAACATCTTCTCTCACATCAAGCGGCAAAGATCTGGAATATAGAATGACACGGTGGTTGTTACCCGCGGCTAGCCGCGAGTAACCCGCTGAAATGGGGAAAGAAAAATAGTAGTTGCTGTGGGGACGGGGACAAGGCCATTCATCGCCCCGTGGAGCGATGAATGGTCTTGTCTCCGCAGTAAGGCATCAAGGATTGCGCGGTCTAGCAGCCCCCACCTGCCCGATCGCAGTGTTTAGCCAGCTCCCTCCTTCCACCTCACCTTATATGCTGTTTGCCGGCTTTCTTTTTCCTGAGCGTTCAAAAAGACGCGCACGCGAGGCTGCGCGAGTTGATCAATCTTCTCCTTTGAAAAACCGAAAACAAGAAGTTGCAGGAGAGGAGAAGATTGATCAACTTGCGCATGCGCGGCTTTTTGAATGCGTGCGGCTCAGGAAAAAGAAAGCCGGCAAAGTCGGCATATAAGGTGAGGTGGAGGGAGGGAGCTGGCTAAACGCTGCGATCGGGCGGGTAGGGGCTGCTGGACCGCTGTTCCCAGCTCACACTAGGAAGGAGGGAGTGAAAGGGAAAAAGATTCTGGGCCAAGGAGATGAAGAGGGAAAGAAAGAAACCCACAGCAGGAAAGAAAGGGGAGGACCGGCAGGTGAGCCAGATGTTGGAAGCAGGGGGCGGGGAAAGAAAGAGGGAAAGAAGCTAGATGGGGTTGAAAAGAAGAGACACACTGGTATGAAAGAGGAAGATAGGGGAAATCTGGACACAGGAAGGTAACAGAAAGAGGGGAAATTATGTGCATGGGATATAGGGACAGAGACATAAAGGGGACATGCCATGGGGATGGTATATGGACATGGGGGGAGGGGGGCAATGCCAGATACATAGGGGAGATATTAGAAATGGGGAAAATAGGAACACAAAAGCGAGATGGTTTGTGGGGATGGGACAGGGATGAGCTCGCAGGCTCCAGCGGCTTGCACAAATTACATTCTAACGTGCCATGAAAATAAGAGGGAGGAAGGTAGATAGATAAGTCACGCGAGAGAAGCTGAAGGGTGGTAGAAAGGAGCAGATGGTGAAGGAGGGAGGGAAGGGTGGTGGTAGAAAGGAATAGAACAGACATTGAAAGAGGGTAGAGAGGAAGACTCTGAAGGGAAATGTGGAAGACAGAGTGGGGAGAAGATGCTGGAAGGGAAGAAGACAGATGCTAGACTATGGGGGAGCGGAGGGAAGAAGATGGGTGCTAGACCAATTGGGGGGGGGGGTGAAGGGAGAGGCACAGTGACAGCAAATGGAAGACGCAGAGAGAAGACACACAGTGGATGGAAGGAATTGAATGAGAAGATGTGGAAAGCAGAAACCAGACAACAAAGGTAGAAAAAAAAATTATATTTATTTTTTGCTTTAGGATAAAGTACTATATCAGTTGTGTTGATAAAAATTTATAAACAAAGCCCTGCCAGCTGAAAATCTCTTTCTCTAGTTCAGCAGCCAGAACTTTATAAGAAAGGAATTTATAAAAAAGAAATAAACTAAATATTGCAGTACTAAGGCTTATATGGATGCTGCGGGGATGGTGACGGGGCGGTGAATGGGATGGCAGTGACGGTGACGGGGCGGTGAAGGGGATGGCAGTGACGGTGATGGGGCGGTGAAGGGAATGGTGGGGCCGGGGACGGTGGGCCGGGGACGGGGCGGTGATGGGGACATATTTTTTTCCCCATGTCATTCTCTAATCTGGAACAATTGCTCACGCCTACTACTTATGGGGAATTTAGGAAACGCCTAAAAACTTATGTTCCTGAAGTATTTAGGCAACTAACATGTACAATCCTACTCCACAATAAATGATCTCTAGCGCTGTTAATAACTTGCTTCTAACCTTGTTAATTCTACTTAATTTGTAACATCTTTTAACCATTGTAAACCACATAGAACTTGACGGTCCTGCGGTATATAAACTGTTATTATTATTACAATAACCCCCTGAGATGTTGAATCTTTGATGAGCCAGTCGTCTAGGTAGGGAAACACCTGAAGACCATGGTTTCTTAGAGCCGCCATCTTTGTTAATCTCCTCCTCCTCTGGGATCAAACTGGCAAATTTGTTTAGTGAATCGTATCCCTGCCTACTTTGTATGCAATTCCCTTCATGTGCATGTGTGGATCGGAATCGGATCGCAAAACAGGTTAGTGAATACTGCAGGAGGGAAATCGGGTCGCAAAGGGCTTGCAAACCGATCGGTACATGATCTGGGGGTTTGGCTGGGGATTGTTTGCTTTGAGTAGATGAGTGTGTGTATTTGGATGGTCTTTGCTGGGTAGGCAATTTTGATTTGGAATTTAATGGTTTTTATCTTACAAAGTTCGTGGCTTGAACACTCCACAAAAGCGGAGTTTACTGTTTAAAGAGTTGGGTCGTTTGAAAATGGCAGTGGGGTTTATTCAAGAAACACATTTTCAATCTAAATTTGAGAAGCTGCTTTCACATCCATGCTACCCTCTAATAGGGTTCATAAGAAGACGCAGGGGGTGGGCATTCTCATTCATAAAAATATCCAATTTACTTTGACAGAGGTAATCAGAGACTCAGAGGGGCGGTGCATTCTTAAGAGGGAGCTGGATGGACAACTGTATAGTTTGTTGAACGTTTATGCGCCTAATGCGGGTCAAGGGGCTTTTTTTCTGCTTTTGGAGCGTATCTTGTTGGATCATGCGGAAGGCACTGTTTTGATTAGGGGAGACTTCAATCTCACTTGCTACCCCCAGGAGGATAACTCTAACTCAGCAATTTGCTACGCTATAAGTGACCGGCGCGCTTTTCTTCATTTCCTTCGCTGGCATGATTTGGTGGATGTCTGGCGCTACCATCATCTGGGTGAACGTGATTATGCCTATTATCCCAGGACAAGCAGGCAGGCTATTCTCACATGGGGTGACGTCATCCACAGAGCCCCGATGCAGACAGCCTCGCAAGCATATTTGCTTATAGAAAACTTTAGAAGTTTTGAGTCAGCTGCTCCGCGCTTGTGTGAGTGCCTTCCAGCCCAGCACAAGGCGAGTCTCCTCAGTTCTCCACGTAGCCGAGAAGTCTGTACTTTGATGTTCTGTGCTAAACTTCATTCGCTTCGTGCCTTCTCTCACCGCGGTTTGTGTTACAACAGAAAATAAAATTTTGGATCAAGAAAAAAAGTATGAGGTATTGTGAGCACAAAATCAGCTCCTAATAAAGAAAAATGGGATTATCAACTTTAAGATGGAACTGCTGGAAAATATAACAAGAAAACAGAATTTAAGACTGATTAATTTTCCTAAATTACCTACAATTTCAGCATTAGACATGTTTAAAAGGTATCTTCTGGAGGTTTTGAAAGTCCCACAAAATTCTTTTCACCCATTTCAAAAATTTACTATATTTCCTTGGGAAAGAAGAAGACTCCCGAAGATCAGCAAGAACCACAATTAGACTTGACAAATATTCTCGAAACATCAGAGTCAGAACAAATTAGTGTGGCAACACTCTTTGTTCAATTGGCACTTCATTCAGATAGAGTGGTTACTAAAAATGTTTTTTAAATATAAAGATGCTACATTTCTAAATCAAAAAATTAGAATGTACCCAGATGTCTCTAGAATAACACAAAGAAAGAGGAAACAATTCTTGCTTTTGAGACCCCAGGTTTTAAAACTGGGGGTAACTTTTATATTAAGATTTAACTTTAAAGGAATTAGGTAGATTTATTGTGGATAATGCAGTGGTGACAATGAGTACCCCTACCAATAGACAAGTGTAACGCTCATATTTGGGAACTCTGGGCCTAATTCAGACGGTTTTCTTTTTTTCCTGGAATGTTTAATTATGAAGTGGTAATAATATCTGACTATTTGTAACTCCTTCTCTATGAACAGTGGACTAATGTACAGTAGAAACATACTATGTTTTCCTTGCATCTTATTAAGAAATTATTGCCAGCAATACTATTATTTTCAATATGATTTATTTTGATCATAAAAAATTGAAATTCAATAAAGAAAAAAAACAAAAACAAACCCCAACAAATTTGCAGATTCGATTGTGCTGGCCGATCAACCCAAAAAGCAACTGCTGAGGACCAGTCGCTGAAGCCCTTTCTGACTGCCTTCTGTCGCCCTGCTCTCAGCCCTGTCAGTCCCAATCTCCTGCTTCCCCAATCTGCCTGCCTGCCCTGATTGTAGCTGCCCTGATCGCCTGCCTGCCCCGATGCTGCCCTGATCGCCTGCCTGCCCCGAGCTGCCCTCATCGCCTGCCTGCCCTGACTCTCCCACCCTTCCCCGCAGTGTAAGCCCGTGATTTTAACCCACAGGCTTTAAGCGGGTTAAAACCATGGGCTGTAAATAAAAGTTTAAAAAATGAAAAAAAAGTGCCAGGCCGGAGGTCCAGCGCATGAGCAGACCATATAAAGATGGTTTGCGCATGTGCAGGATCGCTATAGAGCGATCCATACTGGCAAATGGGGACGTTCCTCCGATCGCCTTCATCTGCATGTTGCAGTTTGGTGAATTTGTCGGACCTGCCTGGATTGGGCCCAAATTGGGCCCGATCGGGCAGGTTAGTGAATCTAGCCCTTAGTGCAGGGGTGTCCAACCTTTTGGCTTCCCTGGGCTGCATTGGCTGAAAAAAATTTTTTCTGGGGCCGCACAAACGCTGCAGCAAGACAGAGGAGGGAGCCGGCAAGACGGTAAACACCCGGGGGCAGCAGAGGAGAAGCTCTTGCTGCCTCCAGCCTTTTCAATGACCGGTTCAGAATTCATTGTCAAACTGTTGGAAATTCATCCTACGAGCTGATCTTCAGGCTGCTAGTCAAACTTCCCACCCCTTGGCAGGCAGAAGCGTGAAAATGCAGCCAGCGCGCTGTGAAACACTGCTCAGCCCCCTAAGCGCGCTACACAGTATGCGCTCAACTCCCCGCTTAACAGGCAGTGAGACTAGGTCAGGGACAGCCCTGAAGTCCAAGAAGACTAAGCAGACTGGCTAACAGGTACCCTGAAGGGATCGGCCTGTCAGCTACAGACCGAAGTCTGTGAATTCTGAAGCAAGCAGAGCTTCAAATCCATTTCAAGCGCGAAAATACCTGCGAAAGGGACGAACATATGTCAAATTAAAATAATAAAATGGGGAGAGCAGAATCTGTACAGCTGCAGTCATGCTTGCAGAAGCAAAGACTGCTAGAGGGCACTATTCTAGCCTGTGAAATACACTAGAGGAAGAGTGGATTTCTTTTGTAGACCATGCGAGTAGTGGGAAATAACCCTATGGTCTAGAACAGGGCTGCCCAAGTCCGGTCCTCGAGATCTACTGGCAGATCAGGTTTTCAGGATATCCACAATGAATATGCATGAGAGAGATTTGCCTGCACTGCCTTCTTGGTATGCAAATCTCTCTCATGCATTTTCATTGTGGATATCCTATTGCACTGGAAATAAGCTGCTGAAAAAAGATTGATTAAACAAATTCAACAGAGTGTTGAAATGGTAGTGGCCTGCCAGACACCACTCGTATAGTCGCAAACATTAATGATGTTTATGATCTTGTATTGAGTCAGAAGACCAGCCAAAGACTCACAGATCTAGATGTGAAATTGTGCAAGATCTACAAATTTCCCATATTTCAGTGAATGAAACTGTTTGTCATGACCTTCATTTGGGAAATGCTACAAAAAGTGCAAAGCAATTAAATTGACTAAGGCAAATAAGCAAGAGTGGTTGCAGTAGGTAAAGATACTTCTGAGATATTTTCCATTACAACTCATCATTTCATTGTCTTCATAGAGGAAAAAAATATTCATTACTGCTTGTCTGACAAACAGCTGAAATGATCGAGTTTATGCCAATGGGACAAAGAATCACATTATTGCCAGTTGCTTGCTCCATATCTGTTCAAACTTCAGCATTTCAGTCATGTTGCCAGTTTGGAGTGTTGGTGCTGAATATTCATTGTTGAACTGGGTGTAAAAGTAGATGGAAAGGTAAATATTACCTGCTGATGCAGGACCTGCTTCCAGGCATATGTAAGCTATCTAAGTGTGTTCCCATCTTCCAAACTCAAGAAACAGTGCAGCTACTGACGTGACAATCAACATCTTGCTGACACTTTGGCCTTCCAACAGACAAAAGTTAAATCTGCTGGACTACAAATTCTGGGTGGCAAATGCAGGAAAAAGAGTACAAGACAAAGATTAGAAATGTTGATGAATTTCACAATCACAACAGTTCCTTGACAAAGTTGAACTTCTACCACTTTTTTGAGCTAGGTCTTTCATGTTTCCACCAATGGCATCCCATCAAGTCTCTAAACTGCTTATCCTGGTTCTGAAGAGCATGCAAGCCTTCCATAATCTTTTAACAAGCAACAACTGACTGTTCCAACTCTTCTGACAAAATGTACCTTGATAGTAAACCACTTGTATTGTAACCCACTTGCATCCCATGTACTGACAAAATATATCTTTACTGTAACCCACTTATATCCCATGTACTGATAAAATGAATCTTTAATGTAAACCACTTGCATCCCATGTACTGACTAAACGTATCTTTATTGTAAACCGTTTCTATCCCATGTACTGTCAAATGTATCTTTATTGTAAACCGCTTCGAACTTCACGGTATAGAGTTATATAAGAAATCAATTATTATTATTATTATTCTATGGTACTCCAAATCTCAGCCAAAGTCACTTCCTATACCCTAGTGTGAGATGCCATCAAACTGCTGCATAAAAGGATTCACAGTTCTTTGCTTGTGACTACTGGCACAAAAGATACACTTCTCACCACTGGAAAGTTCAGGACAGCCTGTACACAATCACTGACAGTAGGCTGTTAGTCTGCCAAGACTGTTCTTTCTGCCAACTCCCACTGCAGCAATAGTATTTGTTAGCTGTTACAGAAGGAAACACCACAACAGCCCAAAGTTTATGGGAGGTCTTGTGAGAAATCCAAATAATTTCAAACAGGCACCTCATTATCATGGTCCTGCTCCTTATTAAGCTTGCTGGTAGGAACCACTTATTTATTTAAAGTATTTGTATACAGCCTATCAAAGTTATCTAAGCAGTTTACAATCAGGTACTCAAGCATTTTCCCTATCTGTCCCGGTGGCTCACAATCTATCTAATGTACCTGGGGCAATGAAGGATTGAGCGACTTGCCCGGAGTCACAAGGAGCAGCAATCAATTGCTACAATGAAAGAGAGGATAAAACACCCTCTGGCGAAAAGGTCTATAGCTTCCCTTTGCACTTAATTCTGGCCCTGTAAGTCAGTTGCGAAAATAAGTGCTAGATGTGGAGCTCACCATGCTATCTGCTCCCTGACAAAACAATTTAAATGAACCAATGCAGTACAAGAAAAACATATTCAAAACAGAAGGTAAATTATTATAATTAACAGAAAAATTATTTGTCATGGATTCACAGTAATTAATTTGATGACTATGAAGAGTTACTGTAAGTACTTCAGAGGTAGAAATGAATTTTCATTAGCTCATCTTAATTGCTCTTATTTATTTTTGTGATAAAAGCAATGTTCGATTACCCTAAGCTTACCTATGACTTGGTGTGCATTCCTGGATAGTATTAGTGGTCTACCCCGCTTGTTGGGCATAAGAAGTTTTCTGTTCTCTTCTGGAGGACTATAGGATTCATTTTGCAAGTGCCCAATAGGTGTAAAGGAATATGACGACTCATCATCCTCCAACAGCTTCTTTTTCTTTTCAGCTTCCAATGCTTTTTGCTTGGCATAGATATATTCAAGCTTCTTCAATACAACTTCCTCTGTTTTGCCTATGTAAACATGGCACATGATATCAGATTAGTCTGTCCTTAAATTAAAGTCTATTTCCATATCCATATAATCTATATAAGCAGCGAGATCCTTGATTTTTCTGTGACATAATGCAGGGGTGTCAAACTCAAATCATATAAGGGGCCGAAATCTAAAACACAGGCTAAGTCGTTGGCTGAATTTTTTATTAAGATACTTACCCCCTCCTTTGCTGATGCATAGCATGGGCGCTCACAGGACTTCTGTGAGCGTCAGATCAATCACTGCCGCCGGTGCCAAAACGCACGCTGCATGCCAGCAAAGGAGGGGGTTAGTCTTAGTAGAAGTATAGGATACAACCTCTCCAATCCCACGCCGGCTAGTCCTAGTTCACGCTTGCTGTCTAACACCAGCTCTGGCAGGATACACATTTCAAATTTGACATATTGTAATCACAAAACAGAAAATAAAATTATTTTTTCTACCTTTTGTTCTCTGGTCATTTTGATTTTTGTCCCAGTTTCTCTTTCTGATTTTATCTTTCTTCTAATTGTCTTTCCAGTGTCTGCTGTCCATTTTTTTCTCCTCTTCTCTCTTGCTCCATTCCTTGTCTCCAACATATTGATTTTTCCCTTTCAACTTTTCTCCTTTTTTCTTTTCTGCCTCTGTCCACTCAAATCGTGCCCTCTTTCTCACCCTTCTCCTTTTTAAATTTTCAGCTACCTATCAATTTTCCATCTTCTCTTATTCTGTAGCTCTCCCATTTCCCATCCCACTCCTTTCCCAGCCTACTATTTCCTTCTATCTCTCCTATTGGTCCAACATTTTGCTCCCTCTCTTTTCTGTTGCTCTTCTTCCCTCCCCACTTGATGCTGAACAATGAGATAGAAGGAAAAAAAAAAAAGAGATGCTGCATCTCTCTCTCCCTTCCACTCCTAGGCTTAACATTTCTCCCTCCCTTCCATCTCCAGATCCAACTTCTCTCCTTTTCTCTTCCCAACTGACCCCTATCCAATCTTTCCTCCCCATGTCTGCCTTTCTCCCTCCCCCCAAGTCCACAATTTCTCCCTCTCTCTTCCTAACGGTTCTCCCTTCAAAGGAGAAATTAGGTTCTTACCTGCTAATTTACTTTCTTTTAGCTTCTCCAGACCAGTAGAGGTTAATCTTTACGAATGGGTATATATCCAATCATGACCAGCAGGTGGAGACTGAAAACAAAACTTTGGGACAGTATATACTATCCTCCCTTCTCTATTTCCCTCAGTCTGCCGAATAGCCAAGCAGAACCAAGAACTGGAAAACAGAAAGAAAACAATACTCCGAACAGGAGTAACAAATAACATACCCAAATGCTGTTGGAAAATGCAGAGGAGAAATACCTGAAGGAAAATGTCCCCACAGCTCGCCAGCTATGCCAGCCGAACCACAGCCGCTGTTCTTTAATTCTCCCCGGCCCTAGAAAAATACTAGAACCCGCAGCAAAAAACAAAAACTGCCCGCGAAAACAGCCCCAACAACAACAACAACAGACAGGGTGGGGACCTCTACTGGTCTGGAGAAGCTAAAAGAAAGTAAATTAGCAGGTAAGAACCTAATTTCTCCTTCTTTAGCACTCTCCAGACCAGTAGAGGTTAATCTTTACGAATGGGACGTACCAAAGCAGTCCCTCTCACGGGCGGGACCCCCGAAGGGCCGATACCAGAACACGCTCACCGAACACCGCGTCCCGACGCGCCTGAACATCTACCCGATAATGTCTAACAAATGAATGCAAGGAGGACCAAACCGCAGCCTTACAAATATCCACCAGAGGCACGAGCGACGACTCAGCCCAAGAAGCCGCCTGACCCCGAGTGGAATGAGCCTTGAGAAACTCCGGAACCGGCTTCTGACTCAGAAGATAAGCGGAAGCAATCGTCTCCTTGATCCAGCGCGCAATAGTAGCCTTAGAAGCTCCAGCCCCCCGACGAGGACCCGCCAGAAGGACAAAGAGATGATCGGAGCTCCGAAAATCCCGGGTTCGCTGCACGTAAGCGCGGAGAACCCGACCGATATCCAACTTGCGCAGCTGCCGTTGCTCAGAAGAGCCCTCCCGACTACCCAAGACCGGGAGGACCACCGACTGATTGACATGAAAAGGAGAAACTACTTTCGGCAGAAAGGAAGGAACAGGCCGCAAAACAACCCGCTCCCTCGAGAATTCCAGGAAGGGAGCCCTACAAGAGAAAGCCTGTAGCTCAGAAACCCGCCTAGCGGAAGTAATGGCCACCAAAAAGACCGACTTCAGCGTAAGGTCCTTCAAAGAACAGCCATCCAACGGCTCGAAAGGCGGGCGCACCAAAACCGAGAGAACCAGATTGAGATCCCAAGAGGGAATCAAGGGCCGTATGGGAGGCCTGAGCAACTTGGCCGCCCGAAGAAAGCGAATCACATCAGGAATGGCCGACAAACGCTGACCTGTCACCAGCCCCCGAAAAGCCGACAGGGCCGCCAGTTGAACCCGGAGAGAAGACCAAGCCAGGCCTCTATCCAGGCCATCCTGCAAGAACTCTAGAATGTTAGGCAGGGAAGCGCGAAAAGAGACCACTCCCCGCGCCCGGCACCATTCCTCAAAAAGACGCCAAACCCGCACGTAAGCCCGAGAGGTAGAAAGCCTCCGGGACCCCAAAAGTGTAGAGATCACCTTATCTGAATATCCCTTCTTACTCAGGCGGCCCCTTTCAAGAGCCAAGCCATAAGACAAAAGGGAGACGGGTCGAACATGGGAATGGGACCCTGCGTCAGAAGATCGCCCACGAGAGGCAGAGGAAGAGGATCCGCCACCAGATGCCTCACCAGATCCGCATACCACGGACGACGAGGCCAATCCGGAGCCACCAAAACCACCAGCCCCGGGTGGCGAACAATGCGAAGCAGAACTCTGCCCACTAATGGCCAAGGAGGGAACACATACAACAGCCCCTCCGTTGGCCACGGTTGGACCAGAGCATCCAGACCCTCGGCCAGACCGTCCCTGCGACGACTGAAGAAGCGGGGTACTTTGGCGTTGCCACTTGTGGCCATCAGATCCATCAAGGGCTGCCCCCAAGCCTGCACTATCAACTGAAACGCCATGGCGCCGAGACACCACTCTCCTGGATCCAAGAAGTGACGACTGAGGAAGTCCGCCTGAACATTTTCTACCCCAGCAATGTGAGAGGCCGAGAGGTCCAGAAGATGGGACTCCGCCCAAACCATGAGCCGAGCTGCCTCCTGCGCCACCTGAGTGCTCTTGGTGCCCCCCTGACGATTGACATAAGCCACCGCCGTGGCATTGTCCGACAGGACTCTGACCGACTTGCCCAACAAAAGGGAGTGGAAAGCCAACAGCGCCAGCCGGACCGCTCTGGTCTCCAACAAGTTGATCGACCAGGAGGCCTCCTCCGCGGACCAGGTACCCTGAGCTGAGTGACCCAAACACTGAGCCCCCCAACCCAGGAGACTCGCATCCGTAAGGAGCACCGTCCACTGCGGAAGATCCAGACCCACCCCCTGAACTAGGTGAGGGGTCTGGAGCCACCAACGCAGATTGCAGCGCGCCAAGCCTCGCAGGGGAACCGGAACATCCATCCCGTGCCTCTGGGGAGACCACCTCCGGAGCAGAGCATACTGGAGAGGACGCATGTGGGCCCGCACCCACCTCACCACGTCCAGGGACGCCGCCATCGACCCCAAGACCTGGAGGAAATCTCGCGCCCGAGGACACCGGGACGCCAAAAGCAGGCGAATCTGAGATTGCAATTTGCTCACCCGGGCCTCTGGGAGGAAGACCTTCCCCAAGGAGGTGTCGAACAGAACCCCAAGGTACTCCAGACGCTGAGCCGGGACCAACCGGCTCTTGGAAAGGTTGACCACCCAGCCCAGCGACCGGAGAAACTCCAGCACCCGAGCCGTAACCCGGGAGCTTTCCTGCACCGACTTTGCCCGAATTAACCAGTCATCCAGGTAGGGGTGTACCAGGATGCCCTCTGACCGCAAGGCTGCCGCGACGACCACCATCACCTTGGTGAACGTCCGGGGGGCCGTGGCCAGCCCAAAGGGAAGTGCACAGAACTGATAGTGCCGACCCAAGATCGCAAAGCGCAGGAAACACTGATGAGAGGCCCGAATGGGAACATGCAAGTAGGCCTCCGTCAGATCGAGAGAAGTGAGAAACTCCCCCGGCTGAACCGCCAGAATGACCGACCGCAGAGTTTCCATACGGAAAGAGGGAATCTTGAGAGCCCTGTTGACCCCTTTCAAATCTAGGATGGGCCGAAAAGTCCCCTCCTTCTTGGGCACCACAAAGTAAATGGAGTACCGGCCCGTGCCCCACTCCGGAGGGGGCACTGGAACAACTGCCCGGAGATCTAGCAAGCGCTGAAGGGTCTGGCGAAAAGCCTGCGTCTTCCCAGGAGACTGACATGGAGAAGCGAGGAAAAAATCCGGCAGAGAGCGGGCGAACTCCAGGGCATAACCGTCCCGCACCACCTCCAGGACCCACTGATCGGACTTGATCTCGGCCCATTTGGGGAAAAATTTGCGCAGCCGGGCCCCCACCGGAACCAAAGGGGGCGCCGGCAAGGCGTCATTGTGCAGGACGGGAAGCGGGGGAACCGGCGGAGGGATTCCCTGCCCCCCGACGGGCCCCCCGAAAGGGCTGAATGCGCTGGAAGAACCGACCCCGGGAAAACCCCGGAGACTGGAAAGAAGCAGCCCCACGCCCGGGGCGATACTTGCGAAATTCCCGCAAACGCCCCCGGCCCGCACCACCCCTAGACGCAGGGCGGGCACGGTCCTCCGGCAGACGGGGCACTTTCGAGTCCAACAGAGTCTGAATCAACTTATCCAATTCCTCCCCAAATAAAAACGACCCCCGAAAGGGAAATTTAGTAAGCTTAGCTTTGGACGCAGCATCCGCCGCCCAAGCGCGCAGCCACAAAACACGCCTTGCGGCCACGCCAAAAGCCATAGACTTAGCCGAGATCCGCACCAAGTCATATAGAGCATCTGAGAGGAATGAGGCAGCCATCTCAATCTTCGCTACCTCCTGATCCACCAGAGACCAGTCATCAGACTCTCGATCCAAGACACACTCCGCCCACCGAAACACGGCGCGAGCGACCAGTCGCCCACAAATAGCCGCCTGGACCCCAAAGGCAGAGACCTGAAAATTTTGCTTAAGGATGTTCTCCAACTTGCGCTCCTCAGAGTCCCGCAAGGCAGATCCGCCCTCAACAGGCACGGTATGCCGCTTGGAAATTGCCGAGACCACCGCATCAACGACTGGCGAAGCTAACGTAGCCCGATCCCCTTCAGGAATGGGATATAGGCGAGCAATGCTGCGCGCCAGCCGAAACGGCGTCTCCGGCGTTTTCCACTGCTCTAGAATAATATCCCGAATATCCTGATGCATAGGAAAAGAGCGGGAAACGGAACGGATCCCCCGTAACAGAGGGTCCCCCACACGCGGAGTCTCCGGCGGCGCGTCCTCAAAACGCAAAACCGAAGAAACCTGTTGAATGAGGTCAGGCAGCTCATCTCTCTGAAAAAGGCGCACCACGGACGCCTCTTCACCGGAGAACGGGAAACCCGACAACCCGCCGCCAGCTTCCGTCCCCTCCAGAGGGTCCTGGAATTCCTCAGAAGTGTCCAGGTCCTCCTCCAGACCGACACGTTCCTCCGACCACAAATCCTTGTCCCACGACACCCGCGGACGCTTGGACAAGGGAGGCGGCGGAGGGGACGCCACGCCAGACGAGAGAGGCAAAGCCGCAGGGAGCGCGGAGGAAACCCCACCCCCCGAAACCCCCTGGGCGCAACCGGGACCCCCAGCCGCCTGAAAATAGGCTCTGCATAAAGAAAAAAAAGAAATCAGGAGAAAAACCCCCCGAGGGTCCCAAAGGACTCCCTGCCACAGCAGGGGACCCAGCAGAAACCTGCCCCTGCATAGACAAAACAGGGGGAAGGTCACCTGAGGTGGAAAACAAAATGGAGGGGCCAGACAGAGAAGATGGCGACTTTCCCGCCAAAAAAGCTCCCTCCATAGCCTGTAGCGGCTGAGAAACCTGAACAGTCTCAGCCGCTAAAGCAGGCAAGCCGGCATCAGCTGTCAAAAAATCAGCTGAGAGGGAATCCTCAAAAACCCGACCGTCGGCGGCTCGGGGAATCCCTCCGTGGGCGGATGGAGAAGACCGGGCTTCACCACTGCTCCCTGCCGACTCGCGAGGCACCATCGGCGGGGAGCTCTGGGCGCCTGCAGCCGCTGCCGACGGAGCTCCTCCACCGCACCGGCCTGAACACCGCTTGCACAGGCCGGCCGCGAGTGCCTCGCGTCTGGAGCACAATGAGCACTTTTTCCCTTTAGAAGTGCTCATTGCTCCATACGCGACCTAGCTGTAAAAAAGTGCCGGTTAGTTGAAAAAATACAGTAAAATACAGTTTTCTTAAAGGGAAACAACCCTCCAGACCAGCACTACCTCAGGATTTTTTTTTTTTTTTTTTTTTACAGAACAGACTCCACAGGCTCTCTAAGCAATATGCCTTGCTTGATTTAGGGGGCAAGGCTTACTGCTGAGGCTCCTCTAAAAAAATGTGGGGAGGTGGAGGAAGTGGGGGGAGGGACCCCGCTCGAGACCCGCCGGGTTTGACACCCCCGAGGTCGGACGAACCCCCAAACAGGGTCCGCCCAAGCTCCGTCCGGCCAAAAACAGGGACAATAAACCCCCTAAACAAATTCCAACAGCCCTACCAAGGGAGATGGGTACAGATCACATCAACACCTGCTGGAGACTGAAAGAAGACTGAGGGAAATAGAGAAGGGAGGATAGTATATACTGTCCCAAAGTTTTGTTTTCAGTCTCCACCTGCTGGTCATGATTGGATATATACCCATTCGTAAAGATTAACCTCTACTGGTCTGGAGAGTGCTAAAGAATATATTTTTCCCTCTTCCTCCACACTACCCCAGGTCCAACCTCTCTTCCTTCATCTCGCTCTCCTCACAGCCTAGCTTGCCTTTCCCTCCAACGCCGATCCCTCTCTTCTCACAGCCCAGCTTGCCTTTCCCTTCAGCACCAGTCCCTCTCTCCTCACAGCCTGGCATGTCTTTCCCTCCAACATTGGTCCGATGTCGCCGCCAAATCTACAGGCCTTAGTAATTCAGCAGTGTTGTACGTGGCTCCCTCTCCTTCTTTTTGCCTGCCGCAGTCTGTCTTCAATGACACGCAACTTCCTGTTTCTGCTCGGGTGGACCGCAGCGGACAGAAGGCAGGAGGGGGAGCCATGGACAACACTGCCGAAGCCGGAAGACTTTCCAGCGTGACGGCAACGTCGGACCGGCGAGGGAGGACACCGAGAAGGGGAAGTTCGGGAGCATTGCTGCGGGCCACATAAAAAGACCAAGAGGGCCAGATTTGGCCCATGGGCCTTGTGTTTGACACATGTGACATAATGGTAGAGCGCTGTCATAATTGGAATATTATTATATTACACAGAGAGTCCTGATAAAATGGAAGTTATATCATGGCAAGAGTCCTATAAATCAGTGACCTGGTCTCTCTATATCATGGGAGTTATTGCATAGAGTTTAGCCTCAAATAAACTTGTCTATGATTTCAGTTCTCAGCTCTAAAATTTCTTACTACTTGGTACTCCCAGATACAGAAGGGCCACTGAATCTTTTCAAATTAACAAATATTTAAACAGTATACAAAGCATAGTTACTCACTTGTAGCAGGTGTTATCCAAGGAAAGCAGGCAGAAATTCTCACATATCTAATCCTTAAATTGTGGATAGCAATATATCTACAGAGGTTCAAGGCAATTTAAAGAACAAAAGAATCCATATACAACATGGGGAATATACAATTGGTGATGACATCCATGGAATGGACAGTCTAAAAGTGTACTGTCACTTTAAATCTTTAAGAACGCCCATACTGCACACAAGCACGTGCCTTCCCACCTGACGTAAGCTCGTGGAACCATCAGTTCAGTACGAAAGCCAACTAGGGGAGGTGGGAGTGTTGTGAGAATATCTGCCTTCTGTCCTCAGATAACTTCTGATACAGGTAAGTAGCTATGCTCTATCTGAAGACAAGCAGGCAGCATATTCTCACATATGGGGATCCCTAGCTGCCAGGATCATGCCTCTTGAGAAGAGGGTTACTGACAACCACCATAAGCCTGGCAAAACCAAAAGTGTAGGAGGAAGCTGGCATTAAAATGGAGAATAAATTTTGAAGAACTGCTTGGCTAAACAGACTATCCTGTCTGGAATGATTTTTTAAACAGCAGCGGGATGTGAAGGTGTGAATTTAGGACCAGGTGGATGCTTTACAGATGTCTTCAATGGAGAAGATCTGCTGAAGTCGCTACTGCTCAAACTTTATGTATAGTGACATAGCATTCAAGCATCAGCCCAGCCCGAGCATAGCAAAAGGAGATGCAGTCTGTCATCCATGAGGAGATAGTTATCTTGGTGACAGGAGCTCTAAGTCTGTTAAGATCAACTGACAGGAAAAGATGAGTGGAAGTTCTGTGAGGATTGGTTTAATCTAAGTAATAAGCAAGAGCATGTTTACAGTCCAATGTGTGGAGTGCAGCTTCACCAGGAATGTGGCCTTGGGAAAAAAAGATAGGGAGAACTATAGACTGGTTTAGATTAAATTCTGAGACAACCTTTGAGAGGAACTTCAGATAAGAATGGAAAAACTACCCTATCATACTAGGATGTTGTATAAGGTAGATCTGACACAAGCGCCTGAAGCTCACTGACTTGGTATGCAGATGTAAGAGATATGAGGAATATTATTTTCTAAGTGAGATACGTTAGAGATGAGGTCAAGAGTGGTTAGAAGGAGACTTTATCAGAGTAGGAAGAACCACATTAAGATTCCACATCACTGGAGGAGGCTTGAGATGTGGCTTGGTATGAAAAAGGCCTTTCATGAATCTAGAAACTAGAGGATGAACAGACAATGACTTTTTATCTAGTGATGTATGGATAGCACTGATAGCATTGAGGAGAACTCTGACTGAAGTAGTTTTAAGATCAGAGTTGGTAAGGTGCAGGAGATAGTCAAGCACCGATAGTAGAAGGTATACAATTGGATCCAGCCAGTGCTGATTACACCAGACTGTGAAGCAAGTCCACTTAACATGATAGCAGTGTTGAGTGGAAGATTTTCTAGAAGCTTCAATGATGGATGAGACTGGTGCAGATAGTGAGAAAGCATCTACTTGTGAGTGCTATCGAGCTGTAGAAGAGGGAACCACAGTTGATGTGGCCATCAAGGTGCTAAGAGAATCATGGTGGCCTGTTCTTCGAAAAGTTTGAGTAGAGTCTTCCTGATTAGAGGAACTGGGGAGAAGGCATAAAGAAACTTCCCTTGCCAGTTGAGAAATAAAGCATCTGACTCTATGGGAATGTAGAGTCTGGAATAGAAAAACAAAGTTTGTGATTCTTCTGGGGTTCCCCAATCCTTGAATATCTGACGTACAACTGTTCACTTGAGTAGCCACTCGTGAACTTGTAGAAGTCTGCTCAACTTGTCTGTTTTATAAAAAATAAATTTGTGGAACATTTAGACAAACATGATTTAATGAGACATAGTCAGAATGGGTTCAGCTGAGGGAGATCTTGCCTCACTAATTTACTTGAGTGGAGGGAAGAAGATGGGTGCCAGACCAATGGAGGGGGGTGGAGGGAAAGATGGAAGGGAGAGAGAAGGCAGACAGTGGATGGCATCAGATGAGAGGTATTTGACTGGTTCCGAGGATTCCTTATGTCCCACACCTATCAAGTAAGTTTCAATCACAACCTCTCTAAAACCATCTGGAGTTCCACAAGGGTCACCATTATCCCCACTGCTCTTCAACGTTTACATGTCATCACTAGGCATGCAGCTGGCCCAGCGGGGTATAAAATATTCAGTTACGCAGATGACTTTACAATCATTATCCCGTTCACTACTTCTTCCTCTGAAACTACCCACATGGCAACAGATGCACTAAACTTGATGGAACAATGGACCACAGAATTCAGACTGAAGCTTAATTCAGAAAAAACTAAATTCTTCGTAGCCTTGCCACACCCACCTGTCACTACAACACCACTATGCATCAACAAACTCAGCTACCCTATTCAACCTATAATGAAGCTTCTGGGGATAATACTGGACCAAGGCCTAACCATGAAAGACCAAGTGGACTCCCTAGTCAGAAAGGGTATTTTTTACTCTTTGGAAGCTTAGGTCCATTAGAGCATACTTTGACGCTTCATCATTCAGAATTCTGGTACAATCCCTAATGGTAAGCCATCTCGATTACTATAACATCGCCCAACTGGCAATCTCCCAGAAAAACATGCAGAGACTGCAACTGGTGCAGAATGCGGCGGTCAGGTTGATCTTTGGGTTGAAGAAGTCCGATCACATAACTCCTTCCTACCGACTCCTACACTGGTTGCCAATGGAGGCACGTGCGAAGTTCAAGTTGGGATGTTTCTGTTTTAAGGTACTATCCGGTCTAGCCCCTAAATATATAACTGACCTCTTCTCTTTCTCAACCAACAGACATAAGAGAAGTACACACCTGAAGTTTGTCTCCCCATCGGCTAGAGGATGTAAATTTAAAAGACACCATCAACATCTTCTCTCTTATCAAGCAGCCTTATGGGGCAAAGACCTGGAAAAACTAATTATACACGCAAATAACTATGGTGAATTTAGTAAACACCTAAAAACATACCTGTTCTTGAAGTACCTAGGTAACGAATCTGTACAATCTCTCCCATCACAATCTCTCCCATAAAAACTGATCCCTTAAACTGTTAGTCACTAATCGTGTCTGTTAGCCACTAATCTCCAACTATGTAAGTTCCACTCAATTTGTAGCATCTTTCTAATCATTGAAACCCCATAGAACTTCACGGCCCTGCGGTATATAAACTGTTATTATTATTATTATTATTATTGTATGAACTGAATGAGGAGAAGATGAGGCAAGCAGAAACCAGACAAAAGGTAGAAAAATAATTCTATTTCTTTCCTTTTTGCTTTAGGAATAGGATAAAGTAGTATACTAGTTGTGGTGATAAACATTTATAAACAAAGCCCTGCCAGCTGAACATCTCTTTCTCTAGTTCAGCAGCCAGAACTTTGATTTATAAAATGACAATTGTACAGAATATTGTTTCTTTTTATACTTTAATATAATAAGTTCAGTATAAAACTATTCAAGGCTTGTGTGGATGAGATCAGATGGTTTGTGGGGACTGAGCTTGTGGGGACGGGACGGGACGGTGACGGGACAGAGACGGGAACAAATTTTTTCCCCATGTCATTCTCTAGTAAGAACCTAATCTTTCATTCTTGCACAATCCCACTTTATTCTGGGACCAGTGGGACGCAACAGAGAAGTCCCAAAAAATCAGAATGGGACTGATGAGCTTGCTGCTAACACTGGAGCACCACAAGCAGCATCCTGCTTGGCCGCCACAGCAACCCTGTAAAACCTAGGAAAGGTGTGCAAGGAGGACCATGTAGTAGCCCTGCAAAACTCATCCAGAGGCACTGCCAATGACTTGGACCAGGAGGAGGAAGCCCCGCTGGTAGAATGAGACAGCACCACGAGGGGAAGTTTCTTTACCGCTGCTACATAAACTGCAGAAACGATCGCTCAAATCCATCTCAAAATGGTAGCCCTAACAGCAGGCTAGCCCTTGTGAGCAGACCCACCAGACAAGCAGGTGGTCCAAGACCCAAAACTCGTTGGTTACCTCTAAATGACGCTCAACCAGAGACCACAGCACTCGGTTCTGGGCCTGAACTGGAAGAAACAAACGCCGTAAGGCAAACTGCCTGATTCACAAATAAAACCCAAACCAATTTTGGATGAAGGAAGGAACCGTACGCAAGAGCAACTCGGTATCTGCAATACGCCATAAGGATCCAGACAAGAAAGAACTGGAAGCTCCAAACCTGTCCAAGCTGACATGACAGTCAAAAGGAATACCACCTTGAGAGAGCTCCATCATGGATGCCTGCACCAGAGGTTCATAAGGCGGGCGAGCCAGGGAGCGGAGACTAGTCAGACTGCATATCCTTTAAGGGAGACGTAAAGGAGACCTCAGATGAACTGCGTCCCATAGAAAATGGACCATGTCCAGAAGAACCGCCAAGAAATCCTCTAAAGGCAAAAGGGTCCAGGCAGGACAGACCTGCAATCTGAACCTTTAGGGAAGCCATTGAAAGGACCTCCTGCAGGCCATCCTTTAGAAACTCCAGCACCCGAAGAACCAAGGAAGAATAATAACCCTCCTGACTAGTGCCCCAAACCTAGTAGCACCTCCAAACGTACGCGCAGGTCGCCACTGAGGACTTCCACTTGCACAGTTATCACCTCAATAGAACAGCCCCAGGCCGACAAGGCCGCAAGCTCAATAACTAGACGCAAGACCAAAGAGGCCCAGGTCCTGCAAAGTGATCAGCCCCTGGGCAAGGGGCTAAGGGTGACAGGGCAAACTCAGCCTCCCTCCGACCCCGCACCAGGTTGGCATACCATGGTCGTTTTGGCCAATCAGGAACCACCAAGAACACAGTTCCTGGGCGCTTTGATAAGTGACGCATCAAATGCCCTAACACTGGCCACGGAGGGAAGGCATACAGAAGACCCTCCTGTGGCCAGGACTGCGCCAGAGCATCCAGGCCATCGTAGACAGACTCTCGACAATGACTAAAAACTGATCGGCCTGCTAGATCACCGCAGTCGCCATGTGGTGCTTATGCACTCGAACGCTCTCCTAGAGAGAGGCACTCTCCAGGATCTATTGTCTGGCAACTGAGAAAGTCTGCCTGAACGCTGTCCACTCCTGCCATGTATGCTGCAGACAGCGCAACCCGGAGACTTTCCACCCAGCAAAAGAGCTAGTGGATGTAAGGCATTGCCATGGCCACGTCCGGGACCATTCGGACAGTTCGATGACGGAGGCGAAAGAGGCAGCCGAATTGCCCCCAGGTCCAGGCAAATAGTCAACCTCTTGCGCCCCGAGGGCGCCCACTGGTCCTGTACCAGAACAGACATACAGATTGCCCCTTGGTCAGACAGACTTGCGTCCTTTGACAGAGTCACCTAAGACGAATTTGGAGCAAAAGGCCCCTGGCTAGGGACATAGGACGCAACCACCACATCAAACTGCTGTGTGCTGCTGCTGTCAAGGCCGGGAGGCAAGCAATGGGTCCCACTGCGGATTACATCGTAACAACAGAGCCTGCTGCTGGGGACTCAGTCCGGCTCTGGCTTACGGAACTCCATTGAATGTTGCCACCACAAGCCCTAGGACCTGGAAATACTACCAGGCCGTTGGGGACTAAGTGGCCAGAAGGTCTCTGATGACTGTCCAAATCTTCTCAGGACAGGAGATGGAAGGAACACTTTGTTCTATCCCGTGTGAAAGCGAACCCCTAGGAACTCCAAATCCTAGGTGGGCTTCTAGTGACTCCACTGAAGGTTGATCACCCAGCCCAGATTCTACAGCAGGTGGACCACCTGCTGAATCGCCTGGACCCCTCATCCAGAGAGGGAGCATTGAACAGCAAATCTTCCAGATACATGTGGACCAGGGCACCCAGATAACGAAGATGCGCTGTCACTACCACCGTCACCTTGGTGAAGGTCTTGGGCGCCATTGCCAAACCGAAGGTGAGAGCCACAAACTGAAAATGCTGCTCCAGGCCATGAAACCGCAAAAATCTTCCTGTGCGCTGGACAAAAAATGGGGATAAGCAGATACGCTTCAGTGACATCCAGGGAGACCGTAAACGTCCCTCAGCATCAGTGAATCAATGAAGGAACGCACCGTCTCCATGCAGAAGTGGTACACTGGCAGAGCCGCATTGACCGCTTTGATATCCAGGCTTGGTCTGCAAACTTCAAGTCTTTCATTGGCACGATGAAGCACATCGAGTATCTCACTGAGCCCAAGTCGCCCACTGGCACGGGCTCAATGGCCACAAGATCCAACATCTGCGGACTGCGGCCTGCACCCAAAGCGCCACCTTGGGGCGGTCTGCAGGGGAAACTAGAAAATACATGGAGAGAGGATGGAGAATTCCAAAGTAAGCCCATCACGCAACACCTCCAAGGCCCAGTGGTCGGATGTGACAGTCTCCCATTCCTCCAAGAAAGCAGATAGCCATCCCCCGATGTGCAGGAAAGGGGCTGAAGGCCTGGCACAGAACTATTTCTTATGGCGGGAGAGGGACTGCTGGACATTAGTTTGAGGACTGCAGCCAGCCAGACCCCTCAAAATGGGGCCTGGAGGACATAGGGTACCTCTACCCTGAGGAGTGAGGACCATCATACTGGTGAGGATGTCCATACAGACTAAAATCAGGATGTCCTAAACCTGCAGTGGGACGTGGCCTGATTCCGGGCAAAGCCTTCGGCTTGCAGTCAGTACACTTGCCATGAGATCATCCAGATCCTAGCTGAACTGAAGCTCCCCTAAAATGGAAGCTGCTCAAGGTGGCCTCAGATGAGTCCCCAGACCACTGCCTGATCCATGGCATCTTCCAAGCAGACACTGAAGAAGCAAGTTTTTTTCGAGGAGAACCCTCCTACTAAGGATCTTTCTATTATGAAACCTAGTTCAAGATGGTGCCCACCAGGTATTCTTAAACCTTTTCTAGCAACATTTAAAGATCTGGTATTGTATGATTTAAAGAAATTGGAAGAACAGTATTATAAACAAGAGAAGAAATATAATCTTACAGAGATCAAGCCATGACCCTAAGAGAGCTTCAAAATAATTTTGATATAATGATTCTAAGGGCCGATAAAGGGGACACCATTACAATACAAGATTGAACTATGTATAGGGGAGAAGTACGTCAACTGTCAGATAAGAAAGCCTATATAAAACTAGATATAGATCCAATGGAGAGTTTAAAATTGGAAATTAAAAATTTGGTGGAAGAAGGTATACAGAGGAAGATGATTACTTCAAAAGAGGCTCAATTTCTACAAGAATCTTTTCCCTCTACTCCCAAAATATATCTACTACCTAGAGCGCCCTATTGTCTCGACGAGACATTCAGTCCTAGAACCTCTTTTTCAGTTTGTGGATTATTTTTTGAGATCAGAGGTGAAGCTTATTCCCTCATATCTAAAAGATTCAGCTCACCTATTGAGGATACTGGATGAATTATCTGATGTCAGTGAAGTTACATATTTTGTGACTCTAGATATCGCGTCCTTATATACACAGATTTCCCAGGGGAAGCTATTGCCATTATTGAAGGGGTTCTTTAACAGAAAGATCTAGGCCGTTTTGATAGTGGATGGCTTAATAGACTGGCTCAACTGATAATTCAAGAAAATTATTTTTGATATTATGGGGAATTTTTTAAACAGATTCAGGGGATAGCGATAGGGGCAACTCTAGCCCCCTCAGTAGCAAGTTTGTATGTGGCCAAATTTGAACATGATTTAGTATACCCAGCTTCCTCTTTTCTTCACCATGTGCGATTGCGCAAGAGACATCTTGATGATATTCTAATATTTTGGGATGGGTCTGAGTCTGAACTGAAACAATTTCTAGAACGGCTGAACACCCTCGACACACATTTATCATTTACTATGACCTATCATAAGGAAAGGATAGCTTTTTTAGATCTTGTGTTAGTTAAAGATACTGAACAACAGATTTTCACCACCCTATATAGGAAGGAGGTGGATCGAAACAACTTTCTGCACTTTTGTAGCTATCATCCTTATTTTATTAAATTTAATATCCCTATTAGCCAGTTCCTAAGAATCCGTAGGCTATGTTCTACTATGGGGGAGTTTGAAAAGCAAGCTGCAATAATGAGTAATCTCTTTTATGCAAGGGGATATCCGAAGAAGGCAGTTCACAAAGCATATCTGGGGGCTAAATATGCCCAAAGAGCACTACTGCTGAAAGAAAAAACAATAGATATCCAAGATGAAAATCTAGTATGTGTTCTTCCATTTACAAATATAAGTACAGCATTTTTCTGCTAGGATTAAACACCATTGGCCGGCAGTGCTGCCCGATTCAGGAAAAAAAATTCAATTCGATTCAGCCTTTATTGAATTGGTTTTTCGATTTGATTCTCCTGCCCAATTGGGTGTTTTTATAAAACATCCTGGTGGGTTTATTTTATAGCCTCTTCAATCCTTTCATAGCCTCTTCACCCCCTTTGCCCTTTGCTATGGTGTAAACAAAATAAACAAACAAAAAAGACTTTTCCTTTCTCTGTTAAATTCTAGCTCATGTTTGCGGTCTAACACCAGCTCTGGCAGGATACACGTTTCAAATCTGACATATTGTAATCACAAAACAGAAAATAAAATTATTTTTTCTACCTTTTGTTGTCTGGTCATTATTCAAATCTTGTTGGTCCCAGGCTCTGGTTGTCTTCTGATAACTTGCTTGCCAGGGTCTCCTTCTTTCTTCTTTCTCCATGCATCTGCCATCTCTGTCCTCCCTTTCCGTTTCCCTTCCCTTCCCTCTCCAGGAGGTCTGGCATCTTTCCTTTTTTTTGTCTCCCTCCACAGATCCACCTTTTCTTAACTACCCTTTCATCCAGGATCTCTCCCTCCTTCCCCAGGGTCCACCATCTTTCCCTTTCTTTTCCCAACTACCCTCTTATCCAGTATCGCTATCCCCCCTCCACACCATCCCTTGTGTCTAACTTCTCTCCCTTTCTGTTCCTTCCCTCCCTAAATCCCATTGTCCATCATCTCTCTCCCTCTCCTCTATTTTCAGACCCATTATTTCTTCCCTCCCAAAGTCCAGCATATGCACGTCACTTTCCTGCAGCCACACGTGATTTCAAAGCTCCGACTGCTGGTAGGAAACACATTTAGAAATTGCCTGCCCCGAAGGTAAGGGGCAGAAAGGGAGGAAAGGTGGGGTGGAGAAAAACAGACGCTGAAGGGACTGGGGAAGGTGGGGTGCAGAGGAACAGATGCTGAAGAAACTGGGGATGGTAGGGTGGGGAGAAACAGACGCTGAAGGGAAATGGGGAAGAGAGAGATTCCAGATTATGGGGGGAGCGAAGGGAAGAAGATGGGTGCCAGGCCAATTGGGGGGGTGGGGGTGAAGGGAAGACGCAGAGAGAAGACAGACAGTAGATGGAAGGAATTGAATGAGAAGATGAAGAAAGCAGAAACCACACAAAGGTATAAAAAATTTTCTATTTATTCATTTCCTTTTTTTTTTTTTTTTGCTTTAGAATAAAGTAGTATATTAGTTGTGTTGATAAAAATTTATAAACAAAGCCATGCCAGCAGAACATCTCTTTCTCTAGTTCAGCAGCCAGAACTTTGATTTATTATGAAGGAATAAGCTAAATATTGCAGTACTGAGGCTTGTATGGATGCTGCGGGAATGGGGCGAGGACAGTGGTCGCGGGGACAAGGACGTGGTTGCGGGGATGGGGCTGTGACAGGGACAAATTTTTTCCCCGTGTCATTCTCTTCATCAGTGTTCTTCAACCTTTTGACATCTATGGACCGGCGGAAATAAAATAATTATTTTGTGGACCAGCACCGGCCCGAAGACAACGCCGCATTGATCGCACTGTGGACCAGTGACTGAAGAGCACTGTCTGGGGCCTGAGGGCAAAAAGTCAAATTTCGACAAAAAACAACAAACTTTTGTTTATAATGACGGGAGTTGACATGCAGCTTATTTTAAAGAATTGGAAAAACTGGGATAGATTAAATTATTCATTCTGGTGGGAATCCCTATGTTATATCTTTAAAATGGAAAAGTTTATGGCCATACATAAAAGAACTTCACCACCATTAGAATACCCTTATGTATTCAACACTTTAGTAAAGTTTAAAGGATCCTCAGCGGCACCACTTGGAGCTCAATAACATTTCATTGCGCCAAGCTTTATGTGTCTACTCGTCATCGGGTCCCGTTGTTATGTTAATTATCAAGTACTATTCTTCACTCTTGCATTAAATCAAACAATTTTTTGGAATTTATATATTTTTTAATCAGTATTTAAAAGCTGTTACTTAGCTTTTTCGGGTCTAAGGACTGAGTGGTCGTATGCGCTGGCGGTTTAATACTGGGGGGGGTATTCCTTGATAAAGGTATCCAAGCGAAACATGTCGGTATGACATTCCCCTTGCCAGAGACCACACGAAAAAGCTAAATAACAGCTTTTAAATACTGATTAAAAAATATATAAATTCCAAAAAATTGTTTGATATAATGCAAGAGTGAAGAATAGTACTTGATAATTAACGGGACCCGATGACGAGTAGACACAAAAAGCTTGGCGCAATGAAATGTTATTGAGCTCCAAGTGGTGCCGCTGAGGATCCTTGAAACTTGACTAAAGTGTTGAATACATAAGGGTATTCTAATGGTGGTGAAGTTATGCTACCATTTGAGTTATAGTGATGATTGAGGACCCTTGTGGAATATATAGATTGTGTTATTGCATAATTCATACATAAAAGAAAGCATACACTCGACTAGAGTGGACACAGCAGTAACGACCAACAAATTGGAATTGCTATGTGTTAAAATACCGGGAAGGAAAGGGCCCGAGATAAAGATGGGCCTGTACTATCGTCCACCTGGGCAAAACAAAGCTACAGATGAAGAAATGGAAGCCGAGATGAAACGAAAATGCAAAAACGGTAACACGATCATTATGGGAGACTTCAACTATCCCGGAATAGACTGGAGCCTTGGAAACTCAAAATGCGCTAGGGAGACCGGATTTCTGGAAGCTATACAGGACTGCTTCATGGATCAGCTTGTCAGAGAACCGACGAGAGGAAATGCCACTCTGAATCTAATCCTTAATGGACTAAGAGGACCTGCAAAGAACATGGAAGTAGTGGGACCGTTGGGAAACAGCGATCATAACATGATCAAGTTCAAAGTTGAAGTAGGAATTCCTTTTGATAATTACAATAATCTTAGGGTTTCAGAGCCATTACTCTTTAAGGAAAGTAATTGACACACTCTAGAGCCAATGCTCAAAACTACTTATGGGTTTGCATGCACGTTATTGTGTGCTGAATGCTCAAAATGATTTCAGCACGGGTATTAACTCACTCTGAAACCAATACCTAAAATTGCATTAAAATGCAAGTTGATGAGGTCATTATCCACTCCACAGCTATGAAAAGAAAAGTTTCTCACTCATGTTTAGTATTGGAAAATTTTTCCCAGGTCCAGGACAGCATAAGAGGGTTAGTTGAGAGGAACGGATATTTAGTTGTACCCTCTTCTCTTCCTCCAACCTGACTACCCTGCCCAGACTGCTTCCTGCATCAGCCCAAACAACATCCTCCCCTACTTGAAGCCAAATCTGAACTGGCCCTTCTTCTCCTTGATATTAATAAAAGATTCCCGGGTGGGATAATTGCCCCCTCCCTCCCATCCACCCCAAATCTCTGGTATAGTCTAGTGGTCTTCTCTCCCACCCTGCGACACCCAACCCCATACCTGGAAGAAAGCTGGAGTGATGCCCATTCGCTCCTACTTCCAGGTGCCATAATCTGCACAATGGCAGCATGATGCATCAGGTGAGACCTATCATATAGGGACTTCCTCCCTTATATGGTAAACAGGCTCCAACCAATGCACCCCAGGATAAACCACATAGGGGTGCCACCATTTTTCAGATATCAGTTCTTGAAGGCAGGAGTGAGTGGGCATCACTCCTGCCTCCATCCAGGTACAGGGGGGTCTTAGGAGAGGTTGTGGTGGGGCCACCTGACTATCAGGGATCTTGATTGTGGTATATCAAGTGCAAATAAACTTGGAAACTCTGTGGGTTGGATGGAGGGGACCATTATACCACCTGGGAATCTTTAATTTAATATTGAGGGGAAGGGAAAGAAGATCAGGTTGGATCAAGTCAGAAGAAGGTGGTCAGGGTATGTGCCTCTAGATATTAAGAATATTTTTGGGGGGTGGCAGGAAGCAGTGCTAGGCTGGGGGTACGTATACTGCAGCCAATCATTACTCAGGCACTGATAGGAAAGCTAACACTTGTGCTATGCTGCAGATTACTGCCATGATTTTCAGTAATTTCCATGCTCAATAGTTTGAGCATGCCAGGATTTTCTTGTTTGTTTTTTTGTGTTAATTTTGCTGTAGAATAAGGACTCTACTGCAAATCTTCAGCCTCCAAGTACTTCTGAGTGACACCATTTTAAGTTTGAATATAAGGTGGCTAAGTAACTTGCTTAAGAACAAGTAGCGAACTAGCATGTACAACTGTGGACTCCAAGCTTCAGCACTTCCAGAATTTCCCACTGGCTTGCCACCCACCGCCTAAACTACAATCTATAAAACACTTCTCACCTGAGAGTCCAGATACTTTGCGAATCAACATATCTTGTTTGCGAGTCAGTAAGTTCTTTTGTCCAATTAATTTATCTGCCTGATCTGTTAATCCCTGAATTTCTTCATAGGCCTAGAGGTTGAAAATCAGTTAGCCATTAGTACTCTATGTTAAAACAAATGAATAAAAATTACTCAGCCTCCCTCCCCCCCAAAAAACCCAACTTCACCGTTGCACATTAATTTTTGATGTTAGACACGTTAAGTGCAAAAATTTAGTTTAAAAATCCCCTAAAATTCAAAAGCAAAACATAAGCAATTTGATGGCTTCTAGAATACATCACTTGGAGGCTAGTTTTTAAGAGGTCTAACTAAGGTACATGTGCCTAAACTTTTAAATTTAAAACATTTGCTGGCTCTAGCACCTTAGAAGAGGGAAAGGGCAGGGCAAAAAATAAAGTTAGAAATTCAGCACCGATTTCTGGCTCCTTAAATCAAGGGAGCCTATTAAATACCTAACTTTTAATGCCTCCATTTAAGAAGTCCAAAACTAACTAAAGCATTATACGAGGGGCCAATGAAAAGATCTCAGCCCAATCAACAAAGATGGGGCAGTCTCAATCAAGGGCTATACATTTTAAGTTCAGTGATTTTCCACTTTTTTCATTCTGTATTTTTCTGATGGAACAAAAGAAAGTGGAAAATCACTAAACGTGGAGGGGCATAATAATAAAAAAACGTCTAAGTCCCCTTTTGACCTAAGGCCTTAAACATTGAAAGTAGAAGCAGGAAAAAAGTAACCTGTAATGTCCTAGGAGAAAGTGTAGTTACTTACCTGTAACGTAGGTTCTCCGTGGACAGCAGGATAGTCAGCCACATATGGGTGTTGTCCCAACAGCTACCAATTTGCGGATAAGCTCTCCAATAGCTCAGAGAGATTTTTTTTTTCTCTGAGCAAGTGCAGTGCCCGGACCCCATTGGGCATGCCCGAGCCCTACCCATTTCCCCCTGCTTCCCCCTAATCCCCAGGATGTTCCTAGCTATGGCCGGGTCGGCCGTATGGGGAGGCGGGTGGGTTGTGTGGCTGACTATCCTGCAGCCCACGGAGAACCTACGTTACAGGTAAGTAACTACACTTTCTCCTAGGACAAGCAGGATGAGTCAGTCACATATGGGTGACTCCCTAGCCGAGGGATGTACCGACTGGACATGCGCCTTAGCGCTCTGTGCATCCCTCGTCTGGCTGTGGAGGCCGAGCCGGGCAGGGTAACCAGGCGAAGCAGGTGGAGTTGTGGAAACAAGGTTTTTGATAAAGTGCTGTGTTAACTGAGCAATAATACTCACAGAACAGTGAAACTGGTCAATAACAATCAATGAACAGTGAGAAACCAACTGGTCAACAGTGACAATTCGTACTTGCATGTGAGAATTCATACTTGCATATTCCACATTCAGTCTAGACAGGGGTGCTGGAAGACCTACTTAATCAATATCTATAACACCCTACTTGATCAGTGTTTGTCGATATTTATAACCCCTTACTTGATCAGTGTTTGTCAAGGCTGTGCTAGTGGTTGTTGTCCCTCCCGGGAGGGAAGAGCCACTTCCAAGACTGCTCGGCCGACTTCCAAGACTGCTCGGCCGAATGCATTTGGAGCGTGGAATGCTATGTCGAGGCAGTAGTGCTTGGTGACGGTGTGCATGGAGGACCAAGTGCCTGCATCGCAGATATCCCCTATTGGTGTGTGGTGCAGATGAGCCGTTGTGGTGGCTATGGCTCTGCGCTGGTGGGCATGGGCTCCCACCTGCGGTTGATGCTGCGCTCTTCTATAGGTGAAGGGGATGCACTTGGATATCCAGCGCGAGAGCCTGCGTTTAATGGCCGGCAGTCCTGGTCTGTTTTGGTCGTAGGAAACGAACAATTGAGGCTTGTCTGGTCTGTTGCATAGTCAGGGCCCGCACACAGTCCAGGAGGTGTCGCTGAGGTGGCTGTGTGTCTCCCTGTGGGGGGATGCAGAGTGCCGGGAGGCACGCTGAAGCCATCTTCGGCAAGAATCGGGGGGTGGGTTCTGGGTACCACCCTGTTCTCATGGAGGAGTGTGTCGGGGGGTGATGGACCAGGGCCTGGATCTCGCCGATACATCTGGCCGACGCAATGGAGGTCAGGGTTTTCCCGGCCAGGAATACGGGTTCTGCCTCTCCCAAAGGTTTGAAGGGGTCGAGGAGAGCTGATGCGGCACCAAGTTGAGGTCCCATCCAGGCGGTGGTCTGACCGGTGGGTGCAGATTGGACAGTCCCTTCATGAAATTTTGTGATTACTGGATGCCTCGACACTGGTTTGTTGTCTAAGCCAGTGTGGTATGCCGCGATTGCACTTAGGTGGACCTTGATGGAAGTGGGTTTTAGGTCCCACTGAGATAAGCTCAGTATGTACTGCAGGATGTCCGGTATGGGGCAGTTGTAGGGGTCTCGCTGCGTGTCTGTGCACCGGTAGCGGAACCTTCTCCATTTCAACCCATAGCATTTTCTGGTTAAAGGTCTTCTGGCTGCCATAAGAATGTGCTCCACGTCTTGTGGTAGGTTCATCCTCTCATCATCCATGTGGTCTGGGCTAAGGAACGCAGGTCGTGGTGGAGGGTAAGGCTCCCTTGTTGTGTTATGAGAACTGCACTGATCGGGAGGGGGAGAGGTGGATGAACCGCTATCCCTTGCCGGAACGGGAACCATGGTTGCTGGGGCCCGAACAGGGCAATCATGATCACCGTTGCTCTGTCCTGAAGGATCTTCTGCAGGACTTAGGGTATGGCGGGTAGGCGTATAAGAGTCCGTGGTTCCAACTCACAGACAGACCGTCGGGGCTGAGACGGCGATGGGTTGATCTTTTGAGCAGAGGGTCGAGTATTTTGAGTTCAGTTCGGTTGCAAACGGGTCGATGCTCGGTGTGCCCCAGGTGCTGAAGATCTTCTTCGTCGCCGCTGGGTTGAGACACCACTCATAGGGATCCAGCTGGCGGCTGAGGCTTTCTGCCAGGTTGTTCTGCTCCCCCGGGAGGTAAGTTGCCTGGATGGGGCATTAAATGGAGTTGGTGAACTCCCACATGCGGCAAGCTTCCTTGCATAGCGAGGCTGACCCTGTCCCTCCCTGCTTGTTGATGTAGTACATGGCCACCTGATTTTATGTTTGGGTGAGGACTGCCCTGCCTGTCACCCATTGTTTGAAGGTTTCAAGGGCATTCCCTATGGGCCTGAACTCCAGTAGGTAGATATGGAGTGAGGACGCCTGTGTGAAGATGGAGAAGGTGTGTCCCCCCTCCATGTTTGGAGGCATCCATGGTGGCCACCAGCTGGTGAAGTGGTGGTCTGGTTTCCCTTTCGCTAAGTTATCTCGGGCCATTTACCAGTGAAGCGTCTTATGTATGGGCTGGCGAATTGGTATCTGGGTGGTCAGAGGTTGGGTATACTGGTCCCAGTGAGGTCTGAGGTGCCCTTTCAGGGATCTCATGTGTAGTCTGATGTGCTGGACAACAACGACTGCAGCCAAGACACAGGAGGGAGCGTGCTGACGATGAGCTGCTGGCAGGGATGATCTGGTAGTCCAGTAGGACGGCCTTGGTCTGTGTGGTGTCGATGACTGCCCCGATGAACGGTATCCCCTGAGTGGGTATCAGGTGGGATTTCTTGTAGTTGATGAGGAACCCCAGTTCTTGGAGGAGGGTTATGGTGGTTGTCGGTGCTGCCAGCTGTCGAGATAAGATAGGACGCACACCCCTTGAAGGCGAGGATGTGCCACTGCCACGCACTTTGTGAACACTCTTGGAGCCGTTGAGAGTCCAAGGGGTAGGACCTTGTGCTGGAGGTGTCTGTCTTGGCTTTAGAAGCGATGATGCCTCCTGTGGGTTGGGTGCATGGGCACGTGAGTGTATGCATCATATAAGTTCAGGGATACTTGCCAATACTCAGGCTATAACAGGGCCAAGACTGTACCCAGAGAGTGCATCTGGAATCGTTCCTTGTGTATGCACCTGTTGAGCTTGCAGAGATCCAGGATCGAGTGTTGTCCTTGTCCATGGGAACGCGGAGGTTCCTGGAGTAAAAACCCCTTGGTGATCTCCTCTGTTCGGCACTGCCTCTATTGATTCTGCCGAAGCAGGTCCTTTCCTTGCTGCAGGAAAATTGGGTTGTCAGATGGAGGGTGCCCCCCCCCACTCTGGGGGCGGGAGTGGAGACGAATTCGGAATCCCTGCTTGATGATGCTGAGGGCCCACTGGTCGATGGCTATCCTGGGCCAAATCTTCGCAGACAATCTGATCCTGCTGGCTGGAGGGTGGTCAAGGTTCTGTTTTTGTTTTGGGGAGAGGGCTGCCCTTGGATGCCCCTGCCCCTCGGGTGGTGCTTGTTTGCGTAGCAATTATGTTACTGTTGCGAGCGCTGGGGCATAGACTGCTGCCAGTGTGGACTGGCTCGGTGGTGAGCTGGAGTCCCTGTTTTATTTTATTTATTTATTTTTTCTCAATGGCCTCCTGATAAAGCCGCATCTGGAACTGGAGTGCAGCAATTCGTGCGCTCAGCATTGCGCCCTCAAAGGTCTTTTTCCCTGTGGAATCCAGGGTTTTTCAGGTCCTTCCCTGACGGGGCGTTGGAGGGGGGGGGGGCGTGCTGCCCTGTTTCTCTTAAGCGCCAAGGCTACCGCAATGTCCATGTATGGCTGCTGCGGGTTGTCAAATTCCCAGGCCGGAAAGATCTGGTACTTCAGTCATCTTGTCTCTGCAGTCCAGGAGGTTCTTGTGGACTGGGATCGCCATCGCCTGCCTGACGTAGTTCAGGCATTGTAGTAATCTGTGTTGGATACCAGTGGTCCATCCATGTGGATCTTGAGAAAGGCTGTGAGTTTCTGGAGGAACTTGGGGTAAGTACTCGTTTGTGGGGTTTTTTGGTTTTTTTTAAAGTTATTTAGTTATTTTTGTGGGTAGTGACTCGGGGCGTGGCTGGAGGCTGGTATGCTGCTTGTTCCTCCGTTGCTTGGGTGCATGGCATGCCGCTAGAACGCGCCATGTTGTTGTGCGTGGCTCCCTCTAAAGGGGGGCATTGGGAGGAGTGTTGCCCGCTGAGAGAGGAGTTGGGTCAGCAGGAGGATTAACTTTTGCTGCTGGTCCCACCCCTGGTGGTTCGCAGGTTCATGTGCTGCTCCACTTGACTGGTTGGGTGGCTCCATGTACCCCGCTGACATTCTTTGTCCTTCTTGAGAGGGGGGTGAGCCTACAGAGAGGGGGCAGGATGCACCCCTTCATCTGTGCCAGTGCTCCTGGCTGAGTTTCCTACTGTGCTTGGAGGCAGAGAAAGAGGAGTGATGATGCCTCCTGTGAGGGCTTCTCCTGCTGTACTGCCTATTGATATTAAACTGTACGGCGCTGCATATGCCTTTCAGTGCTATAGAAATCATAAATAGTAGCAGAGTCCCTCCTGCTGGCTGTGAGCTGTGGAAAAGCAGGTATCTGAAATGCAGTGAACAGCTCTTTAGGCTGAGGAGTTTCAAACCCCCACCTTTGGGGAGGCGTGGTCTAACATGCCGCATCACTGATGACATCAGCACCATACTTTGTGAAGAGTTCCCCGGGACTGCCCCTGTTGCCAGGGAGGAAGGAAAAACCTGTGTTGCAATTGGTTGCCAGCGGTTTCCATCATGGCTGGTTGCTGAGACCCTGCCCAGTCTGAGCTCGGAAAGGCTAATGTGAAAGGCAGACTCCTCATTCAGGACATGAGGTGGGGGGTGGGAGAGGTCTGCACTGCAGACTCTGCAGGATCCCAAGAGGGAAAAAGCATCGAGTTTATTATTATTATTTTTTTTTCCCAGAATGTGGGGAGATTGCTGTACAAGCTGAACTCTGGAGCAGCATGTCTCCTGCCGGTGGGAGAGGTCTACAGGTCCCCCCGAGGGAAAGAAGCATGGGAGTTTCTTTCTCCTTAAGTTCAGATTGGGAGGAGGGTGGGGCAGAGCCCTCGGGGCTGCAAAAGATTACCAGAGGTTTTCCCCAAAACGAGCAGATAGGACTTACCTTTGGGGCTGGAGGGGGAAACCCCGATCGGGTGCCTGCAGAGGCTGGCTGTATGCGGCAGCATGCAGGGACTCTGGGGGAGATCTCTCAGTCTGGAGGGCGAAAAACCCCGATCTGCTGACTGCAGAGGCTGGCTGTACGCGGCAGCATGCAGGGACTCCGGGGGAGGTCTCTCAGTCTGGAGGGCGAAAACCCCGATCTGCTGTCTGCAGAGGCTGGCTTCACGCGGCAGCATGCAGAGACTCTGGGAGAGATCTCTCGGTCTGGCGAGACCCCTATCGGCTGCCTGCAGAGGCTGGCTGTACGCGGTAGCATGCAGGGATTCCGGGAGAGATTTCTCTACCGGGCCGAGTGCAGGCGGGGGGATTAGCTGAGCCAGGGCATCCTGGAGGCTCCTTGCCGCTGTAGCTTGTGGATCCCCCGCTGCTGCATTCCGATGAGGATGGCTGCTGGAGGAAGATTCTAGGGCCTCATTTCTCTTCATGTAGTCTCTCAGTGCCCTCTTCCTTAGCTTGTGTGCATGTGGAGACATGTGCGCACAATGCAAGCAACATGGAAACCTCGTGCACCGGATCCAATCAGTGGGCGCACAATTCATGAGGATCCAGTGCATTCATCCTTCTCCTGCATCCCAGTCATTTCTTTAGATGATTCAGGCATCTTTAAGGTGATGAGTAGAAAAGTTGTAATGGAGAGCTGTAGAAAATCTGACCGATGGGAACGGGCGGAAACTAAAGACTGGGGATTAGGGGGAAGCAGGGGGAAATGGGTAGGGCTCGGGCACTGCACGTGCTCAGAGAGAGGAAAAAAAAAAAAAATCTCTCTGAGCTATTGGAGAGCTTATCCGCAAATTGGAAGCTGTTGGGGCAACACCCATATGTGGCTGACTCATCCTGCTTGTCCTAGGAGAATGTCCATTATCAAAAAAAACGTCCAAAAGGAAGTTTTTTTTTTTTTTTATAATGGCCTGCCTCTACGTTCAGCTGTTTAAACGCCCAGACCACCACTACGTTTAAACTTACACCATATAATCAACCTAAAAAAAGCCTAAGTCCCAAATGCCCAAAACAAGGGCTTTTAGGTGAAGGACTGTACAAGAAAATTAACACTATTAAGTGGCAGACAAGCATACGTTAACTCATAGCACATGGCTAGTGAACAAAAAGAATTCTTCTCTTTGAGCGTTTCAAGCATACTCATTCATGCTGGTGGACAACATATAAGACACTCATTCTATTCCCATGAACATTTGACAGATTAATTCATGTGATTAATTATAAACCAAGGGTTTTATCATCTTCATAGGACAACAGTAGGTGTTGGGGGTGCATTATACTGTTGAGGGTGCATTATACTGTTAACCAAAAGGAAGGAGAACATGCTCTTCTAATCTGGCACACGGTACAAACCTGTTTTAGGATATAGGACTTTGAGACTTTTGGAAGATTATGGAGTCCAAGAGCTGTTTTTAACCTTTCGAAGAGGTCTCTCATTTCATTTCGACGACGACGTTCATTGGCAGTATGTGTTTGACGGTAATAAGCAAAGGCATCTTCTTCACTTTTATACTTTTTGACCCACGCTGCACTTCTCTGTTGAATAAAAAAAAAAAACCAAAAAAACGATAGATAAATCAGAGGGAAAAATACAAAAGTAAAGAAATTTAGAAAATAATTCATAAAAAGACTTTTCTCATAGGTACTGAATGTCCTAATGCCTAACTGTGGGTAGTGACCTAAAATGGGGGTAGCATAATCCTTGTGTAGGTCATAATTACAGCATCATAAAAACTGGGAGATTAGTGTCAAAGGCCTACAGGGTGCTTATAATTGGCTTCTGCAGAGTCAGCAGGTGGCAGGGTCTGCACAAGCATTGTGACTGATGGAAAAAGTTGATGTCGAGAGGGGCCTAGAAATGAAAGAGTATGCAGCTGTGGCATAGTCATGGGTGGGCCTGGACGCACCCACTTTGGGTTAAAGCCCACTCAAAAATCAGTGGATTGCCAGTGTGGCTGGTAGGGATCTGCAAGCCCTGCCGGTTGAAGACTTCCTTGAAGCATCCCTCCAGACCGGAACAGAAACAGATGGGACATACCAAAGCAGTACCCATCATGGGTGGGACTCCCGACGGGTCGCCACAAGAACATGCTTACTGAACACCGTGACCCGATGTGCCTGAACGTCTACATGGTAGTGTCAAATAAAAGAATGGAGAGAAGTCCAAACCGCAGCTTTATAGATATCCACCGAAAGAACCATAGAAGATTCAGCCCAAGAAGCTGCTTGACCCTGAGTGGAATGAGCTTTGAGAAATTCCAGAACAGGCTTCTTTTAGAGAAGGTATGCCAAAACGTTAGCCTCCTTGATCCAGCGCACAATGGTAGCCATGAAGCAGAAAGAGCTTACACCCTCATACATGCTCAGTTTGTGCATGCACAAAGAACATAACATAAAAATTACAGACCAAAGGTCCATCAAGCCCAGTATCCTGTTTCCAACAGTGGCCAACCCAGGTGCCAAGTACCTAGCAAGATCCTAAGTAGTAAAACAGATTTTATACTGCTTATCCTAGGAATAAGAGTTGGATATCCCTAAGCCATCTCAATAATGGCCTATGGACTTCTGTTTCAGGAAATTAGCCAAACTTTTTTTAAACCCTGTTAAGCTAATTGATTTCACCACATTCTCTGACAACGAATTACAGAGTTTAATTACACGTCTTCTGGTTTGTTTTAAATCTACTACTTAATAGCTTCATCGCATGCCCCCTAGTCCTAGCATTTTTGGAAAGAGTAAACAAGTGATTCACATCTACCCTTTCCACTCTACTCAGTATTTTACAGACCTCAATCATATTACCCCTAAGTTGACTCTTCTCCAAGCTGAAGAGTCCTAGCTGCTTTAGCCATTCCTTATAGGGAAGTTATCCCATTCTTTTTATAATTTTTGTCGCCCTTCTCTGTACCTTTTCTAATTCCGCTATTTCTTTTTTGAGATACAGCGACCAGAACTATGCACAGTATTCGAGGTACAGCCACACCATAGAGAGATAGAAGGGCATTATAACCAAGAGTCGATGGTTCAGGAACCGGAATACCCAGAGGATACCGTGCAGGAAGATAGCGGGGAAGACTCATAGGCAAGACAGAAATCCTGACGTATTGAAAGGGACACAAGAGGGAAGAAATGCAAGAAAGTAACAGGCCGCAAACTCAAGTGTATGTACACGAATGCAAGGAGCCTAAGGAATAAGATGGGGGAATTGGAAGCTATGGATCAAAAAGATAACCTTGACATCATCGGCATCACAAAAACATGGTGGAACGAGGAAAACATCTGGGACACTGCTACCAGGATACAAGCTATACCACAGAGACAGAGTGGGTAAAAAAAGGTGGGGGTAGAAACATAGAAACATAGAAAAAAAGGTGGGGGTAGAAACATAGAAACATAGAAATAGACGGCAGATAAGGGCCCACGGCCCATCCAGTCTGCCCACCTTAATGTCCCTCCCCTACCTTTGCCCTGTGAATAGATCCCATGTGCCGATCCCATTTTGCCTTAAAATCAGGCACGCTGCTGGCCTCAATCACCTGTAGTGGCAGACTATTCCAGCGATCAACCACTCTTTCAGTGAAAAAGAATTTCCTGGTATCACCTCGTAGTTTCCCGCCCCTGATTTTCAACGGATGCCCTCTTGTTGTCGTGGGACCCTTGAAAAAGAAGATATCTTCCTCCGCCTCGATGCGGCCCGTAAGATACTTGAACGTCTCGATCATGTCCCCCCTCTCTCTGCGCTCCTCGAGCGAGTATAGCTGTAATTTGTCAAGCCGTTTTTCGTATGGTAGATCCTTGAGTCCCGAGACCATCCGGGTGGCCATTCTTTGCACCGACTCCAGTCTCAGCACATCTTTGCGATAATGCGGCCTCCAGAATTGCACACAGTATTCCAGGTGGGGCCTCACCATGGATCTATACAATGGCATAATGACGTCCGCCTTACGACTGACGAAACCCCTTCGTATGCAGCCCATGATTTGTCTTGCCTTGGACGAAGCCTGCTCCACTTGATTGGCAGACTTCATGTCCTCACTGACGATTACCCCCAAGTCTCGTTCTGCTACCGTTTTTGCTAGGATCTCGCCATTAAGGGTATAAGACTTGCATGGATTCTGGCTGCCCAGGTGCATAACTTTGCATTTTTTGGCATTGAAGTTGAGTTGCCATGTCCTAGACCATCGCTCCAGTAGGAGTAGGTCGTGCATCATGTTGTCGGGCACTGAATCTTCGTCTGTTGTGCATTTGCCCACTACATTACTCAGTTTGGCGTCATCGGCGAATAATGTTATTTTACCTCGTAGCCCTTCTGCCAAGTCTCTTATAAAGATGTTGAATAGGATTGGGCCCAAGACTGAGCCCTGTGGTACTCCACTAATCACCTCCGTCATTTCGGAGGGGGTGCCATTCACCACCACCCTTTGGAGCCTACCTCCAAGCCAGCTCCCAACCCATTTCGTCAATGTGTTACCTAATCCTATAGAACTCATCTTGCTCAGTAACCTGCGGTGCGGTACGCTATCGAATGCTTTGCTAAAGTCCAGGTACACGATGTCCAGGGACTCCCCAATATCCAGCTTCCCCGTCACCCAGTCAAAGAAGCTGATCAGGTTGGATTGGCAGGATCTCCCCTTAGTAAATCCATGTTGTCGGGGATCCCTTAGATTCTCCTCATCCAGGATCTTATCTAATTGGTGTTTGATTAGAGTTTCCATTAGTTTGCTCACTATCGATGTTAGACTCACTGGTCTGTAGTTTGCTGTCTCCATCTTGGAGCCTTTCTTGTGGAGTGGAATGACGTTAGCCGTCCTCCAGTCCAACGGGACGCTGCCTGTACTAAGGGAGAGGTTGAAGAGCGCGGACAGTGGCTCCGCCAAGACATCACTCAGCTCCCTAAGCACCCTGGGGTGCAAGTTGTCCGGCCCCATTGCTTTGTTAACCTTGAGCCTTGACAGCTCACCGTAGACACTGCTGGGCGTAAACTCAAAGTTACTAAACGGGTCAACTGAGCCAACCCTTGTCTGTAGCTGAGGGCCGAGCCCTGGCGCTTCTCGGGTGAAGACTGAGCAGAAGTATTCATTTAATAGTTGGGCTTTTTCCGAATCCTTTTCCACATAGTCTCCGTCTGGTTTCCTAAGACGTACAATCCCGCCTGAGTTTTTTCTTCTATCACCGATATACCTGAAGAAGGATTTATCTCCCTTCTGGATGTTCTTTGCTAGAGACTCCTCCATGAGGAATTTAGCCTCCCTGACTGCTGTTTTGACTGCTTTTGATTTGGCCAGGTAGTCTGCTCTAGAGTCCTGCTTCCCCGATTGTTTGTAAGAGATGAATGCTTTTTTCTTCTCCTTGATCAGGTCTGAGATCTCCGCAGTAAACCACTGTGGCTTATTGTTCCTTCGCCGTTTACTTACTGATTTTACATAGCGGTTTGTTGCTTCTTGTATGGTTGCTTTCAAAGTCGACCACATGTCTTCCACGTTATCGGTTTCTTCTTGGCTTTGTAGCGCCTGGTGAACGAAGTCTCCCATTTCTTTGAAATTTGTTTCCTTGAATTTGAGGACTTTGGTTAGTGTAGTAGATTTAGTGAAACCTTTCCTGATATTAAACCATACCATGTTGTGGTCACTGGAGGCCAATGTGTCGCCCACCGAGACCTCTGTGACACTTTCTCCATTGGTAAGTATCAGGTCCAGTATTGCCTGATCCCTTGTCGGTTCCAACACCAGTTGCCTGAGGCTTGCTCCTTTCATAGAGTTTAATAGCCTCCTGCTGCTGCCGGAAGCAGAGGTAAGTGTAACCCAATCCACATCAGGCATGTTGAAGTCACCTAGCAATACTGTGTCCCCACGCAAGGTGATATTTTCTATATCTTCGATTATTTCCATATCCAGGTCATCCTGTTGTCTTGGGGGTCTGTAAATTACGCCAAGATACAAGCATTTGTCCTTCCCTCTGGCCAAATTAACCCAAAGGGATTCCCCAGTATACTGGACATCTGAGATTCTCGTAACCTTAATGTCAAAGAGGGAATTGCGTCTACTGGAGAGAACACGCCGGAAACTAAAAGTAAGGTAGTCTCTAAGGGTCAAAATTCTGGGAACAAATGGAACGGAAACGAAGATCGGCATCTACTACCGACCACCAAGGTAGTCCAAATAAATTGATGGAGAAATGACGGACGAGATTAAATGCAACTGCAAGGGAGACAATGCAATAATCATGGGTAACTTCAATTATCCGGGGATAGACTGAAACCTAGGCATCTCTGGCTGCTGTAGGGAGACCAAGTTCCTGGATGCTGTATGCGATTGCTTCCTGGAACAACTTGTCAAGGAAAATATGAGAGGAAATGCAATTCTGGACATAATTCTAAGTGGGACTACGAGGACCGGCGCAAGGTGTAGAAGTAGAAGGGACACTGAGAAGCAGTGATCACAATATGATCCGCTTCAACCTGGACACAGGAGCAAAACATTGATCCAGAACGATGGCCAAGGCACTGAACTTCCAAAAAGGGAATTACGAAGGGATGAGACTCATGGTGGGGAAGAAGATTAAGAAGAAGATAAGCACTGTAAAAACGCTAGAGCAAGCGTGGTCCCTTTTTAAGGACACAGTCACCGAGGCGCAAAATCTATATATACCGCGTATCAACAAGGGATCCAAGCGGAAAAATAACAAGGAACCGGCGTGGCTCACTGTAGGGGTGAAGGAAGCAATCAGAGACAAGAAGACTTTGTTTAAGGAATGGAAAAGGTCAAAAATGGACAAAATCTGGAAAAACATCAAAGCAGGTGCCATAAGGCGGTAAGAGGGGCCAAAAGAGACTACGAGGAAAAAATAGCCAAGGAGGCAAAAAACTTCAAGCCGTTCTTTCGATATATTAAGGGGAAATGACCTGCAAAGGAAGCGGTGGGGCCGTTGGATGACCATGGAATAAAAGGAGTGCTAAAGGAGGACAAAGCCATCGCCGACAAACTGAACACATTTTGTATTTACCGAAGAGGATATACACAACATACCGGAAGCCGACAAGCTATATGCAGGAAATGAAGACAGGAAACTGACAGGGTTGACGGTCAGTCTAGAAGAGGTATGGAGGTAGATTGATAGGCTAAAAAGGATAAATCCCCAGGACCGGATGGCATCCATCCGAGGGTAATCAATGAACTGAAAGGAGTTATAGCTGAACTGCTTCAACTAATAGCCAATCTGTTGATCAAATCAGCAAGGATTTCGGAAGACTAGAAAGTTGCAAATGTTATGCCGATATTCAAGAAAGGTTCAAGGGGAGATCTGGAAAACTACAGACTAGTGAATCTGACTTTGGTACCGGGAAAGATGGCAGAGTTGCTGATAAAGGACCGCCTCATTGATCACCTTGACGGACAAAATCTGATGAGGACCAGCCAGTACGGATTCAGCAAAGGAAGATCTTGCTTGACAAACTTACTGCATTTCTTGCAAAGAGGCAGATAGACAAGGGTGACCTGGTCGACACTTTATATCTGGATTTTCAGAAGGCATTTGACAAGGTCCCGCATGAACGAGTACTTTGAAAAATTGCGAGCCATTGAATCAAGGGTGATATCCTCACATGGATTAAAAACTGGTTGGCAGATAGGAAACAGAGAATGTGGGTAAATGGACACTAATCGGACTGGAAAAGTGTCACGAGTGGAGTGCCGCAGAGTTTGGTGCTCGGGCCCGTGCTCTTCAACATATTTATTGAGCCAAATTCTCTTCAACATATTTATAAACGACCTGGAAGCACCTACTTTGAGTTAAAGCCCACTCAAAAATCAGTGGACTGCCAGTGTGGCTGGTAGGGATCTGCAAGCCCTGCCAGCTGAAGCCTTCCTTGAAGCATCCCTCCAGACCAGAACAGAAACAGATGGGACATACCAAAGCAGTACCCATCATGGGTGGGTCCTCTGAAGGGCCACCACAAGAACACGCTCACCGAAAACTGCGACCCAACGAGCCTGAACATCCACATGGTAGTGTCAAACAAAGAAATGAAGAGAAGACCAAACTGTAGCTTTACAGATATCCACTGGAGGTACCAGAGAAGATTCAGCCCAAGAAGCTGCTTGACCCCGAGTGGAATGATGCTTTGAGAAATTCCGGAACAGGCTTCTTTTAGAGAAGGTATGCCGAAGCGTTAGCCTCCTTAATCCAGCGCACAATGGTAGCCTTGGAAGCAACGTCCTCTTTATGAGGACCCACTAAGAGGGCAAAAAGACGATCCGACTTATGGAACTCCTGGGTCCGCTGAACATAAGAGGGAAGAACCCTACGGATATCCAACATGCGCAACTGACTCTGCTGCAATAAGACCTCCCGATTACCCAAGACCGGGAGGACCATGGACTGGTTGACATGAAACGGCGAGACTACCTTAAAAAAAAAGGAGGGAACTGGCTACAGCATGGCTCGCTCCTTAGAAAACTCCAGGAAGGGAGGCCTTCATGAAAAGGCCTGCAGTTCTGAAATGCATCTTGCGGAAGTACTGGCCACCAAGAACACTGCCTTAAGAGTAAGGTCCTTCAATGTACAGGCATCGAGAAGCTCAAATGGAGGACGCACAAGCATGGAGAGAATTAGATTTGAGATCCCAGGTAGGAACTAAAAGCTGAACTGGTGGCTGGAGCAATTTCGCAGTTCTCAAGAACCAAATCACATCCGAAGAAGAGGCCAAATGCTTACAACTCAAGATACCGCAAAAGGAAGACAAAGTGGCAATCTGCACCCAACAGGAAGACCAGGCAAGGCCTCGCTCTAGGCCATCCTGCAGAAACTCCAGGATATGAGGCAAAGGAGCTTGAAGGGAAACTGTGCCATGTGCATAACGCCACTCTTCAAAAAGACATCAAACACGGACATAAACCCAAGAGGTGGAAATTCTCTGTAACCATAAGAGAGTGGAGATCACTTTATCCAAATAGCCCTTCTTCATTAGGTGAGCCCTTTCAAGAGAACAAGCCTTAAGACAAAAGGGACCCAGATCGAACATTGGAATGGGACTCTGAGTAAGAAGATCGGGCAAGTTGGGCAATGGGAGAGCATCTGCCACTAGCAGACACACCAAATCTGTGTACCACGGGCGCCTGGGCCAGTCCGGGCCACGAGAATCACATGGGCCTGTGTGCCGGGCAATCTGAAAAAGAACTCTGCCCACCAGAGGCCATGGAGGGAAGACATACAGCAGACCATCCATCTGCCAAGCCTGTACCAGAGTATCCACTTGGCCTGACAATCCGTGTGGTGACTGAAGAACCTTGGCAGCCACTGATCCCTATCAAAAACAGCATTTTCCATGATAGGTATTTAAAGGAAGTGGTTTGCAATGGCTCAAAAGAAGAATCATAGAAAGTTCACAAAATGAGGTTAAGGTCCCAAGCCAGTACAGGTGGTTGTTGTGGAGGTATTAACTTAAGAAGACCCTTGAAAAACTCTTTACAATAGGATGCTAAAACTGAGAGGTATTTTCTGTTGGGTCATGAAAGACCGCCAGGGCTGCCATGTGAGTGTGGATGGAGTTATATGACAATCCCAGAGATTTTAAGAAGATGAGATGCTGAAGAACCTGAGGGATGGAAGTTGTAGCTGGATCCCAATTCTGAGTTTGACACCATAGGGTAAAGTGCTTCCACTTAGAAGCATATGAACGTTTGGTGGAATCTACTTGAGACACCAAGAGAATATGGAGAACTTCTGAGGAGAACATCTATGACCTCAATGCAGAAGAAGCAACCAGGTGGCGAGATTCAGAGATTGCCGTTTGGGATGTAAAAGCATTCTGTCTTGCTGAGAGATGAGATCAGGAATGAGATTACAGATAGGAAGAATGCTGCGCTCTGTTCAAAAGGATAGCAAACCATGGTTGTTTAGGCTAGTGAGGAGTGATGAGAACCATGTGTGCCCTGTCTGCAATGGCCTTTTGAATGGTCCTCCCTATGAGTGGAATTGAAGGAAAAACGTAAAGGAGAGGCCTTCCCCAGGAGATGTGGAAAATGTCCGTTGCAACTCTCTTGGGAGCGAAGAACCTTGAGCAGAATTTGGCACATTTCATATTGTGAGGGGATGCAAACAGGTCTATCTGCTGTGTGCCCCATTTGTTGAAAAGATCTTATGTAACTGTGGTCTTGAGAGACAACTTGTGAGGAGCAAGTTGCCTGCTGAGTGTGTCTGCAAGCTGGTTGTCCTTTCCTGGGATGAAGATCGCTCTGAGAGTAGAGCCCAGTTGGAGAGTGAAGTTCCAGATCATGCAAGCCTCTTGAGAGAGACACAGAGTCCCATGCCACCCTGTTTGTTGATATAAACATGGCCACCTGATTGTCCGTCTGGATTTGAATAGTTGGTGATGGAAGTGAACTTGAAATGCCTGTATAGCCAATTGCACAGCATGCAACTTGAGATGCTCCGAGATGTAAGAGTCTGGTTCCACAGACTCTGGATGGACCCAGAGCCCAAGAGAGCCCCCTAGCCCTTCTTTGAGGCATCTGTCGTGATGCTGATGATGTGTTGACGTGGTTGGGACTCTCTGGGTAGTGATGGCATATCCAGCTCCGCTAGGTACTCCTTAGAGTATCTGGAGTCGGACTGGAGGTTCAAGTCCAAAGCGTGGCCCATGTCCGGGACAAAGCGAGAGAAGGATGGGCGGGATGTTCCCGAGGCCCTGTGCGGGGTCGGTGAACGAGACCTCCGTCGGGTGGAGAAGGATGGGGAGGCTTCCCTCGAGTATCGAGGCTCCTGCTCCGATCCACGCTCCGAGACCGGGGAAGCACTGTGAAAATGTTCCGGGGTTGTGGATCTCCGACATCTCGAGGAGCCCCTCGGAGACAATACCGGGGTTCGGGGTACCGATCGATGTCGAATCGGTGACCTCGACCCGGACTCCCTCGGTGAAAGCCTGAAACCTCGGATCGGAGCCCCGGTCCGAGGGGGACTTCTGAGGATGAGCGGGTTGGAGAGTGATAGCTCCGTCACTGTCAGCGGTCCCGTAAGAGGTGTAGGTGAACGGCCTCGTAGAGTGGGGGAACCCCGAGCCTTCTTGGAGGTACGGCGGTTCGAGATTTCTGTCGTTTTAGCACGACGTTTTGCTCCGCGGCGGTCTGTGGAGGGAGAGCGCCTCGGGTGTCTCGGCAAGGAGTCTGAGGAGGATGGGATGCGGCGGAGATTGCGCGCTTTACCCCGAGGTGGCTCGACGTGAGGCTCAGGCTGGTCTGGCACATGCGGGGTCGAGGTCGAGGCCGGTTGTAGATGGGCCATTGCAGCGGACAGCTCCGATGAGATCATCGCTCGGAGTAGGTCCTGGAAAACGGGCACGGACAGCATCGAGGGCATGTCCACTGCCTCGGTGCGCTCCACCGGGGGCGATCTCGTATCAGAGTATTCCCGTGTGGTTGAGGCACGGCCCGAAGGCTTGGAGGGCTTCGCCGGGGCTGTGAGCATGGGACTTCCGCCATGCGTCGCCGGTGTCCCCGAGGCTGGCTTCTTCGCTGTTACGGAACCTGAAGAGGGAAGAGGGGACTTACCCGGAGCTGAGGCTTTCTGCTGTCCCGAGGACTTCGGATTCAAGTCTCGAGGCGATGCTGAGGTATTCGGGGCCGAGGCCGGGGCCGACCTCGAGGCCGAGGTAGAGGGTTGGTCGGCGGCGAAGAGATTCGCCATGCGGGCTTTTCTTCAGCGGAGGGCCCGGTTCTGGAAAGTAGCACACTGGGGGCAGGAGTCGGTTGGATGAGCGGCCCCCAGGCAGAGGATGCACCGGTGATGCGGGTCTGTGATGGAAAGAAGCCGCTCACACCGGGTGCACTTTTTAAAGCCGGTCAAAGGCCGGGACATAGAATCGAAACTGGCCGCGGCTCGAGTAGCCACGCGGCCACGGGGACCCGGAAGCCTCCGGGTCGGTCAAAAACGAAGCAGGAACAAGTTGAAACAAGAAAAAATTCGCACACAGCGACTTAATCGAGAAAAATAAGAAAAAATCGCGGTGCTAGAAGGCAGTTGGGGCAGAGCCTGAAGAAACACGACTTCTAGGCTCAGCGGAAAATTTTGAACTGGAGACCATGAGGGGATGCGCCCCCTAGTGGAGCAGGAAGGCACGCATGCGTGGAGCAGCAGAGCAAACTTAAATCTTCAATCAAGTTTGCTTGAAAATGCTTCCGCATCGGGGCTCCGTAGATAACGTCACCCACATGTGAGAATATCATGCCTGCTTGTCCTGGGATAACCATCATATTGGGAGAGAGTCTGAGAAGATCTTAAATCGCTTGTGCCCTGAGCTCTGGTTAGTAGACTGCAGATGTTGTCTATGCAAGCTCTGATGAACTGTAGTTATTGAGTAAGAGTTAGATGAGATTTCAGGAAGTTGACGAGGAATCCCAGTTTGAAGATGAGGTTTACCATCTTCTCCAATGCTCTGAAGTTTTAGTCTGGCGACGTAGCTGAAATCAGACAGACGTCTAAATATGGGTAGATCATGAGTCCCTGTCATCACAGGAATGCTACAATTGGGACCACACATTTAGTGAAGACCTTGGGTGCAGAAGAGAGGCCGAATGGGAGTACCCTATATTGGAAATGTTAACTCTGGAAAACAATTTGTAGACATTTGCAATGTGATGGATGAATTAGGATATGAAGATAAGTTTCCTGGAGGTCCAGGGAGATGAGCCACATTCCCTGTTCTATAAGAGGTATGATGGTTGATATGGAGAGCATACGGAATTGCTCCCGAGATATAAATTTGTTGAGATTTCACAGATCCAGAATCGGTCATATACCTCCTGATTTCTTGGGGATTAGGAAATATCTGGAATAAAATCCCTGACCCTGCTCTGGGATTGGCTCGATTGCATTGATGGAGATGAGTAGATCCACTTCCGTTTGCAACGGCAACAGGTGAGATAGTTGCAGTTGATGTCTGTTAGGAAGATGGAATGGAGGTTGAGGTTGAAATTTGATACGGTATCCCACCTGGACAATCTTGAGCACCCATGAGTTTGTGGTGATCAAACTCCAGGTATTGGAGAAAAAGTGTAACCGACCTCCCACTGGGATGTGGTGATGTGGTATCTCATCCAAAGGAATGCTGAGATTTTTGTGCTGTGACTGGAGCTGGCTTTTGGGACCTTTTATCTCTTTGAGGTCCGGAACTGGATGAAGATCTGGAATTACATTTGTAACGATGCCCTTGATATGGTTTGTAAGATGTAAAAGGTTTCAGAGAGGAGAACTGCTTCTTCAAAGCAAAATATTGTTGTTGTTTATAATGAGGAATACTGTCCTCTTCAAGGGTATCCAAGGTGATACAGTCTTGTTTTATTCCTTCAATAAGTTCCTTGACCCAGTCGTCGAATAAATGCTCCCCCGTGCAAGGAGTGTCAGAGATTTTTTTTGTAGACATCTATTCCCAACCTGGAGGAATGAAGCCATTCCAGTCTTCTGGTGCAGATGGCGGTTGCTGCTCCCCGCATGGCAGTATCCTAGGAATCGTAAGCCACCCTGATAAGGTTTATAGAGCAGTCCTCAAAATTGGAGATGATGGATTGAAACGACTGCTGGGATGACAATGGTAAGGCATCCAGTTTATTCCGTAGGTCTTCCATCACCGAATACTAATATTGCGTGTAGAAAAATTGGTGCATCACAATTTTACCCGATAACATGGTGTTTTAATACATTTTTTACCCATGGAGTCCATAGACTTCATCTTCTTCACATGGCGCGAGTTAGAGAAGTCCTTTGTAAATTTGGATTTCCGCACGGCAGACTTCACCGCTAATGAGTGGTGTGGAAGTTGCTGTTTGTCAAAACCCATGATTTCCTGTACCTTGTACTTGTATTCTGAACTTCTTTTTGGAAGTAAAGGGTGTGTTCCAGATGGATTTGTGGGTATGAAACAGTATCTCATGGACAGGGAGAGAAATAATTTCTTTAGGGGTATTTAAATACTTTAGAACCATAAGGGTCTTCTCCCTTGGATTTGGCTTCGATGTTTTAGAACAATTGGAGTGTTTGAGCCATCTCGGAGAGGAAGTAAGAGTATGATGTGTCTTCAGAAGGAGAGGAGTGCTCAGGTTCATGTGGTGAGGACTCCAATGGCAGCCTTGGTGAGTCATAAGCAGCACGCTTTGGTGAAGGGGAGCATGAGGACCAAGGAGTTGAAGCACATGATGAGTACACAGCTGCTACGAGCGATGGTGTAGTTAAGACAGACCTTGAGGGTTTTCTAGATGGAGAACCCTGAAGAGGTTGGCTCTGCTGCGGCAGAGATAAGGAGCTCTAACTGGAGATTAAGAGTGTTGTAGAAACTGCTGCAACAGCTGGAATAAAGAGTGAAAGTCCAATGCAACTTCCTGTCCTGTAGACTGCTGCTGTGCAAGTTGATGAAGAGGAGATGATGAACACCTGATTTCAGGAGAATCCGGTGGAGGAGACGAGTGGTCGGAGGAATCAAGTCAGACCACGTGATATCCTCTTGTAACTCTGAAGTTTTTACTGTGGAGAGAAGGAAGATGCTGCTGAAATGCAGTGTTTTCTCTAAGATTTTTTTTTTAAACAGGCATGTCAGGCAGTGGTGCTGAAGTAATGGTACATGGTGGGTCCTTCGGCTCTGTGAGAGAAGCTGTAATCTGAAACAGTGCCGACTTCATGTGAGGCTCCGCCTTAGTGGGTGGAGTCAGGGATGCAATCAGTGCCAAGCGGGTGTGTTTAGAAGAGCTGTGCACTGGCTTTGAATTCTTAGTAGGATTTGCTGCTTTCTCCCCAGTCCTTTTTGGTGAGGCGGAAGGACGGTTGGGAGAAGCCATTTTTACCAACGAGGGACCTGTCTTCTGACGATCTTAAGACAGGTAGTCTTTTAATTTAAGTTCCCTGCTCCCTCGACTGCCTGAAGTGCAAAATTAGTACCTATATATAATCTGTAAACTGCTATGATTGTAACCACAGAAAGTCAGTACAGTATATCGAATCCCATCCCCTTTTCCTTCCCTAAAGGACTAATAATCTCCCTCTTCTCACCCTCAGATCCAGTATCTCTCCCTTTCTCCTTCCCTCATTCTCCTCTTCCCCCAGGATCCAATCTGTCTTCCTTTTCTTGGGTCCATTATCTTTCTTTCTTTCTTCCCTCCCGCCCATTGTCCAGTGCATCTCCCTCCCTCCCTCCTCTTGCCATTAGTAGCAACAAGCTCTTCTCATGGCTGTTTGAGCTCACAGCCTCAGCGGCCATGGATTCCATCATTAGCCCCTCTAGTTCTGCATCTCACTTCCCTCCCCCCACCTGGAGTTCAGTATCTGTCCCTCTTCAATGCTGCCTGTGGCCTGCTCCAAAGCCTTCCCTCTGATATCACTTCCTGTTTCTGCAAAGGCGGGATGGGTCAGAGGGAAAGCTCTGGACCAGGCTGCAGGCAGCATAAGAGCAACACTGCCACTGGCAAAGATCAGCAGCAGACCACCTTTAAGGTGGCATTGAGACTGGAGGTGATGTTGAATTGTGAATGGGGGAAGATGCATAGAGTTTGGGAGTGGAAGAAAACAGAAGAGAAATTTAGAGGTGACAGGAAATGACCCAATATGATTTTTTTTTCATTCCAATTAGTGAATAATCGCAGACTTAACTGCGATTAAAAATGTATCCCTACTTAGAACAGATCATATGTTTAAGAAGTTACTGAAGACACATTTATTTGTCACTTTTGATGTCAATGTATGATTTTTTAAGGGTTTGCTGTTTCATTTATTATGGTTATCTCAAATTTTATCCTTATTCACATGTTACATAGTTATCTACCATGAAATCTTCAACTAATAGATTTTACATTTCAATAAATAAATAAGTTAGTTGGTTGTCCATATTTACCTTGGGACCCTTTTCAGGTTGTTTTTCTGTGACTGTACTATAAAGTTTGAACCTGAAAGAGGCAAAGATATTTGAATATCTATTAATGCAAATCTCTTTCATACAAATGAACTTTAAGACCATACTAGATTTCACATTACAAAGATTCCCTCTATCATCTCCTTGGACAACTGAAAAATCAAGCTGATTCAGAATTTTCCCTGATTGATACTGAGATTGACTTACTAACCTACAGTAGATCACTTTCAACTGGATGCAGTCTCAGCAACATATCATGGGAATACAGGGAAAAGGGGAATTTACAACTACTTTCTAAATTTAGCAAGAAATAAAAATGTGTTCTGGTCCGTGTTCAAATAGAAATAAAAACAAAATGAACCAACTGAATCACAAGGAAGTCAAACTGAAATGATCTCACTATTCAAAGTTAGATTTTACAACTTAACACATTTGATCATATTAAAGCATTTCAAAAGAACTCAAGTGTGCTAACAAGAATCTTATAACAATCCTTAAAATGAAGAGAACTGAAGAATGAACAGCAAAAAATATTAATTGAAAAGACCCAAGGTCTGGCTAGCACTTTATCATCTTTAATTAATGCTCTTATTACAATAATTATCCCCAAAACAATGATCCAACATAAACAAAATGATATTATCATCTTAGATGCAAAATGCTTGACATGGACATGTTTTGAAAATTCTTTGTCAGGAGCATAACAATCAATATCCTTGGTGAAAGGTTAGCTATATTGAGAACATATGCCCTTATCCACATATTAGCTTTCCTGTTTAAATACTGATACTTAGATTTTGTATGTGAATTCAAATTGTTATGCGCCTGATGAAGAATTTTCAAAACATGGCCATGTTTGGAATTTTGCATCTATCTATAAGATAATAAAGTGCTCTTTACTTATCCTGTTATCTATGCTAGACCTTGTTATTTGATGTTATTCATCTGATGTGGATCCTTACATCTTTGGTTTATACTTATTAAAATTATTGTCAGGAAGCAACATCAAACATCACTGAAATAACTAGCTGTAAAAAAATTTAACAAATTTGCTTGCCTATAACAGATGTCATTTGTTGATGACAGGATTAAATTAGATGTAAAGATGATTCCATCATCTGGCAGTGGAATGAAACAGCTCTCTCAAAGCTCAGAGCTAAGGTAAAGTTCTGAGCATGTGGGGTCTTTCCCATATGCAGCAATCTTCTTGGTTTCTTCAGTTAGTTCCAAACATGCATAACTTTCAGAAAGGTCAGAAGAATCATGAGCCTGATTTCAATCCTGTTTGTTGAAGCAGAAGCAAAGCTGCATACCTTAAGAGTGTGCTGAAAAGTTCTCAGCCCAAGCAAGAAGTTTCAAGTTTTATTTAAAATTTGATTCAATTGCTTATTATAATTTCTAAGCGATTTACAGTTTTAAAAATGGGGGGAAACATATATCATCACACTCATATAAATGAACAAAACAAGACTAACTTGGAAACACAAAGGAGAAGGGGTACAATGATTATAGGTCAGGAGAACGAGTAAGGTATGAACAAGCAGGAGGGGTAGAGGAAAACCGGCAAGAATGACTTGTAGCTATAAAACTTACATACTATTCCACATATTCACCCGTAAGTTCAACATACTTAGCACATTTGTGTCTGAAGTTTCTGTAACCCTTCCAAAAAATACTCTGATGTCTGGTCACTGAAATACAGCTCCAATCACCTCCGAATCACTTGAAAATTGATGCCCTTTCAATCTCTTTTTAAGGTTTGGAAACAGAAAATAGTCAGATGAAGCAAGATCTGATGAATGGGGTGGATAGTCTAAGCACTGAAACCCCAACTGTATCAAAACATCCATCATTTTGCTATTCTTGTGAGCAGATGCATTGTTTTGCAAAAAGAGAACTCCTTTCCACAGCTTCTCTCTCCTTTTTCTTTCAACACCTCCTTTAATTTGCACAGCAAGTTATAGCCCTGTTAGACCCTTTGGAAGATTGTCAGTAATTACAACACCTTAATCCCAAAACACTGTGGCCATGACCTTTCCTGCTGAATTTGGGTCTTGAATTTCCTTGGCTTTGAAAAACCTGAGCGCTGCCATTACATAGACTGTTATTTTGTTTCAGGATCATAATGGAGTAACAATGTTTCATAAACAGTAACTAGTTGCTCCAAAAAGTTAGAACCAGCTCACTTCAAAAACAACTTGGAAGTGTTGACTCGACATTGTTTCTCATCAGCATTCAAACATTTGGGCACCCACTTGGCTGACAGCTTCTGCATACCCAGCTGCTTGTGTATTATACATCCAACACATTTCCTGGATATCTGCAGTGTCTCAGCAATTGTCTTAGCCGATATTCACTGATTTGCCAAAATTGTGTCATGGATATGTTCAACAATTACCCTTAAATGTTCTTCCTTACCTATCATAAAATGTATTTCGTTCCCTTCTATCCTAGTGTTTCCTGTTGTAATTTGTCTATTTTTAAAAGATTTTTATATTTTTTATATATTCTTGTTATTGTTTACCTTATATTTATAGTTTATGTACATCGCTTAGTAACTGTGATAGGCGATCAATCAAATAACGAATAAACTTGAAACAATTTCAGGAGCTAACACCATTTGAAGTCTCCCAAACCTTACTGCATCTTCTGTCTCAAAATTTCCACATTGAAAGTTTGCATACCACTTCTTCACTGTGGAGTATGATGGGCATTTGTCACTCACTGTTTGCATCATACATTCATGGATTTCCATTGGTTTTCTTCTGCAGGAATAGAAACTTCATGATGGCTCAGAGTTCAACAGAAAATTCCACACTTTTCATTGACATAGTTTAATCAATGATCTGAAATAATGTCAAAACATAGCATAACAATTCTGCAAATTGGCACTTTGCAAAATAAAATAACACTCTTTTCAACTACAGTGGCAAAATAATGCTCAGAATTTAGGAAGTTGGTTGGGCCGAGAACTTTTCAGGACCTTCTTGTAAATAGGTGTTCTCTAGAATCAGCAGGATTATATCAGACAATCTTTCTTACCTTCTTAAAAGTTGTACTTGAGTTATAAAACAAATTAAAATGATTGAGAAACCCACTTTGCACAGCAAAGATCATTCATGCTCAGAACTTTGGGACAGCTATTCTGCCCTACTGGCATACAATGGCTTCACTCTCTTGTATGCCTGATTAATCCTGTTCTCTACCAAGAACATTGTTACAAGTAAGCTTCTTTGCTTTCTCCATCAACAAGCAGGACTGAAACAGATGCACACATGGAAGACACCCACAATCATGGCTGTTTCAATTGTTAGATTAAGTTTCCCAGTTTTGAGTAACCTGGTCAGATCACGATGCAGTTGTTGAATGGAACACAAAGCTTTTTTAGCACTGCCTGATCAAATGCATTGTTTCTTATTGAGGACTGGTCCAAACAGAAATGTGTCATGAAGGCATGAAGAGACGATCAAGTAGTTGGTCAGCAAATGCTTTGCAGCAAGGCAGATTTTTAAGAGGGCTACAGTAGCCTCAGTGACTAATTTGATTAGGTTTGACTAAGTTGTCTAGAGGAATACCAGTCTGCTCATTAAAAAACTGGGTACATGGGGTCCGCTAGATACATATGTTCATTTTCTTTAAACATACTCGCATAAAATGTACCCTTTTGGACTTGGTTTCAGTTCAAGATCCTTTCATACATATATAGGAGGTGGGGGGGATGGGCTTTTTTTGGGGGGGTTGATCTTAAGTTATTTATGTATAGTTTCTTGGTGTTTTCTGAACATATTGCTAATTTATTTACACTGTGTATCAGCTATATTTTGCTATATAAAATTAATAAACAATTTTAAAAAATAACTGGGTACAGAACATTAGCCAATTAGCTAAGGTATGCTTTTTCTTTTATTGAAACATTAAATCTCTTAGATTTGAAATAAATGAACACTATGTAGACTTTCTAATGAATTATGTTTAAAACCCAAGAATGGAGGGCAATCTTACTGATATTTGTGAAGTTAATTGTGTGATCACCTTCACTAGGAATTTGAGACAAATGTGTAGGTCTAGTTTATGATAAAAACTACGTACAGGATTCATAAGTTAACTTGGGGCTTGTCAAACCCCAGGCACCAGTTTGCCATGGCAACTGAAAATTCAAACGTGTCACCTAGGTTTTGCCAGCAAAAGTCAGAATGCAGCCGAGTCAGCACTGCAGAATAAAAACAACAGGATTTTTTCACTTATCTCCCGACGCGGAATCTATGATGGCATACATGCGCGCACACAGGTTTGTCTTTCTCTTATCCCCCTTCACAATACCCAGTTCACCCTAGACAATGGAAGAAAAGAAGTGCAACTGTGTGTTAGGCAGCAACTTTCTCTTTTACCACTTGGTGCTCAAAGTAAAATTTGATCTGCGAAGTTCAAATTTTATTTTCAGTATAGAGCGGCAGAAAAGAAGGCTGCTGGCCTGACATTCAGCTGCTTATTTTTCCTTCTGCTTTCAATTGGCTGGATGAGGGGAGAGCAGTGGGTATTGTGTTCTGGGTGGGGGAATAAGGTTACCAAACATCCAGAATTTAAAATAAAATCCCCTGCTAAAAACCATCTATTCCTGATTGTAGTAGGAACAGAGATGCAGACAGGAGTAGTAGTCACGGTCCAGCGGAGAGTAAATGCGCAGTTCCTTCAGCGCATGCATCTACTGTGACCGAAGCTCTGCCTACTGCACTTTCATTACTGTGTCAGAGTGCCAACTGCTCCCAAAAGATTGTAGACTACAGGCAGGGGCTATGGGGGAGAGAGAGAGAGGGTGGGAGGGCAAAGAAAAGTAACACAGAGAGATGGCAGCTGCTAGAGAGTATAGAAGAAAGGGAGCAGTTGCTTAATGGGAAAGTGGGGCTGCATTATCCTGCTTGTTTTCGGAAAAGAGATGCATACCCCAGAGCTACTGTTAATTTATAATTTATACTGTAAAACTGAAGGGTGGCCAGCCTAACACTAAATTTTGAAAAGGGTTCCAGAGGTGATCCGGAAAATTATATTCCAGGGAATTTGACATTAATTCCGGGCACAATGGTAGAGACTATTATAAAGAACACAATGACAAAAACATATACATAAGCAGGGATTAATAAGTCAAAGTCAACATGGATTTAGGCAAGGGAAATCCTGCTTCACCAACCTACTGCATTTCTTTGAAGGGGTGAATGAATATGTGGATAAAGGTGAGTAGGTTGATATTGTGTATTTGGATTTTTAAAAGGCATTTGACAAAGTACCTCATGAAGGACTTATGAGGAAATTAGAAAAGTCACGGGTTAGGAGGTAATGTCCTATTATGGATTAAGAACTGGTTGACAGAAATCAGAGTAGGTTTAAATGGTTGATATTCTCAATGGAGAAGGGTAAATAGTAGAGTTCCTCAGGGGTTTGTGCTGGGACTGCTGCTTTTTAACATACTTATAAGAATTTTATGAGGTGTTTGTAAGGTCCGACTGAGAAAGCACATGAGTATTCATGTAATTGGCTGCCTCCAAGGCTGTATCAAAAGCATCGTTATATATACTACAAGCTGAATATCTTCAAATATATAGCCACACCAAATTGATATTCAAAATAATTATACTGTCAAAAAACAAGTATAGTACTCTTTTCACTTTATATAAACGGTAAAAGACCTCAGTGTTTCTCAGAACTGAGAAACTAACTATGCCAGTAAAGATACTGTCATAGAAAAATACATCCTTGGTCTTATATTCTACCGTTTATTTTTTTAATTTCACTAAACTTTTTACCTAGTTATTATCATGTTTTTTTAAAAGGATTTTATAAGTTTCTTAGAAAAGTGAGCACTTATCTTAATTTTAACAGTGCAAAATCACCGCAGGAGTCATTCAAAGGTTCTAATGCGGTATCGTGAATAATTCCACTTCAAGCTGATTCGATTCACATAGAAATCCCAACAGGCCCTGTTTCGCCCTACGGCTGCATCAGGGGATTATTTTTACTTGCGAGCCACTGCTTCAATGATTTCGCTGATAGAAAATCATTGAAGCAGTGGCTCACAAGTAAAAATAATCCCCTGATGCAGCCGTAGGGCGAAACAGGGCCTGTTGGGATTTCTATGTGAATCGAATCAGCTTGAAGCGGAATTATTCACGATACCGCATTAGAACCTTTGAATGACTCCTGCGGTGATTTTGCACTGTTAAAATTAAGATAAGTGCTCACTTTTCTAAGAAACTTATAAAATCCTTTTAAAAAAACATGATTATAACTAGGTAAAAAGTTTAGTGAAATAAAAAAAATAAACGGTAGAATATAAGACCAAGGATGTATTTTTCTATGACAGTATCTTTACTGGCATAGTTAGTTTCTCAGTTCTGAGAAACACTGAGGTCTTTTACCGTTTATATAAAGTGAAAAGAGTACTATACTTGTTTTTTGACAGTATAATTATTTTGAATATCAATTTGGTGTGGCTATATATGTATCAAAAGCATGCCATTGTCCTTGATGATGTATGCACAATATGGCTGGGTACAGGAAAAAAAAGCATTTTTTTTTTCCGCCAAGGAAGAACAGAGCGGGTTAAATTTCTTCCTTCGCTCGGTCAAAGCCGCTGAGTAATCCTGAAAAATGCGCACCTAAGAATCTTCAAATTTTAAGTCCTCTCGGAGTTGCTTATATTTGCGCAATATTTCAACTTTGTGATTATAATTCAGGAGTTTGGCTATGACCATCCGAAGCCGCGCTTCCCGGGCTTGTTCCCTGCCCAGCTGATGTGCCCATTCCAATCTCTTAGGACCCAAGCTCTCCCGCAAGGAAAAAGTGTTTGTCAGCCATACCTCCAGGGCCTGTAGCAACTTAGACCCCGATACCATTTCTGGAATGCCCAGAAAGCGTAAATTAGATCTGCGTGATCGATTTTCTAGGTCATCCAGCCTCTCTGCCTGCTTTTGGGTAAGGGCCTGCAACTCCTGCAATGTAGTGTCATGGGCCCTCTGTACATCATCCAATCCAGAGACCCAGGTTTCTAAGGCTGTCGTGCGACTCGTGGTCTCAGTGAGCATATTTTCTAGCTTCAGAAGCTGCTCCGATAGTCTGTCTATGCTAGGCTGCATTGCCACTGCTACTGCCTCCGTAAGTGTAGTCAGCGCCTTCGGCGCTATTTGATGAATCGCGGTCGAGGTGGTCGGCACCATTTTGTCCGCGCCGTGCTGCAGGCGATCGCGGTCTTTTTTTTTTGTGTTCTGGTGGCCATCGGCGGCACAGGGATGACAAGAATCTGTCCATGCGCTAAAAGCGCTGAACGCTGTAGTGCTCAATTGTCCGGCGCACCTTCAGCAGCAGGCAACGGGGTAGTTAGTGACTCGGGGCCCGGGAGCTCAGGCAGCCGACGTCTGCCTCAGCTCAGTGCATCACGTGATCTCCTATGAGGTGTTTGTAAATTGAAAAGTGGGTGGGAGAAAATAAGTCTTGTCTTTATTCTATTAAGTATATTGTGTGATAATGATATAAATTTATGTAAATGCATCGTCTTTTGTGCACAATTGAAGTTTTCAAAATGAATAAAGAATATTTTTAAAAAAAAATTTTTTTTTAAAACAAAAACATACTTATCAATGATCTGGACATTAGAATAACTAGTGAGATAATAAAATTTGCTTATGACACAAAGTTGTTAAGTAACACAAGAATTGTGAAAAATTGCAAGAGGACCTTGTGAAACTGGGCATCAAAATGGCAGATAATGTTTAATGTGAGCATGTGCAAAGTGATGAATGTGGGAAAGAGGAACCCTAACTATAGCTACATGATGTAGTGTTCCACATTAGGAGCCACCACCCAGGAAAAGGATCTAGGTGACATCATTGAGGATACATTGAAATACTCAGCTCAGTGGGCGGTGGCGGTGGTTAAGAAAGCAAATAGCATGTTAAGAATTATCAGGAAAGGAAAACAAAAGATGAAAATATTATAATGCCTTTGTTTCACTCTATGGCAGTCATACTTCAAATACTGTGTGCAATGCTGGTTGCCGAATCTCAAAAAATATACAACAGAATTAGAAAAGATATAGAGAAGGGTGATGAAAACAATAAAAGTGAAGGACAACTTCCCTATGAGGAAAGACATTGAGAATATCACCCTACGGGGAGACGTTGTTCTGTTAGGAGACTTCAACATGCCTGATGTAGACTGGAACACACTCTCAGCGACAACTTGTGATAGCAGAAGGATATTAACGTCCATGAAGGGAGTACGGCTCAAACAAATGGTACTACAACCCACTAGGGCCCAGGCCATCCTGGACCTGGTACTTACGAACGGGGAAAGCATCTCGGGGGTCTCGGTGGGAGAAACGCTAGCCACCAGTGACCATAACATGGTATGGTTTAACCTTAAGAAAGGCTTCCCTAGGTCACAAACAAAAACAAAGGTACTCAATTTCCGGGGCACCGACTTCACACGCATGGGAAATTTCGTCTATCAGACGCTCCAGGTTCAAGAAGTAACTGATAATGTGGAAGCTATGTGGTCAACCTTGAAATCAACCCTTCATGAGGCAACTAAACGCTACATTAAATCAGTAACCAAACAGCAAAGAAAAAAGAAACCCCAATGGTTCACTGATGAGATCTCGCACCTCGTCAAAGAGAAGAAAAGAGCATTTCTCTCATACAAACGCATGGGGGAAAAAGAAGCAAACATTGAATACAGGACAAAGTCTGCAGCGGTCAAAACAGCAGTCAGGGAGGCCAAACTTCAAATGGAAGAAACTCTAGCGAAGAACATTAAGAAAGGAGACAAATTTTTCTTCAGATACATTAGCGACAGGAAAAAGAACACAAACAGGATAGTACGTCTTAGAACGCCAGAAGGGAACTATGTGGAAACAGATTCTGATAAGGCCAAACTACTAAATGATTACTTCTGTTCAGTCTTTACATGCGAGGCATCAGGGCACGGGCCACGTCTGGAAGCAAAGCAAAGCATGGAAGACCCATTTCAGAATTTTGAGTTCACACCAGCTGATGTTTACAGAGAACTGTCAAAACTCAAGGTGAACAAAGCCATGGGACCGGACAATTTGCACCCAAGAGTGCTCAGAGAGCTATGCGATGTTCTGGCAGAACCGTTAGCCATGCTCTTCAATCTCTCTCTAAGTACGGGGAGAGTCCCCCTGGACTGGAAAACAGCCAACGTTGTCCCTCTGCACAAAAAGGGTTGCAGAGCGGAGGCTGCGAATTACAGACCGGTGAGTCTCACATCAATAGTGTGTAAACTTATGGAAACTTTACTTAAAGGTAAATTGGACATGATATTGGATGAGGAAAATCTGAGGGATCCCTGTCAACATGGATTCACTAGGGGCAGGTCATGCCAATCCAATCTTATCAGCTTCTTTGACTGGGTGACAGGAAAGCTAGACTCGGGAGAGTCTCTGGACGTGGTATACTTGGATTTCAGTAAAGCTTTTGACAGTGTCCCGCACCGTAGACTATTAAACAAGATGAAATCGATGGGGTTAGGTGAGAAACTAACTGCATGGGTCAATGATTGGCTGAGTGGAAGACTTCAGAGGGTGGTGGTCAACGGCACCCTCTCTGAGACATCGGAGGTGACTAGCGGAGTGCCGCAAGGATCAGTCCTGGGACCATCTCTTTTCAACATATTCATAAGGGATTTAACCCGGGGGCTTCAGGGTAAGGTAGCACTGTTCGCCGACGACGCCAAACTGTGTAATATAGTAAGTGAAAGCAGTCTCAAGGGTAGTATGACGCAGGATCTGATCATGTTGGAAAACTGGTCCTCAACATGGCAGCTGGGCTTCAACGCTAAGAAGTGTAAAGTCATGCATCTCGGCAGCAGAAATCCATGCAGAACATACACCTTGAATGGAGTAGCACTAGCTAGGACTTCAGAAGAACGGGATTTGGGAGTAATCATCAGTGCAGACATGAAGGCTGCCAAACAAGTGGAGAAGGCCTCATCCAAGGCAAGGCAAATGATGGGATGTATCAAGAGAAGCTTCGTCAGCCGCAAGCCTGAAGTCATAATGCCACTTTACAGAGCCATGGTGAGACCTCATCTGGAGTACTGTGTGCAATTCTGGAGGCCACATTACCGTAAAGATGTGCTTCGAGCCGAGTCGGTCCAGCGGATGGCCACTAGAATGGTCTCCGGACTCAAGGGTCTCTCATACGAAGAAAGACTGGGCAAATTGCAGCTCTATACTCTAGAGGAGCGCAGGGAAAGGGGGGACATGATTGAGACATTTAAATATGTCACAGGACGTGTCGAGGTGGAAAACGACATCTTCCTTCTCAAAGGACCAACGGTCACAAGAGGGCACGAACTCAAACTCAGAGGAGGGAACTTTAATGGTGACACCAGGAAGTACTTCTTCACAGAAAGGGTGGTGGATCACTGGAACAAACTTCCGCTGCAGGTGATCAAGGCCACCAGCGTGCTCGACTTTAAGAATAAATGGGACATCCACGTAGGATCACTACGAGGGTCGAGCTAAAGAACCAAGTCATTAGCACCCAGACTTAATGGGGTGGGTCAGTAGAGTGGGCAGACTTGATGGGCTGTAGCCCTTTTCTGCCGTCATCTTTCTATGTTTCTAAAGGCTAAAGCAGCTACCTCTCTTCAGATTGGAGACAGCTCAGAGATGTGATAGAGGTCTATAAAATACTGAGTGCAGTGTAAAGGGTAGATGTGGATCACTTGTTTACTTACTTTTTCCCAAAATACTAAGAACAGGGGCAATATCATGTCAAAGATAGGAAAATCCAATCTATAACATACTGTCTATGTGGCTTAGTCTGACTCAATATGGCTGTTATGTTCTTATTTTTCTCTTAAAATAAGGTGCTCTCTTCCATTTTTATTTTTTCTGTCTCTATCCACTCAAATCTAACTCTTGCTTTATTCCCTTTCACTTTTAAATCTAATCAACTTTCTATCCCCTTTGCTTTCACATTTCCCATCTTCCTATTCTCTTTTATCTGCTCCCCTTTACCACATTTCTACCCTCTGTACTCATTATAATCCTCACTCATCTCTTTTACAACTCTCCCACATGGCTCTACCATTTTTAGCATCACCCTCCTTGTCCTTTACTCCACCCTTGTAACCCTGCATTTCCTTCCTCTCTTACTTTCTTTCTCTCCCTCCCACAAGTCCAACATCTCTCTTTTCTGCCCTTCTAGCCCTTCCTTTCAAGTCTGACATCTCTCCCTCCCTCCATCTAGCCCTCCTTCCAAATCTGACATCTCTCCCTCCCTCTTCCATAACCCTTCCACCTTTCCCTATCTCTCCTCCTCTGTTATCTCTGAGTTGTTCATCTCTTCCTTTCTCCCTATTTTGCGCTCCTCCACCAAGTCCATCTCTTCCTCTCCACATTTTCCCCCTCCACCAAGTCCATCACTCCCTTTCAAACCCTCTACTATCACTCTGACTCCCTTTCACCCCTTTTGCCACTTCTCCCTTTCCTGCCCCCTCCATCCTTCTCCAAGTCCATCTCTCCCTCCATCCTCCCCAAAGGCCATCTCTCTCCTGTCCCCCCTATCCTCCTCCAAGGCCATCTCTCCCTATCCCCCTTTGCAATCTCTCCCTGTCCCCCTTGGTACTGGCTATTCTTCAGTACCATAGCCATCGGTTCTCCCTATTCATCTCCAAAATCTGACATCTCTCCCTCCCTCCTTTACTCCATCCCTGTCTATCTTTCCTTACTTGACTCCAACATCTCTCCCTTACCCAAGTCCAATATCTTCAGGCAGTACTCTTGAGGTAGTGGCACCTTGTTGCGCTGTTTCTACCGCACCCCTTCCCGACATCTAACCCAATTGGCATTTTCCCATTCTCTCTCTCCCCCCCATCTATCTTTAATGTGCTATAAAAGTTGCCAGGTTGCGGTAGTGATTCAAGGAGCTATCCTGTCGCAGATCCTGGCGTCTTCTCTCCACTGTGGCCCACCCTCTCTGACAACTTCCTTTTTCTGCTGGGGCGGACAGAGCGTAGAGAAGACTCCAGGACCAGTGGCAGGATAGCTCTTTGAATCGCTATTGTTGCCCGGCAACTTTTACAGCACAATAAAGGTAGATACCAGGGGGGTGGGGGGGAGAATGGGAAAAATGCCGATTGAGGGGAGAAGGGTGAAAGGGTTAGATGCCGCCTGAGGTAGCCACTTAAGTTGGCCTCATTATAGGGCCACCCCTGTGCCAGAGCACATTTGCAGTGCAAGGTGAGAAGGGCTGCTTCTCCAGGATAGGAGTGGCTTTGGAAAGAAAACAGGCAAAATGATGGATTGGTTGATGTGGAATTTTGAGATTACTTTAGGGAGGAATTTTAGATGTGTTCAAAGGACAACCCTGTCGTAATAGAACCTTGTATAGGCAGGATCTGATTCAAGGGCATGAAGTTCACTCACACAGCATGCAGATGTGAGGGCTATTTGAAAATAACTTTCCAAATGACTAGTTTGAGAGAGCAAGATGTAAGCGATTCAAAAGTAGATTTCATAAGAGCAGAGCCAACCATATTAAGTTTCCATGCGACAGGAGGCAGCTTGATAGGTGGTTTTGTGTGTAATAAGCCTTTCATGAAACGGGCTATTGAGGGATGTATAGAGAGAGGATTGTTGCCAAGGGGGAAATGAAATGCACTAATAGAACAGAGATAAAGGGATTACCTTCAAAAGCTAATCATAAACTACATTAATATAGTCCAATAAAAAAGGAATTATTCATATATTATATCCTTACCTTAATAATGTTTTTTCCAACAGAGAATGACATGGTAACAGAATTCATCACCGTAACTGTCCCTGCGGATAAGCGTGGGAAACCATCCCTATGTCATTCTTTAAGGAGAAACGGAAGAATCAGAGTATGAATGGGCACAACCACTGACTGTCAAGCCTTGCATTAAAGAATGCTGGTGTAGAAAGACTGAGGTTGAGACAGACACTAAAGAATGACATGGAATGGTTTCCCAGAGTTATCCGTGGGGACGGGAACAGTGATGAATTCTGTCACTGTACAGTCACTCTCTTCCAATAGATAGATGAGAAAAATGGATTATACTGAAATGGCCATGAGCCATCTGCAGAAGGAATCCACTCCGGATTTTTTCTCTGATGCTCCTATACTTCACGGAGAGCTCTACTGCTACCTGTAGTTAGTACCCAAACACAAAGAGCTCCATCAACAGTATGTGAAGTAGGGTCACCAATGGGAACCTTCCCAAGAATGAACTGTTCTGTTCAAAAGGAAACATTAGAACAACGAACAGCTAACAAAAGCATCAAAGAAGCTCAGGAAGTACCCCCCTGCATGCACCTTGAACATATATAAAGAATTCTAAAAGGCCCCAAAGGGCTAACTGGCATCCAAGAATCAAACTTGAAGAAGCATAAGCAGAATGTGACATTAGGCAGGCGCAGGAAAGAAAAGGTAATGTCTCACCTATCTACTTGAAAAGATATTATCACGGTAGGGACATATTCTCTTTTTCCAGTGCAATAGGTGAGACATTCTAGATAAGTGGGACATACAAAAGCAGTCCCAAAAAACCAAGGTGGACTGACTGCACTGACCCTCAAGACGGAGGACCCAAAAGCAGAGTCCTGTCTTGCTGCCACATCCACTCTGTAAAATTTGACAAACATGTGCAGAGTGGATTAAGAAGCTGCTCTACAAATCTCCTCAGGGGAGATCACCCTAGTCTAAGCCCATGAGACCATATTCCTGGTAGAATGCACATTAACAGAAACAGGAGACTGTTTGTAGAATGCACATTAACAGAAACAGGAGACTGTTTACCACAAAGAATGTAGGATGACAAAATGACCCTACAGATTCATCTAGAAATAGTGGCCTTGGAAGTGGGAGTGCCCCGCTTAGAAGAATGAGCCAGCACAAAAAGGCAGTTAGAGAGGTGAAACTCATTTGTGACCTCTAGATAGTGCAGAAGAACTCTGTGCAGTTCTGTTTCTTAGAACCAGTAGGCTGATAAACAGGCAAACACACTTCCTGATAGAATGCCAAAACTATCTTCGACAGAAATGAAGGAATTATGTGGAGAGATATTCCTGCCTCCAAGACCCTCAGGAAAGGCTCTCTACAAGAAAGAGCCTGGAGTTCTGAGACACAGAGCTTTGGAGAGGCTAGATAAAACCAAATTAAAGTCCTATGAAGGGAATGGCAGTTTCATTGGAGGTCTAATGCAAAGAGTACCTTTCAAAAATCTGGACACGTCAAGGTGAGACGCAAGAGAAGGACTACAGTCCCGGGCTCTGACACAAGAGAGCTCAGCGACTTGGACCCAAAGAGAAGCTAGGGAGAGGTCCTTATCGAGGTCTGCCTGGAGAAAGGTTAGCACCACTGGAACTAGAACAGAATAAAGCTCCACAATAGCCTGATCACACCAATGTTGGAAAGACTTCCACGCCTCAGAGTAAGCAGACACAGCAGTTGACTTCTTAGATTTTAGAAGATTGGAAATGACTACATCAGAATATCCTTAGCTCTTCTGAGCGCAAAACATTTGAGTGCAAGGCGATCAGGATCCTCCATTCAGACTAGACCTTGAGAGAAGAGGTCTGGAAGAGCCTGCAGCTGAAGGCTGCAACCTACGTGAAGATACAGCAGATCTGCGTACCACTGTCTGAGGCTAATCTGGAGATACCAGAATGACCATTCCCTGCTGAGTCGCAATCTGGCATAGGATCCGACCTATCATGAGCAAGGGAGGAAAAACATACAGTAGAACTCTCTGCGGCCATCTGTACCGGAGGGGTCTAGGCCCTCGCTTCTGGGCTCTGATCACTGACTGAAGAATTGGATGGCTTTCGAGTTCATTGCCATTGCCAGGAGGTCAAAGTGATGCCAACCCCAGCACCGCACAATGATCTGAAAAGCTGCCGAGGTCAGTACCCACTTGCCCAGATCCAAAGTCTATCTGCTGAGGAAGTGTGCCTGAACATTGTCAACTCCTACCATATATGCTGCTGAAAAGGCCTGGAGATGATGCTCCGCCCAGAGAAAGTGCAGGTGGGCTTCCTGAGAAAGAGAAGCACTCTTGGTTCCTCCCTGGCAATTGACATAAACCACTGCTATCACATTGTTGAAGAAGACTCAGACCACCTGGCACTTCAATCATCTGAAATGTCACCAGAGCCAAGCAAATTTATTTATTTATTTAATTTTCTATACCATTCTCCCAAGAGAGCTCAGAATGGTTTACATTAATTTATTCAGGTACTCAAGCATTTTTCCCTGTCTGTCCTGGCAGGCTCACAATCTACCTAATGTACCTGGGGCAATGGGGGGATTAAGTGACTTGCCCAGGGTCACAAGGAGCAGCGTGGGTTTGAACCCACAACCCCAGGGTGCTGAGGCTGTAGCTTTAACCACTGACCATGTCTTTTGAGAGGGTGTCGAACACCCCTGAATGGGTTGCAATGGACTCCTCCAGTAGCAGAGAGTGGCATATGTCAACACAACCAACCAAGACACAATACGCAGCAGCAATGCCCTGGAGAGGGACAGCGGAAGGAGCCACCAATTCATGCTGGCCCGGGCCTCCAGAGTCCAAGGAAGAGCAGTGTATAATGCTTCCATTTGTGAAACCCAGCGAGATCAACACATGCTGTAGAGCAGTGGTCCCCAACCTTTTTGACACTAAGGACCGCTTTTAAAGAAGCAATTTTCCCAGGGACCGGTAATTGGGGGGGGGGGGTAGGATTAGGGGTGGGTTCATAGGGCAGTTTTATACACAATATACATTACATTTCTATTATTATTAAGTTATAATATCGTAATAGAAATTATACAACTTATCATGATGCAGAATTAGTGGGAGCCCTGATCTTGCAGAACCCCCATCCCCCCTGAGCTGCATCTTTTCCTCTCTCCCTCCCATCTCCCAGTACAGCAGAACCCAATGATCCCACCAACCCATCCCCCTGCGCAGCATCTTTCCATCTCTCCCTCCCATCCCCCATACAGCAGAACCCGATGACCCCACCAACCCAACCCCCTGCAGAGCATCTTTCCATCTCTCACTCCCATCCCGCACAGAAGAACTCCGCCAACCCTCCAACCACGAGGCCGACATACCTCCATTCCAAACAGCAGCACTGAACAGGCTGCTTCGCTGCCTTCCCCACTAGGGCCTACCCTGTGCCCCTGTAGAGGACCACATCTATAGAGGCCGCCATGGATCCCAGGATCTGGAGATAGTCCCACGCAGACAGAGCTGTTTTTCCAGAAGACAAGAAATCTGAGAGCACAGCTTCTGTCTGCGTGCCTCTGGAAGGTAAACTCAGCTGTCGTGTTGAACAAGATCCCTAGCTATTCCAGGGACTGACCCGGGGTCAAAATGTTGTTCCTGTAATTCATAATACAACCCAGGCCTTCCAGGACTGGACTACCTGATTCACTGTGTGCCAACCCTCGACTAATGAGGGGGGCTCTGATCAGCCAATTGTCCAAGTATGGGTGTACCTGCAGCCCCATCTTCCTCAAGTGAGCTGCCCGACCACCATCACCTTGGTAAAGGTATGAGGCGTCGTTGCCAGGCCAAAAGGCAGAGCTGAGAACTGGTAAAGATTTTCTAGAGCACAGAACTGGAGGAATTTCCAGTGCGCCTGATAAATGGGAATATGTAAGTAAGCCATTGCGAGATCTAGAGAAGCAAGGAACTCTCCTAGAGCCACCACTGCTATGACAGACTGAACTTTCTCTATGCGGAAGCACAGGAGCTTGAGCACAACACAGACGTGCGTAAGATCCAGGATTGGTCTCCAATCATCTGAGCAATTCTCTGGCACAGTAAAGCATATGGAGTATCTGCCCAAGCCTGAGTTGTCGGATGGCACCAGTTCTATGGCCTGAACATTCAGTAATCTTTGTACAGTGGCTTGCAATCTGACCACCTTGTCTGGGCGCCCCACTGGAGCATCCATAAACAAATCTGGCAGAAGCCGGAAAAATTCCAGCTTGTAGCCAGAACAAATAATGTTCAGAACCCACTGATCAGACAAGATGCACACCCAGGCCTACAGGAGCGCTAAGAGTCGACCCCCGATATATAGAGACCTCCTTCGGCCTAACATCATTGCACCTTTTTGAAAGAGAGAGCCGAATGGGAAACAGAAGGCTGGCTACGCCTGGAGCCCAAGAACCTCTGCCTATAGCCCTGGGAAATTCTCTGTGATATGGAGCATGAATATGGATGAGAATACCTGGAACCATGAAAAATAGAGCACCCTGAAACACTAGAGGTTCTGAGTCTGCTTTCAGGCAGAGTCTTAGGGCGATGGTCCACTAAAGAATTCATGAGATCTTCTAAGAGCCCTTGCCAAATAGCAATAGCCCTTAAAAGAGAAGACTAGCAAGAGCCTTATAGGTGGAATCACCAGCCCACTGTCTAATCCAGAGCATTCTGCAAGCAGACATCTAATATGCCAACATCTTAACCATGACCCGCATAAGGTCATAGAGGGCATCAGAAACATCATCTACTCCAGCCAAAAGAAGCTGAGGAGGGTCTCTACAGCTTCACTCTCCAAAATATGCATCCTGGATAAACAAGCACGTGTGACAAAGGATGCCGTCGAGGCAGCTTTAACTTCCAAAGCCACTGTCTCAAAGAGTCTCCTGAGAAGCACATCTACATGGCGGTCCTTCATGTCCCTGAGCACACCACCCTTAGAAAGGAGCTGTGCTTAGTAGTCACCTGTGCAACTAAAGAGTCCACTTTATGCTGACCAAGAAGCTGCTGGCACTCTTGCTGCACAGGGTACAAATGGGTCATATCCCTCACCACCTTGAGAGCACCTTCCAGAGAATCCCATTGCTCTGAGATCAGAATGCTCATATCAAGATGCCAGGGAAAAGCAGACGATTGAGCTCATACTCCACAAAGGGGAGAGGAGGCGGCAGAAGGACCCGGCTGAGTGACTAAATGCAACTCCTGCAAAGTCTCCAAATGAGATCAGGCAAAGCAGCAGACTTAAATAAATGCAGAACCGTGGGATTGTCCCTAGGTTCTAACGCCATAGAAAGATCTGAAGATCTGGCATACTGTCCCAAGTCCCCTGCCACGGAAAGAGGGTCCCCGGAAAACAAGGGGTCTGCAAGTTGATCATCATCATAAACATCACCCACATCAGGGTCAGCTAACTCAGGAACAGCAGCTGAATGAGGCGAGGACGTGCCTAATAGGCAAAACTGCTGAGATACAAGTCCCAGGCAGAGTCGGACTGCACAGGAAACACACGGCTATCTTGAAAGGAATGTCACAAGAATTTCCTAAAATTTGAGAAGGCCTCTGGACTCTGTGGGGTTCAGTCACCCTTAGATGACTTGACCTTGTGTTTCTTGGGCTGTGGGGTTTGTGTCCTTTTGCTCGTTACTTTCAGCCTTACCAAGCCCCGAAAAAAAGAAATAGCTGCCCTAATGGACTAGCCCCCCTCCCCTTTTAGTTACTTGTTTGGACAGGGGAAAGGTTAAGCATGGTGTTGCTACCTCTCCCGGGTGCGCCAAGTGGAACAAGATTTAAGGCAAAATTTGCAGTTTTGGAAGTGCAGGGAGCTTTTGAAAAAAAGTTTGCATAAAATCTTAGATGTTCACCATTAAGAAATTCTCACCAAAATCGTGATTTTCCACCATTAGCAAAGTAAAAAAATGGCAATTTTAGGATTTTTCAGGTGGGGAAACAAAGGGGGACATGCAGAAACCCATAAAACTGTGAAATTCAGACATTGCCCCGGCTGTGACAGCCTTACTAACTGTGACCTGGGCTGCAGCCTGCCTCAGCTGTCTTACAATAGCTGGAATCACAGAATCACTGCCTCACTGGGAATGCTTCTTCAATGCTGATCTTCAGGCTGTCAGTCAGACACAATGCCTAACCGTACCTCCACCCCCGCAGACTGACGGTTGTGCTAAGGGAAAGGGTGGAAGCAAAAATGCAGCCAGCACCCTGTGAGATACTACTGAGCCTCCAAAGGATGCCTAACAGCTTGCGCTCAAACCCCTGCTAAACAGAAGGCAAGGAAAAAGTGGGGACGGCACCAAATTCCAAAGAAACAAATACAGACTGGCTAATAGGTACCACCAGAAATTGGCCTGTCAGCTGCAGACCAGAGTCTGTGCGTTCTCCAAGCAGAAACACTCTGAGCACAAAGAAAACCCATAAAAGAGAAAAAAAACACCAAAGAAAATAAGAAAAAGAGAGAGCAAAACAGAAACACTCCTTCAGGCTTGTGTGTAGAAGGGAAAAACTACAGATTGCAGTAGCACTCTCGGTGAAGTACAGAAGGGTCAGAGACAAATCCAGAGTGGATTCCTTCTGCAGATGGTTCACGGCCATTGGGATATAACTCACTTGTCTAGAATGTCTATTGCACTGGAAATTTTTTTCCCTTTGTATTACCTTTTTTAGACCAGAATTAGAGAGTTGGAGAAGGTAGTTAAGGATGGGCGGAAGTGGCCATAAGACAGGCTACAGAGAATGCAATGCACATCAGAAGAGAAGCATGTTCACCTGAAGTGATAAAAGCGCTGAGTGGAAGGTTTCTTAGATGTTTTAATGATAGAAAGATACCTATTTGGTGAAAGAAACCATGCGGTCAGTACTAACAAGCAGGGATTAGGATGAAGTAGGGACTAGAGAATTACATGGGGACAAATCTGTCCCCACCTAGCGGGATCTATCTCAGTTCCCATCCCGTCCCCACAAGTTATGTCTCTGTCCCTGCCCCATCCCTGCAAGCTCTGTCCTCGGAGAGGGTGGTGGATGCCTGGAATGCCCTCCTGAGGTGGTAGAAATGAAAATGGTGATATAATTCAAAAAAGCGTGGGTTTAACACATATTGAAGAGCTAAGGCAATATTCGGCAGACTTGCATGGTCTGTGTACCATGTATGGCAATTTGGTATAGGATGGACGAGAGAGCACATTGATTGGAACTGCAGTAACTTGGAACATGAGGATGTTGCTGGGCAAACTTTATGGTTTGTATCTGCAAACGACAAGATGGTCGGATGGGCTGGAGTTAGCTTCAACGGCAACTTTGATACTTAAACTTTTGGATACTTAAACTTCTCAGATCTTCCCTTGTCCCATGTTGCCCCTTTTCTCCTTCCCTACTCCCTTCACTCCTCTCTCTTCTCTTTGTAAGTCGCCTTGAGCCTGCTTAGGTATGTGCGACGCAGAAATAGAAGATTAGATTAGACTAAATTTGGCAGATCCCCGAATATCGGCTAAAACAATTGCAGAGACATTACAGATATCTAGGAAATGTGTTGGATATATAATCCATAATCAACTGGGTATGCAGCTTTCAGAAAAATGGGTGTTAAATCTAATCTAATCTTCTATTTCTGCGTCGCACATATCTAAACAGGCTCAAGGCGATTTACAAAGATAAGTGAGAGGAAGTGGAGAGAGGCAGGGAGAGAAAGGGAGGAGACATGGGGGGAACATTTGGGCAGAGGAAGATCTGAGATGTTCAAGTGTCAAAGAGGTAGGTTTTCAATTTTTCCCAGAATATAAAATCAAAAAAAGAAAAACACACACTGAAGACACAAGACCAATGATGATGTTCAAAGCCCCATTTAAATGTTTCTGTTTTTAGCATTATTGAACACCTGGGTGTTTGAGGTCTGGCTTCAGTTAGCTTAGCGGTAGATACAGAACTATAAGCATTATCAAAACACCATTGTCAAATCCGCATCGATTTACCTTATTAGTTTCTGGGATATTTGGCATTTTTCATTAATTATTTTGGAATTAGTTACAATTCTAAAGCCATAGCTATGATCTGTGCTTACTTTGATCACTTCATCACTAAGCTGAGGAAGACCAGGGCTAATAGAGATCTTAGTAAAATCAAGATTTATTTCCAGTTCAGTAGCAGAATCCAGCACTTTTCCAACGAGATTTGCCCATTTGTTGTTGCTTAATGTCTTGCCATCTAAAGCAGTCACCAAGTGCCTGAATGGTAGTTTGCCTGTTAGCAGGTTACAGACATTCCACACCAGCTTCCTTTGTAGCTTCTCCTAAACATAATGCATCACTCCTCCCTCATTCCTTCCTCCCAACCAGTGTTTATATAACAGGAATCACTCCCAATAGTTTGAAGAGTTTTTTGCTCCTCTTTCTCTCAACCATGCTTTGCAAGAACAAAATTTCATAGATATCTGCCTCCTGGCAACATAGAAACTGTACAATGTTCCTCTTTCACCATACTAGAATATTTTTTGCCATTTTCTTCTGCTTTTAATATGACCCTGGTGTCTGAAAACCGAAAAGTTCCAAAAACATGAAGGCCATTTAAAATATGACACTTCATTTATGTTTGAAAGTATTTCTCTAGTCCCATAGTTTGGAACATGTTTGCATTTGAAGTGCTTGAAGTGTTTAATGTTTGTCTTATTTTCAAGTAAAATCTGGTGGCAATTCTATGGTCTTATGATCTGTCTTCTTTTGACTAACATTACCATTCCAAAACCCGAAAAGTTCCAAAATCCGAAATGTGCCTGGTGCCAAGGATTTTGGATAAAAGATCTTGTACCTGCATTTCTTTACTACTGATTCTATATCCATGGTGTGTGAAAATTTGGTCACACCATCTCAAAAAAAGATATAGGGAATTAGGTACAGAGAAGCATAATAAAAATGATAAAGGTAATGGGACAAAGTCCCTTTGAGAAAAAGCTAAATAGGCTAGCGCACTTCAGATTGGAGAAGAGATAGCTGAGGGGAGATATGATAAAGATCTATAAAATATGAAGTGGAGTGGAACAGGTAGATGTGAATTTTTATGCTTTCAAAAAAAATAAAACCAACAACAAAAAACCGAGAAGGCATTCACTCAATGTATAATTAAACTCTGAAATTGATGTCATAAAATATGGTACAAGCAATTAACATAACAGGTTTTAAAAAAGTTTGGACCATTTCTTAAAAGGAAAGAACATAAGCCATTATTAGCATTAATATGGGAAAATCCATTGCTTATTCCTGGAATAAGCAACATAAAATCTATTTTACTCTTTTGGAATCCTGAAAAGTACTTGTGACCTGGATTGTCCATATTGGAAACAGAAAAATGGGTTGATGGACCTTCAGTCTGTTTCAGTATGGCAATGTTTATGTTCTTATGTTGACTCCAGAAACCGATTATATCTTGTATTTAAGGGCCACCTTTTGAGAATAGAAACAGACTGAACAGAAACTGGGGCATGCCACATACAAGACTATTTGTGAATCAAACTATAGACTGGCATTCTGTATTTTTCAAAAGACCAAAAATATCTGTTCTGGGTTCTGCTTCTTTCTGAAGTGTAAAAGAAAACTCCCTTTAAATGTGCTGCAGAAATTTAGCATACATGTTGTCTTCATATATATAAGAATACCATCTAGGATGGTTAAAGAGTTCTGAAGGTATTTCTGTGGATAGCTCCTCTCTCAAGAAATCATCTGGTATATACAACAAAGTTAAGACTTCCAGAACAGTCCGGGAATGTTCTGATAGTGGGAGAGGAGGCGGCAACAAGTGACTTTCCTGTGACTCAAATTTGAGGAAAGAAGAGATACTATTGGTTCTTGGGCACAAACATTATTCTTTATGAAATAACTTGGGGACCAAGATGCCTGTGTGGGTTGCTCTAGTAAAGAAAAAGACACTTATGAAGAAGAATAGTGCCAGGCAAACCCAGATTGCAGATATACGGACAGCCATTGTGAGCAGCCTTCTGAAGTAACTCAAGTCTCTGAATCTAAAGTAGAGCAGAGCACAGCAGCTACCTATCCTTATTTCTAATTCATAAAGGAAAGTCCTGTCAATGTAAAGAGGTGACTCATCATTCTTGTTCATTCCCATACATGTTTTCTCTTTCAACCATAGAATGCGGGATTATGGTTCTCTTTTATAAAGGTGTGCTAAGCGTTTTAATGTGCACTAAATCAACGCGTGCGCTAACCACTAACGCTTCCATAAGATAACATGCACGTGTTAGTATTTAGCGTGCGCTATTTAGTGCACGCCAAAAAGCTTAGCGCACCTTTGTAAAAGAGGGGGTATGTGTTATCTTCTACTAGACTCTTAAAAAGTACAATTGTTAGTGGACAAACCATTGTCTTCCATCTAGTTCTAATAAAAATGATTAAGGCCCCTGGGACCAGAAGACTCACTGACTGCACTAAGTGCATGGTGACTCCCTTCAAAATATAACAAATGTAGTAACATAGCAAATGATGGCAGTTAAAGGCTATGGTCCATCTAGTCTGCCTATTAAGGTGGATATAATTGTATCTTCTGCTGAATGTAGGTTACATCTCTCTCTGCCCTTGTTTGGGGATTTACCTGTAGTTTTATGCAGATTATGCCTCTCCTATGCATTGCTTGAAACATGAAGGTCATTTAAAATTTTGATTTTATTCCATTCTCTTGAAATGTACAATGAAGATCTCTTCAAGAGTGCAAGCTGTGCTACTACCTGAGCCCGCAGTTGTGGCCTAAATGACATTCATAATGCTGTTTCTGCTAACAAAAGGAAAACAACTACAACCTAAGTTTCCCTATGTCAGCCCCTGCTATTTGTGGCACTGGTATCTGCAAAGCTGCAATAAGAATAGATTTGCTCAAGGCTCTTGTCTTGGCTTTAGAGTTAAGTGTTAGAAACTCCAAATGAATAAAAAGAAATCAATTATGATTGAGGGGGACATACCGTATTTTTCGCTCCATAAGACACACTTTTTCCACCCCCAAAAAGGGGGTATAAATAAGGGTGTGTCTTATGCAGCGAATACCATGCGCCCCTCCCCCCCCCGATATCTTGATGTAATCCTGGCAGTCCAGTGCTGCATTGGCAGGCTCCCCTGCTGGACATCCGCCTGAGCGCGCCTGACTGGTCCCGTGCCGCCGCCCGAATAGTATCAGCTCAGCATCGTCAGGCTCTCCCATCTGCCATAGAAGTGGAAGACAGGCGCGAGCCTCGAGTGCACCTGCCTGGTCCTGTGCCACTGCCCAAATGGTGCTGTTGGTTCTCGTGAGACTCACGGGAGTTCACGGCACCATTCATAAGAACATAAGAAGTTGCCCCCGCTGAGTCAGACCAGAGGTCCATCCTGTTCAGCGGTCCGCTCCCGCGGCGGCCCATCAGGCCTTGTGCCTGAACAGTGGTCCCTGATTAATTTTGTAACTTACCTCTAATCCCATCCCTATAATCTACCTCTACTCTTATCTGTACCCCTCAATCCCTTTGTCTTCCAAGTACCTATCCAAAGCTTCTTTGAACCCCTGTAGCGTGCTCCTGTTTATCACATCCTCTGGTAGCGCGTTCCATGTATCCACCACCCTCTGTGTGAAAAAGAACTTCCTGGCGTTTGTTCTAAACCTCTCCCCTTTCAATTTCTTTGAGTGCCCCCTTGTACTTATTGATCCCCTTAATTTGAAAAATCTGTCTCTGACTATTTTTTCTATGCCCTTCATGATCTTGAAGGTTTCTATCATGTCTCCTCTAAGTCTCCGCTTTTCCAGGGAGAAAAGCCCTAGCTTTTTCAGTCTTTCAGTATATGAGAGGTCCTCCATGCCCTTTATTAGCTTAGTTGCTCTTCTCTGGACCCTCTCAAGTATCTCCATGTCCTTCTTGAGGTACGGCGACCAGAACTGAACACATTACTCCAGGTGCGGGAGCACCATAGCACGATACAGTGGCAGGATGACTTCCTTTGTCCTGGTCGTGATATCCTTCTTAATGATGCCCAACATTCTGTTTGCTTTCCTTGAGGCTGTGGCACACTGCGCCGACACCTTCAATGTTGTGTCTACCATCACTCCCAGGTCTCTTTCAAGGTCGCTCACCCCTAGCGCTGATCCCCCCATTTTGTAAGTGAACATCGGGTTTTTTTCCATGACCTTGCATTTCCCTATGTTGAAACTCATTTGCCACTTTTTGGCCCATTTTTCCAGTGTTGTCAGATCTTTTTGGAGATCTTCGCAGTCCTCTATGTTATTGACTTTGCGATATAGTTTGGTGTCATCCGCAAATTTAATAACCTCACATTTTGTTCCTGCCTCCAGGTCGTTAATGAATATATTGAATAGGAGCGGTCCCAGCACCGACCCCTGTGGAACTCCGCTCGTGACCCATTGCCAGTCTGAGTAATGTCCCTTTACTCCAACCCTCTGTTTCCTGTCCGCCAGCCAGTTTTTGATCCATCGGTGGACCTCCCTATGCACCCCATGGTTCCATAGCTTCCTTAGTAGTCTTTTGTGTGGCACCTTGTCGAAGGCTTTTTGGAAGTCAAGGTAAATGATATCTATGGATTCCCCTTTAGCCACCTGGCTGGTTACCCCCTCAAAGAAGTATAATAAGTTCGTGAGGCATGACCTGCCCTTGCAGAAGCCATGCTGGCTCGACTTTAGCTGCCCATAGTTGTCGATGTGTTCCCAGATGCTGTCTTTAATCAGTGCTTCCATCATCTTTCCCGGGACCGAGGTCAAGCTCACCGGCCTGTAGTTTCCTGGGTCTCCCCTTGAGCCTTTCTTGAAGATGGGCGTGACATTTGCCATTTTCCAGTCTTCCGGAATCTCTCCAGTTTTTAAGGATAGGTTGTATATTTGTCGAAGTGGCTCAGCTATTTCGTTCCTTAGTTCCTTGAGTACCCTTGGGTGAATGCCATCCGGACCTGGCGATTTGTCGCTCTTTAGCCTGTCTATCTGCCTGAGGACATCCACCTTGCTCACCTCTAGCTGGACCAGATTTTCATCCAGCTCTCCTTTTACGATCTCCTCGGGCTCCGGAATGTTGGTTGTGTCCTCCCTCGTGAAAACTGACGTGAAGAACTTATTTAGCCTGTCAGCTATCTCCTTTTCCTCTTTTACCACTCCCTTTCTGTCCCCATCATCCAAGGGTCCCACTTCCTCCCTTGCTGGTTGCTTCCCCTTAACGTATCTGAAGAATGATTTGAAGTTTGTTGCTTCCCCTGCCAGTCTCTCTTCATATTCTTTTTTTGCTTTCCTAACCACTCGATGACATTCCTTTTGGTGTTTTTTGTGTTCCTTTTGGTTCTCCTCTGTTTTGTCCTTTTTCCATTTTTTGAATGATGCTTTCTTGTCACTTATCGCCTTTTTCACTGCATTTGTTATCCACACTGGGTTTTTTGTTCTATTTTTTTGCACCCTTTCCTGTACTTGGGGATGCACAGGTTCTGTGCTTCGTGCACTGTGCCCTTGAGTATGGTCCAGGCATTTTCTACGGACTCCATCTTCCTTGCGCTGTCGTTGAGTTTCTTTCCCACCATTTTCCTCATGGCATCATAATTCCCTTTTTTGAAGTTAAGTGCAGTCATTGTAGTTCTTTTCACCTTTGATGATCCAATTTCTAGCCTGTACTGGATTGTGTTGTGATCGCTGTTTCTTAGTGGGGCTAGTACCGCCACCTCCTTAGCGGGTCCCCCTAGTCCATTGAGGATTAGGTCAAGAGTGACATCACCCTGTGTTGGTTCCGTGACCAGCTGTTCCATGAAACAATCCCTCGTGACCTCCAGGAATTTGGTCTCCCTCATGCAGTTTGAGTGCCCAATACTCCAGTTTATTCCCGGGTAGTTGAAGTCTCCCATTACCACCACACTTCCGCTTTTGCATACCTGCCTCAGTTCAGCCTCCAGATCCTGGTCGATACCTTCCGTTTGTCCAGGTGGGCGATAGTACAGACCCAATTTTATGTCTGCTCCAGTTCCTCCTGGTAGCTTAACCCATAGTGATTCCAAGTCGTCCGCCCTTACTGTTGTTTCCATCCTGGTTGAAGGTATGGAATCTTTTATATATAGCGCTATTCCTCCACCCTTTTTGTGTGACCTATCTCTCCTGTAGAATTTGAATCCTGGTAAAGCCACATCCCATTCATTGTCATCAGTCCACCACGTTTCTGTGACTCCAATTATGTCTAGGCCCTTTTTGCTGGCTAGGACTTCCAGCTCTCCCATTTTAGCCCTTAGGCTCCTAGCATTAGTGTATAGGCAAAGTAAGTCCCGTTTGTTCGCCTTTCTTGCTGTTTTTCCTCATGGTTTGGCGCTCCTGGCCCCCTCGTGAGTTGCCAGACCCCAACCCTCTTCTCGGTCATCCTCCTCTTGTGGTGTGTCTGTTTCGTCCTCAGCCTGTTCCCCTGTTTTTGGTTGTCCCTCTGGATTCCGTTGTTCTCTATTAGTGCTGCTTGCCAGTTTTGTTCGTGCACTAGACCCCTGCAATTCTCCCTTAGGTCATTTTTCAAAAAGTTCCCACTCAGACCTGAGCCCTCTTTTACAGTATCCTTGCTCAATATCTTTGGCCCAGGTCCCCTGCATTGCGTCCTTAGGTTCTTTTTCCAAAAGTTCCCTCTCAGTCCCGATCCCTTTTTTACAATGTCCTTGCTCTATGTCCATGGCCCTGGGCCCCTGTGTTGTATCCTAAGGTCCTTTCCCCAAAAGTTCCCACTCAGTCCCCAGCCCTCTTTTACAATGTCCCTGCTCAGTATCCTTACTTGATACTTTTGTCCGATGTGTCAGATCGACTGTCGGCTTTCCCCTCTTCCTCAGTTTAAAGCCAGGACCAGGCAGGCGCGCTCAGGCTCGCACCTGTTTTTCACTTCCGGCGCAGATGGGGGAGCTTGCCAATGCAGCGCTGGACCGATCTGACAGATGGGAACTTGACAGATGTGGCAGATCTGACAGATGGCAACTTGGGCGGCTGTTCAGCAGATGAGGCTGCCGATGCTGGACCACCAGGATTGCATCAAGGTACCAGGGAGGGTCCTGCAGAAAGGTACCGGGGGGGGGGGAGGTCCTGCAGAAAGGTAAAAGGTACCTGGGAAGGGGGCCCTCCTGCCAGAATTAAATTAATCAGGAGGCTTCCCAGCCCTGCAGAAAGGTACCCTGCAGAAAGATACTGGGGAAGGGGGCCCTCCTGCTGGAATTGCAGTAAATTAATCACTACTGTAATTTAAATTTACAACAAATGTACAGCTGAGGCAAGAGGCCTTGTACTGGACATGTGAATTGATTTAAAAAAATTTAAAAAGAGGAAATAAAAATGTAAAGGTATTAGAGAGGTGCATTTTTGAAAGCTGAGCAGGAAACAGAAATAATTCCCTGCCTGCCCTGTCCCTACCTGTCTGTCAACCATTAGGCTCTGCCCTGTACCTGCCTGCCCTGTGCCCTGTCCCAGCCTACCACTAGACCACAAGAGGGGGGATTGGGTACAGAGCCTGGCAAGGAGGGGGGGGGGGCAGGGTACAGAGCCTGGCAAGGAATGTGGGGTTGGGTGCAGAGCCTGGCAGGAAGAATTTGGTTCAGAATGGGTTTTTTCATGTTTTCCTCCTCTAAATCTAGGGTGCGTCTTATGGTCAGGTGCATCTTATGGAGCGAAAAATACGGTACATAATTTAGACTCCTGAGAGATATCTCCTTTCACTGAGGCCTATATTTTGAAGAGTACCATGGGCTGAACCAGTAGGAAAGACTAGTATTTTGGCTAAGTGCTCTAAAAAAAAGCACTGCCACCAGCTTGAACACTCAGCCTTTATCCCAAACTCCTTTGGAATTAACTGAAAAAAGTTAAATCAACCCCTCCACTCCTCGTGGATAGGATACATACTCCTACCTATTTCTGCTAACAGCTAGTGTAACCTGAAACAAATACTGCTGAATGGATTACTACAACTCCCTATTTAATGGAATAACCAAAAAAGATCTCATGCGCCTCCAACGGGTCCAAAATGCAGCTATCCGCCTCCTACACAGCCTCAACTACCATAATCCCATCTCCCCAGCACTCCGCGCTGAACACTGGCTTCCAATTAGCCAATGCTGTGCATTCAAGGCCCTGGCAATAGCACACAAAATAATTTATGCCACCACCCCCTCCTACATAAAATCCAAGCTACCCATCTACATCCCCACCCGCACCCTCCACTCAGAAACGGAGATACGCCTATGCATTCCCCCCGGAAGGTCCCTCTTCATTCCCCAACTCTGGAACCAACTCCCCCCTCAACTCAGACTACAGAACTCACTAATGACATTCCGGAAAATGGTAAAGATCCTCCTCTTCAACTAAAGGTCACCCTCAGTCTACACCCAACCCCCTTAAACCCCACCTCTACCCTTCTTTCTCCATTCTAATCTTCTGCCTAAATTTCTGTATAGTCCACTCTCAGCCTATACTCAAATAACTTGTATTTAAATTAAACTACTTATATTTAACTTACTGTTCTTAATTTGCTGTATAGTCCCTATATCTAAACTGCTGCACAGTCTCGTATGTCCAAGTATTTAAATCTACTGTATAATCTTGTATGTCCAATTCACTCCATTGTGAATGTTTACTTGTAAACCGTTCTGAGCTACTGGGAGGATGGGATAAAAATCTAAATAAATAAATTCTGATGTGATGAGATGAGGAAGCAACTTCCCATCCAATTATTTAAACCTCTTTCAAGAGAAGGAAGAAAACAGCAGTAATCAAGGGGAAGGGTGTCTCCTGATCAAATTATATTTGCTATGTATCTTCTTTTTTTTGGAACTTAAAACTAGAGAATGACACGGTGGCGGTTTACCCGTGGCCACCGCATTTTAGCCGCGGGTCACCCGCCGAAAACGGGGAAGAAAACTAGCAGTCGCTGCGGCGACGGGGACAAGGCCATTCACCGCCCGCGGGGCGGTGAATGGTCTTGTCCCCGCAGTGAGGCATGAAGGATCGCGCGGTCCCCGCAGCTCACACCCGCCTGCCCAATCGATTCTAGTGTTTAGCCAGCTCTCTCCCTTCTCCTCACCTTAGTTTGTAGATTTTCTTTTTCGGCGACCCGCACGCTATCAGAGAGCCGCGCACCCGCTGCTGCTCAGTGTTCAATCTTCTGCTCTGACGCTACCGGAAACAGGAAGTTGCAGCAGAGCAGAAGATTGAACACTGAGCAGCCGCGCGTGCGCGGCTCTCTGATAGCGTGCGGGTCGCCGAAAAAGAAAATCTACAAACTAAGGTGAGGAGAAGGGAGAGAGCTGGCTAAACACTAGAATCGATTGGGCAGGCGGGTGTGAGCTGCGGGGACCGTGCGATCGCTAGTGTTCCCGGCTCAAATTGGAAGGAGGGAGTGAAAGGGAAAAGGATTCTGGGCCAAGGGGATGAAGTCGGAAAGAAAAACCCACAGCAGGAAAGAAAGGGAAGGACTGGCAGGTGAGCCAGATGCTAGAAGCAGGGGGGGGGGGAAGAAAGAGGGAAAAAAGCTAGATGGGGTTGAAAAGAAGAGACACACTGGGATGGAAGAGGAAGATAGGGGAAATCTGGACACAGGAAGGTAACAGAAAGAGGGGAAATTATGTGCATGGGGCATAGGGACAGAGACATAAAGGGGACATGCCATGGGGATGGTATATGGACACAGGGGGGGCAATGACAGATACATAGGGGAGATATTAGAAATGGAGAAAATAGGAGCACAGAAGCGAGATGGTTTGTGGGGATGGGACAGGGACTGAGCTCGCAGGCTCCAGTGGCTTGCACAAATTACATTGTAACGTGCCATGAAAATAAGAGGAAGGAAGGTAGATAGGCCACGCGAGAGGAGCTGAAGGGTAGTAGAAAGGAACAGATGGTAAAGGAGGGAGGGAAGGGTGGTGGTGGAAAGGAATAGAACAGACATTGAAGGAGGGTGGAGAGGAACAGACCCCCAAGGGAAATGTGGAAGACAGAGTGGGAAGAAGACAGATGCCAGACTATGCGGGAGCGGAGGGAAGAAGATGGGTGCTAGACCAATTGGGGGGGGGGTTAAGGGAGAGGCACAGTAACAGCAAATGGAAGACGCAGAGAGAAGACACACAGTGGATGGAAGGAATTCAATGAGAAGATGTGGAAAGCAGAAACCAGACAACAAAGGTAGAAAAAAAAATTATATTTATTTATTTATTTTTTTGCTTTAGGATAAAATAGTATATTAGTTGTGTTGATAAAAATTTATAAACAAAGCCCTGCCAGCTGAACATCTCTTTCTCTAGTTCAGCAACAGGAACTTTGATTTATAAGAAAGGAATAAGCTAAATATTACAGTACTAAGGCTTATATGGATGCAGCGGGGACGGTGACGGGGCGGTGAATGGGATGGCAGTGGCGGTGACGGGGCGGTGAAAGGGATGGCGGTGACGGTGACGGGGCGGTGAAGGGAACGGCGGTGACGGGGCGGTGCAGAGGATGGTGGGCCGGTGACGGGGCGGTGACGGGGACAGATTTTTTCCCCGTGTCATTCTCTACTTAAAACCTCAATTGAAATACTCCTCTGCTCAACACCCAGCTCTCCAACTGGGTCAGGAGTTATGTTAGGAACCAGTCCAGAAGCTTCAGTTTACCCATTACCATCTGCTGGAGACAGAGAAATACTGAGCATCTAAGGCTGCACAATGCCCTTACTGGATGAAGCACACAGAACTTATTTTTTACTCTGTTTACATCTGCTAGTCAACAGGCACAACCCACAGGCTATATATAGACTGGTCTGGTGAGGAAACTAAATCAGAAACTATCATAAAAAAGTCAAGAAAGCTTTATCTCATGTCAGTTTGGCAGAAAAACAAAAAGAGACTGATATGTGCAGGAAGGGCCATGCATGCTCAGAACTTTATACTAATTTTGATCTCTGGGAAAGTTGTTCTGTTCTGGCACTGTATGTCGTCGCCTTCTTGTGTGCCTGTTTCGTACCTGCTCGATGATGGAGAAAATATATAAAAGTGCAGACAGTATAATCTCGTTATAACAGACTCGCTTATAACGGAACCTCGCCTACAGCGGACAAGGTCCGCTGGTCCCGGCCAAGCGCCATTATAAACATACAGAAAATCATCGGATATAGCGGACTCGCATATAACGGACAACTACTTTGGTCCCGAGAGCCACTTTTAGCTGTAATTTTCTTCGGCTATAACGGACATGCAGGCTCCGCCTACAAGGTGCATGGTATGCCGTGATATAATATCGAAATGCAGCCCAAAGGAAAATGACAGAATATTTTTCTTTCCAGTACAGTACGACATAATGCTTTAGAATATCTTTTAGTGTTCTGATTTTGCAATTATTTCGTACCATACCAATGTTTTGCTCGGTTTTGTTCTTGATGTTGCTGATATGGTTGTGCAGTGACTGTTCATTGATTGAACGTTGTTTCAAGTTGACCTAAATAAAGTTTTTTTAAAAATGCAACTCTGGATATAACGGACCATTTTTCCAGGTCCCTTGAAGTCTGTTATAACAAGATTATACTGTACTTCCATTGGCAAATATATTTTTAAGTTAGGCAGTGCAGTTGGGTACGACATCCATAAAATGCATAAGAGGTTGGCTTGATGACAGTTCAGTTCCTCAGACTGGAAGAGGTTGAGATGTTACAGAAGTGCTCTTACTCACAGAATGGCAGACATTCCGGCTGTTGTTCAACATTAACGCCTATTAGCTAGCACAGGAATACATTTGTACTAGATTTTTTACTCAGTAGATTTCAGAAAAACTGTTGGTCCTATGACAAGGCTAAACAGAGGAAAGATGCAAAAATGAGAGTAAAATAATAGACAGATGTAGTCCCTACAAGGGCATACATCAATCAGATTTGAAGCTTGATAAGGCTACTTGCCAAATATACAAACTTTCAAAATAAAAAGAATTTCTAAGAAATGAGCTTGTCCAAATTCACTCAAATATTGGGGTTTAAGATGCTAAATATTGGACTGACATCTTAATTTAAATGCTTACCAACACACACACATCTTCAGTCTGCCTCTCAGAAGCTTTTCTTACTATTTTCTTTGTCATCTTTCTTTCTATGCTGTCATCCTCCTGTCCCTATACTTTCGTCTTTCTTCTTCCTGATGCTGGTCTGTTTCTGGTTTGCTTTATTTTTTCATTTTCTCTCTTTTACATCCTATCTGAAGAAGAATGCTGTGGACTGCATATCTGCTAGTCATAAGTCACATGTGGGATATAAACAATAAAACAGTGTTCAGTTTTATTTATTGAAAGTAGAAATCACTTCCCTTGTGCTCAGTTGATTTTTTATCCTAATACACAATTCTCTACAGTTCAGAACACAGCTTTTAGTAAAGGAAAGGAAATTATACATTTCATATCTGCTCAAAATATATGCAATCCAGATTAAAAAAAACAGCGACTAGGCATATAGAGAGACCTTTATGTTTATGAGCCAAATATTTATAATTTGTATCCTTTGAATTAAGTTCACTTCCTAGAAATTTTGCTTCAATCTCATATTATAAAAATTATTGACTCAAAGGCAAATTCAATTTAAGAACTTACTTAACTGGAGGGTCACAATCCTTATATTAGAAAAGGGAGACTTTTAGGGCCTGATTCTATACAGGATGCCAGTCTTGGCGGCCACCTAAGAAGTGGCTAAGAATCACGCACTGGCATCCAATGCAGAATCATGTCTATCTTAAAGAACAGACGCCTTACCCCAACCCCCACCCCCGATCCTCTAACTGGCACCCATGTCAACAGACGCCGGATAAAGAATTGTGCCTGACTGATTGCAAAGATAGGCGGAGCACCCGCCTATCTTTGCCAAGGAATCCTTTGCCATCAGCTGATCATGACACAGGAAACCCCGATCAGCTGAGCCGGCAGGACTCCCCGAACCATGGCTTCGAGGATTCCTGCAGGCTAAACTGATCAAAATACCCCTGCCGTGATCAGCTGAGCTGGCTACGGCAGAAGACTCACCCAACACCCACATCTGCAATCGGCAGGAGGGAAACCCACTCCCTTCTGCCTAACACTCCCCATTCTCCCCCCCATCCGCAATCGGCAGAAGGGATGCCCATTCCCTCCTGCCTAACACCCCCAACACCCCCACCTCTTCACATCCGCGATTGGCAGGAAGGAAGCCCACTCCCCCTCTTGCCTAACACTCCCCGATATCCCCACCCCCGCGATCGGCAGGAGGGATGCCCACTTCCTCCTGCAGCTGGGTCCCCATGACACCTCAATACCTCCGGAAACCCTGAATCCCTCTGTATCTTTAGAAAAAGACCGGCACGAGGGATACCCAGACCTTCCTGCCAGCAGGCCATTCTCTTCAAAATGGGCTGGCCTTCCCCTTCCTGGTGCATACTGGGATGTACCAGGGAGGGATCTAACCTTCTGATCGGTCCAGATACCTAAGGCCCCTCCCATAGAAAGGGCCTTAGGCCTCCTTCCTGGTGCATCCTGGGATGCACTGGGAGTGGCCTAAGACTCCGATTGACCCAGACACTAAAGGCCTCTCACATGGCCCAGATACCAAATGCCACCCGTCATTTTGAAGAGGTGGGCTAGCTGGCAGGAGGCCATCCCTCTCGCCAGTCTTCTTCTAAAGGTACGGGGGGATGTCAGAGGATCTAGGGAGCCTGGCGGCAGGAAGGAGTGGGCATTCCTCCTGCCAATAGCAGATATGGGAGGGTGGGGATGTCAGGCAGGAGGGAGTGGGAATCCCTCCTGCCGTTCATGGATGTGGGAGAGTGGGGGTATCAAGGAGTGGGCATCCCTCCTACTGATCACAGATGTGGGTAGGGTGTGGGTGTCGGGGGGGGGGGGAGTTAGGAAGTAGGGAGTGGGCATTCCTCTTGGGGGTGTTAGGAAGAAGGGAGTGATCGTGGATGCGGGGGGGTGGGAGTGTTAGGAAGGAGGGAGTGGGCATCCCTTCTGCTGATCATGGATGTGGGGGGCGGGTGCTAGGAAGGAGGGAGTGGGCATCCCTCCCGCTGATCACGGATATGGGTGTTGGGGAGGTCCCCTGCCGCAGCCAGCTTAGCTGATCATGGCAAGGGTATTTCTTCCCCCCTCCCCCGCTGGTTCAGCTGATCGGGGATTCCCATGCCGTGATCAGCTCAGCTGGCTGTGTCTACTTTTCCCAATTGAAATTGTAGGGCAGCTTTTTGCAGGCCTACATTTCAGGTGTCTGTTGTGTCTCTAGGGAGATGCATTCGAGTGCTTAAACTCGCCCAAGGCCATTTCCAGGCAAAATCACGCCCATACCCTGCCTTAAGCATGCTTACATGTACCTATGTGTCTCCCTAGACCCGTGACAAATACCTACAGTGTAGGCGGTCCTTCTCTGGGTTAATATTTTCTAAAATGTGCATCGTGATTGGCTGCTAGGTGGCGGTAGGACGCCTACCACCACATGCAACCGGGACAAGGATTTAGAAGTATCAGGCCCTTATTGTTTTAAACTGCTAACAAATGACAAGTTTTGAACCCATTCTTCCTTAAATATTTTAAATGCCTACAAATTTATATATTTCTCAAAGTTCAACAATTTTGAAACTATCTGCAAAGAAATAAGGATTTGATTAAGTCTTCAAGTATCAACCATATTTGTAAAATCTACAGTAATAACATCTAAAAACATCTTTACAGAACTTTTAAAATTCCTTTATATCTTTTTTTACAAAAAACAATTTAGATAGCTTTTAGTCAGTTGTAGTAGAAATGTCAGAGTGGGGTAAATGTCCTATGGACAGAGGACACGTAAAAAATACCTCCATTTTGAAGGACTGCAATAGTCCTGTTGGTTTGGTTTCAAACTACAAACCCATTGCATCCATTCCTTTTTCATAAAATTATGGAGGGAACTGTCCATGCTCAACTTTTAGATTATTTGGAGAAATCTGATCTTTTGCACAACTTTAAATCAGACTTCAGACCTTGATATAGCACTGAGACTGTATTAGCTTCTTTGCTATACTATTTGCATGTTCTTTTTAGCAAAGGTTTGAGCGTGCTAATACTTCAATTTGACCTAAGTAGTGCATTTGACGTGGTGGACCATGAGCTCTTACTTTATTTAGATTCTGAAGGAATTACGGATGATGTACACTGGTGATTTGTAACTTTTTGAACTCCACAGACTTACTAAGTACTATCAGATAATGTCTTTTCTAGTAGTTGGAGCAATCCACAAGGATCCCCCTCTTTCTCTATTTCTTTTCAACATCTATTTATCATCCTTAGGATTCAAATTAGACTCTCTGTTAACCTGAGTTCAAGCAACCAGAACTCTCAAGCAACCAGAAAAAATCTAAGAAATACACTTCTCCCTCCGTATTCGCGGTTTCTGCATTCGCGATTTCAATTGTTTGTGGTTTTTAGAAAACCCGGAAACATACTGGCCACTACCAGAAAATATGTCACTGAAGGCCTTACCCGGAGAAGGGGGGGGGTTGTGAGAAAGGTTTTGTTTGTTTGTTTATTTCTCACCTGCCTTATCCAGGGTGAGTTACATATTAACATACAAAATAAAAATTTACATTTATCGTACAAAACACTTCAAAGACACACTATAACAAATTACATATTTACATATCAAAGCAAATTACATGTAACATACACGTCGCATCAACAACAATATCATATCAAAACTGGCCATACCATAAAAATAAAGCTCACTTTTACCAGCGTCATGAATTTTTGTTAAACTAGCAATGAAGAATACAAATATGTATGATCCTTAGAGAAACAAAGCATTCCTTGCCTGTACACTTTATGTCTGCAGATAAGAATCTGCACTCTCTCTCCTCTCCCATCGCTAGAACCTAAGGATGGTACAGTTCATGGTCGACGTGATTGTAAACACGTGTTAACTGAATGTCCGGAGGAAATGGGGTAGATCCATGGTTTTAGAACGAGACTAGGAACACATCGAGGGAAGGAAAGATTCCGCCGTTGAAGGTTGTGCCTAGTTGAAATCTCGGATTTCGGGTCAAGTTGGATTTCACTTCCGCAGCAAAAGCAGACAGCGCCCAAGATTCTGCAGAACTGCAGTGGCTACTGGCAGTGGAGCAGCAGAAGGCTCAGTTTACAGCGCAGGTAGGAAATTTAGAAAGTATTTGCGGTTTTTCTGTATTCGTGGGTCTGTTCATCCCACAATCACCACGAATATGGAGGGAGAAGTGTACTGTAATACTTTAAATAAAAATAAAATCAATTTCTGGCGGAAATGTAAGTGTACACTTGGCACGCCACACCTGAGTACGCCCACTCTTTGCCTACCACATGTCCGATAGTTTGTCTGGAACAGTTTATGGTATGGCATTGTATTAGTTAAGCCTATTTTAAATAGTAACTCTCAAGCAACCAGAAACTACATTTATGTGGCATCTAGAAATTCCCATGGGTGCCAGTTAACTGAGAGTCTACTGTATCAGACCCAGGAGTCAAGCTGTAGTTATGCAGATGACATTATGGTGGTGTTAACAGTTGCCGGACAAAAGAACAAATCCAATAGATCTGCAGTGAACAAAGACAAAAAAGGAATTGCAGACGAATGCAGGCAAAGTTTATTAAAACCAACAAACAATTTGTTGCGTACAAATAGACCACTTAGTACAAAATATGGGACCCAACATGGTTCATGTTTCAATCAACACATCTTCCTCAGGGGTCCCTAACCCCTGATATCAAAGGACAAGCAACAAATTTGCCTGATCTATATGCTGTCTGCTGTAACAAAGAACTTGTACTGCTGAAAAAAACAAAACAGTAAACAATACAGTAAACTTTGCCTGCATCTTGTACATTCGTTTACAGTTCCTTTTTTGTCTTGGTGTTACCAGTTGATTAAGTCGACTTGGTTTTTATTACTGTTACTAGATGATTCTTTAGGGCTCTATTTACTTATGTCCAGTTTGATTTTAGGTCTTATTAATTTGTTATTGCTACTGCTATTTTATTGCTTATTTGCTAGTCTTTTAATTTTTATTGTTCTTAGTTAATTATTTACTGCTTCTAGGTTATCAATTTGTCTATGCTGCTAGTTTTTTTTAATTGCTTACCACTGCAGGTTTATTATTTTGTTATTGTTGCTACTCCATCAACTATTTATTGTTATTAGTTTATTAATTTTTACTGCTGTTAGTTTATCAACTGTTAATGCTGCCAGTTTCTTAATTTATTTTGTTGCTATTTTGAGATTATCTATTGCTGCTAGTTTACTAATTTGTGCTATCGCTAACTTATTAACTGTTATTAGCAGATATTTTTTTACTTAGTAGGTGGTATCAATTCTTTTATCTACTTTTAATATGGATCTTATTTTTTGTCTTGTCATGTTCCTACTCTGTTGGAATGTAGGCAACATACATTCAGTAGGCTTATTACCTTTAGACTCTATTGAATCCATTCTAGCAGACTGTTCTTGTTTGGGTCAGGAAATTCCTGTTATTTTGAATAATAGAAAATTGTCTTATAAGAAACCGATTTCCCCTAGAAATTTAATAACTCCGAAAACTACAAAGTCAGTTAAAAATAACTGGAAGGCCTTTCAAGACTCACTTACTCCAGTTCCAGTCTTTTACTGTAATGCCAGATCCATTTGTAATAAACAGCAGATCATCAAAGACTTGTTAACTGACCTAGACCCAGGTTTAGTATGTATTAATAATAATAATAATAACAGCTTATATACCGCAATACCGTGAAGTTCTATGTGGTTTATAAAGATTAAGCAAAGGTACAAATTGATTGACTTTAAGAGGGGAGGAAGAAAGAGGGTTAATAGGACAGGAAATTCATTTTTGAGGAGTGATCAATAGAACAAGTTAATCGCTATAGAGGGGAGAGAGAAGAGAGGATCAGTTGTCTAGATACTTTAGGAACAGGTGTGTTTTCAGACGTTTCCTGAATCTGGGATTTCTCAGGATGACATATTTACCCCAAATGATATTTGTCCCCAGGGTTTTAGGGGTTTACTGTCTTTTAGAAATAATAAATGGGGTGGTGGACTTGCTTTAATTTTTAAATCATTTTTTAACGTTCAATTACTTGAAAAGCTTAGTAGTTCAGATTTAGAGTTTTTGCTTGCATCTGTTAAGGATGAGTTTTCCTCACACCCTTTGGGTATTCTCCTTTTATATCGTCCCCCTATTCCTTGGACTAGGTCATTGGCTTTCATTTTCGATATAATTACCAATGCGTCAATTAAATTTCATAGACTTCTGGTGATAGGGGACATAAATCTGCATCTTGAAAATACCAACAATAAGGAGGTTTCTGAATTCCTTTCTTTCCTTCAATCATTGGGTTTTTATTTACCATCTATTTCCCCTACCCATGATAAAGGTCATACATTAGGTCGTGTTGCTTTTTTATATCATACTATTCAACAAACCTCTATTGATACTGTTTGCTGGCAACACCTGGACAGACCATTTTCTTGGTAAATTTTCACTTCCCATTTATATGTCTCATATTCTGATACAATCTTCGCAGAAAAAAACTGTCACATTTAGGAACAAAATCTGTCCTGAACATTTTTGGTCTTATATTTTAGATTCTCTCCCTAGCTCTCCCAGGGAGCATACCATTGATGATAGCTGGCATAACTGGAGCTCCATTACAGAATGTGCCTATCAATCTTTGGCGCCAGTTATCACCAAAACAATCTCCTATGCCCAGAATGCACCGTGGTTTCTACCCATTCATAGAACCCTAAAACAGAATTGCAGGAGGCTAGAAAAGAAATGGAAAAAATCTCTTTCAGATATAGATAAAATAAATTGGAGATCTGCAATTAGAAAATATAATTTTAACTTAGGAAAGTGAGAAAAACCTATTATGGAGGCAAAATAGCTAAGTCTAATAATCAGAGCAGTACTCTTTTTAAACTCTGGCATACTCTGACTAATTCTGACTCAAAGTCTGAGCAATCATTATCTCCTTCTGCGAATGTCTTAGCTTGTTTTTTTTCAAGACAAAATTTCTCTCATTAGGCAATCTTTTCCTGCAGGAAATATTGGAAATCTCTCCTCTCCTCTCATTCAAATAATTCTACACTGGAGGTACCAGTTGATCTTTACTGGTGTTCTTTTGACCCAGTTTCTGAATACCAAGTATCCAAATTATGTGAAAAGTTGAGAAAGTGTAAATGTTCATTGGACCCTTTTCCGTCATATCTTTTATTCAATATTTCTTCTCAGAACATAACTTGGTTGACCATTTTATTAAATTATTCATTGGAAAATGGATACTTTACGCAATCTGTGGGGCAAATAACTCTCCTTTCCCTTCTGAAAAAATCAGATTTAGACCCCATTATCCCCTCACATTATCAACCAATTGCTAATATAACATTGTTGACAAAGTTGTTAAAATCAATTGTAGCGGGTCAACTTACTAATTATCTGGAGAAATTTTCATTACTTCAACCTTTTCAATTTGGATTTTGTTCTAATTTTAGAACTGAAGCTTTACTCTCTTCTTTCTAAAATCCAACAACTACGACTTCAAAATAAATGTTCAATTTTGCTTCAGTTTGATTTGTCCACGGCGTTTGATGTAGTACATCATGACATTTTGCTCCAATTACTTTCAGATATCGGTTTTAATCAGGTTGTTCTTGTTTGGTTTTCTAAATTTTAATAATAATATTAATAACTTTATTCTTATATACCGCCAACAATCTTGCGACTTCTAGGCGGTTTACAATGAAGAGAAACTGTACAGACAGCGAATTACAGAGTATAGCATTGAACATCTAGTGATAGTAACAGGAGAGTTACAGGGCTGTTTATTACATGGTTTCACAATGAGTAGCATTATACAGTCGACGATATTCAGAGCATAAGTAGGAGAAGAGAAAGGAGATTGCGCTTTGAGTTACAAAGGTGCAAGGCTGCGAAGGTGAAAAAGATAACATAAGATGTTGATGAGAAGTAAGTTGTTAAGTTGGTACATTTGAACGAAGGACGGGCACCAGTGGGAAAAACTGATAACAATTAAAGATAGAAATTTTGGCAGAAGAGGGTAGACGGACTCCTTGGGATGGGAGGAGGCTCCGATTTTAGGGGAGAAGTCTGGTTAGGTTATAAATTTCTTAAACAATGTGGTTTTTAGTTCTTTCCTAAAGATACTATATGATTCTCTGGCGGCATAAGTGAAGTAGCCTGTCCAAGTTTGCAGTCTACCTGCTTGGAATTTGAATGTTCTATCAAAGAAGGTGCGATATCTACAGCCTATGATATTTGGGTAGGTAAAGAGGTTACGGTTTCTGGTAGGCCTAATAGAGGAGTGGAATTCGAAGTGAGGTAGTAGGTAGCTGGGGGCCAGTCCCCAGATTAGTTTATAGCAGAGGCAGGAGAATTTGAATAGAATTCGTGCTTCAATTGGTAACCAATGAAGGAGTTTGTAGAATGGACTAACATGATCGCTCTTCTTTAGTCCGAATATTAGACGGATGGCCGTATTTTGAACTATTCTCAGTTTTCTCACATTTTTTTTAGATATTCCCAAGTAGACAATGTTACTTGTCCCGATCTTATTTAGTTAATATTGATGGTAATATTTCTAATTCCTGGCAACCTCCTTGTGAAGTTCCCAAGGGCTTTCCGCTTTCCCCAATTTTGTTCAATCTTTATATGACAACTTTGAATATTTATAAGCTGTCAGCGTGGGAAATGCTTTTTACTTATGCAGATGACATTTTTATACTGATTGAGAATGACCCAAATATTACCAATTTAACTTTTAAAGTAAATCACTGTAACTCTAAACTTCAAACTTGGGCTATGTCTGTCCAGATGAAGCTAAATAAAGCTAAAACTAAACTTCTGTGGTTAGGCCCAAAATTGGATCATCTTCCTTCCACTGTACTTTTGGATTCTGGAGCATCCCTACAAATTGGGTTCTCCTCTAAGATTTTGGGAATACTTTTTGATTCTTCTCTTACTTTTAAGGATCAAATAAACTCTCTGGTTAAGAAATGTTTTTTCAGCTTATGAATGTTGAGGAAGGTCAGATCTCTTTTCCATCAATGTCATTTTTCTGTTTTGGTCCAATCTATCACAGTGGTACCTCGGTTTACGAGTGTTTTGCAAAACGAGCAAAACATTTGAAAATCGGCGCCTCGGAAACCGAGCTTGCCTCAATGTACGAGCGCCTCTCCCCGTGATCTGGCAACCCCCCACTCACGTCGCCCCCCCCCCCACCGTGATCCGACATCCTCCCCGTACCCATCACCCACCCGAACACATCACTTACCCCCATCTGGCACCCGGCACCGGCACCAACACACAGGACATGCCGGTGCCCGAAGATCTGTCCTCCTGTTCGCTGGGCCTTGAGCATCTGCGCATGCGCAAGGCCTTAGTTCCTGATCTCTCCGAGATTCTCGAGACGTAAATCAGTAGCAGTATAAATGTAATCCTTTGCAAATGTCACTACTGACAAACGGAACTCATTGAAAAAAACGGAACTCATTGAAAAAAATATTTTATAAATGTAATGATGTATATTAGTAATAAGCAGACCAATCGATCTTGTCGTTTAACCCTATTGGAGATAATGACTGTAAAGTAAAAATCCAGTAAGTTTCTCTTCGTCTTAGTGCTGATATCCTTCACCTCCCCTCTCGTTCTTCCTTACCGTATCAATTATAAATCCCTTTAGGTTGTTAAATGTGTGAGAGGCATTTATGCAATGTTGTACCAACGGTTCCTTAATATGCATCCTTTTGATATTGGATTTATGTTTGGCAAGACGTGTTCTGAAAGGTCTTGTTGTCATTCCTACATATATTTTAGGACATGGTCAGACTGACACGTACTGAAATTCTTGAGTTTGTAAATATTTTGATCAATGGGATTAGTGAAATCTTTCATTTGTAAAGAAAAATCACAAAAAGAGCAATGCTTACAGAAGAGCCAAATTTAACAACAGAGATCTTTTGTTAAATGATTTCAAACAAACGAGTTCCACACAAGTTGACACTTTCACCACTTGTGTCTTAAAAATTCTATGTCAAGTTCTGACATTATGAGAGTTATCAGAAGACATTGGGATATTATACAATCTCTCCCGGTTTTCAAGGATACAAAACTTAGATTTGCTTTTTCGAGGGGTAAAAATCTTTAAAAATTTTTAAGCAGAAATAATTTCCAGCAATCAATATCATCAATGTTACCCTTGGGTCACTACAAATGTGGCCATTGCTCTTTTTGTGATTTTTCTTTGCAAATGAAAGATTTCACTAATCCCTTTGATCAAAATATTTACAAACTCAAGAATTTCAGTACGTGTCAGTCTGACCATGTAATGTACATTATCATCTGCCCATGTCCTAAAATATATGTAGGCATGACAACAAGACCTTTCAGAACACGTCTTACCGAACATAAATCCAATATCAAAAGGATGCATATTAAGGAACCGTTGGTACAACATTGCATAGATGTCTCTCACACATTTAACAACCTAAAGGGATTTATCATTGATACGGTAAGGAAGAACGAGAGGGGAGGTGACAGGATATCAGCACTAAGACAAAAAGAAACTTACTGGATTTTTACTTTACAGTCATTATCTCCAATAGGGTTAAACGACAAGATCGATTGGTCTGCTTATTACTAATATACATCATTACATTTATAAAATATTTTTTTCAATGAGTTCCGTTTTTTTCAATGAGTTCCGTTCGTCAGTAGTGACATTTGCAAAGGATTACATTTATTCCGCTACTGATTTACATCATATCACGTTTTTACGTGTATTACGTCATTCAGTCAACTGCCCCGGATTGGGGGCTTTAAATGGCCCGGCGTTCATGATCGCCGGCGCCATTTTGAGAGTAGTCTGTTTGAAACAAGGTCAAATCCTGTTCCATAAGTTTGCTGTTTAAGCACTGTTTTAAAGTTATGCCTCAATTTCAAACATTCTTTAATTATTTATGTATTTCTTTAACTTTTTTAGGCACTGTTTTTGCATTTTCCCCTGACAAAGCCAGTGCAGGTGAAACGGTGGCCCCGTTGGGTCTTAAGTGCAGTGCCGACAGTTACTTCTTAAAGATAAGTGCTTTTTTCAGTTCATGCACTATCGCTGAATGTTTGATGTTTTTAACAAAACATTTATTTAAATAACTTAAAATGATTATTTAAAAATTACAAACAAGAAAAAACAAAAAAGAATTTAGTACCTTTATGTACATGCCATTAGCCAGTGATTGAGACTTTGACCTGACTGTGTATCTAGCAGCTTGCTGCTTGAATACTAGGTCTCTGAGGCTTGGCATTGAGCAGTTTGTGAACTAGTACAGTGATTGATTTTTGGAGGTGTTTTTGTTGTCAAAATTATTTGTTATACACTTCCATAGTATTTGTTTTTTGGGTGTAACCCCCCCCCATTATACTGAAAATTTAACTTTTTCCCTAAAAATAGAGAAAAAGTTAAGTTTCCAGTATAATGTGGGGTTACAAACCCCCCCAACGCCAGCATGATCACTATTAAGTAAAGTGGGGGGTTCCCCACCAACACACCCCCGTCGGAGCCCTTTGAAAGAAGGTTTTTCTGCGGCGCACTGAAGTCTTGCGCTGAATTGTTGGCCCGCGTCTGTCTCTCGCGTTTAAGACTCTGAACCACCAAAGGAACTATTCCTCCTCCTCCTCCTCCCTCTGCACAGGCCTGCTTCCCTGCCCTGAAGGCCTGCTCCCCGCCACGAAGACCTGCTCTCCCCAGGAATGCACTCTCTCCTCCTCCCCGCTGAGAAGGTCTGCTTCCCCCCCAGGAACGAACGCTGCTCCCCCCCCATCCCGAAGGCACATTTTCTCCTCCCCCCGCCGGGAATGAACGCTGCTCCCCCCTGCCGTGAAGGCACATTTTCTCCTCCCCTCCCCCCGCCGGGAACAAATGCTGCTCCTCCTGCAAGCCTGCACCTTCCCCACTTCCTTACCGCTAATACGGTAATTTCAGGTTTTCATAATAGAGAACCTAAATGGGCTGCCGCGTGAGCGGATCGCCGGACTTGATGGACCTCGGTCTGATCCGGTGAAGGCATTTCTTATGTTCTTATGTAATAGGGCAGCTTGCAGGCTCGCTGGTGTTATAGCGATCCTTGCAGCTGCCCGTGGTCCTCAGCGGTACATTCTTCCTGCTACGTCCTGCCCCTGCTCTGATGTCAGGGGCAGGATCACAGCAGAGAGAACATGCCGCTGAGGACCACGGGCAGCTGAAGGGATAGCTATAACACCAGCGAGCCTGCAAGCTGCACTATTAGTATAAAGGAGGTAAGAGCAGGAAAGCTGGGGGAGGCCTTTCTGACCGACCCTCCCCCCTCAAGCAGGAGCAGCAGCAGATGGCCAGCAAGAGGCAGCTCCTGCTTTAGGAAGACACGGGGGAAGGATCAGCCACTGAATTGGGAGGCCGATTTTTTTTTTTTAATTGAATCGATTCAAATCGATTCACCTGATTTGAATCGGTGAATCATGCAGCACTACTGTGCACCCCCTCTCCCCCGCAAGGCCTGCATGTTCCCCCTGGCCTCCTGTGCACCATTTACCTACTAACAACAGCCTGCAGAGAAGATCGCTGGGGCTAGCGATCCCTGCAAGCTGCTATAGGTCTTCGGAGCTGTTTCTCTGCCATGATCCTGCCTCTGAAGTCAGAGAAGGGGCTGGACCGCAGCAGTGGAAACAGCTCCAAAGACCTATAGCAGCTTGCAGAGATCACTAGCCCAGCGATCTTCTCTGCAAGCTGCTGCTAGAAGGTAAATGGTGCGTGGGAGGCCAGGGGGGAAGCCAGACACCAGCGGGAGGGCCAGGGGGGAAGCTGGACACCAGCGGGAGCCCTGGGGGAAGCAGGACACAAGCACTTCCCGAATGACCCTCCCCCCTCGCCCTCTAAAGCAGGTGCGGCCAGCCAGCAAGAGGCAGCGCTGCTGCTCCTGCTTTAGGGGGCGAGGGGGGGAGGGTCAGTTACCGAATCGGGAGGCTGATTTTTTTTTTTGTTTTAAACTGATTCAAATCGATTCACCCGACGCGTATCGGTGAACCGATTCAAGTCGTGAATCGGGCAGCACTAGTAAGGACCCCTGCCATCAACTATAGGCCCCTGACAATCCCAGTAACAGCAGCTCAGGGGTACAGGGCACTACCTGGCCCAAGATCCGTCGCATATATGTATATATCCGCTTCCAAAAGAGGTGCACACCCAGACAAGTCAAAAAAACATGTATACAAGTAGCACTCTCCAAAGAGCAATTTAGATACAAATCAATGGTTAAATAACCCATGTGATGGAGCTGTGACGGAATTAAGTACGGCCCATTAAAAAAAGCAATACCTACATTCTCTTAAGAGAGGCACTATAGACAAGTAGATATGGTTTGCAAACTAGCCTCCACATCCCAGTGAGCTAGAGAAGTACCCAAATCTTGTTCCCAACTAGCTTTCAAGAAAGAAAAATTTTTTGGTGGTCTGCTAGAAACTAGAGCCTTATGAATACCTGAAATCGAAGGACAATCAGGAGTAACAGCATCAAACAACACCTGTAATTTAGTACCTAAATAAAAGGCAACTACAGCAGAGTCTAAGGAAAGAAAATAGTGTTTAAGTTGGTGAAAGGCAAAACAGTGTCCCCAACCTGGAAGAACCTGCTGAGAAAATTGCTAAGAAGGAAACCCACCCTCAGGTTCTAACAAATGTTCTAGAACAGAGTCCTCCGAGGCCTCCCATAAGGAAAAAGCTTTATTCTCCATCCCTGGAGGGAACTCTTAAGTTCCCCTGAATAAGCAAAAAGTCAGAGACCCTTGAGTTACCTCCCAAACAGAGGACCAGTATTCACTAAGCATCTCTCAACTGGATCTAAGATGGGGTGGAATGATGCATAATGGGACCTGCAATAGAGAAGTGAAATGATAAGGAGCCAAAAATGCCAATTCAAAAGATAAATGGCCACAGTCTTGACTCCTCTGCACCCAATCACAAATATGTCTTAATAAGCAGGCGTTATTATAAGTCCTAAGATTTGGTAGCCTCAACCCACCTATCTCCCGTCCTCCAAATAACCAGGACAATGGAAGCTTGGGTTTTCTACCCGCCCAACAAAAATTGTGAATCATTCTGTATAAACTACTTAGATCCCCCATTCATATTTTCATAGGAAGTACAACTTAAGGAATACAGACATCCTATAGAGACTAATCTGGCAAGCAAACGTTAACGGGAGGGAAGTCCAAGTCTCCAACTTTCTCTTAGTACTATCCAAAAGATGATGGACATTTAGATTATACAAATCAGCAATCCAGCTTGGGAGCAAAATTCCCAAATACCAAAAAGAGTCTGTTGCCCATCTAAGAGGAAAGGAAGGGCCCCACTCCCTACATAAAATTTCCATAGGAGACAGCTTTTGATTTATCCAAGTTTAATTTAAAACCTGAAAAATCTCCATATTCTTGAAAAATTTCTAGCAAAATCCCAAGTGATCTCCCAAATGCAACCCCTCAATCTCTGGATTGGCATAGATTCCGTATAAGTGGATCAAGTGTAAGTATAAAAAGCAAAGGAGATAAGGGGGAAGCCCTGCCTGATGCCTTTATAAATAGGAAAGGGATCAGAGAGGTGGCCATTTACCCAAAGATGAGCACAAGGATTCCTATAAAAAGTATGAATGCCCTGCACGAATAGCCCTGAACCCCATAGGAATGAAGCACTGTATAAAGGAAATCCCAGCGGACCTGACTGAAGGCCTTCACGTCAAAACTGACTACCAGAGAAGACCTGCGATCTTTAGTTGCTGCTTCCATAGCCACAATAAGTTGCCGCATATTACAAATAATATAACGGCCCCGTACAAAGCCAACCTGCAAGTCGTGTATCAAATCAGACAATACCTGAATCAGTCTATTAGCCAATAGTTTCGTAGTTAAGAAGTGAGATGGACCTATAAGATTCTGGTTGCAGAGAATTCCGCCCCATATTCGGCAAAGCCACAATCAGGGCTTCCTGAATGCTCCCTGACAGAGCTCAACTCTCTATACATTGATTAAACATTTTAACCAACGGCATGGTAATATCACAGCGGAGGATCTTATAAAACTCTGCCCTAAAACCGTCGGGACTTGGGGCTTTTAGTAATGCACTTTTAGTAATAGACCTATCCACTACCTCCTCAGAAATAGGGGCAACAAAAATTCAGGTCAGACAAGTGGGGAAAAACAATTGTTTCCAAATACATAGAGTATCCAAACCAGGTTCCTCCTGAGCAGCATACAACTAGTGCAGATATGTTGACTGTCTGTATATTCCTGACTGTCTGTATATTCCTGACCCTGAGCATCGCACAGATACAGAACAGGTTTACAGACCAAGCGGACCAACATCATGTCACCCTTATTCTCCATGTCTATAAAATTTATACTTATAATACAGCATCAATTTCAGTGCCCGTTGATGTAGCAGAGTATTAAGAGTAAGTTATGTGGTAAGCAATCGCTCTTTATCAGGGGTGGAGTGCTTAAAGCCAAATTTCTTCTGCTATTAGAGAAGAAGACATTCCAAAAGATAAATTTATCTGTCCCTTGCTTTCTTTTTATGGCTTGAATAACTAATGATAAAGTCTCGTAAAACCACCTTTGTTGCTTCCCAAAACAAAGTGGGGTCCGCCCGATGTGCATCATTATCTGATGCATAGTTTTTCCAGTATTTCAAAAGATACTCAGAAAATCTAGGATCAGTATAAAGATCCAGTGGGAACCGTCAGGCAGGATCCTTGAAGTCCCGAGCAGGCCCATCCCAGTCCACCCACATCATAAGCAAGATCTGTTATATCTCCTGGTCCAATCTCCGCTTTCACCACCCTAGGTATCATTAGTTGTGACATCCTATATAATAAAACGCTAGCCGCCATGCGCACTCCTAGCTGCGTGTTCCGTATGTCTGTGGCCGCAGGAGTGTGCATGCGCGCTTAACAGACCCCACGCTCACGGCAGCAGAAAACACTCCTTTGCCGGCTCCCCACTCGGTAAGGTTTTTTCACCGGTCTGACCCTCCCATCCGTTCCCGAGGTCTGACGGCTCACTTAGTCCTTTGCCACCGCACCCCCCCCTTCCCTCCCCTTTCGATCCCGACTACGTATGTGGCGATTCCAGCAGCGTGTGCAGCAGTCTTCACACGCTGCTTCGGGCCCTTCTACTGCCCTGATTTGCTCTGCCGCGTCTCTAATGATGTCATCAGGGACGTGCCAGAGTAAATCAGGGCAGTAGAAGGACCCGAAGCAGCGTGTGCAGACTGCTGCACACGCTGCTGCAATCACCAGGTTCGTAATCGGGACCGCGGGAAGAGAAGGGGGGGGCCGTAAGGGACTAAGGGAGCCGGACAGACCGCGGGAAGGGAAAGGGGGGGTAGAAGAAACGCTACTGCTGCTGCACAGGGAAGTGGTGTGGGGGGAGGGAAATGGAGGGGGAAGGAATGCTGCTTTGGCTGCTGCACAGGGAACTGGTGGGAGAGAAATGCTGCTGCATAGGAGGCAGGGAGAGAGACAGATAGAAAGAAAGACAGACAGACAGACAGCGGGAGGAAGGGAGACAGAAAGAAAAGAAGAAAGACACAGGGGCAGGGAGATACACAGAAACATAGACAGACAAAGGGGGCCAGGGACAGAGACAGACAGAAAGAAAGACAGCGGGAGGGAGAGAGAGACAGAAATAAAGACAGATAGACAGACATATATTCTAGCACCCGTTAATGTAACGGGCTAAAATACTAGTAAGAATATATAGTTTATCCTAGATTGAGAGGAATAGGCCGGAGAAAGATCGGTGTAATCACATTCATTAGGATGCAAAAATCACCAAATATCCAGCAATCCCAAAGCAGCACTCATACTGAGGAGGCCTCTCTCACCTGATATCCCTACCAAGCCAGTCCATTTGGAACGATGCATAATTGGATCCCCTACTAAAGTCCCCTCCCAACACCAAATGGGTTATATTAAAGCACAACAGGGCAGATATCAATTTTGTATTAAAAGCAGGATCATTTTTATTTGGGGCATACACATTGCCAATCACCAATGGAGTACTGTATTATGTAAAGATATCCTACACAACACAATATGCCCTTCCTGATCAGACCACATCTATTCTATCTGGGAAAGCAATCCTTTATGAAACAAAATGATGACTCATACCTTTTTCCCCTGTGCCGGTGAGGCCACATAGTGACCTACTCACCAAGTTTTGTTTGGCATGTTCCGTATTTCCTGTAATAATGCAATGTCTGCCCTATGTCGCTGCAGGGCCTATAAAATTTTGGATCTCTTAATCAGAAAAGAGATTCTCCCCTACAGTCCACATTCCAACTAATCAATTTAACCATAGCCCCCCCCCCAACAGAATATAGAAAGAAAAGAAAATCAGATATTGTAAAAATTGGGGAGGAGGAGCCGTCCTAGTAGCAACCCCCCTCCCCCAGTACCTCAACTCTGAACAATGAAACCCCAACAGTCCCCAGAGATTATATCCAAGCACAGTACATGAGTACCAGACCCCTTCTAACCTCAAAACACCCAAACCGCCATCTTCCTTTCTTTTCCCAACAGCCCAACCAGCTTCCCACCCACACCTCCCAACCCGGAATTTACAAACAAGTGAGGGATTTTTATGATTCATGTGGCCCCTGCCAAATATTGAGAGACTGCAAACCCCCACAGGTACCCTTAATACCACTGCCTAGAGTTGAGGAGCTATTGGCTATGTTAGGAATTGATATGGTAGGCCCTTCAGATAAAAGTCACAGGGGATATGAGTGTATCTTAATCATTATTGACCATGCCACCTGATTTCCATGGGGAACTCCTCTAAGATCGACAGCCACACCTACCATTGCTTTAGAACTAACTAAAAACTATTTTGCCAAGTGATTTTCCTAGAGAGGTGGTCACTGACCAAGGAACACATTTTTCAGTCCAATGTATTGAAATCTTTCATTGCTGCCTTTGACATAAAAGAGATTAGAACTGCAGCTTACCATCCTAAGGGAAATGCATTGGTTGAGAGATTTAACCAAACCCTGAAGAGGATGGTTAAGAAGTAAGCTGAAGGGGACCTAAGTAACTGGGACCTCTTTGTACCTTTTGCCCTATATAAAGCTATGGAAAATATCCAAGATTCCCTGGGCGTGTCACCCTTTGAGTTATTTTATGGTAGACCTCCACGGGGACTGCATGATGTCCTAATGGAATGTTGGGAGCCACAGGATGCTCCCGGCCAAAATATAGGACCTGTTTAACAAAGTCGCGCTAGCAGCTGCTGCGCGGTAATGGCCCCGAAGCCCATAGAGATTTAAAGGGCTTCGGGGATGTTGCTGCGTGGCTTTGTAAAGCAGACCCATAGTCTTGTATATCCAAGGAATGAGACAAAAGATTAGAAGATGGCAAGAATTAGTCAGCTCAATTGGGAGGGCAAACAGGAAAAACAGAAAAGGTATTATGATAAGAAACCCCAAACTTGAGAGCTACAAGTGGGTCAGAAGGTCTTAGTGCTGATTCCCTTGGACCCATATAAGTTCACTGCCTGCTGCAGGTGACCCAAAAATTGATCAAAGTGGATTATACAGTCTGAAATGAGAAAGGACATGAGCAAACCTTTCACATAAATATTCTAAAATTATGAAAATAAAGGTCAGTCCTGTACAGTCAGGCAGAAGAGGGTGGTGAAGAGGATTTTGGCCCATAAGTGGCAGATTTAAGAGAAGACGGCAAGGTACAGATTGCCAAGGAATTGTCCGAGAAGCAGAAGAAACAACTAGAAGAGGTTTTGGGACAGTTTTCAGGGGTGTTATCTTTCAAACCTGGTCAGATAGCTATTGCCCAGCATGAGATTATTACACCTCCTGGGAAAATTGTGAGGCAGAGGCCATACCAATTGCCAGAAAATAGGCAGAGTATGGTGGCGCAGTTGACAAATGTTAGACCTAGGGGTCATTGAGGAGTTAAACAGTCCTTGGTGTAGCCTCATAATCTTGATGCCCAAGAAGGTTGGCAGTATCAGATTCCTTATTTTCAGCCAGTACATGCCATCTTGGAGTTTGATGCCTATCCAAAGCCTAGAATTGAAGATTTGTTGGATAAATTGGGAAGGGCCCGATATCTGTCTGCCTTAATATCTCTGCAAGGGATACTGGCAGATTCCCCTAAAGGAGTTATCTAAGGTAAAGACAGCATTTATACAACCACAAGGGCTGTATCAGTTCACACAGATGCCGTTCGGCTTTCATGATGTAGTGGCTTTGTGACAGAACATGGTGGACAAAGTCTTGGAGGGGCATAGCGCCTATTCATCTGTCTATATGGATCTTACTGAGCACGGAGATGTGCTCGTGAGTCCCACGCTAAAGTTCTGATCGAGCTGGTTACACCCTAAGGCTGCAGAATTGTGAAACGCTGGCCACCGTTGGTGTACAGATCATGAAAGAAGTTATTTACACTCTTTCTTCCACCTTAAACACAGCATTGCACAGAGCTTGTAGACACTCCAGGGGAGGGTTTATTTTTTATGCCTATGAAGTTTTTGCCTGACCACCTTAAACCATTGTGGGGTGGGAGGGTTTGTATCTGAGGCTTTTACCTCTCTTGAGTTTAGGACTTCTTGCCTGTGCTTTTGCTGTTATTTTCATTGCCTTATTCTGCACTGTCCATGTGAAAGTGCTGTATATTAATCATATTCACCACCACCTGCAGGCAATTCGGGCTGTATTGCATGCTGTATGCAAAGCTGGTTTAATAGTTAACCCAAAAAGTGTATGTCTAGGCAATCCCAAGTAAAATACTTGGGGTACCAAGTAGGGAGGGTTGTCAGGCCCCTTCTAAAGAAAGTATTAGATAATTCCCTAGGCCTCAAATGAAGAAACAGTTAAGGGGTTTCCTGGGGTTAGTCAGATATTATCAGAGATTCATACCTTCTTTTTCCGGTAGGGTGGCCCCATTGACAGAAATGCTTAAAAAACATTTTTCAAACCAATTTAACTGGACAGAAACAGAGGAGAGGGCTCTGCCGGATCTAAAGGAAAGCTAATGTAAGGCCCCTATTCTTAAGGGAGTAGAATCAAAAAGCCTTTTATTCTGCAGACTGACGCGTCCCAAGGGGAACTGGGCCCTGTACTATCACAGGAACACCAAGGGCAAGAGCATCTGACAATGTACCTCAGCAGGAAACTGCATCAGAATTAACATGGATATTCAACCATTGAGAAAAAATGTCTTGCCATTATATGAGTGATAGAAGCCCTGAGGTACTATTTAGAAGGTAGAGCTTTTACAATGATTACTGATCAGGCACCATTAACCTGGTTAGATCAAATGAAAAATAGCAACCCATGGTTGACAAGATGGTATATAGCTCTACAGCCCTATAAGTACACAGTAGTGCATCGACCTGAATTCTCTATCTGGAGAAAGTGCTATTCAACCAGAGTGAGATGTGTGCATGAGTGAGGAGGAATGTAATTCAATAAGCTTACTGGAAGATGAGGAAATGCAGTGGGAGTCTGAAACAGAAACATAAGGGATCATCTGGTGCTGAGCGCACCAATGTTGGAAAGCCTTCCATGCCTTAGCGTAATCAGAAACGGTGGACAACTTCTTAGACTTAAAAAGAATGCCCATAACCATAGCAGAATAACCTTTGTGTTCTAAGGCTGCATGCTCAAGAGCCATGACAAAAGAGCAAACCAACTTGGGTCCTCTATGCAGACCGGACCCTGCATAAGTAGGTCTGGATGGGCGCTCAGCCAAAGGCCTTGACCCTAGTGAAGACAAATCAGATCTGCGTACCACAGTCCATGAGGCCAATCTGGAACCACCAGAATGATGTGGTCCAGATGGACCGCGATCCACCGAATGGCTTGGCCTATCATGATCCAGGGAGGAAAGCACAGTTACTTACCGTAACAGGTGTTATCCAGGGACAGCAGGCAGATATTCTTAACACATGGGTGACGTCACCGACGGAGCCCTCGGTACGGACCTTTTAACTAGAAGTTTCTAGTTGGCCGCACCGCGCGTGCGCGAGTGCCTTCCCGCCCGACGAAGGAGTGCGTGGTCCCCAGTTAGGATAAGCCAGCTAAGAAGCCAACCCGGGGAGGTGGGTGGGACTTAAGAATATCTGCCTGCTGTCCCTGGATAACACCTGTTACGGTAAGTAACTGTGCTTTATCCCAGGACAAGCAGGCAGCATATTCTTAACACATGGGTGACCTCCAAGCTAACAAAGAGGGAGGAGGGATGGTTGGCCATTAGGAAAATAAATTTTGTAACACAGATTGGCCGAAGTGTCCATCCCGTCTGGAGAACGCATCCAGACAGTAGTGAGTAGTGAACGTGTGAACTGAGGACCAAGTGGCCGCCTTGCAGATTTCCTCGATGGGCGTGGAACGGAGGAAAGCCACAGAAGCAGCCATAGCTCGGACTCTGTGGGCCGTGACAGATCCTTCCAGTGAGAGACCGGCCCGAGCATAACAGAAGGCAATACAGGCAGCAAGCCAATTTGAAAGTGTCCGTTTGGAGACAGGACGGCCCAAACGGTTGGGATCGAAAGACAAAAAGAGCTGAGGGGATGTTCGGTGAGCTCTGGTACGATCAAGGTAGTAAGCAAGGGCACGCTTACAATCCAGCGTGTGCAACGCCTGTTCTCCAGGATGCGAGTGAGGCTTAGGGAAGAAGACGGGAAGCACAATGGACTGGTTGAGGTGAAAAGCCGAGACCACCTTGGGAAGGAATTTAGGGTGGGTACGCAGAACAACCTTGTCATGGTGAAAAACAGTGAACGGTGGGTCGGCAACCAGTGCATGCAGTTCGCTAACCCTCCTGGCAGAGGTGATGGCAATTAGGAAAAGCACCTTCCATGTAAGAAGCCTGAATGAAGCTGTGGCAAGAGGCTCAAACGGAGGTTTCATGAGAGCAGAGAGAACCACATTCAGGTCCCAGATGACGGGAGGAGGCTTGAGAGGCGGTTTGATGTTGAAGAGCCCTCTCATAAATCTTGAAACCAGAGGATGAGCCGTGAGGGGTTTTCCGAGAATAGGCTCGTGAAACGCAGTGATGGCACTGAGGTGGACTCTGATGGAGGTGGTTTTGAGGCCAGCGTTGGACAGCGAGAGCAAATATTCCAAGACAGTTTCCACCGCCAAAGAGGTGGGTTCTTGATGATGCCGGAGACACCACGAGGAGAATCTGGTCCACTTCTGATGGTAACATTGGAGAGTGGCCGGTTTCCTGGAGGCGTCCAAAATGAGGCGGACCGGTTGAGATAGATTCTCAGGAGAGGTCAGCCCGAGAGAAACCAAGCTGTCAGGTGGAGGGAAGACAGGTTGGGATGTAGTAGAGACTGATTCTGCTGTGTAAGTAGAGTAGGAAACACAGGAAGAGGAATGGGCTCCCTGGAGCTGAGTTGAAGCAGAAGGGAGAACCAGTGTTGACGAGGCCACCGAGGGGCGATGAGGATCATGGTGGCATTGTCCTTGCGGAGTTTGGACAAGGTCCGCAACATCAAAGGAAGTGGAGGGAAGGCATAGAGGAACCGATCCCTCCAGTCGAGCAGGAATGCATCCGGGGTCAGACGGTGAGGAGAGAAGAGTCTGGAACAGAATTGGGGCAGCTGATGGTTGTGAGGTGCTGCAAAGAGGTCCACCTGCGGAGTGCCCCATCGAGCAAAGATGGAGAGTAGAGTCGGAGGGTCCAACGTCCACTCGTGAGGTTGAAGGATGCGGCTGAGATTGTCGGCCAGAGAGTTCTGTTCGCCCTGGATATAGACCGCCCTGAGAAAGAGATTGCGGTCCGTGGCCCAGGTCCAGATGCGCAGAGCCTCCAGACAAAGGGGGCGAGATCCGGTGCCGCCTTGCTTGTTTATGTAGTACATGGCGACTTGATTGTCTGTGCATAGGAGGAGGACTTGAGGACAGAGAAGATGTTGGAAAGCCTTGAGGGCGTAGAACATGGCTCTGAGTTCCAGGAAATTGATGTGATGACGACGCTCCTGTGGGGTCCAAAGTCCCTGGGTGCGTAGATCTCCCAGGTGAGCTCCCCACGCGTAGGGGGACGCATCTGTGGTGATGATCATAGAGTGGGGGGGCAGATGGAAAAGTAGACCCCTGGAAAGATTTGAGGAGTTCAACCACCATTGGAGAGATTGCTGAAGAGATGATGTCACAGAGATGGGATGAGAAAGAAGATCCGTAGTCTGTGACCACTGGTTGGCGAGCGTCCACTGAGGTGTACGAAGGTGGAGACGAGCCAGAGGAAGGACATGCACTGTCGAGGCCATGTGACCCAGGAGGACCATCATCTGTCGAGCAGGAATGGAGGGATGCATGAGTACCTGACGGCAGAGAAGGAGCAGGGTCTGCTTGCGATCGGAGGGGAGAAAAGCCCTCATTAGCGTGGTGTCCAGAACTGCTCCAATGAATTGAAGTCGCTGGGTGGGAAGCAGATGCGACTTGGGGTAGTTGATCTCGAACCCCAGGAGGTGGAGGAGAGAGATGGTGTGATGAGTAGCCTGTAGCACAAGTGGAGACGTAGGTGCTTTCACCAACCAATCGTCCAAATAGGGGAACACCTGGAGGTTGTGAGACCTGAGGAAGGCCGCTACCACTATAAGGCACTTGGTGAAGACCCTGGGTGAGGAGGCGAGGCCGAACGGTAGCACCTTGTACTGATAGTGGTGGTGCAGTACCTGGAACCGCAGGTAGCGGCGAGAATGTTGATTGATGGAGATGTGAGTGTAGGCCTCTTTGAGGTCCAGGGAACATAGCCAGTCGTGTTGAGAAAGAAGAGGGTAGAGCGTGGCAAGGGAGAGCATTCTGAACTTCTCCTTGACCAGACACTTGTTGAGGTCCCTGAGATCGAGAATGGGACGGAGGTCTCCCGTCTTTTTGGGTACCAGGAAGTAGCGGGAGTAGAATCCCTGCCCCCTTTGATCTGGAGGTACTTCTTCGATGGCATTGAGAAGGAGGAGGGATTGAACCTCCCTCAGGAGGAGGGGGGTTTGAGATGAGTTTGAAGCAGACTCTACGGGAAGGTTGTCCGGAGGCAGAGTCTGGAAGTTGAGAGAGTAGCCGTGGCGGATGATGTTGAGGACCCACTGGTCCGACGTGATGACTTCCCAACGGCTTGAGAAAATGGTGAGACGACCCCCGATAGGCTGTGGAAGAGGCAGCGAGGGTGGATGACTGGCTATGCCCTGGAGAGAAGAGTCAAAAGGGCTGAGATTGTTTAGCAGGCTGAGGAGGCTTGGAGGGTTGAGTGGCCTGAGACCGAGCCTGGGCATGGTGCTGCTGTTGACGGGGTCGCCGAGATTGTTGGGGAGGTGGATTGAGTGGCCTGGCTGAGAACCTCCGCTGGTAAGATGATTGAGGCCGATAGGGTCGAGCAGGGGGAGCCTTCTTTTTCGGCTTGATCAGGGTGTCCCACCTGGTCTCATGGGCGGAGAGTTTCTGGGTGGTGGAATCCAGTGACTCTCCAAAAAGCTCATCCCCGAGACAGGGGGCGTTGGCCAGGCGGTCCTGGTGGTTGATGTCCAGGTCGGAGACTCTGAGCCAGGCCAAGCGACGCATGGCTACAGCCATGGCAGAGGCCCGAGAGGTGAGCTCGAAGGAGTCGTATATCGAGCGGACCATATACTTGCGCATTTGGAGAAGGCCAGATATGTGCTGCTGGAATAGCGGGACCTTGCGCTCAGGTAGGTACTTCTGGAGGGCAGACAGCTGTTGGACCAAGTGTTTGAGATAAAAGGAAAAATGGAAGGAATAGTTGTTTGCCCTGTTGGCAAGCATGGCATTTTGGTAAAGCCTCTTGCCAAACTTGTCCATGGTCTTACCTTCTCTGCCAGGAGGGGTAGAGGCATAGACACTGGAGCCCTGAGTCTTTTTTAAGGTGGATTCCACCAGAAGGGACTCATGGGGCAATTGAGATTTGTCGAATCCTGGAATAGGGATGACACGGTAAAGGTTGTCCAGTTTACGGGGAGCTCCCGGTACCGTGAGGGGATTTTCCAAGTTTTTGTAGAATGTCTCCCGTAAGATGTCATGTACGGGAAGTTTGAGGAACTCTTTAGGAGGTTGCTCAAAGTCTAAGGCTTCTAAAAAGGCTTGGGACTTTTTGGAGTCAGATTCAAGGGGAAGTGACAGAGCAGCAGACATTTCCCTCAGAAATTTAGAAAAAGAGGACTGCTCAGGTTTAGAGGTGGCATCAGGTGCCGATGGTTCCTCATCAGATGAGGAGGGATCCTCCTCGGTACCGAGAGGAGTCTCCTCCCATAAATCAGGATCCCTGACCTCTGGTGCGTGTCGGGACACCGGGGTGGAGGGTGCGGTGTGGCGAGTCTTGGACAAAGATTTACCAGAGCGCACCGAAACGGCACCAGGGGAGGACGATCGGCGTCGTTCTCGGTCCCGAGAAGAGTGCCGTACCGCCTGGTGCCGAGCAGGATCCACTGTGGGTTGAGAATGAACCACAGGATCATCAGGAAGTTGTTGGGCCGAAAGGATCGGCATCGAGGTGTTTACCGGTACCGAAGGAGTGGACACCGGGGGCTCGGTGCGGGGCTCGGGCCGGTCTGGTACCGGAAGGAGCGGTGCCAGGATAGAGGGTAGCAGTTGTTCAAGCTGTTTCTTCAACTGCTCCTGAAGCTGAGTTTGCAGAATGGCCGAGATACGGTCATCCAGGGGTGGCATCGGAACCGCTTTCTTTTTCTTCGGTTCCTTGGATGCCGCTCCACGCCCCGGCGATGAGGAGGCCGATGACGAGGCACTCACCGTTATCGGGGCGGAGCGTTTACGGGACCGGTGCGATGCCGGTATGGACGGTGTCGTCACCGTAGCTGGAGGGCGCTCGAGGGAAGAGGAAGGCTTCTTAGCCGGCTTACCTGGCGCCAGTGGCGCCGATGCGGGATCGGTCGGTGTCGAGCTGGACGGTGCCGATTTCTGCGGTACCGCCGTTGAGGGTGATGAATCCATCGCCGACTCGGAGCCGAAGAGCAGGGTTTGCTGGATTCTTCGGTTTTTAAGTGTACGTTTTTGTAAAGTGGCACAGCGGGTGCAGGAATCTGCCCGATGCTCCGGACCCAGGCACTGCAAACACCAATTGTGTGGGTCAGAAACGGAGATCGGGCGTGCACACCGCTGGCACTTCTTAAAACCGACCTGCGGGGGCATGAAGGGGAAGATAGCCTCCGCAAAATCGAAGTCCGAGGCCTGTATAATGGCAACAGGCCCCGCCGGGGCAAAAACGAAAGAAACAATAAAAATCAAAGTTTTTTTTTTTTTTTTTTTGCAATTGAAAGAAAAAGGAAACCCGAAGGTAGAGGAAGAAAAATATATAACAAAAGCGCGAGCGGGAAGGCAAAAAGTGATTTCAACGGCCGTTGAAAAAATACACGCGTCTTCTTCGCTCCGCGGAAACGAAGAAACTGGGGACCACGCACTCCTTCGTCGGGCGGGAAGGCACTCGCGCACGCGCGGTGCGGCCAACTAGAAACTTCTAGTTAAAAGGTCCGTACCGAGGGCTCCGTCGGTGACGTCACCCATGTGTTAAGAATATGCTGCCTGCTTGTCCTGGGATAAAGATATATAGGAGAAGCTCCTGAGGCCACAGCTACACTACAACATTGAGACCCTCTCTTCTGGACTAGGATCTTCGACTGAAGAAATGATCCGCTGTTTTGTTCTTTGCTGTGGCCATGAGGTCAAAGCGGAGCCAGACCTACAGCTGCAATATGGTGTAGAACACTGTTGTGGACATGGCCCACTTGCCCGGATCCAGAGTCTGTCTGCTGAGAAAGCAACTTGAACACTCAACTCCTGCCACATGTGCTGCAAATAGCGCTTGGAGATGACGTTCAACCCATAGAAACAGAAGGCGGGCTTCCTGAGCCAGAGGGGTGCTCTTGGTTCCTCCCTGGTGATTGACAAAGGCTACTGCCATTGCATTGTTGGAGAATACCCTGTTTGGCCCTCCAGAGTCTTCTGCAATTGCATCAGATTTAGCCGAATGGCTCTCAGCTCCAACTGGTTGATTGACCATTTCCTCTGAGAGGGTGTCCAACACCCCTGGATGGGACAAAGATTGAAGTGGGCCCCCTAGCCCCGAAGGCTGGCATCTATCATCACCACAATCCAGGAGGCAATCTGAAGCAGAATACTTTTGCAGAGTGACTGCAGAAGAAGCTACCAAGCCATGCTGGCACAAGACTCCAGAGTCCAGGGAAGACAGGTCTGTAAAGCATCCTGTGCAGAGCCCAGTTAGAGAGTAAGGCATGCTGGAGAGGATGCACATGCACCCTTGCCCTTACTTCATTGGTCGCCATAGACCTCAGAACCTGAAGCTAGTCCCACCCGAAAGAGCAGGCAATTCCAGAAGGGAAGAAATCTGGGCACACAGAGTTAGTCTGCATGCCTTGGAATATACACATGGCCTGCAGTCATGTCGAAGAGAACTCTCAGATATTCCAGGGACTGTGTGGGCATCACATTGCTTTTTCTGTAGTTCAAGATCTAGCACCTGTGATCCGACCAGCAACCAAGGGAGCCCTGATCAACCAGTTGTCCAAGTAAGGGTGAACCTGCAGACCCATTTCTCACAGGTAAGCTGCTACGACCACCACCATCTTGGAGAAGGTACGAGGAATCTACAGCCTCACTCTCCAGGGTGCATAGGCAAGACAGAAAAGCGCGTGTGACAACAGATGCCGCCAAAGCAGCCTGAAAGCCCAAAGCAGCTGCATCAAAAAGCTTCCGGAGGACAATATCCACACGGTAGTGCTGCATATCTAGAAACACCATACAACTTTCCCTGGGTAGAGAAGTGTAGTCAGGCAGCTGTGTAACCAAATAATCCAATCTGGGCTGATCCAGAACCTGCGGGCACTCCAGTGGCAAAAGGTACAAGTGAGACATGGTCCTCGCTAACATAAGAGCACTTTCCAGATAGTCACATTGCGCTGATATTAAAAAGGTCATATCAGGGTGCCAGGGAAAGGTGGGAGACTGTGAGCACGCACCAGAAAGCTCCCTTATGCTCCCCTCTGCGGTGAGTTCCACTCAGCTGGTAAGTCCCTTCTATCTGTGCCCTTCTCTTCAACTACCAATTCCAGATTCTGTCCCTTCTGCCTTGCTGCATCATATGCTTGGATGACGTCACCCACATGTGAGAATTTACTGCCTGCTTGTACACTGCTGGGTCAGGTAGGAGGCCATGACTGGCAAGATCTTGGACATATCTCATATACAGATGAAAATTAAATTGAAATAAGTGAGGAATTAAGTGCTGAAGAAATGGAACAGGACTTTGCATTTACTACTGACCCTGAATTAATGGAGGTGAGCTAGGACTCTCAGGAAAATGTATGATGGTTTATAACAGAAACTGTTTATGTTTAAAGCTGAAGTGCCTGTATTGCCCTGTTTAAAAGTTACCAGTAGCAAGTGCTGTATTCATAGCTGTGACTGCATGAAACACTGAAGAGAGACTGTACAAGGCAAAGATTAGGCAAGGCTGTTTTGGATCTGTTTTGCCCTGCATGAAGAACTTGCTAATTATGGTTGCAAGGGAAAACAGGCATGGTGGTCAGGAAGCACTGTGTAGGTTATGGTTTAAAAATCTATTGGGATCTTAGTTGGGATTTTGTAACAAAGTCTTCAGGGCGGATATAAATCCCAACCTTTTGGGGGTGCTGTTTTGTCTAATAAAACCCCAAGGAAAATTCCCCAGTGAAAAAGGCCACCCTAAAACCATTATAAGCAAAAGTGTTTGAGCAGATTGGTATGAAGCAGTATAGCCCTGAAAGGTTCTAATACCGGTTCAGACCTGGGGGTTTCAGAAAGAAAGCTGCTGGGAGACAGTGTGCAGAGCCAGCTAGTAGTCAAAAGGCTGGACAATAGTTGCAAAGTGAGTTTTATTTTTTCTTCTGCTTCATTCTGAAGAAAAGATTGTTATTTTTGGCCTACATTTAAAGTCAGTGTGGTTTACTGCTGTTTTGTGTTTGGTACACCAAGCACAATGTGAAATAAAGATTGGTTTTGGGACACCTGAGAGTTTGGTCACAATTCTTGAACATTATTGCAGACTTACCAAGCTACTCATACCTCGCTCTTCACTCAGCTGAAATTGGTGTGACTAAGGGTACTGGTCTCTGGACCTGTCCAGCCGGCCACAGCTGGTCACAGTATATGTTGCATTTTGCTAGTTTTGTTCTGGTTATCGCACAATTTAACAATTGCCTTTAATTTATGATTCACCCTCGTATATTGAGTATCTGCTGGAGCCCGAGTCTTCCTCTGGTACAGACTCAATGGGGCTCATAATAGAAAGAGAAAAACGTCCAAAAACCGGCCTAAGTCGGCACTTGGACGAACATTTCTCAAATACATCCAAGTGCCGATACTAAAAACGGGTTTTGGACGTATTTCTAAACAACCTAGGCCTTCATGTGCCGCTGAACGACCAAAGCTAATTGGGGCGTTTCGGGAGGTGTGTCGAGGGCGGGAGTTGGGCGGGACGTGGGCGGCTTAGACTTAGTCGTACAGCATGTATAAGTTATACAGGCTAAAGTCACCAGATAAGCACATTACCCCAGTGATCACCGACCCCCCCCCACCCCTATAAAAATATTAATCACACCTTTAAAATTCAGCCTCCAGACCATCATCACCTGGCCGCCTGGCATAGGAAAGCCTAGTCGTCCAGCACAGAGGAAGCTTAAGTCAACTTGGGGTGGGTTAGGGACCCATAGAGAGGAGGACCCATTCCCATAAGCCCCTATAATCACTGCATTGATACTTAAACATGTGCACTCCCCTATACACCCCCAAAACCCTTTTGTACTGGCATATAAATGGCTCCTGCAGCCATAAGGGCTATTAGGGTGGTAGATAAGTGGGTCTAGGGGATTCTGGAGGTGGTTTGGGGGGCTCACCGTGACCTTTATGGGAGCTGTAGTGAGGAGAAGACATGGCACCCTTTTTGTGAAGTTTACAACAGTGCCCTGTAAGGTACCCCACTATTTAGGTGCCATGTCTGGGTGTTCAGCCCATCACTTTGCAGACCCCCTCCCACATCCAACAGGTCTTGTTCTAGGCGTTTTGGATGCTTTAGCGACTTGGCCAATCAGATCGGCAGGACGTATAATTAGATGATTTTCGAAACAAAAAAAATTTTGGACGTATTTTTCGAAAATGTATCCTAAGCTGTTTTTTTACTTTGGACGACTTGTGAGTTGGACGCAAACAAACTTAGACGTCCCTTTCGATTATGCCCCTTCAAGGTTTCCAGATCTAGCAACCTTTATATTGTTGCTCAGATTTTGGCTACTTTTTCCAGTCTCCCAGTTGGAGAATCCAGAAAAAAGGACCAAGAAGAGACGAAGGAACTCAAGTTTATACTCTTCCCTTATAATGTCCAGCACTCAGCGATCTGTGGTGATCTCTGCCCACACTCCCCAAAAGGCCAATAACCTCATGCCAATGCGTGGAAGTTTGGCTGATGGCTTGGCATCATATTTGTTTCTTGGAAGTTGTGGCAGAGTGGGATCCTGAAGATTGGGGATGCCTGGTCCCTCCAAATCTTTGTCTGGAGCATTGAAAATATCTCAGGACCAAAGGCCCTCCCGAGGTCTGGCAATATTGTCTGGAGGTCTGGCAATATCATCTGGAGGTCTGAAAAGTACCACAACCTGACCACCTAGAAGCTTGAAGTCTGCTGTCCCGCTCACTTTCTGATCCATAGCATCCTGTGGATGGAAATGGAATAAGCAGCCATTTTGCTCATGACTCTGAAAAGAACATATACAGCATCAGCTACATAATCCACTCCAGACATTAAAATCTAGTGATTCCTCCCAACAATTACCTCCAGATCATGGTATGACTTGGAGTGGTAAGACTGAGCGACAAGAGATGCCGTTGCAGCTGCTTTTAAACCCAAAGTCACAGCCTTGGAGCTTCTTATGAACAAAATTCAGCCTGTGGTCCTGGGCATTCTTTAATACCATGCTGCCTTCACTAGGAAGGGAAGTACGCTTGGTAACCTGCGGCACCAGGGAAACCACTTTAGGTGGCACCAAGGGCTGGTTAAATTCAGCATCCATTGGACAGAGGCTTGCTATGGCTTTGGCCAATTGAAGGGACCCCTCCGTGACCTCCCAATTGTCTGTGAGCATATTTGTAATGTTATGATGAGAGGGAAAATAGGTGGTCTGTGCTTTAGTGCTGCTTAAAAGTGAGCACTATGTAATAGAAGACTGTGGAGTCTCTATTTTTAATTCTTGGGGGAATTCCGTGATCACCTGCAAAATCATTAAAGGCTTGATCAGGGGCCTCCACCAGATCTGGACCCACTAGAGCTGAAGCAGCATCTCCTGTTACAAAGGACCCTGACTGGGAGACTAAAGGCAGTGAAAAAGAGCCCTCTCCTCAGACTGGACCTCTCTGACTTGCATTCGGTACTGTTGCTCAAGGAATGGTCATGATCCCCAAGGGTTTCAAGCAGCCCTTATTAATCCTATAAGCTTCAAACATCATATTGATGAATTCAGGAAGAAAACCCTGTCCCAGACATCCAAATGGCCCCTGCGGATGCTCATGAGCAATCTTAATCAAAGGTTGCCACTAAAATTTGATCCCTTTCTGGAATTTTGCAGAAGCGCCATGGCTGCGCTTCACCAGGGATGCACTTGAACTGTTCCCTGGCTCAAACCTGAAAACCTTTCTTGGTTCTTGCACCATCTGGGCACTAACACGCCCCCCAAAGGACTAGAGAGAAGTCAGCAGCTTCCAACTACCCCCCCCCCCTCACATGCTGCGCAGCACGTGGAAACAGACAATCCTCAGACAACACCCTGAAACCCCAAGGGATTAGCATATGTTCAAAGCTTGGGATCCATTCCCCTGGGAGCTAGCTTGTTTCTGATTTATAAGACACTTGAGTAGCCCAAAGATCTCCAGTTTTGGATCCCTTCTGGAACCATTTTGAAGCAGAAAAGTCTTCTCCTTTCAGTCAGGCTGCTGGAAAGCTGACACCTAGAGCACAGACTACTATGGGTTGACACCTAGAGCACAGACTACTATGGGCTAAATTCACTAAAGATAGAGACTCAATCAATCATTGTTGGCCAATTCTCTGGTCAATTCTCCAACAGCAATTGATTCACTATCAAGTTTGCATGCAAATGATTTTCATGCAAACACGACCAATTCAATCGTTCAGTAAGTGACTGAAACATGCACATAGCTCTAAGAGCAGTGACAGGGAAAGCAGCGTCCTGTCACTGCTGTTAGGATGTGCGCCTCCCCCCAACCCATCTGCTGAAAACGAAGAAAAGCTGAGCATTCTAAAGTTTCATGATGCCTTTAAAGGGCATGGAACTACTTTGTTTTGACTCTATCTGCTGGTTGACAGACGACTCATATATTCCGGACTGGTCTGGTAAGGATGCTAGGAGAAGGAGAGATTGAGAGGGTGAATTGGCTAGTGACATTGTGGAGGCTTGGGATGGAAAGACTAGTAGGGACATCTGTCATAGAAACTGCCTCAAGTATAGCTATTGGAGAGCACCAGCATGCTGCTGGTAACAAGTCTGTTTGGAGTGGGGGGGACTCAACTCTCAACTGATCACCCTTCCTCCTCTACAGAATCAGAATGGGAAAACAGGTTTAGTAATTTAAGCCCTAAGAGAGTTTTTAGGCATTGAAAGGGAAACCCGTAACTTCAGGGAATAGCAGCAGGAGAGTACTCAATTTTATACTGACATTTTGGCCTCTTTCATCAAGCTGCATTAGTGTTTTTTATCATAGGCTGTGGTGGTAAAAGCGCCGACACTCTTAGAACTCCTATGAGCGTCGGAACTTTAACCTCAGCAGCTGGCGATAAAAAACCCTAGCACGGCTTGTTAAAAGGGGTCTTTAGTAGAAGATGTGAAGTCAAATCCTTATTCTTTGTACCCTCATCTACCCCCAAGAAGAATTAAAGTTAAATCTTTGTTTCTTTATTCTTCACTTTTGATGGAAATGATGTATAAATGTTGACAGAGCTCTTTGCTGCTGGCTATTACTTCCAAAGGAAACTTGTCAACGCCTCCCTGAGATATTACTGTTACTTAATACAGAATCAACATGGTTTGCATTGTTAGCAATGGCTGATGACAATGTGCTCCTGCTTGACAAAGCTTTTAAAAAGACAGCATTTAAAAATAATTAACAATTACACTTTAATCAATAATATACTGTATTCAAATGCATTTACAACTTTCAGTTCAATTCCTTCAAGTGCTAAGGACAAGCAGGTCTGAGCATCATGCTTCAAGTATAAGTCAAAATTCTTTCACACTTATCCAACTAGCAACATAATAAATTGCAGTTTTAGGTTAACTTTTCAACCTATATATAAAACTGTTGATGTATCTTAATCAAAGGTTGCCACTAAAATTTGATGCCTTACAACATATCACACTTTTCAAACACATTCTTTGACCCCTGCCAATTTTACATTGCTGCTTCTAAGATCAAAGAGGGCAAACACTACATTTTACAAAGCTGCGCTAGCGGCTGCCGCGCAACAGCCCCGAAACCCTTAAAATCTCTATGGGCTTTGGGGCCGTTACCGCATTGTAGCTGCTAGCGCAGCTTTGTAAAACAAGCCCTAAGCTTTTAATTTTGGCTACAGCAGTCAATGCCCTAATTTCCTGTTGTCCATTTTTCAGGTAAGTTCTCTAACTAAAAGTCTTATCATAAACCTGAAACGTATGGTTAAAACTAATAACAGAAGTTTACATATGCACATATTTCAAAATGAAAGCTATAAACCTTGGGCAGTATTATCATGATACAAAACGACTATCATGTTCTGCTTCCCATGATGCTATCTATCCCAACTGAAATCCATACACATGGCTTATCTAATTTTCATCTAACTCAGTTCAGAGCTGTAATTTTGTACTGCTAGTCTCATTTCTCTCTCAACTTGATCAGCTTTGTGCCACCTAAACAGTTTTCTTTTTCCTAGGTTGCAGCAGTGGATTCTTAAGAGAACAATAAAAAATCTTACTGCTCTTTGGAAGACTGGAGATGGGTAGCTGAGGCCTTTAAACGGGCAATGTTAATTTTTTCTGTCAATTCCTCCACTGTTTCAATATCCACTTGCTCATCATCTTCACTGGAACCTGAAGTATTCTGAAATTAAATTGTAATATTTATAACACAATAAATAAGAAGTATGAGAAAATTTGGGGCATACAGTTTTCCAAAATTGGCGATAATTTACATGATATCCATTTCTCTCCCTCTCTCAAAACAGAAATCTAGGAAACACAATTTGTAACTATTTTTTGGTTTGTTTTATTTTGGGGACAGTAACATATACAGAATCTCATTTCCATTTACTATTTCTATTGTGTAAAAAATCAGAAGATGTAATATTAAACCTGCAAAGGGCAGCATTCCTGCTAGTTGTCATGAGTTTTTTTTATACCTACAGTAGATATTCAATGCTGGGCAGTACCTCAATACCAGTATTGGACTATCCAAATATTTGGAGCTGCTAGCAGCTACATATAGTAGGTATTTGCCATATTCCGTACCAGTGTCAAGATAATTATCCAGGCAAGTTAGGACAGCTGTTTCTCTGATCTAATTTGACCAAATAGTTACCTGGGTACCAGCACTGAGTTATTGATGGTTACCAGGATAATGTCTGGCTCTGCCTCAGATCACCTGCCACTTTCCAGAGATAATACTGAGGTGATCAGACATGATATTCAACAGCATTATCTGGATTATTACAAAAAATATGCACAAAATAAAGAAATAACAAGGATTCTTACCTGTAGCAGGTGATCTCCAAGGACAGCAGGCATATATGAGTATTCTCACATGTAGGTGACATCATCCATGGAACCTGGTACAGACACTACCAAGTGCACTGTCGGTACGTGGAGCCATCAGTTCAGTTACAAAGCTAAGAAACCAACTAGGGGAAGTGGACAGGTTGTGAGAATATACTGTATGCCTGCTGTCCTCAAACACCTGCTACAGGTAACTATTTTTACTTTCTATGAGGTCAAGCAGGCATAATATTCTCATATGTGGGACTCCCAAGCTGCCAGGATCAAGTCTCTGGAAGAGGTTAAACATTGAATCTACATAAGCCTGGTGAAACTCAAGAGGTTTGGAGGGAAAGCTGATGCTCAGGAAGTAAAAGATCCTGCAGAACTGCTTGTCTAAACAAACAGTTTTAGTCTAAACAGTAGTGAGAGGTGAAGGCTTTGCAGATGTCCTCACTAGATGTGGAACAGAAATAAGCCACCAAGGCAGCCATATCTCGGACAAGGTAGGCTGTTATATGGCCCTATAGTACCAGCCCACCCTGAGTATATACAAAGGAGATACAGTTTGCCAGCCAAGTTGAGATGATTCTCAGAATCTGTTAGGGTCAAAAGTCATAAACAGCAGGACAGATCTTCTATGAGATTTAGTCCAGTCCAGATAATATATCAATGAGCATGTTTGCAGTCCAAGATGTGAAAAGATGCTTCTCCAGGATAGGAATGTGGCTTTGGAAAGAAAACAGGCAAAACCATGGATTGGTTGAGATGGAATTCTGGGATGACTTTGGATAGGGATTTTGGGTGAGTTTGGAGTACTATTCTGTCATGATAGAATCTTGTGTAGTGAGGATCAGACACAAGTGCTTGAAGCTCACTGACATGGCATGCAGACATGAGGGCTATGAGGAAAAACAACCTTTCAAGAGAGAAGTTTGAGAGAATAAGTTGTGAGTGGATGAAAAGGAGACTTCATAAAAGTAGATTGAAATACATTAAGATACCAGGTAATGAGTGGAATTTTAATAGGTAGTTTGGTGTGGTAAAGTCCTTTCATGAACCTGGCTAATAAGGGATGAATGGATAAAGGTTTCTTGTCCAAGGGAGAGTGAAACGCACTGGGATGAATTCAGTTGATTTTTAGACCAAAGATAGAGAGGTGAAGAAGACAGTCCAGGATGGATGGCAGTGGACAAGTGACAGGTTCAGAAGAATGCACTACACACCAGAATGAAAAACGCATCCATTTGAATCAGTAACATCGCTGAGTGGAAAATTTTCTAGATGCTTCAATGACAGCAGAGGCTGCAGCCAAGAAGCAGAAAGCATTTACTTGCTTGGTGAACAAAACCATACTGTTAGTGCTAATGATTGAGGGTTAGGATGAAAGAAAGATCCACTATTCTGTGTCAGGAGTGTTGGGAACAGTTGCAGCTTGCAAGGTTCTTTGGACAAGAGCTCTAGGAGTGGAAACCAAGGTTGAAGTGGCCAAAGAGGTACTATGAGGATTATGGGGCATCAATCCTGGAGAAGTTTGAGGAGAGTTTTCTCAATGAGAGGAACTGAAGGAAACACGTAAATGAATCTGTCACTCCAGTGAATGAGGAAGGCATCAGACTCCAGGCAACTAAGGGAACAGTCTGGAGCAAAATAGGGGAAGTATGTTGTTGTAGGAGGAATTGAAGAGATCTATGTCTAGTGTACCCCACTTGGAGAAAATCTGATGCAAGATGTTTTTTTTGTTTTATTTTATTCATAACCCACCTTTCCCAAGATAGTTCACAATGTAAACATACATAATGGTTGTGCTGAGAAACATTTGTGGGGCTGAGTTCAGTTATCTGCTAACTCAGTTCTGCTTCCTTTTAGAATAAACTTCTCTGTGATAAGTTGCCCAAGTCCAAATCTGGATTGCTTCCATGCAAAGGGGGCGACAGCTCGTGCCTCCTTGTTGTTCAGATAGAAAATGGTGACTTGGTTGTCTGTTTAACAAGGGCTACTTGTTGGAGGAGTTGGTTATGGAATGCCTTGAGAGCATTGTCTTGCCTACTGCTCATTGATATAGGACACTGATATGGAGGGATTGTTTGTGATGGAACCATACTCATTGAGTGTGGAGGCTGTCTAGGTAAGCACCCTATCCTGACATTGAAGCATCTGTAGTTAGGAGTTTCTGGAAGGGGAGAGCTGAAAGGGAAGACCTCAAGTAAGGTTGTGAGGAACCATCCACCATAGAAGAGAGCGTTGAAAGTCCAAGGTGACTTGGATTGAAGCAAAGAGATGTTCCATGGCTTGAGACCATTAGGTCAACAAGGTCAATTGTGGGATTCTGAGGTGAAGAAGTGCAAACGGGGTTACATGTACTATGAATGCCATGTGTCACAGGAGCTGTAGCATCACATGTGCAGTGATGTGTTGAAGGGCAGAGACTGTAAAGACAAAGGTGAATTCAGTCTGTTGCGGTAGAAAGCTCAACCCTGTGTGATGTCTAAGAGACCTCCTATGAATTCTAGCAGATGGATGTAGATGAGACTTTTGGTAGTTGACTGTAAACCCTAGTAGCTCCTGCAGATGGATTGCTGAGCTGGTGGCATGCTGAGCTAATAGCGATAATAAAGCTTTGATCAACTAGTCATCCAAGTAGGAAAATACATGAAGCCTCATGAGTAAAGGGTTGCTGCCACAACCACTAGGCATTTCATGAAGACATGAGGAGTCGAAACAAGGCTGAAAGGGAAACCTTTGTTAAGTGTTGAGATCCAACTCGAAAGTGAAGATACTTTCTGTGAGCAGGTAGAATGGATATGCAATTGTAAGCCTCCTTAAGATACAGAGAGCAAAGCTAATCGCCTATTTTTCAGAAGAGATAAAGGGTTCCCAGAGAGGCCATGCAGAATTTCTCCTTCAACAAGTATTTGTTGAGTCCTCAGAGATCTAGAAAAGATTGAAGGCTTTCAGTCTTTTTTGGTATCAGGATATGCAGTCGAGGGAAGTCTGCTGTCTTCCTGGAGCCAGAATACGAGATGTGACCACCTGTCTTGATAGACTTCTCAAGCCCCAGGACCACTTCCCCATGCTGCTCATCCACGTCGGAATGAATGACACTGCCAAGAACACCCTGGAGGATATAGCCAGAGATTTCGGAGCTCTGGGAAAGAGGCTGAAGAAGACAGGAGCACAGGTAGTATTCTCTTCAATTCTTCCTGTTAGGGGCAGAGGAAGGGACAGGGACGAACGTATCCTGAAGACGAATGAGTGGCTACAACGATGGTGCCGGGAGATGAACTTCGGATTCCTGAATCACGGAGAGACACTACAGGGACTATAGGGACCAGACGGACTCCACTTGACCAACAGAGGTAAGAACGTCTTCGGACACCGACTAGCCCACCTACTTCGAAAGGCTTTAAACTAGGTAAGTCGGGGGTGGGTACCCACTTTTATACCAGAGCAGTAAGTAACAATCCTGATGTGGCGAACCAAGACATCGGAGGTAACTAGTGGAGTGCCGCAGGGCTCAGTCCTGGGACCATCCCTTTTCAACATATTCATAGGGGACTTGACCCGGGGGCTTCAGGGTAAAGTAGCACTGTTCGCCGATGATGCCAAACTGTGTAACATAGTAAGTGAAAGCAACCTACAGGATAGTATGACACAAGATCTGATCACGTTAGAAAACTGGTCCTCGACATGGCAGCTAGGCTTCAACGCTAAAAAATGTAAGGTCATGCATCTCGGCAGAGGAAATCCATGCAGAACATACTCCTTGAATGGAGAAACGCTAGCTAGGACCTCAGAGGAACGGGACTTGGGGGTAATCATCAGTGCAGACATGAAGGCTGCCAAACAAGTAGAGAAGGCCTCGTCAAAGGCAAGGCAAATGATGGGATGTATCAATAGAAGCTTCGTCAGCCGTAAACCTGAAGTCATAATGCCACTCTATAGAACCATGGTGAGACCCCATCTGGAATACTGTGTGCAATTCTGGAGGCCACATTACCGGAAAGATGTGCTTCGAGCTGAGTCGGTCCAGAGGATGGCCACTAGGATGGTCTCCGGACTCAAGGGTCTCTCATACGAAGAAAGACTGGGCAAACTGCAGCTCTATACCCTAGAGGAGCGCAGGGAAAGGGGTGACATGATTGAGACATTTAAGTACGTCACGGGTTGTGTCGAGGTGGAAAACGATATATTCTTTCCCAAAGGACCCTCGGTCACAAGGGGGCACCCGCTCAAACTCAGAGGAGGGAAATTTAGTGGTGACACCAGGAAGTATTTCTTCACAGAAAGGGTGGTAGATCACTGGAACAGACTTCCGGAGCAGGTGATCAAGGCCACCAGCGTGCTCGACTTTAAGAATAAATGGGACATCCACGTGGGATCCCTACGAGGGTCGAGTTAAGGAACAGGTCATTAGCATTCAGACTTAATGGGGTGGGTCAATAGAGTGGGCAGACTTGATGGGCTATGGCCCTTTTCTGCCGTCATCTTTCTATGTTTCTAAGATCTGATCACGTTGGAAAACTGGTCCTCAACATGGCAGCTAGGCTTCAACGCTAAAAAATGTAAGGTCATGCATCTCGGCAGAGGAAAACCATGCAGAACATACTCCTTGAATGGAGAAACGCTAGCTAGGACTTCAGAGGAACGGGACTTGGGGGTAATCATCAGTGCAGACATGAAGGCTGCCAAACAAGTAGAGAAGGCCTCATCAAAGGCAAGGCAAATGATGGGATGTATCACTAGAAGCTTCGTCAGCCGTAAACCTGAAGTCATAATGCCACTCTACAGAACCATGGTGAGACCCCCATCTGGAATACTGTGTGCAATTCTGGAGGACACATTACCGGAAAGATGTGCTTCGAGCTGAGTCGGTCCAACGGATGGCCACTAGGATGGTCGCGGGGCTCAAGGGTCTCTCATACGAAGAAAGACTGGGCAAACTGCAGCTCTATACCCTAGAGGAGCGCAGGGAAAGGGGTGACATGATTGAGACATTTAAGTACTTCACGGGTCGTGTCGAGGTGGAAAACGATATATTCTTTCCCAAGGGACCCTCGGTCACAAGGGGGCACCCGCTCAAACTCAGAGGAGGGAAATTTAGTGGTGACACCAGGAAGTATTTCTTCACAGAAAGGGTGGTAGATAACTGGAACAGACTTCCGGTGCAGGTGATCAAGGCCACCAGCGTGCTCGACTTTAAGAATAAATGGGACATCCACGTGGGATCCCTACGAGGGTCGAGTTAAGGAACTAGGTCATTAGCATTCAGACTTAATGGGGTGGGTCGATAGAGTGGACAGACTTGATGGGCTGTAGCCCTTTTCTGCCGTCATCTTTCTATGTTTCTAATACTTGGAATATAACCCATGGCCCCTCTCCTGAAGAGGAACAGCTTCTATTTCAGCTGAGACTTCTTGGTGAAGGATGGTCTTCTGGAAGGAATTGAAAGGAGACACTCTTGGTGGGTGGTTTGGAGGTGCTCTTAGAGACCGTAAGGAATAGCCATGAGTGACAACTTGAAGTGCCCACTGGTCTGATAGGATAAGAATCGAATGCAAGTGAAAATAGATTTATTTGCCTCCAATGGGAAGACAGTGAGGACGAGTCAGTGGAATGCTGTCAATACTCTCTAGAAAGGAGTCAAAAGGATTGCTGTTTGGATTGAGATTGTGATTTCTGTGGTCTGTGTTACCTAATGCAATGTTGTTGAGCAGCAGGTCTAGAAGAGGAAGATAGAGGATGATTGTAGTGGTGTTTGGTATTGTAGTAATATGTCTGGATGAGGCAGAATATCTTCTGAATGATGATGAAAATTGAGAGGTTTCTGGTTTAGATAAGGTTGTCATAATATTAAGACACACACAGATAATGTCTGCAGTTTCCTCAATTTTTTTTCACTAAACAAGTCATCTCCCTTGGAAGGTACATTGTAAAGACATTCTTGAACTGAAGTTTCTAGATCTGAGACACTGTGACAGAGTGAAGTTCACTGTCATTGGCCAGCCAATAAAGGGAGCCTGTGCACTGGACCTAATTGAAAGCCTGAGCAGTGGAGCTGATTTACATACAAACTGCAAATGCTGATGGGAGTTGTCCATTCACCCTGAGTGAGCTGTGGTGCTGAAAAGGACAGTTCCCAGACAGAGCTAGGAATATGAATCCCCTTTTCCTGAGGGGTTTTCTTTAATTTTGCTCCTTCTCTCCAGATTGTGGACTGTACTAAGATAAATATCTCATTGTTCTATTGGTGCTTAGTTCAATTAACTAAGTGATGTTATATATTTGTATTTCCTTTGACATCTATGTATACTGGATGTATTGAAATGATAAATAAGATTAATAAAAAATACTGAGACTGCTTGAAGTTTTCTTTTGTTTTGAAAATTTGCTGTTAAAACATAGTTCAGCAGTGTGCATGGGAGGCACTGGAAGGGACAGATATCATAGTCACATGTTGAACTGCTCGGTAAGACAGGGACGCAATGAGCCCAAAAGGGGTCAGCTGAGAGTCCCTGTCACTGCATGAGATCCATTTGCATACAATGGGAGGCAGTGCATACAAATAGATCTCATGCATAGTCATTGGGTAAATCCTGAAAACCCGACAGGATTGTGGCCCTCGTTGCCCACCTTTAATCTAGGGGCTAGATTCTCAAAACTTTAACGCCATTGCTAAACTGTTTACCGATGGTTTAGCCTGTACGCATTTTAGTGGCGGATTATCTCTGTCAATAGTGAGCTTTCTAGCAGTCTCTAACAATGACATGCAAATGGGCTCTTCAAATTGAAATGAGCTGAGCCGTCCGGTGGATTCATAAAAAATGTCAAGCCATTTTCTAAAAGCGGTGTCGGCTTTTGGCAACAAAAATAATCGACTGGTTCAGGGGTACCGGTCAGTATCAGAGACTGCTAGAAAGCCTATGTTGTGATGCAGCGGGAGAGATGCCCATTTTCTTCCGCTGCAACATAACACCCCTCCCCTGCAGCTGCGGCGAACATCCCCCACCCGGAATGGCTGCAACACCCCTCCCTGTAGCAGGAGATATGCCTACACTCTCCCGCTCCCAAGAAATTCCGGCCGCGCACTCCCCCCTCTTGCCATTTTCGATGAGGTGCTAGTGAGGAGTGATTTTATTTTATTTCTAATGGGGCAGATAATGTGCATGTGTATTATGCAGTAGCCCAAATACCAGTAAATTAAATATGCTACCAACCCTCTCTAATAGAATGCATAAACAAAAAGGACTAGGTTGGTGTATTTCAATGTAGGAATCTTAACCGAAAAACCTCAGGCCCACCACTCCACCGCTATAATGATTTCTAAAGCGGGAGATTTCTGTGGTGCCTCATCATAGGTAATTCGTTGTTCACTGCTGTGATTATATTCATATAAATGTTTTTTGTTTCTTTTTTTCTTTTTTTACAATAAATGAAATGGTATAAAAGTGTATAAGAGTGTATACTTAACTTCTATACACAGCTGGACCTGGGAGTCTGACCCGACATGTTTCACACATTCCGTGCTGTCTCAAGGGTCTCCCGAAGTCGCCATAGTTATCCGACTCACAAGTACAGACTTTGTACTTGCGAGTCGGATGACTACGGCGACCTCGGGAGACCCTTGAGACAGCACGGAATGTGCGAAACATGTCGGATCAGACTCCCAGGTCCAGCTGTGTATAGAAGTTAAGTATATACTCTTATACACTTTTATACCATTTCATTTATTGTAAAAAAAGAAAAAAAGAAACAAAAAACATTTATATGAATATAATCACAGCAGTGAACAACGAATTACCTATGATGAGGCACCACAGAAATCTCCCGCTTTAGAAATCATTATAGCGGTGGAGTGGTGGGGCTGAGGTTTTTCGGTTAAGATTCCTACATTGAAATACACCAACCTAGTCCTTTTTGTTTATGTGTATTATGCAGAGCATCTGTGCCCATTATTTAAAAAAAAAAAAAAAAGGGGGGGGGGGGGAAAACAGGTAAGTGACTGGTCTTGACCAGTCACTTTTTTTGGACTGCTAAAAGTGAAAATTTTAGTGCATTGGGAAGCCATGTTAGAGCATCAATCACTCTACTAGTTTACATGGCATTTCAATATTAATGAGCTTATTTGCATGGTTTGATCGGAGAATGAGCAATCTTGCAGGAAACCATGTGATGAGCCATTTTCTACATCGTGTTGTTAAATGTAATTGTTGCTAAAGCTGTTAAAACAGGTTTAGCAACGATTGCTGGCTTTAGTGCATCTGGGCTCTGATCTGCTATGGCCTGTATTACAATCTCACTATCGGGATGCTCTGTCTTCCCTTTTAATATGATATCTTTTAAACACTTTTTATATAAAAAAACCTAACAGAGACTCTAAAGGCTACACTATTGCCTAAACTGACTTTGCTGTAAAAGCAGAGTACTGAACTAAAAGAGAAGGACAATGAAATAACCTACTGAACCACATATTTACCCTTTCCCAAGTTTGAATACTAGCAGGTAAGATAGTTCAATTGAGTTTTTCTTACCCTTAACAGATCCTCTCTCAACACCTCTTCAGGACAAGAGCAATTGAGGTCTGTGTTACCTATTTATATATTAGCTATGCTTCTAAACTAAAAGTGATGTCAGGAGCTCCTCCTGGATGGCTACATTGACTGACTTTAGATCCAGAATCGGTCCCCAGTCTTCTCTTTAGGGCACAATGAAGAATATTGAGTTATCTGCCCAAACCCCATTCTCCTTGTGGTATGTGCACTATGGCTCCTACAGCAATGAGCCTCTGAACCGTCACTCGCACCCAGGCCGCCTTATACGGTTTCCTGCCGGAGAAGTGAGAAAGAGATCCAGGAGGGACTGATAGAATTCTAGCTTGTAACCCTCATGAATGACCTGCACCACCCACCGATCAGAATAGATCTATGTTCAGCCTGCCAGTACTCTGCCAGCCTTCTCCTCCCCCCGGAATGGACTCTATTCTGGTGTTATTGCTGTTTTTTGGAAACTGAAGAGAAATGGGATCTGGACACTTGGGGATGCCTGGTGCTCCCAAACTTTTGTTTCTAGCCCTGGAATGTACTCTGACTGGAAGACACTGATGCATACTAGCAAAACCACATGGAGGCACGAAAATTTCCCCTATCTAAGTAGTGGTCAGCAGGAGGTAATAGTTGGTGGAAAATTGTCTTATCAGAGGGAAATGAAGATGGGCAACCCTCAAGGATCGGCTCTTTTAGCAGTTCTGTTCAATCTTTCTCTCTTGCCACTGTGTACGCTAGTACAAGAATTGGGGGTCTCTTATAGATTCTATGCTAACGATATACAGTTTTTTCCCTATAAAAGGAAATTTTGTGCAGAGAGTTCTGCAATTAGAGAGAATAATGGTTGGTGTGAAAGAATGGATGGACTGTAATAGATTGAAATTGAATATTCAGAAGAAAAAAGTAATGTGTTCATGTAATCGGGTATACCTGTTTTGACATCTATCCCCCCCACCCCGTTTGTGTGTTGTAGCATTTCTCTTGGTGGGGGAGGGAGGGAAGGGGGGTGTTCTTTCTGGGGGGTAGAGGTGTTGCTCATGATCGTGGAGGACATAAGAGTCCAGTCCTCCATGGTAGCTGATTGCTATTGTAAACCTTGTTATCTGCTATTGTTGTACCTGCTGTTGTCACAGTTTAATAAAAAGATTTAAATATAAAAAGTAATGTGTTTTATAAGGAGTGTTTTGAATTATCTTCCTGATTCTGTGAACATTCTGAGAATGCCCGTACAGATCTCATTGGAGATTAAGTACTTCTCGATTGAACTACAGAAGGAATGTTCAAGCAATGGTATGCAAGATATTTTTAAAGTTGCGATTATTAAATAATCTCAGACCATACGTGTCAGGGAGCAATTTTTAAGGCAGTTTTACAGATGGTTGTGTTAACCAGTCTTGACTATTGTAACCTTGTCTTACTGGGAGTGCCTGCTATAGTTATGAATGAAATGCAGGTGGTGCAAAATGTGATAATCAGAACACTCTTTAGAGTGTGGAGGCGTGAACATGTGACAGAATACTATATAAAATTGGTTTGGCTGATGGTAGAATAAAGGATATGTTATAAGTTATAGTTGGTGGTTTACCTTTGTATAAATCAAATGACGCCAAAGTATTTGGTGGATAGTATTATACAGTATGTTTCGCTTCCAAAGATGCACTCTGTTGATCATGATGATCTACAACAGGGGTGTCAAAGTCCTTCCTCGAGGGCCGCAATCCAGTCGGGTTTTCAGGATGTCCCCCAATGAATATGCATGAGATCTATTAGAATACAAGGAAAGCAGTGCTTGCAAATAGATCTCATGCATATTCATTGGGGAAATCCTGGATTGTGGCCCTCGAGGAGGGACTTTGACACCCCTGATCTACAAGTTCTAACATTGAAACAGTTAAGACTGCAAGGCATCAGAGCAAGTATATTTTCATGTATAGGACCTTGTATGTGGAATACAATTCTTTTGTACATACGTCAGAAGGGAAATTTACAAAATTTTAAACAATTATTGAAAATATATCTAAGTATGGGGACTGAATATTTTGTTTTAGGATTGAACACTGGATGCTAATTACTGTTTTTATTGTTTGAATGAGTTATGTTGCTATATTATTATATATGTATTTGCTGTGCCCCACTTTGTATAAAGCGGGATATAAATGAAATAAACTATAACTATAAATTACCTGATCTCCTCGCATTCTAGGTTCTGCTATCTGGTAAGGATTTTGGCTTTTCATCTGTCCAGGCCCTTGCCAAAGAGCAAATGGCCTTAAAAGGGGAGTTTGCTCAGGGTTGTCTTGGAGATCGAGTCTGACGCCCACTGCCTAACTCAGAGCAAACTGCAGGTGGAGAAAGCATGAGCAGAGATCTTGCTCAGGACCCTGAAAAGGTCATAAAGAGCATCCGCAATATCATCAACCCCTTTCAAGTACAGAGGGTGAGTGTTGCTGTCCGGATCAGTAGCCCGGCTTAGCCGAGAGTAGAATGTTGTTGCTGCTTTCAGTCCCAGACCATCAGCCTTGAATTTTCTTTTGATGACTAAGACTATCCTGCGATCCTGTGTGTCCTTGAAGAATACTACCCCCTCTCACTCCCCCCTTCACTAGGGAGTGAAGTTCAATTCTTAACCTGCGCCAACAGTGAAGAACTCAACGTTCATCAGATAGAGCTTAACCATAGATTTAGCTACCCCTAAGGGTCCCTCAGGAACTTCCCAGTGATCTGTTAACATCTTATTGATATTTGGATGCAAGGGAAAACAGGCATTCTGTTCTTTAGTGCTGCTCATGAGCGAGTACTTAGCTGTGGAGGCTTGAGGCAGCTCCAAATTAAATTCCTGGAACACCTCTGCAATTAAACCTTGTAGGTCGGAGGGTTTGAACAACCTTCACACCATCAGGTCATTGCCGAGATCCAGGACTGCCACCTGATGTGAGTCATTTTATGGACAGATTTGTCACCAAATCAGCTGCAGGAATAGCTTCAAGATAGAAAAAAGACAAGGAGAAAATCAGGCCGCACGAGGTTCTTACAGCGGAGGAGGCTGCACCATCTGTGCATCTTTTGGCTGTGGAACATATTCAACTCACCACTGCTGTGGTTCAGGCTTTGGAACCGAGACTGGACAAGCTCTTTGGGCAACTTAGCTCCCTGGAGATGCTTCTGACTGAATCTTCTCAACAGATTGCTGTGGCATGTGTCTGTATCGCTCCATGGTGCCACCTTACCTGGAGTATTGTGTTCAATTCTAGTCTCCTTATCTCAAGAAAGATATAGCGGCAGTAGAAAAGGTCCAAAGAAGAGCAACCATGATAATAAAGGGGATAAAACGCCTCTCGTATGAGGAAAGACTAAAAAGCTTTTTGGGAACTGGGAGAGGTGTTAAAGCCTTTTGTAAAGACTGTAGCTTTTTCAGAAGTACTGCCTACTTATGGAAAAGGTATGGAACAAGTACAGAACACTGAGAAGTTCAATAGGTAAATCAAAGCCTGGTGTCATCAAGGCAGCTTTAGGTACATAGGAGGATGGGGCAATACATGGAAAAACAAGAGACTATATTGTAATGATGGGCTGCACCCTTACCATTGCAGGAAAAAGAATCCTAACTGAGAAATTCAGGCAATATGTTTCTAGGCATTTCAACTAGAAGGTGGGGGTGACGTATGTATGGAGGTTACATCCGGTGGCAACCCCCAGCAAAAGACAAGATTTGATGATGATAAAGATAACAATGAAAACATTAGCAATTCAGTTCCTAGCGATGCAACAGGAAATGACATGAAATTAAAAAACTATACAAAATATGAAAGTGCTGCAGAATAGTAGCTGGAAAGCAATGACCACAAATGCTCACAGTCTAAGCAACAAAAATCAGGATCTGCAAGCCCTAATGCTACAGGCGGACATGGATATAGTTGCTATCATAGAGACATAGTTCACTGATTCCAATGGATGGGATGCCAACATACTGGGCTATATTCTTTTTAGGAAGGACAGAGATGGTCGATAAGATGGAGGAGTAGCTCTCTATATAAAGACAGATATCCAAGTGACATGAAATGCAGGGGGCCTGGGAAAAGGAAGACGCAATCTAAATTGTTTTGAAAAGAGAATATGGAACTTCCATCCACTTGGGTGTTGTCTATATACCTCTGACTCAGTTGCAGCAAATTGACAAAGATCTGATTACAGATATACAAAAAATGGGAAAGAAAGGAGAGGTGCTATTGCTGGGTGATTTCAAACTGCCGGATGCAGACTGGAAAGTTCCGCCTGCGGAATCGGAAAGAAGTAGAGAGATCGTGGATGCCCTTTCAGGGAGCTCTGCTCAGACAAATGGTGATAGAACTCACGAGGGAAAAAGCAATACTGGATCTGGTGCTCAAAAATGGTGAACCTGTCTCTAATGTCCGAGTGGGGGCCCATCTGGGAAGTAGTGATCATCATATGGTTTGGTTCTATATAACAGCCAAAGAGGAGGATGGCCGCACAAAACTCAAAGTACTGGATTTCAAACATGTGGACTTTAGTAGCATGGGAGAGTACCTGAAGAAAGAGCTGATTGAATGGGAAGACATAAGGGAAGTAGAAAAACAGTGGTTCAAATTGAAAGGCACAATAAATAGAGCTACTGACCTTTATGTGAAGAAAATAAATAAAAACAAGAGAAAAAGGAAACTGATATGGTTCTCCAAATTAGTGGTGGAAAAAATAAAGGCATAAGAATTGGTGTTTGTGAAATATTTAAAAAACTCACGAAGAGGAGTACAGAACGGAATAGCGGATAAAACTGAAAGAAGTCGAGAGACACATCTGGTGAAAGCACAATCAGAAGAGCAAATGGCTATAAATATAAGAAAGGGAGACAAATAATTTTTCGGGTATATTAGTAAAAGGAGGAAGACAAAAAATGGAATTACGAGACTGAAAGAAAGTACGAACTGCTTTGTGATGAGGAAAAAACAAATGTGCTAAACAAATACTTCTGTTCGGTGTTCACAGAAGAAAACCATGGAGAAGGACTGCACTTGGTCAGCAAAGTTACACCTGAGAATGGAATGGATACTGCACTGTTCACAACTATGAACAACTTGAAAAACTGAAGGTGGACAAAGCTATGGGATCAGATAGGATCCATCCCAGGATATTGAGGGAGCTCCGACAGGTTCTGGAGGATCCTCTTAAAGATTTGTTCAATAAATCTTTAGAGACGGGAGAGGTTCTGCAGGACTGGAGAAGAGCAGATGTGGTCCTTCTTCACAAAAGTGGTTGTAGAGATAAAGCGGGAAACTACAGGCCGGTAAGTCTCACTTCAGTTATTGGAAAAATAATGGAAACGCTGCTGAAGGAAAGGATAGCGAAACTCTTAGAATCTAATGGGTTACAAGATCTGAGGCAATATGGGTTTACTAAAGGTAAATTGTGCCAAATGAATGACTGAATTCTTTGATTGGGTGACCAGAGAATTTGATCAAGGACGTGCGCTAGATGTAATTTACTTAGATTTCAGCAAAGCCTTTGATAAGGTTCCTCATAGGAGGCTCTTAAACTCTGTGGGCGGAAGTTAGAGCCCAAAGTGGTGAACTGGATCAGAAACTGAGAAGAAAGAAGGCATGGTGGTTATTTGTATTTCAATAAGAGGTTAAGGTGCAATTCAAAAACCTATTTCTCCCATGAAAGTAAGACAGTGGAGAGTAAAACTGTGACTGAGTTCAAAGAAGCGTGGGATGAACACAGAAGATTTAGAATCAGAAAATAATATTAAATATTGAACTAGGCCAGTTACTGGGCAGACTTGCACGGTCTGTGTCTGTGTATGGCCGTTTGGTGGAGGATGGGCAGGGGAGGGCTTCAATGGTTGGGAGGGTGTAGATGGGCTGGAGTAAGTCTTAACAGAGATTTTGGCAGTTGGAACCCAAGCACAGTACCGGGTAAAGCTTTGGATTCTTGCCCAGAAATAGCTAAGAAGAAAAATTTAAAAAAAAAAAAAAAAATTTAAATTGAATCAGGTTGGGCAGACTGGATGGACCATTCGGGTCTTTATCTGCCGTCATCTACTATGTTACAATCATATCTATGGACCGTCCTACTATGGACAATCATATCTATGGACCAAACATATCTATGGACCGTCCTACTTCCCTAGAAGGGACTGCAGTGTAAACCCAAGCTGCAGAACATGATGGAGAAGCCTTCCAATGAAAAAGTCAGTGAAGAGATTCTGCTAGGTAATACAGGTTAGAGAATACTTCCCTGTAGAAAGGCTCGGAGAGGCAGGAGGAGTATGAGAAATTGAGTGCCTTGTAGAAAACTGGAAAAATGAGGATCCCCTGCAGCATAACTCGAAAGAGTGGAACGAGGCCAATGAGGGAATCCAGTACGAGACCCCACCTGGACCTGGAAGATACCCCAAAGAGCCTCGAAGCATGAGGAAAAAAAGGGGTTCCGTATCCTGCCTCAAAGAAAGGTGCCTCAATGGAGAGAAGTACCTCGAGGCGGAAGCAAATTGAGGCTTTGTGACTGCCTCGAAAACTTGATAGCGAGAGTACGAGGCCTGGATTGACCAGGCGAGAACTCGGACGAGAGAGAGGCACGAGGCCTTGGTCGAGGCGAGGCACGAGGCCTCAGAGACCAAGCAGGGTGCTCCTCGAGGACATGCTCTGACTGGTTTGCAGGAAGCTAAGTCGAGACCGAGACCCTGCCTGGGTCTGGAAGGTTCCCACAAGAGCCTCGAAGAGCGAGGAAGAGAGGGATCCTTATCCTGCCTCGAACAGAGGTGCCTCGATGGAGAGGAGTACCTCAAGGCAGAAGCAGATCGAGGCTTCTTGACTGCCTTGAAAACTTGATAGGTAGAGTATGAGGCCTGGATTTACCAGGCGAGGACTCAGTGGAGGACGAGGCCTCAGAGACCAAGCAGCGCCTCGAGGACATGCTTAGACTGGCTTGCAAGAAGCTGGGTTGAGGCCGAGACCCTGCCTGGGTCTGGAACGTTTCCACAAGGGCCTCGAAGGACGAGGAAGAGAGGGGTCCTTATCTTGCCTCGAACAGAGGTGCCTCGATGGAGAGAAGTACCTCGAGACAGAAGCAGATTGAGGCTTCTTAAGTGCCTCGAAGCTTGACAGCTAGAGTACAAGGCCTGGATTAACCAGGCGAAGACTCAGTCGAAGACGAGGCACAAGGCCTCAGAAACGTAGCAGGTGGAACCTCAAGGATATGCTCAGACTGGCTTGCAGGGAGCAAGGTCGAGGCCGGAGCATGTTGAGCAAACACAGTGCTAGGCTCCCTGCTGGAAAGTTGGCACCATACCAATGAAACTGGTATTAAAGGTGCAGCAGTGCGCTCCATAGAGGGCGACCTCGAGGATGAGTATTCCCTATTAATGGAGGCACACTTTGAAGGAGATCTCGTAGAGGCCCTTTCGACTGCACTCGTTGCTTGGATTGCCTGAGACTCTGGTTGAAAAGCTGAAGGCTTTGTAGCCAGTGAACCTGTAGAGGAAAAAAGAAACTTGCCTGTCTTCGGAGGAACAGCAGACGAGGACATCCCCGAGGCAGGAGACTTGGCCGAGGTCGAGGGCTTGACCAACGAGGCCGCTGACGGGGTTGAGGTCGAAGGCGAGGCCTGTTCAGCAGACGGTTTCATGACCCCGGAAAATTGCTGAATCTGGACCCGAGAAGACTGGAGCCCATTTCCGAAGAGTATCGCCGGACTAAAGATGGTGGTCGGGTGTAATAGTTAATGCAGTGTAGTCAGTAAGGAAAAAATGCACGGTTACACTGACTACAGCGTTAGAAGCCCAGAACAAGCCGAGACATGAAAAAAACACAATGGCCACAACTGAAACGAAGACTGGCGGCTAGAGCCGCAGCCCAAGCCAGTCAACGGAAGAAAGAAACAAAAGACGACTTTTTTTTTTTTTAAACACGTGCCACACAGCGACTTGAAAGGAAAAGCCGCGGTGTGAGAAGGCACCGGACAACGGGGCAGAGCTAGAAACAGGCGCTTCTCAGCTCCGCGGAAAAACAAGAACTGAGGAGACGCGCGCCCTAACTCGGGCGGGAAGGCACTCGTGCATGCGAGCTGTGGCACTCACGAACTTTGAATTTCTACAAGCAAGTTGCTTGTGAGGCTCTCCGCTACAGGGCTCCGTGGATGACGTCACCCACATGTTGAGGATATGCTGCCTGCTTGTCCTGGGATAAATACAATAACTTTTTTTTTTTTTTTTTAATAGGCTTTCATCAGCAAATGTAACCAATAAAATGGATCTGGTTGTAATATTATCCTGGAAGTCTTCCAGAAACCCTGTTAGATTCACTTCTGTAGCTATCAATTGATCCATATTTTGCTGTGTATCAACTATCTTCTTTCTAATTGATAAATAGTAACTATTACTCACTTGAATCTCATCAAAATTTACCAGTCTCAATACTTCCTTTAAAATCTTTCTAAATAATATTTCTGGGGATAAGTGAATAAGTAGAGGGAAAATTAAGGAGACTCAGGTTCTTAGATCTGCCAGAATTTCCAATTTAAAATGTATAGATTGAAAATAGATAGAAGTAGCTCTCCGATTGGAAACTTGTGTCTCCACAACGAAGACATGTTTATCAAGTAACATTAAGGGCTCCTTTTACGAAGCCGCGTTAGCAGGTTTAACGGGTGCAACTTTTCATCTCGCGCTAGCCCCCGCGCTAACCCCCGCGCTGGCCGATAAACTACCACCTGCTCAAGAGGAGGCGGTAGCGGCTAGCACATCCAGCGGTTTAGTGCGCACTATTACGTGCGTTAAACCACTAACGCGCCTTCATAAAAGGAGCCCTAAGTTTGAATCCACAAGTTCAAATTTTCACATATTTGTTTAGAGAAGGTAGCTGTCTGAGATATCACAGTTCTAAGCAAACCTTCCATAGCCCTATTTATTTTTCAAATGTATCTCCTTGGTTGGCTGTATACTGGGTTTGTATACTAGCCTCAACAATATATACTCTTTCAATAATTTTCAAAATCGTAACTATCTGAGATTGAATAGAATGACTAGAAAGATCACTTACCGGAGCCGGGGAAACTTGGGATTCCCTTACCTCTGGAGAATTTAGAGGAGGTGAAGTTCTAGTTGGAGGACTTAATGAAACTTCCAGTGAAATAAGCTCCTGAGATCTGTCCACATTCCTTGTATTTACTAGAATTACATGTCTATCCAGTTATACCTCCCTGAGATGGCTTTTGGGAGGTAAGGCTGCTTCAACAATAATCACACAATGGCAAAGTTCTCTTCCAAAGTAGCTGGTTTTAAAAAAAAAAGGTTTGGACAAGTTTCTGGAGGAAAAATCCATAGTCTGCTATTGAGACAGACATGGGGGAAGCCATTGCTTGCCCTGGATCGGTAGCATGGAATGTTGCTACTATTTGGGTTTTTCCAGGTACTTGTGACCTGGACTGGCTACCGTAAAGGCAGGATACTGGTTTAGATGGAAAATTAGTCTGATCCAGTAAGGTCACCCTGCCGTGTGGTTCAGCACTGGACCACCAGGGATTCTAAAGATACGTGTGGAGGCGGGAGGAAGGTAAAAGTTCTTAGAATTGTCTGGGACATAAGGTGGGAGGGATCACTGCTATCCTGGCCCACCGCTAGACCATCAGGGATTTAAAAGGTACACCAGGGAGGGAGGTAAAAGTTATTACAGTTGGCTGGAACAGGAGACATAAGGGATCCCTCTTGTCCTGGCTCACCACTGGCCCACCAGGTCTCATGGTAGGACCAGAAGAAGCCTTCAACAAATTCAGGAGGGGGTGGGTTATCGCTGACCCGAATTTAAACTGATATCCCCATTTTTGGGTCTTTTTTGGCCCCAAAATCTCAGTTTATATTCAAGTATATACAGTACATTCAGAAATTTTCATAAACAGGCAGAAACAGCTATAAAAAAAACTTTTGTAGAATAAAACAAATGTCTTATTACTAAGAATCTTTCTAGGTTGCAACAATTAGAATAGAGGTATTTACCTTTTCTATATCAACATCCTCTTCACTGTGGAAATCTTCCATCAAATCATCAGCAGAATCATCTGTCTTATCTTCATCTCCTGTAGGAATAACAACTGTTTCTTGTTGCGTTTTCTTGTTTTGCTTAGGTACTTCATACACTTTATTTTCTGTGTCATGGGAGTGGAAAAAGCACCCAGCAGACTTGTTTATTTTGCTGTCATCTGAATTACTGTTTCTAGTTTCTGTAGCAACTTTAACACTAACAGTGTATCGAGAATTTCTTAATACAGAATTCAAACTATCAGCAACATCAATTTCATTCTTAAAGCCAGCAGGATGCTCTCTTAGGTGAGAACCATTCGCACATTCTTCATTATTACTTTTTTTTGTTTGATCAGTCTTATATTTCTTTTTTTCCTGTCCCAGGCTCAGTGGCTGAACAGCATCAGATCTGAATTCTAGACTCTTTAGCTTTATAATGTCCGCTTGCTTCTCATTTGGACAAACAACAAGCTCCTTTTCACAAGTATCTGTTTTTTTGTCTTGAGTCTCTGGCTGCTCATTATTCAAACATTCCATAGGGCCTGTGGGCTGTGTAGCACACACCTCTATTTGCTGGCTCTTGGATTTGCCATCATCTTCCCATGACCCTAGACTCTCAGGCTGCATATCAATCTCCTGTGGCCCTGGACTATTTAGTTTGGTAGTACTCTTATTTTCTGAATCACTGATGTGAACACTGCTGATAGGTTCCCCCAACTGTGCAATATTTTCAGGCAGCACTATATCTGATGCTTCGGAAATGGAATCCAGGTCGTTCAAAGCTGCTTTTAATTTCTTTGACAATACTTTTCTGTCACTGGTGTATGAGTGATCAGAGGAAACAACTGTGGCAGAATCATTCTTTTCTAAGGTAGATGTCTCATTTATGAGATTATTCTCTGATGTGAGCTCTTCTAGTGAACTGTAATCTTCATCAGCTTCCTTAATAGATGAAATTTCATCACCATTTCTTAACTGATTAAAGGATAAGTCTTGCTCATCTTGTTTGCTGTCTGATACCATAACTTTTGAATCTGTGACTTCTTCTGATTCTGACATGGAAGACTTCTCTTTATTTTGTTTCACAGTGTGACATACATCACCCTTCTGACTTAAATTCTGAGCATCCTTCTTCAAATGCAAGGTTGCAACATGGTTAAGGATAGAGCTTGGGACTGTTTTCTGACCAGGAAGCTGAAGCAAAGCAAAACCACCAGACTGAAGGTGAATTAAACTGGCTGTGCATGTAGGCTGTCCTCCAGAACTGTATGTTATTATTTTGGATTCAGACCCTGAATGACTTGGGGGAAGGCTGTTTCCTGCAGGTTGGGAGATCCTTAGATTTAGCGTTCCAACGTGGGATAAAAAACTGGGTGCTGAAGACACAGGGGTTGCTGGAGTAGTTGTAGCTATAGTACCTACATTTTGCCCTGAGACACTGATGGTAGTAGTGGAGGAAGAGCCAGAAACAGCTGACAAGATTGGAACAATGGGAGATGAGGATGGATTAGAAGCCTTGGAAGGTAAAGGCAAACGGATTCCCATGACTGAAGCTGAATAGAGAATATATTATTAGTCATTTATATCCTTTTATCAATGTTAAGCAAACTTTAAGCAATATTTAAAATATTAGCAGCAACCTAGCATAATTTTCTGGAACTTTCTTATGCTATCCCGAATATCTTAAAGGGCAGTGGCTCTGTCCTCAGTCTTCCTGCCCCACCCAGCACTATCACCCCGGATCGAAAGATTAGGTTCTTACCTGGATAATCTTGTTTCTGTTAATATACACAGGAGACCGTACACTAGCTGTTTATTTCCAATAGCCACGACTCTGCAGAAGGGTGTCACTTTAAGATCCTGAATCTCTTGACATTTGTACGGACTCTTTCCCGATTGAGCGGGGTACTCGTCAGGGATGTCCCATGTCCCCGCTGTTATTTCTCATCTATTTGGAACCGTTTCTTTGTACAGTAAAATGAGATCCTGATATTGCGGGATTAACCATATCTGATTTTCTGATAAAAGTCATGGCTTTTGCAGATCTGCTTTTTGTTTTGACTGATCCACAATCTTACATGTCCCATATTTTGAACACCTTGGCTGAATTTTATTTCTAATCCGGGTTTATTTTGAATAGGCAAAATTCTGTCGTCCTAGCCATACTGGGTGGGTGAATTTCCATTCTCTTGGGCTACCTCATCATTCAAGTATCTAGGGGTAATATTGCCCCGAGATTTATCTCTCCTGTATGCATGCAACTTTGACACTCTCCTGGATACCACATTAAACACGCTGCGTACTTGGTCGTCCTTTCCTTTGCCCATCTCGGGCAGGGTGGCACTCTATAATATGGTTCTTTTTCCCTGGTGGTTATACCGATTTCAGGTGTTACCATTATTGCTATTTTGAACTCAGGAGTTGAAATTAATTGCAGGGACACAGAGGTTTTTATGGGATGGATGGAGGGCCCAGCTCACTTATACATGATCTTGCTTACCAAGAGAGAGAGGAGGCTATAGTTTATTAAATATATGATGGTACGCTATGGCTTGCCAAATGTGACTTATTAATGATTGGTTCAGAGGTACCTCGTATTTTTCATCTACCCAATTGGAAACCTCTCTTTTATATCCAGTCCATTTTAGTTATATGTTATAAGTCACAACCCCAAGCCTTCGTAAAATACTCTATGTATCCAATGTTTACTCCTGCCATAGAACTGGGCGCTAGGTGTGTTGTGTTCTTAACATTTCATCCAGCGCATCTCCCTATTTGCCGATTCAAGGGAACAGGGATTTTCAACTAGGTATTCAGTGTAGGGTTCACAATTTATTTTCCAATCATTTAATGATGAAGATGTGCTATATAAGTTTGTACAGTTGCAAACTACTTACTACTTACCAAACTCTGATGTGTTTCATTATTATCAGGTCAGACACTATGTACAATCTTTGACACCTGGATACACTGCTGAACAAACTCGTGTGGTGATCTCTGAAATGTTTAGCGCCTCAGCGCAAAACATTATCCCACTTCGTTTTCACCATGTTGGATTGTTGGAATGTCAGCTGGGGCAAATTTTGAGACTGTAGCAGGACTTTGGTCTGCGAAATTATGTTGTCCTCTTTTGGCACAACATATCAGCAGAGCTTTGAAGAAAGCTCTTAAACTGACCATGGATATTACCCATTGGGAACTCCAACACAAGTTTTTGCTTCGCTTATATATATCTCCTACCCGTGCATATCGAATGCATATTAGTCAGTCTCACTGTTGCTTCAAGTGCTCATTATCATATGCATCTCTGAGTCATCAATTCTGGTACTGCCCGTTGGTTTTGGCTTTTTGGCAGACAATGGGCAGATATATATCGAGCATTTGGAATTGTGGATGGACTCCTACTCCAACAGCCTTATTTAGCCATTACAAGATAGTAGCTCCTAAACCACGGGGTATGACAGCTTTTGTGGATCGTGCTATCTCATTGGAAAAGAAAGCTATCCTCTCAGCTTGACTGACATCAGAGCTCCATCAATACAAAATTGGCATTCTCTTTTTATAATACAAGTGTCCTTGGAACATTGCAGCATCCTTGATCTCGACTCATTAGTTGGACGGTGTTTTTGTATGCTTTGGGAACCATTCTGGACTTATCTCACACCTCATGCACCTAGCAGAATTTTGAATACTTAAAATATTTGCCATGATGTTTGGTTGTGTTAACAGGATTGCTAGATGATTGACTGGGCAGAGGAAAAGGGTTGTTGGGGAGAATTCTGACATTTTTTATTTGGTTATGAGAGACTGTATTTTGCTGGTTTGTTATTTATTATCTGTTGAAACCAATAAAAATCATTTAAATATATATATAAAAAAAAGATCCTGAACCTCTCCCTTTCTGCAGTGAAGAATAGCTCCCTCTTCAGTTGGTACCAAAGAAATCAAACTCCACTGAAACAGAAGAAAAGAGAAGGAGAGGAATTGGGAATTTCCCCGGCAAATGAACATATTTTGTTCTGCTCTGAAACTTAGGAAATAGAATGATCAATAAAAATTTAATAAGCAAACACTGAACAATACTTTACACACATGAGTAGCTAGGAAACAACCTGCTAAGTGCAACTAGTCGGGACTAGACAGCCGTCCAAAAGGAAAGGAAATAGGGAGCTCCCAGTTCCTGTAGCAATGTCTCTGCTGAATCTTAGATACAGTAGAAGAGGTCCTGAGTCGGACATTGCCAATGTCCGAGGCAGAAATCAGGCGAATCAAAAGTTCGCACATGGTGGGTCATATGGACGCCTGTGTACATTAACAGAAACAAGGTTATCCAGATAAGAACTTAATCTTTCATTCTATTACATATACATAGGAGTCAATACATTAGCTGACGTACCAAATCAGTGCCAGACATCTAGGGAGGGAAAGATGAGTCTACCCACAGAACCGAGGACCCAAAAGCAGCATCCTCTCAGGCAATCACATCCATACTGTACAACTTGTTTGAAGAGTAGACCAAGTAGCTGCTCTACAAATTTCATCAGGCAAAACAGCCTGGGTCTCTGCCCAAGAAGCTGCTATACCTCTTGTCAAATGCGCTGTGATAGAAATAGGAAGCTGTTTCCTGCAGTTAATGTAAGAAGATGAAATCACCATGCAAATCCATCTGGCAATGTAAGCCTTGGAAGCTGGCTTGCCACGTTTTGAGTGGCTGGTCAGAACAAAAAAGATGATCAGAAAGTCTGGAATCATTAGTCTTCTCCAGATAGATAAGTAGGGCTCTGTGCACATCCGGCCTATGCAAGCCTGTCCTGTTTCGCCAACCTGATTGACATGGAAGGCAGAAACTAACTTTGGAAGAAAGGAAGGTAAGGTCCATGAGAAACACTCGACTCTGAAAAACAGAAAAAAAGTTCACTACATGAGAGGGCCTGTAACACCGTAATCCCTCTTGCCAAGACTATGGCCATATGAACCTTTGATGGAAGCTTCCCTGTTGAATATTATGGTTAAGACAATGTTTTTAACATAAGATCCAACAGAGAAATTTCCATCAGAGGCTCATATGGAGAACAGGAAAGGCACTTCAGGACCACATTGAGGTCCCAAGAAAAGAACGGTCTGAGCAACAGAAGGTCACAATCTGAGAGCCCCCCTCAAAAACCAAGTGACATCTGGGTGAGATGCCAGAGACTACAATCCTTTCTGAGCCCTAAAACATGAGATACCAGCTACCTGCACTTTGAAAGACAAAATATCAAGGCTTTTTCAAGACTGGTTTGCAGGAATGCAAGGATCACCAATATGGGAGCCCTCTCAGGCTCCACCTGATCTTTGGTACACCATAACTGGAAGGTCTTCCAGGTCTTAGAGTAAGCTGCAAACATTGCAGGCTTCTTTGCTCCAAAGAATCATAACAACAACATCCAAGTAACCCTTCTGAATCAGGGCCATGTGCTCGAGCCATATGGTAAGACCAAAGCATGCTGGATTCTCCATGGAAACTGGGCCTTGACTGAGGAGCCTCAGATAAACCAGCAGTTTCAGGCACCTGCCTCTGCAAATGCATCAGATCTGCATACCAAGGCCCGCAGGGCCAGTTAAGAGCCACCAGAATCATCACTCCTGGAGTTTGCTATTCTGCGGATGTCTGCCCCACCATGGCCCACAGCGGGAACACACAGAGAAGCTAGACCTGTGCTTTCCCAATCGGCACTTTGCCTGTAGAAAAACTACATTTGCATTCTTAGCAGTGGCCATTAAATCCATGTTCAGTTTGCCCCAACTCTGAACAATGAGAGAAAATGCCCTCTAGGACAGAGACTACTCCACTGGATCCAGAGTCAGCCTGCCGAGAAAGTTTTACTGGACATTCTCTACCCCTGCCACATGGGCAGCTGAGAGAGCGTTTCTGGTGTCTCCTTGTCTTTCACATAAGCCACTGTGGTGGCATTGTCTGAAAACACTGCGACTGCTTTTCCTGTGAGGAAAGATTGCAACTCCAGCAAAGTCAATTGAATGGCTCTCAGTTCCAGATGATTTATAGACCACTTGCTTTCTGATGAGATCCACCTGCCCTGGAGGGGGTGACTACAGCAGTGAGCCCTCCAGCCACTTAGGCTGGAGTCGGTTGTGAGGGTCACACATGCATTGGTTCTGAGAGATATAACCCCTGGAGCCACCAATGTAAGCTGCGCTTTGCTACCGCAGTCCAGGGGAGCTATGTCTGCAGGGAGTGGCGCTGCGGAGATCACCAGGACAGAAGAGAGTACTAGAGTAGGTGCATATGAACTCTCGCCCAGGGAACAACTTCCAGGGAGGCTGTCATCGAGCCTAGCATCTACAGGTCATGTCAGGCCAAGGGGCTTGGAAGAGTCAATATCTTCATGATCTGCTTCCTGAGCTTCTGTTTGCATGGTTCTGGAAGAAAAACACAGCCCTGTGCAGTGTAGAAGTACACTCCCAGATATTCCAAGCACTGAGTCAGTTGAAGGTGACTCTTTCAGAAGTTGACTATCCAATCCAGGCTCTGCAGGAGGCTCACCACCTGCAGAACTGCGTGCTCACCATCCTCTAGAAAGGGAGTGCTGGATCAGCCAATCATTTAGGTAAGGATGCACATGGACGCCCATCCAATGTGGGTGCATTGCTACAACCACCATTACCTTGGTATAGGTCCGGAAATTTGTGGTCAAACCAAAAGGAAGCACCACAAACTAGAAGCGACGCTGAAGAATGTGATATCTCAAATATTTCCTGTGATCCGGGAAGATGGGGATATGAAGATAAGCCTCCATCAGATCCAGAGAGGCAAGAAATTCTCCCAGAGCCACTGCCGCTATAATGGAGCAGATCATCACCATGCAGAAGCAGGGAACCATTCAGGGCCTCGTTTGCTGAATTCAAGTTCAGAATGGGGCTGAAATCTTCTGTGCCTTTCTTGGGCACTATGAAGTATAAGGAGTATCTGCCTCAGTCTGATTATTTTTTGGGAACTGGTTCTATGGCATGAATGTCAAAGAGTCGTTGCACTGTCACCTGGACTCTGGCCTTCTTCTCCGGTCGTCCAGCTAGGGAGTCCAGGAATAGATCCGGAGGGGTCAGAAAAAACTTGATCTTGTGTCCCTCCCAAATACTGTCCAGAACCCAATAGTCAGATGAAATCTTTTCCCATTGTTGCCAGAAAGCTAATAGCTGCCCGCTGATATGAGAAGGGGCAGCAGTCACTTCGTTGTCATAGCTTCTTCTTGGAGGATGAGCCACCGCAGGAACCCGCAGATTACTGATGCCTGGATCTACCAAATCTCTGCCTGGACCCTGAATGGGCCTCTGCAATAAGTAACCGTAGGAAAATTGGTGTGATCTCCTATAGACACAAAAACTGCCTCTGCCGCCCCTGGCCGAATGACAGCTCCCGCTGTCAAGAGGGATTTGGGATGATGAACAGTCACACTAGCCATGAGGTCATCCAGTCCTTTGCCAAAAAGCATTTTCCTCTTGAAGGGTAATTTGCTTAGAGTGGCCTTAGAAGCTGAATCGCCTGTCCATTGTCTGATCCAAAATATCCAGTGGGCTTTAAGCTGAAGCCTTCCCCAGAACTCTGATGATGTTATAAAGAGCATCAGCCACATAATCCATCCTCAATCATGTGGGATTGGGGGCTGGTCCGCAGTCTGGAACGAAAGGCCCATGAAATGAAAGAGGCAGCTGCTGCAGCTTTGATACCAAAGCTAGCACTTCAAACTGTCTTAAGGACCACATCTATCTTAAAGTTCTATGCATACTTCAGCATCAATCCACCCTCACTAGGTAGGGAGGTGTTGCCTGGTCACTTGTGCTACTGCGGAGTCCACCTTCGGATGTACAGACAGCAGCTGGAAATCCTGAGCCATTGGATAGAGTCTAGACAGCTTTGTCTACCTTTAGACACCCTTCAGGCGACTCCCAATGGTCAGTGACTGAGGAGGTGACATCTGGATGAGCAGGAACAAGGTTGTATGTGCATTAGTGCCAAACATAACGGAGTACTGAAAGGTGGAGGGCTGGATACCAAGCTTCAATGTAGAGAGTGTCTGAAATGAAATGAGATATGAAAACTGATTTGAAAAGGTGAACCGTTGTGGGATCATCACAATGATCTGCTGCCACTCCCGCCTTCTGATTACCGGACCTCATCAGAGATCCCAAATAATCCACAGTGGCTGAGGAGCCATCTACTATAATAAAACCCTTAGTGCATTCACACTAGGATTGAAACTCTGTGCTCCACATGCGCAGTACAATAGAACCGCAGGGAAGCGTCTCAGCGCACGATATGCTGTAAAGAAAAAAGATACAAAGAAAAGCCAAGAGAGAGTAAAAAAATAATAAAGATCAGAAAGGGAAAGAAGAAGGGAAGGGGAGACAATAAAAAGAAGGAGGGATTCTCTCTTTCTCTGGACAACCAGGGCAAGTCTCATCACTCAGCCAATCAGAGCAGAGCAAGCAGAAATCGAAGAAGGGGGTAGGGTGGGCGTGCTCCTTCCTCACTCCACGCGCCACCTGCCAGACTGTGGCTCGCAGAGCCATTTAAGCTGTTAGAACTGCTGCACAAAGAGGGAGAGCAAGGGCAGCACACGCCGGGGCAGAAGCCAGACTGCAGGGAGCCTGCGGCGACAATTTTATTTTTCTTCCCAGTTTACAAGGGAAGCGACTGCACGTGCTGCTGTTTTGGAGGAGTTTTGTCCCATTTCCCTTATCTGCAGGGGCAGGAGAAACTGATAGCAGCAGGTGTTGGAAGGAGGAGGATGCGGCAGAGGGGGAAGCAGTGCCACTTCCCAGACCTGCTGGGAGCTGACAATGGGGATGTGTAAGAGAAGGGGGCTGGGGCGGAAAAGGGGATATGTGTGAGAAGGAGACTGCAAAAGGGACATGCGAGAAAAGGGGGCTGGGAATGGAGGCTGACAGGGAAAAGATGGGAGAAGGGGGCTGTGGGGGGGGCTAAAAAAGGGGTTTTAGAGCTGGGGCAGAAAAAAGGGGGAGATGTGAGGGAAGGAGGCTTTAAAGGGGGGTTCTTGGGAAAAGAGACCTGGTATAGGAGGCTGTTAAAGGAAGACAGTTCAGGAACAGGATTGGAGCTTGGGACTGCAAAAGGTGAGTTGTGAGAGAAGGGGTCTGGGTCTGGGGGCTGAAAAGGAAGACAGGTGTGATAAGGAGACTGGGGCTAGAAGAGCAATTATAAGAAGGGGGTTAGGGTTGGGGGCTATAAAAAGGGAATGTGGAAGAGAAGGGAGCTGGGGATGAAAAAAGGGGAAGGTGGGAGAAGGGGGCTACAAAAGGGGACATGTGAGAGAAAAGGACTGGGACTGAAGCTGGGGGCTAAAAAGGGGGCATGTAAGAGAAAGGGGCTGAAGATAGGAGCTGGAAGAATAAGTGAAGATGCAGAAGCAAAGTTTGATGGGGAAAAGGGGAACGGAGAGGAAGTTCTATGGAGGTGAAGGATAGAGAAAGAGGACAGATTTTTAAGTTGGTGAAAAAAGGTGGAAATAGGGAAGGGAAAAGGGAAAATGGGAGCCTGAATATGGGGGTAAGACATAAGAAGAATAGCCATACTGGATCAGACTAATCTATTCTAGCACCCATTAATGTAACGGGCTTAAACATTAGTGTGACAATAAAGGTATGGAAAGAGACTTCCAATCAAACCAGTTCTGCTCTGAAGGGCCACTAACACTAGGAGCCGGCATGGTATGAGGCAGAGATGCCGGCGTGAGAGAACGATACTCCTAAAACGAAGCCAGCGTGCTCGTAGGCAGTGCAGCGCTTCTCGGGCCTGTTAAGTAGGCTTGCCATAAAAGGTTGATCTAATCGGAAAAGCCTTGCATCGGAGGACTCAAGGCTTCTTGTACGACCCCCATCTACCACCATGCACTTGTGTTTCAACCCTTCGCTGTTCATACCTTCTAAGCAGGATCTCTTCCAAGATTTTGGGGATTCCAAGGCCTTTAAGGACTGAACAGGGGCCAAACCTGAAGCTCCCACCTCTTCCTCTCACACCCCAGGACATATGGAAAATGGTAGCTTCTCAACTGGTAAATATGTAAAAAAAAATGCAGAATTCTGGGCTAGAATGGCCTGGGGCATCCATAAGAGGTGATCTCTGGCCAAAATGAGTGGTTTTGAGGCAACAGAGAAGATGTTTAAAAAAAAAGATTGCTAAAAATCCAAGACTGCTGCCACCAGAAAATCTGCACCAAAAATGGGCTGTTGGGAGTCAAATTTTTAAAAAAGCAATCTTAGGGGTTTGGAGGATGGGAAACCTAATCCTAACCTCAGAAACCCGTAAAAATGAAATTTTCATGCCCCCCCCCCCCTTTTCCAATTATTCCCATAGGGAACAACTGGAGTACTTACTCACTGTGACTTCTGGAGCTTGTCAGCTTGTAGCAGCCTGCCTGCAGGGAAAGGATTTCTGCCTCAGAGATTGTCAGAAACTCGACCGTCTATGGTGATCTTCCGGCTGCCTGAAGAACGGACCTCAACAACAGACTATCATCCCCGAAAATCCGCATGAAGCGACGGCGGAACAAACTACACATCTAGCTCCCTGATACCCATTGGTTGGGTTTCTTACTAAGGGGCCCCACATTCTGTGCTCACGCCTTTGAAGAATCAGCAGGTGAGCAGCTCCCAGAGGAACAGACCCCAAGCTCCTAAGGAACACCAAGCAGGCTGGTTCCACATATACGCCAAAGAGATTGGCTTGGGAGAAACAGTCCTCCAACGCGAGAATGTGTCCTATCCCCAGCAGTGTAAGCCCAAGAATGGGACCTCCAAGAACCAAAGCCACGAAGAAACTCAAAAGCCCAATGAAAAATGGCAAAAGAACATAATAGGGAGCTGTTATCAACTTAAGAAGGGGAGGAGATCAAGATCTTAAAGTGACACACTTCTGCAGATTCACAGCTAATGGGAATCAACAGCTAACGTATGGACTCCGGTGTATATGTAACAGAATTTAGGCACACCCATGTACTTGAACCTTTGTCCCCTTCTCTATTCCTCTCAGACATCCCCCATCCTGCAGCCATGTATGTTGCAGCAATTATTTTCTCCTTAATCATCCTTGCCCCATGGCCAAGCTCCAAGCAGCCTTCTATAGTTATGCCCTCATGTCCACAGACCTTTGCACTGATGTGTGTGTATGTGTTCGTGCAGCACTGCACAAAGATATGTTTCACTAATGGTGTGTCCCTTAAAGTCTCTCAAGAGAGGCTCCTGAGAAAATTAAAAGCCACAGCATAGGAGGCAATGTTCTGTTGTAGACTGAAATCTGATTAAAAGATATAAAACTCCCACAGAGGTCACTATCACTTGTACCACATTTTTTTTTTTTGGGGGGGGAAATTGGGGGCAATCTCTACCTTGAAACAATTAAACAAAAGCATTAAGAATACACTAACTTAAGTGTACAATTGGAGGGAATTCCCCTTAAGTTAGGCTTGAGATTCCATTAAATATTTAGAATATTTACATATTCTGATAGACTTGAGCAATCTCTATGATTTGAATGTGAGTCTGCTAATGTTGGCCATATGCGAGAACTGTTGAGGTGGTAAATACTCCTACTTTCTTTTACAGGGTGCATCCACTTATATAAGATCACCACGATATATAATATTTTAAATATGTCTATTATTCTTTCCAGGAATGACCAGCATTATAGCCATTATCTCTTATGTAAATATTTATGGCAGGGAAAAAAAACAGATAAGACACTTAAGCAACTGGCTCCGAAACACAAATTATTTTTTGTGCTTGCTGACAGAATCCAAGTTGGATCTTTATTTTTTACAAGGGGTGTACAATAATTTATCTACCTAAAGATGAAAAAAGTAGCAAGTGCATTGAAACAAGTCTATGCATATTGTGACATGTTTCAAAGTTAATCATACACAGATGCGGCTCAGTGCGAGTCAATGTCAGGAGAATCCTCTTGCAAATCAAGTAAGAAATGGATAGATTTGGAGCATCGTTCAGTGATAAAATTTCTCACAAAAGGGAACATGCCAAAGGAGATCCATGAATACATGACTGTAGTTTATGGTGAGTCTGTCCCATCATCCTACAAAGTAAAATTTTTGGGAGCACTACTACTACAACTATTTATTATTTCTATAGCGCTGAAAAGGCATACGCAGCGCTGTACATTTTAACATACAATAGACAGTCCCTGCTCAGAAAAGCTTACACTCGAATTCAGGCAGGACACTACTGGATTGGGGTCATTATGGTAGAGGAAATGTTATAGTGGGTATAGATATCTGACAGCAGTGAGTAGGGTTAAGAGTTGAAAGCAGTTAAAAAAAAAATGGGTCTTTAGCTTGGATTTGAACACTGCCAGGTATGGAGCAAGCAGTTTAAGTGGGGTAGAGAGTCCATTGAAAATGACCCTCACACTGGATGGGATGTGGAAGCAACTTCCACAGAAAAATGCAAGAAAGTTGAGGATTTAATTTTGTCAGACAGATGAATTAAGGTTTCCTGAATAGCTGAAGAAATGGGAATCTTGGCAGGTATAGTTTGGAAAATAATTCATGAAAAGTTAGGCATGTCCAAGGTTAGTAGTGCAAGATGGGTTCCAAGAATGCTGATGCCATGTCTGACGCCCACAAGGCTCCACTGCTGTCAGGAGAGCTTGGAGATGCTCCGTGAAGACCTAGTGAATATTTTCATTGTTTGATGACTGGAGATGAGACTTGGGTCTATCACAGAGATCCTGAGTCCAAAATGGAGTCAATGTAGTGGAAGCACAATTCATCCCCACTCCAAAAAAGTTCCAAAACATAAAAATCTGCAGGCAAATTCATGGCAACTTGTCTTCTTGAATGATGGACTTTTGCTTCTGGAGTTCATGCCACACAAGACAACCATAACCGGAGAGAGTTACGCTAACACAATGATCACTTTGCGGGAGTCAATCAAGGAAAAAAGACAAGGAAGGAAAACTCACAGCAGGTATGCTGCTTCTTCATGACAATGTGCTAGTGCACATGTCATGACAATCATAGGCTGCCATCCAAGAATGTGGGTTTCAGCAGATGAACCATCAGCCTTACAGTCCTAACCTGGTTCCCTAGGATTATTTCTGGTTCTAAGTTTTGAAGAAATCTCTCCGTGGACAGCAGTTTTCAAGTATTGAAGATGTCAAGGAAGCTGTGTTGTCCTGGTTTGAAGGTCAAACAGAAGAATTCTTTTCAAAGGGGTTAAAGCCATTGCAGGAGAAGTAGATGAAGTGTATGGAGCTATCAGGGGACTATACTGAAAAATAAAACAATTTTTTGAAAACTCTTTTCTTTCCTACTGAGATAGATAAATTATTGAACGCCCCTCGTACATGGCCTGGACAACCAGCTTCCTCTACAAAGTAGAAAACATATTATAGTATTCATTCTAAGGGGCTTTAAGTGTAAATTATGTTGAAGAGTAGTGAATTAATACAGAGTGACACCACTATTGCCTGTCTGTATTATGATGGTCTTTAAGTTGGGGAAGATCCAGCAAACCTCTTGCAAATAGAAGGGCAAAGGCATTTACAGTAAGCCCTCTTTATCCACAGGTTTCACATCCACTGATTCAACCAATTGTGGCTTGCTCTCTCTCCCTCCCCCCCACCTCTGCAGACACTCAAGTATACCCAGTGTACCTTTGCAAAAAGCCTCAGCCTTGTAGCAACAGCCACATTCAAAAGCTGCCTGCCCATTTTAAGAAAACTTCCTGGGTGAACTAGACCAGAGATAGGCCACAGGAAATCTTTGAGTACAGATGCCGATGCAGGGCTAGAGAATGACATGGGGAAAAAATTTGTCCCCGTCACTGCCCCATCCCTGCGACCACCGTCCCTGTCACTGCCCCGTCCCCGCAACCACTGTCCCTGCCCCATCCCCACCTCTGCAACCACTGTCCCTGCCCGTCTCCGTCCCTGCAACCACTGTCCCTGTCCCATCTCCGCAACTACTATCCCCGCAGCATCCATACAAGCCTCAGTACTGCAATATTTAACTTATTCCTTCCTTATAAATCAAAGTTCTGGCTGCTGAACTAGAGAAAGATTCAGCTGGCAGGGCTTTGTTTATAAATTTTTATCAACACAACTAATATACTATTTTATCCTAAAGCAAAAAAAAGAAAAATACATTTTTTTTCTACCTTTGTTGTCTGGCTTCTGCTTTCCTCAAATTCTCATTCAATTCCTTCCATTCACTGTCTGTCTTCTCTCTGCGTCTTCCATTTGCTCTGTTACTGTGCCTCTCCCTTCACTCCCCCCCCCTCCAAATTGGTCTGGCATCCATCTTCTTCCCTCATAAGAACATAAGCATTGCCCCTGCCAGGTCAGACCAGGACTCCATCGTGCCCGGCAGTCCGCTTCTGTGGCGGCCCTATAGGTCCATGACCTGTAAGTGCTCCTAACCTACAACTTCCATACCCTGTTCGCCTAATGTCCAGTGAAGTAACCCTCCGCTCCCACCATAGTCTGCCATATCTGTCTTCTTCCCTTCCAGCATCTTCTCCCCACTCTGTTTCCACATTTCCCTTCAGCGTCTCATTGAGCTGTTTGGAGCTGAAATCCAATTTCCTATAAACCTCCCCCACCAGCCTCAACTGTAGTAATCCCAAAGTATACTAATCCCAAAGAGGTTTACAAAAGTGGCAGTTGAGTCAGAAGTTGAAAGACAAGTTTTGGAGAAAGACTGTGTCAGTGTCTCACACTGCAGCAGGACTGTAAGGAAGGACTGCAGGGTGTTGCTTGTCTTCAGAGACAAGAAACTGAAGTTTGGCTGCTTCTGGAAGGAGAAGCAGCTGAGTTTTAAAGAGTTATTACATTACATTAGTGACTTCTATTCCACTCGTACCTTGCAGTTCTAGGCGGATTACAAAAGAAGCTAACTGGACATTTCCAGGAAAATTACAATTTAGGAATTAGGATTACAAAAAAGATAACTAGATATTTACAGGAGATTTACAATTTAGGATTACAAAAAAGATAACTAGATATTTACAGGAGATTTACAATTTAGGAAGCTGTATACATGGTTGATACTTTGAAGAGAAAAAATTACCAGAGAGGGGGAGACTTTGAGGGGGAATTTACAAAGGGAAGAGTTAAGTTATCTGAGATACTGTTGTTCTGGTCAGTAAGGAAGACCCTGGGCCAGTGAGCAGGTGAGTTTCACAGATAGGTTTTGCTAAGGATGTGGCAACCTGGGGTCAAAGGGGAGCTTGAACAAATTTTTCTGCTTGTAGCAGTTATCCTCCTTTTTGGTTGAGATCCCATCTCCCTTCCTCCCCCTTACCTTTGCAACGCGTTTTAAGTGAGTAACTTGTTCAAGCTGCTGAAGCCTGCGAGCAGTCGCATGCATCTGTGGGCGGAAGCTTCTCCTCTGACGTAAATGGAAGTTGCTTCAGAGGAGAAGCTTCCGTCCACAGACGCATGCGACTGCACGCAGGCTCCAGCAGCCGAACAAGTTACTCACTTAAAACGCTCCATAAAGGTAAGTGGGGAGGGAGGGAGATAGATTCAGGTAGGTAGGAAAGAGGGAGGGGGCCATGCTTGTTCCCTCCCTTAACTGCGGGGACAAGGCCATTCACCGCTCCATGGGGTGGTGGATGGCCTTGTCCCCGTACCCGCAGTGAGCAATTTATCCACCCCCACTGTTTCAGCGAGCTAGCCGCGGGTAACAGCCACCCTGTCATTCTCTATGCAGGGCCAAGACTAGCTGCAAAGGTATGCCAGATGGACTTGAGCATCCTTGGATATTGGTATCCACGGGGGGCCCTGGAACCAATCTCCCGCAGATACCGAGGCATGACAGTAATTTCTTTTTCACATAGTTCATGGTGATAGTAAGATGATATCTTTTCAAGCTTTGCAATTGGAGTTTAAAATAACCTCTAGAGATTATTTTGCTTATTTATAGTTCTGTCACTATGTGAATACGTTGCCTTTGTTTGTATTGACAGATGGTATTTTAGAAGCTCAGAATCAAACACGTTTATCATTTTTCTAAAAAGACAAATGATTGGATTGTGAAGCTCTGGCAGAAGTGAAGGGCAATATACTGAAAGCCAACATTAAGAAGGTTAACAGTGGAGTGAGGGAAAAGCAATATAAAAATTGTTTGAATACTTCTGTTTCACCTTGGAGAGCATAGTGAGTGCACATTATAGAAAACTATGGGGTCCTTTTACAAAGGCGCGGTAGCAGTTTAACGCGCGGAATAACACGTTAAACCGCCTGCCGCGCTATTACCTAACGCCTCCATTGATGAGGCGTTAGTATTTTAGGCTGCCTCGGGGGTTAGCGCGTGATGAAATGTCCCATGCACTAACCCCTGTAACGCGCCTTGATAAAAGGAGCCCAATGAGTACTCAGTGTAAAATGCAGGGAGCTACATGATTTTGGAAAAAGTTGTGCCAAGACTGTGGGAATTTACTAGGAATTTCTATATATGCAAATCCCAATTTTATATCTGAAGTGGAGGAAATCCATTTTATTTGATCCAAAGTGACAAGAGTTTATTTTTAAAAAAAGCATTTCTAATTGCTCATAAATGTTTCTCATTACCCACATCCCCAAACTTAGTAAATAAAGTGCTACATTCATTCAATTTAAGCACTTCAACCGCTCTAATGTACATTTGAAATACTGTAACATGAATTAAGTTTGAATAAAGGAAGTGTAATAATCTCCCTCTCCTCTTCCCCACTTCTCCGACCAGGCTCTGCTCACTCCCTGGCACCATACCCTCAATCGACCAATAAAAAACAAAACAAAACAAACAAAAAAAAAAAAACGAAAGGCAAAGAAAGCTACCTGAAACCTAAATTATCCTACCGAAACCGACTATCTACCAACGTATGGAAACAGACTACTTGCTATGTAATGTAATGTAACCTGACTTATCTTCCAATGTTATTAAGTCTTTACCCTCATTCTGTTATTAAGTCTTTACCCTCAATCTGTATTCTCCAATGTCATGTACCCTCCTGGAAATGTCCAGTTCTCTTCTTATGTAATCCGCTTTGAACCGCAAGGTACAAGCGGAATAAAAATCACTAATGTAATGTAATGTAATAATAAATATATAAAACTGCCCCATTCACTCACTCAGCCCCCTTGCACTCACAAGTCATCCATTCACTCAATGAGACCTGCTCCAGAAGGCCTTGAGCATGCACATATGCTCAAGGCCCAGTCGGAGGAAAGGCACGATCTTCGGGCACTGGCACCTCCTGTGGGTTGGAGCTGCATGCCGTTGCCACATTGGGGGGTAAGCTTTCAGTTTGGGCGGGGAATGCCGGTTAGAGGGACTTGCAAATCGACTCAATGCTTGGTTTGCGAGTCACGATTTGCGAGAATGTTTTGCTCGTCTTGCAAAACACTCACAAACCGGTGCACTCGTAAACCGAGGTTTGACTGTAGTTTGTTTCATGACAGGGAGGCCCAATCTGTTAGGATAAAATAAGATGAAAAGTTGAAGTGAAGACCTGTGTGGCTTAGTCCTTTCTATGTAGTAAGCAAAGGCATGCTTACAGTCCAAAGTGTATACAGCTGTTTCTGTAGGATGAGAATGAAGCTTTTTCTTTTTTGGGTGGGGGAGGGACTGGAAGCACCATGGATTGATTCAGGTGAAATTCCGTGACCACTTGTGGGAGGAATTTAGGACAGGTCCAGAGTACCACCTAGTTGGATAAATAGAGAAGAAAGTCCAACACTGAAGAGAAGAGGAGGAAGCATCAAGGTTATGGAGATTACACCACGAATTGAAGTGTGTCCACTGATGTTGATAGCATTGCTGAGTAGAAGGCTTTCTGGAAGCAGTTATAATGGCTTGTACCGAGTCAGAAAGTTAAAAGCCTGCTGAAGTCAGACATCACAGTTACTTACTATAACAGATGTTATCCAGGGACAACAGGCAGATATTCTCACATATGGGTGATGTCATCCATGGAGCCCCGGTATGCACAGCTTTAAAAGTGCATTGCCACTTTAAGAACTTGAGAAAGTTTGCAAACTGCCCACACCATACTTCCACGAGTGCCTTCCTACCCGACACTGCTCGCAGCTCCTCAGTTCTATAAGCAAGCTAAGAAGCCAACCAGGGGAGGTGGGTAGGTTGTGAGAATATCTGCCTGCTGTCGCTGGATAATACCTGTTATGGTAAGTAACTGTACTTTATCCCAGGACAAGCAGGCAGCATATTCTCACATGTGGGACTCCCTAACTTACTAGAATAGGATGAAGGGAGAGTTGGCCATTAGGAAATTAAATTTTGCAATACCGCTTGGCCGAAGTGACCATCCTGTCTGGAATAAGATTAAAGATAGTAGTGTAATGTGAAAGTATGAACTGAGGATCAAGTAGCAGCTTTACAGATTTCATCAACAGGAGTGGAGCGAAGAAAAGCAACTGAAGCTGCCCTAGCTCTAACTTTATGGGCTGTGACACGACTCCCTAGTTGCAGCCCAGCCTGAGAATAACAGAAAGAGATACAAGAGGTCAACCATGTGGAAATCGTTCTCTTGGATACTGGACATCCCAATTTTATTAGGGTCAAAGGAGCCAAAAAGTTGAGGAGATGTTCTATGCAGTTGAGTGTTCTGCAAATAGTAAGTCAATGTTCGTTTGCAGTCCAGAGTGTGAAAAGATGTTTCCCCAGGGCTTCTAACTTGACTGGACGCTCTTTGCCCAAATGCCGAATTAATTTTGTGAAAGTCTTTCAGTTGGAAACTTAGCTCTTTGTGGAGATTTTTGAGGAGACTTCTCAGAATGGCGAAGGAATGTGTCAAAATCGATGACGTCGAGTCTGGTGCCAATCCAATAAAGATAATGATGACGATGTATGTGACTTCCTTTTATGCTTAGAAGAGCAGGAAGGAGAGTGGTGTTTACGCTTCGAAGTAGCTGAGGGTGAACGTTGCTGAGTGGACTTGGATCATCAAGAGGATGAAGAACGCTGATGTCTTGAAGAACTGGATCAACACTGTGATGAAGAAAGGTATCTGTGATGAGACACACTGTTTTTATGCATGGAACAGCAGCGTGATACCAGAGATCCAGTATTGGTACCACAGGAACTGGTAACCTTATGCTCAGGCTGGACCGGTACCGATGGAGAAAGTCGAAGCAAGAAACTTGAACATGTCACTGACTTGGAAAAGTGCTTTGAGCTTCTCACAGAACGAGAGCACTGGTACCGTTTGGTGTTCTGCCAATACCATCAGTGCCTTCTCTGGCCTCGACGAGGGTGACCATGAAGAGGGTGCACACCTCGATGTAGGAGAGGCCAGATGTAAGAGCGGATGTCACTTGGTCAGCATCAAGGGGCACAATGCAATGTTGACCTGCAAGACCTGTTGGAAAGCTGGCGGCTTTTTAGCTGGCTTACCCGATGAATCAATGTCCAATGACGCAGACATCGATGCTTTCAATGTTGAAGGCTGTGATAATAATAATATAACAGTTTATATACCGCAGGACCGTGAAGTTCTATGTGGTTTACAATAATTAAAAGATGTTACAGATTGAATGGATTAAACAATGTTCTGCCGGTTAACATTGATTGAAAGATGCTACAAATTGAGTGGATTTAACAAAGTTAGAAACTAGTGATTAACAGCTCTAGAGATCAGTTATTGTGGAATGAAGTTAGTTACCTAAGTACTTTAGGAACAGATATGTTTTTAGGCGTTTCCTAAATTCTTCATAAGTAGTAGATGTAAGCAATTGTTCTAGATCTTTACCCCATAATGCTGCCTGGTGTAAGAGGAGATGTTGATGATGTCTTTTGAATTTACATCCTCTAACCGGAGGATCCATACCAGAGCCAAGCAACTTTTCTTGTTGGAACTTTCGACTCTTAATGGTACATCTTTGCAAGGTAGAACACCGCGCGCAGGATTCAACACAATGTTCCGGCCAAGGCACTGTAAGTACCAAACTATGTGGGTCAGTGATAGAAATTTGCCGTTGGCATCTACAACATTTTTAAAAACCAGTAAGTGGCCGGGACACTGACGGAAAAACCACCTCAGCCAAATTAAATTCAATGGTTGAGGAAAATGACAAGGCCTCAACAGGCGAAGCCCGCAAAGTGAGAACAGAAAGGAAAAAATGTCTGGTTGTTTGTTTTTTTTAACTCACATAAAACACGTATCTAAAAGACAAAGAAAAAATGCAACTAAAATATACGCGTGAGCGGGAAGACAAAGGCAAAATTTGAACATACGTTCAAAAAACACGACTTCTTAGCTCCACGGAAAACTAAGAACTGAGGAGCCGCAAGAAGGCACTTACGGGCAGTTTGTGAGAATATGCTGCCTGCTTGTCCTGGGATAACAAGAGGTACCAAGCTGTTAGGTGCAGAGATTGCAGATTGGTATGTAAAAGATATCCTTGACTCTGAATGAGCATAGACCATAGATTCATTGAATAAACTTGGAAACTTGGTTTCCAAGTTTATTCATCCCTTGATATACTGTTTATCAAGGAATACCTAAACAGTTTATAATGTTTATAAAAAGTAAAAATACACTGAGAAAAAACATAAAAGCAATATCAAATATAAGAAATCATAATTAAAATTATTGGGATTGACAGTTGAACGATACTTACTGAAACAGTGGGAGAAGTGGGGGACAGGGGAGTTAAAAATATACATCAAGATTGAAAATAAAAGAAATAAGGGGAGGGAAAAGTGGAAGGAGAGTACTGAAGATTGGGTAAAGCATTTATCATTCTCCGCGGATTGTTTTTGCGTTCTCTGCATGGTAAGTCTCATTTCAGAGACATCCTTAAAGAGGAAGGTTTTTATTTTGGATTTAAATTTGTCTAACGATGGCTCTAATCTGATGTCTAGCGGTAGAGCATCGCTTAACAAGAAGTGGATATGTCCTAATAAAATTGGTGAACTCAATTTATTACATAAAAGTCCTTTATTCATCAAATGACTAAATGGATCAAATTCAATGACTTGACATGTACATACCACGCTGAGGACCAGTTTCATTTTCTGCGCATATCCTGTTTGAAGAATCAAAAGCTTATGCGTATATAAACGCTTAATACTCCTGAGGCAGGCTGGTTGTGGCCGAAACATGTACATGTCGAGTCATTGAGTTTGATTCATTCAGTCATTTAATGAATAAAGGACTTTTATGTAATAAATTGAGTGCACCAATTTTATTAGGACATATGCACTTCTTGTTTTGCAACTTTGAGTTTGTAGATTTGGTTCTCCTGTGTTTATCTCTCTCTCTCTTAGTGGTAGAGCATTACATAGAGATGAGGCGGTGACCAAGAAAATGACTTTACGCATTGTGTCATAGAATATCTTCTGTATGGATGAGATTGCTAGTAGATTTTGACTGTGAGATCAGAGAGCCTGGAAGGGGATATAGGGAATCGGGTGTTTGTCGATGAAAGCGGGGATATCAGTGTGTTTGGTTTTGAAAATATGCAGAAGTATTTTGTATGTTATACAGTGTGATGGGCAACTTAATGGGCTTTGCGGAGGAGGGGAGTGACATGATCAAATTTTTTTGCTCTGTAAATGAGTCTGACTGCTGTGTTTTGTAAGATTTGAAGATGACCAAGGTTGTCTGGGCATCCGAGGAGCTATCAGGATCATGGTGGCTGATTCGTGCTTGAGCCTGACTAAGGTCTTTAGAATGAGAGGGATTGGCGGAAATGCACAGAGGAAGAGGAACTTGTTCATCCAATCCAGAAGAAATGCAAATGCTTTGAAACGAGTTGAGTACTGCCTGGAGCAGAATTGAGGCAATTTGTGGTTGTGGGAAAACGCAAACAGGTCTACCTGAGGAGTCCCACAAAGAGAGAAGATGTGGCATAAGACTAAAATTGAGAGACCACTCATGTTGTTGGAGAAATCTACTGAGCTTGTTGGTAAGGGCACTCTACTTGCCTTGCACATATATGGCTTTGAGAAAAAAGTTGCAAGGAATTGCCCAATTTTAAAATGTGCTTGGCTTCTTGACACAGAAAAAGAGAACCCGTGCTCCCCTGCTTGTTGATGTAGTACATCGCTACCTGATTGTTTGAACAAGGAGGACGTGGTTGGAAAGATGCTCCTGAAAGGCTTTTAGAGCATTGCGAATTGCCCGCAGCTCTAACAGGTTGATATGGAATGTCTTTTTTTGAGCAGATTACCAACCCTGTCCTGAGACTGTCCAGGTGGGCTCCCCAAGCATACATGGACGTGTAGGTGGTGAGCACATTTTGATGTGTGTGTGGGGGGGGGGGGGAATGTGAAACAACAAAACTCTGGAGAGATTTGTTAGATTCATCTACCACTGGAGAGACTGACGAAGAGGTGAGGTAACTGTGATTCAAAGAGACAAGGAATCAAAGGCTTGAGACCATTGAGATGCTAGGGTCCATTGAGCTGATATGAGATGAAGTCATGTGAAGGGAGTGACATGAACAGTGGATGCCACATGATCTATGAGTCACATCATTTATCTTACTGAATGGTATAGAGAGTGGAGACATGACTACAAAGATGAAGTAAGGTCTTTGTTCAGGTCAAAAAGCCCTTAAAAGAGTGGTGTCGAGTAGGGCTTCCATGAATTCCAGCACTTGAAAGGGTTGAAGTTGCAACTTGGGAAAGTTGACTTCGAATCCTAGAAACTGGAGAAAAATTATTGTTATCTGTGTTGACAAGTGCACTGCTTGAGGAGATGGAGCTTTTATCAGCCAATCATCCAAATATGGAAACACTAGGCACTTGGTGAATATTGTTCGAGAAAAAGCTAAGTCAAATAGTAGAACTTTGTACAGGAAGTGTTAACGAGCTATCCGAAAATGCATAAATTTTCTGTGATCGAGATGTATGGATATGTGCATGTAGGCCTCTGTCTTGAGAGCATAGCCATTTTCACTTTTCTTTCACTAGATATTTGTTTAAGGCTCAGAGGTCAACAATTAGATGAAGACCACCCGTCTTCTTTGGAATTAGGAAACACCTGGGGTAGAACCCCTGATTTTTCAGAGAAGGGGGAACTACTTCTATGGCATTTAGTTGAAGTAGAGCTTCAAATTCCTGAAGAGGTGACATCTGTTGAGATGTGAGAGAGGACTCTCTTGGAGGGTGGTCTGGAGGAATGGTGATAAAATGGAGAGAGTAAACTTCCTTGATGACCTTGAGCACCCAGTTGTCCATGGTGATGGGAGTCCAGAGCTGATTATACAACAGAAATCGACCTCTGATGGGTTGGGGAAGAGGATGAAATTTTGGCTATGCTCTCTAAAAGCACATCAAAAAGACTAGCCTTGCTTCTGAGGAGCCAAATACTGAAGCTTCTGAGGCCTCTGCTGTTTCTGCCTCTTCTGTGGTGGAGGCTTAGAAGAGGATGTTGTTTGATAACGCCTCTTATAGGAAAAAGCAGCAGATCTTTGAGAAGGCTTAGATCAGGGATCCAGTTGTCCCCTCTCAATCACAGAGGAAGGTAGGGGAGGGTCATCGGTGTGGGCAGATTGAATGGGCCGTGGCCCTTATATGCCGTCAGTTTCTATGTTTCTATGTAACTTGTGGCCCGAGTGCCACGTGCGGCCCCGTGAAGTATTTGCAGTGTCGATGCAGTGTTTTCCTCTGCTGCTCCTGGGTGTTTACCGTCTTGCCAGCTCCCTCCTCTGTCTTGCTGCAGCGTTTGCGCATTTGTGCAGCCCCAGAAACATTTTTTTCTGAAATGGGTACACATAATTCTAGCTTGACTTCTAAAATCAGCAGCTAAGGAACATAATCTTTTAAGGTGTAACATTTGGCCAACAGGTATACTATCTCTCAACTGCTTCGGATGATAACTACGATAGTGCAGTACAGTATTCCTGCCGGTAGCCTTCCTGTAAATAATGGTATCAAAGTGACCCAACTTCAGGCGAAAACGTCAAGGAAATTAATCTGGCAAGCATCAAAAGATTCAGAAAATTTTAAATTATGATCACAGCTATTGATATAAACAATAAACTCCAAAGCAGTCACAGACCCAGAAATGGAAAATGCCAAAACTCGCATAAGGCAAATAAAGCGGCAGTCACATAAGCTGATCCAGCCAAAAGAGGTTGAGGAGGATAATCTACAGCCTCACTCTCCAGGGTGTGCAGGCGAGACAGATAGGTGTGAATAACAATAGACGATGCCAAAGCAACCTGAAAGCCCATAATAGCTGCATAAAAAAGCCTAAAAAAGCCTAAAGACGACAACATCCACACAACAGTCCTGCATATCTGTAAGCAACAATGCACTTTCCCTGGGTAGAGAGGTGCAGTCAGTCACCTGTGCAACCAAAGAATTCACTCTAGGCTTATCCAGAACCTGCGAGCACTCCAGTGCCAGAGGGTACAAACAAGACATGGTCCTCACAAACGTAAGAGCACATTCCAGATAGTCACATTGCTCCGATATTAAAATGCTCTTATCAGGGTGCCAGGGAAAGGTGGAAGACTGCAAGCATGCACAACAAAGCCAGGAGCTGGCTGAGTGACTAAATGCAATTCTTGCAAAGACTCAGAAATAAGATCCGCAAAGCCGCAGACTGAAAAAAGATGATCTGTGCGATCGTCCCCAGGTCCAAGAGCCCCTTGAAGGATCCAAAGATCCAGAATACAGCCCTTGGTCCTCTATTTTTTTAAGTGCTGCACCTTCAAACAAGGGGTCACCAAGCTGGTCAGTAGTAGAAGTATCAGGCACAGGCAGATCAGGGCTGACTGAGACAAGGACATGCAAATAGAAGCAATGCCACAGAGAACAAAGAACATAAAAGAGTTGCCACTGCTAGGTCAGACCAGTGGTCCACATGCCCAGCAGTCTGCTCACGCGGTGGCCCTCCAGTCAAAGACCAGCACCCTAACTGAAACTAGCCCTACCAGCTTACACACTTATTTATCAGGAACTTGTCTAACTTTGCCTTGAATCCCTGGAGGGTGTTTTCCTCTATGGCAGACTCCGAAAGAGCGTTCCAGTTTTCTACCACTCTCTGGGTGAAGAAGAACTTTCTTACGTTTGTACGTAATCTATCCCCTTTCAAATTTAGAGAGTGCCCTCTCGTTCGCTTAACCTTGGAGAGGGTGAACAACCTGTCCTTATCTACTAAGTCTATCCCCTTTAGTACCTTGAATGTTTCGATCATGTCCCATCTCAATCTCCTCTGTTCAAGGGAGAAGAGGCCCAATTTCTCTAATCTTTTGCTGTACAGCAGCTCTTCCAAAACCTTAACCATCTTCGTCGCTCTTCTCTGGACCTTTTCGAGTAGTACCAAGTCCTTCTTCATGTACGGTGACAAGTGCTCTATGCAGTACTCCAGATGAGGGCGCACCATGGCCCGGTACATCGGTATGATAACCTTCTCCGATCTATTTGTGATCCCCTTATTATCATTCCTAGCATTCTGTTTGCCCTTTTCGCCGCCGCCACACATTGCGCAGACGGCTTTATCGACTTGTCGATCAGAACTTTCCTGGGAGGTTTCTCCAAGTACCGCCACAGACATCCTGTATTCGTGCATGAGATTTTTGTTATCGACATGCATCACTTTACACTTGTCCACGTTGAACCTCATCTGCCATGTCGATGCCCATTCCTCAAGTCTGATTATGTCGCATTGCAGATCTTCGCAATCCCCCTGCGTCTTCACTACTCTGAATAACTTTGTATCGTCCGCAAATTTAATCACCTCGTTCGTCGTACCTATGTCCACATCATTTATAAAGATGTTGAAGAGCACGGGTCCAAGCACCGAGCCCTGTGGCACCCCACTGGTGATGCTCTTCCAGTCTGAGTATTGTCCATTTACCCCCACTCTGTTTCCTATGTTCCAGCCAGTTTTTAATCCACATGAGTATTTCACCCTAGATTCAATGGCTCGCAATTTTCTGAAGTAGTCGTTCATGCGGAACCTTGTCAAATGCCTTCTGAAAATCCAGATATACAATGTCGACTGGGTTGGCCTTGTCTATCTGCCTGCTTACTCCCTCGAAGAAGTGCAGCAAGTTTGTCAAACAAGATCTTCCTTTGCTGAAACCGTGCTGGCTGGTCCTCATCAGACCGTGTCCGTCAAGGTATTCAATGATGTGATCCTTTATCAGCATCTCTACCATCTTTCCCGGTACCGAGGTCAGACTCACCGGTCTGTAGTTTCCTGGGTCTCCCCTGAACCTTTCTTGAAGATCGGAGTAACATTCGCCACTTTCCAGTCCTCCGGGATCTTTCCTGTTTTGATCGACAGTTGAAGCAGTTCAGCTATGGTCCATTTTAGTTCCTTGATGACCCTCGGATGGATGCCATCTGGTCCCGGGGATTTATCGCTCTTAAGCCTATCAATCTGCCTGCATACCTCTTCTAGACTGTCTGTTAACACTGTCAGTTTTCACTTCCAGCCTGATGGGTTCCAGTATGCTGTGTATATCCTCTTTGGTAAATACAAACGCAAAAAATGTGTTTAGTCTGTCAGCGATTGCTTTGTCCTCCTTTAGCGTTCCCTTTATTCCTTGGTCGTCCAACAGTCCCACCGCTTCCTTCGCGGGTAGTTTCCCCTTGATATATCGAAAGAACGGCTTGAAATTTTTTGCCTCATTGGCTATTTTTTTTCCTCGTAGTCTCTTTTGGCCCCTCTTACCGCCTTACGGCACCTGCGTTGATGTTGTTTGTGCTTATTCCAATTTTCGTCTGTTTTTGTTCTTTTCCATTCTTTAAACAAGGTTTTTCTTGGTCTCTGATCGCTTCCTTAACCTCTACAGTGAGCCACGCTGGTTCTTTATTCTTTTTCCTTTTTGATCCCTTGTTGATACACGGTATATATAGATTTTGCACCTCGGTGACCATATCCTTGAAAAGACACCAAGCTTTACAGTGCGGGACAGTGCAGGGGAAGAATGCCTGCTTCAAATCTTTGGTGTTGTTTTTTAACAACTGTTTCTGAAACTCTGAGAGTCTCCGGCTCCTGGGGCACAAAGTCACCCTCTGATAATTTAACCATGCGTTTTGTAGGCTGCATAGATACCACAGCCATGCGCAAGGAATTATCAGCCTTACAGAGCCTCAAAAATAAAGAAAGCTTACCCACTGGGCTAGCTGAGCATCTTGTCACTTGCTTGACCAAGGGAGTGGCTAAGCTTTATACTGCCGACCCTCCTTTGCTGTACCATGCGACATGTGGCGCAAAAACACTCATGGAGCGCCTAATTTGCGCAATCCTGGCAAGAATTCACATTAGGAGGGCTTAGGAACTCCATCCCAACAATATTTGAGGCAAAAATTACAGTTTTGGAGAATAGGAAGCTTCTGAACAAAAAAACCCCGCTAAAAATCCAATATGGCTGCCACTGTGAAATTCGCACCAAAATCACAATATTTACCACACTTGAAGTAAAAAAAAAACCACAAAATGGAGATTTTAGGATTTTTCAGCTGGGGGAACACAGGGGAACATACAGAAACCTTGAAAACCCCATTTTCCAGACCTCCTTCAATCCATCTCACAGGCTGTTAACAGCCTATACTCGTTTGTGGATCTGTGCTGCAGCCTGCCTCAGCCCTCTCACAGTAGCTGGATTAGAGAATTACTGCTTCATGCTGGGACTAGTTCTGCAAAGTTGATCTTCGGGCTGCCATTCAGATTCCATGTCTGATTGCACCTCCACCCCTGCGGACTGACGGATGCGCAACAGGATGGGTGGAGGCAAGAATACGCAGCTGGCACCCTGCGAAACACCGCCGAGCCACATAAGAGCACATAATAGCTTGCGCTTGACCCCTGATTAACAGTAAGTGAGACAACATCAGGGACAGCCCTTAGTTCCACAAAAAACTAAGCAGGCTGGCTAATAGGAACCCACTGGGATTGTCCTGTCAGCTACAGACCGAAGTCTATTCTCAATGCAATTGGCAAAGCTAAATAAATGCTCTGAGCACAAGAATCCTGAAGAAATAAGGCATAAAAACAGTGAATAAAACAATAAAATGTGGAGAGCAAAATGAAAACACTCCTTTAGACACGCTTGCAAAGGGATGAACTGTAAGTGGATCTAAGGAGCTCAGTGAAATACAGAGGAGAAACAGAAAACTGGATTCCTTCTGCAGATTACACGTGGCCATGGGGACTCTAACCACTTGTCTAGAAAGTCTCCCCTATTGCAATGGAAATTTAATTTGCCATTTAGATGTTCAGTCTTCCAGGCTAGTAAGGTCCTCTTGCAATTTCTCATATGTGATTCAAGAATTCTGAATAGTTTGTGCCATCTGCAAATTGAATACCCTTACATGTTCCCTTTTCCAGATCATTCATAAATGTGTCAAAAAGCACCATTCCCAGTAGAGATGCCTGTGTCATTCCACTTTTCATCTTCTTCCATTTAGATTAACTGGCCATTTAATCCTACTTTCCCTTTTCTTTTGTTAAATCTCTTTATTATTTTTTTGCCAAACAAATCCATAGCCATCAGGAAATATCAGTGCACATTTGTTTCTTACATGCAACAGTTTAAAATAATGCTATTGTTAACACAGTGCTCAATGAGAACTCACAACCTGATTTCTCTCCATGCTCATTCACCACTTCCACCCACCACCAAACAAACCACATGTAACACAAAACATCCCTCATCATCTTAGTAAGACTAGGATTACCAATTCACGAAAAATTGCTTATTTAACATATTATGGGCTTCTTTTACTAAGCAGTGTTAGAGCATTTTACCACGGGCCGGCAAGGTAAATGCTCTTACACTCAATGAATTCCTATGAGTGTCGGAGCATTTACCTTGCCAGCCCGTGGTAAAATGCTCTAACAATGCTTAGTAAAAGCAAGCGTATGTGTCTTGGAAGAAAGAGCATTCCAGTAGGGTTTCCATAAAACTGAAAATTATTCCACTGTTACTCCTCCTTTTTATTTATGTCCAACTGATCTATGGCCAATAGGAAGATCATCTAAACGTCACTGAGATAGAGAAGGAGTATCCTGGCTATCAGAAATACTTTACATTAAAAAAAAAAACCCATCCCTCTTGTTGTTTTGTATCAAATTAAAAGGAGTTTTCATACATCTGATTAGGCTTTCCTAGCAAGTTCCCACAGTGTTGCCACAACTCTTTCCAAATTCATTCAGCCTCCTCACATAACCAAAACACATGACCTAAAGTAACTCTCTACACTTTGAGCACTTGGGTCAGGAGGTTTTATAAATGGTGTTGTAAGTTAGGCGGCAGTAGGAGTCATACCGTCACCTAACATAGTTGCTCTAACTGGTTTTAATCAGAGCGGTAATTGACCATGCCATTAAAAAACAATTCAAAACTTGTTTAAAAAAAGTAGTTTAAATGTTATTTCTGATTACACTTGTTGTTAGTTGAAAAATGAATAAAGAATTAAAAAAGAAAAAAAGTAGGCGCTGATAGACGCCTACAAAGGTAGGTGTTGTGATCATGTCTAAGGAGGCATGGTTAGGGGTGGAGATGACCTTAGGTGCTGTTACACGTGATTCTCAAAAGAACTTATGCATCTGTAATGTATGCCAGTAAAACCCTGGCCTACACTGCAGATGCCTAAGTTTTCCGGTAGGCGTCGTTAGCTGTGATTCTTTAAGCGGTGCTTAAGTGTGATTGACACATGGCTGGTGCTGTTTTTCTATGTAGCTGCAAATTTAGGCACTGTTTACAGAATCTGGCCTTTATTATTTCCTATAATATGAACTTATTATGCTCTCCAGAGTGAAATAGTAGTATGCAAACAAATCTTATACTGCATTCCATCAATCCATCACTGTGTAACCTTCTTAATGTTAAACTACCTTTCAATATATCCCCATCCCTTCCTCCTTTCCTTCTCTTCACTCTTTCTACGTCTATTTCTCACCCTTAACATTCCCTTTCCAGTCTAGCTCCTGATCTTTTATTTATTTTTGTTCCAGCAAGCCCTTACTGTGCAGGAATCAAAATACGAGGGCAAATCAAAAATTAAAGGCAATAGTTAAATTACGCAACAAACAGAGGTAGCAAAATGCAACATATATACTCGTACATTGCCTGTTGGATAGTTCGTCCACACATAGTGCAGCACTCGGCCTTTAGTCATGTAGCTACCATGAGGTCAGAAACATGGCCACTTCATTGCAAGATTGCACCATCGAAGACCAAAATGCAGTAGTACACTTTCTTTGGGCAGAGGGAGTGAAACCTGTGGAAATTCACTCAGTATGGATTTTAACTCAGTATGAGCACCATGAATCAACAAAAGGTTTATAAGTGGGTAAAAAGGTTTAAAGTGTGAAGAACAGGTATAACAGATGAAGTCGTTCTGGTCACCCATCAACATCACACACACAAAAGTATATGGGCAGGGCCGATGCCTTGATTAGAGAAGACCGACGGATAACGGTGTCTCAAATGGCTGCAAATTTGGATATCTGCTATAGATCTGCATTTGCCATAATGCATGATGACTTGAGATACAGGAAAGTCTGTGCACGATAGGTTCCCAAAAAGCTTAGTGATCTGCACAAGCAATGGTGTGTGGAAGTTGCGACCCAGTTCCTGAGAAGGTATGGAGATCCAAGTATTCTGGAGAGAATTGTCACCGGCGACGAGACATAGGTGCATCACTACCTTAAGAGCAAAAGACAAAGGATGGAGTGGAAACATCCATTTTCTCCAGCAAACAAGAAATTCAAACATCAGCCCTCCTCCCAGAAAATGTTAACCTTCTTTTGGGACATAAAGGGGCCTATTCTGGTGCATTTCAAAGTGCACAGGCAAACAGTGAAAATTACTGTGCACTACTGAAAAATGAACTTAAACCTGTCACAGAAAAAGAGGAAGAATGTTGTCGAAAACAGTTTTGTTGCACCATGACAATGCACGTCCTCATATAGCAAGAGCAGCAGCAACAGAAGAGACAATGCAAAAGCTTGGATTCAAATATCTTCCATATTGTCCTTACAGCCTGGATTTGGCACTGAGCAATTTTCACATCTTCGGTCCACTGAAGGAGGTCGCAGATTCACCTCAGATGATGAATTAAAGGAAGCGGTGCTCACCTGGCATCAGAAGCAGCTGAAAAACCTCTCTGCAGGAATGCAGAAGCTAGTTGAATAATACAACAAATGCGTCATCTTGCATGGAGACTATGTGGAAAAGTGATATGTTCAATTGTTCAGTTACTTCTATTAAAGCCATTAAATGCATTTTGCCTTTACTTTTTGATTTACCCTTGTACCTATCTCAACATAATAAACTTAAGCAGATCGTGCATATGTCAAGACAGAGAAAGTATTATGTATAAGAAATACACTGATACGAAAGAAAAGGAATTTTTACCTGGGTTGTGGAACACTATTTGTGGGGTACTGGGTTGGGCTTTAGGTGTACGAACTGGCTGCAATGGGACCAGTTGGATAATTTGCCCATTAGGATGTTTGAACAAATTGCCTCCTGCAGGGTTTTTGAGGGGCTGGAGGATCATTCTTTGCCCCTGAGCCAGCTGTACATTTTGTATTGGTCGGACAGCAGTGGAGTTGGACTGGACAGGAATCAGAAGCAAACGTTGCCCTTGACGTTTCTCTGTTACCGGAGTTAACAGCTGGGGACTGGAAACTTGGACGAATGTTTGAGAAGTGGCTTCTTCTAAAGAATTGGAAACAAAATGCAAATATTCAAGATACCAAAAAAGGCAATGATCATAATTTATCCTATCCTTCCATAAGATCTTTGATGCACAGAGATAAATATTGTACTGATCAGAACTGAACAATTCAAATAAAATAATCCACTTTACAACACAATATTTTTTTTTTCAGGATACAGAATTTCCAGTTCCTATGTTACCAAGGTCACTGTGGTTAGAAGACAAAAAAGAAAATTAAAAAATTACTACTATTCTTCTCATGAAATATTCTTTATTTCAAAGGAGCTCATGAAACACTATTATTAGCACTGCTTTTACATATTCATAAAGGTATTTTGTAAAATTACAAAGGTGACCACAAACTTGGAAGAATAAAGGCCCTCTGAAGCAGAAAAAATGGTGGTGTAACTATTTTTATCTGCATTTTCTAAACATATTGAAAAAAAAGAGTAAATGAATGATGACAACGTATGATTATAACTCAGAGTAATAATTTACAGCAATATGTCCAGTGAGCAGTTTAATGCTCTTAGTTCTTATGATTCCTCTTTGTGTTGAATAGAGAACAAGTGATATATATATTTTAAAAATTGTTGAGAAAGTTTGTTTCAATTTGAATAAAAAAAAAAAAAATCTGGGGTCTTATCCAGGGCTGTGGAATTGGTAGATAAATCCTTCAACTTCGACTCCTCAGTTTCTGGTACCCACAACTCCAGTACCCAAAATTGTCTCTGACTCCTCGACTCCAACTCCACAACCCTGGTCTTAACTACAAGTAACAGATTATAAGCCTGCCGGGATAGATAGGATTAGGGAAGAACAGGTTCTAGACAAAAGATCACTTTACAGGTCATGGATCTGATGGGCCGCCGCGGGAGAGGACCACTGGGCGCGATGCACCTCTGGTCTGACCCAGCGGAGGCAAATTCTTATGTTCTTATGTACTCAAGAGTACCTGAATGTAAACCGCTTGGGCTAGTGGTGTACAAATACTAAAAATAAATAATAAATAGCTCTAAGAAATGTAGTCCCTCATCCACAAAGACTGTCTGAATTCAAGAAAGCGTGGGACAGGCACGTGGGATCTCTTAGGGAAGAGGAAGAGATAGTGGATGCTGCGGATGGGCAGACTGGAAGGGCCATTTGGCATTTATCTGCCATCACGTTTCTCTGTTTCCATGTCATTATTCGGCATCTCAATTCTTCGCCTTCTCCCATCACTGTGTGTCTTCAAATATCTCTTCCACAGAACAGTGGCAGCACATATCAGTATAGTTGATGGTCTAGTTGTACTGGTGCACTGCCGCTGTTCTATGAAAGAGAAATTTGAAGTTATATAGCAAAAGGGGAGCGTAAAGGAAGGAGGAGACCAAACCCCCCCCCCAAAAAAAAAAAAAAAAGAAAAAGAAAAAGCTTTTTTTCGGGGGGGGGGGGGGGGGTGTCAGTAGAGACATTCTGGTTCCAAGTGTGTGTGTGTGTGTGTGTATATGTGTGGTGGTTGGGAGCAGCAGCAGAGAGGGTTTGCTAATTCTATGTGTGTGTGGCAAGTAGAAGAGAGGGCATGCTGACTGCATTACTCAGCTACTGTGTTACTAGTTCATTTGTGTATGGCCTTGACTTATACATGAGCCACACCATTTGGGCCATTTCTTCATCCCAAAATTGTCCTCAACTAACACACAAGATCGATTTATAGTCAAGTATATACAATAATACAAATGTATTATCTATTAAGAGTCTGCCTTGTGTTTAATTTTGGTTTGGATTATATAAATTTTTACTGACATTTATTCTATTCCATGTTGGCCCTTGTTTATGTATAAGACAGAAGGTAAAAAATACACTAAGGGATTTAATATGATAAATCTTGTATTCCTAAAATTAGCTGAATATTTATAGTACAAGAAATTGATAAACAATCAAACAAAAATGAAAAATAACCAAAACACTAAAGCCTGAAAGCAGGATGCTAAATCTAATGGTATGCTCAGTGCTCCAACAAACAGGTCATAGATGTGATAGAACATTTTAAGAGAGGAACCATCATAGCTGCACCATGTTCTTCAATGATACATGTAAAACCAAATTTGGTTTATTTGCGGAATGGATTTCAGCTTTAATGTCAGGTACAAGGTTTGGATTGGGACGACATCTTGAAGACACAAAAGAGCTTAGTACAGCTACAGTTGCATGCCACTACATTAATTGAATATTGTCATGTACAGCGAGTCCTGTGAGAACTGACTGCAGCCATTCAGGAAGCAGCACCGGCCCAGGCAGGAGCATGGAAAGTTTGTTCTGCTGGCCAATACATCACTGAACCACCAGGCTATAAATGGCATGTAAAAAGGTACGATGGGGAGGGGGGAGAGACATTTTTTAAAAGATACTACGACGGGAGGGGGGCATTTAAAAAGTACAACTGGGGGGCTTTTAAAAAGGTATGACAGGGGGGCAAAAAGTTTGTATCTTCGCTATAAAAGATGCACCGACATTTCCACCCACTTTTGAGTGGGGAAAAAAGTGCGTCTTATGGAATGAAAAATTTGGTAATCCAGTGATTCATCAGGTGAAGAATTGAGTTCCAGGGAGCAGTTTGGAAAGTAAATAAAAAAGATAAGGTTAATACTACAGCACCCATAACATTGGTTAAAGATGTTGACATCCTGGAATTTTTTTTTACAGATGTAGCTCTTAACAATCAAAGCAAAAAGACAGTCAAAACCAATAAAATGAACAAGAATTAATTAATGAAATCTTCAATTTCTCCTCACGTTCTCTAGACAGATATGAAATGGAAGTATTACAACTAGAGATGTCACTTGTTCCTTCCCTGCACCATGATTCAGTCTCTGTGAGATGCCAATTACAACGTACTTCTCTCAGGCCTCCCACGCACCTGTCTCTCACCTCTTCAATCCATTCAAAATGCTGTTGCGCGACTCATATTCCATGAGAGCCGCTATTCTCACATTACCCCTCTCCTCAAGTCGCTTCATTGGCTCCACGTCCATTTCTGAATACAGTTTAAACTCCTCTTGCTGACCTACAAGTGCATTCACTCTGTAGCCCTCCCAATATCTCTCCTCACTCATCTCCCCCTACGCTCGCCCCCGTGATCTCTGCTCATCGGGCAAGCCCCTCTTAGATGTACCCTTCTCTTCCACTGCCAACTCCAGACTCCGTCCCTTCTTTCTTGCGGCGTCATATGCCTGGAACAGGTTGCTTGAATCAATACATTGTGGTCCATCACTAGCAGTGTTCAAATCCAAGCTAAAAGCCCACTTTTTTGAAACTGCTTTCAACTCTTAACTCCCCCTCACTGCTGTCAGATACCTATACCCACTATAACCTCCCCAACCCTGAAATGTCTTGCCTAAATTAGATTGTAAGTTCTTCTGAGCAGGGACTGTCTATTGTATGTTAAAATGTATAGTGCTGCGTACACCTTTCAGCACTACAGAAATAATAAATAGTAGTAGTATTGATCTGGAACCAATGGAGTTTTCACCATTTGGTAAGCTTCCATCAACCTGGCTCCCAGCTGGCATTCCTGATCTTTCCATTACTGCATTTGAGAAATTGGTCGTCAAGGATATTGAGCATCTTCAATTGGACACAAAGAAAGTGTTGAGAAGACTCATTGAAGATCTCCCTACTGATTTTAAGAGTGGATTAAGGGAGGTGCAGTAGTAGTTTTGGATAAGGCTCAGTATTTAGCCAAAGCATATCAACAACTTAATGACATTGAATGTTATGTTAAATTGGGAACTGACCCTACTGAACATATAAGGCAGCTCTTCTTGCTCTTTGCCTATCATCAGTTAACAGGCCAAGATACAGTATGAGATGTCAACAACAAGAATATGCACAACTGACCTGCTGCAGCCCCCTTTTAGCCTTCAGTGACAAAATTATCTGATGCAAAAGCACATTGACATTGATTAGAAAAGACCAATGGATAACAGTGTCTTATATGGCTGCGAATTTGGATATCAGCTATTGATCTGCATTTGCCATAATGCATGATGACTTGGGATACAGTAAAGTCTGTGCATGATAGGTTCCCAAAGAGCTTACTGATCTTCACAAGCAACAGCGTGTAGAAGTTGCGACCCAGTTCCTAGACGCTCCTTCTGACATACATTTTTTTTGAGGGTTGGGTGTATCAGAGGGCTATACCACTCAAGATTGGAAGAGGTTATATGCATTCTCATCTGGTCTCTGCTGCTGTTATCACACGCTGTATCTTGGCTGTTGCCTAATATGGTAAAAAGCAGGAAGAACTGTGGCAGGGAGGAAAGTAGAAGGGTGGATGCTGGATTCAAAGAGCAGTAGGCAATGCTGGATTGTATTTATGTTTGGGGATAGGGTAGGGAATGACATGGCACTTGTTGCTCACTTATTCTGAAGGGTTTTCAACTTCACTTAGAAGAAAAGATATTCCACAGATCATTTCTTGACAAATATCTGTAATAATTTGTATTATGTTTCAAAAATATTTGATATACTGTAAATCATTAAAATACATCTCAGTGGTTTAAACAAACAACAAGGGCAGGGTAAAGCATCATAAAATGGACAAGCCACAGGTGGAGAAAATATCGGCATGTTACAAAGCATACATAGCTCTGTCCTCACTGATGTGCTAATTTAACGAGCCCGATTTTGCCCAGATGCAGCCATAGCAAAATACTGGCTGGCCACAGTCGGCGCGGACTTGGTGTCTGTGGAGGAAGGTGAAGCCTAGAAGTGGCGCCTTTACAAGCAGCAATGTTCCAATTTACCCTAACAACCTGGTTCTCTGCCTGAAAGAGAGAATGAGTCTTCTGGTCAAGATAAGTACAGATGCAGTGTTCTCCCTAGCGCCTTTTAGCCGGGCGCCCCGCCCAGCTAGTTTAGGTGAGCGCCCGTCTGTCATCTTGGCTGCAAATTCGCCTCCGTCTGACTTTTTTTTTTTTAAGCGCCAGAAAAAGGGTTTTCAGCTTTATTTTTTTAAACAATTTTCCTACCGCTGGTTGATTTTTACGGTCGCAGTTGGAAGCAGGGGCTGCAGGCTCATTATGACCGAGTGCGCAAACAGGAAGAACCCCGACATCGTATTTACTTTTGTTCTGCAGCTTATCGCGCAAGACAGGCTGGACATTGGTTCTCCTCATCTCCTGCACAAAGCGAAACCAATCAGAAAGAGGAGAGCCGGAAGCTCGCAGCTGCGTGCTTCAGTAACTGCTGCTGGCTAATGGAAAAGGAGGGAGAAGGTACCTAAGAGAAATGAAGTAGGTCCGAGAAATAGATTCGCTACAGGCTAAGGCGGGAGATAGGGCAGGAAGGGAAGCTTATAGCTTGGTGTTCTTGCTTGCTTCTGGCTTTTCTCACTGCCGGGTCCTGCCTACTTTCTGTTTCCGTGAAGGCAGGACTCGGCAGTGAGGAAAGCCCGAAGTAAGGAAGAGCACCAAGTTGTAAGCTTCCCTTCGTCGCTGACCTATCTCCTGCCTTAGCATGTAGCAAATCTGCCGACCGAGGGGGGGGAGAGAAATGCTGTTACAGCTGCACCCAATTGGGGGGGGAGAGAAATGCTGCTGCACCCAACTGGGGGGGGGAAGAAGACCAGGGAAAGGAGAGGAGAGGAAAGAGAGGTGCCAAGACCATAGGAGGGAGGGGAAGTAAAGGAGATACTAGACCATGGAGGGGGAGGGAGAGATATCACGGCATATGGGGGGAGAAGGAGACAGATACCAGACCAGGTGTCTTGAACTGTCTTGAAGAAAGTTTTGGCCTCTGAAAGCTAATTACTACTAATTGAAAAATGTATTAGTCCAATAAAATGGTATTTTCTTATTTCTCCCTTCCCTATTTTATTTATATTTGTTAATTTGTAAAGTGGTGATTGTTATGTAGCAGTTTTTACAAATTTACATCTACTGTCTTTATATTTTGCACAATATTAGGGTATGTGTCACTGTTTCTGTGGTGTTGCATTGTATATAGAGTCTGGTTTCTTGGCATTTCAGTTTAACTTTTGTCTACATATTTCTATTTTTAGTTTGTGATTATTCCATATTGGGCGAGGGTGTATCTCTATTCTGTGTGTATGAAAAGGACATGGCTTTCTGTTAGCAATGACTGTACAGGATCAATTGACTGTGCAGGATCTGGCTTGTTTAGTTTTAAAATGCGTGTTGGTGTTCTAGTGCTCACTGCAGTGTTTAAGATGCTGCCTTTTCCTAGGTGCACCCTTGTTGTGTAACTCATGGATTATTACTAAAAATAACTTTTTTTATATAGAGGAGTGGGTTATTAAAAAATGATCAGCACTGGCTGTCATATATACTAGGTACGCCAATGGATTTAATGACACTATTCTAACTTTATAGTTGACGTAGGTGTTGTCCACCCCCCCCCACACACACACACCATAAAGAATTAAATTAAAGCTGTATTAACATCAAGCAGCTTTCATTATAAGCATTATAAGCAAATAAAGCATTATAAGCAAATAAAAATAAAATATTTTTAATACATTTCTAATTATTACCTGCATTTTTACCTAAACTGTTTTGCCTAGCTCTCACTTTGATTTTTATCTGCTACTTTTTTATTTTGCTGTAGTGCAATCACAAGGGATCGCATCTATTTCATATCCTCAGTGAGACCTCAGGAAGGAACCTAGTGATCAAAACATTATTAGAGGTGCTGTAAAGACATTTCTTGTATGACTGGATGAGCTATATTTATCTTATTTTTTTTTAGTTGTTTAAATTCATGCAGAAATAAATGGCTAGATTGAACCTAATGATTTCATTAACGCATTTCCCTTTTTTAAACCTCTATACCATTTGAAAGAGGGAGAATATCTAATTATTCACTTCTAGAATTGGATACTTCTTAAATTTAGTAAAAATATTCTGGCACAAGTGTCAAACCTTAAAAAAAAGGAAGTCATATTGAGCATTGGAAAATAATAATTAATAAAAATAGTACATATTTAGGGCTCCTTTCACAAAGGTGCGCTAGTGTTTAGTGCATGCACTGGATTAGCGCGTGCTACCTGAAAAACTACCGCCTGCTTAAGAGGAGGTGGTAGCGGCTACATACGTGGCAATTTAGCGCACACTATTCCACGCGTTAAGGCGCTAACGCATCTTTGTAAAAGGAGCCCTTAATTTTCCCCACCACCAAATTTCCCCGTCTCGCTCCACCCCACCCAGCTACTTTTTCATGCCACCCAGCTGGAAAAAATTTCCGGGGAGAGCACTGCAGATGTATCAACATTTTTTTTGCTGGAACTCAGTTGCTTGTGGACACTTGATTTAAAGTACCGGTGAATTTAAACTAAAGTGCTTGGTTGAGTGAATTTCTTGTGAAATCTGAACTAAAGTGTTATTTAAATCCAACATGAAGCATTACCATGGAGGCTTTTATGCCAATGAGGTTGTGTCCCATTTAACCTGTTTGCTTGAAACATTTGTTTGCAACAGATTATTTTTCTGAAGCTTTTCTTCCTTTCAGAAAAAAAAAGCTTACACATATAAGGGTTTACACTTGTAAGAACTCACTATAACCTTTTAATGAGGCAAATTGATTGCGGTTTGCTTTTCTGGGCAGAAATTTGAAATGAAAGAAATTTGCATCTAATGGAGGCAGTGTATGCAAATCAAGTTTATGCATATTCATTGTGGATATCTAAACTAAACCTTAAGTTTGTATACCGCATCATCTCCATAAAGATAGAGCTCGACACGGTTTACAGGTAATTCAATAAATGAGGGAAGTACATAATAAGAAATTAGAGGTTATGAAGAAGATAGCTAGCTTTACATTTTAAGTAGATAGCTTTACATTTTGGAGAAAAGCAAGGTTTTCAGATGCTTTCGGAATAATTGGAATGAGCCTAGGTTCAGCAGCGGGGCAGGGAGGTTATTCCAAATCTCAGTGAATTTGAAGAAAAGGGATTTCCCTAATTTACCTGCATACATGACACCTTTTAACGAGGGGAAAGATAGTTTGAGTATGTGGGCGGATCTGGTAGTGTCAGGTCTCAAAGAATTCCAGGATAGTGGGATTAGAGGAGAAAGAATGCCATATAGGATCTTGAAAATTAGGCATGTACATTTAAAGTGAATCCTAGAAATCACCGGAAGCCTGACAGAAGCGGGGAAACATGATCGATTTGCTTTTTGCGAAGATCAACCTAGTCGCAGTGAACTGGATCCACTGAAGTCTTTGAAGATTTTTCTTGGATATCCTAAAAACCTGACTGGCAAGGGGGTACTCCAGGACCGAGTTGGTCTAGGACCCTTATCTAAGCACCCCGCAAACAGGATTTTATGCTGGGTTCTAGAGAATTTTCTCTTGGATAAATAATGGTCATGGTTTTAGTTCAAAATTGTTTGGATTAATTTCTGCCTCTATTTTACAATCACTATATATCTGTTGTCACATCTAAGCTTTATGCACAAAGCCAATTCTGAATTGTCTAATTTATATTGGTATTGTAACAGTGATATTGATAATTTATAACATATGTGCTATGCATGTCCCAATTTATTATCTTTTGGGGAACAGAATAACTTTAATAACTAACCATATCATATCTGTAACTTGATGGTTAATGCACAGGTCTGAAGACCTGGGTAACTGGGTTCGATTCTCACTGTGGCTCCTTGCAACTCAGGCCAAGTCACTTTTAACCCTTCCTTACCTCAGATGAGGTAAACTGTTTTAATTGTAACCACAGGCAGTAATGTATATCAAATCCCATCCCCCTTTAACATACAAATATATTATCATGAAATATGTTTGTTTACTTAATCCTATATCTAATAATACCAGAAAATTGTTTGCTATTCTCAAGGTGGTTGCATTAACAATGATAATTCACAATTGGAAAGGTCATGGTAATATTTGCTTTCAATTCTGGTGTGATATAGTTAAATATTAAAAAATATCAAGTAGGAATTTTGAGAAACATGATGGTAAAAGCGGTAAAAGGGGCCAAAAGAGACTACGAGGAAAAAATAGCCAAGGAGGCGAAAAACTTCAAGCCATTCTTTCGATATATTAAAGGGAAACGACCTGCGAAGGAAGCGATGGGACCACTGGATGACCAAGGAATAAAGGGAGTGCTAAAGGAGGACAAAGCAATCGCCGATAAACTGAACACATTTTTTTCGTCTGTATTTACCGAAGAGGATATACACAACATACCGGAACCCATCAGGTTATATGCTGGAAGTGAAAACGGGAAACTGACAGGATTAACGGTTAGTCTAGAAGAGGTTTGCAGGCAGATTGATAGGCTCAAGAGCGATAAATCCCCGGGACCGGATGGCATCCATCCGAGGGTCATCAGGGAACTGAAAGCGACCATAGCTGAACTGCTTCAACTAATAGCCAATCTGTCGATCAAAACAGGAAAGATTCCGGAAGACTGGAAGGTGGCAAATGTTATGCCGATCTTCAAAAAAGGTTCAAGGGGAGACCCGGAAAACTACAGGCCGGTGAGTCTGACCTCGGTACCGGGAAAGATGGTAGAGGCACTGATAAAGGACCGCATCATTGATCACCTTGATGGACACAGGCTGATGAGGACCAGCCAGCACGGTTTAAGCAAAGGCAGATCTTGTTTGACAAACTTGCTGCACTTCTTCGAGGGAGTAAATAGGCAGATAGACAAGGGTGAACTGGTCGACATTGTATATCTGGATTTTCAGAAGGCGTTTGACAAGGTTCTACATGAACGACTACTTCGGAAAATTGCGAGCCATGAAATCGAGGGTGAAATACTCATGTGGATTAAAAACTGGCTGGAGCATAGGAAACAGAGAGTGGGGGTAAATGGACAATACTCGGACTGGAATGCGTCACCAGCGGTGTGCCGCAGGGCTCGATGCTTGGACCCGTGCTCTTCAACATCTTCATAAACGATCTGGACATAGATACGACGAGCGAGGTGATAAAATTTGTGGACGATACGAAGTTATTCAGAGTAGTGAAGACGCAGGGGGATTGCAAAGATCTACAACGTGACATAATCAGGCTCGAGAAATGGGCTGCGACATGGCAGATGAGGTTCAATGTGGACAAGTGTAAAGTGATGCATGTTGGTAACAAAAATCTCATGCACAAATACAGGATGTCTGGGTCTGTACATGGAGAGACCTCCCAGGAAAGGGACTTGGGAGTTCTGATCGACAAGTCGATGAAGCCCTCCACGCAATGTGCGGCGGCGGCGAAAAGGGCGAACAGAATGCTAGGAATAATAAAGAAGGGGATCACAAACAGATCGGAGAAGGTTATCATGCCGCTGTACCGGGCCATGGTGCGCCCTCATCTGGAGTACTGCGTCCAGCACTGGTCGCCATACATGAAGAAGGACACGGTACTACTCGAAAGGGTCCAGAGAAGAGCAACCAAAATGATTAAGGGGCTGGAGGAGTTGCCATACAGTGAGAGATTAGAGAAACTAGGCTTCTTCTTCCTTGAAACGAGGAAACATGACTTAGTAGATAAAGACAGAGGGAATAGACTTAGTAGATAAAGACAGATTGTTCACCCTCTTCAGGTAGGGAGAACGAGCGGGCACTCTCTAAAATTGAAAGGGGATAGATTTTACACAAACGTAAGGAAGTTCTTCTTCACCCAGAGGATGGTGGAAAACTGGAACACTCTTCCAGAGTCTGTCATAGGGGAACACACCCTCCAGGGATTCAATTCTAAGCTAGACAAGTTCCTGCTGAACAAGGACATACGCTGGTAGGGCTAGTATCAGTTAGGGAAGCTGGTCTTTGACCAGAGGGCCGCTGCGTGAGCGGACTGCTGGGCATGATGGACCACTGGTCTGACCCAGCAGCGGCAATTCTTATGTATCTTTAATTGACTATAAGATGTTTTAATGCACAAAGTTTCTGATACACTGTGATAGTTTGCCATGGCAAAAGTGTTTCCCTGCTGATTTTCATTTGTACTCAGGGTCCGATGCATCTTGTTGCAGTGTCCAACAATAGTCAGACAGCACTGATGGATTCCAGTTGCTCTGATATATTTTTTCAATAGTGGCAATGTCCTGGTGAAACCTTTCGCCATGTTCAGCGCTGACTGCACCAAGATTTGCAGGGAAGAAGTCCAAGTGTAAATGTAGAAAGTATGAAGTTGCACTTCATGGCTTTGTATGCTGTGGTATTCAGCCTATGCCTGCTAGGTCTGTCCCCATAGCAGTGCACAAACCAGAAGCAGATGCACTAGAAACAGCTCACTTTAAACCTCAAACTGACCATTTTGAGGACTTTTCTTCTTTGGCCTCTAGAGGGAGCAGGAGAGCAGATTTGCCTGTTCCACATCACACACACAGCTCTGGATTAGTTCCCAGCAGCCATGTGCAAGCTGAAACTAGAACCAGCAAGAAAGCCTTTGCACCTGAGGGTTTGAGGCATGGCTGCAGGCTTTTACTCCAGAGAGCAGAACAGCTAGAGAGGCAGAGGGAAAAGAAGGCGCAACAAGAAAGGCAGGAATGCTCAGGGCTAAGAGTGCTGGGTGACAGTGAACCACCAGAATGTATGGACCTGGTAGAGGCTGGTTCAGAGCAGCTGGGCCTGGAAACCAGGAAGTTCAAGCCATGGAGCTGGAGCCATACCATGAGCAGCTCAATGGGACATTACATTACATTAGAGATTTCTATTCCGCCTGTGCCTTGCGGTTCTAAGCAGATTACAAAATTGGAAGAAGACTGGACATTTCCAGGAAGTATACATATCAGGTACATAACAAGTTTACATATCAAGTTTACATATTAGGTAAGAATAGCAGTACATTCAGGTTAGGAAGATTATTACATAACGTTGAGGGAAGAAATATTCTGGTTACAGATGGAGGTTACTTACATAGCGTTGAGGGGAGAAATATTCAGGTTACAGTTGGAGGTAGATTGTTTAGGTTTCTGAATATGATTTTGTGGGAAGGTTTGAAGAGTTGGCTAGGAGATACTATAGGGGTGGTATTTATGAAGGAGTATGCGTGTGTGTGTAGGATGGAGGTTAGAATGATGGGAGGTGTTTTTTGAATAGAAGAGTTTTGATTTCTTTTCGGAAAACTTTAATGTCTGTTGTTTTGGTCAGCAGTTTGGAGACGGTTGGGTCAATTTTCGCTGCCTGCGTCGCCAGAAGGTTGTCGTAAAGTTTCTTGCGTCGAGTACCATTGAGAGGTGGGAAGGTGAATAGGCTTTGAGTTTTCCTTATTCTGTGTGTGAGGTTACGGTATAGGCGGTTGTTTAGGTAACTTGGTGCAGCTCCATGGGTTACTTTGAATAGTAGACAGTAGAATTTGAATTGTGATCTTGCTTTTATCGGAAGCCAGTGAGAGTCTAAGTATGCATTGGTGATGTGGTCAAATTTGCTAAGCGAGTAGATGAGTCTGAGGGCTGTGTTCTGAACGGTCTGTAGTTGTTTTATCATGTTGTTTGGGCATGATAGGTAGAGGCTGTTGCAGTAGTCTACAATACTAAGCACAAGGGATTGGACGATGATTCTGTATTGATCTTTGTTAAAGAATTTTCTTATTTTTCTTAGGTTTCGCATGGTGAAGAAAGCTTTTTGGATGATTTTGTGAATTTGTGTCTGCATTGTGCAGCATCTTCTAGTTGTATTCCCAGAATTTTGAGGGTGCTCTGTATTGGGTACTTGATTGCGTTTACTTCCAGTTCTGTAAAGGATGGTAATTTTTCCTTCTCTAGTAGTAGGATTTTAGTTTTATCAAAGTTTAGTTTAAACTTATGGTTGGTCATCCAGTTTTCTACTGTTACCAGTGTTGTTTTCAGGCATTCTGTGGAGCTGGGGTCTTGGATGTCGAAGGGGAGGAGGATGGTTATGTCGTCCGCATAGCTGAATGAGGTTATATTTAGGGCATCTAGAGTTGTGCCTAGGGAAGCTATGAAGAGGTTGAATAGTATGGGCGATAGTGGAGATCCTTGTGGTACTCCGCAGAGTCAGAAATAAGATCTTTTGACTTAACTCTGTATGATCTTGTTTTAAGGAAACCTTGAAACCAGTTATGAACTCTACCTGAGATTCCTATGGCGTCTAGTATCTGGAGTAGTATGGGGTGGTCAACTATGGAGATTTGCTGCACTAAGGGCAAGTGAGTTAAAATTGCCTTATTATTTATCTTTTTTTTGGATTTGCTTATGAAGAACTGGATATGTTTTTTTTAATAAGCTTAGTAAATGTGTAGGGCAGTGTAACCCTGAGAAAGGTGTGGTGCTTGGTGGCACCTGAAAGAACTTTAAAAGAACTGTTTTGGTGGTGTTTTTTTTTGGGGGGAGGGGTTCTTTTCCTCTGGGTGGGGCAAGGGCAGTTAGTAGTCCCAAGGAAGTGGGGACTGCTCTGTGTTTTCTGTGGTGAGTTTTTGAGGGCATACTTTTGCAATATTCAGATCACACAGAACACAAACCCTGGCCAGCAAGTCATATTCTAGGGCTTAATGCCATAGCATTAATGCAGGCTGAGTGATCTGCTATCAGCTTAAGAAACTGTTTTGGATAAATTCAGAGAGGTGCTTTAGAGATAAGCTGTGGCGGCTTTGAGAAGCCAGAACTGTGAATTTTGAACTTATTTTGAATATTGAGAGACTCGGGATAAAAGAGTTTCAATGAACTTTATTGAATAGCAATAACACAAGAACTGGAAAAAAAAAATACTTTTTTTTTGTGGGGAAGGTGTGCACTGGTAAAAGGACCATATTTTATGTGCTTGGAACATTCTGACAGTATTGCTTTCTTTTTGAATCTTGGACTGTTTAAACCTGGATGCAAGAGGTTGGTTTAAATGTGTTTGTTTGTTTTTGCCTGAATAAACTAGGTCCTTGCTTTACAAAAAACATACTTACCTGGTGCTGTGGTGTTTTTCTGTGGTTGCCTTTTCTTTTCCTTGTGCAGCCTGCAGCGGCTCACAAGAGTTTTCTCTGGTCACTGGTGCCCTAGGACCCATTGCCCTGAAGCTGCTGGTGACAATGCTCTAAGAAGTTTGTCAACCATTTAAATATACTTTGGCGCTCTGTAACTGCCAAGAAAATTCTCAATGACATCCTTGAATGCTTTCCAGGCAATTTTCTCTGGCCCAACTAATAGATCTTCAAATCTCTCGTCATTGATGATTTGTCTGATCTGTGAACCAACAAAAATGCCTTCCTTAATCTTGGTGTCAGTTATTCTTGAAAACATCTGTCTTAGATAAAGAAAACCTTTGCCTTCCTTGTTCATCGTTTTTACAAAATTTTTCATTAGCCCAAGTTTTATGAAGAAGAGGCAAAAATATCTTTGCCGGTTCAACAAGTGGTTCATTTTTCTATCCTGGAGCCAAATTCTTATGGAGTGGATAGTTCTTTTGAATATAATGCAGCTCCTTAGCACAGCCACCCCATTCACAAATAAAACAGCATTACTTGGTATATCCAAGCTGCATTCCAAGTATCAGAGCTACTAATTTAAGATCACTGCAGATGTTCCAGCAGTACCTTGTATACTGGATATGCTTTAACAGCAGTGCCATGTTTTCATATGTTTCTTTCATGTATGCTTTTATCAATATAGAACCCAATAGGAAAAAAATGCAAAAATAGAGAGCACAATATCTCTCCCTTAATCTGACTAGAACAGCAACAAAACACCAAATATAAATATATAGTGGGGGGAGGGCCCTCAGTCTTCACAGCTCATAAATAGGGGTAGAACACACAACATTAACCCAGAAAGGTAAATATTGTGAAACATCCCCAGACCCTTCCCATGATATGAGTGAATCAAATGTGACTTTATACAAAGATAAAGGGTACCAAATCAAAAATCGCTGCTGTTCAATCAGAAAAAAAACAGAGTCCAAAATAGGCATCACTGCAAAAACAGTGTAAATGCACGTACAACACTGCTATTAAAAGAAAAAATAAACGCAGTACTTATCTTCAGAAAATGAAAACTCAAAGTCTATCAACTGCTCCGCATGCTATTAGAGTTCAACGAGGCTCCGTTTTGAAGGTAGAAACCTTCTTCCTCGGGAACTTCAGCACTGCTTAGCGATGTGTAAATTAATTCCAGCAAGCTATGAAGTAACAAGTAATTTGGAATAATGGTGCTGCCGGAGTGGAAAACACCTCCAGATTTGACTGCCGAACGTCAAAAAACGTGATGACATTAAGATGAAAAAATTCAGCAAAATATGTTAAAGGTATAATGTAGACTCAAGGGCAAATTCAAAGGACTAATTCAAATGGCACAGTTTCATTCTATGTAATCGTTTAGACCCCGGGAAAACAGTCTGGAATTCAAATATCCAAAACTATTCTCAGAGTGCCAAAAGCACTTGTTTATCCCCATTAAAGTCATTTGGTATTTTTTCTATGAAAAACCATCTTAAATTTAAAAAAAAGTATGAATTCTAAGCAATGTGGCACCATATTCTACTTCGATGTTCAATGAGTCTTGTGCGTACAGCTTGCTAAGTCCAGCCCACATAAATTAGATGACAGAGTCAAATGATCACATGTATTACCCAATCTGATCTACAGTTAGTAATAGCTTTTAGCATGTAAGTTTTTTGAGAACTTGGATGAGTCCACGAGCTACAGATGATTGTTGTTGTGCAGATGTCACATTCATCACTTGTCATGTGATGACCACTAAGGCTCCTGCTTCTCAGAGCTGATGTAAATCCTGAATGAACAATCCAATTCGCTAAATTTTTTGAAGAATAGGCAATGCAAGGAATTGCCTGAAATGCATCATGTAGCTGAAGTATGTGCCAAATACGCTGTATACTTTTAGCTATAAAAGTTGCTTGATTAGAAAAAGTTAGCACCAGCAGCTTCAGGGCAATGGGTCCTAGGGCACCAGTGACCAGAGAAAACTCTTGTGAGCCGCTTGTCCTGTCTTGTCCTCACTAGATGAATAATTAGTTTGCAACAGTAACTCTCGATTTGCATAACGGGCTCTAAGAAAAGCTTGCTGAAGGACTATACATAATTTGTGCTTGTGGAACATACGAGGGCCATTCAAAAAGTATCAGACTTTATTCATAAAAAATACTCGTATTCAGATGCAACAATCTTATACTAATCTCCTTCAAAAGTAGTCCCCTTGGGCTGAAACACACTTCTTCCAACGGTTCTGCCACTGTCAGAAGCAGTGCTGGAATGCCTCTTGAGATTGCTCGCAACTGGTCTGTTGCATTCTGCATGATGTCTTCTCTTTCAGGGGTATTTTCAGCTTGGGGAAAAGTCAGAAGTCACACTGAACCCTGTAAGGAGGATAGGGAGCCTGAGGAATCACAGGTGGACAGGAAATTCCGTATCAAATGTGAATGGGCGGGTGCGTAATCGTGATGGAGCTGTCAATTGCCCGCTGCCCACAGGTCTGGTAGTTTGCATCTCACAGTGTTACAAATTCGACGCAGAACCTCTTGGTAGTACCCCTGGCTGATGGTTGTGCCGTGTGGTGCATACTCGTGATGAACCATGCCACTGGAGTCAAAGAAAACGGTCAGCATGACTTTGACATTGCTGCGGACCTGCCTTGCTTTTTTTAACCTCGGAGATGTTGAATGTTGCCATTGTGATGACATCAACTTGGTTTCTGGGTCGTACCCATAAACCCAGGACCATCGCCAGTAATCACTGTGCTGAGGAAGTTGGGATCACTGTTCACAGTCTCCAGCATGTCCTATGCGATCTCCAAACGGAGTTGCTTCTGCTCAATCATTAGCAGCTCTGGCACAAACTTCGCTGAAATTCTCCTAAAGCCCAAATTCTCAGTCAAAACGGAATGGAACGGATCCAACGCTGATGCTCGCCTCATCTGCAAGTTCTCTGCATCACTAGGGTTCTCACTTGGTCAATGACGATCTCATTTCTGGATGTTCAGGGCACACCAGAACATGCTTCACTCTTCACTGATGTGCAGCCATCTCTGAAGCGATTCTACCACTCCTTTATCTGTATGGTGCCCATTGCTTCATCCCCGAAGGCCTGTTGAATCTTGTGGATCGTTTCCACTTGGGAATCGCCAAACTTTAAACAAAATTTTATGCAGTAGCGTTCAACTTTTCTGTCATTTTGTCAAAAACAAAAATCCGACAGCACTCACTTACACTTCCTCATTCATCGGCGGTCTGTCAGCGCATTAGGGTCGTCTACATACATGCACCAAACCACACCTCCAAAGCTTTACTTGTTAATGCAAGAAAAATTAAGGTCAGATACTTTTTGAACAGCCCTCATATTCTCCTGATACGCAGAAATTGGCTAATGGGCAATGATTGTTTCAGATGTGCAGAACCTTTGAGCAGCATCTTTCTATCCCTCCCTCCCATCCCCTGTGCAGAACCCTTGAGCAGCATCTTTCTATCCCTCCCTCCCATTCCCCCGTGCAGAACCATGCCAATCCTCCCACCATGAAACCGAGGAATAGGTACCACCCTATAGAAAGAGTCCAACTTAGAACATAAGAATTGCTGCTGCTGGATAAGACCAGTGGTCCATCGTGCCCAGCGGTCCGCTCCCACGGCAGCCCTTAGGTCAAAGACCAGTGCCCTAACTGAGACTAGCCTTACCTGCGTATGTTCTGGTTCAGAAGGAACTTGTCTAACTGTGTCTGAATCCCTGGAGGGTGTTTTCCACTATAACAGCCTCCGGAAGAGCATTCCAGTTTTCTACCACTCTCTGGGTGAAGAAGAACTCCCTTACATTTGTATGGAATCTATCCCCTTTTAACTTTAGAGAGTTCCCTCTCATTCTCTCTACCTTGGAGAGGGTAAACAACCTGTCTTTATCTACCACATTATCTACTACATTATCTTGAATGTTTCGATCATGTCCCCTCTCAGTCTCCTCTTTTCAAGGGAGAAGAGGCCCAGTTTCTCTAATCTCTCACTGTACAGCAACTCCTCCAGCCCCTTAACCATTTTAGTTGCTCTTCTCTGTACCCTTTCGAGTAGTACTGTGTCCTCCTTCATGTAGGCGACCAGTGCTGGACGCAGTATTCCAGGTGAAGGCATACCATGGCCCAGTACAGCGGCATAATAACCTTCTCCGATCTGTTCATGATCTCCTTCTTAATCATTCCTAGCATTCTGTTCGCCCTTTTCGCCACCGCCACACATTGTGCGGACGGCTTCATTGACTTGTTGACCAGTACTCTCAAGTCTCTTTCCTGGGGGGGTCTTCTCCAAGTACTACACCGGACATCCTATATTCGTGTATAAGATTTTTGTTACCGATATGCATCACTTTACACTTATCTATGTTAAACCTCATTTGCCATGTCGCAGCCCATTTCTCAAGCGTGTTTATGTCACGTTGCAGGTCTTCGCAATCCTCCTGCGTCTTTACTACTCTGAATAACTTCATATCGTCTGCAAATTTAATCACCTCACTCGTCGTACCAATTTCCAGGTCGTTTATAAATATGTTGAAGAGCACGGTTCCAAGCACCAAACCCTGCAGCACTCCACTCGTGACACTTTTCTGGTCCGAGTATTGTCCATTTACCCCCATAGGTATAGTAAGTGGTGTCTCAAAATTTTTGTAAAAAGTTTCTCATAAGATATCATCAAGTGGAAGCTTGAGGAGTTCCTTGGGTGGTTGATCGTAATCCAAGGCATCCAGGAACTGTTTACTTTAGATTTTTTAGAATCAGTTTTCAGAGGGATGGGCAAAGTCTCTGACATTTCCCAAAGAAACTTAGAAAAAGAAGATTTGTCAGACAATAGAGGAGCCTCTTGAGAAGAGTGGTGAAAGGATTCAGCATCTGAAAAACTTTCATCTTCAGACAGGATAGGATCTTCAGAGTCCCTCCATAGGTCTGGATCTTGAACAGATCGATGCCAAGCATTCGGTGTAGAAGGCTTGAGATGTTTCAATTCCTGTAATGCCTTTCCAGACCACACCGGCATAGATTTAGGGGATGTCTGTGTTGAGAGCGACCGGTGCAAGTGTAGGTGTCTGTTCCTTTACGAGAAGTGGAAGCACCAATGGAGACTCCACTGCAGATGCAACCGGTGTCGAGGGCTCAGACCGGAGAGTCGGTATCAACATGGGCAAATTTTGAGTTGGTACCAGCATTTGGAAATGCTCATGCAATTCCTCTATTAGCAAATCGTGTATCTGTTGCTTGAGAGTAAGCACTGGTACCGCTGGCTTTTTTTCCGGTACCTTTGGTGCGGCTCTCCACTCTGGCGATGAGGAGGCCATTGTCGAGGCACTCATCCAGATCAGAGTGCTTTTTGGGCCTCTTCAAGGTCAGCAGGACTTGGCTCACTGCTACTTTGACCTGAGGCCCAGAGGTGATGGGGGAAGGCTTCTTAGCCGGCTTACCCACTGAAGGATGTGACACCGAAGATGTCGAAAATTGTGGTGTCCATTGAGCCGGCACCGCTGACATCAAAAGTGGTGTCTAGTCTCCTTCCATTGCGACACCGAAAATATGCCACTGTTGAATTAAGTGATTCTTTAAAGTTCTTTTCTGCAGAGAAGAACAGCGGGAGCAGTTCTCAGGACGGTGCTTGGGTCCCAAACAATGGAGACTCCAGCAATGCGGGTCAGTCATGGAGATGGGGCGAGCACAACATCCACACTTTTTGAAACTTGTCTGCATTGAAGGAAAAACGGCCTTGGCTAAATCAAAATCCGAGGCCAAGTTGGTCAAACAGTCCCCGCCGAGCCGAACCCGCAAAAGGGAAAAAATGAAAATTGTTACTACTTTTTTTTTTTTAAACTGAAAATAATTAAACAAATAAAAGAAAAAAGAAGATGACTATAAGTCAAAAGTCTGTGAGAGCAGGAAGGCAGTGGAAGAAAAAGTTTCAACGGCCGTTGAACAAACGAATCTTAGCTCTGCGGAAACAAAGAAATTGAGGGACCGCATGCCCTACGTCGGGCAGGAAGGCACTCTCGCATGTGTGGTTCGGGATATCGCAAACTTTCTAAAGGCTTAAAGTGGCAATACACTTTAAAGTGGTCCGTACCAGGGCTCCGTTGGTGATGTCACCCATATGTGAGATTATGCTTGACCTGGGATAATCAGGTGTTATGGACAGCCCTATAAGAGGAGCAAGCAATTCTCTACAGTAGCCTGATATGCAGTGTAGTCAACCACAGAAATGGGAACTCAGGCTCTTACCCCACTCTAACTGCTACCCTCATATTGGAACCTTACAAACCCCATTATAATCCCACTATACCCTCATATGCATAAGGACTACTGTTGTGGTGTACAATTGGACTGAGTAGGTTTTAGAGGGCTATGGTGAAGTGTGTATCTGGGACTTTTTATCTGAAGTTCACTACAGTGCCCCCTAGGGTGACCCACTGCTCTGCTGGGATGTCTGTCTATGTAGTCAGTCTACTAAGAATGCTGGCCCCCTCCTACACCCCAATAGTTTGTTCTGTGGGTTTGTTTTGGACGTGTTTTTTTTCTTAAATTGTTCAAATAGATAAACTGAGTGTTTTGAAATAGGCATGTTTAGTACTGGATTTTTGCGCATGTTCTGCAAAATGTATAAATTCAGATTTAGATGTCATTTTACAATAGTAATATTTAGAATTGCATATATAATTTTTCTTTCCATCTAGCACAGGGGTTGGGAACCTTTATAGTCAGAACCACATATACAGTACGCTGGTCCTGTTCCAAATAGGCCACAATACTGCATGATGTCAGAACCAGAAATGCATGGAACTTCATAGACTACTTGTGGTAAATAAAAATTTAACTAAAAATTATAAAACCAAACTGCTGGTGTGGCTACTCTGAAAAATTTGCAAAATATAGTATTTAAAATCACCAAAACTTTGGTGATCACGTTTTCTGTGTATATCCCCCATGTTCTTGTGGGCCACACAGAATTTTATGGCGGGCCACAGGTTGCCTGCCCCTGGTCTAGCAGGAAACAAATGAACATAGCTGTACCAAAACCAAACAGTTATGTCCTTACCTGGTCTCTTTTTGAGGGAATTTCTTGTATTAATTCCAGACATTACAACAGGAATAGAGCCGAAAGATGATCCTATTACTGAAGATGGCGTGGTTGTAACCAAAGATGAGGATGCAGTTGTTGTTATCAGAACTGTTGAGGGGATTGTGGAAACTGGAAGTGCGATGGCTGATGTAGCTACTGTGGTTTTTGGGAAAGATATGGTTGCTGTGGAGGTGCTCAAAGTAGTGAATGTGGACAGTACAGTCACTTTTGATGAGTCCGTAAATGCCACAGGTGAAATCATTGTGGTTGTGGGATTTGTAGTGACTTCCTCAGATGATGCTGTAATGGCAATGCCTGGGGGAGAGAAAGCAATTTCCTTTAGAAATGGGCTGGGACTGGTAGCTATAACAGGGGGAGATATCATAGCACCAACGCTTCCTAATGAAACTGGAGGGTTGACAGTAAAGATTGGTGAAAGAGTGGGTGATGATGTGCTTATAGTAGAGGCTTCGATTGACGTGGTGGTGCACAGAACTTGGGGCAGCAGAGAGGATGACACGGAAGTGACTACCACAAATTGTGCTGGATTAATGCTGTACTTCTGTGACCCTGACAGAGGCTTTGGTGTGCTGAATCCAGGAACAGTTTGCTGCAGAGATCCGACTCTATTCATTACAAACTGCGTGAATGCACCATTAGAAGGCCAAGCAGCTGTAAATAAAAATTCAATAACATTTCAGTGGCTCTTCCCTCTACTGGAAGCTAGTACATTAGTAAAAATAAAAAGCACTCAATTGGCAGACTGCACACTCATGCAATATGAAGTTTATGTATTTATTTATTTATATACTGCCTATCAATGGAGGTTGTCTAAGCAGTTTTACATTCAAGCATTTTCCCTAATCTGTTCAATTCCTTTTTTAAAATTTTGAACATAGAGCCAGGAAGCACAGTTACTTATCATAACAGTTGTTATTCAGGGACAGCAGGCAGCTATTCTCACATATGGGTGATGTCATCCACGGAGCCCGGATGCGGACAGCCTCGCAAGCAGACTTACTTGTAGAAACTCAGAAGTTTCAAGTCTGCCGCACTGCGCATATGCAAGTGCCTTCCCGCCCAGCACAGGGCGAGTCTCCTCAGTTCAGATAGCTAGCAGAGAAGCCAACCAGAGGAGGTGGGTGGGTTGTGAGAATAGCTGTCTGCTGTCCCTGGATAACAACTGTTATGGTAAGTAACTGTGCTTTATCCCAGGACAAGCAGGCAGCCTATTCTCACATGTAGGTGACCTCCAAGCTAACCAGAATGGGATGGTGAGAGTGTTGGCAACTTAGGAGAATAAATTTTGTAATACTCTCTGGTCAAAATGGCCATCCTGTCTGTAGAAAACATTCAGACAATAATGAGAGGTGAAAGTATGAACCGAGGATCAAGTGGCAGCTTTGCAAATTTCCTCAATAGGAGTGGATCTGAAGAAAGCTACTAAAGCCGCCATGGCTCTGACTTTATGGGTTGTGACTCTATTCTGTAGATGCAGTCCAGCGTGGGCATAGCAGAAAGAGATACAAGCAGCCATCCAGTTGGAAATGGTACGCTTAGAAATTGGATGTCCCAACTTGTTCGGATCGAAGGAGACAAAAAGTTGAGGAGCAGATCTGTGTGGTTTGGTGCATGCTAAGTAGAAGGCCAAAGCATGTTTACAGTCCAGAGTATGAAGAGCTGATTCTCCAGGATGAGAATGAGGCCTTGGAAAAAACACTGGAAGAACAATGAATTGATTGAGATGAAATTCTGAAACCATTTTAGGCAAGAATTTAGGATGAGTACGGAGGATCACCTTGGCAGGATGAAAAAAACTGTGAAAGGTGGATCAGCAACTAAAGCTTGCAGTTCACTGACTCTTCGAGCATATGTGAGGGCAATGAGAAACATCACTTTCCAAGTGAGATATTTCAGATGAGCCGTAGAAATTGGTTCAAATGGAGACTTCATTAACTGAGCAAGAACAACATTGAGATCCCAAACCACTGGAGGCGGTTTGAGAGGAGGTTTGACATTGAAAAGTCCTTTCATAAATTTTGAAACCACTGGATGAGCAGAGAGGGGTTTTCCTTCAATAAGCTGATGGAAAGCAGCAATTGCACTGAGATGGACTTGGATCGATGTAGACTTGAGGCCAGAGGTAGATAAGTGCAAAAGATAATCCAAAACAAAAGATAAGGAGAAATCTTGAGGCTCCTTGTCATGAGAGATGCACCACATAGAAAATCTAGTCCATTTTTGGTGATAGCAGGCATGCTTTCTAGAAGCCTTTAAAATGTCTCTTACAGGTTGAGAAAACTGAAGAGGAGTTATGTTGAAAGGTACCAAGATGTCAGGTGCAGAAATTGCAGGTTGGGATGAAGTACAGATCCTTGACTCTGTGTAAGCAGAGATGGAAAAACTAGTAAGACTTCCTGTTGCTGAGTTGAAGTAGAAGGGAGTACCAAGGTTGTCTCAGCCATTGAGGAGCTATCAGAATCATGGTGGCATGATCGTCCTTTAGCTTGACAAGAGTCTTGAAGATGAGAAGGAATGCATACAGGAAGAAATTCGTCCATTCCAACAGAAAAGCATCTGCCTCGAGGCAATGAGGGGAGTACCGTATTTTCTCGCATATAATGCGCGCGTTATACGTGGTTTTTACAAACCGCGCATAACCTTGCGTGTTATATGCGTGAGCGCATTGTACAAAATTTTTTTACATAGTTCCCTCCCCCGACGTCCGATTCACACCCCCCCCCCCCCACAGGACTGCTCGCACCCCCACCCCGAAGGACCGCTCGCACGCACCCGCACCTCCACCCCGAAGGACCGCTCGCACGCACTCCCACCCGCACACGCACCCCCACCCTGAAGGACCCGCTCGCACCCCCACAGCCTCCCGACCCCCCCCCCCCCATCATGTAGAAGCTCCTACCGGTGTCCTGCTGCTTCCTCTTGGCGGTCCCGGCCCTTCTGTGAGCCCTGCGCCTTCGCTGCTTCCTCTTCCGGCGGTTTGCCCTTTTTCTAACGTCAAGCCCTCTTGCCACGCCGACTCCCCGACACGATCGGGGCAAGAGGGCGCTCAAGCCCTCTTGCCCCAGCCAACCGCGGCACCCCCGACACGATCGGGGCAAGAGGGAGCTCAAGCCCTCTTGCCCCCCCCGACACGATCGGGGCAAAAGGGAGCCCAAGCCCTCTTGCCCCGCCGACTCCCCCAACTCCCCGACAATATCGGGCCAGGAGGGAGCCCAAACTCTCCTGGCCACAGCGACCCCCTACCCCCACTCCGCACTACATTACGGGCAGGAGGGATCCCAGGCCCTCCTGCCCTCGATGCAAACCCCCCTCCCCCCAACGACCGCCCCCCCCCCAAGAACCTCCGACCGCCCCCCCAGCCGACCCGCGACCCCCCTGGCCGACCCCCACGACACCCCCCCCCCCCTTCCCCGTACCTTTGTGTAGTTGGCCGGACAGAGGGGAGCCAAACCCGCCTGTCCGGCAGGCAGCCAACGATGGAATGAGGCCGGATTGGCCCATCCGTCCCAAAGCTCCGCCTACTGGTGGGGCCTAAGGCGCCTGGGCCAATCAGAATAGGCCCGGGAGCCTTAGGTCCCTCCTGGGGGCGGGGTCTTGGGCACATGGTCGGGTTGGGCCCCTCTTGCCCCGATCGTGAGGGGAGTCGGCGGGGCAAGAGGGCTTGACGTTAGAAAGGGCGAACCGCTGGAAGAGGAAGCAGCGCAGGCGCAGGGCTCACGGAAGGGCCGGGACCGCCAAGAGAAAGCAGCAGGACACCGGTAGGAGCTTCTACATGATGGGGGGGGGGTCGGGAGGCTGTGGGGGTGCAAGCGGTCCTTCAGGGTGGGGGTGCGGGTGCGGGTGGGAGTGCGTGCGAGCGGTCCTTTCAGGGTGGGGACAGGACTTCAAGGGGGAGAGGAGAGTCGGGGCGGCCAGAGGAGAGTCGGGGCAGGCGAAGGGAGAGTCGGGCAGCATGCGCGGTATACGGGTGTGCGCGATATATAAAAATTTCTGTACATAAATTTGTGTTTTCTGCACGCTATACCCGTATGCGCGTTTTACACGGGTGCGCGTTATCTACGTGAAAATACGGTATATCCTGGAGCAGAACTGAGGCAGTTTGTGGTTGTGGAGAGATGCAAAGAGATCTATCTCAGATGTTCCCCACTGAGAAAAAATGTAATGAAGAGCCAAGGAATTGAGTGTCCATTCGTGAGGTTGCAGAAGACGACTCAATTTGTCTGCCAATTTTTCACCCCTTGGATGTAGACAGCTTTCAGGAAGGATGTTGTGGAGGATTACCCAGTCCCAAACCTTCAGAGCTTCTTGACAAAGGGAGAGGGATCCTGTTCCTCCCTGCTTGTTGACATAGTACTTGGTTGTCCATCTGAATGAAGACTACTTGGTCATGAAGAAGATTTTGAAAAGCTTTGAAGATTGCTCTGAGTTCCAACAGATTGATGTGACACTGACGATCCGAACTGGACCAGTGGTCTTGAGTACAGAGACCATCAAGATGAGCCCCCCAAGTGTAGGTCGATGAATCTGTTGTGAGGACCTTCTGATGAGGGGGCATCTGAAACAGAGATTGGAAGAGAGCATCCACCAGCGGAGAGACTGTCTCAATGAAGGAGTGACTGTAATTTGTTGAGAGAGTGGTTCGCAAGCATGCGTCCACTGAGGAATTCTGAGGTGAAGTCTGGCAAAAGGAGTCACGTGAACTGTCGAGGCCATGTAACCTAGTAGTACCATCATGTGTCTCGCTGAGAGTGAAAAGCGGGAAGACACTTTGTGACAAAGCTGAAGAAGAGCATCCAAATGTTGTTGAGGATGGAATGCTCTGAGTTGAACAGTGTCCAGAACAGCTCCGATGAACTGTAAATTCTGAGAGGGCTGAAGGTGGGATTTGGGAAAGTTAATTTTGAATCCCAAGCTTTGTACGAACCACGTAGTCCGTTGGGTCGCTACAATAACCCCCTGAGATGTTGAATCTTTGAGCTATTCATCTAGGTAGGGAAACACCTGAAGACCATGGTTCCTTAGAGCTGCTGCTACCACCACTAGGCACTTGGTGAACACTCTGGGAGGTGATGCCAGGTCGAAGGGTAGCACTCTGTATTGAAAATGCAGATTCCCCATCCGAAATCTGATGTACTGACGGGAGGCCGGATGAATGGGAATGTGAGTGTAAGTCTCCTTGAGATCTAGAGAACATAATCAATCGTTCTGATCTAGAAGAGGGTAGAGGGATGCTAGAAACAGCATGCAAACTTTTTCTTTGACTAAAATTTTGTTGAGAGTCCTGAGATCCAAAATGGATTGATCGCCCGTCTTCTTCGGAACTAGGAAGTAACGGGAGTAAAACCCCTTGCTCTGCTGTTCCAGAGGAACTTCCTCGATGGCACGGAGATGAAGCACAAGAAGAAGGGCGGTCTGGGATGGATTGGAAGGATACTCTCTTGGAGGAAGCTCTGGTGGAACCTAAGTGAAATGAAGAGAGCATCCTTCTCTGATTATTGACAGCATCCAAAGGCCGGATGCAATGGTCTCCCATCAATGGTAAAAATGATAGAGACGACATCCTATGGGGGAAGGGAGGACAGAGGCAGAACGATGGAGGTTATGCTCTGTTTGAGACAGTCAAAAAGGCTGTGCAGCCTTAGGTGCAGCAGAAGGCTGAGGTTTCTGTTGCTTCTGCTGCTGTTGTTTCTTGGGAGGCGCTTGAGTGTAAGGAGCCGCCCTTGTAGGATAACGCCTCTGGAAGGATGGAAGAGGTTGAGAAGGTTTTGCAGGAGCTGGCTTGGGTTTTGGTCTGACAATGGAAGCAAAAGATTTTTCATGTTCAGACAACTTCTTGGTGGCAGCCTCTATGGATTCATCAAAGAGGTTATTGCCCTCACAAAGAATGTTAGCCAGACAGTCCTGAAGATTAGGGTCCATATCGATGGTGCAAAGCTAGGCCAGGCGGTGCTTCGCTACTGAGAAAACAGTGACCCTGGAAGAAAGTTCTTAGGCATCATAAGATGACTGTAGAAGGTGTAATCGGAGTTGCACCAAGGTAGCAGTGACTTCTTGAAACTCCAAATGTCTATGTTGATCCAGATTCTTTATAAAACCTGGAAGGATATCAATCAGGAACTTAAAATAAGTAGTGAAGACAAAATTAAAGTTAAGGACCCTGGAGGCCATCATGGAGTTCTGATAAAGGCGACAGCCAAACTTGTCCATGGTATTACCCTCTATTCCAGGAGGTACGGTGGCATAGACTCTGGAAAGATGGGTCTGCTTTAATGAAGATTCCACAAGGAGGGATTGATGAAATAGCTGTGAATTTTCAAAACCCTTGCAATGTAGAGTTCTATACCTTGATTCCAATTTGCCTGGAACAGCAGGTATAGCATAAGGAGTCTCCCGATTTCGTTTAAAAGTTTGAGACAGAAGCCTGTTAAGAGGAAGCTTGAGTGACTCTGCAGGAGATTGAGGCAGATGCATTTCTTCTAAATACTCTTTAGAGTATTTAGAACCAATGTCCAATTTAATATCCAGGTCGTCAGCCATTTGACGAAGAAGGCATCTTGAGTGGAAAATGAAGGCAAAGTCTCTCTGGAGTATTAGTAACCCAAGGAATAGACAGATTTGGAAGAGGTATTGGAAGCAGTTGAATCTTCATGGTCTGCAATTGCTGACCTCGATTGAGGAGTGGAAGGCCTCGAAGTGGAAGGTCTGGATGGAGGTCTGGACAAGGAAGGCTGTTCTCTAGAAGAAGACCTGTACCTCGATGGATGCCTCAATGAGGGCTTCGATCGATGACGAGAATGCTTCCTGGAAGTAAGTCTCGTGGAAGATCGAGGAGATCTCGCCCTATGTCTGGAAACGGGCAGTGCTGCTGATGAATGCATAGGGCTAGAAGCCGAAGATCGAAACCCCATAGATTCAGAGGTTTGGATCGAGAAATCTCGAAGCACTCCCAAAGACTCGGCTCCTTATCTGGAGTGTGAAGTTTCCTGTCGAGACACTCGCAAAGACTCGACTCCTTGTATAGTGTGTGAAGATTCCAATCAAGACACTCGCAAAGACTCGACTCCTTGCACAGTGTGTAGATTCCAGACCAGACACTCACAAAGACTCGACTCCTTGCATAGTGTGTGAAGATTCCAATCAAGACACTCGCAAAGACTCGACTCCTTGCATAGTGTGTGAAGATTCCAGACCAGACACTCACAAAGACTCGACTCCTTGCATAGTGTATGAAGATTCCAATCAAGACACTCGCAAAGACTAGACTCCTTGCATAGAGTGTGTAGATTCCAGACCAGACACTTGCAAAGACTCGACTCCTTGCATAGTGTGTAGATTCTAGACCAGACACTCGCAAAGACTCAACTCCTTGCAAAGAGTGTGTAGATTCCAGACCAGACACTCGCAAAGACTCGACTCCTTGCATAGTGTGTAGATTCCAGACCAGACACTCACAAAGACTCGACTCCTTGCAAAGTGTGAAGATTCCAATCAAGACACTCGCAAAGACTCAACTCCTTGCATAGTGTGTAGATTCCAGACCAGACACTCACAAAGACTCGACTCCTTGCATAGTGTGTGAAGATTCCAATCAAGACACTCGCAAAGACTCGACTCCTTGCATAGTGTGTGAAGATTCCAATCAAGACACTCGCAAAGACTCGACTCCTTGCACAGAGTGTGTAGATTCCAGATCAGACACTTGCAAAGATTTGACTCCTTGCCTAGAGTGTGTAGACTCAGCTCGAGGCACAGACAGGGACTCGACCTCATATGAGAGTGCTGAATGCCCAGGCTGGACTGCAGGAAGCAGAATCGAGGCAGGACCTTATTTGCTCAGTAACTGAACAAATTGCTGCTCTAACATGGTCTGGAGAGAAGCCTGCAATTGTGGATCCGAGTCTGAAACTGGACCAATTGCTGAGGCTAAAGGCTCCGAGGTGGCTGTAGAAGCATGCTTCGACTTGGGAGGATTAATGCTTAAATAACTTGAGGACCACTGTAGGAACCTTCTGCTTAAGTATCTGACCTGAGGGAAGCTCAGGGGAAGATAAGGCAGGTGTACTCGAAGTCAAAGATGATCCAAATGAGGAAGGTCTGATGAGACTCAAGGTCGGAGTAGTGGAAACAGGAAGACGTTGAAGACTGGACCGAATCAGAGGTCGAGGGTGTAGCTTTAGAGTCCATTTTGAACAGCTTTTCCACTTGAACCCGACGATGTTTAAGGGCTCAAGGTTGAAGAGTAGCACAGCACGGGCACGACTTCGGACTATGGTCAGGTCCGAGATAGCAAAGACACCAGCAGTGTGGATCCGTGAGAGAAATTGCATGCTGGCACTGGCTAAACTTCTTGAAGCCCGTGACTGGCCAGGACATAGGAGGGGAAGATAGCTGTTGCGAAGTTGAAGTCCGCAGGCTGCGGGCACGCGACCCGTCCCACCAGTCAGCCGATGAAAAAACAAAACTTTTTTTTTTTTTAAACTAAGAGAAAGAAAAAGACACAGCGATTCAGCTAAAAATAAAACAACACAAACTGCGGTGAAGAGAAGGCACGAAGCGAACAAAGTTCAGCGCAGAGTGTCAAAGACAGACTTCTCGGCTCTGCGGAAAACTGAGAACTGAGGAGACGCCCTGTGCTGGGCGGGAAGGCACTTGCGCATGCGCAGTGCGGCAGACTCGAAACTTCTGAGTTTCTACAAGCAAGTCTGCTTGCGAGGCTATCCGCATCCGGGCTCCGTGGATGACATCACCCATATGTGAGAATAGCACTTATTCTAGTTTCACCAGGACCAATAGGATATGATACAGTCCTGGTTTTCCCTGCTGCCTATTGGCTGAATAAGGAATGTCTGACCAAAGAGCTGTAGCTATAGAATTTTTTAGTAACCTGCTTAGCAACCTTCAGTTCTGTTTTTCCTTGCAAGCTACTGACTGAGGAAACTTCGTTAAAAATGTATCACCAACTGGCTGTAGTGAGAGGCAGGAGCAGGAGCTACAGAGAAAATGCCTTAGTAACCTGCTTAGCAACCTTCAGTCCGGTTTTTCCCTGCAGATTTTTGGCTGAATAAGCTTCCTTAGGAATGTCTGACCAATGGGCTGTAGGAAGATGGAGCAGTAGCTAAAGAGTGTCTTAGCAACCTTCAGTTCTATTTTCCCTGCAACCTATTGACTGAGTAAGCTTCCTTTGAAATGTGTCACCAATTGGCTATAGGGAGAGGCGGGAGCAGTAGCTACAGAGATAGTGCCTTAGTAATCTGCTTAGCAACTTTCAGTTCTGGTTTTTCCTGCAGAAGCTTCTTTGGAAATGTGTCACCAATGGGCTGCAGTTGTTTGTATCAGTTTCCAAGTTTCCCCCAGCTTGCATTAACTTCAGCTGTGTTCTGAGTCATTCCATATCAAGTGATCTAGGCTTCCCCAACTTACCATCTCAGAAGTTGATGAAATTTTTACTAGATGTACAATAGGACATGCAATGAATATGTACAAAGTCTTAAGAGTTGAATCACAACTTCTACCAAAGTTAGGGGCCTTGTTATAAGGGCCACTTTTTTCATTCCCTGGAAGATAGCACCAAAATGTCAACTTTGGGTTCATGTTGTAGAAAGGATGGTTGCTCAACCAAGTTAGGAGTCATATTTCTAGTACGACTGTTTGTGCCGAATCCAAATATACCACTCAGATCATGGTGCATACATGGTGTATTACTGGGGGATGACAAAATTGATGAAAAAGCTTGTCGTGGAAAGTATAGGCAAATATTTGACACAATATAGCTCCTGAACAGAAAGCACAATAAGGATCAGATTTAAAGAACTGGAAGAGATTACAACCAAATACTGCCCCAGTAAACTTTCAGGCACACTGTACTTTTCTTTTCTTTGATAAATCTTTATTAAGACTGATGAAAAAAATTATGCAAATTTTTAGCTATATTTAATGTCATATATTGCAAATGTACATCCTCTAATCTCTTTTTCTAGCACCATCTGAAAGAGCAATTCTTTGGCTACAAACTCACCAAGCCACATTTTTGACCCACTATTCCTAATAGCTTAAAAAAGGCCAGAAAGTACACTAAGGTTTCAACCTGCGTTTTGTGTTAAAATATGTAAGAGATGTAGACAGTAATGCTGGGCGATTCACAATTCAAATTGATTCACCGATTCACTTTGGGTGAATCGATTCGAAATTGATTTAAAAACAAAAAAATTGGCCTCCCGATTCAGTGACTGACCCTCTCCCCTCGCTCCCTAAAGCAGGATTGGCAGCGCTGCCTCTTGCTGGCCGGCCGCTGCCGCTCCTTCTTTAGAGGGCGAGGGTCAATCGGGAAGTGCTGTAGTGTCCAGCTCCCCCCCCCCCCCCCCGGCCTCCCACGCTTCCATTTACCTAATTCCAGCGGTGGAGCAGCCTGCAGAGAGGATCGCCGGTATTTTAGCGATACTTGCAGGTTGCCATAGGCCTCAGGAGCTATCTTCCTTCTGCCGTGATCCTGCCTCTGATGTCAGAGGAGAGGCGGGACCGTGGCAGAGGGAAGACAGCTCCATAGGCCTATGGCAACCTACAAGCATCGCTAAAGTACCGGCGATCCTCTCTGCAGGCTGCTCCACTGTTGGAATTAGGTAAATGGATGTGCGGGAGGTCAGGGGGGAACATGTAGGCCTTCTGGGGGAGGCAGGACAGGTCTTCGGGGGGAGGTGCAGTCCTTTGTGGGGGGGGACATCATACAGCTAGCCTGAGAACAATGCCTTGAATTTCTTGTCAATATTGGACAACACAATTCATGAATAGCTGTATTGCTTTCCAGTTGAGATTCACTGGAGCTTCAAGAACCATAAAAATAAGTTCCTCTGAAACTCACACAGTACTTTTTTTAATGGGCCAATGAAGGGATCGAATAAGGACTTGTAGATGCAAAAAGTTAAAGGCATCATGTTCTTAGATTTCAGAGATATTTCCAATCCGCCAATAACTGTCATACATGCAAGCAACATATTGGCCAGGATGCAGGTTGACAAATTGAATACATGAAAGAGGATTATCAGCTTTAGTGAAAGCAACAAATGAAAATGTTTCATCTACTGATACTCTGCTGACATAAATTTTGATTTCATCAACTGGCTTAAACTGGTGATTTTCCTACATTCCAATTACTGTATAGACATTCTCAAAACTGGATTCCTGAATAGGTCTTAATTTCACAATGTCTTCCTTTAAGATGAGTAAGAATTGGACCCCAGTAATATTTTCTTCACTAATGCTAAACAAACTGCTTGAAGTCAAGATCTGATTTTCTAGAGCAGTGTTTCTCAACTTCTTCAAGCCAAGTATCCCTTACGTCTAACAAATATCAACCGAATACCCCTGCCCAAGCTCCACTCCTGACCCCACCCCCGTAATAGTACTAATTATAATGCAATTTCTTCCATTCATTTTTCATATACACACAATATAAAACATAATGGTAACCACAAAATTAAAAAAACACAAAGCACACTGTACACAGAGAAAATGTTAATCATTTATATTTGGGGGATTTTCCAAAGAGGTCAAAAATGTCACCTCAGGAACAACAACAAAAAAACAAGACAAATATAGTGCAAAATATAGGCAGCAGATATAAATTCTCAAAACTGATGTATTTCAATCACTAAATTGAAAATAAAATCATTTTCCCTTCCTTTGTTGTCTGGTGATTTCATAAGTCTCTGGTTGCACTTCCTTCTGACTATGCATCCAATATTTCTTTCTTTCTGCCTCCTACACAATTCCTCTCCTCCGGACCTCATTCCCTTCCCCAACCAACATCTCTGTCCTTCCATGAGTCCAACTTTCTCTCTCCTCCACCCCATTGGCAACATGTCTCCCTCTCTCTCTCTCTCTCTCCCTGTCCTTCTCTCATTCCCTTCCTTGCTGCAAAGGGAGTGTGGGGAAAGAGATCCACGGTGCATCTCTCCCAAACCCTCTACTGCCACATCCAACATTTCTCCCTCTCTCAGACCCCAGATCATGTGTATCTTTCACCACTGCCCACCAATCCCATGCCCAACATTTCTCCTTCTATCACCCCTCTCCAGCACATGCCACATCTCTCTCTCCATTCCCTCCACCACTATGTCCAACATTCCTCCCCCCTTGCATCCCTTTCAATCTGTCCCACTGCTCCCTCTCCACGACTATATCCAACATTTCTCCCTCTCATTCTTCTGTTCCCCATGCATCTCTACCTCACTCCTCTCTCTATGCTCAATTTTCCTTTCTTCCTTTCATGTGTTCCACCTTTTTCCATTTCACTCACACACTCATGCCCAACAATTCTCCATTTCTATTCCCTCCCTCCTACTGTGTCCCAAGTTTGTGCCACTCCCTTCCTCCATCCACATGCATCTTTTCCCCTCTTCCTTTTCCCTTTTAGCCATGTGCATCTCCTCTCTATTTCCTTCCATTCCACTTTATCCATGTGAAAATGCAGATAACCCGATGACTGAGAAGACCTTCGAAGTAGAAAAGAGCCAGGCGAAATGCCCGAAGCTCCAGAGACTGTGGCAATTCTAGTGCCATTCCCGACTTGCCACAGGGGAATTATAAGGGCAAGCCAGGATTAAAGGAGATTAGAGTCTATCAGGATATTTTCCCCGATGAGCAGGCAAGCAGGGCAGTCTATCCTAGGTCCATTTCCCATAGCCTGGATCATTGGCAAGTTAGCCCAGTGCAGCACCAAGATTTAAACAGAAAAGCCATTTTTCCCCTGCTCAGAAAAAGCAGCAGTTTTTCCCTGACTGCAATATTCAGTCTCACCAAAGGGGAAAGCAGAGAGAATATTGGAACATGCCTATCCCATACAGGTGTAGGCAGGACTCTCCTCTATTTAAACCTGACCCTGAGTCAACACAGGGGGGCAGCAAAGAGAGCAGTAAAGAAAGCAGCAGAGAAACCAGCAACCGAGAGGAAGCTGCCCAGGAGGAGCAGAGCAGAAACCAGAGTACTGCCTCCCAGCAGCCACCAGCCTGAGAGAAGCCCTGATGTGGACATGGTAGATGTGTCTGAAGCTGGAGAATTGCCTGACCAAGAGCTGTCCACACACCAGGAGTTTATGGAGGTGGGTGACCCATTGTCATATGAAGCAGGGCTGGGAGAAGCCATGGAGCTAGCTTAAACCTCTGTGTTTAGAAGTGAAGAGATTTGCTACTGGGTCCATTATTGCTCTCTAAAATAGCCAGGCTGGATAGAAGCCTCATAGAAAGCTGTGTACAAGTGAGTGCAGTGCCTTTAACACCCTTATGAAACTGAGTGTTTGTTTGGGGACATTTCTGGTTTATATTTGAACTTTGGAACTCTGCTTAGCGGTGCCAGGAGGTACTCTATTGCCACTGGTGAAGGACTTAGGAAGCTGGATGTGGTAGCTTAAAGAGAACTGCCACAAGTAAGACTTTAATATTGTGTGTTTCCTTTTTCTTTGAATGGGGTTTTTTTCTGCTTTAAAGAAAAACTACCAATTAAGACCTTTCTTCCCAAACTGCAATGGTTATAAAACTTACCTGCTATATTTGCAAGAGTCTTATGCAATAAGCTGAAACAATGCACTGAAGTAAGTATTGATTTTTGCTTTGTTTCATTTTTTGCAATGGTTATAATACTTACCTGCTATATTTGCAAGAGTCTTATGCAATAAGCTGAAAAAATGCACTGAAGTATTGATTTTTGCTTTGTTTTAGTTTTGGAGAAAAACCTGAAAGTACTACAAGCTGGAAATCAGGCATGCAAGGCCCAGCAACAAACTGCCAGAACCTGCCCATCTTGAAACCTGGCAAATACTGAACAGTCTCTCTCTTGTGAAGAGTGAATCATTCTCATCTACTATCACTACTGTTTGTGTTCATTTTTTCCTCAGAATACTTTATTTTGTGCAATTGCTTTAAATGCAAAGACTTGTATAATAAACCTTTTTCCATTTTTTGAAATACAACTCTTTGGTGTTTGTGTACCTTTGTGCCTTTAGGGCAGTGGTCTCAAACTCAAACCCTTTGCAGAGCCACATTTTGGATTTGTAGGTACTTGGAGGGCCTCAGGAAAAAATAGTTAATGTCTTATTAAAGAAATAACAATTTTGCATGAGGTAAAACTCTTTATAGTTTATAAATCTTTTCATTTTGGCTAAGTCTTAATAATCCTCCTATAATAAAACCCTAAATGCACATGCGCACTTAAGAGGACGTGATCCCTGCCGCCGTGATGTATGCCTCCGTGCCGAATTCCATTTCAGGCATGTGGGGCGGCTTGAGGCGCATGGGGCAGAAGGAGGCAGAAGGAGAGTGTCAGGCAGCTACAAGTCGAGGTATAGTTAAAAGGAAAAAAAAAACTACCCTGCCTAGGGAAAATAACACGACCCCGCCCCCCACTAAACAAACAAGCGTGATTCACTGACTGGCTGTCACCAGCTCTATTGAACTCTGGAACCGCCTCCCCCACAACTTCCCGAAACCATTGCAGACCACCATGAAAGAGGTGCTGCTGGACAGGAGGGGAGGTAAAAGGAAGGGAGAAGGCCTACTGATGGACAGGGGGAGCAGGGAAGAGGTGCTGCTGGACAGGGGGGTAAAACAAAGGGAGAAGGGCTGATGCTGGACAGGGGGAGCAGTGAAAGGGTGCTGCTGGACAGGTATTGATGAGCAGGGACGAGGTGCTGCTGGACAGGGGGAGCAGTGAAGGGGTTCTGCTGGACAGGTATTGATGAGCAGGGACGAGGTGCTGCTGGACAGGGTGAGCAGTGAAGGGGTGCTGCTGGACAGGGGGGAAATAAAATGAAGCGAGAAGGGCTACTGCTGGACAGGAGGAGCAGGCAAGGGCTGGTGGTAGACAGCCGAGGAAAGAGAGAGACAGAAAGAAATAAAGACAGACAGACAAAAAGCGGCCAAGGAGAGAGAAAGAAAAAAAGAAAGACAGACACACATCTATTTTAGCACCCGTTAATGTATATTGTAATTTTATAGCTAGAGACATATGATCAAGTAACTGTTTTATTTTACTTTTGTGATTATGGATCACGTGATGCACTGAGCTAAGGCAGAATCAGGCTGCCTGAGCTCCCGGGCCCCGAGTCCTGAAGCGCCCTGTTACTAGCCTTTGGAGGTGAACCGGGAGACAGCGCTTTGCAGCGCTTGCTGTGCACAATATATGGACAGATTTCTGTCCTCTCCTGTGTTGCCGATGTCCACCTGCACTCAAAAAAAGGTTAGGGACCGCCCGCAGCACGGCGCTGACAAAATGGCGCCGGTCACCTCCACAGCCATGATTCAGCAAATAGCGCCGGAGGCGCTGACGGCCCTTACTCAAGCAGTAACAATGGCAATGCAGCCCAGCATAGAAAAACTTTCTGAACAGCTCCAAAAGCTTGAAAATCTACTTATGGAGACTACTAGCCGCACCGCAGCGCTGGAGACTCTGGTTTCCAGCGTGGAGGATACACAGCAGGCACATGACACCACGTTACAGGAACTGCAAGCTCTGACTCAAAAACAAGCAGAAAGACTGGATGATCTTGAAAATAGATCCAGAAGATCTAACTTACGTTTTTGGGGATTCCGGAAACAGTACCCAGTCCTAAGCTCCTACAGGTGCTGGAGGCCTGGCTGATCAGTTCCTTTCCCTTGAAGGAGGGCCTGGGGCCTATTCGACTGGAGAGAGCACACCGGCTAGGCCGAGAACAAGCAAGAGAGGCGAGGCCTCACATGGTAATAGCCAAACTTTTAAACTATAACCATAAAGTGGAAATCTTGCACAAATATAAACAACTTCGGGAGACTTTAGCATTTGAGGAGTCTGAGGTGCGCATTTTCCAGGACTACTCTGTGGCCCTAACGGAGCGCAGGAAGCAATTCTACCCACTTTGCTCCTCTTTGGCTGACAAAAAAATACGCTTTCTCTTTTTATATCCAGCCACTTTGAAAATTTACCATCAGGGACGCTGCCAGGTATTTGAGGCCGCGGCTGAGGCGGCCCTTTAAGTGAACACTCAGGTGTTGCCCCAATCGGACCTTACATGAAAGAGCACATGTTGTGCATCCTTGTTTGTCACATGCTTCTGTGTGCCTGTGGCATTGTGGATGCACTGGGATCTCCTGGTTTGGGGGAAGCCTGGATCTCAGATAATATGGCTGTTACTTGCTATTCTGGTTTAAGTTTGTTTACAATTTTGTGTTTTTTCCTGTTCTAATTCAGAAATTGATATATTGTATATTTGAGCTCATCCTAACGTTCATTTGCTCTGCAGACTGCTCTTATGACTATTGTATTTACTGTATGGGAACTCGGGGTCCGGAGTGGCATTGTTTTGTGATCTTTCACACCTTTGGGACCGCCTAGGGCGAACCTGAGGCTGTGACCACAACCATGCAATTGGGGAGAAGGTTGGGAAGGGAGGGGGGGGTTGGTGTTCCAGGGGGGGAGTCCTTGGCCTTCGTGGTTGCTGCTGGTATTCTTTCGATTATTGGGAAGGGTGGGATCAGACCCTGCTGCGAGACTCCTGCACCTGACATTTACCATGGTACTGGTGCTGTTCGGGCAGGTTCTGAGCGTCATGTGGCTGCCCTGGGTATGGCTGGGAACCCGGGGTGGATTTTTTCCGCACTTACAATTTTATATGTTTGTACTAGCCCCTTTTCTACCTGCTGGCTAACACTTTGAGAATAGTATCCTGGAATGTTTCGGGCATTACCTCTCCCATAAAACGAACAAAAATTTTAACACAGCTCAAATGACATAAGGTCGACATAGCCTGTCTGCAAGAAACCCGACTTACAGACTTGGAACATCAGAAATTGAGGAGGTTCTGGGTAGCCGCAGTGCATGCAGCATCGTCAACTCATAAGCGGGCAGGGGTGGCGATACTGATTAGTAAGACATTGCCTTACACTGCGAAAGTAGTAGCCTCAGACCCACAGGGCCGCTACCTCTTGCTGCAGTTGTCAGTAGGCACATATTCCTTTTACTTGATGAATGTATATGCACCTAATACCTATGACCATTCCTTCTTTGAGGGTCTAACTGCCATGCTTCTTGGGCGGGTTACTGATCTGGTATACATTGCAGGGGATTTCAATCAGGTGTTTGACCCGACTTGTGATCGTTCTCAGCCAGGACCTGGAGCAAGTATATCTCATACCAGAGGCCTGCCCTATCTTTGTGCCACTTTAGATCTGGTGGGCCCGTGGAGAATTCTCCATACCACTGAACGGGATTACACACACCGCTCCAGAGCACATAACACACAATCTAGGATAGATTACATCCTTACCACGCGCAGAGCATTTCTAAATGTGGATGCAGCGGTAATAGGCCCGGCGGTGATTTCAGATCACGCGATGATCTGGCTAGATGTGAATGTGGGCTTCGGTTTACGCAGACCTGTACGTTGGCGCTTCCCTAGTTATCTATTTTCTGATGACCATTTCAAAACATACCTAACGACTAAATGGGGTGAATTCCTAGACTTTAATGGTCAGCATAGCAATGATCCGACACTGTTTTGGAGCACGGCTAAGGTGGTGCTCAGAGGAGATTGTATAGCTTATGTAATAGCGAGTAATCGCCGTTTGTCCCGGGGAATACTGCGGTTGGAAAAAGAACTAGCAAGCGCTAAGCGTCAGTATACCCTGTTCCCGACCCGCCACGCTAGGGAACACTTAGCTTCCGTGGAAACGACCCTCAACTCTTATATACATGAATGCACGGTGAAAATGCTCTTGTATCAAAAATTTCGCTACCATCGCTATGGAAATCGGGCAGGGAAGTTATTAGCCCACTTGACTTCCCAGGTGCAGGGTCACCGTTATGTTTTGGGATTGAGGGATAGTACGGGCCAATTTCAACACACTACTGAACACATTGCACAAATTTTTCAGTCCCACTTCGGGAAGATATATGGGCGCCGGGACTCGGGAGCTGAACCCCTTATTAAGGACTATTTCACGGATTCCGGTTTACAGCCGCTCTCTGACTCAGATGTTAGGTTTCTTAATGCACCCATCACCCCTAAAGAATTACATAAAGCTATCCACAATCAACAAAATTTTTCGGCTCCAGGGCCGGATGGCTTTACGGCAGAATTTTATAAACTGCTCTCAGGGCAGCTTAGTCCTTTTTTAAGGGACTATTACTCCCAGGTAATCCAGGATGAACATTTCCCTGGAGAAGCGAATGAGGCTTTAATCATGTTGATATTGAAGCCTGGCAAAGACAGTTCTGCTCCCGAGTCCTATCGCCCAATTTCTTTGCTAAATGTAGACATTAAAATTCTGTCAAAAATCTTAGCTGATAGATTAGCGACCCTTCTCCCCGATGTGATTGCATCCACACAAGTCGGCTTTGTACAGGGTAGACAAGCAGTACACAACGTACGTAAAGCATTGATAGCCTTAGCGCACACGCAATTCCATCACACTCCTATGCTTCTACTCAGTTTGGATGCGGCACAGGCGTTCGACCAGGTCAATTGGACGTACCTCTTTGAAGTGTTAAATTGTATGGGGATATCTGGCTGGTTCGCCTCGGCATTACGCACTTTATATTCCACTCCAACAGCAAGACTACTTGTCAATGACATTATTACTGACCCAATACCTATTGAGAGGGGAACTCAACAGGGCTGTCCCCTGTCACCCTTCTTATTTCTATTGTACCTCGAACCCTTTCTTCGCACAGTGCCTCAGGGCCCCGACATAGTGGGTGTGGACTTCGGGACTCATTCATTCAAAGTGTTGGCCTTTGCAGATGACCTATTATTTTTGCTAACTGACCCCGCTCACTCTGTTCGATATTTATTGCAAGCGCTTGACGAATTCAAATTTTATTCGGGATTTACGTTGAACTACCAGGAATCTATGGCCCTAGCTAGCCCCCTGACACTACAACAGACCTGGAGCGGTCCCTTCCCATTTACATGGGCTCAGACTTCAATTTGCTATTTGGGGGTACAGATCCCCCGAGACCTTATGACCCTGTATACCAGCAATATCACCCCATTGCTTCAAGACACCTCACAACATCTACAGAATTGGTCCACTTTTCCCTTATCGGTGGCGGGCCGGGTAGCCCTTTTTAATATGGTGCTCTTTCCCAAATGGTTATATCGCTTTCAGGTTTTACCTCTGCTGCTGTCTCATGCCCATAACATTCGTTTAACGAAAGAGCTACAGCGTTTTCTATGGGGTGGTAAGCGACCACGTATGCCCTTGCTACGGATGTGTCTGCTCAGGGATAGGGGGGTGCTGGTTTATTAAATATACGTTGGTATGCTATGGCTTGTCAGATGAGACATATTAATGATTGGTTTAGAGGCACATCTGATTTTTCTGCTACACCACTGGAGTTATCTTTGCTGGCTCCGTTCCATGTGAGATATTTTCTACATGTGGCGGATCCGAGGAGTCGTCCTTTGGTGTCTCACTACCCCATTTTTACGCCGGCCAGAAGGACATGGAGATGGGTCTGTAAAACAGCCAAATTGTCTTTTAGGGTGTCTTTATATTTGCCTATACAGGGCAATGGAGCTTTCCAGCCGGGCATGCAAAATGCCACCTTTCTTAGGTGGCAAGCACAAGGTCTACAATATCTTTTTCACCTGTTTTCGGAGGAGGGGAGCCTGGTCACATTTGCAGAGCTGCAACAAACTTTTGACCTACAGGCTAATGATCTCTTCGCCTATTACCAGATCCGTCACTATGTTCACTCCCTCCCAGTGGCTGCCCTTACTGAAGTCTGCAGGGAGGCGCTTTCGGAACTCTTCAGCCTTTCAGCCCAACAGAGGATTCCTCTACGATTTCATATTGTGGGGATCCGGGATTGCCAACCAAGTACGAATCTGGATATATTAGCGACAGCGTGGGCTGAGGACTTGCATTGCCAGTTGACTGCTCAACAGTTACAACGGGTCCTGAAGAACATTCAGAAGGTGTCACCCAATATTACTCACTGGGAAATGCAATTGAAAATTGTTCTTAGACTTTACATTCCACCGGAACGTGCAGCCCGGATGGGGATTACTGCGTCGCATTCTTGCCCAAAATGCAATCAGGCTCACGCATCTTTGAGTCATATGTTTTGGGCCTGCCCCACAATCCAACAGTTTTGGAGACATCTTGGCCTATATACCACATCGCTTTGGGGAAGGCGATGGCTTCCGCAACCGAAGGCGTTATTTGGATTTTATAATATAGCCTCGCCCAAACCCAGGGGAATGTCAGCATTTATCTCCAGAGCCCTTTTGATGGGAAAAAAAGCCATCCTCACCAACTGGCTCTCCCGTGATCCCCCGTCATATGCACAATGGAGATCCCTAATGATAGTGCACGCAACACTGGAGAGACGCATGGTGGGAGACTTGACTCTTGGCCCGGGTGGCAAATTTTGTCATGCGTGGGAGCACTTCTGGCAGGACCTCACACCGCGTGCTCGCAGTAGACTTTTTAAGATTTTTAAGATTTTATTCCCACTCTCAGCTGTTGGACTGGCCATGGATTCTTGGGGAGGGGAGGATGGGAGGGGAACTGATTATATTGTTGAAAATGTTATTTCCTGAATGGTACTACTGTTTGTATTTGCTTCTTACTGCTGGAATAATAAAAATCATTTAAACATATTTTTGTGATTATGATAAACATACCGAGGGTCTCAAAATAGTATCTAGCCCCCAAGATGCAAGATTGAGACCACTACTTTAGGTGTCTGGGTTGTCTAAAAAGAGGAGTGCTCAGTGGTTCAGAGCAGCACCCCCTTGTAGGACTTCAGCCTTCTTGCCGAAACGTGCCTAGTTTGTTTTTACTGCCACCTGGTGGAGGGCCACTGTAAGGATAACGCACACACTGGCCTGTGACAGGACTGATCGTCCATTTGCGCTCTGAGGGAGCCCACAGGCACTGGACCAGGACGGTCATACATACTACTGCTACTACTATTTATTACTTCTATACGCAGCTCTGTACATTCTAACACACAATAGACAGTCCTCCACCTTGCAGACATAATTACCCACTCCAAAATCCAGAGGAGACAGATCGCAGCCACCAGGCGAGACTGTTTCTTGCCACTGACATCCAGGGCAAGGGCAAATGTAACGGAACCCATTGTGGACTCCAGCGCAAAATCAGAGCATCCTGAAGCGGATGCAGACGGGCTCTGGCCCAAAGGACCACGTTGATCACTGCCATCATAGTCCCCAGAACCTGGAGATATTGCCAGGCCATAGGGACCGGAGTGGCCAGAAGGTCCCTGAGTGGTGCAGTGGTTAGAGCTACAGCCTCACACCCTGTGGTTGTGGGTTCAAACCCATGCTGCTCCTTGTGACCCTGAGAAAGTCACTTAATCCCCCCATTGCTTCAGGTACATTAGATAAGAGTGTGAGCCCACTGGAACAGTTAGGGAAAAATGCTTGAATACCTGAATGTGAACCACTTAGGCTATAAGTGATATATAAATAAATAAAATAACCTGTTGAAGCTTCTCCTGATGGGTTACGGGCAGTAACACCTGGTTCTGACCCGTGTGAAAGTGAACTCCCATGTATTCTAAATCCTGCATCGCTTCGAGATGACTCTTCCTGAAGTTTATCACTCAGCCCAGGCACTGCAGCATCTGATGAACAGGCTGACGCCCCTTGGACTCTGAGGGTGCTCTGATCAACTAGTCGTCCAGATATAGATGAACCAAGATTCCCTGGGTGTGGAGATGGGATGCCACCATAACCATCATTTTGATGAATGTTCAGGGTGCCATCACTAACCCAAAGGGTAGCATCACAAACTGGAAATGCTGCTCCAGAAATTAAGATACTTACGGTGATTTGGAAAAATGGGAATGTGGAGATACACTTCCGTCAGATCCAGGGAGGCCAGAAACTCCCCCGGATTCAAAGAGGTGATCACCTACCACAGTGTAGCTATGCATAAGCAAGACACTCGCAGCGCTGCATTGACTGCTCTGAGGTCCAGATTTGGCCTCCAATCTTCAGAGCCTCTCTTTGGAACGATGAAGTTCCCTGATGACATCAGGGACGCGGAAGAGGAAATTAGGCCAGTAGAAGACCCGAAGCAGCGTTTAGTGTGCCTGCGACGCTGCTGCTCCTGCCAGGTTTGTCAGCCCTGTAGCGGTGGGAGGGTCAATGGGGGTTTCGGTTGTGCCGGGTCGGCGGCAGCGGCGGCGGGAGGGGGGGAGTCAGGCAGGTGGAAGGTGAATGGGAGGGAGGCAGGCAGGCTGCCATCGGAGGAGGTGTGGGGGGGGTTCAATGGAAGGCAGACAGGATTGCATGGGGGGTTCCATGAAAACATGATGCTCAGGGGGATGGGAGGCAAGCCAAGCAGGCAGCAGGCATGGGGGGGTTTCAGTGGAAGGGGAATGGGAAGCAGGCAGGCATCGGAAGGGGGTGGGGGGTTCAATGGAAGGCAGACAGCCAGGATGGCATTGGGGGGGGGGTTCCATGGAAACATGCTGCTCAGGGGAATGGGAGGCAGACTGGCATGGGGGGTTTCAGTGGAAGGGGGATGGGAGGCAGGCAGGCTGGCATTGGAGGGGGTGGGGGTTCAATGGAAGGCAGGCACGCAGGATGGCATCGGGGGGGGGATTTCCATGGAAATATGTTGCTCAGGGGGATGGGAGGCAGGCAGGCTGGCATGGGGGAGGTTCAATGTAAGGGTTATGGGAGGCAACGGAGGGGGTGAGGGGTTTTCAATGGAAGGCAGGCTGGCATCGGAGGGGGGGAAGGAAGGAGGCACTGGGGGCACTAAGGACATAGAAAGGGGCACTAGGGACATAGGAAGGAGGCACAGGGAGATTCACAGACAGGCAGCATGCAAGGAGAGAGAGACAAAGAAAAAAAAATATCCAGACAGACACACATCTACTCTAGCACCCGTTAATGTAACGGGCTTAACGGCAATAAATATATAGACATCAGATTCAATCCTACACTGTCAAAAATAAATCACTGAAATATCTAAGCAACTCTCACAGATCGTACCTTAAATCAAGCGGCTCATGTTCCCCGCGTTTACAGATTTAACCAGGAAACATGGCCGCGGCGTTCTTACTTTAAATAGCCAAACCCTTTTAGAACGTGATGACATCAAACTTAGCGCTAGACACGTCCCCCTCACATACTGAAACGGCCAAAAGTACTCCCTTATATTAACGTCGCCCATTCAATTTCGGCATTTAAACCCATAGGTTTAACAGAATTCAGCATAAATATCCATCTTTGTTCCATAAAATTTAATCTTGTGTCTAGGGTCGTTTTTAGATATTTGTTTCATAAGAGATACAGATCACCAGATTCAAACTACACTATATAGAAAGGAGGAGATATCGGAATTACTGCAGCAAATTTTCAACTTATCCCTGAAAACAGGCGCGATCCCGGAGGATTGGAAGATAGACAACGTTACGCCCATCTTTAAAAAGGGATCAAGAGGTGACCTGGGAAACTACAGGCCGGTGAGCCTGACTTCGGTTCCGGGGAAAATGGCAGAAGCACTGATAAAAGAAAACATCGATCAACACTTTGAAAAACACGAACTTCTGATAACCAGCCAGCATGGTTTCTGCAAGGGAAGATCGTGCCTAACGAACTTATTGCACTTCTTCGAAGGGATTAACAAACGGATGGACAAAGGAGACCCCATAGACATCATATATCTAGATTTCCAAAAAGCCTTTGACAAGGTGCCCCATGAACGTCTACTCCGGAAACTGAAGAACCATGGGGTGGAAGGAGACGTACATAGATGGATCAGAAACTGGTTAGAGGGTAGAAAACAAAGGGTGGGAGTGAAGGGCCACTACACCGACTGGAGGAGGGTCACGAGTGGTGTCCCGCAGGGCTCGGTACTCGGGCCGCTGCTATTTAATATCTTCATAAATGATCTAGAAACAGGGACGAAGTGCGAGATAATAAAATTTGCGGACGACACCAAACTATTTAATGGAGCTCGGACTACAGAGGACTGCGAAGAATTGCAAAGGGACTTGATCAAACTAGAAGAATGGGCGACGAGATGGCAGATGAAGTTCAACGTTGAGAAATGTAAGGTATTACATGTGGGGAGCAGAAACTCGAGGTACAACTATACAATGGAAGGGATGTTATTGAATAAGAGTACCCAGGAAAGGGACTTGGGGGTAATGGTGGACATGACAATGAAGCCGACGGCACAGTGTGCAGCGGCCGCTAAGAGAGCGAATAGAATGCTTGGTATAATCAAAAAGGGTATTACAGCCAGAACAAAAGAAGTTATCCTGCCGTTGTATCGGGCAATGGTGCACCGACATTTGGAGTACTGCGTCCAATATTGGTCGCCGTACCTTAAGAAGGATATGGCGTTAGTCGAGAGGGTTCAGAGGAGAGCGACACGTCTGATAAAAGGTATGGAAAACCTGTCATATGCTGAGAGATTGGAGAAGCTGGGTCTCTTTTCCCTGGAGAAGAGGAGACTTAGAGGGGATATCATAGAGACTTATAAGATCATGAAGGGCATAGAGAGAATAGAGAGGGACAGATTCTTCAAACTTTCGAATAGTAAAAGAACAAGAGGGCACTCGGAAAAGTTGATAGGAGACAGATTCAAAACGAATACTAGGAAGTTCTTTTTTACCCAACGTGTGGTGGACACCTGGAATGCGCTTCCAGAGGACATAATAGGGCAGAGTACGGTTCTGGGGTTCAAGAAAGGATTGGATAAATTCCTACTGGAAAAGGGGATTGAGGGGTATAGATAGAAGATTACTGCACAGGTCCTGGACCTGTTGGGCCACCGCGTGAGCGGACTGCTGGGCACGATGGACCTCGGGTCTGACCCAGCAGAGGCATTTCTTATGTTCTTATGAAAGGATGTGGATAAAAATCATTTTCTCCACTTTTCTAGTTTCCATCCTTTTTTTCTGAAATTTAATATTCCTGTTAGTCAATTTTTGAGAATTTGGAAGTTGTGCTCGACTCAGGGGGAATTCGAAAAGCAGGCTAGGCTATTGAGTGGTCAGTTCTATGATAGGGGGTACCCGCAAAAATCGGTCCGCGGGCTAAGTTTGCTCAACATTCCCTATTGATTCAAGAAAAGGGTGAAATAACACAGGATGATTGTCTCATTGTTGTGCTCCCATTTACGATGCTAAGTGCTGCTTTTTTTGCTATAATAAAACAACACTGGCCGATATTGCAATTAAGCCCTCTATTTCAAAACTATCCTATGGCATCATATAGGAGAGGTAGGACGGCGGGTGAACTGCTGTCTATTCATAGGTGTCTAGCTTTCTCACCTCTTTTGTAACCAAAAAAATATATATATTGTATCTTCATTGGAAATGTCCAGTCAGCTCTTTTGTAATCCGCCTTGAACTGCAAGGTATAGGCGGAATAGAAGTCACTAATTTGTAATGTAATGGTTTGAGATTAAAAAAGTGGAGAATAGAGCTATTCATTGGCATTCGGCTTGTAGTCAATGCCAATGGTGTGAACAGGCTTTAGTTGGTCCGAGGTGGAATCACCCAAGTACGGGTAAGACCTACTATGCCACTTCAAACACCTCTTGTCAGAGCTCTTTAGTAATATATATGATTCAATGCCCCTGCCAGTTACTATATATATATAGGGAGGATGAGTCGGAAGATCAATGTTCGTTTGACTGAACATAAATCCTGAATAAACATGGGTAATATGGAAGCTCCCCTCGTCCAGCACTGGAGGGAGAAAAAACATAAAATTGTAGATCTAAGATGGCGGGTCATTGATCAGGTTCATGTGGGGTGGGGTGGGATGGTGGAAATATAAAAGAGAGATTAAATTTTATGGAACAAAGATGGATATTTATGCTGAATTCTGTTATACCTATGGGGTTAAATGCCAAAATTGAATGGGCGACATTAATATAAGGGAGTACTTTTGGCCGTTTCAGTATGTGAGCGGGGATGTGTCTAGCGCTAAGTTTGATGTCATCACATTCTAAAAGGGTTTGGCTATTTAAAGTAAGAACACCGAGGCCATGTTTCCTGGTTAAATCTGTAAACATGGGGAACATGAGCCGCTTGATTTAAGGTACGATCTGTGAGAGTTGCTTAGATATTTCAATGATTTATTTTTGACAGTGTAGGATTGAATCTGATGTCTATATATTTATTGTATATTGCAGGGGGATTTCCTTGATAAAGCCCTTTGGGGCCAAACATAGATCTATGTTGGAGTGCCTACCCCCACCCGCGTAGATGAAGATGAGTATTTATATTTGTCTATTTAATTATTTAAAATAAAGTATTTAAAAATATTTAAAGTATTCATCTATTGAGGCTGATGACGGCTATGGGTGCCTGAACGCTGTATGATCTAAAAGTTTAGTGGCATACAGGTGGTACCACTGAGGTCTATAAGCTAAACAAGACATAACAAGCCAATTAGGACTCTATATGTGCTATATCGTGCTAATGTAAAGCGGAGTCTAGAGAATACAACTGAGCTGATTGTTTTCTTTGCATTGACAAAAGAATATGGCTCAATACAAAGTTAGTTTTGAAGGCTACTCTGAAGAACATTTTCAGCAGATTCTCCTAAGGCCGAGTCTGCTTGATGACGGAGGTGATACTGTGATGACTAGCTCCTGGACTGATCTAGAGAATGCTTGGAAAAGATTGAAGCCAATTAGGACTCTATATGTGGTATATCGTGCTAATGTAAAGTGGAGTCTAGAGAATACAACTGATTTGATTGTTTTCTTTGCAATGATACAAGGCATCAGCCATATAGTCCACACTTGAGACCAGAAAATCCAGGTCCCAGAGCACAAGTGTCAGTATCAAGGTGGAGCTTGGAATAGTATGCCCTGGCCATGAAGGAAGAGGCCAATGCCACCTTTATGCTGGTGGCCACCGAGTCAAAACAGTGCTTAAGGATGAAATCCACACGCTGGTCCTGGACATTCTTCATGACTACCCTTCCGTCACTGAGGAGAGAAGTGTATTTGGTGACCTGTGCCACTGAGGAATCCACCTTTGGGGAAACGAAACACTTGTTTAAACCATCCGCCATGTGGGACAAAGCTGAGACATGGCACAAGCACATTTCAAGGGACCCTCATGTGCCTCCCAAATTTCCATAAGAATCTGAACAACATCAGGATGATCAGAAAGAGGCGGATTGCGGCCTCTGGTTACTCATGAGGGAATATTTCACATCGACAGGCTGCCCAGCTCCAGAGAGAATGGGAGATCAAATCCACCAGATGCGCAGGCTTGAAAAATCTGCACACAATAGGATCCTCCCCCAGATCCAGGACTGCACTCTGATCCCGATTCTGTAGATCCGCCAGGGCTGCCACATCTTCAGCAGCTGTGATGCCCACCTTCATAAGCAGAGGCATTGTAGGAGTATCAGGAGCAACCGCAGGCACAACTGGCATACAGACCGAGACCCAAGAAGGGAGGCAAGAGACAAGAACCTGGTTGCAAAGAGAAGGGGTCCCTACCGCCGGCAAGGATGCCTGCAGAAGGGTGACAGGCAGAGATTTCTTTGCCAAATAAGCCTGATATATCACATTAATGAAGTCATGTGGAAACCCATCCCTCTGGGGCAGGAGCCACCTCCTGCAGACCCTTTTTGGAACTTTTGGAAGATCTGCAAGATTTCTCCCCTGAAGCGCACTTGCCTGCACACTCCCCAGAATTCCTCAATACCATTTTCGTGGCACCTAGGTAGTAATAGTGGGAAGACCTTCTTCAGAGGTTGAAGGCATAGGATCCAAGTAAACTTCACTCATCTTCGTGGGTCCCAGCGCACATGGAACACAGCAAATAAGGCATGAATCCACCCTGGGGAGTCATCTGAGTGGTTTTCCTGCAAAAACAAAGCCTTCAAGTGCTAAAAATAACTTTTATTTCAAATTGGGGAAAATGCTGCAGGTGTTGATTTTGCACTAAAATAGTCTGGGGAAAAAAATGGTGATTTTTAAGATTTTAAGGGGGGTAGGACATGCAGGGAAATCACCCCAAAACCCTTTTTTTATATACTCCCCCCCCCCCAAAATTTGGATGTCAGCCTGTATTCACTGTGACATGTGCTGACTAGAAAAACACTGCTGAGAGAGATGAAACTGCTTGCAGGGAGATCCTCTGCTTTAGGAAGCAGGCAAGCTGGACTTCAAATCTTCAGACTGCCCAACCAGCTGAGTACCTCTGCCACCCGCGCACATGCCGTGTAGATGCCTAGCAGAGGAATGCAGTCTGGTCCCAATCCTAGGTGCACCTTCACGGAGCCATGCAGCCTGCGCTTGACCCACTAGTGGACGAACCTGGGGTGAGCTAGCTCCCAAAGGGAAGAAATCCCTGGAGCATCGATCCAAAATGGATGCTGTCCAGAGGGTGCACTGACAAGCAGTCAACTCCCTGGAAGTAGACTTTTTCCAAAGGTCTGCGATCTCCCGCATTCAGAGCAGTCCCTGCAGGAAACCTCTGCAGTACAAGGGCAAAAACCGCAAATGAAAACACTAAATTTAGAGAAAATAAACATGAGCAGAAAAGACAAGCTCCTACAATCTGGCTTGTAGGAAAGAAACTGGTTCCTGAGAGGACAGGGCAGAGGTTAGTGGGGTAGAGCTTAGGTCTCTGAAACGTGATGCTTCCTACAAGTTCTGGCAGGTACAAGAAAATAACCTCACTAGTCCCGGAAAGTGGGATTGTACAAGAACTAGATTTAGGTCTGATGAATTCACAGGCCAGAGGTCTGGGCCAATGAAATCTGGGATCTCCCGGTGTAGCAGTTCTACGATATCCTTTGCCCGATGTGCTGGGAAATCATCCTGTTTGAAGATAAAGTAATCTCCCAATTTTGGCAACAGCTTCTGTGTCAAGAGGATATCCCTGTAGTATGCGCTGTTGATCTTCACCCCAGGGTCAATGAAGAACAGATCTGTGAATCTGAGTTTTGAGATTGCAACTGAGACCGTGAGTAATTGGCTGAAGGTTGGTTAGGTCTGTAGTATATATATAAAGGACTCTATCCACTCGATCGGGATGGATATGGCAACAAAGGCAGAGGGGCTGGAATCGCTATGGGTCAAATTACCGGGAAACAAGGGTGCGGGCATAAAACTGGGGCTTTACTATCGACCACCTGGTACACCAGAGGAAGTCGGACACGACTTGGAAGCGGAACTGAAACAGGAGTGCAGGACTGGAAGTGTAACAGTGATGGGGGACTTCAACTACCCAGGGATAGACTGGAGTACGGGTCACTCCAACTGCACGAGGGAGACAGGATTTGTAGAAGCTGTGAAGGACTGCTTCATGGAGCAACTAGTCAAAGAACCGACGCGAGGGGGTACTACTCTTGACCTCATCCTAAACGGTTTAGGGGGGCCTGCAAGAGGGGTAGAAGTGGGAGGACCGCTAGGAAACAGTGATCACAACACGATCAGATTCACATTAGAAAGAGGGACACCCATAGTTAGGAGGACCGCAACAACTGCGCTGAACTTCAAGAAAGGGAACTATGTTGCTATGAGGGAAATGGTGGGGAGGAAGCTCAGAAACATCTTTAGGATGGAGACTGTGGGAAGCGCCTGGACCTTATTCAGGGACACCCTGCAGGAAGCGCAAAGAATGTACGTCCCCAGTTTCAGGAAAGGCTGCAAGAACAAGCGATCAAAGGACCCGGTTTGGATGTCAATAGAAGTAAAGAGGGCGATAAAAGACAAAAAAGTATCTTTCCAGAGTTGGAAAAAGGACCCAACAGAGGAAAACCGTCAGGCGCACAGGAAATGCCAAAAGGAATGCCACCGGGAGGTTAAAAAAGCAAAAGGGAAATACGAAGAGGGGCTGGCCAGGGAGGCGAAAAACTTCAAGGCATTCTTCAGTTACGTTAAGGGGAAGCGACCAGCGAGAGAGGAGGTGGGGCCGTTGGACGATGGGGACAGGAAGGGAGTGATTAAGGAGGATAAAGAGGTAGCTGAGAGGTTGAACACGTTCTTCTCGTCGGTTTTCACGAGCGAAGACACTTCTAATATACCGGACTCAGAGGACCTCATGAGTGGGGAACAGGCTGAGAAATTAGAACACATAGAGGTAAGTAAGGAGGATGTCCTCAAACAGATAGACAGGTTAAAATGCGGCAAATCACCGGGCCCGGACGGGATCCACCCAAGGGTTCTGAAGGAACTAAGACAGGAAATAGCGGGCGCAATCCAACATGTTTGCAACCTATCCTTGAAAACGGGTGAGGTACCAGAGGACTGGAAATTGGCAAATGTCACACCCATCTTCAAGAAGGGATCGAGGGGTGACCCCGGGAACTACAGGCCGGTGAGCCTGACTTCAATTATAGGGAAGATGGTGGAAGCTATGATCAAGGATGGCATTTGCGAGCACATTGAGAGGAATGGCCTACTGAGAACAAGCCAGCACGGATTCTGTAAGGGGAGGTCGTGCCTAACGAACCTGCTGTACTTCTTTGAGGGAATAAGCAGTCAGATGGACAAAGGGGAGCCCATAGACATCATTTACCTCGACTTTCAGAAGGCTTTCGACAAGGTGCCACATGAAAGGCTACTTAAGAAGCTTTGGAACCACGGGGTGGGAGGGGATGTGCACAGATGGATCAAGCACTGGTTGTCGGGTAGACTGCAGAGGGTTGGAGTAAAGGGTCAATACTCTGACTGGCGGGGAGTCACGAGCGGTGTGCCACAGGGATCGGTGCTGGGGCCGTTACTCTTTAACATATTCATCAATGACCTGGAAAAGGAGGCAAAGTGTGAGGTTATAAAATTCGCAGACGATACCAAACTGTGCGGCAGAGTTAGGACCAGGGAGGAGTGTGAGGACCTACAAAGAGACCTGGACAAGCTGGAAGACTGGGCAAACAAATGGCAAATGCGCTTCAACGTGGACAAATGCAAGGTCATGCATATAGGGAAAAAGAACCCGTTGTTCAGCTACAAATTGGGGGGGGTATTGATGGGAGACAGCAGACTCGAGAGAGACTTGGGTGTGCTGGTGGATGCATCACTGAAGCCATCTGCACAGTGCGCAGCAGCCTCGAAAAAAGCCAACAGGATGCTGGGCATCATAAAAAAGGGCATAACAACCAGAACACGGGAAGTCATCATGCCATTGTATCGAGCGATGGTGCGTCCGCATCTGGAATACTGCGTTCAGTACTGGTCGCCGCACCTCAAGAAGGACATGGCGGTACTCGAGAGAGTCCAAAGGAGAGCAACGAAAATGGTAAAAGGGCTGGAACACTGCTCATATGCCGAGAGGCTGGATAGGCTGGGACTCTTCTCTCTGGAAAAAAGGAGGCTCAGGGGAGATATGATAGAGACCTTCAAGATCATGAGGGGCATAGAGAGGGTGGATAGGGACAGATTCTTCAGACTGAAGGGGACAGCAAATACAAGGGGTCATTCTGAGAAACTGAAGGGAGATAGGTTCAGAACAAATGCAAGGAAGTTCTTTTTCACCCAGAGGGTCGTGGACACTTGGAATGCGCTACCGGAGGAAGTGATCAGGCAGGGTACGGTCCAAGGATTCAAACAGGGATTGGACGGATTCCTGAGGGATAAAGGGATCATGGGATACTGAGGGAGGAGCTGGGATGTAACAAAAGTATAGAAAGTTTGTCAGGTAATGAGTATAAACCAACCAGGTCGTGCATGTGCAGGACCGGAGGGCTGGGACTTCGATGGGAAGGCAGGACCAAATTGGGAGGCCAAGGTGGCAGGGGAGCCCCTTCAGATGATTCAGACAGGTCGTGATCTGTTTGGGCCGCCGCGGGAGCGGACTGCTGGGCAGGATGGACCTATGGTCTGACCCGGCAGAGGCACTGCTTATGTTCTTATGTTCTTATGTAGGTGTTTGGCATTAACCTCATGGTTCAATGTTGTTGAAGACACGTACAGGTGATCATTCTGTCTGTTAATCGGTGGAGCTACTGTAAATAAAAATATTTTATCTATAAACCAGATGAAGCTGACGCTGTGCTTTGGATACTTGGTCAAAAGCTTCTTGCACCATTTCAGGTGTGTCTTTGTTGTATAAAGTTAACTCTTGGGCATGACGCTTTTAAGATACTTTAATTTCAGATCATCATGAATTATCCTAACCACAGTTGTGTGTCTTATTCCTGCTTCTTTTACTATTTAGCAAGTTGTTCAGTGTGTTTGCGGCGTTTCCTCCTGTCTCAGTTCACGTCAATGTGCTCACGTGCGAATCAAGCACAGTCATCCACCTCCTGGCTTACAATCCACAGTGCCCATTACGCAATGTAACAAAACATCAAGGCCGTTTTTGTTTCAACCCTTCTGTGGGAACTCTTTCAACAATGGTCGACTGCTGTAACCTTTTAGCAGTACCAAGTTCTTTATTTGAATTTGGTCTTCAGCAGTGAAAACCAACTACATAGCAACAATTCATTTTCATAAGGGAGTGGTATGTTGGGAAATATTTACAACATATTACATCAACTTCATTCATGACACACTAAATTTCAAAAGAATCAGCCAAGTTTTATGGAAGATATGACAAAAAAAAAACACATTTTGATGTGATTATTTTTTTCGGTTCACAGTATACAGTAAGCAAACTGAGTATGCAAAAACAAAGAAAACAGTTCTGACATACCTACTGGCTTCTGTGCAGGAACTTTCTGGTTTGTGAGAGTATGTTTCTTGCCATTACTCATAGTAGTGGTAGTAGAAAAGTCAAGAGTTGAAGTTGTGATAGAAGAAGCTGTTTTGGTATATGATGATAACTTTGAAATCACAGTACTTAGACTGGATATATCCAATACTGTGGGCCGTAGTCTGCCAGTAATATAAGCAGCTAGCCGATTCGCTGGATGTAGGGCACCCATCTGTCCTAACAACAGCTTTGCCTGGGGGTAGCTTTTACCATTAACCTTAAAAATATAAAAGAAAAAAAAGGTGGAAAGCTATTATGGTAATATTTTGGAACATTACACAGCCATTATAGAGCATTATGTAGTATAATTAATACCACATAGAAGAACTGACTTAAGTAGATCTATTTACAAAAACATATCTTTAATATGCCATCTGCTATTCATTGTCCAGCAATGTTGATCTGTGCAATGTTCACACATGCACCCTTCCACTGGTTATGATTTTGAAAGGAGATTGCTTGGCTAAGAAAAGTAAGATGACAAATGTTTTTATTAGGGGAAAATCAAAGCTTGATATTCTGCTCAAATCTGTTCTTAACTTTGCTAATCTTTCTTATAAATCCAGGGACCAGTGGGTTATGTTCCTTCACCCACCAGGATCTATAGGAAGCCTCAAAATTCAGAGGATTTTACCCCCTCCCCCTCATAACTGAGCATGCGCCTCTGCTCACCAGTCAACCTTAAAGCAACCAGGAACATCTGTAGAAGATAATAACAAGAGATAGAGAGGGAAACTCCCAGGCAACCAAATCAATTATGCTCATATTAACATGCCACAACAGCAACAATGAAAAATAAAACAGGTTATGAAACAACAGAAATCTGAATGGCAAAACAGTGCTGTAGGGAGACACAGCTTGCACTGTCAGAAGGGGTGCCTAAACTAGGGTCCCCCCCTAAACTAATTGCTAAACCCATTCTGATAGCACTCTTATAAAGGCAGGTCAGAAAACAGAAATCCAGCTTATCAGAACTTGTAAGGCAGCTAGTATAGAGTGGGTTCCCAGAATAAAGTGTAGATTTACAAGAAAGATTAGCAAAGGTAAGAACCTAATCTTTCGTTCTTGTACAATCCCACTTTATTCCGGGATCAGTGGGACATAACAGAGCAGTCCCAAAAAACCAGGGTGGGACTGATGAGCCCACTGACAAAACAAAGGCACCAAAAGCAGCACCCTGCTTGGCTGCCACATCAATCCTGTAAAATTTGGTGAATGTATGCAAGGAGGACCAGGTGGCAGCCCTGCAAATCTCATCCAGAGAAACAGCTGAAGACTCTGCTCAAGAGCATGAACACTTCTGGAAGAATGAGCTCTTACCGGCTGCCATGTAAGCCATAGAACTAGCCATGCAAACCCACCTAGAAATGGTAGCCTTAGAAGCTGGCTTCCCTCTGCAGGCAGGACCCGCCAAAACAAAACAGGTGGTCAGAGAGGCGAAGCTCGTTGGTGACCTCCAGATACTGCAATAAACTTCTGTGCACGTCCAAGAACTGCAACACCCGGTCCTATGCCCTTGAACCAGAGGAAGCAAAAGCAGGACTTCCTGATTCACATGCAAAATGAAAACGACTTTCGGATGAAAGGAAGGAACAGTACGAAGCATCACAGCGGAATCCGTAATACGCAGAAAGGGATCCCTGCAGAAGAGCCTGAAGCTCTGAAAACCTGTGGGCTGAGACAATAGCTACCACGAAGACTGGCTTGATCGTAAGATCCATCAGAGATGCCTATTCTAGAGGCTCATAAGGTGGACGAGCCAGAGTTTAGAACCAGATTAAGATCCCAGGTTGGACAAGAAAGGCGCAAGGGAGTCCTTAGTTGCAACGCGCCATCCAGAAAACGAACCGCATTCAGATGAACTGCCTCAGGGAGGAAGGCCCATACTAGAAAGACCAGAAATCTGTACCTGGAGTGAAGCTACTGCTAGATCTTTCTTCAGGCCATCCTGCAGAAACTCCAGGACCTGAAGAATCGATGGAAGAGAACAGTCAACCTACCTCAGGGCACACCAGGCCATCCCCAAGCAGCAGATGACTACAGTCTCCACACAGACAGAAGAGATAGATCAGCTAGACGGAGACATCTTGCAGGAGCTGAGGAGCCTGAGAGAGGAGGTAAAGCACTTGAAAAAGCATCCAAGAGGATGAGGCCTTCATCGACGGAGTCATCCAGGAGCTGTCCCAGATCCCCGAGCAGGAGCCAGACAAGACCATCCTCAGGACGCCCAAACCATCCGAACCTGCAACCTTGAAACCAACGATTGGGGTACAAGAAGAGGCTGGAGACGCTGACTCCTGGCAGCTGGTAACTTCCTCCACAGGCAAATGCAGAAGACCTTCCTCTTCCCCTTCTTCTGTCTCTTTCTCTCATTCACAGGGCAGTTTTACATCGACCCCCACTAATCACCTTGAGGAACAGATTCCAGCTGATACAGGAAGGACCTGCCAATGAGGTACAGGAAGTTAAACAACAGACGGTTCCGGAGACAACAGATCAGCTCCCCCAAAAGAAGCGAAGAGTGGTAGTCATTGGGGATTCCCTGCTGAGGGGCACCGAGGGACCAATTTGCAGACCAGATATGCAATCAAGAGAGATTTGCGGTCTGCCAGGGGCCAGGATCTGAGATGTAACTGCCTGCCTAGTCAGACTAATCAAGCCCCATGACCACTTCCCCATGCTTCTCATCCACGTCGGAACAAACGACACTGCCAGGAACAACCCAGAGAACATATCTAAAGACTTTGGAGCCCTGTGTGAGAAGCTGAGGAGGATGGAAGAACAGGTGGTCTTCTCCTCGATCCTCCCAGTGAGGGGCAAGGGAAGAGCCAGGGAGGATCATATCCAGAGGACAAACGACTGGCTGCACGGATGGTGCAGGGAGATGAACTTCGGATTCCTGAACCATGGAGAGGCGCTGAAAGGACTACAGGGACCAGACTGACTCCACCTGACCAGAAGGGGAAAGAACGTCTTTGGACACCGACTAGCCCGCCTACTTCGTAGGGCTTTAAACTAGGTAAGTTGGGGGTAGGGCACCCACTCTCGTACTGACGCAAGTAACCAACCTGGCGAGGTAAGTTGCCAATCCATTTCTGAGGCTGGGGTAAGTACACACTGCATTTCCAAGTCAGAGGTAAGTACACACATTGCAAACAGTATTATAGGAGTCTAATTAGCTCAAGCAGGAATATCTACACAGAGACATAGCAAACATAAGGTATGGAGGGCTATGTACGTTAATGCCCACAGTTTGGGCAATAAGATTCTTGAATTAGAGACGGAAATGAGGAACGCCGACCTAGATGTGGTGGCGATATCCGAGACTTGTTTCACAGACTTCCATGGGTGGGATATGGCTATACCGGGATACAACTTACTTTGTCGAGACAAAAGGGCAAAATGGGAGGTTGGGTAGCACTATACACTAAAGAGGACATCAAAGTTACCAAAATCACAGATGTCAAGTACAATGGGGAATCCCTCTGGGTGAATTTGGCTAGGGGGAAGGACAAATGCCTGTATCTTGGCGTAGTATACAGACCTCCTAGACAACAGGAGGACATGGATATAGAATTAGTCGAAGACATAAAGAATATCACTTTGCGTGGAGACACAGTATTGTTAGGAGACTTCAATATGCTTGATGTGAATTGGAACAAACTTTCCACTACGACCAGCAGCAGCAGGAAGCTATTAACCTCTATAAAGGGAGCAAGACTCAGACAAATGGTATTAGAGCCCACTAGGGATCGGACAATACTGGACCTAATATTCACCAACAGAGAACGTGTCACAGAGGTCTCGGTAGGCGATACATTGGCCTCCAGTGACCACAACATGATATGGTTCAACCTCAGGAAAGGTTTCACTAAGTCAAGCACATCAACCAAGGTCCTCAACTTTAAGGGCACAAACTTCGAAAGCATGGGAAATTTCGTCCATCGATTACTGCAGAACCAAACCGAAACAGTTAATGTAGAGGTAATGTAGTCAACTCTGAAATCAACCATACACGAAGCAACCAACCGCTACATAAAATCGGTAAGTAAACGGCGAAGAAACAATAGACCACAGTGGTTCTCCCCAGAGATCTTAGACCTCATAAAAAAGAACAAAAGAGCATTCATCTTCTACAAACAATCAGGGAAGCAAGAATCTAAGGAAGACTATCTGGCCAAGTCAAAAGCAGTCAAAACAGCAGTCAGAGAGGCCAAACTCCGAATGGAGGAGAATCTAGCGAAGAACATCAAGAAGGGCGATAAATCCTTCTTCAGGTATATTAGTGACAGAAAAAAAACCACAGATGGGATAGTACGCCTTAGAAAACCCGATGGGAACTATGTAGAATCGGACTCCAATAAGGCCAAACTTCTAAATGAATACTTCTGCTCAGTCTTCACTTGCGAGGCGCTGGGAACCGGCACTCAGCTGCAGACAAGGGAAAGCTCGAAAGACCTGTTTCGAAATTTCGAGTTTACGCCCAGCAGTGTCTACGATGAGCTAACAAGACTTAAGGTGAACAAAGCTATGTGACCAGACAAATTACACTCCAGGGTGCTCAGGGAGTTGAGTGACGTCCTGGCGGAACCTTTATCTGCGCTTTTCAATCTTTCCCTAAGTACAGGAAGAGTCCCGTTGGACTGGAAAACGGCTAACGTCATTCCACTCCACAAAAAGGGATGCAGGACAGAGGCTGCGAATTATAGACCGGTGAGTCTCACATCGATAGTGAATAAACTTATGGAAATACTAATCAAACGCCAATTAGATACGATCCTAGACGAGGAGAATCTTCGAGATCCCCATCAACATGGTTTTACGAAGGGAAGGTCCTGCCAATCAAATCTGATCAGCTTCTTTGACTGGGTAACAAGAAAGCTGGATATAGGGGAGTCCCTGGACGTCGTGTACTTAGACTTCAGCAAAGCGTTTGACAGCATCCCAAACCGCAGGTTATTGAGCAAGATGAGTTCGATGGGATTAGGTGAAACATTAACTGCATGGGTTAAGGACTGGCTTAGAGGTAGACTTCAGAGGGTAGTGGTAAACGGTTCCCTCTCCGATACGACGGAGGTGATCAGCGGAGTGCCGCAGGGCTCGGTCTTGGGCCCGATCCTATTTAACATCTTTGTAAGAGACTTGGTTACGGGGCTTCGAGGTAAAATTACATTATTCGCCGATGACGCCAAACTATGCAACATAGAAGGCAAAAGCACAATAGACAAAAGGGTTATTCCATGTCAAGTGATCAAGGGCTCCCTGTCCCTGCATGACCATCATGGATTTTGATAAAACTTTATGCACAAAGTCCCACATGTATCAAACGAACTTTGGTAAAGTTTTAGTTTCGCCTGTGGAATATTCGTGGAGATATAGCCATTTGTTTGACCCCATACTGCAATGACATACAGTACGACAGTGACATTCTGACAACTTTGAGACACAATATCTCACGAGCTATGTTTCCAAAAAAACTGAAACTTAGCTACCCTGCACAACTTTTGGAGCTCTATTCAGTGCTACCAATAATAATTTTTGTCGAGCACTGAGTGAATGGCTGAATTACAGTAAACTTGGCCGAAAAAATTAGTGCTCCAAAAAAAGTCAAAGTTTGACATTACTTAGCTCCCACAATAATTGAGTAATAAATGCGAAATTTGGCGCATAATGTCTCAGTACAACGTTGTTTTCAAAAGTACAATTTCAACCTCCAAGCTCTTTCCATTAGTTTACAAATTAAGTGTAAAGTTGCTAATTTGTGTAAAAAGGCCAAAAATAAAAAGGCCAAAAATAGGGTATTTTCAGCCTGCTTTTACAGAAAAATACCTTTCAGAAACTCTTTCAAATCAGTCTCATTAGAAAGAGCATATTTCAAACCCCCTAGAAAAGTGGGCTTCATTTTTCAACGCAGGTTAAAAATCCCCGAAAAAGGGGGACAAAGTTGGGAGATGTCACCATGGCAATGGCCTACGTTTCAATTTACAATTATGTCACTTTTCACACTGTTTTTCCCTGTTTATTTTTACTCAAGCTTTGGGTACAATTATAGTGTTCTTAATTAATGATTATTCCTAACTAGAAATTGAGGTGATAATTTTGTTGCATGCAGATCACAAATTACAACTTGTTTTCTTTTTCAGATCCACATTATTATTAATTCAGTTTAAAATGGATACCAACGAATCGATGCCAACAAAGTGGACTTCACTTCGGCTTGGGAACCATATAAGATACCCAATTTAGGCTTGGGAACCTAGGATAAGACACCCTAATCATTGGCTTTGGAACCAGAAAGATACCAACAAAAGGCTTTGGAACCTTGACAAAGAAACCAAATGCGAGGCTTGGGAACCTGGACGAAGTGGCCCACCCGTGGCTGGTATTGCACAGCTATCGGGCGTGACCCCTATGGTGATGGGGTTGCCAGTTCAAACTCTTGAACTGGTAGTGACAATGTCACCATGGACCAACGCAATAGAGTAGTAGTAATACTATGTCAATACAAAACTGTAACTTTAAAAATGACAGAACTATGTTGAAATAGAGGTTGTTGCCGTGGCAACGTCTCCCAACTTTGTCCCCCTTTTTCAGCCATTGTTAACCTGCGTTGAAAAATGAAGTCCACTTTTCTAGGGGGTTTGAAATATGCTCTTTCTAATGAGACTGATTTGAAAGAGTTTCTAAAAGGTATTTTTCTGTAAAAGCAGGCTGAAAATACCCTATTTTTGGCCTTTTTACACAAATTAGCAACTTTACACTTAATTTGTAAACTAATGGAAAGAGCTTGGAGGTTGAAATTGTACTTTTGAAAACAACGTTGTACTGAGACATTATGCGCCAAATTTCGCATTTATTACTCAATTATTGTGGGAGCTAAGTAATGTCAAACTTTGACTTTTTTTGGAGCACTAATTTTTTCGGCCAAGTTTACTGTAATTCAGCCATTCACTCAGTGCTCGACAAAAATTATTATTGGTAGCACTGAATAGAGCTCCAAAAGTTGTGCAGGGTAGCTGAGTTTCAGTTTTTTTGGAAACATAGCTCGTGAGATATTGTGTCTCAAAGTTGTCAGAATGTCATCGTCGTACTGTATTTCATAGTGGTATGGGGTCAAACAAATGGCTATATCTCCACAAATATTCCACAGGCGAAACTAAAACTTTACCAAAGTTCGTTTGAGACATGGTGGACTCTGCATATGAAGTTTCATCAAAATCCGTGATGGTCATGCAGGGCACTTTCCAAGAATCTGATCACTTGACATGGAATGACCCAAAAGCACAATGCCCGACAAAAGCTTAGTGCCCGACAGTAAGACGCAGGACCTAATCCTGCTGGAGCATTGGTCAAAGACTTGGCAACTAAGTTTCAATGCCAAAAAATGCAAGGTCATGCATCTTGGGGGGGAAAAAAATCCATGCAGGACTTAAACCCTAAATGGTGAGCTCCTAGCAAAGACTATAGCAGAACGTGACTTGGGAGTGATCATTAGCGAAGACATGAAGACTACCTATCAAGTGGGGAAAGCTTCATCCAGGGCTAGACAAATCATGGGTTGCATCCTTAGAAGTTTCGTCAGCCATAAACCCGAGGTCATAACGCCGTTGTACAGATCCATGGTGAGACCCCATCTGGAATACTGTGTACAATTCTGGAGGCCACATTATCAAAAAGATGTGCTGAGAATTGAGTTGGTTCAGCAAATGGCCACCAGGATGGTCTCAGGACTCAAGTATCTCCCGTATGAGGAACGGCTGGGTAAGTTGCAGCTATACTCACTCGAGGAACGCGGAGAGAGGGGAGACATGACCAAGACGTTCAAATATGTCACGGGCCTTATCAAGGTGGAAGAAGATCTCTTTTTTCTTAAAGGACCCACAGCAACAAGAGGGCATCCGTTGAAACTCAGGGGTGGGAAATTTCATGGCGACACCAGAAAATATTTCTTCACCAAAAGGGTGGTTGATCGCTGGAATAATCTTCCACTACAGGTAATTGAGGCCAGCAGCATGCCAAATTTTAAGAAAAAATGGGATTGGCACGTGGGATCTCTTCACGGAGGAAGTTAGGGGGTGGGTCATTAGTGTGGACAGACTAGATGGGCCTTGGCCCTTTTCTGCCGTCAGTTTCTATGTTTCTATGTTAGTAACACCTCTATCTAGCATAGGCCTCCACTGTGGACTTCCGTTTGCTGTGAAGCAACGTGGCAATCACCACTGAAGAATAGCCCTGACTAGTCAAGACCGTGCACTCAAGAGCCATGCTGTAAAACCAAAGTGGTAGGGATCTTGCATCACAATTGAACCCTGTATAAGGAGGTGAGAATGACAAGGAAGCTGGAGCCCCCAATCCTGCTGAAGCAAAACCAAGTCGGCATGTCACGACCGCTTTGGCCAATCGGGTGCCACCAGAATAACTGGATCCTCGTGGGCTGCTGTCCGCCTCAAAAGATGCCCTATCATGGGCCATGAAGGGAAGACATGAAGACCCTCCAAGGTCAGGGATGAACCGGACATCCAGGCTTAAGCTGCTGGCCTCTCAACGACGACTGAAGAACCAATCAGCCTTCTTATCGGCCACAGTTGCCATGAGGTCGTTCATGTGGCACCACCCATTGATCCACTGTGCAATCGAATGATCTTTGAGAGAGTGACCACTCTCTGGGGTACAGCATCTGACGACTGAGAAAGTCTGCTTGAATGTTGTCCTGCCTTGTGCACCATAGACAGCGCCACAAGGTGTCTCTCCATGAACCAAAAGACCAGCTGAGCCTCCACGCTCAGAGAGGGACTCTTCGTGCCCCCGACGATTGACAAAAGCCACCACCATGTCACTCTCTGAGAATACTCGGACAGTTCAATGACGGAGACGATCCTCGAAGAGGAAAAGGGCCAGCTGAATCATCTGCAGTTCTAGGCAATTGATCAACCATTTGTGCTCTGAGGGCGCCCACCAGCAAAGAACAGGGGCAGTCATGCACACTGCTCCCTAGGCTTTCAGACTCACATCTATCAACAGGATCACCTAATTCGAGATCCCAGAAGTTCCCAGGACAGCAAGAGAAGACAAAACCACCACACTAGACTGTTGCGCGCTACCATCGTCCAGGGCAGGGGTGCATGTAATGAATCCCGCTGTGGATTACAGCGTGAAAGCAGCGCATCCTGCAGCGGACACAGACGGGCTCTGGCCCAAAGGACCACATCAATCGTTGCCACCATGGTCCCCAGAACTTGGAGGTACTGCCAAGCCGTTAGAACTGGAGTGGCCAGAAGGTGCCTGATAACTTGTTTTACCTTCTCATGACAGGACACAGGCAGAAACACTGTATTCTGCCTTGGGTGAAATTGAATTCCCAGGTATTCCAAATCCTGGGTGGGCTCGAGGTGACTCTTCCTGAAGATGATCACCCAACCCAGCCATTGCAGCAACGGTACCACCTGATAGATAGCTGATGCCCCTCGGATAGCAAGGGAGCTCTGATCAACCAGTCATCCAGACACGGATGAACCAGGACACCCAAGGTACGAAGAAGGGCCGCCACCACCACCATTACTTTGGTGAAAGTCCAGGATGCCATCGCCAATTCAAAGGGCAAGGCCACAAACTGGAAATGTCACCCCAGAACATGGAACCGCAGATACTTCCGATGATCCGGGAAAACGGGAATAAGATATGCCTCCGTCAGATCCAGGAAGGCTAGAAACTCCCCTGGTGCCACTGATGTGATCACTAAACGCACTGTCTCCATAAAGAATCGAGTGACTTTTAGGGCTCCATTGACCGCCTTGAGGTTCAGAATCGGTCTCCAATTATCAGATCCTTTCTTTGGAACGATAAAGTATATCAAATATCTCCCAGAGTCCAAGTCTCGCTCCGGCATGGGTTCGATTGCTGCAATATCCAAAAGTCTGAGGACTGTGGCCTGCATCAGAAAGCACAGTTACTTACCATAACAGGTGTTATCCAGGGACAGCAGGCAGATGTTTTCAACATGTGGGTAACATCACCGACGGAGCCCCCTAGCGGATGTTTTCGCAAGCAGACTTGCTTGAACACCTTCAGGCTTGCGATTGGCCCGCGCATGCGCTTGTGCCCTTCCCGCCCTGCTTAGGGCATGCGTCTCCTCAGCTCAGAGAGCAAGTAAAGAAGCCAACCACGGGAGGTGGGTGGGTTGCGACAATATCTGCCTGCTGTCACTGGATAACACCTGTTACGGTAAGTAACTGCTTTATCCCAGGACAAGCAGGCAGCATATTCTCAACATGTGGGAGACCTCCAAGCTAACTAAAAAGGGGAAGAAGGGAGAGTTGGCAAATTTAGGAGAAAAGATTTTGCAAAACAGATTGGCCGAAATGGCCATCACGCCTGGAGAAAGCATCCAGAGAGTAATGCGAGGTGAACGTATGAACCGAGGACCAAGTGGCAGCCTTACAAATTTCCTCAATGGGAGTGGAGCGGAGGAAAGCAACAGACGCCGCCATCGCTCAGACCTTGTGGCCTGTGACTCGACCCGTTAGGGAGAGACCAGCCTGAGCGAAACAGAAAGAGATACAAGCGGCCAACCAGTTAGAAATGGTCCGCTTAGATACCGAGCGAACCAAGCGATTAGGATCGAAAGAGAGGAACAGCTGGGGTGCAGAACGATGAGGAGCGATGCGCTTCAAGTAGGCCAGTGCACACTTACATTCAAGAGAATGCAGAGCCACTTCACCAGGGTGAGAATGGGGCTTTGGAAAAAAACACAGGAAGAACGATGGATTGGTTGATGTGAAAATCGGAAACAATCTTAGGCAAGAACTTAGGATGGGTACGGAGGACCACCTTATCGTGATGGAAGACAGTGAAAAGTGGGTCCGCTACTAAGGCTTGAAGTTCACTGACCCGAAGGGCAGAAGTGAGAGCAAGAAGAAACACAACCTTCCAAATAAGATACTTTAAATGAACCAACACTAGCAGCTCGAACGGGGGTTTCGTCAATTGGGCAAGAACCACGTTAAGATCCCAAACTACCGGAGGAGGTCTAAGGGACGGATGAACGTGGAAAAGTCCTTTCATGAAGTGGGAAACCACAGGATGAACAGAGATAGGCTTCCCGTCAATCGGCTGATGAAAAACAGCAATGGCACTAAGGTGGACTCGAACCGAAGAGGACTTGAGCCCAGCGCCAGACAAGTGCAATACATAATCCAGGACAGCCGACAAGGAGGCTCCAGCTGCCGAGTAGCACACCAGGAAGAAAAGCGGGTCCACTTCTGATGGTAACATTGGCGAGTGGACTCCTTACGTAACGCTTCCAGGACATCCAGCACAGGCTGGGAGAATTTGAACGAGGGCATCATGACTCGAGGAACCAAACTGTTAAGTGCAGAGACTGGAGGTTGGGATGAAGCAGAGAACCCTGACTCTGTGTAAGCAGAGAAGGAAAAATAGGCAGAGGAAGAGGCTCCCTGGAACTGAGTTGCAACAGAAGGGAGAACCAAGGTTGACGGGACCACCGAGGAGCTATCAGAATCATGGTGGCACGCGAAGACTTGAGCTTGACAAGAGTTCTCAGAATCAGAGGGAATGGAGGGAACGCATACAGGAACTTGTTCGTCCAATCCAGAAGGAAGGCATCTGCCTCGATCCTGAGAGGGGTGTAAACCCTGGAGCAGAAGCAGAGCAACTTGTGATTGAGGGGGGACGCGAACAGGTCGACGTCCGGAGTCCCCCAACGAGTAAACACTTGATGCAGGGTTCCGGACTGGAGTGACCACTCGTGAGGCTGCAGCAGACGACTCAACCTGTCTGCCAGACAGTTCCACTAGCCCTGAATGTAGACAGCTCGAAGGAATATGTTGCGGCGAAAGGCCCAATCTCAGAGCCGCACCTCCTCCAGGCACAGGGACCGGGACCCCGTGCCCCCGTTTGTTGATATAATACATGGCGACCTGGTTGTCCATGCGAACCAGCACCACCTGGTCGCGAAGCAAGTGACAAAAGGCCTTCAGAGCCAGGAAAATCGCTTGAAGCTCCAGAAGATTGATGTGACAAAGGCAGTCTGTATGGGACCAAAGACCCTGGGTGCGCAGACCGTCCAGATGAGCCCCCCTAGCATAGGTTGACGAGTCCGTCGTGAGGACCTTTTGCGGGGGAGGAGCCTGAAACAGAAAACCTCTGGAAAGATTGGAAGAGAGCATCCACCAACGAAGAGACCTCTTCAATAAAGGAGTCACGACAATGCGTCAAGAGAGAGGATCTCGAACCTGGTTCCATTGGGACGCTAGAGTCCATTGAGGAATATGTAGGTGAAGTCTGGCAAAAGAAGTCACGTGAACTGTGGAGGCCATGTGACCTAGGAGGACCATCATGAGTCGAGCAGGCGCCAAGGGCAGATGGGTGACCATTTGACACAAACGGATAAGGGCCTCCTGACGAGGCCGAAGTAAGAAGGAGCGGAGACGAACTGTGTCTAGGACCGCTCCGATAAACTCGAGAGACTGAGATGGGCAGAGGTGAGACTTGGGAAAATTCACCTCGAAGCCGAGACTCTGAAGGAGCACGATGGTCTGATTCGTCACTCGCAGGACTTCGTTGTGAGAGGACACTTTGATTAACCAGTCGTCAAGGTAGGGAAACACCTGCAGGCCGCGGAAACGCAGGGCCACAGCTACCACAACCAGACATTTCGTGAAAACCCTCGGAGAGGCCGCCAGGCCGAAGGGAAGAACACGATACTGGAGATGGAGATTCCCCACTCGGAATCTCAAATACCGGCGAGAGGCCGGGTGAATCAGAATGTGTGTGTACACCTCCTTAAGGTCCAACGAGCACAGCCAATCCCCTCTTCCAAGAGGGGATACAATTTTGCATTCGGAATCGTTCCCAGACCAGAACCTTGTTCAGAGCCTGGAGGTCTAGGATCGGACGTAGATCCCCCGTCTTCTTGGGCACCAGAAAGTATCGGGAATAAAACCCCGAGTTCCACTGATCTGGAGGAACCTCCTTGACCGCCCGAAGGCGAAGCAGGGCCCGAGCTTCCTGCAGAAGGAGAGGGAGCTGAGATTGAGCAGAAGGAAATTCTCTTAGAGGCATGTCCGGGGGTACGCGACTGAAGTGGAGAGAGTATCCCTCCCGGATGATAGAAAGCACCCAACTGTCGCTGGTAAGACTCTCCCACTGGCTTAGAAATGGTGGGGACCACCCCCGATGGGGAAGCGAGAAAACTCCAGAAAGGGAACCCGAAGGCTTGGGCCGGAATTGTCAAAAGGACGGCCTAGTCTTAGCCAGGGCTGGCGGCTGAGTCTTAGGTTGACGAGGCCGCTGCTGCAGGGGCCGTTTCGCAGGAGGCCGCGAGACAGCATGAGTGGATTTTTGCAGGTACCTCCGGAGAGGAATTTTATATTGGCGAGCCGGAGGAGCTTTCGGCTTAAGCTTCACCAGAGATGCGAAAGACCGCTCGTGGTCCAAGAGGCGCTTAGTGGTAGCTTTGATGGAATCATCGAAGAGCTCATGACCCACACACAGGAGATTGGCAAGGTGATCCTGCAGATTCGGATCCATGTCCACAATCCGAAGCCAAGCGAGGCGACGCAAGGCGATGGCAAAGGCTGTAACTCTCAAGGACAATTCAAAGGCGTCATAAGAGGCCTGGAACATATACAGGCGGAGTTGAGAGAGGGTCTCCTCGATGAGACGAAACTCCCGAAGCTGAGGTTCTGGAACAACCTCTCGGAATGAGCGGAGGACACTGATACAGAACCGGAGGAAGGAAGTGAAGAAGAAGTTGTAATTAAGGACACGGTTTGCCATCATCAAATTCTGATAAAGACGGCGATCAAATTTGTCCATCGTGCAGCCCTCCCTGCCCGGAGGGACAGCAGCGTATACCCTCGAGGGGTTCAAGGATGACTCAACCACCAAGGACTGTTGGGAAAGCTGAGCACCCTCAAACCCTGTCACCGGGACAGTCCAGTAACGGGATTCCAACTTAGATAGAATAGCCGTAACAGCATACGGTGTTTCCAGGTTCCAGAGAAACGTCTGCCGGAGAACCTGAAGCAACGGGAGGCGAAGCGCCTCATGAGGCTTATTGTCAACTCCCAATTCCGCCAGGTATTCCTGAGTAAAGTGGGAGTCAAACTGAAGATCCAGGTTCAGAGCTCTGCCCATGTCAGAGATGAAACGAGAAAAGGAGGAGGACCGAGAAGAAGACTCATCCTCCGGGGGAGACTCCGACCAAGATCAGGGTGCAGCCGAGAATGAGGGAAAAACCTCCCTGGAATAGTAAGCCGGGGCCTCAGAGTCCCGCGAACGGGAGACCGAAGACGTCGAGGAATGGCCCCGCACCAGAGAAGATGGAGTATGGGTAAAATCCCCACCCGGCTTCGAAGGAAGCCCCTGAGAAGCCAGTAAGCGCCTCGAAGGGGAACAGACATTAGAGTCCAATTCAAGGACAAGTGTGTGTCGATAGGGTCTTGAGGTCAGAGACCTGCCCCGACAGGGCGGAGAAGACCGGGACTTCTTAGAAGAGGCGAGCCTCACTGCAGTAGCAGGGGAAAAAATGTTCCCTGGCCTGGACCCTGAAAAGTCACCGGTGACCCAGGGGAGAACGACTAGCTCGAGGGAACCCGACGGGTCTTATGAGGAAGGCCTCGAGAGACGAAAGGACGCTCAGGCTGGTCAGACCGCGACTGGGTCGAGATCGAGGTCTAAGGCGTCAAGGTCGGGACTAGTTGGCTGACCACCGAGGAAAACTGTGGTAATACCCTTAAGCATGTCCTCGAACATAGGCACCGAGACCAACAGTAGGTGGGTCGGAGGTGCAGCAATGCGCTCCTTCAGGGGCGACCTCGAAGAAGATTATTCCCTACGTGAGGAGGCACGCTTAGAGTGATGTCTCGAAAATGACGACGAGGCGGCGCTAACATGAGACTCCGAGGAAGGCTTCTTTGCCGGCACATCTGAGGAGGAAAGTGGAGACTTACCTGAGGCCGGAGCAGCAGGCGGGGGCCGAGGCCTGAGCCTTCGAGACTGACGAGGACTTCGAGGCCGAGGCACCCACCGAGGGCGCCGAGGCCGAGCTCGAGGCCTGTCCCGCAGGATCCATGGGGCAAAAGAGTTGAAGAATCTTGGCCACCCTCCAACGAAGAGCCCACAGTTGCAAGGTCACACAATGGGGACACGACTCAGAGCAGTGCTCTGCACCCAGGCACTCCACACACCAACGATGAGGATCGGTGATGGAGATAACCCAGTTGCACTTAGAGCAGTTTTTAAAGCCGGAATGAGGCCGGGACAAAAGAAAAAGAAAGCCACGGCCCCGAAGACCGGGAACCCAGTCAAAAATACACGAACGGAAAAAAATGAAAATAAAGAAAATAAAAGATGTGAGCACAGCGACTCAAAGGAAACAACCAAATAAGCCGCGGTGCAAGAGGGACAAAGAGAACGTGCAAAGTAAGGGAGCAGTGCTTCTGGCTCTGTGGAAAACATTGAACTGAGAACACGCTGAGGAGAAGCATGCCCTAGGCAGGACGGGAGGGGCACGCATGCATGCGCAGGCCAGTCGCAAGCCTGAAGGTCTTCGAGCAAGTCTGCTTGCGAAAACATCCGCTAGGGGGCTCCGTCGGTAATGTCACTCACATGTTGAGAATATGCTGCCTGCTTGTCCTGGGATAATCACCTTTTAAGGGCAGCCCAGTCAGAGGACAGAGACACTCCAATTTATTGCCATCTCTGAGAACCTCCAGAACCCAGCAGTCGAAGATGGCCTTCTATTCCACCAGAAAGAAAGACGACCGCTCCCCGATGCACAGAGACAGTGGCCTGGCGTCAGAACTATTTCTTGGTGGAAGCTTCCGGCTGACTAGCCATCGACTGCTGCCACCGAGACACGCCAAAGCACATTCTGGCAGATGAAGAGGACCACTGTGCTGTGGAAGGACCCGAGTACAGACGAGAATTAGAACACAGAATTCCTAGAAGGACGGGGCCTGCTCCCAGGCAATGCCTTGGGTTGACAATCCTGCACACTGGCTATAAGGTCATCCAGACCCTGCCCGAACAGGAGCTGACCCTTGAAGGGCAACTGGCTCAATGTAGATTTAGAAAATGAATCACTAGACTACTGCCAGATCCAGAACATTCTACAAGCCAAAGAAGCATAGGCACTAAGCTGGCGAAAGCTTTCAAGATGTCATACAAGGCATCTGCCATGTAATCCAATCTGGAAATGAGAAAATCTAAATCACGAAGCACAACAGTGTCAAGATAACGGCGCAGCTTGGAATGGAACGCCCAAGCCACGAAAGAGGCCAACGCTACTTTAACACCAGCTACGGCTGAATCAAACAAACGCTTAAGGATGAAAGCCACACGTCGATCTTAGACATTCTTCAGGACCATCACCCCTATCACTGAGATGTGTGCTTAGTGGGAAGTAAAGTGCTTGTTAAAGCTATCCGCCATGGGATAAAGTTGCGCCATGTCTCGAGAACATGTCAAGGGACCCTCCTAATTCTCCCAAATATCTGTAAGAATCTGAACAAGGTTAGGATGATCAGGTAAAGAGGCAGATAAAAGTGGCCTCTGGTCACTCTTGAGGGAACATTCAGCAGTGACTGGCTGTTCCATCTGCAGCTTCAATTCCTGCAGAGATTCAGAGATTAAATCTACAAGGTATATGGGTTTGAAGAATCTGCGCAGTGGGGTCCCCACAGGTCCACATCCTGGAGATCTGCCACATCTGTGGATGCCGCAGAGCTGCCTTGCGAAAGCAAAGGAATGGAAAGCAGACCACTGCAGACACTGCAGACACAGCCACCTTACTCCCCGGTACCCTCGCAGGAAGGCAAGACAGACAGAGACCCTGGTCCCTTTGAGCAGAGATCCCTGAGACCATCACAGCGGCCGGTGAAAGGGAAACAGGCAGAGACATTTTAACTAAGTATGCCTGATAAAGTATATTCACAAATTCCGGGTGAAAACCATTGTCCACAGTGGAAGCCAACCTCTGCACCTCAGATTTGGAATACTTGGATGATTTATGAAGATTATTGCCAGAGCTGTGCTTGCATTTCGCTGAAACATCAGCGCACTCTCTAGGGCCCCTGACGCCATTTTCACAGGTATCGGGGCAGAAGGAGCTTAAAAATCCTCCCTAGAGGACAAAGGCACCGCATCCAGGTAAACCTTGCCCCCCTTGTAGGTCGCAGCACACGTGAACATGCCTGCACATCCGACAGCTATCTACCGCAAATGAAGCATCAATCCATCCCATCTGGCCCTGGGGAAGCCATCTATGAGATTTTCTTGCAAAAACGAAACTGGGAAGTACGAAAAATAACTTTAAATTCAAATCGAGGAAAAGTCCAAGATGGCCACTTGTAGGTGCCAATTTTGATTTAAAAAATTAGCTTGAGAAAATCACAGAAATCCACAAATAAAACATCGATTTCGGGATTTTAGATGTGGAGAGGGGTAAGGCATGCAGAGAAATGACAAAAAATCCCCTTTTTAAGACCCCCAAAATCATTAATTTAGGCTGTCAGCCCTTTACTCACTTTGCCATGTGCTAAATGAGAGAAACTGCAGGCAGAGCTGAAACAGCTCACAAGGAGATCTTGTTCCTCAGGGAACTTGAAAAACTGGATTTCAAGTCTTCTGACTACCCTACTAGCCTGACCACCATGGCTGGGGACCTCTGACACCCTTGGATACGTCACGCAAATGACTGGCGGAATGCAGTCTGGCTCCGATCCTGGTTGCGCCTCCACAGAACCGCTCAGCCTGCACTCCACCCATTAGCTTTCGAACCTAGGGTGAGCAAGCTCCCAAGGGAATGGTCCTTGAGCCCCAGGTCCCTCAGCCCTGATCTGATATGTAGGCTGTCCAGAGGGCTTACTGACAAGCAGAGCCCCGTCCCCCCCCCCCCCCCAAGCAGATATTCTCCAACAGTCTGCAATTTATCGCAGTCAAGGATGTCCCCTTAGGGACCCACCACAGTACGAGGATGAAAACTGCAAATGAAAAATACTGAAACATCACGAAAGTAAACACAAGCAGAAAAAATAAGCTCATACAGCCTGGCTTGTAGGAAGAAAGACTGGTGAGTAGTGGAGCATGCTCAGTAATGAGGGGGAGGGGGTAAAAGCATCTGAATGTTGAGAATTCCTACAGATCCTGGCTGGTGGAGGGAAACAACCCACTGGTCCCAGAATAAAGTGGAATTGTACAAGAATATGCATGTTTACTTGAAAGCAAATTCTATTTAGCTTTAATGTCATATAAAACCTCATTCCAGATCAGGTCACTTAAATTTTGCACCTATTGTGTGCATAAATTTATAGAATGCTGCCATCTACAAAAGTGAGTGTACACTCACCTGCACAAATGGCAGCACCACACCTAAATCACATTCTATAATAACGTGCATAGCTAGCATAGCATTTAAATGTTAAGGGACAGGGTATTCACATAGGCAAGGCCAACATTTGTGCAGGCAATTTACATGCACATGTCACATTTAGGTGCTACCCTTTACATGAGGCATAGACTTGTCATAAGTATTCACAACTACATTTAGGTATGTTGATTCTGGGTTGCACACTAGTATTCCATAAGGATACTTATTTCTATAAGGATACTTACACACCTAAGTATCCTTCTAGAATAGGTTCATTATCTTGAGTTATTACAGCACCTAAATTATGGATTGTCTCTACAGTGTACAATTAAGGTCAAGGTGTGCATACAGCAGGTTAATACAAATTAATAACTTAATATACACCTTGTCCAAGTGGTATATCAAATCCCAATCCCTTTCCCTTATAGGGCAAAACATACCTGAATAAGAGAAGATGGATTTAAATTGGGTTTGCACTTGTATGCAACTAATCGACCCGCAGGAGATAGTCCTGTGTAGAAAGGCAGACCTTTGCCACCATGAAGCTTTTCCAGCATTTGATCTGCATTGTCTGTCCGCAGAAATTTAACAGTTTCTACCCTCCTACGAGATGCTGTACAAGGGCTAGGTATATCTGAACTAGATTTTTCTCCATTATCACTTTTGTCCTGGTAAGAAGGCATAGAAATTTTCACCCTTGAATAGATGGGAGAATTTAGCTCTTCACAGGGCTTATGCTCAGATGTCAGTTCAATGGTGAGATTTCCCACCTTGAGAGATTGCGGCACACTGCTGTTCATATCCTGTGGTAGGATGCTCAGAATCTTACTGCTGTCCTCTTCCCAAGTACAGTCTGATACAATTTCAATCAGTTTCGTTGGCATTTCTTGATGAACAGAGGTGAAAATATCTGCCCCACTGTGAAACAAGTTGTTTCCTGAGATAATGAAAAACAAAGAGCTGTTGTAAAGGTTGCATTTTAATCAACTTATTTCATTTCAAACTAAAATTTCCAGTTGTCTTCTTCCTAATTAACAGGTTAGAAGCAGGATTTAATTGCTTTTGGAAATATTCTGAAGATCTTACCTTTTGACATACTATGTAAGTACAGGTTTTACTGTAAATGCCATGCTCTTTTTTTAATATCATTTTTATTAAAGAGTCAACAAGAGAAAGAGGCATAACATAATGAGTAAATATGCATACAGAAGCAAAAGTACAAATATATAATAGCAAACAGAAGTGATAGTACAAATATATAATAGCAAACCAGAGGGTGAGCCCAACAACACCCACCGTACAGATGCCAAAAAATAGAACTTGTGCAGGGCCAGAAGAGCGGGGGTTCACGAACAAAGCAGACTCACTATGCAGCAGAGAAAGAGAGAGTCACAAGGTGCAATGCCACTCTCTCGGTGCGATGCAACTGCAATGTCAGCCCGTTCTCCCCGTCAGCCCTATAATTTTTCAAGTTGTAATACCTAACCCCAGCAGCCCAGCAGGGGCAAAACACACACACCACACTACTCAAACCAAACCAGACAAACAAGCATACACACCACAAACACACTCCCCATTCATTCTTCCCCTCCCCCCCCATTTCGGGAGACTAGAGGCAACCACAGAAACTCCTTCCACAGGGCCAGATAAGCTCTTCTGTTACTTATGAATTCATTTCCTAAATTTAAAACCATTTTAATAACATATTTCTTTAGCAGTGCATTTGATATTGAGATATGGTGGTGGTGGCTCAGGTATCTTTTTGTTGTATATAAATATATAAATATATTTGCAATTTGCTTCTGAAGAGTGGTATATTAAAACTAAGGGAAGATTAGGTACTTATGTCAATAATCTCCTAATGATGCCTGCAACAAAAAAGGCGGTTGTTTACCGCATCCAATATATGCTGCAGAAAAAGCCACATGAATCCAATGCAAAATAGAAGCCTTAGACGCTGGCCTTCCCCAGCAACTAGAATTCGTGAGGATAAAAAGGTGATCTGAAAGACGAAATGGGTTCATCACTTCCAAATAATGCAGAAAAACCCTGCATTCATACAGAAGAGACACTACCTTTTTCCTCTTTCTCAACCTCATAGCCTGGAATGTGGGTAAAGGTACCTCATGATTCATCATAGCTCAAGTATAGTAACACCATTACTGAATCTCATTTATTGTAACATCATTTACTCATGTATTGTAACATTATTTACTCGCGTATTGTATCATAAGAACATAAGAATTGCTGCTGCTGGGTCAGACCAGTGGTCCATTGTGCCCAGCAGTTCGCTCATGCGGCGGCCCTTAGGTCAAAGACCAGTGCCCTATTTGAGTCTAGCCTTACCTGTGTAAGTTCTGGTTCAGCAGTTCGCTCATGCGGTGGCCCTTAGGTCAAAGACCAGTGCCCTATTTGAGTCTAGCCTTACCTACGTAAGTTCTGGTTCAACAGGAACTTGTCTAACCTTGTCTAACCGTATAACAGCCTCCGGAAGAGCGTTCCAGATTTCTACCAATCTCTGGGTGAAGAACTTCCTTATGTTTGTACGGAATCTATCCCCTTTTAACTTTAGAGAGTGCCTTCTTGTTCTCTCCACCTTGGAGAGGGTGAACAATCTCTCTTTCTCTACTAAGTCTATTCCCTTCATTATCTTGAATGTTTCGATCATGTCCCCTCTCAGTCTCCTCTTTTCAAGGGAGAAGAGGACCAGTTTCTCTAGCCTCTCGCTGTATGGCAACTCCTCCAGTCCCTTAACCATTTTTGTCACTCTTCTCTGGACTCTTTTGAGTAGTACCATATCCTTTTTCATGTACGGCGACCAGTGTTGGACACAGTATTCCAGGTGGGGGCACACCATGGCCCGGTACAGTGGCATGATAACCTTCTCCGATCTGTATTTGATCCCATTCTTGATCATTCCTAGCATTCTGTTCACCGTTTTCGCCGCCGCCGCACATTGCGCGGATGGCTTCATTGACTTGTCTACAAGTACTCCCAAGTCTCTTTCCTGGGTGGTCTCTCTAAGTTTTGTACCGGACATCCTGTATTTGTGTATAAGATTTTTGTTACCGATATGCATCACCTTGCACTTATCCACGTTGAACCTCATTTGCCATTTTGCAGCCCATTCCTTGAGCATGTTTGTCTCGTTGTAGGTCTTTGCAATCCTTCTGTGTCCTCACTACTCTGAATAACTTTGTATCGTCCGCAAATTTAATCACCTTGCTCGTCATACCAATTTCCAGGTTGTTTATAAATATGTTGAAGAGAATTTGGCTCAATAAATATGTTGAAGAGCACTGGCCCGAGCACTGAACCCTGCAGCACTCCAGTCGTGACACTTTTCCAGTCCGATTATTGTCCATTTACCCACACTCTCTGTTTCCTATCCGCCAACCAGTTTTTAATCCACATGAGGATATCACCCTTGATTCCATGGCTCGCAATTTTTCAAAGTAGTCGTTCATGCAGGACCTTGTCAAACGCCTTCTGAAAATCCTGATATACAGTGTCGACCGGGTCACCCTTGTCTTTCTGCCAGTTTGCAAGAAGTACAGCAAGTTTGTCAAGCAAGATCTTCCTTTGCTGAATCTGTACTGGCTGGTCCTCATCACATTTTGTCCATCAAGGTGATCAATGATGCGGTCCTTTATCAGCGACTCTACCATCTTTCCCGGTACCAAAGTTAGACTCACTGGTCTGTAGTTTCCCAGATCTCCCCTTGAAACTTTATTGAATATCGGCATAACATCGCCACTTTCCAGTCTTCCGGAATCTTTGCTGATTTGATCAACAGATTGGCTATTAGTTGAAGCAGTTCAGCGACCTGTTCTGGGCCAAACTTCTTAACCTACTCACCACTACCCCCAACCCTTCAAGCCCTGAATCCAACTGGCACAATTGGATCACCCTCTCTGAGACCACCTACCACTCCCTCGCTCCCCTATCCACAAAAACTGTCTCCTACTCCCGCAAGGCCCCCTGGTACCTTCCCTACCACAGACAACTAAAGCAGCAATGTCGATCACTGGAACGAAAATGGAAAAAATCCAATTCCCCCACGGACAGACAATCCTGGAGGGCCTCCATTAGGTTCTATAACACCGAATTAAAAAAATCAAGGAAGAACTACTACGGCAACAAAATCTCATGCTCCAACAACCAAAGCAACACTCTGTTCAACATCTGGCGTTCCATATCCTCCAAACACGATTCCTCCCCACTCCCCTCTTCTCCATCCGCGAACAATCTAGCAAAATTTTTCAATGAGAAAGTGTCTACCTTACGAAGCTCCTTCCCCCCCACACCCGATTACAACTCTCTGATGCCCACTACCTCCAACCCCAATTTAACCGAGGTGAACCATATCCCAGCCGACAGATCCTGGACCGCCTTCGAGCCTGTGTCCGACTCTCAGGTCTCTAAGCTCTGCCTCAAGTTAAAAGCCTGCAACTGCTCCTTGGATCCTTTCCCCTCCTACCTATATGAGAACATTCCAGCACAGGCCATCTCATCTCTCACCAAAATCTTAAACTCCGCCCTGCTCTCAGGCCTGTTTTCTACAGAAATGGGACACATTTCCCTGTCCCCACTTCTGAAAAAAGCTGATCTCGACCCCTCCATCCCTTCCAGCTATCGCCCAATAGCTAATATCCCTCTCCTGACCAAAATGCTGGAATCCATCATAGCCACCCAACTCTCATCCTATCTCGAGAGATTCTCCATTCTCCTACCCTACCAACATGGATTTAGACCCAACTACAGCACTGAATCCCTTCTAGCCTCTTTAATCTCAAAGGTCCAACAACTTCACTCCTGCAACAAATTCGCTGTCCTTCTCCAATTTGACCTCTCCGCAGCTTTCGACATTGTCCACCATGACATACTAATCCTCCAACTTTCTGAAATTGGCATAAATTCCACGGTCTTAGATTGGTTCTCAAAATTCTTACGGTCCCGTTCCTACCTCGTTAACATGAAGGGTTCCTCATCCTCCCCTTGGAAACCGATCTGCGGAGTCCCGCAGGGTTCACCTTTATCCCCGATTCTTTTCAATGTCTATATGTCCTCCCTGAAACTCCTCCAACTTTCCACCTCGGAGACACTTTACACCTACGCCGACGACATCCTCGTCCTTATTGAGACCGACTCTAACCTCACCAACCTCTCGGTTAACATCTCATCCTGTATAACAAGTCTACAATCCTGGGCCCTCACTGTTCAAATGAAACTAAATGAGGCCAAAACAAAACTACTTTGGCTCGGCCCGAAACTGGATCAGCTACCCTCCCACATCCCACTTTCCTCTGGCACCAATCTGCAGCTTGAGCACTCTAGCAAAGTTCTGGGAATCATCATTGACTCTACACTGTCCTTTAACGACCACATCAACTCCCTAGTAAAAAAATGCTTTTTCAATCTCCATATGCTAAGAAAAGTTAGATCCTGCTTCCACCAACAACATTTCGCCGTCCTTGTCCAATCCATCATTCTATCCCGACTCGATTACTGCAACTCCATCTTTCTAAGCCTAACAAAGAAACATCTTCTCAGACTTCAGCGGATTCAGAACACCGCAGCTAAATTAATCTTCGCAAAAGGCAAGTTTGACCACGTCTCCCCGCTTCTGTCTAAGCTTCACTGGCTCCCAGTCTTCCTCAGGGTTCGCTACAAATGCGCTTGTCTTACCTTCAAATCTCTTCACGGCATCCTTCCTCCCCTCTTCCCACTATCTTGGCTCTCGAGCACTCACTCCACCAGATCCACTCAGAAATTCAAACTATCCTTCCCTTCTCTAATTGGCATCTCCCATACAGGAAAACATGGTACATCCCTCCTCTTCAGGATCACTGAGCTGTGGAACAGCTTTACGGCCCATCTTCGGAGTTCGACCTCCCTCCAACATTTCAGAAAACATCTGAAAACCTGGCTTTTCACCAAAATGTAACCACTCCCTCCCTCTCCATTATTCTATGTACCTCCTCCGTCCTTGTTCACCTTACCTCTCCCTCCTTCCATTGTAGTTCCTCCTCTTTATTTTTAATCCCTGTAAACCGTGTCGAGCTCCACTTCCGTGGAGATGACGCGGTATATAAACTTAAGGTTTAGTTTAGTTTAGTTTAGTTTATAACTCCTTTCAGTTCCTTGATTACCCTCGGATGGATACCGTCCTGAGGATTTATCATTTTAAAGCCTATCAATCTGCCTGTCAGTTTCCCATCTTCGTTTCCTGTGTATAGCCTGTCGACTTCCAGTATATTGGATATATCCTCTTCGGTAAATACAGACGCAAAAAATGTGTTCAGTTTGTCGACAATGGTTTTTTCCTCCTTTTAGTACTCCCTTTATTCCATGGTCATCTAACGGCCCCACTGCTTCCTTTGCGAGTTGTTTCCCCTTAATATATCAACACCATTACTGAAGTTCATGTTCCGCAACACTGTAATTGAAGCTAATGTAAACCACTCTGAATTGACTACACAGTCAGGTATTGCGATACACAAATAAATGTTTATGTTTATTAGTAGCAGTATATAGAGAATGACACAGTGACTTCTCCTCTGACACGAGCTGCCCAGGAGGAAAAAGGAAATTGTGTCAAAGAAGAAGTTTCAGAGTAGTTGCGTGTGACACGTAAGAAGGCTATTGTGTCTGGGCCGCTTGGAGAGAGGTGAGGGGAAGGGAGAGAGATGGCTCAAAGAGGGGAAGAGATCAAGAGCTGCCAAAGGGGAGAGAGGAACAGATGCCAAAGGGAAATGGGGAGGAGAGAGGAGGGAGTAGCCACCACATGTAAGTGGGGAGGGAGAGGGGAACAGAAGCCGCATGCAAGTGGGGAGGAGAAAGAGAGAGGGGAACAGACTCTAGAAGGAAGTGGAGAGAAGAGAAAACGCCGAAGGGAAGTGGAGAGAGAGGGAGGAGTAGACGTTGGATGGAAGTGGGGAGGGGAGAAAGTGGAACAGACGCTGAAGGGGAAAGAGAGGGAGAGGGGAGAGTTGAAGATGCCGAAGAGAAATGGGGAGAAGAGAGAGGGAGCAGATGCTGCATGGAAGTGGAGAGGGGAGCAGTCACTGGAAGGAAATGGGGAGCAGATGCTGAAGGGAAGTGGAGAGGGAGGGAGGAGCAGACGCTGGATGGAAGTGTGGAGGGAGAGAGGAGAACAGACGCAGAAGGGAAGTGGGGAGGAGAGAGAGGGGGAACACATACTGGATGGAAGGAGGGGATAAAGAAAAAAGGGCACATGCTGGATTGGGGAAGAGGATAGAGTTAGTGAGATGCTGGAAGAGGTGAGGGAAAGAGGTGGCAAGTTGTAGGTAGACACAATGAAAGGGACTGGAATTGAAGACTGGAAAGTAAGAAAGTAAACAAAAGGTAGAAAACAAATTGAGAAGGAAGAGCAGAAAAGGAAGGAAATGGGAGAGGAGGAGGAGGAGGAGAGAGATACCTTTTAGCTTAGACATGTTTTTATTTTTATATTCTATTTTATTGTTAACCCTTTAGATGCCTGTATGATAAACAGTGTATCAAAAATAAAGAAACTTGAAACCAAAGCATTGAAGGAAGGGGAGGAGACAGATACCAGATCTGAAGGGAGGGAAGGAGAAGAGAGATGCTAAAAACCACCTGGGAAGGGAGAGATGAAAGAGAGAAAACAGATGCCAGACTATGGGAGGAGCAGAGGGAATAAGATGGGTGCCAGACCAATGGGGGGGAGGAGCGAGGGAGAGATAGAAGAGAGAGGCAGATAGTTTCTGGTAGAGGCATAAAAATAGAGCAGATGCCATATGGAAGAGGCAGAAAGAAGGCAGACAGCGGATGGAAGGAAGAAAATAACCAGAGGATGAGGAAAGCAGAAACCAGACAACAAAGGTAGAAAAAATTTCTATTTTTCTTTTCTTTTGCTTTAGGATAAAGTAGTATTGTAGCTGTGTTGATAAACATTTATAAACAAAGCACTGCCAGATGAAGATCTCTTCCTCTAGTTCAGCAGAAAGCACACTTACCATAACAGGTGTTATCCAGGGGCCGCAGGCAGATATTCTCACAATGTGGATGACGTCATCCACGGAGCCCTGTACAGACAGCTTTAAAAATGCATCGCCACCTTAAGAACTTAAGAAAGTTTGTGAACTGCCCGCACCGTGCATGCACGAGTGCCTTCCCACCTGACGCAGGCTAGCGGCTCCTTAGTTCCGTAAGCAAGATAAGAAGCCAACCAGAGGAGGTGGGTGGATTGTGAGAATATTTGCCTGCTGTCCCTGGATAACACCTGTTACGGTAAGTTAACTGTGTCAGGACAAGCAAGCAACATATTCTTACATGTGGAACTCCCTAACTTACTAGAATGGGATGGAAGGAGTGTTGGCAATTAAGAAAATACATTTTGCAAGACTGCTTGGCCAAAGTGACCCTCCCGTCTGGAATCGAAGTGGTCTTGAGGCCTAAATTGGATAAATGTAGAAGAAATCCAATACTGCAGATCTAGAGGTGGATATAGTATCATGACGATGAAAAGTACACCAAGGGGAAAACCATGTCCATTTCTGCTTTGACACACAGCTCCTGATTGGTGAAGCCCGACTTTAGTACAGGAAGAGGCAGTCGGAGCATACCGCGAGTGATTTCCTTCACTCACCAGCACTCCAGCTGCCCTCTCCTGCCTCCCCTTTGCGGTCGGAAAATACTGTGAATGACCGGGACCGCAAATTCACAGGGGAGCAATGTAATGTGAACAATTCCCCAGTTCCAAGTCTTCTGGGCCTTTTGACAAACGAGAGAATCCGTGACTCCTTGTTTGTTTATGTAATACACTGCAACCTGAACGTCTGTGGGGATTAGGAGGCCGTACTTAGTTACAATATGCTGAAATGTTTTAAGAGCATCGTAGATCGCTCTGAGTTCCAAAAGATTTAGATAGAAAAACTGGTTCTAATAGAGCAGCAACTTTGAGTACGAAAACCGTCCAGATAAACCCCGCAAGCGTAGGCGTGGAGAGAACCTACTAATATGGAGGTGTGTGAACAAAAAAACCCTGAAAAGCAAGGAAAAGCTCATCCACCACTGCAAAGATTGTCAAAGTGTAATGTGTTGAGACAAGGGGTCAAGAGCTTGAGACCACTGACATGCAAGAGTCTATTGAGGAGTCTTGAAATGAAGTCTAGTAAATGGAGTAACATGAACCGTGGAAGCCATGTGACCCAGGAGTACCACAAGATGTCTGGCAAAGATTGATGGGAAAAGATAAGTCTGATCGCAAAGCTGAATCAAATTTTGTTGTCTTTGCTAAGGGAGAAACGCTTTGAGATAAATGATGTATAGCAGACCTTCGATAAATCGCAGATTTTGAAGTTGGGATTGGGAAAAAATGATTTCGCATCCCAACTGCTGAAAGAGAATTGTGAACTGAATCACTGTGAGAACCCATTGTGAGGCTGGATCACTGATAAGCCAATCGTCCAGACAGGGAACACCTGGTGACCCTGCATCTGTAACACTGGTGCCTCTACAACCAGGCACTTGAGAAATACTCTGGAAGAAGATGCAAGGCCAAAAGGCAGGACTCTGTATTAATAATGGTGCTGCGCTATCTGAAATCTGAGTAATTTCCAGAAGGTCGGATGCCCTGGAATATGAGAAGCAGCATCTTTTCAGATCTAAAGAGCATAGCCAGTTGTGATCTAAGAAGGAATATAAAGTTATCAGAGGAAACATATGAAACTTTCCCCCCCAATGGAAATTTGTTGAGGCCCCTACGGTCTACAATTGGCTGTAGACCTCCCTTCCCTCTCGGGATGAGGAAATACTAGACGTAAAAACCCCAGTTCCTTTGCAGAGATGAAACTTTTCTTTCAGAAGAAGAGGAGATACCATCTCCTGACGAAGAGACGGCATAAAAAGAAACTCTCCTGAAGGATTATCTGGAGGTGTGGAGGGGCATAATAAAAAAACAAAAACAAACTTCTAGGTCCCTTTTTGGCCTAAGGTGCTAGGCGCCCAAAGTAGGCAGCAGCGAAATGTTCATTCTCGAGAAAAAGCATCCAAAATGTGTTTTTATTTTAGAATGGCCTACCTGTATGTTCAGGTGTTTAATCACCCAGAATGCCACTATATCTATCTTTAAGGCCTATACCCAAACAAAATTTCGCTCAAGTCCCAAATGCCCAAAACAAGACCTTTTAGGTATGGGAGAGACCAGTCCTTTGCCTAAAACCACGATTCTCTAACGGGCATCTCTCATAAGCCCCGGTTAGAGAATCATGGAACTGTTCCTCCCAACCCTGCAATGATCACAGCAGGAGGGATGCCTAATCTCTCCTGGCCGAACTGCTACAACCCTCTCCCTCCCCCCCTGGAAATTTTGCCAGCAGGGGGGAATGCCCGATCCCTTCTGCCGGACACCACCAACCTCCCCCTCCCTCTCCCCAAGTAGAGCCAGCAGGGGGATGCCCAGCCCCTCCTGCCAGACACCCCAAATCAGGCAGCGGGACCCCCCAAATCAGCCAGAAGTCCCCTCCCCTACCTTTTGTAGTTGGCCGGCCAGGTTCATGGGCTAGGAGGGTCCGGATGGGCTAGGCGGGAGGGTTTTGGCAGCCTACCTTGGTGGGGGTTTGGAGGTGTCCAGCAGGAGGGACTGGGCATACCTCCTGCCGGTTATGCTTGCAGGGGGTTCAGGGGTGTCTGGAAGAAGGGACTGTATATTCCTCCTGCCGGCAATGCTTATGGGGGAGGGGGATCCAGCAGGAGGAACTGGGCATCCCTCCTGCCGGTGATCATTGCGGGGAAGGTTGCCTGGGCTGCTGACCTGATCGCAGCTGCTGTGATTAGCTCAGCGATCCCATCCGGAACTTTCACTTGGTCTAACTCAAAACGTATAAGTTCCATCCAAGCAACCCGTTAAACTTTTTGAATATGGTTGCTGGATGACTAAGTCTAGGTCAGCACACATCCCATCCTACCCACTCCCCCCAAAACACCCCTTTTCGCTCTGGGCGCACAGAGGCAGTCAAAAGGCCTAAGGTGGTTTTTAGATACATCTAAAACCTATTTTGATTATCGGTACTTGGATGACCTGTCTTTTTGATCATCCAAGTACCGATTTAGGCAGGTTTTTAGACTTATTTCCATTTTGATTATGAACCTCATGGTGATTTATTCTCAAAAAAAAATGTTTTTTAAAGTAGTGGCCTCCCCCCCCCCTACAGCCACCACCAAACCTCCAAGCTTTTGGAATCAAAAACAAGATGGAGTAAAAGTGGTGTGGCGAATGTTCATTAAGGAACAGGTGTAGGGAAAAAGACAAAGTAAATGGATATCTTCTAGAAGATACTGTATAAACATTGATGGAACAGTGGAAGACATGTTGCAAGAAAAAAACCTGGTTGATCCTGCTTCGAGGATAACAGTGGAAGGTTCTAACATGGTGGGAATCTAACTTACAGGCTCTACACACCTGTTAGATCCCGCCATTTCATGTTGTAATTATATCGAAACAACAGGAAAGAGCCAACTTACAGGCTCTATGACCCATGATGGAATTCTGAAGCAGTCGCAACTCGTTTGATGCATGCCAAGTTGCTTGCTGAATACCATGTGGAGGAATCCAACTTTACAGACTCTACACCCATGTTAGATTCCTTCTTAGACCATGAATAAGCAAATCCAGCCCCATACATTCTAGGTAGGGGAAAGGATCAAGAGATATGATGAAATTCCTGTAGATGTTGAGAAGGAAAGTATCCATCAGAAGGCAATTTCCGAACAAGATGCTTTACATAGCAAGAGATATAGAAATTGTCATTTGATCATCTGTTCGCCAACATGGAGTTTTGGTACAAGGGACATCCAAATGTGTCCAAAGTGCGCCTTTCACACTCTATGGAGTAGATTTTTGCAAAGTCAACTCTACCACTAATGACTGATATTTATACAGTATATAGAGTCAAACTTTTTGGGAGCCCCTGTAATGGTATGGGGCGTTTCCCAGTTCTTATTAAAAGTCTCTTTGAGAAGTTCTTTAGGACGCTCAACATTAACTTAAGTCCTCCAAGTATTCAGCACTGTAGGCAAAATCTGCTTCTAGCTCGAGTGGTAGCTCTTTCCCCCAACTGCTTAATAAATATACTAAAAGAAAGTCTTTCAGTAGAAGATGTAGCCATTGGTGGATACTTGTGTGGAGACTTTTCCAAAGGAATTCCTTAATCCTCTGCTGTAGACTCAGAGAAGTCCTCAATTGAATCAGACTGGAAGTCATAGGGATATGAAAGCCTTGGCGAAGAAATGCGTTGAAGATCGATGCTTACTTTGAATCCGGTGCCAGTCTAATGACTAGGAAGAGGTATGATGTGAAGCTGTTTTTCTCTTTGAAGAATGTGAGAGAGTGATGTTTTCTCTACAAAACATGTGAGGAGGAAGGATGCTCATTGGACTGTCGATGAAGAACTGGACCGATGGTGAAAAGATCAATACCTAGACAAGGAATGTCGATGTTGCTCCGAAGAACCAGCTGTGGTACTCTAAGACCTGATAGCCATGTACTTTCACTGGGACGGTACCGAGGGAGTCGATACTGGGGTAAGCAGTTTACATGCATCACCCAAATCCCTTCAGAACAGTGCATCAAGCCGTACCCAGAAGGAAAGCGCAGGTACCTCTGGCTTATCTGTCAGTACCATTGGTGCCACAGCTTGCCCCGAAAAGGGTGACCATAACAAGGATGCACATCTCAAGGTTGAGGCAAGCCGGAATGTGGTCATCGCTGCTTGGTCGGCATCATGAGACTTGATGCAAAAGTGACATGCGATGTCGGTTGGGAAGCTGACAGTCTCTGAGCTGGCTTACCAGACGAAGCAATGTCTCCCGGTACTGGTGTCAATGTCTTTGACGACAAAGATTGCGAGGTCTGATCGATGCCCATGCCCAGTCCCGAACAATCTTTCCTGTTGAAGTTTCCGGATAGTTATTAACCTTTCTGTCGGATAGAACACCGGGCACAAGTTCCCCCCAGTGTTCTGGGCTAATGGACTGGAAGCACCAACTTTTTTTTTTTTTTTAGTTCAATCATTTTTATTGAGTATTTTGAAAAATACAGGGAGCATTTCAAATACATAAAAACAAAATAAAGCTTTGTGTATAAAGAATCTGCAAATATATATTTAACTGTAGAGGACCATAGCAGTAAGAAAAGCTCCAAGTATTGGAACTGCTTGTGAAGACTATATGAGAAAAAGATGAGGGAGAACAGAAATAGAAATTAAAAGAGAAAGGAAAGAAAGAAGAAAAGGAAGGGAAGACAGGAGTGTCTACGAAGCAGAGCGTACATAGGAATCCAGGAATGACCAGGGTGATTTTTTGCTCTTCAAATTCATGGAGGTTCGGAGTGTAATTTTATTCTCATATGCATAGGATTCAAATCTATGATACATACACAGAGAGTTCCACCAAAAAGTATAGTCTAGTAACGAAGATGATTTCCAATTTTTCAGAATGTGCATGAGAGCAGTCACAAACATGGTATTGATGAGCTTAGGAGGACAGTTTGATTGTGCGAAACAGGGATGTTGAGGGCGAAGGATTATAATGTCCATAAAGATCTCTTCCGAGCAGTTAGTGATAGATTGTATGATGTTCCAAATTTGAGTCCAAAAGGAGCGGACCAAAGTACAATGAAAAAACATATGATCAAGAGTTCCCTCCTCTTTCAAACAGTTCCAGCAAACAGAGTCTTGCTTTAAGTTGGCTTTCCACATGCGAAATGGGGTCCATACTGCATTCCACATAATAAAGAACCCACCAACACGGGTTCACCCAGGGTAGATCATGCCAATCTAATCTGATTAGCTTTTTTGACTGGGTTACTAGACAACTGGATGCCGGAGAATCACTGGATGTGGTATATTTGGATTTCAGTAAAGCATTTGATAGCGTCCCACACAGAAGGCTATTGAACAAGTTGAAAACAATGGGGTTGGGAGACACTCTAACTACATGGGTTGGGGATTGGCTGAGCGGTAGACTTCAAAGGGTGGTGGTGAACGGTACCCCATCCAAGGCGTCGGACGTGATCAGTGGGGTGCCACAGGGCTCAGTCCTGGGCCTGATTCTATTCAATTTATTCATAAGAGATATGACACAAGGATTTAAACGAAGGGTTGCACTGTTCACTGACGACGCCAAACTTTGCAACATAGTAGGCAAAAGCGTACTACCTGACAATATGACACATGATCTACTGCTGCTGGAAAGATGGTCAACTACTTGGCAGCTAGGCTTCAATGCTAAAAAATGCAAGATAATGCACCTGGGCAAGAGTAATCCGCGTAGAACTTATGTACTGAATGGACAAACATTGGTTAAGACCACTGCAGAACGCGATCTAGGGGTGATTATTAGTGAGGATATGAAGGCTGCCAATCAAGTAGAGAAGGCTTCCTCCAGGGCAAGACAGATGATGGGCTGCATCCGCAGAGGTTTTGTCAGCAGGAGACCTGAAGTAATGATGCCGTTATACAGATCCATGGTGAGGCCTCACTTGGAGTACTGTGTTCAGTTCTGGAGACCGCACTACCGTAAGGACATACTGAGGATCGAGTCGGTTCAACGAATGGCGACAATGATGGTCTTGGGACTCAAGGATCTCACGTATGAAGAAAGACTAAAAAAGTTGCGGCTGTACTCACTTGAGGAAAGAAGAGAACGGGGAGACATGATTGAAACGTATAAGTACATCACGGGACGTAGCGAGTCGGAAGATGATCTCTTCTGTCTCATGGGACCCTCAACCACCAGAGGGCATCCGCTGAAAATCAGGGGAGGGAAATTTCGTAGCGACTCCAGAAAGTACTTCTTCACCGAGAGAGTGGTGGATCATTGGAATGGACTCCCATTGCAGGTGATTGAGGCCAGCAGCGTGACGGATTTTAAGAAGAAATGGGATATTCATGTGGGATCTCTAGGAGAGTGAACGCTGGAGGGCGGATAATTGGAATGGGCAGACTTGATGGGCTATAGCCCTTTTCTGCCGTCATTTTCTATGTTTCTATGTTCTATGTTTCTATGATTGTGAAACTCTAGAAGATAAAAGCGGGCAGTTTGTTGAAGACCAAAAGAGTTCCCAATCAATGTCAGAAAGCGGAGTGGTGAGTATAATATCCCAGTGTTTCATAGATTGAGGTGAAAAAGTGAAGGAATGATCTCTCAAAATATTATAGAAAAAAGATATAGCCTTGCCTTTTAATAGAGTCAATAAAGACCAATGGCGGATAGTATTTTTGGAAGTCATGAAGTCAAAACGTATATGCACAGAAGACAGCACTCCAATGAGTGAGAGCCACTGTGAATAAACAGAAGAAGGCAGCAGGTATGTGGAGCAAAGTATATCAAAAGGAACTGACGCAGTAAGAGTAGACAATTGATGGGCAAACCATATACCTGCCCGCTGCCACCGTTTCCATGAGAGGGATTTGCCATGGTTTTTGATTTTGGGATTATTCCAAAGAGACATGAGTGGGCTAACATTAACTGAGATCTCAGCTAATGTATCTAAAAGATGCTGCGTTGAACCCAACAAAAAGTACCTTCTCAAATGTCTGGGTACTGACACCGTTAGTAAGCAGGAGATGTGTAAAGGCGTGCATAAAAAGCATTCCATTTCAAACCAAGCAGGAGGATCTTGGGGATAGGAGTCAGTAACCCAGTAAGCTCCATATTTAGCTAGTGAAGCAATATAATAATGATAGAAATCCGGGAAGTTAAGACCACCGTTAATCTTAGAGGCTTTCAGCTTGGCGAGAGCAATTCGAGGTTTTTTCTTGTTCCAAATGAATTCAGATAGCTTCCTATTTAGCCAATGAAAAAATGACTTCTGGCATAGAAGAGGAAGCATAGAGAGAGTGTAATTAATTTGAGGTGCTAGGGTCATTTTGATGGATGCTATTCTACCCCACCAAGACAAAAAAAGTGGAGACCATCGAGATGTAGTATTTAGAACTAGATTTTTGACTTTAGATATATTAAGATCTTGAGCAAGAATCGGATCCTTATGTATTAAAATCCCCAAGTATTTCACAGCTTCATGTGACCATGAGAAGGGAAAATGAGCCAGATCTGATTGAAGAATGTTATCATTCAGAGGGAAGATCTCTGATTTCTCCCAATTGACAAGAGTATCCGGAAAAGGAGGGAATATTGTTTGACAATATGTATAAGATGAGGAAGAGAGGATAGAGGGTTCCTAAGAAAAATTAAAACATCATCAGCATAGGCTGCTAATTTGAAGTCTCGATCAGAGGAGGGAATACCGTTAATTAAGGGGCTTTGTCTAATAGCAGAAAGAAGAGGCTCCAACACTAAATTAAATAGCAATGGTGAGAGAGGACAGCCCTGTCGAGTGCCTCTTTGAAGGGAAAATTTATTGGATAAAGAGTTGTTAATCAGAATACGAGCTGTGGGTTGGTGATATAACGCTTCTATCCAATTCGTGAAGAATGAGCCAAAATTATACCATTTCAGGACACGGAAAAGAAAAGGCCACTCCACCCGGTCAAAGGCTTTTTCAGCATCAATAGCTAGGCCTATTATAGGGTCTGACATTGTTTTAGCGTGAGCGTTAATATGGTGAAAGAGGCGCAGGTTATCTCCTATATATCTTTGTTTAATGAACCCTGTTTGATCTTTATGTATAAGAGATGGAATCACTTTGGTAAGTCTTAATGCAAGTAATTTTGCCATTATCTTGTAATCTAAATTAAGGAGAGAGATAGGGCGGAAGTTTTTAACCAAGGTGGCGTCTCTGTCAGGTTTAGGAATTACTACAATGGTGGCTTCAGTGAAATTGAATTGTTTGTCCGGAGTGGAATGGAGGAAATCATAATATGTAAGGAGATGAGGGGCTAAGATGGTGCGAAATTGTTTAAAGAATTCGTTAGTAAAGCCGTCCGGGCCGGGGGCTTTCCCAGCAGGTAGGGAAGATATGGCAGCTTCTATTTCTGATATAGTTATCGGGGAATCTAGTTCCAATTTAACAGAATCCGATATGGTCGGATGAGTTAAGGAGGAAAGAAAGGAGTCTATATCTGATTCAGGAGCAGCAAATTCGGATTGGTATAATGAAGCATAAAAATTTTCGAATTGAGAGGAGATTAAAGATCTGGTTTTGACTAATTGACCTGATGGATCTTGAATAGCCGTGATATGTAGTCTTTTGGATTTAATTTTAAGGTATCTGGCCAAAGGGCGACCCATAAGATTATCTCCCATATAATGACCAGAATTGGAGATGAAGATATCACGCCTGGCTGTACATGAAACTAAAGTATTATATTCATATTTAAGTTTTTGGATACGTTGGAGAGTAGCTGGGTCATGTAGGTGATTAGACATATGTTGTAATTCTAATGTTTTAATAGAATTTTCAAAGTCTTTTTCCTTTATCATGGACTGTTTCTTTTTCCAAGAGGCAAATTTTCTAACGTTCTTAAAGTGGCGATGCACTTTTAATTCTGTTCGTACCAGGGCTCCGTGGATGACGTCATCCACATGTGAGAATATGCTACCTGCTTGTCCTGGGATGATGATGTTTATTTTTATACTTTAATAAAAATAAGTTCAGTATAAAACTATTCAAGGCTTGTGTGGGTGGGATCAGATGGTTTGCTGGTGACGGGGTGGGGACCGAGCTCGCGGGGACAGTGCCCGAGCTTACAAGGACAGGGTGGAGACGGGGGAAAAATGTTTTCCTCTTGTCATTCTCTAATGGTATAGAAGCTTTCAATAAACCATAAAAAAATATGGAAGTCCGAAATGACCTTGAGTAGACAAGAAGGTACTGTATATAAAAAAATGTCCGCTTCGGTGAAGCAGAGAAATCGCTCTCTGCACAAAAGAGCTTGAATCTCCGAAATTCTTCTCGCCAAGATAACTACCAGAAAATTTTTCTTTAAGAATGAGATCCGAAAGGAATGCTTGCACCAGTGGCTCATAAGGAGCTTCACATAGAATGCAGAACCAAATTAAGGTTCTATGCTGGAAAAAGCTGCCGCACTGGCAGTCTCAGATTGAAGCCCATTTCAAAAATCTACCAATATCTGGATGAGGCCAAAAAGCACAGTTACTTACCGTAACAGGTGTTATCCAGGGACAGCAGGCAGATATTCTTGACTGATGGGTGACGGCACCGACGGAGCCCCGGTACGGACAATTTTAGAGTGATTGCACTCTAAGAACTTGGAAAGTTCTAGCAGGCCACACCGCGCACGAGCGAGTGCCTTCCCGCCCGACAGAGGCGCGCGGTCCCCAGTTAGAATAAGCCAGCTAAGAAGCCAACCCGGGGAGGTGGGTGGGACGCAAGAATATCTGCCTGCTGTCCCTGGATAACATCTGTTACGGTAAGTAACTGTGCTTTATCCCAGGACAAGCAGGCAGCATATTCTTGACTGATGGGTGACCTCCAAGCTAACAAAAAGAGGGATGGAGGGCAGGTTGGCCATTAGGAAAACAAATTTTGCAAAACAGATTGGCCGAAGTGTCCATCCCGTCTGGAGAATGCATCCAGACAATAGTGAGATGTAAAAGTGTGAACTGAGGACCATGTAGCAGCCTTGCAGATTTCCTCAATAGGCGTGGAACGGAGGAAAGCCACAGATGCTGCCATAGCTCTAACTCTATGGGCCGTGACAGAACCTTCCAGTGTCAGTCCGGACTGAGCATAACAAAAAGAAATGCACGCTGCAAGCCAATTTACAACATACGTTTAGTAACAGGACGTCCTAATTTATTCGGATCAAAGGATGAAAGAGTTGGGGAGATGATCTGTGGGGCTTAGTACACTCTAAATAGTAAGCTAGAGCCCGCTTACAGTCCAAAGTATGCAGAGCCTGTTCTCCAGAATGCGAGTGAGATTTCGGAAAGAAGACAGGCAGAACAATAGATTGGTTGAGATGGAATTCAGAGACAACCTTAGGGAGAAACTTTGGATGTGTACGCAGAACCTGTTGTGGCTCGTGGCTCGTGGCTAGCGCTGTTTATGGGACGATATTGAAATGGATGTCAGAAGCATGATAGTGCAGTATTTTTGTAGCGCCAGTTTTTCGTATGATTCTGGGTAATTCTAGTTAGACAAACATCTGTGTTAGTTAAGGACCGCGCCCAAATAGAAGCGTACGGAAAAACAGGTGAATAAAAATTTAAATATAATGTAGCTAAGGCCAGAAGAAAAAACACACTAAAGATTAATATAAGGAAAAGAATGGTGTTTTCTTGTGTACTTTGCTGTTGAGCTAAATCATGGTGGAAATCATGATTACATGAGACATGGAGTCCAGTTTAGGTTCTTTATGTGTACCATCTTGTGCCAGTGAATAGTTTCTGTTCTTTGTTCAGCTTCCCGCCTTTAGCCTCGTGGTTCTAAATGATAACAGATGTGCTTAGGCCAGTTAGGAAAAGCATATTAGACTCCATATTCCAAACTGAGATATAAAATGTATGAAGTATGAATGGCCAAGATATGAATGAAATTATGAATGTTTGGGGCCCATGAATGTGATATGTGGTGATATAAATGGTTTATAAGAAGAAACACTAAGGAAAAATCTTGAGCACAACATCTGGAAGTAATTAGAGTCAGTCTCAAGAATAGGAAGAAGGGGGGCATTGGAAGCCCACGCTTCAGGAAGAGGAGAGGGGGATTTACCCTCCCTTCCTCCAGAGTAGGCTTTCTGTGTAAGGCCATGCAATTTGAATCTGTCAGCTTAGAAAGAGTTTTTTCCTTTACGGCTGAGAATTTCTCAGCACCATGTTAATAATTATAGATTCTCTTGAATGTTATAATGTTAATTCAAAAATCAAAAGTAATTTTCTGAAAACTTTGTATAACTTTTAAACATGGAGGAATGTTTCTTTGTCTAAACTTTAAGACCACCCATAGAAATGTTATTGGTCGTCAAACTTGATGATGTCACTAAACCAAAAGTTATATAATAGAATGTAATGAGATAGAAAGACGAGACCATTGTGAGAAGGCCAGCCTTTGGCCACGATGATGATCTCCCATGAGCGCAACGTAAGCAATTATGCTGTTCTTTTGATCTAATAATGGGAAAATAGAACCGATAATTCAATAAATCCTGGTTATAATTTTAAAACCTTGCGCTGGTGTCATTTTGCATGTAGAATTAATTTCAAACCTGAAGCTTTCACAAATGGCGTCAATGCCCCATGCTCAAACCACCTTGTCATGATGGAAGACTGTAAAATGTGGATCCGCAACTAGTGCATGTAGCTCACTGACCCTCCTGGCAGAGGTAAGAGCAATAAGGAAAAGTACCTTCCAAGTGAGAAACTTGAAAGAAGCGGTAGCCAAAGGTTCAAATGGAGGCTTCATTAAGGCGGAAAGAACTATATTGAGATCCCAGATAACAGGAGGGGCTTTAAGAGGTGGTTTCACATTGAAAAGACCCCGCATGAATCTGGACACCAAGGGATGAGCTGAGAGGAGTTTTCCATGGACTGGCTCATGAAAAGCAGCAATAGCACTGAGGTGGACTCTGATGGAAGTAGACTTGAGGCCAGAGTCAGACAAAGAAAGAAGATAATCCAACAACATCTCCACTGCAAGGGAAGTGGGATCAAAATGATGAAGAAGACACCAGGAAGAAAATTGAGTCCACTTCTGAAGGTAACATTGCAGAGTGGTCGGTTTCCTGGATGCGTCCAGAATGGAGCGAACGGGCTGAGACAAAAGAGTATCAGTCGAAGTCAGCCCGAGAGATACCAAGCTGTCAGGTGCAGAGACTGGAGGTTGGGATGCAGAAGAGTCTCCTGATGTTGTGTAAGCATAGAAGGAAACAGTGGAAGAAGAAAGGGTTCCCTGGAACTGAGTTGAAGTAGAAAGGAAAACCAATGTTGCCTGGGCCACCGTGGAGGAATCAGAATCATGGTGGCTCGTTCCCTCTTGAGCTTGAACAAGGTTCTTAACATGAGAGGCAGAGGAGGGAAAGCATACAGGAACAGATTGGACCAATCGAGGAGAAATGCATCCGCTGCCAGACGGTGAGGAGAGTAGAGTCTGGAGCAGAATAGGGGCAGCTGGTGATTGTGAGGAGCTGCAAAGAGGTCTATCTGAGGAGTGCCCCACTGAGCGAAGATGGACTGTAGAGTTAAAGGATCGAGTGTCCACTCGTGAGGCTGGAGAATTCTGCTGAGCTTGTCTGCCAAGGAATTCTGTTCTCCCTGAATGTAGATAGCTTTCAGGAATAAATGGTGATCTGTGGCCCAAGCCCAAATCCTCTGGGCTTCTTGGCACAAGAGGCGAGAGCCTGTCCCACCCTGCTTGTTGATGTAGTACATCGCAACTTGATTGTCTGTGCACAGCAGGAGGACTTGAGGAAAGAGAAGATGCTGGAAGGCTTTGAGGGCATAAAACATTGCTCTGAGTTCCAGGAAATTGATGTGATGCTTCATTTCCTGAGCTGTCCAAAGTCCTTGAGTTTGGAACTCGTTCAAATGAGCTCCCCAGGCATAAGGGGAGGCGTCGGTGGTGATGACAAGTTGATGAGGAGGTAGATGGAACAGAAGACCTCTGTAGAGATTTGAGGATATCAACCACCATTGTAGAGACTGACGAAGAGATGATGTTACAGATATGTGACGTGAGCAAGGATCTATCGCTTAGGACCACTGGGTAGCTAGGGTCCATTGAGGAGTGCGCAGGTGAAGACGTGCAAGTGGTGTGACATGAACTGTGGAGGCCATGTGACCCAAGAGTATCATCATTTGCTTGGCAGAGATGGAGCGTTGTGGAAGCACCTGCTGACATAGAGATTGAAGCGTTTGAAGACGGTTGGACGGCAGAAACGCTCTCATGAGGACTGTGTCCAAGATTGCTCCAATGAATTGAAGTCTCTGAGTGGGGATGAGATGAGATTTGGGTAGATTGATCTCGAACCCCAGCAAACGTAGAAATAGAATGGTCTGGTTGGTGGCCTGGAGTACTGTCTGAGATGAATTGGCCTTTATCAACCAATCGTCCAGGTAAGGAAACACCTGAAGGTGGTGGGAACGTAGAAAAGCAGCCACCACAATCAGACATTTGGTAAACACTCTTGGAGAAGAGGCAAGACCGAAGGGTAGCACCTTGTACTGGTAATGACAACGATTGATCATGAAGCGTAGGTACTGTCTGGAGGCCAGATTGATCGGTAAGTGAGTGTATGCTTCTTTGAGATCGAGGGAACATAGCCAGTCGCCTTGATTGAGAAGAGGGTAAAGAGTGGCTAAAGAGAGCATTCTGAATTTCTCTTTGACCAAGCATTTGTTGAGATCGCGAAGATCTAGGATGGGTCTGAGATCTCCTGTTTTTTTGGGAACTAGAAAATAACAGGAGTAGAATCCCTGCCCCTTTTGATCTAGAGGAACTTCCTCTATGGCGTTCAGAAGGAGGAGGGATTGAACTTCCTGAAGAAGGAGTGAAACCTGAGTAGTGTTCAAAGCAGACTCTCTTGGTAGACTTTGGGCAGGAAGTGTCTGAAAGTTGAGAGAGTAGCCATGGTGAGTGGACTTTTGTGAAGGGGGAGGCTTCACCTGTTGTTGCTGCTGTGCTGGTCTAGCAGCTTGCCTCTGTTGTTGCCTCTGACGCCTGGGTTGCTGCGGGGCCTATGGTAAAGGACGAGCCACAAATCTACGCTGGTAGGCCGACTGTTGGCGAAAAGGCCTGGTAGGTGGGGTTTTCTTTTTCGTTTTAAGGAGAGTGTCCCACCGAGTCTCATGAGCTGAGAGCTTTTGGGTAGTGGAGTCCATGGATTCTCCAAACAGCTCATCCCCCAAGCAAGGTGCATTGGCCAGGCGATCTTGGTGATTGACATTGAGTTCTGAAACTCTAAGCCAGGCCAGTCGCCGCATGGCAACTGACAGAGCCGTGGCCCTAGAGGTCAGCTCAAAGGTATCATAGATTGATCTGACCATGAACTGACGAAGTTGTAAGAGCGATGAAGAAGTTTGGCGAAAGGCAGATTTTTTATGGTCAGGGAGGTATTTCTCAAAAGTTGACAAAGTTTGAATGAGATGCTTAAGGTAGAACGAAAAATGGAAAGCATAGTTCCCAGATCTATTAGCTAGCATCGCATTCTGATACAACCGCTTGCCAAACTTATCCATGGCCTTACATTCTCTGCCAGGAGGGACAGAGGCGTACACACTAGCCCCCGTGGATTTCTTTAAAGTAGATTCTACCAGTAAAGACTCATGGGGGAGTTGCGGTTTGTCAAAGCCCAGAATAGGTATGACCTTATATAAGGAGTCCAGTTTGCGAGAAGCTCCTGGAATGGTCAAAGGTGTCTCTAGATTTTTATAGAAAGTCTCTCGCAAAATATCATGGAGAGGCAATTTTAAGAATTCCCTTGGAGGCTGGTCAAAGTCCAGTGCATCGAGAAATGCCTTGGATTTTTTGGATTCAGCCTCCAAGGGAATAGAGAGAGAGTCGCACATCTCTTTCAGAAAAGAGGTGAAAGAAGTTGCATCAGGTTTGGAGGATGGATCTAAACCAGAAGGATCCTCGTCCCCTGACGAACACTCTCCCTCAGAGAGGAAAGGCTCCTCTGAATCACCCCACAGATCAGGGTCCCTCACTTGAAAGCTACGGTCCCGTGACTCCGGTGTGGAGGGTTCTAGGTGTCGAGTTTTGTGAGTCGACTTACCAGACCTCTGAGAAACGGTACCGGGAGATGTTATCGGGCGTGCCGGTGCCAAAGTTTGCACCGCCTGGTGTAAAGACCTCGGTTCCGGAGCTAAAACTGGCATGGATACCGAGGAAGCTGTTTGTACCGGTACCGACAAAGTGGATGCCGATAAAAGAGGCTGTTCCACTGCCGGTACCGGTAGCTCAGACCGGACCGGGACTGGAAGGCTCGGTGTCAGCAGAGCAGGCAGGAGCTGCTGCAATTGCTCTTTGAGCTGTACTTGCAGGACGGCGGCAATTCACTCGTCCAGCGAAGGCACCGGTACCGCTTTTTTCTTCTGCGGTACCTTTGGTGCCGCTCTACACTCCGAAGAGGAACCCGAGGTCGAAGGGCTAACCTCAATCGGAGCGGAGCGCTTCCGCGGGTGCCTCGAGGTCGGCAGGATTGGGCTCGCTGCCACTGAGACCGGAGGACGCTCCAGCGGGGAAGGCTTCTTAGCCGGCTTACCTGAGGGATGCGACGCCGGCACGGTGTTGCGCGGCGTCGATGAGGTAGGTGCTGACTGCGTCGGGGCCGAAGTCGGGACCGGTGCCGCCGAATCCGACATCTCGGTACCAAATAAAAGTTGCTGTTGGATCTGGCGGTTTTTTAATGTTCTCTTTTTTAGAGTGGCACAGCGGGTGCAGGTGGACGCCCGATGGTCAGGACCCAGGCACTGTAAGCACCAGTTGTGCGGGTCAGTGAGGGAAATGGGCCTTGCGCACCGCTGGCACTTCTTAAAACCAGGTTGGGGGGGGCATGAACGTGAAAATGGCTTCTGCCAAATCGAAGGCCGAGGCCTCGATGGTGGCAGCAGGCCCCACCGGGCCCGGCGAACCCGAAAAAGAGAGGAAAAAAAAAAAGAAAATTCTTTTTTTTTTTTTAATAAAAAAAGAAAAGAAAAAAGGGAAATACAAATTCCGAAAAGGTTTACGCGAGCGGGAAGACGAATGAGAAAAAAGTTTTCAACAGCCGTTGAAAGTGCGTCTTCTTAGCTCCGCGGAAACTAAGAAACTGGGAACCGCGCGCCTCTGTCAGGGGGAAGGCACTCGCGCGTGCGCGGTGCGGCCTGCTAGAACTTTCCAAGTTCTTAGAGTGCAATCACTCTAAAATTGTCCGTACCGGGGCTCCGTCGGTGCCGTCACCCATCAGTCAAGAATATGCTGCCTGCTTGTCCTGGGATAAATATATTATCCACTTGGCTACTGAAAGAGGACAGGCCAGCCACCTGCACCTTACGAGATCCAACCAACAGGCACTTTTCCAGGCAATTCTGAAGAAACGCTATGACTTCTGCAAGAGGAGCCCAAGACAGATCCAATCTCTCCTTAGCACACCAATCCTAGAAGAACTTCCAAGCTTTCACCATAAGCAGAAATTGTAGCCAGCATCATGGACCTCAAGAGAGTAGCAATCACCATTGCTAAATAACCCTTGTGTGCTAGATGTGTGCACTCAAAAGCCATGCCTTAAGCCCAAAGCTTTCTGGTTTCAAGGTCACAGACCCTTGGGATTGTAGCCCTGTATGTACTGACAGCTTGAGAAATTGATCCCTCTGTATGCGTATCAAATCTGCAGACCACAGGTGTCTTGGCCAATTCAGAACTACCAAAATCACCAGACTCGAATGGTTGGCAATTCTCATTATCCTGCTGATCATAGGTGATGGTGGGAAGACATACAGCAGATCCATTTGAGGCCACGGCTGAACTAGTACATTTGTCCCTGTGCTTTCTGGCTCGTATCATGTCAAAGGCTTTCCTGGACAGCGACCACTCTCCTAAAGTCTAAGGTCTGTCTGCTGAGAAAGTCTGCCTGTATATTCTCCTCTCCTGCACCGCGGAGAAACAGCTTTTGGGAGATGCCCCTGAGGTTGTCCCTGACAAAAGACACGAAACGGGGCTCTGTACGGCAATCAGATGGCACCCCGCATGAAAAAACAAACAGCAGTTTGCAGATAAGTTCCTGTTTTTCAGCCATTTTACTAAGGGTTTAAAATTCCCCAGGCTTTATACTTCTCAGGAGCTTTTCACCAATGTCATTTAAAAGCGTTGTTGAATTGTTGATTTATTTATTTGAATCCTATTTAAATTTAATTCTCCACATTATATATACACCAGAGCTTTGGGCAATCGACAATAATTTTTGCATTAATTTATAGCTTAAAGAGAAAAAGTGAAAAAGTAAAAAAGCAGTTTTAAAAAAGTTTTGCACTACGAATTATAGATTTTTAGACTAGCCCACAGAGTTTTTAAATGATGTGAGTAGGTAATGTCTGCCAAGCATGTTTGTGCATTTGGCGGTGTTAAACCCTCGTGAACTCGGACAAAACCTCTCACACGAGTTCCCACTTACTGATGTAACACTCTGTTTGTAACATCCAAACAAATATTTGGCATAAGGGGTTCAGTTAGCCCGAAACCCTTCAGGTGTCTGGAGAATAGAGAGCTGGTCTGATTTTTGGAGTTTCAAGTTATTTTGACCCCTCTCACTTAGAGTAAGGCTCTTACATCACCATCATTGTTCCCATTACCTCACTCACTCTAGAAACGGAAAAACTCATCGCATCTATCCTCACCAAGTTAGAACTGTGGACCTCAAAACTCAAATTAAAATTGAACTCTGAAAAAACCAAAATCTTCCTAGCGAGTCCCAACCATAAATTAACAAACACTTCCCTCAGACTGAATGGGCTAGATTACCCTATCCTACCCACCATAAAAATCCTTGGAGTCATCCTGGACCGCACTCTAACCTTCGATGACCATACCAGTGCCCAGGTGAAAAAATGTTTCTGTACCCTCTGGAAACTGCGCACCATCAAACGTTACTTCGACCACCAAGCCTTTCGTCTACTCGTTCAATCTCTGGTATTAAGCATATTAGACTACTGCAACATTATTTACCTGGGATCCTATAAAAATACCATCAAACGTCTTAGAACAGTCCAAAATGCGGCCATCCGCCTCATCTATGATCTCAAAAAATACGACCATGTTAGCCCCTACTACACCAAACTCCATTGGCTTCCAGTAGAGGCAAGGATCATCTTTAAGTTCGCCTGCCTCTGTTTCAAAACTCTAACAGGACCTTCCCCAATCTACTTGTCTGAGCACCTTGAAATAGCAGGCCCCTCTCGCACACGAAACGCCCACCTATTCACCTTTCCCTCCCTAAAAGGCTGCCTCTACAAGAGATTCATTGATAGAACCCTAGCATTCCAAGCGGGCAAATGGAACAATTGCCTTACCGCCCTCATTTCCAACTCCCCGCCCTACCACCTGTTCAGGAAGTCACTAAAAACCTACCTCTTCGACAAATTCCGCTAACGCTGCCTTCCCCCCTTCCCTGCACCCTCCTGACCTCGATATGCCTCCATGCCCTCTGACTACGCCCCCCTCCCAAGCCACTATGGCCTCTCTTACTCAATCTCTGTTTTATCTAATTGCCCTGCCTTATCATTGCCTCACATTTAACATCACCGTAAATGTATCACCGCTATAACATGTAACATCGCTGTATACGCACAGCCTCCTCTTTAGTATATGCCTTTTTATTACTGCTATTTATGTAACATCTCTGTAAATGTAACAACACTATAATATGTATCATCGCTGTAAATGTACAGTCTCTTCTATTGTTAACCGCATTGAACTTCCATGGTATTGCGGTATACAAGAATAAAGTTATTATTATTATTATTTCTTGTATTCTCCTCTCCTGCCACATGCACCTCTGACAGCGTTTGCAGATGAGTCTCAGCCCAACGAAACAACAAAGAGGTTTCCCTCTGCAGTGTAGTACTCTTGGTACTACATTGCTGTGGCATTGTCTGAGAAGACTCTCTGACTTCTCTCCCTTCTAGAGTCAGAGTTGTTTACTGTAAATCACTCTAAGTTCCTAACCTGTTGACTGACCACTTCTGCTGGGAAGTCAACCACCGACTTTAAACCTGATGGGCGTTGCAATGCCTCCCCCCCCCCACCTGTTAATATCACCCACGAGGGAATACATAGCAGCATTCCCTTTGACAAGGACTCCAGCCTTACAGCATAAGAATAGCCTTACTGGGTCAGACCAGTAGCCTTACTGGGTCAGACATCTAGCCCAGACATGGGCAACTCCGGTCCTCGAGGGCCAGAATCCAATCGGGTTTTCAGGATTTTGCCAATGAATATGTATTGAAAGCAGTGCATGCAAATAGATCTCATGCATATTCATTGGGGAAATCCTGAAAACCCAATTGGATTCCGGCCCTCGAGGACCGGAGTTGCCCATGTCTGTTCTAGCCCAATAGCCCATCCTCACGGTGGCCAATCCAGGTCACTAGTACCTGGCAAAAATCCAAAAAGTAGCAACATTCCATGCTACCTTACTCATCACTCCAGTGACGCAGCAGAGGGAAGGTCTCGGCGGGGCAGGCCAGGATCAGCTTGTTCAGAGTACTGTGTTGCTGCTGCTGATTTAAGAGGTCTGGAGGTGTCAGAGATCACTGAAATCGGTGAGTCAAATTTTTTAGAAAACCAATCGATTCACTCGGCAAATTGGGCAACACTACTGAGAAGGCAGGTAAATTTATCGCCGAAACCCACTACTCTACCCCGGTGGAACGTCAAATTTTGCTGTATGATAGAGATTTGGGATGGCGATCCACCACTCAGCAGAGTGGGGGATCGCCATCCCAAATTTCTATCATACAGCAAAATTCGACGTTCCACCGGGGTAGAGTCTCAGACTGCTGGACATGAATCCACCACTGGAAATCTGGCTGCCAGACAGGAGGATTCTGACCAAGAACTTCGAACCCAGAAAATCGATGCAGCGCATTGGGGGGGAGGGGGGGAGTCAATTTGTAGCTGGCTTCCTGATACCCATAGAGTTGTTACACAAGGACCCCACAGCCTGTGCTCAAGTCTCTGACAAATCAGCAGGCAAGCAAGCTTCCAAGAGAATGGACTCTGAACTTTTGATGGATCACAAAGCAGACTGGCTCCACAAGTCTCCAAGAGATTGGTCTGCAAGCAGCAACCTGCCCTTGTGGGTCTGTATCCTTTCCCCGGCAGAGTAAGTCCAAGAAGGGGACCTCCGCGCACCAAAGCCACACAGGAAAAAAGAACCGATGAACAAAAAGAACTGAAAATAATAAAAAGAAAGATCAGAACACACCTTCTCAGTTCGCTTGCAGAAGGAAAAACTGAAGAGGGAACTATTTTCCACTGCTGAAGGGGAGAAGTTGAAAGATATGAGTGACACCCTTCTGCAAAGTTTGCAACAAGATGATAACAGCTTCAGTACTTCCTATATCTTTGCAACAGAATATTGATTGATTTACTCCAGTACTAAGAACATATGAATAGCCTTACTGGGTCAGACCAATGGTCCATCAAGCCCAGTAGCCCGTTCTCACAAAGGCCAACCCAGGTCAATAGTACCTGGTCTAAACCCAAAGAGTAGCAAGATTCCATGCTACTGATCCAGGGCAAGCAGTGCCTTCCCCCATGTCTTTCTCAAGTACACACTATGGACTTTTCTTAAAACCACCTACTACTAGTTAAAACTGTATTCAAGTAGGTGGACTGGTGAGTGGGATTAGACAGCAAGTAATTAAGTCTAATAGAAATACTCTATGCCAGGGGTCTCAAAGTCCCTCCTCGAGGGCCGCAATCCAGTCGGGTTTTCAGGATTTCCCCAATGAATCTGCATGAGATCTATTTGCATGCACTGCTTTCAATGCATATTCATTGGGGAAATCCTGAAAACCCAACTGGATTGCGGCCCTCAAGGAGGGACTTTGAGATCCTTGCTCTATGCAGATTGAAGTGCCAGCTGTAAGCTTTGGCTGGAGCAGCAAGTCTGTAGTGATTACAAACTAACTGCTTCTACCATCTAGCACCTACATGAGAACGGGATAAAAGAGCTGGTATTGGTTTGCGTATGGAAATTTTTATGTTTATCTAGCAAAACTGATACAAAAGGAGAAAATCTCAATTTGGTAGACAGGATACATGTTTTTTTTTGGTAGCACCACAGAGGTCTGCTGCAACTTCCTCTATTACTGAAATATGAGATCTGGCTAGAAACTAAGAAGAAGGTGCTGAAGTTCATCACAAATACTGTACAATGCAAACACTGCATTTCTTCTTATCAGTGGGTAAAAAAGGAGAGATGCTGCAGTAGCATTATAAAACCAATTGCAAAAATTGAAACTAAAAATAAAAAGCTCTTTCAAAGGCAACATATTCTTCTCTGAAACTGTTCCAACAGACTAGCTCTAAAAGGTGTTATGTTTCTGTCCAAGCTACGAGGATAGCCAACCCCATCCAAGAATAACTTTCTTCTCTAGATGACATGCTGCCTGAATAAAACTGTACCTTACCAATACAAAGCATCACTTTAAAACTGACTTACCAGTTTCTCGATCAGTGTCTTTGGATCCTTTCTTTAGCTGAAACTCAGGACCATTGATCTAGGAAGGTAAAAAGTTTAAAAGAGTGTGGAGAGAAATATAATAGCAGTCAATCTCTCCCAGAAATCCCTTCCATAGTCAACAGCAATTAAGGACAAACTTATTGTCAATCTTTCAAAAAATGGAAAGATGATCCCTTTCTCATATGTGCTTCTGATCCAGCCTAAATCCAGAAAATCTGGTGATACCAATTTATAGTTACAAATTGTCTTAAACCTTAATGTTTATACTGTCTGACAATCATCGACACAGGCACAGATGGAAGGTAAAATTAAAAAATGCTCTAAACAGTTACATATTTTTATATTATTTCATTTTGGTTTGGAATAGTATGCACTATTTTTTGTGTGCACTATTCACTAATAGTGTGAACTATTAACAAAAATAATATCTAAAAAAAATGCTCCAAAACAAACTGAAATGAAAATGTTCTGCTTACACCCTCTGAACACAAATAAGCAAAGGAAGCACCACAGTGGCAATTTGAACCTACACATTCCCCAGTATTGTCTACTGCAAGATCACAAATAAAAGTACATTTAACCCTAAGGATCTACAGAGAAACTTGAAGAGAAAAATACAATCACCACTATGATCTTACCATTCTATGCTTGGAAATATATTCACATGAGATCTGCTGCTTTTGTTGTTGATCCTCCAATTTACGTTTATAAATTCTCACACGGGCACACGTCATCAAACTCTCAAAGTACAAGTAGACAGGATCTTTGTCTTCATCACGGATCTGGAGTTAGTGAGTAAATAGATGTGCTTCAAAATACAATTGTTTTTAAATGCTTTTTTTGTGATGAGATACAGTGTGACAATTACCTTCAAATGCTTTATTGAAATTATATTTTGGATCTTATGGCAAAATTTTAAGTATTGAACATGTATGTACCATCTAATATTTATGATTATTGTTATGTAAACAGTATAGGATTTATATGGTATATACATTTTTTAAATAAATAATAATAAAAGTAACTTCAAAAGAGCTACCTTTCTACTGCATCTTCCGACATAAGAGATACAGACTAAATTAGCTTGTAAAGATTCCTGGTGTGTTTCTGCAGCTGGCATTTTCATTGTTTTTGTAGGTAAGTAGTAAATTTTTCTTTGACTCACACCTTATAAAACAGTATAAAGCACAGTTACTTACCTGTAACAAGTGTTATCCAGGGACAGCAAGCAGATATTCTCACAGATGGGTGACATCATCCACGGAGCTCCGGTATGGACACTTTAAAAGTGCATCGCCACTTTAAGATTTCAGAAAGTTTGCGATAGCCTGCACCACAAATGCATGAGTGCCTTCCTACCTGACATTAGCTCACAGGACCATCGGTTCAATAAAAAAGCTAAGAAGCCAATTAGGGAGGTGGGAGGGTTGTGAGAATATCTGTCTGCTGACCCTCCCTGAAAAACACCTGTTACAGGTAAGTGCTTTATCCCAGGACAAGCAGGCAGCATATTCTCACAGATGGGACTCCCTAGCTACTGCAAATGGGATGGCAGGACTTTGGCGACTAAATAGAGAATAAAATTGTATAGAACTGCTTGGCTGTACCGACTATCCCATCTGGAATTAGTCTCCAGACAAAAATGGGATGGGAAAGTTTGGGAAGAGGATTTAGTCTGCTTCATAAATGTCCACAATGGGAGAGGAATGGAGTAAACTACTAAGGCTGTCATCACTATTACTTTATGTGTAGGAGCATGATTGTCCAGTAGCAGCCCAGCCCAAGCATGGCAGTATGATATACAGTCTGCTGATGGATAGATTGATGTCTTGATTACCGAAACACAGTCCAGAGGTTAACATGCAGTATACGTACCTTTGTCAAAGGGTACGCAGCGCCGACGCTATTTGTCTCCCAACTTCCTTCTGCCATTCCTTCGTCTTCTCTCCCCAGCCTCCCTGGCCCAGCAGTGGCAGCTCACTGTGTGTTTTCAACTTCCCCACACAACTCCCGCTAGCGTTAGTTTAGCCGGCAATTCCATCAGGCAACCTCAGGGCTTTTGCTACTAGGCCGGCCCACCACCGTTGAAGAAACGTCCTCTTTCGTCAGAGGCAGGCTGAGCATAAGAACTTAAGAATAGCCTTACTGGGTCAGAGCAATGGTCCTTCAAGCCCAGTAGACCGTTCTCATGGTGGCCAATCCAGGTGACTAGTACCTTGTCAAAACCCAAGGAGTAGCAATATTCTATGCTACCGATACAGGGCAAGCAATGGCTTCCCCCATGTCTTTCTCAATAACAGACTATGGACTTTTCCTCCAGGAACTTGTCCAAACCTTTCTTAAAACCAGCTACGCTATCCGCTGTTACCACATATTCTTGCATATTCCAGAGCTTAACTATTCTCTGAGTGAAAAAAATTTTCCTCCTATTGGTTTTAAAAGTATTTCCCTGTAACTTCATCGAGTGTCCCCTAGTCTTTGTAATTTTTGACGGAGTGAAAAATCGATCCACTTGAACCTGTTCTATTCCACTCAGGATTTTGTAGACTTCAATCATATCTCCCCTCAGCCGTCTCTTTTCCAAGCTGAAGAGCCCTAACCATTTTAGTCTATCCTCATATAAGATGAGATCCATCCCCTTTACCATCTTGGTCGCTCTTCTTTGAACCTTTTCTAGCACCACTATAACTTTCTTGAGATAAGGAGACCAGAATTGAACACAATACTCCAGAACAAAGGCCTGATGAGACTGTAGCTAAACTAACACTAGCGGCAGCTGTATGTGGAAGTTAAAAGTACTTAGTGAGTTGCTGCTAGGGCAAGGAGAGGTACTGCTGGACAGGGGGAGGGGGGAAGGAAAGCACAGTTACTTACTGTAACAGATGTTATCCAGGGACATCAGGCAGATATTCTCATATGTGAGTGATATCATCCACGGAGCCCTGGTATGGACATTTTAAAAGTGCATTTCCACTTTAAGATTTCAGAAAGTTCGCGATAGCCTGCACCACGCATGCATGCATGCCTGATGTAGACATGCATCTCCTCAGTTCAGTAAGCCAGCTAAGACACCAACCAGTGGAAGTAGGTTGGTTATGAGAATATCTACCTGCTGTCCATGGATAACACCTGTTAGGGTAGGTAACTGTGCTTTATCCCAGGTCAAGCAGGCAGCATATTCTCACATGTGGGTGACCTCCAAGCTAACCAGAATTGGATGGTGGGAGAGTTGGCCTTGTTTTAGGAAAATCAATTTTGTAATACTGACTGGCCGAAGTGCCCATCCCGTCTGGAAAATGACTCCAAATAGTAATGTGATGTGAATGCATGAACTGAGGACCAAATAACAGCTTTCTATATTTCGTCAATAGGAGTAGATCTAAGAAAAGTTACTGAAGCTTCCATAGCCTGAACCTTATGGGCTATGACACGACTCTTCAGTTGCAGCCCAGCCTGAGAATAACAGAATGATATACAGGAAGCCAACCAGTTGGAAATTGTTCTCTTCAAAACAGAATGCCCCAACTTGTTAGAATCAAAGGAGACAAAAAGTTGAGGAGACGTTCTATAAGGCTTTGTTCTGATGAGATAATAGGCCAAAGCTTACTTGCAATCCAGAGTATGAAGAGCTGTTTCTCCTGAGTGAGAATGAGGCTAAGGTAAAAACACTGGAAGCACAATTGACTGATTGAGATGAAATTCAGTGACGACTTTGGGCAGAAACTTCGGATATGTGAAGTACCACTTTATCATGGCGGAACACTATGAATGGCAGATCTGCCACTAATGCTGGAAGTTCACTGACTATTCTGGCAGAGGTAAAAGTGAAATGAGAAAAACAACTTTCCAGGTAAGGTACTTGACATGAGCCGTAGACATTGGTTCAAATGGAGGCTTCATCAACCTAGCAAGACTATTGAGGTCCCAGACTACTGGAGGTGGCTTGAGAGGTGGTTTAACATTGAAAAGACCTTTCATGAATCTGGAGACTAGAGGATGAGCAGTTATGGGTTAACCCTCAACTGGTTGGTGAAAAGATGTAATAGCGCTGAGATGGACTCTAACACAGTGTTTTTCAACCTTTTTACACCTATGGACCGGCAGAAATAAAAGAATTATTCTGTGGACCGGCATTGGTCCGTGGACCGGCGGTTGAGGAACACTGGGCTAAGTCGTGGGCCAGACCCCGCCAATCTCTACCCAATCTCCACCCCAGACCCCGCCCCCATAATAGTACTAATTGCACCTTGCACGCCCCGTGCCTCATCTGGAAGCCTTCCCTCTGACGTTGCAACGTCAGAGAGAAGGCTTCCGGTTCAGGCGCAGGAATTCCTTAGGAGCCATTGCCCGTGGCTTTGTGCACTGAATCAGTTAGGAAGAGGTAGCTGGCTCGAAGATAACGCCGCATCGATCGCATCGTGGACCGGCGGTTGAAGAATACTGTTTTGGGCCTGATGCACGTGCTGGCCCTTTGGACCGGCAGGAAATTTCTGTGGACCAGCACTGGTCCATGGACCGGTGGTTGAAGAACAGTGCTCTAACAGATGTAGACTTAAGTCCCGAGTCAGACAAATGAAGAAAATAATCTAAAATCAGTGAAACTGAGGCGGAGGTTAGATCATGATGAAGAAGACACCAGGAAGTAAAAAAGAGTCCACTTTTGCTGATAACACTGCTGAGTGGCTGGTTTTCTGGAGGCTTCCAAAATAAGTCTTACAGGCTGAGAAAGATGAAGACTAGCAGTATTCAGCCCATGAGATACCAAGCTGTCAGGTGTAGGGACTGAAGGTTGGGATGTAGAAGTGAACCTGACTCTGTGTATGAAAAGATGAAAACAACAGCAGAGGTATTGGCTCCTACACACTGAGTTGAAGTAGAAGGGAGAACAAAGATTGCCTGGGCCACCGAGGAGCTATGAGAATCATGCTGGCTGTCTCCTGCTTGGCTTTGACAAGAGTCTTTAGAATGAGAGCCGTGGGTGGAAACGCATAAAGAAACTTGTGTCCCCAATCCAGTAGGAATGCATCCACTTCCAGGCGGTGAGGTGAGTAGAGTCTGTAGTTCTCTACATTAAGAGAGCCAGCTCACACTGATTTTAAAATAGGAGTCAGAATAATCTGAGATTACATTACATTACATTAGTGATTTTTATTCCGCTTGTACCTTGCGGTTCAAAGCGGATTACATAAGAAGAGAACTGGACATTTCCAGGAGGGTACATTACATTGGAGAATATAGATTGAGGGTATAGACTTAACACTGGATGATAATCAGGTTACATTACATAACAAGTATTCTGTTTCCTTACATTGGTAGATAGTCGGTTTCGGTAGGATAATTTAGGTTTCAGGTAGCTTTCTTGGCATTTCATTTTTTTTTTTTTTAACTAATTGGTCGATTGAGGGTATGGTGCCAGGGAGTGAGCAGAGCATGGTCGGAGTAAGAGGGGAAGAGGAGAGGGAGATTAGGTAGATTGTATATACTTTTTTAACAGAAGTGTTTTGATTTCTTTACGGAATGCTTTGAGGTCAGATGTTGTGGTTAACAATCTGGTGATGGAGGGTTTGAGTTTTGCTGCATGCGTTGCTAGGAGGTTATCATATAGCTTTTTGCGATGAATGCCTTTGAGTGGTGGATATGAGAATGGTGTCAGTGTTCTTCTTGTTCTGGGTGGAAGGTTACGATTTAGGCGATTGTTTAGATAGGCAGGTGCAGTACCGTTAATTACTTTGAAGAGTAGACAGTATAGTTTGAATTGAATTCTGGCTCGAATCGGTAGCCAATGTGAGTCTAGGTAGGCATTGGTGATGTAGTCAAATTTTCCGAGGGAGTAGATTAGTCTGAGAGCTGTGTTCTGAACGGTCTGTAGTTTTTTGATCATGTTTGCGGGGCAAGGTAGATATAGAATATTGCAGTAGTCCACAAGACCTAGTACCAGGGATTGTACAATGATCCTATAGTGTTCTTTGTCCAAGAATTTCCTTATTTTTCTTAAGTTGCGCATTGTGAAGAATGCTTTTTGGGTAGTTTTGTTGATTTGAGTCTGCATAGTGCAGCACCTGTCTATCAGCACTCCCAGGATTTTGAGTGAGGGTATTTGGTTGCTTTAATTTCCAGGTCTGTTATGGATGGGTTTTTGTCCGTTTCAAGCATTAGGAATTTGGTTTTGTCTGAGTTTAGTTTCAGTTTGTGGTTTGTCATCCATTTTTCTACTTCTTCCAGTATTATTTCCAGGTGTCCTGTTGAGGTGTGGTCTTGGGTTTCGAAGGGGAGGAGAATAGTTATGTCATCTGCGTAGCTGAATGATGTTACGTTTAGGTTGTCTAAAGTGGTACTGAGGGAGGAGATGAAGAGATTGAATAGAATGGGCGATAGCTGGGACCCCTGCGGGACTCCGCATGGATTTGACAATGGGTTAGATTTCGTATCATTTGTCTTAACTCTGTACATTCTTGTTTTAAGGAATCCTTGGAACCAGTTGTAAACCACGCCTGAGATCCCTATTGCGTCAAGTATCTGGAGTAGTATGGTATGATCAACTAGATTGAAAGCGGCGGAAAGATCTAGTTGGATAATTAGGATCCTGTGTCCTTTACTGAGGTATTGTCGGGCTATGTCTAGTAGTGTAGCTAGTAGTGTTTCCGTGCTGTGGTATGATCTAAATCCTGATTGAGAGGAATGAAGTATATTATGGTCAACTAGGTAGTTGGTGAGGTATTGAGCCACAAGTCCTTCAATCGGTTTGACATATAATGGGATCGAAGCGATAGGTCTATAGTTGGTAGGAGTGTCTATAATGCATCAGGATAAACACCTTCTGAAAATACCATATTCACGAAATGAGTCAATCAAATAATATTACAAGGAATATTCTTTAGCAAGTAAGATGGGATACATCCAAGACACAAACCCTCTCCTGTTACTAAATTGCAGTAGAGGTTTCTACCACGGACCAGAGCGCTAAATGCTATGAAACTGCTCCAGTGCTCAAAGGAATTCAATGAGTGTCAGAGCATTTAGTAAAAACCTCTACTGCAGTTTAGTAAAAGGAGAAGTAAACTTCTTAGATGCCTTACTTAAAATATGAGCCACCAATTCTTTATCCACAGGAAGAAAATGACTCCAAATCTTATATCCTGGTATATCATTATGTGATTGGGCCGAGCGGAAATTATCTGTCACAAATCTGTCGCCAGGCACTTCCTGGTCTTCGACTAGGCTAAAACAAAACAGCACTCACATTCTTGTTAATGCATACAGTCCATTTCTAAATCCTGTGACCAGAACTCCTCCAGGTCTTCTTGGTCACTACTGGGTCCTCCCTGACCCTCATTGGCCCTCCAGGTCTTCTGGCAGCTCCCAATACCATTACCAGTCGCCACCTGCCCCACCAGATCCTTCACTGGTCACTCAACAGTCCCCGGTCAGCCGAGGAGCTCCACTCTTCTGACTTGTTGTGGGGCTACTGTCGGTCCCTTACTCCCCAGCCTCATGGTCCCCACAGATCCTGGATACTTCACCAGTCCCACTGCTGGTCATTAAGCCTGGGATCCCCCCACCCTCCTGGACTCCAGGCTCTACCAGACCCTCCAGCTACTCCTTCTTCCAGGCCCTTCCCAGCCAGTCTCTCTCTGAGGGCTCTTCAGTCCATCAATCGCTGTGAGGACCCTTTCCAGTCGCTCAATCTCCTGGTCACTACACCTCCACCAGGCTCCCTGCTGTTCATCAAGCTTGAGCCCCCAGTTGGACTCCAAGCTCTACCGGGCAGGCCAGTCTATCAGGCTTACCAAACTTTAGACCAAAGCCAGCATTCCTCCCCTTGAGAGTTGCTTGACTTCCGAAGCGCACTGTCCTGAAGGTGTTCTTTCCAACACCCTTTTCCACTCAGGGTGAGTGCAAAAGCTCCCAGGTGCCTTTACAGATCTCATATGCAAATGATCTCCTTTTCTACTGCTCAGATTCCCTCTGCTGGCATGTGAAAGGAACTTCACCTTGTCACACATTATCACTAATACCGTCTCACTTAGCATTAGAGAATGACACGGGGAAAAAATCTGTCCCCGTCACCGGCCCACCATCCTCTGCACCGCCCCGTCACCGCCGTTCCCTTCACCGCCCCGTCACCGTCACCCCTTTCACCGCCCCGTCACCGCCACTGCCATCCCATTCACTGCCCCGTCACCGTCCCCGCTGCATCCATATAAGCCTTAGTACTGTAATATTTAGCTTATTCCTTTCTTATAAATCAAAGTTCCTGCTGCTGAACTAGAGAAAGAGATGTTCAGCTGGCAGGGCTTTGTTTATAAATTTTTATCAACACAACTAATATACTATTTTATCCTAAAGCAAAAAATAAATAAATAAATATAATTTTTTTTTCTACCTTTGTTGTCTGGTTTCTGCTTTCCACATCTTCTCATTCAATTCCTTCCATCCACTGTGTGTCTTCTCTCTGCGTCTTCCATTTGCTGTTACTGTGCCTCTCCCTTAACCCCCCCCCCCAATTGGTCTAGCACCCATCTTCTTCTCTCCGCTCCCGCATAGTCTGGCATCTGTCTTCTTCCCACTCTGTCTTCCACATTTCCCTTGGGGGTCTGTTCCTCTCCACCCTCCTTCAATGTCTGTCCTATTCCTTTCCACCACCACCCTTCCCTCCCTCCTTTACCATCTGTTCCTTTCTACTACCCTTCAGCTCCTCTCGCGTGGCCTATCTACCTTCCTTCCTCTTATTTTCATGGCACGTTACAATGTAATTTGTGCAAGCCACTGGAGCCTGCAAGCTCGGTCCCTGTCCCATCCCCACAAACCATCTCGCTTCTGTGCTCCTATTTTCTCCATTTCTAATATCTCCCCTATGTATCTGTCATTGCCCCCCCTGTGTCCATATACCATCCCCATGGCATGTCCCCTTTATGTCTCTGTCCCTATGCCCCATGCACATAATTTCCCCTCTTTCTGTTACCTTCCTGTGTCCAGATTTCCCCTATCTTCCTCTTCCATACCAGTGTGTCTCTTCTTTTCAACCCCATCTAGCTTTTTTCCCTCTTTCTTCCCCCCCCCCCCCTGCTTCTAGCATCTGGCTCACCTGCCTGTCCTTCCCTTTCTTTCCTGCTGTGGGTTTTTCTTTCCGACTTCATCCCCTTGGCCCAGAATCCTTTTCCCTTTCACTCCCTCCTTCCAATTTGAGCCGGGAACACTAGCGATCGCACGGTCCCCGCAGCTCACACCCGCCTGCCCAATCGATTCTAGTGTTTAGCCAGCTCTCTCCCTTCTCCTCACCTTAGTTTGTAGATTTTCTTTTTCGGCGACCCGCACGCTATCAGAGAGCTGCGCACGCGCGGCTGCTCAGTGTTCAATCTTCTGCTCTGACGCAACCGGAAACAGGAAGTTGCAGCAGAGCAGAAGACTGAACACTGAGCAGCCGCGCGTGCGCGGCTCTCTGATAGCGTGCGGGTCGCCGAAAAAGAAAATCTACAAACTAAGGTGAGGAGAAGGGAGAGAGCTGGCTAAACACTAGAATCGATTGGGCAGGCGGGTGTGAGCTGCGGGGACCGCGCGATCCTTCATGCCTCACTGCGGGGACAAGACCATTCACCGCCCCGCGGGCGGTGAATAGCCTTGTCCCCGTCGCCGCAGCGACTGCTAGTTTTCTTCCCCGTTTTCGGCGGGTGACCCGCGGCTAAAATGCGGTGGCCGCGGGTAAACCGCCACCGTGTCATTCTCTACTTAGCATAACTCTCCATATTGATGTCAACATGATGCTGCTAAGTAAGTCACACTTCTTTTATACAGTAGACTCTCAGTTAACTGGCACCCATGTGGATTGGTAGATGCCGAATAAATTTAGTTTCTAGTTGCTTGAGAGTTACTATTAAAATTAGGTGTAACTATCGTATATACTCAAATATAAACCAAGATTTTAGCTCAAAAATTGGGCAAAAAATGGGGATCTCAATTTATATTCGAGCCCACCTGAAGACCACTGTCGTACTATCTACTAAATAAATTGTATTCCATACACAGTGATTGGCTGAATTACACATTTCTGAGTGTATGTAAATTTCATTCTGCGAGTTAAGTGATTGTAACACTTAATTCAAATACATGGAGATCTTTTTTCTCTTTATATTCAACTTAATTTATCTCCTGATTTTTGATAGTTAGTCTAAGTACACAGCTTTGCTTACTCATTTTTTGACTTAGTTTCTAATTAGAGACAAAGAGAAAAATTATTACAGGTAACCAACCCCCCCCCCCCCCACTGTACTGCAGTCATAGAAGCCAATTTTTCAAAATTATTAAGGAGTGTTAATCCCAATGGAAATTACCTCTCCCTGGACACAGTCAAGAAGTTTCTTCAATATTGGGGATGCTCAAGCATCCACAGATTAGCTTGTATAACTGCAGTCCCTTTATGTAACAGAACCCTTATTCACACCTGACATTTTTAGAATTCTTACCACTGGATTGGGTTTGGGAGAATAAACCCGTCCTTGTTTGGCTCCACTGACAGATTTACATTTCACAAATGAAGGCTCTTCTGGGTAAGGAGACAGTTGTTTTACAGGCTCAACTGCAGATGATGTTGGAATGTAAATAGGTTCTGGATCAACTTCTCCTTCTGCTTGTTCCCAAATTCTGTAACTACCAACAGGCTGCTCAGGTTCAGCATCACAAACTGCTATACAGGGAAAGAAACAGATAAAATGTTTCTCAGTTTTTATTTTTCAGCTTTTCAAAGCACATTAAGACCAAGTAGAATATTTATTTAAGAATATCCTATCATCAACAGAGACAACAGCACCCTCAAATTTCTCCCCTAATACTGTATAAGCTCTCACTCACTATTCCCGGTTTTCTTATTCGCAAATTTAATTATTCGCGATTTTTTCTTCTTCTAATTTTCATCTATTTGCAGGCTGCCCGAACCTCCCCGGACCTTACCTGGTGGTCTAGCGGTGACACGGGGCAGGAGTGATCTTCCTAAGCCTCTGCCCCATGAAGAGCCGTTATCAAAATGGCTACCCTGAGGTTCCCACTGTAGTCTCGGGACTTCAACAGGAACTCATGGCAGCCATTTTGATGATGGCTCTGCATGGGGCAGGAGCGTAGGAAGATCGCTCCTGCCCCACATCACCGCTAGACCACCAGATAAGGTCTGGGGACGCAAGAGAGAAGCATGGGTGGGTCAGAGCCAGCCCAAAAACTTATTTGCGATTTTTCCCTATTTGCGGGCCGGCTCTGCACCTAACCCCCACGAATATGGAGGAAGAAGTATGTGTATGTATATATCTATAATAATAATATGCTAAGCGCGCATGCGCACTCTTATCCCGTGTTCCCTGAGATCTGATCTGTCGGGATGTGGCCGGCAGAGTGTGCATGCGCCCGAAGGACCGACCAGGTAACACACCGCGACTCCCCCTCCCTCTACCCGGCACACCACTAACACGGCGCGACACCCCACCACCACCACCACCGACCCTATCCGCCACACCTGAAACCCCCGTTGACCCTCCCAGCCAAACCTCCCACCACTACACGGCCGACAAACTTAGCAGCTCTAGCAGCGTCCCAGGCACACTAAACACGCTGCTTCAGCTCTTCTACTGGCCTAATTTCCTCTGCCGCGTAACTGATGACATCATCAGGGAAGCAGAAGAGGAAATTAGGCCAGTAGAAGAGCCGAAGCAGCGTGTTTACTGTGCCTAGGATGCTGCTGGAGCTGCGAGGTTTGTCGGCCGTGTAGCGGTGGGAGGGTCGGCTGGGAGGGTCAACGGAGGTTTCTGGTGTGCCGGGTAGGGTCGGCGGGGGGAAAGGAGGGGTTTAAAAACATGCTGCTCAGGGGGATGAGAGGCAGGCAGGCAGACTAGCATGGGGGGTGGGGGGTTTTCAATGGAAGGGGGATGGGAGGCAGGCAGGCTGGCATCGGAGTGGGGGGTGGGGGTTTCAATGGAAGGCAGGCAGGCTGGTATCGGGGGGGGAGGTTTCATTGAAACATGCTGCTCAGGGGGATGGGAGGCAGGCAGGCAGGCTGGCATGGGGGTAGGGGGTTCAATGGAAGGGAGGCAGGCAGGCATCGGACGGGGGTGGGGGGGTTTCCAATTCAAACATGCTGCTCAGGGGGATGGGAGGCAGGCAGGCAGGCTGGCATCGGGGACGGGGGGTTAATGGAAACATGCTGATCAGGGGGATGGGAGGCAGGCAGGCAGACTGGCATCAGGTGAGTTAAATGGAAACATATTGCTCAGGGGGATGGGAGGCAGGCAGGCTGGCATTGGGGGTGGGGGTGGGACAAAGTCTGGAAGATAATGATGAGGACATAAGGAGGCACTGGGGGCACTAAGGACATATAAATGGCCACTGATGGCACTAAGGACATAGGATGCACTGAGGGCACTAAGCGGGACAGAGGCACTGGGGGCACTAAGAACACAGGAAGGAGGCACTGGGGGCACTAAGGACATAGGAAGGAGGCACTGGGGGCACTAAGGACACAGTACGCTGGCACTGGGGCACTAAGGACATAGTACGTGGGCACTAGGGCACTAAGGACATAGTACAGAGGCACTGAGGGCACTAAGGACATGGGAAAAAGGCACTATGGGCATTATGGACACAGGAAGGAGGTAATGGGGGCACTAAGGACATAGGAAGAGGTACTAAGGACATGGGAAGGAAGCATTAGAGACACAGGAAGGAGGCACTGAGGGCACTAAGGACATAGGAAGAGGTACTAAGGACATAGGAAGGAGGCACTAAGGACATAGGGAGAGACACAGACAGAAAAAAATGACAGACAGGCAGCGTGCAAGGAGAGAGCACCCGTTAATGTAACAGATTTAAAGACTAGTGTGTGTATATATATATATAAAAAACACATATATACTAGTCTTTAAGCCCATTACATTAACAGCTGCTAGAATAGATGTGTATGTCTGTCTTTCTTTCTTTATTTCTCTCTCTCCTTGGCCGCTTTTTGTCTTTCTGTCTCTCTCTTTCCTCGGCTGTCCACAACCACTCCTTGCCTGCTCCCCCTGTCCAGCAGTAGCCCTTCTCCATTCCTTTTACCTCCCCTGTGTCCAGGAGCACCCCTTCACTACTCCCCCTGTCAGCAGCACCTCTTCCTTACTCTCCCTGTCTAGCAGCACTCCTTACCTGCTCCCCCTGTTCCTCTTCCTTGCTCCCCCTGTCCAACAGCACCCCTTACCTGCTCCCCCTATCCAGCATGGGCTTCCTGTGCAGTAAAATAGATACTTAAAGCAAACGGTTGCATATCATCAATAATATCCTCATAGGCCTTCCTGGGAAATCAATAAAATGCTTCTACAAAGTGGTGTGTAGTGTCTTCTTTGGCAATCCTGTGGTCATCAGCACCTGAGACCTCCGTCTGAAGGTAGCCCCTAAAGTCTAGATATAAGAACATAAGAATTGCCATTGCTGAGTCACACCAGTGGTCCATCATGCCCAGCAGTCCACTCACGCGGTGGCCCTCTGGTCTAAGACCAGCACCCTAATTGAGACTAGCCCTACCAGCGCACGTTCTTGTTCAGCAGAAATTTGTCTTACTTTGTCTTGAATCCTTGGAGGGTGTTTTCCCCTATAACAGCCTCTGGAAGAGCGTTCCAGCTTTCTACCACTCTCTGGGTGAAGAAGATCTTCCTTACGTTTGTACGGAATCTATTCCCTTTCAACTTTAGAGAGTGCCCTCTTGTTCTCCCTACCTTGGAGAGGGTGAACAACCTGTCCTTATCTACTAAGTCTATCCCCTTTAGAACCTTGAATGTTTCGATCATGTCCCCTCTCAATCTCCTCTGTTCGAGGGAGAAGAGGCCCAGTTTCTCTAACCTTTCGCTGTAGGCCAGCTCCTCCAACCCCTTAACCATCTTAGTCGTTTGTTATGCCTAGGGCCCGGGGGTAAATGAACTCAGCATACTACGTGACATGTCTCCTCAAGTCTGCTTATCTAACCTCCTTGACCTTAGTGTTACCTTGACAACATCAAAGGACAGTAAACTGCAACACCTCCTTGTTTATCTGAATGTTCTGACTTCCTTTGCCTGCGTGTCGCCGGGATAGCATCAAAGGGATAGTGAAGACAGATGGTAACCCAGTCTCTGCAAACACCTCCTTAATAACATCAAAAGGACAGTAACGCCAAATGGGACCGGAATGTTGTCCAAACAACATCAAAGGTTTCCGCAACACGTACCTCTTTGACCTGGGTGTTGTCAAAACAAAGAACACCGGGTGTTCCGGAATCGTAAACAAAAGAGCAGGACCAGCTGTTGTACTAATAGCAGGACCAGCTGTTTATGCTTTTGAACTCAGCAGCTTATAAGGACGGGATTCTGCTCCTAACATTAGAATCCAAGACATCCCAGGAACAGGATCCAAGATGTCTCAAGGGGCAGTCTCCCTTGTCTACTCGCCTATCTATTGAGGGATTCCCAATTGTGAAGGTAGAGTGTTTGACTGAGATACGGTGATGATGCTATTTTATTCTTATATATATATATATATATATATATATATATATATATATATATATATATATACAGTGGTGCCTCGCATAACGGCCGCCTCGCACAGCGGACGCTGCGCACAACGAACTTTATGTCATGATCCGTATAACGTACTTCGTTTCACACAACGAAGTCGCCCGAGCTGCATCCTTCCGGGGTTCCTGCGGGGTTGGATCGCAGCGGGGTTGGTCGAGGGTAGTCTCCTTCTCCTTACCTGCCCTGTCGCAGCACACAGCCGAACGGAAATCTTCCCGATGTCAGCGCTGACGTCGGAGGGAGGGCTTAAGCAAAGCCCTCCCTTCCTCCGACGTCAGCGCTGACATCAGGAAGACTTCCGGTCGGCTGTGTGCGGCTGCGGCAGGGCAGGTAGGAAGAAGGCAATGGCGAACGAAAGAGGGGGGAGGGGGCGGTCCGCCCCGAAGAATGCGCACAGCTGGTCAGGTCCCCCGATCGACCGACAACAGGCCCGGCCGACAAACCTCCCTGCCCTGTAGCCGCGAATCTAAATTACCTCTTACAGCAGCTTCAATAATCCAGCTGCTGTAAGAAGGTAATTTAGATTCGCGGCTACAGGACAGGGAGATTTGTCCGACCGGGCCTGTTCTGTTGTCGGTCGGGTGCAAAAGCGCCACAAAGGTGGAGGCAGGGAGGGAGGAAAGGTGGAGTGGAGAAGAAAAGACGCTTAAGGGGGGAGAAGGCCGCTGAAAGCACATGTTGGAGCAGGGGATGAGAGGGAGGGAGAGAAGGGGAAATATTGGACAAGGGCAGAAGGGATGCTAAATCATAGGGTGACAGGCAGAGAGAACAACAGGAAAAAGAGTGGAAGCAATCTTGAACCCTGAGGGTGAGGGCAGAGAGAGGTGGTGAGATGATTGATCATGGGGAGAGGGACAAAAGGGAATAGAGATGGGATAGGAAGATAGTGGAAGTAAAAGGACAGGGAGATGTATGTTTTTAGATGTATCTAAATAAAAATAATAACAAAAAATTTATCTTTTTTATGTCATCTTAGCATATTTTATGCTGCAGAACGAATTATTTTTTTTACATGTATTCCTATGGGAAAACGCGTTTCACATAACGAACGTTTCACATAACAAACTTGCTCCTGGAACCAATTAAGTTCGTTGTGTGAGGCACCACTGTATATGTATAATAAAGTGTGATTGTTTATGCTTTATATTGTCTGTGTGCTTTTCTGAGTGTCACTGATCATCCCATTTGACAGAAATAAGTGGCAGAACATCGTTCTTCTCTGGACCCTTTCGAGTAGTACCTTGTCCTTCTTCATGTATGGCGACCAGTGCTGGACGCAGTACTCCAGGTGAGGGCATACCATGGCCCAGTACAGCGGCATGATAACCTTCTCTGATCTGTTCGTGATCCCTTCTTTATCATTCCTAGCATTCTGTTTGCCCTTTTTGATGCCGCCGCACATTGTGTGTACGGCTTCATCGACTTGTCGATCAGAACTCCCAAGTCCCTTTCCTTGGAGGTCTCTCCAAGTACTGCCCCGGATATCCTGTATTCGTGCATGAGATTTTTGTTACCGACATGCATCACTTTACACTTATCCACAATGAACCTCATCTGCCATGTCGATGCCCATTCCTCGAGCTTGATTATGTCACGTTGCAGATCTTCGCAATCCCCCTGTGTCTTTACTACTCTGAATAACTTCGTATCATCCGCAAATTTAATCACCTCGCTCGTCTTACCTATGTCTAGATCATTTATAAAGATGTTAAAGAGCACGGGTCCAAACACCGAGCCTTTGCGGCACCCCACTGGTGACGCTCTTCCAGTCCGAGTATTGTCCATTTACCCCCACTCTCTGTTTCCTATGCTCCAGCCAGTTTTTAATCCACATGAGTATTTCACCCTCAATTCCATGGCTTGCAATTTTCCGAAATAGTCGTTCATGCAGAACCTTGTCGAACGCCTTCTGAAAATCCAGATATACAATGTCGACCGGATCACCCTTATCTGTCTGTCTGTTTACTCCCTCAAAGAAGTGCAGCAAGTTCGTCAAACACAATCTGCCTTTGCTAAAATCATGCTGACTTATCCTCATCAGCCCGTGTCCGTCAAGCTGATCAATGATGCTGTCCTTTATCAGTGACTCTACCATCTTTCCCGGTACCGAGGTCAGACTCACCGGTCTGTAGTTCCCCGGATCTCCCCTCGAACCTTTCTTGAAGAACGGTGTAACATTCGCCACCTTCCAGTCTTCCGGAATCTTTCCTGATTTGATTGATAGATTGGCTATTAGTTGAAGCAGTTCAGCTATGGTCCCTTTCAGTTCCTTGATGACCCTCGGATGGATGCCATCCGGTCCCAGGGATTTATCGCTCTTAAGCTTATCAATCTGCCTCCTCTAGACTGACCGTCAATCCTATCAGCTTTCCATCTTCGTTTCCAGCATATAGCCTGATGGGTTCCGGTATGCTGTGTTCATCTTCTTCGGTAAATACAGATGCAAAAAATGTGTTCAGTTTGTCAGCGATTGCTTTGTCCTCCTTTAGCGCTCCCTTTATTCCATGGTCATCCAACGGTCCCACCACTTCCTTTGCAGGTCGTTTCCCCTTAATATATCGAAAGAACGGCTTGAAGTTCTTCACCTCCTTGGCTATTTTTTCCTCGTAGTCTCTTTTGGCCCCTTTTACTGCCTTATGGCACCTGCGTTGATGTTGTTTGTGCTTGTTCCAGTTTTCATCCGTTTTGACCTTTTCCATTCCTTAAATGAAGTTTTCTTGTCTCTGATCGTTTCCTTCACCTCTACAGTGAGCCACGCCGGTTCTTTGTTCTTTTTCCTCTTGGATCCCTTGTTGATACGCGGTATATATAGATTTTGCGCCTCGGTGACTGTGTCCTTAAAAAGGGACCAAGCTTGCTCTAGCGTTTTTACAGTGCTTATCCTCTTCTTAATCTTCTTCCCTACCCTACCTTCCCTTCATAATTCCCTTTTCGGAAGTTCAGTGCCGTGGCTGTCGTTTTGGACCGATGTTTCTCCCCTGCGTCCAGATCAAAGCGGATCATATTGTGATCGCTGTTTCCCAGCGTCCCTTCTACTTCTACATCTTGGGCTAATCCTCGCAGGCCATTTAGAATTAAGTCCAGAATTGCATTTCCTCTAGTATTTTCCTTGACAAGTTGTTCCAGGAAGCAATCGCCTACAGCATCCAAGAACTTGGTCTCTCTAATGCAGCTGGAGGTGCCTATTCCCAGTCTATTCCCAGATAGTTGAAGTCACCCATGATAACTGTGTTGCCTCCCTTGCAGTAGCGTTTAATCTCGTCTGTCATTTCTCCATCTGTCATTTCTTTGGACTGCCCTGGGGGTCGGTAGTAGATGCCGATCTTCGTTTCCAGGCCATTTGTTCCTGGAATTTTGACCCATAGACACTCTAACTTATCCGTCAGTTGTGGCGTGTTCTCTCCAGCAAATTCAATTTCCTCTTTGACGTATATGGCAACGCCCCCACCTTTTTGAGCCACTCTGTCTCTGCGGTATAGTTTGTATCCCGGTAGCACAGTGTCCCAGACGTTTTCCTCAGTCCACCATGTTTCTGTGATGCCTATGATGTCAACGTTATATTTTTGTGCTATGGCTTCTAATTCACCCATCTTATTTGTAAGGCTCCTTGCGTTTGTGTACATACACTTGAGTTTGCAGCTTTTTCCTTTCTTGCATTTCCTTCCCTCTTGTGTCCTTTTCGATCTCTCTTGCCTCTAATCCGGTGAGTCTTTCCCTCTTATCTTCTTGCACGGTATCCTCTGGGTATACCGGTTCCCGAACCATCGACTCTCTCTCTCTGTCGACTGTCGGCTTTCCCCTTCTTCCTAGTTTATAAACTTATCCACTTCTCTCTTGATGTTGCTTGCAAGTAGCCTCGTTCTGTCTCTGCTGAGGTGGAGTCCATCCTTCCTGTAGAGCTTGCTCTTCCCCCAGAACGTTGTCCAGTTGCGCACGAAGTGGAATCCTTCTTCCTCACACCAGCGCCGCATCCACGCGTTGACTGCTTGCAGCTCCATCTGCCTCTTCTCATCTGCCCTGGGTACCGGCAGGATCTCCAAGAATGCTATCCTCTGCGTTCTGGTCTTCAGCTTCCTTCCTAGCATCCGGAACTGGTCCTTCAGTACTTCCCTGTTGTAGTTCCTATTGCTCACATTGTTCGTCCCCACATGGATCACCACCGCCGTATCTTCTTCTTCCACACTTTTGAGGATCCTGTCGATGCGGCTCACTATGTCTTCTACCTTGGCTCCCGGTAGGCAGGTCACCAGCCGATCAAGTCTTCCTCCCGCTATGTGGCTGTCAACTTGTCTGATGATGGAGTTGCCCATGACGATTGCTGTCCTCTCTATCTTCTCCTGATTCTCCAGCCTCAGGTCCGTGTCCCTGGTGTATGTCCATCTCTCCTGCAGCAGGTCCGTATCCTTCGTTCTCGCTACTTTATCACCCATTTCTTCCTGGGGGGTTCGGGGGTGTGCTCCCTCTCCTGGCCCTTTTGCTATGGCTTTAGCTTGCTCTCCATCTAGACCTCTCTTTTACCATGGAGATCTTCTCACTCTTGACTTGATATTATCAACGAATGATCCTCTGCGTTTATTTATACCATGCCCTTTTAAACTTCATTGCTGTTTTAGCCCCCTCCACCCTTTCTATGAAAACTTATCTCCTGCCATCGCACCTCAGTTTACCCTCCCCCCCCCGAATCTCAGATCATGGCTCTCTGTTCCGATTATAGAACTTTCTGTCCCTTGAAACAATTTTCTTGATGAATAGTGAGCGACGATCGCACAAACCGTGGAAAACAGAACTTAGCCCGCTGCTCGCACTTTTTTTCTGCTGGTGTACAACCTATCGTTGCAAGTTAACATTGAGCTGGGATGTCAAATTAATTTTAAAAAGGTAGAATATTTACCAGTTAAGGCCTTTTATATTTAAGTTTAAAGGTGCCGCCGCGGATCCTCTCACGATCCCTGCCTGCGTCGGAATCCTTCTCTGATGCAGGTGCGGCTCGTGAGAGAAGCCACTGTGGCAGCTTTTAACTTAAAAATAAATTTCGGCCAGTAGGGCCATATTTCTTGAATGGAGGACTGCTGCTTCGATTGCTTGAGGAGGTGGAGAGCAGGGAGGCCAGCATTTTTCAATTTCTCTGCCAGCAACTGGCACAGCTAAGCGCGCATGTTCACTCCTGCCGGCCAGGGACCTACAGATCACGCAGGTAAGAGTGTGCATGCGTGCTTAGCGTTATCTATCTATCTATCTATCTATCTATATATATATATATATATACATACATACATATATATATATATATATATATATATACATACATACATACATACATATATACACACACACACACACACACACACATATACTCACTCAAATATAAACCAATCTGAATATAAATCGGGGTGAACCTTCCCCCTCCCCCAAAAGGAGGAAAAAAGGTTGACTAATATAAACTGATATTAGAAACTTGGGTGATCCTGGTGAGCCAGTCTACAAAGACCAGACATCCTTGCCTTAAGTTTTAACACAATTTTTTTTTTACCATTAAATATTTTTATTAGTGCAAAACCCTCAAGGAAAGGGATTTTGATCTCCAAAAGCTAGTTTAAAAAAAAAAAAAAAAAAAAAAAGTATTAAAATTAGTCCAATAAAAAGATTACCTTATTTCCATTTTCTGGTATAAATATTATCAATACAGCTACAATACTACTTTATTCTAAAACAAGAAAAAAATCTTTTCTCTACCTTTTGTAAGCTCTGGTTTCTGCTTTCCTTATCTCTTCACTCCCCATTCCATCCAGCATCCGCCCTCTTTCTCTGTTCCTTCCATTCTTCTCCATCTCCACTCCTTCCCCCATGCTCTGGAATATCTCTCTTCTCCTTTCCTTCTTTCCCACCCCAACTCTCCCCAGCCAGCAGCGCACTCGGGCAGGCATGCAGCAGTGAGCTTTTCGAGCTCCCACCCGGCCCTGCTCCCTGAATAGCTGCCGCCAGTTCTCACGGGACTCGGAGAACTGGTGGCAGCCATTCAGGGAGTGGTGCAGGGACGGGAGCTCGAAAAGCTCGCTCCCACGTTCTGGCCCAGTGCATCGTTGGCTGCAAGATTGGAAGGAGGAGCAGGATTGCGGAATGCTCACTTCTGCCCATACACCGCTGGACCATCAGGGGAAAGGTACACCGGGGGGGGGGGGGGGGGAAAGGCTGTAAAAAAAAATTGTAGTAGTATCGGCTGAAAAAGAAGATGAGAGGGATCCCTCCTTTCCTGGCCTAAAGGCAGGCCTGCAGCAAGTCCAGGAGGATTTTGGGTGGTCACCGGGTGATGACCCAAATATAGGCCATTTTTTTGGCCCCAAAATCTCATCCTATATTTGAGTATATATGGTATTTGGTGGGGTGGAAGGCAGTGCAACCTATCAGCTCAAACTGGAATCAGGACTGTGATTCATTCATATTTTATAATTCACCCCAACATTAATAAATCTAGCCATTAGGTTTTCCCAAATTTGCAATAACAACTCCATTCCTCTAAGGGGCTATAAGCATTTCTTCTGCAGCATTCATAATCTTAACTAACTTAAGCAGTGGATTCAGTACTTTAACATGGCAAGTTTGAACCTCCACAAATTTGTTTAGAACTTGTTTGTCTAAGCTAGTACTTACTGTATTCCAATTTCTGTTTCTTTTTTAGCGTTGTGTAACCAATACTTTTAGCATTCGCTCCACTTTCTTCTACCTTTTCCTCTTGAAGCAGTGAAGGTTCTTCTATTATGCCACATGACATCAGATTATAATTAACTGCCTTCTTCAGGATTCTTTTTTGTTTAGATCCTCCTTTCACTAGCAGAACCTTTCTCTTCAAGCAGCTGCATCCAAACATGCATTCGGGTCTACGGCAATGAGTGGGCTGACGCTTCTCCTGGGAGAGACTGGCACAAACACATCCAAGACGGCAGAAATCATTGTTGCATGGGGGTGCTCGTCTCCGAATTATTTTGTGGATAGGTTTATTTTTCAGAGATGCCTGGTTTTAAACAAAATATAGAAATCTGATATAAAATCAACACTTGTACAAAGGCCAAGGAGTACGCAGTGAAAGGGTATCAACAACAGACTACCACATCATCTCAATTTGTCAAGAAAACAGAATATCCTCATTTTCTCCCTTCCCCCAACTTTCTTCCACTACTACTACTACTACTTACTACTCAACATTTCTATAGTGCTGCTAGACATACGCAATGCTGTACATTAACATGTAAGACACAAGAGCTTATACAATCTAATTAAAACCAACGAACAGGACAAGGAAAGATTAGGTTCTTCTCTCAATAATCTTCTTTCTAGTAGAAATGAAAATGAGTCTTGAACCAATGGGTTATTCACCTCTAGTAGAAGGCATCATCTACATTTTTTTACCTTTCGGCATCATCTCCAGCTCGTACAAAAGCAGTTGATAATTACTGTAAGAGAAGAAATAAGGAGGCAGGATATGGGGAATTCCCTGACCGAGCCCATTCTGCTCTGCAACAATTAAAATGCAAAAAAATCAATGCCAACAGAAACACTCTCAAACAAGAAACCAAATAACCCATTTACCTGAGAACAACCAGCACTAACATTTATGTAGTTCTAACAGGCTCTCATTTGTCCTGTGCAGTAGAGAGAGTTAGCTCATTAATCTTCAGACCTGTTGAACAGGAGAAAATCCAACATCTAGAAATACCTACCTTTCTGAGCCAATAAGCAGGCTAAATGCAATCTGACAGGTCAGGCCTTCAAGACTCATATCCCTTTCTACTAGAAAGATGATTATCGAGATAAGAACCTATTTACCCTTCTAGTGAAAAAAGCATGAGTCTTGAATCAGTGGGATGTACCAAAACGGTCCCCTGAGTCAAGAGCAAGGCAGATAAACCTGCTGCTAGCACCGAGGACCCAAAAATGTTGTCTAGTCATGCCGTTATATCCCCCCTGTAATATTTAGTGAAAGCATGGCCTGTATAGCCGCCCTACAAATCTCCTCAGGTGGAACAGCCCGGGACTCTGCCCACAAAAAAGCCACACTCCATGTAGAGTGTGCTCTCAAAAAAAAAAAAAAAAATCAGTGGTTGCATACCAAACCCATTGAATGCTGAAGAAATAGCCCTGCAAATCCATCTTGACATGAAAGCCTTAAAAGCCAACTTCCCCAGGCAGTTAGGACTTGTTAGTACAAAAATATTACATTACCACAAACTATATGTGACCATCTCTGGGAAAAGGTGACAGTCTCCAGAAACAAAACATGAGGTTATAAGGAAATCTGCTAGAGCAAACAATTTTTGATACAACAGCCCAAATAATCCGCTTAGAACCGCAAGGTACAAGCGGAATAGAAATCCGTAATGTAATGTAATGTAATGATCTGAGAAACAAATTGGGCTGACATCATTGGGACTTCCTGGAGGTTGCTGCTGGGCAGGAACCTTAGGGTTGAGTTTACCTGGAGCCTTGAAAGCCCTGTCAAGAGCCATGAAACAATTTCTGAGCATAGGACCTATCTGAGGATTGACTAAAAACACACAACCCATCCCCACAAGGGCACATGGTCTACTGTCTAGCAAAGATTTAGCGCAACAAACTGCCACAATGGCCACAAGATAATCCAGGCCTTTGCCAAGAAGCATTTGTCCTTTGAAATTTCAGTAGCCTGCACAATGTAGTTTTGGAAGTAGAATTTCCCGCCCATTACCTAATCCAGAGCATTATACAGACGGAGAGAGAATAAGCAGAGATCTTGCTCATGACCCTGAACACGTCATATCAAGCATCTATTACATAATCCACCCCAAAATTAGCACCTGAGGGTAAGCTTTCTCCTCCTCTGATGCATCCTGACACAATATGGCATGACAAGCAAGTGAAATAAAGGAAGCCACTGCAACCACCTACAGCCTCAAGAACAAGGCCTCACACTGTCTTTTGAGGACTAAAGCCACCCTGCAAACTTACAAATCTTTCAAAATAATTCCACCTTCACTAGGCGGAGAAGTTCGTTTGGTAACCTATGCTACCAGCGAATCCACCTTAGGCTGTACAAATAGAAATCAGAAGCCAGCGGATACAATTTTGTCATAGCCCTAGCAACCCGCAAAGGACCTTCTGGATCTTCCGATGCTCCCGTTAGCATCATTGAAATGTCAGAATACAAAGGAAAACAAGGTAATTTGAGGCTTAGAGCTGCTCATGACACAACACAAAGTAGCAGAGGTCTGCAGGGGCTCAAGCTCCAATACCCAAAAGAATGCTATGATGAACTCCAGCAAAACCACCGTCTGAAAAAGGCAGCAAACCATTGGATCTTCCCATTGGTCCTGGGCTGCCAAAGACTCCTGAGTGCTAGCCACGAGACCCTGAATATTCCAAAACTGAAGATTCATTTTACGGGAATAAAAGCACTGAATGCAATTCCCCCCCCCCCCCCCCCCCCGCGACATCCCAGTTCTTCTGTGAAAGTACCTCCAGTTCAAACAAGTGAATCTTCCGAGGTGGCACTGCACTCTGTAAGAGTAAACCCCCATGTGCAATTGTTGGCGTAACCACAGAGGGTGCAGCTATAACCCAATAATTCTTATAAGCTTCAAAAAGCATAGTTACTTACCGTAACAGGTGTTATCCAGGGACAGCAGGCAGCTATTCTCACATATGGGTGACGTCATCGACGGAGCCCGGATGCGGACGCCTCACAAGCAGACTTGCTTGAAGAAACTCGAAGTTTCGAGTCGCCCATATCGCGCATGCGCGAGTGCCTTCCCGCCCAGCGCAGGGCGCGTCTCCTCATTTCAGATAGCTAGCAGAGAAGCCAACCAGGGGAGGTGGGTGGGTTATGAGAATAGCTGCCTGCTGTCCCTGGATAACACCTGTTACGGTAAGTAACTGTGCTTTATCCCAGGACAAGCAGGCAGGTATTCTCACATATGGTTGACCTCCAAGCTAACCAGAAGGGGATGGTGGGAGTGTTGGCAATTTAGGAGAATAAATTTTGTAATACTGTCTGGCCAAACTATCCATTCCGTCTGGAGAACGTATCCAGACAATAGTGATAAATGAAGGTATGAACCGAGGACTAAGTAGCAGCTCTACAAATTTCCTCAATAGGTGTAGATCTGAGGAAAGCTACTGAGGCTGCCAGAGCTCTAACTTTATGGGCTGTGACTTTACTGTGAAGGGGTATTCCAGTCTGGGCATAGCAGAAAGAGATACAAGCCGCCATCCAGTTGGAGATGGCACGGTTAGAAATAGGATGGCCCAACTTATTTGGAATGAAGGAAACAAAAAGTTAAGGAGCAGTTCTGTGTGGTTTGGTACGCTCCAAGTAGAAGGCCAAAGCACGTTTACAGTCCAGAATATGAAGAGCTGATTCTCCAGGATGAGAATGAGGCTTGGGAAAAAACACTGGAAGAACAATGGATTGGTTGAGATGAAATTCTGATACCACTTTAGGGAGGAATTTAGGATGAATACGAAGAATCACCTTGTCTTGATGGAACACAGTGAATGGTGGGTCAGCAACTAAAGCTTGCAGCTCACTGACTCTTCGAGCAGAAGTGAGGACTATGAGAAACACCACTTTCCAAGTGAGATACTTCAGATGAGCCTTATCAATTGGTTCATATGTAGGCTTCGTGAGTTGAGTAAGGACAACATTGAGGTCCCAAACCACAGGAGGCGGTTTGAGAGGAGGTTTAACATTGAAGAGTCCTTTCATGAATTTGGAAACCACCAGATGAGCAGAGAGGGGTTTCCCTTCAATAGGCTGATGGAAAGCAGCAATAGCACTGAGATGGACTCGGATAGATGTAGACTTGAGGCCAGAATTGGATAAGTGCAAAAGGTAGTCCAAAACAGAAGATAAGGAGGAATGCTGAGGCTCCTTATGATGAGAAAAACACCATGTAGAAAATCTAGTCCACTTTTGGTGATAGCATTGTCTAGTGGTAGGCTTCCTAGAAGCTTCTAAAACATCTCATACAGATTGAGAAAACTGAAGAGGAGTTATGTTGAAAGGTACCAAGCTGTCAGGTGTAGAGACTGCAGGTTGGGATGAAGCAGAGATCCTTGACTCTGTGTAAGCAGAGAAGAAAAAACTGGTAGAAGATATGGCTCCCTGGTGCTGAGTTGAAGTAGAAGGGAGTACAAATGTTGTCTTGGCCACCGAGGAGCGATTAGAATCATGGTGGCATGATCGTTCCTCAACTTGACCAGAGTCTTGAGAATGAGAAGAAATGGAGGGAATGCGTAGAGGAAGATATTCTTCCATTCCAGAAGAAAAGCATCTGCCTCGAGGCAGTGAGGAGAATATATCCTGGAGCAGAACTGAGGCAGTTTGAAGTTGTGGGGAGCCGCGAAGAGGTCTATCTGAGGGGTTCCCCACTGTGAAAAAATGTGATGAAGAGGCGAGGAATGGAGTGTCCATTCATGAGGTTGCAGAAGATGACTCAAGTTGTCCGCCAAACAATTCTTCGCCCCTTGAATGTAGACAGCTTTGAGGAAGGTGTTGTGGCGGATTACCCAGTCCCAAACCTTCAGAGCTTCTTGACAAAGGGAGGCAGATCCCGTCCCTCCTTGTTTGTTGACATAATACATGGCGACTTGGTTGTCCGTCCGGATGAGGACTACCTGGTCATGAAGAAGATGTTGAAAAGCGTTGAGAGCCTTGATGTAACATTGACAATCTGTACTGGTCCAGTGGCCTTGAGTACGGAGACCATCGAGATGAGCGCCCCAAGCGTAGGTCGAAGAGTCTGTTGTGAGGACCTTCTGATGAGGGGGCGTTTGAAAAAGCAAGCCTCTGGAAAGATTGGAAGAGAGTATCCACCAACGGAGAGACTTCTTCAAGGAAGGAGTGACTGAAATGTGTCGAGAAGGAGGGTCGCAAACTTGAGGAACCAGGGTCCACTGAGGAATTTTGAGGTGAAGTCTGGCAAAAGGAGTCACGTGTACTGTGGAGGCCATGTGACTCAGAAGTACCATCATGTGTCTCGCTGAGATGGAAGAACGGAAAGACACTGTATGACAGAGTTGAAGAAGAGCTTCCATTCATTGTTGTGGAAGGAATGCTCTGAGTTTGACAGTGTCCAGTACAGCTCCAATGAATTATAGATTCTGTGAGGGCTAAAGTTGAGATTTGGGAAAGTTGATTTCGAATCCCAAACTTTGTAGGAACCAGGTAGTCCATTGGGTCGCTACAATAACCCCTTGAGATGTGGAATCTTTGATGAGCCAGTCGTCTAGGTAGGAAAATACCTGAAGACCATGGTTTCGTAGAGCTGCCACTACCACTACCAGGCACTTGGTGAACACTCTGGGAGACGAGGCCAGGCCGAAGGGTAGTACTCTGTATTGATAATGCAGATTCCCTCCCCGAAATCTGAGGTATTGACGGGAGGCCGGATGAATGGGGATATGAGTGTAGGCCTCCTTGAGATCCAGAGAGCATAACCAGTCGTTCTGCTCAAGAAGGGGATAAAGAGATGCCAGGGACAACATTCAAAACTTTTCTTTGACTAAAAATTTGTTGAGAGCCCTGAGATCCAGAATGGGCCGCAGATCGCCCGTCTTCTTCGGAACAAGGAAGTTACAAAACCCCCTGTTCTGCTGTTCCAAGGGAACTGGATTGATGGCATGGAGACGAAGCAGAGCTTGAGCTTCTTGAAGAAGGGCGGTCTGGGATGGATAGGAAGGATACTCTCTTGGAGGAAGCTCTGGTGGAACCTGAGTGAAATGAAGAGAGTATCCTTCCCTGATGATGGTAAGGACCCAGAGGTCAGATGTAATTATCGTCCATCGGTTGTAAAAATGATGGAGACGACCTCCTATAGGGGGAAAAGGAGACAGAGACAGAAAAGTGGAGGTTATGCTCTGTTTTAAACAGTCAAAAAGGCTGAGAAGCCTTAGGTGCAGCAGAAGGTTGGGGTTTCTGTTGCTTCTGAGGTTGCTGTTTTTTCAGAGGAGGGCCAGTATAAGGAGCCGGCTTCGGAGCAAAACGCCTTTGATAATAAGAACATAAGAACATAAGAAGTTGCCTCCACTGGGTCAGACCGAGGTCCATCTCGCCCAGCGGTCCGCTCCCGCGGCGGCCCATCAGGTCTGCGACCTGTGAAGTGGTTTCTGACCACTTCTATAACCTACCTCAAGTTCTATCTGTACCCCTCTATCCCTTTATCCTCCAGGAACCTATCCAAACCCTTCTTGAATCCCTGTACAAAGTTCTGGCCTATCACTTCCTCCGGAAGCGCGTTCCATGTGTCTACCACCCAATGCGTAAAAAATAATTTTCTAGAATTTGTTCTAAACCTGTCCCCTTTCAATTTCTCCAAGTGACCCCTAGTGCTTGTGGCTCCTCTCAGTTTGAAGAATCTGTCCTTATTTACTCTCTCTATGCCCTTAAGGATTTTGAAGGTTTCTATCATGTCCCCTCTAAGTCTCCTCTTCTCCAGGGAGAACAGCCCCAGCATTTTTAACCTGTCAGCGTATGGAAAATTTTCCATACCTTTTATCAGCTTAGTCGCCCTCCTCTGCACTCCCTCGAGTACCGCCATGTCCTTCTTGAGGTACGGCGACCAGTATTGAACACAGTACTCCAGGTGCGGGCGCACCATTGCGCGATACAGCGGCATGATGACTTCCTTTTTGATGATGCCCAGCATTCTGTTTGCTTTCTTTGAGGCTGTCGCACATTGCGCCGATGGTTTCAGTGATGAGTCGACCATCACCCCCAGGTCCCTTTCCAGGTTACTCACCCCTAGCAGTGTTCCCCCCATTTTGTAGTTGAACATCGGGTTCTTTTTCCCTACATGCATGACCTTGCATTTCTCTACATTAAAACTCATTTGCCACTTTTTTGCCCAGTCTTCCAGTCTCGTTAGGTCCCTTTGTAGGTCTTCGCAGTCTTCCGTGTTTCTAACCCTGCTGCAGAGTTTGGTGTCATCAGCAAATTTGATAATCTCACATTTTGTCCCCGTCTCCAGATCGTTAATAAATATATTGAATAGTAGAGGTCCCAGCACCGACCCCTACGGAACTCCGCTCGTGACCCATTGCCAATCTGAGTATTGGCCCTTGACTCCAACCCTCTGTTTCCTGCCCGCTAGCCAGTGTTTGATCCATCGGTAGATATCCCCTTGCACCCCGTGGTTCCACAGTTTTTTAAGTAGCCGTTCGTGAGGTACCTTGTCGAAGGCTTTTTGGAAGTCAAGGTAAATGATGTCTATGGATTCACCCTTATCCATCTGACTGTTTATTCCCTCAAAGAAGTACAGCAAGTTCGTGAGGCACGACCTTCAGCTGGCTCGCCTTCAGTTGTCCATTGTTTTCTATGTGTTCGCAGATTGTGTCCTTTACCATTGCTTCCATCATCTTTCCAGGAACCGAGGTCAAGCTCACAGGCCTGTAGTTTCCCGGGTCACCCCTTGATCCCTTCTTAAAGATGGGCATGACATTTGCTATTTTCCAGTCCTCTGGGATCTCCCCAGTTTTTAGGGAGAGGTTACATATTTGGCGAAGTGTCTCTGCTATTTCGTTTCTCAGTTCTTTTAGTACCCTTGGGTGGATGCCGTCCGGGCCTGGTGATTTGTCGGTCTTTAGTCTGTCTATCTGTCTGAGGACATCCTCTTTGCTTACCTCTAGTTGTACCAGCCTTTCGTCGTGTTCTCCGTTTATAATCACCTCGGGTTCTGGGATATTGGATGTGTCCTCTCTGGTGAAGACCGACGAGAAGAATTTGTTTAACCTTTCAGCTATCTCTTTTTCCTCCTTTATCGCTCCTTTCCTGTCTCCGTCATCCAGTGGTCCCACTTCCTCTCTGGCTGGTTGTTTCCCTTTCACATACCTGAAGAAGGGTTTGAAGTTTCTTGCTTCTCCTGCCAGTCTTTCCTCATATTCTCTCTTTGCCTTCCTGACCTCTCTATGACATTCTTTCTGGTGTCTTTTGTGCTCTTTCTGGTTTTCCTTTGTTGGATCCTTTTTCCATTTCTTGAAGGATGATTTCTTGTCGCTTATCGCCTTTTTAACCGCAGATGTTATCCATGCTGGGTTTCTAGTTCGATTTTTTTTGCACCCTTTCCTAAACCTTGGAACGCACAGGTCTTGTGCCTCGAGCACTATGCCTTTAAGCAGTGTCCAGGCTTCCTTTACGGTCTTCACCTTCCCTGAGTTGCTGCTGAGCTTTTTTCCTACCATTTTCCTCATGTCCTTGTAGTTTCCCTTTCTGAAGTTGAGTGCTGTCGATTTGGTTCTTTTCACCTTTGATGTTCCCATGTTTAATTTGTACTGGATCATGTTGTGATCACTGTTCCCTAATGGTGCTATTACCACCACTTCCTTTGCGGGTCCTTCTAGCCCGTTGAGGATTAGGTCTAGAGTGGCATCTCCTCGCGTTGGTTCTGTGACCAGCTGCTCCATGAAACAGTCCCTTATCGCCTCTAGGAATTTAGTTTCTCTCGTGCAGTTTGAGTGCCCAATGTCTCAGTCTATTCCCGGATAGTTGAAATCCCCCATAACTACCACCCTTCCACTTTTGCACACCTGCCTCAGTTCGGCCTCCAGTTCCAGGTCCAGGCCTGACTGTCCTGGTGGGCGATAGTACAATCCCAATTTGATGTCAGCTCCTTCCCCTCCTGTTAACTTAACCCATAGTGACTCCAGACTGTCTGCCCTTATTGTTGTTTCTGTTCTGGATGAAGGAATGGATTCCTTTATATACAGTGCTATTCCTCCCCCCTTTTTGTGTGCTCTGTCCTTCCTGTAGAGTTTATACCCTGGAAGGGCCACATCCCATTTGTTGTCCTCTGTCCACCATGTCTCTGTGATTCCTATTATGTCTATGTCCTTATTTCCGGCTATAACTTCTAGCTCCCCCATTTTAGTCCTTAGGCTCCTAGCATTTGTATATAGGCAATTTAAGTCCCAGTTTGTTACCTTTTCTTTTGGATCTACTCTTGATTTGTTGCTCCTGCTGGTCTCCACACGTGTTGCCTCCTGTGGTGTGTCTATCCCGTCCTCTGCCCGCTTTTTTGTTCTTTGATAGCCCTCTGGGTCCTGCTGTTTCCTCCTTGTCTTGCTCTTTATTTCTAGATGCCTCTCGGGTCCCTGTGCTGCATCTTTGGGTTTATGTCCATAAAGTGTCCATTTTGTCTCTAGTCCACTATCGCCATTTCCTGTTTCAGTATCCTTGCTTGATACTGTGGTCCGATGTGTGGAGGTCAGATCGACTATCGGCTTTCCCCTTGTTATCAGTTTAAAGTCATGTCTATGCAGGTCTGGATGTTACGTGCCAGCATCCTCGTCCCAGCCGTGCTCAAATGCAGTCCATCTCTCCTGTAGAGCTTGTTTTTCCCCAGGATAGATAAGAGCAGGGCGTGCAGATTTGGCAGGAGCTGGCTTTGGCTTAGATCTGACAATAGAAGCAAAGCATTTTTCATGGTCAGATAATTTCTTGGTGGCTGCCTCGATGGATTCATCAAAGAGGTCGTTGCCCTCACAAGGAATAGTAACATAGTAACATAGTAGATAACGGCAGATAAAGACCCGAATGGTCCATCCAGTCTGCCCAACCTGATTCAATTTAAATTTTTATTATTTTTTTATTTTTTGTAATTATTCTTCTTAGCTATTTCTGGGCAAGAATCCAAAGCTTTACCCGGTACTGTGCTTGGGTTCCAACTGCCAAAATCTCTGTTAAGACTTACTCCAGCCCATCTACACCCTCCCAGCCATTGAAGCCCTCCCCTGCCCATCCTCCACCAAACGGCCATACACAGACACAGACCGTGCAAGTCTGCCCAATAACTGGCCTAGTTCAATATTTAATATTATTTTCTGATTCTAAATCTTCTGTGTTCATCCCACGCTTCTTTGAACTCAGTCACAGTTTTACTCTCCACCACCTCTCTCGGGAGCGCATTCCAGGCATCCACTACCCTCTCCGTAAAGTAGAATTTTCTAACATTGCCCCTGAATCTACCACCCCTCAACCTCAAATTATGTCCTCTGGTTTTACCATTTTCCTTTCTCTGAAAAAGATTTTGTTCTACGTTAATACCCTTCAAGTATTTGAACGTCTGAATCATATCTCCCCTGTCTCTCCTTTCCTCTAGGGTATACATATTCAAGGCTTCCAGTCTCTCCTCGTACGTCTTCTGGCGCAAGCCTCCTATCATTTTCGTCGCCCTCCTCTGGACCGCCTCAAGTCTTCTTACGTCTTTGGCCAGATACGGTCTCCAAAACTGAACACAATACTCCAAGTGGGGCCTCACCAATGACCTGTACAGGGGCATCAACACCTTCTTCCTTCTACTGACTACGCCTCTCTTTATACAGCCCAGCATCCTTCTGGCAGCCGACACTGCCTTGTCACACTGTTTTTTCGCCTTTAGATCTTCAGACACTATCACCCCAAGATCCCTCTCCCCATCCGTGCATATCAGCTTCTCTCATCCCAGCATATACGGTTCCTTCCTATTATTAATCCCCAAATGCATTACCGTATTTTCACGTAGATAACGCGCACCCGTGTAAAATGCGCACACGGGTATAGCGCGCGGAAAACACAAATTTATGTACAGAAATTTTTATATACCGCGCACACCCGTATACCGCGCATGCTGGCCGACTCTCCTTTCGCCCGCCCCGACTCTCCTCTGGCCACCCCGACTCTCCTTTCGCCCGCCCCGACTCTCCTCTCCCCCTTGAAGTCCTGTCCCCACTCTGAAAGCCTGATGCCCCCCCCACGTCCGATTCAGCCCCCGCTGAACCGCTCGCACCCCCACCCCGAAGGACCGCTCACACACACTCCCACCTGCACCCCCACCCTGAAGGACCGCTCGCACCCCCACAGCCTCCCGACCCCCCCCCCCATCATGTAGACGCTCCTACCGGTGTCCTGCTGCTTTCTCTTGGCGGTCCCGGCCCTTCCGTGAGCCCTGCGCCTGCGCTGCTTCCTCTTCCAGCGGTTCGCCCTTTCTCACATGGGCCCAACCCGACCATGTGCCCAAGGCCCCGCCCCCAGGAGGGACCTAAGGCTCCCGGGCCTATTCTGATTGGCCCAGGCGCCTTAGGCTCCACCAGTAGGCGGAGCTTTGGGACGGATAGGCCAATCCGGCCTTATTCCATCGTTGGCTGCCTGCCGGACAGGCGGGTTTGGCTCCCGTCTGTCCGGCCAACTACACAAAGGTACGGGGAAGGGGGGTGGGGGTGTCGTGGGGGTCGGCCAGGGAGGTCGCGGGTCGGCTGGGGGGTGCGGTCGGAGGTTCTTTGGGGGGGCGGTCGTTGGGGGGAGGGGGGTTTGCGTCGAGGGCAGGAGGGCCTGGGATCCCTCCTGCCCGTAATGTAGTGCGGGGTGGGGGTAGGGAGTCGCCGTGGCCAGGAGGGTTTGGGCTCCCTCCTGGCCCGATATTGTTGGGGAGTTGGGGAGTCGGCGGGGCAAGAGGGCTTGGGCTCCCTTTTGCCCCGATCGTGTCGGGGGGCAAGAGGGCTTGAGCTCCCTCTTGCCCCGATCGTGTCGGGGGTGCCGCGGTTGACTGGGGCAAGAGAGCTTGAGCTCCCTCTTGCCCCGATCGTGTCGGGGAGTCGGCGGAGCAAGAGGGCTTGACGTTAGAGAAAGGGCGAACCACCGGAAGAGGAAGCAGCAGGACACCGGTAGGAGCTTCTACATGATGGGGGGGTTGGGAGGCTGTGGGGGTGCGAGCGGTCCTTCAGGGTGGGGGTGCGGGTGGGAGTGCGTGCGAGCGGTCCTTCGGGGTGGGGGTGCGTGGGGGGGGAACTATGTAAAAAAAATTTTATATCCGTGAGGGTCCGTAAGAGATATCGCACGCTGCCACTTGCTACACCTCTTGAACCCCGTAGTAGGACATAGAAGGAAAAATAGCCACCGCAAGATCGAAGCCCTCGGGCTGCGGCCGAGCGGCCTGTCCCGAAAAACGGACGGAAGAAAAAATTTATTTATTTATTTTTTACCAAAAATAAAAGAAGAACAGCGATTCGTGAAGAAAAAATACAAACCGCGGTTCAGAGAAGGCACAAAGGAACGAAGTTAAACGCAGAGAGTCAAAGACGGACTTCTCGTCTCCGCGGAAAACAGAGAACTGAGAAGACGCGCCCTGCGCTGGACGGGAAGGCACTCATGCATGCGCGGTGCCGGCGACTCGAAACTTCAAGTTTCTTCAAGCAAGTCTGCTTGTGAGGCGTCCACATCCGGGCTCCGTCAATGACGTCACCCATATGTGAGAATACCTGCCTGCTTGTCCTGGGATAATAATATTAACAAAATCAGGGGTAAAATTCTGAACAGGATGCCCCAAGGACATCTGCAAGGACTCTCCTAGAAGTATCAGCAAATCTGCACTGCGCCGAAGACGCTGAATCAGGATTTGAGGGCTCTAGGAGGGATTCTTCTCCCAGAATGAGCCATCTGCGACTACATCACCCTAGAGCAGTGGTCTCAAACTCGCAGCCCGGGGACCACATGCGGCCCACCAGGTACTATTTTGAGGCCCTCAGTATGTTTATTATAATCATAAAAGTAAAATAAAACAGTTTCTTGATCATATGTCTCTAGCTATAAATTACAATATTATTATTAAAACTTAGCCAAAAGGAAAGATTTATAAACTATAAAGAGTTTTACCTCATGCAAAATTTTCATTTCTTTAATAAGACATTAACTATTTTTTTCTGAGGCCCTCCAAGTATCTACAAATCCAAAATGTGGCCCTGCAAAGGGTTTGAGTTTGAGACTACTGCCCTAGAGAGACCAGAGGAGGGCTAAGCCCATTGTTCCCGCCCCCCTCACAAACCCCATGGCACGCAGAACAGGGATGCTCCTCATCTGGCCATCCAGCGCAAATCTAGCATGAATAAGTGGTAAAACAGCCTGAAGAGTAAATCTCTATTGATTTTAATCCAAATCAAGGTTTTTTTTAATGCCAATAAAGGTTTTTAAAATCAAATTGGAAAATCCAAGTTGGTCACTATGGCAGCATTTTGGGAGAGCTGAATAAAAGTTGAAAATAATTCAGGGAAGAGATTTTTGGAGGTGAGGGATCCTATACCAAGTCCCAGAAATCACAAAAACTGCAATTTAAGACTCCCACACCATTCTCCCATACATTTCAATAGAATGTACTGTACTCACACAGTTAATGCTGGTGCTGTGCCTGCATCAGCTGAAACAGCAGCTGGGATATGGAGAAGAATCCTGCCTCAGACAAGCATATAAACATAATCCAAATCTTGCGTCTTCGGGCTGCCAGTCAGACTCTGAGAGAGAGCCTGAGAAACCAGAAGGGTGGTCCAAAATAATTAACACATTTTATAGGTCCACAACACTAATTTTATTCCTTTATATAAAAATGAAAAAACACACAAAATTTTACTTAAAACAAACTAAATTTAGGGGACTCCCCAGGTTGCTTTTTTTTCCCCCAAAACTACCGCTAAGCTTCAAAATATTGTAATTTTGTGCACTCGATGATCTATGACATAAGGGCCACCTTTGATGCAGAAGGAAACTGTTTTGGGTGGCTGGCTACTAGCTGAAGAACAAATTGCTTCTGTCCTTCATCTTTTGACAAAAGTATCATTGCATTTTTCAATGAGGCTTAGTCCTCGTTTTGCTCAATCATTAACAGTCAGTTTGGATGCCCAATTCCAAAGTTCCTTAAAAACGGGATCATCAGTCCACTCTGTGGGAAGTTTCTTCAGGAGTAGTTTAGCTTTTGTTGATCATCCTTCAATCAAGAAATCAAAAACTGAGTGTATTCTCTGTGTTATAATACTTTCAAAGATCACAGGTTCCATTTCATCTGTATGCATGAACGCCGTGGAATTTCTGGCAATGGTGCACACTGTAAGTTTTGCACCATTCATAGCTTTGTTTCTGGTGCAATTCTCACATCAAAAAAGACAAGTACTGCTAGGTACTAAGACAGAAACCACAGATGTCTTGAAATGGCTTTAAGTGTCTTCTTTACAACAGTTTTATTCATGCAGTTTCTTCAGCTTCTGAATGCAAGAGTCTATGCATTGTGTCAGTATCCTGGCTTGATACCTTACCGCCATCACCCACTCACACACCAACTTATAGCTTTCCAGTAAAGGTTTTCTTTCATCATAGTGATAAAATTGACCAATCAAAGAACATCCAGTCCATGTGGCAGTCTAGCAGTTGACAGCTGATAGACTTCCCAAGTAGCCAGTTTTCAAGTGCAGATCGCAAATTAGTTGATGCCATACAAACTAATTATGCGCAATCACCTACATACAGAACAGACAAGCAAACAGTGCATTCTGTGATGATCTCTAAATATTGCCTAATCAAGCTGAAATTTGATACATGAGTTAAGACATATCAAGTGAACAAAAATAAGCATTGTGGAAACAAGATTTTACAAGGTTGATTTTTTTGCATACAACCATGAACCACCATATCCCACAGCTACACACATATCTTTGGTGGGTGGGGTGGGGTATGGGAGAGGGAGGGGAGGGAGCCAGCAACCAAGAGTCCTCGGGCCTGATACGGAGCCGTACAGCCTTTGCTTAAGCTCCAGTAACAACCAGGAGCAAGCTTTATTACCAGCGGAATGGTCCCAGAGCCACCAAAATTATTAAAGCAGGCTGGCTAGGTAGATGCCCTGTAAAAGGGTTGCACTCCCAGCTACAGACTTCTGAATCAAAGAGTCTGTGCCTTCTCCCAGGCAGAGTTGCCCAAGTAAAACTGGGAACCTCTGTGCCTTGAACTGGGTAACCTACCAAACCCTGCCCTTATTTGCCCGGGAATAATGATAACTGCACAAATGTTCCCGATCCAATATTATTGTTTATTAAAAATTAATAGCAAATCTCAATTCATTAGGCCATTTGCACAATGGAGGCATATATAGTTAGGCATGTCAAAGTACATCTTTGCTGACAAATACAAACTCAGAGAATCAACGCCCCAAGGTTCACTTATATACTTTTGCAGTGCTTAGTTTGACATCACACCTGGCAACCAATCAGCCAACAGAGGCTGACCTTAGGTTTTTTGAACAAAGAAATTCCTTTTAACATAGTTACCAGGCTTAAAGAAAGTTTTTCAGATTATACACAGCCATTTTTGAATGCATAACACATTAGAGGAAAAAGCACAGTTACTTACTGTAACAGGTGTTATCCAGGGACAGCAGGCAGATATTCTCAACATGTGGGTGATGTCACCCGACAGAGCCCCCTAGCGGACGTTTTCGCAAGCAGACTTGCTCAAACACCTTCAGGCTTGTGATTGGCCCACGCATGCGCGTGGGCCCCTACCACCCTGCCTAGGGCATACATCTCTTCAGCGTGTCCTCGGTTCAGATAGCAAGCAAAGAAGCCAACCACAGAGAGGTGGGTGGGTTGCAAGAATATCTGCCTGGTGTCCCTGGATAACACCTGTTACGGTAAGTAACTGTGCTTTATCCCAGGACAAGCAGGCAGCATATTCTCAACATGTGGGAGACCTCCAAGCTAACTAAAAAGGGGATGGAAGGAGAGTTGGCAAATTTAGGAGAAAAGATTTTGCAAAACAGATTGGCCAAAATGGCCATCACGCCTGGAGAAAGCATCCAGACAGTAATACGAGGTGAACATATGAACTGAGGACCAAGTGGCAGCCTTACAAATTTCCTCAATGGGAGTGGAGCGGAGGAAAGCAACAGACGCCGCCATCGCTCAGACCTTGTGGCCTGTGTCTCGACCCGTCAGGGAGAGACCAGCCTGAGCATAACAGAAAGAGATACAAGCGGCCAACCAGTTAGAAATGGTCCGCTTAGAAACCGAGCGACCCAAGCAATTTGGATCGAAAGAGAGGAACAGCTGGGGAGTAGAACGATGAGGAGCAGTACGCTTCAAGTAGGCCAGCGTACGCTTACAATCAAGAGAATGTAGAGCCACTTCACCAGGATTAGAATGGGGCTTCGTAAAAAACACAGGAAGAACGATGGATGGATTGGTTGATGTGAAAATCAGAAACAATCTTAGGCAAGAACTTAGGATGGGTACGGAGGACCACCTTATCGTGATGGAAGACAGTAAAAGATCCGCTACCAAGGCATGAAGCTCACTGACCCGAGGGCCAGAAGTGAGAGCAATAAGAAACACAACTTTCAAAGTAAGATATTTTAAGTGAGCCCACGATAGCGGCTCGAACGGGGGTTTCATCAATTGGGCAAGGACCACATTAAGATCCCAAACCACCGGAGGAGGTCTAAGGGGTGGATGAACGTGGAAAAGTCCTTTCATGAAGTGGGAAACCACAGGATAAACAGAGATAGGCTTCCCATCAATCGGCTGATTAAAAACAGCAATGGCACTAAGGTGGACTCGAACCAAAGAGGACTTGAGCCCAACGCTAGACAAGTGCAATAGATAAACTAGGACAAACGACAAGGAGGCAGACAGCGGCTCCAGCTGCCGAGTAGCACACCAGGAAGAAAAGTGGGTCCACTTCTGGTGGTAACATTGGCGAGTGGACTCCTTACGTGACGCTTACAGGACATCCAGCACAGCTGGGAGAACTGGAATGAGGGCATCAAGTCTCGAGGAACCAAGCTGTTAAGTGCAGAGGTTAGGATGAAGCAGAGAACCCTGACTCTGTCTAAGTAGAGAAGGAAAAATAGGCAGAGGAAGAGGCTCCCTGGAAGTGAGTTGCAACAGAAGGAAGAACTAAGATTGACGGGGCCACCGAGGAGCTATCAGAATCATGGTGGCATGCGAAGACTTGAGCTTGACGAGAGTCCTCAGAATCAAAGGGAATGGAGGGAACGCATACAGAAACTCGTTCGTCCAATCCAGAAGGAAGGCATCTGCCTCGATCCTGAGAGGGGTGTAAACCATGGAGCAGAAGCGGAGCAACTTGATTGAGGGGGGACGCTAACAGGTTGACGTCCGGAGTCCCCCAACGAGTAAGGCTGCAGCAGACGACTCAACCTGTCTGCCAGACAGTTCCGCTGGCCCTGAATGTAGACAGCTAGAAGGAATATGTTGCGGTGGATGGCCCAATCCCAGAGCCACACCGCCTTCAGGCACAGGGACCTGGATCCTGTGCCCCCCTGTTTGTTGATATAATACATGACGACCTGGTTGTCCGTGCGAACCAGCACCACCCGATCGCGAAGCAGGTGACAAAAGGCCTTCAGATCAAGGAAAATCACTCAAAGCTCCAGTAGACTGATGTGACAAAGGCGGTCTGTACGGGACCAAAGACCCTGGATATGCAGACCGTCCAGATGAGCCCCCCAAGCATACGTTGACGAGTCCGTCATGAGTACCTTTTGCAGGGGAGGAGCCTGAAACAGAAAACCTCTGGAAAGACTGGAAGAGAGCATCCACCAATGGAGAGACCTCTTCAATAAAGGAGTCACGACAATGCGTCGAGAGAAAGAATCTCAAACCTGGTTCCATTGGGACACCAGAGTCCATTGAGGAATACGTAGGTGAAGTCTGGCAAAAGGAGTCATGTGAACCGTGGAGGCCATGTGATCTAGGAGGACCATCATGAGTTGAGCAGGCGCCACGGGCAGATGGGTCACCATTTGACACAAATGGATAAGGGCCTCCTGACGAGGCCGAGGCATGAAGGAGCGGAGACGAACCGTGTCCAGGACCGCTCCAATGAACTCAAAAGACTGAGACGGGCAGAGGTGAGACTTGGAAAAATTCACCTTGAAGCCGAGACTCTGAAGGAGCACGATGGTTTGCTTCGTCGCTCGCAGGACTTCGTCGCGAGAGTACGCTTTGATTAACCAGTCGTCGAGGTAGGGAAACACCTGCAGGCCGCAGAGACGCAGGGCCGCAGCTACCACAACCAGACATTTCGTGAAAACCCTCAGAGAGGCCGCCAGGCCGAAGGGAAGAACACGATACTGGAGATGGAGATCCCCCACCCGGAATCTCAAATACCGGCGAGAAGCCGGGTGAATCAGAATGTGCGTGTACGTCTCCTTGAGGTCCAACGAGCACAGCCAATCCCCCTCATCCAAGAGGGGATACAACGTGGGAAGGGTGAGCATTCGGAATTGTTCCCGGACCAGAAATTTGTTCAGAGCACGGAGGTCCAGGATCAGACGTAGATCCCCCATCTTCTTGGGCACCAGAAAGTACCGGGAATAAAACCCGGAGTTCCACTGATCCGGGGGAACCTTCTCAACCGCCCAAAGGCGAAGCAGGGCCCGAGCTTCCTGCAGATAGAGAGGGAGCTGAGATTGAGCAGAAGGAAACTCTCTTGGAGGCATGTCCGGGGGTACGCGACTGAAATGGAGGGAGTACCCCTTCCGGATGATAGACAGCGCCCAACTGTCATTGGTAAGACTCTTCCACTGGGCATAGAAATGGTGGAGACGACCCCCGAAGGCTTGGGCTGGAATTGTCAAAAGGACAGCACGGTCTTAGCCGGGGCTGGTGAAGGGGAACATATATTCCTTGTAAGTTTTCTATTCCTGCTTGTAAAAAAACTCAGACACAGTTTTCATTCTGCTGAACAACTACTTTTACATCCTGTTCTGAAGCTAGCTACTCGTGCCAAGGTCATTCCTCCTCATGCCCTGAACCCCCCACAGCCCGTGTTCTAGTTGAGCGATCCTGCTTCTCCTGTAGACAAGAAACATTTGCTAAGAAAGACCTTAGACAATAAAGCACAGTATTATATGCCATAGTTATGGACACCCCCCCCCCCCCCCGTCCTTGTGCTTGCTACCTTTTCTGTTGCTTTTATGTATCCTGTATGGTCTTTCCTACAGTTATGGTCTTTCCTACAGTTATGTTGCTTTTATGTATCCTGTTACCAAATATAGTTTTTCCTACAGTCAGATGCTGAAAAAAACTGATCCTTGTATAATGCTATAAAAATGAATGAAAAACATAATAAATGGACAATTTCTTTGGGACAAGCCTGAGCATCCTTTCTTCCTAAAGAGACTGTCTCCAGATATCTGAGAGGCGACAGAGTGTGTGCATGGTGGTTTTGGGACCAGAACCGGACCAGGTCCGTTTCAGCTGGGGGCTCGTCTGGGATTGGACTAGACGTTTTACTGATGCCATGTGAGTATTTCTGAATTCTGAGTTCTGTTCTTTAATACTCACTGGTATTGGCGTCTTGTTGCAAACCCTTTATCTGTTAGTAAGACTTTTGGGAAGTCTATTCGGAGTTTTGGAACTCCCGCCGTGTATGTGAGCAGCTGCACGTTCTTTTGGGAAGAACGATAGTACTTATAGAGACGCCTGCCCACTCTGTCGTCTGTGGGGTTAACACTTTTTGCATGTGCTTTTTTCTTTTCTATCGCTTAGAGATAAGGCTTATATTGCTTAGATATAAGACTCATAGAGTATAAGATTGTATTGTATTGTATATTACTGTATCTCGCTTATAAGGTAAGATAAGCAAGACTTGTGCATTGCTATATTGTTTTGTAATGGGTCAGAAAGGCAGTAAGGTTCCCCCCCTCCTAAGAAAGATGAGACTTGTAAGGCTTATGTTGCCCGTGTGTGTGACACTGGATATTATCTTATTGACCCTTGGGTAGATAATATGGCTGGTTGGACTGAAGGGTGTCAGGTCAAAACCGCGGAAGACAAAGGTGCGTGCCGACAAATGAGTGCAACGCGGAGCCACGCGCCGAAGAAAATACCTGTTTTTAGGGGCTCCAACGGGGGGGTGTGTACAGATCGCGCCGCGTTGTGGGGGCATTGTGGGGGGGTTTGGGGGTTGTAACCCCCCACATTTTACTGAAAACTTCACTTTTTCCCTAAAAACAGGGAAAAAAGTTAAGTTCACAGTATAATGAAGGGGGTTACAACCCCCCAAACCACCCACAACGCTGCTGCGACCTGTATTAAGTAAAGTGGGGAGGCTCCCCAACAAAAACCCCCGTCGGAGCCCCTAAAAACTGTCATTTTCTTCAGCGCGCGCCTCCGTCTTGCGCTCAGTTGTTGGCGCGCGCCTTTGTTTTCCGCGGTTTTGTCTATGAACCGGACTGAAGGACTTCGTAGTTCGAATCAATTTCCCCGAGACGGGGCAAATGATAAGTTCCATACAGATAGAAACATAGAAAAATGACGGCAGAAAAGGGCCACAGCCCATCAAAAGTCTGCCCACTCCAGTGACCCTTCGCCCTGATTTTGCCAACCTACCCCCTCCTTTACATCATTAGAGATCCCACGTGAATATCCTATTTATTTTTAAAATCTGCCACGCTGTTGGCCTCAATCACCTGCAGTGGGAGTTTGTTCCAATGATCAACCACCCTTTCGGTGAAGAAATACTTTCTGGAGTCACCATGAAATTTCCCTCCCCTGATTTTCAGCAGATGTCCTCTGGTGGATGAGGGTCCTATAAGATGGAAGATATCCTCTTTCACTTCGATATGGCCCATGATATATTTAAATGTCTCAATCATGTCCCCTCTCTCTCTTCGTTCCTCAAGCGAGTACAGCTGCAATTTATTCAGTCTTACTTCATATGGGAGATCCTTGAGCCCCGGGACCATCCTGGTGGCCATCCGTTGTACCGACTCAATTCTCAGCACATCTTTCTGGTAATGTGGTCTCCAGAATTGAACACAATACTCCAAATGAGGTCTCACCATGGATCTGTACAGTGGCATTATGACTTCTGACTTCCTGCTGACAAAACCTCTACAGATACAACCCATCATTTGCCTTGCCTTGGAGGAAGCCTTTTCCACTTGATTGGCAGTTTTCATGTCATCACTAATGATTACTCCTAAATCCTGTTCTGCCGTGGTCCTAGTTAAGGTCTCACCATTTAGCATGTAAGTTCTACACAGATTTCTTTTACTCAAGTGCATCACTTTACATTTTTTAGCATTGAAGTTGAGCAGCCAAGTTGATGACCATTGTTCCAGTAGTAGTAGGTCCTGCGTCATACTATCAGGCAAAGTGCTTTTACCTACTATGTTGCACAGTTTGGCGGCGGCGGCGAACAATGATATTTTTCCTCTAAGCCCTTGGGTCTTATCACTTATGAATATGTTGAATAGGATTGGGCCCAAGACCGAGCCTTGTGGCACTCCGCTGGTTTTGGATATGGTAAAGGGTTTGTGTTTGGGAGACCATGAGGCATGACCATACTATTCAGGGGATCTGCACTGGGATAAAGAATACATGAGAAAAGGAGGCATTAATTGGCTTACATATGCTATTGGTCAGCTACTGCCAAAGACAAAGATTCCAAGCTGTCCATTCTCTCTCCTGCCCAATTACATGCCGCATAAAAATCTATCTACGCTGCCAGTCCTCCTCCATATAATTTACAAGCTCCATCACCCAGTTCTCCTCTTAAACTTTATCCCTCCTTATCTAAGGATGATATTGACCTCCTTGTCAGCAGCACTCTCACTCTATCTTCTCCTCCTCCATCTCCCATCCTGTCCGGTGCGGCTGCATCAGGACAGGTTAATGACACTTTGCCCCAAGCCATACCATCGTCCACTATATCCACCATCAGCCCCACCGTCCGGGGGCCGGTAATCTCTTTTTCGCCCATCCGCACTCGCAGCGGCACTCAAAGGGTTAGGGAAGTACAAGAGTTGATGCAAGAACAGATGCCCTTTCTCACAGTGGGGGATACCCTCTTAAAGAAACCCATTGAATTAGAAGACATTAACAAGATTATTAAACACTGCCCCAAGCCTCTTGTCTCTGCTAGTGCCACGTTTCACTACCTGAAGCGAGCATGCAAGGTTCGAAATTATACGCAGGAAGATATGCGCCTCATTATAGATGGCATTGTTGGACATAGTTCCCCCTGGTCTAAAGTCCCAGTGTTTTAGTGTTTTAGAGCCCGCCACTGTCACTGCTACAGCTTATAAACTTAATACTGAAGCAGGAAATGCTGTTATGTGGAATGAATTGCAGGCTGAGCTTGACAGGTGTTTTAAGTCTAGATCTTCCCTTCCCACTGCTGTAGCTTGCAAACAGAAATCCGGTGAAACTGTTGTGGATTTCTGGAAGAGGTTTAATGAAACCTGGACCCAAGAGGCAGGTCTCAGTGCCCATGCAAATATGGATTCCCTACTTATTCTGACTTTCCTTTCTAATCTCCGTTCTCCCTTGCTAATCCTGGTCAAACAAATGATTTCGGAATGGCCAACTAGTTCTCGTGCTGATTTTCAGAATAAATTAATGGAAAAGGAAGCCTTGGTTGTTTTGAGATTGTCTAAACCCCGGGAAATCCTGCATTATCAGGGCCAGCCACCACCTGGGGACCGCGCCTGTCCGCTCCTCACGGAAGAGGGGGTCACGGGTTCCACAGGGGACGGGCCCCTGCCTCCGGTAGTGGTGGTAACAACCCATCCAGACGTACTGGTGTTTCAATTGTGGGGACCCTGGCCACTGGCTTAATCAATGTCCACACCCCAGAGCCCCCGCATTGCCAGTTCAGTCCGCCCCACCTGTGGTGCCTACCCCTCCCCCCACTGCGGGACCATCTGCTGTTCCTCCTTGTTTTCCCATCTCTTGGCACACCCCCCCCAACTTCCCAATGAAGGGGCCTGGAAGTTTACACCCCAGCATTCACTTTGGTCTCTGCCTTCACCAAGGATTACCCCATGATATCTCTTATTGTCCAGGGGAGTCCAGTGCTTTTCCTTGTAGATTCAGGTGCCACTTGTAGCACCATCAGTGAGGACTACTATCAGGGTCCACACAAGAATATTGAACCTTCTATGAGAATTAATGGGGTTTTGACTAAATCCTACCATACTACACCCCTGTCTGTAGCCCATCCAGATACAGGCTCCACTCTATTCCAGCACTCCTTTCTTATTATTCCTCATTGTCCTGTTAGCCTTCTTGGTCAAGATCTTTTCTTACCTCTCCTCATTCAGCTCACTACAGATGATACAGGAGATCTGCATGTCTTTTCCTCCGTCATTCCCATTCGTCCTCCGTCCACCCTTTACCTTTCCACTTGCCCTGACACGCTTTTGCCTCTTCCCCCAGACTCCCCGATCTGGGCTTCTGTTGACACTGATTTAGGCTCTATTTCATGCACCCCCCTATCGTTCTTCTCTGAAATCACTCACCCCCGTTTTCATCAAGCAGTACCCGATCTCCCGGGAAAAGGAGAGGGTCATGATTCCACTGATTGCTTCCTTTCTTTCCTCTGGTATTATTAAAACCACCATCTCCTCCTACAATACGCCCTTCAATCCTGTTGTTAAAGCTGATGGCACCCCCCCATTTCGTCCAAGACATTAGGGTTGTCAATGCTTTGGTGATTCCCATTGCACCCATTGTCCCTGACGTTCCTTCCCTCCTCTCCTCCATTCCATCTGCAGCCACTAATTTCTCTGTCATTGACCTAAAGAATGCTTTCTTTTCTGTCCCTGTTGATGAGGCTACTCAGCTCCTTTTTGCCTTCACCTTACAGCAACAGCAGTATACTTGGTGTAGAATGCCCCAGGGCTATGTTGACTCCCCTGTGATGTTCTCCATTGTCCTTCAGGCTACTCTGCAGCCATGGATGGCCCCTCATGGTTCTGTCCTCATCCAGTATGTGGATGACCTCCTCCTATGTTCCATAACTCAGGAGACCTGTCAGGCTGATAGTTTGGACCTTTTACAATGGTCACAAGGTGTCACGAAAGAAACTGCAATGGTGTAAATCTGAAGTGGAATACCTGGGTTTTGTCCTGTCTTATGGTCAGAGGAAAATTAGCACTTCTCGCATTGCTGCTGTTCTGGGTCTGCCCTGCCCAGCTACCAAGAAAGCCATGCTCACTTTTCTTGGTATGATTGGTTACTGCTGCCAGTGGATCCCTGATTGTTCCTTCTATGACCAGATTCTGAGACAGACCCTAGGTTCTGAAATGACTGATCTTATCAGATGGACTAAAGAAATGTTGGATGCTTTTGGACATTTGAAATGTGCTTTGGTTTCTAGCCCTGGCCTGGGTCTCTCTGATTATGACCAAATGTTTCATCTCTTTGCTCGAGACAATTGTAAAACCATGGCGGGTGTCCTGACACAAGATCATGACGGTAAATTACGCCCTGTTGCCTTTTCTTCTAAAGTCACTCCTGTTCAAGTACAAGGCATGCCTGCCTGCTTGAGAGCCCTGGCTGCATGTGCTATGATGGTAGAGATGGCCACTCCTCTGACCCCTGGTCACCCCACTACCCTTCAAACTTCTCACGATGTCCAAGCCCTCCTTCGCAACATTCATACTCAGTACATGTCTGCTCAGCGCCTTAGTGGTTATGAGGTTATCCTTCTTTCTAATCCCAATCTCACCATTAGGTATTCTGCCCCAACTTACGGCCCCACCCTCCTTTTAAATGGTCTTTTGGGCCTCAAGGGTGAACAGGATGTCCTTCCTCCTGATCATTCCTGTGTCTCTCTGATATACCAAGACACTTCCCCCCGCCCTGGCTTGTCCTCCACCCCTCTCCCTGATGCTTCCTCCATTTTTGTTGATGGCTCCTGCTCCCACCCTAATGACAACACCTTCCACACAGGATATGCTGTGGTTGAACTCCCTGACACTGTCCATGAGGCCTCTTCTCTCCCCTATCCCTCGGCCCAGGCTGCTGAACTCATTGCCCTTACTCGTGCCTACTACCTTTTCTCTGGTGAACGCGTTAACATTTCCACTGATTCCAAATATGCCTTTGGTGTTGAACACAACCACGGTGTTATCTGCCAACGTTGTGGCTTTGAGGCAGCTGATGGTAAGCCCATTTCCCATTCTTCCCTTGTTTCAGACCTTCTCTGCCTTACTCCTGCCTGCTGCAGTTGCTATCATTCATTGTCGTGCACACACTGGTTTCCAGACTGAAGTTGCCAGAGGTAATGCTCTGGCCGACCGCGCTGCTAAACAAGCTGCTTTGGACCCCCCCCCTCCCTCCTCTGTTCTCCTTCCTCTTCTTTCCCCTCCTGCTTTTCCCCCTTCCTCTCTTTTTTCTCAGCTTCAATCCTTTGTTACCCCTTCTGAACTTGCTGCCTGGCAACTGGCTGGTGCCCAAAGCCTCCCTTCGGACGGACTTTGGTGCAAAAGGGGAAACCCTGTATACCAGCTGCTAGCTCCCCCTTATTCATTGCCCAATATCATGGCATTGGTCATCGCAGTGCTCGCTCAACCTTTCAACTTCTTGCCAGTGATTTTTTCATTCTTGACCTTCGCTCCCTGATAGACATACATAGCTCGATGTATAACCTGTCTCCGCGCTAATCCCAACATATCCCATAAAGCACCACACCAGCACCTTACTTACCCCACTTCTCCTTTTACACACTTACAGATTGACTTTACTCATATCCCTCATGCCACCGGGACCCGTCAGGATTATGTCCTTGTTATTGTTGACGTGTTCTCCCGATGGCCTGAAGTTTTTCCCACCACAAATGAAACAGCTCAGACTGTGGTGAACATTTTACTTCGCGAAATCATTCCTAGGTGGGGATGCCCCACACACAATAACTCAGACAATGGTCCTGCTTTCACTGCCAGAGTATACAAAGATTTAGCTACCGCACTCCACATTGAGTGGGAATTTCATCTCCCATATCACCACAGAGTTCTAGTATTGTCGAACGCATGAACAGAACTATCAAATCAAAATCAGGAAAGCTACAGCTGGCACGTTTGTGAATTGGAAGAAATTCCTCCCTGTTAGCTGAAATTAGGATGCATCCTCACTGCACCACTGGCTACTCTCCCTTTGAGATTCTCATGGGACGACCTTTCCCCGCCCCGTGGGTAGACAAACCCTCAATAGTTGAGAATAGTGATCTCCCCTTGAAACAGGAAGAATACGTCCGAAAGCTTATAGAAACATTAGGGCATGTTGAAAGAAACGTGTCTTGCACCTCTCCTTTCTCTCCACAGATTCCTACCCATTCCTTCCAGCCTGGGGATGTAGTCATCGTCCAGAAGCTTTCCAAGGATAGGAAACAGACGGATTTCCCCTTTGGCCCTCCCACCACTGTGATCGCTGCGACCAGGACCACTGTACTCACTGAGGAGTCTCCTGTTTGGATCCACGCAAGTCGCTTGAAGAGGGTTAACCTAAAACCCCAGAAGCAAGCCGTCCCTGCGCAGACCTGAATTCAAGGCCCGAGACCAAGTTAAGGCTGGGTTTGAGTCTCTTATTCCCCTTATCACTATCAATAAGAATGTTGGGATGCCTTGCAAGGTATTGCTGCTCAGTTAGGCCCCACTTCTCAGATGACTTTCTAAAACCGCATGGCCCTGGATATGATCCTTGCTGAGAAGGGGGCTGTCTGTAAAATTCTCCCCAGTACTTTATCCTGTTGCACCTTTATTCCTGACAATACAGGTCCCACGAGTAAGGTTACTATGGCCATTCAGAAATTAGAAGACCTCTCTGCTGAACTCAAATATAACTCTGGTTTATCTAATCCTTGGGATCAGTACTTTAGTTGGATGCAGGGACGGGTAAAAGACCTTATTATTGTTATAATCTCTATTATTATCTGCATCTTTGTCGGTTATGTAATTTTTAGACTGCTCATTTGCTACCTTGCTCGTATTACAGCTCCTAAACCCCCTCCTCGAGAGACGTATCTGGAATATCTCTCCCTCCAAGTTCATGCTGTGCATTTATGTCGTCATTTTCATAACGTAAGAAGGAATTGAAGGGGCACATATATTCCTTGTAAGTTTTCTATTCCTGCTTGTAAAAAAACTCAGACACAGTTTTCATTCTGCTGAACAGCTACTTTTACATCCTGTTCTGAAGCTTGTGCCAAGGTCATTCCTCCTCATGTCCTGAACCCCCCACAGCCCGTGTTCTAGTTGAGCGATCCTGCTTCTCCTGTAGACAAGAAACATTTGCTAAGAAAGACCTTAGACAATAAAGCACAGTATTATATACCATAGTTATGGACACCCCCCCCTTCCTTGTGCTTGCTACCTTTTCTGTTGCTTTTATGTATCCTGTTACCAAATATGTTTTTTCCTACGGTCATATGCTGAAAAAACTGACCCTTGTATAATGCTATAAAAATGGATGAAAAACTCATAATAAATGGACAATTTCTTTGGGAGAAGCCTGAGCATCCTTTCTTCCTAAAGAGACTGTCTCCAGATATCTGAGAGGCAACAGAGTGTGTGCGAGGTGGTTTTGGGACCAGAACCGGACCAGCTCCATTTCAGCTGGCGGCTGAGTCTTAGGTTGACGGGGCTGCTACTGCAGGGGCCGTTTAGCAGGAGGCCTCGAAACAGCAGGAGTGGATTTTTGCGGGTACCTCCGGAGAGGAATTTTATATTGATGGGCTGGAGGAGCTTTCGGCTTAAGTTTCACCAGAGACGCGAAGGACCGCTTGTGGTCCAAGAGGCGCTTAGTGGCAGCTTCGATGGAATCATTGAAGAGCTCATGACGTGTAGGGGGCGCCGAGGAACGGCCCCGTGCCAGGTGGATCGTGGAAGATCCCGGAGTCCGAGGAAATCGCTGGGGAAGCCTTGGGGAAGATGGGGTATAGGTAAAATCCTCACACGGCTTCGAAGAAGGCCCTTGAGAAGCCGGTAAGCACCTCAGAGGGGAACGGACACTAGAGTCCAAGTCGAGGACAAGCGTGTGTTGAGAGGGTCTTGAGGTCAGAGACCTGCCTCAACCGGGCTGAGAAGACCGGGGCTTTTTAGAAGAGGTGAGCCTCGCTGCAGTAACAGGGGAAAAAGTGGTCCCCGGCCTGGACCCCGAAAAGTCACAGGTGACTCAGGGGAGGACGACTCGCTCGAGGGAACCCAACAGGTCTTACGAGGAAGGCCTCGAGAGACGAGAGGACGCTCAGGCTGGTCAGACCACGACTGGGTCGAAACTGAAGTCAAAGGCGTCGAGGTTGGGACAAGTTGGCTGACCACCGAGGAAAACTATGTGGTAATAATAGCCTTAAGCATGTCCTCAAACATAGGCACCGAGACCAAAGGTAGGTGGGTCGGAGGTGCAGCAGTGCGCTTCTTCGGGAGCGACCTCAAAGAAGAGTACTCCCTACGTGAGGAGGCACACTTAAGAGTGATGACTCGAAGACGCCAAAGAGGCGGCGCTTACTTAGACTCCGAGGAAGGCTTCTTTGCCGGCACACCTAAGGCTGCAGCTAAGGCTGCAGGAAATTAGACTGGCCTTCCAGGGTTGAGTGATAGGAGATGATCACGGAGGGAGGGGCTAGAGATTGATTTTGAGTTCCCTGCAGTTCAAGGCTGAAAGAGATACATGAATCTTCCAGAGGTTATTGTACAAGAATGTGCCCTTACCTAGGGGAGAGGGGCAAATAGCAGATGACAAGGCCTCAACCCTGCCACAAAGGCAGGCTTATTCAGGCCCCCAAGAACCACTCCTGAACCCCTCAACCCTTCATCTAGAATCAGAAGGAAATCCTTTTAGATATGTATTAATGCTTTGTGATACCTCTGATCTTGTACTATTAAGACATATTCTAGAGGCATAGAGTACTGGCCATCTAACTGAACTACACCACCTATTATATCAAGGATTGAACTTGGGCTAGAAGTTCTTCTCTGCTTCTATCTGTTGCTAGAGGACATAACCGACACAATTGAACTGGTCCAACAGAATAGGAAGGAAGAAGAAAACTTTCTTCCTTCACACACTTTATATAGTACCAAATCAATTAAATAGCTGCGATCCTTCGTTTAACAATTAACTTCCTTTAGCACTTCTCTGCACATGTAAGTTATTGGAGTATGAATTCATTCAAAAGCCATATACTACACTAAGATTAAGAATTAAAGTTTCTTACCTGGGCAGTAAGAAGCGTAGTCAGTGATACGTCAGCTCGTTCCTCTGTAATATAGGTGCGTGTTTTGCCATCCCACATAGCACAATCCTCTAGGTCCATCAGCTTTAACTGAGATTTGGAAAGTCCAGGTGGACGACCAGGCTGTGGATATTGCTGTGCTTGACGCACACTGATCTGTTTGGGCAATGAGCTCTCATCCAGAGCTGCCACTTCAAGTTTTTCTAGCCGACTGAACTGGAGGGTGGTACTTTGTGTTTTTGTGGCCTTCTCTACCATAGGTTGATGGACAGATTTCTGTTTCACAGTGATAGGAGTTGGCAGTATAAGTCTGTAGGAAGCTTTTGTTCTACTGTGTGACACAGCTACTTTGCCAGATGTCTTAACTTTTTTCTGAGAAGAAGGCACTGAAAGGGGCTTCAAATTTGAGGAGGAAGATGGTGCTGGTATAGATTGCTTCTTTAAGACACTGTCAAGTGTTCGCACATAACTTGTACTTTTGGTAGGAAGTCTATAGGTGACAGGGGAAAAAGAAGAACTTGGGGACATTCCCATGCAGGCTTCCATAAGTTTTCCCTCATTTTCTAGGTACTCATCCAGTTTGTCACTGCAGAAAGCAGAGCGGTTCTTTAGGTAGGTCTCCAAGCTGTTACCTAGTATACAAACATAAAATCCAGTTACAAACACGTTAACAGCAATGTCCTCTACAGGTCTTTCACTGAAGTCTCGCCAACACTGCTCCTCCAACTCAAGCTATCACAGTAGTCTAAAACAGTGTTCTTCAACCGCTGGTCCATGGACCGGTGCAGTCTGCAGAAAATTCCTGCATAGGGTCGGTGAGATCGACGAGCTGAAATTTCCTGCCGGTCCGCACAAGGCCGGCAAGATCATGGGGAACCTCCGACAGTGGCTTTCTCCTTCCCAGCAGCTCTCGGTACTTGCCAGCACAGTGATTCACTTTGGCAGCCTTGGGGCTTTTGCTGAGTCGCAGCCCGCCTCTGATGATGCAACTTCCTCTTTCCTCAGAGGCGGCGTGACCCATCAAAGGACCCAAGGCTGCCGAAGTGAATCGCTGCGCTGGCAAATACCGAGAGCTGCAGGAAGGGGAGAAAGCCACTGTTGGAGGCTGGGAAGCTGCTGGACAAGGGAAAATAAAGGGACAGCTGCTACTGGACCTGGAGGGAGGGAGAAGGAGAGGTGCTGCTGGGAGGAGGGAAAGGAGGCTGGGAAGCTGCTGGACAAGGGAAAATAAATGGCCAACTGCTACTGGACCTGGAGAGAAGGAGAGATGCTGCTGGGAGGGGAGGAGGGAAAGGGAAGAGAAGAGAGTTACTACTGGACTGGTGGAGGAGGGAAGGGAGAAAGAAAAAAAGGGAGGAAACAGCTGGCAGGGGGATTAGAGGAGGGGAAAGGGTCAGGGTGGAATGGAGAGATCAGATGACGGAAAGGGGAGAGACAGTAATGAGAAAGTAGAGAGATTGAAGCTGGAAAGCTCATTCGATCTTTTGTTTTCAAGTTTGTAGAGATCGGGAATGAACTTCCTGACTCCATTAGGCTTTTAGGCCAGCTGCAATTATTTCGTAAATTCCTGAAAACTTTGTTCTTGCAATTTTTAAATGGTTTAACTAAAGTCTCAACAAAAATGATAATATTATAGTTATTTTTCTTATGTACTTTAGTTTTTAATTAGTTCTTCCTTCTCCTATGTTTTCTGCTATGCACTCTAGTCTTAATTACATGTGAACTGAGTCGAGCTCCACTGGGAGATGATCCGGTATATAAACCACAAAATAGAATAGAGCAAGGTAATGGCGGAATAGAAATCTCTAATGTAATGTAATAAGCAGAGAGGTACAAAGATGCTAGATCTGGTATAGGAGAAAATGAAGAGAGCAGTGAAGCTGAAATGAATCATTTAAAACAGAGAGAGGGGGCACAGGCTGGATAGAAAGGGGAGAAGGGCATAGAAAGAAGACAGATGCCATATGGAAGGGGGAGGGCAGACAGTGGATGGAAGGGGCAGATGCTGGATTGAAGAGACAGAGAAGGCAGACGCTGGAAGGAAGAGAGTGAAAAGAAGATGAAAGCAGAAACCAGAGACAACAAAAGGTAGAAAAATTAATTTTATTTCTATTTTGTGATTAGAATATATCAGATTTGAAATATATATCCTGCTAGAGCTGGTGTTAGACATAACTGGGGACCGCAAAGCCTAGGCAGTGTTTCTTTAACTTCCAGCTGGCTTAGGTTCTCTCTGACCAGGGACAGCTGCCCTAGTTGCACTCTAACACTATTCCTGTCATGTGTGACTGCGGTATTCTGTTAGCATGATTTTTTCTGTGTAGCATTCTGTAATAAGATCATAAGAATAGCCTTACTGGGTCAGACCAATGGTCCATCAAGCCCAGTAGCCCGTTCTCATGGTGGCCAATCCAGGTCACTAGTACCTGGCCAAAAGCCAAAGAGTAGCAACATTCCATGCTATCAATAAAGGGCAAGCAGAGGCTTCCTCCATGTCTTAATAAAAGACTATGGACTTTTCCTCCAGGAATTTGTCTAAACCTTTCTCTGGTTATTTCAAAACTCGATTATTGTAATTCTCTTCTAAAAGGCATCACCCAAAAACAAATAAGGAGACTTCAACTTATCCAAAACAAGGCAATAAAAATCATAACAAATTCAAAAAAGTATGACCATGTAACACCTCTTTTAAAAATGCACATTGGTTGCCAATACTCCATCGTATTACCTATAAAATAGCATTACTTTAATTTAAGATCCGCCAATCTAATCTGCCTACTTTTTTGGACAGGTTACTGATCCCTTATACTTATTTATTTATTTATTCCATTTTCTATACCATTCTCCCAAGGAAGCTCAGAACAGTTCACGTTAATTTATTCAGGAACTCAAGCATTTTTCCCTGTCTGTCCTGGGGGGCTCACAATTTATCTAATGTACCTGGGGCAATGGGGGGATTAAGTGACTTGCCCAGGGTCACAAGGAGCAGCGTGGATTTGAACCCACAACCCCAGGGTGCTAAGGCTGTAGCTTTAACCACTGGACCACACACTCCCCACTTACTCCATCCAGAACTCTGCGGTCCTCTGACCAAAACCTTTTTTCAGTACCATCTCTTAAAATTATCGGCACGAGACAAACAGAAATATTTTCAATAGCTGCACCTCAATTATGGAATACTTTGCCTGGATATATGAGAGGAGAATCTGCTCTAGACAACTTTAAAATGTTTATTTTTAAAGATGCTTTCAGAAATTAAAATTCACCAATCAAACTTATTTTGTAGGTCTTTTTCTAAACATTTTTGCTTCTGCTTTTAGCCCCTCCACATTGTTTGACCCTTCATTGTTATCTTTTTCAAAAAAAATTTGGAGTTCTACCCCCTTCTCCCATTGTTGTCTGTAAGTCTGTCTATTTTTGCTAACATGTGTGTAAAAATATTCTTATTACCCCTTTTTATATTTGTAATTTGCTTTAAAATTATGTTATAAGCATTTGCATCAAATTTTTATAAACATGAAACATGGGTGGAAACGCATAAAAGAACCTGTGCAACCGCCTCCAGACAATGAGGAAAGTACAGTCTAGAGCAGAATTGGGGCAACTTGTTATGGGGAGACGCAAACAGATCCACTTGAGGCGTCCCCCATTGAGAAAAAACAGGATGAAGAGCTGTAGAACTGAGCATCCACTCGTGAGGTTGAAGAATTCTGCTGAGTTTATCTGCCAAGAAATTCTGTTTCTCTTGAATGTAGACTGCTTTGAGAAAGATGTTGCGAGCAATCACCCAAAGCCAGATCTCCTGAGCCTCCTGACAGAGAAGGAGAGAAAGCAATGTTACTTACCGTAACAGTTGTTATCCAGGGACAGCAGGCAGCTATTCTCACTAGTGGGTGATGTCATCCGACAGAGCCCCGATACGGACGTCTCACAAGCATGTCTTGCTTGAAGAAACTTAGAAGTTTCGAGATGCCCGCACCGCGCATGTGCCAGTGCCTTCCCGCCCGATGGTCCGGGCGTGTCTCCTCAGTTCAGGTAGCTAGCAGAGAAGCCAACCCAGGGGAGGTGGGTGGGACATGAGAATAGTTGCCTGCTGTCCCTGGATAACAACTGTTACGGTAAGTAACATTGCTTTATCCCAGGACAAGCAGGCAGGTATTCTCACTAGTGGGTGACCTCCAAGCTAACCTCAATGGGATGGTGGGAGAGTTGGCAACTTAGGAGAATAAATTTTGTAATACTGTTTGGCCAAACTGTCCATCCCTTCTGGAGAAAGTATCCAGACAATAATGAGAGGTGAATGTATGAACCGAGGACCAAGTCCTTTTTGGCTTCCCTCACTGCCTTGTGACATTTCTTCTGATCATCTTTGTGTTTGTTCCAAGCTTCAGTCATTTTCGTGCGTTTCCATTTTTTGAAAGAGTCCTTTTTTTCTCTTACGGCTTCCTTCACCTCTCTAGTAAGCCATGCTGGTTCGCCTTTGCCTTTAGTATTCCTTTCTTTAGAAATCCACGGTATGTAGAGATTTTGTGCTTCCGTGATAGTATTTTTCAGTATGGACCATGCCTGATCTACCATTCTAACTTTGTCCATCTTTTTCTTGAGCCGTTGTTTCACCATGGCTCTCATGCTATCATATCTTCCCTTTTTAAAATTTAAGGTCGTGGTTAAGGTTTTACCTTTCCCGATCTCAAGTTTAAAGTTGATCATGTTGTGTTCGCTCATCCCCATTTGATCTTCTACTTCTTTTGTCGGTCCCATAATGCCATTTAGGACCAAGTCCAAGTGGCGTTTCCTCTCGTCGGCTCTCCCACCATTTGTTCCAGGAAGCAGTCCCCTAGCACCTCCAGGAACTCGGCCTCCTTGCTGCAGTTCGAGGTTCCCAGGTTCCAGTCTATCCCCGGGAAATTGAAGTCTCCCATGATTATTACATTACCTGTCTTACATTCTTGTTTACTTTCCTCTATCATTTCTGAGTCTGCCTCCTCCGTCTGCCCTGGGGGTAGATAGTAAAGGCCAATTTTTTTGTCTGCACCATTGTGTCCAGCTTCTCTTTCCTTTCCGCCGTATCCTCTCTAACAGATTCCACTCCCTCCTGAACATACATGGCATATCTCCTCCTTTCTGCCCTACTCTGTTTCTTCTGTACAGTTTGTATCCCTGTAGTACTGTGTCCCTTTCGTTTTCATCATTCCACCATGTTTCTGTTATGCCAATGATTTCCAGTTTATCATGTCTTGCTATTGTCTCTAATTCTCCCATTTTGTTTCTCAGACTTCTAGCATTCGTATACATACTTTTGAGTTCCCTTTGTGTTATCTTCTTGGACTTTCTAAGCTTAGTAGTCTCCACTGTTTAATTCACGGTATCCTTTTCTGTTCCTGTGTTGTCTCCCTTAGTTGCTATGTGGTCGTCCCCTCCCATGTCTGAGTAGTTGTCCGTAGTTTCTTCTTCGGGGAATCCTGTCTCCCGGGCCATCGACTAGTGGTCGACTGTCGACTTTCCCCTGTCCTTTAGTTTAAAGCCTTTTCGATGACCCTCTTCATGTTGCCTGCCAATACTCTTGCTCCTTCCTTGTTGAGGTGTAGTCCGTCCTTTCTGTAGTACTTGCTTTTTCCCCAGAACGCCGTCCAGTTGCGCACGAAGTCAAAGCCTTCCTCTTCGCACCATCGTCAGGCAGGAAGGCACTTGCACATGCACAATGCAGGCTATTGCAAACTTTCTGATTTTCTTAAAGTGGCAATACTCTTTTAAAGTGTCCGTACCGGGGCTACATGGATGACGTCACCCACATGTGAGAATATGCTGCCTGCTTTTCCTGGGATAACAGTGACAGCAGGCAGATATTCTCACATATGGGTGATGTCATCCATGGAGCCCAATACGGACAGTGCAAAACTGTACTGTCACTTTAACTTCTTTAGCTCACTGGCTGATCAGTTCAGTAAAAAAGCTAAGGAACCAACCAGGGGAGAAGGGAGGGTTGTGAGACTATCTGCCTGCTGTCCCTGGATAACACCTGTTACAGATAAGTAACTGTGCTTTATGCCAGGACAAGTAGGCAGCATACTCTCAGAGATGGGACTCCCTAGCTACTTCGAAAGAGATAGAGGGAAGTTGGCACCTATGTAGAGAATACATTTTGTATAACTGCTTGGCTGAACTGACTGTCCTGTCTGGAATAAGTCTCCAGACAGTAATGGGACGTGAAAGTATGTATTAAATACCAGGTGATAGCCTTACTGATGTCTTCAATAGGAGTGGAACGAAGAAAAGCAACTGAGGTTGCCATTGCTCTAACCTTGTGTGCTGTGACACTACCTTCTAACAGTAGCCCAACCCGAACATAGCAGAAAGAGATGCAGTCTGCTAACCATGTAGAAATTGTTCTTTTAGTAACTGGAGTTCCCAGTCTGTTAGGATCAAATGAGAGGAATATCTGAGTAGAGGTTCTATGAGGCTTTGTATGATCCAGGTAATAAGTCAAAGCACGTTTACAGCCCAATGTTTCAGGTGCAGCTTCACCCGGATGGGAATGTGGTCTTGGAAAGAAGACAGGCAGAGCTATAGACTGGTTCGAGGTGAAATTCCAAAATGACTTTTGATGGGAATTTGGGATGAGTACATAGGACTACTCTGTCATGATAGAAGGTTGTATAAAGTGGATCTGAAACCAGTGCTTGAAGATTGCTGACACATCAAGCTGAAGTAATGCAAATCAAGAAGACCACTTTCCACGTGAGGTGTTTGAGAGATGAAGATGCCAATGGCTCAAATTGTGACTTCATCAGAGTGGAAAGTACAACACTGAAATCCCAAGAAATTGTAGGGGTTTTGATTTTTGTGAGCATCAGACCCTTCATAAATTTGGAAACCAATGGATATGTAGCCAGAGGTTTATAGTGAAGAGGAATGTGAAAGCCACTGAGGTGCACTCTAAATGAAGTAGTCTTTAGACCTGAGTCTGAGATCTGTAAAAGGTAATCCAATACTGATGACAGGGGACACACATCTGAAAGTAAAGCTTGCAAAGTACAGCATAAAGTGAAGCGAGTCCTGTTAAAAGTGGTAGTAGCATCGTTGTGTGGAAGGTTTCCTGGCAACATCAATGGTAACTGAAACTGGAGCAGAGAGATTGATATCATTTATGCATTGGGGGAGAGCTACCAGGCTGTTAGAGGCAGCAAACATAGACTGGGGTGGAGTAGGGATCCTTTGTTCTGAGTAATAAGAATTGGGTAAATCTGCAGAGGGGTGGGTTCCCTTGGCACTGATGAGAATCTTTATAGCTAGCTCCCATGTTTGAATATAAGTTTCCCTATTAAGGGGATCAGAGGAAAAGCATAGAGAAATTGGTCTGTCCAGTCTATCAGGAACACCCAAATATATATTCAGTCATAAAAAAGGCATATAAGCGGGCTTTGTATGCCCAACGGCCCCTTCTACTACAGCCTTCTGAAAAACAACATAACCCTTTATTGTGCGTGTTGCGTTATACCCTAAAGGCCTTTTGCATTAAAATAATTTTTACAATATTGGCATATTTTGCAAAAGGTTCACCACCCTCAGTTTGAATCCAAGCCACGATTTGCTTATGCAAGGGGGAAAAATTTGGGAGATCTTATAACTAGGTCCCAGTTCAGTAGAGCAGTGAGACAGGAAGAAGACATACAGGGCAGCCATAAAGGATGTGGATCATGTTCTGTATGTTCACATGCCTTGGTGACATAAGAACATAAGCAATGCCTCAGCTGGGTCAGACTTGAGGTCAATCGTGCCCAGCAGTCTGCATACACAGTGGCCTAACAGGTCCAGGACCTGTGCAGTAATCCTCTATCTATACCCCTCTACTCCCTTTTCCAGCAGAAAATTGTCCAATCCTTTCTTGAACCCCAGTACCGTACGCTGCCCTATTACGCCCTCTGGAAGCGCATTCCAGGTGTCCACCACACGTTGGGTAAAGAAGAACTTCCTAGCATTCGTTTTGAATCTGTCCCTTTTCAACTTTTCCAAATGCCCTCTTGTTCTTTTATTTTTCGAAAGTTTGAAGAACCTGTCCCTCTCCACTCTCTCTATGCCCTTCATGATCTTGTAAGTCTCTATCATATCCTCTCTAAGTCTCCTCTTCTCCAGGGAAAGAGTCCCAATTTCTCCAATCTCTCATCGTATGAAAGGTTTTCCATACCTTTTATCAGACGTGTCGCTCTCCTCTGAACCCTCTCAAGTAACACCATATCCTTCTTAAAATACGGCGACCAATATTGGACGCAGTACTCCAGATGCAGACGCACCATCGCCCGATACAACGTAACCCCAAAACCAAAACGTAACCCCGTCCCGTTCCTGGCATTCTTACACCTAAACCTCTCTCCTCTCTTACTTATATAATTCCATTGGATTTCCGTTCCTTCCCTAACCATGTAAACCGTGCCGAGCTCCATCAGTGGAGATGATGCGGTATATAAATCCAAGATTTAGTTTAGTTTAGTTTAGTTTAGGATAACTTCTTTCGTTCTGGTAGTAATACCCTTTTTGATTATACCTAGCATTCTATTCGCTCTCTTAGCGGCCGCTGCGCACTGTGCCATCGGTTTCATTGTCATGTCCACCATTACCCCCAAGTCCCTTTCTTGGGTACTCTCCTTCAATAACATCCCTCCCAATATATAGCTGTACCTCGGGTTTCTGCTTCCCACATGTAGTACTTTACATTTCTCAACGTTGAAATTCATCTGCCATCTCGTCGCCCATTCCCCTAGTTTGTTCAGTCTCTTTGCAATTCTTCACAGACCTCTTTAGTCTGAGCTCCACTAAATAGCTTGGTGTCGTCTGCGAATTTTATTATCTCACTCTTCGTCCCTGCTTCTAGATCATTTATAAATATATTAAATAGCAGCGGCCCGAGCACCGAGCCCTGCGGAACACCACTCGTGACCCTCCTCCAGTCCGAGTAGTGGCCTTTCACTCCTACCCTCTGTTTCCTACCCACCAACCAGTTTCTGATCCATCTATGTACGTCTTCTTCCACCCCATGGTTCTTCAGTTTCCGAAGTAAGTATTCATGGGGTACCTTGTCAAAGGCTTTTTGGAAATCTACATATATGATGTCTTTGCAGTCTCCTCTGTCCACACAATTTGACTGGGTTAACAAATTGCAACACGCAAGGAGTAGTATACTTGATTCAGTGCTCATGCTCTTTATTTTACATTGGATATACAGTGCGCTCTGTGCGCACCCGTATCATTTAATATTTAAGTAAATTTAGAAAGGGTAAAGAGGGTGTCCCCTTAGTTAAACACTGGGTGAGGCAAAGTCATTCCTTACAGGATTTGAAGTTTGTAGTTTTTTAGGAGATGTCCCTGCCCCGGGGAGGTAATTTGGCAGTCAGACTGTGGAGGAGGGAGCAGGAATGGATTTGTCAAACCCACGGGGTTAAATAGAGAAGTAGAATGGCAAGCTTTCTTGGGATCATGATTTTGCTAGGGTGGTCCAGGTTGGTGGTCTTTTCTTTAAATTTTTCTTTATATTATCTTTAATGGTTGTGATTGACACTCTGTGAGGAGCATTGACCTATCAGGAGGGCAGGAGGTGGAGTTTAGATGGGTCGTGTCCTGGTTGGGTGGATGTTGTATAAAAGGGGTGGAGTTTGTAGGGTCAGCGTCTTAGCAAGAGTGGTTGAAGCAAAAACAGGTACTGTGTGCCAGAGTGTGCTAGAATTTTATATAATAGTAGTAGAGATAAATTAGTTAGAACATTTGGTATACTGTTTGTATTGTTTTTATGTTTTGCAGACATGGTGGGGGCAGGCATTTGGTATACTGTTTGTATTGTTTTTATGTTTTGCAGACATAAGTTCGTGTTGATGCGGGTTCTCTGAGGCAGCATGGCAAAACGCGTCAGAACCCGTTGAACCCCTGCATTAAAAGCTAAGTATGTTTTGAAGTTGAGCATTTAAAAAGACAAAAAGTATTTTATAAAGTTTTTAAAGAAGCAAAAAAAAGTGAGAGAGTATTATAGTTAAAGATACTACAGAGACCAGTGCAATGATTGAAAATTGAGCCGCATCAGTAGTGGGCTAAAATTTTGCTTCACCCAGCGGTCTCATAAGCTAAAAACGGTTCTCTGAGCACTGAGAAGTGTTAGGTGTGTGTTATAATCACCTGTGTGCACATTAGTTCATATCTGTTTGCAGTCTATCAGGAAGCCATTGGATTCCAGACGATGCAGCGAGTATAGTCTGGAGCAAAACTGTGGAAATTTGTGATTGCTGGGAGAAGCAAACAGATCTATCTGAGGGGTTCTCCATGTTGAGAAGATTTGTTGAACTGTCTTAATGTTCAAGGACCACTCGTGGGGTTGAAGGTGTCTGCTTAGCTTGTCTGCCAGAATGTTTGGCTTGCCTACCAGATACACTGCTGTGGGAAAGATGTTTTGCAAAATGGCCCAATTCCAGATTTGAGTTGCTTCCTGGCAAAGCAAGCAAAAACCTGTGCCCTTGCTTGTTGAAATAGTACAGAGACTTGATTGTCTGAGCATACCAGAATTACTTGATTGAGGAGATGATCCTGAAACGTGCTCAGTGCTCTGCTTATCGTTCACAGTTCTAGTTGATTAACGTGAAATTATTGTTTTTGAACAGTCCCAGTCCTTGAGTGTGAAGGCTGTCTAGATGAGCTCCACATCCAGACAAGGATGAATCTGTTGTTAAGATCTTCTGATGCGGGAGCACATGAAAAAGAAGGCCCCTAGAGAGGCTGGATGAGATAATCCACCACTGCAGAGATTGACGAAGAAATTAAGTGACTCTGAGATGGTGGGAGAGCAGATCTTTGGCTTGAGACCACTGAGAAGCTAGAGACCATTGGGGAATCCCTGAGATGAAAACAGGCAAATGAAGTAACATGTACTGTGGAGGCCCTGTGCCCCAGGAGATACATCATATGATGTGCTGAAATAGTTTACTGAGCAGATACTTGGATGCAGAGGCAAATTAGATTGTTGAGCCTCTGCTGAGGAAGATAGGCAGGAGCTTGAGTTGTATCCAGCAATGCTCCTATCAATTTCAGTGTTTGGGTTCGTTGAAGATGGGATTTTTGGTGGTTGATTGCAAATCCCAGTTCTAAGAGATGTATGGTTGAGTCCGTTGCTATCTGAGCTGCTTGAGGTGAGGATGCTTTTATCAACCAGTTGTCCAGATAAGGGAATACATGAAAGCCATATGAGCAGAGTGTTGCTGCTACGACAACCAAACACTTTGTGAATACTCTGGGTGCTGATGCTAGACCAAAGGGTATCACCCTATATTGGAGATGATGTATTCCTATTTGAAAGCAGAGATATTTCCGGTGGGTTAGAAGAATGGGAATATGTGTGTATGTTTCTTTGAGATCTAGAGAGCAAAGCTAGTGATTCTTCTCTAAGAGAAGATTAAAGGGTACTTAGGGGCAGTATATGAATAGAACAACTAAGGTACGTGGGCTCAGGCACTGAATATTCTTAGTACCGGCATATCTCCCCTGTCTCCTCCCCCAGATCATCCCTATGGTGGTTGTTTTTGGCTTAAGCTGTTAAAGCCAATATTCAGCAGCACTATCCATTTATGTGCCATTGAATATCGGCAGCTAGCCTGTTCAACATGAATGAGTTTAAGTGGACAGACAGAATTTAAGTGGACTTCTGTCTACTTAAACCACTATTTACCTAATTTCACATCCATTGATCTTTGAAATTAATTTTTTACCTTCACTTCTAGATCCAGAAGCCACTGAGCTTGTATTAAATTTCTCTCGCCAACCTTTAATCTTGGTGAAGTCATTGGTCTTTCCAGTCCTGGAAACAAATGGAAATCCAGCATCTGAAAAAGAGAAAACACTTCAAATATACAAATTGGAAAGTCTGGGAGCACAAAATCAGCTCCTAATGAAAGATAATGGCAATATTAACTTTAAGCAGAAAATATTGGAAAACATAACAAGAAAACAAAATCTAAGACTGATTAATTTTCACAAATAACCTGCTATTTCAGCCATGGATATGTTTAAAAGGTATCTTCTGGAGATTTTGAAGGTCCCACAAAACTCATTTCCGCCTATTTCAAAGATTTATTACATTTCCATGGGGAAAAAGAAAACTTCGGAAGAACAACAGGAACCAGCAATTGATTTATTGGACTTAACAAATTTATTAGAGTCATCAGGAATAGATCAACTTAGTGTAGCCACACTTACATAAGAACATAAGTAATGCCTCTGCTGGGTCAGACCAGAGGTCCATCATGCCCAGCAGTCCGCTCACGCGGCGGCCCATCAGGTCTAGGACCTGTATAGTAATCCTCTATCTATACCCTTCTATCCCCTTTTCCTTCAGGAAATCATCCAATCCCTTCTTGAACCCCAAAACCGTACTCTGTCCTATCACGCCCTCTGGAAGCGCATTCCAGGTGTCCACCACCCTCTGGGTGAAGAAGAACTTCCTAGCATTGGTTTTGAATCTGTCACCTTTTAATTTTTCCGAATGCCCTCTCGTTCTTGTAGTCTTCAAAAGTTTGACGAATCTGTCCCTCTCCACTTTCTCTATGCCCTTCATGATCCTGTAAGTCTCTATCATATCCCCTCTAAGTCTCCGCTTCTCCAGGGAAAAGAGCCCCAGTTTCTCCAATCTTTCAGCGTATGAAAGGTTTTCCATACCCTTTATCAAGCGTGTCGCTCTCTTCTGAACCCTTTCGAGTGTCGCCATATCTTTCTTTAGGTACGGCGACCAATATTGGACGCAGTACTCCAGATGCGGGCGCACCATCGCCTGATACAACGGCAGGATAATTTCTTTCGTTCTGGTTGTAATACCCTTCTTAATTATACCTAACATTCTATTGGCTTTCTTAGTGGCCGCTGCGCACTGTGCCGACGGCTTTATTGTCTTGCCCACTATTTCCCCCAAGTCAATTCATGAGAATGCTCATCCTCAGAGACATCAACATACCTTTGGAATACCATGATAACCCAGGACTTTAAAGCCTTCCTCACAAACATTCACCTAAAACTGGCTCCCTCTGGTCTAACACATGACAAAGGTCTTATCACTGACTTCATAGCAACTAGCTCAATGCTCACAGTCAATGACCCTATCTGGTCTGCAGTCCCCTGGTCTGATCACTCACTGCTATCCTTTATGCTATCACACTACATAAGCAGCACCACTAACAAACCGGCTAATCAGAAACTGAATGCGACACTTCATACATTAGACTTCATTGCGCCTCTACGCCCGCATAACATCAGGACAGCCAAACATCCCCATGGTACAATGATGCTCTAAAGACTGAGAAACAAAACTGTCACCATTTAGAAAGGCAGTGATAGAAAACACCCTCCCTCAGCAACAAACAGGCACTGAAAACAGTGATAAAATCCTACAAACTCCACATAGCTGAAGCCAAGAAATAGACAACCTCAGAAATAGACTTCGTTATCAAGTAACTGTTCCAACTACTGCCACCCCCCAAGACCAGGCTTAGCAGTCACTAACACTCAATCCAGTGCCCAAGAATTAGCAAACCACTTCCAAGACAAAATTAAGACCATAGAAGCAGAAATCAGCATATTAAGCACTATATACCCTAAGATCCAACCTGATCCCATTGCCACGAATCCCTGCAAAATAGATCAAATCTGGAGCATCTTCAAACCACTCACCCCAGATAAAATGCTCCCCCATATAAACAAGCTTTCTACCAAAAGCAACATACTAAACAAATGCCCATCACACTTATACTCCCTAATGTACTCAATCACTGTCTAACCTCACTGACGTACAAGGGTCAACTGCCCACCCAAATAGGTCACATTGTTCTCAAACCCACCATAAAAAGTCAAGGGGCTGACTTATCCTCATCCTCCAACTTCAGACCCATAGCTGTAATACCTTAACTCACCAAACTTCTTGAAACACTGGTTTGTACGAAACTCACAGCCTACCTGGACAAATTTTCCTGCCTACATCCCTCTCAGTATGGTTTCAGGCCTCAACACAGCACATAATTACTGCTACTCACTCTAACCACCAAAATCAAACAAATGCTCAGCAAGAGGAACCAATCAGTCCTCCTCTAGTTCAACATATCAGCTGCATTTGACTCTGTTGATCATGAGCTCCTACTGAACAAATTCAGTGAGCTAGGTCTAACCAGAACTGTCCTAAATTGGTTCAAGAATACTGTGTGTGGAGAGATGGCACCTTCTACCAAAGCTGGAAAGCAGTCTGTGGAGTTCCTCAGGGGTCCCCACTCTCACCAGTGCTCTAAAACATTTTTTATGAGCAGCCTGGGCAACTTCACCTTTAGCAATGTTGAATGTCTGCAATCCTTTGTAAATTACATATTCCTCTTAATCCCACTTTATACCAATACTAATGAGGCCTCCAATAAAGTTTCCAAAAGCATCGAAAAAATCTACTCATGGGCACTCTCCAACAAGCTAAAACTAAACACCACCAAACCCATGCTTCTCTGGTTCCACAATGCCACAGTCAGCACCCACGAGACTAACCCTCCCCTCTGGTGCAACACTAAACACAGAGAAGGCCTCTAAGGTGCTTAGAATCCTGCTTGATGCCACAATTTCTTATGAACCCCCAAATATCCAACTTCTTGGGCAAAAAACATTCTACAGTCTAAAACAATTGAGACTGATCAAACCTTACTTCTATAGTCACCACTTTGCAGCTCTGGTTCAAATGCTAGTCCTAGCAATTCTCTCTACACGGGCTTAACCTCCTCCCAAACATACAAGCTCCAACTGATACAGAACACTGCAATCAGGCTGATATTGGGCCTAAAGATATTCAACCATGTCTCTGCATACTGCTGCATGCTTCACTGGCTGATTATAATTATAAATGCCAGAATGTTTAAACTCTCCTGCATTGTACACCATGCATTAAACACCAACTCACCCAAGCAGATAACCCACTTGTTCTCCAATTCCCTCTTCACCTCAACCAGAATCACCACCCACCAGATGATCAACCCTTCATCCAAGGGAGTGAAATTCAAGCAAACATTCAACACCTTTTTCATGTACGTCACTTCAAGAACCTGTAACGCCCTTCCAACATCCATTTGATAAATTCCTTTCAGCTCAGTAACTCTGCCCTCCAGTCCTCCTCAACTTGATGTACATATCTCCCCCTCTTGCAACAATGTAACCTTTCTCCTTCCTCTATAATGTGTTATAACTTTTCCCCTATTGTAACAGTGTATCCTTCCTCTACGACAGTGTCTCTCAAACTTGTTTTTAGCACCGACACAAATGTTTTTTATGGCACACTAAACGGAGCAAATTTTTTTGCGGCACACTGAAATTATAAAATTGCAAAACCAACAAAAAATTAAATTTGAGTTATTTAAAGTTCTTTAAGCTATGTTTGGGTAATTACTAATAATGGTGAAACTAAAGTAGATAAAATATCAATGTAATGGATATGCTTGTTTTTGAGTGCAAATTAACTCAAAACGTGGCTCAATAGTCAACAAGTAAACACACCTTTCATCATTCACCATCTGCAGTTGCTCTCTCTTTTTTTTTTAATTTAATTTCTCTCAGATCTGAAAATCCAAGTTTGCAAAGATAAGAAGATACAAACGATAACAAAGTTTTGATTGCTTTGTTGCTCAGGTTAGGATAACTACTGCATAAAAAATAAAAATAAAATTACTTGCCGTTAGTTTTCAAGGACCAATCATGTGAAAGAATGATGCTTGTCTGGGTGGTTGTATCCTTGCACACACAGATGCTCATAACATTGACAGAACCTTGCATATGCTACATGCATGTCATCTATTCTAGTGTATATTTATGAAGGGAATTTTAATAAAAAGTAAAATTCTGGAATATTTCTTAGCAAAGCTGGAATCTCTTCGGGGGACACCACTGTGCCTAGGCACACAGTTTGAGAGACACTCCTCTCAAACTACAATATGATATAACCTGTAGAGAATGACACGGTGGCTAGTCACGGGTAACCCGCAGAAACGGTGGGGAAAAAAGTGGTTGCTGCGAGTATGGGGACAAGGCCATCAAGCATTACAGTCTTGAAAAGAGATCAAAATATCCAGAAAGAGAAAAATTTAACATATATACAGTGGTACCTTGGATTACGAGCATATTCCGTTCCAGGAGTATGCTCGTAATCCAAAATGCTCGTTTATCAAAGCAAGTTTCCCCATAGAAAATAATGGAAACTCGCTTTGATACGTTCCCACCCCCCCCCCCACCCCCGATAACCGGCATCGCTACCCCCCGCTCGCAAAGGCCCCCTCGCTCCAACCGGCCACCACCCCCCCAATGGAGCAGTGAATGGCCTTGTCTGCGCAGTTAAGGGAGGGAACGCGAGCGGTCACTGATTGTGCAGTCCAGAAGCCCCCCCCCCCCTCCTTCCTAATGATCACCGTCCTTCCGGGCATCTCTCTCCCTTCCCTTCATGGCAAATTTTAATTTTCTTCCTACAAGCAGCCGGAGCCTTGAAGTCGTGTGTGGCTGCCAGAAATTTCTCCTCTGACGCAACCGGAAACAGGAAGTTTCTGGCAGCCGCATGCAACTTCAAGGCTCCGGCTGCTTGTAGAAAGAAAATTAAAAATTGCCACGAAGTTAAGAGAAAGGAAGGGAGGGAGTTGTGTGACCCCTTGTTGCAGTAACCTGATTCTAGGAGGGAAGTTAGGAAGGTATAACACAAGGGAAAAGATCAATATTTAAAACTGAAAAGCACAGAATGAAATGGTGATGGGGAACTGCGGTAATGCTAAAATTTTGAGTCTCATTACTGTGTATGCAGGAGCGTTAAAGAGTTTTGTTGCTGCAAGGGGGGGGGGAACCCTGCACTTACAACTCCTTGAGAGCAGCTCTTACTTCCTGAAGCAGCATGGAACTGACCTTGCCCTCCTGCACAGTGCCCCGATGTCACAAGGGAGGGAGATGCTTGGACCGCAGAGAGTGTGAGGGAGGGGTTGCTGGACCGCGTGAAAGGTGCTGAAGGGGGGTGGAGAGGAACACACGTTGAAGAGAAATAGAGAAGAGAGAGTGGGGAGAAAATGCTGAAGGGAAATGGGGAAGAGAGAGAGAAGACACTGAAGGGAACTGGATGGAAGGAGGAGATAAAGAAAAAGAAGGTATGTCCTGGACTGGGGAGCAGATACCAGATCTGAGGGGAGGAAAAGAGGAGAGAGATGCTAAAAAACACCTGGGGGAGGGAAGGAAAAGATGGAAGGGAAGACAGAGAATCTCTGCGAGAGGGAGAATTAGAAACATAGAAACATAGAAGTTCTTGAGCATGCGCAGATACATGCTCAAGGCAGGCAGGCAGAAGCCAGAAGCCGGAAGATCTTCTAGGCACACGATCTGTGCCTGCGCTAGACGAGGGGGGGGTAAGTTTAAGTTGTTTGGGCGGGGGGGCCGGTTTGCGCAGGGGGGGTGGCCGGTTGGAGCGAGGGGGCCTTTGCGAGCGGGGGAGAGCGATGCCGGTTATCGGGGGGGGGGGGGGGTGGGAACGTATCAAAGCGAGTTTCCATTATTTTCTATGGGAAAACTTGCTTTGATAAACGAGCATTTTGGATTACGAGCATGCTCCTGGAACGGATTATGCTCGTAATCCAAGGTACCACTGTATATATGTTAAATTTTTCTCTTTCTGGATATTCTGATCTCTTTTCAAGACTGTAATGCTTGATGTTAAATTGTAAAAGGATATAAATTAAAAAATGTTAAAAATTAAAAAAAAAAAAAGAATGAGGAAAGCAGAAACCAGATAACAAAGGTAGGAAAAAAAATTCTACTTATTTTCTTTTTTTTGCTTTAGGATACGTTGGTATATTACTGTGTTTCCCCGAAAATAAGACCTACCCCGAAAATAAGCCAAAGCATGATTTTCGGGGTAGGACTTAATATAAACCCTACTCGGAAAATAAGCCCTAGTCACCGGAAGCGCTCCCCCCACCACCCCACATGCCCCCGACCCATCCTAACCCCGACCACGAGACCAAAATACCTGGTAACAAATGGCAGCGTCGGCAGGACAGGCTGCATCGTGGCCTTCTCATGCCCAGGCGTTCGTGTGCTGCATTACTGATGACATCATCAGTGATGCAGCAGAGGAACACCCGGGCGTGTGAAGGCCGCGATGCAGCCTGTGCTGCCGACACTGCCGTTTGTTAACAGGTATTTCGGTCTCGCGGTCGGAGTTTGGATGGGAGGGAGAGATGGGTCAGAGGGGGAGGGCGCGGAGGGATAGAAAGATGCTGCACGAGGGGATGGGAAGAACACAGAGCTAGAAGCTTCAAGAGTTCTGATGCACAAGGGATGGGAGGGATAGAAGCTGCAAGGATTCTGCTGCACAGAGGGAGGGAAGGATAGAAGCTGCAAGAGTTCTGCTGCACAGAGGGATGGGAGGGAGGAATAGATACTGCACAAGGGGATGGGTGATAGGGGATGAAAAATGCTGCACATGTGGGGGAGAGAAAGGAAAGAGGAAGAATTGGAGTGAAGAAGAGGAAGGGAGAGATGATCATTGTACATGAAAAAAATAAGACCTACCCCGAAAATAAGACCTAGTGCCTTTTTTGGGCCCAAAATTAATATAAGATAGTGTCTTATTTTCAGGGAAACACGGTAGTTGTGTTGATAAACATTTATAAACAAAACCCTGCCAGCTGAAGATCTCTTTCTCTAGTTTGGCAGCCAGAACTTTGATTTATAAGATGACAATTGTACAGAATATTGTTTCTTTCTATACTTTAATAAAATAAGTTCAGTATAAAACTATTCGAGGCTTGTGTGAATGGGATCAAATGGGGACCGAGCTCACGGAGATGAGCTCACAGGGATGGGATGGAGACGGGGACAAATTCTTTCCCCGTGTCATTCTCTAGTAACCTGTTCCCTATGATACTGCTTGAATCTCTTGCCTTGTAAATTGCCTTGAACCTGTACTGGATACATGTGATTAAGAAATCTTGATTAGATTATAAAGGGTAATAGAATCACAAGAATCTTCTCTTTGTTGCAGTCACAAAGTATGTGTATACCACTGATACAGGCAGAATTGGAGCCAACATCAGTATAACTCTATGGGCTAGATTCACTAAGCCCACCGATCGTGTCCCGACCACTTTGCGACCCCAACACAATTCACTAACCTTCCTCCTGAGCATATCCGCATCCGATCTGATCCGCGCATGCAAAGTAGGAAGGGCCTCAATTCACTAAACAAATTCAGGCACACCGACTGGGCTAGCCAATCCAAAACCAAGCGACTGCTGAGGATCTGCTCACATCCTTTCCTGCTCTCTAGCCCTGAAATCCCAGCCCTGCAGCCCTGAAAAAACCCTGCTCTCTGCCTCTGTATGTTCAAGCAGCAAGTCTTTCTGCCGCCCCGACTCTCCTACTCTATGCCGCCCTGCCTGCCTGTGTGTTCGAGCACCAAATCTCTCTGCCGCCCCGACTCTTCTGCTCTCTGCCGCCCCGCCTCTCTGCCTTCCTGCCTGCTTCTCTGCCAAGTGTTCAAGCAGCACTCGTCTCCCTCTGCTGCCACCCTTCCCTGCAGTGCGAGCCCATGGTTTTAACCTGTCCCAGAACACGCCGCAGTGCAGCCCCGCTTTAAAACCGTGGGTTATAACCAAGTGGATGTATCCACTTTATTGGAATCCTCAAAATAGTGAACGGGCAGTGCCTGCAACTTTATTATTAACAGTGACTTTGGCCCCAGACAAAAATTGGCTATTGAGACTTTTCTTTAAAAATAAACAAAAACCTTTTTTAGGAATGCAAATACAAATGTATCCAGATCTTGCTAGAGAAACCCAGAGACGTCGTAAAGAATTTCTATTATTAAAACCAGGAGTGTTAGCCTTATTTACGTCACCCATGCAAATGTATAGTTTATTATTCTTCACAGAAATATGTCTTCTTTGAACCTTTCCAGCTGATGGTTTTCCTGTCGTTGTTACACCTGGAGAAAGAAAAAGATAAGATCTAGCCCTAGATAAGAAGTATTTTTAGGGAACCCTGAGCTCAGTCTAAAATCTTGATTAGATTAGCCGTGGCATTCTTCTATGATATATTATTTTTTATTATTAAATCCGCTCTTGTTCTATCTTGATCCGTTGTAGAGGACTTGAGTTAAAATTTAAGTAAACTTTATGTTGTGGATTCAATTCTGATTAATATGGTTATTCACTACTAAGTTTGTATTCCTGATTTGATTAATTGGTTATGTACTTCTGACTTAAATTTTACTTTCTGTACAAGTTTATACTTGATAAATAATTATAAAATGATAAATAAATAATAAAAAAAAACAAAAAAATACGGGCTCGCTAAAGTCAAAAAATAAAAAAGCAAAGTTTTCTTCAGGGAGAGCAAGCGCATGCGCAGACCATCTACAGGCAAAGAAGATGGTCTGCACATGTGTTGGGATCGCTCTGCAACAATCTGTGTTGTTGGTATGGGGCGTGCCTCCGATCACCCCCATTTGTATGAGGACACATTGTGGATCGGTCGGCCAGGAAGACTCGGCCACGGATCACACATGCAAAAGGAGGTTAGTGAATCTGGCCCTATGTCACACTTTCAAATAAATATGTCTTATCAGTGTGTTGAGCTTCTCCATAAATCTGTCTTTCTCCTCCAGTTTTGGCCTGCCCACAAAAAATGTTTGCTGGCTTGTTACCACATGGATTTCAACTTTGATTTAATCCTAACATGGCTATTTTTAACAAGATCACTAAATTTTGGGTTTTCTTTGTACCACTGAGCAAGTAATCCAGTTGTTAGGTCACTGACCAATTCATCAGTGCTGTAATTTCATCTGTCTTGATCATATCTAGAGATCCCTGACAGTAGATCAACTACAGGATCAGATCAGCTCTACCTGATCCCACCAAATGATATAAATGAGCCCAAACATGCAGTCTTGTTTTTATTTTGGACATTTTCAATATTAGATTATCGCTATAATGACACTATGTTAAAAACCTGTGAATGAGAAAATGACACTAATGTGTTAGTGTCAATATGGGCAAATAAGTAAGATAAATTGATAACTGAGGCACAAAATGCATTAATATGCAATGAAAACACACTTCTCCCTCCTTATTCACAGAGGTTAGGGGCAGAGCCGGCCCACAAATAGGGAAAAATTGCGAATAACTTTTCGCTAGCTCTGACCCACTCCCAGACCTTACCTGGTGGTCTAGCGCACTGTTCTTCAACTGCTGGTCCGCGGATCAGTGCCGGTCCGCGCAGGGCCGGCAAGATTAAAATGACCATAGGTCCGTTTTCAGACCTCCTGTCGCATTGTCCCCACACACAGCTTTGGGACAGCGTCCCGAAGCTGTGCTCGGGGACAAAGGAACAGGCGATCATTTCCTGTCCCTCCCTCCTTCCTTTCCCCGGGTCCCCTTCTCTTACCGCCCTGCCGCTACTGCTAAAGCCGACAGGAAGTCTTCTTTCCGACATCAATTCTGACGTCGGAGAGGACGTTCTGGGCCAGCCAAATGCAAGAGCAGGGGAAAGGATGGAGGGAGGTTTTTTTTTTTTATTTGCTTGGTAGGCAGGCAAGCAGGCTGGCTTTGGCCAGGGAGGGAGGGATAGAGGTAGACAGGAAGGCAGGCTGGCTTTGGGGGGTGGGGGTGGGGGTGGGACAAAGTATGGAAGGCAGTGAGAGGAACATGGGAAGGATGCACTGAGGGCACTAAAGACATGGGAAGGAAGCACTGGGGGCACTAAAGACAGGAAGGGGCACTAAGGACATGGGAAGGAGGCACTGGGGGCACTAAAGACATGGGAAGGAGGCACTGGGGGCACTAAGGACATAGGAAGGAAAGAGGGAGGGAATAGAAAGGGACAATTGTTGGGCCTGAGTGCAGAAAAAAGAAATGAAAGAAAGGATACACAGACAGAAGGAAACGCAACCAGAGACTCATGAAATCACCAGATAGCAAAGGTAGGAAAAATGATTTTATTTTAAATTTAGTGATCAAAACGTGTCAGTTTTGAGAATTTATATCTGCTGTTTATATTTTGCACTATATTTGTCTATTTTTCTATACTTACTAAGGTAACCGAGCTCGCGGAGATGGGGTTTTTAAATTTTAGTCCTAGTAGTTTGCCAGTCCACAAAATAATTCTTTTATTTCTGCCGGTTCACGGGTGTAAAAAGGTTGAAAAACACTGGTCTAGCAGTGATGTGGGGCAGGAGCGATCTTCCTACACTCCTGCACCGTGCTGCTGAGTTCCCGTGGTCTCATGAGACTACAACAGGAACTCCCTGTTGTAGTCTTGTGAGACCACGGGAACTCACAGCACGGCTCTGCATGGGGCAGGAGTGTAGGAAGATCGCTCCTGCCCCGCGTCACCGCTAAACCACAAGGTAAGTTCCATGCTCCGATTGCTCCTACGCCACCTCTGATCGCCTCCCCGCTGCCTCCAAGCACCCCCCAGCCGTCTCTGATCGTCTCCCTCAGCCTCCAATCGCCCCCCGCTGCCTCTGACCATTTCTGACCTTCGGACCATTTCTCTTGGAAATGGTAACAAAATGTCTCTCAGACAGTTGTGTCCCTAAAGCTTGGAAATCTGCTCTCGTTCTCCCAAAATTAAAGAACCAAAACTCAGATCCAACACTGTCAGCAAATTTCCGTCCTATAGCCAACCTCCCTCTTATCTCTAAACTAACAGAGAAAATTATCTATAATCAACTTGCCGAATTTATTGAAAAAACCAATGCCCTGCATCCACACCAAACCGGCTTTCGCTCTTCTTACTCCACTGAACTATCACTATTAGGTCTCATTTCAACTGTTAACTATTTTCTAGACCATCAAAAATCTGTTCTCCTCATTTCTCTAGACCTGACCTCAGCTTTTGACACTATTGACCACTCTCTCCTTATCAACCGACTCAGAGACTGTGGTCTCACAGGTTCCGCTCTTCTATGGTTTATCTCATATTTCAACGAACGAAGTTTTAGAGTTCATTCGAAGAATGAAACCTCTCTTCCTATAGCTCAAACCTATGGTGTCCCACAGGGTTCTATTCTATCTCCCCTGCTATTCAATATCTTCTTGTCTCCCCTCCTTACTCTAGCCCAGTCTATAGGCTTCACAATCTATGCTTATGCGGATGACATTCAATTACTCCACCCAGTTGATACCTCCAAACCCATGGAAATTCAAGCAATCAACAAGAAACTAGACAAAATAAGTGACTGTCTCTACGCAAATAAACTCTCCCTAAATATCAACAAATCATATGGCCTACTTTTCCCTATTAAAAAGAATGGAACTATTATCGGAAAGATTATCATTAAAACTCATCCGTTAAAAATGGAAACCAAAATAAAACTACTTGGGGTTACCATAGATAAGGATCTTACCTTTCATGACCAAATCAGTACAGTAGTAAAAACCTGTTTCTATAAACTTCGGCTTATACGTTCCCTATCATCTATCCTTGACACTGCAGCAATTACTACTTTAGTTCATTCACTTGTCATCTCTCATCTTGATTATTGCAACTCTTTCTACAACGGAATCCCTCAAAAAGAACGACGACGACTACAACTTATACAAAATACGGCCATAAAACTTATATACAAGTTAGGGAAATTTGATCATGTCACTCCTCTTCTGAAAGAAGCTCACTGGCTACCCTTAACTCATCGCATCACATACAAAACAATCATGCTAGTTCTCAAAATCAAACTTTCCCATCAACCTCCCTTTCTAGATAAACTTCTAATCCCTTTCTGTTCCTCACGGACCCTTAGATCGGCCGACCAGAACCTGCTTTCCGTTCCCTCTATTTAGGAATTTTTCTACACCAGGAAAACCAACTTTTCTGTAGTCGCCCCTACTTTATGGAACGCCTTACCATCTCAAATCCGCCATGAGAAATCAATCGAAAATTAAAAACATTATTTCAAGACGCGTTTTCTTGCTCTTGAATATAATCTATGCTTAAACACTCCAACCGCTTTCATGAAGGGATCCCATCCCTAATGTTTTATCCTTTCCCTCTCCATTTCCTTTTCTTTTTTTTTTTAATTCTAACAATTTTACTTTTCCCTTCCCCGCTTTCTTCCTCACCATCACTATCTAGAATGTCCTGTTAAAGTCTGAATGTTCGCGACCCCACTCTAAATATTATTTTTATTAGTATCAGTTTTATCCTATCTTAATTTGTGAACCGGCTAGATACTTATTGATGGTCGGTATATTAAAATTTAATAAAACTTGAAACTTGATCGCCTGCTTCCACCTCTGATCACCCCACCACCACGTCTGATCGCCTCCCTCCAAGTCACGGGGCCGTTTTATTTCGATGCCAATGAGCAATTCTCAAGGGGGGGGGGGGGCCTGGGGAATAAACCGGATAATCGGGGATAATCGACACCATGAACATTGAAACCGCGAATAGGGATGGGGAAGTGCACGTTCAAATACTTGAAGGGCATTAACGTAGAACAAAATCTTTTTCAGAGAAAGGAAAATGGTAAAACCAGAGGACATAATTTGAGGTTGAGGGGTGGTAGATTCAAAGGCAATGTTAGGAAATTCTACTTTACGGAGAGGGTAGTGGATGCCTGGAATGCGCTCCCGAGAGAGGTGGTGGAGAGTAAAACTGTGACTGAGTTCAAAGAGCGTGGGATGAACACAAAGGATCTGAATCAGAAAATAAGATTAAATATTGAACTAGGCCAGTACTGGGCAGACTTGCACGGTCTGTGTCTGTATATGGCCGTTTGGTGGAGGATGGGCTGGGGAGGGCTTCAATGGCTGGGAGGGTGTAGATGGGCTGGAATAAGTCTTAACAGAGATTTCGGCAGTTGGAACCCAAGCACAGTACAGGGTAAAGCTTTGGATTCTTGCTCAGAAATAGCTAAGAAGAAAAAATTTAAAAAATTTAAATTGAATCAGGTTAGGTAGACTGGATGGACCATTCGGGTCTTTATCTGCCGTCATCTACTATGTTACTATAAATTATTAGAGCACTTAAACATTTCCAGTTATTAAATGAAAAAAAGTTTTCAGCTACTAACTCACCTGAGGCACAAGGGGAACTACAGGTGTTCCATGATGCATGCCTCATATAGTAACTCAATGGCAGTTGTACACCCAAATATTTTAGGTCAATGCTCACTGTCGGATCCAAGAAGCTCAGTTTCAAACCCACTGCAAGAAAAAAAGAACAATTAAGTTTCTCAAGACCAAATCACAAATGCAGAGATAGAAAAAAATAATAGAAGTAAATTTTCAGAGGCCTAGCATCATTTATGCACGTAAAATCATGTGAACCTAGTTAAATGGATTATTAGCGACCAGAAAAGCACAGTTACTTACCATAACAGGTGTTATCCAGGGACAGCAGGCAGCTATTCTCACATATGGGTGATGTCACCGACAGAGCTCGGATGTGGAAGCCTCGCAAGCAAACTTCCTTGAACAAACAAGAAGTTTTGAATCAGCCGCACCACGTATGTGTGAGTGCCTTCCCGCCCAGCGTAGGGCGTGTCTCCTCAGTTCAGATAGCTAGCAGAGAAGCCAATCAGGGGAGGTGGGTGGGTTGTGAGAATAGCTGCCTGCTGTCCCTGGATAACACCTGTTACAATAAGTAACTGTGCTTTATCCAAGGACAAGCAGGCAGGTATTCTCACATATGGGTGACCTCCAAGCTAACCAGAATGGGATGGTAGGAGTGTTGGCAGTTCAGGAGAATAAATTTTGTAACACTGCCTGGCCAAAATAGCCATCCCGTCTGGAGAAAACATCCAGACAATAGTGAGAAGTGAAGGTATGAACCGAGGACCAAGTGGCAGCCTTGCAAATTTCCTCAATAGGGGTAGACCTGAGGAAAGCTACTGAAGCTGCCATTGCTCTGACCTGAAGGGCTGTGACTCTATTGTGTAAGGGTAATCCAGCCTGGGCAGAGCAGAACGAGATACAAGCAGCCATCCAGTTGGAGATGGTACGTTTAGAGATAGGATGTCCCAACTTGTGTGTATCGAAAGAGACAAAAAGTTGAGGAGCAGATCTGTGTGGTTTGGTGCGTTCCATATAAAAGGCCAAAGCACATTTACAGTCCAGAATATGAAGAGCTGATTCTCCAGGATGAGAATAAGGCTTTGGAAAGAACACTGGAAGAACAATGGATTGGTTGAAATTCCGATACCACTTTTGGAAGGAATTTAGGATAAGTTCGAAGGACCACCTTATCAGGATGGAAGACAGTGAAAGGTGGATCAGCAACTAAAGCTTGCAGCTCACTAACTCGTCGAGCAGAAGTGAGAGCAATGAGAAACACCACTTTCCAAGTGAGATACTTGAGATGAGCCTTAGACATTAGTTCAACTGGAGGCTTCATCAATTGAGCAATGACAACATGGAGGTCCCAAACCACTGGAGGAGGTTTGAGAGGAAGATTGACGTTGAAAAGTCCTTTCATGAATCTGGAAACCATCGGATGAGCAGAGAGAGGTTTCCCTTGAATAGGCTGATGGAAAGCCGTAATTGCACTAAGATGGACTCGAATCGAAGTAGACTTTAGGTCAGAGGTGGATAAGTGCAAAAGGTAATCCAAAACAGAAGATAAGGAGGAAAGTTGAGGTTCCTTATCATGAGAAAAACACCACATAGAAAATCTAGTCCATTTTTGGAGATAGCATTGTCTAGTGGCAGGTTTCCTAGAAGCCTATAAAATGTCTCTTACAGATTGAGAAACTGAAGAGGAGTTATGTTGAGAGGTACCAAGCTCTCAGGCATAGAGACTGCATGTTGGGATGAAGAAGAGATCCCTGACTCTGTGTAAGCAGACATGGAAAAACTGGTAGAAGGTATGGCTCCCTGGTGCTGAGTTGAAGTAGAAGGGAGTACCAAGGTTGTCTCGGCCACCAAGGAGCAATTAGAATCATGGTGGCATGCTCGTTCTTCAACTTGACCAGAGGGAGGGAATGCATAGAGGAAGAGATTCGTCCATTCCAAAAGAAAAGCGTCTGCCTCAAGGCGATGAGGAGAATATATCCTGGAGCAGAACTGAGGCAGTTTGTGGTTGTGGGAAGCTGCAAAGAGAGCTATCTGCGGCGTTCCCCACTGTGAAAAGATGTGATGAAGAGGTGAGGAATGGAGTGTCCATTCGTGAGGTTGGAGAAGACGACTCAAGTTGTCCGCCAAGCAACTGTTCGCCCCTTGGATGTAGACAGCTTTGAGGAAGGTGTTGCGACGGATTGCCCAGTTCCAAACTATCAGAGCTTCTTGACAAAAGGAGGAAGATCCTGTCCCTCCCTGTTTGTTGACATAGTACATGGCGACTTGGTTGTCCATCCGAATAAGGACTACCTGGTCGTGAAGATGTTGAAAAGCATTGAGAGCCATGAAAACCGCTCTGAGTTCCAACAGATTGATGTGACACTGACGATCCGTACTGGTCCAGTCGCCTTGAGTACGGAGACCATTGAGATGAGCGCCCCAAGCGTAGGTCGAGGAATCTGTGGTTAGGACCTTCTGATGAGGGGGAGTTTGAAACAACAAGCCTCTGGAGAATTGGGAAGAGAGTATCCACCAACGGAGAGACTGCTTCAAGGAAGGAGTGACAGTTATGTGTCGAGATAGAGGGTCGCAAACCTGCGTCCTTTGAGATGCCAGGATCCACTAAGGAATTCTGAGGTGAAGTCTGGCAAAAGGAGTCACGTGTACTGTCGAGGCCATGTGACCCAGGAGTACCATCATGTGTCTCGCTGAGATGGAAGAGCGGGAAGACACTGTATGAGAGTTGCAGGAGAGTTTCCAGACGTTGTTGCAGAAGGAAAGCTCTGAGTTGGACAGTGTCCAGAACAGCTCCAATGAATTATAGATTCTGAAAGGGTTAAAGTTGAGATTTGGGAAAGTTGATTTTGAATCCCAAGCATTGTAGAAACCACGTAGTCCATTGGGTCGCTATAATAGCAAACAGGATACCCACCCCAGCCTTTTTCCGTTCTTTCTTATTAGAAGCCCAAATTCTATGTGGATATTCTCTATATTGTATCAATTTCTCCCTAGATTTCATAAAATGTCTCTTGACCAAAACTGATATCAATCCGCAATCTCTTCAACTCCTTTAATAACAGTTGATGTTTGCGGGGTATATTAAGACATTAAAGCTACCCACTCTCACTTTATCCTACCCCCATGTCGTTGACAAACCAACCCATAACAATCTCCCCTCTCCTTCCCAATCCAATTCCACCCAGTAGGAAACCTGCCGTTAACTACCCCTACCCCTTGCCCTCCCACTTCCCTCCCTCCTCCCCATCCTCACCCCCACCCCTCCAACCCCATTCCCACAATCTCCTCATCCCCTCCATGACTTCATGTGACCCCACCAAATCTCATTGCCCCTTCCTAACCCCCTTCCCTCCCTTCAGCTTCACCACACAATGACCACATGCAATCCCCCATACCAGAAACCCCTCACATCCAACCCGAAACACATTGAAAAATAAGAGCCCAAAGGTCCATTTCACTGTAGTGTACCAATATGGCCCAAAACAGCCAGGCCAGGAATCTCCGCCAATCTCTCTCCGCTCTTCCTCAGGTATCCGACCCCTGCCGCTGGGAATGCACTGCACTCTCCATCGAAACTTCTTCATTTTCTTAGCCATTGGCTTCCCCGGGGTGGATTCCTCCGCGCTCAGCATCCCTTTGCACAACAACTACAGTAGTAACTCTCTTGTGGGCTCCATTAATAGTAATGAGGAGCCCAAAGGGAAAGAGCCACTGATACCTCAGGTTGTTCTGCTTCTAAATTGTCACTATCGGGCGAAAGGCCCTTTTCCTTTGCTAAGTAATCGCCGACAATTCTTGAAACACTTCCACCTTGTGTGTCTTCCACTCAAAAGTACCCAATTCTCTGGCTTTTCTCACCATCTTATCCTTGTCGGCAAAGCTGTGCAGGCAGGCAATGAATTCTCTGGAGTACTCCAAATTTTTGGGCCCTAAGGTCTGATGGGCCCGGCCCACTTTCAGCACAAAGTTATTGTCTTGAGTTTCCCCCTCCGATGAAAAGAGTGCACTGAAGATCTCCTGCACCACCCGCACAGAATCAGCATATTTTGCGGTGTCCGGCACTCCGCGAATGTAGACATTATTTCTGTGTGATCGGTTCTCAAGATATTCCATCTGAACATAGCTGCCTCAGATGCCCCGCTTAGCTCCTGAACAACATCTTCCTGCTCACCGAAGCAGCGCTGTGTCCTCCACCCTCCCCATGAGGTCTGCCAGGTCCTACTTAATTTCCTTCATAGTGTCCTTGATCTTTCCCTTCACTGCCGTCACCTCATGCTGCAAGTCCGCTTTGGTGACCACCACAGTGGGGTCCATGCGCCAAAGTCTTGGAGAGGTGCCCCACTCCGACTCCTCTTCCAATCTCTCTCCTGAGTTGCGCACAGATGTGCTGGAGGCCCCACGCACATAGCGTAGGCCACATTTGTCCGCCGCTTTATCATGCAATTTCCCCTCATCACCTTTTTTTTCGCCAGCATATTCACTTGCACTCACCCTCCGGTAGCGCTTAGCACAAAAACCATTCTCACCGCAGGCTCAAACACGCTCCGGGAAGGAATAAATTGTGCTTCAAGGTCAGAGCTCTGTCTCTAACCCGCCATTAGGTTTGATGGTGTCAGAGTCACAGAGCTACTCACAACTGAGCAATGGGATGAGGAAGCTGAAGGGAATTCCAGCTTTAATTCTCGCAACAAGACAGAGCACAGAGGCTTTGAACAGCCGGCACACTGTGAGGTCTTCCCACTGATCCAAGGCCGCCACCACCTCTTGACTGCTGCCCTCATGCAAAGTAGACTCTACCCAAGAACATGCACCCTGGTACAATAATGGCATGTAATCGGACCTTCCATCCTCCCAGTCTATAACAGACTGAACCTCCTGATCCTGGTCTGTGTCATTGTCTAGTCGGAGCGCATGTTGAGGAGAGTTTCCCCTTCGCTACCGCCACTAGTGTGCTACAGAGAGACACTGAGGACCCTCAGCAGTTCAAATAGGCATTCCATATAAGGCTCAGAAAATCTGGAGTGAAGCCTTTTACTGGGAGTCTCGAAGACCCAAGCAGGGACCCCATAAGTCCCCACAGGTTCAGCACCACCCACACGACTGAGCTTGGCCAAACCACCTTCAGAGGGGCCTTGAAAGGGTCTCTTCTGGCTTCCCTTTCAAAGCCCTTCCGAAGATGGTTGGCCAAGCTCAGTCGGGTAGGTACTTCTGAACCCATAGGGACTGATGGAGTCTCTGTTTTTGAGACCTACAGTAGAAGGCTTCACTCCAGATTTTCTGAGCCTTATGTGGAATGCCTATTTGAACTGCTGAGGGTCCTCAGTGTCACACTAGTGGCGCTAGCGAAGGGGAAACTCTCCTCAACATGCGCCCTGACTAGACAATGACACAAACTGGGTTTAAGGTGCACCTATATTTGGACCATTGACTCATTAAAGCTCTGTCCAAGGAGGAAGACGAGCTAGTATCTTCGAGAGTGGGAGAAGGTAGAACTACAATAAATTAAGAAAATAAATTAAGTAGCCGCCATGTAACGGTAACTTGAGGAGCTCTTTCGGAAGCTCATCTTAGTCCAAAGCTTCCAAGTATTCAGCACTTGGTCCAGTGTCGGCTTCCAATCCAACAGGTAGAGCTTTCCCCAGCTGCCTAATACATTTAGTAAAATAGTCTTTCTGTAGGAGATCTTGCTTAAGGAGGTGTTTTTTGTGGGTACTGTGTTCTGAAGGAGCGTCTTAAGACTCAGTCGCAGATAAAGCATATTTTCACTCTTGAGTCAGAACGCAAATTTGAATCATAGAGAAGTTTTGGAGAAGCTATGCATCAAGAAGAACGATGTATAGGAGAAGTCCTGCGATGTCTTCAGTACTGATCCGATAAAGAAGATGACGAGAATCAATGAGTATGCCTCTTTTGCTTCGAAGCATGAGACCGACGCGATGAAGATCATTGATTCCTTCAAAGTAGTGGATCAGTGCCTCAATGGAGAACATCGATGAGATGAGCTAGAATGTCGATGTGAAGAATGATGTCGGGAGGCAGAACATTGTGAGATGGAAAGTGATGATGTCTCGTGGAAGATCCATGAGAAGTAGCTCGATGCTCCGATGGATAGCTGACAGCGGTACCTTGAGACCTCATAGTGCTATTCTCAGGCTAGGCCAGTACCGAGGGAGTCAATGTAAAGCACAGGCATGCAGTGCAATTTGAACATATCACCAATCTCCCTCTGGAAGAACTCATTGAGTTTTTCCCTGAAAGTATGCACCGGTACTTATGGCTCATCGGACGGTACCATCAGTGCAACAGCTTGTCTCGGAGTGGGTGACCTTGATGAGGATGCACATCATGAAGGAGAGACATGCTGCAATAATGATGGGAGTTGCTCTTTGGTGTGCATCAAGGGACTCGATGCTTTTGAGACCTGCAACACTTGCTGGGTAGCAGATGGTTTCTTAGCTGGCTTCCCCGATGCTGGAAAATCTCCCGATGTCAATGCAGGAGTTTTCGATGTCGATGGCCGGTGTCTATGGAAGAGCCAAATAGCATCTACTATTGAATGTGTTGTGCTTTAATGGAGCGCTTTTGTAAGGTGGAGCACTGAGCACAAGTTTCAACTCGATGTTCAGGGCCTAAACACCAACTATGAGGGTCATTGATGGAAATAGGCTGCAGACACCTACAGCACTTCTTAAAACCCATTAAAGGTTTTGACATGAATGGGAAAATTTTGTCAATGAGATTGAACTCAATTTTGAGAGACCCATCCAGGAAAAATCGAGGCCAAAGCCCCGGAATAAAGAAAGCAAAAATATTTTTATTTATTTTTTAGTAGATATTATTATTTATTTATTTTTTAGTAGATAAATTTAACAGTATTGAAATAAAAACTAAGAAAAGAAGAAAAAAACGCAAAGTGGGAAGGCAATGCAGACTGAATCTATAGCAAATAATGTATAACTTGCTATACCGGCTGTAGGTAACTCAGAATAATGCCGCTTTCTTATTGTGTTGTGATATTTCATTTGATTTTATTTCATGATTATCTTCTCAAAATATTGTGGACTAAAATCTAAATAAATGTTTTTCCTATTTTTGGATGTTTCTCTTATGTTTTATTGATCCACTAGTGTTTTAGCCCGTTACATTAACGGGTGCTAGAGTAGATGTCTGTCTGTCTGTTTTGTTTTGTTTTTTTAAATTTGTCTCTCTCTCCTTGGACGCTGTCATTCTTTCTGTCTGTGTCTTTCCCTGGCCCCCTGTCTGTCTATCTTTATTTCTAACTCTATCCTCTTCCCTCAATCCTGCATGTTGCCTTTTTTCTTTCTCCTCCCCACTTCCTTCCAACGTCTGCTCCCCCTGTCCTCCACACTTCCATTCAGTGTGTCTCCTTCTCTCTACCCCTTCCATCTACTGTTCACCCTCTGTCTTGCCCCTCTCTTCTCTTTCCATCCAGTGTCCGCCCTCTCTCTCTCTGTTCCATATGGCCTCTCTCCATCTCCTCCTTCCTTTTCCCTTGGTCTGGCATACCTTCCTCCTTCCCTCCAAGCCATTCTCTCCCCCTCTGCTCCCTTTCCTCATTTAACTACTTCATTGGTCAGCAGCAGCATTCACAATTCATTGCCGTTGCTGGCTTCAGGTCTTTCTCTCTGGCCGGTCCTGTCTTCATGAAAACAGGAAGTAGGAGGACCGGCCAGAGAGGAAGGCCTGAAGCCAGCAACAGCAGCGAATTGTAAACGCTGCTGCTGCCTGAAGCACCCGAGGCAGACGCTTCTCTCCCCTCCCAGCCCAACCCCTGCTGACTCTGCGACCCTCCCAGCAAGATGACTTTAATATCAAACCTCCCTTCAGCGTTGGCAGCCGCAGCACGCTAAACAGGCTGCTTCGCGGCTTTCTTCTGCCGTTGAGTCCCTCTGTCGCGTCATTGATGATGTCATCAGTGATGCGGCAGAGGGACTCAACTGCAGGAGAAAGCCCGAAGCAGCCTGTTTAGCGTGCTGCGGCTGTCAACGCTGGAGGAAGGTTTGTGCCGTTATGTGCAGAACCGGTATGTCCCTCCCCCTCCAGTACATGTGCAGCACTTTGTGCGGCACATCCTCCCACGATCCTGGGTCGGCCACAGCGCTCCAGTGTGGGCCCTAACTGCGCATCCGCTCTCCTGCCTGCCACGGACCTACGGATCACGGAAGCACGCAGGCAGGAGTGCGCATGCGCGGCTAGCGTTTTATTATATAGGATTCAAGTTGTAATCATTCTGCTTGATTGTAATAAGAAAGTTGTTATTCATTTGCATCCCACTTTATACAAAGCGAATCAAAGCAAATACATATACAGTATTAAAAAATACTAATACATACAGTACCAGGGCTGCCCAAGTCCGGTCCTCGAGATCTACTTGCAGGCCAGGTTTTCAGGATATTCACAATGAGCATGCATGAGAGAGATTTGCCTGCACTGCCTTCTTGGTATGCAAATCTCTCTCATGCATATTCATTGTGGATATCCTGAAAACCTGGCCTGCCAGTAGATCTCGAGGACCAGACTTGGGCAGCCCTGACATACACAGTACATACTTAAAACAGAGACAAATCAGCAACCAGCACTCAAATATCTACAAAGAGCTTAATTTCCATATTTCATCTTACAGAACATCTGAGGTAGAAAACAGAAATATCCGAGGTAGAAAGCAGGAGAAATGAGGATTATTGAGGGTGGGCAGTATTGACTCCTAAGATTAACAGAAAGAAGATTATCCAGGTAAGAACCTAACTTTTCATTCTGTTAAATCTACACAAGAGTCCATATGTTAGGTGACATACCAAAGCAATGGCTGACATCTAGGGTGGGACATAAGAGCCTGCCCGCAAGACTGAGGACTCACCGATGGTAGGGATCTCAGAGAATTATTAGTTAGATCTCAGTTCATCAGGAGAGGTATTTCAACTGACACAAGGACTGGCAACCATACCAGTCGTGTCAAGTGCTCCACTTGTAAATATGTTATTTCTACAAATCTTGTAGAACAACCTCCTTTAAAATACATATGTTTTGCATCAAAACAATGGACTGTGACACTTAGGGGGTAATTTATTTAATACAATGCCCATGTCTTCAGTTTTACATTGGTCATACAACCAGGGCAGTATGTACAAGAATTGTGAAACATTTAAGCAAAATCCACTGGGCTGAGATTGAAGCACCCTTTGTACAGCACTGGATGTCACATAACCATGACACATCAGATCTCAGGTACTTGGTTCTACTATCCATCCTATTGCCACGAGGAGGGAATTTGTCAGTGTGTCTATGACAAAAGGAGCAAAAGTGGATCTTTAGATGGGAAATGGTCGCATCACTTGGCCTCCGAGTGGTGTGCATTCCTACACTGACATCTGCCATTGTATGTTCCCTTTAAGTCCTGTTTAGAGTAATTAATCCATTGGGCTTTTTGAAAGGTGATGTCATTAGTACACGTAATAAATATAGGAGCCAGAAGAACAGCGTCTTTGAACCTTAACTCCACAAGCAAGAAGGTATCATCCATACAAATGCCTAGAGCTGTTAGTCAACAAATTACTAATTGAATTATGATAAAGCTACTTTTAAGGTATTTCTATATTTTTATGTATTTATTTATAGAGATCGTAATTGGCCACATTTACAAGAGAGTTCTCTGAAGCAGCATTTTTGCAAACGTGTCAGAACCCTAAAGATTGAGCTAAGTGTTATTCAATTTATTACACTGTATTTTTTCACAAAGTATTATTTCAGCACAAAAAATAGTTTTTGCATGACAAGTGCAAGTGTAATGATTGAGCAAAGAGACAACTTATGGTGGGTGAAACCCATGCCACGGTCTCACTTGTAAAGATCTCTGAGCACACAAGAAGCACTGCTCGGTTTGTAAATATAACAAAATAAGTAGATGTAAGTGTTTACCAACTGGTGTTCATCAATTTATTCATATACTCCTTGTACCAGTTTATCTATAATAGTATATTCCCTCAATTATTTGTATCCCCTGCTCAGGCCAGCAGGCTGTTTAGCTGTGTTTTATCCTGACCTGTCAACATGGCTTCCCCAGGAAAGAGGAAGGCCTTTTAGGTAAAACAGACCTAGGCTCCTGCCTAGTCTGCCCAGACAACACTGAGATACGTTTGCCAAAAAAGGGAGACACAATTCAGGTATGGTCAAATTCTCATTCTTAGGCTTTATTTGATAGGGGGTCTGAACACCGTCAGCCACCCTCAGGACATGCATAAGTCAAGCAAAAAGTAAAAATAGATCATACAGTTGTCAGAATGGCCTAAAGTCCAAGTATAGCATATAATTACATTCCCCTGGACTTTCTCTGCTTTAAAGATAGTCCTCTTCACCAGGGTTCAAATAAACAGTAATGCCATGAAAATAAATTCCAAAACAATGAAAGCAAAAACTGCATCCACATAGCAGGCAAGTAAAGTAGCAAACTTTGGAAACACTGTCACAAGCTCCCCAGCTAACCTTGCAGGTTCTCAGTAGCTGGGCTTAAGCTAGGAAAGTCCTCCACCATATCCACGTCCTCACTGCTGTGGGGCTGAGGAGAGAGATTCCTCCCCTCACCTTCCTGCTTGTTCTGCTGCTCATGCCTTTCTGTTTCTCTGTCCTCTGTGCCTCCGTCCCTGCCTTCTCTCGTGTCACTGTGATTCAGAGCTCTGCTTTTATGTATGTCATAGCCCCACCCCTCTCTCCTAGGAGCAGGGGGGTTGGGCTGGAAATCCCTAGGGAAATAACTCTGGTTTCTCCTAGGCTGATAGTGAGAATACCCCGCAGGACTAGTTCTCCACTTCTCAGTAAAAGTCCTAACAGGCTTTCTGATGTGGCACACTCTGTTGGATATTCTTAGGCTCATCGCCTTCCTGCTCTACTTCACTGTCTGAGGGGTAGTCAGCCATTTCTATAACCTTACTTTTAACCTGGTCAGCTCTCCTGACCAGGGACCATGCTCTGCTTTTATCCATTACAGGGACAAAGCTGGCTACGGGTTTATCACACTATTCAAAACTGCCCTGCTAGAATCAAAAAAGGAAGTAGTGAAGATTTACCTTCTTGAAGGGAAGGATGAATAACCTGCCTGTGCCGAAGAAATTTCAAGTCTTCTAACAGGTCTTTCTCAAATTGGATTATCCTTCCTAGTTCCTCTACAAATAAAATTATACAAGAAAGAACAAAAAATTTTATGGCATCGTAGAAAATGGGTGAACCATACAACCTGCTTGTCATGTTAAGTTTCAAAATGATAATGTTTCATATTTAATGGTTATAAACTATGAGCACACTTTGTACAATGTAATCTGAGGCATTTTGCTAGTCCAGAAGTTGTTCTCTACTGACAAAATCAGCATTTCTTTCTGAGCTCAAATTAAGCTTCATGGAAATAAGCTCTGCTGAGGTAGTATGTACCTTTGCCTTTCCTCAGAGTATTAAACTTCCACAGATATGTTCAAAATGACTAAATTTGTTAGGTATAAACTATATGAACCGATTGTATAAGATGCGAACAAAAAGTAAATACAAGAAACATTTTTAATTTCTTTAAATTGCAGTTTTTAAAATCAAGACAGACAACCCTGGAAAGAAAAAATGAAGAAGAAAAGCCATAGAGAATAAATAGTGGGTATTATTTGTAAAATAAGCTTCAAATTATTGAAAAACCAAAGAAAATGCCTTGATAATGTAATGGCAGCATCAATAAAGTAAGCAATAAACTGTTTATTATAAACTTTGTGCACAAAGCAGGGTATGACTTGATGCTTTCGATATATACACTTTTCTCTACAGCTCATAATACCTGTAACTGGAAAACATAAAACACACTGTTCGCAGAGAAAATGTTAATTATCATTTATATTCGGGGGGGGGGGTTTCAAAGAGGTCAAGGCAGATGACTAAAATATGCAATGTCACCTCAGTAATAACTATAGAAAAATAGACAAATATAGTGCAAAATATAGACAGCAGATATAAATTCTCAAAACTGACACATTTTGATCACTAAATTGAAAATAAAATCATTTTTCCTACCTTTTTTGTCTGGTGATTTCATGAGTCTCTGGTTGTACTTCCTTCTGATTTTACATCCAATATTTCTTTTTTCTGCCTCCGGCATGCTTCCTCTCCTCCAGACCTCATTCCATTCCACAACCAACATCTCTCTCTATCCCTCCAGGAGTCCAACTTTGCTTCTTCTCTCATCTCCCAGATCATGTGCAGCATTTTTCACCACTGTCCACCAGCCTCATGCCCATTTCTCCTTCTATCACCCCTCTCCAGCACCATGTTACATCTCTCCCTCCATCACTATGTCCAATATTCCTCCCCCTTGCATCCCCTTCAATCTGTCTCTCTGTTCCCTTTCCACCACCATAGCCAACATTTCTCCCTCTCATCCTTCTCTTCCCCATGCATCTCTACCTCTCTCTTCGCTCTCTATGCCCAATTTTCCTCTTTCTTCCTTTCCCCACTGCCACCATCTCTTTCCCTCTCACTCACACCTCATGCCCAACACTTCTCCCTTTCTATTCCCTCCCTCATAAGTCCCAAGTTAGTGCCCCCTACCTCCCTCCCTTTTGTGTCCCATGTTCATGCCACCTCCCTTCCTTCTGAGTCGAGTTCATGCCTCTTCCCCCTCCCTGCCTTCCAGCCGCTGTCCCAGAATTGTGCCCCTCCAATGCCCCTTGCTCCTCCCCCCTACTTTCTCCCTTTCTTCCAGAAAGATCATGTCCCCTTACTTGTTCAAACCACACTCGCTCCATCTGCCTTCAGCAGCTTGTTGGGAGGATGCGCAGGCAGCAATTCACATTCTGCACATGGCTGATCCACAAGCCTTCCCTCGTCAGCTCTGACATTGGAAAGAAACTTTCTGGGTCAGCGACGTGCAGCATATGAACCGCTGCCGGCTGTGCATCCCAGCAAGCCGCTGAAGGAGCGAGTGCAGCAAGGAGGTAACTGGGAACCTCTCCCTTTCCAACCCCCCCAGAAGGCTTTCCTCTGACATCAGCTCTGACATTGGAGGGAAGCCCTGTGGGTTGGCTTCGGGAGGGAGGAAAGGAGGAGGGGGAGCGGGCAGCAAGGAGGGATTTTTGGCAGCATGGCTTCAACAGATGGGCAGGCAGGGAATATTCTCCGTAGTAGCCATGCCGTGTTCCCTCAACAAGCGGCCCGCATACCCCCAGGAGAATCTCTATAGGAAGGAGAAGGATGCTTCCTAGTATTAGGAGTACGATGACTGAGGGTGTCGAGAAGTTCCCCTTCAATGACGTCGGTACCAGTCCAATGAAATCAAACATCAAGAATGTCTAGATTTTGATGTAAGTCGAGGTGAACAGGAATGGTACCATGCAATGCACGCTTGGATTTAGAGGAGTGAGCATCAGTACCATGCTTCGATGGAGAGATGGATTCATAACCCTTGGACCTCGATGTGCCATGCTCAGGCTGGGCCGGTACCAAGGGAGTCGTAATCACCAGTGCCACATGCAGCTTAAACAGGTCACTGAGCTCTCTCTGAAAGAACTCCTTCAGTTGGTCCTGGAAGGACTGCACTAGTACCATTGGCTCAACAGCCAGTTCCATTGGAGCTGCAAGGTGTTGAGGGGTGGATGACCTCGATGAAGAAGCATGCCCTAAAGCCTGCACAGAAGGAGATTGATGATAGTGTTGACATTTGGCATGCATCGAGAGAAAGAATGCGGAAAATGTTTGTGACACTTGTTGTGAAAAGGACAGCTTCTTAGCAGGTTTATGTGATGCAGGAACAACATCCATTGAGGGAGGCGTCAATTCTGGTACCGTCAATACCAATGGCATTTATTTGTCTCTGGAAGCCATTACCAGTCCAAACAGCTTTTCTTGCTGGATGTATCAAGCCTTAAGACAGTGTTTTTGTAAAGTAGGACAGCAGATGCAAGTGTCTACTCGATGCTCTGCCCCTAGACACTGAATGTTCCAGCTGTGCGGGTCAGTGATGGAGAAGGGCTGTTGGCAATGAGTGCATTTTTTGAACCCACTAGAAGGCCTCGACATATGAGGAAAAATCTCGGCAGCAAGGTCGAAAAACACAGTGGTTGTACCATGAGAAGGAAAACCAGAGAGAAAATACTGAAGAGAAAAGGGCTTGAAGGCCCAACTGAGGAAAGAAAAAAATAATGAGAAAATGCAGTTCTTTTTTTTAATACGAAGAAAAGATACTAAAAGTAGAATGAAAATCAAAGAAATCCGAGCCGAAAGGCAAAAAGTACATTGACAGGGAAGGCAACTCGATTTGGAAAGAGTCCAAAAAACCAATTGAGGAACTATGAGCCGAAGTCTAGCGGGAAGGCACTTGCACGTGTGCAGTGTGGGTAGTCTCAAAATTTCTTAGAAAGTTTAACGTGACAGTACACTTTTAGCACAATCCATACTGGGCTTCCTGGATGACATCACCCACATGAGAGAATATGCTGTCTGCTTATCTTTTTTTTTTTTTTTAACTTTATTTTTATTGAATTTAACATACTTTACAAGTATAACTACATGGTTTAGAAATACAGAATCATTTTCCAAAAGAAAAACATCATTAAACATTACAATATTTAAAATACAGTGGTGCCTCACACAACGGACGCCTCGCACAGCGCACGCTGCGCACAACAAACTTTATGTCTTGATTCGTACAACGAACTTCGTTTCACACAACGACCCAACCCGACCATGTGCCTCAGGCCCTGCCCCCAGGAGGGACCTAAGGCTCCCGGGCCTATTCTGATTGGCCCAGGCGCCTTAGGCCCCACCAGTAGGCGGAGCTTTGGGACGGATGGGCCAATCCGGCCTCATTCCGTCGTTGGCTGCCTGCCGGACAGGCGGGTTTGGCTCCCGTCTGTCCGGCCAACTACAGAAAGGTACGGGGAAGGGGGTTGGGGGTGTCGTGGGGGTCGGCCAGGGGGGTCGCGGGTCGGCTGGGGGGGCGGTCGGAGGTTCTTGGGGGGGGCGGTCGTTGGGGGGGGGGGGGGTTTGCGTCGAGGGCAGGAGGGCCTGGGATCCCTCCTGCCCGTAATGTAGTGCATGGTGGGGTTAGGGGGTCGCCGTGGCCAGGAGGACTTGGGCTCCCTCCTGGCCCGATATTGTCGGGGAGTTGGGGAATCGGCGGGGCAAGAGGGCTTGGGCTCCCTTTTGCCCCGATCGTGTCGGGGAGTCGGGGGGGCAAGAGGGCTTGAGCTCCCTCTTGCCCCGATCGTGTCGGGGAGTCGGGGGGGGCAAGAGGGCTTGAGCTCCCTCTTGCCCCGATCGTGTCGGGGAGTCGGGGGGGCAAGAGGGCTTGAGCTCCCTCTTGCCCCGATCGTGTCGGGGGTGCCAGGGACCACACGGAGTCACCCACCGTACCACCCGATTCGGGTAAGCGCAGGTATCGGTGGGTGGCTTATTTGCGGGGGGGTGCCTTATTTTACATTTTTTTCTAAAAAGGGGGGACTGTCTTATTTGATGGCCCTGCCTTATCATCGGGGAAACACGGTAGAAAAAAAAAAAAAAAATGAACAGTTAAGTCCCAGTTTTTGCCGCTGAGACTCTGCCCTCTCTCACTGTAAAATTAGACTCTACTTAGTCTGTCTTTAAATTTAAAAAATGTGTGTTGTTTTAAAAAACAATTATGTTTTTAGATGTATCTAAATAAAAATAATAACCAAAAATTTATCTTTTTTTATGTCATCTTAGCATATTTTATGCTACAGAACGAATTATTTTTTTTAACATGTATTGTTATGGGAAAACGCGTTTCACATAACGAACTTTTCGCATAACAAACTTGCTCCTGGAACGAATTAAGTTCGTTGTGTGAGGCACCACTGTAAATATATATATGAAACTTAACTCTTCCTTAGACCTCAATTGGGAGGAGGAAAAAGAAAACAAAGATATTATAGGGAGTAATATTACAATAATACAACGAAAAAGTAGACTTAAATGCTACAACCCAGCATTTCCTTTAAGCTACATTCCCTCCACTAGATAAACCTTTGAGATCTAAAAAGGAACGTAGATGATCTGGTGTAAAATACACATATTTCAGACCCTTAAACTTAATAACACATTTGCATGGATAAGCTAGCAAAAAAGTAGCACCTAGCTTCCTTGTCTCTTCTCTCATGCCCAAAAACATTTTCCGTCTTTCCAGGGTTATTCTAGTTACATCATGATATAACCATAAACGTTGACCACAAAAAAGTGATCCAGACTTTTTAAAGAATAACCTCATAACTGCATTAAGATCTTGTTCAAAGATAAAGTTAACAATTAAAGTTCCTCTTTCTTTAACTTCCATAGATGATTCCTCTAATATTGCCGTAAGATTTTGCATATCTTTATCAGTGACCAAGTTCTCACCCTTAGGTATATCTGAATTTCTTTTTGAAGTAGGTAAAAAGTATACTTTATTTAGGGGCGGAATCTGATCTTGCGGATAATTCAAACATTCTACCAGAAATGTTTTAAAAATCTCAATGGGTGATATTGCCGAAATCCTTGGGCAATTTAGGATTCTCAAGTTCAATCTTCTGTTAAAGTTCTCAATCATTTCTATTTTACGGGTAGTAGAATTTTGTTCTTTAACAATAGTGGTAATTGAATTTTTCAATGAAGCTGACTCAGTTTGTATTTTGTCCATGCACTCTTGCTTGACTTTTATCAGACTTTCAGAAAAGTTATCCATTTTCTTAACCATTACCTCAATATCTGAGGCAGTCTTCTCCACCTTCACATCCAGTCTCTTGATAGCCTCCAAAAGTATCTCTAGTGTCACTGCTGGGGTGCTTGTTGGTGTTCCTTCTCCTTCAGCAGCCCTTCCACCCAGCGTTCCAGCTAGGGAAGTAGCTCCTCCCATTGCCTGCTCCGGGGTCTCCAGCTCCTCTCCCTCGGAGCCAAGCTCGACACTCTGCGCCTCTGCTGGACATGGGGGCGCAGAGAGATGCGGTGGAGACAGTGATGTCATCAAGTCCAGAGACTCGAGTGCTCCCTCACTCAGGTCCGACGTGGAACTCTCCCGCAGTGGGGATATCTGGGCGTCGGCTGGGCTCAGCGGCTGTAGAAACCGCTGAATTGTCTGCTGGGCAGGAGACGATGTGAGCAGCGGCAATTGCCCCGCTCTCACACTCCCCTTCCTCTTCATTTGAGGCATTCCGATAATGTAAGTATCTGGTTCGAGTTATTGAAATGAAGAAAAAATGCTAAGCCTGCCGAGCACAGCTACATAGCGTCCGCCCTGCCTGCTTATCCAAGGATAATTAAGTGAAGTCTTGGAGAGAGAGAGAATAGTGGCTCAGGAATTAGGTGGAAGGATGGAGGGGGCCAACTAGACTGAGTACTCGTTGAGTATAGTACATTATTAAGAATAAGTCACTTTATCCCACACCAAATTCCCTAATATAATGTGAATATACCCTGTCCTATGCCAATATAATGCAAATGTACTGTTACTCATATGCCTAATCCTATACCAAAATAATGTGTATGTACCCTAAATTGTTTGTCATGTATCGCTGTAACCCGTTCTGGGCTCCTGGAGAGGATGGGCTAGAAATCTAAATAAATAAGAACTGCCATACTAAATCAGCCCAAGATTCATCTACCCAGAATCCTGCTTATAACAGTAGTCAAAGCTGGGTCACAAATACCAGGTGCAATCTCATAAGTGGTAGCTTTCCCTGGATCTACCTTAATAGTTTATGGACTTTCCCTCCAAAACTCTATGAAAGCCTTTTTTACACCAGTGATACTAAGGGAAGATTAGGTACTTACCTTGGCAATCTTCTTTCTAGTAGATAGGAACATCTGTCTTGACCAACGAGTTTTAACCCTCCTTGACTGTACAGTGTTTAGAGAGCTTCATTTACCAGAAAATGTGGATATGATGGAGAGTACTGAAAATAACTTCTTCAAATCTTGTCCAACACAAACGGCCCTTAAAGGAAAGGTGCACTATGCATAAACTAGAAATGGTTCCACCGCCCCATAGTTGCACTTTGCCACCTGAAACAGCAAGAGCATAATTCCAAAGAAAATCTTAGGAATGGATCCAAGTTCCAAGTTAGGGTATCCGTCATTGCCACCCTTCTATGAACTGGTAAGGGGACCATCGGAGACACCGCTATAATGATAGCGCCTAACTCTGGACATGCCAACTTATCAATCCCATGGAGAGATATCTAATACAAAAGCTGACAGGATCGCCACTCTAAGACTTCCTGAAGCGTGGCCCAAATTTGAAAAGAAAGCCCATATGCTACGCAGACATAGAAAGAATTGGAGCTGAGCAGCCCTTGTCATGAAAGAGTTGGACGCTGTAAAGACCTGAGCAACAGCGTAGGAACATGAGAACCCTTAGAAATAAAGAAAGGCAATCCGTCATACAGTAAGAGTTTAATTTCTTACTAGTACAACTAATAATGATTTCTATAGCGCTACTAGATGCCTGCAGCGCTGCACAGATGCACAAAGAAGCATGAAATATGCAATTCTGTATATCCTCACCATTCATGGACCCTGGGAGAGAGGAAGAGATACTCCTAAACAGAGGATTCTCCTGTCGCTGACTGCACTTTGCGGTGCTTTGCATTGTGCTGACACAGGCCAGAAAGAAGCAATAACTGGGAACAGGTAACAGTACCTAGTCTCCCTCAAAAAAGCCCTCAGGCAGATTAGAACGGGCCGCTCTATTAAGAATGCACTGCTTCTAAAAATACCAACTAGTGAGCACAGGATACTCTCCTGCCACTAACCTCACTCAGCAGCGGCAAGTAGCGTTCTGCTGACCCAGATCAGAGAAAAACTGAAACTGGATATTTGAGCCCCTAGCTGAGTCTATCCCGAAAGCACCATCATGCTGACCAGGAAAAGCCCCCTGCCAAAATAACGTGAAGTACAGCCCCTACACAAAGTGCAGCAAACAAAAAAATCAACTCAGGAGAAAAAAAACCCCTACCGAGCCCAACTGCCGCACTATTGCCAAAGGCGGTTGCTGCTGCCCTACCCCTGACGCGTCTTTCTGTAAAAACAAGTAGAGCGCGGCATCTGCAGACTAAAGTCAGGTTCGGGGAGCAACTCCATTAATGCTGCGGTGGACCCGCCAGTGTCGGAGAACAGGCTCCTTCAACGAAGCTGTAAATACTTAGCCGGAGCCCTCCTAACAATTATTCCAGCACGGTCTCAGCATACTCTGACAAAAGTCAGCTGCGATGAGAAACTTTATGGCTGGTGCAACCCGCAGCCCATGAATAATTTTTTTTTTTCACACACTGAGAAATTATCTGCTGCTTACTTTATGCGCGAATCTCGATACTATCACAAAATGACCAACAAAACAGTAGCGTTTACCACATAAACTAACCACTGTTGAACTTACCCGATGTATAACCCACATTGCAAACACTCACAGAAAATAGATATTCACAAGCTCTTAGTTAGTGCCGGTAGATGCCAGTTGCTCAGCACTAGCAGGGCAGAAATGTAATTTAGTAACTGTGGCGTCCCTTTTTTCTTTTAATTAAGGGAAAGAAGAAAATTAGGGACTAAGTCAGACCCTCTATCACTGGAGGGAGGGTGAAGCAGGGACCTGGGGGGGCCCAGGAGTAACCCCTAAACCCGGCACCATTCAGCCAGACACCCCTGTGTCACTGTAGAGCAACCTCAACAGGAGAATACAATTGCCATCTCACTGAAGAGAAATCTCAACAGGAGAAATAACCTTGCCCAGTTACAGCCAGAATCCAGGAGCTAGTTGAATAGCGACCTTCCACCTGCTGAAGATAGAGCATACTGAAGACACAGGAGGCCAGTCAATAGGACCACCTGTTAATCAGTTTCTCTATCTCCACTAGCTGGTAGATGTGTGCTATCCCACTAGTCTTTGGATTCATCTGCTGCTGTTGCTATGGAAAGGAGACATAGAGAAGGGAGATGCTGAACATGGATGTGAGCATGGAGAAAGAAGAAATGTCAAATGGTCAGGAGACCCTGGCAAGTGAGTTAAGAGAAGGCAAAAGAAAAGAGACCAGTGCCTGAGACCAACATGATTTGAAGAATAAAATGACGAGACAACAAAAGGTAGAAAAAAACTAATTTTATTTTCTATTTGTGATTAGAATATATTAAATTTGAAATATGTATCCTGCTAGAGCTGGGGTTAGACATAACTGGGGACTGCAAAGCCCAGGCCGTGATACTAGCTTCCAGCTGGCTTAGGGCTCTCGCTCCCCTAACACTATTCCTGTCAAGTGTGACGGCAGTATTCTGTTAGCATGATATTTCTGTGCAAAATTCTATAATAATTTGGCTTATTCGGTTTTCTTGATAGTGAAGGCAATATATGTGAAGGGGAGGGGAAACAAGGGTTTTGTTGATCCTTGCTCTGTATTATTTGTATTTATAAAATTACAATTGTACAGAATATTGTTTCTTTTTAAACTTTAATAAAATAAGAAACATAGAAAAATGACAGCAGAAAAGGGCCATAGCCCATCAAGTCTGCCCACTCTATTGACCCTCCCCCTTAACTACCCTCTGAGAGATCGCACTCTGATGACCCATCCCCTTCACTCTACCCTCTTAGAGATCCGACATGGGCATCCCATTTATTCTTAAAATCTGGCATGTTGCTGGCCTTGATCACCTGCACTGGAAGCTCATTCCAATGATTAACCACTCTTTCGGTAAAGTCTGGTGTCGCCATGAAATTTTCTGCCCCTGATTTTCAGCGGATGCCCTCTTGTGGCCGAGGGTCCTTTAAGAAAGAAAATATCATCTTCCACCTCGAGACGACCAGTGATATACTTAAATGTCTCAATCATGTCTCCCCTCTCCCTACATTCTTCGAGAGAGTATAGCTGCAATTTGTTCAGCCTTTCCTCGTACGAGAGATCCTTGAACCCCGAGACCATCCTGGTGGCCATTCGCTGAACCGACTCAATTCTCAGCACATCTTTACGGTAATGTGGCCTCCAGAATTGTACACAGTACTCCAGATGAGGTCTCACCATGGTTCTGTACAATGGCATTAGGACCTTGGGCTTCCGACTAACAAAACTTCTACGGATACAACCCAGCATTTGTCTAGCCTTGGATGAAGCCTTCTCCACTTGATTGGCAGTTTTCATGTCTTCACTAATGATCACCCCCCTAAATCTCGTTCTGCTGCAGTTCTAGCCAAGGTCTCACCATTCAATGTGTACATTCTGCATGGATTATTGTTGCCAAGGTGCATGACCTTGCATTTTTTAGCGTTGAAGCTACTACCGTGTTTCCCCAAAAATAAGACTTAGTCACCGGCAGCAGCAGCGCTTCCTCCCTCCCGACCCATCTCTCCCTCCCATCCGAACCGTGAGACCGAAATAAATACCTTATAACAAACCAGCAGCGGCAGCAGCAATCTAGATAGGCTGCTTTGTGGCCTTCTATCATCCAGGCATTCCTCTGCCACGTTGCTGATGAAGAGCATAGCCTGCCAGTATGACCTGCAAGAACCAGTTGTCAGTAGTAAGTAGGGTCTAATAATGTTGATAAGTCAGACAACCCTCGATGGGATGAAGAGGATGGGATGGTAGATGGCTAGCCTCTACATAAGGGAATAATAGAAGCACTGTTAATTCAGTGACCAATTGGATTGCTGGAGGTGACGATGCCTTTGTCAATTAGACTTCCAAGTAGGGGAAGAGATTAACGCTGTAAGAGTGGAGCATTACAAGCATGAGAAGAAAATGCTCTGCAACCCTGTGAATGCTGATTCCAGGCGAAAAAGAGGTTCAGTATAGAGAAGGTGAGCTAGCCTATTCCAAAAACACAGGTACTGCTGGTGGACTTGTAAAATAGAGATGTGTGGGTATACTTCCATGAGTCCTCAAGACCACCGCCACTGGTTCTTCTCCTGGAGGAATAAGTTGTTTGGGTGGTTGTTGTTTTTTTTTTAAAGTACTAGTAACATAGTAACATAGTAGATGACGGCAGATAAAGACCCGAATGGTCCATCCAGTATGCCCAACCTGATTCAATTTAAAAAAAATTTTTTTAATTTTTTTCTTCTTAGCTATTTCTGGGCAAGAATCCAAAGTTCTACCCAGCCCGACAACCAGTTTCTAACCCATTTCACCACTTTGGGTCCTAACTTCACATATACTTACTGTATATGTGAAGAGCAGGGATGCTGAGAATTTGTTGATGACCTCTTATTTGGTTTGATATGAGAATGGAACCTCTGCCAGGAATTGAGAGAATTCTCTTTTTAGAGTGTCAGAATGAAGTTCTGGAAAAGGTAAAGTATATCTGTATTTCATCCCAGGCGAACTGATCAGCATTAGTGGTAGAGGGTGAGTGAATCTCTAATGGGTTTGGAAGGAGGTTGTAGGACACCAAGTGGATGAGTGAACTTCTATTAAGTATGAGTTTGAGATTTTTGAGGATGCGGCTAGTAAGCATCGTATTTTCAAATAGCTTACAACCAAACTGGTCCAAGGTATGACTCTCTCTACTTGGAGGAGCAGGCATATGATTTGGAGCTGGACAAAGTCTTCAAAACAGACTCATCCAGGAGAGATTGATGTTGTAACTGTGGCCTATTAAAGCAAGGACATGACTGCACCCTGTAAATGACATCCAAATTGGATGGAGCCACTCAATAATGCAGGGGTTCAACATGAATTCTCATATGAGATCATGGAGTGGGAGTTTTAAACATTCCTTCAGTAGATGCTCAAAGTCAAGTACGTTGAAAAGTGCGGCTCTTGGTTTTGGTTCAGATTCTATATGCACAGGATGAGCTTGATCCATTTACCCTATGAACGTGACGAAAGAAAGACTCTCTAGTGGTGACCTGTCCTACATCTAAGTGGAAGAGGAGATGAATCCAACAAAAGCCCAGAGGACTCTGATAGATCGGAGTCCTTGTGCTGAAAACTGGAGATTTAAAAACTGTTCCTCCAGAAGAAGCATGACGCTGTGCGGTATGGTGACTACGATGCCGATGATAGCATCGGGATGGACTCCTAAGTCTCCTTCGGTGCTAGTCCGATGTCAATAAGGAGGAAGTGTTCTTATGATGGGACCTGGATTTGCATCGAAAAGGAGACTTAAATGTGGCACCATGAGGCCTCATAGAGCTGTATTCAGGCTGAGCTAGTACCGGAGGAGTTGGTGCAGCAGTTGGTCGATTGACCTCGAAGCATCGCTGCTCATTCCTGTTGAAGCAGCTCATGAAGTTGGTCTTGATTGATGAGCTGCGATACCAAAGGTGTGGATAGTACCGATGGTACAGGGTGTCAAGGCATTGGTGACCTCAATATAGAGGAACGACTCAAGAGGTGACACTTCCCATAACAATGGAGAGCGAGATTGCTGTCAACGCTGTTTAGCATGCATAGACTTACTCAATGCTAGAGATGCCGGCATCTTATGGTGAGGAGAGGCATGGGAATCCTTCTTAGCCTGTTTAATGGATAGTGTTGGTGTCGTACCGAGGAAGTTGGTGCCGATTTCAATGCGGTGTCGACATTGGGCTTAGAGGACATCTGTGATGAATCTTGAGGTCCAAAATATTTCTCATGATGCAGACATTGAGCCTTCAAAGAATGTGTTTGTAATGTTGACCAGCACTGACAAGAGACTATCTGGTGCTCAGGACTAAGGCACTGAAGACACCAATTGTGCGGATCGGTGTCTGATATGGCCCTGTTGCACCAAGAACATCTCTTGAAGCCTGTAGAAGGCTTCAACATCAAGGGAAAAACCACCAATGCGAGATCGAAGGAATCAATTTCTCCTCCAATGGTTGAATAAATTTGTGACCAAAAAAGAGTTGATGCCGCCGAACAGAAAACCGTTGAAGGTGGACCAAAGGCCCGAAAACTGTAAAGTAAAAACTTTGAGAAAAACTCCCCAAGAAATTAAAACTAGTACCAAAGAAAAGAAATAAAGAAAAATAATACGGGAAGGGAAAAGGAAAAAAAAAACAGCGCAATTGGAGAGACTAACGATACATCTTCTTAGCTCCACGGAAAACTAAGAACTGATTGTCCAGTGAGCTGACGTCAGGCAGGAAGGCACTCGCACATGCGTGGTACAGGCAGTCTCGAGACTTCTAAAGAAGTTAAAGTAACAGTACACTTTTGCACTGTCTGTACTGGGCACCATGGATGATGTCACCCATCTGTGAGAAAATGCTGACTGCTTATCCTGTGATAACTGAGGATTTACAGGACAGCCCAGAGTGATGGGAGGTGAAGCAGAAAAATGTAAATAAGGCTCTCTACACCAGATCTCTCGATCAGAGTGCGACAACCCACAGGTTCCAGAATGATGTGCCTATTGCACTAGAGATTAGTTTCTCACCTTGGTATCTTTTCTAGTAGATAAGGATGGTATGCTGAATGATAGAGTTGTCCATGCCTGCTTGCAAGCAGGCAGTCACTGGAGCTGAACAGGAACACAAAATCCTGTGAAAAACTGCCAAAAATATACACAGAAAAAAAAAGAAGACCAAGCAGGTCAAAGTTGCTCCTGCAGGCTCACCTGCAGAAGAAATAACTGACTAAGGACAGCAGGGAGAAGGAGGAGGTACTGAAAATAGTGACCAGTTTCTCCTGCAATGGTCTCATGGGAACAGATGCAAGACCCTTGGTTCAGCATATCATTCCTATTGCACTGGAAAGTTTGCTAATAATAATGGGCACGCTTCTGAAAATGTGTAACATTATTCAAAGCAGGTGCACTCTTCTTAAAGTGTGTACCTTTAAGAAAAAGAGCACCCTCTTTACACACAGTGTACACACTTGATAACATTCATTCCAGAACAAAAAAGTACTTAGAGAAAGACAACATGCAGAAGTGCATTTTAAGATGTCTACTTTGTCAATTTTATAAAACTAAGTAGTAGCGTTTAAGAGGCAAATACTGTGTAAATTGCAGGTGTAGACAATTTTACTTACCCTGGAGCAGGAATACATGTGTGCACCTGTCATGTTTAAAGTATATGTGCATAGATTAGCATATTTTATATTTAGGTTCATGTACATGTTTGTTATAGAAAGGCAGTATGATAAGCACCAATCAAAGAGATTTATAATTAAAAACAAACACCATAACTGGGGGGAAAAAACAACGCTTTTTTTCTATTCAACCACAGATTTGTTCAGTGTGTTCTGCATGAGAACAATGAGGGCAATTTTGCCAGGAAACTATTCTGCACAAACCTATGTTGATTGGTGAAAGAAACAACATACACAAAAAAAACACCTTTATATAACTCTCCCCATGTGTCATTAACCCAAGAAAAGTTGAAAACCACCATCTTAAGGCTAACTAATGCTATGATGACTATTACTTGAGTTTTGGTATTCTTTCCGCTCTTATTTACACTTTAATATAGCTGAGATACCTGTTTCTTCAGCAGCTACTTGATGAATTTGTAAATTCAGTGGCTCTTCATTCATAATTTTATCAGTCGTGTGAATATCAAGAGCTTCCTAAAGAAAGATTGAGAGATTCAAATTGAGATATTTAACAATTGGTTAAAAAAAAAAAGAACTACAATTCTCCCTCTGTATTCACGGTTTCGGCACTTGCAGTTTCACTTATTCGCGATTTTTTTGTAGGCTGGCTCCGCCCCCAAAAATTACATCATGATTAAAGTTCCTTTCCTTTTACTGTAAAAAAAAGTTTAACGTTTACAAACATTCACTCTGCTTCCAAGCTTTCTCCCACAAAATTGAAGCTTCAAATCTTTCACCCTGAAAATCGCTGGTTCCCAGCGTGCGCTGCTTTCCAGCATCTACAGAGAAATGCTGCTACCCAGCATGCATGGAGAAAATCGCTATTACCCAGAAAATCGCTGCTTGACTGCTAAAAGCTTTGTGAATCGCTGCTTGCCTGCTAAAAGCCCTAGAATATCTGGTAATTCCACCAAAATTGTGAATTTTAATAGTGGTTGTTTTCAAATACTGCGAATAACAGCTGAAAAGTTATTTGCAGTTTTAATAACAAAAACGCTGGCTGTTACAAAAAACCGTAAATAACATATAAAAAGTTAATCACATTTTTTCCATATTTGTGGCTATGTTCCGCCCACATCCACCGCAAATACGGAGGGAGAAGTGTAATCCTAAATGGCTGGAAAAGTATTACTTACCTGGCAACTTCTGTTAATCTTATAGCAAACTAGACTAGCTAGGTACAGGGCTACCACTTCCCCTCCTGACTAACATCAGCAATAATGCAACCATCTTGTATAGCAGTCCAGATATACAAATGTATTTTCTCTGATAGCCATTAATCATTGTTTTACTAATGTTTTCATTCCAAAATCAAAACCAAACAATTCAGATTAGTCCAGTCTTATTTGAGACTAACAAAGTAATTTTCAGATAGGTAACTGCTCCGTTGTGCCTTGCCCCAGACTACAGTATACTTGTTAGGAAGGACAACTGCACTTGGAGACCGTCTCATTCAAAAGCTGCATCTGATAATTATCAATCTTGGTCTGTTTTCCAGTTCATCAGTTTATTCCTCCTCTTTTGGGCTACCACTTCAGGCAGACCACCATTCTAATGCAGTAAGTCCTCATTCACAACTACAAAATTTCTCCCTTCTTGTAACCAGCTCAAACACTGCAGAGACCATTTTACCATGTGCCACAGATCAGGGTTCCCTCCAGTATTCAGTAGACATACAACCTAAGTTTTACCTTTGGTGATGATGAAGGGTGCTAATTTTACAACTGTGCAAGAGAATGTGCATATTTAGTGTGGATTTTACCAGATGTTCAAATAGCACAGTTACTTACCGTAACAGATGTTATCCAGGGACAGCAGGCAGATATTCTCTACATGTGGGTGATGTCATCCACGGAGCCCCGATCGGACACTCTCACAAGCAAACTTGCTTGAAGCCTGAGTTAGGGCGCGCGTCTCCTCAGCGTGGCCTCAGTTCAGATAGCTAGCAAAGAAGCCAACCTGGGGAGGTGGGTGGGTTGCGAGAATATCTGCCTGTTGTCCCTGGATAACATCTGTTACGGTAAGTAACTGTGCTTTATCCCAGGATAAGCAGGCAGCATAGTCTCTACATGTGGGTGACCTCCAAGCTTACTATAATGGGATGGAGGGAGAGTTGGCAAATTAGGAGAACATGTTTTTCAAAACTGACCGGCCAAAGTGGCCATCACACCTGGAGAATGCATCCAGACAGCAGTGAGAGGTGAATGTATGAACCGAGGACCAAGTGGCAGCCTTACAGATGTCCTCAATGGGAGTCGAGCGGAGGAAAGCAACAAATGCCGCCATCGTACGCACTTCATAGCCTGTGACTCGACCTGGCAGGGAAAGGCCAGCCTGAGCGTAACAGAGAGAGATACAAGCGGCCAACCCATTAGAAATGGTCCGCTTAGAAACAGAGCAACCCAAGCGAGTAGGATCGAAAGAGAGGAACAGCTGTGGAACAGAGCGACGGGGAGCGGTGCGCTTCAAATAGAAAGCCAGCGCACACTTACAATCAAGAGAATGCAGAGCCACTTCTCCAGGGTGAGAAGGGAGCTTCGGAAAAAACACAGGAAGAACCATGGATTGGTTGATGGGAAACTTGGAAACAACCTTAGACAAGAACGTAGGATGGGTACGGAGGACCATCTCATCATAATGGAAGACAGTGAAAGGTGGGTCCGCTATCAGGGCTTGAAGCTCACTGACCCGATGGGCAGACGTGAGAGTAATAGGAAACACAACCTTCCAAGGAAGAAACTGCAAGTGAGCCCGTGCTAGCGGCACGAACAGGGGTACATGAAAAGAGCAAGAACCACATTAAGATCCCAAACCACCGGAGGGCTGACTGTGGATGAAGCTACCAACTTATACTACTACGGGAATCTGGAGACCACAGTAGTGTCATTTGAAGGGAATCCAACCACGGGGACACTGCAACAGCTGTGTGCTCTGGAGAGGATGCATGTAAGCCTTCACCCATGGAACCACATCTACAGTGGCTGCCTTGAAGGCAGTGTCACATTAATGGAGCTGGCTTGGCCATCATGCCCAAAAACTTCCATTTGCATGCCTCTACAAGATAGACAAGGCCTTCCACCATGTTGAATGGAACTCCCAGGTATTCCAGTGATTGGGATGGAACCACTTGGCTCTTTCGAAAGTTTACAATCTAGCCCAGGCTCTGTAAGACCTGGACTACATGAGTCATTGCCTGTTCACCTTCTGAGAACAATGAAGCTCTGATCAGCCAGTCGTCCAGGTATGGATGCACTTGCAATCCTGCCCTGCAGAGATGTGCTGCTACTCCACCATCACCTTGGCGAATGCACAGGGTACTGTTGTCAGACCAAAAGGGAGCACCAAGAACCGATAATGTCTTTCCAGCACATGGAATCTTAGGAATCTCCTGTGCTCCTGAAACATGGAAATGTGCAAATAGGCTTCCATCAAGTCTAGGGAAGCTAGAAATTCCCCCAGAGCTACTGCTGCACTTACTGATAGCACTGGCTCTATGCAAAAGCATGGAACCTTCAAGGCCTCATTGACATGTATGATATGTAAGTTGGGTCTCCAATCTTCTAAGCCTGTCTTCGGCACTATGAAGTATATGGAGTATCTGCACAAACTCGGTTCTTCTGGCAGCACTGGTTCTATGACCTGAATTTCTGCAAGCCTTTGTACTGTTGCTAAGACTATATGCCTTTTCTGGGCGCCCCACTGGATAATCCAGAAATCCAGTCTGTTAAGGGATGGGCAAACTCGTGCTAGTATCCTCCACTAATGATCTCCAGCAGCCAGCGGTTTGACCCAGATTTCTGCATACGCCAAAAGCCTTCCATCTATCCTGAGGAGGAAGGTTTTGGCCCTGGCATCATAGTGCTTACTTTGGAGGTTAAAGCAAGATGAGACCCAGAAGCTTGGCTTCACATAGGTCATGTGAATCTCTGCTGTGAACCCTGATATGATCTCTGAGATGCGGCTCCTCCTAAGTACTGTTGAAACTGCCAGGAATTACAAACATTAGACCACCCAGAACCTCTAGAGGCTTATGATCTGCTATCAGGCAAAGATTTGGGCTGGCAATCTGCCACGCTGGCTATCAGATTGTCCAGAACCTTTCCAAACACCATCTGTCCTTTGAAAGGGAATTTGCTGAGGGTAACCCTGGAGGTAGAATCTCCTGTCCTTTGCCTGATCCAGAGATTTCTGCGGGATGAAATGGAATAAACCGAGACTTTGCTCATGACTCTGATGAAGAGAGTTGCAGGGGGACATAAAACCCAGCCATCTCTGCCAGAATCCTTGCCTGTCCCCATCCGTCCCTGCCAAAATTCCGCCCATCCCCATCCGTTCCTGTAAGAATCTCCTCCATCCCTGCGAGGAATCCCTTCCATCCCCACCTGTCCCCATGAGGAATCCCCTCTGTTCCCCCTCTAAAAAGCAGCAATTACTTCTGACAATTTTGATTTTAGTTTTGAGTTTTATAGAAAATTCAAAACAAAACCAGACATCTACCAGAACATCCCTCCCTCTCCCCAGTCAGGTGGGGTTGGCATATCAACAACTACTACCTCAAAGAAGTAGATTTAAGGCAGAATTTGATGACCAGAAAGAAGATGCCCAGTGCAGCATTTCTCTCCCCTTCCGCTCCTTTTTTTAAGTTACATATTTAATGATGGTACCTACTGGCTGAAGCAATTTAATGCAGGGTAGTCTAGCTCTGGAGCTGCACAGTTATACTGCCCAGTCTCTCCCACGCTTCTTTGCAAAGATGCAGTGATTGGTGACAGGCTTGAGCCAATGAGATTCTTGAGAGAATGTCTCACACCAAGGCTCACTACTGGGAGAGCTCTGCACATCCACCAATCTGAGAGAAAGACCTGGAGCTCGATGGCCAATCATGAGCACTTCTACAAGGAAGTGCTCATGACTGGCCAGCAAGCTCCAGCTCTGTCTCCCTGATTGGTGGATGTACAGAGCTCTCCCATGTAAGTGGCAATCAGCAACTGTTGTGCTGAAGGATCGATGAAGCTTAGAGGGAACATTGGAACAAAGGTAGGCCAGCATTTCTGTGAGAACCCAGGAGAACTAGCGTCCATCCCTGTGAGAGTCCCGTGGACCTGGGGGGGTCCCCACGGGAGTCCCATGAACCTGGGGGGATCACCACAATCCCCATTCTCATGCAGACCTCTACTCTGATGATGTCATAGAAAACAGCTGCCACATAATCCATCCCTGCTAGCATAAGCTGGGGCAAAGGCTCGCCCTCTGCCAGGGTAAGCCCACACATCTTGGACTGACAAGTGTGTGCCACAAACAAGGCTGCTACAGCTGCTTTGATTTCTAAAGCGAAAGCTTCAAACTGCCAATTTAGGACCACATCCACTCTGCAATCCAGTGTATCCTTTAATATTACATCTCATTCACTTGGCAGAAATATGCACTTCGTTACTTGAGCTACCAATGAATCCACCTTAGCTGAGCGAACATTTGTTGACACTCCTGTGCCATATAACACAGCCTAGACATTGTTTTGGTTATCTTTAAAGAGCCCTTAGAAGCATCTCAGTGCTCTGTGATGAACATACTCATATCATTATGCCAAGAGAAAGACGTGGGCTGCACTTTCACTCCACTGAGAATAGTCTATTGAGTGGAAGAAGCCTGCCGGGTGTCTAACTTTACTCCTGCAGGGAATCAATAATGATCTCTAATAGTGCCAAAGGCTTGAATAGCTGAGATGGGATCTTCCCCTTAGTCGAGAGCCCCCACTCCATTTTGCTTACTTGCTACTGTATGTGACTCTATATCTCCCAGCAGGGAAGATCCATTCTATGAGAGCAAAGGCACACAGACTGATCCCTCGCCTTCCAAATCTCTGTCAGAAAGATCCACAGGATTCTGGTTAGCTTCTGGCAATACCGCTGATATGCCCTCGGAGACCAAGCCCTCCCTGTGTGACCCCTGGCTCGCTGCCAGACTGCATATGAGTATCTTGGCTTTCCAAATAAGCTCTACACATTAAATTAATGAATTCAGAATAAAAGGCATTATTAGACAGCAGTGAGTACCCTCCAGGTAACTCCACCTTATGTCTCTTGGGCTCCGCAGCTTCCACACTTTTGTGCTTAGGTACACTGCTGTTCCAGGGTTTTAGAAGAGATGTTCTCCCAGCAGAGACCCCCCCCCCAATGGTTCCTCAGCCCTAGAGACCAAAGAGGAGGCTAAGCCGGATACTCACACACACACACACCTTTTCATATGCTGTGTGGCACATGATGCAAGGGCACTCTTCAAGCAACCATCCAGCGCAAATCTGGCATGAATTATGGGTAAAAGAGCCTGAGATCTCCACACTGCCCGCTTTTGAGGCAAAATGATAACCAATGGGATACTGTCATACCAGGGTACAAATTATATCATAGTGATAGGGTGGCTCGAATCAGAGGAGGCATAGCATTCATTGTATGTTAAGGAGGGCCTTGAATCGAACAGACTATAAATTCTATAGGAGCAGAAATCCCTGAGTAGAAATTCCGTGTGTAAGGGGGAAAGGATAGTAATAGGAGTGTATTACCATCTACCTGACCAGGATGAACGGACAGATGCTGAAATGTTACCAGAAATTAGGGAGGCTAACAAACTGGCTAACACAGTAATAAAGCACAGTTACTTACCGTAACAGGTGTTATTCAGGGACAGCAGGTAGCTATTCTCACTTATGGGTGATGTCATCGACGGAGCCGCGATACAGAAGCCTCGCAAGCAGACTTGCTTGTAGAAACTAGAAGTTTTAAATTAGCCGCACCGCGCATGTGCGAGTGCCTTCCTGCTCAGCACAGGGCGCGTCTCCTCAGTTCAGATAGCTAAAAGAGAAGCCAACCAGGGGAGGTGGGTGGGTTATTAGAACAGCTGCCTGCTATCCCTGGATAACACCCGTTATGGTAAGTAACTGTGCTTTATCCCAGGACAAGCAGCAGGCAGCCTATTCTCACATATGGATGATCTCCAAGCTAACCAGAATGGGATGGGTGGGAGTGTTGGCAATTTAGGAAAATAAATTTTGTAATACTCTCTAGCCAAAATGGCCATCCCGTCTGGAGAAAACATCCAGATAATAGTGAGAAGTGAAAGTATGAACCGAGGACCAAGTAGCAGCCTTGCAAATTTCCTCAATAGGTGTAGATCTGAGGAAAGCTACAGAAGCTGCCATTGCTCTGACCTTATGGGCTGTGACTCTACTCTGTAGAAGTAATCCAGCCTGGGCAGAGCAGAATAAGATACAAGCAGCCATCCAGTTAGAGATGGCATGCTTAAAGATAGGATGTCCCAACTTATTTGGATCGAAGACAAAAAGTTGAGGAGCAGTTCTGTGTGGTTTGGTGCGTTCCAAATAGAAGGCCAAAGCACATTCACAGTCTAGAGTATGAAGAGCTGATTCTCCAAGATGAGAATGAGGCTTTGGAAAGAACACTGGAACAACAATGGATTGGTTGAGATGAAATTCCGAAACCACTTTAGATAGGAATTTAGGATGACTACATAGAACCACCTTGTCATGATGGAACACAGTGAAAGGTGGATCAGCAACTAAAGCTTGCAGCTCACTGACTCTTTGAGCAGAAGTGAGGGCAATGAGAAACACCACTTTCCAAGTGAGATACTTCAGATGAGCCTTAGACACTGGTTCAAATGGAGGCTTCATCAATTGAGCAAGAAAAACATTGAGGTCCCAAACCACTGGAGGCGGTTTGAGAGGAGGTTTGACATTGAAAAGACCTTTATGAATCTGGAAACCACCGGATGAGCAGAAAGGGGTTTTCCTTCAATAGGCTGATGGAAAGCAGCAAGTGCACTGAGATGGATTCGGATCGATGTAGACTTGAGGCCAGAGGTGGATAAGTGCAAAAGGTAGTCTAAAACAGAAGACAAGGAGGAATGTTGAGGCTCCTTATCGTGAGAAAAACACTACGTAGAAAATCTAGTCCATTTTTGGTGGCAACATTGTCTAGTGTTAGGTTTCCTAGAAGCCTATAAAATGTCTCTTACAGATTGAGAAACTGAAGAGGAGTTATGTTGAGAGGTACCAAGCTCTCAGGCATAGAGACTGCATGTTGGGATGAAGCAGAGATCCCTGACTCTGTGTAAGCAGAGATGGAAAAACTGGTAGAAGGTATGGCTCCCTGCTGCTGAGTTGAAGTAGAAGGGAATACCAAGGTTGTCTCGGCCACCGAAGAGCAATCAGAATCATGGTGGCATGGTCGTTCATTAACTTGACAAGAGTCTTGAGAATGAGAGGGAATGGAAGGAATGCATACAGGAAGAGTTTCATCCATTCCAGAAGAAAAGCATCTGTCTCGAGGCGATGAGGAAAATAGATCCTGGAGCAGAACTGAGGCAGTTTGTGGTTGTGGGGAGCTGCAAAGAGATCTATCTGAGGCGTTCCCCACTGTGAAAAAATGTGAAGAGGCTAGGAATGAAGTGTCCATTCGTGAGGTTGCAGAAGACGACTCAAGTTGTCCGCCAAGCAATTTTTTGCCCCTTGGTTGTAGACAGCTTTGAGAAAGGTGTTGTGGCGGATTGCTCAGTGCCAAACTTCAGAGCTTCTTGACAAAGGGAGGAAGATCCTGTCCCTCCCTGTTTGTTGACATAATACATGGCGACTTGGTTGTCCGTTCAAATGAGGACTACCTGATCTTGAAGAAGATGTTGAAAAGCTTTTAGAGCCTTGAAAATCGCTGAGTTCGAACAGATTGATGTAACACTGACGATCCGTATTGATCCAGTGGCCTTGAGTACGGAGACCATCGAGATGAGCGCCCCAAGCGTAGGTCGAGGAATCTGTTGCGATGACCTTCTGATGAGGGGGCATTTGAAACAGCAAGCCTCTGGAGAGATTGGAAGAGAGCATCCACCAGCGGAGAGACTGTCTCAATGAAGGAGTGATTGCAATGTGTCGAGAAAGTGGGTCACAAACCTGCGTCCACTGAGATGCCAGGGTCCACTGAGGAATTCCGAGATGAAGTCTGGCAAAAGGAGTCACGTGTACTGTGGAGGCCATGTGACCCAGGAGTACCATCATGTGTCTTGCTGATATGGAGGAGCGCGAAGACACTGTATGACAGAGTTGTTGCAGAAGGAATGCTCTGAGTTGGATAGTATCCAGAACAGCTCCGATGAATTGTAGATTCTGAGAGGATTGAAGTTGGAATTTGGGAAAGTTGATTTCGAATCCCAAACTCTGTAGGAACCACATAGTCCATTGGGTCGCTACAATAACCCCTTGAGATGTTGAATCTTTGATGAGCCAGTCGTCCAGGTAGGGAAATACCTGAAGACCATGGTTTCTGAGAGCTGCGGCTACCACTACCAGGCACTTGGTGAACACTCTGGGAGATGAATCCAGGCCCAAGGGCAGCACTCTATATTGATAATGCAGATTCCCCACCCAAAATCTGAGATATTGGCAGGAGGCCAGATGAATGGGAATATGAGTATAAGCCTTATAGAGATCTAGAGAGCATAACCAGTCATTCTGATCTAGGAAGGGATAAAGGGATGCCAGGGATAACATGCAAAATTTTTTTTGACTAAAACTTTGTTGAGAGCCCTGAGATCCAGAATGGGCCGTAGATCACCCGTCTTCTTCGGAACAAGGAAGTAACGGGAGTAAAACCCCCTGCTCTGCTGTTTCAAAGGAACTGGTTCGATGGCACGGAGACGAAGCAGTGCTTGAGCTTCCTGAAGAAGAAGGGCGGTCTGGGATGGACTGGAAGGATACTTTCTTGAAGGAAGCTCTGGTGGAACCTGAGTGAAATAAAGAGAGTATCCTTCCCTGAAGATTGACAGCACCCAGAGGTCGGATGTGATTTTCTCCCATCAGTGGTAAAAATGGGGGAAGATAGGATAGAGACAGAACGGTGGAGGTTATGCTCTGTTTTAAACAGTCAAAAAGGCTGCGTAGCCTTAGGTGCAGCAGAAGGTTGAGGTTTCTGTTGCTTCTGATTCTGTTGTTTCTTAAGATGAGGGCGAGTGTAAGGAGCCGCTCTTGGAGCAAAATGCCTCTGATAAATAGGAGGAGGGCGTGCAGGCTTGGCAGGAGCTGGCTTTGGTCTGACAATAGAAGCAAAGGATTTTTCATGCTCAGACAATTTCTTGGTGGCTGCCTCAATAGATTCATTGAAGAGGTCATTGCCTGCGCCATTTTGTGGAAATTCATGCTTTAGCTGCTAACATTTCCATAAAAGACCCCCGAGGAAGCCATCAGTCATTGGCGAAACGGGCCCCATTGGGCGAACACTGCACTGCTAAACGCACTTTGCACCAAGGCACTTTTCAAGAAAGTTTTAAGATAAGTGCACCTTTTTGTAGATATATATTTATTGAACAAACAATATAACAAACAACAAAAAACTTAAATGTCTTAAATCAATGAGTGAGAGGTTTTGGTTGATGAACGAAAATCCAACCTGCATTATTATCTTTATGTTCATTCATTGAACGAAGCAGGATTTCTGAGACCTTTCCTCTCAACGTAGGTACAACTTTTAAGTTGTGGGGCAGAAACCTATTATATAATATTGACTGCACAAGGAATATTAGCCAAGCGGTTCTGAAGATTAGGATCCATGTCAATGGTACGAAGCCAAGCAAGGTGGTGCATTGCTACAGAACAAGCAGCCGCCCTAGCAGACAACTCAAAAGCATCGTAAGAAGACTGAAGTAGATGTAATCTGAGTTGTGATAGAGAAGCTATAACTTCTTGAAATTCAAAGTGCTTTTGAGTATCTAAATAACTGAGAAATTCAGGCAAAAGAGCAATGAGGAACTCAAAATAAGTTATAAAATGAAAATTGTAATTAAGGACTTTAGAGGACATCATGGCATTTTGATAGATGCGACGTCCGAATTTGTCCATAGCTTTCCCTTCCCTTCCAGGAGGAACGGTAGCATAAACCTTGGAAGGATGGGACCTCTTCAAGGATGACTCCACAAGTAGGGATTGGTGAGATAATTGTGAATTCTCAAATCCTTTGCAATCGAGAGTTTTATATCTGTAGTCCAATTTGCCTGGAACAGCTGGAATTGCATAAGGAGTCTCCAGGCATCTGGTAAAAGTCTGAGACAAAAGCTTGTGAAGAGGAAGCTTAAGTAACTCTGCCGGAAGTTGAGGAAGATGCATGACTTCGAGATACTCCTTAGAGTATTTGGAACCAGCATCCAATTGAAGATCCAAGTCTAGAGCCATCTGACGAAGAAAAGGGGAGAAAGATAGCTGATCCGCCAATGCTTTGCCTTGAGAAGGACTCGAGGTCGTCGAGGCAGCCTGGGTCGAAGATGAAACTTCGGCCGGAAAAAAAGGCATCAAAAGAATAGGGAGACTTGGACGAAGCAATCGAAGCCGCGGAGTCCTCGAGGTTTGGAAGTGGAGACCTCGAATGAGGAGTCGGTGGTCTAGTAGAACTGGAAGGGGTAGATCGAGGCTTAGTTGAAGGACGTTCTTTGGAAGAAGAGCTATGCCTGGAAGTATGCCTCGATGAAGGCCTCGAACGTTGGTGAGAACGGTGCTTGGAAGCAGATCTAAGTACGAGGAGACTTCGCCCCGGAGATGGAAGCAGTCAATGGCACCAAGGAATGGATGGGGCTGGAAGCTGTGCATCGAAGCTGCAGGGGCTTGATGGAGGAACCTCAATGCACTCCCAAAGACTCTACTCCTTGTATGGAGTGTAAGGATTCCTGTCGAGGCACTTGCAAAGAATCTGCTCCTTGCTTTACATACATAGATGCCAGATCAGACACTCGCAGAGATTCTGCTCCCTGCATAGAGTGTGTAATCTCAGTCTGAGGCATAGGAAGAGGCTTGACCTCGCGGGAGTCTGCAGAATGCCCAGGCTGGATTAGAGTAACTAGCTTCGGTCCCATATTAATGAGGAACTGAAAAAATTGCTGCTCTAACATGGTCTGGAAAGAAGCCGGCAAGGATGGATCCGCGTCTGAAACCGGACCACCTGCTTTGGCTGGAGGTTCCACAAAGGCAGTGGAAATGTGCTTCAACTTGGAAGTCTTAGGCACCTTAAGCACCACTGCTGGAACTTTCTGCTGAGCTATCTGACTTGAGGATACAGGGGAAGATACAGCAGAAGTCGTCGAGGAAAGAGCCACTGCAAACGAAGAAGGTCTGATGAGTCTCGAAGTCAAAGCAGTGGAGGCAGGAGGAACCTCGGTCGAAGGTGAGACCGAGGTTAGCTTCGGAGTCGAGGAAGTGGTTGAATCTATACCAAAGAGTTTCTCCACTGAAAGCAGACGACATTTAAGGGCTCGAGGTTGAAGAAAAGCACAGCGCTCGCACGACTTCGGGTGATGGTCTGGCCCAAGGCACTTGAGGCACCTAATGTGTGGGTCCGTAAGAGAAATTGCACACTGACACTCGCTACACTTCTTGAAACCTGTTGTTGGCCGGGACATAGGAGGAAAGCCCTTGGGCTGCGGCCAAGCAGCCTGCCCCGGCAGCCGAATGGAATAAATAATTTTTTTTTTTAACGAGAAATAAAAGAAATAAACTAAAAACAGCGATTCGTGAAGAAAAATAACACAAACCGCGGTGAGAGAAGACACGAAGTAAATAAGTTGAACGCAGAGAGTCAAAGAGGGACTTCTCAGCTCCACGGAAAACTGAGAACTGAGGAGACGCGCCCTGTGCTGGGCGGGAAGGCACTCACGCATGCGCGGTGCGGCTGACTCGAAACAAGTCTGCTTGCAAGGCTTCCTTATCAGGGCTCCGTCGATGACGTCACCCATATGTGAGAATAGGCTGCCTGCTTGTCCTGGGATAATGGGTGATTTCAACTACCCCAATATTGACTGAGTAAATGTATCCTCAGGGCATGCTAGGGAGATAAAATTCCTTGAAATAAAATCAAGGACTGCTTTATGGAGCAGCTGGCTCAGGAACCAACAAGAGGTGAAGCAATTCTAGATCTAGCTCTTAGTGGAGCACATGAATCTGTGAGGGAGGTAATAGTGCTGTGGCCACTGGTAACAATGATCAGATTTGATAAAATTCCTGGAATATGTTTATACAGGAAATCAAATACAACAGCGCTTAAAAATGGAAACTATGATAACATGAGGAGCATGGTAAGAAAGAAACTTAAAGATGTAGCTGCAAAGGTCAAAAATATACATCAGGCATGGATGTTTTTTAAAAATTCCATCCTGGAAGCTCAGACTAGATATATTCCATGTATTAAAAAAGGAGGAAGGAATACCAAATGGCAGCTAGCATGGTTAACGAGTGACGTGAAAGAAGCTACTGTGTTTCCCCGAAAATAAGACCTACCCCAAAAATAAGCCCAAGCATGATTTTCGGTGTAAGTCTTAATTAATATAAGCCCTACCCCCCGAAAATAAGCCCTAGTCGCCAGCAGCAACGCTTCCCCCACCGACTCTTCCATCTCTCCCTCCCATCTGAACCCCGACCGCAAGACTGAAATACCTGGTAACAAATGGCAGCGTCAGCAGCACAGGCTGCATCGCGGCCTTCTCACGCCCAGGCGTTCCGTGCCTCGTTGATGATGACATCATCAGTGATGCGGCAGAGGAACACATGAGCGCGAGAAGGCTGCGATACAGCCTGTGCTGCCAACGCTACCGTTTGTTACCAGGTATTTCGGTCTCGTGGTTGGGGTTCGGGTGGGAAGGAGCAATGAAAGGGTCAGGGGGAGTGCGCGTGTGGTGGCGGGGATGGGAGGGATAGAAAGATGCTGCACGGGAGGATAGGAGGAAGGGAAGGAGGGATAGAAAGATACTGCACAAGGGGATGGATGAGCAGGGAAGAAAGATGCTGCACATGTAGGGGAGAGAAAAGAAATAGGAAGAATTGGAGTGGAGGAGAGGAAGGGAGAGGTGATCATTGTACATGAAAAAAAATAAGACCTACCCCGAAAATAAGACCTAGTGCCTTTTTTGGGCCCAAAATTAATATAAGACAGTGTCTTATTTTCAGGGAAACACGATATTAGAGCTAAAAGAGAATCCTTCAGAAAGTGGAAGAAAGCAATGTTACTTACCGTAACAGTTGTTATCCAGGGACAGCAGGCAGCTATTCTCACTAGTGGGGTGACGTCATCCAACGGAGCCCCGATGCGGACATCTCACAAGCATACTTGATTGTAGAAACTTTTAGAAGTTTCGAGTTGCCCACACCGCGCATGGGCAAGTGCCTTCCCGCTCGATGCATCGGGTGCATCTCCTCAGTTCAGATAGCCAGCAGAGAAGCCAACCCAGGGGAGGCGGTTGGGACGTGAGAATAGCTGCCTGCTGTCCCTGGATAACAACTGTTACGGTAAGTAACATTGCTTTATCCCGGGACAAACAGGCAGGTATTCTCACTAGTGGGTGACCTCCAAGCTAACCCAAATGGGATGGTGGGAGAGTTGGCAAATTAGGAGAACAAATTTTGTAACACTGTTTGGCCAAACTGTCCATCCCGTCTGGAAAAGGTATCCAGACAATAGTGTGAGGTGAAGGTATGAACCGAGGACCAAGTGGCAGCTTTACAAATCTCCTCAATCGGTGTCGATCTGAGGAAAACTACAGAGGCTGCCATTGCTCTGACCTTATGGGCTGTGACTTTACTGTGAAGGGGTAATCCAGCCTGGGCACAGCAGAAAGAGATACAAGCTGCCATCCAGTTGGAGATGGTGCGCTTAGAGATAAGGCATCCCAACTTGTTCGAATCGAAGGAGATGAAAAGTTGAGGGGCAGTTCTGTGAGGCTTGGTGCGTTCCAGGTAGAAAGAGGCTTTGGAAAAAACACAGGCAGAACAATGGATTGATTCAGATGAAATTCCGAGACCACCTTGGGGAGGAATTTGGGATGAGTGCGAAGGACCACCTTGTCATGATGAAACACTGTAAAGGGCGGATCCGCAACCAATGCTTGAAGCTCACTCACTCGACGAGCAGAAGTGAGGCCAATGAGAAACACCACTTTCCAAGTGAGAAATTTCAGTGGAGCCTTGTTAAGAGGTTCAAATGGAGGCTTCATAAGTTGAGAAAGAACAACATTGAGGTCCCAAACCACTGGAGGCGGTTTGAGGGGAGGATTGACATGGAAAAGTCCTTTCATGAATCTGGAAACCACAGGATGTGCAGAAAGAGGTTTCCCTTGAAGAGGCAGGTGGAAAGCAGCAATTGCACTAAGATGGACCCTGATCGAAGTAGACTTGAGGCCAGATTGAGACAGGTTCAAAAGGTAGTCCAAAACAGAGGACAAGGAGGCCTTGTGATGAGAAAAACACCAAGTAGAGAATCTAGTCCATTTCTGGGAATAGCATTGTCTAGTAGCAGGCTTCCTTGAAGCTTCCAAAACATCCCGCACAGCTTGTGAAAACTGGAGGGGAGTTACGCTGAAAGGAACCAAGCTGTCAGGTGTAGCGACTGCAGGTTGGGATGAAGCAGAGATCCCTGATGCTGCGTAAGCAGAGATGGAAACACTGGCAGAAGGAAGGGCTCCCTGCTGCTGAGTTGCAGAAGAAGGGAGTACCAAGATTGCCTGGGCCACCGAGGAGCAATCAGAATCATGGTGGCCCGGTCGGACTTGAGCTTGACCAGAGTCTTTTGAATGAGAGGAAACGGAGGAAACGCATACAGAAAGAGATTCGTCCAGTCCAGAAGAAAAGCATCTGCCTCGAAACGATGAGGAGTGTAGATCCTGGAGTAGAACTGAGGCAGTTTGAAGTTGTGGGGAGCTGCAAAGAGGTCTATCTGAGGCGTGCCCCACAGGGAGAAGATGTGATGAAGGGGCGTGGAATGGAGAGTCCATTCGTGAGGCCGGAGAAGACAACTCAAGTTGTCCGCCAAAGCATTGTCCGCCCCCTGAATGTAGACAGCTTTGAAGAAGGTGTTATGGCAAATCGCCCAATCCCAAACTTTAAGAGCTTCCTGACAGAGGGCAGCCGATCCCGTGCCTCCCTGCTTGTTGACATAATACATGGCGACCTGATTGTCCGTGCGAATGAGAACCACCATGTCGTGCAGCAGATGCTGAAAAGCAGTGAGAGCATTGAAAATCGCCTTGAGTTCCAGAACATTGATATGGCACAGACGATCCGCACTCGTCCAATAGCCCTGGGTGCGGAGACCATCCAGATGAGTCCCCCAAGCATAGTTCGAGGAGTTGGTCGTGAGGACCTTCTGATGGGGAGGCATGTGAAACAGCAAACCTCTGGAAAGATTGGAAGAAAGCATCCACCAGCGAAGATGACGTCACCCCACATGTGAGAATATCTGCCTGCTGTCCCTGGATAACACCTATTACGGTAAGTAACTGTGCTTTATCCCAGGACAAGCAGGCAGCATATTCTCACATGTGGAGTGACGTCATCTACGGAGCCCCAGGTCGCTGGCCCCAGGTAAGCCGGCTAAGAAGCCTTCCACTTCCCTTGAGGGCCCTCCTGCCACAGTTGCGACGCCGGTCCTCCCGGCACTGCACCGACCCCGCAAACGCTCCGCTCCGATATCGGTGAGTGCCTCATCATCGGCCTCCTCATCGCCGGAGCGTAGAGCGGCACCTATGGTACCGAAAAAGAAAAAAGCGGTACCGGTGCCTCCCCTGGAAGACCGCATCGCGGCCATACTCCAGACCCAGTTACAGGAGCAGCTGCAGCAACAACTCCAACAACTGTTGCCGGCACTGCTGGCCCCGGTCTGAGCCTCGCACGATCCCATCGGTGTCGACCCCCTCGGTACCGCTTAACACCTCCATGCCGGTGCTCTCAGCTGAACCGCACCATTCCCAACCTGCGGTACAGGCCCATTCTGATGCTGACCCTGCCCGGTACCAAGAACGGCACCGGTCTTCCTCTCCCGGTACCACCTCGGTCCGCTCCGGCAAGTCTCTCTCCAAGACCCACCGTGCCGAACCCTCCACACCGATGACCCGCCGTGCACACACCGACATCAGGGATCCTGACTTATGGGAAGAATCCCCGCACGGTACCGAGGAAGACGCTTCCTCGACGGACGAGGAACCCTCCACGATTGACACCGGTTCATAGCCCGAACAGTCCTCTTTTACCAAGTTCCTCAGGGAGATGTCGGCTGCTCTTTCCATTCCTTTAGAGTCCGACTCTAAAAAGTCCCAGGCTTTTCTCGATGCCCTAGACTTTGAGCAACCTCCCAAGGAATTTCTTAAGTTACCCGTCCATGACATCCTACGGGAAACTTTTTACAAAAATTGGGAGAACCCCCTCACTGTCCCCGGGGCCCCTCGCAAACTGGATAGCTTATACCGGGTCATTCCAATCCCAGGGTTTGACAAGCCTCAATTGCCCCATGAATCTCTCCTGGTGGAATCCACCTTAAAGAAAACTCAGGGCTCCAGTGTCTATGCCTCCACCCCTCCTGGCAGAGAGGGCAAAACGATGGATAAATTTGGCAAGCACCTGTTCCAGAATGCAATGCTGGCCAACAGGGCAAATAATTACACCTTTCACTTCTCCTTCTATATGAAGCATCTGGTGCAACATCTCTCCTCCTTGCAAAAATATATTCCTGAACGTAAGGTCCCTCTTTTCCAACAGCAAATTTCCAGTCTGCTCCAACTTCGGAAATTCATGGTACGCTCCATTTATGACTCATTTGAACTGACCTCTAGAGCATCTGCCATGGCTGTTGCCATGCGGCGTCTGGCCTGGCTGAGAGTTTCTGACCTCGACATTAACCACCAAGACCGCCTGGCTAACGCATCTTGTCTTGGTGACGAACTCTTCGGGGAATCCCTGGACTCAACCACCCAGAAACTCTCAGCACACGAGACTAGGTGGGACACTCTGGTCAAACCCAAAAAGAAGACTCCGCCTGCTCGCCCCTACAGACAGCAGTCCTCCTATCAACGCAGGTTCTCGGCCAGACCTCTCAACCCGCCTCAGCAACAACTTCGCCGTCCTCGTCACTAGCATCAACCTCAGGCTCGTTCCCAGTCTCATCAGCTTGCCAAACCTCTCCCTCCGTCAAAACCATCTCAACCCTTTTGACTCCTTTCTCCAGGGCATAGCCAGTCTCCCACCATCATTGCCTCTTCCTCAGCCTATCGAAGGACGCCTCCAACTCTTCCTCAGCCGTTGGGAGGTCATCACATCCGACCAATGGGTCCTCAACATCATTCGCCACGGCTACTCTCTCAACTTCCAGACTCTTCCACCAGACAATCCTCCCATAAAGTCTGCCTCTCACTCCTCCCAATCCCTCCTCCTCCTGAGGGAGGTTCAATCCCTCCTTCTTCTCAATGCCATCGAAGAGGTACCCTCAGACCAAAGGGGTCAGGGATTCTACTTCCGCTACTTCCTGGTTCCCAAGAAGACAGGAGACCTCCGTCCCATCCTCGATCTCCGGGACCTCAACAAGTGTCTGGTCAAGGAAAAATTCAGAATGCTCTCCCTTGCCACGCTTTACCCTCTTCTCTCTCAACACGACTGGCTATGTTCCCTAGACCTCAAAGAGGCCTACACTCACATTCCAATCAATCCGACTTCACGTCGCTACCTCCGGTTTCAGATACAGCACCATCACTACCAGTACAAAGTGCTACCCTTTGGCCTCACATCATCGCCCAGGGTGTTCACCAAGTGCCTTATTGTGGTGGTGGCCTTCCTCAGGTCTCACAACCTCCAGGTGTTCCCCTACTTGGACGATTGGTTGGTGAAAGCACCTACGTCTCCGCTTGTGCTACAAGCAACTCAACACACCATCTCTTTCCTCCATCTCCTGGGGTTCGAGATCAACTACCCCAAGTCGCACCTGCTTCCCACACAGCGACTTCAGTTCATTGGGGCGGTTCTCGACACCACTCTGATGAAGGCGTTTCTCCCCTCCGACCGACAACGGACCCTGCTCCACCTCTGTCGTCAGGTGCTCCTTCATCACTCCATCCCAGCTCGGCAGATGATGGTCCTCCTGGGCCACATGGCCTCGACGGTCCATGTGCTTCCTCTGGCGCGACTCCACCTCAGGACACCTCAATGGACTCTAGCCAACCAATGGTCGCAGACCACGGATCCTCTTTCTCATCCCATCTCTGTGACATCGTCTCTTCAGCAATCTCTTCAATGGTGGTTGAACTCCTCCAATCTTTCCAGGGGTCTACTCTTTCATCTACCTTCTCACTCCATGATCATAACCACAGATGCCTCCCCCTATGCATGGGGAGCTCACCTGGGAGATCTTCGCACTCAGGGACTCTGGACCCCTCAAGAGCGTCAACATCACATCAATTTCCTGGAACTCAGGGCCATGTTCTATGCCCTCAAGGCCTTCCAGCACCTTCTCTACCCTCAGGTTCTTCTCCTGTGTACAGACAACCAAGTCGACATGTACTACATAAACAAGCAAGGCGGCACCGGATCTCCCCTTCTCTGTCAGGAGGCCATCCGCATCTGGACCTGGGCCACGGCCCACTGTCTCTTCCTCAAGGCTGTCTACATCTAGGGCGAACAGAACTCCCTGGCCGACAATCTCAGCCGCATCCTTCAACCTCACGAGTGGACTCTGGATCTTCCCACACTCCGCTCCATCTTTGCTCGGTGGGGCACTCCTCAGGTGGACCTATTTGCAGCTCCTCACAACCTTTTCTGTTCCAGACTCTTCTCTCCTCATCGTCTGGTCCCGGAAGCATTCCTGCTCAACTGGACGGATCGGTTCCTCTATGCCTTTCCTCCACTACCTCTGATGTTGCGGACGTTATTCAAACTCCGCAGGGACAGAGCCACCATGATTCTCATCGCCCCTCGGTGGCCCTGCCAACACTGGTTCTCCCTCCTACTCCAGCTAAGCTCCAGAGAACCCATTCCTCTTCTGTGTTTCCTACTCTACTTACACAGCAGCATCAGTCTCTACTGCATCCCAATCTGTCCTCGCTCCACCTGACAGCTTGGTTTCTCTCGGGTTGACCTCTCCAGAGAATCTGTCTCAGCCTGTCCGTCGTATTTTGGATGCCTCCAGGAAACCGGCCACCCTCCAATGTTACCATCAGAAGTGGATCCGGTTCTCCTCTTGGTGTCTACTACATCACCACGATCCCACCTCATTGGCGGTGGAAACTGTACTGGACTATTTGCTCTCTCTATCTTACGCTGGCCTCAAGTCTACCTCAATCAGAGTCCACCTCAGTGCCATCACTGCGTTTCATGAGCCTATCCTCGGAAAACCTCTCACGGCTCATTCCCTGGTTTCCCGGTTCATGAGGGGCCTCTTCAATGTCAAACCACCTCTGAAGCCTCCTCCAGTCGTCTGGGACCTGAATGTGGTTTTATCTGCCCTCATGAAACCTCCTTTTGAGCCTCTTGCCACAACTTCGCTCAAATTTCTTACCTGGAAGGTGCTTTTCCTCATTGCCATCACCTCTGCCAGGAGGGTTAGTGAGCTGCATGCACTGGTTGCCGACCCACCTTTCACTGTTTTTCACCATGACAAGGTGGTTCTGCGTACCCATCCTAAATTCCTTCCCAAGGTGGTCTCGGAATTTCACCTCAACCAGTCCATTGTGTTACCTGTCTTTTTCCCTAAGCCCCATTCTCATCCTGGGGAACAGGCGTTACACACGCTGGACTGTAAGCGTGCCCTTGCATACTACCTTGACCGTACCAGGGCCCACCGCTTGTTCCCTCAGCTCTTTTTGTCCTTCGACCCTAACCACCTAGGTCGTCCTGTCTTTAAACGGACACTTTCCAACTGGCTTGCTGCCTCCATTGCGTTCTGTTATGCTCGGGCCGGTCTCCCACTGGAAGGTGCTGTCACGGCCCACAGGGTCAGAGCTATGGCTGCTTCTGTGGCTTTCCTCCGTTCCACGCCCATCGAGGAAATCTGCAAGGCTGCCACTTGGTCCTCAGTTCACACGTTCACTACTCACTACTGTCTGGATACCTTCTCCAGACAGGTTGGACACTTCGGCCAATCTGTGTTGCACAATTTATTTTCCTAATGGCCAACCATCCCTCCTCCCTCTCTGTTAGCTTGGAGGTCACCCATGTGTTAAGAATATGCTGCCTGCTTGTCCTGGGATAAAGCACAGTTACTTACCGTAACAGGTGTTATCCAGGGACAGCAGGCAGATATTCTTACGTCCCACCCTCCTCCCCGGGTTGGATTCTTAGCTGGCTTATCTTAACTGGGGACCACGCACTCCTCCGTCGGGCGGGAAGGCACTCACACATGCGCGGTGCGGCCAACTAGAACTTTCTAGTTAAAATGTCCGTACCGGGGCTCCGTCGGTGACGTCTCTTCTGAGTTTCTTCAAGCAAGACATGCTTGTGAGACGTCCGTATCGGGGCTCTGCCGGATGACATCACCCACTAGTGAGAATACCTGCCTGCTTGTCCTGGGATAATGTGGCGAGTCAGAGGGTCGGAGATCTGCGACCATTGAGACGCCAGGGTCCACTGAGGAATCCGCAGGTGAAGTCTGGCAAAAGGAGTCACGTGAACTTAGAGGCCATGTGGCCCAGGAGCACCATCATGTGTCTCGCCGAGATGGACGGGTGAGAAGAGACCGAGTGACAAAGATGAAGAAGAGCCGCTAGGCGTTCAGGAGGAAGGAACGCTCTGAGTTGAATAGTATCCAGAACAGCTCCAATGAAGGGAAAAGTCTGTAAAGGTTGAAGATGGGATTTGGGAAAGTTGATCTCGAATCCCAGACTCTGCAGAAACCAGATCGTCCTCTGAGTGGCCTGGACGACCCCCTGATACGTGGAATCCTTGATGAGCCAGTCGTCGAGGTAGGGAAACACCTGCAGACCATGGTTCCTAAGTGCTGCGGCCACCACAACCAGGCACTTGGTGAAGACTCTGGGAGACGAAGCCAGGCCGAAAGGAATCACTCTGTATTGAAGATGAAGATGTCCCACCTGAAATATGAGGTATTGACGGGAGGCCGGATGGATGAGAATATGAGTGTAGACCTCCTTGAGATCCAGGGAGCATAACCAGTTGTTCTGCTCGAGGAGGGGATAGAGAGAAGCCAGGGTCAACATGCGAAACTTCTCCCTGACCAGAAACTTGTGGAGCACCCTGAGGTCCAAAATAGGACGCAGGTCGCCCGTCTTCTTCGGAACAAGGAAGTACCGGGAGTAAAAACCCTTGTTCTGTTGGTCCACAGGGACCGGCTCGACGGCACGAAGCCGGAGCAAAGCCTGAGCTTCCTGAAGAAGAAGGGCGGTCTGGGTTAAGTTGGAAGGATACTCTCTTGGAGGATGTTCCGAAGGAACTTGATGGAACTGAAGAGTATCCCTCTCTTACGATGGAAAGGACCCAGAGGTCGGTGGTAATAGTCGTTCATCAATGGTAAAAATGATGGAGACGACCTCCGATGGGAAAAAGCGGGGAGGGCAGAACGATGGAAGTTAAGCTCCCTACGAGACAGTCAAAAAGGCTGGGGAGCCTTGGGGATAGCAGAAGGTTGAGGCTTTTGTTGGGGCTTCTGCTGGTGCTGCCTCTTCACAGGCGGACGGTTGGCGGGGGCCTGCTTCGGCGGGTAGTGCCTATGATAGATCATAGGCGGGCGAGACGGACGAGAGATAGCAGGCTTGGGCTTCTGACGGAGAATAGATTGAAAAGATTTTTCATGTTTGAACAGTTTCTCCGTTGCCGCCTCGATGGACTCGTCAAAAAGGTCCGCTCCCGCACAGGGAACGTTCGCTAGCTTGTCCTGGAGATTCGGGTCCATATCAATGGTCCAAAGCCACGCCAAGCGTCTCATGGCCACCGAACAAGCAGCAGCTCTGGCTGAGAGTTCAAAGGCGTCGTAAGACGAATGCATCATCTGCAGGCGGAGTTGGGACAATGACGCCAGGACCTCCGAGTACTCGAAGCGAGCCTGAGAGTCCAGATAGGGCAAAAACGTTTGAAGAATGGAGAGAAAAAACTCAAAGTAGGTCGCAAAATGAAAACTATAATTCAGGACTCGAGAAGCCATCATCGAGTTCTGGTAGATGCGCCTGCCAAATCTGTCCATGGTTTTGCCCTCCAGGCCAGGAGGAGTGGAGGCATAGACCTGGGAGGGATGAGACCACTTCAAGGAGGATTCAACTAATAGGGACTGGTGAGAGAGCTGCGCCCCGTCGAAGCCCTTATGGTGCACCTTGCGGTACCTGGCATCCAACTTCCCTGGGACCGCGGGGATGGAGTAAGGAGTCTCGAAGCATCTCATGAAAGTCTGGTCCAGAAGCTTATGTAGAGGCAGACGGAGAGACTCAGCAGGAGGTTGGGGAAGATGCATCGTCTCCAAATACTCCTTAGAAAACTTGGAACCCGAATCCAGGGTGATATCCAGATCCACCGCCATCTGCCTCAGTAAGGACGAGAAGGACAACTGGTCAGCCAGGGCCGGGCCTCGAGACAGGCTCGAAGAAGATGAGGCGGCCTGGTCCGCCGAGGCCGAGAGCGAACCCCCGAAGTCCTCGAGTTCCGGCATAGGAGGAGGAGGCGAGTAATCCGGTGAAAACTCCCGAAAAGGCTGCTTACGACGAGGCGAGGCATGCCTCGATGAATGCCTCGATCGACGACCGGAACTGTGTCGAGAAGCAGGCCTCGAGCGTCGAGGCAAGCGAAGCCCAGACAAGGCAGCCACCAAGTAGATGGGACTGGAGGCTATGGATCGAAGCAGCAGAGGCTGAGACGAAGCCCCTTGAGGTGCTCCCCAAGGCTCGAGACTCGGCATCGAGGAGGAAGGCTCCGGTCCAGGCAAGAGGGATGCGCCATGCATTGAGGGTATCGTTTCCAAAGGTGGCATGGGCAAAGACTCTGCTCCTTGCGAGGCATGCCCCGAAGCCAGACCAGACACTCGCCGAGACTCTGCTCCCAGCAGCGAGTGTGCGCCGAGGAGGCACCGGAGGTGGCTCGACCTCGCGGGAGGCTTCAGCTGCCCAGGCTGGATCTGGGAGAGAAGCATCGGCCCAATCTTAGTAAAGAGCTCGACAAATCGCTTCTCCATCATGGCATGGAACGAAGCCGGCAAAGAGGGATCCGCATCCGCAATGGACCCTCCAGCACGGACATCGCTAACTCAACCTCCAGGGGGCTTGGGCTTAGAAGCCTTGGGCACCTTGAGCACCACTGGAGGAATGGGAGGCTGCGTTACCTGACCTGAGGAGACAGCGGAAGGCACTGCAGCAGGCGTCGGAGTCGAAGCCGGCACAAATGAGGCAGGCTTGAGCAGACTCGAGGCCGAAGATGTTGAAGCGGAAGTCGAAGGCGTGGCGCTCTGCAATGAGGGCAGCTCCGGGGACGCCTCCATGCTAAACAGCGACTCCCACAAAATGCAGCAACGCTTAAAAGCACGTGCTGTAAGTGTGGAGCAAGGCCGGCACGATTTCAGAAGATGTTGAGGCTCGAGACACTGAAGACAGCGTCGATGAGGGTCCATCAACGAAATCGCACGCTGGCACTTGACACACTTTTTAAAACCGGTAACAGGCCGGGACATAGGCCGAAAAAGCTCCGCCGCAAGATCGAAGCTGCGGGGCTGCGGCCACGCGGCCTGCCCGGTCGAACGATCGAAATAAATTTTTTTTTTTTTTTAAACAAGAAAACGCAACGTGAGCCAACGATAATGAGCCCAAAAAAACCTCAAAACCGCGGGCACAGAAGGCACAAGTGAAGGAACTTTGCGCAGAGTCGAAGACAGACTTCTTAGCTCCGCAGAAGAGAAAGAACTGAGGAGATGCGCCCGGTGCATCGAGCGGGAAGGCACTCGCGCATGCGCGGTGTGGGCAACTCGAAATTTCTAAAAGTTTCTACAAGCAAGTATGCTTGTGAGATGTCCGAATCGGGGCTCCGTTGGATGACGTCACCCCACTAGTGAGAATACCTGCCTGCTTATCCTGGGATAAGGATCTGATTGAAAATAACTGTAAACACAAGGAATGTCAAGTCAAATGCAAGGCACAATAAGGAAGGCAAAGCGAGATCTTGAAAAGAAGAATGTGCTGGAAGCAAAAACACAGTAAAAACTTTAAGTACTGTATATTAAAAGCAAGAAGCAAGGAAGAGAATTGGTTGGACCACTAGACAACTGAGGGATAAAAGGGACTCTCAGGGAAGACAAGGCCATAGCAGAGAGATTACATGAATTCATTGTACTCAGTTCTGATGAATCAGAGAAACTCATACAAATCTCTGTAACACTGGATGATGTAATGCAGTGGTCTCAAACTCAAACCCTTTGCAGGGCCACATTTTGGATTTGTAGGTACTTGGAGGGCCACAAAAAAAGAGTTAATGTCTTATTAAAGAAATGATCATTTTGCATAGGTAGCCTTTCCTCATAGGGAAGTCCTCCCATCCCCTTTATCATTTTTGTTGACTTTTTCTGTACTTTTCTAATCCCGCTACATCTTTTTCAAATGCAGTTTTGAAGTGCAATCACATCATGGAAGTATACAAAGGCATTATAACCTTATTTTTGTTTTCCATTCCTTTCCAAATAATTCCTAGTATTCTATTTATTTTCTTAGCCACCGCACACTGAGCATAGGATATCAACATATCATCAACAATGAGACCTAGATCCTTTTCCTGGGTGGTAACTCCTACATAGCTATAATTTGGGTTCCTCTTTCCCACATGTATCACTTTGCACTTGGTCACATTAAATGTCACCTGCCATTGGGAAGCCCAGTCTCACAAAATCCTCCTGCAATTTTTCACAATCCTTTGAATAACAGTCATCAGCAAATTTAATTACAGGAAGTCCATGGGTTAAAAACAAGTTATGTTTCTAAAGCTGTTCTTAAGTCGGATTTGTATGTAACTCAGAACTTGTAGATTTTAATATTCTTGCTGCTTATCTCTGCTCCCAGCTGACAAAAGGGTCAACTGTCTTTACCAGTGTTCCCTCTAAAGTAAGAACCTCACACTGTTCTTAATGTGCCATGCGTCATTCCTGAATCTGCTACAGGAAAAGTGTAGGAGTGTATGCCACTGGAAATATCGCTCAGTGAAACCAAATGAAGCCGCAACCACGTTCTTAAGTACGAGTTGTACTTAAGTCGGGCGTCTATAACTCAGGGACTGTCTGTACATCACTGGTTATTCGCATTTCTAGATCATTTATAGGTTAATAAGCAGCGGTTCTACCACAGACCCCTGATGAAACCCACTATCCATTGAGAATGCCGATCATTTAACCCTACTCCCTGTTTTCTCTCTTTTAAACAGTTTAGTCCATAATAGGACATTACTTCCTACCCCATGGCTTTCTAATTTTCTCAGCAATCATTCATGAGGTACTTTGTCAAATATCTTTTTAAAATCCAGATACAATGGAACCTTGGTTTGCGAACATTAATTTGTTCCAGAAGCATGCTCGTAAACCAAAGTGCTCGTATATCAAAGCGAGTTTCCCCATAGGAAGTAAGGGAAACTCGGATGATTCGTTCCACCTCCCCAAAACAGACCCCCCCCCCCCACCCCACCCCCCCAGGCCACTGGCGCTGCTCGCTTCCACACCACACCATCCCGAGAACCAGCTTCTCTCCCCCCACGGCCCATCCCCAAACCCTTACCTCCAGCAACACCTGGCAAGGTACAAAGAGGCAGTGCAGAGGAAGAAAGGGTGCGTGCGTATGCGCACAAATGATTCTCCCCCGTCTCATACATGATTCTCCCTGTCTCCCGCCTCACCCAAGCTCGAGCACACAGTGTTCTCTCCTCGATGCCCCAGCAACAGGACAAGCCAGATGGAGGGGTGGCTGCCGTTGTTTGTGCTGAACGTCTTCGAGTAGGACTCGCCGCTGATCTTCTCCGATGGGCTGCTGCGGGGTCTTGAGCATCTGCGCATGCTCAAGGCCTTCTGGCTCCTACCCTCTCCGAGAATCTATGAGAATCTCAGAGAGGGTGGGAGCCAGAAGGTCTTGAGCATGTGCAGATGCTCAAGGCCTCGCAGCAGCCCAGCACAGAAGATCAGTGGCAGGCTCTTTCTGCACAGCATGCGTATGTCCTGTGGGTTAGTGCGTGCCAGTGTCCAATGGAGTTAAGGGTTTGGGGATGGGCCGCGCAGGAGGAGAGAAGCTGGTTCCTAGGGTGGGGTGACACACTCGCATACCAAGTCAATGCTCAGTTTGCGAGTTAAAGTTTGCTCAAGTGTTTTGCTTGTCATGCAAAACACTCGCCAACCACATTACTCGCAAACCAAGGTTGGACTGTATACAATTATCAACTGTTTCTACCTCCATCTACTAGAAGGAAAAGGAAACAATCCCACTTGTTCAGACTAGTGTGGCTTGGACAATAAGGAATGGGAGGTCATCAAAATATCTGAGACTATCCAACCTTACTAAAAATGAATAGCCAGAAAATTAACATTTATCACACAATAAGCTGCCTCATTTAAGCCCAAGCAGGTAGTTTCCTATTAGGGTGATCAACTTACCTTTGATGCAAAAGACACGAACAATACACCATCAACATCCTCTAGGTCTGGCTTTATATCTGGGATGGAGGAGTTTACTCTTGTATAGTTATTGTCGTATGTCTCTACAGACTTTCCTAAACTCCTTTTTGAACGACGGCCAGTCTTATTTATCTTTAGTTTACGTGGTCTCCCCTTCTTGCTTGAGACTGACTGAATGGTGTTTGGAAAAATACTGGATATAAGACTCTTTGGAAAAACTGAAAGAGGTTTCTGTCTTCTTGAAGTTTCCTTGGCTGAAAGAATTTCATTAGCAGGGCTCCTGGGGATTACACCTGATGCTTTTGTTGTGTTGGTATCTTGAGAAACTTCATTATTTGCCTGTGATTCCTTGGGTGAGGAGTGATTTTGCTGTCCTCTGCTTTTAAGGGGTGTTTTTTTTGATGCTTCTCTTTCAGTTTCATCAGACATGTTGAGGAAAGATTCTGTCTCTTTGTCAAAGCTAGGTATTAAGTCTAAAGATACACTAAGAGGAGAATTTTCTTTCATACAATCAGAAGGCATAGTCTGGCACGGCTCTGATGTTTGCTCTGTGCTCTTTGTCACTGTGCAAGGCTCAAGAGGTTCAAGATGTACCACTGGCAGCATTTCACTATCCAGTTTTAACATTTTAGCCTTGGCAACGCCAGAGGGGTAAGTCAGTGGTCGTTTTGTGGGCTCATGAAGAGGTATTCTCCTAAGATGTTTCTCTAATATCGGGTAGTCAATATCACTGTTTGAATTTTCATCTGTTACTTCCTCCTCAGAGTCCTCCTGTTTCACAGTGACCCCTTTAACACAGATACTTGTTTCATAGTCATAGTCATCCAGTGGTTCCTCTTTGATGACCACACTGAAGTGCCCATTTGAATCTAAAGGAGATGGGGCATGGCAGCTACCTTCAAAACTGCTGGCTATGGGACTGCAAATAAAAAAAAACAACACGTTTTTATGAGCATGCAAAAACTCCAACTACAGTTGACATGCAACAGCACAAATAAAAATATGGATTTACTGGGGTAATATGTATGTCTACTTTATTAAAAAAACAAAACATTTCATCAATTTCAATCCACTGAGACAAATATCTTAATATTTAAAACTATAAAAAAGCAAAACTGATCAGCATTAAATTGGTGAACTTTATTCTTCAACTTTATTGGTGAACTTTATTCTTCAAGTCCTGCTAGATCAGGGGACTCAAAGTCCCTCCTTGAGGGCCAAAATCCAGTCGGGTTTTCAGGATTTCCCCAATGAATATGCATGAGATCTATGTGCATGCACTGCTTTCAATGCAAATTCATTGGGGAAATCCTGAAAACCCGACTGGATTGCGACCCTCAAGGAGGGACTTTAAGATCCCTGGTCTAGATGAATTAGTTGAGTCCCCTCTACCAGATGGAGGTAGAGATACTGAACTACTCCTATGACATCACTGGAATAAGCTTGGTGGAGCCTGGAATTCTCCAGTAATCCACTGCCACCTTGCCACATTTCAGTACAGGATTCCATTGAAAATGCTGCAATATTTATCAACAAATCACAGTTTGGATGAACTATATACAAAACCCAGGGAAAAATCAGGCTAAGCTCAAAAAGGTATTTCCCCTGTGGACTAGTTTAGCAAGACTCAAAAATGAATACATGTCATCTTCCTTATCGTCATTCTGATAGACTAGTCCATACCAACAGGATATACAAAAGTAACACATTATTGGGAAGGGGAAGACAAGGCCCTCTGAATAACCGGTCTGCCAAAAGATGCATTGCACCTGGCAAGATCAATCTTGTACTGTTTCACAAAGGAATGCAGCAACAACAGTCATTGCCTTAGATATCTTTTGATGAAACAGCTTACCGTATATACTCAAATATAAACCGAGATTTATGGGCCAAAAAAATGGCCCAAAAATGGGGTCTCAGTTTATATTCGAGTCACCTTCTAATAATGGTGATTTTTTTCTTATCCTCCCCACCCAATGAGCAACGCTGTTATCTTCCACCATCCCCTTCCCTCGAGGGCCGGCATTGCATCTCTAAACCCCACCCCCGACAACTGGTACTGCATCTCTAAACCCCTCCGATGATCAAAACATGTCCCCTTTTTGGCACTTGGTCAGAAAGTCCGGGCAGATTTTTCTTTTTGTCCTCTTTGTCTGGGTTTTGCCATTTGGGGAGGGGGGGGGGGGCACAGCAGCAGCGGCCAGCAACCCAAAAATTAAAGATCAGCTCTGGACCCCACTGCAGTAATCAACTAAGTGAAGACACACACAGCAAACACCAAGTCACCTGATTGGCGCGTGCTGTGCATGAAGCTGGATCCTCCACTCTCCTCGACCTTTTTCCCCTTGTCCCGCCCACCTCATGCGCAGACACTGTGTACTGCGTATTGAGTCGACGACACCGAAGCTAGAGGAGAGGTAGTGAGAAAACCTTAAAAAAAGATCACGAGGGCAGTCTGGAGTACAGACCCGCCATGGAGGAGAGGACGACAGCAGGTAAGAAGAGGAGTCACAGTTCACTGATGTAACAAAGTTGGGGGGGAGGCTGTCCACCCCAAGTGCAGTCCATAAGAGTGCTCTGAAGGCCAATGATCTTCTTCCCCACAGCAGCCAGCAGCCTTTACAGCTGGCTGCTCTTGCCAGCATCAGGCTTTCCTCTCTGCTGGTCCTGCCTTCTTCATGTTTTTATGAAGGAAGGACCCGACTGAGAGGAAGGCTCTGCACACTTTTGGCAACTTTGAGTCAAAATATTTCCTTAACCTTTGAAGCTTTGGAGGAAAGGCAGGTAAGTGTTTCATTGGAAAGGAAGCTCTGGAATTAGAAGGCATAGGATGAAGTTAAGAGGTGATAGGCTCAGGAGTAATCTAAGAAAATACTTTTTTACAGAAAGGGTGGTAGATGCATGGAACAGTCTCCCGGAAGAGGTGGTGGAGGCAGAGACTATGTCTGAATTCAAAAAAGCGTGGGATAGGCACATGCGATCTCTTAGAGAGAGGAAGAGATAATGGTTACTGTAGATGAGCAGACTGGATGGGTCATTTGGCCTTTAAATGCCATCATGTTTCTATGTTTATACAACTTTTTATGATCTATTCAATAGAACCAATTTGGATTTTCATGTTTTCAGAAACTGACGTATGTAAAAAACCTCAAAGTGGGCCGAAAAAATGGACAGTGTAAAAATTTCAAAGTTTAGCTTTCTTTGGCTCCTAAGACTTGTTTGTTAGTTTACGACATGACTTTATTCTCAAATATATGATTTAAACTTATAAACTAATCTCATTACTTTATAATTTCAATATAAAGTTTGTGTTTTTTAAATGAATGTAAAAAAGTTTGGTATTTTTAACCAGCTTTTACAAAAAAGAATGTTCTGGAAACATTTTCAAACTAACTCCATTTGAAAAAGCAATGTTACTTACCATAACAGTTGTTATCCAGGGACAGCAGGCAGCTATTCTCACTAATGGATGACGTGATCCAACGGAGCCCCGATGCGGACGCTCACAAGCAGTCTTGCTTGAAAAAACTCGAAGTTTCGAGTCGCCTGCACCGCGCATGCGCAAGTGCCTTCCCGCCCAGCGCAGGGCGCGTCTCCTCAGTTCAGATAGCTAGCAGAGAAGCCAACCCAGGGAGGTGGGTGGGACATGAAAATAGCTGCCTGCTGTCCCTGGATAACAACTGTTATGGTAAGTAACATTGCTTTATCCCAGGACGAGCAGGCAGGTATTCTCACTAATGGGTGACCTCCAAGCTAACCACAATGGGATGGTGGGAGAGTTGGCAACTTAGGAGAATAAATTCTGTAACACTGTTTGGCCAAACTGTCCATCCCGTCTGGAGAAAGCATCCAGACAATAGTGAGAAGTGAAGGTATGAACCGAGGACCATGTAGCAGCTCTACAAATTTCCTCAATAGGTGTAGATCTGAGGAAAGCTACAGAAACTGCCATAGCTCTGACCTTATGGCCTGTGACTTTACTGTGAAGGGGCAATCCAGCCTGGGCATAGCAGAAAGAGATACAAGCCGCCATCCAGTTAGAGATGGTACGCTTAGAGATAGGGCGTCCCAACTTGTTCGGATCAAAGGAGATGAAAAGTTGAGGAGCAGTTCTATGCGGTTTGGTGCATTCCAGATAGAAGGCCAAAGCACGCTTACAGTATGAAGAGCTGATTCTCCAGGATGAGAATGAGGCTTTGGAAAGAACACTGGAAGAACAATGGATTGGTTGAGATGAAATTCCGAGACAACTTTAGGAAGGAATTTTGGATGAGTGCGAAGAACCACCTTGTCATGATGGAACACTGTAAAAGGCGGATCTGCAACCAAGACTTGGAGCTCACTGACTCGTCGAGCAGAAGTGAGGCCAACGAGAAACACCACTTTCCAAGAGAGATACTTCAGATGAGCCTTGTCAATTGGTTCAAATGGAGGTTTCATAAGCTGAGACAGAACAATATTGAGGTCCCAAACCACTGGAGGCGGTTTGAGAGGAGGATTGACATGGAAAAGTCCTTTCATGAATCTGGAAACCACATGATGAGCAGAGAGAGGTTTCCCACTAAGCGGCTGATGGAAAGCAGCAATTGCACTAAGATGGACTCATATCGATGTAGACTTGAGGCCAGAACGAGAAAGGTGCAAAAGATAGTCCAAAACCGAAAATAAGGAGGAATGTTGAGATTCCTGATGGTGAGAAGAACACCAATTGGAAAATCTAGTCCATTTTTGGTGATAGCACTGTCTAGTAGCAGGCTTCCGTGAAGCTTCCAACACGTCCCTCACAGCTTGTGAAAACTGGAGAGGAGTTACGTTGAGAGGAACCAAGCTGTCAGGTGTAGAGACTGCAGGTTGGGATGAAGCAGAGATCCTTGATGCTGTGTAAGCAGTGATGGAAACAGCGGTAGAAGGTAAGGCTCCCTGCTGCTGAGTTGAAGTAGAAGGGAGTACCAAGGTTGCCGGGGCCACCGAGGAGCAATCAGAATCATGGTGGCATGGTTGGACCTCAGCTTGACTAGAGTCTTTTGAATGAGAGGAAATAGAGGAAATGCATACAGAAAGAGATTCGTCCAGTCCAGAAAAAAAGTATCTGCCTCGAGGCGATGAGGAGTGTAGATCCTGGAGCAGAACTGAGGCAGTTTGAAGTTGTGGGGGGGCTGCAAAGAGGTCTATCTGAGGCGTTCCCCACAGAGAGAAAATGTGATTGATGAAGGGGCGTGGAATTGAGAGTCCATTCGTGAGGTTGCAGAAGACAACTCAAGTTGTCCGCCAAGGCATTGTCCGCCCCCTGAATGTAGACAGCTTTTGAGGAAGGTGTTGTGGCGAATCGCCCAATCCCAAACTTTCAGAGCTTCCTGACAGAGGGAGGCTGATCCCATGCCGCCCTGTTTGTTGACATAATACATGGCGATTTGGTTGTCTGTGCGAATGAGGACAACACGGTCATGAAGCAGATGTTGAAAAGCATTGAGGGCATTGAAAATCGCCCTGAGTTCCAGGAGATTGATGTGGCAGACAGTCCGTACTGGTCCAATAACCTTGAGTGCGGAGACCATCCAGATGAGCCCCCCAAGCGTAAGTCGAAGAGTCGGTCGTGAGAACCTTCTGATGGGGGAGGCGTGTGAAACAGCAAACCTCTCGATAGATTGGAAGAGAGCATCCACCAGCGAAGAGACTATATCAGAGCAGGAGTGACCTGGATGTGTCGAGACAGGAGGTCAGACACCTGCGTCCTTTGAGATGCCAGGGTCCACTAAGGACACTGAATGACAAGATGGAGAAGAGCTTCGAGACGTTAAGGAGGGAGGAACGCTCTGAGTTGGACAGTATCCAGAACAGCTCCGATGAAGGGAAGAGTCTGGGAAGGTTGCAGATGGGATTTTGGAAAGTTGATCTCGAACCCCAGACTCTGCAGGAACCAGATAGTCCTCTGGGTCGCCAGGACGACTCCCTGAGACGAGGAATCCTTGATGAGCCAGTCGTCCAGGTAGGGAAACACCTGAAGACCATGGTTCCTGAGCGCTGCGGCCACCACTACCAGACACTTGGTGAAGAGGAATTGCAAGCTCTCTCCTGCAGGGAGCCCTTCTTCAGGATCATGAAGGTTAGCGTATCTCTTCATATCGTTCCTTCCTTCCTTCAGAAAGTTGTATTAACCAAGTGGTTTCTCTGCCTGCCTTTCAACCGACAAGCTCAGGTGAGCAGGATAGGATTTTACAGAAACTGGATGTGTGAAGAGTTCACTACTCTACCTGGAAAAGACCAATGAATTTCGCCTTTCAGACCATCTGTTTGTGCTAACCAGCTGGTCCAGATGGGGCAGACCGGTGTCCAAGACCTCTATAGCCAGGTAGATTTGCATGGCCATTTCATCGACATACATTGCCTGTTGATGAAACATGGTTACACTACTATGATCCTTAGGCAAAACAGCCCATGCAGTAGTGGCACTCAGATTCTCCAAAGCCAAGGAAATTCAAAACCCACAAGTCAGCAGGAAAGGTCATGGCCACAGTGTTTTCAGATCAGGAAGGTGTTATAATGACTCCAAGGGGCCAAATAGTTAATGCAGAATACTACATTAACTTGCTGTGCAGATTAAAGGAGGCATTGAAAGATTTTTTAAAAAGAGAGGGAAGCTGCAGAAAGGAGTTCTCTTTTTGCAAGAAAGAGCACCTGCTCATAGCTAGCAAAACAATGGATGTTTTGATGCAGTTGGGGCTTCAGTGCATAGACCATCCACCCTACTCACCAGATTTTCATCCATCTGACTATTTTCTGTTGGGTCATTCTCTTTCAAGTGATCTAGGGCTCCCCACCTCAACAGATTTTGATGAAACTTTGTATACCGAATCATACATGGCCCAAACGAACTCTGGTAAGGTTTTTAAATCAGCCAGCGGAGTACATGTGGAGATACAGCTCTTTGTTCGATAACATACCACGACCATGTAAAGTATTCCTGCACAATTCTGGCAACTTTGAGTCAAAATATTCCTTGTCCTTTGAAGCTAAACAAATGAAACTTGGCAATTTTATACAAGTTTTTATAATCTATTCAGTGAAACTAATGCGGATTTGACGTACGTAAAAAACCTTGTTAAAAAATTTCAAAGTTTAGTCTTCTGTGGCTCCTATAATAATGAAGCTATCCCTGTAAAAGTTTGTCTGTTAGTCTGCAACATGACTTTATTCTCAAATATATGATTTCAACTTATAAACTAATCTCATTATATAATTTCAATATAAATGATGAATTTACTTCAATTTTTTGAGAAGGTGAACAAACAAATCGATAGCGGAGACCCGGTGGATATAATTTTCTTGCACTTCCAGAAAGAATTTGACAAGGTCCCGCAGTCAAGGCTTATGAGGAAACTACTAAGCTACGGAATAGAAGGGGACATACTCAGATGGATAGGCAAATGGCTAGAGAATAGATCGCAGAGGGTAAGCATAAATGGGAATTTCTCGGACTGGGAGAAGGTGACAAGCAGCATACCCCAGGGCTCGGTTCTTGGGCCCATCTTATTCAATATCTTCATAAATGACCTGGAAGAGGGAACAACAGGTAATATAATCAAGTTTGCAGATGACACAAAACTATGTTGGGCAGTTGGGTCACAAAAGGACAGCGAGGGTCTCCAGAAGGATTTGAACCAGCTGGAGACATGGGTGGAAAAGTGGCAGATTAAGTTCAACATACTCCGCCAAATTCGTTCAGTGGCCAAATTTTTATGTGCAAAATCCCTGAATATTTTAATTCATTCGTTAGTAATTTCCAAAATTGATTATTGTAGTGCACTATTTAAAGGTCTACCACAAAAAGAAATCAGACGTCTGCAAATTATTAAGAACGCCTCCGTCAAAATTATTTATAAAGCCAAAAAATTAGATCACGTCTCTCCATTACTTAAAAAGGCACATTGGCTCCCAGTTGCACACCGTATCTTATTTAAAATATGCCTGCTTACTTTTAAATCATTATTATTTAAAACCCATGCTTTTATTTTTAGAGTTTTAATTCCTCATCTTACTTCAAGACAGTTAAGATCACAAGATCAACATTTATTGGCCATTCCCTCACTGAAAGTTATCAATACGAGGCGTCACACCATTTTCTCTATAACAGCTCCCCAATCGTGGAATGACCTCCCACTATTTATTAGAGAGGAAAAGCACTTAGATAAATTCAAGTCCAAACTTAAGAGTTTCCTTTTTATAGATGCTTTTAGTGAATAAATCTCAAAGATTCGGTCTTTTTTTTACTTTATATATCATTATAAATTTTATCTGTTGCCCTTCCTATTGTTTTTTCCCTTAAACATTATTACATTTATATTGATTGTAACCCATTAATAACTTTCCCTCTGCTTTGAGTTTATATGTATAAGTTAAACTATATATAGAAATGTTTGAATTTGTTGTTTTTAATTCAATATGATTATTGTTTGTCTGATTTGTATTTGTCTTGCTGAGACGATCACCACCAGGAACACCGTCTTCACCGTAAAATCCAAGAATGATGTTTCCTGCAGTGGCTCATATAGCGCTTTAGTGAGACCTTTGAGAATGATCTTAAGATTCCAAGATGGAAAAGGATGACGAAGTGGAGGCCACAATCGGACCGCACTTCTGAAGAATCTGGTCACAACCGGATGAGCTGCCAGCAACACCTTACCTCCTAGCACCCAGAAGGCCTGCCACTTGCACCTTAAGGGAAACCACTGCAAGCCCTTTATCCAGATCGGCCTATAGAAAGGCAAGGATAACCAGAATGGGAGCCGGGAGCAGCTCTACCCGATCCCTTTCACACCAATGTTGAAAAGCCTTCCAAACCTTAGCACAGGCTGACATCATGGAGGGCTTTTTAGCCTGCCGAATAGCCCCTAGTGGCTAAGGCTGAGCGCTCAAGAGCCATGCTGTAAGACCATAGCGCCCTGGATTCTCCATGGGAATTGTCCCTTTGAAGACACACTAGGTCTGCATACCACAGTCGGCACAGCCAGTCCAGGGCTACTAGAATCACAAATCCTAGATGAGTGGCGATCCTGCGGATGACTCGTCCCACCATGAGCCAAGAAGGAAAGACAAAGTAGACCCTTGCTAGGCCAGAGTTGAACCAATGCATCCAATCCTAAGCTTCCCGGTTCTTCTCTTTGACTGAAGAAACACCTGATTTTTGAGTTTGTGGCTGAAACCATCAAACCCATTACCGGACTCCCCCAATGATGTACAGTCAGGTCGAACGCCCTTTGGGAAATAGACCATTGTGCTGAGTCCAGTGACTGCCAGCTGAGAAAGTCAGCCTGAATGCTTTCTACCTTTTCTGATGGTGAATCAACTGGCCCTGAACCAAGCAGTCCCCACAATGGGCTCCCTAGCCGAACACGCTGGCATTGGTCATGAGTCACCCATGAGATTCGAAGAGGCATTCCATTCAACAAAGAGTTGCCCTGAAGCCACCAGCACAAGCTGTTCTTCCCAGTTCCTATCCAGGGGAGCTGCATCTGAAGAGTAAGACACTGAGAGGACCACTGAAACAGAATAGCACCCAAGAGAGACTGCATATGCATCCTGGCCCAGGGTACAACCCCTAGGAAGGCTGCCATTAAGCCCAGCACCTGCAGATAATGCCAAGCAATAGGCATCGGCATCGCTAAGAGCTCCAAGATTTGTTTCTGAGTTTCAGTTTGCGTGGCTTGGGAAGAAAAATGTGGTCTTTTGCCATATCAAAGTGGATCCCCAGATATTCCAAACTCTGGGTTGGTTCCAGATGGCTTTTCTTGAAGTTGATTATCCAGCCCTCGCTGTAGCAGATCAACTATCTGCCACACTGCCTGCTCACACTTCAGCTTGCACGGAGCTCTGATCAGCCAATTATCCAAAAAGGGCTGCACCTGGATCTCCAGTCTTCAGAGATCAGCCGCAACCACCACCATTACCTTGGAGAAAGTGTAGGGAACTGGTGCCAACATGAATGGGAGAGACACAAACTTGAAATGTTCCTGAAGCACATGAAACCTCAGATATTTCCTGTGGCCTGGAAAAATGGGAGTATGCAGGCATGCCTGCTCTTTCCCTGTCGAAAGCAGGATCCTTAGAAATGCACCAACTGCCTTGAGATCCAAGATCGGCCTCCAGTCTTCTGTGCATTTCTTGGGCACAATGAAGAATATGGAGTATCTGACAAAGCCCGATTCTTTTTTGGGTACTGGTTCTATGGCTCAAATATCCAAGAGCCTTTGAACTGTCGCTCGGACCCTGGCCTCTTTTTCCGGCTGGAGAATCTAGGAACAAATATGCAGGATGACGATAAAATTTGATCCTGTCGTCCTCTCAGATGATGTCCAGCACCCAGAGGTCTGAGGAAATTTGTTCCCACCCCCTCCAAACTGCCAACAGCTTTGCCCCCAATGTGCGGAGGTGCAGCAGCCAACCTGGCATCATTGGGACTTCTTAGAGGAGGGGTTGATGCCTGAGGATTATTAATGTCCGGGATTTCCAAATTGCTGTCTGTATCCCTGGAAAGATCTCCGAGTAGAAGAACCCTCCAGGAGGGTAGTAAGGTCTGCTGTCTGGGAAAGACTTAGTGTGGCAATCCGTTGCACTGGCCATAAGGTCATCGGGCCCTTATCGAAAAGCAATCTACCCCTTAAAAGGCAGTCTGTCCCTTAAAAGGCAGTCTGTTTAAGGTTGCTTTGGAGATAGAGTAGCTTGCCCACTGCTGAATCCTGAACATTCTGCGGGCCGAGACCAAATACACTAATATCTTGCTCATGACCCTGATAATGTTATATAAGGCACCCCCCAAGTAATCCACCCCCTTCCAGTACCAACTGGGGGCAGACATCCTCCTACTGGGGTTGCATGACAGAGGCTGCGAATTACAGACCGGTGAGTCTCACATCGGTAGTGAATAAACTCATGGAAACACTCATCAAACACAAATTAGACATGATACTAGACGAGGAGGAACTACGCGATCCCCACCAACATGGATTCACCAAGGGTAGGGTCCTGTCAATCCAATCTCATCAGTTTCTTTGACTGGGTAACAAGGAAACTAGATTTGGGAGAATCCCTGGACGTCGTGTACTTGGACTTCAGCAAAGCCTTTGATAGCGTCCCCCACCGCAGGCTATTGAGCAAGATGAAATCGATGGGATTAGGTGAAACACTTACAGCATGGGTCCACGATTGGCTGAGTGGTAGACTTCAGAGGGTGGTCTTTAATGGTACCATCTCTAAAACGTCGGAGGTGACCAGTGGGGTGCCGCAGGGCTCGGTCTTGGGCCCGATCCTTTTCAACATATTCGTAAGAGACATGACTCAGGGGCCTCAAGGTAAAATAGCATTATTCGCCGATGATGCCAAACTATGTAACATTGTGAGTAACGGCAGTCTGTCCGACAGCATGACGCAAGACCTGCTTTTATTGGAACTTTGGTCCTCGACCTGGCAGCTTAGCTTCAACGCTAAAAAATGCAAGGTCATGCACCTTGGCAACAATAATCCATACAGAACGTACACATTAAATGGTGAAACCTTAGCAAGGACTACAGCAGAATGGGATTTGGGGGTGATCATCAGTAAAGACATGAAAACGGCCAATCAAGTGGAGAAGGCTTCATCCAGGGCTAGGCAAATGCTGGGTTGTATCCAGAAAAGTTTTGTTAGTCGGAAGCCCGACGTCCTAATGCCTTTGTACAGAACCATGGTGAGGCCTCATCTGGAGTACTGCGTACAATTCTGGAGGCCACATTACCGTAAAGATGTGCTGAGAGTCGAGTCGGTACAGCGAATGGTCACCAGGATGGTCTCAGGGCTCAAAGATCTATCATATGAAGAAAGGCTGTACGAATTGCGGCTATACTCTCTCGAAGAACGTAGGGAGAGAGGAGACATGATTGAGACGTTTAAGTATGTCACTGGTCATATCAAGGTAGAAGATGATATTTTCCTTCTTAAAGGACCCCGCTGAAAATAAAGGGCGGGAAGTTTCATGGCGACACCAGGAAATACTTCTTCACCGAAAGAGCGGTTGACAGCTGGAATAAGCTCCCAGTACAGGAGATCAAGGCCAGCAGCGTGCCAGATTTTAAGAACAGATGGGATGCTCATGTCGGATCTCTATGAGGGAAAGGTCATCAGAGAGCGAATTAACTAGGGGGGTGGGTCAATGGAGTGGGCAGACTCAATGGGCCTCGGCCTTTTTCTGCCGTCACTTTCTATGTTTCTATGTTACTGCAAGAGGTTCCTTCTCAATCTGGTATGGCAGGCCCAAGCTGCAAAAGATGCTACCGCTGCCACTTTGATTCCCAAATCAAGCATTTCAAACTGTCTCTTTAGGATATCCATCTTGGGATCTTGAGCATCCTTTAACATAACTCCTTCCTAACTCTGGAGAGTCATGTGCTTGATGATTTGAGCCACTGCCGAATCCACTTTCAATTTAAACAGCTGCTGTTACTCCAGAGCCATCAGGTATAGCCTGGCTTAGGAATCAAAGATACTCCCTGTACTAACTGTGGCATGCTCTCCAGCTGCGCAGTCTGGCCCGAGCCTGTTAAAAAGGCTCTCCACTTGAGATTCACAAACTCCACAGAAAATCCTTGTGCGGGGGAGGAGGGGGAGGGGAGGATAAAAGAAACCTGCAGAACCTCCGACTGGGCTTTTGTGGGTTCTACAGTTTCACACCTTTGCTGAATTCAGGCTCCAGCCAGGATTTTTTACCTATATCCTGGACCCACAGCCTGGAGAACATGGAAGGAGCTAAGCTCGAGGCTCCTGCCCCTTACTCATATGCGCCATGGCACGCGGTACATGGACACTCCTACGCTAGCCACCCGGTGCAAACTTGACAAGAAACAGTGTCAAACACCCTGAAGAATCCATCTCTGTCAATTTTAGTAAATATCAAGGGATTTTGAGGCAGATAGAGACTTAAGAAAAAAAATCTTAAAATCCAAGATGGTCATCGCAAGGAAAAATTGTACCAAAAACATTCCTTGGAGACTTTTTTGAAGAACAAAAAACAATGAAATAGGAACCCCTATTTCAGTGCTGTTTTCAAAAAAAGCCTCTATGGGCCATTTCTGGCACAATTTTCCTAGTGGGGGACCTGAACCCTGACCCCAGAAACCCTCAAAAATGAATTTTTTGACACCCCCCTCCTGATTTTTCACATAGGAAATAATGGGACTGTACTTACAGCTTGCAGGGAATGGAAAGGACTTTATTCAAATATTTCTGCCTCAGAACATCACAGAAACTACTCCAAAAGAGAAAATCTGCCAGTTAGACCAACCACACAGAACCTCAAAGCATGGCGAGGGGGGGGGGGGGAACACGCTAATACGCAGCCAGCTCCCTGATACCCCAAGGGTTCTTACTCAGGGCACCCACAGCCTGCACTCAAGCCTCTGAAAAAATTTCAGAAGGCAAGCTGGCTCCCAGGGGAACGGACTCCAAGCCCTGAAGAGTCATCACACAGCAGGCTGGCTCAAAGGTCCAATGGAAGGTTTGCCCTGCAAGCTGCAGTCTGACTTCCTGGAACCTGTGTCCTTTCTCAAAGAATCCCCAAATATCGGGTCTCAAGGCACCAAAGCCTCAGAAAAAAAACAAACTTATAACCAAAAATAAGAAAAACTAAACAGAGCAGCTCTGATTCACAGCAATGGACTGATCACCTAACATACGGACTCTTGTGTAGATGTAACAGAAAGAACAGTTACTTACCGTAACAGGTGTTATCCAGGGACAGCAGGCAGATATTCTCAACATGTGGGTGACATCATCCACAGAGCCTGGATGCAGACAGCTTCGCAAGCAGACTTGCTTGAAGAACTTTAGAAAGTTTGCAACTGCCGCACCACGCATGCGCATGTGCCTTCCCACCCGACGCAGGATGCGCATCTCCTCAGTTCAGATAGCTAGCAGAGAAGCCAACCTGGGGAGGTTGGTGGGTTGTGATAATAGCTGCCTGCTGTCCCTGGATAACACCTGTTACGGTAAGTAACTGTGCTTTATCCCAGGACAAGCAGGAAGCCTATTCTCAACATATGGGTGACCTCAAAGCTAACCAGAATGGGATGGTGGAAGTGTTGGCAATTCAGGAGAATAAATTTTTTAACATTGCCTGGCCGAAATGGCCATCCTGTCTGGAAAAAGCATCCAGACAATAATGAGAGGTGAAGGTATGAACCGAGGACCAAGTGGCAGCTTTACAGATTTCCTCAATAGGAGTTGATCTAAGGAAAGCTACTGATGCCGCCATGGCTCTGACTTTATGGGCTGTGACTTGACTCTGTAGATGCAGTCCAGCCTGAGCATAGCAGAAAGAGATGCAAGCAGCTAACCAATTGGAAATGGTGCGCTTGGAAATCAGATATCCCAACTTGTTTGGATCAAAGGAGACAAAAAGTTGAGGAGCAGATCTGTGTGGCTTAGTCTTTTGCAAGTAGAAAGCCAAAGCATGTTTACAGTCCAGAGCAGTTTCTCCAGGATGAGAATGAGGCTTTGGAAAAAACACTGGGAGTACAATGGATTGATTCAGATGAAATTCTGAAACCACTTTAGGTAAGAATTTAGGATGGAATACTGTGAAGGGTGGATCTGCAACTAAAGCTTGTAGCTCGCTGACCCTGCGAGCAGACGTGAGAGCAATGAGAAAATTCACTTTCCAAGTGAGATATTTGAGATGAGCCAAAGCCATTGGTTCAAAAGAAGGCTTTGTCAATTGAGCAAGAACAACATTGAGATCCCAAACCACTGGAGGAGGTTTGAGAGGTGGTTTGACATTGAAAAGACCTTTCATAAATCTGGAAACCACAGGAGGAGCAGAAAGGGGTTTCCCTTCGATAGGCTGATGAAAAGCAATAATTGCACTGAGATGGACTCGAATGGATGTGGATTTGAGGCCTGATTGAGACAAATGGAACAGGTAATCCAAAACTGAAGACAAGGAGGTAGATTGAGGCTCTTTGTGATGAATGGTGCACCAAGCAGAAAATCTAGTCCATTTCCAATTGTAGCATTGTCTAGTGGTAGACTTCCTAGAAGCCTCTAAAATGTCTTGTACAGATTGAGAAAACTGTAAAGTGGCAGTTAGGTTGAGAGGTACCAAGCTGTCAGGTGGAGAGACTGCAGGTTGGGATGAAGTAGAGACCCCCGACTGTGTAAGCAGAGAGGGAAAAACTGGTAGAAGTAGTGGCTCCCTGCTGCTGAGTTGAAGTAGAAAGGAGAACCAAGGTTGCTTGGGCCACCGAGGAGCTATCAGAATCATGGTGGCATGTTCCTGTTTGAGTTTGACAAGTGTCTTGAGTATGAAAGGGAATGGAGGGAACACATAGAGAAACCGATTCGTCCATTCCAGGATAAAAGCATCTGCCTCCAGTCAGTGAGGGGAATATATCATGGAGCAGAACTTAGGCAGTTTGTTGTTGTGGGAAGAAGCGAAGAGATCTATCTGAGAAGTTCCCCACTGAGAAAAAATGTGATGAAGAGGCGAGAAATTTAATGTCCATTCGTGAGGTTGTAGAAAACGACTCAATTTGTCTACCAGACAGTTTTTCTCTCCTTGAATGTAGACAGCTTTCAGGAAGGTGTTGTGAAGGATTGCCCAATTCCAAACCTTCAGAGCTTCCTGGCAAAGAGGGAGAGATCCTGTTCTTCTCTGCTTATTGACATAGTACATGGCGACTTGATTGTCTGTCCGAATGAGGACTACCTGGTTGTGAATAAGATGCTGAAAAGCTTTGAGAGCATTGAAGATCGCTCTGAGTTCCAACAGATTGATGTGACACTGACGATCCGTGCTGGACCAATGGCCTTGAGTACCGAGGTAGAAGAATCTGTGGTGAAGACCTTCTGATGAGGGGGTGTTTGAAACAATAAACCTCTGAAGAGATTGGAAGAGAGCATCCACCAGTGGAGAGACTGTCTCAATGAAGGAGTCACTCTGATGTGTTGAGAGAGTGGGTCGAATGCCTGAGCCCACTGAGATGCCAGGGTTTTCTGAGAGATTCTGAGGTGAAGTCTGGCAAAAGGAGTCACGTGAACAGTAGAAGCCAACTGATCTAGAAGAACTACCATGTGTCTTACTGACATTGAAGAGAGGGAAGACACTTTGTGACAGAGCTGAAGAAGAGCATCCTGATGTTGACGAGGAAGGAATGCTCTGAGTTGTACAGTGTTCAAGACAGCTCTGATGAACTGTAGAGTTTGCGAGGGCTGTAGCTGGGATTTGGGAAAGTTGATTTTGAATCCCAAACTTTGGAGGAACCAAATAGTCCGTTGGGTCGCTACAATAACCCCTTGAGATGTTGAATCTTTGATGAGCCAGTCATCCAAGTAGGGGAACACCTGGAGATCATGGTTCCGCAGAGCTGCTGCTACTACAACTAGGCACTTGGTGAAACTCTTGGAGATGATGCCAGGCCAAAGGGTAGCACTCTGTATTGGAAATGCAGATTTCCCACCCGAAATCTGAGGAACTGTCAAGAGGCTGGATGAATGGGAATGCGAGTGTAAGCCTCTTTGAGATCTAGAGAACATAACCAATCGTTCTGATTTAGAACAGAATATAAGGATGTCAGAGACAACATTCGGAATTTTTCTTTGACTAAAATTTGTTGAGCACTCTGCGATCCAAGATAGGGCGCAGATCGCCCGTCTTCTTCGGAACTAGGAAGTAACAGGAGTTTAAAAAAAACACCTTGCTCTGCTGTTCCAAGGGAACTTCCTTGATGGCACGGAGACAAAGCAGAGCTTGAGCTTCCTGAAGAAGATGGGTGGTCTGTGATGAATTGGAAGGATACTCTCTTGGAGGAAGATCTGGTGGAATCTGGATGAAACGAGAGTATCATTCCTTGAGGATAGACATCACCCAGAGGTCTGATGTAATGATCTCCCAGCGATGGTAAAAATGATGGAGACGACCTCCGATGGGAAGGAGAGAGGACAGAGGCAGAACAATGAAGTTATGTTCTGTATTAGATGGTCAAAAAGGTTGAGAGGCCTTAGGCCCAGCAGGAGTCTGAGGCTTTTGCTGCCTTTGCTGCTGCTGTTGTGGTTGTTTCTTAGGAGGCGCTTTCCTCCTAAGTGTATAAGGAGCTGCTCTCTGTGGAAAACGCCTCTGGTAAGATGGAAGAGGCCTGAAGCCTTTAGAGGTAGAAGGCTTAGGCTTAGGTCGAATGATGGAAGCAAACAATTTCTTATGTTCAGACAATCGTTTAGTAGCTGCTTCAATGGAGTCATCAAACAATTCATTGCCCTGAAAAGGGATGTTGGCCAGACGATCTTGAAGATTGGGGTCCATGTCTACAGTGCAGAGCCAGGCAAGTCGGTGCATTGCACTGAGAAGGCAGTGACCCTCGAGGAAAGTTCAAATGCATCATAGGAAGATTGAAGGAGATGCATGCAGAGTTGAGCCAGAGTGGTACTCGCATGCTGAAACTCTGGAAGACGATGTTGAGGACTATATTTGCAAAACTCAGGCAGCATGTTAACCAAATGCTTGAAATAAAAAGTGAAAATAAAATTGTAATTCAAAAATCTAGTTGCCATAAGAGAATTTTGATACAAATGATGTCCAAACTTGTCCATGGTCCTGCCCTCTCTTCCAGGAGGAACAGTGGCATAAACTTTGGCAGGATTGGTCCTTTTCAGAGAAGACTCCACGAGAAGGGACTGATGGGATAACTGAGAATTCTCGAAGCCCTTTGCAGTGGACCATCCTGTAACAAGATTCCAGCTTTCCTGGTACAGCAGGAATGGAATAAAGTGTTTCAAGATTCCGCTTGAAAGTTTGAGAAAGAAGTCTATTGATGGGTAATTTAAGAGACTCCGCAGGAGGATGAAGCATATCCATTTCTTCTAAATATTCCATAGAGTATTTGGAATCAGAGTCCAAAGTAATACTGAGGTCCTTACTCATTTGACATAGGAACGAAGAAAAAGATATCTGCTCCGAGGAAGGGTAATCTCGAGGGGAAGAAGGTGACCTCGAGGCGCCTTGCAAGGCAGAGAACGAAGGTGAAGCTTCTCTGGAGTACTGATACCTGAGGTCTGAATATGCAGGTATAGATGACTCACTGAGAGAATCCCTCGCAGGAGAAGCATAGGTATAAGGCTCTGGAGGTGGTGTCCTAGACTTCGGAGATGGAGGCCTCAAAGAGTCTCACGGCCTGGAGAAATGAGGCCTGTCTCAAGAAGAGGACCTGTGCCTCGATAGGTGCCTCGACTGATGTGGAGAACTGTGCCTCGAACCAGGCAAGTCCCACTGAGAGGAACGTTGAGGAGTCTTTGCTCTATGCCTCGGAAAGGGCGACACATTATGCGAGGAAGGAAGGCTGGAGGCTGGAGATCAAAACACCAAAAAAGACTGAACTCCTTGTGTCGAGGTATCTCGAGGCACTGACAAGGACTCGGCTCCTTGAGTAGTATGCTTATAATCCAGACGAGACACTCGCAAAGACTTGACTCCTTGCATAGTGTGTAGAATCCTCTTGAGTCACTCCCAAGGACTCGACTCCTTGTATAGAGTGCATAGATTCAGCTCGAGGCACTGCCAAGGACTCAACTCCTTGTGATACTGGTAAGTGCTCAGACTAGACTGCAGGAAGAAGAGTCAAGGTAGGAGTATGTTTGGCAAGCATATTACCAAACTCCTGAGCCATAATGGTCTGGATCATAGCCTCCAAATGTGACACCAAGACTGGAGGATCTGCTACATTTGGTGTGGCTATAGTCTCCGAGGAAGAATGACTCTTCAACTTGGAGACATGCTTCTTAGGCAGCTTGATAACCATTGCTAGTACCTGACTGAGGGAGGCAGCGAGGAAAGCGGCTCCTCAGGAGAAGACTTAGCAGATTTGCCCGAGGACCCCCCAAACGAGGAGGGTTTGATTAAGATTGAGATCGAGGCAAAAGGCGGAATCCCCATGAGAAGGATTCAAGGTCGAGGTCAAGACCGGGGTAAGTGGATCCATACCGTCAAAGAGTTTCTCCACCTGAACTTGACGACGTTTGATGGCTCGAGGTTGAAGAATAGCACAGCAGGCACATGACGTCGGACGATGGTCAGGTCCCAAACACTGAACACACCACCTATGTGGGTCAGTGAGGGAGATCGCGCGCTGGCAATGGCTACACTTCTTGAAGCCTGTGACCGGTCGGGACATAAATGAAAAAATAGCCCCACCATGACACAAAGGAAAAATAAATTAAGTTGTTGTTGGTTTTTTTAAACAAAAACGCGCAAAGAAACACAGCGACCCTGTAAGAAAATAATCCACGTGCTGCAGTGAGAGAAGCAACGAAGCAGAACTGAGTCTAGCGCAGAGCGTTGAAATAGGACTTCTTGGCTCCGCGGAAAACTGAGAACTGAGGAGACACGCGCCCTGCGTCGGGCGGGAAGGCACTCGCGAATGCGCAGTGCAGCAGTCACAAACTTTCTTTAAAGTTCTTCAAGCGTCCGCATCCGGGCTCCGTGGATGACATCAGCCACATGTTGAGAATAGGCTGCCTGCTTGTCCTGGGATAAATACAATTACTTTAGGGACTAGTTAAATGCGCCAAAGCTCTTAGAATTCTTAGGAATGTCAGAGGGTTTACCTCACCAGCCTGTGGTAGAAACGTCTACCACCGTTTAATAAAAGGAGCCCTAAATTCTAGTAAAAAAAAAAATAAAAAAAAAATGAGCTTGCATTATTGGTTGCTTCAGATTTTTATTTGTATACCACAAAAACATGAGGACTCTTGCGGTTGAAAGTTAAAAATAAAAGAAGCTAAACATCAGGCAGCAAAAAAAGTATAAGATGGTCAGTTTAAATAATTAATCAATAGAACTTATTTAATTTTTTTTGTTTACTATGGGAATGCTTACTTATCTTTATTCTCTCCTTCCCAAGTTACAAAGACTAGATACATAATTTATTCATAATTTTAGTGGTATTTCTACTGAAAGATCTAATCTAATCTTCTATTTCTAAGTCGCGCATACATATGCAGGTAAGATTTATATCCTATATACATAGCATTTTTTTTTTTCCAACTAATGATTTTCAAATGTTTACCTAACCCAGAGTATAAAACAGGATACATCATCCAGACCCATTAAACACACACTGAGGTAATCCAATGTGATGTCACAGACACAGGAAACACTGCCCATGCATAGTTTATCATTCTAGGAAACTCTATGCTTTGAAAGCTCAATACATATCACGTTTTTCCGTTCCAAGCTCCAAGTGACATTAAAAGCTGCCTTTTAAATTAACTGAAAATAACTACAAAATACTAAAAAATATTGCTCATAACAAGACTCCCCTTTATACTAAAGTGTTAATGGGTAAAAATTCATCTTAGAAGTCCAATTCACTTTCACCCAGCCTACCTTTCAGATACTTCTTCCTTCATTCTTGCAGTGTTCTCAACTGGAAAATTTGGATCCAGAAAATTTAGGAAGTCCCGCTCAGCACTGAAGGACTCCTTTTCTATATCAGTATCCAACTGATCTGGAAGACTCAAAGAGGAAACTTGACTTCTATGCTGGGCATCCAACCAATCATTCTCTAAAAATCCACGATTGCTAGGTGAGCTGGAAACACTATCCTCTTCCTGATCAGAATTGTTTTTTGAGTGTACATCCCGCAAAGGTCTATTGTTCAACCCATCATCCCTGAACCCTTTTGCAAAGGGATTGTAGTCTATCTTTAGTTGTGTGATCTGAATGTTTTGGTAGGCTGTCACTGCAAAGAATTCAGTTTGTTGGAAAGTAAAAGTGTGTACACCCGGACCATTCAACTGAATAACTTCTGTAGCCTTTTCCACAGGCACCAAGTGAAGACGTGGCAGATAGCGGTGCATAGAGTGAAGGATGATATGCCCCTCCTGATCTAGAATATTGTTGGTGAGTTTAAGCTTGTAGAAGGAGACTGGCTGGTGCATCCAATATTGCCCTGTAGATGGGGATTCAGGGTGAATGAAGACCCTACCCAATACATGGGGCTCTGCTTTACCGCTTGGTTCCCAACAGCGACCATTCCATTTATAACGATGATTGTCCACAGGAGAAATGTCCATTACCAGGATATACTTTGAATAGAAATTCAAGCCAGTTATCCAATACCGACAATATGGGAACATGCGTCTTCCTTGTTTAGTCAAAATCATTTCAGTATTACGACAACGGAACTCATTCCACATGCTGTTATTGTCAAGGGTAACAGTAATGTCCCCTGAGCTGCAATCAGCTGGAAGACAGGTTTTAGTTTGAGGTTTTACAAGTATTTCCTCTGGCACACCATTGGGAGCTGCACACAAATCATGGTTAGCTACCAATATCCCCTGTTCTGATGTGCTATTTTCTTGTGGTTGTTTCAAAATAACAAAGAAAGCAGGTGTTCCACCTGGCACATTGCTACCGTCCTGTTCCTCTAACTCAGGTTGTTGTTTATCCATGGTAGGTCTAGGATAGTAGTTTCAATTAAGGGAAAATAAAATGGACTGGACAACCCTTTCCCGGCTTACCATCCTGAAAAAAAAATATATATATATTAATATTAAATTGATGCGACAGAAGTAGCCACTTTCATGGTTTTCTGTGTTTCATAGACTAGATTTTAAAATCTATGTATATCTATATCTCTACACATACAAACATAGTATACACTAGCAAAAATCTAATACAAATTCACATACCCAGAAGCCTGACCCCTGCACTCTACCATCATCTTATCCAGTATAATCCCAGCACTTATTCTAATCCCCCTGGGCCAATGAGCACTGTCCCTTTAACATCAAATGAAAAGGAGACCTGTGACAAGTACAATCTGTGGATATCCTCTTCCTAAAGTCTGCCCATTCCACCTCCTTCCTCTGGCCCTGCAGCTCTGCTTTTCAGAAAAATATATGCTTTGCAGAAAGTGCACACTAGCACCCTCTATCTAAGGATACATTCAACAAAGTAGGGAATGGCCCTCAAGGCCACTGTGACACAGGAAATGCCCATTTGTCTATGTCATGCTGTTTTGGGGCACTTCTAGATAACATCATGAGATGGTTTGGAAAAATCTATACTGGAAAAAGAAAAATGTATGTTCTTAATAATTTTTGATCCTTTAGTCACAGCAGATGAATCCAGATATGAATGGGTTGTGTCCACCTACCAGCAGGTGAAGACAGAGAGCACAAAGTTGAGCTCTGTTATATATATGATATTTGATGGCATGCTCACTGGTACTTTAGTATTCCTCTTGACAGAACAGTTCATTTGGTACAGAACTCCCTCCTCACAGATGATGAATGTACATCGTGTGCAGCGCTATCTCTATGAAACAAAGGCATAACAGAATAAACAAAGGATGGGGCTCTGGATTCATCTGCTGTGACTAAAGGAACAAAAATCATCGGGTAAAAACTATTTTTTTTTTCTTGTCATCAGCAGTAGATGAATCTAGACACGAGTGTGGTTTAGCAAAGCAGTTACTATGAGGGCGGGACATTAAACAGAACGCAGAGAGAAATATCAGCCTGACATGCCCTGAGAAAACCCAATGGAAGGGCCATTTAAGAGCCCCTGACACAAAGAAGAGTTGAGGAACAACTGGCCAAAGGCGCTCAGCCCAGATGAGAGGCGCACAAAGCCTAAGAGGCGAAAGGAAGCGAAAACAAAATAAGGTCCAAAGGAGATGTGTCTAGGAAAGCAGTTGCCGTACCAGGAAAGCAACTTACATGGCAGTGAGAAGACAGTGCACTGCAGAGAATGATAACATTAAATTTGTGAATGGAAGACTAACTTGTTACCTCAAGTAAGGGGAAGAATGGAGCTGCCCACAGTAACCTCTACCAGGCAGAAGTGAAGGAGGCAAAAGCACCCCAGGGCGAAGGCCAAACACCAGGCCAGAAGCTGCAGCTAGTATTATGAGGGAATTGAAATAATCTGCCCATCAGAACTGCCTCCCAAGAAAGAGCAGCGCCAGATAAACAGGCGGTATAGTGCACTTCTGTCAGCGATAGAGAGGAAACCAACAGGCAGAGAGAGCAACACAGAAAAGCTAAAGATAGAGCAGTATCAAACAGACAGCAGAATCCATTTACAATACATAGTTCACTCTCAGGACATCCAGACATGGAACACCACCAGACAGGCCATAGATACCGGCCTCCACAGGCAGTCCAAGTCAATCTCCATCTAGGGATGGAGCCTGGGCAGAAAGAGGTAACTCTTTCTGAAGTTGATCATCCAACCCGGATGCTGCAGCAACTATACCACTTGATGGACAGCCTGACACCTCTCGGACAGAGAGGGCACTCTGATCAACCAGATACAGGTGACCAAGACGCCCATGGCGTGCAGATGGGCCATCACCACCCCCATCACTTTGGTGAAGGTCCAGGGTGCTGTCGCCAACACAAAGGGTAGTGTCGCAAACTTGAAATTTCGCCCCAGAATACAAAATCATAGGTACTTCCGGTGGTCCAAGAAAATGGGAATGTGGAGATCCACCTCCGTCAGATACAAGGAGACTAGAAACTCCCCCAGCACCAACGATGTGATCACCGAGCACACCGTCTCTTTGCGGAATCAAGGGACTTTCAGGGCTGTATTGACCACCTTGAGATCCAGAATTAGTCTCCAATTGCTGGATCCTTTATTTGGAACAATGAAGTATATCGAATATCTCCCAGAGCCCGAGTCTTGCTCCGGCACGGGTTCTATGGCCGCAATATCCAAAAGTGTGCGGACGGTGGCCTGCATCCGAACCACCTGCTCGGGGCGGCTGGCAGTGGAATCCAGAAAATACTTTGTCAGAGGACAGAGAAACTCCAACTTACAACTATTTCTGAGAACCTCCAGAACCCAAGGTGATGGCCTCCCATTCCGCCAGAAAGGTCGACAACAACCCCCGATGCATGGAGGGGGAGACAGCGGCCTGGCATCAAAACTGTTTCTTGGCGGCAGCCGCCAGTCAACTTGATGCAGACTGCTGATGGCAAGACCCGCCAAAGTTTGGCAGACAGGCAAGAACGATGACCTGTGAAAGGGCCCAATTACGGGCAAGAACTCCAAAAGGGACGAAAATTAGAACACCCAGAAGGGCGGTATCTGTTCACAGGCAATGCCTTTGGTTTATGATCCTGAACACTGGCCATAAAGCCACCTAGACCCTGACCGAATAGGAGCTAACCCTTAAAGGGCAACAGGCCCAATGTAGCCTTAGAAGATGAATCACCAGAACATTGCCGAATCCAGAGCATCCTGCGAGCTGAAACAGAATAGGCACTAAGCTTGGTGAAAATGTTTAAGATGTCATACAGGGTATCAGCCATGTAATCTACTCCGGAGATTAGAAAATCCAAATTCCAAAGTGTCAGAATCATGGCACAGCTTGCAGTGGCCCGAACCACGAAAGAGGCTGTCCCCGTTTTGACCCCAGCCACAGCCAAATCAAACAGATGTTTAAAGATAAAATCCACACGTCAGTCCTGGACATTTTTCAGGACCACCGCTTGGCAATATGAACCACTGAAGAATCCACCTTTGGAGAAGTAAAGCGCTTGTTAAAGCCATCCACCATGGGATAATGCCGTGCCATGGCTCGAGCACATTTCAAAGGACCATCAGAAGTCTCCCAGATATCCGTAAGAATCCAGACAACATCAGGATGATCAGGAAAAGAGGCAGATTGTGGCCTCTGGTCACTCATATGGGAACATTCAGTAGAGACTGGCTGGTCCATCTGTAGCTTCAATTCCTGCAGAGAATCAGATCCGCAAGGTGTGCGGATTTGAAGAACCTGCACAGTGGGGTCCTCCCCCAAATCATGGGTTCCGCACCGATACAGATTCTGGAGATCCACCAGATTCGCCATGTCCATGGCCGCCGCAGAGCTGCCCTGTAAAAGCAGACGAATGGAAAGAGTATCTGGCACAACTGTGGGCACAGCCAACTTACTCCCCGATACACTCGCAGGAAGAAAGAAGAAAGACCCTGGTCCCTTGGAGCAGAGGTCCCTGTGACTGGCACAAGAGGTGGTGGAAGGTAAACAGGCAGGGACTTTTTAACTAAGTATGCCTGATAAGGCATGTGCACAAATTCCAAGGGAAAACTATCCTCTACAGCGGAAGCCGACTTCTGCACCTCAGATTTGGAATGTTTGAAAGATTTATGAGGTTTTCACTGGAGCTGCACTTACGGTTCACCAAAACGCCGCCAGCACCCTCTCGGGGCCCTCTGATGCCAATTTTGCAGGAATCAGGGCATAAGGCTCTTGAAGATCCTCCCCAGAGGTCAAAGACACCGCATTCAAGCAAATATTGTCCACCTCGTGGTCCGTAGGGCACGTGGAACACGGCTGCGAAACCGACAGCCATCCACTGCAAATGAAGCATGAATCCATCCCATCCTACCCTGAGGAGGTCATCTATGCAGTTTTCTTTCAAAAATGAAGCTGGCAAATATGACAAATAACTTTAAAATCAAATCTGGAAAAATCCAAAATGGCCACCGAGGCCCTGTTTTGACTATAAATAGTCTTAAAGAACAAAAAATAAACCCTACAAAAATGGAGGTGGAAAAATCACAAAACTAGAAAAAACCTCACAAACCCCAAGAGAGGAAAATGACTAGGGGAAAGAGACAAAGAACCAACTAAAAACTCAGTCAACTGTATTAGGAATTATTAAATACTTAAATACTTGTGTCTGCAGTTTAAATTGGAGGCGTCCTCTCCAGTTGAGTGCCATTTTCTACCTTGCTTTCCAAGCTGTGTCGGAGAAACTGAGAGACCCAGCACAGTCGAGTTCCTGAAGAAGGGGGTGTGCACCCCCGAAACGGAGTCCCGTAGGACGAAGCCATCACTCGCCGACTGTCTACACACGGAGAAGCTAAGTTCTTCTAGTTTGTGTTCAGCTTGGTCAGATTTGGACACTCATTTTCCTTTTGGCCCCCTGATTAGGGGATAGAGACAAATCTCAACTTAATTTATTGGTGTGTTTTTTTATTTAATTATATTTTTTCACACACATTGCACTTTATTGTTGCACTTTACTTATTCACTTATTATGCGGAGAGAGCCCAGGGATGTTTCGCAGTTAACACTCTTCTGGGTGTAAATTCGCGTCAGCTTTTCCCTGGGGTCTCCCAGTGGTGGCTGTGTGACTGAGGGCTCTCCCGCTTAAGTATTTAATAATTCCTAATACAGTTGACTGAGTTTTTAGTTGGTTCTTTGTCTCTTTCCCCTAGTCATTTTCCTCTCTTGGGGTTTGTGAGGTTTTTTCTAGTTTTTTGACTATAAATAGCCCAGGAAAACCACAGAAAACCCTCAAAAACAGAAATTTTAGGGATGGGGATGTAGGACATGCAGGGAACCCACCTAAAACCCTTTTTATAAAGACCCCCCCCAAAAAAAAAAAAAAAATCTCTGATTCAAGCTGTTAGCTTGCTCTCACAGAAAAAAATGAAACATTTTACTCACTGTGCTGAATGAGAGAAACTGCATGCAGCTGAACACAACTTCCAGGGAGATCCTTTGTCTCAGTGAACTAGAAATCTGGATTTCAAGTCTTCTGACTGCCCCACTGGCCTGATCACCACGGCCAGAGACCTCCACTACCCTTGGACGTGCCACGCAAATGCCTGGCGTTAGGATCTGGCTCTGATCCCGGTCGCGCCTCCACGGAACTGTCTCAGTTTGCACTACACCCACTAGCGGATGAACATGGGGTGAGCTAGCTCCCAAGGGAAAGGTCCCGGAGTCCCAATCTCATGTGCAGGCTTTCCAGGGAGCTTACTGCTGAGCAGGGAACCCCTCAGAATCAGACATTCTCCAACAATCAAGGATATCTCCGCAGGTAACCTCCACAGCACGCGGGCAAAAACCGCAAACAAAAACTGAAAGATCACAAAATAAAACACGAGCAGAAAAGATGAGCTTGTAGGAAGAAAAGACTGGTGAGCATGCTCAGAGAGAAGGTATGTAAGGGAGGGGGGAAAAGCCTCTGTAGTTTTGAGGCTTCCTACAGACCCCGGCAGGTAGAAGAAAATAACCCACTGGTCACGGAATAAAGTGGGATTGTACAAGAACTTGAATTTGTTGTCAATATTAGACAAGAGCCCAATGTATCTTCCTCTTCATCTGATGGGTCAGGTGACTCTTCAGTCAACTGTTCCTTTTTAATCATATCTTGCCTGCATCTAGGGCACAGTTTCTGACCAGGTTTGAAGGTAGTTCCAGTCAAAGCCTGTAACCAGTTTGCTGTTGGAATGTCCATGGAATGTAACCCCTTAGAAAAGGCTTCTCAGAAGAGAAAATCAGGCTAAGGGGTGAAGAAAAGAAAGAAGTACTAAGGGGTGAAGAAAAGGATGAAAGTGGCAGGAGGGGTGAGACTAGGAAGAATATTTTTAAAAAAAATTTTATTCAAGATTTACGGGGGATGGGGGTTGGTTCAAAAACAAACCAGTGCCAGTTACCTTGACGACATCAAATACTTCAACACCACAGTCAAATAGTTATACAAGAGAACCTAAACAACTTCATCATAATCACTCAGCCCACTTTCCAAATCAAAGCTTGATCTTCCAGGTACTAACCTTTAAATGAGCAGTAGGGAAAGTTGTATTATTATGCAATAATACACATAGCATAAGTACACAGAAAAATATAACAAAATATAGTTGAGAGAATGTTAGATAGTGAATGTATTGCAAATATGCCTGATTTTTGGTTCAAGCAAGATCCTTTTTAAACAGCTGGAATGAGTAGGCATGGAAAAGCAAATCACGATCTATCACTAGTCAGTTGATAGATGAAGGGTGAAGTGTAGGATGGCCATCCAAGGAATAAGCAGTGGATTTAGAAGTCATGAAAATAATGTCCAATAAACTGACAAAGAAGGCAACTGCCACTAGAAGGAAGGCAGGAAACCCGTGTTGTGTCAGGAAGGCAGGGAGAGCTAGCACTTGCCCGCAGAGAGGGAGATAACTGTGGTCCACCAAAAAGACCAAGCCAATAAATTAACCTGGGAGCTGGAAGTCCTGTCCAAAGAGATCTCCCAAGAGCTTGAGGGAACAGACAAGGCGTCCAGAAACGGCCCCTGCCCAGACCAAGCATAAACGGGAACAGCATAACTCTGTGCAGGCAAGCAAGTATCTTACACTCCCATCAGTATGAGTTCCAAGCTATGCCCCGAAGCACCAGCAGACCACCGATCGCTCAAACTATGCATCCCTGAAAGGGAGGTGTTGGGCCACCATAAACAATTTGGGCGGGAAGAAGCAGCATTGACAAAACACATCCCAGCCATCTCCAGAGCATCGGAACTCATACTTCCTGCCAAAATGAACCAGTTGTGGAGGTCGACTGGCACCCGTTGATCTACACTGTCAAAAGCCGAGTCACCAATATGAAAACGGCATCCACTGAAGCCATATTGGGAAGGGCGCAGCAACCCTGAGAAAACAGCAACAGGACCGGACTGGGTTGGGCCTTTGAAGCAGATTGCGCAGAAACTGGAGGCAGCTCCACACCACCATCGGGCTAAACACATTGGAACCGTGAAGCACAGCATTCCCCAAAAGAGCAGAGACACACACACCGAGCCCAACAGTCTTGGACACTGAAACAGTGCAGGAACCGCAAGGCCGGCCCAGACCACTGCTGATAAGACCTGGACCAGCACCCCTACCCATCTGGTGTTAAGCCCAGAAGTGGGAGTGCAGAAGCAGTCCAGAAAGGAGTCTGGCAACTCCACGCCACTCTGTTCGGGTCCAAAACATGCAAGGGAAGAGAAAAGGGCCCAAAGCAACCAAGACCAAATGGGAGCCCTGAAGGGAATTCCCCCCATCCCACTGAAAATTATTACCCAATCACCAGACTATTACCCAATCACCAGAGCTATTGGTCTGCCCTTCTCAACATGCAGCCAAAAAGGGAATAGAAACAGCATGTTCCGGTATTTTTCTTCTTTTATACTTTTTTTTTTTTTGTATGCGGGTTGTTATTGTAAACTGCCCTCCGAAAGGAGAGGCAAAACACACAGAGACCACTGAAACTGACAGCAGATCAAGAGAAAAAAAAAGTGTGGGTAGGCAAAACATACTCAGTCAGTAGCCACACACACACAATGCTGGCAGGTTTCCCAAGAATGCCGGTGCTATCAGGGGTCAGGACAATACCGCCAGTGTCATGCAGGGCTGTGGAGTCGGTAGATAAATGTTCCGACTCTGACTCCTCAGTTTTTTGTACTTCAGACTCCGACTCCAGGTACCCGAAATTTCCTCCGACTCTGACTCCTCGACTCCGACTCCAACTCCACAGCACTGGTTAATTTTCAGATCGTTAAAATGGAATGTCAAGTTGAGAGAAATGAGCATTTTCGACACCACCTTCTTTTTGCTTTTAATCAAGGTTCTAAGGCCGCAGAAGCTGCTCGCAACATTTGTGCTGTGTATATACTGGGTGCTATAGCTGAAAGAATCGCTCATGATCGGTATGCCAAGTTCAAAAATGGAGTTGGTAGATAAATGTTCCAACTCCGACTCCTCAGTTTTTTGTACTTCTGACTCCGACTCCAGGTACCCGAAATTTCCTCAGACTCCGACTCCTCGACTCCGACTCCACAGCCCTGGTGTCATGCATTCCCTGTGTTTCAACGGGATTTTTTTTTGTATATGAGGAAGACAGGAGTGCAGCAGGTGAGGCAGCAAGGGGATGGTTAGGGAACTGGCACCACCAGTTGTACCCAGCTATAGACACCCAGGAAGCCTAATCCCTGTGCTCAATAAGTCAGCATAGCTAAAATAGGAGCTGAGCGGCACCTGGAGCCTTGCAGGCAGATGAAACAGCAGATGAAACTAGGAGCAGGAGAGAGACCATCCATCCGCATGCAGAGATAGAGAATACTAAGTCACCAGTGAGCATATCATTGCATTTATGCTAGAGCTCAGTTTTGTGCTCTCGATCTCCACCTGCTGATAGGTAGACTTGACCCACTTATCTGGATTCATCTGCTGCTGATGACAAGGAAAGTGCCGTTGCTCTTTCCAAGCAGCTTTTCCGCAAAACACCTCAACAGTGTTCCCGAAAACATAAAAGTCAGACCGTCGATGTACTACCACTGTGTCAAGTGAGCGGCCGTCAAAGGGACTGCACTGAGGTACACAGAGCCCACTTGAGGTTGCTCTCCATAGGCTGGGCTGCCACTTCAAATGGAATGGCAGCCAAAGAAGGCCATGTGGGAAAGAAGGAACCAACTCAGACTTCCCGCCCAAAAAACCTGCCACTTTTCCAAGAAATGGCCCTCACAGAAAACATCAAGTGTGAGAAAGGCTGGACTGCCACCGAAGAGAAAGAGAGGACAAATAGTTAAGACACCCCATTCCACCAAATAGGTCAGAGCCTCAAGCCCCTCCCCGAGAGGAAAATCCATTTTGAAGAGGTGGGCCAGAGGGAATAGGTATCCCTCAGGCCAGCCATCTAAAGAAAGGTAAGGGGGAGAGGGCAGGGGTCATCTGAGGCAAGAGGGGGGGGGATGTAGCGTGACAGCATGAGTACATGGGCATCTCACCCGCTGCCGAGCAGATTTGGGGGTTGTCTCAGTTGGTGGCGGAAGAGAGTGGCCAGAGGAGTATGTCAGTTGGAATCTCTCCCGCTGCCAGAGGGATGTATCAGTTGGCGGCAGGAGAGATTGGGCATCTTTCCCACTGCCGAGGGGGGCTACAATGCACATGCTCATGAAGCGTGCTTTTACTATTCCCACTAAAAAAAAAAAAACTGTAATTTTTATTTTTTGTCATTAGTCACTTTTAACAGTGCTGGCACTGTACTGGCACCCCCGGACCAATCGCTGATTCTCCAGTCAGCCGACACCGCTTCTGGAGAATGGCTCTGCAGTGTTTAAGAATTCACCGGAGTGCTCATTTAAATACTGAAAAGTCCATCTGCATGGCAATGACGGAGACTACTAGAAAGTTCGCAAAAGACCGCCATAAGCCATTTTGATAATCTACCACTAAAATGCATGCAGGCTAAACTGGCTGGAACCGGTTTAGCGACTGTGTTAAATGCCGATTTTGTTTTGAGAATTTAGGCCTGAGTTAGCATGGCAAGCCCCACAAGCTAAGCTGCATCATGCAATTTCACACCTCTAGCTCATTTGCATATTACACAATAGGATGCCATGGACGCCTTTTTTTTTTACCTATATATATATATATATATATATATGTGCGTGTGAATAATGCATGCATTTGAGACCTAACTTCTGGCCAAAGCAAGGCCAGATCAAATATGAAACAGAATGGCTTTTGTAGTAAAAAAGATGCTCTTTCAAGTGAAATTTAAAAAAAAAAATGGGACAATGTACAGTTGAGATATTTGAACCCATTAAATAGTCAAAATTTGTAAAAAGCACCAATATTTCTTTGTGTAATTATATCTTTGCTTCCAACTGTCTGCAAAGCTTCCTAGTGCAAATCCTATGTACATGCCATGTGCTATGACTGCTGGTACAGTTATGACTTGAATCGAAATACAGATCAGGAGCAATGAGTCAAAGCATGCATTATTTCTTTTATAATATTTTTGCCTACTTTGCTGGCTCATAAAAGCGAAGGTAAACTAATGTTACATTCTAAACTTTGCATATGTAGTATCAGGGATTGTATTAATCTGCAAAATTTCAGTTCTCTTGGAGGCTTTGTTGGGCGATAGTGCTGGACAAAGTTGCCATTTTGTGTTATGCAGAGCACAGTATTCTAGAGCGTGACCTACACTCGACAGCCTCTAGATCTCAAACCAACAGACCAAGCAAAAAAATTTACATGGTTTCAGCTCTAGATCTCAAACCAACAGAGACCGAGCAGAAAAAAATTACATGGTTTCATTTGAGGCTAAAGCAAAAAATCCACATAAAATTTTATTCAATTTGGAAGAGGTCAAGTGGGGATGATTTTCAATATTGGACCACTTGACATGGAATGACCACATAATAAAGTCTACTATCCACACAGTTTGAGAGTGTGGTTCTTCCACGATACTGTACAATACTATAGCTAACTAAAGCAACTAAGACACATAAGCTTAAATCTTTTATGTGGATCATATTAGTATTTTATACATTGAACCATTAACATTAATTATGAATAAAACCAAATAGTTTGATATATTAACATCAAATTGCTCTTAAATCACAGTTCTATTGTTCTAGACCTAATGTGGTGGTGCAGTTTTATAGATATATATATCACAAATGCTTATAAACAATGGGAAATGCTTTTCTGAAGATAGTCTCATCCATGATACAAACAAAAGAGAATGGACTAACTGTCATATAAGGCAACATTCATATTTTAATAGCATAATAGTTGTAGAAAAAATCCATTATCTCAAGGTCACTTATAACCATCAGCCGCCCTAACACATCAAATTTATCATACAGTTTAAAGGATTATAAATTAACAACAGATGTCAAGAATAAAAATTGAAGATATTAGTATTCTGGTATGTACACGTGATAAGTAAACATGCTTCCAGAAACAAATCTTACTTATAAATGCTGCTAATAAGGTTCTATACTCTAATTCAGAGTGTACTAAGTGTCTCAAGCCCGTTATGTTGCCTTTCATAACTAATACTTTCATAAAGCTTACAAGGGGGATTTTCAATGACCCACAGAGAAGAAAGAACTTTAAAAGTTTATTCTGCACCATCAAGTTAACCACAGAAAACACCTGAAATATTGAAGAAGAAGAAAAAAAAAGGACAAATACAAACCTTTCTGAAAGACAATCAATCATAGAAATGTGTATTAAAATTCAGGAATCTTTACTATCAAAAACATTTTCTTTCCAACGCTGTTGTCGTCAAGCTACATACAGCTTTTCTAAACCACCCTCGTTGCCGCTTCCTTTGGCGTCAATTTTCCCAGCTCTTCTCCTACGCAAGCAGCGCGTGCTCGCTATTAAATGTGGTGCAGTACGTGATGAGCTGTATCCCAGCATTCGGTTGTTTCATTTTGTGCACTAAGCCTTCCCGCTTTCAACTGAGGACAACGAGCGACTATACACAACCATTTATTGATAGAGCACGACGATTTTGCGAAGGTGTGTGCGCGACAAACTAAACACTACGACGCTTAAAAAACATATATATTTTTTTCTATTATTGTAGTATGTTTTTCTCCTAACCCGATGCATACAATTTCTAACTAGATCGAATGATTCACCCGTAACATTTACATTGTGCCTTTTCCCCCGAGTTCCATCTGTTTCGAGAACGGTTAGTGTGTCAACCAGCTGAGAAAAACATGCGTGCGCAAGGCACTGAGGGCCCCTCCGCATGCGCATCATGCAGGGAAGCGACGCATACGTAGAGAGCGTGGAACGTGAACACAGCTCCCACCCCTGACGCTTAGCTTAAGACAGGGTGCTTCCTTGCTTAGCCCAAACGGTGCACGAGCACAAAAACAGTCGCATGCGCTTACGGGAAATGCGGCGTTTTTACAAAGTGCATATTTTCCGTTTTTGGACTTCGTTCTTGCTTACTGCCCGCGAAACCACCTTCTAACTGCGATGGGTCAAGGAACTGCTAAATCATTCAGTCACTTCTTTCGACCATCTTTATCGTCTTCTTCACCGACGCCAACTGCTCTTGAGGGTAGAATATACTGTAAATTATTTTCCTTAAGTCCCAGTAACTAGCGCATGCACCAAAAATACTAGTATTTTAGCACCTCGAAATACTTGGGAGACTGCAAAAACAAAACAGGGTCTGCTACACAATAAACTGCATGTAAAGGGTTTTCAAACAATACAGATTTCTTCTGCTTTAATTGTCCCATGCAACTCCCCCCCCCCCCATTTTGAGTTTAACTCACATTTCGAACGTTTAACCTTATATTGTTTATGATGGTTTATACAATATGCGATTGCGTTTAAACCCCTCTTCCAATGGCTGAAGCCTCGTCCTTTGCTTCGTGCAAATCACGTGAGTAACGTGATGACGTACATAAACAGAAGTATAATAAGTTGACCGCATGCTTTTTGTCATTTCATGCGCTCACACTTTGGCCATAGTGTAAGTTGCAAGGAGCAGAAATTAATTATTGTTTTCAAAGCAGTAGCATTAATTCAGAGCACCCATATAGAAAAGGCTACATATCCATGCACTGTATTATGGCAGAAGACCTTTTTATAAAAAGGTACAATAAGGTAGAATGTCCCATCCCATTAAAACTGCATAAAACGTGCCCTTGTCATGTAAACATATACATTAATAAAGTACATGAGAAAAAATAAATACAGCTTCCCCAAACAATATAATCATCAATGCACTTAATTTTGGTTTTATTGTGTAAACCACTTTACCCTGTCAGGAAGGGCAGTATAGCAAGCTTATAATAAAACATAATCAAAGACTACATACATATTATGGACACATCATCAATAAACCATTGGTTTACTAATGTCACCCACATTGCCACAGTCTTTGGTATCAATTTTCCTTGCTCTTACCATGTTTCCCCAAAAATAAGCCCTAGCATGATTTTCGGGATAGGTCTTAATATAAGCCCTTTGCCAAAAATAAGCCCTAGTTACATCAACTCCCGAAGACCCTCCTGAATGTTCCAGACTCCATCCCTGGATTTGCCTGCAGCAGAACTTCGCCTTCCCCTGCAGCCGAACTCGGCTGACCCTCCCACCCATCACTCTGCACAGCATTTTTCCATCTCTCCCATCCAAACCCCGCTGATCCTCATACTGCAAGACCAACATACCTCCCTCCAAACGGCGGCGTCAGCATCACTCTTAACAGACGGGTCCTTCCCTCTGCTGCATCACTGATGATGTCATCAGCAACACGGCACAGGGAAGGTCCTGGCGGGAGAAGGCTGCGAAGCAGCCTGTTTACAGTGCTGCTGACATTGCTGTTTGGAGGGAGGTATGTCAGTCTTATGTTGGGAGGGATAGAAAGATGCTGCTCAAGGGTTCTGCTGCATGGGGGGATCGGAGGGAGGGATAGAAAGATGCTGCACAAGGATTCTGCTGCACAGGGAGATGGGAGGGAGGGAAGGAGTGATAGAAAGATGTTGCAGAGGGAAGGCACAAGGGGATGGGTGAGAGGGGAGGAAAGATGTGCTGCACATGTGGGGAAGAGAAAGGAAAGAGGAAGAATTGGGGTGGAGGAGAGGAAGGGAGAGATGATCATTGTACATGAAAAAAATAACAAGAAAATTGACCCTGATCCCTCCACAAAGAGGACACGACCAAGAAACAAAAAGCTTGTGGAGAGTTGATGTCCAAGATGAAGGCTTTATTATACAGTGCAGTGGCCGGTTTTTAGGTTCTCTTATGTTCCTTTTTGTTAACCCATGCTTGATCATTTGTGGTCCCATCCTATGTACTTTGACTCCTTTATTTATTATTTATTAATTTCTTTATGGTATCCTCTGTGTTTTTAATTTTTATCAGACCTTTTTTATGTTCATGATGCATTATCATACCAAGGTGTAATTTGCTTTGTGACGTCATTTCAGTTTTTCACTACCTTCCTTTATTAAGTTTATTTCACTATCAGCCTGTTTTACAAAACCGCATGGCAACAGCCCCAAAGCCCTTTAAATCTCTATGGGCTTTGGGACCGTTACCGCACAACAGCAGCTAGCGCGGCTTTGTAAAACAGGCCCTTTGTATTCATTTCTGTCCTTTCACAGTTGTAATTAATCCACAAGCCTGCTTATAGGACCAATAGAGTATGTAATCCCTTATTATATGTATATATTTAGATATTCCTATATATTCTCTCCTGCTGAGCATGCTCACTTACTGCTTCCTGTTGAATATTCTCACCAATTCACTCCGTTACCCAGTAAGGTCTTTGTGTACATAGTCTAATGCCCACAATTCAGTGTTCTCATAAAGAATCAGGCTAATGCGGTTTTGCATTATGATTTTTTATCATTTTGATAACTTACATGCACAAATATTTATCATACCATCACTTTCACCCTAGAGGTCTCTTTTCCTCTATGACATAGCACCAGTCACCACTTCACTAAAATAAAAATAACATATTTTATTCACTCATTTTATTCCACTTTCATACAGTATACACTAAGGCACATATTATCTTGTAACTATACATACAAGAAGACAATTGTATCGAAACATGGACCGTGTTGGGTCCATATGTTTCCAGTGGTTCAGTCCCTAAATGGTTTTATGTGGATTATTTGTTTGTTTTAATAAAGCTTTCATGTTGGACATCAACTTTCCTCATGAAAAAAAATAAGACAACCCCGAAAATAAGCCCTAGTGCGTTTTTTGGACCCCAAATTAATATAAGACACTGTCTTATTTTGGGGGAAACAAGGTACATATAGCATGCACCTTCCTGCAGCCTTTTCCACGACTCATATGTTTCAACTGAAGCCAGAATACATCCTGCAAACTGAAAGGGCACATGAATATTTTGCAAAGGTGGTTATATGACAAAGGAAATAATACCGAGATCTAAACAATTTTTATCCAATAGACAACAGTTCAAGGGAGTGATGAAAAGTTATCAGCCCAACCAACTTCCTAAATTCAGAGCATTATTATGCCACTGTAGCTGAAGAATGTTCCAATGCAATAGGTGTGTCATTCTGGATAAGAAGATTATCTCCCCATGGCTACGAGCCATATGCAAAAGGAATCCACTCAGGATTTTTCTGATGTCCTCCTATTTCACTGGGAGCTCTACTGCCACTGTGGTGTAAATTCGGCCAGAGTTGTGCTCCACATTCAGAGATGGAATTGTGGTGCAAATGCAGCTGGAACTGTGCTTCCCATCTGGAGAAGGAACAGTGGCCCAAATGCAGCCGGAGCTGTGCTCCCCATTTAGAGACAGAACCGTGGCTCAAACGCAGCCAGAGACATGGTGGCCTTTCAGATGGAACCATGGCACCCATGCAGTTGGAGCTGCATCCCAGATCCATAACCGTGGGACTTCCAGAGCTATGGAAGGGGCCATGATCGCCCTGCCCAGTGACAAAGTCATGGAAGATCTACAACCAGAGCTACACTCCAGAGGAGGCCATAGCACACATCTATCCAGAGCTGTGCACCACTGCCAGTAAGGGACCTGCAGCTAAATTGCACTCCCAGTAAAGGGTTGTGCCAAACGGGCAGAAGGCTCCCTATGTGGAGCCAAGCTATAGATAAAGCTGTGCAGAAAGGGAGGAAGCCTGTCCTCCAGAATCCCCAATGGAACGGCATCCGAAAAGCAAAAAGGCATAAAGCCCCACAAACACAGGGATTCCACTCCCGTCCTCCAGAAGTGTGTTGGACCCTAGAAGGAGGCTATCTAGAGATAAGGAGGCGAATAGGCCTAAGGATCAATGCCTGCATCAGAGGAGGAGGCAGACAACAGCCAGAGTAAGAGCTGTGGATGAATGAGGCAGAACAGGCCAACAAAGTGCTAGAGAAAGATAAAAAGGCACCCAGTGGTCCTGATCACTGCTTGACAGAACCAGAGGCAACCGGAGCAATAGAAGCAACAACCATGCTGTGCTAGATCATGCCGCCTAGAAAAGTGCCCACACGAAAGAGCACCCAGAGGTTCCACAGTTAAAAGAAAACCACTCATTGCCCTAATAGATTAGGCTGCGGCATGTTGTGCAATACAGGGAACTACTAGCATGAGGGCAAAAGTGGTGGTACCATAGTCCAGTTTGGTCCAGCTGTGGCTATAACAATACCACACAGACACTGAATAACAATGTGCCAAGAGGAAGCACCCAGAGGAACGGCCATGCAGAGTTAAAAGAAAGGAGGATCAAGAAATGGAGATGAGGCACACTGTCCCCAGGGGATGGGAAAACAGCCCACTCCATGTTAGGGTGGCCCCCATAGAGCATCCAGCCCTCTGCAGGAAAGACCCAAAAGAGCCAACACCAGGTCCTAAGGCTGTCGCCTACTTAGAGCAGTAGCTCCTGCAAATGGTACTATCTGCTTGGTAAGGAGAATGCAGCTGAAATGGGAATAGGAAGAAGAATCCAAGAGCCAAAAGAGTGTTCTCTCTGGAGCATAGCAGGGGGATTAGAACCTAAAACATTGCATTAACAGCCTACTACTGTAATCACTAGGCTACTCCTACCCCTCACCTAAGCTGCAGAGGATGTCAGAAAGCAGCAGAGAACCAGGAACAGCACAAAAAATGCCAACCGGACACCTTGGAAAACAGGACCCAGCCCAACTGAGAAGAAAAGAAGGAGTTTAGGGTTTTTGGTTGGGTTTTTGTTTTTTTTTAATGCAACTAGAAAGATGAAGATGGAGCCCCTATCTGTATCCCCTTGGCCAAACCCCAAATGAGGCAGGGACAGATACCAAGTTGCCAAGGAAGGGATGCCAGTTGCCAAGGAAGGGACAACAGCAGGCAACCTGGCTGATGCCTGGACATCCAAGACCAGGGCTCTCTACCCAGAACATGCAACCACAGAGGAATTAGGCAGCTGAAGCTGCACTACATAGCCACCAGGTCCCCCTGGGCAGGAAGCAGCAGAAAACGCAAAAAAAGCACAAATGCAAGCATGGGAGAAGTGTTGAGAGGCCTCTCAAACATCGTTGAGCTCTGAAGAAATGTAATTGGTGCCCATATAGCCTGTGCTGCACTCCTGATCCTGTCAAGGAGTGAGCAAACAGTAGGGAAAAGCCTGAGCTCCACAGTTCCAGCAGGCTGGTTCAGCAGGTCTCTGCAGGATCCACCTGTCAGCTGCAGATCAATATCCGCTCTTCTCACACAGGCTAGGCAATTCACTGGAGATGAGTAGAAACACAAATTCCCGCAAAAAAAGTAAATATGAATAACAAAAAAAGAAGACTGAGCAGATCAAAGTTGCTCTTGCAGGTTCACTTGCAGAAGAAATAACTGACTGGGACAGCAGATAGCAGGGAGCAGGAGGTACTGAAAACAGTGATCAGTGTCTCCTGCAACGGACTCATGGGAGCGGATGGAAGGCCCATGGTTCAGCGTACCATCCCTATAGCAATGGAAGTGGCATTAGGCATCTTAAAGTGCCTCTGTAGTCATGATTCACATGAAAAGTAGATGCCGAAAATGTAGGATTTGAAAACATTGGCTTACATTTCCAGCGCCTACCTTTCCCAAAAGTGTGATTCTATAAATGGAGCTGTCAAGTGATTGACACACAATCAGTGGCCGTTTTTTTAAGGCAGATGACGGTGTATATAGAATCCAGACCTTTACTATTCCACTTACTAAGATTAAGCATAAATATTTAAAACGGATACAGAATAATAAACTTTAATAAAACGCAAGCTGCACATCTTGCAGAATTCCAATTCTGCACCTTTAAACTCACTATTTCTGTAGCTGGAGTAAACTTATGTGACGCTGCGGCTTCACAAAGTTTGCGAGACACTGACTTAGCAGATCAGTTAAGGATGATTAGTATAGAGCAATTTAATAAACTCTTTATAACCTCCTTATTTGTGGAAGCTTTCCTGTAAATGGATGAAGATATTTATTACTATGAGATGCTGTGTACAGAATGTGTGATTTTGTTTTTACTGTTTAAGGAAGAATGTTACATGATCTATGTATTTTTGGAAGCCGCTTAGGTTTAAGAGGGATATAAGTCTTTTAAATAAATAAATATACCATGCACAGTCCAGCAAAACCTGGCCACGTGATCAAGCACGGTGCCTGTCTCCTTTCTGCAAAAGTAGCGCGCGCTTCGAGCAGCCATATTTTTGGCGTGGTGTTTTGTTTTTAACCAAGGAGAGCCTCGAAATCCAATCTCTAACAACTCTCGCAATAAAAGACGTGTGATTTCTATACTAGCCTTCCACCATCTACATTTCTTTAAGAAAAGTCCAAAACTAAAGTACTGTATTTAGCGTTAAGACACAGAGTGCCAGGGCTTCAGCTGAGCGACCCCAAACGCAACCATGTGATTGGCTCGCTCATCACAGTCACGTGGCACCTCCCAAACAGTTACACCTCGTTCTTTGCAACTAAAAAAAAAAAAAAAAAACAACCCTCCTCCTAACCTGAAAAACAAGAGTCGTTCACATTTTAATGCTCAATGCGAAAAAAATTCATTAATGACCTCAACTCGTTAACTTGTCACCTCATAGAGAAAGCCGAAATGAAAACAAATTATATCGAAATAAACCAAATATATATGGATTATCAATTTAAAAAGAGCACCTGACCTACCATTTTCGATATATACTGTCTTGCAATTTAAAAAAATATTGCTTCTCATGCGCGGTCCATAAGACAAGATTCCAGGTGACCTGCTCCAGCTCTCGAAGTCCACGCGTACCCGCGTGCTGCCAATTGGCTGCAGCGCTTTGGTCACGTGATTCCAATGGCTTCGCCCGCCTCGCGCGAAGTGGCGGGTAGATCTGAGAGAAGCTAGATACTGTATCTGTATGTATTCTGGAGAGAAGCAGAGCCGCTGCGACGTTATATGCGTCTGTGATTTTAGTGATCAATAAATGACAGGCACCATCTCAGCGAAGGAGAGATGAGAGGGCACAGATAGCTGAGCACGCATGGGCAGAATTGGTCATCTTTTTTGCCTCTTGGGTCCTGAGTTGGTTGAGAACCTTGCAAGAAACAAATTGAACGACGGATGCACGAATACTTTGTGTTTTCTCTCTTGTTTCTGGTGCCCGTAGTTGAGGAACACAGTGAGCTACAGGGGTCAAGGCCCTTCCAAATTTTTGCCCCACAGAGCATCACCATGCAAGACAATGGAGATGGGGGCAAAAACAAACTTCATTTTGTTTTCCCTCCCAAGCAAAAAGCTGCTAGGCTGGTGGTTCTTTGGTTGTACTTGATCTTAAATTGTCTTGTTTGATTGAGTAGGTTATTAAAACAAAAACATTGTTAAATTGTGATAAGGTTTCTTGAGTTCTACTCTGTCACATTGTATTACCTAGCGAGTGAACAGTCTACTCCCTAGCTCCACCTCAGCCCCATGGTTATTCCAGAAAATAGGTGCTGACCTAGTGTGTATCTGAAATATGGATGATTTCTGTCCATAAACAGTATTATTAGTTGAGACCAGGGCCGGAAACAGAATCGTTTCAGAGGCTCATAAGCAACTCCATTTTTTCTCCACGCCCAATAAGTCAGGCAACAAAAAGGCTGTTTGTTTTGAACCAACTGTTCATATAATGAACATTTTTAAGCAAACAAATACAGTGTGGCAATGGCAGAAATAGGAAAAGGCAACAATATGCAAACTGAATTATTTGCAAAGTCTCCAGTGCTTAATACCCTCTACTCCAAACCTCAGAAAAAGCCTAAAACCCCTTTATTTCCTTTGTCCTACTAATCTGGGAATCAAGGAGTCAATGTACTTCCTTTCACCAATCACTTGCTGTTCTATTAGCTGCAATGAGGCTCAGAGAATCAGATTCAGAAGCAATTCATTTCAAAGCACTCTTGGATGTTAGTGGCTCCTTCTGAACTCAGGTAGTAAAGTTTTTCCTTCAGTACTGATAATGCAGTGGCGTACCTAGCATATGCGTGCTTTAGGCATCCGAGCTAAGTAGTTAATGAGCCTTAAGCGATAATTGGTAATTAGTTGTCCAAAGGGCGTAGACGCCACTTTGTAGACGCAGCCACAATTTCATGGACACCCATGTTTAAAACTCATGCCTAACTCAATAGGCGTGGATGTGGAATGGGCGTGGTTTGGCCAATGACTCAATTTGGGTATCCTTTCATTCATTTACATAACACTGAGCAACCTAGGACATCCATATTATGCCTATATTGTAGGTGAATGAAAACCAGGTCTACTTGAGCTTAGTTTGGGTTTCAAATAGATCTGAGTTCAATGGACGGTACGTAGGCACTCTTTGGACATTCTTCTGGAACTTAGGCACAGTTTGGATATCCTTAATGTGATTTGCTTAATAGATCTCTGGCCATCTAAATTTTACTTAAAACCTGATTCTCTAAATGATGCCTAAAAAGTTAGATGCCTAACTCTGCTGAGCGCTATTCTACAAAGGACGCCTAACTTAGGCACCTACACGGCGTCTAACTTTAGATGCATTTTGCAGAATCAGGGCCTTAGTCTATATTGGGGCCTTTCTCTCCTCTGATCACCGCAGGGGATAACAAGCACTATGGTGAAAAAAGTAAAAGGAGAAAAAACAAATCAGAACCAAAATAGGCACAAGGAAAATAAGACAGTTCAAAAAGAATGAGAAATATCAAAGTAAAAATAAAAAATCATGATTGCTTATACTTTGTTAAGATTCATACTCTCACAACCTACAACATTCCTTTTATACAATTCAAAATTTCAATTTCTCACTACATATGATCAAATGTTCAATAGCCATACAAAAACAAACGTAACAATGGCTGCATTCTGATAAGATTGGCTGCAGATCTTATCATCAGCCCATAATAAATACCTCGTGACAGCGACAGTTACAATAAGGTTTATTAGCAATAAGCAAAAGGCAACTCACATGAAATAGCAAAGTACAGCATATTGGCTATAAGGATAACATACATACGAAATAGCAATCTGATGTTCTTTTAGGTCTGTTTCTCTCTTCTCTCCTCCTTCTTATGCCATCCAACATGTCACTTATATACATTATTTCAGTAGCCTAGGGTACTTCCTAGTTACTCACTTCTCATTGGTTTGTCACATATGTCATTTTTATTGGCTGAATGGTCTATATACTTATCATGGAGCCATACTGAAGCATGATGTCATCTGGTGCCAAAACTGATCTTTCTATATTTCTCTGACAAATGCATTCCCAATACTAAGGTTAATAACTTCAGAGAGCAAGCCCCCACCTTCCTGAGTTACACTGTCCTTCGCTAGCACTTCTTAGGAGGACTTGTTATCATGTACTGTAGTGTTCTGAAAAGTCCCAAAATAGTGATGCCACAGTCAGGAGATCTGACTTAGAGAGTTGCGCGGGGACAGAAATCCCACCCGTCCCCGCCAAAGTCTCACCCGTCCCCGTGAGGAATCCCACCCGTCCCCGTGAGGAATCCCTCTATCCCCACCCGTCCCCGCGAGGAATCCCCTCCGTCCCCACCCGTCCCCGTGAGGAATCCCCTCCATCCCCAGCCGTCCCCGTGAGGAATCCCCTCCGTCCCCACCCTTTCCTATAAACTACAGAAATAGTTATTTCATTTAATTATGCTACTGAATTAAAGGCTCTGGTAGAAACCCGTTTACAAAGTATGTATTCTTCCCAATTAATATTTCCAAATTAATAAAGTCTTTATGCTTATTTGTAAATGGGTTTCTACCAGAGCCTCTAATGTTTATAAATTTTTATCAACACAACTAATATACTACTGGTTTCTGCTTTCGTCATGTTCTTATTCAATTCCTTCCATCCACTATCTCTCTTCTCTCTGCGTCTTCCATTTGCTCTGTTACTGTGCCTCTCCCTTTCTCCCCCCTTCCAAATTGGTCTGGCACCCATCTTCTTCCCTCCGCTCCCCCCATAGTCTGGCATCTCTGTCTTCTTCCCTGCCAGTGTCTTCTCCCCACTCTCTCTTCCCCATTTCCTTTCAGCATCCTTCTCTCCCCCGTCTTCCCCATGTCCTTTCAGCATCCTTCTCCCCCTCCGTCTTCCCCATGTCCTTTCAGCGTCCTTCTCCCCCCCCCCGTCTTCCCCATGTCCTTTCAGCGTCCTTCTCCACCCCTTTGTCTTCCCCAGTGCTTTCAGCATCCTTCTCCCCCCTCAGTTTTACCTTAAGCATCTTTTCCTCTCCACTCCACCTTTCCTCCCTTTCTCACTCCCTGCCCCTTACCTTTGTGGCGCTTCCCCACCCGACTGACAACAGAACAGGCCCGGTCCGACAAACCTCCATGCCCTGTAGCCGCGAATCTAAATTACTTTCTTACAGCAGTTGGAGTATTGAAGCTGCTGTGAGAAAGTAATTTAGATTCACGGCTACAGGGCAGGGAGGTTTGTTGGACCGGGCCTGTTGTCGGTCAGTTGGAGGAAGCACCACAAAGGTAAGGGGACCTGGCCGGCTGTGCACCCCCCCTATGGCTGCACCCGGGGCGGACCACCCTCCCCGCCCCCCCCTTGGTACGCCACTGCTGATCGCAGCACACAGCCGATCCGAACGGAAGTCTTCCCGATGTCAGCGCTGACGTCGGAGGGACGGAGGGCTTTGCTTAAGCCCTCCTTCCGACATCAGCACTGACATCGTGGAAGACTTCCGTTCCGATCGGCTGTGTGCTGCGGCAGGGCAGGTAGGGAGAAGACGAGCCTCGCATCCAACCCCGCAGGAACCCCGTGACCCTCAGAGGCGTCCCCATGGGATCCCCGTGACCCAAAGGGGGAACCCGCGGGATCCCCATGGGTCCCGCGGGATTCCCGTCATCCCCGTTCCCGTGCAGCTTTCTAATCTGACTGCTGGTTTCTGGAGCAAAGGTGAATCTCTCTCTTACTGGCAGAGAGGAAAATGACTGCTTAGAAGTTTGAATTCATATGCACTATGTCTCTCTTAGAAATATAACTATTTGGGGTTCTCAGGGGTCTTCGCCTACAATATATGCAGGTCTTATGTTTTCATCTTCTTCCACCTACATTTTCATGCAGGTCTTACTCCCAATTCTCCTCTGATTCGTCCTCATTCCCCTCTAAAATTCTCCTCTGGAGGCTTCCCTCCTCTAGATCAAGGCATAGATAAGGTTTTGTAGTTGTTGTCACGACATCATCCACATCCAGGAGGAGTGGAAGGAGGAAGGGACATTACTCAGAAATCAAGCTTAGTAAAATTGAGAAGGCACTGTTACTACCACCCTTAATCTAATATGACACCAGCTTCAATAGGACTCATGATAAACATGTATATAATAATAATAATACAATTAAAAGAAAACAAACAAAAAACATTAGGCATAGAAATATCTGGAAAAATTCTTACATCAATTGTACACAATAATGTCTAAACAAACAAACAAAAAAAAATAAAAACTCTTAACTAAAACTACGTGTTAATGTGGTGTGTTTGGAAATATACATTATCAGAAACGCATAACCTACTTAAGGATGTAACATACATAGTAACATAGTAACACAGTAACATAGTAGATGATGGCAGATAAAGACCTGAATGGTCCATCCAGTTTGCCCAACCTGATTCAATTCAAATTTTTTAATTTTTTCTTCTTAGCTATTTCTGGGCAAGAACCCAAAGCTCCACCCTGCACCGTGCCTGGGTTCCAACTGCCAAAATCTCCGCCAAGACCCACTCCAGCCCATCTATACCCCCCCAGCCACCGAAGCCCTCCCCAGCCCATCCTCCACCAAACGGCCACATACAGACACAGACCGTGCAAGTCTGCCCAGTACTGGCCTTAGTTCAATATTTAATATTATTTTCTGATTCTAAATCCTCTGTGTTCATCCCATGCTTCTTTGAACTCAGTCACAGTTTTACTCTCCACCACCTCTTTCGGGAGTGCATTCCAGGCATCCACTACCCTCTCCGTAAAGTAGAATTTCCTAACATTGCCCCTGAATCTACCACCCCTCAACCTCAAATTATGTCCTCTGGTTTTACCATTTTCCTTTCTCTGGAAAAGATTTTGTTCTACATTAATACCCTAAACTAAAAAAAAAAAAAAAAGGCATAATAACACTCTTAACTAGAGCTAACCTACTATTGAAAAAATGTCAAACATGAAAAAAGGAACAAAATGCATTGAAAATAATGAGATTCAGTCCATCAGCTCATAAATCATTCATTAAGAATTTCTGTAGGAGCTGGCTTAATGTCTCTATGGTGCACAAGACTGCAGTATTTCAGGCTTAGAATGGTGCAGACCTGGTTGACTGTAAACATTATCAGGTCATGCTCATAGGCTAAAATGGAAGTCTAGAGAAACACATTAGATATTTCACATTGCACTGTCCATTTCAGAAACCTCCAGATGGCTGGGTTAAAGTCACAAAACCGTTTGTAGCTCTGGTATTGGAACTCCTTCTTCAGTTCACTTCACTTCAGCCAGGCAACAAGAAATGGATGGAAAGAATCCGTTGGGATTAGAGATAATCAGGGTGCAAAAACGGGAGTCCAAACAGGATAAAAGATGCAATCAGGCAAAGCATAAATTAACATTGTATCTTCTATAATAAAACCCTAAGCGAGTATGCGCACTTAGGACGGCGTGTTCCCTGACAGCATGATGTGTCCCTCCATGCCGAATTCCATTTTCGAACACGGAGGCAGGGAACACGCCGGCGACTCCCCCCTCCTGTCCTCACTCACTGTAAGGCCCCAAAATTCGCCACTGCTGCTCTTCTTTAAAGCAGCCTGCTGAGGATCGCTAGCTGGCTGTAGCAAACTTTGCAGGCCGCTCTCCACCTCGACAGCACGTTCCCTCTGACGTGATCCCGTACGTCAGAGGAGGGGCGGGATCGCATCAGAGGGAACGTGCTACCGAGGTGGAGAGCCATCTGCGAGGTTCACTACAGCCGGCCGGTGATCCTTAGCAGGCTGCTTTGAAGAGGAGCAGCAGCGGTGGCAGCGGTTCATGCCGGTGGGCCAGAAGAGAGCAGGAAGCTGGGTTTGGGAGCAATACAGGCAGGCAGGGGGCTAGGGCAAGAGGGAAAGGGGGCTGCTTTGGGGGAAGGGTGTGCTGGGGCAGTCAGCAATCATGCTTTGCTCTGGGAGGGGGGAACAGAAGAGGGCCACGGAGCAGCATGGTACAACAGGGGGCCATGGGGAGAGGGAAAGGGGGTTGCTTTGGGGGGGAGAGGTGTGCTGGGGGGCAGACAGCAATCATGCTTTGCTTTGGGGGGGGCAACAGTAGGGGGCCATGCGGCAGGCAGGCATGGCACAACAGGGGGCCGGGGGAGAGGGAAAGGGGAATGATATACAGACTGGGGGCTAGGGAGAGACACAGACAGACTAAAAGAATGACAGACAGACAGGGGGCCAGGGAGACAGACAGCGGCTACGGAGAGAGAGACAAAGAAAAAAAGACAGACACACAGCGGCCAAGGAGAGAGAGAGAGAAAGAAAGAAAGACAGACACATCTGTTCTAGCACCTGTTAATGTAACAGGCTTAAAGACTAGTAAGTCCATAAAGATGCTAAAATGCAAATCAAGTCCACATTTGCAAAGGAAAAAAAACTCCAAAAACAAATCAAACCAAAACTTGTAAAGTCCAGTCTCTTGAATTTAATCTCAGGCCGACAATCACGGTGGCAATAATAAATCAGGCAATCAGTTTTTTTAGTGCTGGCAAACGAAGAAAAGCCAAGGTGCGTTGAGCTAATCCTGGATAGGCCGCAGGACTCAGCCATTGACAGGCATTCCAGAAATCAGGCACTTGTTAAGTCTCTTTCTTTATAGCACAGTTTTCTTTATGTGGAGGAACTCATTCCCCCTCTGGATACTCTGCAAATGAAAGTCCTCAACAAATGTTAAAAAGATGTTTAGATGAAATTGTTTCCCTTAAATTTACAAGTTCAGTAGTGAGGGGGGGAGGGGGGTTATTTTACTATTACATATTCTATAAGATATTTGATTATATGGTAGGAAAGGGGGGGGGGGTGATAAGAGTTTATGTTTTGTACCAATGATGATTATTAAGTGATGCATTTATTGCTAATTTGTTTGAACATATGTCACACTTATTGTAAGTTTGAAAATGAATAAAGAATTTAAAAAAAAAGAAAAAAAATCGAACAGTAAAATTCAGTCACCATAACTGCATCATATTGGAATATGTGCAACAAATTGGCATAGCAAATGTTCCAAAATGTAGCATCTTAAATTGTTTGTTTCTAAAAAAAATATACTTTTCATAATGCAATTTAATTCATGACCTAAATTCTACCATCGTGGTTGGTATGAATAATTAAACACATTTACAAATTCAGATGGGGGCCTGATAGCAGTCCAAGAAATTTCATTGTGTTAATTCATATACACAAATTCATATCTCCTTATAAATCTTACAATTAATAACAATCTCATCACCCTTTCTCAATTACGCATACTTTCAGGCCTACTATTAGATGGGTACCCTTATCTGAAAATGCCCAAGCACCCACTCAGGCCTATTCAAAAGCTGTGGGGTATGATTTATACGTCACTCATGAGGAAGTGATCCCTGCTAATGGTGAACACTTGGACACACAAAGTCAGAGGCATGAAGAAAGTACAAGAGAGGTTTATTACAGCATACTGGACTCTAGTGCAGTTAATAGCCTGCCTACTAGAGTGTTAGAATCAGGAAATGCATGGACTTTTATGCCCTTTTCGCAAACTAATATATGCAAAAACTACAATTTTCATTTGTTACTTCTATAACTTTTCTACAATTATTATTGGTCCTAAACTCACACTAGCAGGTCTCTTATCTAACTCTTACAGTTCTAAATGTTAAATGTACAGAAGGGCAGGGTACATCATGGCTCAAACTCTTATCTATTTAGCTTACAATGTGGTAAGGTAGGGATATACATTTTAGGCAGATGAGGTCAATAGATTGTACACTGTTTTCAGCTATGTAGGCCAGAGCAATATTTTAAACAACAGTTAATCATTTCATGACCCTACAATGGGAGAGCTTTAGTTTGCACAGATTTGCAAGTTTCACCACCGCTGGCCTCCTATTTAAGGATAGCGGCTAAGTCAGGATTAGCCTCAGGCCACTCGCTGGATGTAGCAGCAGGGGTTATAGATCCATGATATTGGAAGACAAACTTGGCAGTTCTCCTGCCCCAGCTCTGGAACAGAGAGCTGAGGGCCTCCTGAACTTTTCCTATTTTGAATTTGTGTGTGTTTGGTGGAAATTATTACTCTGTGCTTGGTGAGATTAGCTCTCTCCAGAGTAAAGCCTAGGCCTAGGTGAGGCCTAGCTTTAGAAAGCTGTGCTGCACTTGCTATAGCACAGGGACTGTGTATATTCTGATTTGCTGACCAAGATTTTTGCTTGGAATTTTTCCTTTTTGTTTCTTGTTTGCCATTCTCATTTTGTTTTGTGGAATAAAGAACCCTGGATATAATTTAACTAATTACCTGGTTTCCTCTTGACTGGTTTATCTGATACTTGGCCTGTGGGGACTGTCTCCAGTTAGAGCAGCACGCCAGCACAATTTACCTATGGTCCACCCGGGGCGCTATTCGCCTAGTCCAGGGCCCGGTGGCCACAGCATGCCTAAAGGAGTGTTTCTATTCTGCTCTCCCTTTTTCTTATTTGATGTAGATGTTTTTGTTCCTTTTCGGGATTTCTTTGTTCTCAGAACATTTCTTCAGCTCTGCCTGCATAGAGAAGACGCAGACTCCGGTCTGCAGCTGACAGGCCAATCCCTGGTGGCATCTGTTGGCCAGCCTGCATTTGTTTCTGAGGAGCTAGGGGCCGTCCCTGCTTTTCTCTCACCCTCTGTTAAGCAGAGGTTTGAGTGCAGGCTATTAGGCATCATTTGGGGACTCAACAAGGTCTCACAGGGCCCCAGCTGCATTTTTGCCTCCACCTATCCAAGTAGTGCATCCATCGGTCCACAGTAGTGCTTCTTGATTCGCTGATTCAAATTGATTTACCGATTCACTTCAGTGAATCAATTCGAATTGGTTTGTTTTCCCTACGATTGCCGGTCTTTCTTGTTTTGGTCCTAAGCCTCTGAGAGGCTCTTTGGCCACTCATCCGGATGTTGTCAGGTTCCTTAGGGGCACATGGCGGCTTTGTCCCTCGCTGCAGCTACCTGTCCGACTTGGAATCTCAATCTGGTTCTCCAGTTGCTTGCTCGTCCACCCTTTGAGCCTCTGGAACAGGTGCCCTTAATGGATCTCACTATTAAGACAGTTTTCCTGGTAGTTTCAAGTTTATTATTATTACTTTTCAAGTTTATTAGGTTTTTATATACTGCCTATCAAGGTTATGTAAGCGGTTTTACAATCACGTACTAGAGTATTTGTCCCTCTCTGTCCCGGTGGGCTCACAATCTATCTAACATACTGGAGCTATGGAGGACTGAGTGACTTGCCCAAGGTCACAAGGAACAGCGTGGGGTTTGAACCCACAATCCCAGGGTGCTGAGGCTATAGCTCCAAACACTGCGCCACACACCTCAGCCTGTAGGGTTTCCAAACTTCAGACTTTATCCTGCAGAGATCCTTTTCTTTGGATTATGGATTCCAGTGTGTTTCTGTGCACTACCCCCTCCTGTCTCCCAAAGGTGGCCTCTAGTTTCCACATCAACCAGGAGGTCCGGCTACCTACCTTTACTCTCTTGGGATCGAGAAAGCATGACTGAGTGCTGAGGTTGCTGGATGTGTGTAGACTGTTGTTGCAATACTTGGAGGTTATGAACAAGTTTCGGGTATCTGACCACCTGTTCGTATTGGTGGGTCCTGTCTGTAAGGGCAGGCCAGCTTCAAAAGCTACCATTTCAAGATGGATCTATATGGCTATTTAATCTGCCTATATTGCTGATGGAAAGAAGCCCCCACTTTCTGTGAGGGCTCATTCTACTAGAGGCATTTCTTCCTCGTGGGTAGAATCGTTGGCGATTTATCTTGAGGACATTTGCAGAGCTACTACCAGGTCCTCTTTGCATACTTTTACGAAGTTATATAGGATTGATGTGGTGGCCAAGCAGGATGCTGCTTTCAGTTCTTCAGTTCTGGCAGGAGGTTTATCAGTCCCACCCTGATTCTACAGTACTACTCTGTTACATCCCACTTGTCTAAGAATAGAGTGGGATTGTACAAGAATGAAAGATTAGGTTCTTACCTTTCTTGTAAATCCACACTCTATTCCTGGAACCTGCCATGGGAGTTGCTGATTTGCCAATTATCTGCCTCAATAAGTACTAGTAAGCTGAACTTAAACCATAAGTTTAGTTTAACAGTACTTATCGAGGCAGACAATTGGTGAATGCTTTCTTGACCAGCCTTTCTAAGAGTACCATCCAAACATGTTATGCACTTTGCCTGTGGTGCCCCTTCTGTTAATGTAGGCTACATCTCTTTATAGTACAGTCTTTTTCAGGTTTATACCGTTTGTTGACCTGTTTCAATTGTTCATGATTACAATTAAACATGATATTATTTGATGTATTGTGGATCTTGCTACAGAGTATTTTTGGTTGATTTTTAGGGCTCTAGAAAGGCAAGGACCATTGTGTAAAACTATATTCTTCAACTTGAAAACTTAAACAAAAGCTTATTTCTTCAGGGTAATTGTAAGGATCCAGGCAAGCAACAAGAATGGATTGCTTTTTCTTACCTCCCACAGAATGTTAGGCCTGGCTGTGCTATGAATATTGGAAAGCTATAGGGATGCATTGAGGTATCTCGTATAATAAATCTTAGATTTTTCCATTAGGCCTGCATAGCGTGATGCTTAGTTCACAATAGTAATTACTAAGCAGAAGTATTTAAGCATTCAAATTATTCACATATTGCAGGACTAATTTGAGAGCAATTACAGCTCTTTCATTGGACGTTTATAAAAAAAATATGACATTTCTGAAAAGAATAGTTAATCTCTGTCCTGAACAGGAAGGATAAACATTCTGAAAATATGTATCATGTCTTATCTCAACATACCACTTTCACCAAAATAGTGCAGTGAATGGAAACTTCACTTAAAACCAACAATCAAAATCCCAGTCCAACTTAGCATGTACAAGTTAATTTCTAATCTAATCTAATCTAAGCCTTAGGTTTGTATACCGCATCATCTCCACGTTCGTAGAGCTCGACGCGGTTTACAGTAGGAGAAATAGGAAGGAACTACAACAGAAGAAGGAAAAAGCCTCAGAAAATTCAGCACAAGGCAGCCACTGCAGCAACTCAAGGCCTGCCTGAAAAAAACCTCATGAGCATAAAGCTTCTGTTTTACCACATTCAAAATGACTCTGTGCAATGCAATAAAAGAATAATAAACCAGATAATAGTACAAAACTACTTATTTTATGCAGAGGATTGGCACACCAACAATGGCCAGCGTTTCATAATTCTATGCTGCCTCAGGGTGTAACTGCCAGTCGATCCTCTTTGGGGAGACCACACAAGCATGTCTCCCTGGCCATCGTTGGTGTGTGTATATATCTTGTCTTATCTACCATGGTCTCAATATTTAGAACAATTTAAATGGTCAGGAGATGTTCCTGGCTGTTTAAATCGCCTATCCAAGGTTAATTAGGAATTTTTAGTGGCATTTAACTGGAGAGTGCTGCTGAAAATGCCCAGGTAGCATCCAAGCTGGAATATAGCTATTTTGTGGGTGTTCCAGGGGTGGAATTGGCACTTAGGCCAGGATTCACTAAACCTCCAAACCGTATGCAATCCATTTCCATGCCAGCCGACCAATTCAGTAAAGGCCTGCATGCAAATGGGGACGATCGTTAACACACACCCCTACCCATGGCCAGAGCGATCCCCGCTCATGCGCACACCCTGACAGTAATGACAGGAGAAGCAGCCTCCTGTCACTGCTGTCAGGGCTCAGCCCAGCTCAGATCTCCCTTGCCTGAGCCTTAGGAAGTCCCTGATTGGCTATTGCTTTGACCAATCAGGGACTTCCTTAGGCTCAGCCCTAAGGAAGTCCCTGATTGACTCAGGCGCCCCTGGCCCCTCCCAAGGTAGGAGCCTGAGCCAATCAGGGCCTTAGGCCCCGCCCTGTGCATCGCATGTTATGTTTATATTTTTATCTTCAATGTTATGTTTATACTTTCATCTTCAATCGTACTCTTCAAAGTTTTGAGAGAGCTGCAGGATGCGACAGTTCTCTTTCTGGTGTTAATAACTTTTGTTTTTGTAGCTTGAATTCTCTCTTCATCCAGCTAAGACATTAGGTTTATTTCGTGAAATGTATGAGGAATCTTTTCCCCCATTAAAAGACAAAAAAATAAAAAAAAATTACAAGCTATAAACAAGCAGAAAACTGACATAGCTTTCCTGCAGGAGGAACATGCCAAATTTAAAAAATGATGGATGGGAATAAGGGTTTGGATGTTATTCTCCATCAATTTATGAGTGACCCTCAAAGCATATCTGTCATAGGGCATATTGCAGTTGGATTGCCTGCTAGGACAGATAGGGAAAATGAGTACAGTGAACCCTTGATTTTCCGGACTTAGTTTATCTGGACTTTGGATTTACTAGACCTCATATTCATCACCACACACTTCCAGGCATGAAGGCCGAACATGCGCACTATCTCTCAAACAGCCCTTTCCGTTTCCAGCAGCAAATTAAGTCAAAGTCCAGTCATGGATAAAAACCGAAAATGCACAAACTTGAGTATAAAACAAAAGTTGAATCTCAACGAGAAAGTGGAATTGGGCTATCTGTGGCGCAAGTATGTGAAGAATATGGTGTCAAAAAACAAATGGTATAGGACATTCGCAAAGCAAAAGGAAAGCTGAAAATATTTGCTTTGTCTAGCAATGTGGATTCTAACACTTGGTTGAGAAAAAATCTTAAAATGGCACAAGAATCTTCGCTGGAAGAGGCTGTACTAAAGTGGTACGTTCAGCAACATTCTTGTGGTGTAAATGTGCGGGGAGTTGAATTGCAATCTGCAGCAAAAACATTAGCTAAACACATGAACATTGAAATAAAAATTAGTGATTGTTGGCAAATCATGTCTGTAGAGATGGAGGTCTGATAAGTTCTGATCCAGGGCATCAGAACCCAGGCAAGGTCAGCACACAGGCACTTCTGAACCAGGTCAGGTTGGCACACTAATCTAGGCCCTGTGTACGGATCTAGGCCCTGTGTGCAGATCTAGGCTCTGAGTAAGGCTTTGAGGCCCTGTGTAGAAGTATGAATTCTTTCTCTTTCCCTCTTGTAAAAGCAAGGACAAAGGTTTGCACCTTGAGACAGAATGCTGAGGCATTCCCCCCTACCTTCTGTCACAAGACTCTAGCCACATATTAACCTGACACAGGTTTACCCTTATCTTATCTTGTTTAAGCATCCTTTATATGGGCAACAATCAGACTTTGCCTATGTGCCAAAGCAGGCCCTGAGTTTAAGGCTAATCAAGAGAGCTTAAGAAGCATGCATTATAACTTTTGGACTGTCACATGCTATAGTAAGATCTGACCAATACTAGGAGATGGTCTCCTTTTGGCCACCTCTTGATTACTTCCTATTAGTTGTTAATCTTCCGGCCCTCAGAAATGCCACCAGATGTTCAACAACCTTTCAAAACAACTGGCTTTATGCATTCATTCTTCACCAGGTCACTTATAAACTTTTAACATATTACTTAGATTTAAATAGAATGTATTGAATTAAATGTATTAAACTTTCAACCTTAAATGTATTAAACTTTCAACCTTCAACTTTGCAAATTGATATGCTGTAGCTGGGTTACTGGGTGGCTGACACGTAGAACAAACTTTAGTTAAGGGATTGTAGCCCTAAGGAAACCCCCTAAGGGTGAAACATGTCGGCGCATTTGTCCCTTACCACCCACCACTTAAGTTAAGTATGAACATTGCAGTTACAGCATATCAATTTGCAAAGTTTAAGGTTGAAAGTTTAATACATTCATAAGAACATAAGAAATGCCTGCACCGGGTCAGACCTGGGGGTCCATCCAGTCCGGTGATCCGCACACACGGAGGCTCAGCCAGGCATACCCTGATGCATACATTAGTTACTCGTATCCCTCAATGTGTCCTGCAAGAAAATGTGCGTCCAATTTTCCCTTAAATCCTAGAATGGTAGTTTCCTCCACCATCTCTTTCGGGAGAGAGTTCCAGGCGTTCACCACTCGCTGTGTGAAGCAGAACTTTCTGACATTTGTCCTGGCCGTGTCCCCTCTCAGCTTCAGGCCATGACCTCTGGTCCTAGTCTGGGTCACATTCGCCAATGTGAATAAAGCTATTTCTTGCTCTCCATCCTTTCCCCCTGCTGGTGAGTGAGCTTGCTCCATTTTGTCGATTCCTTTTAGCAATTTAAAAGTCTCTATCAGATCCCCTCTCAGTCTTCTCTTCTCAAGGGTGAATAATCCCAGTTTTCTGAGGCGATCCTTGTAACTCATGTTCTCCATACCTTCTACTAGCTTCGTCGCTCGCCTCTGCACCTTCTCCAGCAGTGTTATATCCTTCTTCAGGTATGGAGACCAGTGTTGGACACAGTATTCCAAGTATGGTCTGACCATTGCTCTATAAAGCGGCATTATGACCTCCCTTGATCTACTCGTGATTCCCTTCTTTATCATGCCTAACATCCTGTTAGCTTTCTTTGCCGCCGCTGCGCATTGAGCCGACGGCTTTAGGGTCCTGTCTATCAGTACCCCTAAGTCTTTTTCTTGTTCGCTCTTCCCCAATGTTATACCTAACAGTTTATACTCATGCTCCTTGTTTTTTCTGCCCAGGTGCATCACTTTGCATTTTTCCACATTAAAACTCATCTGCCAATTTTCTGCCCATCTCTCAAGTTGCTTCAAATCTCTCTGAAGTTCCTCGCTGTCTTTTTGTGACCCGATTGTCCGACATAGCTTTGTGTCATCTGCAAACTTGACAATAACACTGGTCGTTTCTTCTTCCAGGTCATTTACGAAGATATTGAATAAGATATGCCCAAGAACCGAGCCCTGAGGCACACCGCTAGTTACTTTTTTCCAGTCTGAGTACTTCCCATTTATGCCCACTCTCTGTCTTCTGTTTTCCAGCCATTTTCCTATCCATCTTAGTATATCCCCTTCTATTCCATGACTTTGTAGTTTTTTGAGAAGTCTCGCATGAGGTACTTTGTCGAATGCTTTCTGGAAGTCCAAGTATATTACGTCTACCAGTTCTCCGCTATTGACTTGTTTGTTCACTCCCTCAAAAAATTGAAGTAAGTTGGTCAAGCACGACTTTCCTTTCCTGAAGCCATGCTGACTACCTTTCAGCAGGTCATGGTTATCTAGATGCTGTGCTATGCTGTCTTTAATCAAAGCCTCAACCATTTTCCCAGGGACCGATGTGAGACTCACAGGTCTATAGTTTTACGGTTCTCCCCTTGATCCTTTTTTGAAGATTGGGATGACGTTCGCTATCTTCCAGTCTTCTGGTATCCGTCCGGTTCTAATTGACATGTTAGCGAGGGATTGCAGTAGTTCTCCGATTTCCACCTTTAGTTCCTTTAATACTCTCAGGTGAATTCCATCTGGGCCAGGGGATTTGTCACTTTTTAGTTTGTCAATCTGATAGTATATCTGGTCCAGATCCACCTTCACTGTGGTGAGGCTCTCCTCTATTTCTCCCTTGAAAACTTTCACTGTTTCGGGTATTGAAGTGGCATCTTCCTTGGTAAAGACAGAAGCAAAGAAGGAATTTAATCTGTCTGCAATCTGTTTGTCTTCTTTGATGTATCCTTTTCTTCCTTGGTCGTCAAGAGGGCCTACTGTCTCCTTTGCAGGTTTTTTCCCCTTAACATATCTAAAAAAGGGTTTGAAGTTTTTGGCCTCTTGGGCTATCTTTTCCTCATAGGCCCTTTTAATACATTCTATTTAAATCTAAGTAATATGTTAAAAGTTTATAAATGACCCGGTGAAGAATGAATGCATAAAGCCAGTTGTTATGAAAGGTTGTTGAACATCTGGTGGCATTTCTGAGGGCCGATAGATTAACAACTAATAGGAGGTAATCAAGAGGTGGCCAAAAGGAGACCATCTCCTAGTATTGGTCTGATATATACCCCCTACTAATTGAATATTTTGAAACGCAAGATACTAATTTATTATAGTAAAATTTGAGACACATCAGAAATGTACACATTGGGAATCACTTTATTGTAACTGTTATTATGTATTCATATGTCACGTGAGATAGTAACTTTGAGAATCACATGAAATATGTAAACAATGAATTTCCTTGGTCTAATCCTCACTGTAAATGCATTATGAAATAATAACCTTGTAAAGCATTAGCCATGTAATTAAGGGAGGTAAGATTCTCAATAAAATGGTGAGAAAGCATCCATTAGGGAGTACCTCCTTCCCGACTCTAAGACTGCGTGTGTGTTTTTCCTGTGTGACATTCCTACAAGTGGCACCGGGAAACAGGGACTCTCGCCGACCCTCGCCCTGTTTGCTCCGTCTGATGATTAGACTTGGTGCACCTCATCCTCCGGGATCCCTTGGAGTAAGTATGGGCAATTCCCTGTCACATTTACAGCGTGCTCATGTCAGAATTGAAAAATATTCTAAGACATACATATAGAGAGGCCTCTGATTCACAGTTAAACTGTTTAGTACAAGAGATAGGAGAGCACTGTTCCCAGTATCCTGAAAAGGGATTACAGTCAAACCTCGGTTTACGAGTAACGCAGTTTGCGAGTGTTTTGCAAGACGAGCAAAACACTCGAGCAAACTGTAACTCGCAAACCGAGCATTGACTGGATTGATTGATAAGAGGCAATCATTAACCCAGCCAAAGTTAGAAGCTTTACATCACTTAGTTGAAGAACAATTGAAATGAGCCTACCACCAGCCCCTGGAACTCTCCAGTGTTTGTAATAAAGAAAAAAATCAGGTAAATGGAGATAGCTGCATGATCTTAGGAAAATTAATCAGTGCAATTAACCAATGGGCCCTTTACAGTGTGGCACTCCAAATCCTAACATAATTCCGATAAAAAGGGAGGTTTTGGTAATAGACCTTAATAATTGTTTTTTCACCATTCCTCTACATCCAGATGATAAAGCAAATATCTTAATAGAAGCACCGAAAATAAAAACAGAATGGATTTCTGAATTGACCACACATTTAAAACTTCTCAGCCCCTTATTTCATCTTTTGACTAAAGGCAAACAACCTGCAGATTTGATCTATATAACACCAGACATTCAACAAATGATGGCGATTATTAACCAGCAATTATTAACGCAATGGGTTGATAGGATTCAGGATAATATAAGAACATAAGAACATAAGCAGTGCCTCTGCCGGGTCAGACCAGAGGTCCATCCCGCCCAGCAGTCCGCCCCCGCGGCGGCCCAACAGGTCATGACCTGCCTTAATCACCAGAAGGGGCCCCCTTGCCCCCTAGGTTTGTCATCGAAGTCCTATCTCCCCATCAAAGTCCTAACCCTCCGGCCTTGCACCTGCACGACCTGGTGAGCTGTCTATACTTATGCAACACCCCAGCACCTCCCTCAGTACCCCACGATCCCCTTTTCCCTCAGGAATCTGTCCAATCCCTGTTTGAATCCCTGTACTGTACTCTGCCGGATCACTTCCTCCGGGAGCGCATTCCATTTGTCCACGACCCTTTGGGTGAAGAAAAACTTCCTTGCATTTGATTTGAACCTATCTCCCTTCAGTTTCTCTGAGTGCCCCCTCGTACCTGTCGTCCCTTTTAGTCTGAAGAACCTGTCCCTGTCCACCCTCTCTATGCCCCTAAGTATTTTGAAGGTCTCTATCATATCCCCCCTGAGCCTCCTCTTTTCCAGAGAGAAGAGCCCCAGTTTATCCAGCCTCTCAGCATATGGGCAGTTTTCCAGCCCTCTTACCAGTTTCGTTGCCCTCCTTTGGACTCTCTCAAGAACTGCCATGTCCTTCTTGAGGTGCGGCGACCAATATTGAATGCAGTATTCCAGATGTGGGCGCACCATCGCTCGATACAGCGGCATGATGACTTCCCGCGTCCTGGTTGATATGCCCCTCTTGATGATGCCCAGCATCCTGTTGGCTTTCTTCGAGGCTGCTGCACACTGTGCGGATGGTTTCATGGATGGATCCACTAGCACACCCAAGTCTCTCTCAAGTCCGGTGTCTTCCAGCAATCTCCCCCCCATTTTATACTCGAACAACGGGTTCTTTTTCCCTATGTGCATGACCTTGCATTTATCTACGTTAAAGCGCATTTGCCATTTGTTTGCCCAGTCCTCCAGCTTATCGAGGTCCCTTTGCAGTTCCTCACACTCCTCCCTGGTCCTAACTCTGGCGATGAGCTTGGTATCATCTGCAAATTTTATAACCTCACACTTTGCCTCCGTTTCCAGGTCATTGATAAATATGTTGAAGAGTAGCGGCCCCAGCACCGATCCCTGCGGCACACCGCTCGTGACTCCCCGCCAGTCAGAATATTGGCCCTTTACTCCGACCCTCTGTAGTCTACCTGACAGCCAGTGCTTGATCCATCTGTGTACATCCCCGCCCACCCCGTGGTTCCACAGCTTCCTAAGCAGCCTTTCATGTGGCACCTTGTCAAAGGCCTTTTGAAAATCGAGGTAAATGATGTCTATGGGTTCCCCTTTGTCCACCTGACTGCTTATTCCCTCAAAGAAGTACAGAAGGTTTGTCAGGCACGACCTTCCCTTACAGAATCCGTGCTGGCTTGTCCGCAGTAGGCCATTTTTCTCGATGTGCTCGCAAATGCTGTCCTTGATCATTGCTTCCACCATCTTCCCTATAACTGAAGTCAGGCTCACCGGCCTGTAGTTCCCGGGGTCACCTCTCGATCCCTTCTTAAAGATAGGTGTGACATTCGCCAGTTTCCAGTCCTCTGGTACCTCTCCAGTTTTCAAGGATAGGTTGCAAACATGCTGGATTGCGCCCGCTATTTCCTGACTTAGTTCCTTTAGAACCCTTGGGTGGATCCCGTCCGGTCCCGGTGATTTGCCGCTTTTCAGTCTGTCAATCTGCTTGAGGACATCCTCCCGACTTACCTCTATATGCCCCAATCTTTTGGCCTGCTCCCCACTCATGAGCTCCTCTGAGTCTGGTATATTGGACGTGTCCTCGCTCGTGAAGACCGACGAGAAGAACGTGTTCAACCTCTCAGCTACCTCTTTATTCTCCTTAATCACTCCCTTCCTATCCCCATCGTCCAATGGCCCCACCTCCTCTCTCACTGGTTGATTCCCCTTTACGTAACTGAAGAATGCCTTGAAGTTTTTCGCCTCCCTGGCCAGCCCCTCCTCGTATTTCCCTTTTGCTTTTCTAATCTCTCGGTGGCATTCCTTTTGGCATTTCCTGTGCTCCTGGTGATTTTCCTCCGTTGGATCCCTTTTCCATTTCCGGAAGGACACTTTCTTGTCACTGATTACCTTCTTTACTTCATGTGTCATCCAAACCGGGTCTTTTGACCGCTTGTTCTTGCGGCCTTTCCTGAAACTGGGGATGTACAGTTTTTGCGCTTCCTGCAGTGTGTCCCTGAGAAGGGTCCAGGCGCTCCCTACAGTCTCCATCCTAAAGCAGTTCCTGAGCTTCCTCCCCACCATTTTCCTCATAGCAACATAGTTCCCTTTCCTGAAGTTGAGCACAGTCGTTGCGGTCCTCCCCCCTATGGGTGACCCCCTTTCTAATGTGAATCTGATCACGTTGTGATCACTGTTGCCTAGTGTTCCTCCCACTTCTACCCCTCTTGCAGGCCCCCCTAATCCGTTAAGGATGAGGTCAAGAGTAGCATCCCCTCGCGTCGGTTCCTTGACTAGTTGCTCCATGAAGCAGTCCCTCACAGCTTCTACGAATCCTGCTTCCCTCGTGGAGTTGGAGTGTCCCGTACTCCAGTCTATCCCCGGGTAGTTGAAGTCCCCCATCACTGTTACACTTCCAGTCCTGCATTCCTGTCTCAGTTCTGCTTCCAAGTCTTGTCCTATTGTTTCCGAAGCGCTTTTCTTATTAATCCTTCCGCAGAAATGCCAACCTATTGCGGTTTTAGGCCAGCTAACCCCAGATAATCGGTTACATATAGTGGAATGGATATATTTACCACATACGCCCCCTAAGAATATCAGCTTTCCTCAATACATGTATAGTTCACTGATTTGTAAGGCATGAAATAGAGCATTAAAACATTATGGGATTGGACCTGATATCTATCACCGAGCCCCTTTCGCATGAGCCATGGAATTTTCTTTTTTAATATACTGAGGTATTGCAAATTGCATTGACAAATTACATTGATCATATTTGTCATCATTATCCTTAAGATAAACGCTTAATTCTTGTGGCAGCAGGTGTTTTGGATTTTCATTCTGCATTAAGCTTAACACCTATAATTGACACTCTCACTGTCTATACAGACGGCCACAAGACACGCGGAGTCATGTACTGGACCCAAGAAAATACTTCTCGGGTCTTACTCATTCCCCCGCAACAATCCGCTCAGTGCTCAGATGTAGCCGCTGTTATTCTTGCGCTGCAAACCTTTTCCCACTGTCCATTGAACCTGATTACAGACAGTCTGTACATTCATAATTTAGTTTACCAGCTTCCTGGTGCCTACGTCACCCCATCAATTGATGACAACTTAATATCCTTGTTTCTTAAATTACGCTCGTTATTGTCAACACGTAAACACTCCATTAGCGTGTTTCACATTCATAGCCATCAAAATCTTCCTGAAGTCATTTCTACAGGAGATAATATTGCAGACGCTGCACAATTTACCACTCTCATAGACAGTCATGTATTCTTCCACCAAAATGCCAAAACCCTGGTGAAAATGTTTAATATTCCTTTAAATCAAGCTACACCTATAGTTCATTCTTGCCCACAAATGCTCACAGCTGCATTCGTCTGCTAAGTACGGGGTAAACCCCAGGGGACTTACAGTAAATCAAGTGTGGCACATCGATGTCACACAATATCCCCCTTTCGGGAAATGGAAATATCTGCACGTTACTATTGACACCTATTCTGGTTATCTTTGGGTAAAATCACAAATAGGAGAAACAACGAATCGAGTAATTAATCATGTTACAATGCATTGCTGTTATGGGAAAGCCAAAAACTTTAAAAAAAAAGACAATGGCTCTGCATATTCTTCCAATGCTTTTTTTGAGTTTTACTTACAATGGGATATCCTGCTGATTCACAGTTTGCCTTATGATTCTACAGGACAAGCCATTGTGGAACGTGTCAACCATACATTAAAATCTATTAAACCAGAAACCAGTGAAATATGCTGTTCCTAATTTGAGACAGGTTCAAATGGTCTTTGTTCACTATTAACCATTTTAACTATTTTTTAGAGTACTGTCTCCTAATCCTGTCTGGCATTCACCTGCTCCCTTTATAACCTGGAGAAGGGGTTATGCTGCTGTCTCAACTCCTACAGGTTCGGTTTGGGTGCCAAGCATACACGTGCGACTGACATGCGCAGCTGTGGACACGGCACCTGTTCCAGTCTCGGAAACTACAGAAGAAGAAGGGAATGTCCTGGCATCAGCATTTGCAGAATTCTATTCCTGAATTCGATTCCATCTTCTAGAGACCACAAGTTCCCCTACCACAGCAAGACAACTGGAAAAGAAAGCATTATTCTAAGACTGATCCTGTGACTTGGGCACACATTAAAAGCTTCCATTCTTGGAAAAGAAAGCGTTATTCTAAGACTGATCTGTGATTTGGGGACACCTTAAAAGCTTGAGTAACCAAGCCATTCTCACCTTGAAAAAGACTGATAATTTTCACATTAGGTGTGCAACTGTTGTGCTTTTTCTTTTTTTAATTTAACAAACCTGTCCTATGGTTTAATACCTTTCTGCCAAAATATACACCCACACCATGCAAGCTATTTATAGTAGCACTGCAGATCTTCAGAATCTAATAGGCCCATTATGATATTTTGTTAGCTGTTGTATTTTCTTTATTATTGTCTCATGCATTGTTCTCAGAAAAGAACTCTTTGTTTATCCCATAATTTTATGTTCTGTAACACCTGTCGCAAGTAATAGGCCTGTCCCACATGTGGCAGTGATTTACATTTTTGATTATTTGCTGACACATCACAAGTTCTTTTTACGATTTACATTTAATTTGAGAACTTGGCCCTTGCACCACACTCAAAGAAGACAAAATCTGTCTTGTGTGTATCCATTGTTTGTATCACCTTCACATGAGTTAAATGTACCTATTATGCATATATTTGGGCTTTTTAGTGTTTGCCCTGGGCATTTCTTCTCCATCTTAATGCATTTAATTCTAGGTTACTATGCTTGGCACTTCTGGGTATAGGGAAAGTAATCTTGAGGTTCTCTTACTTTAGGGACATTTAGGGATTTTTTACTATCCCTCACATATCTACTAGAGAATGCTCATTAGTGCCAGACCCCTCCGTCTGGCTTAGGAAGATATAGGGACTCACAATTTTGATTATAACATATGCACCTTATTAGTTATTATTGCATATGTGATAGATATGCATGTGACGTGTTTGGGGCCCCAGACTGTGTGTGCAAATGTGTTTGATTAGGTGTGTGAATTGTGGATGTGTCGTTATATTTGAAATGTGCATATAAAAATAAAACATTACTACCAACACATTAGATTTGAAGCTTCCAGAGGCACTATATGGAAATGATTACATTAGCGCCAAAGGGTATAAGAAAGATTTCCCAAATAATTTTATGACTGAAACTGAAGTATTATGTACCAGGTTTACATCATGGGGAAACATAGCCATAAAATTACCCTGGGATGCCATGACAATTTATACCCCCTTAGTAGCAAATCACAATAATCTGTCATGTGCTAGGGTAAGAATTGTACTAGAAATTGCATTAACAGTGCAATTAGCTTTATGGAACTGTTCGCATTTTGTAAATATTTCCTATATTAATGCTCACCTTGTCCTGCCTGCAGGATATCCCTGCTAATTTAACACACAATACACAAGGCTGCCTGAGATGATTAGGGGCAGCCTTGGTACACACACAGCAATTGATTAATCCCAGAATTGTTAGAACAAGCCGCTCTGTCTCTATACCCTCTGATAGTTATGCTTTAACTGATCAATGTTAACTTGCTCTCAAAAGCTGAACTTATCTCTTTGACAGTCTCTTTATTTGGTGTACCTGGGTTAGCATTATAGAATTAATAAACCTTTATCACGCTTAGCTTGTGCATTAGAAAAAAAAAACATTGATCATACCTCACACAGCACTTAGCTTGTTAAATCAAGAACTCTATAACTCACCAGAGTGCTGGAATGCTTTATGGGCATGGCTCCCATCTGGCCAGTGGATATGGGTTATTCTGCAATATCTCCTCGTTGGATTAGGTCTCTTGATTACCCTCTGTTGTTTTCTGCAATGCCTGCCTTCCTTGTTTAACTTGCTCATAAGTCCATTTTATGGTCACTATCCAAATTATCCCGAGCAGATTTGCCCTACCTCCATAAAGCCCTTAAAATAGTAAAATAAGGGGAAATGTAGGGATGGAGATCTGATAAGTTCTGATCCAGGGCATCAGAACACAGGCAAGGTCAGCACACAGGCAGTTCTGAACCAGGCCAGGTTGGCAAACTGATCTAGGCCCTGAGTAAGGCTTTGAGGCCCTGTGTAGAAGTATGAATTCTTTCTTTCCCTCTTGTAAAAGCAAGGACAAAGGTTTGCACCTTGAGACAGAATGCTTCGAGGCAGATGCTTTCCTACTGGAATGGATGAATCTCTTCCTATATGCATTCCCTCTCATTCTTAAGACTTTTGTCAAGTTGAAGAACAATCATGCCACCATGATTCTGATTGCTCCTTGGTGGCCGAGACAACCTTGGTACTCCCTTCTACTTCAACTCAGCAGCAGGGAGCCATATCTTCTACCAGTTTTTCCGTCTCTGCTTACAGAGTCAGGGATCTCTGTTTCATCCCAACCTGCAATCTCTACACCCGACAGCTTGGTACCTCTCAACATAACTCCTCTTCAGTTTTCTCAACCTGTAAGAGACATTTTAGAGGCTTCTAGGAAGCCTGCCACTAGACAATGCTACCACCAAAAATGGACTAGATTTTCTACGTGGTGCTTTTCTCACGATAAGGAGCCTCAAGATTCCTCCTTATCTTCTGTTCAGGATTATCTTTTGCACTAATCCACTTCTGGCTTCAAGTCTACATCGATCCGAGTCCATCTCAGTGCAATTGCTGCTTTCCATCAGCCTATTGAAGGGAAACCCCTCTCTGCTCATCTGGTGGTTTCCAGATTCATGAAAGGATTCTTCAATATCAAACCGTCTCTCAAACCGCCTCCAGTGGTTTGGGATCTCAATGTTGTTCTTGCTCAATTGATGAAGCCTCCATTTGAACCAATGTCTACGGCTTATCTGAAGTATCTCACTTGGAAAGTGGTGTTTCTCATTGCCCTCACATCTACTCGAGACAGTGAGCTGCAAGCTTTAGTTGCTGATGCATCTTTCACAGTGTTCCATCATGACAAGGTGGTCCTTCGTACTCATCCTAGGTTCAAACAATTTTTATTGATGCAAACAACAACAAAGACAACGCCAGGGCACCTCAAGGGTGCACAGTACAAATAAGGATGCATCATATACAATAAAATAACAAGCATGTACAGAAGAAAAGTAACAGCAACCAAACTCCCCCCATCCTACTTTACATAGGGTAAGCGAGAGTATGGAGGCAGAAAGGCACTCCGAGGCCCTGGACTCTTATGAGCCCCAAAGATGCCACACCACCCCTTCCCTCCACCCATGCCCAATGATCCCATTCCGTAACTAAGTGCCAGAACCTTCAACGGGGGGTGTTGGTGGGGAACCCCCCCTACTTTACTGAATACAGATTGCACCGGCGTTGTGGGAGGTTTGGGGGGGTTGTAACCCCCTCATTATACTGGAAACTTAACTTTTTCCCTGTTTTTTAGGGAAAAAGTAAAGTTTTCAGTATAATGTGAGGGATTACAACCCCCCAAACCCCCCACAATGCCGGCATGATCTGTATTCAGTAAAGTGGGGGGGTTCCCCACCAACACCCTCTGTCGAAGCCCCTTAAAACACTGTTTTTCTTCGGCGCGGGCTTCCGCCTTGTGCTCAGTTGTCTCGGCGCGCCTTTGTCAGCGCGCGCTTTTGACCTGTCAGCAAACTTTGGTGTAGTCATCTACCAATGGCTTTCCAAATAATCAATAGTATCAAAGGCACTCAAAATTGAAAAAAATTTTAAATTAGCTTAAGATATAAAAAATCTTATTACTAGCTTATGTAAACAAATCAAAAAGATTACAACGTTATTTTTGTAGGACATCAGAAGTAACACTTGTTGGACAAAAATAGCTGGAATGCTATATCACAGTGTCGTATCAGTAGTCCCGTTTGTTTTTTTTTAAAACGGGACTACTGATACGACACTGTGGTATAGGGTTCCAAATACTCAAGCATTCAATGTCTTCTTGAGATAGGATAAAACACCCAATATGAGGCCTTGTTGCAAGCAGCTGAACAGCACTGAAGGCTTTAGCCTAGGTCAAGAAGACACTGAGGCACAGATTCTCAAAACAGCACCAGAATTGGCCATCACCTGAAAAAATGCCGCCAGTCACACATCACTCAAACTACAGCACTGTTTTGAGAATGGCAGGTTGTGTTGAAGATAGGCACTGGAAATGTAAGCTAGGGTTTTACAAGCCTACATTTCTGGTGCCTGTTTTCAACACAGAATCATGCTTAGTGGCGACAAACATCAACCCTGTCCATAACCACTCCTATTTTGATGTTCGGTGCTGGTGTCCAGGGCAGGATTAATTTGAGGGCCCCTAGGCACACAAGTGCACTGGGCCCCCTAGCCCTGCCCCACCCCCATTTATTTACCTGTTTTCTTATTTATTTCTTTATTTCCACTTGTATTTCTTTTTTTCTTTTATTATAAAATTCAAAACAAAGATTACCATACCAGTGCCAGTGTAGTTTTAGTTCTATGCAAACCCCAAACATCTCTGAACAAATCCCCTCCTTCCTTCCCTTCCCACCTACTTGCCCAGGACTTTAACTCTGAACCCTTTCCATATGTATATAAAAGTGTTCAAATGCACTCTAAAGCAGTAATACTATCTGAAACATAAGTCTATATTAATAACCAAGTTTGCAACTCCTCTCAACTGCCTCACTCTATGTCATCCAACTTTAACCCATATATATAAACAACCAAATCTGTATCTACTCTGGTGTGTTCCACATGTTAATTTGTAACAAAACAACAAGGCAAGCGGTCCACCAAAGAATCCAATGTGGAACAAAAGAAGATCGGCAGACAATAAGGAAATTCAAATCAGGTTTATTCAAGGAACCATGCCCAATGCATTTTGCCAAACAAGGCTAGTCAATGCTAACAGAAAACCACATCTTTCATACATACAGGACACAGAATCACCCTCACCCAGTATGGAATAAGTAATCACAAACTAACACCCCCCTCCCTTTTTACAAAAGCATGGAAGATGTTTTTAGCACTGGCAGGCAAGCTGAATGTTCTGCGCTATTCTGATGATCATAGGAATTCTGTGCCCATCGGAGCAGTGCAGAGCATTCAGCATGCTGGCTTGTTACAAACCGAAGGAACGGTACAGTTTAGGGGATGAAGAAACAGTGGTGCATATTCCCCAATATTGAACAAAATATAAAGATAGCAGATGTAAATTTGAAAAAAGAGAAATAACAAATCACTTTATAAATTAACAAATAAAAATAAAACAAAAAATGGAGAATAAGATAATAACATTTTATTGGACTAATACATTTTTAGATTAGCTTTCAGAGGTCAAACCTTCTTTCCTTAGGTCAGTATTTTGCCTGACCTGAGGAAGGAGAATTTGGTCTCTGAAAGTTAGTCAAACATGTATTAAAATTAGTCCAATATAAGGATCACCATTTCTATTTCTAAATGCTTATCAACATAGCTCCAATACTACTTTATCCTGAAGCAAAAAAAAAAAAAATTAAAAAATAGAATTTTTTTTCTACCTTTCTCATGTGGCTTCTGCTTTCCTCATCTTCTTTTCATTCTCTTCCTTCCATCCAGTGTCTGCCCCTTCCAGAAAATATCTACCTCCCTCTGCCATCTCTCCTCCTGCTTCCCCCCCCCCTTTGGTCTGGCATCCATCATATTCCCTCTGTTCCCCTCATGGTCTGGCATCTCTCTCCTTCCATCTCCCCTTCTCTCCCCACTGTGGTTTTTAGCATCTCTCTTCTCATTTCCTCCACTCAAATCTGATATCTCTGTCTCCTTCCCCGTTTTCTGGCAACTCTCCTCTCTTCCATTTTCTTCTCTGGTCTTCCTTCTCTATTTTCTGCCTCCATCCATGAGGAGGTGAGGGGCTAGAGGCTATCTTCCTCTAATTCATCTCCTTGCCACCCCTGTCCCTTGGTCTTTCCCATGATTTCCACAATTTCCAGCATATCCCCTTCCTCCATTCTTGTAGCCCAGAATCTCCTCTCCATCTCTGATGGCCTGACATATCCCTGTCCTTTTTCCTTCACTATCTTCCTATCTCTCCTCCCTCCTCCCATAATCAACCATAATCAATCATCTCACCACCTCTCTCTTCCCTCCCCATCAGGGTCCAAGATTGCTTCCGCTCTCTTTCCTGCTGTTCTCTCCCCGTCACCCTAGGATCCAGCTCCCCTTCTGCCCTTGTCCAACATTTCCCCTTCTTTCCCTCCTTCTCATCCCCTGATCCAACATACTGCATTTCTTGTTCTTCCTGACTGCCCTTCCATCTAGAATCTTCCCCTCCCCAGGCCTGCCGACTTCAACTCATTTACTGCTCTGTGCTCTCTCTCCCACCGCTGGCCCACTGCCGAAGCCTGTAAACAAATTTAACACACGCCACGGGGCTCATACAGTGCGCGTGCCACTGATGGCTTCCCCCCCCTCAATCAGCAACATTGGGGCCCCCCACTGAAAGAAACAGGGCCTGCCACTGCTCTCTCTCTCTTGCCGCTGCTGAAGCCTGTACTGTAAACAAATTTAACAAACGCCACAGGGCTCAAACAGTGCGCGTGCCGCTGATGGCTTCCCTCCTCCTTCCTCCCCCTTATGACATAACTTCCCATTTCATTTATGGAGGAGGAGGAGGGAATCTGGCAGCATCATGCGCACTGTTAGAGCCCCGCGGCGTGTGTTAAATTTGTTTACAGTACAGGGCTTCGGCAGTGGCAGGAAAGAGAAAGAGCAGTTGCAGGCCCTGTTTCTTTCAGTGGGGGGGCCTGGTGTTGCCGATCAAGGTGGGGCCCAATCGAAGGGGGTTCCAGTGTTGCCGATCAAGGGGGAACCCGGTGTTGCCGATTGATGGGGGGTGTCGCTGTTTAAAAAAATTTTTTTTCAGTGTTCTCCTTCAGCGGGCCCCCCTGACCATTTCGGGCCTTAGGCACGTACCTATGGGCCTATTCATTAATCTGGCCCTGCTGGTGTCTGCATAGATGCGATTCAGGCACCTTTTTCTGTAGGCACCATGTGGTGCCTACTTTTTTTTTCTTAATTAGTTTTTAATTGGGTTGTAATGGCACAGTCAATTACACTTAGGTGCTGTTCAGGTGCCTACTGGTGCCGTTTTGAGAATCCGGGCCTGAATGCTCGAGTGTTTAGAGCACTGATGATAGAGTTCCTATGAGTGTTGGGAGCAGCACAGAGCATTCAGTGCACTGGCCTGTGCTTAAAAACTGCTATCTCAGTTTTGTAAAGGTTCATTTAATAAAATACTGCTAGATCTTTCTTGCATAAAATGTAATTTTATCATTATTTGATGACAGGAGAATGTTTTTCTATTCTTTTGTGATTGTAACACTGTATTAGTGACCCCACTTGTTATAAACATATTGGAGACTATAGTGTTATTTCTGTACTGATTTATTGTTTTTTTGTTTTAAGTAAAATTTTCTTAGCTTTTTTGAATGAAAAAGAGAATATATACAATTGCCTCCATTGGGGCAATAACAGCACTGACTCAAGAGCACCACAAAGGAAAGATCATATACAAATCAACTAAGCAATCTGTCAGTGCATAGTGTATACATATTCACCTAGGTCCCTTCCCCCCCTCCCCCCATCAAATTATATAAAGTTTGACAGTGTAAGTCAGCAATTTATAAAACATAAATTAGGAAATACAAAGAAAAATAAAGCAACCCTATCAATCGTCAACTGAGTTATGCATAACCATATGCAAACACACCCACAATGCATGGGAGGAGTCAAAACATCCATGATATTTATTAGTCAATCGCTCCAATGCTATTCAATAGGTCAACTTCAAATGCCAGTCCAGCAGTGTGGGACAACTTGATTGCTTCCATTTTAATGCACTTAGCAGCTGCAAAACATAATCTTTTAAATTGGATTTGCTACCGGTGTCCTCTTTTTTTTAAATGGAGGCCTAGCAAACACACCCATGGGTCCAATAAAATCAAAGAGCCTAGGCCCTTCTCCATAACTCAAGATACAGAGGACCAAAAATGTTGTATTTGCTCACAAGTCCACCATATATGTCTACTAGACATCACCAGCAAACATCAGTAGCAGACTGTGGAACACAGCCTGAAGACAATCAAGGGTGTAATACCAATGGGTAAGAATTTTGCAAGCATTTTCCTTAATTAACACACATCTAGAAGATTTAGAAACTTCAAGAAACACTCTTTTCCATTCAGACCTAGAAAGTTCAACACCCATATCATTTTCCCAAGAGGTCATAAATTTATATTTTGTAAATGTATCATTATTAAAGAACCTGTATAAAAGAGAAATGGGGCCCTTCAATTTACCCAATGTCGTACATAAATTTTCCAATTTCTCAGGATCATCCGTAGCCACTCTTGGCCAGAGATGAAGTGCTTAACTTGCATGTATGGGAACTCATCTCTTGGAAGCAGCTGATTAAACTCTTGTAGCTCCTCAAAAGGAATCATCTCTCCAACATCCAGAAGTTATTGTTCTTTTGTAATAAAATAGATTGATATAAAATGTCTTTTTATCAATGTATCATTGCTGAGTGTGAAAGCATAAAAAGTTATAGCTATAATACCAAGAATTTGCTCCATTAAGCAAAAATAGCAAATTTAAAGAAAAACAGACCTTTTTGTAATCTTTGGCTTTAAAAAATTATTTTCTGATCAAGCATAATCAAATTTGTGGAAAAAAATTAAATTTGCAGTTTTTCAACTTTAGTTTTTTTTCCGGACAACCCTAATATATTGGGTTCTAGGAGCAGCTCCAGTTTATGGTTCCTTTGCGATAATGGCTGTGTAAGATGGGAAAGCTAGCTGTGAATAACATCTCATATCACAGTAACCTCAGTGGAAGAAGTTGTTTCTGAATGAGCTGGATGCCTTAAGAAAAAGAAAATTGCCAGTGCCATACGAGGGTCAGTTTCAGTTGTGACAGTCTCTTACTGGGTGTACCAAAATATCTTTTGCTCAAATCCCTCAATAGGAACTATCACAAGTACCCAGTAAAGAACATGCCATGATTCAAATGTACCACTATATATCATCTCTTCTAGATTCAATATAGGTTCCTTATTGTAGATGTGAGTCTACTGGTGGATGCAAAGCCTTCAAGAACATACTGTTGCAAAAGAACAGAGTAAAAATGTTTCCCCCAAAAGACATCAATTTATTGTTCCTTTTTGACTCTAAGGTACAAAATATAGCTTTCTTTATATACACAAAATGTTTTTATTTAAAATTCAAAGTTTATACAACATATAGCAATTTGATAGTAAACCTGGCTTGAACAACCACATGAATCTAGTGCGTTTTTCCTTTCTCTAGGATTATCGCAGCACTGACGGCAGACAGACTGGGAAGGGAAAGATACGGTACATTCCTTGGTTTGGAGCTGACTAAGCAAAAGAAAGTGAAAGAGGAGAAAAGAAGTTATGTTAAGGTTTTCTTATGCTCATACCATTCCAATTGTGGAAAATGCAGTAGAGAATCAACTATGGCTACAAACACATTGAGAAAAACAAGATGCACATTGAACTTCTGATCAAATCAGAAGGATATACATAAGATTAACCATGGCTTGTGTTGTACTAGGTTAGATTGAAGAGTCAGCTTCCCTAGATAGATTCAGCTCATTCCGTGCAAGTCAGGTTGCAGAGCAGAATACTATTGGAGATCAACTGAGAAGCCAAGACTTAAAAGTAGACATGTTTATAGATAACCACTTGGGCAATTGCTGCAAAGCTTTATACTCTGTGGCACCCTGGAATGCATCAGTGGCAAGGTTGCCCTTACTAAATTCCAATAGTGAATATGGCGGTGTGATGGAAAACATGCCAGTAAATGCTAGCAATTTCTTCTTCTGATTAGGGATAACTATGAAGACCAATGAGACTGAACTAAAAAGGCAACCTAAAGCTTTAAGGATAGGCCAAGGGTGCATTTTATCTGTAAAGAAGCACCTCAGAAAAAGCCAGCTTGGTTGAAATGTTATCTGTGGATGGTATAGGGCTATAGACTTGAAAAGAAATCACAAGTTTCTCTGTAATTCTGGCTATGCCTCGGAGCCATGTACTTGCCTGCCCTCTAACCTTTTGTTAGAATTCTAATAGGTTACAACCAGGACATCTAGTTCCCTGGCATGTACTGCAGGGAGCAAATGAAATGTTATTTTGCTATATTGTTTTATTTTAGCATCCAACAACCACATGTATTGTTTTGCCTGTTCTTCATACTGAAGGCTTTTCCTTATATTGTTTTCTTTTGATGCTGGCACTTGAATGTTGACTTTGTTTAACTAGTCATTTCAGTATCTTTAAGCTGAGGTTAGAAAGTGTTGTAACTGACCTGACTTCCATTTGCAAATAAGTGTTGAAAATCTGAGCACAAACCAAAAACAATGCACATTCTAGTTTTGCATCAAGGTTACTCAAACTCTGTCCTTAGATGCACTGACCATATCTAGTTTTAATAAGAAATATATGCAGATTACGTAAACAGTTTCTTATACCAGTTTAGAAGTCCTTACAGCTTTCCAATGACAATTATGGGAAAGCTCCAGTGAATGCCATAGGATAGTAAATTTATTTCATAACTGGAACTGAATGAATAAAGACACCAGACCTTTTGATTCAGTTATGGTCTGAACACCTAAGAAGTTTATAGCTTTCACATATTGAATATTGCAGTTATAACATAGCTATATTTTACATGGTGTTTGAATTCCAAACAAATTCTCTTGTAGGTTTTAAAATACATGTATACGTATATACAGGCATATTGCATCCAGTACAATAGCTTAACATGTCTTGCATGTCACTTTGTTTTAAGTACATTTTAGGAATAAGGAAAAACAAAATTAATTTCTTAAAAACATGCATCAATAATCTGAAAAAAATCTAGGAAAAAGATGCTGCACCATAATCCTGGGTTTAATCAATCTCTACAAAACATCTGTTGGCTTATGAGTCAGTAAGTATATACCGTACACTGAGTTTGGCAACAGCCACTAAACCAGGTTCAGTGTTTTTTTCATTTCCAGAGAACTTTGCCATGCAGTTTCTGCTCTTTCCATCAGGTGACCTCGATCAAAGACTCCATTGAAAGCCTATAGCCCCCAGTTTTCAAATTTTGAATTAAGTCCGAATCAGGGGATTTCCATGATGTCCACTAAAATAAATTCCTGTCTTAGCTTTTAGAGTAGACCCTATCAAATTTTTAAAAAGAAGTACCTATAAATTAAAAATGCTCCCATATGACATGCTTGGTACCTTGAAATCTGTTTTTCTAAAAGCTGATTTTACAAAGAGGCAATGGTATGGTGCATGAGGAGGAGGAAGAGGCCATGGAGGACAGTAAGGGTAGTGTGTGATTTGTTCCAGTGCTGGAAAGAGACAAGGTGGCTGAGAAACACACCCAAGGCAAACTACAGTAGATTTATGAATCCCTGATTTTAGACAGCTCAGCTGTTAAAAAAACCCCTGAAATATTATAGAAGTAGCCTAATCTTCTGTTCTTGGCAGCATGATGTTAGATGAAGGACCTGCACTGTATTAGCTCTGCATGTTACTAAGATCAGGAAGCAATGTTAGAAGGGTATAGATAGAGGATTACTATACAGGTCCTGGACCTGATGGGCTGCCACGGTGAGCGGACTGCTGAGCATGATGGACCTCTGGTTTGACCCAGCAGAGGCATTACTTATGTTCTTATGTAATCCAAATTACTTAAAAGCAGACACCTAGCAGTCGTATTGTAAGGCAAGATTTAATTGTTGTTCCCTTTTTATGGGATATGGCTTCCTTTGGTATAGTGATTTGTAGGCCAGGAGCATATTCATTGTTCAACACAGGATGAAGAGCTGACAAGGCCCTGGCCTTCATTTATACCAGTTTACTCCAGCGGTTGTTATTTCCCAAAGCCTCAAACTGAACTGCAGATGAACAAGAAAGCATGATAAAAAATGCAAAATAAATGTTTTCTGAGTAAAACGCAAACAGAACAATTTATCAGCTGCACTACATGAATTCATAGTAGGCCTACTAACCACTAGCTTTGATATGTGACAATATGTATTAGTGCAGTTTGACAAATAGGCCCCACAGTTTGCTCGGAAGCTGTCAACCATCTCCAAACTTTGAAGAGCGCTTTCTGTTTTCATAATTTTCTATCATCTTGGCATTTCTATTGACAAAACTAAGACAGCTCTCAATGCAGGTAAATTTAAAACCAAGACTGAATCTGGCCTTCTCCAAGGACCTGGAGTTGATGGCCAGATCAGTTAGACTTACAAGATAGCTACTGGTTGTCATTAAGAGATTCCTTCTTTAGCATACTGCTGAAGTTGTAGGGGGGCCGCTTGTCTATTTAAGATTCTGACCCTGGAAAAAAAAATGTAGCCTCTTCTTCCAAAAGATTCTTCCTGAAATATTTGAAATCAGGAAACAAAAAAATTTCTGAAAATCTTTTGATATATTAAATTCATCAAACTCTTCTTGTGGGTAGTTCTGGCAAGCTGTCTTGCAGTCTTTATAGGTCATACAAAGAAATCGCACAAGAGGCAATAAACCCTGGCCATTAATCCCAAAGAAGGACTGACCACCTGCAAGGGAAGCATTATGGGGTGGAGCAGATCTGAGGAACATCTCATTTAGTATTGGCCATACACCACAGGGGAAGAAAGAGGGGTCAGTTTTAAATGGTAAAAGTGGCAACCAGTTGCCTAAGATTTTTACCTGAAAATGTACAGCCCACCTTACTTTGTGACATTTCCCTAGGATTAAACCTCCCTCCCCCAATTGCTTTTATGAATAAAAGATGAAATAAAGATTCTCATGCTAAGGATGCAGCATTTAAAAAAATCTACAAATAAAACCTCCTTCACCAGGCCGTGAAGAAATTGTGCTCAATCATCAGAGATTTATAACAACTTCTCCTTCTTGTGCTTCCTCATCCACTAATAAAAGGCCACTGACATCCCCTGCATGTGCATTTGATTGCCAATCCTCCTCCTCTCTAAGGCACCCAGGGTTCAGGATATAGCGATAGTCACTAGAAACCGTGGTGGTAGCAGGGGCAGGAGCAGGAGCAGCAGCAGCTGATTCAGAAGCATCAGTCTCACTCTCGTTTTCCTTTTCTTCATGATCAAAAGGGTCATACAGGGCACAGCTACTCCCCAAAGCTCCCATGCTCTCCCCAATATTGACATACAAAATATCCTGACTGGCCGAGAGGATGGACAGCCTTCCTAAAATTGTTTCCAGTTGTCTTTTCAGTGTGCTGAAGTTGGGCCGCATCTTGGGATCGGAATTCCAGCACCTGCCCATCATCTCATAGCTGCAATAATGAAAAGGATGGGGGGGGGGGAGAGAAACAACACACACATTAATGGAGTTTCAGTTTAGATCTTCCTGAATTTAGGGGCCCTTTTATGCACAAACTGCCACTGTTTCCTGCACTAAAAAGGCAGCCCTCTCTGTAAAAATGGCACATGAGCTGCCCAGTGCAGGAGTGAGTAGGAGATGGGTATGACATACTGTAGTGTACAAGTCAGTACTGTGAACTAGCTATCACAACTGCCGATAGCACAGATGAATGTACTGCCAACTCAATAGGAGCCGGTAAGTGCACTTGCGCTACTGGCAATTTGTTAACATGTGGGACCTGTCACTACGCCACACGCACAAGTCCCTTCTGATCACCTTCTCCAAGTAAAGAGCACCTTTCAATTCCCCTCTTTCCAAACTGGTGTTCCTTCAGAGAGCAAGTCCTGTGCCCCTAGTGCACCATCCTTCCTTCTACCTAGGACTCTTTGGTGGTCAGGAAGAATCTGTGTCCCTTTGCTGCTACCTGGGACTGCACTGGGATCCAAAATGGCCACCATGACCCATAGCGGTCATCTTCTGGTATTGTACTTCTGCCTATCTCATTTACTGCATATTAATTTTTGCTGTACACATGTAGTAAATGCAAAAAATAACAGTACTTTAGTAAAAGGGCCACTTAATTTGGCCAATTCTCTCTGTGCTTAAGTGTCTAGGACATCAAATTGGAATGACGGATACGATTAAACTAACACTGAAAAAGCAAGATCATGAGAGGGAAAGGGGTTGTCCTGGCATAAAGCAATCTAAGCAACAGGGAAGGTAAAATATAATCTCATTTTAGTTCAGATACTGAAGAAAGCCATACCCTTCTTTTTAAATCAGCAGAACAGGAAAATGCCAGAGCTGTACAGGAAAAGGTGTGTGGGCAGATGCTTTATAATCAGCTTATATGTGCGACTGGCCCTGATATAGGTGCCAGAAGTGAGAATTTGCGACCCTCAACATCCAAACCAAGGAGCAATTCTCCCCTAACTGTACATTACCGTTGGATTCCTCATTACCAGATGGACCTAGGAACACAGCAACACTAGATTTTGTGCTATCAAGGGACAAGATTCAGCAAGAAAAGAGGTACTAACAGATCATCCAGGCAGTCTGGTGGCTGCTTCAGTCTGTTTCCACCAATGAGGTAGTGGTAGATTTCAGAGTTCTCGACTCCTGCATATGGAACCTGTCCCCGGGTTACAATCTCCCACATAGTGACGCCAAACGCCCACTAGAAGAGAAAAGCAGAATGACAAACAGTGGTTCTTAGACAGCAAATAAAAGGCAGCCAGTTTCCTGCATCTGTTCTATAGCCTGTTCTTATCACCATCCCTGAATGCACATAACCAACCACCACTACTTGGCTTGAAATTAATTATATGTGCCATAATAGCCTTATTTTTTTCAGTCCTGTTTTGTTCAATCTCAGAATTATCAGCCCAGCTCAAAAGCATATTTTCCTTGTTTGTTAATGTACAAGTTGATATCCAGCAATATATTAAAAACTACACCAGGCATTAGCAAGAAAAGATGTGAATCCTCCCTCCCTTCCCTGCAATATACAAAGGCAGTGGAAGAATCACATGGGTCTATTTATACATTGATGCATATACGGTACTTCTTATCTCCGTCTTCATCTAATTCATCTTAGTCCTAATTCTATCTAGTGTTTGTTGGTGAAAAAATATATTGCTATAAGCACAAAATCTTCTGAACTATAAAGTGAACTGGCTCTGGCTTTAATCCCTTCAGCACTAGGAAAAGATCCAAAGAAGAGCCAGGCAGGAGAAAGCACTCATTTATTACATTACTGAACAGGCAAGAGCTTTCAACAGTCAATATGCTTTCCAAGAATGCTAACCCATTTCTTCAAAGTCAACTACAGCTGCTCTAGATTAGAGAATGACACGGTGACAAAATTCGTCCCCGTGGATAACCGCAGGAAATAATCCCATGTCATTTTCTAGTGTCTATTTCAACCTCGGTCCTTCTACATCAGCATTCTTCAAAGCAAAGCTTGCGGGTCAGTGGTTGTGGCCAAACATACTTTGTTTCCTCCCTCTCTCCTTAAAGAATGACATGAAGATGGTTTCCCGCGGGGACGGGAACGGTGATGAATTTTGTCACCATGTCATTCTCTACTCTAGATCTTTTAGTAGTAGGCTAGTGCTTTAATTGTTGGTTTTTGCCCCTTCTCCTTATTTTCAGGGCAAGGGTTCTCAACCCAGTCCTTGGGACACACCAAGACAGTCTAGATTTCACGATATCCCTAATGAATATACACTCAAAAAAGCTGTATAGAAAATATTTTCATTTAACAAATCTTTGTGCATAGTCATTACACCATACGCTATAAATAATTCTAATATCCACTTAACTCTATTTATTTAACATTATTTATAATTACTTTTCTATACAATTAGAGTTAACTGACAAGTTAACTGAAACATTCATTTTGTCACCAGTGGATTTTGGAAAGAAGATAGCCAACATTCAATTACAACATTTCACAGCAGACAAGAAAATTGAATTCAAGGAGATACACAGATGATGATTGTGATTTGAAATGCTGTGAGAATTGAACATTTCACAGGACATTTATTTTATTCATCATAATTAGCAAGGGGACTCTAATTCTATAGAAAAGTATTTATAAATAATGTTAAATAAATAGAGTTAAGTGCATATTAGAATTATTTAAGAACATAAGAATAGCCTTACTGGGTCAGACCAATGGTCCATCAAGCCCAGTAGCCCGTTCCCACGGAGGCCAATCCAGGTCACTAGTACCTGGCCAAAACCCAAGGAGTAGCAATATTCCATGCTACTGATCCAGGGCAAGCAGCGGTATGGTGTAATGATTATGCACAAAGATTTGTTAAATAAATGAAAATATTTTCTATACAGCTTTTTAAAGTATGATATAGTAATAAATATAGAAGCTGATCTCAATTGATTTTCCCAATTGTTTGTTGTAATGAATATGCACGAGATAGATCTGCATTCTGTGAAGGCAACATACGCAAATTCATCTCATGAATTTTCCTTGTGGATATTCTGAAAACCTGACTGGCTGAGTCAAGAAAACTGAGTTGAAAACCCCTGAAATAGCCATACCTCTAACAGTGGCCAAGTCGGTCTCCTGGAAGCTATCCACCAGAGGCAAATGGGTCACAGGCTTGGCTTGACCTCTAACTTATGACTTGTCTCACTTTTACCCACATGTTTGTGGCAAAGCCTTTGCTACCCAAAATTTATTTTTTGCCCAAGTGTGTACATTAATAAACAGCAGGGTTTGTAAAGTTCTAGAGCAAGCCTTGTATGGGGAAAAAAAAATCAGGGTGGTTTCAACAAGGCAGCAGAGTTTAAATAGGTATAAGACAAAAGAAATACTAAATGGTCTCCTAAACAGAGAAAATCAAAATGCTCATTTTAATACAAGACTAAATACTGCACCACCTCCTCAAAGGAAATCTTTACATACTGGACTTTGTTGTGGAAGAAAACAAAATTTAATGGCTGACCTTGGGGCTGTGGCATAGCCCTGCACTATAGGAAATGATGGCTCCAGCCTCCTATCTAACAGGGCTGGTAGGAGCCATTTGGGCAGGCTACAGAGGTGAAAAGTTTGGGAAACAGCTGCTGCTCCTGCAGTAAATTGTTAGTGTAGCTGTATGCTATCCAAGGACAAGCAAGCATTATATTCTCACATGTGGGTGACATCATCCATGAACCCGATACAGACACAGCCAAGTGCCCTGCCTGTTAAATCGTTAGGCAGTGCCCATATCACACAAATGCCAGTTCCTTCCCACCTGTTGTTGGCTTGCAGGACCATCAGTTTTAAGTTTTCCGTGGAGCAGAGGAGCTGTGTCTTTGGTATCTCCTCAGTGTGTCAAACTTTGAAGTCTTCTTTCTTGTGCCTTCCTGATGATATTTTATCACTCTTTTCTTCATAATTCTTCATTTTTATCGTGGGCATTCAAAGACTCGGGCCCCTCCCCGGGATGCACTAGGGAAGGTCTACCATTTTGAAGAGGCGAGTCTGCTGGATGGAGGAAAAGGAGAAAAAGTCTCCCCTGACCTGAATTGAGTGAGGGGGAGAGATAGCTCTGACAAGCAATTAATTAATTGCTGGCTATACATATTTCTTACTCTGGACTCTTTTGGAGAAGCTAAGCACTACACCTTTATTCATGTCCAGCTTGTGAATTTGTTTGGCTCGGATGATTTTTGGCCTCAGGTGAGGGGCAGAAACAGCCTAACTAGCTTATTGTTTTCTTGTTATTTATTAATTTTCACTTTTAGCACACTGGTTTGTGCACTATTTCACATTAAATTATACTTGGGCAAGTCCGAGGATGTTTCACACGTAATACCCTTCTGGGTGTATGATTGTGACAGCTGTGCATTAGAGGCTGTGTTCCCCATTGCGGGCTGTGGGACTCAGGACTCCTCATTCACTCTCAATAATTTATTAGATGTGCTTGTCAGGGCTCTCTCTCCCCCTCACTCGATCTGGGTCAGGGGAGACTTTTTCTCCTTCTACTTTTCAGTACTCCTCTTTTTGGGATTTTTGTTGCTAAACTGGATGGAGGGAGTAGGCATCCCTCTAGCCAGCCATCTGAAAATAATGTAAGGGAGAGAGGGTGGGGGTCATCAGAGGCACAGGGAGGGATTGCATGGTGGCGAGAGAGCTTGGGCAATTCTCCCATTGCCGAAGGGAGTTGGGGGGGGGGGGGTGCTGGTTGGTGTAGATCTCCGTACATAGATGATATGGGACTTGTTTGAGCCTCTGCCTGCCTGCCTTTAGAATGCTAAAGTCTGTGGGCTTGAGAAATGCATTTCTTCCAAGAAAATTTCTATAATGTATTAACAGAACTAATTGTTAATGTTTTACATCTTCAAGTGACAGCTGACAGTTCTTGAATCCAAGAATAAAAGGCTATTATTCAGTGCAGCTGAAAATCACAAATTGGTAGGCTTTTCCCCCCCCAAATGGATTTGTTGCCTTGCACTGAGTCTGCACCACCTGCTCTTCCCTCTAATTACAAATCTTAAAAAGAACATAAGAGATTTTGACTTTTCCTTCTTTCATGCAACCTGAGCTATTAGACACTTTGCCATTTCAGAAGTAGGTGAACCAGCCTCTTGATTTTACAAATAAAAATTACACGTCTGCTTCTAATGCTATTTACTCATCACAGTGGGGTATATGTTTAAAAGTACTTTAGGGCAGCCTCTACGAGGATCCCAGAAAACAAGCAGCAGATGGTAATTATAACACAAAGGAAAAAAAAACAATATAGAAAAAGTATACAAGTGTAAAAATCCATTACTGCTATACAGTATATTCATTACCCTAGAATCTCAGGCTCAACAAAGCTATATCATAGACATTTATTAGGAAACATGAGAAAAGATTTCCTAAGAAAAGTGGCTAGATATAAATTTGTCCATGGAAACTGAAGATATTTCTATAGGTACTAAAGCTCCCATTATACACCTTTTGAAGGAAGACAAAAACCCCCACCCTATTCAGGGATTGGAGGAGAGGAGGGGTAATATTTCAAGATATTTTAAGAGATTCAGTCAAACACTACTTGAACAATTATTTGGGGCCAAGAGGAGTGTTTGAAGAAGCGCGGACTCTCAAAGTAACACATACCTAATTCTATTCTCTGGTAACTCCAACTTCTAATGGAGTAAAAAATCTCCCCCCCCCCAAAAAAAAAAAAAAAAAAAAAAGGAAAGCAACAGACCCCCAGCAGTAAACCAGTCAAGAAGAATAAGGCCAGCACTGGATCTTGGATCATTAAAGGGGCAGAACAAGCCAGCTGTGCTGCTTATTTGCCAGCTCCCACAAACTCTGTACCTCAGAAAGCAGTGAGGAATCATAAAATAGTGGTACTAGCTCTCACTCACTACTGAGTTTCCCATTTAGGTTACTCCAGAGACACAGGCTCTTTTATTTATTACTGTTTACACTTGAATATAAGCAGAGATTTTTGGGCCAAAAAATGGCCCAAAAATGGGGGGGTCTCCCCTTATATTTGGGCCTTCGCCTACCCTCCCCCTCCTAGACCTATTGCAGGCCTCCACAGGGCCTGCTGCAAGACCCATTTCCCACCCCGGCTGAATCCAAAACCCCCTCGCCTCCCATGCACACCCCCCAGACTTGGCAGCCTCATGGTGGGCAGGACAGGAGGAATCCCTTCTGCCTCCTGAGCTTGCTGAAATTGGACTTCCACACTTCCCTCCCACCTCCCCCATGTACCTTTTGGGTCCCATGTGGCCAGCTAGTGCACAGAGCAGGAGCAATCTTCCTGCCCTCCTGCTCCGTTCGAGGCCGCTGGCTTATTGAATATGCAAGTTCTCAACTTATGTAACATGTACATTTTGCATCTGCTCATTTTCCCTGTAAGAAATTCTGCAGTATGAATCGGCTAAACCAAAACTGTATATGTAATACAGGTTACTGAAACTGCCCCCTAAGGTGAATAATTTTTTTTAACAGGTTCCTGTGGAGAAAGTCAAAAAGGAAAGATGCCTATTTTATAAGGGCAACTTTCTAAAGCAGGCTGCCAGAACTATGCCCAGGAATACAAATATCCTCAAGAACAAAATTTACAGCTGCTTTGAAGGAGGTATAAAATATATGCATGTACCTTTGTATTTTATAAAATGTGTATACACTGCAACTTTTACTTCTCTTAAAATCACACCTCTGTGAATGACTATGTGCAATCTCAACTATAATCTTTTATATGTGTATCCCAACATGGAATGCTAAAAAGCCTTTTCTGCAGATAAAATAGTCTTTAGACACAGAGAAAACTTTATAAAATTAACCCTCAGACTTCATGCTCTGGATGGTTGGTGTAAGTAACTGATAAGCTAAGCATCAGCACTGTCTACAGGTTAGGTCATGTGGCCATGCTGATTCTACTGAAGTTTGGTCGCAGTATGACCTGGCTTCAACCCCTAAGTTGTCTTCAGATTTTTACTCATATTGGGAGTCTATAAGTACTAATATTTTAGATAAAATTGCTCCTAAGAAGTTGTGTTTGAAAAAACATTGTGAATCAGACCCTTGGTTTGATTCAGATCGTTTGTCCTTGAAGGGAATGGTGAGTTGTCTGGATCATTCATGGCGTAAAACTGGATATGCAGCCCTTAAAAAGCAATGTAGAGAGAAAGTATGGGGGTACAAAAGATTTTTGAAAGACAAACATAGGGCTTATTATTCTGCTATGGTGGGTAAGAGCAGGGTAGATGTAAAAAAGCTTTTTAGTTTGGTTAATAAGATGACGAATATTGATAAGTACAAACGTAAATCTTGTGAGGCTTCGCCTTCTTCCAATGCTTTGGCTCAGTTTTTTTCACTCAGAAATACAGGATTTAAGATCCTTCTTTCAGGCAGGACCAGACTGTAGAATACTGTTCTCATTTACTGTGTGATTCTTGTTATGTAGACTTATACTGGACTTAATTTGCTCCTCTAGATTGGTCTCTGTTTAGGAATCTTTACTCGAAGTATGTGCATTCATCTTGTTATTTGGACTCTTGTTCTTCTAAAATATTTGAAGCAAGTACTTTTCAGTTTCGTAGAGACCTCTTTAATTGGTTGCAAGAAATGTTACATTTTGCCAGGTTCCCTGTTGATCACGGACATATTGTTACTAACCCCTATTGTAAAGGATCACAAGGGACCAATTGTTTTGATGCCCAATTATAGGCCTGTAGCTTTGATACTATTTTTTTGTTAAATTGATGGAGGGGGGCTGTATATTACATTACATTACACTAGGTTCAAGGCGGATTACAAAAGAGTTAAAGAGGGTGTTTTACAAAAAGATTTCTAGTCCTTTTTGAAAAGAAAAAAAAAAAAAAAAGAGTACAGCAGGTTGATTTGGGGGGGGGGGGGGGTTAGAGGGATGAAAGAAGGAAGCTTGAGAGGTTAGGACTTTTTCAGGGATTTTTTTTGAAAAGTATAGTCTTTATTTCTTTTCTGAAAGTTTATGTCCAATTGTTGGATTATTTGGGAAGGTTTAACCTTTTGCATTCTTCACAGTCTGGTTTCAGATCAATGTATAGTACTGAGACCGTTTTGGCTTCACTTTTGGATCACTTTGTGATCTTTTTAGCAAGGGTCAGAATGCTCTGCTTCTACAATTTGCTCCTAGTAGCACATTCAACCTGGAAGATCATAATATAATGCTTAGCTGTCTTGATTCTATACGAGTCTCTGGTTTCAAGACTTTTTGCATTCCAAGTCTTGGCACTATCAAGTGGTGTTCTTTCCCATTCTTGGAGTAATCCCTGTGATATACATCAGGGTTCACCGCTCACTCCATTGTTCCTCCTTGTGAACAAAATTGTCTACTATGGGCTTTAAATTATACAGTTATGCAGATGACATTATGGTTCTCTTGTCATTGGATTTGGTACAATCAGACAATATCAATCAGATTGCTTCAGTGATATTGACAATTGATGCTATCTTTTAAGTTAACAAGACAAAACCCCAAGCTGCCAAAGGTACTTAAAGTCACAAAAAAAATGCAGCAATGCCAAAATCTACGGTAGGAGGGCTTCAAAAGGCACCAGTGCTGTAATGCTTGAAAATTATAATTGGTGCAGTGTACTCTCAGTGTGAGGTAGTAAGCAATCAGAAGCAAGGGTCAAACAAAGAACCACAGCTCCATTGCTTCACCAAACCCAGGCATTTTTTGGGGAGGAGACACACTCCTACTTTAGCCACACCGTCATCGGTACACACTTTGTGTGCTAAAAAGTGCTCTCAACAATGTGAATGAAGATAATCAATTTCAAAAGTAAGCAATATAATATAGCAATGCAGTGATGCAGCACTCCTACCCGAGTTTAATCTGGCAGTGGAACAAATGCAAAGGCACAGAGAAAGTTACTTAGCTTTAATGAGCTCTTGTGTTCATGAACCAATGTGTCTTTGAAGTTAAAACTCAACTACCAAAAAACTAAAATTTTCTTTGCAACTCCATCTAAACTTACTCAAAATTGTCTCTTATTTGAATGGTACAGTATATACTATAGAACCTGTGTTGAAACTTTGGGGGTATTTTTAGATTGAAATCTAACAATGCAAAATCAAGTGAACGCTGTGGTTCGTCAATGCTATTTATGATTCAACAATTTTTACTGAAGACTGCTCCTTGAGACCAACAAATACAAAAGCAAGGCAATAAGTAGAAAACAAGAAAACAATGTCAGGTCAATACATTGACTAATCAAAACCATGCTAGCATTTTTACTGTAGGCGGCAGCGGTAATAGCTTTGACGCTCATAGAATTAAACATAAGAAACATAAGAAACATAAGAAATGCCATCTCCGGATCAGACCTTCGGTCCATCAAGTCCGGCGATCCGCACACGCGGAGGCCCTGCCAGGTGTACACCTGTCGTAATTTATAGTCCACCATATCCTTACATGCCTCTCTTAAGGAGATATGCATCTAGTTTGCTCTTGAAGCCTAGGACGGTCGATTCCGCAATAATCTCATCTGGGAGGGCATTCCAGGTGTCAACCACTCTCTGAGTGAAGCAGAACTTCCTGACATTAGTCCTGAACCTGTCCCCCCTTAGCTTCATTACATGTCCTCTAGTCCGTGTCAAATTGGACAATGTAAATAATCTTCTCTGCTCTATTTTGTCGATTCCTTTCAGTATTTTGAAGGTCTCGATCATATCCCCACGCAGTCTCCTTTTCTCAAGGGAGAACAATCCTAGTGTTATAAGTCTATCCTCGTATTCCAGTTTTTCCATACCCTTCACCAGTTTTGTTGCTCGTCTCTGCACCCTCTCCAGCAGTTTTATATCCTTCTTTAGGTAGGGAGACCAATGTTGGACGCAGTATTCCAAGTGTGGTCTGACCATTGCCCTATAAAGCGGCATTATAACTTTCTCCGATCTACTCGAGATTCCTTTCTTTATCATGCCCAACATTCTATTTGCCTTCTTTGCCGCTGCCGCGCATTGTGCCGACGGCTTCAGGGTCCTATCTATCAGTACACCCAGGTCCTTTTCTTGTTCACTCTTCCCCAGAGTTGCACCTGACATTGTATACTCGTATTCCTTATTCTTATTGCCTAAATGCATTACCTTGCATTTCTCCACATTGAACTTCATCTGCCATTTCTCCGCCCATGTTTCTAACCGACACAAGTCGCTCTGGAGTTTCTCTCTATCCTCATGCGATCTGATCGCCCGGCATAGTTTTGTATCGTCTGCAAACTTGATGATCTCACTGGATGTTCCTTCCTCCAGATCATTGATATAAATATTAAAAAGGATCGGCCCAAGTACCGAGCCCTGGGGTACACCACTAGTCACTTTCTCCCAGTCCCATGTAACACCTTACCTTAGTGAATTATACTGGCTCCCAGTGGAAGAGCGGGTTATTTTTAAATTCTTTTTTTTTTTGTTACAAAATGTTATATGGTTTGCTACCAAATTAGCTAATGTATCATTTTATTTTTTACTCCTGTATGTTCACAGCGCAATTTATTCGTTTTTACATTTCTCTTACCCAAAGACTGTGTTTACAAGACACATCATGCGCGATTACTTTCTTATCTGTTTGCCAAATTCATCACCTAAACAGACCGACCTTCGCTCACCACGTTTTTCTCCCTACAAACCCAAAGCAATCTCTCAGGCAACCCCTCTCACTTCCCTCCCCTTACAACCCCTTACTTCTCCTCCCCTTACTACCCTTTTCTTCTGTAACATCCCCCCTCATGCATTTGTAATTCGTTGAATGTCCAGCCTTCTTTCGATGTGAACCGCCTAGAAGTCGTCTGGCTATGGTGGTATAGAAAAATAAAGTTATTATTATTATTATTATCAGGCCGCTAACTAGGAATCTGAGTTTAGCCTATTAATACTTACCTATGGGGTCTGTTTATTAAGGCACGCTAACTAATTTAGTGCATGCTAAATGCTAAGGCATCTATTATATTCCATGTGCTAAATCAGTTAGCGCCTTAATAAAAGGACCCCTATGTTTTGTATTTTCATTTTAGAAAGCTACTGAAGACCTATTTGTTTCAAAATTCCTTGAGCAGTAATAATGGCTGGTTGATATGTTTTGCTATATTAATTACGATTTTGTAGCTCACAGTGTTTGTGCAGTTTTTTAAAATTTTGTTATCTACATAGAACTGGAAGATTTTGTGGCATAGAAATAAAATGTTATGTTATGCTACATCTTTATTCCTGATAGCCCTGGTTTAACCATTAAGCAAACAAAGTATGGGGCTCATAATCAAAACTTAAACATGTCTAAAAACCAGGCCAAGTCAGCACTTGGACAACCTAAAAGACAGGTCATCCAAGTGCCGATAATCAAACCGATTGTCGTGGGACTTTTTGGGCCTCTGAATCCCGCTGTGCACCCAGAGCTAAAAGGGGCGTATCTGGAGGAGTGGTTTTGGCAGTATTTGGGTGGGATGGGGGGGGGGTCGACCTAGACTTAGTTGTCCTGCAGGGATAATCAAATGTTTTACTAGACATTCAGGGACTTGAATGAAATTTTGGTCAAAATTGTGATATAAAGATGGACATTCTGGTGGTCTGGACGAATAGCCTGGATGTCCAGTTAGACAATTTTTTGAAAAAAAAAATTTTATATATATTTTTCAAAAATAGGCATTTTCCCACTGTTGACTTTGGGCGTCTAACGCCATACAACCGAATTGGACTTAGATGTTTGTTTTGATTATGCCCCTCCACGTGTTTAAGGCAGAGGTTTTTTTTTCTCCTAGCTATCCCGCCCTCAATTCTTTCACTGCTGTCTGCCACATGATGCTGCAGAAACGCAGCTTCCTGGGCAGGTTGAAGGAAGCGAGCTCACCTGCTGAACTGCTGGCGGCCCAAAGAAAATTGAATTGAAGTGCTGAGGAGGTACAAGGGGAGAGCTGCCGGGCTCCGTGTACGCCAGTCCTGCCAAACCTACACAGATTACCCCAATTTATTATACCTGTCCAGGTTTTCCTGGATATATGGTAACTCTACCTTAATTCAGCCTGGATTCCTGACTCATAATGTTTCCAATTAATGCAATATATAATAAACATATGATACAACAACAGTAATTCTGTTTCTACTGCATTCTTATGTGGACTTAACCATGAACTTATGAATTCACCGAATAGCAAAATCTTGCTTTTTCAATAGCAAGAACCAGAATCAGAAGCTTGTTAGAATGTGATAGAAAGCTGTTCTAGCCTGCACTTTTACTGAGCAGTTTCTGCTGATTAGGTATATAGGCAATGGAATGCACATGCTTTCTTCTAGTTACATACAATAGCCCTTTCCTCTGTCAAGAGCACTTACCACATCACTGTACGTGGTGAAGACATTATCTGAGAGGCTCTCCAGTGCCAACCACTTCACCGGCAGCTTGGAGGCACAGCCCTGCCGGTAATAATCTCCACTGTAGATTTTCTTGGAGAGACCAAAGTCTGCCACACAGACGCTCATGTTCTCATTCAACCTATAGAAAGGAAGGTGTAAGGTCACCAGTTCAGACTTTATTGCTTGTCCTAAACTAGCCCAGCTCCAGACAGCAGATGGCAGTACAGTCTCCATTTCTGAGAACTAGTCCTGTGCCAGTAGCTCTGGTGCAAGAACAATGTATTCTGCTGGTACTCCCTCCCTCTCCATCTGCTTCATTGGCTCAGCTGTTCTGCAGCTCAGAAGCTTGGAGCTCAGCTCTGCTTTGGGATCTTGCTCAAAGCTAATGGATGAGCACAGTGCTTAGAACTAGAAAAATGCATACATTTCTCCACCTCCATACTCCGCAACAGATAAGATGTTATCCAATTCGGGAAAATTATTTTGTGTACCATGCATACATACACAAACAGTAGCCAAAATCCAGGCATCTGAAAGCAATTTTTTCTGACTCAGTAACAGAGCCACATGATCCATTAGCCACTTTCTTTGACTTTTTTAAAATATAGCTTTAAGACATATACAAATATAATAAATGCTTTTGTGCTGAAATGTAGTTACTTGTGGTATGAACTTTTACATATACTTTTGTATGAGTGTAAAACCAGAATAGGAAAATATTTGTCTGCTTCCTGCATTCCAATACCACTGCCATTTTAAGCCATTCTGCAACAGGCAAATCTTATGTTCTTATATTCTATATGATTTTTTTTTCCTTGTTGAAATCAAAAGTTTTGTATTATTAAAAATGACTAAGGAGCAGTGACTAAAACCAGTGGAAAAAAGACAGAGACTATTTTTATTACAATAAACATACACTTTGGCCTAAGAATCCCATTGCACTGGTTGGCTCCCAATGCCCTGGGGTCCCACCAAGGTTTCAAAGGCAGGAGGAGGGGCTGTGAGTCTTGTCAGAGTTTGAGTGCTGATTTTTGGAACAGTATGTGTGCTTCCTGTTCTTGCTGCTGAGAGAATGACCCCCGTTTACCCACTTCTGGTATAGAAAAAGCAGATTGTAAGACCATCAAGGCTTCAGTGCATATAAAGCCTAATTTTGCACAGGGATATTCAAGTGTGGATGTCTACAGTTTGCAGAATGGAAGCGCAGCAAACTGAGAAATAGGAAAGCCAGGGTTGAGATCTCATTGATGTTCTTGGGATCCTCCAGGGACAGAAAACTATCTAGTACACCTGAATGTAACTCACCTTGAACTACTACTGAAAGATGCTAGCTAAATCCAAAGGCTCATTGAATGTGAGGGGAAAAACCTACCCAAAACACATGTACCTCATAAAATAGCCCTACTAGACATACTGCAAGAGACATTTGGAAAACCAGAGGCTTTGCTCGGGGATTTTGAACATGTAAGCATTGCTACTTATATGTAAATGGCAATTTTACAACCAATGTGTTTAAGTGCTACCACTTGCAAAAGTAAATGCTGGATCTAAGAAAACTGAATGTCTAAAGGGAGGCAATTAACAAGCAAAGCTACAAAACACTAACCCCCTCCTTTACAAAGCCATGCTAGCGTTTTTAGCGCTGGTCGCCGTGGTAACAGCTCCGACATTCATAGAATTAACCTTATTGTAAACTATTTCGATATGAATGATAGACGGTATATCAAGAAATTATTAAACTTGACGTAATCCCTCATCCGAACAAAGTTAGATTTAAAAAATCTAGAACCTTTACTTTTGAATGAGCTCTCTCTACACCTGTCTTAATATTAAATCACACCATGCAGTGCAAAAGAGAAAATACACACTTATTTCTCAGCAGTGGCAGAGCTAAAACTGAATTTTTGATAGGGCTTGAGGTTAAAATGGGTGAACACTAGGTAGTGCCAATGGTATCTCTGCCTCCAGGTCTCTGCTTGTTGGCCTGTGTTATTCTAGTTGACTGGGTAGGTCTGAGTCCAAAATGGAGGGGGTCAAAGCACTATCCTGGCCCAGCTGTGGCTATGCTCCTGCTTCTCAGACCTACCCAAAGCATGCCTAAGACATGCCCCTTTGAAAACTAAGTGCACTGAGGACATACCAGTGTAAAGAACGGCTTTGCTAAAATCAATACTTAGATCTGTTAGCCTATTTATGTGTGTAAACCAGCTACTTATACATGGTAATGCTGCACAACCTCCTAAAATAACTTCTATACTTTGTTTAATGAATATTATCTGTATAAGATAAATGATTTTAGGTTTAATTAATATTTGATATACTTTCGCAGAGAAATAAATCAGAGCAGTTTACATAATATAAAAGCATAGAAAGAAAATACTTTTAAGCTCTGACAGAAGCTAAAGTTCCAGAGCAAAAACAAGTTCTCCATAGCTCTATTTACTCCCAAAGATGTTGATGTATGGCTAGATGCACTAAAAATACCAGCTGGATCGCTGTTGGCCCATTCTCCAGCAGCGATCGATGCACTAGCAAGCTTGCATGCAAATGCGACTGGTCAATCGCTCAGTGAGCAATTGACACATGTGCAGAGTCTTAACAGCATTGACAGGGGAAGCAGTCTCCTGTCTCTGCTGTTAGGGCTTCTTTTTTTTATGGCACAGAGGTTGTGTTTATGTTACAACGCACAATCCGTCCCATTAAAAAAAGAAACAAGCCCTGTGCCATTTTCCCCACTGGCTAGGCACCCCCTAGCCACCGTCCCCCTCCTGAACCCAAACAAATGGCAGGAGGGATGCCCAATCCATCCTGCCATGCAGAACACCCCTGTGCCATGGTCCCCCCTGCGCCAGGCAACCTGAACCACCGTCCGTTCGCCCTGAACCCAAAAGAAATGGCAGGAGGGATGCCCAATACCTCCTACTACGCAGAACACCCTTGTGCCATGGACTCCTTCTGTGCCAGGCACCGCCCCTCCGAACCCCCAAAAAACGGCAGGAGGGATGCCTACTCCATCCTACCAATGACACCTCCCCCACTCCTCCGTACCTTTTTAAAAAGTAGGAAACAGGAAGCTCGTTCTGAGGCTCCTGCTTCAGGCCACCAGTCCTAAATGATAAGGGGGACAGTGGCTTGGGGGACCTGGAGTAGGGGGGGGCCATGGCGCAGGGGTGCTCTGTGTGGCAGGAGGGAGTGGGCATCCCTCCTGCCATTTTTGGGGGGGTTCAGGGGAGGATGGACAGTGGCTCGAGGGTGCTTGGCGCAGGGGGAGCAATTTTCTCTCGTGCCGCATTTATCAGAGGTCATCGTGGAGGGCAGTCATTGATGGTGGGAGACTTTTTTTTTTTTAATGGGACAGATATTTCGCGTATGTGACACATGCAAAATATCTGTACCATTGAAAAAAAAACAAACGAACCAAGCAGATCTATCGGTAACACAGTTACCTAATTAAGATATCTCAAAAATCAGCCTCACAAAACATCCAACCCACATCAAAATCTTGTATAGAACAAATGGGTGAAAAGATGATTAAACAATTTTGTACTATTCCCATCTAAATACTTTTTTTTTTATATAAACCCAAAACCAAAAGGATTAATACTCTTTCCTCAAGTAGGCAAACTGCTGTTTTTTTTAAAAAAAAATACCATCACTTACATCAGGGGTGTCCAACCTTTTGGCTTCTCTGGACTGCATTGGCCGAAAAAAATGTTTCTGGGCCCGCACAAACGCTGCAGCAAGACAAAGGAGGGAGCCGGCAAGACAGTAAACACCCGGGGGCAGCAGAGGAAAACACTGCATCGCCCTTGACCGGGGCTGCACAAAATACTTCATGGGGCCACAGGTTGGACACCCCTGACTTACATAATGACACTTAAAGCTTTCCTTAGAACACTTTACTAATACTGAAGAATGAACATACGTATCATATTGTTCTGAAAAAACAGAACATAGGACCTCTTATGATCTATATATCATTTCAGGTCCATATCCTGTGTCACATTTTGCAGAATCATTTATGTTCATTCCTCTTTCCCATTCCTTAACATATAAAAAAAACATTTTTTTTCTTATGTATGTATGCTTCAATTTTATTCCCTTCCCCTCCTAACGTTTCTATGAAGAAAGGCAACACTTATCTTTAGTGAATCTTGCCACAATCAGCGCTGGTTTATATTTTAAACTCCCTGGGAGTTTAAAATATAAATCAGCGCTGATTGTGGCAAGATCCTATGATCTGTTTTTTCAGAACAATATGATATGTTCTTCAATATTAGTAAAGTATTCTAAAGGAAGCTTTAAGCATCATTATGTAAGTGATGGTATTTTTAAAAAACCCAGCAGTTTGTCTATTTGAGAAAAGAGTATTAACCCGTATGATTTTGGATTTATATAAAGGAAAGTATTTAGATGGGAATAGTACAAATTTGTTTAATCATCTTTTCACTCATTTGTTCTATACAAGGTAACACAGTTACCGACTGGTCTACTAGACCAATTGGTTTTTCCGATCGCTAACCCCCCCCTTTTTTTTTTTTTTTTTTTAATAGCTAAGTTATGTTAGTGCATCAATTGCTTGGCTACTTTGCATGGGGTTTTAGCTAATTTGCATGGCCAGATCAGAAAATAGGAGATTGAGGGGAAAAATACACGATGGGCTGTTTTGTGCATCGGGTTGGTAAAAGCAATTGTTGCTAAAGCTTGAAAAGAGGAGACTGAGAGGGGACATGATCGGAACGTTCAAGATACTAAAGGGACTAGACTTAGGGCTCCTTTTACTAAGCTGCTATAGCATGATTAGCGTGCGCTAACCCCTGCGCTGCGTGGAAAATACTAAAGCCAGCTCTATGGAGGCGTTAGCGTCTAGCACGCACGCTAAAACCGCTAGCGCAGCTTAGTAAAGAGAGCCCTTAGTAGATAAAGACAGGTTGTTCACCCTCTCCAAGGTAGGGAGAACGAGAGGGCACTCTCTAAAGTTGAAAGGGGATAGATTCCGTACAAACGTAAGGAAGTTCTTCTTCACCCAGAGAGTGGTAGAGAACTGGAATGCTCTTCCGGAGTCTGTTATAGGGGAAAACACCCTCCAGGGATTCAAGACAAGGTTGGACAGGTTCCTGCTAAACTGGAACATACGCGGGTGAGGCTGGACTCATTTAGAGCACTGGTCTTTGACTGGTCTGAGCAGACTGCTGGGTAATTCTTATGTTCTTAGTTCATCTAGCACTTTGAGTCTGAGCAATGTTCTTTCTAATTCTTCACCACAATATTGTGATATCCTAGGCATAATGCAGCAAGAACTCCAAACACAGAGGAGAGTGTGGTGTAATTGTTAGAGCTACAGACTCAGCACTCTGAGGTTGTGGGTTCAAACCCCATGCTGCTCCTTGTGACCTTGGGCAAATCACGTAATCCTCCACTGCCCCAGGTATATTAGATAAACTGTGAGCCCACCGGGACAGATAGGGAAAATGCCTGAGTACTTGATTTGTAACATGTTCTGAGCTTCTTTGTGAGGATGGGCTAAAAAAATCAAATAAATAAATAATAAGGAAGAGTCAGCCTTTCACAGAGCCAGGGAACACTCCAGCGTAAAATGTAATAATACTGCTTAAGGAAAGAGCTACTGGGTAATGTAGTTCTAAAAAAGCAAAGAACAGTGGGCCCCTACAGCAGCAGGAGAAAAAGGGCTCTAGAAAGAGAGAAAGAAGGTAATGTTTTAAGGCAATGTCTAGCTGCAGAGGGCAGAACCTGAAGAGCCAAATGATAAAGATATTACTTAGAGAAAACAGGTAAAGGGGATGGAACTTGATATACTGCTTTTTCGTGTGGTTTCAGTCAAAGCAGTTTACGTATTTTAGACAGGTACTTATTTTGTACTTGTGGCAATGAAGTGTTAAGTGACTTGCCCAGAGTCACAAGGAGCTGCACTGGGAATTGAACTCACAGCCTCAGGGCGCTGAGGTAGCTGCTCTAACCACTAGGCCACTCCTCCAACTGCCAGGGATATAGAGTGCAGAGCACATGAAGGGCAAAGAGCTTGCACAGTGCAGGAGACCAACAGAGAGGAACAAAGCAGAGAGAGAGCAATTGTGGTAAGCAGATAGCTGCCACTCCAAGTAGAAGAAGCTCGACAATAAGTCCAGGGAGCCTGCAGACTCGGGGCTAGCTTACAGAATCAGAAGACAGCTGTGGAGAGGGAGGGAGTCCTCAGTTGCTGAATGAAAGTTTATAAATACCTAATATACAAGGGTCATTTCATAAATAATGCACACTTAGAAACATAGAAGATGACGGCAGATAAGGGCCATAGCCCATCAGGTCTGCCCACTCTACTGACCCACCCCCAAGTCTACTATCCTAGGGATCTCACTCCTGGTGACAGGTTCCCTTGGCTTAACCCTCTAAGGCAGGGGTGTCCAATGTCGGTCCTCGAGGGCCGCAATCCAGTCGGGTTTTCAGGATTTCCCCAATGAATATGCATGAGATCTATTAGCATACAATGAAAGCAGTGCATGCAAATAGACCTCATGTATATTCATTGGGGAAATCCTGAAAATCCGACTGGACTGCGGCCCTCGAGGACCGACATTGGACACCCCTGCTCTAAGGGATCCCACATGGGCATCCCATTTGCTCTTAAATTCTTGCACGCTGTTTGCCTCGATCAACCACTCTCTCGGTGAAGAAATATTTCCTGTTGTCACCATGAAATTTCCTGCCCCTGAGTTTGAGCGGATGCCCTCTTGTGGCTGAGGGTCCTTTGAGAAAGAGAATCTCATCTTCCATCTCGATACGGCCGGTAATATACTTAAACGTCTCGATCATGTCTCCTCTCTCCCTAAGTTCCTCGAGTGAGTACAGCCGCAAATTTTTCAGCCTTTCCTCGTACGATAGATCCTTGAGCCCCGAGACCATCCTGGTGGCCATCCGTTGCACCGACTCTACTCTCAGCACATCTTTTCGGTAGTGTGGCCTCCAGAATTGCACACAGTATTCCAAATGAGGCCTCACCATGGTTCTGTATAATGGCATTATGACTTCATGCTTCCGGTTGACAAAACTTCTGCGGATGCAACCTAACAACTGTCTTGCCTTAGATGAAGCCTTCTCCACATGATCAGCAGTTTTCATGTCTGCGCTGATGATCACTCCCCAGTCTCGTTCTGTTGAAGTTCTAGCTAAGGTCTCACCATTCAAGGTGTAAGTTCTGCACGGATTTCTGCTGCCGAGGTGCATGATCTTGCATTTCTTAGCATTGAAGCCCAGCTGCCATGTCAAGGACCAAAGCTCCAACACTATTTTTTTTTTTTTTTTTAATTTACATGTTTATTTTTTTTTCAAGTATTTCTTTACAATCCTTCAATATAGTCTCCCTTCTTTGCAATGAATGCGTTCCAACGTCTGGGAAGTTTCATTATTCCATCCAAGATATCGTTTTTGTTCAGTTGCCGAATGGGTCGGATAATGACAGAAGAAAGTTCTTTCAGAGATGCAAAACGATGCCCATGAATAGGTTGTTTCATCGTTGGAAAAAGGTCGAAATCTGGTGGACTCATGTCTGGACTGTAGGGAGCATGAGGTAACACCTCCCAGCCGTATTTGCGTAGTTTTTCAATGATGACATTCCCTATGTGTGGACGAGCATTGTCGTGAAGAATGAGTGGCCCAACCAAGAGTAACTGAAGTCGTTTTTTGTGCATTTTTCTGCGTTTTTTTTTTTGGCAAAATATCACAATAATACACTGCTGTGACACTTCTTCCACATAAGCAAAAATCATCATTTGTTTGACTTTTGATTGAGCTTGTCGAAACTTTTTTGGTCATGGGGAAGATGGAGCTCTCCACTCATTGGGACTGTGATTTCAGTTCCTGTTTCAATAGCAACAATGCGATTCAAGAATGCTTGACCTTCAGCGTCGAATCTTTGTTTCAGCACAGTTGCATTATCCAGGCGTCTCTGATCGTCAACACAGTACCCGAGACACCTGCAGCCTCCATTCCCTACACTTGTCACTATGTACACTACAGAGCTCTTAAGCACACGTCCTGCTGCTTCAAGCACTGAAGTGAAAATGAAACAAGGTTTACTGCAATTGCATCATCCACTCCACAATGTTGCCAACCTGTGCATTATTTATGAAATGACTAAACTAAACTAAACCTTAAGTTTATACACCGCATCCTCTCCACGGAAGTGGAGCTCGGCACAGTTTACAAGAACTTAAAATATAAGAAGAGAAAGGAAAAGGTTTACATGAGCTTATATATAGAATGGAAGAGTAAGGGGGAAAATAGAATTACATGTTAGAGAAGAGCCAAGTTTTCAGTTGCTTGTGGAATAGTTGGAGAGAGCCCAGGTTCCGCAACGGGATAGTAAGGTCGTTCCAGAGACCTGTGATTTTGAAGAGAAGAGATTTTCCCAGTTTACCTGCATAGAGAATACCGCGTAGAGAGGGGAAGGATAGTTTATATCTTTGGGCGGGTCTGGTGGAGTCAGGACTCGAGGAGTTAAAGGATAGTGGGATTAGGGGAGGAAGGATGCCGTGAATGATCTTAAAAGCCAGGCAGGAGCATTTGAAATGGATTCTGGAAATCACTGGGAGCCAGTGAAGATTGGACAGGAGTGGGGAGACATGGTCAGATTTGCGTTTTGCAATGACCCTCATACATTTATGGAATGCCCCTATCTCAAGGAAGGAAAAAATATCACAATGCTATTTTTGTGGATTTTCCTGATTGCTTGGTTACTTTGAGTAATGTGCCAGCAGTTAACGACAGATCATCAGCTGTGCCCAATCATACCAGGGTTTCTGCATTCATTCTCTCTGGAAGAATGTGGCCAACTTACATGCAGTTGCGACTGGCGAGATCTCTGTGGATGAAGTTTTTTGCACTGAGGTACTCCATTCCACTGCAGATATCAATCATGAATCTTATTAACGTCTGGATTGGTATATTCTAAGAGAGAGCAAACATGGAAGGTCAGAGATAAACACATACGGGCGATGCAAAACTATTCAGCATGGCTGAGAGATGGAGAATTTTCTGTTAGAGAAATATAACTGCAGATTGTCTTAAAATTGCAAAAAAATAAAAAAAATAAAAAAATCTAAAGAAATGCAATAGCCTCAGTAAGGCCTGAACCTGTTGTCCCTGTAGATAACCGCGGGAAACCATCCTGGGTCATTCTTTAGCATCTATCTCAACCTCAGTCCTTCTACACCAGCATTCTTCAATGCAAGGCTTGAGAGTCAGTGTATGTGCCCATTCGTACTCTGATTCTTCCCTCTCTCCTTAAAGAAAGACAAGGGGATGGTTTCTTGTGATTAACCGTGGGGACAAGGACAAATTCTGTCCCCGTGTCATTCGCTAGTTGGTACATCTATTAACCATACCTTTCCACTTCATTACCTGCTTCAAATCACATTTTTGTTAGATTTTTAAAACTTAGATACAATTGTGCAATTAGGACAATCCATTCTTCATTCCCAAGCAGGTCTACTTGAGTAAATATGAGGCTTTAAAATACAGAACTGAGGACACTATCTTTCATTTTGAAAGGCTGGGGCACTTGTTTAAAAGTTTCTTCTTAGGGTATGAACAAGTGGGGAAGCACCTTCCTTTTGGGCTTGGCAAAACCGATTGCATGACCTTTCTCTTTACAAACCCAGCGCCTTAAAGTCATTCACCCAGAAATGCCACTCAGTCAACGCACCTACTCTCACCAGATGCTACTTAGTGCATATGTTTTATTGTCATGTCTATATTGTAATTTATGTAAATTATGTCATCTCTGTCCTGTCTTGATTATTATGGATGTACTTTGTAACCCGTTCTGGGCTCCTTTGGGAGGACGGGCTAAAAAATTGCATAAATAAATGTTGAAGCACAGGCAAGCCAATTTACTTTTAATTGGAAAAAGTTATTTATGGCTATTTGGGAGGTATATATTCAATCCCTAGCATATAGGACATGTAGTTTAATCCTTAATTCATTCTAAATAGCTCATGAATTAGAGAGTGACCTCTTCGCTTTCTTACTGGGAATGAGATTTTGGGGGAGAGGACTTAATTTGTGATGTCTTTAGGCAGTAGGGGTAGCTTATATTTAGTTAGTTTTTGGAAGAGGAGGTTTAGCTGACCAACTTCCCAAGTTGTATTTTAAGTTATATTGCATTATCATCATCGTTGGTTATCCCTTATTTGTTATTGTATCATGGAAGAGTGTTTGGAAAGAGGCTAGCTTTAAGGGAAGGATTTTTTTCTTTTTTATACATATGTACTTGGTATGTTATTTCATTTTATTGACATCTGTTTGTTACATTTTATATTGGTTAGGGGAAAGGGATTGGGACTTGTATACTGTTTTGTAGTTTTTACAACCAACTAAAAGCAGTTTACATACAGGTACTTCTGGCATTTTCCCTATCTGTCCCAGTGGGCTCACAGTCTATTTAATGTACCTGGGGCGGTGGAGGATTAAGTGACTTGCCAGGGTCACAAGGAGCAGCATGGGCTTTGAAACCACAACCTCAGGATGCTGAAGCTGTAACCACTCTGCAACTCTGTTCTGACTTTCAAGTTAACAAACAGATTTAAACATATACAATAGAGTAAGGCTTCTAAAATGGTGTGTGGTCTTTGTCATAAGGCATATGGAGACAGACTTAAAAATCTCTATATGTATACTTTAGAGGAAAGGTGGGAGAGGGGAGCTATGATAGAGACATTTAATTACCTATATGGCATAAATGCGCATGAGTCGAGACTCTTTAATTTGAAAGGAAGCTCTGGAATGAGAGGTCGCAGGATGAAGTTAAGAGATGATAGGCTCAGGAGTAATCTAAGGAAATACTTTTACAGAAAGGATGGTAGATGCGTGGAACAGTTCCCCGGAAGAAGTGGTGGAGACAGAGACTGTGTCTGAACTCAAGAAAGCGTTGGATAGGGATAGGCATATGGAATCTCTTAGAGAGAGGAAGAAATAATGGTTACTGCGTATGGGCAGACTAAATGGGCCATTTGGCCTTCGTTTGCATCATGTTTCTATAGTATAACAGTGAAAACATGTGAAAGTGTAAAAAAAAAATCTGAATAAAACCCTCCTGAGGTTTAAAAATATTGATCTTTAAGTGTCTGACTTGGGGTTGGACCAAGGGTATCAGACACACTAGGCCAGTGGTTCCCAAACCAGGTCCTAGAGCAGGGGTGTCTAACCTGCGGCCCCGTGAAGTATTTTGTGCGGCCCTGGTCGAGGGTGATGCAGTGTTTTCCTCTGCTGCCCCTGGGTGTTTACTGTCTTGCCGGCTCCCTCCTCTGTCTTGCTGCAGCGTTTGTATGGCCCCAGAAAATATTTTTCTGCTAATGAGGTCCAGGAAGCCAAAAGGTTGGACACCCCTGTCCTAGAGGCACTCCAGAAGGTTTTCAGGATATCAACAATAAATATTCATGAGAGAGATTTGCATTAAATGACACAGGGACAAATTTTTCCCGTCCCTGCAGGAACTCAATTTTCCCATCCCCGTGAGTTTTGTCACTGTCGCTGTCCCATTCTTTTAAGCTCTGCCTTAAACACACAAGCCTCGAACACTTATGATTTTAAAGTGTTTGAGGCTTGTGCAGATGAGGATAGAGCTTACAGGGATGGGGCATGGACAGGAAAAGAACTCGCCGGGACAGGAAAATGAGTTCCCAAGGGGACGGGAAAAAATGTGTCCCTGTGTCAGTCTCTAATTTGCATGCAGTGGAGGCAGTGCATGCAGATCTCTCTCATGCATATTCATTGTGGATATCCTGAAAACCTGACTGGCTGGGGTGCCTCCAAGAACAGGTTTGGAAATCACTGCCTTGGCAAACCTTCAAACATGCACCACCATTCAGGGGCAGCTCAAAAGCCATACTGAACTATAGGGGATGGGGGAGGATGGAGGATGACCTCTTTTCCTCTCTAAAATATGTCCCTCAGGTTGCTAGCCATCTCCCTTTTCCCTCTCTGTCCCTCCTCAACTGCCAGCATCATCCCTTCAGCTTTAACCCCCTCACCCTTTCTTGCTGTGCTGCTCCTGCCCCTACTACCTCCTCCCACACTGACTCAAGGGCCCAGATGAATTAAAGTCAGCAATTGTCGCTAAACCAGTTTTGACTACGTTGTTTTCTGTGGGATCGCTCATTCTCTGATCCGGCCATGCAAATAAGGTCATTAATATTGAAATGCCAGGTAAACTAGCTGAGTAATTGATGCTCTAACATGGCTTCGCGATGCACAAAGTGATTACTTTTAGTGATCTGAAAAAAGTGATTGGTCATAACCAGTCACTTACCTGTCCTACCGATAGTTCAGCCCTGAAATTAATATATGAGGGCCGTTCCAAAAGTATCAGACCTTAATTTTTCTTGTGTAAACAAATAAAGATAGGGAGGTGTGGTTTGGTACAAGTATGTAGGTAACCCTAATGTACATACTTAAATTTTTTCCCGCTTACAGAAGCTGTCAGTCGCTGGCAGAGTGACTGCCGATGAGTGAGGAAGTGTAAGTGAGCGTCGTTGGATTTTCATTTTTGACAAAATGACAGAAACAGTTGAACAATGCTACTGTATTAAATTTTGTGTAAAGCTTGGCGATTCCCAAGTGGAAACGATCTGCAAGATTCAACAGGCCTTCGGGGACGAAGCAATGGGCACCACACAGAAAAGGAAGTGGTACAACTGCTTCAGAGATGGCCCCACATCAGTGGAGAGTGAAGCATGTTCTGGTATGCCCTCAACATCCAAAAATGAGATCGTCATTGACCATATGAGGACCCTGGTGATGCAGGATCATCAAATCACGATCACAGAAATTGCAGACGAGGCAAGCATTAGTGCTGGATCCGTTCATTCCATTTTGACTGAGGATTTGGGCTTCAGGAAAATTTCAACGAAGTTCATGCCAAAGCTGCTAACGATCGAGCAGAAGCAACTCTGTTTGGAGATCGCACAGGACATGCTGGAGACTGTGAACAGTGATCCCAACTTCCTCAGCAGTGATCACTGGCAATGAGTCCTGGGTTTATGGGTATGACCCAGAAACCAAGTTGATGTCATCATAATGGAAGCATTCAACATTCCCGAGGTCAAAAAAAGCAAATGTATTATAAAATATATGGGTATAAAGTATGTGTTCTTTACACCAGACTATCTACGATCTTTTTTAGATCGCAAGCTTCTCGTGTTTCCTCAGTATATTAAATTTTTGACAGTCAATAGCACATGAACGTGCTTTCCTGCATTGTGTAGCAATGAACATTGATTTAGATAATATATATACCCCTGAAGCAGGCTTTTGAGCCGAAACCCCGACCATTTACATCAATAAAGTACATTTCTTCATCATTGAGACTTAATTCTGTGCATAAATCCCTGGTTGATGTGTATTGTTCCAGCCCCATTTTTTTTGGTCCTTAATATATTTTACATGCAGACAGTGGTGTAGTAAGAGGGGTGGGGGGCAACTTTACAGGGGCACCTCTTGAAATGTTCACTGATGTTAGCAGCATCATCCACCTGTGGCTCGCGCCGGCCTCGGCTCCCTTCTGACGTCACTTCCTGGTCGCGGGACCAGGACGTGCCATCAGAAGGGAGCTGATGCTGCTCATGTCAGTGAACATTTCAAGAGGTGGACAAGGGAAGGTGCTGAAGTGGTGAGGGGATGAACAGCATGGTGGGGAAGAGCAGAAAGGGGTGCACGGTGCAGCAATGCCGGGCGCTTCCACCCCAGTCACCATTCTCCCTAGCTAAGATACTGCAAGCAGAGGTTATTTACTGCTGTAACACATACTATTTTTATATGAAAGTGGGCAGAAATCTCCATTTTATCATATGAAGGGGGGAATTCATCAAAAAGCGTTACCATGTTAGTGCTTGCTAAATGCTAAAGATGCCTATTATATTCCTATGGGCTTTTATACTATTTAGCACATGCAAATGCAGTAGTACCCTTTAACGAATTCCCCCAAATGCCCACATTAATTATGTCCGGTAATACAATTGACGTTTGATTAGTTCTGAACAGTGGAAACACAGAATGGACAATCTTATGCCAAATATTTCATCCCCATCAGAAAGCAGATCTTAACATTCTTAAAGAAAAAAAGAAATGCCAAAGTTTCCAATAACCCGTCTGATCCTATAAGATGTGTGAGAACTTTAAAACACAAGTGAATTTATTTAAAAGTGGTGATTTTTCCTTTTGCAAGACATACTCTCACTTGGCAAATAAAGCCCTCGTGAAGCAGCTTTCCATATAAACAAGTCTTCAGAACAGCAGCCTAAACCACATAAAGTGCCTCATTATATTTTACAGATGGCAACTTTGGCACTGAAGAGACATTACTTAGGTTTGACAGCATAGTAATAGGCACCACAGAAAACCCCCCAATGAAAGTACAATGGTACTTCAAAGAAAACAAATAAATGCTTATTGGCAAAAAGACAGGATTGGGGCAAAAACTTTCTCCACTCACAACCACCGAATACCACAATATTTGAACAATAATGTTGGAAAATATTAATAGTGAATATAGGGGCCATCAGACCCACTCAATTGCTTAAACAAGTCTTAAGCAAAAAAACCTCCATATTTTAGCCATCGGGTGCCCCTATTTGTGTGCTCATACAGTGAATGAACCCTCATCCCAAATTTTCACATCAAACATTCCCAAGTCCACATCATGGGATACACAAGGGGCCCGATATTCAGACTGTGGGAGGTAGCCTGGTTATCTCCTGTAGTCAGCAACGAACCCGGAAACTCAGTGTCAGGCCGTATCTTTAGCCACCTTTGATATAGCTGATATTCACTGGCTGACTGGCTAAGTTATAGTGGCCAAAGAGACACACATAAATAGTAGGTCTATCTTTGGCCGCTAAATTTAGTTGGTCTGCCATTGAATATCGGTGCTAACCAGCTATGTTGATGGACGTAGCCGGTGACTGGGCTAGCTGCTAAGCACTAATATTCAGTGGCTATTTTGCACTAACTTTTAGCACTTAGCTGGCTTAACACTATTTAACCAGGAGGGACGCCCATTCCCTCCCACTGCCGGTGGACCCCACCCCTGACAACCTCCCCCGGCAGGAAGGATGCCCACTCCCTCCCGGTGCCGGTGATTCCTACCCTCCCAACATCCCTGTCAGGAGAGAAGCCCACTCCCTCCCACAACCGGGGTCTCCCATCCCCTGACACCCCCCATACCTTTTCAACAATGGCCAGCCAGAAGGATGCCTATTCCCTCCAGCTGGCAGGCCCGCTGCTTCAAAATGGCGGGCCTTCCTCTTCCCAGTGCATCCTGGGATTCAATGGGGAGGGGCCTATGGCACTGATTGGCCCAAGCGCTTAAGGCTCTTTCTATGCAAACATTCTGTATAAATAGAAGTCTTCCTCACATGACAATTGGTATAGAGTAGAACTAGATATTTCCCCTTAAAAGTCACCATGCAAAAAGTCTTTATTCTGATTTCAACAGTTAACAGCAACATTACCCCTCTCCCAGTAGCAGAAAAATTATGAATATAAAACCTTACAAAAGTCATTCAGATTAATATATGTGGACAATTTAGAAAATGAAATGTATCCAGATGATCTGTGGACATTTTTTTTAGAAGTCTTTTTAAAAAACATCTGTTAACACATTTTTCATGTTTTCACTATTGCATGATATGTATGCATATTTTAAAAAGCGAATAAAAAAGTTTCCTGAATGTGATTTGAAGCCGATGATAAAGTGGGAAGGCGTGGGAAACAATCATTAGTGGTGTACCAGCCTTACTGAGGCTGTCATATCCTTTATTTATAGACTTTTGATACTTTTTTTGTTGGATGTTTGTCAGATTTTAAAGGCAGCCTGCAGCTCCCATTTGAATACAGAATATTAATTTTGTATAAGATTTGTTACTTTGGCTTTGTTTCAAGCATATTCAATAGGTCTTGTTTGTTTTTGAAGGTAAGGAATTGCATGCAGTGAAGTAATATGTAGATATCATACTGTTTCTCTTCTACAACAGTACCATGCAACAAACATGGCAAATCTCCCTCGCAATGTCTGCAAGGATTTGCAGTGGGATCTCTGTGCAAGGCCCAGTATCACCAGGGATTTAGTGGTATAAATTCCATTCGAAACAACCTCTTGTAGTCACTCCTGTTTCTTCTGAAGTGGACTCGCTCTTGCTTTAGGGGCTTCTCTGATACTCTGAACTTCTGCCACTGCAGGGATATCTACCGTGTTACCTTAGTGAATAAATTCTTTCCTTTTTCACAACTAGGAGGTAATTCTACAAAGGGGGCATCAATGTTTACATGTGCAAATGATTAGAATGCCAATATGTATGTGTGTGCACACGGTGGCATAACGAAGGAGGCTAGCACCCAGCATCACTGTGCCATGCACCTCCCTACACTTCACCTCCGCTTGAACGCCCCCACCCCATTGTACCTCTTGAAATGTTCATCGACCCGAGCACGACAGGTACGTTAGATAGATTGTGAGCCCGTCGGGACAGATAGGGAAAATGCTTAAGTATCTGATTGTACAAACCGCTTAGATAAACCTTGATAAGCGGTATATAAAAACCTAATAAACTTGAATCCTCGGCTCCCTTCTGACATCATGTCCTGGTCCCATGACCAGGACGTGACCTCAGAAGAGAGCTGCCGCCAGGGTTTGGGGGGGAGGAGAGGAGAGACGCCGGCACCCCCCATGAAGACAGCGCCCAGGGTGGTCTGCTCCCCTTTACTCTGCCACTGTGCATTCACACATACATGCAGAAATGACAAAAATCCCATTCAGCACTCTTCTGTAAATATGTGCATATCTTACACAGTGTGTATTTATTTATTAAAAAATTTATACACTGCATACAACTATGCAGTTTCCGAGTCACATACATGTGGGCTGAATCGCACTTAGGTGCACAACTTATTATAAAAGATGTGCTATTTCTGACAATTAGGTGCAAACTTTTACACTGGTTGTATGGCTGGCCCAAGTGCTCATGCCTAACTGCTTATATATCTGTTAGACTAGTATCCTATATAGGAAAGTAGGCACTTAATTTCTTTTATATAACAGAGGTCCTAGTATATGTGCCTACTAATACAGGGGTTCTCAGCCCTGTCCTTGGGGCACATCCGGCCAGTCAGGTTTTCAGAATTTCCACAGTGAATACGCATGACAACCAAGCTTCCTCCATATGTCCCTCTGCTCCCAGGATGAAATATGCCTCAAAATGTCCCCTGGTTGTACCCTTCAACTGCAAATCGACAAACCGCATTCCTACTCTCACTTCATACTAAGCCACTGAATCAACTGGCCCCATAGATCAGATCCCTTGAAGGACTCCTCAACTTTAGGAAAGCAATAAAAACATACCTCTTCACCTAACTCCCCTGCCCACAACCGATGTATTACAAATAAATGTATATTGGTACTAGATCCTTGGTATGTGTTGAGTTAGGATAAGAACTTGTATTTTTTTTTTTTTTTTTAATTTATAATTTTGAATACTTTACAATATCCTTGTATTGAAAAATCTTGCACTGTAACTGGCAAATTTAACCCGTAAATTGTATATTATACATATTGGTATTAGATCCCTAGTATGTGTGGAGTTAGTTACAGTACAAGATTTTTTCAATACAAGTTTTTTTTCCTATGGCAAATTGTAACCTGTTAACTGTATATTATGTGTGTTAACCTGTAACCCATTCTCAGCTCTTTGGGGAGAACAGGATAGTAAATTAAATAAATCAATCAATCTGCATACAATGCAGAGAGTGTATGCAAAACTCTCTCATGCATATTCACTGTGGATATCCTGAAACCCTGACTAGCTGGGTGGGCCCTGAGGACTGGGTTGAGAACCACTGCTCTAGTTATTTTTAGCAGCCAGACACCAGTGTATTCTGGTCATTGAAATGGTGGTGCTTGTGCAGGCAAGGACAAAGCTCTTTAAAACACTAGGACATAGTTTGTATTATCTGAAGCACATAATGATCAGTGACTCAATTGTTGTTGGCCTATTTTCCAACAGCGATTGATTCATTATTAAGTTTGCATGCAAATGATTTGCATGCAAAGTCCCTGACTCAATCCTCAGCGAGCGATTGAGTCGGGGCAGAGCCCTGACAATAGTGACAGGAGAAGCTGTCACTGCTGTCAGGGCTCCCTTCCTCCACCCCCCAATGGCAGAAGGGATGCAGACTCCCTCCTGCCATTGGCGCTTCTTCCTCCCATCCCCCAACCCAAAACAAATGGCATGAGGGATACCACTGTTGGCCAAGGGAGGAGCTCAATGCACCTGAGCCAATCAGGGCATTAGGCTCCTCCCCGTGCATCACATAGTGCACTGGGGCAGGGTCTAAGGCTCGCATTTGCTGTCAGAGGAGGTCTGGAACAGAAGGGACTGAGCACCCTTCCTGCTCCCAACTTACAAGTACCGGGGGGAGGGGTCGGATCAGGTGGAGGGGGTTCTGTGGGGGTGGGGGGTTCCGACAGCAGGAGGGAGTTGGCATCCCTCCTGCCATTAGTTTGATGGTGACGGTAGTCGGCGAGCAGGATGTCTGGTGGCAGGGGGGAATAGGCATCCCTCCTGCCATATCTAAGTTGTGGGGGAGGGTTCAGCGGGGGTTGCCGATGACAGGAGGGAGTCAGCATCCCTCCTGCTTATTTCTTTGTGGGGGGGGCACATTTGTGTGTGTGTGTGGGGGGGGGCTCTTTTCATTTTTCCCCCCCAATTGGCCAGATATTTTGCATGTGTAATACACGCAAAATATCAGTACCATTAAAAAAAATGAACAAAAAACAGGCAGACCTGTGCTACCGACAGGTCTGCAGAAGTCGGGTTTTAGGATAGTAAAACCCGATTCAAAATAGCCAAGCAATTGTTAGTGAATCAATCGCTTGGCTATTTTGCATGGGGATTTTACTAATTTGCATGGGTGGATCGGATTGGAGACGAGATTGATCGGGCAGCAGTTTAGTGAATCGGGTTGGGGAATGATCGCAAAACCAGTAACACTGATTTTGTGATTGTCAGTACAGGATCGGAAGGTTTAGTGAATCTAGCCTTTAGTGCATTGGTCTCAGTCAAGTGCACAGCACAGAAGCAGTTCTTCCTGCAATAGACCCAAATTTGAGTGCCAGTGCCAGATACCTTCCCAGAGCACAGCTGGATCAACAGCAGGTTCTACTGGTCCCTGAATTTGATAAGGATTAAAAAGCCATCCTATCAAATCTGAATATAGGAGTTCAGACAGCTTTAATAAAATAGCAAGCAAGTGAGAAATGAACTGATTCACTATAGAAATGAACAGCACAGCACTCAGAATTCAGATCAGCCTCAGCTTCCAGCACAAACAGAAATAGCAATGTGCAGGGAACAGCTAATTTCCATATCTGAATCATGGCTACTTCTTGCTCTCTTTCTGCAGGAAAAAAATGGGTGTTTTTTTTTTCTCCAGGCAGACTGCTTTCTCAGGCCTGATTTGAGCAAGTCCAGCCCTTTGCTCCAGCTTGTGTCTTTGGCCTCTATTGGAAACAGATATAGACGAGATCTGGCTCTGGCAGCCGAGAAGAGCACGGGCGTAGGTATGAGTCACTCTCTGCTACTGTTACTTACTTCATTCTGCAGGGAGCTGACAGAAGCCATGCTTTCTGCTACAAATGTGTAGTTGCCATGGAAAAAGTTTTGAGACACCCCTCACCCCCACCTCGCCAAATCTTTTTCATTTTTAACCTTCTAAACACAGGGAAGGGCTCTAGAAAATGAGGTGTAATGAAAGGATTCATTTCCTTATTTATTTTCCTGTCTTCTTTTCCAGAGCCTCCCAGGAAACACAGACAGGGAGCACTGCTGTCACTTGAGACTTACAAAAGGCTCTTCTCCAATGCGAGACATCAGCAGGAAAGTGTGAAGGTCCCCATGCTTCATAAATGGCAGGATGACCATAGGAACAGGAAGCCGGCCCTTCGGACGACTGCGCAGGCTTACCCCTGTAATGAAAGTCAACAAGAACTTAAGAGCTCTTCAGAAACCAAGCAAGGGAGGGAGAGCAGAACGTGCCCTGCATGGAGAGATGGCACTACAGGGTTCAGCCAGAGACTCTTCTCTTTCTGCCCTTACTCAGCTGCCCTCATTTTTAGATCACACATTTCCCCCCCAAACTTGCAGCATTACATAAAAATAATGATAAAAACAGGAAAAAATAAGTATAACTTTGTACAATGTTTACCCTGGGATAGAGAAGAAAAAGATGCAGTCAATAAAAAAAGATTTAAATCCACCTTCTGTTCAGAAAGATGAGCATGATACCCAGAGGCATATAAATTTGCCACACGTGGGCAGATTAGGGCCAATGCCAGTTGGGTTATTGCAGTACATGCTCTGTATGTTACAGCACCTTGCAGTGCTCCTTCGCGAGGAGTCAGAAAAGCAGGACTGGAATTTGCAGAGCCAAAAGACACTAGTCTCCCCTTTCAGCAGGGAATGAAACCCAAAAAGAGTCCATACTACAGCAAGAAAAATGCATAACCAAAGATAGTGAAAGAGGAGAAAAAAAAGGGCCATTGTTTTTGTAAGATGTTTTGCCTGTCATGAAAGGCCAGTTGGGATTCTGAAGGCACAGTAGCATTTATAACACTGGTCTCAAACTCAAACCCTTTGCAGGGCCACATTTTGGATTTGTAGGTACTTGGAGGGCCTCAGAAAAAAATAGTTAATGTCTTATTAAAGAAATGACAATTTTGCATTAGGTAAAACTCTTTATAGTTCATAAATCTTTCCTTTTGGCTAAGTCTTAATAATATTGTAATTTATAGCTAAATAGACATATGATAAAAAAAACTTATTTTATTTTTTTAATTATGATAAACATACCGAGGGCCTCAAAATAGTACCTGGCAGGCCGCGAGTTTGAGACCATTGATTTATAAGGAACTGACAGCAAGCTGCATGTCACAAATTAGGGCCCTCTGCTTTCAATTTGAACTATTAGAAACATTTTTTTTTATATAATTCCCAGATTTTACAAAAACTATTACTACTATTTTTTTAACCAACTTTCATACTAAGGAGCTCATAATCAATAAACAAATATGTCTAAAAACATGCCTAAATCTGAAAGACAAGTCATCCGAGTGCCGATAATCGGAACGGGTTTTAGACATATCTAAAAACAGCTTAGGCCTTTTCAGTGCTGCTGTACACACAGCGCTGAAAGGGGCGTTTTAGGAGGCGTGGTGAGGGCGGGATTTGGGTGTGACGTGGGCCGACCTAGACTTAGTCATACTGCAAGTATAACCGAAAGTTTAACGAGACTGCCTAGACGAGCTTATAGTTAGTGACTTAGGCCATCTAAAAACAGGTCTAAGTGGCAAAAAGGTATCCAAAGTGACCAGATAACCACTGCAGGGACAAAGTACAGACCCCCACACACTTCCCCAGTGATCACTGACCCACCCCCCCCCACCACTGCCATAAAAATTGGAATAAAAACTCCAGAACATCAGCACCTGGCATAGGAAAGCCTAGTAGAGCTGCACAGAGGTGGCTTAAGTGGTCTGGGGGTGGGCTAGTGAACCATAGAGAGGAGGACTCAGGCCCATAAGCCACTCTAACCACTGCATTCATGGTGAAACAAGTGCACCCACCAAACACCCCCAAAACCCTTTTCTACTGCCATATAGGTGACACCTGCAGCCATAAGGGCTATTGGGGTGGTAGTAGGCTTTGGGGGGCTCACCATGACCTGGAAGGAAGATGTGGTGAGATGTTTATATGGCACCATTTTTGTGAAGTTCACAGCAGTGCCCTGTAAGGTGCCCCACTACTCTGTTGCCATGTCTGGGTGTCCAGTCCATCACTTTGCTGACCCCACCCATGTCCAAAAGGTCTTGTTCTAGGCGTTTTTGACTTGGACAAATTTTTGGATGAGAATGGGGTATAACGATAGACGACTTAGCGGTCTGGACGATCAAACGGTTGATCGTACAAGTAGACGATTTTCGAAAATAAAATAATTTTGGACGTATTTTTCGAGAAAGGACTTTGGACATGTCTGACTTTGGGCGACTAATGACTTAGGCCCAAAACGGACTTAAATGTGTTTTTTGATTATGCCCCTCCACATCTGTAACAATAAATATAAAACAATGTTTGGGCACACACAGAATTGGGCCCAGCTCTCCCCTTCCACAGCAAAGAGTTGACCACTTGCACACCCCTGTGATACCCAAAATTCATCCCTCCCTTTTTGTGGCACAGAAAGAGATGTTGATCTGTGCTTCACACTTCTGATCATCAAAATAAACCTCAGTATTTACTCCAAAAATGAAGTATTCTCTTATCCTTGCTTTTTCTCTTGTTTTTACTATAGCAATATAAAACTAATTTTCAGGACAAATAAAATAAAGGCAGAGCCCTGTACAAAACTCATGATTCTTAAAATGGTAGTTTTCAGCTACAAAAACATGAGGAGAAGTTTGTGTAAATTTTGATTAGGGTTGTATACAACTATTTGGTAGAGATGAAATCTGTAGTGTCTTCAGCAATGATTGAAAGGCTACACAACGCAGTTCTGCAAGTGATAAAATCATTTGGCTACCAATTAAGTGAACTGCATTCAGTCACTCTATCTTCCTTTTGTTTCTCTATAAATTTCTTCCATAATGGTTAACCCTTTCACTTACACACAGCGTACTCATGTAGCTCTCTGAGGACAGAAGGAAACCAGAACATGCACCCCTCTTACTATAAGTACTGCCTGCTTACCGATCAGTTTAGTGACATTTGGATGGTCAAACTCTTTCATGTAGGCAGCTTCACGCAAGAACTCTTCAATGTCGCTGGAGCAAAAGACATCCGCTAGAGGAAGCAAAGAAGCAGAACATGAAGTTTCTCTTTGAAAGGAGACAAGACAATAATTGGAGGACATGGAGAAGGGGGCCTTGCCCAACCTGAAACCCAGACTAAGGGGAAGATTCTCAAAACCCGAGCTTCCTGGCAAATTCTGACTCTGCCATGCAAATGTATTACAACGAGGTCATTAATATTTAAACATGTACACCGGGCGATTTTCTATCATCGCAGGGTGATTCTCTAACCTTATTGTCCTACATTTGCAGGCAAAATTTTCCGACAGGTCTGGCTGTCATAGCTTACTTTCTGGTCAGTGCTTGAGTGCTGACTGGTTCAGGCATTGACAGGAAAGTAAGGCTTGATAGCTCAGACCTGCCAGAAAATTTTGTCACTTGCCCCCGACAGAAGGGATGCCCACTCCCTTCCTCTGCAGCCGTCAAGCAACCCCCCTGACAACAACCCTCCCTGGCAGCAGGAAGGATGCCCACTCCCTCCTGCCGCCACTGTCAAGCATCCCCCACCAGCAGTAGCGGGAGTGATGCCCACTCCCTCCTGCTGCCATCATGCTCCCGACGATCCCCCATCCCACCTTGTTCATCAAGGGTGACTGGAGGGATGCCTACTCCTTCTGGCCAGCAGGCCTGCTTCTTCAAAATGGTGGGCCATCCCCTCCCCGGTGCATCCTGGGATGCGCCTAAGGCTCTGATTGGCCCATGCTGCATAAGGCCCATACGAGGGGCCTTAAACACCTGGGCTAATCAGAGCCTTATTAGGCCCCACCTCGGCACATCCCAGAATGCTCCGGTGAGGGGAAGGCCTGTCATTTTGAAGAGGTGGGCCTGCTGGCCGGAGGGAGTAGGCATCCCTCTGGCCAGCCTTCGTGAACAAGGTAGGGGGGGTTGTGGGTTGTCGGAGGCATTGGGAGGGGGTCGTTGGGGGCACGACAGCAGTGGCGGGAGTGAGCATCCCTCCTGCTGCTAGGGGGTGTGTGTGTGTTAGGTGGGTTGCTTGACGGCAGTGGCGGGAGGGAGTGAGCATCCTTCCTGCTGCTTGACGGCATGGGCATCCCTCCTGCTGAGCTTCAATTTGGGGTCTTTTTAAAAAATTTGTGGGTGTATTCTGCGCATGTGCCGATCACTATCACCAGCGATGGGCACATGCAAATTTAGCGACCCTCCATGAAACCTTATTTGCATGCACAGTTTTTAAAGAATGACTTGCCTTTTTGAAATTGTTACAATAGCAGCCACGATAGCGGCCCATCAGACTTTACTGTGAACATTAGAGAATCTTCCCCTAAGAGCACTACTGCTGCCCTGTCCTTTAAAGTACTGGTTCTCAAACCTGTCTTGGAGGACTACCAGCCATTCGGGTTTTCAGGGTATCACTAATGAATATGAATGAAAGATATTTGCATACAACAGAGGTGACAGACATGCAAATCTGCCTCACTCTTATTCATTAAGGATATTATGAAAGCCCAATTGGCTGGTGGTCCCAGTGACAGGTTTGAGAACCACTGCCTAAAATTGAAGATGCTGTCCAGAGCTTCATCACTTGAGGGATTTGAGGATAAGAATCTTCTAATGAGTCCATTGCTAACTAGCAGATGTTTAGAGGAATCTGCCAAGCACCTTTTTATTGCCTAGATCATCCCTTAGGAAACTCCCTCCTTCAGTACCTTCATTTGGGCATCTACCTTGATAGGTTCCAAGTATGCCTTAAGACCCACTTTTTTGTTTTGGCATATACAGTCTGACTGAGAGATGGTGATAGGTGATGACCCTTAAAGCCTGGAGCCAGGCTATACGTTTGCTGTCTTTCCGTAACTGTGTTGTCTGTCTGTGCGTTTATAGTTTACTGTGACAGTTGTAATCGCTTTGATGACTTGGATGAAAGGTGGTATATAAATACTAAAAAATGCATCCTTAGATAGAAGGTGGGCTGTGACTTTTTCATACCAAAAAGGTTGTAACTCATTAGCGGTATAACTGGTAATAAAGCAGTCATGATAGATCTAGGACTACAAGATCTTTTACCTTCTAAGAAGGAATAAACAGTCACAAAAGCATGTCTTCATTAGAGAACAGATAGAATTACCTCTCTTAAGAAGTACAGTACTCCCCCGATATTTGCAGGGGTTCCGTTCCAGGAACCCCTGCGAATCTCGAAAAACCACAAATACGGTTTTTCAGGGGGGAGCCTGAAGAGGGCAGCAGGAGAGCAGCTGGAGCGCCGTGAGTGCAGGAAATCACTCGTGGTATGCTCCGACCGCCTCTTCCTGCTCTGTCGGGCCTTATCCAATCAGGAGCTGCGATTGCTCTCTCCTGACTCTCCCGTTGCCCTCTCCTTGTCGGTGGTTCGCGGTTGGAAAATACCGCAAATGACTGGGACCGCGAACGACCGGGGGAACACTGTACCTGCTAGACCAGGGCTGTGCAACATCAATCCTCAAGGACTACTAATCCAGTCAGGTTTTCCCCAATAAATTTGCATGAGATCTATTTGTATGCACTGCTTCCACTGTATGCAAATAGATCTCGTGCATATTCATTTGAGAAATTCTGAAAACCCAACCTGGTGAGGGCTGAGGTTGGATACCCCTGTGCTAGACAGATGATATTCCCTCTTGTCCATGATCTTAATACATTAAACTGGAAATGTTGTAGGACTTTGTTTATTCGTTTGAGCAGATCATTTAAGAAATCATGGCACCCATAAAAGCTAAGTCTGTACTGCCAAGGATTTATAGGAAATGAGCCAGATCATGGTCTGATCTGCCATGCGCTTCATCATTCATCTTCAAAAACAAGTCGTGCTGAAACACAATGGCAGCTGAGTAACCAATCTTGGATTACTCAGTTATGGAAAATCATACTGAGTATTTCAATCACCACATTGAATAAAGAGGTGCTGTACTAACAGCATTACAACATGCTTAGTAAGCATAAATTATTTACTGGTTCTAACATCTGATGTACCAAACTAACAATATGCAGTGTACAATAACATGACTATATTATCACTACTGCATACTGCTAACCAACTTAAAGTGAAAGGGCTCGTTACAATGGGAGCCTTCTCTCATTTCCCATGTCTCTGGAGAACATTAATGGGGGCCTCTAGGAACTCTCTTATATCCCCATACCCTTACCTCCATTGAGAAAATGAACAAGCCTTTCACTTGACATTGTCCAAAACTTCACAGGACTCTGGTCCCCTATCTCTTGCCTCTACCCCACAAAACTAAACAGGTCTTAATGTCTTTAGCATCAAGTACCATTTCGATTTTGGCACACAGCCAGAATGAAGGAACCAAACTACCTTTTTCCCATATTTTATTTATTTTTCCAAATAATTAAAAAATACACCGGAAGATGAACATATTGAACAACAGATTAATTACATCTTACCCTTCCCCCCCTCTCTTCATATTCAAAAATTATACCATCATTATCATAGAGTCAAAATAACTACCAGAAGATATATTAGCAGCATGCTTAATATCTTTCAGCTTAAGTTTATGCTTATTTGTATTTATAGACCGCTCTTTGGTACAACATTATAGCGGTTTATATAATATAAAACAGAAGGAAAGGAATTCCATCATCAAAAGAAAAGTAAAAATATAAAAATTCAAAATAAGCATTAAATAAAAATTATAAATTACAAAATAAAATAAATAACATAAAATTATAAAGATATAAAGGATGCAACTGCAAATCTTTCTCACAATGTTCAAACCAGCATAATGCTAATTGTCCTTTGGAAAAGGACCTAAGAAAATGCTAATCCAAAAAGATAGTTTTTTAACAACCTTCTAAATTCAATATAAGGGAATTCACTACATAGGTCTGTTGGCAAAGAATTCCATAAATAGGGTACAGAAGCAAAAAAAAGCAGAATAACGTGTAGAGGTTAATCTCACCAGGTGAACTGAAGGCAAGGACAATTGATGACTATTAGAAGAGCGCAAATTTCTAACAGACCTATATGGAACCAAAAGCTTAGTTAAATAATCAGGCTGTCCTGTCTGTAATGCTTTAAAAGTTAAAGTCAAAACATTATGCATTAATCGAAATTTTATCGGAAGCCAATGAGAATCTTTCAAAAGTAGAGTGACGTGATCATATCTACAAGCATTGGTTAACATCCCAATGGCAATATTTTATACAGTTTGTAATTTTTTGAGAGCTATTTTGGAAAACTCTGCTTAGATTTATAGATAGGCGGGTTATACATAATTTTAAGTAAAATAAATATACTGAAACCCAGTGAAAATAAACTTCCCCTTTTCCCTAAACCTCCTTCCACCCACCCCCACCACCACTTATCAACAACAGCAGGACATATACATGTATCCATGCTGAAAGGAGGAAGTGAGCCTCGTGTATTTTAAGCCCCAAAAAACTTTTTTTTAAAAGGAGAGCTATACAGTTTCAAACCTTATATCACAAATAGTTATCTATTATAAACTGTCAAGTCATTACAAATTGCCACAGTTGTAACACTCCACAGGAGAGCAAGAGGATCCTTTCACAAAAAAGAGGGGGATATCCATCTATTCTTCAGGAGAGAACATGATATCTCAAGTAGTGCTTTTAGTAGGCAATTGTAAATAAAAAAAGTTGTTGCGCGAGTCTTTTTCCCATTAGTAACTCTCTGCCATTTTGGTTGCAGCTTCAAGAGAAGAGAAGGGAAGATTGGCTTGGCTGTCTAGATGTTGAAGGTACTTCCTGATCCTCTAAAATCCATTGCGCCTCTTCTTGCATTTCAATATGATGCAACTTGCCCTTAAAATAGAAATTAAGGACAAACGAGTGCTCCCATTTATATTCTTTTCTCAAAGTTGTAAAGATACTGGCTTCAATTTGCTACAGCGTTTCAAAGTAGCAGCTGCTAAATCTTGATAAACTGACTGTAGAATTGTCCCAGATTAACCAGTCCATAAGCCTGGCTTTGGCCAAAATCACTTCCTTAAGATTGTAATCTGAAATGCTATAATGTCTTTAGCCATATTAGCGCTGGGTCTCCCCAGAGTTCAATGTGCTCTTTCTATTTTAATAAGATCTAGGGTCATCGGCGAACCAGCTTCCATCAGAATAAAAGCAGTCATTTTTTCATCACATCTTCACAGTGATTATATTTAGGAATTTCTGGTATCCACTGAAATCTCAAGTTGTGCTGGCGACTTTGATTTTCCAAGTCTTCAAGCTTTTTCACAGTTAAGATGAAGCCCTCTCCCCTTTCATAGAAACATAGAACATAGAAATAGACGGCAGATAAGGGCCACGGCCCATCTAGTCTGCCCACCTTAATGACCCACCCCTACCTTTCTCTGTGAAGAGAACCCACGTGACGATCCCATTTTGTCTTAAAATCGGGCACGCTGCTGGCCTCAATCACCTGAAGTGGAAGACCATTCCAGCGATCTACCACTCTTTCGGTGAAAAAGTATTTTCTGGTGTCACCGTGCAGCTTCCCTCCTCTGATTTTCCACGGATGCCCTCTTGTAGCCGTGGGACCTTTGAAAAAGAAGATATCTTCTTCCACCTTGATGCGGCCCGTGAGATATTTGAACGTCTCGATCATGTCTCCCCTCTCTCTGCGTTCCTCGAGTGAGTATAGCCGCAACTTATCCAGCCGTTCCTCGTATGGGAGGTCCTTGAGTCCTGAGACCATCCGGGTGGCCATTCGCTGGACCGACTCCAGTCTCAGCACATCTTTGCGGTAATGAGGCCTCCAGAATTGTACACAGTATTCCAGATGGGGTCTCACCATGGATCTATACAATGGCATAATGACTTCAGGCTTATGATTGACGAAACCCCTACGTATACACCCTATGATTTGTCTAGCCTTAGATGAAGCCTGCTCCACTTGATTGGCAGTCTTCATGTCTTCACTGATGATCACCCCTAAGTCCCGTTCTGCTACAGTCCTTGCTAGGATCTCGCCATTAAGGGTGTAACTTCTGCATGGGTTTTGGCTGCCAAGGTGCATGACCTTGCATTTTTTGGTATTGAAACCTAGTTGCCAGATCCTAGACCAGCGCTCCAATAGGAGTAGGTCGTGCGTCATATTGTCGGATATTGAGTTTTTGATTGTTGCACTCCTTTCTACTACATTGCATAGTTTGGCGTCATCTGCGAATAATGTTATTTTACCTCGAAGCCCTTCTGCTAAGTCTCTTATAAAGATATTGAACAGGATCGGGCCCAAGACCGATCCCTGCGGCACTCCACTGATCACCTCTGTCATTTCAGAGGGGGTGCCATCAGTGTTCCCTCTAAGCGGGCGGGTGTTGTGAGCAAACTTTTTTCACTGTGAGCTAAAAATATCGGGCGCCAGCAAGTTATGAGCCAAATAAATATGTTGCTTTCTACCACAGAACTTCCTTACGTTTGTATGGAATCTATCCCCTTTCAACTTTAGAGAGTGCCCTCTCGTTCTCCCTGCCTTAGCTACTAAGTCTATTCCCTTCAGTACCTTGAATGTTTCTATCATGTCCCCTCTCAATCTCCTCTGCTCAAGGGAGAAGAGGCCCAGTTTCTCTAATCTTTCGCTGTACGGCAACTCCTCCAGCCCCTTAACCATTTTAGTTGCTCTTCTCTGGATCCTTTCGAGTAGTACCGTGTCCTTCTTAAAGTACCAGTGCTGGAGGCAGTACTCCAGGTGAGGGCGTACCATGGCCTGGTACAGCAGCATGATAACCTTCTCTGTCTCTTCAGTCCAGCATCTGCCCCTTCCATTCACTGTCTGTCTTTCCCTGCCATCTCTCCTCCTGCCCCCCCCCCCACCCCCCAATTTGGTCTAGCATCCATCATCTTCCTTCTGTTCCCCTCATGGTCTGGCATCTCTATCCTTCCCTCCCCCCTGTGGTTTTTAGCATATCTCTCTTCTCATTTCCTCCACTCAGATCTGATCATTCTCTGCTCTCTTTTCCCTTTTCTTCTCTGGTCTTCCTTCTCTATTTTCTGCCTCCATCTAAATTAAATTCTTTCTTACTATTTAGTCCCGTTTCCCTCTTTTCACTGTGTCTACACACAGCTTGTCACCCCTTTCCCTCACCCCTCCATTATCTTACTCTTTTCTTCCCCCTTTATTTATCTCCTCCTTCCATCCAGTATGTGTTCTTTCCCCACTTCCATTCAGCATCTGCTCTCCCTTCTCAACTGACATCCATCTGCCTTCTGCTCTCTCTCCCTTCTTCTCACTTCCATCATCTGTCCCCTTCTCTCTCTCTCTCATCTCCTCCATTCCATCATCTGCCCCTTCTCTCTCTCTCTCCCCCCCCCCAACTTCCATCATCTGCCCCCCTTCCCCTCACCTTTGTGGGTCACTTTCTTTCCCCTGAGGGTGGCTCATGTCACAGGGGAAGCTTTGGCCGAGCAGAACCGCTTGATTGACAGTGGAACTTACTTGATTGATGTCGATGCTGGGGCCCGTTGCCATTTGAAGGAAAAAAAAAAAAGGTGGAAAAAAGGAACCTGTAAAGGCGAGAGGAAGGGAAACCTCCAGGACAGCTGCTTTTTGCCCTCCTTCAGCGGCCCAAGAGTTCAGACCAGCAGCGGCAGCTCTGTATGCTTTTAACTTCGGCACAGAGCTGCCCCTAATCAATAGTTTAGCGCGGTTTCATGAGGCAGCCTCGGGGCCTTTGATAGCCGGCCCGCTTCGATGATGCGATGTGGGCCGGCCTAGCAAAGGCCCCGAGGCTGCCTTATGAAACCGCGCTAAACTATTGATTAGGGGCAGCTCTGTGCCGAAGTTAAAAGCATACACAGCTGCCGCTGCTGGTCTGGAGGTGCGGAGACAAGGCAGGAGGCAAACGCGGTGGAAGGCAGGAGTCCCGGCGAAGGCAGGAGTCCCGGCACAGCGACTGCAACAGGAAGTTGCAAGTCAGCTGACGCCGGCCTTTCGTTGCGGCGGGGACCGAATCCTTTGCGGACCGGCAAGATTTTGTTTGCGGACCGGCGGTTGAAGAACTGTGCTCTACACTGTGTGCGCTGTGACGAGAAACTTGTGCGCTGCGAGGTAATATTTTGTGCGCCAGCGCACCCCAGCGCAGCTTAGCGGGAACACTGGGTGCCATTCACCACCACTCGCTGAAGCCTGCCTCCAAGCCAGTTCTCAACCCATTTTGTCAAAGTGTCACCCAATCCTATAGAACTCATTTTGTTCAACAGCCTGCGGTGTGGTACGCTATCGAAAGCTTTGCTGAAGTCTAAGTATACGATGTCCAGGGGCTCCCCAACATCCAGCTTCCTCGTCACCCAGTCAAAGAAGCTGATCAGGTTGGATTGGCAGGATCTCCCCATAGTAAATCCATGTTGACGGGGATCCCGTAGATTCTCCTCGTTCATGATCGTATCCAATTGACGTTTGATTAGAGTTTCCATCAGCTTGCTCACTATTGATGTGAGACTCACCGGTCTATAGTTTGCAGCCTCCATTTTGCAACCTTTTTTATGGAGTGGAATGACGTTAGCCGTTTTCCAGTCCAACGGGACTATACCCGTACTAAGGGAGAGATTGAAGAGCGCGGATAGTGGTTCCGCCAAGACATCACTTAACTCCCTGAGCACCCTGGGGTGTAGGTTGTCTGGCTCCATCGCTTTGTTAACCTTGAGTTTAGACAGCTCACAGTAGACACTGCCTGGCGTAAACTCGATACCTTAGATACCAAAAGTCTTGTTTCTTATGACTCCTTCAGTCAAAGTTATTTTTGATAAGGTAAATGTTGGCCCTATGTGTTAGCTCTCCCCATCCACCCGCCTCTGAATTTTGATCTGATCAGACATCTTTTACAGTTGTCAAGGCCCCAGGTAAATTGAATCACTCTTATAGAGTTTTCAGTCAGTCCTATTTGAAGAGCACTTAAAACTGGAATATCTGTAGATTGTGATACCTTTTTAAAAACAGAAACAGAGTTATATAGTACATGAGGTTTCAAGACCTCCTGGGTCTTCTCTACAGATGCCTTCCTCCAAGTTCTCTTTCATGTTGCACGTCACTGCGTACTTATTTCCTTTGTGTGAGGTATTCATGTACCAGCTGCTCTTCTGTGCCCATCAATTGCTACTTACAGGGCCCCTCTCTCTTTTTTTTTGAGCATTCTGCAGACTTACATTATTTTTAATTGGCTGCACTGATGGTGCTCACTTACCCTTCAGCATCTTAACTGCAACCTTCTGGAAAGATCCGTCTTCCAGCTTCAGCTGTGCCTCTCTAACTGATCCAAATTCCCCTGCAAGAGAAACAAAATGAAACAATTTAAGAAAGGGACACAACACTGAGAAGTCAGGTCACAGTCACTATTATCCAAGATTCTTTTACCCCCTAAACTTCAGTAAAAGTGCAACTTTTGTCTACTCCAAGAGTCAATGAATTTATTCTTTAACTGCTGAGGGTTTTCCACTCCAACTGAGACCTCCTGAAACTCACACCCATATATCAGCCTAACATCCTGGGGTCTATGGATTTTGCTTAAAAATCCCTAATTTTTCTCTTCTTTGGGTCCTCCCCGGGAAAGCAAAACTGTCCCTTTCTCCTCCCATCCATACTGTTTTATTTATTTTTTTTGTCTTGCATTAGCCCTCCACAGAAGCCTGCCTTTGATTTTCTATTCTCTCTCCCCTCCTCTTACTACTTTGGGGTGCTGTGTTCCCTTAGAAACTGTATTTTGTTTTGTATTCTCTAGATGAATTGTGATTAATCAGATTGTATAAACAGCAATATTTATACAGCAGCTTCTCCTGATGGACCTCTGCTGCTCTCAAGGTTTCCAGGTGAGCCCTCAAAGGGGCCGGTTCATCTTTACTTGACAAAGACTCTCACTATTTCTCTTTTGAGTTACAACTCTGTGGCTGCCACGATCTGCACTAGTAACATCTGCAGCTAAGAATATGGAATTTTTCTCCAATGTACTACAGTTTGGATGTGTGCACATTAGGGTGCATCAATTTTAGGGGTAGATTTTTATTTTTTCGTACTTTACAAATACTAGTGACCAAATTATGCAGTTTTGCAAGCTGAATCTAAAGCTGTCTTCAGAAACTGCTTAAAGTGAGTCTTATCTATATCTAAATCAAACAATATAGAAATTAAGTCATATTTATTTGAACGTGCAAATAGTCTGAACTATATTTGTAGCCACATAATTGTTTTTAAAATGGCACTTATGCAGTTAATGTTATTTAACAAAATCCAGCAAAGAGGCTATATCTTGTTTGCTTCAGTTTCATCTCATGAGATTCCTGCTGACCATCTGACCCCTAATATAATGTTCCCTCATCTCCTAATTGTACAACATGACCAGCAGCCTCAGTTGTCATTTTAACACATCATTCTATGGACTGGGTGTGTGATGGCCAGTCTGGAACCATCATGATGGGCTTGTTCAGAAATGCCTTGATCTCTGCTGTTGTCATGGTACAGATAAGAGGGGGGCTCAGAGATTCCGGAGCTCCAGTCAAGTAATTGGGCGAGTGTAGTTGCCTCAGTGTTGATGGATGGTATTTTCCTGGGTCTCACCCTGTTGTCTCCAAGATATGTCTTCTCATCTACTTTACCTCTTATCTTCAATATCGTCTCCACTGCATCTCTTCTCTCCTGTTCCTCTTCACTGAACAACACTGCTTGCAGAACAGAGTCTCAGAGTCGCTGTAAGCATACTAAGCTGATCTTCTCATTGTAGGCATGACTATCTTTCTTACCACTTTACACTGTTCTTTCAACAGTTGCAGCTGGAAGAGGAGGCATGGCTTAGTGGTTAGAGCTGCTGCCTCAGTTCAATCCCAGCACTTCTCTCTGTGACCCTGGGCAAGTCACTTAATCCTCCATTGCACCGGGTACCATAGTTAAATTGTGAGCCTGCTGGGACAGATAGGGAAATTATTTATGAGTAGAGTACCTGCTTACTGTTCAATGTATTGTAAACTGCTTTGATATCTGTGGAGGAAAGGTGGCATATCAAATAAACATAACCAACACATTTATTTATGTATTCAATTTTCTATACCATTCTCCCAGGGGAGCTCAGAATGGTTTACATGAATTTATTCAGGTACTATTATCAGAACACTTAAACACATTTCAGTAATTTGGATATTTTTGAATAATTTCCTAGAAATTCCAGGTAGATGCCATTTCTTTCAGAGCAGAGCTGGTGGTTTGAGCAGGATTCCCTTCTGACACAGCAAAGGCAAAACAGGGACTTCCCTGTCGAGGGTATTTGTGACAAGCAGTGGACGTTTAAATTGTTTATGAAGAGCGTCTGAGTCAAGATAAGTTCTGCTATATTTTTTGCTCTCCTTGTTTTATTAATTCCTGCCTGAGAGCAGGGTTTGATCTGCTTCCAGTTTTTCGGAGTGTGTGGAGTTTTTTTTTCTAACGTATGATGATATTTTTTGCCCCTACCCTTATATTACTTCAGGTCATCCATTGGATTTCTCCAACATAGGACATTTTATACATGGGACTTTTTCATGTGGTTTTATATGTATTTTTTCCCCTCCTCCCTTTTCTTTTCCTCTCCTTGTTAGATATTAAAAAATCCATCATCCGCTTCATTTAACTTATCCAGAAGCCAAGACATATTATAATGTCAAGGTTGTTAAATCACAATGAATTAAATAGACATTGGCTCAGAATTTGACAGAAAGTCTTTTAATTTTTCCGGATCTTAAAAATATACAGATTTATTTCCATTTGTCACTCTCATTTTTGCGGGGTAATACAAGCCATTTGTGAGCCCCTTTTCTTTCATTTGAGGTCTTAACAGGAGGAATTGCTTTCGTGTGTTCGCCGTGTTTTTTGCGAAATCTGACAAGAACAGCAACTTTGATCCTTTATAATTTAAGTTTCTGTCAGCTTTAGCCAAATTTAATATCTCCAAGGACTGCTGGAATCATAAGAGCTTGAAAATTAAAAGCCTTGGCTTCACTTGGCTAGCTGACCGTTTAGATGGAATCCTGTGTGCTCGTTCTATTTCTATGGGATGTTTTGAATTTAACTGCAGTAACTTTGGTAAAATATTTTCCAAAAATTGGATAGCGTTTCCCCCTTCCAAACCTTCAGCTAATCCAATAATTTTCACATTCTTTCTCCTTCCTCTATTTTCGTAGTCTTCAAATTGTTTCTTCATTTCTTCGATATCTTGACTGTCATTTTTACATTGCATCGCTTTGATTTCCATCTGCTCCATTTTGTTTTCTAGTAGCGACATTCTCTGATTGGCAACTTCCATTTGCCTGTTTAAATTCAACACTTCTTCCTTTACTTCTGAAATTTTATTTGCGTTGTCTTGAAACATTTGCTTAATGCTCCGTAGTTCCGCCATTATTTCATTTTTATCTGGTACGGCCACAGTTTCAGCAGGGAGAGGCACGTTCGATGGTGTAACCTGATCGTGTTTAATATGCTTCACTGTCCCTCCTGCCACGAAAGCCGTTTCTAATTTCGCTTGCTGCTTAGCAGCCATACTAAACAACATTTTGTTATAGCTACAGGAAAGAAAAAGCCGCAAAATACTTTTCAAAATTTTCTATTTGTTGCCCAGGTTAGAGGAGTACCGCGGTTACACCTACATCTTGTGCGCCGCCAAGCCATGCCCCCCTTCATCTTGTGCGCCGCTAAGTTTATAAATACAAAATAAAGATTGTCTTTCTCAAGGTTGACATGGTCTATTCCACTCCCCAACTAGTTCTTCTCTTGAAAATGATGTCCAAGTTAGCTACGAATACCTTCTGCAGTGGGCCAGTGTTTTCTGAAACATCTGACAGATGGGTACCGTATTTTCACGCAAATAACACGCACCCGTATAAAACGCGCACACGTGTATAGCGCGCAGAAATCACGATGATAAGCACAAAAACTTTGGTATAACGCGCTCACGATTATACCGCGCATGCTGCCCGACTCTCCGTTCACCCCCCTGACTTCCGTGCACTGCCCCGCCTCTCCGTGCGCTGTCCCGACTCTCCGTTCACCCCCCCCTGACTTCCGTGCACTGCCCTGAATTTCCGTGCGCTGTCCCGACTCTCCGTTCACCCCCCCTGACTTCCGTGCACTGCCCCGCCTCTCCGTGCGCTGTCCCGACTCTCCGTTCACCCCCCCCTGACTTCCGTGCACTGCCCCGCCTCTCCGTGCGCTGTCCCGACTCTCCGTTCACCCCCCCTGACTTCCGTGCACTGTCCCCCCTTGAAGGTCTGTCCCCATCCTGAAAGCCTGATGCCCCCCCCCGACGTCCGATACATCCCTCCCCCCGAAGGACCGCCGACTCCCCAACAATATCGGGCCAGGAGGGAGCCCAAATCCTCCTGGCCACGGCGACCCCCTAACCCCACCCCGCACTACATTACGGGCAGGAGGGATCCCAGGCCCTCCTGCCCTCGACGCAAACCCCCCTCCCCCCAACGACCGCCCCCCCCCCAAGAACCTCCGACCGCCCCCCCAGCCGACCCGCGACCCCCCCTGGCGACCCCCACGACCCCCCCACCCCCCTTCCCCGTACCTTTGGTAGTTGGGCCAGAAGGGAGCCCAAACCCTCCTGGCCACGGCGACCCCCTAACCCCACCCCGCACTACATTACGGGCAGGAGGGATCCCAGGCCCTCCCCCCCTCGACGCAAACCCCCCTCCCCCCCAACGACCGCCCCCCCCAAGAACCTCCGACCGCTCCCCCAGCCGACCCGCGACCCCCCTGGCGACCCCCACGACCCCCCCACCCCCCTTCCCCGTACCTTTGGTAGTTGGCCGGACAGACGGGAGCCAAACCCGCCTGTCCGGCAGGCAGCCAACGAAGGAATGAGGCCGGATTGGCCCATCCGTCCTAAAGCTCCGCCTACTGGTGGGGCCTAAGGCGCGTGGGCCAATCAGAATAGGCCCTGGAGCCTTAGGTCCCACCTGGGGGCGCGGCCTGAGGCACATGGTCGGGTTGGGCCCATGTGCCTCAGGCCGCGCCCCCAGGTGGGACCTAAGGCTCCAGGGCCTATTCTGATTGGCCCACGCGCCTTAGGCCCCACCAGTAGGCGGAGCTTTAGGACGGATGGGCCAATCCGGCCTCATTCCTTCATTGGCTGCCTGCCGGACAGGCGGGTTTGGCTCCCGTCTGTCCGGCCAACTTCCAAAGGTACGGGGAAGGGGGGTGGGGGGGTCGTGGGGGTCGGCCAGGGGGGTCGCGGGTCGGCTGGGGGGGCGGTCGGAGGTTCTTGGGGGGGGACGGTCGTTGGGGGGGAGGGGGGTTTGCGTCGAGGGCAGGAGGGCCTGGGATCCCTCCTGCCCGTAATGTAGTGCGGGGTGGGGTTAGGGGGTCGCCGTGGCCAGGAGGGTTTGGGCTCCCTTCTGGCCCGATATTGTCGGGAAGTCGGCGGTCCTTCGGGGTGGGGGTGCGAGTGGTCCTGCCGGGGGGGGGGATGTATCGGACGTCGGGGAGTCGGCCGGGCAAGAGGGCTTGGGCTCCCTCTTGCTCCGATCGTGGATGCGGGTGCGGGTGGGAGCGCGTGCGAGTGGTCGTTCGGGGTGGGGGTGCGAGTGGTCCTGCTGGGGGGGTGAATCGGGCGTCGGGCGGGGTGGGAACTATGTTTGAAAACTTTCGTATACCGCGCTCACGCATATAACGCGCGAGGGGTATGCGCGGTAGGTAAAAACGCGTATAACGCGCGCGTTATATGCGTGAAAATACGGTATACTCTTGCAAATAAAATAATTTCACAAACCAGATTGTGGTAAAGAACTTGTTCCAGACATACCTTTGCCTAGTGTCCGGCCCAGTGTAAATTGCTGCTGCTGGATCAAGACATCTTTCAGTCTTGTCTTGAGCTCATCACTGATCCCTATGTTATCCACTGAAAAGAGCAGAGAGACACTCTCAAACATATGTTGCCAGTTTCACCTTTGTTCTGCTAAATCCATCTAACCAAGCCTAATACAAACTTTTCCCCTGGTTTGAAATTATGCTCAAAATAACCCAGTTAAGCAACAGAAAGAGGTTCAAAATTCAGGTTATTCTTCCCATGGAAACAAGGAGTGGTCCTAGCTCAGAAGTTTTGCACCCAGGGTTAAGTAGATGCCCAGGGATTGCATAAGAAACAGAAGACTTCAAAGGCAAAAAAGTGCCTTTATCTATCTGTGAAGACCCAGGTCCTAAATGTTCCTCCTGGACCTAGGTCTGCATTTCTGATCTGAGGAAGAAGAGGTTAATTTTGAAAGCTAATAAACTACATTAAGTTAGTCCAATAAAAAAGGTATTATATTTTTTCTTTATGTTTTTGTTTTATTTCTACATATGATCTAGGTATGAGTAACTAACTGCTGTGGAAGCCTGATCAGATAGAATAATTAAGAGATGAGGAAATAATTGTCAATGTGGTCATTGCCCATGTTTGAGCCTGAGTCTATGAAAGGAATGTAATGTAATGTAATTTATTTCTTATATACCGCTACATCCGTTAGGTTCTAAGCGGTTTGAAGAAAATATACATTAAGATTATAAATGAGAAGTAAGAAGGTACTTAAAAAATTCCCTTACTGTCCCGAAGGCTCACAATCTAACTAAAGTACCTGGAAATTAATAAAGAAGAGAAAATAAAGATGGTTGAAAAAAGAAAAATTCTATGTGAACTTATAGGATGGAAATTAAACTGACAGTGAAGAACTGTATGAAAAATACATATGGAATGCAGTTAGAGAGGGTAGGTTACAATCTATTTATGGTATTTGTTTAATTGGAAGGTGTTAAGGTGGGTAATTTGGGGGAAGGTTATCTGAAGGTAGGTGAATCTTCTGGAGGTAAAAGAGGAGGGGTTAAGATATTTGGATGAATTTTTTGAAAAGCAGGGTTTTGATTTCTTTTCTGAATGTTTTGAAGTTGTCTGATATTGTCATAAGATTGGAGATGGAACAGACGGTACTATTTTGGTTGCTAGTTCAATAATGTTTTTCTTTTTTTTAACTTATGCTCTACTCCATGGGTGCCCAAGAGGTCGATCGAGTCGAACGCATTGCCTTTGCGTTCTACCTGCTGCACGATGCAGAAGTGCTGAGCTGACCAACCTTCCCAACCCAACATCAATTCTGACATTGATGAACATTTGGAAAGAAACGAACTTCTAATACCAAGCCAACATGGTTTCTGCAGGGGGAGATCGTGCTTAACTAACTTATTGCACTTCTTCGAAGGAATCAACAAACGGATGGACAAAGGAGACCCCATAGACATCGTATACCTAGATTTCCAAAAAGCCTTTGACAAGGTGCCTCACGAGTGTCTACTCCGGAAACTTAAGAACCATGGGGTGGACGGAGATGTACATAGATGGATCAGAAACTCGTTGGCGGGTAGGAAACAGAGGGTAGGGGTGAAGGGCCACTACTCGGACTGGAAGAGGGTCACAAGTGGTGTTCCGCAGGGCTCGGTGCTTGGGCCACTACTATTTAATATATTCATAAATGATCTAGAAATAGGGACGACGTGTGAAATAATAAAATTTGCAGACGACACCAAACTATTCAGTGGAGCTCGGACTAAAGAGGACTGCGAAGAATTGCAAAGGGACCTGAACAAACTAGGGAAATGGGCGACGAGATGGCAGATGAAGTTCAACGTTGAGAAATGTAAAGTACTGCATGTGGGAAGCAGAAACCTGGGGTACAACTATACGATGGGAGGGATGTTATTGAATGAGAGTACCTAGGAAAGGGACTTAGGGGTAATGGTGGACATGACAATGAAGTTGACGGCACAGTGCGCAGCGGCCGCTAAGAAAGCAAATAGAATGCTAGGTATAATCAAGAAGGGTATCACAACCAGGACGAAAGAAGTTATTCTGCCGTTGTATCGGGCGATGGTGTGCCCGCATCTGGAATACTGCGTCCAATATTGGTCGCCGTACCTTAAGAAGGATATGGCGATACTCGAGAGGGTTCAGAGGAGAGCGACACGTCTGATAAAAGGGATGGAAAACCTTCCATACTTCTAACAGTTCCATCACTAAAAGTCATTGGAACTCGTCGCACTGACATTTTTTCTGTAATAGCCCCACAAATATGGAAAAGTTTGCCCCAGTATCTTAGAGTAGAAAATGATCTGAAACAGTTTAAAAGCAGCTTAAAGAGTTTCCTTTTTAAAGATGCGTTTAATTTGTGAGCTTAATTAAGGATTATTATCAAATTTTTCCTTTTTTATTTTTTTAATTCCCCATTATCTCCCCTACCTGTTGTATTTTTACCATTTATGTTTTCTTTAATATATACGATTGTAGTTCTACTCTTTCTTTCCCCATGTGTCTGTTAGTCTGTATGACTTTATTTATTACTTTGTATGATAATGTGTTAAATTTATGTATCTTTTTATAATTAATCTGATGTATCTTTTTATCTGTAAATCGCTTAGCAAATTAAATTAAGCGATTCAATAAGTCAAAAATAAACTTGAAACTTGAGAGATTGGAGAAACTGGGTCTCTTTTCCAAGGAGAAGAGGAGACCTAGAGGGGATATGATAGAGACTTATAAGATCATGAAGGGCATAGAGAGAGTAGAGAAGGAAAGGTTCTTCAAACTGTCAAATAATAAAAGAACAAGAGGGCATCTGGAAAAGTTGAAAGGGGACAGATTCAAAACAAATGCTAGGAAGTTCTTCTTTACCCAACGTGTGGTGGACACCTGGAATGCGCTTCCAGAGAATGTAATAGGGCAGAGTACGGTACTGGGATTTAAGAAAGGATTGGACAGTTTCCTGCTGGAAAAGAGGATAATAGAGGATTTCTGCACAGGTCCTGGACATATTGGGCAGCTGCGTGAGCGGACTGCTGGGCATGATGGACCTCAGGTCTGACCCAGCAGAGGCATTGCTTATGTTCTTATGTTCTGGGCCAGCCAATTGCTGCCTGGCTGGCCCGGAACTTCCTCTTCAACATCAGAATTAACATTGGGGAGAGGAATGCTGGTTGGCCCGACGCTTCTGCGTCGGGAAGCAGGGAGAGAGCTTGGGGTGGCGGTGGTTTGGAGGCCTGTTCCCCCGATGGCAGCGGCAGTGGCTTTGGGGAGGGCAGGGAGAAAGAAAGAAAAGGGGCAGGCAGGGAGACAGAAAGAAAGAAGGGAAACAGAAAGAAAGAAAGAAAGGGGGGCAGGGAGACAGAAAGAAAGAAAGGGGTCAGGGATAAAGAAAGAGGAGTGGGGCAAGGAGAGAGGAAGAAAAAATTGGCGGAGGAAATGAGGTCTGGAAACATACAGCAGGGTGAAAGAAGGGAAGAAATATTGGATGCACAGTCAGAAGAAAAAAGTGCAACCAAAGACTCATGAAATCACCAGACAACAAAGGTAGGAAAAATGATTTTATTTTCAATTTAATGATCAAAATGTGTCCGTTTTGAGAATTTATATCTGCTGTCTATATTTTACACTATGGCCCCCTTTTACTAAACCGCAATAGCGGGTTTTAGCACAGAGAGCCTATAAGTGTTGAGAGAAGCGCGGGGCATTCAGCGCAGCTCCCTGTGCTACAAACCATTATTGCGGTTTAATAAAAAGGGAGGGGGTGTATTTGTCTATTTTTGTATAGTTGTTACTGAGGTGATATTGCATAGAGCCATCTGCCTTGACCTCTTTGAAAAAACCCCGGAATATAAATGATAATTCACATTTTCTCTGCGTACAGTGTGCTTTGTGTTTTTTAAAAAATTTTATTTTTGGTAGATCATTTTGACTTGGTCATTTTAAAAGTAGCTCACAAGCCCAAAAATTGTGGGCACCTCTGCTTTACTCTATGTCTATTTTGGCTTTATACAGCTTTACTATTTGTGAATAACTGCCAGTTATTAAAATCATATTAGAAAAATAAACTGCTATTTCCCGGTTAAGCTTTTTGGATTGCACATCATCTATGCTGGGATGACTTAAATCATCTTTGGAAGCTGGACCACCAAGAAGAATTTATTGGAATTTTCAGGGGGTTTTTGGTTGGTTTGTTTTCAGTATACACGAAGAGGGGCATAATCAAAAAATGCATCTAAGTTCATTTTAGGCCTAAGTCACTAGTCGCCCAAAGTTGGAAATGTCCAAAGTCCATTCTCAAAAAATGCGTTTAAAATATTTTTTTTTTGAGAATTATCTACTTATACATCCAGCCATTTCATTGTCCAGACTGTTAAGTCGTCTATCTTTATACCCCATTCTCATCCAAAAATTTGTCCAAGTCAAAAACGCCTAGAACAAGATCTTTTGGACCTGGGAGGGACCAGCAAATTGATGGACTGGCCACCCAGACATGGCAACAGAGTAGTGGGGCACCTAACAGGGCACTACTGTGAACGTCACAAAAAGGGTGCCAAATAAACATCTTACCACAACTCTCTTATAGGTCATGGTGAGCCCCCTAAAACACCCCAAAACCTACTAGACTCACATGTCTACCACTCCAATAGCCCTTATGGCTGCAGGTAGCACCTATATGGCAGTACAATAGGGTTTTGGGGGGGTGCATGTTTCACCATGAATGCAGTGGTTAGAGTGGCTTATGGGCCTGGGTCCTCCTCTCTATGGTTCACTAACCCACCCCCCAGACTACTTAAGCCATCTCTGTGCAGGTCTACTAGGCTTTCCTATGCCAGGTGCTGATGTTCTGGAGGCAGGTATGTACGTTTTTATTCTGATTTTTATTGTATTGAGGGGGGGGGGTCACTGGGGGAGTGTGTGGGGGTCTGTATTTTGTGTCTGCAGTGGTTATCTGGTCACTTTGGATACCTTCTGGGCATTTAGACCTGTTTTTAGATCACCTCAAGTCACTACGTACAAGTTCCGTTTAGGCAGTCTCGTTAAACTTTCAGTTATACTTGCAGTATGACTAAGTCTAGGTCAGCCCACATCCTGCCCAAATCCCACCTTCACCACTCCTCCTAAAATGCCTCTTTCAGCTCTGGGTGTACAGTGGCACTGAAAAGGCCTAAGCTGTTTTTAGATACATCTAAAACCCGTTTCGATTATCGGCACTTGGACAACCTGTCTTTTTTGATCATCCAAGTTCCGATTTAGGCAGGATTTTTAGACGTATTTCCAATTCGATTATGAGCCTCATACTGTTTTAGATTCAGGAGTTCCACAGACAGTGGTTTTTGGGATGCTTTATGGCTGCACTCCTGTTTTAAGTGTGCTTAGGATTTTTGTACAAAATAACTCATATTTAAGAAGTTTTAAAATATTTATGATTAATTTATGTTTGTACATTTTTTCTTATCACTTTTTTGTGTAAGTAGAAAACAAAACCATTTGATAAGATACTGACTTAAGAGATCAGGAATGAAATATCAGAAGGAGGCCATGACTGAAAAGCATTATTAGGGTCACGGTATGGACCCACAAAGAATTCTGTTGCTAATTTCCACTGACAGGATTACTTACATCAGGAAAAGTTTTTTTGTTTTAAGTTTTTTATTGATTTTTTTCATATAACAACAAGTGTTATAAATTTTTCATACAAAATTACATCAGGAAAAGGAATAGCAAATCAGGACTGATGTTCTCTGTTAGTCCCAAACAAAAGACATTTATATAGTGCCTGCCTTCACTGGAACCAGTTTTGAACATATTACATAATACTGTTAACCACCACTCCCTATAAAATCAGGAAATGAGAGTGAGAACAGTCTTAAGTACAATAAAAACTATAACCAGATTTAGGAACTAAGGAGCCACAGTAGCATGCTGGTTCTTAAAAGGTCTTATATGGTCCTGTGGCCTACACTATATATCTTCCATGCAAGAGAACTTCCCAAAACAGGATGAAATGTCTTAACATCCATCTTCTAGAGACCTTGTTCAGGGACACCTCAGTCCAGAGAGGTACTGGGACCCCCCACTATTAAATTATTTTAGGAAAACAAAGAGTGTCCTTTCATAAGAATTTGGCCACAAACCTCACCTCCATTCCTAGCAAAGCACTCTAACTGCAGAGCACAACAATACTGACCTCACTTACTACTTTTCTTTAGTTTCAATCTTGCACCTAATGGCCATACAGCTTCTATTAACAGTACATGTGTAAGAAAGAACAGTTTCACGTACATGTTGCATCCATTAGTTCTGGCCCTCTCCTGTTGAAAGATCTAGCAGCTGTGAAGTGGACCACTGGCCCTCCCCTGCCCAGGACAGAGCCAAACACTTGCCTAGGAATAAAGGGAAAAGAAAAAGTGTACAACAGGAATGCAAAGAGGACCACCACCATTCTGACAATTTTCTTTCATTCATGCTTTATATTATAGTGCTTTATATTACAGATAATCTAGTAAAGATGGGAAGGATACAACACCCCTCCTCAATAACTGAATCAGTTAAAAAAATTATTTTACCCAAATCGAGTCTCTTTTCTTCTTTTTCGAAGGAAAATGAGTGTCATTGCGACAACAGTAACAAGGGCAGTGAGAACACCCAACACCAGGGGTACCCAGGACATACTGTTGTGTGTATTCCCTTGCTTTTCTGTAGAAAGTGAAAAAGCAGAGTGGTTAGGAAAAGAGATTCTGTACAGACTTTATATACAAGAACAGGTTATTCCTTCTTCCCTCCCCCACGTCTGTAGATTCTGAAACTAGCTAAAATGTCAGCCTCACTGAAGGATGCCAAGAACATAAAAATGCCAAAACAACCTTGCCTGAGGTGCATCTACTTAGCCCTAATGTCAGAATCTGTAGGGACTAGGTGCACAGAGCCTCAGCTGGCATCTGTACTAATGAATAAAGAAGCTGAGTATGAATGTCATGTGATCATTTTGCTTTCCAGCAGGAGGGTAAGGCAGTGTGAAAGAGTTTACAAGTTCCCACACATCTCTCAGCTTGGCCCAAAATGAACGCATGAGCAGTGACATCACCAGGGTTGGCATTACGAAAGGTGCAAACAGAGCAGCTGTCCTGAGCCTCATGCTACAGGCAGCAAAAAAAGGAAATACAGAGTTTTATTTATTTATTCATTCAGTTATCTATACTGTTCTCCTAGGGGAGATCAGAACGGTTTACATGAATTTATTCAGGTACTCATGCATTTTCCCCTGTCTGTTCCGGTTGGCTCACAATCTATCTAATGTACCCGGGGCAATGGGGGATTAGGGGATTTGCCAGGGGCACAAGGAGCAGCATGGGTTTGCACCCACAACCTCAGAGGGCTGAGGCTATAGTTCTAACCACTGTGATGCATTCTCAGACATAGTATGGTAAAAGATAGTATGGCAAACATTGTCAAAGATGTGAAAACATAGGGGGTCTTTCACTAAAGCACGCTACCTGATTTAGCGTGCGCTAAAGCTAACGTGCCCATTATATTCTATGGATGCGTTAACATTTAGCGCGTGCTATATCGGCTAGCGTGCCTTAGTAAAAGACTCCCATAGTTAACAATGCAAGGTAAAACATGGTATGGTAAGACCTGCCATGGTGATTATAATTCAGCAAAATACAGCACAGCAAACATTTTATTACAAAGCATGGTTAATATAGTATGACATGACTTGGTAAAAATGGTAAGGTAAGCATGCATGATGAAACATAGCATGGAAGACATGGAACAGCAAACATTGTGCGGCAAACATGGTATGAGGGACTGTAGCATGGCAGAAACAGTTTTTATGGGTTTTGGAGCCCCTATTAAATTTTTTTATCCTGAGCCCCAGCTGTTAAACACCAGCTGTGCATAGTACATTCAGCTATCATTTCAGAGTTGACAGCACACACTTGCAATTTCATAAGTTGCCGGGGACCAAGCATGTGTGCACAGAGAAGTGTCATCTGTTGAGCACATCTAACAATACAGCTGTGCCTCCAGTTATTTTGATGCTGTATGGGTTTTGGGGTGGTTTTTTTTTGTTTGTTTTTTTTGCATTCTTACCCTTCACTCTCAAACCCCTAGGTTTTCCCAAAGCAGCTGTGCCATGTCCACACATACATATCAAGTCAATAAGCAAATCATTCCATAAACACATTTCAAGTTCAACCAACTCGACACCTGTCTTCTGCTTGGTGGGAATGAGCAGGGGATCACTCCAGGGTCCACAGCCTGCTGAGTTCAGAGCACAAACACGAACGGTGAGGTTTTTCAGTAGATCCCATGTTGTCAGGTTTGCTTTTGTTCCCTGCACAGATATTTCTCCCTGACATAAAAGAAGAACAGAACAAAGAAATGCAAATATTACTTCTCAGGAGCAACTGCTCTTCTTTTGTTCCTTCTGAATGCCTCTAGTACATCTCATGCTTTAAGAGCCCACTTCTAAAGTGCCTTCTCCTCCCCCTTCAGTAAGATCTCCAATCCAATAAGATACCATGGGATAGACCATTATTTGCTGCAAATGCAACACACTAGATGCTAAGTTGAACTTAATAATGTGACAGCAGAAGGCAGAGCACAGACCAAATTATATTGTGTATCAATGAAGGTTTACTTGTCATCACAGTATAGCAAGTGTAATAAAAGTGCAAGATTGCTGTGGTTCTAAACTACTCAATGTGCAAATTCAGCCATACAAAATGACCATTTCCATCAGCATAAGAGATTTTCCTTCAAATGTTTTAAAAAATTCCTACTGTCAAGAAGAGTAGGTTTGGGCAAATGGCCTTACAAATCTGCCAGAGGTAAATCAAGTTTTATTCAAAATTATTATAAGGGAAAGACTTGACATGGGGTCATATTTTGGTATTAACTTCCTGCCTCAGGAGTTGTATGTCTTATAAATCTCTTCAAGGTGTGCTTTGAATCCTCTAAACACACTGGGGATCAACTGATACCATCACAGCACTATGTTGTGTGAATTTCTGCTGGATGATGGGTCTGGGGAGTTTCTGTAGTTGCTCTGTTATCTGACAGAAACTCGCACAACATAGTGCTGTGATGGTATCAGTTGATCCCCATTGCGTTTAGAGGATTCAAAGCACACCTTGAAGAGATTTATAAGACATTATGACTCCTGAAGCAGGAGGTTAATGCTGAAATACAGCCCCATGTTGAATCTTTCAATTTTGGTGATTTTTGAATAAACATTCAACCTTAATTTACCTCTCATTTTGGAAGGTCATTTGTCTGACCCTACTCCTCTAGACAGATGGTTTGATGTGGGGATGATCTTCCTTTTTTTGTTTTAAATATTCCTGCTTATAAAAGTGCCTGCATAATTATTTAAACCATTGAATTACTCATATGCAAACCTCTATCCGAGTTCCGGTTTTAATCGAATCAGGCAGTAGTGAGTTATGACCCCTAAACATATAAAATAGGATTCTTAGAGGATGTCGGTAAGCGCGTCCGGTAGACTATTCCCAGATGTGACGAAAGACGCTCTGAAATTTTAAGCGAGGGTAAAGAGTTTGGAGTCTTTGAACCGGCTATATAACAACGTTTTATTAAAAGGTTGGTTTGATTTAGGGTTGTAGCATGATGCAGATAAAGTTAGCAAGCTATAGTAAGGATAATGGGTATTTTGGAGTTTTAATAGTGTTTTGGGTGGTCATATGTAATCACAAAAATAGAGTGATATGGGCGTGTTTTGATATAATGTTAATTTAGGGGGCAATGGTTTAACCACCTATATAATAAAAGTAAAAACAGGAATGATATTAAAAAATAATATGTAATTTTAATAATAAAATAAACAACATAAAAGTATTTATAAAAAAATTTAGGAAAGGTTAGAATATGCAGACTGTAATAGGATGTGGTAACCTTAGGTTGACCCTTGAAGCCTTCAGTAATGGTTAGAGTTTTAAGTAAATTAAAAATTGGTTTGAAATAGTGTATACGTTCAGTGATCTTATTCTTTATTGTTTAGTGCTGATAAAATCAACTATAGTGCTCCTGAAGAAGCTCTGTTGCAAATTGAGAGAGCGAAACTGAGATCTTCCGTCGTTTCTAGATGGCTGTGTAATAAATCTACTCACAAGCTAAGTACTATTACAATAATGATATAAGAAGATTTTTGTAGTAAACAGTGGTAGCAAATAGTTACAGTAAAAATAAAATTTAAAGAGATTAATAAAAGAATAAAAAGGACCAATGATAGCTCACATTAAGGTTATACGCCGAGATGTGTTCTAATGGCAGTACAACTGTGAGCGCTTGAGTTCCATAACAACATTATTTTATTATAAAAGTTATCAGAAGCTTTTTGAATGAGATGTAAAGAACTGTGACTCGAGCAGCAGAAGTTTCTCTTGCTCTTTTGCACCATTCTCAGCCTCAACCTGCCTAGGAACTGAAGATCTAACCTAGGAACCAAACCTAGGGTCCTAAGACACCAAGCTTTGTAATAATCTAAACTGCTACCAAAATTAGCAATGCAGTTTCCTAAGTTCCAGTTGTCTATATCCCCATGGCCTTGCTGCATGGCACCTGGACACCATCAACCTACCAAAATTAACCAGGCTAGGTTTCAGGGGCATTGTAGCCTACTGAATCACACTTGTATAACCCAAAGCCTACAGTGTCACTATGCTTTTCCCCTATCTATGCCTTCTGTCCTCCTCTATTTGTCTCTGCTCTCAAGAAAGTGAGAGCTGGATTGTTTGCAGTCCAATCCTTATCATTACTTCAACCATCCTCTACACACCTGTACTAAGCATGCACAAATTCAGTCACTGTTTTAGTTGGAACTACCTCTACCAGTAGGCTATTACAGGCCTTGACTATCCTCCTAGTAAAGTATGGTCTTATGTTTCTCTGAATCCTCCTCTCCGTAATTTCATCTCATGACTTCTCATTCTCAAATTTCCTTTTCTATGGAAAATGTCATCTCCCTGTACATTATCAAACATGCAATGTGGAGGAGTGGCTTAGTGGTTAGAGCAGCTGCCTCAGCACCCTGAGGTTGTGAGTTCGATTCCCACTACAGCAACTTGTGACTCTGGGCAAGTCACTTAACACTTCATTACTACTACAACTACTTATCACTTATATAGCGCTGAAAGGCATATGCAACACTGTACATTTTGACATTTATAGACAGTCCCTGCTCGGAAGAGGTTACAATCTAACTTGGACAGACAGACACAACATATAGGGTTGGGGATGCAGAACCCAAGGTAAGAGAAGTTAGGTGTTGAAAGCACTCTAAAAGAGGTAGGCTTTTAATTGGGCCTTGACCACTGCCAGAGACAGAACCTGCCAAAGGGATTCGGGCAGCTTGTTCTAAGCACAGCAAGACAGAAAGGATGGAGTCTGGACTTGGCAGTTGATGAGAATGGCACAGGAGGGACTTACCAGCTTAGTAGAGCTCATGGGGGAAAATCATAGGGGGAGATAAGTGAAGAGAGATAGTGAGGGGCAACTGAGTGAATGCATTTGAAGGTCAGTAAGAGGAGTTTGAATTGTAGTCTGAAATGGACAGGAAGCCAATGAAGTGACTTTAGGAGGGGTAACATGTGAATATAGTGGCTCTCTCGGAATATAAGTCGTGCAGCCGAATTCTGGACTTATTGGAGTGGAGTGAGTTGGCTAAGCAGAAGGCCTGAGAGTAGCGAGTTGTAGTAATCTAAGTGTGAGGTAATGAAGGCGTAGATAAGTGTTTTGGTGGTGTGTTCAGAGAGGAAGGGTCAGATTTTGGTAATATTATACAGGAAGAAGCAGCAGGTTTTAGCAAACTATTGTATCTGAGTGGTGAAGGAGAGAGGAGTCAAAGATAACCGCAAGAATATGAGCAGACAAAATAGGAAGGATGAGAGTTTTGTCCACAGAGAATGAGGGAAGTGGAGAGATGGGTTTAGGTGAGAAGATGAGCAGTTCCGTTTTAGCCACATTCAATTTTAGATGGTGGCGAGACATCCAGGCAGCAATGTCAGACAGGCAGGCTGAGACTCTAGCTTGGGTTTCAATAGAGATATTTGGTGCAGACAGGTAGATCTGTGAGTAGTCAACATAGAGATGATACTGGAAATGTGGGAGGAGATCAGCGCTCCAAATGAGTAAGTGTAGATTGAGAAAAGGAGCGGTTCCAGGAAAGAGCCTCGAGCTACATCAATCGATAGCGGGAAGGCTGTGGAGGAGGAACCACCATTAAATACACTGAAGGTGAGATGGGAGAGATAGGAAGAAAGCCAGGAGAGGGCAGAACCCTGGAATCCCAACAAGGACAGCATATCAAGGAGTAGGTGATGATCAACAGTATCAAAGGCGGCAGACAGATCGAGAAGGATGAGAATAGAGACGAATGGGATGAGAAGAAGTCCAGGCAATGGCAGTAACTTGGATAAGAAGGGGAGGAGGGAGATGGGGCGATAGTTGGTATCTCAGGTGCATGATTTTTACCATTCTTAGAACTGAAAACTCATTTCTACAAACCCTTGACCATTCTTCAATGATTATTCCAAGTCCCCGTTATCTTTATTTTCAGACTGCCTGGTGTGTTTGCTAGATTATTGATTTTAGGATCTGTAAATAATAATAATAATTTTATTCTTATATACTACCAAAGCCATGGAAGTTCGAGGCAGTTTACAGCAAGAAGCGCTGGACAATCAGCGAAGAGGATTCAATCAAAGTCAACAGTACAATCTTACATAATGAAAGAATTGGAAAGCTGTATAGTTCTTAGCTTACAAATCGATTGAAAAAACTTTCTCTCAAATTTCTCTACAAATTTACTAAGAATGATACTGAGAAGAAGCAGCTTCAGCACTGAACCCTGGGGAACCCCCACTATCAATTTCCTTCAGTGCTATGTCCCATCACTCAACCAGTTTTTCACCCAGTTACAAATTTTTGGTATAGTCTCACAATATCCAGTCCAATTACTGTACCAGTCTTTTATACAGAACAGTGTCAAAAGGCTTATTGAAGTCTTGATAGATTTCATGTATGAGGTCTTGTTCTGTCATATCCTATTAAATATTGCCATTCTTTGAGTACTATCATGCCCTATGTATTGTCCTATCATATCATGATCTAAAACGTACTGTCATGCTCTGCTTTACATAGAGCATGCTGTTATGCTTTATTATGTATGTAAATTTGTAACCTGTTCTGAGCTCTTCTGGGAAGATGGGATATAAATCCAAATAAAATATTAGTGGTATTTGGGTTTTATTATGTATTGATTTAATTTTGTAACACTCATGAGTGAACATGTCTGAAGTAGTGTTATAAAAGTTTGGAATTAGGAGGAAGAGGGGAGTGAGAGCCTAATGTGGGTTACCCTGTGCTACTGATGCCATGTTAGAGGATGCATTCTCCCAGTTCATGTACCAGTTCCGTCATCATCAGTATGGGACTGGCATTGGAGTGAAAAAGAAGCAGCTCCCTATGGTGCAAGGTCAGATCAGTGGAACATGGTGGACCAGGCTACTTCATTGGAGATAGTCTTGGACTGCTCTCTCCTTGAGGTGCTAATTTCCTCCCCCCCCCCTTTTTTAATATGGGTAAATGAAAGGCTAATACTAAATATCTATCATAAAGTACTGCCTCTACTGCTGAGTCAATAGAAAAACATTTAAACCCTAAGGGTCTCATAATAATAATAATAATAATAAAAAGTTCAAAAAGTGGCCTAAATCGGTACTTGGATGATCAAAAAGACAGATCATCCAAGTACCGATAATCAAAGTTGGTTTCAGACATATCTAAAACCAGCTTAGGCCTTTACCCTGCCTCTGAATGCTTAGAGCAAAAAGAGGCGTTTTTAGAGGAGGGGAAAGAGCGGGAGGTAGGCCGACCTAGACTTTGTTGTATTGCAAGTATAACCAAAAATCTAGGAAATCGTCCAGTGGGAACTTATACGTATTGACTTAGACCAAGTCAAAACAGGTACAAGTTCCAAATAGGAGCCGCTGAGCTGATGACGACTGTTACGATCAGCTCAGCAGCCCGGGCAACCTGCCTACCCCCCCACCGCAATGATTGCGGAAGGAAAGATGCCTAATCTCTCCTGCCGCGATCACGATCCCCCCCCCCGACAAAATCCCAAACCAGCAGGAGGGATTCCAAGCCCAGCTGCCGAAGACAGCCCCCCCGACAATAATGGCAGGAGGGATCCCAAGCGTTCGCCGGGGGTATTGGGGGTCATCTTTGGCAGAAGAGCTTGGGATCCCTCTTGCCGGTATTCGTGGGGTGGGTGGGTTTGGGGTGCTGTCCTCGGCAGGATTTCTTGGCATCCATCCTGCCACGGGGGGGGGGGAGGGGGAGGGGAGGAGTTCGGGGGCCATCTTCGGTAGAAGGGCTTGGGATCCCTCCTGTCAGTATTCATGGGGGATTCAGGGGCAGTCTTTGGCAGTAGGGCTTGGTATCCCTCCTGCTGGCGATCGCCATTTTGCCAGGGGGGGCAGGTGCCGGCAGGAGAAATTAGGCCTCTTTCCTGCCACGATCGTTGCGGAGGGGGGGAGGGGCAGTTACAGGATTATATAACTAGTGTTTTTGACTGACGCCGGTTACAGAATCCTGCTTTTAGGTGAAGGATTGGCCCCCCCTTCTCCTAAAAGGTCTGGGTTTGGACGTTTGGGACTTGGGCGATATTTTGGTTGGGAATGTGGTGTAGGGATAGACGTAGTGGCAGTCTGGGTGAGTAGATTGCTGAACGTGCAGCTCAATTTGGATTTTTTTTTGAGAATGGACATTTTCCTGCTGCCAACTTCAGCGTCTATTGACTTAGGCCCAAAGGGGTCCTAGATGGGTTTTTTAAAAAAAAATTATGCCCCTCCACGGCTTTAGTTTTAGGAGCTAATTTCTTTTTGAAATTTTCTTCCAAGTGTTTAATTATTTTGCCTGATGTTAAAGCAGGTCTTTTTTTGAATCAGATCAGTTAGAAAGGTTAATATTGGATAGGGAAGCTAATACAGTACCATCATGAATGGTTTTGTTTTGACATAGGATAGAAAAGGCAGGATGCAATTTGTTCTTGATTTCTTGTATGTTATTTCAATTTGTTTCTCTCTTTTTCCCATTGTGTTTTCTCTAATAAGTGCTTGAATGTACTTGTTTAAAAATTCAAATACAGGAGAAATTTAAAGGAAAAAAAAAAGTTTGGAATTCAACTAAAATGCACACACAAGAGAGGTCCTCATTGATTTTTCAAAAGGGATTTGTATTAAACATAAATGGAGTGCTTCCATAGTCCTTCTTTGTAATTCAGCCACTTCTGTTACCTTTAGTCTCAGAGTGAAGTTAAAAATCAAGGAAAAACGCCTTCTGTTCTTGCAGGTGTCATTTTAGTCCAAAGATTTAAATGAGCAGGTGGCTCAAATTACAGAAGCATTACACAGCTGATCACTGTTTTAACTGATGTTCTAGAATAATCTATTTCTAGGCTTGAGCTGAGAACAAAAACGCGCAATTAAGACTGGCTACTAAATTTACTATTTCTGTAAACTACATCATTAGTGAAGAAGAATGATTCACATCAGATATCATCAAACAGACTGCAATTCCAATCACAGAGCTTCAAATTAAGGACCCTCAAACAAAATACTAGACAGGATATGTTTCAAAAGATATGGGAGTGATTGTTAATGGCACCCCCCCCCCTTCTTCCCTGGGCTCCCTTGCACTGGAGGGTTATTTGGAAGGAAATTTACATCACTATTCAATCCCCTCCCCCAAAAATACTAAAACTCGTTGAGGGGTATAATTAAAAATGTGCCTAAGTCTGAGGTTGGATGTTTTGTTTAAGATGTCCACAAACCCAGCAGGAAAAATGTTCATTTCAAAGTTGCCAAATGTCAATCTTTTATTTTTGAAAACGAGCTAGGTAAGGTTTTGGTCCTTAGGAGATCTACCTTTTTTGCCCATTTTCAAAAATAAAAATGTCCACGCAAAAAATGTATAAAAGCAAGTTTTATAGACGTACCCACCAACTACCTTGTCTGATTGCAGAAGGAATCCCCATCAGCTGAGCCAGCTTCGGGGATTCTTGGCAGCTCAGCTGATAGGGATTCCCCCTGCCAGGATCAGCTCAGCTGCGGAGCCCTACACCCCTTCCCCCGACATCCCTTGACATCTCCTACATCCTCCCAACATCCCAGACCTCATGCTGACATCCCCCACATCCCAGACCTTCCCAATCTCTGCCCCCCAACATTCCTGGGTCCCCGTCCCACATCCCTGGAACACCCCACCCTCGGTACCTTTGGAAGAGCAAACAGCAGGAAAGAAGCTCACTTCCTCCTGCCTAAAGGGCCGCGTGCTGCAAATGATGGGGCTTCCCCTCCCAATGAGTTTTAGGATTTCTGGGTAAAAGATCGTACCAGGTGTTTAAGGATGACAATTTGTCATATCGTTGGGAAAATTCTTGTGGGGTGCCGCAGGGTTCCCCTCTCTCCCCTACTCTGTTCAACATCTATCTTGTTTCTTTGGGAAACCTGCTGCAATGCTTAAAACTCAAGTTTTACATTTATGCCGATGACATTACTATTGCCATCCCATTTACTGGTCTGACTCCAGAGTTCACAAGTCTTCTTGCATCCACCCTAAGCCAGATTGAGCTCTGGATGATGGCTTTTAAACTGAAACTAAACAAGGAAAAAACCAAATTCTTTTTAGCATCGTCCAATGACAAGCTCAAAGAAACAAAGATACATGTGAATGGTTAGGATTATGATATAGACCAATCCATAAAAATACTGGGAGTAACGCTGGATAAACATACCAATTTATTGATTACGAAATGCTTTTCAGTGCTCAGTAACCGTACCATTAAGAAATATTTTGACGAAGCTTCCTTTCGTTTGCTGGTACAATCTTCAATCTTAAATATTCTTGACTACTGTAATATTGTATATGTAGGGGCTTGTAAGAAAATTCTTAAAAAATTAAGAGTAGTACAGAGTACTCCTGTTCACCTCATTTATGGTTTTAAAAAATGGGAGCATATTACTCCTTTCTATCAAAAACTGCACTGGTTGCCAGTGGAATCTCAAGTTATGAGGAGTGTGTGGCGCAGTGGTTGGATCTACAGCCTCAGCACCCTGGGGTTGTGGGTTCAAACCCCGCGCTGCTCCTTGTGACCCTGGGCAAGTCACTTAATCCTCCATAGCCCCAGGTACATTAGAAAAATTGTGAGCCCACCGGGACAGAGAGGGAAAATACTTGAGTACCTGATTGTAAAAACCGCTTAGATAACCTTGATAGGCGGTATATAAAATCCTAATAATAATAATAATGTTTAAGTTCTCATGCATCTGTTACAAAGTAGTCATTGGTATGTCACCAGGTTATCTGCTCCCTCATTTTATCTTGAGTCACGTTAACAAGAATACACGGAGAGTACATCTGTTTACATATCCTTCCATAAAATCTTGTCCCTATAAGTGGTTCCTTGAGAGAACTTTTTCATTTCAGTTTGCCAAGTTGAATGCATGACTCGGCAAAATGATGTTAGAAGCTTCCTCTTATTTAGATTTTAGAAAATTGCTAAAGACACAACTATTCGATAGGCTGGTATCCTAATGTTCTCTACTTTTTTAACACGTCTTTTTAACTTTATTCATCTTATTTATATGTTTATTTTATCTTTGATGTATTTATTAGAATTGCATGTCCTGCTTTCCAGTTGTTAGCCGCTTAGAACCTTCCCGGTATGGCAGCATATAAATAAATTATTATTACTATTCTTCATTCATTATCCAAGTCAGAGAACCCATGCACTTTGGGGGTCTTTTTCAAAAGAGGACTCCTGCGACTGTGGAATAAATCTTCAATGAATATGGCCCTAGCATTAAGTAGCAATGTGTAATGAATGAAGGGCTGCTTATGGAAGTATTCTCTGGACTGTACAGAAGTATTAATTATGTTTGAAGACTCGGATCCTGGGTCATAGTTAGTGCCAAGATGAGTTATTTTAAGGCATCTATCCAGTTTAAACAACGCTGCATAGCAAGAGGGCATATTTTTCCTTTATTTAAAAGATCAAAATGTGGGATTCCTTATGATGTCATTGCTTTTGTAATAAGGAATAGAATCCAACATTAGCAAAACAGAGCTGAGGCACAATGCTGTGGTACTAACTTTCTAAATAAGACCCCCAATGGCATGTATCCAGCCGCTGAAGCTGCCACTCTCCAAGCATGCTCGGTTCATGCATGGGGGAGTGTCGGTTTCAGTGGCTAGAGATATGGCACAAACTTCCTCCTGAGGCAGTACGAGGAGGAAGGATGTGGCTCGGACAGAAGATTTCTTTGGCTCATGAGGTTTTGGCATTCCCGCCAGCAAAAATATGACACCTAATATGGGGAGGGGGTGGGAGAGGAAATACAAGGCCTCTTCTGTCCACCCCTGTCTCCCCAATTGACTGCACTCCTGCCTTTAATAATGCAATTTAAAAATGTAATCGAAATGCAGTCCTAATTTTTCTGTAACTTCAGTACTCTGCCACTAAGCACAGTTACTTACCGTAACAGGTGTTATCCAGGGACAGCAGGCAGATATTCTTGACTGATGGGTGACGGCACCGACGGAGCCCCGGTATGGACAATTTTAGAGTGATTGCACTCTAAGAACTTGGAAAGTTCTAGTAGGCCGCACGGCGCACGCGCGAGTGCCTTCCTGCCCGACAGAGGCGCGCGGTCCCCAGTTAGGATAAGCCAGCTAAGAAGCCAACCCGGGGAGGTGGGTGGGACGCAAGAATATCTGCCTGCTGTCCCTGGATAACACCTGTTACGGTAAGTAACTGTGCTTTATCCCAGGACAAGCAGGCAGCATATTCTTGACTGATGGGTGACCTCCAAGCTAACAAAAAGAGGGATGGAGGGAAGATTGGCCATTAGGAAAACAAATTTTGCAAAACAGATTGACCGAAGTGTCCATCCCGTCTGGAGAATGCATCCAGACAATAATGAGATGTAAAAGTATGAACTGAGGACCAAGTAGCAGCCTTGCAGATTTCCTCAATAGGAGTGGAACGGAGGAAAGCTACAGATGCTGCCATCGCTCGAACTCTATGGGCCGTGACAGAACCTTCCAGTGTCAGTCCGGTCTGAGCATAACAGAATGAAATGCACGCTGCTAGCCAATTAGACAACGTACGTTTAGAAACAGGACGTCCTAATTTATTCGGATCAAAGGACAAAAAGAGTTGGGAAGCTGATCTGTGGGGTTTCGTACGCTCTAGATAGTAAGCTAGAGCCCTCTTACAGTCCAAAGTATGCAGAGCCTGTTCCCCAGAATGAGAGTGAGGTTTCGGAAAGAAGACAGGCAAAACAATGGATTGGTTGAGATGGAATTCAGAGACAACCTTAGGGAGAAACTTTGGATGTGTACGCAGAACCACCTTGTCATGATGAAAGACCGTAAAAGGTGGATCTGCAACTAGTGCATGTAGCTCACTGACCCTCCTGGCAGAGGTAATAGCAATAAGGAAAAGCACTTTCCAAGTGAGAAACTTGAAAGGAGTGGTAGCCAAAGGTTCAAATGGAGGCTTCATTAAGGCGGAAAGAACCACATTGAGATCCCAGATTACAGGAGGGGCTTTAAGAGGTGGTTTCACATTGAAAAGACCCCGCATGAACCTGGACACCAGGGGATGAGCTGAGAGAAGTTTTCCATGAACCGGCTCATGAAAAGCAGCAATGGCACTGAGGTGGACTCTGATAGAGGTAGACTTAAGGCCAGAGTCAGACAAAGAAAGCAGATAATCCAACAATGGCTCCACTGCCAGGGAAGTGGGATCAAGATGATGAAGAAGACACCAGGAAGAAAATCGTGTCCACTTCTGATGGTAACATTGCAGAGTGGCTGGTTTCCTGGAGGCATCTAGAATGGAACGAACGGGCTGAGACAAAAGAGAAGTCAGCCCGAGAGATACCAAGCTGTCAGGTGCAGAGCCTGGAGGTTGGGATGTAGAAGGGTCTCCTGATGCTGTGTAAGCAGAGAAGGAAACAGTGGAAGAAGAAAAGGTTCCCTGGAACTGAGTTGAAGTAGAAGGGAGAACCAATGTTGCCTGGGCCACCTCGGAGCAATCAGAATCATGGTGGCTCCCTCCCTCTTGAGCTTGAACAAGGTTCGTAACATGAGAGGCAGAGGAGGGAAAGCGTACAGGAACAGATTGGACCAATCGAGGAGAAATGCATCCGCTGCCAGACGGTGAGGAGAGTAGAGTCTGGAGCAGAATAGAGGCAGCTGGTGATTGTGAGGAGCTGCAAAGAGGTCTATCTGAGGAGTGCCCCACTGAGCGAAGATGGACTGTAGAGTTAAAGGATCGAGTGTCCACTCGTGAGGCTGGAGAATTCTGCTGAGCTTGTCCGCTAAAGAATTCTGTTCTCCCTGAATGTAGATAGCTTTCAGGAATAGGTGGTGATCTGTGGCCCAAGCCCAAATCTTCTGGGCTTCCTGGCACAAGATGCGAGAGCCTGTCCCACCCTGCTTGTTGATGTAGTACATCGCAACTTGATTGTCTGTGCACAGCAGGAGAACCTGAGGAAAGAGAAGATGTTGGAAGGCCTTGAGGGCATAAAACATCGCTCTGAGTTCCAGGAAATTGATGTGATGCTTCATTTCCTGGGCTGTCCAAAGTCCTTGAGTTTGGAATTCGTTCAAATGAGCTCCCCAGGCATAAGGGGAGGCGTCGGTGGTGATGACCAGTTGATGAGGAGGTAGATGGAACAGAAGACCTCTGGAGAGATTTGAGGATATCAACCACCATTGTAGAGACTGACGAAGAGATGATGTCACAGATATGTGTCGTGAGCAAGGATCCGTCACTTGGGACCACTGGGTAGCTAGGGTCCATTGAGGAGTGTGCAGGTGAAGACGTGCGAAGGGTGTGACATGAACTGTGGAGGCCATGTGACCCAAGAGTATCATCATTTGCTTGGCAGAGATGGAACGTTGTGGAAGTACCTGCTGACATAGAGATTGAAGAGTATGAAGACGGTTGGACGGCAGGAACGTTCTCATGAGGACTGTGTCCAGCACCGCTCCAATGAATTGAAGTCTTTGAGTGGGGATGAGATGAGATTTGGGTAGATTGATCTCGAACCCCAGAAGTTGGAGAAACAGGATGGTCTGGTTGGTGGCCAGGAGTACTGTCTGAGATGAATTGGCCTTTATCAACCAATCGTCCAGGTAAGGAAAGACCTGAAGGTGGTGAGAGCGTAGAAAGGCAGCCACCACAATCAGACATTTGGTGAACACTCGTGGAGAGGAGGCAAGGCCGAAGGGCAGCACCTTGTATTGGTAATGACAGTGATTGATCATGAAACGGAGGTACTGTCTGGAGGTCAGATTGACCGGTATGTGAGTGTATGCGTCTTTGAGATCGAGGGAGCATAGCCAGTCATTTTGATTGAGAAGAGGGTAAAGAGTGGCTAAAGAAAGCATCTTGAATTTTTCTTTGACTAAGCATTTGTTGAGATCGCGAAGATCTAGAATTGGCCTGAGATCTCCTGTTTTTTTGGGGAGTAGAAAGTAACGGGAGTAGAATCCCTGTCACTTTTGATCTAGAGGAACTTCCTCTATGGCGTTCAAAAGGAGGAGGGATTGAACCTCCTGGAGAAGGAGAGAAGACTGAGGAGTGTTCAAAGCAGACTCTCTTGGCAGACTTAGGGTAGGAACTGTCTGAAAGTTGAGAGAGTAGCCATGGCGAATGATGTTGAGGACCCATTGGTCCGAAGTGATAACTTCCCACCGGCTGAGGAAAAAAGTGAGACGGCCACCTATAGGTTGAGGTAGGTGGGTAGATGTGGTGACGCTGGCTATGCCCTGGAGAATTAAGTCAAAAGGGCTGTGTAGATTTCTGCTGTGGAGGCGGCTTCACAGGTTGTTGCTGCGGTGGTCTAGGAGTCTGTCGTTGTTGTTGACATTGACGCCTAGGTTGCTGGGGAGCTGATGGCAATGGACGAGCCACATAACGGCGTTGGTAGGCCGACTGCTGTCTGAAAGACCGTGCCGGTGGAGTCTTCTTTTTTGTTTTGATGAGAGTATCCCAGCGTGTCTCATGGGCGGAGAGCTTCTGGGTGGTCGAGTCCATGGATTCCCCAAAGAGCTCATCCCCCAGGCATGGAGCATTAGCCAACCGATCTTGATGGTTAACATCAAGCTCGGATACTCTCAGCCAGGCAAGGCGGCGCATGGCCACAGACATGGCCGCCGCTTTGGAGGTAAGTTCGAAGGTATCGTAAATGGATCTTACCATAAATTTACGGAGCTGGAAAAGAGAAGACGAACAGTGGTGAAAAGCCTGTCGTTTCCGCTCAGGAAGGTACTTTTCAAAGGAAGCCATGGTGGTAAGGAGATGCTTGAGATAAAAAGAAAAATGAAAAGCATAATTACCAGATCTGTTAGCGAGCATAGCATTCTGGTATAATCTCTTACCGAATTTGTCCATGGCTTTACCTTCTCTGCCAGGAGGGACAGAAGCATATACACTAGTCCCCGCAGACTTTTTAAGCGTAGATTCCACAAGCAGAGATTCATGGGGAAGCTGTGGCTTGTCAAACCCAGGAATAGGGATTACTTTGTATAATGAATCCAATTTGCGGGGAGCTCCTGGAATAGTTAAAGGAGTCTCTAGGTTTTTATAGAAAGTTTCCCTCAAGATGTCATGAAGAGGGAGTTTCAAAAATTCCTTTGGAGGCTGGTCAAAGTCAAGGGCATCAAAAAAGGCCTTGGATTTTTTAGACTCAGCCTCCAAAGGAATGGAAAGAGATTCGCACATGTCCTTCAAGAAAGAAGTGAAAGATGTGGAATCATGTTTGGAGGATGGATCAGGAATAGCAGGATCATCCTCATCCGAAGAACACTCACCCTCAGAAAGAAAAGGCTCTTCGGAGTCACCCCACAGATCAGGGTCCCTAATATGGGAGCCGCGGTCCCGAGACTCTGGAGTAGAGGGTTCTAGGTGTCGGGATTTGCGTGCTGACTTACCCGACCTCATAGATACGGTACCAGGAGATGTTACCGACTGCAATGGTGCCCAAGTCTGCACCGACTGATGCTGGGCTCTTGGCTATGGTGCAAGGACTGGCATCGATACCGATGAAGCCGAGTGAACTGGTACCGAAACAGTGGATGCTGACAGTAGGGGCTGCTCCACTGCCGGTACCGGTGGCTCAGACCGGACCGGGACCGGAAGGTTCGGTGCCAAGAGAGCAGGAAGGAGTTGTTGTAACTGCTCCTTGAGCTGCACTTGTAGGATAGCTGCAATACGCTCATCCAAAGAAGGCACCGGTACCGCCTTTTTCTTTTGTGGTACCTGCGGTGCCGCTCGACGCCCCGAAGATGAGGAGCCCGAGGTCGAGGGACTCACCTCGATAGGGGCGGAGCGCTTTCGCGGGCGCCTCACGGTCGGCAGGACTGGGCTCGCTGCAATCGAGACCGGAGGACGCTCCAGCGGGGAAGGCTTCTTAGCCGGCTTACCTGGGTGTTGCGACGCCGGCGCGGTGTCGACGAAGTGGGTGCCGACTGCAATGGAGCCGAAGCCGGTGTCGATGACGCAGGATCGGACATTTCGGCACCGAAAAGTAATCGCTGTTGTATCTGGCGATTTTTTAAGGTACGTTTTTTTAACGTGGCACAGCGGGTGCAGGTGGAAGCCTGATGTTCAGGACCTAGGCACTGTAAGCACCAGTTGTGCGGGTCCGTGAGGGATATAGGCCGTGCACACCGCTGGCACTTCTTGAACCCTGGCTGGGGGAGCATGAAAGTAAAAACGGCTTCTGCCAAATCGAAGGCCGAGGCCTGGGCAAAACCGAAATGACGAGAAAAATAAAAAGTAAACGTTTGTTTTTTTTTTTTTTAAATAAAGAAAAGAAATGAAGGGAAAAAAACTTCCAAAAAGGTTTCGCGAGCGGGAAGGCGTTAAGGAAAAAATTTCAACAGCCGTTGAAAAAAGCGACTTCTTAGCACCGCGGAAACTAAGAAACTGGGGACTGTGCGCCTCTGTCGGGCGGGAAGGCACTCGCGCGTGCGTGGTGCGGCCTACTAGAACTTTCCAAGTTCTTAGAGTGCAGTCACTCTAAAATTGTCCGTACCGGGGCTCCGTCGGTGCCGTCACCCATCAGTCAAGAATATGCTGCCTGCTTGTCCTGGGATAAACTGAGTAATGGAAAGAGATACCAATTACATCCAATTTCTTTTCCATTTGCAATACTTACTGCCTATTTGGGCCTGTAACAGAAGGCTAAACAAATTGTTCCAGAACTTGGTTTTTACTTTTATTATTCAAACATATCCTTGATTAGGCCCTGGGCCCTATACTATCACTGATTTATAAATGCATTTCTTTCACAAGATACCTGGGTACCATTGTCTTGAATCCAATGCAGTTTGTACTCCAGGGGACCCTCCTTCTCCACATTAGAAGCCACCTCCTCCCATTCCAAAAATAGGCCAAAGTCTTCCTGGACTAAACGGATGTTCAGTGGAGCAATGCTGGGTGCTGAAGACAAAGTCAGACCAAGGCATTCAGTTACCATCTACAAGCAATATTTCTCCTGTTAAAGTTTCAGTCTATGACACCTTCCCACAGTAGTGGTAAAATGAGTTCAAAGTGGTAATAATGGTCACTACTTAAATGAAAGTTTTCAACAAACTTTTTAATGCTCTGGCTCCATTTCTAGAGACCACTGAAGCAGCCATCAGACTTCTATGCTTGGATAAGGACTACAAGAACAGTGGCACAAGGCCTTCTGCACAGATTCTCACAATAATTAATAATAATAATAACTTTATTTTTGTATATTGCAGTACTATAACAGTTCAGAGCGGTTAACAGAGTAAGAGACTGTACATATACAGTGATGTTACAAATAAGTCAGTCAGCATAGCTTAGCGAGTAGGGAGTGGTCAGGGGATCCGGAGGTATGTCGGAGATAAAAGGCAGGGTTATAAGGCAGTGTGTGGGGGGGGGAAGGGGGTCAGAGGAATTTGTCAAAGAGATAGGATATGATTGATTTCCTGACAATAATTAAGTGCAATCCACATTCACTACTGAGTTAAAATTTAAACTCTTTAATCAGTATTTATTGGATTTAGCTCATGACTTTCTCAATAGTTTGAGGTAAATCACGTTCAGGTATATTAGATATTTTTCTGTCCTCAGAAGACTTACAATACCATTCTGTACCTGAAGCAATGGAGGGGTTAAGTCACTTGTCCAAGACCACAAGGAGCAGCAGTTAAGATTTGATCCTGACTTCCCTGGGTCTCAGCCCACTGCTCTAATCACTAGGCTGCTCCTCCATTCCACGTACAAATGGAGATTTAGCACTGGCTGCTATGCAGATATCAATGCTGAATGTTTTGAATATTCTACCACCAACTGCCGGTACTCCTATTCACCACTAGTATCTGGGTAACTGCTTTTTTGCTGTGCTAAGTTATCCAGAATCCCCTGATTCTATAAAGCAATGGACTCCAACGTGCGGCTCCCTGAAGTCCTCCAATGTGGCCCTCAAACGGTTGGATCAAATGCTTTTTAAATCCTGTAAATGCGTTCATTTCAATCTTGCCCACTTGCTAAAGTAACTGCAAACAATCTAAGCGTGTTACTCAGGTATCTCATTTATGGAATTTGCTTCTGTTAACAATCTAAAATAAAGTGAGTTTTTAAAAAAATGTACAGTAGACTCTCTGTTAACCGGAACATAAGCAACCAGAAAAAAAAAAAAAAAAAAATCAAAGAAATACTGTAATACTTTTAAATAAAAATGAAAATATGATCAGTTTCTAGTGAAAATTAAAGTGTGAATTTGACATGCCACAGCTGAGTACGCCCATGCTTTGCCAACCACATGTCCAGTAGTTTGTGTGGAACAGTTTATGGTATGGCATAGTATGGGGTATAGTATTAGTTAGGCCTATTTTTAATAGTAATTCAAGCATCCAGAAACTACATTTACCCGGCATCTATCAATCCCCATGGGTGCCAGTTAACAGAGTTTACTGTATCCTCGATGTGTTGTAGAATCAATATTTATAATAATTTTTAATACCCAGTCTGAACAAGCAGGTCAAGACGGTTTACAAAATTAGTAGCATGTGTAAGCTTGAACCATTTTGATGGCTCTTACAGCTTTTTCATATTCACACTAAGGCCCTTTACAGGAAAAAGCTTGAAGACCATTGCTATAAAATTTTGTGCACAAATTATAGAATAGTGGCAGCTGCGCACATAATTTAATGAGATGTTAACTGATGTCAATGAGCAACAATTGGCTATAATTGCTGCTAACTGGCAGTATTTTACAAAATGCGCATGCAAAATCTACAGCATGTAACTGCAAGGTAGGTGTGGAGGGGGGATAGATGGGTCAGGGGATACCTAGTATTCTATAACCTGTACGCATATGTACAATTAGTTATGTACTTAACTTACAACAAGTTAGATGCAAGTATTTACACCAGCCATTGAGCTGGCGTGTTTGTACCAAAAGTTAAGCACCTAACTGTGGACTTACACTACTATTCTGTAAATGCCAACTGCATGTGCAATTGCAGCTAAGGAATTTAAATTTAAGTTTAATAAGACTTGACACACCACCTTCCTATGGAGCACAACAGAATGGTGTACAATTTAAAATTAAAGATCAAGAAAATAGAAACAAAAGATAGTCAGACAATTTGTACTTACCCCCAAATTCTATAAATGATGCCTAAAATATTAGTGCTGATCAGAACAGTGCTTAGTGCGATTCTGTAAAATGCACTTACTATATATAGAATTGAGCTTAGCAGATGTATGCAGCATAACATTTAGACTAAGAAAAACCAGGCCTAAATACCTGTGTCAAAAATGTGTGCAGATCAGGTATATTTTATATATATATATATATATATATATACACCGTATTTTCACGTAGATAACGCGCACACGGGTATAGCGCGCGGAAAACACAAATTTATGTACAGAAATTTTTATATACCGCGCACACCCGTATACCGCGCATGCTGGCCGAGTCTCCTTTCGCCCGCCCCGACTCTCCTCTCCCCCTTGAAGTCTTGTCTCCACCCTGAAAGCTTGATGGCCCCCCCCCCAAGTCCGATTCACCCCCCGCTGGACCGCTCGCACCCCCACCTTGAAGGACCGCTCACACGCACTCCCACCCGCACCCACACCCCCACCCTGAAGGACCGCTCGCACCCCCACAGCCTCCCGACCCCCCACCCCATCATGTAGAAGCTCCTACCGGTGTCCTGCTGCTTTCTCTTGGCGGTCCCGGCCCTTCCGTGAGCCCTGCGCCTGCGCTGCTTCCTCTTCCAGCGGTTCGCCCTTTCTCTAACGTCAATCCCTCTTGCCCCGCCGACTCCCTGACACAATGGGGGCAAGAGGGAGCTCAAGCCCTCTTGCCCCCCCGACACGATCGGGGCAAAAGGGAGCCCAAGCCCTCTTGCCCCGCCGACTCCCCAACTCCCCGACAATATCGGGCCAGGAGGGAGCCCAAACCCTCCTGGCCACGGCGACCCATACCCCCACCCCACACTACATTACGGAAGGAGGGATCCCAGGCCCTCCTGCCCTCGACGCAAACCCCCCTCCCCCCAACGACCGCCCCCCCAAATAACCTCCGACCGCCCCCCCAGCCGACCCGCGACCCCCCTGGCAGACCCCCACGACACCCCCACCCCCTTCCCCGTACCTTTGTGTAGTTGGCCGGACAGACGGGAGCCAAACCCACCTGTCTGGCAGGTAGCCAACGACGGAATGAGGCCGGATTGGCTCATCCTTCCCAAAGCTCCGCCTATTGGTGGGACCTAAGGCGCCTGGGCCAATCAGAATAGGCCAGGGAGCCTTAGGTCCCTCCTGGGGGTGGGGCCTGAGGCACATGGGCCCAACCCGACCATGTGCCCAAGGCCCCGCCCCCCAGGAGGGACCTAAGGCTCCCGGGCCTATTCTGATTGGCCCAGGCGCCTTAGGCTCCACCAGTAGGCGGAACTTTGGGACGGATAGGCCAATCCGGCCTCATTCCGTCGTTGGCTGCCTGCCGGACAGGCGGGTTTGGCTCCCGTCTGTCTGGCCAACTACACAAAGGTACGGGGAAGGGGGGTGGGGGTGTCGTGGGGGGCAGCCAGGGGGGTCGCGGGTCGGCTGGGGGGTGCGGTTGGAGGTTCTTTGGGGGGGCGGTCATTGGGGGGGGGGGGGTTTGCGTCGAGGGCAGGAGGGCCTGGGATCCCTCCTGCCTGTAATGTAGTGCGGGTTGGGGGTAGGGGGTCGCCGTGGCCAGGAGGGTTTGGGCTCCCTCCTGGCCCTATATTGTCGGGGAGTTGGGGAGTCGGCGGGGCAAGAGGGCTTGGGCTCCCTTTTGCCCCAATCGTGTGGGGGGGGGCAAGAGGGCTTGAGCTCCCTCTTGCCCCGATCTTGTCGGGGGTGCCGCCGTTGGCAGGGGCAAGAGGGCTTGAGCTCCCTCTTGCCCCGATCGTGTCGGGGGTGCCGCGGTTGACTGGGGCAAGAGAACTTGAGCTCCCTCTTGCCCCGATCGTGTCGGGGAATCGGCGGAGCAAGAGGGCTTGACGTTAGAGAAAGGGCGAACCGCCGGAAGAGGAAGCAGCAGTACACCGGTAGGAGCTTCTACATGATGGGGGGGTCGGGAGGCTGTGGGGGTGCGAGTGGTCCTTCAGGGTGGGGGTGGGAGTGCGTGCGAGCGGTCCTTCCGGGTGGGGGTGCGTGGGGGGGGGGAACTATGTAAAAAAAATTTTATATAGCGCGCTCACGCGTATACCGCGCAAGGCTATGCACGGTTTGTAAAAACACGTATAACGCACGCGTTATATGCGTGAAAATACGGTGTATATATATATATTTTTTAATAATTTATATTCCACATATCCTTCAATTCTATGAGGATTACAAATTATTCAGGTCCTCAAGCATTTTTCCCTAACTGTCCCAGTGCGCTCCCATTCTATCTAATGTACCTGGGACAATTGGAAATTATGTGACTTGCCCAGGGTCACAAGGAGCAGTGCGGAATTTGAACCCACAACCTCAGGGTGCCATGGCTGTAGTTCTAACCACTGCACCACACACTCCCGAAACTTAAAGTCATGGACTAAAATTCAGAGTTCTAGTCTAAATAAATCACAAAACAAACAGGTCTTCAACCACCACAGAATCCACTTAAAAGCAGGTTTGGAATGGTTACTAAAAGCACTGCAGGGAAGTTAGATGAGAGCCGTAATAACGGTCTCTGCTCTTTTGTTTCCTTTCCCTTGACTGCATGTTAATCAGAGTTTACAGAGATAATGTTGTATAAAAATATCTATTTGTTCATTCTACTTATTTTTTCAGTTTGGGCAAAGCCTTTTATAGCCAGGAAAGCCACCTGAACAACAATGTATTGATAGTCAAAGTGATTTAACCAGCCAGAAATGACTCTTGGCTGGTTAAATCACCTATTAAGGGCTAACCGCTAATCTTCAGCAGCACCTAACAGCAGCTGGCTAGAGGAAGACTCCAATTTTTCAGACAAGTGGCTGAAAATAGCAAGGAACTAACAGGGACTGAAAATTTTTGTCAATAATAATCTAATCTAATCTTCTATTTCTGTGTCGCTCATACCTAGGCAGGCGCAAGGCGAGTTATAGAGAGGGACGGGGATGGAGGGGAGGGAGAAGAGAAGAGGAGGGGGAGGGGAAGAGGAGGATACAGGTTATTAAGTGTCAAATAGCTGAGTTTTTAGTTTCTTCCAGAATATAATAATAATAATAATTATTATTTTATTTTTATATACCGCCAAAGCCAAAGTAGTTTGAGGTGGTTTACAATAAGAAGAGCTGGACAGTCAGCGAAAAAAATAAAAATGAAGTCTTTTAATACATGAATATGTATAGGGAGGAAGAGAGACAGAGTAAGAGTCGCATGTAAGTACAATACCGGGAGACATGCAATATGGTGTGGCAAGGTTCCTTACCCAAATTCCTCATTAATTGGAACTACCAGAAAGGGCATATAGCATGAAATACTTCAAGTAGGATTTCATTCCCTTATGCAAATAATAACTTTAATAACTTTATTTTGTATACCGCCATACTAAGAGAGTTCTAGGCGGTTCACAGCAATTAATTAAGATTACAAACGATGAAATCATTGGAATTAACATTTTAGGAATGTACAGGTCATTGAAGTTGACAGGAATATACAAGAGTGTACAATAGGAAGGTAAAATTTTATTTACAGGAAAATACCAGTCATTGAAGTTAATAGGTTTGGTGGGTACAATAAGAGGGGAAGGTGGAGGTTCACGTGTATTGATGGGAGTTGAAGAAGTTAGAGGGTGTGTTAGGGGTTCTGTCCGTGGAATAAGTGAGTTTTGAGTTTTTTTCTGAAGTCAAGGTAGGTGGGGGCATCAAGTACAATTTGGGCTAGCCATGAGTTTAGTTTAGCTGCCTGGAAGGAAAAGGTTTTGTCAAGGAGGTGGGATTCTGCTCTAGATAATTCCTCATACAAAATAAAAAAAGGGTCTTACTCAGGAGTTGAACAATATAGCATTGTTATTATTTGTCATTTATTGAATTACTTTTAGGTTACATTTATATACTATTTTCCTAAAACATCTTAAAACATGTAGTTATGTGAAAAAATGTAAACACTTCTACCTACAATTTAAGTTTAAATGAATCCTTAAGTTAAACAGAAGCCGACGCAACCTCTACATCAGTGTCCTGCAAATTTTTCGGCACCACAGCACACTAAACCCGGTGCTTGTGTCGGAAGGCATCCGGAAGTGCACAGATGTTGACACGATGACATTGCGCGTATGCATGACATCATCACTTTGATGTCTGCACAGGTGCGGAGGCCCTCTGACCGCAACCCTGAACCGGTTACTTCGCCGGTGGGGGATCCTGCAGGAGGGGAGGTGCGGGGAGAGGAGGAGAAAAGCCGGTAAGGAGGAAAGTCGCCGGTGCCGGCTGACTGCCTACAGGACATGCCTCTCACTGCAAGAGGCACAACCTGTAAGCAGTCAGCCAGCATCAGCATTTCTCCTCCTTGCCGGCGTCTCGCGGCACACCTGGAATCTGCTGCGACACACAGTTTACAATATGCTGCCCTATATGGGTCAAAAGTTAAAATGTAACATCTTTCAGCAAATTTTAATTCATAACTACTATTTAGTGTTACTTTTACATATGCAGAATAAGAAAACAATGAATATGGTACAAAGTCTATTATTCCACCGTGATAGATGGGAAAGATGAAGATAGCTATTCTTGGGACCATACATCTTTCTGAAAAGTCATCAATGTGCATTAAGGATCCCTGAAGCAGGCATTTGCTGAATCATAGCTGAGTCAGGTCACATCAATAGTGTGGCTCTTTTGGACTTCTCTGCTTTTTCTTTTCTTACATGGTACAGCAGAGGTCTGGCGTTCTGAATTTTATTTTTGCAAAAAAATATGAACACGTGGGCAGTCAGTATTTTATATCACTTCCATAAATGTCCTATGGTGAGCTAAGATTCTTTCATAAGAACATAAGCATTGTCATACTGGGACAGACCAAGGTCCATCAAGCCCAGTATCTTGTTTCTAATAGTGTCCAATCCAGGTCACAAGTACCTAGTAGGATCCCAAAAGAGTAAAACAGATTTTATGCTGCTTATCCTAGAAATAAGCAGTAGATTTTTTCAAATCCATCTTAATAATGGCTTATGGACTTCTCTTTTAGGAAATTATCTAAACCTTTTTTAAACCCTGCTAAGTTACTGTATTTTTCGTTCGATAAGACTTACCCGTCCATAAGATGCACCTCCCTGTAGAGGAGGAAAAACCAAGGAAAAAAATTTCCTCCTCTACAGGGGGGTGCGTCCGGTGGCCTGGTGCTAAGCAGCCCACTCTCAACCCACAGCCCAAAACCACCCGCCCACAGCCCCCTGCACCTGAAGCAGCCCGCCTGCAGCTCACAGCCAGAATCCGCCCGCACCCAAAGCTGCCAGCAGCCGAAGCCGCCTGCCCGCAGGCCACAGTCAGAAACCGCCCGCAGTGAAGGAGCCTGCCCAAAGCCGCCCGCACTCAAAGTCGCCAGCAGCCGAAGCAGCCCACCTGCAGCCCACAGCCAAAGGAGTCAGCTCAAAGCCGCCCTGGTACCTTTTTAAAATTGCGGTGCTCTCCTGCTGGACGGCTGTCTTTGGAAGCAGAGCGGCACGACGCAGGAGCGCGACCTTTGCGCTTCCTGCCTGGTCCCTGCCACTCAGTGTTTGGCTGAGGTCAATTCTCATCGAGAATCAGCCAATCACCGAGCGGTGCGGGACCAGGCGGGAAGTGCAAAGGTCGCACTCCTGTGTCACACCACTCTGCTTCCAAAGACAGCTGTCCAGCAGGAGAGCACTGCAACTTTAAAAAAGTACCAGAGGAGGGGGGGGGGGGGGGGGAGAAAGGGAAGGTATATTCGCTCCATAAGACGCACCTACTTTTCCACCCCCTTTTTGGGGGTGGAAAAAGTGTATCTTATGGAGCGAAAAATATAGTAACAGTTTTTTTACCACATTCTTTGGCAATGAATTCCAGAGTTTAATTACACACTGAGTGAAGAAATATTTTTTCACAGTTTGTTTTCACTTTACTATTTAGTAGCTTTATTGTGTGCTTCCAAGTCCTTGTACTTTTGAAAAGAGTAAACAAGCGATTCATGTCTACCCATTCCATTCCACTCAGGACAGGCCTCTCATGTTTTCCCCTCAGCTATCTCTCTCCAAGCTAAAGAGCCCTAGCCTGCCTTTCATAGGAAAGTTATCCTATCCCCTTTATCATTTTCATCACCTTCCTGTATATACCCTTTCTAATTCTGCTATATCTTTTTTGAGTTGCAGTAACCAGAACTGCATTTAGTATTTAAGGTGCAGTTGAACCATGCAGCAATATAAATGCATTATAATATTCTCAGTTTTGTTTTTCATTCGTTTCCTAATTTTTCCCCACTTTTACTTGCAGAACTCTTCTTGCTCAGAAGTTGTATTCATTCATCCATAGGTCTCTTGCATGTACAGCATTTTTCAGACCTACCCAGTGTCAGCCTAGCATTGCTAGCAGCCAGCATATTCAGTTGGCTTAACCAACATCAGCAAAGGCCTATGGGACATTATATTAATCTGACTCTGGAATGTTAATGCAGATAGACCCTAAGTGCTCCTGCACAGAATACACATACATTAAGCATCCAGCCAGACTGGATTGTTTATCAAGAAGATAGGCTACTTGAATGGGACAAAGAAACCAGAGACTAATCCCATCTACCATCCCATGCCCATACCATTCCTTATCAATTAAACTAACCATTGTTTCAAACAGTTTACAAATTATAAAACAGAAAGATACTGGGAAATACAATAGTTTCTATATTTAGAATAAGATTCCAAGCTATAAAAGCCTCCTTTCTGCAACACAACTCTCTCTCTCTCTCTGGAACCCGAAGCTTGGAACATCACCCTCCCCACCCCCTTTTCTCTCTCTACCTCTCCATCTCTTTCTTTGTCCTCACAACACCTATTCAGGAAGCTGTTTTTCTCTCTCATTCACAATAGCACAGAAGCAGTCTCTGTATTTGTAAAACTTATTTTCTACCATTGTAATACTTGATGTATCTTTATAAATCTTGCTTTTCTGTAATATTAAGCTTATTTCTCTGCACAATATATCTATTCTTTATGCAAGCACTCTTAGTGGTCTTTGTGAGTGATTTTACTTCCTAATGAATCTTCTGTGAGGGTATTGAATCCGGGACCTGGGTTTGTAAGAGCACTTTAACTTAACCCCTCCATCCTTACACCCAGATTTTCAAAATTCATGTCTGGGGATTGTGAAAAGCATTCCTTTTTTTTTTTTTTTTTACTCTAAGTCGCTCATGGCTGATTTTGAGGTAAGTTTTGGATCACTATTTTGCTGAAATAACTTTGAAGCTGATGTACTGTAGGTAGTGAATAAATTCAAGAAGTTAGATAATGTCTATTTGTTGAATTCATTTTTCCTCCCAATCTACACAATATTGGAAAAGAGACGGCTGATCAAAGTCTACAAAATCCTAAGTGGTGTAGAATGGGTTTAAGTGGATCGATTTTTTTTACTGCATCAAGATTTACAAAGACTAGGGGACACTCAATGAAGTTACAGAGTAATACTTTTAAAACCAATAGGAGGATATATTTTTTCACTCAGAAAATAGTTAAGCTCTGGAATGCAATGCCAGAGGATGTGGTAAGAGAGGTTAATACAGTTAGTTTTAAAAAAGGTTTGGACAAGATCCTAGTCATGAAACAGACATCGAGGAAACCACTGCTTGCCCTGGATTGGTAGCATGGAATGCTGCTACTATTTGGGTTTTTGCCAGGTACTTGTGACTTGGATTGGCCTCTGTGAAGACAGGATACTGGACTGGAAGGACCTTTGGTTTGATCCAGTAAGGCTATTCTTATGCTCTTATGTTCCTGTGTTACATGATCCCAAAGCATAACAAATTCATCTCTGTGCCTTATGGATTGTAAGGTGTACTTTTCTTCAAACACTTCACCTGTTTTTTTTTTTTCTCCGAAATTTAATCTTGTGTGGTCGTACTCAACAGTTCAATTTTTGTCTCATCAATCCAATGCACTCTGCTCCAAAAGGCTTCATGCTTATTCAGGTTTCTTTTGCATTCTAAATGTGTGATGCCGGTGTAGAAAAGGCTTCCTTTGGTCTACTCTTCGACAGAGATCACTGTTGTGCAAGCAATGCTGTACTTTGGACAAGTATTCCAAAGTCTCAGCTAAACTTTTCAGCAAGTCATCTACAGTGATCTCCGAGTTCTGCTCTGCACATCTGACTCATATAATCAGATTTTTCTTGGTGATCCTAGTCTTGCCTGGACACCAACTGTTCCATAGAACTTCCTTTTTTTTTTTTTTCTTCCTAATTATTTATTCTTTTTTAAAACTTACAATAAGTGTAACAGTAAATACATCATTTTATACTCAAATACCACACTTAATATTCAATTAATGTCCATTACAGAATTAAACCCCCTCCCCCCTAATCAATCACAATTTTCAACACATAAAATATCTATCATGAACCTCATATCTATATACCAAAATTCATTATCATACCAAACCCCTCCCCTCCCCCCTCCCGGATGTGCATTTTTAAAAGGAAAAAAACAATATTTAGACATTGCAATATTTTATTAATAGCTCCCAAGTCTCCTGAAATTTCTTAAAATATCCTTTCTGAGTGGCTAATGTTCTTTCCATTTTATGCATATTTTTTTAATACTTTTGATCACTGAAATTGCCAGCTAAAACTGTTCAGAGAAATTTTGTAGTCTTCCTCTGCTTTATAAGGGTGAATTATTTTAATTTTCAAATTCTTGGACAGCTGCTTAGAAAAACCCATAGTTATTGAAAACAGACAGAACTACAAACTGAGAAGTTAGTATTTGCTCAATCATGGAAATTGTCTTTACTTAATTGAAGGCCTAACCTAGGGGTGGGCAACCACAGACCTCAAAAGGGCCACAACCCAGTCAGATTTTCAAGATTTCCAAAGTGAATATGCATGAGATCGATTGCATATACTGCTTCCATTGTGTGCAAATAGATCTTATGCAAATTCATTGTGTAAATCTTGAAAACTTGATTGGGTTGCTGCTTCAAGGACTGTGGTTGTCCACCCATAGATTAACCAGTCAAACATTTTGGGCCTTAACAACTTTTTTTTTCAAAAGTAGTAACGAGCCAGCTTGGAAGGGCATCTAAACCTTTACATTTGCCATAGTCACTGTATTATTTTCAAAGCTGACCTTACCAGAAAAACAGTAATTATGCACTAAGATGCCATGTTTAATTTTCTGCAATGAAAAAACCCCAAAACACCATAAATTTCTATCCATAAAAATAAAGTATGTTGATTGTGTGATGTTTAATGTTCTACCATTTGGAGGATGTGTGAGCTTTCGTTTGCTTAGGGATTCATTGAAACATAGGGCTCCTTTTACTAAGCTGCGATAGCATTTTTAGCGCACGCTAAACCCGCGCTATGCGGCTAGAACTAACGCCAGCTCAATGCTGGCGTTAGTGTCTAGTGCATGCGGCAGTTCTGCGCGCGCTAAAACCACTATTGCAGCTTAATAAAAGGAGCCCATAATGTGATCAGGGGTGGCTTGCTATTTCTAAACAGTGGCTTGTTATTTTGCTGCATTCAAATTAGAAGTAAAATTTCAGCAATCAGCTACACTAATATATGAAAACTTAATAAGGTATAAAACTAAAAATTAAAGTTAGATGCTACCATATGCAATGACTGGATGGTAAGCTCCAAGATGTATTTTTTTTCCTTACACAGCTTTATATCTCTGAGCGTATGGGAACAAATATTGAATATATTAAGAGTGAGAATTTTGGATGTGTACTTAATACCTGCTGGCACTATTTTTTAAATGGAAAATAGATTTCCTGGATGGGCATAATTCTGCATTCATGCTACCTTCCTAGGGTAAGGCTTCAAGAAAAATCTGGGGTTTTTGTTTTGGACTGACTGCATACAACCTTTAGAATAAGAACATAAGAACATAAGCAATGCCTCCACTGGGTCAGACCCGAGGTCCATCGTGCCCAGCAGTCCGCTCACGCGGCGGCCCAACAGGTCCAGGACCTGTGCAGTAGCCCTCTATCTATACCCCTCTATCCCTTTTTCCAGTAGGAAATTGTCCAATCCTTTCTTGAATTCCAGTATCGTACTCTGTCCTATTACGTCCTCTGGAAGCGCATTCCAGGTGTCCACCACACGCTGGGTAAAGAAAATCTTCCTAGCATTCGTTCTGAATCTGTCTCCTTCCAACTTTTCCGAATGCCCTCTTGTTCTTTTATGTTTTGAAAGTTTGAAGAATTTGTCCCTCTCTACGCCCTTCAAGATCTTGTAGGTCTCTATCATGTCTCCTCTGAGTCTCCGCTTTTCCAGGGAGAAGAGCCCCAGTCTCTCCAATCTTTCAGTGTATGAAAGGTTTTCCATGCCCTTAATCATTCGTGTCGCTCTCCTCTGGACCCTCTTAAGTATTGCCACATCCTTCTTAAGGTACGGTGACCAATACTGAACACAGTACTCCAGGTGCGGGCGCACCATTGCCCGATACAACGGCAGGATGACTTCTCTCGTTCTGGTCGTAATACCCTTCTTAATAATACCCAACATTCTGTTTGCCTTCTTCGCGGCTGCTGCGCATTGTGCTGTTGACATCGTTGTTGTGTCCACCAGTACACCCAAATCTCTTTCAAGGCTACTTCTCTCTAACACTAATCCCCCCATCTGGTAGCTGAACATCGGGTTCTTTCTCCCTAAATGCATGACCTTGCATTTCCCTACATTGAAGTCCATCTGCCATTTATTCGCCCACTCCTCCAGTTTGCTTAGGTCCCTTTGTAGGTCCTCACACTCTTCCGCATTTCTAACCCTTCTACAGAGTTTAGTGTCATCCGCAAATTTGATAACTTCACACTTCGTCCCCGTTTCAAGGTCATTGATAAATACACTGAACAGTAGCGGTCCGAGTACAGTTATATTTCATGTTACTGCTTCTCCAGTCCCACCTTACCTTCTGCAAATTCAAAATCATCCTGGCTACCCTGAACACAAGAATCTTGCTTAGAACCTAACCAAAACCCCAGGTTGCTAAGCCCAGAACTCAGCTTTCAGAACCCTGTTTTAACAGTTACAAACCTGACTCCAGAGTCTGGAAGAAAGGCCCATCTGTGAAAGGGGAGGCGCCTCTCTCATTCACACACTGGACAGAGATGCTGTAATTTGTGGCTGGCTGTAATCCTTGCAAGGTAGAAGCAAACGGTGGGACAGGGACAATCGCTGGTGGAACATCACGGCCACTGTGCAATTCTGTCACCTGCGAAAAAAGCAGAAAGACTGAAAATTTATATCTAAAATGAGGAGATGCAAACATGAGGAATTGTCAGGGCAGCACTGAACCCTGGATTTGCAACTTGCCATTACAGGAATTCTACACCAAGGGGGGAGGGGTGTGTGCTGTCAGATAGCTCCAGGTAAGAACATAAGAATAGCCATTCAGGGTCAGACCAATGGTCCATCTAGCCCAGTATCCTGTTTCCACAGTGGCCAATCCAGGTCACTAGTACAAGGCAAAATCCCCAAAAGTAACAACATTCCAGAATCTCAAAGAGTAAGCAAGATTCCAGAACCCCAGATAGTAGCAACATTCCATGTGGAAATCTCCAAATAGTAGCAACATTCCATGCTACCGATACCAGGGCATGCAGTGGCTTCCCCCATGTCTGTTTCAATAGCAAACTATGGACTTTTCCTCCAAGAATTTGTCCAAACTATTTTTAAACCCAGCTACGCTAACCACTGTTACCATATCCTCTGACAATGAGTTCTAGAACTTAAAGGTATTTCCATGTAAAGTCCCCTAGTTTTTTGTACTTTATGAAGAGAATGAAAAATTGATTCGCTTACTCATTCTACACTACTCAGGATTTTGTAGACCTCAACCTCCTCAGTTGTCTCTTTTCCAAGCTGAAGAGCATGAGCCGAGTCATTTCTGGTATGAGCCTCTAGTCCTATCCTTCTTATGGAAAATGGAGCTATATCTCTGTAGATGCAACCGAGTAATAACAGGACTGCCGACTTGCAGCCATAGATGACAAGGTGCTAGGGCAGTCTTCATGCAGGTTCAGCATCTGCTACTAAAAGTGTGTATGGGCAACTTAGGAGGAAAATCGGTTTGTTCATTTGTTTATATAAAAAGTGCACTGTTAGTTGGTGCTACACCACTTGTGTGGGATATTAGAAAGGTGTTTTATTTTTTGATTGCTCATGTATTGTTTATCTTGCAGTGTTTAGATCTACCAATAAAGAGATCTAAACAAAGTATATATAATAATAGAGGAAGGAAGTGACGTCATCCTAGCGCATGGCTGCCTAAATCGGGAGCTCCGTAGGGGCCGTTGTGAAAAAGTGCTTTTCAAGCTTCTAGCGCTAAATCGCGCTTATTAACAGGATCGCGTTTCGCGGGTGAGGCCATGGCGACGCGGAAGAAGCTGGATAAATTCAAATATTTCAGCGACGGAGGAGAGAAAACGGCGTGTGAGGCGCAGGGGAGTGCCGGAGACTCGATCAAAATGGCCGCGGGGCCGTCGGAGCTGCTTGATGCTGGGACTGTGGAGCTTTCGGGGGAACTCAGTGAGACGGTTCACAAGACCTTTCAAACATGGTTCCAGGATCTGAAGAACGAAATAGTGGGAGTGTGAGTAGATGTTAAGACTGCTCTGGCTGAGCTCCGGGCGGATGTGGGGGAGCTGGGAGCCCGAGTGTCGGCCTCTGAGGAGCACGTGGAGGTCTTGTCTGGCACAGTTACCGGGATTAAGGAATCCACAGCACATTTCTCATCTGAGCTACAGGAGTTACAGGCGCAGGTGGAAGATCTGGAGAATAGGTCACGCCGGTGTAACCTGCGCTTTAAAGGAATCCCAGAGGGGGAGGCATATCGTGACTGCAGGAGTGTGGTGCGAGAGTTCTGTTGGAGCCTTCTGGGTGTTGATGGAGCCGAGATACCTGAGGAGATTAAGCTGCAGAGAGCGCATCGGAGCTTAGGTTCTGTGAAAGGTCCTGGCTTTAAAGATATCATAGCCTGTTTCACAGATTATTCCCTTAAAGAGAAGATTTTGCAGCTGGCACGGCGTCACCCCCATTTTCGCTGGAATGAGTTGGAAGTGGGCGTATATCAGGACCTGGCTTGGTCTACACTGCAGAAGCGCAGGGCGTTCAAGGAAGTCACGCAAGTGCTGAGGGATGGTGGCCATAAATACCGCTGGCTGTTCCCCTTTGGGGTCTGGCTTACCGTCAACGGGAGGTCTCGAAAGGTGGCTACGGTCACGGAAGCCTGGCTAGCTATGAAAGAGCTGGGTTGTGTGAATGTTCCTGAAACGGTGCCAGTACCTGCGACAGCTAGCACTTCGGGAGGACCTGGTGCTTGGTCTACAGTTCTGTGCTCTGGCAAGCGAGCAGCTAAACCTGATGATGAAGGAGACTTCTTATTTTGATTATTCCTTATCAGGGCCGTCTTGATTGGGATGGACCGGGAGAGGTACTGAGTGGTGTGCTATCTCCGGTCCGGTTCTTTGACAGAGACTCTGCATTTTCTGATGTTTCTCTTTAGCTTTACTGGCGGCTTGTTTTGCTGCAGTTTTTGGTTCTGTATTGCTGTTATGGGGAGCTGCTTGGGCTAGTCACCTGGGGTAATTTTCACTTTCTAAGGACTGGCTAGACCTTCACTGAAGGGGTCAGCTTTGGGGATGGGGGGGTTTGGGACAGAGTAAGAGTAAACTTTTAACTATTGGATCATGGAATGTAAACGGTTTGAACAGTCCAGGTAAACGTAGTATAGTGTATCGCGAATTGAATAGATTAAACTGGGATATCTGTATGCTTCAAGAAACCCATTTGAGACCCAGACATGTGGGAGTCTTGCGGTCCTCTCACTTTGAGCATGTATGGACGCATCACAGTGTTCAATCTACCAAAAAGGTGGGAGGACTGGCAATTTTTATTCACAAGGGTTTGGGGTTTACTGTTTTGAAGGTATATAGGGATGCGGGGGGAAGGTGTTTGGCACTGCAGGGTACATTGCAGGGGCATCTTATCACTGTGATTAATATCTATGGTCCTAACGGGGGTCAGGCGGCCTTTTATGGCTCTCTTAAAGAAGATTTGGTTAACTTTGTTGGGGGGGTCAGTATATTTGGGTGGGGATTTCAATGTCACGTGGTACTTGATCACTCTCAGGGAGGACCTCGGCCTTTTTCACGCGCTTCTCATAAAGCTTTTCTAGCCTTGATGTCCTCCCTGGGCTTGATTGATGGCTGGCGCTTGCACCACCCTACTCAGAGGTCATATACACATTATTCATCTGTTCACAGTTCCTATGCTAGGATTGATAGTCTTTGGACCCATCGTAATCAGTGGGGGGGAATACGGGCAGCTGAAATTGAAGCTATACATATCTCTGATCATGCACCAGTCTGGATAGCTTGTGAAGGCTACTGGGATGTGGGGCATCATCGGGCCTTTTGGAGACTTAATGAATCATTGTTAAAACATAAGGAGGTAGACAAAGAGGTGGGGGAGGCTATTACTAACTATCTGCATGACAATGATAATGATATGGTTGGGGACTGCATATTGTGGGATGCTCTTAAGGCTGTGATCAGAGGGGTCTTTATTAAATGGGGGGCCCGTCTTAAGCGACAGCGGGAGCGTAGAGCTATATCCCTTCGGGAGAGTTTGATTTCCCTGGGGAGACAACACCAATGTTCTCCTGACCCAGAGGTTTTTGCACAGCTATTGAGAGTGCGACATGAGCTTTCTCTTTTACAGATGGAGAATATTGACTACTACAGACTACGATTGCGCCAGACGATATATGAATATAGTATATATGAATATAGCTTTAGCTGGAGCGCGCCTTGCTCGGTATATTAAATTGAAATAAGCACGAACAGCTATTACATGGATTAGAGATAAGGAAGGGGAGATGCAGTGTACTGACGGGGCTATTAAGAAGGTTTTTCTTTCCTTTTACACTAAACTATACGGGAAAGTGGAGGGAGTACAGTTGGAATCTATCACGGCGTATTTAGATAAAGTGACGTTGCCACGCTTGGAGGACTCTGATATAGCTTATCTCAATAGTCCTGTTTCCTTGGGAGAGGTACTGGGGGTTATTGCCAGATTGAAATTGGGAAAGTCCCCGGGTTTGGATAGGTATACCAATAGTTTTTACCAACAATATCGGGTTGCTCTAGCTCCTTTATTGGTCCAGGTTATTAATGGGGTGAGGGGAGGTAAGACGTTACCGCCATCGATGGAAGACGCGGGTATTTCTATTTTACTTAAACCGGGGAGGGATTCTACTAGTTGTGGTGCGTATCGGCCCATCTCCTTATTGAACACCGATGCAAAAATTTTGGCAAAAGTTTTAGCCCTCCGGCTGGGGAAGTGTTTGCCTACCCTGATTCATATGGATCAGTCGGGGTTTATTCAGCGACGTCAAGTCAGTGACAATATTCAAAGAACGTTGCATCTTATTTGGGAGGCGCAGCAAACTTTGGATAAAGTAGCTCTCTTAGCAGTTGATGCAGAGAAAGCATTTGATCAGGTGGGCTGGGACTTTTTATGGCAGGTCATGGAACGGACGGGGTGTGGGGATTTCTTCCTGGCATGGGTAAGGGCGTTTTACCGGTCTCCGAGGGCGACTATTAGAGTAAATGGGGGTTACACGGAGTTTTTTGCAATTGAACGAGGTACACATCAGGGCTGCCCTCTCTCTCCGCTTTTGTTTGCGTTATTTATTGAACCCTTGGCCATCCGCATACGAGAGCATCCAGATTTGAGAGGTGTATGGATTGGGACTCAAGAACACTGGCTTGCGCTGTTTGCTGATGATGTTTTGTTATATGTGCGTGACCCAGAATTCTCCCTTCCTATCTTGTTAGGCCTTTTTGCTGAATTTGGCTTGGTGTCCGGTTTTACTGTTAACCCAGATAAGTCGGAACTGTTGGGAATTACCGTGACAACTGATGATGAACGGGGTTTATCGGGGAGATTTCCGTTTCGCTGGGCTTCTGAGGTGCTTAAGTATTTGGGGATTTATATTTCTCAGGATATTTCTCAGTTATATACTTTGAATTATACCCCTATAATTCGGCAGATTAGGGCGGATTTACAGCGGTGGTCTGGGTTGTGGTTGTCATGGTGGGGACGGATCGCGGTTATTAAAATGAACATTCTGCCTCGTTTATTATTTCTTTTCCAAACATTGCCTATACCGCTCCCTTCGGTGGTGTTCAAAGAACTCCATGCCTTATTCTTTAGGTTTATATGGAAGGGGAAACCGCCTCGGATTTCTCGCCACTGTATGTGGTTGCCTCGTGAGTCTGGGGGGCGAGCGCTTCCCAATTTGTTTTGGTATTATAGGGCGGCGCAGTTGAGACTACTGTTGGATTGGGATATAGCTGAACAAAAACGGGTAGTTCAATTGGAACAACAACTAATGGGTACTCGGGTTTTACGATCCTTCATTTGGTCATCTTTCACAGAACGTGTGGTTTTGAGAACTTTGAACAATCCTATTTTGAATCATCTTTTGAGGATATGGTGTGAGACGCGGAAGAAATGGGGGGCAGGGATGGTGCCGTCACTCTTGGGGGCGTTGTGTGATGAACCTTTCTTCCCGGCAGGTAGGGAGAGCTTGGTTTTTTTGCGCTGGGAGCGTCTAGGGCTCCAGACATTTTCGGATGTCCTCCATAAGGGGATTTTGGTATCCTTTGAGGCCTTTCGGCGGAGTACTGCTTTACCTCAGGGGGATTTTTTGGCTTACTCCCAAACCCGCCATTTTATTCAATCGCAGGGATGGTCTGGGGAATCGATCAAGTCACAGGCTCCCTTGGAACATCTGTGGCATACACTTCGTAGTCTGCCCAAACCCATTTCAGTTCTCTATCAATATTTCCGGGGTTCGGTTGTCTTTCATCCTAAATACAAAGACATTTGGGAACGAGACTTGGGGTGTTCTTTTTCGGAGAGGGAATGGAACCAACTTTGTCTTGAGGTGGGTAAGGCCTCCTCTTGTGTTCTTATACAAGAGAACGCCTATAAGGTGTTTACCAGGTGGTATTATACACCAGCTAGGTTACATAAAATGTTTCCGGGGTCTTCTGCAATGTGTTGGAGGTGTGGGGGGGGGGGCTGTGGGCACATTTTTACATATATGGTGGGATTGCCTTCCTTTACAAATTTATTGGAAACATATTGTTGGTTGTTTATCACAATTGTTACAATTTGTGCTTCCGTTGGTACCAACGGAATGTTTATTGGACTTACATAATGTGTGTGAACATGCTTGGCAAACCAAACTTCGCCGTTGGGGTCTGGCTGCGGCTAAATGTTTAATTGCTAATCACTGGAAAAGATCCGAGGCACCTGCTATGTTAGAATGGTCTCTGAAATTTCATCAAATATGTACCATGGAACTTTCCATTGCCAAGCGGCATGGGTACTATTTTTCATCTATTCGAACTTGGACTGTTATTATGGACAAGATTGATACTTTGGTTTGAGTTTACTGGGACTGGGGGAATTGGGGGGATTGTTGCTGTGGGGATAAGGAACAACAGGGAGTTGTCCACTTTGCATATTTCAGTTTCCTGGGGAAGGGTGGGGGGATTTGCGATTCATTGCAGGGGATATCTGTTTATCAATGATGTTTTCTTCTTGGTTTATGGTGATTGCTGATTTTGCTGTTTTCTGTTTTGTGACATATTATGGAGTCATTGAGCTTTGATATCCACATTTTGCTTGTATAACATAAAACTTTTAATAAAGATTTTCAAGTTAAAAAAAAGTATATATAATAATAATAATAATTTATTTCTTATATCTAATCTAATCTCATCCTTAGGTTTGTATACCGCATCATCTCCACGTTCGTAGAGCTCGACGCGGTTTACAGTAGGAGAAATAGGAAGGAACTACAACAGAGGGTTAGAGGTAGAAGTGTGAAGAAAATTTAGAGGACTTGGGATGCCAAGATATAAGAGTTTCCTTGATTCCTAAGTTGGAGGGAGACTTACATTTTTTGAGAAAAGCCAGGTTTTCAGATGTTTGCGGAAAACTTGGAGAGAGCTCAAGTTCCGAAGACGGGAGGTAAGGTTGTTCCAGAGCTCAGTGATTCTGAAGTGAAGGGAGGTCCCAAGCTTTCCTGTGTGGGAATGCCTTTTAGCGAGGGGAAGGATAGTTTTAATTTGTGGGAGGATCTGGTGGTATTAGGGTTTGAGGAATTCCAAGAAAGAGGGATAAAGGGAGGGAGGATAAAGTTCGAAGCGGTTTACAATAAAGATACATTTGACAGTACATGGGATAGACTTCCAGCTTCCTTCAAGGTAAATGCACAGTGCCATTTATTGGTCTCAGAAAGTGAGATAGAAGAGCAAGCAGGGAAGAAATCGAAAGCAGAAAAGGAAGCAAATTGTAAAAATAGCAGCTCATCATGGTGTTCACTGGCACCTGGCTTTAATTCAGTCACTCCCCATGGGTTAAACTTGGAGATAGATCTCGGTCCTTTTCTATAAAACTTTTCATAAGATCTTTTCAATATCATTTATAAAATGTACTCTGGGTATGTGTTGCTCCTAGTTCTATGTACAGGTCAAAATATCAACAGGTCAGTTTCACCAACCTAGAACATAAGCACATAAGCAATGCCTCCGCCGGGTCAGACCATAGGTCCATCCTGCCCAGCAGTCCGCTCCCGCGGCGGCCCAAACAGGTCACGACCTGTCTGAATCACCAGAAGGGGCCCCCTTGCCACCTTGGTTTCCCATTGAGTCCTATCTTCCCATCGAAGTCCTAACCCTCCGGTCTTGCACATGCACTTGAGTGGCACTTGAGTCATACTTCTGCTACATTAGCAATTTTTTTTTCTTTTTTTGTAGAGTTCCCTCTTTTTAGCATCAGTTTATTTCCCTATTGTGAGAGATTTATTTATTTTAAAGATCTCAGCCATTTATACATTTTCTATGGTATTCATTTTTATTTCTTGCAACCCGCGTGAATATCAATAACATGCTTTTGAGGCTTTTTTGCCTATAGATTTAAAGAAAAACATTACTATCTGACCTGAGATTAACAAAATGTGTAGTGGCATAACAATCGAAATGACTTCCTAGCTTGAAATCTTTACGCCATAAGTGTTAGATTCCCTAGAGCAGTGTTCTTCAACCACCGGTCCATGGACCAGTGCCGGTCCACAGAAATTTCCTGCCGGTCCACAGGGCCAGCACGTGCATGAGGCCCAAAACAGTGTTCTTCAACTGCTGGTCCACGTTGCGATCGATGCGGCGTTATCTTCGAGCCAGCTCCCTCTTCCAAACTGATTCAGTACACAAAGCCACGGGCAGTGGCTCCTACGGGCATCCTGCGCCTGAACCGGAAGCCTTCTCTCTGACGTTGCAACGTCAGAGGGAAGGCTTCCAGATGAGGCACGGGACGTGCAAGGTGCAATTAGTACTATTAAAGGGGTGGGGTCTGGGGTGGACATTGGGTAGAGATGGGAGGGGTCTGGCCCATGACTTAGCCCAGTGTTCGTCAACCGCCGGTCCACGGACCGATGCCGGTCCACAGAATAATTCTTTTATTTCTGCCGGTCCATAGGTGTAAAAAGGTTGAAAAACACTGCCCTAGAGCTCCCTAGTAATAAAAATGCTGGGAAAAAAGAATTATTCTTGGCACTATGCCTTTTTTAATATACCTCATACTCCTAAATAATTTTTTTTCTACTCAACTCTTTTTTTAAATTATTTATACATATACATTTTTAGACTTAACACCTTCCTCTCTAATAATTATGACAATAGAAAAATCCTCTGGAAGTTCTGGATCTCTGACTGAATTTGCATAAACCAGAGCCAATCTAATCCTTAAGAGGCAGCCTGCACCCGTGCAGGATTTTCTTTGATTTTCCTGCGCTTGACTACCTCTCAGAGCTAGAAGATATTTTTTTTTTTTAGTATTAACCACCTGGTTTTTACATTTACACATACACCTTTTCCATAAGTATATCTTGAGGGACTGAGGATAATTCTTATTTTTATCACTTTTAATCCATTCTCTCTCAAGATACACAAATGTTTACAGTCAGCATTTTTCTCTAACACCTGCTGTGATGTTTTAGACAATGTATAATTTCTGCATTTTCATTCTGAATAACTCTTCCATAAGTTTTCTTCATTGAATGTTTCTACAAAATGTTTGTGTTCATAGAGGTATCCTGGCTCTTGTCTCTAGGGCTGCACGCAGATTATAATGATCCCCCGTCACAATTTGGCTCCAAAACCCTGTTTGATTACCTAAACAATAAATCATACTTATAAATATCTTTTGGTGATGTTAAGATTGCAATACAGATCAATGCCGTTACTTGGAAATAGTACTTGATTCAACTCTGTTGTTCAAGCTCCAGATTAGAGCTGTGGTATCTAAGGCTTTTTTCAGTTGCATCTTCTGAGGAGATGAAAAGATTATCTATCTGTGAATAACTTTCGATCTATCATTGCTACTATATTACCACCAATTTTTGATTACTGCAATTCTTTGTATCTTGGTCTCTCAAAATATATGATATTTGTGTTGGCCCCAGAATGCTGCAGCATGGCTGGGTGACTGCCAATGTGTCACGATCAGAACATATCACACCTGTTTTGCAGGATTTACTTTAGCTGACAATACAATCCGGTATTGAGTTTAAGGTGTTATGCCTTATTTATAAGGCCCTGTTGTTTTCATTTCACCGTTTCAATGATACCAGCACTCATGTTCTTTATGCTCTGTGGACAGATTGTTATAGGAGGTTAAATCTTTCAAATCTGTGAAAAATTTTTGACCAATCGGCGAACTATGGTCTCGATACAGGGGGCTTGTCTGTGGAATGCTCTGCCTGTGGAGGTTAGAACATCATTTGTGATTTTGCAGTTCAGAAAGCATTTAAAGACAATACTTTTTGAAAATTCTTATTAGTGATTTGTTTGATTGAATAGTGCATTGTTATCTTATATGCTGAGACAGGTTTTAGTGGGGATTTTTTTTTTATTGCGTTTTCTTGTTTTGATGACTGTGATGTTATGAAGTGATTTTATTATGTATGCTTTGTTGTAACCTGTGCAGAATTAATGGATATTGTGGATAATATATCTTTTAAATAAATAAATATTACTGTATCCTGTACCTCTAGTCTTGTATGCAGACAAGAGCGCCAATACCTGCTTTTCACTCATAGTTCTAAAGTGGCTTGACAATCAAATTGCAGCCCCAGTGATATATTTTTGCACTTTTGGGTCTTTAAACAATATGGGTTCAATTCCCCTCAGTTCCCCAGCAACAAATAATCTTTCAAAGAACACTGGGGTCCTTTTACTAAGGCGCACTAGCCAATTTTATAATAATAATAATAAATTTATTTGTATATACCGCCATACCCGAGAGTTCTAAGTGGTTCACAACAATTGGATAAGATACAAACAGTACAAGTTATTTAAAAAGACAGCAATTGAAGGCATCTAGTAGAAGAAATACATAAAATATAAAATGCATGCAGTATAAAAGAATGCGGAGAATTTTACAAAGCAAGATACAAATATTAAAAAGTATTAAGACTCTGGTCTATTAAATAATTGAGTTTTTATCTGTTTTCTAAAATCCAGGTAAGAAGAGGCTTCTAACACACACCGGGCAAGCCAAATATTTAATTTATTTGCCTGAAAGGCAAAGATTCTTTCACAAAACCTTTTATACTGGCAAACTTTTACTGAGGGATAGGCGAACAGATGTAATCTTCGAGAACTCTTGTTTGTATAACTCAGATTAAAATGAGAGTTTAGGTAACTCGGAAGCATACCGAATGTTATTTTATAACAGAAACAAGAAAACTTGAACAGAACTCTGGATTCAAATGGCAGCCAATGGAGCTTTGATAGGAGGGGGTGATATGTTCCCTTTTTTTTTTTTTTGGAGGGGGGGGGGGGTTTAGAGTATTCCTTTGTGGCTTTCCATCACTGGAACAGTGTTTCCTCAGCACTTCCCTTTGGTTTGCTTTATTTAAATATACTCTGTCAGCTTCTGCATTGATATGTCACATGTTTGCTGTAAAAAAATATTTTTTCAGAGAGTTGTTCATCACTTTTCCTCTAGCAAAGTTCTTAAGATTTTTAAATTTGTATACTTGAAAGTTCTTGCTCTCTAAGTTATTTTCTTTGGTGGCATCTAATTTACTTACACACTTATTCATAAAAGTGCTGCCTGTGTTAGTTTTATTATCTTAATATTTATTTATTTAATTCAATTTGCTATTCTGTTCTTCCCAAAGAGCTTGAGGGCTAATAATAAAAAGACAACATTAAAAGTGGCCTAAATCGGTACTTGGACGATCAAAAAGATAGATCGTCCAAGTACCGATAATCAAAGCTGGTTTTAGATGTATCTAAAACCAGTTTAGACCTTTACCCTGCTTCTAAACGCCTAGAGCGAAAAGAGGCGTTTTTAGAGGAAGGGAAAGGGTGGGAGGTGGGCCGACCTAGACTTAATTGTACAGCAAGTATAACCAAAAACTTTAACAGGTTGCCCAGTCGAAACTTATATGTTTTGACTTAGATCAAGTCAAAACAGGTATAAGTTCTGAATAGGGGACGCTGAGCTGATCACAACTGCTGTAATCAGCTCAGCAGTCCCAGCAACCTGCCCACCCCCCACTGCAACGATCATGGCAGGAGAGATGCCTCATCTCCCTTGCCGTGATTGCGATCCCCCCCGAACTGCTATGAGAACCACCCATGTGCCTAAGGCCCCGCCCACAGGAGGGGCCTAAGGCAACTGGGCCAATTCTGGTTGGCCCAGGTGCCTAAGGCCCCTCCTATGGGCGGGGCCTTAGGCACCTGGCCCAATCAGGCTCTAGGTCCACCATTCGGAGGATGGCAGGCCTTCTATCCAGACTTGGGACCCATCCGTCTGGCCAACGTAAAGTAAGTTGAGGGAGGGTGTCGGGGGTTGAGGGGTCAGGGGGTTGGGGGGGTTTGAGCGGGGGGATCACGGGGAAGATGTGCCATGGGCTGGAGGGACTGGGATCCCTCTTGCCCCTATTTGAGGGGGGGTGTGGGGTTCGCCTTCCGGCAGGAGGAGTTGGGCTCCCTCCTGCTGGTATTGTCAGAGTGGGGGGGTCACGGTGGGTGCACCTCGGCAGGAGGGGTTGGTCTCCCTCTTTCCGGTATTGTCTCAGGGGGGGGAGTGCGCTGTGGGCAGGAAGGCCTGGGATCCCTCCTGCCTGTATGAGGGATTCGGGGGGGGGGGTTCAGGGGCTCGCGCTTTAGCAGGAGGGGTTGGGCTCCCTCCTGCCAGTATTGTTGAGGTTCTGGGGTGGGCATCTCTCCTGCCGCGATCGCGATTCACCCTTCCCCCCTGAACTGCTGCGAACTGTGGCAGGAGAGATTAGGCATTTCCCCTGCCGCGATCATTGTGTGTGTGGGGGGGGAGGGGAATTCTGTAACCGGTGTTGTTTTTGACAGACACCGGTTACAGAATCCAGCTTTTAGGCAAAGGACTGGCCCCTACTTCGCCTAAAAGGTCTTGTTTTGGGCGTTTAGAACTTGGGCAATTTTTGGGTTGATAATGTGTTCTAAGGTTAGACGTAGTGGTGGTCTGGGCGATTAAACTGCTGAATGTAGAAGTAGGCCATTCTCAAACAAAACCTCATTTTGGATGGTATTTTTTGTTAATGGACATTTTCCCTGCTGCTACTTTCAGCGTTTAGGGCCTTAGGCCAAAAGTGGACTTAGACTTTTTTTTTAATTATGCCCCTCCATATTGACATATTTGGGAGCCATGTATATTTTGCTGTCTGCCTGTATTTTATTTCCTTTTTATGGTATTCTATTGGATAAATTACATTGTATTCAGAATATTCATAATCATTTTTAGCTGTATGTATTTATTGCTATTTATTATTTATGTTTGGTTTTAGCACACCTTGACTCCTGAAGCAGGTAGCTTACTGTCAAAATTGGCCCCATGTTGAGTCGTCTTTAATTTTGAGTGCTTTGGAAATAAACTTTTGATCTATTCATGCCTGGCTGCTGGAAATCATTTGGTCCACCTTTAGTTCTTCAAAAAACTGTAAGACAAATTAATTTTATATTTGTGTAGACCAGTGCTTCTTAAGCATCTTTGGGAGGAGGCACATCGATCCAGATGCATTTTCAGGATTACCACAGTGAATATGCACAATAAATTTGCATACAATGGGCCTCCAATTAGAGGCTTGAGAAACACTGGTCCAGTGGAGGGGTTTTCAACCTAGTCCTCAAGATACACGAGCCAGGCATGACTTATGATGGCCTTAAAAAAGGGTTAATTTTTAGGTTGTGCTAAGAATTGTAAAACTGAGTGAATTTGATGATACTTGTAGCTTTTATTCAGTGCTACTAGGATCAGACTGACTAGTATTTATCTTCAAAATGTGTCTAGGTTTAATGTTCTCTTTTTGTGTCTGTACATAGTTTTTATCTTGACAATGTTTAAAATGCGATGCTACTAGCTTTTTTCCTGGCCAATGCAGTGCTAAGAAATGAAATTTCTCATCTGACAGATGCTTGTACTTGGAAAGAGAAAAGAGAATTTCTGTGCCTAGAACAAGAAAGATTTAGCCAAAAGGTCACTGTGTTCAGGCTCTGCTGCCATAACAACAATCCCACAAAATGATCTAAGTAGAAGTGACCTTGGCAGAATTCTACCAAGGCAGCCCGGCAGAGCTCAGCCACTTGCTGAGGGCAAAGGCTCCCTGGCCATTCATGTTTTTGTCATTCTAGTAAAGTTGGCAACAGTAGCGTAAAAGAAACAATAATACATTTAACCCTGGAGAAACACCTTCCATGGCTGCTAATGAAAAGGCAGTTGTGTGTTCTGCATGCCTGGAGCTACTTGGACATATGCACCCTATTTGACTCTTTAAAAAAAAAAAAATTAGCTTTCATCTTAAACTACTATTGAGAAAAGTGGGTTACATTCAGGTACAGCAGGGTTGTGCCTGTCTTCAGAGGGCTTATAATCTAATTTTGTACCTGCGACAATGAAGAGTGAAGTGACTTGCCTGGAACACAAGGAGCAGCAGTGGGACTTGAGCCCTGGTTTCCCTGCTTCTTAGTCCACTGCTCTCCTAGGCTTTGCCTCTAACCTAGAACTTATATTAACCCAACAAGAAATGTTCCCTGACGGAGCATAATGCTATATTGTAGCCTAAACACCAGTGTTTTTATTGTTCACCAATAAAGCCTTTGCTCCCTCCCTTTGGCTCTTTACGTGACATTGTATACACTAAGAAAATCACTGGTGCTTGTCTAGAAGATGCTTCCTCTACTGCTTTACATTAGGCCCACACGCAGAATTCACATGTTCTCCTTCCCATCCTTAAAGAGCTGCCGCTACAAAAGATTCCTGGACAGAACTCTTGCCTCCCAGGCAGGAAAATGGAATGACTGGCTGGGAAACATTATCATGCATTCCTCATTCTACTTCAATTTTAGAAAAGCAATAAAAACAAATTTGTTCAATCGATTGTAACCTAATTATCTTATATTGCACTGTACCTCAAATACGATGACTTTGTATTGTACCACTTCACTGTATTGTACCACTTCGCTGTTTGTCCAGCACCTCTTATTGTAAACCGCCTCAAACTATCATGGCTTTGGCGGTATATAAAATAAAAAAATATTATTATTATTACACATGCAATGTTTCAACCTCTGAGTCACCCCCACCCTCATCTAAGCTCTGGAATCTTCCACCCAACCAGATAGCTCTGTGGGCTCTAGAAGGGCCATTTGGCCTTTATCTGCCATCATGTTTCTACTGCAAATGCGCACGAGTCGAGTCTCTTTCATTTGAAAGGAAACTCTACAATAAGAGGGCATAGGATAAAGTTAAAGAAATACTTTTTTACAGAAAGGGTGGTAGATGCATGGAACAGTCTCCCAGAAGAGGTGGTGGAGACAGAGACTGTGTCTGAATTCAATAGGGCCTGGGATAGGCACGTGGGATCTATCGGAGAGAGAAAGAGATAATGGTTACTGCGGATGGGCAGAGTAGAGGGGCCATTTGGCCTTTATCTGACATCATGTTTCTATTATAAGGAGAAGGATCTGAATGCTGGCCTGACATAAGAAAACATCCCACTGAGAACTCTAATTAACAGTATCATACCTGTACTGTGCAAAACTGAAGTGGGGAGTACCCATCAAATCCTGGATTCCATGAGACACTGGCACTGGTATCAGAAACATTGGTTACTAGCACATCAAGAGGTGCAAGAGGCAAAGCTAAAAATTAAAAACACACATTAGTAAATTTAGAAGACCACAAATAATATCACATCTGCACATTTTACACCACATTGCAGTCCAAGTTGTTAAAGCATGTTCTCCAAGCAGAAGCTAGCTTCTGAAATACCCCTGTGCACTGAGCTATTTCATGCACCAGGCCTCCCTAAAAGCAGAAATTCATACCCTTCCAGCATCTGCAGGTTAGTGGGATCCTGGCTTTCAAGCGGCAGCAGTCTCACTCTGCATTTCAAGCAAATATAAAGTCTCTATGGATATGCTCCCAGGTATTAAAAACTATTTTGTGACCATTCATGAGGTATGAACTCCTGCAGTATGCCCTAGAATTTGAGCCAAATCAAATTGATTTAAAAAAATAATCTTTTAAATCAATGGCAAAAACAATTAAACTTCTTTATTAAATCCAAGTCCATTAAAATTATTTTTTTTGGGGGGAGGGGGCAGCAAAATGAACCAAACCCAAATTGCAAGCAAAGGGTTACATTCCTGCAATTGTCTGTACTGATATCACTACTTAACAAAATTTTATTTTATTTTTGTTCCTGGGTAATAAGTGTTCTTTCTTAATTGCCTATGCCACAAAAGTATAGAAAATGGCTATCATTTCCCTCAAACTTTGCTTATGTTACCAGGACATTGATATTTTGAAATTTATCTTTTTTGCAGAATATTCTAGATAGATGCAAAGCTGAGTAAATTTAGGGGCCCTTTTACCTACTCCCCAGAGAGAGAGAGAGAGAGAGAGAGAGAGAGCAGCTGGTTAGAGAGTGAGGGAGACATTGTAGATCCAGTTTACAATATCAGTGGTTCAGCTGATGAGAGAAACCCATACTATATCAAGCCAGAAAGACTTCTATGACTTAATCAGAGATTTTCTCGGTCTCACCAAGTCCAATAGTGGAACTTGTTGGATGAAAATGTACAGGTCACAAATCAGAGGAAGCATCACCAAGCTTTTTCCATCTTCTTCACCCATGAAGACGGGCTCTGCTTCTGCCACAATGTGACCAATCTGTTAGAGGCAATTAGAATTGCTTGTAACCCAAAAGAGTGGCATCTCTTAATTGACATCTCAACCAGGAGCATCCAGGTGCAGCTCCATAATGGGAACAAGTATCTGTTTCTTCCACTGACTTACTCAGTGCATCTCAAAGAGGATTACAACAGCAACAAGAACTTACTAGACACCGAAGTATAATAAGTATGGATGGGAGGTCATTGGAGACTTCAAAATAGTGGCATTCCTAATGGGTCTCCAAGGTGGTTTTACCAAGTTTCCCTGCTATCTTTGCCTTTGAAACAGCAGGGACACAAAGGTGTACTACCAAAGAAGGGACTGGCCACAGCAGACCAAGTTCTCTGTGGAGAGAAACAATGTCAAATGGGAACCACTGGTGCTGATGCCACCCCTGCACATCAAATTGTGCCTAATACAACAATTTATTTCCCCCCTAAAAAGGAAATAAAATACAGGCAGACAGCAAAATATACATGGCTCCCAAATATGTCAAAAATAAAACACGTGGAGGGGCATAATAAAAAAAAAAAAAGTCTAACTCTAGATAAGGAGTCTAGCTCTAGATAAGGAGTCAGAAGACTTCAAGTACCTTCAAGACATCTTCCCTAATCTGTCTGAGGCAAAGGTCAAAGCTGGTGTCTTCATTGGACCACGGATGAAGAAGATCCTGGAGTACAAGGAATTTCCCATGAAGCTAACTAGGAAGGAGAAAGAGGTTTGGAACAGCTTTGTCTGCAGTGCTGCGGGGCTTCCTGGTCAATCAAAAGGCCAAAAATTATATGGAGTTGTTTGAGAATCTGGTGAAGAATTACAGTAACATGGGCTGTAGAATGTCTCTCAAAGTTCATGTCCTTGATACTCATCCTGAGACATTCAAGGAGAACCTGGGAGCATACTCAGAGGAGGAAGGTAAGCAGTTTCTTTAGGATATACTGGACTTCAAACCCCACTACTAAGGACAATATAATGAGAACATGATAGGAGACTACATACTGGGGGCTGATTTGTGAAAATGACTTACAATATAATCTCAAATTATGAAAAACTATTCACTTCTAAATCTTCTATAGTCATCTTTCCATAACTTCAATATAAAAAAAAAAGGTTAATTGTAATTCATATGTTGCTTTTTATGACTTTATAAGACTAAAAAAATAAAAATAGGGTTTTCTTTCAAGGTTTCCACAGCTGGCATTGTTCTTGTTGCAGGTTTCCAGGTCTCGCTGCATCTTGCCAGGTAGAAGCCGATGTTTCAATACAATACAATACAATAAATCAATATCTAGACCACATAACCAGATAGTTCTATGCGGTTCACAAAAGAATAATAAGGATACAAGGAATAATCAGAGTGTAGGAAATCGAATTACCTATAAATTTGTTGAAAAGATGAGTGTTCAACTGCCTTCTAAATTGAAGGTTAAGAGTGAGATATAGAGCACAAATGCCTGAAATCACTGTCATATGTAGCAGCCTGAAAGGAGAGTTGACGTTCATAAAATCTTTTAAATTTACAGCCATTGACTGATGGAAAAACGAACAGAGCGTGGGTTTTTCTCAGATTTTTCTGGGATGAAAAAATGAATAACTCTATAAGATATTGTGGGGCCTGACCGGTGACAACTTTATAGTTCCAACAACCTAGTTTAAAAATAATGCTCGTTTGCACAGGCAGCCAATGCATTTCGCAGTACAATGGAGTAACATGATCGCACTTTCTTTGATTCTATATAAGTTTAATTGCGGTATTCTGGATAATATGTAGTCTTAAGGGATTCTTTTTGAATCCCGCAAGATATATTGTATTGCAGTAATCAAGCTGGCTCAACACCAAGGACTGAACCAGAGTTCTAAATGCTGGAGCGTCAAAGTAAGATCTAAGTGTGCGCAGTTTCCATAGCATAAAGAAACACTTGCAGACCACATTGTCAACTTGCTGTTTCATGGTTAAGTTATAATCCAGGGTGACACCTAGTATTTTAATTGTAGGATGGATTGTATATAGATTAGATTTTACTGACATTAACAAATCATAAGGTAACTGTCAGAGAGATGCAATTTGTTTTGTCAGCATTCAATTTCAATTTTAATTCTGACATCCAAGCCTCAATGGTGTAAAAAATGGCTTCAATAGTATGAATTATATTGCTCAATGATGTTTTACAAGAGAGAATGAGAGCAATATCGTCAGCATAACTAAACAATTTTGCTCCAAAGTTGGATAGTCTTGATCCAAGAGATGAAAGATAGATGTTAAAGAGTGTTGGGGGAGAGTGGCAATCCCTGAGAGACTCCACATGGATTTTTCTATGAGGCCGAATTAATGTTATTGACTCTGACTTGGTGCGTATGGGATTCTAAGAAGCCCTGGAACTATGAATAGACTTTATCATGAATTCTGATGCTGTCCAGGCATTCCAGAAGCTTTTTGTGGTCTACCAAATCAAGGGCGCTAATCAGGTTAAACTGTAATACAAGTGCATTGTGGCCTTTACTAAATAAGTTGTGAAGATAATCTAAGATTGCAGCCTTAACAGTTTCAGTACCGAATTGTGATCGAAATCCAGATTATGAATAACTCTACTGAACTCTCTCTCATCGGTCTAACTTCTTCAATTCATTACTTTAAAGACCATTGTAAATCCTCCATTCTGATTTCCCTAGACTTTACATCTGCCTTTGACACAATTGATCATTCCCTACTCCTTAAAAGACTAGAATCTATTAGCATCTCTGGTACAGTTCTGCAATGATTCTCTTCCTACTTTCAGGATCGAAACTATAAAGTTAGCTTCAATGACTATTTCCTCCACTAACTACCAAAGCTATGGAGTCCCCCAAGGCTCAATTCTCTCTTCCCATCTCTTTAATATCTTCTTGACACCTCTACTTACTCTAGCCCAATCTATAGGTTTCAATGTATTTACATATGCCGATGACATTCAACTGCTCCACCCCCTAAATACTACATCACCTGATGAAATAACTGAAAATCAATCAAAAACTCAATAAAATCAGTTCCTGGCTCCGGCATAACAAACTCTCACTGAACATCCTTAAAACTACCAGTGTCCTTTTCTCACTCTCCCAGATGAACATCCATGTTTATCCATTTGCACTGATTCTTTCCCAATTCAAATGGACAGTAAAGTAAAACTTCTCGGGGTCAACCTTTACAAGGACCTCACCTTCCATGAACAAATTAGTGCAGTTATACAGAAATATTTTCATAAGCTTAGGCTCATCCGCTCTTATCTCTTCTTATCTTGATCTCCTCTCTATCAATATCCTGATTCACTCTCTTGTAATTTCAACCACAGACTACTGCAATGCTCTTTATCAAGGTATAATCCAAAAAGAAATCCGTCGTTTACAACTATTGCAAAATACTGCTGTTAAATTAATCTATCATGCAAAAAAAAACGTTGAACATGTTACTCCTCTCCTCTGTAAAGCACATTGGCTACCCATCACTCATCGCCTCATCTATAAAATACTCCTCCTCACCTTTAAAAGAAAAACCTCTAACCAACCAGCGTTCATTAATAAAATATTGATCCCATACTCATCATCCAGGGCCTTCCAATCTAACAATCAAAACCTATTTTCCATACCATCAATACGCAAACTGTTTTACGATACCACTCACAAATCCATTTTTTCAGTCATCGCCCCCTCTCTATGGAATGCCCTTCCATTAGATCTTTGATTAGAGAACTCTCTTGAAAAATTTAAAGCTAAACTTAAAACCTCTCTCTTTAAAGACGCCTATACTCGTTAGTATCAGTTCTCGTTTCTCAAACCCTCAATTCTCGTGAAGCCCTGAAACACTAAAATGCTTCTTTTGAAGCGATCTCCACCCTAATGAATCACCACTCCCCATTTACTTCCCTTTTATATTAATTGTACTTCGATGTATTTAAAAACTTCCCCTCCCCAACTTCCCTTTTGTTCCATGTATTTCAATGTGAACCCATCTAGTATTTTTAATATTTGATAAGATTTTGCTTTTATTTACCTTTTTCATTTATTTTTTTATCTCATTATATTGTACAGCATTTAGACACTTGTTTTGATAGATGGTATATCAAAAATAAAGAAACTTGAAACTTCCATTATTTTAATAAAGAAAAGTATAGAGGCAATTGGCCTATAATTATAGACTTTAGATATGGGTTCTTTTGAGTTCTTAACAATAGGCATAATTATAATATGTCCTTCAGTGTGTGGGAAGGAACCTATTTCCAAAAGATTAGATAGCCAGTTATATAAGTCAGATTTCAGGATTAGTGAAGTTTTTTTCTTGAGTATCGGGGAACAGAGGTCTAAGGCACAAAAAGAGTATACGTATTTATTGTACAATTTAATAAATTGTATCCATTCTGGCTTTTCAAATGATTGCCATAGTTGGTCGGCGTGAATATTATTTTGTTGCTCAACTTGTTCAAGAGTTTTTATAACTGTCTTTGAAGGGCAGGATGATCTTAAATTTACTACCTTTGAACTGTAAAAGTTGGCTAAATCACTAGAAGTTGGAATCGATGTATAAGAGAATTGAGTGTAGTGAGAAATAGTGAAAGCATTATTAACTATCTGAAATAATTTTTTTGTATTAATAGTTACTTTGCCAACTTTAGAAGAATAGTAAACCTTTCGCTTTTCCTTAATCAAAAGTTTATAATTATGGATCTCTTTACCCCAGTTTTCCCTATCTAATTTTGTTTTTAACCATTTTCTTTCCAGATGCCTTACTACTCTCTTCATTGTATGTAAATCTGTGTCATACCATTCCCTGTTGTCTAACCATTTCTTGACATTATGTTTAGGGGCAACAAGCACAATGCCAGCTGCAGAAACCCTGAGAGAACATCTTGAAACCTACAAGAGACTTTTCCATTCTATGGACTTTTACAACAAAATTCAAATTTTTGACCAACTGACATTCCTGCCAAAATTCAAAATTGTTGGACTACCCTTTTCCCAATCAGGTCTGTGAACCAACTGTTTACTAAGTTAAACTACAGACTTCAAACCTGAAGAACACCACAGCATGGTGGCTGAAACGTCAGTTTCTACCTGACAAGACATAGCGAGGCCTGAAAACCTGCAACAAGCATGGAAATTGGGCATTTTCAACTTTTAAATAGGTAATTTGCAAAATTTGACTATCCTGGTCACTAAGTTCTATGGAAATAGACATTTTCTATACTTTCCTAACTGCTCATGCTTAACAAGTACACTTACTGCCCAGGAACAAAAACTGTGTTACATAGTGTATTTACTACACACTGCTGGGTCTGCACCAGCATAAACCTCCATAAAGCAGGTTGTGTTATGAGTAAAATTGAATTGCAAACTGGGATGACATTAAACAGTGAACACACTGAAATCCAATTCTTATCCTTCTGCTACTGAAAAAGTATACAACCACCTCTACATATCCTGAAGAGAAGGCAGCAAATAACAGCTTATATTCATTATAGTCTGAGCTTCAATTAGGGTGTGCAATGCCCAATTGCATTTTAAATTCTGCACACTGAGCCATGGGGAGAGAAGAGGGGTTCACCGTATATACTACAAAGCTATTTTCTCCTTTTGGAATATATAGCGCTATAGGTATATCCCAACTCATTTAGCTTTTGTGTCAAAAAAAGTTGTAAAATCACTTTACTTCAAATGTTACTGGAGCAAGTTAGAATGCACCAAAACAGGCCTTAATCATCTTTAGATAAAGCTAAAGCAAATTTCCTGACAAAACTTAACATGCCAGAGTTATGCTTCCTAACATGGCAGTTATACTGTGTATGTGTGTATTTAAGCCCGTTACATTAATGGATGCTAGAATAGATGTGTAAACTTTTAGCACAATGGGGCACTAAGGTCTTTCTTTCTTTGCTTCCTGCTCTCCCTGTCCAGCAGTAGTCCTGCTCACTTCCTTTTACCTCCCCCCCTGTCCAGCAGTACCCCTTCCCTGCTCCCCCTGTCCAACAGTAGCCCTTCTCCTTTCCTTTTGCCTCCCCCCTGTCCAGCAGCACCCCTTCCCTGCTCCCCCTGCCCATCAGTAGCCCTTCTCTCTTCCTTTTACCTCCCCCCTGTCCAGTAGTACCCCTTCTCCCTTCCCTGCTCCCCCTGTCAAGCATCTGCTAGCCCGGGCAGCCTCGGGGCTTCTGCTAGGCCTGCCCGCCTCGCATTATCCAAGTGGGCCGGCCTAGCAAAGGCCCCGCGGCTGCTTGATGAAACCGCAGCTGCTGGTCCAGGGGTGAGAAGAAGAGGTGTCCCGGCAGCATAGGAAGAAGGCAGGAAGTCAGCCAGCGTTGGAGATCGGGGCAGAAGCATGAAATCAGCTGAGGTAGGCACGGGTGATCGGCGGCAGGCAAATTATTGTACTGCGCATGTACGGCATGGAAGCACGATGCACGGAGATTAAAGTGAGCATGCGCGCTAAGGGTTTTATTATGATAGATAAAACACTGTACCAAAATCTGATAAACTAATTCCATTCATCACAGTGCAGCCTGAAAAAGGGACAGGACAGGGCCACCAAGTACTGCCTGGAGGAGTTGAGTAATACTTGAGTATGCCTGTGGCCTCAGCTCATTCCATGTTTTTTTTATCCCTGACTTAATTCTGGCTTGTTTTCTTCTGACGATTCACAGCTGGGTGTGGACTTGCATATCAAACAGTCTCCATGTCTATCTCTTTAAAAGGTTTCATACTCTCAGCTTAGCCAGGGTCCAATAACTGAGCCCCTCCAGTGGAGCCAGGGCATTACTTCCTAAAGTCTCCCACTTGCCTTTTGTATTACCCAGGTTCTTAATTTCAGGAAAATGGAGATTATCATCTCATCACACAAATCCTGTATAGTACTCTGCTTCTCAACCTAATCTATTCTATTCTCTAGGAGGTACCTCTGTTGGCAGGACAGCATCTCACCTTTTACTCGAACTGTGGCAGTCCGAGAAGAGGAAAGTCCTTTCTGGTTGTGGGCTTCACACGAGAAAACCACATCTTGTTGAATCCCTATAGATTAGGGGGGGAAAAAAATTTCAAACATTTAGAAAATGTATTCTTGTACAACCTATTAGATAACTTAACCATCACCAGATCAAGGCTGGAATACTGTAGGATTTAAATGAAAGCAAGCACTAATCTATTTATGACAGGAAAGCTGGCAACTATTTTTAAAAATGCAGATTTTTCGATATCTATCTAACAATTTAAATGTTACTACAAGACTTTTTGCCATTTTTATTTTATTTTTGAGAGAAAATCACTGTCCAGAGTTCCTGCGATTTTCTTGTGCTTTCAGTGTGATTATTCAGAAAAATCTCAAACATGTTTGGGTACTGCTGTTGTGCCAATTCTTGTTAGAAAACTTTGCAAAATATCCTGTTCTTGCACATTAAAGCAAGTACTGAAGAGAACTCCAAAAAGTTTTGAAAAAAAAAAAAAAAGAGATAAATAAAAGCAAAAGAAACAGCAGTAAAATGGACATTTAAAAAAATTTAATAAGAGAAGCAGGAGGTAACGATATTTACCCAACTTTTTTTTTCAAAATTTCTTTATTAAAGAGTTCTATATAGATCTTATACAATAGTCAGAACAATCTAGTAACAAAAATACCCTCAATAGAGTCAAAAGTAGAAACAACAGAGAAGCATAAATCAATACCAAAAGTAATTACAAAATGAGTCCCAATTCTCTCCCACCCCCCCTAAAGACTCCCTCTCCCAAACCGAAGAAACTATATTCAGCGGGATTACAAATGATGTGAAAACTTTTTCTCCCCTCCTGATTCCTTCTATTATTGCATATATGTCATGGTGAATGGTTACTGATCTTTAAACAAAAAGTGTTTATCTATGTTCCTTTTCGTCTAATATTATATGATATTATACTACTACTTCATTTATTTAAGGAACTCATCCAACACTTATGTGAAAAAATAACCGCCTCCCTTAGTTATTCAATCAACCATTTCATCAAACTGATAAGATTCAGCTTATTGAACATAACCAGGCTTGACTGCAGCTAACCCTACAGCTAACCCCTTACAGAATCTAATCATCACTATATATTGAACCTTACCATGAAAGTGAAGTAATCATCAAATTTCTACAAATGCTATGCTATGATCAAAGGACATTCCAGAAGAGATGAGAAAAATATTATTGAAATGTATCAGACTGGAAAGGGTTACAAAGCCATTTCTAAAGCTCTGGAACTCCACTGAACCACAGGGAGAGCCCATCAGGCTCATTTCAAAAAAGACAGATGTCCAAAAGACAGCATAAAGTGGCACTTGGATGTCTTACTAGACAAAACGTCCAAGTGGGCATTTTCAACACTGACTTTCTGGATGTCTTTATGGTTGTTTTGTCTCCAGTGCGTCTAAATCTTAAAGAGGTATGTTAAGAGGCATGCTTTGGGTGGGATTTGGAAGGGATTAGCACTTGGACATTCGGCAGGGATAATCAAACCTTTAAGGAAACAGTCTTAGACATATGGAGCTAGACCTATTTCAAACATGCATAAGGGTACAAAAGGTGGTCAACCTGAAAAGATGACCACTGGAGCGATTAAGGCATGACCCCCTTACTCCCCAGTAGTCACCTACCCCCTCCCACCACCCAAAGATCTGTATATAAAACCCAGTACTGTCCAGCCTGTCCGAACGGCTTGACATCAGCTGATTGCAGCAGGGGAATCCTGATCAGCTGAGCCAGTTTCTGGAGTCCTGCCAGCTCAGCTGATTTGGGATTCCCCTGCCAGGATCAGCTGAACTGGCAGCTGAACTGGCAGCTGAAAGGCATGGATTCATCTCTCTCCCCCTCACACCCACTGATCCCTCGAGACCTCCGTAATTTAATCGGCATCTCCCAAGATCCCCTGACACCCCCCATCACCAGACACCTCCACCATCTTAATAGGCATCCTCCTGACATCACCCGACACCCCACCCAAGATTTCCCTGAAACCCCCCTGAACCTTCCGATGAAAGATCGGCAGGAGGGAAGCCCACACTCTCCTGCCAACGGGTCGCCTCTTCAGAATGATGGGCCTTCCCCTCCCAATGCATTTTGGGATGCTGTGGGAGGGGCCCAAGGACTTCCCTCCTGCCGATTTTCCATCAGAAGGTACAGGGGGTGTCAGGTGATGGTGGGGGTTGCCCATTAAAGTGGAGGGTGTCGGGTAATGTCAGGGGTATCAATTAAGGTTCGGGAGTGTTGGGCGATCAGTGGCTATGAAAGAGGGAGGGAGAGAGGAATCTGTTCTCCCTGCAGGATTCAGCTGATCCTGGCAGGGAAATCCCCAATCAGCTGAGTTGGCAGGACTCCAGAAACAGACTCAGTGGATCGGGTTACTCTGTCGTGACCAGCTGATGACAAGCTTTTGGGGCAAGGTCTGCTTGGATATCCAAAAAGTTGGCCTTTTTTGCATTTTTCATATATACATTTTTCTATTAGGGAATGGGCAAAAAAGATAGACGTACTAAGGACCAAAACGTCCAGATAGCTCATTCCGGAAAGAAAGAAAAAATACACGTCTTGCTGTTTTGAGAATGGTAGTTTTCTCTCCTGGATTTTTGGACACTCCCCCTGCTGAATACTCTCTGCTGGAGTCACCTTAACATAGGTAGCTCCTCCTTAGGGGGAAGTGACATGGGAAGGAGTCAGAATAGCAGCTACCAGGAACTATAAGAGGCAGGGCCAAAACTAGGTTATAGAGGCCTGGGGAAGAAGGACGAGATGATTCCTGTATGTGCTGTGACTACAAATCCTAGAGACTCTGCTTGGCTGAGGTAAGCTAACCTTTTCCTTTGCTGAATTACCTATGAGTCTCATACTGAGGTTTGGCTGGGACCTACACTTCTTATCTGACTCAAGAAGGACTGTTACATACTGTGTTTGGAGCAAGGCAATCACAAGCCCTATGAAATACCAGGACTTCTGCTTCTTGGACAAGGAGATCGCTACTTATATACCGGTCCCTGTGAAGGAACAGGATACAGGGTTTTCTTTCTTTTGATCAATAAAAAGTTTTTCTTTACCACTTGTATCTGGATTTGGCTGCGTGGGCACAGGCCCAAACCTAAACCCTGCTTGTGCTGTTACATATGCTGTCAGGAGTGCACTTCCACTCAAACCCACCAAAAGAAGCAGACCCCATGAACTTCAGTCCTCTTCATACTGTGAGGCTAAGGAGATTAGCTCCATCTTGAGAGAGTCAAGATATTACTGAGTTGGGAGTGATTGTCCAGCAACGGTCCTACCAGACTCCAGCAGCAGGCTGTGGCAAAAGAAGATTTGAACATACTGGAACTAAGTGTTATTGAAGAGTCGGCAAATAACTGGTCTTCTCCAAATGTGCTGGTTTCAAAACTATATGGGAGCATCTGATTTTGTACCAATTTCTGGAAGGTACTGATTTCTGGAATACTATCTCCAAGCTGGAAGCGTACCTCATGCCAAGAGTTGACAAGCTCATTGAGAGGCTGGGAGGAGCACAGTTCATCTCTATGTTGGACCTGACCAAGGGATATGGCAGGTATCCCTTAATCCAGCTGCCAAGAAGACAGCCTTTTCCATACCCCAAGGTCTGTTCCAGTTTACGGTACTGCCTTTGGACCATGGAGCTCTAGCTACTTTTCAATGCCTGGTCGATTGCCTTCTCAGGCTGCATAGGGATTATGCAGCCACCTACTTAGATGACATTGTCACCTACAGTAAGGCCTGGTGGTTCCATCTTATCCAAGCAGAAGCATTCTGGGTATTAATCCAAGCAGAAGCATTCTGAGCAGCCATTCAGAAGTGGTGTCCGACCATTGTGCGCCGCTGGCCCCGACGCGCCGGTAATCAGCAGGCAGCAGCCCTGCAAAGCACCAGCGACCGGCCCAATTAGGGAAGTGTCCGGGCCCAGGCATTAGCGTGCTTGTGCGCCGCAGGCCCCAACAAGCAGCAGGCAGCTGTCCACCGAGCTTCAACATTTAAAGGTACCACTGGGTTGGTTTTTTTTTGTATATTCGTTTCATGAGACGCACCATTATTTCCGCCCACTTCTGGGGGGGGGGGGGGGAGTGCGTCTTATGGAGCGAAAAATATGGTACCTTTTGATTTTAGAACTGTAGTTCAGGGAATGGATATCTTGGAATAACTTAAACAAGGAGCAGTGCATTGCAGTTGGTCCAAAATGCAGAAGCAGAGTTGGTTATGGGCATTGAAAGAAATGAGCACATAACCCCAGTCCTTCAGAAGTTGCACTGGTTATCAGAAGCACAGACAGTCCAATATAAAGTAATCTTGATTGTTCATCAAATGCTTTACCATCCAATACCTTTATATTTTAAACAATTGCTGATGTTATACTGTCCCAGTTGAGCACTGTGTTCAGAAAATATTACTTGAAACATTGACTAAAGTGTGATATGTTGAGACTAGTACAAGATGTATATATATAACTGCTGGTTGAATACTGACTTGTAGAGTTCAGTACAAAATAAATCCAAGCATGTGGGGCAAAAGGGACTTGGATATTAGGCAAAAGCAGGTCTCTCTCACGTTAAAAGCTTAAAGTTTGTACAATGGCTGTCACAGCTGCAACTTACAGGATCAATTTCTCTTTGAAACATTGAGAACTTTGCTGTACTAACTAGGCTGAATTTGATACTGGAGCCCTATTGATCTAATCTGCCTTGCCCTCACAAGTTTAAAATGAAACACTGAGTAAGATCAAAATGGCTGTTAACTCACAGGAGTTCCAAAAATCTGCTGGCTCTGCTCAACTCTGTGTTTATCAGAGAGAGGTCCTCATGTTTCCACAGAGGACACGACCACACAGCCTTCAGCCACTGTGAAAGAGAGAAACTATTCCCAAATGGTTCAGTTACACAGCATAAAGAAGTAGCTGAAACGAAGCGGGAGGGGGCTTCTTTTTATTTAATTGTTTTTCTCCTGCTCTTTTGAGTTACTTAAATGGAAACAGGTCTTCATTTGCAATTACACAGAGATTTCCACCCCCCTCTTATATCTCCTCTTGTTATTGCAGTAATGGCCCAAGGCCAGGAGCCATATACCAGGGTTGTTTTTCCATCATTATGCATTCAAAGAATCCTAAATCCAGCCTGTAAGTGTTGAGGTTGAACAATGACCGATTGTCCAATTAGGGCTGTGAACACTGTCTCTGTAGCAGCAGCACATCCAGCCAGAGTTCAGTATCAAACCCAGGCCTCACCAGGCTGGCCAAACATAAATGCATTTGGACCCAAAAGAAATACACACACAAGAACTCTGCCTTTTTATCCAAAACAATATTTATTGAGGGTGAAAAATGAAGGCATGGTGAAATACGGAGAGAGGTAATGAAGGTGGTGCTGTAAGGCAGCCTAGTATCCTATAAAATCAGGGTAAATGCCATAGCTGAGATAAAACCTTTTTTGTCTAATGTACTCCTTTACTAAGCTTCCGACTGTAAGGGCACAGGTAGTGTAATGGGGTGAGTCTCAGGGGTCATGACCAATATTTTGCTTAATATAACATCAGCAACTAGAGAGCCTGGGTGAGGGGCTACAGATTGGTTCATCCAGCTCCTCTAATTAAAAAGATGCTCTGCTTCCTTTGCCTGGAAATTGTCACCAGGGACAGAAAGGTTCTTACGTACAAGTGGGAAAGCACAATTACTTACTGTAACAGGTGTTATCCAGGGACAGCAGCAGGCAGATATTCTCACGTATGGGTGATGTCACTGATGGAGCCCCGGTACGGACCACTTTAAAAGTGCATCGCCACTTTAAGAGTTTAGAAAGTTAGCGAAAGCCCGAACCGCGCATGTGTGAGTGCCTTCCTGCCCGATGTAGGGTGTGTGGTCCTTCAGTTAAGATAAGCCAGCTGAGAAGCAAACCCGGGGAGGTGGGAGGGTTGTGAGAATATCTGCCTGCTGTTCCTGGATAACACCTGTTACGGTAAGTAACTATGCTTTATCCCAGGACAAGCAGGCAGCATATTCTCACATATGGGTGACCTCTAAGCTAACAGACATGGGATGGTGGGAGTGTTGGCCTAAGAAAATATATTTTGAAATACAGATTGGCCGAAGTGTCCATCCTGTCTGGAGAAAAAATCCAGACAGTAGTGAGAAGTGAAGAAATGAATTGAGGACCAGGTGGCAGCTTTACAGAGTTCCTCAATGGTGTAAATCTAAAGAAAACAACAAATGCTGCCATAGCTCTAACTCTGGGGCCTGTGACACAACTTTCCTATGCCAGTCCAGTCAGAGTAGCAGAACGAGATGCCGGCAGCCAGCCAGTTGTAAATCGTTTGCTTGAATACAGGGTGCCTTAACTCTGGATGAAAACAAATGAAAAGTTAGGGAAAGTTCGTTGTGGCTTTGTCAATGTAGTAGGCCAAAGCCCGCTTATAGTCCAAAGTAAACAAAGCAAGTGTTCCAGCATGAGAATGAGGTTTAGGAAAAAAAACCACAGGCAGAACAATTGACTGAATAAGATGAAAAGTGACAACTTTTGGAAGAAACTTTGGACGTGTATGCAGAACCCCCGTGTCATGATGAAAAACTGTAAAGGGTGAATCTGCTACTAATGCTTGTAACTCACTGACCCTCCTGTCAGAGGTGAGAGCAATAAGGAAGACCACTTTCCAGGTAAGAAACTTAAGATAAGTTGTGACCATTAGTTCAAATGGTGGCTTCAACAACTGGAAAGAAGTACAGTAAGGTCCCAGATGACATGTGGAGACTGTATAGGTGGTTTCACAGAGAAAAATGTCATTTAATAAACCTAGAAAAGGACTATAGTAGAGTCCAAATGACAGGGGAAAGCCTGAGGTGTGGTTATACATTAAAAACCCCTGTCATGAATTGGGAAACCAGAGGATAAGCATTAAGAGATTGACCCTCGACTGACAAAGGAAAAGCTGCAATAGCACTTAAAAGAATTCTGAGAGATATAGACTCGAGACTAGAGTCAAACAAAATAATAAAATAATCCAAGATCAATTCCACTGTCAAGGAAAGTGGAACATGAAGATAAAGAAGACACCAGAAAGAAAACCTAGGCTAATTTTGATGGTAACATTGTAGAGTGGCCGGTTCCCTGGCAACGAACAGGCTGAGAAAAATGTAAGTAAATTCAAACAGCCTGTCATAGTAGTTGAACCCAGGACTCTTTGGTGCAAGGTAACAAACCAGTCATCACCTCTGGACTGATTCAGGAAAAAAACATCGCAGATTGGGATGAATCAGTAATTTCTGAGTCTAAATGAACAGAGGAGGAAAAATTAGAAGAGGTATGGACTCCCTGAAGCTGAGTTGAAGGAGAAGGGAGAACCAAAGTTGCCTAGGCAACCATGGAGTAAAGAAAATCATGGTGGCTGCTTCTCTTTTGTGCTTGAATAAAGTGCTCAACATGAGATGAAGTGAAGGGAATGTATATAGAAACATGCCCGTCCAATCCAAGAGAAAAACATATGCTGCGAGATGGAGAGGGGAATAAAGTCTGGAGCAAAACTGGGGCAACACAGGAGTCACAAATGAGTCCACTTGTGGGGTGCCCCATTGAGCAAAAATGAACTGGAGAGTTGTAGAGCTGAGAATCCATGCGGGAGGTTGAAGAATTCTGCTGAGGTTGTGTGCTAGGGAATTCTTCTCCCCATGAATGCAGACAGCTTTCAAGAACAGAGTGCGAGCTGTCGCCCAAGTCCAGGTGTTCTGGGCCTCCTGACACCACAGGATGGAGCCCGAGCCTCTTTGCTTGTTCATGTAGTACATTGCTACTTGATTTGCAAAGGAGGAGGACTTGAGGGCAGAGTATATGATGAAAAGCTTTGAGGGCATAAAACATTACTCTGAGTTCCAGGAAATTGATGTAAAATTTCCACTCCCTGGCGGTCCCAAGACCTTGAGTCTGAAGAGCGGACATATGAGCCCCCTCCCCACACATAAGGACATGCGCCTGTCATAATGACCTTGTGATGAGGGGGCAAGTGAAAAAATAGACCTTTGGAGAGATTGAAAGAGGTCATCCACCAGTGAAGAGACAGCAGAAGAGATGATGTCACAGATATATGTAGGAAGAGGCGATTCGTCGCTTGAGACCACTGAGAAGCAAGGGTCCACTGAGGAGTACGAAGTGGTGTTACATAGACAGATGAGGCCATGTGGCCTAAAAGAACTATCATGTGTCTGACAGAGATGGAATGAAGTGGAAGCAATTGCTGACACAGACGGATGAGAGTCTGAAATTGATCTGGAGGAAGAAACGCTCTCATGAGAATGGTGTCTAGGATTGTCCCAATGAACTGCAGACGTTGTAATTTGGGGAAGTTGACTTCAAATCCTAGAACCTGAGAAAAAGAAATGGTCTAAGATATTTCTTGGACCACTTCCTGAGAAGAAACATCCGTGATCAACCAGTCGTCCAGAAAAGGAAAAATCAGAAGGCCATGTGAGCGTAAAGATGCAGCCACCACAATAAGACACTTCGTGAAGACTCTGGGAGAAGATGCCTGACCGAAAGGAAGGACCCTGTACAAGGAATGGCAGCAATTGATTTGAATCGATGGTATGTTCTGGAAGCCGGATGAATTGGGATATGTGTGCAGGCTTCTGAGAGATCCAGGGAACATTTTGAATGAGGAGAGACAAATCCTGAAGTACCGCTCAACTAGAAAAATGATGGGAACTCTGAGATCCAGGAAAAATCTCAGTCCTCCTGTGTACTTGGGAATCAAGTAGAAACGGGAATAGAATCCCTGACTCTGCTAATCAAGGAGGACTCTTCAATGGCAATCAGAGAAGAAGGGAGGACTGTGCAGGGTCCAAAACAGACGCTCTTGGAAAAAAGGGGTCTGAGAGCAGGGTGAAAATACTGAGCGCAGAAACCTGCCCTAAGAAGATGAGAAACCAGAAAGCTGAGGTGATAAGCTCTCAGCTATGTATGAGGAACTGAAGATGGCCTCCGAAGGAACGCGGTCTAGACTGTAAAATGTTGATGTTGACTATGCCCTGCATGGAGGAAAAGATTAAGGAGCAAATCTTCGGTAAGAAGAAGAGTGCGGCTTTTTGGGCTTGACCAGAGTGTCCCACTTGGTCTCATGGACAGACAACTACTGAGTAGGTATGTCCATGGAAGCACCAAGAGGTCATCTCCCAAACAAGGCGTAATTACTAGCCTGTCCTGGTGGGTGATGAGAAGGGCAGACACTCGAAGTCAGATCAGAGCTGACTGGAACAGAAAAGAGGTGCTGAAAAAAACAGACACCATATGCAAGCGGAGAGAAGTGGAGCGTGGTAGCTGGTTTGGGTCAAGTAAAATGGTTACTGGACCAGTAGTCAGAATAGGATTCTGGTAAGCCGATTGGCCAACCGGTCCATCGCCATGCCCACTCTGTCCAGAAATACAGAGGCCTACACACTAGCATGTAGAGTTGACTCCAACAGTAAGGGATTCATTGAAAACATCCTCAGTGTTTCAAAAGACATATAAAAAATCTTCCATAAGATATCATGGAAGGGAATCCGAAGAGGCTTGGGGAGTTGACTATAGGTACCTAAAATTCTTTAGACTTTGTAGAGTTAACTGCCAAGGGAATGACTTTTCAAGGTCAACTTCCAAGGGAATAGCACAAGGTGCAGACAGTCCCCTAAGGAATCTTGAAAAAGAGAGTTCCTCAGACTACTGAAGTGTAAAAGAAAAGCATGTGGTGAAAAACCCACTGCTACAGAGAGATTAGGGGCTTGCTCAAACCCCCCCTAGAGATTCTGATTCCAAACTATACAGAATCAATGTCAGGGATTCGGTATCGAAGGCTGGAGACAGTTTAATGTCTGCAGGACCTTCCCAGACCGGAGCGACACCAATGCCAGCAACGTTAAAGATGACTGGCGTCACTTCAGAAGTCGGAACCGTTGGAGACTCCTATGCAAGTGCTATCAGTGTTGAGAAGCCAAAAGCTGACCGGCACCGGAGGAGTCAGTGTTGACAAAGGCATCAGCACGCACAACTGAAAATACAGTTGGACATGTACTGAATGAAATCTGCTGCTTAAGATGAAAACACCGGTACCGCTGGCTACGTCGCCCGGTACCATCGGTGCAGGTCTACACTCTAGAGATGAAAATGCCGGTATCGAGGCACACATCAGGATCAGAGTGGATGCAGAAAAGAAAAAACACCGGTACCATTGGCCTGTTAACCAGTACTATCGGTGCCGCTCTACGCTCCAAAGATGAGTATACCAGTATCGAGGCACTCATCGATATCGAAGCAGAGCCAGAGATGGGGCTGATCGAGGTCGGCAGGATTGGACTCACTGCTACAATGACCTGAAGCCCAAAGGAAAAAACTTGTGAGCCAAATTACCTATGTAGGAGCGGGCCCGAGGCAGCAATGTCAATCTCGGTGCGGGCTGGATCAGCGGTGGCGGACTGGGCACCAGATTACTGACGTTGGCAGGTGCCAGATTCCTGACGGCGCTGAAGTGCTTCCGAAGAACCCGCATGAGAATGCACTGGCGACGAGAAGAGCAGGGGAAGTAGAAAGTGACAAGGCTGAGGTCCCGACACTGCGAGAACCATTGGAAGATGTCGGTGAAGACAACTACCCCAGTCATAATGTGGAGAAATAACAGTATGGTGACCCATAAGGTCCCACCAAGGCTAAACTGACGACGGCAAAAGAAAAAAGATTTAATATATTGTTTTATTTTTATTTTTTTATACTAAAATTAAACGAAAAAAACTGACTGAAAAATCACAAACCGTGAGAGCGGGAAGGCAGCGAAAAAAATTTTCAATAGCCGTTGAAAACGCGACTTCTTAGCTCCATGGAAACTAAGAAACTGAGGGACCCACGCCCTACATCAGGCGGGAAGGCAGTCACGCATGCACGGTTCGGGCTATTGTGAACTTTCTAAACTCTTAAAGTGGCGATGCACTTTTGAAGTGGTCCGTACCAGGGCTCCGTCGGTGACGTCACCCATACGTGAGAATATGCTGCCTGCTTGTCCTGGGATAAAACTGATTAGCCCACTATGATTGGAGATCCACAATCGCAGAGTCTTGTCCAATTCAAGATTTTTTTTTAAAATCCCACATCCAAGCAATGGGTCTTTTAATTTTCTGTAAATTGAAAGTCTTCAAGCACTTATCCTTTGCCAGGAGATCTGCCAGCAGTTGTTCGGACACTAGTGAGGGAAACCCCAGTCCTACCGCCAGTCTACTGTGAGGAGTCTTACCGCCAGTCTACCGTGAGAACTGATAGTTCGCCATTACTAAGATAAGTAAATTTAAGCATAAGAATTGGAGGAATGATATAAAATTTAAATTAAATAGACCGGTGAGGAGTGCACCACTTGCATCTCCCCGTGATTACACTTCGGTGGGACGGAGGAGTGGTGGTTCTGAGGTCTATTAAATAGACTAGAAAATTATTGAAAACACTTATTAAGGTGACATAAGACGTTTACTGAGTACCTTAGAAACCATTTATTTATATATTGAGCATTGATTGGACTAAGGTAACATTCAAGCCAGTTTCAGTTGGAACAGATTGTTTATGATGCTAGCATTTAATCATTTATTTAGCTTATTCTCCCAAAAGGAGCCCAGAATGGGTTACAAGAGTACATTCATAGTATAAGCAGGACAAACTTTAGTGAGAAATACAACATTTACAGTATATACATAACATACAGACTTAATGGATAAAGGATGGTTTAAATTGCAGCATTTTCTGTATAGATAAGGCATAACGGATGCAAAATTGCTTTTTCTTTGCAGGTGGGTGCATCATTGTTGTTGGAGAATGTGGTAGTAATTCAAGTTATATTCGTGGTGGCATACGAGTTTTAGTGAGATTCCGTTTGGTGTATTAGTTGGTGCCTTTGAGATCCATTTATCAGGAATGCAGTAGTATAGCTTGCACAGCATGCCATTTACAATTCTGGACATTTAGGCCCCGATGCTGAAAAGGTTTCCATGCCAGTAAGACTTGTTAAAGCAGTCTTACTGGAGTGAAGGCTCTCCTCCCGATGTTCTAAAGGGATCACCATGGCTGCTACTGATCCTTGTAGCAGTCACCAAGAACCCTACTTGAATGCATTACAAGAAGCTCATTAGAAACATAGAAACATGATGGTAAATAAAGGCTAAATGGCCCTTTCAGTCTGCCTATGCGCAGTAACCATTATCTCTTCCTCTCTCTAAGAGCTCCCACATGCCTATCCCAGGCTTTCTTGAATTCAGACACAGTCTCTGCCTCCACCACTTCTTCTGGGAGACTGTTCTGTGCATCTACTATCCTTTCTATAAAAAAGTATTTCCTTAGATTACTCCTGAGCCTATCACCTCTTAACTTCATCCTTTGCCCTCTCATTCCAGAGCTTCCTTTAAATGAAAGAGACTCAACTCATGCGCATTTACATCACATAGATATTTAAACATCTCTATCATATCTCCCCTCTCTTGCTTTTCCTCCAAAGTATACAGATTGAGATCTTTAAGTCTGTTCCCATACACCTTATGACGAAGATCATACACCATTTTAGTAGCCTTCTTCTGGACCGACTCCATCCTTTTTATATCTTTTTGCAGGTGCGGCCTCCAGACCTCCTTTTTCCTATTGACCATACCTCTCCTAATACATCCTAGCATACTGCTAGCTTTTGCCATTACCTTTTCAACCTATTTGGCCACATTAAGATTATCACATACAAACACACCCAAGTCCCCTCTTCTGTCATGCACATAAGTTCTTCATCCCCTAAACTGTACTGTTCTTTTGGGTTTTTGCAGTCAAATGCATGACCTTGATTTTCTTAGCATAAATTTTAGCTGCCAAATTTCAAACCATTATTCACCAGGTATTTCTTCATGTTATCCACACCATCCTGGGTGTCTACTCTATTGCAGAGATTGGTATCATCCCCAAAGAGGCAAATCTTTGCGACAGCTCTTCAAGCAGTATCGTTTATAAAAATGTTAAAAAGAACAGGCCCAAGAACAGAACCTTGAGGCATCCCCTGCCAGCTCATTTTGATCGTGGCTTCAGAGCTGCAATGAGCTGAGCTGCAGGGGAGGCTGCCGGCTCAGCTGATCAGGGATTCCCCTACCGGCTAGCTGATCACAACTCCAGAGCTGCAATCAAGATGAGCCAGGGATGGAGAGGGGAGGAGCTCTTCTAAAAAGGAGCTCTTCTAAAAAGCTCTTCATGCACAGTTCCTCCCCCTTTTACTGGAGCTGCTCTGCACAAATAGCATGCATATAATTTGCATGCTATTGTGCTGAGCATAATCCGATAAAAACAAATTGTTCCCAACACAGCATTTAATACTTTGAGCATCAGGGTCTTAGTTGAGCAGACTGGATGAACTGTGCAGGTCTTTATCTGCCAACATCCTCCCTCTAGGAGGCTAACATTTTGGAAGAAACTAAAGCTTACATTTAAAGCTATTATTGTAGATACACTAAAAAAAGATAGGACAGCTTCATGTAAGTGAGGCAGTAATTCAGACATATATTTTTGGGGATGTGATGATTGGTTTATTACTTTTAATTTCTCTGTTTAGTTTTTTTTTCAATTGGTTTGTGTACTTTTTACAAAACAATTTGACAGATATTTGTGCTTTATTACCCCCAAAATGCAATTTAGGACTTGCAGTCTTTAAAGGTAGAAAATCTTTTGATTTACAGAGCATTCCTCAATTTGAACATCTGATAAGACTTGGGCTGTTCTAACTTCTTAATGGATCCTCTCTACTCGTGTGTGTTTCTGGTCTTTTCAAGGCCAACAAATTGCAAATCTGTTCTGCAGCACTTTTTCATGTTTGTTTTCTCCTCTAAATGTTGCAGGAAAATGCAAGTCCCTCAGGCAGAGATTGATTTTGTCAAGAGTGAGATATTGGGGTAGAGGATGTTTTTTGTTTTGCAGTTTTTGTTGCCCAAAACTTAAATCTGATACATATTCACTGCAACAACAAAAAAAAAATCCAAAGAAACTGGATATCCACACAGAGAATATTAATTGCATTCAATATTTAGAGTTAGTCGTCCCTCCCTGTGGAATTGCTCTCTTTATGCCTGCATTCTCTGACACACCCAGCCTCTCCTTTCCCATATTTCTCCCCTCACCTGTCTCTTGCTCAGAATAGCTGAAGAAAATGTGATTGCCTTCTGTTACATCACAGGGAAATTTATTCTTACGAGTATGATTCATGAAGTGCTGATTGCGTTCATGCCAACAAGTGCAAAGGAGCTCTGTAATGGAGGCTATGTGACCACTGCTCTACTTCTCTTCTCACATAACAGGCTCATTGGATTATTTTGTTTTCTATCCCGTTGTCCCCAAAGAGCTCAGAGCCGCTTACAGGTCAAACATACTTATTTATAGAGTTGACAGGTTACAATTTCACATAATTACAAGTTTACAATACAAGGTTGTATCCTAATTTGATATAAACTAGGGGTCTAGTACAAACAAACTTGGATTTAAACAGGATTATCCTTGCAGCACAGAAGTATTTATTTATTTATTCATTCACTCAATGAATCTGCTGTATTTCAGGGGGTGTCTTAGCCACAATAAACTTTACTGGCCCGAAACCCCTTCCACACACCTGAATAAATTTTGGGTGGGGGGTTAAATTATGGTTCATAGACATAATTGCGGAAGACAAAGGCGCGTGCCGACAACTGAGTGCAAGATGGAGGCGTGCGCCGAAGAAAATTACTGTTTTTAGGGGCTCCGACGGGGGGTTTTGTTGGGGAGCCCCCCACTTTACTTAATACAGATCGCGGCGGCGTTGTGGGGAGTTTGGGGGGTTGTAACCCCCCACATTTTACTGGAAACTTAACTTTTTCCCTAAAAACAGGGAAAAAGTGAAGTTTTCAGTAAAATGTGGGGGGTTACTACCCCCCAAACCCCCCATAACGCGGCACGATCTGTATTAAGTAAAGTGGGGGGTTTCCCCCCACACCCCCCCGTCGGAGCCTCTAAAAACAGTAATTTTCTTCGGCGCGTGCCTCCACGCTGCGCTCAATTGTCTGCGCGCGCCTTTGTCCCGGCGCACTTTTGACCTGACATCTAAATGGTTCATAGACATAATCGCGGACGCTTTTGACCTGACACCTAAATTATTCACCCCAGTCTGGATCCAAGTATGCACAACGGGACCCTCAACAATCACCAAGTATTTAAACACTTATTTCCGAGAGGGGGGTGGTTTATTTAAAATATATGTAAATGCACAAATTCTCTGCACAGGGATAGATGGCCAGACAGAGGGACACAAACCAGAAGGGGAAGAGTAGTTGTTTCTAAAAACATCAGTAAAATGGGGGGGTAGCCATGTTAGTCCACTTTTTAAAAGTAAAAATGCATTAAGTTAATCCAATAAAAAAGGTATCACTTGTCTTATTTCTATATAATTTCCTTTAAAAATGTATAAAACCTCCAGCACACCAACAGAGAGAGGAGTTCAGACATTTATAAACGTGTAAATTCTGAACATAGGAACAGACAGAGGGACATGAACTAGAAGTGGAAGGGTTCAAACTTTTGTAAACGTCTAAATCTCTATCACAATCCGCAACCGAGGGGTTCATTCACTCCTGCAGAAGCTGCGAAACTTATCAGAGCAGACAAAGGAACCAGTAAGACATCCCCTCCCCCACAGGAGGAAGCTTTAAGGGGGGAAGTCTCCATCTCCCCCACCCCAATAAATTCAACAGCAGCTGGGTAGTGTTATAAATAAACAAAACAAACTTATCCGCACATTGCAAATCAATCTAACACAATCTAGGGAAATCTTTTAATAGAGATTCATTCCCATCTGCCCCCCCCCCCTCCGAGGAGCCGACCGCATTCCAGGGGAAAGTTTTACAAAATAAATCAGATTCCAGCCCCATTTTAAAAGTCCTTTATAAAAGGGGGGGGGATTTCTCCTAACACCGCAAGGTGACTTTCAGCAAAGTTATTACTACCATATCCCAACACGAAGACTATAAACTTGGGAGGTGGGGTGACTCACTTATGTAACTCAAAATATCACCTGGTTTGAAGTGCTTCCTGCAAGGCTATAGTACTACGAATTGCACTGTACAAGTAACAGCTTCTGTTTTCTTTAAACTCAGGGCCAAGTTATTTAATTTTATTTAACTGTTTATTGAATTCAAATAATTAGCCAAGAGTCTAAGGACTAAGGTACATCTCAATATCAGCAGTAGAAATTATGCAGTTCAATGACAGCAAAGGCTGAGTGCCCAGAACATTAAAAAGTACAGGTGAAAGAGCAGAGTCCTAGGGGGGGATGACAGGCGCTAAAAACTTCCAGGTGGAGCACTGCTATCCTACTTGTATATTAACCTGCTGATGGCATCATTCAGAAAAGACCAAACAAACCCAAAGCCCGTTTCAAAGCAAGAATTATAGCACGATGCCGAAGGGCGGTGAGGTGGCAAGAGAGAGGGTGGTGGAGGAAAGGAACAGATGCTGAAGGGGGGTGGAGAGGAACAGGGGGAAGGACATGGGGAAGACAGAGTGGGGAGAAAATGCTGAAGGGAAATGGAGAAGAGAGAGTGGGGAGAAGACGCTGAAGGGAAATGGGGAACAGAGAGTGGGGAGAAGACGCTGAAGGGAATGGGGAAGAGAGAGTGGGGAGAAAACGCTGGAAGGGAAGAAGACAGAGATGCCAGACTATGGGGAAGTGGAGGGAAGAAGATGGGTGCTAGACCAATTGGGGGGGGGGTGAAGGGAGAGGCACAGTAACAGAGCAAATGGAAGATGCAGAGAGAAGACAGACAGTGGAAGGAAGGAATTGAATGAGAAGATGAGGGAAGTAGAAACCAGACAACAAAGGTAGAAAAAAAATTCTATTTATTTATTTTCTTTCTTTTGCTTTAGGATAAAGTAGTATATTAGTTGCGTTTATAAAAATTTATAAACTAAGCCCTGCCAGCTGAACATCTCTTTCTCTGGTTCAGCAGCCAGAACTTTGATTTATAAGGAAGGAAAAAGCTAAATATTGCAGTACTGAAGCTTGTATGGATGTTGCAGGGGACGAGGACAGTGGTCGCGGGGATGGGGTAGGGATAGTGGTCGCGGGGACGTGGCGGTGATGGTGACAAATTTTTCCCCCATGTCATTCTCTACTATCTAGCTCCATTGCATGAAGTCCAACAGCCAAAGTACAGGCAGTCCCCGGGTTAAGAACAAGTTACGTTTTTAAAGCTATTCTTAAGTCAGATTTGTATGCAACTCAGAACTTGTAGATTTTAAGATTCTTGCTGCTTAACTCAGCTCCCAGCTGACAAAAGGGACAACTGTCCCCAGTGGTGTACCAAGGGGGGGGGCAGTCCACCCCGGGTGCATGCCCTAGGGGGGTGCATAGCCATCTGGGTCCGAGTTGTCCTGCCCTACTGTTGAAAAAGATCTTAACCTCAGCGCAGCTGCCGGTGCACCCCCTCCAATGTACTTGCTCTGGAGCAGTGTCGGCAGCCATGCTGAGGTGCAGGAAGGTCCTGTGATGAGTATGTCTGACGGCTCTGCTCCAGAAGAAGTAAGTTACGTCAGAGGGGGTGGACCCGGCAGACACAGGAAGTTGCGGCAAGGTCCCGCGATGACTGTTTCTGCCGGGTCCACCCCCTCCGATGTAACTTATTTCTTCCGGAGCAGAGCCAGCTGACATACTCATCGTGGGACCTTCCTGCACCTCAGAACGGCTGCCGACTCTGCTCCAGAGCAAGTATGTTAGAGTGGGGTGGACCGGCAGCTGGTAGCTACAGTCATCGTGGGACCTTGCTGCATGAAGGGAAAGAAGGGAGCAGGACTTCTGGTATGGAAGAGTGGAGGAGGGAGAGAAAGGGGGTAGGATGGTACTAATGGAATTGGTGTGTGAAAGGGGAGAGAGGCATAAGGGGAAAGGATACTGGATGGAATTGGATTGGAGGGAAAGAAAGTGGGTAGATGCTAATTGAAGAGAGGTAGATGGAGAGAGAAAGGGTAAACATTGGATGGTAGTGGGGAGGGTAGAGGGGGAGCCTATTCTGGATGAAGTGCGGATTGGAGAGATAAGGGAGCAAATGCAGGAAGGAAATGGGAGGAGAGAAAGAGGGGAGCAGATACTGTATGGAAGTGGACAGAGAGAGGAGAAGGTACTAGATGGAAGGGGTAGAGAAAGAGGGCACATGATGGAAGGAGGGGATAAATAAAAGGAGGGCACATGATGGGGGAAAGGATTGAGTTAGTGAAATACTGGAGGGGGTGAGGGAAAGAGGTGGCGAGCTGTAGGTAGACAGTAAAAAAGGAAACTGATGAGAGGGTAGTAAGAACATAATCTAGACAGATGCAGAAAATAAATTGAAAAGGAAAATGAGGGAAAAAAGGGATTGCAGAGGAGAGGTGTGGGAGAGGAGAGAGATGCCAGACCAATGGGGGTGAAAGGAGAGATGGAAGGGGGAGGCATACAGTTTCTGGAAGGGGCATAGAAGAAGAGAAGATGCCATATAGGGGCAGAGAAACGGCAGACAGTGGATGGAAGGAAGAGAGTAACAAGAAGATGAGGAAAGCAGAAACCAGAGAAGACAAAGGTAGAACAAAAATTTTCTATTTATTTATTGCTTTAGGAGACATGTGTCACTGTTTCTGTGGTGTTGCATTGTATGCAGAGTCCAGCTTCTTGCTGGTTCAATTTAACCTTTGTCTATGTGTTTCTATTTTATCTCCCCTTTTACAAAACTGTGGAGCGTTTTTTAGCGCCAGCTGTTATGGTAGCAGCTCTGATGCTCAGAATTTTACCACCATGGCTAAAAACTACACTACAGTTTTGTAAAAGGGGGAGTTGTTAGTTTGTGATTACATATTCCATACTAGGCGAAGGTAGTTGCTGTGTTCTGTGTGTTCGAAAGACATGGTTTTCTGTTAGGATTGACTGCAGGATTATCTGTACTAGTCTGGCTTGTTTAGTTTAGTTTGCTTAGGTATACTCTTGTGTGACATTTGGATTGTTACTAAAAATCATGCTTTTCATACAGATGGGGGGGGGAGTGGTGTCAAAAAATGATGGGCCCCGGGTGCCATATATGCTAGGTACGCCACTGATTGTCCCTATCAGTGTGCCCTCTAAGGTACAGCATGCATAACCACACACTGTTCTTAATGCAGCCATGCATCATTCCTGAATCTGCTACAGGAGAAGTGTAGGAGTCTATATACTGGAAATACTGCTCAGTGGAATCCAATTAAGCCACAACCGCATTCTTAAGTCGGGTGTCTGTAACTCAGGGACTGCCTGTAACAATGTTTCAGTGCTGTGACTCTTGTGTAAGCCTAATCAATTAGGCACAAACAAGCCATGATCTTCCAGGGTATCTACCAGTTGTGCAAATACTACCTAATCAGCCGTTTCCCTCCAAAACAGTCATTTAGAAGGTACTGGATGAAGAAGAGCCTTATTTTTAAACAGTAAGGGCAGGTATTACTCAGTTAACCCTTTATTTGGTACTGTTGCTCCCTTATGGGAGATCTGCAATTCTGCATCTCCAAATGCCTCTTACTTAGCACTGTTGCTCTCATTGAACATCAAGTTACATAAAGCAGCTATTTCATCATCTTTCAATTAAAGGGTTAATGAGAAATTAATTACCTTAACATGATAATGGATCCTTTATGGTATTGGTAATATGGTCACAGTAGGGATCAAGTGAGGGCAAGGGTTCTTTATAGCTGAGGAAAAAAAACCTTTTAGCACTTGGTGACAAAAGGGCTAGATTCACAAAGCAAACCGATCATGTACTGATTAGTTTACGACCAGATTTCCCTCCTGCACTATTCACTAACCTCTCCTGTGATCCGCTTCGAATCCGTGCATGCAAATGAGGAGAAACGCATGCAAAGTGGACAGGGATGCAATCCACCAATCAAAATTTTCAAACCGACTTGGCTGGCCAATCAACCCAAGAAACGACTGCTGGGGACCAGTCGAAAATGCCTTTCTGACTCTGGAAGCCCTGCTCTGCCCAGATCTCTCCTGCCTGCTCACCCCAAATTGCCGCATCACTGCCCCGGTTTTCTCCTGCCCTTCTCTGAATCTCTCCTGCCTGCTTGCCTGAATTGCCTTGAAACGGGCTGGAAGCTGTAGATCAAAGTCCCATAGACTCTGTGGTTTGGATTGAGGAATCTCGAAGCACTCCCAAAGATTCGGTTCCTTGTATGGAGTGTGAGGATTCCAGACAAGACACTTGCAAAGACTGGACTCCTTGCATAGAGTATGTAGATTCAGCTCAAGGCACAGGCAAGGACTCGACCTCTTGTGAGACTGCTGAGTGCCCAGGCTGGACTGCAAGAAACAGAGTCGAGGCAGGACTATATTTGGTCAGTAACTGAACAAATATCCGCTCTAAAATGGTCTGGATAGTAGCCTACAATTGTGGATCTGAGTCTGAAACTGGATCACTTACTGAGGCTAAAGGCTCTGAGGTCAAAGAGGAAGAATGCTTCGACTTGGAGGAATGATGTTTAGGTAGCTTGAGGACCACCGCTGGAACTGTCTGCTGAGGTATCTGACCTGAGGGAAGCTCAGGAGAAGACTTGGCAGATTTACTCGAGGTCGAGGATGTTCCAAACGAGGAAGGTCTGATGAGAGTCGAGGTTGAAGTCGTGGAGGCAGGACATCCCGTAGCAGGCCTGACCGAATCGGAGGTCGCGGGTGTAGTAGAGGTTTCCATACCAAAAATCTTCTCCATTTGAACTCAACGACGTTTGAGGGCTCGAGGTTGAAGGAAAACACAGCGAATGCATGACTCCGGGCAATGGTCAGGCTACAGACACTGAAGGCATCAGCGGTGTGGGTCAGTGAGGGAGATCACATGCTGTCACTGGCTACACTTCTTGAAGCCCGTGACATAGAAGGAAAAATAGCCGCCGCAAAGTCAAAGCCCGCAGGCTGAGGGCGTGCAACAGGCCCCACTGTCACTTGACTAAAAAATTCAACTTCTTTTTTTAACAAAGACCGAAAGAAAAGCACAGCGACACGGTAATAAGAAAATAAAACACGAGCCACGGTGAGAGAAGGCACGAAGCGAACTAAGTTGAGGGCAGAGCGTCAAAGACGGACTTCTCAGCTCTGCGGAAAACTGAGAACTGATGAGACGCACCCTGTGCTGGGCGGGAAGGCACTCGTGCATGTGCAGTGCGGCAGACTCAAAACTTCTGAGTTTCTTCAAGCAAGTCTGCTTGCGAGGATGTCCGCATCCGGGCTCCGTGAATGATGTCACCCACATGTGAGAATAGGCTGCCTGTTTATCCTGGGATAACTTATTTACCCACTCAGAGTGTGAAGGAGCAGTGCTGCTTTTCCAACCTCTTGCTATTAAGCATTTAGCAGCTGCCAAATCTATTCAAAGAAGTTTACTTTGCCATTTATATTTCCCAGTATTATACAAACCAAGCACGTAATCAATTGGGGAGTCTCCCACCTGTTTACCCATTAGACCTGTTAAGGTATGGATCACACTCCTCCAAAAAGGGAGTAATACCGGACAATCCCACCAAATATACAGGAAGGAACCCACTAAAGTACTACATCTCTAGCACTGATTAGAAACTTGGGGGTACATTTTATGCAATCGCTCCAGTGTAAAGTACCAGCAAGTCAGAACCTTATAGGCATTTTCCTGTACTAATGCACAAGAGGACGCATTATACACTTCCCCACATATGATCCCCCATTCCCTGGAGGTAAGAACCTTTCCAAGATCCCCTTCCCATTTTTCCATAAAGGGAAATTGGAACACAGTATGACCCCTCCAGTATTGATATAAAACAGAAATGGGGCGTGGAACCTTCTGCAATGAAAGCTACAAATTCTCAAGATGTTCCCCCTGTATAGGCGATCTAGAATCCCAACCCTGGGCTCTCAAAAAATGGCACACGAAGATAAGCTAGATAGTCCACATTGGATATCCCATACTTCCCTTGGAGCTGAGCAAAAGAGAGCACCCCTTCTTCACCCATCAAGTCATGAAAAGAAATCAAGCCCAACCCTGCCCAGGTCCAAAACACTCTATTCTCCTGCCCTGCTACAAAATGAGGCTCAAACTGAGTAGGCGCCAACGAGGACACCAGCAATCCATTATCCAACTGATCTCAAACCCACAGCCACAATAAGAAAAGGTGTCATAGAAAGGGATTAGCCATATTTCTTGCCCAGGTACAAGATGCGCCGGAGAGCCAAAGCTTATATTTAAGTGGTTCTAGGCCCCCATATTCCTGCTCTAATTGCACCCCACTCTTAAACTCCCCTATTTCCCACTCTAAAAACAACTGATCTGAGCCGACTGATAATACCAAATCAGATTGGGGGCTCCTCTACCCCCTAATTCTCTAGCAGCCCTTTTTGGGAAATCCAGGGAGACTTCCCCTGCCAGATAAACCTCCTCAATTCGGCATCCAAAGCAGCTAATGCCACCCTAGGTACCTGCACATGTAATGTTTAGAAAAGAAACAACCACCTCGGCAGCACGTTCATCATAATGACAGCTATCCTTCCCCACCAAGATAACCATAAGCCATGCCAACGTTGTAGATCACGTCTAATCTGACAGAACACCAGTGGATAGTTTACGTCAAAAATCTTTTTCAAGTCTTTTGGTAACTGTATGCCCAAATACCAAAGCTCCCGCGAATCCCACCGAAATGGAAACAACGCCTGAGTCCTGTTGACCTCCAATGTCAAATTCAATATTTCTGTTTTATCGAGATTTATTTTAAACCCAGACACTATACCATAATCTTCAAAAATCTATAGCAAAAGAGGACTAGTGAAGAGCGGATCCCTTAAATACAACAAATTATCATCTGTGAAAAGCGCAATACGATGTTCCACCCCTCCCTGTACAAACCCCCGTAACAAAGGATGGTTACGAATACAGATAGCCAAATGTTCAACTGAGAGCGCGAACAATAGTGGGGAAAGAGGGCACCCCTGACGGGTCCCCCGCTCTATAGGAAAGTAGTCCGTATAAGATTGATTGATCCAGAGACAAGCCCTTGGTGAGGCATAAAAGGTGAGTTTAATTTCAGTGCATGGGAGTGAGTTGACATCACTGAACTAGAGAATCTTGGTCTTAAGACTTTAGTTTGAGGTACCGTAGTTTTTTTGTGATCAGTCGCTTAGTTAGTCTATTGTGGTTTATACATGTTGAAGCGTATTGTCCAATGTATTTTTTGCATCACAAAGGAGAGAGATGTCATTTGCATATGAGAGGATTTGGACTTGTGGAAGGGTGAATGCTTATGTATAGATTGAATAAAGAGGGAGAAAGTGAAGATCCTTGCGGCAGGTGTCTTTCCAGCTTTGTGATTTTTTTTTTCCGTCCTTCCATACCTTGTAAAACCTATTATTTAGGAAATGGAAGAATCATTGTAGTACATTGGTGCTGTGGTGTAAACAAAACAAAAAAGACTTTTCCTTTCTCTGTTAGGGCCTAGCTGATACTCACTAATACCAGCTCTGGCAGGATACACCTTTTCAAATCTAACATATTGTAATCACAAAATAGAAAATAAAAATTATTTTTTCTACCTGTCTAGTCATTTTATTATTCAAATCATGTTTGTCATAGGCTCTGGTTTCTGTTTGTCTTCTGTTAAGTTGCTCGTTTGATGTTTTCTTTTCTCTGTGCTCACCATCCATTTTCCATCTCTGTACCTTCCCTTCCCTGCTCTCCCAGCTCATTTGTCTTGAAGGCTGCAAAAGTAGAACATTGGCTTGCTTTTCCTCCAGCAGGTGCTTCACCTAATGCCTTTATTCCACCATGCTCTAAATCCCATACCTTACATCCCAGGAGGGAAATTCCTCTTGTCCACCTATGGGTAAGTAGTTTGAACATAGCTCTTCTATCCTATACTATATTCACCTTATTTTCCATGTCCACCTCATTAACTGGAGGATCATAGTTTTTCTTTACTTTCAACAGCAAACATTTCTCCTTAGTGTGCAATATAAATACTGAAATGTGTCCAACCAATATGGCCTTCCAGTTACAAATTACAAAACCATTTGTTTCACACCCCAGTCTCTTGCCTGCTGTATAAGGAAGGTAATATTTTAACTTCTAATGTTTGAGAGTCTCATGATTCCTTCCTCTTTATCATCTTGCAACAGCAAGAGCTGCATCTTCGACCACTTCCCCTTTCCTACAACTTAAACATCCCACTCCACTTCTTCAGGTCTTCCCCACCTTCCATCCTCTTCTCCCTTTCAATTCACAAAGCCAATTTTACCTCAATAAATAATATGGGTGAATGCTCAATAAAAAGCATTTTCACATTTAAGTCATTTTAGAATCACTGAACGCACTTAAACATCAAGAGTGTCCAAAGTTTAAGGAATCTCTTTTTAATACATTGTCCCCACGAGATCATAAAAAGTTTCTCCATGTGCAAGAGCTTATGCATCTGATTTCTCCAGTGCACCAAGGTTGGAGGGGCAGAATGAAACCACTGTTGTAACATATGTATAATGTTTAGCAATCAAGGCTGCCTTATGCTAAAAGAGACAGGAAACTCTGGTACCTTCAATTATAGAAGACATATTGTCCAACAAACATATCTGTGGAGTTGGTGCCCATATTTCAGGTCTTCCTTTTTAATTGTAATTGGCAAATTCTACAGTAGATGCAACCATTTTAGCACCATCTAAACTAACTATACACTACAACCGTGGTAAATCCTACTAGCTTCTGCAAGTTACTCATTTCACAAGAAAAGGTTTCATATTCAAATGATACAGCTTTTCATCTTGACAACAGAGGATAAGGTCCAGATATTTTAAGCTTCTGACTCTAATGAAAACTCCCCCTGCACTGCCCTTTCCAAGCTCTTTTTCAATCCCAGCACTGTTGACAGTGGCGTATCTAGGGTATGTGGCACCCGGGGCTCATCATTTTTTGATACCCCCCCCATCTATATGAAAAATATGACTTTTAGTAACAATCCATATATCGCACAACAAGAGTGTACCTAGGAAAAGGCAGCATCTTAAAACACTGCAGTGAGCACTAGAACACCAACACATACATTGTAAAACTAAACAAGCCAGATCCCGCACAGTCAATTGATCCTGTAGTCAATGCCAACTGAAAACTATGTTCTTTTTTTTTTTTTTTTTTTTAAATCTTTATTCCTTTTTATTTCTTTCAACAAGTGTACAGTATTATTACAATTAATTTACATAACACACTTGGCATTCTTAAACAATATTATTATACATGTTTTTATTCCCCCCTCCACCTCCCACCCTTTTCCATATCAATAAAATATTCCTTCCAAATTTATATATAATTATACATCCCTTTTTGATAATACAATTAATCTGACATGAAATCTGTCCCTCCCCCCATCCTTCTTCCTCAAACACTTTAAACATTTTATTATACCCAGTAATGCACAACAATAAATATCCCATCCTATTACATATATCTCCTTATTTTTCATAACAACATCTTTCCAATATTTTTCCCTCCCTATCCCTCCCATCCCATCCCATTTCTATATATTATCCCCTAAGGAAAAAGAATAAACTTTACTCGTTATAATATTCAATTAATGGCCTCCACACCTCTTGAAATCTTTTAAAATCCCCCCTCTGTATCGCAAAAAATCTTTCCATCTTATACATATGACAAACTGAGTTCCACCAAAAATTACAATTCAATCTAGAACAGTCTTTCCAATTAGTTGTTATCTGTTGAATTCCCACTCCCGTAAGAATCAACAATAATTTATTGTTTGCTGCAGATATTTGGCATTTGGCCCTCATACACATTCCAAAAATCACTGTGTCATAGGATAAAGCCACATGACTCTCCATCAACATATTAACTTGATCCCATATTGATATCCAAAATGCCTGAATACATGGACAATAAAATAAAAGATGGTCTAGAGTTCCAACTTCAATTTTACAATGCCAGCATCTATTAGACTTAGAGCAATCTAATTTTTGTAATCTAGTAGGGGTCCAGAATGCTCTATGCAACAAAAAGAACCATGTTTGCCTAATAGATGTTGACATCGTACCTTTAATTCTCCAAGACCAAATACGTGGCCATTGAGATGCATTAATCTGATGCTTAATCTCAATGCTCCAAATATCTCTTAATCCATTTTTAGGCTTCTTATTCAAATAATTAGATATAATTTTATACCACTTTGCGGCCTGGTGACCCAGAAAATCTGCCTGGAAACATAAGAATTCTAAGCTGTAATGATCATTTAAAGATTTCCATTCAGGGAACCCCACCTGAATAGCCTGCTTCAATTGCAACCACTTATAACTTTGTTTTTTATTCAGACCATATTTATGTTGCAATTGTGAAAATTCAAGTATCTTATCATTATCAATTACTTCCGTTAATGATCTTATACCTGCTTTAATCCAATCTTTCCAGACAACCTTAAACCCGCCTATTTGTATCTTGGAGTTTACCCAAATAGTCTGTTGTTTCGATTTTAAAATAGAATCAGTAGTTAATTTGTCTACAAACCTTAATGTTTTCCAAGTATCCATTAATACACTATTGTCCTTACGTATTCTAGGCACCTTTATACCAAGCAAAAGATCAAGCCTAAGTGGAAAGATAAGTGATCTCTCCACCCTTAACCACTCTGGTAATTGTTCCAAAAGCTCTGGGAGGACCCAATACATACCTTGGCGCATGATATAGGCCTGATGATACCTATAAAAATTGGGAAAATTTACCCCACCCTCCTTAATTGGTCTTTGCAAAGACACTAAAGCCACTCTTGCAATTTTACCCAGCCAAATAAATTTAACCAGAATACTATTTAATTTTTTATAGAAAGACCCCTGAAAAAACACTGGTATCATTCCCAATTGATAGCAAACCACAGGCAAAATCATCATTTTAACAGTTTGTACTCTTCCCCACCATGACAAATGTAAAGGATTCCATTGCTCACACAATTCTGTAACTTTTTGTAATAAAAATTTTTCATTTATTCTTATTGTCTCTTCAAGTGTTTTATTCAGCCAAATACCTAAGTATTTTATTCCATCCTCTTTCCATATAAAAGGGAAAGTATCAAGTATACCTTTTGTACAATGCACATTTAAAGGTAAAATCTCTGATTTAGTCCAATTTATTTTGTATCCTGAGAATTTTCCAAATGTATCTATGATCTTCAGTAGACATGGGATTGTTGTTTCCGGATTCCTCAAATGAAGCAAGATGTCATCTGCATAAGCAGATACTTTATATTCCACTCCAGCACATGGAATACCCTGTATGTCCTTTGCCTGTCGAATAGCTAATAATAAGGGTTCAAGAACTATATCAAAGAGCAAAGGAGATAATGGACAACCTTGTCTAACTCCCCTCTGCAACTTAAAAGCATCCGAAAAATTATTATTTATATATAAGCGAGCAGTTGGGGAGCTGTACAATGCTTGTATCATTTGTATAAATCCGGATCCAATACCAAACCATTCCATAGCTTGATACATGAAACTCCATTCTACACGATCAAAAGCCTTCTCAGCATCTAGTGAAACCGAAAAAGCCGGATCATTAATTTGTTTTGTTAAATAATACATCTGAAATGCCAGTCTAGTATTATTAGAAGAGTGTCTTTAAGCAACAAATCCAGTTTGATTCATTCCTATTATATGCGGAAGAGCTTTAGCCAATCTTAATGCTAAATGAAAACTATGTTCTTTTCATACACACAGAACAGAGATACACCCTCGCCCAATATGGAATAATCACAAACTAAAAATAGAAATATGTAGACAAAAGTTAAACTGAACCGCCAAGAAACCAGACCCTGGATACAATGCAACACCACAAAAACAGTAACACATGTCCTCTAATACAGTGCAAAATATAAAGACAGTAGATGTAAATTTGAAAAAACTGATACATAACAATCACCACTTTACAAATTAACAAATAAAAATAAAACAAATAATGAGAAATTAAAAAATACCATTTTATTGGACTAATCCCTGTAAGCTCGGTCCCCATCCCCGCAAGCCTTGAATTGTTTATATTAAAGTATAAAAAGAAACAATATTCTGTACAATTGTCAATTTATAAATCAGTGTCTTCTCCCCACTCTCTCTTCCCCATTTCCCTTCAGCGTCCTCAGCCCACTCTCTCTCCACTTTCCTTCAGCGCACACACATAAAAACAAGCAATTTCATTCTATTCATTCATAGAAATTAAAGTCTAAATAATGCCAGTCACATAACAAAACATGATTTTACAAAAATAATTCCCTGCACAGTCAAGCCTGCAAGGATTACTAGATATCTTTCAGCAGCTCCCCTCCCTCCCTCCCCCTTACCTTTGTGGCCAAGTCAAAATGATCTACCAACAATAAAATTTTAAAAACACAAAGCACGCTGTATGCAGAGAAAATGTTAATTATCATTTATATTCTGCGGGTTTTCAAAGAGGTCAAGGCAGATGACTTTATGCAATGTCACCTCAGTAACAACTATACAAAAATAGACAAATATTTCCCCTCCCTTTTTACTAAACCGCGATAGCGGTTTTTAGCGCAGAGAGCTGCGCTGAATGCCTCACGCTGCTCTCGACGCTCATAGGCTCCCTGTGCTAAAAAACGCTATTGCGGTTTAGTAAAAGGGGGCCATAGTGCAAAACCCAACTGGATTGCTGCTCTCAAGGAGGGACTTTGAGACTCCTGCACTAGAGTGCATTTCTCAATGCCTGTGCTTTGGGTTCAGTGTAAAGCAATGTTTCTCAACTCGGTCCTGGAGTACCCCCTTGCCAGTCAGGTTTTCAGGATATCCATAATGAATATGCATGAAAGAAAATTGCACATAATGGAGGAAGTGTATGCAAATCAAATTGATGCATATTCATTGTGAATATCTTGAAAACCTGACTGGAAAGGGGGTACTCCAGGACCGAGCTGAGAAACATTGGTGTAAAGTATTTGTATCCACATGATCCCTCACCTCCAAACTAAACTGTCCCAAAACAAGCCACATAAACTTCCAACAGACACTGTCAAATGCTTTCACAGTATCAAAGCTGACCATCGCTGTATCAACCCCGGCAATGCCATGGCTATTTACACTGGTATTTTGTAAAAACACATGTGCCTACTTGTCTTTATAAAATAGTGTTCAAGTAGGTGCTTACTTACCCTCTTAAACCAGACTCTCTGTTATAAAATGACTTCACACTGGCAGTCTTGCTTTCAGAATCGGAGGCATCCTTCACTTGCTATGCAAACCCATTGCTAGTCTGAGCTTTCTATCCTTCATGTGCCATTTCTCTTACCCCATCTCCTTCCGCCTTAACAGTCATTTTGACGCTCTGCCTCGGTTCCAGCTTCATGCTCTGACAGGACTGACAAACACTTTTACAACTATGTTTGTGTTCAAATCATTAAGACATACCACAGCAGAACCAGTCCAGGGCATAACACCAGAAAGCATGATATACTATATGATCCTTGTTAGACAAGTAAGCTACCACGAAAGAGGCATTAAGCCCACAAAATGGGTCTGATGTTTAGGATATCCTAATGAACAGTTATGAGATGTTTTCATACAATTGCTCTTAGATTTGCAGACCTCGGATGCCTTGAAAACCAGGCTGTTTTGCAGTATTTTCTCTCCTCAGATAATTGAAATCACTCCTTTAAATCACACACTCCTGGGAGAAATCCATACAGTCATGCAAAGCAGAATTTTCCACATGTGCCAGATCGGCTCATGCCAAAATTCAGCACAGGAACCAGGAGACAGCAGTGGTGGAAGTGGCATCTAGCATGGTTCCCGCTCCTCCTCCAAATGTTGATAATGACAGTAGGCGGAGGAGGAGAGTAGCTGGATGTTAAATCTCAGATATGTTGAAGCTCCCTTCTTGTCTTCACATCCAGAAAGGTGAACTGATCATCTCTCCTTAACAGACAGATAATGTTATTTTGATTTTAAGAGTTCTGCATTGGTTTATGGGTACAATGCTCACTGGAAAAAAAAAGGTCCATCAAGCCCAGTATCCTGTTTCCAACAGTGGCCAATCCAGCTCACAAGTACCTGGCAAGATCCCAAAAGAGTAAAACAGATTTTATGCTGCTCATCGTATAAAAAAGCGGTGAATTTTTCCCAAGTCCATCTTAATAAAGGCTTATAGACTTTTCTTTTAGGAAATTATCCAAACCTTTTTAAAACCCTGCTAAGATAACTGCTTTCACCACATTTTCTGGCAACGAATTCCAGAGTTTAATTACGGTTTATTTTAAATTTACTACTTAGTAGTTTTCTTTCATGCCCCCTAGAGTCCTAGTATTTTTGTAAACTATAAACAAGTGATTCACATCAACTTGTTCCACTACACTCAGTATTTTATAGACCTTTATCATATCTCCCCTGAGCCGTCTCTTCTCCAAATTGAAGAGCCTTAGCTGCTTTAGCCTTTTCTCATAGGAAAGTCATCTTCTAATTGTCATGGAAAACAGTAACTAAATGACCCAAAAGCGAGAAAAAAAAAATACATACCACCAAGTGATTAGATTAGATCTGACAAGAAAACAAATCTTTCCTGACTCAACAAACAATGCTTGGAGTAAACCCTGGAAATCTCCCTCCTTAGTTAATTACACAGTTCCTTCCTGTAACAATTCCTTCTGCAAATGTTTCCTACAAAAATATCATCAAATTCTTCTAAATGTTATTTGCATTGACAGGGATAAACATAGAAACAAGTGCATGACATAGGTAGCCAGCATTCTCGAGGATCCAAGAATCTGTCTTCTGGTGTAATGAGTCTGCAGCTAAATCTGCACATCTCCAGTACAAGACAAAGCCACTTTTACTAAACATGGTGAGGCCTCATCTGGAATATTGTGTACAATTCTGGAGGCCACATTACCAAAAAGATGTGCTGAGAGTTGAGTCGGTTCAACGAATGGCCACCAGGATGGTCTCGGGACTCAAAGATCTCCCGTATGAGGAAAGGCTGAATAAATTGCAGCTATACTCACTCGAGGAACGTAGAGAGAGAGGAGACATGATAGAAAAGTTTAAATATATCACGGGCCGTATTGAGGTGGAGGATGATATTTTCTTTCTTAAAGGTCCCTCGGCCACAAGATGGCATCCGCTGAAAATCAGGGGTGGGAAATTTCATGGCGACACCAGGAAGTATTTCTTCACTGAACGGGTGGTTGATCATTGGAATGATCTTCCGCGTCAGGTGATTGAGGCCAGCAATGTGCCGGATTTTAAGAAGAAATGGGATTCACATGTGGGATCTCTAGGGGGTTAAAATCAAGGGGGGGTAGGTCATTGGAGTGGGCAGACTTGATGGGCTATGGCCCTTTTCTGCCGTCATCTTCTATGTTTCTATGGAACTTAGCATCTAGACTCCATACCAAGAGAAATCAGGTTAGATCTGGAAATAAAATCATACAGCAGAGGTTGTTTCCAAGGGTAGACCACAGGTGACTCAAGTTACTATAGATAAATCAGACCTAGAAGCAGTGGTGTAATGAAGGGAGCGGGAAGGGGCAGAACATCCCAGGCGCTGTCTTAGTGGGGGCACTGGCACTTCTCCACCTCCCCATGCCACGCCCATGTTGTCCCTGCCCTGCCCTCTGTACCTCTTTAAATCTTCGCCAGAGCGAGCAGCTACTCTGGCCTCCTACTTGCACCGGCCTGACTCCCTCAGACATCACTTCCATGTTGCGGGGCCAGGAAGTGATGTCAGAAGGAAAGCCAATGCCATCGCAAGCAGCAAGCCAGATAAGCTGCTCACACTGGCAAAGATTTAAAGAGGTACAGGGATGGGAAGGGAGGGCAGAAGTGTGGCATGGGGCGCAGAAGGAGCAGGGAGTGGGGGGTGGGTGGAAAGGAGAGCGCGGTGGGTGTCACTGCTCCAGGAGCCTCCTACCCTTGTTACGCCACTGCCTAGAGGTAGCCTTCATGAGATAGAAAGAGAACCAATGATAAGTGTTTAGGAAGACCGAAAGATGACAGAGGCCCTCTAATCCTCTTGTGCCGGAGGTGGGGGTAGGCACTACTTATTTACTCTCTTTCTGAATGGCTGGGTGACAGGACCACAGCAAAAGCAGCACCAGGTGAACAGTTCAGTCTGCAAGACCAAGCAAGTGTTACCTACATCTATGCTGGAGAAGGTGTGGCTCACTGGTAGAGCTGCTGTCTCTGCACGCAGAGATTGAGAGATCAAATCTCAGTGCTGCTCCTTGTGACCCTGGGCAAATCATTTAATCCTCCAGTACCCACAGCTTTGAATGTCAGCTCTGAATGGCAATGCCACAAAAAAGGCAGTATACAAGTCCTCCTCATCCCTCCCTTCCCAAACTACTTCTGTGAGTCCCATGATTCTGAGGATATCTACGTTGAATATGCATAAGATCAATTTGCAGGTCTCCAATATATGTAAACTGAACTTTTGAATATCCTTAGAACCAGACCAGCTGTGGGACCCTCAGGTTCAGTTTGGAAAGCCCCATCCTACGCAGTCATTCACTAGTTACCTCATTGTGTACCATAGACCAGGCCAAGAACTGTACCACTATTCATCTTTAGTAACTGAATCAGAGCACAAGTGGAAAAGGAAGAGGGGCACATTAACCAACTAAGCAATCTAATTAGCTGGAGGGGCAACAATGAAGTTTAACTGTGGAGAGAGGTTGAAATATAAGTTAAGAGTGTAGCAGAGACAAGAGATCAAAAGAGGTATATTGGCAAGAGAGATAGTGACTATATTTGCGCAAAATTCTTAAATAAGTCCTTGACTGGATAAGTTTGAAGAAAGGAGATTATGGTCACAGTAAGCATAAGAATAATTTGTCAGCTTAGTTTGGGTTGGGTGGGTGGTATAAACAAAAGCTAAAGAGGTCATATTGATGAGGAAAGAGGGCTGATTCAGCACTCGCAGACTGTGTGAAGCGAAGGCACTGCGCTCCCCTATGCCTCCTACCCAAAATTATGCCTATGATATTAAGGTATTTGAGAATCAGGGAAAACAGCATCCCACATACTGGAGAAGAAGCAGAGCAATTAGAAAGGACGAAAAACTATCTGGATAAATGAGAACAGTAGTACAGGATACACAGTTCAAGTTCAAGTTTCAAGTTTAAGTTTAATAAGATTTGTTATCTACGCAGTATCATATATTTCAATGCGTATAACAATTTTCCAATGCATAAAAATAAAAAAAAGGGTGGACAAAATATGACATTACATACAAATCATATAAGTTCTAATACAAACTAATACAAAAAGGGTAAATAGGATGGACTACAGTCTTTAATTAAAAAAAATAAAAAGAAACATTTGGGGAGGAACATATAGGATGGGATCACATAAAATCCATTAGGATCTGAAGATTTTATATTTGGGAGGTTAAGCTGTCTATGTATTGAATGCATCCTTATACAGAAAGCTTTTTAAGGAGCGCTTGAAATTTTCTAAGGATGGTTCATTACGTAGATACAGTGGTAAGTTGTTCCACAGCTGAGGAGCTATGACTGAGAAAATGGTAGATCTCCTGGTCCATATTATTTTTAGAGAAGGAATAGTTAGTAAATTTTGTTGTATTGATCTGAGAGCCCTAAATGGAGAGTACGGTATCAAAAGTCGATCCAAAAATATCGGCACGTGTGATTGTTGAATTTTAAAGGTAAGCAATATGATTTTAAAAGTTATTCTATGTGTAATTGGTAACCAATGTGCAGCCTGTAAAAGTGGTGTAACGTGGTCATATTTTTTTGATCTTGTAATAATTTTTATTGCTGTATTTTGTATTATCTGTAACCTTCTTATTTCTTTATTGGTTATGCCATGGTATAAAGTATTGCAATAATCTAACCTGGAAATGATTAATGAATGAATAAGAGTATTGAGAGCTTCAGGGAAGATTATTAAGGATATTTAGCAATCACAGTGGCATGATGATAAAGAGCACGGTCAAAAAGCACATACAGAAAGGAAAAACAAAGGGGGAGTCAACATCCCACTGCACAGTAAAACTGGAAGAGACAGCTAAGAGGTGTACTTTCTGCAGCTGTCATCAATGTACTGTATAGAAGCATGATGGCAGATAAAGGCCAAATGGTCCATCCAGTGTGCCTATCCGCAGCATCTATCATCTCCTCCTCTCCCTAAGAGATTCCACATGCCTGTCCCATGCTTTCTTGAATTCAGATATAGTCTTTGTCTCCACCACCTCCACCTCTGGCTGATGTTTATCATCAGACAGTCAATGCATGTAATTCTCCACAGAAAAAGTCCTATTCTCACTATCTACATGATCACCAAGTGTGTAATCAGCACATATGTGGATTCAATATAAGCTGGAAATTTTGACACATCCTGATATCAGTTTTACATTTCTCCCAGGACAGACTGGGCATCTTCCACTGATCTATAAAAGCCTCTTTACCTGGCACAGTGAGCGTGGACAAGGAGTCCTCTCTTGACTTAAGCTGGGTATCTCCCATCCACCAGACAATCTTAACTGGATCTGGTGGGCCTACTGCAGTACAGGACAGGTTAAAGTGGGAGCCAGGGAGAACAGCCATGTCCTGGGGCTCCAATATAAAATAGGGTATACCTGAAAGCAAAGAAAAAAAATGAAGGTTTGTTTCTCACTGATATGAGTCTATAATATGTAATCTCATACATAGCTGCACTGTCCTACACACATCATACTCATTTACATTCATATCTAAAGTTACATGTCTGCTGTTCCCTTTTTAGCTTATATTAGCACATCAAAATAGCCTACGACAACAGATTACATAGAAATGCCTCCCCCTGCTATCCTTCCAAGCAGAAAACTAGTTCCAAGTTAAAAATAATTTTCTACATAATTTAAAAGTTCTGCTTCTCTGCTGCTGGTGGTGCCTGTCAAAGAACTGCTCACAAGAGTAAGACATTTTCAGGCAGGAGGGTTTGTGCACTGCCAAGAAAGGAGCAGGAACTGCTGGGCCATGCGAGTTCCCAGTCCTTGAAAAATATGATTGGCGGGGAGCTCTGAACATATCTCCTCACCTTCCACCGTAATCCATATTTCTTGTGACACTGCTCTCTTCCCCTCCATCTCAGCCTCACACCAGTACCTCCCAGCATCAGGTCGCTCGATTGCTTTCAAGCTAAAAGAGGGAAAAAATCCTCAGTGAAACCAAGTCAGAATACCATAACTCAAACATGACTGTGTATAACAAAAGTACTCTTTGTGCATCTGCCCCTTGCATCCAGGGTAACCATTTCCCTAGGTCAGGGGTAGGCAATTCCAGTCCTCGAGAGCCGGAGCCAGGTCAAGTTTTCAGGATATCCACAATGAATATGCATGAGATGGATTTGCATGCACTGCCTCCTTGAGATGCAAATCTATCTCATGCATATTTATTGTGCATATCCTGAAAACCTGATCTGGCTCCGGCTCTCTAGGACTGGAATTGCCTACCCCTGCTCTAGGTCTTGGATGTTGACTTTGTTTCCAGATGACATGGGGACAGAATTTGTCCCCGTTCCCGCGGATAACCGTGAGACACCAACCCGTGTCATTGAACCTCAGTCTTCCTACACCAGCATTCTTCAATGCAAGGCTTGAGGGTCAGTGGTTGTGCCCATTCGTACTCTGATTCTTCCCTCTCTCCTTAAAGAATGACATGGGGATGGTATCCCATGGGGACAAATTCTGTCCCCGTGTCAGTGTCTAGTTTCCACCCAAGATTAAATGAAAGATGCATTTGTAAGTTCTGGAAGCAGGCTAAGTACAGACTGGCCCCCTGGGGTGACTGATACCACACAGCAGGTGCCTCATTTGTAACCCGTACTGAGCTCCTTTGGGAGGATGGGCTAAAAAAAATAAAAATAAAAATAAATAAATAAATCAGATAAATAAATAAATATTGCCTGACGTGGTACAACGCACATTTCAACTTAAAATCCTATATGATTAATATGCAACACACCAGAAAGCAGGTTCAAATCCTACTTTTCTCACTAATGCTCCTCATGGTATATCATTTCAAACTTCCCTTCCTCAGCTTAGACCGTGAGTCCTCTTGGGCAGGAAAGGTACTTGTGTGTACCTGAACTGTAACTTGCTTTGAGCTTGGATTTTGAAAAGACGAGTCATAAAATTTACAACCCAAACCCAAAACCAAATGCACACCTCATTTTTTCTTTTTAATGTTTCCAATACAACAGTTTGGACCACACAACTTCTACCTGAATTAAAGCAGCCCAGAAAGCCGAACTGTGATTTTTATATCCACAGTGTATATACCCACAGGACAAATGAAGTGATATATCATTCTAGACCAGGGCACAAATTCAGTGGGAAAAGCCTCCCACCTCCTCCCCAAATGGAAAATCAACACAACCACAGTACCTACTGTTCCCTGGCATGCCCCACTGTCTTCTCTCCTAAGGAAGGGAAAGGGATTGGGACTTGTATACTGCTTTTTTGTAGTTTTTACAACCACACTCAATGCGATTTACATACAGATACTTCCAGCATTTTTCCTATCTGTCCTGGTGAGCTCACAATCTATCTAATGTACCTGGGGCAGTGGAGGATTAAGTTACTTGCCCAGGGTCGCAAGGAGCAGTGTGGGGTTTGAACCCACAACCTCAGGGTACCGAGGTTATAGCTCTAAGCACTACACCACACTCTCGGTAGCCATGCATTTCCTCCAATCCTCCCTTAGGGCTGCATGGGTCTTGACAAGTTCTCAAAATCTAGGATCTACCCCAAAAACCTGGGAACTAGCAATTGAGATCTCCCTCCCCTCCTCACCAAAGCTGAAGATCAGGGAAGGGGGATGAAATTCTCTGAGAATTGTCAAAGCTCCTTTGGGATCTGATTTACTAAGGCTATTTCCCATTCTGAGCTAGGTTTAGTAAAGCGTGCTAATGTCATTAAATACTCCATTAGTAACTAGGTGGTAGGCAATTTCAATATCCATATAAATGATGTGAATCACCCTCGCTCAAGATACTTCTCTGACTTTTGGGCAGACCTTGGATTTTACCAGCATATTCGATTCCCTACTCATTCCACCAGTCACATTCTTGATTTAATTTTGACTGATTCGCCCTCTTTACTCATATAGAGTGATTTTCATTTGCTGCCATTGTCTTGGACAGACCATTATTTTATTTCCTTTTCCCTTCTAACTAAATTGACTCCTCCTAGTACTGCTGATTCTGGAAAGTGGTTCAGGAATTCTCTTTTAATTGACCTCACAACTTTGGCATCTTTTGCTAGTATTTTTCCTACAGATTTTGTTAAATCACTCATTTGAAGACTAGCTTGCAAACTTGGAATTCTTTTCTCTGAGACAAATTTCATGAGATTACATTACATTACATTACAGATTTCTATTCCGCCATTACCTTTCGGTTCAAAGCGGATTACAAAAAGAGTTATGGAAGAAGGGTTACAACGTTAGATCAGAGAAGGTTTCCAAGAGAGGGAAAAGTAGGATCTGGGGCTAGGGAGGGGATGGTAAGAGGGGGTTAAGCTTTATCATGGTATTAAGCTTTATTAAGGGATTTCTTGAAGAGTATAGTTTTTATTTCCTACTGCAGCATGTGATGGGCTCTAGGCCAAAAGAAAATCTCAAATCCTAGTACCACCAGTATCTGGCACTCTTATAATGTCAGGTCATACATTCTGAGCATTTTGATGTAAAAATAAATCCGCAGAACACAGTAAGGCTTGTAGAACTCAACGTTTCTATACAACTCAGCTAAATAAAAGAGCCAAAACCCCCTCTACCTTATTACACTATTACCTATCTTTGGGAAGGGGGAGGGGAACATCTTGTACTGAAACTTAGCAAGTAAAATGAATAATTACTGGTTTGTTGGCTTGAGGATGAGTGTGACTGTTGGGCAGACTGGATGGACTTCACATTTATTATGTTACTACTAATTTGATACAGAATTCTGCAAACACAAGCAGGAGATTGCTTTCAATCTTTGCCACTCTTATCTACTCACAACATAAAGAAGTTCCTTCTGATGATTCTCTTGCTCAATACTTAGTTTCAGGCCAAAAATGAGTACTTTACAATCATCTTTTCCCTTTCAGACTAATTCTCCAGACTCCCTTTGCCATTCTCCGTCTCTTAGCTCTACCTGGTCAACATTTAATCTGCCATCCTCAGAATCGTTTACTAAACTCCTCTATAAAGATCACTGCTAAGAACATAAGAATTGCCGCTGCTAGGTCAGACTAGTGGTTCATTGTGCCTAGCAGTCTGCTCACGCGGTGGCCCGTATATCAAAGACCAGTGCTCTAAATGAGTCCAGCCTCACGTACGTTCCAGTTTAGCAGGAACTTGTTCAACTTTTTTTTGAATCCCCGGAGGGTGTTTTACTCTATAACAGACTCTGGAAGAGAGTTCCAGTTTTCCACCACTTTCTGGGTGAAGAACTTCCTTACGTTTGTACAGAATCTATCCCGTTTCAACTTAAGAGAGTGCCCTCTCGTTCTCACTACCTTGGAGAGGGTGAACAACCTGTCTTTATCTACTAAGTCTATTCCTTTCAGTATCTTGAATGTTTTGATCATGTCCCCTTCTCAGTCTCCTCTTTTCAAGGGAGAAGAGGCCCAGTTACTCTAATCTCTCACTTTACGGCAACTCCTACAGCCCCTTAACCATTTTAGTCACTCTTCTCTGCACCCTTTCAAGTAGTACCATGTCCTTCTTCATGTACGGTGACCAGTGCTGGACACAGTCCTCCAGGTGCGGGCACACCATGGCCCGGTACAGTGGCATTATAACCTCCGATCGGTTCGTGATCCCCTTCTTTATCATTCCAAGCATTCTGTTCGCCCTTTTCACTGTCGCCGCGCTTTGTGGAGGCGGCTTCATCAACTTGTTGATCAGTACTCCCAAGTCTCTTTCCTGGGAGGTCTCTCCAAGTACCACCCCAAACATCTTGTATTCGTGCATCATTTTATACTTATTCATGTTGAACCTCATTTGCCATGTTGATGCCCATTTCTCAAGCTTGATTATGTCACATTGCAGATCTTCGCAATCCCCCTGTGTCTTGATTAAAGTTGAAGTTGAGGCAGAAGGCAGAACCTCTGTAAGCTTGACCGGATTCGAGGTCGGGGCAAGTGGATCCATATCTCCAAAGAGTTTTTCCACCTGAACTCGACGATGTTTGCGGGCATGAGTTTGAAGGGTAGCGCATTGAGCACACGACTCCGGATGATGGTCAGGTCCCAAACACTGAATACACCACCGATGTGGGGCAGTGAGGGAGATAGCGCGTTGGCAACGGCTACACTTCTTGAAGCCTGTGACTAGCCGGGACATAAACGGGAAAACAGCCACAGCTAAGTCGAAACCTGCTGGCTGAGACTATGAGGCAGGCCCCATGACTGAGGAGAGATGTGTCCTATGCTGGGCGGAAAGGCACTCGGGCAGTCACAAACTTTCTAAAGTTCTACAAGCAAGTCTGCTTGCGAAGCTGTCCGCATCCGGGCTCCGTGGATGACGTCACCCACATGCGAGAATATGCTGCCTGCTTGTCCTGGGATAATGACATGTTTCTCATTAAGAATTTCTAATGTAAGTTTACACATTTATAGTATTTGTGTATTGTATTTTCTATAAGATGTTAAAACTAAAAGATTGAACTAAAAAAAAAAAGGAAAGTATTAAACACACCATCAATATTATTTGTTACATTTTGTGTCACTACTTCACCAAAATGATAAAGAAAAATCAAAACAAAAATCAAAATATTTTGCTATAGTTTATGCTACTGTTGATGGTAGTACTGAGAATGTGAGCTCTGGCACCACAACAATGTTGACTGAAGTGGTAGCAAGCATCAAGAAACCCTACACCATTCCCGTTCTTCCATAACTCTCTGTACCTTGCACCGCAGCCCCCTTTCCCTTTGCAAAATGTTCAACATGAAGTTTTATATCCACCCAAAAGTCCTCAAATACTTCCTGCAATGCCTCATTCCACTATCATACAATCCCCCGTTATCCTAAAACATTAAACCTTGAAATGTAGTTGTTTCTGCCCCCACCAGCACAATCATTCAGAATGACACATGTTATCAGTTTAATTTTCAACAGTGGTAACAGAAGGAGTGACTGCCTTACCCCTGGAGGACCCAAAATCTTTAGATTTAGGATAATGTGGGTCCAGGGGTGGGAGCGGGGTTCTGAGAATGGGGCAGGGCTTTATAATGAACATTTTGTAATGAGGAAAGGAAAGAGGGCCATTGATTTTCTAAGGGTGATGTTGTACAACGCTTTGTAATTTGGAAAAGCGTTCAATCAAATAATATGAATAAGCTTGATAAACTTGAGAGGGCCTTGACAGAATACAGAATGGGTAGAGCTTCTTACTTGGGGCTTCCTGACCCTTTATTCGCTGCTTCTCATAAGACAAAAGAGAAAAATTAAAGGAAAACAGAGAAAATATTTTCTGCCACGCCCATCACTACGGTATTAGTAAAGGCTTTTAACTTAAAATATTAAAAATGTTCATTCAAGGGAAAAAGAAACATCACTAGCAGAATGGCAGCATAAGGAGACAGATTTTGAAGCTTGCCCATATTATCAATTCACATACATCTAATATTAAATAAGCTTTTGTTGACATCTGAGGTGAAGCAGGATTGCAATGGCAGCAGAAACTTATGTTGATGATCTCAGACCCTTTTACCTCAGTTGGAGACAACCAGTGAGTGGGCTGTGTGGTGATGTTGTGCAGGCCCAGAATGCATCAAAACTTGGTAGTGTGTTTAATTTGGTACCGGTGAAGGAACAGGTAGCAGAACCAAATGGTCACAGAACTGAAATCTCTGGAGACTTGTCAACTATAACTTTGTAGAAACGGTGACAATTTGAAGAGTCACAGTTTCAAGTTTTCTTTATTTTTGATATACTGTTCATCAGTCGGGTATCTAAACGGTTTACAATAAAATGTCAAAATAAAAGAAGTATCATATCAAAAGTTAAAAATGTACGGGAGCATAATCAAACAGACGTACATGATACGAAGGGGGATGAGTTCTTGGGAAGAGATCCATAGGCTAGTTAGATTGTAAGCCCACTGGTCCAGACAGGGAAACTACTCAGAGAATCTGCTTACTGTTCAATGTATTGCAAACCACTTTGATATCTGCAGAGGAAAGGCATTATACAGTGTGCAACAATATAAAGTCTACCAGGCAAATTTCCTTATCCATCTAATATTAATTTGGAACCAGCTACCTCTTACACTATGATCTTGTGACCACTATCTCAGGTTCAGAAAACTTTTAAAAACATTTCTATAGCAAGATAGGAAACCAGCTCTGAAATAACTGAAATAGTAATTGTAAAAACCCATTTCTAAACTGTGTAATGCAGCTCCTGGGACATAACGATGAACCAAGGATGACCTACTTGAACTATGAATTTGTAATTATGACATAACTGTACTGATTTATCTATACTAGCAACTCTTTTGAATGTCTGTGTCAAACTGTCCATTGTAACTTCAACCTCATGTAATGTAATCTGACCTTGAACCGAACAGGTAAAGGTGGAATAGAAAATCTGATTAACATATCAAATAAAGATAGCCATAAAGTTAGTTATACCCCTTTGGATTGGCTAAAAGGGAAGTCTCATTATTCTAAGACACTGGAAGAATCCTGTAAAGTGCTCCAACCACTAGGTTAGTTGAAGAAGATGGAGCGTCCTGGCCCTGGGGTCTTATTTATTTATTTAAAAAATTACTATACTGTTTAAAGCAGGGGTGTCAAAGTCCCTCCTCGAGGGCCGCAATCCAGTCGGGTTTTCAGGATTTTCCCAATGAATGTGCATGAGATCTATTAGCATACAATGAAAGTAGTGCATGCAAATAGATCTCATGCATATTCATGGGGGAAATCCTGAAAACCCGACTGGAGTGTGGCCCTCGAGGAGGGACTTTGACACCCCTGGTTTAAAGCCTAAACAGTTTACATGATATCACATACATAAATTTATAAACAAAATAAACAGGTTCTCAAAAAATCAGCAACATGAGAATTGATTCCAAAAAGGCCTATGCAAACAATTACACACAGAATTTCAAAATGCCAGAAGTCAAGAGGAATCAATGTCTAGAAAAAAGGCATTTACAAATAATTGTGTTTTAAGCAATTTCTTAAATGTGCCTTTTTCACCACATCTTCGTATTTGCCCTACAAGAGAGTTCCACAGTTTCACCCCTGCACAACAAAAGGTCATTACGCTGGTTTTAAACATATTTTGGGTTAACATTGGGTGCCTGTAGGAGAAAAATAACTTAAGGGGTAGTAAGATAGGGGCCTTCATCAAAGCACCTGAGCTCTCAAATCATAGGAAAATTTGATTCTGGAAGATGGCATTTTGAAATGCAAAGATAAGCCTATGGTTGTGGGAATTAGTTTACTGTATACTGGATAGTTATTTAATGGTAACTGAGAGCTTGTTAAATTCTCAGGGGTGGATGGAGCTGTGAGAACAGTGTGAACAACAGAAATTGAAATGTTGATGAGAATAAAATAAAATACAGTATAATCTTGGTTTACGAGCATAATTTGTTCCAGTAGCATGCTTGTAATCCAAAGCACTCGTATATCAAAGCGAATTTCCCCATAGGAAATAATGGAATCTCAGACGATTAGTTCCACAACCCAAAAACTTTAATACAAAATACTATACGTATTTGTATTGCATGACCGTGCTCATTTAGAACAATCACTACACTCTTACAGTGTCAGAGAGAGAAGAACCATCGGCGCTCAGTTGTGATGTGTGTATACTGTATGTACTTGTATTGCAAGACATGGCTCGAATATCAAGTTAAAATTTGATAAAATGTTATGCCTTGTCTTGCAAAACACTTGCAAACCAAGTTACTTGCAATCCAAGGTTTTACTGTAATGGGAAAATGGGGGAGTATGAGAGTTGGGGGAAAAGATATTTTAGGTAGTGTTGTAGGCGAAGCAGGAATGGAGCATGATGCTATTTTCTGTGATGTAAGCCTGCAACATAACACATAGCACATAACATTTAATATTGTATTTCTACCCTTCGTCCTTATGTCTCACCTAGTTTGTATGATATTGTCATGTCGTCTTAGTCTTTTGAAGTATAATTGTAAACCCTGATTTTATGATTTTTTTAAAATATGTACGCCGCTTAGAAATGTGATAAGCGGGTTAACAAATTTTAATAAACTTGAAACTTGATTTCTATATCGCAAAACCATGAGGATCCTCATGGTTAACAGTTAAGAAAAAGCTGAACATCAGGCAGCGAATTACAAAAAGTATAAGATGGTCAGATAGATAAATTTTTCATACAAACACGTTTTTAACTGCTTTCTAAAGTTCATATACGAGGTAGAAGAAATAGTTGACGGAGAACAGAATCCCAAGTAGCTGCTTGATATGAGAGCAGTCTATTATGATGGATGATGGAAAACCAAACATTGTTGAAATATGTGAAGAGCATTGAAAACTAGAAAAATTAAAATGATCCACTAAATACCCTGGAGCCACACTTAAACAACACCCGGTGGCCTTAGATCATAAGAGTATGAATGTAAACAGTGGGAGGAAGTAGAGAGGATGTAATATTAGGGAGTGTGTGAATGGTTGGGGGTGATAAACCAAGCTGGAAGATTTTGAGTGAGAAATATAACAGGATGGGACATGCAGGAAAAAAGGTGCCTGCTGAAAATGCAGGAAAAAATGAATGCAGCGAAAAAGGTGCCTGACGAAAAAAAGAAAAAAGCAGCCCTGGGGTTAACAGTGCTTCTAAAAATAGGAAAGATCCAGTACTGCCCAGCTTCTATAGCCTCTCTCACACTCAAACACTGTTATTACGGGTTATGCCAAACTCTTGGCAAATAGGCATAATGAGGTGCTGCTCAATCTAGTGGTTAAAGAACAAGTTGTATTTGTCTGAGGTACAACAGCGCTGAAAGTGTCCTCAAATCTTGGAAGGCACAGAGACAGCACAGAGGACAGGAGACAATACCCTCATTGTAAATTTCAACATAGAAAAGGCGGTCCATAGAGTATCCTGGGGGTAATTTTGGTACATGTATTATAGACATTTGGTTTTCAGGGAGAGTTTCGTGATTCAGTGAAAATGTTGTACGAGGAACTCAAGGCATGGGTAATGGTGAATGGGGAGCTCTCTGAAGAATTTGACTGAAAAAGGGGCACCCAACAGGTGTGCCTCCTTTCTCCAGAGCTATTAGTTTTATGTATAGAGCCTTTGGATAGCAGGCTTTACCAGACTGTAGGGATAGCAGGGATTAATGTTACTGATGATCACCTGGTGATTGTGAAGCCCAGAACTATTTTGCTGAAAACACTGGAGAAATCTCTGGTCTTACAGTTGATGGAAATCATTTGTGCTGGATATTGTAGGAAAGGGTCATGAGGCATGGAGAATAACATTTCCCTTGCAGTGGGCATAGGGTTTTCAAACTTACCCCAGAATTTAGGGCTGCTATATACCATATATACTAGAATATAAACCAAGATTTTTGAGCCAAAAAAAAAATGGGGGTCTCAGCTTATATTCAGGTAATTGCCCCCCCCCCGGACTTGTTACAAGCCTCCACCTGTATGGAGGCCTGTAACAACTCCACCTGTATGCCATATGGCCTGGTGGGGTGGGCCGAGAGAGGAGGGATCTCTCTCATCTCCTGTCCTGGCCAACTCTGCCAATTTTTTTTTTTTTTTTTTAACCTCCCTCCTGCCTCCTCCTGTGTACCATTTTGAATCCCTGGTGGTCCAGCGATGTACCGGGCAGGAGTGAGCCTTCCACACTCCTGCCCTGCATTGAGCTCCTCCCTGAATGGCCGCCTCAAGTTCTCACGGCCCAGCAGTGTACCAAGCAAGAGCGAACTTTCCTAGCTCCTGCCTGGTGCCGAAAAGCTCGCTGAATGGCTGCCCTGAGTTCTTGTGAGTCTCATGAGAACTCATGGCAGCCATTCAGCGAGTGGTTCAGGAAAGCTCACTCCTGCCCTGTACACCGCTGGGCCACGAGAACTTGAGGTGGCCATTCAGGGAGGGGCTCAGCACAGGACAGGAGCGCAGAAGGCTCGCTCCGGCCCAGTACACCACTGGACCACACAGGATTCAAAAAGATACATGGGAGGGAGGTAGAAAAAAAAATGGCAGAGTCGGTCAGATCAGGAGACGGGAGGGATCCCTCCTGTTCCGGCCCATCAGGTCATAAGGCAGGCTTGGTGGAGGCCTGAGACATCGGGAGAGAGGGGGGGTGGACAGGGCTGGAGGGGTAGCTGGGTGCAGAGCCTGGCAGGCAGGCGGGGAGGAACAGGTTGGAGACCTGGCATGGAGGGAGGCAGGACAGGGTGGAGACCTTAGCAGGGAGGGAGGGGGGCTGGGTGGAGCCTGGCAGAGGAGAGAGTAAGGGAGGGGGCAGGGCAACTGAATATTAACCCCCCTCTCCATCTTATATTCGAGTCAACCTTTTTTTCCTCCTTTTTTTGGGGGGGAAGAGTACCTTATCTTATACTCGGATCGACTTATATCGAGTATATAGGGTAGTTTAAATATTGGCTGATTTATATGAGAGATACAGAGTCGCAATTAAGATGCTGGTACATAACATACTGGATGCCTGGATTTCTGAAATACCAAAGAGAGGGAAAATACAAGGCTTATTGTCAATCTTACCAATTAATATCTGTTCTTAATGCTGATGTACAGATTCTGGCCAAGGTTTTGGTGGCAAGACTTGGCAAAGTGTGGTCTGCCCTAGTACATCCAGATCAGATGGGCCTTGTTCCGAAGAGGCAGGTTAATATTCACAGAATGATTAACTTGAACTATTTATCTTGTCGAGGTGCTCAGCAAGCCTTCTTGCTGAGGACTGATACTGAGAAAGCCTTTGACAGGGTACACTGGAGGTTTCTAGATTCTCTATTACTCAAAGCTGGAACAGGGGGAGCTTTCTGTAGCTGGATGTGGGGGTTGTACGCCAGCTCTAGGGCTTGTGTTAAGGAGTAATGTCTCAGTGTTCCCTCTCAACAGAGGCATCAGACAAGGTTGCCCTCTATCCCCATTACTATTTTTTTGGGTGATGGAGCTATTTGCTTCAGCAATTCTTATATGTTCTTATGTGAGCCATTGTGACATCATTGATGAGGTTGGCTCTTAGGCATTGGTGGATTGAGGCATTATGACATCACAATCTCAACTCTGGAATGTTGCTACTCTTTGGGTTTCTGCCAGGTACTTGGGACCTGGGTTGGCCACTGTTGGAAACAGGATGTTGGGCTTGACATTTGGTCTGTCCCAGTATGGCAATTCTTATGCTCTAACTCAGTGGTCTCAAACTCGTGGCCCGGGGACCACATGCGGCCCACCAGGCACTATTTTGAGGCCCTCAGTATGTTTATCATAATCACAAAAGACAGTTTCTTGATCATATGTCTCTTTAGCTATAAATTACAATATTACGACTTAGCCAAAAGGAAAGATTTATAAACTATAAAGAGTTTTACCTCATGCAAAATTGTAATTTCTTTAATAAGACATTAATTTTTTTTCCGAGGCCCTCCAAGTACCTACAAATCCAAAATGTGGCCCTGCAAATGGTTTGAGTTTTAGACCACTGCTCTAACCTAAGAATCAGAGAAGTGATGACTGGGGATAAAAATTCCATGTGTGAAGGGAAAGTAGGGTACCATGTGTAAAGGTAGGGTTTGTCTTCAAAACAGTTTTGAGTGAACACGAGGATTAGGCAGGCACTACCAAATTACCCAGTCCTAGGAGTAAGATTTTAGGCCATTCTTGGATTTCTCATAATGTTATCTCAGTGCATTATGGAACCTGCAGGATTGATTTCAGTGGGTGGTCTCAAGGACTAAAAGAGCATACTAAATTGTGGCTGAAGTATAAATTTGCAAAACTTTAATTATGTGAAAAGCTTCACAAATTAAAACAAAAGTTTTGCTTTCTTTGGTGCTTTTGATAGGATAGGATGTGCCTAGGGGCCTAAACATTTAGGGGGGGCCCTGACAGATAGCATCAGGAGGCTAGAATTGTCAACTGTTCAGATTTTTTCAGGCCACATAAAATTCAATAGTGGGCCACAGGTTGCCCACCCCTGCCTTAATCGCTCTGGTGACACCCATGCCTAATGACCGTCTCAGAAGAAGTGATATCTAGAATGGTGTCAAAATGTGATGTGGTTGTAGGAGGGAAGGTTAAGGAAGCGGGTTAAGGAATAGTTAGAACTGCTATATGTGATAGCTTAAAAATGTTTGGTTTTGAAAATGAATAATAAAGAGAGATTGTGTCATAAAATACACATTCAAAACAGCTAAAGCACTATACATCTTATATTCACATATGTGTATACACTGTAGATGCACTGTAGATATACAAACATACACATAGCATCAATCTATCGGTATACCTGAGAAAACTGATCCAGTGGTTTTCATCCATAGGGATGTACATTTGGTCAGCACTCACAACTGGCATCCCATCCTTCAGCCACTGGATCTCCGGCTCCTTCATGCCTTTCAGACTGCAGTTCAGTTTTAATCCATGACCTTGTGACACAGTCAGATTGATGGGGGCTCCTGTGAAATGGAAGGCTGTGTGATGTCCTCCTGCACACAATAAAAAGAGAAGACTGCCTATAACTTGATATTTCCTTTGATTGGATGCCTAAAAATGTAAAGTGTGAGCAAATCGCTTGTACACTTGCATACCTACAAATTAACAGGCTTATTTTATGCATTCTTAAGTTCTTGAGCATGTAGAGCAATGATTTCCAAGCCTATCCTGGGGGAATTCCAAAAAACAAACAGGCAGCCAACCTGCAAGATCCTTGAGATCCAATACAACAAAAAACAGAGCAGACCGGTATAATAAAATTCTTGTAAAAAATGTATTCACTCTAAACGAATCTAAATATAAAACTCACTCTACCAGCCCTGGTTTATGTTTAGATTTATTCTGGGGGAATTCTAGCTAATCAGGTTTTCAGGATTATTCACAATGATTATTCATGAGATCAATGCGTGTACACTGACCAACATCAAGGGTTCCCCCTTTACACATAACCGTGATGTGAATGTACTATCTAGACTTTTAGAATATCAAAGGTCAAATATTGTAGAAAGTTCACCAGTTTATAGAGAGAAGGAACACATTTTTGTAGGAAAATAATTACAGCAATCAAATTTTAATTCTGTACCAAGAGCAGAGGAGATGAGCTCAAAAACAAAAAGTACCGGTACCTTAAAAATGCACATTGATCTTCACACACATTTTTACATTGGCCAGGTGCATTAAAAATGGCAAATATACAAAAACAAAACACAATATTAATCATTATTAGTAGAGAGGTGAATTGTAGAACCAGACAATGACAGCTCTCCACTGCCCTCATCCCATCCTAAAGAGATAGGTAAAGGTAGAGGTCTGCACGGGAATGGGGATCGCGGGAATCCTGCGGAGTTCCCACGGGAATCCCCCCTAACCCACGGGACTCCCACGGGGACCCTTCTCTGGCCCACGGGACTCCCACGGGGACCCCCCTCTAGCCAACGGGACTCCCACAGGGATGGAAGGCTTAGGAAGCAGGGTTCGTCCATATAATATAATTGACACATCAGCCTTAGTAAAAGACGGGGTTTATAAGTTAATTACCTGAACAGAAAACAAAAAAAGGGTTCCACCAAAGAGATTCCACAAGGAAAACAGCAGATCAAACACAAAAAAAACTGTGGAATTGATGATCCTGTCAGAAGTAATTGCTGCTTTTTATAGGGACGGGCGGGGATGGAGGTAATTCCTTGCGGGGATGGGTGGGGACGGAGAGGATCCTGACGGGGACGGGTGGGGATGGAGATGATCCTGGCGGGGACGGGCGGGGATGGATGGAATTTCTGTCCCCGTGCAACTCTCTAGTCTCCTGTAACAAATTATGACTGACTTGATTATGGCTGCCACTTGTGTAACAGATTCTTAGCAGGTAATTAGTGGAAGGTTTGCCACTGCCTTACCTAGTCATTTTTATCCTCCTCCCCTGATTAAGGCCAGGTACTTATTTAGGGCCTCATTCAATATATAATGCCTAAAAAATTGGTGGCAATCATAACAGCACTTAGCAATATTCTATAAAAGGCATGCTCCACAACATCATTAACATTAAGGCACACCCATTTAGGCCAACAAACCCCCCCAGGCCTAAATACCTGTGCCTAGGTTGTGTGCAGATCAAATGTATTCTATAACAGTGCACATAACTTTTAGGAACGCCTATGATCTACCCCTCTTCCTCCCCTACCCACACCTCCTTTTGCGATTCATGCACTTTATAGAATGCACCATGTATATAGCTTCTAATTGGTGCCAATTAGCCTTGAGGTGTTAATTTCCAGTTATCGCCAATTGGTCTTGTGAAACAAGCTGAAAGCACAAATCGGATGTGTGCACTGTTTTGCTTGCGCAATCTTTGGCACTATGCAAATAATTGGGGGTTACTGACAGGGCTAGATTCACTAAGGGAGCCCCTTGCAACCAAATTTCCCTCCAACCACATTCACTAACGCCTGTAGCGATCTGACCCCGAACCTCCCATGCAAATTAGCAAAACCTCATGTAAAATAGCCAAGTGACTGATCCACTAACAATTGCTTGGCTATTTCGAATCAGGTTTTACTATTGGCAAACCCGACTGCTGCAGACCTGTCGGTAACTGAGTTGCTGACAGGTCTGCAGGTTTTTTGACAGGCCTACCTGTCTTTTTTATTCATTTTTTTTCCATGGCACAGATATTTTACGTGTGTTACACATGCAAAATATCTGCCCCATAAAAGAAGGAAAAATTATGTTCTTACCTGTTAATTTTCTTTCCTTTAGACGTAGCAGATGAATCCAGAGACCAATGGGATAGCACACATCTATCAGCAGGTGGAGATAGAGAAACTGATTAACAGGTGGTCCTATTGGCTGGCATACCTCCTGCATCTTCAGTATTGCTCCTTGCCCAAGCATCCGTAACCATTAATATGCTTAGCATGTAAAAAACTTCTTTCCCATAACAAATTTCAAAAGGTAATTATACAGAATACAACTATCAATAATAACAGACTTCGAAAGTTACAAAAGAAAAAACCGACAGTCAATATCCAGAAAGGGTGGGGCTCTGGATTCATCTGCTGCGTCTATAGGAAAGAAAATTAACAGGTAAGAACATAATTTTTCCTTCCTTAGCAACAGCAGCAGATGAATCCAGAGACCAATGGGATGTAGCAAAGCAATCCTCAATCTAGGTGGGAAGCAAACGCTGCCTCTCTACAACCAAAGCACTAAACGCTGCCTCTGCATGTGCCCCCATATCCAATTGGTAATGCTGAGATAAAGTATTCTTGGAAGACCAAGTAGTCGCATGACAAAACTTCTCCAAGGAAAAAACCTCTGGACTATATCCAAGTAGCCACCATTGCTCTGGCTAAATGGTCATGAAGTTCTTCCGCCAATTGCTTTCCTGCCATCAAGTAAGCGTAAAGAATGTCCTCCTGGACCCTTCGAGCGATGGAGGCTTTGGACGCTGCCATACGTTTGTCGCATCCCTTGAAGAATACAAAGAGGTGATCTAAATGACTAAAAGTCATTAGAAACCTACAGATTGCAGAGAATGCTACGCACTTTTAAAAAATGCAGTGAAGAAAAGCTCACCTCCTCATTTCTCCTCCCAGGAAGAAGGAAGGAAAAGTGAGAGTGGCATAAAAGAAAGGATGACACCACCTTAGACAAAAATTACGGTACTGTCCGAACTGACACCCCAGAATTTGTAAATCAGAAATAAGAATCCCCACCATACAAGGCCTGCAACTCAGAAAACTGCTGAGCTGAAGCCATGGCCACAAAAAACACCGTGTTCAATGTCACAGCCTTTTAGAGTCTCAAAAGAAAAGGTTGAAATGAAGCCTTCTGTAAACTGCGAAGAAGTACCTTAAGACTGTACTCTGGACAGGGCTTCTTAAGAGGTGTACGAATATACTGTACTCCTTTTAGACTACTAGATACTACAATTGGAGCCTTGAGATACCGGGAACCACTGGAACAAAAGCGACTGCTGTAGCGTTCTCATGTGAAAGCAAGCTGAAGTTCCCAGTGGAGTCACCACCATAGATCCTAGAACCTGTACAGAATCCCATACTCTTGTTCTTGGTGACTGAAGAAGGCAAACCTGAGACTGTAATCTGTCGCCCCAGTCTCTGGGAAGAAACACATTCCTCTCCTACGTGAACAACATCCCCTGATATTCCAATAATTAGTACAGGAGAAAAGAGTTCTTTGGAAATTTGAAGATTCACATCCAAAGAATTGAAGAAAAGAAGATCAAATAAAAGAAATCACCCGTTTGTGTCTGATAAATTGACCTGGCTGGCTGGAAGAGCAGTCGTCTAAGAAAGAAAGTACATGAATCTCCTGTTTGCGCCAAAACTGCCCTCATTTTCTAAAATGTTCATGGAGCCATAGCTAGGCAATGGCATCTGCCAAAACTGATAGCGCTGCTCAATGAGAGCTAAGCGAAGATAGTGCAAATTCGGTGACCATAGGGAAAATGTAAATATTCTCACAGTTTTTCTCCGGAAATGTCTAACTCTGAGAAACTAATTTACCAGAATGAGATCCAGCCCCTGTCTGACCAATTCCCCCATCTTAGGAACTATGAAGTAAATGGAATAACTTCCCTTAGTTCCGGAAGAACTAAAACTACTGCCCCAAGTACCAGTTAACACTTAAAAGGGGTCTTGCACGAATGTAACCTTTAGAAGCTCAATACATGGTCACTTCAAGAAAGAATCTGAAAAAGGAGGAGGATTCAAAGTTGCAAGCATCCTGAAAAATGCCCATAGCCCCCTGACCTGACATCATAGTGTCTCCCCCCCCTCACAAGAAAGCATAAAGAGTTACCAGAGGAAGTGAAGATCCTTTCAGAATGAAAAGCAGACAGTCGGGGAATGGCTGGACAAGAGCTGTAAATTCTGGAAGAAGAAAGGAACTTTCCCACAAAAAAATCCAGCTTTGTGATGTAAGATGGAGTATGTTGGAATTCTGAAAACAGTACTAACTCCATTTACTGTTAGCCAAAAACTTACTGCCTTTAAAGTGAAGACATACTAGACGTAATCTAAAAGCTGCATTGACCGCCCCATGGGAAACAATCTGCATCCTAATTGTTATCAGATAAAGCTCACATCCCTAAAGAGAGTTTCAGGGATGATTCCAACAGCCACATAGCATTTGCTACTCTGTGGGTTTGGGACAATAGGTAACTTGTTCCTGGTTAGGAGGAGCCACACAGCTCTTCCTGCCAGTTTGAGGGACTGTCTAGTAGGTGCCATGAGAAGATGGCGACCTGAGAACTCTGTGCATGAAGTTTTGAAATTTGCAGTCCCTGGCACACTAGAAATAGAAAAGACAGATCAGGAATCAATTCTATAGTGCTACCAGACACATACAGTGCTGCACAGAGGCGCAAAGAATAAGAAAACCTCTAAACCTACATAGACTCACCCTTCAGGGTCGCCAAGAGAGACAAGAAGATACCCATATGAAACACAGGGTACTCCCATGCCGCTGACATCACTGTGCAGCAATTTGCCTTCAGCCGACCCATAACGGCAAAAAAACAAGATTGGGGGGCTGAGCACAGGGCAGAATCTCTTTCTTAAGCACCGTGAGGCATAACAGTACAGTCGCAATTAAAGTAGTTAAGTCTTTTCAAGCAGAGAGAGTGGGGAAACACACACACAAGGTATATCACCGCAACAATGGCAAAAGCTGTTGAAACACTCCTGATGTGTAGAACCCCAAAAACAGGGAAACCGCAGAATAGTGACCTAAGTCAACTACAAAATAAACTCCGTGAACGCTGCGGTGCTCCCGCTAGCGCCGGAGACCCAAGCGTGTGCCTGTTTCATGCTAAAATGAGCTGGCTCTATCAACAATGCATTAAAAACCTACCCGGAGCCAACCATTAAAATATTTTTCCCACTGTCATGTTATAAAATGCTTAAATGAACATTAGAGAAAAATAAATGCTGCTTCGTTCACAACTTAGGAAAATAAGCACACGCCTCTTGCGCTCAGTCAGGAACCGGCTATGTGACAAACACACCCGGAGCCATCGAAATATTTACCTTCACCCGGCCGTGGGAACTGCCAAGCAGAGTCCGCCTCGGGGAGAAATCCCACTACTGCTGTGGCGCTGCTGCCAGAATATGAAAACAAGCGTGCGCCTACAACACGTGGGAAGGCACTAGTTCCGTCAATGGAGCTCTATCCATACACCCGAAGCCCTTTACTGAATAAACATCATACAAATGTAAATTTACTTGTCAGTCACTAAACCATTTCCACAACTCTATAAAATATAGCGTTTGATAAAAAATATATTCCTTCTGTAGACTCACACCGAACCAGCAGTTCCACCACAACCAGAAACCAGAAAAGAAGTTCAAATAAAACATATACTCACAACTTTGTTGATAGTGCCGGTGGATGCCGGTTGCTCAGCACTATGAAGGCAGAATTGTTTAATAGTCATTATGGTCTTTTTTTTTTTACAGTGAAGGGAAAGAAGAAAAATTGAGACCCAGTCAGACCCTCTATCAATGAAGGGAGGGTGAGGCAGGGACCTGGGGGGGTCCAGGTGTAACCACTAAAGCCGGCACCGTTCAGCTGGATACCCTTGTCTCACTGAAGAGAAACCTCAACAGGAGAAAATAACTATCCAATCACAGCCAGAATCCAGGAGCTAGTTGAATAGTGACCATCACCTGCTGGGAGATAAAAATGTGCCCCGCACACACAAACGCGCCCCCCCCAAGTAGGAGGGATGCCAACTCTCTCCTGCCATAAGCGCTTAACCCCCCCACAAGAAAAAAACCCATACATTGCCGATGCTGCAGCACAGCACTTCCCCCCTTCCCAGCACAGCCCTCGCCCTCCCCTTGCTCCTGGCACGGCCCACCCAACCCCAGCATCAAAAGGTTGGGAGGAGGGGTGATCAGTCCCTCCTGCTCTGTAGGCCTCCCACCACCGACCAGCCCACCCCTGGTCAGGCTCCCCTGACTCTCCTACTCTCTGCCGCTGTTCCCCACAGTACAGCCCCACTTTTAAACCACGGGCTTGCACTGCAGGGATGGGGGCCAGAAAGCAGGAGAGATGGGGGAGCCAGAGAGTCTGGGCAAGCAGGCAGGAGAGATTGGGGCAGAGCCCTGACAGCAGTGACAGGAGGCTGCTTCTCCTGTCACTACTGTCAGGGTCTGCACATGTGCGGGGATCACACATTTGGATACCCTGCTCGCAAATGGGGGCGTTCCTCCGATTGCCCCCATTTGAATATGACTGATTTGTGAATCAGTCGGACCTGCCCGAATCGGAAATGGATTGTTCTGATTCGGGCAGGTTAGTGAATCTAGCCCAAAGTGAATGAATAGAAAGCTGGCTGAGTTGGCCAGAAGCTGGCTACCTGACAGAAATGCCAGAGTGAGATTCACTGAAATAAAAAAATAATTCAGAATCTCTAATCTTAAAAAAGAATTCTCTTCTCTTAAACAGAGAGGCAAAGCAGTCCAAAGAGTCAGGGCACATTGAGTTGCTTCACTACATATACTGTAGTTAGTGAACTCTGATATTATAGAGCGAAGTGTATAGTTTTGAGAATGGAGCACACAGAATAGAACTTAAGGTGTTAAAATTTGACAGGTATTCTGGCTTTATAAACTATTGTTAAGAGATTAGCACTTAATCTTTCTAGAAACAGGAAGCCAGGTCTCGTTAAACTGCTCTATAAAGCAAATACATTTGACCACATATCACCTTGTTAAAATACAAAATACCGCAGTTAAATTAATTCACAAAGCTAAAAAATATGATCATGTTACCCCTTTACTCATCAAATCTCACTGGCTTCCAATCTCTCACCGAATCACTTTTAAAACTTTATTCCTAGTTTATAAAACTTTAATTTCAAACGAACCCCTTTTCATATCAAAAATGATAGTCCCATATAATCCTCCGCGATCCTTAAGATCATCTTTATCTAACCAGCTTTCAGTCCCTTCATTAAGAATAATTGGCACTAGACGTAAAGATATGTTTTCAGTGGTGGCCCCCTCATTGTGGAACTCTCTCCCAAACTTTATTAAAAATGAAAAAGATCTTATCTCTTTTAAAAAATTGTTAAAAACTTACTTGTTTCAAGATGCATTTGACTTATGAAATGATCTTTTTTTATAATCTCATATGTTTTTAAGATTCTCTTTTCCTGTTTTTTTCTAATTATACCTATTGTATTCTCCCCTCCATGTAAATTTTAACAAATAATGCAATTGTAACTTTCCCCTTCCTTCCTTTTCAATCATGTTTGTCCAATTTGTCTTGTCAATTGTCTAACTTAGTAAAATTTTATGTATTACCACAATCTGCTGGTTTTTAATTGTACATCGCTTAGAAATTTGTAATAAGCGATATATCAAATGTAAATAAACTTGAAACTTGAAACTTCTGCAACATCTGAAAGAGGAATGCCAGTACAATCCAGGGACAGAAGCCAGCATTTCCCACAGGAAACATCTCAGGTCTGAATCTTGTCAGCATTCTTCTGAAGTGCCTCCTTCCTGACGACGCTGTTGCGAAACTCGAGTCGAACGGAGGCCATTTTCAACAGAACACGGGGGTTGTTTAGAGCACTTATTTTATATTACAATGAACTGAACAATGAATTGAACACAGCACTGCATTACTACGTTAATCTCCCTCTTCATCCATTTACCAGATAAGTAACGCATGAACTTTATACTACACATTACATTGCTCTATCTGTTTGCTTTATGAAATGGAGGGCAGAACGAGGAACGTTCAAGTACAATGATGGTCCCTCATTACAACCAGCGCTGGTACTTTTGATAGTACTACTGCACTTTTTGGTTGGTGACTGAGCCCTTTACAAGCACTTCAAAGCACTTTAAAGTACTAACAATATGGTTTTTATAATATAATTTTTATATTTATGTATATTTTACTGAAGCTAACTTGTGGAGATATTTCTAAATAATTCCAATATTTACTCCTTAGTTTCTTTAGTAAATCAAAAAGTAAACAGCTTTCTAGCATGCATATTTCAACCAGATATTGTAGAAAGATTGAAGAAGAAGTTGATGAAATGGTAACTAGGGTAGTCCTCCTTGCCAGGCTCCCTTATCTGTAGTCTCACCCCTCACACTGAGGGAACAACTACAAATGACAGCACACTGCAAGTAGCAAATCACCACCAAAAAGGCTTACTCCTACAATTGGGAGTACTCTTCCGTTAGGGTACAATTTTTTTTTTTTTTTTTAAGAGTATTACATTCCTTTCCTCTGTAAGAGAAGGGCTGGGAAGTAGAGAATTATATGAGGCTGAATTTGTATTTTATTATATTGTTACTAGCTTTATAGCCCGTTACATTAACGGGTGCTAGAATGTATGTGTGTGTCTGTCTTTATTTTTTTCTCTCTCTGTCTCCTTAGCCGCTTTCTGTATTTCTTTGTTTTGGCTGTCCATCACCACCCCTTGCGTGCTCCCCCTGTCTATTCTCCCTTCCTTTTACCTCCCCTTATCCAGCAGCAGCCCTTCTCCCTTGTTTACCTCCCCCCTGTCCATCAGCACCTCTTCCTGCTCCCCCTGTCCAGCAGTACGCCTCCCTTCGATCCATCAGCACCTCTTCCTGCTCCCCCTGTCCAGCAGTACGCCTCCCTTCGATCCATCAGCACCTCTTCCTGCTCCCCCTGTCCAGTAGTAGGCCTCCTTTTTTCCCCCTATCCATCAGCACCTCTTCCTGCTCCCCCCTACTCCTCCTGTCCAGCAGTAGGCCTCCCTTCCTTTTTCCCCCTGTCCATCAGCACCTGTTCCTGATCCCCCTGTCCAGCAGTAGGCTTTCCTTCTTTTTCCCCCCTGTCCATTAGCACCTCTTCCTGCTCCCCTTGTGCAGCAGGCCTCACTTCCTTTCCCCAACCCCCACCAAAGCAGAATCTCCCCTCTGTCTATCCCCCCAACAGTCCAGCATCTCCCATCAATCCATCCTCACCTCTGTCTGCCGTTCGCCATGTGGTCGATACACTGCCGACAGGCGGGGTCCAGCTCCGGCGCTTTGCTCGCGCACAGCAGCGGGAGCAGCGCCACCAGCAGCAGTGCTGCCATCGGGAGCCCTTCTCAAGGGAGCGGGACAGGCTGCTGAGGAGCTTCGGGGGCTGCTGAGACGGCAGAGACGGAGCGGCCGAGCTGAACTGGCGTCCCCCACCCCTCCCCGGTGCCAGCGACGCTCTCCCTCTCAGCGAGCCGGGCTGTAAAAAAAGGAGACTGTGACGTATAAGCGCGCATGCGCACTCATGCCATCGCGACGGAACAGGGAACACGCGGCGCGAGTGCGCATGCGTGCTTAACATTTTATTATTATTATTGATTGTATTGATGAATGCTGTTATTTATTTGTTGTAAGCCACTCTGGGCCAGATTCTATAAACAGCACATGTATCAGCGGCTGCCTAAAAAATGGCCGCTGATCATGTGTCAATCATGCAGCCGTGCCACATGCCATTTGCAGAATAACAGCGGTCTCAAACAAAGGCACCAGAAATGTAGGCTAGGGTTTTCGAGACCTAAATTTCCGGCTCCTATAGGTTGTTTTTTTTAACATTAATTTTTATTGATCAAATACAATGTCCACAATACAGAGCACCATACCAGCTGGTACAAACATGGGAAAAACACAACAAAACAACAATAACGCATCCCCCAGAGAATCCCAACCCAAAAAACAAAAACACAGTAATAACCACCAGTACTAGGAAGTGAGAGCTTGGGCACTCAAAAGAGTAATATCCAGGACATAGACAACAAAAGGAGAAACCAGGCCCAGTACAGCAGAAAACAACAGAACCCCCTCAACAAGCTATGAAACCCCCCCTACTCCCCAACCTCGTATAAAATCCACATCCAAATATCATAAGTAGAAGATCTGCAAAGGAGTCACACAAACCCTGTAATAAACACATGCTGGTTGCCTTTTTGTTCTACGTTGCAACCCTCTGTACGTAGCAGGTTGCTCAATTAACTATCTGATTGTTAAATGTGGCATTGACTGTTCCCATGGGTGGGTGGGTGGGGGGTTGGGGGTGGGCATGGGGGGGTGATAGTTCTTGTTCACTGATCTTGAGTGTTTGTTTCTGGTGCTGTTTTTGAAATTAATAAACAGATTTAAAATAAACACAATCAGGAGGAAAAAGTACATAAGTAAGTTAAAGTAAAAGGAGTCAAAGAAGAAAACAAGTGGATAAACCCCAAGAATCTCAGGTCTAAAAGGGACAAAGAGAGCAATGCAACAATGTCAGATCGTACTTACAACCCTCAGATGCTCTCACACTAGATGGAGAGGCGGACAAATCCAGCCATCTCCGCATCACATCATAATGCTTTGCCCGGCCTCTCAACATTCATGTCAGTTTGTCATAAATCATCAATTCCCTCAAAAGGTCCTTCCACTTGCTAATTTATGGACCAGAAATTAAATGCCATTGACTTGCAATTATAAGCCGTGCCACCAATAATAAAGAAAACACAACATAAGAATATAAGAAGTTGCTGCCGCTGCTGGGTCAGACCAGTGGTCCATCGTGCCCAGCAGTGTGCTCCCGTGGCGGCCCCCAGGTCAAAGACCAGTGCCCTGAGACCAGCCCTACCTGAATGCATTCCGGTTCAGCAGGAACTTGTCTAACTTTGTCTTGAATCCCTGGAGGGTGTTTTCCCCTATAACAGCCTCTGGAAAAGTGTTTCAGTTTTCCACTACTCTCTGGGTGAAGAAGAACTTCCTTATGTTTGTACGGAAATCTATCCCCTTTTAACTTTAGAGAGTGCCCTCTTGTTCTCCCTACCTTGGAGAGGGTGAACAACCTGTCTTTATCTACTAACTCTCTCTGACCCTCCTCCAAGTATTCAAGAGACCCCCAACCCAGTAAACAAATTTTAGGATCCAGGGGAGGATCCCAGGGATTCTGAAGAAATATAGTCCTGAACTAGAGTCCAAAAGTGCTGAACCACTGGACAAAACCACCACATATGATTGAAGGTTCCAAGTGCATCACAGCCCCTCCAGTAATTCCCCATGGAGCTTTTCCCCATAAGAAACATATGCAACGGACAAAGGTATAGGCAGTGAACTACCTGATATTGCAGCTGCCTGTACTTGATGACCCAGGAACAGGAATGAATATACACTTCTCCCTCCGTATTTGCTGTGATAGGGGATTATAGAAAAACCACGAATAACTTTTCCATATGTTATTCGCTGTTTTCTATTAAAAACCATCGTGAATATGGTGAAACTGCGAATAACATGGTGGGAGACCTGGCCTGTTCCTGAAGGAGAGGCAAAACACGGTGAAGAAAGTGCCGGGAATCAGCGATTTTCTCTGTAAACGCTTGGAATCAGTGATTTTTCTATACAAGCTGATTTAATTTGGGGGGAGGAGCCAGCAAGCTAAAACCCGCAAATAATCAAACCTGCAAATATGGAGGGAGAAGTGTATGCATAAACATCCACCCGGTCAGCAGCTTCAAAAGGTGAATCCCATAACTCATTCCATTGGTACTCATGGGATCTGTTCACCGAGCCAGTCTCCTCCAATAAAGCCTTATATACTCTAGAAGGCAATTTTTTTGTACTGTCCCCCACAAAAAGAGATCTCTCAAGAGGCGTAGGACGAGTAAAACGTGGGAAGGTAGCCCTGATATAAAATAATGAAGTTGAAAATATGCAAAAAAAGGGAAAGGAGACTGGATACATTTTTCTAGTTGACTCTTTGAGATCATCATCCCATGGTCCATTAAACAAGTAAATTTATCTATCCCTGCCCTACACAGTTGGGAATGAAAGGGCTCCCATTCCAGACGGGAAAAAGGAGAGTATCCACCCAGTCGAGTTTCTGGAAAAACATGTTCACCAACTCCCTGCCCTAAACGCCAAGATTTCCATTCTTGTAATAGGTGACCTAAAAAGGGATGATCCCTAACCCCTCCACCCAAACAACCACCAAGCAGAGAACGGCCTTCACATTCAAAAACAGTTCAAGGGCTCAAATAAGTAGTCTCAATAACCACCCAGGGAATAGTAGTTCTTTCCCTATAATGGAAAAACAAAGCACTGCTGCTTTTTAGTAAACCTGCAAATTAGGTGAATTTACCGCTCCCCCTTCTTCTCTGTGCTGGGCCAACCTTTGCTGGCGAATACATGCCCTGCCTTTCACCCAAATAAACTTGCCCAACCCATGCTGCCATCGGACCAAAGAGGCCCAGAAATCATCACCAGAAGGTGGGCACCAACTTAATGTACACTTCCCCAGTCCTCTAAATCCTATCCTATACCTTTGAGCAAAGATGGGTAATTTAATTGAAATAAATCCAAACCCCTAAATAGCAAAAACTATGTGTAACCCAGTGGAAAGGAAAAGGGCCCTTCCAATTTGATGGTACAGAGCCAATCCCCAAAGCTTCCGTCTTAGTCACATTCAGTTTATAGCCGGAAAAGCTCAAGTAGTTCCCGAGTTCCTGCATTAGAAAAGGCAAGGAGGTCTCTGAAGAGCTCATAAGAATCAAGGTATCATCAGCATATAACATCACCTTATGTTCACTTGCTCCAATATGAATAGGATGAATACCGCCATTCAAATGGATATGAGCTGCTAAAGGTTCAATCGCCAAAGCAAAAAGCATCGGCGACAATGGGCAGCCCTGATGTGTTCCCCTAAACAGAGGGAACTCAGAGTGAACCCCATTGACCATAATTCGAATGGGGCTGAAGATAAGGTACTTTGATACACGTGGTGAAACTATCCCCCATTTCCACCCTCTGAAGCAGGGTAAACAAGAAGTTCCATTCCACGTGATCAAAGGCTTTCTCTGTGTCCTTTTTAAGACATAACCAATGGAAAATATTTATTACCCATCTTGCATTATCTGAGATCAAGCAACCTTTAACAAAGCCTGTCTGGTCCGGGTGAACTATCTTGGGCAAAAACATCCTCTCAAAGGAGCGCTAAGACTTTAGCTATGATTTTGATAACGCAATTTAACAGGACGATAGGTCTATAGCAGGGATCTCAAAGTCCCTCCTTGAGGGCCGCAATCCAGTCTGGTTTTCAGGATTTCCCCAATGACTATGCATTGAAAGCAGAGCATGCACATAGATCTCATGCATAGTCATTGGGGAAATCCTGAAAACCCGACTGGATTGCGGCCCTCAAGGAGGGACTTTGAGACCCCTGGTCTATAGCTAGCACAGCTCTCCGGGGGTTTCCCGTTCATACGCAATACTACCACATTGGCTTTGTATATGGAGAGGGGGGAGGCCCTGACCATTTCATGCTTCATTCATTACCCAAGCAAGGAGCTCGCTAACCTCACTTGCCATTAATTCTCACCCTCTTATGTCCCCTCCCCTATTCTAAATTTATATGATGTATCCTTTTCTGTTTTTCCTTTTGTATCCAACATTGTCCTATAGTGTGCCATTACTGTTTGTCCCCTTTTTATTATTACCTTTGAAACATCTGTACAAATGTTTTCATTTTATGTAAACCGCCTAGGCATTTAGGCAGTATATCAAATGTAATAAACTTGAAACTTGAACTTAATTGAAAATATTTTTTCAGAAACCCATCCTCCCCACAAGCCTTCCCTTTAGCCAAACCCTTAATGGTCATATAGATTTCCATGCCTCAATAGGACAATTGAGCTTAAGTCAGCAGCCTCTATTTTGGGCAAACTACAGGATTCCAAATAAGAATGCAGCACCTCCGGGTCACTAAGGCAATCAGATATATATAACTTCTGATAAAACTGCTTGAATTCCTCCACATCAGAAGCATTTGTCCTTCAACAGGTCCCATCATCTAACAATTTCTTTTACCAACTTTGAGGCTCTTCTGTTTTTTTAGTTGCCAAGCAAGCAACTTCCCTGTCTTATTGTCATGTTCTAGAAAGGATCTTTTAGTCAATCTAGTAAGAAATGCAATCCGCTCTGTTTCCAACACAGCTATATTATGCTTAACAGCCATCAATTTTTTATAAGCAACTTCACTACCAGACTGAACATGCACTCTTTGTAGCTGTGTAAATTCACTATGCAGGGAGGCCAGTTCAGCCTCCCGAGCTTTTTTATGGGTAAAGGCAAGTGGCAACAGATGGCCCCTCATAACAGCTTTCTCCGTATCCCACAACGGATAAGCTGAGGCTCCTCCAGTACCATTAAGGAATAAAAACTCTTTCCAGACTTCCCGTAGCCTTTCCTATACTCCCATCTTACCTAATAGCCCCACATTAAGCCTCCACAACCTCCGCTGTCATGATTCCTTTCCCTGTACATTTACCATCAGAACAATGGCTACATGATCTGAAATGGAGATGGACTCAAGCCCAACTGAGAGGACTTTGTTCAGGTAAAACCAGAGGGCATAATTTGAGGTTGAGGGGTGGTAGATTCAAAGGCAATGTTAGGAAATTCTACTTTATGGAGAGGGTAGTGGATGCCTGGAATGCGCTCCCGAGATAGGTGGTGGAGAGTAAAACTGTGACTGAGTTCAAAGAAGCGTGGGATGAACACAGAGGATCTAGAATCAGAAAATAATATTAAAAATTGAACTAAGGCCAGTACTGGGCAGACTTGCACGGTCTGTGTCTGTATATGGCCATTTGGTGGAGGATGGGCTGGGGAGGGCTTCAATGGCTGGGAGGGTGTAGATGGGCTGGAATAGGTTTTAACGGAGATTTTGGCAGTAGGAACCCAAGCACAGTACCGGGTAGAGCTTTGGATTCTTGCCCAGAAATAGCTAAGAAGAAAAAATTTAAAAATTTAAATTGAATCAGGTTGGGCAGACTGGATGGACCATTCAGGTCTTTATCTGCCATCATCTACTATGTTACTATGTTAGGCATTGTTTCTCCAAGAAAAAGAAATCAATCCAAGAGGGGAAATGACATCATTCATCCTGATGGCTGCATGAGCCGTGAGCTCCCCAGGACCCCATTTAAATTTATCTAATAATGGGTGTTTTCAGCTAAATTTAAGCTTGAATATTGAGTCTCCACTATCAACAGGGACAATGTAACAAAACTAAGAGTCAGAAAAGATACTGTGTAAACAAAAACAAACCGACTCTATAATGGTAACTCAACCCACGAGGAGGACCCGTTGTGCTAAAATACAGCTCAGAGGTATAAAACTCTAAAGAGGAGGAGGTAACCCCCTCTTAGGAAAAAGAGTTTATTTTCCAATCATTGCTTCATAACAAACGAGTCCAACTCAAAGGTTTGAATGCTTGTAAGGTATATATGTCTCGCTAATGATGCAATATGCATTCAAAACGTTTTTCAAAAGATAATCAGAATTTCTGCATTCAGGTAAGCACTAAACAATTTTTGCATTCATATAGTAAATGCTCAAAAAAGGTACTTGTCAGGGTCCCGACGTGGCCCCGTTTCGGTGTCTACTTCAGGAGACCCCGTCTGGCTGATTAGCTTGCTTACAAATTGACAACCATGTAACATTTGAAAAAAAGATCTGAAATGCAAAAAACAGAATCAAAAAATGCAATAGAGATGGGCTGATACCTTCTAATAGCCCCAAAACCATGCATAACTTAATAAGGCTTACGACTAGCCAACAGGACAGGAGCACAAAAATGTACGTACCGTTCAGCAGATGAAAAAATTCTTTGTGCTACATAGTGTACCCGCCCCCACTGCGGTATTTAAACCTGAGAAAGGCGGGAAAACAAACGTGGCAAACGTGATGACATCACTATTACACTGGAAACAGAGTACAATGCAAAAAACTTCAGTAAATGATCACGGGAATCAGACGTGATCAGAGGAAAGCCACCCACTCGATTTCATTATTGAGGCCATAAGGGTGAAGAGTATTAAGATCGTAGATCCATTTCTGTTCCTTTCTCCACAGCATGCGAGCTGTATCGCCTCCCCTGGTAGTACTGTAGCAATCCAGAACTGTAAATCGCAAATCTGTAATGGCGTGGTTGTTATTCTGCCAATGCTGCACCAGGGGAGCTTCTTGCACTGCGGTGCGTATGCGGCTCATATGTTCCCCAATACGATACTTTAAACTGCGGGTGGTATTCCCCACATACACAAGTTGACATGGACATGAGATGGCATAGATAACATGGTGAGTGTTGCAGTCAGTCGCACGCTGAGTATACTTGCACCAAGGAGGTAGAGACATTTGTGAAGTAGTCACACTGAACTGACAATATTTACAATGTCCACATGGTAGGTGCTGACCTCTGGCAAAATTGGTAAATGCTGGATTCAAAAATTGTGAATGCGTGAATATTGAGTCTGGCAGAAATTCTTAAGCTTTGCTACCTCCGGAGATGAAAAAAGGAAGACAAGGGCATCTGAACCTGGCTACATTTGCTTACGATTCTGTGTCGGCACAGGCCTCAGTAAAACCTAAAATGGCAGCGGAGCAACTACCTGTGGAACAACCAATGGGCCTGGATGCAGACTCGGAGGCACAGGTACTGCCAACGGATGATTCGATGGTGATTTTACGGTGCCATTAAAAGAAATAAAAAATAACCTCAAAGCAGTTTGTGCCGAATTAACTACATTGGCCAGCGATCTGAGGGGCAAAATATCAGACTTAGGTAATCAGCTGATGGAATCAGAAACATGCCTTGATGAACACCATGAGGCCATTAGTACTCTCAAGGGCTCACTTCAACAATACAAAAATGTTAACACGTATCTTTTTGACAAAGTCAAAAATTTAGAGAATCGCTTTCAAGAAATAGCCTCAGATTTAGAGGGATTCCCGAAGCACCCGAATATGGTAACTGTGAGCTAACAATACAGAAACTGGTCAGTGATTTGTTGCAGAATACTACTCATTCAATGCCTACCTGAGATTGTTTTGATCGAATGTGCTCATAGGGCACTGGGCCGTTCAAGAGCTAATACACCGCGTGATATTGTGGTATGCTTTACTGCTTTTAAGATGAAAGAACTTATATTAAAAGGCGCATGCAAAGGCACCATTTCATTGGGATACTTTTCCTGTAGAAATTTATCAAGATCTTGCTGCCACTACGCTGTGACACAGGGGAGAACTTAAGCCCTATATACGCTTATTGGTTGAGCAAGGAATAAAGTATAAATGGCAGCATCCTTTTGCTTTGGCCTTCTATTTAGAGGGCAAATTATAGCATCTCCACTCAATAGAAGCAGCAAGCATACTCTTTCCGGATATGCAAGTGTCCCCCGAGACTGCAAAGCTCACTAAGACCATCAAATCACACCAAATTAGGCTGCTACCACCTCGATGGCAACGTGTTTCTAGAGGCAAAGGTGGCCTCACCGACAAGGGTCCGCCACTCAGCTACCTAGGATGGCTATTCAGGGCGAGGGATGAATAGCAGCGATGATACTTCAGTGGACTTCGATGGTGTGCTTAGGTTACTGGAATGTGTGGAGTTATTTTGGAGATTGTTGAGCAATTGGAACTGGGTTCCGGGGATCTGGCCCCCTCCTCAGGACACCTACAGGTTTTTCTTTTGATTTTTTGACCATATCTTTTATATATCATAATTTGATATTGAATAGGTAGGTGGTGTTTCATTCTGTGAGACACATCATTTTTTGTAGAGTGCGCATGGGTCATCATGAGAAAGAGCCACTAGGGGTAGTTGGCTCTGTGAGGAGGAAGAGTGGTTTGGGGATGGTATCATGGTATCAGGGAAAATGCTTGAGTACCTGATTGTAAAAACCGCTTAGATAACCTTGATAGGCGGTATATAAAATCCTAATAAACTTGAAACTTTATGAGATGGGGAGGGGTTATGTTTTGCTTTGTTTGTATGTTTCCCCTTTCTGCAGCTCAGTATGTATTTACGGCTTGTTGTATTTTATGCTGGTTGTAATATGTCTAGCATGAAACTTATGTCCCTCGACGTACGAGGGTTGAACATATCTTTGAAGCATCAACTTTTGTTCTGTGAAGCAACCCATTTACAGTCGAATGTTTTATTCATCCAAGAGTCTCACCCGATCCCTAGACAAAACAGGGTGTTGTTCCATAAAAGATTTCTCTTACTTTTCCTGGCACCTAATCAAATGGGTACTAAAACTAAAGGGGTAGATATTCTCTTTTCACGTAAACATCCCTGGCAAATTTCTATGACTCGGATGGATCAGAAGGGGCATTATGTTCTGGTAAAAACAAAACTTTATCAACATCTATACACTTCTTTGAATAGCTACACTCCTAATTCCAATCAAGGAAATTATTTTTCTAGTCTCACGCACTGCAGGTAATGGTAGATAATGTAGAGGGCACCTTAATTATGGGAAGACATGTTAATCTTACTCTGGACCTGGAGGTGGACATTTCAGCCCCACCAATTCTATATGCTCATAAGAGCTAAGCTTCAGCGCTTTCTATATCAATGGGTACTGAATGATATCTGGAGGGTGCTTCATCCGGGTTCTTGCGATTATACTTACTGTTCCTCGACTCACTCCTCCTCATCACATATTGATCTTTGGTTAGGCATTCACACCACCTTGGGACTGAGTCCTCTGATGTACATTCCGCTACCTGGTCAGACCGCTCTCCTATCACAGTCACTAACTCGGTTGATACTCAATGTCCCACTAGACGTTACTGGCAGTTGAATAAGTGCCCTATTATTAGAACTGGATAAAGTGTCACAGTTAGAGACCCAGTTAAAATTTTTTTTAGAAATAAATGATACACCTGAGATTACACTGCTTACTTTATGGGGAAACTCTAAAAGTGGTGATGTGTGGCAATATTAGTTCGTTTCAGGCTCATTTGAATAAGGTTAAGAGGGGTGAGGAAACCAAACTGCATGCCCAAATAGCTTCTTGGGAAAGGTCAAGTGGGGGTGGGGGTGGGAACACACAGGAATATCGATGTAGGATTCGGGAAGCTAAGATGTGATTACTTGCCCTGGAGCTGGCAGATATTTCAGAGCGTCTTAATAAAACTAAACGGGAATACTTCAAGTTTAATGATCAGATGAGTTGCCTATTGGCGCACAAATTACGTAAGCGCAGGAAACAACAATATATTGGGGGTATCCGGGAGGCATTGGGAGAGGTACATACTCAAACATCCTATATCCAGCAGGAGTGTGTGGCGCAGTGGTTAGAGCTACAGCCTCAGTACTCAGAGGTTGTGGGTTCAAATCCCTCACTGTTCCTTGTGACCCTGGGCAAATCACTTAATCCCCCATTGCCCCAAATACACTAGATACAAGTTTGAGCCCGCCAGGACAGATAGGGATATATGATAAAGTACCTGAATGTAAAACCACTTAGGATATAAGTGGTATACAAATAAATAAATAAATAAACCTTTATATGCCTGATGCCTCTCTGATTGCGGCTTTTCTGGCGGAGGCACCTTTCCCCCGGATCTCCCTGGTGGAGAATGAATCTTTATCTCAGCCTATCACTTTAGAAGAGGTAATTGATGCTATTAGAGATTACCCAATTCTAAGGCTCCAGGCTTAGATGGGTTTGGGAATCGTTTCTATAAATGTTTTGCTGAATAGCTAGCACCTTTGCTGGTAAGGGTCTATAATACTTTTGATGCTCAGACTGAGCTACCCCATTCTTGGCATCTGGCTGCCATTACTAATATCCCCAAGCCAGGCAAAGATCTTCAGATTTTCGGGTCTTACTGCCTCATATCTCTTTTGGGCACAGATTATAAATATATACAAAGATTTTAACAGCTAGGCTGGAAAAAGTTTTATCAGCTGTGATATACCCTGACCAATCTGGATTCATTCTAGGTAGGCATACTACTGATAACGTCCATAGAGACTTGCCCCTTATCGATGTTGCACAAGTGTCTGGGGTCCCTTCTGGTCTCCTTTCCTTAGACACGGAGAAAGCCTTTGATAAGGTGCATTGGCTTTTTATGATGGCAATTTTTGGACATATTGGAATATCGGAATCTTTCTTGCAGAGAATTCAGATTTTATATAGGTCGCCGTTGGCCTCTTTGAAGATTAATAGCTACTATACAGAACCTTTTGAATTGTTCAAGGGTGTAAAACAGGGCGGCACTCTGCCTCCCTTGCTATTTGCCTTAACAGTAAAACCTCTGGCACATTTAATTAGAATATGTGAGGGGGTGACGGGAATTTTGGCCTGGTCCACAGAACATCGTATTTTACTATTTGCGATGATGTTTTGCTTACTTTGAGTAACCCGACCGACTCCCTTGGGAGCATTATGGATATTCTCAAGAGGTATGGTTTGGTATCTGGCTTTAAGGTCAATATGAAAAAGTCAGAATTAGTGAATGTTAATTTATCCGTGGAGGAAGTGAATCGAGTGAAATTGCAATTTCCTTTTGTATGAGCTACTTATTTTATCAGGTATTTAGGAGTGAATCTCCCACGCTCCATTTCTGAGGTATATAAATATAATTTCCCTGATAAACTGAAGGAAGTATTTTCTGATCTAGATTGGTGGGAGGGTCTGGGCACATCTTGGTTAGGCCACATTCATGCGATTAAGATAGTGATTTTGCCAAAGCTCCTTTACCTTTTTATGGCCCTTCCGATTACTATTCCACAGCATTTCTTCTTCCTGCTGAATCTAATATAATAAAGCCCTAAGCGTGCATCCGCACTCCCACCTGCGTGCTCCCGTTTTTTGTGCGCTGTAGGGACCCGCAGGTAGGAGTGCGCATGCGCGCGGCGGTGCAGAGCTTGTCGGCCGTGGCGGCTCTTGCATTCTGAAGGATAAACCAAGAAGCATGAGCTGGAAGGGAGAGGAGCTGCTCTCCTCCCCTCCCCCAACGGACTTAAAAAACCTCAGAGCCCGCTTTGGGTCCGGCAAGGGCTGTGGGTCCTGAAACCTTCCGATTCAAGCAGCGTCTGCAGCACTCTACACATGCTGCTTCGGGGCCTTCTACTGCCTTATTTGCTGGGCAGTAGAAGGCCCCAAAGCAGCGTGTGTACAGTGCTGCAGATGCTGCTGGAATCGGAAGGTTTGTCGGGACAGCGGGAAGGGAAGGGGGTGGGGTGCGGTAAGGGACTAAGGGAGCCGGCCAGACCACGGGAAGGGAAAGGGGGGGTAGGGGAAATGCTGCTGTTGCACAGGGAAGTGGTGTGGGGGGAGGGAAATGGAAGGGGAGGGAATGCTGCTGTGGCTGCTGCATAGGAAAGTGGTGGGAGAGAAATGGTGCTGCATAGGAGGCAGGGAGAGAGACAGATAGATAGAAAGAAAAGAAGAAAGATACAGGGGCAGAGAGAGAGACACAGAAAGACAGACAGACAAAGGGGGCCAGGGAGAGAGACAGACAGCGGGAGGGAGAGAAGAGACAGAAATAAAGACACACAGACATATATTCTAGCACCCGTTAATGTAAAGGGCTAAAATATTAGTAGTAAAATATTCAGGTATATTTGGAAGAGGAGGCCCCCTAGGATAAATTGGGCAATGCTTTATCAGATGAAAGCGAGAGGGTGTATGTGGGTGCCGCATTTTGCACTTTATCACCAGGCCGCCCAACTACAGATTGTTCGTGAATGGGTGAGGAATATTTATAAGCCATGGCTTCACCTGGAGCAGTCTTTGGTCCCCTCGATTCCATTATGGGCCTTATCTTGGCTTCCTTTGAATAGACTGCATCAGCTACTCTCAGAGCTGCCTATTCTTATCCAGGTGCCTCTGAATACATGGATAAAATTGTGCCATAGATTATTTCCAGAGCGTAAATATTTTCTTCTATTTCCTATTTCATTTCTTCCTGATTTCCCATCAAACCAATGCTATAGAACTTTTCTCCAGTGGGCTCAGGCCTCTTTGTGAACCTTGAATCAAATTTGGGTGGAGGGGCAGGTGCTCCCTTTTGATGATTTAGCCGATGAATATGGGCTTAAAGGTTCAGACCTCTTTCATTATAATCAGCTTAGGGCTTTTCTTAAGACCAAAGGGCGGGAGGAACCAGTTAGGAGAAATTCATTTGGAGAAGGCAAATAGACTGGGAACGTGACAAGGGGGTCTCGGTCATCTTTATAGAGCATTACTGGAACAGAGGGATCCCACAACTGCATATATCACCCGATGGGAAGGGAGCTTGGATGATTCATATTCTATGTTGCAGTGGAAAGGTATGTTCAACCACTTATTTAGAGTTTCGATAACTGCATCACATATAGGGAATGGTTATAAAATATTTTATCAGTGGTATCTGACACCAACTAGACTGTCTAGAATGTTTCCTGGCACCTCTGCCCAGTGCTGGAGACATTGTGGAGAGCGTGGGACCTTTTTCCACATCTGGTGGTACTGTCCGGTGATCAGCTCTTTTTGAACAATACTGCAAACGCTAAGTGACATATTGCATATGATTTATCTATAGTGGGTAGAGCATAGATCACAGTCCCAATGACCCCCCAAGCACGAAAAAAAAAGTAAAAATTATCATCCCCAATTGGCACTCATATCTCTGCAAACACACAATACTAACCTGTATCCAACCACCCAAAAACCTCTATCCCCAAAACACCACTCATACACTTCCTACAAGCCATGCATCCAGACAATTTCTGACCCAACAGTGGAATGTATAAGAAATAATATAATGAGCTCTGAAATCCTCCGAGCTAGTGTTGTTCCAGAAAGATATCAGCATCAGAGCAAGCCTAAAAAGTAAGCTCCAGCAGAGTCCCCAAACTAACCAGTGCCCTCCAAAGTTCAGTCATTTGCATCCAATATAGTCTCAGGTTGAGATCAGCTAGCACTCGAAGACACAGATCCTGAAGTGTTGCTGTCTTTTCTGCTAATCATTCCCAGCTTCACCATCCAAAGGAGCCTACAGGCTCTTGACAAATTTTTTCACCAGCTCAGGGATGTTAAAAAAACTTCCAGATGCCATTATCCACTGCCATCAGCTTAATTGAATAACAAATTCCCGCTTTATAGCCCAGGTTTTGCACCGATTGCTTCCATTTAACCAGTTCTTTCCTCTTGTGCATGGTAGCCTGGGCCAAATCAGGAAAAACTTAAACAGAAAGTCTGTTGTAATCCATTACATGTTGGTGCCGAGCCTGAGCCAACTCGTGCTCAACTTCTTCATACCGGAACAATAAAGGCATGTGGTTGTGCTTCCTCCGCTGGAAGGGCTCCGAGTTCATGATGGGCCCTATCCACTTCATACTCTGGTGAAGCCGGTGAACCTGGGAAACACACCTTCAACAAATTTTGCATAAATCAGTAAGGGTTAGATCCTTCTTGCTTTTCCAGTACCCCAAAAATATGGAGACTGGAGCCCTTGCTCCTATTCTTCTGGTCTTCCAATTGCTCCTGCAATACTCGAACTTGCAAGTGCAGTGATTGTATAGACGAGCTCTCCTTTTCCATCCAATCTTCTAGAGCTGACACTCGCTGCTCAGCTCGCCAACTCGGGAGAATAAACTTTCAAAACGCTCATCAAACTTTGCAAGGACAGGACAGTCTGCAGAATGTCAGTTTTAGATATTGAAGTACTAAGCCAAAGCTGTCTTCATATTTAGAGCCTATTTCTCCGTCATCACCATCGCCTTTCAGGTCACATGGTTCCCAGACAGTCCACTGTGCCTTCACACTGGATAACTTTTAGCACATGCATTTCCTTAATCATTTTCGGGGCATTCCCGTTCAATAGCTTTGCATCTTACAGATAATCATAAAGTGTAAAAGGCTCCAGGAGCAGAGAAAACTACTGATAAGTCTCTTATCTGGGGGAAGAAGCACCTCTTACACGCATCCTCCTACAATGACCTACAGACCGGAAGTCTCCGGTGCCTATGTTTGACGTGAATCACGTCTATAGAGGCGCCTAGGGGCGTTTCCCATGTTACCCAAGCCTACTTCAACCTTAAGCGTTCTAAGGCACCCCCATAAATACGATCTCAGTGCCAGTTTTGTAGACGCCTCTAGGAGCCTACATTTTTGGTTTTAAACAATTTTTAAATCATCTTTAAATGGCTTTACCACTTAAGTTAGGCACCAGTAGGGCGCCGTTTATAGAATATAGGCTTCAGTCTTTTATGTGAAGAGTAGAACATAAACATGAAACATAAATGTAGCAATCTTACTGGGTACAGTCAACCCTTTGCCTGTCCTGTCTTAATTGTGTAGCATTTTATGCTAACAGTCAAGATCTCTTCTCACAACTATTCCAGAAAAGACCTAATCCTGGCAGGAGAACAATGAGTGATTATTTCATGGTGTATTTATGTATGTTATACCAGTGGTTCCCAACCCTGTCCTGGAGGACCACCAGGCCAGTCGGGTTTTCAGGATAGCCCTAATGAATATGCATAAGACAGATCTGCATATAATGGAGGTGCCAGGCATGCAAATCTGCACCATGCATATTCATTAGAGCTATCCTGAAAACCCGACTGGCCTGGTGGTCCTCCAGGTCAGGGTTGGGAACCACTGTGTTATACATTTTGTACATTTTTGTTTTAACTTGCACCTCACTTTTGAGCTTGAGGGAAGGTGGGTAACATTTTTTAAAAAATAGACTTGGCACTGTTCCCTGTAGTTCCATTAGTATATTTCCATGGAACACATCTGACTTCTAGTTACAGCTTTTGTTAAAGGCCAGAATTACCCAACCAGGCACCAAACCGATGTTAGATAATGGTTTAATCCCACAACAATGTTGTAAGACATTACTTTTAATTTAGAAGACTCACACCCTAATCTGCAAACTCCTTGCTCTCCACAGGCTCTCAAAAACAGAAATCCTTTGCTGAACAACTCAGGCTGTGCTTCCCTGCCTACTCAGAAAAGGCATCTATTGAGCTGTCAGCAACTCTCCCTCTTTCAGCAGTGAAACGCTCACTTGTCTGTTTAGTTGGCAGATCAAGGCCAAATTGCCCATCCAATCTGCAGCATCCAATACAATACAATACTGTGTCTTATATATCACAGTTCTCTCCCTAACTGATCCCATGTGCCTGTCCCATGCTTTCTTGAATTCAGACAGTCTTTGACTCCACCTCCACACAACTACCACCCTTTCTGTAAAAAAGTATTTCCTTAGATTACTCCTGAGTCTATTACCTCTTAAACTCATTCTATGCCCTCTCACTCAAATGAGTCACCTCATGCACATTTGTCACACAAGTATTTAAACATCTCTTATCATATCTCTCTTCTCCTGCCTTTCCTCCAAAGTATACTTATTGAGATCTTTAAGTCTGCCCCGTATGCCTTATGACAGGGGTGCCCACACTTTTTGGGCTTGAGAGCTACTTTTAAAATGACCAAGTCAAAATGATCTACCAACAATAAAATTTAAAAAAAACACAAAGCACACTGTATGCATAGAAAATGTTAATTATCATTCCTATTCCAGGGTTTTTCAAAGAGGTCAAAGCAGATGACTCTATGCACTATCACCTCAATAACAACCATACAAAAATAGACAAATATACCCCTCTCCCTTTTTACTAAACCACGATAGCAGTTTTTAGCGCAGGGAGCTGCGCTCAATGCCCAGCACTGCTCTCGACGCTCATAGGCTCCCTGCGCTAAAAACCTCTATTGCGGTTTAGTAAAAGGGGACCTTAGTGTAAAATAGAGACAGCAGATATAAATTCAGACACATTTTGATCACTAAATTTAAAATAAAATCATTTTTCCTACCTTGTCTGGTGATTTCATGAGTCTCTGATTGCACTTTCTTCTTCTGACTGTGCATCCAATCTTTCTTCCCTTCTTTTAACCTGTATGCTTCCTCTCCTCCAGACCTCATTCCCTCCCCCAACTTTTCCTTCCTCTCTCCCTGCCCTTTCTTTCTCTCTGCCTCCCTTTCTTTTTTTCTGTTTCTCTTCTTTCCTTCTGTCTTCCTGCCTGCCCTTTTTCTTTCTTTCTCCCTGCCCTCCCCCAAGCCACTGCCACTGCCACTGCCATCGGGGACCAGGACCCAAACCGCCACCAATAACAGGCCTGAAAGCCGACACCAACCCAAGCTCTCCCTGCTTCGGCCAACCAGCATCGCGATTGACCTATTGGGGGAAATGCTGCCGGGTCTTGCCTTCGCGGAAACAGAAAGTAGGCAGGACCCGGCAGCAAGAAGAGCAAATGCTTCACTGACCTGCCTCCCACCTTAGCCCGTAGCGAACGTTTGCTTCAGGGCTCTCAACATGTGCGTGCCGGCTTCCCTTCTCCCCCCCTCCCCCCCGGACATAACTTCCGGTTTCAGAGGGAAGAGAAGAGAAGCCGGCACGCACACTTTAGAGCCCGGAGCATAAGTTCGCTACGGGCTGAAATCTCCAAGCCGGGTTTTTAAAAAATGTTCAGCAGCGGCGGCAGCAGCAGATGACAGCTGGGTGGACCACCCAGCTAAAAGGCCCTAGGGAGAACACAGAGGAAGGCTGATCGGCCCGGTAGATCAGGATGGCAACACGAGTCTATCACGGAGCCCGGGATGGGCTCCACGATCGACTCACTTTGCCTTCCTGAGCTACCGGTCAATCGCGATCGACGTATTGGGCACCCCTGCCTTATGATATAGACCATCAACCATTTTAGTAGGCTTCCTCTGGACTAACTCCATCCAGTTTATACGAGGGCTGTTCAAAAAGTATCAGACCTTAATTTTTCTTGTGTAAACAAATAAAGCTAGGGAGGCGTGGTTTGGTGCACGTATGCAGGCAACCCTAATGCGCATGCTTGAATTTTTTCCCGCCTACAGAAGCTGTCAGTCACCGGCGATGAGTGAGGAAGCTGGCAGTTACCGCCGATGAGTGAGGAAGTGTAAGTGAGCGCTGTCCATAAAATGACTGAAAAAGTTGAACAACGTTACTGCATTAAATTTTTTTGTAAAGCTTGGCGATTCCCAAGTGGAAATGATCCGCAAGATTCAACATGCCTTCGGGGACGAAGCAATGGGCACCACACAGATAAAGGAGTGGTACAACCACTTCAGAGATGATCACACATTAGTGGAGAGTGAAGCACATTAAGTGAGGACCCTGGTGATGTAGGATTGTTGAATCACGATCAGAGAACTTGCAGATGAGGCGAGCATCAGCGTTGGATCCGTTCATTCCATTTTGACTGAGGATTTGGGCTTCAGGAGAATTTCGGCGAAGTTCGTGCCAAAGCTGCTAACGATCGAGCAGAAGCAACTCCATTTGGAGATCACACAAGATATGCTGGAAACTGTGAATATTGATGCCAACTTCCTCAGCACAGTGATCACTGGCGATGAGTCCTGGGTTTATGGGTACGACCCAGAAACCAAGTTGATGTTATCACAATGGAAGCATTCAACATCTCCGAGGCCAAAAAAAGCAAGGCAGGTCTGCAGCAATGTCAAAATCATGCTGGCCGTCTTCTTTGACTCCAGTGGCTTGGTTCATCACGAGTAGGCACCACACGGCACAACCTTCCCCAAGGGGTACCACCAAGAGGTTCTGCGTTGCATTCATAACGCTGTGAGACGCAAACAGCCAGACCTGTGGGCAGCGGGCAATTGGCAGCTCCATCACAATAATGCACCTGCCCATTCTTCACATTTGATACAGAGTTTCCTGGCCAAACACAACACACCTGTGATTCCTCAGGTTCCCTACTCTCTCGACATGGCTCCGTGTGACTTCTGGCTTTTCCCCAAGCTGAAAATGCCCCTAAAAGGGACCAGATTTCAGTCAAAAGAAGACATCATGCAGAATGTGACAGACCAGTTGCTAGTAATCTCAAAAGAGGCATTCCAGCGCTGCTTCCGACAGTGGCAGAACCGTTGGAAGAAGTGTGTGGCAGCCCAAGGGGACTACTTTGAAGGAGATTTTTTATGAATAAAGGTCTGATACTTTTTGAACAGCCCTCGTATCTTTTGAAAGTGCAGTATCCAGAACTGTACACAATATTGTCTCTCCAGAGTCTTATACATGGGCATTAATGCTTTTTCCTACTGGCCATTCTTCTCCCTTTGCACCCAAGCATCCTTCCAGCTTTCACCATCATTGCCTTTTCAACCTGTTTGATCACCTTAAGATCATCACAGACTATCACACCCAAGTCCCACTCCTCTTTCATAAACAAAAGTTCTTCACCCCTAAAGTGTACTGCTCCCTCTGGTTTGCAGGAGGTCCTAATGCACCATACATTGTAGTGGAGTTTGTAACATAGCTCAGCTTCTCACCACTGGAATACATGATAAGGCAATACTATTATTACTATTACAATCAAACTCCATCTGGTGTCAGCTTTAGAGGAGGGCCCAAACCAGTCAGCAGCTGAAGTTGATATAATCTGCTGGTAGGCTATGGGCTCCTTGCCCAAATTTCTGTCCTGGGCTCCAACACATTTAACACCAGCCCTGCTCCAGTGCAGGATGAGCTGTGCTTGCTGCCCATCTAGCAGCAGATTGGCATCACGTTTTTCATAGCTACAAATTAAAAAAAAAAATCCCCTCTAAAAAGCAACCCATCAGTAGCTTGAGTGACAACTGACAAATCTTCCCTTCATCCATACCAGAAGCTGCACATCCCCGAGTTAAACTGAGAGTTAAACTGACAGTGGATTTGTGGAAACCAGTAGCAATACACTTCCCCCCCCTGATTCATGGTTTTAGGACTTGCAATTTTGATTATTCACAATTTCCTAAAACTGGAATCACCCCCACCTCCCTCCCATCTCCCGGACCTTACCTGGTGGTCTAGCAGTCTTTCAGAGCAGGATCGATCTTCCTATGCTCCTGCCCCATGCAGATCACTCATGGGTCGTAGTCTCGACAGACTACAGGAACTCACGGCAGCCATTTTGTATGAGTGATCTGCATGGGGCAGGAGCGTAGGAAGATTGCTCCTGCCCCGAAAGACCGCTAGACCACAGATAAGGTCCAGGATGCCAGAGGGGGGGAGGGGCAGGGGTGGGTCAGAGTCAGCCCAAAAGTTATTCATGAATTTTCAATATTCACGGGGCAGCATTGTCCCTAACCCCCGCAAATATTGAGGGAGGAGTGTATATGTAAAACACTTCCCATCTAAATGTCTAACTCTGCCTCCAACAACTCGTATGAGCACATACTTCAGTTCACACTTTTCATCCTATTTTGTATCCTCGCTCCCATTCTTTGAGGGCCACCAACAGGACATAATGTTACCCCCTCCTTCTCAGACTGAGGTAAAAAGTATTCCTCTTGAAATAGAATTTGTTTGTAGTCGTGAACACCGAGGTTTAAATTGATACCTTTCCCCAGGAGAAAGAGGGATTTACATAAAAAAATAATAATGTATGTAATAAGAACATGTAATATAACCTGGAAATAAAAATGTTAAACCATTAACAAAATAGATATAAAAAAAGCACTAAGGACTCTAAATTGAAAATAGAAATAAAATTTAATAAACAAATGCTGTATAACAAATCTAGACAATGAAATTCTGCTTCCCCTCTACTCAGTTCTTTAAATGTCCAAGTAAAATCTTCTTTGATCCCATTAATTGTGTTTCACCATCAGCAATTACTATGCAGGATTTCTTACAATTATTATTTATTCTTTAAAATCCTTTGTCCATGGAAAACTAACTGATGAGTCTAAGAACACTTTCTTTAAATAATTTATCTTGCAGCCTCCAGTTTCTCAGACTTCTCCTTTTTCCTCGGGTTAGTGTATTGGAAGCTTTCTGTCCTTTCTGTGTAGGGTTACCATGTTGGCGCGCTGTTGCTAGTAGATCTCTCTCTCCCTGGAACCAACCTACTACTCTAACTAAAACCAAATCAATAAGAAAAACCCTATCCTAAATCTAGAAACCCCAAAAATGTCTAAATACTTCCTTAGCTAAGAAAACCCCCCAGATAATTGATGTTCCCTATACTATTTCCCTCCCCAAAATTTCCTATATATAATCACAAAAAAATCATACCTTCACTAAACATTTCATGCATATAAATCTTTTCCCAAAATCCCCAAAATCTTTACAGAAAAGATTTCCAGAAAAAGATTTCCAAGGCAGTTTCACAACTTTGCTTCACTCACAACATTCTACAGAAATCTGTCACAGGACATCTCCAGAAATCGGCACCACAGACTTATTATACACAGAGACTGAAACTTTCTCCAGAAATCAGCACCACAGATTTGTTACTCAGAAAATTTCTCAAACATTTCCCAGAAGATTCTCACAGGATATCAGACTGAAACTTTCTCCAGACTCTGAAACATTACCAGCATCAAATAGTTTCACAGATAAAACAATTCTTCACAACAGCCAGAAAGAAATATTTTCACCCCTGGATAAATACCAGAATCTATATATCAAACCTCAACTTCAACCAAAACCTCTAATTCCTATTCATAATTCAATAAAACCAGCTATAATTGCCTTCTCATAAGGCACAGAAACCAAAACACCTGCACACAGAACCAAGTCACCCTCCCAACTGTCAAATCTGACAGTTAGAATGTTCAAGCAGCTGATGCTGATCTCTGCACTAGGACAGCAAACCTGTGCAGAAAATCAGCAACAGAATACCAAAACTGCACCAATACAAAAGACTCACAAACCAAACCTCTCAAAATAGGAAAAAACCCATAGGTCTTACATTCCAGAATTTCTTTGCTTTAAAACCCTTTAAAATCTTCTTTAAACCCTGTTTTTCTCACTCAGGTAACTTTTAAACTTTTAACCCTGATTACAATAAGAACATACCGGGACATACCGAAGGCCCATAAAGCTCAGTACCCTATTTCCAACAGTGGTCAAACAAGGTCACAAGTATCTGGCAAGAACCAAAAAGGGTAAAACAGATTTTATGCTGCTTATCCTAGAAATGAGCAGTATATTTTTCCACATCCATCTTAATAATGGCTTAGGCTTTTCTTTTAGGAAATTATCCAAACCTTTTTTAAAATCTTGCTAAGCTAACTGCTTTTATTACATTCTCTGGCAATGAATTCCAGAGTTTAATTACATGTTGAATGAAGATATATTCTCTCCAATTTGCTACTTAGTAGTTTCACTGCATGCCCCCCCAGTCCAAGCATTTTTGGAAAAAGAGTAAACAAGCGATTTATATCTACTTGTTCCACTCCATTCAGTATTTTATACACCTCTATCATATCTCCCCTCAGCTGAGTCTTCTCCAAGCTGAAGAGCCCTAGCCACTTTAGCTTTCCCTTAAAATGAAGCTGTTCCATCCCTTTTATTATCTTTGTGACCTGTCTCTGTACTTTTTCTAGTTCCATTACCTCCTTTTTGAGATGTGTTAACCAGAATTGCACACAGTATTCGAGGTCACATGATGGAGCGATAAAAAGGCATTATTGTATAATATTCTCTGTTTTGTTTTCCACTTTTTTCCTAATAATTTCTAACATTCCGTTTGTTTTCATAGCTGCCGCTGCAGGTTTTAAGAATATTCCTGATGAATATGCATGAGACAGAGTTGCATGCAGTGGAGGTAGCAGATCTGAAAATTTATCTCTTGCATATTTATCGTGGATATCCTGAAAACGTGATTTGTTTACAACCCTTGAAAACTGGGAGTGAAGACCAAGGATCTAGTGTCTTATTACAATAAGCATCTGATTTCTTCTGCCCATCAATCAGTCTGAGCTCCTGCTAGGGCTGGGTTAACCAATAGGCAAACTAAGCAGCAGTGCCAGAAGTGGCAGCTTCTGGAGAGGAGAAGGGGCAAAGAGCAATGCAGTCAAAGAATCATCAGTTTGTGTTCCAGCTGTAGGAAGGGTAGGCAGCTTTCATACAGAGAATTTATCTTGGTAAACAGCATTGGAAATTGCCCTCATTGTACATAAATATTTACTTAAAAGAATTTACTGTTCAATTATCAGTTCATGCACCATGATTGTTCAGTTTCATTATCAAAATCTTGGTCAGGCAATGTATGTCTCTCTCATGAATATTCACTGTGAATATCCTGAAAACTTTATCTGAAGTACTCCTAGGCCAGTTTTGGATATCATTGATGTAGACCAGGGGAGGATAACCACGGCCCTTGGTGGTCACAACCCAGTTGAGTTTTCAGGATTTCATCATATGAAGAGCCTTACTAGGTCAGACCAATGGTCCATCTAGCCCTGAAGCCCATCCTCATGGTGGTCAATCCAGGTCACTAGTACCTGGCACTAGCATAGTGAGGGCAGGTGGTACATCCCCCGAAAATAAGCTCTAATGCATTTTTTGAACCCAAAATTAATAAAACACTGTCATATTAATTTTGGGTTCAAAAAGTGCATTAAGGCTTATTTTCGGGGGATGTCTTATTTTTTTTCATGTACAACAATCATCTCTCCCGACCTCTCCTCTACCCCACCCCAATTCTTCCTCTTTCCTTTCTCCTCTCCCCCCACCCATGTGCAGCATCTTTCCTTCTTTCTCACCCATCTCCTAGTGCAGCATCTTTCTATCCCTCCCTGCCATCCCCCTGTGCAGCAGAATCCCATCGACCCTCTCACTGTGAGACTGGCATACCTCCGCTCTGAGGCCTCCAAAAACATTAGCAACGGCAGCGCTCCGAAGCGGCAGAGGGAATGCTCCAGCGGGGAAAGCCGTGAAGCAGCCCGTTCAGAGTGCTGCCACCGCTGCCGCTTTAGAAGGCCTCGGAGTGGAGGTATGTCAGGTCTTACCGGGGTGGAGGTTGCTGAATCAACGAATCTGATTTTTTCCGCGAATCAGGCAGGGATGGAGTCAGGGAGCATTGGGGATATTCGTGGGAGGGGGGGGGGCTTCGGGGGTTGATCTTAACTAGGGCTTATTTTTGGGGTAGGTCTTATATTAGGGCTTATTTTTGGGATAGGTCTTATTTTCAGGGAAACAGTACTACTATTTATCATTTCTATAGCGCTGAAAGGTGTATGCAGCGTTGTACAATTAACATTCAATAGAGTTTACAATCCAATTTGGACAGACAGGACATTTCAGAATTGGGGACTTTCTCACAGAAGGAATAATATGATGGGTATTAGGTATCCGATGGTGAGTGGGAGTTATGAGTGGGAGTTAAGAGCTGAAAGCAGCTTCAAACAAGTGGGCTTTTAACTTGGATTTGAATACACTTCTCCCTCTGTATTTGCTGTGATAGGGGATTAACAGACCCACGAATACAGAAAAACATTGAATAACTTTTTCATACGCTATTCGCGGTTTTCTATTAAAAACCTTTGCGACTATGGTGAAGCCGTGAATAATATGGTGGGAGACCTGGCCTGTTCCTGAAGGAGAGGCAAAACATGGTGAAGAAAGTGTCGGGAATCAGCGATTCGCTCTGTAAATGCTTGGAGTCAGTGATTTCTCTATGCAAGCTGACATAATTGGGGGGAGGAGCCAGCAAGCTAAAAACTGCAAATAATCAAAACCGCAATTGCTGAAACTATGAATACGGAGGGAGAAGTGTACTGCTAGAGATAGAGCCTGACATATTGACTCTGGCAGCCTGTTCCAGGCATGTGGCACGGCAATAAAGAAGGGTGACGGGACTAAATTGCGCGAGACAACAGCACGCCAACAACTGAGCGCAAGGTTGACGGCGCGCCGAAGAAAAGCACTATTTTAAAGGGCTCCGACGGGGGGGTGTCCCCCCACTTTACTTAACAGACATTGCGCTGGCGTTGTGGGGGGTTTGGGGGGTTGTAACCCCCCACATTATACTTAAAACTGAACCTTTTCCCTAAAAAACAGGCAAAAAGTTTGGTTTCAAGTATAATGTGGGGGGTTACAACCCCCCAAACCCCCCACAATGTCAGCGCGATGTCTGTTAAGTAAAATAGGGGGGTTCCCCACCAACACCCCCCGTCGGAACCCTTTAAAATAGTGCTTTTCTTCGGCGCGCCGTCAACCTTGCGCTCAGTTGTCTGTGCGCCGTTGTCTCGCGCAATTTTGTCTATGAACCGAAAGAAGAGACGGAGTCTGGAGTTTGTGGTGGAGAAGGGTACAGATAAGAGGAATGTGCCCAACGAACGGAGTTAATGGGGGTGGGGAGGGAAGAATAAAGGGAGAAAAGTGAGGAGAGATATTGAAGAGCTACAGAGTGAATGCATTTATAAGTCAGTAAGAGGAGTTTAAACTGTATTCAGAAACGGATGGGGAGCCAATGAAGTGACTCGAGGAGAGGGGTAATGTAAGCATGGTGGCTCTTGCGGTATATGGCATAACCATGGACTTCTGCATTCTGGCCTCATGTGGATTAGCAGGGGACAGAAGGGACATGAACTCCTGAACTTCCCTCCCCCCAAATATGATCACTCTCTAAAGTTAATAGGGATAGATTCCGTACAAACGAAAGGAAGTTCTTTTTCACCCAGAGAGTGGTGGAAAACTGGAACGCTCTTTCGGAGACTGTCATAGGAGAAAACACCCTTCAGTGATTCAAGACAAAGTTAGACAAGTTCCTGCCAGACCAGAACGTACGCAGGTAAAGCTAGACTCAGTTAGGGCTCAGGTCCTTGACCTAGGGGCCGCCACGGGAGCGGACTGCTGGGCACGATGGACTACTGGTCTGACCCAGCAGTAGCAATTCTTATGTTCTCTATCCCTCCCCAGTCCCAAGATCTGACCTCTCTCCCTTCCACATGACATATCCCAATACTTTGTACATTTTATGGCCTTCTCCAGGATATAAACATGAGAGTTGCTTGACTGGATTAGACTAAAGATTCATCAAGCCCAGTATCTGTTTCTGACAGTGGACACAGTTCATGTTAGAGAGTTGCACAGATATCCCACCCATCCTCACCAGGATCCTCTCCATCCCCACCCGTCCCCGCCAGGATCCTCTCCGTCCCCACCAGGAATTACCTCCATCCCCGCCCGTCCCCATAAAAAGCAGCAATTACTTCTGACAGGATCATCAATTCCAGTTTCTTTTGTGTTTGCGCTGCTGTTTTCCTTGTTGAATCTCTTTGGTGGAACCCTTTTTTTGTTTCCTGTTCAGGTAATTAACTTATAAACCCTCTCTTTTACTAAGGCTGACATGCCCATTATATTATATGGATGAACCCTGCTTCCAAAGCCTTCCATCCCTGTGGGAGTCCCGTTGGCTAGAGGGGGGTCTCCATGGGAGTCCTGTGGGCCAGAGGGGGGTCCCCGTGGGAGTCCCGTGGGTTAGGGGGGATTCCCGTGGGACCCTCGCGGGAACCGCGGGATTCCCGCGATCGCCGTTCCCGTGCAGACCTCTAGTTCATGTCACAAATACCTGGCAGAATCCCAAAAGTATCAAGATTCCACGCCACTTACCTCTATCTCCCACCCTTCCCCCAGTAACAATACCGCCGGTACAACCTAGATTTTTCCTACTATATTCATGGACAAACGTATCAGGATTAAATTGCAGCCTTATTCTGGGTTAAAACAGTGAAATGCCTCCTTTGATATTCTATTTATAAATACAATTATATTTCTTATGCTGCTGCTCCCAGGGTGGGTGGGGGTGAGGAGGGGGTTTGGGGTTGGATATGAATCTTTGTGAGTGGATTATTGCTGTTATTTTGTTACACTACATTGTTGTTTCTTGTTTACGGTAAATTATCAATAAAAATGATTTAACCATAAATACAATTAAATACATTTTCAAATTATGCCATATAGAATTTATGTAATCCCAAAAAGGTTTTTTACAAGATGTGCCGAGGTTCATCTAGAAAGAAAATCACTGCACCTGGTCTAGCAATAAAAGAGCATTAGCATTTCAGCCAATCTGCAGAAAGTTTAGCGCCAGGCAGTCTGAAACACCCAGACAGAAAACAAGTTTTCACAGTGACAGGCCATTTAACCCTTCCAACCCCACTATAGAAGTTCCCAGTCTCAGGTTAAAGACAATACTGTCCTCAATACCTAACTTGGACTTCAGATCCAAGTCAGAGAGAAGAAGTGATCACAAATGAATCACTATTTTCTAAGAGTGATTGCCCCTTTCTCCAGTTGAGCTCAGTTTTCAGGGTCAACCTAAAAATGAATCACCCTTAAAACTCAAGATGCTTTGTGGTGGCAGCTAAGCCTTATGCAGCAAAACTACAAGTATGTTTTTATGTAATAGTGTGTCTGCATTAATTACCAACCAAATTATTTCATTTTTGAAGCACTTCTGAAATTGCAACATTTCTGAAAAGCATCTGCTCTGTCATGCTGACCTTCAAGAGCTTAAGTATATCAGGACATTAATTTACTAATTCATGTCAGAGACCCTTAGGGAGGGCAGGGTATCACCAATGAGTACTATGCAGGGCTATCCCTTTGGTCTAGTGATTTTCCATGTCTTTTGTTCTGTCAGAAAAATATGGAATGAAAAAATGAGAACTTTTCAGCGGCCCATTATATAGCAGGAACTTTTTAAAAGCTATAGCAGGAAATACTACAATAAATAAGCTGACACCATGAAAATGATTTCCCAAAAGCAATTCTATTTTTTTTTTTTTTTTTAATACTGAGCACAGGTTTCATGTATATATAATCCATAATGCATTTATTCACGCCTAAAAATCTACAAGAATGTTTTGAAGTGCAAAGGAAGCAGTCCATTCCCAACAGCATGTCAGAGTTCCCTGAATTTATTTTGGTTATTACCATTGTGTTTCTGTTTTTTGCCCAAGGGTGATAAGTATCTTCTTTCACAGTAAGATTGAATAAGATAAAGATGCCTGCTTTTTTTTTTAAGCAAAGTACCAATAAGATTAAATAAAGACAAGCAACACAAACCAGCTGATGTCCTCCAAAACCACTTGTTTTAGGCTAAGACCTACAAGCAGCAAGACGAGTTGGGAGCACAAGCTACACGGGAGGGAGGGGGGTGTCAAAAGGTATGCATGCATGCTTGCATGCATGTGGGTAACAGTTTAATAAACTTCCATCCTACATTATTATAATCTTTATTTTTGGACTTTTGAAAACCACTACTAAATTGTAACACAATGATGTCAAACCTCAACTTTGACTACTCATTATAGAGATACCAAGAATGTCACAGAGGTGTGTGTATTTTAAGAGGGTGGGAGCAGTAGGAAAAAAAATGTCATTGACATCGAGTTCACTGCACGGTCTGTGTCTGTATATGGCTGTTTGGTGGAGGATGGGCTGGGGAGGGCTTCAATGGCTGGGAGGGTGTAGATGGGCTGGAGTAAGTCTTAAAAGAGATTTCGGCAGTTGGAACCCAAGCACAGTACCGGGTAAAGCTTTGGATTCTTGCCCAGAAATAGCTAAGAAGAAAATTTAAATTGAATCAGATTGGGCAGACTGGATGGACCATTCGGGTCTTTATCTGCCATCATCTACTATGTCCACTCAATATAATAAACCCCGGCTATATATCACATCCCCATATTAATAACAGGATGGTTATGAAAGAATATTTTGATACTCAATCCTCAGAGGGAAATTGTACCCGTTGGCTCAAGTGTATGAATACACTGAACCCACTCTTCACGGGATCTCATGGGATCAAAATATATCATATTATGCAAAATATTTATTAAATTTTTCTATATTCAATATGAACTTGTACTTAACTTATAAAGTTCGTTCTTTCTTTTTTTTGAACTTATTTAAAATAGGAGCGCCTCCTATTTTAAATAAGTTCAAAAAAAAGAAAGAACGAACTTTATAAGTTAAGTACAAGTTCATATTGAATATAGAAAAATTTAATAAATATTTTGCATAATATGATATATTTTGATCCCATGAGATCCCGTGAAGAGTGGGTTCAGTGTATTCATACACTTGAGCCAACGGGTACAATTTCCCTCTGAGGATTGAGTATCAAAATATTCTTTCATAACCATCCTGTTATTAATATGGGGATGTGATATATAGCCGGGGTTTATTATATTGAGTGGATGAAGTTGGTCCGGCTATTTGTATAGCCACTCGGATAAATTCTATCATCTACTATGTAGCATTTTTACAAATGTTTTCATTCAGAGTGGGGAAAAAAACCCCAACAAATGCACAGCCTGTCCATCAGACCTACAACTTATATTTGCTTATCACTTTTACTAATTGGTGTTTTTAACCACTTCTGTGTTATTAGACCTGCCCTATAACAAATAACCGGAAAATAAAATTAAAAACCACAATTTACTATAGTAGCATAATAACAGACACAGTTTCCATGTTCAAAACGGTATAGCCTCTGTACAGCAAAAAGTACCTCTACATTTTATATCCACTGTGTCTTATCAGTACTCCACAAACGGCGACTGCTGGGTTCCTTTGAGAAGTTAGAAAGTGCATCCGTGGGGCTAATTGTACAGTGGATTGTAATTGGGTTTTCTTAGCCACCTTTTAGTGGTATGCATTTTCACTGTATTTGGATTGGGACTTGTATACTGCCTTTTTGTAGTTTTACAACCACATTCAAAGCAATTTACATACAAGTACTTCAAGCGTTTTCTCTATCTGTCCATGTGGGCTCACAATCTTATCCAATGTACCTGGGGCAGTGGAGGATTAAGTGACTTGCCCAGGGTCACAAGGAGCAGTGCAGGGTTTGAACCCACCACCTCAGAGGGCTAAGGCTGCAGCTCTAACCACTGCGCCACACTCTCCTCCTTGTGGTTTCTGACCTTTGTTATCATCCCCAAAATTTCAATAAAAAAATTTTGAACTTAAAAGAAAGTGTATCCATTTCTGGTGAATTAGCCAAACACCTCAGGAAGGGAGAGCTTCGACACTCCGGGGGCGTCACTGCTTTCTTGACTCATACACGTATTTCATCTTTGGAATGCCAAGAAATCCCATTTCTACGCCAAGAAAAACGTCCTAGCAAAAATTCTTGGCCCTTGGGGAAAATATTCATTGGGTTTTATTTATTTTTTTTTTTTTGGGGGGGGGGAATATTGATTTTAATCGAGAGTTTGCGGTCAGATGTCCAGCGGGCTGTCAGCTCCAGAGCTGAAGAATCTCTCTGCTATGCCCTACCAGATGCAAACACCGTTCGTGCAACCCGGCCTATCGGCTTCAAACTGAATCTACCGCGGATTCTAATCCAGCCCCCAAATCAATCGCCAGTCAAGAAGCAAAGCGCTCTGCTTGGGGGGAGGGGGGGTTTCTCTATAAATCTGGCGGTCTAATGCACAACCGAGGAAGGAAGAGAAGAACTAATCCTTTTGTGCATCTGACCTTTTGGAGGCAGCAGCCTCTGCTCCCAAACAATTCTAATTCCCAAGCCCAGACAAAGGGAATGAATCAAAAAGAAGCGAGCCCCAGCCCTGCCTCTGGCCCGTCCTAGGATCGGCGACTCACTCACCTGCCCAGGCCGGCGGCGCGGCATCCAAAAGCAGCAGGAGCAGCAGCCCGAGCAGGAGCAGCAGCGCCCGGGAGCCCATCGCCGCCTCAGCGCCTCCACATCCCGCCTGCCCGGTGCAAGAGCAACTCCAGCGGCGCCGGAGCCGCGAGCGCCTGCCGCCCCCTCACGCGCGCATTCCCTCTCGCTGCTGCTGCTGCTGCTCCTCGCAGGCACAGAGCGCGCGAGCCCGGCCGCTGGGGGAGGGGCACGGCGCCACCTTCCTTTCCCTGTAGCTCCCGAGCTGGCCTGCCCTCTGCTGGCTGACAGGCGCAGACGCTCCATTACAGGACCAGTGGCCGATTTGGCAGGCAGAAAGGGAAAGACAGGCAGAAATATCAGGAAAAGTTAAGAGAGGCTGGTCTAGTAGTCAGGAAAGCAAAGATACAAATGGAAGGGGGGGGGGGGAAAAAATAGCCCACACAGTCGAACAGGGGACAGCACATTTTTAAGATAGATTAATGATAGGAAGAAGTGCAAAAGTGGCATTGTGAAGGGAAGAAATATGTAGAAGCTGATAAAGATATGGCTGAATTGCTTAACAAATATTTCTGTTCTGTGCTCAAAGCTGATGTGCTGGGAGCAGACAGCAGAAGAAAAACCAAACGGGATGGAAGTGTGGTAGACTCTGACTGATTTTCAGAGGATTGTGTTCAGTGGCATAGTAAGGGGGGTGCGGACCACCCTGGCATGGTCTTCCTAAGGGCACGGTGGCACCCCTCATCCTCTCCATCCCCCCTCCCACCTGCTCGCCCGCTCTTCTCATTGTTGCATGTTCCCTTTGCCTTCCCCGTACCCTTGTGGCGTTCTCTCTGATGTCACTTCCAGGACCTCTGCCTAGGAAGTGACATGAAAGGGAAGGGGGTGTGCACGTGGTGAGGGAGGGGCACCACCTTCTTGGGCGCCCCTCACCTTTACTATGCCCCTGATTGTGTTCATGAAGAGCTAGCTAAAGGTGGACAAAACGATGGGGCCGGATGGTGTACATCCAAGGGTAATGAAGGAACATAGGGAAGTTCTGGTGGCTCCACTGGCTGACCTTTTCAATGTTTTTCTAGAGTTGGGACTAGTACCAGAGGACTGGAGAAGGGTGTATGTGGTCCCTCTCCACAAAAGTATAAGTAAGGAAGAAGAAGGGAACTGCAGGCCAGCAAGTCTGACTTCTGTGCAATGTTCCCTCTAAGCTGTGTGGTCGTGAATCTCTTTTGAAGACCCTGCACAACAATTTAGGACTGCCAAGCACCAGAAACAGCACTTCCCCCACCTCCCTTCCACCAACATTGTGGCCGCTGCTGCTGCTTCTTTACATGAGCAGCAACAGCAGCAGCAGCAGCAAAACACCTTGCCTTACTCTCCTGTGAGGCCACACTCACAGCCTCAGTCTGCCCTGGAACCAGAAGAAGACGCTGGAGTGGCGTGACCAGCAGCCATGCAGACTAAGACTGCGAGTGCGGACCCAGGAGAATGAGGTGAGCTGTTTTACCGCTGCTGCTGATTGTTTAGAGAAGCAGCAGCAGCGGTTGGGGCGAACATGGGAGGGAGGAGGGGAAGGCACAAGAAGCTGCAGCCAGGGTAAAGAAGAGACAGGAGGCAGATGTGATGAAAGGGGAAGGAGATGAGAAACACTGGGTGGAAAGGTGAGAGATGGCAGGCACTGTATAGAGTTGGGGGGGTGGAGAAAGAGAGGTGGCCAATGTTGGATGGGAGACAGGAGGAAGATATGGATGTAAGGAGAGAGAGGGGGCAGATGCTGTATAGAATTGGGGAAGACAGATTATGGATAGAACAGAAGAGAGAGAGGGCAAATGTTAAGGTGATAAAGAGAAGGGATATGATGGAAGGGAAGATGCTGGGGAGAGCGGGGGCAGATGTATGGAAAGAAAGAGACACAGAGAGGAGGAAAATATTTATGGCAGAGGAGAGAGAGGGGGAAGACAAAGGCCTAGATGGAAGAGGGGAGAGACAAGAGGGAGATGTTATGAAAGTGGGAGGAGGTGAGAGACAGGAAGACATTGGATGGAAAGAGAGAGGGGGCTAATACTGTATTGAAGTGGGGGGAGAAACTAGGAGATACTGATGGAAAGGGAGAGGAGGCAGATGCTTTATAGAAGGGGAAGACAAAGAGCAGATACTAAATGGAAGAGGGAAGAGAAAGGTGGTGTGGGGAAGAGACAAATGGTGGGAGATGATGGAAGGAGGAAGAGAAAGGGGAGATGCTGGATAGAAAGGAGAGAGGGGCATAGTAGATGCTGTATGGAAGTGAGGGAAAGATGAGAGAGTTTGCCAACACTGGATGGTAGACAGACAAAAGGAAGATAAGGATGGCAGGGGAGAGAGGAGGGGGTAGATGCTGTATAGAAGTGGAGAACACAGATTCTGGATAGAACAGGGGAAAAAGAGGGTAGATGATAGGGTGGGGGAGGGGAGGGGGGAGACAGAGAGGAGGAAGATGATGGAAGGATGAAGTGAAAGGGGAGATGCTGGAAACCAGATACTGGTACCAACACAATTGAAAAAAGTAAATAACCAGACAAGGGTAGAAAAAAATAATTTTATTTTTAGTTTAAGAAAAAGTAGTGTGGTAGCTGTGTTAATAAACATTAATAAGTAAGGTGTTATCTTTTTACTGGATTAATTTTCATACCTTTTTGACTTACCTTAGAAACCAAAACATCCTTCTTCAGGTCAGGACAGGATACCATAATAGCAGCATACTGTCCTGACCTGAGGAAGGAGGTTTTGGCCTCTGAAAGCTAATTGAAAAATACATTTAGGCCAATAAAATGGTATCATTTTCCATTTTTTTGTTTTATTTCTGTTTGTTAATTTGTAATGTCAATCTGCTATCATATTTTACACAGTACAGCAGGACACACATTGCTTTCTCTTTCTTTTGTGTTGCACTGTATAAAGAGTCTAGTTTCTTGGGGATTCAGTTTATTTTTTATTTCTATTTTTATATTGTGGTTACTTATTCTATACTGGGTGAAGATCTGTGTTTTGCATGTTTGAAGGAGACATGGTTTTCTGTTAGCATTGATTACATGAGTGATCTGTTTTAATCTGGTTTGTTTAGTTTTCCAATAGGTTTATTGATGTTTTAGTGGTCATTGCAGTATTTTTGGTACTGTCTTTTCCTAGGTAGGTGCTTATGTGACTTGTGAAGTTACTGCTATTATGGTATGTTGGAATTGCTCTTTAGGTCCTGAGTGACATTTGTAGTGTTTTTGTGTTATTTAATATTATTATACCTGGTATTGGATTTTGGATTTGGATCATATCTTTCTCAGTAATGGCTCAAGGCAAGTCACATTCGAGTACAGTAGGTATTTTTCATGTCCCTGGAAGGCTTATTATTTTTAAGTTTTGTATCTGAGGCAATGGATCTCAAGCAAAATCAGTCAGATTTGAGTCCCTGGCTTCCCTATTTCTCAGCTGGCTGCCCTAACCATGTTTGGTAATTAGCAAACTAAAGGCTAGTGGCCTGGAGGCCCTTTGGCAACCTACTAAAAACATTGCTAGGTGAATGATTTTATGGCTGTAGTGCAGGGTGACATCTTGCAATAATAGGGGAAATCAGAATGGAGAAGGGGTTAAAAATTGGAAGGATTGGAGGAGATTAAATTATAACTTTTGGTGGAATTCTTTATGCCATTCTATAAAATGGAAAGGTTTATTGCATTACAACGTGGATATTTTAAGAAATTTCAGGATGTGTGGAAACCATTAACAAAGTATTGTAAGGATTAATTGAAATGGTTTCCCTTATATTTATCAATTTAAGGTGTAGGGAGGGGGAATATTATTATTATATGTTTTATATGATAATGGAATATATGGGTGGGAGGGATGGGAAAGGGGAAGGGGAAGGGATAAAAGTCTATGTAATGTATCAATGATGGTTTCTAAGTGATGAATTTATTGTTAATGTGAATGAATATTTTTAACACTTAATGTAATCTTGAAAATGAATAAAGAATATAAAAAACAAAACAAAAAACTTTTCACATCACTGCATGTTAGTCTCTCATGTTAAGATTAGGGTAAAAATGCTGTCTATAGCAGGTGCCAGGCTTTGCAATACGCTGCCTGGTATTCTGCGATTTTGTGATAGGAGACTGAATTTTAAGAAAATATTGAAAACACAATTATTTGTTAATGCTTTCATGTGCTAATGCTATTTGCTGCTGAAGCTTTACCGTCCTGTAAATGTTCTTATGGGATTTCTCTTTCCATCTTGTTGGATGAATTTGAATAAAGGTTTTAATAATGTGACTGTTAATGTTTTATTGTGTTTGTTCTGTCGAAACATGTTTTAGTATTTTTAATATGTATGCATGTCATTTTGTAAACCACATAGTATTTATGCAGAATATAAATTTTTAAATAAATATTCCTATTTAACCCCCTCTTTTACAAAACTGCGCTAGTGACTGCCATTGCACAGTAACTGCCCTAAAACCCATAAGGATTTAAAGGGCTTTGTGGCTTTTGCCGCATGGCAGCCGCTAGCGCAGCTTTGTATATGAGGGGGTAAGTTACTTTTTAATATTGTTTTAATATGTATATGAATATATATATTTTTTTATGTAGAGCTCTATATTTTATTTCCAGTTCAATATAAATAAATTAACCTCAATTTTTGAATATAATTTGGCATAATTTTATAAAATTACTTGTCTTTGCACTCCCCCACCATGTGCCAGCCCAGCCTAAATCAACTGCTGCTCAGAATACATCATAACTTGCACATCTGCTTTCCTGGCTTAGAGGGAAGATTGCTTCTGTGGTAAGTAAATGAATATAAACACTTTTAAAACATAAAATAGTGACATTTATGGAATTCAATGGATTCACTAGAGGCAGGTTTTATCAGACAAATCTAATCAATTTCTTTGACTGGGTAACCAGAGAATTGGATAGAGGAACTCTGCTACATGTGATGTATTTAGATTTAGCAAAGCCTGTGAAAGTGTTCCACATAGGCATCTACTAAATAAATTGAGTGACCTCAGTATGGGCCTTAAAGTGATTGACTGGGTCAGGAACCGGTTGAGTGGAAGGTGACAGAGGGTAGTGGTCGCTCTGAGGAAAGGATGTTACTAGTGGTGTACCTCAAGGTTCGGTTCTTGGGGCTGTTCTTTTTAACATTTTTGCATGTGATATTGCTGAAGGGCTGTCATGTAAGATGATACCAAAATCTGCAATAGAGTAGACACGCCAGATGGTGTGAATAACATGAGAAAGGACCTAGCGAAAATTGAAGAATGGTCTGAAATTTGGCAGCTAAGATTTAATGCTAAGAAATACAAGGGCTGCAGAAACTAGAAAGAAGATTGGGACTTTAGTGTGATAGTATGTAATGATCTTAAGGTGGCCAAACAGGTTGAAAAGGTGACGGCGAAAGCTAGAAAGATGCTAGGTTGCATAGAGAGCAGTAAGGCCAGTAGGAAAAAGGAGTTATTGATGCCCCTGTATAAGATTCTGGTGAGACATCATTTAGAATATTGTGTACAATTCTAGATGCCACACCTTCAAAAAGATATAAACAGGATGGAGTTGGTCCAGAGGAAGGCTACTAAAATGATTGGTGGTCTTCGTCATAAGGCATAAGGGGACAGACTTAAAGATCTCAATAATACTCGTATGTATACTTTGGAGGAAAGGTGGAAGAGGGGGAGATATGATAGAGATGTTTAAATACATACATTTAGGGTTACCAAAATTGTAAAGACAAAAAGGAAGACACATGGCCATGCACCTGGCCACGCCCTCAGTTCTGCCCCAGCTCAGCCCTAGCTTCGCCCTTCCCCTAGGCGGTTGCCTGCTGTGTGCAGTCAGGACCATAGCAAACTATAATTGCACCCCATCCTTTGTTGCACTGCCCCCACCCTCTTCCCTATGATATATCAGACTTTCAATTGTGAGTTTTGTACTTCATTCAAAATTAAAAATACAATCCTTTTCGCTACTTTTCTAATCTTTTTGGTCTCAGTCTCTGCTTTCCTCTGTCTTCTCTTAACTCTCGTACCAGCGTTTTGTGTTCATTTGTAATTTTTCTCTCTCCTGTTTTCTTCATCTCCTCTACTACATCCATCTCTAACATTGGTTTTTTCCTCTGGGTTCTTCAGTTTATTTTCTCCCTCTCTTCATTCTTACTCTGTAGTCTTCAAGTTCCCTTTTTGTACTGTCTACCTACAGCTTTCTATCTCTTGTCTCTCATACCACACTTCTCATTTCCCTTCCTCTTATTCCCCAGTCTTTCACTAATTCTACCCTCTATCTCCTTCCATTCAGCATGTCCTTCTTTCTCTCCCTCCATGCCCTCATCACCTCGCACATAGATTACTGCAACTCGCTACTCTCAGGTCTTCTGCTCTGAAATCTTTCTCCCCTTCAATTCAGCTGCATGATTCATATTCCATGAGAGCCGCTATACTCACATTACTCCTCTCCTAAAGTTGCTTCATTGGCTTCACATCCGTTTCTGAATACAAATTCAAACTCCTCTTACTGACATACAAATGTATTCACTCAGCTGCCCCTCACTATCTCTCTTCACTTATCTCTCCCCCCCTCCACAGTAAGCTCTGCTCAGCTAAGTCCCTTCAATCTATGCCCTTCTCCTCCTCTGCCAACTCCAGACTCTGATCCTTCTATCTTGCTGCATCGAATACCTGGAACAAACTGCCCAAATCCCTACGGCATGCTCCATTGCTGGCAGTGTTCAAGTCCAAGTTAAAAGCCCACCTCTTTGAGAGTGCTTTCAACTCCTAATTCCTCTCACCTTGGTTTCTGAATCCACAAGCCCCTCTCCTGTCCCTCCCTCCAGCCCCCGAAGCAGCAATGGCAGCAGTCCTGACCAGACAACCCACCTCGGTCCCTCCATACAACCCCTGAAGTGGCACCAAGTCTAGTGTGACCATATGGCTCCAGAAAAAAGGGGACGGATTGAGACATCCAGGTTTTACTTCCATTGAAAGCAACCAAGATGTCTCAATCTGTTCTCCTTACTTCCATTGCTTTCAATGGAAGTAAAACCCGGATGTCTCAATCCGTCCCCTTTTTTCTGGAGCCTTATGGTCACACTAAAGTGCTGTAAACAAGCTGCTCAAGGCTAGCCCCAGCAGGGCCTATCCTCTGCTGCATCACTTCTGAAGTGTTTCTATGTTTTTGTGGATTAGAGTGGCAAAAAGTCTGTTTTATCAAGTGGACTTTGTACGGCTACCTGGCCTCTTATCTAATCCAACCTGTCATCATCTAGCTCAGGGGTAGGCAGTTCCAATCCTCGAAAGCCACAGGCAGATCAGGTTTCAGGATATCCACAATAAATGTGCATGAGATAGATTTGCATCTCAAGGAGGCAGTGCATGCAAATCCATCTCATACATATCCATTGTGGATATCCTGAAAACCTGACCTGCCTGTGGCTCTCGAGGACCAGAATTGCCTACCCCTGATCTTGCTTAATAAAGGGTGCAAGAGCAAGTGCCAACAACAACAACAATTTATTATTTCTAGAGCGCTACCAGGCTCACGCAGCCACAAGTTGAGTCTGTTCTTGTGCTACTTGTTGCAGATTGCTACAGATCATGCATGCAGCAAAATATAAACCAGGATGACTCTGCTGCTGTCAAGATTCCTCAGTTTCAGGAGGGCGAGTTCAGGCTGGTGCACAGGGCTGGCCTTGCCATTAGGCAGACTAGGTGTCTGCCTAGGGCAATAGAATTTGAGGGGTTCTAGCATCAGGTGAACTGCACCTTAATGTTGCTGGCAGCAAGGCAGGGGATCTTTCAGCACAAGCATGTCATATTATGCCCTCTTTGCATTGGCGTGGGAGGGTTGTGGCAGATTTTGAGCACAGGGCGGCATTGCACTAATTTTTAGAGGCAAGGGAAGAAGAGGGAAATGCTGGATGTGGGAGGGTCAGGGAGGGAAGTTGAGATGCTGCTGGATACCTGAGGAAGGGGGATGCTGGACTACTGAGGGCCTTGAACCACCTAGGGATGGGGAGTCATGGTTAATGGTTCACCTAGGACAATTCTTCTCAATCTAGTTCTTGGGGCACTCCCAGACACTTGGGTTCCAGGATATCCACAATGAATATTCATGAGATACATTTTCATGCACTGCCTCCTTTGTATGTGCCCCAAGGACTGGGTTGAGAACCACTGATCTGGGGCATCAGCCACCATTGAACCAATCCTGGATTTCTGACAACCCTATCCTGATGCACTGCTTTAAATTGGTAGAATCAGGGACTACAAATACCACATTGCTTTGGAATGCAAGTTCAAAAGCAGGACTGGACAAAATTAGGGTTGCCAGATTCCCTCTTAAAAAAACAGAGGACACCAGGCCCGCCTTGTTCTGCCTCCAGCTCCTCCCTGTTCCGCCTCCAGCTCTGCTTCCAGCCCTGCTCCCAACCAAACCTTCTGTCTCCTTCCTTGAGGTCTGGAACGCCTCTGTGCATGTGCAGATGTCGACTCAATGACATCATGTGCATGCATATGATTTAATCGCGTCAACCTCTGCACATGTGCATAGGGACTCCAGCCGCGGCCCTGAGCTTGGGAACTTCTGCTGGGTTTTGGAAATCCCTCCAGGTACCCAGACAATCCTCTAAAAAGAGGACATGTCTGGATTTTCCCAAGCGTCTGGTAACCCTAGCCAAAATGTTTCAACCCTCGAACTGGGTAACATGGTAGCTCTGTTGTGTATCCTTTCCTATTATATAAAGAGAGCAATGATTGTATGTTTGTATGTATGTCTCAGAACTCTGAATTCGATCTTGAAAAGGGCCCTAAGTATTATGGTAAAATGGGGTGAAGGTATGGTTTTTGGGTGTGAGAAATTGATTTAGCTAGGTCTGTAGTATAGCAAAAATCATTTTGGATGTCATCTGGGGCTTGGAATGCACTGAGAAAGACTGTTGGAGTACCAGAATGAGGCTTGGAACACACTGAGAGAGACTAAAGTAAAGCCCAGATGTCTCTATCTGTCCTGCTTACTTCCATTGCTTTCAGTAGAAGTAAAACCCAGATGTCTCAATCTGTCCTCCTTTTTCTGGAGCCATATGGTAACCCTAAACTGTTGGAGTACCAAAGTGAGCAGTGTTGCCAGTTGGGCGGTTTTCCTGCCCAATTCGGCTACTTTTTAAGCCCCTCAGCAGGAAATAAAGGACTTGGGCGGGTGGCAGGTTTTTGGGTTATTTTATTTCAATAATGGGCTATTTTGGGCAGGTATTTTTTTTCATTGGTTCTGCTGCAGCACAACGGGTCAATCACAAATGATCTTAGGAACTCTGAGATTGTTTGTGATTGGTCCATTGTGCCCCAGCTGAACCACTGAAAATTAATTTATGACAAGACCGGTCCGGCACTGTGGCAGGAACAGCATGGCTGCTGATTGGTCGTTGGGAGATCACTTGCAGTCTAAAGTGGGAGACTGAGTATGTAATGTATTTAGCTGCAGCGTGGGCTGGAGAGAAAGCTGCATAGCTGGTACCAGGTTGCCAGTGAAATCGGCATTGCTTCATGGAGAGATGGTAGTAGAAGCTGGCTAGAGAGTGATGGGGTGATAAATGCTGGCTCAGGGGAGCTAGGAAAGAGTGTAAGAAATGTTGTCTGGAAGGAGACGGAGATGAGAGAGATGCTGGCTGGGGGTGCGGGGTACAGGGATGAGATGCTGGCTGGGGTGTACAGGGATGAGAGAGATGCTGGCTGGGGGTGGGGAATACAGGGATGAGATGCTAACTGGGGGATATACAGCTGGCTGGGGGGGGGGGGTACAGGGATGAGAGAGATGCTGGCTGGGGGGTACAGAGATGAGATGCTGACTGGGAGGGGGTGTACAGCTTGCTGGGGTGTGCAGGGATGAGAGAGATGCTGGGGGGGGTCAAGGGATGAGAGAGATGCTGACTGGGAGGTGGTACAGGCATGAGAGAGAGAGGAATGAGTGAGAGATATAGGCGATGGGGTAAAGGAGAGATGCTGGCTCAGGAGTTGAAGATCCAACACACTAAGAAGAACATAACATGGAGAGGAGATCTAGATGGGGACTGAGTGTAAATAGAGGGATATTAAAGTAATGCTGAGCACAGAGAGGGACAGACATGGAGAAGAATGCTTGATGGGCAGAGAGAATTGAGACAGGGACATTGCTTGAAAAGGGGTGATTCTGACAGAGGGATGATGGAGACAGGGGAATGGAGAGGAACCCAGAGGAGAGAAGCTCAGGATAGAGATGGGAGGGGGAGGGGACAGATGGGGACAAAATGTAAAATAGGTGATCCTGGGAAGACAGTTAAAAAAAACCCCCAAAGAAAAGCAGAAAAGGGAATCTGGGACCTAAGTGAATGGACAGGGCATCCTTTCTGCTAGGGGATGTCTGGGGGGGAGGGGGGGTTCCAGCAGGAAGGACTGGGCATCCCTTCTGCTGGGGGATGTCTCGGGGGAGGAGGGAGTGGTGGCAGGAGGAATAGGACACTCCTGCCGGCAGACATTGGGGGGGGGGCTTTGGGGGTTCCAGCAGGAGGTACTGGGCGGTTTCCTTCCACGACCGCTAAATTGATCACAGCAGAGAGATTCCCTTGCTGCAATCAGCTCAGCGGCAACCCAATTTTCTCACCGGTGCCTGTGACATGGATGCCAGTTAGAGAATCGTGGTGTTTAGGCAGACTTAGGCGTCTGTCCGTGAGGACAGACATGATTCTATATAGGATGTTCATGTGTGATTCTCTAAAACCGCTTAGGCGGCTTCTGAGACTGGGCGTCCTATACAGAATCCAGCCCATTCAGAATCCAGCAGAAGTTTGAAGAGCTTCTAATTTTGGGAAGGACTTTTACGTTAAGTTCTTGTCTTTATTGTGTTTTTCTTGAATGTTTTGTATTTGAGTTTTGTACATTTTGTACATTATGGACTGTTTGGGATATGTGCAGTGTATAAATAAACAGTTTGTATTTGTATGATGTATTTCTTTGATAAATTAGAGGCGTTTCCAGTGGCAGTTGTTTGGGCTACTTCGACAAAAGGTGAGCTACTTTTGGGCTACTTTTTACCATGAGCTGGGCCGGAAATTTTTTTGCCATCTGGCAACCCTGAAACCCTGAGGTTTAGAATGCACCGAGAAAGACTGTTGAGGCACCAGACTACATGTGCTGGTCAAGAGACTGACAGGCCCAACATCCTAGAGCCATCACGGCAAGAGGAACACAAAGTTTTGACTGCTTGACGTACTCCATTTCCTATGGAACTCTTTCTGTAGCACAGGGGTTCTGAGGGGAACAGAGGCTGAGGGAAGCGATATGAAATGTAAAAGGGAGGACATACTGAAATTAAAAACAGATACAAAGATAACTGCAGCACATTAGTCAGACATTCCTAAGGAAGCTTAGCCAGCCAGTAGGCTGCAGGAACAAAATAAGACTCAAAGGCCCAGATTATCAAAATTTTAATGCCGTTGCTAAACTGTTTTTTGACAGTTTAGCCTACAGGCATTTTAGAGGCGGATTATCAAAACGTCTTAGCGAGGTTTCTAGCAGTTTCCGACACTGACATGCAAATGAGCACTCTGGTGGATTCTTTAACAATTACCAAGCCATTTTCTAAGAGTGGCGTTGGCTTTTGGTGACAAAAATCAGTGACTAGTCCAGGGGTGCCGGTATACTGACAGCATTGATTAAAACCCTGGCATGACAGTGTCAGAGACTGCTAGAAAGCCAACCGATTTCCCCCCCCCTCCCTCAACAGCAAGAGAGATACCAATTCTCTCCCGCCAAAAATAACCCCCCCTCCACTGCAGCAGTGACCCCGCAGCAGTGGGAGAGATGCCGATTTTCTCTCACCACAAACAGCACCCCCTCTGCAGTGGTGACACCCCCCCCCCCGGCGGGAGAGATGCCCACTCTATCCCACCACAAACAACACCCCACCCTGCAGCGGCAACCACCCCCCTTCCACAGCAGCGGGAGAGATGCCCACTCTCTCCCATCACAAACAACACCTCCCACTGCAGTGGTGACTCCCCACCCTCAGCAGCGGGAAAGATGTCCACTCTCTCCCACCAGAAGCACCCCCACCCCAGCATCAGGAGAGATGTCCATTCTCTCCTGCTGCCACACAACACTCCGCTCCCTGCCTCTGATCCTTCTCGATGCACCAGGGAGGGACCTGAGGCTCTGATTGACCCAGGTTGTCTAAGGCCCCCTCCCATAGGAAGTTGAGAAGGGAAGAGAGGCTGAGGGAACACATATGGAATGAAAAAGAGAGAACAGAGCAGAACTATTGAATGGTTAAGAGGTCTTATATTTACTGAGACCCTTCCTACCTGTTTAATGGGGCGTGTGGTGCTGCGTAACTCCATTTTGAGGGCTCTGGTTCTGCTTGTGTTGGCTTAGCTCATGCCGGTTGTTTCATCCTCCGTCCCAGCTGTTTTCCTGCATCTTGTTGGCTGCTTGCTCAATATTGGCTGCTTCTTGTGCCTGCTTGCTCAATGTTGGATGTCTCCTCCTTCATGCCGGCTGGTTCCCTTCATTATACCAGCTGGTGCCTTCTTCAGAGCTTTTGCAGGGGCCCTTCTATCCCGCAGGCCCATCCTGCCTGTCGCTGCTGGGTCAGGCGAGGTTCGCGGCCCTCCCAGTGTAGATCCCCATACATCATTATTCCCTTAGGACTAGATCACACATGGCCTGCATTCCCTAATTACTGCCTTGGTGTAATATTGTCAAAACATCTCTCATAATCTGTTTATTTAACATTTCCCTTCCATCTGGTAGTATCCATTTACCCTTCTCTGTTTTGATACCCACTAATTTCTTCAATTCTTCCTCCTTCTTATTAGTAAATGAGGGGACCACCTGAAGGCTAGGTATCCTGGGGGTTAATGTACACATTAATACTGGGGTATGATTCAAAGCTGCTTCCTTATCTGGACAATGTGAGCCCCCCAAAAGTTCCTGGAGGAAAAGTCCATAGTCTGCTGTTGAGACAGACATGGGGAAAGCCACTACTTGCCCTGGATCGGTGGCATGAAATGCTGCTACTATTTGGGTTTTGTCAGGTACTTGTGACTTGGATTGGCCTCTGTGAAGATAGGATACTGGGCTGGATGAACCATTGGTCTGACCCAGCGGGGAGGGGGGGGGTTGCCTGCATTTTGCTGGCCTACATTGTAGGCATCTACTGCAGGCCTAGGGAGGTACCTAGGGCTACTTCCATGCCAAGGCACACCGATGCCTAGCCTTTGTCGAGCTTATGCGGGCCTACGCGTCTCCCTAGGCTCCCGGAGGCACCTACAATGTAGGTAGCTTGCCTTGGAAGGTTGTTTGTTTGTTTTTTTAATGTGCATCCTGATTGGCTGGTTAGGCAGCAGTTGGCTGCCTACAATCAGGATGCCGTTTATTGAATTTGGCCCAAAATGTCTATACTGTATTCAGACTTCTACAACTTTTCTAAAATAGCACTGCATGTGCATATTGCTACCCACATATATAATGAGCAATTTTATAAAAACATATATCAAATGCATGTTCCATTACAACAAAGAAGCCAACTTTCAAGCCAGATACCACTATTCAGGGAGTGGAGAAAAAGACCTCAGTTTATCACTGCTCCGCCATCAACTGCAGGCAACCCAACCTTCATCAAAGGTCAGAAAAAACTCCACTCCCATTTATACTGGCAATAAAAGGAGATATCTTCTCTGTAGCAGTAACTATATAGCTCTAGAACAGCGGTCTCAAACTCGCAGCCCTCCAGGGACTATTTTGTGCCCCGTGGTCTGTCCATTCCACTTCACAAGTTTTCCCGATTGTGGAGAGGACAATCGCGTACAGACCGCGACTGCTGTAATTGGACTTGCATCTCTCTGGAGGGAATGTCGGCAAATGGCTCGCGGTTCGCCTAAAGCAGAGGTCCTCAATCTGCTTCCCTTCCCTTCTCACTGCCCTCCCCCAAGCCACCGCAATCGGGGAACAGGCCAGCGCTGAGGACTTAGCTCTTCCTGCTTATCTTCCCCAGCGCGGAGCCGACCAATTCTCACCACCCGACGTCAATTCTAAAGTTGGAGAGGAAGTTCCGGGCCAGCCAATCGCTGCCTGGCTGGCCTGGAACTTCCTCTCAGATGGCAGAATTCACGTCAGGTGGTGAGAATTGGTCGGCCCCGCGCTGGGGAAGATAAGCAGGGAGATCTAAGACCTCGGCGCTGGCCTGTTCCCCTATTGCGGCGGTGGCAGCCTGTTCCCCAATGGTGGTAGCTTTGGGGAGGGCAGGGAGAAATAAAGAAAGAAAGGGGGGACAGGGAGACAGTGTAGAGGTGATGCCACCTGTGAGCGACCCCTTAGGGGGTTGTTTGGGGAGGGTTAATGGAGTGGGCAGACTTGATGGGCTATGGCCCTTTTCTGCCGTCATCTTTCTATGTTTCTATGTTTTTAAAGAATGAAGGGAGACAGGACACAGACAGAAAAGGGCATAGAGAGAGAAAGACAGAAAGAAAGGGCAGGCATGGAGAAAGAAAAAAGAAAGAAAGGAGGCACGGAGAGAGAGAGAAAGACAGATATATAGAAAGAAAGGGGGCATGGAGAAAGAGAGAAAGAAAGAAGGGGCAGGGTGAAAGAAATAAAAAGTTGGGGGAGGGAAGGAGACAGATGCCAGACCAGGGGAAAGGAAGGAGGGAAGGAGGGAGAGAGAGAAAGGAAAGAAAGAAAGAGATGTCAGACCACGGAAATAGGGACGGAAGAAGAGAGAGATAGAAGGGAAGGTAAGACATGGAAACGTAGATTTTGAAAAGAAAGCAGAAAAATTGAATATTAAGTTAATGCCAAAGATGGATGCAAGGCAGAAAGTGAAGACGGAGAGAAAAACAGTCAAAGGACAAGAAGGCCCTGGAAACATAGTTAAAAGCACAGAAAAATAAAGTCACCAGCCAACAACGGTAGGGAAAATGATTTTATTTTCAATATAGTGATTGAAATGTGTCAGTTTTGAGAAAGGAAAGATACTCAATTCAAACTCTACTGCTTACTTTTCAAAGTAACCCATGGTATGGCCCCCAATTACCTGAACAACCGTTTTTGCCGCTACCGACTACCCAGATCAAGAAGAACTCAGAATCTTTTCACCTTCCCCCCTCATAATGGTACCCGACATAAGAAATTTTACGACAGCCTTCTAGCAACTCAGGCAGCGAAAATTGACCCCACCATCACCAAACTGATGATCAAAACAACAGACATCAAAGTGTTTCGGAAAGAAATCAAAACATTTCTTTTCAAAAAACACGTCCTTACTTAATATTCCCTTCCCCAATCGCACATGCACTCTCCCCAGCAAATAACACACTAGTCATCCCCTTGAACCTCATTTACCAAAAATATCCAAACTCCTAAATAAGTATCTCCCTTAGGTATCCATTTAACCTTCTCCTAAATAAGCATCTCCCTTAGGTATCCACTCAACTGATTCCTTCAAAGTTAGGTATCTTTCTTCAGTTGCCTATATTGTTTTCCCCACTGAACCTTGTAACTACTTGAACCCTGTCAAGTTATTCTATCGATAAATTCAGATATCTTATACTTGTATTTCTATACCACAACATGTAATTTATTTAAATCGTTGTAATGTAATTCTCTCGGTAATGTCCTGATCTCTTTTAACTGTAATCCGCTTAGAACTGCAAGGCACAGGCGGAATAGAAATCACTAATGTAATGTAATGTAAATGTGAGGGCTGCAGAAAAAATAGTTTTATAAGATTTATAAACTATAAAGAGTTCTACTTCATGCAAAGTTGTCATTTCTTTAATAAGACATTAACTATTTTTTTTCTACGGCCCTCCAAGTACCTACTAATTCAAAATGTGGCCCCACTAAGGGTTTGAGTTTGAGACCACTGCTCTAGAACAAATAAATATTGAAACAGGGCATTTAACTGCACTCCATATCCATGTCATAAGTACAGTTTAAAGTCCATCCTACACACAGTCCATCTGCAGCAAATTTCATACCAACTCAGGTTGCTCTGCCTCGGTGACTGTGTTAGTTGCTCTAATACTATGCATCGCAAAGAAGAAAACGCATGATGAGCCACAAACAATGCTCCACCAGCGGTTCTTCCATTTTCTGAATATTTAAAATTGAGCGATATTCTACTAGGCGCACTTTCAATGAGCGGAATGTTTCACCAATGTACAAAATTACTTACCTTTGAGAGTATGCATCTTATTCCTTGAAGGCAAATATACCTTTTGCATAATCGATGGATATGTGGTACAAATACTCAGTTCAAAGATAAAGCTTCTGAATTGCAGTGCAAATTTAAGGATCATGGATATCTGGCTTCTGTTTATTTATTTATGTATTTATTTTTTAAAAATTTATATACCACCTAAATACCTAGGCGGTTTGCAGGCAACATACATAATAAAATAAACATATCAAAACAAACTGTTTCAAGGGCTTATAAAAGAGCTTTTTAGAATTCCAGAGATCAATTTTTGGAATATCGAGAAAAACATCAGGCTGAAGAAGTGCTGGTGTTTGTTTTGATATATACCTGCCTGTCATCTGAAATGCAATGAGTAATTCAGCAATATATGACTATGTTGAAAGTACATCCCTGTTTTGAGGAAGCTAGGATATTTTTTGCTTATGAGAGAAATAATAATCTAGGTGATATTCTGAATCCCAGTGAATTATGTTCAATTCCAACAGCACAAGGGGATTTGCCCAGTGGTCACTATAAGTGTTGCCAATGTTTGATGTGCCCTTTGATGATGGAAACTATGCAATATAGACATCTGGGTACAGAGAAGATATATAGTCTGAAGGGATACATCACTTGTCAATCAAGTTGTGTGATTTATTTAATCCAGTGCCCATGTCAACTGTTGTACATCAGTCAAACATCTCGCTCATTGAAGGTATGCCTGGTAGAACATCACTCATGTTTAAATTCTCGGAGAATGGGCGGAACATTTTGGTTACATCATGAGATTTCTTCTTTGTGCTGTTTAATATTAGAGCAGCTAACACAGTCACCAAGACGAGGCAACATGAGACATCTTCTTAAATAGAAGCAATGGTGGATTTATTGGATGGCAAACACAAGCAAAAAATCCAAAGGGACTTCAGTAAAATGTTGAGCAACAAGCAAAAAGGAGGAAACTGCAGCAATAAAGTACAAGATGCCAAGTTCTTGATAAAAAAAAGCAAGACTTTTATTCCCAGTCCTAAAAACATTGGACAGTTTGTATCCAAAGTCTGGTTCAGTTGTGTGGAGAACCGAGACCTGACACGGTCCGTGTTTCGAAAAACACTCCTTCCTCAGGGGTCCTGTAAGGTATTCAAACCACTTGCGGGGTAACCATAAGGATTACAACTGGAAACAAAAGCGGTCTGTAGAGCTGGAATACACGGAGGGTGAACTCCTACACGTTACAACATTGAAACCAAAAGGTTATTGGATTTATTGGATGGCCATGGTACAACCTCAGCAACTGAATACATGAATAGAATGCTCTGCTTTTTTCTGTGCCCCTGTTTGTGAATGTTGATTGGCTGCTGAACATTGCAGGTGGAACTTATGTCTGAATGAAGGTGATAAACGTTGGCGTTCTGAGAAACCAGTGCTGAGATGAGAGAGCCCTGAATACACCTGACGCAGCTGATAGCAAAATGGGGAGTGGACTTTTGGCATGAAATTTTGCTGCAGATGGACTGTGTGCAGGATGGACTTTAAACTGTACCTATGACATGGATATGGAGTGCAGTTAAGTGTCTTGTTTCAATATTCACTTGTTCTAGAGCTATATAGTTACTGCTACAGAGAAGACATCTCCTCTTATTGCCAGTATAAATGGTTTGATAGATGGGAGTGGAGTTTTTTCTGACCTTTGATGAAGGTTGTGTTGCCTGCAGTTGATAGTGGAGAAGTGATAAACTAAGGTCTTTATCCCCACTCCCTGAATACTGTAGAGTTGGTCTTCTTTGTATTAGTGGGGCACATATTTAATGTATGATTTTGGGTTTGATACGTTCCTTTTGATAGTTCTACAGTTTTACAAAAATCAATTTCAGCAGGCAAAACATAATTTTACCCGCAGAAAGATTTTGAAATTTACCCTCTCTGTTCAGAAACCAGGACATTAAAAAAAGGAGAAAAATCCACCTGCTGTTAATTCTAAAGTACACACAGCAAGAAGCAATATTCACCTTTTTGTCAATTCAAGATTTTATGCCATGCAGTTATCTTAAAGTCCTACAAATATGTTTGGAACAGTGTCAGAAATGACCTCACATGACATGAACCAATCAGTTTGTGTGGTGTGTTTTCATATCACTATAGCCAATGTGAACCAATCGGATCCTATGATGAATTTAGGGGACTCTTGCTGACATGGCTGCTCCCACACAGTGAGGGAAATTGCTGAGAAACAGCTATAAGAATTTAAAAGACAATGACCTAGCTCTTTTTTTTTAAATTCTTTATTCATTTTTAAAACTGAAAAAAGTGCCTACAAGTATACATACAATAATATCATAAAAACACAGCACTTATGTTTGTACATAAATATATTAGAAAATCACTTAATCCCACCCCTTTCCCTGCCCTCCAGGCCAGAGAAGCTGCTCACACTGGGGAAGATTTAAAGAGGTAAGGGGGTTGGAAGGCAGGGCGTGAGTGTGGTGTGGGGATGTGGATGGAGCGGGGGACAGAGAGGAAGGCATGGGGGAGTAGTTGGTGTGGAAGGAGCAGAGGGTAAGGCAGAGAGGAAAGTGGAGGGGTGGGGGAGCCATTGCTCTGGGCATGTCCTACCCTTGCAACACCACTGGCCCCAAGATTGAAGTTATTTATTGGCTCTTTTTAAGCCCTTATGGACCCCAAATGGCCCTCTGTACCTTTTCTAATTCTGCTGTATCATTTTTGAGATGCGACAGCCAGAATTACTCAAGGTTTCAGCTCAGAAACATTCCTTACTTGAATACCACAGTAGACTGGATTTACATTACATTACATTACATTACGGATTTCTATTCCGCCTGACCTCTCTGCAACGTTCAACCTAGTTAACCATATTCTTCTATTTCAATGCCTACCCACTGTTGGTATTACTGGAACTGTTCTAAGCTTGTGCAAGCTTCCTCTTTATCTTCTTCTTTATGCTCTCTTATGTGGTGTGCCTCAGCTCAGGGTTCTATTCTTTCTCCATTTCTTTTTAATCTTTTTCTGTCCTTTGGTCCTTCTGAATCAAACTCATGGCATTAGTTCATACTCCTATGCAGATGATATTCTTCTCAAATAATACACCACTACTGAAGCTATGAGATCCATTGTTTGGTGTTGAACCTGGACAAGACTGTGCCTTGTTGGATTTCTGGTAGTTCACCTTCTTCACTTACTCCTACTCTCTTCAATAGATCTTTTGATATTGTTTATTCTTTGTAAATATCTAGGAGTTATTCTTGACTTATCACTTATCCTTTCTTCTCATATTTCTAACGTTCTGAAATTAGTCTTCTACATCCTTTGTAAATTAAGGGCAATCCGGAGCTATTTGGACTTTGATCTTTTACATACTGTATTCTATGCTTACATTACTGTAATTCTCGCTATGACTATTATAGTATCATTTATTGCAGGCATCACTAGAACTAATCAGAAATGTCTACAGACTCTCATGTGATGCCCTTGCTCAGACAACTTCACTGATTCTAATTGAATTCAGACTCAAATTCAAAATATTGACAATGACTCATAAAACGTTTTATGAAAGAACACTGGCATACTTTGCTTCACTCATCATTCCCTTTTTCCTCTCTGGTTAAATAGTTTATTTGGCCTCTTTGTCTTAGCTTGGTAGAAGTCAGTGAAAACATCTGCAAATACTCAAAGGTGACAGATCCTGTCATTACCATGTTGCTATCACAGCACTGAAGTTTACCCTGTCTCTAGGTGTACTACACTGTCGTAAATTATCTTCAAGGCTGTTCCTTTTGGTGTGGGGGGAAGGGGGTGCAGGGAAGGATCCTCATTTCTCAAATAAGCCTTACAAATACATTGCTATAATGAAAACCTCAAGGCCACAAAACAGATCTCTCCTGGCCCTTTTTAGATCTCAGGTCCATAGTACCATTTTTTAATGGCCTTGGCAATTGAGAGGGGGGGGTATCAATTCCGATTATATGTTAAGAACGATGATATACTATTTAAAAATACCCTGTAGAGCCAATCCCTGGATTTTAGGAAATTTATGGGTCAAGCATATGGCCAAGTTTTCTGTATGCTTCAACCTGCTATTATAGACAGTTCTATACTTAATTAAGGTTACACTCACAGTCTTGACTCCTTCCATTTCCTTCTCCATAGCTTCTATCTTTTCCATTTGAGCTTCCAAATTGGTCTCAATACACTGTGCTTTACTTTGCTGCTCCAACAATAAAGTCTCAGGCCTTATGTTTGTTTGGCTAAGCTTAAGCTTAGCTGAACGAACATAAAGTGAAGCATCAAATCTTGCCAGCACTGTCCACAGAGAATCAAGTGTGACTACTGGTGGTTTGGACAGAGAGGAGTAAGGAGATCTGAATGAAGTAATCACTTCTGAAGAAATCTGCTGCCACAGGGATGATTCTTTAGCCCGATTGAAAGCCTTCTCTTCAATTCAGGCCATAATCCCAGCATCTCCTTCCAACCTTCTGGTTGCAGTTGCTGCTTGGCTCTGAATAGTAACATTATTCTTGAGTTCCTTCTCTGTCCTAAGGCCAGCTGGTCTGGCAGAACTCAATACCAGAGGAAGTTGCTAGTGGGATCTGAACAAAATGTCACCTCCCAAGTCATGTGGTCCTCCCTCAGCCAAAGGCAATGTGGATGAAACATGCTCCCACCAATATTCACCTATCTCACTGCATAGGAGACACGGAGGTATGTCAAGACTCACTGAATTGGTGAATTTGATTTTTTTTAAATTAGAAAACAAATTGATTTGAATCAATTAATTGAAGTGAATCGGGCAGCATAGTCATTCATTGCACAATGGTGACACCTAGTGCACAGCAGGGAGTCATTCATTGCACAGTGGTGACATCAAGTGGACAGATTTAGAGCCAGTGCTTGATTGTAAGGTTCCTGTAATAAGTCAAATGGTACAGTAGCTCTAAGTCAAGAACATCTTAGATCTTTACCCAAAGTTATAAAACCAGAAGCTCTTAACATTCTCATTCATTCTTTGGTCATTTCTAGGCTAGATTACTGCAACACATTGTATCATGGCATAACCCAGAAGGAAATAAGAAGGCTACAAATTATACAAAATACAGCAATAAAAATTATTACTAACTCAAAAAATATGATGATGTCACACCTCTTCTACAAAAAGCACACTGGTTACAAATTTCACACAGAATAATCTATAAAATTGCACTGATAACCTTCAAAATCCAACAAACCAATGCACCAATATTTCTGGATCGTGTTTTGATACCATATTCTCCAGCCAGGACACTTAGATCAACAGAACAGCATTTGCTGACTATCCCTTCTCTAAAAATAATAAATACCAGAAGATCTACAATTTTCATCAGTCATAGCACCCCAACTTTGGAACAGTTTACCAATTTATCTACGTGGAGAAACCTCATTAGAAAAATTTAAAAGCACATTAAAATGCCACCTGTACAAAGACGCATTTGAGACATAGATAGGATAATTCATTTATCATTAATCCCAGGCTCAAATACCTAATTGTAACCAGACCTTATGTATAGGTCACAACCTCCCCTATCCTCTTTTTTAGACTTTACCATATTTTTAAAACATTCTTCATCACCCTCCTGATGTTCTTTTTCCCTAAATGTACTCTTACTTACTTCAAAGATTGTAGTTCACCCCTCTTCCCTTTTGTATCACTAATTACTTGTGTACATACATTGTATGTTTATTTGTATAAATTGTTTTATTTTTGTCTCCTAATTTTAAATTGTCATACGCATTGAAGTATTTGATATTGCGTGTACAACAAACTTTTAATAAACTTGAAACTCCTGCCCAGTTAAATTGCAGTGAGTGGGACATCCTCTGATTTTCAGTAGCACTTAACTGCACAGCACTGCCGAAAATCTGGTATGACCACTGTAGCACCAGGGTTTACACAGTTAGTGGAGATATTCAGTCTGCTAACTAAGTAAATGTACATATAAAATTAGGATTGCATATAGGCTATCCTAACTTAATCTGGGTACCAGTCTAAATATTGCTGGTATATTCAGATAACGTCCATTGGCCACCTTTTGACTTCGATGTTCAATTCTGGTGGCTGGATTAAGTCCGGCGTTCAATATCCAGGTCAAATTCAGCCAGCAGTAGTCCATGCCTTTGAAAATGTTGGCTAAATATCAGGGGGAAGAGGGGTGATGGGGGTATCTATTGTTAGTTGCATAAATATTGTAACAGCTGTTAAAATAAATAGGTGAGGACACTCCTCCTACTACCCAAACATGTAAGAAAGAAAAATCTGTCATAAAGATGTCTCTAGACAGGAAGAATGACGAATGCAGAAATATCTCCCTTCGCATCTTTCAGGTCGGTGGACAATAAGCACAGGGAAAAAGCGAGCATCATGGTATGTTGGCGGGTTTTCATTGATGGCCAGCTCGCTGGAGTAAGAGCAGCATTGTTCATCCTGGCAGCCCCGCTCTGCCATACTGCTGCTGCGGCTCCTCCAAAGGCCTGTCCTGTGGGAACCATGAACCTGGCACAGGGAGAAGTGGCTGGTGTTGAGAGAAAGCCGGGAGTGATCTCCAAGGCTGCTGTGGAAAGCATGGCGAGAGAAGATGGAAGAACTGCTGGATGCTCCGTTGCAGCGATCACATCCCTGGAGAACATTACTGTATGCACACGCTGTGTAGCTTGCACACGTGGCCGAATCTGTCAAATCCATTAGTACAGCCTCGGAATAACTGGGAATCAGTTGCCGGTTGGAGCATATGTGCCATTCCAGCTCGGTGCTATCCAGGGTGTTGATTCTGGGCATGCGGTACCTGTAGATTGGTTCCTCATCCATAGCAGGAGCTGTGTATTCAAGTCCTAGCAATTTCTCTACATGATAATGGACGTAGGCAGTTTGAGACTCTATGAGAACTCTTAATGGCCAAGAGAGCATCAGCATAGCGGCTGCCCAGAAGGTGTAGTGGGACACATACCATGGGAGGTGGTCTGGATCAGCATATGTCATAATGAGCTCTTTGAACTCAACATTTTTCAGCTGCATGCCTTCTCTGGCCTCCATGTAGTCATCCAAACCCTCAATTTCTGTGAAGAAGTGAGCACGCTGAGTCAGGTAGCAGTTCTCAGATTCAGTGCTGGCAAAACTGAAGCATTTGGTGAATCTTAGCTTGGTTGCTGCATGGCATTCTAAGTCCAGCAGCAACTTGGAGACATCCTTCACTCCACAGTGAGAGTATTCAAACTCTGCTTCAGCTACATGGGTGTTGACTCTTTCATGGTAGACTTGTGTAGTAGTATAGGCATCCCCATTGCGGTAGCGGGTCACTTGCCTGGTGCGTCGGACAAAGTGGTAACTGATAGCCTTCCACCAGATGCACGGGGTGGCTTGTTGCATGCGATGGATGCATTCATAGACACTAGCCGCATCAGCCTTGTGCTGCAGTTCACTCTTAGTATGGCAGTGCCAACATTCTACCAGGTAAACCACATATAACATAGTCAAGAATGCTAGTGGAATGTAGACATAGCCTTCGGAGCAGGGGCTCTCGTGGTAAATCATAGACTTTCCATTGAAGGAACCATCAAAGCTGAGCTTGGTGATGCGGGCTAGCTGACACCATACTACTGCTCCCAGGCAACAATACATGAGGATGGAGAGTAGGAGGCATTTCCAGTGAGATTCTCGACACACAGAAGCACTTAGAGACTGCTTGACTGGACGTTGCTAGAAAATAAATGAGAAGGTAGAGATGGAAATGACGGGAGAAGGCGACAGGAAAAAGAAAAAAAATGGATATATGAAAAGAATGACAGGTGGATGAAAAAGATGGCATAACAAAAGGAGTGACAATAATCAGAAAAAAAGGGAAGCAGAATATGATACAGGGATGGAATTGAGGAAGATGAAGGAGGACAAAAAGAGAAAATAACTCTCCGTTAATAATGTTGCTTCATAATATACTGAAAATTTATGTTGTCTAAAAATGTATAAACTAGAATATTCTGGAAGATTATCTCAAAGGCTTTTACTGATTTAGGGGTCTTTGTACTACGCTGCAGCAAACAGTGACTTTAGTGTGTCCTTATGATTGAACATAACACTTCTTAAAACATTTTAAGAAACACTAGCGAACAGCAATTTTTAAAATTTATCATAAGAGCACTTACCACCATCTATTTTGTAGCCATTAAGGGCTCCTGCTTTAGCATATCTCATGGTAGGCCATTTTGATGCGTTAGGCGCACATCAGTGCCTAACACAGCTTAGTAAAAGGGCTCCTTGCTTTGTAATAACACTTGAATATTATAACAGGTGTATTCAAAAATAGACTAAAAAATACATAATCTGCCCACTTGCTAATGTTCTTACTGTGGTCCAAAAATCATAAATAACTACCATATAAAGCATATATATATAATCATAATTTTGGAAGATTATTCTTAAATGTTGCATTCATTGTATTATAATGGGGTTTTGTTGTTGTTGTTACTTCATTTAAAATACTTAGAAACTGCCTATCCATAATACTAAGCAGTAATAGAAAGCAAGAAGCAACATAAGAAGTAACAACATACATATACAAAAGAAAACATCACATAAAAGTCACATAACATCTCCCAAAAAACAATACATCTTATAATAAGACAAACAGCAAAACAAATGATAATGAACCACCTTACTACCTCCCTCCCCCCTAATACAAAATCATAGCATGGTTTTTAGTGCCAACCGTGGTTGGTAACAACTCTGACGCTCACAGAATTCACATTCATACAAGAAGGGACTGGAAGACCTGAATATGTATACTCTAGAGGAGAAGAGGTACAGGGGAGATATGATACAGACATTTAAATAAGTAATAGGTTGTATTTCAGATCATAAGATAAGATCAGATTAGGGCACAGATAGCAGTTGAAGAAAGTCTTTCTTTAGTGTTTAACATTAGTTTAAAATACAGCTAGAAAAAAAGGAGCCCTACAGAACATATTTTTTGCAAAGATCTTTCAGCTACACATTTAGGACTCCTTTTACTAAGCTGTGCTAAAAATGCATGGAATAGTGCGTGCTAAATTGCTGCGTGCACTAGCCGCTACCGCCTCCTTTTGAACAGGCAGTAGATTTTTGGCTAGCGCGCACTAATCCGGTGCATGCATTAAAACCGCTAGCATGGCGTAGTAAAAGGAGCCCTTAGAAACTGCTCTTTTGTTCAGTTACTACCACTGCTACTATCCATTCACTCATATCAGACCCTTGGATACTCCATACTTCTTGCCATGCTTTCCTGTTTTCCACAGCTTCTTTCAATTGCTTGATGTTCATTCCCATGTTATTCTTGATGGTATCTAACCAACGGGCCTTTGGTCTCCCCTGCTTCCTTTTACCACTAACCATTCCGAATAGCACCTCATTTTCTAGTGAATTCGCCCTCATCACGTGTCCAAAATAGGTCAGTGTCTATCTGGTAATCTTGCCTTTTAGGGACAACTCTGGGCTTATATGATCAAGAACATCTTTGTTGGTGATACTAGCTGTCCATGGGATTCATAGAAGTCTTCTCCAGCAAGACAGCTCAAAAGCATCACTTTTTCTTCCATCTACTTTTGTGAGTGTCCATGTCTCGCAGCCATATATTATATTTGGGAACACAATGGCAATGATAAGTTTTTTGATGGTGACTGAGACGTCCTTGCACTTCCATATTTGGTCCATGCTCACCATGGCTGCACATCGACCCTTGATCTATGCTGTCGAACTGTTACTGTGATTAATGAGGAACCCAAAGAAAATGAAGCTGTCAACCACTCTATTTCTTCTTTGTTGATCTTTATATGGACTTTTTTGTTGGTGGTAGTCATGATTTTGGTCTTCTTGATATTCAGGTAAAGTCCCATCTTCTCACTTTTTTCTTTCAACTTCAGGATCGACAATAGTGCCTGAATAAAGGGTGACTCATCCAGGAGCTCTAGCTGACATCATATTCACTTTAGAAGCACCGCTAACAAAAATGGAACCCAGACCTCAACTGTTCCTTGCCCTGAAGAGGTGCTGAGTGAGGATCTGTTAAGGGAGATGAAAAACTCCATTGGAATATCTTACTCATTAGTATTCGAACTTGGAAGAGTTTCAAGTTTCAAGTTTATTTAGTTTCTTTTTAACTCGCATAGTCCAAATCCAATGCGATTTACATAAGTTCCAAAGTTATGTAAAATATTAAAAACCAACAAACATAACATTCATTCCTAATACAATAGTACATATAAGGAGGGAAGCGGTAAACAACAATTAACATAAATACAATTCTAAAAAAAAAAAAAACAACAACTAAAAGTAAAAATAAAACCAGGGGAGGATTAAGCCACGAAAGGGAGGTCTTCTTAAAAGAGAGCATCACCCTGGTGAAGTAGGAGGCAATCCTGTAGCCAGGATCTGCCAAACCAGGGGATTCAATGTCCTCAAGCACCATGGATGTGTCTCCAGGGGCTTCTGCTCAGGAGGGAAGGGTTAGGATGGCCATTATAGTGGGAGATTCAATCATTAGGCATGTAGATAGCTGGGTGGCTGGTGGTGTGAGAATGGTTTGGTCACTTGCCTGCCTGGTGCGAAGGATGAGGACCTCATGCATCACCTTGATAAGATTTTAGATAGTGCTGGGGAGGAACCTGCTGTCTTGTTACATGTGAGTACCAATGACATAGGGAAATGCAGTAGGGAGGTTCTGGAAGTCAAATTTAGACTATTAGGTGGGAAGTTAAAATTCAGAACCTTCAGGGAAGCATTTTCATAAGTGCTTTCTGTTCCACACGCAGGACCCAAGAGACAGTCAGAGCTCTGGAGTTTCAATGTGTGGTTGAGCGATGGTGCAGGGAGAAGGGTTTTAGATGTTTGGAACTGGGCGACATATTGGGGAAGGGGGAACCTATTAGAAACATAGAAACATAGAAATAGATGGCAGATAAGGGCTACGGCCCATCTAGTCTTCCCACCCCAATGACCCTCCCCTACCTTTCTCTGTGAATAGATCCCACGTGTCTATCCCATTTGGCCTTAAAATCAGGCACGCTGCTGGCCTCAATAACCTGAAGTGGAAGACTATTCCAGCGATCAACCACCCTTTCAGTGAAAAAGAATTTCCTGGTGTCCCCGTGCAGTTTCCCGCCCCTGATTTTCCACAGATGCCCCCTTGTTGCCGCGGGACCCTTGAAAAAGAAGATATCTTCTTCCACCTCGATGCGGCCAGTGAGATACTTGAATGTCTCGATCATGTCTGCGTTCCTCGAGTGAGTACAGCTGCAACTTATCCAGCCGTTCCTCGTACAGGAGATCCTTAACCAGGCTGCTGGCATCAACATTTAAAAAGGAGAGAGAGCAGCTTTTAAACTAGAAACTGGGAGAAGGCCAACAGTTGCGATTCAAGACAAGGTATCTTTAACAAAATATCCTCCATAAAAGGGAAGACAGAGCATCCTGATAGTGAGATTGCAATACAAGCCACAGTAGACTAGGTTTTCTTAAATACAGAGCAGACTGATTTTAAAGACTGGAGACAGGAGTACTGTCTAATTCCTCCCCCTCCCCCCCTTGAACTCTCTGGGCTGCTTTTAAGTTCCCTACTGTCAAGGGTGTGACCTAGCCCACTCCACCCCTTTTGGTCACTAGATGTCAGGTGTTTCAGGAAGCACCCCTCCCCCCCCATTTGTCTTGCAAAGGGCTTGCAAAGGGCTGGTTTTCCTTCCTCTTCTAGGCTGATAAAGGTTTTATTCAGGGCATTTAGTTCTCTATAATTTCTCTCATTCCTCTCCCTCCCCACAATTACTAGTAGACTTCCTAGTCCAAGGAATATAGGCTGCTCTGTTTTCTAGCTTAGGAGCTGGCCTGAGCACTGAGAATGTTTTATCAGCGTGTTCAGTGTCTCTGTCACAATCCATAATAGGGCATTACCTCCTATCCCATGACTTTCTAATTTCCTCAGAAGTCTTCCATGAAGTACTTTGTCAAATGCCTTTTGAAAATCCAGATACACAATATTGAACTGCTCACCTTTATCCACATGTTTATTCACCCCTTTAAAGAAATGTTGTAGATCGGTAAGGTAAGATTTCCCTTGACAAAATTCATGTTGGCTTTGTCTCATTAAGCAATGCCTTATATGCTTGGTAATTTTGTTCTTTATAATAGTCTCTACCATTTTGCCCGGCACTGATGTCAGGCTTACTAGTTTATAATTTTCTGGATCTCCTCTGAAACCCTTTTTAAAAATTGGCATTATGTTGGCCAATCTCCAATCTTCTGGTACCATGCTGGATTTTAAAGATAAATTACAAATTACTAAGAATAGCCTCTGTAGAGGTCATTGAGACACAACAGAATGCTGTGTCTATTTTTGGAGGCTGTTTCTCCAAAAGGATAACTGGTGAAAGTAGTCAAGTGAGACCCTCATTTTGGATCTGATTACTTGTCTTCCCAAATATGAAATCAATGAAACTTATGTTTCAGCCTCAGTAGGTATTTCCCTTCTTCAGAGGGATTGCATTTGCAATCTAAGGGCCATATCATTAACAGCCAAGTACTGACCTCTGTGGCCAGCATATTTTTAATGCTCTTGTGGAGATAAAATAATGCCGATTATTTAGCACCAGCATTGAAACAGAGTGGTGACTGGCAGCATTATTTGGAAAGTGGCAAAATTCAGACCAGTATCTAAATAAGCTATCCAGGCAATTTAGCTTATCCAGATAGCAAATTGAATACTGCCACTGTGGGACTGCCTATGCTCCATCTCGGCCCTATGAGACTAGTGCTGGAGCAGTCACTAATTATTCATGGCATTTTCTGAATAGTACTACTGAAAATTGTCAGTTAGACTGGCCAGCAGCATTTATCAGGTGTTACTATTTGGATAAGGGCTTTTAAATACTGACCTGAAAGTATTTGTTCCATATACACAAAATGGAAAAGAAACTTTTAAGTAAATAGGTCCCTACATGTCTCTGAAGCAACAGGGGTAAAGTGACTTTGTAAGGTCACAAGGAGTGTCATTTGTACCTAGGATTCTTAGACCACTACTCTTACCACTAAGCTTCTGTACTTTTAGAAGGTTTTGGGCTTGCCTGAAACATACGGAGAACAGTAGTGAGAAAAGGCACAAAAAGTTAGCTAAAAGACAAGATGAGGGTGGAGAAGATGTTGAGTTTGTTTTTAAGTTCATCCACCCAAAGTGGAAGAATCTGGGCTGGCCTGGGGGCGGATCTAGGGGGGTCTGGATTTTCCGATTAGAAAATCTGGCAACCTGAGATATACACCTATTAATGAAAGAAATGTGAAAAAAATGAACTGAAACAAAAAGAAAGTGTATTGCCCGGCACAAAGGTTATCAGCTAATGCTACAGAACAACCTATGAAATTTGAGCTCTGAACATAGCATATTGGACTCTGCCCTGCCTGGCCATCAAATGATTTATTTTGCCCAGCCAGCAGTGCAGACTCCCATATGAGTCTCCCTGTTCGTGTGTCTGCTAGTTTTGTTCTCTTTGTGCACAATATCTTGTATAAGTAGAAGCCCTGATATGTTCATGGACAATTTCTCAATTAGCAATAATTTCTCGATATGTTGGAACTATAACACATTTTTAATTTTCTGATCTAAAAGTTCTTGAGGGTGTATATGGAATCAAAAAACATGCAAGATACAGAGGTTCATCCATCATTATTACTTTAAAAGTCAATAAAAGTATTTTGTAAGCGATACAATAAGGAATGGAAAGCCAATGGGCTGCTTTAAAAAAAACGGAGTAATGTGTTCACATTTACAAATATTAAATATTAACCGAATAGCTGTATTTTGTATATTCTGAGGTCTTTGAATATCTTTTTGACATATCCCAGCATAAAGGGCATTACAATAGTCTAACTGCTGTATCACCGAGTATACCAGTATGTTCAAAGCTACTGAAAAAAGCAGAGAGTGAACAGACTAAATTAGTCTCAATTTAAAAAATAATCATTTTATTACCTCTGAAATTTGCAATTGATATGATAGCTTAGAATCAAATATTATCCCTTGGTAGACGTAACCAGAGGAATTGGTGTTATTTAATTCAATTTTTAAAGGCAAAGTAACATGATCTGTAGGAGTAAAGACTATAGATGTTGATTTGTCTGGATTTAATTTGTCTATGTTTGATTAACCAATTTGAAATTTAAATAAGATTCTCATTAATAGCTGTAATTTCAGAAATGGAGCAAGAATCAATAGTATATAAAATCTGAATGTCATCAGCTAGACATACATTGTAAGCCCAATTAACTGTGCTTAAAAGTGGTGCAAGATAGATATTAAATAAAAGAGGAGATAAAATTGATCCTTGAGAGAGACCTAATTCCAAAAGAAAAGATATAGATTTTGTTTCCTTTGTAATCACTGAGCATGAATGGCTAAACAAAGAAGTGAACCATATCAATGCTGTTTCCGTGATACCTATTTCTCAGACGTTCCAGTAATAAGAAGCGATCTACAAAATCAAATGCAGAAGATAAATCTAAAGAAATCATCAGAACATATTTAAAGGAATCAAGTGCTTTATGGATATATGATGTAATACCTGTTTTAGTACTATGATAGTTACAGAATTTTGTCTGATGCAGGTGTAAGACATATGTTTTGTCAACAAAATCTTGTAGCTGAGAATGTACAGTGGCTTCCACAATTTTAGACATAAAAGGAAGATTAGCAATAGGTCAATAATTACTTGAGTCTGAAATGTCCTTTGAACCGTTTTAAAGTTTTGGATGTAAAAAAGTATGTTTCCTTAAATCTGGGAATATCCCTGTCTCGAGACTAGACAAAACCATAGAATATATAAATGGTAATAAAGATTGAAGTGATCGTTTAAGGAAAGCAGAAGGAATAGAATCTGCTGGAGAGGTTGTCGTATGAAGTTTAGATATAATTCTAGATAATTGCTGTTGACTTGGCAAATTAAAATTTGTTATATAGTATTATTTAAAGTATGGCCTATAACATTTTTATCAGTGGATAATGTTTGATTACAGTTATTAGGAAGACCCTCCATATGTTTTTTATTTTACTTTGATAAAAAATTGCTAAATCTTGAGCTATTGGGAAAGATGAATCACGAGCTTTCGGCTCATAGTATGATGTTAGTTTTAAAGTCTTATATAAGATGGATGTATTTGGCGCCTTTTTAATTTTATGTGAATAATAAGATTTTTTTTGGATAGCATAATAGCCTTTTTTTAAAATAAGAATTAGTCGTCGATTTATATGAAAAGCGTATATTGGGTCTGATGATGTCGCCAATTGCATTCCACCCGATGAACTTGTCTCTTCATCTTTAAAAGATCTTTGGTAAACCACAGATTTTTATTTTTAAATGTATTAATGTTTTTATTGTATTAGTATTCCTTAGTGTTGGGCGTGTATTAGGGACATAATATTACTGCTCTTACTTATTACAACTTGTATAATATTTTCTTCTTTCTATGAGTGTATGATATTGTAAGCTAACCCAGAATAAAGGAAAATAAGACTGTGCACAGTGTGTGTGTGTATATTTGGGTTCTGTTTTGTGCCTGAGATAGGTGTGCAGGATGTCAGACTACTCCAAGGCCCTTTTTTGTGGGTATTGGGGTGGCCTGAGTGCTCACACATTACTTACCACAAAATGCTTTAATGTGCTTTGCGGCAATCATTTTAAAGCTAAGGGCTTAACATCCTTCAGTAGACATACCCCTGTTCTACTATTTCAGACAAACAACTCCTCTACATTTGAGGTTTTTGTCAGATCCTCATTCTTCAATGCTTCAATATACAAGACCTTCATTATCACTTCACACAAATGATGTCATCAATATCTGATGCAGAACAAAGGAAGTAAATGGAGCATACCTCCAATGTGATATTAAAGTGATCTGAAGACCACAAGCTAATAATGCTTGCCAGCACTTCAGTTTCCGATCAGCCTCATTTGAATATCCCCAGAAACATTTCCATGCTCCTGCAATATATCAAGCAGGACCAGATTAAGTTCAACTGATGCCCTAAGAAAGCCCAAGAATGGTGCCCCTCGGCCCTTCCTTTGCTTAATTAAAAAGACATTAAGACTCAATAAGTGCTGGGAAATTTCATTATTATACAAAACCAAACATCATTTATGTATATTTATAATGATTAGAAAAATACTGAAATTCATGCTGGATATTGGGTGTGGCAGACAGCAGTGAAAGAGTTAAGGGCATAATTCCTAGGGGAAAAAACTCTGCCCTACGGCTATGTTTATTTTGCTTAATGGTTAATCCACGGCTGATATGAAGTAATGGTGTAAAATGAAGCTGAAATGAAAAATTGGTAACCAATCACACAGATGCTAGAGATCTATGCCATAAATACAGTAGGTCTGTGTCCCATATGTGATGATTTGGTATAGGATGGGCTGGGGAGGGCATCAATGGGAACTCCACTAACTTGGAACATGAGGACGTTATTGGCCAGACTTTATGGTAGATATACTGCATACAACAGGATGGTTGGATAGGCTGGAGTGAGCTTGGATGGCAACTTAAGCATTTGGAACCTAGGACAATACCAGGTGGACTTTACAGTCTATGACCCAGAAATATCAAAGAAGAGACAAGTTACTTCAATCATGTATTTTGGGCAGACTGGATGGACTGTTCAGGTCTTCATCTGCCGTCATTTACTATGTTACTATAACAGATTTAAATGTGTCTCAAAAAGTGTAGTTTCAGAGAAAAGCATTCTTATACTGTAATGCAAACAGTCATTGTTCATGCAATAGTATTTAAAAACTTTCATAAGCCTTCAAAGATAAATCTTCAACATCATGGCATAGCCATGTTTGGTATTTCAATGTACTTTGAGAACAAAACTCTTTAATTAGTGAATGAGGAAACTACTTAGCCTTTAGAGAAGATGTTCTACAAGGGGACTGTCTGTGCTGAAAAATTAATGACCATATATAGGCCAATCTTATTACTCTGCATTAAAATTCTAGCATAATTTTTAAGGCAGCTTTAGTTATATCTGTTCACTTCTAATGTAATAAGCTAAACACTGAAGCAAAAAACTGGTACTGAAAGGGAAATAAAGTAAAAAAAAGAAGTGCCTTACAATAAGAATATAGTTAACTTCAGATATTAACTTTATTTCCATTTCAACTTCAGAGACCCTCTATTTCAGCAATAAAAGCCACATTATCTTTAGCAAGTGTCCTGGGGCCAAGTAGCCCATAAGCCCCACTTATGTATAAGCCCACCCACCCTCTACTCTATACTTCCCACCACCCAATTACCTCCTACACATACTCTCCATGGGCCTTTTGAAGGTGCCTCAGTGCTCACCATTAGCCAGGGAAGCTTCTTTCTCTTTGTTCCCATTTGATCCTGCTTTTTTACATCTTGCAAAATGGCGCCAGCTCAATTGTCATCTCTGATCTCAGCTAACATTCTGCTGTTTTAAAATTGGTACTGGTTCAGCTAAACCTCATCATTTTTCTCTTTCTTTTTTAACACATGTATTTTTCAATGCTTCTTCATATAACATAACTGGAAAAACCCTGATACAACAATGAAATGTGTGTTTCTTTAGTGCACTGCACAGCATATAATAATAATAATAATTTTATTCTTATATACCGCCAAAGCCATGAAAGTTCGAGGCAGTTTACAACAAGAGGTGCTGGACAATCAGCGAAGTGGTCACAGTATAAAGTCATCGAATACAAGCCATGATAGTTTGAGGCAGTTAACAACAAGAGGAGCTGGAAATCAGCACCATACAAAGACATCAAATAACAAGCTTACAGAAAGGAAGAAGTGAAAAACTAACAAATTTCTTAGGATGCAAATTGGTTAAACAAATTCGTTTGTACGGATTTTCTAAAATTAAAGTAGGATGAGGAATGCGGGATGATGTTACCCAGCCAATCGTTCCATTTACCTGCCTGGAAGGCGAGATTTCTGTCCAGAAATCTTTTGTAGTGACAGTCCTTTATTGTTGGATAGGTGAACAGATGAATTTTACATGTGGGCCTAATAGAATTAGCCAGATTAAATTTAGACACCAAGTATGTGGGGCCAGGCCAAATATTGATTTAAAACAGAGGCAAAAAAATTTAAACAAAACTTGTGCTTCCAGGGGCAACCAGTGAAATTTTAGATAATAGGGGCTTAGGTGTTACCATTTCTTCAGCCCACAAATCAGTTGAACTGCCGAGTTTTGGATAACTTGGAGTCTTTGAAGGTTTTTTTTTTAAGGATTCCCAAGTAAATGATGTTGCAGTAGTCGAGCATGCTCAAGATGGAAGATTGGACCAATAAACGGAATGATGCTACATCAAAGTATGGTTCTAAGTTTCCATAGTGACGAGAAGCATTTTCTAAACAGTAAATCTGTGTGAGCATTTAGAGTAAGGTGACGGTCCAGAGTCACTCCCAGAATTTTTATGGAATAGATGATGGGGAAGACCTGACCATTCAAGAAAATCGATGAGTCTTTAATTTTATCATTCGGGCTTGCCAAGAAAAATTTGGTTTTGTCTGAGTTGAGTTTCAATTTGAAGTCGGTCATCCATAATTCAATTTGCTTTAATATGGATGATAGTTGATTCTTTGTCTCCGAAGACAGGGTGGTGAGGGGAATAACTATAGTGATATCATCTGTGTAGATGTAAAATTTAACTTTTAAGCTTTGCAGTAGGTTCCCCAATGAGGCAAGGTAGATGTTGAAAAATGTAGGAGAAAGGGGAGAGCCCTGCGGAACTCCGTAAGAGTTTACCCAGCTGCGGAATTGTTTGTTATCACTATAGACTTGGTAAGATCATTTGCTCAAAAAACCATGAAACCATTTTAACACATTGCCTGAAAGACAATTGTCTCCAAACAGTCAATCAGAATGGCATGGTCGACCAAGTCGAAGGCACTGCTTAAGTCTAATTGCAGAACTAATGCGCTTGTGCCTTGACTGAATAAGGTATGAAGGAAATCTAGCAATGATGCAATGACTGTTTCTGTGCTAAACCCCGATCGAAAACCTGACTGATTGTCTTGTAGAATGCTAAATTTGTCCAAATACATGACTAAATCCTGGTTGACCAAGCCTTCTATCAGCTTAACGAATAAGGAGGTGCTCGCAATAGGTCTGTAGTTTGAAGTCAACTGGATAGATTCCTTAGGATTTTTTACGATCGGTGTGATCAGAATCTGGCCTAGATCCTCAGGATATGTACTGGTTAGTAATAGAGAGGAAAGCCAATTGTATACCTTGGCTTTAAAAGTGACTGGAGCGACTTTCATAATATTTGGAGGACAGCAATCTAATCTACAATAGGAATCAGTGTATTTCATGTAAAATTTGCAGAATTGCTGCCAGGATGGAATGGTAAAATTGGGCTCATCTTTATATTGGGCAGCTGGGTAGTTCAGATGGTTGGTTGTGGCGCCCATTAGTTTGGATCTCAAGTTATTGATTTTGTTGTTAAAAAATTCGGCCAGAGCATCTGCAGATGGTGGGGATCTGAGGTGGAACAGGTAAAGGCCTGAATATCATAGAGATTGTTGACTAGTTTAAAGAGATTTTGACTATTTGTGTTCGGTGAGCCAATTTTTTGGGTGTACAAGTTAGTGCATTTTTTTGTTATTAGTTTTTTGTATTCATTTACTTTTAGTCTCCAATTTAATCTCCCTTCACTGCTCCCTGATTTCAACCATAGTCTTTCGAGTTTCCGTAACTCTCGTTTCATATTTCCTAACTCGGCGTCATACCAGCCATCCAGATTCTTATTTCTTGTTCTCCTTAATTAATTATAGCGTCTTTATGTTCAAATGTTAACAAACTTGCAAACCGACTCCCCCCACTCAACTAAAACCCTTCATCTCCCTCCTCCCTCCCTTTGTCCAGTATCTCTAAATGTTGCCAATTGAAAGAGACCCACCAAGATCAACTGTTCTGTGGGAAAAATTTAATGATAGATACATAGGAGCAACATCCTTCTATTTACCAAATGGCTCCAAATTTTTCAGGAATGTTGTCACTGTTATGCCTAAGAGCTGTCAGTTTGGTCATACAATATAATACAATTTTTATTTGTATACCACCAGTACCTCTTTGAAGTTCATAGCGGTTCAGAAACAATGAAATATCTAATATCCCTGTCAATTGCTTACATACTAAGGAATATAAAAAGACCAAAATATTTCTGCATTTTCATGAGGTTCATTCTATGGGTTGAAACTGGAAGGAGAACCTGGGGGTAGAGGGGTTTGAATGGGGATTTGGGGGGTGGGGGAGTTGTGTTGTGGTTTTACCTGTTAAACCGTGAGCTTGTTCTCTGTATCTCCTTGTGATTTTTCTTTTCTCTTTGTTGAGCTCAATAAAAATATACTTGACAATAAAAAGACCAAAAAATTCATAATTTATACCCCTTAAGGATTGGAAAAAAATCCTCAGAATAACAAATTTGAATCAAAAACAAGAGAGTAATTAAAGGTAAATAAAAATAAGACCGGACAGCTGGCTCAGCCAAAAGAATGCAAGCCAAGGCAGGTCCCAGCACAGCTGAAGAGCCAATTAGGGAAGGCTCTGAAAACCACTAATTGCCCCTATCACTCCTTTCCAGAGGTCAGGGAGAAACCTGAGACCAATTTAGAGAGGGGTGGAGTCAGACCCGAGAGTTTGCCTTATAGGCAAAGTAAGTTGGCAGACTTAAGAGGAGGGGGAGAGGGAAGAAGGAGAGAGCGAGAGAAGGAGGACACAGCTGTCTCTGATGAGAGGAGCCAAATCACTCAAGGAGTTTCCAGGTCACAGAGGGTGCCTAAGACCCAGCATGAGCGTATGGCAGGAAGCCAGCACCTAAGGAAAGGTGGTACAGCACTTGGGAGGTACAGTGACTGGCAGCTTAAACTCCAGAGAGAAGGGCTGGAAAATTATCCCCAGGGAAAGGCTGCAGGTATTTTGGCAGACTTGCAGAGAGGGGGATGGGAAGCACAGCCTGGGGGAAATGAGGAAACGTTAAGCCAGAGTTCCCATGAGGGTGAATGGGAAATGTGCAGTGTCCTGAGTGATAATATAAGTGAAGAGGACATGGACCTGGGGGAATACAGTATTTGAAAGTCCTCAGCTAATCTCCTGCAGAACGTTCTCCCATTGTTTATTTGTTTCACACGGAAGCCAGAGCAGTGCTGGCAAAGCTAATGAGGTGATAAAAACGTGTTAAGAAGATAAAGAGAGCTGAGAGGGGAAAAGGCTTGACGCAAGCCGTGCTCAGCTAGAAAAGCCAGAAGGTGTTAGGGTCCAGAGAGATCAATAAATCCCAGTGGGGATACGAGCCAAGGAAGGCATTGAACTGATATAATATTTTGATGTTATAGTATTTTTGCTTTTGATAAGGAGGTGCAATCCAGCTCCTCAGTAAAACACCTGAGACTCACCTGGACTGTAATATAATAGTGTGCAAGATGCACCCAAAGGACTGTAACCAACCAAGGTGAATGTTTTCTTTTTGCTTCTGTTTTCTTTTCTTTGTACTTTGGGACACTAATAAACCTGGTACTGTTTTTCAAGGAATCCGGTATCCGGGTCTTCCTTTTACCACCATATAAAAGGCGTATAAAATTCTTGCTTGTGGTCCGGGCCGGTGTTTCCCACCTACTCGGGGACGGGCCTGGCCACAATATCCATGAGATTGATTTGCATACAATGGAAGCAGTGTATGCAAATCAATCTCATAGTTATTAATTCCTGAAAACTCAACTGGGTTGTGGTCCTTGAGGACGATGGTTGCCCACCCCTGCATTACGGCAGTTTTAACGGCTGTTGCCACAGAGGCCACCAGCTTCTGCTGTTTTGCCAGAAGTCCTGGCATCTCAACATTTAAGAGTAGACACTTCATGCACTTTGGCATTGTTACACCCAGTATTTAAAAAATGAAGTCTATAATTTTAGTCCAGAACATAAGAATAGCCCCCAATAGCCCTACTGGGCCAAACCAATGGTCCACCTAGCCCAGTATTCTGCTTCCAATAGTGGCCAATCCATGTTACTTGTACCTGGCAGAATTCCAAATAGTAGCAAGATTCTGTGATATCAATCCCAGTGGCTTTTCCCATGTCTATCTCAGTGCAGCGGATAGGGGCAGGAGCTATTTGGGATGCTCCTGCCCCAAGACACTACTAGACCACCAGGGCCTTCACAATGTATGCCCAAGAAGAGCCTACAGGAAGGAGAGAAGGGTGGAGTAGTAGGTAGACTGGGGGAAGGAATATGTTTTCTGTTTGTGAGGGGGAAACTGGTTGCAGAAATAGTGGAGGGCAGGGCCGAGCTGTGGTTTTCAGCCATGGATTCGGTTTCAGCCAGAACCAAAGCTAGAGGCGAAATGCTCAGTTTTAATCAGAACTGAAACAAAAAAATGCAGCCCCTCCCCTGCCATTACAGTCGTAAAACTAACCCCTCCCCCAAGCAGCCTTCCATCTCCATTGACCTTGCTTGGAAAATATTTGGCGGGTCTCCTTCAGCTTATTGGATCCAAAGTGGCCCTGACTTAGAAATTAGTGAAGCCCAATGGACTATGAGGTTCCCAACACAGGTCCTGATATAAGGCTTACATCAGTGAGAAACCCTCGATTACTTATGTGTGTGTATGTGCACACACAAAGAGAGTAGTGACCTTGTGTTCCATGTTATCCAAGTCTATCTAAATCTGAAGGAGATGCAGTCTCCTGGTAAGCTTTGGGATTCCCCTTCTAAATTTTTGCCCTGAGACCCTGCATGTGTAAATCGGGTCTGCTCAGAAGCAACACTAACTGCACAACACTGAGGATTTAAAATCAGCCTATGAAAAATGGTACCTGACACCATTAAAGGAGAGCCAATCAAATCTGGCAGAGTAGCACAATACCATGACTGAAGCAGCTACTGCTGAGATGCTGTTTTTACATGCAAGTAACTATGATTTTCTCTTAGAAGTAAGCCTTATATATTAATATTGTTGGACATCTAATATTTATGACATCATGGTTTCAGTTATCTGAATGTTTTGAGGGTAATGTTATAAAGACATTTTTGCATATGTATGCCTCTATATGAATGTTAAATGGTGCTTATAACCACCCCCCTAGAAACACACACAGGCTTAACTGGTGTCCAAAAAATTGGTACTGAAAAAGTGCTATTCTATAAACTGCACTAAAAAGTTATGCACAGTTTATAGAATAGTGCTTATGCTCAGGAACCATGAATAAATTTAGGCACGCCCATTTGCCCCAAAAAACATGGTGCAAATACTTGTACCCAAATTTAGGCTCAGATTCCCGTATTCTATAATTACAAGTGTATCTGAAAGTAAAGCCTTCCGATCCGCCCATTTACTTGCCCTCTTTTTTGACTCGTGTAAAATTTAGGTGTGCATAACTTGTAATTGATTTTAATTAACACCAATAATTGTTTGTTAAGAAGCCAATTATTGGCACGAATTAGCTTGTTCAATTAAATTACATATGCAATTTGGATATGCAACCAAAATTGTGCATGCAATTTTTAGTGCCTTTTATGTAATTTGGGGGCAATGACTGGAATGGATGTGCAAGTGTTAGCATGCCTAAGGACAGAGTATTGGGTAGAGGATGGATGGAATACTTCACACATTTGCACATATTTCTGTGGCTTTATTTTAGCTGTGACTTCTGCAGGATTTGGACTGGCATTTTCTAAAGACACTTCCACCCACATCTTCATAAAATAGGCTATAAATAGGCACTTTCTTTCCCTCTTAGTCTAGATTGCTGGTTGTAAAAATGCCCTCTACATGAGGCCAGATAAATCTTATGAATTTTGTGATCCACATAGAAATACTTACTATGATAGATTATCTCAGATTCAAAGTGCACTCTGTGTCAGGATAAGCATTTCTCAAATTGCCCTGGTAAAGCTATGTAGTTTCTTCGTTCACCAAGAACTCTGGAAAAAATATTCAGCATGATTTAACTGCCCAACATAATATTCAGAGGCACTTAGCCAGATAGAGTTGTAAATATCATGTGTGTCCACCATAGCATTATCTGATTAGTTCTGGGGTGGTCCATGAATGGAGCTGAGGCAGAGCCAAAAGTTATCCAGGCTCCACTGATATTTACTGCTGGTGCCCAGATAACTATCTGGCACAGAATCATAGGGGTACCCAGATGACTTCTGAGAACCACCAATAGTAATATCTTAGATCAGTGGTTCCCAACCCTGTCCTGGAGGACCACCAGCTAGTTGGGTTTTTGGGATTACCCTAATGAATATGCATGAGAGAGATTTGCATATAAGGCAAATCTGCTCCATGCATATTTATTAGGGCTATCCTGAAAACCTGACTGGCTGGTGGTCCTCCAGGACAGGGTTGGGAACCACTGTCTTAGATGACAGCAGATAATGTCCTATATGGTTCATCCAGTCTGCCCAAGAAGAAAAACTCATAGCTGAATGTATGATGCATACTACATGATCTTAATTTCTCCCAGAATGAAGAAGTCTGGCCTGTCACTGGTCTTGATCTCCAACTACTGAAGCAGTCATTAAAGCCCCATTTCAGCCCCTCCAAATCTGTCCAGCCATGATCAGGGCACAGACCATAGAAGTCTGTATGTCCCTGGCTTTATTGTCCCAATTACATTACATTACATTAGAGATTTCTATTCCGCCATTACCTTGCGGCTCAAGGCGGATTACAAAAGAGTTAAATACGGAGGGTTACAATGGAAGATCATTTGTCATTTCTAGAGAGGTAAAGAGTAGGTCATGTAGTTTCTGTGTAGCGGGAAGAGGGAGGGAGGAGGACGGTAAGTTTGAAGTTAGGACTGTTTCAGGAATTTCTTGAAAAGTATAGTTTATTTCTTTTCTGAACATCCTGTAGTCTGTGGTCGTTCTCAGCAGATTGGAGATTTGGTTATCCAGTTTAGCTGCCTGAGCGGCCAGGAGACCATTGTATAGTCTTTTCCGTTTTACTTCTTTGATTGAGGGGTGTGTGAATGGGGTGTGTGTTTTTCTATGGCTGACTGAGGTGGTTTGGATGAGGCGGTAGTTGAGGTAGGTTGGGCTGTCTCTGTTTAAGGTTTTAAATAACATACAGTAGAATTTAAATAGTATTCTTTATTGGATTGGTAGCCAATGTGAGTTGATGTATGCTTCTGTAATATGGTCGTGTTTCCTCAATGAGTAGATGAGTCTCAGAGCTGTATTTTGGATTGTTTGAAGTTGATAGTCATTGTAGCAGGGCAGGGGAGGTACAGGATGTTGCAGTAATCTAGTAGACTTAGGATTAGGGATTGTACTATAAGATGGAATTGTGTTCTTTCAAAGAATTTCCTGACTTGTCTTAGGTTTCTCATAACTGCGAAGGATTTCTGTATTGTTTTATTTATTTTTCGGTTGCATGGTGCAGCATCTGTCTATAGTCATTCCTAGTAGTTTTATGGTAGTTTGAATGGGATAGTTGATTGTGTTGATTTCTATATTGGTTATGGTTGGGACTTTGTCGTTTTCAAGGAGAATGAATTTAGTTTTGTCTGTGTTGAGTTTCAGTTTGTGATCTTTCATCCAGGTCGCTACTGTTTCTAGTGTTCTGTGTAGTGTGTTTGTCATGGTGGTCTTTGGCTGATCAAAAGGTATGAGAATGGTAATGTCATCTGCATAACTATAGGTGGTTATGCCTAGATTATCCAAATATGTTCTGAGAGAAGCAGTGTATAGGTTGAAGAGAGTAGGGGATAGTGGGGATCCTTGTGGTACGCCGCAGGAGTTGGACCAAGGTTCAGATTTTTCTTTATCTGATTTTACTTTGTATGTTCTGGATTTTAGGAAGCCTTGAAACCAAGAGTATACTTTATCTGAGATACCTATTGCATCCAAAATAGGATGTTATGGTCTACCAGGTCAAATGCTGCGGTCAGGTCCAGTTATTTGAGAAGCATTTTTTTTCCTGTGCTGAGGTGTTGTCTAGCTGTGTCAATGAGGGAGCCTAGTAATGTCTCTGTGCTGAAGTTGGATCTGAAGCCAGATTGCGTGGGGTGAAGTATATTATGGTCTTCTAGATAGTTGGTGAGGAGTTTGGCTACTAGTCCTTCTGTCAGTTTGACATATAGAGGCAATGGGTCTGTAGTTGGATGGTTGGTCCTTTTGGATCTTTTTGGATTGGGGTGATGATGATTTCACTGAGGTCAGTTGGGAAAAGGCCGTCTTTGAGCATGGTTTGTATCCATTGCAGAAGTAGAGTACGAAATTTTGTGCTGGAGGTTGTAAGGAGATATGATGGGCAGTGGTTGAGATCACAGGATGCGTGGCTGTACTTTTTGTAGAGTTTATTGAGTTCAGGCCATTGTATGTTGGGGAATTGAGACCATGTTCTGTCTGCTGCAGTTGATTCTTTATCTGTGGGATGAATTGTGAGTTCATTTAGGTGGGATGGGGTACAATTGAGGATGGCTTTGGCATTTGTAATTTTGTTCTTGAAGTGTTCTGCTAAGAGGGTGGCTGAGGGAGGTGGGGTATTGTTAGTGGTAATGTAGGGTTTGGTGTCTGTTAGGTCTTTTAATATTTGGAATAGTTTTTTGGTATCTTAAGTTTCTGTGCCTATTAGATTAGTATAGTGTGTTTTTCTCTTGTCCTTTAGTAGTAGTTTGTAATGTAATTTGTAATGTAATTTATTTCTTATATACCGCTAAACTCCGTTAGGATTCTAAGCGGTTTACAGAAAAATAGACAATAGGGTGCATTAAAATTATAAGTAAAATAGGTACTTAGAAATTCCCTTACTGTCCGGAAGGCTCACAATCTAACTAAAGTACCTGGAAAAATGACAATTAGTAGAGTAATGAAGAAATAAAATAGAGAATAGATGAGAAAAATAAGAAAATAAACATTCTAATAAGATTACAATGATCTAAAGGACTTTGAAAGGTTGAAAAAAGAGGGGAGATAAGAATAGATGCAGAGGGAGAACCGTTGAAGCAATAGAATTCTGGGGAAATTTAAATGAAATTTGAATGATAAAATAAAACAAAATAAGTGGTAAAACAATAAGTGAGATTAAAAAATATATCATAAACTAAAAAGAATTGAAAATAAAATCAAAACAGTCAAAACTGAAGTCCAGCTTGAACGGGCCCCTGAGCCAACCGTTGGTCCGATGGCCAGACTGCAGCCCTCCTCCGTTGGCTCTCCCCTGCTGGAATGGGGGAGGAGCGAAGACAGTGTCGGGTGCCCCGCTGGAACGGGCCCCCAAGCCGACCGTTGGTCCGATGGCCGGACTGCAGCCCTCCTCCGTTGGCTCTCCCCTGCTGGCATGGGGGAGGAGTGAAGACAGTGTCGGGTGCCCCGCTGGAACGGGCCTCCGAGCCGACCGTTGGTCCGATGGCCGGACTTCAGCCCTCCTCCGTCGGCTCTCCCCTGCTGGAATGGGGGAGGAGCGAAGACAGTGTTGGGTGCCCCGCTGGAACGGGCCCCCATGCCGACCGTTGGTCCAATGGCCGGACTGCAGCCCTCCTCCGTTGGCTCTCTCCTGCTGGAATGGGGGAGGAGCGAAGCCAGTGTCGGGTGCCCCGCTGGAACGGGCCCCCGAGCCGACCGTTGGTCCGATGGCCGGACTGCAGCCCTCCTCCGTCGCCTCTCCCCTGCTGGAATAGTGTTAGATGGTGTTACAGGGTTTGGTTTTGGTCTTTTACTTTTCTCATCTGTAGCAAATACAGTATCCAATGTAAGTAGTTTGTATTGTTTGTTAATTTTTTCCAGGCGGTTTTCGTGTGATCTAGGTTAGTTTTTCTCCATTTTCTTTCTAGTTGTCTGCATTGTCTTTTAAGTAGGAGTAGTTCATTGTCAAACCATTGATCTGATCTTCTGCTGATTCTAGTTTTGGTTTGTAGTGGGGCTAGTTCATCAAGGATGTTGGTGGTCAGATTGTTCCACTGTGAGATGAAGTCCTTGGGGTCACAGTCCTGGATTGTTTCATCTATATTTGTCCAGAATTTGGAGGGGTCAATGTGTTTGCGTGAGGTGTAAGTTATTTTTTTGGGTTTGGGTATGGTTTTGTTCTTGGTCCAGTTGATGTTGAAGGTGTATGTGTAGTGGTCTGACCAGAGGGATGGAGACCAGGTTCCATAAGGTGTTTGAATTTCTGGGGTGGATGGTTGGTGGGTCATGAAGGCTGTGATGTCAAGTTGGTGTCCTTTTTCATGCGTGGTTTGTGGGCTTAGGATTTGGAAGGATAGGGCATTGAGAAATAATAGACAGTTTTCTGCTGGTTTGGATGCTTGGTCTTCAAGGTGTATGTTTAGATCTCCTAGGATGAGATTGTATTCTTCTGTTAATGAGTTTTGGTATATGAAGTTTTCAAATTCAGGTCTTACTGTGGTCCAATTTCCTGGTGTTATGTAGCAGAGCATGCAGTTTAGTGAGTTTTTTAGAGTGGTGCTTGAGAGATGACAGGCAAAGAAGGCCATTTGTGGGGTGGATGTTTTTTCGAGTATATTTAGGGTTAGGGAGTCCTTGATTAAGATTGCTAGTCCTCCTCCTTTTTTTTTTCTCTCTGCAGGTCACTGTTATTTTGTATCCCTGAGGGCAAACTTCTGTTATTCTAGGATCTGCATCTGAGGTTAACCAGGTTTCTGTGAGGAAAAGGCAGTCTAGGTTTTCGGTTTTTATCCAGTTTTTTATGTGTTCTGTTTTAGGTCCTAAGGCTCTGATGATTAAGTAGGCACATGTTAGGGTGGTGATATTTGTTTGGAAATTGTGAGTCGTTTCAGTATGTTTGGTTCCATTCTCTTTCCTTACAGGATTCATTTGTATTTATCCTATGTATTTTTGAATCCACCACCTCCCATGGGAGGGCAATACAGGTATCTAAAACCCTCTCTTTGAAAAAGTACTTCCTGACAATTCCTGAGTCGTACCTTCTGCAAACCTAAATTCCTGTCCTCTAGTTCTACCACCTTCCCATCTCTGAAAAAGGTTTGTTTGTTTGATTAAATGGATACTCGGTGATGTTACCTATATTTGGGCCGGCAATGTATATCCTGGTCCAATTCAGCTCGCAGGGTCCAGTATTTTAGCAAGGCTATTCTTATAGCCGGTTTTAAGAAAGGTTTGGACAATTTCCTGGAGAAAAAGTCCATAGTCTGTTATTGAGACAGACATGGCAGAAGCCACTGTTTGCCCTGGATCGGTAGCATGGAATGTTTCTACTGTTTGGGTTTTTGCTCGGTACTAGTAATCTGGATTGGCCACCATAAAGACTGTTCTGACCCAGTCAGGCTATTATATAGGTTCTTATGCCTAAATACAGCCCGGTCTATTTTCAAAATATGTAGTGACACCATGCATGGATATGCCATGATTACACTAGAGGGGCACAAAATGATTTAGCCATATGAGCATAATTTTTCCATTGCACTCCATTTGACCCTGGACAATCATTTAACCCCCATTGCCCCAGGCACACAAACTTAGATTGTGAGCCCACTAGGGACAGAGAAAATACATGTATATAATATGTAAACAATTTTGGTTGCACCACAGAAAGGTGGTCTATCAAATCCATGACCTATACACACATTTACACTTGCTTCAGAGAATTACCCCTTTCATTTTTTCCTGAAACCTTAGCAGACATAACAGTCCAATTGTATTGATTCTCTCGTACTTTGCAAGCTGGTGCTCCATTTCACAATTTATAGCCAAGTTATATTTTTGCAAGTTCAGTCACTTTTGACTGGCACGCAGAAAGCACTCGACATAGCTGGAGCCTGCTACCAGCCACTCTTCCCGTCTCTTATCCAAAGACAGCACTTTAGTGGAAAATATTTGTGAGAATGCATTTTGACTATGAGAGAAGTTAAGCTCTGGAACACATTGCCAGAGGTTGTGGTAAGAGCAGTAAGAGCAAATAGCTTAGCTGGTTTTAAGAAAGGTATGGACAATTTCCTGGAGGCAAAGTCCATAGTCTGTTATTGAGAAAGACATGGGAGAAGCCACTGCTTACCCTGGATCGGTAGCATGGAATCTTGCTACTCCTTAGGTTTTGGCCAGGTACTAGGGATCTGGATTGACCACTGTGAAAATGGGCTACTGGGCTTGATGGACCATTGGTCTGACCCAGTAAGGCTATTCTTATGTTTTTATAAGAAGTCATGTGGGGGTTAATTCTAAAATTGCATGCCTGTGTCAAAGTTAGAAAAAGGCAATATAGGCAACATTTTCCTGGCATGTATGTTTATATGTGTATAATCAAAGCATTATCTGCATGTAGGATATGCTTTACCTTTAGAAAATCTTATAACATTACCTGCTCAAAGGGCAATTTTTCATAGCCTGTATTGCTGCAAAATACATGGATTCTTTCATACCCAAGAACCTAGTAGATAATTTTTAAAGTGAAATAACTCAGGTAGTGTCTACAAATTATATAGATATAAGGTACTAATGTACTTTGAACCTGCTATCTCCTCAGACTAGGGATGTCCATTCATTTTAAAACTAATCGTAAAACACAATGAATGAAGCATTTTCAGCGAATGCACATTTAAATAAATGCCCGGGAGGCTGGAATAAACAGAATCCCTATTCATGCCATTTGTTTATAACATTGTGGTTTATGGGGCAGAGATGGCAGAATCACTTTGGGAGAAGGAAGAAACTTGAGTTACGAGAGGCCACTGAAAAGTTCTCAGCCCAACCAAGAAGAGAATGATGTGGAGCCATGAAACTTACAAGTGTCAAGAAAAATGTGGAATGACTTGTAAATTCCAGTGCTCCACATTTTTCTCTTCTTGGTTGGGCTGAGAACTTTTCAGCGGCTCCTTGTATTTCACCAGTCATATTGCAACTGTTGACAAGCAGCCAAAGAAATCTATCCCTGCCTTACTTATCCTAAATCCCATGGCTATTATGTCATTAGTTCAGCAGGAAACCGAAAACAAACACCAGCAATCCACCATCGTTTTCTGTTTTGGCCTTTTTTATTTGTTCTTAGGGTGTGCTTTCTCTCTCAAGTTACCTTTGTTTTCTCTTGTGCATTTTGAGCCAGAATATGGCAAAAAAATATATGGCTTCAGAAAGCCACAGATCAACATAGAGTTCTGATACAGAGAGGGGCAGTAATAAGAGCTTCTGTTTTAGTGTCATTGAAAAGCGAGTGTAAAAAAATCTATCAGGCTCAGTGATTTAAGAGTCAGAGAGATTAGACAGTTTATGGTCAAGTCACAGATAAAAATAAGCCAAACCAAAGAAAGAGGAAAAGGGGATGGGATTTGATATACTGCCTTTCTGTCATAACAATCAAAGAAATTTATATTTTATGTACTTATTTTATACTCGGGCAATGAAGAGTTAAATAACTTGCTCAGAGTCACAAGCAGTTGTAGTGGGAATCAAATCCAATTTGCCTGGTTCTCAGGCTGCTGCACTATTAGGCTGCTCCTCCAGGAACAAAGATAGAGGCAGCAAATATCAAGTCCCAGTCAAGGAAAAGCAATGGAGATGATGATTATTTGTTTTGTGGTTGTCTGTTTATTGTTGGCTGTATTGTTATATGTTTGTTTGTTGTATTGTAAGATGTCTATTGTATTACATTGTTCTGTTGTTTTATTGTAATTTGTGTTGTATGAGAAGGCTGTAAGTTGTGATTTTTTATTTGGATGTTTCATTGTACTATGCGTAGCATTACAGGACATGCAGAATATAATTTTTTTAAAATAAGGAAATAAAAACAAATACAGAATCTGACAAATCATCATGTGAGGGAATTCCAACGAATCAGATATTCAAAGCTGTATAGTTGAGTTGCTAGCATGCTAAGCGAGGAGAAGGTAGTAAGTTATAATAATAATAATAATAATAACTTTATTTTTGTATACCGCAATACCATAAAACAGTTCAGAGCGGTTTACAGGAGAAGAGACTGTACATTTACAGCGAAGATGCAGAGTCTGATTAACCAGGGTAAAGTAACCAGTAACAGTAACAATTAAAATTAAAAAGTAAGATAGGTACTTAGAAATTCCCTTACTGTCCCGAAGGCTCACAATCTAACTAAAGTACCTGGAGAATAACAAAGAAGTGAAAAATAGAGATAGAGGAAAAATAAGAAATAAACATTCTAACAAGACTACATTGATCTAAAATACTTTGGAAGGATGAAGAGAGGAGAGAAAGGAATATATACAGTTACAAGGGAGTGCAGGATGAGAATAGTAAGATCCGGGGAAGGAGAGGAAAGGAAGGAAGGATGGGGTTAGAGAAATTTATCAAATTTATACTGTCAGACCAAGAGCATGCCATATATAGAGAAGGTAGTAGAGAGTATGAAGGGTACAAGTCTCCTTTTATCCTCTGCTCTGGCCTCAGCATCAGTTTCAGCAGCTCTAGGCCTCAAGAAAATGGAAAGGAAATCCTGTAGAACATCAGAGATGTGAAAGCATTTGAAAATGTTTGAGGATCAGCATTATAAAAATGTATGCACTGTCCAAAGACCATTAGTAGAGGAAATCTAACAGGCCATCCATCAAACAGTGGCATGCTGTATCATCTCTAGAAAGAACACTTGTTCAAGCTAGATTCTAATACTAGGTTAGGGACTCCATCCTATAGTGCAAGTGGCATTGGAAGGAAAGCTACTAAAACTAGCAAATCTGTTTCCCAAGCTGAGCTCCCAACCTCTTTCCCCAGTCAGGTGGCATGTGCACCACCCAAGTACCTATCTAAGTAAGTCACAATGGAGGATATGGGGTGGTGCTTGGCATTACCATCCTGGAGCAAGCAGCAGGCAGCATTAAAGGTGCCTGCATTAGGAAAATGATTGCCCTTGCAGCTGGTTCAGAACATGGGGTTTATCAGTTGCTAGATACCTCCAGGACATGTTTCAATAGACAGGTGATCTCTGGCAATGTCTAACTGCAGGGATAGCTGTCCAAGGCAAAAGTAGTGGTGCACACCTTGCCAGTAACATCTGGACTAGTCAGAATACTACACGTCTACCTCTCCCTGACAGCATGTTGGTGGCAGCTGGATGAGGCAGGCTGAAGGTATAGTTAGGGCACACCTACAGTGACATACAGGTGAGTTTTCTGAACACCCAGGTGGTGAATGATAGCCCTTCTTTAACTCATATCATAGCAAGAAAAAGTAATGATGGAAGGCTGGCAGCTAGGTTGGAGAGGGACAACCCTGCTTCCTAGAACTTTGTAACAGATAACAGGAAGAGCATGGTTAAGGCAGTGAAGGAGTGGGACATTTATGATATCCAATGCTTTGCACTCTTGCTTCACTCAAGGAGCAATGGAAGTAGCAACCCTGTCCTGAATTTAATGAGTGATAAAGGAGAAAAATAACAATACAGTATATTTACAGCAAAGTGTGAAGGGACAGCATAAATTGTACTAGAAGCAGGAAGCAGTAGAGGCACCTGTGTACCAACTCATTCAGAATGTTGGTTGCAGGTGGAATATCATCATTCTGATGTGGGAGAGATTACAGGAGCAATGAGCAGCCCTTTATCAGATGTCACTAGATACAGAGAATGGAGCATTAGGCTTATACAAACGTGAATTAAGTCATAAGAGTCCTAAAAACTTTCAAGGACGCTGTGGAGGAACCAAGTTCCAAAAGAGCCACTCTTGGTGTTGTCATAACAATATTGAATTTCCTGGAGGAAAAGTTAGAGGGGTTTTGGCAGGAAGAGGGGTAGACATCAGAGATGTTCGTGCTGGTGGGCACCTTTGACCCAGAAATACAAAAAAACATCTAAAATCCCTCACTAAGGAGGATGCTTATATGTTAACTATCCTTTGTTACTCAATGTTGAAAGGAAATATCAGATTCTAATGCAATACATTGATATTCTGGAGAAATAAGCAGGTGATGAAAGTGGAGAAATTGGTAGAGGGGCAATAAGGAGACAACAGGGGAGAGAGTAGACAGGCCAACAAGCAGTATTAGCAGCATGAGCAGCACTTTGTCATTTACTACTTCTTCACCTATCTTTATCTGTAAGTACCCCATGGACACTGCAGGATCTTTCTTCTGTGCTGACACAAGCCATAGATACAGTGGTGGGTAGCAGAGATCAGCCTCATTTCACTGAAAGTGAGACCCATGCACAAATTTCTATGACACAACTTGGGGCATTTTCAAAACATTAAGACGTCCAAAAAAACGGCATAAATCAGCACTTGGACGTGACCCCACTTTTGAAAGAATCCCATTGGTTTCCAATAAAATTTTGACTAATGCATAAAGCCTTGGCTTTAACTTTTAAAGCACTACGGTCTGGACAGCCAGATTATTTAGCAAAGCTCTTGCCCTTTCTTATATTAAATTTAGAAGTCTATTAAACACTTATCTTTTTGGCTTAGCATTTCCTTAGATAGAATTTAATTCCAAGGGATAATTAGCATTATGCTGGATTGGAACTTTGGGAGGGATTTTTCAGTTGCAACCTTTACATTTTATATTCTGTATTTTAATTTAATACTACATTTTAAGTCTGTCATTTTTTACTTTTTCTTATAATGGAGTTCTTTTCCTTTTTTGTTTTATTTTTGTAAACCACTATGATGTTGAAGCGAAGAGCAGTCTATAAATATAAATAAACAAACACTTGGGATGTTTTTCTCACCAAAACATCCAAATGCTGATTTTCAAAACCATCTTTCTGGATGCCTTGTGAAGTGTTCTAGCTGCTGTGTATCCAGAACTAAAAAGGGGCATGTTGGAAGCGTGTTCTGGGCAGCCTTTGGGCGGGCTTAGACTTGAATGTCTTGTGGTAACAATCAAACCTTTTCTAAGATGTCCTGGATGGAATTTAGACGTTCTGAGCTAGACCTGTTTTAAAAGCGTCTAAGTGCCAAAAAGGTACCCAAAGTAACTGGATGATTACTGGAGGGATTATGTTATGACCACATTCCCCTAGTGGTCACTGACCCCCTCCCATCACCCAAAAATCTGAATAAAACCGAACATACCTGTCTCTAGAACCTAGTATGGAAAAGCCTAGCAGAGCAGCACACAGGTGTCTTAAGTAGCCTGGTGAGTGTTTTAGTGAGCAATTGAGAGGAGGTCCCAAGTCCATAAGCCATTCTAACCACATTTATGGTGGAAAGTGTAAACCCACCAAAATCCTACTATACTGCCATATAAATGCCATTTGCAGCCATAAGGGCTACTAGGGTAGTAGACAGGTGGGTAAAGCAGGTCTTGGGGCGTTTTATAGGGTTCACCATATGTTATAAGGGAGTTATGGTGAGATGTACTTCTGGCACCCTTTATGTCAAGTTCACATCAGTGTCCTCCAAGGTGCCCCACTGCTATACTGATTTATCTATATGGCCAGTCCATTATAATGCTGGCCCTTTCCACACCCAAATGGCCTGGATTTGGGCGTTTTGAACTTTGATGGTTTTGTGGTCAAAAATGGCTTAAGGCTTGCCCCATCTGTCTTCAACTTACTAGTATTAACGAGGAGCTCTGCAAACTTAAACAAGAATTGAATATAATTAAAGCAGCTTTTATCGCTTCACAGAATCATACCAACTTACTACCTCTGCCTTAAAGCATAAAATAACCCAGGAATAAATGGTTCATAGTAGCCTCAGGAAGATTGCGACATGTAGTACATATAGAAACATCCACCTTCACAAATATTACCTTTTCAGAATTCCTTTGCTCCACTAGTGCATTGTGATACTCAAGAAAACAGTATTGAGGTGAGACTGGAATCAGTGAAGGTAACTCGAGCGAGAAAGCATATCCTAAGAACAAATAAAAAAGGCCAAAACAGAAAACTATTGCTGCTGGGGGATTCCATCATCATTAACCTTGGAACACAGGGCAAGGAGACCAAAATAGTGAAATGCCTTCCGGGATCCTCAGCTACCAGGAGTACCAGGCAAATACTGACTATAATTAAGGAAGAAACTAAGGATTCTAACACCGATGTTGTTATCCATCTGGAAATAAATGACCTGGTCAACAACTCCACACTTGCAGCACAGAAAGCTCTTCAGGAGCTTGGTGAGGGCTTGAAATCTTTTGTAATGACTGCAGCTTTTTCAGAAATACTGCCTCATATTGAAAGGGAGAGGAAAGAGTTAAAAACACAGAGGACTTAAATAGGTGGTTCAAAGCCTGGTGTCATTAAGAAGGCTTTAGGTACATAGGAGGATGGGGAAATACATGGAAGGACAAGAAACTATATTGTACTGATGGGCTACATCCTACTACAGCAGGAGAAAGAATCCTTGCTGAGAAATTTAGACAATATGGGGCTCATAATCAAAAGAAAAATATGTCTAAAAACCTGCCCAGGCACTTGGATGACCTAAAAGACAGGTCATCCAAGTGCCAATAATTGAAAAGGGTTTTTAGACGTATCCAGAGACTTTTTAGGTCTCTGAATCCCGCTGTGCGCCCAGAGCTGAAAGGGGTGTTTTTGAAGGAGTGGTTAGGGTGGGATGTGGGACAACCTAGACTTAGTTGTACTGCAGGGATAATCGAAAGTTTGACGAGACTGCCTAGACGGAACCTATACGTTTTGACTTAGGTGATCTAAAAACAGGTCTAAATGCCCAGAAGGTATCCAAAGTGACCAGATAACCACTGCAGACACAATGTACAGACCCCCACACACTCCTCCAGTGATCACTGACCCCCCTCCACAGCCATACAAATCGGAATAAAAATGTACATACCTACCTCCAGAACAGCAGCACTTAGCACAGGAAAGCCTGGTAGAGCTGCACAGAGGTGGCTTATGTAGTCTGGGGGTGGGCTAGTGAACCATAGAGAGGAGGACCTGGGCCCATAAGCCACTCTAACCACTGCATTCATGGTGAAAAATGTGAGTCCACCAAACCCTACTGTACTGCCATATAGGTGCCAACTGCAGCCATAAGGGTTATTGGACTATTAGAGTTGTAGACAGGTGGGTATAGTAGGTTTTGGGGGAGCTCACCATGAACTATAAGGGAGTTCTGGTGAGATGTTTATGTGGCACCCTTTTTGTGAAGTTCACAGCAGTGCCCTGTAAGGTGCCCCATTGCTCTCTTGCTATGTCTGAATGGTCAGTCCATCACAATGCTACCCCCCCCCTCATCCAAAAGGTCTTGTTCTGGGAATTTGGGACTTGGACGAATATTTGGATGAGAATATGGTATAAATATAGATGTACTGGCGGTCTAACAATCAAACCCCTGGACGTACAGATAGATGATTTCCCCCAAAAAATATTTGGACGTACTTTTCGAGAATGGACATTTTGGTGCTGTTGACTTTAGGTGACTAGCGCCCTATGTCCAAATGGGACTTAGACGTTTCTTTTGATTATGCCCCTCCAAGTTTCTAAGTGTTTAAACTAGAAGGTTGGGGTGGCATATGTATGAAGGACAATTATAGAGGCCACCCCCAGTAAAAGATAAGATATGATAGTAGTAACAATTGCGATATAAACAATATTAGCACCTCTTAGCAATGCAACATTAAGTGAAACTAAACATAAACCTATACAAAAAAACAAGTTTATCACTGAAAGATAGCTGGAAAGCAATGACCACAAATGCTCGTAGTCTAAGCAACAAAGTTCATGATCTGCAAGCCCTGATGTTAGAGGCAGACTTGGATGTTGTTGCTATCACCGAGACATGGTTCAGTGACTCCCATGCAAACATACTGGAATATAATCTTTCTAGAAAGGACAGAGATTGTCAAAAAGGTGGAGGAGTAGCTCTCTATGAGTTTAGCAGAGGGCTGCCAAATGCAAGCTCTGGCAATTCCCAGTGGGCCTCATTGGTTCACATTCACACAAACAACCTTTAGTTTTTGGTTTTCGTTGAAACCAGGTGGCAAGTTTCAGCTGCAGTTTCAGTTTTGGCCAAAAGTGGTTAGGCAGTTTTGATTTCAACTGAAATTGAAAAAAAGCACTTTCTCTTGGCCTCTTGATCAGAGGAGCTCAAACAAGGAAATATGAAGTGGTTTGTGAGAGGATCAGAAGGGTAATTGTGGGAAGGGAGAAAAATTGTGTGTGGGAGATTAGAATGACTGTAGGCTGTGAGTATTGTTCTTCCCTCAATCACAGATCGCTTCCTTCCCTTCCTGGGTCTAGTATCCCCTCTTTAACTTTCCTCTGCTCCCTGAGTTCCCCCTTTATTTTCTTTTTTTCCTCCTGAAACTCCACCCCTTCTTCTAGCCCCTATCCCTCTGCTCCTCCTGCCTGTGATCCCCTCCTCCTTTCCCAACACCCATTACTAAAATCCCTCTTTCCCCCCAAAGTACCAAATATATTAAATGGAAACATAAGGGTTGTCACTTGTGTCACTAGCTGCCCAATTTGTTTCAGAAACACCACTGCCTATCCTGCTGTCTTTTCCCTTTCATATAGCACTGTTTTAAAATACGAAACAAAAAAATTACTATGCAAATGTACACAAATGGATGACAATATGGCACAAAATTTAAGAATTTATTTACAGTTACAGAATTTGCAAGTACTTGATGTGGAATCTTGAAAAAATATCTCAAGAAATCAGAAGATGTGACCATATTCTTCCATTGATAAGAAAGAGAAACCATTTTAGTGAACTAATGAATACATGTATATTTTGTAGTAATTAAAGATTTATATTACAATTGAACACAAGTATTTATTATGCAAAATATAAAACATCCTCTAATGCTAAGAGAAAAATTTCAGAGCTTATATTTGAAAGTAGTGATTTCCAAAGAAAACTTGTATTGAAGTCTTAACTTTGGCTGAAAATGAAATACTGTAGTAAGCTCCTATTCTTATGTTTCTGAATCAATATTTAGAGCTAGAATCCAATCCTAAATTTAATGGGAGAAGCCTTTACTTGGAGTGATACTTAACCCTGGGCTATCCTTTCTTGAGAATACTGCAGAGAAATTGCTATTGTTCGAGATAGAAGAATTGTAGTCTTGAGGTTCAATCTGAACCAAATCGCGGAGCAAAATAAGAGAACTGCCCCATTCTGGATAAATCCGGATCCTCCTAACCTTTCTCCTTATAGTGAAGGATGCTTGGGAAATTCCCAGTACACTGCACAAGAAGCAGCTATATTACTTTGCTGCTACACTGTGGGACAGGTGGAGGATCATCACCAGTACCATTTGGAGATATTGCCCCACCAACAGAAACCCTCACCAACCACGTCTGTCCTAAATGTGTGCAAAAGTAAGCGGGACTGTAGTACAGTAAAGGTAGAAACTGCAGCACCTTGAAGAGCTCCTTGACCCTGACAATTATTCCTAGTTTGCTACGGAAAGCTAGAAGGACTAGTGAGGGAGGAGCCTCAGCAGCCAGTAAATGTAACCAAACTTGACTGCCGCTGGGGAAACCTGGAGGGTAAGCCTGGTGTGTGGTGACGCGCTAACTGCAGCACCTCGGAGAGCTCCCTGAACCCGCAGGTGACTAATGCTATTCGCAAAATACCCAGTAGCTGCAGACTGAAGCCGTCCGAATTGGCCGAAGCCACTGCGCCTTCTTCCTTTAAATCAGAAAGCTCAAAAAACGCTGTCCGGTCGATCGAGCACAGAAAAGTAATAACATACCAGGCTCCTTTCATTATTAAGTTCTTATATTAAACAGAATATTTACATTTCCAAATAAATGATTAAAAAACAACAACCCCAATGACAAATACTTTTCTTCAAATATTAAGTCGTTTAAGATGCAGTTATTTCTAGCAGGATCCTTTAATCTCATGTTTTACTTTCCGTTAAAACTGTAGTTTATTTGCATTTCAATTCTTGAACATTATATATTTGTACACGGAATATATAAATAGCTAGGTGACCATGTAAATACCCTAATTGCTCACCTCCTCTCTAACATCTGCAGATGCATGTGTTTCTTCTGCTGGGATATTTGCAGGTGTTTCCGCTGCTACTTCTATTTCCACCTCAGAAGACATTCTTTGCCATCATATATCTCTCAGGTTCCACATAAAAAAGGCAAACCCCCCCTCCCCCCCCTAAGAATCTGACGTTCCTTCTCCGAGCCCATAACAGGAGATCAGAGGACATCAAAAGAAAATCGCCGAGATTGCACATTCATCCCCATCTCCAAAGCGATTTTTTTCCCCCAGCCCTGCAGAGCCTGCACGATTTCCATGTCCATTCCTCTTCCTCCTTTTCTTTACATAAGGAGGAATCAGGGACCACAAGTTGATTATGGTCTCTTCACGTAATCGGTGTGGTCACCTTCTTGTCAGCCAAACCTGAAAATCTTTTTAGCTAAAGACTCCAGGGACGAAATGCAAGGTTGGTAATCGGGTAACTGCTGATTAACGCTAACTTTAATGAAAGGCAAAAGCAGCAAAGACTTTTTCAAACAAAAGAGATGGTTTTGTATATGAAGGTACCACAGTGTGTAACCCTTCCGCCAGAACTCCCCATCGGTAACTGCTCAGGCTTTGCAGTCCACTCTGCAGTGGAGCTGGTTTTGCTAGTCTTGACTAGAAAACACAGCTCATGCCTCGCTGCTGATTTTCTGAGGAATAAAGATAAAGCTCTCCATGACCCTCGTCCTGTTTCCCCCCCCCCTTCATCTAGCACTGTGACATGAAGCTTTAAGCAGGGCTGAAATGAATGCTAAGGATTTCTTGTAGGGCTGAAACCGCTGGGAGGCAAAGGAATTGGATAGGTTTCTCTCTCAATGAATCAGACACCGTCCTGCTCTCCTGCACAAAACGTCTACAGAATACAAGGGGCGTGTATTGGTTTCATTCATATTTGGGAAGACCCAACAGTGGGAACTTGAAACTTTTCAAACTGAAGTTTATCATTTATTACATCGCTGCTTCAGTGGTATGCAAGACTTTTTTCAAAAATCACTGTTGCAGCAATAATCACAAAATATAAGGCTAAGAGTAAAAGGCGTAGAAAGGTCTGCTTTCGTAGTTGGAACTACACACCATTTTCTTTCCCAAGATCTGGAGTCTCAGTGAAGAGTCAAAACACCTGTCAAGCTAAAAAAGCAGTGGGTGCCAACATCTAATCTTTTGCTGCTAACAAAATCAATTTCCCACTGGCTTCTTTGCAATATATTATTACTTCCCTCTGGCCCTCTTCCTTGCAGCAATATGTTTGTTAAATAAAATTCAAACACCTGTGGTGAGAATAAAGTTTGCCTTTTTTAGTAATCTTTCTGGTACAAAATCTTTTAGGTCAGGTGTATTGCTCTCTTGTAACAAATCTCTAACCTTTGATATACCTACAGCTCTTCATTCATTCATTTGGAGGACAAGACTGAAGGCTTGTTGTACCACCTTAGGAGAGCCCTTAAAAATAAGGGCAGAAAATATTTTTACAGAAAACAATTTAATTACTGCATAATTTTTTTTAAAAATTCTTTATTCATTTTCAAATTTACAATAAGTGTAACAATATATCCAAACAAATTAACAATAAATATAACACTTAATAATCATCAATGGTACAAATAATATGCTCTTATCTCCCACCCTTCCCTAGCATATAATCAATACCTTATACAATATATAACAATAAATTTACCCTCCCCCACTCACAATCAAACTTGTAAATTTAAGGGAAAATAAAATAAAATAAATGTCATCTAATCGGTACAATACTTTGTAAATGGCTCCCATACATCCTGAAATTTCCTGAAAAAATCACGCTTTATTGGAATAAATCGTTCCATTTTATAAACATGACATAAGGAATTCCACCAGAAATTATAATTTAATCTACTCCAATTTTTTCAATTATACGTAATTTGTTGAATGGCAACCCCAGTCATTATAAGTAATAATTTGTTATTATTTGTAGAAATCTGATGTTTTGCTCTCATTGCCATACCAAATAGCACAGTATCATATGATAATGCCACTGGGTTATCTAATAAACAATTAATTTGGTCCCAAATTGATTTCCAGAAATTCATAATAAATGGACAATAGAATAATAAATGATCTAAAGTCCCTCTTTTGAGATGACAGTGCCAACATTTATTAGACTTAGAGCTATCCAATTTTTGTAATCGAACAGGGGTCCATAATGCTCTATGTAACAGAAAAAACCAAGTTTGTCTCATAGATGCCAACACTGTACATCTCATCCTCCAAATCCAAATTCGTGGCCATTGAGATGCAGTAATTTGGTGCTTAATCTCAATACTCCAAGGCCCTGATTCTACATAGTGCGTCCCGATTTTAGGCAGCTGTAGGCGTCCTACAGCTGTCTAATCAGCCAATCGGGATGCATGTTTTTTAAAAAAAATGCTCCCCAGGCAGGCTTTCTATATTGAAGGCGAGGCCCGCAAGACACCTAAGCTCGCCTAAGGCGGCCCTAGGCGGCCCTACGCGTCTCCCTAGTAGAGGAAGAGACGCTTACAATGTAGGCCAACAAAATGCTGGTCTACATTGTAAGTAGACGCGGCCGCTATACTTATTGCGGCAAGGGATCTCTCTGCTGCTATAAGTATACCGACCGCCCCCCCCCCCCGACACTACCGATCGCTGGCAGGAGGGTGCCCAATCCCTCCTGCCAGAAGATGCCCCCCCGACACTACCGATCGCTGGCAGGAGGGTGCCCAATCCCTCCTGCCGGACGATGCACCCCCTCCTCACCCTCCCCCCACGCTAACAGCCCTCAAACCTCCCCCCAACCAAACTAACCTTTCCTTGTTGGCCAGACGGGACTTGCCCGTCTAGCCGGCAGGCCTGTCTCATCGAAATGAGGTGGGCCCGCCCCTTTCTGCCCATCCTTCCGAAGCCTAAGGCCTGATTGGCCCAGGCTCTAGAAGCCTGGACCAATCAGGCCTTAGGCATAGCGGGTCCGCCCATCCCCACTTAATCTAAGGTCTGATTGGCCCAGGCTCTAAGGCGCCTGGGCCAATCAGGCCTTAGACTTAGTGGGGATGGGTGGACCCGCTATGCCTAAGGCCTGATTGGGCAAGTCCCGTCTGGCCAACAAGGAAAGGTTAGTTTGGTTGGGGGGAGGTTTGAGGGCTGTTAGCGCGGGGGGGTGGGGGTGTGGAGGGGGTGCGTCTTCCGGCAGGAGGGATTGGGCACCCTCCTGCCAGCGATCGGTAGTGTCGGGGGGGGGGGCGGTCGGTAGTGTCGGGGGGGGGGCATCTTCTGGCAGGAGGGATTGGGCACCCTCCTGCCAGCGATCGGTAGTGTCGGGGGGGGGGGGGGTCGGTATACTTATAGCAGGAGGGATTGGGCACCCTAGGTTTGCCTAAGGCCCTTAGGCGAGCTTAGGTGTCTTGCGGGCCTCGCCTTCAATATAGAAAGCCTGCCTGGGGAGCATTTTTTTAAAAAAAACGTGCATCCCGATTGGCTGATTAGACAGCTGTAGGATGCCTACAGCTGCCTAAAATTGGGACGCACTATGTAGAATCAGGGCCCAAATGTCTCTCAGACCAGTGTTTAGTTTCTTTTTAATAAATCCAGTCAGCAATTTATACCACTTGGCGGCCTGGTGACCCAAGAAGTCCTCCTGAAAGCATAAGAACTTCATACTAAAATGATTACTAAGGTTTTTCCATTCAGGGAACCCCGCCTGAATGGCTTGCTTCAGTTGCAACCATCTAAAACATTCTGATTTATTAAGACCATATTTATATTGCAACTGTGAAAATTCAAGCATTTTACTATTATAGATAACATCATCTAATAAACGTATTCCTGCTATCATCCAATGTTTCCAGGCGAGCCTTTCTCCGCCAATTTGAATCTTGGAGTTCAGCCATATAGATTGATTTGTAGATTTGTGAATTGGAATTGTTGTTAAATTACTTACATAACGCAATGTTTTCCGTGTATCAGCTAATATTCTGCTATCTTTACTGTAACTAGGTATTTTGATACTGAGCACATGACAAAGGCGCAAAGGAGACATGAGTTGCCATTCAAGCCACAACCAATCTGGGAGTTTTTCCATGAGCTCTGGGAGGACCCAATACATACCCTGGCGCAAAATATAGGCTTGATGATAACTATAAAAATTGGGAAAATTTACCCCTCCCTCTGAAATTGGCCTTTGTAAAGATACCAAGGCTATTCTGGGAGTTTTACCCAGCCAAATAAATTTTATGAGAATACTATTTAATTTTTTATAAAAGGACCCTTGAAAATAAACTGGCACATACCCATCTGATAACAAACCACAGGCAAGATCATCATCTTAATAGTTTGGACTCTCCCCCACCATGAAAGATGTAAAGGATTCCATTGCTCACACATTTTTGTGACCTTCTGTAATAATGATTTTCATTTATTTTTATTGTTTCTTCCATTGTATTTTTAATCCAAATGCCTAAATATTTTATTCTATTCTCCCTCCATAGAAAGGGAAATGAATCAAACAAACCTTTTGTACAATGGACATTGAATGGAAGAATTTCTGTTTTACTCCAATTTATCTTGTAACTTGAAAATTTTCCAAATTTCTCAATCATTTTCAGTTTATCTTACCATGATCATATCTCTTCTATCGTCAAAAACTGTTTCTTCAAACTACGTCAGATAAGAGCCATTTCCAAATTTCTAAACCCTTCCTCCATAAAAATCTTAATACACTCATTTATCATTGCAAAAATCGACTACTGCAATGCTCTATTCTTAAACATCACTCAGAAGGAAAGAAGACGACTCCAAATTATCCAGAATACGGCTATCAAACTTATCTACAACGCTAAAAAATTTGACCATGTATCCCCACTGATGATTGACGCGCATTGGTTACCAATTAATCATAGGATATTGTACAAAATTATATTTCTAATCTTTAAGACTCTAACATCTAGCGAGCCACAATTCATATCAAAATCTCTGATCCCTTACAAACCACAACGATCTTTACGTTCATCCGAATCAAATTTACTAACTATCCCTTCTCTAAAAATCATCGGTACGAGAAGAGCAGACATATTTACTGTAGCAGGTCCACAATCGTGGAACTCCCTCCCTCAGTATATTAGAATGGAACATGATATCTCAGCTTTTAAAAATCTTTTTAAATCTTATTTGTTTAGGGACGCCTATGACCTTTAAAACTCTAATGTATCTACTTTGTTTAAATTAATATTCTTAAAGAGTGCCTTGTAACTATTTACCCAACCTTTCGTTTTTTCCCTTTCTTCCTATGCCCTTATTGTAACTTTGCCCCCTTTTCCTCGCTTTCTTGTTAGTCATAATTGAAATTTGCTGTTTTTAAATGTATATTAATGTTTCTATGTTTTATTATATTATGTACATCGCTTAGAATATTTAAAATAGGCGATATATCAAGAGTTAAATAAACTTGAAACTTGAACTTGAAACTTGAATGGTTGTCTCAGGATTTCTCAAATAGAGCAATATATCATCTGCGTAAGCCGAGACCTTATATTCCCGATCTCTACGAGGAATACCCTGAATCTCATCTGCTTGCTGAATAGCTAGTCACAGGGGTTCCAATACAATATCAAAAAGCAGAGGAGATAAAGGACAGCCTTGTATTTCTCCTTATTTTATGTATATTCTAGTCTCTTGACTTCTTGTAAACCGAGTCGAGCTCTGACAAGAGATGACCTGGTATATAAACTGAAGACTAATTAGATTAGATAATTTATTTAGTGTTTATAGACTACTGTTGTGACCAATATCATTGACACGACCCTACAATATGCTCATTTCAGCAAGACTTTCATGGCCCCTTTTTTCCCCCACTAAAACATGTTTTTTCTAAAGCATTCATATCTAACAACTGGCAGGAGGCAAGTATGTTTTAGCAGAAAAAAAATGATACTTCATGATATGAGGATGCAGCTTTCACTGAGCTATGAGTTGACAATATAGAAAGGATTATGTGCTGAGCATGGCCCTTGCAAGAGTGTTGGGGGGTCAGACCCCAAATTAAATGTTTGGGTTTACATTTATTTACGTTTATTATTATTTATATACCACACTTTGCTTTAACTTCAGTGCAGTTTACAAAAACAAAAGTAAGAACGGTACGCTAATATTAAAAGAACAGAAAAGAAAAAAAGTTCTATTAGTTGCTGTGGGGTCAGTTTCTACACCTAAAATTACAAATGAAAATTCAATAAAATCTTAGAAACAACCCCCCCCAGTATAAAAGCTAAGAAAAAGTTAATCGAAAAAAGTAGGTCTTTAGTAGAGTCCTAAACTTAGAGTAAGAAAGCTCACAACGTAAATCATTTGGAAGAGAGTTCCATAAAAAAGGAGCAGAAGCTAAAAAGGCTGTTACGAGTCGATACTAACCTAACCAGATGAACTGAAGGTAAAGTCAGTTGATGAGAAGTTGATGAACACAGATTACAGGGCACCAGAAATTGTGCCAAGCAATCAGGCTGACCAGTTCGTAAAATCTTAAATGCCAGTGTTAAAGCCTTATGCATTAAGTGAAATTTTACAGAAAGCCAATGATATCTGAGCGCTAGTAAGGATTCTAATAGCAGTGTTTTGCATAATCTGCAATTTCTTAGTGCTCCTTTTACAAAGATGCGCTAGCGGTTTTAGTGCACGCACCGGATTAGCGCATGCTATAGCTGAACAACTACCGCCTGCTCAAGAGGAGGCGGTAGCAGCTAGCGCGTGCTATTCTGAGCGTTAAGGCCCTTACGTGCCTTCGTAAAAGGAGCCCTTAATGTTGATGGAAAAGCTGTAGAAGAGAAAAGGATTTGGGGAACTAGTGGACTCCAAAAAGTGCTAAGGTCTTTGACCAAGGATTGCTGCTTTAATGGTTTGGCTAGAGGAGAGAGGGTTAAAATAGGGAAAAATCTCAAGCAATTGTAGAAGATTGCTCTTAATTCACTAGAAGCACAAATGAGCAGCAGGGAATTGCTGAGCCACACAAAACCCCATAACAGATGTTACTTTTAATCGAGTACAAACTTAGGGTCTCATTTCTAACCTGTATTAATTAATGTCTGTTAATGCAAGTTATGTATTTAGTAAATAAACCCCATTGAAAATGAGGCTTGTGGTAAATGTCATGAATACAGATTAGGAAGCACTGGAACTGTTGGTGAGGACAGGGCTAAATGATATGGCTATTTCCTTACCCTCTGATTTTATAAAGTTGATACCTTCTCTTTAGAAGTTGCAAAAGGCTGTCACCATTATACATTCTTTTTGGTTTATCTTACTATCAGTACATTAAGCTGGTTTAAGAGTGCAGACTGGAGATTTGTCAATTGCGCACTCACAGAAACTGGACCATCCTTAGCTCTAAGCTAAGTATCATGAAACTTAGTATGAGGGGCCGCTGAAAAGTTCTCAGCCCAACCAAGAAGAGTATGATATGGAGCCATGAAACCTACAAGTTATTCCACACTTTTCTTGACACTTTTCATTTCTTAACGCTGAAATGAAAAGTGTCAAGAAAAGTGTTGAATGACTTGTATAGTTTTATGGCTCCACCTCATTCTCTTCCCGGAAGCCCCTTTAGACATCTTAATTTGCTTTTTTAACTTTTACTTATGTATAAATACAGGTTTGATTCTATTTAGGAACTATTTAAACAATTATTTAGGGCAAATGTTTGAAGGGTCCAGAGGCATCTCTGCCCCCAGTTAATAAGATTTACTACTTGCTGTTGGTGGGACATGAGAAGGGAGGGGGTGAGACCTGATGTTTAGAGGATGAAGAAAGATGAATGTAGATAGGTCACTGAGTGGAAATGGAGATGAACTTGACAACTGGGCTTGCCGACTACTCAAATCAATGCATTACAGGTTGTTCAGAACTCAGCGGCCTGGATGCTGATGGGAGTATCTCGTTATGAGCACATTTCTCCCACCTTAAGAAAATTACATTAGTTACCAGTATCTTTTCATGTTCAATTTAAAATCTTAAAACTTGTTCAACAAGGGGTCTATGATAAACTGCCAGATTATCTGATTAAATGCCTGTTGCGGTACAAACCATCCAAGGCAGACCTTTACTTATAAAAAATACTCATTTTCAGATACAACAATCTTATACCAATCTCCTTCAAAGTAGTCCCCTTGGGCTGCCACACACTTCCTCCAATGGTTCTGCCACTGTCGAAAGCAGCACTGGAATGCATCTTTTGAGATTGCTTGCAACTGGTCCGTTGCAAGATGTCTTCTCTTGATTGAAATCTGGTCCCTTTCAGGGGCATTTCCAGCTTGGGGAAAAGCCAGAAGTCACACAGAGCCATGTCGGGAGAATAGGGAGCCTGAGGAATCACAGGTGTGTTGTGTTTGGCCAGGAAAATTCGTATCAGATGTGAAGAATGGGCAGGTGTGTTATCGTGATGGAGCTGCCAATTGCCTGCTGCTCACAGGTCTGGCCATTTGCGTCTCACAGCGTTACAAAGGCGACACGGAACCTCTTGATAGTACCCTTGGTGATGGTTGTGCTATGTGGTGCATACTCGTGATGAACCACGCCACTGGAGTCAAAAAAGACAGTCAGCAAGACTTTGACATTGCTGCAGACCTGCCTTGCTTTTTTTGGCCTTAGGGATGTTGAATGCTTCCATTGTGATGACATCAACTTGGTTTCTGGGTCGTATCCATAAACCCAGGACTCATCGCCAGTGATCACTATGCTGAAAAAGTTGGGATCACTGTTCACAGTCTCCAGCACGTCTTGTGCGATCTCCAAATGGAGTTGCTTCAGCTCAATCGATAGCAGCTTTGGCATGAACTTCACTGAAATTCTCCTGAAGCCCAAATCCTCAGTCAAAATGGAATGAACGGATCCGATGCTGATGCTCACCTCGTCTGCAAGTTCTCTGATCGTGATTCGATGATCCTGCATCACCAGGGTCCTCACTTGGTCAATGATGATCTCATTTCTGGATGTTGAGGGCCTACCAGACGTGCTTCACTCTCCACTGAAGTACGGTCATCTCTGAAGCGGTTGTACCACTCCTTTATCTGTGTGGTGCCCATTGCTTCATCCCTGAAGGCCTGTTGAATCTTGTGGATCATTTCCACTTGGAAATTATTAAGCTTTACACAAAATTTAATGCAGTAGTGTTGTTCAACTTTTTCTGTCATTTTGACAAAAACGAAAATCCGAAGGCGCTCACTTACACTTCCTCATTCATCGGTGGTCTGCTGGCGACTGACAGCTTCTGTAGGCGGGACAAAATTCAAACATGTGCATTAGGGTCACCTACATACAAGCACCAAACCATGCCTCCCTAGCTTTATTTGTTTATGCCAGAAAAATTAAGGTCTGATACTTTTTGAATGGCTCTCGTATGTTGTTTGATAGAGGGAAATTGTTCGATAATATGTGCAAAATTAAAAAATTCTGCTTTTCTATGGCTGGACCCATTCTGTAGAACGCTATAACTGGAACTCAGGCTTTGCGATAATCTGTTGCAATTCAGAAAATTGCTCAAAACCTACCTCTTTGTACAGGCATTTTTCTGTTAGCTCTCCACTTCTCAACAAAGATTATGTTACCATCATTAAGACACTCCTACAATAGTGTTTGTATCCCTGACCTCTGGTTTTACCTGTAATGTACTTGGTGCTAGATTCACTAAGGACACCGATTGTGTCCCGACCACTTTGGAACCCGATTTTCCTCCTCTAACCTCTGTGCCGATCATCCTCTAATCCGATCAAATCTGCGCATGCAAATGAGGGGAAACGGCAGGCAAAGTAGGAAGGGCGTGATTTACTAAACAAATTCAGGCACACCGACTGGGCTGGCCGATCCAAAAACAAGCGATAGGTGAGGACCAGTCACTTGTGTAAAAACCCTGCTCTCTGCCCCGATCTCCTGCTTTCTGCCCCAATCTTCTGCACTCTGCCCTTCCCCACAGTGCAAGCCCATGGTTTTAACCCGTGGGCTCGTGAAAGTAAAAAAGTAGTAACCAATATGGAGGATTTCATGCATTCAAATCCACTCCTTAAACCTATGGGGTATTGGTCCTTGAATGCCTGGTGGCCCGGAACTTCCTCTCCAATGACATGGGGGAGATTGGGCGGGGAAGGCTTATGGGCCTGGCATGGGCCTGGCTTTTGCGGAATTGGGGAAGTAGGGAGAAATCGGCGGCGGTGGCTTGGGGGGCATGGAGAGAGAAAGAAAGAAAGAGGGGCAGGGAGAGAGAAAGACAGAAAGGGGGCATGGAGAGAGAAAGAAAGGCAAAAGGAAAGGGGGCAGAGAGAGAGAAAGACAAGGGGGCAGGGAGATTGAGAAAGAAAGAAAGAAAGAAAGAACGGGGAGGGGGGAAGAAGAGACAAAGAAAGAAAAAGGAAAGGGGGCAGGGAGAGAGAATGAAAGAAAGGAGAGGGGGCAGGGAGAGAGGAAGAAAAAGCTGGGGGAAGGAATGGAGTGTGTCAGGTGGCAGGGGGCAGGCAGGGAGAGAGGAAGAAAAATTTGGACTCATGGAGGGACATGGATGTTGGTTGGGGAATGGAATGAGGTCTGGAGGAGAGGAAGCATGCAGGAGGAAGAAAGAAAGAAAGATCGGATGTATAGTCAGAAGGAAGTGCAACCAGAGACTCATGAAATCACCAGACAACAAAGGTAGGAAAAATGATTTTATTTTCAATTTAGTGATCAAAATGTGTCTGTTTTGAGAATTTATATCTGCTGTCTATATTTTGCTCTAAGGCCCCCCGGTTTTTAGCATAGGGAACCTATGAGTGTCAGGAGCAGCAGGGGGCATTTAGTGCAGCTCCCTGAACTAAAAACCGCTATCGCAGTTTAGTAAAAGGGGAGGGGATATATTTGTCTATTTTTGTATAGGTGCTACTGAGGTGACATTGCATATTTTAAAGTCATCTGCCTTGACCTCTTTGAAACCCCCCCAAATATAAATCATAATTAACATTTTCTCTGCGTACAGTGTGCTTTGTGTTTTTTTAAAATTTTATTGTTGGTAGATCATTTTGACTTGGTCATTTTAAAAGTAGCTCACCAAGTCAAAAAAGTGTGGGCACCCCAGCTAATACTATCATGTTTAACACAATATGAGGTAAATGACAGAGCCCAAAATACCCAAACTGCTACTATCATTGTCAAAAGCCTCATTTCAGAGAAAGATAATTTGAAAACTATGACCACATTTTATTCTTCGTTGTACTAGACCAGGGGTAGGCAATTCTGGTCCTCAAGAGCCGGAGCCAGGTCAGGCTTTCAGGATATTCACAATAAATATGCATGAGACAGATTTGCATCTCAAGGAGGCAGTGCATGCAAATCCATCTCATACATATTCATTGTGGATATCCTGAAAGCCTGACCTGGCTCCGGCTCTCGAGGACCGGAATTGCCTACCTCCTGTACTAGACCATGCATCAACAAGCATTTTAATATCAAAATGTGAAACAAAGGGATCTAATTGCCTGCTGCACTACATTACAATTAAGTAGGAACGAATGACAATGCAATCTTCAATTCTTCATCTTTGGAAGCTTAAGCTAGTTTATCTGCGGTACTCAGGCATGCAAAAGCCTGTCAGAATACAGAAAGAAAATGATACAAGTAAAGCCTTTATAACCTCACAGATCCATTTATACCATCAAAACATTCCACAATAAGTCTTGCTGTCCTACAGTTACCCTTCGCAAGTGGTGAAATCACATGATCCTCAGTCTGGTGCACAGAGCTACATCTTCATACACAAACAAGCTGGGTGAAAGAGACAGACCTTACATCACATCCTCCTCATACAGATAGAAGGCTAGATTCAGCAAAGGGCACATAAAATTATGCACCGAGATACAGGTCTTAGATACAGGTGTTAAGCATGAATTCTATAACAGCAGTTCATGTGGAACTATCATTATAGAATACTAGTTTAAGTCTGCATTTTCACACCTAACCTTAAAAGCTGGTGTAAATGCCCTCACCTGTAAGTGAGTAAATGCAAATATTCTTTTAATTAATTATATTTTTATTATCACAACAGCATTACATATGTAAATAGAGTACAAACAAAGCAACATAACACAGTTATTGAGTTACATTTTAAATCAACGACCTCTGTACAATATCAATATTTGTTTGACAGCTTATCAAATAATTGTAACACGGTCTGAGAGTTTTGCCTAGGTAATACATCACGATGGGGGGACTCCTTATCCTTTAATGCTGTTGCTTTTTTATATAATATATCCTTCACATCCCAATCTACTTCCATTCCACATCCAAATCCTGCTACCAAACACTATGATGCACAACTATATACATACGCAAAGCTCTTAACACAATACTCACATTCCATCCACACCCTACCACTTGCTCACTTCCCATCCTAACCTATCCTTTCCCCCACCCAGCCTTAATCGTCCTGTAGGAAAGGATGAATATTTATCTGTAAAGCTTGAAAAGTCCACCACAAATCCACATATTGCAGTTTCTCCAACCTACATGTGTGCTGCACAGTGTGGCAAGGAAGCTCCTGTCACAGTGAAAACTACTGCTGAAACTCCCCAGAATGCAGCACAGGGCTCTGTAAAACCCGGCATGGAGCCAGGACAGATGGCTCAGCCAAAAGAATACAAGCCAAGGCAGGTCCCAGCACAGCTGAAGAGCCAATTAGGGAAGGCTCTGAAAACCACTAATTGCCCCTATCACTCCTTTCCAGAGGTCAGGGAGAAACCTGAGACCAATTTAGAGAGGGGTGGAGTCAGATCCGGGAGTTTGCCTTATAGGCAAAGTAAGTTGGCAGACTTGGGAGGAGGAGGAGGAGGGAGAAGGAGAGAGCGAGAGAAGAAGGACACAGCAGACTCTGATGAGAGAAGCCAAATCACTCAAGGAGGTTCCAGGTCACAGAGGGTGCCTAAGACCCAGCATGAGCGTATGGCAGGAAGCCAGCACCTAAGGAAAGGTGGTACAGCACTTGGGAGGTACAGTGACTGGCAACTTAAACCCCAGAGAGAAGGGCTGGGAAATTATCCCCAGGGAAAGGCTGCAGGTATTTTGGCAGACTTGCAGAGAGAGGGATGGGAAGCACAGCCTGGGGGAAATGAGGAAATGTTCCAGAGTTCCATGAGGGTGAATGGGAAATGTGCAGTGTCCTGAGTGATAGTATAAGTGAAGAGGACATGGACCTGGGGGAATACAGTATTTGAAAGTCCTCAGCTACTCTCACGAAGAACGTTCTCTCATTGTTTACTTGTTTCACACGGAAGCCAGAGCAGGGCTGGCAAAGCTAATGAGGTGATAAAAATGTGTTAAGAAGATAAAGAGAGCTGAGAGGGGAAAAGGCTTGACGCAAGCCGTGCTCAGCTAGAAAAGCCAGAAGGTGTTAAGATCCAGGGAGATCAATAAATCCCAGTGGGGATACAAGCCAAGGAGGGCATTGAACTGATATAATATTTTGATGTTATAGTATTTTTGCTTTTGATAAGGAAGTGCAATCCAGCTCCTCAGTAAAACACCTGAGACTCACCTGGACTGTAAAATAATTGTGTGCAGGATGCACCCAAAGGACTTGAACAAACCAAGGTGAATGTTTTCTTTTTGCTTCTGTTTTCTTTTCTTTGTACTTTGGGACACTAATAAACCTGGTACTGTTTTTCAAGGAATCCGGTATCCGGGTCTTCCTTTCACCACCATATAAAAGGCGTACTAAAATTCTTACTTGTGGTCCGGGCCGGAGTTTCCCACCTACTCGGGGACGGGCCCGGCCACAACAGTCTGAATCTCAAATTTAGTGATGTCTTGTGTCACATTGGTCCAAACGGTAGGAGGCTGATTCTTCAGTAACCCAAGACTGTAGGATTGCTTTCTTGACGAAAAGAATTGCAATGTAAAGAAAAGCTCTATGGGGGGAGGGAATTCCCTGTTGCTGTAGTGACTCCTGATCTCCCAATAATGGGGAAGCGTACTCTCACAGAATAGGCCTACGCACCACTCCTTCAAGTACTAACAGCACCTGTTGCCATATGGTATTATTTGGGCAGTCTAGAAAAATATGAAGTTTTACACTTAATATATTCACTACCCTCCCATAAACCCATTCTAGCTCTAGTAATGTAAATTGTGTGTAGTATATTAAATGTTTTTTAATGAAAGGGTACAGACTTGACCAGGGCATAGATGGTATTACAAAGTTCCAGAAAATAGGGACAAGTATAATCCAGTCTTACATTCCAACTTTGCATGAGTTTATCCATTGATTGTAAGGATATGTAGTAGTTTTCAAGAGCTTTGAAGTAAAAGGCTGCTTACTTTACCTCACTGGGGATCCATCGTGAAGAAACCTCCCCTCCCAAAAAAAAACACAAAAACACCCCACAAGATTACATTGTATATTCCAAAGCAAATAACTTTTTATTCTAGTAATTAGTATTATAGCAGCATTTGTCAAATCAGAAATAAATCAGTTTGGACATATACAAGGGGGAGAAAAAACCTCATACAAACAGAGCCAGCATATTTCTGTAAGTATGGTGCAGCTTCTCTAAAGAAATTCTGCCAGAGCATAGGGGTTTTATACAGAAAGTATCTTTCTCTTAGATCATTCCCCTGGCTGGGAATATGTATTGCCCTATTGGATAAGACCAACTGCCTATCTAACCCTCTCCTAGTCCACGCCTCCATTCTTCCCTGGGAGGCTCTGGACAGGCATAGCTTCTAGAACTTTCTACTTCTTGAAGTTTCCATTCTTCACACGGGTCCATCAATATCAGTGCCTCAGTGAACAAGCCTGGCATCACTTTATCAGTTCGTAGGTTCACAGATGATGGAGTGTCTTGCTGACTTGAATTTTTTCTTTCAGCACTGTCAAATAGCTCATTGTCTTTCCAGCACTGGTTGGTGTCCTTGAGAAACTTCACAGCAAGAAATCCACACACTCACATGCCACATATTAGCATCTCAGCATCTGAACTCAAGCCCGTGACTTTAGCAACTCCAGCAAAATGCAGGAATAGGTCTCACAACCTGTAAAAGTCTCCCATAGACTCCTGTCATCTATCTCAATTTGTACCAGATTGACAAACCATTCATAATTGCTTGGATATTCAGGAGTTGACTCTCTAATGACCCATAATACTAATTAAGGTCCCAGTGCTGCTGTATAGATTGCCAATAATGTCTAACTTGGAGATAAGCCCAAAAATAAGATTGTGTTAATTGCTATTTGTGCTAGCACTGCATAAAAGATGGGAAGGTACCTTCTCCCACCTCCAGTATATGCCCCAAAGTAGCACATCCTTGCTCAGTCCACAGTCAAAACCATGACTTACTTATCTTTGTGGAAAGGCCCCATTCCCTTCCAAATGGAGAAACGGAGACACCATTAGTGTCTTTCATTTTGTTTTCTTTCACCATTTCCATGCTAGATGTATGGGTGCCAGGAACTGAAATTTATGACTCAACGGTGCAAAATTACTAGATTTGATATGAATTAAATTTATAAATGAGAGTGTTGCATTTCATCCATCCAGCCAGCCCAGAGGTGAGAATCTCACCTGACCTACAATTCTCTCATATACTAAGCACATCAGGGCAGCCAAATTATAAAGATGGATATCAGGTAGCCCCAACCTCCCCAGAAATTTGTCCAAAGTGAGCCTAGTGTAACTAATATGGGAGGATTTATTCCTCCATATAAAAGCCTGTGGTGCTGCGAAAAATCTATTCATCCCATTTAGTGATCCATATAGGGATGGCTTGCAAGGAATACAGCAGTTTGGGTAGCATAATCAGTTTAATCAATGCGACTCTGCCACAGAGGGAAAGTAGCAAGTCCTTCCATTGCAAGTACAACTTCCTTAAATTATCAGTTAGATCTAGTATATTGCATTTGTACATCACCATAGGGTTAGTGCTCAATTAGATGCCAAAGCAGCGCATCGACTTCTTCACTGGGGGTATGGGCAAGGCAGCTTGCCAAGGCCCTGTCTTTCCCGATGCCAAGGATAAGAATTGGCTTGACAAAGTTGATACACAGGCTAGAAAGATGCCCAAAATCTTGCACAATGCGTAAGGCTACAGGTAGATGGAGAAGTGTTTGATCTAAATATAGAAGAATACACATTTCAAATATGACATATTGTAATCACAAACAGAACATAAAATTATTTTTTCTATCTTTTGTTGTCTGGTCATTTTTCTTTTAGTCCCAGTTTCCCTTTCTGATTTTGTCTATCTTCTAATTCTCTTTCCAGTGTCTGCTGTCCATTTTTTCTCTCCTCTTCTCTCTTGCTCCAGTCCCTGTCTCCAACATATTGATTTTTCCCTTTCAACTTTTCTCCTTTTTTCTTTTCTGCTTCTGTTCACTCAAATCTCGCCCTCTTTCTCATCCTTCCCCTTTTTAAATTTTCAGCTACCTATCAATTTTCCATCTTCTCTTATTCTGTAGCTTTCCCATTTCTCCTCTCACTCCTTTGCCAGTCTCCTATTTCCTTCTATCTCTCCTCTTGGTCCAACATTTTGCTCCCTCTCTTTTCTGTTGTTTTTCTTCCCTCTCCCCTTGATGCTGAACAATGAGATGGAAAGGAAAAAAAAAAAAGATGCTGCATCTCTCTTTCTCCCTTCCACCCCCAGACCTAACATTTCTCCCTCCCCTCCATCTCCAACTTCTCCCCCTTTCTCTTCCCAATTGCCCCCCATCCCATCTCTCCCCATGTCTGCCTGCCTCCCTCCCTTCCCCCAGGTACACCATTTCTCCCTTTCTCTTCCCAATGGTTCTCCCTTCAAGTATCTTTTTCCCTCTTTCTCCACACTACCCCAGGTCCAACCTCTCTCCCTTCATTTCGCTCTCCTTACAGCCCAGCATGCCTTTCCCTCCAGCGCTGGTCCCTCTCTCCTCACAGCTTGGCATGTCTTTACCTCCGGCGTCAGTCTGATGTTGCCGCCAAGCCGAAGAATCTGCTGGTCTCAGCAATTCAGGAGTGTTATATGTGGCTTCTCCTCCTGCTTTTCGCCTGCCGCAGTCTGTCTTCAATGACATGCAACTTCCTGTTTCCGCCCGGGTGGACCGCGGCAGATGGAAGGCAGGAGGGGGAGCCACAGACAACACTGCCAAATCGCTGCCGAAGCCGGCAGACTTTCCGACATGACAGCAATGTCGGACCGGCACGGGAGGGAGGACATGCTAGGCTCTGAGAAGGGGAAGGTCTGGAGCATTGCCGCGAGCTACATAAAAAGGTCAGGCGGGCCGGATTTGTCCCACGGGCCTTGTGTTTGACACATGTGCTTTAATGCCTCAACTAGAAGAGAAAGTGTTAAAATAAGGAAAAATCATAAGCAATTGTAGAAGATGATTTATACTGTTATAGCTCCAGCACAGGTTGATCTGGATTCATTAGAAGCTCAAATAAGCAGCAGTAAATTGCTGAGCCACACAAACCCCAAACAGAAGTCAATTTTAATCAGGTACAAACATGAAAGGGCATTTAAAAACAAACAAACCCAAAACAAAACCAAATATTTAACTCATTACATCCCTGCCCCCCCTCCAAAAAAAAAATCCATCTTAGAACCATTTTTGAACAGGAAAAATGTCCAGGTTTCCTTTTTTGAAAATGGTTTTCAGATGGACAGAAAACATCTAAAAAGAGCCATTTTCCAACGTAACATTTGCAACTTCTAAACATGAAAAAACAAAACTAGGCATTAGAACTTGCATCTGGCATTATTTTGAGAGAAATGGCAAAACAGACATACCTATAGATCAGAGGGGCAGCCTAGTGTTCAGTGCAATGGACTTTAAATAATGGCAGTCAGGTGAAATTCCCACCATAGCTCCTTTATTTTGTATTCTAAGCCCTCCTGGAACAGATTAAAGTCTACTGTTCCTAACTTCAGCAATTTCCAGGGTGGGTTCTAGGAACAGTGTGGATTTACAAGAAAGAAGATTAACAAAGGTAAGAACCTAATCTTTCATTCTTGCACAATCCCACTCTGTTCCTGGACTCGTGGGACATAACTAGTGGTGCTAGAAAAGGTTCAAAGAAGAGTGACGAAGATGGTAAAGGGGATGGAACTCCTCTCGTATGAGAAAAGACTAAAACAGTTAGGGCTCTTCAGCTTGGAAAAGAGACAGCTGAGGGGAGATAGGATTGAAGTCTACAAAATCTTGAGTGGAGTAGAACGGGTACAAGTGGATCGATTTTTCACTCTGTCAAAAGTTACAAAGACTAGGGGACACTCAATGAAGTTACAGGGAAATACTTTTAAAACTAATAGAAGGAAATTTTTTTTCATTCAGAGAATAATTAAACTCTGGAACGCGTTGCCCGAGGATGTGGTAAGAGCGGATAGCGTAGCTGGTTTTTAGAAAGGTTTGGACAAGTTCCTGGAGGAAAAGTCCATAGTCTGTTATTGAGGAAGACATGGGGGAAGCCACTGCTTGCCCTGTATCGGTAGCATAGAATATTGCTACTCTTTGGGTTTTGGCCAGGTACTAGCGACCTGGATTGGCCACAGTGAGAACGGACTACTGGGCTTGATGGACCATTGGTCTGACCCAGTAAGGCTATTCTTATGCTCTTAAGAGGGGAGGGGTTCAAGACTGTATAATGATCTCCCTACAAACTGTCTGGTGACCATAGGAAAAGAACCCTCTAGTCCAGCAATAGAGTGGGATTATGCAAGAACAGGGAAGTAGGATTCCTTGGTACAAATGTCTTCTTATGTTCATACACTAATCACATTTTTTTTAAATATCTTAGGAGTCAGCACTCAAAAAAAGATCTATGTGTCATCATGGACCATATGCTGAAATCTTATATCCAGTGTTTGGTGGCAGCCAAAAAAAGGAAACAAAATGCTAGGAATTATTAGGAAAGGGATAGAAAATCAGACAAAATTCCATTATGCTTCTGTATCGCTCCATGGTGCATCCTCACCTTGAGTATTGTGTGCAATTCTGGTTGCTGTATCTAAAAAAAAAAAAATATATATATATATATATAGTAGAATTAAATAAAGGTTCAAAGAAGAGTAACCAAAATAAGAAAAGACCATATAAGAGTAATCATATAAGAAAAGACTTAAGATGTTAGAGCATGAACTTGGAAAAGAATCTGCTGAAGAGGGATATGATAGAGTGAGCCACTGTAAAAGTACTATGGCTACTCCTGGTGGAATTCTGCGCAAAATAATTCAAAATTCTGCACACAAAATTAGCAAATTCTGCAAATTTATTGGTCAAAATTTAAACAATAGTAAATAATTATTATCCACATTACATTTAAAACATTTAAAATAAAATGGCTTTCTTCTATCTTTGTTGTCTAGACCAGTGTTCTTCAACCGCCGGTCTGCAAAAATTTATTGCCGGTCCATGAAGGATTAGGGTCCCCTCCACAAACTGCATACTAGGCAGGAAGAGAGGCTCCGGTGCAGGCATCAGCTCACTTGCAACTTCCTGTTGCCGTCGCGTATGCCAGGACTCCTGCCACTTATGCCTCCTGCCTTCGCCGGGACTCCTGCCGCGTATGCCTCCTGCCTTTATCTTGTCTCCGCACCCCCAGACCAGCAGCGGCAGCTCTGTGTGCTTTTAGCTTCAGCACACAGCTGCCCCTAAGCAGTAGTTTAGCCACGGTTTCATGAGGCAGCCTCGGGGCCTTTGCTAGGCTGGCCCACTTCGATGATGCGTTTCTCTTGCCTCTGACATATTGATCATTCCTTTTTATCTCTTCTCTTCCTCTTTCTTACCTTCTTCTCCTCTTTCAATTTTCTGCTACCCAGTGGCATACCAAGGTGGGGTGGGGGTGAGGGAGGTCCGCCCCGGGTGAACGCCTTGGGGGAGTGCACAGCCGGCTATTCTCACTGCCTCTAACGCCGGCCCTGCAGCTCCGGACTTCCCCACACCTGCTCCCCCTGATCGCTATTATTTTAAATGTTATGGCAGCCGTGGCGCTGTATCCATGGGAAGAGACTTCTAACCTCGGCCTGCCCCGGAACTCTTCTTGCAACAGCAACTTCCTGTTCCTGCCTAGACGGGCGGTGGCTGCAGGAAGAGTTCCGAGGCAGGCCGAGGTTAGAAGTTTCCTCCCATGGATACAGTGCCGCGGCTGCCATAACATTTAAAATAATAGCGATCGAGGGGGGAGGGGGGAGGGGGGAGCAGGTGTGGGGAAGTCCGGAGGTGCAGGGCCAGCATTAGAGGGACTAAGAGCTGATGGTGCCGCAGGGTCCCGCGTGGGGGGAGGGAGGAAGAAAGAAGAGTAACCGAAGCATTGGCAATTTGAGGGGAGCAGGTGTGGGGAAATCCAGAGCTGCAGGGGAGAGTGTTGCTGTACCCAGCTGGAGGGAGAAGGAAGATGAGGGAGGGAATGAAAGGAGATGCCCGGGCTTGGAGGAAAGGAGGAAGGTATGCCAGACTAAGGGAAAAGGAAGGGGGAGATCTCAGAGCATGGAGGGGAGGGAAAGATGGAAGGAAAGGAGAGAAATGCCAGAGAATCAGGGAAGGGCAGATACCAGACTGTGGGGTGCGAAGGAAAGAAAGGAGAAGAGAGAGATGCCAGAGCATAGGGGATGGGTTGGTGACAGAGAGTAAAAAATGGAGAGGTGGCAGAGCTGAAATCAATCATGTACAAAGGAGAGAATGGGCACAGGATAGATAGTTATGAAAGGAGCATAGAAAGAAAGAAGATGTATGGAAGAGAGAGAAGGCAGACATTGGATGGAAAGGGCAGAGAGGGCAGTGACTGGAAGGGGCGAGACAGAAGGTGAACATTAGATGGAAGGGGTAGAAAGAGGGACAGACACTGAATGGAAGTGTGGGGGAGAGGAGGGACAGCCACTGAATGGAAATGTGAGGGAGAGGGGGAGCAGACGCTGGAAGGAAGTGGGGAGGAGAAAGAAAAAAGGGCACATGCTGGATTGAGGGACGAGGATAGAGTTAGATACTGGAAGGGGTGAGGGAAAGAGGTGGCAAGCTTTAGGTAGACAGTAAAAATGGACATTGATGAGAGGGTAGTAAGAACGTAATCTAGACAGATGCAGAAAATAAATTGAAAAGGAAAATGAGGGAAAAAAGGGAAAGGGAGAGGAGAGAGGTGCCAGACCAATGGGGGTGAAAGGAGAGATGGAAGGGGGAGGCATACAGTTTCTGGAAGGGGCATAGAAGGAGAGAAGATGCCATATAGGGGAAGAGAGACGGCAGACAGTGGATGGAAGGAAGATAGTTACAAGAAGATGAAGAAAGCAGAAACCACAGAAGACAAAGGTAGAAAAAAATTTTCTATTTACAGTGGTGCCTCGCATAACGGACGCCTCGTACAGCGAACGCTGCGCATAACGAACTTTTTGTCTTGCTCCCTATAACGAACTTCGTTTCACACAACGAAGTCGCCCGAGGGGCCCGGGGGGGGGCGGAACTACTCTCGCCGAAGCAGGGAACAGCAGCACCCTCCTGTCTGAATGCAGTGTTCCGTCATCTCCCTCCACCTTACCTTAGATGCCGAGTTTTCCGGCTTTCTTTTTCGTCCAGCCACACACTTTCAAAGAGCAGCACATGCGCGCATGCTCTGTTGTTCAATCTTCTCCTCTGACGCAACCGGAAACCGGAAGTTGCAGGAGAAGAGAACATTGATCAACTTCAGCAGCTGCGCGTGCACAGCTTTTTGAAAGCGTGCGGCTGGGTGAAAAAGAAAGCTGGCAAACTCTGCATATAAGGTGAGGTGGAGGGAGGGAAATGTAGGGCTGCAGAACGAATTATTTTCTTTTACATGTATTCTTATGGGAAAACAGGGCTGCAGAACGAATTATTTTGTTTTACATGTATTCTTATGGGAAAACGCGTTTCACACAACGAACGTTTCACATAACAAACTTGCTCCTGGAACGGATTAAGTTCGTTGTGTGAGGCACCACTGTATTTATTGCTTTAGGAGACATGTGTCACTGTTTCTGTGGCGTTGCATTATATGCAGAGTCCAGCTTCTTACTGGTTCAATTTAACCTTTGTCTATGTATTTCTATTTTATCCCCCCTTTTACAAAACTGTGGAGTGCTTTTTAGCGCAAGCCGTGGTGGTAGCAGCTCTGATGCTCAGAATTCTATGAGCGTTACAGCTGTTACCACCGTGGTTAAAATACACACTGCAGTTTTGTAAAAGAGGGAGGGGTTAGTTTGTGATTACATATTCCATACTAGGCAAAGGTGTTTTCTGTGTTCGAAAGACATGGGTTTTTGTTAGACTTGACTGCAGGACTGATCTGTGTGTACTAGTCTGGCTTGTTTAGTTTTACAATGGGTGTATTGATGTTGTACTGCTCACTGCAGTATGTAAGATGCTGCCTTTTCCTAGGTACTCATGTGTGACGTGTGGCTTGTTACTAAAAATCATGTTTTCTGTTCAGATGGGGGGGGGGGGGGTGTCAAAAAATGATGGGCCCCGGGTGTCACATATGCTAGGTACGCCACTGCTGCTACCTATCAAATTTCCATCTTCTCTCCCATTCCCTAGTCCATTCCTTCCTCAGCCCTCCATTCCCTTTCATCTTCAACTTACCTCCCATTACCATATTTCTACTCTCTGTAATATCTATCCAGTCATCCCCCTTAGGGTTCTGCCATTTTCAGCATCTTCCTTCCTTCACCCTTATAGCCCAGCATCTGCTCCCTCTTCCTTCCCTCCTCCTACCCTGTAGCCTGACATCTCCCTCTCTCTTCCCTCCTGCACTCTTCTCCCTCCCATGGGCCAGCATTTCTCCCACTCTCTTCCCCAATTCCTACTGCCAGGCATCTCTCCATCATTACATTCTGCTGTTGTATCAATATCTCCCTTCTACTCCTTCACCTCCTGTGTATCTCTCCATCCCCCATGTCCAACACTTCTCTCTCTCCCTCGTGTCCCTCCCCCATACAGCATTCTCGCCCTTCCACTGCCATATGCGCTAGAATAGATCGACTCCTCAGTAAACATGTATTTACAACCCCAATTAATTAACTACACATATGCCAGACACACGCTTTTAGCTGCCCTTATACGCTGACCACCGCTCCTCATAGCACTGAAAAGAGTTGAAAACCGGCATCGCTCCTTCTTCTCTCAACCCCGCATCTTTTTTCTCTCCCGCCGCTCCCCCATCCCCGGTCCTACCTTCAAACTTGCCTCTTAAAGCAGCCAACGACTGCAGCAGCCACTCATTTAGCTTCGCAGTAACCAACCAGGAAAGGTTCCCAACCTTGCGTCCCGCCCCTCTCTGACGTAACTTCTTCCCCCCCTGTCGCGTTCCTTCCCTTCTCCCACTACTTCCTGTTTCCGGTGGAGCGAGTCACCTGTAGTCTGAACGCTCGGGAGGTTGGTGTTGGTAATGTGTCCGAATAGTTGCTCCTACCGGCAACCTCAAAAGCAGGTCTGAAGGTAGGATGTGGTTGAGAGAGGGCACCTACCGGTTCCTAAGTTATGGGCCAAAATAACCAGACAGCAAAAAGTAGAAAACGACTTTTATTTTCAGATTAGAATATATCGGATTTGAAATGTGTATCCTACCAGAGCTGATGTTAGATATAGCTGGGGACCGCAAAGCCCACTACCAGGCTGTGCCTTCTTCAGCTTCTTCTGGCAAAGGGGCAGTTGCCCTAGTTTCACTCCCCTAACACTATTCCTGCCATGTGTGACTGAGGTATTCTGTTAGCATGATTTTTCTATGTAGCATTCTGTAGTAATTTGGCTTGTTTAGTTTTCTCAATAGTGGAGGGAAGATAAGAGTTTTGTTGAATCATTTGTGATTTATAAAATGTCAATTGTACAGAATATTGTCTTGTTTTATACTTTACTAAAATTATTTCAATATAAAATCATAATTATTTGAGGCTTCTGCGGATGGGATCAAATAGAGTTTGCGGGGGTGGGAACTGAGCTCACTGGGACTGAACTTGCAGGGACAGGGACTGAGCGCGGGGCACAAAGTTTGTTCTGGTGTCATTTTCTAAGGCTGATGCAGAACACTACTGTGGGTTGTGTGTTCATGTTACTACTGTCTGAACAGGACAATAAGGGTTTGAGTGCAAATATTAGCTTGTATGAAAAACGTAGGCACACACAACATTAAAATAAATTGTAGGGCAAAGGATTCCGGACGATGTCAATCACATCTTTCAGCTCCTCCTCCTTCCCCAGTGGACTGTACTGCCACTGCTAGTTTTTCCTTTTGCAAGTGAGCTGAGAAGGTGTTTTTCTGACTGCTCTGACAATTTTATTATTTGGGGTTTCTCTGAAAGTAGAGACTTTGGTGACAAGAGGACTCCAGTTATTCTGAGACAGCTCTGCCTGGGAGAGGATGCAGACTCTCATAGCAGTAATCTGCAGCTACAAGGCAACCATTTAGTCCCTGTGTAGCCAGCCTACATTACCTTTTTGGAGCTAAGGGTCCATTCTCCTAGAAGCTGGCTTGCATCCCTGATCTATTAGGAGCTTGAGCGCAGACTGTTTGGCCCCATGGCAGTCCAAGGTCTATAATCTGTGCCGGCTACATTTTACCTCTTCCCAACACAGCGCTTGGTCTTTTGGGGATTGAGGTCTCGGACCGGCTTCAGTCTGACTGGCAGCCCATAGATCTCAGCATTTGGATGTGCAGATCCAGTCCAGAGGCAGAAGTCTTCTCCTTTCTTTCCAGCTGCTGGATAAGCTGAAGCAAGCACTTATGATTTTAAAGTGCTCGAGGCTTGTGCAGATGGGTACAGAGCTTGCAGAGATGGGGTAAGAGCAGGGACAGAACTTGCAGGGATGGGATGGGGGATAGAGAGAGATCCTGCGAGAACAGGGACAAATTTGTCCATGTGTCATTCTCTGCCTTGGAACCAGGAGAGTGGTAGTTGTCTGAGATGGTGTTCAACCACAATTCCTCAGCATTGAGGACGACTGATAATGGATCTCATGGCCTCAGCCACAAACAAGATGGAAGATAGATTCTATAGCCAATGGTTCGAGCCCGGAAGCGCCAGAGTGTATGCTCTGGTTCAAGCATGGCTGGTGGAAGGGCTGTTTTATATGTGTTCCCTCTGTGGCCCATGATAGACCAAGTCATCTGCAGAAGAGTGAACATGGTCCTAGTGGCTCCATATTGGCTGCATTGGCCATGAATCTATTTCATCTCCAGAGGGACAAGAGCTTCAAGTTACCAGTTCATTCGGATCTACTCAGTCAGGATCTAGTTACCTTGGAGGATCGAGAATATTTTAGGCTTATGTCATGGCTCTTGAACATACAGCCTTAACTTGGAAAGGATACTCTGAAGTAGTTATTGCTACTCTCCTCAGAGTTAAGAAGCCAGTTATGGTTGCAGCCTATGCCAAGAGTTGTTCCCACCGAAAGTTGTTTCAGCCTTCCATGTCAATCAGGAAGTCTTTTTGCCAGCGTTCCAGCCAGGGCTGTGTAGTTGGAAGCAATTTTTGGGTTACTGGAGTCAGTGAAAATGTGCTCACTCTGACTCCTAATAGAGTTAAATTGTATGTCATGCAAATATTATAATGTTTAAATTTCTTATTTCAGAGAGAATAATTTGATTAATCCATTTTTATTACAATATTTTAATTTTAGAATGATTACAAAATGTAATATATTTTATGATTACAAAATGTAATATATTTTATATTTACTAGTGTTTAAGCCCATTACATTAATGGGTGCTAGTAAAGCCTCCTTCCCTCACATGTCCCCTATTTTCAGCCCCAGCTCCAAACCAATTTTACCCCCCCAGCCCCCTTCTCCCCCGGCCCAGTAGCACCTCTTCCCTGCTCCCCCTGTCCCTCTTCCTTGCTCCCCTGGTTCAATAGCACCTCTTCCTGCTCCCCGTCCCTCTTCCTTGCTCTCCCGGCCCAGTAGCACCTCTTCCCTGCTCCAGCAGCACCCCTTACCTGTTTCCCCGGTCCAGTATGCAGTGTTGTGAGCATCGCAGCCGGATTTTGCGAACCTCGTAGGCCGCTCTGCCCCTCAGAAGTGCGTTCCCTCTGACGCGATTGCGTACGTCAGAGGAAATGTTCTACTGAGGTGCTGTGCGGCCTGCGAAGTTTAGTAGGGCCAGCCATGATCCTCAATGGAGCAGCGCCCGACCCTCAGCGGCTTGAAGCCCTCCTCCCGCCAGCCGCCGCCAGCACCGCTGCACAAAGCCCTCCACCCGGCAGCCGCTGCCAGCGCCGCTGCACGAAGTCCTCCTCCCGGCAGCCGCTGCCAGCACCACTCCGCACCGCCTCCTCAAGCCGCCGAATATGGCCGGCTTCCTCCAGCAGTTGGTGAGTGAGGGCGGGAGGAGGGAAGTGGCCAGAATGTTCCCTGCCACCGGGTTCTAAAATGGAACATGGCCACGGATCACACACCACAGCGGCAGGGATCACGCTGTTTTCAAAGCGCATGTGTCAGTAAGCTTTTATTATATAGGATATTAGTGAAAGTGGCACCCTATGAAGAAAATCACAATGTCAGAAAGAGTAGGAACCAAATCGACTGTTTTTGAACACTTCACAACAGATGGGAAGCATTTTGTGTGTCAATGTACTATAGAAGATAATAGTGAAAAAATATGTGATGCAAAAATTAGTGGTTTTAGCAGTTCTGGCAAAAATCGCTGCCATTTTTGAAAACAAGATTCTGCTGCTTGGTGGCATTGTGTGGAAGAAGAACCACCGAATTCCACTGTGGTAGCTCGCTGATGTAGTAAAACAGGAGGCCCCCTGTCAGGAGAAGATTTGAAGAGCTTGTTCCAGCAGTTCCAGAGTTTGAAGAATGAAGGAGCACAGTGTGTGAGATAAGTGAACTGAGTTTTGCTTCTCTGGAGCAGAGCTCATATGAACTGATTGAATTGTTGCGGTAACAAGTTTCATAGTCCCTTGATGTTTTTTACACTCTTGTAGTCATCAGATTTTCTTGTTTATTGGTGTGAACTCTGGGTATAAAAGACATATTGAAATTGAAAAAAGAGAAGACAGTGTGAATGGTTTTCTATTTTTGTTCTGTGGAGTTTTTTTTACAGACCTATGATTATAAGGGTTCCAAAGGATGCTTTTTAGGGTCTAAGAACCACAATATTGAGGTCTGTTTTTCTCCACTTTGTCTTTATTATTTTGGATTATTTTCAGTTGTTTGTCTGATTGGTGGTTCCATCAATACTTAACAAAGGATGTTTATTCATGCAGGTAGATCTTCAGGAAAGACCAAAGCAAAGAATTCATTCAATTTCTCTGCTATGGTTTTGTCTTCCCTGAGTGCTCCTTTTGCTCCTTGATCTAATGGTTCCATAGATTTCTTCACAAGCTTTCTGCTTATGATGCACCTAAATTACTATGAATTTTGCTTATGTGGCAAGCTTGTCTTCATATTCTCTTTTAGCTTTATGAATATTTTGCATCTGACTTGCCATTTCTTATGTTGCTTCTTATTTTCCTAACTTTCCTGTGCTTTGGAAGATGTTCTTTTGGCTCTAATAGCTTCTTTCACTTTACCTTTTAAACATGTTACTTGCCATTTTTTCTATTTTTCACCTTTATTAATACACCTGATCTAGGCATCCAAAATGGTATTTTTAACCCTTTAATTGGCAAATGGTAAAATGGCTGCTTTATGTAACTTGATGTTGAACGAGAGCAACAGTGCCAAGTAAACAGGCATTTGGAGATACAGATCTTCCATAAGAGCCATAGAAGACACATGTTGCTTCTGAGCAACAATGCCAAGTAAAGGGTTCAACAATGCCCTTACTTGATTTAAAGTCCTAGCCTTTGCAGCTGATTCTTTTAAACAATTTTTTGGATTTTATCATAGTTGCCCTTTCGAAAATTAAATGCTGCTATACTAGATTTCCTTAGTGATGCCACTCCAGATTTTAGCTCAGATTTGATCATATTATGATCAGTGTTTCCCAGTGGATCCAGCACAGTTAATTCTTGTACTAAGCCCTGCATTCCACTAAAGACTAGATTTAAAATAGCTTCCCTTCTTGTAGGTTCCTGAGTTGCTCTAAGAAGCAGTCATTTAATACATCTAGGAATTTTACCTTCCTAGCACTTATTGTAACATTTATTCATTCAATAGTTGGATAATTGAATCACTTGTTATTATTCTGTTGCCCAATTTGCCAACTTTTCTAATTTCTAACATTTCTTCATCTGTCCATTCTGTCCTGACAGATGGTAGTATAGCCCTACCAGTATTCTCTTTCTCTTCACACCTGGAATTTCTATCCATAAGGATGCTACACCACTACTGTATTTGTTTCATGAAGAATGCTTATTTTGTTTGACTCAATTTCCTCTTTATCGTATAGCGCAACACCTCCTCCAATTTAATCCACTTTATCATTGTGATAAGTGTCCCCATTGATTATCCTCCCATTGATTATCCTAGGCTTCTAGGATCTATATACAGACACTTCAAATTGTGTTTTTCCCTGCATCTACAAGCTGCTTAGAAGATTGAACTAGGCCCTACTGTATTTTCTAGAGGCTATCTGTTAATGCTAGAGGCAGTCACAGTGAATTTCAACCTCTTGACAGAAAGTTCAAGTTTATGTTCAAATCTTTTTTTTTAGTATGAATACTGAACAACAAATAACAAAGACAGCAATGTCAAAGAAAGAACTGCCAACAATACAAAAGTCAGTGCGTTGTAAAGGTAAAACAAAAGAAACAACTGCCCCCCTCCAAGCAGCAAGATTCACCCATACAAAATCCCCCCCATCCCAGGAAGCAAGCAGAAGCTAAGAAACTATAGGGAAAATACAGTACTGTAGTTTTACACTATTTAAATTAGTTAATGAATAAAGCTTGGTTTTTTAAAAAAAATCAAACTTGATTTTTTCATTAAGCTAGAAAAGCGTCCTCTTCTCAGAATTTTTCAGAATTAGCCATATATTGGAACAGTGTGTTGAATTTAAGCATAGAGGGGCTGAATCAGAAAGCTGTGAGCTCTGTACAGAGTTTTCTAATAATTCATAAAATATGAATTTTGTGTCCTATGCTGTAACCAAACAGTATGCAAATAAGTTGTGCACAAGAAATATGCACTAATGTGAGAGAGCATGTCAGATGTATGTGTACACATCTGCCTTAACAGCTAAATGTGTTAAAAAAATTGAATGGGTATTTGACACTACATGCACTGGAATTCTATTTTGCTCATGTAGTTCTTGTATTACTAATATTTATTCAATTTTCTATACTGTTCTCCCCAGGGAGCTTAGAACGGTTTATATGAATTTATTTAGGTACTCGAGCATTTTTCCCTATCTGTCCTGGCAGGCTTACAATCTGTCTAATGTACCGGGGGCAATGGGGGAGATTAAGTAACTTGCCCAGGGTCGCAAGGAGCAACGTGGGTTTGAACCCACAACCTCAGGGTGCTGAGGCTGTAGGTTTAACCACTGTGCCACATACAGTATATGTGCATGCAAATCTGTGCAATTATTTTATGTACAAAAATAACTATTCTAGCACAATTCATCTTCAACTGAAATGGAAAAGCAGTTGCAGTAAATAGAAGAAATAGTCATAAATCTTCACTAATTCTGATGGCAGAATTAAGCTCAAGTTTTAGAAAACCCTAGGTTTATTTTTCTATGTACTCCTCTGCATTGAACAACTAATACCTTTATTATTATGGGATTTAAATGAGCTGTGTTCTAATGTCTTCTGGAGTCCTTGCACACATCTTTTGGTGTAACTACACCTAAAATAGTATGTACAGCTTTGGTTGCCCTCATCTCAAAAAAAGAAATTCGTATGTTACAAAAAAGAGCAGCTGTAATAGTAAATAGAGCTAGGCTGAAAGAAGCAGAGCTTTTTGGTAAGGAACAGGATATGGAGGACATGATAAAAGTCTACAAGATCATGAGCAGAAAAGAACTAATCACAGAGAAGTGGGTGCTACTGCTTACCCTGTGGGGAGAAAACTTAGCATTGGGGTCTCCAATGAAAATAAAAGTTACCGTAACAGTTTGAAGGCCAAGGCTAGTGGAATCTGCTGCCATGGGATGTAGTGACAGCGAGTTGTGTATTGTAATGCAGTAGGATCTAGATGCCCTCATAGAAGAAAAGGGCATAAACAGCTATTAGAAATTGGGGGGGGAGGGGGGGAGGCCAAGTCACTGCATACCAATATATCTACCATGTTTTTCAGTCTTTTGGGTAATACTACTAACTCTGAGGCCACTCTCAGAAACAGGATAGTGGGCCTGACCTGGCTTGACCATTCTTATGCTACTGACAGTTAACAATTCTGATTCATTTACAGTAATATACTGTAGATATAGAATGTGTTAGTTGTGCTGATATCCTCTATAATAAAACCCTAAGCGGGCATGTGCACTTAGGGTTTTTTGATCCCTGCCACCTTGCTGTGTGCCTCCGTGCCGAATTCGATTTCCGATGCACGGGCCGGCTTGCTGCGGTGGTGGCGGTTTGACTCCTGCACTGACGGGACGCCTCTTCTCACCCCCGGACCAGCAAACGCAGCAGTTGCGGAGCATTTGCTAGGCTGGCCCACTTTGATAATGCGAGGTGGGCCGGCCTAGCAAAAGCCTCGAGGCTGCCCGGGCTAGCGGATGCTGGATAGGGGAGCAGGGAAAGGAGAAGGCCTACTACTGGACAGGGAGAGCAGGTAAGAGGTGCTGCTGGACAGGGGGGTAGGTAAAAGGAAGGAAGAAGGCCTACTACTGGACGGGGAGCAGGGAAGAGGTGCTGCTGGACAGGGGGGAGGTAAAACGAAGGGAGAAGGGCTGCTGCTGGACAGGGGGAGCAGGGAAGGGATGCTGCTGGACAGGGGGGAGGTAAAAGGAAGGGAGAAGGCCTACTGCTGGACAAGGGGGGGCAGGGAAGAGGTGCTGCTGGACAGGGGAGAGATAAAACAAAGGGAGAAAGGCTGCTGCTGGACAGGGGGAGCAGGGAAGGGGTGCTGCTGGACACGGGGGAGGTAAAAGGAAGGGAGAAGGGCTACTGCTGGACAGGGGTAGCAGGCAAGGGGTGGTGGTGGACAGCCGAGAAAAGAGAGAGACAGAAAGAAAGAAAGACAGACAGACAGCGGCCAAGGAGAGAGAGACAGACAGACAGACAGAAAGAAAGACAGACAGACAGAAAGCGGCCAAGGAGAGAGAGAGAGAAAGAAAAACAGAGAAACAGACACACACACATCTATTCTAGCACTCATTAATGTAACGGGCTTAAAGACTAGTATGTAATATATAGATGTAGACTAGAGCACTGACGAGAGGATTAAGGTTAAAGAGGTTAAAAATATTTTGCTTTTATGAAAAGTGTGAACCATATTTAGAAACTGGAAAAACAGAAAACATATACCATACTGTACTGTTAAAGAAAATATCCAAAGTATTAGAACAAATGAGACCAATTCTGTTTTAATGCAATCTATCTAACTATGCAACACAGTTGCTCTTCTTTAGCCTCCTAGGTGTCCCATTTAAAATGGAAAATTATACTTTTTAGTTGAGATAGGCAAGAAGATTAGAGATGATGGGGAGGGGCTCTTTTAAAATAATAGTTTGTGGTGACATGGAATGAACGGAGAATATAGGGAGGGTCAGGAATTAGGAGCTAATATAACCATAAATACAACTACACTTAAGGTAGTTACTAAGATGAAGATACTCGGGGTCATATTAGACCAAAAGCTTAGTTACCACGATCAAATAAGTTCACTTGTAAGAACCTGCTTCTATAGGTTAAGGTTGATCAGATAACTATCCACTTTCCTTGATGAATCATCGTTGAATATTCTAATACACTCACTAGTCATATCAAAAATTGACTATTGCAACGCCCTGTACAAGGGATCCACCTTAAAAGAAATACGTAGACTGCAAATTTTTCAAAATACCGCAATAAAAATAATTACAAAAAGAAAAAAAATTTGATCATGTAACTCCACTTTTAAAGGAAAAGCATTGGTTACCTGTAAATCACAGAATCACATATAAAATAGCATTGCTCACACATAAAATATTAGTAAACAAAGCTCCTGCATTCTTAGAAAGATTTCTAATACCATATATTCCCACAAAATCCTTAAGATCTGAAGAAAAATCTTTGCTAGTAGTCCATTCGTTAAAATTCATTTATTCAAGGAGGGATGTGATTTTCTCTGTTACAGCTCCTCAAATTTGGAATTCGCTCCCGATCAACATAAGAGAAGAAAAATTACTCAGCAAGTTTAAAAGTCTCCTAAAAAGTTGGCTTTTTAAGGACGCTTTTAACTGATTCATTTAAATTTTATGATTTTACATTGGACTAGGAACACTGCCAAGTAAAAATTAAGTGGGTAACGTTCCCCAACCTCTTGTTTCATTACCTATCCCTTTTTATCTGTTTTTGGATTGTATTTAAGCCATTTTTTTTCGCCTCCCTTTTTCAATATGCATTATTTTATTATAATCAGTACTAATTGTCCTATTTTTTTGTTTTTTTATTCTTATTTTAACCTAATTTTTAACTAAATGTAAATTGCATTGGATTTGGATTTTGTGATTAAATCGAATATTTTAAATAAACTTGAAACTTAAACTATAACATTTTGTCCATGTTTTAAATATCATTTTTCAAGAGTTTGGATCTTTTAATTTCAGAAATTCTGAACATACAGAAGAGAAGAAAGCAATGTTGTCAAGGCCCAAGCCTGGGGAATCAGAGGAAGACCTGCTGAGGTTTCAGAGCCAGTTCCTGGCAGCAGAAGCATCAGCTGCTGTGCAGATTGTGAAGAAGGCAGATAAGAGGAAAGGGAATATAGAGAAGAAGAGGGATGTTGTGACACTTGGTGGTAAATTCATGTGCTTTTTCTTTAGTTAGTGTGACTGTTGAATCCATGATAGCTTTCCTTTCTACTTCCACACTAACACAATTAACTCCTCAACGTTGCCAAAAGGTGCTTATAAAGATACAAAAAAGGCAAAAGTGTCAAAAAGGACTCTGAGTGTGTACGTCAGCCAATCACCACAACCAAACCATACAACACCGACAATAAATATCAATTTAGAAATAGGGACGCTCTCAGTGTGAGGTTTTTAGCGACGGGAGAACAAACTCCTGCGCTTCCACATACAAAGACGAAGGTGAGTCACCCCCGCCTGCACACCATCATAGAGCGCCCCTTGTGTGCAAAATCAAATGTGCTGAATCAATATCAATAAATCACAAACTGTGAACTATTGAAAGAGTGAAAAACTGAAAACACATTCATAGAGTCCTCCCCAGCCTAATCCCCAAGATGCATAATGAAACAACAGCCAACTTAGCTTTAAGACGAGCCAGACGTAAATGAAGTCAATAAAGATTGAAGGAGACCAAAATAGTCATTAGATCAACCAAGCCCGGTTTCGGGAAAAACCCTTCATCAGGATCATACGGTGGAGCAGAACCGACGGGAGGGAAAAAGGATATTTATTGTCGGTGTTGTATGGTTTGGTTGTGGTGATTGGCTGACGTACACACTCATAGAGTTCTTTTTGACACTTTTGCCTTTTTTGTTCCTTTCTACTTCCAGCACTGACATCACATGTAGCTACACTTAACCCCTCAGCATCCTTCTGTGTTATTCTGGACATTTTTACATTCATTGTTAAGTTCACTGGGCATCTGCCCTTTTATTCAGCACTGGTGTACGTTATTGTAGAATCTGCATTGATCTCCCATTAGCCACCTACCTCTTTTATCCTATAGCTATATCTGTCTTCTGGATACTGCAGTCATACGGCCTCTTTTCCAAAGCTGCGCTAACAGCCCCGAAGCCCATAGAGATTTAAAGGGCTTCGGGGCTGTTGCTATGCGGCAGCCATTAGCGCGGCTTTGTAAAAGAGGCCGATAGTCTTTCCCTGTTACAGATAATAGTGCATTTCTTCCTTGTAAGCATCTGTCTCTTCTGCAAAGACATTCATAACCTCTATTTTAGTACCTATAATCCTCTTTTGCATTCAGTTCTGTCTCTAATAGCAGCTCCTTGGGGACCAAGAGAGGCATAGTTGGAGTTGCAGATATATTGTGTAGCTTGTTCATTATTTAAACCTTATAAATAACTCTTACAAAGGCTGCTTAGATCAATGAACAGTATCTTAAAAATTTATTTTATGGCATTCTCAGATTTTCCTGATGTGCCTCCAGTTCTGACTCCAGCTCCTCCAAAGAAGTCAAAATTCAAAAATGACCACGTCCGCTTTACTGATGATGATCCTGAGGCGATCCTGGAACGTCATGATCGACACATTACTGCTGTCTTCTCAAAAATTATTGTATGTCCTTGTCAGATTTATAAGAAAACTGACTGGTATGTGAGATTAGGGGAGTAGAAGGGGTCTGGGACAAATCAAATTGTTGGGGCAGGTCTTTTTGTGCTTTTTTTAATCTTTCCCTCCCCTCCTGGCATACTGCTTCTTGATATATTTCTCTCCCCTATCTGAAGGGATTCTTTCACCCCTCTTTTCAGTAGCTTATAGTGGCGGCAGCACCCCTTATCTGCATTTGTCTTCTGTGCTGGTTTCATACTAAAATTTAAATGTGTAGATCTGTAAGGGTAAAGGCATGTATAACAAGAGTATAGGTCTCTGTCTCTCAAAAATTGCCATGCCTGGGAACTAAGGGGGGTTGTTCTGATTTGCATTTCCCCCCCCCCCCTTTCATCCCTCAAGGGTGGTGCTGGATATAGAGCTGCTTTACTTTTCTTGGAATAAGACATATAAATTTATTAAATGATAAGTTGATACAGACAAGGGTTGTGGCTGTATACCATAGAGGAGTTATATTTCGTGGTTTGAAAAAATCACAGGGATAGAGTCAGACGGCATGCTTCATTTTCATTTGGGTTTTTTTCATCATTCAGGAACGAGATACGAGCAGTGCAGCTGTCACTGTGCCTATTCCTACTGGAGATCCATTCCCCAGAGTCTTTCATCGCTCAGAAATACAGCGTGAGGTAAGAATGCTGCTTCTGAATTGGTGATGTTTGAATACTTCCAGGGTGGGATTCAACTGTGGTCCCAGTGCAGTAAGGACATGGGGTTATCAGATGTTTTCTGTATCCATGTACCAACTCAACATTTTGCACCGGTTCACTTTGACTGTTTTATTCTATAGTTTTATTTTGCTAACTGATTATTTTCTTTACAACAATTGCATCAAATGAAGGATACCAGTACCAGAATCATCTGCTTGTGTTAGTTGGTATATCCTTTCTCTGTTTAGTTTGAAAGCTAATATCTAGTTCCCAGGAAGAATGGATCAAAATTGTGGCCAACAGGCCCTCAGAAATACTCTGGGGGAGGGTGATGGGCTAGCTGTATTAAGAAGCTTAATTTCTTACCTTCAGAGGAGTGGTGGCTGCTTTGTAAGGCACTTGGGGAAAGTTTGCTTGTAGTTTTAGTGAGACTGTTTTAGAATCTCCTACTTCAGTTGCCACCATATGACAGGGCAGTAATTGTAAGCAGAAGCTGGGTCAAGGCATATTTCCTGCAGCCTGTTCTAATGGTAATGATGCAGGTTTTGGTCCTCTAAGGAGTTGCTATTCTAGTTAGTTTTATTAAGGTTTCTAAATATGTTAATTTTCATACTATATAACTAATACAAAATTCATTATTACCAGCCACTCCTATTGCAATAATATGACACCAGTGTTAAAAGATTTTGACTAGCTCTTGGTATTACGGCAAGTACTGTTCAAAATTCTTTTTCACAGAAACTCCCATCAGTCTTAAGTTGCCACTAATGGAGAATGAACCCTGTTGATTCTGCAGGTTGTTAGGGATTGCAGTTCTAGTCTCTGTAAAAGATTTTCATTTAACAAAGACCTGCAAAAGTTTTTTTGATTGCTGGTCTCATACTGTGCAGTGTTCTTTCTTCTCTCTGACAAGGCGGCGGCCATATCCAGAAGGTTGCTAGGCTGCATAGAGAGAGGAATTTATTTATTCAATTTTCTGTACCGTTCTCCTAGGAGAGATCAGAACGGTTTATATGAGTTTATTCAGGTACTCAAGCATTTTTCCCTGTCTGTCCCGGTGGGCTCACAATCTATCTAATGTACCTGGGGCAATGGGGGGATTAAGTGACTTACCCAGGGTCACAAGGAGCAGCGTGGGTTTGAAGCCACAACCCCAGGGTGCTGAGGCTGTAGCTTTAACCACTGTGACACTTTCCCCTTTAGCAGAAGAAAGGAGAAGTTGATGCCCCTGTACGAATTGTTGGTGGGGCCCCACTTGGAGTATTTTGTTCAATTTTGGAGACAATATTTTGCTGAGGATATAAAAAGTCTTGACCTGGTTCAGAGGAAGGTGACAAAAATGGTATAGGGTTTGCATCAAAAGAAGTATGATAAGAGACTGGAAGACCTTATAGGAAAGAATGAACAGGGATATAATACACTACTCCTTGTGACCCTGGGCAAGTCACTTAATCCTCCATAGCCCCAGGTACGTTAGATAGATTGTGAGCCCACCGGGACAGATAGGGAAAATGCTTGAGTGCCTGATTGTAAAACCGCTTAGATAACCTTGATAGGCGGTATATAAAATCCTAATAAAACTTGTATGTTTAAATACTTGAAAGATATTAATAGAAACAAATCTTTTCTAGAGATGGAGACATGGTAAAACTAGAGGACATGAATTAAAGTTGCGGGGTGGTAGACTTAGGAGTAAAGTCAAGAAATTCTTGTTCATGGAGAGGGTGGCCAATACCTGGAATGCCCTCTCAAGGGAGGAGGTAGAGACAAAAATGGTGATGGAATTCAAAAAGGAATGGGATGAACACAGAGGATCCCTAATTAGAAAATGGATGGTATAAAAACCAAACTCTAAACAAGAAAGCCAAGACTTGGTTGAGGGGAGTTTGAATTGTTTAATGCTTTAGGACAAAACCAGTCCTCATCTCATCCTAATTCACTGAATTTATTTTGATCCAACATCTGTTGTGTTATGGCTAACTATTGCATAACACAATAAAAGGTGAAGATTGTGAGTAAAATGTGGAAGGAGTTGGTTTTCTGTGAGGACCTGAACAACTCAGAGCCCTACGGACAACCTTCTGCATAAATTCACACCTCTAATTACATCATCCTCCTAACCACGTAAAATTATAGTTGTAAGAATCCCAATTATGGTGAGAATTTAAACTGAAACTAAAAATAGTCACTGAAAATATGTGCTTTTAAGTCTAGCATATACTAAATCAAAAAATTTCAGCGCAAGAAGATACTTATCTTCAATGTGTGAAAGCTTATTGCCCAACAGAGCACCCTGTTTCATTTTCTTCATCAGGGCCAACTGCAGATTCACAACCTCTTGCAGAGAAAATCTCTTATCCAAAATAGCTCTTTATTACAGTTGTCTACAACAAGTCAGGAGAAAAAAATCATATCAGGAGATAGACAATTGCTATTTATAGCTTATCCTTAAGGTAGAATGTCTGTGACAATAAGATTAGATAGTCTTCTTACCCACAATAAAACTATTCAATTGTTTAGGGTCAAAGAAAACATAATTACTACACTCAAATTTTATACAGCATTTATATGGAAACTATAGGAAAAAAATTTGCCCCAAGGACGCAAAGGGCCAAAAAGATCCTTGTGTTTCACCTGTGTAGCTATGGAGAAATCAGGAAATATAAAAATATGATGACCACAAAACAATGCATCCTTATATTTGAAATATAGTCTCAAAATCCAATTACATTCTGGTTCAGGGACAAATGTAGCTATCGAAGTAGCAAAAGACTAAACTTCTTGTATGAAATCATCCAGAAATTTGTCAACTCCAGGTTATTTGATGAAATACCCACAGGTTAATCATTAGCCGTTATATAACATACTCTAGTTATTGGAGGCATAGCTTCTTTCAAAATTTGTAAGACCTCTTTTAGATATTTCTTAACCATTTCCTTAGATGATAAAACTGGGGATTTGGGAAAATTCACAAATCTTAGATCAAGCATCTCAACTGAATTTCAGTTGCTTCCAATTTATAATGTATTAATAGTTTATCCTTTACCAAGGTCTGCTCTATAGACTAAAATTCACTAAATTTTCTGTCCAAAATTCCCTGTGATGTTCTTATAGAATTCAATCCCTCCAGACTCGGACACCTGGGTAAGTAGAGTGGATGGTTTACCCACGAAATCCCAACTACGTCAGAACATCTATCGTTTTGCCAGCCTTATGAGCAGGTGCATTGTCTTGCAAAAAGAGAGCTCCTTTCCACATCTTCCCTCTCCTTTTTTGTTTCAATATCTCCTTTAATTGACACAGCAAGTTATAGTAGTATTTTGTATTAACCATTTGGCCCCTAGTCTGCCATTCCAAAACACTTTGGCCATTACCTTTCCTGCTGATCTTTGGGTTTTGAATTTCCTTGGCCTTGGAGAACCTGAGCCCCACCATTTCATGGACTATTTTATCTCAGGATCATAGTGGTGTAACCATGTTTCATCAATAGTAACCAAAAGGTTGGCACCAGCTCGCTGAAGATGCTGCAAAATCAACTTGGAAGTGTCCACTCTGTCATTTCTCATCAGCATTCAAACATTTGGGCACCCACTTGGCTGACAAATTCTGCATACCTAGCTGCTCGTGGATTATACACCCAACACATTCCCTGGATATCTGTAGTGTCTCAGCAATTGTTTTAGTCGATATTTACCAATCTGCAAAAATTAGGTCATGGACATGGTAAACAATTTCAGGAGTTGACACCATTTGAAGCCTCCCAGACCTTGCTGCATCTTCAGTTTTGAAATCTCCATGCTGAAAATTTGCACTGCAGTAAAGCAGTGGTGCAAGTTGTCCAGGTTTTAGAGGATCTGGGTTGGAAGAGCCAGTACAATCCCTGGAGCTAGTGCAATCCCTGAACTACTTGAAGATCCCTGACTTTGTGAGTCTGATGTTTGAAGCCTATTTAAATTATTGGGATCGGTCTGAGACATCTGGAGACTTGGTGACCATGCCAAAGGGTGTAACTGCAGAGAATGTAGTTCCCCTGCAGCAGGTATATGCTAGCGAGTTAGAAGCCCAGTTGGGAAAGGACTGGGTGGATTGGGGTTGGAATTGATACCCCTGCTCTACCATAGTGATTCCTCAGTAATAGCGGAGTCAGGGTATCAGGGTGGAGGCCGTCTGTCAGGAGTTGGTTGCGGCCATGGACTTGGGAGTCAAAGTAAATTACCCAAAAAACCAAAACACTTTCAAACAACAAAGGTAGAAAAAAATATTTTATTTTGCATTTATTAATTTAAATGTTAGCTTTTGGAAATAAACATCCCTGATATCTTGCATTTAAAAAATAAAAAAATGGTACTGTGGTGCGGGGGGGGGGGGAGGGTTTAAAAGGAAAGAAGGGCAGGTAAGGGGGTGTGTGTGTTTAATAGGGCAGGTGAGGTGTTTTAAAAAGGTACTGGGAATGGGGGGGGGGTAGAGAAGGAAAAAATTGTTAGTCGGTTGGGACGGATCCGTCCTGTCTCAGCCTACCACTAGACCACCAGAGGTGAGGGGAGGCAGGTTACATTTCAGGGCAGTGGGACAGGGTACAGAGCCTGGCAGGGAAGGGGGGACAGGGTGCAGAGCATGGCAGGGAGGAGAGCCTTGCAGGGAAGGGGGGACAGGGTGCAGAGCCTGGCAAGGAGGGGGGACAGGGTGCAGAGCCTGGCAGGGAGGGGGGACTGGGTGCAGAGCCTGGCAGGGAGTGAGAGAGGCTGGGTGCACAATTTGGTTCAGAATTTTTTTTTTCTTGTTATCCTCCTCTAAATCTAGGGTGTGTCTTATGGAGCGAAAAATACGGCATAATATATTGACAATTTGGCTTTTGCACTTATAAATGTGGAAAAAATTTGCACTTATGTGCATAAGCATCCTAAGTGCTGTTCTGTAAGGGTGTGCCTAAGTCTTGCAGTTCATAACTGCAAATGGTGGGTACATGTGGGCAGAGCATGGGTAAGACATGGGCAGTGCTCTCATTTACATATGTTGCTTACAGAATACTATATCACACTTGCCTATGCCTGCAGTTAAGCCAGATCTATGGTCTAAATGACTCCTGGGTTCCCAGATGTCTTCATAGAATACGATCCTCTTGGGCATTATCAGAGAACCTAATTGGAAGGGCCCCCTAAATGTCTTGTATTCATGCTGTCTTTCTTACCCCCTCCTACAGGAGAAAGCAGCGAATGGAAGAAGCATCTTTGCACAGCTAGTAGCTTCTAAGAGAGCAACTGGGGCTGCAGTAATGTCCCAGCCTGCTGTTGAAACCAGCCAACTGACTACAGGGGTAGTTCCGGATAATAGCCGTTCTTTTACATTGGCCCAGGATGTTCCATTTAAGGATGATCAAGGTAAGTCACACAGTTGCTGAGACTTGTAAACCAGAGTTGGGTTTAGAAACTGCCACAAATTCTTTTTATCTTAGTCCTTCACCACACCAGGTGAGACATATGGGCTATGCCTCTTTGCTAGCAGAGACAAAGTGTATGAGCTTTGCCCTTTGAATGGCACTGTGAAGCCTGCTTCTCCTCAGTATTCTCTGTCTCCAGCAGATGGTAGATGGGCTACTCATGCAGTCTAGTATTCTGTTGATGTTCCTGGGGTCCAGTTGGAGAACTGGGCACCAGTTGAGTGTAGACAGCATGTGTGTAAGAGGGAGGCAGTGCTTGAACTTTTCTTGGAGTCAGTCTGGAGCCAAGGCTGATAACCTGGAAGAGTGGCTATAATTAGTTTAAACAAAAAAAGAAAGAAAAAAGACAGTTGGCATTTAGAGAAAGAGGCATCAACCATTCAGGTTGGCTGAGGTATTGTGGATAAGATGTTACCGGCAGTGGGACTCAGCTGTTCAGGGACAGAACTGAAGGCAGCTTCAGTGGTCATTCCGGCAACAGAGGGTAAGTCATACTGTGGAAGAGGGGAGATGAGGCAGCATATGACTGCATGGCTGCCCTTGTGGAGTTTTAAGTCATACTCTTGATGTGGGGACTTGGGGCATTGTTGTCCCTCCCATGCACTCTAGGTCCGTGAAACAAATTTGATATAACTGTCTTGGGTTGCATGGGTCCTGAGGGAGGATGTGATAAGAAAAATCTGTGTGGGAGCAATAGCTATTTTTGTCAGTTGGGAGCTATGTGCTCCTGGTTGTCTTGGATTCCACCCCTCCCCCTTACTAAGAGGTCATGGGGTATGGAGAGAACAGGGTGAAGATAAGCAGTATCCAAAGCAGGAATTGCTGAGAGGGAGATTCTGGGTAGAAATGCTTCTAGGGATTTTTTTCCCCTGGAGTTTGTTTTGAGGCATAAGGCTTTCTGCTTGAAGCAGAGTTAAGAGACTTGCTTGGCTTGGAACCTCATCTCGGTTCACTGTGGATACCTAAGAAGACTGGGATGACCAATTAGTAGTCTCTGTTATCGACTCTTAAGCACTCAAGCTAAAGTAGTTTGAGAAACCCAGAGGATTTGGCCAGAGAGATTCTGGAGGGAAGTATTATCCTCATTGGAGAAAGAGATAACCCCTCTAGTGCATGTGTTCCAGAGAGATCACCTATTTGATTATCTTGGAGTTGGAGGTGTTCAGTATACGGTCTAGAGGCACTTTGAGTCCACAAAGCCCTTTCCTGTCCATCAGATGATCAGAGTTTAAATTTTGAGAGAATGGGATACTTTGGAAGGTGACCTCCAGAGTGGGTGACTATAGGGAAATTATATCCCTTAATTGCTGAGCAAAAAGAGAGAGACTGAGAATACCAAAGGTTGATGCACCAGTCACAACAGTAACACAAACGATCACTATTCCAGCTGAGTGCAGCATCACGCTTAAGAATATGCAGGATTTGAAGATCAAGTCATTGATGAGCCAGGCATTTGAGGTGGTGGTGTTGACCTTGCATACTGCAGTCTGCAGTGGATATATGTCCAGAGCCGCCTTGCTTTGGGTTAACAGCTCCCTACAGGGCAATCAGAGGATATGTTGCTGGAACCTAAAGATATCTTTAGCTGAAAACTGAATTGGCATATGAAGCCCTGTATTATTTATTTAGGACCCCTGCACGAGGTTGGCAGTGGTAGTATCGGCTAGATGTCTGTTAAGATTGCAAAATTAGGTGTCAAATGTCACCTCAATAACCTACTTGAGAAGTTTACCCTTTGAGAGGAATCTTCTCTTTTGGAGAAGTTGGTAAAAGATCTAGGAGAGTTGAAATCTTAGAGACTGCTGGAGGATAGGCCCGAAGGAGGAGCAAACACTCACCCAAGCAAACTGACACTTTGAAACACAAGATACTGTTGCCCAGGCATATAAATAGTTTTTCAGTGCTCTTAGCCCTTTACTTGAGAGTATTCCAGGAAAGTTGGAACTGGGAGAAGTCCAAAAGTTGGGATAATGTGCAGAGGTCCTTTTTCAAAGAGGGAACCCAGATCCCTTTGGACTGATGGGTGCTCGATTGTATTGTGGAATTTTCCTACCATCTTGCAGATACTTTTATGATAATTCCCTGACAGATTCCAGGCAAGAGAGTGGCAGTGAAGGCCCTCAGAGCACAGTAGTCCTTGTGCTCAAGGAAGAATGGAGCACATTAAATAACCTGCTTTGTGTTCCCACAAACTTATTTTATTTTATTTTTAAATTTTCTATGCCATTTTAAACCAAAACAGTTTACAAAAATGGTACATACATAAAATTTTGGAACAAAATTAAACAGATGAACACAAATGATCAAATCCTTCGGAAAATCAGCGAACAGAGAAAATCATCACTTAAAGAAACACATTTACAAACAATTATGCTTCTGTTTCCCTGTTTTGGATCAGAAGGGTGAAAACTTAGTGCTACAATATCCCTGTTTCTGGATAGAAACCTTGCATTCAGTGATAGTATCTGTTCACAAGGGGAAATTACTCACATCCTTGGATTTCAAAGAATTACACCTTCATATGCCATTATGGAAGGTTAATTAGATGTTTCTGAGGTTTGTGATCTCAGGAACTCACTATCAGATCTGGATGTTGCTTTTCAGTCTGGTGATAGTCCAGCACACTTTCTCAAAGGTAAGGTTGTAGTGGTGCAGCCCTGCACAAGGATGGCATCTTGGTCCATCCTTATTTGGATTACTGGCTCATATGGGTGAAGTCGGAGAACCAGTGGGCAAGAACCTGATTAGATCAACTGTTGTGTCTTGGTTGGATTGTAAACTTTGTTAAGAGCCATCGCAGTGCTTGGAGTACCTGGAAGCATGATTTGATAAGTTGGAAAGGAAGGCCAGATTGAAGCTAGCAAAATTTTAAGTACCATGTAGATACAAGCAGGTTCCAAGTAATATGGCAGCAGTGATCAAGGTGTTTCCATGGGCCTTGATGCATATGAGACTACTTCAAAGTCATGTATGGACCATTGTAACTCAGAGTTTGCACAGACTAGCACCAGGATTCCTTGGCCACCAGAAGCCAGAACCAATCTGAATTGGTGCCTGCAGACACAGAACCTGAAGCAAAGCATGGGGCTTTAAATGCTAGACTGGATTGCAGTGACAGTAGATGCCAGCCTGGTTTATTGGGGAGCTTGCTATCAAAATCAAGTAGCTCAGGGGTGCTAATTGTTGATGGAAGCCTGCTGGTCAGTCAACAGATTGGAAGCAAAGGCATTTTGGAGGAGTCTGAAAGCTTTTGAATAGTTGCTTTGAGGCAGGACAGTCAATATTTTCTGATGACACTATTGCAGTGTTTTGCAACTGTCAGGGAGGCACAAAAAGAAGCTGATATCGTGGGAGACATCTTAATTGTTCAGGTGGGCAAAGACCTGACTGAGAGCTTTGCCAGTGGCCCCGGTAACAGGAATCCAGAATATCCAAGCTGATTTTTTGAGCAGGTAATCCCTGGTTCCACGGGAATGGGAACTTTTAGAGAGAGGCCTTATCCCTTCATTTGGGACTGGTGGGGCAGTCCAGTATTGAATCTGATAGCTATGAGAAAGAATGCTTCTGTCATAGAAGAGCATTGGGCTTAGAAGAATTAGATGCTCTGTTGCAGTTGTGGCCCTTGGAAGGGGGTGTTCTGTCCTGTGGCATCTTCTGCACTTTAAGTTTAGAAAAATATGTTTAGTTTTTGGAATCATCTTTGATAATATAGAGGAGTGATTTATATTATACTATATGATGCACTTTGATCACCATCATTGAATCCAAAAAGATTTTCTCACCACTGTTTTGTTTTGACTGTGGCATCTTCTGAGTACTGTTTTGCTGTACCTAGTGTCACATCTTGGCCTAATCATTTTCATAGGTCTGGTTTGTGCCTGAAGGCCATGGTATATAGGCTTGGTCACACAAAGAATAGAAGAGGATCTCAGTTTGTCTGAAGAGCAGTCTTCTGGTACAGTTTCTGGTAGTGATGGAAGACCCATCTCCCTCTTGTCTTACAGCTTGGTCCTTGAGAGATCTCACCTAAGGCCTAAAAGTTACTTGCTGGAAGTGATCACAACACTATTGTAGGTGCATGAGATAATCTACTATCTAGTATCTCTTCACAGCTTTTAAAATTTTCAGCAATAATTTGTCATAGGCTTCAGCGGTGACACTCAGTGCTCAAACACTCTCATTGCACCGAGATTTAAACACCCACCTCTTCATAAGCCTTTAACCACTCTTTAAAAAAAAAAAAAAAATATATATATTATATATATATATATATATATATATATATATGCTTTTGTACAAAACAACCCAGGTGATAACGTCTTTTTCACCCTTATTTCCCTGTGCACAAAAGAGAGCTTTTCCACAGATTTATTTGCCCTCAGAGATGCCACCAGAAGATCACCATATCATATCTTCTGGCTTTACGCACCAAATCGTCATAGGTACAAAAATATTTAGTGTGTGTCTATTTCATGTATTTTTTGTTTTTTAGTTTTTAACCTTAAAACTATAAATATTTTAAAGAAATTTTTAAAGAAATTTTTCAGCGTTAGAAATACTTAGCTGGCTGGTGGTAAATGATGGTAAGGGATTAATGAGCCAACATGTTTCACCCTTGGAGGGGGTTTCCTCAGGGCTACTATCCCTACGATAAGAGTATAAAAAATCTTATATCAGTAGGAGAAATGCTAAGTATAGACATAATAACAAGCACACTATAAATAATACCCATGCTTGCCTACCTTTTCCTGCTAGTTGCTCACGACATGACCACCCAGTAAAAGTTTTTCGGAAATGGCCGCGGCGTGTTAATCCTCGTCTTTAAATGCTCCCAAAACCCGGAAGTGAGGTATAGAGGGGAGGGGCTTATTGCCCGATCCCTTACACCACCACTAATACCGGAGGGACGTTATATCAAATTGTTCATCCTAAATTTACTACCTCCTATGGGGTTATCGGGGGGGGGGGGGAAGAGGCTCCAATAGAGAGGTCACAGAAGAGATGGCCATTCCAATTCCAGGTTTAACCCGTATGGCATCACCGTGTTCAGGCGGTAGATCCACCTCTGTTCCAGGTAATTCAGTTTAGCCTCTAAATCACCCTCCATCCCTTGGGTATTTAACATTTCGATCACCCTCCACCTAATGTGGGACACTTCGTGTTTTTTCAACTGCCAATGGTGGACTAGGGGAGCTGTCAGATTTCCTGTGAGTATTCTTGATTTGTGTTCATTTAATCTCACATGTATAGCACGTTTGGTGCGGCCCACGTATACCAAAGAACATGGGCAAACAATGATGTAAATAACCCAAGTCGTTTTACACGAAGTATATGTCTTAGCCTGAATCCTTCTGCCTGTACGTGGGTCGCACCACTCGCTACCCACAATGGTCTTGTCACACCATTGGCACTGGTGACAAGGGGTATGGGAGCCTACTGAATTTTGGATCGGGTTGTTTCGTTTCAAGAGCTGGCCTATAGTAGTGCCCTTGGTGTATGTGAACAGGGGGAGGTCAACCAAACCCCTGAGATCCTTTAATATAGGCCAATGTTGTTTGATGATATTAACCATGGTCATAACCACATCCGAATATGGAAGGACACATACTAAGCCTAGCTCCCCCCCGATTGATTTGGGTCCCCTCTCTACGTCATCCAAAAGTGCTTCCCGGTGGGAATAGCGCGCCCTCACATATGCCTGACATATACATTTTTCCGGGTACCCCCGAATCCTGAATCTCTGGCTGACATCTTTAGCCACCCGCTGAAATTCAGTGAGTTCGGAGCACACCCTCCTGGCTCTCAGGAACTGGCTAATAGGAAGGCTGGTCTTAAGTTTGTAAGGGTGGAAACTGGCAAAGTGCAATAGATTGTTTCTCGCCACTGGTTTCCTATATAAGGTTGTCTCAAAAGTGTCACCCACCCTATATACGGCGATGTCCAAAAATTCAATATGTGACAAATTGTACGTAGCTGTAAATTGTAAGTTGTGATCGATCGTATTGATCCACTGGATAAAACCCTTCAGATCCTCCTCAGATCCAGTCCACAAAATGAAAATGTCATCTAGGAACCTAAGCCATAGTCTCACATTGGCCATAAAATGTGTGGATGGGTATATGGATTGCTCTTCAAATCGTCCCACATATAAAGTTGCCACCGACGGGGCAAATGTGGACCCCATCGCCACACCCTGGGTCTGTTTGTAGTAGATTTTGTCATATACAAAGTAATTGTCTTCAATAACCCATCCTGCTAAGGACATCAGAAAGTCCGTGGTAATTCTCGGGGTTCCTTGTCTCGCTCCCAACACTTCTTTGATAATGTCCATAGCCCCACTCTGGGGGATTCTTGTATATAGGGACACTATATCCAATGTGACCATGTAACAATTGGAGGGAAGATTATTCACCTCTCCAAGTTTTCTGAGAAAATGGGAGGAGTCCTTAAGGTATGAACGTACCTGTGTGGCTATCGTGAGGGCGCGCTATTCCCACCGGGAAGCACTTTTGGATGACGTAGAGAGGGGACCCAAATCAATCGGGGGGGAGCTAGGCTTAGTATGTGTCCTTCCATATTCGGATGTGGTTATGACCATGGTTAATATCATCAAACAACATTGGCCTATATTAAAGGATCTCAGGGGTTTGGTTGACCTCCCCCTGTTCACATACACCAAGGGCACTACTATAGGCCAGCTCTTGAAACGAAACAACCCGATCCAAAATTCAGTAGGCTCCCATACCCCTTGTCACCAGTGCCAATGGTGTGACAAGACCATTGTGGGTAGCGAGTGGTGCGACCCACGTACAGGCAGAAGGATTCAGGCTAAGACATATACTTCGTGTAAAACGACTTGGGTTATTTACATCATTGTTTGCCCATGTTCTTTGGTATACGTGGGCCGCACCAAACGTGCTATACATGTGAGATTAAATGAACACAAATCAAGAATACTCACAGGAAATCTGACAGCTCCCCTAGTCCACCATTGGCAGTTGAAAAAACACGAAGTGTCCCACATTAGGTGGAGGGTGATCGAAATGTTAAATACCCAAGGGATGGAGGGTGATTTAGAGGCTAAACTGAATTACCTGGAACAGAGGTGGATCTACCGCCTGAACACGGTGATGCCATACGGGTTAAACCTGGAATTGGAATGGCCATCTCTTCTGTGACCTCTCTATTGGAGCCTCTTCCCCCCCCCGATAACCCCATAGGAGGTAGTAAATTTAGGATGAACAATTTGATATAACGTCCCTCCGGTATTAGTGGTGGTGTAAGGGATCGGGCAATAAGCCCCTCCCCTCTATACCTCACTTCCGGGTTTTGGGAGCATTTAAAGACGAGGATTAACACGCCGCGGCCATTTCCGAAAAACTTTTACTGGGTGGTCATGTCGTGAGCAACTAGCAGGAAAAGGTAGGCAAGCATGGGTATTATTTATAGTGTGCTTGTTATTATGTCTATACTTAGCATTTCTCCTACTGATATAAGATTTTTTATACTCTTATCGTAGGGATAGTAGCCCTGAGGAAACCCCCTCCAAGGGTGAAACATGTTGGCTCATTAATCCCTTACCATCATTTACCACCAGCCAGCTAAGTATTTCTAACGCTGAAAAATTTCTTTAAAAATTTCTTTAAAATATTTATAGTTTTAAGGTTAAAAACTAAAAAACAAAAAATACATGAAATAGACACACACTAAATATTTTTGTACCTATGACGATTTGGTGCGTAAAGCCAGAAGATATGATATGGTGATCTTCTGGTGGCATCTCTGAGGGCAAATAAATCTGTGGAAAAGCTCTCTTTTGTGCACAGGGAAATAAGGGTGAAAAAGACGTTATCACCTGGGTTATTCTACATTGATACTTGATCCTTGTGACTAAACAGCATTGTTTCATATACGGCCAGATATAATAATTTGTACAAAACAAAGCATAGATATAAAAAAGAGTAGTTAAAAGCTTATGAGGAAGTGGGTGTTTAAATCTCGGTGCAATGATAGTGTTCAAAACCCCGCGCTGCTCCTTGTGACCCTGGGCAAGTCACTTAATCCTCCACAGCCCCAGGTACGTTAGATAGATTGTGAGCCCACCGGGACAGATAGGGAAAATGCTTGAGTACCTGATTGTAAAAACCGCTTAGATAACCTTGATAGGCGGTATATAAAATCCTAATAAACTTTAAACTTTAAAAAAAACTTTAAACTTTTTGAGCACTGAGGGGCAAATTCTATAAGAAGCGCCCAAAAGTTAGGCGCTTACTTAGGCACTGTTCAGCGCAAGTCAAGTAAAATTGGGTGCTGTTTAGTGAATCGTGCTGAGCGGCACCTATTTGGGCACCTATTTTGGAGGCGCCCAATAAATAGGCCAGCTCTAGGTACAATTAAAAGTTAGGCGCCCATGCGAGTGCTTAAGCACGCTTAAGAGCAAGGATTTTGTAAGAAGGTGCCTAACACATAGCCACGCCCACGCCTAACATGCATAGCCCCTAGTATTTTGAAGGCTGCCTAAATTATTAGAGGTGCCTTGTTATTGGATCGCGCTTTCTTGATAGGCGCCTATGTTTCAATCAGTGCTAATTGAGCTTGTTGTACAATTTAGATAGGCGCCTATCTAGTTGGGTGCCTCCAAAATAGGTGCCTAACTTTAGGCGCTGGTTACAGAATTTGGGCCTGAGTGTCACCGCTGAAGCCTATGAGAAATTATTGCTGAAAACTTTCAAAGCCAAGCATTGATACCCTGTGAAGAGATAGTAGATGCTATATGGAATAAAGCACAGTTACTTACCGTAACAGGTGTTATCCAGGGACAGCAGGCAGATATTCTTGATTGATGGGTGACGGCACCGACGGAGCCCCGGTACGGACAATTTTAGAGTGATTGCACTCTAAGAACTTTAGAAAGTTCTAGCTAGGCCGCATCGCGCGTGCGCGAGTGCCTTCCCGCCCGACAGAGGCGCGCGGTCCCCAGTTAAGATAAGCCAGTTAAGAAGCCAACCCGGGGAGGTGGGTGGGACGCAAGAATATCTGCCTGCTGTCCCTGGTTAACACCTGTTACGGTAAGTAACTGTGCTTTATCCCAGGACAAGCAGGCAGCATATTCTTGACTGATGGGTGACCTCCAAGCTAACAAAAAGAGGGATGGAGGGAAGGTTGGCCATTAAGAAAACAAATTTTGTAAAACAGATTGGCCGAAGTGTCCATCCCGTCTGGAGAATGCATCCAGACAATAATGCGATGTGAAAGTATGAACTGAGGACCAAGTAGCAGCCTTGCAGATTTCCTCAATGGAAGTTAAACGGAGGAAAGCTACAGACGCTGCCATAGCTCTAACCTTGTGGCCCATGACAGAACCTTCCAGTGTCAGGCCCGACTGAGCATAACAAAATGAAACGCAAGCAGCAAGCCAATTGGATAGGGTGCGTTTAGATACAGGATAACTCAACTTGTTAGGATCAAATGACAAAAACAGTTGAGGAGATGATCTGTGAGGTTTGGTGCGTGCAAGATAGTAAGCAAGAGCACGTTTACAGTCCAAGGTATGCAAAGCCTGTTCACCTGGATGAGAATGAGGCTTTGGAAAAAAAACAGGTAGGACGATGGACTGATTAAGATGAAAGTCAGACACAACCTTAGGGAGAAACTTTGGATGTGTACGTAGAACCACCTTATCATGGTGAAAAACAGTGAAAGGCGGATCAGCCACTAGTGCATGCAACTCACTGACCCTCCTGGCAGAAGTGAGAGCTATGAGGAAGACCACTTTCCAAGTGAGAAATTTGAAATGTGCTGTGGCCAAAGGTTCAAAAGGAGGCTTCATTAAAGCGGAAAGAACCACATTGAGATCCCAAACCACAGGAGGGGGCTTGAGAGGTGGTTTCACATTGAAAAGGCCCCTCATAAATCTAGAAACTAAAGGATGAGCCGAGAGGGGTTTTCCATGAACCGGCTCATGAAAAGCAGCAATGGCACTAAGATGAACTCTGATAGAAGTAGATTTAAGGCCAGAGTCAGACAAGGAAAGAAGATAGTCCAACACCAGTCCCACTGCTAGAGACATGGGATTATGGTGATGTAAGAGGCACCAGGAAGAAAACCGAGACCACTTCTGTTGATAACACTGAAGAGTGGCCGGTTTCCTGGAAGCATCAATGATAGAACAGACAGGCTGAGAAAGGAGAGAATGAGCCGAAGTCAGCCCGAGAGAAACCAAGCTGTCAGGTGCAGAGACTGCAGGTTGGGATGCAGAAGGGACTGTTGATGCTGAGTAAGCAGAGAAGGAAACAGTGGAAGAGGTATGGGTTCCCTGGAACTGAGTTGAAGTAGAAGGGAGAACCAATGTTGCCTGGGCCACCGTGGAGCGATGAGAATCATGGTGGCTTGTTCCCTTTTGAGCTTGAATAATGTCCGCAGCATGAGTGGTAGAGGGGGAAATGCATATAGGAAGAGACTGATCCAATCCAGGAGAAATGCATCGGGCGCCAGACGGTGAGGAGAGTAGAGTCTGGAGCAAAACAGGGGCAGCTGATGGTTGTGGGGAGCTGCAAAAAGGTCCACTTGAGGAGTGCCCCATTGAGCGAAAATGGACTGAAGAGTCGAGGGATCGAGAGTCCATTCGTGAGGTTGGAGAATTCTGCTGAGATTGTCCGCTAAGAAATTCTGTTCCCCTTGAATGTAGACAGCCTTCAGGAATAAGTGACGAGCTGTCGCCCAAGACCAAATCCGTTGGGCTTCCTGACACAACAGGCGAGAGCCCGTTCCTCCCTGTTTGTTGATGTAGTACATTGCAACTTGATTGTCTGTGCAAATGAGTAGTACTTGAGGAAAGAGAAGATGTTGAAACGCCTTGAGGGCATAAAACATCGCTCGGAGTTCCAGGAAATTGATGTGGTGTTTCTTTTCCTGGGCAGTCCAAAACCCCTGAGTTTGGAACTCGTTCAAGTGAGCTCCCCAGGCGTAGGGGGAGGAATCTGTGGTGATGACTAGTTGGTGCGGAGGTAGATGGAACAGCAGACCTCTGGATAGATTTGAAGATGCCAACCACCAAAGAAGTGACTGTCGAAGAGACGAGGTCACAGATATGTGTTGTGAACAAGGATCCGTCGCCTGGGACCATTGGTTCGCTAAGGTCCATTGAGGAGTACGCAGGTGGAGACGTGCGAAGGGGGTGACATGTACTGTTGAAGCCATGTGCCCCAATAGCACCATCATGTGATTCGCAGAGATGGTAATCTGTTGAAACACCTGCTGACAGAGATGGAGGATGGCGTGAAGGCGGTTGGATGGAAGAAACGCCCTCATCAGAACAGTGTCCAGAACGGCTCCAATAAATTGAAATCGCTGGGTCGGAATGAGGTGAGACTTGGGTAGATTGATTTCGAACCCTAACAGTCGAAGGAAGTGAATAGTCTGATTGGTGGCAAGCAGAACCGCCTGAGGGGAATGAGCTTTGATCAACCAGTCGTCCAGATAAGGGAAGACTTGAAAGTTGTGAGAGCGGAGATAGGCCGCTACCACAATCAGACATTTGGTGAATACCCTGGGAGAGGAGGCCAGGCCGAAGGGTAGCACCTTGTACTGATAATGATGTTGATTGATGAGAAAGCGCAGATATTGCCTGGACGTCAGATGGATAGGAATATGTGTGTAAGCCTCTTTGAGATCGAGGGAGCATAGCCAGTCACCCTGAGCGAGAAGAGGGTAGAGGGTGGCAAGAGAGAGCATTTTGAACTTCTCCTTGACCAAACATTTGTTGAGATCTCTGAGATCTAAGATGGGTCTGAGGTCTCCGGTCTTTTTGGGAACTAGAAAGTATCTGGAGTAAAATCCCTGACCTCGCTGATCTTGAGGAACTTCTTTGATGGCATTGAGAAGAAGGAGGGATTGAACCTCTTGAGCGAGAAGGAAGGACTGAGACTTGTTGGAAGCAGACTCTTTTGGCAGGCTTAACGGTGGAGGAGTCTGAAAATTGAGGGAGTAACCATGGGCTATGATCGAGAGCACCCATTGGTCGGTGGTGATGACCTCCCATCGAGAGTGGAAAATGGTTAATCGACCTCCTATGGGCTGTGGAAGAGGACAGGAGGGAGGGAGACTGGCAATGCCCAGGAGAAGGGAGTCAAAAGGGCTGAGTCGGCTTAGTCTGAGTGACAAGCTTTATGGTAGGTGGCTGTTGCTGACGTGCTTGTTGGTGCTGTTGCCGCTGCCTCCGAGGTTGTGGAGGTTGAGGCTGAACTGGCCGAGCAGAAAACCGCCTCTGATGGCTGCTGTCTAAATGGACGAGGAGGAGGAGGCTTCTTTTTATTTTTCAGCAAGGTATCCCACCTCGTCTCATGGGCAGAGAGCTTTTGAGTAGTGGTATCCATAGATTCTCCAAAGAGCTCATCACCCAGGCTGGGAGCATTGGCAAGGCGGTCCTGGTGGTTCACATCAAGGTCGGAGACTCTGAGCCATGCCAAACGTCTCATCGCTACAGACATAGCCGTGGCTCGGGATGTGAGTTCAAAAAGTATCATAGATGGACCGGACCATAAACTTCCTGAGTTGCAGGAGACTGGAAGTGCATTGTTGGAATGCAGGAAGCTTACGGTCAGGAAGATACTTTTGAAAAGAAGAGACTTGCTGAATCAAATGTTTCAGGTAAAAAGAAAAGTGAAACGCATAATTACCTGAACGGTTGGCCAGCATTGCATTTTGGTAAAGTCTTTTACCAAATTTATCCATGGCCTTCCCCTCTCTGCCAGGATGGACAGAGGCATAAACACTAGAGCCTGCCGATTTCTTGAGGGTGGACTCCACCAGCAGAGATTCATGGGGCAGCTGGGGTTTGTCAAACCCTGGAATAGGAATCACTTTGTAAAGCGATTCCAGCTTCCTAGGAGCTCCTGGAACGGTGAGAGGAGTTTCCAAATTTTTGTAAAACGTTTCCCTCAAGATATCATGGAGGGGTAACTTCAAAAATTATTTCGGAGGCTGGTCAAAATCCAAAGCATCAAGAAATGCTTTGGATTGTTTAGAGTCAGACTCTAGAGGAATGGAAAGGGTGTCCGACATCTCCTTAAGAAACTTGGTGAAGGACGAGTGCTCTGGCTTACCAGCAGGATCTTGCACCGATGTAACATCCTCCTCCGAGGAATAATCTGCCTCGGTACCGAGGGGGTCATCAGAATCATCCCACAAATCAGGGTCCCGTACCGATGAAAGACGGCCCTGAGAAAGTGGGGTAGAAGGTTCGGTGTGCTTGGTTTTGCGTACCGATTTACCAGACCTCATGGACACCGTACCGGGTGATTGTACAGCGGTACGGGTGTCAGAGAATGGTACCGGTTCCGAAGTCGAGTAAGCAGTGCGTCGAAGAGACTTCGGTTCCGCCGAGAGAACAGGCATAGAAACAGATTTTTGCGGTGCCGACAACGTCGATGCCGATAAAACAGGCTGTTCGACAATCGGCACCGAAGGCTCAGTAGGTACCGACACTGGAAGGCTCGAAGTCAGCAGAGCCGGGAGCAAGTGTTGTAACTGCTCCTTAAGCTGGACCTGAAGGATGGATGCTATTCTCTCATCCAAAGACGGTCCCGATGGCACCGGTACCGCTTTTTTCTTGCTCGGTACCTGCGGTGCAGCTCGACGCTCCGGAGAAGTTGATGCTGATGAAGAGGCAGTGACTTCAATAGGAGCGGAGCGTTTGCGGGGCCGGCGCGCAGTCTGCAGGACTTGGCTCACTGCTTGTTCGACTGGCGGGCCAAGGACAGTAGGGGATGGCTTCTTAGCCGGCTTACCCATAGGGTGCGACACCGGGGATGGATCTTGCGATGTCGAAGTCACCGGTGCCGATTTGAAAGAAGATGTCGGTGTTGATGCCGGGGGAACTTCCATGGCGGCACCGAAAAGAATTCGCTGTTGAATTTGGCGATTCTTTAGAGTTCTCTTTTGGAGAGAACTGCAGCGGGTGCACGTTTCTGCCCTATGGTCCGGACCCAGACACTGAAGGCACCACTTGTGCGGGTCGGAAAGAGAAATAGGACGTGCACACCGCTGACACTTCTTAAAACCAGGTGAAGGGGGCATGAAGGGAAAAACGGCCGTAGCAAAATCGAAGCCCGAGGCTTCGATGGTGCCAACAGGCCCCGCCGGGGCCGACCGGAAAAAAGTCGAAAAAAATGGACTTTTTTTTTTTTTTTTTTAAAGAAAACAATAAGGTGAATAAATCACGACAAGAAAATAACGCGCGAGCGGGAAGGTGAGAAAAAATTTGAAAAAAATTTTCCAACAGCAGTTGGAACATGCGTCGTCTTAGCTCCGCGGAAACTAAGAAACTGGGGACTGCGCGCCTCTGTCGGGCGGGAAGGCGCACGCGCGGTGCGGCCTAGCTAGAACTTTCTAAAATTCTTAGAGTGCAATCACTCTAAAATTGTCCGTACCGGGGCTCCGTCGGTGCCGTCACCCATCAGTCAAGAATATGCTGCCTGCTTGTCCTGGGATAATTGGGTTTTTGTTTTTTTTTATAATTTCTTTATTCATTTTTAAACTTACATCAAGTGTACAGTAAATATCAACCAAATATAATACAACATCACTTGAAAAATTTTCAATATCATACACCAAGAAGATTTAATGTAATTTAATGTAATGTAATTTATTTCTTAGATACCGCTAAATCCGTTAAGTTCTAAGCGGTTTACAGAGAAAAATACATTAAAGGATACAATGAAATAAAATAAATAAATAAAGAATTGGTACTTTGAAATTCCCTTACTGTCCTAAAGGCTCACAATCTAACTAAAGTACCTAAGGACAAACAAATTAGCAAATAATAGATAGGAAAATAAAAATAGAGGAAATGAGATATAAAGCATCCTAACAAGAATACATAGAACTCTCAATAATATACTGTTAAAAACAAAACGTACAATTCCAAAATAATAATGTAGTAGAAAGAAACTAATTAAATAGAAAACAATTTTAAGAATTAAATCAAATATAGAAATGTAGAAAGAAAAACAGAAGTGAAGAAAAGAAAAGGTAAAGGACGGCATATGAATAGATTGGAATGAGAAAACAGTTAAACATTAGAATTCTAAGAAAAATTTTAAATGAAAACTAAACAAATTAGATAAAAAGAATAGATATAATATGCATAATAAAACAAAAGTCAGGAAGGACTTAATTTCATTTCCATCAGTCATCAATGTTATTATTCCTAGAGCTTTAGCCGTTTCAGCCGGGCAACCGCCATCATTGATCTCTGCACATCAGCCATGGGTCTACTTTTTTCAAAGCAGAGAGAAGCATTTCTTGATTTTCTGGAATACTGTCTGTTGCATTAAAACAGCTCACAGATCTTCCAGCTTCAATTCTCTGCTCCTTGGTCTGGATAATGCAGTTCATTCAACCAGGGCTCACTCTTGATGGTACCGTCATTCACAAACAGTAATCCGAGTCGGCTGTGGGACATCAGGCGCTATAAGACTCCAGGCATGATGAAAAGCCATTCTCCGGACCTCCCGTCCTGCTGATGTCGCATTGCCAGTAGGAAATCCGAATTTGCATTGCTGCGGTGGGATTAGAGTCCACGCCGTTCAACTCCGATATGGCGCTTCCGCCTCGGCAACCGCCTCCATTCGGCAACTCAGTCACCCTTCGTCGACCTCGGTAACACTCCCTCTCCAAATTCATATACAACTAATATATATCACATGAAAATAATATCTTACGACAATCATCTATATATTCTTAATGGAAAAACAAGAAATCCCCCCCCTCAAATCCACATGTGTATTAAGATTGGGAAAAGTGTAACTTATTCATTACTATAATTTAATAAAGGTCCCCACACATCCTTAAATTTATTATAATAACCTTTTTGAACAGCCAACGCTCTTTCCATTTTATACACATGACAAACTGAAGACCACCAAAAACAATAATTCAGTCTTTTACAGTCTTTCCAATTATGTGTTATTTGTTGGATGGCAACTCCTGTTAATATCAATAAATAATTAATAATTGTGGGGTAAAAAATTATTGCCAAGTGGGTTGAGATAATCTACTAGAAAGTGGATGGTTTTTGAGACCTGTTGTGGAGAACAAGGATTTGCTCCCTTTTGGCCTTCATTGCCTTAATTTCTGGCTGCTCTCCTAGAAAGTCTAAAAAGGGTTTTTGGTTGGTAGTTCACTGAGAGTGCAGGTAGCAGTACTTGAATTGTATTCAGGATCTTGTTGGCTTGCCATTCAGGATGATGGATCTTTGGTCTCGGATGCATCATATGCTTTTAGATTGGGATCTTAGTTTATTTATTTATTCAATTTTCTATACTGTTCTCCCAAGGAAGCTCAGAACGGTTTATATGAATTTATTCAGGTACTCAAGCATTTTTCCCTGTCTGTTTTGGCGGGCTTACAATCAATCTAATGTACCTGGGGCAATTGGGGAATTAAGTGACTTGCCTAGGGTCACAAGGAGCATCGTGGATTTGAACCCACAACCTCAGGATGCTGAGGCTGTAGCTTTAACCACTGTGCCACACTCTCCCAAGTGGTGTTCTTGGTGTCTTTTCCTTAGGTGAGAAGGATGTCAGAATTGCAGGCTTTATTTTGTATGTAACCCTTTCTAGATCTCGCTGAAGCAGTAATGTCATTTCAAATAATGCTCTCTTTTTTGCCTAAAGTAGTGTTGATCTTACATGTCAATCAGCTGATTGCTTTGCTGTCCTTTGAGAGGAAGGATTATTGTGTGGAATTTGGGATCTTACATCACCTATTGTTCTGATGGTTTATATTACCATTGAGTTTCCTAGAACTGAAAAGTTGTTTGTTCCCTTTAAAAGGAGGGGGGGGGGGGTGGCGAGTTGGCACAACAAATTTGCTGACTTATTGACTCAGGCAGTATCATCAACCTGAATACTTAAGGTACATATAGTGACAAGAAAAATTAAATAAGTACTACATCATCATTAAAGAAAATATATATGAAATAGTCCACATTAATGGGAAGAAACCTAGGACAGAAGCACAGGGAATGGAAATGAAGCTAAGAAAACACCAGGATCTAAATTGCGTATATACCAATGCAAGGAGCCTAAGAAATAAAATGGGGGAATTAGAAGCCATGGCCAATGCAGAGGACTTAGACATCATTGGAGTCACTGAAACATGGTGGAATGAGGAAAACAAATGGGATACAGCACTGCCGGGGTACAAGCTCTATCGCCAGGACAGGTCAGGACAGAAAGGAGGTGGAATAGCCCTATACATAAAAGAAAGCATACAATCAACAAAAATGGACACAGCAGAGACAGCCAATAAGCTGGAATCGCTATGGGTTAAAATACCGGGAAGGAAAGGACCTGAAATAAAGATGGGCCTATACTATCGACCACCCGGGCAAACTGGAGATATCGATGAAGAAATGGAAGCCGAGATAAAGCGAGAATGCAAAAGCAGTAACACGGTTATTATGGGAGACTTCAACTATCCCGGGATAGACTGGAGCCTTGGAAGCTCAAGATGCACTAGGGAGACAGAATTCCTGGAGGCTACACAAGATTGCTTCATGGAGCAACTTGTTAGAGAACCAACGAGAGGAAATGCCACTCTGGACCTAATCCTAAATGGGTTAAGGGAACCTGCAAAGGAAGTGGAAGTAGTGGGTCCTTTGGGAAACAGCGATCATAATATGATCAAGTTCAAGGTTGAGGTTGGAATACCGAAAGGAAAGAGAACCATAGCGACAACTTTTAACTTCAGGAAAGGAAACTACGAAGCAATGAGGGAAATGGTAAGGAAAAACTTAGGAACACTTCCAGAAAATGGCAAACTGTAGAACATGCCTGGTCTTTTTTCAGGGACACAGTGAGCGAGGCACAAAATCTGTACATCCCCAGATTCAGAAAGGGGTGCAAAAAGAGTCGAACAAAAGACCCGGCGTGGATAACAAAAATAGTGAAAGAAGTGATAGGCAATAAGAAAACTTCTTTCAGGAAATGGAAAAAGGACAAAACTGAGGAGAACTGGAAAGAGCACAGGAAGTATCAAAAAGAATGTCACCGTGTGGTTCGAAAAGCTAAAAGAGAGTATGAAGAGAGACTAGCCAGGGAAGCACGGAACTTCAAACCATTCTTTAGATATGTTAAAGGGAAGCAGCCAGCTAGGGAGGAGGTAGGACCGCTGGATGACGGAGACAGGAAGGGAGTGGTGAAGGAGGAGAAAAAAGTGGCAGAAAGACTTAACATGTTCTTTTCATCTGTATTTACAAATGAAGACACAACCAACATACCTGAGCAAATCTTCATGGGAGATCAAGCAGAAAAACTAACATCCATAGAAGTGAGCCTTGAAGACGTACGCAAGCAGTTAGAAAAATTAAAAACTGACAAATCCCCGGGTCCAGATGGAATCCATCCAAGGGTTCTGAAGGAACTAAAGGAGGAAATAGTGGAACTACTGCAGCAAATTTACAATCTATCCCTGAAAACAGGCGTGATCCCGGAGGAGTGGAAGATAGCCAACGTTACGCCCATCTTTAAAAAGGGATCAAGAGGTGACCCGGGAAACTACAGACCTGTGAGTCTGACCTCGGTTCTGGGGAAAATGGCGGAAGCACTGATTAAAGAACACATCGATGAACATTTTGAAAGAAACGAACTTCTGATAACCAGCCAACATGGTTTCTGCAAGGGGAGATCGTGCCTAACTAACTTATTGCACTTCTTCGAGGGAATTAACAAACGGATGGACAAAGGAGACCTCATAGATATCATATACCTAGATTTCCAAAAAGCCTTTGACAAGGTGCCTCATGAACGTCTACTCCGGAAACTGAAGAGCCATGGGGTGGAAGGAGACGTACATAGATGGATCAGAAACTGGTTGGCGGGAAGGAAACAGAGGGTAGGAGTAAAGGGCCACTACTCGGACTGGAGGAGGGTCACGAGTGGTGTCCCGCAGGGCTCGGTGCTCAGGCCGCTGCTATTCAATATATTCATAAATGATCTAGAAACAGGGACGAAGTGTGAGATAATAAAATTTGCGGATGACACCAAACTATTTAGTGGAGCTCGGACTAAAGAGGACTGCGAAGAATTGCAAAGGGGAATGGGCGACGAGATGGCAGATGAAGTTCAACGTTGAGAAATGTAAAGTATTACATGTGGGAAGCAGAAACCCGAGGTACAACTACACGATGGGAGGGATCTTATTAAATGAGAGTACCTAAGAAAGGGACTTGGGGGTAATGGTGGACATGACAATGAAGCCGACGGCACAGTGTGCAGCGGCTGCTAAGAGAGCGAATAGAATGCTAGGTATAATCAAGAAGGGTATTACTACCAGAACGAAAGAAGTTATCCTGCCGTTGTATCGGGCGATGGTGCGTCCGCATCTGGAGTACTGCGTCCAATATTGGTCGCCGTACCTTAAGAAGGATATGGCGTTACTTGAGAGGGTTCAGAGGAGAGCGACACGTCTGATAAAAGGGATGGAAAACTTTTCATACGCTGAGAGATTGGAGAAACTGGGACTCTTTTCCCTGGAGAAGAGGAGACTTAGGGGGGATATGATAGAGACTTACAAGATCATGAAGGGTATAGAGAGAGTAGAGAGGGACAGATTATTCAAACTTTCAAATAATAAAAGAACAAGAGGGCATTCAGAAAAGTTGAAAGGGGACAGATTCAAAATGAATGCTAGGAAGTTCTTCTTTACCCAACGTGTGGTGGACACCTGGAATGCACTTCCAGATTGCGTAATAGGGCAGAGTACGGTACTGGGGTTCAAGAAAGGATTAGACAATTTTCTGCTGGAAAAGGGGATAGAGGGGTATAGATAGAGGATTACTTCACAGGTCCTGGACCTGTTGGGCCGCCGTGTGAGCGGACTGCTGGGCACGATGGACCTCAGGTCTGACCCAGCGGAGGCATTGCTTATGTTCTTAAGAAATAGAGAGAAAAATAACTAAAAAAGCAATAAGAAATTAAAGAAAGCAACGGATTATACAATCCTAATTAACCGTGCCAAATACTTTCTTCCAATAAATTCCTCCCCCACCCTTTCTGCAGAGAAAAATATTTTAAAAAGAAACAATATGTATTAAACAAATGGACCTGAAGCCAATACACCTTTACCAGTAATGAAACCCTCCAGTTGATTCGGTTCAAAAAACATATAACTCTTCCTATCCAATATTAACTAAACATTTACATGTAAATTTCAAATAAAAAAAATCCATCAACTGATGTCAAGTGTGGTCTTAAGGCCAAAAAAGTCTTATGTCTCAACTGAATGGAATGAGCAACATCTGGGAAGAGTTGAATCCTTTGACCACAAAAGGATAATTCTTTATTCTGTAAACCTTCATAACCAAACTCTTATCTAAATTGGACATAAAAGTCACTAATAATGTTGCTCTTTTAGAAATATTATCCTAAAAAATTTCCAAAAATAACCTCAGATTAGGGTTTTCAGGGATGCTCAAAACATCAACTGTCCCCTCAGCCCCCACGGACTTTACCTTTGTAGGAGTATAATACCAACAGCACCATAGTACAAAATCACTATTGGCTGATATTGTGGGTAGTATCCTAGTAAAAGCTTGATGTATTATGGGTTAAACTAGTCTTTAAGCCCGTTACATTAACGGGTGCTAGAATACTGTTCACCCTCTATGTTGCCCCTTCCATTCACTGCCCTCTCTTCTCTTTCCATCCAGTGTCTGCCCTCTCTCTCTCTGTCCCATATGGCCTCTCTCCATCTCCTCCTTCCTTTTGCCTTGGTCTGGCATACCTTCCTCCTTCCCTCCAAGCCATTCTCTCCCCCTCTGCTCCCTTTCCTCATTTAACTGCTTCATTGGTCAGCAGCAGCATTCACAATTCATTGCTGTTGCTGGCTTCAGGTCTTTCTCTCTGGCCGGTCCTGTCTTCATGAAAACAGGAAGTAGGCAGGACCGGCCAGAGAGGAAGGCCTGAAGCCAGCAACAGCAGTGAATTGTAAACGCTGCTGCTGCCTGAAACACCCGAGGCAGACGCTTCTCTCCCCTCCCAGCCCAACCCCCGCTGACTCTGCGACCCTCCCAGCAAGATGACTTTAATATCAAACCTCCCTCCAGCGTTGGCAGCCGCAGCACGCTAAACAGGCTGCTTCTGCTTTATTCTGCCGTTGAGTCTCTCTGTCGCGTCACTGATGACGTAATCAGTGACTCGGCAAAGGGACTCAACTGCAGGAGAAAGCCCGAAGCAGCCTGTTTAACGTGCAGCGAGTGCCAACGCTGGAGGGATGTTTGTACCAGTGCAGAAGTGATATGTCTCTCCCCCTCCAGTACCTGTGCAGCACTTTGCTGCGGCGCATCCTCCCATGGGGGGGAGGGGTTTGCATAGTGGGAGCCGATTGAGAGCGGCGATCTCCAGTTGGGTTTTTAAAAAATTTTTTTTAAAGTTGAAAGCCGGCGCTGCAGCTCCTCTCTCGATCCTGGTGCAGTTCGAGAGAGGAGCCGGTACCATTCACGGTGAAGAAGGCCGCCGCAGTTGTGTAATTTTTTTTTATTATTTGAAAGTCGCCGCGAGCAAGTGGTGACGTAAAATCCGCGCATGCGCAATCGTGTTTTCGCGACGGATCAGGGAACACGATTTTTTTTAGTGCGCATGCACGGCCTAGCATTTTATTATATTAGATTATATTTAACAACAGTGCTTGATACAATGTCATATAGAAAGTTTCTTGGTTTACTTAAGGAAGTAGGATTGAGATCCACTGTTTTAGCCTGATTTGCTTCTTACTTGAAAGACAGATGCCAAATAATTAAATGGGATGGACAGTTGTCCGGTGAGAGAAGTTTAGAGAATGGGGTCTCTCAGGGTTCATCAATATCTCCCCTATTGTTCAATTTGTATTTGGCTCCATTATCTGCACTTTTGGCAAGTTGGAATATTGAGTTCCTTTTATTTGCAGATGATACAGACACTTTCCACCAGACTGGACTACTGTAATTCGGTCTACCTAGGAAGTTCAGATGCAAAAAAAGAAATTACAATCAGTTCAAAACACAGCTATTAAATTGCTTTGTCACACCAAACGTTTCGATCATGTCTCTCTACTTTTTCCAAAAATACCACTGGCTTCCAATATTCAATTTATTAACTGTAACCTTTAAAGCATTACGTATAGGTCTTCCCTTCTATCTATCTTCTCTTACGATATCATATTCACCAACACGGCTACTAAGATCACTAACTGACCATTGTCTTGTTCTCCTAAACCCGAGGATAGCCTGTCTAGAGTCAACTAGACATTCACCGTTTTTATTTGTGACTCCATCAGTCTGGAACTCTCTGCCATTTCCACCCACTTTTGGGGTGAAAAAAGTGCATCTTATGGAGTGAAAAATACGGTATGTTTCTAGTTTTGTAAACTGCTTTAACCTGCCAGTTAGAAAAAGCAGTATACCTTAAAAATAAATCTAAAAGACTACATATAACGGCTATTCAGAATCCATCAGGTCAATTAGTCAAAACCAGATCTCTAATTTCCTCTCAATTTGAAAAATTCTATACTTCTTTATACCAATCCGATTCTACCACTCCTGAAGCAGATATAGACTCATTTCTTACCTCCTTAACTCATCCGACCATTCCAGAATCTGTTAAATTGGAACTTGATTCTCCAATAACTATATTAGAAATTGAAACTGCCATATCTTCCTTACCTGCTGGGAAAGCCCCTGGCCCAGACGGCTTCACGAACGAATTCTTTAAGCAATTTCGCACCCTACTAGCTCCTCATCTCCTTAAATATTATGACTTCCTCCACTCCACTCCGGACAAGCAATTCAATTTCACCGAGGCCACCATTGTAGTAATCCCTAAACCTGACAGAGATGACACTTTAGTTAAAAACTTTCGCCCCATCTCTCTCCTCAATTTAGACTACAAGATAATGGCAAAATTACTTGCATTAAGACTTACCAAAATAATCCCATTGCTTATACATAAAGATCAAACAGGGTTCATTAAACAAAGATATATAGGAGACAACCTGCGCCTATTTCACTATATTAATGCTCATGCTAAAACAATGTCAGACCCTGTAATAGGCCTAGCTATTGATGCTGAAAAAGCCTTTGACCGAGTGGAGTGGCCTTTCCTTTTCCATGTCCTGAAGTGGTATAATTTTGGCCCATTTTTTACAAACTGGATAAAAACGCTATATCATCAACCCACAGCTCGTATTAGGATTAACAATTCTTTATCCAATAAATTTCCCCTCCATAGAGGTACTCGACAAGGCTGTCCTTTCTCACCATTGCTATTTAATTTAGTGTTAGAGCCACTCCTTTCAGCTATACGACAAAGTCCCTCAATTAAAGGTATTCCCTCCTCTGATCGAGATTTCAAATTAGCAGCTTATGCAGATGATGTTTTACTTTTTCTGAGAGACCCTTTACTCTCCCTTCCCAGTCTTATTCACATTATCACTCAATACTCCCTCCTTTCCGGATACTCTGTTAATTGGGAGAAATCAGAGATCTTCCCTCTAAATGATAATATACTTCCATCAGATTTGGCTCATTTTCCTTTCTCATGGTCACATGAAGCTGTGAAATACTTGGGGATTTTAATACATAAAGATTCGGTTCATGCTCAAGATCTTAATATATCTAAAGTCAAAAATCTAGTTCTAAACACTACATCTCGATGGACTCCACTCTTTTTATCCTGGTGGGGTAGAATTGCTTCCATCAAAATGACTCTGGCCCCTCAAATTAATTATATCCTTTCTATGCTCCCTCTGTTATGCCGGAAATCATTATTTAATTGGCTAAATATGAAAATATCTGAATTCATTTGGAACAAGAAAAAACCTCGAATTGCTCTCGCCAAACTGAAAGCCTCTAAGATCAACGGTGGTCTCAACTTTCCTGATTTCTATCACTATTATATTGCTTCATTAGCCAAATATGGAGCTTACTGGCTCACTAACTCCTCCACTCAAAATCTTCCCACTCAAGATCTTCCTGCCTGGTTTGAAATGGAATGTTTTTTATGTACGCCTTTACACATCTCATGCTTACTAACGGTGTCAATACCAAGGCACTTAAAGAGATACTCTTTATTGGGTGCAACGCAGCATGCTCTTTATCTTATAGATACATTGACTGAAATCTCAGTTAATGTTAGTCCACTCATGTCCCTTTGGAACAATCCCAAAATTCAAAATCACGACAAATCTCTATCATGGAAAAGGTGGCAGCGGGCAGGTATATGGTTTGTCCATCAATTGTCTACCCTCAACTCGTTAGTTCCATTCGATATACTGTGCTCTACATACTCGCTGCCTCCTTCTACTTATTCACAATGGCGTTCTCTCACTGGAGTATTGCCTTCTTTGCATATACGATTTGACTATATGACTTCCAAAAATACTATTTACAACTGGTCTTCTCTGTCTCTATTAAAAGGCAAGGCGATATCATCCTTCTACAGTATTTTAAGAGATCACTCCTTCACTTTTTCACCTCACTCTATGAAGCACTGGGACGCTATACTTACCACTCCGCTTTCTGAAATTGATTGGGAGCTTTTCTGGTCATCAACAAATCGCCCGCTTTTATCTTCTAGAGTATCACAATCAATGTACTTTCTTATGTGGCAGGCAATATGGATCCCACTTCGCATGTGGAAAGCTAACTTAAAGCAAGACTCTGTTTGCTGGAACTGTTTGAAAGAGGAAGGAACTCTTGATCATATGTTATTTCATTGTACTCTAGTCCGCTCTTTTTGGACCTATGTCTGGAACACCATACAATCTATTACTAACTGCTCAGAAGAAATCTCTATAGACATTGTAATCCTTCGCTCTCAACACCCATGTTTCACACAATCAAATTGTCCACCTAAACTCATTGATACCATGTTGGTGACTGCTCTCATGCACATTCTAAAAAATTGGAAATCACCCTCGCTATTAGATTATACCTTTTGGTGGAACTCTCTGAATATGTATCATAGATTTGAATCCTATGCATATGAGAAGAGAGTTACATTCCGAACCTGCATGAACTTGAAATACAACAAATCTCCATGGTCATTCTTAGACTCCTATGTACGCTCATCTTCTTAGACACTCCTGTTATCCTTTTCTTCTCCTCTCTTCTCTCTTTCATTTTTCTTTCCTTTTTCTTTACTGCTCTCTCTCATCTTTATCTTATATATCCCTTACATACATTTTTAATAATTGGAGCCTTTGCTCCTATACAGTTAAACATAGATTTATATATTTTATATACAGGAAGCTTTATTTTGTTTCTATGTACTTTAAATGATTCTTGTATCCTTTAAAATACTTAATAAAAATTATTGAACTAGAAAAAGCAGTATAACAAGAATAAATAATAATAATATCCAGTTGTAGTTTTTTGTGACAGAAAGTCAAGAAATGGTGTTGAAAGATGTTAATGAAAAATTAGAGAAATTGTATGCATGGTTTGGAGAGCATGATTTATATGTTGAATGTGAAAAAATCAGTTGCAATATGGTTATCGCATCAGAACAGACCATTATGGTCTATGCCTAGGATCAATGACATGAATTTGATACTGGTAGAATTCATTGTGATAGTTCTTTGGAATTTAAATCTTAAATAGGTATGGTGGTCAATGGTTGCTTTTTTCATTTGCAATGTATTAAACAACTAAGACCATTTTTTTAATGTATCTAATTTGGTAAAAATCATGTGTGCTTTAATAACTAGTCAATTAGATTATTGCAATTCCTTGTACAATGGATTAAGCAAGAATTGTTTAGCAAAATTGCAACTAGTGCAAAATACTGCTGCAAAATTGATAACTGGAAAAAAATTAGACCATGTTACACCTATATTAGTTCATTTGCATTGGTTGCCTATTACAGGATAAAGTACTTTTAAAATTTTATGTTTGCTGTTTAAAGCTTTGAAGTGGAATGTTCCAGAGGATTTGTTAGAAAAATTGAGTTTATATGCTCCAACACGTGTTCTACATTCATCTCAGAAGAACCTCCTCCAATTACCATCATTGGTTAGTGAGATTGACTGGAACACGGAAAAGAGCATTCTGCTATTCTGGACCTAACTTGTGGAATGAGCTGCCAATTGAATTGCAATCTATAGAAAGTTATTTGGGCTTCTGTAAGCTATTGAAAACTTGGCTTTTTACTGAAAACTTTTATATTGTGGAATGAGCAATATAATATAGATAGTAAGGAGAGTCAGAATGCTATGGGTAACAGCTATTTATTGAGGTATTTTATATTGTTAATGAGTGGTTTTAATAATGAGGTTACAATTAGATGATTATTATATTTTGAGTGGGTCCAATGGATGTGATGGTATAATTAGTATAATAATAATTGTTGTTGTACAATGAGGAGTTATTAAGTTTGTAACTTGTAATGAGTTGTTTTTAGAATTGTAAACTGCTATAGCACTTCAGTTTACAGTGGTATATCAAGTATTAAAATCAAATAAATTTAATCAAATATATTCTTAAAAAACAAATTTCTTTTGCATTTGGAAGTTTCAAAACATCAGAAAAAGTACTGTCTAAGCAATATTTCAGGAGATAAAAGATGTTATTATAGGAAAATTCAAAAACCTCAGGTTTTTGGTTCTAAATTGATTTTCCATTAACTCCAATTTCCTATACAATACTAGACCATCTTTAGAACCACTAGATCCAGCTTATCCAACCACCAATGAAACTTAACCATTAATTCCTAGATACATTACATAGGATCTGTAGCTCTTATCTTTCCCCCCACCTTTCTTTTTACCTCTTTATTATATTCCTTTTCTTAAACCATTGTAGTTCTACCCCTTTCCCTTTGTTTCTGTTTGTCTGTGTTTTAAGTATGTTTCTGTTTGTACTTTTAACTTTTTTGTTTCCCCATAATTTTATTATGTACATCGCTTAGAAATTTTTATAATAAACTTGAAATTTAAACTTGTAGTCTATCCAGATATTTTCAAGTTCTTAACCTGAGTCTCCAAATAAAATAAAGGATTCTTTAAGGTGACTAGATTTTAAGTCCCAATTCTCCAATCTTCTTTGCAGTAACCTTGGTAAAAGAACATAACTAAGACACAGTTCCTTTCAACATGGATTCAATTCTAGATATAATTGACCATATATCTTTTAATGAAACCTCTATATCCTTACCTGGGGAAGCATTTTGCAATATTAAAAAGGAAACTGGTTCAGGCAACGGTAATCTAATAACCCCATGTTTAGTAGAAACTGAATCATCAGATTTCTTCTGCAAGGTTTGTGTAGGCTCCTGATCCTTAAAAACAACTTTGGCTCTGGGTTGAGAGCCTACTGGGTGGGGAGGAGTGGATCTTCTGGACTAAGGGAGGGGTCAGGTTCTGGAGAGAAAACAGAAGATTGATGTGTATCCTCTGCTGTTTGTTCATAAGACGGTATTTTTGGTGAGGAAGTCTGAATATTTATAAATTTTAGCTTTACACTTACCCATAATAAGATGTTCAAAGTCTGAAATATCATCAATCAACTTTCAATTCTCCTTCGTGTCTCCTCGTGGCTTTAAGGGGCATGTCCTTAGGCCACACCCCTTTGGGCATGCACCAATGGCCACATGCCATTACGATGGTCTCTCAAGGTAACAGGCAGCACATTCAGGACACACACTTCTCTCCTCCCTTCGTCTATTGTATTTTGCGTTATAAGCCACTTGAGCGTTTGATACAGTGACTAAAAATGTTAATAAATAAGGAGAATTCCTTTAATTTGGCATTAATGTGAGCTGTTGTGGATTTTGCAGGTGATTCCAGGGAAATCACAAACAGCCATGGTCCTTGCCTCATTACTGGAGAAGGCCTTCGAGGGTTGGAAGGAGAGATGGAAGTGCAAAAGATTCATGATGAGAATCTGGAGAAACTGAACTCCATGTCTCAAGGGGAGATCCTTTATGAACAGGAGAAACTGCTGACTCAGCTTGGTATGAACTGTCACTTCCTACACAGAAAAGGATAAATTCTATCTAGAAATGTCAGATAGGAAGAAGACTGAAAAGACTACATGTAATTATCAGTGTGTGTTACTAGCTTCTGCACACAAAATGAGTGTCAGCAGGGCCGGATTTAGATGAAAAGATGCCCTAGGCTATTCCACTTATGAGGCCCTTTCACCTCCCATTTTTAAGTTTGTAAATTACATGAGAGATAATAAAATACATCATTACTGTGATATATATCAATATGTTAAATGAAACATGTTGTTATTGGTACTAACCTTTATAAAAAATGTGACACGGATAATAAATAAAAAAAAGTCGAGACATTTATTCTCAGCACCATATATAGTACTTGTAACAATAACTAATCAAACATAACACACAACATTGCCCCTTCCTATGTCCATAGTGCCCCCAGTGCATCCTGCCTCCCATCCCCCTTCCATTGAACACCCCCCCATGCCATCCTGCCTGCCTGCCTCCCATCTCCCTTCCACTGAACCCCCCCCCCCCCCGATGCCAGTCTTGGCCGCCCTGTCCCGACGGATCCACGTTTTGCCTCTCTCCCCGCGGGGTTGGGCTTTGCCCAGCTGTTTTCGGACTGACGTCTTTCCCTTCCCGATCCTCCTCCCAGGGCGAGAAAAAGAAAAGGAGAAGCCGAGTCGGTGCCCCGTTGCGGCCGGAGCCGGTTCCGATCCCGAAGCGTAGAATTTCTCCTTATTTTCGGCTCAGTGTTTTAGTGTTCACTGTTTTTAGAATAGTGTAATTTTAATTTTGCTAACAATTTGAATGTAGGCCCCTCTTGATCTTGAGGCCCTAGGCTGAAGCCTAGTTAGCCTATAGGAAAATCCGGCCCTGAGTGTCGGTATGTATAATATGTTTTGGATGTAGTCCCAGTATGTAACTGCAGTGGGCACAGATAAAAGACACTAATGAACAGTACTTTTACAAAACTCACTTGGTCCAATTTTTTTTTCTTAATTTTGAGCTATGTGATTAAATTTGTTCTTCAAGGCAAGATTAATTTACTGTAGCTTATTCCTGTGCCAATACTCACAAAGCTACAGTAAATGAATCTTGCCTTGATTAACAAAATTAATCATGGGGCTCCAAAGCTTCCAAAACTCACTCAAATATAGAGGGTAGATCAACCTCTATACATGAGATTTGAGAAGAGTGGAGGTGGCACAGAGTAGGAGACTTGGCATTCAATTGTTACTATCCTAACTAGAAAGAAGTGTGATACTGTTTCTATCTATGCTTTTTCTTACCCTCAGATCCCAGCTTGGTCACTTTCCTGAAGTCACAGAGGTCTAAAGGAGGTGTTAAAGGATTATCAAATCAGGTTGACTCTGTTTGCACAAGAACAGAACCAAAAAATGTTTGGGCAGAACCTTCCAAAGAGGTGCCTGACATGGATAGATCAGTGAAGGGAGGACAACAGCTAGGGGAAAAAGCAATGGAGCTGACAGGTGAGAGAGAAGAAAGTTTATAAAGTAGAATTTTAGCATAATCCTTTCCCTTTCCCTTGCGATCCTGGTCTTGTTCTATGTGGAATAATCTTCATGCATTCAGACTGCTAAAGTAGTGCATATCAACCAAAATGCACACCTATCCAGTCAGGTTTTCAGGATAACTACAGTGAATATTCATGAGATAGTTTAGATATGTTTCATGACTGTTCATTTCAGTAATTCTGAAATCCTGACTGGATAGGTGTGCCTCCAAGACAGGGTTGAGAAGTGCTCTGGGGAGAAGTTCAGTAGATATTCGTACTTTGAGTTAACCAATAGGTAAATATTTTGAATTGCATCTAAAATGGATCCAATGGTGTGATCTTCACACTGCACAAAAAGGCAGAGTACAGTAACAATATTGCAGGGCCAATCCGCTCCAGGTGATGATGGATATACTGTTGAATTTTATAAATCATTTCAAAATACAGTGGTACCTTGGATTACGAGCATAATCCGTTCCAGGAGCATGCTCGTAATCCAAAATGCTCGTATATCGAAGCAAGTTTCCCCATAGGAAGTAAGGGAAACTTGCTTTGATATGTTTCCATCCCCCACCTTCCACCCCCCCCGAGGCCAGCAGCGCTGCTTCCCCCCCACGAGAACTGGCATTGCCCCCCTCGAAGGCCCCCCCCCCGTGAACCGGCACCCCCCTGCCGCCATCGGGCACCCCCCCCCCCGCCGTGACCTGAGGTCTCCCCAACCCACCCGAACCCTCTTCTTACTTTTCTGTAGCCTCCGCAGCGGCACCGGCACCAGCATGTCCTGTGCGTGGTGCCGGTGCCTGAAGATCTGCTTCCTGTGCTGGGCCTTGAGAGTTCACGTTTGGCGTGAGAGTTCACGTTCGACGTGAACTCTCAGACCTTGCACAGGAAGCAGATCTTCAGGCACCGGCACCACGCACAGGATATGCTGGTGCTGGTGCCGCTGCGGAGGCTACAGAAAAGTAAGAAGAGGGTTCGGATGGGTTGGGGGGACCTCAGGTCGCGGCGGGGGGGTGCCCGATGGCGGTAGGGGGGGTGCCGGATCGCCGGGGGGAGGGTGCCGGTTCGCAGGGGGGGCGCTCGCAAATCGAAGTGCGCTCGGTTTCCGAGGTGCCGATTTTGCGAATGTTTTGCTCGTCTTGCAAAACACTCGCAAACCGGTGCACTCGTAAACCGAGGTACCACTGTATTATTTTACCATATCTATTAAATTTATATCAGTACCAAATGAATAATGGGAATATATCAGGTACTATGGCTGATTCTGTAATTATTGTCTTGCCAAAACCAAACAGGGATCCTACTTTGGTTTCAAATTACAGGCCTATCTCTTTGTTAAATGTAGATGGTAAATTGGTTGCTAAAGTATTAGCATCAAGATTGGCAAAAGCTCTTCCTTTTATTATTGATGTTCACCAAACAGGATTCATTGCTAAAAGGCATTCTTCAAATAATACTAGATTAGCATTTCACTCTTTAAATTTAGCAAAAAATATTAATGATCCAGCTTTTCTAGTGTCTTTAGATGCAGAAAAAGCATTTGATAGAGTGGAATGGAGTTTTATGTATCAAGCTTTAGAATGGTTTGGTATAGGCCCCGGTTTTATTAAAATGATTCAGACATTGTATAGCTCTCCTGGTGCAAAATTATATATTAATAATAATTTATCAGAGAGATTTAACTTGCTAAGGGGGATTAGACAAGGATGTCCTTTATCCCCTTACTTTTTGATGTTGTTCTTGAACCCTTATTAATTGCAATTAATCAACCTAAGGGGATAAAAGGAATCCCATACTCTAACTGGGAATTTAAACTTTCTGCATATGCAGATGATATTTTACTGTATTTAAGAGAACCGGGGAATACCATTCCATGTTTACTTAATCTTCTAGAGAAGTTTGGAAAATTTTCTGGATATAAAATTAATTGGAGTAAATCTGAAGTTCTTCCAATTAATGTTCATTGTACCAAAGGATTATTTGATTCATATTCATTTATATGGAAAGATGAAGGTTTAAAATACTTAGGTATTATTATCAAAAATACAATTGATGACACAGTGAAAGAAAATGAAAAACTTTTATTAAGAAAGATAACAGAAATGTGTGAGCAATGGAATCCTTTACATCTCTCTTGGTGGGGAAGAGTTCAAACAATTAAAATGATGATATTGCCTGTGGTTTGTTATCAAATGAGTATGATACCAATATTTTTTCAGGGGTCATTTTATAAAAAGTTAAACAATGTTCTTACAAAATTCATTTGGTTTGGGAAAAGATCCAGAATTGCTTTAGCATCATTACAAAGAACAATTATGGAGGGAGGGGTAAATTTTCCAAATTTTTATAGGTACCATCAAGCCTATATTCTAAGACAGGGTATGTATTGGATCCTCCCAGATCTCATGGAGAATGTACCTGATTGGTTATATTTAGAATGGCGGCTCCTGTTCCCATTACATTTAGAACATGTAGTTAATATAAAATTGCCTAGGAAATACAAAGATAATATAATTTTACTTGATACTTGGAAGACCTTAAGATATATTAGTAATTTATCACCAGATCCAATTGCTAAATCATTAAATCAATCCATTTGGGTAAACTCCAGGATCAAGATTGGCGGATTTAAGATCGTCTGGAAAAAGTGGATAATTGCAGGTATACGGACATTGAATGATGTCATTTCAGAAGGATCACTGCTTAGTTTTTCACAATTGCAACATAAATTTGGCTTAAATAAAACACAATATTTTAAATGGATGCAATTGAAGCAGGCTATTCAGGTAGGGTTCCCTGAATGGAAGGGTCTTAATACTCAATATAGCTTGCAGATTCTCTGTTTTCAGGCGGATTTTTTGGGACACCAAGCCGCAAAATGGTATAAATTGTTATATGGATTTTTAAATAAAAAAAAGAAAAATGGACTTAGGGCTATTTGGAGTATTGAGATTGGACAGACAATTTCTGCGTCTCAATGGCCACGATTTTGGTCCTGGAGATTAAGGTCTACAAAGTCAGCATCTATAAGTCAAACGTGGATGTTTTTGTTACATAGAATTTTTTGGACCCCTACACGTTTACAGAAGTTAGATAGTACTAGATCCAATAGATGCTGGCATTGTAGATTAGAAGTTGGGATGTTAGATCATTTAATTTATTTTTGTCCCTGTGTAAATGCTTTTTGGAAACTAATTTGGCCCCAAATTAATAAATTATTAGAGAACCATGTAGGACTCTCATATGACACTATATTATTTGGTACAGCAATGAGAACTCAGAGTCCGATTTCTGCAAATAATAACAAGTTATTATTAATATTGACAGGGGTCGCCATGCAACAAATTACTCAAAACTGGAAAGATTATACTACATTAAATTATAGATTTTGGTGGAATTCAGTCTGTCACATATATAAGATGGAAAAGATGTTAGCGTTACAACAAGGGAATCTTCATAATTTTAAAAAAATATGGGAACCATTGACTAATTACTCTAATGATCTTAGCACATGGGTAGTAGACAGGTGGAGATGGGGAGGGAAATGTATATCATATGGAATAGGAATATTGATAAAAAGGGGGGTATATATTTTATATTACAAGAATATTTGATTGTAAATACAAGTGATATATGAAAATTGTTTGTATTATGTTTAATTCACTTGTTGTAAGAATTCAAAAATGAATAAATAAAATGTAAAAAAAATAAATAAATATTGCAGTGCCAGGCCCACCTCCTCATATTTCTTTAGTTACATTGCTCAATTCTCTAGGTGCCCACATGGCACCTAGAGAAGCACTAAAGTGCATCATCTGTCACTGCAAGACCCAAATCTTATGTGAGTTCATGATTTTATTGTGAGATTTGGGCTTGACGGCAGGATATGGTGCACTTAAGTACTCCTTTGTCTGCTGGGTGGGATCATTTATTTAAGTAAAGTATTGCTGTGCTTTGCCCTCCTAAAAACTTAAAGCTGGGGGGGAGAGGAGGGTAGCCCTTTCCCATCCCCTCCCTCACTATAGAGAGTGCTCAGCAAAAAATTTTTCACTTTTGAACTTATACCACTGAATGGGTTTCTTTGTTTCAGTCATTCCTTGTTTTTTGCTGCCGCCTTTTGAATATTTTGAGTCCAGTTTACCTCCATTATTGAGATATCCTGTTGTCTCTTAGGACAGTATTTTCAACTCGGTCCTGGAGTACCCCCTTGCCAGTCAGGTTTTCAAGATATCCACAATGAATATGCATGAAAGAAATTTACATATAATGGAAGTAATATATGCAAATCAAATTTATGCAAATTCAATGTGGATAGATATCCTTGAAAACCTGACTGTCAAGGGGGTACTCCAGGACTGAGTTGAGAAACACTGTCTTAGGATATGCATCCCCTAATATTCATAAAATCTTTTGTAATATTAAATAAAAGTGGTGAAAAATTCCATATTGATACTAGGGTATCAATATCCAATTAATTAATCACTTTTTTATTTTGTGTTTCACATTGGTTAAATGTGAAACACAAAATAAAAAAGTAGCATCGCATTTTTCCAGCTTTTATATCTTTATGTAGACTTTGCATTATTTACATCAGGCATGTCCAACAGGTAGATCGCCAGACTTGTTTCCATCACTACAACAAGAGCAATGATATGTGAGGTTATGGTAGATAGCATGACGACTTTCCGGATTTCCTTTCTTACCACTTCATCATTCACCAGCAAGTTTTGGCAAGCAATAGACTCAATACAAAGACTGTCATGGACATCACTTTCAAAATTGTAAATTCAGTTCGTGGAAGATCACTTCAAAGACAGCTTTTCAATCTTACTCTTGATGAAGGGGCAGTGGAAATCATTTTGCACGCAGATGTAAGGTGGCTAAGTAGGCACAAATTTCTGCAAAGATTTCGTGATTTGCTGAATGAAATAAGAAGTTTTTTCAAGGAGAGGGGAGTTGACCAAGCAGAGCTGGAAGATAAGGAGTGGTTATGTGACCTGGCATTTCTCGCTGACTTTACAGGTGAATTAAGTCATATGAACCTTGAACTGCAAGGTAAAAACAAATGCAATGGCGAGATGATGAGTACAGTTTCATCCTACAAGAGCAAATTTGAACTAATGATTGACCTTGCAAACAACACCAACAGGACCATCTGGGACAATATCCAAATTTTGTTTTTCAGAACGAGAAGTATGTGACAGAAATCTGTTCTGTTATCCAGGAATTCGAAAATAGATTCTTTGACTTCCAAAAAGTTGGAACAGTTGTGGAGTACTTGTCATACCCATTCAAAGTAGATGTGGACATTAAAGAAACTGCAGCTTCTATCAGTAAAAATTACTCATTAAACAAACCATCTCTTGAAAATGAAATATTAACCCTTAAAAATGACATTTTTCTCAAGACCCATACTGAGCAAGAATCATTTTGGAAGCTAGTGCCTAGAGACAAATTTCCCAACTTGAGAAGATGCAGTGAAGCTGTACACTCCTGTTTTGGTTCAACTTATTTGTATGAATCTGCGTTTTTCCATCTGAAAATGACAGAGTACAAAACGTTCCAACATGTTAGATGAACATCTCCAGGATTACCTGAGACTGGCCCTCACGCAATATTCACCCAACTTCAAAAAGCTGGTGGATGAAATGCAGGCTCAGACGTTTCACTATTGATAGCAAGAGCGAAATATTAAAGATTGTGCAAGATCAGCCTGGATCAATACTCAATCTAAATTTAACACAAATTACTCAATAAAAGTTAAAGAAAGTTATTACTCAATATAATTTTAAGAAAAAATGTACTTTCCATTTCCCCTTGCAATTCTTACTGGATCTTTGTCTCTCTTGTTTTTGCTTAACAGCTATCACATCCAAGTAAATGACAGAAGGTTCATTAAAAATGGGGGGAGGGGGGCGGAATCCTCCAACTTTATTGGGTTAAAATTTAATTTGAAACTTAATTTTCATGGTGGTAGATCACCGGCACTTTTGGCTGGAAAAAGTAGATCACAACCTGTTCCAAGCTGGACATGCCTGATCTACATTATAAAAGTTGGAGCAGAATACGGGAATCTTTAGTTTGGTACTCGGATATCTGAAGCAGACTTGCATACTGTATACCTGCTAAAGGTAAAAAAGCTTAGTGAAAAATTAAGATTCTCGTGAGAAGTAGGGAACTCGAGAAATCTGCAGGAACATGTGCAAAGGGTAGAATTATTAGTTTTATTCCTGCATGTGTACTTGTGAAGAGTCTTTCACCTGCAGTGCACTCTCTCTGATGAAGCCTCCCTTAGGCAGTTCATGAGTTGCCAACAGTTAATGTGTATTGATTTACACTCAGCTTGAGGTGCCTGTGACCACAGTTTGCAGCCATTCTCTTCTTTTAGTGCTGTGCTAAGGAATTTGCACATTTAAAAGGCTATAAACTAGGTGTTACTGTAAGTTATGCAGATACCTGCTGCATTTAGATACTTGCAGTTATGCAAGCTCTGTGGTTGGACGTAGGGATAGATTCACTAACCTGCCCGATCCATGGCTGATCTGCAGCAGGCTGACGAATTCACAGAGGGTCAGCATGCTAATGGGGGCGATCGGAGGAATGCCTCCCACCGACCACACGGATTGCTAGTGAGCGATCCAGAAGCATGCGTAGACCATCTTCTTTGTCTATAGATGGTCTGCGCGTGCTTACAGAGCTGCTTTTCTGCTTTTTTTTTTTTCTTTTTTTATACTTCGCGAGCCCGTGGTTTTAAACCGGGCTTGCACTGCGGGGGAAGGGCAGGAGAGTCGGGGGGAGGCAGAGAGCAGGTCATGGCAGAAAGCAGGAGAGTCGGGAAGGCAGAGAGCCAGTTCAGGGAGGCAGAGAGCAGGTTTATTTCAGGGCTCGTAGGACAGTCGGAAAAGATGTGAGCGACTGGTCCCCAGTAGTCGCTTCTTTTTGGATCGGCCAGGCCAGTCGGTGTGCCTGAATTTTGTTAGTGAATCGCATCCTTGAGATTAGTGAATCGGAGGAAGTGTCGGAGGAAAATCGGGTTGCAAAGGGGTCACAGACTGATCGATACACAATCGGTTTGCTTAGTGAATCTAGCCCTTAGTGTGGGCACTTGAATATTAACCAAATTGGTAGCATTTTACCCAGCTGCTTAGGTTCCATTATAGAGTAGGCTCCTACAGGGACCTAAATGAAGACAGTCTTAGATTGCCATTGTTTTGCATATGCACCAGGTTTGTGTTTCAATTGTCCTCTCTTGCCTTAAAATATTATGCCCTTTTTTTATTCTACCAAGCAAGATCTGGCTTTTGCATTTTGCTTTTCCACTTGCTCTTTGGTTTTTCTGCAGAGTTCTTACATTCTACAAACATGTTATTTTTAATATGCTCCTATTTTTTGTTCCTGCTGTATATTTCCTGTTTCAGCCTTAATGAAAATTGATTTTATGTTTTCTTTTTAAAGCTTTTTTCTTTGTTCTAGAATATTTGAGCAAAGTGGATTCCTTAGGCTTGATTAGATTTCTAAGGTTTGACATGCTGAAGGGCAGATCTCTCCTTTGAGCATCCCAGTGGGTTCAAATCAAGGATTCACTTACACTAAAAAAAAAAATCAATTACTGTTCGTCTAATAAAACTCCTGAGTGAAGGAGCCATTCTTTCAGCCTTGGCTGTTCTCCCACTTCCAGTCTCTTTAATCTTTGGCACCAGAGAGAGGGATATTGTTTAACACACCATGCAGAGCGGCATGACAATATATGCTTAGTGTTCATTGCAGCTGATACTACTTTTGGTAGAAGAAAACTGCTTAGTGGAGATTTAGAGTTGAAGGTCCTGAAGTAGGTAAAGGGCTAATACATTTCTGCCTAATAGGTACTTTAGTACTTGGCCCTAGAGAATGGGGGAACAGCTGCTGCTAATATAGCAAGCTATATCAGAGTTATGATTCGCCGTGTGTTATGCCGCAAGACTGAATGTGAATTATTTTAATACAGTAGACTCTGCAATAGGGATACCCCAATTAACATCTGGCATGTTAAAATCACCTATTAGTAATCCTTTCTCTTTTACAACTATATTCTGAGTGTCTACTATTAAATCTGTCCACTTCTTCTATCTGTGAAGTAGGCCTGTATATCACACCAACGTAAATACATTTTCCATTCTCTCTGTCCAGATTGATCTACAGAGCCTCTTCCTTACCCTGCAGATCCTGCAATTGTGTAGCTTTAATATGATCTTTAACATATAACACTAGTCACCCTCCTTTTCTTCCTACCCTGTCTTTCCTGAACAGATTATAGTCTGGTATAACTATATCCCAGTCATGGTTTTCCGTGAACCATGTCTCTGTGATTGTCACTAAATCCAACTCAGCCTCAGGCTGAATGAGTTAGGCATTACAGGAACTGTCCTGGCATGGTTGACTGAATTTCTGTGCAAACGATTATACAGAGTACAGAAAGAGGTAAAATTCTTTTTCAACCAGAGTATGGAGTTCCACAGGGCTCGCCTCTCTCTCTCCTTCATTATTCAACATTTACTTACGATCATTAGGAGACTTCCTAACTTCCTTAGGCCTATATGTATTGTCACAGCCCAGGACTGGACTCATACTCCAAGACACATGAATCTCTATCTAAGGCTATTGGAGTGGTAGATACCTGGACTACAGATAATTTTCTCAAGCTATATAAGCAAAAAAACTAAAATTATCTGGGATGGTGATTTTGAAGTCCTCCCTAGTAAATGTTTCAAACTGCCTACAGGTGAAACTCTCCAAATTGAAAATAAATCCAAAATATTAGGTGTTGTACTTGACTTGGGACTAACTATGAAGAACTGAGTAAATTTCCTTGTTAGGAAAGTTTTCCCTAAGTTACGTCTGTTACAAAGTATTAAAAGATCTTTAGACCGCATTAGCTTTTGCACAGTAATTCAAGCTATATTGTTGCCTCTAATTGACTACTGCAATTCACTCTATGAAAGTATCACAAAGAAACTTCTGTATAGAATTCATCTCTTGCAAAATAACGGCAGCCAGGCTAATTAATAGGCTAAAACAGGTTGACGGAATAACTCCTGCACTACTTGAACTGCACTGATTAGCGGTACATTACAGGATCAAATTTGCTTGCATTTCTTTTTTTAAGCACTGGCTAGCCAAAGTTCATCATCAATAAGTGCAAGCTGTCTTCTACTTCATAACACAGGCACCATGAAACTTCACAATAGCAAAATCTTACTATCATTAAAGTCTGTCAAATATAAAAGACATCATGAGCGCACCTTTCAATACCTGGGTGCTAAAATCTTAAATGATCTTCCAACAGTAGTTAGAACTATACTTACCTACTTCTTATTTCGCAAATTACTGAAAACCTATCTCTTTGAACAATGAACTTCATTCATCCCATGATGCTTAGCAATATTATTTATAATTTTCAGTACTTTTGTTCTTAATCACCCTTTGTAAATTTTTATAATCCTTTGAATCTAGTAGTCGATAGAGTGGTAAATAAGACACTATTTGCATTAGCATTAAATACTGATGTACCTCTTGCTTTTAACAACTTCACTCAGAATTTATTGTCCTTCCTGTCTGTTGCGGTCAGCAGACAAGTTGTTACTGGACAAACCTTCTTTTAAACAGATTAGATTAGATTGGATGAATCTGGAGCCAAGAGATTTTACATAGAAGAAGCAAGACTTTGGAACGCTCTTCCATGAGGGCTATGGAGCATGCAAAACTTACTTACAATTTAAAAAACTCATTAAAGGTGTATTTTTTCTAATGGGCCTTTTAGACTGTTTGGCTGTATAAGGATGCCTTTGAGACACAATCCTCGCCGGATTCTCTATTGATCCTGCTCATTGCAGAAATTTTTGTTTCTTTTGTCCCAGGCCTTGAGAAACTATAATTCTTTTAATTTCCTTTTATTTTTTTATTATACTTTTAAAATTCTTACCCTCCCATTGTACTTACCTTTTATGTTTACTTTACTATGCTTATTGTAGTTCTCCCCACTTCCCTATGTATAAGTCTGTAATGTCCGTGCGTTTGTTAATAATTGCGACCCTGTTTTTAATTGTAAATCGCTTTGAATTTATGATATTGCGATACATCATCAAATTTTAATAATAAAACTTGAAAAACTATACTGCTATGCTTTGAATTGCTGGTGACAGAATAAATTATGTAGATTTGTTGTTTTTTTAATAATGTTTTTATACTTTTATGTTTTATTGTTTGATTTTGGTTTTATGTTTATTATGTATATTTATTATGGATTTATTTTAATGTAAAGCACTCAGTACATAGGATAGAGCGGTATATAAATTGTACAATAAATAAAGGGATTGGGACTTGTATACCGCCTTTTTGTAGTTTTACAACCACACTCAAAGTGGTTTACATACAGGAACTTTAAATATTTCCCCTATCTAATGTACCTGGGGCAGTGGAGGATTAAATGACTTGCCCAGGGTCACAGAAGCTCTGTCATATGGTGGGTTTACAACATTTATATTTAAAAGTTAAACAGCCTCCAAATTGGAAAATATCATCTCATTCCTCTATTGTTCTAGTAATTACAATTCCTTTTCTTCTGCTTTCTCATCTTCTGTTCACAGAAGAAGACATCCCTGTGAAACCCCAGAAGGACTGGATCCACATGGACACCGTGGAGTTTGAAAAACTTGAATGGATGAAGGACCTACCCCAGTCCAGACAGGGTAGAATGAGAAAGGTCTGCCACACCTGAGATATCCTACTTTGATTTCTGTGTATTTTGGAGCTGATTCTCCTGTCTCCTCGGCGCCGTTCAGCACAGTTGTCAGTCAACTGCTAGGTGCTATTCACAGAATCATGCCTACCAACACCTAACTCGACTTAGGCACCAATAAGCAATGGTGTACCAAGGGGGGGGGGAAGATGCTGATGGAAATGGGGGAAGGGAGAGACAAGGGGTAAATGCTGATTGAAGAGGGGTGGATGGAGAGAGAAAGGGAAGACATTGAATGGTAGTGGGGAGGGTAGAGGGGGAGCCTATGCTGGATGGAAGTGCGGATGGGAGAGATAAGAGAGCAGATGCAGGAAGGAAATGGGAAGGAGAGAAAGAGGGGAGCAGACGCTGGATGGAAGTAGACGGAGAGAGGAGAAGGTACTGGATGGAAGGGGTAGAGAAAGAGGGAACATGATAAATAAAAGGAGGGCACATTATGGGAGAAAAGGATTGAGTTAGTGAAATACTGGAGGGAGGGGGTGAGGGAAAGAGGTGGTGAGCTGTAGGTAGACAGTGAAAAAGGAAATTGATGACAGGGTAGTAAAAACGTAATCTAGACAGATGCAGAAAATAAATTGAAAAGGAAAATGAAGGTAAAAAGGGAAAGGGATTATAGAGGAGAGGTGTGGGAGAGGAGAGAGATGCCAGACCAATGGGGATGAAAGGAGAGATGGAAGGGGAAGGCATACAGTTTCTGGAAGGGGCATAGAAGGAGAGAAGATGCCATATAGGGGCAGAGAGAGGGTAGACAGTGGATGGAAGGAAGAGAGTAACAAGAAGATGAGGAAAGCAAAACCAGAGAAGACAAAGATAGAAAAAATTTTCTATTTATTTTTTTGCTTTAGGAGACATGTGTCACTGTTTCTGTGGTGTTGCATTGTATGCAGAGTCCAGCTTCTTGGTGGTTCAATTTAACCTTTGTCTACGTATTTCTATATTATCCCCTTTTTACAAAACTTTGGAGCATTTTTTAGCGCCAGCTGTGGTGGTAGCAGCTCTGTTACTCAGAATTCTTTGAGCATCTGAGCTGTTACCACCGTGGCTAAAAAACGCACTACAGTTTTATAAAAGGGGGAGGGGTTAGTTTGTGATTACATATTCCATACTAGGCGAAGGTGTGTTCTGTGTGTTCGAAAGACATTGTTTTCTGTTAGGATTGACTGTGCAGGATTGATCTGTACTAGTCTGGCTTGTTTAGTTTTACAATGGGTGTACTGATGTTGTACTGCTCACTGCAGTATGTAAGATGCTGCCTTTTCCTAGGTGCACTCTTCCTCCTCCTCCCTCTGCACAGGCCTGCCTGCCCCCCCCCCCCCCGCCGTGAAGGTTTGCTCCCCCCCCACAAGCCTGCATGTTCCCCTCTTGCTGGCCATCCGCTGCTGCTCCTGCTTGAGGGGGTGGGGGAGGGTCAGTCAGAAAGGTCTGCATGTTTCCCCAGCTTCCCTGCTTTTACCTTAAGGTAATACGGCAGCCTGCAGGATCGCTGGTGCTATAGTGATCCATGCTGCTGCCATCGTCCTCAGCAGCACGTTCTCTTTGCTGTGGTCCCGCCCCTCCTCTGACATCAGGGTCAGGATCACGGCAGAGGAAACGTGCCACTGAGGATGATGGCAGCTGCAGGGATTGCTATAGCACCAGCGATCCTGCAGACTGCCGTATTAGCTTAAGGTAAAAGCGGGGAAGCCGGGGGAACATGCAGGCCTTTCCGACTGACCCTCCCCCCTCAAGCAGGAGTGGCAGCAGACGGCCAGCAAGAGGCAGCACTGCCGCTTCTGCTTTAGGAAGGCATGGGGGGAAGGGTTGGTCATCGAATCGGGAGGCCGATTTTTTAAAAAATTGAATCAATTCAAATCAGTGAATCGATTTGAATCGTGAATCGGGCAGCACTAGTTAGAAGGAAAAGTTTGACTTTTTGTGGATGATACCAAGATTTGTAACAGAGTAGCGTGAAAAAAATGAAAAAGGCTCTACAAAAGTTAGAGAAATGGTCTAAAATCTGGCAACTAAAATTCAGTGCAAAGAAATGCAGAGTAATGCATTTGAAGATTAGGAATTGGAAGGAGCCGTATATGCTGGGAGGGGAGAGGCTGATACGCACGGATGGATAGTGTCCGAAGATCTAAAGGTGAAAAAACAGTGCGACAAGGCGGTAGCTGCTGCCAGAAGGATGCTGGACTGTATAAAGAGAGGCATAACCAGTAGAAGAATGAAGGTGTTGATGCCCTTGTACAGGTTGTTGGTGAGGCCCCACTGGTAATATTGTATTCTGTTTTGGAGACCGTATCTGGCGAAGGACACAAAATGGCTTGAAGCCTAGAGGAGGCCTAGAGGAGGCCTAGAGGAGGGCGATGAAAATGATAGGAGGTTTGCGCCAAAAGATGAGGAAAGACTGGAAGCCCTGAATATGTATACCTTAGAGAAAAGGAGGGACAGGGGAGATATGATTCAGACATTCAAATACTTGAAAGGTATTAACGTAGAACAAAATCTTTTCCAGAGAAAGAAAAATAGTAAAACCAGAGGACATAATTTGAGGTTTAGGGGTGGGAGACTCAAGAGTGATGTAAGGAAATTCTTCTTTACGGAAAGGGTGGTGGATGCCTGGAATGCGCTCCCGAGAGAGGTGGTGGTGAGGAAAACGGTGAAGGAGTTCAAAAAAGCATGGGATGAACACAGAGGATCTTGAATCAGAAAATAATAGTAAATATTGAAGAACTAAGACCAGTACTGGGCAGACTTGCATGATCTGTGTCTGTATATGGCAGTTTGGGGGAGGATGGGCTGGGTAGGGCTTCAATGGCTGGGAGAGTTTAGATGGACTGGAGTGAGCTTTGATGGAGATTTCAGTAGTTGGAACCTAAGAACAGTACCGGGCAGAGCTTTAGATTCTTTCCCAGAAATAGCTAAGAAGAAGGAAAAGAAAACCCCCCAACAAACTTTCAGATTGAATCAGGTTGGGCAGACTAGATGGACCATTCGGGTCTTTATCTGCCGTCATCTACTGTGTATGTTACTATGTAATTGACTTTAATTGCATTGTCAATTAAAGTCAATTTAAAAAATTTTAAGTTGTGTGTGGAATTCTGCTAGGCACCATTTATAGAATTAGCCCCTTTCTACCTAAAAGTGTAAATTATATTCGACTTCAACAGCTGTTTTCAGTGAATCAAGTTAAGATGCAAAGCTATGGAATTTGTGTCCCTCCCACAGTGGTTTTGAATTTACAGATGAAAAAGCATATACAAATATACAAGGTATTGAGTTAGAATTTAGCACTATTAATTGTGTGTTAGCAATTAATAGTAATTAATATGTAAGATTTTTTTAAGTCAAGGAAATTTTATTAGCATTTTGTACACATACATACAGGAAAAAAAATAAAATAAAGTTATGTAACAAACAATAACCCCGCCTCCTCCCTCTTGTTAAGTGCCATTGAAAATGACCGGTGAGCCCTAAACAAGTGATTTAAAGATTCAGGAGCTGTTTCTGGCTAGTTCAATTGCTTTGAATATCAACCCATTGCAGAATATGTAAGCATTCTTTGTATGTAGAAACTCATTTGAAGAGCAGTCTGAGAATGAAGTTCTATCGTATAACCATTTCTATTTTTTTTTTTTTCAGGGGATGCAAGCTCGATTTAGTTTGAAGGGAGACTTGATTCCTCCAGATGCAGATTTACCTACTCATCTGGGTTTACATCATCATGGAGAGGAAGCAGAGGTATAGGACTATGTTAGGGCTATCTGAATACAGTCAAACCTCGGTTTGTGAGTGTTTTGCAAGACGAGCAAAACACTCAGCAAACTTTTGACTCGCAAACCGAGTGTTGACTCGATTTGCAAACCCCCCCCCCCCCCGATAACCGGCATCGCTCGCAAAGGCCCCCTCGCTCCAACTGGCACCCCCCCGCCCAAACAACTTAAACTTACCCCCCCCCCCATCTGGCACCGGCACGCAGGCACAGATCGTGCCGGTGCCTCGAAGATCTTCCGGCTTCGCCTGCCTTGAGCATGCATCTGCGCATGCTCAAGGACTTCTAATTCTCCCTCTCGCCGAGACTGATTCTGTTCAATATGTTTGTGAGCGACATTGCTGAAGGGTTAGAATGTAAGGTTAGCTTTTTTGTGGATGATATCATGATTTGTAACAGAGTGGACACCCCGGAGGGAGTGGTAAACATAACAATGGGTATAACTAATGGGCAGACTGGATGGACTGTTCAGGTCTTTATCTGCCATCATTTACTATGTTACTATGATGAAATTCAATAATTCAGTGTGGTCAATTGCAAAGTGATGCACATTGGGAAGAATAAGCCAAATCATAGTTATTGGATGCTAAGGTTCACCTTAGGGGTCAGCACCCAAGAAAAAGATGTAGTGTCATTGTAGACAATACGCTGTCCAATTGCAGCAGCTAGGATGCTAGGAATTATTAAGAATGGGATGGTAAATAAGACCAAGAATATTATAATGCCTCTGTATTGCTCCATGGTGTGACCTCACCTTGAATATTGTTTTCAATTCTGGTTGTTGTATCTCAAAAAGATAAACTAAACTAAAACTTAGCTTTGTATACCAGGTCATCAACCAAAGGAAGCTCAACTCGATTAACAGTGATTAAAAAGCAATGCTAAAATTGCAAGATTAGTTTTCAAAATGTCTAGCAAATAAAAAAGTTTTTAATTATTTGCGGAAGAATTGGAAAGGACTAGGGCATCTCAAAGTTAAAGGGAGTTAGAAAAGGCTCAAAGAAGAGCAACCAAAATGATGATAAATGGGATGGAACTTCTCTTGTATGAGGACCGACTAAAGAGGTTAGGGCTCTTGAGCTTGGAAAAGAGACAGCTGAGGAGAGATGTGATTTGAGTTACACAAAATCCTGCGTGGTGTAGAAGGGGTAGAAGTGATTTATTTATTTATTTTTTTTACTCTATTAAACATTAGATAAACTAGGGGACACTGGAGCAAGCTAACAAAAAAGTATTGCAGCCTACAAAGATTCCAGTTTTTTCCGGGACAGTATGTCCCTGTAAGGTCTAAATCTTTTAACTGTGCTTAAACCCGTGTTCCCATCTGAGAAATTAAGGTAATGTTGAAGTTTCTTGCTAATACCTCCATGGCCGTTATATTAATTTGATTACATATCCCCAGCCCTTTAACAATGTGACTTTGAGTTTTGTGCTGTCAGCATTTTATTTACATAAAAAAATTGTATCACTTAGCAGAGAAACCAGCTTTTCAAAATGACTATTTATCTTTCTACCATTATTTCCCTATTCAGCAGCAGCCAAATACTCTGTTGAATTGTGCCAGCACTGCTTATGCTGGCACAGAATCAACAGCGTCAGTGGCCATGAAATGGGCTCCTGCTGTCCAGTTGGCTGTTGCAGTAGGAGTGCAAGAGGTAGATGGGCAGGAACAGGGGCTAGAGAATGTGAGAAAAGTGGGGGAGAGCACAAAAGGAAAGAGCAGTTAATGTTGGGGAAGAAATGAAGAGATGTAGAAGGCTTTGAAGTTGAGCTTTGAGCGTCAGCTTTTACCGCAGCAGACCGGCAATTAAAAAACCCTAATGCAACTTGATAAAAGGGGGTGTAAATGAGGTATCACCAGAGACATTATCACCTATTTATTTATTTATTTATTTTTTCTTTATTCCTTTTTAGTCATTCAACAAGTGTACAAGAAAAATCATACATAGGCTCAAAAACAACACTTGATAAATCCTATTTATTTTCTGATTAAGCTAGTCAGGGCCTTAGGCTCCTCTCTCAGTATCCTGGATACAGAGGGAGGTGCCTAAAGCCTGATTGACTCAGATGCTTAAGGCCCACTCCTTGGGAGGGGTCTTATGTGTCTGAACCAGTCAGGACCTTTTGCCTCTCCACATATATCACATGATGCACCGGGGAAGGGAATGGTCTGCCATTTTGGAGTGGCAGGCCTGAAGCAGGAGTGGACTTCTTGCTTCCAACTTTTCAAAAAGGTACAGGAAGAGGTTCAGGGGGTGGTGGCGGGGGATGGCCGATGGCAGGAGGGAGTGGGCATCCCACCTGCTGTTTTATTTTTGTTTTGGGGGGATGGTGTCTTGGGGATGCTTGGTGCTAGGGAAGGGGGCATGGCGCAGGGGTTTTCTGCATGGTAGGAGGGAGTGGGTGGGTATCCCTACTGACTATTTTTGGGGAAGGGATTGGTTTGGGGAGTTGGGAGGGGGGCCAGGACCGGGTGGGGGTATTCGGCCAGGCAGGAGGGAATGGGCATCCCTTCCATTTTTGCTGCCGGGGGGGGGCATGCGGTGCCTGTTCATGGTGCTGGTTTGTAAGGGGGGCTCGTTGGGGAGGGCCATCAGTACAGGAGGAGGCTTTTTTCCTTTTTTTTTATGGGGTAGATTGCATGTGTGTAACACACTTACAATCTGTGCTATTAAAAAAAATGAAAAAAACAGGCAGATCTGTCTACTGACAGTTCTGTACCAGTCGGCTGTGTCAGATCACGATTTTATGTAGGATTTTAGGGCATTGATCGGTGGGCTAGTTTGCATGGGATTTTAATATTAATGGGGGTAATTTGCATGGCTGGATCGGAGAGTGAGTGATCACTCAGAGAAACACACGGCCAGCAGTTCGTGCATCGGGTTGGTTAATCCGGTCAATTGCAAAACTGGTCAAATTGGTTTAGCGTCGATCGTTAGATGCTCAGTAAGTTTAGTGCATCTCCTAAATCAGGGGTGCCCAAAAGGTCGATCGTGATTGAACAGAAGATCGCAAAGGGAACATGAGTCAATCGCGGAGCCCATCCTGGGCTCGCGATAGACTCATGTTGCCTTTGCATTCTATTCTCCCTGCTTCCCTGATGCCAGGCCTGGCGCGTACTAGCTCCGGGCCCATAGCCTTCCCCTGACGTCAATTCTGACGTCAGAGAGGAAGTTCCGGGCCAGCCAATCGCTGCCTGGCTGGCTCGGAACTTCCTCTCCGACGTCAGAATTGACGTCAGGGGTGGGGGTGGGATGGGGGGGAGGTTTATGGGGCCTGGCGCTTGCAAGGTTATGGCTTTTGCGGCATTGGGGAAGCAGACTTAAATTGGTGGCGGTGGCTTGGGGGGCAGGGAGAGAGAAAGAAAGGGGGGACAGGGAGAGAGAAACACAGACAGAAAGAAAGAGGAGGCAGGGAGAAAGAAAAGTGGGGAAGAGAGAGAGAGAGAAAAGGGGAAGAGAAAGAAAGAAAGAAAGGGGAGGAGGCAGGGAGAGAGGAAGAAATGTTGGGCTCATGGAGGGACAGAGAGAGATGTTGGTTGGGGAATGGAATGAGGTCTGGAGGAAAGGAAGCATGCAGGAGGCAGAAAGAAAGAAAGATTGGATGCACAGTCAGAAGAAGGAAGTGCAACTAGAGACTCATGAAATCACCAGACATCAAAGCTAAGAAAGATGATTTTATTTTAAATTTAGTGATCAAAATGTGTCCGACTTTATATCTGCTGTCTATATTTTGCACTATGGCCCCCCTCTAGGAGCGTCGGGAGCAGCACAGGACATTCAGCGCAGGTCTCTGTGCTAAAAACTGCTATCGTAGTTTAGTAAAAGGGGAGGGGATATATTTGTCTATTTTTGTATAGTTGTTATTGAGGTGACATTGCATATTTTAAAGTCATCTGCCTTGACCTATTTGAAAAAAACAACAACCCTGAATATAAATGATAATTAACATTTTCTCTTCGTACAGTATGCTTTGTGTTTTTTTTTTTTTATTTTATTGTTGGTAGATCATTTTGACTTGCTCATTTTAAAAGTAGCTCACAAGCCAAAAAAGTGTGGGCACCCCTTGCCCTAGATAGTACTGGATCCCAGTTCTGATTTCCATTCCATTGGATGTGCAGAGAACCAGGAGAAAATAGACAGGCCAATAAATGTGACATAACACTTGCTTTGAGATTTAAAAATGCTGATCAGATAAAAACATGCTCTTTAACAACCACTCTCAGCTCATGCTCAGGAGCATTAGTTTTCATCATGTAAATAGGCCACTGGTTTGTGTTTTTTTTCCATAGAGGGCTGGTTATTCTCTCCAAGAACTCTTTCATCTGTCCCGGAGTCAGATGATTCAGCAGAGGGCATTGGCACTACATGTTCTAGCCCACATTGTCCAAAAGGTGAGTTCGAAGAAGAGTTCAGAGTACAAGAGAAGGGAGGATTCAAATATGGACAGTGAAATTGCCAAGACAGTATTCCAGAAATTTTCTTTGTTTCTTTATCAGCACAGAAATGGTGTCATTGGTCAGATTCTCTGTTTTGTTTTACATATTACTAACAGTTTTCTATATACTGTATCCAAGCTGTGATTACTATATGTACTGTACAGCCTATATTTGTGTGTATTAAGCTTTTAAATTGCATCCGGGCAGTGTAATATTACAACAGAACACCTGGTCATTTTTCTCATGAATGAGGAATGCCTACTCCTGCTTGATGTTGGTTACTGTGCTCTGTTTGCATAGACTTATTCCCCTACCTATAATTTTGAGACATTTACATATTTACATGTACTTATATCTTCACCAAATTCACCAATTTCCTTTGACACTCGCATAGTTTTTGTTTTGATTACCTCTACACTGTGCTAGTGTTAGTGTTCATATGTTCTTTTTTTTTCTTCTTCTTTTTTTTTAGCACACTAAAGGGGGGAGGGAGTTGGAAATAATGTTACATATCATGTTATACTATGATATATAATATATGTATATTTTTTATTGAAAATATGATGAAGGGTGGGTGGTAGGGGGGTTATTGATTTTACCAGATGTTTATATGGCAGATATCAAAGTTCTATTCTGGAATAATTTGTTATAATATATTCTTTTGTGCACTTGTTGTTTAATTTGAAAACGAATAAAGAATTATAAAAAAAAAAAAAAAAAGTGTTCATATGAACATTAAAAGTACCATGCTGGATCAGAACAATTCCCCCTCCCCCTGAGCCCAGCATTTTCTCTTGGGCCAGTCATATCCCAAACAGAAAATCCTATTCCATGTCGTTTGCTTCTAAAAGCAAAAGGTGAAGACATCTGGGTCTGTGGGGATTCATTTTATAATGAGGTGCCAATGTGAAAAATCCAAAAAGGTGCCTTTTTACAGTATAAAAACAACATTAATATAAAACAAGCATCAAATACCAGCCTGAATAGTGCACAATATTCTCACACTGATTTATACCTGCTTTGAAGAAAGTATTCATTTGTAAATGCTGTATGTATATGCATATTTAATGCAAATAGTGGAGTCGTGAGACAAAAGATGTCATGTACTCAGTGATGGGTAATCCAAGGTATTTTTTATTGGTAGACAATACGGTGTAAACAGATGGACTCGACAATGGCAGTGTTTCGGCAAACATGCCTTTGTCAAGAGTCTCTATATGGTGTATCGTAGACCATATAACGCTTTTTACCCAGAGGAGGATTTTATGGAAAATTAAAGCTGTAGAAATTCTCTTGTGGCTATGGAGATCTCCAAGTCACAAGAGAATTTCTATAGCATTAATTTTCAACAAAATACTCTTCTGGGTTAAAAGCGTTATATAGTCTACAACACACCATATAGAGAGTCTTGACAAAGGCACGTTTGCCAAAACACTGCCAGTGTCGAGTCCTTCTCTTTACCAATAAAGAATACCTGCATTGTTGTCCCTTCCCAGTGAGGGTGGTGTGGTGCTTAAGCACATGCAGGACCACTGTGTAGATGTCTCCTCAGGATACTTTTTGAGTTAGTGGCTTTGGGAGTCAAAGCTGCCTCTGTGGCATCCTTTGTCACATTTGCTTGCTTGTCCAGTCTGTGTCCTCTGGAAAGTGAGGCTGTGCAGCTGCCTCTTCAGCTTTTTTTGGCTGGAGTGGATAATGTGGGCTGGGAAGAATTCTGTATATATGTTCCTAATGCAGGCTGGGGTCTTTCTTGAGCTCTTTTGATTCATTTGTTTACTGTTTGGCATGTTGCTTCTTTGAGCAGAACAGTTGTTTCTTGGGAATTTTCCTGTTGGTGTCCCTACTTCACATTCTGTCCTGGGGCTCTTGGTGCTTGGGTACTAACTGCATGTGATGTTAGAGCTCGAGCTCCTAGTGAAGTAGAGGAGAGTCACAGAAAAAATCTGCATATGGCATACGGCCATTGGGAAATAACCCACATGTCTACAATGTCTCGCCTATCTACTAGAAAAGATATTATCAAGGTAAGGACATAATCTCTTTTTATGGAGCATCCCGTACTTTGTAGTTGTCTGTAATGAGGATGTATGCTAAGGCTGCTTGCTGTTTACAGATGTTTTTAGCATGTGCTTTTTTTCACAGGCCAAACGGGGAGAATTCTGTTCAACACTGAAGGGCAGTGTACTGCGCTTGCTGCTGGATGCTGGATTCTTGTTCCTCTTGAGGTTCTCTCTGGATGACTCTACAGAGAATGTGATTGCAGCCTCTGTCCATGCCCTCCATGCTTTGCTGGTATCTTCTGAGGATGAGGTATTAGAATGGATCTGTTCTTATGACTGTGTTAGAGCAGTGGTTCCCAGCCCTGTCCTGGGGGACCACCAACCAGTCAGGTGTTCAGGATATCCCTAATGAATGCATGAGAGAGATCTGCATACCTATCACTTCCATTATATGCAAATCTCTCTCATTCATATTCATTAACCAGTTACAACTTGGATGAGAAGGTAAATGATGTAATATGATTACTATTATATTTAAATGAAGTTCACTGATTGAAATGAAGAATTTTATGTTCTCATTTGTATTATTTATATTTAGAAAATAAAGGGAGACCAGTCATAGCTCCTGAAGACGCAAAATTGCGAAACACAGTTCTTTAGCACTCTCCAGACCAGTAGAGGTTAACTTTACGAATGGGTATATATCTAATCATGACCAGCAGGTGGAGACTGAAAACAAAACTGTGGGACAGTATATCCTATCCCCTCTTCTCTATTTCCCTCAGTCTTCTTTCAGTCTCCAGCAGGTGTTGAGTGATCTGTACCCATCTCCCTTGGTAGGGCTGTTGGAATTTGTTTAGGGGGTCTATAGTCCCTGTTTTTAGCCGGACGGAGCTTGGGCGGACCCTGTTTGGGGGTTCGTCCGACCTCGGGGGTGTCAAACCCGGCGGGTCTCGAGCGGGGTCCCTCCCCCCACTTCCTCCACCTCCCCACATTTTTTTAGAGGAGCCTCAGCAGTAAGCCTTGCCCCCTAAATCAAGCAAGGCATATTGCTTTGAGAGCCTGTGGAGTCTGTTCTGTAAAAAAAAAAAAAAAAAAAAAATCCTGAGGTAGTGCTGGTCTGGAGGGTTGTTTCCCTTTAAGAAAACTGTATTTTACTGTATTTTTTCAACTAACCGGCACTTTTTTATAGCTAGGTCGCGTATGGAGCAATGAGCACTTCTAAGGGGAAAAAGTGCTCATTGTGCTGCAGACGCGAGGCACTCGCGGCCGGCCTGTGCAAGCGGTGTTCAGGCCGGTGCGGTGGAGGAGCTCCGTCGGCAGCGGCTGCAGGCGCCCAGAGCTCCCCGCCGATGGTGCCTCGCGAGTCGGCAGGGAGCAGTGGTGAAGCCCGGTCTTCACCATCCGCCCACGGAGGGATTCCCCGGGCCACCGTTTTTGGGGATTCCCTCTCAGCTGATTTTTTGACAGCTGATGCCGGCTTGCCTGCTTTAGCGGCTGAGGCTGTTCAGGTCTCTCAGCCGCTGCAGGCTATGGAGGGAGCTGTTTTGGCGGGAAAGACGCCATCTTCTCACTCTGGCCCCTCCATCTTGTCTTCCACCTCAGGTAACCTTCCCCCTGTTTTGGAAAAGCAGGGGCAGGTTTCTGCTGGGTCCCCTGCGGTGGCAGGGAGTCCCTTGGGACCCTCGGGGGGTTTTTCCCCTGATTTATTTTTTTCTTTGTGCCGAGCCTATTTTCAGGCGGCTGGGGGTCCCGGTTGCGCGCAGGGGGTTTCGGGGGGTGGGGGTTCCTCCGCGCTCCCTGCGGCTTTGCCTCTCTCGTCGGTTGTGGCGTCCCCTCCTCCGCCGCCCTCGTCCAAGCGCCCGCGGGTGTCGTGGGACGAGGATTTATGGTCGGAGGAGCGTGTCGGTCTGGATGAGGACCTGGACTTTTCGGAGGAGTTCCAGGACCCTCTTGAGGGGACGGCCGCTGGCGGCGGGTTGTCGGGTTTCCCGTCTTCCGTCGAAGAGGCGTCGGTGGTGCGCCTTTTTCAGAGAGATGAGCTACCGGACCTGATTCAACAGGTTTCTTCGGTGTTGCATTTTGAAGATGCGCCGCCGGAGACTCCGCGTGTGGGGGACCCTCTGCTTCGGGGGATCCGTTCCGTTTCCCGCTCTTTTCCTATGCATCAGGATATTCGGGATATTATCCTGGAACAGTGGAAAACGCCGGAGGCGCCGTTTCGTTTGGCGCGTAGCATGGCTCGTTTGTATCCCATCCCAGAGGGGGATCGGGCTACTTTAGTATCGCCAGTCGTAGACGCGGTGGTCTCGGCGATTTCTAAGCGGCATATCGTGCCTGTTGAGGGCGGGTCTGCCTTGCGGGACTCTGAGGAGCACAAATTGGAGAATATCCTTAAGCTCAATTTTCAGGTCTTGGCTTTTGGGGTCCAGGCGGCTATCTGTGGGGGGCTGGTTGCTCGCACCGTTTTTCGGTGGGCTGAGCGCGTCCTGGATCGGGAGTCTGATGACTGGTCTCTGGTGGATCAGGAGGTGGCAAAGATTGAGATGGCGGCCTCGTTCCTCTCTGATGCTCTTTATGACTTAGTGCGGATCTCGGCTAAGTCTATGGCCTTGGGAGTGGCCGCGCGGCGTATTTTGTGGCTGCGCGCTTGGGCGGCGGATGCTGCGTCCAAAGCTAAACTTACTAAATTTCCCTTTCGGGGGTCTTTTTTGTTCGGGGAGGAATTGGATAAGTTGATTCAGACTCTGACGGACTCTAAGGTTCCCCGTCTGCCTGAGGACCGTGCCCGTCCTGCGTCTCGGGGTGGCGCGCCCGGGGGCGTTTGCGGGAATTTCGCAAGTATCGCCCTGGGCGTGGGGCTGCTTCTTTCCCGGCTCCGGGTTTTTCCAGGGGTCGGTTCTTCCAGCGCATGCAGCCCTTTCGGGGGGCCCGTCGGGTGGCAGGGAATCCCTCCGCCGGTTCCCCCGCTTCCCGTCCTGCGCAATGACTCCTTGCCGGCGCCCCCTTTGGTTCCGGTGGGGGCCCGGCTGCGCAAATTTTTCCCACAGTGGGCCGAGATCACGTCCGATCAGTGGGTCCTGGAGGTGGTGCGGGACGGTTATGCTCTGGAGTTCGCCCACTCTCTGCCGGACCTTTTCCTCGCTTCTCCATGTCAGTCTCCAGGGAAGACGCAGGCTTTTCGCTAGACCCTGCAGCGCTTGCTGGATCTCAAGGCAGTGGTGCCGGTGCCCCCTCCGGAGTGGGGCACCAGCAGGTACTCCATTTACTTTGTAGTGCCCAAGAAGGAGGGGACCTTTCGGCCCATCCTGGATTTGAAAGGGGTCAACAGGGCTCTCAAGATTCCTTCTTTCCGCATGGAAACTCTGCGGTCGGTCATTCTGGCGGTTCAGCCGGGGGAGTTCCTCACTTCTCTCGATCTGACGGAGGCCTACTTGCATGTTCCCGTTTGGGACTCTCATCAGCGCTTCCTGCGCTTTGCGATCTTGGGGCGGCACTATCAGTTCTGTGCGCTTCCCTTTGGTCTGGCCACAGCTCCCCGGACGTTCACCAAGGTGATGGTGGTCATCGCGGCTGCCTTGCGGTCGGAGGGCATCCTGGTTCACCCCTACCTAGACGACTGGTTGATTCGGGCAAAGTCGTTGCAGGAGAGCTCCCGGGTTACGGCTCGGGTGGTGGAGTTTCTCCGGTCGCTGGGCTGGGTGGTCAACCTTTCCAAGAGTCGGTTGGTCCCGGCTCAGCGCCTGGAGTACCTTGGGGTTCTGTTCGACACCTCCTTGGGGAAGGTCTTCCTTCCAGAGGCCCGGGTGAGCAAGTTGCAATCGCAGATTCGTCTGCTTTTGGCGTCCCGGTGTCCTCGGGTGCGAGATTTCCTCCAGGTCTTGGGGTCGATGGCGGCGTCCCTGGACGTGGTGAGGTGGGCGCGGGCCCACATGCGTCCTCTTCAGTATGCTCTGCTCCGGAGGTGGTCTCCCCAGAGGCAAGATTTGGATGTTCCGGTGCCCCTGCGGGGGTTGGCGCGCTGCAGTCTGCGCTGGTGGCTCCGGACCCCTCACCTGGTTCAGGGGGTGGGTCTGGATCTCCCGCAGTGGACGGTGCTCCTGACGGATGTGAGTCTCCTGGGTTGGGGGGCTCAGTGTTTGGGTCACTCAGCTCAGGGCACCTGGTCCACGGAGGAGGCCGCCTGGTCGATCAACATGTTGGAGACCAGAGCGGTCCGTCTGGCGCTGTTGGCTTTCCACTCCCTTTTGCTGGGCAAGTCGGTCAGAGTGCTGTCAGACAATGCCACGGCGGTGGCTTATGTCAATCGTCAGGGGGGCACCAAGAGCACTCAGGTGGCGCAGGAGGCGGCTCTGCTCATGGTTTGGGCGGAGTCCCATCTGCTGGACCTCTCGGCCTCTCATATAGCCGGGGTAGAAAATGTTCAGGCAGACTTCCTCAGTCGTCACTTCCTAGATCCAGGAGAGTGGTGTCTCGGCGCCGGGGCGTTTCAGTTGATAGTGCAGGCTTGGGGGCAGCCCCTGATGGCCACGGGTGGCAACGCCAAAGTGCCCCGCTTCTTCAGTCGTCGCAGGGACGGTCTGGCTGAGGGTCTGGATGCTCTGGTCCAGCCGTGGCCAACGGAGGGGCTGTTGTATGTGTTCCCTCCTTGGCCGCTGGTGGGCAGAGTGCTTCTTCGCATTGTTCACCATCCGGGTTTGGTGGTGCTGGTGGCTCCGGATTGGCCTCGACGTCCGTGGTATGCGGATCTGGTGAGGCACCTGGTGGCGGATCCTCTTCCTCTGCCTCTCTCGGACGACCTTCTGATGCAGGGTCCCATTCCCATGTTCGACCCGTCTCCCTTCTGTCTTACGGCGTGGCTCTTGAAAGGGGTCGCCTTAGCAAGAAGGGATATTCAGACAAGGTGATCTCTACACTGTTGGGGTCCCGGAGGCTTTCTACCTCTTGGGCTTATGTGCGGGTTTGGCGTCTCTTTGAGGAATGGTGTCGGGCGCGGGGAGTGACCTCTTTTCGCGCTTCTCTGCCTAACATTCTAGAGTTCTTGCAGGATGGCCTGGATAGAGGCCTGGCTTGGTCTTCTCTCCGGGTTCATCTTGCGGCCCTGTCGGCCTTTCGAGGGTTGGTGTCAGGTCAGCGTTTATCGGCTCTTCCTGATGTGATTCGGTTTTTGCGGGCGGCCAAGTTGCTTAGGCCTCCCCTACGGCCCTCGGTTCCCTCTTGGGATCTTAATCTGGTTCTCTCTGTTTTGGTGCGCCCGCCTTTCGAGCCCTTGGACGACTGTTCTTTGAAGGACCTTACTTTGAAGGCGGTCTTTTTGGTGGCCATTACTTCTGCTAGGCGTGTTTCTGAGCTGCAGGCTTTCTCTTGTAGGGCTCCCTTCTTGGAGTTTTCTAGGGAGCGGGTCGTCTTGCGGCCTGTTCCTTCCTTTCTGCCGAAGGTTGTTTCTCCTTTTCATGTCAATCAATCGGTGGTTCTCCCGGTCTTGGGTGGTCGGGAGGGCTCTTCTGAGCAACGGCAGCTGCGCAAGTTGGATGTCGGTCGGGTCCTTCGCTCTTATGTGCAGCGGACCCAGGAATTCCGGAAGTCCGATCATCTCTTTGTCCTCCTGGTGGGTCCTCGTCGGGGAGCTGGCACTTCTAAGGCTACTATTGCGCGCTGGATCAAGGAGACGATTGCTTCCGCTTATCTTCTGAAACAGCAGCCTGTTCCGGAGTTTCTCAAGGCTCATTCCACTCGGGGTCAGGCGGCTTCTTGGGCTGAGTCGTTGCTCGTGCCTCCAGTGGATATTTGTAAGGCTGCGGTTTGGTCCTCCTTGCATTCCTTTGTTCGTCATTATCGGGTTGATGTGCAGGCGCGTCGGGACGCGGTGTTCGGTGAGCGTGTACTGGTATCGGCCCTTCGGGGGTCCCGCCCGTGAGAGGGACTGCTTTGGTACGTCCCATTCGTAAAGTTAACCTCTACTGGTCTGGAGAGTGCTAAAGAAGGAGAAATTAGGTTCTTACCTGCTAATTTACTTTCTTTTAGCTTCTCCAGACCAGTAGAGGTCCCCACCCTGTCTGTTGTTATTGTTGTTGTTCGGGCTGTTGCGCGGGCAGTTTTTTTGTGTTTTGCTGCGGGTTCTAGTATTTTTCTAGGGCCGGGGAGATTTGAAGAACAGCGGCTGTGGCTCGGCTGGCTTAGCTGGGGAGCTGTGGGGACATTTTCCTTCGGGTATTTCTCCTCTGCATTTTCCAACAGCATTTTTTGGGTATGTTAATTGTTACTCCTGTTCGGAGTATTGTTTTCTTTCTGTTTTCCAGTTCTTGGTTCTGCTTGGCTATTCGGCAGACTGAGGGAAATAGAGAAGAGGGGATAGGATATACTGTCCCACAGTTTTGTTTTCAGTCTCCACCTGCTGGTCATGATTAGATATATACCCATTCGTAAAGTTAACCTCTACTGGTCTGGAGAAGCTAAAAGAAAGTAAATTAGCAGGTAAGAACCTAATTTCTCCTTTTGTGTCGGGCTTGGCTGTTTGGTAACATGTTGAAGAAAACTCAGACAGTATAAAACATCAAGAGGAGAGATAACGAGGAATGTTTGAAATGAGTCTTTGAAATTTGGGTCTAGATGTCTAGCTAGCTACGATATTGTGACTGAGGTATTTGACAAGATGAAGGATTTTATTAAAAGACACTTGAATGCTGGGGTGAATGAACTGTGGGGGGGAAGGGTTCCCATATATGAGGGCTTGGGATTTATTTATCATTGAGTATGTGATTGTGTGTAGTTGGTTTTCAATATAAGATAAATGATAATAAAAATCATGAATTTTGAAAGTGAAGTATTGGGAACCATTGTGTTAGAGCAATGGGAGCTTCATGAGAGTATGATTACAGTGGGACAGCCCATAAACTCCTCATTTTGATCCCCAAGTTGCATCTTCTACTCCTACCTGGAGGCAGCATTTACAACCCTGGTAAAAGAGTCCTTGGCTCTCATTAAGGGCAAAACCCAGTAGTCAAATTTAGAACCAATAATGTAGGGATCTGGAAGGAGCCCTGGTACAAAATTCCTACCACAGGAACATTGCTGCAATGACCAGACTAGAATCAGTAGGGGTTTGGGGATGTTGAAATAGAGGAACATCCCCTTGGTAGGTGAGAATGAGAGCTTATGGCACCAAGGTCTCAGTACTGGTTCTGTTATGAGCTGGACTTACTGCAGAAGTTTGATTGGTGCAACTTGAGCTGAAATAGAGAATATCCAGGTGCAGTTGTCTGCCTTTTGGTGCTGGCATATTTAAGCACCTTGGAGATGATTCAGGTGGGCTGGAGGATAGGATTGTGTGGCACATACAGTATTACGGGTCATTCTCTGGGGATGCTTTCTTTCACACCATTCATGGACTGTTTATTCAGTGACACTGTCTTGGGAGGTAGTGAGAGAAATAAAAGGAAGCAAAAGAGTAGTTGAGAATTCTTTCTTTATTTTAGGAATACTTGGACAAGACTTTCTCCTGGTACCAGGGTTCCATGGTTTTCCCTTTCCTACCCAATAAAGAAGAGGAGGAGGAGGAGGAGGAGGATGAAGAGCCTGAAAGTAATGCTACAGAGAAGGAAATAAGAAAAAAATACAAGGAAGAATACAAGGCAGATACAGATGTTGCACGCTATGATGTGATAAAGGTAATTTTTTCTTTTTCTTTTTTTAAATATTCTTTATTCATTTTTAAAACTTCAATTGTGCACAAAAGATGATACATTTACATAAATTATTATCATTAAAGCACAATATACTTAATAGAAAAAGACAAGACTTATTTTCTCCCACCCACTTTCCAATTTACAAACACCTCATAAAAATACTTATAATCAACCCTTCTATATTTCTTAACAAATGCCAAAACATATCTCCCTCTCCGGATGTGCATGTTTTCCCAATTTATACAAATAATCAGTCTTTACAATATTTAGTTAATGGTTCCCAAACTTCCATAATTTTTTTATAGTAACCCTTCTGAATGGCCATAAACTTTTCCATTTTAAAGATATAACATAGGGATTCCCATTAGAATGAATAATTTAATCTATCCCAATTTTTCCAATTCTTAAAATAAGCTGCATGGCAACTCCCATCATTATAAACAAAAGTTTGTTATTTTTTTCCAAAATTTGACTTTTTGCCCTCATTGATGTTCCAAATAAAATGTTATCATATGACAGTGCCACTGGATTTTTTAATAAATTATTAACCTGATCCCAAATCGATCTCCAGAATTTTATTATCAAAGGACAATAGTATAGTAAATGATCTAACGTCCCAACTTCCAGATGGCAATGCCAACATCTATTAGATTTAGAACTATCTACTCTGTGCAAACGAACTGGGGTCCAAAATACTCTATGTAATGAGAAAAACCATGTTTGTCTCATAGATGCAGACATTGTACATCTCAACCTCCAAGACCAAATTCGTGGCCATTGAGTTGCAGTAATTTGATGCTTTATCTCAATGCTCCAAATGTCACGCAGACCATTTTTTGGTTTCTTATTCAAAAATTCAGATATTAATTTATACCACTGAGCAGCCTGGTGACCCAGGAAGTCTACCTGAAAACATAAGACCAGTAAGCTATTTTGAACCTCCAAATTTTTTCATTCAGGGAACCCTTCCTGAATGGCTTGCTTCAACTGCAACCATCTATAATTTTGTGTTTTATTAAGACCAAATTTGCATCGCAATTGTGAAAAATCAAGCAGTTTACCATCAGAAATAACATCATCTAAAGTGTGTATGCCTCCAATCATCCAATATTTCCAGATGACCTTAAATCCGCCAATTTTAATCTTGGAGTTCAGCCATATAGTCTGAGACGTAGATTTATATACAGGAATAGGTGTTAAATTATCTACAAATTTTATAGTTTCCCAAGTATCTAATAAAATTCAATTGTCCTTATATAATCTAGGCATCTTGATACTCATAACATGACATAATCTCAGTGGCGACACGAGTTTCCATTCCAACCACAACCAATCAGGCAGAGTTTACATGAGCTCAGGGAGGATCCAATACATACCTTGCCGCATAATATAGGCTTGATGATATCTATAGAAATTTTGAAAATTTACCCCACCCTCTGCAATTGATTTTTGTAGAGATGCTAGAGCAATTCTTGCTTTTTTCCCTAGCCAAATAAGTTTAGTGAGAATACTATTTAACTTTTTATAAAAGGACCTCTGAAAATATACTGGCAACATTCCCATTTGGTAACAAACTACAGGCAAAATCATCATTTTAACTGTTTGGACTCTCCCCCACCAAGACAAATAAAGGGTTACATTGCTCACGCATTTCCGTGACCTTCAACAATAGTTTCTTTTCATTAATTTTAATTGACTCATCCAATGTATTATGAATCCAAATTCCTAAATACTTAATCCCTTCTTCCTTCCAAAGAAAAGGGATTGAACCAAATAATCCCTTTTGACAATGAACATTTAAAGGAAGAACCTCTGATTTACTCCAATTTATTTTGTATCCAGAAAATTTTCTGAATTTTTCAATTAAATCTAACAAACTTGGAATGGTAGTCTCAGGATTTCTCAAATGAAGCAAAATATCATCTGCATATGCAGAGACTATGTTCCCGATCTGAATAAGGAATACCCTGAATCTCCTTTGATGATAAAGGTAATTTCAAAATGTGTGCTTAGGGTTGTTCAGAAAAATCTAAAGTTCAAAAAACTGTGCGAATTAAAGTTTCTTTCATGAATTTGATTGTTTTTTGATCAGAAAATAATTTTTAAAAACTTTTTATAGTCCATTCTGTGGTCCCTCAAAGCCACTGATTAATTAAAACTCCTTTGTTTTATTAAAATTTGCTATTTTTGCTTAATGGAGCACTTTTCTTGGTATTATAGTCTGTTTTATTGAAAGCCTGCGATGCTGTTCAACTCTTTGCAACAAGGCCTCACTCAGCACCTTGTTGCAAGGAGTTGAACAGCATCGCAGGCTTTATCCTATTTCAAGAAAACATTGAATGCTTGAGTATTTGAATTGCCATTGGTAGATGACTACACCAAAGTGTACGTATTTAAATATTAGTGAAGTATGTTAAATTTCTATTTTCAACAATAAAGTGTAGATATTGAAGGTTCATTTAATAAATGCTGCTAGATTTTTGTATAAAATGTCTTATCATTATTAGAGGAAAATGTTAGAAACATAGAAACTGACGGCAGAAAAGGGCCACGGCCCATCTAGTCTGCCCACACCAATGACCCACCCTATAGAAACATAGAAACTGACGGCATTGTCTTAAATGTTATAAAATGTCTTATCATTTCAGGAAAATGTTTTCTTATTCTTTTGTGCTTGTAACACTGTATTAGTGGGGTTCTAAGGAATCTGATCCCACTTGTTATAATAAGCATATTAGAGACTATAGTGCTGTTTCTATACAGATTTATTGTTCTTTTTCAATAAAACAGACTTGTCATAAAATGTCTTTTTATAAATGTATCATTGCTGAGTGTGAAAACATAAAAGTTATAACTATAATACCAAGAAATTTAATCCATTTAGCAAAAATAATAACAAATTTTAAGAAAAACAGAGCTTTATGTAATAGTAGCTTTGAGGGACCCCAGGATGGGCAAAAAATTTAAAAAAACATATTTTTTTATCAAACACTAAACTTAATTTGCACAGTTTTTCCAACTTTTGTTTTTTCTGGACAACTCTACGATGTGGTTGGTGCCTCTTGTGCCAATCATACTGAAGTTGTTTCGAGCATTATAGCAATACATGTTTTTTCAAAGAATGAAATTCAAAACATTGGATGAATTTTCAAAGATGCAAACTGAACACATAAGTGATTAGGGCTCTGTACTGTCACGTATCTATCTAACAAGGGTGTGTAAAAGTAACCTCCAAGAAAAGCATCAGAGTAATATGATCCTTTATTGCATAAACATCAGATAATACTAAATAATGCAGATAAACATCAGATAATATACAAGATAGAAGTAAAGGATATCTATATACACAAAATAGAACACTTCACCATGTCTGCCAGGCTCTGTCCTGATGCTGATCGGGAACCCAGACGATTAATAGGTCGGCGCTGTACACGGTTCCCGCAGCTGCAGCTGGATTCATTTTGTAACCGTCCCAGTGTTTCTTATATACCTTTTTTCACACTACCTTTGCCCTGTCTAACACACTGCTGTCCCTGCAGAAAACAACACGTGCCCCTCTTATCTTCCAGCTGGGAGGTTAACCACTGTTCAAATTATTCCTTATCACAGTGCACACACCAAGATGCTGAAGTAAGTTGTTTTGCAAGTCTGCGCATAAACAAGGTTGAGGACAGACAGGGTACGCCTCCCGGCAGATGGGTCTTGCAAGGTTGAAGACAGACATGAAACAGCACCCGCAGTATGCTCTTGGTAACAAAGTTCACATTGGTCAAGAGGTCAGGATAGCAAATAAGCAGACTTGAGGAGACATCACGTAGTATGCTGAGTTTCAGTTACCTCCTGGCCATAGGCATAACAGGCTCCTTTTCCCTCCCTCCTCCTTTCCCGATATAGAGTCAAAAGTACCCTTGCCTCTGTCAAATAGCAGTTTCCCTCATTTGGGCCTAATGCTCAAAACTCCGGCGCTAGAGCACAGATCCCATAGCGCAAGAACAACTTTGAAAACTACCCTCCAGATACCCAAAGCAAATAGGATGCAGAATTTATGGCAGCTTCCGGTGCCATTTACTGGTCCTTCTGCCGATTGCCACCATCCCAGGTGGTCCCTCCGCCGGGTGCTCCTCTGTCCTGTGCTCCCAGGGTCTACCAGGCTGCCTCATAGAGATCCACTGACCGTTACCGGTGCCATTACCAGCCTCCCTGCTAGTTGCCACAATCCCAGCTGGTCCCTCTGCTGGTCAGTTGTCAGTCCTTCCCCCCTTAGCCTTGGACTCTTCCAGCTTTTCTGTTGCTCAGTCGTCTTAGCCTGCATGCACATACTGAGGGCTCTCCCAGCCCCTCAGTTGTCTTATCGCAGAGGCGAGCACTGAGGATTCTCTTTGTGGGACCACTGCCAGTTCCTCACTCCTTGGCCTCTTGAGTCCCTACCATCTGGATTCTTCTTCAACAGTCCCATCACTGGTTGTGAAGCCTGAGCCATTTCCTCGACTCCAGGCTCTACTGGGCCCTCCAACTACTTGTTACTTTATATAGGTCCCCGCAGACCTATATAATAGGCATCTATTCTCCACTGCACCATTCCCACCTGGCCACTCTACTCTGTTGCACCAGGCCCCCTATCAGCGCCAGTCAGCAGTGGCTTTCAGAGCTTACCGGGAGCTAGGCCAGAGGCTAGCATTCCTCTTCAAGAGGGTCACCCAGCTCCTGCTTTTCCAGCTCTCTGCCTGGGATCTGTCCTTTTCAGCACCACAGCTCACTCAGGGTGAGTGGACAGCTCCCAGCAATACTTGCAGCTCTTATGCAAATCAGCTAGGTTCTTTCTTTTTAGCTGCTCAGATTCCCTCTAGTGGAATGCTAGTGCTGAAAGCTATTGCACACTGCGATGTGCGGTTAATGTCTGTTTTTGTTTGTGGTATGTTAAAAGGGGTTTCTGTGCCAAAGTTAATTCTTATGGTAGATATTGGTGCACAGCATAATTGAATGTATGCGGTATCCTGCATTAGTGTACAGCTGTGTGCTGATGTCTGTCGTGGAGGCACAGCACCAGAAATTTATCGTTAAGTCTGAGGTGGCATAGCAAATCCCAGCAGTCTGTATCAGATCCAATCTGACTCCATGTCACACCAAAAATTAAAATAAACTTCCTGGTCTCTAGTGCCCCCCCCTCCCCACCCAAAAACCCTCCTTCCCAGGTTGAAAAGGTGATGGCGAAAGCTAGATGGATGCTAGGTTGCTTAGAGAGAGGTATGGCCAGTAGAAAAAAGGAGGTATTGATGCCCCTGTATAAGACTTTGGTGAGACCTTATTTAGAATATTATGTACAATTCTGGAGGCCGCACTTTCAAAAAGATATAAAAAGGATGGAGTTGATCCAGAGGAAGGCTATTAAAATGGTGTGTGGACTTCATCATAAGGCATATGGGGACAGACTTAAAGATCTCGATCTGTCTACTTTGGAGGAAAGGTGGGAGAGGGGAGATATGGTAAAGACGTTTAAATCAAATAAGAACATAAGAAGTTGCCCCCGCTGAGTCAGACCAGAGGTCCATCTTGCTCAGCGGTCCGCTCCCGCGGCGGCCCATCAGGCCTAGTGCCTGAATAGTGGTCCCTGATTAATTTTGTAACTTACCTCTAATCCCATCCCTCTACTCTTATCTGTACCCCTCAATCCCTTTGTCTTCCAAGTACCTATCCAAAGCTTCTTTGAACCCCTGTAGCGTGCTCCTGTTTATCACATCCTCTGGTAGCGCGTTCCATGTATCCACCACCCTCTGTGTGAAAAAGAACTTCCTGGCGTTTGTTCTAAACCTCTCCCCTTTCAATTTCTCTGAGTGCCCCCTTGTACTTATTGATCCCCTTAATTTGAAAAATCTGTCCCTGTCTATTTTTTCTATGCCCTTCATGATTTTGAAGGTTTCTATCATGTCTCCTCTAAGTCTCCGCTTTTCCAGGGAGAAAAGCCCTAGCTTTTTCAGTCTGTCAGTATATGAGAGGTCCTCCATGCCCTTTATTAGCTTAGTTGCTCTTCTCTGGACCCTCTCAAGTACCTCCATGTCCTTCTTGAGGTACGGCAACCAGAACTGAACACAGTACTCCAGGTGCGGGCGCACCATAGCACGATACAGTGGCAGGATGACTTCCTTTGTCCTGGTCGTGATACCCTTCTTAATGATACCCAACATTCTGTTTGCTTTCCTTGAGGCCGTGGCACACTGCGCCGACGCCTTCAATGTTGTGTCTACCATCACTCCCAGGTCTCTTTCAAGGTCGCTCACCCCTAGCGCTGATCCCCCCATTTTGTAAGTGAACATCGGGGTTTTTTTCCCTATATGCATGACCTTGCATTTCCCTATGTTGAAACTCATTTGCCACTTTTTGGCCCATTTTTCCAGTGTTGTCAGATCTTTTTGGAGATCTTCGCAGTCCTCCATGTTATTGACCTTGCGATATAGTTTGGTGTCATCCACAAATTTAATAACCTCACATTTTGTTCCTGCCTCCAGGTCGTTAATGAATATATTGAATAGGAGCGGTCCCAGCACTGACCCCTGTGGAACTCCGCTTGTGACCCATTGCCAGTCTGAGTAATGTCCCTTTACTCCAACCCTCTGTTTCCTGTCTGCCAGCCAGTTTTTGATCCATCGGTGGACCTCCCCTTGCACCCCATGGTTCCATAGCTTCCTTAGTAGTCTTTCGTGTGGCACCTTGTCGAAGGCTTTTTGGAAGTCAAGGTAAATGATATCTATGGATTCCCCTTTATCCACCTGGCTGGTTACCCCCTCAAAGAAGTATAATAAGTTTGTGAGGCATGACCTGCCCTTGCAGAAGCCATGTTGGCTCGACTTTAGCTGCCCATAGTTGTCGATGTGTTCCCAGATGCTGTCTTTAATCAGTGCTTCCATCATCTTTCCCGGGACCGAGGTCAAGCTCATCGGCCTGTAGTTTCCTGGGTCTCCCCTTGAGCCTTTCTTGAAGATGGGCGTGACATTTGCTATTTTCCAGTCTTCCGGAATCTCTCCAGTTTTTAGGGATAGGTTGCATATTTGTCGAAGTGGCTCAGCTATTTCGTTCCTTAGTTCCTTGAGTACCCTTGGGTGAATGCCATCCGGACCTGGCAATTTGTCGCTCTTTAGCCTGTCTATCTGCCTGAGGACATCCACCTTGCTCACCTCTAGCTGGACCAGATTTTCATCCTGCTCTCCTTTTACGATCTCCTCGGGCTCCGGAATGTTGGTTGTGTCCTCCCTCGTGAAAACTGACGTGAAGAACTTATTTAGCCTGTCAGCTATCTCCTTTTCCTCTTTTACCACTCCCTTTCTGTCCCCATCATCCAAGGGTCCCACTTCCTCCCTTGCTGGTTGCTTCCCCTTAACGTACCTGAAGAATGATTTGAAGTTTGTTGCTTCCCCTGCCAGTCTCTCTTCATATTCTTTTTTTGCTTTCCTAACCACTCGATGACACTCCTTTTGGTGTTTTCTGTGTTCCTTTTGGTTCTCCTCTGTTTTGTCCTTTTTCCATTTTTTGAATGATGCTTTCTTGTCACTTATCGCCTTTTTCACTGCATTTGTTATCCACACTGGGTTTTTTGTTCTATTTTTTTTGCACCCTTTCCTGTACTTGGGGATGCACAGGTTCTGTGCTTCGTGCACTGTGCCCTTGAGTATGGTCCAGGCATTTTCTACGGACTCCATCTTCCTTGCGCTGTCGTTGAGTTTCTTTCCCACCATTTTCCTCATGGCATCATAATTCCCTTTTTTGAAGTTAAGTGCAGTCGTTGTAGTTCTTTTCACCTTTGATGATCCAATTTCTAGCCTGTACTGGATCGTGTTGTGATCGCTGTTTCCTAGTGGGGCTAGTACCGCCACCTCCTTAGCGGGTCCTCCTAGTCCGTTGAGGATTAGGTCAAGAGTGGCATCACCCTGTGTTGGTTCCGTGACCAGCTGTTCCATGAAACAGTCCCTCGTGACCTCCAGGAATTTGGCCTCCCTCATGTAGTTTGAGTGCCCAATACTCCAGTTTATTCCCGGGTAGTTGAAGTCTCCCATCACCACCACACTTCCGCTTTTGCATACCTGCCTCAGTTCAGCCTCCAGATCCTGGTCGATTTCTTCCGTTTGTCCAGGTGGGCGATAGTACAGACCCAATTTTATGTCTGCTCCAGTTCCTCCTGGTAGCTTAACCCATAGTGATTCCAAGTCGTCCACCCTTACTGTTGTTTCTATCCTGGTTGAAGGTATGGAATCTTTGATATATAGCGCTATTCCTCCACCCTTTTTGTGTGACCTATCTCTCCTGTAGAGTTTGAATCCTGGTAAAGCCACATCCCATTCATTGTCATCAGTCCACCACGTTTCTGTGACTCCAATTATGTCTAGGCCCTTTTTGCTGGCTAGGATTTCCAGCTCTCCCATTTTAGCCCTTAGGCTCCTAGCATTAGTGTATAGGCAAAGTAAGTCCCGTTTGTTCGCCTTTTTTGCTGTTTTTCCTCGTGGTTTGGCACTCCTGGCCCCCTCGTGAGTTGCCAGACCCCAAGCCTCGTCTCGGTCATCCTCCTCCTGTGGTGTGTCTGTTTCGTCCTCAGTCTGTTCCCCTGTTTTTGGTTGTCCCTCTGGATTCCGTTGTTCTCTATTAGTGCTGTTTGCCAGGAAAAAATGTTATTAGCCAAGTGTCCACCCCCCGCCATACAGCACCTCCCCCTTGCCTCTGATGTCCCCTTCCCCTTCCCTCTATGTAGATGACCTTAGGGATGTGGATACCCTCCTCCCAGCTGGCCTTTGTCGTTCAAAATGGGCCTTCCCATCCCCAGTGCATCTTGCCATTGCTGCAGGGGAGGGGTGTTGTGATGTAAGGGGAGAGAATGAGTTTCTGACACTACTGTCATGCCTTTACCGGCACCTCTGGACCAATTGCTTATTTTTGTCACCAAATGCTAACACTGCTTTTAGAAAATTGCTCAGCATTTTTTAAGAATCCACCGGAGGGCTCATTTCAGTGTTGAAGAGTCCATTTGCATGTCATTGTCGGAGACTGTTAGAAAGCTTGCTGTTGACAGAGATCATTTTGATAATCTGCCGCTAAAATGCATACAGGCTAAACCGTCAGTAAACAGTTTAGTGATGGTGTTAAAGTTTTGAGATTCTGGGCTTCAGAATAAAACTTCCTCTAGTGTTTTGTAGCATTCTTTAACCCCCTGATCCCTTGACCCCTTTTCTAGTCTCCCTTCCAACTCTTTTACCTGGAAGAGGCAGGAATGATGCTGATTTGCTGCTGCCTCCAGCACTGCTACTGTGTGGTGCACCCTGGTTTGTACTGGTAGAGTCAGTCTGCAGTATAATAGATTACCAAATATGGGAAAATCATTCCTTTTATGGCAAACTACTGGGCGTCACACCATTTTCAAAGTTGGCAGCACTGAGGCAGGAGTGAGTGGGCATCTCTCCTGCTTCATTCAGGTATGAGTGTTGGGAGGTGTCAGGTCAAAAGCGCGCCAGGACAAAGGCGTGAGCAGACAATTGAGCACAGCGCGTAGGCGCGCGCCGAAGAAAATTACTGTTTTTAGGGCTCCGACGGGGGGGCGTGGGGGGAAACCCCCCACTTTACTTAATACAGATCGCGCCGCGTTGTGGGGTGTTTGGGGGATTGTAACCCCCCACATTTTACTGAAAACTTCACTTTTTCCCTGTTTTTAGGGAAAAAGTTAAGTTTACAGTAAAATGTGGGGGGTTACAACCCCCCAAACCTCCCACAACACTGGCGCGATTTGTATTAAGTAAACTGGGGGTGCTCCCCAACAAAACCCCCCGTCGGAGCCCCTAAAAACAGTAATTTTCTTCGGCGTGTGCCTCCGTCTTGCGCTCAGTTGTCGGCGCGCACCTTTGTCTTCCGCGTTGTTGTCTATGAACCGTGTTGGGAAGACTAGGAGAGAAGAGTCAGGGATAGGGGGGCAACTAAACAACTTTTTTTTTCCTTTTCTATTTTTTTTTTTTTTTAATTCAGTTGTCAATTCAGTTTGGGAGGGGGTGGTGCCGCTAACACCAGAGATTTTTAAAGTCAGTGAAAGGAGTGGGGGGATGATCATTTCACAGAGTGGGTGTGGAGTGCCACTAGACATCAAGGAAGCATTTCTTTAAGTAGGGGGAAGGGGAGGGGTCCATTTGGACCAGGAGGGGAGATATAAGGACTGAAGCAAGCCTTTGGCAACATTTATTTATTTGTTAGTTTGTTGATTGATTGATTTAGTCACCCTTCTTGCCAGTCCCAGAACCAGACTTTGCTCAAGCACTAACAGGAAGAGTGATAGTTTCAGTTGAACTGCAGGTTACTGCTGCATTTTTAACATAGCAGTAATTTTCTTGTTTATTGCTTATAGCATGGCTTGATATTTTTGGGTCAGTAATTTTGTGATAGAACTGGTACACTGAGGCAGATTTTCTGGGACACCAGGCCGCAAAGTGGTATAAAATTATATCTAATTATTTGAATAAGAAACCAAAAAATGGATTAAGAGATATTTGGAGCATTGAGATTAAGCATCAGATTAATGCATCTCAATGGCCACGTATTTGGTCTTGGAGAATTAAAGGTACGATGTCGGCATCTATTAGGCAAACATGGTTCTTTTTGTTGCATAGAGCATTCTGGACCCCTACTAGATTACAAAAATTAGATTGCTCTAAGTCTAATAGATGCTGGCATTGTAAAATTGAAGTTGGAACTTTAGACCATCTTTTATTTTATTGTCCATGTATTCAGGCATTTTGGATATCAATCTGGGATCAAGTTAACCTAATAATGGAGAGTCATGTGGCATTGTCCTATGACACAGTGGTTTTTGGAATGTGCATGAGGGATAAATGCCAAATATCTGCAGCAAACAATAAATTACTGATGATTCTTACTGGTGTGGGAATTCAGCAAATAACGACTAATTGGAAAGACTGTTCTAGACTGAATTGTAGTTTTTGGTGGAACTCAGTATGCCATATGTATAAGATGGAAAGATTTCTTGCAGTACAGAGGGGGCATTTTAAAAGGTTTCAGGAGGTGTGGAGGCCATTAATTGAATATTATAATGATTAAGATTTATTCTTTTTCCTTAGGGGATAATTTGTAGAAATGGGGGTGGGTGGGGGGGATAGGATAATCCAATTAAATAGCGGTATATTTCAACTGATTAATGGATATAAGAAACATGGTATATATGTATGAATAGAAAAGGAAAGGGAGTAAAATTATTGGAAATATGTTGTTATGAAATATTAGGGGATATATGTACTATGATGAGATATATTTGTTGTGCATTAATGTATATAATAAAATGAAAAAAGAGTTTGAGGAAGAAAGGGTGGGGGGAGGGATAGGTTAAAGTATGATTAATTGTATTAAGGAAGAGGGATGTCTAAGTATGTATATGTTTGGATAGATTATTTTATTGATATGGGAAGGGATGGGAGGTGGGTGGGGGGGAATTAAAACATGTTGTGTAAGAATGTCAAGTGAGTTATGTGAATTAATTGTAATAATATTGTACACTTGTTGAGAGAAATAAAAAGGAATAAAGATTAAAAAAAAGAAAAAAAAAAAAAGAACTGGTACACTGAGCCAGTTTTTCTGCATGTTTTTCTACATCTGCTCCTTTATATGTCTCCTCTTCTCTTTTTAGTCATGCCCCTAACAATCAGTTGAGTGCTGTTTGTAAAAGCCGAGCATATAACTCATTAGCTCTTTTCTCACAGGGATTATTGAAAACAAAACTTCTTCATCGACTCAGATATATTCTAGAAGTGGTTCGTCCTGTTCCAGTGGTGGTGCTGGACACATTAGATATTCTCACTCGTGTGGCTAGACACTCATTGGAAGCCTGCCATAAGGTAGGTACATGTGTGTGTGTGTGTGTGATGTGTGAGGGTTGCTTTTAAAGATTGCAAAGGAATGACAGAGGGGGAAGAGGAAAAGAGACAGCAAGATTAGGAAGAAACAGATAAACCCCATACCCTTATAAACGCCTCATGGGCTGGGGGAAGCAACAAACCAGTCTGTTAAGGGTCGGACAAATTCAGCTTCTAGCTGGACTGAATAATGTCCAGAACCCACTGGTCGGCCAAGATGCACACCCAGTCCTGAGTGCAGAGATGCTGAGAGTCTGCCCCTGATATGCTTAGCGTCATTGTGCCTTTATGGCAGAGGTAGCCGAACAGGAGGCTGGAGGAAGGCTGGTTACGCCTTGCATCTAAGAACCTCTGCCTGTAGCTCTGGGAAAATCTCTGAGACGCAGAGCCTGAATAAGGGCACTGCCCCAACCTCGAACCTCCCCCTCCCTCCTATCCACCTGCTTGCTGCCACTTTTACAGAGCCACTGTGGCAAAATAATGAAATTGGTTTGTCATTGTTACTTGCCTGTGCCACTGCTAACTCTGCTGGTCTTGCCCCTCTGAAAAACTTCCATCTGTCTGAAAAACCCTTGATTTCATTTGGGATGGACCCCTCTTGTAGGGATACACCTATATCATGCCAGATTTGTGCTAGATGACCAGCTCAAGAGCAGCCATGTGCTGCGGCACACTTGAGGGAGTGGCTAGGGCTTTGGGCTTAGCCTCTCCTAGTACCGCTAAGGCTGGTGGATTGCAGAGGACTCCTTGTTCTGGGAAAAGAACCTCTCCAGAGCCTTTGGAAGGAAATCTGGCGAAGCATAGGTGCGTGGATTCTATGGAGCCCAGAAGAAGGCAAAGAGAAGTCTTAAAGGGTGCTTCGGGTTCTCTAGTCAGGGCTTTACCCTAGATTTTGTCAGTTTAGTGTGGAAAGCCTACTTAAATTGTTAGGGTGATTCAGGGTCTTGGACAGAGAACAGAGGTCAAGAGACAGTAGTCCCCCTTTGATTAGGGGGAGGACCCGACAGTACATTGCCTGTTTAAGGCAATTGCATTGCTGGATCTTATTCTGGAGTCACTGCAGGAGTTAAACCTGGATTCTCCGCAGACTGTGGCTACAAAGTGCTTGGTTACAAGTGCTTCCCAGGCTCAGACTTCATTATTTCCCTCGCATCCAGATACCACAGTTTTAATTATGGAACATTGGGAAGCCCCAGAGGGCTCCCTAAGGGTGGCTAAGACAATGCCAAAGCTGTTTCTGTTACATCAGTGCAGGGGTCTTTACCTTAGGTGGTATCCATCTATAGTCACAAACTGTGCAGAAGAATGTCAATCACATCTTTCTCTCCTCACCTCATCCAGTAGAATATAGTGCTCTTTTCAGTTTTTCCTTCTGCTAGCGAACTGAGAAGGTATGTTCTACTCTGCTCAGATTTTATTTTCTCATTTTCGAGCATTTTCAGCTTTTTTTGCATGGCTTCGGTGCCAGGAGGTCACCATTCTTAGGGTTTACTCCGCCTGGGAGAGGATGTGGACCCACAAGAGTGGGCTGCTGCTCCCAGGGCAACCCCTAGGTGTACCTGTGAAGCTAGCCTGATTAGTGATCCAGTGAGGCTCAGTGTCTGTTCCTCTAGGAGCCCACTTGCATGTTTGTCTATCAGAGGTATCAGAGACAGGCTGAAGGACTCCTGTGTAACAACCTTTTGGGTATCAGGGAGGCTACATGTTAATCTACTCCCATCACGTTGCATGGTTCCCTGGGGGTGGTATACTCAGTTGATGTCTATTCCGACTGGCCGTCCAAAGATTTTCAGTAGAGGGCACTGAGGAATTTGAGGCAGAAAAGTCCTTTCCTTCAGGCAGACTACAGCAAAGCTGACATACAGCAAAAGCCACAGTGACTATAGCCCATTATTCCCTATGGGGAAAATTGGAAGGGGGGGTGTTGTCTAAGTAAGTCAAATTTAAGGGATTCTGGGGGCACGTGCTTGTTATACCAGAGTCCTTTGGATTACCAGCATGGACGACGAAGTGTGCTCCCAGCTAGTCATTACGGGGATTGACTATGTGGTGGATGCCCTATATGTGGGGAGAGTGTGGCGCAGTGGTTAAAGCTACAGCCTCAGCACACTGAGGTTGTGGGTTCAAACCCACGCTGCTCCTTGTGACCCTGGGCAAGTCACTTAATCCCCCCATTGCCCCGGGTACAATAGAGAGATTGTGAGCCCACCGGGACAGACAGGGAAAAGTGCTTGAGTACCTGAATAAATTCATGTAAAACCGTTCTGAGCTCCCTTGGGAGAATGGTATAGAAAATTGAATAAATAAATAAATGACATTATCAGTGTCTTGAGCAAGGGCTATGAAACGCTGGCCATCGTCAGAGTGGGGCATTCATGCTATTGATTTGAGCCCTTAAGTGATGCAATAATTTTATGATCAGTTAAAAGTTAAAATGTTAAAAAACTTTTGTTCACAATTGATCAGGAGATTTTTAAGCCTATGATTGTAAGTGTTTTGTGGTACTGATTTAATTGCAATGCCATTCTTAGCTTATGAGGCTTTTCCTCCTGTTATTTAGACATCATTATGGTATTTTAGGTGGTGGTGAACATGTTTCACAGTGAACTAGTTGTTTGGATTGATAAATAAAAGTAGACATATTTGCAAATAAGAAGCTATATTCCTCTCCCAGGCACTAATTCTCCCTCCATTCTTGAGACATTTATATCCTTTATTCAGGTTACTGGTTGTGCTCTCTCTAGATCCTAGACTGCCCTCGTCTCCTGGAGACTGTGATACGGGAGTTTCTGCCCTCTCAGTGGAGCCTCCCAGCCGTAGGAGAGAGAGAGGTGCTGAACAGCCTCCATGGAATTCCTTGTGCCGCTGCTATGAGACTGCTCCGTGTTTTAGTGTATGCAAGTCGCAGCGTGTCAGCAAGACTGGTAAGCTATGTTCTCTCTAAGCGGAACATGTAAACAATTGTTCATATTCTAGGAGTGTCACTCACAGACTTTACATGATTGCTCACAAAAATTCTTGCAAATCTGGGAAATTGTTGGTTTTTAGAACTTGTCACTCATATGAGAAACAATTTGCATGCACCTGACCAATCCTTGGGCTCCTTTTATGAAGCCGTAATAGCACGCGCTAAACTGCCGGCCACGCTAGACGCTAACGCCAGCATTGAGCTGGCGTTAGTTCTAGCCATGTAGGGTGGGTTTAGCGCACGCTAAAAAGCTGCGTGCGCTAAAACCGCTAACGCGGCTTCGTAAAAGGAGCCCTTAGAGGGAGCATTGCTGGTAAGAGGTGGAAAAGAAGAGTAGCTTGCTCATCATTTAAAGATGCCACGACATTGCACCCAAGCTTTACAAGCAACAAGCTAGTTCAAATGCTGCTGCCCAATTGCAAATCAGATTCTTTGATCACTTCATGATGGTTCAGAAGAGCATGATTTTAAGTATGGGTTGTGTATGGCTATAAATAGTTGAACTTATTATTTTGGTTTTATAACATTGAGAAGATTATCGGAAAAAACCATGGGCTCTTTAGACAAAGCCACGCTAGCGGCTGCCCTGCACTAATGGCCCCAAAGCCCATAGAGATTTAAAGGGCTTCGGGGCTGTTGCTGCGCGGCAGCTGCTAGCACGGCTTTATAAAAGAGGCAGCATGTATTGGCCTAATGTTCTTCTTCGTGTTGCTTGTCAAGATGTGTTAAGTTTGCACAGTCCTGGATTATCTAAATTCTGAACATTTTGGAGACGTTTGTAATGTAACCTGATTTATCTTCCAATGTTATTAAGTCTATACCCTCAATCTGTATTCTCCAATGTCATGTACCCTCCTGGAAATGTCCAGTTCTCTTCTTATGTAATCCGCTTTGAACCGCAAGGTACAAGCGGAATAAAAATCACTAATGTAATGTAACATAACTAATTTCCAGTGTTCTTATTCTTGTGAACCTGATCTGATAAACTCCAGTTTGCAAGAAAATCCCTGGATTGTGGGTAGGATTTATATTTGTGATTGTGGTTGCACATTTCTGTCCTATTGTGGAATTTCTAATTTGTTTTTAACAGCTTAATAAGTTTGATCTGAAGTGTTACCTGAGCAGGTTTGTGGTAGAGGAGCCACAGGATCTACCTCTGCAGCACGAAGAAGCAGTAAGGCTGAGCACCGAGGCTTTCCGGCTCTGGGCCCTGGCTGCTGGTTATGCCCAGGCCTGTGATCTCTATAGGTATGATGCTGCTGTTTCTGCTAGAGAGCAGGTGGGGAGTGGGAGGAAGGGAAGCAGGATGAGGAGCATTTCAAGAGCGATTCCCTCAGCTTTTGTAGGAGTGACATTTTTATTGCTGAATCTCTATGGTATTTTTAGCACTCTTCAATTCTCTTCTAGTGATGATTGTCAGAAGTGAGCCATTCTTCCAGTTGCTCTTCAGAATATGTCATTGCTGAATTCAAATGTTATTTATTTATTTCTGCTCAAATTTATAGGGAGATAATTTTTTTAATCTGTGATGATACCATAAAATTCACTCTCAAAATCACAGCTCTAAAAGTTAAAAAATATATGCCAAACTATGTTTGTAAAGTGCTCAGACCCATAACCGTTTAATCTATGGTATCAACAGACTATGGTTATTGTGGAACCATCATCGCCCTTTATGGTCCCAAAACCACTCGCTGTAAACAAACTGTGAAAGATATAATAAATTCACTTATCTCATATGGCGAGTGGTTGATAGAAGATGTTATCAATAACCATAGATGAATAAAGTGCCAGTGCTTAAACATGCTCTAGTGAGGAACTAATAGCCATAATAAAATCAATGACCCCCCGACTTGAGTTTCGTAGACTCTTCCTCAGGAGGGAACACCTCTAACGGCTTGTACCGTTAGAGGTGTCCCCTCCTGAGGAAGAGTCTACGAAACTCGAGTCGGGGGGGTCATCGATTTTATTATGGCTATTAGAGCTGTGATTTTGAGAGTGAAATTTATTTATTTATAAAATTTTTAGACCACCTAAAACTAAGCGGTTAATAATTGAAAAAACATTCATAATTCATGAACAGTACATTTACAAAATGCATTCAAATAACATTGCAATTACATGGTAATTTCATCCTTCTAAAATAATGTCGCAAGCCCAATGAATTTACACATTAGCCATCCCATTAAATAAAGTGCAATAACCACAGCTTAGTATTCTTATTGAATATGTCGACCAAATAGTTTTTTATAAAAAGCCTCCACAAACAGTTGTGTCTTCAACGTCTTTCTGAAAGGAAGGAAGGTGGAATCAGATGAAAGGGCTATAGAGTTGGGTGGACACAGGATGTCCTAACACATTTGCAGTCTGCCCACATCAGCTATGTTCATCCATCTGGGAACATGTATTAGTTTGGGATGCCTTAAGTTGTATATGTAGCTCTGGGGCAGGTTTAACATGACTCCCTTTGGTTTTAGATGTTTCTTTTTCCTCTATGATGATTGCAGGATAATGTGACAGTAATAAATAAAAAGGTACACGAAGATCCATTGGTATCTAGGCAAACTTTTAAGGTTTTAAACTGAGCAATAAAGAGGATGAAAAGACCATTTTTGAGAATATTCAACTAGTGGGTTGTATTTAGGAAAAGAGGTATACATTGTGTCCTTTTTTTAAGTTAGTGTCAATGCCCTACAGTGTTAAAAGACCATTATCACCTTAGTTTTTTTCTTTTCTTCTTTTCTATGCTCTTTGCCACATCCCCTTACTGTAAACCTCAGTGACCTGTATCCAGTGCTGGTACAGATTCTGCAGTCCTTTCCTGGCCTCATCAGTAAGTGCTGCAAGGACAACTCTTTATCCCAGCTCTACATTCAGCGGGCAGCAGCAGTAGTCACTCTGCTAACCAATGTGACACTCACAGCAGGTTGTACTTCAGAGCTGCATGAACACCTTAGCAGGTATATAGATTTACATCTGTGTAGCTTGGTCAGACTTCCTGTTAATACAGTGTGTGGTGAGAAGGGGGGAGTGGAATCTGGTGGTAGTTAGAAATCCAATATCCTTGTGCCAAAGAACTTGGGTACATCATGGTTTATTGTACTCTTTTCTGTTGGATTGTTTACTGTTTTTGGATTCAATGATTGTACTGTTTTTGAATGGCTAAATAAAGTTTATATATATATATATACTATATCTACTAGCTTTATAGCCCGTTACATTAACGGGTGCTAGAATATATGTGTGTGTCTGTCTTTATTTCTTTCTCTCTCTGTCTCCTTAGCCGCTTTTTCCTGTCCATTCTCCCTTCTTTTTACCTCCCCTGTGACCACCACCACACCTTCACTGCTCCCCTTATCCAGCAGCAGCCCTTCTCCCTTTATTTTACCTCCCCTGGATGTAAAATGATGGACACATCAGCACCTCTTTCTGCTCCCCCTGTCCAGAAGTAGGCCTCCGTTCATTCCCCCCCTGTCCATCAGCACCTCTTCCGCCTCCCTTCATTCCCCCCCGTCCATCAGCACCTCTTCCTGCTCCCCCTGTCCAGCAGTAGGCCTCCCTTCATTTCCCCCCGTCCATCAGCACCTCTTCCTGCTCCCCCTGTCCAGCAATAGGCCTCCCTTCCTTTTTTCCCCCCCTGTCCATCATCACCTCTTCCTGCTCCCTCTGTCCAGCAGTAGGCCTCCCTTCATTCCCCCCCCATGTCCATCAGCACCTCTTCCTGCTTCCCCTGTCCAGCAGTAGGCCTCCCTTCATTTTTTCCCCCACTGTCCATCAGCACCTCTTCCTGCTCCTCCCTGTACAGGGCCGGTCTCTGCCGTTCTCCCCAGAGTTTTTTATTTACTCGGATAGAGTCCTTGCTGCCCCCCCTTCCCTTCCCGCGGACCCGACTACAAACCCGGCAATTCAAGCAGCGTGTGCAGCAGTCTTCACACGCTGCTTTGGGTCCTTCTACTGCCCTGATTTACTCTGGCATGTCCCTGATGACATCATCAGAGACGCGGCACAGCAAATCAGGGCAGTAGAAGGGCCCGAAGCAACGTGTGAAGACTGCTGCACGCGCTGCTTGAATCGCCGGGTTCGTAGTTGGGTCCGCGGGAAGGGAAGGGGGGTGGATGGCAAAGGACTCGGACTCCTCTGGTCTGTTGCGGAGGGCGGCCCGGCTCCAGTTCTCGTTTCGTCCCGGAGAGGGGGGGGGGCAGGAGGCACTCTTTGTGGAAACTTGTGGAGGCGATCGTCGGCTGGCTGGGAGCGGGCTTGTGGAGGCGATCGTCGGCTGGTGACGTAGTACGTGCATGCGCACTCGTGCCGACACAACAAGGATCAGGGAACATGTGGTGCGAGTGCGCATGCGCGGCTAGCATTTTATTATTATAGATATATATTTTTTAAGTGTTATAGTTTAAACCAGTGTATCTCAAACTGTGTGCCGAGGCACACTAGTGTGCCTCCTGAGATTCCAAGTGTGCCGCGGCATACTGAGGAGGAAGAGAGGTGCCTGCCAGCTGATTTCCCTACGTGGTATAGTGCCAGCGCTGCCCGATTCGCCGAAGGCCTGCATGTTTCCCCCTTCTCTCTAGCATCCTTCGGCTTCCCCCCGGTCTCACCTTTAAAGCTAATTACAGCAGCTTGCAGAGGATCGCTGGTAGGTAAAATGATTTTATTTTCAAATATAGTGATTGAAATGTGTCAGTTTTGAGAATTTATATCTGCTGTGTATATGAAAAATGAAAGGAAAAAATTGAATTACAGTTAGTAAAAGGGATGGGATCTGGGGAAGAGCTTGGGTGGACCTAGGGAGGTCTGTGGTTTGGGTACTCAGTTGATATTTGTTAGGGGGTACTTAGCTTGAAGTAGTTGAGAAACATTGCTGTAGGCAATCAGCTGGTGCCAGTGCCTCTCCTTCTTTCTGGCCCTCTTCCCTGCTGGCACCCCCTATTGGCGTGTCAGGGCCCATCTGGAGGGCTCTGCACATGCGCTGACGTTGGCATGATGTTGTCACGGCGACGTCCGCGCACCTCTGGGTGCCTCAAGCCGTGGCCACTACCTTTAGTGTGCCCTGGCTCGAGAAAGTTTGAGAGACACTGGTTTAAACCTTTAAAGGCTTTAGCAATATATGAGTGCCCTTTTTTCTAACGTGGTGAAGGTGAGCTGTCTATGATACCCAACAGAAAATTGCTCTTAAATCTGGTGTTTCCTGGCATTGCAGCAGTGGCCTGAATGAGGGGCCACAATACCCACCTCCGCCAGTCAAGTGGATACAAGTATCAGGACTCAAGCCCAACCTTGAAGCCTACCTGAAGAGATCCTTGCATAAGATCAGTTGCTCAGATACATGGGAGACTCTTCAACCTCTAACATCAACATTCATCATCTACCTTGGAGCCTATTATAGTGCCTGCAGCCGTCAGGTGGGTGACAGCGCATTGTAGCTCTACTGTTGGCTCACGCTATGTATCAACCATATTTCTCTGCAGGCAACAAAAGCGGAAGGAGGTCAAGTAACATGAAGTATTTTAAGATTGTCCTTCGTAGATTTATTTATTCATTAGGATTTATTTAAAAATTAATTCAAGACAGTGTACAGCAAGGATAAGTCAAACATAGGAAATAAACTATTACAGCAGTAAGATAATTTATTTATTTAAAAATTTATGTATTGTATATCTATATGGTTTACATAGTCACAGTCATAAAAGTTGAACAAACATTTTAAGTAATTATGAAAACTGTACCATAAAATTTGATCATTAATCAGATAAGTTTTCAAGTTTTATTAGGATTTTATATACCGCTTATCAAGGTTATCTAAGTGGTTTTACAATCAGGTACTCATATAGGCTAGGGCTCCAAAGACATGACACAGAAGGGATACGATAATAAATATCAGGAATGGAGTGGAACAAGTAACAAGGGAATGATTATTAACTCTTTTAAATAGCATTAGATCTAGAAGTCGTTCCATGAAATGAAGTAGTAGCAAATTTAAAAACAAATTAAAAAAAATTTTTTTTTTCAAGCAACACAAGGTGTGAGAGAAAGAGAGAGAGACCAAATGCTGGGTTTAGTGGACTGTTGGTTTGACTCGGCATGGGAATTCTTATAAATATATTTTAACATTTTTTATTTATTAGAATTATTCACAATAATTACAAGCAAATTATTGAGTGCTACAAAGATCAATTGTCAAAAGATGATTTAACAGGAAATCAAATTATATCAAAACATTTAATAAACTTTCCCCCTCTTTTACTAACGCATAGCGTGGATTTAATGCCGGCAGCAGCGATAACTACTCCGACGCTCAAAGGAATTCTATGAGCATCGGAGTAGTTGCCGCCGCTGCCGGCGCTAAAACCTGTGCTATTTATTAGTAAAAGGGGGGGAAGTTTGTCCTTTGTTTTAGAAAGGCTACATCCTACAGATATCTAGAAGGCAAATTAAAAGGAAATTATAGAAGAGAATAAACCCTTCCATAAAAAACAACTGTAAAAGGCTGATAATTATAAACTTAACTATCTAACACAGTGCTCCATATGCTAAGAGGTCACACCAATTTGAATGGCAAACCTATCTAGAAAAACAGACACATTTGTTTTTTAGGATTAAAAAAAACACCAAAAACATTGAACACCTTGAAATTTAACAAAACATTTTACAAGAAATCTAAGAATGAACATTCCACCATTTTATATCACTCTAATATGCAAGGCCAGGAAACATCTCTGATGCTCCTTGCTAACACCTGATCTCTTTTCCTAAAAGTAACTCTGCATGATGTTTAAAATATGAGATCAAAACATGATTCTTATCAGTTTCAAATACAAAAGAAATACAAATACAAAAGAAACCAGTAGAATTGCTCAATCTTCCCCTGGGTCTAAGGAAATTTCCAAAATTTCAATTATATTAAGACTTTTAATTACAATTTCTTTTAAGCAATATTGTTTTATGTTTCTTTTAAGCATATATTCATTATAAAAGTATTCTAAATTATTTAGGCATTCCTTGATAGACAGTATATCAAGTGACAAATAAATTTGGAAACTATCTAGTGATACAGGTTAATTTGGTAATATCTCTCTTCCTTCCACTAAATCTCCATTCTGTTTTTCTTAAATGGCAGTTAATATAATTTAACCTCTGGGGGAATTGCATCTACAGGCATCTTCAAAATTTCCCTAATATATTTCTTTAATAAATCTCTAGATGATACATGAGAAACCCAAGGGAGGTTTTAAGAGTCTCAAGGAATTTTATTACACCAGAAACACTAATTTCTCTGTTACAGCTCCAACCCTATGGAATGCCATGCCATCTCAACTTCACCAAGAAAATTCACTTGATAAATTCAAAACTAAACTAAAAACTTTCTTATTCTAAGACGTATACCATAGCGTTTAACAATACTTCCTTTCAACAGCACAGCAGTATAAAAAACGAACTGCTTTTAAGAAGTGACCCCCCTTGTGTCTTTTTCTCCCCCTCTTCCCCTCATTTATTTTTATTTTTAATGATGTAATTACAAAATTTCCCTCCCCCCTCTCTCAAACTTGCATACGTCATCGTATTCATCTATTCAATGTCCAATCTTTTCTTTTTACCCCCATTCTTAAATTTATTTTAATGTTTTTAGCTTTGTAAACCGGCCAGATACACGATGATGGTCGGTATATTAAAATGTAAATAAACTTGGAAACTTGGAAGTTATTCTGAAGCTGCTCTTGTTTCCAATGCATATTAAGACAATCCTGCACCAAAGTTTTTGAACCTTTCTATAGCTCACCTACTTTCTTTCATCTCTTGATAATTAATATCCCCTCTTTCTGGGTATAACTCTCTAGCTCCACAGGCTTTTTAGTCACAGTTTTAAGCTCACCCTCCCCTGATCAATTCTGGTACTCACTGTAGTCTTCAAGTCAGTAATGGATCTCCATATGGCCCCTAGAGTAACCACTGGAAAAGATTCTCCTCCTTCTCTAGCCTCAGCAGCCATAGCATGACCCAGTCTTCTGATGAAGTTCTGAAACTGAGGGCATTTAGCTGGCAATGAAAGGTTTCCAGGACTGAGTATAACCCCGGTCCCTTCAACCTCCTGCATACCAGAGTCCTCCCTCAGACAAAGCCCATGTGCTCCTTTTCCCTCTTGGGACAATCCATCCCAAAGGGTAATCTCACCATGTATTGGTGAGCTCGAAGCAATCAGCTGAGGAGGAGTCCAGTTAGGAGGGCTCAGTGTAACTTCCTTCTCAAGGCTAGGCAGCCCTTCCACTCTATCTACACCAGTGAGGAATGCTCCCAATGAACCTGAAACTTCCAATAGATGGGAAAACCTTGTTATTGACATTGGATAAGACACTGGAATATCAGGCGGGCAAGATGAATTCTTGGATGAGCCAATTGATTGTCCAAGCTTATTCATACCCTATACAGTCAAACCTTGGTTTATGAGTAACCCGGTTTGTGAGTGTTTTGCAAGACGAGCAAAACACTCAGCAAACTTTTGACTCGCAAACCGAGCATTGACTCAATTTGCGAGCCCCCACCCGACCCGACCCAAATGTGGGAATCAACAGTATTGCTGTCCACGCGGCCACCGGCGCTGCTCCCTCCCTTCACGATCGTCTTGTCCCCATCTACTGACTGGCCCTGTCCTTACCCGTGTGCCACCGGAGTTAGAAAGGGCTCCTCCCCATCTACTGACTGGCCCTGTCCTTACCCGTGTGCCACCGGAGTTAGAAAAGGCCTGCCGCCAGTCTACTGCTGAGCCTTGAGCATCTGCGCATGCTCAAGGCCTTCTGGATCTCATCCTCACTGAGATTCTCATGAGACTCGAGATCTCATGAGAATCTCGGAGAGGATGAGATTCAGAAGGCCTGAGCATGCGCAGATGCTCAAGGCTCAGCAGCAGACCGGTGGCAGGCACTTTCTATCACCAGCAGTGCAGGGGTAAGGATAGGGCCAGTTGGAGAGGGGGGGGGGAAAGAGGCGATAGCAGCACCGGTGGCCTCGGGTGGAGCATGGGAGTCGGGGTGCGTCCGGCAGGAGTGAGCCAGCACCTGAGAGTCCCAGCAGAGGGGGTAGTGACATCCGGGGGGGGGAGGGGGGCAGCGTCTGGGAGCGGCAGAGCCAACAGTGTCCAGTCGGGCTCTGTGGCGGCGGCGGTGGTTTGCTTACAGCCAGTACCACCCGCAGTGAGAGGCAGCGAACAGCAGCAGAGGAGGAGAATTGGAGGAGCCGTGTGGATAGGTCTGTGGCAGAGGCAGAAGTGGAAGTGTCCCTAATGGTAATTAAGTTTTTGGGGATGTGGAACGAATTGTTCAAGTTTACACTAACTCTTATGGGAAAAGTTGCTTTGATATACGAGTGTTTTGGTTTAAGAGCATGCTTCTGGAACAAATTATGCTTGTAAACCAAGGTACCACTGTATTTAGAAAATTATTAAAAACCCTTCTATTTGATAAACAAGAATGCTGAGTATATGTTATCATGGTGCCTTTTTTATTAGGATGTGTTTTCTAACAGTTTTTATTTCCGAACTTTTATCATAGCAGTTTTTGTTATTGATGTATTAATAGTTGAGTATTTTTAAAATTCAATTTTTATTTATGTTATATTAATTGATATATTAGAATGTAGTGTGTTCAAGATTGTATTTCCAATTGAAATGTCTTGCTTTTTTCGCTGTTGTGAACCGCCTAGAATTACTGGTGGGGCGGTATACAAGAAAATAAATTATTATTATTATTATTATTATCTGAGGTATTTGGTAAGGGATACAGGGAAAAATGCTTGAACACCTAAATGTGAACCACTTAGACTATAATTGGTATATAAATACTAATAAATTAAACTTTCCCTCTCCACTTTCACATTGTTGATTAAGAGAATAAAAGAAAATAATTTTTCAGGGACAGCAGGAACCTCTACTAGAAATATAAATGTTTCCTATTTCTTACTGCCTCCATAGCCATCTGTAAATATAGTGGAGAGTATTGAAGAGGTGGAACAGCTGACTTGTGAAATGCTCCTGCCTCTCCTTCAGCAACCAGCCATGGGGCGTATGTGGGAGTTACTAAGGTAAGATCATTCTTTCTAGCATAGTTCATTGCAAATGTTATATACAGGTCATGGAAATCTGACCAGGCTCCTCAATAAAAGACTTAAGAATTTTCCCTTTAGAGAGCAGGAGCAAAATTAATGGAAATTTTTCAAAGGTCAGCAGATACTTTTACCTGCTAGTGCGCCCATTTAAAATATTTCCCAGTGCTATTAGAAGTAACACAGTTGTAGTCCCACATTGCAGTTTAACATTTGTGCATTGCTGTATTAAGAATATCAATTTGTGCAGACTTCTGTTTTATGTGGGAACAAAAGTGTTTGCTATAAAGAGAGACTATATATTTTGTTTCTTAGAAAACTTATATTGTTAAATCTAAACATAAAGGAAGGCAAAATAGACCGGCAGGAGCTCTTGTAAGTGGAAAACTTGAATTGCTTATCTGACCTAATTTAGTAGCTAGTGAACTTACAGGTACAGCATAAGTCTCTATTCCTCCCAGTACATGTATCTTTTTAAAAATGCTACACATATGGGAGTAATTTTTTAAAGTCTAGGTGCTGGATGCTTTAAAATCACCGTTAAAATCCAGTGGATTGCTGTGATGCCAGTAAATGGTCCAATTTGAAAACAGCGATCTATGTTAAAACAATTTCACTTGCAAATGAGTTTCACAGAAGTCTGCCATAATCCTATTCAGTCAGTCACTGAAGAAAGCAACTGACACATGGCAGAGCTGGCAGAAGAAGCCCTGAAGCAGCCTCCTGCAGCTCAGCTGTTTGGGGCAGGAAGAGTAGTTTTTGGGTTTTTTATTGGGCACAGATGTTGCTATTAATTAGTTCATTAATTTTGTCTTGCAGTTTTGAAAACCTTCAGTTGGTTTCTTTAACTGAGCACATCTATTTAATGTAAAGATTGAAGGCTGACATCCTACGAAATAAATGAATGAAATAAGTATGGCTGAGAGGAAACCCATCTTGTTGGTTCCTAAACACATCAAGAAGAAATTCTGAGTTTCTTGAATTGATCTATTGCCTAATGTATGTCTCCCTGTTTCTCTCTCCTCAGGCCATATTCTGCTATCTGCAACCCAAGCTCTTGTTCTCCGTCATCTGAATCCATTGCAAGTGTTGTTTCTTTGAGCTGTTCAGGAAGTAAACACCCTCTGAGCCTACTGAGCTTAAAGTCCCCCTTCCCTTTTCTCACTGCCCTCCTCTTCCTCATCAATAATATCATAAACATCCACAAAGGACTGGTCAGTAAGGTAAGTGCTTTCTTGAATTCAGGCACACTTTGTTTCCACCACCTCTACCGGGAGATTATTCCACACATCTACCACCCTTTTTGTAAAAAAGTATTTTCTTAGATTATTCCTGAGCCTTTCACATCTTAACTTCATCCTATGCCCTCTCATTCCGTAGCTTCCTTTCAAATGAAAAAGCCTCATGTGCATTTATGCCATGTAGGTATTTAAATGTCTCTATCATATCTCCCCTCTCCCACCTTCTCTCCAAAGTATACATATTGAGATCTTTAAGTCTGTCCCCATATGCTTTATGATGAATACCACCGATCATTTTAGTACCCTTCCTCTGGACCACTTCCATCTTATTTATATCTTTTTGAAGATGTGGTCTCCAGAATTGTTCACAGTATTCTAAATGAGGTCTCACCTGAGTCTTATCAATACCTTCTTTTTCCTACTAGCCATACCTCTCCATATGCACCCTAGTATCCTTCTAGCTTTCACCATCTCCTTTTCAACCTAAGGCCACCTTAAGATAATCACATACTATCACATCCAAGTCCCATTCCTTTTTCATACACAAAAGTTCTTCATCCCTAATCAGTATCATTCCCTCAGGTTTTTGCAGCCCAAAATGCATGGCCTTAAATTTCTTAGCATTAAATCTTAGCTGCCAAATTTCAAACTATTCTTCAAGCTTCGCTAGGTCCTTCCTCTTGTTATTCGCACCAACAGGGGTGTCTACTCTTTTGCAGATTTTTGTATCATTCACTTTTAATTGCACATCCAAAGAACAAGTAAAAATACCAGTTTGTCAATAATAAAAATAGCGAAGTAAGATACTATATAGATATTAAAAAAAACAAAACAACAACGTAATAACTGAATACACAAAATATGGAACAATCCACCCTATTATTAAAGTAGAAGAATTTCAGTAAAGGACCATCTGAGTCTGTGAGCAGAATATATAGAATGCTGTCATAGCATAACAAGTTCTATATAATGCTCTCTTTACATCATGTCATCCCCCACAAATCCTTCACTTAGACAATAAGTGTAATATGTGGAATATCTTTTGTTCTTTCATTTGTATGACACTTTTTGATTAAAAATCAATAAAGAATAAAAAAAACCCAAAAAAAACAAATGTAAAAAAAATTAATAAAGCAATCAGTATAATGTACATAGCATGGTCCCATATTTAGTAGTTAATAAAGTAAGAATCAAACTTCAAAACAATCAATTGTGAAGTGTCAAAATGTCAAAAATACCAAGTCTCAATCATAAATTTTTAAAAATTATATTCGGAGGGAGTTAAGAATAAATCACTTATTGGAAAAAGAAGAAATCAAGTAACTGCTTGACAGAAGCTGCATTTCGAATAACTCTTCATCAGGAGTAGTCCCACTATAAATTCCAAAAGACATGAGCCATCAGTCAGTATTCTTCAACTGTTTCTGAGAGATCCTTTAGGTCTGATGGCACTTGTCTTGCTCTATTGAGCAAAGCCTGTAACAGTGAGAGACAGTGAGTGATTGACTGCACTTTGCTGTGCCTCACTGCAGCTTGGATGTTGGAGAACAGCAGGGATACACATGTCTGATGGTGCCCTGCAGTTTAGGAAGACAGTTTGGTGGGGAAATGTTATACTGGCCAAGCTGTAGAAATAACTCATGTTTTAAGAATCATAAATTCATTTTGAAAAGAATAGAATGAGACTGGGGAAACATTCAACAATCTGTATCCATAAAGGAGCCAATTCCTTGTAACAGTTTCTGTTCCTGTATCTTATTATTCATAGTTCGCCTGTGTGTTGGAATCCAGGGAGCTGAATGATTACCTGTTTAAGAGCTGGACCGCTGAATCTCCACGCTTGACACACTCTTCTGCCTGGATCCTCCGACATGAATACCATCTGCAGTACTTTGCACTTGTGCTAGCACGCAAAGTGGTAATTTTCCTACATTCACTTTCACCTACATGACAATCCTGATAACCCAAGCCAGAACCTGGCTGACTTTTTCTCTTAATAGTTTGATTGTCTAATCTGCCTCATCTAATGTTTTTGGCTGCTCTGTAACCCACCTTCAGACACCAACAAGTGCATAAGATGTGTACCATCTCCATGTACATTCCATATGGGATACCTGCTATTCTACTGCCCTGTCCACCAGCTCTTAGCACCATTGGCCAGGTGAATGTCTCTAGCTTGTCCAGTCATCTAGTGTATGCACTAACCAGCTGCCTCCTTGTGTAAACACCCAGCCACATGTATTCTAGTGATATGTTAATTGGTCTGGTGTGGAATAAGTACAGTACTCCCCCGAAATTCAGGGGGGGTTCCATTCCAGGAGCCCCCGCGAATTTCAAAGTCTGTCAAAAGCATGTCAAAGCAGCTCCTGATTGCTGTAGCCCGACTTTACTACAGGAAGAGGCGGTCGGAGCAGACCGCGAACACTGTAATCTGTTCATCTTTATGGAGGTATTTTGAGAAACATATTTGCTGCTCCTTCCCCAAGTGTGAACTTAAAAAATATAAACCTGGGGGCAGGGCTTCGCGGCGTACGAAGATGGCCGGGTAAATGATTAGCTCCATTGTGACAGGCAACTTTTATTAAGATTTGACAGTTAAAATTCAAGTAAATCGAGTGAAAAGCAAGATTTCAGTGAGGAAATGGCTTCAGGTAAACAAAGTAAAAACAATTCGGTGAATTCAGGGGCGGGAAGTAAAAAAAGAACAAAAATGGATTCGGTATCCCCGACAGCGGTCCCGTTGCCTTTGGATGAAATTGAAAACAGAGACTTGATGAATGAGCTGCAGAAAATTAAAGAAATAGTAAGCGATAACGCTAAGAATATAAAAGAAGTAAAGGAGGAAATAGTTTGACTAATAGAATGCAGGCAGTTGACTTCAAAATTGAGCAGTTAGAAAAGCGTGCTGAAAAATCTGAGCCAGAAGCGCTGGTCTGTAAAAAAGATCACAGAGAAATAGAGGCATTAAAAAAGGACCTTGAAGATTTGTCAAACCGTGAACGAAGAAATAATTTGCGTCTGATTGGGATACCTGAGGGGGTTGAACAGAATGATCCCATAAAATTTGTGACTAACTTTATTCCAAAGATTTTGCCGTTTAAAAGTTCTTTTCCATTAGAAGTAGAAAGAGCACATCGGATACCGATGAAAAGATCAAGTAGCCAGAAGGGTCCCCGTCCACTAATCTTCAAGCTGCTAAGATATCAGCAGGTGGCAGAAATTATAAAGCTTGCTAAAACTAACAAGGATCTTAAATGTCAGGATTCCAAGATCTTTATAGTACCTGATTTTGCAAAAGCTACTGCCTACAGAAGAAAACAGTTTTTGGATTTAAGACCTAAATTGAGAGCATCGGGGGCAAGATATGGATTAATATACCCTGCCATTATGAGGATGACTTATGAGAATAAAACTTATAATTTTGAGGAGGCAGTTAAATTAAAGGAGTTTTTAGATCAATATGATTTACCTATGGATTCATGAAAGTATATAGATACTGTAATTAATACATTTTGAGTTTGGTTTTTGTTTATGTATTATTGTGGTGAAAATTTGAAGATATTTCATAAAAGAAAAAAAAAATTAGAAAATGAGAATAATACTTTTTAACAAAGATTGTTGCAGTTAGGTTTGAAAAGGATCAACATTTCAAATAGGATCAGAGGAGTAGTTAAGTGTGAGGTTTAATGCAATGTTAGGCTGGATTGTCAGTGGTATGAAAGAAAACCAGATATTTGGTTGATAACTATATTATAAAGAGGCAATAAGAACTTTAATGAGATAAATAAAAATAGAAGAAAAGAAGATTTTGACAAGTTGGAAAGTGTGATGGAACCTGATGTGAAGTGAAGAGACTATGAGGATCGCTTGTAAGATATGGCTTGATCCTTACTTGGATTTATAATTAACAGGCTGATGGTGCATAAATGTTACATTTGAGATGTGTGGGAACTCAGAATATAATAAGATAGAAACTGTAATGAAACTTGATGTGAAGTGTTGAGACTGTGAGGATAGCTTGTAGGATAAGGCTTGATCTTTACTTTGATTTATAATTCACATCTGAGTTTGACTGATATAATAGGCTGCTGATGCATAAGTGCTTCATTTGAGATAGGTGGGAACTCAGACTGTAATAAGATGGAAACTGTAATGAAACTTGGTGTGAAGTGCTGGGAATGTGAGGATCGCTTATAGGCTATGGATTGATCCTTACTTTAATTTATAATTCACATCTGAGTTTGACTGAAATAACAGGCTGATGATGCATAAGTGCTCCATTAAAGATGTGTGGAAACTCAGACTAAGATACAAGCTGTAGTGAAACTTGATGTGAAGTGCTGGGATTGTGAGGATCGCTTGTGTGATACGGCTTGATCCTTACTTTGATGATTCACATCTGAGTTTGACAGAAACAGCAGAATGATGATGCATAAGTGTTCCAGTCGAGATGTGTGGGAACTCAGACTGTAATAAGATGGAAAATGTAATGAAACTTAATGAGAGATGCTGAAACTGTGAGGATCACTTGTGTGATATGGCTTGATCCTTACTTTGATTTATAATTCACATCTAAGAATGAATAAAATGAGATTGATGATATATAGATATTCCATTGACGATGTGTGGAATCTACAGTTTTTGGGGGTTTTTTTTTGAGAAGAAATCAAAAATGGATCTCAAAGGATAAGAAGAACTTCTGTTAGACTTTGCTTGGATAAAATTGGAAGAAGATTAAGAATTTGAAATAAGAAAATGCAATGGAATATGATGTGAAATGATTGGACTGTGAGATTTACATATATGATATGATCGATTTTAACTTGATTTATAGATTAATTCGAATGGTAAAAAAAAAATGTATTAATCTTGGGTGGGTATAAATATAAGAAAAGGATTCTGAGGTAATGGATATAACCTTTTTATATATGTATTAAGGTTATAGTGTGTAATGTATTAAGGTTATAGTGTGGAAGGATGTTTGGTAGTTTGAATGAATGGAAAAGTTTATATAAAGGGATTGTATTAAATATGGTTATATAGGGTATTGAAGAATGGATTGATTGTAGGAGTGTTTGGAGTTGATTATTTTGTAAGAATTAGAGGGAGGGGAGAATGAGTATGATGTTGCCTGTGGAGAGTTTTTCTTTTACTCAGTCAGTATGTGCGTTTCGAAGTTTTCATTCATGATAGGGGTGGGGAGGGAGGGAGATAGGTATATGGGAGGGGTGGGGAAGGTTGGGAGGGAGGGTAAATTCGTATATTGATTTAAGGGAAAATAAAAAGTTTATATTTTATGTTTGAGAAGGATATATTTGTATATTATATTTCATTTATATAATGGGTTTTAAAATTTTTTCTTTGAACGTAAACGGCCTCAATCATCCAATAAAAAGGAAAAAGGTATTGTCATATATTAAGCAACAAAATATAGATATTTGTTTTCTGCAGCAGACACATTTGTCTGGGATAGAGTCTATGAAGCTGTCAGGTAATTGGATAAAACAATGTTTATATACACCAGCGATAAAAAAGAAGGCAGGAGTAGCAATATTGATTAATAAAAAATGTCCAGCAACATTTAATATGGTTAAGGCAGATCCTCAAGGAAGGTGGTTACTTGTTGACATGAGCATGGGCAATAATACAATGGCGTTATTAAATGTATATGCCCCTAATTTGAATCAAAGTGAATTCTTTAAATCTCTACAACAATTAGTTTTACCACTGGCTACTACTAATTTAGTGGTGGCAGGGGATTTCAATTTCTTGTTATAGATCCAATAATGGATAAAAAACCTAGTAGAATTATGAAATCAATGGGATTAAATAATTTAATACAATCATGTAATTTAAAAGATATATGGCGTATTCTTCATTTTAATGATCGGGAATTTACATTTTGTTCAAATGTTCATCAATCATTTTCAAGAATTGATTATATTTTTGTTTCAGATCAGCAAGTTTTAAAAGCTGACATAGAACCAATAGTAATATCTGATCATGGTGGTGTGTGGATAGAAGTTAACTTAGTAGATCAAGATAATTCCAAACCTGTATGGAGGTTTGATAATACATTGCTTGCTGATTCTAAATTTTGCACAGAATTTCAGATCAAAATTAATGAATATTTTATACTTAATGATTTAGAGGAAATGTCGATTGAAATTTTATGGGATGCTTTCAAAGCAACTATGAAAGGATAAATTATATCATATTCTGCATATAAAAAGAAACAGCTAAGAAAGCAATTTGTAAGTTTGGAAAAAGAAATTAAAAATTTAGAATTAAAATTGATTAACAAATGGGAACAGGATACATTTCAAATATTGTTAAAAAAATGTGAATATAATGAGATTTCCTCTGGATTAGTAAGGAAAGATATTTTTGCTCAGCAAACGCTGTATTATGGTAGTGCAAATAAGGCTGGAAGACTATTGGCAAATTATTTAAAAGCAAAGAAAAGGAAGGAGAAAATAGGCATAATTAAGGATGAGTTAGGGAATTCTCATTCTCAAATTGGAAGTATATTAAAACAATTTTTAAAGTATTATAAGTCCCTTTATTCTTCTGAGTCTTATTTAAATAAAGAGAAAGATGGGTTGGATTTTTTGAGTTCAGTTGAAGGTCCTAAGGTTCCTGATCATATAAAAAGAAGTTTAGATGAACCTATATCACTAAAAGAATTACAAACGGCATTGAAAGCCCTTAGAGTTGGGACCGCTCCAGGTGGTGATGGATTTACGGTAGAGTTTTATAAAGAATTTCAGTTTTCCCTTCTACCTTATTATATCAGAATCAGGCACTATGGCAGAATCTTTAACTATTGTTTTGCCAAAGCCAAATAAAGATCCAACATTGGTTTCAAACTACAGGCCTATTTCTTTAATAAATGTAGATGGTAAATTACTAGCTAAGATTTTAGCATTAAGATTGGCTAAAGCTCTTCCGCATATAATAGGTATGCATCAAACTGGATTTGTTGCTCAAAGACACTTTTCCAATAATACTAGATTGGCATTTCAGATGTATTATTTAACAAAACAAATTAAGGATCTGGCTTTTTCAGTATCATTAGATGCTGAGAAAGCTTTTGATCGTGTGGAATGGAATTTCATGTATCAAGCTATGGAGTGGTTTGGTATTGGATCCGAATTTGTACAAATGATTCAAGCACTGTATAGCTCCCCAACTGCTCGTTTATATATAAATAATAATTTTTTGGATGTTTTTAAATTGCAGAGGGAGGTTAGGCAGGGTTGTCCATTATCGCCTTTGCTTTTTGATATAGTTCTTGAACCCTTGTTATTAGCTATTCGACAGGCAAAGGACATACAGGGTATTCCATGTGCTGGAGTGGATTATAAAGTATCCGCTTATGCAGATGATATTTTGCTTCATTTGAGAAATCCGGAAACAACAATTCCATGTCTACTTGAAGTAATAGATACATTTGGAAAATTCTCAGGATACAAAATAAATTGGACTAAATCAGAAATTTTACCTTTAAAGGTGTATTGTACAAAAGGTATATTTGATTCTTTTCCTTTTATTTGGAAAGAGGATGGAATAAAATACTTGGGTATTTGGTTGAAAAATACACTCGAAGAGACAATGAGAGTAAATGAAAAATTTTTATTACAAAAAGTAACAGAGTTGTGTGAGCAATGGAATCCTTTGCATTTGTCATGGTGGGGAAGAGTTCAAACTGTTAAAATGATGATTCTGCCTGTGGTCTGTTACCAATTGGGCATGATACCAGTGTTTACACAGGGGTCTTTCTATAAAAAGTTAAATAGTATTCTGGTTAAATTTATTTGGCTGGGTAAAATTGCAAGAGTTGCTCTAGTGTCTCTACAAAAGCCAATTAAGGAGGGTGGGGTAAATTTCCCCAATTTTTATAGGTATCACCAATCCTATATCATGCGCCAAGGTATGTATTGGGTCCTCCCAGAGCTTTTGGAACAGTTGCCAGATTGGTTATGGGTTGAGAGGTCACTTATATTCCCACTTAGACTTGATCTTCTGCTCAGTATAAAGATGCCTAGAATACGTATGGACAATAGAGTATTAGTGGATACCTGGAAAACATTAAGATTTGTAGATAAATTAACTCCTGAGTCTATTGGAAGATCTATACATCAATCTATTTGGGTAAACTCCAAGATACAAATAGGCGGGTTTAAGGTTGTCTGGAAAGATTGGATTAAAGCAGATATAAGATCCTTAAATGAAGTTATTCATAATGGTAAAACTGCTTGAGTTTTCACAATTGCAACATAAATATGGTTTAAATAAAAAACAAAGTTATAAGTGGTTGCAGTTGAAGCAGGCTATTCAGGTAGGGTTCCCTGAATGGAAATCTTTAAATAATCATTATAGTTTAGAATTCCTATGTTTCCAGGCAGATTTTCTGGGACACCAGGCCGCAAAGTGGTATAAAATTTTATCTAATTATTTAAATAAGAAACCTAAAAATGGATTAAGGGATATTTGGAGCATTGAGATTAAGCATCAGATTAATGCATCTCAATGGCCACGTATTTGGTCTTGGAGAATTAAAGGTACGATGTCGGCATCTATTAGGCAAACATGGTTCTTCTTGTTGCATAGAGCATTCTGGACCCCTACTAGATTACAAAAATTAGATTGCTCTAAGTCTAATAGGTGCTGGCATTGTAAAATTGAAGTTGGAACTCTGGATCATCTTTTATTTTATTGTTCATATATTCAGGCATTTTGGTTATCAATCTGGGATCAAGTTAACCTAATGATGGAAAATCATGTGGCATTGTCCTATGATACGGTTATTTTTGGAATGTGTATGAGAGCTAAATGCCAAATATCTGCAGCAAATAATAAGCTTCTGATGATTCTTACCGGTGTGGGGATCCAGCAAATAACGTTTAATTGGAAGAATTGTTCTAGACTAAATTACAGCTTCTGGTGGAACTCAGTATGTCATCTGTACAAAATGGAACGACTACTTGCAGTACAAAATGGACATTTTAAAAGGTTTCAGGATGTGTGGAGGCCAATGATAAATTATTATAATGATTAAGGTTAATTTACTATTCTTTTTCCTTATGTGATAATTTGAAGGAGTGGGGGGTGGGGGGTTATGATAATTCAAATAAATATTTGCATATTTTAACTGATTAATACACATAGGAATTATAATATAATATGTATGTATAGATATGGAAGGGGGTGGGATTAAAATTTTTTGGAAATATATTGTTATGGAATTTCAAGTGATAATGTAATATGATGAGCTATATTTATTGTACACTTGATGTATATGTAAAAATGAATAAAGATTTGGAAAAAAAAATATATAAACCTTTTGCACTCCTTTTAAAGAGTACCGTATGCAGCATCCATATTATGTTGTCTAATTGTTTTCAACTTTCCAGTCATCTGGCTGAAAATCCTTGGCATTTGTGTTTGATGAGTAACAACAAAAGTCAAATTAAATTTTTCCATTTCATTGAAAAGTGCATGATGCTGTGATTTATGTATTAAACTCTCCCTCTGGTTCTTTTCACAAGCTTTGAATAAGTCTGAAGATTTTCCTTTCCTAGACAATTTCACTGAATAGTGGATTTACTTTCGGCTAAACTCTGGGTTGCTATTATGGAAAAGGACTTAGTTCTGCAGTACACAATCTTCCTTTCAAGTTCAATATTCACCTGCATTACCTTAATGATGTACCTAAAACCTGCACTATTGTCTGGAAACTTAGGCACTTTTTTTCTTGTGGTATTAGATAAGAGAAGTAACTTGATAGTAACAAAGGTGATGTCACTTGGGAGAGAATTGCATTGTTTCTCACTTACTGCTTTTATATTTACTCAGGTAGTTACATGTCCTGAGCACTCTCAGCATACCTCAGTCTATCACTGTGCAGCCATGGCATTATTAGGCCGTCTTCTTCCAGGCAGTGAACACCTTGCACACGAGCTCCTGAAGGGTTTCATCTTTAATCATGAGCTTATCCCGTAAGTCTTAACAGTGTCTACTTGCATATTTTATTATTTACTTATTTAGTTTCTTCTATAAATCAGTTCAGAACGTATAGGTTATGCCCATTAACCAGTAGATGGAGACAGAAAAAGAAGGCAGTTGGAGATTTGCCTCAAGTGTATCAAGCAGCCCTAGAATCCTCAATATATTCTCTGTCTCAGTGAGTGGTGATTGTGCACACTGCAGCTCCTTAACAAATTACTTTAGTCAGCCTGTCACCTAGCCTTTTTTCTGTTTTTTCTTAGGCTATGTTTTTTTTTTTTAATTAGACAGGAAGAACAGTAAGTTTCCCTGGAAATACTTGGGGTTGCACTTACCCCTGGAAGGTTCTCAGGGTTAATATGCCTCAGTCTACTAAGTGGAGCTGCCTCTTGGTACAGTTTTCACTGAAACTAGTTGAGGCTGTGGAGTTTCCTTTATCTGGAGAGCAATACCCAGTAATGCTGAGTCCCTTATCTCCTCTCCCATTGCTACATGAGGTACTTCAGTTGGAGACCTTTTCACTACAAACAACATTGTTCTTCTCTCAGTGCTTTTCCCGCCAATTTCTAAATGTCAGTCAGCCATTTTATTCCTTCTTTCTGTGGGTTATTTATAGTTGTGTATTTCCTCTCAGGTGCCTTGTTTCAGAGAGCTGATACTAGGAACCTTCCTTGTGGTCAGTTTCTATTTGGTTATTTGGGAAAATAAGGAAGGTGGGCATCTGTAAAGTTCATTCCCAGACACAGAGCAGAGGGTTAGCCTAATGGTTAGTGCAATAGACTGTAAACCAAGGGACCCAGGTCTAAATCCCACTTAACTCTTTGTTTTTGTAATTGTGAGCCCTCCAGGAACAGAAAAATACCTTCTGTATCTGAATGTATACCAGTTGGATGTCTTTCCAACTGCAGTATATTTAGGTACAGTATATTTAAGTACAGTAGGTATTTTTCTGTTTCTGAAGGGCTCACAAAACAAAACTTGAAGTGGGAATTGAATTTGTGTTCCTTGGTTAATATCTACTGCATTAACCACTAGGCTACTCCTCAGACATGCTTCCTGCTCTGTTAAGAATACCCATAATATCTGTAGCTGTCATAGAGTCTCAGTGTTCTCCCCAGAAATATTTTCCAGCTGGGTAGCATGAAAAAATAGCCAGGTGGGGCAGGACGGGGAAATTTGGTGGTGCAAATTTGGTGCTATGCAAATTACCCCTCCCTGCTTACGGTGAAGGAGTAGGATCGGGGAAGAGGGTCGGCATGCGGCATGAAACGCAATGAAAATGACCCCTCCCTGCTCACGGTGAAGGAGTAGTGGGCACAGAGGAGGATTGGCACACAGCTTCGATGCTGGTGGTGCGGATACAAGATGACAGTTCTAACGTCAGAGAGAAGGTGCGGGCCAGCCAATCCCGAACCTTCTCTCTGACGTCAGATTGAGGGGGGGAAAGGCTTGTGGGCATGCCCCTGGCCCTTCCCTTCGTTGCAGCACCAGTGGGGCTGTAAGTAAATGTAGCGGGCGAGTGAACGAGAGATGGGCGGACGGGCGGTGGACCAGGAGGGGGGGGGGAGAGGAATCGGCGGCAGGTCAGCTTTTGGGGCAGGCAGGCTTCGGCGCGGCTTCGGGGGAGGGTGGAAGGGGGTACTAAGGACGTAGGAAAGAGGCACTGGGGGCACTAAGGACATAGGAAGGAGGCACTGGGGGCACTAAGGACATAGGAAGGGGCACTAAGGACATAGGAAGGGGCACTAAGGACATAGGAAGGGGCACTAAGGACATAGGAAGGGACACTAAGGACGTAGGAAGGGGCACTAAGGACGTAAGAAGGAGGCACTGTGGGCACTAAGGACATAGGAAGGAGGCACTGTGGGCACTAAGGACATAGGAAGGAGGCATTGTGGGCACTAAGGACATAGGAAGGAGGCATTGTGGGCACTAAGGACATAAGAAGGGGGCACTTGGGCCACTAATGACATAGGAAGGAGGGAGGGAGGGATTAGAAAGGGACAATAGTTGGGCCTGAGTGCAGAAAGAAAGGATGCACAGTCAGAAGGAAGTGCAACAAATGTGAACCAATCTCCTCGGGCCCGAGGCACGTTCCAGCCATGGACCAGGAGTGAAGAAGAGGGGAAGTGAGGAAGAGGGAGCCAGCAACAGGCAGTGAGGAAGAGGGAGCCGGCCATGGGCAGCATAAAACAGCCAGGTGGGAGCGCTGGTATGTTTCTTGTGTTTCAAAAATCTAGCACTAGTTAGAAGTTGTTCTTGGTTTTACAAAGCATTAAATTTATACTTATCAAAAGAAGCTCAGGCTCTGTTTTTTAAATGTAAACCCACTGGTTGTTCTGAACTGCAATCTGAGGTATTTTTCTAGATGTGACATAGACAAAGAGGGATTACTGTAAGATTCTTGTTCAGGCCACAAGAGCCCGTTACAGAAACAAAGTTGAGCATGTTTTAATGTCCTTGTATCGCTTCATGGGGCAGCTACGCTTCGAATACCTATGCAAGCACAGGACCAAAAACGAAAAGTACTAATATATACAAACGAAACCCTAAGATTCAAGACTCTGCATGCAATACAACCCCAGAGAAAAAGAAACAAATACCATGTGCAATTCTGATCGCTACATCTCAAAAAAAGATATAGCAGAATTGCAGAGGGGGTGGAAGAGAAGAGAGACAGCTGGCTTAATCAAGGCGTTGTTTGTAAACAAGAGAGGGCAGGACACCCAGCCTCACCCAACTGCCTATGATGAAGGGATGGCACATGGAGGGAGGGACACAACAAAGGTAGGGGGAATAATTTTATTTTCAATTTTGTGATTGAATTGTGTCAATTTTGAGAATTTTCACCTGCTGTCTATATTTTGCACTGTTCAGGAAGAAATACATTTGTTTCTTTTTTTTCTGGGTTGCATTTCATGCAGAGTCTTGAATCTTAGGGTTTCGTTTGTATATATTAGTACTCTTCGTTTTTGGTCCCGTGCTTGCATAGGGGTTATCTGTGTTCTGGTAGGAATGAATGTTGAGAAGCATATAGTCTGCTTTGTGTAGTTTAATTTTGTGGTTAAGCATTATGTGTTGTTAATAAGATTATATTGTGTGTATATATGAAAAATGAATGGAAAAAATAGTGTTACCATTAGTACTATTATGGGGGCGGAGTCTGGCCCATGACTTAGCCCAGTGCTCTTCAACTGCCGGTCCACAAAATAATTCTTTTTTTTTTTTTCCAATTCTTTATTCATTTTAAAAAACTTACAATAAGTGTAACATCATTTACATCAATTCAAACTCCAATACAACACTTAATATTCTATTAAATTTCATATCAGAATTTATCCCCCCTTCCCCCCTAATTAATTACATTCTTTAAATTCAATACAACCTATCATAAACCTCATTCTAATATACCTTATTTAATATTCAAACCATAGAACACCCTCCCCACTCCCCCCATCTTGGATGTGCATTTTTAAGGGGAAATATAATATTCAATCATTACAATATTTTGTTAATGGCTCCCAAATTTCCTGAAATTTTTTTAAATTCCCTTGCTGTGTGGCTATTATCCTTTCCATTTTATAAATGTTGCATAAAGAGTTCCACCAGAAACTGTAATTCAGTCTTTCCCAATTTTTCCAGTTACTCATAATCTGTTGTATGGCACAATAAGTAAAAGTCTACTTTTAGATGATATTTGACTCTTAGCCCTCATTGACATGCCGAACAGGACAGTATCATACGATATTGCCACTGGATTTTCCAACATACAATTTATTTGACCCCCATATTGATTTACAAAAAGCAAGAATCATTGGACAATAGAATATCAAATGACCTAATGTTCTAGCTTCAAGATGACAATGCCAACATCTATTAGATTTAGAGCTATCTAATTTCTGTAAACAAACTGGGATCCAAAATGCTCTATGTAAAAGAAAAAACCAAGTTTGTCTCATAGATGCAGACACTGTACATCTCATTCTCCAAGACCAAATTTGTGGCCATTGAGATGCATTAATTTGATGCTTAATCTCAATGCTCCAAACATCCTGAAGACCAGTTTTTGGTTTTTTATTTAAAAATCCAGATATTAATTTATACCACTGAGTGGCCTGATGTCCCAGAAAGTCCACCTGAAAACACAAGAATGTCAGCCTATACTGATCACTAAGACTTTTCCATTCAGGGAACCATTTATAATTTTGTGATTTATTAAGCCCATATTTGTGTTGCAATTGTAAAAATTCAAGCAGCTTACCATTAGAAATAACATCATTTAAAGTGTGTATACCTGTCTTCATCCAATATTTCCAGATGACCTTAAATCCGCCAATTCGAATGTTGGAGTTCAGCCATAGGGTCTGATATGTTGATTTAAGTATCGAAATTGGTGTTAAGTTATTAACATAACGTAATGTTTTCCATGTATCTACTAATAATCTGTTTTCTTTTTTTTTTAAATTCTTTATTCATTTTATAATTCACAAGTGTACAGTAAATATCAAACAATTAGAATACAATATCACTTGAAAATGTACCATATCATGCAACAAAAAGATATAACCCCCACCCCCTCCCACTTCCATATACAACAAAAAATATATCACATGAATATAATATCTTATCATTCATATATATTATTAATAGAAATCCAACCCCTCCCCCAAACCACATGTAAGAATTAAAATTGGGAAAAGTGTAAATTATTCATTATAATAATTTAAAAATGGCCCCCACACAGTCTTAAATTTATTATAGTAACTTTTTTGAAATGCCAACGCTCTTTCCATTTTAAACACATGACATACTGAATTCCACCAGAAACAATAATAATCTGTTTTCTTTATATAATCTAGGCATTTTGATACTGAGAACATGGCTTAATCTCAGAGGGAACATGAGTTGCCATTCCAACGTCAACCAATCTGGGAACTTTTCCATGAGCTCTGGGAGGATCCAATACATATCTTGATGCAAAATATAGGATTGATGATACCTATAAAAATTAGGAAAATTTGTCTCCCCCCCCCTTCTTGCGATTTTACCCAGCCAAATAAATTTTGTAAGAATACTATTCAATTTTTTATAAAATGACCCCGGAAAAAACACTGGTAACATACCCAACTGCTAACAAACCACAGGCAAAATCATCATTTTTATAGTTTGAACTCTCCCCCACCAAGAAAGATGTAATGGGTTCCATTGCTCACACATTTCAGCAACCTTTTGCAACAAAAATGTTTAATTCACTTTCATTGTCTCTTCCAACGTATTCTTTATCCAAATGCCTAAATATTTTATTTCTTCTTCTTTCCAAAGAAAAGGAAAAGAATCAAATAATCCTTTTGTACAATGAACATTTAGGGCTCCTTTTATCAAGGTGCGGTAGGCGGTTAATGCACGGAATACCACGCCTCCATTGACGAGGCATTAGTTTTTAGGCTTGCCATGGGGGTTAGCGCATGATGAAATGTCCAACGCGCTAACCCCCCGTAGCGCGCCTTGATAAAAGGAGCTCTTAATGGAATAATTTCTGATTTACTCCAATTTGTTTTGTATCCTGAAAATTTCCAAAATTTCTCAATTAATTCCAGCAAGTGTGGAATGGTTGTTTCAGGATTTCTCAAATGCAGCAATATGTCATCTGCATATGCAGAGACCTTGTATTCCTGACCTGTGTAAAGAATACCCTGTATATCCTTCGCCTGTTGAATAGCTAATAACAAGGGTTCTAATACAATACCAAAAAGCAAAGGAGATAAAGGACAACCTTGTCTAACACCTCTCTGCAGGCCAAAATGTTCTGAAAAATTATTGTTAATATATAGTCTAGCAGTAGGGGAGTTATACAAAGTTTGAATCATCCGTATAAATCCCGAACCAATACCAAACCAATCCATTGCTTGGTACATAAAAGTCCATTCCACACGATCGAAGGCCTTCTCTGCATCAATAATTCTTTTATTTCCGCCGGTCCATAGGTGTAAAATGGTTGAAAAACACTGCACTAGACCACCAGGGATTGTAGTTTAAGTGCTGGGAGAGGTGCAGGTCCATTAGACTATTGGGAATAATTTGGGGTACTGGGGGTGAAGAGATGTAAAATGTTGTGTTTTTTTTTTTCCTAATGTCTCCTGTCTGTCATTTTATTCTTCAGTGCATCAAGTGGCTGCATATCACTGTGGTGGTATATACTGGGGAGGGGGGGGGGTGTTCTGACCATACACACATTTTAACAGAGTTGTAATTTGAATGCTATTTGCTTATTGCATTGGGGAGCTAAAAATTTGTTAGGCTTTCATTAGGAAGCTGTGTGCTAAGTATCAATGCACAGCTCTAATGCAAGCTTACTTCATCAGCCCCTGACTAAAGAAACAAAAGATCTGAACCTGGAATTCTACCAGGTTCTCTATATGACAATGCTCAGCAATATTGCTGAGCCATCAGGCTAGATCAGCCCAGTTGCCTTCTAATTTTGAGGCCGGAGATCCCCTGCTATGTTGACTTATCTAGATGAAGCTGATTATCTAAGAACTCAACTTCCCCATGTGGAGCAGGATTTGCATATCGCTAATGTACTGATCAACATATACTCCTTCCTTTTCCATGGAGACTCTGCTGGGGCTTATTTCCATTGAACTGAAATGTCTTACTCTTGAATTCAGTGGTGGGTGATCAGGTTGTGGGCTTTTTCTGGTTCCTACTCCGAGATTTTTCTGTCTTTGAATCCCTATCCTTTTAATAATGAGGCCTGATGTGCTAAAGGGTTTTTCTCATGTGGCATCTGTGGATTAAACCTCCTCAAAGTATTGGATGAATAATATACATACTAACACTTGGGGTTTTATTTATCAACTTGTGATATGTATTACAGCATGGTGTTTGACAGCTCCCATTATTTGTGATAGAGATTATTCATCAGTAATATATGATAACACCTGTCATAGTGTGACAAATAAACCCCTGGGTGTGCTGAAATCATTTGAATTCACTTATTCAATTATTGCCAATCTATGGAGCTGAAACTCCTGCTTTTATGGATACTATGATATTTTCATTGTAAATAATTTTTATTTTTCATTTTCCTTTTGTCTTTGTTTGTAGAGAAGGGAAGTCTGGAGGTCCAGAAGCTGCTGACTTCTCTGATATCCTGCATATCAGAGCAGATGGAAAACCCATGCAGCCAGGTTCAGTGGTGCCGAGTTCTTCAAATCCCAGCCGTGGTACACTGCTAGAAGAGGCATACCAGCAGCTCCCCTCTATCCGCGCCTGCTACCTCTTACACTTGGCACATTTGGAGATGGCTCTTGCACGCTCTAAGGCTGTCTACGAAGGGCGGACTTACCTTGTTCAGTCCATGATTCTTCCAGAAACTAAAGGACCCATCTTGCCTTCTGACTGGCCATTTCTCCCTCTTATTGTCCTCTATAACAAAGTAGCCAATGCAGAGACACGTGGCACTGTGCTGAATACACTTCCACCAGATCTGGTGGCTACTGTGACTCAGAACCTGCAGTGGATCCTTCTTCTAGAAACATGGCGTGCCAAAGACCTGGAGCACATTCCCACTGCTGCCAAGCTTTCTCGGCTCTTCTGTATCTTTCTCACAGGTGGTGACCTCTTTCTGGAAGGGCCTGTCCACTGTTATGCAGCTGCACTCCTCTCTTTATACTGCCAGGCCAAGAGTCTGGATTCTCTGCAACTGGATGTTCCTTTGCCTGGTCTAGCCTCATTCTATGATCTGTACATTGATCTTCTGGAGCAATTTGAAGGTGTCTCTTTTGGAGATCACCTCTTTGGAATCTTTGTGCTGCTGCCCCTCCAGAGGAAATTCAGTGTCCAGCTACGGCTGGCGATGTTTGGGGAGCACATAAGTGCCCTAAGAGTGCTGGGAGTGCCTTTCAAAGAGGTAATGTTTGTGTAAAGAGATTACCTGGCTGTTCTCAGTACGTGGACATAGTTTACATTTCTAGATGAGACTTTCATGACCTGAGATGTGAGAAAAATGTATCATGATACAAAAACACATGCCTTGTCAAGGATAATGCTATAACAATGCTGCAGATAGATACGTACCTTCTTGACTACCTTGGTAACTTCTTTATTAAGGGTGGTACAATCACTAGACTCTCAGTCCTATGTATTCACTGTTGCTTAGAAATTTCTTTAATACAGAATTCACAGAACATGTCTTTGGAGAGGCATTTGAAATGAGATGAAGGTGACAGTACTCAGCACTACTATCTTCTTTTACTAAAAGAGCATGATTAAAATTGTCAGGTTTTCTAGTACAGAAAGAGTTCCCACTTTATCTTTGGGTTTGTGTAGCCTGAGGAAGGTTTTGGCTGTTGTCTTGATGGGATCAGAGTCTCATGGTCATAAGTGCCACCTGAAAATCATTCTGTTTTCTCCTAGTTTCCCATTCCCCTGGAACGGTACACTTCACCTCCTGAAGACTCTCTTCCCCTCTTGAAACTCTATTTCCGAACACTGGTAACTAAAACCCTGCGCTCCAGCTGGTGTCCCATCCTCTATGCTGTGACTGTGGCTCACATGAACAGTTTCATCTTCTCACAAGACCGTGTGGCACAGGTAGACAGTAGCAACTGGAATATTTTGAGTTTTACTGACCATTACAAAATCTTTAGCAAATGGCATTGTACTGAAGGATGTGTTTGTTCTCTCCATTAGGCCAGTTATTCACAACCCACCCTTTAGGGTATATTTAGCCAGCTGGGGTTGTCGGGATATCCACAGTTAATATGTATAAGATAAATGTGTATACTGGGAGGAAATGCATGCAAATCTGTCCAACCTGTGTATATTATGAATATCTTGAAAACCTGACTGGCTAAATTAGGGATGGGCAACCCTAGTCCTTGAGGGCTATAATCCAGTTAGGTTTTCAAGATTTCCACAATGAACATGCATGAGATTTATTTGCATTCAATGGAAACAGTGCATGCAAATTAATCTTGATACATATTCATTGAGGAAATCTTGATAACCCAATTGGATTATAGGTCTTGAGGAATATGGTTGCCCACTCCTGGCTAGATGTATGTTGTGGATGATGTTGAGATCCACTGGCTTGTAGATTCATTGTACATAAGAACATAAGAATATTGGTCCATCTAGCCCAGTAACCTGTCTTCACAGTGGCCAATCTAGTCCACTAGTTCCTGGCAAAAACCCAACTAGTAGCAACATTACATGCTACTCATCAGGGCAAACAGTGGCTTCCAACATATCTGTCTCAATAACATACTATGGACTTCTCCAGGAAATTGTCCAAACCTTTCTTAAACCCAGTTCTTTTTTGTCCCCTCCGGATTCCATACTGTAGGTGTTCAATCCCAACTTGCAGTTCGGGAGTTGCAGAAATCCAACACTTTTCTGAGCACATGCTCCACCCCATTAGCCTGAAAGCTAGAAAACATATCTAGTTACAGTTTCTGTAAGCAATCCGTGCAAAAGTCTTTTGCAGTTGCTCTGCTTCTTTTTCTTGTTTTTTTTTTCTCTTAAAGTTCACTTTCTTGGTGGCTTCAGTGCCTTGGGACTCCTGTTGGAGTAAAGGATGCAGTCCCGTGGTGCCGGACTGCTGTTTCACAGAGAAACTCTGGTGGATTTGTGGAGCCAGCCTGCTGTGTACCAATCTTCCTAAACTTGGGGTCCATTCCCCTGGGAATTTGTTGGCCCGTTGACCTTGTCATTGGTTTCAAGTGCAGTCCCTAGAGCAGTGATTCCCAACCCTCTCCTGGAGGACCACCAGGCCAGTCGAGTTTTCAGTATAGCCCTAATGAATATGCATGAGAGAGATCTGCATATAATGGAGGTGCCAGGCATGCAAATCTGCTCCATACATATTCATTAGGGCTATCCTGAAAGCCCGACTGGCCTGGTGGTCCTCCAGGACAGGGTTGAAAACCACTGCCCTAGAGTATCTGAGCCTTTTCTTCGACATCGGACAAGGTAATTTGTTTCTTCCTGAGGCCCTTCAACAACAGATCAGAGATCTCCTGGACCATCCGGCTCCCACAGCCTGGCATTATCTGTAGTTTCTGGGGTCAATGGCAGATTTGGAAGTGGTCCCCTGGACCAGAGTGCTCATGCGCCCTTTACAGGAGGCTCTCCTCTCTCGGGGGTCTCCGCAGCGTCATCCCCTGGACGGTGCCAGCTGACATCAGCTTGAACTAGCTCTCTGCCAGGGCTGGCTTCTTCAGATTTCCGAGTGAATGACTCATAACAGATGCCAGCCTGTTGGGTTGGGGTGTTCATTGCAGGGACCACTCCATTCAAGGGCAGTGGACTCCTCATCCAAAACATTGGTCGATCTATTGTCTGAAACTTCGGGTAATTCGGCTGGCACCACTCGCTCCAGACTCTTCTAGAAGGGAAAGCAGTGTGAGTATTCGCCGACACCATCACAGTGGTGGTGTATGTAAATCATCAAGGGGACACAAACGCTTCCTTGGGCCAGGAGGCTCGCATGCTGTTATGCTGGGTGGAAGTACATCTTCTGTCTTTCTCAGTGGTCCATGTGGCCAGAGTCATCACTATTCACGCAGACTTCCTCAACTGACAGGTTCTGGACCCAGGAGAATGATCCCTCTTTCAAAAAGCGTTTTGTCTGATCGTACAGTGCTGGGGTCAGCCCCAGATGGACTTGGTGGCTTCAGCAGAGAACTCGAAGGCCAGGCACTTTTTCAGTCAACAAACACAGTGTGAAAGCCTAGGGCTGGATGCCTTGGTTCAGCCCTGGCTGGCTCATGAGCTCCTGCACGAGTTCCCTTCGTGGCCTCTAGTCAGTTGAGTCACCCGCTGGATAGCTACACATCCCGGTCTTGTGATTCTAGTGGCTTCGGATTGGCCTAGTCACCTGTGGTAGGTTGATCTTGTCTATCTTCAGTGGGACGACACACTTCAGCTCCCTCTTCCTCGCTACCTTCTCAGTCCGGGGCCAATTCCCATGGAGAACCCACGGCACTTTGGTCTTACAACATGGCTCTTGAGCGCTCAGCCTTGGTGCAGTACAGTTACTCAGATGTAGTTATTTTGACTCTCTTGCATTCGAAGAAACCCTCTACTATGGCTTCTTATTCCGAAGCCTGGGGGGCTTTCCAGCAGTGGTGTACTAAAGGCCAGGTGGAGCCTGAGAGGGTTTTCATTTCGGTGGTCCTAGCTTTTCTTCACGCGGGCCTAGAGAAGAGTTCAGCGGTGGCCTCCCTTAAAGTTCCAGTTGCAGGCTTTTGGTGCCTTAGAGCATGCGGAGGCGCTAGTTTGCTTACTGCTCATTTAGATGTGACCAGGATTATGAGAGGGGCACTTCATTTGCGACCTCCCTTGCGCATCTTTTCCCTTCGTGAAATCTTAACATCATTCTTCAAGGCCTTGGAGAAGCCCCATTCTAGCCACTAAAGGATGCTGCTCTTCTGGATCTGACAATCAAGACTGTCTTTCTGGTCGCCATTGTCTCGGCATGGCGTATTTCAGAGCTTCAGGCTTGTTCATGCAGGGAGCCCTTTCTCCATATTTCAGATGTGGGAGTTGTTCTCTGCACGGTACCTTCCTTTCTACCAAAGGTGTTTCTGCCTTGCATGTCAACCAGGAGGTTCATTTGCCTGTGCTTCATTCCACAGGCTCTTGCACAAGTTGAATGTCAGGAGAGTCTTACTGCACTATTTGGGGAGGACTAATTATTTCAGACTGTCTGATCACCTTTATGTCCTGACTGCTGCGCCTCGCTGTTGTGGGCCAGCCGGTGTCTAAGTCCTCGATTGCTCGATGGATTTGAATGGCTATTTCCACGACTTACATCACGCGTGGCAAGCAGCTGCCATTTTCTCTTAAAGCCCACTCGACTAGAAGCATTTCTGCATCGTGGGCAGGGTCTCGCATGATTCCTCTCAATGAAATTTGTAGGGCAGCTACTTGGTCCCTTCTTCATACCTTTACCCAATTTTTCCGAGTGAATGTGGCGGCTTTGTCTGATGCTGTTTTTGGGACCTCGGTTTTGTGGGCAGGCTCTTCTGTCCCTCCCTAGATGCTTTGGTACATCACCTAGCATATAGAATTCAGAAGAGACCTGACAGAATTGAAGATTAGGTTTTTACCTTCAATAATCTTCTTTCTGTTAGTTCCTATAGGATTCCATTCGACCTTACCTCTCTGTGTACACTCAGTGGTTTGAAATAGCCTGCTTCTTTCTGCCTCGGTTATTTTCCTTACAGGCTTTGAACACTTTCCAGCCAATTGACAGATCCTGTGGGCAGTTTCCACTTCTGTGAGTATGTTTACCTGAAGGCTGTCTCATGTGGGTGCTCGTTGCACACAGCAGGTTAATTCTACATTGTTGCCTTTATGCCTGTTTATTACTTGTTTCATGTTTTGCAGAGCTGACCAGTTCAAGACTTGTTTGTGTTGCTGGGGATTTTCCCCCGTACCCCCTTGTCATGGATTTGTACAGGTACATAAGAACATAAGAATTGCCACTGCTGAGTCAGACCAGTGATCCATCATGCCCAGCAGTCTGCTCATGCGGCGGCCCTCTGGTCTAAGACCAGCACCCTAACTGAGACTAGCCCTACCAGCGCATGTTCTTGTTCAACAGAAATTTGTCTAACTTTGTCTTGAATCCTTGGAGGGTGTTTTCCCCTATAACAGCCTCTGGAAGAGCGTTTCAGCTTTCTACCACTCTCTGGGTGAAGAAGAACTTCCTTACGTTTGAACGGAATCTATCCCCTTTCAACTTTAGAGAGTGCCCTCTTGTTCTCCCTACCTTGGAGAGGGTGAACAGCCTGTCCTTATCTACTAAGTCTATTCCCTTCAATATCTTGAATGTTTCAATCATGTCCCCTCTCAATCTCCTCTGTTCGAAGGAGAATAGGCCCAGTTTCTCTAATCTTTCGCTGTACGGCAGCTCCTCCAGCCCCTTAACCATCTTAGTTGCTCTTCCCTGGACCCTTTCGAGTAGTACCGTGTCCTTCTTAATGTACGGCGACCAGTGCTGGATGCAGTACTCCAGGTGGGGGCGTACCATGGCCCGGTACAGCGGCATGATAACCTTCTCTGATCTGTTCGTGATCCCCTTATTTATCATTCCTAGCATTCTGTTTGCCCTTTTTGCTGCCGCCGCACATTGTGTGGATGGCTTCATCGACTTGTCGATCAGAACTCCCAAGTCCCTTTCCTGGGAGGTCTCTCTTGTATTCGTGCATGAGATTTTTGTTACCGACATGCATTACTTTACACTTATCCACGTTGAACCTCATCTGCCATGTCGAGGCCCATTCCTCGAGCTTGATTATGTCACGTTGCAGATCTTCGCAATCCCCCTGCGTCTTTACTACTCTGAATAACTTCGTATCATCCGCAAATTTAATCACTTCGCTCGTCGTACCTATGTCCAGATCATTTATAAAGATGTTAAAGAGCACGGGTCCAAGCACCGAACCCTGCGGCACCCCACTGGTGATGCTCTTCCAGTCCGAGTATTGTCCATTTACCCACACTCTGTTTCCTATGCTCCAGCCAGTTTTTAATCCACGTGAGTATTTCACCCTCAATTCCATGGCTTGCAATTTTCCAAAGTAGTCGTTCATGCGGAACCTTGTCGAACGCTTTCTGAAAATCCAGATATACAATGTCGACCGGATCGCCCTTGTCTATCTGTCTGTTTACTCCCTCAAAGAAGTGCAGCAAGTTCGTCAAGCACGATCTGCCTTTGCTAAAACCGTGCTGACTGGTCCTCATCAGCCCGTGTCCGTCAAGGTTATCAATGATGCTGTCCTTTATCAGTGACTCTACCATCTTTCCCGGTACCGAGGTCAGACTCACCGGTCTGTAGTTCCCCGGATCTCCTCTCGAACCTTTCTTGAAGATCGGTGTAACATTCGCCACCTTCCAGTCTTCCGGAATCTTTCCCGATTTGATCGACAGATCGGCTATTAGCTGAAGCAGTTCAGCTATGGTCCCTTTCAGTTCCTTGATGACCCTCGGATGGATGCCATCCGGTCCCGGGGATTTATCGCTCTTAAGCCTATCAATCTGCCTACATACCTCCTCTAGAATGACCGTCAATCCTGTCAGCTTTCCGTCTTCGTTTCAAGCATATAGCCTGATGGATTCCGGTATGCTGTGTACATCTTCTTCGGTAAATACAGATGCAAAAAATGTGTTCAGTTTGTCAGTGATTGCTTTGTCCTCCTTTAGCGCTCCCTTTATTCCATGGTCATCCAACAGTCCCACCACTTCCTTTGCGGGTCGTTTCCCCTTAATATATCGAAAGAATGGCTTGAAGTTCTTCGCCTCCTTGGCTATTTTTTCCTCGTAGTCTCTTTTGGCCCCTTTTACTGCCTTATGGCACCTGCGTTGATGTTGTTTGTGCTTGTTCCAGTTTTCTTCCGTTTTTGACCTTTTCCATTTCTTAAATGAAGTTTTCTTGTCTCTGATTGCTTCCTTCACCTCTACAGTGAGCCACGCCGGTTCTTTGTTCTTTTTCCTCTTGGATCCCTTATTAATACGCGGTATATATAGATTTAGCACCTCGGTGACTGTGTCCTTAAAAAGGGACCAAGCTTGCTCTAGCGTTTTTACAGTGCTTATCCTCTTCTTAATCTTCTTCCCTACCCTACCTTCCCTTCATAATTCCCTTTTTGGAAGTTCAGTGCCGTGGCTGTCGTTTTGGACTGATGTTTCTCCCCTGCGTCCAGATCAAAGCGGATCATATTGTGATCGCTGCTTCCCAGCGTCCCTTCTACTTCTACATCTTGTGCTGGTCCTCGCAGGCCATTTAAAATTAAGTCCAGAGTTGCATTTCCTCTAGTATTTTCCTTGACAAGTTGTTCCAGGAAGCAATCGCCTACAACATCCAAGAACTTGGTCTCTCTAATGCAGCCGGAGGTGCCTAGGTTCCAGTGTATTCCCGGATAGTTGAAGTCACCCATGATAACTATGTTGTCTCCCTTGCAGTTGCATTTAATCTCGTCTGTCATTTCTCCATCAATTTCTTTGGACTGCCCTGGGGGTCGGTAGTAGATGCCGATCTTCATTTCCAGGCTATTTGTTCCTGGAATTTTGACCCATAGAGACTCTAACTTATCTGTCAGTTGTGGCGTGTTCTCTCCAGCAGATTCAATTTCCTCTTTGACGTATATTGCAACACCCCCACCTTTTTGAGCCACTCTGTCTCTGCGGTATAGTTTTTATCCCAATAGCACAGTGTCCCAGATGTTTTCCTCAGTCCACCATGTTTTCGTGATGCCTATGATGTCAACGTTATCTTTTTGTGCTATGGCTTCTAATTCACCCATCTTATTTGTAAGGCTCCTTGCGTTTGTGTACATACACTTGAGTTTGCAGCTTTTTCCTTTCTTGCATTTCCTTCCCTCTTGTGTCCTTTTTGATCTCTCTTGCCTCTAATCCGGTGAGTCTTTCCCTCTATCTTCTTGCACGGTATCCTCTGGGTATACCAGTTCCCGAACCATCGACTCTCTCTCTCTGTTGACTGTCGGTTTTTCCCTTCTTCCTAGTTTAAAAACTTGTCCACTTCTCTCTTGATGTTGCTTGCAAGTAGCCTCGTTCCGTCTCTGCTGAGGTGGAGTCCATCCTTCCTGTAGAGCTTGCTCTTCCCCAGAACGTTGTCCAGTTGCGCACAAAGTGGAATTCTTCTTCCTCACACCAGCGCCGCATCCACGCGTTGACTGCTTGCAGCTCCATCTGCCTCTTCTCATCTGCCCTGGGTACCGGCAGGATCTCCGAGAATGCTATCCTCTGCGTTCTGGTCTTCAGCTTCCTTCCTAGCATCCGGAACTGGTCCTTCAGTACTTCCCTGTTGTAGTTCCTATTGCTCACGTTCGTCCCCACATGGATCACCACCGCCGTATCTTCTTCTTCCACACTGTTGAGGATCCTGTTGATGCGGCTCACTGTGTCTTCTACCTTGGCTCCCGGTAGGCAGGTCACCAGCCGATCAAGTCTTCCTCCCGCTATGTGGCTGTCAACTTGTCTGATGATGGAATCGCCCACGACGATTGCTGTCCTCTCTATCTTCTCCTGATTCTCCAGCCTCAGGTCCGTGTCCCTGGTGTATGTCCATCTCTCCTGCCGCAGGTCCGTATCCTTCGCTCTCGCTACTGTATCACCCATTTCTTCCTGGTGGTTGTCTGTCGGGTGGTCCACACTCTCTATAGGTGTCTTTCGGCAGTTCCAGTGTTGCTGGTGATTTTCCACGGCCTCCCTCTATGCCTCCTCTATGAACTTCTCCAGCTCTCGGACTTCTTCCTCGATGGTGTCTTCTGTCTTGTTCTCTGCTTCCTCTGTCTGGACGTTCTCTGCATCTCTGTCTCCCTCCTCCCCTGCTTGAAGTGCCTCCAGTTCCAATATTCTGCCCTCCAGGAGTCTGACTTGTTTCTTCAGGCTCTCCAGTTCTCTGCATCGGGCGCATATATAAGACTGCCTCCCAGATGGGAGGTAGTCATACATATGGCAGACGATGCAGAAAACTGGGTAGCTCAACATCTTGCTTCTGTCTGCTGCTTCCATTGCTTTCTGCTTGCTGGTCTGCTGCGGATGCCTTCTGGGTCTGCTGTGGTTGCGCCTGCTCTTTTATCTGCTTTTTCCCCCTTTTATTCTCTCTGCCTCTCTCTGTAGCTGCTTTTCTCCTGCTCAGAGTCAGATCAACTCTGCTCCATTGTCCCCTCCCCTTTTAAGGCGGAGCTTCGGTGGTAGATGTCGGGGGTGGGTGGAGCTAACTCTCACCGATTCCCCTCTTGGTCTCCTGCCTCTGCTTCTCTCTCCTGCTCTTTTTTCTGCTTTTTCCCCCTTTGGCTTCTCTCTCCCTCTGCCTCTCTCTGTAGCTGCTTTTCTCCTGCTCAGATCAACTCTGCTCCGTTGGCCCCTCCCCTTTTAAAGCGGAGCTTCGGTGGTGGACATTGGGGGGGGTGGAGCTAACTCTTACTGATTCCCCTCTTGGTCTCCTGCCTCTGCTTCTCTCTCCTGCTCTTTTATCTGCTTTTTTCCCCCTTTGGCTTCTCTCTCCCTCTGCCTCTCTCTGTAGCTGCTTTTCTCCTGCTCAGATCAACTCTGCTCCGTTGGCCCCTCCCCTTTTAAAGCGGAGCTTCGGTGGTGGACATTGGGGGGGGTGGAGCTAACTCTTACTGATTCCCCTCTTGGTCTCCTGCCTCTGCTTCTCTCTCCTGCTCTTTTATCTGCTTTTTTCCCCCTTTGGCTTCTCTCTCCCTCTGCCTCTCTCTTTAGCTGCTTTTCTCCTGCTCTCTCCTGCTCAGGTATGTTAACAAACTGGATATGTTTGCTAGCTCTCAGTCTAAGTTGGTGGAGCATGTGCTCAGAAAAGTGTTGGATTTCTGCAACTCTCGGATTGTGGGTTGGTATTGAACAGCTAGCGTATGGAACCCTACAGGGACTAACAGAAAGATTATTGAAGGTAAAAACCTAATTTTCCATTACGTCAACCGCACTGTAGCTTTGGACTCCCTTACATGAAAGCTGCTTATACTGTAAATGACTGCATATATGCACCAACATAATGTGAAACAGTGGATGAATTTATAAGTAACTTATGCATGGAGAATAGTATTTACATGCTCAAATGAGTGCCTATAAAATTTCCTGGGGAGTACATGCATACAAAAGTAGGCATTGCAAACACACCTCTGCTTTATGAGATATGTGGAGAATAGATAGAGCTAGGGAAGGGTTGTACTTATGAATGTATTTTATATACATGAATATATGTAATTTTTTTATCAGCCTATACATATACCAAGATATTCCTGCTTTTGAGCAGATATAACATTTTGTGGTCGCTTTTGGATGTGGCTGTTTTTTAAAGGCACATAGGTGCATGTTTTGCCTTTTATAGAATAGGCACAACATATACACTTATGTCGTTTCTACCTAGGCACTTTGTTTATAAATGTATAGTTTATAAAATACATGTGTATATGTATTTAGTACATATTTATATCATCTTTGGAGCAGGTGTGTGTGAAAATTTATGCACTACTTAGGTTTATTGTATCAGCCTTTTTTATTTTTAGATAAAGGCATACAATTACCTCTGTTTTCTCTATGAAATGTACAGTATATGAAATTTGTTCCTTTTTGGAATATTTTGCATAAGCTTACTATCATGAAATTACTCCCAAGTTGGGCAGGAGTTGAACTTCCTAGCAAAGCTCCTTTAGGATTGGGGAGGCAAAATACGATCCTTTTAATTTTGTTATATGAAATCAGATGATTATGCTTTGTTTCCAGGAAGTAGATCTTGCCCGGAAAAGTATGCTGAGGAAGATCTGGTTACTCACAGATGAGGTATGACCTTTAACAACTGGGAAAAAAAAATCCAGTATGAAGAACAAAACCCAATCTGTCTAACATAAGAACTCCAACTATATATATATTTCTTTAAATATTTACTTTTCACCAATTCCCATAAACTAAATTAATTACAAATCTGGACCATCATATAAGGCTCCAGACTAGGATAGATTTAATTTAAATCATGATTTAAGTCACTAGTCAGAAAGACTTGATTTAAATCATGGTTTGCTACAGAAAAAGCCTTTCTTGATGGTATAATCTTAATATTTACAACCAGATGATGGTTTCATTTTTTGAAAAATAACTTTTCAGATTAGTTTTATAGTTATATAAAAAAATAGTGATTTGTTTATATTAGAAATATATAAATATGGAATTATTGTGAGGTGAACTATTTCCAATTTAATAAGTTAATCATATGGACATCTTTTCTGCTGTACTTTATTGAAATGAGAAAAATAATCATTACCTTAATAACAATTTAAATAGTTTTATTGAACCAATGCAATAACATTATAGCATACTCATATGTATTCTTGTATTTGGTTAAACAAAATATTTTTTAAAAATTTAGACTTAGACCAGCCAGGTCCACACATGAAAAACTTAAAATATTCTCTTCTGTAGTTCACTCATCTTCAGGTGGCGTTCCAGCAGGAGAGAGTGGGCATTCCTCCTATGATGATCTTAGGGGTGGGAAGATAGGTTTCCAGCAGGATATCCCTCCTGCTGTGGAATGTCTTGGGGGGGGGGGGGGACGACGACTGGCAGGAGGGATTGGGCATCTCTCCTTCCGGGGAATGTCTCAGAGGTGGGGAGTGGGCTTCCTTCCTATGGGGGATGTCTTGGGGGAGTGGCAGCAGGAGGAATTGGACACTCCTGCCATGGACATTCGGGGGAAGGACGGCTTTGGGGGTTCCGGCAGGAGGGACTGGGCATCCCTCCTGCCAGTAATCTTTGCAGGGGGAACAGGTTCCCTGCTGCGGCTGCTAAACTGATCGCGGCAGGTAGATTCCCTTGCCACAATTAGCTCAGTGGCAACTCAATTCTCTAACCAGCGGCTTCTGAGATCAGGTGTCCTATACAGAATCCCCAGCCTTTTGTGTCCAGCCACTTTTTGCGTGACTGGTCCTGTTCAGAGAGGTCTATTACATCATACTGTGTAGGTTCATCTCATAACTATTATCTCTAGACAATGTTGATGAGATATCACAATTCTATTCTCCATTTTTTCAGGTATTGAAAAAGCACCTGATCTTTTACAAACTGCCAAACACAGACAATCCTCTGGGCTTTGAAGTCTATGAGCAGCTCCCTCCTTTGAGACAGCAGTATTTGGACATAGTTACTGAGCTGCAACCCGGCAAGCTGAAAACGAGTACCTAGTGTTGGCAAAAAAAAACCCTCAGAATCACCTTGGGTTCTCCGCTAAACTGTAAGGGCACTGCTGCAGTGGCTCTTCTTCAAGACTCAAACAGGCATTTCTATGCTAATATGCTAATTTTTAGATGCCTCTGTTGTTGCAGAGTAACTTTGTATTCCATTGTGACTTGCCTTAGTTTTTTACACAGCAGAGAAATGGATTCTAGTGCAGATCATGAACAGAGAGCAAAATCTGGCACTGAACTAAAGGCAGGTATCAGGTGTCAAAAATTTCCTGCCTAGAAAGTGACATTCACTCTCCCTTATCTCAACCACAGCAACTGATTGAAGTGGTCTCTTGGCAAAGATGGTCAGTGTTTCCTAGCAAACAGCTATACTGTTTCATCTCTGAAAAGAAATGGTGTGTTATTCATCAGGCCCTGATGTGCAGTTTCAGACTGTTCAGTGAGCAGCATACCAGCAAATTGATCTAGATGAGAGCTATGACTTTTTCAAAATGTTCTCATTCTAAGCCATCTTGTGATTTTGAGTACCAGATCAAGAGAGATGAAAAATTTAAAAATATAGATGCATAATTGTATTACACTCAGTGGGCACATTACACTACATTAGGGACTTCTATTCTGCCTATACCTTGCAGTTCAAGGCGGATTACAAAAGAGCTAACTGGACATTTCCAGTGAAGTTACAACAGTTTTGGGGTTTTTTTTTTTTTTTTTGGTTACAAGGGAGGAGGTACCTGGATTAATGTTGCATATTATTTATGAGGATGAATGAAAAAGCTTTCACTGCAAGCTGAATTTAACTGAAGTCTAAAATGTTTCTGTGTGTCAAAAGATGTGGCTCCCCAGGCTACACATTATCATGGGAGCATGCCAGTTCAATTCTGTTGTAGTCCATGGGGGCAGTTTTCAAAACAGCCTACTTAGTGCACACAGCATGGATGCTTTGCAACTGTGGACTTTTGTACTGATTTAAGGGAAAGACAACATGGTACAGTTGGCCCACAGATTTGGCGTCTGATTTTATGTGGGCTTAAATTTGGCTTGGAAATAACACACATGTACACCTGCCCAAAACATGTCTTCAGGAGCAACTCCCCTTAGCTAAATGTATGAGTGCTGTGGGAGTACATGACTAATTTCAGATGGATTAAGGCTGAGAAGTCGTAGCCAGATAATTCAGTTTTTAGCTGGATACGTGTCTAGAATACGTGTCTAGAATACACTTGAGCAAAGTGCTTCATTCAAGTGTACTTGTACCTCATCATAGGGTAGTTAATTATTTTGATGCCAAATACAGTGGTTACAACTATTTTTTTAATTTTAAATTTCTTCTTTCAGCTCATGGTTAATTTATTTCCCTCTTTTTTACAATTTTTGCACTGCAGGCCTATGAATGAAGGCAATTTATTTTAACCGAGTATCACCTTTCTAAACTGTTGATAACCTGCATATTGGAAAACATGTATATAATGAGAAACTTGTCCATTGTAAATATCCTCAAGGGTTTTATACAGATTATTATACCTAGCTTTCCTGAGGTTCCTAGATAATGGCTCTTACTCAAAGACTGCTACATCAGCTGTGCTCAGGAAAGGACTATAAAGTGTTAAGATTGCTCACATACTTACAACTGTATTGCTTAGCCTAGAAGACTTGGAACAAATTTGTTGTATAGGAGAAAGCCCTCAGTAGGCACCAATTTTTAATAAAGTTTTTGTTTTAAGATGATAGTGTGTGTGTGACATTTCTAGGGGTATTTCAATTTCAACCTGCTCATCTCCTTCTAATTGTTTGATGGGGATCAGAGAGCACACACTTAAGCATTAGTAAATGGGGTTCTAAATGCCACATGGCTCATAGTATAAAATGGAATGTGCTAATGTCCATTAGCGTAAGCAACATTTTAGTAAAAAGGCCTCATACTTTGCAACTTTTGAAAAAGTTGTTGTGGCAGGTGGCAACCTTGATTTTGTCATTTTATTTATGGCTTATATCCTGCTATTTCCCATTTAGTGTGGTTCAAGGCAGGTTACAATACAAAACAGCTAGAGATTCCTGGGAGTATACAAAAAGCAATTATCCAAAACAATGAAATTGAATTAGTTCAATTCAATTTATGGGTATTATCACCCATAAATTTCAAGAACAGACATCAATGTATAATAGCAATCTCAAATATAAAGAGCACCATTCCATTTGAGTAATAATATACATAAACAAATTTTTTCTAGAATTCTAATAAAACATATATCTGTCTTTTGGAGAAAAACCAGTAAAAACATTATCTTGGGATTGTAACAATGTACTGACCCCCCCCCCCCCCCCACCTTACAAAACTGTAGTGCAATTTTAGCGCCAGCTGTGGTGGTAACAGCTCCGATGCTCATAGAATTCCTATGAGCATCGGAGCTGTTACTGCCGCCAGCCAGCACTAAAAACTGTGCTACGGCTTTGTAAAAGGGGGAGTAAATGAGGGAAAACAAATAGGAGGGTATAATTTGCAGCAGATCCATTTATAATTTTTTAAAGACAGCATGAAAGTTTAAAAATGGAGCGAGCATGTTCTCTTTATCCTATCTAACTTAACAGATTGTTGTTTTATAAATCTTATTTATATTTATATATAGCATATGTGAATCTTAGTTATGATAAGATTATGGTTGTACATTCAAGTACAGTGCATCTGCATTTCAGACTCTGGGAAAGAAGCTAGAAGCATGTAGCTGCCCATCAGATAGCTGCTTCAGTCCTCAAGGAGAGATAATTTTTCAAACATAAGCAAATGTCATTCTTATCAACCTTGAGTGAAAATTAATTCAAATTTTGATTCTAATACCATCTCAATCTTTTTAAAATATAAATATTTATTGAAGCTTTGTATCTTCAACATGCAGTAACTATGTGGTAAGATTCAAACATTTCATTATCAAATATAAACACATTCCACCATCTGTTATCTCCATATTCATTTACCCTCCAATGTCCTTCACTTATAGCAGAATTGCATGTGGCAATGCATTAATACACAGTTGTCACTGATTCACAAAATCAGCAATAACCAACTCTGTGTCACTCTATTGATCCCCACCTTCTCCCTCCCTACATCCCTTCCCTCCTCTAATGCACCTCATTCTCTCTTATATTTATCCTCTCCATCTCTTGTTCCTGGAAGGACTAGTCAATCGTTCCTTCCCTTCATTCCATCTTGATCTTTCCATCTTCTCCAAAAACTGACTTTCTCTCAGTACTCATTTGCTCTGTGCCCTTTCCTTTTTTGAGTGCCATTAATATCTGGAGGCTATAAAATCGACCAAGCCTTACAGAAAAGTTTTCATGGTCAGGGCGAGCAGTGTGCTCCCAATAATATGCCAACTCTCCAAAGTAGGGAGAACGAGAGGGCACTCTCTAAAGTTGAAAGGGGATAGATTCCGTAAGGAAGTTCTTCTTCACCCAGAAACATAGAAACATAGAAAGATGACGGCAGAAAAGGGCCAAGGCCCATCAAGTCTGCCCACTCTATGGATCCTCCCCTTAATATTAGCCAATGTTCTACCCTGATCCACTTAGGGATCCCACATGGGCGTCCCATTTATTCTTAAAATCTGGCACGCTGCTGGCCTCGATTACCTGTACTGGAAGCTTGTTCTATTGATCAATCACTCGCTCCGTGAAGAAATACTTCCTGGTGTCGCCGTGAAATTTTCCGCCCTTGAGTTTGAGCGGGTGCCCCCTTGTGGTTGAGGGGCCTCTGAGAAGGAAAATGTTATCTTCCACTTCTATACGTCCGGTGATGTATTTAAACGTCTCAATCATGTCTCCCCTCTCCCTGCGTTCCTCGAGAGTGTAGAGCTGCAAACTGTTTAGTCTTGCTTCGTACGAGAGACCTTTAAGCCCTGAGACCATTCTGGTGGCCATCCTTTGGACCGACTCGATCCTCTGCATGTCCTTGCGATAATGTGGATTCCAGAATTGCACCAGAGAGTGGTAAAAAACTGCAACACTCTTCTGGAGGCTGTCATAGGGGAAAACACCCTCCAGGGATTCAAGACAAAGTTAGACAAGTTCCTGCTGAACCAGAACGTACGCCAATAGGGCTAGTCTCAGTTAAGGCACTGGTCTTTGACCAGAGGGCCGCCGTGGACTGCTGGGTACAATGGACCACTGATCTGAACCAGCAGCGGCAATTCTTATGTTCTTAAATCTCCCCTTGCTGCAACTATACAGTATTGCAAGAAATTCCAACCTTTCTTATTAATCTCATAGTTTTTTATGGTACTTGACTCCTAATTTCTTCCATAATCTTTATCTGCTTTTATCAAAGCTTTTTCACTACTAGACATTCCCACTACATATAAATATAAGCCCTATTTGTTCACAGTTCCTCCAGCATACCTCTTCCTGACTGCTAAGAATTGACTCCTAGTTTGTTTTTTTTAAGGGAATTCTGTTTAAAACAAATCCAGAAAGAACAAATCAATTTGGAAAGCCTGAAAGAAGACTCTAGAGGAAATACTTTTAAAACCAATTGGAGGAAATATTTTTTCACTCAGAAAATAGTTAAGCTCTGGAACAAGTTGCCAGAGGTTGTGGTAAGAACGGATAGTGTAGCTCAGGGGCCGCAATCCAGTCAGGTTTTCAGGATTTCCCCAATGAATATGCATGAGATCTATGTGCATGCACTGCTTTCAATGCATATTCATTGGGGAAATCCTGAAAACCCGACTGGATTGTGGCCCTCAAGGAGGGACTTTGAGATCCCTGGTGTAGCTGGTTTTAAGAAAAGTTTGGATAATTTCCTGGAGGAAAAGTCCATAGTCTATTATTGAGACGTAGACATGGGGGAAGCCACCTCTTGCCCTGGATCGGTAGCATGGAATGTTGCTACTCTTTGGGTTTTTGACCCAGTAAGGCTATTCTTAAGGAGACAAATTTTTCCCCGTCCCCGTGGGAACTCATTTGCCCGTCCCAGTGAGTTATTTTCCTGTCTCTGCCCCATTCCTGCACAAGCCTCAAACACTTTAAAATCATAAGTGTTCGAGGCTTGTGCAGTTAAGGCAGAGCTTACAGGAACGGGACAAGGAAATTGAGTTCCTGCGGGGTTGGGGAAAAATTTATTAAAGCACTAACATCAAAAGACAAGATTTAAAGGACTTGACACAGAGTCGTGTTTTAGCACAAGACGCCTGCTTCAGGAGTCATGAATCAATTTGGATGACTCTCTTAGGTGAAGCTGATATCAATTCTTATAATTGGAACACAGGTTACTCCTTCAGTTATATCTTTTAAAAATTGAGTTGCTACCAAACTAGATCTGTGCAGGAGAGAAAATGTGCTTAAATGTGACTTTCGAAAATCCTTTTATATTAAAATTGGATTAATACTTTGTTCTGTTTGCAGTAGTTATCACATTTAAGTTCATATAAAGTAACAGTTGATGTATTAATGACTTGGGAGCCCTAACCGGGGCTCAAAGAGAGGTTATGGTTTGTAAAATGGCTCCAATTCTTTGAAATGTCCCAATTTAACTGAGAGCTCATACATACTATTTAAGTTTAAAGATACCATAAAAGTGCATAAGGAACAATTGTACCCAAACCAATTTTGAGGACAGTCTTTTAGACTGCATCATCGGATTATAAATATTTTGTTAGTAATGAAGCTGAGATAGGGGATATGGAGTATGTTCTCAATCTTTCAAATTTCTACATTGAACAGCAGGGGGCCCTGTTGAAATTGCTGTCAAAAAGACATTTCGTTAATGGCAAAATATAATTCAGATGCTCTGACAGGCCAGTTCACTAGCTGTTATTCCATAACAATTTTTATCTTTAAGCTCTGTGGAGCAGAGATTAAGACTGCTCCATTTCTGAGATCATTATTGAAAAAAGGTATGTGTGTGTGTGTGTGTGTGTGTGTGTGTATATATGTATATATATTTTTTTTATATTGTGACGGGGCTGGGATTTACCTAGCATGCCAGAGACCCAGCTTCCACCACAGGCGCAAGGCCCAGTGCTCCCTCGAGGGCTACACTATAATGGCAACAGAGGAAAGAGAAGAAAGGCTGCCCACAGAAAAGTCACAGTTCAAATGTTTATTCACCAGTTCCACTTGCAGTGGATTCTGGCAGCCTCTTGGGCTAACCCTTGTTTGGGCTTGCTCGGTTCAAAACACAGTTCATCTTAGAACAATTTCTTTAACATATGAAATAATCAAAAAGTCTTAAATGAGCTTTCATGCCCACAAAGTTCAGCTGCTACTTTTAACTCAGTCTTTGCATATTTCTAGCTCTAAGAACCAATGTTCTGGAGTAGAGAGCTGCACGGGAATGGGGACGACAGGAATCCCGCAGGACGCCCCCTAGGGTCGCGGGGATCCTGCGGGGTTCGATACAACTTGAGCCGCGAGTCTCGACTTCTTTTTCCTACCCGCCCTGCCGCAGCACACATAGCCGACCGGAAGTCTTCCCCGATGTCAGCGCTGATGTCGGAGGGAGGGCTTAAGCAAAGCCGTCCCTCCGACTTCAGCACTGACATCGGGGAAGACTTCCGGTCGGCTATGTGTGCTATGGCAGGGCAGGCAGGAAATAGAAGACGAGCCTCGCAGCTCGAGCTCCATTTGGCTAAGAAAGTTGCTGGTAATTTGCTTGCAGATGAGGGCTGGGAGGCAAACACGGAACACAAAAGGGGGGAGGGAGTGCGTTTTTGGACACAAGGCATGAACTTGGGAGAGAGGAAGGGAGGGAAAGAGATGCTGAGGTGGGGGAGGGAATACGTTTTTGGACACAGAAGGCATGAACTTGGGAGGGAGGAAGGGAGGGAAAGAGATGCTGAGGTGGGTGAGGGAATGCGTTTTTGGACACAGAAGGCATGAACTTGGGAGAGAGGAAGGGAGGGAAAGAGATGCTGAGGTGGGGGAGGGAGTGCGTTTTTGATCACAAGGCATGAACGGGAAAGAGGATGGAGGAAGGGAGGGAAAGATGTTGAGGTGGGGGAGGGAATGCGTTTTTGGACACAGAAGGAGAGAGGAAGGGAGGGAAAGAGATGGTTGTGTACACGGGAATGGAAGAAAGAATTTTTGGTCATAGGGAGGGAGGTAGAGATGAGAGGGAGAAATATTGTGGAAAGGGAACAGTGGGACAGATTGAAATGGATGCAAGAGGGAGGAATGTTGGACATAGTGGTGAAGGGAATGGAGGGAGAGATGTGTCATGGTGCTGGAGAGGGGTGATAGAAGGAGAAATGGTGGGCAGGCACGAAAGATGAGAAAGGGATAAATGCTGGACCATGGTAGGAGGAACAGCAATGGACAGCAACAGAAGAATTTACAGAAGATGGGAAAGCGGAAAAAAGAAACTGGGACCAACTTTATGGAAAAATAAGTCTCCAGACAACAAAGGTAAAAAACGGAATTTATTGACTAAAATATGTTAGCTTTGGGAAATGTATATAGCAGATATCTTTGTATTGTGTTCAAAAGAAAAGGAAATGCATTTCTGGTTTTATTTCTACAGTGTTGAAGTACTTGCTGACCCTTACTGTGACTGGTGGGGATCCCCAAGCACCGCCAGCAGAGGACCTCCTCTAGAGATGGCCAGAACTCCCCTCCACCAAGCATAGCAGTCACTGGCAGCATCCATGAACCACTGAGGTGCCAGCATCTGTGACTCAGGGACGCTACTGCTGCCTGCCAAGCTTGGCAAAAGGGACCCCAGCCAACTGCAAAGGAAGTCCTCAGCTGACAGCTTGGGGATTCTCATCAGCTGAGTATTTATATTTTATATTTACATTAGAGGCTCTGGTAGAAACCTGTTTACAAAGTATGTATTCTTCCAAATTAATATTTCCAAATTAATAAAGTCTCTTTGCTTATTTGTAAATGGGTCTCTACCAGAGCCTTTAATTCAGTAGCATAATTAAATGAAATAACTATTTCTGAAGTTTATAGGGACGGGCGGGGACGGAGGGGATTTCTCACGGGGACAGGTGGGGATGGAGGGGATTCCTCGCGGGGGTCGGGTGGGGATGGAGGGATTCCTTGCGGGGGACGGGTGGGGATGAGTGGGATTCCTTACGGGGACGAGTGAGATTTTGGTGGGGACAGGTGGGATTTCTGTCCCCGTGCAACTCTCTGTTCTGGAGCTCTTGCATAGCAGGGCTGACCCTAGTTGCCACTCTGTTCTGGTCCCTTCTCTCTTCCTTAGGCTTGTCACAACTTCTATGCTTCAGTTAAACACTTTTTAGGAAGTTTTTTCACCTGACTCCCTGAACTACATACTCCCCTACTGACCGGTCTTTATCCCTGGGCAGTGGAGAGGGGAATCGTACCACCCTTTAAGATTTTGATGGTCAAAATCCCTCCCCGGGTTCCCACATTCATGCATTCTAGAATGTCAGGACTCTGAATTCCTTCCCTTCTGCTCATCAGCCACTTTTAGCCCATCCCCTTTCCACTATGCTTTAACAGCACCAAGGGATCCTGGCATTATTGTTCCTTTATCTTAGCCCCACATTCATTCAACAAACATTCATTTATAAAGATACTATTGCTTCCATACAGTCTTTTAGACCACCTTCTATTATTCAATAAACTTGCACCACCTTCCCCATAGTATTTTACTCGCTCATGGAAAACTGGAACGCTCATCTGGTGGCTGTTATAGTAGAAAACACTCTCCAGGGATTCAAGACAAAGTTAGACAAGTTCCTGCTGAACTGGGACGTACGCAAGTAGGGCTGGTCTCAGGGCACTGGTCTTTGACCTAGGGGCCATGGCGGGAGCGGACTGCTGGTCACGATGGACCATTGGTCTGACCCAGTAGCGGCAATTCATATGTTCTTCTTATGAGTTTGCAATTTTAAGTCTGAAGTGCCGCCTACTTATATTAAAAAAAAAAAAATCACCCTTGGCATTTATGGCCCTGATTCTATAAAGCTCACAAACTTCTAGGCACTGTTGACTTGTTGAGACTGGTAAAATGACTTTTTGTTGTGCAGAAGTTAAGTTATGAAACTCCTTGGTGTGTCAGATATTATATTGCTGTAAAAAGGATAGGTTAAGAAAATTACTAAAGACGCAGCTATTCGTAGATGCCTTTTTTTTTTGTTGTTACTTCTGCTAAATTTGATGAACTATCTATGATTGTTCTTATCCACATTATGGCACTTCCTTGAAGATTGTATGTATGTTTATTTTGTTACACGTTTATTTTATCATATATTTGTTTTTATTATGTCTTCATTTTAAATACTGTATTTGTAAATTATGCATTTAGTTTTAAACGGTATATAATTATTATTTATTTATTTGTTTTTAACAGTTTAAACAAGAAAATAAAGTTCTTGTACAGGAATGAGCAATTAAATTATAAAAAGTAAAGTTATCAACTTAATATTTAAAGTCCCATATTTGAGAGATCCAAGATTCAAATGAGTGAATCAACAAAGAAAAAAGGAAATAACATATCCTATTTAGAAGATAAGCGGACAACTATTAGTGATTACAGAAAGGTTTTCTTATTAGGTTGCTATTATTACATTTTCCCCCTCAAGACGTTTCATGGTTAGAAATCCTGACAGCTGGGAGGGTTCAAAGAATATATAATTTCAGGACTTATATTTTACTAAACATTTACACGGATATCGTAAAAGAAAAGTTGCACCCATTGCAGTTACTCCTGGCTTTAACAACAGAAATTGTTTTCTTCTTTTCTGAGTTTCTTTTGTCACATCCGGAAACATTTGAATTTTTTGACCCAGAAATTCCTTATGTCTATTCTTGAAGACTAATTTTAATATCCAATTTTTATCACGTAACAGTACTACTGTGACCAACAAAGAAGCTGATCTAACTAATTCTTTCAATGATGTATCCAACATAGTTGTTAAATCCATCTGTTGCGGTATATAAATTTTTAACATAAATAAAATAAATAAATTGTCAAATATTCACTAGGTGCCGTTTATAGAATCGTGCTTAGTGGTGCCTAAACAGTCTTAGTGTGGAGTAAGATGTTGATATTATACTGAAAATATATTGCATTGAAGATTGGATACTGCGCTTGAATCCATATCATTGAGCTGCTGCAGATAAGTCTTTTTTACTTCCTCCGTGAATCTATACTGCACGCTATGAGTTCCTTTTTTTCCTTCCTGCAAGTAGGACTTTGTTGTTTTCAATGAGGTTGGAGGTTTTTTTATGCTGATGACTGTTTATGGCAGCATCATAATATTTTGATTAACTGCTACTTTTTTCTCCATTTCTTACATACCTTACATCCTGTTCATGACCTCTTCCTGTTCATGACCTAATGTTACCATTAGAGTATACAATTCCTTACAATGGTCCGGATTATTTTTCTATATATCCTTAGGCCTCAGCCCTACCGCTAGTGTAAATTTATAGCGTGAAGAATTATGTGGACCTTCATCATTGGCCGTGTGTAAATTTATTTTTCATTATTTAAATACCCTTACATAAATTAAATTCTTATCATATTAAAGACTGTATTAAAGATTAAGATTAGGTATGTACTTATTCTGATTTGGTGGGGGAAATAGTTGTACAGTAATGTCTATAAGTTTAATGTGCATTTCGTGTAAACTTATGTATATTGAAATTGTTTGTTTGCACTATGGTAGTTTGGAATTTTAATAAACATTAAAAAAAAAAATAAAAAAAATAGAGTTTAAGCCTTATTTTCAGCCACTTATCTTAACAGCTGATATGACCCGGGAGGGATTGACCCTGACATGTTTTGCACTAATGTGCTTTTTCAAGGGTCCCCCATGGCCGATACTGTCATCCAACTTACAACAGTTTAGCAAGCAATTTACATTAGTGGTGGAGAGGTGGGGCTGAGGCCTAAGGATATATAGAAAAATAATCCGGACCACTGCAAGGAATTGTGATATTTTATTGGATATTGTTCCGGAATACCTTAAGTGAAAAATTTTACATCATATTCTGTTACCATTAGAGTATGGCCATTTTTAAAAAAATTAACATGTGTGCACTTATTTTGTATGTGGGTAAGGACTCCTGTGTTATTTTGTGCACTAAATAGTTAACATATGGTAATGTAGAAGCACTACCTGGCTAGTGCAGGAACATCCACTTTCATCTGACATTCCTCCTCAAAAAAAACAACAACACTTTTTTGAAATGCGGTAAGCTCATGCAGATGTCTGAGCATATGCCTGAGCATATCCTGTGGAATTCCATTTTTTTTTTTGTTGCATTAGGTATATGCTAGCACTGAATGCAGCTTATTAAAAGGGCCTGACCCCTATGTAAGCTATGCCACCTTATTGTGTTTATCCTTGTTTCTTTCTCCAACTAAGAAATTATTTTCTCTTTATTTATTTATTTTTATAACTGTGAACCACTTGAATACTGATAGGCAGAATTCAAAATAAAGTGAAAATCTAGATGTACCTTAAGTTCTAATCACTAGCTGTCACTTGTGTTAAGGTAGACTTAATGCTTCTCCAGCTCCTGCTATCCCAGGTAGCAAAAGATTGACCAGTGATTTTCCTTTTTTTTTTTTTTTTTTTTTGTTCCGTTGGAAAAATATGGAATGAGAAAAGTGGAAAATCGCTGGACTAAGAGTATAGCCCTCGATGGAGACTGCCTCAACTTTGTTGGTTGGGCTGAGAACTTTTCAGTGGCCCCTCGTATGTCAAATAGCCCTTTATATCTTGGACAATATCAGGAAGATGGTATTTCAAGCATCATTTCCTACCATTATAAGGATCACCAAAGGTTGTGTTTTATTTTTATACGCATCAAGGGAAATATAAAGAGAAGAGCAGCTTTCAGTTTTTAAAAACTGGATGGACCATTTGGGTCTTTATCTGCCATCATCTACTATGTAAAAAGAGAGCCTCAAATCCATTAACATTAATCAGTTGAAAGCTCCATTCTCCCAACATATCTGCATTATCATGCCAAACAAAACAGTCCCTTTTCTTTCTGAACTAGGAGTAGATATTTTCAACTTTATGGCCACACACTATAATACAATCTAACCACTGACTCTATTGGTTTTTTAGATCTTCATTCGAATCAACCAGCATACATAGCAATAAGAAGATCTCATATAACTTGTCTTAATACTTTATAAACTCACAGACCTCAGTGATACCGTCTGTATTTAAGTATTAAAGTGATGTATACTACGCGGGTAGGGGTAAGCACTCCGACGTAGTCCTACGTTTTGCCCATAAGGGCTGTATCAAGGAAATCCCCCTTAGTTCAAACAGCTCATGCTCCCTGATCCAAATCTATAGCGTGGGGAGCATGAGCTGTTTGAACTAAGGGGGATTTCCTTGATACAGCCCTTATGGGTGAAACGTAGGACTACGTCGGAGTGCTTATCCCCACCAGCGTAGTATAAGATGAGTACATCACTTTAATACTTAAATATATTTATTGAAATATTTAAAAATTATTGCAAAATAACTATGAGACCGATGACAATTAGGGATACCAATCTTTTCTGTATGTTCTAAAAGTTTAACGGTATACAGACGGTATCACTGAGGTCTGTGAGTTTATAAAGTATTAAGACAAGTTATATGAGATCTTCTTATTGCTATGTATGCTGGTTCACACACTATAATGACATCACCAGTTGCTATATCCCCAGTGGGATCTCTCCACTTCTTTTTCAGATGTGCAAGATGCTATTCAAAAATGATGCATATCTCAGTATAAGGACTTGAGGGAGATAAGATATTCACATGTCAAGAGCAAGGGCAGACCTTGTAAGATGAGTAAAAACCCCACTTATATGAAACTCCAGTAATGCATGACAGCTGTGCAGTGTTATTTATAAGCCCACAATACAAATAATTAGGTGCTGACATGAATGTAAATGACTCATTGAATATCTTTGGGGATGTGACTGAAATTTGGCAGAAGAGACGGTATTATGAATGGTAACAGAATCAGAACTCGCTAGCTAAATATGAATATTTATATTAATTTATATTAATAAGACAGAGATATGCAAACCTAAGAATGTAGTAAAGAAATATCAGAAAATTCTATTCTCAGGACACCAAATGATCATCCAAAAGTAATTGCAAGATTATCTCTGTGTGGAAATATTTTGGAAAAAGAACAAGAAGATAATGCCAAAATCCAAGATGTTATGGAAAGCTTGCCGAGACTCATCAAGCCTTATGATTATTATCCAAGGCTGCTCATCCATGTTGATACTAATGATATTGCTCTGAATGTATCAAAAGTGACTTTGTTGCTCTAGGACAGTTTTTCTCAACCTTTTTATGCCAAGTACCCCCTAAGCCTAACAAATACCAACTGAGTACCCCTGCCCAAACTCCGCCCCAGACTTGCCCAAACTCCACCCCCGACTCCACCTCCATAATAATAGTACTAATTGTAATGCAGTTTCTTTCATCCATTTTTCATATACATACAATATAATCTTATTAATACATAAATCTAACCACAAAATTAAAAAAACACAAAGCACACTGCGCAGAGAAAATGTTAATTATGTTAATTATTCATAACAAATGCAAGGAAGTTCTTCACTCAACGGGTGGTAGACACCTGGAACGCGCTTCCCGGAGAGGTGATAAGACAGAGTACAATTCTGGGGTTCAAAAAGGGACTGGATGACTTCCTGGAAGCGAAGGGGATAACAGGGTACAGATAAAGGTTTACCTTACAGGACATTGAGCGAACAGGGTATGGACATTTTAGGTTAGGTAGGGAATACTTACAGGTCATGGACCTGGGGGGCCGCGGCGGAAGCAGACTGCCGGGCACGATGGACCCCTGGTCTGACCTGGCAGAGGCAGTGCTTATGTTCTTATGTTCTTATTACCAAGGCAGATGACTTAAAATAGACAATAGACAAATACAGTGGTACCTCGGTTTACGAGTGCACTGATTTGCGAGTGTTTTGCAAGACGAGCAAAACATTCGCAAAATCGGCGCCTCAGAAACTGAGCGTGCCTCGATTTACGAGTGCCCCCCGTGATCCGGCACCCCCCGCTTGTGTCGCACCCTCTCCCCGCTGTGATCCGGCATCCCTCACGCACCCACCCACCCACCCGATCACATTCCTTACCCCCATTTGGCACTGACACCAACACACAGGACATGCCGGTGCCCGAAGATCTGCCTTCTTCTTTGCACTGGGTCTTGAGCACCATCTTTTTCCCTCTCACTCACACACTCAGGCCCAACAATTGTCCCTTTCTATTCCCTCCCTCCTTCATATGTCCCAAGTTAGTGCCCCTTCCTCCCTCCCTCCTTCCTATGTCCCCCTCGCTGCCTTCCAGCCTTTGTCCCACCCCCTCCCTCCTCCGAAGCTGCGCCGTAGCCTGCCTGCCCCCAAGTCAACCCGCCGCCAATTCCTCTTCCCCTCCTGCCCATTCCATTTAATTACCCACCATTGCTGCCACAACTCTGGGAAGGGCCAGATGCATGCTGCAATTGCATGCCACCGGTTCACAAGCCTTTCCCCCCCCCCCCCCCCCCACCCCCCCCACCCCCGATGTCAATTCTGACGTTGGAGAGAAAGTCCAGGCTAGCCAATCGCTGCTTGGATGGCCCGGACCTTCTCTCTGATATCAGAAACACCTCTTGGCAGGAAGAAAATCCAAATACACATAGGAGTTGATATGGGACCAGCCGTGATCATGTTTTTATCAGCTTTATACTATTAGTGTTCTTTTGTTTGACAGAAATTTGTGAAAAGGAATGATAAGTGAGTATGATAGAAAGCAAGAGAATAGTTAGATCAAGGGCAGGAATGATGGGAGTGACAAAGGGGGATGATAGAACTGGTCAATGTTACTAGAGAGTGACAAGAGTAATAGGGAGAAAGCATAAGGATAGACAAAAGAGGCTGGCCAGGGAGTCAAATGTGATAGAGAGTGAGCATGAGGGGAGAAGGGGGCACGAGCCAGCATTATTATAATGCAAAGGGAGAGTGTGCACTAAATGGAAGAATTCAGTGCATTTTGTCTGCATGGAAGATCTTTATTTAATTAAAAGAATTGACAAAGTTGGAAATCCCTTTAGACACCATAGGCTGTAATGTCGCCTTGTACTAGTCTGCAGTCCTTCGAACATAAGAGAACTGCTTAAGGCTGTTAATTGGGGTCATTTTGGAAAGCCCTGTTCAAAACCGATGCTCAAGGGGTGGTAGTACAAAGAAGGGAGAGGAACAAATGATTCATAGATTTTTGACTTTGCTGCTCATTGCCTTCAGTCACCTTTTTGTGGGAGCAGCATCTCCAGATGGGTTTTGCACATTTAATTATACAAAAAGGTTGTTACAAAAATAATTTGCTAATTACTTAAAAAGTTACGTTTATTCAAAATATTCACGTGTTATATTTATTATTCATATCTTCAGCGTATTCAAAAATATGAAAAAATTAAATCCAAAATTGCTGGGGACATTGAGGATTAAGAGATATGCAACAATTTTTCGGAAGTGGTATTGACTTATTATCTGTTATACAGTGATAAGGTAAGAAAGAGGCAGTGATGCAAATTCATAATCTATTGTGAAATATGGAGAGTAACTTATTTGAGAGGTTTGATTTGAACCCTTTTCTTCTTAATAAGAAAACAACAAATGACAATTGCCATCTAATGGGTTGTATTTTTTCTTATTTTCATTTTTTTATTTTCATCAAACAGATTAGGGCTTTGTTGCGGTCAATAGCCCTTAACGTAATTTAAACAGCTCTAACGCTGTTGTTCCAAAAATAGCAAAGCAAATATTTAAGTTGCTGCACATTACAAAGTCATGAGGTATAAAATATGCAAATACATAGTTTGCTATGCAAATTCCCTAGCGTGACTTGCAGTATTATAGCACAAATTGCATTAGGGCACAAAACCACAATAAGAGCTGGGGTTATTTTATCATCCAGGAGCATCAGGCTAGGCTGCAACAGTACGTTCCCCCCTGGATCCATCCCCCCATCTATAGCCCCCCCTTGGCCCTCAACCACCCCCTAGTGGCTACCTTAAAAATCATTGGTAGTCCGGAGGGTGGGGGTTCCTCCAGTGTGGTACAGGGGGGTCTGGTGGGGTTGAGGAAGGTTGTTATATGGAAATATGACCCCCTTAGCAGTAGTCACACGAGACTGGCACTATGGGTGCCATTTTAACATCTGCAGTGGAGTGACCAAGAGCAATTAGGCATCACTCCTGGCCAACCCTCCTGCACCCCACAGACCCCTATCCTTGACCCACTAGAGGACTTCCCTGGACCACAATTATTTTTAAAGTAGTCACTAAAGAGGGTTGAGGAGCCAGGGACGTGCATGGTGGATTGGTCTGGGGAGAACTCGCTGGGAGCTTAAGGCCATGGCTTTACATAGCCAATGCTCCTGGGCCACAGGAATAATGCTACTTGCAAAAAGGCTTGCAAACAGCTTTATTCCTGTAAGATGGTAACATAGTAACATAGCAGATGACGGCAGATAAAGTCCCGAATGGTCCATCCAGTCTGCCCAACCTGATTCAATCTAAAAATTGTTGGGTTTTTTTCTTCTTCTTCTTAGCTATTTCTGGGGAAAAATCTAAAGCTCTGCCCGGTACTGTTCTTAGGTTCCAACTACTGAAGTCTCCGTCAAAGCTCCAGTCCATCTACACCCTCCCAGCCATTGAAGCCATCCCCAGCCCATCCTCTACCAAACGGCCATATACAGACACAGACCGTGCAAGTCTGCCCAGTACTGGTCTTAGTTCTTCAATATTTACTATTATTTTCTGATTCTAGATCCTCTGTGTTCATCCCAAGCTTTTTTGAACTCTGTCACCGTTTTCCTCTCCACCACCTCTCTCGGGAGCGCATTCCAGGCATCCACCACCCTTTCTGTAAAGAAGAATTTCCTTACATCGCTCTTGAATCTCCCACCCCTCAACCTCAAATTATGTCCTCTGGTATTCAGCAACCTGTGATACTGGGATGCCACAGGTTGCTGAACCCCACTTGACATCAAGGTGTGATAAAGAGCAAATCTTTAGTGCGCCTTGACAAGTCCTGCCCCATTAGTGTCCTTTTACTTTAAGATGCATGGCACTTAACACACTTTAGTAGAAGTACCCCTAGGTTTTGATTACACTAGTGAATGTTTCAAATAAATATTCGTTTTTAAAAGCTCCTTTTACTAAGTTTCAGTAAGCATGTGTTAGTACTTACCGTAGCTTGAAAGGGCTTACCATGGGTCAGGCTGTCCCGTGGTAAGTTCTGAATGTGCATGCACAAACCATGCATTAAAAATGTTTAAAATTTATGGGGAGGAAGTATATTGGTGCTAGTCAGCACATCTACATTGCCATGTGCTAACTGGTTAGCGTGGGATTAACGTGTAAACCCTTACTGCCTACATAATAGCTGGCGGTAAGGTTCCATGCACTAATCTTTGGTAATGGCCGCATGCTCATGGCAACATTAGCATGTGGCTATTAATATGGAAAATTGGTCATTTTCTGGCAACGGTAAAAATGGCCTTAGCTTGCGAAAAGACTCGTGTAAGGACACACTGAGGCCAATTTCTACCACAGCTTTGTAACAGGAGGCCTAAGTAACTGGCAAATTATTTTTGTTACAATTTTCTTGTATAATTAGTTTTGAGATTCTTTGGTTTTTCTATAATTTTTTGAGATTTTTGCTACTTTTGCACATACCTTGACAGTAATGAAACTCATTCATAAGCCATGGTATGTGGCAGTGGCGTACCTAGGGTATGTGGCACCCGGGGCCCATCATTTTTTGACACCCCCCCCCATCTATATGAAAAATATGATTTTTAGTACCAATCTACATATCGCACCACAAGAGTGTACCTAGGAAAAGGCTGCATCTTAAACATTGCAGTGAGCACTAGAACACCAACACATACATTGTAAAACTAAACAAGCCAGATCCCGCACAGTCAATTGGTCCTGTAGTCAATGCCAACTGAAAACTATGTCTTTTTCAGAACACACAGAACAGAGATACACCCTCGCCCAAAATGGAATAATCACAAACTAAAAATAGAAATATGTAGACAAAAGTTAAACTGATCCGCCAAGAAACCAGACCCTGGATACAATGCAACACCACAAAAAACAGTAACACATGTCCTCTAATACAGTGCAAAATATAAAGACAGTAGATGTAAATTTGAAAAACCTGATACATAACAATCACCACTTTATAAATTAACAAATAAAAATAAAACAAATAACGAGAAATAAAAAAATACCATTTTATTGGACTAATCCCCGTAAGCTCGGTCCCCATCCCCGCAAACCACCTGATTCCATCCACACAAGCCTTGAATTGTTTATATTAAAGTATAAAAAGAAACAATATTCTGTACAATTGTCAATTTATAAATCAGCGTCTTCTCCCCACTCTCTTCCCCATTTCCCTTCAGCATCCTCAGCCCACTCTCTCTCCACTTTCCTTCAGCGCACGCACATAAAAACAAGCAAGTAATTTTATATCATTTTCATTCTATTCATTCATAGAAATTAAAGTCTAGATAATGCCAGTCACATAACAAAACATGATTTTACAAAAATAATTCCCTGCAGTCAAGCCTGCAAGGATTACTAGATGTCTTTCAGCAGTTCCCCTCCCTCCCTCCCCCTTACCTTTGTGGCCAAGTCAAAATGATCTACCAACAATAAAATTTTAAAAACACAAAGCACGCTGTACGCAGAGAAAATGTTAATTATCATTTATATTCCGCGGGTTTTCAAAGAGGTCAAGGCAGATGACTTTATGCAATGTCACCTCAGTAACAACTATACAAAAATAGACAAATATTCCCCCTCCCTTTTTACTAAACTGCGATAGCGGTTTTTAGCGTAGGGAGCTGCGCTGAATGCCCCACGCTGCTCTCGACGCTCATAGGCTCCCTGCGCTAAAAAACTCTATTGCGGTTTAGTAAAAGGGGGCCATAGTGCAAAATATAGACAGCAGATATAAATTTTCAAAACGGACACATTTTGATCACTAAGTTGAAAATAAAATCATTTTTCCTACTTTTTTGTCTGGTGATTTCATGAGTCTCTGGTCCTTCTTCTGGTCCTTCTTCTTTCTCTCTCCCCCTGGCTCCCCTCTTTATTTCTGCCTTTCTTTCTCTCTCCTCCTGGCCCCCCTCTTTATTTCTGCCTTTCTTTCTCTCCCCTTGGTCCCCCTCTTTCTTTCTGCCTTTCTTTCTCTCTCCCCCTGGCCCTCCTCTTTCTTTCTGCCTTTCTTTCTCTCCCCCTTGACCCCCTCTTTATTTCTGCCTTTCTTTCTCTCCCCTTGGTCCCCCTCTTTCTTTCTGCCTTTCTTTCTCTCTCCCCCTGCCCCCCCCTCTTTATTTTTTCCTTTCTTTCTCTCTCCCCCTAGCCCGCACAAAGCCATCGTGCCGATTTCTCCACTTCCACGATTCTTTCCCTACCCTCACCCCCAAGCCAGCAGCCGATTTCTTCCTGCTCCTTCCCCGATGTCCTGATGTCCTGAACTTCATCGGGCAGCAGCAGCATTCACAATTCACTGCTGTTGCCCGCTTCAGGCCTTCCTCTCTGTCGGGTCCTGTCTTCATGAAAACTGGAAGTAGGCAGGACCAGGCAGAGAACAAGGCCTGAAGCCGGCAACAGCAGCGAATTGTAAACGCTGCTGCTGCCCGAAGAAGGTAATGGAGCACCGAGGCAGTCCGCTTCTCCCCCCTCCCAGCCGAACCCCCGCTGACCCTCCTATCTCCCCCCCCCCCCGTGAACCTTTCCGACCTTCCCAGCGAGAGCAGCAAACCTCCTTCGCGGCTTTCTCCTCCCTCTGCCGCGTTACTGATGACGTCATCAGTGATGCGGCAGAGGGAGGATAAAGCCGACGCTTCTGGAGGGAGGTTTGCTGCTTTCGCTGGGAGGGTCGGAAAGGTTCACTTAGGGGAGGAGAGATAGGATGGTCAGCGGGGTTTCGGCTGGGAGGGGGGAGAAGCGGTCTGCCTTGGTGCTCCAAGGCCTGGCGCCATTACCTTTTTCGATAATGGCGCCGATGCTGCTTTCGCTGGGAGGGTAGGAGCGCGATAGGGACCGGGCCAGCTGTGCACCCCCCCCCCTAAGGCGGCACCCGGGATGGACCTCCCCCTCGCCCCCCTTGGTACGCTACTGCCCTGGGGAAACAGCCTGCAACAAGATCGCGCGATGCCAGAGATCTTTGCCTGCTTCGGCTGTTTCCTCCGCCGCGGTCCCGCCCCTCCTCTGACATCAGAGGAGGGGCAGGACCGTGGCGGAGGAAACAGTCGAAGCAGGCAAAGATCTCTGGCATCGCGATCTTGCTGCAGGCTGTTTCCAGACGCAACACCCGGCGCAGGGGGGGGAACTGGACCGGACCGGGAGCACCCCCTCAGGGCTTGGTACCCGGGGCGGACCGCCCCTCCCGCCCCCCCCCCCCCCCTTGGTACGCCACTGGTATGTGGACTTAACAGTATAAATAAATAACAGTATATCTAAGAGACTGAAATTATTTCCATACCTATCTGCCACATTTTTATGGTCTCTGAGTACATATCTTGGTTCCTGATGACCTGTTGCTCTACATGCTATAAAAATTAATCACTTGACACTGACACTTCTGTAATTAACGCTCTTGTATTTTTCTCCTTTATAACTGTGCCCAGGTTTCTTGCGCTCCTTTGTGAGTAAGGTCATGCCGATGGCTTTACTAACATGAAATAGAATTAATTGAAAGGTTTTGGAAGTATTGATTCAAATATGGCTTTGGTCAATGGCTCTGTAAAAACTATTTTTTTTTTTTTTGACAGAAGGAAAATAAGGATGCTCGTTTACTACAAAGGTGGAATACATGTTTTTAAATGAGTGAGGTAGTTTAAAATAGCAGCCAAGCTGGGAATGAATGTAAAACTCTAAATCACAATGAAAGGTAATGTCTAATTCAATCTCAACTTGCTCACCTTGTAGGGGTATCAAGTGGTGTAGTGAGGGAGGGTGGCATCCAGGGTGGTAGTGTCTGGCATTGCCCCCCATGCGCCCCCCCTACTACTTCAAAGACACAGGATTGTGTTTTGCGGAACCTAAATATGCACAGGGTGCTTTTTCGCTTTCTGGAGGTCATTTGTTTGGGCTGACTCATTCTGTCAAGCGGGACGCTTCCGCTTCTAAGGCCACATTTTCCAGATGGATCAGTGAGGCCCTTTCATCAGCCTACATTTTTTCTGGGAAACAAGTCTCCTGTTTCCATCAAGGTGCATTCTTATAGATGTGTGGCTTCTTTATGGCCAGCAGCTAGAGCTGTCTCTCCTGAGGAGATTTGCATGGCAGCAACGTGAGCCTCTCTACACACATTTGCCAAGTTTTACAGAGTAGATGTGGCGGTGAGACAGGACTCTGCCTTTGGGTCCTCATTCTTGAGGGTTGGTGCAGTAAGCCTGCCCTAGTTTTTTGTATGTCCTACTTGTCTAGAATGTCTCACCTATTGCACCGGAAAAAGAGATTTTGTATGTACCCTGGTAAGCTCTTTTCCAGTAGATAGATGAGACATTCTAGACATCCGCCCTGTCCTTCCTGCGCATGACTTCTGTTTCAGTTTGTTTCATGCATCTCCAAGTTGTAACTTGGTGCCAGTCAGCCCTTGGGGACTGGGGAGTATACTGTATATATACTCTTTTTTTTCAGCGGGAGTAGTTTCTGTGCTCCCTGGACGTTTTTGCTGGATGTTTGCATCTGATATTCTTGATTTACTCCTTTGAGTAGAAATATTATTTATGAACTTGACGGTTAGGAGTGCCTCTACTTCACGTTGGTTTGGTGGCCCTTGGTGCTTGGGCACTAACTGTAGGTGGAGCTAAGGAGCTTGGTGAAGTACAAAGGAGGCACAGAGAAAAATCCGAACTGGATTCCTTCTGCAGATGGCATGCGGCCATAGGGACACTAACCACTTGTCTAGAATGTCTCACCTATCTAATGGAAAAGAGCTTACCAGGGTAAGTACATAATCTCTTCATTCAGTGCTATATACTCTACCTTACTTGTTAGGTTTCTAGCATCTATACACAGACATTTCAGAGAGTGTTTTTCTTTGTACAGTATCTACATATAATCTGCTTAGCCGTTGATAGGAATAATTTGCAATTTTTTTTTGGAATATATGTTTATTAAAGGAACAAAGCACAGGAGAAATATACACTTTTCTTACTATAAAGGCACCTGGCCAGGGGAGCGTTAGTTGAACGCTGAAGCATCTCTCCGAGCTTCAATGCTGGAGATAAAAATGTGCAATGAGACTGCTTCATACCTAAAAGCTAAGTTATTTAACAATTTAAAAAATATTTAAAAATTATTTATAAAATTATTTTAAAAATTTTTCCAAAAAAAAAGGGATGAATGAGGAATTACCAGACCTAAGGAGTTAGTTGACTCCAGGGGTCATTCTGATATCCCATATATATAATAACAGAACTGTCTTGTGATCACTATACCACTGTAATAGCTTTGATTTTTTGCCTTTATTGCAACATCTCTGGAGATGCTCTAACTTCCTTGTTTTGATGGCATCCTTCAAAGATTTCTTTCCCCCAGGTTCTAGTTAAAAACTGCACTATTTCCTTTTTTAACATCGGTGTCAACAGCCTGGTTCCACCCAAAGACGGATCATAGCTTTTTGGAATAACTTCCCCTCCCCAAGAATGCTGCCCAGTTCCTAACAAATCTATATCCCTCTTCCCTTTACTAGACTTCTCCGGAGCACAACAGCTAAAGTTGCAATCAATAAACAAAAGCAGCAGACGTGAGAGGAGCTGATTTCACTTTCCAGAGCTACTGCATGCGCCGGATTTTGGTACTACCAGTAACTGTGCAACCACACGTTTTGGAAGTATGATAGGCCAAGTTATCTGACAAGATCTATAAGAAGAAGCTGAGCCCAATTCCAGTAATAAAAACAAGTTGAACAGAAGATTCATTCAGTATGTTTGTATTAATATTCAGATAAGGATTGGGGAGGGCTGAGTACAATGCATAATTGTCTTCATATAATTAAGATACTGTGGGATGGCTATACTAAATGCTTACCAGAGACAAAGAACTATACCTAGAAGGATTTTTGAAAACTCTTAGGCGAGATGAGAAAAGGATTATTGTGGAACAAATATTAAATAAAAGGCAGCCCCGAGGCATATTAAAGTTTATAAACATTCTTCTGTGAGTATCCTTTGTTTTACCACAGAAAAGGGTTTTTCTAAAATTAGCCCTGGATTATGCACATAGAATGCAGGTGTGGAGAATGTTCATAGCTGTTTTTATGCAATCTGTGTGGAGAAAGAATCTGTGCAAAGCACGGGCAGACTCGCCTTGTATATGTGGATTTTATAAAACATGGATGCACTTGATATACATACATAATTACATAAGAATAGCCATACTGAGTCAGACCAGTGGTCCATCTAGGCCAGTATGTTGTTTCCACAGTGGTCAATCCAGGTCACAAATACCTGGCAAAGCCCCAAATAGTAGCAACATTCCATGCTACCGATCCCAGGGCAAGCAATGGCTTCCCTGTCTCTATAGCAGACTATGGACTTTTCCTCCAGGAACTTGCCCAAACCTTTCTTTAAAACCAGCTACATTAGCCACTATTAACACATCCTCTAACAACACATTCCAGAGCTTAATTATTCCCTGAGTGAAAAAATATTTCCTCCTATTGGTTTTCAAAGTATTTCCGTGTATATTCATTGCGTGCCCCTAGTCTTTATCATTTTTGATGGAGTAAAACATCGATTCACTTGTACCCATTCTACACCACTCAGGATTTTGTAGACTTCAATCATATCTCCCCTCAGTCATCTCTTTTCCATACTATTCACATAGACCAGAACTGGGAGCTGTTAAAACTTGCTATTTCATGTGGAACAGCAACCTATTCCATAATTAAAAGAAAACAAAGGTTGGATCAGTATGTGAACTATACCATTGAACTACACTTGAAAGATTTTGAAAATCTATTCAAGGACAAGATTTGGGTCAATGCAAGGGGTAGGCAAGCAGGGCAACTGCCCTAGATGCTAAGCTAGTGGGGCATCCCATCATGCTGCCCCCTTCAGTCAGTCTATGAATCTTGTACAAGAATCTGAAAGGAAAGGAGGGCATTAAAAGCAACTTTTGCACAGTGACTTCCCTGGAGAGACTCTCCCATTCGCAACCAGCTAATTCCAAAAATCACAATTCACCGCACCATCTGGCAGACCATTAAAAAGAACCCTAGAGTCAGGGCTGATGCAAGGATATCTGATGCTCTAGGTCAGGGCTGCCCAAGTCCGATCCTCGAGATCTACTGGCAAGCCAGGTTTTCAGAATATCCACAATGACCATGCATGAGAGAGATTTTCATACCAAGAAGGCAGTGCAAGCAAATCTCTCTCATGCATATTCATTGCGGATCTCCTGAAAACCTGGCCTGCCAGTAGATCTCGAGGACTGGACTTGGGCAGCCCTGCTCTAGGTGAACCCTCACTGCTGCCTGCATTGAAATTCAGCACTGGCCCACACTGAAGCACTGATGACTCCTGTCACCTCTGACACAGACTTCATGTTAGAGGAGGGTGGGACACAGCAGGCCTTGAGTGAGGGCCTGTTCCTAAAGATTTTGTATCAAGTTCTGAAAACATTTCCGATGGGATATGCACAGCTGCATATGCTGTATAGGTTGAAGTCCATGTTAGTACCCTATGATTTTTGGACTGTGGTGCAAGTAATGATCCTAGGTAGACTAGTCCAGTGATATTCAACCCAGTCCTCAGAGACCACCTGACCAGTTGGGTTTTCAAAGTCTCTGTCATCCATATTCACTGTGGATATCCTGAAAACCTGACTGGTCCCTGAGGACTGGGTTGAATACCACTGGATTAGACTATTGCAATGCACTGTATTTGGGGCATTGTAAGTGTTGATGAGTTCAGCTGCTAGAATGATCATGGGTAGATCATGGATGACCCATATCATATCGGTTTTGAAGCAGCTCCACTGGCTAACTATACAACAAAGGGTGCAATACAAAGTACTATCGATCCAGCGAGCATTATATGATAAAGCACCTGTATTTCTCCAAGAAATGTTAGAGTTGTATCACCCAAGAAAGGTGTAAAGATCAGAAAATGTCATGAGATTATGTACTAAGAAGGAGAGGAATAAGTGCATGCAAGAATTAGAAATTCTATGTTTTCAGTTGTTGGTGTGAAACTTTGGAACACAATGCCAGGTCAGTTGTGTTTGTGTAGTCTTAAAGATTTTTTTTAAGAGGCTTTTTAAGGCACAGCTTTTTGTTGATGTGTTTATGTGAAAAGAGCAAATAGGACTGATGGCTGAATGGGATCTGTGGTACAGTATTTCTTATAAAAGCGGAAGATATAAACTCCCTTTTACAAAACCGCGATAGGGTTTTTTAGCGCTGCTTCTGGCACTTGTAGGAACTCTATGGAAGTTAGGAGCAGCACATAGCAATCAGTGTGCTGGCCTGTGTTAAAAATCACTGTTGTGGTTTTGTAAAGAGGGGGGGATAGTGTTTTATCTATGATATTTTGTGAATAAGTAGGAATGTGGGCAGCAGAAGCTGCTTGCTTTTTTTTTTTTTTAGATATAAGATGTATTGTTTTAAATACTTTGTATGTTGACTGTAAACTGCTTAGAATTGTAAGTGGTATATACATTTTAAAAATAAATAATTGCTTAGAGCAGCATTAATGTGCTGCGCCTTTTGCCATGTGTCCCCCGTCAAGTTCTGTCACCCTAGGCCAGGGGTAGGCAATTCCGGTTCTCGAGAGCCGGAGCCAGGTCAGGTTTTCAGGATATCCACAATAAATATGCATAAGATAGATTTGCATCTCAAGGAGGCAGTGCATGCAAATCCATCTCATACATATTCATGGTGGATATCCTGAAAACCTGGCCTGGCTCTGGCTCTTGAGGATCGGAATTGCCTACCCCTGCCCTAGGCGAACACTGTCCTGCCTAGAACTAATCATGCCCATTCCCTCTCCTAGTATTCAGTTATCTCAGAAAACATAAAAATAATACAACCCCTCCCCCCCTTCCATTAGCATGAAGTGCAAGGGGATAGGATAAAGGACAAAGAGAGAAGAGGAGATAGGAGAGAAAAGAAGACCAGTGAGAAAATGCCTCTTTGTAGGGATTATTTGGAGGGAGCGGTGGAGTAGCCTAATGGTTAGCACTTCAGGCTGAGAATCAGTCGTAGAGTGTATGTTATATTGAGTATTTATAACGTTTTCAAGTTTATTGAGAAGGTAGAAAGTAAGCTGTTGGGTTTAGTGTTGATTTGAGTCATCTTGTAATTTCAGCACCCCTCCTGAAGAAGCCAGCAGGTGAAACCTAGGTTGGGGGGGTCGGTATTGAGAATAAAGGAGGAGCCCGGAGCATTTGAGCTTATTACCCACACCATTCAAAGTTAAGTTGATGTTTTGTATCATTTTACTTTATTTGATTTTGATTCAATGTTATTTAGTCTTTGTATGGTGGAGGAGACTATGAACAACTATGATGGTCTCCTATACAGCTGCTCCGTGATTTTTTCACTGGGACCTCAGCTGTGGGTCTGAGTGTTCACTTAACCACATCAGCTATGTGTTGAATTAATTATTAGTGTTGAATATAAAGAAAAAAGGTGATTAGTGAAGAAGTTATTTAACAGTATCACCTTGGATAAGTGAGTTCCCTTGTAGTTTTTGAGAATCAGGGAAGCCAGCATTCAAATCCTGCTACCCACTTCTTGTGATCTTGGACAAAACGCTTAACCCTCCATTCCTTCAAGTACAAACTCGGGGCCTCTTTTGTCAAGCCAAATAGAGCAGGCCAGCCAGGTAAATGCATTGAAGCTCATAGGGATTGAATGGGGTTTGGTACATTTACCACAGCAGCATCACTACCACGGCATTGTAAAGGGGCCCTTAGATTGTAAGCCCTCTAGGGACAGGAAGATACCTACTGTACTACTTCTCAAGAGCAGTACAGGCAGTCCCTGAAACCGAGTTACAGATGCCCGACTTAAGTGCAATTCGTACTTAAGAACGCAGTTGCAGCTTCATTTGATGAGTAGTATTTCCAGTGGCATAGACTCCTACACTTCTCCTGTAGCAGATTCAGAAATGATGCATGGCCGCATTTAGAACATTGTGTGGTTGTGCATGCTGTACCTTAGAGCAGTGTTTCTCAACTCAGTCCTGGAGTATCCCCTCGCCGGTCAGATTTTCAGGATATCCACAACGAATATGCATGAAAGAAATTTTCATATAACGGAGGCCCTGTATGCAAATCAAGTTTATGCCTATTCATTGTGGATATCCTGAAAACCTGACCGGCGAGGAGGTACTTCAGGACTGAGTTGAGAAACACTGCCTTAGAGGGAACTCTGCAGTTGGCCCTTTTGTCAGCTAGGAGCTTTAAAAACGTAACTCGTTCTTAACCCCGGGGCTGCCTGTATATTGAATATGAGTAAACTTGAAATGCAATTTACCTTGAGCTATAGCTGAAAAATGTTTTAAGTACAAAGTTCCATCCCTTTCTCTTGTTCTATTTTGTGACCTCATTTCCTTAGCTGACTTCCCCTCCCCTCCCAAATACATCTGTCTTTTTGGTTTTATGGATGGAGAGACTGCTCTTGTCAATAAGTGAAGCAGCTGGTTTAATTTGGACTTTCTCTGTCCATGGCTGTGAATCCAATCAAGCGTGCATATGTTTGCGTGTACCCTAATTACTGCTATTATCACTGTCTTTAACTGCATTTAATATAGAACAGACTGTTCATTAACAATCAAGCAGTGAAGTGCAGCAGCCCCCGTCACAGCCCAAAAAAAGAGCAAAAGTTTGCAGTAAACCACAGAGTGTAATAAGCAAGTGAGCAGATGTGAATTATCATATATTTTAGTTTGCCTGTGTTTTTATTTCAGCCCGATGTAAATAAAGCTGCTAAGTTACTCTGTTCCAGGAGAGAGATTTCCAACCAGTCTTGAATTTCTAACAACCTCATCTTGGTGCATTATAAGACCCATAACCAGTGGCGTACCTAGGGTATGTGACACCCGGGGCCCATCATTTTTTACACTCCCCCCGCCTTTGGTACGCCACTGCTACAGTTCGAAGATGGCTAAGAAGCCTGTGGGAGCGGCGAAAGTGTCCTTTAGGGAACACCTTCCCGATCTGGCTCTAACCCGCCCCCTTCGTGACGCCACTGGACAGCGTTCTCAGCCATTGGTCGACCTTGCCTGTTCAGTATAACATTCCATAAACTGAGAATCAAATATAAATATCTTTTAGTTCTTTATAAATCCATAGCCTCCTGGGAATCAATTGAGTTGTCACATATTGAACCAGGGTATTTCCATGAAATCCACTTTTACCAACTGTTTAAGAAGCACTTGAAACTTAGACTAAGAATTATGACCAAGAGTTTTTAAAGTTTTATTTAAAATTTGATATACCGCTTTAAATAAATTGTCTAAGCGAAGTACAATGTTAAGACTATTAAAATCCAGGGGAAGACATTAGACAACAAGACTTTACTGACTTACAAGATACAAATTGGATTAGGGGGAAATACAATTTATAATAGGAAAGAAAGAACATAAAAGGTCAACACACTGGGAAGGGGATATGCTCTTCCTTCTAAATGCGATCTAGCATCTACTTGTCTTATGCATCTCTAAAGAGGAAGGTCTTTAAGTTATTTTTGAATTTGTCCAATGAGATTTCTTCTCGAAGGTGAGAGGGCAGGGAATTCCATATTGGTGGTGCAGTAACCAAAAAGACTATCTTTCTGGTGGTGTCATAGAATAAATGCCATGGGGAAGGGACCACCAGAAGATGCTGGTTGCTGGATCTTAGTTCTAGTTGAGCAGTGTGGGATAAGAAGTCTATCTATGAATCCTGGGGTATGAAGTATCTTCCATCAAAGCCAATATTTGCAACCTTTATTAAGCTAAGTGCTATTTTTATAAATTTAAAAATTGGGTAAAAAAAAGTAATAAATGTGGAAAATTGTTCAATGAATAAGTGGGGATTAAGCTAAGGCCAGTTGATATGCTGAATCCGCTTATATAAGAATTATTTGTGTGGGCTATATAGTTGTTTGCATAGACTAAAGAGTGTGGTTTCCACTAGCATTTATTGGATACCACATTTTTAAAATCTACAGTCCAAATATGAGCTGTATATGTTTGTGTTCTATTTTCATTTCTGGCAGATTTTTATTATCTTCTAATTGGCAGCCTGATAGACTTCATAAACTGGATCTAATATAACTCCCAGAACTGATTAATTCCCTTCCGTGATGGAAGGCAGAATTGTATGCATAGTTAGAAGGCTACAGGGCTAATCAGACATAATTTCTTGGTGCCTGTAATATATCCGATCATCCTTTTCTAATATTGCTGTCACATGGCTGACTCTGCAGTGAATTTAACTGGGCTGATTCAATCAGTCCCCCCCAGCTTTTAAACTGACTGCAGTGAAGAGAAGTATCACATTTATATAGATTAGGAAAATGTAGTATTAAAAAAAAAAAACTTTTCTAAAAACATAAGAATTGTTGTACTGTGTCAGACCAATGGTCCATCAAGCCCAGTAGCCCATTCTCATGGTGGCCAATCCAGGTCACTAGTACCTGACCAAAACCCAAAGAGTAGCAACATCCCATGCTACCAATCTAGGGCAAGCAGAAACTTTCCCTATGTCTTAATAAAGTGAAGTGTTTGAGGTTTCTTACTAATAAGTATTTCAATAAAGATGCTTTGGAAGTTATTTGATAACATACTGAGTCAAACTAGACACCAAAAATGGTAACGGGTATAAGAAACTAATGTCTCCCTAAGGAGGTGAAGCAGAACAGTTTTTTGGTCAGAGGAGCCAAACCAGCCAGTCTCAGGCCCCTCTCTAATCTCTCTAGGTGCTGTGTTGGGCCAACCCCATTCTACTGCCAGGCCAATATTCAGAACTACTTATGCAGTGAGCATTGGATGCTATTTGCACGAATGTTTTAAAAACAATGCTGGTTGATATCCAGATACATTCTGGTCATATGTTGACTTACGCAGCTAGAGGAGGGAAGGGCCCCTTTCTGGCTTTAGATGGGAGAAGGCTGATTCTGGGTGACCTCTTAACTCTGAAGTGTAGCTGTTTTCCCAGTGATTAGGCCTCAAGAGCTATCTTAAATAGAATAAAGGTCCATCTGAAAGGGGAGGCTGAAGAGCATCTACAAGTGAGGAGGAAGTAAAAGGAAAAGATTGTGAAAGAAGGAGCTATGCTAGAACAAATCAAAGTTGGAGGTTTTTCTCAGGGATGCAGCAGGGCTAGTCCAAGGATATCTAATGCACTAGCATATCCCTTTCCCTAATACCCCTGCTGTGTTGGGCATCTCTCTTTTTTTCTCCTTCCTTCCCCTCATCTTGCCTAACATCTCTCCTTCTCTTCCCTTCTCTCCCGTTTCTGTTACTGGCCCATGGCCTTTGAGGACTTATGCAAGCTCCAGGCCTGCAGTGTCCTGCTTCCTTTGATGCACACTTCTGGTGAAAGGGGATGCGGCTAGCCTTGAGCCTATGGAGTACTCAAAGCTTGCTGCAGCACTGCTGCTTTCTGGTTTATCTTAAATAGACAAAGCAACAAACAAAATACTTAACATTTGAATTTCAAATTAAATCTTATATATAGATGTGCTAAGAAAGGTTAGGGAGACCACACTGAGGAGTTTAGCCCAGCATATATTGATCTCAACTACTTCTCAATCATTGCACAAGCTTCAATATCCAAAACCTTCTAAACCATGGGTCTCCAAAGTCCCTCCTCGAGGGCTGAATCCAGTTGGGTTTTTGGGATTTCCCCAATGAATATGCATTGAAAGCAGTACATGCATATAGATCTCATGCATATTCATTGGGGAAATCCCGAAAACCCGACTGGATTCGGCCCTTGAGGAGGGACTTTGGAGACCCCTGTTCTAAACTGTTCTTGTACTAATGAAAATAATAGAACTGTGCATTTATCTCGAGTAGTAGCATCTAATGCATTTTGCCGAAGCTGTCTCAAAGGACCCATATTTAAGTTTCTTTAGTATAGTGAGTAATCTCATTATCTTAAATAGAAATATAGAGACTTGATGGCAGTTAAAGGCCTGAGTTAAAGGCCAGTTGGCCCATCCAGTCTGCCCATTCACAACATCCACTATTTCCTACTCTCTCTAAGAGATCCCATGTGCTTGTCCCACGCTTTCTTGAATTCGGACACATTATTTGTCTCCATCACCTCTACTGGGAGACTATTCCACTCATCTACCACTCTTTCTATTAAAAAAAAAGTATTTCCTTAGATCAGTGGTTCCCAACCCTGTCCTGGAGGACCACCAGGCCAATTGGGTTTTCAGGCTAGCCCTAATGAATATGCATGAGAGAGATTTGCATATAATGTTTTGTTTTATTTTTATCATTTGAATTTCCCCAGAATTCTATTGTTTAACGGTTCCTGCATCTTTTCCTGTCTCTCCTCTCTTCAACCTGTCAGAATGTTTATTTTCTTATCTTTTTCTCTATCTCTATCTTTCTCTTATTTATTACTCTCAAGGTGCTTTAGTTAGATTGTGAGCCTTCGGGACAGTAAGGGAATTTCTAAGTACCTAATTAACTTATAATTTTAATGCACACTAATGTATATTTTCTGTGAACCGCTTAGAACCTAACGGATTAGCGGTATATAAGAAATAAATTACATTACATTACATTACATAATGGAAGTGAGAGGCATGCAAATCTTCTCCATGCATATTCATTATGGCTATCCTGAAAACCCGATTGGCCTGGTCCTCCAGGACAGGGTTGGGAACTACTGCCTTAGATTACTTCTGAGCCTGTCACCTCTTAACTTCATCCTATGCCCTCTCATTCTGGAGCTTCCTTTCAAATGAAACAGCCTCGCCTCGTGCATATATATGCTACGTAGGTATTTAAGCATCTCTCAAGATCACAAAAGTAGTGACAGTAAAACCAAAAAATTACAAAAAATGTCACTCACCAGCAGTGGGCTACCTCTCTAAGATCCAACATTGAAATTCAAAAACAGGTGGAGAAAAAGCCTCAAAACGTTTATAGCATGCAGCAATCATTGATGATTCACAGCTGGCATTCTTTTTCTTATCATGGGCAAAAAACTGACACCCGCAGCACAATGTAAAAAGATCTCAAGGAGGGAACCCCCACTACTATGCATAGCATTTTTAATTCTTTTTTATATATTTAAATTTTTTAATTCTTTTTTATATATTTAAATTTTTTAATTCATTTTTATAATATATTTTTCTGTAAAAACTTTTTATATATAAACTAGTCTTATAGCCCGTTACATTAACGGGTGCTAGAATATATATGTGTGTGTCTGTTTTTATTTTTTTTTCTCTCTCCTTAGTTGCTTTCTGTATTTCTGTCTGTCTTTTTTTTTTTTTTTTCCTTGGCTGTCCACTACCACCCCTTGCCTGCTCCCCCTGTCCATTCTCCCTTCCTTTTACCTCCCCTATGTCCTCCACCACCCCATCACTGCTCACCTTATCCAGCAGAAGCCCTTCTCCCTTTGTTTTACCTCCCCCCTGTCCATCATCACCTCCTTCCTGCTCCCCCTGTCCAGCAGTAGGCCTGTCTTTATTTTTCTGCGCCCCCCCTCCCTGTTCATCAGCACCTCTTCCGTGTGTTGCAGCATTTCCCTCCCACCCCACTTCCCTGTGCAGTATTTTCCTCCCCCCCATACATTCCTTCTGAACTCCATGCCCTACTTATGTTTCCGGGTTTGGCTGCCGCGGCCTGCAGCCGCCGACAGCCGCCACGGCCAGTAGTCGCCGCGGCCGACATCAGACTCGGGCCGCCGCGGCTGACATCCGACTCGGGCCGCCACGGCCGACATCCAACTCATGCCGCCGTGCCGCAGGAGAAGCAGTGCCCAACTTAAAATCCGGAAGGGTTGGCTTTTGATGTGAGCGGCACAATTAATCTGTCCTGATCGTAACGACATAAGGAGCTTGGTCCAAGGAAGATTGTAGCTCTCTGGATGCAAAGTTGCAAGAAAAGTGTTACCTTAAAATGTTTTCCGGGTTTGGCTGCCGCGGCCTGCAGCCGCCGACAGCCGGCGCAGCCAGCAGCTGCCGCGGCCGACATCAGACTCGGGGAGGGGGGAGGAAGAGAGAGAACAGAGAGGCGGTGACCGCTGCGTCTTTCAACAGGGAGCAGGACAGACCATAAGCCGCGCATGTGCACTTCCTATGTGTTGCTACAGCTCATGGAAAACCGGCGCACACATAGGAAGTGCGCATGTGCGGCCTAGCGTTTTATTATATTAGATATATGAAATATAAAGTTCAAAATACAAAATCACTGAAAAAGGATGCAAAATACTTTGCTCTGGCACCAGAGGACGTAACTGGAAAGGATCCACTAGCACAAACTTCTTCTTTTTCCAACGGCAAACATAAGCCTCTCACAGTACACAGCCAAAATCACGAAAGAGCTAGGTTTTGGATGAAAAAATTGATGCATTAGATGCATTGATGTAAAGAAAACAGAATCTTAGATAAATTTATTGCAGCAAACCAGTACTTCAGCAATTAAGGATAGCTTTTGGTTGCATAGGCAATATAAAATAATGGAAAACTGAGAATATTGAATTTTCTAATATGCTCACTATTATCTGTGGAGATACTACTTAGAAAATACTTTAAAGAGGTTTTAGAATTAAGCAATGCTGAAACTATAGTTATATATAGATGTTTCTATCTTCCAGTTGTTAGAGGGATTGTTGATCAGGAGGGTGGCACTGCTAATGGATTGGAACAGAAAAAAGATCCATGAGAAAATTTAACAGCATTCCTTGAAACTCAGGATGAAATTTCTCAAATGCTACTCTTGGTCATGTTCTCCTCAGAGAATGATAAAAGTATTGTTTTGAAAAAAAATTTCTTGTTTTGTGGTCAGAAACTGCAAATGTTTCCCGATGTTTGTAAAATCACCCAACATAGAAGGAAACAGTTTCTTCAATATAAATCTCGAGTTTTGTTGTTAGGTGCAACATTTTTTCTTAAATTTCTGGCCAAATGTATGATTATGTATTCAAATATTTTGTATGCTTTTTTTTAACCTGATCAGTTGGAAAGATTCCTGTTAGATGAAGAGGCCGATGTTCAAATTAAGATCTAAACTTTTGATGTTACATGCAATATTTTTTATATAATGCAAATATATCTAAATAATGCTTCTTTCTCTTCCTTTATGTGAACTTAAATTGGTTTAGAATACTGTATGTATTATGTACTATTATAATTAAATAAATAATTTTTTTTAAAAAAAAAGACTGGTGGTGCGGATCTTATATGGTCCGTATTTCGGTTGAAAAACCTTCCTCTGGGTCCGATGGACAAAATTTAAGTTTGCATGGAATCATCCAAATGTGTGTGGACTAATAACCCCAAAGCAGCTAAAAGCTTCAATTGCAGGTCTGTCTTTCCCCCTTGCTTTTTTGGCTATGGAACCCTAATATACACAAACAAAACCCTAAGATTTTGCCAGACTCTGCATGCAGTACAACATCAGAGAAATAGAAAGAAATGTATTTCTTCCTGAACAGTGCAGAATATACACAGCAGAAGTAAATTCTGAAAGCTGACACATTTCAATCACTAAATTAAAAATAAAATCATTTTTCCTACCTTTGTTGTCTAGTGATTTTATTTTTCTACTCATGTTTTCCTAGTCTTTGGTTGCACTTCCTTCTGTCAGTGCACTTAACTCTCTTTCCAGGGCCTTCTTATCCATTTGTAGTTTTTCTCTCCTTCATTTTCTGCCCTATATCCATCTTTGTCAAAAATACAAACAAAGGGGGTTTGACTTAAAACTGTCAAAAATAGAGTGATAAAGGTACGTATATGCAAACAAAGAAATCATTCTGGCTGGTGCTTATAAATGTGCTGTATTGATAGTATATATGGTGTTAGATGACTATATGCTCAGAATCATGGAGGTGGTAAACGGGGAAAAAAAACCCCCGGCACTACCGCCTCACCTCCCAATCATCGCATAAGAGGACTATCACCAATAAATTTATATGTTAACTTTGAGTGCTCAAAAAAGCCAAGGGCTAAAGTTCTTAAACTGTGTACGTCGTATCTTAACAAAAGGAACACAGGTTCCTGCAAGCCGAAAGATAAGTTGCTGTGTTCCTTTTGTTAAGATACGAGCCAGAGTGATTTCTTTGTTTGCCTATATCCATCTTTGGCATTAACCTTTAACATTCAACTCTCATCCATTTTTCTGCTTCCTCCTCAAATCTATTTTTCCATGTCTTCCCTTCCCATCTATCAATGCAAACTCTCTCTGCCCTTCCCCACCATCCATGTGTGCCATCTTCTCCCTCTTTTTCTCCCCTATACCCATTTATTCATAAACAGCATTTCTTCCATCTCTCTTCCCCTCCTATCCTTGTGCATCATGTCCTCTTCCTTGCTTCCCTTCCCCTCCATCCCTATGTACCATCTCCTCCCTCTCTTTCCCTCTCTTATGGTCTGATATCTGTCTTCCCCCTTTCCTCAACCTAAGGTCTGGGATCTTTATCCTCCCCTTCCCACAGTCTGGGGTCTGTCTCCCCATTTCCTTTTCCCGCCCCTCCCCTTTGTGATCTGGTATCTCTCTGTTTTTCCCTTCCTCTCTCCCTGGGAATGAGAATAGTAAGCAAGCACTGGATCTTGACGGGAGAGGGGGGGGGGAGGGGACTCAGGATAGGTGTCCAAGCTGCCCAGAAGGTTTCCCTGGGCCACTATTGGCTCACGGATCTTGCAATGAAGACCACTGCTATAGGGTTACTAGTTGTCCAGTTTACCCAGACAAAACTAGTAAATAAAAAAGCCGCCTGGACATTTGGTAACCCTATACTATTATGTGATTAGTAGGGTGATTCAGAGGGGCATGCAGATGGCCGGAGTCCTGTTTCAGCAACTGCAGATTCAAGCAGGCTTCACAGCTCTGCTACTGGTTAAACAGTTTTATTAGTGTGCATATGCAGGCATTTGAGTGTCATTTTCTGCAAAATACATAATGGCTGATTGAGCACCCCACCCCCTCTGTCCATCATAAAGTATTTGGCCCCTACATAGCGAATATAGGCTAAATAGTGGAGTTTCTCAAATATCTACTGCCATAAAAGGGAATATTGGGTTGCTATTCATGCTGTGTTGAAACTCTCATATTTGGAAGAGCATGAAAAAAACATTGGGAGTGAGCTAGAGACAAACCTAGCTTATATTCTTTTTGTGTTGAGCCCCACTTTACCTCTTTTCTAGCTCACCATTACCTATTTACCCTATGGCAGTGAGTCCCAAGCCCTGGTCCTGGAGGCTCCCAAGCCAGTCTGGTTTTCAGGATATTCCCTATGAAAGTACAAAATACATAACAGTCCTTTTCAACTTTTTCGCAAATCTTTAAAAACTATTTTATTTGCCAAACACTTCAGAAATCAGTCACATTAATATTTTCCGACCGTTACTTTTTTTTGTATTTCTTATAGTTACTGTTAACCAAGTTGAGCTCCATTTTGGTTGAAGACCCGGTAAAGCTAAGTTTTAGTTTACTTTAGTTTAGAAAGTGCATGCAACTCTCTCGTGCAAATATTTATTGTGAGACCTGACTGGCTGGGGTTGCTTCCAGGACCAGGTTGGGGAACCATTGCCCCAAGACAAGGGTAGGCAGTTCCGGTGCTCGAGAGCCACAGGCCAGTCAGGTTTTCAGGATATCCACGATGAATGTGTTTGAGATGGATTTGCACGCACTGCAAATCTATCTCGTGCATATTTATTGTGGACTAGTCTTTAAGCCCGTTACATTAACGGGTGCTAGAATCCCTCTCCCCTAACTGTCTCTCCATGGCCCTCTTCTGTCTACCCCCCCACCCCCCACCGAGCAAAGCTGTCTGTCCCCAGCACACCTCCCCAACAAAGTAGCCCCCTTTCCCTCTCCTTATTTCTCCATGGACCCTTCTGTCTCCTCCCAGAGCAAAGCTGTCCCTAGCACACCTCCCCCCCCAAAGCAGCCCCCTTTCCCTATCCATGGCCCCTTCTGTCTCCCTCCAGCACACCCCTCCCCCCAAAGCAGCCCCCTTTCCCTTTCCCTCTCCCCCTGGCTCCTGGTATTGATCCCCTTCTTACCCTCCCCTCCATCCCGGCATCTTCTGGCCTGCTCCTCTTCAAAGCAGCCTGCGATCGTGGTGGCCGGCTTTAGCGAACCTCGCAGGCTGCTCTCCAACTCGGTAGCACGTTCCCTCTGACGCGATCCTGTGCGAGGACGCGGGCAAGCAGTGAGTGAGAGCACAGTCGCGCGCCTTCAGCCCCCGCATGCGCCGTGAGGTTAGAATGTTGCCACAGAAGCACACCTCACGGCGCCACACCGCACGAATTTTCGAGAGCGCATGCGCGCTCTAGCATTTTATTATTATTGATATCCTGAAAACTTGACTGGCTTGTGGCTCTCGAGGACCAGAATGGCCTCCTCGCCCTAAGATACACAATTTTTATTTTCCTCCCATGGGCTTCTACCCTATAATATAGATTTATGCCACTTGAAGAAGAAGTGTGGGAGTTCCTCTTTCCTTGCATAGCTTTCATTATTTCCTATGGTACTGGAGATAAGATTATTTTGACTTTCTTTTCCACCCCTGGAAAGTCATAGAAACCAGATATGCTTTCCTTTTACTTGAGTGGATTACATTGTAATAGAATGTGAAATAAATGGGGGAAAAAAGCCCCATTTCAGAGCTGTGCTTCACTGTTTGTAAACAGATAGTCCCTCAGTGACTGCAACATATCTCAATCCTTGGTTGTTGAAAAATGTGTATAAAATGTGCAGAAAATGTGTAATTTGAAACTTTCTACAGTAAGTTAGACATTAAAGATTATCCCCCTCTTCTATGAAACTGTGCTAGCAGTTTTTAGCACAGAGAGACGTGCTGAATGGCCCGCGCTGCTCCCGAGGCTCATAGGAACTCTCTGAGCGTCGGGAGCAGCGCGGCTCCGTGCGCTAGAAACAGCTAGCTCAGTTTAATAGAAGAGGCCCTCTATGTTCACTGTGTGACTGAAAATTGACCTCAATATATTGACGACGGGCTGTTAACAGCTGTGCTTCCCTCATGAAGTCAGCAATGCCTCGGGGCTTAATTCTGTATGGATGGATGAACAGATAGACAAAAAGACCCTCAGTACTAGTGAACCATTCCTAAAAAGAAAGATGGGGTAGAGTGTACAAAAATAGACCTTGTCTTGCCCTTTGATTTTTAGGGATTCTTCTGAAACTATATGAATCAAAACCAAACCGTTTTGGAGCATGCTCCTTCCTGGCCAGGTTTCTATGCCATATAACAGAATGTGTATCATGGCACCACTATTTAAACACATCTTTGTTCAAGTTGTTAGCTACTTATTTTCCCAGATCTTACTCAATTTGTTCACAACTGATACTTTTTACCAATTCTAATTTTCTTTTGCTAGACATATGTAGTTAGAATAATACATTTTGGTGAACAGATCAGGCTATCTGCCTTGTCTTGGACCGCACTGAGCTGGATCTCGTTTGGACAGAAATAAGTGAGATCTTCAAAAAGTTTCTGCACTTTTATTTTTTATTTTTTTCTTTATTTATAATTTTGAATACTTTCAATATCCAACAATTCAAAGAAAAAAGGAAGTCACATAAAACAATACATAATCAAATCATGCATACAAAGCTCCTTTCAAGCCCACATTAATGGGGAGTAAATCTTGCTATTTCTAATAAAATAAAGTTCAAGAAATATAAAGAATAATGATTCTTGGTTCATATCAAGAACCTTGAGTCATTCCTTAAACTGGGATACTGCTATATTAATTCTCGCACTTTTATTTTTTTAAACACTATTTATTAAATATCTCAAAAGCAAATTACCTCATTTTTCCACATAATCACCCTGTTTTGCCTCTCTGACGCTCACAGGAATTGAGTGAGCATTGGAGCATTTACCTCACCAGCCCACGGTAAAATGCTCTTCCGCTGCTTGATAAAAGGAGCCCATAATAAATAATAGCATTCTTAAATTCTCAGTTACACCAGTAACATTCCCTTCTCTGTTCATCAAGTTATTCCCTTGTCATTTGAAAACATCCTGAGTGCCAGGAAACTTCAACTTGCATTGATGTCAGAATGGTGCCTATTTCTGTGCTGTCATAACCACTGTATTTTATTTCATGAATTTCTAGAAACAGCACCGGAGGGAAAGGTGAATCTGTCTGTGCAACACAGGATTCTTGCTGGCATCATACTTTCCTTGTTCCATGCATCAAAGATTGGGGAGATCACAGTGAATGAAGAAGTGAGCTGGTTCCTTGCCAGTCTGTTTCCTGCAGACAAACCTTTGAACGTGTGGAAGCCATGTGCCTCACTGTGTTTCTGCTTACGCACTCGGGCATATAGGCTCAACCATCCTGTGTCTCTTTAGACAGGACCATCAAATACAAATGAATCATTAATAGATGAATGAAAGATAAAGGGCAAGAGAGAAGGAGAAGGAGAAGGAGGCATGCTAGAGGAATGAGTAAAACAACAATTACTAGCTATAGAGTCTTGCCTATGCACTGACATGTGAAAGAATTAATAATTCCAAGGACGAAGATAGAAGGGTGGGTAGAGATAGCTAGACAGATAGATATAAAGAGAGAGACATAATCAACATAGCATGATAATAAATATTGATATATTTCACATTTCAGAGGGTTTCTTGATGACTAGTGCATAATTCATGGGCAGGGCTTTGCCTGGCTCCAGACTTCTTGGTGTATGCCATGACCTTGCCTGATAATTCATTTGGCAATTAACAAATGAAAGCCATAAACTTCACTTTTGGATTCTGCATTACAATGTGTTCTTTAGGTGACATGGGCAATTAAATGTTTGGAAGTGCCTGCTGTCAAACAATGAAACTTAAATCAGGGCATAGTGTGACGATTTTCATCAGAATCCAAGAAGATTGAGACCCCCCAAATATGAAAAAGATACACGGGCAGAGCAATACTATAACTGAGTGCCAGCAGTTATACCAGTGCTGAGACAATAAGGGCTCTTACATATGTAACTAGTAACACTATGTGTTTAAATAACATAGTATGTTCCTGCAGGAAAGTGCAGCATGGGGGCATAGGCATTTCCCTAACTTATACACATTAACTTATACAATACTATACCGCAAGTTATATATGGTACACTTAGAGATGCCCATTTATGCCTGCCTTTGAACTGATGTAATTGATGGCGCTGGTATTTTTGGCTGAAATTGAAACCAATCTGAATTTGAATTTCAGGTTGGTTTCAGAACCAGCAACAGGAAAAAAGTCAAGGACCAATAAATGATTCAGCCTTACTTGAGTTATCGGATAAGGAAATTGCTATATCAGCAACGTTAGTAGTGACTTTAGCCCTTACACTGGATAAAAATTGGCTTTTGAGACTTTTCTTCAAAACAAAGAAAGAGAATTTCTGGGTTTCAAGATAAAAATGTTTCCTGACTTGGCAAGAAGAAGAATTCTAACTTAAATAAAAATCAAACACACGAATGGACCACCCTTTACAATAATTTATGATAAAAAATAAAATTAATCCATTCCATTCATCTTGATATAGGACACTGGATCATCTATTGTTCTACTCAGATTTTGGAGATCTATATGGGGACATATTACTCTGATTCTGGAGACTGTGCTACCGCTGTCATATGAAGCGGTATTATGTGGCAAGCTGTTATCTCCTACATCTCCAGTAGACAGGCATAAAATCAGGTTATTGGGTATAATGACAGGTAGCCATCCAAATGATTACGAAAAACTGAAAGAATTGTGACCGCTTAAATTTTACTTATTGGTGGAATTCAATATGCTTGTGTTATCATTATGAGAAAATGATGTCTGAACAAAGAGGTAATATTAAGTGGTTTAATCTGACGTGGGATCCATTGACCAATTTTATTGATTCTGATTGAATGGTTTTTCCCTTTACTTTTGGTTATACTTCTTACATGCATAGAAGGGGGGTGGGAAGGAGGGAGAAGGATAATGTATTGGTACTGGTTTATTTATGAGTTGTTAGTACTATTGTACGGGTATCTTGAATATATTGAAATCAGGGGGGAAGGGGTGAAAATTATTCTTAAGTATTTCACTGATGGATATAAGTGCTGTTTTTTTCAGGCAACTTGTTATGCAATTTTTGTATGCACTGTTTTTAGAATGAAAATGAATAAAGATACATAAATAAATAAAATGAATCAATTCCAAATTATAAAAAACTTTAAATAATTCATAAATAGCCAAATTACAATAAAAATAACATATACTTTACATACAAAATCAACCCCCCCCCCCTTTTACAAAACAGCATAAGCGATTTTTAGCACAGGTTGGTGGGCTGGATGCTCTGCGCTGCTCATAGGAACTCGGTTGGGCGCAGCGAAGAGCATTCAACATACCGGCCTGTGGTAAAAACTGCTATCGCAGTTTTGTAAAAGTGGGGGCAAGTTAGTAAAACTACTACTACAACACCAAAAAATGGACTTGAACCAGCAAACTGGATCTCAGTGCTTACATTCAGCAGGCTGCTAAAACCACTGCTACACTATATGGCAGGTGAGTTCATTCAAAATCTAAAGCACTACAAATAGTCCTTTATAATGGCTAGCTAACTTCCTATTAATTCATACAAAAGTAAAATTATATAGAAGGTATAAGAGATGGCCCACTCAGTCAAAAAAGTGTTTGAATAATTAAAGCCTTGGAGGGGCATAATCAAAAGGGACGTCTAAGTCCGTTTACGTCCATATCACAAGTCGTCCAAAGTTAAAAAGAGCCTAAGACACATTTTTGAAAGATACGTCCAACTTTTTTTTACTTTCGAAAATCGTCTAATTATACGTCCTGCCGATCTGATCATCCAAGCCACTAAATCGTTCATCTTTATACCACATTTTCGTCCAACTTTCCATCCAAGTCCAAAACGCCTAGAACAAGCCCTGTTGGATGTGGGAGGGGTCTGCAAAGTGATGGACTGCCACCTAAATAGTGGGGTACCTTACAGGGCACTGCTGTGAACTTCACAAAAAGGGTGTCATGGCTTCTCCTCACTACAGCTCCCTTATAGGTGATAGTGAGCCCCCCAAACCACCTAGACCCACTTATCTACTACTCCAATGGCCCATATGGCTGCAGGAGCCATTTACAAGTGGCTCCTGCAGCCATACGGCTATTGGGGTGGTAGATAAGTGGGTCTAGGGGATTCTGGAGGTTTTGGGGGGTGTATAGGGCAGTGCAAATGTTTCAGTATCAATGCAGTGATTACAGGGGTTAATGGGCATGGGTCCTTCTCTCTATAGGTCCCTAACCCCCAAGATGACTTAAGCTACCTCTGGGCTGGACGACTAGGCTTTCCTATACCAGGCGGCCAGGTGATGATGGTCTGGAGGCTGAAATTTAAAGCTGTGAATAAAATTTGTATGGCGGGGGGGGGGGTGTTTTTGATGATTACTGGGGTAGTGTGTGGAGGTCTGTGTTATATGTTTGCAGTGCTTATCTGGTGAGTTTAGGTGGGTTTTTGTGACTTAGACCATGTTTTACATGATTTAAGTCACAACGTCCAAATTCCGTCTAGGCTCTGTTGTTAAACTTTCGGTTATACATGCAGTATGACTAAGTCTAGGCCGGCCCACGTCCCGCCCTCGACACACCTCCCGAAACGCCCCGTTTAGCTTTGGATGTTGAGCGGCACTATGAAGGCCTAGGTCATTTTAAAATACGTCCAAAACCCAGTTTTATTATCGGTGCGTGGACGTTTTTGAGAAATGTTCGTCCAGGTGCCGACTTAGGCCGGTTTTTGGACGTTTTTCTCTTTCGATTATGAGCCCCATATTGTTTATGCTCACAATTCAATGTACTAGTATGAGCGTTCCTTATATACTGGTTACAGAATCAAAACTTAATTGACCAGGAAAGAGACAAAGAAACACCAGTCCTTCTAGAAGTAACAAGTACAAATTCTAAAAGCCAAAAAGATTGCATTAAAATAGCTTAGAAACATGCAGAGTAACTTGAAGATAAAAAAAAGGACAATGGTTACTTACTGCCACCACACAAACAGCTCATCTTGACATCAGATCACAATCACACTGAAACAGCCATGGTCAAGGCAACACTCTTTTTTATAGGCTGTGCTGACGTCAAAGGACATTTTTCACAGTGCAGGCATTTATAAACGCACTAATGATAATTATGTGAAATACTCTCTGAGGGAGTCTATAGGGCACTAACACTCCCTCTGCTGGTTACGTCCTCACAATAGCAGAACCATAGGTACATAGGTAGCTCCTCCTTAGATGGAAGAGAAATGAGGAGGAGGAGTCAGGGAAGCAGCTACCAGGAAGCATATAAGGCAGGGTCAGAGCTAGGTTAAGGGAGCCCAGGAGAGTAGGAAAAAGAAGTGGTCCCAGCATACTCCTTGACAACCATCTCCAGACATTCTGCTTGTACTAACTGCATGTGAGCTTTGTTCTAAGGCAGGGGTGTCAAAGTTACATTACATTACAGATTTTTATTCTGCCATTATCTTGTGGTTCAAGGCGAATTACAGAAGAGGGTTTCTGGACATGTCCAGAGGTGTTACAGAGTAGAGCGGCTTGCTTCAGAAAACTGAAATGTTTCATTCGGTGTTAGTTAGTCTTCATGGATTTCTTGAATAGCAAGGTTTTTATTTCTTTTCTGAAAGTTTTGTAGTCTGGGGTCATGATTAGTAGATTAGAGAGTTGGTGGTCTAGTTTTGCTGCCTGTTTGCATGCACTGCTTTCATTGTATGCTAATAGATCTCATGCATATTCATTGGGGTAATCCTGAAAACCCGATTGGACTGCGGCCCTCGAGGAGGGACTTCGACACCCCTGCTCTAAGGTCTAGCTAGGACTAGAGCTTGCTACCAGTTTTAAGGAAGATTTTTTGCTGCCTCAAGTTAAAAGTAAAGAGAAAAAGTGGAAGTGGGATGTAAATGATGGATTCCTCAGTAAACCAAATAAAACAGCAAAACTCGGAACAGGATTTTATTATTGAAACCTTGTCATGTAAACGGTGAATCATCTCATTTTAAAATTTGCGATTCAGTGAGTATAGCCTATAAGAACAGTGGAGTTCCCTGTGGTTGTTGAACTGGTAATTGGTCTCCAGTTGTCTTTCACCTAATTTCTCCTTTAAAAGATAATTGTCCCAAATTTCAAATGGAACACTCTTGTTCATAGCCGTGGTTCATCCGAAAAGACTTTTCTTAAAGAAACTAAAGACCCCTGAGGCAGGCTAAAAACTGAAACACTGGCAGTGTCGGGTCTTTTATTGAATAATTAATCACTGGTCCCAGTTCTGTTGGCCTGTGCACTCCTTGCTCTGAGTGTTATTGACTTTTTGTGTATTCTGATCCCTTTCTTCACGCTGGATTCGATTTATTTTAGAACAGGCTCTAAGTCAGCAGATTATTTTCTAAAATACTAGTGGAAGCTAGGATGAACCGATCTAGACGTCTCCATTCCTGTTTGTACGTCTTTTCTAAAATGCAGCTCTTTGTTTCTATCAAATTAAAAATCCGCCCGAGGTATTCCATAAGAATGCTGAATTTCAGCCCAGCGAACATTTCCGTTTTGAGCCCGTTTTCAGTCTTTTCTTTCTTTCTGCTCAATTTTCCATCTAAAAATATTTGTTCTTACAAAAACCCACCACTTAAAAAGGACTGATCTTACAACGCCGAATAACTCCTGTGGCAGTAAAAAAGATTTTGCGATGATTTCTCTATTTGTATGCTAGAGCGAGCAGGTTCCACTGGATAATGAGTAACACTGATGAGGTCAGACAGCTTACTTTGGTGAATAATAAAGGAAAATTATAAACTACACTTGTCTAGATTTATTTATAACTTTGCTGCCCCCCTCCCCAAGATTGGTGATTCAGGCTAGATAAGCAAATGTATGTTGGATGTCTTGTAGTGTATCTTAAAGTATATTTTTAGCCATAGATAGTATGAGCACTCCCTCTGCTTGATAATGGCATTCAGCAATGGATTGCAAGGCTGCTCCTTGAATATATTGTACTGTTAATGAGAGTCTGGGCACACGGATGAAAGCTTGATAAAAAGAAAAGGAACAACAAGAAATTAAAAGAGAGAGGGAAGGTATGTAAAGACAAGCAAAAAGACAAAGGGGAAAGCAAGAAAATAGCAATATGAATGAGGAAACAAAGGGTAGTGGTAAATGAGTTTGCTCGGAATAAAAGGATGCTGTTAGTGGAATGCTGTAGGAATCTGTCCTTGAGTTAGCTCTTTTTAACATCTTTTGAGTGATATTACAGGACTTTCTGTCAAAATTTGTCTTTTTGCGGATGATACCAAGCTCTGTAATTGGGTAGTCACCCCAGAGGGTGTGGATAACATGAGGCGGAATCTAGGGAAGCTTGAAGAATGGTCTGGTAACTGGCAACTAAGATTTAATGCTAAAAAATGCAGGTTCATGCATTTGGGCTGCAAAAATCCAAGTGAACAATATAGGAGGCGAAGAACTTCTGTGCATGGAAGAAGAGCAGGACTTGGGAGTGATTGTGTCTGATGACCTCAGGGTAGCAAAACAGGTAGCAAAAGTGACGGTCAAAGCCAGGAAGATGCTTGGGTGCATAAGGAGAGGAATGGCCAGTAGGAAAAGGGAGGTGATATTGCCGTTGTATAAGTCTCTAGTGAGGCCCCATTTGGAATTTAGTGTGGGAATTTTGGAGACCGCACCTTAAAAATGATATAAATACACTAGGATGGAGTCGGTCCAGAGGGCTGCTACTCCACCTCACCCCACATCCAGCAATTTTTTTTCCTCTCTTCCCATACACCTCATGCAGCAATTCTCCCTCCCTCCCACCCCACCCCACTCTCTCCTATTCCATATACAACAGTTCTCCCTCTTTCTTCCCCTACAGCCCATCTCATCAATTCTCCATTTCCCTACATCCCATGCAACATCTCTCTCTCCTTCTCTCTCCACACTCCATGTCCAGCAATTCTTTCTCTCTATTCCTCTACATCCCATGCAACATTTCTCCCTCCTACCCCACCCCATCCTATGTCCAGTAATTCTCTTTTCTCCCTCCCACCCCACCCTACTTCTAGCAATTTTCCCTGCCACCTCCCCATCTCTGCAGCATCTCTCCCTCCCACCCCACTCCACATCCTACAATTAACCCTCACTCGTACCTCCTTCCCCACATACAATACATCTTTCCTTCCTTCCCAAGCATTCTCTGCCAGTCTGATCCTCATCCCCCCACCTTCATAAATCTTTCTAGCAGTGACAGCGATCCCCTGAATCCCGAAGCCTCTCTTCTGCTGCACAATATCAAGACAAAAACATGAAGTTTGATCAGTGAGGGTGGTACACAGCAGAGGAGAGGTTTCCAGGTTAGCCCTAAGCAGCATGTGGGAATCGCTGCTACTGGCAACCCCTTTGATAGACACATTTGTGAAGGAAAGAAGGGAGGGAGATGCAGGACTGAGTCCAACTTGCTGCCCCCATTGCACTGTCAAGGGTGCAGAGCTGCTGGGTGGGCCTGAGCCCAAAGTGGGTAGTTCCAGGCTACACCCCTGTACCAGAGCCTGCTGATTTATGGAAAGGGAAGGGGACAGGCAATAAAGCACAGCATTTGTTGGTTTTACTCTCAAATGTCTCCTGAAGCACCCTGAAAAACAGAATTGTTTCCTTAGCCTCAACTCCACTAGAAGTTGAGAAATGATAAGAACCCAATCATACTGAACAGTGTTGTTGACTAAAGGAAAGAAAATGATCAGGTAAAAAGACATAAATTTTCCTTCTATAACATTAGAACTTGTAACACTAGAACTGATATGGCACAGGGTGTCCTATAGCAAAAGATTTGGTTATGGGAAGAGTAGATTCTGAACTTCAGTCAGAGAGACAGAATATAGAATGAAGCTGTTGAGGAAAAAGGATTTGAATCTGAAGACATTGGAGCTGCTAAGCGCCCACCTTTAAGTGACATGGAATAATACACCTAATCCTTAACCTGTCCACTACAATATTATAATTTACGGCACTCAGGTATCAATGCAGAATGCCATGCATTAGAGCCACTGAGTACATGGCCTCTAACCAGAGCTTTCTACAAAAATTTACCACTATGATGCAAATTTCTGCTGCATTAAAAAGTGAATGTTGACAGGAAAAAAAGCACACCATAGCAGTAGTCTACAGCTTCTTGCTAGAATAAACATAGAAACAGACGGCAGATAAGGGCCACGGCCCATCTATTCTACCCACCTGAATGCCAACCTTCCTGTTAGTGTGTGAGCGATGATTGGCTCACATGCTGACAGGAAAGGAAACATTAAAAAAAACAAACCAAAAACACTGCTGCACAAAGGACCACGTTTACTTCCCTCCAAAAATCTACCAATTCCTCACCCCAGAGATAAGCCTCCATTCTCTAACTCCCCAAACAAATAGCTCTGTGGTATTGGGTGGCACTCCTGACCCCACATGGAAAGAGTCAGCATTATTTGGCCAGCCAGGAACAGCTTCTAGCTGGTCAAATAGCACTAAGCTGGCTTATCACTAATATTCAACAGCAGATAGCTGAATCCCAGTCAGCAGCTAGCCCAGTCACTGGCTATGTTGCGTGACATAGCCAGTCAGCATCAAGCTGGTCAGCTAGGTTTAGCGGCCAGATAGACCTGCTTAAAGATCAGGTCTGTCTTTGGCTGTTATGACTTAGCTGGTTAACCAATGAATATTGGCCTGGCCTGTTATGTCAAATATGGCTGAAAATAGACTGGAAATTCAATGCCATGAATAATGTAATAAAATAAAAGGAGACAAAATTCTAAGGAAACGGAATGATTATTTCTTTTGTTTTCCATCTCCTAAAGGTGTCAAAGGATTGAAATTATTTGAGCAAATATTTACGTTGGGTGCTTTTATTGACGGCTGCAGTGGTATTGGCTCCAACACTCAGAATTCCTATGAGTATCGGAGCTAATACCGCCACGGCCGGTGATTTAAAAAAAAACCTTAATGTGGCTTCATAAAAAGTGGGTGGGAGTGATCAAGGCCCCATTTTACACAGCTGCGTTAGGATTTTTTATCGCAGGCCACTGCGGTATAACCTCCAACACTCATAGAATTCCTATGAGCGTCGGAGCTTTTACCGCAATGACTCACGATAAAAAAAACCTCTTTAACACAACTTAATAAAAGGGGACCCAAATTAGGAAAAGTAATTTCTACTATTTTTAGATCCTGGGTTTCATATATAAATTTTCATTGAAACATCAACACATAAGAGTTGCCATACTGTTCGTTCAAGCCCAGTATCCTGTTTAACAACAGTTGCCAATCCAGATCACAAGAAGAGGCATAGTAAGTGGGAAGGGGGGGGGGGACAGGGAGGCAGTCCACCCTGGGTGCCATGTTGCTGAGGGTGCTGGCACCTCTCCTCCTCTCTGTCCCCTCCCTTTTCCTACTCCTCCCCTTGCTACACATGTGCCCCCCTTCCCTCTAGTTATTAACTGCCGTGAGTAACTTCAACATGTTCCTCGCGACTGCATTGGCTCTCCCGCTAATGTCACTTCTGGGTGTGGCGCATAGGAAATGATGTCAGAGGGAGAGCTGACAGGGTTACAAGGAGCACGCTGAAGTTGTTTGTGACGGTGAACAACGAGGCAGGGCTGCCCAATTCCAGTCCTCGAGATATACTGGCAGGCCAGGTTTTCAGGATATCCACAATGAACTTGCATGAGAGAGATTTGCCTGCACTGCCTTCTTGGTATGCAAATCTCTCTCATGCATGTTCATTGTGGATATCCTGAAAACCTGGCTTGCCAGTAGATCTCGAGGACCAGACTTGGGCAGCCCTGAACTAGAGGTATGGGAGGAAGGGGGATGCACACACAGCAGGGGGGTTTGGGAAAGGAGCGAGGGGGCGGAGACGAGGGTGGAGGAGGTATTATAACATTCTCATCTTTGTTTTCCGTTCCCTTCCTTATAATTCTTGTTTAAAAAAATATGTTCTTAATGATGTTCTTTAATATTATGTCCTTTTAAGATACAATTGTTTATTTGATATTTAACTGATCTTGTAATTCTTGGATAGGATCTGTTGCTTATAATGTTAGTCACTCTGAACTGACAAGATATGAATAGATTACAAATCCTTTTGTTATTATTATTATTACTAAATAAATGAATGTTAGTGCCTCTATTCAATGAACTTTTTAATTTTACCTATTTTCACCCTATTGTACATAAGCTTTATTCTTTTCCACACTGCAAGCTCTAAAAAGAAATTGGTTTTCTGTTAGTCCACTAAGATCCTCCAGTGTCATTCCCATGTCCAGCCACCTGCTTGGTCGCCCTCTTCGCCTAGTTCTTTCGATCTTCCCAAACATGATATCCTTCTCCAGTGAACTTTCTCGTCTGACAGTGTGATCAGCATCATCCCCGTGGTTGTTTTCAACATGTCCAGCCACCTGCTTGATCGCCCTCTTCGCCTGGTTCTTTCGATCTTCCCAAAAATGATGTCCTTCTCCAGTGATCTTTCTTGTCTGACAGTGTGACCAAAATAAGACAGTCGTAATTTCATCCATGTGGGTTTTGAGTGACATAGCTGGTTTGATCTCTTCCAGAATCAATTTGTTAGTTCTTCTGAGGGTCCATGGCATGCATAAAATCTTTCTCCAGCACCAAAGCTCAAATGAGTCAATCTTCTTTCTGTCTGTGATAGTAAAATGTCTTACAGTATTTTTAGCCATAGACACTACATTTTCATTATGTAACTGCCTCTGGGGCAGTGGCATATCAAGGGGGAGCAGTCTGCCCTAGGAGCAGATCATAAGGGGGGGGTGCTCTCAGGGTCAGTGTTGTGGTCCAGGAACTTCACTGCTCTGCCTGCATTGGGCCTTCCTCTGTCGGCTCCTGCCTTCGCGGAAGTAGGAGAAAAGCTTGACACTGGCAGAGCAGCGAGTTAAGGCTGCCGACAATGAGAGAACGCTTTGAACATACTTCATAGGGTCCGCTGGGGCCTTCCCTCTGCTGTGTCACTGATAACATGATGTCACTGATGATACGGCAGAGAGAAGCCATGGCGGAGTAGGCCACAAAAAAATCTCATGATGGGATGGGGGGGTTGGTTGGGTCATGAGGTGCTCCACAAGGAGATGGGAGGGAGGGATGAAAAGCTGCTGCACATGGCGATAGGAGGGAGGGATAGAAAGCTGCTGCACAGGTTGGGCAGGATGGACCATTTGGGTCTTTATCTGCCGTCATCTACTATGTTACTATGTTACGGGGGGATGGGGGAGAGGAAGACTTGTTGGACACGGGCTGGAGAAGAGGAAGGGAGATGCAACAATAAGGTAGAAAGGGTGCGAGGGAGAAATCCTGCATATGGTGGAGGGGTGGAAGACATACATGGAGGAGAGAAAAGGAGAAATGTTTGACATAGGGTGGAGAGCAAGGAGAAATGGTGCATAGGGAGAAAGAAAGAAATATTGCACATGATAATGAAGAGGAGGAAGGGAGAAATGTTGCTTGGAGGGGAATAGAGAGGTTTGACCCAGGGCACAAGAGAGGGAGAGAGAAAGAGAGATGGTAGACAGTGGGAAAGAAACAGAAATATTGGATATGGCAGTGAAAGGGAAGGTACAGAGATGGAAGATGGATGGTGAGCACAGAGAAAGAAGAAAATGTCAAATGGGCAGGAGACCCTGGTGAGCAAGTTTAGCAGAAGACAAGCAGAAACCAGAACCTGGGACCAAATGATTTGAATAATAAAATAACCAGTCAAAAAAAGGTAGAATAAATAATTTTATTTTCTATTTTGTGATTGCAATATGTCAGATTTGAAATGTGTATCCTGCCAGAGCTGGTGCTAGACAGTAAGAGTGAGCTAGGACCTAAAAGAAAGAAAGAGTATTTTTATTTATACCACAGCACCGGCATGGGATTATTAATAATAATAATAATAATAATAACTTTATTTTTCTATACCGCCATAGTCAAACTGACTTCTAGGCGGTTCACATAGATAGAAGGCTGGACAATCAGCGAATTACAAAATGCAAGAAGAAGAAAGTTACATCATGAATTGGAGAAACATGGTGAAAGAATACATGAGAGAAGAAAGATGTTACATAATACAATGGGGTTATAAGGTGAAGAAAAAAAAAAAAGAAATGAGAGAGGTGATCTGATTAAGCAAGGAATTTGCCAAATAGAACGGTTAGAGAGGTTGTAACCCTATGTAATGTTATATTGTAACACTGAATGTTAAACTGTAATCTGTTCTGAGCTCTCTGGGGAGGATGGGATATAAAATTAAATAAAATTAGAGAAATATTTTTTATATGGTGGTGGAGGGGGGGGTGTTTAAAAAAAAATGATTGGCCCTGGGTGTCATATAATCTAGGTCCAGCAGAAATAAACCAGATATAGTGAAAATCTAGGTCCGCCACTGCTCTGGGGTAACCTTCACGTCCAACTAATGAGAGGACTGCTATGCAAATAGAACATGAGTTTGTTGTGTTCTCTAAATATGGTTTAATAAAGGTCTAATTTTATCAGCTGCCTGTCTTCCTAGGGTAAACCCCAATTGGTCTTATATCTATCCTTAGTTCTAGGTCAGGGGTCTGCAACCTTTAAGACATAAAGAGCCACTTGGACCCGTTTTCGAAAAGAAAAAAAAACTTGGAGCCGCAAAACCATTATAAAACAAATCTAACACTGCATATATTGTTTCTTATCTTAATGCTATATACAGGATCTATATACAGGATCTATATACAGGATCACTAAATTGAAAATAAAATCATTTTTCCTACCTTTGCTATTTGGTGATTTCATGAGTCTCTGGTTGCACTTTCTTCTTCTGACTGTGCATCCAATCTTTCTTCCTTTCTTTCAGCCTCCTGTATGTTTCCTCTCCTCCAGACCTCATTCTCTCCCCCAACTTTTTCTTTCTGTCTCCCTGTTCCCCCTTCTTTCTGTCTCCGTGCCGTCCCCCAAGCCACTCGGTTTGCTGCCACCGCAATCGGGGAACAGCCCCCAAGCCACCGCCGTCCCAAGCTTTCCCTGCAGAAGTGTTGCGCTGACCAGCATTCCGCTCCCTGACGTCAATTCTGACGTAGGAGAGGAAGTTCCGGGCCAACAAGGCATTTCTCCTCATTCCATCCAGCCTGAGCCCCATCTCTCCTTGATCCAGCATTTCCCTTCTGTGTCTGTCAGAATTACCATTCCACCTATTTTCCAGCATCACCCTTCTTTGTGTCCATCTCACCTATATCCCTATCTCACCACTTTTTCAGAATCTTCATTTGTCTCTGTCCTTATCTTTACGCCATGTTCACCATTTGCCCTTTCAATGTCTTTATCTCTCCCCCCCCACTTTTTCAGCATTACTTCTATGTCTCTATTTCACCTCCTCTTCATGTCCCCTCTGTATCTCTATCCTTATTCAGTAGGTCCTGCTTACTCTTTCTCTTCTTTGTGTCACTATCTCCATTTTCAGCTTTCCCCCCCTTTTCCTTTGTTAATGCACCCTGTAGCCAGAATCTTTCCACCCTCCCTCCACTCCGGCCCAGCCCAGTATGAAATATTTCCTTTTGTTCCCCTCCCCTCTCTCTTTCTCTCTCTCTCTTCTGCTCCCTCACCCACGAGTCCTGCATCTGGCCCTCTCCCTTCTACCTGCACCTGGCAACACCCCCCTGCTCCGCGGCTCTCTTCAGCAACTCGTCAGCATCAGTGATCAAGACAAGCTGCCGACATCGAGGCCTTCCCTCTACGAGTCCCGCCTTTGTGGAAAAAGGAAGTTGAAACAAGCGGGACTCGCAGAGGGTAGGCCCCGACGTCAGAAGCTTGTGTCGATCGCTGCTGCTGAGTTGCCGAAGAGAGCCGCGGAGCAGGGGATGTGGCCGGAAGCAGGTAGAAGGGAGAGGGAGATAGGAAGGCTGTAGATCTCCGGAGCATGACACCGACCCCGGCCAGGATGATTTCTTTTTCAGGCACCTTACAACTCCAGCGTCGCGGCGGGAAATAGCCATGCTGAGCAGTGAGCTCAGCACTACACAGATGAAAGCCTTGCTTGCTGATTGGTCCGGCGGCACGGCGGGGCGGGGCCGCCGGACCAATCAGCAAGCAAGGCTTTCATCTGTGTATGTGCTGAGCTCACTGCTCAGCATGGCTATTTCCCGCCGCGACGCCGGACTTGTATGTGCCTGCGTGACACACTACCGGAGCCGCAGCAAAGGTGGAAAAGAGCCGCATGCGGCTCTGGAGCCGCAGGTTGCCGACCCCCGTCTAGGTGTTTGTTTTATGCAAGACCAGAATTATATTAGGCACTGGCTTAATTTATTTACTTTGTATTCTAACTTGCTATATGGCAGAGTGCAATTAAGAAATGATAAAATCGAGATAACTAGGTGCCAAAAAATGCATAGATTTAAAAATGAGGACTGGAACCTATGAGTGAAATTTAACTGACTGCTCCTAATACAGTGAATCCAGCAGATTCTACTATACACTTTCTTGGCTTGCGAGCTACTTTTAAAATGACCAAGTCAAAATGATCTACCAACAATATAATTTAAAAAAACACAAAACACTGTACGCAGAGAAAATGTTAATCATCATTTATATTCGGAGGGGGGGGGGGTTTCAAAGAGGTCAAGTCAGATGACTTTACAATATGCAATGTCACCTCAGTAACAACTATACAAAAATAGACAAATATACTCCCTTCCCTTTTACTTAACTGCGATAGTGGTTTTTAGCGCAGGGAGCTGCGCTGAATGCCCTGCGCTGCTCCCGATGCTCATAGGCTCCCTGCACTAAAAACTGCTATTGCGACCATAGTGCAAAATATAGACAGCAGATATAAATTCGGACACATTTTGATCACTAAATTTAAAATAAAATCATTTTTCCTACCTTTGCTGTCTAGTGATTTCATGAGTGTCTGGTTGCACTTCCTTCTTCTGACTGTAAATCCAATATTTCTTTCTGCCTTTCTTTCGTTCTGCCTCCTGCATGTTTCCTCTCCTCAAGACATCATTCCATTCCCCAACCAACCTCCAGACCTCATTGCATTCCCCAACCAACATCTCTCTCTGTCCCTCCATGAGTCCAACTTTTTCTTCCTCTCTCCCTCCCCTTTCTTTCTATCTCTCTCTCTGCCCCCTTTCTTTCTTTTTTTTTTTTTTTTTTACAAGTTTTATTGAATTTTCACAATGGCAAATACACCAGATAGCCAAATCCCCAACCCAAAACATAAACAGTCATACTGGTACTCTTCAATATAAGGCAATACTATCCAACCCCCAATTTCCCCCCTCCCTCTCTTTCTTTCTTTCTCCCTGTCCCCTTTCTTTCTCTCTCCTTGTCCCTCTTTCTGTCTGTCTGTCTGTCTGTCTTTCTCTCTCCCTGCTTCCCTCACAAGTCACCACTGCTGATTTCTCCCTACTTCCCCGACGCCAGGTCTGGCGCATACAAGTGCCGGGCTCACAGCCTTCCTTCCTCCCCCCCATCAATTCTGATGTCAGAGAGGAAGTTCCGGGCCAGTAAGGCAGCAATTGGATGGCCTGGAACTTCCTCTCCGACGTCAGAATTAACGTCAGTGGGGAAGGCTGTGGGCCCAGCACTTGTACGTAGCTGGCCTGGCGTCTGGGAATCAAGGAGAACAGAACGCAAAGGCAACATGAGTCTATCGCGGAGCCTGGGATGGGCTCCATGATCGACTCGCATTGCCATTGCGATCTACTGGTCGATCACGATCAACCTTTTGGGCACCCCTGCCTTAAGTACTGTAAAAACAACTGATGACTGGGGGACTGGTCACTTGCATGCCTGGTGTGAAGGTGATGGACCTCACGCATTACTTAGATAGGATTTTAGATAGAGCTGGAATAACCTCCCCTCCCCTCTCCGAACCTCAAGCTCCCTCCAACTCTTCCGCAAACACCTAAAAACCTGGCTATTCTCAAAACTGTAACACTTCCCCCCTCTTAGGCCTCTCACCTTCCCCCTTTACACCTAACTCTTTAATCTCTCCACTGTAGTTCCTCTCTCATCTTTCTTCCTGTAAACCGTGCCGAGCTCCGCATTCGTGGAGATGGTGCGGTATATAAACCCAAGGTTTAGTTTAGTTTAGTTTAGCTGGGAAGGATCCGACTGTCTTCGTACATGTAGGTATCAATGACAAAATGTGTATGTGTTTGTGGGGGGGAGGTTCTGGAAGCCAAATTCAGATGCTCTGGGTAGCATTTTCAGAAATGCTCCCTTTTCCATTTACAGGACCCAAGAGGCAAGCACAGCTCCGAAGTCTCAATTTATGGTTGAGACGACGGTGCAGAGATGAGGGATTTAAATTTGTTAGAAACTGGGCAACCTTCTAGGAAAGGGGGAGCCTATTCTGATGGAACCAGGCTGCTAGTGCTAACGTTTAAAGAGGAGATAGAACAACTTTTAAACTTGCCCTGGATTGGTAGCATGGAATGTTGCTACTCATTAGGTTAAGGCCAGGTGCTAGCAACCTACATAGGCCACCGTGAGAATGGGCTACTGGGCTTGATGGAACTTTGGTCTGACTCAGTAAGACTATTCTTATGTTCTTAGGGGGGGGGGAAGCAATGTGCCATGTTAACCTAAAAACAGTTGCCTTGCTTTGACTAGTTGTGAAGGGTAGTTCTTTTCTTATATGTTTACCTGATTGTATGGTTTTATGTGATGAAAATATTACAGGTGTTAATTGTGAGCCGCCCAAAATCGTAGATGGTGTAGGATAGAATTTTTTGGAAATAATAAATTACACACTGTTCTCCCTTATTTGATAAAAGTGCAAGTAAATTCCAGGAACACCCCCAATCTGCCAGTGCCCCTCCCATGGCCACCCTCCCTTTTCACATCCATTGTGTAAAACTAACATGTGAATCCTGGAGCCTAAAAATGTGTGCAAAAACTTTAATTAATGCCCATTAGTGCTGATAATTAATTAGTGCCCAATTATTGGTGTTAATTGGCTTATTCAATTAAATTGTGCATAGAAACTGAGTGCAGAACCAAATTTCCACACACACAGTTCTGAGTCCCATTTAGAGAATTAGGCTGTAGCTGACTAAATTTCAAACTCGTCATTTGAATACAAGGAAATAAAAGATGGGGAGGGATAACTCCCCAAATCTATTCATGAACTGCATTAAGGTAATCTAATAGGAAGGTATTGGTTTTTATGATTTATTTTTTATTCATTTGTTTGTTAAAAGGAGAAACTGGAACCATAATAGTCATACTTTTCATAGCATCTTAATCCTGAAAGGCTATAAGACTCCTGAGACACAAATAACTCGTTTTCCTGTGTATTATAAAGTTGGCAGGATTCCTGTTCTTGCAGATTCAATTCTTCTCTGCTAGTCTTTTCCCCCTCCCTCTCCCCCATGTAATATATTCAAGTTTTATTAAAATTTGATTAAAACGCTTATAAGAAATTTTCTAAGCGATTTACAATGTAAAAATAGGCATCTTGGAACTAGAAAAGGTTAAAAGAAAAGCGACCAAGATGATAAACATAGAAACATGATGGCAGATAAAGGCCAAATGGCCCATCCAGTCTGCCCATCCACAGTAACCATTATCTCTTCTTCTCTTTGAGTCTAAGAGATCCCACGTGAAGTTGGAAAAGAGACAGCTGAGGTGAGATATGATTAAAGTCTACAAAATCCTGAGTGGTGTAGAACGGGTACAAGTGGGTCTATTTTTTACTCCATCAAAAATGACAGACTAGGGGACACACAATGAAGTTACAGGGAAATACTTTTAAAACAAATAGGAGGAAGTATTTTATCACTCAGAATAGTTCATTTCTGGAATGCATTGTTGGAGGATGTGGTAAGAGCAGTTGACAAGCTGGTTTTAAAAAAAGGTTTGGACAAGTTCCTGGAGGAAAAGTCCATAGTCTGATATTGAGACAGTCATGAGGGAAGCCACTCTTGCCCTGGATCTGTAGCATGAAATGTTGCTATTATTTGAATTTTTGCAGGTACTTGTAACTTGGATTGTCCACAGTGAAGACAGGATAATGGGCTAAAATGGACCAGTAGTCTGACCAAGTAAGGCTATTCTTATGTTCTTATGTTATGTTTTGAAAGATTATTTTATGGTAAAGAAAATCAATTTATCGAAACGCTGACTTGAGTTAGGAAATCAGAAAACAAGTGTAAATGCAGAATCGGAGGAATAAAGAGGGCTTTAGGACCCAAGGAACCCCAGTGAGCCGGAAGGTAGGAAGGCTTCAATAAGTCAGCAGGAGAGGAGAGTTATAACAGCAGTGCTTCTGCAGAGACTGGGGGAGGTAGGTGGAACAGGGTAGGTGGGCGAGACCACAACAAAGTGTGTGGTAGCGAAAAGAAGCAGATAAATTATATGTAAACATCTGGAAAACACCACTGGAAGACAGGCTGAGTAAACCGATGTCACTCACCAAACTCATGGATTGTCTTCCACATCTGTCCAGTGCTCTCCAGCTCATTCTGTGGACCATCACAATGTTACTAGGTAAGCAACTATTTTTTTCTCAGCTAAAGTCAGAGCTGCAGGGGCTGTTTTTCCTAGCACAGCTCCTGTTAAGAGCTTCTCCCTTTTGTCTTCGTGCTATTCTGTGCAAATCCTGTGAAATGCCTGCCTCCTGTATTGTGAATTACAATGGGAAAGTGTGAGGTGATGGTTTCTTTGGGTGCCATAGCTATGCAAGCCAAGTTCAGCCCTTTTGCAAAATGTTGGCTGCCCTGTCAATCCTATGTTTTGCGTGTCTTTTTTGACAGGACTACTCAGGTTTCTTTTCTAGAAACTGCGCTGTTTCTTCTGCTCTAGGGGCAGAGGAATGCAAAGGGAGATTCTCTTCAAAGACAACGTTAACCAAATATGAAAAGGGACCTTGAATGTGGCTTCTGCCATGTGGCCAACTTCTCCACATCATTCTCGCTCCAGTCGTTTTCTTGGTTGCTTATCAGCTTTTGTGAAACTAAAATTGGAACTGAGTATAGGTGAAAATCTTTGCACTCTTTGGGGAGCCAAAACTAGAATTACTAACCCTAGTAAAAGACAATTTTAATTGTGACACTCCAGATCATGTATTGATTAATCCAATGTATGCAAAACTGGATGGACCATTTGGGTCTTTATCTGCTGTCATCTACTATGTTACTATGTTAATGCCATGCTTTACTGGTATGACTGGAACCCGATAGATACACTGGCTAAACCATTGCTTATTATCCTTTGAAAGTTCAGCATTACCTGGCCCATTATCACCCAGATAAAGAGCATGAGAACTTGGCCATCAGCAGCTCCTCTGTCTGAGCTAGTAGTTAAACTCTTTCTTCTTCACCTGGTTGCTCATATCCTATCCCAGAACTAGAGAAACCATCTTCATGTCATTCTTTAAGGAGAGAGGGAAGAATCAGAGTATGAATGGCCACAACCACTGACCCGCAAGCTTTGCTTTGAAGAATGCTGGTGTAGAAGGACTGAGGCTGAAATAGACACTACAGAATGACAGTCTCTGGTATCCAGAACAGATATTGTGATGTCATAATGCCTCATTCCACCAGTGCCTAAGAGCCAATCACATCAGTGATGTCACAATGGCTTCATTATCCTTGGCTCACATAAGAATCAGAGTATAATTGGGCACAGCCATTGACCCGCAAGCTTTGCTTTGAAGAATGCTGGTGTAGAAGGACAGAGGTTGAAATAGACACTAGAAAATGACATGGGATTATTTCCCGCGGTTATCCACGGGGACGGGGACGGTGATGAATTTTGTCACCGTGTCATTCTCTACCCAGTACCACACTAGCCTGGTACAAACTACCATAATAACCTAGATGAGGTACCATGAAAAAGATATTCTGTTGTGTTCAGATATTTCTTTAATAGGACTGCCATGTAGTTAATACATTTTAAGTTTTGCATCAAAAACAAATCTTTTCAATAGATCCTTTTTTTTTGTTTGTTTCTTTGCATGAACTGCAAGATATTTTTTTTTCTTACTTCATTCAGAAATCTTCACTGCATTGGTGTAGATAATGTTCGTTTCAGGACGTGAGCAGGTTTTCATAGTAGCTGAACCGGGACACACATGCTTGGTTAAAGGCAAGATACTGCAGAATGCCAGATATTACAGAGATGCATTTTTGTGCAGTCTGCCTTGGAGTGTGAAATGCTTTGTAATATTAGATAATATATTCAGGGCTGATTCAACCATTAGGCAAGACTAGGCAGCAGTTGCTACAGCAGTAGTTAGTGTTTTTTTTTGGGGGGGGAGCTGCAGTCAAAGCACAAAAATTGGTCCTGATACACACAAACTCAAAGAAACAACAGAAATTAGTTTTACCAGTAGAGAGGGTGACTGATTGTCAAATAGCCATTTACCCAGACTATTTTGGGAGGGCTAGTGATGAGCTGATCATGATTTTCTTAAATTTTTTTTTTTTGGGGGGGGGAGGGCAATGGCCCAGAGTTAAGGGATGCTAATATCCTGGCACTGACCCTGAATATATTACATGGGAGAGAGGGAGGGGAAAAAGACTAGCAGAAAAGAATTGAATCCGCAAGAACAGGAATCCTGCCAACTTTATAATACACAGGAAAACGAGTTATTTGTGTCTCAGGAGTCTTATAGCCTTTCAGGATTAAGATGCTATGAAAAGTATGACTATTATAGTTCCAGTTTCTCCTTTTAACAAACAAATGAATAAAAAATAAATCATAAAAACCGATACCTTCCTATTAGATTGCCTTAATGCAGTTCATGAATAGATTTGGGGAGTTATCCCTCCCCATCTTTTATTTCCTTGTATTCAAATGACGAGTTTGAAATTTAGTCAGCTACAGCCTAATTCTCTAAATGGGACTCAGAACTGTGTGTGTGGAAATTTGATTCTGCACTCAGTTTCTATGCACAATTTAATTGAATAATAAACCAATTAACACCAATAATTGGGCACTAATTAATTATCAGCACTAATGGGCATTAATTAAAGTTTTTGCACACATTTTTAGTCTCCAGGATTCACATGTAAGTTTTACACAATGGATGTGAAAAGGGAGGGTGGCCGTGGGAGGGGCACTGGCAGATTGGGGGTGTTCCTGGAATTTACTTGCACTTTTATCAAATAAGGGAGAACAGTGTGTAATTTATTATTTCAAAAAAATTCTATCCTACACCATCTACGATTTTGGGTGGCTTACAATTAACATATCTAATATTTTCATCACATAAAACCATACAATCAAGTAAATAAATAAGAAAAGAACTACCCTTTGCAACTAGCCAAAGTAAGGCAACTGTTTTTAGGTTAACATTCAAGTGCTGTGTTTCCCCAAAAATAAGACAGTGGCATATTAATTTTGGGTCCAAAAAAATGCATTAGGGCTTATTTTGGGGGTTGTCTTATTTTTTTTTTCATGCATAACAATAATCTCTCTCTTTCTCTCCTTCCCCCCAATTCTTCTTCTTTCTTTTCTACCCCTCCCTCATGTACAGCATCTTTCCTCCACTCTCACCCATCACCTTGTGCAGCATCTTTCTATCCTTCCCTCCCATCCCCCCTGTACAGCAGAACCCCACTAACCCTCCCACCGTGAGACTAACATACTGTACCTCCGAGGCCTCCAAAAACAGTAGCATTGATGTGAATGGGCTGCTTCGTGGCCTTCCCTGCCGTGGCCTTCCTTCTGTACTACCAATCATTAACATTTTTTCTCTATATACTGAATATCAAGATTTACTTAGTTAAAAGAAGGCACATCCCAGATCTCAAATTTTTTACAAGTCAAGAATTTGCTCCAATGTAAATCCTCATGCCTAAAATTGGGTGCAGATCCTAGCACCAAACGCTATTCTATAAACAGCGCCCAACTCGGAGTGCTGTGTATAGAATAATGAGGCAAAATTTTTATCCGTGCCGATTTTTCAGTGCCATACTGTACATATATAGAATTTTGGCCTTAGTGATTACTATTTAGTTAAGAGAATCAGTTATATCCCACGGATGCTAGTGTTTTTCATAAGATTAGGGTAAAGGGGATGGGACTTAATATACCGCTTTTTCAGTGTAGTTTACACAATCAAAGCTGTTTACTGTATATACTTGGGAATAAAGACTTGGCATGACCTCCCAGATGCAATCAGATTGGAAATTAGCTGCACCTTATTCCAGAAAAAGCTGAAAACTCTTCTCTTTGACAATTAAATCTTTATGCCCCTTCTTCCCCTCCTCTCTCATGCCTTTCCCTCAGTCCTCACCTGCCTTTCCCCCTCTCTCTCCTTTCTATGTAAGTCGCCTAGAGCCTGCACAGGTTTGTGCGACACACCAATGGAAGATTAAATTAGATTAGATAAACCTAGATTTTTGGACCAAAAATTGGTCCAAAAATGGGGTTCTCTGTTTGTATTTGAATCTTCCTCCTCTCAGACCCATCGTGGGCCTCTCCCTGAGCCTACCTAAAGCCCTGCTGCTCCTGCTTTGTGTAGTTTCACTACTCAAAATAACTGGCGTGAGTTCTCACAATGATTGCTATGTTTATTAGCCGCCTTTTCATGAAGAGATTCACCCAAAGTGGTTACAATGCATTGAAAAGAAATCAGGTACTCTTTAAACATTTTCCCTATCTGTCCCAGCAGGCTCACAATCTAACTGTGGTACTTAGGGCAACGGAGGGATTAAGTGACTTGCCCAGAGTCACAAGGGGCAGGCTGGGGTTAAACTCACAACCTCAGGTGCTGAGGCAGCAGCTCTAACCAGTAGGCCACTCACTCCCACAGTAATGTTGTGAGACTGACATAAGTTCGGTTTATATTTGAGTCAACCTTTTTTCCTTTGAGGAAAAGGGTTAGTACCTTGGTTTATATTTGGATAGGTTTATATTCGAGTACATGGGGCAATGAAGTGTTAAGTGACTTGCACAGAGTCACAAGGACCTGCAGTGGGAATCAAACTCACAACCTCAGGTTGCTGAGGCAGCTGCTAGGCCACTAGGCCACTCCAAGTACCGTATTTTCACGTAGATAACGCGCACCCGTGTAAAACGCGCACACGGGTATAGCGCGCGGAAAACACAAATTTATGTACAGAAATTTTTATATACCGCGCACACCCGTATACCGCGCATGCCGCCCCGACTCTCCCGTCACCGCCCAACTCTCCTTTCGCCCGCCCCGAGTCTCCTCTGGTCCCGACTTCTCGTTTCCAGCCCTGCCCCGAGTCTCCTCTGGTCCCGCCTGCTCGCTTCCAGCCTCCCCCTCTCCCCTGATGTCAGAGAAAGGGCGGGACCGCCTGAAGAGGAAGCAGCGCAGCACAGGGCTCTGAGAAGGGGCAGGACCGCCGGCAGAGGAAGCAGCTGGGCTGGCATCCGGAAACAAGGTAGACAGCTTGTGGGGAGGCTGTGGGGGTGCGAGCGGTCCTTCGGGTGGGGGTGCGAGCAGTCCTTCGGGGTGGGAGTGCGAGCGCTCCTTCCGGGTGATGAATCGGGCGTCGGGGTGGGGGGGAACTATGTTTAAAAAATTTTGTACAACGCGCTCACGCGTATAACGCGCAAGGTTATGCGTGGTTTGTAAAAACCGTGTATAACGCGCATGTTATATGCATGAAAATACGGTAAACATATATAACAATTACATAAACTGGACCATACACAATAAAAGAAATGTGGCCCTGGAAGCTCATTTCAATGACCTGTAATGCTATCCCTCCTTCCTCCGCCCGACGCCGTGCAAGCAGGAGGACTCTGCTCTCTCTTAGAGCCCCTGCCGCTCCAGCAACCGCGGATCACCGAACGCAGACCGACTTCTGAGTCGGACTTTTTCTTCAGCCCTTGAGGGCCACCGAAAGCCTCCCCCACCCAGCGACTTCCTAGGCAGAGGAAGGAGGAAGTTTCTACCATCTTGTCCCTCCTTCCTCCGCCCGACGCCGTGCAAGCAGGAGGACTCTGCTCTCTATTAGAACCCCTGCCTCTCCAACCACCTCTCCAGCGAACTCTGAACACAACCCATACATCCACTCTCACAACCAACTCAAATAACTACCAAACCGCAATCTTCACAAATTAAAAAAAAAAAAAAAAAAATGGCACTGCGTACACACAACCTCATTCTTGCCCTCATACTAATTGCCACATTTATAGCAAAATGGAAAACCACAGGCTACCAAATACAAACCATCCCTATCCTAACAACAACACACAGACCTGTTCAACATACCAGAAAACTGCATACCACTAGAACACTAACTCCATGCCCACTATCCAGCCAAGCCAGCATCCCCACCATCTGGGGAAAAAGACCCCCACCAAAACCTAACGCAAACACACAAAAATACCAAACCTCACCAAGAACTATCATCAATACAACCACTACACCAACCACAAAATACACTACAATTGCTTGCGCATATATGAACATCAGATCCGTCAGCCCAAAGGCAGAATTAATCAAAGATTGGCTGACCAAAGACAATCTAGGCTGTCTCTTCCTAACCGAAACATGGCTCACCTCTGAGTCAGATCCAAGCATCACAGAATTCTGCCCCAAAGGATATAAACTTGAAGTAGTATGTTGAGAAAACAGAAGAGGAGGAGGTCTAGCAATCATAACAAAAAACAATCTCAACATCGACGTACTAACCAAACACTCCACCCCTTATCTTGATCTGCTAGCCTGCCAAATATCTGACAAATCACTCAATGGAAACCTGAACTGTCTTATTTGCTACATTACACCAGGTAAATGGAACACTTCAAAACAAGAACTTGAAGAATTCATCTTCCAGAACTCACTCTCCTCCACACATAACTTGATCCTCGGAGACTTAAATCTCCACTTAGAAGATCAATCATCCAAACAAACAACAGATATACTCTCATACCTCAACACTTTATCCTATCAAATTCTCAACCCAGAACCCACACACGAAAAAGGTCATCAACTTGATATAGCAGCTTACTCATCTCCAAATCAAAACACACAAAACATCTACATCTCAAACGGGTCCTGGCACCCTACTCTATGGTCAGACCATTTCAAATATTCATTCACCATCAATTGGGCTCAAAATAACAACAAACCCATCCCAAAGAAAACACTCATCAAATTCAGACCGAAAATCGAACCTCACACATTCTGGAACACAGTCGACCCCGAAATCGACCCCAACAACCCCAAAGAATTCATAAACAGCTGGCGGACCCTCAGTGAATCTACACTAAACGAACTTGCTCCAATAAAAAACAAAAACAAAATAGACAGACCATCTAATAAATGGTTCGACGACGAACTTCTACAACTAAAAAGAAAATGCAGACAATTAGAAAGGTCATGGAAAAAACAAAAACACAACCACATCAAAGATGAATGGAAAATCCTAATCAAACAATACAATACCAAACTGAAGGAAAAACGAAAAAACTACTACTCCAAACTCATCAGCACCGAAAAACCAGACACAAGAATACTTTTTGACATCTTAAGAAATCTCACCGATACCAAACCATTTCTCGCCACCCAAGGAAACCAAACTCCCACAGCCACCCAATTAGCGGATCACTTCAAACACAAAATCATCACAACCAGATCCACATTCAACAATTCAAGAATCAACATAGAAGAAATACGAATCAATCCCAAAACGGATGAAGCAATCCCAGCAGACAGGATATGGACAAACTTCCCAAAGATACAATGGTCAGACTTGAACAGGCTTTACAAAAAATACAGCAAATCCTCATGTGACTTGAACAACTGTCCCTCATACTTACTAGCAACAGCTTCCACCAAATTTAAAGCTAGCCTCACACTATGGCTTCAAACAACACTAAGTGAAGGTCATTTCCCACCGGAATTAGGAGAAATCATAATTACACCTATCCTAAAAGATCCCAAAGGTCCTATAGATAATCCTGCAAACTATAGACCAATCGCTTCAATCCCTCTATACATTAAAATAACAGAAGGCCTTGTCGCACAACACCTCTCCAACTACCTTGAAGACCATCACATACTACATCCATCACAATCTGGATTCAGATCCAACCATAGCACAGAAACTCTACTGGTATCACTATTAGACATTGCCCGACAACACCTCAGCAAAGGAAACAAGCTGCTTCTCATTCAACTCGATCTTTCTGCGGCATTCGACCTAGTTGACCATCACACACTACTCCAGATATTAGACGCAATAGGAATCTCAGGTAATGTTCACAAATGGTTCCAAAGCTTCCTCAAAACACGAACATACAAAGTCAAATCAAAAGAGCACATATCCGACCCATGGTCAAACCCATGTGGAGTACCACAAGGATCACCATTATCACCCATATTATTTAACCTCTTCATAGCATCCCTAGGCATAACCCTAGACGCCCTAAACACAGTATCATTCAGCTACGCAGATGATATAACTATCCTCCTCCCCTTTAATATTCAAGACCCCTTATCCACAAACCACCTGAAAATGATAATGGAAACGGTAGAAAAATGGATGTCAAGTCATAAACTAAAACTGAACTCGGAAAAAACTAAATTCCTACTACTGGAAAGGGAAAAAAACCCATCTCTCACAGAACTAGAAGTAAATACAATCAAGTACCCAATGCAAAGCACACTCAAAATCCTGGGAATCCTACTAGACAGAAATTGCACAATGCAGTCTCAAATCCACAAAATCATCCAAAGAGCATTCTTCACAATATGTAACCTAAGAAAAATAAGAAAATTCTTCAACAAAGATCAATACAAGATATTAGTACAATCCCTAGTACTGAGTATTGTAGATTACTGTAACAGCCTATACCTATCATGCCCAAATTACATGATAAAACAATTACAGACAGTTCAGAACACAGCCCTCAGAATCATCTACTCACTAGGCAAATATGACCACATCACCAAAGCATACTTAGACTCACACTGGCTACCAATAAAAGCAAGATCCCAGTTCAAATTCTACTGTCTACTATACAAAGTAATACATGGAACAGCACCCAGCTACCTAAACAACAGACTACACCGTAACCTCTCACACAGATTAAGGAGAACCCAGAGCCTATTCACTCACCCCCCTCTCAAAGGAACACGACGAAAGAAACTATATGACAGCCTTTTAGCGACACAGGCAGCAAAGATCGATACTACCATCACCAATCTACTGACCAAATCAATAGACATTAAAGCATTCCGAAAAGAAATCAAAACTCATCTCTTCAAAAAACACTTCCCATCATCATAACCTCACAAAAGTATTAGAAAATGCTCTCATGACTACCCAAACACCACCACCAGCAACACCCGAATCCGGACAGTATTATCTCTACTCGTCTAAACAACAGAATCCGGACAATATTATCTCTATTCGTCTAAACAACCTATCACTATCTACTATCTACTACCAATTTATCCTGGAAAAGTCCAGAACAACAATTGTAACTTAACGCATTCTTGATTATATGTACTGCAATGCTACTGGAAATGTCCAGTCTTCTAACTTGTAATCCGCTTAGAACCGCAAGGCACAAGCGGAATAAAAATCACTAATGTAATGTAATGTAATGTAATGTAATTGATACTGGAAGCAAACTACTACTACTAATTATTTCTATAGCGCTACCAGATGGATGCAGTGCTGTAAATTAAACATGTAAGATACGGTCCCTGTATGTTATACTGTATAACGTGTGTCAAAAAGAGCCAGAGATGGGAATCCTGAAATGACAAAATGCACCACCGACACATCTATGGATACTGCTGCCCCTAGTTTGAAAATGTGGGAATGTCGGATTCGGATGCAGGGAAGGGAATCCAAGAAGATGTCATACCTATCTTGGTTAATGTATGCTTTTCTCTTTAATGAGGAGGAAAGGGACTTGAGACGTAAGGCTCTGAATACTAATCTTCGCTCTTTGGCCTCAGTTTTTAAAAATTGAACTCATGGCATTTATTATGGACAGATTGCTTAGGAGCTCTAGGGAGCCCAATGCACGACTAACCTTCTCTACAGCCTTTTATTTCTTAGGTAACCATGACGTTCAGGTTCAGGGCACACAAAATACCTGACTGGTTCTGGCTGTCGCATATCACTCCTCTGGTAAAGATACCAGGAAGGAGACCCTCTGGTTGACTCAATGGATTCTCGCAAGAAGCCACGTTCTTCAGGTGTGGTTTCGTCATCCAGGGATTTTACCCTCTGTCTGTAACTTTTCATAAATGGCTGGCAAAAATAGGGATATTTAGAAATAAGCAGTAAGCAGCTGGGTAGAGCTGGATTCATTTAAGGGAATAATATAAAGGTTTTTCTACAAGCTAAGCCAGGTTTGCACACAGAAAAGGTCTTTTATAAAACTGTGCAACTGTTTAGATGCTTATAACTATGTGTGCTGACAAAATCACGTGTACTGTAATATGTGCATTGGTTGTACACATTCCTGGGACATTTAGGCAGAGTTGCAATATATGCATGCATTTTGTAACATATGCAGGTAGATGTAAGGTTACCATATTTTGTGTGGAAAAAGAGGGCACTTGGCCCTGTCCCCACACAAACTTCATCTCCTCTTCTTCCCAGAGCTCAGGGCCATGTCTGACAGGCCTCCGAGCATGTGCGGATGTGACGCGATGATATCACAGGCGTGCATGCAAGCATGCTCGGAGGCTTTCCAGATCAGGCCCCGAGCTCCGGCAGAGCCGGGGGCCGTCCAAAACCTGGTCAAAGTGCCGGATTTTCTAAATCCAACCGACATGTCTGGGTAAATCCAGACATCTGGTAACACTAGGTAGATGCATAGATTACACACATTTACACTAACTTGATAGCAGACAAAAATGCATGCATCAGGATTTGAATGCTGTTGGGCTTAGATCTGACCAAGTCACTTAACCCTCTATCGCCCAGGTACAATATAAGTATTTAATACGGAAACCGCTTTGAATATAGCCACAGAAGGGCATCATATCAAATCCCATCCCCCTTTGTAAAAGGCACTTAGGCACTTGTGTTGCCTTTATAAAACGAGGATAAAATAGGAGTCATCTTGGACTGTCAACATAGACATTAGGGATGGGCTGTCATTCGACACAACATGGGACATGTCGTTACGTGTTGCAAATAAATGAAAATGAGCAGAAACAGAAACACATTTTTGGTTGGATTCTCAAAAAAAAGCTGCCAAAAGTTAGGCGTCTAGATCGTGCCTGCTGGTGCCTAACTTAATTGTTTTCATTGGTTTTAAGTGGCGCGATAATTGATCAGACCATTAAAAATCAATTGAAAAAATTAGGTGCCACGAGGCGCCCTCCAAAACCAGCGCCTGAGTCCATGGTGCCTAGTGACAACCTAATCTAGTCTTAGATTTATATACCGGGTCATCTCTGAACGAAGCACCACTCAGTTCACAAGTAATTAAAGACCAGAGTACATAAGAAGAAGAACATGGGAAAAATAAATGTTGAGGTGCTCTCAATTCATTGGTTCTATAGGTAAACCATTTTGTAAAGAGCAAAGTTTTTAGGACTTCATGAAATTGTTGTAACTGACCTATCAATCTAATAGAGTCTGTTCCAAATTTCTACCAACTTGAAAGCAAAGGATTGGCTAAGCTTCCCAGCAGATTTCATTCACCTAAAAGAGGGGAACGATAACTTATATCTCTGTGAGTTCCTCGAGTAGCATGATCTGAAGGTATTCCAATATAAGGGGATCAAAGAATCAAATATTCCATAGAGATGCTTAAAGATAAGTTAATCAAAAGAGCAATAATATAGATGATGTTAATCCGATCATTGAATCATAATTATCAAAGTGAAGGAAAAGATCTCAGAATTGCCACTCCTAGGATCATAATGATATCATCCAACATGGAATAGTGGCGTGGATATCTTTCATTGATCATAAAAACCTTCACTGATATTATGTGATGATTTGACTTAATACATCAACATAATTATTGAAACTAAACCACTCTACATATTAATTTAATATATAAAAAAGGTAAAAAAAATTTTAAAGTGACTAGCTTAATTTTTGACTTTAAAGTGACTGATGCTTTAGCTGACTCATATTTAGAGTATTAACTTTAAAGTGACTGATGCTTTAGCTGGCTCATGTTTAAAGTGACTAGTGCTTTAGTGCAATAACTAACCTAAGGAGAACTTATACATAAAGTACTATAACCTGCTAATGTGCTGTTAACTGTGCAAAGATTTCAACGTTAAAGTAACTAGTGCTTTAACAGGCTCATATACAGTTACTGTATTGATAACTATACGATTGGACAAGCTTTAAAGTGACTAGTGCAATAAGCTCGTTCACATTCAATATTTCTTAACTATACAAATGGCAATGTCATTCAAAAGACTGGTGTAATAAGTAGTTGTTAACTCACATTCATTATTTTTCAAAAGTGGCTAGTGCTTTAACTAGCTCATGTACAGTTACTATGTTGATAACTGTGCGATTGAACAAGCTATAAAGTGACTAGTGCAATTAGCTCGCTATAGTTAGTCGCTAGCTCACATTCAATATTTTTTAGCTATGCAGATAGCAGTTGTAAATTATAAATTGTAATATCGTACAGAAGACTGATATAATAATCAGCCGTATGAAACAAAATATAAGCCAAAAATGGCACTTATCTTTTTAAGTTCAAAAAGATAAAGAGACGGCAGGATTTAGTATGCCGTTATGTCTCCGTGTATCTTATCTAATCCGACGGGACCCGTTTTGCCGCTATCGTGCGGCTTCATCAGGGTTTTGGATAGACACACTAAAGAAAAAATAAGATACAAAAAGAGCATTAAAGTAAAATTGGTAAATGTAACAGACTAAATATCTGAAATACAAGCATAACGTACTTACTTTAATGAAAACAGTTCAGATCGTTCTTACACAATCTTACTGACTAAAGATGGCGCCACATTCGCAGTGAAGAAAACTGGCATGATGATCTGATTGGACCAAAAAATTCTCCCTTACAATCGTTCGTTTCATAATTTAAAAAAACAAAACACAGGTTATTCTAAATCAAGAGAACTAACAGAGTCATAGAAATACTGACCAATCTACTGCAGTATTTAGACCAAAAGGGTGTATACTGTTAAGATTATATATCCATCTTAATTCACATTGTTTAAGTCTTTTGACCCTGTCACCTCCTCGTTGAGTTGAAGGCTCATGGTCAATTGCTAAACAGCGAAGATCGCTGAAAGCATGCTTAAATGCAGTGCAATGTTCTACAATGACTTCTGAACATCTATTACGTTTCAAGTTAGATTTATGCTCAGATATTCTTGTTTTTAAGTCTCTTGTAGTCATGCCTACATACAGTAGATTACATGGACAGATGATGACATATATAATGAAAGTAGTTCTGCAGTTAGTGAAATGCTTTAACACAGGGGTGCCCAACGCGTCGTTCGCGATCGACCAGTAGCTCAGGAAGGCAACTCGAGTCGATCGCACTTGTGTTGCCGTCCTGATCTACGGGCCAATCAGCCTTCCTCTCCAGTGTTCTCCCTAGGGCCTTTTAGCTGGGCATAGTTTGTTTTACAGGTTTTATCCTGGGAAACACTGAGGTCTTTACCGTTTTCACAAATGAAAAAGGTGTAGCACTTGATTTCTGATAGCATTAGTATATGAATATCATTTAGTGTGGCTATAAATTTTGGATATTCGGCTTGTATCTTACATAGTAATTGTGACTAAAAATTACGCCAGGTGTACACCTGACAGGGCCTCCGCGTGTCTGATCCGGAGATGGCGCTTCTTATGTTCTTATACACACTCTTTGCACAAAGTGTGCACTGTTTGGAAAGAGGGCTCAATTTACCAATCAGACAGATGGGGATGCCAGTGAACCGGAGCGCACCAGACAGTATGTGAATGATGCTTTTCAGGCTGGAGCTATGACGTGCCTAATCTGCATTGCCTCAGTCAAGAGGAACCAAGCAGTAAGTGGGTTTTAAATTAAGTCTTCTGAATGTAAGAAAACTAATTTGGTTTGATATTTCAGGTGTCAGCAGCCACATAAAGGAAAACACTGCCAGCAGTGCTTTATTCATATACAGGTACTAGATCCTTTATCTAAAATTCTTGGGAACCAGGCATATTTTGGTTTTTGGAATTTTTCGGGTTTTGGAATGATAATGTTATGTCATCCCTCCAAACTTTTCTGCTTCTCGCTGCCTCCCTGAGTGGAATCTGCAGCAATTTTTTGCCACTTTTCAGCTCTCCAACCTTTTCTCTTCTCATTGCCTCCCTGAATGGAATCTGTAGCTCTCTTTGTCACTTTCTATCCCTCTGATATGAATTGCGCAGAGATTAGGAGAAAAGCATGCACTTGCATTGTTTTCTGCATGTGTCACGTTGGGTAAAAATTGACTACTTCCAGGTCACATCAAATTTCAGTTGTTAGAACTTTTTGGTTTTCAGAATTTCAGATAAAGCCAAAAGTCATACAAACATAAGACGAAGATCATGAACACAGAAAATGATGAAGATTTTGAGCTTGGAGGCAATTGAAATCCTGTACAACTTCTGTTCTATCTCTTGGGCTCTTTCATAAACAAAGAAGCAACTAGCAGGGAAGCAATACTCTGCAGAATAGCATTGTGTCACTCTTCAATGAAGACTCTTGACAAAGTATTCAAAGGCAAAGAAATAACACAGATGCGAAAGCTGGACACTACGGAAATCCCCATGGGCGTCAGAGCGAGTAATGCTACCATGGCTTTTTAAAGGGAGCCCTTAATTTGTAAAGTGGTGTTTGTTGTCATTTTTTTCAAATTTACACCCACTTTCTTTATATTTATCTTTTGCACAATAGTAGGGGACATGCATCAGTTTCTGTTTCTGTGGTGGTGTACTATATGCAGAGTCTGGCTTCTTGGTAGCTAAGTTTAAGTTTAAATTTTGTTTATATATTTCTCATTTTAGTTTGTGATTACTTATTCCATACTATGCAAGGATATTTCTGTATTCTATGTGTATGAAAAAGATATAGAAGCATCCTGAAGTAGCCAACATGGGCGAAACACTGGCCATTGTTGATGCGGGACTAACTCCACAACGGAGATAAATATCTCTTTGATTCAATCACTGGATCGATGTTCAAATCACGTATTGGTTCAGTTTTTGTTACTGCTTTCTGCATTGCACAAGGCTTTTTTTTTATGTTTTCCAGTTGGGAAGGTTTTTTATGCCAATGAGGTAACTCACCCCGTTTTGAAAATTCCCACCACTTTTTTCAACTAAGGTTGGTGTGGGTGGGGTTCTGAGGCTTTTTCCTCCTATCTGGATATTTATACATCTTTAAGCATTTGCACTGTCGGAGACCATTGTAATATTTTTCCACATGAAACTCTGGTCAATACAGCTGTTTAAGGAGTGTGTTATTTGATATGAGGGAGTTATACATTAAGAATGATTTACATCTTTATTAGCTTTGGTGAGTTTATCTAATATATACTAGGTATGACACTGTGGTTGCCTGATCTACTAGCGCTTGTGTATGGTTCAGTTTGTGTGCATGTTGGAGAGGGAGGTGGGCAGAGTGAGGTTGGGGCGGGGCCGTGTCCTCATTTTTGTCTTTAAAAATATGGTAATTCTCTCACTTGTTCCTTGTGATACCAACAATTACAAAACCACTTGCTCTGACTCTTCATTTGAAGTGGAGAAATCTCATCTATCTCTTGTATGAGCTTATCATGCCATATCATGGACTGGGTTGAAAACCATTGCTCTAGTGTCTATCCACTCTCATCTCTATCCACTCTCATCTCTCATCTCTATCCACTCTCATCTCTAATTCTCCCTCCTACCAAACTTTCAGGAAATCAATCAAAACTTATCTCTTTGACAAATATCTCTGACTCCCGCCCTCCTTGTAACTCTACCTTTAACTACGCCTTGTACCTCCCACCTACCTGCACCTCCTACCTACCTGCCTCCTACCTACCTGCACCCGACTTCCTAAGCTACGCTGATTGATTTGTTTATAACCTCGCTATCTCCTTCTTGCCTGCTCCCGACTTGCTAAGCTATATTGATTGATTGACTTAATTTGTAACTTCGCTGTCGATATACAGTCTCTTGTCATGTAAACCGCTTTGAACTATTCTGGAACTGCGGTATACAAAAATAAAGTTATTATTATTATTATTAGTGCAGGGGTGGGCAATGAGGGCCGCAATCCAGTCAGATTTTCAGGATTGCCCCCAATGAATATGTATGAGATCTATTTGCATACAATGGAGGCAGTGCATGCAAATAGATCTCATGCATATTCATTGGGGAAATTTTGAAATCCCGACTGGATTGCGGTCCTTGTTGCCTACCCCTGCTCTAGTGCCACAAGACAAATTTTTAGGATACCCACAGTTAAAAGTATGTAGCACCCCCTCAGATAAAGGAGAATATTCACAGCCATGGTTGGGGGATAGCTGGCAGAAGAATACTCCTGTCAATATTCAGCTCATAGTAGTCAGTAGTTTTTTTAAAATGGTGACTGCCTAGGCAAAATTAAGCCCCAGTATTTAGATCTGAGCCAAGTCCAGAAACCAACATTGACTATCTTAGTGTGATTGGTCAAGCTGCCAGCTCTTATGTGGGACCCTAACGATATTCAGGATCATGCCAACTTTACTAATTGTATCTGTCACTAGATGATAGGGTGGTGACTTCGAAGGAGCATATTTCTGTAAAACTGATGAGCCCCCACTGGTGGCTCTTCTTTTCTGTCCTGTGCTAGACAAAGAACTTGGTCATCCAGGAGTTGGTAGTTCTTTATCACTAGGTGAGCTATGCCAGTCTCTCTTCCTTTGGATTTAGCTCATCTCTTTTTTTTTTTTTCAATAGTAGCTCAAGGTGAGTTGCATTCAGGTGCACTAAGTGTTTTCCTGCTCCTAGTGTGCTTACAATCTGACTACAGGCGTTAATTCCTTAATGCATGGTTAACGCATGGAAATAGGCCCCTTATTAAGGGGTTTTGTGGTAGATTGCCTGTTTCCAAGCATGAAACTACACATTACTGCAGTCAGGATTTTTTTCTCCTCAGGGTGGTGTGGCATGGATGGAAAGTGGACAAGATAACATTAGCCAGCTAGTGCACTACAGATATGAGGCAATAAGTGGTCTAGTGTTAACTCTCAGCAGGCACCATGCACTAATGGGAACATTAATACATTACCTGTTTAAAATAAGGGGAGTACCCCCAAAAGGTGCCGCATAAAACTTGCAGTAAAATCTGACGTTAAGCTGTTGCAACTGCAAATTTAGCACATTTTAGTAAAAGGGCCTCTTCTTCCCCCCCCCCCCTTTAACATAAGCGCGGAAGAGGTTTTTAGCGCCAGCCAGCGTGCTGAATGCTCTGTGCTGCTCCGACATCATAGAGTTCCTATGAGCGTCAGAGCAACGCAGAGCATTCAATGCTAAAAAAAAAAACCTCATCTGCGCTTTTGTATGGGGGAAGGGGGTTAGTTTGTACTAGAGAATGACACGGTGACAAAATTCATCACCACGGGAAACCATCTTCATGTCATTCTTTAAGGAGAGAGGGAAGAATCAGAGTATAATTGGGCACCACCACTGACCCGCAAGCTTTGCTTTGAAGAATGCTGGTGTAGAAGGACTGAGGTTGAAACAGACACTACAGAACGACAGTCTCTGGTATCCAGAATAGATATTGTGATGTCATAATGCCTCATTCCACCAGTGCCTAAGAGCCAATCACATTAGTGATGTCACAATGGCTTCATTATCCTTGGCTCACGTAAGCACAGCCACTGACCCGCAAGCTTTGCTTTGAAGAATGCTGGTGTAGAAGGACTGAGGTTGAAATAGACACTAGAAAATGACATGGGATTATTTCCCGCGGTTATCCGCGGGGACGGGAACGGTGATGAATTTTGTCACTGTGTCATTCTCTAGTTTGTACCTGATGCAATGGAAGGTTTATGGCTTGCTCTTTTCAGTTTTTTTTTTTTACCCAGTCCCCAGGTTAGGTAAAAGCCATAACTTATTTCTGCTTATGAGAGTCCTTAGTGCATGCTAATGGATACTAACATACGTTAAGACTCCCAACCCACTGACTCTCTATTCCACATTGTTGCTCTAAAACTATGAACATTCCTACCTATTTATTTCCCTCCTTATAAAACCCTGCTTAACCTCCCTCTATGTAACCTAAACAATTTTCAGTGCTCTCTCCATTGTTGTAGCTCGCTGATTCTCCTCAGCCATTTTTCCTGTAATCTACCTCGAACTGAAAGGCTTTGGCAGTATATAAATAAAGATTTATGTTATATGTTATGTTAAATACTGAGAATCCTATTTTTATATCCATGGGCCACATGGCGCATAGTGCATGCCAATGTCAGCACACCTTACACTTTAGTCCTATGGCCCCTTAGTAGAGAGTGAAGAGGTCTTATTGATATTGAGGAAATAATAAACTCCATTCATTTTATTATTTTATTAAAAATATAAACTGCACTCCGTTTTTCAGCTTATTTGGTAATTTTGATTTTACATATTATATTGTGGAATAGTTTGATGTCTGCAGGACAGTGACATTTTAAACCTCTCTGACTTTAATTATTCATGTAGATGGTTTTACATGTTTATTGTATTTCGTGTCATAGGTTATTGGATTTAGCCTTAAGTCTCTAATCAGTTACTTGGACTACAAGCCGAAGTAATAAATATTTGTAGGTTGTTGTCTACCCTGGCCTCTGCCAAATGGAATGCTAAACTAAACCAAAACTTAGCTTTATATACCGGGTCTTCAGACAGAAAGGAGCTCGACTCGGTTAAAAGTAACTAAAAAATACTGAAAAAAGTAACAATCAGAAAATATTAATATGACTGGATTCTGAAGTATTTGGCAAATAAAATAGTTTTTAAAGATTTAGGTAAAAGTTGAAAAGGACCAGGACCCCTTAAAATAAGGAAGTTTGTTCCATAGTTGAGAAAATGCAAGACTTGTTAGTATTGCAGGTGTAAGAGAGTCAGCAGTTCATGGTTTATTTATTTATAGTTTATTTTGATTTTGCTATAAATTACTGCTTTTGCTAACTCAAAGTGGTTTACAGTACACTTCTGTTATGATTTTAGAAGGAAAGGAACTTCAAAATCTTGACAGGAAACATTCAGTGTGATGTAAAAAGAAAATCTAGGTGAATGTATGTATGAATGTAGGTTTAGCACCAACTTGTGCAATCTAAAGCAGACTCTAGTTACAGCCACTTCAGGCAGGAAGTCACACTGTCAGCCTGAGACACGTGGAGGGGCACTTTTCAAAACATACATCTAAGTCCGATTTGGACATCCAAAGTCGGCAGTAAGAAAAAGCCTATTTTCAAAAGGTCAAACCACCATACATCTAGAAATATATATATATATATATATATTTAAAATCCTCTATCTGGACATCCAGGCCATTGGAACGCCCAGACCATCAGGACATTTATGTTTATACCACATTTTCGAACAAAATTTCGTCCAAGTCCCAAATGCTCACGACAAGACCATTTGGGCTTGGGAGGGGCAGTCCAGTCACCCAGACATGGCAACAGAGCAGTGGGGCACCTTAGAGGGCACTGCTGTGAACTTTACAAAAGGGGTGCCAGATAAACCTCTCACTAGAACTCCCTTATAGGTTTAGGTGAGCTCCCCAAAACCTACTTTACCTACCTCTCTACAACCTCATTAGTCCTTATGGCTGCAGGTGGCACCTATATGGCAGTAGAGTAGGATTTTGGTGGCCTCACACTTTCCACCATAAATATAATGGTTAGAGTGGTTTATGGGCCTGGGTCCTCCTCTCTCTGGTTCACTAGCCCACCTATTTTACTTATAATTTTAATGCACCCTATTGTCTATTTTCTGTAAACCGCTTAGAATCCTAACGGAGTTTAGCGGTATATAAGAAATAAATTACATTACATTACATTACTAGGCTACTTAAGACACCTCTACTAAGCTTCCCCATTTATGGTGGAAAGTGTGAGGACATGTTTTGAACCTGAAAGGGACAGAGCGAAATGTTAGGAGGCTTTTTTAATTTTTTTAATCTCTCTCTTTGCTCTGGGAAAATGGCACACCTATCTACTAGAAAAGATATTAGCAAGGGAAGAGCCTAATCTCTTTTTAGCAGGTGTAGACGTATGTGCATAGTTTTCCTGAGGCAGTTTCAATTGCTTTCAACTCCTAACTCCCACTCATCATAAAATGACCTATGTCCATCCTATCATTCTCTCTGCAAGAAACTCCCCAACCCCTATATGTCCTGTCTGTCCAATTAGATTGTAAGCTCGTCTGAGCAGGGACCGTCTATTGTGTGTTAATTGTACAGCACTGGGTATGCTTTTTAGCACTATACAAGTGATAAATGGTAGTAGTAATAGTTCCACTGGAGCAGAGCTCAGCACAGATGTAATGGCTGTTAAAGGAAGGCAGAGGCAGAAACCAATTGCTGTGGGAACTTTGTGAAAGTACACATAAATAAAGACTGATGGTAACAGTTCTTTTGCCAGATTCAGTCACTGTAAGAGCTATACTACAGGCTGATTGGACTGAAGTGCCTGAGAAACCTTAAGCAATAGGTGGAAAGAGAACCCAGCGAGAGTGAACTTTTGCAACAGCTCGGCTTGGTTTACAGACTGCATTCTTGATTTGTGATTCTGTTGCTATCCTTGCACTGAGGAACTGAACTATAAAGCTGTCCTAAGTTTCAGTCACTGCTGTCTGATTCTGGCTTGGTGAGCCATCTGACTGGGGAAGCCTGGAGGAATTTCCCTATAGAAAGCAGGAAAGAAGTCCCTCTTGTCTTAGAGCTACGCCGTTCTATCTGTGGGAGTTATCAGCTCTCTGGAAATTCTAGGTACTAAACACTCTGTTCCACTTGGGGGCAGCTGCCCAGGGGGTGATCGTATTCATTTAAGTCAGAACTAATTGATTCCTGTTTCTTGGCTCCTAAGTTTTTGGCCTGGATCCTAAATTCTATTTGTCAAAAGCTTATTGTAAACTACATAATGCCTAAGTGACATATTAAATTAATAAATCACTTCACAAGCAAAAATGGAAAAGTTGCTGTCAATCCAACAGCCATCTAAAACATCCACACATCAACTTGGGTGGAGGAGGGGATGTCACTCACTGATCTCTCTCACAAGAGAACTATGACAGAAAGAGTGCATTCCTCACTCAGGAATAGGCAATTCTTGTTTCTCTACTGCAGGGGTACTTAACTCAGTTCTTGGGACACAACCACCCAATCAAGTTTTCAGGATATCCAAAGTGAATATGCATGGGATAAATTTGTATACCGTGAAGAAAATGCATTCAAATCTATTTTATGCATATTCATTGTGGATATCCTGAAAACCCTCACTGGGTAGGTGTGTTTTGAGGACTGGGTTGAAAACCATTGCTTTAGTGCAGGGGTGGGCAACGAGGGCCGCAATCCAGTCGGATTTTCAGGATTGCCCCCAATGAATATGTATGAGATATGTTTGCATATAATGGAAGCAGTGCATGCAAATAGATCTCATGCATATTCATTGGGGAAATCTTGAAAACCGTGACTGGATTGTGGCCCATGGGCAACGAGAAGGAGAATTAGCAGACGACAGGAAAGCAGAAAAAAGAAACTGGAACCAACATGATGGAAAAATAAAACATCCAGACAACAAAGGTAGAAGGAAAACATTTTATTTTAACTGTTTTGATAAATAAACTTGCAGAATTTGCTAATTTTGTGTGCAGAATTTTGAATTTTTTTTGCACAGAATTCTTCCAGGAGTAAACAAAGAGATAGTAAGGGGTGAGAGGGAGAAATCTTGCATATGGTGGAGGGGAGGGAGAGATCATGCATGGGAGAGAGAGAGAAATGTTGCACATGATAATGGAGAGAAGGATAGGAGAGATGCTGCATGGAGGGGAATAGAGAGATATATGGTAGATAGTGGGAGAGAAACAGAAATGTTGGATATGGCAGTGAAAGGGAAGGTACAGAGATGAAAGATGAATGGTAAGTACAGGGAAAGAAGAAAATGTCAAATGGGCAGGAGACCTTGGTGAGCAAGTTAACTGAACAGAAACCAGAGCCTGGGACCAACATAATTTGAAAAATAAGATTACCAGACAACAAAAGGTAGAAAAAAAATAATTTTATTTTCTATTTTGTGATTACAATATGTCAAATTTGAAATGTGTATCCTGCCAGAGCTGGTGTTAGCAAGCGTGAGCTAGGACTCAACAGAGAGAGGAGAAATCTTTTTTGTTTTGTTTACACCACAGCACCGGCATGGGATGGGAGAGGGCAAAAGGGGGTTGGGTGGGTGAAGAGGCTACAAAAATAAACCTGAAAGGCTGTTAAAAAACCTGCCCAATTGGGCATGAAAAGTAAATCGAATCAAAAAGCACAGTTACTTACCGTAACAGGTGTTATCCAGGGACAGCAGGCATATATTCTCACATGTGGGTGACGTCATCTACGGAGCCCCGGCGCGGACAGCTTTTCAAGCAAACTTGATTGAAGTTTCAAGTTTGCACACTGCACCACGCATGTGCGTGCCTTCTCGCCCACTAGAGGGCGCATCCCACCTCGTGGTCCTCAGTTCCATAACTAGCAAGGAAGCCATCCCCGGGGAGGCGGGCGGGTTGTGAGAATATATGCCTGCTGTCCCTGGATAACACCTGTTACGGTAAGTAACTGTGCTTTATCCCAGGACAAGCAGGCATGATATTCTCACATGTGGGTGACCTCCAAGCTAACCAAAAAAGGGCAGGTGGGAGGATGGCAATTTAGGAAAACAGATTTTGCAAAACTGACTGGCCAAACCGGCCGTCACTCCTGGATAAAGCGTCCAGGCAGTAATGAGAGGTGAATGTATGAACCGAAGACCAAGTGGCAGCCTTACATATGTCCTCCATCGGAGTGGATCGGAGGAAAGCTATCGAAGCTGCCATCGCCCGGACCTTGTGCCCCGTGACTCGACCCGGGGGAGGAAGGCCAGCCTGAGCGTAGCAAAAGGAAATGCAAGCGGCCAACCAGTTAGACAGAGTGCGCTTGGAAACTGGATGCCCTAATCGATTGGGATCGAAGGACAAAAACAATTGAGGAACCTTCCGATGAGACCTGGTGCGTTGAAGATAATATGCCAACGCCCTCTTACAGTCAAGCGTGTGAAGCGCCGTCTCGCCAGGATGGGAGTGGGGCTTCGGGAAGAACACAGGAAGGACAATGGACTGATTGAGGTGGAAGTCCGAAACAACTTTAGGTAAAAACTTAGGATGGGTGCGGAGAACCACCTTGTCGTGATGAAAGACAGTGAAAGGAGGGTCCGCAACCAAGGCTTGCAACTCCCCAATCCGCCTGGCGGAGGTGAGGGCAATTAGAAACACCGCCTTCCAAGTCAGAAATTTCAAGAGGGACTTGTTGAGTGGCTCAAACGGGGGTTTCATCAGTTGAGCCAGAACCACATTCAAATTCCACACGACAGACGGAGGCTTAAGAGGGGGACAAACCCTGAGTAACCCTTTCATGAAGCGTGTCACTAAGGGATGGAGTGACAGAGGGCGTCCCTCCAGAGGTTGGTGGAAAGCAGAAATCGCACTGAGATGAACCCGCACCGAAGTGGTTTTCAAGCCGGAGCGCGACAAATGAAACAAATATTCTAAAACCGAGGATACCGGAACTGATACCGGATCCAGGTGAAAAGACGAGCACCAGGTGGAAAACCTGGTCCATTTCTGCGCATAGCAAAGCCTCGTCGAGATCTTGCGGGAGGCTTCCAACACCTCCTTCACCGATTGAGACAGGTCCGGAGGAGTCAGGGAACAAGAAACCAGGCTGTCAGGTGCAATGACTGCAGATTGGGATGTAACATGGATCCTTGACTCTGAGACAGCAGAGAAGGAGAGACAGGCAGGGGGAGAGGCTCCCTGGCACTGAGCTGTAGCAGCAGGGAGAACCAGTGCTGACGCGGCCACCGAGGTGCTATGAGAATCATCGTGGCCGTGGACGATTTTAGGTGTACCAACGTTCGCATGATCAGGGGGAACGGAGGGAATGCATACAGGAACCTCCCTTCCCAGTCGAGTAGGAAGGCATCCGCTTCCAGACGGTCCTGCGAGTACATCCGAGAACAATATAGTGGTAGTTTGTGTGTCTCCGGAGAGGCAAACAGATCCACCTGTGGCGTTCCCCAGCGAGCGAAAACCTCGCGTAGAACTGCTGAGTGTAGAGTCCACTCGTGCGGTTGCAGAAGTCGACTCAGTTTGTCCGCCAGGCAATTCCGTTCTCCTTGGATGTAGACCGCCCGGAGGAAGATGTTCCGGGAGGCCGCCCACTCCCAGAGGCGAAGAGCTTCGGAGCAGAGGGGCCATGACCCCGTTCCTCCCTGCTTGTTCACATAATACATTGCCACCTGATTGTCCGTGCGGACGAGGACCACCTGGTCCTGCAATATGTGAACGAAGGCTCGAAGTGCTAGGAAGATGGCTCGCAGCTCTAGCACGTTGATATGACACTGACGGTCTTCTGCCGACCACAGGCCCTGCGTGCGAAGACCGTCGAGATGGGCTCCCCACGCGTACTCCGAGGAGTCCGTGGTCAGGACCTTGCGAAAAGGCGGAGTGCGAAACAATAGCCCCATGGACAGATTTGAAGAGTCTGTCCACCAACGCAGCGATTTCCGCAAGGGCGGAGTTACCGAAATGAGGCGAGACACCGGGTCGCACTCCTGACGCCACTGGGACGCGAGGGTCCACTGAGGGATCCTCAGATGTAGCCTCGCAAACGGCGTGACATGTACCGTCGAGGCCATATGGCCCAGCAGCATCATCATGCGCTTGGCCGACACCCTCGATAGTTGGGAGACCTGGCGGCTCATCCGTACCAAGGTTTCCAACCGCTGGGTCGGCAGGTAGGAGCGTAGGCGCACCGTGTCCAGCACCGCACCTATGAATTGAAGAGACTGCGACGGCCTCAACTGAGACTTTGGAAAGTTTATCTCGAACCCGAGAGTTTGCAGGAAGGCAATAGACTGTCGGGTCGCTGAGATAACCCCCTCCCTGGTCGGGGCTTTGATGAGCCAATCGTCCAGGTAAGGGAACACATGGAGTCCACGTGACCTGAGGGCTGCTGCAACCACCACCATGCACTTCGTGAATACTCGTGGGGACGCGGCCAGGCCGAAGGGCAGTACCCTGTACTGGAGGTGGAGGTCCCCCACCTGGAATCGTAAGAATCTTCGACAGGCGGGGTGCACCGGAACATGGGTGTATGCTTCCTTCAGGTCGAGGGAGCACATCCAGTCCCCTTCCCCCAAGAGGGGGTACAAAACCGGGAGAGATAGCATTCGAAACTTCTCCCGGGCCAGGAATTTGTTGAGCTTCCTGAGGTCCAGTATGGGGCGCAGGTCCCCGGTCTTTTTTGGGACCAAAAAGTAGCGGGAGTAAAACCCCGTACCCCACTGGTCCTTGGGGACCGGCTCGACCGCCCGAAGCTTCAAGAGGGCTTTGGCTTCGGTTATAAGGGTCGGTAGTTGCGAACGGTTGCAGGGGACTAAACTTGGGGGACTGTCCGGCGGCGAGGACACAAAGTTGAGCGAGTAGCCCTCGGAGACGATCCGGAGCACCCAAGCGTCTGAGGTAATCCCGGTCCATGCCTCCCGGAAGGACCGAAGACGGCCCCCGATAGGAAGGGGTTCCTGAGAAAGTGCGGAGGGGAACCCGCCCCGTCCGCTCAGCCCGTCAAAAGGAAGGCGCGGGTTTAGAAGGGCCCTGCGCCTGGGCTTGGGTTTGTCCCCCTCTGCCTCGCTGAGACGGACGTCTCGGAGGCGGTCTCGAGAAAGCCGGAGTCGACTTCTGAGGGTATCGGCGCGGCGGAGGCCGAAAGGGTTTCTGCGGCGGGGGTCTAGGTTTGGGGCGGACCAGGGATGCTAGAGAGCGCTCCTGTTCCGACAAGCGTTTGGTCGCCGCATCCAATGACTCGTCGAATAACTCGGACCCCACACAGGGCAAGTCTGCCAGGCGTTCCTGCAGGTTTGGGTCCATGTCGAGGGTGCGAAGCCAGGCCAAGCGGCGCATGGCCACCGCGAGGGCCGACACCCTCGAAACCAGCTCAAAGGCGTCGTACACTGCGTGGAATAGGTACAACCGCAATTGAGACAGGTTGGACATAAACTTATCGAATCCTGCTCTTTGGGAGTCCGGTAACGAGTTTCGATATTGAGGGAGGTCCTTCACCATACCACGCAAATAGGAGGAAAAGGTGAAGGCGTAATTTAGAACCCTGGTGGCCATCAGGGAATTTGAATAGAGGCGACGGCCAAACTTGTCCAGGGTCCGCCCCTCCCTGCCTGGTGGAACCGCCGCAGAAACCCGTGAGGGCTGTGATTTTTTAAGAGCAGACTCCACCAGAAGAGACTGGTGTGAGAGCTGCGCCTTATCGAACCCTTTAGGGGGAATCGTCCTATATTTCGATTCCATTTTTGAAGGCACAGACGTGACTGTAAGAGGGTTTGACAAGTTATTCAGCCAGGTTTGCAGAAGGACACTGTTGAGAGGGAGTCTAGGCACCTCCCTAGGAAGAGTGGGGAGGTCCTGTTCCTCCAAAAATTCTTTGGAATACCGAGAGCCTACCATCAGGTCAATCCCCAGGGCTTGGGCCATGTCCTGAACGAAGGATGAAAATGAGGACGGCCTAGCCTGGGGAGACGGGGTTCTGGACCGTCCCACCGAGGAGAGGGGGGAGGCCTCATGGGAATAATGAGGATCCCTAACCGATCCCGAATCCCAGGATCCCCTCTCGAGGGCCCTCGAGGGGGAAGGGGAAGTTATCCTCCTCGCAGAGCCCTTGGGTGAGGACCCAGGGGTCCGTGGGACACTCTCCCGTTTCCTCGGCGAGGCGGCCCGGGAAGATTTCCCATGAGGTGAGCGGAGGAGCCTCGGGTTGTCGAGGCGCAACTCCGACACCTGCAGCGCCTCGCCCCCGAACGACGAGGAGCGGTCGCGCCGAGGCGAGCCTCGGGGTCGCTTAGACTTCCTCGATCGACGCCCCGTCCGAGGACGCGTCGAGGGCGAGGCGTGTCTGGAAGACCCGGAGGAAGAGGAGGAAAGACGGCGCACTCTGCGCAACTTTTCCTTGGGCCTTACACTCCGCTCAGGGGGTTCCCCCGAGGTCGAGGTCCGGGGCGGGGCCGAGGCCGAGGTGAACGGGGCCACCGTGCCCGAGACCGAGGTCGCCGAGGTCGGGGCTCCCGAGGGAGCCGAGGCCGGGGCCTCCGAGACCGAAGGCGCCCCGGCCGAGGTCGAGGCCGCCGGAACCGCAGCACGCTGCAACACTTCCAGGGCTCCCGACAGCTCCGATGAGATCAGAGCTCGGAGGAGATCCTGGAAGGCCGGAATCCCCACGAAGGTGGGGAGTTCCGAGTCCGGGGCACACTCCCTGGAGGGCGACCTCGGTCTCGAGTATTCCCTCGGGGTGTGCGGAGTCGAGGTCCGATGCGGGGCCGGGGTCGACCCACCCGCCTTGGCCTGACTCGAGGATGGCTTCTTTGCTGAAGGGGATAGAACAGAGGACTTACCCGAAGCTTGCTTCACTGACGACGTCGAGGAAGAGGGCCGAGGCGAGGCCGAGGCCCCCAAGGACGCCGAGGCCGAGGTCAAGGCCGGGGCCGAAGCCGAGGCCGACGTCGAGGCCTTAGGTGTGTCGACGGCGAACAATTCGGCCATTCTTGCCTTACGGCGACGGAGGGCCCTGTTTTGGAAGGTAGCACAGCGATCACACGAGTCTGTCGGATGTTCGGGCCCAAGACAGACAATGCACCACCGGTGAGGGTCGGTGATGGAAAGCAACCTTTCACACCGGCTGCACTTTTTGAATCCCGTAACAGGACGGGACATCCACGAAGGAAAAGAAGAAGGCCGGGAACGTACCGACGTCCCGCGGCCACGGATTCCGGGAGTCCCCGGAGTCCGAGGAAAAACGAAAGACTTTTTTTTTTTTTTTTGAAAAGAACCGAAAAGAAAAACAGCACCGCGAACTAATTCGAAGGGAAAACAAACTAAACGCGGCAGCTAGAAGGCAAAAACACTGGAGCTCAGATCCACAGGGCTTTCTTGCTCCGCGGAAAAATTTGAACTGAGGACCACGAGGTGGGATGCGCCCTCTAGTGGGCGAGAAGGCACGCACATGCGTGGTGCAGTGTGCAAACTTGAAACTTCAATCAAGTTTGCTTGAAAAGCTGTCCGCGCCGGGGCTCCGTAGATGACGTCACCCACATGTGAGAATATCATGCCTGCTTGTCCTGGGATAAAAATCAGTTCAATAGGCCAAATCTAATCAAATCAAATTTTTTTTCCCTGAATTGGGCAGCACTAGTTCACACTCACTCCAGTTCCAATCCCCCCTCCCTCCTAGCCATTCCCCTTTAAGAGCATCAAAATGTCTCCCATGACTTCTAGTGGCAGTCTCACAGTACTCTAGTAGTATTATGAGGCTGCTGTTAGAGTTCACAGCAGCCATTTTGAAGCAGGAGCCACAATGGGGTATCACTCCTTCTCTTTCTATGTCAGATCACCAGGGATCGGAAAGATAGACCTGGTTGTCCTGTATGGGTTTGGGGAATCCTTGTTGGAGGACCAGATGCTCTTCTTGGGAGGGGGAATTCAGATGCTTTTCTGGGGGCAGAGGAAGGAGGGAGCAGAATAGGAATCGGGGGGGGAGGGGGGTGTCAGATGCTTTTCTGGGGGATGGAAGGGGATAGCAGTGTTCTTTGGGGGGTTAATTGGGGCAGGAGATCACAGAACTTCAGGTCTATCCAGAGGTTATATGAGTGCTAAACAATATTCTGGCCAATCGGACTCTTAGGCCACTCCCAGAATGCACTGGGAGATAGGCCTAACATTCCGGTTGGCCCAGGTGCCTAGGGCCCCTCCTACAGGAGGGGCCTTAAGCGCCTGGGTCAATCAGGCCCTTAGGCCCCTTTCTGGTTCATCCCAAGATGCACCGGGAAGGGGCAGGCCCGCCATTCCTTCAAAGGTAGGCCTGCCGGCTGGACACAGGCAGCTGTCCAGCCACCCAACAAAAACAGGTAGGAGAATGAGGGAGTCTGAGGGGGTCCTGGTGGGGGTCGGGGTGAGCTTTTGGGAGGATGGGGGGATCCAGGGGGTGGTGGTGGTGATCTATTGGGGGGATGGTGGCGAACTTTCAGGGGGTGAGGGTGAGCTTTCATGGGGGGGGGGGGGTGTCGGCAGGAAGGATTGGGCATCCCTCTTGCCAGGGAGCATTGTTGGACGGAGTGGGGGAAGATTCCACAATTCTCTAACTGGCACATATGACAGACACTGGTTAGAGAATCGTGCTTTTAGATGAAGGACTGGTCCCTCCCAAGCCTAAGGTCTTGTTTTGGGCATTTGGGACTTGGGTGATTTTTTTTTTTAATAGGGCATAAAGGTAGATGGAGTGGCGGTCTGGGCAATTAAACTCCTAACCGTACAGGTAGGCCATTCTCAAAAAAAACCCCACATTTTGGACATTTTGTTCAAGAATGGACATTTCCCTGCTGCCTACTTTGTGCACCTAGGGCCTTAGGCCAAAAGGGGACTTAGACCATGATTTTGATTATACCCCTCCACTTACATATTACTCTTTATAAATAGATGGACCTCTGTTTTGTGTACAAATTAATCGCTTGGTTAAACTTGTTGGAAATTGCATTAAAAAAACAACAAAAAACGATGATGAAGGCTCAGAACCCTAAGCATTACATCTCACTCTCCAACACACACTGAAGAACCCTGACAAAAGAATGAGAAAGATACTGTAATTAGCAAAGCTGAAACAAGTGACCAGAAAGCTGGAGCCAAATTGGAGTGTTTTACTTGCACTGCAATATCCTACAGAACATTAAAGGATGAGGCCTGTGAAACCTCAGCAGTCCTCTCTAATTGAGATTGAATAGAGTGTCAGATTTAGGAATGGAGACAGAGCTGCCACTTCAGTATAACAAGTTTCAGAACATTCCAACATACACAGCGTAAACAAGGCTTTGCCTATGAGACAACTTAACATTATGATTCATTCATTATAAAACACACTACTGTTTTCCCCATTCTATTTAACATTCAAGAACTGTATTTGGTCATTCAATTAACTATATACTTTGACTTATTTTAATGTTTTTTTTCCTATTTGATCAGTGCCTGGATAATTGACCTTTAAGTTTGGTGTGATAAATATATTATATTACTTGTTTAATGTTCTGTTTGAGTTGGTTCATTCAGTAAAGTGCAAATTGTTTGGATTTTTTTTTTATGCTGTTGTTGCCAGTAACTCCTTTGGGAATCAAGGTTAACCCTATAACAGAACACATCTTAAAATGAAGCTGGGGCATAGAATGCAGCTGTAAGAGTGATTTGGAAATTATTCCTCGGTATGCATAAGTCACTCCTTTTATTGGTTAAGTTACATTGGCTTATGATTTCATGTAGAGTTCAGTTCAACATCTTGGTTTTGGTATTTTAAGAGCCTTTAAAGCTAGATTTTATTACACATTATGAGCTGAATCGGTCATTATGGTCAAAATTACGGCAGGTGCTGGAGGTGCCTTCTTTGCAGTCTATTACCAAAGTGACTATTTGTTCGAGAGTTTTTCGTGCGGTAGGGCCGCAAATTTGGAATTCCCTACTTGCTATTATTCTCCAGATCCCAGTGTATTTATCTTTTCGTAAGACTTTAAAAGCACATCTTTTCAAAAGGCTTTTAGTACTACCTAAGAAGGGATGAGGGTGGATAATTTGTGCATTATGGTTTGTTTTAATTTGCCAGATGCATTTTGTCAATTTTTTACTCTAATTTTTACTGTCTGGTTTTGATACGCATCTGTCGTTTGTTTTTTAATTTGTTTGTGTGTACATTGTAACCTACATAGATTAGTGCAGTGGTCTCAAACCCGCGGCCCGGGTACTATTTTGAGGCCCTCGGTATGTTTATCATAATCACAAAAGTAAAATAAAACAGTTTCTTGATCATATGTCTCTTTAGCTAAAAATTACAATATTATTATTAAGACTTAGCCAAAAGGAAAGATTTATAAACTATAAAGAGTTTTACCTCATGCAAAATTGTCATTTCTTTAATAAGACATTAACTATTTTTTTCTGAGGCCCTCCAAGTACCTACGAATCCAAAATGTGGCCCTGCAAAGGATTTGAGTTTGAGACCACTGGATTAGTGTGATAAAAGTTTTTTAAATAAATAAATAAATTTATAGATACTCTGGCTTGGATTCTACAAATGGTGCTGTTGTCGGCAGCCGCCTGAAAAATGGCCCTCAATCGTGTGTCAATCGTGGCTTTGGAAAAAGTAGACGCTGGAAATATAGGCCAAGGTTTTCAAGGGTTACATTTCCGGTGCCTACTTTTTACGTGAATCGCGCCCACAGAGGTGTTTTACGATGCCTAATGCCACTTCTGGTGTTATCTTGAAACCAAAGAGTCACAGAGTCCACAGACTAATAAACCCAAAAAATGAGTATATTAAGAGGTCCGAAAGGGGTATCAGACAGCCCTACAAACCAATGAAGTTTGAGGGGGATACACTCTTCATATACCCCACGGTACCTCCTCCTCCGTGTTAATTCTTTTTCTGTTTTATTTAATTTTATCTTATTATCTTTTTCTTTGTTACTTATTTGACATTATTACTGCTGGAGCTATATTATAAATACTTAGCTTTCAGCCTTGATGTCATTCCCCTGAACGCCATTTCTATTATTAAGCTATTATTAAGAGGAATTGGTTTGTTAGACTTCTGGTGTTAGCCATGCCTACAGTGGTGTTGGGCATTGTAAAGCGCCTCCATAAGTGCAATTCTGGCGCAGAATTTTTGCATGCGCTAAACCCACCCTACGCAGCTAGAACTAACGCCAGCTCAATGCTGGCATTAGCGTCTAGCGCGCACGCTAAAACCGCTATCGCAGCTTAGTAAAAGGAGCCCTAAGTACTTCCCCTCCTTTGGTCAAACGGATACTTTTCAGCCGCAGTTGATTTTTCTTCCATACGCCACTTCCATTTTTTATTATTTTCTTCTAATATCTTCTCCTTGCTGATAATGTATTTACACATTCCTTTTTGCTGATTCCAGTTGTTATCCATCAGGTTTTTTAGTATATGATACAATTTAGGTATGTATTTTTGCTTCCATAATACCTATCTATTTTCTTTTTATAATTTATCCTAATTCACACCCTATCTTACACTTTTCATTTATTTCACCATAAGCTCATTTCCACCATTATGCTCACATTATGTATGTTCATGTCAGATTACATGCACTTTGCTCCTTATTGTCTTATATCCTTCCTTCCTTTCCTCTCCCTCCTCACCTATATACCTGTTACGCCCCAGTCCCGCCCTGCCCCTCACTGCCAGATGTCTCAATCTATCTTCTTTTTTCAGGAAATCCAGGCCTTTTTCCCTGTTCCAGCACAGTGAAGGGGAAGGGAGATCGAGTCGTCCCCCTTCACTGCACCGGAGGAGCAACGCGTTCGGCGGTTTGCCCCGCCCCCAGCAGCCACTTAGGCACCTGGCCTGCTTTTCCAGCCCTCTTAAGGGCTTTGCAGACCGGGCCTTTTTCCCTGTTCCAGCACAGTGAAGGGGAAGGGAGATCGAGTCGTCCCCCTTCACTGCACCGGAGGAGCAACGCGTTCGGCGGTTTGCCCCGCCCCCAGCAGCCACTTAGGCACCTGGCCTGCTTTTCCAGCCCTCTTAAGGGCTTTGCAGACCGGGCCTGTTTCCCTGTTCCAGCACAGTGAAGGGGAAGGGAGATCCCGTGACCAGCGAAGGACAGATCGGGTGAAATCTGGACTGCCCACGGCGCGTAGCCATTTTGCAGGGCCATCTCAGCCGACGGAGATTCGAGGAGAGGAGAGCGTGCGAGCTCCGCTCCGCTCCTCTCCCGTGACTAGCGAGGGACAGATCGGGTGAAATCTGGACTGCCCACGGCGCGCAGCCATTTTGCAGGGCCATCTCAGCCGACGGAGATTCGAGGAGAGGAGAGCGTGCGAGCTCCGCTCCGCCCCTCTCCCGTGACCAGCGAGGGACAGATCGGGTGAAATCTGGACTGCCCACGGCGCGCAGCCATTTTGCAGGGCCATCTCAGCCGACGGAGATTCGAGGAGAGGAGAGCGTGCGAGCTCCGCTCCGCCCCTCTCCCGTGACCAGCGAGGGACAGATCGGGTGAAATTTGGACTGCCCACGGCGCGCAGCCGTTCGGCGCGCCGACGAAGGCGCACGACAAAGGCGCATGCGCCTTAGGGAGCGCCTTCGTGAAGCGGCAGTAGTGAAGCAAACTAGAAACAAGCAGCTCACCAGCTCCCCTAAATAGGATAAAGCAATAGCTAAGAGATAATCCTTTCAATCAGATCACTCACATCGTTTATTTAGCAACCAACACCCCAGCAACCCTACTCACCAACAATGGCAACCCGCCTTCCTAAAACCCTGCTTGTCCTTCTGTTGCTCGCCCTCCTCATATCCAACTGGAAAACAGCAGGCTTCCATACTTACTCCATCCCAATCATTACAACAGACCTCAGGCAAACTCCACCAGCCAGGAAACTCCACTCCTTCAGAACTCTGACACCATGTCCTAATTCCAGCCTAGAAAGCATCCCAACATTCTGGGGTAAACGACCTCCGCCAAAACCCAAGATAAACAGCCATAAACACTTGACACCCCCAAGAATCTTCCTCAACTCAATCAGTTCACAACTCTCCTTCACAAATTTCACACCAATAAAATGTGCTTACATGAACATAAGATCAATCAATCCAAAGGTGGAATTAATCAAAGATTGGCTAATCAAAGATCATCTAGGATGCCTATTCCTAGCTGAAACCTGGATCACTTCAGACTCCGACCCAAGCATAATAGATCTCTGCCCAAAAGGATATAAATTAGAGCTTGTCTGTCGAGAAAACAAACGAGGGGGAGGGTTAGCCATCATAGTAAAAAACAACTTTAACTTAAAAGTCCTAGCCAAGAACTCATCCCCTCACCTGGACCTTCTAGCATGTCAACTCTCCGATAACACTCTCTCTGGAAACCTGACCTGCATTCTATGCTATGTCACACCAGGGAAATGGTCCACATCAAAACAAGAACTTGAAGAATTCATTCTCCAGAATTCACTAACTTCCACCCACAACTTACTCCTCGGAGACTTAAATCTCCATCTAGAAGACCACTCCTCCAAACAAGTAGAGGGAATACTCTCATATCTCGATACCCTATCCTATCAGATACTTAACCCCGAACCCACACACGAAAAAGGCCACCAACTGGACATTGCAGCATTCACGACCCATAATCTTGACACTCAAAACATACACACATCCAACGGTATATGGCACCCCTCCCTCTGGTCAGACCACTACAAATACACTTTCACCATAAACTGGGCTCAAAACAACCACAAACCCGCACCCCAAAAAATCCACATCAACACACGACAGAAAATCAATCCTACTACATTTTGGGAGAAGGTAGATCCAGCATTCGACCAAATCAACCCCAAAGAATTTGTAACTCACTGGCGTACCATTAGCGAAGCTACTTTGAACGAGCTAGCACCAATAAAAACAAAAAACAAAATCTGTAGACCTTCAGACAAATGGTTCGACGCTGAACTTCTCCATTTAAAAAGACAATGCAGACACCTCGAAAGAATATGGAAAAAACAGAAACAAGACCAAACAAAAGTAGCATGGAGAATCCAAATCAAACAATATAACATCAAACTAAAGGAAAAAAGGAAAGCATACTATTCCAAACTAATAGGCACTGAAAACCCAGACTCAAAAATACTCTTCAATATTGTAAGAAAACTCACAGACACCAAACCTTTCCTAGCTACTCAAGGAAACCAATCTCCTTCAGCTCACCAATTAGCAGACTACTTCAAGCACAAAATCACCAATATCAGATCCACATTCAACAATTCATTAACCCTCCTCGATGAGATTATAACAACACCAACAATAGATGAAGCCTTAGTAGCTGACAGAACGTGGACTAACTTCCCCAAAATACAATGGAATGACATGACTCGACTATACAACAAATATAGTAAAACTTCTTGTGACCTAAACAGCAGCCCATCGTACCTGCTAACAACCGCATCCATCAAGTTCAAAGCTAACCTCATGAACTGGCTACAATCCACGCTCACAGATGGTCACTTCCCACCAGAACTAGGCGAGATTATTATCACCCCCATACCGAAAGATCCCAAAGCTCCAAACAATAATCCAGCCAACCACAGACCCATCGCTTCAATCCCATTATATATCAAACTACAAGAAGGTCTTGTAGCACAATACCTCACCAACTACTTAGAAGACCACAACATACTACACCCATCACAATCAGGTTTCAGAAAAAACCACAGCACAGAGACACTACTTGTATCTCTAATGGATATAGCCCACCAACACCTCAGCAAAGGGAACAGGATACTACTTATCCAACTAGATCTTTCAGCAGCTTTCGACCTAGTGGATCACAACATACTACTCCAGATACTAGACGCCATAGGGATCACAGGTTTGGTACTCAACTGGTTCCAAGGCTTTCTAAAAACTAGAACTTATAAAGTAAAGACAAAAGACCACATATCTGACCCTTGGTCAAACCCCTGTGGAGTACCACAAGGATCTCCATTATCACCCATACTTTTCAACCTCTACGTATCCTCACTGGGCACCACTCTAGACTCCCTAAATATAGTCTCATTCAGCTACGCAGACGACATAACAATCCTTCTCCCCTTCAATACCCAAGACCCCAACTCATCAGGACGACTGAAAATAACTCTGGAAACGGTAGAAACATGGATGACCAACCACAAACTGAAACTGAACACGGATAAAACCAAATTCCTGCTGCTAGAAAAAGACAAAGAACCTACCTTAACTGATCTGACGACAAATGCAATCACATACCCAATACAGCCAGCACTCAAAATCCTGGGAGTAACAATAGACAGGAGATGCACAATGCAGACTCATACTAACAAAACCATCCAAAAAGCCTTCTACACCATGCGCAACCTGCGAAAAATAAGAAAATTCTTTGACAAAATTCAATACAGGATCTTAGTCCAATCACTTGTACTAGGACTTGTAGACTACTGCAACAGCCTTTATCTACCCTGCCCCGCTTACATGACCAAACAATTACAGACAGTACAGAACACAGCACTCAGACTTATCTACTCGCTAGGAAAATACGATCACATCACTAATGCCTATCTCGACTCACACTGGCTACCGATACAAGCAAGAACTCAATTCAAACTATACTGTTTATTATTCAAAGCACTAAACGGAACAGCACCTCTCTACCTAAACAGCCGCCTAACCCGAAACCTCTCAACTAGAGTAAGGAGAACCCAGACTCCATTCACCTACCCCTCACTCAAAGGCACAAAACGCAAAAAGCTATATGACAACCTACTTGCTACACAGGCCGCGAAAATTGACCCCACCATATCCAAGCTGCTGACCACAACTACGGACTACAAAGCGTTTCGAAAAGATATAAAAACCATACTATTCAAAAAACACATCCCAATATTATAATCTACCATCATCTTCTCTCCCTTCATAACCTACTGCAACTCGCAACCAACTGCAACTTCGTCCCCATAGGCAACATCTAATCTAGCTGCATCGGGCGTAAAGCCAATTCATATCTAGAAACACAGTCTCCCCAAATACCGAAAAAATCAGATATAGCAACCTAGGAACAGACGATTTTTTGGTAACATAAGATTATGCGTTGTAATATTATGTAAAGTAACATAAGGTTATGCGTTGTAATATAACATAAGGTTATGCTTTGTAATATCATGTAATGTAAGTTATGCAATGTACTGGAATAATAAGGTAAAATAACATAAAATAACTCTACGTAAAGTCTTGTAAAGTTATGTAAGATAAATTATGTAAGATAAATTATGTAAACTTAATGCAAGTTATGCAAGCACGGTAAGGATAATGTAAAGTAACACAAAGTAACTCCACGTAAAGTTATGTAAAGTTATGTACGTAAAGTTATGTAAAGTTATGTACGAAAAGTTAAGTAAAGTTAGGTTTGCAAAGTTTGTAAAGTTATACAAATAATTGTATTGTCATCGCCTGGAAATGTCCAGCCATCTTCTAATGTAATCCGCTTAGAACCGCAAGGCACAAGCGGAATAGAAATCACTAATGTAATGTAATGTAATGTAAAAAGAAGCACTGGAGATGTCAAATCCAACCGAGTGGTTAGAAATCCTTTATTAGCAGTTTGTATCAAAGTTTAAAAACAAGCAAAATTCCAAAAGGCTTCGAGGCTTGGTACCCTCTTTTCCCTTCCCTATTCCTTTTTCTGGAGCCATATTAATTTAGGGGACACATTTTGTGTTGCTTTTCCCAGGCACCACAGTACCTAGTTTCAGTCCTGCCATATAGAGGGGAATAACAGGTGAAGAGAGGCAGGATCAGGGAACAAAGGACTAAATTCACAAAGCTTACCGATCGTATACCGATCGGTTTGCCACCCCTTTGTGACCCTGACCCGATTCCGATCCGCACATGCAAATGAGGGGAAACGGCATGCAAAGCACTAAACTTTTTCAGGAACACCCACTGGGCTGGCCGATCAAAAAGGAAGTGACTGGTGGGGACCAGTCGTTCACGACCTTTGCTGCTCTCTGCTGACTTCTGCATTGTCGCCTGGACTTCTCCTGTCTTTCAGCCCCGACTTCTCCTGCCTTACCGCTCGACTTCTCCTGCCTTGCCGCCCTGCTCTCAGCCCCAACTTGCCGCCCTGCGCCCCGAATCTGTTTTGCCACCCTGATTCGCCGCCCCGACTCTTCTGCCCTTCCCCCGTAGTGCGAGCCCATAGTTAACTACGGGCAGCCCAGGGGTTAACTAGGGGCACGCAAAGTATTAAAAAAGTTTAAAAAAAAGCAGCTTGCAGCTCTGTAAGCATGCACAGACCATCTACAGACAAAGAAGATAGTCTGCACATGATTCAGGATCGCTCACTAGCAATCTGTGTGGTTGGTGGGGGGCATTCCTCCAATCGCCCCTATTTGCATGCTGACCCTTGGTGAATTCGTCTGCCTGCTGCGGATTGGCCACGATCGGGCAGGTTAGTGAATCTAACCCAAAGTGGCTGTTCTCTGCTCTGTTCCAGGCTCATCTCCTTCTGAACTCCCTGCTGCTCTGCTTTGGGAGTCCAAAGAGAAGTTGTGGAAGATGTTCCCCTGGAAATTAAGCCCTAGCTTCAGGTTTCTGTGCAATTGGCCGCTTCTCTGAACTCACCTCATTGGAGGGCTCTGCCCTACAATTCCTGAAACTGTGCTTTGAGAAGATATACTACATTAGTTAATTTTTTAAACCGTTGCTGATATAGGAGTTCTGTAGGTGTAGTCCAGATGCATTAATGTAATGAAAATTCAGCTTTTAGCAAAAGGTGCCGCTCTTCAGCCATAATTCAATAATATATTCCCTGATGCGAGCTGTTTGCTTTCCTGGGCCTTCTTATTTAAGAACTCTTAGAAATAATACATTTGCATAGTGCACAAATGCAAGCTGTACCAGTTTTATGTTGCTTTCTTATTTACTGTAGAAGCAAGGCTTTTCGAAGAATTCTACAATTGTACAGATGTCTTTACTGATTCTTTGTATTTTTTAGCTTAGCACAGGGGTAGGTAATCTACAGCCCACCATTGAATCGTTTGCAGCCTGTGAGATCATGGGAAATACTGTATATACTCGAATATAAACTGAGATTTTTGGGCAACAAAAAATGGCCCAAAAATGGGGATCTCTGTTTATATTCAAGTCTCCCCCTTCCAAACCCAGCGCTAGCTTCTCCCTGGGTCCACCTTTAAATTCTGGTGGTCCAGTGGTGAGCAAAGCTGGGATGGGAGCAATCCCTCCTTCCCCCCAAGGTGAGGTGTTGGATCCTGTCCCGGCCCTCAACCAGCTGTGCAATCACCGCACCCCCCTCCTGTGGGAAATCACAGCAGTCCTATTTCCCGTGAGACTGCAAGGGCAGGAGCATAAGAGGATTGCTCCTGCCCTGACTCACCCCACTGGACCATCAGAGACTAAGGTAGGCCTGGGGGAGGCATAGACTGGTTTCTCGAGGGAAGGAGGTGCACGTGGTGATAGGTCCTGTCCCAGCCATCAGCTAGCTATGCAAACACCTCACCTTGGGGGAGGGAGGGATTGCTCCTGTCCTGGTTCAGCTCACCACTGGACCACCAGGATTTAAAGTAGGCCTGAGGAGAGGCCAGAGCTGGGTTTGGGAGGGGGGGGTGGGAGAGGGTGGGTGTAGAGCCTAACAGCACTTGAATATAAACTCTCAGTGACATCAGAGGGAAAGCCAACACTGGCGCATGCAGCAGGCCACAGAAGCTGCTTGCGCTGGTGATGATATAAAGAGGTCTGGGGGAAGAAGAGGAGGATGCGAGGGAATGCCATTGTCCCAGACGCCTCCTACCCTCATTATGCCACTGATTATATACTAACCGACCCTCAGTGGCACCACTCAGGACTCAAACTTTTCATTGTCCTGAGCTTTACGTGTCTGCTCGTCACTGGGTCTAATGATCTTTTTCATAGAGCTAAATATTTTTCTTAAGCTTTTTAACTTTTTATTCTTTTATATTTTTGTAGTTTTATACTTAGCTTAAAATTGTGGCCAAGTCCTTGGTGGTACAGGTCATTGGTGAGGCCCCACTTGGAGTATTGTGTTCAGTTTTGGAGACCGTATCTGGCGAAAGACGTAAGAAGACTTGAGGCGGTCCAGAGGAGGGCGACGAAAATGATAGGAGGCTTGCGCCAGAAGACGTATGAGGAGAGACTGGAAGCCCTGAATATGTATACCCTAGAGGAAAGGAGAGACAGGGGAGATATGATTCAGACGTTCAAATACTTAAAGGGTATTAACGTAGAACAAAATCTTTTCCAGAGAAAGGAAAATGGTAAAACCAGAGGACATAATTTGAGGTTGAGGGGTGGTAGATTCAGGGGCAATGTTAGGAAATTCTACTTTACGGAGAGGGTGGTGGATGCCTGGAATGCGCTCCCGAGAGAGGTGGTGGAGAGTAAAACTGTGACTGAGTTCAAAGAAGCGTGGGATGAACACAGAAGATTTAGAATCAGAAAATAATATTAAAGATTGAACTAGGCCAGTTACTGGGCAGACTTGTACGGTCTGTGTCTGTGCATGGCCGTTTGGAGGAGGATGTGCAGGGGAGGGCTTCAATGGCTGGGAGGGTGTAGATGGGCTGGAGTAAGTCTTAACAGAGATTTCGGCAGTTGGAACCCAAGCACAGTACCGGGTAAAGCTTTGGATTCTCGCCCAGAAATAGCTAAGAAGAAAAAAAAAAAAAAAATTTAAATTGAATCAGGTTGGGCAGACTGGATGGACCATTCGGGTCTTTATCTGCCGTCATCTACTATGTTACTATGTTACTATGTCCTCTTGGCTCGATATGTCAGTATTTATAAGGGATGTCATAGCCGACATGTTTCGCCTAAATAGCTTTTTCAAGGCTTCATCCCTGCAAGCATAACCAGCAAAGCCACGTATTAATAACTTATATAAATATATAATTAGATTCACAGTAAAAAGAAAGCTCTTCTTACACTCCGCTAGCTATCGCCTTACCGAAATACTGACCCAATATGTAGAATAATAATCAGGAGGGTAGATTCAGTTCGACAATAAATAAATTAATAAATACTGTAAAGCAGTGATTCCCAACCCTGTCCTGGAGGAACACCAGGCCAATCGGTTTTTCAGGCTAGCCCTAATGAATATGCATGAGAGAGATTTGCATATGATGGAAGTGATAGGCATGCAAATTTGCTTCATGCATATTCATTAGGGCAAGCCTGAAAACCCAATTGGCCTGGTGTTCCTCCAGGACAGGGTTGGGAACCACTGCTGTAAAGGACAGTCTTTTACGCCGGAGTTCACGTCATCACGTGCCCTCGGGCTTTTCAGACAGCCCTAGATATTTAAATGGAAAAAACGCTGCCGCTTCCGGTGTAAAGAATTGGCGGTTACAGTGGTTGTCGGCAGTAAAGAGGTAAGGAGTCTGCTAGTATTTCGGTAAGGCGATAGCTAGCGGAGTGTAAGAAGAGCTTTCTTTTTACTGTGAATCTAATTATATATTTATATAAGTTATTAATACGTGGCTTTGCTGGTTATGCTTGCAGGGATGAAGCCTTGAAAAAGCTATTTAGGCGAAACATGTCGGCTATGAAATCCCTTATAAATACTGACATCTCGAGCCAAGAGGACTTGGCCACAGTTTTAAGCCAAGTATAAAATTACAAAAATATAAAAGAATAAAAAGTTAAAAAGCTTAAGAAAAATATTTAGCTCTATGAAAAAGATCATTAGACCCAGTGACGAGCAGACACGTAAAGCTCAGGACAATGAAAAGTTTGAGTCCTGAGTGGTGCCACTGAGGGTCGATTAGGATCTAATATGGTTGCTTGTATAGCAGGAAAGAAAATATTTCCTAGCTACCACATTGATGTATGAAGTAAGCACCTACATTTAATTTATAGTGCTTTTGTTTGATTGACTGATTATATACGGCATTTTTGTAGTTAGTTATACAACCACACTCAAAGCAGTTTACATACAGGTATTTCAAGCATTTTTCCCTATCTGTCCCGGTGGGCTCACAATCTTTCTAATGTACCTGAGGCAGCGGATGATTAAGTGATTTGTCCAGGGTCACAGGGAGCGGTGCAGGGTCTGAACTCACAACCTCAGGGTGCTGAGGCTGTAGCTCTAACCACCACACCACACTCTCATACACCCGGTTAAGGGCTTGTTAATTAATTTAAGTAGGGTGCCGTACAAAAAATCCAAGGGAAGGTGTATATGTGTATGGGGTGTATATATGTGGATGGATGGGTGGGATATATTTTCAAACTGGAGTGTGTCTTTGGCAGTAGTATATTGAAGTGTGTGACTGTATGTGGGTGTGAGTGTGTTTAGGTTGTGGATTTGAGTGTGGTCTGTAGGTGATAGGGTGGTAGGAATTCTAATGCACTGAGGGACGTGTGTGATTGTATGTGATTTTGGGAGTGTGGGGATGGGGGCTTAGAAAACATCCTTTGGTGCCATCTTACACTCACTTTTACAGTTATTTTTTCCTGTCTGCCTCTGTTGCTCTTTGCCAAAGGGCTGGCAAGGTGGTGAGGTCTGGAGGGTTTGGAATGGAGTGGTCAATATTCTAGCAGTTCTGAGGGTTTCTAAAGGAAAGCAGTGGGAATGGTCTTAGATCAGGGGTCTCAAACTCATGGCCTGGGGGCCACATGCAGCCCCCAGGTACTATTTTGAGGCCCTCTTTATGTTTATCATAATCACAAAAGTAAAACAAAACAGTTTCTTGATCATATGCCTCTTTAGCTATAAATTACAATATTATTATTAAGACTTAGCTAAAATAAAAGATTTATAAACTATAAAGAGTTTTACCTCATGCAAAATTGTCATTTCTTTAATAAGACATTAACTATTTTTTTCTACGGCCCTCCAAGTACCTACAAATCCAAAATGTGGCCCTGCAAAGAGTTTGTGTTTGAGACCACTGTCTTAGATCCAGTGTTTCTGGGTTGTTGTTTTTTTTTTTTAATTCATCTGAATTATTCACATTTTCTTCCCTCATGCCAGATTTGGTGAATTTCCATCTCTATGGAGAAAGTTCCTTTCATATATTTATTTCCCATATTTTGTATGTAAGGAAGCATAAAAATGAATAATTTAGCTGTCATTGAAAAACTGCTAAAGACATACCTTTCTGCTTTTTAGTTCTGATTATTCTATCGTGCCAGAGGGATGTTAGTTTGTACATTTTTGGTCATTTATATAATCCTCTCAAAAAGGAGGAATAATTACTATAAAATACCTGTGATGTACAAAATACAACTACTATCCCAAATCACAGTTGATTTTGATTCATAAAAATAATTACAGTATATAGTATATAGCAGTGCTCTGACCCACAACCAATAAAACTGTCCATCGAAATGAGATGCACAAACCAACTCAATCAATCGGTAAACATATTATTAACTGCATGCATGCCCCTCTTCTTCTGAGGTGTTTTCAGTTGAAAAACATATTATACAAAAGGAAGTGTTCACTGTTCAGCCTCTGGAGCTGTGAGACTACCGTATGCCATCGGTTCTGAAGCAGAAAACCTGCGCAAACTCCGTAATCACAGCTCTTTGCCCTAGGTTGAATTTTATTTAAAGTATAGTTTACAACGCATAAATTGCTCATCGGAAAACTGCCCTCTCTCAGTGCAGCTACAAGGACAATGAAGGTATCATAGATAGGCACATAGAAGTCATCCCTCAGGTATAAGTTGCATCTTAACTTTGAATCTGAAAGAGTGAGAAATTGTGATGAATTGCATATAGGTCTCCTATTCCTTCTCCCTGTCCCGTGACCAGCATCTCTCCCCCTTCCCTATGTGGCTTTATTTTATTTTTTTGGTTTTATATCCTATCCTCCCAGGGAAGATCAGAACGGCTTAATATGTTTTTATACAGGACATCATGTTTTTATACAGGACATCATACACTGATACATTCAATGGCACTTAACTAGATAAAGCCTCTGAATATATATCAGCACTGATAGCCGCTGAATTTGTGAGCAGTCTATGAGTGGAGTCAGCACTTATGCAGTTAAGTGCCTATATTCAGTACATAACTGCATAAGTTAACTGGACAAATAGTACCGCATAAAGCACGGTCATATGTTTGTCTGGTTTCACTTATACAGCTAAGTGCTAAATATTGCAGATAACCAGATAAGGGAAAAGGATTGGACCTTGCATACCTCCTTTTTGTGGTTATACAATCACACTCAAAGCAGTTTACATACAGGTACTTTAAGCATTTTCCCTACATGTACCTGGGGCATTGGAGGATTAAGAGACTTGCACAGTGTCACAAGGAGCAGCATGGGGTTTGAACCTACAACCTAAGGGTGCTGAGGCTGTAGCTCTGTCCACTATGCCACACTCTCCTACGTGCAAGGCAGCCACATATTCCCAGATATTCAGTGCTGGTGCCCAGACATGACACATTTAATATCCAGGTATATTATCTGTGGCAGAATCTCCCCCCAAAAAAACTCTTGCTGACTGCCAGTGGCTGAATAATTATCCCATAGTGTCCAATTATGTGTCTTTTTGGATCCATTTCTTGGTGGTGGTAGGAGGAGGAGGAGGTCACTCTGAGTGCTGGGTTAATATAAGAACATAAGAATAGCCTTACTGGGTCAGACCAATGGTCCATCCAGCCCAGCAGCCTGTTCTCATGGTGGCCAATCCAGGTCACTAGTACCTGGCACAAACCCAAGGAATAGCAATATTCCATGCTACCGATTCAGGGCAAGCAGTGGCTTGCACCACGTCTTTCTCAATAACAGACTATAGACTTTTCCTCCAGGAAATTGTCCAAACCTTTCTCAAAACCAGCTACGCTATCCGCTGTTACCACAATCATTGGCAATGCGTTCCAGAGCTTAACTATTCTCTGTGTGAAAACAAAATGTTTTCCTATTGGTTTTAAAAGTATTTCCCTGTAACTTCGAGTATCCCCTAGTCGATTGCAGTGACATAGTGAGGGTAGGAGGCGCCTGGAGTGGTGCCCCCCCCCCCCCCGCATTCCTTCCATGCCCCTTCACTCCTTCCCTGCTCCCCATGCCACACTCATGCCCTCCCTTCCTCCCTGTACCTCTTTAAATATTCACCAGCAAGAGCAGCTTCTTCGGCCTGCTGCTTGCACCGGCATTGGCTTTCCCTCTGACATCACTTCCTGTCCCTATGACCAGGATGTGATTTCAGAGGGGAGCTTGGCCAGCGTGAGCAGTTGGCTGGAGAAGTTGCTCACACTGGTGAAGATTTAAAGAGGTACCCGGGGGGCACAATCATGGCTTGGAAAAAAAGAAATGCCATCACCCTCACCTAGATGGTGCCAGGGGTGGTTCCCTTCCCCCCTCACTTATTACGCTACTGCTGGGTTGTTCTGTTATCAAAATCTTGAAGTATGGATGTTCTTAATTGCCTCTCAGTGCCCCTAAATAAACATTTTCAGGAAACACAGCTGTTCCTTATATACTTTCTTTTAAACATTCTCTCCTACAGTAAATTATCTTCACTCACAGAAGCATAGATGTGTATGTCTATAAATAAGCTGCAAATGAGCCCTTTTTATTGGTCTATTACAGTATCTTCCATCTGGAATAAAAGATTGTGTTTGCAGTGTTAATTCACTGCTATGCAGAAAGAAAAGTCAACAAACGAGATGCAGGTAATATCTTTTATTGGACTAAATTAAAGTTAAGTCCTATAAAAAGCTATCATCTGCATTTTGTTTAATTTTTATTTCTTTGTTTCCAAAGAGCCACATCCATAGAATTACAGATGTTAAATCCTATCCAGGTATGTAAGTATAGCTAAGGGACCTGTTTTTTGAAATATTTTTCCCAGACCATTCAAAATGAGGGAAAACAAACTTTGGGAAATAGGCTCTTAATTTTTGTCCTGAAAATTAAAGTGTTAAAACTATGAAAGGGCATTTTGTTTAACACTGTATTGGAAGATTAGTTCTTACCTTTGCTAATCTTCTTTCTTGTAAACTGGAATACCAATTTTGACCAATGGGTATTTACCCTCCTTCACTATGAAGTCTGTAGAAAGCCTAATTTACATATTATTCAGCTCCTCCTCCTCTTACTCTGGGCTGTGCTAGATTTCTTCAGTCTGCATCAAAGTAGTGAGTCAGCCCTAGAGTGGGTTCAAAAAGAAAGAGAATACAAGTCCATTCTGTTCAACACAAACAGCATTAATTAAAACATTTTGCAACTCATAATGAAGTGAAATGAAATTTATATGCAACCTGCATCAGCAATTCAAAAATTAATTTGTAAATTTTACACTTCTGTAATAAATTCTTCTCCTCCCTGACCGTAAGGGACAGTGGAAGTAAACAAGACATCTGACCCTCCAGACATGTCTGGACAGAAAGCAGGCTAATGAACTGATATTCCTGTTTACAAGAAAGAAGATTAGCAAAGGTAAGAACCTAATCTTCCATTCTAGTGCAACAGAAATATCAGTCTTGACCAACAGGACATACCAAAGCAGTCCCCAGTGCCTAGGGAGGGACAAGTGAGCCTGCTGCAGGTACAGCAGAACCAAACTCTGCATCCCTTCTGGATGCTACATTCACCCTGTATCACTTGGTAAAAGTGTAGAGGCAAGAACATGTGACTGCCTTACAAATTTCTTCAGGTAAGACAGCACTGGCCCCTCAAGTGGAGTATGCCTTTACTCACACAGGAGACTGTTTTCCACTCTCAGTATGGGCTGAAGAAATTGCCAGTCAAATCCATCTTGAAATGGTCACCTTTGCTACTGACTATCCCCAGGAACACGAAGTGATGATCCAACAGGTGAAACTCATTCTTCATCTCTAAATAACGAAGAACTCTTCGGATATCCAGGCCAGGAGATATATTTCCTGGTTTATGTGAAAACTGGAAACTACCTTTGGTAAAAAGGAAGGTACTGTTCGAAGTGAGCACCAGTCTCTGAAATATTGAGGAAGAGTTTCCTGCAGGATAGAACCTGCAATTCTAATACCCTTCTGGCCGAAGTTCTTGACTGTTAAGTCCATGAGCGAGGCCTCATATGGAGCCCGAGCTACTGCCCACAGGACAAGATTAAGATTTCAGGACAGAAAGGGCTGGCATACAGGGGGACAAAGACCCAATGTTCCCTTTAAAAATCTGGACACATCTAGATGAAAAGCCAAGGTTCACTGTTTGTCTACCCTCTAAACCAGGCAAGACTCACTATCTGTACCTTGTGAACCCATTGCAAGACCTTTATCAATCCCCTCCTGAAGAAAGGCTAAGACCATGGCAATTGGAGCCTTACTCGGATCTATGTGTCTCTGACTACCCCAGCTCTGGAAACACTTCCAAGCCTTCATATAGGCTGCCAAAGTTGACTGCTTCTTAGATCTTAGCAAGGTGGTTATCACCAAGTCTGAATAGCCATTGTACACTAAGACCAGATTCTCTAAGCAACGCCGATATCAGCAGCTGCCTAAAAAGTGGCTGCCAATTGCAGGTCAGTTATACAATGACACCATTTAGAGAATCATGCCTCCGGGAAATTGCCAGGGTTTTCAAGACCTTCATTTTCGCTGCCCAAGTAGCCCTTTATGGTGCTTAATGACACTTCCAGTGTTAACCATGCCTATAGTGGCATTAGGCACTGATAGGTGGTTCTGGAGGTACGATTCCAGTGCCTTGTGTTTAAGCACTGGTAGGTGCTTTAAATTTAATGTTAATTGCCATTTCAAATCGGCATTTCCAAATTAACAGGCACCAGTAGGGTGCCTACCAGCGCTTAAGTTTAGGCGCTGTTTATAGAATTTCCCTCTAAGGCTTTGTGCTGAAGAGCCAAGTGTAAGACCAAAGCAGTCTGGATCCCCAAAAGTAATTGGGCCTTGTGAAAAGAGTCCCGGCTGAAAGGGAAGCCTGAGCCCCTTGCTTCTCTGTAGATGCACCAGGTCTTCATACCACAGCCACCTAGGCTAGGTTTGGACAAGTTCCTGGAGGAAAAGGCCATAGTCTGCTGTTGAGACAGACATGTCTTGGTAGCATGGAATGCTGCTACTGTTTGGGTTTTTGCCAGGTACTTGGATTGGCCTCCGTGAAGATGGGATGTTGGGCTAGATGGACCATTGGTCTGACCTAGTATGGCTCTACTCCCAGTCTACTGCTTTAACTACTGTACTGCATAGATTTACTGTGTATGTTTCCATTAGCTTGTGATTGGGAGCAGTATGGGGAGGGAGCCTCTAGAGTTGCCAAAATGGTGGCACCTACTAATCATCTTCAGGTACCTTTCTTCAAAAGAAGCCAAGGACTGCATCCTTTAGTTTGAGTACTGCAATTGTAACACCTAAGATACCAGCTGTTGAGAGGAAGGAAAAATGCCTAAACAAATCTAATCTTATCTAGTATTTCTGAGTCGTGCTATGCCTAAAGAGGTTCAAGGTGACTTACAATATAAGGAATTACAGAATGTATATGCTACTTTATAGCAATTTGAAGAGGGCAGAGATATGAACGGAGTAATAGGGAATGGAGATTATATAACTGTACTGGTATAACACTTCAGCAGAGTATGGGATTTGGTGAAATTAGGTATTTCGAGTTAGTTGTCTATGGTGTATATGCTTTCAAGGAAGAGAGTTTTTGATTTTTTTCAGAATCTGTTGTAGAATGTTTCCATCCTGATGTCAGTTGGGAGGATGTTCCAGGTCTTGTTGCCAAGATAAGTGATTAGCAAGTCGAATGTGCTTTTGTATTTAACCCCTTTGGGAGATGAAAGGAGTAGTTGGAATGATTTCTGCTTGATATTGACCAGGAATTGATAAATAAGTTTATGAGTGGTTCAGTGGTTTTTGAATATAGGATTTGGAACATTATGCATGATAGTTTGAAGATGATATGAGTTTTGACAGGTAGCCAGTGTAAGTTTTTATGGTAAGGTGAGACAGAGTCAAATTTTTTTAGTTTGAATATTGATCACCATGTTTCGTCCAGTAGTTGCAAATGATGCTTCAATCATCTTGGGGCTTGGCTGATGACCTGAAAGTCAGAGAAGACTGATAAAAACAACTGTGTTCACCTAAAAACTCTCCTACCAGTTTTCTTATGGAATATATTAATCTTCTGAGGATCCTCTGTGCTGATAAGACAATCCTCTCCTATTGGATTAAGAGAGGCAGGCAGGAGTATTGAGATGACTGGACTCAGTGGCACACCAAGGGCGGAGGGGGGGTGGACTGCTCCAGGTGCATGCAATAGGAGGGGGTGCATGGCTGGCTGGTTCTGGAACCTCCCGTGCTGCTCTACAATGGGACCTGCACCTTAGCACGGCTGCCATACTTATTCCGGAGCAGAGTCAGCAGCCGCTCTGAAGTGCAGGAAGGTCCCACGATGACTGAGTCTGCCGTCTCTGCTCAGGAAGATATATGTGACGTTGGAGGGGGTGGACCAGCAGCTGCAGTCATCACGGGACCTTGCCGCAATGCCCTGCGTCTGCCAGTCCACCCCCTACGACGACACATCTTCTGGAGCAGAGGCAGCAGACGCAGTCATCGTGGGACCTTGCTGGTTTGAAGGGAGAGAGAAAGGAGCATAGAAGGGTGGTGGATGAAGAGAAAGGGGGCAGATTCTGATGGAATTGGTGTGCAGGGAAAGGGGAGAGAGACATAAGGGGGAAGGATACTGGATGGAATTGGGTTGGAAGGAAAGAAAGGGGGCAGATGCTGATGGAAGTGGGAGGAAGGGAGAGGAGAGAGTGAAATGCCAGACTATGGGGGTGTGGAAGAGGGAAGGGAAGAAGAGGAGATGAGAGAGATACCAGACCATTGGAGAAGGGAAGGGAAGAAGATGGATGCTAGACCAAGGGAGAGATGGAAGGGGGAGGCATACAGTTTCTGGAAGGGGCATAGAAGGAGAGAAGATGCCATATAGAAGGGGCAGAGAGAGGGTAGACAGTGGATGAAATGAAGAGAGTGACAAGAAGATGAGGAAAGCAGAAACCAGAGAAGACAAGGTAGAAAAAAAATTTCTGTTTATTTATTTTTTTGTTTTAGGGGTCATGCATTGCTGTTTCTGTGGTGTTGCATTGTATACAGAGTCCAGCTTCTTGGTGGTTCAATTTAACCTTTGTCTACGTATTTCTATTTTATCTCCCCTTTTACAAAACTGTAGAGCGTTTTGTAGTGCTGGCCGTGGTGGTAACAGCTCCAACGCTCAGAATTCTATGAGCATCTGAGCTGTTACCACCATGGCTAAAAAATGCACCACAGTTTTGTTATTACATATTCCATACTAGGCGAAGGTGTTTTCTGTGTTCTGTGTGTTTGAAAGACATGGTTTTCTGTTAGGTGTATCGATGTTGTACTGCTCACTGCAGTATGTATGATGCTGACTTTTCCTAGTTATACTCTTGTGTGACGTGTGGATTGTTACTAAAAAATCATGTTTTTCATACAGATGGGTGTGGGGTGGGTGCCACAAAATGATGGGCCCCGGGTGTCACATATGCTAGGTACACCACTGACTGGACTACTGCACAATTTTCAGAACAGTAATAGTCACCCTTTTACTTTTTCTATACATAAAATTGTCTTGTGTGTGGCCAATGCTGTGTGAATATTTGTGAAGCCCTTGCAAAAAACAGGGTTCACAGACACTGACTAGGCTGTAAAAAAACATCTAGAATGTAAAACCCACCCACAAAAAAAAAAAACAAACCTCACAGAAACAGAAAAAAAACATAATGTCAGATAAAAACCATATGGCCAATCCAATCTGTCCATTCATACTAAGTACTCAGCTCTATAAACTCTTCCTCTCCCTTAGAGATCCTTTATGGTTCTCTCATGCTTTCTTGAATTCAAATATTGTCCTCGTCCACTGGGAGGCTGTTTCATCTTGACTTTTGTCTTCCAACAAATACAATAATGAAGCCTGTCCCTCTCTTTCCATAGTATATTGCATGAGCAAAATAAGATAGATGAAGTGAGAATGATAAAAAAGGACCATATTCCACGATCTTTGTAACAGTTTTCTCTTCTTCTGTCTTATTTTGATGATCAGACTAAGTGATTTGGCCACATCTGTGAAAAGCAGGAGAGCTGCGCTAAGATTCTTTGTAGAAACACTCATTCTCTGTCTTTAGCTTTTTGAACATCTGCCCTGGATTTCGTACAAAAGGCAAACAAGACAGTTCATACACTTCTTTAATGCTGAAGCCTAACAGGTACTGCAGCAGTGGAGGATGTGTGACACAGCTCCCGACACTGAAATATGAACTGGAAGTTGTCCAGTTTGTCTGCTTCTTCCAGACTCTTCAATCTCAGCAAATTGAATACCAGCTTCAATCTCATACAAAAGCAATACCAGCTGCTTCTCTCAATAGCATGGCACAGAAAAATGTAGTGGTGTCCTCTGGAAGGGACTTAACAATTAGTTTATGCTGGGGAAACAGACAGGCTGCTGGTTTAAAGTATTGCCAGAGAGCTGTAAGAAGGCTGAATGTGACTGACCAAGGACACACAGATAATGTCAAATCCTACTTAGAATAGTGTTGTGGCATAGAGCTGAAAAGGGTACATTCACTGATGTAAACAAAAGAGAAGACTCCTATAATGAAATTATAGTCTCTTTGGCAAATGAGTAACGTAGAACATAATTTTAAGTCAATTCTAAGTAAAATGGAGTGCTGGCTGCGTTAGTCCACTTTTAAAGGTAATATCTAGAAATAAAACAAAGCATAAAGGACATAAGGAGCATTTTTATTAGCTTTCGAAAGTAACCCTTCTTCAGATTAGAAATAATCAAATGTTGACAAATTGCAGTATATATAAGTGAAACACAAAAGCATTCCAATGGCAGGAAGAAGGAAGGGATGGATGTGAGAAACAGGGAGGAGTGGATGTGTGAGAGACAGAAAGATATGGATGGTGACAAATCAGAATTTTATAGTTCTATGCGATAGAAAACCAACAAGATCTTTGTTAAGTCCTGTCTGGTGGGTGTCAAAACATTAGATCATTTTGATTTCAAAGGTCTTATGTATCTGGATTGTCTTTAAATTTCCTTTTAGTATTCTCACTGTAAAATCATCGATGTGGTGTTCTGGTTTTCTGAAGTGTTGTCTGACAGAGGTGATATCCTGGTCGACATTGCAATGTTTAATATGGTATCTGTGTAAATTGATTCTAGTCTTTAGTGTCTGACTTGTTTCTCTATTCTAGATACCAACTGTTTGCTGTAGAAGCCACCTGAGGGTTTGCTCTTAGAGCCACAGGCTGCAGTTCGGACCAGTGAAAGGGTCTGGTTAATATTTTGGGGAGAGCACTTACTAGAATAAAGGGGAAAAGTTATCAACATGGGTTGCCATTAAGACATGCTAGTTTACTGTTAACTTGGGTTATTAATATCTAGATCCCACTATGTAAAATGTAACATGTGGTAAATGTAAATACTGTAGCATGAGCTATTGGTAAAATAACCCATCTTAATAGTAGCCCACAATAAATTCCCTCTTAAGTAATGCAAGTGGCTACAAAAAGTGTCTGTTTGTTAACTGTAGAATTGTTAGCAAGAGGTCTCTGGAAAAAAGTTTCCCAATTAAATGTGTAAAAAAGCAAGAAAATAGTACAATAGTTTCCTACCCATTTATAATTTTTTTTTTTTTTAAAGTTTATTGCTGAGCTCCTTACCCAATTAACCCAAAGGGCTGCCCTGTGACAGTAAACTCAATACCTGGTCCATGCTTCTCTACAAAACATCTCAAAATAGCAAACACATTGCCCTTTTGCCAGAAATCCGAAACATTGACAGCTCAGGTCCTTAAATTCTGAACAGCACTTCAGTTCCTATCTTCAGGTTCTGACAACTAAAACCACAAGCTTAGGGAGGGAGTGGCCTACTGGTTAGATTTAGAACATAAAAATTGCCGCTGCTGGGTCAGACCAGTGGTCCATCGTGCCCAGCAGTCTACTCACGCGGCGGCCCCTAGGTCAAAGACCAGTGCTCTAAATGAGCCCAGCCTAACCTGCATACTTTCCAGTTTAGCAGGAACTTGTCCAATTTTGTCTTGAATCCTTGGAGGGTGTTTTCCCCTATGACAGACTCCGGAAGAGCGTTCCAGTTTTCTACCACTCTCTGGGTGAAGAAGAACTTCCTTACGTTCGTACAGAATCTATCCCCTTTCAACTTTAGAGAGTGCCCTCTCGTTCTCCCTTCCTTGGAGAGGGTGAACAACCTGTCTTTATCTACTAAGTCTATTCCCTTCAGTATCTTGAATATTTCGATCATGTCCCCTCTCACTCTCTTCTTTTCGAAGGAGAAGAGGCCCAGTTTGCTGCCATCACAGCACCTGAGGTTGAGAGTTCAATCCCAGCCTGCTCCTTGTGACTCTGGGCAAATCACTCAGAGCTAGATGCACTAAAATCAGCGATCATTGCTAAACCAGTTTTGACTGCTTTAGTGACGATTGCATTTGCCGACCCGATGCACAAAACAGCTCACTGTGCGTTTTTCCCCTTGATCACCCATTTTCAATCCAGCAATGCAAATTAGCTATTTAATATTAAAACCCCATGCAGACTACATGAGTGATTGATGCACTAACATCGCTTGGCCATCCACCAAGAAAAGCGATAAAAAAAGGGACTGGTCAAGACCAATTTTAATAGGCACAGTTTTAATAGGCACTGGTCAAGACCAGTCTTTTAATAGGCACAGATGCTGTGCCCCTCTCTTGCGGATGATCTCCCACTGTCACAAAAGGGTACCATCTAGTTTCAAGTTTATTTAAAATGTGATAAAATTGCTTTATCAGAGATTTCAATGCGATGAACAGTAAAAATGGGGGAAACAAACAATTTATTGGGGGAAACACTGACACACTTCAAACAAGAGGAAAGTAAAAGGAGGAACTACAATTGGTATAGGAAAGAGATCGAAGATGGAAATGATGAGAAGGAATTATAGTGATCAAGGCTTGCCTACTTAAGTGTCGATGTCGGGTTTGCTTTAGGATGAATTAATCAAAAGCGTCCCTGAATAGGTAACTTTTTAATTTCCCTTTAAACTTGTCAAGTGGTTTTTCTTCCCATGGCCGGTAGCAGATTCCAAATTTGAGGGGCGGTGACTGAGAAAACTGTGTTTGTTCGCAGGGATGGATGGAATAGTGAGAAGATTTATATCCTCTGATCATAGAGTACGAAAAGGATTATAAGGGGTAATAACTCTATCCAAGAATAGTGGGGCTTTAGATAGTTGAACTTAAATGTAATTGGTGCCAGTTTGTATGTAATTCTATGGTTGATGGGGAGCCAATGCATGTTCTTTAGTAGGGGCGTAACATGTTCAGATTTCCTTTTTTATTGCGGCGTTTTGTATTATTTGTAATCTTCTAATTTCTTTTTGAGCTAGGGAAGAAGAGGAGATAGGTTTGTGTGGGGGTGGGGCTAGGGGCAAGGCCAGGGCCACATGTCCTCCTTTTTTTTTAAGAAATATAGTAATCCTACTTAAGAATACCTCATTATTTTGTTTATTTATCGCCTGCCCTTATCCAGGGTGAGTTGCATATTAACATACAAAATAAAACATAACATTTATCGTACAAAACATATCAAGAAAACACTATAACAAACTACAGGTTGCATATGAACGTCATTATCCCAGGACAAGCAGGCATGATATTCTCACATGTGGGTGACGTCATCTACGGAGCCCCAGCGCGGACAGCTTTTCAAGCAAACTTGCTAGAAGTTTCAAGTTTGCACACTGCACCACGCATGTGCATGCCTTCTGCCCACTAGAGGGCGCATCCCACCTCGTGGTCCTCAGTTCAATTTTTTCCGCGGAGCCAGAAAGCCCTGTGGATCTGAGCTCCAGTGTTTTGCCTTCTAGCTGCCGCGTTTAGTTTGTTCTTTCATCGAATTAGTTCGCGGTGCTGCTTTCTTTTCTGTTCTTTTCTTTTCTTTAAAAAAAAAAAATATTTTGTTTTTCGTTGGGCTCCGGGGGCTCCCGGAAGCCGTGGCCGCGGGACGTCGGTCGTTCCCGGCCTTCTTCTTTTTCTTCGTTGATGTCCCGTCCTGTTACGGGATTCAAAAAGTGCAGCCGGTGTGAGAGGTTACTTTCCATCACTGACCCTCACCGGTGGTGCATTGTCTGTCTTGGGCCCGAACATCCAACAGCGTCGTGTGATCGCTGTGCAACTTTCCAAAACAGGGCCCTCCGTCGCCGTAAGGCCAGAATGGCTGAATTGTTCGCCGTCGACGCACCGCCTAAGGCCTCGACGTCGGCCTCGGCTTCGGCCCCGGCCTTGACCTCGGCGTCCTCGGGGGCCTCGGCTTCGCCTCGGCCCTCGTCTTCGAAGGCGTCGTCAGCGAAGCCAGCTTCGGGTAAGTCCTCTGTTCCATCCCCTTCAGCAAAGAAGCCATCCTCGACTCAGGCTAAGGCGGGTGGGTCGACCCCGGCCCCGCATCGGACCTCAACTTCGCACACCCCGAGGGAATACTCGAGACCGAGGTCGCCCTCCAGGGAGTGTGCCCCGGACTCGGAACTCCCCACCTTCGTGGGGATTCCGGCCTTCCAGGATCTCCTTCGAGCCCTGATCTCATCGGAGCTGTCGGGAGCCCTGGAAGTGTTGCAGCGTGCTGCGGTTCCGGCGGCCTCGACCTCGGCGCCTTCGGTCTCGGAGGCCCCGGCCTCGGCTCCCTCGACCTCGGGAGCCCCGGCCTCGGCGACCTCGGTCTCGGGTACTGTGGCCCCGTTCACCTCGGTCTCGGCCCCGCCCCTGACCTCGACCTCGGGGGAGCCTCCTGAGCGGAGTGTGAGGCCCAAAGAAAAGTTGCGCAGAGTGCGCCGTCTTTCCTCCTCTTCCTCCGGGTCTTCCCGGGACGCCTCGCCCTCGACGCGACCTCGGACGAGGCGCCGATCGAGGAAGTCTAAGCGACCCCGAGGCTCGCCTCGGCGCGATCGTTCCTCGTCGTTCGGGGGCGAGGCGCTGCAGGTGTCGGAGTTGCGCCTCGACAACCCGAGGCTCCTCCGCTCACCTCGTGGGAAGTCTTCGCGTGCCGCCTCGCCGAGGAAATGGGAGAGTGTTCCACGGACCCCGGGGTCCTCGCCCAAGGGTTCTGCGAGGAGGATAATTTCCCCTTCCCCCTCGAGGGCCTTGGAGCGGGGATCCTGGGATTCGGTATCTGTTAGGGATCCTCATTATTCTCATGAGGCCTCCCCCCTCTCCTCGGTGGGGCAGTCGAGAACCCCGTCTCCCCAGGCTAGGCCGTCCTCATTTTCATCCTTTGTTCAGGACATGGCCCGAGCCCTGGGGATTGACCTGATGGTAGGTTCTCAGTATTCCAAAGAATTTTTGGAGGAACAGGACCTTCCCACTCCTCCTAGAGAGGTGCCTAGACTCCCTCTCAACAGTGTCCTTCTGCAGACCTGGCTGAAGAACTTGTCAAACCCTCTTACAGTCACGTCTGTGCCTTCAAAAATGGAATCGAAGTATAGGACGATTCCCCCTAAAGGGTTCGATAAGGCGCAGCTCTCCCACCAGTCTCTTCTGGTGGAGTCTGCTCTTAAAAAATCACAGCCCTCACGGGTTTCTGCGGCGGTTCCACCCGGCAGGGAGGGGCGGACCCTGGACAAGTTTGGCCGTCGCCTCTATTCAAATTCCCTGATGGCCACCAGGGTTCTAAATTACGCCTTCACCTTTTCCTCCTATTTGCGTGGTATGGTGAAGGACCTTCCTCAATATCGAAACTCGTTACCGGACTCCCAAAGAGCAGGATTCGATAAGTTTATGTCCAACCTGTCTCAATTGCGGTTGTACCTATTCCATGCAGTGTACGACGCCTTTGAGCTGGTTTCGAGGGTGTCGGCCTTCGCGGTGGCCATGCGCCGCTTGGCCTGGCTTCGCACCCTCGACATGGACCCAAACCTGCAGGAACGTCTTGCAGACTTGCCTTGTGTGGGGTCCGAGTTATTTGACGAGTCATTGGATGCGGCGACCAAGCGGTTGTCGGAGCAGGAGCGCTCTTTAGCATCCCTGGTCCGCCCCAAACCTAGGCCCCCGCCGCAGAAACCTTTCCGGCCTCCGCCGCGCCGATACCCTCAGAAGTCGACCCCGGCTTTCTCGAGACCGCCTCCGAGACGTCCGTCTCAGCGAGGCAGAGGGGGACAAACCCAAGCCCCGGCGCAGGGCCCTTCTAAGCCCGCGCCTTCCTTTTGACGGGCTGAGCGGACGGGGCGGGTTCCCCTCCGCACTTTCACAGGAACTCCTTCCTATCGGGGGGCGTCTTCGGTCCTTCCGGGAGGCATGGACCGGGATTACCTCAGACGCTTGGGTGCTCCGGATCGTCTCCGAGGGCTACTCGCTCAACTTTGTGTCCTCGCCGCCGGACAGTCCCCCAAGTTTAGTCTCTTGCAACCGTTCGCAGCTACCGACCCTTCTGACCGGAGCCAAAGCCCTCTTGAAGCTTCGGGCGGTCGAGCCGGTCCCCAAGGACCAGTGGGGTACGGGGTTTTACTCCCGTTACTTTTTGGTCCCAAAAAAGACCGGGGACCTGCGCCCCATACTGGACCTCAGGAAGCTCAACAAATTCCTGGTCCGGGAGACGTTTCGAATGCTATCTCTCCCGGTTTTGTATCCTCTCTTGGAGGAAGGAGACTGGATGTGCTCCCTCGACTTGAAGGAAGCATATACCCATGTTCCGGTGCACCCCGCCTGCCGAAGATTTTTACGATTCCAGGTGGGGGACCTCCACCTCCAGTACAGGGTACTGCCCTTCGGCCTGGCCGCGTCCCCACGAGTATTCACGAAGTGCATGGTGGTGGTTGCGGCAGCCCTGAGGTCTCGTGGGCTCCATGTGTTCCCTTACCTGGACGATTGGCTCATCAAAGCCCCGACCAGGGAGGGGGTTATCTCAGCGACCCGACAGTCTATTGCCTTTCTGCAAACTCTCGGGTTCGAGATAAACTTTCCAAAGTCTCAGTTGAGGCCGGCTCAGTCTCTTCAATTCATAGGTGCGGTGCTGGACACGGTGCGCCTGCGCTCCTACCTTCCGACCCAGCGGTTGGAAGCCTTGGTACGGATGGGCCGCCAGGTCTCTCAACTATCGATGGTGTCGGCCAAGCGCATGATGATGCTGCTCGGTCATATGGCCTCGACGGTACACGTCACGCCGTTTGCGAGGCTGCATCTGAGGATCCCTCAGTGGACCCTCGCGTCCCAGTGGCGTCAGGAGTGCGATCCGGTGTCTCGCCTCATTTCGGTGACTCCGCTTTTGCGGAAATCGCTGCGTTGGTGGACAGACTCTTCAAATCTGTCCATGGGGCTACTGTTTCGCACTCCTCCTTTTCGCAAGGTCCTGACCACGGACTCCTCGGAGTACGCGTGGGGAGCCCACCTCGACGGTCTTCGCACGCAGGGCCTGTGGTCGGCAGAAGACCGTCGGTGTCATATCAACGTGCTAGAGCTTCGGGCCATCTTCCTAGCACTTCGAGCCTTCGTTCACATATTGCAGGACCAGGTGGTCCTCGTCCGCACGGACAATCAGGTGGCAATGTACTATGTGAACAAGCAGGGGGGAACGGGGTCTTGGCCCCTCTGTTCCGAGGCTCTTCGCCTTTGGGAGTGGGCGGTCTCCCGGAACATCTTCCTCCGGGCGGTCTACATCCAAGGAGAACTGAATTGTCTGGCGGACAAACTCAGTCGACTTCTACAACCGCACGAGTGGACTCTACACTCAGCAGTTCTGCGCGAGGTTTTCGCTCGCTGGGGAACGCCACAGGTGGATCTGTTTGCCTCTCCGGAGACACACAAACTACCACTGTATTGTTCTCGGATGTACTCGAGGGATCGTCTGGAGGCGGATGCCTTCCTTCTCGATTGGGAAGGGAGGTTCCTGTATGCATTCCCTCCTTTCCCTCTGATCATGCGAACGTTAGTACATCTAAAATCGTCCACGGCCACGATGATTCTCATAGCACCTCGGTGGCCGCGTCAGCACTGGTTCTCCCTGCTGCTTCAGCTCAGTGCCAGGGAGCCTCTTCTTCTGCCTGTCTTTCCTTCTCTGCTGTCTCAGAGTCAAGGATCCATGTTACATCCCAATCTGCAGTCATTGCACCTGACAGCTTGGTTTCTTGTTCCCTGACTCCTCCGGATCTGTCTCAATCGGTGAGGGAGGTGTTGGAAGCCTCCCGCAAGATCTCGACGAGGCTTTGCTATTCGCAGAAATGGACCAGGTTTTCCACCTGGTGTTCGTCTTTTCACCTGGATCCGGTATCGGTTCCGGTATCCTCGGTTTTGGACTATTTATTCCATTTGTCGCGCTCTGGCTTGAAAACCACTTCGGTGCGTGTTCATCTTAGTGCGATTTCTGCTTTCCACCAACATCTGGATGGACGCCCTCTGTCACTCCATCCCTTGGTGACACGCTTCATGAAAGGGTTACTCAGGGTTTGTCCCCCTCTTAAGCCTCCCTCTGTCGTGTGGAATTTGAATGTGGTTTTAGCTCAACTGATGAAACCCCCTTTTGAGCCACTCAACAAGTCCCTCTTGAAATTTCTGACTTGGAAGGTGGTGTTTCTGATTGCCCTCACCTCCGCTAGGCGGATTGGGGAGTTGCAAGCCTTGGTTGCGGATCCCCCTTTCACCGTCTTCCATCATGACAAGGTGGTTCTCCGCACCCATCCTAAGTTTGTCCCTAAGGTTGTTTCTGATTTCCACCTCAATCAGTCCATTGTCCTTCCTGTGTTCTTTCCTAAGCCCCACTCCCATCCTGGCGAGACGGCGCTTCACACGCTTGACTGTAAGAGGGCGTTGGCGTATTACCTTCAACGCACCAGGTCTCATCGGAAGGTCCCTCAATTGTTTTTGTCCTTCGATCCCAATCGATTAGGACATCCAGTTTCCAAGCGCACTCTGTCTAACTGGTTGGCTGCTTGCATTTCCTTTTGCTATGCTCAGGCTGGCCTTCCTCCCCCGGGTCGAGTCACGGGGCACAAGGTCCGAGCGATGGCAGCTTCGATAGCTTTCCTCCGATCCACTCCGATGGAGGACATATGTAAGGCTGCCACTTGGTCTTCGGTTCATACATTCACCTCTCATTACTGTCTGGACACTTTATCCAGGAGTGACGGCCGGTTTGGCCAGTCAGTTTTGCAAAATCTGTTTTCCTAAATTGCCATCCTCCCACCTGCCCTTTTTTGGTTGGCTTGGAGGTCACCCACATGTGAGAATATCATGCCTGCTTGTCCTGGGATAAAGCACAGTTACTTACCGTAACAGGTGTTATCCAGGGACAGCAGGCATTGTGAGAATATATGCCTGCTGTCCCTGGATAACACCTGTTACGGTAAGTAACTGTGCTTTTAAGGCCAAGAACTGGCCAGTGGCCAACCCTATCATACATCAAAATGTAAAATTGTATAAAACACACAAGATGCCTCAATGAAAAAATATCTTTATGCCAAATGAAACAGACCAGACCATCGAAAACCTCCGTGACCAGCACTCAGCACTCAACAGTCATCACTCCTACCCCCTCAGCAAAACTCATACCATATATTTCATCTTACAAAATATATTGTAAACTGCTTTGGGCGAATCTCTTCGTGAAAAGGCAGTTAATAAATCCAAATAAATAAGCATTTTGCACCTGTCAGAGGAGAATCTCTGCACAGGCCTACTGGGCCCAGGAGCCCAAATGTCTGGGGGGGAGGGAGGGGAGTTATGTAGCAGCCTACCTGTACAGTTCAGTTGTATTCCTTGTGTGATGGCTAGTAAAACTATGTACTTGGCAGTTGCAGCCAAGAAGAGGGAGGGAGAAGCCCTATGTGCTAGTTGCCAGTGTATCTCCAAAACCTGTCTTAGCTGGCAGGATAGAGATCTTCTGGCCTGAGTTCCTCTTCCCTGATTCTCTACAAACAAACTAGTTTTTTTTAGTTGACCTATAGCCAACTTAGTTGGGCAGAGGTAGATACATACTCTTGTGCTCTGAGCGTGTGCTGCTTGGCTATTATACTTCTCAGTATTCATCCAAGCTCACCGTGTTTTGGTCCTTAGCACCAGGTTGATATGAACAGAGAAGTCTATGAGTTCCTGATATCCTGTGAAGCTTGGTAATTTTACTAGCCTTAGTATTAATGCTGACTAGAGAAAAAATCCGAATGCTCAGAACTAGAGAATGATGCGGGGAAAAAATTTTTCCCCATCCCCGTGAGAACTCATTTTCCCATCCCATCCCTGTAAGTTATTTTCCTGTCCCTACCCCATTCCTGCAAGCTCTGCCCTTATCTCCACAAGCCTCAAACACTTTAAAATCTTGTGTTCGAACGGTTTGGTTTGATATAACGGCTAAAGTGGAGCGCGGCCGCACAATACTTAAAGTCCTAGATTTCAAACGTACGGACTTTAATGCAATGGGAGAGTACCTGAAGAAAGAGCTGTTAGGATGGGAGGATGATGTGGAAAGACAGTAGTCTAAGCTGAAAGGAGCGATAAAAATGGCTATGGACCTTTATGTGAAGAAAATCAATAAAAACAAGAGAAAAAGGAAGCCGATATGGTTCTCCAAACTAGTGGCGGAGAAAATAAAGGTGAAAGAGTTGGCGTTCGTGAAATATAAAAAAAACCCAAGAAGAGGAGTGCAGAAAGGACTACAGGGTGAAACTGAAAGAAGCCAAGAGAGAGATACGTCTGGCGAAAGCACAGGGGGAAGAACAAATGGCTAACAATGTAAAAAAGGGAGACAAAAATTTTTTCTGATATATTAGTGAAAGGAGGAAGATGAAAAATGGAATTGCTAAACTAAAAGATGCTGGGAACCGATATGTGGAGAGTGATGAGGAAAAAGCAAATGTGCTAAACAAATACTTCTGTTCTGTGTTCACAGAAGAAAATCCTGGAGAAGGACCGAGATTGTCTGGCAAAGTTACATGAGAAAATGGAGTAGATTCTGCGCCGTTCACGGAGGAGAGTGTTTATGAGCAACTTGAAAAACTGAAAATGGACAAAGCAATGGGACCAGACGGGATCCATCCCAGGATACTATGGGAGCTCAGAGAGGTTCTGGCGAGTCCTATTAAAGATTTGTTCAACAAATCTCTGGAGACGGGAGTGGTTCCTGGGGATTGGAGAGCGGATGTGGTCCCTATTCACAAAAGTGGTCACAGGGATGAAGCAGGAAACTACAGGCTGGTGAGCCTCACTTCAGTTGTTGGAAAAATAATGGAAGTGTTGCTGAAAGAAAGGATAGTGTACTTCCTTGAATCTAATGAGTTACAGGATCTGAGGCAACATGGCTTTACAAAAGGTAAATCGTGCCAAATGAACCTGATTGAAATTTTTGATTGGGTGACCAGAGAGCTAGATCGAGGCCATATGCTAGATGTAATTTACTTAGATTTCAGCAAAGCCTTTGATACAGTTCCTCATAGGAGGCTATTGAACAAACTTGAAGGGCTGAAGTTAGGACCCAAAGTGGTGAACTGAATTAGAAACTGGCTGTTGGACAGACGCCAGAGGGTGGTGGTTAATGGAAGTCGCTCGGAGGAAGGAAAGGTGAGTAGTGGAGTCCCTCAGGGTTCAGTGCTGGGGCTGATCCTGTTCAATATGTTTGTGAGTGACATTGCTGAAGGGTTAGAAGGAAAAATGTGCCTTTTTGCAGATGATAATCAAGATTTGTAACAGAGTAGACACTGAAGAGGGAGTGGAAAATATGAAAAGGGATCTGCAAAAGTTAGAGGAATGGTCTAATGCCTGGCAACTAAAATTCAATGCAAAGAAATGCAGAGTAATGCATTTGGGGATTAATAATAGGAAGGAACCGTATATGCTGGGAGGTAAGAAGCTGATATGCACGGACGGGGAGAGGGACCTTGGGGTGATAATGTCCGAAGATCTAAAGGTGAATAAACAGTGTGACAAGGCAGTGGCTGCTGCCAGAAGGATGCTGGGCTGTATAAATAGAGATGTAGCCAGTAGAAGGAAGAAGGTGTTGATGCCCCTGTACAGATCATTGGTAAGGCCCCACTTGGAGTACTGTGTTCAGTTTTGGAGACCGTATCTGGCAAAGGACGTAAGAAGACTTGAAGCGGTCCAGAGGAGGGCGACGAAAATGATAGGAGGCTTGCGCCAGAAGACATATGAGGAGAGACTGGAAGCCCTGAATATGTATACCCTAGAGAAAAGGAGGGACAGGGGAGATATGATTCAGATGTTCAAATACTTGAAGGGTATTAACGTAGAACAAAATCTTTTCTAGAGAAAGGAAAATGGTAAAACCAGAGGATATAATTTGAGGTTGAGGGGTGGTAGATTCAAAGGCAATGTTAGGAAATTCTACTTTACAGAGAGGGTGGTGGATGCCTGGAATGTGCTCCCGAGAGAGGTGGTGGAGAGAAAAACTGTGACTGAGTTCAAAGAAGCGTGGGATGAACACAGGATCTAGAATCAGAAAATAATATTAAATATTGAACTAAGGCCAGTACTGGGCAGACTTGCACGGTCTGTGTCTGTGTATGGCCGTTTGGGGGGATGGGCTGGGGAGGGCTTCAGTGACTGGAAGGGTGTAGATGGGCTGGAGTAGGTTTTAATGGAGATTTCGGCAGTTGGAACCCAAGCACAGTACTGGGTAGAGCTTTGGATTCTTGCCCAGAAATAGCTAAGAAAAAAAAATAAAAAAATTTAAATTGAATCAGGTTGGGCAGACTGGATGGACCATTCGGGTCGTTATCTGCTATCATCTACTATGTTACTATATATAATAGTATAACAAGCATGGACAAAAGAAAAGAACATCAACTACCATAATCTAGATCCATCAAATCATATTTTGATACGCCAGCATTCAGAATCCTGGTACAATCCCTCGTACTAAGTCAAGTTGATTACTGTAACATCGCCTATTTAGCAATTTCTCAAAAGAATATGCGACGTTTACAATTAATGCAAAATGCAGCGGTCATACTAATCTTCGGACTATAGAAATTTGATCACGCGACACCTTACTACCGGCAGTTGCACTGGCTGCCGATGGAGGCACGTGTAAAGTTTAAATTCGCTTGCCTCTACTTTAAAGTACTATACGGACTAGCCCCTAAATACATAACTGACCTTTTCTCTTTCTCAGCCAACAGACACAAGAGAAGCTCACACGCGAACTTCGTTTCCCCCCAGTTAGAGGATGTACACTGAAAAAACACCATGAACACCTTCTCTCACATCAGGCAGCATTATGGGGTAAAGATCTAGAACAATTGCTATCGCCCACTACTTATGAGGAATTCAGGAAATGCCTAAAAACATATCTGTTCCTGAAATATCTAGACAGCTGACCTGTACATCTCTTTCTCCTCAATACGGTTCTCTTGACCTATTAACCACTTTCCTTCACCTCTTTTAAGTTCATTCAATTTGTAATGTCTTTTAATCTTTTGTAAACCACATAGAACTTCACGGTACTGAGGTATATAAACTGTTATTATTATTATTATTATATCCTAAATTAGGGGGTCCAGGGTAAGCACAAACAACAATGGGGATAAGGGGCAACCCTGTTTCGTTCCCCTAGAAATCGGGAACCGGTCTCGTTTCAAAATCTTTCAATACGATTCTAGCCTGTGAGAGATCATACAATGCTCATACCGCCGACACAAAAAAAACATCAAAACCATAAGCCGCCAATGTATCATAAAGAAAGTCCCACCGCACCCTATCAAACGCTTTCTCGGCATCAAAGCTAACCAGCACAAATGGGAGATTGCACACCGCCTGCTGTTCCAAAGACAACAACAATTTTCATATGTTTTTAGCTATGGTCCGTCCTTTCACAAATCCCACCTGAGCTTCGTGGATAAGGGAGGGAAGCACAGCAGCCATCCTCTTTGCCATGATTTTCGCTAATAGTTTAACCTCCGTATTCAATAAGGAAATAGGACGGTGGGATCCTGCTCTTTCAGGGTCTTTATGCGGTTTAGGCAACAGCAATATACGCGCCATATTCATACCCTCTGGTAAAGCCATTGCTTCAACCATAATATTAAACATCCGAGCGAGCGGCTGGGCAATCTCCTCACCCAAAAGCTTATAAAATTCGATACGCATACCATCCTCACCTGGTGCCTTCAGCAGAGGACTGTTCCCTATTGCCCAGTACACTTCCTCCGGCGTTATTGTTGCATTGAAACGCTCCCTGTCCATCTCCGTGATACAGGGCAATGTTATCCCTTCCAAATAGGGGCCGGCTGTTACCCCGTCCTCTGACGGGGTGGCATAGAGATTCTTAAAATAGCGATAAAACACATCTCCAATCTCCAGGTCTGTGGTAACTCTCTCCCCCTGCTCATGTCTCAGGGCCTGAACCCTACGTAGGCCCGTCCTGGTAGAAACCAGACAGGCCAGTAGTTTTCCCCCTTATTCCCATAATCTATAAAGCCGATACTTATAATAAGCAAGGGATTTACGTGCCCGCTGATGTAGTAGGGAATTGAGGGCCACTTGATATTCCATCAACTCCTATTTGGGGTCGCCAGTTTGGCCATACCTCCTCCGGGCCCTTGCAACATCCCTCTCTAAACGCAGGATTTCCCTATCTCGAGCTTTTTAAAGGAACTGAGAAATGAAATAGCGGAAACACTACGCCAAATTTGTAACCTAACCTTGAAAACTGGGGAGATCCCAGAGGACTGGAAAATAGCCAATGTCACGCCCATCTTTAAGAAGGGATCAAGGGATGACCCGGGAAACTACAGGCTGGTGAGCTTGACCTCGGTTCCGGGAAAGATGATGGAAGCACTGGTCAAGGACACAATCTACGAACACATAGAAAACAATGGACAACTGAAGGCGAGCCAGCACGGCTTCTGCAAGGGAAGGTCATGCATCACAAACTTATTGTATTTCTTTGAGGGAATAAACAGCCAGGTGGATAAAGGGGAATCCACAGACATCATTTACCTTGACTTCCAAAAGGCCTTCGACAAGGTACCTCACGAAAGACTGCTTAGGAAGCTGTGGAGCCACGGGGTGCAGGGGGATGTCCACCGATGGATCAAACACTGGCTGGCAGGCAGGAAACAGAGGGTTGGAGTAAAGGGCCATTACTCAGACTGGCAATGGGTCACGAGCGGAGTTCCACAGGGGTCGGTGTGGGACCGCTCCTGTTCAATATATTTATAAACGACCTGGAGATGGGGATGAAATGTGAGGTTATTAAATTTGCAGATGACACCAAACTCTGCAGCAGGGTTAGAAACATGGAAGACTGCGAAGACCTGCAAAGAGACCTAACGAGACTGGAAGAGTGGGCAAAAAAGTGGCAGATGAGTTTTAACATAGAGAAATGCAAGGTCATGCATGTAGGGAAAAAGAACCCGATGTTCAGCTACAAAATGGGAGGATCACTGCTAGGGGTGAGCAACCTTGAAAGAGACCTGGGGTGATGGTGGACACAACAATGAAAGCATCAGCACAATGTGCGACAGCCTCAAAGAAAGCAAACAGAATGTTGGGTATCATTAAAAGGTATCACGACCAGGACGAAGGAAGTCATCATGCCGCTATATTGTGCAATGGTGCGCCCACATCTGGAGTACTGTGTCCAGTACTGGTCGCCGTACCTCAAGAAGGACATGGCAGTACTTGAGGGGGTCCAGAGGAGAGCAACTAAACTGGTAAATGGTATGGAAAACTTTTCATACGCTGACAGGTTGAAAATGCTGGGGCTGTTCTCCCTGGAAAAGCGGAGACTTAGGAGACATGATAGAAACCTTCAAAATCCTGAGGGGCATAGAGAAGGTGGACAGGGACAGATTCTTCAGACTGTGGGGAACCACAAGTACAAGGGGGCACTAGGAGAAATTGAGAGGGGACAGGTTTAGAACAAATGCGAGGAAGTTCTTTTTTACCCAGAGGGTGGTGGACACATGGAACGCGCTTCCGGAGGTTGTGATAGGCCAGAGCACACTACAGGGTTTCAAGGAAGGTTTAGATAGGTTCTTAAAGGATGAGGGGATTGAGGGTTACAAATAGATGTAGAGGTAGGTTACAGAAATGGTCAGGAACCACTTCACAGGTCACAGACCTGATGGGCCGCCGCGGGAGCGATCGCTGGGCGTGATGGACTTCTGGTCTGACCCAGTGGTGGCAACTTCTTATGTTCTTATGATTACTATAACTAAGAGTATCCCCCCTCAACACCGCCTTCGCCGCTTCCCAGAATAAGTTGGGGTCCCCTTCTGCATGAGCATTGTGCCGTTTGTAATCGTTCCATGTGCCCAGCACCCGTTCCCTATAGTTCGAATCCCTATACAGTGCAAGCAGAAATACCCAGCGCCACTATCCCGGAGGCCCCCCGCCCGTCTGCCACATCACTTGAACCCAGGCATGATCAGAGATTGGGTAGGGACCTATCTCTGCCCACTCCAGCTTCTGAAACACCTGTTCCGTCACCCAAATATAGTCAATGCGAGACTGCATACCGTGCGCCCGGGACATATGGGTGTAGTCCCTCTCGGTGCCATGCAGTACCCTCCAGGGGTCGATTAGCTCCAGGTTATCACTAAATTTTTGGAGCTCCCTCTCCCCTGTCCAACGTAGAGCAACCCCTGGCCCCGTGCAATCCAAACTAGAATCACGAACAGCATTAAAGTCTCCCCCAACAATCAGGGAGACCTGGGCGAAGGGTAGCAACAAGCAATTTAGCATAAAATGCCGAGTCACTTTCACTAGGAGCATAGAAACAGCAAAATACCATGTACTGCTGCGCGATCACCCCTTGACAGAGCACATATCTACCATCCCCATCCCTAGACAAAATGTGTAGTTGTATAGAAGACCCTTGCGGAACAAAATCGCTACCCCCTATGTTTCCCCTTGGCAGATGCCGCAACACACTCACACACCCACCATTGCTTCAATTTCATATGTTCAAGATCATTCAAATGGGTCTCCTGGAGAAAGGCCACATCCACCTTATGACGCTGTAATTGTAAAATTTTGGAGCGCTTAATGGGGGAATTTATCTCCCCACATTCCAAGTCACAAAATTAACCAGGATCCCCTACCACTAACCACTCCACTGACTCCACCTTCAATACCCTTGGGACCTGGCCACCCCAGCCCCTGACCAGGCCCCACCAAAGCATTAGCTGACCATCCAATTTCAAGTCGGAGCAGAGAGTACCATGTCTCCTCCCCACACACCCCAACTCCCATCCCCTCCCCTCCACAAACTTACCCCTCCCCCCAGTTCCCAACCCAAAACTACATCTCGAAACCATCCAAACAGATCTCAAGATCCCTGAGGAAGAAGCAACTCCACCACCCCAGCCACCCTATGCACACCCCCAGAACCCCAAATATAAGCAATATACCTCTCCTGGGTCCCCACCACATACAACCTCCACCAACATAGCCTCCATCCCTCCCCACAACACACCCTGCACACAAACACCACAGAGTCCCCCTAACAGACCCCCCGGCGAGACCGAATCAAACTACCAAAGCCTACCATACAAACCGCACACTGACTACTGCCCTCAACATCAGACATGGTCCCCCCTCCCGAGCCCCACCACACACAGATTCCCCGATCGATCCTTCAACCCTCCCAATAACACACTCACCCAACATCCACCCCCACGCCCACCTCCCAAACAAAAACCCCACTGCCATTATCCAACGGAAGTCTTCCAAGCCAACAGTAATGTCTAGCGATGTCAGCAGCCCCCTCATGGGGTTGTCCCTGTGGCTCATGGCTCCCTGTACTCCTTGCCGTCGCTCCTCTGGTCTGTCGCCGCCATCCAGAAGGTCCAGCCGGTTCCCCCGCTCGCTCTCTAGGAGGTCCCAGCTCAGGAAAGTTAGGAGCACCTAGTTCTTGTAGCACTGACCAGGCCTCCGCCACTGTGCGAACCCGTCTGGTCGCAGTCCCCACCGTCAGTGCCAAAGCAAATGGGTACAACCACTGATATCTGAGGCCCTCTCTACGAAGATAGGTGGTCACTGCTTACTTATCCCTCCGCTTGCACAAGGTTGCTGCCGCCACTTCCTAATAAATATCCACCCGCAAGTTATTCCATTTGTAATCCCTCTGCTTCCACGCTGCATGAAATATGTCCTCCTTCACCCAAAAGCTGCCCAAGCACATAACAATGTAATGGGGCAAATTAGATCTAGGGTGCCCCAGAGCCCAATGCGCTCGTTCTATTTCAATTTCTGGCACCCGCCCCTCACCTGCCAGAGCACTGGTGAGGAGGTCCATACAGATGTCCAAGGCTGTCTGATGGGCATCCTGATAGGCACTTTCCTCTGGCACCCCCCGGATCCGGAGATTATACCGCCGGGATCTGTTCTTCAGATCTTCCAACTTGTCCCACATCGCCAACTCCTCCGCGCGGACCCCCGCCACGTCCTGCTGTACTGCAATGATATCCTCTGTCATAGTGTTAACATGGGCTTCCACTGCTTCTTGCCTTTTCATCAGCTCCCCCAGATCCTGTTTTAAATCTGTAACTGCTTTGGTGACATTGTAGCATAGGGACTGCATTTCTTTACGAATGTCCAACAGCAAATCTCTCAGGGAGTCCGATGCCTCCACGGAGCCTCCCTGCACGCCACCGCCTGGTCGATCCTGGCATTCCACACCGCCCCCCACTGCAGCCTCAGACACCGCTATTTGGGACGTCTGTGGCGGGCTTGGTCCCGCTGCCTTCAGGATTCCTTGCTTCTTTCCGGCAAACCCGTAGTTGTCCAACTTTCTTCTCGTGGGCATCCTACGCTGCCGCCAATCAGTCTCAGTATTCCAAGGTTCGCGGGTGTTACCAGGGGGGTGGAGAGGCAAAAACTGCAAAGGTATCTCCAGATCTCCCGCTAGGATCTCTTCTGCTATATCCGGTCTCCCGGGCACTCTGCACACCACCACCACATGCTATGTACTCTGTTAACCAGGAAAGCCAAGGAGGGCCTCTCACTGGCAGGCTGGAAGAATGAATCGATGGCCTGCATAAAGTGGAGCTGATGCAAGAGGCAGGGGAACTCTCTCTGAAGTCAGGGAGGCAGAGCTGTCCAGGGAGCTGATACCCTGTGTATCCAGACAGGGGAAGGTGAACGCAGAAAAAGAACTCAGCAGGAACAGCAGGCACCGCTAATCAACAAGTTATACTGCACGCAAACTGAGCGAACAGCCTAGTGAAGAGCACGGAGTCCATCAAGCAAGCTGCCAGCAAAAGTGCTCTCTCCTAACATCGGGCCGGCGACCTCCACGATCCTAAGCCGCAGAAGCACCCTGGCGGGCACAGCAGCCCGAGCACGGTGTTCGCATTTTCACGGCGGGCTCGCCAACTTTTCCCAGCAGACCGGCAGAGAAAATTATTGCACGGGGTCCGCACACGTGCCACGTGAGTTGCCGGTGGATGTGCCGACGTCTCAAGGTGCTCCGACACGTGCCTGTCCGCTCTGCTTTTTAGATAGCAGGGGGCCCGGGGAGTTCTGCCCCCGCTAACGCTGAGGGAGGAGGCTGAAAACCGCCACCGGTGAGAGTTACATCGGGGCTTCTGGTGTCCGAAGATGGAGCCTCAACTCCAGGCTTCCATCTTCAGCGGTGACGTCACTTCCCACCCCCCCCCCCCCCACGAGATGGATTTTAATTTTCTATATCAAACTGGGAGTGGTATAGCAGTCAGTCTTTCAAGATTTAGTCTCTCCACAAAAAAAGATATCCTATCTATCTACAGCTGGTGAAACCTTTGGGCCTTATCCTGACTGGCCAAGGCAGTGAGGAAATTGGAAACATGTCCAATCTTCCTCTTTCTCTGATAACTGAATTACCAGAATTATGTTCTTCACAAGAATGGATTAGTTTAGTTGTAACACCATTAAGGACATTTCCTGTGGATGTTATGGTAAATGGTTTAATCAGGTCAGAAGGTCAATTCTGCCCTCAAAGCAACAGTGAAATGTCTTTTCTGTGGATCCCTCTCCTTTTCTCCATTTATAGTAGTTTTTATTACTAACCCACAGGGATTCGTAGAAGGATTAGCTGCTTCAGGGAACCTCAGCTTCATGATTCTCATGCATTGTATGTCCCAGAGAGGGGCATTTTTGATATGGCGTCCAAATCTGAGTTTGGACATTTTGTGGAAGATGCACAAAATTCCTGTAGTGAACATGACCATTTTCAAAATAGCAAAACATCTATTTGGGGAAGGGGTAAAACGTGGACCTGCCGGACCTTGCGGATCTAAACCCGCACGTCCTTACAAATCTGAGGTCTGTGCCACTTGTAGTTAGTTTCTGGCTCTGACAGACTCGATGACAATTTAGGGCTGATGGATCCGTCTTAGTTTAGGGAGGGAAAAGTATTAGGATCCGTCAGTGCTAAAATGTCACCGAGGTCTGTCAGAGCCAGAGACTACTTTGCTGGCAATAATTGAATGTTTATAGAGCCCGGATGGTTGGGCCGGGTCCCCGCCACTGGTATCTTTTGCAGGAGAGATTTTCTGAAAAAGTTCATTAAGGGGAATGGTTTTAGTCTGACAGACCTCGATGACATTTTAGCGCTGACGGATCCTAATACTTTTCCCTCCCTTTGCTGAGACGGATCAGTCAGAGCTAAATTGTCATCGAGGTCTGTCAGAGCCAGAAACTAACTACAAGTGGCATAGACCTCAGATTTTTAAGGACATGCGGGTTTAGATCTCCAAGGTCCGTCAGATCCGTGTTTTACCCCTCCCCATCTATTTGTTTTGAAAATGGTAATTTTTTCAGAGTACTTGTCCTCGGTGCATTTATCATTTTGAACCATTTTTGAAAAAAAAAAAAAAAACATCCAAAAGAAAAATGCATAAACCAAGCCATTAGGTTGTATACTGGTCACACAGACATGCCAGCAGAGCAGTGGGGCACCTTAGTGGGCACTGCAGTGACTTTCACATAAAATGTCCCAGGTACACATCTTACCATAACCCACCTTACACTGTATGATAAGTCCTCTAAAACTCACCCAAAACATACTAGACCCAACTGTACACCATACCAATAGCCCTTGGCCCTTATTCTATAAGCAGCACCTTAACTTAGGCGTCTAAGTTAAGTCTAAAATGCCTTTTAAAACTGGACTTAAGAGAAATTACAAGGTGCCTATTAGCATCTAAAAAAATAGCACTGGAATCACACATCCGGAAGTGCCTACCAGTGTCTACCACCAATGTAGGCATGGCTAATGCTGGAAGTGGCGTTAGGCACTGGTAGGCACCTCTGGAGGTACAATTCATGTCAAAGGTAGAAAGGTAGAAACATAGAAAATGACGGCAAAAAAGGGCCACGGCCCATCAAGTCTGCCCACTCTAATGACCCACCCCCTAACTTCTTCCCCTAAGAGATCCCACATGGCTATCCCATTTTTTCTTAAAGTCTGGCACGCTGCTGGCCTCAATTACCTGCAGTGGAAGATCATTCCAATGATCAACCACCCTTTCGGTGAAGAAATACTTCCTAGTGTCGCCATGAAATTTCCCGCCCTTGATTTTCAGCGGATGCCCTCTTGTGGCCGTGGGTCCTTTAAGAAAAAAAGATATCATCTTCCACCTCGATACGGGCTAATGATATATTTGAACGTCTCAATCATGTCTCCCCTCTCTCTATGTTCCTTGAGTGAGTATAGCTGCAATTTACTCAGCCTTTCCTCATAAGGGAGATCCTTGAGTCCTGAGACCATCCTGGTGGCCGTTCGCTGAACCAATTCAGCTCTCAGCACATCTTTTTGGTAATGTGGCCTCCAGAATCGTACACAATATTCCAGATGAGGTCTCACCATGGATCTGTACAACAGCATTATGACTTCGGGCTTCCGGCTGACGAAACTTCTATGAATACAACCCATCATTTGTCTAGCCTTGCATGAAGCTTTCTCCACTTGATTGGCAGTTTTCATGTCTTCACTAATGATCACTCCTAAGTCTCGTTCTGCTGCAGTCCTAGCTAAGGTCTCACCATTTAGGGTGTAAGTTCTGCATGAATTTCTGCTGCCAAGGTGCATGACCTTACACTTTTTGGCATTGAAGCTAAGTTGCCAAGTCGAGGACCAATGTTCCAATAAGAATAGGTCCCGCGTCATACTGACGGGCAATGTGCTTTTGCCTACTATGTTGCATAGTTTGGCGTCATTGGTGAATAATGTTATTTTACCTTGAAGCCCCTGAGTCAGGTCTCTTACGAAAATGTTAAATAGGATCGGGCCAAAGACCGAGCCCTGCGGCACTCCACTGATCACCTCTGACGTTTCGGAGAGGGTACCGTTAACCCCCACCCTCTGAAGTCTACCGCTTAGCCAGTCTTTGACCCATGCAGTTAATGTTTCACCTAATCCCATCAAACTCATCTTGCTCAATAACCTGCGGTGTGGGACGCTATCAAAAGCTTTACTGAAGTCCAAGTACACTACGTCCAGGGACTCCCCCATATCCAGCTTTCTTGTTACCCACTCAAAGAAGCTGATTAGATTGGATTGGCAGGAACTTCCCTTTGTAAATCCATTTTGATGGGGATCACGTAGATTCTCCTCGTTCAGGATCGTATCTAATTTATGTTTAATTAGTGTTTCCATAAGTTTACTCACTATTGATGTGAGACTCAACGGTCTATAATTCGCAGCCTCCATCCTGCATCCCTTTTTGTGGAGTGGAATGGCATTCGCTGTTTTCCAGTCCAACGGGACTCTTCCTGTACTTAGGGAAAGATTGAAGAGTGCAGATAACGGTTCCGCCAGGACATCACTCAACTCTCTAAGCACCCTGGGGTGTAGATTGTCTGGTCCCATGGCTTTGTTCACTTTGAGTCTTGATAGTTCACAGTAGACGCTGCTGGACGTAAACTCGAAATTCCGAAACGGATCTTCCGAGCTTTCCCTTGTCTGCAACTGTGGACCGGACTCCGGTGTCTCGCAGGTAAAGACTGAGCAGAAGTATTCATTTAGTAGTTCGGCTTTATAGGAATCCGATTCTACATAATTCCCGTCTGGTTTCCTAAGGCGTACCATCCCAACTGTGTTTCTTTTTCTGTCACTAATATACCTGAAGAAGGATTTATCCCCCTTCTTAATGTTCTTTGCTAGATTCTCTTCTATTTGGAGTTTGGTCTCTCTGACTGCTGTTTTGACAGCTTTAGACTTGGCCAGATAGTTTTCTTTTGTCTCCCTTTTTCCTGATTGTTTGCAGGAGATAAATGCTTTTTTCTTCTTTTTAACAAGGTCCGAGATCTCCACAGTGAACCATTGAGGTTTATTGTTTCTCTGCCGTTTGCTTACTGTTTTTATATAGCAGTTAGTTGCTTAGTGTAGGGTAGATTTCAGAGTTGACCACATAGCCTCTACATTATCATTTTCAGCTTGGTTTTGCAACGCCCAATGGACGAAATCTCCCATGCGTTTGAAATCAGTGCTCTGAAAGTTGAGGACCTTTGTTGCTGTGTTTGATCTAGTGAAACCTTTCCTGATGTTGAACCATACCATGTTGTGGTCACTGGAGGCCAGCGTATCGCCTACCGAAACCTCTGAGACGCTTTCTCCGTTGGTAAGTACCAGGTCCAGTATCGCCTGATCTCTAGTGGGCTCCAATACCATTTGTTTGAGTCGTGCTCCCTTTATGGAGGTTAATAGCCTTCTGCTGCCGCTGGTCTTAGCGGAAAGTGTGTTCCAATCTGCATCAGGCATATTGAAGTCCCCTAACAATACTGTGTCCCCACGCAAAGTGATGTTCTCCATGTCCTCGATTAATTCTATATCCTTGCCTTCCTGTTGTTTTGGAGGTCTGTATACTACACCAAGATACAGGCATTTGTCATTTCCCCTGGCCAGGTTCACCCAGAGGGATTCCCCGGTGTACTTGACATCTGCGATTCTGGTAAATTTGATGTCCTCTTTAGTGTATAGTGCTACCCCTCCTCCTAATTTGCCCTCTCTGTCTCGACGAAGTAAGTTGTAACCCGGTATAGTCATATCCCACCCATGTGAATCTGTGACCCAAGTCTCAGATATCGCCACCACGTCTAGGTCAGCATTCATTATTTCCGTCTCCAATTCCAGAATTTTATTACCTAAACTGTGTGCATTAACGTACATAGCCCTCCATACCTTATGTTTGCTAAGTCCCTGTGGAGAATTTCCCACCTGAGTTAGTGTGACTCCTATAGTATTGTTTTCAATGTGTGTACTTACCTCGGACTCAGAAATGGAGTTGCAACTTACCTCGCCGGTATGTGAGTGGGTACCCTCCTTCAACTTACCTAGTTTAAAGCTCTACGAAGCAGGCGGGCTAGTCTGACAACCTTGGCCTACATTTCTGGCACCTACAGGCTTGCTGGTAACATTGAAGTTGTCATACAGGCAGGTATGTACTGTTTCATTTACATCTTTGGTGGATGGGAAGGGGTCATTGACCAAGGGGGGAGGGGGGGGAGGATGGGTCATACTTGCATCTCTCCAGTGGTTATCTGGCCAGCCTGGGCACCTTTTTGGCACTCATTCATTTTTTTTTTTTTTTTTTTTAAATTCTTTATTCATTTTAAATTTCTTACATCAAGTGATAAATATATAATACATATAATTTTCAATATACACTTGAATATCCAACAATATATATTTTAATACAAACATATATAAAGACCCCTTTTGCAATAAATTATAAATCATCTGTTCTTATAATATTGTACCCACCCTAACCCCTATTATATGTTCTATCCTTGTGCTATGATATCTGATCTTTAGAAAAAATAGCCAATGGTCCCCAGATTTTATTAAATTTTTTAATATACCCATGTTGTAACGCTATTGCTTTTTCCATCTTATATATATGGCAAATAGAATTCCACCAAAAAGTGAAATTTAATTTTGTATGATCTTTCCAGTTTTGAGTAATTTGTTGTATGGCGACCCCTGTTAATATCAATAAAAGTTTATTATTGTTTGCTGATATTGGACTCTGTGTTCTCATTGCTGTTCCAAATAAAATTGTGTCATATGTAAGTCCAACATGATTTTCTAATAATATATTAATTTGGGGCCAAATTGTTTTCCAAAAGGCATTTATACAGGGACAAAAATAGATTAAATGATCTAATGTCCCAATTTCTACCTTACAATGCCAGCATCTATTAGATTTAGAACTATCTATTTTTTGTAACCGAGTAGGGGTCCATAAAACTCTATGTAATAAAAACAACCATGTTTGACTCATAGATGCTGACATTGTAGTATGTATTCTCCAGGACCAAAATTTTTGCCATTGAGTTGCAGAAATTGTCTGTCCTATCTCAATACTCCAAATGTCCCTAAGTCCTGTTCTTTTTTTTTTATTTAAAAATCCATATAATAATTTATACCATTTTGCGGCTTGGTGTCCCAAAAAATCTGCCTGAAAGCAAAGGATTTGCAAACTATATTGAGTATTAAGATTCTTCCATTCAGGGAACCCTTCCTGGATGGCCTGCTTCAATTGCATCCATTTAAAATATTGTGTTATGTTCAATCCAAATTTCTGTTGCAATTGTGAAAAACTAAGCATGGATCCATTTTCTATAACATCATTTAAAGACCGTATACCTGCAATTATCCATTGCTTCCATATTATTTTGAATCCACCAATTTTGATCCTGGAGTTTACCCAAATGGATTGATTTAACGATTTAGTTATTGGATTTGTTGTAATATTACTAATAAATCTTAATGTTTTCCATGTATCTAATAAAATTCTGTGATCTTTATATCTCTTGGGCATTGTTATACTTATAAGATGTTCCGGATATAATGGAAACAGGAGTCGCCATTCTAAATATAACCAGTCGGGTACATTCTCCATGAGGTCTGGGAGGATCCAATACATACCCTGTCTTAAAATATAGGCTTGATGATACCTATAAAAATTTGGAAAATTTACCCCTCCCTCTCTAATCATTTTTTGTAATGTTGCTAAAGCGATTCTTGGTCTTTTCCCAAACCAAACAAATTTTGTAAGTATTCTATTTAATTTTTTATAAAATGACCCCTGAAAAAATATCGGAATCATACTCATTTGATAACAAACCACAGGTAAGATCATCATTTTTATTGTTTGAACTCTTCCCCACCATGAAAGATGTAAAGGATTCCATTGCTCGCACATTTCTGTTGTTTTTTTTAATAAAATTTTTTCATTTTCTGTTACTGTATCATCAATTGTATTTTTAATAACAATTCCTAAATATTTTATTCCTTCCTCTTTCCATTGGAATGAATATGAATCAAATAATCCTTTGGTACAATGGACATTAATTGGAAGAACTTCAGATTTTTCCCAATTTATTTTGTATCCAGAAAATTTACCAAATTTATCTAATAAATTTAATAAACATGGAATGGTATCTTCCGGTTTCCTCAAATATAAAAGAATATCATCTGCATATGCAGATAATTTATATTCCCAATTTGAATATGTGATCCCCTTTATTCCCTTAGTTTGATTTATTGCAATTAATAAGGGTTCAAGAACAATATCAAAAAGTAAGGGAGATAAAGGACAACCTTGTCTAACCCCCCGTAACAAGTTAAATCTTTCTGAAATGTTATTATTTATATTTAATCTTGCTCCAGGAGAGCTATACAATGTTTGAATCATTTTAATAAAAAAGGGACCTATTCCAAACCATTTTAAAGCTTGATACATAAATTTCCACTCCACTCTATCAAATGCTTTCTCTGCATCTAACGATATTAAGAAAGCTGGTTCATTCATAGTTTTCGCTAAGTTTAAAGAATGAAGTGCCAGTCTGGTATTATGTGAGGAATGTCTTTTAGCAACGAATCCTGTTTGGTGTACATCTATAATAAAAGGAAGAGCTTTTGCCAATCTTAATGCTAATACTTTAGCAAGCAATTTTTCATCTACATTCAACAATGATATGGGCCTGTAGTTTGAAACCAATGTAGGATCCCTGTTTGGTTTTGGTAAGACAATAATTACAGAATCTGCCATAGTACCTGATATATTTTCATTGTGTATCTGATATTGATATAAATTTAATAAATAAGGCAATATAATATTTTGAAATGTTTTATAAAATTCAACAGTATATCCATCTCCACCTGGAGCGGATCCAACTCTAAGAGCTTTCAATGCTAGTTCTATTTCTTTTAATGATATATGTTCTTCTAAACTTCCTTTTATATGTTCTGGAATATTTGGTCCAATAAATGAATTTAAAAACTCTAAGCCATCTTGTTCTTTATTTTCATAAGAATCTGAAGTATATAGACTCCTATAAAAATCAAGAAATTGTTTTATAATATCTTTAGTGCTGGTGTGTGTATTGCCTTTTGTATCTTTTATTGCAATAATTTTAGTTTTTCTTTTTTTTGCTTTAAGAAAATTTGCTAGCATTTTTCCAGCTTTATTTGAGTTTCCATAATATCTAAATTGCTGACAGAACATTTCTTTTCTAACAAATTGTGAAGAGAGTTCATTATATTTAGTTTTTACTTTTAATAGTTTTTGTAATACTACATTTTCCCATTTAATAATTAATTTTTTTTCTAATGATTTAATTTCTTCTTCTAATTCCATAAATTGTTTTTTAAGCTGTTTTTTCATAAAAGCCGAATATGATATAATGTTACCTCTCATTGTCGCTTTACAAGCATCCCATATAATTTCAATATTCATATTGTCTGTGCTATTAATTTGAAAAAACTCTTTCATCTTTACTTTTAGGTCTGTTACAAAATTTTCATCAGCAAGTAAGGCATTATCAAATTTCCAAATTGATGTAAAATTTGTTTTTATATCATTTTTTAGATCAATCCACACACCAGCATGATCAGAAATTATAATAGGATCAATAACTGCTTTCATAACTTTTTGTGCTAAATTACTAGAAACAAATATATAATCAATTCTTGAAAATGATTTATAGACCTGAGAACAAAAAGAATATTCCTGATCATTAAAATGAAGAATACGCCATATATCTACCAAATCACAAGATTGTATCAAATTTTCTAGCCCTAATGATTTTATAATTTTACTAGGTTTCTTATCCAAAATAGGATCCATAACAGCATTGAAATCTCCAGCTACTATCAAATTTGAAGTAGCCAATGGTAGTAATATCTGTTGAATTTTTTTTTAAAACTCCATTTGATTTGAATTAGGAGCATATAAATTAAATAAGTCCAGGGTTGTATTTCCCATTATCATTTTGATATGTACCCATCTTCCTAATGGATCAATTTTTATAAGTTTAAAATCAGCAGTACATTTCTTATTAATAAGTATGGCTACTCCTGCCTTTTTCCCTAAGGCAGGAGCAAAAAAACATTTAGATACCCATCCCCCAATTAGTTTATTAGATTCATTCCCTGTAAGATGTGTCTCTTGCATGAAATAAATATCCGCATTTTGCTTGTGAAGGAAACCTAACATTTTTTTCCTTTTTATTGGGTGATTCAGACCATTGACGTTAATGGAAAAAATTTTAATTGTCATTTAGTAATTTGAGTAAAATTAAATATCTTCTTAATAATAAAATTTTGATCAGATATCTGCACTTTTCTCTAAATATTCTAGATTTAATTATTAATTTTCCCCTCTCCCTATTCCCATCCCCCACCCCACCCTCCCTTTTAATTAAAAATTGTGTATACTTGGTAGCACGCATCTTAAGTCGATAATAAAGCACTCCATAAGACCTGTTCTTATTGTATTCTATAAATTAAGACATTTGTTATTTAAATGAAATATAATATAATTTAGCCATGTTACACATATATATATATATACAGTGGTGCCTCGCACAGCGAACGCCTCGCACAGCGAACGCTGCGCACAACGAACTTTATGTCTTGATTCGTACAACGGACTTCGTTTCACACAACGAAGTCCGGGGTTCCTGCGGGGTTGGATCGCAGCGGGGTTGGTCGAGCCGCGAGGGTAGTCTCCTTCTCCTTACCTGCCCTGTCGCAGCACACAGCCGAACGGAAATCTTCCCGATGTCAGCGCTGACGTCGGAGGGAGGGCTTAAGCAAAGCCCTCCCTTCCTCCGACGTCAGCGCTGACATCAGGAAGACTTCCGTTCGGCTGTGTGCGGCTGCGGCAGGGCAGGTAGGAAGAAGGCAATGGCGAACGAAAGAGGGGGGAGGGGGCGGTCCGCCCCGAAGAATGTGCACAGCTGGTCAGGTCCCCCGATCGACCGACAACAGGCCCGGCCGACAAACCTCCCTGCCCTGTAGCCGCGAATCTAAATTACCTCTTACAGCAGCTTCAATAATCCAGCTGCTGTAAGAAGGTAATTTAGATTCGCGGCTACAGGACAGGGAGATTTGTCCGACCGGGCCTGTTCTGTTGTCGGTCGGGTGCAAAAGCGCCACAAAGGTGGAGGCAGGGAGGGAGGAAAGGTGGAGTGGAGAAGAAAAGACGCTTAAGGGGGGAGAAGGCCGCTGAAAGCACATGTTGGAGCAGGGGATGAGAGGGAGGGAGAGAAGGGGAAATATTGGACAAGGGCAGAAGGGATGCTAAATCATAGGGTGACAGGCAGAGAGAACAACAGGAAAAAGAGTGGAAGCAATCTTGAACCCTGAGGGTGAGGGCAGAGAGAGGTGGTGAGATGATTGATCATGGGGAGAGGGACAAAAGGGAATAGAGATGGGATAGGAAGATAGTGGAAGTAAAAGGACAGGGAGATGTATGTTTTTAGATGTATCTAAATAAAAATAATAACAAAAAATTTATCTTTTTTATGTCATCTTAGCATATTTTATGCTGCAGAACGAATTATTTTTTTTTACATGTATTCCTATGGGAAAACGCGTTTCACATAACGAACGTTTCACATAACAAACTTGCTCCTGGAACCAATTAAGTTCGTTGTGTGAGGCACCACTGTATATATAATACTCAAAGCATATTATATTGTTAATTTATCTAAATTGTTATTTTTGTAATAAATATATATCAATAAATAATCCCTTATTTGTTTTATTTTAAATAATATGGGAATTCAATGATATATAATTAAGTATTTTATGATCAAAGAATCCCCCTCCTATGGAGGAACCCACCGTAAAAGTACATCTCAATTTCACATATATATTTCTTTTACTTTTATGTTAGTTGAATCCAGAAGAGAGAATAATTTCAATACAAACTCATTTCCTTCAAGTATATCTCAGTCCACCTTTATTCTTGATTGTAGTTTTCTATTCCGTTTTGAATTTTCATTTCCTCTTCTTTTCTTCTTTTCCCAATGTATGTATTTCTTCTCTATATATGATCAATACGATGCAACAACAAGATCTGTCCATAAGTTCAACGGTTATACAAAAGTCTTTCTTTATAGTTCCGGTGTCTGCCCTGTCCATCACATGCAGTTCCCTCGCTTTGACATCTGGGAATTTGAGTCTTTATTCTCTCCTCTGTATCTAGTGTTATATATGTTCGAGATGCACTCCCACCGCGCATCCCCCCATGGAGGAAGACTTTTACTTTATATTGTATTAAATTAATTAAAATTATAAAGTAATCTTTCAAATATTTTCTATTATTCTAAAAGTGAAAATCATTTATCTGAAATTTATTAATTAATATTGAATGTTCTTGAACATCTTTCCTTATAAATTCATTCTTTAATATTATATTATATTTTCCCTTAATACATTCATATCTTCCTTTAATAAACTTGGTTCATGTTTAAAACATTCACTTATTCCCTTAATAAAAGTTTTTTTTTTATTTTTTATTTTTTTTGGAATTTTGATTTCATTTGAATTCCATTTTTGAATATCGTTAGTGTAGAATATTTGAATTGAATATATTACATTCTATATCGTTTTTCCAAATCAATTTATAATACCTTTTTATCAAATTAGTTATTTAATTATATTCATTTATCTATATATAGGAACTAAAATATGATAAACAATTTAAGAAGACATTGGTACTTCCTGGTTTTGAATAAATTTTTCTAATTTCTCTGGATCATTGAAAGATAAAGTTTTGTTTCCAATAGTCACTTTCATAGTAGCAGGGTATACCAATCCAAACTTCGCTCCTAATTCTCTCAGCTTAGGTCTTAAATCCAATAACTTCTTTCTTTTAACAGCTGTATTTTTTGCGAAATCCGGCACTAGATGTATAAAAGCATCCTGATACTTCAAACCTTTATTTTTCTTGGCCAGTTGTAATATTTCTAAGGCCTGTTGGTGTCGCAATAGTTTAAAAATAAAAGGTCTTGGTCCTTGCTGGTTTACTGCTCTTTTTAACGGCACTCTATGTGCTCTTTCTATTTCTATGGGAAATTTCGTTTGCAACGGAAGTAGCTTGGGAAGTAATTTTTCAATGAAGGTGACAGGATTTCCTATTTCTGCTCCTTCCGGCAAGCCAATCAGACGGATGTTACTTCTTCGTTCACGATTCGAAAAATCTTCCAGGTCTTTAATGAGTATTTCAATTTTTTTCCTGTCTGCTTGGCTATAACAGATTTCCTCTTCAACTGTCAGCATTCTTTCTTCTAAGTTGTTAGATTTCAATTCAAGCACATCCATCTTCTTATTTATATTTGAAACCTCTTCTGTTAAATCGGTAACTTTTTTAGTAATAATAGAAAGCATTTCTTTAATTTCTTTTAACTCCTTCATAACTTCTGTGTCTGTCAGTTTTAAACCGCTCTCCTGCTCCGGTTTTGCCCTTTTGCTACTTCCTGATATAGCGAAGTCGTTTTTATTCTGTTTACCAGTTGCCATTCTTTTTTCTTCTTTATTATTCATAGGACCAGTGAAATTTTAAAATATCTTCCGTTTTCATACAATTTATTTAATCTTTCAAGGTCTTTTTAACGGAGCTCTCCAATTACACGACTTTCTTCATGCGTGTCCAAGCCACGCCCCTCGGCACTCATTCATTTAAAAATTTATATACCGCATAAAAACTATGCAGCTTACAAAATTATTAAAACAGGTCTAGCCCCAAACATTCAATTTGTGCTCTGGACATATTCATATATTTGATTAGGGCAGTAAAGTGTCCAAGTTAATGTGAAGCACATCTAACTTCAAAGTATATTAAAGGATATGCTACATATTTCAATATTCAAATAGATGCACATCCAGAACACAACATCCAGTTAGTCCTTTTATTAATTTTACAGACTGTCAGAGGTGAGGTTCTTAAGAAAACATCATTGAGAATATTGTTTCACCAGAAACTCTTCATTAGTCAATTTTCTCTATTCCTCTGTTATTATATATTATTTCAGCAAACTCCACATTTAACTGTTTCAACATTTAAATGTTTCAATTAATCAGTAATTCACATCTGCAATCAGATTAAGGGGATATTTCATTGCTGACACAAATTCATGTTTCATCCAGTAGTTGTTTCAAGGCTTTCATTGTATGCTAATAGATCTCATGCATATTCATTGGGGAAATCCTGAAAACCCGACTGGATTGCGGCCCTCGAGGAGGGACTTTGACATCCCTGCTGTACGGTTTAGCATCGTGAGGGATATAACCAGTAGAAGAAAGATGTTTGTGCCCCAGTATAAGTCATTTGTGAGGCCCCTCTTGGAGTACTGTGATCAGTTTTAAAGGCTATACCTTGCTAAGTACCTAAAAAGGACAAAGAGAAGAGCAACAAAAATGGTATGGGGTTTGCATCAGATGAAATATGAAAAGAAACTAATGATCTGAAGATATATATCCTGGACCTAGAGGAATGGAGAGATTGTGACAATCTATAAAACTGTAAACTCTGTGATATTTTTTGTTCATTGGTAGTCAGAGGGGATTACTTATTTAATGTACTGTATCTGTTGCAAAACAGCAGTGCTTTCTAAAGGCGTAAGTGTTCTTATAAAGGTGGCGGTTTCCCCTCTTGTTCACTCAACAAATTATATAAACTTGGCATTTTCTGCCAGTTCTTTTAAGATGGATATTGCCATGTTGTCTGAAATCGGACATAAGACACTGAAAGGTACATTTTCATCTATAAAGGAAAGCATAGATCTGTCACTCAAAGCATCGTGGCTTAAGGGAAATAGAGTAGAACAAAGGTCCCCTTATATCTAGAGGTGAAACAGCTTCTCAACATGTCAGTCCTATGCTGGACGTAATTGGCAGGAACTACACAGGCCACACTCTAAAGAAAGACTCAAGTTGTTGTGGAAATAGCATGGATATATTTTTTTATGCTTTACCAAATTGATTTCATTTCCCCTGGGGGTTCCTCTCTGATCCTGGCTGTTTTAATCTCCTCTTGGTTTACGGGTAATGGTCAAGCTGAGAACAACAAAAAATGAAAAAGTGAATGAAGAATGGTTTGGCTTTTCATGTGGTGAAAGGCTGAGAGCTTGCTGCTTGATGGGGTTTATTTTCACTCTTATAGTCTGGTTTCCTGTGGAAACTCAGCGGTATTCTCTGCAGCAATTCTGTGGCCGTTAGCATAAGTGTGCATATTAAATAATGTACATTTTATTTTACTTGGATAAGGTTATCTGACTTCTCTGATGTGACCAGGTAATTTTATTCTGTTCTTTTATGAGTTGTTTTTTTTATTGGTCCAGGGAAAGAGGAAGCAGGGCTGGAATGAGGGACTAGGGAGAAGAGGGAGGAAAGCACAGTTCAGAAATGGAGGTTGGGGGAGAAGAGGGAGGAGGGATTAGATCAGAGATGGAGAAGAGAAAGAAGGAAAGAGGAACAGGTGATGGGAGATTCTGGACTAGGAGAGGGAGGAAAAACCAACACACATTTTTCTCTCATCTGTCCCCACCTCCTCTCCTATATATACTGTACAGCCTTCCAATATTTCCTTATCCAATCCTCTCTTTCTACTCTCTCACCCCCTGCACTCCCCTGGCCAACTGCCAACCTCTCATCCTCCTTCCCTGGAATATCTCATTCTCAGACTTTCACGCCTGCAAGATTTTTATTCTCTCATTCGCTCCCTACATCGATGTCTTTTTGCTCTACATTGATCAACCTCCTATGGAAATTGCTCAGGCCGCATTTGCCAGCTAACAACTGGAATAAAATTTGCAGTTTCAATAATGTAGGACAGTATACTTCCAGGTGGTTCAAACCATGAGTCCAGCCCTGGGCTGCAGAAGAGGACAAGGATAGAATCTAAGGCACAACTGCTCATTTCTTCCTCATGCCAGAGGATCAGCACGTGCCTATTTGGTGGTGGAGAGGTGCAATCTCTGTATCTGGCCATCTGCTGTTCTCTGTTCCCTCTGACACTTTCAGTTTTCTCCCCTTATTGTCTCCCCCCCCCCCTAATCCTTGCTTCCATCCTTTCCTCTCCTCATTTCAGGTGCCTTCTCTCTCAGCTCCTCATCCCCAATGCCAATATTTTTACCCCATTTACACTCCCCAGCCCATCTTCCAAACTCCTTCCAAGTTCCTCTTTAGATCTCCTCATTCTGATGGGGCCAGCAGGAAGGGGACATGAGTGGTAGTGCCTAAGGATGCGTCTTCCTTCTCTAACATCTGACTGACTAACATAATGCATGGTTTAAAGCAATGTCTATCAAACTGTATGCCACGGCACAGTGGTGTACCCTGAAGAGATTCCAGGTATGCCATGAGAGATTCAAGAATTTTATTTTATTTTTAAAAATTCCCTCCATAAATATTGACTAGAATACATGACATGTACATCACATCTGCAAATCTTTCAAGGTTATGAGCATCTGCGTGCGAAAGGATCTTTGTTTGATGTGATTGGTCCTTGAAAACTAACGGCAAGTACCGGCACACCACTGGTAACATCCCTTTAGCATTGTCGGATATTCACAACATCTAGCACACTCCCTCTACCCAATTCTCTGGTCACCCAGTCAAAGAAATTGATCAAATTTGTCTGACAAGACCTACCTCTAGTGAATCCATGTTGCCTCTGGTCCTGGAATCCACTGTATTCCAGAAACTTCACCACTCTCTGGTTTAAAAGCAGACTTACTGGCCTGTAATTCCCTACTTTTTCCTTACTTCCACTTTTGTGTAGAGGGACCACCTCCACCTTTCTCCAGTCTTCCAGTACCACTCTAGAGAAGCATTGAAAAGGTCAGTCAGCGGAGCCATCAGAACTTCCCTAAGTTCCTTCAGCACCCTCCAGTGTACACCAACTGGCCTCATTGCTTTGTCTACCTTTAATTTAGCTAGCTCCTCATGAGCACAACCCAACTTCACTTTGAATAGTCTGGCATTCAAGTTGTTTAATTCTTACTTTTGGTTCCTTGAAAACGAATTTCGAAACATGGTCATGTTAAGTGAGAATTTTCCTCTTTTTTGCCATTGAGGATAATGTTTTTAATTTTTGAATAGCACCCTTTTACACCATTCACTATTCCATACACAGTGATTGGGTGGTGGGTTCAACTATAGGAGCTTCGGCTATTGGACGAATTAGACAATTCTGAGTGTATGAGAATTACATGTATATTTAATTATTTATGATACAATTAACAGACCAACACATTGTTAGGAGTCTTTTTCTTTTGTTGTCATATTCAGGTCATAAGCTTGCCCTAGTCCCAACCACACCATGCTTCTAACATGCCCCCTTGAGATTTAGATGAACATAGAAATCCGTCTAGAAAATAGGTTTTGAAAGTAGTGAACTGGAAGCGTCGAGAAAAACATCCATCTGCCCCTTTATGACACTTTTTGGACAGTTTTCTTTTTTGAAAATGAGCCCTATATTGAAGTTCAAAAGTGATTTGGACAAGTTCTTGCAGGAAAGGTCTTAAAAAAAAAAATAAATAAATAAAAAAGATTAGCTAGGCAGACATGGAAAAGTTATTTGCAGCCTGGAGAATCTGGTGGATTTGGCTGAGTGCAGAAGCCAGATCCTCCAGATTTTGTGCTTTCTACTTAACCTGCTGGAGCTGCAACCTGGAGAATCAGGCTGATTTAGCTTTTACCCAGATCTGTCTGGAGAATACCATAACCAAGACTACAGAAAAAGCTCCTGCAGCTTTTAAAATGCAAAACATAGATGATCCAACTTTCTTTTGTTCTCCATGCGTAGCTGAATCTGGATATGGGGAAAAGCTGGATCCTATGGATCCAGTCTAGGTAAAATCTAGATCTGTCAGATCCTCCAGGCTGCAGCTCTGGCAGCTTTTAAGTTGGAAGTTATAGGATCCAATCTTTACCTTATAACCCAACCTGGCTCTATTGGAGACAGGATCCTGCAGAGCCTCCAAGGGGACTGGCCTACTCTCAGCCCTCCCCACTCCACCCATATCTCCACCAGTTCCACCTATAGCTCTGCTACTGCTACACACCAATTCACAGCCAGTGGCAAAGGAAGTGGCCCCCCTGTCCAGTGGTACAGAAAATGCCTTCATAAAACATCATTTCCTGCTGCTGCGTAATCAGTTGCAGCAGGAGATGCTTTATGAAGATATTTCCTGCTGCCATTGACAGAAGCCACTCAACAGAAGATCCCGGCTCTCTGGCAGGAGTGTGGAAGATGACCCACAAAAGCAGACTTGGCAGGTTTGATGCTGGGCTTGATCTCTTGCCTAGCTCAACATGGATTTTCTTATTGTAGCCAGTGGCTACATTTACTTATCTTAGGGTTACCATATTTGTGAAGACGAAAAAAAAAAAAAAAAAGGAACATGACCCCCTTCCTCAGCCTTTCCACAGCCCTGCCCACACTCCACCCATTTCCTTGGTCTTCCTTCCCATTCTTTGTACCCTTTTAGTGCTTCTGTCTCTCTTCCTCCAATCCGCCTCCCCCATGGGTGCTTCTCTCTCTCTCCTGCTACCCTAGTTCATGGTACACTACCTTACTTCATGCTTGTTTCTCTAGCACTATATCCTTTCCATAATGCGTCTCTAGTCCTCCCTCCCTTCCATGCCATTTCTCCAGCCTCCTCTCTCCCTCCCTCCATGCTATTTCTCCCCTCCCCTCCCTCTTCTGACACTGCTCTCTAGCTCCCGACTCCCTTCTACCTCTTTCCCCAGGCCGATTGCTGTAATCAAATCTTCGGGCAGCCAGCAGCAGCAACAATGAGGTAAGCCTGCTGCTGCCAGCCTGCCCCGGAAGCTGCCTCTCTGCAAGTACCACCTACGCGGGAAGAGGAAGTTGCTGCAGAAAAGCGGTTTCTGGGGCAGGCCGTCGGCAGCAGGCTTACCTCGTTGCTACTGCTGGCTGCCCGAAGATTTGATTACAGCAGCCAGGCCCAGGGTTGAGGTAGGTGGGGGAGAAGGGAGAGCTGGCTAAACCCGGACAGACACCCCCATTTTTGAAAAACTGTCTGGGCATCCAGACAGCCCTCAAAAAAGAGGACATGTCTGGTAACCCTAAGTTATCTCAGAAGTACAAGCAGTGCTATAGCCACAGGGGAAAGTGAACAGCCAAAGTTGAAAAGAAAAGAAATAAATACAAGTGATAAGGAAGCTGAGCTGCTGCAGAATACAGTAGTGGTAAATGAGCTCTAGGGGACCCTAGGGGAGAAGATAAATTAGCAGGATCAACAAAAGACTGCTACAACATAGGAGGAGCCTAGGGCTCCTTATAGAAGACTGAGCAATCCAGCCACCAGAAAGATTCTCTGCCCCAGCAAAACAGACTAAAGAGGGCTTCAGAGAGCTCTCCCTAGAGGTCAAGAAAGGGAACTGCAAAGCAGCAGTAACAACAAAGAGAGGAAAAATAGAAGTGGAGGAGCAGGTACAGGAGATCAATGAATCTTCACCTCCACAGAAGAAAGCATGAGGAGGAAAGGAGGAAATGGACCAAAAAAGATATAGGGAAGCCCAACCCCCCCCCACCCCCCCAAAAAAAAAAGGTCACCCAGTCTCCAAAGAGCTGCAGATCTGAGAGGCAGCAAAGAGCTATGTGAGAAATCTGAGCTACCGTATGTGAGAAACAGAGAAAGACGCTGCAGAGAGTACTCAGAACTGCACAGAGGAAAAGGGCTTTGCTGAGCTGGTGCAGTTAGAGCCAGCTAAGAGACAGGGCAGAGGCGACAGAAGAGTCCACTTCTGGTGAGGAAAAGCCAATTTGGTGTGAGAGACACTGCCAAGAGACTGCACTGAGAAAGAGTGGTCAGAGCTACTGAAGTGCTCTAAGCTAGAGCTAGAGATGCCAAGTTACCCAGTTCCAGTCTGGGGTTTTTCACTTAAATCCCAAAGCAGTGTGGGATTTGTAGTGCCTGATCCTGCCCTCTGATACCAGTACAAGTACACCATTGATTTTCTTGAACCTCTGGTTCCAAAACCTTGCTGGATTAACCGTTTTGCCAAACCAACTGTGGTCACTTTTATAACACACTCTAACCCACTGATTAAACAAGACTTTTTTTAATAAGAAAAATTTATCTATTACCCCAAAATAGAAATTCCACCATAATCAGTTACTGGGAGGTAGACGGGCAGCTGTTGGTGAGGCTGAAGGGACAGATGCTGTGCCACTGTTCGGCGATTGCCTGTATTGTCTGCAATACCAGGGAGACAAGAAACTGTGGTATTTCCTTCCACAGGTTGCCAAAGAAAGATAACCCCCATTGCATCACCTGGCTTGAGAACCGTCTCTGGACAGACCCGAGTGACAAAAGGCTCTGGGACCCCTCCTCAGAGTACATCTACTTCTGTTGCAAACACTTTCCCCCCTCTTCTACGAAACTGAATTAGCAGTTTCTAGCGCAGAGAGCCACGCTGAATGACCTGCGCTGCTCCCGATGCTCATAGGAACTCTATGAGCGTCAGGAGCAGCGCAGGCCATTCAGCATGGCTCCCCGTGCTAGAAACTGCTAGCGCAGTGTCGTAGAAGAGGGGGTTTGAGATAAGCTGCTTCGAAGTGGTGGGTTTCTGCAGCTATTGCAGACTAAAGGAAACTGCTATTCCCGCCATCTTTGAGGCTTGTGTTATGCTCTGGAATGCAAAGGCCAGAACACAAGGTCTAACACAGAAAGCCAGACCAGTCAGGAGAAGGAAAATGTAAGTCTTTGATTCTGTACCTTAACCGATCTGGAGGGAAACTGGTGTGGCATGCCTACTCCTGCTTAAGGTCATGGGAAACAGGCAATCTGCATAGTGGTTATGGACCTAGTGTGTTTGCCCAGACTAAAGGAGGTGCTGGACCATCCATTGCAGGAAAATCATTGTTATACCCGCACTGCAGATCCTATAATGCTCCAAGATAGGGGTGATCAGATATCCAGGATGAATATGCATGGAGCAGATATGCTTGCCCGGCACCTCCATTCTATGCAGATCTCTCTCATGTATATTCACTAGAGCTATCCTGAAAATCCGGCTGGCCCTGGGGGTCCTCCAGGACAGGGTTGGGAATCACTGGTGTAGCGAGTGATACTAGCACTAGAGATTCCAAGTGCTGCCATGTGTCTCCAGTAGAGAATGACACAGGGACAAATTTTTCCCCATCCCCGCAGGAACTCAATTTCCCTGTCCCGTACCCGCGGGTTTTGTCGCTGTCCCTGCCCCATTCTTTACGCTCCTCCTTAACTGCACAAACCTCAAATATGTATCATTTTAAAGTATTTGAGGCTTGTGGAGATGAGGAATGGGACAGGGGCAGGTAAAGAACTTGCGGGGATGGGTCGGGAAAATGAGTTCCCGCGGGGACGGGGGGGGGGGGGGGAATTGTCATTCTCTAGTCTCCAGTGTGCACCGCTACAGTTCTGACCTTTCAGATTTCTTCAGCTGGTGGAGTTTAGGATTCCCCTCTAGCTATGATATAATCTGAATTTTGGTGTGGGGAGAAGGAAAACAAGCGGTAGATACTGGGTGAATGAATGGGGCAGAGGAAATGGGTGCGGGGAAAAAGGAGAGAAAAGCAAGAGAGAGAATCCTGGGGGAAGACGGAGGAAAAGAGAACTGCAAAGGGAGGAGAAAGAAGAAAAAGAACTATGCAATTAATGCAGAGAACATGAGTTCAGGGTGGCCAATATTGTGGAAAGCAGTTAGCTCTGCACATCTGGAAGTGTAGCTGACTTAATCATTCTATCTGCCATGTTAGCAGTTAATGTACAGTTACAACCTTGTGTTAATTGCAAGTGCATTTTGTATCCCCTAATGGCAATTTCTGTGTTAGGTGTTTAAGCCAGCAATTAACATTACCCATTAGATTTGGGCTGTTAGTCTAACTGATCATGAATAAGCAGAGAATTTCCTTTACCGTAATTTACAAGAGGCAAAATCATGAAATAATTAGAGGCTCATCCAGTGAGAAAGTAGTGCAAATAAACACTACATCTAATGAATAGCCATTGCGCAGTAAATAAATAGTATTTTGCTTAGGAAGACACATTGAGGGGCATAATTGAAAGGGACATCTAAGTCCGTTTTCATCTAAGTCGCAAGTCGTCCAAAGTAAAAAAAAACAGCCTAGGACACATTTTCGAAAAATACGTCCACATTTTTTTTGGGGGGGGGGGGTTGAAAATTGTCTAACTATATGTCCTGCCGATCTGATCGTCCAAGTCATTAAATTGTCCATCTTTATACCACGTTTTCATCCAACTTTTTGTCCAAGTCAAAAATGCCTAGAACAAGCCCTGTTGAATGTGGGAGGGGTCTGCAAAATGATGGACTGAACACCCAGCCATGGCACCTAAATAGTGGGGTACCTTACAGGGCACTGCTGTGAACTTCACAAAAAGGGTGCCATGTCTGCTCCTCACTACAGCTCCCTTATAGGTCTTGGTGAGCCACCCAAAACACCTCCAGAATCCCCTAGTCCCACTTATCTACCACTCTAATAGTCCTTATGGCTGCAGGAGCCACTTATATGCCAGTAAAAATGGGTTTTGGGGGTGTATAGGGGAGTGCACACGTTTCAGTATCAATGCAGTGATTACAGGGGCTTATGGGCATGGGTCCTCCTCTCCTTGAGTCCCTAACCCACCCCCAAGACGACTTAAGCTACCTCTGTGCAGGATGACTGGGCTTTCCTATGCCAGGCGATGATGGTCTGGAGGCTGAATTTTAAAGGTGTGATTAATATTTTTATGGGGGGGGGGGGGGTCGGTGATCATTGGGGTAGTGTGTGGGGGTCTGTTTTATGTGTTTGCAGTGCTTATCTGGTGACTTTAGCTGGCTTTTTGTCCAAGTTCTGTCGATCCTGTGCTGTATAACTTTCGGTTATACATGCTGTACGACTAAGTCTAAGCCAGCCCACGTCCTGCCCAACTTCCCGCCCTCGACACTCCTCCTGAAACGCCCCGTTTAGCTTTGGTCGTTCAGCGGCACTATGAAGGCCTAGGTCATTTAGAAATACATCCAAAACCCGTTTTTATTTTCGGCACGAGGACGTATTTGGGCAATGTTCGTCCACGTGCCGACTTAGGCCGGTTTTTGGATGTTTTTCTCTTTCAATTATAAGCCCCATTATGTTCCCAGATATTGCATCCAGATCTGGCCCTACCATTTGGTGACCATATTTTTTTCATATGGCCTAGCTCTTTACCCCTGCTTTTAGACCCTTGGGCACATGCAAATGAGGTTCTGCAATTAGTCTCTACAGTACATATGGCCTCACATCCAGGGGTAGCTACAATTGCTACACAGCCTTTTAGACTAAGATTCAAGCAATATATCTATGAGATGAAGTTGTTCTCTTCCAGGCTTTTCGGGTATTTGATTGGTCGCCAGCCAGTGGCATTATGACTGCCTACCTTGATGACACTCAAATATAGACAGTTGTTAAAGAAATCAGTACAAAGTGTGTTCAAAAATTATTTAATGAAGGTAAAATTATGGTCTTACCTGTTAATTTTCTTTCCTTTAGAAGCAGCAGATGAATCCAGACTAGTGGGTATAGCTCACATCGACCAGCAGGTGGAGATAGAGAACTGATTAACAGTTGGCCTTAAAGCCTGGTGTTCCTCCTGTTGATCCAGTTATGCATTTTGCCCAAGCAGCCCGAAAGGAGCATGAGCATCCATAAAACTTCGTTCCAGTAGAAAATGTGCCACTAAATAATACAATTACCAACCATATCCCAACTGAAACTATAAACAAACTCCCTACAAACATACAGTGCACATGGGGAGGGGCTCTGGATTCATCTGCTGCTTCTAAAGGAAAGAAAATTAACAGGTAAGACCATAATTTTACCTTCCATAGCAAAGCAGCAGATGAATCCAGACTAGTGGGATGTAGCAAAGCAAACTCAAACCGGGTGGGACGCCAATGCCGCCTCTGCCAGCACTGCAGCGCCAAAACTTGCCTCCGCACTGGCCGCTACGTCTAAACGGTAATGCTTCGAAAAGGTATTACCCGATGACCAAGTGGCCGCCCGGCAAATTTCCTCCAAAGGCATCCCCCCGGACTCCGCCCAAGACGTAGCCAACGCCCGAGTGGAATGAGCATGAAGGTGCTCCGGTACTTTCTTTCCTGTCAACACATAAGCCGAAGCAATGGTCTCTTTGACCCAACGCGCAATGGACGCTTTAGACGCCGCCATCCCCTTGTTTTTACCCGCGAACAATACAAAGAGATGGTCCGACCTACAAAAATCATTCGTCACCCCCAAATAATGGAGAAGCATACGCCGTACATCCAGTAGACGCAAAGACAAAAATCGCTTACCCCAATCCTCCTTCCGGAAGGACGGGAGGAATACACTCTGGTTCACATGAAATGAAGAAATCACCTTAGGCAGGAAGGACGGCACCGGCCGCACCGATACCCCCGACTCAGAAAAACGTAAAAAGGGTTCTCTGCAAGAAAGCGCCTGGAGTTCCGATACTCGCCTCGCCGAAGCCATCGCCACCAAGAACACTGTTTTCAGCGTGACATCCTTCAAAGTGGCCGCTGACAGGGGCTCAAAATGTGCCCCCTGCAACCTCCCAAGGACGAGCTTAAGATTCCAGGACGGACAAATTCGCCTTACCGGCGGGCGGATATGGTGAAACCCTTTGAGGAAACGGACCACGTCCGGCTGCGAAGCTAGCGACGCGCCAGCCACTCAGCCCCTGTAACAGGCAATGGCCGCCACCTGAACCTTTAAAGAGTTATAGGCTAATCCTTTCTCTACGCCTTCCTGCAGAAAAGCAAGAATAGCCGGCAGAGATGCATGGAAGGGCGCGATTCCCTGTCGTCCGCACCAAGCATCAAAAATCTTCCAGACTCTCGCATAGGAGGTCGAAGTCGAAATCTTTAAGAAGCGTGGCAATCACCTGTTCCGAATAGCCCTTCTTCTTTAGCCTTGACCGCTCAAGAGCCAGGCCGTAAGACCAAAGCGGGCCGGATCTTCCATCCAAATTGGGCCCTGAGTTAGCAAGTCCGGAGTTACCTGGAACGTCACCCGATCGCCTACTGAAAGCTGAATTAGATCTGCGTACCACGGCCGACGCGGCCAATCCGGGGCCACCAGGATCACCCTGCCTTGAAAGAGAGAGATGCGTTGTAACACCCGGAACACATACAGAAGGGAATTCGGAGGCCATGGGAGAGCCAACGCGTCCACCCCCTCCGAACCCTTCTCCTTGCGTCTGCTGAAGAAGCGAGGCAACTTCGCATTGCGGGACGAAGCCATGAGATCCAACTCTGGCAACCCCCACCGACGGACTAGCAGGCCGAACGCTCGAGCCGACAACTCCCACTCGCCCGGATCTAGAAGATTTCTGCTGAGGAAGTCCGCTTGCACGTTTTCGTGACCTGCAATGTATGCCGCCGACAGAAGCGGAACATGCCCTTCTGTCCACCGAAACAATCTCCTTGCCTCTTCGGCCAACTGCGGACTCCGAGTGCCCCCCTGACGATTGACATATGTGACCGCCGTGACACCGTCCGAAAAGATTCTGGTCGGCCTGTCCTGAATCAGGGACTGAAAAGCCCTCAGCGCCAACCTGATCGCTTTTAATTCCAACAAATTGATGGGCCACTGTGCTTCCTCTAAGGACCACACTCCCTGCACCGACGCTTGCAGGCACTGGGCCCCCCAGCCCCGCAGACTGGCATCCGTTGTCACCACCACCCAATCCGGCGTGGCTAACGGCATGCCCCGCCACAGGTGCAACTCGTGTAGCCACCACTGCATGCTGCGAGCCGCCCGAGGACTCCATTGGAGACGCACATTGTAGTCCAGAGAAGCTGGGGACCAGCGAGAGAGAAGCGACTGTTGTAAGGGCCTCATGTGGCCCCGAGCCCAGGGGACCACCTCCAGAGTCGCTACCATGGAGCCCAGAACCTGCACATAATCCCAAACCCGAGGTCTGGCCGACCCGAGAAGTAGGCGAATCTGAGCCTGCAATTTCTCTCCCCGGTCCCGGGGTAGAAATACCCTTCCCAGAGCAGTGTCGAATCTGACCCCCAGATGCACCAAAGACTGCGACGGGGCCAGACAACTCTTGGGAAAGTTGACGATCCACCCCAACGACTGAAGGAGAGAGATTACCCTCTGAGTGACCGACAAACTCTCCTGTCTGGACAAGGCGCGGATCAACCAGTCGTCTAAGTAAGGGTGTACCCGAATCCCTTCCTTGCGAAGAAAGGCTGCCACCACCACCATAACTTTGGAAAAGGTGCGGGGTGCCGTCGCCAGGCCAAAGGGCATTGCCCGAAACTGATAATGCTGGCCAAGAATCGCAAACCTCAGATACCGCTGATGCGGAGGCCAGATCGGGATATGTAGGTACGCCTCCTTGAGATCTAGGGACGTGAGGAACTCTCCCAGTCGTACAGCCGCAATGACCGAGCGTACCGTCTCCATCCGGAAATGGCGAACACTGAGAAATCTGTTGACCACTTTGAGGTCCAGCACCGGTCTGAACGACCCCCCCTTCTTTGGTACAATGAAGTAAAGGGAATATATCCCGCGGCCTACCTCTTCCTGGGGCACCGGTACCACCGCCCCCAGATCGAGCAGCCCCTGAAAAGTCATGCGGACCGCCTCTCCCTTGGCCGCCCCATGGCACGGGGACACCAAGAAAGAATCTACGACGGGAGAGGCGAACTCCAACTTGTACCCTTCTTGAACAATGTCAAACACCCACTGATCTGACGTGATTATGGCCCACTCCGCCCGGAACGCCGAAAGCCGGCCCCCTAAGGGAAAGGCGGAGGGAGCCAAGCCCCTGTCATTGCGGAGTGCGACTTGTTGGGGTACGTGTTGGCTGACCTGAAGAGGGTTTCGTCGTACGAAAGGAACTCCGCTGCTGAAACCTAGGTCTCGACGCAGAGAAAGAACCACCTGCAGATCTGAAGAATGGTTTACCAGACCTGGAACGCCTAACATCTCTGAAGCGCGGTCTAGACGAGGAGGACCTCACCGGGGGCCTAGCCCTATCCTCCGGCAGACGCTGTGTTTTGGTATCCCCAAAATCCTTCACCAATTTATCTAAGTCCTCTCCAAACAATAAACCTCCTTTAAAAGGAAGTCTCACCAGCCGAAGCTTGGATGCAGCATCCGCCGCCCAATGGCGGAGCCATAAGGATCTGCGCGATACCACTGACAGAGACATCTGTTTCGCAGATGCTCGAATAATGTCATATAAGGAGTCTGCTAAATAAGCCAAGCCCGACTCCAAATCAGCCAGTTCCGAAGGGACAGAACCCCCAGACTCCATTAAATTATCGGTCATCCCTTGCGACCACTGCAAACATGCCCGCGCCGCATACGAGCTGCAAATAGCGGCCTGTAAGGTAACCGCAGCTACCTCAAAGGACATTTTAAGTGAAGATTCAATCTTCCTATCCTGCGCATCCTTTAGCGTCACCCCCCCTTCCACCGGCAAGGTAGTCTTTTTCGTTACCGCTGCCACCAAAGCGTCCACCCTAGGCAACCTAAACTTATCAAGTTCGGTCGGGTCAACCGGATACAGGAGCCGCATGGCCTTCGCCACTCGTAAACTGGCCTCCGGCGTATCCCATTGCGCCGCGATCAGCTCCTGCATGGCTTCATGCACCGGAAAGGACTTAGGTGGCTTGCGTGTACCTGCCATCAGGGGGTTACCCGACACCTTAGCATCTTCCTGAGAAATATTCAAACCCTGAAAGCCTTAGAAATTAAGGACGCCAGCTCCTCTCTATGAAACAGCCGGAGAGCGGAAGGATCATCAACTTCCCTGCCCGGGGGATCCTCCGCCTCCCAATCTAAGACCTCCCCTTCCTCTAATGATTCAGGAAGAGAGAAAGGGGATAAGGGAAGATTACCTTCTGCGTCCACGGTCGCGAGTCTGCATTTCTTTGCCCCCTGCGACCGCCCAGGCGACAACACCGGACCCGAAGTCGGGCCGGCAGTAGCACCGGTAAAACCCTTAGAGGTAGAAGGCCCAGGGAGGGACGGACAGGTTGCCGGCACCGACTGGGCCGGCTGCGAGCCCTGTAGCAGAAATGCTCGGTGCAACAACATAACAAACTCCGGTGAGAAGGAGCTCACCCCCAGTAAAGTTGAACCGGCCTGATCAATGCCAGGGCGCGCAGCCGCGCCGTCCCCTAGCGACCCCGGCTCCCCGACCGCCGCTGACCTCCCCTCAGCCGCGGAAGAGCCTTGCCGTCCCTCCGAGTCGCCCTCGAGACCCGGGGACGTAGACAGTGCCTCGCTGACACGGGAGATGGCTAACTCACAAGCTTGCAGGAACGCATCTTCTGCCGGTGTATCCACACACCCGGCAGAACAGAAGCCCGACAGTGCTCTACGCTTCCCACAGCGCGAGCACCGCTGAGAAGCCTCTGCTGCCATCTCTGTAAACGGCGATTCAAAAAAAATTTTTTTTTTTTTTTCACCAACGCGGCGACACACCGCCGACCGCCGACTCCGCCCCCCCCCCCCGCTACCGCCGGAACGAACACGGACGACCGACTACCGAAAGAGGAGGCAGACAGCAAACCAAGTTACTCACCAACCGGTCCCCCGCTCGCACTGCAGTCGGGTTACAGCTGGTAATTGCCTGAAAGCCACACGAACACAGCACGGCTCAGCACAAGCAGGAAGTCGTTTTTTTTTTTTTTTTTTACTGGAATGAAGAAACCTAAGCACAAACCTCCTGCAGTGGCCCAAGAACCCGCTCAAACAAACGGAGGGGAGGGTGGAGAAGGGACCTGGGAGGGCCCAGGTGTAGCTCCCAAAGCCGGCACCGCTCAGCCAGGCACCCCTGTCCTGCTGAAGAGACCGAGTCTCAACAGAGGAAGCCACAGGAACACCACCTAAACCGGCCCCAGCCAGAATCCAGGAGCTAGTAGAGTAAGCTCCATTCCTGCTGGGAGATAGAGCAAAACTGGATCAACAGGAGGAACACCAGGCTTTAAGGCCAACTGTTAATCAGTTCTCTATCTCCACCTGCTGGTCGATGTGAGCTATACCCACTAGTCTGGATTCATCTGCTGCTTTGCTATGGAATCTCTAGCTGTGTGTGTGTGTGTGTGTGTGTCCTCTCATTTTATTACTCAGGGCCCAATTCATCAAGAAAACAAATCCTACTTGTAGTGGTACACCTTCGGCGGTTCAGTTCTAGGTTGCACACTTGAAAGGAGATAATGAGAATAATGGGTTGTACAGTACATAAGATTGTTCCTTTATTGCTGATAACAAACTCCAGCATACAGGGAATATACAGTCTTGCTGCTGGGGATGAAGGCATCTTTCTTGTGCAACAATGGACATCTCCATCCATCCACACTACATAATCTAGTGCTCCACAGTAAAGTGTTTATGTGAAGCTAGTTGTAGAGTTGTTTGTTACTTAGGTAATTTTATAAATATTTATGGTATGTTTTCCCCAGAAGTAGCAAAAGCAATCTACAACAGTTTCTGTGTTTGCCTCAAACCTGTAAAACCATGTCTTCTGGTCTCTCCATTAATCAGTTGTCCTAATAGGGACTGTGGAGTAGTGCTGTCCGATTCAGGAAAAAAAAATTTTGATTCGATTTGATTCAGCCTACTGAATTGGTTTTTCGATTCGATTTTCCTGCCCAATTGGGTGTTTTTTTCAAACATCCTGGTGGGTTTATTTTATAGCCTCTTCACCCCCTTTGCCTTCTCCTAACCACACTGGTGCTGTGGTGTAAACAAAATAAACAAACAAAAAAGACTTTTCCTCTCTCTCTTAAATCCTAGCCCACGCAGCTCTGGCAGGATACACGTTTCAAATCTGACATATTGTAATTACAAATTGGAAAATAAAATTAGTTTTTCTACCTTTTGTTGTCTGGTCATTATTCAAATCTTGTTGGTCCCAGGCTCTGGTTGTCTTCTGATAACTTGCTTGCCAGGGTCTCCTTTCTTCTTTCTCCGTTCTAACCATCCATCTGCCATTTCTGTCCTCCCCTTCCGTTTCCCTTCCCTCCTCCGGAGGTCTGGCATCTTTCTTTTTTTTCGTCTCCATCCACAGATCCACCTTTTCTTAACTACCCTTCCATCCAGCATCTCTCCCTCCTTCCCCACCACCCCAGGGTCCACCATCTCTTCCTTTCTTTTCCCAACTACCCTCCTATCCAGTATCTCTATCCCCCCCCTCCACACCATCCCTTGTATACAACTTGTCTCCCTTTCTGTTCCTTCCCTCCCTAAATCCCATTGTCTATCATCTCTCTCCCTCTCCTCAATTTTTAGACCCATTATTTCTTCCCCCCAAAGTCCGGCATATGCACATCTCTTTGAACCCCCTTTCCCTCCCTCCGTATACTTCTACACCAGGGCCCCCCTCCCCTAAAGGTCTGTCCCCTATTGAAGGCCTGCAGCCCTGCACCTCCCCCCTGAAGGCCTGTCCCCCCCTTGAAGGCCTGCCTGTCCTCCCTGAAGGCCTATGCTACCATCCCTGGCCTGTCCCCTCTTTGAAGGCCTTTACCTCCCTTAAAGGTCTGCACCTTGCACCCCCCCCTTAAAGGACTGCCCCCCCAAGGACTGCCTGTCCCCCCTGAAGGCCTATGCCACCATCCCTGGCCTGTCCCCCCCCCCCTTAAAAGCCTGTTCCCTCCTTGAAGTCCTGCACCCCCCAAAGCCTGTCCCACCCCCTGAAGGACTGCCCTCCCCAAAGGCCTGCCCCCCCCAAAGGCCTGTTTGTTCCCCCTGAAGGCCTATGCCACCATCCCTGGCCGGTCCCCCCTTTAAAGGCCTGTCCCCCCCTTTAAAGGCCTGTCCCCCCCTTTAAAGGCCTGTCCCCCCCTTTAAAGGCCTGTTCCCCCCTTTAAAGGCCTGTCCCCCCCTTTAAAGGCCTGTTCCCCGTTAAAGGCCTGTTCCCCGTTAAAGGCCTGTTCATCCCTTGAAGGCCTGCACTCCCCCAAGGCCTGTCCCACCCCCTGAAGGACTGCGCACCCCCCAAAAGACTGCGCATCCCCCAAAAGACTGCGCATCCCCCAAAAGACTGCGCATCCCCCCGGGAAGGCCTTCGTGTTGTCACCACCTAGTCTCTGGCCGAGCGGTTTTCCAACACTAGGCAGTGACACACTTCTAACACCTGGCGTGAGCCCCTTTAAAGTAGGGCTACCTTGCAGGCTGGATACCCCTATGGTTTTCCTGGGCTAGATGTGGTGTGTTCTTGGGCACAGAAAACTCCAGCAGTCAGAATGGCTTCAATAATAAATCATAGCTTTTATTGGGCCACTGGCCTTGGCAACTCAGGCAAGCCTGGTTTTCACCAGTAACATAAATTTTGCACAAAGAAAAAAGTTCATTCAAAATCAAAAATATAATTCCCACTACTCTGGACTTCCTAAATGCCTCATAGTACAAGCATTTTCCTTCACCAGAGTGCATTCATTAAAGGGGCTAGCTGCCCTCAAAGTCCAAGGTTCTTTCAATCTAAGCAGTCCTGCTGAACCTGGTTATATGGAAACTATTTTCCTGCGTTTGTACTGCAGGAGATAATGTAGGTCAAACAGAACAGTCCTTTTAGTTGGAGCTTTATCCAGTTCAAAAAGCACACTGAGTTAAATTACCTCCCACAGTTTGCTAATGTAATTAGCAGACAGCTGTGCCTGAAAGGAGGTCTGGTATCAGGAATCAGAGACACCTTAGGCAAATTCCCTGCACAGTGTTTGCTTAAGTAAGCTAGGCTAAACACATCCTATCAGCTCTAGTGCTTTTCTCACATCCAGCATATAGGAACACAACCTGGCAGTTTACATCACTTTAACATCCTGTTAGGCATTCCCCAGGTTCCAGCATGAGAGCAGAGAAACAGTAGGCAGAAAAACATTTTCCCAGCCCTCACCTTTTCCTCAGGAAATCTCCATTGGCTCACTCTGGGTTTCACCTGAGGTATAGCTTTCTCCTATCAACATTGGTTCAGGCATACATGAATCCAAAGGAGAGTTTCTAACCTGTTCCTCTTTCATGTCCCAATCAGTCAGCGAAAGGGGCATTGGCTGTTTCCAGGCTAGTTCAGCTTCATGCTGGGATTCTGGCTCCGGCTCTGCTGCTATCCTGTGGAAACTGCTGGTTCCTTTCTGCCCTGTTCCTGCTCTCCTTAGCTCATTAGAGAGACTCCGTTTAAGCTGAGGGAAGAAACCACTCCCCTTTTGCTGCAGGGGAGAAAGTTTTCTTCCCTTGGCTTGAACTGTTCTCCAGGCACCCTGCTGTGCTGCCTTCTGCTTCACAGACTCTGTAAAATCATAAGGCCAATCTTTACTGTCTGATCTCAGTACATTATCAGGGAAGTCCCAGTTGTCTGGACCTTCTTCCCTTTCTCCTGAGTCCACAGGATAGTCAGCTGACTTACTCCCCCGGGCTCTGACTTGGTTCGCCCTCCTGCATCTGGGCTTGTAATTCCTCCCAAATCTCTCTGTGACAAGCCTTGGGGTTGCAGGATTGTCATAGTGTTCCCCTGGCCTCCTCAAACCGTTTACCTTACAGCTTCAGCCTGCAGCCAAAGATCGCAGTTACAGCGTCTTTGCATTGCAGTGCTTTGAGCTGTTTCCTCCACCGCGATCCTGCCTCTGATGTCAGTCCTTCAGGGAGGCCAGGAGGGAAGCTGTATGCAGCACTTCCCGACTGACTCTCCCTCCTCGCCCTCTAAAACAGGTGTGGCAGCGGCCAGCCAGCAAGAGCAGCGCTGCCGCTCCTGCTTTAGGGAGCGAGGGGAGAGGGTCTAAATCGGGAAGCCGATTTTTATAAAATTTAAATCGATTTGAATCGATTCACCCAAAGTGAATCGGTGAACCGATTCGAATCGTGAATCGGGCAACACTACTGTGGAGATCTTTTTGTACTGTGATGACATGCAAGACTAGTGTCTGCCACAAAACTTAACTGTGGGTGGTTACACAATATTCTTTGTTGGTATCTGCGGCAAAAATCAAAGAGGCTGATAGTGCTATTTTCTGTTCAGAGACTCCCTATGCACACAGAACATCATGAAGGGTCCCGAAGGTTGGCTGTATATCCTTTGTATAGTCTCTGGACAGGCACACCTGTTCCCTACAAGGAAAATAACTAAGAAAGACTGTGTGGCTGTGGCTGTGGCTGTGGCTGTGGCTGTGGCAGCCAGGAAAGCAAACAAGATGCTAGGAATTATTAGAAAAGGGATGGTAAACAAGACTAAGCATGTTATAATGCCTTTGTATCACTCAATGGTGCGACCTCACCTTCAGTATTGCGTTCAGTTGTGGTCTCATTATCTCAGAAAAGATATTGCGGCAGTAGAAAAGGTTCAAAGAAGAGCGACCAAGATGGTAAAGGGGATGGAACTCCTCTCGTATAAGGAAAGACTAACGGGCTCTTCAGCTTGGAAAAGAGAAGGCTGAGGGGAGATATGATTGAAGTCTACAAAATCCTAAGTGGTGTAGAACGGGTACATGTGGATCGATTTTTTTTTTTTTATATACTACATCAAGATTTACAAAGACTAGGGGACACTCAATGAAGTTATAGAGTAATACTTTTAAAACCAATAGGAGGAAATATTTTTTTAGTCAGAGAATAGTTAAGCTCTGGAATGCGTTGCCAGAGGATGTGGTAAGAGCAGTTAATGCAGCTGGTTTTAAAAAAGGTTTAGACAAGTTTCATAGTCTGCTGTTGATAGATATGGGGGAAGCAACTACTTGCCCTGAATCGGTGGCATGGAATGCTGCTACTATTTGGGGGTTTTCCAACTATTTGTGACTCGATGCAGATGGGATACTGGGCTAGATGGACCATTGGTCTGATCCAGTAAGGATATTCTTATGTTCTTATGATAGGGTTTGTATTAAAAATGCAAGTATTTTTGCCTTTATCTTTCAGAAGTCCCAAAACAGGCAGCACCAGAACTCGGTAAGGATTAATATTCAGTTTTTTATAAGCTCAAGGGGACTGGAACCTCTTTATAGTGAGGTCTCCCTTATACTTCTTTGGCAAAGACTAAAAGGCAGTATATCAAATGACCATCTAAACTAAATCAAAACAAAAAATTAGCCAACACTTGGGATGAAATTTAGTACAAGATGTTTTCTCTCCTCATCCCATAGTTATCAGACCCTCTACCTTTCTAATCCTAAGCCAAGTTACCTCCCCAGCCCTGCCAAGCCAACATCATACATAGTAACAGTGGATGAAGGCAGATAAAGGACCTGTGTGGTCCATCCAGTCTGGCCAACAAGATAGCTTAAGGCAGTGTATCTCAAACTGTGTGCTGAGGTACACTAGTGTGCCTTCCGAGATTCCAAGTGTGCCGCGGCACACTGAGGAGGAAGAGAGGTTCCTGCCAGCTGACTTCCCTACGCGGTACAGCGCCAGTGCTGCCCGATTCGCCGAAGGCCTGCATGTTTCCCCCTTTTCTCTAGCGTCCTCTGACTTTAAAGCTAATTACAGCAGATTGCAGAGAGAGGATAGCCGGTAGGTAAAATGATTTTATTTTCAATATAGTGATTGAAATGTGTCAGTTTTGAGAATTTATATCTGCTGTGTATATTGTGTGTATATGAAAAATGAATGGAAAAAATTGCATTACAATTAGTAAAGGGGATGGGATCTGGGGCAGAGCTTGGGTGGGCCTAGGGAGGTCTGTGGTTGGGGTACTCAGTTGATATTTGTTAGACTTAGGGAGTACTTAGCTTGTAGTTGAGAAACACTGCTGTTGGCCCTCTTCCCTGCTGGCACCCCCTAATGACATTTCAGGGCCCATCTGAAGGGCCTTTGCACATGCACGGACATCGTGATGATGTCATCAGGGCGTCGTCCGCCCACTTCTGGGTGCCTCAAGCCATGGCCGCTACCTTTAGTGTGCCCCGGCTCGAGAAAGTTTAAGAGACACTGGCTTAAGGTATGATGCATTATTATATATGCATACTTGATCTTGATTTGTCCTTGCCATTTTCAGGGCACAAACTGTAGAAGTCTGCCTGGCACTAGCATTGCTCTCCACCTACTGAAGCTGTCATTGAAGCTCCACTCCAGCCCATCTAAATCTAGCCAGCCATGATCAGGGCATAGACCGTAGAAGTCTGCCCGGCACTGTTTTTGCTTCCCAGTGATTGAAGTTTCCATCTAAGTACTGGGTCCATTCTTTCCACACAGGATTCCGTTGTGTTTGTCCCAGGATCATTTTCATCTCCACCACTTCCCACAGGAGGGCGCTGCAAGTATCTAACACCCACCCTCTCCAAGAAAAAGTACTTCCCGATGCTATTCCTAAGTCAGCCCCCCCACAACCTAAATTAAATGTCCTCTAATTCTTCCACCTTCCTGTCTCTGGATAAGGTTTGTTTGTATATTAATACCTTTCAAATATGCAGTATGAATCTCACCAATGAAGTTGCATCAACTCCATCAGATCAATTGTATATTCCATTCTGCCGACAAGAGGATATTGTCTGAATCTTTTTGGTCTGTAAAGTATCTCTTATAAAATTAGTTCATGCCTAAGGGTATGTGTGGTGAAAACTGGCAAGTACTTGTAGAGTGGGAATGCTCAGGGAGGAATTTACATACTACTTCACATGCTGACATTTATGTGTGTTGGTTCCTGCCGTAAATATCAGTCCCCACAATCTAGGTGCTATTTCTATGGCATTTATTTATTCAGTTTTCTATACTGTTCTCCCAGGGGAGCTCAGAACAGTTTACATGAATTTATTCAGATACTCAAGCATTTTTCCCTGTCTGTCCCTGGGGCAATGGGGGGGATTAAGTGACTTGCCCAGGGTCACAAAGAACAGCATGGGTTTGAACCCACAACCTCAGGGTGCTGAGGCTGTAGCTTTAACCACTGTGTCAACAAACAAAAAAAAGAATCCAAAAATTCTGCAGTGAAGGGGTTGCAACCAAAACCAACAAGCAGAAACTACAGAAACAATGTCCGTGATGCAGGATTCTATTCAGTCAATTAAAATATGTCACAATCTGAGAATCCAACTTTCAATACATATGTGGATTCTCGGATTGTGACATATTTTAATTGACTGAATAAAATCCTGCATCATGGACATTGTTTCTGCAGTTTCTTCTTTTTGGTTTTGTCTTTAACTGCTGCACCACACACCACATATGCAGCTTTATAAAATAGGCACCTATTTACCTAAGTGCCCTGTTATTAAATTACCCTCTAACATGTATGATATATTGTATAAAGAGATATATAGTCATGATTTAAAAAGCTAAATTAAAAACAAACACTTCTAAAGATCAGGAAAGCCAAGAAAACAGAGATAATTTTTAGAGTAAGCATACATAATTCCCCAGGTATATTGTGAGCTATAGTCTGTTCTGCTTAACTCAGAAGGGAGGTCAAATGCGATTCAAGGAAGATAAATCATCCCAGCAAAGAAGGAGAGATGCTCCATCTCCAGCAAATGCCACACTTTGGCATGTTATTCAGACACGCCAGGAGACATAATTTGCTTCCATTTAGAAACCATCATTAATGTGGCAACTAATAATTCATAATTTGTTAATTTCTCTGTATCAAGAATAATACACGTACTTCCACATTACACCTGGTAACTGCAAAATATAGTCCATCAGCAATTTACATCCAGTTTTATTATAAATATTTTATACCACCATGTTTTTTGGGTGGGCAGTTTTGAAAAAAGCTATTTTACTTGGGTCTGTTGTTACAGTTCATTAAATTTGACTCTTGTATCCTGCAACATACCTTGGAAGGTTTAGTGCAGGCAACAAAAAGAAAAGCTAGGAATACCTAAGAGCCATAACTTATAAACAAATCATATACCTTTCATTTTGTAGACAGAACAAATTTTGGAACCAAAGATTTGTAAAATAATTACTATTGTGATTTCACCCTGTGAATAGGTAAAATAGCAAATACTGAATGTGTGAATAGTGAGAATGCATTGCAAGCAATAGATTTCAACATTTAGTAGCCTGATAAGGTAAATACAGGTCTGTACAATATTTTCTTTGGATTTGGAGTTGCAATCTATCCACATACATAACTGTTGAAAATTAACCTCCCAGAGCCTGATTCTCTAAACAGCACCTAGCGACACCTAACTTGTAGGCACTGCTCTGTGCGGTTGTCAATAAACCAAATGGCACATTTTATAAGAAACGCCTTTCTGTGTCAGACCAATGGTCCATCAAGCCCAGTAGCCCGTTCTCACGGTGGCCAATCCAGGTCACTAGTACCTGGCCAAAACCCAAGGAGTAGCAATATTCCATGCTACCAATACAGGGCAAGCAGTGGCTTCCCCCTTGTCATTCTCAATAGCAGACTATGGACTTTTCCTCCAGGAATTTGGCCACACCTTTCTTAAAATCAGCTGCAGTATCCCCGCTTACTAGATCCTCTGGCAATGCGTTACAGAGCTTAACTATTCTCTGAGTGAAAAAAATTTCCTCCTATTGGTTTTAAAAGCATTTCCCTGTAACTTCATCGAGTGTCCCCTAGTCTTTGTCATTTTTGACGGAGTGAAAAATCGATCCACCAAAACAAGAGATCCACTTCCACGCTTCACGGTAGGGTAGTGCCTAGTCTAGGACACCTAGTGACACCTAAGTTTGCTTGGGCACCGCAAGGTGTGATTCTATAAAAGGCGCCATGAGGTTAGAGAATCACGCCTCTGGCAAAGGTAGGTGTTGAAAATGTAGGCCGGGGTTTGCCAGGCCTACATCTCCAGTGTCTACCTTTGATGTGAATCGTGCCTCCGTAGGCATTGTATGATGCCTAATGTCACTTCCAGCATTAGCCACACCTATAGTGGTGTTAGGCATGGTACAGCGCCTACAGAGGTATAATTCTGGCACTTTGAAAATCAGTGAAAAATGTCATTTTCACTGAGCTTGGGTGCCTACCAACACCTAAACAAAACAGCACCATTTAGAGAATTCGGGCCTCAGGGGCCCTTTTACTAAAGTTTACTGTGTGCTAATGGACATCAACATGCTCTAAATGCCATCTATATCTCTGCACACGATTAACACAATTGTGCTGCACTTGGGCACTCATATATGTATTTCAATATCAATCACAAGCATTAAACCATCATCTCTTTGCGCCAAAGAAACACACAGGGGGGGGGGGGAGGGTCCAAAGAGACGTGCATATACCAGACTGAGGGTGGGGGGAGGGAAAGAAATAATGAGTCTAAAAACAGAGGAGAGGGAGATAGATGGTGGACAATAATAATAATAATAATAATAACTTTATTTTTGTATACCGCCATACCCCGAAGAGTTCTAGGCGGTTCACATTATAGGATGGAGGGAGGGAAGGAACAGAAAGGGACAGAAGTTGGACACAAGGGATGGCGTGGAAGGGGGGAGAGAGCTACTGGATAGGAGGGTAGTTGGGAAGAGAAAGGGAGAGATGGTAGACCCTGGGGTGGTAGGGAAGGAGGGAGAGATGCTGGATGAAAGGGTAGTTGAGAAAAGGAAATGGTGGATCTGGGGATGGTGGGGTCCATCGCTGCAGCTGCGGGGACAGAGACGAAAAAAAGGAAAGATGCCAGACCTCCGTGGGAGGGAAGGGAAACTGAAAGGAAGGACAGAGATGGAAGATGGATGGTTAGCACCGAGAAAGAAGAAAACGACAAATGGGCAGGTGATTCTGGCAAGCGAGTTATCAGAAGACAAACAGAAACCAGAGCCTGGGATCAACATGATTTGAATAATGACCAGACAACAAAAGGTAGAAAAAAATAATTTGTTTCCTATTTTGTGATTACAATATTTCAGATTTCAAATGTGTACCCTGTCAGAGCTGGTGTTAGATGGCAAGTGTGAACTAGGACCTAAAAGAGAGGAAAAGTCTGTTTTATTTATTTTGTTTACACCACAGAGCCAGCATGGGGTTGGAGAGATTGTAACCTTATACTTCTACTAAGACTAAAAGTATCTTAATAAAAAATTTGGCCTGTGTTTTAGATTTCAGCCCCTTATGTGATTGAGTATGACACCCCTGCTACACAGGGACCTCTGTGTGGCCATTCTTCCCTTTTTTTCCATTCATACGTTAAGCCATTCCAGTTTGTAAAATGGCTGTTCATGCTGGACGTCCTCAGCACATGGACATCCATCTCATGTATTTTCGAACAGGAAAGCCTGACATATTTCCTGTTGCAAAATACATGTAAAACGGACACCCACTGTGGACATTATGGCCCCGATTCTGTAAACTGCACCTAACTTTAGGCGTGCTTTAGGTGTCCATTTTAAGTGGATAATGAGCGATTTAAGGGTGTTAACAAGTGTTAATTGGGACTTAGGCGTCGATTAGGCATCCATAGAACACAGACACGAGATAGACGCAGATTTAGGGAATAGTCGCGTCTAAGTTTATAGACGTGGCATAACGTGGGAGTGGTTAAGGATAGGAACCACATAAATGCTAGTTAGGCGACAGAGTACGCCTAAATAGTGTGGAAAATGTAGGTGAAGCAAAAACTGGTCTAAATGTAGTTTATGCTTCATTTCAATGCAGTTTAGAATTGCTATGATTTTATGTCTGATTCTGTAGCAGAGCGGTTAGAATGAATGTTGGGGTGTGAGCCTGGTCTGGGTTCGACTCCCTTATGTCTTTCAGCTGACAAAATACTAATTTTAATAAAAATGACAAGCTACAGACCAATCACATCGAATTTTCAACTCAAACAGCACAATCTATTCCAAAAGTTGAGTTTGCTTTTGATAAAAACAGCAGTATTTGAATCCATGACACATTTATTGAACCTGGTTTGAGATTCTGGCTTTTGGGACAATGAAAGCAGTGCTTTAAGCCATTGAGCTACCAGTCTTTTGTCTCAGCTAGTTGTGAGATGATAGCTAAGCAGATTTTACCTTAGCAGATCACTAAGCTACAATATGACAGGGAAGTCAGAGAAACTGGAGTGGAAGGTGCTATAGCTCAATGAGTAAAAGCACTGTACTGATCTTCCAGAGGTTGTGAGTTCAACTCCTGGCCTGTCTTTTACTTGTGGCATTCTACTTTGCAGGTGCACTTTGATGATGTCACAATGAGGTCATCATTGTGCAGCTGCATACCTTCATTTGCAATGAACTAGAAGCCACATTCAGGTCTGTTCTGTGTTTTATTCTGTTTTTAAGCTTGGCCATTTGAAGTTATGGGCTTTATGTTTGCTTTGAAGAATGAGCTGATTGTAGCAATGTTTCATGACAAAGAGAGTGTTATTTAGAGCAAACCTCTCTCAAATAACGTCTGTGGGATGTCCAGAGAAAGCTGATTGGATGATCTAAATAGCATGTATCATGCTAAAGCCTTTCTGGAGCTTAAACCATGTCTATTTGAAGCCTATAGGGAGCTCAAAGTCCTATGCTTTACACTTCTTATAGGAGCTAATGATACCATTGTTATACAAGTTTCTGTGTAGCACAGGAGTGAAGCTTTCCCCCTTCCATACTGACATTTGTAGATCAACTCCCTCTCAGTCAAACAGTAATCTTTTACTTCTCCTTTTTAACATGGCATACTTTATGACTTTTTTTTGTTTTATACTATTGAAGTATACAATTCTGAAATAATGAAGAAAAAGGATATAACAGGAAAGTGAGATCTACCTTGTTCTGTCTCCTAGCAGAATTAATTGCCATTCACTACCTATAAGGAGTAGTATAATCAAATCAGAATTGCTATCATTGTATGGCTCATTGTCTAGCACAGTGGATTAGAGTGAAAGTTAGCATGTAAGCATATCACATTTTTTCAATATGCACACTGATGTTCCCAGATCAACTCTCCCTGAAACTAATATATTATAAATATCCTTTGAAACATGGTTTACTGTGTTTTTATTATCCTATGTAGCGCCTAAGTAACGCTGATTTCCAGTTGCACCACAAGGACGCCTAAAGCACGCCTAAAATTAGGCGCAGTTTACAGAATAGGTGCCTATGAGCTGGACGTCTCTATTCTGACTTAGCTGTCTTTTCAAAACTATCCCATTTGGCATCTAAAAATGCCTAATGTACATAGGACTCGACAATGAGGCACAAAAAGTCTAGGGGTTCCCACAGTGGTAGCGGTGAAGAAAAACAACTTGACTAACCAAATAAATAGCTAACTACAATGTATTGAAATTAGGTGCCCTCAGTGTGAAGGGACAGCGACGGGAGAATTTCTCCAACGCTACTCACATCAAGGCGGAGACAACCAAGCCCCCACCTACACACCATCATCGGGCACCTAAGTGTGCTTAAAATCAAATAGTGTACATAGGAAATGTACAAATCAAACAATGTACATAGGAAACATGGAATTCATTTCTTATATTTCTAGTCTCTTGTGGGGGGAACAAAAAGGTAACAATGATGTCTATGAAAAGGAGTTGTATTAGAAGGATTTTGTGTGCCATAACACTGTTAAGAATTTATCTTTGAAATCAATAAAGATTTAATTGTAATAAAATAAAAGTAAATGTATTAACATTAGTCCAACACTTTTGAAAATAATTTGGGTACAGCAGTTTCCTTCTACTCCTTTGGGCCTCCAGAATGACCTTTACCATGCTACAGCCTTCCTTTGCTGCTACTACCGTGTTTCCCCGAAAATATTAATTTTGAGTTCAAAAAATGCACTAGGGTTTATTTTCGGGGATGTCTTATTTTTTTCATGTACAACAATAATCTCTCCCTTCCTCTCCTCTACCTCAATTCTTCCTCTTTCCTTTCTCTCCTCTCCCCCCTCTTCCTCCCCTCTCATCCATTCCCTTGTGCAGCAGAACTCCACTGACCCTCCCACCGTGAGACTGACATACCTCCACTCCGAAGTCTCCTAAAGCAGAAGGGTGGGGGTTGCTGAATTGATGAGTCCGATTTTTTTCAGCGAATCGGGTAGCACTAGTGTGAGGGATGGAGTCAAGGAGTGTCGGGGACAGTCGGGGGTGGGGCTTCACGGGTCAATCTTAACTAGGGCTTATTTTTGGGGTAGGGCTTATATTAGAAGTATCTTTATAAATCTTCTAGGGCTTATTTTCGGAATAGGTCTTATTTTCAGGGAAACAGGGTAGTACTACTAAGAGAGGTTTTTTTTGTTTGTTTGTCATAATCCCCTTATTATCCCCATTCAGCCCAGCCGTCACAGAGCATGATTCCCAGTATGCTTTGTAGAGACTGACCATTAGGTGACTTCTTCCCCTTCCTTGGAGGCTGAGCCTGTGAACACTTCCTCTGTGATATTGCCAATCTTGTTTATTTCTACATGCTGAACTAGACTAACACATTTATTTCCCTAAGCATCTCCACTGCATGAAATCATGTGTTTTCTGTTATGCATTACCTTTCAAGGACACATGGATTTTATTAATACACAACACTTCCCTCTTATCATAGGAAATGCACACTGCTGTTTGTGCCATCACCTATCTCCTTCCCGCTCCTTCTATAAAATCGAAGGCACACAGCACGTCATAGAGTTATGCACAGTATATGTCTTACATGGAAAGCATCAGTGGCTCAGAGCAGTAATTACAAGCATCAATTAACAAAACTAGTTTTTTCAAGTTAATATATTCCCTGAGAGTATATAGCATCAAATTATAGTACTAGAGAAAGAATAACTAGCAAATTATAAGAGATCTCCATGACTGAATTACATATGGCTGCCCTCCTACTCCTATTCCCATGGAGTTCATCAGGAAGATGCTGTGACAGCATGCAGCCCCTCAAGCTCGACAGGGGTTTGGAGGCTTTCCAGTTACTAAATTATCTGAACTCCACAAAAATACTGGAGAGGGACAGATTCTTCAAACTTTCGAAAACTACAAGAACGAGAGGGCATTTGGAAAAATTAAAAGGGGACAGATTCAAAACCAATGCTAGGAAATTCTTCTTCACCCAAAGGGTGGTGGACACCTGGAATGCGCTTCTAGAGGGTGTGATAGGACAGAGTACGGTTTTGGGGTTCAAGAAGGGATTAGATAATTTCCTGAAGGAAAAGGGTATAGAAGGGTATAGATCAGTGGTCTCAAACTCAAACCCTTTGCAGGGCCACATTTTGGATTTTTAGGTACTAGGAGGGCCGCAGAAAAAATAGTTAATGTCTTATTAAAGAAATGACAGTTTTGCATGAGGTATAACTCTTCATAGTTTATAAATCTTTCCTTTTGGCCAAGTCTTAATAATAATATTGTCATTTATAGCTAAAGAGACATATGATCAAGAAACTGTTTTATTTTACTTTTGTGATTATGATAAACATACCGAGTGCCTCAAAATAGTACCTGGCGGGCCGCATGTGGACCCCGGGCCGCGAGTTTGAGACCACTGGTATAGATAGAGGATAACTATACAGGTCCTGGACCTGATGGGCTGCCGCGTGAGCGGACTGCTGGGCATGATGGACATCTGGTCTGACCCAGCAGAAGCACTGCTTATATTCTTATGTTCTTATACTGTTGGAGCAACTTATTATTATTGGGGTTAATATTCCCTAGTTCACAGACATTTGAAAACTATTAGAACTTTGTAATCAAATCTTGATTTTGATTTATGTGCTATTGATTATTGTCATGAACTACCTTGGGTCCAACTTTCATGTGATAAGAAGGTATAGAAATACCAGTATTATATCCAACACCATATCTCTCAGGTGGTATCTTCCTCATTTTACTACCTATGACAACTTTGAAAAATAAGAAACTACTTTTTGAGTCTGACTTCACCTAACTACTCTATGCCTTAGTTCTCTCCCATATGGATTACTGCAATGCAATATTCAACGGTCTCACACGAAGAACATACTTCTCCAGCATGTCATCAACGGCCTAATGCTAGTGGTCAAATCCTTGCATGACATGGCGCTGGGATATGTGATAACCAAGTTCCCTCTGTATGTGCCAAACAGGTCCCTCCACTCCCAGGATGAAATATGCCTCAAAACACCTCATGGTCATGCTAACAGCTGTTCCAGAGAGGTACATCCCTTAGTTGCCCATTCTCTGAATACCAATTGTCCCCAGCTGGGAGGGAAATTAGCAGTAAATATGGGGAGACCTCAAAGGGTAGGCCCTGTTTCTTCCTCCACCATCTCCATGCTTTCTAAAGGGTTCCACAAACTGAAACATCCCTATATTTAATGCCCTGTCCTTTCTGCGCATGAAGGAAGTTGAAAAATCTAAAAGGCTGACTCCAACCATTTACCCACCCTGGGAGAAAAATATTTTCTCTCCCAGTATAGCACTCATGAATACATTGCATAATAGCGGCCATGTTGTACAGACGTATGTCCAGAACATTTAACTTCCCTTGGGATTTATCCAGGGTTAACTTAGCCATACTTATTCTGGGTGCTTTCGCTATTCAAATAAATCATGATATTATAACATGGAATTTATATTCATCCTTTCTTGTCATCTAGATGGGAACAGCTTGCAGGAGATATAGTAATTTAGGGACCTTGACCATTTTCACCCTTCCAAGTAATGACAAAGGAAGGTCACACCACTTCTGACAAAGCTTCTCTATAGCTGCCAAGTTTCTTCCTACATTGGTTGCATAAATAACAGAAGGGTTGGTGCTTAAATAAATGCCCAAGTATCTCATTGGATTTTTTTGTGGGTGGTTTAGCCAAGGCAGCCTGCCAGGGTTCATCCCTTACGCTCACTAGCACTAGAAGTTGTTTATTGATAGCTTCTATACACTACTAATGACTGGGGAGTCAATTTAGAACGGTTTACATCAGCTTCTGTGATGGTGTTAAATGTATGAGCTTCTGTAAAGGTGTTACAATACAGAGTTAGCGTTTTTTTAGATGGTTTTCAATACAGACACATTTATACTTAGTTCATACCCTGCAACACAGAAAGTTACCATATTTTTCGCTCCATAAGACGCACCTGACAATAAGATGCACCCTAGATTTAGAGTAGGAAAACAAGGAAAAAACCATTCTGAACCAAACTGTGCATCCAACCTCCCTCACTCCCTGCCAGGCTCTGCACCAACCCCACACTCAGGCTCTGCACCCTGTCCTCCCTTCCCTGCCAGGCTCTGCATTCTGTCCCCCCTTCCCTGCCAGGCTCTGAACCCTGTCCACCTGCCAGGCTCTGTACCCTGTCTTACTGCCCTGAAATGTAACCTTCCCCCCCCTCACCTCTGGTGGTAGGTTGGGAGATCTGCCACAGCCAATTAACACATTTTTCCTCCTCCTCCCCCCCTCCCAGTACCTTTTTAAAACACCCCCACCCTGCAGAACCTTTTTTTTAAAATGCAAGATATCAGAGATGTTTATTTCCAAAAGCTAACATTTAAATTAATAAATGCAAAATAAAATACATTTTTCTACCTTTGTTGTTTGAACATATTGGTGGGGTTTTTGGGTAACTTACTTTGACTCCATGGATCTCTTTTCTGCTTTTATCTGTCTGTGCAGGGTCTCCTATCCCTCTGACATTTCTTCTATTCCCAGGTCCACCATCCTTATTCCTTCTGCACCCCTATTTTCCCTACCCAGCATCTTCCTTCTCTGTCCCTGTCCCTATCCCTATCCTACCTCCATGTTCAGCATTTACCCTCTCTGTGTCCCCATCTGCCCCTTTTCCAGCATTGTCCCTCAGTGTCCTAATCTCCTCCATTTTCCAGCATTGCCTCTATGTTCCACTGTTCCTACTCTCTCCCAACCATTGACAGTGTGCATCCCTGACCCTGCGGTCCCTCCTCACCCAGCATCTCTGATCTATGTTCTTATCGCTCCCCATGTTCAGCTTCTCTCCTATCTCTTCCCTTCTTCTGAAGATCCCCTCCCTCCATCTCACCTCACCTCAAGGCCACATATTTCCCCGGCCTTCCCCCCCCCCCCCCCAGTGCTGGCATCGTTTCCCCTCTTTCCCTCCTCCAATGCAGTCCCTTTCATTACTATTCACTTGTTCTTCCCCGTGTTCCTCCATACTATTCTGGTAGCAGCGATTGCATGCAATCTTCCCTGCAGTACCTTTTTAAATGCCCTTTAAGCCTTGTGGTCCAGCGGTGTATGGGCCGGCAGGAGCATGCTTTCTGTGCTACTGCCTGGGCCCGCACCTCTTTCTGAATGGCTGGCGTCCATTCCATGTGTGAAAGGAAAGAATACTGCTAGGGATAAACTACCATCCTCCAGGCTAGAACAAACAGACAGATCATGCAATGCTAGCAGAAATTAGAGAAACTAGCAAATTTGGCTATACTATAATAATGGATGATAAATTATTTCAATTACTCCAATATTGACTGGATACATATCACATCATGAAAAGCTAGAAAAGTAAACTTCCTAGATGAAATAAATGACTGCTTCATGAAGTTTCTGGTTAAAGAACTGACAAGAGTTATTTTAGATCTAGTCCTTGGCAGAATGTAGGACTTGGTGCAAGATTTAATGGTTTTGGAGATGCATGGCAATTGTGATTAAATTTGAGATAATAAGCAGAGTGAAGACACTGAGGAAATCTACCTTAACAGCATTTAACTTTCAAAGGGGCAACTATGATAAAATGAGGAAAATGTTTACTGAAAAACTAAAAAAGATGTAGCAAAAGCAAAAACACAATTTCACTAAACCATGTTCAAATTCACTTCAGTTGTGATAGAACTATTCACAGGAGGAAAAACCTCATAAGCCAACACCTACACAGCTGGTGTGCTCATGCTTACTGATTTAGATAATAATAATAACAGTTTATATACCGCAAGACCATGAAGTTCTATGCGGTTTACAATGATTAAAAGATGGTACAACTTGAGTGGAATAAAAAGAGTTAAGAGCTAGTGATTAACAGGTATTGATTAGCAGTTATTTTGGAGTAAGAATTGTACAGGTCAGCTGCCTAAATACTTTAGGAACAGATATGTTTTTAGGTGTTTCCTAAATTCCCCATATGTAGTAGGCGTAAGCAATTGATCTAGATCTTTACCCTATAAGCTGCCTGATGTGAGAGAAGGTGTTGATGTCTTTTAAGTTTATATCCTCTAACTGGAGAGGAAACAAAGTTCAAGTGTGAGCTTCTCTTATGTCTGTTGGCTGAGAAAGAGAAAAGGTCAGTTATGTATTTGGGGGCTAAACCGAATAGTGCCTTAAAGCAAAAACAGCCGAACTTAAACTTCACACGCGCCTCCATCGACAGCCAATGCAGTAGTCGGTAGCAAGGTGTTACGTGATCAGACTTCTTCAGTCTGAAAATCAGTTTAATCGCTGCATTTTGCACCAGTTGTACTCGTCGCCTATTCTTTTGGGCAATTGCCTGTCTGACATGACATCAATGTTTACATGCAATATCTACTATCTGTAACATAATGTGCCATTATCCATTTATAGGCTTCACTAATGTTGGGAATGGAATTATTTATCTTGCTGTTTTGAAACATTGACATCATTGATATGCTTTAGGAATTTTTTTTTAATAATCAAAGTATAGCTTATATATTTTAGCAATGTCTTTCTTACAATTTGTATATTTATTTATTTTTCTTCTCAGTTATTATCTGTTCTGGGTTAGATGAGAAAAAGATTTCAACGGTGAAACTCTCTTCTATGAGTAGAAATGAGACGGTATCATATGACAAACCTTCCAATGCAGGTAAGGCTGCTTAGAGGAGAATGTTTCTACAGACAAGGAGGGATGAAAGGTGTGTTATTTTGCTCTGGTTTCAAAGTCTTGACTTTCCTATATTCCAGTGCACTGGTTCTGTAATCTTGATGCTGTTTTTATATTACAAAACTTTCAACAGACACAGGAATATTGTGACTTCAAGGGACTTTAGCAAAGTCATGGCTGAACCCTCAGCCACCTTGGCTCAAATGGAAGTCTTACATAAGAGTCCACCACCTCACCTTATAACTTCATATCCCTAGCCCCTTTTTGTTAACCATTATACCGTGCAGGAAAATGGAAAAGAAGACTCGCCAGATCACAGACAAGACAGACCAAAAGGGACTTGAGAGGGAATGACACTCAAGAAGGGAACAGGCTGCAAACTCAACCGAGAAAGAGAGTTGATGATTCGGGAACCGGTATACCCGGAGGATACCGGGCAGGAAAATGGAGGGGAAGACTCACCAGATTGCAGACAAGACAGATCAAAAGGGACACAAGAGGGAAGGATACTAAAGAAGGGAACAGGCTGCAAACTCAAATGTTTGTACACGAACGCAAGGAGCCTTAGAAGTAAGATGGGTGAAATAGAAGCTGTGGCACAAAAGGAAAACGTTGACATCATCGGCATCACGGAAACATGGTGGACTGATGAAAATGTCTGGGACACGGTGCTACAGGGATACAAACTATACCACAGAGACAGAGTGACTCATAAAGGAGGAGGCATTGCCATATACGTTAAAGAGGGGATTGAATATACTGGAGAGAACATGCCACAACAGACGGATAAGTTAGAGTCTCTATGGGTCAAAATTCTGGGAGCTAATGGACCGGAAACAAGGATAGGCATCTACTACTGACCCCCAGGACAGTCCGAAGAACTTGAAGAAATGACGGATGAGATGAAATGGAACTGCAAGGGAGGCAACGCAGTTATCATGGGCGACTTCAATTATCCGGCGATAGACTGGAACCTAGGTACCTCCGGCTGTGCTAGAGAGACCAAGTTCCTGGAAACGGTAGACGATTGCTTCCTGGAACAACTTGTCAAGGAAAACACGAGAGGAAATGCAATTCTGGACCTAATTCTAAATGGATTGCGAGGATCGGCACAAGATGTAGAAGTAGAAGGGACCCTGGGAAACAGCGATCACAATATGATCTGCTTCAACTTGGAAACAGGGGCGAAACATCAGTCCAGAATGACGGCCACGGTGCTAAACTTCCGAAAAGGGAATTTTGAAGGGATGAGATGCATGGTGGGGAGAAGATTAAGAAGAGGATAAACACTGTAAATACGCTAGATCAAGCTTGGTCTCTTTTTAAGGATACGGTCACAAAGTCGCAAAATCTATATATACGGCATATCAACAAGGGATCAAAGAGGAAAAAGAATAAAGAACCAGCATGGCTCAATGTAGTGGTAAAGGAAGCAATCAGAGACAAAAAAAACTCATTTAAGGAAAGGAAAAGATCAAAAACTAATGAAAACTGGAATAAGCACAAACAGCATCAACGCAGGTGCCATAAGGCAGTAAAAGGGGCCAAAAGAGACCACGAGGAGAAAATAGCCAAGGAGGCGAAAAACTTCAAGCCATTCTTTCGATATATTAAAGGGAAACGACCCACAAAGGAAGCGGTGGGACCGTTGGATGACCTAGGAATAAAGGGAGCGCTAAAGGAGGACAAAGCAATTGCTGACAGACTGAACACGTTTTTTGCATCTGTATTTACGAAAGAGGATATATACAGCATACCGGAACCCATTAGGCTATATGCTGGGAGTGAAAACAGGAAACTGACAGGGTTAACGGTCAGTCTAGAAGAGGTATGCAGGCAGATTGATAGGCTTAAGAGCGATAAATCCCCGGGACCGGATGGCATCCATCCGAGGGTCATTAAGGAACTGAAAGGGACCATAGCTGAACTGCTTCAACTAATAGCCAATCTGTCGATTGTATCGGGAAAGATTCCAGAGGACTGGAAGGTGGCGAATGTTACGCCGATCTTCAAAAAAGGTTCGAGGGGAGATCCGGGAAACTACAGACCGATAAGTCTGACCTCGGTACCAGGAAAGATGGTAGAGGCGCTGATAAAGGACCGCATCATTGATCACCTTGACTGACATGGGCTGATGATGACCAGCCAGCACGGTTTCAGCAAAGGCAGATCTTGTTTGACAAACTTGCTGCACTTCTTCGAAGGAGTACGGTAAACAGGCAGATAGACAAGGGTGACTCGGTTGACATTGCATATCTGGACTTTCAGAAGGCGTTCGACAAGGTTCCACATGAATGACTATTTTGAAAAATTGCGAGCCATGGAATTGAGGGTGAAATACTCATGTGGATTAAAAACTTGCTGGAGCATAGGAAACAGAGAGTGGGGATGGAAGAGAATCACCAGTGGAGTGCCGCAGGGCTCGGTGCTTGGACCCATGCTCTTCAACATCTTTATAAATGGTTTGGACATAGGTACGACGAACGATGTAATTAAATTCACGGATGATACAAAGTTATTCATAGTAGTGAAGACGCAGGGGATTGCGAAGATCTGCAACGTGACATAATCAGGCTCGAGGAATGGGCATCAACATGGCAGATGAGGTTCAACGTGGCTAAGTGTACAGTGATGCATGTCGGTAACGAAAATCTCCTGCACAAATACAGGATGTCTGGGGCGTTACTTGGAGAGACCTCCCAGGAAAGGGACTTGGGAGTTCTGATCAACAAGTCGATGAAGCCGTCCGCGCAATGTGCGGCGGCGGCAAAAAGGGCATACAGGAATGATAAAGAAGGGGATCACAAACAGATCGGAGAAGGTTATCATGCTGCTGTACCGAGCCATGGTACGCCCTCACCTGGAGTACTGCGTACAGCACTGGTCGCTGTACATGAAGAAGGACATGGTACTACTCTAAGGTGACCATTTATTTTTTTCATCAAAACGGGACATCTATTAATTGTCAGCCCCGCCCCCAATCCCGCCCTAGCCCCACCCCAGCCCTGCACCCAATTTCTTCCATTCATTTTTCATGTACTACTTAGTACTACTACTATTAAATATTTATATAGCACTACCTGACATACACAGTGCTACACAGAATATATTATTAATTCATAATGGCAAACATAAAATTTAAAAAACATAAAGCACACTGTATACAGAGAAAATGTTAATTCGTACTTTTTTTGTCTGGTGATTTCATGAGGCTCTGGTTGCACTTCCTTCTGACTGTGTATCCTCTCTTTCTATCGTTCTTTCAACTCTTTTTCTTTCTTTCTCTCTCCCTGTCCCCCTTTCTTTCTCTCTGTCACTCTGCCCCCCTCAAGCCGCCGCCGTCAATTTCTCCAAGCAACCGCCGCTGATGCAGCAACAGGCCAGGTGCTTGCAATGAGAACAGAGGTTGTGCACTTCTATCCCATATTAATGTTCCACACTGGGTCTGTCAGATGTATTCATTGTTTCCTAGAGAGAAGCACACTATTTATCCTCTCAAACACTGTCAAATTAATTCCTGCTTGCCGAAGCTAACAGTGCAACTTCTTTCCAGGGTTCCCTCTACTTCCTGATTTACTAGTAAGCTTTTTTCAAATCTGAAGTGGGCCACAGCTACTCAGGGAGCACTTGGGTGTAAACAAGAGGGTTGAAAGGGGAGAAGCCTGCACTTTTCTGCGAGGTGGGGGCACTGCTTATGTTCTTATGTTATCCCTGCAAGGATATGCTGGCAAGTTCATTTGAATCAGTAGTCTCAAACCCGTGGCCTGGGGGGCCACATGCGTCCCACCAGGTACTATTTTGAGGCCCTCAGTATGTTTATCATAATCACAAAAGTAAAATAAAACAGTTTCTTGATCATATGTCTCTTTAGCTAGAAATTACAATATTATTATTAAGATTTAGCCAAAAGGAAAGATTTATAAACTATAAAGAGTTTTACCTCATGCAAAATTGTCATTTCTTTAATAAGATATTAACTATTTTTTTCTGAGGCCCTCCAAGTACATACAAATCCAAAATGTGGCCCTGCAAAGGATTTGAGTTTGAGACCACTGATCTGAATGGAGTCCCAGTATCAGTCATTTGCTAGCATTTAAAGACCAGGCTTGGATCTACAAAGATGTTTATATCACAGTGAACATAGTGATTTTATACTTGCTAGCCTGGATCCATTGTGCTGAACTTAAAGTTCTATTGAACTCTCTGCATTCCAGCTCTTAGTTTAAGAACAGGAATGGATTCTTAATTGTCCATAAAAGCAACAGCACCTCCTACTTAAATTTGCCTCACTTGAGGTGGAATCCTTGGATCTTTGAAATAAGTAATCTACAGTAGTTGATTTGGAGGAGGAGGGGCGCCCTTAGACCTTTCTTTGTCTGCTGATGCTTACCTGAAGAGGGATAGGGTTGCCAGGCTGAAGCCGGGCCTGCAGGAACTTTCCCATTAGTCTAAAACTGCAGGCCTGAGGTGAACCTCCAAAGTTGGCATTGTGCTCGCTGGTGGAGAAGGGATAGAGCATCAGGCGGCTCCGGCTGGCTGCCATCTTTTCTGCACACTGGCTATTTCCTCTGCTTGTTCCCATTCTGAAACCATCAGGAAATAGCAGTTCAAGGCCCCCAGCAGTGCCAAAACAGGACCCTGGGGGGAGGGAGCAACAGATCCAGGTGATTACTAAAGCGCTGCCACAGAAGTATCCAGAGATCCTGTATTGAAGGTGCTATGGCCAGAGGTGAGGGGGTGGTATATCTGATAGTCTCTGCTGCTGTGTGGCCCTCTGAGCCGATATGATTGGGGAATGATGGCTGACCTCCTCCAGCAGTACCTAAATAGGGCCCTGGAGGGAGAGAGCAGCTGAAGCAGCCAGCGGCTTTGCCACAGATATCCATTCACCAGTGGCCAGATCCACAACCAAGCAGTCCGCACTCTGCAGCTGTAAGTGTCGGGCTCCAGCAATTTTACTGAGGGAGCTGCAGTGGTTTTTCCGTTATCAGCTGATGTTTGGGAGCGGTGATTCACCTCCTCCAGTGGTGCCGAAACAGGGCCCTGGAGGGAAGGAGCAAGTGGAGCAGCTGCAGACTTGGCAAAGTCATCTCTCCTGATGCACTGAGCTGTGAACAGGGCAGCTGCTGCTGACTGTTTTGGGCTCCGGAAGAAGTACTGTGGGGAGCTGCGGCCTGCCAGTTTTGATGTCTGGAAACTGAAGAGCTGCAAATATTGATGGGTTCTCTTCATTCCTTTTTTTTTTTTTTTTTTAAATATCTGTGAAATTTGTTCTTAAATGGATGCTAGAAGTCATAAATATATTTCACCCTTTTTTTTCTTTCTTTATTAGTGTGAGGGAGAGAAAGGGGAGAGCTGCAACCTAGGAGTGGCTAAAGAAAAGACTGACAGGCAAGGGGAGGAGCCTTGGAAGGCAGGAGTCCCTGCACATGCCAAGTAAGCTAAAAGCTTATTGTAGCTAGGGGATAGCACCAACACACAGGATCAATCTAAGGACTTAACCAACAAGTGTGCCTGCATAACCCCTGCTTGTCTCCAGAGAAGTTAAACTTTTCTGGAACCAAACAGCCAATCAGGTCTCAAACGCAGCATCCAGCCACTGCAACAATATCTTCAAACTGCTGTCTTCTATTATAACCTGACAAGAATTCTTGTTTCGCTGGCCACACCAGCTGCGTCAGGAGAAAAACATCACAACCCATGCACAGTGGCCATTAATCCAGGTGTATGAACCTTTGTGGGACCTGGGTTCATCATAGCAGTCCTTTCTCCAGTGAGCCTTGGCAGAAGGCTAGAAGAAACCACAGTTTCAACAGATGTGCTAAGGACCAATGCTTAAGGCAAAGAATGACTCTAGCTGACATGCACTAAGCCCATTTCTACCATGACAGTAAAATAGGATATTTTCTATCTTTAGTTTTGCAGGTCCTGTCATCTATACTGGAAAACTAGGGAAGTCTCTTTTCAAAATTACTGAGCTCTGGAATAATGTTCCTGTCCAGTTGCATGATCTGGGCTCTTTCCTATTATTCCGAAAACATCTGAAAACTTTTCTTTTTTCAAAATTGTGATCTTCGTTTCCCTCTATATTATCCCCATCCCTATTGTATTTTTTTTCTTTAATGTTCTGTAAACCGTGTCGAGCTCTATTTTTAAAGAGAAGATGCAGTATATAAGTTTATGGTTTAGTTTAGCACCTACCAAATGTGGCAGCACTTACCGTCTTCTGTATAAAAGGTGCTAAGGGTTTCCATGTTAAGTCCATGTTATCCAGTTAGCATGTGCTAATGTGAGCATGGTAGCTGGATAATGTTTCCACAAGCTTTCCACCACCAAAAAAACAAAACAAAATACAAAATAAAATAAATAGCATATGATTACTGCAGATTGTTATAGCGTGTCCTTCGGTAAGCTGTGTTAGGGCTTAGCAATAGGGCCCCTTAATTTCTTCATTCTCAGTCAACATTGTCTCTGCTTTTTATTTTTTGTTCTTTCCTCCTCTTCATTGTCTCACAGGCGGAATCCTTCTCTTGAACTTCAGCCATTTCTCTGAAAGATGCGAGTTCCACTTCCAGAGTCACGTGCTGCCTAGGAGCTCTGCATCCTGTCTGCTGGAGCTGTTCTTCTATTCGTGGCATGAGCCTATCCCAGAGAGATTCACAGTCCAGATTCAGCACCTCAAGACCAACTTAAGTACATATATCCCTCTAAGACAAGAGGGGGAGGAATGGTGAGCACTCTTTCACTTATTTCTGTGGGAAGCAAGATTAGAGAGTTTTGCAGGGACAGAAATGCCACCTATCCTTGCTCGTACCCATTGGAATTCAACTCATACCCACCTGTACCTGCTAAGATCCACTCATCCCCACAATTAATCTCCTCCATCGCACCCATGCCTGCAAGAGTCAACATAATTACGTACTCTCTTGCAGACCTCCATTTTCTCCCAAGTCCAACAGCCTCCCATGGCTTTTTCGGTGGTATTCACTATTCAAGCAGAGTGTTCCAAGCCTCAGTCTGGTTCTCCAGTTGCTTCTGTCAGTGCGTTCCAAATCTCATTCTGGCATCACCAGATAATTTGACTATACTCCCATGGGAATCCTTTAGCAACTGCTTCCATCCCCAAGGGAATCCTGTGGCAAATATTCAGTGGAATTTCCACAATCCCCATTCCCATGCAACTCTCTAAACGGCGCCATTTTCATGAAAATTGTTGACAGAAGCTGATAACATTTTCATAGAAAGACCCCCGAGGAAGCCATTAATAGTTGGCGAAATGGGCCCCGTCGGGCGAATATTACATTGCACTGCTCACAGCACCTTTTTTGCACGGAGGCACTTTTCTACAAAAAGTTTAAAGATAAGTGCATGATTTATTCATTCAGAATATAATGTAATTTATTCAACATATAGTTTTGTTGATTCAAACGCTTTAAATGATGAGTGAGTGATTCGGGTCGATGAATAAGAATCCTACCTGCATGACCATCTTGGCGTTCATTCATTGAACATTGCAGGATTTCTGAGACCCTTTCTCTCAACTATATTACAACTTTTAAATTGGTTTAGAAACCTGTTTGCTCAATTTTTGAATGCATATACATACTTCAACACTTCTACAACATGTACAGGCCTATACTTTCCTGCTCTACATACCCAAACTTTTATATATTCAAAGAAAGGATTGTTATTGACATGAAATATTGCTAATACAATTGCTGCTACTTAACATTTTTATAGCACTACAAAGCATATGCAGTGCTACAAAGACGTAAAAAAGAAATAAATATCTGTTCTGTGGAGTTTTACAATCTAGTTAACAGACATAATACTTCGTACTACTTAGTTCTATAGCACTGCTAGACATACAAAGTGCTGTACTGTGTACATTAAAACATTCAAGAGACAGTCCCTGCTTACAATCTAGCCAACAGACAAACAGGACACGTAAGGGGTTAGGGAGTTTCTCAAGTAGGCATGGGTGCTTTACAAGCGAGTGGGATTAGGAGTAAAAAGCAACCTTGAAGTGGGCTTTTAGTCTAGATTTAAATACTACCAGGGACAGAGCTTGATGTAATGGCTCAGACAGTTTGTTCCAGGTGTGTGGTGCAGTAAGATAGACGTTGCATAGTCTTGAGTTGGCAGTAGAGGAGAAGGATACAGAATAAATGGGGCTTGCCCAATAAACGGAGTTCACATAAAGGAGTGTAGGGAGAAATACTGAGGAGCTGCAGAGTGAATACACTTGTAAGTCAATAAGAGGAGTTTGAATTGTATGTGGAAATGGATAGGGAGCCAATGAAGTGACTTGAGAGGGGTGATGTGAGTATAGTGACTCTGGCAGAATATAAATTGTGCAAGAGAATTTTGAATAGCTTGAAGGGGAAAAATGGTTCCATGGGGAACCTGTGAGAAGGAAATTGTAGTAGTCTAGGTGAAAGGTGATAAGGGTTTTGGTAAGAGTAGTGTGTTCAGAAAGGAAGGGTCAGATTTTGGTGATATTATAGAGAAAGAAATGACAAGACAAGGGATATTTGAGATTCAAATTAATATGATCATGACTAAAGTGAACAGGGTTTAAAACTCAAAAACTGTTCCCGAAAGAAAATTAGTAGGTTGGAATTTAATCTGCAATGTGTTTAACTGAGTAAAGAAATGCGTTATATATTGTCTTCCTGGTTGGCAGTTTAGGGTGGAATTGAGATTGGGATGATTAGGGTTAATGAATGGTTAGGGAAGAATGGGTCTGTTGAGTGAAAATGGGACAATTTGCTATAATTACAGTACAGTGGTGCCTCACACAACAAACTTAATTCGTTCCAGGAGCAAGTTTGTTATGCGAAAAGTTCGTTATGTGAAACGCGTTTTCCCATAACAATACATGTTAAAAAAAATAATTCGTTCTGCAGCATAAAATATGCTAAGATGACATAAAAAAAGATAAATTTGTGAAAATGGTGAAAATGGTGGTCTTGCTGAGGCCAAACTCTTTGACGAGGTCACACTGTTTTACCCCACATTCACTCCTTCTAATTATTTCCCGTTTCATTTCAACAGAAATCACCTTCCTGCTTTTTTTAGAAGCCATGATATATAAAAAATATTGAGTTTATCTTAAAAGGACGACTGTATACAGTGAGAGAGGGCAGTTAAGCGCAGTGACTAACGACTGCCTGCGCGGAAGGATGCAATACATCGGCAGCTCGGGCGACTTCGTTGTGTGAAACGAAGTTCGTTGTGTGAAGTTCGTTGTGTGAAACGAAGTTCGTTGTGTGAATCAAGACATGAAGTTCGTTGTGTGCAGCGTTCATTGTGCGAGGCGTTCGTTATGCGAGGCACCACTGTACAAGTTTTATGATACAAGTTTTTATCCTAATTCAACACATACTAATACCAGTATACATGGAGGGTCATAATCAAAAATGTGCCTAAGTCTGAGGTTGGATGTTTTTGTGCAAGACGTCCACAAAACCAGCAGGAAAAATGTCCATTTTCAAAGCTGCCAAACATCTATCTTTTATTTTTGAAAATGAGCTAGGTATAAGTTTTGGTCCTTAAGACGTCTACCTTTTTTGCCCATTTTCAAAAATAAAAATGTCCATGCCAAAAACATACAAAAGTAAGTTTTGTAGATGTACCCACAAACTACCTTAACTGATTGCGGTAGTAGGAATTTCCATCAGCTGAGCCGGTTTCAGGGACTCCTGGTGGCTCAGCTGATGGGGATTCCCCCTGCCAGGATTAGCTGAGCCAATGAGCCCTACACCCCTTCCCCCAACATCCTGGATTTCCCCTTGACATTCCCGACATCCCCCACATCTTTCCAACATCCCGGACCTCTCCCGACATTGCCTAACATCTCGGCTCCCCCAACATTCCTGGAACCCCCTCCCACATTCCCGGAACCCCCCGTACCTTTGGAAGATCACATGCAGGAGGGAAGCTCACTCCCTGCTGCCTATAGGACCTGTGTGTTGCAAATGATGGGGCTTCCCCCTCCCAGTGCATCTTGGGATGCTGTGGGAAGGGCCAAAGGCCCTGACTGACTCAAAATCACCATTTTAAAAAACTGTGTATGTATCTTGTGAACCACTTAGGTTTAAGCGGGGTATAAGTTTTAAAATAAATACATAAATTCCCGAAGAATGCCAGCCCTAGTAAGATGCTGAAAGAGGTCATCTGGTCAGTGATAGCGGTCAGAAGTTTAATGCAGCAGTTAAATCATTGGTGTTTAAGAATCATAATATTAACATCCACTGAGATCAGAGCAGAGTGCAAATCGATTGTAAAGGTATTGCTAGGCTTTGCTTATCTAGGAACAGCTGCTCCTGCTGCAGTGATCCATCTTGTACTCTACGTACACAAGTCTTTGTTCCCAGTTCCATTAAGAAAATTAAATTGACTTAAGTCATTTGTTCAGAGGCTGGGGCTATGCACGGCAGCTCTATTATTGATGGGACTAGAAATGAGATGAAATTGGACCTATAACCTGCTTTCAGCTTCTGCTGGACTAAGATTTGTCTGAAGAAGTCTCCTGTTTTGGGTCCCAGTCTCTAAAGTTATCTTAGAGCACTGCAAGTGTAGCTCAAAATGCAGCAGCTAGAAATTTAATAGGGGCATCTCGTTATGATCATATTTCACCAATTTTAAAATCCTTGCACTGGTTACCTATGGAGCAATGTATTAAATTTAAAATACCCTGTTTGGTTTTAAGATTTTGAATCATATGATTTTCCCTGTGATTTCTGCTAATTTAAAGGTTTATCAACCTGTTTGGTCATTGCAATCTTTGATGGTTTGTTACTAGAATCCCTTCATTTAAATCAGGGGTGTCAAAGTCCCTCCTTGAGGGCCGCAATCCAGTCGGGTTTTCAGGATTTCCACAATGAATATGCATGAGATCTATTAGCATACAATGAAAGCAGTGCATGCAAATAGATCTCATGAATATTCATTGGGGAAATCCTGAAAACCCAACTGGATTGCGGCGACTTTTACATCCCTGATTTAAAACAATTAGGCTTGAGGTGCTATAGTGTCCTCTTTTTTTTTTTTAAAGTGATGGGCCCTAAGTTGTGGAACACTCTAACACGCTAGATCAGGGATCTCAAAGTCCCTCCTTGAGGGCCGCAATCCAGTCGGGTTTTCAGGATTTCCACAATGAATATGCATGAGGGTGTCAGGTCAAAACCGTGAAAGACAAAGGCGCGCGCCGATAACTGAGCGCAGTGCGGAGGCGAGCGCTGAAGAAAATAACTGTTTTTAGGGGCTCCGACGGGGGGGTGTGTGTGGTGGGGGAACCCCCCCACTTTACTTTATACAGATCGCGCCGTGTTGTGGGGGGTTTGGGGGGTTGTAACCCCCCACATTTTACTGAACACTTCACTTTTTCCCTAAAAACAGGGAAAAAGTTAAGTTTACAGTATAATGAGGGGGGTTACAACCCCCCAAACCACCCACAACGCTGCCGCGATCTGTATTAAGTAAAATGGGGGGGAGCTCCCCAACAAAAACCCCCGTCGAAGCCCCTAAAAACTGTCATTTTCTTCGGCGCGCGCCTCCGTCTTGCGCTCAGTTGTCGGCGCGCCTTTGTCTCCCGCGGTTTTGTCTATGAACCATGCATGAGATCTATGTGTATGCACTGCTTTCAATGCATATTCATTGGGGAAATCCTGAAAACTCGACTGGATTGTGGCCCTCAAGGAGGGACTTTGAGACCCCTACTTTAGATCCATGTATCGTAAACTGACAAATTTTACTGTTTTTAAGAAGGAATTGAAAAATTTACTGTTTTTACAATCTTATGGGAACAGGATAATGAAAAAGTGACTGTTTAAACTAAAGCAAACCTTTTGTTGATTGGTAGCTATGCTTCATTTTCTTTGCTTAATGATTTTTTAATGTCTTTTTAATGTTTTGCTGTGGGGTTTTTTTATTGTTAAGAGTAGACTGTATGGGCTGGATTCTGTAAACTGCACCTACAAGGGGGTGCTGAAAGGTTCAGTCCAACCAAGAAGGGAATGATATGGAACCATGAAACTTACAAGTTATTCCACATATTTACCCCTAAGTTAAGGGGCTGCAGGAGTTGCCGTACAGTGAGAGATTGGAGAAACTGGGCCTCTTTTCCCTTGAAAAGAGGACACTGAGAGGGGACATGATTGAAACATTCAAAATACTGAAGGGAATAGACTTAGCAGATAAAGACAGATTGTTCACCCTCTCCAAGGTAGGGAGAACGAGAGGGCACTCTCTAAAGTTGAAAGGGGATAGATTCCGTACAAACATAAGGAAGTTCTTCTTCACCCAGAGAGTGTTAGAAAACTGGAACACTCTTCCGGAGTCTGTTATAGGGGAAAACACCATCTAGGGATTCAAGACAAAGTTGGACAAGTTCCTGTTAAATTGGAACGTACGCAGGGGAAGCTGGACTCATTTAGAGCACTGGTCTTTGACCTGATGGCTGCCACATGAGCAGACTATTGGACACGATGGACCACTGGTCTGACCCAGCAGCAGCAATTCTTATGTTCTTAAGTTCAACACATTTGGCACATATGTCTGTAACCCTTCCAAAAAATACTCTGATGTCTGATCACTGAAACACTCAAAAATTGTTGTCCTTTCAAGCTCTTCTAAGATTTGGACACAAAACAGTCAGATGGAGCAAGATCTGTTGGGTAGGGTGGATAGTCTATGCACTGAAACCTCAACTATGTCAAAACATCCATAATTTTGCCAGCCTTGTGAGCGGTTGCATTGTTTTGCAAAAAGAGAACACCTTTCCGCAGCTTCCCTCTTCTTTTAATGCCTCCTTTAATCAGCACAGCAAATTATAGTGGTATTCTGCATTAACTGTTTGGTCCCTTGGAAGATATTCAGTCATTACAACACTTTCCTGATCTCAAAATACTGACGCCATGACCTTTCCTGCTGACTTTTGGGTGTTGAATTTCCTTGGTCTTGGAGAACCTGAGTGCCGTTATTGTATGGACTGTTGTTTTGTCTCAGCATCATAGTAACTAGTTGCTCCAAAAAGTTGGCACTGGCTTGCTGAAAATACTGCAAAATCAACTTGGAAATGTCCATTCAATGTTGTTTCTCATCTGCATTCAAACATTTGGGCACCCGCTTGGCTGACAGCTTCTGCATACCCAGCTGCTCGTGGTTTATACACTCAACTCGTTCCCTGGATATCTGTAGTGTCTTAGCAATTGTTTTCGTCAATATTCACCAATTTGCAAAATTGAGGTCATGGACATGGTCAACAACTTCAGGAGTTGATACCATTTGAGCCCTCACAGATCTTGCTGCATCTTCAATCTTGAAATCTCCATGCTGAAAGTTTGCGCACCACTTCTTCACTATGGAGTATGATGGGCATTTGTCACTTAGGGTTTGCATCATACATTCATGGATTTCCTTTGCAGTTTTTTTCTGCAGGAATGAGAGAGAGTAAGGGGTTCTCTCTCACTAGTGCTATCCTAGAGGCAAGAGGCGATGCTGACCTATTAGTGAGTGAACTACATGAACCGGGAAACACTGAACTCTATAGCTTAGAGCTCAACCCTCATCCAGCAGGTGGTGCTAAACTGCCGGAACAGGCTACCCTAATGAGTCATAGGCAGGAAGACATTCATATGCCCAGTCTGGGATCATTCAGGGAGGACTCCTTGGGGAGAGAGCCTCTAGAAAGAGACTTCCCTAAATAGAGAAGGTTTAAAGTTGAATTAATTCCCTAGCCATGGGTTAAGGGGAACCCTGGGAAGATAAAGTCTGAAAAGGACTGTTTGAAAGAGCTGATATTGTGAGACTTTTGATACTTGGTTGGCTAACCCAGATTATTCTGAGAACTGTGGAATATATTCATGGGTCTGGCTGGGACTGTTTACATGAATAGAGAAACTACTTCCCCTAAGCATGTGAGGGGTCAGGCTTAAAAGAGTGTATAAATAAAAGCTTTACCTTATACCTTCTATGAGTGTCTATCCTGTTTTCAGTATGTGTGAAAGGCTCCAGGAAAGTCTGGACTGGACTTTGCTACAAGGAATAGGCATTTCATGAGAACTTGGAGTTCCACACTTAAAAATTCCACACTTTTTGTTGACATCCTTCAATCAATTATCTGAAACGATGCCAAAACTTAGCATTACTAACGATTCTGTAAATTGGTACCTTGCAAAATAAAATAACACTCTTTTCAGCTACAGTGGCAAAATAATACTGAGAATTTAGGAAGTTGATTATTTTTGTAAACACCACTGATATACAAGGGGGTGCTGAGAAATTGACGCTGGACGCATATCAATTAAGCTTAGGCACTGTTAACAGAATCATGACTAACAAACATAAAAATAGACTTACTGTGTCAGACCAATGGTCCATCTAACCCAGTATGCCATCTTCATGATGGCCAATCCAGGTCACTAGTACCTGCCAAAAACCCAAATAGTAACAACATTCTATGCTACCGATCCAGGGCAAGCAGTGGCTTCCCCCATGTCTCAATAACAGACTATGGACTTTTCCTCCAGAAACTTGTCCAAACCTTTTTTAAAACCAGCTACGTTAACCACTCTTACCATATACTGTGTCTGCTTGGTAGAAAGATGCCTCTTTACCCCCTCTAAAGAAAGACATCAACCATCAGGTAGAATTGTGAAAGCTACTGTTCATTCCTGGGCATAAGCTAAGAGAAATATATCTACTTTTTGGGATCTGTCTAGTACTTGTGACATCGATTGGCCATTGTCAGAGACAGGATGCTGCACTCGATGGACCATGGTCTGACTTAGCAAGGCTTTTCTTAAGTACTATTTTGCAAATCCCAGAGGTGCCAAGCTTCAAAACTCATATTTTCTTATTTCTGATGTATTTTAAACACCAGAGAGAAGCATATTTGGCCCTTCAATCACTCTTCCAAAGTTCAGGTCCAACTGAGCAGTTAGCTGTCATCACATATACATGACTCAGAGTAGTTGTAAATGTCAAAGGAAAAGCTATTTGAAGTATATATGTATTGCTGTTGCAAAATATGAAGTAAACATTTTTAAAGTCTGCCCAAAACACTTTCAAAACATCCCCCGAGGGCGTAGTAAGGGGGGGCAGTCCTACCCAAGCACCGGCACCCTTCTCCTCTCCGCCCCCGCTGCATATGCGTCCCCCTTCCCCGTACCTCTAGTTCAGGGGTAGGGAACTCCGGTCCTCGAGAGCCTTATTCCAGTCGGGTTTTCAGGATTTCCCCAATGAATATGCATGAGATCTATGTGCATGCACTGTTTTCAATGCATATTCATTGGGGAAATCCTGAAAACCCGACTGGAATACAGCTCTCGAGGACCGGAATTCCCTGCTCTAGTTGCTCACTGTCACAAGCACCAACGTCAACATGCTCCTTGCAAGCTCGTTGGCTCACGCTGGGGTGCCCATAGATGCCATGGCACCACCAAAATTTCTTCCCCCTCCTTCTATTGTGAAGTGTTCAGCATCTTAGCTCCTTTCCCCAAGGCAATATTGAAAATGAATATGTTGCTTCAGATGAAAAAACCTTTCATATGCTGAAAGATTAGAGAGACTGGGGCTTTTTTTGCTGGAGAAGCGGAGACTTAGAGGGGATATGATAGAGACATATAAGATCACGAAGGGCATAGAGAAAGTGGAGAGGGACAGATTCTTCAAACTTTCGACAACTATAAGAACAAGAGGGCATTCCGAAAAATTAAAAGGAGACAGATTCAGAACCAATGCTAGGAAGTTCTTCTTCACCCAATGGGTAGTGGACACCTGGAACACGCTTCCAGAGGGAGTGATAGGACAGGGTACGGTATTAGATTTCAAGAAGGGATTGGACAATTTTCTGAAGGAAAAGGGTATAGATAGAGGGCTAATATACAGGTCCTGGACCTGATGGACCGCCGCGTTAGCAGACTGCTGGGCATGATGGACTTCAGGTCTGACCCAGCAGAGGCACGGCTTATGTTCTTATTAAGATGAATACTGGGCTAGATGGACCATTGGACTGACCCAGTAAGACTATGTTCTTACTGTAGTATCTTGGGAGATACTCACCACCATCACAGGAAAAAAAACCCTCCATTGCAGACATCTTTCCAGACATGATTTTTAGAGCCAACTGATTAATAGAATTTCTTAAGGATCCTGGGACTCCTGAAGCAGGCTCTATAGCCACACCACAGTCCGGGTCAGGTTCTGTTTCAGGTTCCACTTCATATGTGTATCTTATTAAAGTGACAGCGTGATCTCTGTTATTTTTTCTTTCATCAAAATGGGGCGACAAGCATTTTTTAGATATGTTAGTGAAAGGAAGACATACAAAAGTGGTATTGTGAGGCTCAAGAGTGAAGGGGAGAATTTTGTAGCTCACAAGGATAAAGCAGAATTGCTTGACAAATATTTCCGTGTTCACAGATGAAGGGCAAGGAGCAGGAGACAATGACCATAGAAGACAATGACAAATAGGAAAGGAAGTGTGATAGATCTTGCAGGATTTTCAGTTGCCTCTGTTGATGAGGAGCTAGCTACACTAAAGGTAGACAACACAGCGAGGCTGGATGGGATACATCCAAGGGTACCGTAGGAATTTAAGGAAGCTCTGGGGGCTCCACTGTCTGACTTTTTCAATGCTTCTTTAAAGCCTGGAGTGGTCCCAGAGGATTAAAGAAGGACAGATATGGTTCTTCTCTAAGTTTTCAAGTTCCAAATTTATTTAAAATTTGTTATTCTGCTTATTCAGGCTTCTAGGTGGAGAACAATAATGTTAAAATGGTGGGCGATTGTGGTCTAAGAAAGATATAATGGAATGCCGCTTTTACAATGTTGTTTGTGATAATTTTCTTTCTGTATTGCAGTAACAAGTGTATTTCTTGTGATATATTATAAATCAATAAAAATAAAGATATAAAAAAAATAAAATGGTGGGCGAACAAAAGGTTGACCCTTAATCCTCCACAGAAACACTGTGGAGAAGATGATGTTCAAGATGCAGGCTTTATTGAAAGTACAATCCAATAATCCACATGAAAAAGTATCTAGGACCCAATTCTGTGGGGACTAGGGACCCAACACGGTCCGTGTTTCAACAAAACTGTCTTCCTCAGGGGTCCCTGAGGGTCCTGATTCAAAAACTCATGGATCAAATGCTAAAAACAATCTTGTGCGAAACTCTGCGCAGATGAGAGATCCTCAAAATGCCAGAGAGCTGGGGGTCAAGGGAAAGAGCTAGATATGGCACGCTTGGATTTCAACAAAGCTTTTGACACACTTCCACACAGGTAACATAAATAAACTGGGTGCTATTGGTAATGGTCCTACAGCAGGGGTGTCAAAGTCCCTCCTCGAGGGCTGCAATCCAGTCGGGTTTTCAGGATTTCCCCAATGAATTTGCATGAGATCTATTTGCATGCACTGCTTTCATTGTATGCTAATAGATCTCATGCATATTCATTTGACACCCCTGTCCTACAGCAACTGAGTAGGTTAGAAACTGGTTGAGTGGAAGGCAACAAAAATAGTGGTAAATGGAGTTCTCTTTTTGCATAAGTACTGTCCTTTAAATGTGTTCGTAGCAAATTCTGCTACTTACATTGTAACTCCTGTTATTTATTCGTACAAAATCCTGCAAGGGGTGGTTCTCTTGAATGTTTTATTATAAAATGTTTGTTTTCCCCCCTCAATGTGCCACCATAATACACATAGTTTTACTGCAGCCTGATTTGCATTTTACACAAGGCTCCATGTTAAGTGAGCCTTTTGTAAAATAAGCTGCAAACTCTGAACTTCCCAATTCAGACATCCTTCTTCTGATTTAGAAAGTTAGTTACCATTATAATGTGTTATTTTACCACTTGTTTGTGCTGTTCTAGCACAAGTCCCTTTTAGGCAATGAGACCTACCAGTAGTTAACAATAACATTTCTCGTCTTAACAGTAGCCCACATTGCTAACTTCCTACTATAGATGATCTAGATAAAATTAGGATTTTTGTTTTACCCTACAAGCTATTTCTTTCTGAACTTAAATATGTATAATAATAGAATCTACAGTGACAGTCACTTTTTATTGATTTTCAGGGACTGTTAACTATAGAGAATCTGTTTTGTGTTATTTGCTTACTCATGTGGTGGTGGGAGGACAGTTTATTCTGCTGACTTATCCTTTCTGATCCTTATAGATTGTTTGAGATATTATAGTGGTCAGAGCTAGTTATACTGGAAGCAGTCAGGGCAGTCTTGGTTACATGGGAGTGGGGATGGGGGTGGAGTCAGGGGAGCTAGAGAACAGCGGACAGAGGTTTTAAACTCATGACACTACCCAGATATATTACCCATCCTTCTACCTTCTGGACACTAATGTAAAATTTTGCAATCCTAACCTTGTAAGTCCTCAGCACATATCTCAGAACCTCCTAAGAATGTGCAAAGTTTGCCAATGGTTTAATCTGGTCTTGCCCATGACATGTTTAAGGATGGGGCAACTTATGAGGTGGTAGGTAGTTTTTATGAGTTGGAGCAGTTTGTAGGCCGTTGAATCAGTTGCCAGTAGGTATGGGAAGTGATGTAGTTTGCAGGATGAAGGGGCAGTTGTGGGGGCTTAGTTTTTGGGTGGGGGCAGTTTTTGGGGTGGTGGGACAATTGGAGTAGATTTTGGAGTGGGGCAGTTTGCAAAGGGTAGTTATAAGTGGTGAAGACAGCTTGGCGGTGATGTGGCAGTTGTAGGGGGTAGTTTTTGTTTTTCATTTTTTTCATTTTAGTTTTGAAAATATATCAAGAAGAAACCAAAATGCAAGAAGAAGTTGCACCACCACATACATCAATACTATCTAAACAGGCTTCATCAGAAATCCATCATATCTATCCTCCACTTGAACACATTGATTTATCCCCTTATTCCCCCTTCCAAATCCTTCTCATTAATTCCAAATGTTTTGCTCACATAATCTTCCAGCAGCACACAAGACTTTTTTGCTGAAATCCTGATCTTCTCCCTGGAATCCCATGACACGATAGTACAGGAGTTCCACCCAGTTACATTCCTCAACTACTGCAAAACTCTGTGTTTCCTACTTGCAAATGGAAAGAAAGCCATGCAGATGCAGAAGATGGAAGAAGCAGAAAAAAACCACAACTTAAGAACATAATAACATAAGAATTGCCGCTGTTGGGTCAGACCAGTGGTCCATTGTGTCCAGCAGCCTGCTCCCGTGGCGGCCCTAACTGAGTCTAGCCTTGTAGGGTAGTTTGTTTTTTTTTCATTTGCCAACAACAGGCGTAAGGTTCTCCCCTCCCTTGATCAAATCTGCCCCCCAGTTCAAGTACCCTCCCTTATGATCTAGGTTCCCCCCTCAAATCTACCTGTGTATCCCTAGTGTTCTATTTACACATGTACTATAGCTTGTTTTCCATTGAATTGTAACCTAGGCCCCCTTTGGGCTCCTTTTACTAAGGTGCGCTAGCGTTTTTAGCGCATGCAGGAAATTACCGCATGCTACGCTTCTAGAACTAATGCCAGCTCAATGCTGGCGTTAAGGTCTAGCTCACGCAATTCCGCGCATTAAAGCCCTAGCACACCTTAGTAAAAGAAGCCCTTTGTGTCATGGCTTTAATGTTTAGCCCCCTGATTTTATTTGTTTTATTATCGTGAACTGCTGGGATTTTGTCAAGGCAGGATTAATTCATCGAGGGCCCCTAGGAACCCAAGTACACTGGGCCCCCCTGCCCTGCCCCTCCCCACCATGCGCCCAGACGGAAACAGGAAGCTGCGTCAGAGGGAAGCTTTGTGCAAGCAGCATCGCTTGCACAATTACAGTTCCCGTTGCTTTTCTTACCCGCCTTGCTTGCTTGTCTTACTTTCCGTCGATGGGGGGAGGGCCCACGTTGCCGATCGGGGGGCCCGCATTGCCAGTATCGGAAATTCACAGAGTGCTGTGGACTTTCTGTGAAAAATAAATAAGAAAAAATTTAACAAGGAAAGATGGAAACAAACTGTGAAATATGGCAGTGGTTCTTAAACCTATCCTGGGGAACCCCAGCCAGTTGGGTTTTCAAGATATCCCTAATGACTATGCATGAGGCAGATTTGCATGCCTGACACCTCATATGTTGAAAACCCAAGTGGCTGGGGGTTCCCGGGACAGGTTTAAGAACCACTGAAATATGGCATTTAAAACTGTCAAAACTTTGGTTGACATTTTCTGTGTATACTTCACAGGGTCTAAAGGGCCACATAAAATTCAGTGGCAGCCTGGATTTGGACCATGGGCTGCAGGTTGCCCACTCCTGAGGTGTCTAAAACCCTTACATCAGCCCTGACTGAAAGGTCTTACAAGAACAGACAGTGTCTCCAGAGATGCTTAAAAAGTGTACTGGTTGTGATTAGTGTTTATTAATCCCTAGATTTCATTAGCATGGTGTAGGTCTGACGTCAATGTGCTATAATAATCAAGTACCTTAATACTTACAAAGAGGTATGAAAAACTGAGGTAAGCAGATTAGCATTTTTATGTTGGAAAATGATTCTGAGATCAAAAATATTTGTGTCTTAGAATGCTCGGTTAGAACCTGGACGGTGAGGGATGGGGGTAGTAGAGAAGATGTAACGGATAGCAAGATATCAGGCCATGTCAGTATATGACAGGCTCATAGTTCATTGCATACCATGTTGCCCCAATGAACCCTTTATGTGCAGGTAGTAAGATGCTAATTCTGTTAAGTATGGCTTAAATGTTCATGGCTTGTGGCACAGGAGATAATTTTTCAAAGACATTTCCATACAAAAAAAGATAAAACTTGTGATTTATATATGGAAGTGGCTTGTTGTAAAACTGCATAGATTTTGTGTGTGTAAATGGGAAGGGGATGGGATTTGATGTACTGTATTGCCTTTTTGTGGTTACAATCAAAGCTGTTTATATTATGTTATACTTTCAAAGTTATGGGAGTCAACTAAGAATCTTCTGTGATATACTGTAGATAATGTTTGATTTCTGCACTGCTCATATGCTAGCTATTTTCAATGGGGGGGGGGGTCCTTGATTTAAATATTTCTCTAATTATATTGGATCCCTATATATAATTATATTGGATTTTCTATTTAGATGTTTTCTTTGATATTGGATGAATTTCCAATTGCTAGAATTAATTTAATGTAATGTTGAAATAACTGTTTATATCCTAGAATTAAAAAGTAAGTAACTTTCATACTAACTTAATATATTACTTTTATTCAATAAGTAACTAGTAATATATTACTTTTTCCTTGCAGTAACTACTAACTTGAATATATTATTTTTACAAAGTAACTTTGCCCAGCTCTTCATTTGGCTCATGCTTTTATCAGAAGCAAGCAGAGTGTTTCTAGAGGCTGAAGTTGGTGATGGGGGAAGTGGATCTTAAACATAAACCTTTAGATTTTTAAAGTTATCCCTTTCATTCTATGATAGGTTATCTAAATTTAAGCACCTTTTGTGCACTTAAATTTATAAAATATTACCATTCATGTATGTAAGTGTACATGCAATGGAGGAAATTCTATAATTGGTGCTCAAAATTTGGTGCCGAAAAAAAATTGACACTGAACAGAATTCTATAGTAGATGATCCAGAATCAGCAAACTTTATAGAATAGTGTGTAGTGCCAGGAATCACAACTTGAGGCACAAGCAGTTACACCAACTCAAACCAGGTATAAATCCCGGCATATAAGTTGGGGGCAGATCCCTTGTGTTCTATAACACTGCATGTTTTAAGGGAATGCCCCTGGCCAACCCATGCCCCTGCCAGGGCCATGTTCCCTTTGCAGATCTGTGCAGAAACACTTGCATGCTATTCTTTAAATGGGCATGTATGCTTTCAAGCAGATTGGCCATTTTTGCCCTGTTTCAGCACTAAAATTTTGGCGCCAAACTAGCACTTAACATTTGACACCATGCATAGAATTTTCCCCAATGTGCATAAATGGCAGCAGCATGCCTAATTGCTGTACTATAATTACATGCTAAAAATGGCTTAGCATGTAATTGGTACTGGTCATTCACAGGGAGGGGCAGAAAAAGGGCCAACTGAATACTGACTGTTAAGTATAGGGAATGGGACTTGATGTACTGCTTTTTCTGTGTGGTTACAAACAAAGTGGTTTACATATTTTAGGCAGGTGCTTATTTTGTACCTGGGACAATGAAGGGTTAAGTGACTTGCCCAGTCACAAGGAGCTGTAGTGGGAATCAAACTCACAACCTCAGGATGCTGAGGCAACTGCTCTAACTACTAGGCCACTCTTTTATTCCTAGTAATTCTGCAGAATTCAAAATGCACATTATAACCCCCCTCCACACACACACACACACACACACACACAACATTGCAACATATTACATTCTTCATATAGCCAGTGCCACTGATTATGCATTGGAGCATTTGGAGGGTAATTTTATAACAGGTTGACTGGGTTGCAAATTCAAGGAGGTGTCTATTTTGGGGCTATTTTATAAAGATAAAGAGCTGATTATAAACATAAAGAGCTGATTTGTCTTTATAAAATAACCTCACAAAACCTGGCTGCATCATTTACACCTTCTTAGAAGTAGGTGTAAATGAAATGTACACATGTAAGTCACACACATACCATATTTTTCATCCATAAGATGCATTTTTTTCACCCTCCCAAAAAGGGGTGGAAAAGTGGGTGCGTCTTATGGAGCAAAGATGACCCCTCCCTTCCCGGTACTCTTTAATAATACCGCCCGCCCTCCGGCCCTTCCTTTAAAACACCCCGCCCGCCCTTCATTTAAAACATCCCCCGCCCTGCAGTACCTTTTGAAATACCCCCGAAGCCTGGTAGTCCAGCAGTGTATGGGCTGGCAGGAGCGCGCTATCTGCACTGCTACCCGGGCCCACCCCACTCTCTGAATGGCTGCGTCAGTTTTTGTGGGACTCGCGAGAACTAACTGCAGCCATTCAGAAAGCGGGGCGGGCCCAGGCAGCAGTGCAGATGGCGTGCTCCTGCCAGCCCATACACCACTGGACCACCAGGCTTCGGGGGTGTTTAAAAAGGTACTGCGGGGCGGGGGATGTTTTAAAGGAAGAGTGGGTAGGGGGTGTTTTAAAGGAAGAGACAGTGGGCGGGCGGTGTTATTAAAGAGTACTGGGAGGGGGGGGTCGTCTTCCCTCCTGCCAGCCCATACACCGCGTATACCGGGGAAATGAAAGGGCTTCTTTTATTGTAATACCCTTTCTGGAAGAGTGCGGCTGTTGGAAATGGAGCCGGATAAGCATGCGGCATGGAGCGCACTGTGTGATGTCGGCTACATGCGCTGCTCGTAGTTGCTCCACTGTGCTGGAGGGGGTGGGCTCAGCATGAAGATGAAAGGTGGGGGCACAAAAACGGGGCTAGGTCAGTTCAGTGATGGGGCGAAGATGGTATAGTAAGGAGATAGAATGTGTCTGTTATGTAGAGGACGTAACAAAGAATAGGGTAGCACAAGGAGAGGATGGTGATGGAGGGATTCAGGAAGGCAGTGGGGTGATGAAGTTGAAAGTACAGGTTGAAGATGGGATGAAAGAGAGGATTAGTGCAATTGCAAGGAAGATAGGACTGTGCAAGGAGCAGATGGGGAGAGGGTACAGGGCAGGGTAGTGGGACAGGGTACAGAGCCTGGCAGGGAGGGGGGACAAGGTACAGAGCCTAGCAGGGAGTGTGGGGGTTGGGTGCAGAGCCTGGCAAGGAGTGTGGGGTTGACTGCAGAGCCTGGCAGAGAGTGAGGGAGGCTGGGGGCACAATTTGGTTCAGAATGTTATTTTTCCTTGTTTTCCTACTCTAAATCTAGGGTGCGTCTTATGGTCCAGTGCGTCTTATGGAGCGAAAAATATAGTACATGAATATTTTAAGAACTATGCACATACATTATGAATCCACCCATATTATGTCCATTAACAAGCCTCCATGCGGGTTGCATTAGAGTATGTACACAAAGAAAACAACGAAGGTGACCACAAGGTGCTGAAAATCTTTACTCTTCAAACATAAGACTCGACATGTACGTGTTTCGGCCCAATGGCCTGCATCAAGAGTTTGAATACAAATATGGTGCCTAATTGCCCAACCACTGTTATTGTATCCTTGATGTTATAACCCTCAAAAAGTACTTCAGTTGTGGGTATGCAACTAGGAATAACACACACACTCTTTTTTGTCAGTTTACAAGCACTTGTATAACAAAAATGAGTATGTATATGATATGGTAGTTTTGTAAAAGCTTTTTTCCATGAATAAAACTGGGTGTCATTTTTCCATCAGAGTGGCTTTCAATAATATTAGAAGTCAAAGTCACTTCTACTTGTATTAGACATCCCAAAAATTATCCTGCAGAAAGTAACACGAGCTCCTTTGAAAAGTTTAAAAAATTCTTCTGAGTATGTTCAGCACCTAATTCCTTATTTACGGCTGCCTTCGGTATTATTTCCTCCTTTCACAGGATTAAAGGGACACCTGTGACAGTCCAGATTGGCCAAGTGAATGAACCCTTCCGTATCTCTCTGCTGTATTCATCCTGTGGACTAGAGAACAGTACTGGCCTTATGGCTTTGGACTCCTTGCGACTTAAAAATTGTTTCCATGGTAGGTCATAGAATCCTAGGGGTCAATAGTCAAGGTGATGTAACTGGATGGAAATGACTTCTGGCTGGTTAAATTGCCTATTTGAAACTAATTGCTAATTTTCAGTGGTACTTAACTGGTTAGTGCCACTGAAAATGTCCAGTTAGGCCTGGATTCTCAAAACGATGCTGTTCAGAAGGTGCTGGTAGGTGCCCGAATGGTGCCTGTTAAGTGTTTTAATTGGCTATTAATGGTGCGATAATTGATTGCACTGTTAAAACCCAATTAAAAAGTAATTAGAAAAAAAAAAGTAGGTGCCATGAGGCAGCTACAAAAAAAGCACCTGAATTGCACCTACGCAGATGCTTACTAGCGCTGAACATGGTTATGGGTGGGATTGACGTTTCGTGTTGCTAAGCGTGATTCTACATTGAATATAGGCAAAGGAAATATAGGCCTGCAAAAGCTGGCCTACATTCCCAAAGCCTATCTTTGACGCAGACCGTGATTCTCAAAGCATCACTGTAGTTTGAGTGGCATGTGGCCCGCGCCATTTTTTCAGCACTGGCCGATTCTAGCTCCGTTTTGAGAATCCGGGCCTTAATGCCTAACTCAATACCAGCTATTTTGTGGGCATTCCAGGAGTGGAGTTAGCACTTGGCCAGTTAAGTGCCAATATTTAGCACTTAACTGGCCAAGGTAACTGCATTGAAGTGAGTCCTATGTTTATGCAGTTCACCATAGTCTGTTAAGTGCTGAATATTGCATTTAACTAGCTATGGTTTAGCAAATCTGTAAACATGGAAATTCAATCATAGAGGCTCGGACATGGCCTAGCATTGAATTTCTGGATATAATGCCAGCAGCAATAAGCAAAATTCTGAATGCCACCGATTGAATAATAACTCCCTGTTTTCTTTGGAAATTTTGATTTATTCTACACACAATTAAGGGAGGAACTTATCAATGTGGGCTAGTGCTAAAATGTGCTAGTTATTAGTGAAGGGTGTTAAGATCTTAGTGCACAGTAACAAGTTACAGCAAAAATGAAGGGGGTTGTGCAGCAGTTTGCCTGTTATTACGCATTAAACTGCGTGTTGTATTTTTCTGAATTTTTGTGTTATACGTAGTATATGCTAAGTGTCTAACACAGAGTGAATGTAGGAGTACTTTGCGGTCTTGCATTATGGAGGTAGAAACATAGAAAGTGACGGCAGATAAGGGCCAAGGCCCATCAAGTCTGCCCACACCAATGACCCTCCCCTACCTCCCTTTGCGAAGGGAACCCACCATTCGATCCCATTTAGCTTTAAAATCAGGCACACTGCTGGCCTCAATCACCTGTATCGGAAGACCATTCCATCGATCCACCACCCTCTCGGTGAAGAAGTATTTCCTGGTGTCGCCATGCAATGTCCCTCCCCTGATTTTCCATGGATGCCCTCGTGTTGACGTGGGTTCCTTGAAGAAGAAGATATCCTCCCCCACCTCGATATGGCGCGTGAGGTATTTGAATGCTTCGATCATGTCCCCCCTCTCCCTTCGTTCCTCCAGGGAGTAGAGCTGAAATTTATTCAGCCGTTCCTCATTTGGGAGATCCCTGAGCCCTGTGACCATCCGTGTGGCCATTCGCTGGACCGATTCAAGTCTCAGCACATCTTTGCGGTAATGTGGTCTCCAGAATTGTACACAGTATTCCAGATGGGGTCTCACCATGGACCTATACAATGGCATTATGACTTCGGGCTTACGGCTAACGAAACTCCTGCTTATGCAACCTATGATTTGACTGGCTTTAGATGAAGCTTTCTCCACCTGAGTAGCAGTCTTCATGTCCTCACTGATGATTACCCCTAAGTCTCATTCTGCTACAGTTCTCTCTAGGATCTCACCATTAAGAGTGTAAGTCTTACATGGATTTTTGTTGCCAAGGTGCATGACCTTGCATTTTTTGGCATTGAAGTTTAGTTGCCAGGTCCTGGACCAATTCTCCAGTAGGAGGAGGTCGTGTGCCATACTATCGGTCTTGGATTTGTTGTCAGGTCCTGTTGTGTTCTTGTCCACTAAATTGCATAATTTGGCGTCATCAGCGAATAACGTTAATTTACCCTGAAGCCCCTCAGCCAAGTCCCTTATGAAGATGTTGAATAAGATTGGGCCCAAGACCGAGCCCTGCGGTACTCCACTTATCACCTCTGTCGTTTCGGAGGGGGAGCCATTCACCACCACCCTCTGAAGTCTACCTCCTAGCCAGTCCCCCACCCATGTAGTCAAGGTATCACCCAAACTTATAGAGCTCATCTTGCTCAATAACCTGCGGTGTGGTACGCTATCGAATGCTTTGCTGAAATCTAAGTACACGACATCCAGGGACTCCCCAGTATCCAGCTTCCTCGTCACCCAGTCAAAGAAGCTGATCAGGTTGGATTGACAAGACCTCCCCTTTGTGAACCCATGTTGACGGGGATCTCGCAGATTCCCCTCGTTCAGGACCGTATCCAATTGGTGTTTGATTAGAGTTTCCATTAGTTTGCTCACTATTGATGTGAGACTCACTGGTCTGTAGTTCGTAGCTTCCGTCCTGCTTCCTTTTTTGTGAAGTGGGATGACATTAGCCGTTTTCCAGTCTAGCGGGACTTTTCCTTTGCTAAGGGAGAGATTGAAGAGTGTTGATAGTGGTTTTGCCAAGGTGTCTCTTAACTCCCTGAGTACTCTGGGGTGTATGTTGTCTGGCCCCATAGCTTTGTGAACCTTGAGTTTGGATAGTTCACTGTAGACACTACTGGGTGTAAACTCGAAGCTGCAAAATGGGTCTATCGAGCTATCCCCTGTTGGTAGCTGAGGGCCGGATCCCTGTGCCTCACGGGTGAAGACTGAGCAAAAGTATTCATTTAACAATTTAGCCTTCTCGGAGTCCGATTCTACATAATTCCCGTCCGGTTTCCTAAGGCGTATTATCCCTCCTGTGTTCCTGTTTCTATCACTAATATACCTAAAGAATGCTTTATCGCCCTTTTTGATGTTCTTTGCTAGATTCTCCTCCATCTGCAATTTGGCCTCTCTGACTGCCGTTTTGACGGCTCTTGACTTGGCCAGATAGTCTTCCCTGGAGCCCTGCTTCCCTGAATGTTTGAAAGAGATGAATGCTCTTTTCTTCTCTTTTATGAGGTTGGAGACCTCCGTAGAGAACCACTGCGGCTTGTTTTTTCTTCGCCGTTTACTTACAGATTTAATAAATCGGTTTGTTGCTTTGTGTATGGTAGCTTTCAGTGTTGACCACAATTCCTCTACATTATCAGTCTCTGCTTGGTTTTGCAGCGACTGATGGATGAATTCCCCCATGTTCTCGAAGTTGGTGTCCTTGAAGCTGAGGACCTTGGTTAATGTGTTGGATTTGGTGAAACCTTTTCTGAGGTTAAACCATACCATGTTGTGGTCACTGGATGACAGCGTGTCTCCCACAGAGACCTCTGTGACACTTTCTCCGCTGGTAAGTATTAGGTCTAGAATCGCCTGATCCCTAGTTGACTCCAAAACCATTTGCTTGAGTCTTGCTCCCTTTATAGAGTTTAATAGCCTTCTGCTGCTGCCGGTCGCAGAGGAAAGTGTGTTCCAATTCACATCAGGCATATTGAAGTCACCCAATAATACTGTGTCTCCACGCAAGGTGATATTCTCTATGTCCTCGATTAATTCCATATCAAGGTCTTCCTGTTGCCTTGGTGGTCTGTATACTATGCCAAGGTACAGGCATTTGTCCTTTCCCCTGGCCAAATTTACCCAAAGGGATTCCCCTGTGTACCTAACATCTGTGATTCTGGTAACTTTGATGTCATCTTTGGCATATAGTGCTACCCCTCCTCCCATTCTGCCCTCCCTGTCTCAGCGGAACAAATTGTAACTCGGTATGACCATGTCCCACCTGTGGGAGTCCATGAGCCAGGTTTCGGATATCGCCACCACATTTAGGTCGGCGTCCCTCATTTCCGTCTCCAATTCCAGAATCTGTGGGCATTGACGTACATAGCCTTCCAAATCCTAGGTTTGTTATGGCTATCTAGTGATATTCCCGATTGAGCTCCATCGGCTCCTTTGGTATTGTTTGCAATGTGTGTATTCTCCTTAGACCCTGAAACACAGTGTGAACTTACCCCGGGCTCGAAAATGTCCGTATCCCCCCCGAACATGGAAATATGAGCACCCCCCCAGACCCATGATTGCTATGTGTATATACCTCAGATCCTAAATTGTATTTGTAGCTTACTTCATTAGGTAGGTTATTAGTGCCCGTACCCTCCCCCAACTTACCTAGTTTAAAGCCCTATGGAGTAGGCGGGCTAATCGGTGTCCAAAGATGTTCTTCCCTCTGCTGGACAGGTGCAACCCATCTGGTCCTGCACACTAATAGAAACAGAGAAGCATAGAAAATAACGGCAGATAAAAAGCCATATGACCCATCTGGGCTGCTCATCTACATCCTCTGCTATCCCTTTCTTTCTCCCCCTAGTAGCAGGACTGTCCCGAGCTGGAAACACGCCCCGTGTAACACCACCCCTAGCATAGGTGCCAGAACGGGGAGAGGCGGCCACATGGGCCATGGCCTCCCCAAAAATTGCTGGTGGCAACGGGGCCAACAGTGAATGTATACAGGTGGTACTCTTGAGAGCGGCATCTTCCTGCCAGCCAGCATATCTGCTGGTCGGCTCTCTCTGCCGCAAACCATTCCCCGCCATCTACTCCTCTATTTGAGTGTCACATCTATCCCATCTTCCCTCAACCAACATCTCTCTCTCCCCCAAGTCCTATATTACTTCCTCATTACATTCTACCCCTCCCCCAAATCTGGCGGCACCAGGCAGCACTCTGGTGGAAGCAGCATCTCCCTGCCAGCCAGCATACCTGCTGGTCGGCTCTCTGTGCCGCAAACCATTCCCTGCCATCTACTCCTCTCTCTCATACTTCCCCCCCCCCCTTCTTTACATTGCTTGCAAATGTTGCTGGGCGGAGGAAACGATTCTCAGCGCCGACCTGCCGCCAGCATCTTCTATCCACTGACAACTTCCTGTTTCCGCTGGGGCGGGTAGTGGAGAGAAGTCGCCGTCAGAGGCAAGGCGGCGTTTAGAATCATTTCCTCCGCCCAGCAACATTTGCAAGCAATGTAAAGAAGGGGTTGTGTGTGAGAGAGGAGTAGATGGCAGGGAATGGTTTGCGGCAGAGAGAGCCAACCAGCAGGTAAGCTGGCCGGCAGGGAGATGCTGCTTCCACCAGAGTGCTGCCTGGTGCCGCCAGATTTGGGGGAGGGGTAGAATGTAATGAGGAAGCAATATAGGAATTGGGGGAGGGAGAGATGTTGGATTCAAATGAGGGAAGGTGGGAGAGATGTGATATACTCAGCAATAGGGTAAGGGGAAGAGGGAAAGATGTCAGATTTGTGAGGAACAGGGAGAGATGGCCAGGAATGGCAGAGAAGGTAGAAGGATCACAGGGAGAGGTGGCAGAGGGGGGTACAAAGGTACAATGAGAGATGGATTTGGAAGAAGACAGAGGGAGCAAGAAAGGGAGAGAAGGACATGGGGGAAGGCAGAGGGGATCAGTGAGAGATGGTAGAAGGGGATGAAAGGGAGGGAGACATGGCTATGGAGGGGCAAAATGGAGAGATGGATTTGGTGGAGAGGGCAAAATGTGGAAAGGTAAGGATTCAGGGGAAAAAGCAGAAGGGGGAGGAAAGATGGACTACTCAGGGAGAGCAGAGGAGGAAGAGGAGAGATGGACAGGGAAAGGCAGTGGGGATATGGATTGGGGATCGGAAGGGGGTTGGGAGGAGAGATGTCACACTTGGGAGGAGGGAATGGAAGGGCAGAAACAAGAGATGTTGGTCTTGTGGGAGGGAGAAAGAGAGGAAGGAAATGCTGGGTTACAAGAGTGGAATAAGCAACAAGGAGGGGAGATGCTAGAAATGGTGGATCCATGTAGGAGAGTTGTCAAGGAGATGAATGAGCAGAATGACTATATTTGGATAAAAATGTGGTAATGGGAAGCAAATAAAAGGGAATAGGAGGATGAGAAATGTGAAAGCTAGGGGGTGAGAGAAGGAGATAGAAATTTGATTAGATAAAAAGTGAAAAGGAATGTTCCCTCTAAGCTACGTGGTGGCCTTTTGGTAGCGGGCCACGCAGCCAGCACACCAGGACCTCTGGCCATACTCTGCTGCGGCTTGCTGAGGAAAGAAGTGCAGCTGGAAGGAAGAAGGAGGAGGCCTATTTGGATGGCTTAGAGCCAGTCAGAACACAGGTACACACCCATGGGAGGGGGCATGAACTTGGGACAAGGGAGGGAGGGAGAGAGATGTGTTGGGTCACAAAAGGGAGGGATAGAGGGAGAGGAGGTCATTGGGACATAGAAGGGAGGGGAAGGGCACATTGAGACAAGGAAGGGAGTGTGAACTTATGACGAAGGAGTGAGGGGCATGAACTTGGGGCACAGAATGGAGAGAAGGGAACATGTTGGGACACAGAAGGGAGAGAGGGGACACAAACTTGGGACACAGGAGGGAGGGGGCATGGCCTTGAGATGAGGGAGAGAGGGAAAGATGCTGAGGTTGGGGATGGAATAGAAAGTGAGAATTGTTGAACATGGGTGTGAGAGGTAAAAAGATGGTGTACATGGGGTGAAGTTAAGAGAGAGAAATGTTGGGAGAGGGATCAGTGGGACAGATGGAAAGGGATGCAAGAGGGAGGAATGTTGGACATGGATAGTAGTGGAGGGAATGGAGGAAATGATGTGGTATGGTGCTGGAGAAGGGTGATAGAAGGAGAAATGTTGGGCATGGGGCTGGTGGGCAGGGTCAAAAAATGATGCACACAGTTCGGGGAATAAGAGGGAGAAATGTTGAATGGGGCAGTAAAGGGAGATGGAGAAAGGCACCCTGGATCCCTCCCTCCCTCTCCCTCTCCCTCTCTCTCTCTCTCCCTACTCCTTTTGCAGCAAGGGAGGGAATGAGAGAGAGAGAGATGGTGGGCAGTGAAAGAGAGGGACAAGTTGCATATGGGGGTGAAGGGGAGAGGAAGAAATGCTGTGCAGGGGTGGGGAGGGGAAAATGACTGTGCTTTGTGTAGTTTAATTTTGTGGTTACTATTATGTATTGTTAATAAGATTATATTGTGTGTACAGGTACTTGGCCACTGTGCGAGCAGGCTACTGGGCTTCATGGATCATTGGTCTGACCCAGTAAAGCTATTCTTATGTTCTTATGTACCCCTTTATGAATTTATCATCCAGCCAATAAATTGTTGCTTGATGCATCATTGTTCTGGCATATTAGACTGGATGCATATTGGTCTTCTGTCTTCTATGTTGAAAGTGCTAGCTTATTGGGTAGACTGGATGAACCATTCGGGCCTTTTATCTGCTGTCATTTACTATGTTACTGTGTTATGTTGTTTAGTATATTATGTATGTCTTATTGTAACCCGCCTACAATGGTAGGATAATGCGGGGAAAATAATACTCAGTTTACTCAAGAATTTGTTTCAGGTTCTATGAAATTTATTTTTAAACAGATGAAGTAGGTCTTCACATTTCCCCGTGCAAAAATGGCTTTGATTTTCCATGCATGTATGGAGGCTGCATCACCCACCTACAGGTTTGCAACTTTTACACAGACTGTCCTAGTGAGGAAGATGAAGGCACAATTTGTAGTGAGTATAAAACGTGTTCCTTCCTTCATATGTTTACCAAAACAAGTGTTCATTTCTTGTAAAAAAAATATGATAATAGGGAAAGGAGTCTTGTATACAGCCTTTTTGTTGCTTTGGCATTTCAAATCTGACATTCAAAGCAGTGGACACTGAAGGATTAAGTGACTTGACCAGGGTCACAAGGAACAGCACTGACTGCTCTGTGTGTGTATATGTAGAAGAGCAATTTTGAACTAATGTTCCAGCACTGCTTCTAACCTTGCTTGGAGGCTGATGTAAGAAAGGGCTGGGGGCTTTCTCACAGCATAGCACAGCTTCTACCATGAGCATAGCTACTGCTGAGCAAGCCCAGCAAAATGCCCAGGTCTGCCCAGTGATAGGGGCTGCCTGCAACTGAACCCTCTCCTGGACATCCAGCATCCCTCCCTTCCTTTGCTCCTTTGCATGGGTCTAACATCTCTTTACCTTATCCCCCCACTCTCTACCTTATCCTCCCCACTGCAGTACTCCAAATGCGCCAAGGGTCACTGGCAGAAGCAGAGAAGACAACAGGCTGCCTCCAGCTGGCCCCCCAGGGCCTTTCCTCTGCCACATCCTGCCCACAGAAAGTTGCATCAGAAAGGCAGAAAGGCAGAGGAAAGGCCTTGGCATGCCAGCCAAAAGCATCCTTTTTCCTCACTACCTCTACTGCTGACCCGTGGAACATTTGGAGGACTGGGGGGGGCTGGAGATGTGCTAGACCCATGTGTGGGTGCAGGGTTGATGGAGAGATGCCATACCTGCTGGGAGAGGGGATAGAGGGGCAGATGCTGGACCTGGAGGGGAAGCACAGACAAAGAGAGAGAGAGGACTAGGGAAGAAATTCTGGACCAATGGATAGAGGGAGGGAGAGAGAGATGTCAAACCATACAGGATGGGTCAGGGGTAGAGGGTGCAGGAGGAAAGGAAGAGAGAGAGAGAGAGGGGGGAAAAGCTGGACAGGAACCCAGAGAAAAGACCCTGGGCATGGAGGAAGCATAAAGAGAGGGGCAATGCTGGACACATGGGGATGCTGAAGATGGAGAGAGGATGGGGACAGGTACACAGAAGGAAAACACTAGACAGGATGGGTAAGGGCACAGAGGAAAAATGGATGGTGAATACAGTGAGAGAAGAAATATCAAAAGGAAACCCTGGAAAGAAAGCTAAGAAAACAAACAAACAAACTCAACAGAGAAAAGAGACAATAGGACCAAAATCATGCTCAGATAAAGGTAGAAAATGTATTTTCTTCTGAATTTATTAACTGTAATACATCAACTTTGGGAAATGTGTACCTGATATCTTGCTTTTAAGTTTCTATTATAATGACAGGTATTCTACACATGTCTGGAATGTGTTTGCTTTTTACAGGATTTATTTACTGGATCTCTGAAGGGGTTCCCCCCACCCACATACTTCTCACCCTCACTGACCTCACTACCTTGGGAGACAGGCTGTAGTAATGGTTTCATCTTAACTTTTCTGCCCAAGTTCCGCTCAGTCCTAGCTACGCCACCGATTTCTGCACACAATTTTCTGCGCTACCGTGGCTGCGCAGTGCTAAAAGGAGTTGTGCGCATGTGTAAACTATGTGTGCACAAAATCTCATGGTGATGAAAGAATGAGCCATTAAACACAGATATGAAGAAGTATGCAAAATACCATCAGGTCAGCCCAAAGCCACAGGATATAACTGGTTCTGTTTCCACTGTTAAGGACATTTTCATGGATGTTTCAGTCAACTGTACTGTTAGTTTGGCTCATAGTGACAATGACTTTGTCACTCTTATTTGAGTATCATCTGAAGAAAGAAAGGGTGACAAGGCAAAACTTATTTTATTTTGTTGTATGCACCCTGCTTTCTGCTTTTGCCTCTTGTTTTTAGGTCCACAAAAACTTGCTGCTTCAGCCTCAAAATATCACAAAGTCTGCATTGATCAAAGTTTTTTTTGATGGAATCTGCAGTTCTGTAGTCTGTACCACATAATGTCAGTCTTTGAATCACTCTGAAGGACAGATTTCAGAATGTTGATAGTGATATAGAATCAAAGTTTCTTCATATCAATACCGAAGTCAAAAGATGAAGTAGCAAATGTTATTGGTGACTCTTGGGAAGACACCAAGACATGACATCGGGTTTTCAGGAATTCTCCCATGAATATGTGTGAGATTATTTATATGCACTACCTCCATTGCCTGCAAAATAGATCGCTTGCATATTCATTGTGAAAATCCTGAAAACCCGACTTGGCAAGGGCCGAGCTTGGTCACCTGTGATTTAGCTCATCTACTGAATCCCCTTCTATAATGTCACTGCACGCCACTGGATGGATAAGAGATTTCTAATTTTTGTTACTTCATGTTCTAATTTGAGGTGATGTTATGGACTTAGATGCTGAAATACTTTAAAGGATGATTCCACGAGGTTTTCTCATGAGATTTTTGTTGTTTGGATACATTCCTGGGTTGCAATCCTAAGATACAACATAGTTAATGGGCAAGGTGAATGAGCCTTGTACAAATCTTATTCTCTTTGCAAATTTCCTGTCCTTTTATGTTCTCCCTCTTGTTTTCTCTTTCAGTGCAGAGGCTTCCAGAGGGAGCGTACTGTTCTTTTGAAGCAGGAGCTTGTGGCTGGACTCTGAATGACACGGCAGCTGTAACCTGGTCCTTCAAAGATTCAGAAAATATAGCACATAAAATTCCATTCCTGGGATCTTCTTTACAAGCTACTAAAAGTATGCAAATCTAAAATGTACTCCAGTCAATATTCAGCTGGCATGGTGAGCATTTTTGTAAATGCTTATCACCAGTTGCTAAGTTAGACCCAGATAGTCAGTGCTGAGCCATGTCCGGGCACCGGCATTGAATGTCCAGGTCGGTTATGACACCTAAAGTTATATGGGAACGACCGATATTCAATGTCATAGCTGCATAGCTACCCATGCAAAGTTATGAACATAAGAATAGCCTTACCTGGGTCAGACCAGTGGTCCATCAAGCCAAGTAGCCCATTATCATGGTGGCCAATCCAAGTCCTTACTACCTGGCCAAAACCCAAGGAGTAGCAACATTCCATGCTACTGATCCAGGGCAAGCAGTGGCTTCCCACATGTCTTAATCAATAACAGACTACGGACTTTTTCTCCAGGAAATTGTCCAAACCTTTCTTAAAAACCAGCTACACTATCCGCTCTTACCACAACCTCTGGCAATGCGTTACGACTGCTGTTTAAGTGATCCTACTGTACTTTATCAGTTAGCTATGTGGGCACCAGCACTGAGTATTTCCATTGTCTGCAAAACTTTGACACTGTTTGGACTCCACTACTGAACCATCCCAGTTCTGCCCTGACAGTACTATGATAACACAAAGCAACAAAAAAAAATTTTTTGGAATCATCTGACAACACAGCACATTTTTCTAAATCAATTTTCACTCTGATTTCAGATCTGACTAATGCTAGTTTATAGCGTTTTAGCATATAGGGCTTTAAGAACTGCAGCATCAGCTTAAAGAAATGTTGCCATGTCTTCAGTCCAAAGTCATATAAGCACACAGCATAGCATAATTATACTGGACTGTGTCACTTAGCAACCAATATTTCTTCAAAAATGCTTAGAGAATAATTTCTTTTTGTGAGTTGTGTCTGGATTGTCACGGTACAACATCTAGCAGTAGTCGGTCATCATACTCTCATTCCAGAATCCTTGGTAGCGACGCTCCATTAACTGAATGTCCTGGTGAAAACATTCTCCTTACTCGTCATTCACCATACCAAGATTTTCCAGAAAAAAGTCAAGATGTGAGTGCAAAAAGTGTATTTTTAATGACATGTGACAACCAAGTTTCTGATATGAGTTAAGGAGATTCTGAACTCCTTCCTTGTATGGTTGTCCAGAAAGTTTTCCACTAATCACTTGAATGCCTCCCAAGCTTCAAGCTCAGATGCTGAGAATGATTACTTAAAATCTTCATCCTGCTTAACGGACTTGATCTGAGGGCTTATAAATATCCCTTCTTTCAGTTTTGCAGTGCTGATTTTTGGAAATTTCTTAACAAGATATTGAAAACCTGGCAAGTTTGCTTTACCCAAGACCTTTTCCAGGTTCTTCATCAACCCCAGCTTGATATGAAGAGGTGGAAGAAATATTTTATGAGGATCCACCAATGGCATAAGTTTCACCCTGCTTGTCCCTGGGTTATAGGTATCCCTCAGCTTCCAGACACGCTTGACAAAATGTTCAGCTATAGATCTGCTATCCCACAAGCATAGGAAACAGCACTATTTAGTGAATCCTCCTTGCATTCCCATTAGCATGCCAATGATCTTCAGATCACTACAGATGTTCCACTGATGTGTTTTATAATTGATTGCTTCTAGTAAATTCTTCATATTCTCATAAGATTCCTTTAGATGAGCAGAATGGGCAATCGGTATACTTGGTTTGGAATTTTCATTGTGCAGTAACACTGCCTTCAAGCTTCTCTGTGAAGAATCGATGAAGAGACGCCATTCATCTGGCAATGCACTTGTGACAAACTGTTGAAGAGTCAGTTGATGTCATGATAAAAGCACAATGAGCCATTTACAGTGAAGAATGTTGTTAAGTTATGATTCCATTTTCTGTAATGAGTTATATTAGCATCTTTTGCAAACAAGTGCTTTTGCTTAAGCCTTGAAGCAAGAAGTTCTGCTTTTTCTTTTGAAAGATTTAGATCACAAATAAGATCATTGAGCTCTGCTTATGTAAAGGTTGCTGGTTCTGAATCTTCATCATTAACATAATCAGGATCAGATAATTCTGGATTGTGACCAGCTACTGCATCATCATCACATTCCTCATCATGTTCCACAGAAGCAAATCCATCTTGTGGAGGTACAGAGACAGGCAGTGAGTCATCATGAGGAACAGGCCTAATAGCAGAATCCAGAGTAGAATATATAATTTTGTGCTCAGTTTTAGCTGAGAATCCACTTGTGTTCACAAGGCAAAAGTAGCAATCTTTAATATGGTCTCACAGTTCCCTCCATATCATTGGGATTGCAAATGACATCGCTGCCTTTCGTCAATTGAGCCAGTCACGAAGTCTGTTGGAACAACTGGTACAGATGATATGTGGAGCCCAAGACTTATCCTGGTCACCCAGTGGACAGCCAAAGTACAATTTGTATACCTTCTTCAGATCTACAGTAATTGGGCAACGTTGTGCTTTCATTGTGAATGAACCACAGATGTAACAGAACCTATCTGGATGATTAGTACAATATCTTGGCATGATAAAGACTGATATTAATCAACGTAAATAATGTCTGTAGCATAAAAAAACAAAGATAACTGTTATTAACCCTCCTTATACGTTTATCCTATAAATGCATGATATATCACCCAATTAACGTTTATAATTATATATAATGAGCCTCATCACAAAAATGTGATGTGCTAGTGAAAAACTAAACACAGATTTGAAATCAGCATGAAAAATACTACATTAACTTTGATGAAAATGATGTGTTGACCGGTGTAATCAGAGAGGCTATTCAGCAACAGTGCCTGGTTAGAAGCTGCTGAGTATCCCTTTCTGAGGTGTACAGTGTGATTTAGTTAGACAAGAGCCTTTCCTAACTGGTTAAATCCTTTTGAATATCAGGCTCACTATATCTTATGTTCAGCTTCATTGACTACCCATACAGACTAGGCCTTTTGCCTAGTTATGTGGCGGAACACTTTGTTTTTAATTAGCAACCCGGAGTTTGAGAAGGACCACTTATTTTGCTTTCACCTCAGTAAAAGAAAATACACAGAAGAAATGCTTGAGTTGTATGCTTTCTCATCAAATAGCTCAATGGGAGTCTGCGTTTCTCCCTCTGGTACACAATAGTGTCTTCTTATTTAGGGCTCCTTTTACTAAGGCGCGCTAGTGTTTTTAACGCGCTGAGGATTAGCGCACACAAACCCCACGCTAAACGAAAAATACTAACGCAAGCTGTATGGAGGTGTTAGCGCACCTTAGTAAAAGGAGCCCTTAGATTTGAGGCGTATATTAAAAATGTTTTTATTTACTAAATCTCTGGGGGTGATTGTATGTTGATGTAGTACTGTATTTAATGATGTCAAATTTATATTTTCGCTGTTTTTCTACAGCTTGATTCTTTTTTTTCTTTTTTTTTTAAGTTTCAAAGTTTTATTATGAAATGAAAATACAAGAGAAAATATAGAATAATCTGGAAACAAATACAACCAGAAATCAAAAACAGAACATACGATGAAAGAGTCTCAGCTTGACTATTTTGTTAGCCGCTGTGAATTGTAAACTCAGTCAAAAAATATACTGAAGGGGTGACTAACTCAACCACTAGATGAATACAGTAGAGTGATTGAAGGAAAATATTTGAAAAAAGAAAAAAGTCACTACTTGAAAAGGTCACTTCATAAAGATGTAGTCATAAACCTTTATTCATATTTTTGTACGAAGAACTCTGCTCAGAGATATGAAGGCATAGTGTTCCGTCTCACCCACCAATCACTGCAGTGTTCAATACATACAGATTTCTCTTGGTTTAAATACTAAACTGTTGTGTTGCTAGCTGCTAGAGCTATGCTTAATTTTTAATAGCAATAGCAAAAATCAAAGAAGTCATTCACTTATCTTTGAAAAAATAGCTGGTTTCGACGTGCCATGTTTCGAATCTGCGTCAGGGCACCTCCAGTCCAACTTTATATGTTGTGTCGGTTCCCTGACGTAGATTCGAAACGTGGCACGTCGGAACCAGCTATTTTTTCAAAGATAAGTGAATGACTTCTTTGATTTTTGCTATTGCTATTAAAAATTATGCATAGCTCTAGCAGCTAGCAACACAACAGCTTAGCATTTAAGCCTGGAGAAATCTGTATGTATTGAACACTGCAATGATTGGTGGGTGAGGCGGAACACTTTGCCTTCATATCTCTGAGCAGAGTTCTTTGTTCAAGAATATGTATAAAGGTTCATGACTACATCTTTATGAAGTGACCTTTTCAAGTAGTGACTTTCAGCTGTGAATTGTAAGGCTCAGCGGGCTATAAATAAAGTATTATGTTATGTTTATGTTATGGAAAGAACCACATACAATATATTCCTCTCTTCATGTTGTTCTTCAGTTTCTGAGTTACACTCTTATTCTTGTTTTAGGAAGCAAAATTAAGTAAACCACTTTATACATTCTATCAAATTGAAAAGGTAAAATTCAGTTTAGATAAAATAATTGTTTTGGGGTTTGTTTGTTTTTTAATTACAATATGTTGTTTTAGGAGGGAATATGGCCCTTGTGGCTCAGCAAAGTGGAATGACATAATTAAAATGCATGACCAGTTTAGTATCAGCTTCTCCTAGCACGAATCACCATAGGGAATTCTATGGCAGTCTTTGTTCTGGAAGAATCACAATTATTCTAGACTTACTGCAATTTCTCACCAAAAGAGTCAATAGGGAAACTTTAGGAAAGTGAGCTAAGAGAGAGCTCTAGGATACTCACATCCATATCTCTCCAGAATTGTTCCAGCTGCTGCTGAGCTCTCAGCTTGTTCAGTCTTTACTGCTTCCTCATAATTCATAAACAAGGTGTGCTGGCTATATGGGCCCTGCAATGGAAGTAAGCAGGACAGATAGGGATTTCTGGGTTTTACTTCCATTGAAAGCAATGGAAGTAAAACCCAGATGTCTCAATCCGTCCTCCTTTTCCTGGAGCTATAAGGTAACCCTAGCGAACTGTGACCACTATTCACCATTCATGTCACTGTGTTCACATATTTGTGGAGCTGTGCATTTAAAAATCAGCCTTCTTTGTTTTCGCTTTCACTTCTGAAAATGGCCACCAAGCGTCCAGGAACTGAGTTGCAAGCAACAACTCCAGAAAGAAAGAAACATGCATGCACGGCCTAACACTGGTTTTCCTATAGGATCCATTATTCACTTTCCGTGGTTCTGAGGAACCACATGTATGGCTGGAACCTAGCATCTATTTTGCCATAGACACATTGTTTCGTTATTTGTGAATTTGCAGTTCGTAAAGATTTTCGAGAACCATATTGCTGCAAATAGCGAGAACACACTATAGCATACAGTATTTTAGATGCATAAATGCTGTAGAGGAGCAGATAGGAATCATTTTATAGAGGACTTCAGCATTTTTGTGCCTAAGTAGGGAGATGTGCATGTATAAAGTAGGTGCACAGACACTTAGGAGTTAATTCTCTATAAATCGCTTAAAGTTGGGCACCAGGTTCAGTGCTGCCCAATTCACAATTCGAATCGATTCACTGATTCAGTTTGGCTGAATTGATTCAAATTGATTTGTTTTGGTGTAGTAAGGGGGGGTGCAAAGGGGCGGTCCTCCCTGGGTGCCATGTTGGTGGGGGCGCCGACACCCCACTCCTCTCTGCCTCCCCGCCTCTTCCCATTCCTCCCCTTCATGCGCGCGTCCCCTTCCCTTCTCCCATACCTCGTTGAAGTTGTTGTTTGCAGCGGTCAACAATGTGCTCTTTGCGACGCTGTGGGTTCTCCTGCTGTCACTTCCAGTTGCCGTGCATAGGATGCGACATCAGAAGGAGAGCTAACAGGGTCGCGAGGAGCACGTTGTTGACCGTTGCAAACAGCCACTTCAACTAGAGGTATGGGGGAAGGGAAGGGGGCGTGCGCGTGAAGGGGAGAAATGGCTCTCCCAGATCTTGGAACTTAGTGTACAGTTTTGAGTATGCACAGACAGGCCTTCCTGTGCATAACCGCCTCCTCAGGGTGCTTAGAGAGCTGTGTGATGTCCTGGCAGAGCCATTGTCTGTGCTCTTCAATCTTTCCTTGAAGGCGGGAAAAGTCCCCTTGGACTGGAAAACAGCCAATGTAATCCCACTCCACAAAAAGGGCTGCAGGACAGAGGCTGAGAATTACAGACCGGTGAGTCTCACATCCATAGTGAGTAAACTCATGGAAACACTAATTAAGCATAAATTAGATACAATCCTAGACGAGAAGAATCTACGGGATCCCCGCCAACATGGATTTACCAGAGGCAGGTCCTGCCAATCCAATCTGATTAGTTTCTTTGACTGGATAACAAGGAAACTGGATGTGGGTGAGTCCCTGGACGTCGTTTACTTGGACTTTAGTAAAGCTTTTGATAGCGTTCCGCACCGCAGACTATTGAACAAGATGAAATCAATGGGACTGGGAGAGACGTTAACTATATGGGTCGGTGATTGGCTAAACAGTAGACTTCAGAGAGTGGTGGTAAATGGTGCCCCTTCAAAAACGTCGGAGGTGATCAGTGGAGTGCCTCAGGGCTCGGTCTTGGGCCCGATCCTCTTCAACATATTTGTGGGAGATCTGACTCAGGGGCTTCAGGGTAAAATCACATTATTCGCCGATGACGCCAAACTATGCAACATAGTAAGTGAGAACACTTTACCAGACAGTATGACGCAGGACCTACTTCTATTGGAACATTGGTCCTCGACTTGGCAACTAAACTTCAATGCTAGAAAATGTAAGGTCATGCACCTCGGCAGCAGGAATCCATGCAAAACTTACACACTAAATGGTGAAACCTTAGTTAGGACCAAGGCGGAACGTGATTTGGGGGTGATCATTAGCGAAGACATGAAGACTGCCAATCAAGTGGAGAAGGCTTCATCAAAGGCAAGACAAATGATGGGTTGCATCCGAAGAAGTTTTATCAGCCGGAAGCCCGAAGTTATAATGCCATTGTACAGATCCATGGTGAGGCCTCATCTGGAGTATTGTGTACAATTCTGGAGGCCACATTACCAAAAGGATGTGCTGAGAGTTGAGTCAGTTCAAAGAATGGCCACCAAAATGGTCTCGGGACTCAAAGACTCCCATATGAAGAAAGGCTGAATAAATTGCAGCTATATTCACTTGAAGAACGTAGAGAGAGAGGAGACATGATAGAGACGTTTAAATATATCACCGGCCGTATTGAGGTGGAAGATGATATCTTCTTTTTTAAAGGCCCCTCTGCCACGAGAGGCCATCCGCTGAAAATCAGGGGTGGGAAATTTCATGGCGACACCAGGAAGTTCTTCTTCACCGAAAGGGTGGTCGATCGTTGGAATGAACTTCCACCTCAGGTGATTCAGGCCAGCAGCGTGAAGGATTTTAAAAGGAAATGGGATACACATGTGGGATCTCTAGGGGGGTAAATTCAAGGGGGTAGGGTTGTTGGAGTGGGCAGACTTGATGGGCTGTGGCCCTTTTCTGCCGTCATCTTCTATGTTTCTATGTTTCTCAGCATCTTGATTTTGTTATTTTCTGTTCAACTGAATGGACATGAATTATCCTTCATTCTTCATTCAAAAATGCGACAAAATGTCACTAAGTCAAGGTTTTGTCTATGCCTAAAATGTAGCAGAAACATTCAGAACTTTGACACATACATGTTAAGGATAATTCTGTAGGAGGGCACCACTCTAGATGCTGGTTATAGTACTTTTGTTAAGCCTATTCTGTAAAAGAAAAGGCACTTACATAACTAGAATACTAGTTAAATGGCTTATGGCTAGGCACAGTCCAACAAAAAGAACACAGAGGTATGGAAAAAGTTGAATAAAACACGCGGTCCAGTGCAGTATGGTGAAAGACAATTTTATTCAAATGGGTCTGACACACACAGAGGAACACAAAGTATGCGAAGCCAATACAGGACAATAAGCAATAATAAAAGTAAGTGTGAAAACAACTCCAGCCCTTGGAGAGTGGTCAAGATGGCAGAATGGTCTCAATGCTGTGAGTGAGATTGAGTTCTCTTCTGAACCGTTACCTTTTTCTTTTTCTTTTTTTTAAATTTTATTTATTTATCAATTTTCAAAAAACATATCAAGTATACACTTGTACAGAAAGGGGGAGCTAATAAAGGAAAATAAAAAATTCCAAGTTAACATTAATCACAATAAAGGGAAAAATAATCATAAACTCCTCCTCAAATCCTCAATTCATGGATCCAAGAAGTATAACAGTGAGCCTACTGAAAAGAATCATAAAAATATACAAAAAGAAAGACAGGAATACAGTCAACTGGAGGAAGTAACCTAATTAAACAATGAGCACTCATGTTGTTGTTGTCCCAGCTTTCAGATGTGCAGCTGACAGAAAGGTTGAACCGTTACCTTTTTCACAAGTTCTAATACCTCATACCAGGAGAAAGGGGACTGTTAAAGGCAGTCTCTCTGCGGCCCGGTTTACTCCACAAAGTTGGCTACAGATTGACTACTTTACCATTAGATGTTTATTGATGTCAGCCAGGCAGCCTTGTATTGGTGGCAGTCATGCGAGCAACCGCCACATTGGGACATGAAACTTCATTATTGCCAACAGAATCTAACATACTGCTATATTTCAAGTCCTACTTGGAGCTCAGCAGAGAGTAACATGCTGCCAAAGTTGCTGCATCTGTGGACTTTGTTGTGTGAACAGTCAAGCAAAGAATTAGGAAGTTTATCCAAACTTTCTTATCCTGGAGGAAAAGTCTATAGTCTGTTATTGAGAAAGACATGGGGGAAGCTATTTCTTGCCCTGGAACGGTAGCATGGAATGTTGCTACTCCTTAGGTTTTGGCCAGGTACTAGGGATCTAGTGGCCACCGTGAGAATGAGCTACTGGGCTTGATGGCCCATTGGTCTTACCCAGTAAGGCTTCTTATGTTCTTATGAGTCTATCTAAAAGGTATTGCAAAAATTGGATTTAACGGTTACCTGATCTACATTTGAGGTAACAACTCTTGTGGGTAAAGTAGATCAGGTGGCTAAAACAATAGAACTGGTCAAACTTGATTTTACTAACCAACTGGAACAAATTTGAGTTAATGTAAAAGATCTTCAGGAATTCAAAGCTACCGCTGAACGAGACAAGATGGTTATTCATAGAAGGATTGAGTAGATTGAAAATTTTCATAGAAGGCTCATTCTTCAGGTGTTAAACTTCCTGAAACTCCTTGGCATTCTTCCATTAAATATCTTTAAGAGATATTTGATTGAAGTCTTGAAAATTATTGCTGAAGCTACTCCTCTGTTGAAGAAAATATATTATTTACCTATTTTTCCAAAAAAATGCCCAAAGAGACGGAGGGGATCCTGGTGCAACAGGCCCATCTTGTTATTAGAAATATATCTGCCATCCTAGAAGATTCTATCAAAAAGACTACTCAAAGGTCCACTTTATTGGTCTTTTTTGTGTTTGAGCAAAACTTAAATGCCAAATTAAGACCTGTTTTTAGGCAATCTCATAAGATAGCTTTTTGTCTATGAGAAATGAAGACAAAAATATTTAGGAGCCTTGTTTTTGCTGGATTACCCCTGTAAATGTTTGGTTAGATTGGTGGGGGGGAACCAAATATGTGGGGTGTTTGTTTTTTTTGCTTCTGATCAGTTGAGGGCCTTCCCAGATAGAATGAAGATCATGTAAGCATTTAAAGGATACTGCCTTTCTGTCATATACATTCTATGCCGGAACTTTCTGTATCCCTTCTGGGCTCACAATTTGGTTTTATACCAGGGACAATGGAGGGCTAAGTGACTTACCTAGGATCACAAGGAGCTGTAGCGGGAATTGAACCTAGTTTCCCAAGTTCTCAACTTACTTCATTAACCATTAGGCTAGATTTGTTAGTTAATTAAAAAGAAAGTGGAGTTTAAGTAATCATTTTAATACTTAAAGTAGGGATGTTTTGAATTACTGTTTCCACTCTCTCATTTTAATTTGTGATGTAAGGAAGGCTGAGAATTTCTTTATATTTCGATTTGATACTATTCTTATAAATTCTGTCTTTGCCTCTGGATCAAGAGCAGTCTTGTTATCGAATTTTGAAAAATAAAAATACAAAGTTAAAAAAAAACCCAGCTCCAGCCCTCTTCAACAGCTCAGAAGCAATGCTTATATTTCAAATAAACATGTCTCTGAAATACAAATCTAAGACTTTCAGAGAAACATGTGGGAAGCACCTGCTCTTGAGACAGGACCACTTAATCTAATTGGCGATGCTTGCTTGATAGCATATGGCCTATTATATTTCCACATTTAGATGATTCTTATTATAATTTAATGTTTTTACTAACCAAGAAATCATCTATTTTAGTCTGAATTTCTTCCATTAAGGTGCCTGTGCATAAGAATATAAGACAGACCTTGCTGACAGACCAAGGTACATTGAGCACATCCTCCTGCCTCTGACAGTAGCCAGCCTGGGTAACAAGTACGCAGCAGGTGCCAAAAAAATAGCTCCATATTCTCTAGTTAATTTCCAGAGATGAGCAGTGTCTCTCTCAGGTTTACATGGCTATGATTTTTCCCAAACCGATTGGTGCTCAGCATATCAAATGATATGCACACTAGTCACGTGGAACAGCGCCGGTGGCGTTTGCTCAGAAGAGTAGCCGTTAGCACAGCTCCTCCTCCTGCCTGCCCAGACTGTCAAAAAAGCAACTCCTGCTCTCCCTGTAACATTCAGCCACTGTGTTCTTTGAGATTCAGGGAAAACCAGGCAGGTTTCCAGAAGGAGTAGTAATTGTTTTAAATTCCCTACGAGAGAAAGCAGGTCCTCCCCAAACAAGAGACCAGTCCATAAGTTAAAGAATTATAAATATCCCTACCTAGAAAAGCAAGACACTAGCTTCTAGAGCAGGGGTGTCAAAGTCCCTCCTCGAGGGCCACAATCCAGTCGGATTTTCAGGATTTCCCCAATGAATATGCATGAGATCTATTAGCATACAATGAAAGCAGTGCATGCAAATAGATCTCATGCATAATCATTGGGGAAATCCTGAAAACCCAACTGGATTGCAGCCCTCGAGGAGGGACTTTGACACCCCTGTTCTAGAGGAAATTAATACTCTCCCAGTTCCTGGAGAGGGAGGGATAACAAGTGACTTTTTGATTCCTGCCTGCAGTAGGAGCCCAGAAGCAGGCAGGCAGAACACTCTGAGGAATGTAGTTGAAAAGTCAGGAAACCAATGAGAAACAGAAAGGAGAGCAACTCAGGACTAGTGTTGCCCAATTCAGGGAAACTTTTTTCAATTTGATTCGATTTGGCCTATTGAATCGATTTATTGATTCAATTCGATTTGATTTGCTTTTCACGCCCAATCTGGCGTTTTTTGGTTTTTTTTCAAACATCCTGACAGGTTTATTTTGTAGCCTCTTCACCCACCCCACCCCCCTATGATCTCTCTAACCCCACACTGGCACTGTGGTGCAAACAAAATAAACAAACAAAAAAGACTTTTCCTCTCTCTGTTAGGTCCTAGCTCATACTTGCTGTCTAACACCAGCTCTGGCAGGATACACATTTCAAATCTGACATATTGCAATCACAAAATAGAAAATAAAATTATTTTTTCTACCTTTTGTTGTCTGGTCATTTTATTATTCAAATCATGCTGGTTCCAGGCTCTGGTTTCTGTTTGTCTTCTGTCAAATCGCTCACCAGGGTCTCCTGCTCATTTGACGTTTTCTTCTTTCTCCGTGTTCACCATCCATCTTCCATGTCTGTACCTTCCCTTCCACTGCCATATCCAACATTTCTATTTCTTTCCCACTGTCTACTCTCAATCGCTCTCTCTCTCTCTCTTTCTCTCTCTCTTCCTGCCTCATGCCCTGCATCAAACCTCTCTATTCCCCTCCATGTGCATGTATCCCTATCCTCTACCTCTTCTACTTTCTCCCTCTTACCTCTTTCTACCACTTTGTTGCATCTCTCCCTTCATCTCCTCCCCATGTCCAACAATTCTTCCTCTCTCCCCCAATGTACAGCAGCTTTCCATCCCTCTTATCCCCCTGTCCAACAGCTTTCCATCCCTCCCTCCCATTCCTATGTGCAGCAGCCTTCCATCCCTCCTATATCCCTGTGCATCACTTCCCAACTGATCCCCCCACTCACCCACCCACCCACCGTGAGACCTGACATATTTTTGGGCCCCCCCTAATGCAGCAACAGTAATAGTAGAGGCCGACTGGCATAGGCAACACTTTGAAGAGGCTGTTCATGGCCTGCCGCATCAGTGACATGACAGACAGAAGGCCCCAGCGGGGCAGGTCACAAGCAGCCCGTTGAAAGCACTACCTCTGCTGGCCAGCCACCGCCATTGCTGTTGCTGCTTTAGGAGGCTTGGATTATTTTGCAGAATGAATCGATTTGAATTGGCAAATCGGGACATATGTGGGCTGGAGATGCTGTCAAAGCCTTTTCCAGCCTATCCTAAACTAGATTGCCATATATAGGACATAGACCATACAAGTCTGCCTGGCACCAGCCTTAGTTCTTCACAGTTGGAGTGGCCTTCTAAGTACCACTCAACACATCCACACATATACAGCCATTTAGGTTTTGCTTATTTTTATACCATCCATTTTCTAATTAGAGATCCTCAGTGTTCATCCCACACCTTTCTGAACTCTGTCACCATTTCTGACTCCACCGCTACCCTCAGGAGGGCATTCCAGGCATCAACCATCCTCTCCATGAATAAGAATTCCCTTACATCACTCCTAAGTCTACCACTCTGCAACCTCAATTCAGGCACTCTAGTTGTACCATTTTCCCTTCTCTGGAAAAGATTTGTTTCTATATTAATACCTTTCAATTATTTAAATGTCTGTATTATATCTCCCCTTTCCCTTCTGCCTTGAAGATAGTTCCTCAAGGCTTAACATAGCTGCATTAAAATTAACATACCTTAATATGTAAATGAAGGAGTGCGTTATTCAAATGAGGTTGTCTTAAACAAGAGAGACATCAATGTTTGTATGAAAAAACTATCAGTAAGTGACGGGATGTCTCATAACGGAAAAAGGAAAGAATAGACAATATCTGTGTTGTCTTTAAAAAAGGTACCAACTTGTTTGTCCTAGTAAGTGATACTTACTCTATTAATAATAATAATAAAAGCCTAAATCAAATGTTAAAAGGTCTTTGCCAATAGTTGTCATCCTGTCTCTATAAAACACATGGAGCGATGCTCTCAATAAATGTCACACATGCTCAAAGTGTTCTTTAAAAGAAAATTGGTGCACCCTAATCGTAAAATTGAAAGAAAAAAACAAATTGCTATAAAAAGTATTTTTAAAAAACATTGACACACAATAGTAATGAGGACAAAAGCTAATCAGTGCCTCCCATTTGTCAAACTATATGTTTGAACTAAAAGGAGAACTTGCTGAGTCGGCAGCCCACTATCCCACCATCTATGATCACATAATGAGCTCTACGGCCCTGATTCTATAAAGTCCGCTTAAAGTTAGACGCCAATATTGGCATCAATTCTGTAAACGTAGGCACCTATTTGAGAATCACGCTTAGTATCACCTAACATTTGGGCATCCCCAATTTATTCCAGGGTTTTCTTTGCTTAAAGACGGGCGCCAATGTCAGAGCCTAAAAGCACCTAATTCTATCTGGAAATGTTATTTTGCTTTGGATTTTTGTATTTATCCTTTTCATGAAGTTTAATATGCAGGATGTTTTTACGCAACTTTTACATCCACTGTCAGGGATGGGGTGGAGATGGGGATTTTCTTATCTAAACTTACTGAGTATGCTAGGTTTGGTGGTGGGGGAGTTCTGTAAATTTACTTAGGTTTGTTATATCTTTCTGGAAGAGGGGGATATGTATTTGCACTTGTTTTCATAAAAGGGCAAACTGTACATTGTGGGTTCCTTCTGGTTCCATTGTTTGTATTTTATCTTTACTTTGTATTTCTTGCTTATCCAATAAAACAATTTTGAACTATGAAAGGTGGTAAACAACTTAAAGTAATTAAAATACACTTTCACGAGAACAACATAGAATGTCAGGTGGAACATGAACAGCACAGCTTAGGTTTGGATGTAATGTGCAGTAAAAAAAATGGAGGAAAAAACCTCAGACTAGGACCCTCCCACCTCCACAAAGGTGGTTAATAGGTGGTTAGGCGTTAACCTCATTGGCAAAAAACCTCGGTTGCACTCCAGAAAGTAAAAACCTTTAGTGCTGAATGATAGGAGAAATAACTTTCAACTTATCTTCTGTTGATCGTTGATCTGTTGAAAGTTATTTCTCCTATCATTCAGCACTAAAGGTTTTTACTTTCTGGAGTGCAACGGACGTTTTTTGCCAATGAGGTTAATGCCTAACCACCTATTAACCACCTTTGTGGAGGTGGGAGGGTCCTCCATTTTTTTTTTTTTTACTGCACATTACATCCAAACCTAAGCTGTGCTGTTCATGTTCCACCTGACATTCTATATTTTTTTTGTGAAAGTGTATTTTAAATACTATTGAGTTTTTCCACAAAATCCGAGTTTCTCTAGCTAAACAACTTAAAGCAAACCTTGAGAAACTGCAAAGGATATCAGAAAGGGTGAATACATGTACATATGTGTAGAGAGATTCTGCTTAAAGGGACAGCAAAAAAAAATAAGTGAGAGGTGAGGAACCTCTAGGGGCTATGTTTGAAAGATTAAAAACATTTCTATGTGTAGTGAATCAATGACACAGGAGGCGAGGCCAAAAATCTTCTACCAAAAAATACAAATAATGAATATGTCCAGGATTTATATTATTTCATTAGGATTCATGACATAGTTATCTTGGTTTGTGTTCGAGTAGGCATATGATTATATTATATGGTTTGGGGAGAAGATTGGCCATATCTGGTGTCGTAATCTTGACATTACAGGCTCTGATTTGAGTGTATCTTTCCTGGTTTGTGGGGTGATGGGTATGTAGAGAGCTTGATCATCTATCGAGATGAAAGAGGTGGTTTGTGTCTTGTTTGGTTTCTGATATGTATGTTATGTATAAAAAAATTATATATAGGGGAATGTGACGAAAGGGCTATTTTGTCTGAGGACCTTGAAAATCAAAGATAGAACTTATAATTTGGCCCTGTAGGAACAATATATAGTGCCAAAATCTGAATAATTATTTGGATAATGTAGGACAGTCAAAAAAAAAGCTGTCCTATGCTATCTGGAGTCCTGCCTCTACTGTCTGAGCAGCACTTAAGTCAACAAGTGTGCATGAACAGAGTATGTGTGGGAGTGCCAACGTTGACAGCTGAAGTGTGCCACCAACTTGAGCGCTGCTCTGGCAGCACCTGTAAGACTTACAACATAAGAACATAAGAACATAAGAAGCGCCATCTCCGGATCAGACCTTCGGTCCATCAAGTCCGGCGATCCGCACACGCGGAGGCCCTGCTAGGTATTCACCTGGCTTATTTTATAGCCAACCATATCTTTATATGCCTATCTCAAGGAGATATGCATCTAGTTTGCTTTTGAAACCTAGGATTGTCGATTCCGCAATAATCTCCCCTGGGAGAGTATTCCAGATGTCAACCACTCTCTGTGTGAAGCAGAACTTCCTGACATTGGTCCTGAACTTGCCCCCCCTTAGCTTCATTTCATGTCCTCTTGTCCGTGTCAAATTGGACATTGTAAATAATCTTCTCTGCTCTATTTTGTCAATTCCTTTCAGTATTTTGAAGGTCTCGATCATATCCCCACGCAGTCTCCTTTTCTCAAGGGAGAACAATCCCAGTGTTTTAAGTCGATCCTCATATTCCAGTTTCTCCATACCCTTCACTAGTTTAGTTGCTCGTCTCTGCACCCTCTCCAGCAGTTTTATATCCTTCTTTAGGTAGGGAGACCAATGTTGGACGCAGTATTCCAAGTGGGGTCTGACCATTGCCCTATAAAGCGGCATTATAACTTTCTCCGATCTACTCGAGATTCCTTTCTTTATCATGCCCAACATTCTATTTGCCTTATTTGCCGCTGCCACGCATTGTGCCGACGGCTTCAGGGTCCTATCTATCAGTACACCCAGATCTCTTTCTTGTTCACTTTTCCCCAGAGTTGCACCTGACATTCTGTACTCGTATTCCTTATTTTTACTGCCTAAATGCATTACCTTGCATTTCTCCACGTTGAACTTCATCTGCCATTTCTCCGCCCATTTTTCTAACCGACACAAATCGCTCTGGAGTTCCTCACTGTCCTCCTGCGATCTGATTGCCCGGCAGAGTTTTGTGTCGTCTGCAAACTTGATGATCTCACTGGATGTTCCGTTTTCCAGGTCATTGATATAAATATTAAAAAGGATCGGCCCAAGTACCGAGCCCTGGGGCACACCACTAGTCACTCTCTCCCAGTCGGAGAACTTCCCATTTATGCCCACTCTCTGCTTTCGGTTTTCCAGCCATTTGCCTATCCATCTTTGTATATCTCCCTCTATGCCATGGCTTTGTAGCTTCCTGAGAAGTCTTTCGTGTGGAACTTTGTCAAATGCTTTCTGGAAGTCCAAGTATATTATGTCCACCGGCTTTCCACTATCAATTTGCTCGTTCACGGTCTCAAAGAATTGGAGTAAATTCGTCAGACACGATTTCCCTTTCCTGAATCCATGTTGACTGGGTTTCATCAAGTCGTGTGTGTCCAAGTGCTGAACTATGCTATCCTTGATCAGTGATTCAATCATCTTGCCGGGGACAGACGTAAGACTCACAGGTCTATAGTTGCCCGGTTCTCCTCTCGATCCTTTTTTGAAAATTGGCGTGACGTTCGCTTTCCTCCAGTCGTCTGGTATCTGACCAGTTCTGATTGACAGGTTTGCAAGTTTTTGCAATAACTCTCCAATTTCAATCTTCAATTCCTTCAAGACTCTCGGGTGAATTTCATCCGGTCCAGGTGATTTGTCACTTTTAAGTTTGTCGATCTGATAGTATATCTGGGCTAAGTCCACTTCAACTGTGGTGAGGCTGTCTTCTATTTCTCCTGCAAACACTTTCTCCGCTTCAGGTATTGTTGAGGTGTCCTCCTTCGTAAAAACGGACGCAAAGAAGGAATTTAGTTTGTCTGCGATTTGTTTATCTTCCTTGATGTACCCTTTTCTTCCCTTGTCGTCCAGGGGTCCCACTGCCTCTTTTGCAGGTTTTTTCCCTTTCACGTATCTAAAGAAGGGCTTGAAGTTTTTGGCCTCCCGGGCTATTTTTTCCTCATAGTCCTGTTTTGCTTCCCTCACCGCCTTGTGACATTTCTTCTGTTCATCTTTATGTTTGTTCCAGGCTTCGGTTGTCTTCGTGCATTTCCATTTTTTGAAAGAGTCCTTCTTTACCTTTATGGCTTCCTTCACCTGTATGGTAAGCCATGCCGGTTCTCTTTTGCCTTTAGTTCTCCGATCTTTGGAAATCCTCGGAATGTAGAGATCTTGTGCTTCTGCAATAGTATTTTTCAATAGGCACCATGCCTGATCTACTGTTTCAAGTTTGTCCACCATCTTCTCGAGTCGTTTTGTTACCATGGATCTCATGCAATCGTATTTACCCTTTTTAAAGTTTAAGGTGGTGGTTAAGGTTTTGACATGTTTCCCTTTCCCGATGTCAAGTTTAAAGTTGATTACATTGTGATCACTCGTTCCCAGTGGAACCATGACTTCTACTTCTGTTATCGGTCCAGTGAGACCATTTAGGACCAAGTCCAAGGTGGCGTCGCCTCTTGTCGGCTCTTTTACCATTTGCTCCAGGAAGCAATCCCCTAGCACCTCCAGGAACTTGGCCTCCTTGCCGCAGTTGGAGGCTCCTAGTTTCCAGTCTATTCCTGGGAAATTGAAGTCTCCCAATATAACTACATTGCCTGTCTTGCATACTTGTTTGATTTCCTCCATCATTTCTGAGTCAGTGACTTCCGCCTGTCCTGGGGGACGATAGTAAAGGCCAATTTTTATATCTGCGCCATTGCGACCAGGAATTTTGATCCAGAGGGACTCCAGCTTCTCTTTCCTGTCTGTTGTACTCATTCCAACAGAATCTATTTCTTCCTTAACATATAGGGCAATACCTCCACCTTTCTGCCCTTCTCGATCTCTTCTATATAGTTTGTATCCCTGTAGTACTGTGTCCCATTTGTTTTCTTCATTCCACCATGTTTCTGTTATGCCAATGATATCCATGTTCTCATGTCTTGCTATCGTCTCTAGTTCTCCCATTTTGTTTCCTAGACTTCTAGCATTTGTATACATACATCTAAGTTCCCTTCGTGTTACCTTTTTGGACCTTCTACTCTTGGCTGTCCTTACAGTTTCATTTACGGTATCCTTTACTGCTCCTGTGTTATCTCCCATGTTTGCTGTGTGGTCATCCCCTCCTGTGTCTGAGTTGTCCTTTCCTGCTTGTTCTCCTTTGTTGGCTGTGAGGTCGACCTCTCTTGTGTATGAGTAGTGGTCCTTTGTTCCTACGTCGGGGCATCCTGTTGTCCGTGCCATCGACCGGTTGTCGACTGTCGGCTTTCCCCTGTCCTTCAGTTTAAAGCCTTCTCTATTGCTTTCTTCATGTTGCCTGCCAAAACTCTTGCTCCTTCCTTGTTGAGGTGTAGTCCATCCCTTCTGTAGTACTTGCTTTTTCCCCAGAACGCCGTCCAGTTGCGCACGAAGTCGAAGCCTTCGTCTTCGCACCATCGTCTCATCCAGGCGTTGATCACTTGCAATTCCCCTTGTCTCTTTCCATCTGCTCTTGGTACAGGGAGGATTTCAGAGAAGGCCACCTTCACCTCCCTGATCTTCAATTGTCTTCCAAGTGAGCGGAGCTGGCCCTTCATCTCTTCCCTGTCATACTTCCGCCCGCTCACATCATTTGTTCCCACGTGGATAAGCACAGCGGTGTCCACTCCCCGTGCGCCATCTATGATCCTGGAGATCCTGCTGGTCACATCCTTTACTCTTGCTCCAGGCAGACAGGTGACGACTCTGTCCTCTCTTCCTCCTGCGGTGTGGCTGTCCACGTGTCGTATAATGGAGTCGCCTACGATGATCCCCATCTTCTTTATTCGGGAGTTCCTTGGGGGGCGTAGGTCCACGTCCTTGGAGTAGGGCCAGTCATCTTCCTCCAATGATACTCTTGAAATTGTTTCCTGTTCTTTGGGTGGGGGGACATCTTCCTGTGCTCTCACTATTCCTCCTGTTGTGCGGTTGTCTCCTATCTCGTCTTCGTTTTCTTCTGTGTTTGCATGGATGTCTTCTCTCCTCACATGTGTTTCCTGAGTACAGTTTTCCAGCCCTGGGATCTCTACGTGGTGCTGATGGGCTTCCTCTATGAACGTTTCTAGATCCTTGACCTCGTCGTTTGGGCTGTACTCCACTAGAATCTTCCCTTGTGCTCGGATTCTGTCTTCGAGTTCCATCACTGTTCCCTCCAATAGTCTTACCTGACATTTCAAGCTATCCATCTCCATGCATCGATCGCAAATGTATGCCTGGATCCCCGAAGGGAGGTAGTCATACATATTGCAGTCGATGCAGAAGACAGGAAAGCTCATCTTCTGACTTCCTTGGGCTTCCATTTCGTGCTTCACTCGTGGGTTGTCTGAGTGATTTGTTGTGACCTACTGCTGCTCTTTTTCCTACTGATCCTACCTCCCCCTTACCTTCTGACTTCCTGACTGCAAGCTTCCTATTTGAGTGAGTCTGTTTGTGTTACAGTGCCTGTGCCTTTGTGTGCTTGTGTCCCTTGCCTGCTGCTTCCTTGTGTTGCTTGCCTTGTTGTCTCTCTCGTGTGTGCTGTCTCTGCTCTACCTCACCTTGATTGTATGTGCGGGTTGGTTTCTTTTGTGTCTGTCTCTTCCTTACCTTCTGTGGTTGTCGGTTCCTTACCGGTCTGTTCTCCTCTGGTGTTCTTGAGAGTAGCGCTCGTCCCTTGCAAGGCCCTTCGCAAAGGCGCTCTCGCTAAGGCGAGCGCCTTTACCGCACGCCTTCGCCGCGCGCCGAACGGCTGGGCGCCGTTGGCTCCTCCCCTTTTCAAGGGGGAGTCCGGCGCTGCCTGTGACGCTTGGGGGGGGCGGAGCGAACTCTCGCCGCTACCCCGAGCCTACTGTCTTCCTCCTCCTGCTTGCTTCGGTGCCCGGCACCAACGCTGCCTGTCTCCTCTGCTTCCTGCTTCCCTTCTCTCCTCTCTCTTCGGCACCGCGTGTGCCGCGCTGGCTCCTCCCCTTTTCAAGGGGGAGTCCGGCGCTGCCTGTGACGCTTGGGGGGGGGCGGAGCGAACTCTCGCCGCTACCCCGAGCCTACTGTCTTCCTCCTCCTGCTTGCTTCGGTGCCCGGCACCAACGCTGCCTGTCTCCTCTGCTTCCTGCTTCCCTTCTCTCCTCTCTCTTCGGCACCGCGTGTGCCGCGCTGGCTCCTCCCCTTTTCAAGGGGGAGTCCGGCGCTGCCTGTGACGCTTGGGGGGGGCGGAGCGAACTCTCGCCGCTACCCCGAGCCTACTGTCTTCCTCCTCCTGCTTGCTTCGGTGCCCGGCACCAACGCTGCCTGTCTCCTCTGCTTCCTGCTTCCCTTCTCTCCTCTCTCTTCGGCACCGCGTGTGCCGCGCTGGCTCCTCCCCTTTTCAAGGGGGAGTCCGGCGCTGCCTGTGACGCTTGGGGGGGGCGGAGCGAACTCTCGCCGCTACCCCGAGCCTACTGTCTTCCTCCTCCTGCTTGCTTCGGTGCCCGGCACCAACGCTGCCTGTCTCCTCTGCTTCCTGCTTCCCTTCTCTCCTCTCTCTTCGGCACCGCGTGTGCCGCGCTGGCTCCTCCCCTTTTCAAGGGGGAGTCCGGCGCTGCCTGTGACGCTTGGGGGGGGCGGAGCGAACTCTCGCCGCTACCCCGAGCCTACTGTCTTCCTCCTCCTGCTTGCTTCGGTGCCCGGCACCAACGCTGCCTGTCTCCTCTGCTTCCTGCTTCCCTTCTCTCCTCTCTCTTCGGCACCGCGTGTGCCGCGCTGGCTCCTCCCCTTTTCAAGGGGGAGTCCGGCGCTGCCTGTGACGCTTGGGGGGGGCGGAGCGAACTCTCGCCGCTACCCCGAGCCTACTGTCTTCCTCCTCCTGCTTGCTTCGGTGCCCGGCACCAACGCTGCCTGTCTCCTCTGCTTCCTGCTTCCCTTCTCTCCTCTCTCTTCGGCACCGCGTGTGCCGCGCTGGCTCCTCCCCTTTTCAAGGGGGAGTCCGGCGCTGCCTGTGACGCTTGGGGGGGGCGGAGCGAACTCTCGCCGCTACCCCGAGCCTACTGTCTTCCTCCTCCTGCTTGCTTCGGTGCCCGGCACCAACGCTGCCTGTCTCCTCTGCTTCCTGCTTCCCTTCTCTCCTCTCTCTTCGGCACCGCGTGTGCCGCGCTGGCTCCTCCCCTTTTCAAGGGGGAGTCCGGCGCTGCCTGTGACGCTTGGGGGGGGCGGAGCGAACTCTCGCCGCTACCCCGAGCCTACTGTCTTCCTCCTCCTGCTTGCTTCGGTGCCCGGCACCAACGCTGCCTGTCTCCTCTGCTTCCTGCTTCCCTTCTCTCCTCTCTCTTCGGCACCGCGTGTGCCGCGCTGGCTCCTCCCCTTTTCAAGGGGGAGTCCGGCGCTGCCTGTGACGCTTGGGGGGGGCGGAGCGAACTCTCGCCGCTACCCCGAGCCTACTGTCTTCCTCCTCCTGCTTGCTTCGGTGCCCGGCACCAACGCTGCCTGTCTCCTCTGCTTCCTGCTTCCCTTCTCTCCTCTCTCTTCGGCACCGCGTGTGCCGCGCTGGCTCCTCCCCTTTTCAAGGGGGAGTCCGGCGCTGCCTGTGACGCTTGGGGGGGGCGGAGCGAACTCTCGCCGCTACCCCGAGCCTACTGTCTTCCTCCTCCTGCTTGCTTCGGTGCCCGGCACCAACGCTGCCTGTCTCCTCTGCTTCCTGCTTCCCTTCTCTCCTCTCTCTTCGGCACCGCGTGTGCCGCGCTGGCTCCTCCCCTTTTCAAGGGGGAGTCCGGCGCTGCCTGTGACGCTTGGGGGGGGCGGAGCGAACTCTCGCCGCTACCCCGAGCCTACTGTCTTCCTCCTCCTGCTTGCTTCGGTGCCCGGCACCAACGCTGCCTGTCTCCTCTGCTTCCTGCTTCCCTTCTCTCCTCTCTCTTCGGCACCGCGTGTGCCGCGCTGGCTCCTCCCCTTTTCAAGGGGGAGTCCGGCGCTGCCTGTGACGCTTGGGGGGGGCGGAGCGAACTCTCGCCGCTACCCCGAGCCTACTGTCTTCCTCCTCCTGCTTGCTTCGGTGCCCGGCACCAACGCTGCCTGTCTCCTCTGCTTCCTGCTTCCCTTCTCTCCTCTCTCTTCGGAGACCTCTTTGGCTGGCAGGAGTTAACGCCTGCTGAAACTAGGTGTAATTTCTGGGGCCCGATTTGAGTGCACATCCCCGGTATTCTACACCACTGCGCACAAATTGTAGGAAGCCCCTGAACTACCTATGCACCTTCCATGGCCACACCCCCTTTCGGTTTGCATATATATGGGATTTGGGTCCATATTGTTATAGAATAGCCCATAGCAAGGTGTGTGCACAAATTCAAATTGATGTCAATTAGCACCAATTATTAGCACTAATGGTTCATTTGCCAATTTAGTTGGGGGCACATCTTGGATCAGTGCCCAAGTTTGGGTGTCATAAATGGAATGTAGGAAATAAAAAGAAGCTCCTGCAAGTTGAACAGAAGTTGAGAGCTATATGACATATTTCTTCTCGTCTTTTCTTTCTCCAGATCACTTCCTGTACCTTCGGGTACAGAGCCAGCAGGAGGATGGTGAAGCCAGCGCATATAGTGCTCGTCTGCCTGCAATGGTAGCCAACAACACCTGCAAGGTTCTGGACTTTGCTTTTGCCATAAGTTACATTAAGTGGGGGGGAAGGGGGAGTTTTCTAAAGCATTTACTTCTTATAAAACACATTCCCCCTCTTTTACTAAAGCATAGTGTGAGTTTTAGCGCTGGCAGTGGCGGTAACTCCAAGAACATAAGAATTGCCACTGCTGGGTCAGACCAGTGGTCCATCATGCCCAGTAGTCCGCTCACGCGTCGGCCCTCTGGTAAAAGGCCAGCACCCTAACTGAGACTAGCCCTACCAGCGCACGTTCTTGTTCAGCAGGAACTTGTCTAATTTTGTCTTGAATCCCTGGAGGGTGTTTTCCCCTATAACAGCCTACAGAAGAGCGTTCCAGTTTTCTACCACTCTCTGGATGAAGAAGAACTTCCTTACATTTGTACGGAATCTATCTCCTTTTAACTTTAGAGAGTGCCCCCTTGTTCTCCCTACCTTGGAGAGGGTGAACAACCTTTCCTTATCTACTAAGTCTATCCCCTTTGGTACCTTGAATGTTTCAATCATGTCCCCTCTTAATCTCCTCTGTTCGAGGGAGAAGAGGCCCAGTTTCTCTAATCTTTCACTGTACGGCAGCTTCTCCAACCACTTAATCATCTTAGTCATTCTTCTCTGGACCCTTTCGAGTAGTACCGTGTCCTTCTTCATTTACGGCGACCAGTGCTGGACGCAGTACTCCAGGTGAGGGCGCACCATGGCCCGGTACAGCGGCATGATAACCTTCTCTGATCTATTCGTGATCTCCTTCTTTATCATTCCTAGCATTCTGTTTGCCCTTTTTGCTGCCGCAGCACATTGTGTGGACGGCTTCATCGACTTGTCGATCAGAACTCCCAAGTCCCTTCCCTGGGAGGTCTCTCCAAGTACCGCTCCGGACATCCTGTATTCGTGCATGAGATTTTTGTTACCGACATGCATCAATTTACACTTAACAACGTTGAACCTCATCTGCCATGTCGATGCCCATTCCTCGAGCTTGATTATGTCACGTTGCAGATCTTCGCAATCCCCCTGCATCTTTACTACTCTGAATAATTTTGTATCATCCGCAAATTTAATCACCTCGCTCGTCGTACCTATGTCGAGATCATTTATAAAGATGTTGAAGAGCATGGGTCCAAGCACCGAGCCCTACGTCACCCCACTGGTGACGCTCTTCCAGTCCGAATATTGCCCATTTACCCCCACTCTCTGTTTCCTATGCTCCAGCCAGTTTTTAATCCACGTGAGTATTTCACCCTCAATTCCATGGCTTGCAATTTTCCGAAGTAGTCGTTCATGCGGAACCTTATCGAATGCCTTCTGAAAATCCAGATATACAATGTCGACTGGATCGCCTTGTCTATCTGTCTGTTTACTCTCTCAAAGAAGTACAGCAAGTTTGTCAAACACGATCTGCCTTTGCTAAAACCGTGCTGACTGGTCCTCATCAGCCCGTTTCCATCAAGGTGATCAATGATGCTGTCCTTTATCAGTGACTCTACCATCTTTCCCGGTACAGAGGTCAGACTCACCGGTCTGTAGTTCCCCGGATCTCCTCTCAAACCTTTCTTGAAGATCGGTGTAACATTCACTACCTTCCAGTCTTCCGGAATCTTTCCCGATTTGATCGACAGATTAGCTATTAGTTGAAGCAGTTCAGCTATGGTCCCTTTCAGTTCCTTGATGACCCTCGGATGGATGCCATCCAGTCCAAGGGAATTATCGCTCTTAAGCCTATCAATCTGCCTACATACCTCCTCTAGACTGACCATCAATCCAGTCAGCTTTCCGTCTTCGTTTCCAGCATATAGCCTGGTAGGTTCCGGTATGCTGTGTACATCTTCTTCGGTAAATACAGATGCAAAAAATGTGTTCAGTTTGTCAGCGATTGCTTTGTCCTCCTATAGTGTTCCCTTTATTCCATGGTCATCCAACGGTCCCACCACTTCCTTTGCGGGTCGTTTCCCCTTAATATATCGAAAGAACGGCTTGAAGTTCTTCGCCTCCTTGGCTATTTTTTCCTTGCAGTCTCTTTTGGCCCCTTTTACCGCCTTATGGCACCTGCGTTGATGTTGTTTGTGCTTGTTCCAGTTTTCTTCCGTTTTTGACCTTTTCCATTTCTTAAATGAAGTTTTCTTGTCTCTGATCGCTTCCTTCACCTCTACAGTGAGCCATGCCGGTTCTTTGTTCTTTTTCCTCTTGGATCCCTTGTTGATACGCGGTATATATATATTTTGCGTCTCGGTGACTGTGTCCTTAAAAAGGGACCAAGCTTGCTCTAGTGTTTTTACAGTGCTTATCCTCTTCTTAATCTTCTTCCCTACCATGAATCTCATCCCTTCGTAATTCCCTTTTCGGAAGTTCAGTGATGTAGCAGTCGTTTTGGACCGATGTTTCTCCCCTGCGTCCAGATCAAAGCGGATCATATTGTGATCGCTGCTTCCCAGCGTCCCTTCTACTTCTACATCTTGTTCTGGTCCTCGCAGGCCATTTAGAATTAAGTCCAGAATTGCATTTCCTCTAGTATTTTCCTTGACAAGTTGTTCCAGGAAGCAATCGCCTACAGCATCCAAGAACTTGGTCTTTCTAATGCAGCCGGAGATGCCTAGGTTCCAGTCTATTCCCTGATAGTTGAAGTCACCCATGATAACTGTGTTGCCTCCCTTGCAATTGTGTTTAATCTCGTCTGTCATTTCTCCATCAATTTCTTTGGACTGCCCTGGGGGTCGGTAGTAGATGCCGATCTTCGTTTCCAGGCCATTTGTTCCTGGAATTTTGACCCATAGAGACTCTAAGGTGTTTTTTTATGTTTATGTTTACATTGCATATATATCAAGTTAATATGTAATAAAATGTTTTGCTTGTCTTGCAAAACACTTGGAAGCCAAGTTACTTGGAATCTAAGGTTTTACTGTATATCTTCAGAGAGCCTGCAATGTATATCTTCAAAAAGCCTGCAACTGAAGATTGTCACCAGCAGTGTGTATTCACCTTGGACATAGAATAACTCCAAACTCAGTTAAGCTTTCAAAGGTTATTCTAGATCAGGGGTGTCAAATTCCCTCCTTGAGGGCCCCAATCCAGTCGGGTTTTCAGAATTTCCCCAATGAATATGCATGAGATCTATTTGCATGCACTGCTTTCATTGTATGCTAATAGATCTCATGCATATTCATTGAGGAAATTCTGAAAACCCAACTGGATTGCGGCCCTCGAGGAGGGACTTTGACACCCCTGTTCTAGATGGAGAAATAAAAGCAGGGATGATAAGTTTTTCTGGACTACAGGCAGATAGTAAAAAGGGTTAAAGTATCAAAGTGTATCCTTGAACTGAGAGGTGAGAGATACACCTAAGGGACACGTCCTTTTTACCTCAGCAATGGGTCTTCTTAGAGTAGTGTCTCAAACTTTTTTAGCTCTGGCACACTAAATAGAGCAAATGTTTTCCATGGCACATTATAACTGAAATTTTAAAATTACAACACCAACAAAAAATTATATTTGAGAGTTATTTATTTAAAGTTCTTTAAACTATGTATGGGTAATTGTAACAACGGTGAAACTAAAGTAGGTAGAACAGAATTGCTATTATCAATGTGATGGATGTGCTTATTTTTGGATGCAAATTAACTCAAAACATGGCTCGATAGTCGATAAGCAAGCACACATTTCATCATCCAACATCTGCGGTCGTTCTCTTTGTTTAATTTAATTTCTGTCAGAGCTGAAATCCAAGTTTGCAAAGATAAGAAGATCCAAACTGTAACCAAGCCTTGATTGCTTTGTTCCTCAAGTTAGGATAAGTACTGCATAAAAATAAAAAAATTACTTGCCATTAGTTTTCAAGAACCAATCAGGTCAAAGAATGATGCTTATCTGGGCAGCTGTATCCTTACACACACATTCATTCATAACATTGACAGACTCTTGTGTACATGATGTACATGTCATCTATTCTAGTGTATATTTATGAAGGGAATTTTAAAAAAATAAAGTAAAATTTTGGAATCTCTCGTGGCACATCCGAAATCTCTTCAGGGCACACAGTTTGAGAGACACTGCCTTAGAGGATAAAGTAAGGATTCACCTGGGTCATAGGTCCAATAACAGTTCCTAGATTGTTTCTCATCCTCCCTTCCAGGCCACTGCAACCTCAGTCCTGTGACATGCTCCTGTCTTACTAGACACAGAGGCTGGTATTTACTGCCCAGATACCTTTGGATCCTGAACTCATAGAAACATATAAACTGACGGAAGAAAAGGGCCACGGCCCATCTAGTCTGCCCATACCAATGTCCCACCCCCTAACTCCCTCCGTGAAGAGATCCCACGTGCCAATCCCATTTTTTCTTAAAATCTTGCACGCTGCTGGCCTCAATTACCTCTAGTGGAAGACTATTCCAGCGATCAACCACTCTTTCGGTGAAGAAATATTTTCTGGTGTCACCATGAAATTTCCCACCCCTGAGTTTCAACCGATGCCCTCTTGTTGCCATGGGACCTTTAAGAAAAAAGATATCTTCCTCCACCTCGATACGGCCCGTGACATATTTGAACGTTTCGATCATGTCTCCCCTCTCTCTGCGTTCCTCGAGTGAGTATAGGAACGCAGAGCGAGGAGAGACATGATCGAGACGTTCAAATATGTCACAGGCCGTATCGAGGTGGAGGAAGATATCTTTTTTCTTAAAGGTCCCACGGCAACAAGAGGGCACTCCTTCACTCTTGGATTCAGCTTGTATCTGGTTCAAGCCTAGCTGCCTTGTGAGTTAACACCTGAGGCAGGTGGCCGAGCTGGCCATTTAAGATGCACCTCCCTCAGCAATGCAGTTTCCCTTTTTTGGGTAACCACAGCCTCTCCTATTCCATAGACCCCTCCGTTGGAAAGAAAATGAAGAGCTCATGATTACAGGACTCTTCCCTCACAAATTAAGAGGTAGCTTCTACTACCTAGTGACTGACAGGCAAGTTTGTCCATCATTAACTCAGAGGATCAGTTAGTTTAGTAGCAGGGATTCCAGAGTGTACATTTTAGTGATCCTGCTACAGATAAATGTATTATTTCAAAAGCTCCCTTAAAGCATCTATTTGACTGTCCTCATTCATTTCTTCACTACTGTTCTGTCCAGGTCCAGTTTGCAGTCCATATCAATGGGACTCTCAATGGTTCTGTCTCACTGTTTCTGGTAGAGGAGAGCGCTGTCACAGGAAAGTTCTGGCTGGTGTGGGAAAAAGTGGGAAGCTCTGGTGACCACTGGTTCATTGTCACAAGGCCACTGCCAGAACTCCAGAACAGGTAAGACAGGTTATATTCACATCTGAATGCAGTACTTACCTCGGTTCGAATTTTGGAATTTGTTTCCGAAAATAGCAGCTCAGGGAACTTTGTGCAGACAGGCGTCAGCTGTACCATTCTTTCAGGCCAAAATCAGTTCTAAATGCTCATTGTGGGAATGTGTGGTGCAGTGGTTAGAGCTCCAGCCTCAGCACCCTGAGGTTGTGGGTTCAAATCCTGCACTGCTCCTTGTGATTCTGGGCAAGTCACTTAATCCCCATTGCCTCAGATTTCACCTGGACAGCTAAGGTAAAATGCTTACGTACCTGAATAATTTGTAATCTGCATAGAATTGTAGGATATGCGGAATATAAAATGGAGAAGAGGGGAATTTTGAAAGCATTATTGTCGGAATATATCTTTTTTAATGCCTGATTTCTGTGCCACAGTTGGTTCCTGCTCTACCGGTTATTCCTTCGAGTATTCGATGCTTTGGTCCTGATCCTTCCTAGTTTATGCCTTGCTCAGCCCTGCTCTGGGCCTGGCCTCTCCATCTGTTCTCTTGCCCAGGTTAAGCCCTTGCACCCTTCCAATCATTTTGCAAAACTTTAAAAACAATTCTATTTGCAAATCATTTTGCAAATCATTCCTATTAGCCTTTTTCTTTGACTTACCTTCCCTCATTGTTTTCCTTTTGTTTCTTTTTCTTATGTATTTTAAAATTATTTTTAACTGAGTCAAGCTCCTTTTCTGGTGATGACTTGGTCTACAAATCCAAGTTTTAGTTTAGTTTAGGCCTGAAAAAGAATGCATTAGATCTGAAAGTTTTGGCAAACTGCTGGCCTGTCTCAAATGCATTTGCCCCCCTCAGCTGCCTATTAATATGTTTCATTGTATTGTACATTTAGTCATCTTACTATTGTCACGCTGTTAACACAATGTAAGTTATATCAGGCTATACCTGTTCATAAAGGTGGTTAATAAATCCCATTTAATGAATTAATTGGTGGCCCCATAGTCAAAGGAGCAGATATTCAACAGGATTTAACCAGGTAGGAAGGCTTTTACCCAGCTAAATCTCACTGGCCTGCTTTGCTGCTGATACTTGGTGGCATTTAACCTAGGGTTAACAGATGTCCAGGGAAACCCAGACATGTCTTCTTTTTAGAGGACTGTCTGGGTGCCTGGATGGACTTTCCAAAACCCGATAGTTTATCCGGGTTTTGGAAAGCCCCAACCTCCAGCCGCGTCTGGAGGGCTTTTGAGCCTGCACAGATGATGTCACACACCCTCCAGACAAAGGCCCGGAAGTGGGAGAAGAAAGACAAGGCTTTGTGGGGGAGGAGCCAGGGGCATAATGGGGCAGGGCTGGAGGCAGAACAGGGTGGGGCTTTGTGTCCGGGTTTCTACCACAGAAAATCTGGTAACTCTAATTTAACCAGATAGTGCTGCTCAATGTTAGCTGCGATCACTGCAGCACTATCCGGTTAGTGCCATGTTAGTTCGGAGCAGAGTCAGGGTGGAACTAAAACTTACCTGATTGAAGGCACCCAGACATAGAATTTTCCCCCATGCAACAAGCTTGTTTAATCATTATGAGAAATCATAAGCAGCTTTGTTTTACCACGGTGCTGTAGTTATAGGTTGTTTTGGAGGTTTTTTTAATTCCTGAAGTCAGAGTGTGGCATGCTGCCCAGGACTTTCATATATCTTGAATGTCCCCTTTCCAGCCAAGAGAAAAGGGGTGAAGGATAGATTACCATTATTATTTCTTACTTTGTAAAATAATTTATATATTATTTTGTAAATAGATTAACATAAAGACGGGACTGAGAACAGAATTATTTATTTCTAAACTTTCGTTCCAATTGCTGTTTATTAAACCCTCAATCTCTGTCAAACAGCTTGTACCTGTCCCAAACTGATACCATATTGATAATCTTATAGAAGAGGGAGGAAGTAGAGTAACCCCATATACAAATGGTTTTATCAGATAAGGATAACCATAAGCATCTTCTTTGGGATTCCCCGCTGCTACTGTGTCTATGTCATTAGTGAACAGTATCCTGATGGAAGCTTTAGCTGATGATCTGGAAAGATTCTGTTCTCAGGAAAAAGCTGTAGTGGCCCTACGTAGCATTTCAGTAGTCGTGCATCAAGTTTCCCTGCACTGTTCATGAACTGATGACACCCTACAAGGTGTGGCTAATTGGTGGTATCTGGTGGGCTATCCTGAAAACCTGACTGGCTGGTGGTCCGCCAGGACAGGGTTGGGAACCACTGATTTATGGTGCCTACTGACTTGAGGTTGATTTGTACCTCTATGTATCTTCTAGCACTATAAAATGATTTTTATTAAAGTGACCTAGACATTCTTACAAGTCTAATCTATTCTATTGTTGAAAAGATTTCATCTGAAGCTACTAGCATCATGGAGTTGGAACTCACTGGCTGATGTTGCTGTGGACAATATCACTTTTGGACTTGACTGCTTCAATGATGGTAAGTCAGGGGATTACCAGCATTAGAACTTCTTCAGAATATACTGGGATGAGTCATTTACATAACAAAACATACATTTTTATTCATATATCGCATAAGCCTTGCAGTTCTATGCTGTTTACAAAGAGACAAACTGACCAGTGTCAGCAAGCGCCAATAAGACTCGAGAAGGAGATCAGCAGCGGAGTTACAAAGGTGGTGACAGAATATATTTACAAAGTGGTAGAAATATTAGTGGCGAGAGGCTGTCGTTTAACTTGGCAACAGCAGTAAACTGTAAGGTTTAGAGGTAGACAGTTGTGGTTTACAAAGGAGGCATAGCAGAGCAGTGTCAGTGAGCTATGTCATAAGTGACAAGTGAGGTTAGTGTTTGAGGTAGCTTCCGAGAGTATCTAAGAAGGGCTGCTGAATTTCAGGGAAAAGTATGTTTTTAGGAGCTTCCTGAAGTGCATGGAGGAGGCTGATGCTTTGACCAGTTGACTCAGTTCTGGGTCTTTGGTGGCAACTTGATAAGATAGTAGTCTCTTGATGAATCTTTTTTGAGTGCAGCCTTTAATTTAGGGCAGTGGTTCCCAAACCTGTCCTGGGGGACCCCCAGCCAGTCAGGTTTTCAAGATATCCCTAATGAATATGCATGAGAGAGATTTGCATACCTGTCACTTCCATTATATGCAAATCTCTCTCATGCATATTCATTAGGGATATCTTGAAAACCTGACTGGCTGGGGGTCCCCCAGGACAGATTTGGGAACCACTGATTTAGGGGAAGGTGAAGAATGATTGAAGACGCGTTGATCGACCAGGTCCAGTGAATATGAATTGATTAGTGAGTCATTGTGCCAGTCACAGGCACACTGTGTGTGAAATATGTTTTCTTACATGATGCACACAGGGAATCTGTATGGATGAAGTGGATTTTTGTCCTGGAAAACTCATATCTTAACGAACTGGTTAGTTTCTCAAGTGCCATCAGTCTCTTTGTCATTTGTGCAGCTGGAGATTAAACTTCTGGAAATTTTCTACTCTCACACTCTCTCCTCTATGATTCAATTATTCTTTATTAGAATAATTTCAAAATATCTTTTTCCTTTTTAAGTTTATCTTATACACTAGCATGCCTAACAACACCAAGGAAGAAAGTAGTTTACAGTGATAATATGAAAGACAATATAGAAAACCTTTAAATAAGCAAAGCTAACTTTTTATGTTACTATGATTTTTAAAATTAATTTTATTATTTTTATTTTAAAAGCTTATATATTGCCTATAACCTAAGCCAAGGGTTCTTAATCTGTGGTCCATGGACGGGTGTCAGAGGGATTCATGAGGGTCAGCTAAAAATTAACATTTATATTCACTATACAGCCCAGTACTGTTGGGTTTTCTCACAGATAACGAGAGAGTAGATGTAGTAGTAATAGTAATGGTAGTAGAAAACGTAGTAGTAGATGTTTTAATTTGCACAAAAGGATTGTATTTCATAATAATGAGTGGCCATTACTTTTGTCATAAAAAAGGAGTGGCCAATCAGGGCCTTAGGTCTCTCCCTGTGCATCAGATGATGTGCCAGGGCGGGGCCTAAGGCCTCTATTGGGTGGTGACCGGCCCGAAGATAGAAGCAGGAGGACTTTCCTCCAGCTCCTGAAGATTTTGGTGGTGTGTAGGAGCAGGAGGAGGGTCCGGGCACCCCTCCTGCTCCCGAAGATGTTGGGGAGCCTTGCCCAAGGAGCAGGAGGGACCAGGCACCCCTCCTGCTCCCAACTATTTTACAGGTACCGGGTGGGTGGGCCGGGCCCAACTGCCTGGGCCGACCAGGGGTGGGCCGGGGGGTGGTTGGCCTAGGAGCAAGAGGGACTGAGCACCCTTCCTGCTCACAACTCTTTTGTGCCAGAGTGTGTGGGCCGTGCCAGGAGGGGGCGAGGGAGGGCTGTGCCAGGAGGGGGGTGGGGGCAAGGGCCGTGCTGCATGCACGCAGCATTTAAAAAAAACAAACAACCCACTGATGGCAGGAGGGATTTAGTATCCCTCCTGCTTTTTTCTCCGGTGGGGGGGCAGGGGAGAGCGGCAGAGCTGGGCAGGCAGGAGAGATCGGGGCCTGGGGCGGGGTGTCGGGCAGATCTCTCTTGCCTGCTCCCGGACTCTCCTGCTCTCTGCCGCCATTCCCCACAGTGCAGGCCCGCTTTAAAACCAAGGCCAGCAGAAGCAGGGAAGATCTTCTAGCGGCACCGGCACATCCTGTGGGCTGCGTGCCGGTGCCAGACGCTGGAGGTAAGTTTAAATTGTTCGGGCGGGAGGTGCCGGTTTGCGTGGGGGGGGAGGCTTTGCGAGTTGGGGAGGGGAGCAGCGCCGCTGGCCTTGAGGGAGGAGGGTGGGAACGTATCAAAGCAAGTTTCCATTATTTCCTATGGGGAAACTCACTTTGATATACGAGTATTTTGGTTTATGAGCATGCTTCTGGAACGAATTATGCTCGTAAACCAAGGTTACAAAAAGTGTCCCTTCTCAAACTGGGGAACTTGGCAGCTCTTCAGAATGAGTTTGAGCCCAATCTGTACAAATGAAACTGAATGAGTCCAAAACAAAACTACTTTGGCTCGGCCCAATTTTAGATCATTTACCCACCTCCATCCCACTACCATCCGGCCCCACTCTTCAGCTTGAGTTTTCAAGCAAAGTCCTAGGCATCGTCATAGACTCCTCTCTCTCCTTCAATGATCACCTCAACTCCCTGGTAAAAAAATGCTTCTTTAGCCTTCATATGCTGAGGAGAGTGAGATCCTGCTTTCATCATTCTCACTTCGCCGTCCTCGTACTGTCTATCATCCTTTCTAGACTGGACTACTGTAACTCCATCTACATAAGCCTAACTAAGAAAAACCTCCATAGACTTCAGCTAATTCAGAACGCCGCGGCCAAGCTTATTTTCGCAAAAGGCAAGTTCAATCACGTCTCCCCACTCCTCTCCAAGCTTCACTGGCTCCCAGTATACTCCAGAGTCCTCTATAAATGTGCCTGCTTAGCCTTCAAGATCCTACATGGTGTCCTTCCTCCCGTTATCCCACTCTTTTGGAACTCCTCAAACCCACACCCCACTAGACCCTCACAAAAACTGAAACTGTCTTTCCCCTCTATAAAAGGTATATCCCGCGCAGGAAAACTTGGAACATCCCTCCCCTTTAGAACCACAGAACTCTGGAACAACCTCTCACCCCCGCTCAGAAATTCAAGCTCCTTCCAATCCTTCCGCAAACACTTGAAAACTTGGCTCTTTTCAAAAATCTAATTACCTCCCGTTCTCTAGCATCCGGTCCCTCTCTATCTTCTTAGTCCCTCTCCTTTATCCCTTCATTGTAGTTCCTTTCCTCTTAACTTCTATAAACCGTGCCGAGCTCTGCGCTTGCGGAGATGGCGCGGTATACAAACCTAAGATTTAATTTTAGTTAGTTTAGTTTAGAGAAACCCTGCTCTACTCCATCGTTCAGTCTTTTTTTGTTTCTGCTAGATAAATATGAGCTGTAGTAATTTTCCTCTGGCTTCTACATGACTTTAATTCAATTAAGCTGTATGTGGGAGCATGGCTATTCTTGAAGATGTTGTTGCTTTCTGTGAGCCAGGAGAGACTTCAAATGCCACTTACTGAGTTAATTAAGATGGGGCCTCAGAGATTAGAAAAAGAAAAAGAGCTAAGCTGCTCTGGAAGATATGCATATGTTTCTAATTAGATCTGGGAGAAAATTCATCTGCCCCTTCCCAGAATCACAGTTGCTATTGCAGGTATTAGATTTGTTCTGCTTATTTTTCCCCCTTCCTCTAAACTTGATACAGTCACCAGTGTAATCTGAATCCCAAGAGTGTCCTGCAAATATCCAACAAGAATATTAAACAGAGCAGAGGAGTAGCCTAATGGCTAGGAGAGTTTTATAACAGGACAACCCAAACAAATATGATTAGTGCAGTATTTTATTCATTTCCAGTATTTATTACCCACCTACCACCTAGGCGGTTTGCCATAAAAACATCCATAATCACATAAAATCATACAAATACAGTCTTCAGTACATTAAAAAAAAAAACAGTAATCATAGCTACCAACAGCTCTTTCTTTTACACTGAAACCTATCTTCGCCTAATTCTACCCCCTTAACTAAATGCCTGCACAAAGAAATACATTTTTAATAATTTCTTAAACATCAAGACATTACTGTATAATTGAAATTTTCCAGGTATGGCATTCCACATTGCCGGACCAACCACCGAAAGGGCAGACTCTGCCGTACTAGCACAGTGTACTAAATCTCGACTTCCCACATCCGACAGCATTGCATTTTCAGAGCACAACGAATGGCCTGGCTGATATAATTGCAAAACTGAACTGAAATACAAAGGCAACTTTCCATATATCATAAGAACATAAGAACATAAGAACATAAGCAGTGCCTCCGCTGGGTCAGACCACAGGTCCATCTTGCCCAGCAGTCCGCTTCCGCGGCGGCCCGAACAGGTCACGGCCTGTCTGAGTCACCAGAAGGGGCCCCCTTGCCACCTTGGTTTCCCATTGAGTCTTATCTTCCCATCGAAGTCCTAACCCTCCGGTCTTGCACATGCACGACCTGTTGGGTTTCTATACTTATTACCTGGTTAGCTTTCTATACTTGTGTTACATCCCAGCTCCTCCCTCAGTATCCCACGATCCCCCTATCCCTCAGGAATCCGTCCAATCCCTGTTTGAATCCCTGTACCGTACTCTGCCTGATCACTTCCTCCGGTAGCGCATTCCAAGTGTCCACGACCCTTTGGGTGAAGAAAAACTTCCTTGCATTTGTTCTGAACCTATCTCCCTTCAGTTTCTCCGAATGCCCCCTTGTGCCTGTTGACCCCTTCAGCCTGAAGAATCTGTCCCTATCCACCCTCTCTATGCCCCTCATGATCTTGAAGGTCTCTATCATATCTCCCCTGAGCCTCCTTTTTTCCAGAGAGAAGAGCCAGAGAGAAGTGCAATAAGATTATCTTATATTTCACACGAAATGACACTGGTAACCAATGCAACTTCTTTAGTACTGGCGAGATCTGGTCATTGAGTGCAAGCAGTACCTCTCAAAAATCCCAAAACTCCCATCCAGATAACACTGATTATAGCTGACATAACATTCACAATGGAAAATAAGCCATCTTCACCACTCTCTTCACTTGTGCACTCATTCTCAATTTCGCATCCAAAATTACACCCAACAAGGTGATTTCTTTCTTCACAGAAAGCTTAATATCATTCACGCATTTACTCTGTGGCCACAAATATTCCAGCACATTTCCTACAATCATAAACTCTGTCTTTGCAACATTTTAAACAAGCCCATTCATACTTATCCATCTACCAATCTGACCCATGTAATAATTCAATTGTGTAACCAGTTTCCCCCTCCCCAACCCCCGAACTTTTATCAGAAAGAATTGCACATCATCAGCATACAGGTGAAAGTATGGTACATGCCTAAATCTTCCAAAAATGTACCCAAAGGCCAAGTAGATATTAAACAACATTGCCGACAAAACTGACCCTTTGTGATTGACGATGCTTATTTATTTCAGAGATTCCATTCTTGTTCCCCTGCCTTATGTATCTTCCTGTTATAAATAATCTAATCTAATCTAATCCTTAGGTTTGTATACCGCATCATCTCCACGTTCGTAGAGCTCGACGCGGTTTACAGTAGGAGAAATAGGAAGGAACTACAACAGAGGGTTAGAGGTAGAAGTGGGAAGAAAATTTACAGGACTTGGGATGCCAAGATATAAGAGTTTCCTTGATTCCTAAGTTGGAGGGAGACTTACATTTTTTGAGAAAAGCCAGGTTTTCAGATGTTTGCGGAAAACTTGGAGAGAGCTCAAGTTCCAAAGAGGGGAGGTAAGGTTGTTCCAGAGCTCAGTGATTTTGAAGTGGAGGGAGGTCCCTAGCTTTCCTGTGTGGGAAATGCCTTTTAGCGAGGGGAAGGATAGTTTTAATTTGTGGGAGGATCTGGTGGTATTAGGGTTTGAGGAATTCCAAGAAAGAGGGATAAAGGGAGGGAATAATGTATTTCTAACCTCCTCCCTTTTGTTCCACTTCGTCCAAATGTTTAGTTCATCTTTTAAATGTTTACAGACCTTAATGTATTCCCCTTTTTAAAAAAATTATATTATATACACCACCTTGAAGTCTGAATAGGCGGTATAACAAATTTTTAATAAACTTGGAAACTTGATATTTTCCCTCCACTATGCATATACATTGGTCGCCCAAACAGGTAAGATCTAAACCACTTAAGCACCCAACGTCCTTAACCTACTTAACAGTAAATCCAAAGCGTCAAAAGCCAATTAAATATCTAATGAAACAAAACCAAAACATAAGGCTTAAACAATTTAACCGTCTCTTCTATATGGCAGAAAGAAGACAGATTGATTCAGAGAGGCAACAAGTATCTCAGAAAATAAATGCATTGGAAGATATGCTGTTCCCCCCGCCACAGTCCTCTACCCTAGGTAATGTATGCACTTTTCAGTCATTGCAGGGTCCTTTTCTCCTGATGCCTGCCTTGGTACTTGTTTGCATGTGCCGATCTAGATTCCATGCTTGAGAGTTCTTAATGGAATTTCCTGGCTGATTTCTGTTCACTGCCTTGTATGTGGTACCTAATTCATCTGGCAATGTTCAAACACAGGCAAGTGGGCAGGGAAGGAACCAGTACAGTTTTTATCAGAGACGTCAAATGGAAAAAAAAATTGTACGATGGCCTTCTAGCCACACAAGCAGCAAAACTGGACCACCAACTCTCCAATTTACTGATAACGACCCCAGACTACAATTCGTTCAGAAAAGAAATAAAAACCATGCTATTCAAGAAATCCTTGAAGACAAACTAACACCGCATGACTCCTCCCAATTCTCTGAAACAACTCGCCCTTCTCTTCAATTTCTCTGGAAATGGCCAGATAACTTCTTTTGTAATCCGCCTTGAACCGTAAAGGTTTTGGTGGAATAGAAATCACTAATGTAATGCAATGTAGTTTTATTTAGCACAAGGAGATAATATCTCAGGTAGTACATGAGAAAAATTAGAAATTTGCAGAAGTGTGACAATGGGCAAACATGCTTTCTGCCTCAGATCCTCACCTTTCTTTTCACTGTGGGCTTTATGTTGAGTTAAGCCGATTTTAGGCTTAACTTAAAATTGAAGGGTAGAACACTAAGTCCTCCAGACTGGGAGCATTTTCCTGTCTATTGAATGCTGCTGGATTTATGAGTTCTTTTTTGAAAACAGGAGAGCCTTCAGAAATGGAATGGTTATTTTCGCCTTGTGGTGCCAGAGGCCCTCATGGGCCAACTCAGGTTCAATGTGACAACGCCTATCGCATGACCGGTGTCTCAGTGACAGTGGGGCCTCTGCAAGGAGTACAGATGTGGAAAGTTCCAGCAACAGATACATACAAGTGAGTAGCCTGGCTTCACTGTCTTGTTCTCAGAGATCCATTTTCTAATGCCCTTTCTCAACAAAAACTGCAGCAGCTGGCAGGAGCATTAGCTGTACTGAAGCTTAGCGATCTTATGTAGCAGAAATAGGTTTGAGGTACAATTTTTGGAACTCTCCACTTTGTAAAGTAAATAACCAAGAGTACTTTTCATCTATAGACTTTACTCAAAGATTTCAAGAAAAAGTATGTGAATATGTTCTCCTTAAGACCTGCCCTGGGTACTGAGTGCTTACAGAGTTTTGCTCTTGCTTTTTTTTTTTTTTTTTTTTGGGGGGGGGGGGGTACAGGCAGTGTTTAGGAAAATAATGCACACAAACTTGAAAATGTAGTCTACGCATGTTATTTTTCTGTCCTGCTTAACATGTATGCCCCTGGGAATGAATGTCTTCCCTAAATACTGCACAAGGTGTAGGTGTTGTGGAACAATGTATATACTACTTGCCAAGTTTTGCAGCTTACCCTTTCTGGTATAGAATTGTCGACTGAGAGAAAGCTTATGGGTACTTTAGTTTCAGTTTCTCTCATTCTACTGCTGTTAAGAATGCAACCCGTGAATTAGCCCCCACGTAGCTCGGCATTCTTTGCTGTATAGACACTGTTACCAAATGGTACTTAAGTGTTGGGTGTGCAGAATCTTTATGTCTGCTCTGTTGTTTTATCTCATTTAGGATATCGGCATACGGAGCAGCAGGAGGAAAAGGAGCAAAGAATCCTAACAAACGATCCCATGGGGTCTTTATAGCTGCGATCTTCCAACTGCAGAAAGATGAGATTCTCTCTATCCTGGTGGGACAGCAGGGAGGGGATGCCTGCCCAGGGGTGAGATGTTTCAATTGGAAACAGACACTGTCATGTCTTTAAGCACTGAGGGTAGTTGGTTTAAAGGTAAAGGTAGACTCCTGTATGTAAGTAACAGGTTGTGAATGACATATGGGGGATGCCACTTGTGTAATAGTTTCTTGGTTCATAGGCAAAACCGCGGAAGACAAAGGCGCGCGCCGACAATTGAGCATAAGACGGAGGCGCGCGCCGAAGAAAATGACAGTTTTTAGGGGCTCCGACGGGGGTTTTTGTTGGGGAGCCCCCCCACTTTACTTAATACAGATCATACACTCACACAACAGATGCAAAACAGCTGCTTTCATATCACAGCTGAAACACAAAAACCCCCACAATCAGGAACTGTACTGGGCCTGTGCAGAAGAGCTGTGCCTACCACTTAGTTCTTGCATATGCGCCAGGCACAGGTACATAGTAACTTGGCAAATGACAGCAGATAAAGACCTGAATGGTCCATCTACCACCCTGCTACCTCATGTCCTCTAGTTATACCATTTTCTTTTCTCTGGAAAATATTTGGTTCTGTATTAATACCTTTCAAGTATTTAAATGTCTGTATTATATCTCCCTTGTCCTTCCTCGCCTCAAGAATATACATATTGAGGTCTTCCAGTCTCTTCATGTATGTCTTTTGGCGCAAAATCGTTACCATTTTCACTTTGTTCTGGACCACTTCAAGTTTTCTTATATCCTTCGCCAAATATGGTCTCCAAAACTGAACACATTTCTTCAAGTGTGGCCTCACCAATGATCTTTCTTCTCCAGCATCTTTCTGGCTACAGCCACTGCATTTTCACTTTGTTTTGTTGCCTTGAGGTCCTCAAACACTGTCACCCCAAGATCCCTTTCCCTGTCCCTGCACGCGAGCCTCTCACCTCCCAGCACATATGGTTCCTTTGCATTTCTACTCCCCAAATACATCACTCTGCACTTCTTTGCATTGAATTTTAGTTGCCAGATGTTAGACCATTTTTCTAACTTTTGTAGATCTTTTTTCATATTTTCCACTCGTTCCAGGGTGTCCACTCTGTTACAAATCTTGGTATCATCTGCAAAAAGGCAAACTTTACCTTCTAACCCTTCGGCAATGTCACTCACAAACATATTGAACAGAATCGGCCCCAGCACCGATCCTTGAGGTACTCCACTACTCACCTTTTCTTCATTTGAGTGAATTCCGTTAACCACCACCCTCTGGCATCTGTCTGTCAATGAGTTTCTAATCCAGTTCACCACTTTAGGTTCTAATTTCAGCCCGTCTGTTCTTCCCCCTTTTACTAGGGTACTCAGCACAAAAAGCATGCATATGATTTGCATGCTATTTGTTCTAAGCATGCCCCAGAAAACCAAAATCTCTCCCAATCTGGTATTTTTACCAGGTTTCCAGAGCTTTGTGCATCTTGCCCTTAACCAGGCAACTTCTGCATCTCTTCTGCACATCCTGAGGTCCTGCTTAAATAGTGTCACAAAATATTGGAAATAAAGAAAAGTGGATAAGTAATTTGGTTAACTGTAAGCAGATTTTGCCCCACTGAATATCAGCCTCAGTCTATCCATGGGAGGCAATGTTTGAGTCTTCTATAGAATGGAAGACTCTAACGAGAGTGACGAGAGTGTCAGTGCACCACTAGAAGCGGCAGGAAATCCCCATGGAAGCAATCAAATAAACAAAACAAAGTGGGAAGATTGAGATGTTCCAGTAACATAAAAACATTCAGCAACTCAGCGTTAGAAACATAGAAACATAGAAATAGACGGCAGATAAGGGCCACGGCCCATCCAGTCTGCCCACCCTAATGACCCTCCCCTACCTTTACCTTGTGAATAGATCCCACGTGTCGATCCCATTTGGCCTTAAAATCAGGCACGCAGCTGGCCTCAATCACCTGAAGTGGAAGACTATTCCAGCGATCAACTACCCTTTCAGTAAAAAAGAACTTCCTGTTGTCACCTCGCAGTTTCCCGCCCCTGATTTTCCACGGATGCCCTCTTGTTGCCGAGGGACCCTTGAAAAAGAAGACCTCTTCCTCTGCCTCGATGCGGCCCGTGAAATATTTGAACGTCTCGATCATGTCTCCCCTCTCTCTGCGCTCCTCGAGCGAGTATAGCTGTAATTTTTCTAACCGTTCCTCGTACGGGAGATCCTTAAGTGATCAAGTGCATAAAGGGAATGTTACTTTTGAATTATAATGTTTTTGGTTATGGCTGTGATTTGACTACACTGGAATTGTGTTGCGTTGCATGTGTTCCGGTTCTCAAGGTACCTTCCTCAGGAGTCTGAAAGCAAACACATAGACCAGGGGTAGGCAATTCTGGTCCTCGAGAGCCGGAGCCAGGTCAGGTTTTCATGATATCCACAATAAATATGCATGAGATAGATTTGTATCTCAAGGAGGCAGTGCATGCAAATCCATCTCATACATATTCATTGTGGATATCCTGAAAACCTAATCTCTCTCGAGGATCGGAATTGCCTACCCCTGACATAGACTAAATGTGAAATCATTAGCTAAAACATAAGAATGTTCAAAATCATAAATGAGAAATATATATTGAAAACAAGGAAAAGACTGCAGAGTGGAATGTACAAGGTACAGGAATCTTTATTTAAAAAAACTCTACAAAATTGTAATCCATAAAAATGGCTCTCAACAAACAAGAACAAGAACAAGAAACCCAATTATGTCCTGGAAGAAGACAATGCTGTGTGATTTATGATACTTAAGAGCTCAGCATGCCAGGATGAGCATCAGCCAGACCTGACTGACACTTTCAAATAAACAAAACAAAACAAAGTGGGAAGTGCAGATGTTCCAGTAGGGGGGTCCATGTATGACATGGAGTGCGGACCCAACATGGTCCGTGTTTCAGAGAAACACTCCTTCCTCAGGGGACCGGGATATCCAATGTATCACATATAGAGAGAGTCATGCGGAAAACAACGTTGTGATAAGGTAATCAAAATTTTTGAATCGGAGGCAAGAAATTCTCCTTCTGAGCCTTATCCAACGTGACACTGAGGTCTTTTTCTCCACTGTGTTTTGATTCTACAGAGTCCCTCTCACAAATATTTATTTGAATGCATTACATGGCTTTTTGATACTACACATTTCAACATAAAATTCTGCTGGGCAATAAAAAGTCCTAGAGCATGATGTTTAACCCAGTGTCAAAGGAACAAAAACTAACATTCACGCCGCACTACAAACATACCCTGAGTACTGAAACGCATGCAGGGTTGAGTCGTTGAATGTTTTTATGTTATTGTCAATAAGGACCCCCCTACTGGAACATCTGCACTTCCCACTTTGTTTTGTTTTGTTTATTTGAAAGTGTCAGTCAGGTCTGGCTGATGCTCATCCTGGCATGCTGAGCTCTTAAGTATCATAAATCACACAGAATTGTCTTCTTCCAGGACATAATTGGGTTTCTTGTTCTGTTCTGAACATAACTAGATTATGACCACTGTTGTATTTCCTTTCTTTGAATCTCATAGGGAAATGTTTTGATGAAACAGATTTGCCTGGGAGAATCATCTGTAATTGAGGAAGAATACAAAGACAAGAGAGCTCTTCTTGAATGGGCTGGAGGAGGAGGAGGAGGTGGAGGGGCCACCTATGTTTTTAAAGTATGTTATTTTGGGGGTGAAGGGTATAATACCATTCCTTCTACAGTAATTTCCAATTAACTATATTATTATCTTATCAACTCGTGGCTTGAAATAATTATTTAAGTCCAGAGGGTCTCAACCCAGTCCTCAGACAACATCCAATCAGGGGTGTAGCCAGGGATGGGCCCAGGCCCACCCAGCAACTCTGTACCCATCATAGTTCTGACAAAGAGAACCGCTTTTAAGAAGTAACTCCCCCTCCCTGTTTCCTCCCCTCCCCTTCTTACTTTCCTCTTAAAATTTATTTTTAATTCAATGCATTTTTCATATCTCTAACTCCAGTACCTCACGTACCAAGTCTGTCTATGTCTCGTCAGCCACATATGTTATATTTAGTAAATGACCCCTTTTCTTTTAAAATTGTACCTTAATTTTAGTATTGTAAACCGACCAGATAATTGTTGATGGTCAGTATAACAAATATAGAATAAACTTGGAAACTTTGAACATGAGGGGTGCAAGCTGGACTCAGTCCTGCACATCCCTCCCTTCCTTCACAAAGGTTTCTCTTCATGGGTTGCCAACAGCAGAAGTGATTCCCAGATGCTGCAGACAGCTAACCAGGAAGCCTTCCCTTTGCCCTATATCGCTCAGATCAAACCAGGAAGTTGCGTCAGTGGGAGAGCTACAAGGCAGAGGGGACACTTCTGGGTTAGCTGCTGCCAGTGGCTGGGAATTGTTGCTGTTGGCAGCAACCCTTGGCAGAAAAATTTGTGAAGGATGGGAGAGAGATGAACCCAGCTCGCTCCCCTCAGGTGTTATCCTTGGACAGAAAAATTTGTGAAGGGGGGAATGAGGATCAAACAGGCAGAGAATGCATGGGAGGGTCAGAAGGAGGTGCTGCACATGGGGGAGGTAAAAGAGAAGGTTAATTGCTGAATGTGGGGTGAAGTGTGAGGGAAAGATGCATGGAGTGTAGGGTGAGAGGAAGATTTATTGGACATGGGCTGGGAAGAAGAGATGCTGCATGGTGTGTAGGGGAAGAGAGGGGAAGAATTGCCCAGGGATGAGATGGGGTAGGGAGATAGAAACATAGAAATATGATGGCATATAAAAGGCCAAATGGCCCATCCGGTCTGGCTATCTGAATTATCCACTGTTTCCCTACAAGATCCCATGTACCTGTCCCACACTTTCTTGAATTCAGACACAGTCTTTGTCTCCACCACCTCTACTGGAAGACTATTCCAAACATCTACCACCCTTTCTGTAAAAAAGTATTTCATTAGATTACTCCTGAGCCTATCACCTCTCAACTTCATCCTATGCTCTCTCATTCTGGAGTTTCCTTTCAATAGAAAGGGACTCACCTTAAGCATATTTAGGTGTAGGTATCTCTGTATTTCTCCTCTCCCGCCTTTCTTCCAAAGTATACATATTGAGATCTTTGAGTCTGTCCCCATGCGCCTTATGACACCTTATGCTGCATAGGATGTACAGGAATAGAGAGGAAGAATTGTTGGACATGGGATGGAATGGGGTGGGGTGGGTTGAGAGAGATGCTGCATAGGGTATAGGGGAAGAGAGAGGGAGAATTGATGGACATGGGGTGGAGGAGGGATAGATGCTGCACGAGTGGGGGAGAAGAACAAGAGAGGGAGAAATATTGAACATGGGGTGAAGAGGAGGGAGAGTTGATGCATGGGGAGGGGGATGAAAAAAGAGAGATAGATCCAGGGCACAAAGAAGAGAGAGAGAGAGGAATGAAGAGAGGTTGAACATGAGGGTAGAGGGGAGAAAAAGGGAGGTGGATCCAGGGACAGAAGGGATGGAGAGAGAGAGATGCTGGACAATTGGAGGGAGAGAAGAGAGAGGGATAAATGCTGGACCATGGGGAGGAGGGCAGGAGGAAAGAGAGAAGGGACAGAGAGATATCAGGTTATAAGAGCGGGGAGAGAAAGAGGGAGCAGGTGCTGGGCTAAAAGGGTGGAGGGAGGAAAACACTGGAAATGGTGGAACTTTGTGGAAAAAGCCTAAGGGGGTGGCAAGGAAACAAATGAGAGGAGGATAGTGATTAGAGGGTGTAGAAATATTGTACTAGTAACATAGTAGATGATGGCAGATAAAGACCCGAATGGTCCATCCAGTCTGCCCAACCTGATTCAATTTAAATTTTTTAATTTTTTTTTCTTAGCTATTTCTGGGCAAGAATCCAAAGCTCTACCCGGTACTGTGCTTGGGTTCCAACTGCCGAAATCTCTGTTAAAACCTACTCCAGCCCATCTACACCCTCCAAGCCACTGAAGCCCTCCCCAGCCCATCCTCCACCAGACGGCCATACACAGACACAGACCGTGCAAGTCTGCCCAGTACTGGCCTTAGTTCAATATTTAATATTATTTTCTGATTCTAGATCCTCTCTGTGTTCATCCCACGCTTCTTTGAAGATGGAAAGGGAAGGAATGGGATGGGGAGTGGGAGAGCTAATGGGTAGCAGGAGATGGAACATGATAGGCAGCTGAAAAGTAAAAAGAAGGATGAGAAAGGAAAAATTTGAGTGAACAGAGGCAGTAAAGGAAAAGAGCGGAAAGAGCTAAAGAGGAAAGATCAATATGAGAGAGAAGAAAAGACAAATGGACAGTAGCTGCTTGAAGGAGAATTAGCAGAAGACAGACTGGATAGCAGAAAGAGAAATTGGAACCAACATAATGGAAAAATAAAATTTCCAGACAACAAAGGTAGAAAAAAGCATTTTATTTTGAATGTATTAAATGAAATACTTTAGCTTTGGAAATGTGCATAGCAGCTATCTTTTTATTGTGTTCGGTAGTAAAGGAAATTCATTTCTGGTTTTATTTCTTTAGTGTTGCAGTGCATGCCAAGTGTAACTTATTGATGTTCCCAGTTCAATTTTGGGGATTCCTTGTTCTGTATTTGAGGAGGGTCAGTCAGTATGATAGTAATGGCAGGTGGGAAGATTGAGGGGAGGCAGAGAAGAAAGGAGATCAGGAGGGCCTTTTCCTTTTTTTCTGACCTGGTCCCCAGCATGTCTTAACATCAGCCCTGACCTTTGCTGTAGCTGGTGAGGATCTCCAAACATCACCAGCTGAGGACCTCCTCCAAAGGTAACCAAGATTCCCTTCTACCAAGCTCTGCAGGGTGCAGCACCATCCTTGAGTCGCTGACATCGGTTCAGGAAATTAATCCCCCCTTTCACTAAGCCGTGGTAGAGGTTTCTACTGTAGTTCAGAGTGCTAAATGCTCCACCGCTGCTCCAACGGTTAAAGAATTCCAATGAGTGTTGGAGCATTTAGCACCCCAAGTCAAGGATGAAACCTCTATTATGGCTAGTAAAAGAGGGCCTATATTAATGAAGAAAGGAGCTTTAGGATGAGGTCACTATCAAAATAGATAAAAATGCAGAGCACCTTTGCTCTTCTTCGACTGTTGGGTTGAAGAATCTCTATTTCTATTTCTGGAGACTGTGATCCTGTAACAGTCCTTGAGTGATTTCTATAATGGTGACAATTCTGGAGCAATTTCTGTAATAAGTTTTGCATATATTCTCATGCAGCAGGAGAATGGTGTTTTCAAACCTTTAATAATCGCTGCTGGAGGAGGAGGAAAATCCTACATGGAGCATCCAGATAGTTCCTTGGATCATATGTACCTGGAGCAGTTTGAGAACAATACTGCAGTGCCTGGTGTTAATGGCATAAGTGGACAAGCAGGTATCATTTTGTAGAACGAATAAGAGAAGCAGGGTCTGAAGTTCTAAATGAGAGGGTGCAGAGGGACATAATCTGGTCCCCATCCCCACCTGTCCACAGTTGGTTTGGATCCATCTCCACTTGTCTCCAGTCAGGTTAGATCCATCCCCATGAGTTTTTTTTTTTTTTTAACTAAAGTGCTGATTAGTTATATTTATTCAATTTTTATTTTATATTTATTTCCATTTATGCACTATTTGTGTATAGTTAATTAATATATATATCAAATTGAATTATTTGTAAATCATAATATTAATTTGTGTATTGTGCTCAGTACACCTCCATCCAGGTCATAAAGTAAAACTTGGACCATGAATTGGAATGAGGGGAACCATCACCGCACAATATTATTCCCACCTGATGCTGATCTAGCAACGATGCAATTCCCTCAATTTCCCGTATTCTAGATATTCTAGTTGTATCCAAACGTGTTTACTTATCTGGATTGCTTTTCTTTTAATTGCTGTGCGATGGAGTCCAATTCACGTCCTGAAATCATGTGCTCTTTCCCCCATGCTTGTGAAAAAAATATATTGGAGCAAAAATCATTCACGAATGATTTATAGGTAAGCCTTTAAGGAAGATTTAGGGCTCCTTTTACTAAGCTGCACTAGCGGTTATAGCGTGCGCTACATTGCCGCACGCACTACACGCTAATGCTTTCCATAGAGCTGGCATTAGTATTTTTTGTGTAGTGCGGGGGTTAGCGTGCACCAAAAACGCTAGTGCAGCTTAGTAAAAGGAGCCCTTAGTCAAAGTTGATTGTAATATACATAAAAGTGAGGAATTGAGTGCTTATTTTGTGTAGAGCAGGGGTGTCCAACCTGCGGCCCGAGGGCCGCATGCGGCCCAGTGAAGTATTTTGTGCGGCCCCGGTCGAGGGTGATGCAGTGTTTACCATCTTGCCGGCTCCCTCCTGTGTCTTGCTGCAGCGTTTGAAAGTTTGTGCGGCCCCAGAAACATTTTTTTTGGCCAATGCGGCCCAGTGAAGCCAAAAGGTTGGACACCCCTGGTGTAGAGCTTTGGTACATACTTGTATCTGGGATACTTATTTGGGCTAAATTGAATCGAATTGAATATGAATATTCGGTACAGCCCTAACGCATAGATTAGGGCTAAAAGTGGTAGTATGTATTACTGAGTAGCTTATCAAAAGCAGAGATGACCTTCAGGAAACAGTTAAACAAATTTATGATATCTATGAATTTATGGGGAGATCTTTAGTGGGCTTTCAAGAAACCTTCATTGTACTTGTTCTGTTTTCTATAACAGCATTTTTCTTTATGCAGGTGGAGGGGGAGGCTGGAAGGACATAACTCATTTTCCTTCAGCTGGAAAGTCTCTCCTGGAAGGTGCAGAAGGAGGTCAGTCCTGTAACCAGAGCTTTTCCAAACTTCAGTGGGTCACTTTTGGTGGCTTCGGTGGAGGAGGAGGGCCCTGTACTGCTGGTGGTGGAGGTGGAGGTTACAGAGGTAAGTTAATTTGTCTCCCTCAGAAAATGATATCCAAAATTGTAGGTTCCTATCTTCTGTCAGCATCAGTAGAGAAAATGAACTTTCTGAAAATAATGTAGCCTGTCCTATTGATTCTGACTAGGCAATCTCTGTGTGAGCCCCAGAGTTCATCACAATTAAATTCTCAGCCCACAGGACCCTCATCTACCACAGCAATGCTATGTTAGTTCACTTTACAGGTTAATAAATCCAAACAAAATAATATAAAGTGATACCATTTTTTTTATTAGCTTTCAGGTATTAAAATCCCTTTCCTCAGAGCAAGATAAGACACAAATGCTTTTTCTCAGGTTTGCTTAGGGGTATTTGACTCTTGGGTTTAAGATAGACTATTCAGGGTGACTTGATTCTGGCTGGACTCCAATCAATTGGTCTGTCTTGCTTTTATCTTTTTCCAGCAAGCTTCATTTCTAATAATATTTATTATTTATGTGGCAGTTCCAGTGTGTAAAGCTCTATAAAAGTAATTGATATGACTTACAAAGATTTTTCCTCCAAGGGCCTTATACATTTAATTTGAGCACAGGAAGATTAGAGGCCTTTCTCCCAAAATGTGCTAGAATCTGGACTTAGCACATTTTAACCTGGGACTTTCCCTCACATTAAGACCAGATTTAAAGTGACAGTTTACAAGGGATTTTTATTGGGGGGGGGGGTTTGGCAAGTTCTGGACTTGCAAAAAATGAATGTGGGAACATTTACTGCCTCCTATTTAAGCAACGCTAACCCTCCTTTTAAAAAACCGTAGCGCGGTGTTTAGGAATTCTATGAGCGTCGGAGCTGTTAACGCCATAGCCGGTGCTAAAAAACTGTGCTATGGTTTTGTAAAAAGGGGGGGTTAAGGGCTCCCATGCCAGCTAGATAAGGCTTCCCTGCCCACGACATGCACTGTTTTCTCTAAGCTGATCAGGAGTCTTCCAGCTATAGTTCTGCCAGGGGGGAGTGCTGTTTCACTATCACATTTTCAGCAGTGAGGGACAGGCAAGCCTGCAGGATTCCAGGGAACCTAACTGTCCCTAGCAATTGAAAACACAATATTGAAGCATTAACCCCCACTGGCAGCAATGCAGCTAGCTGGAGGACTCCCACTCAGCTTTGAGGAACAGTGATGACATGCCTCCTCCAAAAATATTTTTAAAATAGTTAACAGAATTTTAGCACATGCTAAACCCGCACTACGTGGCTAGAACTAATGCCAGCTCAATGCTTGCGTTAGTGTCTAGTGTGCGCTAAGCACACGCTAAAACCGCTATCGCAGCTTAGTAAAAGGAGCCCTTAGTGCGTGAAAAATGCAAAATTACTGTATTTTCCAATAACTCATTTTCCTACACTAAACATGCATTAAGGGCCTAATGCAGTTTAGTAGAAGGGCCCCTAAGTAATTTATTGAAGGTCACTCAGGCCCCGATGCTCAAAAGCTTGCCTCAGCAGTAAGACTCGTTAAGGTAGTCTTACTGGCACAGAAAGCTGTCCTCCTGATGCACAAAAAGGTTCTCCATGGCTGCTAATGATCCTTATAACAGCCACCGAGAACTCTATGCAAATATATTACAATGAGCTCTCTTTGTGATGCACTAAAGGAAATGCCTCCCCCCCCCATTTTAGGATTGCTATTTTTCAGCATTTCTGAAGCTTTCCGGTAGCTGTTGTGCGCTCACTACACACACACACACAACAGTTGCACCCTTCAAGAAAACCCCCCAAATCCCAGCCCGCAGCTAGCTGCTGTTCTCCTTTCCTCTGCCCAACTGATGGTGGCTCTAGAGCTGCGATCAGCTGAGAGCCAATAGAGAGTGGTGGCATCGGCTACCAGCTCAGCTGATGCGCAGCTTCCCCTTCTGGCTCCAGATCAGGGTTTCTCAACTGATTGTGGCTTCAGAGCTGGCAGGGAAAGCCACAAACTAGCCAGCAAGGGAAGCCTGAATCAATTGATCACAGCTCCAGAGTCAACATGGGAAGCTGCGAATCAGCTGAACCGGCAGCCGCCGCTCTCCCATTTGCTTGCACTCAGCTCACTGCAGCTCTGGAGCTGCCATCAGCTGGGCAGAGGAGGAGAACGGTAGCTGCAGGCAGGAGGAGTCGCTGTGCCTAGCGATAGCTCTAATGAGCCAGGCACAGTTCCTTCCTTCTTTTATGGGGCTACTCCGAACAAATAGCATGCATATGATTGGCATGCTATTGTTTGTGCATAGCCCTGTAAATAAAATCACTCATACCACTGTATTTTTTTACCGTAGTTCTGGAATGTTGTGCATCAGCCACTCAGTGAACAGGGAGAAGTGACATTAAATTCCTATCCCCAGAATTGCAACTCTACTCTAAGCACTACATTGCACTGCCAGCCCAGTTTGTAAGAGACAGCATCTCTTTTCCAGGTGGCAATGCGTCAAGAATTGATGACATCATAGCCAATGGGCAGGATGGCGTTTCATTTGTGAATCCAATTGGGAAGATCTTCCTAGTGCCACTGGCAGGTTAGCTCATCTCCTCACACTTTCTTCTCTAGTACAATACCCTCTTATGTCCTGGTCCCCAGGAAAACAGGGTGAAAAACTGAAATTGCAGTTTTCTGAACATGTATCTATTAGGTAGCAGAAATGCCTGCAAGATGAGGAAATAAGCAAGAAGAAAAGCTATACATGGATACACTCTTCCTTGACTCGAAATTCATTCTCTCTTGTCCACCTTCACGTAGTGTTTCTTTTAAATGGAGGAGGGGGAAGACCTCTAGTTTCCTCCTGTCCTTTTTTGGGTTACCAACTGAATAGGAACTGAGGCCCAATAGAGTACCATGAACTGTCATTCACAAAACTACCTGGAAGTTTGCCTCCCTTTTCATACCTCTATCCCAACTCATTTAGTCTAGTCATGACATCAGCATTCTTTGTTAGGGAGCCATAGACCGAGTCTTGCTTCAGATGTCTGAAATATATGGGCTTTAATTCTGGCCACTACCAGACCAATTCTGTAAAAGGGATGCTAATATGTACACACATGTTACATGTGTAAATGTTTAGACTACTAACATGTAAGTGTAATATGTTGCCTAAATGCTATTCTGCAAATACCCACTTAACTTTTATAACCTGGATATGCAAGGTGGTACACAGTGGCGGAGCATAGGAATGACCCAAACTTACATATGTAAGTTATAGAATACAGTAAGTTACACACATATCTGTAACATTTATGCACTACAATATACTTTATGGCTGGCTAAGTGCTTGTGCCTAAATATTAGGTGTGTTCTAATATTCTATAAAGGAAAGTAAGTGCCTGCATTTCTTATATAGAATAGGATCTTACCAGGCACCCTGTTATAGAATTGTCCTCTATTAATCACTGTTGCATGATAACTGGGACTCCCTCCCTCCAGGGCCTTAAGAATGCCTCCTCTGTGGTATCTCTAATCCCAGCCAAGCTGAAGAGTGGAAAGCCTGACCCGGGAACCAAATCCTGATCCTTGGTACAGAAATGCACAACACTACTTTCTTACTAGTACTATCCGATTTGCTGATTTAAATCGATTCACTGATTCACTTTGGTGAATCGATTTGAAGTCCAAAAAAATCGGACTCACAGATTCAGTGACCCCCCCCCCTTCCTCCCCAGTGAAACCTAACATACCTCTAAGCTTTCTAAAGCAACAGCAGCAGCGGCAGTGGTAGCCGGTCACCAGAGCTCTGAATGGGCTGCTCGTGGCCTGCCCCACTGAGGCCTTCCCTCTGCTGCATCATCAGTGACATCACTGATGACGTGGCAGAGAGAGAGATGAAACAGAGAGGTAGAAAAGGGTGAGAGGGAGAAATCCTGCATATGGTGGAGGGGAGGGAGATATGCATGTAGAAAAGAAAGGGAGAAATGTTGGACATAGGGTGGAGGGCAGGGAGAGATGGTGAATAGGGAGAGAGAAAGAAATGTTGTACATGATAATGGATAGGAAGAGAAAAATGCTGCATGGAGAGGAATAGAGAGATTTGACCCAGGGCACAAGGCAGGGAGAGAGAGAGAGAGAAAGATAGTAGACAGTGGGAAAGAAACAAATGTTGGATATGGCAGTGGAAGATAGAAAAAAATGATTTTATTTTCTATTTTGTGATTACAATATGTCAGATTTGAAATGTGTATTCTGCCAGAGTTGGTGTTAGACAGCGAACATGAACTAGGACCTAACAGAGAGAGGAAAAGTCTTTATTTTGTTTATACCACAGCATCGGCGTGGGGTGGGATGGGTGAAAAGACTACAAAATAAACCCACCAAGACATTTGAAAAAAAAAAATGCCCTTTTGGGTGGGAATAGGGAATTAAATTGAATCGAAAAATCAATTCAATAGGCTAAATCGAATCGAGAAATATTTCTCTGAATCGGGCAGCACTATTTCTTACTAGGAATATAATGTACTTTGAAAAGAAATAGGAAAGGCCACTGACACTGATAAATGTCAAGTTTATTTTTATCTGATATGCTGCTGATTGGTTAATAATATCTCAGCGGTTTACAATAAAATATCTCAGATCAAACAAAAGAAAAGCAGGATAAAAGGAGGAGAAGGTAGGAAATACAGTTACATGTTTAAATAAATGATCAGAATGATAAAAAGTTGGGGCTGATATTCAAAGCAATTTAACCAGCCAGAAACAGTTTCTGGCTGGTTAAATCACTTGTTTGGGGCTAACCACTCATTTTCAGCAGCACTTAACCAGTTAGTCCAGCTGAGAATGTCTGGCTACCGCCTATCAAAACTGGCTATTTTGGGGGCATTCTGGGAGCAGAGTCAGCTCGTGGCCAGTTAAATGCCAATATTTACCACTTAACTAGCCAAGGTAATCACATAAATTAGACAGCATAAAAGTCAGTCTTATATTTATGCAGTGCGCCATAATTGGATATGTGCTGAAAATTGCACTTGGCCGGCTGTGCTGTAGTCAGCTCTGCAAACTTGGAAATTCAGTGTCGAAGCCCAGATATGACCTGGCTTTGGCTTTTCGGACATAATGCCTGTGGCAGTCAGCAAAATGCTGAGCGCCACCAGCTGAAAATTGATCGCTTAGAGACCAGGTTGATCTTTGTTGTGAAAACTTTTCCCTCCTTTCCTCTTTATTGGGGTAACAGCTTATAAATCAAAGAATGTGCCTGAGGTGAGAATCAAAAACAAAGATTTTTAATCTAAAATTCTCTTCTAGCTGTTAAACATACACCAAATTGGCCCATTTACTCTTTAGTCCAGTGGTCTCAAACTCGCGGCCCGGGGTACACATGCGACCCGCCAGCTACTATTTTGAGGCCCTCAGTATGTTTATCATAATCACAAAAGTAAAATAAAACAGTTTCTTGATCAAATGTCTCTTTAGCTATAAATTACAATATTATTATTAAGACTTAGCCCAATGGAAATATTTATAAACTATAAAGAGTTTTAACTCATGCAAAATTGTCATTTCTTTAATAAGACATTAACTAATTTTTCTGCGGCCCTCCAAGTACCTACAAATCCAAAATGTGGCCCTCTTTTCCTCAGGTTTTAAGACACACACTTTCCCAGCAAGCCAGTACTCCAAAGATCTGTTTCCGTACCAGCAGTGACATCTTCTGTCTCTGTCCCCCTTCAGGGTTCACATAACAGTTGTAAATCAAGAGAAGGTTTTCTGCTTAGGTCAGTTTTTTATCCTGCTGTAGAATTAATTTTCTTATTTTTTCTCACAGCCATGGAGAGTGATGGTGAAGTGCAGATTCAGCTCTTCTTGAACTGTAGCCATTGCAGCTCTAGAAAATGCAAGCGAGATCAAGACCTCAAGTTGGCAGTGTGTGTGTGTCTGCAGGGGACAGTGCTGGCCAGTGACGGTGTCACCTGCAGAGGTACAGGTATAGTCCTGCTCAGTGAATTTGTTCTGTTAAACACTTTGAGGCCGATATTCAGACTGCGAGAGGCCGGCCGGCTATTTCCCACTGTCGGTGCTGATCATGGATATTCAATGCCAGGTGACCAGTGTTACATATCTGGGGGGGGGGGGGGGGGAGGGTTGGCTGGCAGAAACTTAACCAGCTAAGCCAATATACAGCACTGGCTGGCTAAGTTTATAATGGCCAAAGATAGAACTGCTATTTGCAAGGCCCGATTTGGCTGCTAAACTTGGCCAGTCAGCGCTGAAAATTGCCAGTTAACTTTTAGCTGCTAACCGGGAACAATCAGCAGAGATAACTGGCTTTCTCATGCTGAATATTTGTATTTAGCTGATTAAGCGCTATTTAATTGGTCAGCGCCCTTTCTGGCCAGTTTTAAATAGCACAGAATATCAGCTGTTTTATCACAATTTTCTCAATACAATGCTGAGGAACAGCAGCAGGAAAGAGGGTGTAGCATCAGCATCAGAGGTAGTGATGCACATTGGAAAGAAAAAGTCAAATCATAGTTACCTGATCAGTGGCATAGAGAGGGAGGTTGGTGCCCAGCATCGCCACACCTTGCATCTACTCCCACTCTTCTCCGCCGCTTGAGCGACCAGGAAGTGATGTCAGAAGGGAGCCAAGGCTGGCACGGAGCAACAAGTGGAAGATGCTGCTCAAGCCAGCGAACTTTTAAAAAGGTACACGGGGAGGTGGAAAGGAGAAGTGGCATTGGTGCCAGCACCCTAAACTAAACTAAGCCTTAAGTTTATATACTGCATCCTCTCCATACAGATAGAGCTCGGCACGGTTTACAGGAACTTTAATATAAGGAAGGAAAAACAATAAGAATTAGTGATTATAAAGAGGGTAGCGAGATTTACATTTTTGAGAATAGCCAAGTTTTCAGATGCTTTCGGAATAATTGGAAGGAGCCCAGATTCCGCAGCAGGGCAGGAAAGTTATTCCAAAGCTCAGTGATTTTGAAGAAAAGAGATTGCCCTAATTTTCCAGCATAGATAGCACATTTTAACAAGGGGAAAAATAGTTTTAGTTTTTGGATGGATCTGGTAGGGTCAGGTCTCGTAGAATTCCAAGATAGTGGAATTAGGGGAGGAAAAATGCCATGCAAGATCTTGAATGTTAGGCAGGCACATTTAAAGTGAACCCTAGAAATTACTAGAAGCCAGTGAAGTTTTTGACAGAAGCGGGGAAACATGATCAAATTTACTTTTTGCATCCGGGGCCCTCTGTTCTCCTCCTACCTTAGAAGTTAGCATAGAAAAAAAAAGATCTAGGTGTCTCATGTGCAGATGTGCAGTGGTAGCCAAAAAAACAAACAGGAAGCTAGGAATTATTAGGAAAGAGAAGGTAATTAAGGAAAAGTATATTATAATGCTCTGTATTGCTCCATGGTGCAACCTCACCTTGAGTATTGTGTGCAATTCCGGTAACCGAATTCCAAAAAAGATGTAGCAGAATTTGAAAAGGTTCAAAGAAGGGTGGCCAAAATGATAAGTGTCATCTAAACTTGATTATTGTAATTTATTGTACCTGAATTTAAACTCAGAGGGGTCCTTTTATTAAGGTGCGCTAAGTGATTTAGCACGCGCTAAATGCTAAGGCGCCCATAGAATATAATGGATGCCTTAGCATTTAGCGCACGCTAAATCGGTTAGTGTGCCTAAATAAAAGGACCCCAAAATTGGCTACAAAACTGCAGTTGATTCAAAATACTGTTGGGAGGCTAATTTTTGGCCTACAGAGATATGACGGTGTTTCAGCAGCACTTAACAGTCTTTATTGGCTATCTCAGCGGAGCCAAGCTGTCCTATGGCGCTTTTAGAAAAGAAATCAAGACAATATTATTTGATAAATTCATTTCTTAATCTGTACTTTTATCTTTATTTTTTAAACATAACTAATCTTATTCCATCAATTTTAAACTTTTAATGTCTCTTATACAACAAGCTGTATTCATTTTTTTACTATTTTGTATTTCACTGATTGTCCAGTTTTTCTCTTTTGTGGAAACCGCCTAGAATTCTTTTGATTAAGACGGTATAGAAAAATAAAGTTATGTTATGTTATCCATTCGGAAGCGAATTGAGTTTAAATCTGCTTGTTTGATGTATCACATTTTACAAACTGATTCTTCTGATAATCTTATTTTGAATTTCTCTCAGCTACATTATTCCTCTACTAGGTTAAATGGCACACTATTGCATCTTCCTTGGACTAGAGGAGTACGGTTTAAATGACAGTTATCTCCTCATTTAACTATACTGCTATTACTATTTGGAATATTTTGCCCATGCAAATAAGGACTGAATCTAATTATATGAGATTTTGCAAAGAATTGAAAACTTTTCTATATGATGTGGTATAATATTTTATTAAATTTTGATTTTTTTTTTTTGTACTTTCACTTAAATTGTGTATGGCTTCTTGATATAAATTGCCTTGAACTATTCGGTATAAGTACGAGTCATAAACTGTATATTAGATTAGAATGGCTAGAAGTTAGGGGTCTTCAGCTTGGAAAAGAGATGGATGAGGGGGATATGAAAGAGGTCTACAAAATCTACTCTAAGGTGTGAATGTATTTGCTCTCCTATCAGACTACAGTCCTGGAGTTCCTTTCTCAGCTTTTATCTTAGTCTGTAAACCACGCGATTCTGCTGTGTCAGTTTCAGTGGTATAGAAAATATTACATAAATAAATAAAAATATAATAGGGGTGTACAAAACAGGTAAAAAGCGAATTGATTTTTATACTCTTTTCAAAAAGTACAAAGTTTAGGAGACACTCAATGAAGTTACATGGTAATACTTCTAAAACCAATAGGAGGAAATATTTTTTCACTCCATGAATAGTTAAGAACCGGAACTCATTGTCAAAGGATGTGGTAACATTGTTTAGCATATCTGGGTTTAAAAAAGGTTTGTACAAGTTCCTGGAGGAAAATAATTTTATAGTCTGCTTTTAAGATAGATATGGGGGTAGGTACTGCTTGTCCTGGGATTGATACCATGGAATCTTGCTACTATTTCGGATTCTGCCAGGCCTGGATTGGCCAGTTGTTGGAAGCAGGATACTGGGCAAGATGGATCATTGGTCTAAACCAGCATGGCTATTCTTATGAACTTAGAGCTAGATGTACTAAAAACCCGTGTGGGTCGCTGTAGGCCAATTTTTTGGCCCATTTCTAAATGGCAATCAATGTCCAAATGGCTTCCCATGCAAATGAGTTTTGCGGAGGTCTGCTGTAATCCCATACGATCAGTCATTTAGAAATCGCCTCTCAAACATGCATAGAGCCAGCAGAGGAAGCCAGAACAGCTAAGTGACAGGGGAAGCCCCAAAGCAGCCTCATGCCACTCAGATGTTTGGGGCGGACCTTCCACTTCCCGATGCATCCTGGAATGCATGGGGAGAGGTTTAAGGTCCATCCCAGTCAAACTGGTTTAGTCACTATTGGTACACGATCAGAGCGTTTAGTGCATTTAGGCCTTATACATTTTCATAAAGGCTAGCAATTGGTGTTCATACAGGGCAATATTCAAAGGTTGTTTAATTTTTTGAAAATTAGCCAACTCTGCCAAGATAGAACTGTGTGTGGTGATCAATAATGCACCTATTTTTACCTACATTCAGAGCAAGCATTCCTGAGGGCATGTATCGGCACGGAAGGGAAATAACACTCCTAGGGGTAGATATTGAGCTAGCAACAGTGAGTGCTTTTCTTGCTGCTGCTGGCTTTATGCCCCAATATTCAATATCAGGTCATGTTTGGGCACTACTTCTAATATTATTTCTATAGCGCAACCAGATGTACACAGCACTGTACAGAGTCACGAAGAAGACAGTCCCTGTTCGAAGGAGCTTATAATCTAAACAGACACAGGATGTCATGGATACAGTTAAATCTATTTTCATTTTAATATTGTGATTTGTGTTTGTAACAGTATTTATTTATATAATATTTTACCCATGTTTTATAACTATGTGTTTTAATTTTGTACATCGCCTTGAATTTTGATATGGCGATTAATCAAACTATTTAATAAACTTGGAAACTTAATCTGCTGGCTAGGTTGGTTGGGCAGTGGGGAGTAGGGTTATGGATAGAAGGCTATATCAAAAAGGTGGTTTTTCAGTCTGCTTTTAAACAAGGGAAGGGGTGTGATAGACAAACTCAGGCACTGGCATTGAATATCCAGGTTTATGCAGCTGGCTATTTATGTGGTTAAGTGCGATAATCGGCACTTAACCACCTAAGTGACATTGCATAAAGAAAGGGCTGTGCTTTATGTGGTCTGATTTTGCTCCTTAACTTGGGCGGTTAAGTTCTGAATATCAGCACTTAACCACATAAGTGCCAGACCACCCACAAAATAGCTGGATTCCAGTTTAGCAGTCTGTGGAGATATTCTGCAGCACTAACTGGAATATCAGCAGCTAGCCCTTTACAGGCAATTTAAAATGTTAAATCACTTAAGGGTACTGACCTGATAGATTATATTTTCAAATCTTTGCACATAAGTTCCAGTGAAAGAGAAAACAGGCACTCTGTCCCAGGGTAATTTTCAAAAGTAAAGTATTCTCATACTTCCCTTTTGACAACTGTTGCAAAGCCTGAGAGTAAAAAGACCTATCAGCTTTCCATCAGGACCCATAGGTTTTGTGTGCAGTATTGAAAATTGTCCAGTTCATGTATCTGACATGTTTGCCCTTCATCTTCCATGACAGAAAGGCCCCGTCATCTGCCACTCATCCTTGCTGTAGTCATTGCAGCTGTGGTACTTGGCATAGTTCTCACCTGCAGCAGCCTTGCTATCGGTAGGAGATACCTTTCATTTTATGGCATGCATTCCCATAACCCATGACTCATGATTCTTAAAATATATTTGTCTTTTTTCTCCATTTCTTCATTAAGTGCCAGTGTCTGCCATGTGTTGCCGAGCTGGCATTTCTCTTCCCTTTCATCTTCAATGCCGTGTTCCCTTTCTAGTTTATCGTCGTAAGAAGCCACAGCTGGTGGGAGCACAGGCTAGGCTGCAGAGTTCAGAATACAAACTGAGCAAAATCCGAACCTTCACCATCATGACTGATTATAACCCTAATTACTGCTTTGTGGGGAAGGCATCCACTCTAAGCGAGCTGAAGGAGCTACCCCGGAGAAACATTTCCCTGATTCGGTAAGCCTCAGCACACAAAAAGCTCATTGCAGGAAACACCACCAATGTTCATTAATACAGTATGTTGAACAAATAGCATCATCTTGGTTATTCTGCTCTTTAAAAAGGTTGCCAAATACTAAGTGCTTGAACACTGATGGCATTTGGTGCCTTTAATCCTGAAAGGAATGAATGCAAGAATAATATAATATTGTTTTTAGAAAACTTAGCATTTAAAACAGATTTTCTTAAGAAGATATTGGTGTGCAAACTTCAAATTCAGCCATTGCCAGTTTTATGAATTTAACAAAATCTGGATGCTCTTGTACTAGTTCTTATCTGAATTTTAGTATGATTCATGATTCATATTAAATTGGATTTCTTGTAGTCCATGCCATACCATTCCAGATGAGTGTATTATGTTTCCTTGACAACAGATGAAATCAGAGTTGTGGGGGAACTCACAACTGACTACATTCCCCTTTTAGAAGGCAGGTGATGCCTTCAGCTCTAGCAGATGGCACAAACAATGCAACCTGGTACAGTAGCTACAAGTAGGCCATTCCTGGGAAGGCCGAGTCCAGATGTTCTGGGTAACAGTCCTTTGGGGATGATTTCCCTCTCTGCATTGGGAACAGTCTAATTTGGGATACGAGTTCCTACATCATGGTACCTGGTGACTTTTCACCCTTGTTGGGTCTGACAGCAAAAGCATCCATTTTATGAACCAACCCTTTTGGGACCCTGAAGTGTAAGGACTGGAAGAAGCCACTGTGATACCTCAGATTGGCTTGACAAAACTCCAAGGTGAGCAAGTTCTTCAGTCAAAAAAAGCAGAAGCCAGGGGGCTGGATACTCTAGTAGAAACAGGACTGACATCCAGTGTCCTATAAGTGTTTTCTTGCTGGAGGCCTGGACATTCTTTGGATTGATCTCTAAGTGACTAATTGGGGATGATACTTCATTTTTTACTTTAGGCAAATGATTCCTTTCTGGAAGACCTCATCCATTCTCTTTTACAGCCTTGGTTGTTGAGATAATCAGGCAACATAGCAAAGAAGCTTTTAGGCGATACTGCCTTTGGATGAACATAAGAAAATTTATAATAGACTTGTGTTAAGAATTTCAAGCTTCTGCAAGTTTAGTTTTTGGAGAGATACTATTTTCCTTGAGGGATCTATTTCTTCAGTCTTTCTGCACAAGAGATTAGGATGAAGACAAACTCACTACTCTCACAGATGACAGAGACAAGCTCTAGAACATAGCCACAGAAGCTGCCTCGCATATGGGAAACTTTCCTCTGGAGAGTCAAGCATGCAAGATCGATATTTCGAATTGGGTTTAGACCTGGGGGCTCAGTGACCCCTTCTTTCTGAGTCTTACAAAGTAGCATCTCTTTAGGTCTTGTGGAAGAGGTCATTCTCTTTGATGGCTTTGAGTAATTTGAGGGTATTGTTTCACTTTCTTTGGAAGAAGGCTTTCTGTCTTCCAGTAGTAAGAAAACTGGGTGATATAGGTCAGGGCAGGGGTGGTCATTCTCAAGTCAGTTGTCAATCACCTTTGAGATGTTTGTAAATACCAGTTCTTTCCGAATTTCCAAATAGGTCTTTGGTCTATTAATGTGTTCCAATAATGCACAATGGTCTTTAAGGTATCTATTTATTTCAGAATGAGTCAAGGAGATGATAATTTTGGACCACACCAGCAAGAATTGTTAAATCAAGTCAAGGCAATGCTCTATCATCAGTAGGACGATAGGCGATCCCCTTAATTGGTAAGGCAGTCCCACAGGTGCTCTAGTGGCCATGACAAGTCTCTTTCAATACAGGAGGTCTTGAGCAGCTGCAGTAAAATCATCCATGCAGAGGTGGAACTGTTTTGCTTCAACCTCGATTTCTCTACGCCAGGTCTTTTTTTGAGTACTTTTTACAACCTTTCAGCCAGATGGTTGGAGTAATCATCTTGGAAGTCATAATGCCTCGATTGCGCTGACAAAATCAAACCAGTTGAGGCATAATTGTCTTATCTTTCATTCACTTTAGATTGTTTCAAATCTCTCAAATGGTTTCATTATACCAGTGAACAAGCAGTGAGAGGATGATAAATGAATGCAAGCTTTACATCCCATAGAGCTGGTAGATCTACCTGATTAGAATGGTGGTAGAGTTTTCTTAAGGAGAGTTTGAATCTGTTTTTATGGAAAATAACAGCAGGACAGAACATTTGCTTCCACTACATCTCTTCTCTAAGTACCCAAATATGTGTATACAAATCTGGAGATATTGCACCTTAAATGCAGGAGTCCAGAGAGCTATTGTGGTTTCCTCCTGCCCGGTCTGGATAGAGCTTGGATACCCATTTGCTTGGACTAATTTGGCATGGATGATAAGGAAAGTGAGATTTAAAACTTACCTATTAATTTCCTTTCTTTGAGTCCTAGGAAACCAATCCAGAACCTACCTAGTGATACCATGATGATCCAGAGCTATTAATCTATCAAATTCAGAAAACTAATAACAAGTATATTATTGACCATTCAGAAGGCAATTGACCTAGTTATACCCTTGGTGTATGGTATTATCTCATTCCTGGGTTAGTGACTATGAAGTGAAGTTTATCGCTGCATCAGGTAAAGACTTTAGGGATGAATTAGAAACCAATAGCATAACAATTGTGTTTGGTCGTCTTAGCTTTGTCATACCAAGAAACTGAAGGCAGCACCTAATAAAGGAAGTGAAATTGGCTGAGAGGTTTATTTTCTCTGTCTCCATCTGCTTGGCAGTATGACATAACCCACTTGTCTGGACTGGTCTAGAAGGCCTCAAGGAAAGGAAATTAATAGGTAAGTCTAAATTTCACCATATAGCCCCATTAATGGAAATGGGATTCATAATGGATATCTTTCTAAAAACAGTAGGCATGGCCATAACAATATGTAGAATTTTTTTTTTTTTAAACCACCTGAATATATTAGGAGGAAAGAGAAAGAAGATCTAGATAAAAAGCTAACAAGGATGCCATAGCATGCAAGTTGTTTCTGGAAGATTTTAACTAGGACTTCTTTGTAGGCATAGTGATTTCAGTGACACCTTATAATTTTTTGTTAACTTTTATTTCTATGCACTCAAGTAGACTAACACAGCAACCACTCCACTCCTATATAACTGTATTTTTTCTTTTGCCTCAAGGGCTTTGGGACATGGTGCATTTGGTGAGGTATATGAAGGAACAGTGACAGGAATTGCTGAGGATCTCACGCCTCTCCGAGTGGCAATCAAGGTCAGTCCCATTGTTACAGCACTGCTCTGAGTCTGAATTCAGAGGTTAACAACTAAGTTCTCTACTTAACATAATATGAAACCCCCAGTCTACCACTACAGCTTTTGCATAATTGCCCAGGGATAGTAAGGAGGGACGGAAGATGCAATAGTTATCTAGGAGCTCAAGACCTGAAAATGATCTCTCTCTCTCTAAAAAAATACATATATATAGTTAAAAAGAGAAAAAATGTGGGATTCTCTGCAGCTTTTTCTGTCTCTTTGTTCTATGCAAGATTGTATTGTACAGTCTCAATTACCTGACATAAATGGGACCAACCCGTTATCAGATAAGTGAAAAGTCAGATAATACAGAAAACAATGGTAACCCCTTAAAATGCGAAAAAACATATTTTATGCATAAAAGAACAGGCATAGGACATCTGTATTTTAAATATTGGTTATTAACACTAATCAGCAAAAAAACAACTGTATAGGGCATGATTGTACAACAGGCAATTTGAGCACAAATACAGAGTAGTATATTTCACAATACAAAACAACAACTGTACAGAGGCAGTGTGAACAAAAATACAGAACTGAGCAAGGGAACCATATTTTCTACTGCATGTTCGGCAGGCAATGTGAACAGAAATACTGTACAGAACTGAGCAGTACATTCCAAAATAAAAACAATAATTGAACAAAGCATGAATTGGAGCTCCATTTCTCAAACGCACTGCTTTCTTCTCCAGTCAATAACAATATGAAGCAGAAAAGCGGGCACTCGGGTTAAACAGAGCTGCCTTTGCAGAGCAGAAATGTGTCGGGTCCAAAAATTGCTGCCATGCTGTAAAAGCAAGGAATCAACTCAAAACACCTTTAATTGTTCCCTCAAAGTGGGGAACCAAGTCCAAAAATTGTTGTACATACTGGAAAAGCATGATCTCAGCTTGAAAACATGGCACATGAAGGCTTAACGAAAATGTGATGACATCAAACATAGAAACATAGAAGATGACGGCAGAAAAGGGCTACAGCCCATCAAGTCTGCCCACTCTGCTTACCCAACCCCTGTCTATGCCCTAATGACCCAATTTCCTTATCTTGATCCTCGTAGGGATCCCACATGAGTATCCTATTTATTCTTAAAGTCTGGCACACTGTCTGCCTCGATCACCTGCACTGGAAGCTTGTTCCAATGATCAACCACTCTATCTGTGAAGAAATACTTTCTGGTGTCGCCATGAAATTTTCCGCCCCTGATTTTGAGCGGGTGCCCTCTTGTAGCCGAGGGTCCCTTGAGAAAGAAAATATCATCTTCCACTTCGACACGTCCCGTGAGGTACTTAAATGTTTCGATCATGTCTCCCCTCTCCCTATGTTCCTCAAGAGTGTAGAGCTGCAATTTGTTCAGTCTCTCTTCGTACGAGAGACCCTTGAGCCCCGAGATCATCCTGGTGGCCGTCCGCTGAACCGATTCAATTCTGCGCACATCTTTACTGTAATGTGGCCTCCAGAATTGCACACAGTACTCCAGATGAGGTCTCACCATGGCCCTGTACAACGGCATTATGACTTCAGGCTTTCGGCTGATGAAACGTCTATTGATACAACCCAATATCTGCCTTGCCTTAGATGAAACCTTCTCCACTTGATTGGCAGTTTTCATGTCTGCACTGATGATTACTCCTAAATCTCGTTCTGCTGAAGTCCTAGTTAAAGTTTCTCCGTTCAAGAAGTACGTCCTGCATGGATTTCTGCTTCCGAGGTGCATGACCTTACATTTCTTAGCATTGAAGCCTATCTGCCAGGTTGAGGACCAACTTTCCAATGTAAGCAGGTCCTGCGCCATATAATTCTGTAAACTGCATTCACTTACTATATTACATAGTTTGGCGTCATCGGCGAATAGTGTTATTTTACCTTGAAGCCCTTGAGTCAGATCCCCTATGAATATGTTGAAAAGGAGTGGACCCAGGACCGAGCCCTGCGGCACTCCACTGGTCACCTCCGATGTTTTAGAGAGGGTACCATTAACCACCACCCTCTGAAGTCTGCCACTCAGCCAAACATTGCAGTTAGTTCTCTCTTAACCCCATCGATTCCATCTTGCTTAGCAGCCTGCGGTGTGGGACACTGTCAAAAGCTTTACTGAATTCCAGGTACATGACGTCCAAAGACTCTCCCAAATCCAACTTTCTTGTTACCCAGTCAAAGAAGCTGATGAGATTGGATTGGCAGGACCTACCCTTGGTGAATCCATGCTGACTGGGATCCCGAAGATTCCCTTCATTCAAGATCGTGTCCAATTTGCTTTTAATTAGTGTTTCCATGAGTTTGCACACTATTGATGCGAGACTCACCGGTCTATAATTCACAGCCTCTGCCTTGCAACCCTTTTTATGCAGAGGAACGACATAAGCTGATTTCCAGTCTAGGGGAACTTTCCCCTTACTTAGGGAGAGATTGAATAGCTCAGCCAACGGTTTCGCCAGGACATCGCTCAATTCTCTGAGCACTCTTGGGTGCAAATTGTCTGGTCCCATGGCTTTGTTCACCTTGAGTCTTGCCAGTTCACTGTAAACTTCACCTGGTGTGAACTCAAAATTCTGAAACGGGTCTTCTGTGCTTTGTGTTGCCTTCAACTGCGGACCGTGTCCCGGTGCCTCACAGGTGAAGACTGAGCAGAAGTATTCATTCAGTAGTTCAGCTTTATCGGAATCTGCTTCCACGTAACTTCCGTCCGGTCTTCTAAGGCGTACTATCCCGCCTGTGTTCCTTTTTCTGTCACTAATATATCTGAAGAAGGATTTGTCTCCCTTTTTAATGTTTTTTGCCAGAATTTCTTCCACTCGAAGTATTGCCTCCCTAACTGCCATTTTGACCACTGTAGACCTGGTCCTATATTCTACCTTTGCCTCTCTTTTCTCCGTGCGCTTGTAGGAGAGAAACACTTTTTTCTTCTCCTTAATGAGGTGCGAGATCTCCGCAGTGAACCATTGGGGTTTATTGTTTCTTTGTCGTTTATTTACTGATTTTATGAAGCGGCTAATTGCTTCATGTATGGTTGATTTCAGTGTTAACCACTTAGCTTCTACATCATCGGTCTCTGCTTGGTCCTGCAGCGTCCAAAGGACGAAATCTCCCATGCGTGCGAAGTCTGTGCCCCGGAAATTGAATACCTTTGTTTTCGTGTTTGATCTAGGGAAGCCTTTCCTAAGGTTGAACCATACTATGTTGTGGTCGCTGGAGGCTAGCGTGTCTCCTACTGAGACCTCTGAGACGCTTTCCCCGTTGGTGAGTACCAGGTCGAGGATCGCCTGGGCTCTAGTGGGCTCCGTTACCATTTGTTTGAGACGTGCTCCCTTTATGGAGGTTAAGAGCCTCCTGCTACCGCTGGTTGTCGCTGAAAATGAGTTCCAGTCTGCATCAGGCATATTGAAGTCCCCTAGCAGTACAGCTTCTCCTCGTAGAGTGATATTCTCTATGTCTTCAATTAATTCTGCGTCCATGTCTTCCAGTTGTCTTGGGGGTCTGTATACCACACCTAGATACAGGCATTTTTTTCTGCCTCTTGCCAGGTTTACCCAGAGGGACTCCCCGGTGTACTTGACATCTGTGATCCTGGTGGTTTTGATGTCCTCTTTAATGTATAGAGCTACCCCCCCCTCCTAACCTGCCCTCTCTGTCCTGACGAAGTAGATTGTAGCCCGGTATAGCCATATCCCACCCATGTGAGTCCGTGAACCAAGTTTCAGATATTGCCACCACATCTAGGTCGGCATTCCTTATTTCAGCTTCCAATTCTAGAATTTTGTTACCTAAACTGTGTGCATTGACATACATGGCCCTCCATATCTTGTGTTTGCTAAGTCCCTGTGAGGCGTATCCTACCCGAGTCGGTGTTACTCCTAAAGAACTGTTTGCAATATGGGTACTTACCTTGGACATGGAAGCGGAGTTTCGACTCACCTCATCAGGATAATTCCTTTCTGCACTAATATGTGAATGGGTACCCTCCCCCGACTTACCTAGTTTAAAGCCCTGTGAAGCAGGCGAGCTAGTCGGTGTCCGAAGACGTTCTTACCCCTACTGGTCAGATGGAGTCCGTCTGGTCCCTGAAGTCCTCATAGCACTTCCCCATGGTTTAGGAATCTGAAGTTCATAATCCGGCACCATCCCTGTAGCCACTTGTTCATCCTCAGGATACGTTCATCTCTGGCTCTTCCCTTGCCTCTAACTGGGAGGATCGATGAGAAAACCACCTGCGTTCCTGTCCGCTTCAGCCTCTCACCCAATGCTCTAAAGTCTCTGGTGATGGTCTCCGGTGTGTTCCTGGCAGTGTCGTTGGTTCCTATGTGGACAAGAAGCATAGGAAAGTGGTCTCGGAGCGAGAGTAGTCTATCCAGACTGGCGGTGACATCTCGTATCCTGGCTCCAGGCAGACAGCAGACCTCCCCAGATTGCATATCCTGTCTGCAAATTGGTCCCTCGGTACCCCTCAGCATGGAATCCCCGATGACTATTACTCTGCGCTTCTTTGGGGGGAGCCGGTCAGTTGTCCCTGGAGATGGAGCTGTGTGTAGGGCCTGCTCCTGGGGTGGGAGGGGGGTGGTCTGTCTTTTATGCTATACGACATCTACATGTTTTGATACATTTTAATTAACTCCAACTCCACAGCCCTGATTTGGCCACCTCAAAATGATGGCCCTCTACATACCTAGTGGCAATGGGTGCTCATGACATCAATCCCTGTACTTTTACATCAGTTGGAATTTTATAACAGACCATTTGTGTGCATATATTGCCACATTTGCACAAAAACTGACTTTGTGGGAGTAATTTTTTTGTGTGATCGTAGCTAAACTACACTTTGGAGCCACTATGACAGGTCAAGTTGAATGAGCAAAAAGTGGATAGATATTGTGTTGGCCAGTGTCTAGGGTCCCAGTTTGCCATAATTCTCTAGTTGGTACGAGTTAAATTCGACTTCTGCCACAGAACTGGACCAAAGTGGTTCCTGCTATTTCTACCCCTCCCAAACTTTATCCTGAAGCCAAATGGTACAATCCACAGCAGGTGAACAGCAGAGCTGACAGTTCACACGACAAGCTGCACTTTGTTTCACTCTTGCTGCGGAGTGGTGGGGGAGGGGGGAGTCAGTGCAAAAGCTTCACACACTTTCTTAAATGTATAGCCCTTAAATGTATAGTTTGCGGGGTGGGCAGTAATATTATTAATACAAATGCTATATTGGTCTCCCATTCTTCCACTGCTAATAGGACTTCCTTACTCTTTGTCCCCCAAAGTAAGCAGGCAAACTATGACCCTCAATTAGATAAATAATGCACACTCTTCTGCCTTGGACATTTGTTCTAAAATAGGAAGCTAATTTTGACTTGCTTATTTTTTTTCTTTTTGAAAAACAAATGAAATATGCAAAGATTCTGAAGGCATTGGATTAACAATTATGGATGCTATATAGTTGTTATTGTTATTACTACCAATGCTGCTATTTATTCTGTAATCAGTTCAATAGCGCCTCCTGTCAATCATACTGGAACTGACAACACATCCTGTCATCCATTAGCTCCCTCCAAGCAAACAGAAAAAGTTTATAAAGTAGTTTTACTTCATAGTTACATAGTAACATAGTAGATGACGGCAGATAAAGACCCGAATGGTCCATCCAGTCTGCCCAACCTGATTCAATTTAAATTTTTTTTTTTTTTTCTTCTTCTTAGCTATTTCTGGGCAAGAATCCAAAGCTTTACCCGGTACTGTGCTTGGGTTCCAACTGCCAAAATCTCTGTTAAGACTTACTCCAGCCCATCTACACCCTCCCAGCCATTGAAGCCCTCCCCTGCCCATCCTCCACCAAACGGCCATACACAGACACAGACCGTGCAAGTCTGCCCAGTAACTGGCCTAGTTCAATATTTAATATTATTTTCTGATTCTAAATCTTCTGTGTTCATCCCACGCTTCTTTGAACTCAGTCACAGTTTTACTCTCCACCACCTCTCTCGGGAGCGCATTCCAGGCATCCACTACCCTCTCTGTAAAGTAGAATTTCCTAACATTGCCCCTGAATCTACCACCCCTCAACCTCAAATTATGTCCTCTGGTTTTACCATTTTCCTTTCTCTGGAAAAGATTTTGTTCTACGTTAATACCCTTCAAGTATTTGAACATCTGAATCATATCTCCCCTGTCTCTCCTTTCCTCTAGGGCAGTGATGGCTAACCTTTTTGAGCCCGAGTGCCCAAACTGCCGCACAAAACCAAAGAATTTCCTCAAAGTGCCAGCATGTCAATTAAACCTTAATAACAAGATTTTAGTATCTAAAAACTCTTTATAAAGTTGCCTGAACTATGTAACATCATTTTTAAAGGTTGGAATCTTTGTATTGTCAGAGAATCAATTTGATTCACAATCCTTTGGTTTTCATTTCAATTTATTGGCAATTTATAATGTTTTAATGATTTCATTCATGGGCCGAATACACACATACTTTTTTCTGTCGCCGCACTCTTTGACCAAAAGATTTGTAAGCCTGCAACCACGTCAAGGTAGACTCTTTCAGCAGCTCCCCTCCCTCCCCCTTACCTTTGTGGCCAAGTCAAAATGATCTACCAACAATAAAATTTTAAAAACACAAAGCACGCTGTACGCAGAGAAAATGTTAATTATCATTTATATTCCGCGGGTTTTCAAAGAGGTCAAGGCAGATGACTTTATGCAATGTCACCTCAGTAACAACTATACAAAAATAGACAAATATTCCCCCTCCCTTTTTACTAAACCGCGATAGCGGATTTAGCGCAGGGACCTGCACTGAATGCCCCACGCTGCTCTTGAAGCTCATAGGCTCCCTGCGCTAAAAAACGCTATTGCGGTTTAGTAAAAGGGGGCCATAGTGCAAAATATAGACAGCATATATAAATTCTCAAAACGGACACATTTTGATCACTAAATTGAAAATAAAATCATTTTCCTACCTTTGGTAATTTTATCAGTCTCTGGTTGCACTTTATTCTTCTGACTGTGCATCCAATATTTCTTCCCTTTTTTCAGCCTCCTGTATGCTTTCTCTCCTCCAGACCTCATTCCCTCCCCAAACTTTTTCTTTGTTTCACCCTGCCCCCTTCTTTCTTTTTCTCTCTCTCCATACCCCCTTTCATTCTGTATGTCTGTCTTTCTCTCTCTCTCCGTGCCCCATTTTTCTTTGTTTCACCCAGCCCTCTTTCTTTTTTTTTTTTTTGGCTCCCTGTCCCCCCCTTTCTTTCTTTCTCCTTGCCCTCCCCTATGCCACCACCATTGGGAAAATGCTGCCACCGCCACTGGGGAATAGGCTGCCACTGCCGCTACCGGTAACAGGTCGGCGCCGAGTTCACCCTGCTTCTCTTCCCCACGGGGCCGACCAACTCTCGCCACTCGACGTCAATTCTAACATCGGAGAGGACGTTCTGGGCCAGCCAGGCAGCGATTGGCTGGCCCAGAACGTCCACTCCGACATCAGAATTGACGTGGGTGGTGAGAGTTGGTCGGCCCCACAGGGAAAAGCAGGGAGAACTTGGCACCGGCCTGTTCCCAATGGCGGTGGTGGCACTCAAGTGGCTAAATAGACGCAGTTTGCCAGCCTAGGGAGAACACTGGAGGGTGGCCAGCTGTGCACCCCCTTGGGGCGTAAAACCGGGGCAGACCACCCCACCCCCACCTTGGTATGCCACTGTCTGTACCTCACTCCCTCCCTATTACCAAAAATTCTCCTTTCTTCTATTCCCCGTGTAAACAACCATCTCTTTCCCTCCCTTCCTCTCTCCCAAGTCCTTGCCTTCTGTGTCCAAAAACACATTCCCTCCCCCACCTCAGCATCTCTTTCCCTCCTTTCCTCTCTCCCAAGTCCATGCCTTCTGTGTCCAAAAACACATTCCCTTCCCCACCTCAGCATCTATTTCCCTCCCTTCCTCTCTCCCAAGTCCATGCCTTGTGTCCAAAAACCCATTCCCTCCCCCACCTCAGCATCTCTTTCCCTCCCTTCCTCTCTCCCAAGTCCATGCTTTTCTGTGTCCAAAAACCCATTCCATCCCCCACCTCAGCATCTCTTTCCCTCCCTTCCTCTCTCCCAAGTTCATGCCTTCTGTGTCCAAAAACCCATTCCCTCCCCCACCTCAGCATCTCTTTCCCTCCCTTCCTCTCTCCCAAGTCCATGCCTTCAGTGTGCAAAAACCCATTCCCTCCCCCACCTCAGCATCTCTTTCCCTCCTTTCCTCTCTCCCAAGTGCATGCCTTCTGTGTCCAAAAACCCATTCCCTCCCCCACCTCAGCATCTCTTTCCCTCCCTTCCTCTCTCCCAAGTCCATGCTTTCTGTGTGCAAAAACCCATTCCCTCCCCCACCTCAGCATCTCTTTCCCTCCCTTCCTCTCTCCCAAGTCCATGCCTTCAGTGTGCAAAAACCCATTCCCTCCCCCACCTCAGCATCTCTTTCCCTCCTTTCCTCTCTCCCAAGTTCATGCCTTCTGTGTCCAAAAACCCATTCCCTCCCCCACCTCAGAATCTCTTTCCCTCCTTTCCTCTCTCCCAAGTCCATGCCTTCTGTGTGCAAAAACCCATTCCCTCCCCCACCTCAGCATCTCTTTCCCTCCCTTCCTCTCTCCCAAGTTCATGCTTTCTGTGTCCAAAAACCCATTCCCTCCCCCACCTCAGCATCTCTTTCCCTCCTTTCCTCTCTCCCAAGTTCATGCTTTCTGTGTCCAAAAACCCATTCCATCCCCCACCTCAGCATCTCTTTCCCTCCCTTCCTCTCTCCCAAGTTCATGCCTTCTGTGTCCAAAAACCCATTCCCTCCCCCACCTCAGCATCTCTTTCCCTCCCTTCCTTTCTCCCAAGTTCATGCCTTGTGTCCAAAACGCACTCCTTCCCCCTTTTGTGTTCCCCGTTTGTCTCCCAGCCCATCTTAGCAACTTTCTCAGCAAAATGTAGCTCGAGCCGCGTAGGCTTGTCTTCTATTTCCTGCCTGTCCCGCCGCGCACACATAGCCGATCGGAAATCTTCCCCGACTTCAGCGCTGACGTCGGAGGGCGGGCTTTGCTTAACCCCTCCCTCCGACGTCAGCGCTGACGTCGGGGAAGATTTCCGATCGGCTGTGTGAGCGGCAGGGCAGTCGGAGTAGAAGACAAGCCTCGAGGCTTGAGTTATATTTAACCCCGCGGGTCCCCCATCGTCCCCGTTCAGCTCTCTCTCCTGTGCACCCCCTGGTAGTACTGCCCTGATGGCGGCCCTGCGCGTGCTAGCTGCAAGGCCTTCACGTGCCACAGTTGGCACTCGTGCCATAGGTTCGCCATCGCTGCTCTAGGGTATACATATTCAGGGTTCCAATCTCTCCTCATACGTCTTCTATCGCAAGCCTCCTATCATTTTCGTCGCCCTCCTCTGGACCGCCTCAAGTCTTCTTACGTCTTTCGCCAGATACGGTCTCCAAAACTGAACACAATACTCCACGTGGGGCCTCACCAATGACCTGTACAGGGGCATCAATACCTTCTTCCTTCTACTGACCACGCCTCTCTTTATACAGCCCAGCATCCTTCTGGCAGCAGCCACTGCCTTGTCACACTGTTTTTTCGCCTTTAGATCTTCGGACACTATCACCCCAAGGTCCCTCTCCCCGTCCGTGCATATCAGCTTCTCTCCTCCCAGCATATACGGTTCCTTCCTATTATTAATCCCCAAATGCATTACTTTGCATTGAATTTTAGTTGCCAGGCATTAGACCATTCCTCTAACTTTTGCAGATCCTTTTTCATATTTTCCACTCCCTCTTCAGTGTCTACTCTGTTACAAATCTTGGTATCATCTGCAAAAAGGCACACTTTTCCTTCTAACCCTTCAGCAATGTCACTCACATACATATTGAACAGGATTGGCCCCAGCACCGAACCCTGTCACCTTTCCTTCCTTCGAGCAACTTCCATTAACCACCACCCTCTGGCGTCTGTCCAACAGCCAGTTTCTGACCCAGTTCACCACTTTGGGTCCTAACTTCAGCCCTTCAAGTTTGTTCAACAGCCTCCTATGAGGAACTGTATCAAAGGTTTTGCTGAAATCCAAGTAAATTACATCTAGTCCTCGATCCAGCTCTCTGGTCACCCAATCAAATAATTCAATCAGGTTCGTTTGGCACGATTTACCTTTTGTAAAGCCATGTTGCCTCGGATCCTGTAACCCATTAGATTCAAGGAAGTACACTATCCTTTCTTTCAGCAACACTTCCATTATTTTTCCAATAACTGAAGTGAGGCTCACTGGCCTGTAGTTTCCTGCTTCGTCCCCGTGACCACTTTTATGAATAGGGACCACATCCGCTCTCCTCCAATCCCCAGGAATCACTCCCGTCTCCAGAGATTTGTTGAACAAGTCTTTAATAGGACTCGCCAGAACCTCTCTGAGCTCCCTTAGTTATCCTGGGATGGATCCCATTTGGTCCCATCGCTTTGTCCACCTTCAGTTTTTCAAGTTGCTCATAAACACCCTCCTCCGTGAACGGCGCAGAATCTACTCCATTTTCTCGTGTAACTTTGCCAGACAATCTCGGTCCTTCTCCAGGATTTTCTTCTGTGAACACAGAACAGAAGTATTTGTTCAGCACATTTGCTTTCTCCTCATCACTCATTATATCAATGAAACCCACACAATAGATGTCTTTGCGTTTCACTCTAATCCACAGCTCACCTTCTTCAATAAATTGTCCTGTTACAGCAGTCAGCCTGCTGCTATCCTGAGTCTTGTAGGTAGACAGATGCCATCTGCTGGCAAACTTCATTACACAGAGCTCTTTCTTTTTATTCAGGCCATCATTTTCACCTTTGTTTAACCTATGGAAAAATAGTATATTGGAAAGATCCTGTGTGTTTTTGGTCTCTTACTGATAACAGCCTATTTCATCCTTGGAATCAAACTATGAGAAATATATCTATTTTTTTGAGAATCTGCTGGATACTTGCAACCCGGACTGGCCACTGTGAGAGAAAGGATGCTGGGCTCAAAGGATTTCAGTTTGACTGATCATGGCCTTTCTTATGTTTAACAGACTTTGCCTGAAATCAGCTGTGAGCAGGATGAGATGGACTTCCTGATGGAGGCTCTGATTATCAGGTGAGTTTCATTGTAATTCATGCCATGAAGAGGAAATCAATACCTTGAACCAGCCCCAAGTGGGAGCCTGATTAGAAAGGAGTGAATTATACCTTTCCTGACAGCTGGTTAATGTATAATGTATAATCCTTCCAACCATCAATATTAAAATTATTACATGGCAGGAAAATGCTGGAATTGCTCAGGCAATATCCATGTAGAGAGTAATTCTCTACAAACAAAAAAGAAAATCCAATACAATCTGCAATGAGGAAGAGACAATAACAAAGGAAACTGCAGACGAGTGTACAAGATGTAGGCTATATTTATTATATCGATTGTTAATTGTGGTTAATGTCACCACCTTTTTACAAACCAAGGAACCTGACACGGTCCTTGTTTCAGTTAACACGCCTTCATCAGGGGTCCTAACAAATGAAGATAAAAATAACTACAAGTGTACATGAACAAATGTATAAATGTTTGATAATTTAAAGATAATATAAAATGTATAAATGTTTGATAACCTGAATCACAGTTACCGGATGCTAGGGTCCACCTTGGGGGTTAGCGCCCAAGAAAAGGATCTGGGTGTTATTGTAGACAATACGATGAAACCTTCCACCCAATGTGTGGTGGCGGCTAAAAAAGCAAACAGAATGCTGGGAATTATTAAAAAAGGGATGGTTAACAAGACTAAGAATGTCATAATGCCTCTGTATCGCTCCATGGTGCAACCTCATCTGGAGTATTGCGTTCAATTCTGGTCTCCTTATCTCAAGAAAGATATAGTAGCGCTAGAAAAGGTTCAAAGAAGAGCGACCAAGATGGTAAAGGGGATAGAACTCCTCTCTATGAAAAAAGACTAAAACGGTTAGGGCTCTTCAGTTTGGAAAAGAGACGGCTAAGGGGAGATAAGATTGAAGTCTACATAATCCTGAGTGGAGTAGAACGGGTACAAGTGGATTGATTTTTCACTCCATCAAAAATTACAAAGACTAGGGGACACTCGATGAAGTTACATTGAAATATTTTTAAAATCAATTTGCTTTGGATTGGGCCAAGATTAGAAAACCTCCCTTCCTCTGTCACATTGAAAACAGGTATCTCACTACATATAGATTTTTCATCTAAAGTCCTGGGTGTCATCTTGGACTCATCACTTACATTTCATGAACAGATAAATTCCTGTGCATGTCTGTGCATGTTGAGGAAGGTCAGATCACTATTCCATCAAGAACATTTCTCAGTGTTGGTACATTCCACTGTGCTTTCTAAAGTTGAAAGGGGATAGATTACATACAAACGTAAGGAAGTTCTTCACCCAGAGAGTGGTAGAAAACTGGAACGCTCTTCCAGAGGCTGTTATAGGGGAAAACACCCTCCAGGGATTCAAGACAAAGTTGGACAAGTTCCTGCTGAACCAGGTAGGGCTAGTCTCAGTTAGGGCGCTGGTCTTTGATCTAAGGGCCACCGCGTGAGCGGACTGCTGGGCACGATGGACCACTGGTCTGACCCAGCAGTGGCAGTTCTTATGTTCTTACATTCTCTACCTCCTATTCACTGTAAATTCAACTTCTGCAGCAAGCAGGAGGTACTGAGGGTTGGACAGCCAGTAAATGCAGTTAGTGCGTCAACCTTATTTGTTTTCTTTCTGCTTTTGGGGCCCCTTTTACAAAGCTGCAGTAGCACTTCTCCCTTAGCAAATGCACCAAATCCCATAAGATTTGGTGCATTTGCCGCGGGGAATCGCTTCCATGGCTTTGTAAAAGGGGCCCTTGATATGTAAAAGCTACTGCTCAGTCAGGACTTGTTCTTTTTTTGGGTAATGAGGTTTCTATTTTGTTGGATTTAGTAAATTCAGTCACCAGAACATCGTGCAGTGCATTGGCGTGAGTCTCCAGATGCTACCACGATTCATCCTCTTGGAACTCATGGCTGGTGGTGACATGAAAAGTTTCCTCAGGCAGAACCGACCTCGTGAGGTAAGCTAAAAAAATCTCTTACCTCTTTTCCTTACTTAATTTACATCCTCCTTTACAAAGCCATGCTAGTGTTTTTAGCGCCAGCCACAGCAGTAACAGCTTGGACGCTCATAGGAATTCTATGGTGCCATGTCTGGGTGGCTGATGGCACTAAAAACGCTAGCACAACATTGTAAAGGAGGGGGTTAGTGTCACTTATGGGAACATTTCTGATTATTGAATTGGCCATGAGAAATATCCAGAGATTCAACTGTTTATCAAAACTCTTCTTGCTCAAGCTGAGAAAAAGAGATTATTATCCAAGAGAAGAATGGTTGGCTCAGTGTATTCTGACCATCCTCTGACTGTTGGCATTAACTGAAGGCATAAGCTTCTGATATTCTGATAGTTGAAACTGAATGGGTAGCTTGCAGAGGGTGCTGAGAGTAAAAACAGAGGGAATACCTGGGTGTGCAAACCAAGAAGTCAGGGATCAACAAGAGGGAAAATGTTTATGAGGGAATAATAAATATCAAACCATAGACCAAGGAGAGAAAGAGGAGTGGAGAAGGATCTAGGAGAGCAAGCAAAAAAGCAACAGAGAAGATCTGAGTGAGTTAGCTGGAAACCAACAGAGAAAGAGAAAAAAAATGTTAGGTGGGTGGGAGGGCGGTGAGGAGGATATGGGAGATCAAGCCAAGGATCAAGGAGAGAGATAAGGTGGTGGGAATCTAGGATAGTAATCAGGGGACCAATACAGAAGGGATTTGAGTGAGTTAAGATGGAAACCAACCAAGAGAAGGAGAGAGTAAACCAATGTTATTTGGGGATGAGAAGGATATTGGGGCTGACTTAACTATTAGGCAAACTAGGTGGTCACCTAGGATGGCAGTTTCTGGTAAATAGCTTTATTATTTATATATGTCTATATAAACAGATATACTGTATATGAAGCAAAATGTTATATTTCAAAGTATAATGTAAAAAGGAGATAAAGCCAGAACTAGAAATTGAAGGAAGGCTGACCGTCTCTCATAAGCACATGGTTTGGAACAAGGTATCTTTGAAGGATATCACCATAATAGGGAAAACAGATTCTGACAGTGAGGGTGTAATAAAGGCCATAGTAGACTAGATACATTTAAATAAAGATCAGACAAATTTGAAAGACTGCAAATTATCACTGTCAACTGCTGAGTAATTTGCTAATAGAATAAAAAATATTGTTTGAAGTGTCTGTATGCAAATGCTAGAAGCTTAAAAAAATAAGATAAGAGAGTTAGTATATATTGCACTACATGAAAAAATAGATATCATAGGTATCACTGAGACCTGGTGGAAGGAAGATAGCCAATGGGATACTGTCATACCAGGGTACAAATTATATTGCGGTAATAGGGTAGATTGAATTGGGTGAGAGGTAGTGTTTGTTATATGTTAAAGAGGGCCTTGAGTCAAATAGGTTAAAAGTTTTACAGGACAGAAAATACACCTTGGAATCCTTATGGATAGAAATTCTATGTGTAAAGGAGAAAATAATAGTGACAGGTGTATATTACCATCCACCTGACCACAATGAACAGACAGATGTAGAAATTAGGGAGGGAGATAAAATTCCTTGATGAAATCAAGGACTGCTTTATGGAGCAATAATCCGCGGCTCATTGAAAAATATCATCCCATCTGTCACTGTGTAAGCGTTGATAGGCTCATGCACTAACAAGTAGGAAGACATTAAAAAAAACAAAAACCAACTGCTCACATGTTTTGACATGGGCCTCCCCATCAACAAAAAAAATTGTGGCACCCCCTTCCCCCCGACCTGACCCTCTTCCCCACATGACTCAAACCTCCCTGGTGTCTAGGGAACTCCCTAACCCCTTTCCCTGCATGATTCAAGCCTCCCTGGTGTCTACTAGTAGCATTCCTCCCTGAATTAAATAAACTCCTTGGTGTCTAGTAGTATCCACCTGCCCCTTGACCCCTTTTGGAAGCTCTCCAGACCCCTGACCCTGAAATGACAAAGCTCACTTGCTCCTGCCTCAGGTACCACCATCTAGAAAATGGTGGCACCCTGCTCTACATGATACATCCTGGGATACAATGGGCAGGGTATATATAAGGGCATTAAAAGCATGCAGCTACCCACAGTGGCTTTCTGCATCAGCCCTCTAGGGTGTCTAATGCACCTGAACTGGCCCTGGTGGATCAAATCAATGACCAATGAAAGAAAGTGTGGGGAAGTTGGGGAGGATCTAGGGCAACAAACAGAGAACCAGCTGACTGAGTGGATTTGCATGAAGTAGCTGGGAATAAACCCAGAGAAAATAAGAGATTTTTTTCTTCCTCTTTCTTGGTAAGAAACACTGGTCCAGATACACAGTACATACTTCAGAATACATTAGTCAGTGTTTAAAATACTTAACTAAAAGTACTGTACTGTATTCGTGGTTTCAGCAATCGTGGTTTCGATTATTCACGGTTTTTAGCTTGCTGGCTCCTCCCCCCAAATTATATCAGCTTGCATAGAGAAATTGCTGATTCCAAGCGTTCCCAGCCCACAATTCAATGTTTCTAAACTATTTAAATAAACTTTCTCTCAATAAAAAGTATATCCTGTACAGACAAAAAATCTATTTCATTTTGAGCTACATTTTAACCTTAAAAGAAAAATCTGTTTCCCACTTCACCCCTAAAGTATCTCCCTTTCTTATTTCTAGCTCTGTCTTTTTGATTTCTCATTATCATGTCTCTTACCTGATACCTCTGGTTTTTCTTTTCCCTTTATCCCAGAAGCAGCCCTCTACCCTAATCATGCAGGACCTACTGAACATGGCTCGTGATATTGCCTGTGGCTGCAAATACCTAGAGGAGAATCACTTCATCCACAGGTTTGAGTGTTTTTATTTCTATAACAAATCATTCAGAAAAGAAATAAAAACCCTGCTATTCAAGAAATCCTTGAAGACAAACTAACACCGCAAGAATCGTTCCAATTTCCTGAAGCAACCCGCTCTACTCTTTAATTCCTCTGGAAATGGCCAGATAACTCCTTTTGTAATCCACCTTGAACCACAAGGTAATGGCGGAATAGAAATCACTAATGTAATGTAATAACTAGGGCTTCTGGTCCTCTGTGATGCAGCAGCAAAGATTGCAAAATTTATTTCTTACTGCAGAATTGCCTTGCAACTGATCCACCAACCCGCAAAATGCTCAATCTCCAAAACTACCCCAACATAGCACGAACTGTCCCCAACCCCAAAACTAACCCCCCTCACTCGCTACTACACAAATAACCCCAGCTCTTATAACATACATAGAACACACCATAGATATACATTACAAATAATTCCTTAGCTGTGATGTACTGAATTTTATTCAGAGATATACAGTATTTATCTTGTTATTTCTACTCTGAAACTTTCAGACTGAATTGTACTTATTTCCTATAGATTGCTATGTATACTGTGTATACTGGTATCTGTTTCCATGAGCAGGGCTTCATTAAGGCATTTGCAACATACCTAGGGCCAAAGGTTAGAGGGAGGCCTGTCAGATGTGATCAGGAATCAGAAGATTAGCATTGACAACTGACTGGCTTTTTTTTTTTTTTTTTTAATATAATAGATATTTGTACTAATATCCAGAAGGTGAAAGATGGCTAATAAGTCATGACCATTTAGTTTTTAAATTTAAAACCTCTATGTGCAGATATCCCATCCTCCCCACTGTGTGAGTGGGCCTCCCCTGCATATTTGTAGGATAACCGGCAGCATAGACTATAAATAGAATCCAGCCAATGGGAAGGCTGTGGGGGAGGGAGCATTGGAAGGCAGTTTTATTCATAGAAAGGGAGGTAGAGAACTGGGGCAATGTTCTTTGATGTAGATTTGAACCGGTCAATATTCAGATGGCTGCTGCTGTGGCAGCAGCATATAGGGTTATCATATTTTTTTTTAAAAAACCCTGGACACATAACCCTGCCCCATTCTGCCTCTAGCTCCGCCCCATTCTGCCCCTGCCCCCGCCCAGTTCCAGTTCCATCTCCAGCCCTGCCTGGTTCCACCTCCAGCCCCACCCAGTCCCGCCCTCCAGCCCCACCCCCACCCCCAGAAAGCTTCCTCTCTTTGCGAGGAGCTCCAGCCATGTCTGGAGGGCCTGGAGCATGCGTGTAATATCAGATGTGGCCAGAGCTTGTAGGGGCTTTCCAAAACTTGGACAAATGCCAGGTTTTGGAAAGTCCATCCGGGAGCCTGACAGTCCCCTAAAAAGAAGACATATCAATTTTTTCCTGCAAGAATGTAAGCTGGCGAAAGGCCTTACGGATCCATCTGGAAATCATGGCCTTGGAAGCAGAAGTATCCTGTTTATCAGAATGAGTTAGCACAAACAAATGGTCAGAGAAATGAAACTCACTGGTGACCTCCAAGGAACGCAGAAGAACTTTGCACACATCCAGTTTCTTCAACAGGTGGTCCTGTGACTTGGAACCTGTTGGTTAAAAGGCAGGCAAACACACATCCTGATTGTCATGGAAAACCGAAACCACTTTCAGCAAGAAGGAAGGAACTGTCTGAAGGGGAACTCCCATCTCCGAAATACGGAGGAAAGGGTTCGTGCCAGACAAAGCATGCAGTTCTGACACACAATGCGCCAAAGTAATGGTGACCATAAAAAAACGGTCTTGAGCGTCAAGGCCAAGAGGGAAGCATCTCGAAGGAGCTCAAAAGGAGCCTTAGTAAGTCTAGACAATACCAAGTTAAGAAACAAGGAAAGGAAAGGGTGCTCAACCAGCGGTCAGACACGAAGAGCCCCCTTCACGAATCTAGCACCATCAGGATACAATGCCAAGGAAAACCGACACTCCCGGGATCTAAAACAGGAGAGCTCAGCCACTGGGACCCAAAGAGAAGCCTTTATCCAAACTAGTCTGAAGAAAGGCGAGAAACAGCGAGATTGGAGCTGAATAAGGGTCGACCTGATCCTGGGCACACCAATGTAGGAAGGCCTTAGTGTCAGAGAGGCTCTCAGCCAAAGGCTGCTATCTCTGTGCAGATGCATCAGATCTGTGTACTATGGTTTGCAGGGCCAATCTGGAGCCACCCGAATGACACAGCCCGGATGAGCTGCGATCCTCCAAAGGCTGAACATCGACCAAGGAGGAAAAACATATAGGAGAATCTCCGGAGGCCATGGCTGCACCAGAGTATTGAGCCCTTTGCTTCCGGGCTCGGATCTTCGACTGAAAAAGCAATTTGCTTACTTGTTTCCATCCATGGCCATGAGGTCAAAGTGGGATCCTCCTCAGCACCCCACTATTGCTTGGAACACCTCTGGGGACAGAACCCACTCGCCTGGATCCAGAGTCTGTCTGCTTAGGAAGTCTGTTTGAACGCCATCTACTCCTGCCATATGCGCTGCTATCAGCACTAGGATATGATTCTCCGTCCAATAAAAAGAAGACGAGCTTCCTGAGCCAGAGAAGTGCTCTTGGTTCCTCCCTGACTAGTGACAGAGGCTATTGTTGTCGCATTATTGGAATAGACCCAAACTGCTGGGCCCTCCAGTGTCTTCTGTAATCGCGGCAAAACTAGTCGAATGACTGAGCTCCAACTGGTCGATTGACCACTTTCACTGAGAGGGTGTCTGACATCCCTGAACAGGACATTGATTGCAATGAGCATCCCTGCCCCGAAGGCTGGCATCTGTCATCACCACGATCCAGGAAGCAGCGCATAGTGGAACGCCCCCTGCGGAGCAATTGTGGGAGAAGCCATCAGGCTTCCAGAGTCCAAGGTAGACTAGTCTGCAAGGCACCCCTGTGTGGAGCCCGATGAGAGAGCGAAACATGTGGCAGAAGACGCATGAGTACCCTCACCCAAGGAATCATATACAGCATGGCAACCATTGATCCCAGAACCTGAAGATAATCCCATGCCAAAGGAGCCGGCTACTCCAGAAGGGAAGAAATCTGAGCACACAGTTTCTGCCTGCGGGCTACTGGTAGAGAGGCTACTGTGTTGAAAAGAACTCCCAGGTATTCGAGTGCATGCATGTGTGTCAGATGATTCTTTTTCCCCCCTCCGAAGTTGACAATCCAGCCCAGATCTTCCAGCACCTACAGCACCTGCTCTAACGTGTGGCGTCCCTCGGCCAACAAGGGAGCTCTAATCAGCCATCCATCCAAATAAGGGTGCACCTGGAGACCCATCTGCCGAGGGTAAGCTACCACAACTACCATCACCTTGGTGAAAATCATTGTAGCATTGTAGGCAGCTCAAAGGGCAGGGCCAAGAACTAGTAATGCTGTCCCAGAACATAAAACCGCAAATGTTTGCAGTGGGCTGGAAAAAAATGGGAATGTGCAAGTATGTCTCTGTGTGATCCAGGGGTGACCCTTGAAAGGACCTTAGAGGTCTTTAGGGTTTTTTTTGTGGATTGTGGAAATTGTCTGGATGAGATTGCGCTATTTTTGATACAGGGAACTTTGTATATTGACTAAGAGGATGTTATTTTTTTCTTGCTATGTGATATTTAGTTATTGTGCATCGCAATTCAAACATTCAAACTGATATCATTGTAATTTGCAATAAACTGAAAAAATCTCACAGATTCATCTATAGATCGTTATGTTTGTCAAGTCTCAATTAAATTTTAAGCTCTGTCAAGAAGAGACTGTCTCATATGTGCATCATTTGTGCATTGAAACACGGGTTAGCATGTTCGTTTCTGAAAGCTCTCGATCGGAGGTCACACCCTGAGGCAGCACTGAAACGCTGGCCATCGTTGGTGTTCCGACCGAGCTTACGAACAAAAGATAAATTTCAAGTCACTTTGGGTGACGGTTTTGAGTCAGAGTTTGAACTAGCCATTAAACTTCACCACCTATTTATTTATTTATGCCGATGAGGTTCTCTGCCTGAACACCTTAGCCACTGTTGTGGTGGTGGGAGGGTTTTATCTGAGGCTTTTCCTCCCCATGGGGGCTCTTTTTAGCTCATATTGAATTATGCTCTTGCCTTCCACTAAATCGTTGTGAAAGTGTTTACTGCTGATATTTTTATTTTTTTTCACATATTCTGAGTTTGGATATTCATATGTATTTCATTTACATACTGTATAACCCTTTACATTCAATATCAAGCAAAGTAGGAGAGAATAGGCCAGACATAAATCTCAAGACAGACAGACTATTCTGTGTTCTTTTTACATTTAGGGACATAGCAGCCAGGAATTGCCTCTTGACTTGTAGTGGGAAGGATCGTGTGGCCAAAATTGGTGACTTTGGAATGGCTCGTGATATTTACAGGTAAGGGGGCAGAGGACTGAATGTCCAATGCAATCCTGACTTTTCTTCCTAGGAAGAAGGTGTAGAGTAGAGCCTAACAAACTGTGGGTTGAGACCCCAAATGGGGCCGCAAAACCTGCATTTGAGGTCACAACCTGGGTAGGTTCTCCATAGATGTATCATTATTCTACACCTGGGGGGGTCACACAATTTTATTTGGCTGTGATCATAGGGTCATTGTCACAAGAAGACTGATAAGCACTGATGAAAATATCTGATATTCGGCCCATAGAATTCAATAGTTTTTAAGCCATGGACAGCCATAGGCTGAATTAAGCCTGAAAATTGAATGTCGGGACATGTCTGGACTCTGATACTGATATTCAGATTGGTATCTAGTTAGCTTGGCAAATAAAATTAGGACAGCCATTTTGCTGAATGTGCTTAACTGGTTAGCAGACAATATCACGTCTAACTGGTTATGTAGAGCAGCTGTTGAGGGTAAGTATTTTTAAAAAAAGGTGTTGATACTCAGGCTTTTACATGATACAGAAAAAGTGGACTCATGCTCAGGGAGAGAGGGAACATATCTTCTGCTAATGTAAGAAAGGAAATACGGATATGGGCTCATCGGAATTTGTGGGGGGAAATGGGGGAGGCAATAACTGAGGGTATTCAGATATCTGATAATGCCCCGGTTTGGATGTCCTGGAAGGGGTTTGGAAAGCAGAAAGGGAATACTTTTTGGAGATTAAATGAATTGTTGTTGGGGGATCCCAAGGTGCTGGAGGAGGTTCGATTTACCATTAACCGGTATTTGGTTGAAAATGATACGGGAGAGGTAGAGGATGGGATTCTTTGGGATGCCCTGAAGGCAGTTGTGCGGGGAGTATTGATTAAATGGGGAGCGAGGAAAAAGAGATGTAGAGGGGAACGGACCTTATATTTGAGGAAGAGTTGTTGCGCTTGGAGTTATCTCATAAGGACACGTTGGATCCAGCAGTGGACTGTAAATTGAGGGATGTCCGTCGAGAATTACAGCAATTTCAGTTGGAGGATGTCGCTGTCATGAGAGCCAGATTGAAACAGAGTCTTTTTGAATATGGAAACAAATCTGGGGCTCAGTTGGCGAGATTCCTGTGCAAGCGTAGATCAGTCCATATGATCCTGGAAATTAAAGGGAGTGGTGGGAGGATATCTCGCACGGATTCTGATATACAGACCTGTTTTTTGAATTATTATGCTGATTTATATAAAGGGGTGCCTAGACCATTGGACCATCTTGGTGATTTTTTGGATGGCTTGGCTTTACCCAGGGTGTCCCAGCCGGAATATGATAGATTGGAGGAACCATTTTCTGAGTCCCAGGTGCGAGGGGCTTAAAACCTGGAAAGGTGCCTGGACTCGATGGGTTCTCTGGTCTGTTTTATAAAAAGTCCCAGGACACACTGAGTGTCTTATTGGCTAGAGTGGCGAATGGGGTTCGTACTGGTAGCCCATTATCGGGCTCTATGGGTGATGCCGGTATTACTATCTTACCTAAGCTGGGAAAGGAGGCGACAAATTGTGGGGCTTCTAGACCTATCTCCCTTTTAAATGTAGATGTTAAGATTATTAAGGTGTTGGCTCTGCAGTTGGCTCGTATTTTACCCCAGCTTATTCATGTAGATCAGGCGGGATTTATATACCGGCGTCAGGTGCGCGATAATGTGCGTCATACTTTGCATGTGATCTGGGAGGCCCAGCGATTACAAGGGGAATAGCAGTACTGGCTATTGACACAGAGAAGGCCTTTGATAGGGTCATTTGGGACTTTCTTTGGACTGTTATGGTCAAAGTAGGCTTAGGCCCGGTATTCTGTAGGTGGGTACAAGCCCTGTATGCTCGGCCTAAGGCATGTATTAAAATAAATGGGTCTTATACTGAATTTTTTGACATCGGAAGAGGTGCCCGTTGTCCCCTCTTGCAGAGGCGATCCGTATGCATCCTGGTTTGCAGGGGGTTAGGGTGGGGGCATATGAACATCGCATTGCACTTTTTGCAGATGACATTCTGTTGTATATTCGGGACCCGGGGGGTACTCTTCCTATTATTTTGGATATTTTTAGACTGTATGGGGGCTTAGCAGGGTTTACAGTTAATATGGATAAGACAGAATTGATGGGTGTCAATTTGGAAGAGGGGGTAGAAAGGGGGATTTTACGGGGCTTTCCTTTTCGACTGGCAGGGGAGAAATTTAGATATCTTGGCATTCAGATTACTAAGGATTTGATTCAACTTTATTCAGCTAATTATGGACCGCTGTTGGTATAGGTGAGACGAGATCTTCAGCAGTGGAAGGGGCTGTGGTTGTCGTGGTGGGGAAGAATAGCGGTGTTGAAAATGAATATCCTCCCCCGGTTGTTGTTTCTATTTCAAATGCTGCCTATTCCCCTTCCCGGGGGCCTTTTGGTAAGCTTGCAGAGAATCTTCTCCAGGTTCATTTGGAGAAATAAAGTTTCTTGGTTAACTAAAAGGGTTATATGGGCCCATAGAGAACAGAGTGGGAGGGCAGTACTGAATCTCCTCTGGTATTATCAGGCGGCTCAGCTTCGTTTTATTTTGGAATGGTCTTTGGAGGGGGTTAATTTGGGAGTGCAGATGGAACAATTTTGGGTTGGGCAGCAGCCTCTGCGAGACTGGATATGGAGTTCTTTGTCAACTGGGGTTTGGTTGCGGGAGATGGAGAATCCTTTTCTTAAGCATTTAATTATTTTGTGGGGATCGATGAGGAGGCAGTGGGGATGGGGAGGGGGACCTCTTCTTTGGCGGCTATATGTCATGAATCAACTTTTCCAGTGGGAGGTTCCTCTGGGATTTTTGCTAGGTGGGAGAGGAGGGGGATTCAGGTTTTTCGGGATGTAATGCAGGGTCATGAGATTCTTCCCTTTGATGTTTTGCAAAAGAGGTACTCTTTGCCTCCTGGTGATTTTTTTTATTACTTACAACTTAGACATTATATCCAGGCCCAGGAGTGGTTGGTTGATTCTCCGGGGGGGTCGGGAACAAGTGGAAAGTTTATGGTTATTATTGGGGAGGGTACCTCGCCCAATTTCTATCCGGTATTCTTTTCTTTGGGGCTGGACTAAACCTATTTTTTCTTATTGGGATAAGTGGGAGGTGGATTTAGGGTTTAGACTGTCGGAAAGTCAATGGGACATAATATGTTCTGAAATACGTAAAGCGTCAGTGTGTGGGTTGGTTCAGGAGAATGCATATAAAATTGTATCTCACTGGTACTATACTCCGGCTCTTTTATATGTTTCCTAATGTACCCAATATTTGTTGGAGATGTGGGGAGGGGGGAGGGACCTTTTTCCATGTCTGGTGGGATTGTGCTAGGGTCAGACCCTATTGGGTTATGATTACTGGATGTTTGACTGCCTGGTTGGGAGAGTGGGTTTCGCTTACTCCACAGACTTGTTTATTGGGTCTTACTAACCTGAGGGATGTCTGGTGGCGTAGAAAGCTCCTTCGTTTGGGTTTTTCTGTAACCAAATGTTTGTTAGCCTCTTATTGGAAAAAGCCAGTGGTGCCTACCGAAGGGGACTGGAAGGATAGGGTGGGGTCTTTATTGCATATGGAATGTGTAACTGCTAAACAACATGGATATTTTGATGTGCATCACAGAGACTGGGATTTAATTTTTGGCAAACGTAGGGGTTGAGTATTGGTGGATTTTTGAGCGGGCAGGGAGGGGGGTGTTGGATGTTTTCTTTAGCAGGGGAGGAACAAGTGGATGGATGGGGGTTGGAGGGAGCGGGGTGCGGTTTGGGGAGGTTTGGTTCTTGTATTGTTGAGGGGGGGGGGGTTTTGCTGGGGGTATTTTGTCATTTGTTGGGAGGGAATTTTTGGTGGGAGTGATGTGGGTGGTGGACCTTGTATTTTGATTGTGCTTTCTGTATACTGTTTGATGGTCCTGAATGGGATGTTTGTTGATTTTGTTCAAATTTTTTTCAATAAAAATTTATTGATACCAAAAAAAAAAAAAAGAAAGGAAATACGGTAAGGGGTAATCTTGGATCATACTTCTGCTGAGAAAATGGAGAAGCTGTAAAACTGCGAAAATTATCTCCTCTTCCTAGGAGTTGATTCTAATATTACAATTGGAGGCAGGTTGCAATGTAACGTAGTAAATGATGGCAGATAAAGACCTTCACAGTCCAATCAGTCTTCCCAGTGCTTCTTTAAGTATTGCTATTAATAATTGCTATATCTCTCCAACTACTAGGAAATGCTTTTAATAAGGCTTGTTCTGTTGGGGTGGAATAAAATTTCAGAATAAGTTTTTCTTTGTGTTTGTACTCAAGAGCAAGCTACTACCGCAAAGGGGGAAGAGCCATGCTTCCTGTCAAATGGATGCCCCCAGAGGCCTTCCTAGAGGGAGTCTTCACTTCAAAAACAGACACTTGGTAATCACTGAAAATTTTTTATCCCCAGTTGTGTTAGGTCATTACACAGGTGGGTCTGAAGTCAGAAACTACAGTAGAAAGGAAGCGTCCAAGCCCTTTTCTGCAGCAAGGAGGAATTTTGTTTCACAAGCAGGCAGCAATGGCTAGACCAAATCTTAGATATGTTTCTCAGATATCTTGAACTGTCTACAGAAACAGTTTGAGCTCAGAAGCAAAAATAATCAAGAAATATTCTGTGTTATGCATTTATTTCAGTGATTTATATACCTAGGAGCATATGCAGAGGCACTTATCGGTGTAAGAGTAGCTAATACTCAAATAAATGCATTTTTAGTGGCATTATACTGATAGTGCAGATGAAAATTATCAATATCTGCCCCTGTGTTATCAGGAAAGTCTGGGAGCAGAGATGAGGTGGAGCTGGGATTTACCCAGTTAGCAATATTACTCAATCCACTAACCAGGTAACTATCTGGATAAAGTTAACACCAGCAAAAAAGCTGTTCTAACTTTATCCAGGTACTAGTCCAAATATTGTTGGTACTCGGATATGCATTCATGGCTGCTTTATACCCAGAATCTGGGTACCACCCAAAACTGAACATCTGAGCATTAAAAAAATCCATAGTAGCTGTTAAAAAAAAAAAAAAAAAAAAAAAATAGAAGACTGCTACAGGCTGAATATGGGGGGTGGGAGAAGGAGGGGAGGAGGGATGTATTTCCTATTAATACAAATGCTATTTTGAATTTAGAAATTATTAGGGCTGCGTATTTAACGCATTAATAACACGATTAATGCGTTAACTATTTAGAATGTGTTAAAAATTTTAATGCGTGTTAATGCAGGTCCCCTTACCTCCTTAGATCAGATCAGATCCACCACCACCGGCCACCATGGTCCAGTATCCCCTCCTTCGTTCTTACCTTTCATAGTCTGCCAGCAGTGCTAGTGATTAAAGCAAGCTAGCTGGCTCCACAGTGAGTCACTGCTACAGCAGAACAGATTGACCCATGGTGCCTCTTCCTCTTACCTTGTAGATCCTGCAATTTTGTGGCTTTAATATGATCTTTAACATATAATGCCACCACCCCTCCTTTTCTTCCTACCCTGTCTTTCCTGAACAGATTATAGCCCGGTATAACTAAATCCTAGTCATGGTTCTCTGTGAATCATGTCTCTGTGACTGCCACTAAATCCAACTCAGCCTCTAGACAGTGTCTTGCAAACTTTGTCAAACCACAGCACACTAAACATAGTGGCCACAACTCGAGGCATCTAGAAGTATGCATACGTTGATGTGGTGACATCACATGCATGTGTGATGTCATCATGTTGACATCCCATGCACGAAGGCCTTCCGTATGGGTCCTGAGCAGCCAGTGGGGGTGCCGGACAGGAAGATGCACAGAGAGAAGGAGAGGCACTGGCGCCAGCTGATTGCCTACAGGATGTGCCTCTCGTGGTGAGGAAGGAGAAACGCAGGGAGGAGGGAGGCGAGGGAGGAGAAATGCAGCTGGTATCCGCTAAAGCCATGAGGGCTAATTCAGGGTCACATAGCCTGTGCTCAAGCTCTGGAGGATGAATCTGGAGCGAGCAGAGCTCCCAAGGGAACAGTTCCTGAGCCGAAAAAAACGACTAGTGCAGGCCAGCTAGGCAGGTGCCCTGTACAAGCGGGAATCCTGCTAGCGACAGACCTCTTGGCCAAAAGTCTGTCTTCTCGCAGCCAGAGCTGCCCAGGATTGCTGGGAACCTTTGCAGCACCGAAAGCCTCAAAATCCAGATTTTTAAAAAATTAAATAAATAAAAAGAGATGATCTCAGAGATCAAAAAGACACCTTCAGTCTCACTTGCAGATGGAAAAGACTGATGAGCTGGGGCACAGCCCACTGAAAAAGGAGGTGAAGGTGGGGTAAAGAATGTGACTGATGCCTTCTGCAGGGTCTCACGACCAATGGAGGATAAAACCCAGATGTTCAAGACTCATATGCCTTTTGCACTAGAAATACTGATATTCAGAATTTAACCGATCAGGTTAACCACATAAATAGGACTACGTAGAAGTCAGTCCTATCTTTATGTAACCCATAACTGGTTAAGTGCTTAATATTCTCGGCTCTGCAAATCTGGACATTCAATGCCGGTGCACAGACATGGCCCAGCATTGAATTTCCAAGTTTAGCACTGATGGTGGTCAGTAAAATGCTGATTATTGGGCCCAATATTCTCTCAAGTGATGCTGGTCTATTGTCTAAACGAGATTCTGTTCTATATCATTCTTTTGCATAAAAATGCCTTCTATGTACTTTCCTTAGGATGGGGGCAAGGATGCAATGGATTTTAACGCAGAGACTAAGGCTTAATGTCTGTCTGTTCTTACGGCAGGTCATTTGGTGTGCTCCTATGGGAAATCTTCTCTCTGGGCTATATGCCCTACCCATGTAAAACTAATCAGGAAGTGCTAGAGTTTGTTACCAGTGGAGGGCGTATGGATCCACCTAAAAAATGTCCTGGTCCTGTGTAAGTACGGTATTTTTCAGTAAAGTCTTACTATGGTTAGAATCAGTAAGTTCATTAATAAATTAAACCCCTCAAAATAGCCTGTGTCAAAGTCAACTCAAAAAGACAAGTAAGGTGAAATATACCCCCTATTCTATTAAACTGTGCTAGCAGTTTTTAGCGCAGAGAGCTGCGCTGAATGGCCCACACTGCTCCCGACGCTCATAAGAACTCTATGTGCGTCGGGAGCAGCGCGGGTCATTCAGCGCGGCTCCACGTGCTAGAAAACTGCTTGCACAGTTTAATAGAAGAGGCCCATAGTGCTGTACAGAATTTTAAGAAAAAAATAACTATTCAATTAAAAGGCGGGGCATGAATCCCAAGGCTTAATTTTTGGTGCATTATAAATTATCTGCATGGCTCATTAAAGAGCCAATATGGGAACCCCACCCTTTCCCCCTCCACCATGATTTTCTTGAGCCAGAAACAGATGCTTTCTTGGCACCCATAAATCATGGAGAAAAAAAACAAAACAGCTTTGCCTTTCAAATTTTTGCACTATATTTCATATTACACACTTGTAAGTGGCATTTTAACATCATCCTGTGAACTTCAACAACTTGTACAATTAGTTAAAGCAAAAGACAAAGAGATGGAAGGTATTTGTGGGACCAGGAAGTAACATCAGCAGTGGCGTGCGGTGAGGGCTTTCAGGGGAATCAGTGAATCCCCAGTTCTATAGCCCTGCTTTTTTTATTTTTTTTTGTTTACTTTTTGCATGAGTTACAAAGCGGGGTTCTTGCGCTGGGGATTCTCTGTACCCCCCCTGAAGGCCCTGACAGTACTGATTCAAATTTGAATGAGCAGCATATGCTTGTTGCCTGCTCAACCAATCAAATTCAGAGCAGTGCCCTCAGGGCCTTTAGAGGATGGTGCAAATCCCCTGAAGGTCCTGACCACACGCCACTGCACCGGTGGGGGGGGGGGAGAGGACGGCGCAGGCAGCAAGTTGGAAATGCTGCTCATGCTGGCGAAGAGTTACTCAGTAACTATAGAAAAATAGACAAATATAGTGCAAAATATAGACAGCAGATATAAATTCACAAAACTGACACATTTTGATCACTAAATTGAAAATAAAATCATTTTTCTTACCTTTGCTGTCTGGTGGTTTCATGAGTCTCTGGTTGCGTTTCCTTCTGACTGTGCATCCTTTCTTTCATTTCTTTCTGCACTCAGGCCCAACAATGGTTCATTTCTATTCCCTCCCTCCTTCCTTCCTATGTCCTTAGTGCCCCCAGTGCCTCCTTCCTATGTCCTTAGTGTCCCCAGCGCCTCCTTCCTATGTCCTTAGTGCCCCCAGCATCTCCTTCCTATGTCCTTAGTATCCCCAGCGCCTCCTTCCTATGTCCTTAGTATCTCCAGTGCCTCCTTCCTGTGTCCTTAGTGCCCCCAGATCCAGGGTCAGTTCTCCTTTGTATCTTTGTTCCAGGTCTCCCTCCTCTGTTATGATCGTGCCTCTCTCTGCTCTTCCTCAGGGGCTCTCCCCCTCTGTCTGCACCTCCCAAAGTCCTGCTTCTGCCTCCTGTCTTTCCCCTTTGGTCCAGGCCTTTATCTCTCTAGTCTTTCTTCTACTTACAACCCCCCCCTTCTCTGCCTCTTTCTCTCCTTTCTTCATCCTCCTTCCTCCCCCCTCACTGCCTTCCAGCCTTTGTCCCACCCCCTCCCAAAAAGCCTGCCGGCCTACCTCCCCCAAAGCCAGCCTGCCTGCCTACCTCCCCTAGAGCCAGCCTGCCTGCCTGCCTCTCCCAGAGCCAGCCTTCCTGCCTCCCCCAAAACCAGCCTGCCTGCCCCCCCAAAGCCAGCCTGCCTGCCTGCCTCCCCCAATGCCAGCCTGCCTGCCTGCCTACCTACCCCAGAGCCAGCCTGCCTGCCTACCTACCTCTCCCAGAGCCAGCCTGCCTGCCTACCTACCTCCCCCAGAGTCAGCCTGTCTACCTCCCCCAAAGCCAGCCTGCCTGCCTCCCCCAAAGCCTGCCTACCTACCTCCCCCAAAGCCAGCCAGCCTGCCTGCCTACCTCCCCCAAAGCCATCCAGAGCCAGCCTGCCTGCCTGCCTCCCCAGAGCCAGCCAGCCTACCTCACCCAAAGTCAACCAGCCTACCTCCCCCAAAGCCAACCTGCCTGCCTGCCTGCCTACCTCCCCCAAAGCCAGCCAGTCTGCCGGCCTACCTCCCCCAAACCGCCAGCCAGCCAGCCAGCCAACCTGCCTGCCTACCTACCTACCTCTCTGCCGCAAAGCCAGCCAGCTTGCCTGCCTATCTCCTTCCCCCCCTACCGTGGGAAAAAAAAGCCTACCTCCAGGCCCGATTTAAATTTTCCCCTGGTCCACCGCTGCTGCTCCTCTGCTTACACCCTGCCGCTAATCGCACCCAGAAGCCTTCTTCCCAACGTCAATTCTGACGTCGGAGAGGACATTCCGGGCTAGCCAATTGCTGCCTGGCTGGCCCAGAATATCCTCTCCGACGTTAGAATTGACGTCGGAAAGAAGGCTTCTAGGCGCAATTAGTGGGAGGGTGTAAGCAGAGGAGCAGCGGATCTGGAAGGAGGTTTAAATCGGGCCTGGAGGGAGGCTTTTTTTTTGTGCGGCAGGAAGGGACAGAAAGCGATCGCCTGTCCCGTTGTCCCTGCGCACAGCTTCGGGACGCTGTCCCTGAAAACGGGACTGTCCCGTTCAAAACAGGACGTATGGTCACCTTATACATGCATTCTATGAGAACTCAATGTACACCATTCTTAAAGATGTATTTTATGCTGCTGTTTTCCTTTCCACTCTACCCCAGCTATGATCCTAACAGGAAGACTCATTGTTGATCAAGTTATCAAGAAATATGGTTTCTCATACATTTATATGATTTCTTTCTCAGTTATAGGATCATGACGCAGTGTTGGCAACACAGTCCAGAATGCAGGCCCGATTTCTCCACAATTTTAGAAAGAATCAAGTACTGCACCCAGGTATGAGGTTTTCATTGCTACTCAATGAACAATTAGGCTCTTACCTTGATAATCTTGTTTCTGTTAATATTCACAGGAGTCCATACTTTAGCTGCTGATTCCCATTAACTGAGAATTTGAAGAAGGGTATCACTTTAAGATCTTTAACTCCTCCCCTTCTGTAGTGGAGAACAATAAACATTTAACAAGCAAACAGTGAACAATAAATTACGTACATGAGTAGTTAGGAACCAACCTGCCAAGTGCAACTAACGAAAGAGATGGGGACTGTTTCCTACAGGCAATGTAGGAAGATGAAATTGCCATTCAAATCCATCTGGCAACAGAAGCCTTGGAAGCTGGCTTGCCATGTCTCGAGTGGCTGGTCAGCACAAAAAAATAATAAGAAAGTCTGGAATCATTAGTTCTCTCCAGATAGATAAGTTAGGCTCTGTGCATATCCAGCCTTCCCAAAAGTCTGTCCTGCTTCGCCAAACATGTATGATGAAAAGCAGGTAAATGAATCTCCTGACTGACATAAGAACATAAGCAGTGCCTCTGCCGGGTCAGACCAGAGGTCCATCCCGCCCAGCAGTCCGCCCCCGCGGCGGCCCAACAGGTCATGACCTGCCTTAATCACCAGAAGGGGCCCCCTTGCCCCCTAGGTTTCTCATCGAAGTCCTATCTTCCCATCAATGTCCTAACCCTCCGGCCTTGCACCTGCACGACCTGGTGAGCTGTCTATACTTATGCAACACCCCAGCACCTCCCTCAGTACCCCACGATCCCCTTTTCCCTCAGGAATCTGTCCAATCCCTGTTTGAATCCCTGTACTGTACTCTGCCGGATCACTTCCTCCGGGAGCGCATTCCATTTGTCCACGACCCTTTGGGTGAAGAAAAACTTCCTTGCATTTGATTTGAACCTATCTCCCTTCAGTTTCTCTGAGTGCCCCCTCGTACCTGTCGTCCCTTTTAGTCTGAAGAACCTGTCCCTGTCCACCCTCTCTATGCCCCTAAGTATTTTGAAGGTCTCTATCATATCCCCCCTGAGCCTCCTCTTTTCCAGAGAGAAGAGCCCCAGTTTATCCAGCCTCTCAGCATATGGGCAGTTTTCCAGCCCTCTTACCAGTTTCGTTGCCCTCCTTTGGACTCTCTCAAGAACTGCCATGTCCTTCTTGAGGTGCGGCGACCAATATTGAACGCAGTATTCCAGATGTGGGCGCACCATCGCTCGATACAGCGGCATGATGACTTCCCGCGTCCTGGTTGATATGCCCCTCTTGATGATGCCCAGCATCCTGTTGGCTTTCTTCGAGGCTGCTGCACACTGTGCGGATGGTTTCATGGATGGATCCACTAGCACACCCAAGTCTCTCTCAAGTCCGGTGTCTTCCAGCAATCTCCCCCCCATTTTATACTCGAACAACAGGTTCTTTTTCCCTATGTGCATGACCTTGCATTTATCTACGTTAAAGCGCATTTGCCATTTGTTTGCCCAGTCCTCCAGCTTATCGAGGTCCCTTTGCAGTTCCTCACACTCCTCCCTGGTCCTAACTCTGGCGCAGAGCTTGGTATCGTCTGCAAATTTTATAATCTCACACTTTGCCTTCGTTTCCAGGTCATTGATAAATATGTTGAAGAGTAGCGGCCCCAGCACCGATCCCTGCGGCACACCGCTCGTGACTCCCCACCAGTCAGAATATTGGCCCTTTACTCCGACCCTCTGTAGTCTACCTGACAGCCAGTGCTTGATCCATCTGTGTACATCCCCGCCCACCCCGTGGTTCCACAGCTTCCTAAGCAGCCTTTCATGTGGCACCTTGTCAAAGGCCTTTTGAAAATCGAGGTAAATGATGTCTATGGGTTCCCCTTTGTCCACCTGACTGCTTATTCCCTCAAAGAAGTACAGAAGGTTTGTCAGGCACGACCTTCCCTTACAGAATCCGTGCTGGCTTGTCCGCAGTAGGCCATTTTTCTCGATGTGCTCGCAAATACTGTCCTTGATCATTGCTTCCACCATCTTCCCTATAACTGAAGTCAGGCTCACCGGCCTGTAGTTCCCGGGGTCACCTCTCGATCCCTTCTTAAAGATAGGTGTGACATTCACCAGTTTCCAGTCCTCTGGTACCTCTCCAGTTTTCAAGGATAGGTTGCAAACATACATGAAAGGCAAAAACATACATACAAACATACATGAAAGGCAAAAACTGCCTTCAGAAGAAAGGAAGGTACTGTGTGCAGAGAAACACCCATCTCTGTAAATTGGAGTACAGGGGCCTGTAACTCTGAATTCCTTCTCATCGAGACTGTGGCAACAAAAAAACCACTGTCTTAATGGTAAGATCCAACAGGGAAGCTTCCGTCAGAGGTTCACATAGAGCATGGGACAGGCCCTTTAGGACCATATTGAGATCCCAAGACAGTAACGGGGGGGTCATAGTAACATAGTAGATGACGGCAGATAAAGACCCGAATGGTCCATCCAGTCTGCCCAACCTGATTCAATTTAAATTTTTTTTTTTTTTTTTTTCTTCTTCTTAGCTATTTCTGGGCAAGAATCCAAAGCTTTACCCGGTACTGTGCTTGGGTTCCAACTGCCAAAATCTCTGTTAAGACTTACTCCAGCCCATCTACACCCTCCCAGCCATTGAAGCCCTCCCCTGCCCATCCTCCACCAAACGGCCATACACAGACACAGACCGTGCAAGTCTGCCCAGTAACTGGCCTAGTTCAATATTTAATATTATTTTCTGATTCTAAATCTTCTGTGTTCATCCCACGCTTCTTTGAACTCAGTCACAGTTTTACTCTCCACCACCTCTCTCGGGAGCGCATTCCAGGCATCCACTACCCTCTCCGTAAAGTAGAATTTCCTAACATTGCCCCTGAATCTACCACCCCTCAACCTCAAATTATGTCCTCTGGTTTTACCATTTTCCTTTCTCTGGAAAAGATTTTGTTCTACGTTAATACCCTTCAAGTATTTGAACGTCTGAATCATATCTCCCCTGTCTCTCCTTTCCTCTAGGGTATATATATTCAGGGCTTCCAGTCTTTCCTCATATGTCTTCTGGCGCAAGCCTCCTATCATTTTCGTCGCCCTCCTCTGGACCGCCTCAAGTCTTCTTACGTCTTTCGCCAGATACGGTCTCCAAAACTGAACACAATACTCCAAGTGGGGCCTCACCAATGACCTGTACAGGGGCATCAACACCTTCTTCCTTCTACTGACTATGCTTCTCTTTATACAGCCCAGCATCCTTCTGGCAGCAGCCACTGCCTTGTCACACTGTTTTTTCGCCTTTAGATCTTCGGACACTATCACCCCAAGGTCCCTCTCCCCGTCCGTGCATATCAGCTTCTCTCCTCCCAGCATATACGGTTCCTTCCTATTATTAATCCCCAAATACATTACTCTGCATTTCTTTGCATTGAATTTTAGTTGCCAGGCATTAGACCATTCCTCTAACTTTTGCAGATCCTTTTTCATGTTTTCCACTCCCTCTTCGGTGTCTACTCTGTTACAAATCTTGGTATCATCTGCAAAAAGGCACACTTTTCCTTCTAACCCTTCAGCAATGTCACTCACATACATATTGAACAGGATTGGCCCCAGCACCGAACCCTGAGGGACTCCACTAGTCACCTTTCCTTCCTTCGAGCGACTTCCATTAACCACCACCCTCTGGCGTCTGTCCGACAGCCAGTTTCTGACCCAGTTCACCACTTTGGGTCCTAACTTCAGCCCTTCAAGTTTGTTCAACAGCCTCCTATGAGGAACTGTATCAAAGGCTTTGCTGAAATCCAAGTAAATTACATCTAGCATATGTCCTCGATCCAGCTCTCTGGTCACCCAATCAAAAAATTCAATCAGGTTCGTTTGGCACGATTTACCTTTTGTAAAGCCATGTTGCCTCGGATCCTGTAACCTATTAGATTCAAGGAAGTACACTATCCTTTCTTTCAGCAACACTTCCATTATTTTTCCAATAACTGAAGTGAGGCTCACCGGCCTGTAGTTTCCTGCTTCGTCCCTGTGACCACTTTTATGAATAGGGACCACATCCGCTCTCCTCCAATCCCTAGGAATCACTCCCGTCTCCAGAGATTTGTTGAACAAGTCTTTAATAGGACTCGCCAGAACCTCTCTGAGCTCCCTTAGTATCCTGGGATGGATCCCGTCTGGTCCCATCGCTTTGTCCACCTTCAGTTTTTCAAGTTGCTCATAAACACCCTCCTCCGTGAACGGCGCAGAATCTATTCCATTTTCTCGTGTAACTTTGCCAGACAATCTCGGTCCTTCTCCAGGATTTTCTTCTGTGAACACAGAACAGAAGTATTTGTTTAGCACATTTGCTTTCTCCTCATCACTCTCCACATATTTGTTCCCAGCATCTTTTAGCCTAGCAATTCCATTTTTTATCTTCCTCCTTTCACTAATATATCTGAAAAATTTTTTATCTCCCTTTTTTACATTTTTAGCCATTTGTTCTTCCGCCTGTGCCTTCGCCAAACGTATCTCTCTCTTGGCTTCTTTCAGTTTCACCCTGTAGTCCTTTCTGCTCTCCTCTTCTTGGGTTTTTTTATATTTCATGAACGCCAACTCTTTCGCCTTTATTTTCTCAGCCACTAGGTTGGAGAACCATATCGGCTTCTTTTTTCTCTTGTTTTTATTGATTTTCTTCACATAAAGGTCCGTAGCCATTTATATTGCTCCTTTCAGCTTAGACCACTGTCTTTCCACTTCTCTTATGTCCTCCCATCCTAACAGCTCTTTCTTCAGGTACTTTCCCATTGCATTAAAGTCCGTACGTTTGAAATCTAGGACTTTAAGTATCGTGCGGCCGCTCTCCACTTTAGCCGTTATATCAAACCAAACCGTTTGATGATCGCTATTACCCAGGTGAGCACCCACTCGAACATTAGAGATACTCTCTCCATTTGTGAGGACCAGATCTAATATCGCTTTTTCCCTTGTGGGTTCCGTCACCATTTGTCTGAGCAGAGCCTCTTGAAAGGCATCCACAATCTCCCTACTTCTTTCCGATTCCGCAGACGGAACATTCCAGTCCGCATCCGGCAGGTTGAAATCTCCCAACAGCAGAACCTCCTCTTTCCTTCCAAACTTTTGGATATCCCCTATCAGATCCTTATCAATTTGCTGCGATTGAGTCGGAGGTCTGTAGGCTACACCCACGTAGATAGAAGTTCCATCTTCTCTTTTCAGAGCAATCCATATCGCTTCTTCCTCTCCCCAGGTCCCTTGCATTTCGGTCGCTTGGATATTGATCTTTACATAGAGAGCTACTCCTCCACCTTTATGACCATCTCTGTCCTTCCTAAAAAGATTATATCCCGGTATGTTTGCATCCCATCCATGTGATTCACTGAACCATGTCTCTGTGATAGCAACAATATCTAGATCTGCCTCTAATATCAGGGCTTGCAGATCATGAACTTTGTTGCTTAGACTGCGAGCATTTGTGGTCATCGCTTTCCAGCTATTTTTCAGCGATAATCTCCTATTTCGTATGGATTTTTGTGTCGTTTCACTTTCCGTTGCAATACTAAGAAATGAGTTGCTGATATTGCTTATGTTGCAGCCTTTACTACTATCACATCTTTTCTTTTGCCGGGGGTGGTCTCTATAATTGTCCTTCGTACAAACACCACCCCCACCTTCTAGTTTAAATGCCTAGAAAAATATTGTCTAAATTTCTCTGCAAGGTTTCTTTTTCCTGCTGTAGTAATATGTAGCCCATCAGTGTAATATAGCTTCTTGTCCTTCCATGTATTTCCCCATCCTCCTATGTACCTGAAGCCTTCTTGATGACACCAGGCTCTGAGCCATCTATTGAAGTCCTCTGTGTTTTTCACTCTTTGCTCTCCCTTTCCATATGCAGGCAGTATTTCAGAAAAAGCTAAAGTCTTTACAAAAGGTTTCATGCCCTCACCAAGCTCCCGAAAAGCTTTCTGTGCTGCAAGTGTGGAGTTGTTGGCCAGGTCATTTGTTCCCAAATGGATAACAACATCAGTGTTAAAATCCTTAGTTTCTTCCTTAATTATAGTCAGTATTTGCCTTGAACTCCTGGTAGCTGAGGATCCTGGAAGCCATTTCACTATTTTGGTCTCCTTGCCCTGTGTTCCAAGGTTAATGCCTCTGATGATGGAATCCCCCAACAGTAATAGTTTTCTGTTTTTGGTTTTTTTATTTGTACTTAGGGTGCGCTTGTTCTCTTGAGTTACCTTCATTGGTTCCAGTCCCACCTCCCTTCTGTTTTCCTGAGTATCGCAGTGCACTAGTGGAGCGAAGGAATTCTGTAGAGGTAATATTAGTGAAGGTGGATGTTTCTGTGTTACATGTCGCAGTCTTCCTGAGCCTACTGTGACCCATTTATTCCTGGGCTGTTTTATTCTTTGAGGTAGAGGTGGTAAGTTGGTATGATTTTGTGGAGTGATGGAAGCTGCTTTAATTGTATTCAATTCCTGTTTAAGTTTGCCGAGCTCCTCCTTAATACTGGCAAGTTGAAGACAGATGGGGCAAGCCTTAAGCCTCCAAATAGTATGTCTTGGAATTAAAGCACCACAGTGATTGCATAGAATAAAGGTCATCTTGATTGGTTGTGAAGTCCTGATTATATGGGTCTCTATATATGAATAGTGGTCCCTGGGGTTGGTGGGACTATAAGTCTTACCCTTATTCCTATGAAGGGAAAGTGAAAGAGGAAATAAGATTTAACAGAGGAAAGAGAAGGGTTTATTTTTTTGTGTTTTTTTATATTTTTTTTAGTAAGAAACAGGGAGGAGAAGAGAAATTAAGCAGATATAATGCTGAAAACCAGTTAAAAGAGCAGAATATGAAATGCTGAGTAACTTAGCTTTTAGAAGTTCACAGGGCAGCCTTGTTTCAGCAATGTCCCAAAGATAATGCAATTAACCTTAGAAGTAAAACAGAGCCCCTCCCTTCTCCACCTAATCAGCAGAAAACAATGGCTGAACACTAGTAAGACAGAAATATAGGCTCTATACCACCTAAAACACAGTATTTTAAACAAAAATGCAGGTTCTATCAGTGCTACCCTAAACACAGGATTTATAACAGGATTTTCCCTACTTTAGTCACCCTGAGCCACAGGCACCAGGATTTAATTAGAGTTAACAAAGTCTTACCCTTTTTCCTATGAAGAGGAAATAAGATTTAACAGAGGAAAGAGAAGGGTTTATTTTTTTGTGTTTTTTAATATATTTTTTAGTAAGAAACAGGGAGGAGAAGAGAAATTAAGCAGATATAATGCTGAAAACCAGTTAAAAGAGCAGAATATGAAATGCTGAGTAACTTAACTTTTAGAAGTTCACAGGGCAGCCTTGTTTCAGCAATGTCCCAAATGTCACAATCTGAGTGCCCCCCTCAAAAACTGAGTGACATCTGGGTGAGAAACCAGATACCGCAAGCCTTTCTGAGCCCAAAAGCATGAGATATCAGCTACCTGCACTTTGAGAGACAAAACTGCCCTTTTGAAGATCAGTTTGCAAGGTCCGGTTGGATTTTTATCACTGTATTTTTTATCATTGTACTTTTTAAATTGAATTTTCATGTTTTTATATGTCAGTGTATAATAAATTCTCTCCAGAACATCTATATCCACAGTTTTTTGTTTTCATCGGTGGAAAGCAAGGATCACCAGGATGGGAGCCTTTTCAGGCTCCACTTGCTCCTTAGCACACTATAACTGGAAGGTCTTCCATTTCTTAGCATAAGCCGCAACCATTGCATTCTTTGCTCTAAGGGGAGTTGTAATCACAACCTCTGAGTAACCCTCCCAAATTAGGGTCGTGTGCTCAAAAGTCATGCTGGAAGACCAAAGTTTTCCAGATTCTCCATAAGAACTGAGCCTTGACTGAAGAGCCCTAGATGAATTGGCAGTTTCAGGCACTTGCCTCTTTGCAGACGCACCAGATCCACATAACAAGGCCTGTGGGGCCAGTCTGGAACCACCAGTCCCTGATGGTTTGCTATTCTGTGGATGATCTGACCCACCATGGCCTACAGGGGGGAAAAAAGAGAAGCTATTCTGTGAGCCAGGGCAGAACTAGAGTGTGAAGTGAACTACTTTCACCTTCTTAGCTGTGGCCATTAGAACCATGTCCAGTTTATCCCAAATCTAAACAATGAGGGAAAACTTCTTCTGGGACAGAAACCACTCCCCCGGATCCAGATTGTGCCTGCTGAGAAAGTCAGCCTGGACATTCTCTACCCTTGCCACATGGGCAACAGAGACAGCTTGCAAGTGAAGTTCTGCCCACTAGAATAACATCCATGCCTCCAGGCGAAGGGAAGCACTTCTGGTGCCTCCTTGTCTGTTCACATAAGCCACTGAGGTGGCATTGTCTAAAAACATCCTGACTGCCTTCCCTGTCAGGAAAGATTGCAATTCCAGCAAGGCCAATCGAATGGCTCTCAGTTCCAGACGATTTATGGACCACTTGTTTTCTGATGGGGTTAACCAGCCCTGGTCAACTGCCAACAGTGAGACCCCCAACCACTTAGGCTGGCATCGGTTGTGAGTGTCACCCATGCATTGATTCTGAAAGACATCCCCCTGGAGCCACCAAAACAAGCTGCACTTTGCCTCCACAGTCCAGGGGAGCTGTGTCTGCAGGGAGTTGCGCTTAGACAGTTGCACTTAGAAAGAAGAAAGTACTGGAGGGGGTGCATGTGAGCTCTCACCCAGGAAACAACATTCAGGGAGGCCACCAACAAGCTTAGCACCTGTAGGTAATGCCAAGCTGTGGGGCTTGGAAGAGTCAAGATCTCCATGATCTGCTCAGAAAGAAAAACATGGCCGTGTGCCGTGTCAAAGCACACTTCCAGATATTACAAGCACTGAGTCAGTTGAAGGTGACTCTTTCGGAAGTTGACTATCTAACCCAGGCTCTGTAGGAGGCTCACCACCTGCTGAACTGTGTGCTTGCCATCCTCTAGAGAGGGGGCCCCTTATCAGCCAATCATCTAGGTAAGGATGCACTTTGACACCTATCCTGCGCAGGTGGGCTGCTACAACCACCATCACCATGGTAAAGGTGAGTGGAACCGTGGCCAATCTGAAAGAGAGTGCTACAAACTGGATGTATCACTGCAGAACGTTGAGTCTTAGATATTTCCTGTGATCCGGAAAGATGGGGATGTGAAAATACACCTGTGTCAAATCCAGAGAGGCAAGGAATTCTCCCAGAGCCACCGCCGCTATAATGGAGTGGACTGTCTCCATGTGAAAGACCTTTAGGGCCTCGTTTACTGACTTCAAATTCTGAATGGGCTTCCAATCTTTGGTGCCTTTCTTGGGCACTATGAAGAGTATCTGCTTGAGTCCAATTCTTCTTTGGGAACTGGTTCTTTGGTATGAACGTCCAAGAGTCAAAGAACTGTCACTCAGACTCTGGCCTTCTCCGGTCATCCAGCTGGGAAGTCGAGGAACAGGTCTGGAGGGGGCTGAGAAAACTCAATTTTTTGCCCTTCCCGAATAATGTCCAGAACCCAACAGTTGGACAAAATCTGTTCCCATTCCTTCCAGAAAGCTGACAGCCACTTGATAATAAGGAGTGGTGACTGTCATCCTGGCATCATTGTTGCTTCTTGGAGGCTGAGCCACCACGGGAACCCCTGGGCTGCCAAATCTATCTGGACCCCTGAAAGGGCCTCTGAGAAGAGTAACCAGAGGAAAATTGGATCTGTTAGAGACATAATAACTGTCTCTGCCATCCCCGACAGAACAACGGCTCCTGCTGTCCAGAAGGGATTTAGGATGGCAATCTGCACACTGGCCACAAGATTGTCCAGCCCCTTTAAGGATAATCTGGTGAGAGTGGCCTTGGAGGCTGAGTCACCCACCCATTGTCTGATCCAGAGAATTCGGTGGGCAGAAACAGAATAAGCCACAACCTTACTCAGGACTCAGATGTGATAAAGAGCATCAACCACATAATTCACTTCCTCCTTAAGCATCCCCAAGCTCTGAGGAACTAGTCTGCATGGCCATGAAGGAGGCTGCTACTGCAGTTTTTATACCCAAAGCCAGAACTTCAAACTATCTTTTAAGGACCACATCCACCTTATGGTCCTGTGTGTCCTTTAGCATCACTCCACCCTTACTAGGAAGGGAGATACACTTGGTCACTTGTGCTACTGCAGAGTCCACCTTAGGCTTGGCCACCTTTAGAGAGCCTTCAGGTGACTTCCATTGGTCAGTGATTAAGCAGGTGATGTCTGGATGAGTAGGAACAAATGTTGTTTGTGCATTAGTACCACACATAACGGAGCACTGCAAGGTGGAGGGCTGTTGGGTTTCAAACTTCTAAGTAGAGAAGGTGTCAGAAATGACATAGGAAATGGAAGATGATTTGAAAAGGCGATAAACAGACTGCTCATCACAGTGATCCACTGCCACTCCTGCCTCTTGACTACCAGACCCCGTCAGGGATCTCAAATCTTCCACCGATGCCGAACAGCCATGTGACAAAAGCATGGAAAAAGACTTCCAATCATCTCATTTCTGCTCCGAAGGGCCACTGACACTAGGAGCTGGCGTGGTATGAGGTGGAGATGCCTGCTTGGGAGAAAGATCCCCCTGAGATGAAGCCTATATCCAAGATGGCCACCACCAGAAAATTTGTGCCTAAAATGGGCCATGAGAGCTCATTAAAAAAAAAAATAATAATAATAAAAAAATAATGATTTTAGGGTTTTGGAGGAGGGGGGAACCTAATCCTAAACTCAGAAACCCTTAAAACCAAAATTTTCAGACCCCTCCCTCCCAAGGGAAAATGGGAATACTCATTGTTACTTCTGGTGCCTGTCAGCTTGTTGCGACGGGAGGAGAAACTATGCAGCTGGTTCCCTGATACCCAGAGGATTCTTACTCAGGGACTCTACAGTCTGCATGCAAGCATCTGAAGAAATCAGCAGTACTAATTTTAAAAAGGGGGTTGGGGAGAGGGTTGTTTGATGTGGTGTGTATGATGTGTGGAAATATTATTTTGGCTTTCTTCCTTGTTGCTACCCCAAATATTTTTGTCTAGAAATGTCACTGAATAGGAACTACATAAACAATTTTTTCAGTCCACCCAAAACATGCCCTAACTGCGCTCCCTTGAAACCTCTGTCCTGCAGCATCTACACAGCTTTCTCAAATTGTACTGTATACCTATATGCCATCTAAATGTACAAATGCATCTATTTTCATGTGTAGATGCTTCTAAAATTACCTCCTAAATTTAGTTCAGCTTCCCCCCCCCTCTTGTCCTATATCACATAACTAACTGTAACTGAAGGTGAGAACTTGAAAACTTTTGTCCATGGAGAAAAGGTTGATTCAACCTGTCCCTTTTCAGTTGCTTGCAATGTTCCAGCATTTTTTGGTATGTAAATATTAAACATTATAGTGAAAAAGCTATTTTCAATGTCCTAATTCACTGTCAGTTTTGCCATAGTTAGCTTAAAGCTTCACTTCAGCAGGTTCTGAATGCAAGGTCTTTTGTTTGTAGGATCCTGATGTAATCAATACGGAGTTGCCAATAGAATGTGGACCAGCATCAGAAGATGAAGGGGAAAGCATTATGCAACCAACCGCTAGTGAAATAGTTCCTTTGCTGGCGACACCCATCCTCAGGCCGAAACTGACTTCTGGAAAACTAGAAGCAGAACATACAGTTCATAAACTTGGAGATCATCCACAAGAGCTGCTGGTAGAGAGTCTTGGAGATTGGAATATGAAGAGCCCAAGTTTATCGTGCCTTACAGATTCCAACAGTAAGTCCTGGATCCATCAAAACTCCAGCTCTATAGAACAGTCCAAGCTTCAGATAATGCACAGGCTAAAAAATAAGCCCCAAAACCTCTGGAACCCCACCTATGGTTCCTGGGTCATGGAAGGTATTGGCTCCAATTGCAGTTTCAAAGTAGTCCTAGACCAAGAAGATTCAGGCTTTGATGGAAATTGCAGCTCTTGTCCCAGTTCACGGGCATCTCCAGATCAAGACCATGGTCCTCATTTGGACATCAATGGACTCGAAGTAGACAAACTCCAGACGTTCCCAAGTGGGAATGTGAATTATGCCTATGATGACCTCAACTATGAAATAGATAACACAAAGGACAGAGCAGCTGTGCTGAGGAATGGTAGATTCCAAGTCGATGCTCAGATTCTTAGAAAACCAGAAAAGATAGCTGGGGAAAGAGACTCTGGGCTGTCTCTTTCAGATGACTTCAACATCACACCTGTGTGACTGCACAAAAGTCTTTTCCAGGTCAAGAGGCAATCTAGCTTTTCAGAAAAATAAATTTAAGAAAGAAAATCCATCCATCCCTCTTATACTCTCTTTTTATTCCTTCTTTTTTTAATCAAATGCATAGTGGATCAGCATTTGCTAGAATGCATTACATCATTCCAAAGTCTGCCTCCTTTCATCACAGAGCAACACAAGTTATCTTCAATAATTTTAAGCTTGTGCTATTCAAGAAAGTATCACTAGTCATATTCTCCATTGGCAGGATTGTATAATTTCTAAAGATAATGCAGTCAATATTCAGCTAGTGGCACTCAGTGTTTTGTGAACTGCCACTAGCCTTATGCCTGGAAATTCATTACCGGGCTATGTCTGGGCTTCGGCATTGAATTCCCAAGTTTGTGGAGCCAGCTAAAACATAGCTGGTTAAATGTGATATTCAGCACTTAACCAGCTATGGCAAGATAGGCAAGATAGGACTGATAACAGCTATGGCAAGATAGGACTGATTTTTATGCAGTCCTATTTATAAGGTTAACTTGGTTGGTTAAGCACTGAATATCGGTACTTAACCAGCCAAGTGCTGACTCTGCCTCCAGATTAGCCAGTTTTCATTTTGGCACTAACCAGTTAAGTGTTGCTGAAAATGAGTGGTTAGTCCTGAACAAACAACTTAACCAGCCAGGAGCCATTTCTGGTTGGTTAAATTGCTTTGAATATCAACCTAAATGTTTCAAGGATACACAACCAATATAGGTTTTACCCAAAGCCCAGTTCACATTGCTTTCCAGGTTTAATAAAGACTTTAAGGAATGATCTGCTCCTGATTTTGTATAAAGACTTAGGCCGTACATGAAGACTTGGGCCGTACATGAAGAAGGACACAGTGCTACTCGAAAGGGTCCAGAGAAGAGCAACCAAAATGGTTAAGGGGCTGGAGAAGTTGCCATACAGTGAGAGGTTAGAGAAACTGGGCCTCTTCTCCCTTGAAAAGAGGAGACTGGGAGGGGACATGATCGAAATGTTCAAGATAATGAAGGGAATAGACTTAGTAGATAAAGACAAGTTGTTCACCCTCTCCAAGGTAGAGAGAACAAGAGGGCACTCTCTAAAGTTAAAAGGGGATAGATTCCGTACCAACATAAGGAAGTTCTTCTTCACCCAGAGAGTGGTAGAAAACTGGAACGCTCTTCCAGAGGCTGTTATAGGAGAAAACACCCTCCAGGGATTCAAGACAAAGTTAGACAAATTCCTGCTAGACCAGAATGTATGCTGGTAAGGCTAGACTCAGGGCACTGGTCTTTGACCTACGGGATGCCGCAGGAGCGGACTGCTGGGCACGATGGACCACTGGTCTGACCCAGCAGCGGCAATTCTTATGTTCTTATGCCTTAATATACTAAGCTTTTTCTTACAAGCACAGAGAAGTCAATGTAATAAAATGTGAGAGATGTAGTGCACATTATAGTGAGGGTAGTGGTTACAGTGTGGTTATGGTACAGAGCAGTTTCATGCACAAGAAAACTGGGTACAAAAAATTGTGCAGACATCAACATACACAGTTTGTTTAAATCCAATGGTAATAACAGCATTAAACCTGTTTGCAAAAAAATTGCGCACACGATATGAAAGCTTAACATTTGGTTTTCTAACACTGGGGATGTAGCATGTGATCTGAGCAGAAGTAAAACGTTAGCTTGCTGTTTTGTGTCAGTTTCCTTTCTTGTGCCAGCATGAACTACCTAAGGCTGTTTTCGGGTTTCATTCATGGGGGTGGGCAGGCATTCTAGTGAATAAAAGGAAAACACTAGCAGGGTCCTGAGAAGTTGAGCCGATCGTGTCATTGAATATGAGATTAAGAAGGAAGTTAAATGCAGGGCTGTGGAGTCGGAATTGGAGTCGAGGAGTCGGAGACATTTTGGGTACCTGGAGTCGGAATCTTGGGTACCAGAAACTGAGGAGTCTGAGTCGAAGGATTTATCTACTGATTCCACAGCCCTGGTTAAATGATGGGTAAAGCCCTCAACTGCAGTAATTTATGTAAAAATGTACTGTACAATAATATTTATACACAGAACATACATTTGAGATTCCAGACATTCATATCTGTGGGGGGAGGGGGAGGGGGTTGAATTCTTTATATAGCACTATAAGGCACCGAACAGATCAGCACTGAGCCCCTACTCTATGAAGGGCACCCGAGTTTTTAGAATACCAGCATAATAAGTGGGTCATGTCTAACTTTGGGCGGGGACTTACCCCTGATTGAAACAGGTGTAAATCTGGTACCCAAAGTTAGGCCCAGATTGGTATTATTCTATAACTTGGTGCCTACCTTTTGGCAGCACCCATGACCTGCCTATGCCCATCCCTTGGGCATGTCCCTTTTGAGTTGTGCACAGGAAATGTTAGACCCCTCCCCCCCCCCAATATTTGGCACTATTTAACAGGCCAGGAATAGCACCTGGCCAGTTAAATTATGTTTGGCACTAATTGATCATTTTCAGTGGCATTAATCAGTTAGGTATAAAAAAAAGAAGGGCAATGAGATGTTTAATTAGTCTGTGCCTTCAATAGAAGATCTTTATTTAACAGTTTACAAGGGGTTACATACATAAAAACTTAAGAATCCTTACAAAAAGAAAAAGAAAAGGAAGAGGCGGACTCCCCCCCCTTTTTTGAGGGGGGGATTTGTTTGTGCTTCTTGACTTCTGTCACCCTTTGTTTCCCCTTTTCCCAGGGCTGGGGTCTTTAAGGAATCAGGGCTTTGGCTACTTCTTATTTGCTATAACCTGCTGGTCTGTTGTTCTAGGAGAAAGGGGATTGGAGGGGACTTTCTTTTTGTTCCAGGGGGGTGGGACTTAATGTGATGGAGGTGGGGTTAAAAATTTGATGATATTCTTATCGTTCTTTGAAATTCTTGTCACTGTTCTTGTTTCGCTATGTACTTCTCAATTGTTTTCCTGGTTGTATTTTGTGTCATCAATAAAAATTGTTTGAATCCGAAAATAAAAAGATAAAACAGACATATTTAGTCTAACATAAAATCATTTGCTCAAAAAAATGCATCAACAAAGAGTTGGATCTTCAACATTGAAGACCTTCTATTGAAGACATGGACTGATTAAACATCTCACTTGCCCTTCTTTCTTTTTATATTTGTACTCCTTGTTAGGCTTGGTTTTCTCTTTTTTTTTTTGTTTCATTCATCAGTTAAGTGTCACTGAAAATGATTGATTAGCCTCAAACAGGCAATTTAACTGGCCAGGAACCATTTCTGGCTGGTTAAATTGTTTTGAGTATTGACCCCAAAGCTGCTTGGCAGTGCAGAGTACTACAACCAGAGCTACTGGAACAAGCACTAATAATGTTATTATAAAATCACCTACACAGAACCTGAGGAATCTTCAGTCAGCAGTTATGATACAAGCGATTTCACTTGATACAAAGACACAAGGCTGAATCACAAAAATACACATCAAGGCACCCAGGTTAAGGGGATAAGTCTATAAAATGTGTCCAAAGTTAGGCAGCATGTAAGTGCCTTACCCCCCAAATTCTATATATGTAGCCTGTTGGCTGATTCTCTGGCCGATTTTTGAGCAGCGACTGATGCGCTATCAAGTTTGCATGCAAATGTTTTGCACGGAGGTGCAAATCATTTGCTTGCAAACATGACCGATCAATCGCTCAGTGAGCGATTAATACATGCGCAGAGCCCTAACAGCAGTGACAGGGGAAGCAGCCTCCTGTCACTGCTGTTAGGGCTTCTTTGTTTTTTTAAAGGCACAGATGTGTGTATGTTACACACGCACAATCTGCCCCACTGAAAAAAGCCCCCCTGCGCTGACCCCCTTTCTCTGCACCACCAACTCCCCTTAACCAATCCCCACCCCTTCCCCAAAAATAGGCAGGAGGGATGTCTATTCCCTTCTGCCACACAGAACACCCCTGTACCATGTTCCCCCATCAGGTACCCCCAAGTCACCATTCCCCCCTGAACCCCCAAAATGGCAGGAGGGATGTCTACTCCCTCCTGCCATCAGCCACCCCCCACCTCGAACCTCCCCATTCCTTTTTAAAAAGTTGGAAGAAGGATGCCCGCTTTGAGGCTCCTGCTTTGGGCTGCCAGTCCTAAATGATGGGCCTTCCCCTCCCCGGTGTATCGTGATGTATGGGGAGGGACCAAAGGACCTTATTGGTTCAGACGCGAAAGGCCCCTCCTAAGGGGTGGGGCCTTAGATGTCTGAGCCAGTGAGGCCTTAGTCACCTCCCTGTGTATCCACAAATATAGAGTATAAATTAGTTTTAGTAAGGCTATTCTTATGTTCTTATATACTGTTCACTGCTTTGACTTACTTTAGTGATAAAAGAGTTTATGTTTATTAAAGTCTTTATATACCGCATATACAGCCAAAAAGGATCAAAGCGGTTTACAACATAACTCAATCAAATTTGTAAAAAGAACTCAATTTAAATAGAAAAGAAAAAAGAGAGGAAAAAAATTAATATTTTTAATACATAGTACCCTATTACAACCAAACTAAAATTAATTAATTATTAAAAATTATAAAATTATAGAAAATATAAAATTATATAAATGCAAATGAATACAAATTGATGCAGACTGCAGTCCCAAATTCAACAAATTAATTTAAAAAGGCCATTTGGAAAAAAAATGTGCTTTTAGATGTCTTTTAAAATTTTGGAATGATTCTTCCTTTCTCAATTCTTCCTGCATGCCTAATCCAACCTAATAGCTATATGACTATCACTCATTTAGTTGTATAAATAATTACACAAATTTTAAAATATTTTTCTTTTTGCTGTCCAAATACCAGGACTCCTTTCCTACAGCCACCTTATAACCACTGGGAAACTATACAGCAGGGATAGGCAAACTATGATGCACCAGCACTCCTGCCAGTCACACTGTTATCGTCAGTCACTCAGAGGCCTTTAATATGCCTAAAATCATTAAAGGCATCCAGAAAGGGCTCTGAGCGATGATGGCAACAGAGTGACTGGCAGGAGCAATGGTGCACTCCTGTCTATCTTCTCAGCGGTGGCAGCAGTGAAAGTGGAAGCAACGTACAGGCAATGGCAGGCCAGAGATAATACAAATATTGGTGATGCAGAGGAGGCCAAAATTTAGATGGTCACAGGCCAGGTTTGGCTCATGGGCTATAGTTTGTCCACCCTGACTTTGAGCATCCAATTGTTTATCAGAAGCTTCTATACCGTTACTAATGACGGGGGAGTCAATTCTGAGCGGTTTACATGAGCTTCAGTAAAGGTGTTACAATACCTGAGCTTCAGTAATGGTGTTACAATACATGAGATAAATATATATGAATCTTACCTATTTATACCATCTATATACATATACTATAATTATTGTTTCTGTATTGTTATATACTCATCTTTCTTTGTATTATTTGTGAGTTTACCCTTTTGTGTTCCAAGTGGGGGGTAGCCCGCTGATTCCTCTATGTTGCTATCCCCCTAAATGTTTCTTTATTTGCTAAAGTGTTCTGTGAAGAGTATCATCTTTATTCCTTTCTTGAACTTTTGGTGTCCTTTTCTAGTTTTAATTCCTTCGGGAGTTCCACCACATTGGGATCATCGGTGAGACCATTCTTTTCCTGATGCTTTTTGTATTTGATGTCTCTGAAGGAGGGTATTTCCAGTAGGTATTCTTGGCTCGAGCATAGGGCGCGTGATAGTGTATGGTTGCCCAGTCTTGCCTGTTGCATCCCCCAGAACCACCACTTGTATTCATTAGCAGCAACCTCCTTTTTCAGGTGGCATCACCCAGTCTATGTTTCACTCTGGATGCTTCCTAGTGCAACACCATTCATTGACACGTCTTAAGCCCAAAACAACTGGTGGGTTTTTGTTGTTTTTCAGCATCTGAGGTTTTCTTCCCCACTCTTACTATCCCGGGACTGTTTGGGCCTCTGATCTCTCTAAAACAAAGGATTTGCAGAGCCTTAATTGCCTGCTGTGGTCTGTCTTTGCCCAGCTGACAGAACTCTTAAATATACATGTTTATTTCTAGATTTAACAATTCTGTAAGTGTATAATTGCACTAACAGAATATTTTTACTTATTTACAAGGTGTATGCTCCAGTCATTAGGTCAGATGGACATTCCCAGCTTTCCACATAAGAAACACTCACATTGTAATTTCCCTTCTGAATTAGGGAAATGCCAGTGGTCTCTCTGCAGCAATGGGCCATCCCCCACCCCTCACACACAGCTTTGTTCATATGAATTTTATTTTTGAGGAAGGAGATTTATTTAGAAGCTTCCTCATCTAAGTGAAAAATCCCCTCATCTTATCGCTAAAGTAATTCTCTCTAATAAAAGTTTGAAACAGAAAAAAACCCCAACCTTTTATCATTCTACACTCAAACCAAGATTTTTCATATAGAAGGAACAAGAGTGGAGTACAGAGAATTATTTGCAATTCTGAAAATTAAAAGCACATTTATATCAACAAATGTTTTAGATGGAATTATCTAATTTTAAAGTTTTAAGGCACCTTTTACTAAGGTGCGTTGGGCCTTAATGCGCGGAATAGCGCGTGCTAAATGACCTTAACGCCAGCATTGAGCTGGCGTTATTCTAGAAGTGTACCGCACGGTGTAGCGCGCGGTAATTTTGTGCGTGCGCTAAAAACGCTAGCACACCTTAGTAAAAGGAGCCCTTAGTCTCTGCTAGCAGCAGAATGATTTTATTTGATTTTTAATAATAAATATACAATACGTAGAGAGAGAGGAGACATGATTGAGACGTTTAAATATATCACGGGCCGTATCGAGGTGGAAGAGACCCTCGGCCACAAGAGGGCATCCGCTGAAAATCAGGGGCGGGAAATTTCATGGCAACACCAGGAAGTATTTCTTCACCGAAAGAGTGGTTGATCATTGGAATGAACTTCCACTGCAGGTGATTGAGGCCAGTAGCGTGCCAGATTTTAAAAGCAAATGGGATACACATGTAGGATCTCTAGGGGAGTAAAGTCAGGGGCAGGGCCGGATTTAGATGGAAAGAGGCCCTAGGCTATTCCACTTATGAGGCCCTTTCACCTCCCATTTTTAAGTTTGTAAATTACATGAGAGACAATAAAATGCATCATTACTGTGATATATATCAATATGTTAAATGAAACATGTTATTGGTACTAACCTTTATAAAAAATGTGACACGGATAATAAATAAAAAAAAGTCGAGAACACTTATTTGGACATTTATTCTCAGCACCATATATAGTACTTGTAACAATAACTAATCAAACATAACACATAACATTGCCCCTTCCTATGTCCATAGTGCCCCTAGTGCGTCCTTCCTCACCTCACCCCCCCCTCCGATGCCCGCCTGCCTCCCATCCCCCTTCCATTGAACACCCCCCATGCCTGCCTGCCTTCCATTAAACCCCCCCACCCCCCTCCGATGCCAGCCTGCCTGCCTCCCATCCCTGTTCCACTGAAACCCCCCCCCTCCCGATGCCAGTCTGGGCCGCCCTGTCCTGACAGATCCACTTTTTGCCTCTCTCCCCACGGGGCTGGGCTTTGCCCAGCTGTTTCCGGACTGACGTCTTTCCCTCCCTGATCCTCCTCCCAGGGCGAGAAAAAGAAAGGGAGAAGCCGAGTCGGCGCCCCGTTGCGGCCGGAGCCGGTTCCGATCCCGAAGCGTAGAATTTCTCCTTATTTTCGGTTCAGTGTTTTAGCGTTCACTGTTTTTAGAATAGTGTAATTTTAATTTTGCTAACAATTTGAATGTAGGCCCCTCTTAATCTTGAGGCCCTAGGCTGAAGCCTAGTTAGCCTATAGGAAAATCCGGCCCTGGTCAGGGGGGTGGGTCATTAGAGTGGGCAGACTTGACGGGCTGTGGCCCTTTTCTGCCGTCATTTTTCTATGTTTTTTTTTTATTAGCCATAAGCTGGTTTGAAAAACAAAGCCTTTAGTTCAGACTTGTCCAAGTTCAGTCCTTGAGGATTGCAAACAGACCAGGTTTGCAGAATATCCCTACTGAATACACATGACAGAGATCTGGCTATAATGGATGTAGTGGAATGAATTAAAGCCAGGGACAGTGCTTTTTGAAAGAACTGAACTGGTGGTGTTTTCCAAAACCCTTTTATTGCTGATACAAAGCACACCAAGAGGCTGAATAAGACCCCTATGCTACTATTTTGTGAACTGCTGCTAAACTGTGAATATGTGTATGAATGACGGCCAATTATAAATGTCATGTTATGAGGTTCAGAATAAATAATCAGTTTATGAAGATAAATTATGATGACTAATGTAGTAAGTATAATGAATAAATAGATCTTAAACATTTGTGAGAAAAAATTGAGGATAACTTATTAAAGAGGATATAGGATAGGTGAACAGTTTGCTTTGTATGTAGTGAGGAATACCTATTCATTAGGGACATGCTGAAAACCAGGCCAACTTGGAGTCCTCGAGGACTAAACTTGGGACAAACCTACTGTAGATGCTTTGGAAATGTCACAGTGTCTGTCATACATCATCAGATGTATTTATCTTCCCAGAGATAGAATCATTACTTTGGTACTTAATTAAAATATCAAAAAGTAGTGGTTTGTTCCATTTGGCAGGGGCTACTAAGGAGAAAGCCAGAGCTCATATCTTCATTCAATTTTCAATATTGTTCTCCCAAGGGGGCTCAGAACAGTTTACATTAATTTATTCAGGTACTCAAGCATTTTTCCTTGACTGTCCTGGTGGGCTCACAATCTAACTAGTAGTGTACCTGTGGCAATGCAGGGATTGGGTGACTTTTCCAGGGTCACAAGGAGCAGCATGGGTTTTAGCCCACAAACTCAGGGTACTGAGGCTGTACCTTTAACCACTGTGCTACACCCTTCCCCCCCCCCCCCTCCCCGGGTTGTGCTTTAAGAGATCCACAAATGGAACTCTGTAGTTCAAAAAAAATTAAAAAAATAAAGTTGACGGAGGAGACAAAAGGTTGTGAGAACAGAATTAAGAGAGAGATGAACCAAAACCTCTAGACCAGTATTTCTCAACTCAGTCCTGGAGTACCCCCTTTTCAGTCAGGTTTTCAGGTGGGAGTGTGGTGCAGTGGTTAAAACTATAGCCTCAGTACCCTGAAGTGGTGGATTCAAACCCATGCTGCTCCTTGTAACCCTGGGCAAGTCACTTAATCCCCCCATTGCCCCAGGTACATTAGATAGATTGTGAGACCACTGAGACAGAGTACCTGAATAAATTCATGTAAACTATTTTGAGCTCCCCTGGGAGAATGGTATAGAAAATGGAATAAATAAGAAATTTGCATATAATGTATTCAAATCAAATTTATGCATATTCATTGTGGATATCCTGAAAACCTGACTGGTAAGGAGATACTCCAGGACTGAGTTCAGAAACACTGCTCTACACAGTGGATCTATCTGATTGCTGGAATTAGGAGTAGCTTTGTATTTATGTATTCCGAAACTAGGATTACCAGACATCTGGGAAAACCCATACATGTTCTCCTTTTTGAGGACTGTCCGAGTACCTGGATGTTTTTTTTTTAAATGGGGAGTCTGTCTAGGTTTAACTGGCTCTCCCAACTCCCTTACTACCACCTCCATGGGCCTGGCTGCTGTAATTTAATCTTTGGGCAGCCGGAAGCAGCAATGAGGTAAGCCTGCTACCGCCGGTCTGTCCCGGAAGCTGCCTCTCTGCAGCAACTTCCTGTTCTCACTTAGGCAGAACTTGCAGAGAGACAGCTTCTGGAGCAGGCCAGCAGCAGCCAGCTTTCTTCACTGCTCCTGCTGGCTGTCCGAAGATTAAATTACAGTGGCTGGGCTGGGGAGGAGGTAGGTGGAGGAGTCAGGAGTTAGAGAGGTTGTGATGGGAAGCAGCATCTGAGGAGGGAGGATAGGGGAGAAACAGCATGGAGGGAGGGAGGGTGGGAGAAACAGCATGAAGGGAGGGCTAGAGCTAAGCATTATGGGAAGGAGAGAGTGCTGGAGAAAAGAGAATGGAATAGGGTAGTGCTGGATGAGAGGGGAGAAACAGAAACAACAGGAGAGAAGGTTGGAAAGAGAGGGGGGCATCCGTGGGGGCTGATTTGGGGGTTGGAAAGGGGAAAGAAAGCACCATCTGGAGAGGTGGGGTTGGAAGAAGAGTGAAAGAAGCACTAAAAGGGCATAGAGGGTGTTCATGGTGACTGCGTCGGATCCCACTGACGTCACTTCTGGGTGCCGCACATAGGAAGTGACCACAGAGGGAGAGGACGCGGTCGCGAGGAACACATTGAAATTGTTGGTTGCGGCAGTGAACAACTAGAAGTATGGGGGAAGGGAAGGGGGGCACGTGGCGGGGGGCAGAGGAAGGAGCAGGGGGGTATAGGAGAGGCGCTTCTCACGCCACTGGGGCAGTGAAAAGATATCTGAAGATAAATAACTGTTTGTTGACTGTAGCAGAATGGCTTTAAAGAGAATCACTTCAAATTAAAGCCATTAAAAGCAGTAAAGAAGCTTCAGTAGTGATTAAGCCAAAGGATATAGTCAAAGAAATTTAAGAATCTTTTTGATATTAACTGCACCAATCGTGCCCACATTTATTTTCAGAGAATTTGGGAGCAGTAGTACATCTTGAATAACAAAAGGTAGATCTCTATTGTTTCCTCGAGGACCTGAAGCAAACTCAGATTTCTGAGTCCAGCAGGGCAGGATTAACCTATAGGCCAAGTAGGCACATGCCTAGGACCCGAAATGGTCAGGGGGGCCCGATGAAGGAGGGCATCAACATTGTTTTTTCCAAACGGTGATGGGCCCCTCCACCATCGATCGGCAACGCAGGCCCCACCCCGATCGGCAACGCCCCCCCCCCCATCAATGGAAAGTAAGACAAGCAAGCAACGCGGGTAAGAAAGGCAACGGGAACTGTAATTGTGCAAGCGGTGCTGCTTGCCCAAAGCTTCCCTCTGACGCAGCTTCCTGTTTCCGCCTGGGTGCATGGTGGGGTGGGGCGGAGAAGGGGGCCCAGTGTACTTGTGTGTCATAAGAACATAAGAAATGCCTCCGCTGGGTCAGACCCGAGGTCCATCGTGCCCAGCAGTCCGCTCACACGGCGGCCCAACAGGTCCAGGACCTGTGCAGTAATCTTCTATCTATACTCCTCTATCCCCATTTCCAGTAGGAATTTGTCCAATCCTTTCTTGAACCCCAGTACCGTACTCTGCCCTATTATGTCCTCTGGAAGCGCATTCCAGGTGTCCACCACACGTTGGGTAAAGAAGAACTTCCTAGCATTTGTTTTGAATCTGTCTCCTATCAACTTTTCCGAATGCCCTCTTGTTCTTTTATTATTAGAAAGTTTGAAGAATCTGTCCCTCTTTACTCTCTCTATGCCCTTCATGATCCTATAAGTCTCTATCATATCTCCTCTAAGTCTCCTCTTCTCCAGGGAAAAAAGACCCAGCTTCTCCAATCTCTCAGAATACGACAGGTTTTCCATACCTTTTATCAGACGTGTTGCTCTCCTCTGAACCCTCTCGACTAACGCCATATCCTTCTTAAGATAAGGCGACCAATATTGGACGCAGTACTCCAAATGCGGGCGCACCATCGCCCGATACAACGGCAGGATAACTTCTTTCGTTCTGGCTGTAATACCCTTTTTGATTATACCAAGCATTCTATTCGCTCTCTTAGCGGCCGCTGCACACTGTGCCGACGGCTTCATTGTCATGTCCACCATTACCCCCAAGTCCCTTTCCTGGGTACTCTTATTCAATAACATCCCTCCCATTGTATAGTTGTACCTCGAGTTTCTGCTCCCCACATGTAATACGAATTAATCCTGCCCTGGAGTCCAGGACTGTGAAACAGCAATAGATGAGGCAGCTCTTTTGCAAATCTGTGTAGGAAGAGGATGTTTTGATGCAGTTGGGGTTTCAGTACATAGACCATTCACCCTATTCACCAGATCTTGCTCCATTTGACTATTTTATGTTTTCAAACCTTACAAAGAGTTTAAAAGGACAACAATTTTCAAGTGATTTGGAGGTGATTTCAGCAGCAGAGCAGTATTTCAGAGACCAGACAGAGTATTTTTTGAAGGGTTGCCAAAACTTCAGATACGATGTGCCAAGTATGTTGAACTTCAGAGTGAATATATGGAATAACTTGTAAGTTTCAGGTTCATGGTTCTTGGTTGGGCTGAGAACTTTTCAACACCCCTTCATATGTTCTGCATTTTGGGGGTTTTTCCCTCTCTCCCCTTAGTGACATTGGCCTGGATCCTGAGAGACGTCCAGGAGTGTTCATAAAGAAATTGAAACCTAAGATATTTCTGTAACATTACTGGAGGATTTGTGGATTTTCAGATTCTTTCTGAGTGCAGAACTGCCAGAGAATGGCACAGTTTCAGGCTGTTTTTAGCAAGAGGCAAATAGCAATGTTCTGACCTTGAAAGCTGGAGGCACAGAACTCATGGGGGAGAGCATCTTGAGACAAGGAGTCCTTATCTCCAGGACACTTTAGCAAGCTATAGACACTGAATTTAAGCACCAGATGAGTATGGGAATGAATCAACTACACACAAAAGAATGCAAAAAGTAACAAATGTAATGACCTCAGAGTAATTCATCATCCAAGGTCAAAGAGAAAATTATTTTATCTTTTCAGATTTGTATCTGGTACATGGTACCACAGGCTGAATAAATTATGAGATGTTTCTACCAATTTCAGTCAATATCAGATCAATGTAGTCATAGGCAGCGGAATGCTTTTTTGTTTGGGGGGGCAAAAGCTCCGCCCAGACTCCACCCCTGACCCACACAAGCTCCACCCCTGACCCCACCCCATAATAATGATAATATTAATTTTAATACCATTTTTTCCATTCATTTTTCATATATACACACAATATAATCTTATTAACAACACATAATGGTTAAACACAAAATTAAACTACACAAAGCACACAGTATGCTTCGCAACATTCATTCCTACCAGAACATCTGGCCTCGGTCACACAAGCAGAACACAGATAATAACCCTATGCAAACACAGGACCACAAACTAACCCCCTCTTTTACTAAGGTGCGCTAACCGATTAGCGCACACTAATCAAATTAGTGTGTGCTAAACGCTAATGCGTCCATAGACTATCATGTACGCGTTAGCGTTTAGCGCGCGCTAATCGGTTAACGCACCTTAGTAAAAGATGGCCTAAAAGTACTAATATACACAAACGAAACCTTAAGATGCCAGACTCTACATGCATTATAACACCTGAGAAATAGAAAGAAATTAATTTCTTCCTGAACAAAACTGACACATTTCAATCAGTAAATTGAAAATAAAATCATATAACATAACATCGTACTTCTTAACCGCGTAACCATGAGTTCTATGCGGTTAACAAAAGATTACAAATAAGAACAATTTAAGGATGACTGAAGAGAAATTAATTGATCAGATATTTAGAAAAAAGATAGGTTTTCAATTGAGTTCTGAAATATTTATATGAATGAGCTCCAAGCAATAATAATCGAAATTCTTTGTCATGTGAAGCTGTCTGGAATACCAAGATATGATCCCACGTCCTGCCATCTCCCTCCCTCCACCTCATCTTAGGTGCCTGCCAAGTCCGACTTTAATTCTTTTCCAGCCACACGCTTTCAATAAGACGCTGATGCAATTGGAAACAGGAAGTTGGATTAGAGGAGAAGATTCAACAGCTCAAGCAGCCGCGCGCGTGGCTTATCGAAAACGTGCAGCTGGGAGAATAATTAAAGTCGGACTCGGCAGGCACCTAAGGTGAGGTGGAGGGAGGGAGATGGCAGGACGTGGGATACGGCGATTGGGTGGAGATGCTGGACTGCGTGATCCGTGCTGGCTTCACTGCGGACAAGAGGAGGTGGAGGGAGATGGCAGGACATGGCAATCGGACGGGAGTGGGCTTCTGGACCACGCGATCCGTGATCACACATGTTCCCTCACACTAGGAAGGAGGGAGTAGACAGTAATTGCGGGGACGGGGTGGGCACAGTGGTCGCAGGGACAGGGTGGGGACAGTGGTCGTGGGCACGGGGTGGTAACAGGGATGGTGGTCGTAGGGACAGGGACAAATTTTTTACCCGTGTCATTCTCTAATTGCAACAGATTTATCCATTGTTGCTAGATCACAGAACATTTTGAACATTTAATGAACAATTAGGGCCAGATTCTGTAAAGGACATCTAAAATTTAGGTGTTGTTTAGTTGTCCAGCAGTAGAATGCTGAGCGTGATTCTATAATGCATAAATGCACTATATAGAATCGCGTTCTGTGACGTTGAGCGAATCTAAGCGTGTCTATATTGTTAGACATCTATTACAGCAGTGGTTCCCAACCCTGTCCTGGAGGAACACCAGGCCAATCGGGTTTTCAGGCTAGCCCTAATGAATATGCATGAAGCAAATTTGCATGCCTATCACTTCCATCATATGCAAATCTCTCTCATGCATATTCATTAGGGCTAGCCTGAAAACCCGATTGGCCTGGTGTTCCTCCAGGACAGGGTTGGGAATCACTGTATTACAGAATTGCCTTTTAGGTGTTACATAGATGTCCTCATAATGTTGATAACGTTATCGTGTGTTAGCGTTATGATGTAATTAGAATGGCGATTCGATGCTGTCTTTTTACATTACAATTGTATGCTGTAAAAGGCTGGCACCACTATTATATTTAATTTATCATTTAGTTATTTATATACCATATAAGTTGTCACCATTTATACATATAAGGTAGATCTTTTATTTAGTTGGCTTAAGACATTATCTGTATATTCAAAGCAGCTTATATTCATGCTTTTTCCTTTTCCTATATCTTAGTCTGGTCCCCCTCTCCCTCTACAACACCTCGAAGTCTATGAATACCTTTTTTAAGCATAAAAATATTTATTATAATAATAATAACAGTTTATATACCGCAATACCATTAAGTTCTATGCGGTTTACAATAGATTAAGCGAGGTACAAATTGACTGAATTTAAGAGCGGGGAAGAGGAGAGTTAATAGGACCGGAAATGCGTTGTTGAGGAGAAAGAGATTAATAGGACAGAGGAATCACTATGGAGGAGAAAGAAGATGAGTGGGTCAGTTGTCTAGATACTTTAGGAACAGCTGAGTTTTTAGACGTTTTCTGAATTCCTCATAAGTAGTGGGCGAAAGCAGTTGATCTAGGTCTTTACCCCACAATGCTGCTTGATGTGAAAGAAGGTGTTCATGGTGTTTTTTCAGTTTACAACCTCTAACTGGGGGGGAAACGAAGTAGGAATTAGAGCTTCTCTTGTGTCTGTTGGTAGAGAAGGAGAAAAGGTCAATTATGTATTTAGGGGCAAGTCCGTTTAGCGCTTTAAAACAGAAGCAGGCGATTGACCGCTGCATTTTGCATTAGTTGTACACGTCGCATAGTTTTTTGGGAAATAGCTAAGTAGGCAATGTTACAGTAGTCAAGTTGACTTAGTATGAGAGATTGGACCAGGGTTCTGAATGCTGACGTATCGAAACAAGCTTTAATGGATCTGAGTTTCCAGAGAGTGAAGAAACCCTTTCTGATTAAGGAGTCCACCTGGTCTTTCATGGTTAGGCATTGATCTAGAGTTACGCCTAGTATCTTTATGGTGGGCTGGATGGGGTGATTAAGTTCATTGATGCATAGAGGTGTTTTGGTGTCAAAAGGATGTGGTGAAGCAATGAAGAATTTTGTTTTTTCTGAATTAAGTTTGAGCTTGAAGTTTGTCATCCATTGCTCCATCCTGTTTATGGCTTCTGAAGCCTTGGGAATAGTTTCCGAGATAGAGTCAGCAAATGGGATTATAATCGTGAAGTCATCTGCATAACTGAATAGTTTTATCCCCAGCTGAGTTAATTGCAAGCTCAATATAGAACCGGCGTGAATTAAACAATAAAAGAAATAAAAAGATAACTGCTGGAGCTTTATCAATATTTACCCATCCCAATGTGCAACAAGTCCTAGGAGTCCTCCCTTGAATATTTCATCACAGCCTCACTTGGCCTCTGCCTGATCTACAAGCACCTGGGTTGGCGACCTCCACGTGCAACATCTGGCTGCCTGCAGATGGAGGGACGCCTTGCGCATGCGCCAGTAGACCAGGTGACCTCTGACGCTACTGGTCTGTGTATGTGTCGGTATGAGCCTGGCTACATCGGTCCGGGTAGACAGCAAGTGCGGCTGCGCCGAGTTGTCTGCGAGAGGAGAGAGCAAGTACAGTACTTGGACTGCCTGAGAAGCCCTGGTAGGTAGGTGGTTTCCGACTCCGAGGGGCTTGTACGCTTCCACGGGAACCCCGAAAATCCTGCTCCCGTGCAGCTCTCCACAAAGTTCCAACTTGTCTTTGAGAGCGCCCGTGGCTTTCCTCCCCCGGCGTCTCGATTTGCAGGAAACAGAAAGTTGCGTCAGAGGAGGGCGGGAAGTTGTGCCAAAAGGGACGGAGCACCGGAGAAGGAAAGCTGCAGAAATGTTGGTGGACAGCCTCTGGTATGGCTTTCATGGTTGGGGTAGTTTGAGGGAGAGATGGCAAACGACCGGGAGGGGAAATCAGTCCCCGAATGCTTGTGAGGAGGGGCGCTCTGCGTGAAGAGTGTGAGGGCAGCTTGAATGCGTGTGACTTGGTGTATTTGAAATGGTGACAGCTATTCTGACGTCTTACTAAGAACCAAATTGTCAGAATATGTTTAGTGGGCAATGTTAATGTAGTAAATGCACTTTTTTTTTAATTTTAAAAAAGGCATCTTTACACATGCAAACTTCATTCATCGGTTAATGAAGGTTTTTCAGACTCAAAACGCTTATGTGATAGGACTTTTCCTTAAAGCTGATAAACTGAAAAATAGATTGAAACTTTCATTGCTTTTATTTGGAGCCAAGGTCTTGGTTTTATGCATAAAAAGATGTTTATTTTGCTAGAGGTGGAAGTGCCCTTTGCAAATAGTTCTTATAAAGAGTACTGAGATTAATAGAAACCTTTCTAGCCTATTTCACAAAGCTAAAAAATAATTTTTGTCCTTATAAAATGCTAGCACAAATCCTGAGGAAAGTACGCCTAGACTGGAGGTGTAAACTTTACACCTGCTCCAGAGCTGGTTCCACACAAAACAGGAGTGTGATGGTATTGACTTTATTACTTAAATAGAAGTAAACCAATTTATTCCTGTGGGTAAAACACTTTAAGTATTTAAGAGTCCGTGAGGAAGATTCTCAAAACTTGTCGGTAAAATCTGGCAAACTGATGTAGTGGGAGCAATTTTTATTTTACCAGCATTTTTAAGAGCATGCAAATTATATGCACGCTATTTGTGTGGAGAATCGCCAGTAAAGAGCAGGAAGAACTGTGCCTGGCACTTGCTCAGAAGAGCAATCGCTAAACACAAAGCTGCTCTCCCTGCCTTGGTCAACTGAGCTGCAAGGCTCCCTGAGTCCTGCTGGCTCAGCTGATTAACTGGCAAATAGGGAGAGCAGTAGAAAGAAAAGTTCAGCCTCGCCTGTTGCTTCCTGGACCACTCCCCCCAACGCTCTGTACAAGATTGGCAGGAAGGATGCCTACTCCCTTCTGCTGTCAACCACCCTGGTCACCCCTGCCCCCGACACCCTTGGCAGGAGGGAATCCCTCTCCATTGGCCAACCCTGACACCTCCGACAAGTTTCAGACACCTGTGGCAGGAGGGATGTCCTCTCACGCCATCGGCCATCCCCCGACACTTGCCAAATTCCCATTGCTGCGCCTCAAACACCTGGCCCAATCAGAACCTTAGGTCCTTCCCTGGTACATCCCAGGATGCACCAGGAAGAGGAAGGCCTGCCATTTTGAAGAGTAGGCATCCCTCTGGCCGGCCTTCCTCCTAAAAGTACAGGGGTATGGAGGGGGAAGGTAACGGGGGTACAGGAGATGGTTGTTGGGGGGGATGGGGCGAGGAACCCTGGCAGTGGGAGGGAGAGGGCATCCCTCCGCTGATTTTCCATTTGAAGTTTTTTTAAATTTTTTTTTTAATTTGCCAAGGAGGGGAGAGGGTCCTGAGCTGTCAAGCCTTACCTTCCTGTCAGTGCCTGAGCTAAACAGTGCTCAGGCACTGACCGGAAAGTAAGGCTACGAAAGCTCAGACCCTGCTGGAAATTTTTGCCCGCAAATGTGGCACAACGAGATTAGGGAATCACCTGGTGATAATAGAGAAGTTGCCCTGAGTACTCCTTTAAATATTAATGAGCTCCAGCTGATTTAGCAACCACCATTAAAGGCACAATAAATTTTGAGAATCTTCATCTGTGTGTATATAATGTCCTATACTTTCTAATAAATGTAAATTCTGAAAAATTTTTAAAGCTTTACAAAAAAAATGAGTACAAGTTATTACTTCAGAGAGAGTAAGAAAAAGGGGATTCTCATATTTATCTAGAGTTACCAACTCTTCCATATTTTCCTGGAACTCCCATATTAGTGTTAAATATTTGGATTCTGCTGGCTCCCATATTGATCTACTATTTCTTCCTTGAACCCGCTGGAAGGGGAGGATGTGGAGAGCAGTCAGACCCATTTCAGGGGGACTTTTTTCATCAGGAAACCATTCTTCACAAAACAGTGAAAACAAGTGAGGTGATTACATTTGCAGATGATATAACACATGAGGATGGTGGAAAATTGCATGAAGACTGGGCATTCAAATGGCAGATGAAAATTAATGTAGACAAATGCAAAATGATACACATTGGGAAGAATAATTCAAATCATAGTTACTAGGGTCCACCTTAGAAGTCAACACCTAAGAAAAGCATATGGGTGTCAATGTAGATAATACACTGAACACTTCTGCCCAGTGTGTGGCTGGGGCCAAAAAAGCAATCAAGATGCTAGAAATTATTAGGAAGAGGATTGATTGTAAATAAGACAAAGAATATTATAATGCCTCTGTATTGTTCCATGGTGCAACCTCATCTTAAGTACTGAATATTTTGGTAACGCATCATAAAAGTCCTTCTTAACTTCCAACCATTTCTTAGGAGTGCAATAAAAGAAAATCCAACAACAAGAATTTTCCAAAACTTCATTGAAGTTTCAGACATCAATTCCAAAACCATTATTGCTCACATTCCAAGAGCTAATTTATAAATTCTTTGTGGCCTGTCTTCTTCCTGGATAGTTGTTTTCGGCCCCTCTTTGGCCTCTGGCCCTCTCCTGCCTCCTGTTTCAGACCACTGGGGGAGGTGCCTGTCTTCAGCTGCTTGGATGGAGGGAGGGGAGGGAAGGGAAGAAGAAAGAAGGAGACCCTGGCAAACGAGTTATCAGAAGACAACCAGAGCCTGGGACTACAACATAATTTAAATAATGACCAGACGACAAAAGGTAGAAAAAATGATTTTATTTTCTGTTTTGTAATTACAATATGTCAGATTTGAAATTCCTGCCAGAGCTGGTGTTAGACAGGGAGGGAAGAGAGGTCAGGGTACAGAGCCTGACAGGGAGGTAGGACAGGATACAGAGCCTGGCTGGGAGTGAGGGGGCTAGGTGCAGTGCCTGGTATATATTAGTACAGAATTTGGTTCAGAATGGTTTTTTTCTTGTTTTCCTCCTCTAAATCTAGGGTGCGTCTTATGGAACAAAAAATATGGTAAGTCTTTAAATTTCCCTTAAATTTGTCATATCTGGCTTAATAGCATTAGGACGAGAGGGAATTGTAAGAAATGGCTGTTTGGATGGATGGAAGGGTTCTCAGTGGTGTATATAGAAAAGATTAGCAAGGAACCAAGGAAGATTAGAGTGAAAAACTTGACAGACAATAGAAATATATTTTAAAAGGAATATAATAGGCTACAGGAAGCCAGTGTAACAGTCATACCTCCTTTCTTTCCAAATAATAACTTATTGTTGTATTCTGAATGAGTTAGTCCTAGTTTGTTTATAAACGATTTTGACTACTATCTCTTCTGGTCCATCTTCAAAATTACAAGAATAGAATGTTATAGTTTACTGTGAATTGGTAACTAGATAAAATGTAGGAAACAAACATTTGTTTTCTCAGTAAGATCTGTACTGGCATTGTCAGCACTTCGCTTAAACATTAATGATCTGAAAAAACAAGCATGAAATTTGAAGAGGCCAGAAAAAAATTCAAAGTACCGGTAACTAAAACAGCAGACTTTGCACTTCATCTTCTATTTTAGATGTCTGTTCTTCAGACTGACAAGACCCTTCTGTAGTTTCTCAAAGTGACAAACACAGTTTATTCTTTTCCTAATGCTGGGGACTTCTAAGTGATTTGGTTTGACTATTGTAATACTGGGCTTGTTAGACCTTTTTGTTCTGACCCATCATGACATTCTTATGAATCTTACCTGCCATCTGAATTGTTTGGGAAAAATAAATTGCCAGGGTCTCCATATATTGGATTCTTTTGGTAAGAGTAAGGTAGAGAAAATTTCTAAGCCCTCTTCATTTTGAGAAAGCACATAGTGATGATAGCAGCAAGCACAAAGATTTCTAAAAGTGAAAATTTCAGGTCAACAATAGTGCCAGTAAGTAAAAAGTTGTCAGGATGCTTTTTGATTGAAGTAGGACTGGGTAAAATGTATGTTGAGATCAGGGTGTGGATGGGTGCAGAGTGAAGGCTTTCTTTGAGTATAATAATTTAAAGACTGGCTCTACACATCCATTCTCTTCCCCTCTCCTTTTTTTATTTTCAGGAAAGTGCTCAGTAATCCTTTCATAAAGGTGTAGGGAGGAGGAGTTATTGTGTATTTAGTACAAAAATAGTAACTTTCTATTACAAGAATCATCTTGACACACTTGAAAAATCAGGGAAGTAAATTTTTTTTAGAGCATTTTGGATCAGCGTGTTCTTGTAAAACAAAATAAATATTATCGCTAGCTTTGGTTCCTAAAGTACGTATTTATTTATTCAAATTTCTATACTATTCTCCTAGAAAAGCTCAGAACGGTTTTACATGAGTTTATTCAGGTACTGAAGCATTTTTCCCTGTCTGACCCGGTGGGCTCACAATCTATCTAGTGTACCTGGGGCAGTTGTAATTGTTGTGAAAATAACTTCATCAAACTTTTGTTTGGCCTTTAGATTGGAATGAGGTTATATCATCAGTATCTTCATGTTCCCACAATCTGTTGTTGTTGGAAAAGTATTATGTTGTCACAAAGATTATATATAGAAGACAATAAATTGTATTATCTAGGGTCTGCTGTAATGTCAGGCCATGAAGGTTTGTTACAGTGCACTACATCCCCTGTTTACACATAGTTCTTATCTCTAAGTCAGTGTATTTCAAACTGTGTGCCTCCTGAGATTCCAAGTGTGCCGCGGCACATTGAGGAGGAAGAGAGGCACCTACCTGCTGACTTCCCTATGCGGTTCAGCGCCAATGCTGCCCAATTCACTGAAGGCCTGCATGTTTCCCCCTTCTCTCTAGCATCCTCCGGCTCCCCCCCCCCCCACCCTCCAGCCTCCTGGTCTCACCTTTAAAGCTAATTACAGCAGCCTGCAGAGGATCACCAGTTGGCAAAATGATTTTATTTTCAATATAGTGATTGAAATGTGTCAGTTTTGAGAATTTATATCTGCTGTGTATATTTTGCGTATTATGAAAAATGAATAAGAAAAAATTGCATTACAATTAGTAAATGGGCAGGGATCTGGGACAGAGCTTGGGTAAGCCTAGGGAGGTCTGTGGTTGGGGTACTCAGTTGATATTTGTTAGATTTAGGGGGTACTTAGCTTGTTGTTGAGAAACACTGCTGTAGGCAATCAGCCAGCACCAGTCCCTCTCCTCTCTGACCCTCTTCCCTGCTGGCACCCCCTACTGGCATTTCAGAGCCCATCTGGAGGGCCTCTGCACATGCACGGACGTCGGTGTGATGTCCGTGCACTTCTGGGTGCCTCAAGCCATGGCCACTACCTTTAGTGTGCCTCGGCTCGAGAAAGTTTAAGAGACACTGTTGTAGACAATAAAATGTTGCTTTCAACAGAATGGTTCATATATGTTTAGAAACTGGGACCCAACATGGTCCGTATTTCGAAAAACACTTCTTCCTCAGGGGTCCTGTGGTAAAATATGTGTATGTGATAGCTATTGGCAAAACAGGGCTACTATTGAGTCTGGCTGATAGACTACATTTTGGACTGCTTCCTTGCAATAGAGCATTTTTTTTTTTGAGATGGGATTTGTCCTGCTGTACTTCTGTGTGGAAGAACATTGTTTTCAGTCTGTGTAGTGTGATAGTTTTGTGGTTGGTAGAGGTTTTTTTTTTGAGACCAATGACCGTATTATAAGTCCCTATTTGCACGATTTAATGTGCTTTATGTTAGGGGGATAATTTTCTGAGGTCTCTTTCTCCACGATTTTGAATGATTGTATTCTTTCCATAGAGGTCATTGATTATATATATATATTGGTTGGATATTCTATTACTATAGATATAGTTTAGTTCTTTAGTTTTTAATAATCCATGTTTTTTAAACCCCCAAAAAAAGTTTTTATAAAGTAAACCACTTTGGTACTAAAGCGGTATATCAAACCATAATAAACTCAAAACTTTTGATGTTTAATATTTTATACATCATTCATATCGTATGCTATGAGTGCAGGTGCTGTATATCTTGGAGGAGAGGAAGACATCTTGAAGTGGAGCTTAGCGAGTAAAATGTTACTACCATTAGATTATTGGGGTCAATCATGAATTGATAATGAATGTGACTTGGGAAAACTAGATGGCTCTTGGAGGTCTTACTGAATCATTTCTATGTTACTGTGTCCAGATGTGTGTTTTATTACATGGTCTGTAGGCAGAGATCTTTATTTCCATTTTGTGAATTCAGTATCCTGGGGAACAGATTCTTCTCTTTTTGCTTAAGGGCATTGTGCTGTGTTGTCTTCCCCTTCTCAGCATTCATAGATCCTTGCTAGCTGTATAAAGTAGTAAATATTATTTGTGTAAGTCGCATCTTTGTCCTGTTCTGTGGATGCATAAGTGTGGGATAACATCCTACTCCTCAGTATCCTGATGAATATGGCACTTCATTCAGAATAGTGGTTTGATTTGGAGAGTTATTTTGTTGGGCCATATAGTCCACACTACAAAGTATGCAGTATGGTTGTAGGTAGGATCCAAAGAGATATTGCAGGTTGGGGCAAGAGAAGAGATAAAAACTGGAAAGGGGAATTGAGAGGGATAACGTACTCATAGTGGGGGATGGGGTGGGGGTTAGGAAATACTTGTGCTTGTGCTATTTCCTTTAAGAGCACATGAATATATGTGCATGCTTCTTTTCTATCCATATTTTGGATGTTTTTTCCCCTAAAAAGGATGTTGCACATAGCTGGCCATAGTTGTCCATTACACTGTTTATTTTAGAACAGGCTCTCTTGTTGAATCCCGTTCCACCATAGTAAGGAAATTTCAGATGTCCTGACTTGGATGTCTGATTTCCAATTTCAACTCCTTTCTAAAATGTTGCTTCATAAAGGCACTGCACAGCTTTGGAAAAATATTTAATCGAGCATCAACCCAGATATAACAGATGTTAAAGGACAACTGACAAGAAGCAATCGGTCCTACATGAATTAAAAATCTGTTTCCTGTTAAAGCTGCATTCATTTCAATCTAACTATATCTGTCTCTCTCTACTTGGGTCACCTTCTGACTTGAAACATGGGTTTCTAAAAATCTCTTGGCAAATTGATACAAGATCCTCAATATGTCGTGTTGGATAAAAACTTGTATTGAAAAATCTTGCACTATAACTATGACTAATTTAATCTGTAAAATGTATATTATGGATAGATCCATAGTACGTGTAGAGTTAGGATAAAAACTTGTACTATAACTATTGCAAATTGTAACCTGTTAACTGTATTTTGTGTATGTTGACCTGTAACCCATCCTGGGCTCTTTGGGGAGGACAGGATAGAAAACAAATTGAATAATAAATATTCTAGTAGTTTATTTGCAATTCCGCTGCATCCCTATTAATTAGCTATCTGAGCAGGAGAGTCCCGGTTTCCTTTAAGCCTGGTTCTGTTATAAAAACTGATGGGCGCTTTATTGAGTTAATGCATTAACACTGTTCCAAGGGATCTGCTTCAGAGATTTCAAATGTTTTAGCAATCTTTTTTTCATTTTTAGAGAGTAATGAATATCCACTATGTTAGTTTTTGAGATTGGACAGTGATATATGCTGTCTAGAATCACTCTGGACCCTTAACTATCTAACACGGGCCTTAATCGATTCAGAAACAAATTGTCTAGAAAAAAATCTGAAATCCATTAGTGAGGGAAGTCCTAAACCAACTGAACACAGGCAGTGTGCTTTTCACTGGGAATACTTTTTCATCTATGTTTTCCGTAACGTTTCATTCATGTGCTGTAAACTTTCATTTCCTTCCTGAGATGAGTCATGTGTCCTTGAATGTATGAACACTGTTATTTCCAAAAACAATGCAAACAGATTGGTTAAACAGTTTGGCTGCTTATATTTCTTCCCACCTTGTAAGGAAATATTTGTTTGGTTTTTTTTTAAGACGGCATGAAAGTCTAAACTTATTCAGGCACCTGAAGCAACCTGATACAAAATTTGGTAAAGCACACTAAAGTTTAAAAACCCTTAAAAACAGAGAATGACTGGCTTCCTCTTGGTTATATTGGAGGCAGTTGTATAGCCTAATTGGAACTTATCCTAGAAAGGAAAGGAGTTGCCTATTTCCTTTATGGAATAGCAGTATGACTGGGTATACATTTATATATGTTAGGCATGAGCTTCTACACTTGCCATAGCACTGTAACAAATACTTGTGCCTAGGTTCCAGAAAACTGGGCACCCTTCCCATACTTTGCCCATGTGTATGCCCATTTGCAAATTATATGCTAAGATTTCTGTGTAGGTATAGAATAGCGCATAACTGGATTTTCTTGTACAATCCTACTTTATTCCAGGACCAGTGGGTTATTTCCGTCTACATGCCAGGACTTTGTAGGATGTCTCAAATTTCAGAGACTTAAACCCCTCATACCTCATCACTGTCACTGGTTCTGAAATCACCAATCTTTCTTCCTACAAGCCAGACTGTAGGAGCTTATCTTTTCTGCTTGTGTTTTAATTTCATGTAATTTTAGCCTTTGCGTTCGCGGTTTTCGCCCTTGTGCTGCGGAGGTTCCCTGTAGGGAACAACTCCAACTGCGGTAGATTGCAGACCTTTGGGAAAAGTCTGTTATCCCAGGACAAGCAGGCATGATATTCTCACACATGGGTGACGTCATCTACGGAGCCCCAGCGCGGACAGCTTTTTAAGCAAACTTGCTAGAAGTTTCAAGTTTGCACACTGCACCACGCATGTGCTAGCCTTCTCGCCACTAGAGGGCGCATCCCCACCTCGTGGTCCTCAGTTCATTTTCATCCGCGGAGCCAGAAGCCCTGTGGATAATTTGTGCTCGTATTGCCTTCTGTCGCCGCGGCTGTGTGTGAAATTTCGACGCGGTCGCTGCGTTATTTGTGTTTTCTTTCTTTGTTTTCTCCTTTTTTCAAAAAAAAAAAAAAAAAATTAACTTTTCCGTGTGCTCCGGGGGCTCCCGGTAGCCGTGGCCGAGGAACCTCGTTTGTTCCCGGCCTTGATTTGGGCCCATGTCCCGGCCCGTAACGGGATTTAAGAAGTGTGGTAGGTGTGATAGGCTTTTGTCCATCACTGACCCTCACAGGTGCTGCCTGAGGTGTTTGGGGCCCCATCACCTGACAGCATCGTGCCCTAAGTGTGCCACCTTCCAAAAACGGGCCCTTACTCATCGCAAGGCCCGTATGGCGGATCTCTTTGCCGTCGATGCCACAATGGGGAAGGCCTCGAGCTCGGCTTCGGCCCCGGCCTCGACCTCGGCCTCGACTTCGGACCCCTCGGCTACCCCGAAGCAGGTTGCCTCGCAGAAGCAAGCCCCGGGTAAGTCTCCACTTCCTTCCTCAGTTTCATCTACCAGGAAGCCATCCTCGGGCTCTTCGTCGGCGGGACAGTCGACCTCGGCCCAGCCCAAAGTATCGAAGGGGTTAGCCCCGAGGGAATACTCGAAACCGAGGTCGCCCTCTGCGGAGCGTCCCCAGGTGTTGCCTCCGGGTCTCACGATCCCGGCTTTCCAGGAATTGCTTCGCGCTTTAATTTCCTCGGAGCTCTCCGGGGCCATTGAGACTTTGCAGCAGGCTTCGGCCTCGACTTCGGTCTCTGCGGCCCCGCAGTTGGCGACCTCGGCCTCGGGCACCGGCCTTTCAGCGGCCGAAGCTCCCTCGGCCTCGACCTCGACGCTTCCCTCGGACCCGACCTCGATGACACAGCCTGAGGTCAGTGTGCGGCCCCGAGACAAGCAGCGCCGGGTACGCCGGATCTCCTCGTCCTCGTCCCCGAGGTCTTCACGGGGTTCATCGCCCTCGAGCAAGCCTCGGGCGAAGCACCGCCTTAAAAAGGCCAAGCGGGCTCGAGCCTCGCCTCTGAGGAGTCGTCGCTCGACCCCGCCCGAGACCGGAGCTTTGCGTGTCGAGGAACTCCGCCTCGACAACCCCGATCTTTTACGGTCCCCGATCCGGGAGAGTTCCCGTGCCTCCTCACCGAGGCGGAAGGGACGGGCCTCCATACCCCGTACCCCGGGGGGTTCCCCACGGGGGTCTCTTCGGCGGACTGTGTCCCCGACTCCTTCGAGGTCACGGGATCGTGCCTCTTGGGGTTCGGGGTCCGGGGGACAGTTCGGGTATTCTCGCCAGGCCTCTCCCTTCGGCTCCGTTGAGAAGTCTCGGTCACCCTCCCCGCCTGCACGGACATCTTCTTTTTCAAAGTTTGTCCATGACATGGCGAAGGCTTTGGGGGTGGACCTGTCGGCAGGGTCACACTATACCAAAGAATTTTTGGAGGAACAGGATTCTCCTGCCCCTCGGCGGGAATCCCCCTGCCTCCCGCTTAACAAGGTCCTCCTTCAAACCTTGCTGCGGAACCTTGAGACCCCTCTTACAGTGGCGGTAGTGCCCACCAAGATGGAATCCAAATACCGGACTCTTCCCCCTAAGGGGTTTGACAAGGGGCAACTCTCCCATCAGTCGCTCTTGGTAGAGTCGGCTCTTAAGCGCTCGCAGCCTTCTAGAGTCTCGGCTGCTGTCCCCCCGGGGAGAGAGGGTCGGACCCTAGATAAATTCGGCCGTCGTCTGTACGCGAATTCCCAGATGGCCACAAGGGTCCTCAACTATGCTTTCGCCTACTCTTCCTACCTCAGGTCCATGGTCAAGGATCTGCCGGATTTTCAGGGGGTGATCCCGGAGTCACACAGGGATAAATTTGCCACTTTTGCGTCGAACCTGTCCCAGCTCAGATTCTATCTGTTTCATGCGGTATATGACGCCTTTGAGCTTGCCTCGAGGGTCTCGGCTTGTGCGGTAGCCATGCGCCGGCTGGCGTGGCTACGGACCCTCGAGATGGACCCCAACCTGCAGGAGCGATTGGCCAATCTACCCTGCGTCGGGTCGGAGTTGTTCGACGACTCCCTGGATGCGGCTACCAAGAGGCTTTCTGAGCAAGAGCGCTCTCTGGCGTCTCTGGTTCGTCCAAAGCCTAAGCTGTCGGCTCAGAGGCCTTTTAAACAGCCCCCTAGGCGGTATCCTCAAAAATCAACGCCGGCCTTTTCGAGGCCTCCACCCCGTCGCCCTACCCAACAGGGTAGAGGGGGGCCCGCCAAGCCCGCTACGCAGGGGGCGTCCAAGTCGGCGCCGTCCTTTTGACGGGATGAGCGGCCGGGGGCTGGCCCCCGCCGCGAGGTCGCCCAACCCCCTCCCCATCGGGGGTCGGCTCACGGCTTTTGCCAGGGCTTGGTCTGGGATTACGTCAGACGCATGGGTGCTCCGGACCGTCTCAGAGGGCTATTCGTTAAACTTCTCCAGGCAGCCTACAGACATGCCCCCCGGGGCATGCCCGTCCAATCGAAGCCAGTTGACCCTTCTCCGAGAGGAAGCCAGGGCCTTGTTGAGCCTTCGGGCGGTCGAAAGGGTGCCTCTCGATCAGCGGGGCCGGGGATTTTATTCCCGTTACTTTTTGGTCCCGAAGAAGACCGGGGACTTGCGCCCCATTTTGGACCTCCGGAAGCTCAACAAGTTCCTGGTCAGGGAGAAGTTCCATATGTTATCGCTTCCGATTCTATATCCTCTGTTGGACGAGGGGGACTGGATGTGCTCCCTCGATTTGAAGGAAGCGTACACCCATGTTCCGGTGCATCCCGACTTTCGGAAGTTTTTAAGATTTCAGGTCGGGGACTTGCACCTGCAGTACCGTGTACTACCCTTCGGTCTGGCTTCGTCCCCTCGGGTATTCACGAAATGCATGGTGGTGGTCGCGGCTGCTCTGCGTTCCCGGGGGTTGCAGGTCTTTCCCTATCTGGACGATTGGCTGATCAAGGCCCCGACAAGGGAAGGAGTTATTTCAGCGACCCAACAGACTATCACGCTTCTTCAGGGTCTAGGGTTCGAGGTGAACTTTCCCAAGTCTCACTTGCAGCCGACTCAATCCCTCCAGTTTATAGGGGCCGTGCTGGACACTGTTCTCCTCCGTGCCTTCCTTCCTTCTCCACGACTGGAGGCCCTGCTTCGCCTGGGCCGGCAGGTTTCGCAACTGCAGGTAGTGTCGGCTCAACGCATGATGGTGCTTTTGGGGCACATGGCGTCGACGGTCCAAGTGACCCCATTTGCTCGGTTGCACCTGAGGATTCCTCAGTGGACCTTGGCCTCGCAAGGCGTCAGGACCGCGACCCGCTATCTCGACGTTTGACTGTGACTCCGTCTTTCAGACGCTCGCTCCGTTGGTGGACCAACTCTACCAATCTGTCCGGAGGTTTGCTCTTTCGCGTCCCTCCGCATTGCAAGGTCCTGACCACGGACTCTTCGGAGTATGCGTGGGGGGCTCATCTAGACGGTTTACGAACGCAAGGCCTATGGTCGGCCGCGGATCGTCGGTGTCACATCAACGTGTTGGAGCTTCGTGCCATTTATCTGGCCGCTCGGGCCTTCGGTCACCTCCTGCACGATCGAGTGGTTCTCGTTCGGACAGACAACCAGGTGGCAATGTATTACGTCAACAAGCAAGGGGGGACGGGCTCTTGGCCTCTGTGCCAGGAAGCCCTGCGACTTTGGACATGGGCCGTCTCTCAGAACATCTTCTTGCGGGCGGTTTACATTCAGGGGGAGCTGAATTGTCTAGCAGACAAACTCAGTCGTCTTCTCCAGCCGCACGAGTGGTCGCTGAACTCCCGAGTCCTACGCGAAGTCTTCGACCGCTGGGGGACTCCTCAGGTGGATCTGTTTGCTTCGCCCGAGACTTGCAAACTACCTCTCTACTGTTCTCAGATGTAGTCCCGGGACCGTCTCGAGGCCGATGCTTTTCTTCTCGACTGGGAGGGGAGGTTCCTTTATGCGTTCCCTCCTTTTCCTCTGATTTTGAGAACGCTGGTTCATCTAAAATCGACCAAAGCCACTATGATTCTCATTGCGCCTCGTTGGCCAAGACAACACTGGTTCTCCCTGCTTCTTCAACTCAGTGTCAGGGAGCCTCTGCTTCTGCCTGTCTTTCCCTCTCTGCTGTCTCAGAGTCGGGGTTCGCTGTTACATCCCAATCTTCAGTCGTTACATCTGACCACTTGGTTCCTTTCCCCTTGACTTCGATTCCAGTTTCTCACTCAGTGCGGGAAATCTTAGAGGCCTCTCGCAAGGTCTCGACTAGGCTTTGTTATTCCCAGAAGTGGACCAGATTTTCTTCCTGGTGCTCCACGAACCACCTTGACCCGGGTTCAGTTCCTGTGTCTTCGGTGCTGGAATATCTGTTGCATCTGTCGAATTCTGGTCTGAAGACGACTTCCATTCGAGTGCATCTTAGTGCAATTGCTGCATTTCATCAACATCTCGAGGGTCGTTCCCTCTCTCTGCATCCTCTGGTTTCTCGTTTCATGAGGGGTCTTGTGAATGTTCATCCCCCTCTCAAGCCTCCTCCTGTAGTATGGGATCTTAATGTGGTCTTGGCTCAACTGATGAAACCTCCTTTTGAGCCGATCGATAAAGCTCTTCTTAAGTTTCTCACTTGGAAAGTAGTCTTTTTGATTGCGCTCACGTCCGCTCGTCGGATTAGCGAGCTACAGGCTTTGGTTGTGGATCCTCCTTTCACTGTGTTTCATCATGACAAGGTGGTTCTTCGCACCCATCCCAAATTTTTGCCTAAGGTTGTGTCTGATTTCCACCTCAATCAGTCCATTGTTCTTCCAGTCTTTTTTCCGAAGCCCCATTCTCATCCTGGTGAATCGGCGCTTCACACGCTTGACTGTAAGAGGGCGTTGGCTTTTTATCTCCAACGTACTAAGTCTCAGCGGAAGGTTCCTCAATTGTTTTTGTCCTTTGATCCTAATCGGGTAGGACATCCGGTTTCCAAGCGTACTTTATCCAACTGGTTAGCTGCTTGTATCTCCTTTTGCTACGCTCAGGCTGGTCTCCCGCTCTCGGGTCGAGTCACGGGGCACAAGGTCCGGGCGATGGCAGCTTCGGTTGCTTTCCTCCGTTCTACTCCTATGGAGGACATATGTAAAGCTGCCACCTGGTCTTCGGTTCATACGTTCACCTCCCACTACTGTCTGGACTCCTTGTCCAGGAGTGACGGCCGGTTTGGCCAGTCGGTGTTACGTAACCTGTTTTCCTAAATTGCCATCCTCCCACCTACCCCTTTTTCTGGTTGGCTTGGAGGTCACCCATGTGTGAGAATATCATGCCTGCTTGTCCTGGGATAAAGCACAGTTACTTACCGTAACAGGTGTTATCCAGGGACAGCAGGCATATATTCTCACAACCCGCCCACCTCCCCGGGGATTGCTTTTCTTTGCTGAATATGGAACTGAGGACCACGAGGTGGGGATGCGCCCTCTAGTGGCGAGAAGGCTAGCACATGCGTGGTGCAGTGTGCAAACTTGAAACTTCTAGCAAGTTTGCTTAAAAAGCTGTCCGCGCTGGGGCTCCGTAGATGACGTCACCCATGTGTGAGAATATATGCCTGCTGTCCCTGGATAACACCTGTTACGGTAAGTAACTGTGCTTTTCTGGGGGTTCGCTGCTTGTCAGTAAATTCTGGACAACCTACACATCAGATCAGGGCTCAGGGACTGTTCCCTTGGGAGCTAGCTCACCCCAGGTTTGCCCACTAGTGGGTCACGCACAGGCTGCATGGTTCTGTGGAGGCATGCTTGGGATTGGAACCAGACTGCGTTTTTTTGCCTGGTGTGCTGTGTGATGAGTCCGAGGATGGCAGAGGTGACTGGCTATGGAAGTCAGACCAGTAGGGCATTTAGAAGATTCAAAGTTCAGCTTTCCAGCAAGTTGAGGCAGAGAATCTCCCTGTGAACTGTTTAGCTCCATCTGCAGTGTTTCCCTGTCAGCACAAGTTTCCGTGAGTATCAGCTAACAGCCTGAATCAGAGATTGTGGGGGGGCTTTTCAAAATGGGTTTTTAGGTGGTTTCCCTGCATGCCCTATCCCCTACCCCCAAAATCCTAAAATAGCTTTGGATTCTTGCCCAGAAATAGCTAAGAAGAAAAAATTAAAATTGAATCAGGTCGGGCAGACTGGATGGACCATTCGGGTCTTTATCTGCCATCATCTACTATGTTCTCTGTGGTTTTCCCAGGCTATTTATAGTCAAAATAGGCCTTCAGTGGCCATCTTGGATTTTTCCAGATTTGATTTTAAAGTTATTTTTTATACTTATCAGCTTCATTTTTGAAACAGAACCACATAGATGACCTCTCCAGGGCAGGATGTCATGGATTTATGCCTCGTTTGCAGTGGATGGCTGTTGGATGCATAGTCGTATTCCATGTGCGCTGCAGCACATGAGGGGTGAGAGACTTGCTTGGATTTAGTGCCTTCAATGTCCATGGAGGGTCTTTTAGTGCCTTCTGGCCCGACTCATGTGAAAACGGCATCAGGGGGTCCTGGGGAGTACGTAGGTGACGATATGGTGAAACACAGGTGCATTTCGAGGGATAAACCTGGTAAATTCTCCAAACAGTCCCCAACTGGAGCGTAGAGGTCAGCTCCCACCGTGGAGGATGGGTTTTCCCAGGATTTTGTTGATAATGCTTTCTCAGGCATAATGGGGGGGGGAGGAAGTCTTTGCCTGTTTCCCTTCCTCTGGCCTCTGTGCCAGGCACAGGGACCCCTGCGACTGTGGTCCAGGGTCTTTTCTCTTGCCTTCCCTAGGGGGTTCTGGCAAGTATGTGCCTGCAATTGCACCAGATTCGCTTTCCATACCTCTGCTTTTGCAGGAGGTCGCAGCTGTGGCAGATCTGGCAGTTCACCAGGATCTGGATAACTGCAGAGCCCCCAATTTGGGGGAGGATCCCACTGTGCGCAAATTTTTCAACCAGCACTTATTATGGATTTGATTTATGAATCTCTACAGGCATTAAAGCTGCAGTCTGAGCTGCCTGCCACTGTAGAATGTTCCCTCTTGAGTGATCGGAGGCCACAATCTTGTCTCTTTTCTTTATCATCCTGACCTCATTTGGATTCATACGAACATTTGAAGACACTCCTGAGGGTCCTTTGCGCTGTGCTCACAACATGGAGCAGCTTTATTTCCTGGCGGATGCCTTTAACAAGTGTGTTGCTTCCCTGAAGGTGGATTCCTTGGTGGCGCAGGTAACCAAGCACACTTCTCTCACCAGTATGGATTTTGTCCTTAAGCGTCTGTTTGATTTGGTGGCCGCTGGTGTTCAGGTGGTGTCGACCTCTTCGTGGTTTGTGCATGCCATTCTATGCTGTGCCATGATCCTGACATTGTGGTGCTTTGTAACATGGATTTTTATAATCTCGGGAGTGGATATATGGCTGCTGCCTTGTATTTGCTTAAGTATCTGTATGGTCTTTGTAATCACAATCTTTCCTTATTTGTAGAAGAATTTTTCAAAAAAATTCAATAATTCATACAGAGACCTCGATAGTATCTTCTGTAGGTATTAAACTTTTTTACCATACAGACCATTGATACCTAGATTCATCATCGGCCTCACAATTTTTTATTGTACTTTCTTATACTTTCTATTTGATTTATCAAATACAATACACATCTTTAGTCTACGCGGGTGGGGGTAAGCACTCTGACATAGGACTATGTTTTTTGCCCATACTGGGCTTTATCAAGGAAAATCTCCCTTACACCAAAAGACTCGCGCGTTCCGCATCTGCTCGTTTTTCAAACACGGGGTGCGTGAGTCTTTTGGCGTAAGGGGGAATTTTCCTTAATAAAGCCCAGTATGGGCGAAACATTGTCCTATGTCGGAGTGCTTATCCCCACCTGTGTAGACTATGAGTATTGTATTTGATAAATCAAATAGAAAGTATAAGGAAGTATAATAAAAAAATTGTGAGGCCGATGACGAATCTAGGTATCAATGGTCTGTATGGTAAAAAAGTTTAATACCTACAGAAGATACTACCGAGGTGTCTGTATGAATTATTGAATTTTTAAAATTTTTTTTCTACAAATAAGGAAAGATTGTGATTACAAAGACCATACAGATACTTAAACATTTGATGAATGGGTCTTTGCATTTATTACTTAAGAGCTGTTGGAGTTGCTGCCTTGTATGACATTTTAAGTGTCTTTGCTATTTCGTTTCAGCTTGCAGAAAGCTCTGGATACAGCAGTGGTCTGGCGATTCTTCTAAAGCAACCGTGAGCTGGTTGCCCTTTAAGGGAGGAGCTGCTGTTCTGCCAGGATCTGGAGGACCTTATGGCCAGTGTGCAGGATCACAGGCCAAAGTCACTGCCTGTGAATAAATCCTGCCCTTCTAGGACATCCTAATTTTTGTTCCATCAGGTGCTCTCAACCGTACTTCTATTTTATATGGGTCTCCTTTTTATATGGAACTTGCTGCCTTTTCATAAGACATGAGAAAAATTATCTGTTTAGGAAATACTTGAAAACTTTCTTAATTTTAAAGTTTGCTTTAATTGGATTTTAGTAGATATTGTTGCTTTGAAACTTGTATGTTTTAATTCTGTTTATCTGGGAATTTGGTCGTAGTTACCTGGAATTGAATTTGTGTTGAGCCAAGTAGATGTGGAATATTAAGCGATTAATGTAATGCATTTGCCATTTATTTGTTTGGGGTGGTGGTAGAATCACAATTTGAATTGCCTCTCTAAAAAGCTTTTTACTTATCCTGATTTTGCTTCCCAGAGTTTGACCAGTTTAGAAATGCACTTTGTCCTACATAGTATGATGAATTATGAATAAAATCTGAGGCAGATGAAATTTAATGTGGACAAATGCAAAGTGATGCACATTGGGAAGAATAACCCGAATTACAGTTACTAGATGTTAGGGTCTACCTTGGGGGTTAGCGCCCAAGAAAAGGATCTGGGTGTCATTGTAGACAAGACGATGAAACCTTCCACCCAATGTGTGGCAGCAGCCAAAAAGTAAACAAGATGCTAGGAATTATTTTAAAAGGGATGGTTAACAAGACTAAGAATGTTATACTGCCCCTGTATTGCTCCATGGTGCAACCTCACTTGGAGTATTGCTTTCAATTCTGGTCTCCTTATCTCAAGAAAGATATTTCAGCACCAGAAAAAGTTCAAAGATCGACCAAGATGATAAAGGGGAAGGAATTCCTCTTGTATGAGGAAACACTAAAAAGGTTAGGTCTCTTCAGCTTGGAAAAGAGATGGCTGAGGGGAGATATGATTGAAGTCTACAAAATCCTGAGTGGAGTAGAACAGGTACAAGTGGGTCGATTTTTCACTCCATCAAAAATTACAAAGACTAGGGGATACTCGATGAAATTACAGGGAAATACTTTTAAAACCAATAGGAGGAAATATTTTTTCATTCACAGAATAAGTTAAGCTCTGGATCGCATTGCCAGAGGTTGTAGTAAGAGCGGATAGCGTAGCTGGTTTTAATAAAGGTTTGGACAATTTCCTGGAGGAAAAGTCCATAGTCTGTTATTGAGAAAGACATGGGGGAAGCCACTGCTTGCCCTGGATCAGTAGCATGGAATATTGCTACTCCTTGGGTTTTGGCCAGGTACTAAGAACCTGAATTGGCCACTGTGATAACAGGCTACTTGGTTTGATGAACCACTGGTCTGACCCATTAAGGCTATTATTCTTACATTGATGGATTATCGGAGCTAATCCTGTGTTTTTGTGGGGGGGGGGGGTTTCTATTCCTTTAGCCCACCAGATTAAGGAAGTAGACACTATATTGGATTTTGGTGTGTTCTGTTTCTATATATTCCTTGCTGTCGTGACCAAATCTCTTTCTACAAACAGTGCATCTTGTAGTATTTCAACATAGATAAGTGGTATATTTTTAGTTCAGGATATGTTGAACAGCTCAGACTTCTTCCTGCTCTTGGCTGTTTCAGTAGTCTGATAACGCGAATCACATGCTTTTTACACGTTTTGTTTTCCCCCTGCTCTGCTGCTGTGAAGGAGATGATTAGAAAGCAAGAAACTTTAATCTAAAGTACTATGGAAGGATTTTTTTTTCATTTCTTAAATTTTTATTTTTATTAAAACATGTCCACAACTAATAAGCAACTCATTTTCCCTTAACATCTATAAAGGAATCTTAACAAATGTAACTATAAAATCTTGTTACTAACTTTTACTACTAAATCACTCAATCAACCAGCATTTATTGATCAACTTCTTACTCCTTATCACCCAGCTAGATCTCTTCGTTCCACATCGCAGAATCTTTTAATAGTCCCATCTCTCAAATCGATCAACACTTTGAGATCCAATAATTTTGCTGTTACTGCTCCTACCCTTTGGAACTCATTGCCTCCCCATTTGCGGATGGAACCCTCTCTTAAACAATTTAAAGCTAAACTCAAAACTTTTTTATTTGAGGATGCTTTTGGATAAAACTGTCCTTTTTAGGACTAAACAATTGTCAGTCTTTCCCTTCCTACTGTTTTTTTCCCTTTTAAATGTACTTTATCTTAAATATTGTAGTTCTTCCCTTTTCCCTATTTGTGTGGAGTTTACTTTTCTGTTTTCAGTGGTCTTTCGTTTCTGTAATTTTTAATGATTTCCCCTTTTTATTATTGCTGTACACCGCCTAGAAATTTGTATAAGCGGTATAACAAACTTTTTAATAAACTTGAAACTTAAATAACTGAAAAGAGCGCATTCTACAGTACCAGCCCATTTTTGCCATTAGGCATACTAGGCGGCAATTGCCAAGAATGTCCAGATTCCAGGAATGACAAGAGGCAGCAGGTAGGTATATTAAAATTGGCATCAACCTGCCTGGAGGCCCTACCCCTGTGCTTCCCCTGGAAAGTCTGAAAGCACTTAACTAGCTTGGTTTCCTCTGTGGCATGAGGTCAATCTGTCTATGAGCCACAAAATTCCATAACTTTGTGACTTATTCCACCAGACTGTCCCCCTGCGTTGAGCAACCTTCCTCCAACTGGACACAGGCAGGCACTTGGATACGGCCTCTAGGGAGGGAAGGAATTACACACACACACTGCCTTTTTGCTGTCCCCAGAATCTTATTAAAGTGTCCTTTTTCCTGTTGAGATTATGATAGGTATCTTGTAACAGGGGAGTGGGGGAAAGCTGGGGGACAAGACTAAATGTTTGCCTACCATCCCTGCATTGGGCCTGTCCTCCACATCCTTTTTTTGCATGGCTTAATTCTTTCCTTTTAGGGCTGATTGGTTTTTAGGGGTACAGTTAATCAACCAACCATGCAATTTATTGTCCTATTAGTAGGAATGACTTTTTTTTTTCTTTAGCTGATGCATGAGAGAAGGGACTTTGTGTTGAGAGAGAGCCTCCAATCCTATTTTTGGGAATGGATATGCATGTTGCTAACTGGAAAACGCAGACTTAATGCGAGAGTACTTAGTGTCTCTTTAAATGGCCTGATGCATTAATGGAAAAATTAATGCAGGACCTGCAAAAATAGCCTTATTTTGGGGATGAGCTAGAAATGGGTTTAGCACATTGTAACATGGTCCCATACACTAAGTCCATTTCTTTTTTTTTAACTTGAAATACTAAGTCCATTTCTTAGCACATCTTAGTAGAAGGGCTCCAATATTTGGAATAGCATAAGCTTTCAGAACTGTACAGTTATTGGCAAAATGTGATGTTTTTACTTTATTCAGTCAATCAAGAGCAGAAATGCCATTTAGGTGTAGAGGTGTTGGACAATAATGGAAAACTTACTACCATTGTCATGTATATAGAACTAAATAAAGGTGCAGATATATCTATTGATTAGCTATTAAATAATATATTGGGAGTCACATTGTGCTATCTTTAATTTTTTTTAATATAAAGAACTCCCAACTTTTTTTTTTTTTTTCAGTGAATCTAATTTTTAGATTTTTATTTTTTTTTTGTAGACTGAGAAGAATATCTTCTGGTTTCCATTTAAATAGTGAGAACATCTTACCTTATTATGGATGACTTGTCAGCAGAAGACATCCAGCTCAGGGCCAACCAGGTCACTGATGAGGTAAGTTTCTTCTGTGCTGAAGTGAAAGACAGGTATTAGTAAAGGGGAATTATCCCATCCTGTACCAAAAATCTTTAGGAATAAGATTAGCCTGATTTCTGCCAGTTGATAGTGAAAGAAGAGAAGAATAAGCCAGCTAGATGACTGTTGTTCCTTCTCCCCTTATCAGAAATAGAATGTCAACTCATGGTTGATGTAGGGTGACTCTGATCTTCCTCAACTATGAAGCACTATCTGATCTTCCTCAACTATGAAGGATAAAGATCAGTTAGCCTAGTTGAAATTCTTTCTCTTTCATTTCCACATTGGGTACATCAGGGTTCAAGAAATCCCAAGTGCCAGGTCACTATGGTGCCTAGAAAATTGTACACTAGCACCTGGGATTTATTATCTCCCCCTCAAAATGTTTATGGTGGTTGGGTTTTTGGTGCTTTATGTAAACTTGAGCCACATAGTGCAGGAAGCTTGGGAGTTTCGCAGGACTTGAAACTAAAGACCAACTTGAACTTCCTGTACTGAACTCGGGCTTTGGTGACATATGAAACAATTGCCTCTGTTTCATCTAGAGGGTGCTGTTATACATCAGGGGTAAAGGGGATGGGACGTACAAGCACGCATACAATACAAATTCTACTGCACCCTATTCAAAGCCCTAAATGGAAACGGACCAAGCTATCTGAGCAACCGCCTAATCAGGAAAAACACATTCAGACCAAGGAGAACTCGTGCATATTTCACCCACCCCTCAATCAAAGGTATACAAAGCAAAAAAATATACGATTGGCTATTAGCCACCAAAGCAGCGAAACTAGACCGCCACCTCTCCAATCTGCTGACTATGACGCCCAACTACAAAACATTCAAGAAAGAATTTAAAACTTTTCTATTCAAGAAATTTGTCAAATGATCTAACTAAACCTAATCGACCCTCCACAGACCCTGACACATACTACATCTATTAACCATGTATTCTCCCTGGAAATGCCCAGGTTAACTCTTGTTGTAAATCGCCTAGAACTGAAAGGTATTGGCGGGATAGAAGATACTAATGTAATGTAATATATTGATTTTCTGTGTGGTTAAAATCAAAGCAGTTTTACAAATTTTAGACAGGTACTTATTTTGTACCTGGGGCAATGACGTGTTAAGTGTCTTGCCTAGAGTTACAAGGAACAGCTGTGGGACTCTAACTTACAACCTTAGGGTGCTGAGGCAGCCGCTCTAACCATTAGGCCATTCATGCACTTCAGAGGCACTGTAAAAAACTGATTTACTAAAGTTTCTTCGCCCACAGGCTCAAAATAGGAAAAGAGCCCTTAGTAAGCCAGTTTTTACAAGAGTTATTGCTGATCTGGAAGGGGATTCCCCCCCCCTTCACTGGGGCAGTATTGGAAGGATGGGGAGGGAGAAGCAAGATAGGTATCTGCGGCTAGCTTCTAGATTTTGTGAAAATTTGTCGAGGCCTGGGGTACATGAACATATAGATTTTTGTATTTGAATCAATATCAGCTCCCCACCAGGCCTTTTTACCCAGCCTCTATCCCTGTCCTCTGTGACAATCCTAACGATGTATCTGTTGGTTTTTACTACCTCTACTGATAGGCTACTATAGGCTTTGTCTTCCACTTTGCTCCTTACAAGTCCAATATTTAATATAAAATATAGGCCCTTGCTTGTGCCTTGCTGTCAAGTTTTATAGTAATCCAGGTAGCCACCAGAACTAGTGAAACTATCTGAAACATCTAACTACCTTGTGCTTGTTGAGATTTAGGTTATAATCATGGCCTCTCCTTGCCAAAACTACTGTGCAGGTTACTGCAGTTTTTTGGAAACCTGAGACCAGCCATGCTTCTATTTTCAACTTGTACGAGTATTAATTGCTTTTTCTAAGTCTGAGGTGAACATAAGAATTGCCGCTGCTAGGACAGATCAGTGGTCCATCCTGCACAGCAGTCCGCTCATATGGCGGCTCTTAGGTCAAAGACCAGTGCTCTAAATGAATCGAGCCTCACCTGCATATGTTCCAGTTTAGCAGGAACATGTCCAACTTTGTCTTGAATCCCTGGAGGGTGTTTTCCTTTATAACAGACTCTGGAAGAGCGTTCCAGTTATCTCCCACTCTCTGGGTGAAGAAGAACTTTCTTACGTTTGTACGGAATCTAACCCCTTTCAGCTTTAGAGAGTGCCCTCTCGTTCTCCCTATCTTGGAGAGGGTGAACAATCTGTCTATCTACTAAGTCTATTCCATTCAGTATCTTGAATGTTTCGATCATGTCCCCCTCAGTCTCCTCTTTTCAAGGGAGAAGAGGCCCAGTTTCTACAATCTCTCACTGTACAGCAACTCTTCCAGCCCCTTAACCATTTTAGTCGCTCTTTTCTGGACCCTTTCGAGAAGTACAGTGTCCTCCTTCATGTACGGCGACCAGTGCTGGACGCAGTACTCCAGGTGAGGGCACACCATGGCCCGGTACAGCAGCATGATGATCTTCTCCGATCTGTTCGTGATCCCCTTCTTTTTCCATTCCTAGCATTCTGTTCGCCCTTTTTGCTGCTACCGCGCATTGTGTGGACGGCTTCATCAACTTGTTGATCAGAACTCCCAAGTCTGTTTCCTATTCGTGCATGAGATTTTTATTACCAACTTGCATTACTTTACAATTATCCATGTTGAACCTCATTTGCCATGTCGATGCCCATTTCTCGAGCTTGATTATGTCACGTTGCAGATCTTCGCAATCCCCCTGTGTCTTCATTACTCTGAATAACTTTGTATCGTCCACAAATTTAATCACTTCACTCGTCATACCAATGTCCAGGACAATCAGAAGCTAACGACCAGGACCTGGAGGCCGAATTGAGACAGGTATGCAAAAGTGGAAGTGTAGTGGTTATGGGGGATTTCAACTACCCTGGAATAGTCTGGAACATTGGACACTCAAATTGCACGAGAGAAACAAAATTCCTAGAGGTGGTGAGGGACTGCTTCATGGAACAGCTGGTCACGGAACCAACGCGAGGGGATGCCACTCTGGACCTAATCCTCAATGGGCTAGGGGGACCTGCAAAGCAGCTGGTGGTACTAGCACCACTAAGGAACAGCGATCACAACATGATCCAGTACAAACTAAACTTAGGAACATCAAAGGTGAAAAGAACCACAACGACAGCGTTCAACTTCAGAAAAGGAAATTACGAGGCCATGAGGAAAATGGTGGGGAAAAAAGCTCAGCAACAACTCAAGGAAGATGGAGACCGTAGAGGAAACCTGGGCCCTACTCAAGGGCAAGGTGCATGAGGCACAAGACCTGTACATACCCAGGTTTAGGAAAGGGTGCAAAAAGAATCAAACTAGAAATCCAGCATGGATAACCAATGCAGTAAAAAAGGCGATAAGTGACAAGAAATCGTCTTTCAGAAAATGGAAGAAGGACCCAACAAAGGAAAACCAGAAGGAGCACAAAAGGCACCAAAAAGAATGTCACCGAGAGGTTAGTAAAGCAAAAAGAGAGTATGAGGAGAGACTGGCGGGAGAAGCAGGAAACTTCAAACCATTCTTCAGGTATGTGAAGGGGAAGCAACCAGCCAGGGAGGAAGTGGGACCATTGGACGACGGAGACAGGAAAGGAGTGGTAAAAGAGGAAAAAGAGATAGCTGACAGGTTAAACAAGTTCTTCTCGTCAGTCTTCACGAGAGAGGACACATCAAATATCCCAGAACCCGAAGAGGTCATAAACGGAGACCACGATGAAAAGTTGGTCCAACTAGAGGTGAGCCGAGAGGATGTCCTCCAACAGATAGACAGACTGAAGAGCGACAAATCACCAGGTCCGGACGGCATCCACCCAAGGGTACTAAAAGAACTAAGAAACGAAATAGCGGAAACACTTTGCCAAATATGTAATCTATCCTTAAAAACTGGGGAGATCCCAGAGGACTGGAAAATAGCAAACGTCACGCCCATCTTTAAAAAGGGATCAAGGGGAGACCCGGGGAACTACAGGCCGGTGAGCTTGACCTCGGTCCCGGGAAAGATGATGGAAGCACTGGTAAAGGACACAATCTGCGAGCACATAGAAAAAAATGGACAACTGAAGACGAACCAGCACGGCTTCTGCAAGGGTAGGTCGTGCCTCACGAACTTACTGTACTTCTTTGAGGGAATAAACAGCCAGATGGTTAGAGGGGAAGCCATGGACATCATTTACCTTGACTTCCAAAAGGCCTTTGGCAAGGTACCCCACGAACGGCTGCTTAAGAAGCTGTGGAATCATGGGGTGCAAGGAGATGTCCACCGATGGATCAGACACTGGCTAGCAGGCAGAAAACAGAGGGTTGGAGTAAAAGGACATTACTCAGACTGGCAATGGGTCACGAGCGGAGTTCCACAGGGATCAGTGTTGGGATCACTCCTGTTCAATATATTTATGAACAACCTGGAGACGGGGACGAAATGTGAAGTCATTAAATTTGCAGATGACACCAAACTCTGCAGCAGGGTCAAAACCACGGAAGACTGTGAGGACCTGCAAAGGGACCTGACGAGGCTGGAAGAGTGGGCAAAAAAGTGGCAAATGAGATTTAACATAGAGAAATGCAAGGTCATGCACGTAGGGAAAAAGAACCCGAGGTTCAGCTACAAAATGGGGGGAATATTGCTAGGGGTGAGCAACCTTGAAAGAGACCTGGGGGTGATGGTGGACACAACATTAAAACCATCAGCGCAGTGTGCGACAACCTCAAAGAAAGCAAACAGAATGCTGGGCATCATCAAAAAGGATATCACAACCAGGTCGAAGGAAGTCATCATGCCACTGTATCGTGCAATGGTGCGCCCGCACCTGGAGTACTGTGTCCAGTACGGTCGCCGTACCTCAAAAAAGACATGGCAGTACTCGAGGGAGTCCAGAGAAGAGCGACTAAACTGATAAGAGGTATGGAAAATCTTTCATACGCTGACAGGTTAAAAATGCTGGGGCTGTTCTTCCTGGAGAAGAGGAGACTTAGAGGGGACATGATAGAAACCTTCAAAATCCTGAAGGGCATTGAGAAAGTGGATAAGGACAGATTCTTCAAACTGTGGGGAACCACAAGCACTAGGGGTCACTCGGAGAAATTGAAAAGGGACAGGTTTAGAACAAATGCTAGGAAGTACTTTTTTTACCCAGAGGGTGGTAGACATATGGAATGCTCTTCCAGAAGTTGTGATAGGCCAGAGCACAGTACAGGGGTTCAAAGAAGGTTTGGATAGGTTCCTAAAAGATAAAGGGATTGAGGGGTACAGATAGAACCAGAGGTAGGTTATAAGAATGGTCAGGAACCACTTCACAGGTCATGGACCTGATGGGCCGCCGCGGGAGCGGACTGCTGGGCACGATGGACCTCTGGTCTGACCCAGTGGAGGCAACTTCTTATGTTCTTATGTTGAAAACATGGGTCCAAACACCAAGCCCTGCAGCACCCCACTGGTGATGCTCTTACAGTCCAAGTATTGTCCATTTACTCCCACTCTGTTTCCTATGCTCCAGCCAGTTTTTAATCCACGTGAGTATTTCACCGTTGATTCCATGGCTTGCAATTTTCCGAAGTAGTCGTTCATGTGGAACCTTGTCAAACGCCTTCTGAAAATCCAGATATACAATGTCAACTGGGTTGCCCTTATCTGTCTATTTACTCCCTCAAAGAAGTGCAAGTTCGTCAAATACAATCTGCCTTTGCTAAAACCGTGCTGACTGGTCCTGATTAGCCCGTTCCTATCAAGGTGATCAGTGATGTTGTCCTTTATCAGAGACTCTACCATCTTTCCCAGTACCAAGGTCAGACTCACCGGTCTGTAGTTTCCCGGATCTCCCCTCAAACCTTTCTTGAAGATCAGCGTAACATTCGCCACCTTCCAGTCTTCCGGAATCTTTCCCGATTTGATTGACAGAATGGCTATTAGTTGAAGCAGTTCAACTATGGTCCCTTTCAGTTCCTTGATGATCCTTGGATGGATGCCATTCGGTCCCGGTGATTTATCGCTGTTAAGCCTATCAATCTGCCTACATACCTCCTCTAGGTCATCCAACGGTCCCACCGCTTCCTTTGCGGGTCGTTTCCCCTTAATATATCGAAAGAATGACTTGAAGTTTTTCACCTCCTTGGCTATTTTTTTCCTCGTAGTCACTTTTGGCCACTTTTACCGCCTTATGGCACCTGCGTTGATGTTTGTGCTTGTTCCAGTTTTCATCTGTTTTTCATCTTTTCCATTCCTTAAACAAAGTTTTCTTGTCTCTGATCGCTTCTTTCACCTCTACAGTGAGACATGCTGGTTCTATGGTTTTTTTCCTCTTGGATCTCTTGTTGATACGCAGTGTGGTGGACACATGGAATGCGCTTCCAGAGGGCGTAATAGGGCAGCGTACGGTACTGGTATTCAAGAAAGGATTGGACAATTTCCTGCTGGAAAAGGGGATAGAGGGGTATAGATAGAGGATTACTGCACAGGTCCTGGACCTGTTGGGCCTCCGTGTGTGCAGACTGCTGGGCACGATGGACCTCAGGTCTGACCCAGCGGAGGCATTGCTTATGTTATGTTCTTATGTTACATCATCTCTAATGTCGGGGGAAGACTTCCGGGTCAGCTACGTGTGGTGTGCTGGGAGCAGAAGGGCAGGAAAAGAAGACGCAGAAGGGCAGGAAAAGAAGATGAGCCACTTGGCTCGAGCTGCCTCCCAACCCTGAGGGATCCCCGAGACCAGGAGGGGCGTCTCCACGGGATCCCCACGACCAGAGGGGGCATCCCCATGGGATCCCAGTGACCTGAAGGGGGAACCTGCGGGATCCCCGTCGTCCCTGTTCCCCTGCGGGATCCCCGTCGTCCTCTACTCTTGATGTTGCTTGCAAGTAGCCTCGTTCCGTCTCTGTTGAGGTTAAGTCCATCCTTCCTGTATAGCTTGCTCTTCCTCCAGAATGTCGTCCAGTTGTGCACAAAGTGGAATCCTTCTTCACACCAGCGCATGAGTCATTTCTGTTCCTAAATGAGTTTCAAGTTTATTTAAGCTTGATATACTGCTTAACCATCCTAAGCGGTTTACATAATAATTTAAAAACAGGGGGATCTGGCAAATGTAATTAAAATATGATACAGACAAAAGGGGAAATTTTACATGATATAATGAGAGGAGGGTGGGATTACAGACAGTGAAGGGTGAAATGAGCTGCCAAAGGCTAGAAGGCATTTCAGTGGGAGAAGCAGAACCCTGGCTCCTCAAACAACTAAGCTACTGCTTTCCTTGGTTAGGGTTGTAATCATTGCCATTGAATGTAGGTTGCCTCCAGCTTTCTTGAAGTACAGTGCAGCAAAAGCACCACTGGGGCTCATGGATTGTAGTCTTCCATTTTGTGGCTCCTAAGGTTTTTTTTTTTTAAACTTCTGTGAGAATACAGAAGCCTTCTAATTTCTCCTACCTGGTATGCTTCCTCTGCCACTGCTGTTAGGGCCCTGTGCATGTGTCAATCGCTCACTGAGTGATTGATCTGTCAGGTTTGTGTGCAAATTACTTGCATGCAAACTTGGCAGCGCATTGATTGCTGGTTCACAATTGGCCTAAGTCATGGTTTGAAGGGACTATCCTGCTTGGATAGTGAAACTGAGAGCTGTCATTTAACCAGATTTTTTTTTTTTTTAAATTTTATTTTTTCAAATATTACATTCCGAAACCAGTCACAAGGGAAAAGAAATATAGCATACAATTAAACTAAATCTAAGGGAATAACTTCTAAATATTCAAGCCCACATTATAGAGACAAAAGATTAATGTCCCCCCCCAAAAAAAAAAAAACCCAAACCAAAGCAAAAACAGGAAAAGAAGGCATTACATCCTCTTAGTAATTTCCTGCATTTAATATCTTCTTAAACTCCAATAGTCTCACGCTATTCTAACTGAAATCTATCCAGTAGAAATTTCTCCAGTAGGTTTGGTCCACAGATGTAAAGGTGTAGCAAATTACCAGGGGGACACATATACAAGAGAACCCATAAAAAAGTAGCCCCTAATTCCAACATTTTATATTTCAATTGGCTTCTGATTATCATCTTTATCTTTCTTGAGAAACTTGATGTTGTCAAGTTATTCGATCACAGCACAGATCAGATCTGGCAGTTCATTTTATATGACAGATTCATGCAGCTTAATTCAAATGTTTCCCCTCCAATGTAAGGGTGCAACCTTATGTGTGTGTGTGGCTTTCTTGCAGTGTTCAGCTTCTAGTTGATTCAAGTCTATAATCTTTTGTCAATCAGGTATTCTGGCTGCTAATCTGGTCTTGAATCATGTGTGGTTCTCAAACTAAAAAAAGGCTGCTACCATATCCCCTGGACCTCCACTGTGACCTATGCCTAGTAGTGGCAGTCAGTATGGAGTCAGAGACTGTTCATGGGCCCTGTCTTCTCCTGTTTGGGCTATCTGTTGAATTGGAAACCCAGCATACTGGGATCTGTGGGTGTGCACTGACATACAGGGTCTTTGGATTGCTGCTAGTATTACCTCCATTGCTGGTTTGTAGGGAGGATGAAGGAGAAGAGAGTGGGGAGGATCTGCTATTTTACATTTTCTGGGGTCATGTTACATTTTAGGTGTTAAAATGGGGTAATATTGAATAAATGTTTGGGAAGCACTGAGCTTTGTGTGGACTCAAAGACTCTTATACTAGAACATATTTAAATGATTCTTAATATTTAATCAAATCCCAGGCCCAGCTGCTAGAACTCTGTGGTTTTACTTTGCCTGCCACATACTTCGACAAACCCTAGATTGTTTATGGAAGTCTGAGTTAGTAATAGTGGCGTATCCTTTGCACATAGCTGTTAGAATAGCATGTTACTATTACATTAGTATGATGGCATGTACAAGTGGAGTTTGAATTTGACTGTCGGGATTTTGCATTGCTTCTGTGTTTAGTTTTGTAAACACGATCACTGCTATTTTCTTGTTTGGATAAAACCTCTTCAGGGTAGAACTGTATAACCCAGTATTGATCCCAATTCCCCCCCCCCCCCCTCCCTCCGGGCTACTGGGTTTTAAGTGGCTGTGGTAAGTGGTTTAGAAGGATTAGTATAGTAAACCACTTGAAGGAGTAACCAGCCTTTCTTTGAATAGTATGGTCCTAAAACTTTCTACAGAAATCCCACACACGGTAAGATATTCTTGTGCCAGATAAAACCATGTCAAAGAAGATTGGAGGCAAGTTACACATAGCTTCCATGGTTACAGCTCTTAACAGAGGTATGGCTGGCCTCAAGTGTTTCCAGAAGGCTTTGGTACCGGTAACTTATACAGTACTTTTGTAGGAAATGACTATGATTGACCTCTCCACACTTGTCATTGGGTTGTAGATTTGACTTTTGAAGACTTTGGTGCAATAGAGAAGCAGACATGCATGCCAGTTGGCTTGTGCCCAGCTCACCCGCCTTCAGAGCCAAGTCACTCAGCACAGCCCTTCCACCCCTTAGTAATGGCCTCCACCATTGCTGTCAATTGAGAAGAAGTCGCCACATCTTACACTAGACATGCTCCTTGGTATCTGCCAGCAACACATCAGCCCACCCAGCTGTTCATGACTATAGCAGGGTTCAGAGGGGGAAGATCCACACTGTTGTCCAGAGCAGAGAGCACCCCTCCATGCTCGGTGCTGCTGTTCCCCTTTGATGGCAACAACTAGGCATTACAAAATGTAAAGTTTGTCAATAGTCCTGTCAAGACTTAGCTCTTTTTATGCGTTGTATTGTTTCCCAAAACCTTGTAACTTTATCACTATGTACATCGCTTAGAATTATGATTAAGCGATTCATCAAAATTTTATTAAACTTGAAACTTGTCCATAAGTCCAGGTGTTGAAGACAAAGCAGGGACAGCCAAGGTAGGATGAAACCCCACAACTCTATTTTATGGTAGTATCCTAGTCTTCCTAGGAGCATTTTATAAACTACAACTAGAACAGCAAGTTTTATTTATTTTTTGCTGTAGAACAAACATGTACATTAGGTGAATTGTAAATGTCTGAGATGAGATTTTGTTTGAATCTCTATTCCATCAGGTTCTCAGATTACTTGGATTCTGATATGTATGTGAACTCAATAATTGCTAATAGTGTTTTTGTCTCTCTTTGTATTAAGTCTCTGGAAAGCACTCGGAGAATGCTGAACATGGCTGTAGAGGTAAGGTTGTAGATTTGGTCTGTGTGTGTATTAATCAAATGAAAGCTAGCACTTCTTTTTAAATGGTATAGTTCAAATATCAAACAAATGATTATTAAGAGGTGATGATTACATGTGTATGATAAAGCATGCATTTGAAGTATGGCCTCCAGGTCATTACATGAACTCTTACTTTTTAAGATCTACATTTTTAGGACTATCCCCTCAAGGTATTATCCAAAGGCTGCTACTCGGTAGGGGACCTGGTACTCTATATAGTAGAAATAGTTTTTCAGTTGAAAATGTATACAATATCATTATGGTTGAAGAGTAATCGTATCTGGAGCAGGAAGAACCTTTGAGGAGTAGTAGGTAGAATTGGATTCATGTGCTCGGTATAGTTAAATGTCATGTTTCATCTCCCTGTTTTTCCTAGTGAATCTGATAGTTTGAGTTACCAGTATTTGTGAACTCCTTTTGCGAAGCAAATTTGCAGTGTTTTCAAGTGCAGCCAAACTACAAAATGTTACATTGTTCATGGAGATAACTGGTACAGTTTCTTAAGTCCTAGGTATATGCAGTAAGGCTTCTCTATAGAAAGAAATAGACCTCCAGTTGTTAACATAGGGGGAAGTTCTATAAATGAGTTAAGTTAAGAGGGAAACACTGTTTTAAACGGTGCTTAAGTAAAAATTCATAGCACCAACTGGCACCTAAACAAATCGCGCCTAACACTACTTAAGAGTGGCTAACGCTGGAAGTGACGTTAGGTGCTGGTAGGTACCTTCCAGAGGCCCGATTTCACATCAAAGATAGGCATCAGAAATGTAGGCCTGGGCAACCCTCACCTACGTTTCTGGTGCCTATCTTTGCCTGAGTCGATTCTCTAAACTGCGCTGTTTAGAGAATCTGGCAGATAGTACCAGAATCGTAAGTCTGGTTTTGTGTTGATGCTGGAAAATTTACGGTACTTCAAGTGACGTGCCTCTCTTTTTTATTTAGGACACTTAAGTTACTGGACAAAAAGTGAAACATTCAAGCTACCCTATTCACCTCTAGATTAGTTGCTCACATCCTGTTGCAGTTTAAAAAAAAAAAAAAGGCAATATAAATCATTAAGAGGAGACTATAACTTTGTATTTAAGTTATTCACTCTGATCTTTGCATTGCTAAGGAGTTCTGCATTAGGGGACGGCACACTCGCTGATAGACACAGCAGACTCCATTCCTCTTTAGAGCGATATATAACCTTTTGGCATAAATATTATTATGAAGGAAAGTATATAGTGCTGTAGAGCCAAATAAAGCATTTCAACCTAGCTGACTTGAGTGAGATGGATTTAATTTTAATAATGAATTTGTTTTGTCTTTTTTAATATTATAGAATGTACAAATCTGATCACAGTATTTATAAAATGCCAAAAATCATTTAAAATACATCAATAGTTATCTGAAACAACTCTATTCCATATGCACATTTTTATAGAATTCCCATCAACCAAGATAATCTGAAATCAAGACACGCTGTCTCCTTTCTTTTGGGCAGGCACTGTTTTTTAATTATCAGTAAAGCTTTCAAAATACTCCTATAACCCCTGAAAAAGCTTTAGTTCTCATCTTCACCAACTTTTATGTTTCTTTCTAGGAATAAAAAAAAATATCTACACGTACTAGATCTTAGCAGCTTTTAATGGTAATATTGCTCTCTATAAAATAGGTCCAGTTCCATAAAATATCTTATTTCAAATCCAACAACTTTAATATGATGCACAGCATTGGGGCATTAACAATGGAGCAGCCCTATTTCATATCATTATTTTGGCCACTAAACCTCTGAATCTCCTACAGTTTCTCCCCTCCTTCCCCCCCCACCCCCCCACACACACACATCAAAGCACTGTAGTAATCTTTTTGACTTATCACTTTAAAACCATTATACAGACAACAATCTTTTGAGGTCTTTAATGATGAGCATAATTGTGCAGCAAGCACAACTTGGTGGTGGTTATGAAAAAGCCCTGGTTTTGGATTCTACACTGAACTTTTAACCTAAGATTTAACTGCACAATTCCATTTCTCAATATTAATTTATAATCATCAGGCATTGAAGCATAACTCTCACCCAGAACCACCTCTGTTTCTTCTACTTTAAATAGAAGTATGATTGATTGCCAGCCACATTTTGAAATTTTTCAAACACTCTTGTACTCTTAAGGTGAGATAGCAGCATTTTATGTAGTTAGCCTTTTCAGTGCCTTTCTGGCTCTTCCTTTCACAAAGGGAAAAAACTGGGTTGAATTTTAAAACTTTATCATTAACAATTTCCTATCATGCTATAATTATTTGGAATTTACTCTCAGATGCTAGGCTAGAAAAGAACTACATAAATTTTTGGATTTCTTAACTTTTTTTTCTGAAATTTTATATTGGATGGGTTTAATCCATTGTGGATTGATATCTTATTATGTAACGCCTAATATTATTCTAGCCTCTTAGTTGTGTATCCACATTGAACTAAATTGATGAGTAATCACTATATACAGGAATTTGTACTGTAAAATATCCTAAATAGCTGTTCCTCTGTGAATATCACAATTATAATACAGGAAATACCATGCTTTAACACTTAAGAAGTCAAGGTAACTCCTTGTCCCAGGTGAAATTACATCCAGCTACTCGGTAAAAGCTTACTTTTTGTTCTGCCACCTCAACTGCTGACTACTAGATTAGTAGTCAAATGACTAAGGGCTCCTTTTTACTAAGGTGCGTTAGGGCCTTAACGTGCGGAATAGCGTGCACGCTAGACCTTAATGCCAGCATTGAGCTGGCGTTATTCTAGAAGTGTACTGTGCGGTTTAGCACGCGGCAATTTTGTGCATGCGCTAAAATTGCTAGCGTACCTTAGTAAAAGGAGCCCTAAATGTAATCCAGAGTTTCCCAAACTTTTAGCTGTGACCCTATTTTTTTTTTTTATAAATCTTTATTGATTTTTAAACTGACAATGCAATACAATTATCTGAACATAAATATTTCATAAAACACATTATTAAACATACAATTTATACTTAGAACAATCACTTTCTCCCTCCTCTTACCAAATTACTACAATAAGACAAATTATAATATTATAATTAAATATTTTAATAAACAAAATATCTTTCCCTCCCCCTCCCTCCCCTGGATGTGTAAGGAATTCTACCAACTCAAAAAAAAAAATGTATATATATATGTATATATATGTATATGCATTCATTTTTTCATATTTATATGTGGTACAAACATTTGTCCACCAAAACGTATAATTTAGTCTGTCATACCTCTTCCAATTATGTGTAATCAATTGGATAGCTATTCCCGTCATTATCATAAAAAGTTGACTTTTATATTTATCCAAAGAAGGCTTCATATGTTAGGGGAATTGCTGAATCAAGAATAAGATTAATTTGTCTCCAAATTAATTTCCAGAAATTAAGTATCAAAGGACAATAATATAACAGATGATCCAAAGCCCCTATATCATTATGACAATGCCAACATCTATTAGACCTGGAATTATCTAACTTTTGTAAAAGAACTGGGGTCCAAAAAATCCTATGCAATAAAAATAACCAAGTTTTGTCTCATAGATGCTGACCTCCAAGACCAAATTCGTGATTTTTAAGTCTTGAACAAAACCCCAGTCAACCAGAATAATACAATACAAATAAAACTTTTATTCCACAAGTTACCAAAAAGTGGCCTTATGTGGATCAGAAAGAAAAAATGTAAGCATTCCTAAATTAATCAAACTTTAAAAGAAAATAAGCAAGTAAATATTTCTTGATATGTTTCAGCTTTTTTTAGGTTGTATAATTGATATAAATTAGTGAAGGCAGAAGTGTGTCCCAAAACTTAATTCCCTTTTCATTCTCTCACTTCCACGGGATACTCTTTTATCAACCTATTACATTGTGCTCACCTCATCTTGTTATCACTCTCGCTCCATCCACCCCATTAGCTGGACTCACTTTACTGTTAATCACTTTATTCAAAATGAACTCTCTCTGCCAATCAAACAGGAGGAGAATAATGGGGATAAAGGCATCTCCTCTGCTTTTGTTTTAGATTCAATGCCAGCCATTAATTATACTTTCTATTTAGAGTCAGGATGCTGGAATCAAGACCATTACCATGTTGGATGAACAAGGCGGTAAGTTCTGCCTGCTCAGCTCAGTAGGTATCGAGAGAATTGAAGACTACTTTGCTATTGGCTTGGCATATTTTCTGGAACTGAGGCTTGATAAGCACACTGTTAAGATAGCAACAGTTCTCAACTTGGTCCTTGGAGACAACCTGTCCAATTTAGTTTTCAGAATACCACTTGGAAAATATTTATATGCAGATATCCTTTGTGGAATCATCATTGATATCTTGAAAACCTAACTAGACTGGTGGTCCCTGCTGTCATGGAAAATATATTTTAAAAGTCCTGGTTTTCAGGGCAGCTTATACAGTTGATTACTACAACACTCATATTGCTACTTGCATGTCAACACAGAGACTATTACTAGATCATGAATAGGCAATGATTGCCCACGGCTGGAAACAGGTTTGTTTTACAGAATAGCTAATGTGTATACTAATTATTCTATTTATAGACCCATTTTAGACAGAATGTAGAAGTCAGAATCGAGATGTCCAGTTTAAATAGCATTTCAGAACAGAATGTGCTGTCATAGAGGCTGCTCTAAATACAGGAGAAATGGACATTTATGTGCTGAGTTAATGTGCATAAAATCCATTAAAGAAAAAAAAAAAAAAGTTGAAAATATCCTCAGATTGAAAACCAGCAGAGCAGCAGCATAAACGTGTTTATGCAGGCATATGCTCCTTTATCTTTGCTATTTTAGAAACATAAATGTGTATTTTTCCAGTGCTGTCAAACGGGTATCCTTTGCCAGTTTGGCTTTGGTTGGGGGGGAACCACAATGAGGACATTTTCCCTAATTTCTCCAAGAGCATGGTGCTTAGTAAGAGTAATTTGCCAAAACCCAAACATGCTTTGTAGCAGATGTAACTCCAGTGTCGAGGGTCTTTTTTTAGGGCAGAGACATATTGAAGTGTATTTTCAAAGCAATTAGACTTACAAAGTTACCATAGGTTAAGTTTAAGGGCTTTGAGACTGAGACCCTTAAGTCATTTTCTGAAATTGGGAATAAATGTCTATTAATTGGCTACACCCTTATTTATTTCTTCCATTTGTGCGTCGCACATACCAATACAAGCTCTAGGCAACATTACAGAGGAAGAGGGTAGGGAGGGCAGGAAGGAGTGGAGAGGAGAGAAGTATGTAGAACATTTCATAGAACTTCCTAACTTTACATCTATGTAAATGATATCTAAATGAATTAAAGTAATATGTAAAAATGAATAGAAGGGAGGAACCTTATCCTACCTAAAATATGCCAAGACCATGCTTTATAAAATATGGACCAGGAAGTGTCATTGGACAGAGAGCTGAGGCTGATATGAGTAACAGTTAGGAGATGCTGCTGGCTGCCAGCAAAGATTTGAAGAAGTGTGCAGGTGTGCAGCAGGAGTGATGGGGGGAGGAGCACATAGCACCTGCCCTTGGCACTTCTTTACCTTGCTATGTTGCTGTGAATGTGTACTACTGCAGAAGCACAAGGTAGTTAAACACGTCTCACTGCTTCTCAACCCTCTCCCAAGGTCATATGAGTCAATCAGGTTTTCAGGATTACTACAATGAATATACACAAAATATATCTGCATATCTTGGAGACTCAGTGTATATAAATCTCTCAGGCATATTCATTGTGGTAATTCTAAAAACCTGACCAGCTAGGTGTACCCCACCACCCCAGGAGAGGATGGAGAAGCACTAATATATCCAATCAGCTGGAATGTATTTTTCATTTGGCTGTTATTGGGTAGGATGTGTGGATTTGTGGAACTAACATTATTAAAATTTAATTTCTAGTTATAAGGCAACAAAAGTTAAGTGTTTTGGAAGGGGGTGTAAAATTTTCATAATACTGTACTTGCAAATTGATGTAGGCTATCCCTGTGTTTAGAACAGTTTGGTTCATTGGGCAGTACTTGAAGATTTCAATAGTTTATAAGATCAAATATGCTCAAATATAAAAGTGATCCACTGAAGCATTTCACACTTCATGTCTGTATATTTGCATTTAGAGCAACTGAACCGTATAGAAGAAGGAATGGACAACATAAATAAAGACATGCGGGAAGCTGAAAGGAATTTGACTGAACTGAACAAGTGTTGTGGTCTCTGTGTATGTCCTGGCACTAGGTTAGTGAGCTAATCAATGTCTAAACTTGGAGAAATCCCTAAGACCAGGGGCCCTTGTTAATTTGGTATAATATCCCTAGCAAAGCGGACTGAAAATTCTCCGATAGACAAGCAGGGTAATGCAGCCCCACTTGATGGTGAAGTCTCTGGACTGAGCCTGTCTCGTGGCACTCTCCCCATACTGACAGGCTACGGGGGTGGAGCTCCACAGGCAAGGTGGTTGCACATGCCCAGTAGATTGAAAAAAAAAAAAAAAATCTACAGTAGCTAGGGGAGAGTTCCACGAGACAGGTTCAGTCCAGGGACTTCACCATCAAGTGTGGCTGCATTCCCCTGCTGTCTACGAAGAACACCTGTTACAGGTAAACAACTTTGCTTTACACCATATACAAGTGTATATGGGTATTGTTAGTAGGTTGCTACATTTATATATTAGATCATTTAATTCCCTGTACATGTTAGTGTAATACACAGAAAGGACTTTGAGCAAGAGCAAGCCCATGAAAAGCCCATTAGAGGGCTGTCATAGTGCTAGGCAGGCAACTTGTGTTACTAGCCTACTGCACTCCTGAAATGCAAACATAGCTTTACTGTACTGAGACAGAACACTTAAAGGAGCGCATGCAAGCGCTGCCCTAAGTGGCAGATATGCACCAAAATGCATTTTGCACTCTTCTATAAAGTAGTGCATAAGTAATTGCAATAGGATGCACACATGGGCACATTATGGAAGTGACATGCACAGCTTACAAGAATCTATAAATCTCAAAGAAACTCCATTTAAGGACGTGCTGGGTACTGTGCCAATTGCTTCCCTCACTCTAAAATGCCAGTGAATCACCTAAAAGAACATTTTTAGGAGGGGAAAAAGGCCTCAAAAGCCAAGAAGCACACCTTTGCACCGGAGCTATGAGAACTTAGCGTTCTCATTGGCTCTCCTCCATGTTTGATCCAGTCACAAGATTACAAGCGGTTTTGCCACTGTAGAGCCCTAATGAAATGATTATTTAAATCATGAGACATTTGGCCATTGTCAGCTGAATACAGCAGGGATTGACTCCCGCTATAAGTGCACAAGAAATACAAAGAGGAAATTTAAAAAAAAGGAGAAATCTCCCAATAACTTAAAATTATTTACTATTTTCCTTAGACCACAATAATAATTAGGGGGTATGCCCTAGAAAAGGGAAGAGAACCAATTTAGAATCAAAATAATAATAAGAAAAGGCCTAACGGCTTAGGGTCCAACACAAGTCACCAGTTTCTTAAAATCCAGGAGTGTTCTCAATTGCTCTTGTGAATAAAAAACATATTTTACGCCTAGGTATTTAATCATACACTTACAAGGATAAGCCAAGAGAAGTGAGGCACCTTTGGAACCAACTCCCCCCCCAACTTAGACAACAGAACTCATTATTAACTTTCAGGAAATCGGTAAAGACCCTCCTCTTCAACTAAAGATCTCCTCTGTCTTCTCCCCCCCTTACGCCCCCCCCACCCTCCTATCTCCTCCCCAAAACTCCAATATAACCCTCTCTTACTCTCTCCACCAACAAATTGTACCTAAACGCATATAACTTTCCTTAAACTAAACTACTGTATTTTCCCCCTCTCTCTTTCTGCTATACTCTCCCTGTATTTAATTCTCTCCAAAATCTATAAATCCAATCACTAAACCTGTTGTATTACTTATATGTCTATTTACTCTCCACTGTGTATGTTCATTTGTAGACCGTTCTGAGCTACTGGGAGGACGGGATAGAAATCCAAATAAATAAATAAATAAATAAAGTCAGTGCCTCAGATCTCATTGCCAGAAATAATTTTCTTTGTTCCTGTGTTTGCCAAGTCACATCTGGAAACATCCAAACTTTTTATTTTTTTTTTTTTTTACCATAGAACAATGTTTGTGAATTGCGAAAATACAATCAGAAAATAGCATTGGCAACTTGCTCAAATACAAGTGATATTAATAAGATAGTTTTTTTAGATGTTTCGGATAGACTTATTTCAAGCAAATCCATAGCATTTAGATTTTCTTGACCATTTATATTGATTTGTTTCAACTCTGGGTTTACTCCTAAATCTTTCTTAGAAGGCAAATAAATTTTGTTAATAGGCGGAATAGCTTCAGAAGGAAATTTCAAACTTCAGTAAGGTATTTTTTTTTTTAATAATTTCTTTATTCATTTTTAAACTTACATCAAGTGTACAGTAAATATCAACCAAATATAATACAACATCACTGAAAAATTTTCAATATCATACACCAAGAAGATTTAACCCCACCCCCCTCCCAAATTCATATACAACTAATATATACCACATGAAAATAATATATTACGACAATCATCTATATATTCTTAATGGAAAAACAAGAAATCCCCCCTCAAATCCACATGTGTATTAAGATTGGGAAAAGTGTAACTTATTCATTACTATAATTTAATAAAGGTCCCCACACATCCTTAAATTTATTATAATAACCTTTTTGAACAGCCAACGCTCTTTCCATTTTATACACATGACAAACTGAAGACTACCAAAAACAATAATTCAGTCTTTTACAATCCTTCCAATTATGTGTTATTTGTTGGATGGCAACTCCTGTTAATATCAATAAAAGCTTGTTATTATTAGCAGATATTTGACATTTAGCTCTCATAGACATGCCAAATAAAATTGTGTCATATGACAATGCTACATGGTTCTCTAACAATTTATTTGATCCCAAATAGACTTCCAAAAAGCCTTAATGAATGGACAATAAAACAATAAATGATCTAAAGTTCCAGCTTCAATATGACAATGCCAACATCTTCAGTTTGTCATGTGTATTTTTTTTAATTAATCCAAAGGAGTCATTACTAAGGATTTTATTCTAAAGATTTAGGAAAATTCAGCAAACGCATATTCAGTCTACGATTAAAGTTCTCTAACTGTTCTATCTTCCTGTTAAGAGAGATCTTATCCTTTATAGTGTCAGAAGCCAAGTCTTGAAGGCTTTTCACATTGTCCTTGACTAACTAGGTCAGTGGCAAAATCTTCTTTTATTCCTTCAATCTTTTATCTGAAGCTGCAATGGTACTCAAAAGTTGAGAGGTATCCTGGGAAGACTTAACAACTATTGTGTTCAGATTCTGGAGAGCAACCCATATGTTCTCCAGTGTCGCCACCGGTGGTTTTTCTAGCTGGGAGCAAGCCTCAGCTCCAGCTCTCAGCTCTCTGCTCTTTCACATTCCTCGTGGCAAGTGCCCCTCGAAACGGGGTTTCTCCCACGAGAATATCTTCACGGGACTTCCCCCTGCACCGCCGCGAACAGAGCAGGACTCGGTGGTGGAACAGCTCCAGGGGGAGATAGTGTTGTTTCCAGGTCTAGCTCTTCGGTCTCTTCTCTCACTGAAAGAGCAGCAGACTCCTCTCCGGCCACTCCAAAGGACCCCGAGGCCACTGCAAACTCCCAAATGGAGCGTTGAACAGGCGAAGATGTTCTAGTCACCGAGGGGCTGGCATGAACACTTTACGCTTGGAGTGCGGCATATCCAGGAAAAAGGTAATATTTTCGATCTTCTGTCACACTCGATCTGGAGTGCAGTTACCAAACTGCTGCCATCTTGGGCCCGCCCAGGCGACTCCCGCTATAAGTTTAGTCTGCACAAAGATGGAGAAGTGAGCAATATTCAGTGGAGCATCAAACCTTCAAAGATAAGCTATGTTCATTTTTCTTTATTGATATTCAGTTTGCTGAGATATTGCAGAGATATTTGTCAGTGTATCTGACCTTTAAAATGTTGGCTATTTAAAAGGGCTTTTGGCCAATGATAGAAGTATGGGGAAGAGCCAATGAGAACGCTAAGCTTTCTCTCATAGCTCCGGTGCAAAGATGTGCCCCGTGGCTTCTGAGGCCTTTTCTCCTCCTAAAAAAGTTCTTTTAGGTGATTCACTGGCATTTTAGGGTGAGGGTAACAGTTGGCACAGTACCCAGCACATGCTTAACTGGAGTTTCTTTGCAATTTTTAGATTTATTTTTACTCCAGTTCCTCCATTTTTTGATTTGTGATACAACTTACATTACTTACATTGGCTGCCTGCATTGCATGGCACATTTAGGTATGCTTACTTTTACAGCTATTGACATGATGCAAGTACTATGCCAGTAGTTAGATGAAATCAAAGTGAGTTTATGCTAGCATTTTATTACATTTTAAGTGTGCTTAGGTGCTTCTATAGAGTTGATATTCATCATGCCCAATTGTTGTGGCACCTAATTCAAGGCGTCAAGTTATAGAACTACCTCCAAAATGTACAGTTGCTTCAGTACAAAGGAAGGCAAAATTGGGTACTAAGAGTTGACAGGTAGATTAGAAAATGTTGACTTCGTACCAGATTTTTTTCTGAAAATAGCACATCAGTTTTAAACCTGGAGTTGGTTGTTTTTTTTCATTTTGAATTTCTTTAAAACTGAGATATTTCTACTTACGCATGCTGAGAAGACCAGCTTTACACTTGGGAGTTGACTTAACCTTTTTCAGTATCTTAAGTTTTGCTTCTCTTATGTCAGAAAATAAAATTAGGTCCCTCCCACACCCCCACACTGGACATAGACAGAACTTCATTTTCAAAACCAAATTTATTTGAAAACTTTATACTTTTGGCTTAAAGAGGGGTAAAGGGTCATGGATTTGATATATATGCAAGTACTTTTTCTCTGATCCTGGTGGGCTCACAATCTGTTTTGTGGAGGGTTAGGTGGAGGGTTAGGTACAAAGAGAAGCTGCAGTGGAATTAAATCCAGTTTCCCAATGCACTAACCATTTGGCTACTCTTCCACTCCTCTACAGGATGCAACTCTGGATTTAAAATTCACAGTTGTAGCCTTAAGTCTCCTGCACCACAGCACACACAACTGGAAAAGAGTTGTGGTGAAACTGAGGGCAAGTCTTAGAACACAGTTCCTCTGGCTTTTTTGGTCAAAAGGTTACATATTACTTAGGCATGCTACTAGAGGTGAGAATTAGGAGATACAGGGAGGAGAGGTTTAGAGCTACAGAGGTCCAGTAATCAAAGCAGTGCTCAATGCAGGGCTTGGGGGCCAGTGGAAGCCTCCATCGACCCTGTGTGGTCTTCTAACTGTAACTCTTCCTCTCCACAGTGTTGCCACAGGCACTACATCCATATCACTTATTCTGTTTTCTGCCTCCACTTTTCAGCTCTTTATAAGTTTGAACCAAACGCTCATTATTCTCAAGACTAAGAGCAGTATGGCAGATTGGGCACTGAGCTGTTCAGACTTGCTCAGAGTCGTGTAGTGCTGAAAGAAAACTGAATATCTATTCTAGAGGTGGCCCGTGCCTGAGAAACTTGACCAGCCTACTTGTCCTGTTTGTCTCTTTGATTAGATTGTAAGCTCTACTGAGCAGGCACTGTCTCTTGAATCTTTTAATGTACAGCGCTGCATACATCTAGCAGCACTGTAGAAATGATAAGAAGTAGTAGTAGTAGCACTGCCAACAAATCTTGGAGTAAATATAGGAGGGTTTTAAAAAGTATGTGTTTGGGGGATGGAGGCTAGCTTGAAGGTATTAGAAATGAAGACTGGTGGGGATTGAGAAATTAGCTTGGACAGAGTTGGGGGAGAGTTGCTGGGCAATGGCAATAGAGAAAGTGTGGGAAGACGGACTTAAGGAAAAAGAAAATGTGCTTCATTTTAGTTACATGAATGATTCAGAATATGTCTGAGTAGCCAGGCTGACAGTATCAGAAAGGGAACCTCCTCAGGACAGCGTTCCTTGAAGGAGGACTCCCCTTGAATCCCATCCACTGTGCTGTTCACTTTGTCTAGCAATGATATGCAAAGGTAATGTGATTTGACATACTATCTTTCTGTGGTACAGTCAAAGCGGTTTACGTATAATATTTGCAGAAACTTTTTGTACCTGGAGCAATGGAGGGTTAAGGGACTTGAATCTTACTCTCACACTGAAATTTTTTTTTTTGTTTTTGTCAACATGGTTAATGTGCACAGTAATTGCTTTGAGCCCACACTAATTTATTAAAAAAAAATAATAACCTGCAGCATCCTACAAATCTGCGCAAGATACAATAACAAATACATACATTAATAAGATCATACAATCAAACCATAAAACACAAAACTAATAATAAAAGTAGCAGTAAAACACATTGTAATAATACCTTTCAGTGATAAACACGGTCAAATAAAATTGTCTTCAGACACTTCCTAAACTGCAGAACATCAGGTGAAGTTCTGACCTCTTTAACAGCAGAACATTTCACAAACTGGACCCCTGAATTGAGAACATTGAATGTCTGTTAACAAGAAGTCTCACAAGTTTAAATGATTTCACTTCCAATTACATTTTTTCTTCTGAACGCGAAGGATGATAATACTGATGCAAAGAAGCCAAAACTGGAGGGCCATAGTTAAGCACCTTATAAATAAAGCACAGCACCTTAAACTCTACACATGCTTGGATTGGCAACCAGTACAAATCTGTCAGAACAGGTGATACATTAGCAACCAGCCTGGCAGCAGTATTAAATTAACTATATCAAGGTTGAGGAAATACATAGACAAAAATAATGAAAGCTATGATAGAAACCTAAAGGCAAATGGTCCATCAACAGCATCCACTAAATCCTCCTCTCCCTAAGAGATCCCATGTGCCTAGTACACTCTTTCTTGAACTCAGACACAGTCTACTGGGAGGCTATTCCATGCATGTTTACCTAGATTCTACGAAAAAAACAAGAACTCCCAAACCCCAAGAAGTAGAACTGGATAAGGGGGAGAGACAAGTCCAAAATTAGATATCCTACTATAATGAACCACCCGAAGGTGTAAATTCAGTGATTGAGAGAGCCCTCAGTCGCACAGCCTTCCTCCGGGAACTCCCAGAAGTAATAGCTGTCACTAGCTTACACCCAGAAGGGTGTTAACTGTGAAACATCCCCGGGCTCTCTCCGTGCAAATTTAGTGATAAATGTGCGCACAAATAGTGCTGAGTGCAAAAGTAAATCAAAAACACACTCTACAAATCAATAAAGTTGTCTCTACCCCTTATCCAGGGGGCCAAAACACAAAGTTCAAACGTCCAAATCCAGCAAAGCAAACACCAACTGGAAGTACTTAGCTTCTCTGTGGATAATACAGCCAGCAGATGATGAATTCGTCCAACGGGACTCCGTTTCGGGGGTGGACACCCCCTTCTTCAGGAACGGCTGGACTGCGCTGTGACCCCCAAATCATCAGGCACAGCGGGTTGGCGAAGCAGAAAATGGCGCACATTTATCACTAAATTTGCACGGAGAGAGCTCGGGGATGTTTCACAGTTAACACCCTTTTGGGTGTAAGCCAGTGACAGCTATCACTTCTGGGAGTTCCCGGAGGGAGGCTGTGCAACTGAGGGCTCTCTCAATCACTGAATTTACACCTTCGGGTGGTTCATTATAGTAGGATATCTAATTTTGGACTTGTCTCTCCCCCTTATCCAGTTCTACTTCTTGGGGTTTGGGAGTTCTTGTTTTTTTCGTCATTTTTCATCTCCCATCCATTTCGGATTTTGCTACTATTCTACCTAGATTCTACAACATAAATTTTTTGTCAGGAATAACAAGTATTGCGTTAACAAAATGAGACACTCTTTTTTGATAACAGAAGGCTTGGGCTATTACTAATACTAGCACTGAAACGTTTTGGTGTTAATAACGAATCTTCATTAACATTTCATGCTTTCTTTTGTTCTTTAACAATTTATGCTTTAAAAAAAATAGTGGACTGTTTTATGTAGTAACAAAGTAGATGCTGGCAAGTAAGGCTTATGTGGTTCACCTGTATTTCCCAACTAGCTCTGCTTACACTGCTCTTAAGTAAACTCAGTTGTCAGCTCTGCAAGCTGCCTGCAGAAGATTGCGTCTCCTCTTTGCCCTTAGCTGAGAAATGTTTTTAGTCAGTCTACTGCCTCCTCTCCCCGATTACATTTGACTTTGTGCCAAAGTCCTACTGCCATATACTGGTTAACATTTCTACTTCCTCTTGGGAGCTTGACACAACCATACCAGTGTCCCTTGATAACTTGGGCTGTACTCTGAGGCAGCTGAATCTCCACATTCAGTTTGAGAAGTGAATTGAGGCACCACCTGTAGTTAGCAGCCAGATGCCAATGTTCATTTGTTGTCCGTGTGAAGCAGAGTGTGTGCATGAACTGGTTTTGTTGGTTGTTCTCTTTGAGATCCAAAACAAACCCCTTTCTTCACTAGAGCCTTTCTTTAAACTGTCATTAGGTCTGTAATCTGTTTAGTTCTGTTTATTACCAGTGTCATTATTCTCTCATCTTTTCTCCTTTTTCCCTCCTCCTTTGCTTACTAAAAATGAAGATTTAACACAGGAGGCTGATGCCTGCTAACTGCTCAGAGTGGATGTTAGGATAATTTTAAACTCTTGATACCCAGCCCAGCTGTTGAAAAGGTGATATTTCTGTGGTTGCATGTTTGCATGCCTGTGTCGTCTGCATGCAGAACATCTTAGGAATGGTGATAGTCCTATTGTGATGTTGGCTAGATGTGAGCTTTTGCTATTAATGAAATGTGAATTTTAACAACAAAAAAAAGCTGCCTTAAGAGGATAGGGAGAAGAGAATTTGCATTTGGTGTTTGGATACAATTTTTCTTTTTTTTGTTCAGCCCCAAGCTCAAGAGTTTCATAAGCAGGTATAGTTGGTGGACATTTGTCCCAGAGGGCTTAGTCAAAAGCCTCTATTTACTAGCCTTACAGTCAAATAGCACATTTTTTGCACTATTTTACTGCAGGATCCATAGTCACTTGAGTCTCGATGTCTACTATTGGTTTGTGGCATCCACAAGGCAGGAATGATGGGAGATTATACCTGTCCCCTGCTTCCCACCAGGTTCTCCTTTAGGTGCTGTGGGGAGGGTGTGTGAATAATCTTGAGATACCATTTGGCTAGGAACATGGGATTGGGATGAGTTCACAAGGGCACTCACTTTTAGTTAGGAATTGGTAAAGGTGGGAAGACACTGCAGCTTTATTTTTATTTATTTTAATCTTGTTCACCTATTAATGTGGGTCAATTTTTGATCAAAGGATAAAATTTTCATGTTAATGTGTGCTATTTGCCAGCTTAGGGTTCCTTTTACTAAATGGCGCTAGAGAATTTTAACACAGTCCGGCAAGGTAAATGCTCTAACGCTCAGAATTCCTATTTACCTTGTCGACACATGCTAAAAAAACCTCTAGTTCTATTGTATTTATTTATTCAATTTTCTATACTGTTCTCCCAGGGGAGCTCAGAACGGTTTACATGAATATTCAGGTTATCAAACATTTTTCCTGTCTGTCCCAGCGAGCTCACAATCTGTCTAATGTACCTGGGGCAATGGGGGGATTAAGTGACTTGCACAGGGTCACAAGGAGCAGCGTGGGTTTGAACCCACAACCTCTGGGTGCTGAGGCTGCAATTTTTAACTACTGTGCCACACTCTCCCCTATAAAATCCAACGTTAATAAACCTACCCCCTACATTTGTACCTGAGGTAATAGAGGGTGAAATGACTTCCCAAGCTCCTTGGGGAGATATGGGATTTAGCCATTGACTTTTCTGATTCAGTTTGCTACTTTAATCTCTAGGCTACCCTGCTACTCCCTTTTTAAGCTAATCTGTCACTGACTGACTGTAAGCAAGGCCTTCAGCAAGTTACTTTACACCAGGGGTGTCCAACCTCAGCCCTTGCCAGATCGGGTTTTCAGGATTTCACAAACGAATATGCATGAGATCTATTTGCATACAATCAAAGCAGTGCATTCAAATAGATGTCATGCCAAATTCGCTGGGGAAATCCTGAAAACTCAACTGGATTGTGGCCCTCGAGGGCCAAGTTGGACAACCCTGATTTATACCTTCAGAACCTAGATATCAGAGAAAATTAGATTCATTTATTAACTGAAGCAGTCCTCTATTAACAGTGGGGGGTGATATAAAAAGCTACCATGACGTATACATGCACATTGCTAGGCACATAATATACAAAGGAATTCAGTGCAGAAGTTAACCTGCATGGTATACATAAGCACACACAGTAGATTAAAATGAGTCATAATGAGGCCAAGAGGTATTCCACGGTGCACAAAGTTAAATGGAGGATTTTAATGGCACAATGCAATAAATTCACTGACAAATCTGAGGCAATGTAGAAGGATTAGTTGAGAAGATTTATGCTAGCTTTTGGGATTTACTGCCAGTTTTTTGTGATCATAGCAAGTAACTGCAACTTTAAAAGACAAAATGAGAGTGGGTCTGAAGAAAACAAAAGTATCAATACTGTTTAATGAATGAGGGTTTCTTTTTTTTTTTTTTTTCCTTTCCTTTTCATAGACGCAAAGAGGGACATAATAATTTAAAAAAAGACTAAGTCCTCTTTTGGTCTAAAGTCCTAGGCGCCCAAAGTAGGCAGCAGGGAAATAGCCATTCTCAAAAAAAACATCCAAAATGTGTGTGTTTTTCGAGAATGGCCTACCTGTATATTCAGGAGTTTAATCGCCCATATTGCCACTAAGTCTACCTTTAAGCCCTATTCTCGAAAAAAAAAAATTGCCCAAAGTCCCAAACACCCAAAACAAGACCTTTTAGGGATCATAAGAGCCAGTTAGAGAATCGTGGAACTGTCCATCATCCCACCCCCCATAACGATCATAGCAGGAGGGATGTCCAATCCCTCTTTGCCCAAAGCTGCAGCGACATTCCCCCCTCCCCCGAATGATTGCCAGCAGGAGAGATGCCCAATCCCTCTTGCTGCGATTGGGCTCAATCCTAGATCTGAAGTCTGTCAATGCAGCACTAAGGTGCCCAGATTCTGGATGGAGAGTGTGTTGGCCATTGCCTCGGTGGTGCCGAGGAAATTTCTAGCTGCACTAGACTTGACAGAGGCTTACTCACTTATTCCCAGAACACAAAGTCCCTCGGGTTCCATGTACTGGAAAAGCATTTTCAATTCTCTGCACTTCTGTTCAGCTCGGCAATAGTACCTCACACCTTTTACCAAGGAGATGGTAGTGGCAGCAGCTCACCTGCTCAAGGCTGGGAGTCATGTAGACCCATACTTGGGCTAATCAGGGCTCCATCCAAAACCGATGGACACAAGACAGTGACACGAGTTGTCTAGCTCTTGCAAGACTTGGGATAGATTATAAATTCCTGAAAGAGTTAACTGGAACTGATCCAATCCCATTGTGTACTTGAGGATCCTCTTTAACATGTCAGAAGGCTGTATTTTTCTTCTGGAGTCACGCAAGCTGAAGCTAGGAGCCCATATCTGAGAATTCCTGTCAATGCCAGCTCTCAAGGTTTGTCACAACCTGCAAGTACTGAGGTCAATGGTAGCAACTATAGAAGTGGTACCTTGAGTAAAAGCTCATTTACATCCTCTTCAGAATGCTCTATTCCCACTGGTCTCCACAGATAGATTTGCTCCAGATGCTGTTGACCCGGATAGCAAAAGCACGTCAAAGCTTGGGTTAGTGGCTTTGGGTGGAGACCCTGTCAAAGGGCTTGCTTCTCTGCATTTCTTATTGTGTGATACTGATGATAGATGCCAGCCTCTACTGCTGGGAAAGTCATTGTGAGAGTCACCTGGTTTAGGGCCAATAGTTGCCTTTTCAGAAAAAATTGGTCCATCAACAGATTGGACCTGAGAGCCATTCGCTTAGTGCTGTAGTCATTGGAAAAGATCCTGGAAGGCAAAGTGGTCAGTGTCTTCTCAGACAATGCCACAGCAGTGGCATACATCAACAGACAGGGAGACACCGAGAGATGCGAGAGACTCGGTGGTTGTTTTGCTGGGCAGAATCCCACCTACAAGCCATTTTGGTGAAGCGTGTAGCAGGAATGCTTAAATGTACAAATAGACTATCTCAGTCACTATAGCCTGGATCCAGGGGAGTGATCTTTACCCCAAAGTGCTTTCAACAAAATTGTAAAGCACTGGAGGAAGCCAACATTCATTCATTTATCCAGCGGTAAACAAGAAGTCTTCTCATTACTTCATCCACAAAGTAGAGCTAGGAAGCACCTTCATAGACGCCATAGTACAACCGTGGTCAACAAAGGACCTGTTGTACATATTCTCACATGGCCAGTGATATATTGGATTATTTGAAGAATAGCGACCCACCAAGGGGTGGGGATGCACATGCACCGATTCATGGATGCACATGGCCATGGTTCATGGATCTAGTTAGGGTACAGCAGGACAAGTGCCTCAGATTGCCACTTCAAGCACTGCTGCTCTCGCAGGGTCCAATTACCCTGGAGAGTCCAGAACATGACTTACAGCATGGCTCTTGAGCGCACAGCCCTAAAGAGGAAAGGATGTTTGGAGGGAGTTTTAGCTACCCTCCTACTATCTAAGATGCCAGCTTTGGTCGCAGCCTATATTAAGGCTTGGAAGACTTTTCAGTGTTGGTGTGCAGAACAGAAGATGGAGCCTTTTAGGGTCCAGATTTTTACGGTCCTTAAATTTCTTCAGGACTATCTCAAAAAGAGCATGGTAGTTGGCTTCCTCAAAGTACAGGTGGCAAGTCTCTCGTGCCTTATGGCTCAAATAGAGAAAGGGTCTTTGGCTTCTCATCCAGATGTGTCCAATTTTCTGAAGGGAGTGTTGTGTTTGCATCTTCCTGTGCGACAACCATTTCCAATGTGAAATCTTAACTTTGTGCTATGGCCACTCAGTAGATCCTTGTATAAGCCCTTGCAACAGATGTTGCTGATAGTTCTGTCAAGATAGTTTTCCTGGTAGCTATTGCCTTAACAAGCAGGGTTTCAGAACTTCAGGCTCCATCATGTAGAGAGCCATTTCTCAGATTTACAGAGGTGGGTGTGTGTCTACACATGGTGCCTTCCTTTCTGTCAAAGGTGGTGTTTGGCATTCCATGTCAATCAAGAAGTCCAACTGCCTCCATTCCAGGTATAAAGAAAAAGAACAAAGTTTTGAAGTTATTGGACATGATGAGAGTTTCTATTATCTCAAGGTGACAAATGATTTTCTTCTTTCAGATTATCTTTTTGGGATCACCAGCCCTGGCAGACTGGGGAAGCCAGCATCTAAAGGTCGATTTCCAGATGGCTATGCATAGCCATTTCGTCTGACTACATTGGCTGTGATAAACAACCGCCAATCTCCTTGAAGGCACATTCCACTAGAAGTGTGACTTCTTCAGGGCAGAATCCCGGGCAGTTCAGCCTGAGATTTGTAGGGCAGCTAAATGGTCCACTCTCAGTACTTTCACAAAGTTTTACAGAGTGGAAGTAAAGGCGCAAATAGAAGCTGCTTTTGAGTTCTCTGTGCTATCAGCAGACTCATGCCTCACCCTAGACCCAAGGGACAGCTTTGGTATTTCCCACTGGTCAAGACTCGGGTTCCTTTATCACTAGAAGAGAAGATTTAGGTTCTTTCCTCAATCTTCTTTCTAGTATAAAGAAACACGAGTCTTGACGTTTGCTCTGTTAAATATCAATTTAGCCCTCTTCCTGTCTCATACATGTACATGTCTCTCCAAATGCTTGCTTTGGAGCAGCTAAGAGAGTAGGTAGATGATTGTTTTAGATTGTCCAGCAATTACAATAAGTGATGTGAGAACTCGCTATTTCAACGTCTGTGGGAGAGTCTATAATAGCTGTATAAATATGAGTGATGGTTGCACTCGGGTAAATGGCTTGTTTGGATCCTCCTTGCTTGTATTAAATTTCATAGGGTTTAATTAATTGTCATTGTTGCAGAGCAGAAAAGACCTGACTTGGTCAGGGAGTTCCCCATGCCCTCCTTATTTCTCCTTTTATAGGGATGATCAACTGCTTTGTTACAAACTGAGAAGAGGATTGCCCCTGACACAAGGAGACAGAGCTGAAAAGCTGTAGATGATTACTTCTGCAAAAACTCATGGATAGGGGTGAATAACCCATTGGTCAAGACTTATAAAGGTTATCGAGATAAGAACCTAATCTTCCCATCATGTACTGTTAGTAAATGATTCTTACTAGTTTGGGAAAAGTAGTAACCTGGAAGGTTGTCTTCATAGTCAAGTCCTTTCTTCTCATTCTGTTCCTTTTTCAAACAATTATTGCGATATAAAAGAAGTGCTCACTATTTGCTGAAAGGCTTCAGTTAGACACAGAGCCTCTCCCTGTTTGTTTCTAGGAAATATTTGGGCTTTCTAGATAATTCCATGCTGAAATTACTCTTGTGGAGTTAGAAAGAAAGATGATATGGAAGGAGAGAGAGTAAAACTGCAATTCCTGGTACCAAGCATAAAAGACCAGAACTAAAACATTTTCTGGGCAGTAAGTTGATCCACTGTTGTTGGTTGCATATTGTACAGAGCATAGCATAGTCATGAGCAAGAGAGCATGACAATTTTAAAACAATGTTCAATCAATGATGGTCAGTTTTACAATTTCACCTGTACTCGTAGCTATGTGATATTCAAAATTCATATAATCATGCTACAAGTACTGAAATAGCTTATATAGCTTAACAGAATATTCGTTCAGGCCTCAGTTACACCCCCTCCTTCCGCAAAACCATTTTGTTTATAGTGGGGAATTATGGGTGAAGAATCGTCACCAGCCTTGTATTACTTCTTAGTTAATCATTATTTATATTTTTTATGTAATTTTATAAGTTTTAGGATCAATTGTTTTAAAATTTATAGGAATATATTAGTTTTCAACTTGGCTTAGTTCGTCATTTCATAACTACGACCTGGGAGACATGGAGTCCAACATGTTTTGCGAATGCTTTTTCAAGGAACTCCCAGTTCCGTTCGTGTCATCCGACCCTCCCTAGTCCCTTAGCTCTAAGAACTAGTGAGGGTCGGATGACACGAACAGAACTAGGAGTTCCTTGAAAAAGCATTCACGAAACATGTTGGACTCCATGTCTCCCAGGTCGTAGTTATGAAACGACGAGCTAAGCTAAGTTGAAAACTAATATATTCCTATAAATTTTAAAACACTTGATCCTAAAACTTATAAAATTACATAAAAAAATATAAATAATGATTAACTAAAAAGTAATACATGGCTGGTGACGATTCTTCACCCATAATTCCCCGCTATAAACAAAATGGTTTTGCGGAAGGAGAGAGTATAACTGAGGCCTGAAGGAATATTCTGTTAAGCTATATAAGCTATTTCAGTACTTGTAGCATGAATTTATGAATTTTAAAATACAAGCATGAAAGCTGTAAATGCAACTTATAAACCAAAATCGAGCCTCGTACATTAAACTGAAAAAATATGTTAAAATATATTTTTGTATCTCTTTCGTCCTGCTCTTTTACCAAATAAGTTCACAGATTAGCAGCTGAACTTGTATTTTTCTGTATATTATGAAATGTTAATTAAAAATTTAGTAATATTGCCGTTTCTTCATAAAAAGATCAAAGCAGAGTTTGGCGCTCTTCACTAGCAGCCACATTGTCCTTCCATCCCCCAGTTGTTCAACAAGAACAGTTGCTCATTCTATTTCAGACTCATGGAGAACACTTCCTGTAAATAAGCCTTACAGGAAATCTACAGCCATAATACCACAGGCATAGAAAAATCTGTAGAGTCCACTATTCCCTAGATTATCTAAGGCTAACTACTTTAAGTATATTACCAAAAAGGAAAATAGCATCTGTCTCTCATTAAGAGCATCTGTTTTGTTCCAGATCGAAAAACTTTGAGACAGGTGATGCCTACAAAAAGGCCTGGAATGGTGGTGGCAACAACAAGGGAGAGGGAACCTCAGGAGAAGTAGTGTTCAATCAGCCAGGCAGTGTTTCCAATGGCCAGCATCAGAGCGGGGCTGGAGCAAGTGGCCCTTACATCAAACGGTAATCTTTTCTCACATTGATATACAAAGCAGCCATTCTTTATTTATTTATTTATTTTTATTTATTTATTTATTTATACAATTTTATAATATTTACCAAGCATAGAAATCTTGTACAGAAAAGTGCGATCAGAAACCAAATTAACTTAATTTCCAAAATTGAAAAACACATCTAAACTTAGAAATATAAAAATACATAAAATAGACTCATTTGATCACACACTAGTCCTCAATAACTGGAACCAAGATTTAAAGAGTAGAGCAAAATTAATCAAGAAAATTTTTTTAAGGAAAAGCATATGTCTACTGCAGTACAGAGAGCTAAACTTCATTAGGCACAACTATTCCTTTCGCAAGACGCTTCATTGAGAGGAAACTTATCAAGTGGGATGGATCTGTAAAGATATACTTCAAAGAACGGTATCTGACTACACATTTGCATGGATATCTCAGAAAGAAAATACCCCCTATTTGAGTCGCTCCAGGTTTCAAAATTAAGAATTCTTTTCTTCTTTTTTGAGTCTCTCTAGAGACATCAGGAAATATCTGAATATGATGTCCCAGGAAGTCCTTGGATCTATTTTTAAAGAAAAGTTTTAATATCCAATCCTTGTCTGGAGCCAAAGCCACAGACAAGAGAGTGGCTGGAACAGCCAATTCTCTATCCGATTGTTCCAGTATTGCGAAAATGTCCCATGTCTTTCCCGAGATTCCTCAGCTTTTTCTTTTTTTTTGACTTGGGATTTAACAGGAAGATAATATACCCTTGTAAGAGGAGGTAGAGAGCTTTCAGGAATTTCCAATATTTCCATGAAGTACCGCTTCACCATTTCTCGAGGAGAAATTGATAAGATCTTAGGGAAATTTATCATCCTCAAATTGTTAGCTCGACCATTGTTCTCCAGAGCTTCCAATTTCCTCCTCAAAATTATATTATCTTTAACCAGTGAGTCTTATTTTTTACTACTGTTAGCTCTTTACCTGTATTTTGTACCTCTACTTTTAGCTGAGATATATCAGCAGCCATTCTTTATAATCATACAAAATGCTGTTATAAAAAATATTCAGCAAAAAGGAAATGAGAGATCATATCTATGCATCCAATTTCTAATTAAACAGATTCCAAAATTAAAACGTAGACAGTTCCTTGATCTGGTGGCACATGGACCACTGAAATGTATAGTACTTGTGAGACATTCTTCAGTCTAATAATACAGTTGACTGGGAAGGATTTGAAAATTGTAGTATCTTGTTTTTGACAGCATAACCAATGATGCTCGAGAGGATGAGATGGAAGAAAACCTTCAACAAGTTGGCGGCCTCCTTGGGAACCTGAAAAGTATGGCTATAGACATGGGCAATGAGATCGATAACCAGAACAAGCAGATAGATAGAATTAATGAAAAGGTGAGTACAAGAACTTCTGTTTAGGTACATTCCTTTGAACTTCTGTTTAGGTGCATTCCTTTCCACATCACAGAAGTGTGGTGTAGATTTGTCCTGGAAGAAAGAGTAACTTTCTGTTGTAGACCTGGCAGTTTCTTTCTGCGTCTTTAGGAAGTCCAACTTGATTAGAACCAGAGTGGACATATGGTGCTATGAATTTTATTTTTGTTACCTAGGGATTTTTTTTAATAACCATCTTGTATCTTACAACTGTTCATCTTGCCATTGCAGTGGTGGTCCTCTGCCTAGGCCATGCATCAGGACTCTCTCCAGAAACATAGGACCTCCAGTAAATAACACAGATTGAGTGGTGGCACATATTGTCATTGAAGTACACTTTAGTAATTATTACCCTTGGCTTTACTTGATGATATCATCCAACACAACCACTGGTATAGGCAGGCAGTTATAACAGTAGAGGTATCTACAATACATGTTTCGCTACAGTTGGTGAAAGAATGGCGGCTGCATTATGCTTATATTCTGACTCTGTACCCTTTTTAGTATTTGGATACAAAAATGCAGGAATAATTATTCAACAGAAAATATATACCGTATTTTCGCGGATATAACGCGCGCGTTATACGTGATTTTACGTACCGCGCATACCCCTCGCGCGTTATATGCCTGAGCGCGGTATACAAAAGTTTTTAAACATAGTTCCCACCCCGCCCGACGCCCGATTCACCCCCCCAGCAGGACCGCTCGCACCCCCACCCCGAACGACCGCTCGCACGCGCTCCCACCCGCACCCGCATCCACGATCGGAGCAAGAGGGAGCCCAAGCCCTCTTGCCCGGCCGACTCCCCGACGTCCGATACATCCCCCCCCCCGGCAGGACCACTCGCACCCTCACCCCGAAGGACCGCCGACTCCCCAACAATATCGGGCCAGGAGGGAGCCCAAACCCTCCTGGCCACGGCGACCCCCTAACCCCACCCCGCACTACATTACGGGCAGGAGGGATCCCAGGCCCTCCTGCCCTCGACGCAAACCCCCTCCCCCCAACGACCGCCCCCCCCCAAGAACCTCCGCCCGTCCCCCAGCCGACCCGCGACCCCCCTGGCCGACCCCCACGACACCCCCACCCGCCTTCCCCGTACTTTGTGTAGTTGGGCCAGAAGGGAGCCCAAACCCTCCTGGCCACGGCGACCCCCTAACCCCACCCCGCACTACATTACGGGCAGGAGGGATCCCAGGCCCTCCTGCCCTCGACGCAAACCCCCCTCCCTCCAACGACCGCCCCCCCCAAGACCCCCCGACCGACCCGCGACCCCCCTGGCCGACCCCCCCCCCCCCCTTCCCCGTACCTTTGGAAGTTGGCCGGACAGACGGGAGCCAAACCCGCCTGTCCGGCAGGCAGCCAACGAAGGAATGAGTCCGGATTGGCCCATCCGTCCTAAAGCTCCGCCTACTGGTGGGGCCTAAGGCGCGTGGGCCAATCAGAATAGGCCCTGGAGCCTTAGGTCCCACCTGGGGGCGCGGCCTGAGGCACATGGGCCAAACCCGACCATGTGTCTCAGGCCGCGCCCCCAGGTGGGACCTAAGGCTCCAGGGCCTATTCTGATTGGCCCACGCGCCTTAGGCCCCACCAGTAGGCGGAGCTTTAGGACGGATGGGCCAATCCGGCCTCATTCCTTCGTTGGCTGCCTGCCGGACAGGCGGGTTTGGCTCCCGTCTGTCCGGCCAACTTCCAAAGGTACGGGGAAGGGGGGTGGGGGGGTCGGCCAGGGGGGTCGCGGGTCGGTCGGAGGTTCTTGGGGGGGGGCGGTCGTTGGAGGGAGGGGGGTTTGCGTCGAGGGCAGGAGGGCCTGGGATCCCTCCTGCCCGTAATGTAGTGCGGGGTGGGGTTAGGGGGTCGCCGTGGCCAGGAGGGTTTGGGCTCCCTTCTGGCCCAACTACACAAAGTACGGGGAAGGCGGGTGGGGGTGTCGTGGGGGTCGGCCAGGGGGGTCGCGGGTCGGCTGGGGGACGGGCGGAGGTTCTTGGGGGGGGGCGGTCGTTGGGGGGAGGGGGTTTGCGTCGAGGGCAGGAGGGCCTGGGATCCCTCCTGCCCGTAATGTAGTGCGGGGTGGGGTTAGGGGGTCGCCGTGGCCAGGAGGATTTGGGCTCCCTCCTGGCCCGATATTGTCGGGGAGTCGGCGGTCCTTCGGGGTGGGGGTGCGAGTGGTCCTGCCGAGGGGGGAGAAGAATCGGACGTCGAGGGGGGGCATCAGGCTTTCAGGATGGGGACAGGACTTCAAGGGGGGACAGGCAGACCTTCAAGGGGGGACAGGACTTCAAGGGGGACAGGCACGGAGAGGCGGGGCAGTGCACCGAAAGTCAGGGCGGGTGAACGGTGAGTCGGGGCAACCAGAGGAGAGTCGGGGCAGTGCACCGAAAGTCAGGGTGAGTCGGGGCAACCAGATGAGAGTCGGGGAGGGCGAAAGGAGAGTCGGGGTGGCCAGAGGAGAGTCGGGCAGCATGCGCGTTATATGCCTGAGCGCGGTATAGAAAAGTTTTTGTACATATCATCGTGATTTCTGCGCGCTATACCCCTGTGCGCGTTTTACAATGGTGCGCGTTATATCCGCGAAAATACGGTACTTCTTTTTATACATATTGCTTAAGCAATTTTAATTAAATTCAGGTTTCATTTTGTGATATACTACCTATGAGAAATGGTTTACATTGTAATTACAACTCACAGTCTACCTAGTCTTTAGTCATTGAAGCAATGGTCCTAAGCCAGGACACCTAGAATCGTAGGCCCTGAATCTGATCAGTAGCTTTCATCTTCAAGTAATGAGTATGACTTTTAACTCTCCTCCACCCTGGGCACTTTGGAACATTACATCTCCAGCACACTAGTCAACCTAAGGAGCAGAAAGCCCACCTCAGAAATTGAACCAGGGACTATCTGTACTGTAGTGTCAAATACTACTAGTGAGCTACTTAGCCAGCTGTCAGATATGTGGTATCATTTGCACTTATTGAGATTTTCTTATTGTGAGGAAGAAGAGTTCTGTTGCTGTTTTTATATTTTCATATACACTTCTTCCTCCATATCCACGGGGGTTAGGGGCAAAGCCGGCCCGCAAATATTAAAAAACCGTGAATAATATTTGAGCTGGTTCTGCCCCTAACCTGCGCTTCTCCCTGGCTATTTTAAGCACTTTAAGCCCCTCCTTAAGCTTTACCTGGTGGTCTACAACTGGAGCTCAAGGCAGCCATTTCCTATGAGCAATCTGCACGGGACAGGAGTGTGGGAAGATTACTCCTGCCCCAAAAACCTGCTAGACCACCAGATAAGGCTTAAGGGGGGGCTTACAGGGCTTAAAATAGTCCCAAAAATTTAAATGTTTTTTATGTTTAAAAATCGTGAATAACCGAATCCGCGGATGCTGAAACCGCGGATTCAGAGGGGGGAAGTGTACCACAATTCTATTTGTAGTGCTGACAAGCAACATAATTTCTTACTGACAGAGAAATATTCTTTGCATACCTTCAAACCTGAATTTCTAGTGACCCTATATTGGTGTATTCTTCATTTTTGTCTTTTAGGCGGAGTCTAACAAATATCGGATTGAAGATGCAAATAACAGAGCCAAGAAACTCATCAAGGAGTAAAAATTCTGCTGTTAAATCAAGCGGTTCTTCCTTCCCTCCCTTCTGGTCATGTGAAACTTCCTAAGTGGAAATGTGAAATGGTAGCTAAGAGAAAGGAGCTTGGCGCTATGGACCCCTCCCCTTTCCCCCAACCTTACAGACTGAGATGTTGCTAGTTCTCCGACTTGATGTAGCTATTGGTCACAGATCTAATTTTTGTTCAGTTGTACTATTTGTCAGTCACTGGCTCAGGATTGTAACTAGTGACCTTTAATGTAATTTATGTACCTTTTAATTTACAAGTTTCTCTGTGGTAGGTGTGAGTTAATGTCATTGGAGGGAATTGGAGAGGGACTCTGAACTTTTTGATTCCACAGTCAACTTAAAATGTCTAAGAAAGCAGCCTCACCTCACCTCTTATCTATTTTTTTCTTTACTTTTTAATATTTTAAAACTTATTCTATGTCCACATTAAATTGGTCAGTGGCTGCATTCCATAGACCCTGGTGATCATGTTTTATGACTGTATTGTATAATTACCCAATCATTTTGTAGTGAAAGATGATTGCAGGTAACTGAAGCTGAGTTAGGCAAGCCCCTTGCCTAACTACAGACTACTGGAATTTTGGTTTTAACGTTATCAGTAATGTGTACCTGGTCAAAAAGTGAGGAGAATGCCAGATTTCTGTACCTTTATTGACAAACTCTGAATCGAGACAATTTTGCCTCTCCATTTCTCAGGATTAGTGGGAAAATGCTTAAAGTATTTTGAAGATACCTTTAATTATAGTCTTCGGTGCATTTTCTACTTTTATAGCCATCCTTCATTTGTATTATCAAATTATAATTCCTACTGGATGAGGATGTTGCAAATCAACTGGCTAGAAATGAAGTCATGTAAGGTTAAAAAATATGTTATAAGCTTGAAAATGGACATAAAATAAAACTACTTTCTTTGTAGGGAAGGCATTTTAACAATATTTTAAATATAAACTGTGAGATGCTGCTGAGGTAAGGTAATTTTAGGACACTGCCTTGACTCATGCACATCTGATCATCCAAATCTTAACTGCTGGCCTTCATTTTGAGCCTGCAGAAGTTGTGTTTTGAAAATAGAGTTAAGTATTGCTTCAGACTGGATGTGTCATGATCAACAATGCTGGAAAAGTTAAACCTGTGAATGACCATCACCTGTGAGTTTAAATGCTCTGTCCTTATGCAAAAAGGAAGCAGTCTTCCTAGTAAATAGGGCTGTTTGTTAGCAGTCACATTCTGTGTACTTCAGTAGGTTTGCTAAACCTGCAGCAGCATATTTTCCTCTCCCCCCCTCAAACTTAATTTTAAGGGGGGGATGCCAAAGTACAATGCAACATGTTTGAATGTATGTGTAAATAAATTAAGGCTCTGAATGCAATTATTTTACCAGAAATGTACTCTGCTACTGTTTGAAATGGCTTCCACATCTTATCTGCTCAATAGTGTAGCCAAGAAGCAGGCCAAGTGGGCAAGGAGCTAAGGTGATGCATGTTGCCTTTTGCACATCCACTTGTGATTATATTTGTAAGTATGCATTTGCTAGCTACTTTGTGAAAAACATTTGTCATCTATGAAATAGGTTCATTTTTGTGCCTTTGCTTTTACAGTTTGCCATTTAAAACTGTCTTTACAATAAACAAAACAAAAGGGGGATAGGATTCCTGATACTGTTGTTCAGGGATACAGTATTGCATGAACTGATCACCTTTTCTTTATGTGGATAGTAAACCTCTTAACCACACCTACCTTTCAATAAAGAAGAGTGAATGGTAGACTTAGCCCCTGAGTACCTGGGAGGAGAGAATAAGTCAAGTCTGCAGCCTGGAAGAAAATCGGTACTTCCAGCTTTTCATTTTAAATGGAAAACAAATTCTGTTAAGGCTCTCAGGATACTTGCTTTAGACCAGGGGTGCCCAAATGGTCGATCGCAAAGGCAACGCGAGTCGATCACGTTGCCTTTGCAATCTTTTTCTCCCTGCTGCTTCCCCAAGCCAGGCCTGGCGCGTACAAGCACCGTACTCACAAGACTTCACCTCGGCCGTTTGAATTGACGTTGGAGGTGAAGTCTTGTGGGCCCTGCACTTGTAAGCGCCAGGCCTGGCTCGGGGAAGCAGCAGGGAGAAATCGCGTTGGTGGCTTGGGATAGGGAAAGATTCTGGAAAGTGAAGAAATCGGCACGATGGCTTGGGGGGAGAGAGAACAAAAGGCAGAAAGTAAGAGGGGGGCAGGGATAGAGAGAAAGAAAGGCAGAAAGAAATATTGGCTTTAGAGAAGGAAGTGCAACCAGAGACTCATGAAATCACCACACAAAAAGATAGGAAAAATTATTTTATTTTCAATTTAGTGATCAAAATGTGTCCGTTTTGAGAATTTATATCTGCTGTCTATATTTTGCACTATGGCCCCCTTTTACTAAACTGCAATAGCATTTTTTAGCGCAGGGAGCCTATGAGTATCAAGAGCAGCACAGGGCATTCAGCACTAAAAACCGCTATCGCAGTTTAGTAAAAGGGGAGGGGGTATATTTATCTATTTTTGTATAGTTGTTACTGAGGTGACACTGCATATTTTAAAGTCATCTGCCTTGACCTCTGAAAAAAACCTGAATACAAATGATAATTAACATTTTCTCTGTGTACAGTGTGCTTTGTGTTTTTTAAAATTTTATTGTTTGTAGATCATTTTGACTTGGTCATTTTAAAAGTAGCTCGCAAGCCAAAAAAGTGTGGGCACCCCTGCTTTAGACTATAGAAGGCTAGTCCATCTCTGTGTCTCTCTTTAGCACATAGCTGCATAGGACGTTATGGAAAAAGGACAAAAAGTAGAAAGAAAACCCACAGTATTATGGTGAGGAGTCCAAATCATGCATGGAGATCACTGGGTTTTGAAAAACAGCATGGTGGTATGAAGGATGGGCCGGCCCTTCACCAGCTAATGCAGAGCAACTGACATTTAAAAAAAGTGAGTTTGAGCTGGAAGGAGGGAAATAAATGACTGTGTTTGTATATCGCAGGGGTGGGGGGGCACAAAAGTTTTTTCCCCTTATGTATATTTAATAAATAATATTGGTAAGTGTTTACTGCTTCATAAACAGTTCTGAGGATGCACTTTGGCCTGCTCTGAGGCATATTTTCAATAATAGGAGGGATTTCTGTCTGTCTAGTGCTAATAGTACATTTTCAGTGAAACTATAACCCAGGTGACTTTCCATCCATTAGCCTATACACCTTTCACTCACCACACCCTTACTATGCATCCTTCCTACACCAGCCATCCTGATGTAGCCTTGCAGCCCACACTTTTAGAAAGTATAGGGCAGGTGCACATCCTTGCCATTATGGCCCTCTTCCCCGTTCTTAAAAAAAAATGGCATAACAAAATGAAAATTCTTTAGCATCTCTCCAGACCAGCACAGACAGATGGGTTTTTCCTTTGCCAGCAGGTGGAGATGTACTACTGCTACAGTTCAGTTTGTTTTCAAAGTAGGCTATGCAGTACCCTTGAGATCAATCTATTCTCAGTCCCCAGCAGGTGGTAAGCCTGTGTAGTCTTGTTTAGACCTTTGGTTAGGAGATATTGATCATTTGAAACTTCTGTTGGAGGGTTAGGCAGTAGCCTTTACTAGCCTTTCTAGCCTGGACAGAGGTAGGGGCAGCTGAGTCACTCCCCCACCCTCCCCTTCATTTTTGGTTAGTGGCGACTCAGCTGTACACGTCTGCCTTTGGGCATTGACTACAGCTTGGAGTGCCTGTGGGGTCTGCTCTTTTAAATTTAAAAAACCTCACAAGTGCCATCTGAAGGGAAGACTTTAATTTGTGCTTTCCTTCCTACCAAGATTTTTGTATTTGAGGTCTACTGTGTGGCGGTTTGCAATGGACAGTTCTCAGCCAAAGAAGTGCTGTCTGCTCCTGCCGAGGGCTCAATGATGCCTGCGTCTGCATTTTTTTTGGTCACGGCCACATGAGAAGGAATCCTCTGCCGGGTCTTGTGTGCAGCCGTACCAGCTGGCAAAGGGGGTTCCCTGGCAGCCGCAAAAGGAGTCAGCCAGCAATGAGGATGCTAGGGATTCCCTTACTGCAGCAGGTACTAGGGATTCTCCTGCTGTCACGTTGGGGCTTTCTGGAGATTCCCTTACTGTGGCTTCATATTCAAGCTGCCTCTTTATTAGTGACGTCAGGGGAAAATTTTTCAGCAGTTCTTTGGTGGGAAACTCCACCATCTTGGCTGATTCTTCTGCTAAGCTCCTGCCTAGATTGGAGAGATAGGACCAGGTCTTGCAGGCCTCTTCCTTGGTGGTAGAATGTGACTCTCTTCTAGCCATGGGGGTTCTCCCCTGATTTTATGCTTGCTATTATGTACAAGGCTTATTGCATGCAGTCTCCGGTGGTTTTGAGTTCCTCAGGGATGGCTACTCCTTCAGGACCTTGGTTCCATCACCCCCTTCCTCTGTCTACGTGGCAGCATTTCTCTTGGGTGGATAATGTTTCCTCTGATGAGGATCTGGATCTTTGGTGACCTGCAGGATCCTTTTGTTGGGTGGCTGGGGTCGGAGCTGCCCATGGGTAGTGCGTATTTTCCACTGCGAAGAGTTGCAGGAGCTCGTTCTTCAGGCTTCCTCTGTTTGAATTGAGGAAGATTAAAGAGGCCCCTTGGGTGGTTGACCCCCCTTCTCAGGGGGATTTGGGCAGTTTCGCATTCTTTCCCATGCATCACGATATCTGTGATATTGTACACAAATAATGAAAGGTCCCAGATGTACCTTTTCAGCTGGCTTGTTGTATATCTCATTTGTATCTTATTCCTGATGCTGATAGGGACTCCTTGTGTTTGCCGGTGGTAGATGTGGTGGTTTAGGCCATTACTAAATGACACACGATGCTGGTAGAAGGGGAAAGTTCAGCCCTAAAGGACCCCCAAGACCAGCAGATAACTTCTTAAGCAGTTTTGATGTGGCATCCTTGGTGGTTCAAGCTGCCATTTGTGAGCCTGCTTCTACTGGGCTGAGCAAAGCGACCCGGATCTTCCATGGCCACCCGGCCCTGAGTAAGAAGGTCCATGGAGGCGCTCAGGCACAGACCGTGTCCTACTCACAGTCGCATCAAATCTGTGTACCAGGGTCTTTGAGGCCAGTTGTGAGCTACTAGAATGACTGCTTGGATGAGTCAATTCTACGATGAAACCTGCCTATCATTAGCCAGGGTGTGAAGACGTACAGAAGAACAGCCAGAGGCCATTGTTGTACGAGGGCATCGATCCCTGCGCTTCCGGGTTTGACTCTTCGGCTAAAGAAGTGTGGCGCTTTCTTGTTTTGCGCTGTGGCCATGAGATCGAGGCGGGGTTGATCATGTCACACAATCTTCTGAAAAGCCTGAGGCAACAGGGTCCACTCGCTGGGATCCAAACTCTGACAACTGAGGAAGTCAGTTTGAACATTGTCCACTCCGGCCACATGGGACACCATCAGTGCCCGGCGATGACGTTCCGCCCAAAGGAACAGAAGCCGAGCCTCCTGAGCTAAAGGTGAGATCTTGGCTCCTTGTCGAGTGATAAAGGCCACTGCCTTCATATTGTCGGAAAAAGCTCGAACAGCTTGCCCCACCAGATGAGTCTGCAATGCTTTTAGGGCTAGCCGAATGGCCCTTAGCTCCAGCCAGTTGATGGACCACTTCCTCTGCGACAGGGTCCATCAGCCCTGAAGGGGACGACAATCACAGGGAGCCCCCCAGCCCTGAAGGCTGGCATCTATGGTTACCACAATCCAGGAGGCAATCTGCAATGGGGCGCCCTTGCAGAGCGATTGCGGGCAAAGCCACCAGGCATGCTTGCTCTGGCCTCCAATGTCCATAGCAGATGCATGTCGGTGTGGTGCCCACCAAGAAAGCAAGGCATGTTGAAGACGCATGTGCGCCCTCGCCAAGGGAACCACATCCAGCGCGGCTATCATGGAGTCTAACACCTGTAAGTAGTCCCACGCTGATGGAGCTGACTTCTTCAACAGGGCTGAAATCTGCACACACAGCTTTTGTCTGCGCAGTTTGGGCAGGGATATGTGACCCTCTGCCATATTGAACAGAATTCCCAGGTATTCCGTAAGTTGATGATCTAGCCTAAGGATTCCAGTACCCAGACCCAGAGCACCCTTCCACCGTAGAATGCCCCTCTTCCAACGAGGATGCTCTGATCAACCAGATATGAGTAAACTTGCAACCCCATCTTCCTCAAGATGAGCTGCTACTACCACCATCACCTTGGTGAACGTCCAGGATGCCGTTGCCAGGCCAAAAGGCAGAGTTGAAAACTGAGAATGCTGACCCAGCACATGGAACCTCAGAAATTTGCAGTGAGCTGGGAAAAATGGGGATGTGCAGGTATGCTTCCATAAGATCCAAGGAGGCCACAAACTCCCCCAGAGCCACCGCTGCAATGACCAACTTCACGGTCACCATCCGGAACTGAGGAATCTTAAGGGCCGCATTCACATGTTTCATATCTAGAATAGGTCTCCAATCTTCTGACCCTTTGGCATAATAATGTAAATGGAGTATCTGCCTGAGCCCGAAAAATCGCTTGGCGCTGACTCTATTGCTCGAATATCCAGCAAGCGCTGAACTGTAGCTTGGATTCTGCGTGCTTTTTCCTGACCCCACAGAAGAGATCACGAACCAATCAGAAAGGGGTTGGTCGAATTTCAGCTTGTAGCCCAATCAAATAATTTCCAAGACCCACTGATCTGTAGTAATGCGCATCCAGGCAGAAACTCCAATAGCCAACTCCCTATCTTTAGCAGGATCCACGGCTTCCTGGCATCATTGTGTCACGCTGGCAGGACGGGCGGTAGCAGGCTGGGAACGGCTGTAGCCCGCATATTGCCCTCTGACGCTCTGTGAAGATCTCTGTGCCGAGGAGGGAGAAAACTGTAGTCCTGAAAAGTTGTGCTGGAGCCACGAAAAGTAGAAAACCCAGGCCCCTTAGGTATTGCTCGCCTATCCGGCAGAAACTTAGGGTGTCAGTCCATCACTGCATCCATGAGATCATTCAACCCTTTGCCAAATAATAACTGCCCCTTAAAAGGCAGACAAGCCAGGGTTGCCTGGGAGGTGCCAGCCCACTGTCAAACCCAGAGCCTTCGGCAGGCCAATATCAAATAGGCTGAGACCTTTGCCATTACTCTCACAAGGTCATATAAGCCATCCGCCAGGTAGTCCATCACAGCCATAAGAAGCAGAGGAGGATCTACTGTCTCAGTCTCGAGCGTATGCAGCTAAGCCATACAGGTTCAGACCACAAATGACATAGCTACAGCAGCTGTGACACCTAAATTAGCTGTTTCAAAAATTTTCCTCGAAGATCACATCCGCCTAGTGATCCTGCATATCTTTTAACACAATGTCATCGTCCCCCTCACTAGGTAGTGCACTAGGTCACCACCAAGGAAACCACCTTGGGTTGTCCCAGCAGCTGCTGACACTTCTGTACCAGAGGATACAAACGACATGACCCGAGCATTCCACATGGGACCTTCTGGAGAGTCAAACTGTTCTGTGACTAAAAAAACTCAAATTCAGAAGCTAGAGAAAAATAGCAGATTGTGTGGGTGTATTACAGAGCCATGGAGAAGAAGAGGCAGCAGTGGGCTTGTAATTTTAGCCCAATTCCTTTAAGGATTCAGCAATCGAGTCAGGGAGTGACGCAATTTTTAAACAAGCGCACCACACTCGGCTCGGCTCGTCCAATCCGGTGAATAAATGATCAGTGAGATCCGGATCTACTGCTGCAGTCTCCTGAACAGGCTGTAAAATAGCCAAAGCGCTATGAGAAACTGACAGCCCCGAAGAAATACTAGAGCTGTGCGACAGCGGAGGGACAACAGATGAACATCCAGCAGCCAGGCCCCTCAATTGAAACTAACCATAAAAATTTTATGAACTCTGAGAAGGCAATCTGGGGCCTGGGGTATAGTCACCCTTAGATAACTTAGACTTGCGTTTCTTAGGCTATGGAGAGTCCGTCTCGCGGCTGGCCAATAAAGGTACGGACTCAAGCCCTGAAAATAAGGTAGCCACCCCCAATGGGCTAGCTGAGCGTGAAGGGGAGACTGAACCAGCAGTTTCCCCCCCCCCCCCCAGTCTGTGGCATGTGGTACAAAATGCTCTAAATACAGCTATTTTTCCCCAAATTTGGCATGAATCCACAGAAAGAGACCCTAAGGCAGGGGTGTCCAATGTCGGTCCTCGAGGGCCGCAATCCAGTCGGGTTTTCAGGATTTCCCTAATGAATATGCATTGAAAGCAGTGCATGCACATAGGATCTCATGCATATTCATTGGGGAAATCCTGAAAAACCGATTGGATTGCGGCCCTCGAGGACCGACATTGGACACCCCTGCCCTAAGGACTCCATTCCATCAGTTTTCCTGGCAAAATTTTTAATTTTACAGAAGCAGGGAAAAGTTGAAAAAGCGGACAGACCCAAATTTACTTTAAAAATTACAAAATAATACATTTTAGATGGGGGAACACTAGGAAACCTTCAAAACCCCTTGAAATTAAAATTAACTTTTAAAAGATTTGATTTTTTTTTTTTTTCTCTCCGAGTGTCAGCTCTATTCACAGACACCAAACTTTTCAATGGCTGGTACAGAATTCATTGTCAAACTGCTGGAAATTCATCTTTCAAGCTGATCTTCGGGCTGCTAGTCAAACACCCCTGGCTGACTATGCCTCCTCCCCTGCAGACCACTGGATGCACATCTGGATGGGTGGAGGTGCAAAAATGCAGCCAGCATGGTGTGGAACACCACTGAGCCCCATAAGCATGCTGCACAGTCTGCGCTTGACCTCCCCCCCCCCCCCATAGTTAACAGGGAGTGAGACTAGGTCAGGGATGGCCCTGGACTCCAAGGAAGATTAAGCAGACTGGCTCACAGGTACCCTGAAAGGATCGGCTTGTCAGTTACAGACTGAAGTCTGTGAATTCTCAAGCAGGCAGCCTGTTAAAATTGCTTGAAATGCGAAATGGAATGAAACTTCACCAAATTAAAAATAATAAATGTGGGAAAGCAGAACACCTGCAGCCATGCATGCACAAGGGAAAGACTGATGGGAGGAGCTAAGCTAGCATGGGAAGTACCATAGAAGTGGAGTGAAAAACCTGGAATGGTTCTCATCTGCAGTCCCTGCAGGTAAAGGGAAATAACTATGGTCTAGAACAGGTAGTAGGTAACTGGTCCTCGAGGGCTGGAATCCAGTCGGGTTTTCAGCATTTCCCCACTGAGTATGCATGAGATCTATTTACATGCACTGCTTTCAATGCATATTCATTGGGGAAATCCTGAAAACCTGACTGGATTCCCACCCTCGAGGAACAGAGTTGCCCACCCCTGGTTTAGAATGTCTCACCTATTTCACTGGAAGAGTCAGTTATTGTATGTTTATTGGGGTGTATTACTTTCCTAGAAGAGCAGTGGCATCTGGTTCGACTGGTTTAGCTAGCAAACTGGCTTACAGTGTTGGGAGGAAGAATAGAACAGGTAACCAACAGTCGACATAAAAAAAAAAAAAAAAAAGATTCCAGTGTTTAGTTTAGTAGTGTTTCTGCTTGGCTAGTCATCATAGACTGAGCTCAAGGGCATGGTCCAGCCTATTTGTACTACTGCTACAGTTCAGTTTGTTCTCAGTCTCCACCTGCTGATAGAGGAGTGTAAACCCATCTGTTTGTGCCGGTCTGGAGAACTAAAAAGAAAATTAGTAGGTAAGATAAGATAATTTCTTCTTCTGTAAATGACAAGTGAATTGACAGGAAAAAGTATTTATTTTTTGTTCTGCAGCTACCAGTACTTTTATATCCAGGACAAAGATAAGTATAAAATGATAAACTCACCATATATTATAATGTATGGTTTTTTTTGCAGCTGGAATGGGTGTCTACATTTTTACCACTTCTGACTCCCAACGGCACAGCCCTGATTAATACAATAGGACACACTTGTAGTTAAAAGTGGGGAGATTCTCTTCAATAGGGTGATAATGCAGTTTTGGAAAAACGCTTGTAGAACAGTCTGGTTGATATGAAACTCTGCTAAAACAAGGAACAGGAGTTTGCTATCAGGTCATGACAGTTCACATCCTCTAAATCTTTGTATATAATTAGTTAATGTGGGGCTTTATCAATAGTTTTCCCTATCACAGGTCTATGAATGACAAATATCAGGGGTGAGGGTTTTTTTTTATAAGAACATTTTGCTTAATGTAGACAGTTCAATACTAGCTGAAGCTTCTGCCTGATGTTAAGCTAAGTGACAGGTCCAGGTGGGGCATTAGCTTCAACTGGCATTGATGTGATATTTTGCTAAGTGGACAGCTAGTTTTAGAAGATTTAACAAAACAGAATGTGTGTATGTTGTATTGCAATTTTTAGATAGTGTTTGACTTTACCATGCACTGATATGGAGTACAACCTACTGATGATACAACTTCATATGAAACTTATCTTTTTACTCTCTAAATTTAAAAATTTCTAATTTTCCAAAATCACCTTCTTCAAAAATCCATGCTGGCAGTAGCCATGTTCACTGTGAGACTAGAATCAGGAGAATCCAATAGTAGTATATAAACCAAAGTTGAAGAGATGGCTACCCCATCACTACTTTTAGAGAACAGTTTGCATCTTTTCTTATTTCTGTAACTGCAATTGAAGACTTGTTCAGACTGGTCTGAAGTGTAAATACACATTTATTAATAAATCAAATTTATTAATAATAATTTGCACAGAGAATACACTTTGAAAGATATTTTATTAAACCTTTCATATAGCAAACCACCATTTATTCAAAATTTTTGTACAATCCCACTTTATTCCAGGACTAGTGCATTATTTCCGACTATACGCCAGCTCTTTGTAGGAAGCCTCAAACTTCAGAGACTTAAACCCCTCCCCCTCTTACTTCATCTCTGTCTCTGTACCCTCAGTCTTGCTTCCTATAAGCCATGGTGTAGGAGCTGGTTATTTCAGCTTGTTTCATTTTGTGTAATTTCAGTCTCTGCGTTTGCAGTTTTTGCTCTTGTGCTGTGGAGGTTCAAGTTTAAGTTTCAAGTTTATTAGGTATCTTGATGAATCGCTTAATCAAACTTCAAAGCGATGTACACATTAAAATTTACATTTGTTAGGTAACTGTACAATACATACAAATATTAAAAAAAAAAAAAAATTACACTGTTTAACATACTCTTAACATTAGGTAAGGAGGGGTGAAATACAATTCATTAAAGTAAAGAAGAGACATTCAGGGAAAAAACACAAGGGTAATAGTTAAAAAAAAATATAATAGAGTACAATGGAGTAGTAACATAAAAAAAATCAGTTTGCAAAGGCATCTTTAAAAAGAAAAGTTTTTAAGTTACTTTTAAATTTTCCGAATTCCTTCTCCTCCCTTAAAAAAATAGGGAGGGCATTCCAAGTCTGAGGTGCAGTACATGAAAAAATAAATTGCCTTCTCGTATTTATAGTTTTTAATGAAGGAATAGACAATAAGTTTTGTTCGTTGGATCTTAAAATTCTCCTTGCAGAATATGGAATTAATAATTTAAATAAAAAAGCGGGGGTCATATTATATAGAGTTTTGAAGATGATTATACAAAGTTTAAAAGTTATTATGTGAATAACTGGAAGCCAGTGAGCATCCTTAAGAAGCGGTGTCACATGGTCGAATTTTCTGGATTTGGTTATTAATTTAATTGATGCATTTTGTATGATTTGGAGACGTTTTATTTCATGTAAAGCAATTCCTTTAAATAGAGAATTGCAATAGTCTATTTTAGACATCACCAAAGAGTGAATCAGAATGTTGAGTGATTTGGGACATAGAAATTTTGAAATAGGTTCCCTATGGGGACATGCCTGACTGCAGCAGATCGCAAACCTTTGGCAAAGTCTGCTTCTGGGGAGTTCCCTGCTTGTCAGTAAGGCCCCTGGACAGCCTGCACATCAGATCAGGGCTCAGGGACCATTTAACTGGGAGCTTGCTCACCCCCGGTTTGGCCGCTAGTGAGTAGAGAAGCATGCCCAGGATTGGAACCAAACTGCATTCCTCCACCAGGCATCTGCACAGCCTGTCCAAAGGTGGCGGAGGTATCTAGCCATAGAGGTCAGGCTGGTGGGGCAATCAGAAGATTTGAAATCCAGATTTCCAGTTCTTTGAGGCAGAGGATTTCCCTGTGTGCCATTTCAGCTGTCTGCAGTGTTATCCATTCAGCACACGTCACAGTGAGTATACGTTGACAGCTTGAATCGGTGATTTTTTGGGGTGGGGTGGTTTCCCTATTCCTCCCCACCTCAGGTTTGGGTTTCTTTAGGGTTCTCTTTGGTTCTCCCAGGCTATTTTTAATGAAAATTGGCACCCGTGGTGGCCATCTTGGGTTTTTCCCAATTTGAATTTAAACTTACTTTTTATACATCCAAACTTTGTTTTTGCAAGAAAATGACACAGATGGCCTTTCCAGGGCAGGATAGGATTCATACCTCAATTGCAGTGGATGTCTGTCAGATGTTCAGCCGTGTTCCATATGTGCTGCAGCCTTCAAGGGGTGCGAGCCTTGCCTGGATTTGGGGCTTCGACCTCCAAGGAGGGTCTTCTAGCGCCTTCTGCCCCGACTCCCTGTCCCATTCCTGCAAGCTCTACCTTAACCACACAAGCCTTGAACCCTTAGGACTTTAAAGTGTTTGAGGCCTGTGCAGATGAGGGCAGAACTTACAGATAGCAATGGCACTCGGGACCTTCACTAAAGTGATGGTGGTGGCAGCAGCCTATCTTCACACCCTGGGTGTCCTGGTTCATCCTTCTCTTGATGATTGGTTGATCAGAGCTCCCTTACTGTCCCTTGAGCATCAGGCTGTTCTGCAGCGCTTGAGATGGGTCATCAACTTCAGGAAGAGTTATCTCAAGTTGACACGGGATTTGGAATATGTGGGAGTTCGGTTTCATAAAGGAAAGGCCAAAGTTCCTGAGTCCTGGCAGGAGAAGCTTGGTTTGGCTCCAGCAGGATCAGGGGCTCCGGCTACATTGTCATTCTCGCCTCCTCATGCAGGGTCCCATTGCGATACAGGATCCAGACCGCTCTTGAGCATTTGACCTTAACTAGCCAGGGCTATTCTTCAGCTGCGAGTGCCACGTTGCTTCACAGCAAAAGGAAGGCCACAGTGGCGGCGTATGTGAAGGCTTGGAGCTGTTACCAGGCCTGGTGTGCCCTGAGACAGGTGGACCAGTATGTTGCATCGATTTCTTGGGTCCTAGAATTTGTGCAGGATGGCCTGATGAAGAGCGTAGTGGTAGCTTTGCTCCAGATACAGAATGTCGGTCTTTCGTGTATGGGCCCTCCTTCTCTGAGAGCTCATTAGCAACTCATCCGGATGTGGCTTGTTTTCTAAGGTGGCGCTCTGTGACTAGGCCTCCGTTGTGCCTTCTCTGTCTGACCTGGAATCTTAATCTGGTTCTCCGCTCTCTGGCTCGTCCGCTGTATGAGCCTCTGAAGCAGGCGTCCCTGATGGATCTCATGATCAAGACAGTCTTCCTGGTGGCTATTACCTCAGCCTTAGGGCTTTGGAGTTTCTGGCTCTTTCCTGCTGAGATCCTTTACTGCGTATTACTGATCCCGGTGTGATACTGCATACAGTTCCTACCTTTCTTCCGAAAGTAGTGTCCACTTTCCATGTGAATCAGGAAGTCCAGCTTCCTGCTTTTGCTTCCTCTGGTTCGAGGGAGCAAGACTGGATGTTGATGTCCTTGGACATGCGCAGGATTTTGTTGTGGTATCTTGGTCAATGAATTTCACCTCTCTGACCACCTGTTTGTTCTGGCGGGTCCTGCCCATAAAGGTAGGCCTGCTTGTAAGGCCACCATTTCCATGTGGATCTATATGGCACCCAGAAAGAACCCCCCTCCCTTGGTCTTGGAATAAAGTGGGATTGTACAAGAACGAAAGATTAGGTTCTTTCCTTTGCTAATCTTCTTTCTTGTACTGGTAAGCTAGATTTCTGTTTTCTGACCAGCCTTTATAAAAGTGCTATCAGAATGGATTTAGCACTTAGTTGTTATTATCCTCTACAGGTGTGCCTGGCTGCTTTAAGACTGACTAAGGGTACAGGTAGTGTGATGAGGTAAGAGGGGGGAGGGATTTAAGTCTCTGACGTTTGAGGCTTCCTACAAAGTCCTGGCAGGTAGACGGAAATAACCCACTGGTCCCGGAATAAAGTGTGGATTTACAAGAAAGAAGATTAGCAAAGGTAAGAACCTAATCTTTCATTCTGCTAGCTAGAAATTTCTCTGGAAAATATCACAGAATCTAGAAAACAATGTTTATTTGAAAAATTGTTGGCTTCATAGGATCTGTTAACTGGAAGAGCTCCCATTATCCACAAATCTTTTATCATCATTTGGATTTGCCCTATCTAAAAGGGTCTTTATTCCACATAAGCTGTGCTCTAATGTAATAAGAAATTATAGCGTATATGCATTTTATAGCCAACTATTTTAAGACAATTTGCATTCTGTATTAGCATAAATTCTTTTTTAAAAATTTGTACTGTTCAGAGCCTGGGATTTTGCTTAGATGTTTCTATTTATACAAACAAGGACATGCTAAGCAGTGTTAGAGTAGTATCGCTTTATCAACCTGAGAGTTGTATTAAATTATTTCACACTAGAATTCTTAAATGCGATTCTTCTGATTTATAATTCATAATCTAAGCATCTAGGACTTGTAGCTTGCTTTTACATGTTATGGTCCTATAAACTGGCAGAACACATACCATAGTCCAATACAGTCAGCCCCCTAAAAGACTGATTTTCAACTTTACATATTGTTGTTTCATCATCCGGAGGGGGGGGAGTGTTGTTGTTAGTGCTATCAAACAAACATAATGCAATTATATACACATCATAATGTGTGGCACAGTGTTTAGCTACAGCCTAAATACCCTGAATTTGTGGGTTTAAACATCATGCTGCTCCTTGTGACCCTGGGTAAGTCGCTTAATCCTCCATTGCCCCCACCTATGTTAGATTGTAAGCCTACCTGGACAGATAGGGAATATGCTTGAAGTACTTGTATGTAAACCGCTTAGAGTAGTTGTAAGACTACACCAAGGCAGTATACAAGTCCCAATCCCTTGACGATATTATTTCACAAAATCTGCTCTATTACCTTACACATTTTGCATATGGAACTGTGCTTCAGTGGGGAAATCAATTGACACTAGTAGGGGGGAAAAAAACACACCCTACCAAGTTGGTGGCGGTTTCTGTAACTGCAGTCTGACATGGTAGACACAAGAGTGATCACAAGGCCAGCCTGATGGTTCAGCAACAAGGCAGCATTCTTCCCCTCAAGTCAGCGAAGGCAGAGGACACCAACTATAATATAAGTGTCTTGGTACACCTATAACATTCTGGACAGGTTTAGGTCTATATTTGCAATAGCTGCTTGCTTGGGGCAGGGAGAATAAGTGATAGGAAAAAGTCTGAGCAACCATTGATGAAAGCTCAGAATGTCCTAAAACATGGAGCAGAAAGATACTAGTTCTCTCTACCTCAAAATAATTGCCACACAAACAGGAAAGAACCTGGAAAATGGCCACCAATTTTAGACTACAGGATGTCTTCCATTTAATGTTTCATCCTAACACACGCTTGTTAATTCAACTGGTGACCCCCCCCCCCCCTCCTAGACTGCTGCTGAGTCTGGTTTTCCTTGCCTTTCTTTCCACAAAGCTAGTTAAATTAGTTAGCTGCTGTTCCATGCACCTGCTCATTGTGGCTTCTACCTCTGCACTGGGCTCACTCAGACACCTGGCCATTTTTATTCATTCAAGTACACAAAGATCAAGGAAGGACCATCACATCACACAAACTTCTTCTTTGTAGCTGTAAACCGCTCCATGTACTAAAGAAGAGAGAATGAAAAATAATTTAATTAGCAGAATATATGTTATTTTACAACAAGAAAAAGAACCACTACTTTTCTATTTTGAACAAAATAAAAGTCATGAGTAAAATGAAGTTCATTGTGCCTAACATACTGGCTCTAGCAGTGGCTAGGCTAGATCACATGTACCTGAGAGATCCCAAAAAACATTTCTTGTAGTTCATTTCAAGGGTTAAGAGATACCTTTTCCCAAATTTGCAGACTTTTCCTTTAGAAATTACCTAAACTGCTTTTGAATCCTGCTGTTAGTCACCTTAACTACAAGGTCTTACAATAAATACTATAATAGTTCAATTTTATACTGCATGAAAAGAAAAATCTGGCCGATTTATTTGCAATCATCTCCGTATTGTGGGGTCCTTTTATTAAGGTGTGCTAAATGCTAAGCTGCCCATAGGAATATAATGGATGCCTTAGCATTTAGCGCAAACGCTAAAGTAGCTAGCGCACCTTAATAAAAGGACCCCTTCATGAAGTATCCTCTTGTTTAAGTCATCTTTCATCCAAGTTATTTAGCCTTTCTTCAGAAAGGTAGTATTCTATCCCCTTTTATTTGGAATGCTTTCTAATTCCACTATATCCTTTTTGAGATGGAGTGGTCAGAACAGCACACACCACTGAAGGTGGAGTTGCACCAATGACATTTACAAAAGCATAATCATACTCTTGTTCACTTTTTTTAATAAACTTTAAAATTCTCTTTTTTACTACTGCTTTATTATCTTGGGTTCTAGAGAACTTAATATATGTTTATATTCTACCATTCTTTCCTTTGCCTTCCCTGTTGAACCCTCCCAGTAATCTTCCCCCTTCGCTGCCACTGCTAACCCCCCTCCCTAAACCAGCAGACTTTAGTGCATTCCCATGCACCTACTGCCAGCAGCTAGCATTCACTCCCTTGCAAGCAAGAGTGAACCCCCTCCTTCCTTCCCTGGCCTACCATAATTTCCTGGTGGTTGAGCAGCTCGTTGCAGCAGGAGCGATTCCCACTACTGGAAAATATATTATCAAGGTACTATTACTACTATTTATTATTTCTATAGCGCTTAAAGGCGTATGCAGCGCTGTACTTTTTAACATTAAATAGACAGTCCCTGCTCAGAAGAGCTTACAATCTAATTTAGACAAATCCAGTGCAATAGGAATGGTAGACTGAATCTTTTGGCTGTATCCCTTAAGTCCCGGGTGTGAGAAATGAATCTGCTTTCAGCACCGAGGATCCAAAAGCAGAATCCTCTTGTGCCGCCATATCCACCCTATAGAATTTAGTGAAAGTGTGTAGGGAAAATCATGTCACAGATCTACATCTCCCCTCTGGAGGTATCACCTTTGATTCTGCTCAAAAGGAGGCTACTCCTCTGGTCTAATGTGCTTTCAACAACACCAGTGGTTGTTTGCTGTCTGAATTCACTGGGAAATGGAGGCTGGTCTGTCTCGGGTTGACTCTTTGATTAGGACAAAGAGATGGTCTGATAGACGAAACTCATTAGTCACTTCCAGGTAATGTAACAGAACTTTATGGACGTCCAGGAGCTTTAAAGCCTTGTTTTTCCTTCTTGGAACCCATAGCTTGAAAGGCTGGCAGTCTGGCTTCCTGGCTGATGTGAAATACCAAAACAACCTTTGGCAAAAAGGAAGGTACTGTATGCAAGTCACTCCTGTTTCTGTGATCCTCAGAAACAGCTTCCTGCATGACAAAGCTTGCAATTCTGAGACTCTTCTGGCCAAGGTAATTGCAACTAGGAACACCACTTTGATCATAAGATCCATGCGAGAAGCTTCCTTCAAAGTCCCTCATCAACGGACCTAAAATTGCATATTTTGGCCGTGTGCATATGTCTGTTACAGCAGATTAATGAACTCTGAAGTAAAGGCCTTAGTAGACAACTCTCTTTCACCTTTAGAGGGGAGACACCTCTTCTTTGATTGTGGAGCCTTGGCACTATTTCGGCACGCCATACCGCTATTCTGGGGCAGCAGGGGAAATTGTTGCTCACCTAACGGATTCAAAAGCTGTGTGAGGGCAAGTGGAAGCTAAACTTGAAGTTCCCATCTCCCTGCTTCGCTTGACCACCGCCCATCTTTCACAAACAAGGTATGGAGTCAGAGAACTCCATTCCTTGCACTTTGTAAGCAAAAAGTGGTGTTTTGGAGAAGTTTGAGAACTTAAAAGAAGAAATAAATAATTGGGAAAATCCAAGATGGCTGCCGCTGGTGAATTTTAGTGCTAAAAAACAGCTTAAAATCACCTCAGGCCTGACCAAAAACAGGATTTTAGGTGAGGGGGGACAAAGCCCCCCCTCGATTTTTCCTACAGGCTGTCACAGCCTGACTCATAGACCATGTGCTGGGGAAATGGTGGTGCTGCTGCCTGCTTCAGCTCCTCTCAGGTGTAGCTGTTCTCGGATAGGCCCTCTGCTTCCAGCCACTCAGCAACTTTGCTGGGATCTTTGGACTGCCAGTCAGACCTCCCCAGACCAACCCTCAAGGAATATTATTAGCACCTAAAGAGGCTGCGCTGCAGCCCCTGACCAAGTAAAAAGGGCAAGCAAACACCAAGGGAAGAGACTCTGAGCTCCACTAATCTTCAGCAGGCTAACTGAATCAGGTCCCTGAAGGATACACCTGCCATCTGTAGATTTAAAATCTGTTCCTCTCCACACAGGTAGAGTAGACCGTTATCCAAAGTGATCTCTGATTTCATGAAAAAGACTGCACCTAGAGTGAAAAACCACAAAGCTATTACAAAATAAAAAAATAAATAAACCAAGCAGATTAGAAGACACCTTTCTTGCTTACCTGCAGAAAGAGAAACTAAAGAGGGCAGCAGACTCCTGCGAGGAGGAGGTTTTGAAATCTAGGATTGACATCTTTCTACAGTATGCTCATGAGAACGGACAGAGTACTCTAAGGTTCAACATACCATTCTTGTTGCACTGGCAGGTGGTTTATAGCATTATTAAGTTTCAGGTACAATATATGCCCCCATCCTGAAAGTTTACAATCTAATTAAACTAAAAGGAATAAAGCAACTTACCTAAGGTCACAAAACATGTCAGTGAGGAAAGTAGAATGAGAATCCCAAACTTAGGTTGCTGCTGCATCAATTGGGTATATGCGTCCTAATAGTTTTACTTAATGCTTTGTTGCTTTAGTCCAAACATAGATTGTACATCATCCATGGACAGGAAAATCCCAAGAGCAACTGAATGATAAGTCACCTTAAACTATTATTAAAAGGCATTTATAAATATCACTTTTTAAAAAAAAAATTAAAACCACTCAAGGAAAAAAGCAACTGTATACACTTCTCTCTCTGTATTCACGGTTTCAGCAATCACGGTTTCAATTATTCACGGGTTTTAGCTTGCTGGATCCTCCCTCCAAATTACATCAGCTTGCAGCAAGAAATTGCTGATTCCCAGCACTTTCTTCACCGTGTTTAGCCTCTCCTTCAGGAACAAGCCAGGTCTCCCACCATGTTATTCGCAGTTTCACCATATTCACGATGGTTTTTAATAGAAAACAATCCCCTATCACAGCGAATATGGAGGGAGAAGTGTAGAATCATCTTGGTGACAGCAAGATATGTGACTGTGCCAGCTCTCCTGGCACAGCCTTAAGACATAAGAGTTGTCATACTGGAATAGACCAAAAAGTTCAACAAGTCTTGTATCCTGTTTCCAACAGTGGCCAATCCAGGTCACAAGAACATGGCAAGATCCCAAAAGAGATCTTTGGTTATGAAAACACATAAAATGCTGGGACTGCCACATACCTTGTCATAACCATCCAGTTCTCGCAGATTCTTGATCTCAAAGAGGTTACCCTCTACAGCAAGCAAACATATCTGGGAGTCACCAAGGATGCTCGGAGGCAGCATGCCCAGCTCCAGGCAGTTCTCCTCTAGGCGCAGGACCTTCAGGCGTGGGCAATGAGAGATCTGTGCCGAGATCTGGGAAATCTGACAAGCAGCACACAACAGAAAATGCATGAAGCTTCTGCACAGAAAAGCTGTGCACACAACCAGAAATCTACAGACAGATCACTGTTCAGACTATTGATAAACTCCAATATCTTTTAATGTTCTGAGCAAAGCAAAGCATTGATCCTCAAACCAATGGTAGGCTGTTGAGGTGCTATTAATTTTTAAAACAACGCACGCATTTGTGAGCTTCAGGCAGACAATAATTCAGAGGTGCCACACAGATGCTTGCTAATATCCTGAATTCTAAAAAGTGAAGTAATAATGAATCGTGCAACAGAGAAGAAAAAAAAAAAAAAGGAAAGATTTTTTTCACCAATTAAAGCAATTCTATGTATTACACTAAAACATGATTTCTTTGGAATTCAGTCTACTGTCCTAGATTTAACTCTCTCATCATTAAACAAGCTCCTTTATTTTTGAGATTATTACAATCTTGTGTCCAAGCAACAACATGAACCCATGTACCTAGAGCAGTGCTTTTGAACCCTTTCCTGGAAGCACGTCTAAACTAAACTAAATCTTAGGTTTGTATACCGCGCCATCTCCGCAAGCGCAGAGCTCGGCACAGTTTACAGAAGTTAAGAGGAAAGGAACTACAATGAAGGGATAAAGGAGAGGGACTAAGAAGATAGAGAGGGACCGGTTGCTAGAGAACGGGAAGTAATTAGATTTTTTGAGAAGAGCCAAGTTTTCAAGTGTTTGCGGAAGGATTGGAAGGAGCTTGAATTTCTGAGCGGGGGTGTGAGGTTGTTCCAGAGTTCTGTGGTTCTAAAGAGGAGGGATGTTCCAAGTTTTCCTGCGCGGGATATACCTTTTATAGAGGGGAAAGACAGTTTCAGTTTTTGTGAGGGTCTAGTGGGGTGTGGGTTTGAGGAGTTCCAAAGGAGTGGGATAACGGGAGGGAGGACGCCATGTAGGATCTTGAAGACTAAGCAGGCACATTTATAGAGGACTCTGGAGTATACTGGGAGCCAGTGAAGCTTGGAGAGGAGTGGGGAGACGTGATCGAACTTGCCTTTTGCGAAAATAAGCTTGGCCGCGGCGTTCTGAATTAGCTGAAGTCTATGGAGGTTTTTCTTAGTTAGGCTTATGTAGATGGAATTACAGTAATCCAGTCTAGAGAGGATGGTAGATTGAACGAGAACGGCGAAGTGAGAATGATGAAAGCAGGATCTCACTCTCCTCAGCATATGAAGGCTAAAGAAGCATTTTTTTACCAAGGAGTTGAGGTGATCATTGAAGGAGAGAGAGGAGTCTATGACGATGCCTAGGACTTTGCTTGAAAATTCAAGCTGAAGAGTGGGGCCGGATGGTAGTGGGATGGAGGTGGGTAAATGATCTAAAATTGGGCCGAGCCAAAGTAGTTTTGTTTTGGACTCATTCAGTTTCATTTGTACAGATTGGGCCCAGGATTGGAGATTCGTTATACATGTGGATATGTTATCAGCAAGGTTTGAGAGGTTTGAGTCGGTCTCGAGGAGGATGAGGATGTCATCAGCGTAGGAGTAGAGAGTTTCTAGGGGGGATAGATGGAGGAGTTTCAAAGAGGACATGTAGATGTTGAAAAGGATAGGGGAGAGGGGTGAGCCTTGCGGGACTCCACATTTTGGCTTCCAGGGGGGGGAAGAGGTACCGTTTGTGTTAACGGTGTAGGAGCGGAAGCGTAAGAATTTCGAGAACCAATCTAGGACTGTGGAGCTTATGCCTATTTCGGAGAGTTGGAAGATTAGGATGTCGTGGTGGACGACATCAAAGGCTGCGGAGAGGTCAAATTGTAGGAGAACAGCAAATTTGTTGCGAGAATGGAGATGTTGCACCTTAGAGATTAGTGAGGCCAAGAGGGATTCGGTGCTAAAGTTGGGTCTGAAGCCGAATTGGTGGGGTAGGAGAATAGAGAATCTTTCTAGGTAGAATGAGAGTTGGGTGGATATGATGGATTCTAATAACTTGGTTAGGAGAGGGATATTTGCTATAGGGCGGTAGTTTGATGGCATGGAGGGGTCGAGTTCGGCCTTTTTCAGTAGAGGAGTCAATGAAATGTGTCCCATGTTGGGGGAGAAAAGGCCCGATGTTAGGGCAGAGTTTATGAGTTCGGTGAGGGAAGCGATGGCCTGTGTAGGGATATTCTCGAATAGATAGGAGGGGAAAGGATCCAGAGTGCACTTGCAGGTTTTTAGTTTGAGGCAGAGTTTGGAGACTTGCGATTCGGAAACAGGCTCGAAGGCGGTCCAAGATCTGTCGGCGGGAATGGGGGTGGATATAGGTTAGGTAGGGTTGAGGTCAGTAGAGGTCAGGGAATTGTAGGAGACTGTGGGTGGGAAGGAGGATCTTAGGGTGGTAACCTTTTCATTAAAGAAATTTGCGAGGGCATCGGCTGATAGAGACGGTGGGAGCACAGATGGGTCCTTTTTTGTAGTTAGGGAGCGCCAGATGTTGAACAGCGCACTGATCTGGTTGTTGGATCTAGAGATCTTGTCTCCGAAGAAGTCTAACCAGTGGGTTTTCAGGAACAATATATTGAATATGCAGGACACAAGTTTGCCCTCAATGTGTCTACTATATGCAAATCTATAGCATGCATATTGTAGTGATCCTGAAAAGCTGGATGTGCCTCCAGATAAGGGTAGGGAAGAACTGGCCTAGGGAACTGTTGTGCACCTGGTTCTGGTTCAGGTTGAGTTCAATGGCTTGTAGTTCTCCAATCTCATCAGGCACAGCCTGGATCTTGTTTTTGGATAGATCCACCATGTCAAGGTGCCGTAAGCCGCAGAGCTGGGTTGGTACTGCCCGGAGCTGGTTCCCAGAAAGGCTTAGGGTCTTCAGAGCTGATAGCTGGCCAAAGTTAGAAGGCAGATGCGTCAGGTGGTTGCTGTTGAGGTGGAGGGTCTCCAGTTTCTTCAGTTTGCAGAGCTCTTCAGGAAGCACCCCTGCCAGACACAAAATCATTTGGCTACACAAATCACTACTTTAATGGGAATGCAGATTATTTGAATTATGTTGAAATTATGGGGTTTGGCATTTTGTCCCACATAGAATTCCATACACCCAGCTAAGGGCAAACTAAAGAACAAAGTATGCCTTTTTACTGGGCCAGCAAAGGTCACATGAGCAAACATTTCTATTTCCTAAAATATAGGCAACTGTTATTATGGATATACCACTTAGCCTCTATTTACTGCATTTCCAAAACAGCTTTGTGCAGCAAATAGAGCCTGCCACTTTCATCCTGTGGAGCATTCATACCATCTCCTTTGGAAGGAAATGATGACCTCCAGAGGCAATCCTGGCCACTAAAAGATTTCAAAGCATGTCATTGGTAATGTCATAAGGCCAGGGAAATCAGAATCATTTTTATTTTTATTTTTTTTTAATTCTTTATTCATTTTAAAAAACTTTCATCAAGTGAACAAATATTCATAATAAACACAATTAGTCTGAGCACTTTAACATCTTATCATTATAACTTATAAGTAGAAATGTAACCCTCACCCCACCCTCCCTCAAATCCCTCTATTCATTATAAGATCATATATTTGAAACCCTTCCCCCACCCAATACTAAATGGTGTATAATTAATAGAAAAATGGCATCTAATCATGACAGAAAAATGTTAATGGCTCCCATATTTTAATAAAATTTTTATAATTTCCATTCTGTACCGCTATTGATCTTTCCATTCTATATATATGACATACTGAATTCCACCAAAAATTAAAATTAAGCCTACTATGATCTTTACAGTTATTAGTAATATGTTGGATGGCAACTCCAGTCAAAATTATTAAAAGTTTGTTGTTACACGCTGATATCTGACTCTTTTTTCTCATAGACATTCCAAATATCACAGTATCATAAGATAACGCTACATGGTTTTCCAATAAACAATTTATTTGATCCCAGATTGAGTTCCAAAAGGCTAAGATATGGGGACAGTAAAACAAAAGATGATCCAAAGTCCCTACATCCAGATTACAATGCCAGCATCTATTAGACAAAGAACTATTTAACTTTTGTAATCTAACTGGGGTCCAAAAAGCTCTATGTAACAAAAAAAAACCAAGTTTGTCTCATAGATGCTGACATTCTCCAAGACCAAATTTGTGGCCATTGAGATGCTGAAATCTGATGCTTAATCTCAATGCTCCAAATATCCCTAAGACCATTTATAGGTTTTTTTAATATCAGAATCATTTTTATTTTTTTTGTATAAATATTTTTTATTCTTTTTTTTAAATTCTTACATCAAGTGAAATACATGTAATACATTCAATTATACAAAAAAAACACTTGAAATTATCATTAAATTTTCTTACAATGTGAATTAAATAAACCCTTTTTCAGAATTTATATCATATTAATATTACAATAGTTTTCCCTCCCTACCCCTTCTATATGTTCTATACATGTGTTATTATAACCTTGTTGTAATGCCAATACTTTTTCCATTTTATATATATGACAAATTGAATTCCACCAAAAAGTGTAATTCAATTTAGTGTAATCCTTCCAGTTCTGAGTAATTTGCTGTATGGCTACCCCTGTTAAAATTAATAAAAGTTTATTATTATCAGCAGAAATCGGACTTTGTGTTCTCATTGCTGTTCCAAATAATATTGTATCATATGATAGTCCAACATGATTTTCTAATAAATTATTAATTTGGGGCCAAATTAATTTCCAAAAGGAATTAATGCAGGGACAAAAGAATAGTAAATGGTCTAATGTCCCCACTTCTATCTTACAATGCCAGCATCTATTAGATCTACTACTATCTAATTTTTGTAATCTCGTAGGGGTCCATAAAACTCTATGTAATAAAAACAACCATGTTTGACTCATAGATGCTGATCTTGTAGTATGTATTCTACAGGACCAAAATTTTTGCCATTGAGATGGAGAAATTATCTGTCCTATCTCAATACTCCAAATATCCCTAAGTCCTGATCTCTTTTTTTTGTTTAAAAATTCGTTTATTTTCTTATACCATTTTGCGGCTTGGTGTCCTAGAAAATCCGCTTGAAAACAAAGGATTGGTAAACTATATTGAGTGTTAAGATTCTTCCATTCAGGGAACCCTTCCTGAATGGCCTGCTTCAATTGCATCCATTTAAAATATTGTGTTTTATCTAATCCAAATTTTTGTTGCAATTGTGAAAAACTAAGCAGTGATCCATTTACTATTACATCTTTTAAAGTTCGTATACCTGCTTTTATCCATTGTTTCCATACTATTTTAAATCCACCAATTTTGATCCTGGAGTTTACCCAAATAGATTGATTTAAAGATTTAGTCAAAGGATCTGGTGTTAAATTGCTTATAAATCTTAGTGTTTTCCATGTATCTATTAGAATTCTGTTGTCCTTATATCTCCTAGGCATTGTTATACTGATAAAATGTTCTGGATGTAAAGGAAACATTAGGCGCCATTCTAAATATAACCAGTCGGGTACATTTTCCATGAGATCTGGGAGGATCCAATACATTCCCTGTCTTAAAATATAGGCTTGATGGTACCTATAGAAATTTGGAAAATTTACCCCTCCTTCCTTAATTGTTTTTTGTAATGATGCTAAAGCGATTCTTGGTCTTTTCCCAAACCAAACAAATTTTGTTAGAATATTGTTTAATTTTTTATAAAATGACCCCTGAAAAAATATTGGAATCATACTCATTTGATAACAAACCACAGGTAAAATCATCATTTTAACTGTTTGGACTCTTCCCCACCAAGAAAGATGTAAAGGATTCCATTGCTCGCACATTTCTGTTATTTTTTTTAATAAAAGTTTTTCATTCTCTTTTACTGTGTCATCAATTGTATTTTTTATAAGAATACCTAAATATTTTAGTCCTTCCTCTTTCCATTTAAATGAATATGAATCAAATAGTCCTTTGGTGCAATGGATATTAATTGGAAGAACTTCAGATTTTTCCCAATTGATTTTATATCCAGAAAACTTTCCAAACTTTTCTATTAAATTAAGTAGATGTGGAATGGTGCCTTCTGGTTCTCTTAAATATAATAATATATCATCTGCATATGCAGATAATTTAAATTCCCAATTAGAAAATGTGATTCCCTTTATTCCCTTAGTTTGATTTATTGCAATTAATAAGGGTTCTAGAACGATATCAAATAGTAAGGGAGATAAAGGACAACCCTGTCTAACTCCCCTTAGCAAGTTAAATTTATCAGATAAATTATTGTTTATATTTAATCTTGCTCCAGGGGAGCTATATAATGTTTGAATCATTTTAATAAAACCAGGTCCTATACCAAACCATTCTAGAGTTTGATACATAAACTTCCATTCTACTCTATCAAATGCTTTTTCTGCATCTAATGATATTAGAAAAGCTGGATCATTCAAATTTTTTGCTAAATTTAGAGAATGAAATGCTAATCTAGTGTTATGTGAAGAGTGTCTTTTAGCAACAAATCCAGTTTGGTGTATATCAATAATAAAAGGAAGAGCTTTTGCTAATCTTATAGCTAGCACTTTAGCAATTAATTTAGCATCTACATTCATCAAAGATATAGGCCTATAATTTGTTATCAATGTCGGATCCCTGTTTGGTTTTGGTAAGACAATTATAACAGAATCAGCCATAGTTCCTGTTATATTTCCATTATTTATTTGATATTGATATAAATTTAATAGATAAGGTAATAAAATATTTTGAAATGTTTTGTAAAATTCAACAGTATATCCATCTCCACCTGGAGCGGATCCAACTCTAAGAGCTTTCAATGCTGATTCTACTTCTTTTAAAGATATATGTTCTTCTAAACTTCCTTTTATATGATCCGGAATATTTGGTCCAATAAATGCCTTTAAAAATTCTATACCATCTTGTTCTTTATTTTCATAAGTATCAGAAGTGTATAAATCTTTATAAAAATCAAGAAATTGTTTTATAATATCTTCATTACTAGTGTGTGTATTGCCCTGTTTATCCTTAATTGCAATAATCTTAGATTTTATTTTTTTTGCTTTAATAAAATTTGCTAATAATCTTCCATTTTTATTTGAATTTCCATAATACTGTACTTGCCGACATAACATATCTTTCCTTACAAATTGAGAAGAAATCTCATTATATTTAACTTTTGTTTTTAATAATTTCTGCAATGTATCATGTTCCCATTTAGTAATTAATTTTTGTTCTAATAATTTAATTTCTTGTTCCAATTGTATAAATTGTTTTTTAAGTTGTTTTTCCATATATGCAGAATATGATATGATATTTCCTCTCATTGTTGCTTTATAAGCGTCCCATAAAATTTCAATGTTTATGTTATCCAAATCATTAAATTGAAAGAATTCATGCATTTTTTCTTTAATATTTTCTATAAATTTTATGTCTGCAAGTAAAGCATTGTTAAATCTCCAAATTGGTTTAGAATAAACAGATATATCATTTTGTAGATCAATCCACACACCAGCATCATCTGATATAATAATAGGATCAATAATTGCTTTCATCACTTTTTGTGCTATGTTATTAGAAACAAATATATAATCAATTCTTGAAAAGGATTTATGGACCTGAGAACAAAAAGAATATTCTTGATCATTAAAATGAAGGATACGCCATATATCTACTAAATCACAAGTTTGTATCAAATTATCTAATCCTAATGATTTCATTATTTTACTTGGTTTTTTATCCAAAATAGGATCCATTACAGCATTGAAATCTCCAGCTACTACTAAATTAGAAGCAGCCAGTGGTAGTAATATCTGTTGAATATTTTTGAAAAACTCCATTTGATTTGAATTAGGAGCATATAAATTGAATAAATCCAGGGTTGTATTCCTCAGATTCATTTTAATATGTACCCATCTTCCTAATGGATCAAATTTTATTAACTTAAAATCTGCTATACATTTTTTATTTATGAGAATAGCTACTCCTGCTTTTTTTCCAACAGCAGGTGCATAAAAACATTTGGACACCCAACCTTCTTTTAGTTTATTAGATTCAATACCTGACAAGTGTGTCTCTTGTATGAAATAAATATCAGCTTTTTGCTTATGAAGAAAATTTAGTACTTTCTTTCGTTTGATTGGATGGTTAAGACCATTGACGTTAAGAGAATAAATTTTAAGAGCCGTTTAAATTAAAAAGTAATATTTTAATTAAAATTTTATAAATATATTTTTGATCAGATATCCACACATGTTTAATATTTATTCTTCTAGTTATTATTAAACCCTTAATTTTAAGATTTTCTTTAATTAATTTCATCTCCCTTTTCCCACCCCCCTCCCTTCCCTCCCCATTTAGCAAAAATAGTGTATACTTGGTAACACGCATATCAAGGTCAGCCATAACACACTCCAAGAAGACCCTTTAGCTTTCCAAATACAGTTTAAGTCATTAAATATTTAAATAAAATTAAAATATAAATAATTCATATATTATATATCTGTGAATTCAATCAGTTACATATACATTTCTTAGGATATTTTAAGTCTATATTTATTACCATCAATTCATTAATAATTAAATAAATATAGTATTTTTCATTCTATCTCAAAAAACTTTCCTCTCATCTTATGTTTTATTATAGTAATATCATTAATATGGGAACATAATGATATAGGAACAATAGTTTCACAAGTAAAGAATCTCCCCCCCCATGAGAGAACACCGCTAAAATCACACACCAGGCACATACATCGTTTCTCCACTTATCTGATTCTTTCTCTCTCTCTTCTCATTTTTATTTTCTTCTTTTTCCTTGTCTTCTTTCTTCTTCTTTTCTTAAGGAGATTATATTGAATAGTTCTTTACGATCTTCCAAAGTTATTGTAATCCATTTTCTGATTTCTTCTTCTTATATTTTATATTATATGTTCATGTTGTGTTTCCGGTATGAAGAAAAAAATCCATTTCCTGCGGGTGACGTCACCGACGGAGCCCCGGTACGGACCTTTATAACTAGAAAGTTCTAGTTGGCCGCACCGCGCATGCGCGAGTGCCTTCCCGCCCGACGGAGGAGTGCGTGGTCTCCAGTTAAGATAAGCCAGCTAAGAAGCCAACCCGGGGAGGTGGGTGGGTCGTAAGAATATCTGCCTGCTGTCCCTGGATAACACCTGTTACGGTAAGTAACTGTGCTTTATCCCAGGACAAGCAGGCAGCATATTCTTAACGTATGGGTGACCTCTAAGCTAACAGAGAGGGAGGAGGGATGGTTGGCCATTAGGAAAATAAATTTTTTAACACAGATTGACCAAAGTGTCCATCCCGTCTGGAGAAGGCATCCAGACAGTAGTGAGAAGTGAATGTGTGAACTGAAGACCAAGTAGCCGCCTTGCAGATTTCCTCAATAGGTGTGGAACGGAGGAAAGCTACAGAAGCAGCCATAGCTCTGACTCTATGGGCCGAGACAGCTCCTTCCAGTGATAGGCCGGCCCGAGCATAACAGAACGCAATACAGGCCGCAAGCCAATTGGACAGCGTTCGTTTAGAGACAGGATGACCTAGACGGTTGGGATCGAAGGATATAAAAAGTTGAGGAGAGGAGCGATGAGCCCTGGTACGGTCAAGGTAGTAAGCAAGGGCACGCTTACAATCCAGCGTGTGGAGCGCCTGTTCTCCAGGATGAGAATGGGGTTTTGGGAAGAAGACAGGCAGTACGATGGACTGATTGAGGTGAAAGGCTGAAACCACCTTGGGGAGGAATTTCGGATGGGTGCGCAGAACCACCTTGTCATGGTGAAAAACAGTGAACGGTGGATCGGCGACCAGTGCATGCAGCTCACTGACCCTCCTGGCAGAGGTGATGGCAATGAGGAAAAGCACCTTCCAAGTGAGAAATTTGAGCGAAGTAGTAGCAAGAGGCTCAAAGGGAGGTTTCATGAGGGCTGACAAAACCACATTGAGGTCCCAGATGACAGGAGGAGGCTGTAGAGGTGGTTTGATATTGAAGAGGCCTTTCATGAACCGGGAAACCAAAGGATGAGCCGTGAGAGGTTTTCCGAGGATAGGCTCATGAAAAGCAGTGATGGCACTGAGGTGGACTCTGATTGAGGTAGACTTGAGGCCAGCATTGGACAGAGAGAGCAAATAGTCCAGTACGGTCTCCACCGCCAATGAGGTGGGATTGTGATGATGCAGGAGGCACCAAGAGGAAAACCGGGTCCACTTCTGATGGTAACATTGGAGTGTGGAGGGTTTCCTGGAGGCATCCAAAATTCGACGGACAGGCTGGGATAGGTGTTCCGGAGAAGTCAGCCCGAGAGAAACCAAGCTGTCAGGTGGAGGGAAGACAGATTGGGATGTAGTAGAGACTGATGCTGCTGTGTAAGCAGAGTAGGAAAGACAGGAAGAGGAATGGGCTCCCTGGAGCTGAGCTGAAGCAGGAGGGAGAACCAGTGCTGTCTGGGCCACCGAGGGGCGATGAGAATCATGGTGGCCCTGTCTTTGCGGAGTTTGAACAGGGTCCGCAACATCAGAGGAAGTGGAGGGAAGGCATAGAGGAACTGATCCGTCCAGTTGAGCAGGAATGCATCCGGGGCCAGACGATGCGGAGAGAAGAGTCTGGAACAGAACTGGGGCAGCTGATGGTTGTGAGGAGCTGCAAAGAGGTCCACCTGCGGGGTGCCCCAGCGTGCAAAGATGGAGTGGAGAGTGGGAGGGTCCAGGGTCCACTCGTGAGGTTGAAGGATGCGGCTGAGATGGTCGGCCAGGGAGTTCTGTTCGCCCTGGATATAGACAGCTTTGAGGTAAAGGTTGTGGGCTGTGGCCCATGTCCAGATTCGGAGGGCCTCCTGACAAAGGAGACGAGATCCGGTGCCGCCCTGTTTGTTGATGTAGTACATGGCGACCTGGTTGTCCGTGCACAGGAGAAGAACCTGAGGGTAGAGAAGGTGCTGGAATGCCTTGAGAGCATAAAACATGGCGCTGAGTTCCAGGAAATTGATGTGATGTTGACGCTCCTGAGGGGTCCAAAGTCCCTGGGTGCGGAGACTTCCCATGTGAGCCCCCCATGCATAGGGGGAGGCATCCGTGGTGATGATCATGGAATGAGGGGGTGGATGAAAAAGGAGGCCCCTGGAAAGATTTGAAGAGTTCAACCACCATTGAAGAGATTGCTGAAGAGATGATGTCACAGAGATGGGATGAGAAAGAGGATCCGTGGTCTGTGACCATTGGTTGGCGAGGGTCCATTGAGGTATCCTGAGGTGGAGTCGCGCCAGAGGAACTACATGGACTGTGGAAGCCATGTGACCCAGAAGAATCATCATCTGGCGAGCAGGGATGGATGGTTGGAGGAGCACCTGTCGACAGAGGTGAAGCAGAGTCCGGTGCCGGTCGGCAGGAAGGAACGCCCTCATCAGATCGGTATCGAGAACTGCTCCGATGAACTGAAGGCACTGCGTGGGGAGCAGATGTGACTTGGGATAATTGATCTCGAATCCCAAGAGATGGAGGAAAGAGATGGTGTGGTGAGTGGCTTGCAGTACAAGCGGAGACGTAGTTGCTTTCACCAACCAATCGTCCAAGTAGGGAAACACTTGTAGGTTGTGGGACCTGAGACAGGCCGCTACCACAATCAGGCACTTGGTGAACACCCTGGGTGATGATGCGAGACCAAAGGGTAGTACCTTGTACTGATAGTGGCGATTCTGAATCTGAAATCGGAGGTAACGACATGAAGTCTGATGGATTGGAATGTGAGTGTAGGCCTCTTTGAGGTCCAGGGAACATAGCCAGTCGTGTTGAGAAAGGAGAGGATAAAGCGTGGCAAGGGAGAGCATCCTGAATTTTTCCTTGACCAAACACTTGTTGAGGTTCCTGAGGTCGAGGATGGGACGAAGATCCCCTGTTTTCTTGGGTACCCGGAAGTAGCGGGAGTAAAATCCCTGGCCTCGTTGGTCTGGTGGAACTTCTTCGATGGCATTGAGAAGGAGGAGGGATTGGACCTCCCTGAGGAGGAGAGGAGTTTGGGAGGAATGAGAAGCAGACTCTACGGGAGGATGGTCTACAGGAAGAGTCTGGAACCTGAGTGAGTATCCGTGACGGATGATGTTGAGAACCCACAGGTCTGATGTGATGGCCTCCCAGCGGCGTAGAAAGATGGTGAGGCGGCCTCCGATAGGTTGAGGAAGAGGCATCGACGGTTGTAGACTGGCTATGCCCTGGAGAAAGGAGTCAAAAGGGCTGAGGAGGCTTAGTCTGAGGGAGAGGCTTGGTCGCCTGGTGAGATTGAGAGCGAGCCTGAGAGTGTTGTTGTTGTTGTTGGCGAGGCCGACGAGATTGCTGTTGAGGGGGATTAAGTGGCCTAGCAGAAAAACGACGCTGGTAAGAGGACTGAGGTCTGTATGGTCTTGCAGGTGGAGTCTTCTTTTTAGGCTTAATGAGGGTGTCCCATCTCGTCTCATGAGCCGAAAGTTTTTGTGTCGTGGTATCCAAAGACTCCCCAAAAAGTTCATCACCAAGGCAGGGCGCGTTGGCGAGGCGGTCTTGGTGGTTCACATCAAGATCAGACACTCTCAACCAGGCGAGGCGACGCATGGCTACAGCCAGTGCAGAGGCTCTGGAAGTGAGCTCGAAGGAATCATAAATTGAGCGCACCATGAATTTTCTGAGCTGAAGGAGGGTGGAAATCTGTTGTTGAAATAATGGAACCTTGCGCTCAGGGATATATTTTTGCAAAGCAGAAAGTTGTTGTACCAGGTGTTTCATATAAAATGAAAAATGAAAGGTATAATTGTTGGCTCTGTTAGCCAGCATGGCATTCTGGTACAGGCGTTTACCAAATTTGTCCATCGTTTTTCCCTCTCTGCCAGGAGGGGTGGAGGCATAAACACTGGAACCATGAGATTTTTTGAGAGTGGATTCTACCAGGAGGCTCTCATGGGGTAATTGGGGTTTATCAAATCCCGGAATAGGGATGACCCGGTATAAACTGTCCAGTTTCCTAGGGGCACCTGGAACTGTAAGGGGATTCTCCAAATTTTTATAAAAAGTTTCCCGTAAGATATCATGTACGGGCAGTTTGAGAAACTCCTTGGGAGGTTGGTCGAAGTCCAAGGCTTCTAAAAAGGCCTGGGACTTCTTGGAGTCGGACTCAAGTGGTATGGAAAGAGCCGCAGACATCTCCCGAAGGAATTTTGAGAAGGAGGATTGCTCGGGCTTGGAGGTGGATTCAGCCATGGAGGGTTCCTCATCTGTAGAGGAGGCATCCTCCTCGGTACCGATTGGGGATTGCTCCCATAAATCTGGGTCCCTGACGGCCGGCTCAGTATGGCGGGTTTTAGAAAGGGATTTTCCAGATCGCATGGATACGGTGCCGGGGGATGAAGACCGGCGTCGATCCCTGTCCCGGGAGGAGTGGTGCCGATCCCGGTCCCGAGACGACCGGTGTCGGTCCTGGGGCCGGGAGGGGTCCTCCGCAGCGCACGTCTGAAGTGCAGGTTGAGCCGATAAGACCGGCATGGAAGTGTTCATCGGTACCGAGGGGGTGGATACCGGCGGAGTGGTGCGAGGCTCGGGCCGGACCGGTACCGGAAGGAGCGGTGCCAATAGGGTCGGAAGCAGTTCCTGAAGTTGGTGCTGTAGCTGTTCATGCAATTTGTCCTGGAGGATAGCCGAGATACGGTCCTCCAATGGGGGCACCGGTACCGTTTTAGTTTTCTTGGGTACCATCGGTGCTGCTCTACGCTCCGGCGATGAGGAGGCCGATGAAGAGGCACTCACCGTGATCGGAGCGGAGCGTTTACGGGGTTTGCGGGACGCCGGGAGGACCGGTGTCGCCGCTGTGGCTGGAGGGCGCTCGAGGGAAGTGGAAGGCTTCTTAGCCGGCTTACCTGGCGCTATCGACCCCGAAGAAGGATCAGGCGGTGTCGATGTTGACGGTGCCGATTTAGTCGGTGCAGTCGGGGTCGGATCCATAGCAGAACCGGTGCCGAAGAGGAGATTCTGCTGGATTTGTCGATTTTTAAGTGTGCGTTTCTTGAGAGTAGCACAGCGGGTGCAGGTGTCAGCCCGATGTTCCGGACCCAAGCACTGCAGGCACCAGTTGTGTGGGTCCGAAAGGGAGATCGGGCGTGCACACCGCTGGCACTTCTTAAAACCCGGCTGAGGGGGCATGAAGGGAAAGACGGCCTCCGCAAAATCAAAGCCGGAGGCTTGTATGATGACAACAGGCCCCGCCGGGGCCGGTTGAAAAAAGAAAGGGAAAAAACAAAGTTGTTTTTTTTTTTTTTTTACAAATTAGAAGGGAATAAAGAAACCCGAAGGGAAAAAGAGAAAAAATAAGAAATTACGCGAGCGGGAAGGCAAAAAAGAAGTTTTCAACGGCCGTTGAAACCACATGCGTCTTCTTCGCTCCGCGGAAACGAAGAAACTGGAGACCACGCACTCCTCCGTCGGGCGGGAAGGCACTCGCGCATGCGCGGTGCGGCCAACTAGAACTTTCTAGTTATAAAGGTCCATACCGGGGCTCCGTTGGTGACGTCACCCATACGTTAAGAATATGCTGCCTGCTTGTCCTGGGATAATATATGTTCATGTTGTGTTTCCGGTATGAAAAAAATCCATTTCCTGCGTTCCTTACGCATAGACCTTCGGGATTGTAAGTTTTTAGATTTTTTAAGTCATTTTAAAGAGAAAAGAGGAAACACAATTTAAACAAGCATATATATGCGTCCTTTGTGCGACCCCGCAGCAGTCTCACCACAGGAAAAGAAAAACTTCACCCGAAAAACCATTCCCCTCAATTTTTTATTTATTTTTTTTTTTTTAATCTCTGATGTTCCCACCAATATATTCTGTCTGTAATCAATTTCAAAGCAGGCTTTTAGTTATATTATCCTTTCTATATTACATTCATTTAAATTTATGTTAACTTTTTTTTTCATATTTTATATTATAATTATTTCCTGTTAAACTTACAAACATATAATTGCATTAAGCCTTTGAAATTTTTTTTTTTTTTTTAGAATGTCTGTTACATTCTAATTCTATTGTAAGAGAGACGTTGAAAAGAATATATTTGAAGCTAAATAAAAACATTCTAAATCGTTGCATTTTGAAATATAGTAAATTCTTTAAAGTTATTTTCTCTATATAATTAATATATGATGATATATATAGTATAATATTTCCCCAAATTTATATTAATAAATTAAAGACATATTATTCAAAATTAGGATAACATAGGTATTTCTTGAGTTTGAATAAATTTCTCTAGTTTCTCAGCATCATCAAATGTAAAAGTTTTATTTCCGATGGTAACCTTCATGTTTGCAGGATACATTAATCCAAACTTTGCACCTAATTCTCTTAGTTTTGGCCTCAATTCCAACAACTTTTTCCTTTTTATAGCTGTGTTTTTAGCAAAATCAGGAACAAAGTGGATATAAGCATCTTGATATTTAAGACCTTTATTTTGCTTTGCTAGTTGAAGTATTTCTAAGACCTGTTGGTGGCGCAATAGTTTGAATATAAATGGTCTTGGTCCGTGTTGATTTTCTCCTCTCTTCATAGGCACTCTATGTGCTCTTTCTACCTCTATGGGATATTTTGTTTTTATAGGAAGTAGTTTGGGTAACAGATTTTCAATAAAGAGTACCGGATTTCCCTTTTCTGCTCCTTCTGGTAATCCAATCAAACGGACATTACTTCTTCTTTCTCGATTAGAATAATCTTCAATTTCTTTAGTAAGTATTTCTATTTTTTTTCTATCTGTTCGACTGTAACTTGCTTCTTCTTCTACAAACATCATTCTTTCTTCTAGATTATTTGACTTTAATTCCAGGAGATCCATTTTTTTGTTTAGCACTGAAACGTCCTCTGATATATTCGTAACTTTTTTCGTTAATACTGATAGCATTTCTTTTATTTCCTTTAGTTCTTTTACTACTTCTATATCTGTCATTTTTGAACCTGTCTCCTGTTCCGGTTTTGATCTTTTGCTGCTACCAGCCACCGCAAAGTCGTTTTTGTTCTGTTTTCCTGTTGCCATTCTTTTATCTTGTCTTCTTTATTAATCCAAGCTTTTTTTTTCCTTATTTTTAAAGTTTTTTTTAGACTTTTTGCAGACTTTCAAGGTCTTTTTCTTGGAGCTCACTTATTAGCCAACCTTCCTCATGCGCTTCCAAGCCACGCCCCTTCAGAATCATTTTTAGATATTGTTTTAAAATATTTCTAGTTTAGTATTTCTAAAACAAAGCAGGTTACAACTAAACAAAACAAAAGCAAGACAAGAAAAATACAATAAACCAAAAAATTATTGAACAAGAACAGGAATCATTCCATATAACATTAACATACTGTGACAAAATATGTTTAAATAAACATACAATAAACATCTTTCTAAATGAACTGACATTTGCATCAAGCACTATTCAACAAGCAATGAATTGCGCAAGATCAGAGCAACCCTTGGGGAATATAACAAAACAAAACACCACACACAAGAATAAGTGTTAACTGAAACAAAAATTGTTGGCACATCCAATAAACAGATTAAATTTACTTTTCCTGATCCCTGCTGTCTTCAATGCCAATCACTTTAAAATCAGTGAAGTTCGGCTGTTAGAATTGGAATAGAGAATGACACGGTGACAAAATTCATCACCGTTCCCATCCCTACGGATAACCGCTGGAAATAATCCCATCTCATTTTCTAGTGTCTATTTCAACCTCTGTCCTTCTACACCAGCATTCTTCAAAGCAAAGCTTGCGGGTCAGTGGTTGTGCCCAATTATACTCTGATTCTACCCTCTCTCCTTAAAGAATGACATGAAGATGGTTTCCCGGGGTTATCCACGGGAACGGTGATGAATTTTGTTACCGTGTCATTCTCTAAATTGGAACCAGTAACCTACATCAGCCATTTTTAAAATGAAGGAGGTTCAAGATAGGAGGCAGCAGGAAAGGTAAATACAAAGGGGTGAAGTGGATTTTTTACGCTTCACATTTCCAGCTCAACTGAAACCCGTCACTTCTTGGCTATAGTGATACAAGCTTTCAATTAAAGTATCTGTGGTTTTTCCCCACTCTCATTTGTCACTGACAAACACTGTAGACATTGACACCCACAATCAATTTGAAATATTAGCGTTAACACAAATTACCTCACCCAAGACACAAAGAAGGGGCTTGCTCAGCACCCACTGAGCTGGCTCCTATGACTCAAGTGACGATCCTTTGCCAGAGAACACTTGAATTCATGGTGCATGCACACTGGTTTTCCAATTAGAGTGTTACTCTTTGAATAATGACCAAGGCTCTCAATCCATGAGTGCTGTAAACTTTTCTTTCATATTCTTCCAGCCCTATCCAACTCAAAGAGTACAAGTTGATCTTCCAGACAGCAGACCAAAAGCACTGCAGCCAAGCCAATGAGTCGGCCGAATTCTGGGTTTTTATAAACTGTTTGTAAAGTGCTGCTAAAGGAAAGCATTTGTCTTAGATATTTGCAGAACTTTGGGATGGGCTAGAGCAGGGGTGTCAAAGTCCATCCCCGAGGGCCACAATCCAGTCAGGTTTTCAGGATTTCCCCAATGAATATACATGAGATCTACTAGCATACAATGAAAGCAGTGCATGCAAATAGATCTCATGCATATTCATTGGGGAAATCCTGAAAATCCGACTGGATTGTGGCCCTCAAGGAGGGACTTTGCCACCCCTGGGCTACAGCATGGGGTGACAGAAGAAATCAAATATGGAAAAGATTTTAAAGTAACCATAAGGCTCATACAGGGTAATTCTATAACAGGACATCTGACTGGAGCCTATTTGATAAAAGGAAATGAATACAAGCTATGTAAGTTAAGCAGGTAATTGCAATAAAGCACTTAGGCGGATTGATGTTTTTATTTGACAAATAGATGGTAAAATGTACTATATTTAAATGACTATATTTAAATGACAAAGCAAACATTTCCTGATGAGCTGATGCCCTAATTAATTATATAAAATTTTACGGTGTCTGTTTTTGTAGTTCATTTTTATCATGATTTTAATTTTATTTATTTCTGTCCTGTTTTATGTAATTACGTTTTATTTAACTATCATGTCTGAGCTTATGTAAGCCATCAAGAATGATCAGTTTTCAAAGAAATAAATAGCATAAATGCAACTATTTTTAAACATTTAAGTGCATCACTGTTAAGAGAATTATCCCCGTAATGCCATAGCCTTGGAAGCCCAACAGAGTGATACCAGGCCAAACCTATTCATTCACCAAAATAATCACCAATCAAAGAGAAGAACCTGGCAAATGCCATTGACAGACTTCAGAATGACAAAGCTCAGTGATAACAATGCCATAAATGAAAAAATGAATTAGTAATAGCCCAAAGGTCTTACTCAGTTTATTGTGATTTAGAGTGAGGGTCTTGAGAAGGATAAATTTTCCCACCAGATGCGGTAAAGTCTCTATCTTATTGCCTGAAAGATCAATCGTCCTTAGGCTCACCAGCTTCTGCAGATCTTCAGGAAACTAAGAGAAAAATGCAACAGGAAAGATAGTTGCTCCCTGCTGTAGGACTGCCTGGCAGTTTAATAGCTTGCATACTTGCCTCCCCCTTCCCATGTTTACAAACCTTGACGCTGTGCTGCTACAGAACCAAATTCTTCCATTACAGCAGGGGTGTCCAACCTTTTGGCTTCACTGGGCCACATTGACTGAAAAAAAAGTTTCTGGGGCCGCACCCTGCAGCAAGACACAGGAGGGAGCTGGCAAGACTGTAAATACCCGGGGGCAGCAGAGGGAAACACTGCATCGCCCTCGACCGGAGCCACATAAAATACTTCACGGGGCTCCAGGTTGGACACCCCTGCATTACAGTATCTTGGGACATGGTGTCACCCAGACAACTGTAAATAACTCTGCACACAGAGTGGCAAGACAAGTGCTGGCACAGCAGCTTTAACATATGATGGGAACGATAACTAATGTTGCTCCCCTTTCCTCCAACCTCACACTAATAAAAACAGAAGCTTCCCATCTATATCCCTGCTCCAGCAAATATCCCAAGAACTTTCTCTCAACCTCAGAGATAGGGGAAAAAAAAAAAAATCAACAAACTCTAAAAAGAGAGGTTGTGGGTTCAAATCCCACAATGCTCCTTGTGACCCTGGGAAAGTCACTTAATCCCTCATTGCCCCCAGGTAGAGTATCAGAATGCAAACCACTTAGGCTATAAGTGGAATATAAATACTATATAAATAAATAAATGCATGCTCTTAAGTATGGTCAATGGAATCAGAGTAATAACATGCAACAGATCACTGGACAAAGTCTTTCCCCACATGCAGTGAAGGGGTTACCTCAGTCAGCCCCTTCTCAGTCAGCTGGAAGACTCCTGTTTTCTGTGCTGTCTCCAAGTGAGCTTTCAAGGCGCTGTTCCCCATCCTGATCTGTCTTCCAAGCAGTAATTTTGATCTTTCATTCACTCTGCAGCGGCCCAGCTTATTGTGTTCTTCCTGCTCCTCAATACAAGCACAAAAGTATCAATTACATCCCCAACTTGCCAACCTCCTGGATTGTCAGACTCTGGACTGATGATAAATTACTTTCCCAGCAATTAGATTACTAAAATGTTAAGAAGCTTTGAACCATCCTGCATTGATGAGAAATTCAGCCCTCAGGGCATTGGGGTTGGGAAGTGTATAATCAGCTTAAATTGAAGGATTCCCTCACTAAGTGAATGGAATGACTGATCAAGAGGAGAATATGATTGCAATATCTCCTTATGCAGCCAGACACTCTCCCCCTACACCCACTAGACGTAAAGACTGTATAGAGGAGCAGCCTGATGGATAGAGCTTAGAGGGGTGCTGGTTCAAATCCCAGTGTGGCTTCTTGTGATCTTGGACAAGTCACCTAACTCTCCATTGCCTCAGGTACAAAAATTTAGGGGCTGGTGCAGAAAGCTTGCATTAGAGCCTTGCACCGATAGCTTAGCTCTTGGCTACTAATGCAAGTTATCATCCAACGTTTTGCTGGCCAATGCAGAAAACAAATTATACCACAATTAGGATCATGTAAAACTTCTGTAATAGTCAGAAAGCACATTGAGTAAATGTGCACAAGGTTTTACGCTAAGGGCAGCTAATGCTGTGCATATATCTGAGCTGAAAAAAGAACACACATATCTGTGTGCATACTAGAATGCTTATTCTGTGCATACGATTTTTGTGCTGCCAATATTTAGAAATTTTTTATACTGCTCAGACCTGTGCACAGCTGTACCTCCCCTTAGCACAAAAACTGTCGCCTCCCCAATTGAGTACCTCATTATAATTTTTGCTATGCCTCCCATCTCTCTGGGCTGTCCTTTAACTCCGCAGTTTGTATTAAAGCAGATGGTCAGCCATAGAGAGGAAACATAAGAGGGAAGGGTACGGGGATACTCCCCGAGAGACAAATCTGTTCTACTCATATCACAAAAGTATTAACAATCGAAACTGGGGGTAAAACCCCCCACCATGAATCCATTATAACACATAACCAGGTGAAAACAAACAAGTCACCTACTGGAATGCAACCTGCACTAATAACCATTTTGGAGTAAAGGGAGTACTCCCTGGATTCAATGAAGTAGCAGCGACATTCCCCGTCCATGTCTTTACTGGATAAAGGGAAGAAACAAGATATCCAGTCATTCAGCCACATCTGAGGCAGAAAGCAGGCTAAGGAACATCTAACGGGGCAAACATCAGTAATTATGTGTCTATCTGCTATAGAAAGAAGATTATTGAGGTAAGTACCTAATCTTCCCTTCTAGTGCAACAGACATATCATTCCTTAACCTTCGGGATGTATCAAAGCAGTTCCTGGAATCTAGGGTGGGGCAGATAAGCCTGCTGAAAGTATGGAAGATCTAAATATGGAACCCAATTCAGCCATTGAGACCACTCTGTAAAGCTTTGTGAAAGTATGAAGGAAGGACTATGTTGCCACTGAAAATTTCTTCAGGTTACATCTCGACTCTGTCCATGAGGAAGCCACATTTGGGAAAAAAAATCTTCTTAACATCCTTTCATTTAGACATGTATAAGACTTCATTCATTCCTCGATCTTCATTAAGGAACTCTTTACCTCTCCAACTTACCTCTCTCTTGAAATTTAAAGCTAATCTAAAAACCTCTCTCTAGCAATGCTTAAAATTCTTGATTTTCCTCTCATTATCCCTTATTTGTATCATTACAATATTGTAACCACATTGATAGCTCCCTTGAATATCAAATAACAATAAAACTTGGAAACTGGAATGTGCCTTCAAGGATACGGGCAGACACTTCCCGCTTCTGATATAGGCAGTAGAAATGGCCATATGAAAACATCTGGAAATACAGTAGTTGCCTTAGAAGCTGGGTAGCTTTTACAGGCAGCACCTGCTAGCACAAAGAGGTGATCAGACAGGTGGAACACATTTGTTATCTCCAGATAATGCATTAGTACCCTGCGAACATCCAGCAATTTCAGGACCTTGTCAATTTTCTTGGACCCTGAGGAAGGCAAGCAACCAGACTTCCTGGTTGATGTGACAGGATGAAACTATCCTAGGCAAGAAATATGGAACTGTATGCAGAACTACTCTTGACTCCGAAATTTCAAGAAAGAGTTCTCTGTATGGCAACACCTGAAGTTCATACATCTGTCAAGCCGAAGTGATCACTACTAAAAACACAGTTTTGACTGCGAGGCCCATCAATGAGACATGCTCTAGAAGCTCATACAGAGCCTCGGTGAGCACCTACAGGACCAGGTTAACACTCTACGTAAGAAAAAGCCATCTTACTGGAGGACGCAAGCATAATGCTCCTTTGAGGAATATAACCACGCTTGGATATAAGGCCAAGGTGTTTTTGTTAACTGTAGGTCAAAAACATGAAATAGAAAATGGCATGGGGATAAATTTCTCCCCGTCCCCGCAAGCTCCATCCTCATCTGCACAAGCCTCAAACACTTTAAAATCGTAAGTGTTCGAGGCTTATGCAGTTAAGGCAGAGCTTACAGGAACGGGGTAGGGACAGTGACAAAACTTGTGGGGATGGGACCGGGGAGTTAGTGCCAACCACAAGGCCTTTTTCTAGCTCTTCTTGCAGGAATACTAGCACTATGGATATCAGGGCTGTGACTGGGTCCGAACTTCTCTGTGAGCACCAGACCTGGAAGCACTTCCAGGCCTTCACATAGGCGGCTAAGGTTGATCGTTTCTTGGATCTTAAGAAGGTGGCAATCACTACGTCTTAGTAGCTTTTGCGCTTCAAGGCTGTGCACTAAAGAGCCGTGCTGCAAGACTAAAGCATTCCAGATCTTCCATGTCGTTCAGGCCCTGTATGAGCATCTCTGGAGACTCAGAAATCTGAGGTCTCGGTCCTTCTGTAGACGGATGAGATCTGCATACCATGGCCATCTCGACCAGTCTGGTATGACAAGAATTACCAGCCCTGGTTGCAATATTATTATCCTCAGGGCCCTGCCTATCATGGGCCATGAAGAGAACAAATATAGGAGCTCTGCCACTGGCCACGGCTGCACCAGGGCATCCAATCCTTCACTTCCTGGCTTGTATTTTTGAATGAAGAATCAAGCCGCCTTCCTATTGGTTACAAACACCATCTAATTGAAACCCCATCGGCTCATAATGCAGTTGAATACCTCATGAAACAGCTCCCATTCTCCGGGATCCAGAGTCTTCCAACTGAGAAAATGCCCTTGCACATTGTCCACTCCTGCTACATGGGCCTCTGAGAGCGCCTTGTTCTCCACCCACCGAAACAACATTTGAGCTTCCAGGCGAAGAAATGCACTCTAGGTGCCCCCTTGCTGATTGACTTGGGCCACAGCCGTTGCAATGTCTGAGAAAACTCACATTATTTTCCCTTATAACACACTTCTGAATGTCTCCAGCGCCAGGCGGATGGCTCTCAGCTCCAACCAGTTGATCGACCATTCTGGAAGGGAGACCAATGTCCATGAACCAGATACCCTTCGCAGTGCACTCCCCATCTGTAAAGGCTGGCATCATCCACTGTCAGAATCATCCATGTGGAGATGCAGAGGGGTACTTCTCTGGCTAGGGACTATGGCCATAACCAACCAGTCAGATGTGCCTCCACAATGCATCCTGTTGTGGGCATCATCAAGATAGTACACTTCCTGGAGAGGACATAGGCGCCCTTTCCCAGGGAACCACACCTATAGTTGCTACCATCAAACACCAGCACCGGCAAATAATGCCAAACTGTGGGGGCTGGACTATCCCAAAACTCCCTGATTTGACATGCAAGTTTCTCCCTGTGGGTCTCTGGCAGATAGACCATGTTCTCCTTTGTTTTGAACATGAGACCGAGATTCTCCAGATACTGAGTTGGCTTTTCTGAAAGCTGGCCACCTATCCCAGGTTCTGCAGGGGCTGAATCATTCTCTGCACTGCTTAGGACTCAGACAGGGTTCTTATTAGTCAATTGTCCAGATACGGATGCACCTGAAACCCTGCCTTGCGGAGGTGCGCTATCACCATCACTTTGGTGAAGGTGTGAGGCATTTGGCCAGGCCGCAAACTGGAAATGCTGCTCCAGAAAACAGAAGCACAAGAATTTCCAGGAATATGGGGATGTGCAGATACGCCTCTGTCAAATCCAAGGCAAGAAATTCCTCCAGTGTCACTAATGCAATGACTAACTGTACCGTCTCTAAGTGGCAGCAGGGTATCTTGAGGGCCGAATTGATCACCTTGAGTTCCATATTCGGCCTCCAGTCTTCTGAGCCCTTTTTGGGCACCATGAAGTATATGGAGTATCTGCCTGAGTCTGATTCTTCATCCAGTTCAGCTTCATTTAGTCAGGAAAGCAAAGATGCAAATGGAAGAAAAAATAGCTGAAACAGTAAAATGGGGAGACAAGACATTTATTTTAGATATATTAGTGATAGGAAGAAGTGCAAAAGTGGCATTGTGAGACTCAAAGGTGAAGGGGAGGAATATGTAGAAACTAATAAAGAAAAGGCAGAATTGCTTAACAGATATTTCTGTTCTGTGTTCATGGCTGAAGCGCCAAAAGCAGGACCACAGAAGACAAACACGAATAGGGATGGAGGAGTAATAGACCCTGATCGATCTTCAGAGGGTTGTGTTCATGAGGAGCTAGCTAAAATAAAAGTACACAAAGCAATGGGGCCCAATGATGTACATCCTAGGGTGCTGAAGGAACTTAGGGAAGTTCTGGTAGCTCCGCTGACTGACCTATTCCACGAGTCTCTAGAGCCAAGAGTGGTACCGGAGGATTGGCGAAGGGCAGATGTGGTCCCTCTCCACAAAAGTGGAAGTAAGGAAGAAGTAGGGAATTACAAGCCTGACTTCTGTGGTAAGCAAATTAATGGAAACACTTTTAAAACAGAGAATGGTCAAGTTTCTGGAATCCTGTGGATTACAGGACCGGAGGCAACATGGATTCACTAGAGGTAGGTCTTGTCAGACAAATCTGATCAATTTCTTTGATTGGATGACCAGAGAACTGGACAGAGCAGTAATGTCCAAAGTCCGGCCCGCGGGCCAGTTGCGGCCCGTCCTTTACTTCCATACGGCCCCCAGAGACACGGCTGATCAATGTCTTTCTCTGTGTCTGAGCCATCGCACATCCCCGCCCCCGCTCTTTTCTATGTGCCTGGCGCCGCCTACGACGCGGGAATGCAGAAGGATTTGAAATCTGCATTCCTTCTCTCACCACGCAGCCACCTGTAGCCCCATGTAGAGTTGACCGAGGAGGTCTACTTCCTGTTTTAGTAAGTGCAATTTTATCCATAAAGCCCTGTTGCTTCATATAATTCCATATATATGTACATAATGTAATTTAAAAAAAGTCCAGAAAGCAGCGCCGAGAGGTAGAAGGGGAGGGGCGGCGCCGGGACCTCCGATAACAGTGCGTCCTTCCTTATCCTGTTTCTAGGGACTTTTGGGCCTTACTGCTATATTCATTTGATGTGTGATAGACATGTTTTTTTGCGCTGCACTTTATTTTTTAATTTTTGTATCTTTTCTAGTAATGTTCCTAGCTTAGTGTTCAGCTTGCAATTCTTATTTATTTGATCACTTTGTATGCACTGATTGTTTTTTTTTCCTTTATTACAGCCACCTGTATGGTGTTGAATCCACTGTGAGGAAGCAATTCTGTATGCACAGCGAGACATGACCTTGATTTCCCTTTTTATTCGTCTTTGTTGCAACATAGAAGCGTCACTTCTCCCTGTGCTGCGTCCTCATTGTGCACATCTATTAGTGCTCGGGCAAACACACTTAGGGCTTGGGTGAACACACTTGAACCAAAACCTCAGGCACTGCGCTCATAATTTCTCCCCCTTCTGGCCAATTTCTAAAATGGCGACTGTAAATAAGAGAAGAAAAGTTGACAGTGAGGGCCGACATTTCCAAGATAGATGGAAAGTAGAATATTTCTTCACTGAAATACGGAATTACTGCGTTTGTCTGATATGCCAAGAGACTGTGGCTGTTTATAAGGAATTTAATGTCAAGAGACACTACCAGTCGAGATATAGCACATATGACAAGTTAACAGGGCGTGACCGCGCTGAAAAGTGTAAGCAAATTGAAGCTGTTTTAATATCGCAACAGCGATTTTTTACAAGAGCCCGTGAGTCAAATGAAAATGCCACAAGGGCGAGCTATGAGGTTGCAACGTTAATTGCTAAAAAAGGCAAATCTTTTCTTGAGGGTGCATTTATCAAAGAATGCATTATGAAAATGGTTGAGAATATCTGTCCTGAGAAGAAGCAAGAGTTTGCCAACATTTGCCTGGCTCGTAACACTGTAGCACGGAGAATTGAAGATATTTCACCAGATATTAAGAGACAGTTGACGTCCAAAGGAGTGGATTTTGACTTCTTTTCAATAGCCTGTGATGAAAGCACGGATCTATTTGACACAGCCCAGTTGCTGATTTTCATGAGAGGGGTTGACGATGAAATTAATGTGACTGAAGAGCTACTTGACCTTCAGAGCCTTACGGGCCAAACAAGAGGAACAGATTTATTTGTTTCTGTTAGTTCTGCCATAGATGACATGAAACTGCCTTGGAACAAAGTTATTGGGATTACTACTGATGGGGCACCTGCCATGGCTGGTGAACGAAGTGGATTATCAACCCTAATCTGTAACAAAGTGATGGAAGAAGGAGGCAAAGCTATTAAACTCCATTGTATCATTCATCAACAAGTTCTCTGTGCTAAACATCTCAAATATGATCATGTTATGAAACCGGTGCTAAAGACTATTAATTTTATTCGCTCTAAATCCCTGTGCCACCGCCAGTTTAAACAGTTTCTTCTGGACATCCAGGCTGAATACGAAGATGTTTTTATATCACAACGATGTAAGATGGCTCAGTCGGAGGTCCGCACTTCAGCGTTTCTACTCTCTCAGGAAGGAAATTAAAGAATTCTTAGACACAAAGGGACAACCGATGCAAGAACTATCTGATCCTATTTGGCTGGCTGATTTGGGGTTTCTAGTTGACACAACAAAGCATCTGAATGTACTGAACACAAGTCTTCAGGGGAAAGATGCAGCGGTGAACCAGCTCTATTCACACCTCAAAGCCTTTGGAACAAAGCTGCAACTTTTCATAAGGCAGTTGTCACAAACACAGCCCATTACCATACATTTTTCAGCGTTGCAGGAAATAATGAACAGTTTTCCACAGGATAATATCAGTGCGCAAATGAGCAGATATGCAGCAGACATCACATCTCTGGCTGGGGAGTTTAATAGGCGCTTTCAGGATTTTGAAGCTATTGAAAAGGAACTCAGCCTTTTCTCCTCTCCATTCTCTGTTGACCCCAATGATGCTCCAGATCAGCTGCAGTTCGAACTCATTGAGCTGCATTGCGACAGCGAGTTACGCAGTCGTCACCAACAGCTCTCTCTTGTGAACTTTTACCACCAACTGGATAAGAGCCGGTTTCCAGAGATTCGAACATTTACTAAGAAAATGCTGAGCTTGTTTGGTTCAACATATTTGTGTGAGAAGACATTCTCTGCTATGAACTTTAACAAGAACCACGTGAGGACAAGACTAAGTGACTCTCACCTGCGTGACATTTTGCGTATCAAAACCACTGCCTTTGAAACAGACCTAGCCTATGTGCTGAAGTCCAGATCTCAGTTTCACCCTTCACATTAGTGGAGGCCATTTTTTTCAATAGAGATGAATACATGATAAAAAAAATCTCAGTTAATGTTAGTTGTGTTCCTGGCATATATTTCAGCATCCTGTGTTGTTTTTTTTCATCTGGCCTTTAAATATGAAAGGCAGAGTGATTTTACTACTGTTTAGAATTGTAATTCAAATCGTTTGCAATAAAGTTTACATAAAATAGTTCATTTGTACTTCATTTTAAATGTCAGGCAAAATGGTCGGCCCTCGCGCATGTTCACTTCATCAAGTCTGGCCCTCTTTGAAAAAAGTTTGGACACCACTGGGATAGAGGATGTGCGCTAGATGTGGTATATTTAGATTTTAGCAAAGCCTTTGACAGTGTTCTATACAGACGTCTAATAAATAAACTGAGTGCTCTCGGGATGGGTCCCAAAGTGATGGGATGGGTCAAGAACTGGTTAAGTGGAAGGCGAGAGAGGGTAGTGATCAAAGGAGATCGCTCTGAGGAAAGGGATGTTACCAGTGGTGTGCCTCAAGGTTCTGTTCTTGGGCCTGTTCTTTTTAACATTTTTATAAACGATATTGCTGAAGGGTTATCGGGTAAGATTTGCCTCTTTGCAGATGATACTAAAATCTGCAATAGAGGAGACAACCAGATGGTGTGAATAACATGAAGAAAAAGTTGGCGAAGCTTGAAGAATTATCTGAAATTTGACAGCTAAAATTTAATGCTAAGAAATGCAAGGCCATGCATTTGGGCTGCAAAAACCAGACAGAACGGTAGGGCTAGTCTCAGTTAGGGTGCTGATCTTAGACCAGAGGGCCGCCGCGTGAACAGACTGCTGGGCATGATGGACCTCTGGTCTGACTCAGCAGTGGCAATTCTTATGATTAGGGAGTGAAGAGCTTATGTGCACGACAGAAGAGCGGGACTTGGGTATGATTGTATGTGATGATCTTAAGGTGGCCAAATAGGCTGAAAAGGTGACGACAAAAGCTAGAAGAATGCTAGGTTGCTTAGGAGAGGTATGGCTAGTAGGAAAAAGCTCCTGTATAAGACTTTGGTGAGACCTCATTTAGAATATCGTGTACAATTCTGGAGGCTGCACTTTCAAATAGATATAAAAAGGATGGAGTCGGTCCAAAGGAAGACTACTAAAATGGTATGTGGTCTTCATCATAAGACGTATGGGGACAGACTTAAGATCTCAATCTGTATACTTTGGAGGAAAGACGGGACAGGGGAGATATGATAGAGACGTTTAAATACCTACGTAATGTAAATGCACATGAGTCGAGTATCTTTCATTTGAAAGTAAACTCTGCAATGAGAGGGCATAGGATGAAGTTAAGAGGCGATAGGCTTAGGAGTAATCTAAGGAAATAATTTTTTACAGAAAAGGTGGTAGATGCATGGAACAGTCTCCCAGAAGAATTGGTGGAGACAGAGACTGTGTCTGAATTCAAAAGGGCTTGAGATAGGCACGTGGGATCTCTTGGAGAGAGAACGAGATAATGGTTACTGTGGATGGGCAGACTAGATGGGCCATTTGGCCTTTATCTGCTTTCATGTTTCTATGGCCACCAGATCTAATAGTCTCTGTACAGTCGCTCTGACTCTGACCGCTTTGGCCTTCCTTCTGGAGAATCCACAAAGAGGTGCAGAAGGGAATGAAAGAACTCGAGCTTGTACCCCCTGAATAATCTCCAGTACCCAGCATTCAGAAGTAATCTCCGCCCATGCCTATATGTGCACACACATGCTAGTATTTAGAAGGTGACTGAAGCCTTTTTTCATTTATAGCTGAAACCAAATCTGCAGTCAAACTTTATTGCACAGTTTCAGCCAGAGCTGCAACCAAAAACTGTATCAGCATGCTTGCATCCCCCACCAACAAAAAACTGGCCCTACTCCACTCTCTCCCCTAAACAGAAACAGGCCTCAACCTGTAGGGTCCTTTCTGGTCCCACCTTACAAACCCTGGTGGTTTAGTGGCCTCTTTGGGGCATGAGCAATCTCCAGTTACTCCTGTCTATGTCACCTCCAATCTTCAAAATGGCTGTCATGATTTCTACAGGATCACAGCATCCATACTGCAGAGCAGGCATGGGCAGGAGCAACTGGGGATAGTTCCTGCCTCAAAGAGACCATTATTATTATTACTTTTTTTTTTTTTTTTTTACAGTAATTAATATTTATTTATTTATTTATTCATTCATTCAATTTTCTATACCATTCTCCCAAAGAAGCTCAGAACGGTTTACATGAATTTATTCATGTACTCAAGTATTTTTCCCTTTCTGTCCCGGTGGGCTCACAATCTATCTAATGCACCTAGGGCAATGGGGGGATTAAATAGGGTGCATAAGGAGCAGCATGGGTTTGAACTCATAACCTCAGGGTGCTGAGGCTATAGCTTTAACCACTGCATCACACCCTTCTCCTGGACTGTGCTGCAAGAGATCCACAACTGCAACTCTGCAGTTCATAAAAGATAAAAATAAAGTTGAAGGAAGAGACAAAAGGTTGGGAGAACAGAATTAAGAGAGGGATGAACCAAAAGAAAACCAGAGCTTGTAAGGCAGGCTGAGGGAAAGGGGGGCTAGATGGGGACTTGTTTCTGTTTGGAGTAGGGGGGTGCAGAGTAAAGCTGGAGTGGGGCCTGCTTTGGGGTGGAGGGAGGGTATTTGGTTTCAGCCAAAACTGAAACAAGGCTGAATAGGAATTTCAGGCCAGCTTCGGTAACAAAGCTAAAACAGAAACCAATATTTGATAAGCCTCTATTAGTATTTTATCATTTATGTATGTATTTGCCATGTAAATGTTTGCATCATCTTTGTAGAATTACCCATATGGTGGTTATCTGTGAACATCTACGCTAGAGTTCAATCAGTTCCAGGCAATCAGAAATTCACCAAACTCATGAAAGATTTTTACTTAAGAGCATTTTTACTGCACCAGTACAGGAGAGAAAACCTCTATTCTAAGCAGGTTACACTTGAAACAAGCTTCTTTACAGGTTGTCAAAAATTAGGTGCTGTGCACCAAAGCATTAATTCTATGTTAGCAATTAAGCCAGCATTTATGTGCCAACATTTAAGTGTTTACAATACAATATAAGCAAGAAGACTTTGGGGCAATTTCTAATAAATTTATTGTCAAACAATCAGTTTTTCAAGCTTTTTAAATTACATACATTTATAAATACCATTTATATAACCACACCGTGGTCCTCCTTTGAGTTTTATAAGGAATATGTGAATTTATTATGTGCACAGTGTGGTTATATAAATGGTATTTATAAATGTATGTAACTTAAAAAGCTTGAAAAACTGAATGACAATAAGTTTATTAGAAATTGCCCAAAAGGCTTCTTTCTGATATTGCATTGTAAACACAGGCAGAAACCATTTTGCCCAAGCTCCTCCCATCACACTCCCTTGGCACTTACAGACTATAGAATTTGCATGTTAAGGTTGCAGAATAACAACTAAGTGCAGTTAGGCAAACTGCAATTAGTGCCAATTAGAAACTATTTTGTCAGTTACAGTAAATTACACACATGACTGTAGGTATTCTATAACGTGTGGTAGCATAATTATAAGTGAAAATTTACTTTTATTGCTGCTGCCACTGCCAAAGTGGTTGTGTCTTCAGACACTGCAGCTACTCAAACTCTCAGAGCTTGTTCTGGGGATTCACAGCAGCAATTCACTCTTAGCCTTTTATCTCCAGACCCCTTAAAATCCACCAGGGTTTTTTGTTGTTTTTTTTTACCCAAACAGGCTTGGCATGGCTCTAACCAAATGCAAATTCTTTAAGTGCCTAATCGCCTCTCGTTCTCTTAGTCCCAGGCAGGCCTCTCTCTAAAGGAGAATCTCATAGCTTATGGCAGCGCTGATGACGACGTGGAAGTCCCAATGATATATTTTACTATTTTTGTCTTTCAAACGCAACAAAATACCTTTTGAAAGTTCACATATTCCCCCCCACAAAAAAAAAATAAAAAAAATCTCTGCACTTCGAACACAGGGTACCTTTGAATCAGTTTTCAGTGAGGGAAGCAGAAGGCTTCGCCTGCATCAGGACCCAGCCCGATAAGAGGGCGGGGCGGGAGATGGCAGGGTGTCAGGACAGGCCCTTTTACACCCACAGCCACTCCGCCCCAGCAGAAAAGGCGGGGGTTAGTGCGGCGGTAGACATGAAACAGGAATGGGCAGGTGCCCCCGTTGCCACGCGCTATTACAAGCCTTCAGGGGGCACCTGGCCCTTGTGCGCTCATCTTGCAGCACTGGTCACCAGCCAGGGAGACTTCACAAACTTCCGCAGGCTGAACCCTGACTTTTCCCCTCACAAGACATGGCGCAGCACTTCTTCCGGTGCACAGGTTCAGGCCGGGTGTATACTACAGTGTGCCACGCTCAACATGGCGGACGCTCGCAGCGTTCAGCATAGTGCTGTACTGTAAAACGACTTTCCCGCAGGCGTCAAGTGTTGGTATTCAGGCCCTTTTCTGAGCTGTGCTGCCACTCACGAGATGGCCGACGGGACGTGTGATGTGACGTCATCAAGGTGCGACGGAGTGGAGAGCGTCATTCGAGCGGCAGATTCGGAAACGCAGATGGCGGGTTTAAGGTCCTGAAATTTGCTGGATGTTTTGTACGGTCTCATGGCGTCTTCTAACCCTTGGGATCCGGTGCAGCCGACGGCAGCGGCTATGATCGTTGCGAAATGTTTGGAATCTGAAGTTCTGACTCAGGTAACGCAGAGCTGATTTGATCTGTGTCCCTCGTTGGAAGGTGTCTTGATGTATTGAAAGCACCGCCCATCTTAGTAGATCCGAATACTGTGTTATTCTTTTTACTCCTGCAGAAAACGCTGGATTTAAGCCGTAGAGAGTATCCTTGTTTTGAGCGGGTCGCAGAGTTAGAGCGAATCGCTGATATCAAAGCTGAAATCAATCAGGTGCGCTAGTTTCTGTTTCATGGACTACTTTACTGTACACTTTAGGATAAAGATATCAGATTTTGACGTGCAAATCTGGGACACCTGGATGTGGCATGACAGAGTGGGGGGTCAAGTGGGGCCGGACCTTCTTCTCATGGCAGTTTTCCACCAGAAAAATATTACAATCTATACCTCTCTCTCCACATTTTTCTCTTCTCACCTTCCAGTCCAGCCAATTCTTCTCTCTCTCTCCATCCCCTTTTCAGCCCCACCAACTACACCTTTCAATTTCTTCCAGCCCAGCTTCTGCCCTGTCTCCCCAAAAATAAGCCCTAGCATGATTTTTAAAGATGCTCCTAATATAAGCCCTACCCCAAAAATAAGCCCTAGTTTAGATTGACCCCCCAAAGCCCCCCCCCCTTAAATGTCCCTGACTTTATCCCTTACAGTAGTATTGCCCGATTTGCAGAAAAAATATCAGACTCGTCAATTCAGCAACCTCCACCCCGGTGAGACCTGACATACCTCCACTCCGAGGCCTCTTAAAGCAGCGGCAACAGTGCTCTGAACGGGCTGCTTCGTGGTATTCCCCGCTGGGGCTTTCCCTCTGCTGCATCACAGTGGGAGGGTCAGTAAGGTTCTGATGCATAGGGGGATGGGAGGGATAGAAAGGTATTGCAGAGGGAAGGCCTGGCTCCGGTGGGGAAGACCACGAAGCAGCCTGTTCAGAGTGCTGCCGCCGCTGCTGTTTTTGGAGTCCTCGGAGCGGAGGTATGTTAGTCTCACGGTAGGAGGGTCAGTGGGGTTCTGCACAGGGGGATGGGAGGGAGGGATAGAAAGATGCTGCACAAGGGGATGGGTGAGACGGGAGAAAAGATGCTCCACATTTTGGGAGGGGGGAGAAAGGAAAGAGCAAGAATTGGGGTGGAAGAGAGGAAGGGAGAGATGATTATTGTAAATGGAAAAAAAAATAAGACATCCCCTAAAAATAAGCCATAATGCATTTTTTGACCCACAATTAATATGACACTGTGTTATTTTCAGGGAAACACAGTGATTCTCTCTCCTTCCTTCACCCCACCCCCACTAGAGAGTTGCGCGGGGACAGAAATCCCACCCGTCCCCACCCGTCTCCGCCAAAGTCCCACCCGTCCCCGTGAGGAATCCCTCCGTCCCCACCCGTCCCCGTGAGGAATCCCTCCGTCCCCGCGAGGAATCCCCTCCGTCCCCACCCGTCCCCGCGAGGAATCCCCTCCGTCTCCGCCCATCCCTATAAACTTCAGAAATAGTTATTTCATTTAATTATGCTACTGAATTAAAGGCTCTGGTAGAAACCCATTTACAAATAAGCAAAAAGACTTTATTAATTTGAAAATATTAATTGGGAAGAATACATACTTTGCAAATGGGTTTCTACCAGAGCCTCTAATGTTTATAAATTTTTATCAACACAACTAATATACTACTTTATCCTGAAGCAAAATAAAAAAAAAGAAATATAATTCTTTTCCTACCTTTGTTGCCTGGTTTCTGCTTTCCTCATGTTCTCATTCAATTCCTTCCATCCACTGTCTCTCTTCCTTCTGCATCTTCCATTTGCTCTGTTACTGTGCCTCTCCCTTTCTTCCCCCTTCCAAATTGGTCTGGCACCCATCTTCTTCTCTCCGCTCCCCCCATAGTCTGGCATCTGTCTTCTTCCCTGCCAGCGTCTTCTCCTTACTCTCTCTTCCCCATTTCCTTTCAGCGTCCTTCTCCCCCCATCTTCCCCATGTCCTGTCAGCGTCCTTCTCCCCCCTCTGTCTTCCACATGTGCTTTCAGTGTCCTTCTCCCCCCTCTGCTTCCCCATGTCCTTTCAGCGTCCTTCTCCCTCTGTCTTCCCCATGGCCTTTCAGCGTCCTTCTCCACCCCCCCGTCTTCCCCATGTCCTTTCAGCGTCCTTCTCCACTCCTTTGTCTTCCCCATGTGCTTTCAGCATCCTTCTCCCCCCTCTGTCTTCCACAAGTGCTTTCAGAGTCCTTCCCCCCCCGCCCTTCCCATGGCCTTTCAGCGTCCTTCTCCATCCCTTTGTCTTCCCCATGTGCTTTCAGTATCCTTCTCCCCCCTCTGTCTTCCACAAGGGCTTTCAGAGTCCTTCCCCCCCTCCTTCTCCACCCCTTTGTATTCCTCATGTGTTTTCAGCGTCCTTCTCCCTCCTCTGTCTTCAAGTGCTTTCAGAGTCCTTCCCCCCCTCCTCCCGTCTTCCCCATGGCCTTTTAGCGTCCTTCTCCCCACTCCTTCTCTACCGCCCCGGGTGCAGCACAGCCGGCCAGGTCCCCTTACTTTTGTGCCACTTCCCCGACCGACTGACAACAGCCCCGGTCCGACAAACCTCCCTGCCCTTAACTGCGAATCTAAATTACCTTATTACAGCTGCTGTAAGAAGATAATTTAGATTCGCGGCTACAGGGCAGGGAGGATTGTCGGACCGGGGCTGTTGTCGGTCGGTCAGGGAAGTGCCACAAAAGTAAGGGGACCTGGCCGGCTGTGCTGCAACCGGGGCGGGGTGTGGCGGGGCGGACCGCCCCCTCCCTTGGTAGCCACTCGAACCGCGAGGCTACTCTCCTCCTTACCTGCACTGCCTGCAGCACAGAGCCAAACGGAAGTCTTCCCGACGTCAGCGCTGACGTCGAGGGAGGGAGGGCTTTGTTTAAGCCCTCCCTCCACTCCGACGTCAGCGCTGACGTCGGGAAGACTTCCGTTCGGCTCTGTGCTGCAAGCAGAGAAGGTAGGGAGAAGAGCCGCGCGACTGAGTACATCCAGCCCCGCAGGAACCCCGCGACCCTAGGGGGCGTCCCCACGGGATCCCCGCGACCCTAGGGGGCGTCCCCACGGGATCCCCGTGACCCAAAGGGGGAACCCGCGGGATGCCCGCGGGTCCCGCGGGATTCCCGTCGTCCCCGTTCCCGTGCAGCTCTCTAACCCCCACTCCAGTCCCTCAAACCTCTCTTTACAGCTCCCAGTTCTTTCCTTCCAGTGGCAGGACAGAAATACAACCCTGCTGCAACACAGAGGCTCTCTTCAACCATGCTGAGCTTCTCAGCCAGGTCCTTTCCCCATTGCATTGCAGCGTTGTGCTTCTGTACTGCAACTGGGGGGAAAAAACAAGGAGCTGTAAAGGGAGGTTTGAGGGGAAGGCTGATGCTGGAGGTGGCAAGAGGAGAGGCAAGCAGGGATATGCACATTTTAGTACTTCTGTTCCCGTTGCTAAATCCAGGGCAGATGGTTGCCAAACAAGGAAATGGAATCATCTGGGACAACCCATGAAAATCAGGAATATCTGGTAACCCTGCACACTAATCTTATCACCTGTCAAGATCTATTAATTTCTCTCCTACATACAGTGCAAAGCAAGTGTGTATAGTTGAAGACAAGTTAGTACTGAAAAATTTTAAAGCAATAGGGAAATTTTTGGTAAAATGATATTAAATCTAATTGTAACAAACACTAAGAAACATCAGAAATTATTTGGTCTAGATTTGCTTTATTATGATTATTTTTGAAACAAAGCATGCTTCTTTGGCTAAAATCAAATGTATAAGGTCGGAGTTGATTACTAAGAATGGTCACTTGTTGGTCTTTTAACTTCAGGGTGGTGCAAAGTTACTGGGTGCATACAGCCCATGACTTACCAAATAGCAGTAGTAGCTCCAGCACCAAGTGTTTCTTACACAGGGGTCTAGGACGATCCAGCGTGGCCATTTCAGCGTGGGACGTTACATCGCAGCCATTTCAGCGGGAGCCCTTTCATAGCAGAGAATGAGTGCAATGTTTGTTTGTTTTTTAATTTTTATTAGTTTTCAATAAAATAACAGCAGAAAATCAAAGAATATAGTAGCATACATCTGTGAACAGCCATGTTATGTAACACTACGCATTCTACAATCTCTTAAGACATAGCAGAAGATTTAACTGAAAATGCCATCAAAATGTCCATTGAAACGAGATAAATCTCTTTAGAGAATACTTTATGCAATTGCCGCTGTTACCATATACTGTATACAGTAGCTGAAATTACTGCCACAAAGTTATTGCCGCACAATACATCCACGCTTGACTGCACTAACGAAATCCTCTGAAATCTTATACGATTTCCTTATATAGAGCTATGTGATGCTCGCTCATAAACAGCGGCCCCACATATATAGATAAGAAATTTTTCTTAAATAGTTTTTTATGTATGGACCTTCAGAATGTAGCTAGGCATGTAATACTACTAGCTACAAAAAGTATTTGTTGGTCCAATCTTTTATTAAATTTCAATAAAAAAGCTGATAGCTTCACTACTTGTTACTTCATAGTAATTCTTATTTCAAATCTTATTTCATTTATCATTCATTTTTAACTTTCATTCCTTTATCCCATCTTCAAGTGATTTATTTACAGTTTTAGTAATTACAGGGGTCACCTTATTAACCATTTGTCTAATAATTGTTGAGGAACAAGGATCTTGTATTGCACGGGTTGGTGTACAATCACAAATAACTTTATGAACCTCAGTTTCATCTACTCTATCAAACTTGGACCATTTCTCATTTTCCACATTCACCTTCATACATAAATCAAAATCGGTGTAAAATTGTTGTGCTCCTCCCATTCTTTCCACTAGAAACTTTGCATACATGTAAGTCTGGTAAGAGATTTAAAAAGATCTTGAAAGAATTTGACGTTAGCCATTCCACGGTCCGGAAAATAGAGTACAAGTGGAGAACTTTCCAAACAACTGCCCAGGTCTGGCCGTCCAAGCAAGTTGACCCCCAGAGCAGACCGCAAGATGCTCAAAGAAGTCTCCAAAAACCCTAAAATGTCATCACGGGACCTACAGCAGGCTCTTGCTGCTGTTGATATGAAAGTGCAAGCCTCTACATTCAGAAAGAGACTGCACAAATTTAACTTCCATGGGAGGTGTGTAAGGAGGAAATCTTTGCTCTGTAAGAGAAACATCAAGGCCAGACTGAAGTTTGCAGAGAGAACGTAGACAAACACCAGGACTTCTGGAATAGTATTTTATGGACAGATGAGTCTAAAATTGAATTATTTGGACACCAGAAAAGAGGACATGTTTTGCATACACCAAATACAGCATTCCAGGAAAACATGGAGGTGGTAGTGTCATGGTTTGGGGATGCTTTGAAGCAGGACTTGACCAGCTCACCATCATAGAATCCACAATAAATTCTACCGTGTATCAGAGGGTGCTTGAGGAACATGTGAGGCCATCTGTAAGAAAATTAAAGCTGAAGCGGAACTGGACCCTGCAACACGACAATGATCCAAAACATACCAGTAAATCCACCAAGGACTGGCTGAAAACTGAGAAATGAAGAGTTCTGGAGTGACCAAGTCAAAGCCCTGATCTTAATCCCAATGAGATGCTGTGGAGTGATTTGAAACAGACTGTACATGCAAGAAACCCCTCAAACATCTCGCAACTGAAAGAATTCTGCGTTGTGGAGTGGGCCAAACTTTCCTCAGTCCAATGTCAGAGACTGGTAGATGGCTACAAGAAGTGTCTCACTGCAGTTATTTCAGCCAAAGGGGGTAACACTGGCAATTAGGGTATAGGGTGTCCTAATTTATTCCTCAGTTAGAATACACATTTTTGTGGATATCTCTTGTTTTATGAGTAAATCAAGGAAAAATTTTGTTGTTTACCTGCAATTACATCACTTTATTTTTCAGGGATAGATTAAAAAAAAAAAGATTTGACATCGATATGTGAACATTTCTTAAGAAAGTACTGAATATTTCATGGGGTGTCCTAATTTTTTCATATGACTATGCGTCACACCGGGATGAAAGGGGTGAACAATGAAACAGCCATGATGAAAGGGCTGAACTGAGTGATCCCATTCTATTGGCACAGTGCTTTGTACTTTTAACAGTAGTGATTCCAGTACCCCCTCCCCCGTCTCTTTTTAGCTTCCTCCTATATTTTTCCCCCCTGTCCAGCAGTTTAATCCCTTTCTGTCTTTCCTGTCCCAAATCCCACCTTTTTCTTGTCCCCTCTTCTAAGCAGCATACAGTATACCTTTATGTTCCCCAAACTCTCTTCTCCATCACCCCCTCTATTTGCTACTGTCTAGCAGTAAAGCCCTGCCATACACCCTTCCCAAGTCATCATCTGCCTATTATCCCTGTTGTGCATTTTTTATTATTTTAAGTGAGTAGGCAGGGGGGCGGGTCTATTTTCTTTCCTGTTTTTGCCTCTGGCTACCTTTGCTGTCATCAGCTTTTTATATTGCCCCAGGTACACCAGATAGAGTGTGAGCCCACCAGGATAGGGAAAAATGCCTGAGTACCTGAATGTACACCACTTAGGTTATAAGTGGTATTAATAAATAAATACAATGCAATCATATTTCCCAGCACTTGTTGAGTCTTAATGTCTTGTCAGTTAAGCAATGGAAGGGCTGAGACACTATTTTTGGGCTTTGCTTAGGGCATCAGTTGGGCTTAATCCAGTTCTGAATAGAGTGAATACAAAATGTTAAACTTTTGATGTACTTTAATTGCTAATCATTATCAGTTTTAACCTAACTTCCCACAGGAAAATTGATCATAGGAGTTAATCTGTGACCCTAATAACTTTTAATTATTTAACCAATTTTATAGCAACTGTGGTATTTTGTTCTGGTTATAGGTTTGGGCCACACATAGTCAAAAGTTCCCATCGACCCCAAGTCACACTGTTCCCTGAAGGTAAACAAGTCAATTCAGCTCAGTTAAAAATCCCAAGAAAGTCAAAACACATACCCCCCTCTTCTACAAAGCTGCGTTAACGGCTGCCACAAGGCAACAGTCCCAAAGCCCTTTAAATCTCTATGGGCTTCGGGGCCGTTACCATGCGGCATCCGCTAGCTCGGCTTTGTAGAAGAGGGGGGATAGTGATGTCATTCAGAAATTTTAAAGCAGACTTGCTGTTGGTTAATGCCTTTAGGAACCAGCCTATCGAATATCATAATCTCAATTTCTATTCTCAGGGCTGATATATTGATGTGCCAAAATGTTTCACAAAAGGCTTTGCATAGTAATGCACACAATGCCCCAAATGCTGCGATTTCAGTAATTTTGCAAGTAAAACCCTTTTTTAGAAAGAATTTGCAAAAATCTGCCTTTTTTGATACTAAACTTCTGCTTATAGCAGGGGTGTCCAATGTCGGTCCTCGAGGGCCGCAATCCAGTCGGGTTTTCAGGATTTCCCCAATGAATATGCATGAGATCTATTTGCATGCACTGCTTTCATTGTATGCTAATAGATCTCATACATATTCATTGGGGAAATCCTGAAAACCCGACTGGATTGCGGCCCTCGAGGACCGACATTGGACACCCCTGGCTTATAGTGTATTATATGCAGACATTTAAATTCAACATTAATGAGCTCTGTGATGTAAAATCATACAGATTAGCACACTAATTGATTTTTTGCAAAAACAGGTGCAAGAACGCTTCAAAGACCTATTTATCTAAATAAAAAGCTACATTTCAGTATGGTTTAGTTATCTACTTTTCCTTAGTGCTAGCAGCAGATGAATCCAGAGACTAGTGGGTTTTAGATATTATTCCAGAAGGTTACAAGTTAGAATTGGCACAGGAGAGGAGAATTCTTTCTTGGTTTCCTTGTGTTCGGGGCGGCCAAGAAGGAATCGGTGAGAAGCACCCTCAATTTGCTGCTGGAGCTAGGGGGCGGTAGTCCCTGTTTCTCCAGAGCAAAGGGGCCAAGGAAGGTACTCCATTTACTTTGTGGCCGGATGGGAATGTGCAAGTACGCTTCCTTGAGATCGAGTGCTGTGAGGAATTCTCCCGGTTTAACCACTGTGATGACTGACCTCACCGTTTCCATCTGGTACTGTCTGGCATTGAGAAACTAAATTGACCCTTTTGAGATCCAGAACGGGTCTGAATGACACTCCCCCCCCCCCTTTCTTGGCCATCACAAAGTAAATGGAGTACCTTCCTTGGCCCTTTTGCTCTGGAGGAGCAGGAACTACTGCCCCTAGCTCCAGCAGTGAATTGAAGGTGCTTCTCACCAATTTCTCCGTGGCCGCCCCCGAACACAGGGAAACCAAGAAAGAATCTCTGACGGGAGAGGAGAATTCTAACTTGTAACCTTCTCAAATAATATCTAAAACTCACTAGTCTCTGGATTCATCTGCTGCGTCTAAAGGAAAGAAAATTAGCAGGTAATAACATAAATGTTTCCTTTGGCTAGCCCCAGAGCTCCCTTTTGCATACTGACATTGTTTTAAAAGAGCTGAAATAGCCCTGGATAGAGCATCTAGCCCTCCTAGCACCAAATGCCTGGTAGTCCAGTAGGCCAAGGCATGGCTCCTGTCTCAAAGTAGCCTGGGCACCAAAACCCACCCATTTAGAAGCCTATCCTCTAAAATTACAATAAAAGCCTTTAATGCCTTTCTCCCACCACCAAGCTTACACCAAAAATCTGCAGGGTTTCCAGTGTGCTGGCTGCCTGGATATTTTTTTTTTTTTAATTGTCTCTTTTTTAAATGCTCATTTTGTCTGCGATATTCAATATGTTTTGCTTGATTAAAAACTGAACAATATAAGAAAAAAAAAACCCTGCATTCACAATAAATGGACACCTTTGAATCATGAAATTCAAAATCAATACTAAATATAAATGTGAAAAGCTCAGACCCACAACCAACCACAAATGATAAACACGAAGCTGGTTGCTAACAAGACCATCATAGCTGATCACTGTCTCATACCACCGTATTCACTAATTATGCATATGTTCTATAATGTAGATCTACTTATCTGAACGGTGGAATTGCTATGGCCCATCACACAACTACTCTGGTCATTTTACTGTTGTTCTATATTAAGAAATGCTTCAAAACATGCTGTCTCGGACACTTCTCGACCCCCTTGCCTTGCCTCTACTTCTCATTCTCTCCTTGTCTGCAGCCAGCCCTTCCACAAATATAATTAATTTCCAGCTCCACCTCTCACTGGCAGCTATTGTTTTTCTGCCAGGATCTGGCTCATTTCCTCAGCACTACTATTGATGGTTTCTCCCACATTGGCCTGGCTGAGCTACCAAATACTCCCCCTCCTTTACTAACGCGTAGCGTGGGTTTTAGCGCCGGCAGCAGCAGTAACTGCTCCAACGCTCATAGGAATTCTTTTTTTTGATAAATTTTTATTAGGAGAATATCAAAGTACAAGGCAATAAAAACAACTTCAATATAAAAACATGACAACAACAGTACTCTTCAAATACATAGCCACGGGGGTCTCTTTTCATATTTAATATATACTGTCACTCTTCAGCATAATGAGAATACTCAAAACAACCCCACCCCTTGTCATATTCCATAGGAATTCTATGAGCGTCGGAGCACTTACCGCCACTGGCAGCGCTAAAACCCACGCTACGCGTTAGTAAAGGAAGGGGACTATTTGTATGGACGACCTGGTACTTAGGATTTTCCAGCCCTATTCTTGCTAACTCGGGACGATGAATAGGCAGCAAAGAGCTGTCAATTTACTGTAAAAAAAAAAAATATATATATATATATATTAAAATGTTTGGGTGGATTCTGTTTGTTGCAGAAAAGTCTAGAAATTGAACTTTTGCAACTGGAAAAGGAAACGGCAGACATTGCTCACCCCCTCTTCCTGAGTAAGTAAATCGTTTTATAAGACAGTGGAAGAAATGGTACACAGTTATATCTCTTATTTATTTTTTGATGATACCAAGGCCATCTGTGTTTTAGAACATGAATTCTCAAGTATTTGCATAAGGATGTGTAGAGAAAGGAATATCTGCCAACCTGCATTATAAACACTGAATTTATAATCTTTCTGTTTCTTGAATGAGGGAGGGTAGATTGAGAAGCACAAGTTAAGACTGCCACCTTTTTTGGATATCATTCCCTACTGATCATCCACACAGAACTTTAATACCTCAATGCACATATTCCATTTACCAATTTATGTAGCTCAAGAATGCCCATCATAGCTGTTTTAGGAAAAGTAGCATATCAAGCATTCAAATTAATCCTCAAACCACCCTTTCCTCAAGCCCCTTTTTCTATAAATGGCTTGGATCTATGAACTCTCTACAGCAGTATTTTGCAAGTTATTCTTTCTCTAATACATAGGACCCTCCACATCGGGACCCCATTCTATCTCTCTCAATATTTAATTCCGTACTCGTCCATCAGAACCTTGAGATCCTCGCAATCAAATCTTCTTTACGTACCATCTCTCTACCAAATATGTCATGACTTTAACCACTCCAAAATCATCAGTGATGCTTATGTTCTTAAACGTGACTTAAACTTCACTCTGGAATTCCCTGCCACTAGAAATTAAACCTCTTCAATCTTATTCAGATTTCTGTAACTTGCTCAAGATCTTTTTAGTGATGCTTACTAGAAAATGACATGGGGACAAATTTGTCCCTGTCCCCACAGGAACTCAATTTCCCTGTCCCGTCCCCATGAGTTTTGTAGTTTTCCTTGTTCCTGCCCCATTCCTGTAAACTCTACCTTAACCGCAAAAGCCTCAAACATTTATGATTTTAAAGTGTTTGAGGCTTGTGCAGATGAGGATGGAATTTGCAGGAATGGGATAGGGACAGGAAAAGAACTTGCGGGGATGGGACAGGGAAAACTTTGTCCCCATGTCATTCTCTAATGCTTACCAAGACTGACGACATCTCCCAGCCCAATTCGTATTCCCTTTATCCATATCCCTACTTAGGGGGTGATAGCGACCTGGATGATTGCACTTTGACCAGGGCTGTGGAGTTGGTACACAAAACCTTCCAACTCCTTTATTTATGGAATCTATATAGGAGTTTGCTGGGACAGAGCTCATAGGGATGGTGTGGGGATATGGACAGAGTTCACAGGGACAGACTTTGTCCCCATGTCATTCTTTAAGTGCCACTTTCATTAATATAAATATCATAAAATATATTACTTTTTTGTAATCATCAAAGAACTTGATGTCAAAATATATTCTAAATGTAAAACATATCCTGAAACAAATGGGTTAATCAAATTATAATCCGTGAAATAAGAAATTTAAGCTTAGGAATCAAAGAAACTCTTATATCTTGGCATCCCAAGTCCTCTAAATTTTCTTCACACTTCTACCTCTAACCCTCTGTTGTAGTTCCTTCCTATTTCTCCTACTGTAAACCGCGTCGAGCTCTACGAACGTGGAGATGATGCGGTATACAAACCTAAGGATTAGATTAGATTAGATATTTATATGACATACAGTTTAACTCTATTAGGAGTTGGAGTTGGCAGAGGAACAGCTATTTAGGATATTTTACAGTACAAATTCCTGTATATAGTGATTACTCATCAATTTAGTTCAATGTGGATACACAACTAAGAGGCTAGAATAATATTAGGCGTTACATAATAAGATATCAATCCACAATGGATTAAACCCATCCAATATAAAATTTCAGAAAAAAAGTTAAGAAATCCAAAAATTTATGTAGTTCTTTTCTAGCCTAGCATCTGAGAGTAAATTCCAAATAATTATAGCATGATAGGAAATTGTTAATGATAAAGTTTTAAAATTCAACCCAGTTTTTTCCCTTTGTGAAAGGAAGAGCCAGAAAGGCACTGAAAAGGCTAACTACATAAAATGCTGCTATCTCACCTTAAGAGTACAAGAGTGTTTGAAAAATTTCAAAATGTGGCTGGCAATCAATCATACTTCTTTTTAAAGTAGAAGAAACAGAGGTGGTTCTGGGTGAGAGTTATGCTTCAATGCCTGATGATTATAAATTAATATTGAGAAATGGAATTGTGCAGTTAAATCTTAGGTTAAAAGTTCAGTGTAGAATCCAAAACCAGGGCTTTTCATAACCACCACCAAGTTGTGCTTGCTGCACAATTATGCTCATCATTAAAGACCTCAAAAGATTGTTGTCTGTATAATGGTTTTAAAGTGATAAGTCAAAAAGATTACTACAGTGCTTTGATGTGTGTGTGGGGGGGGTGGGGGGGAAGGAGGGGAGAAACTGTAGGAGATTCAGAGTAGAGAATGACACGGGGAAAAAAAATCTGTCCCCGTCACTGCACCGTCCCCGGCCCACCATCCTCTGCACCGCCCCGTCACCGCCGTTCCCTTCACCACACCGTCACCATCACCACCATCCCTTTCACCGCCCCGTCACCGTCCTCGCAGCATCCATATAAGCCTCAGTACTGCGAAACACCATGAAGACAGAAGAGAGTCCTGCCACTATTACTATTGCACTGAGAATCTGTTTCAGTGCCTCTGCCCTGTAGTAAAAACAGAACATAAAATAAATCAATTGACTTGTCCTCCCTTGCAATGACGTGTCCCCCATGTTCACCTATAGCTCGAGTCAGATTAATTGTGCACACTAAAAATGCAGGAGGATCTGGAACGTGAGCGCAGGCAGGCAGTGATACAAAAACAGCAGACACCCGACCGATTGCAGTGTTCCGCCATCTCTCTCCCTCCATCTCACCTTAGATGTAGAGTATGCCGGCTTTCTTTTTTGCCCAGCCGCACGTGCAGGTGCTCATTTGTTCAATATTCTCGTCTGACGCAACCGGAAACAGGAAGTTGTAAGAGAGGAGAAGATTGATCAACTCGAGCAGCCGCGCAAGCGCGGCTTTTTGAACGCGTGCGGCTGGGCGAAAAAGAAAACCGGTATACTCTACATCAGTTTTTTTTAACCTTTTTACACCCGTGAACCGGCAGAAATAAAAGAATTATTTTGTGGACCAGCAAACTATTAGGACTAAAATTTTAAAAGCCTGTTTCCGCCCCATCTCCGCAAGCTCGGTCACCTCAGTAACTATAGAAAAATAGACAAATATAGTGCAAAATATAGACAGCAGATATAACTTCTCAAAACTGACACATTTTGATCACTAAATTGAAAATAAAATCATTTTTCCTACCTTTGCTGTCTGGTGATTGATTTCATGAGTCTCTGGTTGTGTTTCCTTCTGTCTGTGTATCCTTTCTTTCATTTCTTTCTTTCTGCACTCAGACCCAAGAATTGTCCCTTTCTATTCCCTCCCTCTTTCCTTCCTATGTCTTTAGTGCCCCCGGTGCCTCCTTTCCATGTCTTTAGTGCCCCCAGTGCCTCCTCCCCATGTCTTTAGTGCCCCCAGTGCCTCCTTCCCATGTCCTTAGTGCCTCCTTCCAGTCTTTATTGCCCACAGTGCCTCCTCCCCATGTCTTTAGTGCCCCCAGTACCTCAGTAACTATAGAAAAATAGACAAATATAGTGCAAAATATAGACAGCAGATATAACTTCTCAAAACTGACACATTTTGATCACTAAATTGAAAATAAAATCATTTTTCCTACCTTTGCTGTCTGGTGATTGATTTCATGAGTCTCTGGTTGCGTTTCCTTCTGTCTGTGTATCCTTTCTTTCATTTCTTTCTTTTTGCACTCATACCCAAGAATTGTCCCTTTCTATTCCCTCCCTCTTTCCTTCCTATGTCCTTAGTGCCCCCGGTGCCTCCTTTCCATGTCTTTAGTGCCCCCAGTGCCTCCTTCCCATGTCCTTAGTGCCTCCTTCCAGTCTTTAGTGCCCCCAGTGCCTCCTCCCCATGTCTTTAGTGCCCCCAGTGCCTCCTTCCCATGTCCTTAGTACCCCTTCCTGTCTTTAGTTCCCCCAGTGCCTCCTTCCCATATCCTTAGTGCCCCCAGTGCCTCTTTCCCATGTCCTTAGTGCCCCAGTGCCTCCTTCCCATGTCCTTAGTGCCCCTTCCTGTCTTTAGTGCCCCCAGTGCCTCCTTCCCATGTCTTTAGTGCCCCTTCCTGTCTTTAGTGCCCCCAGTGCCTCCTTCCCATGTCTTTAGTGCCCCTTCCTGTCTTTAGTGCCCCCAGTGCCTCCTCCCCATGTCTTTAGTGCCCCCAGTGCCTCCTTCCCATGTCCTTAGTGCCTCCTTCCAGTCTTTAGTGCCCCCAGTGCCTCCTCCCCATGTCTTTAGTGCCCCCAGTGCCTCCTTCCCATGTCCTTAGTGCCCCTTCCTGTCTTTAGTGCCCCCAGTGCCTCCTTCCCATGTCTTTAGTGCCCCAGTGCCTCCTTCCCATGTCCTTAGTGCCCCTTTCTGTCTTTAGTGCCTCCTTCTCATGTCCTTAGTGTCAGAATTGACGTCGGAAAGACTTCCTGTCTGCTTTAGTAGCTGCAGCATGAACATGGTGGTAAGAGCAGGGGAAAAGGAAGGAGGCTTTTTTTTTTTTTTTTTTGCGCGGACCGGCAGAAATTCAACCGGCGGTAAGGAAGGAGGGAGGGAGGGAGATGGCGGGGACCGCGCGATCCTTGATTGCCTCACTGCGGGGACAAGTCCATTCACCGCTCCACGAGGAGGTGAATGGCCTTGTCCCCGTCCCGCAGAGGCCACTATTTTTTCTTCCCCGTTTCGGCGGGTTACCCGCGGCTAAATGCGGCTAGCCGCGGGTAACCCGCCACCGTGTCATTCTCTAATTCAGAGGTTTAGTAGCCAAAATAATAATATGAAATAGGGCTGCTCCATTGTTAATGCCCCAATGCTGTGCATCATATTAAAGTTGTTGGATTTGAAATAAGATATTTTATGGAACTGGACCTATTTTATAGAGATGTTAGAGCAATATTACCATTAAAAGCTGCTAAGATCTAGTACGTGTAGATATTTTTTTTTAATTCCTAGAAAGAAACAAAAGTTGGTGAAGATGAAAACTAAAGCTTTTTCAGGGGTTATAGGAGTATTTTGAAAGCTTTACTGATAATTAAAAAACAGTGCCTGCCCAAAAGAAAGGAGACAGCATGTCTTGATTTCAGATTATCTTGGTTGATGGGAATTCTATAAAAATGTGCATATGGAATAGAGTTGTTTCAGATAACTATTGATGTATTTTAAATGATTTTTGGCATTTTATAAATACTGTGATCAGATTTGTACATTCTATAATATTAAAAAAGACAAAACAAATTCATTATTAAAATTAAATCCATCTCACTCAAGTCAGCTAGGTTGAAATGCTTTATTTGGCTTTACAGCACTATATACTTTCCTTCATAATTATATTTATGCCAAAAGGTTATATATCGCTCTAAAGAGGAATGGAGTCTGCTGTGTCTATCAGCGAGTGTGCCGTCCCCTAATGCAGAACTCCTTAGCGATGCAAAGATCAGAGTGAATAACTTAAATACAAAGTTATAGTCTCCTCTTAATGATTTATATTGCCTTTTTTTTTTTTTTGAAACTGCAACAGGATGTGAGCAACTAATCTAGAGGTGAATAGGGTAGCTTGAATGTTTCACTTCTTGTCCAGTAACTTAAGTGTCCTAAATAAAAAAGAGAGGCATGTCACTTGAAGTACCATAAATTTTCCAGCATCAACACAAAACCAGACTTACGATTCTGGTACTATCTGCCAGATTCTCTAAACAGCGCAGTTTAGAGAATCGACTCAGGCAAAGATAGGCACCAGAAACGTAGGTGAGGGTTGCCCAGGCCTACATTTCTGATGCCTATCTTTGATGTGAAATCGGGCCTCTGGAGGTACCTACCAGCACCTAACGCCACTTCCAGCATTAGCCACTCTTATAATAGTGATAGGCGCGATTTGTTTAGGTGCCATTCGGCGCTTTGAATTTTTACTTAAGCACCGTTTAAAACAGTGTTTCCCTCTTAACTTAACTCATTTATAGAACTTCCCCCTATGTTAACAACTGGAGGTCTATTTCTTTCTATAGAGAAGCCTTACTGCATATACCTAGGACTTAAGAAACTATACCAGTTATCTCCATGAACAATGTAACATTTTGTAGTTTGGCTGCACTTGAAAACACTGCAAGGAAGGATAAACCCTCTAGAACCCCAACACAAGCCATCAAGACATGTACCGTATTTTCGCGGATATAACGCGCACCCGTGTAAAACGCGCACACGGGTATAGCGCGCAGAAACCACACTTGTATGTACGGAAACTTTTGTATACAGCGCTCATGGGTATACCGCGCATGCTGCCCGACTCTCCTCTGGCCACCCCGACTCTCCTTTCGCTCTCCCCGACTCTCCTTTCGCCCTCCCCGACTCTCCTCTGGTTGCCCCGACTCTCCATTCACCTGCCATGACTTTCCGTGCACTGCCCCGCCTCTCCGTGCGCAGTCCCGACCCGGAGTTTTCTCAGCAGAATTTCCCAGACCACCTCTTCCTCTCAACACATTGACACGCTAGTGGGTTTATTTTATAGCTTTTTCACTCCCTTCGGTCTGCCTGTCCCCCTTGAAGTCCTGTCCCCCCTTGAAGGTCTGCCTGTCCCCCTTGAAGGTCTGCCTGTCCCCCTTGAAGTCCTGTCCCCCCTTGAAGGTCTGCCTGTCCCCCTTGAAGGTCTGCCTGTCCCCCCTTGAAGTCCTGTCCCCCCTTGAAGGTCTGTCCCCATCCTGAAAGCCTGATGCCCCCCCTCGACGTCCGATTCTTCTCCCCCCTCGGCAGGACCACTCGCACCCCCACCCCGAAGGACCGCCGACTCCCCGACAATATCGGGCCAGGATGGAGCCCAAATCCTCCTGGCCACGGCGACCCCCTAACCCCACCCCGCACTACATTACGGGCAGGAGGGATCCCAGGCCCTCCTGCCCTCGACGCAAACCCCCCCCCCCCCCCAACGACCGCCCCCCCCAAGAACCTCCGACCGCCCCCCCAGCCGACCCGCGATCCCCCTGGCGACCCCCACGACCCCCCCCACCCCCCTTCCCCGTACCTTTGGTAGTTGGCCGGACAGACGGGAGCCAAACCCACCTGTCCGGCAGGCAGCCAACGAAGGAATGAGGCCGGATTGGCCCATCCATCCTAAAGCTCCGCCTACTGGTGGGGCCTAAGGCGCGTGGGCCAATCAGAATAGGCCCTGGAGCCTTAGGTCCCACCTGGGGGCGTGGCCTGAGGCACATGGTCGGGTTGGGCCCATGTGCCTCAGGCCGCGCCCCCAGGTGGGACCTAAGGCTCCAGGGCCTATTCTGATTGGCCCACGCGCCTTAGGCCCCACCAGTAGGCGGAGCTTTAGGATGGATGGGCTAATCCGGCCTCATTCCTTCATTGGCTGCCTGCCGGACAGGTGGGTTTGGCTCCCGTCTGTCCGGCCAACTACCAAAGGTACGGGGAAGGGGGGTGGGGGGGTCGTGGGGGTCGCCAGGGGGATCGCGGGTCGGCTGGGGGGGCGGTCGGAGGTTCTTGGGGGGGGCGGTCGTTGGGGGGGAGGGGGGGTTTGCGTCGAGGACAGGAGGGCCTAGGATCCCTCCTGCCCGTAATGTAGTGCGAGGTGGGGGTAGGGGGTCGCAGTGGCCAGGAGGGTTTGGGCTCCCTCCTGGCCCGATATTGTCGGGGAGTCGGCGGTCCTTCGGGGTGGGGATGCGAGCGTCCTTCCGGATGATGAATCGGGCGTCGGGCGGGGTGTGAAATATGTAAAAAAAAATTTGTATACCGCGCTCAGGCATATAACGCGCGAAGGGTATGCGCGGTACGTAAAAACGCGTATAACGCGCGCGTTATATCCGCGAAAATACGGTAATCACCAAGCCAAACTCCCTGCAGCCGTCGCAGGAAGTAGCTCCAGGCAGAGAACACCAGGCAAGGCCATGGATGAGTGCCCGCAGACCCAATAGAACACAACAGTTATATTCAAGATGCTGCACGATGGTTACCGGCTGCATGTTTGAGAATCAGTGATTCCTCTGCTGATAACAACATCAATCGACCTCAACATTGCCATCGCAGCACCTCTATAACTCCAGATCAATGGGCCCACCGCCAAAGCAAGAAGATCACAAGCTTCGCTTCAGCATGAAGGGCAGGGCCCGCTGTTGTGCCACCAAACAAAACAGCCACCAGCAACAGAAGAGGGGTACCAGCAGGAAGAAGAACAAATGCAGGCGAATACTCCCCACTCACTGCACAAAAAAGCAGCCACAGCATTAGCTTGGAGAAAAAGAGGGCTGTGATCCTCCAATGGGAGCAACACAGATGACTATGTCCCAACTACAGCAGATAAGAGGCCTCCTAACGTAGGGCCGAAGAACTAACGGTCAAACAAGGAAGAATCAGTAATATTAAATAAAAACTGAAGCCTATAGTTCACTCAGGCTAGATTAAAGCAAACTATACAAAACAAATAAACAAAAGCTGAATAAAAAAGCAAAATAAAACAAAATAAGATGAGGGAGGGAGGCACCATAAACCACGACCTAGTCAGGCGCCATCTTTAGAATTTATGTGCTAAGGGTAAAATTGGGTATGCAAGTTTATAGAATTAGGGCGAGCATGCGTACTTGCAAGGGAGGTTTATACATGAGTAGCTTTGGATGGGACTATTCAGTACTATAATTTGTGCATGTATCTGTGCCATTTGGGTACTAGTGCTTACATCACTCTATGGCTAGATCAAATACTTGTACATAAATATTAGAAATATAGAAAAATATTTGGTATGGATATGAGAGCAAAAAGTCAGATTTCTGCGAATAACAATAAATTATTACTAATAATGACAGGGGTTGCCATTCAACAAATCACATATACAGTGGTGCCTCATACAACGAACTTAATTCGTTCCAGGAGCAAGTTTGTTATGCGAAAAGTTCGTTGTGTGAAACGCGTTTTCCCATAAGAATACATGTAAAGCAAAATAATTCGTTCTGCAGCCCTGTTTTCCCATAAGAATACATGTAAAAGAAAATAATTCGTTCTGCAGCCCTACATTTCCCTCCCTCCACCTCACCTTATATGCAGAGTTTGCCAGCTTTCTTTTTCACCCAGCCGCACGCTTTCAAAAAGCTGTGCACGCGCAGCTGCTGGAGTTGATCAATGTTCTCCTCTCCTGCAACTTCCTGTTTCCGGTTGCGTCAGAGGAGAAGATTGAACAACAGAGCATCTGCGCATGTGCTGCTCTTTGAAAGTGTGTGGCTGGCCGAAAAAGAAAGCCGGAAAACTCGGCATCTAAGGTGAGGTGGAGGGAGATGATGGAACACTGCATTCAGACAGGAGGGTGCTGCTGTTCCCGGCTCACATTAGGAAGCGGCGAGAGTAGTTCCGCCCCCCCCGGGCCCCTCGGGCGACTTCGTTGTGTGAAACGAAGTCCGTTGTACGAATCAAGACAAGAAGTTCGTTGTGCGCAGCGTTCGCTGTGCGAGGCGTCCGTTATGCGAGGCACCACTGTAATTAGAAAGACTGGAGGAGATTAAATTATAACTTTTGGTGGAATTCTTTATGCCATATCTATAAAATGGAAAGATTTACAGCGTTACAAAAGGGATATTTTAAGAAATTTCAGGATGTATGGAAACCATTAACAAAATATTGTCAGGATTAAGTAAAATTATTTCTCTTATGTTTATTAGTTTATGAGATAGGGAGGGGGGTCTTTTATTATTACGTATATCATACAATAATGGAGTACAGTATATGGTTGGGGGGGATGGGCGAGGGATAGGGATAAGAATATATGTAATATACCAATGACTGTTTATAAGTGATGTATTTATTGTTACTGTGAATGAAAATATTAACACTTAATGTAATTTGTGAAAATGAATAAGAATTATAAAAAAAAAAAAAAAAGAAATATAGAAAAATGAAGTCGGATAAAGACCATATGGCCTATCTAGTCTACCGACCCGGCTAAACTATAAAGGAAAGTAGGCGTCTACATTCTTTTACAATAGGCAGCATGTTATAGAATGCTCCTGTAGAAGGACACACACTGCATTGCTACAGAATTATGCTTTCTGTACTGGTTGGTATAGGTCAGAAATGTTGCGCCCTGCAAGCGATGAATAGCCACCTGGAGGCTGTGCTGAAAGAGAAGAGGACACTGAGGCAGAGGCTGGCAAAGCCCTTGTGCCAGGAAAATCTGGCCATTGAGGCTGCTTATCACAGGTAAATGAATACAGTGAGGGAGAAAGGGACAGCTTCCATTCAGCGAGTGCACTATCTATCCATGCTGGACCTAGTTATAATATAAATTTGCTAATGTAAAAGAGATAAGGCCTGTCTAATTTGTTCTTCCCTCCTCTTTTATATCAAAGACTTTTTAATTTTACCTTTTAGTTCCGTACAACTACAGATCTCCTGAGTCAGCTCTATGTGCTTTTAACCTCTGATATCCGATAGCATTTTCTGTTGTACGTTTTTTCTTTTTCTCTTATATTTTCTTTGCATCCCATCTTAGTAACATAGTAAATAACTGCAAACAAAGACTTGCATGGTCCATCCAGTCTGCCCAACACTCACATCATGATTGTTATTCTCATTAGTGAGTGTAAGCCTTAATAAATTAAGTGAATACACCATAAGCATTGCTATACTGGATCAAACTGAAGGTCCATCAAGTCCATTATCCTGTTTATAACAGTGGCCAATCCATGTCACAAGACCTGGCAAGATCCCAAAAAAGAAAAATAGATTTTATTCTTCTTTTCCTAGGAATAAGTTGGTAGGGACTCTCAGAGTCCAAAGTGCCTAGGTTACTGGAAGATTGGCCTCTGTAGCTAGAGTGTTTTTTTGGCAAAGGATATTTTATGGAAGCTAGTGGACTGAACAGAGAAAGCTCTACAGGGAGGACAAAATTTCTCTTCAGAGGGCACTGTTTGAAATGTCTGTATGCAAATGGCAGAAACCTAAGAAACAAGATGGAAGAGTTAGAATATATTATAGTAAATGAAAAGATAGATATAATAAGCATCTCTGATACTTGATGGAAGGAAGATAACTAATGGGAGACACTGATGTGACATTATATCGCAGTGAGAGAGTGAATCAAATTGGTAGAGGCATAGAATTATTTGTTAAGTAGGGCTTTCAATCAAATGGACTGAAAATTCTACAGGAATCCTTATGGGTAGAAATTCCATGTGTAAAGGGGAAAAGAATAGTGATAGGAATGGACTACCGTCTGCCTGACCAGGATGAATGGACAGATGCTGAAATGTTATCAGAAGGCAGGGGAGGCTAACAAATTAGGTAACACAATAATTTATTTATTTATTACATTTCTAGCTTGCTTATAACTAAGCGGTTTCCATAATATACATACATAGTTATCAAATAACATACAGATCTTGTGCTAGATTAAAACATTTTCCCTAATTAAAAGCTTCCATTTAAACAAAGTGGTTTTCAAAACCTTTTTAAATTTCAAAATATTTTTGTTTTAAGTTTTTTATTGATTTTTACATATAGCAAGTGTCATAAATTTTCATATAATTATTTTAACAATACACTTGATATATCTATAATGTACTTTATATAAAACATATCTTATATTATCTTTATTATAATTTTACATATCAATAAACTGTGATGATTTTATCAATTATTATTTAATTATGAATCCTCTTCCCTCCCTTCATTTTGTTATTGTCACATAAGAATAATATCTATTATGATAGATCGTTTATAATTTATGACAAAGAGAATAAAAACCTTACCCCCTCCCACCCTCCTTTAACCATTATCTTAATATGGGAAAAATGAAAATCAGTCATTACAATATTCTGTTAATGGTCCCCAAATCCTCTTGAACTTATCTATATATCCTTTTTGTGTTGCAAATGTACGCTCCATCTTATATATATGGCAAACTGAGTTCCACCAAAAATTATAGTTTAATCTGTCACAATTTTTCCATAAATTTCAAAATATTTAAGAGATCTCAGTGGTCCTTTCAATTTGTTCTACAAAATAACTTCAGCAGAGATCACAGAGGCTCTTAGATTTTCATAGTGCATGTATACAAAACCATCAATTGACAGATGCATCTTCCCTTCAGACCTTAACGCTCTGGGAGACTGGTAAAGTGACATCACTTGTGTCAAATACCAAGGAATCTGAAAATGGATAACCTTGAAAATCACCACAAGGGCTTTGTAAATAATATGTGATTTCACTGGTAACCAATGAAGTCCCTTCAAAATTAGACCCCCCCCCCGGATCATAAACGCTGCAGCATAATAACAGGTGATTTCAACTACCCCGATATTGACTGGATAAATGTAATATCAGGGCATGTTAGGGAGATAAAATTGCTTGATGAAATCAAGGACTGCTTTATGGAGCAGCTGGTTCAGGAGCCGACAAAAGGCAAAGTAATTCTAGACCTAATTCTTAGTGGAGCACATGAATTGGTGTGGGAGGTAATGGTGCTGGGGCCGCTTGATAACATTCACACAGGAAATACAATACAATAGTATTTAACTTTAATAAAGGAGACTATGATAACATGAGGAGGTATGCCCACTCCTTCCTGCCAGAATCCCCAAATGCCTCCCCCCCCAAATGCCCACAGCAGGAGGAGTGCCCAATTCCTCCTTCCGCCATCCCCTGAGACATCCCCGCAGGCTATGAAGGTTAAAGGGAGGGAGAGGGGCTATAGTGGACTGCGGTGGTGGCATCAGGTGGCAGGCAGCGGCAGCCACAGGTGGATGCAAGGTGCGAGCGGCGGCAAGGCTGTTCTTTTGGGAGGGCAGCAGCAGCAAGGGCGGGTGAGCAGTGGCGACAAGGCAACTCTCCATGCAGGGCAGCTCGCGGGGGTGGAGGCAGTAGCTGCAGCTCTCAACATAGCTCTAAGCCAGGGGTAGGGAACTCCGGTCCTCGAAAGCTGTATTTCAGTCGGGTTTTCAGGATTTCCCCAATTAATATGCATGAGATCTATTTGCATGCACTGCTTTCAATGCATATTCATTGGGGAAATCCTGAAAACCTGACTGGAATATGGCTCTCGAGGACCGGAGTTCCCTACCCCTGCTCTAAGCCGTTCCTCCAACATCATCTTCTTGACTTCACTTCTAGTGGAGCGCACCAGAAGTGATATCAGTCGGATGAAGAATGCCACTACTGGGAAGGAAGGTAGGCAGGCTTGACCACGTTAATCCCGTTAAGTTTTTTTTAATGTTATTAAACAATTAATACATTAATAACATTAATTGTTCAGCACTAATAATTATTAGAAACATAGAAACATAATGGCAGATAAAGGCCAAATGGCCCATCCAGTTTGCCCATCCACAATAAGCATTATCTCTTCCTCTCTGTAAGAGATCTCTCCATTACAATAAAAGGGATTGAACCGAAAAAGAAATCAACTGTTTACATGAACAATCATAAGCATATGCTGTCCAAGATTATCAATGCTCAATACTCAGTGGCTCTTTCAGTAAATAATAATTGGGCACAAATGTGTATATTATTATTAGAACCCATCCCCTCCCCTATACCCCTTCCCATATTCTTAATCCCCTCCCCCTCCCATCCCTCCCTTAAATTACTTGCCAACTTTGAAACGCACACAAATGTGTATATATATCCCAACATAAGGAAACTGTATATCCGAAATAGAAGACTTCTCATAAATTCAATATAGGCCTCAGCAGTGCAGCCCAGGAACAATTGTATCGCTGGATATGAGTGCACTACCCTTCTTCATTAAACTATTTTGTTTTAAGGTAATAGCACGTGTCTCTCTTTACTCTCTTAATAATATAGAAGCTTTCTCATTTTAATAATGTAAAACTTTTCTCTAACTTAGCCTGACAGCAAAACATGTCAGAAGGAGTCCCTGCCAACATAAAACTACTAAAGTGCATAAAGCTAAGTTTGAGAAAGGTTTTACATTATTAAAATGAGAGAGCTTCTATATTATTAAGAGAGTGATAAGAGAATTTTGCTATTACCTTAAAACAAAATAGTTAAAGACCAATGAAGAAGGGTAGTGCATTTACTCCCGGTGATAAGGTTGTTCTTGGGCTGCACTGCTGAGATCTATACAGAATTTATAAAAAGACTTCTATATGGAATATAACCGGACAGCTTCCTTTAGTTAGGATTAAGCTATCTAAGAAGAGTAAAGGCATTTAGTGTGACCTCTGCTAATTCTGACATTGTTTCATAATATGCTTTTTATATTGGAAAATGAATAGTTTTCCTTTTAAAGAAAGGATTTTGGTTACTTAAAAGTGATATTTAACTTGAGGGAATGTGATGTAATCTGACATGAAAGATGGATGTGGTTTGGATGAATGTAATTTTAAAATTTGGTGTGATTATTTATGTATTTCAATAATATCTTAATGGAAATGAGTGAGTAGAGAAGGGAGGGTTCATGAGAGATGGGGGAAAGGAAAGGAAAAAAAAAAAAAAGAGGTAATCCTTGATAAAGAAGTCTTGTGTGATAAAATGATATTCATTTTAATATGATAATGATCTGGCTAATGGTTTTAAAATTATAAATATAGCTTGTGGGGAGTTTATCTATTGCCTAGTCAAGGTGTGCGTTTCAAAGTTGGCAAGTAATTTAAGGGAGGGATGGGAGGGGGAGGGGATTAAGAATATGGGAAGGGGTATAGGGGAGGGGATGGGTTCTAATAATAATCTTAAAAAGGGGAAAAGAGGTTATAATATTGATGTGAAGAATATTATTGATTATTGTTTTGATTTGATATAATGACTTTAAAAATTTTTTCAATAAATGTTAATGGTCTCAACCACCCGATAAAAAGGAAAAAAGTATTGCTATATTTAAAAAAACAAAATGCGGATGTCTATTTCATACAGGAGACTCACCTTAATGGAGATGAATCAAAAAAGCTAATTGGTAATTGGGTGAGAGATTGCTTTTTTGCACCGGCGGTGGGGAAAAAAGCTGGGGTAGCAATTATAATAAATAAAAAATGTTCAGCAGGATTTAATATGGTGAAAGCAGATAAATTAGGAAGATGGGTGCATGTGAACATGAGTATGGGCAATAATACTATGGCGCTATTTAATGTGTACGTACCTAATTCGAATCAAATTGAATATTTTAAAACTCTACAACCAATAATTTTACCACTGGCTGCTAATAATTTGATAGTAGCAGGAGATTTTAATGCTGTTGTGGACCCTTTATTGGATAAAAAACCTAGTAAAATTTTAAAATCTTTAGGGTTGGATAATTTTATAAATTCTTGCAATTTAAAAGATATATGGAGAATTCTTCATTTTAATGATCGAGATTTTTCATTTTATTCACATGTTCATAAATCTTTTTCTAGAATTGATTATATTCTTGTTTCTGATGGGCTAATACAAGATGTTACACAAGCCTCTATAGAACCAATAATTTTATCAGATCATGGAGGAGTGTGGATTTCTTTAAATTTTAATGACCCGGATAATGGTAGGCCTGTATGGAGATTTAATAATGCATTGCTTGCATATCCAAAATTTTGTGAAGAATTTCAATTAAAAATGGATGAATATTTTCAAAATAATATTACAGAGGAAATATCTACAGAAATAATATGGGATGCTTTTAAAGCAACGATGAGAGGGCAAATTATATCATTTTCAGCTTATTCTAAAAAACAATTAAATAAGCAATTTACGGAACTGGAACACGAAATAAAAGATTTAGAATTAAAATTGATTAATAAGTGGGAGAATTCTACGTTGCAAACTTTATTAAAAGCAAAATATAAATATAATGAGATTTCTTCTAATTTGGCTAAAAAAAATATTATGTGTCAGCAAGCTTTGTATTATGGTAGTTCAAATAAGGCGGGAAGATTATTGGCTAATTATCTTAAAGTGAAAAAAAGAAAGATGAAATTGAATGCAATAAAAGATGAAAAAGGTGAAACTCATTTTCAGATTGGTCCTATTTTAAAACAGTTTTTAAATTATTATAAAAACCTGTATTCTTCTGAGTCTTATTTAAATAAAGAAAAAGATGGTATAGTGTTTTTAAATAATATTGAAGGTCCGAAGATTCCTGATCATATAAAAAGAAGTTTGGAAAATCCAATATCTTTACAAGAATTACAAACAGCATTGAAATCTCTTAGAGTAGGGACCGCTCCAGGTGGTGATGGTTTTACGGTAGAGTTTTATAAAGCATTTCAAAATACTCTTTTACCTCATTTATTAAATTTATATCAGAATCAACTAAAGAAAGGTTGTATATCAGGCACTATGGCAGAATCATTAACTATTGTTTTGCCGAAGCCAAATAAAGATCCCATGTTGGTTTCAAATTACAGACCTATTTCATTGATAAATGTAGATGGTAAATTATTATCCAAACTTTTGGCTACACGTTTGGCAAAAGCTCTTCCTCACATAGTTGGTATGCATCAAACAGGGTTTGTTGCTCAGAGACACTCTTCTAATAACACCAGATTGGCATTGCAAATGTTATATTTAACAAAAGAAATTGGAGATCCGGCTTTTTCTGTGTCTCTAGATGCAGAGAAAGCTTTTGATCGTGTGGAATGGACATTTATGTATCTGGCCATGGAGTGGTTTGGTATTGGTTCGGGATTTATACAAATGATTAAAACTCTGTATAGCTCTCCTGTTGCTAGATTATATATCAATAATAATTTTTCTGATTGTTTTAAATTGCAAAGGGGAGTTAGACAGGGATGTCCTTTGTCTCCTTTACTTTTTGATATAGTGCTTGAACCCTTATTATTAGCTATTCAACAAGAGGAGGAGATACAGGGTATACCGCATAAAGATAAAGAATATAAAGTTTCTGCATATGCGGATGATATATTACTTCATTTGAGGAATCCGGAAACAACCATTCCAAATTTATTGGTTTTGATTGAAAGATTTGGAAAGTTTTCAGGATATAAAATAAATTGGACTAAATCAGAAGTTCTTCCTTTAAATGTGCATTGCACAAAAGGATTATTTGACTCATTACCTTTTATTTGGAAAGAAGAAGGAATAAAATACTTAGGTATATGGATAAAAAACATGCTTGATGAGACAATTATAATGAATGAAAAAAGTTTATTGCAAAAAGTAACAGAGTTATGTGAGCAATGGAATCCTTTACATTTATCTTGGTGGGGAAGAGTTTAAACTGTCAAAATGATGATATTGCCTGTGGTTTGTTATCAAATGGGAATGATACCAGTTTTTTTTCAGGGGTCTTTTTACAAAAAGTTAAATAATATTCTTAGTAAATTTATTTGGCTGGGTAAAGCTGTAAGAATTGCTCTAGTGACTTTACAAAAACCAATTGAGGAGGGAGGGGTAAATTTTCCAAATTTTTATAGGTTTCATCAATCCTATATATTGCGCCAAGGTATGTATTGGGTCCTCCCAGAACTCATGGAGAAGCTTCCAGATTGGTTATGGTTGGAGTGGCAGCTCATGTCTCCTATCAGGCTTCATCATCTGCTTAGCATTAAAATGCCTAGAATAAGGAAAACCAATAGGATATTAATGGACACATGGACAACATTAAAGTATGTAAACAACTTAACTCCTATTACTATACAAAAATCTACTTGTCAAAATATATGGCTGAACTCCAAGATACAAATAGGCGGTTTTATGATTGTCTGGAAGGATTGGATTGAAGCAGGAATATGTACTTTAGATGATGTTATTAATGATGGTAAGCTGCTGGAGTTTTCACAATTGCAACATAAATTTGGACTTAATAAAAAACAAAGTTATAAGTGGTTGCAATTGAAGCAGGCTATTCAGGCAGGGTTCCCTGAATGGAAGTCTTTAAATACTCATTTTACTCTAGAATTCTTATGCTTCCAGGCAGATTTTATGGGTCACCAGGCCGCACAGTGGTATAAAACATTATCTGGATATTTAAATAAAAAACCAAGGACTGTACTTAGAGATATTTGGAGCATTGAGATTAAGCATCAAATTAATGCATCTCAATGGCCACGTATTTGGTCTTGGAGGATAAGATGTACAATGTCTGCGTCTATGAGGCAAACATGGTTTTTCCTGTTGCATAGAGCACTCTGGACCCCTGTTCGCTTACAAAAATTGGATTGCTCTAAGTCTAATAGATGTTGGCATTGTCATCTTGAGGCTGGAACTCTAGATCATTTATTATTTTATTGTCCTTTTATTAATAATTTTTGGAAATTGATCTGGGGTCAAATAAATTGTATGTTAGAGAATCCTGTGGCCCTATCATATGACACAGTTTTGTTTGGAATGTCTATGAGGGCCAAAAGTCAAATTTCATCGAATAATAACAAACTGTTAATGATTTTAACAGGAGTTGCCATCCAACATATAACACATAACTGGAAAGACTATAGAGGATTGAATTATTGTTTCTGGTGGAGTTCGGTTTGTCAGGTGTATGAAATGGAAAAAACATTGGCAATCAAGAGAGGTTATTATAAGAAATTTAAAGAGGTGTGGAGACCATTAATTGAGTATTATAATAAATAAATAATTATATTTATCCCCATTAAATATGTGTAGGGGGGAGGAGGGATGGGTGGGTTTTATGACATTATGAGGGGTAATATATGGAAAGGGAGGGAGGGGAGATAGTTTATGGTATAAAATGAATGTAGAGTTTCAAGTGAAGAATGTATAGTATGACTTGAATTATTGTACACTTGTTTGCATAATGTAAAAACGAATAAAGATATTTAAAAAAAAAAAAAAAATACTCAGTGGCTCTTTCAGTAAATAATAATTGGGCACAAATGTGTATATATATCCCAACATAAGGAAACTGTATATCCGATATAGAAGACTTCTCATAAATTCAATATAGGCCTCAGCAGTGCTGCCCAGGAACAATTGTATCGCTGGATATGAATGCACTACCCTTCTTCATTAAACTATTTTGTTTTAAGGTAATAGCACGTGTCTCTCTTCACTCTCTTAATAATATAGAAGCTTTCTCATTTTAATAATGTAAAACTTTTCTCTAACTTAGCCTGACAGCAAAACATGTCAGAAGGAGTCCCTGCCAACATAAAACTACTAAAGTGCATAAAGCTAAGTTTGAGAAAGGTTTTACATTATTAAAATGAGAGAGCTTCTATATTATTAAGAGAATGATAAGAGAATTTTGCTATTACCTTAAAACAAAATAGTTAAAGACCAATGAAGAAGGGTAGTGCATTTACTCCCGGTGATAAGGTTGTTCTTGGGCTGCACTGCTGAGATCTATACAGAATTTATAAAAAGACTTCTATATGGAATATAACCGGACAGCTTCCTTTAGTTAGGATTAAGCTATCTAAGAAGAGTAAAGGCATTTAGTGTGACCTCTGCTAATTCTGACATTGTTTCATAATATGCTTTTTATATTGGAAAATGAATAGTTTTCCTTTTAAAGAAAGGATTTTGGTTACTTGAAGGGATCTGATATAGTTGTTTATACAAAAACATATCCAGTGTTCCTCACAGTTTTACTGTTTTTGTGTGCTGCTTTTTGTAAGATATGTGGTGGAGTTGTTAATGCTGGCAGTGACCTTCATTGAGAAACTAGAAATCTATCTGCAGACAGTGCGTGCAATCCCCCGAGTAGATGACGGCATGAAAAGCATGGTGAGTGCCCAGTAAAACTACAACCTCTGATTTCTGCTTTGCATGCTCCACACTGCTTTCAGCAATCCTTGTCTTGTGCTTGGGGACTATATCTCATTTTCAGTCACACATGTTGGGATACCCAGTGATGGCACTGGCAAGGTCCCTACTATAAGTGTCTATATGTAACTAGATCAAAGGTGACCCTTTATCCTTTTTCTGTAGGCCTAACAGTCATAACCACTTACATAGAGATGATTAGAGATTCTGCCTCAGCACCTTGAAGGTTGCGAGTTCAATCCCAGTGCTACTGCTTATGACCCTGGGCAAGTCACTTGATTCTATATTGCCCCAGGACAGATAGGGAAAATACTTGAGTGTCTGATATCTGTTCAATGTTTTGTAAACTGCTTTGGATTCATCTCATGAAAAGAGCAGTTAATAAATCCCAATAAATAAATAGCTAGCCTTCAAGTATCTGTCATTACTTTAAACATTTAATGAGATTTCTGAAAATATTTGCAAAATACAATATTTACAATTGTCAGAACTCTGGTTAATGACATTTGTGTGGGCCATTTTCTTTGTATATTTTTCATGGTCTTGTGGGCCGTATAAAATTCAATGATGGGCTACAAGTTGCCCAATTTTATTCAATCAATTGCATATAGGTGTACACGGGTAGTATGCTTGGTCTTTATGACCTCAGCAGGGAGTCTCGGCTTTTACACAGCACCACCAGGATGTGGAAAGGGGAATTCACACATCCTAGTCAGGATGTGTAACATTTTCACACTTTTTTGTAAGAGGCTTTGCCAATAGACCCTGTTATAAAATAGGAGAAGGGCTGCATGTCCCAGCCCCTCCACATCTAGAGGAAGCAGCAATTTGACAAATATGCCCAGGAGAAACTGTCCCTTCTCCCACAGAAGTAGGAGCAGCTTTGTAAAATATCTGCTCCCTCAGGAAACTGTCCCTCATAACATTACACCCCTCTTTAGCAGGAAGCCCCCTGAAGGACCTCCCCCTTCAATCCCCCCTGAGCTCCCACCATGTTTTAGCTATCTTCCCTTTCCTTGAGGGCACAGGGGCCAAAGGCTCCACCCCATGACCCACTCCTCAGGCTTACTGAGAAGTGTCTGGGATGGAGGCAATGTTGGCGCTCAAAATGACTACTGATACTTCTAGCTACTATTGTGGTATGAGTATAAGAGGTCAGGCCATGACAGCTTTATATGTTATGGAGCAATGTGCTTTAATTTTATCTGCGTAGCATGGTTATTTTCTATACGGCTGTTTTTTCCTTGTACCGATTGGTCTAGTAGTGCAATAGGTGTCATTTTGGACAGGGTGATTTACTTAGTTTATAAACCAGTATTTTCACAAAAAACAAATCAAATGCACTTTATGGAAACAACAGATTAACTGCTTTTTTGGTATAAGTAATAATGGATACACATTCATTTTATTTTTTCTGTAAGGGAAAAAAGTAGCATATATATCAAATATAGCCTTTCTCTGGGTATTCTTTTTAAAAATAAGTTTTAAAATGATTGTATTGTGCAGCTTGACATTTTTCAACTTGTGCTCTCCTTTCTAAATTATGCATCTTGGGGAAGCACCATTAATGTAGTTGTACGTTTCTATAGACAGAACTGAAATGATAGTATATACTCTTTCTGTGGTCATTTTAGGACAATGCCCTAGCAAGGATAGAAGTGATGGAAGCTGAAATGGAAGAGGTGACTGAGCAGATCCTAAAATGGAGAGAGCAGCAAAGAGCAAGACATCAAGTATCTTCCCAGCTTCTTTTGGGATCCAGGTGTAGCTCCAAAAGTGCAGCTCCTTACTTATCACTCTGAAGCCTCTGTTATTTCTACAACTCATCTTTAGCTGGTAAGGTAACAAAAGGCTTCCTTTTGGTTAGCACTTATCAAGGACGTTTTGGTCACTTATACAAGTGGACTTCCTTGGATATGATCCTTGATAATGATGTAAAAGATTGGTGCAAAGAGCTGGTTTCCTCTTTAGTGCAGTATGTTGGGGTAAACGTGGGAAAATTCCACAAAGCCCAGGTTGGAACTCTTACTGGTTTTGACCTAGCTAACTGGCAGATCACCAGGCTTTCTTCTTGACTCTTGAATACGTTTTTAATTGACTTTTTTTTTTTTTTTTTTTACAGTAAAGTATTCATAAGCTGTATCATAGCACATTGTTTGATTGCTTAGCTAGGCTGCCTTTTGGATGTCAGGTCAAAAGCGCGCCGGAACAAAGGCGCGCCCAGACAATTGAGCGCAGCGTGCACCGCCACGCCGCTCTAAATTACTGTTTTTAGCGCTCCGACGGGGGGGGGGGCGTGATAGACATTGCGCCGCATTGTGGGGGGTTGTAACCCCCCCACATTTTACTGAAAATGTCACTTTTTCCCTGTTTTTAGGGAAAAAGTTCAGTTTACAGTAAAATGTGGAGGGTTACAACCCCCCAAACCCCCCATAACGCCGGCGTCAAGATAAGGAAATTGGGTCATTAGGGCATAGACAGGAGGTGGGTAAGCAGAGTGGGCAGACTTGATGGGCTGTAGCCCTTTTCTGCCGTCATCTTCTATGTTTCTATGTTTCTATATTAAGTAAACTGGGGGGGTTCCCCAACAAAACCCCCCGTCGGAGCCCCTAAAAACTGTAATTTAGAGCGGCGCGCGCTTTTGTCTTTCGCGCCGTTGTCTATGAACCGCCTTTTGTTTCATGTAGGAAGTACAGTCTGGAAATACAGACATTGTATGGTATCATAGGAACTGTGAAATGAAGTGTATTGTTTTTGCTATAATGTTTGTGAACTGATAATATTAATGTATTTCATTTTTCCAAAGGGTGAATAACAATAAGAAATCTGGTCATGGGTTGCTTTTCATCACTTTGAGTGGGTTGTGGCATCTGAAAAGTTTTTTGAGTTGACAGCTATGGGAACTCTTCCCTTATGGCCTGATTTTAATTTTCCTGGCATATATTTCATTGGTCATTGAATCATTGGTCAATGAGAGATATTCTACAGTTGGCTGTATGCTCAGGAAAAAAAGTGAAATTACAGATCTATTCTAATAAATTAAATGAAAATTCACCTTAGGAAGGCAAAAAAATGTGTGCTTAAAGGAATAACACTGACTGATGAAAAGACATCATTGTATTCAATCACTGCACATAAAAAAGTCTAAAGTTCCATTGAGAGAAAACTGTAATTTACAATAATCTGGGTTTTTGTCAGGTACATGTGACCTGGATTGAAAACAGGATACTGGGCTAGATGGACCATTGGTCTGATCCAGTAGGACTATTTTTATGTTCTCATATTTGTCTGGAAGGACTGGCTGAAACTGGAGGTACAAGATGCTTTCCAATTAAAGTACTCAAGTCAGAATAAACAAAACAATTTTAATCATACTAGAGTATGGGATGAGTCTCAAAAGTACAAATCTGCATGCTTCAGCGTTTTTGTAGACCCATATGCAAATTCTACAGAGACAACACTGACATATGTTTGTAAACGAGTAGAATAATGGCATATGCATGACTAAAGGGCAAATTTACACTTAAGCACTATTCTGCAAATATGCAAATTTTATGTACTGTGTATTTGACAGCTAGGCATACACATTGGCAAGAGAATGGCGGGACTCATACTTATGTGCATAACTTATAGATTGATATAAATTATACATATATTTGTGGCTTTTAGTGTGAGCATTTATACCAGCTCTAAGTTCTTGCCCCTAAATTAGAGGTATGTACTTGACTTGTTATGCTAGTGTTCTATAAAGGAAAGAAGAATTAACATCAAGGTGCAGAAACAGAAAAAATATATAATTCCCATAACAAGCTGCATTATATTAGAACTTTAGGCCTCTCCATCTAACTGACTGAAAGTGGCATCAGTACAGAAATAGCTGTGCTTTTCTCCACTATTCAGCACTATGAGGTCTGTAATGTTGTTTCCTTGCCTTCAGTGGTAAGCCTGACCATTTTCCTTTTCTCCTGAAAATAGATTGACCACCGATGAACAACTTCTTATAAACATCCTGTGCTTTTGGTGACTCTTGAATTTCTTGTGTCAGGTGCCTTGAGGGACTTTCCAGAAGCTTCTACATTAAACAAAGTTTGAAAAGATATTGAATACCTTCTGCAAGATTAACAGAAAGCCTATGTTGCATAACCCTTCACAAATGTAATTGCTGATGGAAAACAAGAAATGGCACCTCCACAAAGGCTTTTTTCAAAGTCCTTTCCAAAAATGGACTACAGAAGGACTCTAAACTGTTGCTGCCTGTGAAATATTGGAGAATGCATTATTTTAATAAACTAATTTTAACAGATGTGGAAAATGCTGCCCGTTTTAGTTCTGAATGATGGTCTGCAAAGAATATTCCATTATATATTAGGATGTTGGAGAAGAAGAATGGAGTAGGGCCATGGACCAAGGATTTCTGTCTCTGCACAGAAACATACACTGCCTACTCCAATTATGCAGAAACAACTATTGGTTTTTAACTGCAACTTGTGAATAAAGCATGGCTATGGCTGACCTTTTTGCTAGAAAATTGTTGCCCTTTGGTCTAATAGTCATGAAATACTAAAAAAAAGTAAGAGATTCAAGTCAAAACCTTCAACAATTTAACTACCTCTAGCTCTGTTTTGTTGGTCCATTTGCTTGAGGATGTCAAATCAGTATCGCTTTTATCTAAATACATAAAAAAACGCAAGTAAGAAAAAATAGGACATCATCTTTAGATTACAATACACATGGAGGGGCATAATCGAAAGGGACGTCTAAGTCTGTTTACATCCATCTCGCAAGTCGTCCAAAGTTAAAAAGAGCCTAAGACGTCATTTCGAAAGAGACGTCCAACTTTTTTTGACTTTCGAAAATCGTCTAATTATACGTCCTGCCGATCTGATCGTCCAGGCCGCTAAATCGTCCATCTTTATACCACATTTCCGTCCAACTTTCCGTCCAAGTCCAAAACGCCTAGAACAAGCCCTGTTGGACGTGGGAGGGGTCTGCAAAGTGATGGACTGCACACCCAGACATGCCACCTAAATAGTAGGGTACCTTACAGGGCACTGCTGTGAACTTCACAAAAAGGGTGCCATGGCTTCTCCTCACTACAGCTCCATTATAGGTAACGGTGAGCCCCCCCCCAAACCACCTCCAGAATCCCCTAGACCCACTTATCTACCACCCCAATAGCCCTTATGGCTTCAGGAGCCACTTATATGCCAGTTCAAAAAGGATTTTGAGGGTGTATAGGGGAGTGCACAAGTTTAAGTATCAATGCAGTGATTACAGGGGCTTATGGGCATGGGTCCTCTTCTCTATGGGTCCCTAACCCACCCCTAAGATGACTTAAGCTACCTCTGGGCTGGACGACTAGGCTTTCCTATGCCAGGCGGCCAGGTGATGATGGTCTGGAGGCTGAAATTTAAAGTTGTGAATAAAATTTTTATGGGGGTAGGAGTTGGTGATCACTGGGGTAGTGTGTGGGGGTCTGTGTTATGTGTTTGCAGTGCTTATCTGATGAGTTTAGGTGGGTTTTTATGACTTAGACCATGTTTTAGATGGTCTAAGTCACAACGTCCAAGTTCCGTCTAAGCTCTGTTGTAAAACTTTCGGTTTTACATGCTGTATGACTAAGTCTAAGCCGGCCCACATCCCGCCCAACTCCCGCCTTCGACACGCCTCCCGAAATGCCCCGTTTAGCTTTGGACGTTGAGCGGCACTATGAAGGCCTAGGTTGTTTTTAAATACGTCCAAAACCCGGTTTTATTATCGGCGCTTGGATGTTTTTGAGAAATGTTCATCCAAGTGCCGACTTAGGCCGGTTTTTGGACATTTTTCTCTTTCAATTATGAGCCCCTAACTATTTCTCATTAATTATTTTAGTGCATTCTTTATACTTAAATGCAAATTTCAATATACCAATTTTAAAAAATTGCATCACCCTTGGAAGCAGAGTAGTGGGGAATAGGACTCTAATTTCATACATCTGGAATGAACTCGTGTGAGATTGGCAAGTTTTCCACCCTTGAATTAGAGGCTGGCCAAATTTCAGCTTAGGCATGAAAACAGCCCAGAATTGTAATTTGGCTATGTTTTGGTTTCAGCCAGAAATGTTAGTGCATTTTCAGCTGAAGACAAACCTCTTCCCCCTCCCACCAACTAAAACCACTGCCATCCTCCCCCAGCCTACCTTAGGATGCCCTAGTTGTCTAGTGGCCTAACTGGGGCAGGTGTGATTCACAGTCGCTCCTAACCCTGCCATCTCCACCACCAATGTGGATCCTGAGTAGAGAGTTGCGCGGGGACAGAAATCCCACCCGTCCCCGCCAAAGTCCCACCCGTCCCCACCCGTCCCCGTGAGGAATCCCACCCGTCCCCGTGAGGAATCTCTCCGTCCCCACCCGTCCCCGCGAGGAATCCCCTCCGTCCCCACCCGTCCCCGCGAGGAATCCCCTCCGTCCCCGCCCGTCCATATAAACTTCAGAAATAGTTATTTCATTTAATTATGCTACTGAATTAAAGGCTCTGGTAGAAACCCATTTACAAATAAGCAAAAAGACTTTATTAATTTGAAAATATTAATTGGAAAGAATACATACTTTGCAAATGGGTTTCTACCAGAGCCTCTAATGTTTATAAATTTTTATCAACACAACTAATATACTACTTTATCCTGAAGCAAAATAAAAAAAAAGAAATATAATTCTTTTCCTACCTTTGTTGCCTGGTTTCTGCTTTCCTCATGTTCTCATTCAATTCCTTCCATCCACTGTCTCTCTTCCTTCTGCATCTTCCATTTGCTCTGTTACTGTGCCTCTCCCTTTCTTCCCCCTTCCAAATTGGTCTGGCACCCATCTTCTTCTCTCCGCTCCCCCATAGTCTGGCATCTGTCTTCTTCCCTGCCAGTGTCTTCTCCCTACTCTCTCTTCCCCATTTCCTTTCAGCGTCCTTCTCCCCCCATCTTCCCCATGTCCTGTCAGCGTCCTCCCCCCTCTGTCTTCCTCATGTGCTTTCAGTGTCCTTCTCCCCCCTCTGCTTCCCCATGGCCTTTCAGCGTCCTTCTCCACCCCCCCCCCGTCTTCCCCATGTCCTTTCAGCGTCCTTCTCCACCCCTTTGTCTTCCCCATGTGCTTTCAGCATCCTTCTCCACCCCTTTGTCTTCCCCATTTGCTTTCAGCATCCTTCTCCACCCCTTTGTCTTCCCCATGTGCTTTCAGCATCCTTCTCCACCCCTTTGTCTTCCCCATGTGCTTTCAGCATCCTTCTCCACCCCTTTGTCTTCCACAAGTGCTTTCAGAGTCCTTCCCCCCCCGCCCTTCCCATGGCCTTTCAGCGTCCTTCTCCACCCCTTTGTCTTCCCCATGTCCTTTCAGCGTCCTTCTCCACCCCTTTGTCTTCCCCATGTGCTTTCAGCATCCTTCTCCCCCCTCTGTCTTCCACAAGTGCTTTCAGAGTCCTTCCCCCCCCGCCCTTCCCATGGCCTTTCAGCATCCTTCTCCACCCCTTTGTATTCCCCATGTGCTTTCAGCGTCCTTCTCCCTTCTCTGTCTTTAAGTGCTTTCAGAGTCCTTCCCCCCCTCCTCCCGTCTTCCTCATGGCCTTTCAGCGTCCTTCTCCCCACTCCTTCTCTACCGCCCCGGGTGCAGTACAGCCGGCCAGGTCCCCTTACTTTTGTGGCACTTCCCCGACCGACTGACAACAGCCCCGGTCCGACAAACCTCCCTGCCCTTAACTGCGAATCTAAATTACCTTATTACAGCTGCTGTAAGAAGATAATTTAGATTCGCGGCTACAGGGCAGGGAGGATTGTCGGACCGGGGCTGTTGTCGGTCGGTCGGGGAAGTGCCACAAAAGTAAGGGGACCTGGCCGGCTGTGCTGCAACCGGGGCGGGGTGTGGCGGGGCAGATCGCCCCCTCCCTTGGTAGCCACTCGAACCGCGAGGCTACTCTCCTCCTTACCTGCACTGCCTGCAGCATAGAACCAAACGGAAGTCTTCCCGACGTCAGCGCTGACGTCGGAGGGAGGGAGGGCTTTGTTTAAGCCCTCCCTCCCCTCCGACGTCAGCGCTGACGTCGGGAAGACTTCCGTTCGGCTCTGTGCTGCAAGCAGAGAAGGTAGGGAGAAGAGCCGCGCGACTGAGTACATCCAGCTTTGTTTAAGCCCTCCCTCCCCTCCGACGTCAGCGCTGACGCCGGGAAGGCTTCCGTTCGGCTCTGTGCTGCAAGCAGAGAAGGTAGGGAGAAGAGCCGCGCGACTGAGTACATCCAGCCCCGCAGGATCCCCGCGACCCTAGGGGGCGTCCCCACGGGATCCCCGCGACCCTAGGGGGCGTCCCCACGGGATCCCCGTGACCCTAGGGGGCGTCCCCACGGGATCCCCGTGACCCAAAGGGGGAACCCGCGGGATGCCCGCGGGTCCCGCGGGATTCCCGTCGTCCCCGTTCCCGTGCAGCTCTCTAATCCTGAGGCATTCGTTTCATGAGACTACCGCTGAAGGTCATGATAGCCATTTTGAGACTGGAGCAGGAACAAGTCATGAACACTTCTGTCTACACTGGCTCTAATCTCAACATGTGGCAGAGATGGCAGGAGTGACTGTGAATCCTGGTTAGGCCACTAGACCACCAGGGTTTAAGATAAGCCTGGAGCGAATGGGCTGATGAATGGGTCCAGGAAACCACCTATTGTGATAGTGCTTATTGATTCTGACCTTAATAACAAATCAATCCCACATCTACATTACCAGCGAAAGCAGTATCAAGGAGTCCTGCCAAGTCCTTGTATCCCTCTATTTTGTCTTTAATATCTTGTTCTTTGAAAAGAATTCTCTTTGGTTGTTCACGACCAGCTTCTATAATTTCTTCCAGCTTCATCACTCTGGCAATCACCTTATCCTTTTGGCACAGCATAGAAACCTGTAACAAAGCAACAGCAGTTTACATAAGTCAGTATAAAAAGATTTGGTAATTTGAGGTTCTACTCCCAGAGGGCTAAGCAATGAAACACATGGAAGACCAAATTTTAGGACACATTGTAAAAAAGGTATGTTAAAAGGTCACTTAACAAGCAATTCAAAAAGGGTTGTCAAGATTGTGGTAAATAGAACATCAGACAACGTAAGTGTGCTACTTTACTGAAGGCATGACTGAAATCATAGCAACTTTTCATTATACTGTGATTTCAATCCCACATAGATTACTGTGATGGTTTCTATCCAGTATTCAACCAAAATGGCACAGCAGTGAGAAACCAGAGGAAAGAAAAAAGTCATGAAATCCCATGCAATTTGAAATATATTGACAGAAAATGAAAGGTAACTGAGGTACCAATGGCATAACATGGCTGTATTTCGGCAGATGTTGCATGCGCCAGAGGTCTGTGCCAGTACTGTCTCTCAAAATTACAGTACTGTGAAGTACCGTTAGTACACAGTGGCTGGGAGTCAATGTTATGTAACCACATAAAAATAGTGTGCTTATAACTGGAAGCTAGGGACAGGCCTCAATGACGAAGGTGAAGGACACACAACAATGTAGGCGTGAGGACAGGATGTCAAACAATCAGCCAAGGGTGTGTGGTTCAAAAGTCACTTTATTGATAAATATCCCACATAAAGCTCAAAGACTGGCAGTGTTTCGGCATCTTATGCCTTTATCAAGAGTCTCTCTTGTACGCCTAACACAATGCGTGCGGACACTCTGGTAAAACACTGGTAGGAGATGTTGGAAGGCAATGTGGAGGTCTTTGTTACTTCCACCGACCTCTCATATGAGGGAAGGCTAAAGAGGTTAGAGCTCCTCAGCTTGGAAAAGAGACAGCTGAGGGGGATATGATTTTGTTTTACAAAATTCTGAGTGATGTAGAATGAGTAAAAGACTAGGGGACACTCGATGTTACAAGTAAATACCTTTAGACCAATAGCAGGAAATATTTTTTCACCCAACAAATAGTTAAGCTCTGGAACTCATTGCAAGAGAATGTAGTAACAGTGGTTAGCATATTTGGGTTTAAAAAGGTGAGAAGTTCATAGTCTGCTATTTAGAGAGGCTTGGGGGAAGCCACTTCTTGCCTTGGGATCGGTAGCATGGAATCTTGCTACTATTTGGGATTCTGCGAGGTACTTTTGACCTAGATTGACCACTGTTGGAAACAGGATACAGGACTAGTTGGACCATTGGTCTGACCCAGTATGGTTATTCTTATATGTCCAGATATTCTCCTTTATCCCAGGACAAGCAGGCAGCATATTCTCACTGATGGGTGACGTCACCGACGGAGCCCCGGTATGGACCACCTTAAAGGTGCATCGCCACTTTAAGAATTCAAAAAGTTTGCGATAGCCCGAACTGCGCATGCACGTGTGCCTTCCCACCCGATAAGGGCGCACAGTCCTTCAGTTTCTTAGTTTCCGCGGAGCTAAGAAGTCGTGTTTCAACGTCTGTTGAAAAATTTTCTTATCGCTGCCTTCCTGCTCTTACGGTTTTCTGACTTTTTAGTCAGTTTTTTCTTTTCTTTCATTTTTAGTTTAAAAAAAAAACCTAAACATTTCTAGTTTCTTTATTTTTTCTTTTACCATCGTCAGTTAGGCTTGGTGGGGCTTTATGGGTCGCCATACTGTTTTCTCCTCACGTTATGGCTGTTTTTCCATGCGGATTTTCCTGCTTCATTTCCATCAGCGCAGTTGCTTTGCTGGGGAAATTTGTCTTCATAGACATCCTTCTGTGATTCTAGCAATGTTGGATCCTCGGCCTTGCCATTTTCTTCTTTCCCTGCTCTTCTCCTCACCAGCGCATTTTCATGTGGATTCTTCAGAAGCAGTTTTCCATCGGCGCCGTCAGGAATTCGGCACTCACCGGCGTTAGGAATCTGGTGCCCAACATACTTCCGGCACCGCTCTTCCAGCCCGCACCAACATTGACGGGCCCGATCTTCTCTAGGTAAGTTGACTCGCAACTTTCTCTTTTGGGCTTCAGGTCATTGTAGCAGTGAGTCTAATCCTGCCGACCTTGGTCATTGTAGCAGTGAGTCAAGTCCTGCCAACCTCGATCAGCCTCATCTCTGGCACCGATGGTACTGGTTCATAGGCCAAGGGTACTGGTGCTTTTTCTTTCTGGCTCTGCTTCGATATCAATGAGTGCCTCGATACGGGCATACTCATCTTGGAAGCATGGAGCAACACCGATGGTACCGGTTCATAGACCAATAGTACCGGGTTTTTTTTTCTTTCTGACTCCGCTTCAGTATTGATGAGTGCCTCGATACGGGCATACTCATCTTGGAAGTGTGGAGCGACACCGATGGTACCGGTTCATAGACCCATGGTACCAGTGTTTTTTCTTTCCTGCTGAAATTTTTTCCGCACACAGATGGTACCGGCGATGCAGCCAGCAATTTTAGCAGATTTCCTTCATGTCCAACTGTATTTTCAGTTGTTCCTGTCGACACCGTCATGTTCAACTGTATTTTCAGTTGTTACTGCCGAAGCTCATGTCGACTTCTGGTGCCAATCCGGTCTCAGTTCTTGACACCGGTAGCACTTTCAAAGGAGTCTCTTACAATTTCGACGAATCATATAAAGCGATGCCAGTCTTCTTTTTTTTTTTTTTTTTTTAAATATCTTTATTCGTTTTTACATTATGCAAACAAGTGTACAATAATTCAAGTCATACTATACATTCTTCACTTGAAACTCTACATTCATTTTATACCATAAACTATCTCCCCTCCCTCCCTTTCCATATATTACCTCTCATAATGTCATATAACCCACCCATCCCTCCTCCCCCCTACATATATTTAATGGGGATAAATATAATTATTTATTTATTATAATACTCAATTAATGGTCTCCACACCTCTTTAAATTTCTTATAATAACCTCTCTTGATTGCCAATGTTTTTTCCATTTCATACACCTGACAAACCGAACTCCACCAGAAACAATAATTCAATCCTCCATAGTCTTTCCAGTTATGTGTTATATGTTGGATGGCAACTCCTGTTAAAATCATTAACAGTTTGTTATTATTCGATGAAATTTGACTTTTGGCCCTCATAGACATTCCAAACAAAACTGTGTCATATGATAGGGCCACAGGATTCTCTAACATACAATTTATTTGACCCCAGATCAATTTCCAAAAATTATTAATAAAAGGACAATAAAATAATAAATGATCTAGAGTTCCAGCCTCAAGATGACAATGCCAACATCTATTAGACTTAGAGCAATCCAATTTTTGTAAGCGAACAGGGGTCCAGAGTGCTCTATGCAACAGGAAAAACCATGTTTGCCTCATAGACGCAGACATTGTACATCTTATCCTCCAAGACCAAATACGTGGCCATTGAGATGCATTAATTTGATGCTTAATCTCAATGCTCCAAATATCTCTAAGTACAGTCCTTGGTTTTTTATTTAAATATCCAGATAATGTTTTATACCACTGTGCGGCCTGGTGACCCATAAAATCTGCCTGGAAGCATAAGAATTCTAGAGTAAAATGAGTATTTAAAGACTTCCATTCAGGGAACCCTGCCTGAATAGCCTGCTTCAATTGCAACCACTTATAACTTTGTTTTTTATTAAGTCCAAATTTATGTTGCAATTGTGAAAACTCCAGCAGCTTACCATCATTAATAACATCATCTAAAGTACGTATTCCTGCTTCAATCCAATCCTTCCAGACAATCATAAAACCGCCTATTTGTATCTTGGAGTTCAGCCATATATTTTGACAAGTAGATTTTTGAATAGTAATAGGAGTTAAGTTGTTTACATACTTTAATGTTGTCCATGTGTCCATTAATATCCTATTGGTTTTCCTTATTCTAGGCATTTTAATGCTAAGCAGATGACGAAGCCTGATAGGAGACATGAGCTGCCACTCCAACCATAACCAATCTGGAAGCTTCTCCATGAGTTCTGGGAGGACCCAATACATACCTTGGCGCAATATATAGGATTGATGAAACCTATAAAAATTTGGAAAATTTACCCCTCCCTCCTCAATTGGTTTTTGTAAAGTCACTAGAGCAATTCTTACAGCTTTACCCAGCCAAATAAATTTACTAAGAATATTATTTAACTTTTTGTAAAAAGACCCCTGAAAAAAAACTGGTATCATTCCCATTTGATAACAAACCACAGGCAATACAGTCTTCTTTAACGTCAATTCGATATGGGTAGGTCTTGCAGTCATTAACCTGTCTTCAGCCTTCGACACCGACTCCCTGACATCGATTCTGTTTAATTTGGGATTGAATCTCTGATGGGGGGGTTGAGCAAGACCCCATATCTCTCTGAAGCGGTGGTTTTTTTCACCACATACTTCTCTTTCCACTTCAGTAGGGTTAAGAATTTATTTTTTCACGATTCCCTAGGGGAATTATCTGCACCTTGTGCCATTCCCTTGGAAGTTACCTTTGTGAAATCATTCCTTTGACTAAGGACTTTTATTTTCCTTGCCCTATAGTTAACTACTCAAGGATTTTTTGATTCCCTTCCATGATATTTTATGGGACATTTTTTGATATGCCTTTCGAAACACTGAGTCTGTTTCAATAAATCCCTACTGGTGGAGTCAACTCTACAGGCTAGTGTGTAGGCCTCTGTCTTTCTGGGTTGGCTAATCGGCTTCCCAGATTCCTATGCTGCCTCACTGGTTCAGTAACCACTTTACTTGGCATAAATTTTTCTCCATGTCACTTTTCTCACCAGGAAAGGCTAGTAAATATGCCTTGTTTGAGGGATGACCTTTTTGGTGCTTCCATGGTCCCGCTGGGACATGCCTACTCAGCAATTGTTTGTTTTACTAGACCAAGTGACACTCTCTGGTCAAGACCAAATAGCTGTCTTCACCTTCATCTCAATGAAGATTTGTGGTTACATTTTTCCCTATATTTAGGGCATACTTAAGTAACAAAATTCGGAGGCTGTCTTTAGTTCCTCATGCATCGCTGAGAGTTCATCTCCTTCGCTCTCTGGATTTTCTTCATAGGGCAGGCTTCTATACTCAATGCTTTCATCCTGCTCTCAGACCTTTTTTTCTCAGAAAGTCTGTTTTGGATCCTGCACCGTCCTCTCTTTTTTCTTTTGCTGATTGCCATCAAAGGGTCCTCTTCGATTTGTGGAGTCAGGGATTCTAATCCCATTTCTACTTGATTCCCAAGTTTACTGGAGGACTGGGATTTTTCCTGGATCTCAGAGCTCTCATCATTTTTCTGGTTGGGAGGTGTTTCACTCGTTTCTCCTCATTCATACCTACTAGCTATGCTTCCTGGATCTCAAGGAAGCCTCCACATATCTCTATTCCTACGGTTTCGACAGAGTCCTTTTCGGTCTGGCATCTTCTCCCAGAGTCTTCACGACGTGTGTGATTGTGATGGCCGCAACTATCCAATTACACAACCTTCAGGGTTTTTCTTTTTCTGAAAGTCTGGTTCATCAAGGCTGTTTCTTCTCCGGAAGTGGTCTGAGCAACTTCTCAGACCATCTCTTTTCTTCTGGTTCTAGGCTTGGCCATTAAATGCCCCATAATCGCGTCTATAATTCATTGGGGCAATCCTAGCCATCACTCTTATGAGAGCGTTTCTTCCTCCAGATCGCTTTCGACTCTCATCCGTCTATATCAGCAGTTGCTTCCTTTTCAGACCATTTATGCTGGACACATGATGGTTTTTTCTGAGCCACAGGGTTTCAAATGTTCCTGTTCTACCACGGGTAAGATCGAACTATTATGGCTTTGGCAGTATACAAGAATAAATTATTATTATTATTATTATTATTTGCAATCGCTTCACTTATGGATGATCTCTTCTAATTTATACAGAGGTCTTCTTTTTTATTTGTCCCCTCATTATATGCTCATCACGACTGACGCATCTTTTTCCGCATGGGAGGCTCATATGGACAATCTACAGATTCAGGGTCTTTGGTCCGCCAGGAAATGGAACATTTCACATCAAGTTCCTAGACCTCAGAGTGATGTTTTATGCCCTCAAGGTTTTTCATTAGCTACTCTGTCCTCAAGTCTTTCTCCTTGGCACGGTCATTCAAGTAGCAATGTACTACATCATCAAGCAAGGAGGCACAGGCTCTCCCCTGTTGTGTCAGGAGGCCCAGTATATCTGGACTTGAGCAACAGCTTGCAATCTGCTCTTGCTGCCTGTCTACATTCATGGGGAGTAGAATTCCCTAGCAGAAAACCTCAGCAGAATTCTTCAATGACTGGACTTTCAACTGTACAACTCTCCAGTCCATCAATAGGGCACCACACAAGTGAACTTGTTTGTGACTCCTCACAATCATCAGTTGCCCCAGTTTTGCTCCAGACTTTACTCCCTTCTCCGTCTAGCAGCCAATGTTTTTCTTCTGGATTGGCCGGGCATGTTTTCTATATGCATTTCCTCCACTTCTCCTGTTGAGCATTTTATTTAAGCTCAAGAGAGAAGCAGCCACCATTTTCTCTTTAGTTCATGGTGGCCCAGGCAACATAGGTTCTCCCTTTTCCTTCAATTCAGTTTTATGGAGACCTTGCCTCTTCTGATATTTCCTACTCGGTTCACTCCGACTCAGAAGTCTCTGATTCATTCTAATCTACAATGATTTGTCTTCTCAGTTGATTTTTCTAGGGCTGCGTCTTTCTCAACCTCTTTTATCTTCTGGATGTCTCCAGGAAACCAGCCACTCAAAAATGTTTCCATCACAAGTGGTCTAGGTTTTTCTTCTTGATGTCTTCTTTATCTTCATGTTTCATATTCCTACATAGTAGAATTGCTCATGGATTATTTTCTTCTTTTATTTGATTTTAGCCTCAAGTCTATATCTTTCAGACTTCTTTTAAGTTCTAATGCATTTTTTCCTTGGTCAGTAGAGGGTCAACCTCCTACTGTTTATTCTCTGGTTTCCAGATTCATGACGCGGGTTTTTCATGTGTAACCACAACTCCTGTTTTTACCTATTGTTTGGGCCCTATTGTAGTCCCCTTCACTTGGTTTTCAGATTTCTGGTAGAGTTTTTTCCCCTCTGAAACCACCTTTGCAATCTCCTCATGTCATCTGGGAATTTACTATAGTTCTTTCCAGTTTATTTGAAGCCACCATTTCATTCAATGGCCACAGATCCTCTTCAGTTTCTTGCCTGGAAAGTAGTTTTACTTACTGCTCTCACCTCTACCAGGAGGGTCGGTGAGTTCCAAACATTAGTAGCAGATTCATCCTTCACAGTTTTCATCATGACAAGGTGGTTCTGCGTTCGCGTCCAAAGTATCTTCTACAAGTTGTCACTTTTTATCTCACCTCATTCTCCTACTGGAGAACCTGTTTTGTATGCTTTGGACTGTAAGTGGGCTTTGGCCTCCTACATTTACCGGTCAAAGCCACATCAATTTTATCCCTACCTTTTCTTTTGATCCAAACAAGTTAGGGCATTCTATATTCACAAGAGAAAGATTTCCGACTGGCTGGTTGCCTGCAACTCGTTCTGCTGTACTCAGACTGGACTGGCACGAGAAAATAGTGTTGTAGCCCACATAGTTAGAGTTCTGGCAGCTTTTGTTGTTTTCCTTAGATCTACACCATTGAGGAATTCTGTAAAACTGCCATCTGGTCCTCAGTTCATCTCTTCACTTCTCACTACTGTCTGGATTTTTTCTCCAGAAGGGATGGGCACTTCGGCCACTCTGTATTTTATAATAATATTTTCTTAGGCCAACACTCCCACCATCCCATTTCTGTTAGCTTGGAGGTCACCCATCAGTGAGAATATGCTGCTTGCTTGTCCTGAGATAAAGCACAGTTACTTACCGTAACAGGTGTTATCCAGGGACAGCAGGCAGATATTCTTCACCTCCCCGGGTTGACTTTTTAGCTGGTGTATCTTAACTGAAGGACCGCGTGCCTTCATTGGGCGGGAAGGCACTCACACATGCGCGGTTCGGGCTATCACAAACTTTGAATTCTTAAAGTGGCGATGCACTCTTAAAGTGGTCCGTACCGGGTTCCGTCGGTGACATCACCCAGCAATGAGAATATCTGCCTGCTGTCCCTGGATAATACCTGTTACGGTAAGTAACTGTTTTCCTGGCACAGTGAAGAATTCATGGCTCTGGTCCTGAGGCATCAAATTATCTTTAAAGTACTGTACTACCACAACTATGTTTGACTGTTGGTATGATGTTTTTACTTTGGAATGCTGCATTTGCTTAACACCAGATATAACGAGGCCTGTGTTGCCCAAAGAATTCCACTTTTTTTTTTTTTTAATCTTTATTCATTTTCAGAAATTTCAACAAGTGTACAATAATCATTCAGAAATACATTAATTAATCACTTGACATTCTTGTTTGTATTACTCCAAATAAATATTTATAAAAAAGACCCACCCCTCCCACCCATATACTAATACTTAACATATATCAATTATTATCAATCATAATCCCACCCCTCTTTATCTTATCCAATATTCAGGTGTTTAAGATGTCTGATCACTAGAATAAATAGTCAATGGCTCCCAAATCTTTTTAAACTTATAAAAATTGCCTTGCTGCATAGCAAATACCCTTTCCATTTTATAAATATGGCACACTGAGTTCCACCAAAAAGTATAACTTAGTTTAGTATGATCTTTCCAATTCCCTGTAATCTGCTGAATGGCAACCCCTGTTAATATTAATAGAAGTTTATTATTATTAGCTGAAATTGGGCTTTTAAATCTCATTGAAGTACCAAATAATATAGTATCATATGAAAGGGCAACATGATTTTCTAACAATGAATTAATTTGGGGCCAAATTAACTTCTAAAAGGCATTTATATAGGGACAAAAAAATATCAAATGATCTAAACCACAATGCCAGCATCTATTGGATCTTGAACTATCTAATTTCTGTAAACGAACTGGGGTCCATAAAGCTCTATGCAACAAACAAAAAACATTTTTGACTTGTTTGTCCATAGAACATTATCCCAAAAGGTTCGAAGATCATCCAGCTGTCCAGGATATTTATAAATCTGAGATGAGCATTGATGTTACTTTTGGACAGCAGTGTTTTCCATCTTGGCACTCTTCCCTTGCATCTCATTTGTGCCCAATCTCTTTCTTACTGTGGAGTCATGAACATTGACTTTAGCTAATCTAGAAAGGCCATCAGTTCTTTAGATATATTCTGGGATGTTTTGTGACCTGTGCTCTTGGAGTAATTTTGGCAGGCCAGCCACTCCTAGGAAGATTCACCACTATTCCAAGTCTTCTCTATTTGGAGATAGTGCCTCTCACATTTGTTCAGTGGACTCCCAGAGCTTTAGAAATGGCTTTGTAACTCCAGACTCATATTTCTACAATATTTTTCTCATCTTTTCTGAAATTTCATTTAATCATACCATAGTATTCTTATTGAAACTTTGTGGTGACTCTTCACTCTCCTAGTAAGGTTCAATATATGGTGCAGTTTAGATTCTACAGGGCTGGCTGCAATCAGGCCTGACTGTGTTCAGTCAGCTAAATCTAATTATCAATTAAATTTGGTCAATTGGTTGATTGAATAACTAAGGGGCAATTACTTTTTCACATGTGTACTATGGGTATTGGATAACTTTCTTCCTTAAAATAAGTAATAATTTTAAAACTATCCCCCCTTTTACTAAGCCACGGTAGAGGTTTCTACAGCGGCCTGGAATGCTAAATGCTTCAACGCTCAGAATTTCTATGAGTGCTGGAGCATTTAGCGCCCTGGGCCGTGGTACAAACGTCTACTGCCGCTTAGTAAAAAAGGGCCTATGTTATATGTTTACTCAGGTTCCCTTTGTCTAATATTACATTTTGTTTAAAGATTCAGTGTTACATATATGCAATAATAGGGGAAATCAGGATGGAGCAAAAACTTTTCACATCACTACACTGCAGGTGACAGGGTCAAAAAAGAGCAGAGTTCATTTTTTATTAAACAAACAAACAAACAAACAAAAAAAAGGTTTTATCCCTTGAAGTACCATAGTGGTTTTCATTTATGCCTTTGATCTAATCTCTTGATTCAAACTGAAAGATTTTTGCTACTCCAACTTTGCTAAGGTTAACTCGTTATGCCCTCCAGAACTGCATTAAGATATTCTACTCCATACACCCTTTTACCTTGGTCTGGACCATCTTAGACAATTCATTCTCCAAAGGGACAATAGAAAGAACCTCCAATGTTTGGCTCAACTCCCTAAAGCAGAAGGCAACAGGAAACAGGTTATTTATAGTAGATGTCACAATAACAACATACCAAACAGTTGTAGACTTGATTTTTAGAATATTTTAAAAATAATACATGAATATGGCACTCATTCTCAAAGCAGGTAGCTCTCCAAAACATCCATCTGCTAAAAACATCCATATTGCGATTTTTGAAAGGCAGCATGTGGACAGCCTATACTGCAGTTCATCCAAATAGCAAGGGAGTGAATTGTGGATATGTTTAGGACGGAGCTAGGGAGAGCTCAAAGTTAAGATATCCAACAGCAATAATTAAAGGGGAAGAAGCATTCAATCAAAAAAGAAGGATGTGATAAGACCATTTTCAATCATGTCTAGGTGCTCTGATTGAGTAGTTGACTGCTGGAGGGATTATGGCATGACCCTTCCTTAATTTCCCAGTGGGTACTGTCCCCTCCTGAAAAAGGCACCAGAAAGAGAAACTAGGGGCGCTCTGACAACATCATATTGTGATCATTCTGAACATAGCAGCAAGCAGGTCTGAATCATAACCTAGGGGTCAAATCGCACTTTAACTCCACGCATTAGAATTTACATGTACCACTTTATAGAATATGCTTTGAAAGTTGTGCACATAAATTCTAATTAGTTCTGATAATTGCTTGTTAGTGGCCAATTAATGGTGGTAATTGGATCATTAAACAATTAAGTTGCACGTGCAATTTGGTCACGCCAAATTTGAGCATGCAACTTTAGTCACCATATATAGAATCGGGTTAGTGTATACTAGTTTCCATTAGCAAGCATTAAGCTTTAGTAAAATGATCCCTTACTTACTAACAACTGAAGTTAATAGTAAAATAATATGTCTTAATGGAAGTTCACATTGATAACTCTCCCCTACCCCCAAGTGGTACGGTGTCTTACTATATCAGCTTTTGGATGGCGGTAATTTTGTGCGTGCACTAAAAACGCTAGGGCACCTTAGTAAAAGGAGCCCTTAGTTTTCTTTAGTCTATGTTGTATTACAATCATAATGGGGTCATAAGTTGACTTTCTAATATTAGCCTGTCCGGAAGATTCTCCACGAGTTCAGGAAGGATCCAATACATACCCTGACACAGAATGAAGGCTTGATGATACCTATAAAAATTTGGAAAATTTACCCCACCCACCGAAATTGGATTTTGCAAAGATAGTAAGCCTTTTTTAGCAGTTTTACTCAGCCAACTAAATTTTGTAAGAATCCCATTTAATTTCTTGTAAAAGGAACTTTGAAAATAACATAGTAACATAGTAGATGATGGCAGATAAAGACCCGAATGGTCCATCCAGTCTGCCCAACCTGATTCAATTTAAATTTTTTAATAACCGGTAACATACTCATTTGGTAGCAAACTACAGGCAAAATCATCATTTTGATGGCTTGGACTCTGCCCCACCAATAAAGATGTAATGGATTCCACTGTTCACACATTTCTTTAACTTTCAGCAATAAAGATTTTTCATTTACCGTCATTGTGTCTTCCAGTGTTCTCTGAATCATGATACCTAAATATTTTATACCCTCTTCCTTCCAAAGAAATTGGAATGGATCAAATAAGCCTTTTACACAATGCACATTTAATGGAAGAACCTCAACCTCAGATTTGCTCTAATTTATTTTGTACCCTGAAAATTTGCCAGATCTATCAATCAGTTCCAGTAAATGTGTGATGGTTGACTCTGGATTCTTCAAACGAAGCAAAATATCATCTGCATAGGCCAAAACCTTATAATCACGACCTGCATATGGAATTCCCTATATCTCCTTTGCCTGCTGAATGGTCAACAAGGGTTCCAAAACAATATCAAAAAGCAAAGGAGATAAGGGACATCCTTGTCTAACTCCTCTCTTCAGACAAAAACACTCCGAATATGTATTATTAATGTATAATCTAGCTGAGGGGGAATTATACAAAGTTTGAATCATTTGAATAAATCCGGATCCTATACCAAACCAATTCATTGCTTGATACATGAAAGTCCATTCTACACGATCAAAGGCCTTCTCTGCATCAAAAGAAACAGAGAAGGTCAGATCATTCATTGTTTTTGCCAAATTTAGCATATGAAATGCCAATCTGGTATTATTTGAAGAATGTCTTTGAGCAACGAAACCCGTTTGGTGCATACCGATCATATAAGGGAGAGCCTAGGCTAATCTTTGAGCCAATAATTTAGCCAGGATTTTCCCATCCACATTAATTAAAGAAATAGGCCTGTAATTTGAAACTAATATGTGATCTTGGTTTGGCTTTGGCAAAACAATGGTTAACGATTCCGCCTTAGTACCTGATATATAACCCTTAGTCAGTTGTGATTGATATAAATTTAAAAGATGAAGTAATAGTAAATTTTGAAAAGATTTGAAAAACTCCACTGTAAATCCAGCTCTGAGAGACTTCAATGCTGCCTGGAGTTCCTTAAATGATATAGGCGCTTCAAGACTTTCCTTTATATGCCCTGGAATTTTTGGCCCATTAATTAAATTTAAGAATTCTCTTCCTTCAATTTCTTTAGTTGAATAAAGCTCAGAAGAATATAAAGCCTTATACAAATCCAAAAATTGTTTTAAAACATCTCCAATATGAGTATACATTTTACCTTTTTCATCTTTAATGGTCACAATCTTTACTTTTCTTTTTTTTTTCTTTAAGATAATTAGCCAATAATCTTCCCACTTTATTCTAGTTTCCATAATACAAAGCCTGTTGAAAAAACAAATCATTCCTAGCCAATTGTGAGGAAATCTCATTATATTTAGCTTTCAACAATGCATTCAATGTCCGTTGTTCCCATTTCGAGGCCAATTGTGACTCTAAAGTCAAAATAGTTTGTTCCAAATTTGAAAATTCTAATTTTAACAGTTTCCTAATATGTGCCGAATGCGAAATTATTTGCCCTCTCATTGTAGCTTTGAAAGCATCCTAAATAGTTTCCAAAAAGATTTCCTCTGAGGTGTTAAATTAAAAATATTAATTCATTTTTATTTGAATTTCCTCGAGAAAGTTTGAATCTACAAGCAATGTATTATTTTCCTGCAGAAGATTTTTTGAAGCTGTTGCTCTCTTTCTAAAGGTAACCTTAAACTTTTAAAGCGTTAAGCATTTATATATTTTTTATTATTGATTATTTTCTTGCCTTTTCAGATATTCCCCTGACACAGTCACTTGGCGAAACAGGGCCTGTCGGGAATACTGAGTTCATTCTTTGAAAAGTGTGTTTGGTTCCATATTGGAGCAACGGATATTTCATTCCACTGCTTGTGGGAGATGAATGCAAGATAAGTGCAAGTTTTTACAGTTTTTTGCTGTTTTTTGCAGTTTAATTGGTGTATTTTAAACTGTATCTTTATGAATCTCTTCCATGGAGTTTTTTGACCAGGGATATGTTTTGTATGGCAGTTTATAACTGAACATATAGTTTCTTGGTTGTTTCCTTGAAACACTGAGGTCTTTTTCTCCATGTTAGTTACTTGCCTTTCTGCCTGTTACCTTCCACTATTAGCAGCTCTATTCTGAATATTTGCTGGTTATTTTTTGTTATTAAACCTCCAAACAGGTCTGTTAGAATCTTTTTCAGTAACTGAAATTCTATCCAAATTCCAGCATGATCTGACAAAATAGGATCTATGCTGGCCTTTGTAACCTGTTTGAAACAAAAAAATAATCAATTTTAGAAAAAGATTTATGAACTTGGGAACAAAATGAAAATTCATGAGCATTAAAATGAAAAATTTGCCACATTTCCTTCAATCCACATGAATGTATAAGATTATCTAGACCAGTGTTTTTCAACCTTTTTACACCTATGGACCGGCAGAAATAAAAAAATTATTCTGTGGACCGGCATCGGTCTGTGGACTGTCAGTTGAAGAACACGGGGCTAAGTCATGGGCCAGACCCCGCCCATCTCTACCCAATCTCCACCCCAGACCCCGCCCCCATAATAGTACTAATTGCACCTTGCACGTCCCTTGCCTCATCTGGAAGCCTTCCCTCTGACGTTGAAACGTCAAGAGAGAAGGCTTCGGGTTCAGGTGCAGAATGCCCGTAGGAGCCACTGCCTGTGGCTTTGTGCACTGAATCAGTTAGGAAGAGGGAGCTGGCTCGAAGATAACACTGCATCGATTGCACCGTGGACCGGCGGTTGAAGAACACTGTTTTGGGCCTGATGCACGTGCTGGCCCTGTGGACCGGCAGGAAATTTCTGTGGACCGGCACTGGTCCATGGACCAGTTGTTGAAGAACACTAATCTAGACATAATGATTTTAATTTTTTACTTGGTTGTTTATCTACTAATGGATTGAAGTCTCTGGCCACAATTAAATTAGTCGTAGCCAGTGAAAGAATTATTTGTTAAAGTTTTTAAACTCCGCCTGATTAGAATTAGGAGTATAAATATTAAGAAGCTCCAGGGCATCATTACCTGAAGTCATATTAACATGGAACCATCTACACATAGGATCTGCCCGAAAGTTATCAAATGTAGCAGGCAACCTCCATTGACCAGAATAGCCACACCCACTTTCTTCCCTATTGTTGGTGCAAAAAAACAGTGCTTTACCCACCCCCTTTCAATTTGGCAGACTTAATTGATGATAAGTATGTTCCTGTATGAAATAAATATCTGCCTGCTGTTGTTTCAAAAAAAATTTAGTACTTTTTTCCTTTGATGGGATGATTGAGCCTATTTACATTCAATGAATATAATTTTAAAATCATATTAGTATATTTAGATAAAAGTGTCACAGGAAAAACCCCAAAATTCCTTTTGCCCAAATAGTAACATAGTAGATGACGGCAGATAAAGACCCGAATGGTCCATCCAGTCTGCCCAACCTGATTCAATTTTAAATTTTTCTTCTTAGCTATTTCTGGGCAAGAATCCAAAGTTCTACCCGGTACTGTGCTTGGGTTCCAACTGCCGAAATCTCCGTTAAAACCTACTCCAGCCCATCTACACCCTCCCAGCTATTGAAGCCCTCTCCAGCCCATCCTCCCCCAAACGGCCATATAGAGACACAAACCATGCAAGTCTGCCCAGTACTGGCCTTAGTTCAATATTTAATATTATTTTCTGATTCTAGATCCTTTGTGTTCATCCCACGCTTCTTTGAACTCAGTCACCGTTTTCCTCTCCACCACCTCTCTCGGGAACGCATTCCAGGCATCCACCACCCTCTCTGTAAAGTAGAATTTCCTAACATTGCTCTTGAATCTACCACCCCTCAACCTCAAATTATGTCCTCAGATTTTACCATTTTCCTTTCTCTGGAAAAGATTTTGTTCTACGTTAATACCCTTCAAATATTTGAACGTCTGAATCATATCTCCCCTGTCTCTCCTTTCCTCTAGGGTATACATATTCAGGGCTTCCAGTCTCTCCTCATACATCTTCTGGCGCAAGCCTCCTATCATTTTCGTCGCCCTCCTCTGAACTGCTTCAAGTCTTCTTATGTCCTTCGCCAGATACGGTTTCCAAAATTGAACACAATTCTCCAAGTGGGGCCTCACCAATGACCTGTACAGGGGCATCAACACCGTCTTCCTTCTACTGGCTACGCCTCTCTTTATACAGCCCAGCATCCTTCTGGCAGCAGCCACCACCTTGTCACACTGTTTTTTCACCTTTAGATCTTTAGACACTATCACCCCAAGGTCCTTCTCCCCGTCCGTGCATATCAGCTTCTCACCTCCCAGCATATATGGTTCCTTCCGATTATTAATCCCCAAATGCATTACTCTGCATTTATTTGCATTGAATTTTAGTTGCTAGGCAGTAGACCATTCCTCTAACTTTTGCAGATCCTTTTTCATATTTTCCACTCCCTCTTCAGTGTCTACTCTGTTATAAATCTTGGTATCATCTGCAAAAAGGCATGCTTTTCCTTTTAACCCTTCAGCAATGTCACTCACCAACATATTGAACAGGATCGGCCCCAGCATCGAACCCTTAGGGACTCCACTACTCATCTTTCCTTCCTCCGAGCGACTTCCATTAACCACCACCCTCTGGCGTCTGTCCGACAGCCAGTTTCTAACCCAGTTCACCACTTTGGGTCCTAACTTCAGCCCTTCAAGTTTGTTCAACAGCCTCCTATGAGGAATCGTATCAAAGGCTTTGCTGAAATCTAAGTAAATTACATCTACCATATGTCCTCGATCCAACTCTATGGTCACCCAATCAAAAAATTCAATCAGGTTCGTTTGGCACGATTTACCTTTTGTAAAGCCATGTTGTCTCGGATCCTGTAACCCATTAGATTCAAGGAAGTACACTATCCTTTCTTTCAGCAACACTTCCATTATTTTTCCAACAACCGAAGTGAGGCTCACCGGCCTGTAGTTTCCCTCTTCATCCCTGTGACCACTTTTGTGAATAGGGACCATATCCGCTCTCCTCCAATCCCCGGGAACCACTCCCGTCTCCAGAGATCTGTTGAATAAGTCTTTAATAGGACCCATCAGAACCTCTCTGAGCTCCCTCAGTATCCTGGGATGGATCCCGTCTGGTCCCATCGCTTTGTCCACCTTCAGTTTTTCAAGTTGCTCATAAACACTCCTCCGTGAACGGCGCAGAATCTACTCCATGTTCTCGTGTAACTTTGCCAGACAATCTCAGTCCTTCTCCAGGATTTTCTTCTGTGAACACAGAAGTATTTGTTTAGCACATTTGCTTTTTCCTCATCACTCTCTACATATCAGTTCCCAGCATCTTTTAGTTTAGCAATTCCGTTTTTCATCTTCCTCCTTTCACTAATATATCTGAAAAAATTTTTGTCTCAGTTTTTTACATTTTTAGCAATTTGTTCTTCCGCCTGTGCTTTCGCCAGACGTATCTTTCTCTTGGCTTCTTTCAGTTTCACCCTGTAGTCCTTTCTGCACTCCTGTTCTTGTTTTTTTTATATTTCATGAATGCCAACTCTTTCGCCTTTGTTTTCTCTGCCACTAGTTTGGAGAATCATATCGGCTTCCTTTTTCTCTTGTTTTTATTTATTTTCTTCACATAAAGGTCCGTAGCCATTTTTATCGCTCCTTTCAGCATAGACCACTGTCTTTCCACTTCTTTTATGTCCTCTCATCCTAACAGCTCTTTCTTCAGGTACTCTCCCATTTCATTAAAGTCCGTATGTTTGAAATCTAGGACTTTAAGTATCGTGCGGCCGCTCTCCACTGCATTCCTAAGGCCTGATGCCTATATCTTTACATTGCTTGTTTTACTTATGCTGCTTTGTAGCAGGATCCATATATCTTCTTGCTCACATGATCCAGGTTCAAAGACATGACAGACCTATTTTCTTCCAGAAAAGCTTGGTGTCCTGCAGGGCCTCAGCTTGATTCTTTAATAAATTAAACTTAAGCAGGTTGAAAATAAAATGGAGTCTTGACATCAGTTAGTTAATAAGAGTTCCACTTCATGTGGAACTGAGGGCCCTTGGGAGACAAAGGGCCCTTCCTCACCTTGTATTTTTATTTTTTTATAAAGATGAGTCATGGCTCCCAGATATATGATGACAAAAACTATGAGATCTAAATTTGCCAGTTTTATAAAGAGCTACCCAAGATATCTTCAGAAGTTTTACAGCATCTAAATGCTCCAAATTAGAGAATGACATGGTGACAAAATTCATCACCGTTCCCGTCCCCGCGGGAAATAATCCCATGTCATTTTCTAGTATCTATTTCAACCTCAGTCCTTCTACACCAGCATTCTTCAAAGCAAAGCTTGCGGGTCAGTGGTTGTGCCCAATTATACTCTGATTCTTCCCTCTCTCCTTAAAGAATGACATGAAGATGGTTATCCGCGGGGACGGGAACGGTGATGAATTTTGTCACTGTGTCATTCTCTACTCCAAATTCTTCACTAGAGATTGGGTGGGCAATAAAGATTTAATCCCAGATTAGACATCAGGATTAGATGGGTTTATGGTTCATAAAAAAAAACAAACTTAAGGGGATCCTGACAGAACTTTGCAGTGCTATTGGGCATCCTTGGTGAGTAGTTATTTCTATCCTACAGTGGTAGCAGCAGTTTTCAAAATGGTGGCACGGGGCCCTACCTTTAGTCTTGTAGTACTATCATTGAAGATCAAGCTGCCAAATAAATCATAGCCCAGCCTTATGATAGTGGAGTAGTTAGGGCTTGCTACCTTTGTATTTCTGGAGCCAGAAATGCCAGCTGTGGGAATGCAAAACTAAATTTACTATAGGATTCACTAAAACAAGGAACTGTAGGTTAGTGAATCCTGATGTAAATTCTCCTGCACTAAAATAGTGCACAAACCTGCTATTTGATGAAGGCAATAGAAGTTATCAGGATCTGTTTGGCTTGCCAAAAATAGAGAAAAGAGTTCAGATCTTGTGTAGTAGATAAAGAATCTTTATTCAAGGAATAGGAGATTTCATATTTCATAGCCCATACTGGGTTGTGTCAAGGGTAATCTAGTTCTCCTGCTTCTCTCAGCTCTCTACCTCAAATTTCAGTTATTTAGGTCCCAAACTAAAACACTCTTCCTTCTAACTTTAGGATTGAGCCTTCCCCCCTCAAAAGCCATCTTTTCTGTGAGACTTTCAGCCTTCTCACTTCCTCCTGATATACCATATCTCTCCCTGAATATATTTATTCACTAGTCTTATAGCCCGTTAAATTAACGGGTGCTAGAATATGTGTGTGTGTGTCTGTCTTTATTTTTTTTTTCTCTGTCCTTAGCCGCTTTCTGTATTTCTATCTTTCTTTCTTTTTTTTCCTTGGCTGTCCACCACCATCCCTTGTCTGCTCCCCCTGTTCATTCTCCCTTCCTTTTACCTCCCCTGTGTCCTCCCCCACCCCATCACTGCTCATCTTATCCAACAGCAGCCCTTCTCCCTTTATTTTACCTCACCCCTCTTCCTGCTCCCTCGTCCATCAGCACCTCTTCCTGCTCCCCCTGTCCAGCAGTAGGCCTCCCTTCATCCCCCCCCCTGTCCATCAGCACCTCTTCCTGCTCCCCCTGTCCAGCAATATGCAGTTCAACACCAGAGAAAGAGAAAAAACACTATACACTTTGGAATATAAAAAGAAAGCAGTGCAAATTTACAGTGCATTTTCTGTTAATGAAATTAAAAATAAAATTATTTTTTTCTACTTTTATTGTCTGGCCATTTTATTCATGTTTATCCCAGTTTCTGCTCTCTTCTCTCAATTTTCTTACCAGGGTTTGCAGTCTATTTGGCTCTTCTCTCATTCCTGTCTTCACTTCCTCTCCTACATCCATCTCAGACTTTAACCTTATCTTTCAGTTTTCCTCCATTTATTTTTCTGCATCTCTATCTGCTTCTATTTCTCCAGTTGTTTGTTTTTTTGGGAGGTTTTTTTTTTTTTTTTGCTAACTCCTCTCTTCCAGCATCTTCTCTTTCTCTCTCTTCCCTCTTTATTTTCAGTCTTCTAACCAGTATCTGTCTTGCTCCCTCCATCCAGCATATCCTCTCCCCTTTGAGTCGCGGGTCAGGCCTGAGCTATGAGGCTGGAAGCCGATTTCTCCCGGAAGCAGTCCTCCATGTTATTTGCCGGCCGCTGAAAGGAAGGGGGAGTGCCGCCGCTGCCACTCCTGTTCCTGTTCAAAGCGGCCTGCTTAGGTTCATGGGCAGCTGTTTTGAACCTCGCAGGCTGCTCTCCATATGGTAGCATGTTCCTTCTGACGCGATCACGTCAGAGGGAACGTGCTTCATGTGGAGAGCCTGCGAGGTTCGCTACAGCCGGCCGCGAACCTCATCAGGCCGCTTCAAACAGGAGCGGCAGTGGTTGGTGCGGGAGGAGGGAGTCGTCGACTTATTCCGCGCTGTGTAGGCGATCGTTGGCTTGCTGCGGTCCCGGCTTGGAGAGGGCAGGGTGTGCTAGCAGGCGGCAGCCGCCGCTCTGCAGGTGGAGAGCAGAGAAGGGCGCGCAGTTGTCTTGCCTCGCGTGAGGCCAGACCGTAAGCCGCGCATGCGCACTTCCTATGGGTCGCTACAGCTCACAGAAAACAGACGCACGCTTAGGAAGTGCGCATGCGCGGCTTACCGTTTTATTATATTAGATAAATTTGCATAACTTTACAAAAAGACTCTTGGTTTAGCAAAACAGAAATAAATATACATTCAAGAAATCAATAGGAAATCACTTATTATCTTCCTTAGACCACAAAATTAGCAGGGAGTAGATCCATAGGATGAAGAGATTCTAGAAAAGGCAAAACCACACACAAGAAAAAGGCCTAACAGAAAAACCTTCCAGTTCTATATATCCAACCAATTCAGATGTTCACAGTTATCAAGTTCTTCATATTCAGGAAGGCTCTTAGCTGTTCTGGCATGAATAAAACATATTTCACACTAGGATTACCAGATATCCGGATTTCCCCAGACATATTCCTCCTTTTCGAGGACATGCCCGGGAGTCCGGAGGGCTTTTCAAAACCTAGCACTTTGTCCAGGTTTTGAAAAGCTTCCAGTTTATAAAAATCTGGAAGTTGCTTGTTTTGTTCTGAAATTGTTTTATTTAATATGCTGTTCATGTTATTGTATACACCTATAAGTTTTGTAATAAAGAGTACCTTTAAATTAAAAAAATAAATAAAATAGTGTGGTCATCAATTCCAGGATTTGCTACACCTTGAGATTGTGCTTCCTCAGCTACTGGATACCACCCAGTGCTTTCTAAAAATGAGGCTCTCCGTATCAGCATTACCACAGTAGCTTTGAAAACAATTTGGCAGGGAGCTATGGAAGCTGTTAGCCTGCACACAAGCTGCTACTGCAAACTGTACTGTTTGATAGTGGCTAGTGGTATGAGAGGATTCAGAGAAAGGAGAGAGAAGATAAAAACACAAAGAGAATGAGAGAAGAAAAGACAGTTTACTTTTTGACCAGAGGGTGAAGTTCTAGGATTAGGCTTTCTTGCAAGGCGGTCTGTATCTCGGGGTCTTGCAGTTGGAGGCTTACAATAGTGCGACAGACCTGAATGCGTACTCTATAATCCTGCTCACGGTGAACAGCCCAGAGCAGGAACTCTTTAAATTGCGGATTCGTCGGCCCTATCTGGCTCATTGCTGAAAAACAAAGAGGAATGTTTAGGATAGAATCACAGAAAGCATGCAAATAAAAGTGTAACATTGTGAGAATATCAACAGCAGTTTGTGTTGTATGAATTTTCTATACTGTGCACAGCTCATTTAGGGCCCTTTGTACCAAGCTGCAGTAACAATGCTGCTGTGGTAAATGCACCAAAGCCCATTCAATTCTTATGAGCTTCTGTGCATTTACCGCAGCAGCATCACTACCATGGCTTTGTTAAAGGGATCCTTAGTCCATTAAGTTAGTGTTGGCCTGTGGCAGTCCTGATAGCCAATAGTTCAAATTTTGTCTTCATATTGCTATTTTTAATTTGTGATCTCTTGGTTTTTTATTTAGTGAAGATCTGTTTGTGCCTTGCATGTGAAAAAGTTATTTAAATTGTTTTATGTGTGAGGTGGGGAAGGACAGGGAGAAGAGATGATGGTGGGGGGGGGGGAGGGGACAGCACTCCTTAATTTCTGCCCTGGGCCCCTAGCACCATCCCTGTCTGCCTTACCAAGAAAGCCAATGAAAAAAATATGCAGAGCACATTCAGAACTTTTCCTGGCCTTCTGGAAGGTTTCACAAGACACTCTACACAAGACTTAAAAACTCTTAAGATAATACTGTAGTATATGGTAAAGTTGAGGGAAAATCTGAGGAACAAAGGAGACTGGTACATGTACTCAGACTGGCAGAGGTTTCTACCCTTAGGTAGTGAAAGTCTTTAACTGTGGCTGAAGGTTTGGTCATGACATACTTTCCTCTATAAATAGTAAAACAAAAATACCTTGCTGCTATTTCATAAGAACATAAGAAACGCCTTCACCGAATCAGACCATTGGTCCATCCAGTCTGGTGACCCGCACACGCGGAGGCCAAGCCAGGTGTTCCCCGATGAAGACCTGTTTATCCGTATCCATCAATGTGATTTGCAAGAAGGTGTGCATCCAACTTGCCCTTGAATCCCAGAAAGTGCATCTGAATGTACTTCAGGTAACTAAGGTATCCTTAGGTAACTAAAAGGATAATGTTCAACAGCAACCTAACAAGTTAACATTAACAGAATATTCAGTGGCTTAACTGGTTAGGTTGGTGCCATTGAACACTCCTAGATAAAGATGACCAGATGAGTTATCCAAGTGCACTCATTCTGCAGGTCCTCAGTATTTCTCCTCTCCCTACACTACTTCACTTCCTTTCATCTTGTCTGGAATCAATTTCCTGAGTCAGTAGGTCACCCTCTGGCCCTATTCAAATCCAGGCTAAGAGCCCATCTTTTTGAGGCTGCTTTTAACTCTTAACCCCCTATTCACCTGTTCAGTACTCATGCCTGTTTTATCATTTCTGTAGTAAATAACTCCTTAATCCCTTATTTGCCCCATCTTAAATAGACTATAAGCTCTGAAGTACATATTTGTGTACTAGAGAATGACACGGGGAAAAAAATTGTCCCCATCTCCGCCTCGTCCCCGTGAGCTCAGTCCCCCGTCCTTGCGAGCTCAGTCCCCATCCCCGCAAACCATCTGATCCCATCCACACAAATCATCTCCCTTCTGTGTTCCTATTTTCCCCATTTCTAATATCTCCCCTCTGTATCTGTATACTCCCTCCTGTGTCCAGCATTGTGCCCCCCCCCGTGTCCATATACCATCTCCATGTATCTCCCCTTTATGTCTCTGTCCCTATGCCCCATACATATAATTTCCCCCCATGTATCTCCCCTTTATGTCTCTGTCCCTATGCCCTCATGTACATAATTTCCCCTCTGTTTCTGTTATCTTCCTGTGTCCAGATTTCTCCTCTCCAACTTCATCTAGCTTCTTTCCCTCTTTCTCCCCCCACTTCCAGCATCTGGCTCACCTGCCTGTCCTGCCCTTTCTCTTTCATACTCCTTTCATACAAAGTTTTGCTTTGGTGTCCTTTTTCCCCCCAAGCTCTATGGAAAACTAATATTTTTAAAAAGATCCATTTCAGCTAGGTCCTCTGTCCCCAGCAGCAGCCCCCTCCCTCCCTCCCTCTCGCCTGCCGCAGTCTGTACACTCCCTTCTTCCCTTGCCTTTACCTTTGCTGGCGATTTTCCTCTTAACAAGCAGCCGGAGCATTTCTTGAAGTCGCGTGCGGCTGGCTGGCTGCCTGAAACTTCTCCTCAGCTCTGACACAACTTCCTGTTTCCAGTTGCGTTAGAGGAGAAGTTTCAGGCAGCCAGCCAGCTGCACACGACTTCAGGAAATGCTCCAGCTGCTTGTTAAGAGGAAAATCGCCAGCGAAGGTAAAGGCAAGGGAGGGAGGGAGATGCATGGTCCACGTGATCAGATTTTTGAAGTATTTTATGCGCGCTCCCTCAATTGACTGCAGGGACAAGGCCATTCACCGCACTACGGGGCAGTGAATAGCCTTGTCCCTGTACCCGCAGTGACCAGGTTTTTTTAATCCCTGTGTTGGCGGCTAGCCGCAGGTGACAGTCATCGTGTCATTCTCTATTGTGTACCACACTGCATATGTCTAGTAGCTCTGGACATGAACTTAGGGTAAAATGTGCCTTGGCCAGCCTTGAACTGGGTCTGTTTGGTTTTGAGGCCAGTGCCTTATCCTTAGAGCCATAGATAAAAAGAGAATCATAAATCTGATAAATTAGTGCATGGCTCCTCCACTGAATATCCAGATTTGCCTTCAGCAGGTTCCAAAGGGAAAGTCAGGAAGGTGCTCCCAGTATTTGACAGGCTGGTCATTGCAGCAACATGTATCAAGGGGCCTTTCTGGAACCCTGTACTATGGGTTCTAAATTCAGCCAACAGATGTTACTCTTCTTGATGACTATGAGCCCCTATTCCCCCACAGGCTGTGAATGCTGCCTCCGTGGTACCTCCATTCTCAGCCAACCATGGATGCAAAGGATCTGAACTGGGAATTCAACCAGAGATCTTATGCATGACAATGTGCAACACTCACCACAAAACAAGCAAGCCAGTACCACTGTTATATAAAAAGATAAGGGGGGGGGGATTTCAAAAAAGAAAAATGAATTAAATTAAGGAATTGGTTCTACTATACATTTGATGGCCATTGCCCTGACTTTCCAGACACCATCCTGCCACATCAGTTGGATGAGGGTCTTCTGCACCTGGGGCAAAAAGAAATAACTATTAGAACATGACAAAATGGTATGTGCCTTTGCCTATATTGGCCAGACAAATCTTGATATTTAAACTCCCCCTTCCCAACAAACTAGCCCAAAAATGTCAGTGCTGGGAACATTCTCTGGACACGTTTCACTGGAACACCAACTCTGTATGGATAATTCAGGCCAGCAAAAAAGCAGGAATAACCTTAACAGGACAACTTTGTTAGAGTGAATATTTAACCCATGCAGATTCATTCCAAATATATAGATAAAGGTCACCTGACAATTTTGTCTTTTTATTTTCTTTTTTCAAAAGTGGTTGTCTGAGTATCACTACCAAAACTAAGCATTGTTTCAGGTAGAACTGAAACTTTATGACCTTAGTTAAACACTGCTATATGCTGTATTTGCACAGGAGTAGACAAAGGCTTCCTTCCTGTTAGTTTAATTAATGGCATGTTCTGCTATTTAATGACAGTCTTATATCAGCTTTTGCCAAATCTGCTCTCTCCTAGCATAAAAAGACAGAAACCTAGGTTCAAAAATTATATTTCTACAACACTAAACCACCTGATCAGTTATCACATGCCCTTATTGATCACTATTAAAATAAGATGTCACCATTATTTTGGAGTTTATAGAACATTCTAAGCCATTTATTATTTCATGCAAGTACAACGAGTGCATGCACCACAAACCTTATACTTAAATGAGTACCTTAAATAAAAGAGAGAACTATTCTTGCCCAAGGTTCCACTAAGTATCAGTGGCAGAAACAAGATTTGATCCCAGGTGTCCTGGATCCCAGGGTGACGGGACAAAAGCGCGCAAGGACAAAGGTGTGCCGACAAACGAGCGCCGACAATTGAGCGCAAGACTTCATCGCGCCGCAGGAAAACCTTCTTTTAAAGGGCTCCGACGGGGGATGTGGGGGGAAACCCCCCCCACTCTACTTAATAGGGATCACACTGCCTCATGCTGCCATCTTGGGGGGGTGTAACCCCCCACATTATACTGAAAACTTAACTTTCTCCCTAAAAAATAGGGAAAAAGTTAAGTTTCCAGTATAATGTGGGGTTACAACCCCCGAAACCCCACCCCCCCAATGCCAGCACGATCACTATTAAGTAAAGTGTGGGGGGGGTTCCCCGCCAACACCCCCCATCGGGGCCCTTTAAAAGAAGGTTTTCCTGCGGCACGATGAAGTCTTGCGCTCAATTGTCGGCGTGCCTTTGTCTCGCATGCTTAATACTATGAACCGGATCCCAGATCACTAGCTAACTACAAGGTCACTTGCCCCTTCTTTGTTCACTTGCCAGAATAATGTAAATTCATGGCACAAGCCATGAACTTCAAAATTCTGCTTCTAGCACATAAGGCATTTTACACAGGACTACCTCATTACCTAGCAAGCTTGCTGATCCCCTATAGTCCAGGTCACGCTCTGCAGTCACAGGAATAGAACCACCTTGTTATATTATCCCTAAAACGCTAGACTGGATTCTATTATAACGATCAACTTTTTTTTTCAGTGTCTTCAGAATGGAAATTCTCCCCCAGCAACTTGAGCATTTTACGAAGGGCTTCTTTTTGTTTGCTGGCCTTTTTGGAGTCATAAGAGGTTGAGAGAATGTATGCAGACACACTGTTTTGGACTAACTTTCTTTACACGGATTGTTATCATCATGGATTTTGTGTTTTTTACAGTTTTATGTTGTTGTAATCTACCTGATTTTGTAATTATATGGTTCATATATTTTTTATTGCTGAACAATCATGTAAAAACCACTTTGATTTGATTGCATTAGAATGGTGGTATATCAAATAGCATAAAAATCAAATACAATTTGTTTGTTTGTTTTTCATTTTCTGAATTTAAATCTTTATTAAATTTTCAGTTCTTACAAAAGTGCAATATAGCATACTTGTAATAAATCTGAAAATTAAGCACTTATAAGCTATCAGAAACAGTTCATCAACCCTTAACAAATTAAAACACCCTCCCTTCCCTCTAGAAAACTAATAAATCAGAAGATCATTTAAGCATATACCTCCATCCCCTGAATGTGCCATTATTACATCAAAGTTAAACTATAATAATTCTACAAAAGACATCAATGGAGCCCCAAATTAATTAAAAAATTTTTGTGTTCCCTGACAAATCAGCATTTGTTTTTTCATATTTATACAATAAACATAGACGGTCCCAATTTTTCCAGTTGTACGTGATCAATTGTACAGCTGTACCCGTCATAATTAAGAATAGTCGCCTTTTATATTTATCTAAGGAATCCCTTACATGCAACACAATTCCACAAATTACTACCTCATAAGTCAGAGGGATCGCAGACTCTAAAATATTATTAATATGTCCCCAAATCGACTTCCAAAAGCTCAGTATCATAGGACAATAAAACAGTAAGTGATCCAATGGTCCTATGTCTAGGTGACAGTGCCAGCATCTATTAGACCTAGAATTATCCAACTTATTCAATCTAAGCGGGGTCCAAAAAGAACGATGTAACAAAAAAAAACCCAAGTTTGTCTCATAGATGCTGATGCTGTACATTTAATTCTCCAAGACCAAATACGTGGCCATCAAGATGCCGAAATCTTCTGCTTAATCTCGATGTTCCAAATGTCTCTAAGAGCGTTTTTGTGGTTTTTTATTCACAAGTTCAGATATTAATTTGTACAACCTGGCGGCCTGATGCCCTAGCATATCTGTCTGAAAGCAGAGGAATTGCAAGCTATAGTAATTTTTCAAGTTACGCCAATCAGGGAACCCCTTCTGAATGGCCTGCTTCAGCTGCAACCATTTATAAAATTGAAATTTTGAAATACCAAAAGATTGTTGCAACCGTGAAAAGTCAAGCAATTTACCATTTAATATGACATCATCTAATGTTCTTATGCCTGCTTGCAGCCACTTCTTCCAGGCAAGTTTAGACCTGCCTATTTGTAACTTGGAGTTCAGCCATAGGGATTGACACAAAGACTGTTCTATAGGAATTTCAGTTAGCTTATTAATACATCTCAAGGTCTTCCAAGTATCCAAAATAATATTATTGTCCTTAACATAACTAAGCTTAATGTCCAATACTGTAAACCCTATCATACAACTTTTGGAAATACATTTGTTCATTTTCTGTAGAAAGCTAATTTCATGTGTGTAGAAAAAAAATCCAAAAAATAGGGATGAAGCTATAGGAAACAACCAAGTGTGTGTTCACAAAAACTTAATTAGATGAGTAATTCCTTTAATTGGACCCGACATGGTCTGTGTTTCTGCTCTGTTGAGCCTGTATCAGGAGGTCACAAACCCAACATCCTTGGAAGAATTTCATTTGATGATAAAGATGATGATTTACTGAACTAGTCAGTAAATACACTCTACTCAATCACTGTGTTCCACTGTACTGCTACAAACCACAGGAAAAGTCAGTACCACAGTTATTAGCAGTATACATCAGAACATAGTGACTGAGTTGAGTGTATTTACTAACTAGTTTGGTGAATCGCCATCTTTATCATCAAATGAAATTCTTCCAAGGATATTGGGTTTGTGACCTCTGAAGCAGGCTCGACAGAGCCGCAACATGAACTGAGTCGGGTCCAACTGATATGCATTAATAAAGACCGATTGAAGGAATTACTCATCTAATTGAGCTTTTGTGAACACACCCTTGGTTGTTCCCTATAGCTTCATCCCTACTTTTTGGACCTTGTGTATAGAAAAGCCAAGAAACTACAATATCTTTCACATCCCGCTTATTTTACAAATCTACGCATTCAGACATACAATACTTTTGATGTGGGAAATAAGGGAGAGGGGAACACAATCAAAACTAATTTGACAGGTTTCAGTAAAAGTACAGGAAGGTGACATTTTCTATAGGAAAGAAAAATCAAGGACAAGAGGCTTTGATAGGAAGCTCCTCTTCCCAAAGTGGTAAGGAACCAGAGAAAAGGAACTATACAGGGCAGAGTGGATGAAACAATTTATCTTTATCTGTCATGATTTGCTAAGCTAATTTAGTCACTTACCATCTCATCTTTGAGTTGGAGCACTGCTGCTGTAATACAGGCTTCTATTCGTACAGCCGTAAAGTCATCAGAAAAGCACTGAAGGAAGCTAGGAAGTAACTTGGCTGTCATAAGTTTGAGTTGAGCAATCATAGAAAGAGCTTCTGTTTTCTCCCAAGAGTCTCCTGTCTCCAGCATGTCTCTGTGAAACACAAAGAAATTGCAGTGCCATTAACCTTATTAAAATAATATGCACATCTTGTTTATCACATAAACATTACAATTTCTCCTAACCTTTAATCTAATTTACACAACTCTAGCCAAATCAGATAAAATAAAAAATAATATAATTACCACTAACTCTTCACCCCCTATGCCTTTCCAAACAATCACATCTTTACCAATTTCCTACAGCATAGCTCTTTCTAGATGTCTGCAAGCAATTGATTCCATGCTAATAAACTTGCTATAGAAAACAACCAGGCAGGAATAGTGGCTAAATGAGTCACTTTCTGATTGACTAACTAATAACCCTTGTTACCTAGACCTTACATCGGAATGAGGGACTAGGTGGCAAGAAGGTACCAGTTGGAGCAGCCCTTCGTGCAAGAAGCTTCTAAGAAGCTGGTAGGCCCGCCCCAGGAGGTACAAAGGGGCCATCCCAGGAGAGTCACAGGTTTTAGGGTTTTTTTGCCGCCTACCATTGGGAGGGAGGGAGGGTGTGCTGGACCAGCGATAGGGAGGGAGGGGGGCTGCTCAGCACCTGCGAAGGGGGGAGGAGTTGCTTGGGCTGCTGGACTAGCTTGAGCTGAAGGGAAGGGAGACAATTGTTGGATCTGGTCTGGGGATGGGAGGGAAGGAAAGAAGTGCTGGGCCCATGTGGTGGGTGGAGTGGAGCTGGAGGGAAGGGAGAGGTGCCAGACTTACACCTGGGTGCTGAAGGCAGTGGATAGAGGTGTTGGACCCATGGGAAGGGGGCTAGAGGGAAAAGAGAGGTGCAGGACCCGCAGGGAGGAAGAGAGAGAAGGAAAGGGAAAGAGAAAAGCTGAACCAAAGGAAAGAAGGAAGAGTGAAATATTGAACATAGTGGAGGGAGGGAAGAAAGAGAGTGTGAGAGACACATTGGTGTTAGGGAGTAAGAGAGGGGAGAAGCTGGACACAGGGAGATATACAAAAAGAGGGGAGATGGTGGGTATGGATGGGAGCATAGGAACAGGGACAAAAAGGGGAATGCTGCATCTGTATGGGGGTGGTATATGGACACAGAGGGGTAATGCTAGATACAGAGAGAAGATGGCTAGACATAAGGGAGAATAAAACTACAGAAGGAAGATGCTGGAAAGGGGGGGCATAGGGATATAGAGGAGTGATACTTTACACAGGAAGAGGGAATCATAGAATGAGATGATGAAGGCAGGGAGATGGACATAGGGGAAATAGTATAAAGGGAAGTAAAGGAGACAGAGAAGGGAGATGCTTGCTGAACATTGGGGAAAAACATACACAGAGATAGAAGCTGTTAATGAAGCTGTCCTCTCCTATAATTCCATTCTCTCTTCTTCTTTTGATACCCTCACCCCTTGTATTTCACAATCTGCCATGGTTGATCCTCAACATCCATTATCTGTAATCCTGTGTCCAACTGCTGAACATCTTTGGCTTAAATCCTGCACACATGCTGACTTCATACATTTCAAATTCATGCTGATGTCCTTCCAATCTACCCTCTCGCTTGCTAAACAAGAATGCTACAAACATTTAACTAACTCTTTTAGTGCCATCCCTCACTGTCTCTTTGTCACTCTCAACTCTCTACTCAAAGTACCCTCACCTCCTATCCCCTCCTCACTTTCCCCCCAGATGATGGCAGAATTCTTCTACGACAAGATTCACATTATCCATCTTGAATTCTCAACCAAGTCACCTCTCCCACCAGCCCTTCCAGCTATCCACTTTGCCAATCTCCCTTCAACAACCCCTGCCATCTTTTCCTCCTTTTCTGAAGTCATGGAAAAGGAAACTTCTCACCTTCTCTCCTTCTCCAAACCCACCTATTCCTCTGATCTGATTCCCACCCGCCTACTCAGAGCTATCGCTCCTACTGTCATTGTTCCCATCTGTCACATCCTCAACCTATGACTCTCTACTGCAACAGTTCCTGATGTCTTCAAACATGCCATAATAATACCTCTCCTCAAAATACCCTCACTAGACTACACATCTCCCTTCAATTATCGCCCCATCTCCCTCCTCCCCTAACATGCTGTTCTCTGCTGTTGCCTAGACTTCCTTTCTTCTCATGATATTCTTGACCTGCTTCATAGAAACATAGAAACATAGATTATGATGACAGAAGAGGGCCGGCAGCCCAACAAGTCTGCCCACTTAAGAACCCTCCCTCCCTGGTGCCCCTCTTTCATGCATAACTTTAGCACTCCCACCTGTTTGACCCATCGACTTTTGAAGTCAGGTACACTACTGGCCTCGACCACCTGGTGTGGAAGTTTATTCCATCGATCAATCACCCGTTCGGTGAAGAAGTATTTCCTGGTGTCACTATGAAATCTTCTCCCCTTAAGTTTTAGCGGATGCCCTCTTGTCACCGTGGGACCTGTAAGAAAAAAGATTTCTTCCTCCACCTCAATTCACCCTCTCCATTCTATGGAACCTGCCCTTGCTAAAGTCTCTAATGACCTGCTACTGGCCAAATCCAATGGCCTCTACTCTATCCTCATCCTTCTCAATCTGTCTGCTGCCTTTAATACTGATGATCACCACCTACTCCTCGACATGCTGTCCTCACTGGGATTCCAGGGTTCTGTTCTCTCCAGGTTTTCTTCTTATCTTTCTCATTGTACTTTCAGTGTATGTTACAGTGGATCCTTTTCTGCTGCCTTCCCACTTTGAAGTGTACCTCAAAGCTCTGTCTTGGGTCTTCTCCATATACACCCATTCTCTTGGTACACTGATCTCCTCCCATGGTTTTCAATATCATCCCTTTGCTGATGTCTCCCAGATCTACCTCACCACACCAGATATTTCTACAGGAATTCAGGCCCAAATCTCAGCCTGCCCATCTGATATTGCTGCTTGGATGTCTCATCGCCATCTCAAACTGAATATGGTTAAAACTGAACTCCTTCTCTTTCTGCCTAAACTCCCTCCCTCCCTCCCCCCCCCCCCACCACTTTCTGTTTCTGTGGATAACACTCTCCTCATCCCTGTCTCATCAGCTCACAAGCTTGAGGTAATCTCTCTCTCTTTCTCTACTCAGATCCAACAAACCGCTAAATCCTATCACTTCCTCCTCTATAATATTACCAAAATCTGAGCTTTTCTCTCCGAGCACACTACCAAAACCCTTATCCATTCTCTCCTCACCTCATACTTAAACTACTGCAATGTACTTCTCTCAGGTCTCCTGCTCATCCATCTCTCACCCCTTCAATCTGTTCAAAATGCTGCTGCACGACTTATATTCCATGAGAGCTGCACTATTCACATTACCCCTCTCCTCAAGTCACTTCATTGGCTTCTCATCTGTTTCCGAATATAGTTCAAACTCTTCTTACTGACTTACAAGTGCATTCACTTTGTAGCCCCTCATTATCTCTCCTCACTTATCTCTCCCTATGTTCCTCCCACACCCCCAGGAACTCTGTTCATTGGTTAAGTCCCTCGTATCCTTCTCCTCCATCGCCAACTCCAGACTCTGTCCTTTCTTTCTTGCCATAACATATGCCTGGAACAGGCTGCTAGAATCAATAAATCATGCTCTGTCTCTAGCAGTATTCAAATACAAGCTAAAAAAAACTACTTTTAGAAACATGATGGCAGATAAAGGCCAAATGGCTCATCTAGTCTGCCCATCCGCAGTAACCATTATTTCTTTCTCTCTCCGAGAGATCCCACGTGCCTATCTCAGGTCCTTTTCATTCAGACACAGTCTCTGTCTCTACCACCAATTCTGGGAGACTGTTCCATGCATCTACCACCCTTTCTGTAAAAAAGTATTTCCTCAGATTACTCTGGAGCCTATCACCTCTTAACTTCATCCTATGCCCTCTCATTGCAGGGTTTCCTTTCAAATGGCTTTAAGCTGAGGAGAAGGAGAAAGCCGATAGTCGATCTGACATCGACACATCGGACAAGAGTATCAAACAAGGATACTGAGCCAGGAACATGTAAAAGAAGGCTCGAGACTGAGTGGGAATTTTTGGAAAAATGACCCAAAGATGCAATATAGGGGCCCAAGGAACAAACGAAACTAAAGAGCAGGAAGAAGAGAGAAGAGCACGAGCCAGAGGGACATCCAAAAATGGGGAAGCAGGCTGAGGACGAGATAGACACACCACAGGAGGAGGATGAGGACGAAACAGATATACCACAGGAGGAGGATGAACGAAACGAGGCTCAGGGACTGGCTGCCCATGAGGGGGTCGGCAGGAGCACCAAACCACGAGGAAAACCAACAGGGAAGGTAAACAACCGGGACTTAAATTGCCTATACACTAATGCAAGGAGCCTAAGAACCAAAATGGGAGCGCTAGAAGTCATAGCCAGTAAGGAGGACCTAGACATAATTGGAGTCACAGAAACATGGTGGTCCGAGGACAACAATTGGGATGTGGTCATACCAGGGTACAAGCTCTATAGGAGAGACAGGACATACAAGAAGGGTGGAGGAATAGCGCTATATATAAAGGACTCCATTCCTTCAACCAGGATGGAAACAACAGTAAGGGCGGACGGCTTGGAATCACTATGGGTTAAGCTACCAGGAGAAAATGGAGCAGACATAAAATTGGGACTGTACTATCGCCCGCCAGGACAATCAGAAGCAAATGACCAGGACCTGGAGGCTGAATTGAGGCAGATATGCAAAAGTGGAAGTGTGGTGGTGATGGGGGATTTCAACTACCCTGGAATAGACTGGAGTATTGGACACTCAAACTGCACAAGGGAAACAAAATTCCTGGAGGCTATGAGGGACTGTTTCATGGAACAACTGGTCACGGAACCAACACAAGGAGATGCCACTCTCGACCTAATCCTCAACGGGCTAGGGGGACCCGCAAAAGAGGTGGTAGTACTAGTGCCACTAGGAAACAGCGATCACAACATGATCCAGTGCAAGCTAGCGATAGGAACATCAAAGGTGAAAAAAACCACAACGACAGCACTCAATTTCAGAAAAGGGAATTATGAGGCCATGAGGAAAATGGTGGGAAAGAAACTCAGCAGCAGCTCAGGGAAGATGGAGACCGTAGAAAAAGCCTGGTCCCTACTCAAGGACACGGTGCACAAAGCACAGAACCTGTACGTCCCCAGGTTTAGGAAAGGGTGCAAAAAGAATCGAACAAAAAACCCGGTGTGGACAACAAATGCAGTGAAAAAGGCGATAAAGGACAAGAAAACATCATTCAGAAAATGGAAAAAGGACCAAACCAAGGACAATCAGAAGGAGCACAAAAGACACCAAAAGGAATGTCACCGAGTGGTTAGGAAAGCAAAAAGAGAATATGAAGAGAGACTGGCGGGGGAAGCAAGAAACTTCAAACCATTCTTCAAGTACGTGAAGGGGAAGCAACCGGCCAGGGAGGAAGTGGGACCATTGGATGATGGAGACAAGAAGGGAGTGGTAAAGGAGGAAAAAGAGATAGCTGACAGGTTAAACAAGTTCTTCTCCTCAGTCTTCATGAGAGAGGACACATCCAATATTCCAGAACCTGAGGAGATCATAAGTGGGGATCAGGATGAAAAGCTGGTCCAACTAGAGGTAAGCCAAGAGGATGATCTCCGACAGATAGACAGACTGAAGAGCGACAAATCACCAGGTCCGGACGGCATCCACCCAAGGGTACTAAAAGAACTGAGAAACGAAATAGCGGAAACACTTCGCCAAATATGTAACCTATCCTTAAAAACTGGGGAGATCCCGGAGGACTGGAAAATAGCAAATGTCACCCATCTTTAAGAAGGGATCAAGGGGTGACCCGGGAAACTACGGGCCGGTGAGCTTGACCTCGGTTCTGGGAAAGATGATGGAAGCACTGGTTAAGGACAGCATCTGCGAACACATAGAAAACAATGGACAGCTGAAGGCGAGCCAGCACGGCTTCTGCAAGGGAAGGTCGTGCCTCACGAACTTACTGTACTTCTTTGAGGGAATAAACAGCCAGATGGATAAAGGGGAATCCACAGACATCATTTACCTTGACTTCCAAAAAAGCCTTCGACAAGGTACCCCACGAACGGCTGCTTAAGAAGCTGTGGAACCACGGGGTGCAAGGGGATGTCCACCGATGGATCAAACACTGGCTGGCAGGCAGGAAACAGAGGGTTTGAGTAAAGGGCCATTACTCAGACTAGCAATGGATCATGAGCGGAGTTCCACAGGGGTCGGTGCTGGGACCTCTCCTGTTCAATATATTTATTAACAACCTGGAGGCGGGAACAAAATGTGAGGTTATTAAATTTGCGGATGACACCAAACTCTGCAGCAGGGTTAGAACCGCGGAAGACTGTGAAGACCTGCAAAGGGACCTAACGAGGCTGGAAGAGTGGGCAAAAAAGTGGCAAATGAGCTTTAACATAGAGAAATGCAAGGTCATGCGTGTAGGGAAAAAGAACCTGTTGTTCAGCTACAAAATGGGGGGATCATTGCTAGGGGTAAGCAACCTTGAAAGAGACCTGGGGGTGATGGTGGACACAACATTGAAAGCATCAGCACAGTGTGCGACAGCCTCAAAGAAAGCGAACAGAATGTTGGGTATCATTAAAAAGGGTATCACGACCAGGACGAAGGAAGTCATCATGCCGCTGTATCGTGCAATGGTGCGCCCACATCTAGAGTACTGTGTCCAGTACTGGTCACCGTACCTCAAGAAGGACATGGCAGTACTTGAGGGAGTTCAGAGAAGAGCGACTAAACTGATAAAAGGTATGGAAAACTTTTCATACGCTGACAGGTTGGAAATGCTGGGGCTATTCTCCCTGGAAAAGCGGAGACTTAGAGGAGACATGATAGAAACCTTCAAAATCCTGAAGGGCATAGAGAAGGTAGACAGGGACAGATTCTTCAGACTGTGGGGAACCACAAGTACAAGGGGGCACTCGGAGAAATTGAAAGGGGACAGGTTTAGAACAAACGCTAGGAAGTTCTTTTTTACCCAGAGGGTGGTGGACACATGGAACACGCTTCCGGAGGTTGTGATAGGCCAGAGCACGCTACAGGGGTTCAAGGAAGGTTTAGATAGGTTCCTAAAGGATAAGGGGATTGAGGGGTACAGATAGAAGTAGAGGTAGGTTATAGGAATAGTCAGGGACCACTTCACAGGTCATAGGCCTGATGGGCCGCCGTGGGAGCAGACCGTTGGGCACAATGGACCTCTGGTCTGACCCAGTGGAGGCAACTTATTATGTTCTTATGACTCGACTCATGCACATTTATGTCACATAGGTATTTAAACATCTCTATCATATCTCCCCTCTTCTACTAGTCACACCTCTCTCTCTATATAGCCTAGCATCCTTCTGGCAACAGCCACCACCTTGTCACACTGTTTCTTTGCCTTTAGAATTTTGGACACTATCACCCCAAGGTCCCTCTCCCCATCCATGTATATCAACCTCTCACCTTTCAGCTGCGTATGCCTTTTAGTGCTATAGAAATGATAAATAATAGTAGTAGTAGTAAAGAATACTTTGTACTGAAAGAAGAACTAGTAACAAATTATCAACTTTGCTATAAAAAAAATTTGCAAATCTTGAAACAGTTAAAGACACTTTTAGAACATTCTGAGCAAGGAGAGGTTAGCTCTCTTGCGATTTTGAAAAGATGGTGGAGCTTACAATACAAACACAACATTTATTTATATACTACAAATACCTCAACAAAGTTCATTACGGATTAACATTAAAAGAAGTGGAGACAATCTTAAATTCTACATTGAATTTACTGCTCCCTTATCACATGTTCATTAAACAAATAAGTTTTCAAAGCCTCATCAAATTTCTTATTAATATAATCTCTTTTGAGGTGTACCGCCTCTGAATAATACAAATTTACTAGCAGCTTTGCATTTATTTTTAAGAACTTGTGAAGGATTTTTCTGCAATTTGCATTCAAGCTGGTGCAATTGTCGCTTCAATAAAAGCAGTCCCTGATGATACCACTTATGAGCCAGAGAACTTTCAGCAAATTATCTGCTGCTGTTTATAAAGTATTGACAAGATGAAAAGGAATTGGCTAACTCACCTGATCCTTGGGGAGAAGAAGTCTAAAGAGATGGGGCAAATCTACAGATTGATAAATAAATAATGGACATCAGTATGAGCCCTTCGTACATAAACGAACATAGACCTCTGGCTCAGGCGATATCTCAAGAGGTGACCAGCACCAGACCACAGTCTAATTGAGAATTGCCTCATACATCATGTAGGCCATATGTGTCTAAAAATATAAACTGTATTATACAACCTCCCAAAACTGGATAGACCTTTTCTCACCAAGGAAAAGGGGGGTTTTAATGGGCAACACATACATACTGTCCCTAAATACACACCTTGTGAGAGAAACAACAATGAATGTAATAAATATAATAAAACACTATAAATATATGTATAAAAGAATATGTGTGGTGTACCAGAGTCTATGTGTAAAGTGCGAATGAAAAAAAGAAATGCATAAATACTTAATAAATAAATAAATAATCATGCAAAATACAAGGTGCTTCATAAAATACAAAGTGTGTAACTAAAATACAACCTAAAGTGCAAATGCAGCCTATAGCACCATGATGAAAGATATCTGGTCAATAAATATCACGAAGATATGTATAAAAATATATATAAAGTGCAAAGCATATACCAGAAAAAGAACATAAGGTGCAAATGCCTATAGCACCGTAATGAAAAATACCTGGTCAATGAATGTCACAAAAATATATATAAAGTGCAGAAAATATAGCAAGAATAAAATATAAAGTGCGAATGCACTCTATAGCACCAGAAAAACACTTGTACATATAAAGAAGAATATAAATATAAATATAAAGTGCCGATGCAAATCCTACCATTTAGAATGTAAGTGCAATTTGTCACTAACTATAGGTTATAAGCACCATAAACACACACTCACACGCACCAAGCAAAAGATAGTAAATAATAAATACTTGACTAGCAAATGCTAGACATTCACACGTGTACCACACAAATACACAAGTACACTCACTCATACACCGGCTTAAATGAAGCCCAATCAAACAATAGTAACTCTGTTTAAGAAATCACTCATGAATATCACCACTCGACAGAGCTCCGTTTCGCCACTTCGTCAGGAGCGGAAACGGGTTGAGATAGATATATGTATATAAGGTAAATAAAGAGCCCGACAAAAACTGTTAGGATTATCGGTGGAAAAAATCCTGCGGTTCCCAGACGTATAGCAATCAAAAACGCAGGGACTGAAAAATGAAACATGGCGGCTTTGGACTTTAAAGACGCCCTGAAGATCCTGCATGAACAACGCCCAAAAACGTATCAACGTGAAGACGTGATGACGTTGAGACGCAGAGGGAACGAAAAATGGAAATATATATGAAATGAAACGAATCAAATGGTGTATAAATAGAAAAAAAAAATGAAAAAAATGACTGTGAAAAAAACAATGCAATGAAATAATAAATGATAAAAAATATATCAAATAACAAATGAAAACGATCATGTATCCGCAGGCCACCAGCACCATCACACAATAAAACATCTGTCCACATTTTCATTCAGTCCCATTGGAGGATAAGATCTAAGATAAAAAATCCAGAAATTTTCACGTTTGAGGAGGTAGGACTGTTTATCCCCGTCAAAATTTTCAAGAATCTGTTCTAAGATACACCAACAAAGCTGAGCAAAATCATGCTGATACATCATATTATGGGGCACCATAGGAGCAGTAGTTTTGCCCGTTTTTAAACAGCTGCGGTGTTCAATGAGTCTTGTCCTTATGTTGCGAGAGGTGCAACCCACATACGTAAGATTACAAGGACAAGTAATCACATAAACCACAAATTTCGAATCACAGGTGGTGCACGAGGTTAATTGGTAGACTTTCTTTGTCCTGGGATGCACCCATTGATTTCCAATAGTGGACGTGTTACAAACGGAGCACTTGCCACAGGGAGAATGATACCCTAAACCTCTGCTGTATAGAGGTCTAGGATGAAAATCTGAGGACACAAGATGTTCAGCCAAATTTTTGCCTCTCGTAAAGGCTATACAAGGGCTCTCTTGAAAGATCTTATGAAGTTGTAAAACATGCCAATGGGATCTGATGCTGGCAGCTATAGCCGCAGATTGCGTGGAGTGGGATAGGATACAAATTTGGTTAGAGGAACTTTCCTTCCTACTTCCCTTGAGCATCAGGTCCCGGTTTGCATGTTTGGCCTTTAAGTAGGCTTTGTGGATAACATTAGTGGGGTAACCCCTCGCTAAAAATTTATTTCTAAGGATAGACGCTTCTTTCCTGAATTCCTCTTCAGTGGTGCAAATTCGTCTGATACGTAAAAATTGTCCGATGGGAATAGCTGCCTTTAAACGCTTGGGATGACAGCTAGAGAAAGACAAAAAGTTGTTCCTTTCAGTTGATTTGTGATGAACTTTAGTCACTAATTTACCGTTTTCAAAAGAAACCACCGTGTCTAAGAAATTGATGAATTGTTTGTGATAAGTCAGAGTAAAACGTAAATATTGAGTAAGAGAATTAAGCCAATCCACAAATCCCAAAAGTTGTTCTTCAGAATTGGTCCAGACGAAAAAAATATCGTCTATGAAACGCATCCACCCCTGTATGTTTGAAAATAGGGGACTGGAATATAAGAAATCCTCCTCGAATTGACTCATGAAAAGGTTGGCAATGCTGGGAGCTGCAGTAGTGCCCATGGCAACTCCCTGGATCTGCTAGTAAAATGAACTATCAAACCTGAAGTAATTTCTGGTGAGAACCAGGGATGCCATGCTCATAAGAAAAGTTGTGGGAACTCTGCAGGGACCCTCGCGTAAATCAAGAGTCTTTTTGACTACATTCAGAGCCTGATTTTGGGGAATGCTGGTGTAGAGAGCCACGACATCCAGGGAAACCAGGAAAATCTGAGAAGCCGTGAGTTCCAAAGACTGAAGTTTAAACAGGAAGTCCGTGGTATCCTTAATAAAGGACCTAGCATTACATACATGAGGTTGGAGGAAGTTGTCCAAAAATTGGGATAAAGGTTCCAATATAGTATTTTTCAGGGAGACAATGGGTCTCCCTGGAGGACTGGTGAGGGATTTATGGATTTTAGGCACCATGTAGAACACAGGAGTTCGAGGATAAGGATTCTGAAGAAAATGGCTTTCTGCTTTAGTGATAATGCCGAGTTGAAAAGTTTCAGAGATCAACTTGCCTATCTCGATTCGAAGGTCTTTAGTGGGGTCTTGATGCAATAAAACATAACATTGAGTGTCACTAAGTTGACGGAGGATCTCCGATTGATATTGCTGTCTGTTTTGTATAACAATAGAACCCCCTTTGTCTGCTGGTTTAATAATCAAGCGATGATCTTGTTTGAGAACCTGTAGAGCTTGAGATTCCAGAGCAGTCATGTTAATGAAAGACTTTTTAGGATGTTTGGATTCCAGCTTGGCAAGATCTTTGAGGACCAGATCCCGAAAGGTGGCAATATGGGGATCCATGGACCCCGGAGGCCTGCAGATACATGATCGTTTTCATTTGTTATTTGATATATTTTTTATCATTTATTATTTCATTGCATTGTTTTTTTCACAGTCATTTTTTCATTTTTTTTTGTCTATTTATACACCATTTGATTCGTTTCATTTCATATATATTTCCATTTTTCGTTCCCTCTACGTCTCGACGTCATCACATCTTCACGTTGATACGTTTTTGGGCGTTGCTCATGCAGGATCTTCAGGGAGTCTTTAAAGTCCGAAGCCGCCATGTTTCATTTTTCGGTCCCTGCGTTTTTGATTGCTATACGCCTGGGAACCGCAGGATTTTTTCCACCGACAATCCTAACAGTTTTTGTCGGGCTCTTTATTTACCTTATATACATATATCTATCTCAACCCGTCTCCGCTCCTGACGAAGTGGCGAAACGGAGCTCTGTCGAGTGGTGATATTCATGAGTGATTTCTTAAACAGAGTTACTATTGTTTGATTGGGCTTCATTTAAGCCGGTGTATGAGTGAGTGTACTTGTGTATTTGTGTGGTACACGTGTGAATGTCTAGCATTTGCTAGTCAAGTATTTATTATATACTATCTTTTGCTTGGTGCGTGTGAGTGTGTTTATGGTGCTTATAACCTATAGTTAGTGACAAATTGCACTTACATTCTAAATGGTAGGATTTGCATCGGCACTTTATATTTATATTTATATTCTTCTTTATATGTACAAGTGTTTTTCTGGTGCTATAGACTGCATTTGCACTTTATATTTTATTCTTGCTATATTTTCTGCACTTTATATATATTTTTGTGATATTCATTGACCAGGTATTTTTCATTACGGTGCTATAGGCATTTGCACCTTATGTTCTTTTTCTGGTATATGCTTTGCACTTTATATATATTTTTATACATATCTTCGTGATATTTATTGACCAGATATCTTTCATCATGGTGCTATAGGCTGCATTTGCACTTTAGGTTGTATTTTAGTTACACACTTTGTATTTTATGAAGCACCTTGTATTTTGCATGATTATTTATTTATTTATTAAGTATTTATGCATTTCTTTTTTTCATTCTCACTTTACACATAGACTCTGGTACACCACACATATTCTTTTATACATATATTTATAGTGTTTATTATATTTATTATATTTATTACATTCATTGTTGTTTCTCTCACAAGGTGTGTATTTAGGGACAGTATGTATGTGTTGCCCATTAAAACCCCCCTTTTCCTTGGTGAGAAAAGGTCTATCCAGTTTTGGGAGGTTGTATAATACAGTTTACATTTTTAGACACATATGGACTACATGATGTATGAGGCAATTCTCAATTAGACTGTGGTCTGGTGCTGGTCACCTCTTGAGATATCGCCTGAGCCAGAGGTCTATGTTCGTTTATGTACGAAGGGCTCATACTGATGTCCATTATTTATTTATCAATCTGTAGATTTGCCCCATCTCTTTAGACTTCTTCTCCCCAAGGATCAGGTGAGTTAGCCAATTCCTTTTCATCTTGATTATCTTTTGGATTTTATTGGCTACCATCCAATTAGGGTTTTTTACTAGTGCTGTTTTGGTATAAAGTATTGAAACATTTGTCTACACCTTCTGCCATATCAAAACCTATGTTATTAGATTTTAGACTGTACACCACTCTATTCTGCTTGTCAGTTAGAGTGATATAGAAAGTTTTAAATAAACTATAAAAGAAGCCACTGCTGTATTTAAATCCATATCAGAAAATTGTTGTTTTAACCTTTCAACTCTAATATGCTGCAGATGCTTTTCCCTGCCATTCAAAGGAAAAACATCAGTAACAAAAGAATTTTTTTTAAAATAAAAAATGGTCTGGCCATGACCCAATTATTACTCAATGTTGAAGAAATGAAAACTAAATCCAAACTATTGCCCAATTGATGAGTAAAGGAACAGACATTTGACTAAAATCAAGATTTTCCATAGTATCTGTAAATAAGATATGATTACTTTTTCTCCTAGAGCTTAAAGCATATTGCCCTATAAGGGACATAGATTACAGAAATATATCTGGCATTGTCCTTACTTCCACACTATTAGAGATGCCATTAAAGCACATCTCCTGCCCATCATAAAGAAATCAAATACCATCCTCTTTCTATTTAAAGATCCTCTGTATTTATCCCATGTGATTTTGAATTTTGTCAGTTTTTGTCTCCAACATGAGGACTTTCCAGGCATCCACCATCCTCTGTATGAAAAAGTATTTCCTGATGTTGTTCCTAAGTCTACCAAGAATATTTTATGTTCCATTATCCTGTTTGACTGACACATTTTCTATCAAACTTCAGCATAAGAACATAAGAATAGCCTTACTGGGTCAGACCAATGGTCCCTCAAGCCCAGTAGTCTGTTCTCACGGTGGCCAATCCAGGTCACTAGTACTTGGCCAAAACCCAAGGTGTAGCAATACTCCATGCTACTGATAAAGGGAAAGCAGTGGCTTCCCCCATGTCTTTCTCAATAACAGACGATGGACTTTTCCTCCAGGAACTTGTTCAAACCTTTCTTAAAACCAGCTACGCTATCCGCTCTTACCACATCCTCTGGCAATGCGTTCCAGAGCTTAACTATTTTCTGAGTGAAAAAGATTTTCCTCCAATTGGTTTTAAAAGTATTTCCCTGTAACTTCAAGTGTCCCCTGATCTTTGTAAGTTTTAACGGAGTGAAAATTGATCCACTTGTACCCGTTCTATCTCCACTCAGGATTTTGTAGAATTCAATCATATCTCCCCTCAGCTGTCTCTTTTCAAAGCTGAAGAGCCCTAACCGTTTTAGTCTTTCCTCATACAAGAGGAGTTCCATCCTCTTTACCATTTTGGTCGCTCTTCTTTGAACCTTTTCTAGTGCCACTATATCTTTCTTGAGATAAGGAGACCAGAATTGAACACAATACTCCAGATGAGGTTGCACCATGGAGTGATACGGGGCATTATAACATTTTTAGTCTTGTTAACCATTCCTTCTGTAAACCCTGATACAATACCAAGAAAAATCTTTGGCATCAGGCAACCTACCTCATATGGTCATGGACCTCTTTACCAAGCCCCAAGCTTCCAAGAGCCTTAGCGGCAGCTTGGCGCACATCTGAATTCCAATCTTTCCACATCAGGTAAGTGAGTTTATGTTTGAAGTCCTACAACAACAACAGAAATGTAACTGATGCTAACTAGTATTTATCTAAATACAGTGGAGTTGTTAAATACAGCTGACAGCATTTCAGTTAATCTATATATTCAGTGCTAATACCCTTATTGATAGTGGCACTGAATCTACATATTGACCAGTGATCACATTGGCATTATTCATTTAGTTTAGACCTGAATATTGTCCTAATCTAGATAATTTTTAGGGCCGTCTTCACTCTGTCCGGAACTCAGCTTACTTTTATACAGTCATTTCAGGCCATTAATCATTGTTTCTCAACTCGGTCCTGGAGTACCCCCATGCCAGTCAGGTTTTCAAGATATCCACATTGAATTTGCATAAACTTGATTTGCATACCATGCCTCCATTTTATGCAAATTTCTTTCATGCATATTCATTGTGGATATCTTGAAAACCTGGCTGGCAAGGGGGTACTCCAGGACCGAGTTGAGAAACACTGCCTTTAATGGCCCAATACTAACAATACTGTATAACTTTTAAAAGTATTGAGATAAAACAATTATGCATTTGATGTACACCAGTGGATGCATTATTGGCCTTGAATATCAGCGCACATCTTTCCACAAACCTGAATGATGTACCACAACAATCATTTCAATTCAAAATCCAGAAGGAATTATCAGTGGTTAGCTGTCTGGATTACATTCAGCATCTGTTTATAGATATTCTTTATAGGAAGTACTATATGAAAGCTTTATATTCCTGACCAGAAGTCCATCTGAATTTTTTTTTTTTTAAATTTTCAAGTGCACAGAAACTTGCACATGTAACTTTCCTAGAAATATAAAATTGCATGAATTTTGAGGCTGATATCTAACCGAGGCAATCAGTATTTAAGGAGAACACTGTCTATCACAGTTAAAATGAAAGCAGATATTTAGTGCCAGCACCTGTTTTACACTCCATCATATTTGTGAATGATGTAAAATTCTCATGGAACATGAAACCCTGTACCCTTCCTTTCTCTTAGTCTTAAAGTGAACTTGCTTACCTGTAACGTGGATTCTCCTTCGACAGCAGGAGAATGCAGCCACATTTGTTGGTGAAGTCCTAGACTAAACCTGTTTGTCAGTGCTCTCCCCTAGCTACAGTAAGTTCTTGGCTTAATGGGCATGTGCAGGGACTCCTGCCTTCCATAGCCCCCCCTCCCCCCATCTTGTCAGTTTTGTCTCTTGCTGAAGATGGATAGCATTGTCAATTTGTCTGAAGTGGGGATGGCAGGAGGGTTAGAGTGGCAGCATTCTCTCCTGCTGTCTACGGAGAACCTACTTTACAGGTAAGCAACTTTGCTTTCTCCAGAGACAAGCAGGAGAGATGCAGGCACGCTTGGTGAGTCCTCAGCTACTTCTCGTAAAAGGGTGGTGGAGATAGATCAAGGAGCAAATAGATCTATAATTACAGAATGTTGAAAACACACACACAGGGCCGTATTTTGGTCTAACCAGGGTCATGAAAAATGTGAACTGAGGACTAGGATGCTCCATACCAGAGTCGAATGGTGGTGGGCCACTGAAGAAGCTATTGCCTGAAAGTGGTGCATGTTAGTTCTGTGAAGAAGGGATTGATGTGTTTAAGAGTAAGAGGACTCTAAGCAATAGTAAAGCCATATAAAAATGGCCATGGAAACTGCCTCTTCTGTTTTGTGGTTCTGTTTTATCAGGGCTTTTACTGCTGCTTCAAGCTCAGTTATCTCTTGTCTGTGGCAGGTTTCTGCGAAGCTATATAGAGGAGTTTCATGTGACCTTTTTCAACAGTTTCGTTTATTGCTCCATGATTTGGCTGCCATGTGATTTAATCATCAGCTGTAGGGTTAGCATCTGACCTCTGCAACCTACACCGGTTCTAGGTCAATCAAGATCAAGTGTCTGCCAATAGCACATCTATGCAAACAAGAGCTATTTGGGTCTCAAGTGCCATCCTAAAATGTGGCTTCATGCTGTTCCATCTTCTTGGGAAAAAGGAACATAACTCAGTGTAACAGGTCTACTGTAGCTGTAGAGATAGCATACACAGGTGCTGTCCACCAATGTGGCTTTAGACACATCTGCTGCAGATGTCTTACATTCAGGGGCTGTGAAGTGATTGTATATGTGTGGACCCCAGGCATATCTGAGCAGTTGAGTTTACCAGAGTGGTCCTATCTGCAGCCTACTCAGGTCTACATCTGATACAGAAGCAGATTGTTTTGCACCAGTTGCCACAACCTATTCTTTTTAGAGCTGTGGTCTATTTCCTATGCTGCATCCATAGTGAGTGCATTTTTAAATTAATTTTTACATCTTACTATAAAGCATTATCTAACACATCTGCTTCTATGGAGCACTGGTTGTCTGCCTGTGCATTTTAAGGAAGTGCTCTTCCATCACGACATCGCCACATTTACTGTATGTTTCAGGTCAGATTCAACTATTTTCTGCATAGCTTTACCTAGTACAATACCATATGAATATAGTTAGAAACATAGAAACATGGCAGCAGTTAAAGGCTGAATGGCCCTTCCAGTCTGTCCCTCCACAGTAGCCACTATCTTTTCCTCTCCCTAAGAGATCTCACATGCCTGTCCCATGCTATCTTGAATTGATATACAGTCTTCATCTTCAATACCTCCACCAGAAAACTATTCTTTGCATCTACCACTCTTTCTGTAAAGAAGTATTTCCTTAGATTACTCTTGAACCTATCACCTCTTAACTTCATCCTATGCCCTCTCCTTCAGGAGTTTTCCTTCATTTGAAAAACACTCAGCTCCTGTAAATTAATTCCATGGAAATATTTAAACGTCTCTATTATATCCCCTCTTTTCTTTCTTTCTTCCAGAGTATACATATTAAGGTATCTAAGTCTGTCCCTATACAGTTTATGACAAAGACCACTAACCAGTTTTGTAGCAGCGTCTCTTCTTCCCTCCAAGCCCTGGCATCTCCTTTCATTCCCTCCATTTAGGTACAGCAACACTCTCCCCAATTCTCTCCCCGTCTGCTCCCTTTCCTCCTTCTGTCACCCAAGGCCTGGTGTCCTGAACTTCATCGGGCAGCAGCAGCATTCACAATTCACTGCTGTTGCCGGCTTCAGGCCTTCCTCTCTGTCGGGTCCTGTCTTCATGAAAACAGGAAGTAGGCAGGACCCGGCAGAGAGGAAGGCCTGAAGCCAGCAACAGCAGCGAATTATAAAAGCTGCCGCTGCCCGAAGAAGGTAATGGCACCAGGCCTAGGAGCACCGAGGCAGACCGCTTCTCCCCCCTCCCAGCTGAACCCCAGCTGACCCTCCTATCTCTCCCCCCCAAGTGAACCCTTCCGACCCTCCCAGCAAGAGCAGCAAACCTCCCACCAGTAGTGTCGGCAGCCGCAGCGCTAAACAGGCTGCTTCGCGGCTTTCTCCTGCCGGTGAAGCGTCACTGATGACGTCATCAGTGACACTTCACCTGCAGGAGAAAGCCGCGAAGCAGCCTGCTTAATAACCTTTACAGCTACTACATTTGAGAACCAAAGCAGCCTTCTTTTCCTTTTATCTTTATATACTTTCCTAACATAAAGATTTGTTGCCTTTAGAATAGCTCCTTTCCGTTTCACCCATTGCTTATCTACTTCATTCAGTTGGTCCCATCCAACTAACTCCTCCTTGAGGTATGCCCCCATCTTGACAAAGTTAGTTCTTTTGAAGTTTAGAACCTCCAAAATTTGAGTAAGTCCTCTTGTCCCACATTTTAATACTGAACCTCACTATTCTGCGATCATTGCATGCCAAATGATCACCCACCGTAACCTCAGAAACACTTTTCCTGTTTGTAAGTTCCAGTGGCGTACCTCGCATATGTGACACCTGGGGCCCATCATTTTTTGACACCCCTCTTATCTATATGAAAAACATGATTTTTAGTAACAATCCACACATTGCACAACAAGAATGTATCTAGGAAGAGGCAACATCTTATATAATCACCCACTGTACAGACTGTACAGATTGATCCTGCACAGTCAATGCTAAAAGAACCATGTCTTTCGTACACAAAGATCACAGAAAATACCTTCGCCCAGTATGGAATATGTAATCACAAACTATCTCCCCCCATTTTACAAAACCATAGTGCATTTTTTAGCCCTGGCCACAGCGGTAATAGCTCCGACGCTCATAGAATTCCTATGAGTGTCGGAGCTGTGACCACCATGACTGGCACTAAAAACCACACTATGGTTTTGTAAAATGGGGGATAAAATAGAAATATGTAGACAAAAGTTAAACTGAACCACCAAGGAGCTGGACTCTGCATACAATGTAACACCATAGAAACAGAGATGCATGTTCCCTAATATTATGCAAAATATAAAGATAGCAGATGTAAATGTGAAAAAACAGAGAAATAGCAATCATTACTTTACAAATTACCAAATAAACTCCCTCTTTTATAAAGCTGCGTTAGGATTTTTTATTGCAAGCCACAGTGGTAAAAACTCCAATGCTCATATGAATTCTATGAGCATCGTTACTTTTACTGCCATGGCTAGTGATAAAAAACCCTAACGTGGCTTCATAAACCCCACCCTTTTATGAAGTCGCGTTAGCCTTTTTTTATCACTGGCCTTGGCAGTAAAAGCTTTAGCGCTCATAGAATTCCTATGAATGTCAGAGCTAATATTGTTACGGCTTCATAAAAGGGGGCCAAAAAAGGTGTGTGTGAGCGGGGGGGAATAAAACAAAAATGGAAAATAAAATAATACCATTTTATTGGACTAACATATTTTTTAATTAGCTTTCAGAGGCCAAAACCTCTTTTCTCAGGTTAATAAAGTATACTGCTGTTACGGTATCCTGTCCTGACCTGAGGAAGGGAGTTTTGGTCTCTGAATTACTCAAAAATGTATTATAATTAATCCAATAAAAGGATCACCTTATTTTCATTTTCTATTTATAAGTATTTATCAACAAAACTACAATACTTTATCCTAAAGCAAATATATATATATATTGAATTTTTTTTCTACCTTTGTCTTCTCTGGTTTCTGCTTTCCTCATCTTCTTGTTACTCTCTTCCTTCCATCCACTGTCTGCCCTTTCTATATGGCATCTTCTCTCCTTCTATGCCCCTTCCAGAAACTGTTACCTTCCCCCAGTGGCGTACCTAGCATATGCGACACCCGGGGCCCATCATTTTTTGACACCCCCTCCCCATCTGTACGAGTACCTAGGAAAAGGCAGCATCTTACATACTGCAGTGAGTAGTACATCATCAATACACCCACTGTAAAACTAAACAAGCCAGACTAGTACAAATCAATCCTGCAGTCAAGCCTAACAAAAAACCATGTCTTTCGAACACACAGAACACAGAAAACACCTTCGCCTAGTATGGAATATGTAATCACAAACTAACCCCTCCCTCTTTTACAAAACTGTAGTGTGGATTTTAGCCACGGTGGTAACAGCTCTGACGCTCATAGAATTCTGAGCATCAGAGCTGCTACCACCACGGCTGGCGCTAAGAAACGCTTCACAGTTTTGTAAAAGGGGGGATAAAATAGAAATACATACACAAAGGTTAAATTGAACCAGTAAGAAGCTGGACTCTGCAAACAGTGCACCACAGAAACAGTGACATATGTCTCCTAAAACAATAAATAAATAGAAATTTTTTTCTACTTTTGTCTTCTGTGGTTTCTGCTTTCCTCATCTTCTTGTAACTCTCTTCCTTCAATCCACTGTCTGCCGTCTCTCTTCCCCTATATGGCATCTTTTCTCTTTCTATGCCCCTTCCAGAAACTGTATGCCTCCCCCTTCCATCTCTCCTTTCACCCCCATTGATCTGGCATCTCTCTTCTCTCCTTTCCTCTCCCACACCTTTCCTCTGCAATCCCTTTCCCTTTTTCCCCTCATTTTCCTTTTCAACTTATTTTCTGCATCTGTCTAGATTATGTTCTTACTACCCTCTCATCAATGTCCTTTTTTACTGTCTACCTAAAGCTTGCCACCTCTTTCCCTCACCCCTTCAGTGTTTCCCTAACTCAATCCTTTACTCCCCATCATGTGCCCTCCTTTTATTTATCCCCTCCTTCCATCATGTACCCTCTTTCTACAACCCTTCCATCTAGTACCTTCTCCTCTCTCTGTCCACAATCATTGCCTGGCTGGCCCGGAATGTTGTCTCTGACGTCAGAATTGACGTTGGAAAGACTTCTTGTCGGTGGGGGGGAGGTAAGATTGCAGCGGCGCAGGCTGGGGGATAGGAAGGGCAGGAGGACCCGGATCTGGCTGGCTGTGCACCCCCCCCAAGCCATGCACCTGGAGCGGACCGCCCCCCTCGGTCCCCCCTTGGTACGCCACTGCCTTCCCCTTCCATCTCTCCTTCCACCACCATTGGTCTGGCATCCATTTTCTTCCCTTCCATTCCCTTCCCAATGTCTGGCATCTCTTTCCTCTCCTTCCCTGCCTTCTTCCACACCCCCATGGTCTGGCCTTCTTCCACACCCCCATGGTCTCTCCTCTCCTTTCCTTTCCTTCCCTCATCTTCCTTCTCAATTTATTTTCTGCATCTGTCTAGATTAAATTTTTACTACCCAGTCCTCAGTTTCCATTTTCACCGTATCTATCTACAGCTTGCCACCTCTTTCCCTCATCTCCTCCAGTATTTCACTAACTTTATCCTCTTCCCCCATCCAGCATGTGCCCTTTTTTATTTATCTCCTCCTTCCATCTTGTGCTCTCTTTCTTTACCTCTTCCATCCAGCGTCTGCCCCCTCTTTCTCTCCTCCCCACTTCCTTCCTGCATCTGTTTTCCTCTTTCTCTCTCTCCTCTCTATTTCAGCATCTATTCCCTTCTCTCTCCCATCCCCCACTTCCATCTAGCATAGGTTCTCCCTTCCCACTAGCATCCAATGTCTGACCTTTCTCTCCCTTCCTTCCACTTCCATCAGCTTCCATCAGCATCTGCCCCCTTTCTCTCCCTCCAATCCAATTCCATCCAATATCATTCTCCCTTCTGTCTCTCTATCCCTCTCCCTGCACACCAATTCCATCAGCATCTGCCCCTTTCTCTCCTTCCACCACCCTCCCATACCAGTCTCCTGCTCTCTTCTCCCTCCCTCCCTCCACCCCAATGCCATCAAGTATTTTGCCTCCTCATCTCCCCACCACTGCTGTATGCTTTCCTAAACCAGCAGCAGTGGCTGTAAACAAACACAGTCATCGATCGTGGGGCCTTGCTGCACCTCCCCATGCTGCCAGCTCAGTTCCGGAACAATGAAGTGACATTGGAGGGGGTGGACCGGCAGCCAGGGGGAGGTGCAGGAAGATCCTGCAATGATTGAATTTAAAGTTAACTGCCACTGCTGCTGGTTTAGTAAAGCAGTAGCGGCTGAGTAGGGTGGGAGGTTCCGGATCCGGTGTGCCAGCTGTGCACCCCAGCAGCAGCGACTGTAAACTTAAATTTAGTCAACACAGGACCTTCCTGCACCTTCCTGCGGCTGCCGGCTCTGCTCCGGAACAAGGAAGTGACGTTGGAAGGGATGGATCAGCAGCCATGGAGAGGTGCAGGAAGGTCCCGTGATGACTGAATTTATAATTTACTGCCGCTACTGTTGGTTCAGGAAAGCAACTGCGGCAGAGTAGGGCAGGAGGTTTCAGACTTAGTGTACCGGCTGTGCACCCTTTAGAGTATGTACCCGAGGTGGACTGCCCCTCCCACCCTTGGTACACCACTGGTAAGCACTAAGTCCAGTATAGCTCTAATCTGCATGGGTTCCATTACTAATTACTGGAACAATTCCTGCAGCGAATTCAAGATCTCCTTGCTTCTAGATCAGACATGGGAACTCTGGTCCTTGAAGGCCGGAATCCAATCAGGTTTTCAGGATTTCCCCAATGAATATGCATGAGATCTATTTGCATGCACTGCTTTCAATGCATATTCATCGGGGAAATCCTGAAAACCCAATTGGATTCTGGCCCTCGAGGACCGGAGTTGCCCATGTCTGTTCTAGATCAATGTTTCTCAACTTCTTCAAGCCAAGTGCCCATAATTTTAACAAATATCAACCGAGTACCCCCACCCAAGCTCCACCCCAGACCCCTCCCCCCATAATAATAGCACTAATTGTAATGCAATTTCTTCCATTCATTTTTCATATGCACACAATATAATCTTATTAATACATAATGGTAACCCGTGTCCCTGCAACAAGTGCCGCTGAAAGCAACAAGGAGCAGCAGCCCATCTGGAAGAAGGTAACTGAGATCCTCCACTGACCCGGAAGGCTTCCCTATGATGTCACCTCTGACATCATAGGGAAGCCTTCTGGGTTGGCTTCGGTGGAGGGAAGCAGGCAGGAAGGAGGGCATGGGATCACCGGTGGCCATTAAGCAGGAAGGGGGCGAGAGACCAATGCAGTTTCTACCCTCAACAAGCAGCTCATGTATTGAGAACTTCTGTTCTAGATGACCCTGCAGTAGGGACAGACCAATCAAAATCGGACATATTAAAATAATCTATCAGTAGTACTTCTCTTTTCCTAGCTATCTTGTGAATGTCTTTAATTAAATCCTTGTCCATTTCTTCCGACCATTAATGAGGCCTATATATCACACCAACGTAAATACATTTTTTATTCTCTTTTTTCAGATTAACCCACAGTGTTTCTTCTTTACCCCCTATGTCTTGCAATTCTATCACTTTAATATTATTCTTAACACATAATGCCACCCCTCTACTCTTTTTACCTACCCTATTCTTCCTGAATAGATTATAGCCAGGTATAACTACATCTCAATCATGGTTCTCCATGAACTACCATATGTTTTTGTGACCGCCACTAAATCCAATTTAGCTTCTACTATTAGAGCTTCTAGATCTGGAATTTTGTTTCTAATACTATGGGCATTGGTATACAAAACTTTCCAGCTATAGCCCTTTTGTCTCATTTCAAAATGGTATTTGATGTCTTATATTCATGAGAATTATTAATTACCTCACGGCATTTTACATACATTCCCCAGTAAATTTAGTTTAAAGCCCTATTCGTTACATTAGCCAATTTGTTACTGTAGACACTTCGTCCCTTCTTGGATAGATGGATATCATCTCTGCTGAGTGGGTCTAGTAAAATCATTCCATGGTCTAAGAATCCAAAGTGTTCACGTTGGCACCATCCATGCAGTCAAGCATTCAACTCCATGATGCGAGTTTCTCTCATTTGTCCTTTACCTAAGACAGGAAGGATCGATGAGAACACCGCCTGTGCACTTAATTGTTTCACTCTTTTTCCTAGGGCCATGAAGTTGCTTTTGATACGTTCAGTGGGATGCCTAGCAGTATCATTTGTGTCAACATGGATGAGTAGCATAGGATAACGGTCCTTAGGCTTGATGAATCTCGGCAAACATTCCATTACATCTCGAATCTTTGCACCAGACAGCACACCTCTCTTGACATCATGCCAAGTCAGCAGATGGGCACCTCTGTACCTCTCAGAAGGGAATCACCAACCACCACTACCTTTCACCTCTTATTGGCTACTCTCCCAGCAGCTTTGAGATTTTTTAGCTCTGTTTTCTCTTATTCTTGAGATATTATTATATCATCTTCTTCCTCTAGGGCTGCAAATCGGTTCTTCAGTTCAATAGAAGATATAGTAGTGAGGTTCATTTTGCAGGGTCTGGTGATTTGCATCAAGATGTCCTCTTGTAGCCCAATGCCTCCATCCCCTTTGCTGGAGATCCCTGATGCATCAAAATGTATATCTGGGATGGATTTCTGATTTTCACAGATGCCCTTTGTCTTGCCACTTTGTTTCTTAGTTCTTGTACTTCTTTCATGAGGGATCCAACATGCATACAATATATACATGAAACTAGTCCCTCACCATGGATCAACCATTCTTTTGCATTGATGCAGAAATTGTAACGGGAGCAGCACCAGCTTTGGCAGTACAGTGTATTTTAGCCATACTGTATCTAGAAGAACATTTTCAGCTTGTGGGTAGAAAGAGCTGTACGTATCAAGGTAGCAACCCTGTTTTTTTTTTTTACTTGTTCAGTAAATAAGGAGCAAGTACCATATATATTCAAATATAAGTCGACCTGAATAGAAACAAAGGTAACCTTTCCCCTCCAAAAACCAGGAAAAAAGGTTGACTGAAATATAAACCAGGGGGTTAATATTCATGTGCCTTGCCCGGCTCTACATTCTGACCCCCCTCCCTGTCAAGCTTTACACTCTGTTCCCCCTCCCTCCCTCCTTGCCCTGTACCCAGTGGCATACCTAGCATATGTGACACCCGGGGCCCATCATTTTTTGACACCCCCCCATCTATATGAAAAATATGATTTTTAGTAACAATCTACATATCGCACAAGAGTGTACCTAGGAAAAGGCAACATCTTAAACACTGCAGTGAGCACTAGAACACCAACACATACATTGTAAAACTAAACAAACCAGATCCTGCACAGTCAATTGATCCTGTACAGACGATGCTATCAGAAAGCCATATCCCTTTCATACACACAGACAGATACACCCTTGCCCAATATGGAATAATCACAAACTAAAAATAGAAATATGTAGACAAAAGTTAAACTGAACTGCCAAGAAACCAGACTCTGCATACAATGCAACACCACAAAAACAGTAATACATGTCCTCTAATACTGTGCAAAATGTAAAGGCAGTAGATGTAAATTTGAAAAAACTGATACATAACAATCACCACTTTACAAATTAACAAATAAAAATAAAACAAATAATGAGAAATAAGAAAATACCATTTTATTGGACTAATCCCTGTAAGCTCGGTCCTCATCCCCACAAACCACCTGATTCCATCCACACAAGCCTTAAATTGTTTTATATTGAACTTATTATATTAAAAAAAACAATATTCTGTACAACTGTCAATTTATAAATCAGTGTCTTTTCCCCATCTCTGTTTCTCATTTCCTTTCAGCGTCCTCAGCCCACTCTCTCTCCTCTTTCCTTCAGCGCACGCACATAAAAACAAGTAAGTAATTTTATATCATTTTCATTCTATTCATTCATAGAAATTAAAGTCTAAATAATGCCAGTCACATAACAAAACATGATTTTACAAAAATAATTCCCTGCACAGTCAAGCCTGCAAGGATTACTAGATGTTTTTCAGCAGCTCCCCTCCCTCCCTCCCCCTTACCTTCGTGGTCAAGTCAAAATGATCTACCAACAATAAAATTTTAAAAACACAAAGCACACTGTACGCAGAGAAAATGTTAATTATCATTTATATTCCGCGGGTTTTCAAAGAGGTCAAGGCTGATGACTTTATGCAATGTCACCTCAGTAACAACTATACAAAAATAGACAAATATACTCCCACCCTTTTTACTAAACCACGATAGCGTTTTTTAGCGCAGGGAGCTGCACTGAATGCCCCACGCTGCTCTTGACGCTCATAGGCTCCCTGCGCTAAAAACCGCTATTGCAGTTTAGTAAAAGGGGGCCATAGTGCAAAATATAGACAGAAGATATAAATTCTCAAAACGGACACATTTTGATCACTAAATTGAAAATAAAATCATTTTTCCTACTTTTGTTTGGTAATTTCATCAGTCTCTGGTTGCACTTTATTCTTCTGACTGTGCATCCAATATTTCTTCCCTTCTTTCAGCCTCCTGTATGCTTCCTCTCCTCCAGACCTCATTCCCTCCCCCAACTTTTTCTTTGTTTCATCCTGTCCCTTGAGAAGAGGAGACTGCGAGGAGACCTGATCGAGACTTTCAAAATACTGAAAGGATTCGGCAAAATAGAGCAGGGGAAGAAGTTATTTACAATGTCCGATGTGACACGGACAAGAGGACATAAACTGAAGCTGAGGGGGGACAGGTCCAGGACGAATATCAGGAAGTTCTGTTTCACGCAGCGAGTGGTGGACACCTGGAATGCTCTCCCAGAGGAAGTAATTGCAGAATCCACCGTTCTAGGATTTAAGGGTAAACAAGATAGACATCTCCTTAAGAGTGGCATAGGGTTCATAGACAACGGCGCGAAAGACAAAAGCGCGCGCTGACAATTGAGTGCAGCGCGTGCCGTCGCACCGCTCTAAATTACAATTTTTAGGGGCTCCGACGGGGGGTTTTGTTTACTTAATAGACATCGCGCCGGCGTTATGGGGGGTTGTAACAACAGCCCGGATTGCTATGTGATACAACCCGTTTGCCTTACATTACCCTGAGGAAGCCGCACGAGTGCGGCAAAACGGGTTCCCGTTGGTTGGGATACACGGGTCTCTTACAGCTAGATGAACGTGCCGTTTTTCTGATTCATCATGTTCAACAGATAAGTGCCAGTTTTAGGCCTTTTCATGATGTTTATGACTATTTTTGTTATCTTTGCTATTTTGCTATTTTGCACAGCATATTCAGATAAATAAGCTGGATTTGCACTAGCCACTTTAGGAAATATTTGCACTTTAAGCATTTTTGCACAAAAAATAAGAAAAAACTAAGAAAAATTTATAGGTTAAATACTCCCTAAAAAAATGAGAAACTAGTTTAGAGTGGTAGTATTTAGTAATTTTTAAAGTAAATTTAAAGAATAATTACATTACTACAAATTAACAATGAAGGTTGATCAATGAAAGAAACCACAAGCCACAATTCCCTTCCGGACAATAACAATATTATCCTGGGAGTGGCAACTCTGAGATCTTTCCTTCATTTGTAAATTACCATTATATTAAATGGTCTGTAGTTTTCGGTAGATTAATCTTTTTGGGGGTTGTAACCCTCCACATTTTACTATAAACTGAACTTTTTCCCTAAAAACAGGGAAAAAGTGAAGTTTTCAGTAAAATGTGGGGGGTTACAACCCCTCACACCCCCCACAACGCCCCCACAATGCGGCGCGATGTCTATTAAGTAAAGTGGGGGGTTCCCCCCCACGCCCCCCCGTCGGAGCGCTAAAAACAGTAATTTAGAGCGGTGTGGCGGCGCGCGCTGCGCTCAATTGTCTGGGCGCGCCTTTGTCCCGGCGCGCTTTTGACCTGACACCGTGGCATAGAGTGATACGGGTAAGGGTAAAATAGAAACACATCTCCCTTGAGAAGTTTACGGTGATATGGGGACTAAAACTAGGCCAGGATACACCTGGTGGGGCCTCCATGTGTGCGGATCATCAGACTTGATGGACCCAGGGTCTGATCCGGAGATGGCAATTCTTATGTTCTTATGTGATTTTCTGGTGATCTGAGCACGTCAGGGAGTGCAGATTCACCTCCCCCAGCAGTGCCAAAACCTAGCCCTACGGGGAGTCTTTGCTGCAGCTGGTAGGAGCGGCAAGGCCATGCCACTGAGGAGAAAACTGTGGTGAATCCTGTCAGCTGTTCTTGTCAGTGGTGCTGTATTCCACAGGGTCCTAGAGCTAGTTATGTTTTGCCTGTTTATCCATGCTGAGGGCAGCTGCAATCCACTGAGGCCAATGTGGCATTTGTCAATGGTGAGAGAGTACAAGTTCTGGTGGCATCCATTTAATCTCTGCCACATGAGGTCTCATTGGGCTCTGCTGTGACTACTTATGTATAGAGGCTGGGGAACGGTGAATCACCAACACCGGGCCCTAGGGGGAGGGAGCCAATGACTCAGCCGGCAGGAACGGTGGATATATGCCAGGAAGCTGAGGGATCATGGTTGTGATTGTTGCCACTAACTGGGAATCGTCGTGGTCTTAAAGCCCATTCTGTTTGAGTTTTTCTCTGTTAAAGAGAAAAAACACTGACTGCCAGAGAAAGTTGGTCTTTTTCAATTTCTCCTTATATCTTTTTGTATTTAGTTATTGATGTATCTTTTGATGGTAAGAGCTCCTGAAGAACTATCTGAGTAGAAAAAATATTAGAATTTTATTTTTATCAAGAAATGATGGTTTTATCTTTATATCTAAAAGGAAGAACAACAAATATATATATATTTTTTAAATCTGAGAGAGAGGGGGGGGGGGAGAGCTGTGAACTGACAGGAGCGGTTAAGAAAAAAATTGACAAGACAGGGGAAGGACTACAGGAGGCAGAAGTCCCTGCACATATCCAGTAAGCCAAAAGCTTATTGAAGCTAGGGGAGAGCACTGACATACAGGATCAGTCAAGGACTTCACCAGCAAGTGTGCCTGAATCTTCCCTGCATGTCTCCGGAGAACTAGCTATATTTAATGTTATGAGGAGCTTACATACATAAAATAGACCCTGCCCATGTATACACCCCCTTGAATTTGCACATTGTGTAAGTTATGGGTACCATTATGGAATAGCACTTGGGGGGAATTCTACCAGTGCCTAAGTTAATTAATAAAAGTCACTTAAAATGGCAAAAAACACAACATTAAAGAACCTATGTGTGCCTACACATGGTACTATAGGCTGCCTAATGGGCTCTATGGGCATGGCTAACACCAGAAGTGGTGTTAGGCAGGCTAAAGTACCTACGCAGGCATGATTCATGACACAGATAGGCGCTGGAAATTTAGGTTTAGAAAACCCTAGCCTACATTTTCGGAGGTTATCTTTCATGAAGTCACAATTCTCTATAGGGTGCCATTGCATGATTGACACATGATCAATGGCCACTTTTTAGCTGACCTTCAGACCTTAGGCACTCTTGATTGCATTTCCTTCTAACTGAACCCAGTTCAATTTACCTGCTCTGAGGTAGTAAAGGGGGCAGTTTTCAAATATAGCAAAAAGTAAACACATTGAAGATCTGCTCAATTCAAAAATAATGGTATTGTCCTCTGCTTTGGTGTTTGCTGAGACTCACCTGACTGACATTTCCATGAAGATATGAGACAGCCTGGCAAGCTAAGATCCGTTTTCGCCAATTAGAGCTGTTCATTATATGTGCCAAGAGGATATGAACCAATCTCTGTAAGAACAAGGTACAGCAAATTACATAGAAAATAGAGCTGGGTACTAAGCATTTTTTTGATAGGCTTAACACGAAACAATGAAACCGCCTCTCTTTACATTTGATCTACAATAAAGAGTTCTAATAATTATACCGGCCCTGTTGGGGCTGTACTACATGTACTTGTGAACCTTAGGTCCACTTATATGTATGAGCTTAATTCAAACATCTGTACCTCTTAACTTCAGCTTTAAGAATGGACTATAGCCCTGTGACCTTAAAACAGTGTCTCTCAAACTGTGTGCCATGGCACAGTGGTGTACTTTGAAGAGATTCCAAGTGTGCCTCAGAATTTTACTTTATTTCTAAAAAATTCCCTTCATAAGTTTACACTAGAATAGATGACATGTACATCGCATACGCAAGAGTCTGTCAATGTTTTGAGCATCTGTGTACATAAGGATACAATCGCCCAGAGAAGCATCATTCTTTGACGCGACTGGTCCTTGAAAACCAATGGCAAATAATTTAAATTTTAGTTTTAATTTTTATTTTTATTCAGTAGTTATCCTAACTTGAGCAACAAAGCAATCAAGGTTTTGTTACCGTTTGGATCTTCTTAGCTTAAATTGAAAAAAAGAGAATGACTGCAGATGATAGATGATGAAATGCGTGTTTGCTTGTCGACTATTGAGCCACGTTTTGAGTTAATTTGCACTCAATAACAAGTACATCCATCGCATTGATTAGCAATTCTATTCTATCTACTTTAGCTCCACCATTGTTACAATTACCCATACATAGCTTAAATAACTTTAAATAAATAACACTCAAATTAAATTTTTGTTGGTTTTGCAATTTTATAATTTCAATTATAATGTGCCATGAGAAACATTTGCTCCATTTAGTGTGTCACATAAAATGTTTGCTTCTTTCAGTATGTTAGAGCTAAAAAAAATTTGAGACACTGTCTTAAAGTGATGATGATATTTCTAGTAATCTAAGTCAGTTATAAGGAGGAGACTCATGAGAGGATGTGCTTACTTCTTTGTCTTTTTGTCTTCTTAGCTAATGGTCAAAAGAAAGAGGAGTAACTGTGTAACTACTCTTTTTATTTACTGAACAGTTTGCTTGGTAAGGCAGTTTAAAAATCATTTGAAATAAATAGAGTGATGTTGTATCAGCCATCTAAAATGAGAGGTTTAAACTCAATAAATTACTTTTAAACCAATGTCATTTGAAGTTGAAAAAAGGAGAATACAGTCCATTGAAGTTTCTGCTTTGTCTTAATCTTCAAAAACAATCCTGCCGGGGATGTTAGCAGGGGTTGGCAGCAGGAGGGATTGGGCATCCCTCCTGCCAGGGATGTTAAGGGGGGAGAGTGACAGCAGGAGTGAGTGGGAATCTCTCCTGCTGGCTGCCTTGTGGTGGGGTTTGGGGGTTTCCTGCCACTGCCACTCTCAGCCGATCATGGCTGGGGAATTCCTCCCTCCCCATCAGATGAGCAGCAGGTACTCCCCAAAGCTGTGATTCTGTAACGGGGCCCAAACTTTGGAGAATTCCTGCCGATCAGCGAATGGGGGGAATCCCCCTGCCGCAATCGGCTGCTGAGGTCTAGCAGCCAAGATAAGCGGCTGAAATGTAGGCCTGGGTTTTCCAGTCCTACATTTCAGATGCCTATCTTGGTACGGTTCTGTAACCGGCGCCCTGGAATGATTAACAGGTGATTGGCAGCCACTTTTAAGGTGGACACTGACTTGAGTGCTGGTTATAGAATTCTGCCCTAATTGCCCAGATTAAGGGTAGTATTTACTACTACTACTACTACTTATCATTTCTATAGCACTGCTAGACATACACAGCATTGTACATTAATAATAATAATAATTGTATTCTTATACTAGTCTTATAGCCTGTTACATTAGCGGGTGCTAGAATATATGTCTGTGTGTCTGTCTATTTCTTTTTCTCTCTCTCCTTAGCCGCTTTCTGTATTTCTGTCTTTCTTTTTCCTTGGCTGTCCACCACCACCCCTTGCCTGCTCCCGCTGTCCATTCTCCCTTCCTTTTACCTCCCCTGTGTCCACTAACACCCCTTCACTGCTCCCCTTATCCAGCAGCAGCCCTTCTCCCTTAATATCTGCAATATAATCCTTCTTCAGTAGCAGATATATTGGGCCTGATATTCAGCCAGCAGCAGTCAGTGTTTTACTGACTGTTGCTGGCTTTATTCTCGGATTTTAGATGCTAGGCCATGTCCACGCACCAGCTTTGAATATCCAGGCATAGGTGCTAGGTAAAACATAGCTGGTTAATTATATTCATCACTTAACTGACTAGGATGAACCTCATAAAGACTCATAGGATTATGTATAGAAACATAGAATATGACGGCAGAAAAGGGCCTACGGCCCATCAAGTCTGCCCACTCAAATAACCTTCCCCTCTAAGTTCCTCTTTGAAGTGAACCCACGTGTTGATCCCATTTGATCTTAAAATCAGTCACGTTACTGGCCAGGGTTGGCAGATGTCCAGGTTTCCCTGAACATGGCCTCTTTTTTGAGGATTCCCTTGGGCATCCAGGCGGTTTTTTAAATCTACCTCTTTAGTTTGGTTTATGCCTTTTCAGAGGGCGGCAGTACTGAAAAAGAAATCATGCTGGCCCAGGTCAGCTTTGGCTCCGGAGCTCCTTCCTCCCCTTCCACCTACACCCTTATTCCCTTCCCAGCAGCCCTCTTCGGTGACTTGGCAGTGATGGCGATCAAGACAGGCTGCCGGCGTCAGCGCTTTCCCTCTGCGAATCCCGCCTCTTTGTTCCAACTTCCTGTTTCCGCATAGGTGGGTCTTGCAGAGGGAAGACCCTGATGCCGGCAGCCTATCTTGATCGCCTCCATTGCCAAGTCGCCAAAGAGGGCCACGGGGAAGCATCACTTACCTCCTTTAGTGTCTGCACTCCGCCGACAACTGCCTCAAGCCGCCGCGTCCTGCAGGTGCCTCAAGCCGCTGCGGCCCTGCAGGCGCCTCAAGCTGCCTCGCCTCGAAGCCCTCCTCCTGGCATCTTGCGCTCCGCACCACCTCTCGCCTCGCCTCAAAGCCCTCCTCCTGGCATCCTCCGCTGCGCACCGCCTTTCATGCGCCTTAGCGCACATGCACACTCTGCCAGCCACATCCCGACAGATCAGGCAGGGAACACGGGGTAAGAGTGCGCATGCACGCTTAGCATTTTATTATTATAGATACCGCCAAAGCCCTAGTACAGGGGTGTCCAATGTCGGTCCTCGAGGGCCGCAATCCTGTCGGGTTTTCAGGATTTCCCCAATGAATATGCATGAGATCTATGTGCATTCACTGCTTTCAATGCATATTCATTGGGGAAATCCTGAAAACCTGACTGGATTGCGGCCCTCAAGGACCGACATTGGACACCCCTGCCATAGTAGTTCGAGGCGGTTTACAATAATAGGAGCTGGACAATCAGCGAAGATAGGTACAAAGTAAGGTTTTAAAGTACATGAAGCGGATACAGGGATATGAGGGCTGGAACAGGCTGCAAACATTCAGTGAGAATAGGCGCACTGGACAGTCATCAATAAATGTAGGCAGAGAGCAGAGCGGGAATGAGAGATCGTGGTAAGAATCAGATGGAGTAAAGTGATAGGGCAATGGGTGCATTTAGGTTAGGTTACATGTAAGAGACAATCCCTGTTCAATAGAGCTTACAATCTAATTAAAACAAGCAGGACAAATAGGGCCTTAGGGAATTTATCACAGAGGGAATGATAAAATAGGCAAGGGTATTTTACAAGTGAGTGGGAGGATCCGTACAACTCTATCTCTTCAATATCGGTTACCTTGAACTATTAACTCGATCTCTCTCCTCTGTCAAGTTCATTCAACCTTTACCATCTTTTAATCTTTGTACCATCTTTTAATATTTGTAAACCGCATAGAACTTCATGGTCCTGCGGTATATAAGCTGTTATTATTATTATTATTATTATTAAAAGCAGCCTCAAAAAGTGGGCTTTTATCTGCCAGAGATGGAGTTTGACATACTAATTCAGGTAGTCTATTCCAGGCACACGGTACAACAAGATAGAGGGGACAGAGTCTGGAATAGCAATAGAGGAAAAGGGTACAGATAGTGAAGTTGCTTACCTATAACAGGAGTTCTCCGTAGTGTGGCAAATCTAGTGCTGTTCCGGACTTGCCATAGTTGAAATATAGAAGTAGTCCTGTGTCAAAGAGGACTGGAGCCTACCAGAAAGGTTTCCCTGGTGTGCAGGCAATTGGGCTGTCTATCCTAATACTGGTCCTTCCAGTCATGGTCCCTGGTAGGATAGGGTTATTCAGTCCAAAAGGAAAGTTAACAAAAGCCAACAGGAAAAGTCCTTTATTCCCTCTCTAAGAAAGCAATATTATTTTCCTAACTGCAATCTGCAGTTTTACCAAAGGGGGAGTCAGAGAGAGTTCCTACCTATGCTGATTCCACGCAGGACTCCCAGCAATATAAGGCAGAGCTTCAGACTGGAGAAGAGGGAGAAGATTGGAAGCACCCTAGAAAGGAGGTAGAGAAGCAAATACTACCTTTTAATAGAAGCCAACACAAACCTAAGCCTGATGTGGAGATGGTGGAACTAAATGAGCCTGAACAACTGACTGCACAAGAGCTGACAGGCCATGAGGAGTCTATGGAGATATCTGAGGAACTACCCATTGTAGGTGAGCCAGTAAAAGCTATGGAGCTTTGTTGAAAAGAATTCTGGAAGTCACTCAGATGACTTCTTTATGAGTTATAACTGAGAACTCTGTTGGCTAACAGAACTTTGGAAGAGGTGGTACCCAAACTTGTCCATGGTGCAGCCTTCATGTCCTGGTGGAGCCATAGCATATTCTCTGGTACTGGAAGATTTTTTAAGAGTCGATTCCACCAGTAAAGACTGATGTGACAGTTGTGGCTTATCAAAGCTGAGGCAGGATTGTATTCTGTATAAAGAGTCTATCTTCCTTGGAGCTACTGGAAGAGGGAGAGGAGTCTCCTAGTTATTAAAAAGAGCCTCCTTAAGAAAATTGTGAAGAGGCAATATGAGGAGCTCTTTAGGAGGTTCATCAAACTCTAATGCCTTGAGGAGCTCTGCTCTGGGTTCAAAGTCTGACTCCAATTTAAAAGGCAAAGCTTTCTCAATCTTCCTGATAAATTTAGTGAAAGAAAGTCCTTCTGGATGAAATCTGCATCTTGGCAGTGCAGGAGATGGATCTGATGAGATGCTATACAACTCTGGAGCAGATAATGTGGGTTCAAGATCAGAATCAATGTTTTGCACAGAAAGATCAGAATCCACACCTGGAACTCCAGGAGATACTCTATAGGACGAAGAAGAATGCTTCCTGGGCTGGGTACGATGACTGTGAGAGAAGTCTGGGTACGATGACTGTGAGAGAAGGGCTCCTTCGACGATGTCAGTACCGGTCAGAGGAAGAAGAAGATGAAGTTCATTGTCGAGAATGTTTAGATCTTGATCTACATCGAGATGAATGGGAATGCGGTGCACACTTGGATTTAGAGGAGTGAGCACTAATACCATGTGATGTCGATGTTTGTCAATGTGTCAATGGAGAGCTGGAAGCAGTGCCTTTGAACCTTGATGCACCATGCTCAAGCTGGGCTGGTACCGAGGGAGTCTATGCAAGCACCAATGCCGTATGCAGCTTAAATAGGTCACCCAGCTTCTTCAGAAAACTCCTTCAGTTGGTCCTGGAAGGACTTCACTGGTACCATTGGCTCAACAGCCAGTACCATCGGTGCTACAGGGTGTCGAGGGATGGGTAACCTTGATGAGGAAGCATGCCCTATAGGAGACACAGCCTGCACAGAAGGAGATTGATGATGGCATCAGTGTTTGGCATGTATCAAGGGACTCGATGCTGAAGATGCCTACGACTCTAATGGAGTAGAGGATAGCTTCTTAGCACGTTTACCTGATGCAGGAATGACGTCTGATGTTGAGGGAGGCATTGATGACAGAACCATCGGTACCGATTGCATTAATTTGTCTCCAGAAGCCATGGCCAGTCCAAACAGCTTCTCTTGGCAGATGTGTTGAGCCTTAAGAGAGCATTTTTGTAAAGTAGAACTGTGGATGCAAGTATCCACTCAATGCTCTGGACCCAAATACTGATTGCACCAGCTGTGCAGATCAGTGATGGAAATGGGCCAGTGGCAATGAGTGTACTTTTTGAACCCAGAAGGCCTTGACATGTGAGGAAAAATCTCAGCAGCTAAGTTGAAAAACTCAATGGTTGCACCCTGAGATGAAAAATCAGTGAGATAGAACACTGGGGAGAGAAGGCCCGAAGGCCTAAGGAAATAAAATTAACGTTTACAACTTTAAAAAAAAAGAACCAAAGAAAGACACTATTATTCTAAAATAAATCAAAAAGTAAGCTGATTTGGAAGGCAACGCAATTTGGACAGAGTCCAAAACACAACTTCTTCACTCCACGGAGAACGAAAAACTTAGGAACCGTGAGTTGACGTCAGGCGGGAAGGCACTCGTGCGTGCGCGGTGTGGGCAGTCTTGAAGCTTCTCAAAGCTTAAAGTGACAATGCACTTTTAACTGTCTGTACCGGGCTCCGTGGATGTCACCCACATGTGAGAATATGCTACCTGCTTGTCCAAAGTAACTGCTTTTACTGCTGTGACCTCGTTACATCCATTATATGTTTAGAGTCAAATCAAACAGTTAGCTGCAAACTTACTTGTTGGAATACCATTATAAATACAGTATAAGATATAATAGATGAAGACAGAGTCCATTCCTTCTGCCTAGCAGGGAAATACTCATAAGGTATGATGTGATAAAACAGTCATTTTGGAACATGAATTGTTTTTGGAAGTCTTCTCAGAATTGACTTTTCTGACCAGATATAAGCATGGCACAAACCGTAGAAGGTTGTTTTGGTTTTCTCCTTGTTTCTGAATTGTGTTATCAGCTAAACATCATTAAATTAGATTGGTTAAATTGGTTCCGTACAGAATACTCAAATATAAGTCGAGACCCCCTTCCCCCCCAAAAGGAGGAAAATGGTTGACTCGAATATAAGTCAGATGGCTTAATATTCAAGTGTCCTATCCTATCAGGCTCTGCACCCAGCCCCCTCCCTGCCAAGCTCTGCACCCAGTCCCCTTCCTTCCTTCCCTCCCCTGTCAGGCTCTGCACCCAGCACCCTTCCTTCCTTCCCCTGTCAGGCTCTGCACCTAGCACCCTTCCTTCCTTCCCCTGTCAGTCTCTGCACTCTCCCTCCCAGGCTCTGCCCTCTGTCCCCCCCTCCCTGCCCTATCTTCATATCTCTGCCGATCCCTGGTGGAGGTGCAGCAGGTCCTGTGACGATTTCTGGTGGAGGTGCAGCAGGCATGAGAATTCACGGGAGCCAGTAAGGAAGCCTCTCAGCTCACCAAATCGTGCTGCTGCTCGTGCCACTCAGATGAACAAACTGAATCCGTGCAGCCAGTTAGCAGCGGGGCAGGAGTTCGGATATCTTGCTCCTGCACCTCCACTACAGATCAGCAGAGCCTTGTGGCGGTGGTGGCCTTAAAAAATTCTGGGAGGGGGCATTGACCCGAATATAAACCGGGACCCCCATTTTTGGGCCAATTTTATGGCCCCAAAATCGCAGTTTATATTTGAGTATATACAGTAATTGATTTTTTTATATTTTTGTATGGACCTTCAGAATGCAGCCGAGCAACATAGGCTATCGATTGCTGGCTGGCTTGGGGCAGGCTGGCTTGGAGCTGCCTACCATTAGACGTAGATGTACCCACCACTAGATTTGCCCTGTACCCTGTCATGGCCTATCACTAGAGGGGGGACAGGGTACAGGGCACACTATTTGGTTCAGAATTTTTTTTCTTGGTTTTTCCTTCTCTAGAGGTGGGTGCGTCTTATGGTCAGGTGTGTCTTATGGAGCGAAAAATATGGTAGTTGAACTTGAAACAAAGGTATTTCTAGTGGATTAAGTGGATGGGGATGTGGGTGTAGACATCCTTAAAATTTAGAGCGGCCTGGCAGTCATTGGGTGAAAACAGCCTGAATTTTACTGCATTTATTTATTTAATGTTTGGAAATTAGGAAAAAATTTGAATAGAAGCTTTTGTTTTCTGATATTCAGATACTTTCTCTACTATGCTGTTTTGAAAGCAAAGGCACAATTCCTCTGCTAGAAGTGGAATGAGATGTTGAGGGGTAGTAGGAGGGGTCCACACTATACTACAGTGGGTCCTCTCTACCTAAACTATCACCTTTTTTTTTTTTTTTTTTGCTAAAAGAAAAAAACAGGGTAGGGGGATGGAGTTTTTATGGTCATTAAAGAAAGTCAGAGGCTGGCTGGTGGAGGGAGAGGAGTGTGAGGCCAAGACTGGGCTCACAGGATCCTTCCTTGATGTCTGATGATTGCTTAATACTTCAGAGATAATATCCTGACTGAAACTCCTTATAATTTGCCCTAGTTTAAAAAATGTACTTGAGAGGGCTCTGGACTCCCTGCTGAACAAACTAAGTGAAATTTCTGAAACATTGGAAAAATTGAAAACAGAGAAAAAAGGGAGGTAGATAAAGACCATATGGTCCATTCAGTCTATACTATCAGAAAAAAAAAATATATATATATATACTGTATATGTACAATATATAACTATAGATAGGAGATAACATAATCTTATATACAGATATATTAAATACATAGTAGGATCTGCTGTCTTGAGGTTCAACAATTGATATTCCTAGTCCTCTAAAAGACAGTAGGATGTTATGTTTACTGTGTTAGAACCAAGGTCCAAAAGCAGTGAACAATTATGCAGATTAAAAATTGTGTAGTACACAGGTTTAGAGGATTTTAGTCTCACTAGTTCTGTTGTTCTCTAGAGTGCTTGGCAGAATGAGATATCACAGGTATCAAAGTAACATCCAGTCTGCCCTGTAGTAATATGGAATTACCATATACTCCAATATAAACTGAGATTTTGGGGCCAAGATATTTGGGTCAGCGCTGACCCGCCCCTCTGCCAGGCCTGCCGTGAGACCTGGTGGTCCAGCAGTGGGCTGGGACAGCAGGGATCCCTCCCACCCCTGTCCCAGCCAGTTCTAATAATTTTTACCTCCCTCCTGCCTCCCCCTTGTACCTTTAGAAGCCTTGGTGGACCTTCCTTCACTCCTGTCCACGCAGAGCTACTAGCTAATTGGTTGCAACGAGTTCTCACGGGTCTGCAAGAACTCGCAGCAGCCAAGCAGCTAGTGGCTCTGCATGGGCAGGAGTGAAGGATGGTTGCTTATGCTCATGCAGAGCTGCTAGCTGATTGGCTGCTGCAGGCAACCTTCCTTTGTTCCTGCACATGCAGAGCCGCTAATTGATTGGCTGCTATGAGTTCTCACAGTCGCCAATCAGCTAGTGGCTCTGCACAGGCAGGAGTGAAGGAAGTTTGCTTCTGCCACGGTTCACCGCTGGACGACCAGGGATTCTGAATGTTTGCGGGGTAGGCGGGAGGGAGGTAAAAATTCTTAGAATCAGTTGGGACAGGAGGAGGGAGGGATCCCTGCTGTCCCAGCCCACCAGGACTTTATCATTGGGATCATCATCAATCTGTTCTTCTCATTTCCTAAGACCTATCTTCAGCCTTTGATACTATAGACCACCATCTTCTCTTAAACAGACTCGAATCATTGGGAATAACCGACGTTGTCCTTCAATGGTTTCAATCATATTTTTTTCAGAACGTTCTTCAAAAGTGATATTTAATAACTCTTCCTCAAATACCATTGCAACTAGCTTCGGGATTCCACAAGGATCAATTTTATCTCCCCTACTGTTCAATATATTATTGGCTCCCCTGTTAACCATTAGTCAATCAATTGGGTTTACACGCTGACGATGTTCAACTTTTGTATCCCTTGGACTTAAGATCAGTTGAAGAAATTTCGGAAGTTAACATGAAATTAGCAAAAATATCTAAATGGTTACATGATAACAAGTTGGCCATTAATACATCTAAAACAGAGGTCATGCTCTTTCCATGCAGGGAGGGCCATAAATTAGGAGCTAGTATAAATATAAATAATAGTACGATCAAAGAAGTCACCAAGGTAAAGATCCTTGGGATCTTTATAGACCAGAAACTGAGCTATCATGACCAAATAAATTCACCGATGAGGAACTATTTCTACAGACTTAGGCTGATTAGATCACTAGCTACATTTCTGGATGAAGCATCCTTAAATATCTTAATGCATTCCTTAGTCATATCAAAAATTGACTATTGTAACGCTGCACCCTAATCAAACGGGTTTTAGACATCACCATAGTACAGTATGACCACTTCAATTCAATACTTTCTAGATCATCACCAGTCAACTCTGTTAATCTCTATCGATCTGTCAGCGGCTTTTGATACGATCGATCACCAACTACTTCTTCACAGATTGCAATCCATTGGCATTACTGAACAAGTTTTTTCTTGGTTTACATCTTATTTAACAAATCACACTTCGGCTGTTTTCTTCAAAGACTCAACTTCAAATTACTCATTAACTACGCATGGGGTTCCTCAAGGGTCGATTCTTTCCCCTTTATTATTTAATATTTTCCTTGCCCCTCTAGTCACTCTTTGTCAATCCGTGGGTTTCCAAGTTTATGCATATGCTGACGATATTCAGCTTCTGCACCCAATAGACGCAAATAAAATGTCTGATATCCAGGAGATTCATGAAAAACTTGATCTAGTTTATCAATGGCTAAATACGAACAAACTGTCACTTAATATCAAAAAATCTAATATTATGTTATTCCCATGGAAAGAAAATTTCACTCTCATAGCTCCTATTACAATAAAAAATGTCCCTCTACAACCAGTTAACAGTATAAAAATTTTAGGGGTGACTTTTGATAACAAACTTAACTTTCACGATCATATTAGTACTATCGTTAAAACAACCTTCTATAGATTACATAAGATTCGAGCAATTTCAAAATTTCTGTCCGAAGTCATTAAATATTCTCATTCACTCCTTGGTGATTTCCAAACTAGATTACTGCAAAGCACTTTTTAAAGGAATATCATTGAATGAAATTAAATGCCTTCAAATCATTCAAAACGTTTCTATTAAGCTTATAACCAAATCCAGGAAATTTGATCATGTTACACCTCTTTTGAAAGACGCACATTGGCTTCCAATCACTCATCGAATAACATATAAACTTTGCTTGCTCAGTTTCAAAACTCTTCTCTATAAAACACCGGCATTTATATACAAACTACTAATCCCTTACTATCCGTGCAGAACCTTAAGATCCAACGAACAAAATTTACTGACTATTCCTTCGCTCAAGATTATTAGCACAAAACGGCAGTTTATTTTTTCTGTAACTGCTCCACAGATTTGGAACGCTCTTCCAATTTACCTACGAAATGAGCATAATCTGGAAAAATTTAAAAGTAATCTAAAAACATTTCTTTTTAAAGATGCTTTTGATATTTAATCTATTATTTAGTGACTATTGTTGATGTTTTTTTTTTTTATATTTCATTACTCATTCTCCTCATGTATTCTCCCTTTTTTTGTTCTGCTTTTCTATCATGAATTGTATTTCACTTCCCTTCATTACCTTTTGTTATGCGTATATTGGACTATTTTTAATTTAATGTTATTATTTAAAGTCTGTAATGTTTGTTTCCCTTTGAATGTATTTTAAATTGTACATCGCTTAGAATTACGATTAAGCGATTAATCAAATGAACTATTAAACTTGAAACTTGATAACTCTTAAAGAAATACGCAGAATACAACTCATACAAAATACGGTAATACAAATAATCACTAAAAAGAAAAAATTTGATCATGTGACTCCCCTTTTGAAGGAAAAACACTGGCTACCTGTTAACCAACGAATCACATACAAAATAGCTCTACTTTCACATAAAATTTTAACAAACAAAGCCCCTGCGTTTTTAGAAAAACTTTTAATTCCCTATACTCCTATAAGATCTTTAAGATCAGAAGAGAAATCACTCCTCCTAATCCCTTCACTAAGAGTCATCTACTCTAGGAGAGACACGATCTTTTCTGTCACAGCCCCCCAAATCTAGAATTCCCTCCCAGCTAATATAAGGGATGAAAAATTGCTTGGTAAATTTAAAAACCTCCTAATAAGCTGGCTTTTTAAGGAAGCTTTTAACTAAGTTACATGCATTTTTTATACCCCCAAGACTTTTTTTTTTTTTTTTCTATAGTAATAGAAAGAGCTATAAGTAAAATCGAGCAGGTAATCTTTTACCTATCCTTCTGTTTCAATATCCTACCTTATTTGATTTACTTTATAAATTGTATTTAATCCATTTTATTTTTTCCTTGTGTTTGGCTGGTACATAGTTGTGTGAATTATTTCGTCTGAGTAATGTGTTATTCTTATTATGTTACCCCAATTTTAATAGTTTTTGTAAATCGTATTGAAGTAAGATTTTGCGATCAAATCAATATTTTATTAAACTTGAAACTACATGTTTTCTGAGGTATATCTGGTTTTCCTCAAGGTCTTGTAGGTTCAAGATTGTCATCTGAGCAACTCTTCAGGGGCAGAAGTGGGGTTGGGAACCCATAGGACTTACCTTTTGTTGTTAGTGGGTTTTGAGGGAGAGGACTGCAAAGTTGAAGCTGGGCCCACAGGTGCCTTCCCAGAAGTGAGGAGGCAGGACATAAAAATGGTAGAACTGAGAGAGTTGAGTTCCCTGACTGTAAAAGATGGAAATCGGTACCTGATTTTCCATGATGACCGAGATCTGAAGTAGGAGAGGATTACAAAGCTGAGACAGGCCCCGCGGAAGCTTTCCTGCCAATGTGCTGCCTCTTCACTGACTGTACAGGCCATGAGCTGGTAGTCTGTAGTAACTCTAATGCAAAGGCAAAAACAGGGGGAAAAAAACAAAACCACAAACTCAAATGTACCAAAGGCTGAGTGGAATTGTCCAGATCAGAATTATGTGCATTAATGAAAGTGTCCTCCAATGCATCTGATAATATAGGAATCTTTATTCATCCAATGACATAAAAATACATCCAACGACTCAATGACTCAAATAAGTCATTGAGTCATTGGATGTATTTTTATGTCATTGGATGAATAAAGATTCCTATATTATCAGATGCATTGGAGGACACTTTCATTAGTGCACATCATTCTGATCTAGACAGTTCCACTCAGCCTTTAGTAACTCTAATGCAGCTAGAGATGAAGGAGTAGCAGTTGTTGCTAACTTTGATGTTTGGTGGTGCTTCTCCTTGGCTTTCCCCAACTTCTCAAGACCTTCCAGCAATGGGGATGTTCATGTCTCCTCCCCCACCAGTACCAATACAGGCTCTGGAGGGAGCAGTAGATGTTGATGGTGGGTTCAATTCAGAAATATCATGGTCCGATCGCAGTTCCATGAAGTGATATAGTACAGTTGCTGTTATCAGACTCTGAAATGAGGAAATTCCCTCGTGGTCATGTTAGCTAGTAGTGAAGAGGTGAAATTGCTTGTGGGTAGTCTGCGGTCTATGCTGTGAATCATTCCGGCAGGCTCTGCTGATTTACCCTGGACTAGACTGGTTGGGGAACAGCATATCACCTCCCTCAGTGGTGCCAAGCCCAGGCCCTGGGGGAGGGAGCAATAGGTGTGGTTGGTGGGAGCAGTGAAGTCGAGCTGGCAGGCTGAGACAGCTTTGATGAAAAGCAGTTGTTTTTGTTACCGGCTGCCGGAAATCTTCTCAGTCCTAGTGCCTGCTTTAAAGTCTTCGATGTAAAAGAGACAACAAAGCTGACTTCCTGAGAGTTGCTCTTCAGTTGATTACTTTTTTTTTTTAAGGCTTCCGAGGAGCCAGCTAAAGAGAATTAATAGTAATAATTTTATAAATATATAAGTATAAATATATTTATATATACCATATTTTTCACTCCATAAGATGCACTTTTTCCCCCTAAAAGTGGGTGGAAATGTCTATGCATCTTATGGAGCAAATTTAATCCCCTTCCTCTCCCTCCCCCCGCCCCCCCCACAGGTACCTTTAAATTCTGGTGGTCCAGCGGTGTATTGGCAGGAGCGAGCTTTCCACACTCCTGCCCCTCCCTCGCTGGATGGCTGCCTTCTCATTATCTCAGCCAGCGGCGCACAAGGTAGGAGTGAGCTTTTCACGCTCCAGCCTGGCCCTGCACCACATCCTGAATGGCTGCCATCAGTTCTCGCGAGTCCTAGCATCCTGTTTGCTTTTTTGGCTGCCATCACACATTGGGCGGAAGGTTTTTTCATATTGTCTACAATGATACCTAGATCTTTTTCTTGGGCACTAATCCCCAAGGTGGACCCTAGCATCTGGTGACTGTGATTCAGGTTATTCTTCCTAATGTGCATCACTTTGCATTTGTCCACATTAAATTTCATCTGCCATTTGGACTCCTATTCTTCTAATTTCCTAAGGTCCGCCTGCAATTTTTCACAATCCGCATGCGTTTTAACAACTTTGAACAGTTTATTTAATTCGATTTCTATCCTATCTTCTCAGAACAGGTTACAAGCAAACATTCACATTGGACAGTACAAAGACTATACATCAACTTAAGTACAGGTTAAGAATGGAGAAGAGAGTGCAGAAAGGAAGGGGGAATTTAAGGGGGTGATGGGGTTGATTGCAGGTTAGTATCATCAGCAAATTTAATCACTTCACTCGTCGTTCCAATTTCCAGATCATTTATAAATAAGTTAAAATAGCACCGATCCTAGTACAGGCCCCTGTGGCATTCCACTGTTTACTCTCCTCCATCCCAAATTGCTAACCTCGAACTCTGCCTCACTGACATGAAAACTTGGATGTCAAACAACAAGCTTCAACTTAACGCCTCCAAAACCGAACTCCTATGGATCAGAAACAAAAACACCAAATACCTACGACCTACACTAACATGGGATTCCACTCTACTAACGGCAGCAGATCAAGTTCGCAGCCTGGGAGTAGCCCTAGATGGACACCTATCCCTATCTAACCACATATCCCAAGTAGTCTCCACCTCCTTCTACTACCTTCGCCAACTGAAAAGGATCAAACCCTACATCTCCACACCAGACCTCGCCCAACTCCTATACGCATATGTCCTCTCCAGAATGGATTATTGTAACTCCCTATTTAATGGACTAACCAAAAATAATATCAAACGCCTCCAACGGGTCCAAAATGCAGCCATCCGCCTCCTACACAACCTCAACTACCACGATTCCATCTCCCCGGCACTCCATGCTGAACACTGGCTCCCAATTAGCCAACGCTGTACTTTCAAAGCCCTGGCAATTGCTCACAAGAGAATCTACTCCACCACCCCCTCCTACATAAAATCCAAGCTTCCCATCTACAACCCCACTCGCACCCTCCGCTCAAAGTCAGAGATACGCCTATGCACCCCCCCCCCCCCCCGGAAGATCCCTGCTCACAGAAACTGCCCACAAACGATCCTACAGCCACTTCATTCCACACCTCTGGAACCAACTCCCCCCCCCAACTTAGACAACAGAACTCATTATTAACATTCCGTAAATCGGTAAAGACCCTCCTCTTCAACTAAAGATCTCCTCTGTCTTCTCCCCCCCTTAGGCCCCACCCTCCACTCTCCTATCACCTTCCCGAAATTCCAGTATGACCCTCTCTTACTTTATCCACTAACAAATTGTACCTAAACGCTTATAACTTTCCTTAAACTAAACTACTGTATTTTCCCCTTCTCTCTTTCTGCTTACTCTCCCTGTATTTAATTCTCTCCAAAAACTATAAATCCAATCACTAAACCTGTTGTACTACTTATATGTCTAGTTACTCCCCACTGTGTATGTTCATTTGTAAACCGTTCTGAGCTATTGGGAGGACGGGATAAAAATCTAAATAAATAAATAAATAAATAAAATAAATAAATTGAGAAAAATGACCATTTAACTCTACCCTCTGTTTTCTATCCGATAACTAATTCCTAATCCACAACTGAACTTTGCCACCTAATCCATGTCACTTTAATTTTCTCAGGAGCCTCTCGTGAGGAACTTTATAATAATAATAATAATTTTATTCTTTTATACTGCCATAAGCAAAAGTTCTAGGCGGTTTACACTAAAAAGAGCTGGACAATCAGCGAAATACAATAATACAGTAAAAAATACAAATATTTGTAAAACTGAATTTCTTTTTTTTTTAATAATCTTTATTCATTTTTAAAACACTTTCAATAAGTGGAAACAGAATAAATTAAACATTTAACACTTTAGACATCACTTAAAATTTTACAAGATTCATACAGATCATTACCCTCCCCCACCCAACCTAATTTTTATCATTAAAGTAACTATAAAATTTTATCATAGTTTCAGAAATACATTATACATATTTTAAACATAAATTACACATGTATAATCAATCAGACTTATTTATCAAACCTCAAAAATATCACCCTTCCCCCCTATTACCATCCGTATAAATAATCAATTAAAAAACCTTATATTCCTCCCACCCACCCCCTCCCTGGATGTGCATTTTTCTAACAACAAAAATCTTAGTTATAATAATTCTACAAAATACATCAATGGGCCCCATATTAATTTAAAGATTTTATTTTCCCTAACAAATCAGCGTTCATTTGCTCATATTTATAAATTAGACAAACTAGCCCACCAGAATGTAAAGTTGAGACTATCCCAGTTTTTCCAGTTACGTGTAATCAATTGTATAACTGTACTTGTCATAATTAAAAAAAGACATATTTTATAATTTTCTAGGGGATCTTTGATATGCAAGATGGTACCACAAATTACTACTTCATACGTTAAAGGAATCTCTGATTCTAAAATATTATTAATATGTCCCCAAATTGATCTCCAAAAAATCAGTATTTTAGGGCAATAAAACAGTAAATGATCCAATGTTCCTATGTCAAGGTGACAGTGCCAGCACCTATTAGATATAGAATTATCTAACTTATTCAATCTAACTGAGGTCCAAAAAGAACGATGTAACAAAAAGAACCAAGTTTGTTTCATAGATGCTGATGCTGTACACCTCATCCTCCAAGAACAAATACGTGGCCATCGAGATGCAGAAATATACTGCTTGATCTCGATGCTCCAAATATCTCTAAGAGCGTTTTTGGGTTTTTTATTCATAAGTTCAGATATTAATTTATACCACTTGGCGGCTTGATGTCCTAGCATGTCTGCCTGAAAACAGAGGAATTGCAGGCTATAAAAATTTTTAAATTACACCATTCAGGGAACCCTTTCTGAATAGCCTGCTTCAGTTGCAACCATTTGTAAAATTGAAATTTTGAAATATCAAAAGATTGTTGCAACCGTGAATAATCAAGCAAATTTCCATTTAAAATAACATCTTCTAATGTTCTTATGCCTACTTGCATCCAATCCTTCCAGGCAATTTTAGACCCACCTATTTGTATCTTGGAGTTCAGCCATAGGGATTGACACAAAGACTGTTCTATAGGAATTTCAGTTAATTTATTTATACATCTCAGGGTCTTCCAAGTATCCAAAATAAAATTATTATCCTTAGCATAACTAGGTAGTTTAATGTCCAATACATGAGACAGACACATTGGGGACATAATTTTCCATTCCAAAATGAACCTCTCTGGATAATGTTCCATGAGATCAGGCAAGATCCAGTACATACCTTGACGCAGAATATAGGCCTGATGATACCTATAAAAATTTGGGAAAATTTACCCCTCCCTCCACAATTGGTTTTTGTAGTGATACTAAAGCTATTCTAGCAGTTTTGCCTATCCAAACAAATTTGGTAAGAATACTATTCAATGTTTTGTAAAAAGAACCTTGAAAATAAATTGGTAACATTCCCATTTGGTAACATACCACAGGCAAAATCATCATTTTCACTGTTTGAACTCTCCCCCACCAAAATAAATGTAATGGATTCCATTGCTCACACATTTCTGTAACCTTTAACAATAAAGATTTTTCATTTATTTTCATTGTTTCTTCCAGTGTCTTATAAATCCAAATTCCTAAATATTTTATACCCTCTTCTTTCCAAAGAAAAGGGAACTGATCAAACAATCCTTTTTGAGAATGTATATTAAGCAGAGGAATTTCTGATTTATTCCAATTCATTTTATATCCTGAAAATTTTCCAAATCTTTCGATCAAATCCAATAAATGTGGATTTGTAGATTCAGGATTCCTCAAATGAAGCAAAATATCATCTGCATATGCAGAAACTTTGTATTCCCGACCTCTACTTGTTGAATAGCCAATAGTAAGGGTTCCAATACAATATCAAATAACAGAGGAGATAAGGGACATCCCTGCCTAACTCCCCTCTCCAGATGAAAGCCATCTGAAAAAGAATTATTTATATACAATCTAGCCAAAGGGGAGTTATACAAAGCTTTGATCATTTGTATAAATCTAGAACCCACCCCAAACCAATCCATTGCTTGGTACATAAAAGTCCATACTACACAATCAAATGCCTTCTCCGCATCCAAAGATACAGAGAAGGCTGGATCTTCCATGGATTTCGTTAAGGTCAACATATGAAGAGCCAATCTAGTGTTATGTGAGGAATGTCTATGAGCAACAAATCCGGTTTGGTGCATACCTATAATATAAGGGAGAGCCTTAGCCAAGCGTAGAGCCAATAACTTAGCCAACAGTTTTCCATCAACATTTATCAAAGATATTGGCCTGTAGTTTGAAACCAATAAAGGATCTTTATTTGGCTTTGGAAAAACTATAGTCAAAGATTCTGCCATAATACCTGAAATGTAGCCTGATATAAATTTAATAAATAAGGCAGTAATGTATTTTGAAATGATTTATAAAACTCCATAGTGTATCCATTCCCTCCTGGAGCGGATCCAACTCTAAGGGACTTCAATGCTGTCTGAATCTCCTTCAATGTAATATGTGCATCAAGAGATCCTTTTATATGCTCGGGAATTTTAGGACCCTTGATTAAATTCAAAAACTCTAAACCATCAAGTTCTTTATTTGAATAAAACTCAGAAGAATACAAAGTCTTATAATATTTCAAAAATTGTTTTAATATATTATCAATTTGAGAATGAGTAACCCCATTTTCATCTGTAATAGCCACAATCTTGACTTTCCTTTTTTTGCTTTTAAATAATTAGCTAGTAATCTTCCCGCTTTATTCAAGTTTCCATAATACAAAGCCTTTTGAGTAAATAATTCCTTCCTAGCCCATTTAGAAGAGATCTCATTATATTTATATTTAGCTTTTAAGAGTGACTGGAATGCATCATGTTACCATTTTACTGTTAATTTTGCTTCTAATTCCTTAATCTTTTCCTCCAATTCAGAGAAATCTTTTTTAGAATGAGTATTAACATAAGCCGAGTATGAAATTATATCCTCTCATGGTAGCTTTAAAAGCATCCCATATAGTTTCCAATGAGATTTCATCTGAGGAGTTAAGTTGAAAATATTCCTCCATTATTGTCTGAAATTCTTCAATAAATTTTGTGTCCCCAAGCAATGCATTATTGAACCTCCAAACAGGTCTATTTCCATCTCGTTCCATCAATTCAAATTCTATCCATACTCCACCATGATCTGATAAAATAATTGGATCTATAGTAGCTTTCCTGACCTGTTGTACTAGATTACCTGAAACAAAAATATAATCAATCCTAGAAAATGATTTGTGAACAAAAAGAAAATTCCTGAGCATTAAAGTTTAAGATTCTCCATATATCTTTCAGTGCACAAACTTGAATCAGATTATCCAATCCTAATGATTTTATCACTCTGCTAGGTTTTTTATCCAATAGTGGATCCATAACAGCATTCAAATCCCCCGCCACCACTAAATTAGTCGCAGCCAGAGGTAGAAGAATATGTTGGAGTGTTTTGAAAAATTCTATTTGATTCGAATTAGGAGCATAGATATTAAAAAGCGTCAGAGTATCATTGCCTAAACTCATGTTTGCATGTACTCATCTTCCCATAGGGTCAGCTGAAATTAAACTAAATGATGCCTTACAATTTTTATTTACTAGCATGGCAACCCCTGCCTTCTTTCCTACAGCAGGAGCATAAAAACAATGTTTGACCCAGTCTCCTTCTAACTTTTTAGATTCCATATCAGATAAATGGGTCTCTTGAATATAATAAATATCTGCATTTTGTTTTTTAAGAAAATTAAGTGTTTTTTTCTTTTTATATGGTGATTAAGCCCATTGACGTTTAATGTAAATATTTTCATATACATTTTAAAATGTTAACAAAAACTTTCCTATCAAGTAAATAAATATATAACAAATTTAAATTTAAATTATAACCCATGCACATCCAGAGCCCAACACTCCCTAAAAAAACCCTTTTCCCTCCCCCCACCCCTTTGAATAATACGAATACTTGAAAGTACTTATCAAGACCAGCAATTAACAGCTCCCCCAGGCATATATAACCACCATACTGAAATTTGTAGATTCTTCCCTCCCTAATAACATATCTATATATCCTGTCAAGTCAAAACTTAAATAAACATCATCTTTTAAAAAGAATTTAAAAATTATTATTTTGAAAATTAATTAGCAGTCTATCTTAATTAAGCATAAGTAGTAAACTTAATATTATATTCTTAGAATCATTGAGTCACAGAAATCAAATAAAATTATTTATCTATGAAGATAAATATAGATATCCATAGATATGAAGATTAAATATGAAGATATCCATAGATAAATAGATAAAAAACATCCTCATCTTCTAACTTTAAGTTCCTTATATTAAGAATTATTATCTTAAAATCATACAAAAGAACAATATATTATACTATTCAAAACTGTATAAATGAGCACCATATAAACCTTTAAATGTATTTCATCATCTTTTACTAAAGAATTTACTTTATATCCCTCTCAAAACCATCAAGAACTGTTTTTTAAATTAAGGCCCTTTTTCCCTTTAAACATAAAATTAATTGTGTAATCTGACATAGTATAGTTGTAAATTATGTTAATATGATCAAATTAATAAATCTTTATGTATTGACTTATATATGAATCACTGGGCTATTCCATTTTTCCTTTTCATATGAATAGGAATTTTATTTTATTTTATTTTTTTTTTTAAATCCTTCCTTTGAATTTATTTGTTAGAGCAGACAATTGCTGTAAGCAGCTAAGACACAATACAAGATATCTACTCAGTTTAAAAAAATCTCTTTACTGTAAAGTAAAATGGGTTTTCTTAGATTAATTTCAAGACTATTCCTCCATCTAGTGTTAAGCTGAAGAAAATTGAAATTAGAACGAGAAAGAGCAGAATGAGAGCACAAGAGTGGTGTACAGTACAGAAAAACTTGATAGCCTGGTTATCAGTAGCTTCTAAGGCGATGAGTCCATCCGGGCCTTTCACACTTTTAACAGCACCCTTTGGCAAAAGCAATTTCACACAGCAGGTATGGCGCTCATAGCAAGCAGACAGAAGGGGAGTGATACCATGTTTATCTGGAGCATTGATATTGGCTCCTTTTGACAACAAGAATTCCAAGATCTCATCCTGTCCACAGTCTACAGCATAGTGAAGTCTTTCTTCCGCTGTCCAATGTCTTGTTTACATTTGCCCCAACAGCAAAAAACTCCTTCACCACATCCAAATCACCATTTTTCAAGGCCCACATCAGCTCAGTATCACCCATGACAGCAGAGATGAAAATCCGTTTAACGCCCAATACTTCAGTACCTCAAACTTCCACTTCCTATTTTCATTCTTGCACATGCCCATGCCCATCTTTACTCAAATTTCAACCAGAAATAGGTTTTTTAAAAAGGATTCTCAGGATCCCATTTGCACTTTCATAAGGTGAATTCAGGGCAGCTTTTGAATAGGAATTTAATCTACTTGATAATTGTTTATTAAAAGAATCATTATGAAATTGAATATTTTTAGTAATGTTATTCATACTTTCTTCAATATTTTATTATAATTGGGTATCCTCAACCTTAATATTGAATGTATATAACTTATTTATTCTTAGATTTATAAATCTTAATAAAGATGATGTTAGCTAGAATGGTATATGGTACTCAATTACCTTATTATGGGTTAATCATTCAGTACTTAGCTGCAAGCAATATTTATTTAATATATATTAGTATTTGATTAAATATGATGAATGTGTGACCATTTTCTTTCCTGAAATCTCACATCTCGAAATAATTAAGTGTATATCATTATGAACAGATTAATGAAACAGAAAGGTCCCAAATCAGCATTATTTTAAAAATACCTAAGTAAACTTAAGGAGAAAGCATAAATTTCAATTATTACTTCTAAAATTTCTTTTTTAAAAAAATACTTTTAATAAGAACTCCGTTAAGAAATTTTCCTTTGTTTTAAGTATATTACTACGTTTCTTTCCGAAAAAACATGTAGGATAGACACATACGATAAGCACAATCTAACTATTTAGACTAGTCTTATCTCTTTACCACTGTTTTTTGCCCAATATCAGAAGGTGTTTCTCCAGAAATAAAAAACACATCCATCTGCTTGAACTACTCTTGTCCATAAAACCATATGAAGATATCCATTTAAAGCAGATTAAAAAAAAAAATCAGTTATATGTAACTCTTTACGTCTATCTGTTGTCTTCCTTTGTTAAATTCTAGATGATGCTTCAATCTTTTCCGGCTATTAAATTTTCAATCAGTTTTCTTTTTTCTGAAAATCAGTGACGATGTTTCATGCAGACATATATGGATGTGCGTCAACAAGTGTAAACCAATAGCGTTAGGTAGAGTCCGTCTGTTTAAACCACTTGTATCTCTTTACGTCTGTCCAATACAAGGTGACGCTTTCCCTGAAATAAATGAAGAAGAAGGCGGGACAATTCCAATAACATTAGGTAGAATCCGTATGTCCAATACTAGATGACGCTTTCCCGAAAGTAATTGAAGAAGGAGGGACAATTAAAACCCAATCAAACTATTGACAGTGGATTAGATTCACAATCCTTTCCAGCTGTTAAACTGTCAGTTTTTTAAATCTGCCTATTGTCCGATGTCAAGAACTTTTCCATCAGGTGACTGTTTGTATATAATTACAAATAGATCACACTAACCCAATCCTTCATACGCACATATCAATCGAACAGCTGTATTCTGAATTATCCTTAATTTCCTTAGAATTTTTTTGGGTGCTCCTAAATAGATGATATTACAATAGTCTAATATAGATAAAACTAATGCCTTCACCAATAGTCTGAACGATAAAGGATCAAAATATTTTTTTATGGTTCTTAATTTCCATAATGTAAAAAAGCATTTTTGTGTTCATGTGTTCTGCTAGTGTTAAATGTCGGTCTAGTGTGACTCCTAGAATTTTGATAGATTTAATAATCGGGTAGTCATGACCATTAAGATGAAGCAATGAGTTTGTTATTTTGTCATTGGGACTAGCCAAGAAAATTTTGGTCTTTTCCATATTGAGTTTCAGTTTGAAATTAATTGTCCACTGTTCTATCTGAGTCATAATAGAAGATATCTGGTTTTAAATTTCAGTGGTAAAATTATTTAGAGGGATTAAAATAGAAATGTCATCTGCGTATATATAAAATTTTACATTTAAACTCTGTAATAAATGTCCTAAAGGGGAAATATAGATGTTGAATAAGGTAGGCGATAGCGGAGAACCTTGGGACACACCAGATGGATTGTTTCATGAATGAGAATAGTTACCGTCACAAATCACTTGATAAGATCTTTTCTTCAAAAAAACCTTGAAACCAATTCCAGACCCTTCCTGAAAGTCCTATTGTGTCTAAACAACTCAACAATATTTCATGATCTACTAGATCAAAAGCTTTCTGAAAATCTAGATACACTATATCAACCGGCTCACCTTTATCCACATGTTTATTCACACCTTCAAAGAAGTTCAGCCAAGGGAATGAGGCAACATCTCCCTTGGCTGAACCCATGTTGACTCTGTCTCATTAAATTATGTTTGTCTACATGTTCCACAATTTTATTTTTTATAATTGTTTCTACCATTTTGGCTGGCACTAAAGTGGACATCGATGTGATGATGTCACGCACAGGTGCATGACATCATCGCATCAACCTCTATACATGCGCAGATGGTTCCAGACATGGCCCCGAGGTTAGGGACATCCAAAACCAAACTGCCAGATTTTGGAAATCCCTCTGGGCATCCAGACAGTCCTCTGAAAAGAGGAGTAGGTGGGAGTGAAGAAGAAACCCAAGAAAGAACAGAACCTGAAATCCAAGTGAGGACAGCGTATCAAGGAGTAGGTGGTAGTTTAATGTCAAAAGCAGCAGATAGATTGAGAAGGATGAGGATAGAATAAATGCCTTTAGATCTGGCTAGGAACAAGTCATTGAAAACTTTAGCAAGGGCAGTTTTCTTAGCATACAGAAAGCAAATGCTTGATTGAAGTGGAAATGTCCAGCTATCTTCCAATGTAATGTAACTTCCTGGAAATGTCCAGCTATCTTCCAATGTAATGTAACTTCCTGGAAATGTCCAGTTATCTTCCAATGTAATCCGCTTAGAACCACAAGGTACAGGCGGAATAGAAGTCACTAATGTAATGTAATGTAATGTATTTAGAATCTTAACTATACTGCGATTTTTGTGTCCATCTCAATTCTTTGGAGGCTGCTCTATATGTCTCCTGAATAAACCAAGAAGGACTTTGGTAGTTGCTTTCCAATATTATGGCTAGTCTGTTTACTCACCGTGCCCTTACTAATATGGCTCAGCAGTATGCAGGCCTGTTCCCTTCTGCTCTCCTCCCTCACATAAAAAAGCTGCTTAAGGATTCTCTTGACAACTGGGGACGTGGCATTGCCTTCTGTTGCCAGACACTGTGCAGCTGCCCAGCTGTCTGCATCATTACCTAGCAAAAAGGAAAGAATGAAAGGCAACATTTTCCATTTGATGTCACTGAGAACTTCAATCTAAACTGACACATAATAGGGGAGGGGGATGGCAACTGCAACAAACAAAATAAGTGAAAGTGAGGTGGTAGCCTAGACAGGTGGCGGCCTAGGCAAAGTTAGCATTTCTAAGTCACAATTTTTCTAAGCTATAAACATTTTTCCCCTAGCCCTGTGAGAAGCCTCTAGGCTAATACAGCCCAAGTCAACATACAGAGGTAGATAGTCACATTCCTGCTTATTTGATAAGGACTGACAGAACATTAGTTCACAGTACTAGAAACTTACATGCATGTTTTTTACCCTCTGCCTTTTATGATTCTATACTTTCCTATTGGATGATTGCCACCACAGCCCTCCACTCCTCTCTGTCCCTCCAGTGCAAAGCGTATAGTTTACTCCTTTGTCAAGATTTTTGGCACATTTTTAAAAACTTTTTTTGGCCGGTGCTCACTAGCGCCCCCCTGGACATTGTCAGTGCCACCTTCTTATTCCCGATCTTCCTCTTACTTCACTGCCACTAGCTGAACCATCTTCATATGTTCTCCTACCCATATTTACTACTACTTCTACTACTAATCATTTATATAGCGTCACTAAACATATACAGTGCTGTACACATCATATGCTGGTACTTCCTGTGTCCCCAGTGGGCTCACAATCTAAGTATTTGTACCTGGGGCAATGGAAGGTTAAGTGACTTGCCCAGGATCACAAGGCGCTGCAGTGGGAATTGAAGTTTCCCAGGATCGCAGTCCACTGTACTAACCATTAGGCAATGAATTTCCCCAAGTCCATCCCAATAATGGTCCATGGACTTTTCCTCTAGGAAGTCATCCAAACCTCCTTCAAACCTTACCAAGCCAACTGCTTTCACCACATTCTCTGGCAACAAATTCCAGAGGATTTATTCATCTGGACCTAATCTGGCTGCTAATCCTCCCATTCTGTTCTGGCTCAGTAAGCAGATTAATGACTGATTCTCACAGGTCTGACTCAGAGAGGAGTGGCAGCAATGGTAGCACTGGTTCCGTCTGCTTTTCCTGCTCTTTCGTTGAGGCCAGATTATGGTGGTCAGAGGTCGTGTCTGTATCTTGCAAGAAGTGGTGCTCAGATCTATATGTAATATGGAGTGGACTAGAAATGAACCTGCTTATGACTAACTGGATTTAATGACTTTGAAACTGGGCCCAAATGTTGAGATATTGTTGGCTTAGGTGAACTACCTAATTCTGGAACTACTGCTGAATATGTTTGCATTATAACCCCCTGTTTGAGGAAAGCATATATTTCAGTTCTTGAAATTCCGCCATGAAATGCACACACTTGATGTGCTATAGCAGCTTAGAACCTGAAAGAAACTGGCTTTTCAATGTACTCAAACTGAAAACCTGATAAAATTATGACCTTCAAGGAACTGTATATCCTTACCATGAAGAATGGCATCCAGCATGATATCCCGGGCTTCATCATTTTCTAGCTGCAGTGCATAGTGACACACAGCAGCTGCCATTCTCACTCGAGGATTTATGTCCTTCAGAGATGCCACAATGAGAGGTTTAAGGTCCTGGGGCACATCTTGGACTGACGGAAGATTCTTACGGTCATCTATTCTCAAGTAAATCAAAGCTATTACTAGAGATGAAAGGGATGTGCAAGCCCCTGCTGTAGCTGCTGACAGTAACACAAACACATACTGACATAGAGAGAACAATTTTAAGAATATTTTACTAAGGAAACAAATTAAGCATCTAGGTGAAAAAAACAGATGAAAACTTCTCACCCCCTCCATGGTTAAAATATTGAGAATGGACAAGTTTGGAAGCAAGGAGAGAGGAGAGCCAGCTGACAACACATGGGCATTCATTTTGAACTTCTTATGTGCAATTTAAGCAAGGAGTTCAAAGCAGTATTTTCAGTCTTCTGAAAAGCTGGTGCAAGCTCCATAGTTATTAATATACCTGTAACACTGCTGGCCCCTGTGAGTTTCCTTTTGTGCTTTCAGGCCTATGAGGCTTTCAGGCCAACGGTAGTGTGGACTTACAAGATCCTTGACAGATTTCAAAATGACTTATTAATGGCTGGTTCTCCATTATTAGAAAATGTAGAGGTTAGTTTTCAAAAGGATTATTTAAGCTAAATGGCTAATGAAAAATTGCCTTTGGAAACTGATCTTTCCCCTTTTTAGGTAACTACTGTGATAGGATGTAGGTCCTGTCATCAGCCACAAGGGGGACTACAAAGAAACATGAGAAGTCAACTTGGGTCTCACCAGGAACTTTGTAAACTGAACTAATTTGCATAATAATTTGCCTACACAGAAAATGATATATTTTAGAGAAGAAAAGGACCTTTGTACAGATATAGAGGAGGGAGGGAGGGAAGGATAGTCTCAGTAGGGCTAAGTGAGGGATCTTCCCAGATTTGAAAGGGGGGATCAATTGCACCTGAGCTGGGGGTCTCACCTTAAATGTCCCGGGGGTGGGAGAGGAACAATAGGACTTCAGGGCTTCCAACTTGTTAAGCTAGAGTGACCCGGGTGACCAGACTGACCAGAGAGCCATCACAACAACATAGTGCAGGCAGTTTTCCTAATTTGGGGGACCAAAACAGAATCTGGGAGTATATCAGCCAGCTTACCATTATCCACTTGTTTGTTTGTTTTTTTCACCTTCAAAAAAGTCTAATTAATTGGTAAAGCAAGACTTGCCTTTGTAGAGCCAATGCTGTCTCATTCCCATTAAGCTGTGTCTATCAATATGATTGGTAACTTTTATTTATTTATTTTAGTATAACTTCAACCATTTTGCCCAGCACTATCATCAGGCTCACTGGTCTATAGGCTTCCAGATCACTTACAAAGTTCATTTTAAAACTTGGCAATATACTGTCTACCTTCAAGGCCTCAGATATCATGGTCAATTTGAATGACAGATATAGATAGCTGAATTCCTGATCAAGAGAGGGACTGACCTGTGACAGTTACTAGAAAGTCCACAGATACTTTTCACCCTTCCTCTTTATACCAGTTTTTAAGCCACAAGTTTGTACATATTTTCACTTTATCCAAGAAATTATCCACAAACATTTGCATCTATTTTTTCTCTAAATATTTTTTCTAACAAAATATTACACAATTTTCAAAATATAAAAAAAACCATGCATTGAGCAATAGGTCTTTAATATGGTGAAATTTGTTCTTACCTGCTTATTGTGAGACCAGCCCAGATTTTAATAGATTATGTTGCCTTACCAGCTTTCCAGTGATATCACAGTATAGCCGTGCATAGTCCTAGAACTTGCTAGTATTCTATTTTCAAAACTGATGTACCAAAACTCAGACAATAAACCTTAGAACAAAATCAACAATCTAAAGAAACAATTAAAACTAAACATTACTGTAGTAGGGAAAAATGATGGTTCTTTGGGGAGGGGGAGGGGCAGACTTTGGCATTGCTAAAGCTGGTTCTGGGGTTGGAGAACGGAAACATTCTTACTTCAAGGTGAAGCTTGTACATTGCCCAAATGGAGAAGAAAGGTTTGGAGGAGATGTAATGTTCAAGTGTGGCTGGGCGTGGTAAAAATAAATAACACAGGTTGTTAAAAATCTGGTCTTTCTCTTCCTCCTCCTTAAGTCATATACCTGGAGGCCACTTGTGAGATTGCCTTTAACTATATTGCCCCTAAGTTGTGAAATAACCTCCCTGCTTATCTTCATCATGAACCCTCTTACACTTCATTCAAAGTAGGTCATAAAACTCACCTTTTCAGACTTGCCTTTCCCTAATTCTTATTTCCCTTTTTTCCTTTTCTTTATTTTTCTTATCTGTCTTCTTTTCCACCTCTGTCTTTTTTCTCTCTGATAATGATGAAGGATGAAAAGGGGGAGATATGAAAGAGATATTTATATATCTACATAGCATAAATGCACAGGAAGTGAGTTTCGCACATTAAATAATTTTTGGTTAGATACATTTATGTTTAACATAGTAATGTTAGGAAGTTCTTTTTCACAAAGAGGGTAGTTAATGCCTGGAATGCCTTCCCGAAGGAGGTGGTGGAGAGGAAAGTGGTGTCAGAATTTTAAAAAACTGAACATAGTAGATCTCTAATTAGAAAATGAATGGCATTAATTGAAGAACAAGGGCTGGTACTAGGCAGACTTGCATGGGATATATCCTGTATATGGCAATCTGGTTTAGGATGGGCTGGGGAAGGCTTCAATGGGGGCAGTAATTTAGAATGTGAGGAAGGTGCTGGGCGGACTTTTACAGTCTGTATCCTGCAAGCAGTGGCGTACTAAGGGGGGGGGCGAGAGGGGCGGTCCACCCCGGGTGCCAGCCCGCCCCGGGTGCCAGCCATGAGGGGGTGTTCCCGGCCTTGCCGTTCATTCCCCCCCACCACCACCCCCGAAGGACCGCTCGCCCCACTGACCTTCCTGCACCAACCTGTGAAGCAGCCCGCAGCAGGATCGCGACTTCAGCGATACCTGAGCTGCTTGGGCGCTGCTTCCTGCGCCGCGGTCCCGCCCCTCCTCTGACGTCAGAGGAGGGGCGGGAACGCGGCGCAGGAAGCAGCGCCTAAGCAGCGCAGAGATCACTGACGTCGGGATCCTGCTGCGGCTGCTTCATAGGTGGTGCAGGAAGGTCAGTGGGGCGAGCGGTCCTTCGGGGGTGGTGGGGGGGACTGAACGGCAAGGCCGGGAGCATAGGTAGTGCTGCTTCATAGTGGTGCGGGGAGGCCAGGGGCGAGCGGTCCTTCGGGGTGGGGCGGGCGGGCAGGCTTTCAAGGAGGAGGGGGGTGACAGACAGGCAGGAAGGCCTTCAAGGGGGGGGACAGGCAGGCCTTCAAGGGGGAGGACAGGCCTTTGGGGGTGTGTGCAGACCTTCAAGGGGGAGGGACAGGCCTTCAAGGGGGGGCAGGCAGGCCTTCAAGGGGGGGACAGGTCTACAAGGGGGTGGGACAAGCCTACAAGGGGGTGGGACAGGCCTTCAAGGGGGGGAACAGGCCTTGGGGGGGTGCAGGCCTTCGGGGGGGTGCAGGCCTTCAAGGGGGGGACAGGCCTACAAGGGGGGGACAGGCCTACAAGGGGGTGGGACAGGCCTTCAAGGGGGGTGCAGACCTTCGGGGGGTTCAGGCCTTCGGGGGGGTGCAGACCTTCAAGGGGGTGCAGGCCTTCAAGGGGGGACAGGCCTTCAGGGGAGTGCAGGCCTTCGGGGGGGGTGCAGGCCTTCGGGGGGGTTGCAGACCTTCAAGGGGGGGACAGGCCTTCAAGGGGGGGACAGGAAGGCAGGCCTACAAGGGGGGGGACAGGCCTACAAGGTGGGGAGGACAGGCCTTCGGGTGGGAGCAGGCCTTCAGGGGGGTGCAGACCTTCAAGGGGGGGACAGGCCTACAAGGGTGGGGGACAGGCCTTCAAGGAGGTGGGACAGGCCTTCAAGGGGGGTGCAGGCCATCAAGGGGGGACAGGCAGACCTTTAAGGGGGGACAGGCCTTTGGGGGGGACCCTGGTTTAGAAGTACACGGAGGGAAGGGGGTGTTAAAAGAGACGTGCATATGCCAAACTTTGGGGGGGAGGAAGAAATAATGGGTCTGAAAATAGAGGAGAGGGAGAGAGATGATGGACCATGGGACTTAGGGAGGGAAGGAACAGAAAGGGAGAGAAATTGGACACAAGGGATGGTGTGGAGGAGGGATAGAGATACTGAATAGGAGGGTAATTGGGAAAAGAAAGGGAGAGATGGTGGACTCGGGTGGTGGGGAAGGAGGGAGAGATGCCGGATGAAAGGGTAGTTAAGAAAAGGTGGATCTGTGGAGGGAGATGAAAAAAAGGAAAGATACCAGACTTCCTGGGGAGGGAAGGGAAATGGAAAGGGAGGACAGAGTTGGCAGATGGATGGTTAGCATGCAGAAAGAAGAAAGAAGGAGACCCCAAGTTATCAGAAGAAAACCAGAGCCTTGGACCAACAAGATTTGAAATATAACCAGACAACAAAAGGTAGAAAAATTAATTTTATTTTCTGTTTTGTGATTATAATATGTCAGATTTGAAATGTGTACCCTGCCAGAGCTGGTGTTGGACTGCAAACGTGAGCTAGGATTTAACAGAGAGAGGAAAAGTCCTTTTTGTTTCTTTATTTTATTTACACCACAGCGCCAGTGTGATTAGGAGAAGCCAAAGGGGGTGAAAAAGCTATAAAACCCACCAGGAGTTTTGAAAAAATCACCCCCAACTGGGCAGGAAAATCGAATTGAAAAACCAATTCAATAGGCTGAATCGAATCAAAATTTTTTTTCCTGAATCTGGCAGCATTAGTTTGCGCTACTGTCTTAGACTTTAGGACCTGGGATTGGGGAGAGATGGCATCCTCAGTACTTTATAATGCAAGTGAAACGAGGATTTGGTCAGACTTTTGAAGGGTCTGCAGAAAAAAAATATTGTATAGGCCGGGGACATGAGACAGCAGGAAATGGGAACTTTTCTTCCTTCTATTTTTGTGAATGGAAAGGCTGAGGATGTCAGAGAGTTCAGTTAAAATATGTGCTTTATAAGAAAATATAATAATGTGTTTTATAAAGTTTATAGCATAGCTGGCCTACCCAGTGAGGTGTTCCTAGTGCTGGTGGTGGCAGCGTGTCAATGTGTTGAGAGGAAGAGGTGGTCTGGGAAATTCTGCTGAGCAAACTCCGGGCCCATTTCCACCCCCCAGTTAGTCCACTCCACTCAACTGGTTCACACACTGAGTGGGTCTTTGGGTGTTGTTTTGGGATCTCTTCCAGTGGTTTATCAGTATCTCCTTCTGGTCCAAGGAAGGAAACTTTGTTATCCTTAGCATTGACCTACAGAATATGTTTGTAACAGCGCTGCTTGTGTGGCTTTAGGCTATGTAGTGATCGAAAGAAAAAAACAGACCTTTGCATATTTTTGCACTATATGGTGGGTGTATGAGGAGATTCACATTTCCTGCACAGCTAAGTCCATGTGAAGTTACCTTGTGCTGTATTTGACATCTAGCAAGGTCTCTGTTTGAAAGGAAAGATCTAAACTTAAAAATGAAGTGGCCAGAAGTTATGGTAAAAGCAGATAGTGTAGCTGGTTTTAAGAAAGATTTGGACAAATTCCTGGAGGAAAAGTCCATAATCTGTTATTAAGACATGGGGGAAGTGTCTGCTTGCCCTGGATCAGTAGCATGGAATGTTGCTACTCTTTGGGTTTTGACCAGGTATTAGTGTCCTGGATTGGCTACCATGAGAATGGGTTACTGGGCATGATGGACCATTGGTCTGACCCAGTTAGGCTATTCTTATGTTATGTTCTCATCTGTAGGGGCCTTTGTTTTCACTTCTTATTTTAATGTATTTTTTTTTCTGGGAACTTATCAGTGTTTTTTATAATGGGAACAAAAATGGAAGAGAATTAATGTGTGTGGGATGAGGGGGTAACTAATTTCTTCAGCTAAATAATTCAATCCACCTCAACCAGACATAGGAGAACTCACGCACCATTCACACACCCTCCAACCAAAAACGTCAAAAGAAAAAAACTGTTCGACAACCTCCTAGCCATTCGAGCTGCAACACTCGACCCCCAACTCTACAACCAATTGACATCGACCACAGACTGCAAAACCTTCAAAAAGAAATAAAAACCCTTCTATTCAAAAAACACATAAAACCGAACTAACACAATCAGAACTGTCCCAAGCATCACCTGCAACTACTCCATATGTACTTCTGATGTCATGACAATTCAGACATAATTTATGTTATGTTATGTTTGGAATATAAGAAAATTTTCACTGCCTGTTTCTATTCTGACCATTTATTCCGTTTCATGGTCATTACAAAAAAATATTTTTTTACATGGGGGGGTGTCAAAAAATGATGGGCCCCGGGTGCCACATACCCTAGATACGCCACTGCCTGCAAGTGATATGATGGTTTAGAAGGCTGGAGTGAGCTTTCAGTAGTTGGAACCCAAGATATTGAGCTTTGACAGTAATTCCAATAGTTCTGTGCAGATGTCTATGGTCCAGAACCCAGTAATATCAAAGAATAAAGACAATTCAATTTAAATATAAATTTATAATGACTATGAGCTCCTTTTACAAAGCTACGCTATTATTGAGCTGGCGTTAGTTCTAGCCGAGTAGCATGGGTTTAGCACGCACTAAAATTCTGCATGCGCTAAAAACGCTATCGCAGCTTAGTAAAAGGAGCCCTAACTATTGGGCAGACTAGATGGGCCATTCAGGTCTTTATTGTTTGTCATTTACTATGGTACCATGTTAATTATACTGCCAGATACTAGGAAAAAAAATCTTATTAATTGATTTTCATTTATTAGGTTTTCCAAGCTTCAAAAGGTGTATGTTTTAAGAAAGTTTTCAATAGCTCTTTTGTTTTTCAGATTGCAGCTATTTTAAGTTTTGTAAAAGTTTGAAAAATTATTTATTTCTTAGTGTACTATTTATTACTATGTAGAAATCTTTGTATAATTTTCACTTAGGGCTATGATTGCACACCGCTTTGAACCTATTGGGATTTAGCATTTTATAAATCCTAAAGAACAGAATGAATAAAATGATCCTTGCCTCTTTCCACCCCCCCATGTCTATTCAATTTTACGTATCTTTTAGAGGCAGTTTGTAGAATCAGAGCCCCAAATATCAAATACTTACCCCACCCGAATGGGACCCCACATAGCAACTGCCAGGAAGAAGTTTCCAAGTTTATTAAAATCTTACTATCCTGCACCAATGGTGAACCTTCTGGGTGGCTTACAATCTAAAATCTAATAACAAATTTAAAATAAAACATAAATCCACAAAACAACATGATTGTGAGGTTAGGAGGGAAAACTACAATTAAAAAGAATAGAAGGGGGAGACACTTTAGGAATATTCTGTATTTTACATAACTCCTCAAGTGTGGTCAACTACTATCATGTTTGATATGCGTAAGAAAAAAAAGAAATGTTTTTAAATCAGCTTTGAACTTATCAATAGACATCAATAACTGAAGTGATAATGGCAAGGAGTTCCAAAGCTGAGGAACATTTACTGAAAAAATAGCAGCTCTAATATGCTCAAGAACTATTTCCCGATATCTAGGAACTGAAAGATGATTTTGATTTGCTGATCTCAGAGTTCTTGATGGCATATAATATGAATTCAGAAGATGTACAAGATATAGACTCTCCCGTATTTAATACCTTAAAAATTGGGGGTCACGTGATGACGCTGAGCTGAACGGCGGCTCCTGGCTCGTGCTCCGACCCTCTCGCGCCTTAATCTCCGCTTTTTAAAGCCTTTCAGCTCTACTCCTCTGCCTTTATCGGCGACCTGACAAGCGGACAGCAGTGGGAAGCTAACGGCTGCTTCGGCGGCTTTCTGTGCTGGTTTGCGGGCGAGTTATGCCAGTTAAGACCCCGCGGCCGATACGAGCCCAGCGACTGCACGGCGCACCCAAGATGGCTGCCGGAACTGCGACCCCGCCGAGAGTGCTGTTGCAGGAAGACGCGGTACAGGAGCTGACCCGAACTATATCGGCAGCAATTGATGAGCGGTTCACCAAACTCCAGGCAACTGTGGAGGATGTGCGGGACTGCCTGGAGCGGCATGGCCACCGCCTTCAGCAAGCGGAGTCTCGCATTGCCACCCAGGAAGATCGATCCGGAGTGCTGGAGGCGCAGGTTCGTGGCCTGCAGGCTCAATGCGCTACCCTACATGAGCGATTGGAGGACCAAGAGAATCGTGGACGTCGCAATAATATCCGACTGGTGGGCCTGACGGAGAATATTCGCGACGCTGACCTGCGTGACCTGGTGGAGAGGTGGCTACCTGGCGCTGTGGGATTTACCCCAGCAGGATCACGCACCTTGGTGGAGAGGGTGCATCGCCTGGGCCAGCGCCGTGAGGGTGAAGGCAGGCCTCGACCTGTCATTGCCAGATATCTGAACTTTGCTGACAAGGCACAAGTCATGGCGTTATACAGGAAAAAGGGCGTGCTGGAACGGGATGGTGCTAAGATTCTGTTGTTCAACGACTACTCCGCCGAGGTGGCTGCTCGTCGGCGCGCCTTGGCACCTCACTGCACTGAGCTCCGCAACAGAGGCCTCCGCTTCGTGGTGCAATATCCTGCGCGGGTCCGGGTCTTTGAGGCCGGGGGACCGAAGATCTACGAGGACGCGGAGGCGCTGCAGGTTTTCATCAGATCCCTGGCATCTACACCTCCGGTCCCTTAATTCAGTAACTCAGCTTATCAAATTTGTTCTGTTAATGTGAGACTTCCTCCTGACTTTGTGTTTATGGTCAATGATACCTGCAACAGGGGCCGGTCAGTACTGAGCTCTAGTCCTGCGCCCCCTTTTCGGGGGAGACACTGGGGCCTTTACTGATATTTTCTCCTACTCTGCTTGGTCCTGAGGGGCCCTGCTGGATGTTATTGAGGGATACTTTCACCGCGCTGTATAGGCGACTCCCTCAGTTTTGGCATTGCCTTTCGTTACGCTTCACTGGACCCCTGGATTGGACTGATGAGTCGATATTTTACATGCAGGGACTCTGGACTCTAGACCTTGGGCATTTGCTCTTTCAATCTTTGCCCCCTGTTCTCTGTTATCTGTTTTGCGCCTAGTTCTTGAATTCATTGTTGCCTTTGGAATTGTACATGTGGGGAGGTTTTGCCATTAGAGGTGGGGCTGTTTATTTTATTTATTTATTTATTTATTTATTTATTTTTTTTTCTTTTCCTTGTTTTTGAAGCTGCTTGGTTTCCCTTTGCGTGAGGGGGTTGGGGGGGGCCTTTAGGTACATGTTTTTAGTGTGGGGATGGAAACGAACGGGATGCTGGGTGGGTGGGAGGGGGGGAAGTGAGCGGAACGAGAGGGGGAATGCAAGTGTGGTTGGTTGTTTTATGTATGCGGGGGGAGTACTTGGGTGTGTTTGGATGGGTGTTCTGCATAGAGGATGGGGAGGAGGGGTCGGGCTGGGGGGGGGTGTCCCTCTAGATCAGTGGGGAGCGCGGGGATTCATTGACTGTCCTTGGGGGTTTAGCTGGGAGACCCTAAGGGACCTTGGGTGGATCAGTTGGGACGTTGCGCTGATGCTCAGTTCTTCTCATGGATATGGCTGACTTGATGTGCCTTACGCTGAACGTGGCGGGCATCAACTCGCCAGTAAAGCGAACAAAGGTTCTGTCTTTTTTGAAGAAGGAAAAGGTCATGGTAGCTTTTCTACAGGAGACCCACCTTACGGCATGCGAACATCAGAAACTGCAACGAGATTGGGTGGGAGAAGTAGTGGCGTCCTCCTATTCCTCTCGACAACGGGGGGTGGCTATACTCATACACAAAGCGCTGACGGCGGTCACACAGAGAGTCATCAGAGACCCCCAGGGCCGTTTCGTTATTTGGGTGGGGACGTTGAATGATAAACCAGTGGTGCTTTGCAATGTCTACGCGCCTAATGTATACACTCCCTCCTTTTTCTCTTCTCTAGGGGTCTCTTTGATAGCATTGCCGAATTATGAACTCCTGGTGGGCGGGGACTTTAATATCACTAGCGACCCTTCTATTGACTGTAAACCTCCGAGACCAGTGGCGGCGGACAACGAGCGGCGGGGGGTGAACCTCTTAATGGGAGAGCTGGATCTCCAGGATGTGTGGAGGGTGTACCACCCTGGGGAGGTGGATTTCACCTTTTTCTCAGGGGTTCACCACTGCCATTCCCGACTGGACTATTTCCTACTCCCCTCTCGTTCTATCGGGCGGGTGATGCGCACCCACATACTTGATGTCCCTTTTAGCGATCACGCTGCTGTGACTATGACTCTTAAGTGGGGGAGCGGTTCTTCGGGGGACCGTATTTGGCGCCTCAATCCATCCCTATATCTTGACAAGGAATTTCACACCTATCTCATTGAGGAATGGTCTAAGTACAAGCTGACGAATGAAGGGACTGAGGTCTCGGATACTATATTCTGGGAAGCGGCGAAGGCTTATCTTCGCGGATGCATAATAGCCTACTCTATTCGCAAGCGCAGGCTCCGGGATGCGGAACTCACGTCACTGGCAAAACAGATGAGGGAATGCCGGTTGTATCACCTGAGGCACAGCTCCGAGGAAGCTCGACAATCCTATCTCAGGCTACGTAAACAAATCGACGCTATCCTCTCCGCGCGGGCTTTAACTCATCTTGACGTGTACAAGTTTCAACTTTACAGGTGGGGTAATCGGGCGGGGAGACTTCTAGCCAATCTGGTTCGCCCACGCCGGCGTGCTGCATGCATTTCCCATATTCGGGATTCCTCGAATGTGTCGCATCGGACGGAGGCGGCTATTCAGACCCAGTTCGTGCGATTCTATAGTGATCTTTATAACGAGGGCGAGTACGACACGGAGCAACGTGATAATTTTTTTTGCGATTTGAATCTCCCGAGTGCCTCGGAAGCACATCGTGCCCTCCTTAATGCTCCTATCACTTGTCAAGAGATCACCGCGGCTATTGGTCATCTGAAGCTTGCTAAGGCTGCAGGACCGGATGGTATGGGACCCGAATTCTACAAGATCTTACAACACCATGTGGGCCCGGCGCTGTGCGCCATGTTTGGAGATATGCAGGCTTCGGATAGACTTCTCCCAGAGCAGAATCATGCCCATGTCGTGGTGCTTCCTAAACCGGGCAAGGATCCCACCATGGTGGGCTCGTATAGACCCATATCCCTACTTAATCAGGATATGAAACTCCTCACGGCCATTCTGGCTAAGCGCCTGGCACAGGTCGTCCCCTTGCTTGTTCATCCTAATCAGGTAGGCTTTGTGCCAGGACGCTTCTCATCGGCCAACATACTCAAGGCGCTGGTGGCGTTGAGGGAGGGCAGAGGTCGCTCGGGGGACGATTTGTTGGCTAGCTTGGACGCTGAAAAGGCCTTTGATAAGGTTATTTGGCCTTACCTTTTCTGGGTCCTACGTCGTTTTGGTATCACTGGCTCTTTTCTTGAATGGGTGACCCGCCTGTATACGGCTCCTACTGCCCAGCTCCTCATTAACCGCCAGCGAACGGCTTCCTTCCCGCTGCGGAGGGGCACTCGGCAGGGTTGCCCCTTATCGCCGTTGCTGTTTATACTATCGCTTGAACCGCTGGCGGCGAAGATACGCGATGACCCAGGCGTGGAGGGCATCCGTGTGGGAGTGGAGGTCTGCAAGATTACCATGTTTGCAGACGACATGCTACTTTTTGTCAGTAATGCCCGGGATTCTATCCCCCGCATCACTTCCTTCATCGATTCTTTCGGGGCTTTCTCCGGCCTGTGTATTAATTTTAGCAAGTCTGAGGCGATCCCGGTCACTGCGCCCTGTGCATCGCGAGCTACGCCTTCCTTCCCTTTTCGCTGGGCGACGGGTGAACTCAAATATCTGGGGATTTTTCTGAGCGCTGATTGGGCCGCGGTGTATCGCTGTAATATTGTAAATCGTCTTGCCCAACTTCGGGATGCTTGCCACAGATGGGGGGATCTCCCTTTGTCGCTCTTTGGTCGTATTGCCTTGGTGAAGATGGTTCTGTTGCCCAAGATTCTTTACCCCCTACAGATGATTCCCCTGTGGCTGCGAGCGGCGGAGGAGGGCGCCTACAGGTCCTTTGTTGGCTCTTTTATCTGGCGAAATCGGAGGGCCCGCGTGGGGTTTTGGAGACTCACGCAGAGCAGAACCCGGGGGGGGGTTAGCGCTCCCGGATATTCGGCTATATAATGTCGCGGACTTGATGCGATGGGTGCATGAACTATACTCGATGGGTTCACGATTTGCTCCTCCGGGATTGTTTGATTCCTGGGTGTCCCCGCATAGTGCGCTGGCTTGTCTTGATGTCCCTGGGTGGCGTCGCCCTAGGGCGGGATGTAATTATCTTTGGTTGGATCCGCTGCGACGAGCGCTGCTCTGGTGGCGGCGTCAGATAGGGGGAGGTCCGCGGGACAATTGGGCTTTTCATTCTGTCCGGGGGAGTCCTGAGTTCTCCCCGGGTGTGGGTGCGGCCCGTGGCCTGGAGGCCAGCTTTGGACTAAGTTTTTGTCTGGGACATATTACAGCATTGCTCTCTGAGGATGGAGCGTTCCCCTCTCATGCAGACCTCCGCCGTCACTGGTCTCTCCCCGACATGCCTTTTTTTGCTTATTTGCAATTACGACACTATTATGAGACCTGCCGAAGGGGCGCCCCCGCGGGTGGCGACCTCTTGAAGGTTGATCACATCTTTCTATCTTTCCCCGCCTCTATGAATTCCCTCTCTACTTGGTATAGAATGGCGCGGGAGGAACGGCCGGACCCCCGACTCCTTGGTCTAGCTTCCCAATGGACGGAGGAGCTCGGGGAGCAGGTCGGGATGGAGACTTTGGTGCCAATATCTCTCGTGGGGCACGTAATGTTTCCCTACAGGAGATACAGTTTAAAATCCTACACCGCACATATTTCACTAGGGTACGGGGCAGGAAGGCAGGCTTGTGGGACTCTGACCTATGTGTTAAATGTCGACGTCTGCGTGGCACCCTGGTTCATATGATAATAGAATGTCCTCAGCTGGAACCGTACTGGACTGGGGTGTTAGACTTTCTGGCCCGGGTTGTGCAGCTGCCTCTTCAGTGGTCCTATTCGCTTATTCTTCTGGGATGCGAGGGAGCGGTGTTAGAGCAGGGCCTCAGTCTGGAGCACTGGCGATTCCTCTACACCGCTTTGCTGGTGGCCAAACGTGGAGTGCTTCGGCTCTGGATGGATGATAATGCCCCTGAGGTGTTGGTATGGAAGCGCTCCTTGTTGGAAGTGGCCCACTGGGAGCTCCGAGTACATCCGGAACCGCTATCGGCGCCCAGGCGCCTGTACCGCTCTCTATGGGATGCTACTGTGATGGAACTTGGTTCTTTATGAATGACTAAGTGTCTTATTCCCACTTACTCTCTCACTGAACTGGGGGGACGGGGGGGGGAGGGCTTCTGTTTTCTGCTTAATGTTTTCACATCTATTTGGCTGGTTGAAGGTGTGTGTGGGTGTTTGATGGATTGACTGGAGTGCGACTGGTGATTGGAAGAGGAGGTGTGATTGAGTGTTTACTTTGGGAATTCCGCTGTTAGTAGAAAATGTTGATTTGCACCGCTCAGCTTTTCTGCATTCTGAGCCTTCCGGTTCTGCGGGCCGTGATGGGGCAGACTCTGACCTGCCGAGCCCTATATGGGGTCTGGCTATCCCAACCCCTCGCTTGAGGGGGGGCTACCTTGATTGTTTGGTTTTGCTTGCTGTTCTGCCCGCTTCCGGTTTTGACTGTACTGCACTGTGTTTTTCTGGCTGTGCTGTGCTTTTCTGTTTAATAAAAATTATTTCAAACAAAAAAAAAAAATACCTTAAAAATTAATAAAAGTATTTTATATGTAATTCAGTGATTAATAGAAAGCCAATGGGCTGCTTTCAGAAATGGAGTTACATGATCAAATTTATGAAGTCTACGAATATCTTTTTGGTATAAACCAGCATAAAGAGAATTATAATAATCTAGTTATTGAATCAATAATGAATGCACCACAAAGTTCAAGGCTTCTGAAAAAAGTAGTGAACGAATTGATCTAATGATGTAATTTAAAGAAAGAGCTTTTAACCACTTTTGAAATTTGTAGCTGATGGGTTAATTTGGAATTCAAAATTACTCCTAAAATCTTAGTAGATGTAATGAGAGGGATTGGTATATTTTTTAGTTGGATCTGTGATGGTAGGTTAACTTGATTAAATGGAGTAAAAATAATTGATGTAGATTTATCTGGTTAAGTTTAAGTCTATGTGTAGTTATGTGTAAGTTTATATCTATGTGTAGTTTGTAATATAAACAAGATTCTCATTTTTAGATGCAATTTCAGTAATAGAGCAAGATTCAAAAGTATATAAAATTTGAATATCATCAGTATAAACAAACATTGTAAATCCCAGTGATTGAGCCAATGTCATAAGTGTTGAAAGATAAAAATTAAATAAAATAAGAGACAAAATTGAATCTTGGGGAAGATCTAACTCTTAACTAAAGGGTTTAGATTCCGTGTCCTATATTATCACTGTATTTGAGCGATTCACCAAATAAGAGGTAAACCATTCCAAAACAGTGTCAGTAATACCTGTTTCCTGAAGATGGTCAAGTAGAAGAGAATGGTCAATAATATCAAAAGCAGAAGATAAACCTAGAGAAATTATCATAACATTCTTAAAGTGATCCAGCACTTTATAAATGTAAATAGTACATGTCAAAGCTGTTGCGGTACTATGATGATGACAAAAGTTGTCTGATGTGGATGTAAATATGTGGAGGGGCATAATGAAAACATATGTCTAAGTCCGATTTGGACATATGGCACTAGACCAGGGGTAGGGAAATCCGGTCCTGGAGAGCCGTATTCCAGTCGGGTTTTCAGGATTTCCCCAATGAATATGCATGAGATCTATTTGCATGCACTGTTTTCAATGCATATTCATTGGGGAAATCCTGAAAACCTGACTGGAATATGGCTCTTGAGGATTGGAGTTCCCTACCCCTGCACTAGACGCCCAAAGTTGTCAGTGGGAAAATGCCCACTTTCAAAAAAATACATCTAGAATTTTTTTTTTTAAATTGTCTATCTGGATGTCCAGGCCATTGGATCACCCAGACCACCCGGACATCTATCTTTATACCACATTTTCAAACAAAATTTCATCCAAGTCCCAAACACCCATAACAAGACCATTTGGACATTGGAGGGGCCAATTTTGTAATAGAATGGCCACCCAGACATGGTAACAGAGCAGTGGAGCACCTTACAGGGCTGTGAACGTCATATAAAGGGTACTACATAAACATCGCGTCAGAACTCCCATATAAGTTATGGTGAGCCCTCAAAACACCCCCAAAACCCACTATTCCCATCTGTCTACAACCCATAAGCACATAAGCACATAAGCATGGCCTCTGCCGAGTCAGACCATAGGTCCATCATGCCCAGCAGTCCGCTCCCGCGGCGGCCCCCCAGGTCAATGACCTGTAGTGATCTATTACTCAAGAGCATTTTGTCTTGTATAGTAACCCTCTAATTGTACCCCTGGATTCCCTTACCCCTCAGGAATTCGTCCAATCCCCTTGTGGCTGCAGGTGGCACCTATATGGCAGTAGAGTAGGGCTTTGGTGGCCTCACATGTTCTACCATAAATGTAGTGGTTAGAAGGGTTTATGGGACTTGCTACTCCTTTTTATAGGTCACTAGCCCCCCCCTTCCCCCGGCTATTTAAGACACCTGTGTGCAGCTCTACTAGGCTTTCCTATACCAAGTGCTGATGTTCCAGAGACTGGTATGTACTTTTTTATTCTGATCTTTGTGGGGGATGTGAGGGGGTCAGTGAACACTGGGAGAGTGTGTGTGGCTTTGTTTCTGCAGGGGTTATCCAGTCACTTTGGATACTTATTTGGTACTTATACCTATTTTCATATCATCTGACTCACAACATCTAAGTTTCATCCAGGATCTAGTAAAACATTTGATTATCCCTGCAAGTCGTCTAAGTCGGCCCACATCCCATCCACATACTGCCCTGACCACTCTTTCAGATACACCCCTTTCAGCTCTGGGCGCATAGCAGCATTCAAAGGCATGATAAGTCCCATTACATGTCCAGAAAGTCAGTTTGATATCGGCACTCAGACAACCTATTAGGACATCAAAGTGGGTTTTTAGACATTTTAAAGTTTTGATTATGAGCCCCATATGTTTTATCCACAAAAATTTGTAACTGTAAATGTACTATAGCTTCCACCTTAATTCCTAGAGCCAAGGACCCACATTCAGGGTCCAGAAGCCAAAAGGCTTCTCCTGCTTCTTGATCAGGGAAAAGATCTGCAGACCGATGCCCGAGAACTACTGACCAGCATAAGGGACTCAGCCATGGTACAAAGTCTGAACTGCATGCCAGGGAATTAGTCCTGGACAAAATGAAATGCTGCTACCCTAGTCTAAACTATAACTGGCAAGTTGTTGGGCTGTACCACTCTTTGTACTGTGATGGTGTCACTAGAAAAGTTGTGGTCTTTGTCTTCATTTACTGGTACAGCAACATAACCCATTTATCTAGACTGGTTTAGCAGGATGATAAAAGAAATGCAAGTTTATGTTATGTATATTCATTGTAATGAAAAGCCAACTGGCTAGGTGTCCCTTCAGGAGAGGGATGAGAAGCACTGATGTCTTTTTACCTGCAGTAAGTTTCAAAGTGAAAACACATGTGTGCATGAAACCTAGTAGAAAAGAAATAAAAGATCTAACCAATAAATAATTTATTGGGATGAATAATTCAAATCATAATAACCTTATGCTAGGGTCCACCTTAGGAGTCAGCATCCAAGAAAAAGATCTCAGTGCCATTGTAGGCATTATCGCTAATATCTTCTGACTTGCCTTTTCCTAATTCTTATTCCCTTTTTTCCTTATATTTTTCATGTTGGTCTTCTTTTCCACCTCTGTCTCTTTTCCTCTGCAACCATATTGTGTATGGCTGCAGCCAAAAAAGCAAACAGGGTTCTAGGAATTATTAGGAAAGGGATGGTAAATAAGAAAGAGATTATAATGCCTCTGTACTGCTCCATGGTGCATCCTCGCCTTGAGTATTGTACACAATTCTGGTCACCATATCTCAAAAAAAAAAAAAAAAAAAAAAAGCGAAAATAGAAAAGGTTCAAAGAAGAGCAACCAAAATGATAAAAGGGATGGAACTTCTCTTGTATGAGGAAAAACAAAAGAGGTTAGGGCTTTTCAGCTTGGAAAAGATACAGCTGAGGGGGAATATGATTGAGGTTTACAAGATCCTGAGCGGTGTAGAATGTGTAAGAGCAAACTGATTTTTCACCCTTTCAAAAAACTACAAAAACCTGAGGACACTCAATGAAATGTCATTTAAAGCAAATGAGAGAAAATATTTTACTATGTTTCTATCAAAAGGGCCTGGGATAGGTATGTGGGATCTCTCAGAGAGAGAAAGAGATAATGGTTACTGCGGATGGGCAGACTAGATGGGCCATTTGGCCTTTATCTGCCATCATGTTTCTACTCAAAGAATAGTTAAGCTCTGTAATTCATTAACAGAGGATGTGGTCAGGGCCAGCATTAGGGGTGGGCAAACAGGGCCCAACAAGGGGAAGAGGTTGAGTGCCGCTTCAGGTTTATTGTGTGGAGAAATAGGAGGGGTGGGGCAGTTGCTGAATGGAAGTAGACGGGGGGAAGAGTGAGAGATGGGAGAAGATGCTGGATGGAAGTGGGGGAAGTGAGAGAGGAGAACAAATGCTGAATGAGAGTGGAGAGAGAAGGAAGCAGACACTGGAAGGAAGTGGAGAGGATAGAGAGGGGAGAAGATGCTGGAAGGGAGAGGAGAGGAGAGAGAGAGGGGAACAGACACTGGAAGGAAGTGGAGAGAAGAGAGAGGGCACATATTGGAAGGAAGGAGGGGATAAAGAAAAAAGGATACATGCTGGATTGGAGGAAGAAGATAGAGTGAAGGAAGAGGTGAAGGAAGGAGGTGGCAAGTTGTAGGTAGACAATGAAAAGAGAGAAATTGAGGACTGATAGTAAGGAAGAATATAATCTAGACAGAAGCAGAAAATAAATTGAGAAGGAAGACCATGGAAGAAAAGGAAGGGGAAGGGAGAGGAGAGAGAGATGCCAGAGCACGGGGTGAGGGGGATAAAAAAAGGGGAAGGAGAGAGATACCAGATCTGAGGGGAAGGAGGAGAGAGAGATGCTAAATATCACAGGGGGGGGAGGAGGGAGGGAGAGATGGAAGGTAAGAAGACACTTTGCCAAACCATGGGGGGAGTGCAGGGAAAAAGATGGATGCCAGACCAATGATGGGGGAGGGAGAGAGAGATGGAAGGGAGAGGCAGACAGTTTCTGAAAGAGGCATAGAAAGAGAGTAGATGCCATATGGAAAAGGCAGAGAGAAGGCAGACAGTGGATGAAAGAAAGAAAATAATGAGAAGATGAGGTAGAAAAAAAAATTCTATTTCTTTTATCTTTTTTTTTGCTTTAGGATAAAGTAGTATTGTAAACTTTAGGATAAAGTAGTATTGGTAAACTTTTATAAATAGAAAATGGAAATAAAGTGATCCTTTTATTGGACTAATTTTAATAAATTTTTGACTAGCTTTCAGAGACTAAATCACCCTTCCTCTGATCAGAACAGGATACTGTAACAGCAGTATACTTTACTGACCTGAAGAAAGAAATTTTTTGACCTCTGAAAGCTAATTGAGAAATGTATTAGTCCATTAAAATGGTGGGCACTAAATTTTCTTCCCACATTGCCCCATGCCTCCTACCCAAATGCAAACTATAAATACCTGAGTTGTTGGGCTTCCCAAAGCAGAGCTTGCAGAATTCTTCAAGCTCTGCAGCTGGTGGCAGCTCAGAGACACTGCCACAAGATGCAGAGCTTGGAGATTATTGGCTGGCAGACTGGAGAAGGTGGTCTTCAACTAGCAGGAATGTGGGATCCCACCAGCCACAGCAAGGGAGATGTCTAATTTTTGGTGGACCTAGGCCTGGGATCCCTACAGAAAGACTTGCATATCTGTTTTTATTTCTCCAGTGTTATAATACTTGATGAGTTTAATTTCTTGGGGTTCCCAGTTCACTTTCTATTTGTGAACCCTTGTTCTGTATTTGGTAAAGGTCTGTCTATGATTTAATGTGTAAAAAAAGTCATTTAAAGTTGTTTTATGTGTGATAGTAATGGGAGGTAGGGATTATGGGGGAGACGGGCTGTGTGGTAGTAATAGGAGGTAGGGATATCAGAGGGAAGGGTGTAGAGAGCAGAGGGGATCAGAGGCCCCTTCCTTAATTTCTTCCCTGGGCTCCAGCCTGTCTAAAACCAGCCCTGGATGTGGTTACAGTGGTTAATGTAGCTGGGTTTAAGAAAGGTTTTTGACAAGTTCCTCGAGGAGACTAGTCTGCTATTGGAACAGACATGGGGGAAATCATTGCTTGCTCTGGATCGGAAGTATGAAATGCTGCTACTATTTGGGTTTCTGCCAGACACTGTGATCTCAATTAATCACTGTTGGAAACAGGAAATTAGGCTAGATGAACCATTGGTCTCACCAATATGGCTGTTCTTATGCTCTTATGTTCTTAGCTTTAGTAAGAGGAACCCTTAGTTATAAATTGTGCTAAAGAATTTAGGGTAAGATTCACTAAACGCACCGATCGTTTCCTGATCATGTCCCAACCAGTTTGCGATCGTTCCCCGACCCGATTCACTAACCTTGTGATTGATCATTCTCCCGCCCGATCTGATCCACCCATGCAAATGAGGGGAAATGGCTTGCTAAGTAGGAAGTCATCGATTCACAAAACAGAACAAGAAACACCGATTGGGTTTGCTGATCCAAAATGAAGCGACCGCTGAGGACCAGTTGCTTACTGTCTTAACCGACTTGCCTGCTTTCTGCAACCCTGAAATCCCACTATTGAGGTTACAAAACAACCCTCAAAATAAAAATAAAACTGTACATTACTTTCCATATATTCTGCAAAAAGCGCAGTGCCATGCAAGCTTGTGGCTTTAACCCGCAGTTTTAACTCGTAGGTTAAAAGCGTATTCTGTTCCATAATCTGACTAAAGCATGTTCTGTTCCATTAACTTGAAATGTCCACTCAAGTAAACTGCAGGCACCCCTGCCACTTTATTTTGACCTCACTTGTGCAGAGAGCAAACGCATGTGTGGATTGCATCTACAGCCAACCAGGATGGTCTGGGCATGCGTTGCGATCACTCTGCAAATATCCATGGGATCATGGTGGGGCGTGCGTCCGATCAGATAATTTGCATGAAGACTCTAGTGAATCGGTCGCCCATATTAACAATTAAAGTGTGTCAAGTGGTATATACCCCATAGGAATACAATGAGCTGTTCAGCGTTTTGGATGTGCTAATCATTAGTGCTTGCTGAATCCATTAGCAAGCCTTAGTAAAAGGACCCTTATATGAATAAAATCAATAAGGAATTTATAATAAAATTATTTTAATTTATAGTTAATCCAACATATAAAACAAGCTTTAAAACCAAAGATATCCATACACTAAAATTCAAAACACAGCCATGATTCAGCTAAGCCTTCATCATATATGTCTGAACAATGATCTGCTGGGTCAATATTAAACCAGTGATGGTCAGCATTTCTTTCAATGCTGACCACTGCCAGCCATGATCCAGATAATTGGTTCTAGGACATATCCGGGTACCACCCTTGAATATCCAGGTTTTTAGTGGACCCAGAAGTTATTTGGGTGCTAGTCAATATTCAATGCCAATAATCACATACCTAATGGAACAAAGATATGACTGCTTTTTATGCTTTTTGTTCAGTGTGCCATTGACTGCTTGAAAATCATCCAGTGGCTCAAATGATGCATCAACTTTGTGTGATCGGTGCAAGAAAGTCAATTCACATCCATTGATCCACCTATCTTTGGTGACCCAATTTTCTACATTTAAGAGCATATAATATGCATTAGTTTCTTTCCATGTTTTAAATTTTATCTAATTATACCTAATTAATGATTAAATTGGTTGATATTTGATATAAAAAATTAAAAACATGGAAAGAAACTAATGCATATTATATGCTTTGTCTTTTAGACTTTATACCCCTGATGCAGACTTAACTGAAACATAAGAACATAAAAACATCCATACTGGGTCAGACCAATGGTCCATCTAGCTGTTTCTTGTTCCAACAGTGGCCATTCCAGGACTCTGTCAGAACCCAAGCAGTAGCAACATTCCATGCTACCAATCCACGGCAAGCAGTGGCTTTGATAGTTCTTAATGTATGGATATCTTAGTTTTGGTGTTGCTTTATGTATGCTGGATTTATTATAAATTAAGATAAATGTTATTTATAAATTATGCATTGTTTTTATTAATTTAATAAATTAAGTATTAGTTATTGGCTATTTATTTTTCTGTTGCATGCATATACGGTTAAAAAGTATCTATGGACTTTGTCCCAAAATAGATTGTGTAAAAATTGTTCTATGATATATAGTCCTGCAAGAAATTTATGAATTTACAACACACAGGAAATAAAAGATTTTTATTGACATATTTGATAGAAAAATGATAATAAAGCAAGAAGAGAATAGAATAGAAAATAATTTAGGAAGGAGGTTACTAAAGGCTTCTTTTACGAAACAGCGTTAGCGGTTTAACACGTGTAATAGTGCGCGCTAAACTGCCAGCCGCGCTAGACGCTAACGCCAGCATTGAGCTGGCATTAGTTCTAGCTGCGTAGCATGGGTTTAGCATGTGCTATAAAGCTGCGTACGCTAAAACCGCTAATACGGCTTCGTAAAAGGAGCCCTAAGTTTCAGTAAAACATGACGTTTTACTGGAACTTAGCTTACTATGGGAAGCCTGAACCTGTTCAATACTGCATGGTAGCGACTTCCACAATAAATGAAAACCACAATTTGCAATTAACTGGGTAACCTGCATTATTTTGTTCCCCATGAACATTGAGGCATTAATGCTCCTGGGGATCATTTCTTAAAGGGACCAGACCTTTATAAATAGTGATATCCTTAAGTATCCCCCAAGAAAAGACCTTCCCCTTGAATTGATAACTCTCACTTGCACCTTTTTAAACCCTAGTGCAAGGCTCCCCTGCCCTCGTAGGGCTGTCTGAACTACCCAAAACAATTCCTAGTAGTCTAGTGTAATGGAGCCAAAACCCCTGGCAGTAATCTTGATGCCTAGAGATAGTACTGCTACTGTAGCAGGAGTCACAAGGGTCATGACCACCATTTTGGATTTGAATTATTACATTTGATACACCTCCCCTGGTTGGCATCTTAGCTTGCTTAAGGAACTGAGGTACTGCGAGCCTACATTGGGTGGGAAGGCACTTGCACATGCATGGTGCGAGCAGTTTGCGAACTTTCTTAAGTTCATAAAGTGGTCCTTACTGGGGCTCCATGGATAACGTCACCCACATGTGAGAGAATATGCTGCCTGCTTGTCCTGGGATAATGCAGTTAATGGTAAGTGTTCACTTATGGACTATGGAGAGTAATCGCATAGAGTTCCTTAGTGTTGATGGAACAGAACTGATTTCAGTTGTTTCTGGAAGGGGAAGTAGGGCATTTCCTCAAGGAATCCTTGTAGTATGCAGTTCCAGAGGCTAGAACCTGCATATGAGAAGGCTCTCTTTCTAGTTGTTTGTAGTTTTATTTCTCTCAGTCTGGGGATATCAAACTGCTTGTGTTATGATCATCTTAGAGCTCTATTAGGTTGATATCTGGCAAGTTTCTTGTATAGATATTCTGGAAGTTGAAGATGTCACGCTTTGAAGACTACACAAAGTAGCTTAAATTCAATCCACTTGGCTAGTGGCAGCCAGTGCAATTCGAACAGTACTGGCATAATGCGGTCATTACTGCGCGTGCCTGTTAGGAGCCTAGCCGCAGGTTGGCTATGCTTGCTTGACCTTAAAAATAATGTGTGACATTAATCAAGTTGACTAGTAATAAAAGTATGAATTAGTTTTGCTAGATTATCTGCAGTCAGCACAGGTTTTGAACCCAGTCCACTGGACCACCAGAAATTATTTGAAGTAGGCCTGGTGGGCCTACGGGAGAGGTGGGGTGAGGGTGGGGGTGGGGCCTTGTCCAGAATTTTGAAAGTTGCTTACAGTGAGGAGAAGGAGAGGGCTACTATTGATATAGGCCTGGCCTATTTAAGATGGTGCTTGAAAGAAATCAGATTATGTGTTACCTGTAGTAGCCAATGCTTCCAAGCAGGAAAAATAATGCCAGATTTGAACTAGTATTATTTTTCCATGAATAATACAGCTTCTGGAGTTCAATGCAAACTGTGTTATTTGATTTTCATAGAAATGAGGTATTTGAATGTTTTGCATGCCATTGTTATGCAGCCTATGGTGCCATACACTAACATGCATTACAGTGAAATCATGAATTATTTTTTTGCCACTTAAAGCATGTTAACAGTAAAAAAAATGTGTGTTATTCTCTCTCTCAATGCACATTGTTATATTCCCCCCTAAAGATACTAAGAATAAAGTCATAAAATTAGAAGAAAAAATAAAGGAATAAATATTGGATATAACACATCCCAATATGCAGTCTTTCAAAATTCCAGAACTTGTCAAATTCATTTTGACTATCATTTCCCACTGACCTAAAATACTGGTATCTGTAAAATGTCTGGGACGTTCTATCGCTCCACATGCACATGTTATTAAAGCAGTGATCTTGTAACCAGCATTCATGCTTTCTAGGTCTCTTTTGAGCTTTTCCACAGTGATATCCTGCCAATACACATCTGGTGAAGCAAGTTAGAAGCAGAACAATTTCAACTGTTCAGTTACCCTTTAAAAAAAAATGTTCCATTTCTTGCATTTTAAAAAAATAAACCATAATATAAGGACAAACTATTTGAACAGTAAATAGGGTAATAAAACCAAAGAGGAAAAGAAAACAAAGATATATGAATAATATAATGCAAGTTAATTGAAGTAACCTATATTAAACCTCCAACAAGGCAGGGGAGGAATCTACTGGAAATATGAGGAAAATAAAATGAAATTAATCAATCAATAATCAAAAAGGAAATAACCACACATATCAATTCCAATCCCAAGTTAGCAATCATAGACCAGAACAGTTCCTTTCTACCCACCAGGAGCTGCAATGTCAGATTGCTCGGAAAACTTTTGTCATAAGAAATTCCTTTAGTTGAGAAGTCTGAAAGAAAATATAATGGGGAATATTAGTAAGTTTAACTAGATACTTAGGGCTCCTTTTACAAAGGTGCATTAGGGCCTTAACGCATGGAATAGCGCGCGCTAAATTGCCACATGCGCTAGCCGCTACCGCCTCCTCTTGAGTAGTTTTTTTGGATAGCGCAGTGATGGTCAGCATTTCTTTCAATGCTTTAATTAGCTGCCGGCCATTTCTTAGGAGTCATTTGGTTAGATATATTCATAGCTCTGTCAGAGGGTAGGAGATTTCACTGGTTCTACATCTCTGTTTGCTGTGCTTTCTTGACAATGTAGCTTGGGACGGGGGGGGGGGGGGGGTTCAAGGCTAGTTGATTGTTGTTATAAAATGTGAACCTGCATATTTGTACTTTACTCTTGCACATGTTTGCATATTTGTATTGTTTACTCTTGCCTGTATGGTTGTGATGTGTTTCCATTAAAACAAATTTTACTCTCTAAAGATAAGGATAATATGTAACTAGTGCTTGAAGTTCACTAACTCTTCTGACTGAAGTTAAAGCTGTGAGAAAAACTGTCTTCCAACTAAGGAATGTAAGGGAATCAGATTCTAATGGCTCAAAAAGGGCCTGCATTAAGTGGATTCTTGAATCTTTGTAGAAAATGGAATCAACCTGGTGAGGGAATGGCATCATTGATTCCAGTGCAACTTGAGGTGCCACTGTAGAAGTCTCATCTGGAGCCGTGCAAGAGGTACTAGAGAACTCAAGGCTGCCATGTGACCTAAGAGGCGAAGAATGATGTGAGTTGGCAAGGTGGAAGATCGTCTTAAGTGGTCTGCCAGAGTAATGATTTATTTATTTTTAAAATTTCTATACCGTCTAGTTCCTAAGCAGTTTACAGTATATCCACATACATAATACCTAAAAACAATATAAAAGAGAGACAAATCATCAAAATTTTAATTCATAATAATTCCTCGAACAGGACAAGTCAGACCCTATAAAAACAATTGCATTTTGAGGAGCTTTCTAAAAGTTCCTCTATCAGCACATTTTCTCAACTGCCCTAACAGCAAATTTCATAATTTCACCCCAGCACAACAAAAGGTCATTGCACAAGTTTCAACATATTTCAGATTAACATTGTTCTAAGGAAGAAAAGCCCTTGTGGCATCTGTGTCCAAGTAAGCTCCGATGAACGTGAGGGAGCGTGTTGGAGTAAGGTTGGACTTTTGAAAGTTGATGATGAATCCTAATGATTGCAGGGTCAAAACCATGGCTTGAATGGTGAGTAACAGATGGTCTCTGGAATGTACTACTAAGAGCCAATTGTCTAGATAAGGAAATACCATGTGGTGTTGTTTTCGCAGGTGTGCTGCCACTATAACTAGGCACTTTGTGAAAACTCTGGGTGCTGACAAAAGGCCAAAGGGTAGAACAATGTATTTGAAATGTTGATTTAGGAATTTGAAGCGAAGGAAGTGCCAGTAGGAAGGATGAATTGGAATGTTAGTGTATGCATCCTTGAGCTCTAGGGCGGTTAACCAATCATATTGTTTCAATAGAGGAAGAATTGCTGGAAGAGAAATCATCCTGAACTTTTCTTTCTTTTTGAGGCAGGCATTGAGAGGTCTGAGGTCAAGAATGGGATGAAAACCTTGTGTCTTTTTGGAATGAGAAAGAATTTGGAGTAGAATCCTTGGTTTATTTGGGAATCTGGAACTTCCTCGATAGCACTGCTGCACAGTAGAAGGGAGAGCTCTGTTGCAAGCTGTGGAATGTGTTAGTGTGGTATTGCAGAAGGGGGAGGTGGTTGAGAGGGCATAGAGTTGGGAAGAAAATTGAGGAAATATCCTTAAGGAACAATGCGGAGAACAAGCCGAAAAGAAGTGAATTAGCCACCTACCCTCCCCCCCGCCCTGCCCACTGGCAGATGGTCAAAAACTAGAAGGCTTAAGAGCTGGAAGTTGAGATGTAAATGATTGCTTCTGGCCCCTTATATGCTGTTTCGGAGCATATGAAGAAGACTATGATCTTTGTAGGGCAGGTTGATTATAAGGAGGAAATCTGTGATGCAGATAATACTGCTGAAAAAAATTGCTGATGGTTGCTCTACGATAAGAAAACGAAGAAGAAGGGCGTCAAAATTGTAGAGGTTGCTCAGAAGGATGAGCTGAGAGTTCCCTATTAGTTGAGGAATCTTCAATCAGTTGTGAGACTTTGGCTTGCATTTTTCACCAAAAATACTTGTCACCAAGCAGGGAGTGTCTGCTAGTCTATCGTGAACATCTTCTCTAAGATCTGATGCTCTAAGCCAGGGGTAGGGAACTACGGACCTCGAGAGCCGTATTCCAGTCGGGTTTTCAGGATTTCCCCAATGAATATGCATGAGATCTATGTGCATGCACTGTTTTCAATGCATATTCATTGGGGAAATCCTGAAAACCCGACTGGAATACAGCTCTCGAGGACCAGAGTTCCCTTCCCCTGCTCTAAGCCATGCTGTGCATATAGCTGCTATGGCCACCATTGCCATTTGAGATGTCATGTCATAAGTGTCATAGTTGAATTTAATTAAATGGTATGTGGATTCTTGTAGCACAATGAAGAGACTTGGTATTGCTTCTGGGGAAATGGCTTCTAGCTGTTACAGAATAGAATGTTGAAAATGTAGAATTTGCAGCTGCTGAGCAATGATCTTGGATAACAGCTTAGAACCTTGATAAACTTTGCAACCTAAGGAATCAAAGAGACGATGATCCTTTCCAGGGGGGTCAACTTAATGGAGATTTGGAAGACTTAGCCTTTTTAAGATACCATTGAATGGTGAGGGAGCTGCTGAAGGTCATGATCAAGTGCTTTTTAGACCTTATATTTCAACTCCAAGCTCTTGAAAGCTGTGGACACTGATAGGGGATTTTGACAATTAGATAACTGGAGGTCCTGTAGAACTTGAGGTACTGGTAGTGCAACCAGTTTCTTTATTGGGGTCTTACAGGACTGAAGAATAGCCTTATAATTCTTATTGTCTGTAAGTGTCACCGCTTGATTAAAACTCGGCAGGGAAGATACTTTTTGAAAAAATTTTAAATAAGAATATTCCTCTGTTGGAACTGGCTGCATAGACTGGAGCAGTTGAGATGGTTAATCAGGATCTGAAAGAGGCATCACCTCAGCATCTGACCAGTCTGGAGGAGATGGAGCACCTTGTGTTGGAGAGGAACAGATAGGCATATAGAGCCCCCAGGTTATATCTGTAGATGGTGCTAAAGGGCCTGAGAGCATAGGGTCCTCTGAGGAATAGTGCTCCACATAGGCAAAGCATTGCTGGGGCTCTAAAACTGTAGGATTTGGAGGAGAATGTTGGAGTAAAGCTGCATTATCTTGCATAAAACATTAAAGAAGCAAGAAAAAATTAGAAACAGTTTGAATAGAGTTTGATCCCTGAGGAGGAGGACCAGGCTGAAGACCAGGCAGAGAGGGACACTTAGCAGGAATATTTGTCCTGAAGGAGAGGAGTTGGAGAGGCTCCCGTTTGGATTTTGAATGACTTTTACTAGGTTTTGTAATGTTACCTGTAGGCAATGAAGTCTGCTGTTTCCGGCTAAAAGAGGACTGCAAGGCCGAGACTGAGCCCGCAGGAGCCTTTACTGTAAGCTCAGTAAATGTTAAAGCCGCTTCAGCTTCATGAGTTGAGCCCCATGCTGTAACTGTTGCTGCCGGTGATAAAGGAGTAGTGCAGCATTTGAACACGGGGAGCGTCTTACGTTGGCCTGCTGAATCTGCCATTTTTTAAAATTTTCTGATGGTATTGGCAGCAGTTGGACCTCTCAGAGAAAGAGATAATGGTTACTGAGGATGGGCAGACTAGATGGGTCATTTGGCCCTATCTGCCATCATGTTTCTATGTTTCCCCTTACGGTACTGATACAGGGCCCTGGGTTGAGGAAGCAAGTGGTGAAGATTGCAGCTTTGTTGGTTTTTTAGAAGTTCTGGTGTGAAGAGGCATTCAAAGAGAACATAAGAACATAAGAACTGCCATCTCCGGATCAGACCCATGGTCCATCGAGTCCGGCGATCCGTACACGCGGAGGCCCAGTCAGGTATACACCTGATGTAGTTTTAGTCACCCATATCCCTCTATGCCTCTCGTAAGGAGATGTGCATCTAATTTGCCTTTGAATCCTAGCACAGTGGATTCCTTAATAACCTCCTTTGGGAGAGCATTCCAGGTGTCTACCACTCGCTGTGTAAAGCAGAACTTCCTGGCATTTGTCCTGGACTTGTCCCCCCTTAGCTTCAAACCATGTCCTCTTGTCCGTGTCGCGTTGGACAATGTAAATAATTTATTTTCCTGCTCTATTTTATCGATGCCTTTCAGCATTTTGAACGTCTCGATCATGTCCCCTCGCAGCCTCCTCTTCTCAAGGGAGAACAGTCCCAGTTTCTTGAGTCGTTCCTCATATTCCAAGTTCTCCATACCTCTTATTAGTTTCGTTGCTCGTCTCTGCACCCTCTCAAGCAGTTTTATATCCTTCTTTAGGTTGGGAGACCAATGTTGGACACAGTATTCCAAGTGTGGTCTGACCATTGCTCTATAAAGCGGCATTATGACTTTCTCCGATCTACTCGTGATTCCTTTCTTTATCATGCCCAACATTCTGTTTGCTTTCTTTGCCGCTGCCGCGCATTGTGCCGATGGCTTCAGGGTCCTATCTATCAGTACACCCAGATCCTTTTCTTGGTCGCTCTTACCCAGAGTTGCGCCTGACATTCTATACTCGTGTTCCTTATTCTTACTACCTAAATGCATTACTTTGCATTTCTCCACATTGAACTTCATCTGCCATTGCTCTGCCCATTTCTCTAACTGATACAAGTCGCTCTAGAGTTCCTCGCTATCCTCCTGCGATCTGATTGCCCGGCATAGCTTTGTGTCGTCTGCAAATTTAATGATCTCACTGGATACTCCTTCTTCCAGGTCATTGATGTAAACATTAAATAGGATCGGCCCAAGAACTGAGCCCTGGGGCACACCACTAGTCACTTTCTCCCAGTCTGAGAACTTCCCATTTATGCCCACTCTCTGCTTTCTGTTTTCCAGCCATTTGCCTATCCACCTGTGTATATCTCCCTCTATACCATGGCTTTGTAGTTTCCTGAGAAGTCTTTCATGTGGAACTTTGTCGAACGCCTTCTGGAAGTCCAAATATATTATGTCCACCGGCATTCCACTATCAATTTGCTTGTTCACGGTCTCAAAAAATTGAAGTAAATTCGTTAAACATGATTTCCCTTTCCTGAACCCATGTTGACTGGGTTTCATCAAGTCGTGTGTATCTAGGTGCCGGACTATGCTATCCTTGATCAGTGCTTCAACCATCTTTCCAGGGACAGACGTAAGGCTCACAGGTCTGTAGTTGCCCGGTTCCCCTCTCGATCCTTTTTTGAAAATTGGCGTGACGTTTGCTATCTTCCAGTCTTCTGGTATCTGTCCAGTTCTGATTGTCAGATTGGCAAGTTTTTGCAATAGCTCTCCGATTTCAACCTTCAATTCCTTTAAAACTCTCGGATGAATTCCATCCGGTCCAGGGGATTTGTCACTTTCAAGTTTGTCGATCTGGTAGTATATCTGGTCCAACTCCACTTCAACTGTGGTGAGGCTGTCTTCTATTACTCCACTAAACACTTTCACTGCTTCTGGTATTTTTGCGGTATCCTCCTCCGTAAAGACGGACGCAAAGAAGGAATTTAGTTTGTCTGCAATTTGTTTATCCTCTTTGATGTACCCTTTTCTTCCCTGGTCGTCCAGGGGTCCCACCGCCTCTTTTGTGGGTTTTTTCCCTTTCACGTATCTAAAGAAGGGTTTGAAGTTTTTGGCCTCTTGCGCTATTTTTTCCTCATAGTCCTTTTTGGCATCCCTCACCGCCTTGTGACATTTCTTCTGATCATCTTTATGTTTTTTCCATGCTTCGGTTGTTTTCATGTGTTTCCATTTTTTGAAAGAGTCCTTCTTTTCTTTTATGGCTTCCCTCACCTGTCTGGTAAGCCATGCCGGTTCTCCCTTACCTTTTGTTCTCCCCTCTTTGGAGATCCTCGGAATGTGGAGATTTTGTGCTTCTGTGATAGTATTTTTCAGTAGGGACCATGCCTGGTCTACCGTTTCAAGTTTGTCCACCTTTTTCTTGAGTCGTTTTTTCACCATGGCTCTCATGTGATCGTATTTGCCCTTTTTAAAGTTTAAGGTTTTGGTTAGGGTTTTGGCATGTTTTCTATTCCCGATGTCAAGCTTAAATCTGATCACATTGTGATCGCTCATCCCCAGCGGTACCGTAACTTCTACTTCTTTTGTCGGACCCGTGAGGCCATTTAGTACCAAGTCCAGGGTGGCGTTGCCTCTTGTCGGCTCTTTTACCATTTGTTCCAGGAAGCAATCCCCTAGCGCCTCCAGGAACTTGGCCTCCTTGCCGCAGTTGGAGGTTCCTAGTTTCCAGTCTATCCTCGGGAAATTGAAGTCTCCCAATATTATTACATTGCCCGTCTTGCATTCTTGTTTGATTTCCTCTATCATTTCTGAGTCAGTTTCCTCCGCCTGTCCTGGCGGACGATGGTAAAGGCCAATTTTTGTGTCTGCGCTGTTTTGGCCAAGAATCTTGATCCAGAGGGACTCTAGCTTCTCTTTCATTTCCGTCGTAGCCACTTCAACAGATTCTACTCCTTCCTGAACATATAGGGCAATACCTCCACCTTTCTGCCCTACTCGATCTCTTCTATATAGTTTGTATCCCTGTAGCACTGTGTCCCATTTGTTTTCTTCGTTCCACCATGTTTCTGTTATGCAAATGATTTCCAACTTATCATGTCTTGCTATTGTCTCTAGTTCCCCCATTTTGTTTCCTAGACTTCTAGCATTCATATACATACATTTGAGTTCTCTTCGTGTTACCTTTTTGGACTTCCTACTCTTTACTGTCTCTACTGTTTCTTTCACGGTTTCCTTAACCGCTCCAGTGTTGTCTCTCTTGTTTGCTGTACGGTCATCCCCTCCTGTGTCTGAGTTGTCCCTTCCTGCCTTGTCTTCTTTATTTGCTGTGAGGTCGTCCCCTCCTGTGTATGAGTAGTAGCCCATGGTTTCCTCATCGGGGCATCCTGTCGTCCGTGCCATCGACTGGTGGTCGACTGTCGGCTTTCCCCTATTTGTTAGTTTAAAGCCTTCTCGATGGCCTTCTTCATGTTGCCTGCCAATACTCTTGCTCCTTCCTTGTTGAGGTGTAGTCCATCCTTTCTGTAGTACTTGCTTTTTCCCCAGAATGCCGTCCAGTTGCGCACAAAGTCAAAGCCTTCTTCTTCGCACCATCGTCTCATCCAGGCGTTAATAGCTTGCAATTCCCCTTGTCTCTTTCCATCCGCTCTTGGTACTGGGAGGATCTCGGAGAAGGCCACATTCACCTCCCTGATCTTCAGCTGTCTTCCAAGTGAGCGGAGCTGGCCCTTCATCTCTTCCCTGTCGTACTTCTGTCCGCTCACATCATTTGTTCCCACGTGGATGAGCACAGCAGTATCCTCTCCCCCTGCACTGTCTATGATCTTGGAGATCTTATTGGCCACATCCTTCACTCTTGCTCCAGGCAGACAGGTGACGATTCTGTCCTCTCTTCCTCCTGCGGTGTGGCTGTCCACATGACGTATAATGGAGTCACCTACGATGATCCCCATCTTCTTTATTCGGGGGTTTCTCAGGGGTCTTAAGTCCACATCTATGGTATAAGGCCAGCCTTCTTCCTCCAGTGCTACTCTTGAAATAGTTTTCGGCTCTTCAGATGGGAGGACGTCTTCCTGTGTTTTCTCTCTTTCTCCTGGTGTGTGGATGTCTCCTACCTCATCTTCGGTTTTTTCTGTGTTTGCATGGATGTCTTCTCTCCTCTCTTCCAGGCCTTCTGTCTGGGTATCCTGGGTACAGCTTTCCAGCCCTGGGATCTCTACGTGTTGCTGGTGGGCTTCCTCGATAAATCTTTCTAGTTCCACGATCCCTTCGCTGGTATCGGGCTCCCTTAGCAACTTCTCCTGCATGCAGTTTTCCTCCTTCCTGGCAAGGAGTTCTTTGAGTTCCATCACAGTTCCCTCCAGCAGCCGAACTTGCAGTTTCAGGCTGTCCAGCTCCTTGCATCGGCTGCAAATGTATGCCCTAGTCCCCGAGGGAAGGTAGTCATACATGTTGCAGCCGGTGCAGAAGACTGGAAAGCTCATCTTCTGGCTTCCGTGGGCGCTCATGTCTTGTTCTCCTTCTCAATTGTGTGTGTCCTGCCCTCTTGGTAGCAGTCCTCCTGTTGATTGTTGGTCTTGGTTGTGTTGGTACTGTTGAGCTGTTTGAGAGTGTTTGTCTCGGTGTGTGCTGTGTGGCTAGGTAATAATAAACAAAAGAACAATAACCGGAATGTAACTTACGTATTCGGGCTCCCTGCTAGTCGGCCCAGCTTCCTGGCTCCTTCTGCAGGCTCCTTTGCAAAGGCGCTCTTGCTAAGGCGAGCGCCTTTACCGCTCGCCTTCGCCGCGCGCCGAACGGCTGTGCGCCGTTGACTCTCCTCCTGTTAAGGGGGAGTCCGGCGCTCTGGTGGTGACGCTGGCGGTGACGCGTTGGGGGTGGGCAGAGCTCCCTCACGCTCCCCCACGCTACCGCTCGCTGCCTGCCTCCTGCTTCTTCTCTCTCCTCTCTCCCGCCGCTGACCTCGCCGGGCCTGCCCTCTCCTGCACCGGCCGAAGCTGCTCTGTGTAGCGCCGCGCTCTCCTCCTGTTAAGGGGGAGTCCGGCGCTCTGGTGGTGACGCTGGCGGTGACGCGTTGGGGGTGGGCGGAGCTCCCTCACGCTCCCCCACGCTACCGCTCGCTGCCTGCCTCCTGCTTCTTCTCTCTCCTCTCTCCCGCCGCTGACCTCGCCGGGCCTGCCCTCTCCTGCACCGGCCGAAGCTGCTCTGTGTAGCGCCGCGCTCTCCTCCTGTTAAGGGGGAGTCCGGCGCTCTGGTGGTGACGCTGGCGGTGACGCGTTGGGGGTGGGCGGAGCTCCCTCACGCTCCCCCACGCTACCGCTCGCTGCCTGCCTCCTGCTTCTTCTCTCTCCTCTCTCCCGCCGCTGACCTCGCCGGGCCTGCCCTCTCCTGCACCGGCCGAAGCTGCTCTGTGTAGCGCCGCGCTCTCCTCCTGTTAAGCCTATGTCCATCATGGTCCTTCTGTGAAGGAAAAAAGCGCCTACCAGGTACTAGTGCTAGTTGGTAAATACCAGCTCCACTGTGCAAACTGACCTCTCTCCATCATATAACTTCCACCCAATTGAAACTCTCCAATTCTCTATTACAAACTCCCAAGCTCTTAATTTCCTCCTTACTTACCTCCCCCCTCCTGTCACCAAACCTTCCTTAACTGCCCTCATGTCTGCAATCATGGACTTTAGCATTTCCCATCCAAACCCTATTATCTTAGGGGATTTTAATGTACATTTCAATCAGCCCAATCACCCAAACACATCAGAACTCTTAACCCTAATCTTTCTGACTCCACTGCTCTCATCTCCTACTCATTCTGCAGGACAGACTATTGATATGATACTTGGCCCAACAGCTATCAGCCATATCTTTCAAAATCCTCAAACCTACTCTCTCCCTTGGTCGGACCATGTTCTAATCAATCTCCAACTAAACCTTCCTACTCCCCCCATCCACCACTTCACAGAGCACTTATACTTACAGAGACATCAATAAAATTACAGTTTCCGCTATACAAAATTCCTTTAATCTCAACCTACAAGATTTCACTAATCTTACAACGGAAGAACAATTTGATCTTTGAAAAGTCTCAACACAATCTCTCACGGACCTTCTTGTCCCTTCCCAGGATAAAACATTCCAATTACAACCTAAAAAGAAACCATGGTACAATGAAAATCTTATCTTTCTCCGCCGACAACTCCGCTCCACCGAACATAAATGGTGGCAATCTCGGTCTAACAATTCCCTTCGTCAATATAAAGAAATTGCTACTCAATACAAAACCTCAATACAACAAGCCAAAAAAGACTACTATTCAAAATGCATAACCACAGCCCGCAATTCTTCCGCACTCTTTAGTATAGTACGATCCCTATCCCCATACTCAAACAAGAAACCTCCCCATTCACTTATACAACCATCAGCTTCAGAACTTGCTAACTTCTTCGACCAGAAAATAAAGGATATCAGATCGAACTTAGGACAATCCATACCCTTACAGTATCTGGATTTTTCAAACCAGACAAATCTTTTACCCTTCAGCACTCTTTCTAATCTTAAACCTCCTTCCTTACCAGACCTCCTTAAAGTTTTCCAATCGATAAAAGCCCCTAATAACCCAACTGAAAGCAACCCTCCTTCAATTCTAAAAAAATTCTTTCCTATTTTCGGCCCATTCATCTTGGAAATGATAACAAAAAGTCTTACTTTTAATTTTGTTCCAAAATCTAGACGAAACACATCCAGAAAGCTGTTGTCCTACTGCCAACCTTCCTCTCATCTCTAAACTTACGGAAAAGTAGTACTGAACCAGCTCACAGAATTCCTTGACAAAACCAATGCGCTTCACCCATACCAAACCGGCTTCCGCTCCAATAACTCCACAGAATTATTACTATTTGGTCTCACTTCTACTATACACTACTTCCATGATCACTGAAAATCCGTCCTTCTTATCTCTCTAAACTTGTCAGCTGCCTTCAACACTGTTGACCATCACCTCCTTATTGATCATCTTAAGACCTTCGGTATCACAGGTTCTGCCCTCTCATGGTTTGTTTCCTACTTCCAAGACCGTAATTTCAAAGTCCACTCGAAAGAGAAAAATTTCTTCTCCTATTATTCAAACTTTCGGCGTTCTTCAAGGCTCTATTCTTTCTCCTTTACTATTCAATATTTTTCTTGCCCCTCTTCTCACTCTAGTTCAGTCCATCGGCTTTACTATCTTTGCTTACGCAGACGTCATCCAACTTCTTCACCCTGTTGATTCTTCAAATATTTGCAAAATACAAGAAATAAACACCAAACTTGACAAAATCAGTGACTGGCTTCGCATAAATAAACTTTCCCTCAACATCAATAAATCCTGTGGTATACTCTTCTTGATCAGGAACAATGATATGATAAATGGACAAATCTTTATTAAATCTTGCCCAGTAAAAATGGAATCAAAAATATAATTGCTCGGAGTTACTCTAGACAAAGATTTAACCTTCCATGACCAGATAAGCTCCGTCGTTAAAATCTGTTTCCACAAACTTCGGCTCATTCGTTCTTTAACCTCAATTCTTGAAACTGATGCTATCACAACCCTCATTCACTCACTGGTCATTTCTCATTTAGATTACTGCAACTCCTTATAAAATGGAATTACTCAAGAAGAATTATGTCGTCTGCAGCTCATTCAAAATACGGCAATCAAACTTATCTATAAGGTTGGGAAATATGATCAAGTTACTCCTCTTCTGCGAGAAGCTCACTGGCTACCCATAACCGAATCACCTATAAAACTTTAATGCTGGTCTTTAAAATCAAACTTCAGCGTCTCCTTTCTTTTCTTGATAAACTCATCATCCCCTTTTGCCCTCCCTGGACCCTTAGATTGGCTGATCAGAATTTACTGACTTTACCTTCTATCAAAGAATTCTACTACACTAGAAAAACTAACTTTTCCGTTGTAGCTCCAACCTTATGGAATGCCATGCCACCTCAACTCCGCCTCGAAAATTCACTCAATAAATTTAAGACTAAATTAAAAACGTTCTTATTCTAAGATGCATACCATAGCATCTAAATATTTCCTTTCCAACAGCCTGCAAAGTAAACACGAACCGCTTTTAAGAAGCGATCCCCATTCCTGATGTATTATTCTCCCCCCTTCCCTTTAATTAATTGGTTTTTAATGATGTAATTATTAACTTCCCCTCCCCCTTTACCCTCAAGCTCATGTTCGTATTTGCAATTTGTCTATTTAATGTTCACATTTCCCCCCCCTACAAAAATGTATTTTAAATTTTCATTTTTAGCATTGTAAACCGGTCAGGTGCATGTCAATGGTCGGTATAGTAAAATTAATTAAACTTGAAACTTGCAAGAAATAGTCATTTGTTTCAAAAATTCCAATATTGAAATATTCTACATTTGTCCTCTTGCTCTTTTTTTTTTTTTTTAAGAGAAACTTTTCTCCCAGTTGTTGGGTTTAACTTTTCCTTCCATTCTCTTTTATACTTGTCAGGAGCAGCTGAAGAAAAAACTGACAAGCTGAGAGGAGGGTTTCTAGGGACTCCTGCACATGCCCAGGAAGCTCAAAAGCTTACTTAGCTAGTGGAGAGCACCGGCACTGAGGCTCATTTAGAGGACTTCACCAACAAGTGTGCCTGCATATCACCTGCTTGTCTCCGGAGAAACTTCTTTAGAGCTCTTTTTCTTTGGCTTTTGGTCTTAATAGTCCATCTTTGTGCCCTGTGGAGATATAGCCACAAGTCTCTGCAGTTCAAATCCTTCATGTCCCCTTCTGATGCATGGGAGGCTAGATGCTATGAATACCATTCACCTGTAACCAGAAGCTGTAGAACTGTTCACTCTGGCATCACATTAAAGGAATCTATCTAATTCCTGGATGAGTGTGTGTGAGTCTATGCACATTTCTCATTCAAAAATACAAAAGAACTCACAAGGTACCAGCAGGAATCACTGCAGTTCTAGATCAGACCCAGGTAGAAATATAAGCGATGGGCCTCCTTTAACACCACTGTTCCCAGGGTAGTGGGGACCAGGGGTGGACACTTTCCCAAAGCTTATATATTAAAAAATATTTTTTTTCCTACCTTTATTGTCTGAACATTGCTTTGGTCCTATAGTCTCTCTTCTGCTTTTATTAACTCTTTCCAGGGTCTCATGTCCTTTTGACAATTATTATCTATTTCCACCATCCATCTTTCCTGTGTCCCTATCCATCCTGTCCAGCATATCCTTTCTGTGTCTGTCCCTATCCTCCCCCCCCCCCCCCATGTTCAGCATCTTTCCTATGTGTCCCTATCTTACTCTGTTCAGCAAACCGTTCTGTGTCCTTATCTCTCCCCTTATGTCCAGTATTGCCCCTCTGCTTCCTTATTCATAAGCTCCATCCACTGTCAGTATCTCTGTATCCATATCTCTTCCCTCTATGTCCAGTATTACCCCTCTGAATCCATGTCCCTGTCCCTCCACATGTCCAGGCTTTTCCTTTTGCACCCCAACCCCTTACCCTCCATGGTCTGGTTTCTCTCTCTCCTTCCCTCTGCTCCCCCACCCCACCCAGTCCAGCATTTCCCCCTCCCCTTTAGTCATCTCTGCAGACTTTCCTATTGAAAATGTGTATAAAGTTGAAAAATGCACTCAAAAAGTATAAGAAAAGCCAAAATGAGGGGAGAGGAAGTGACATCATCTTGCCGAATGGCTGCTTAGAGCAGGAGCTCCATTGGGGCTTTTGTGTACCGGACTTACTTGAGCTTCCAGAGCGCGTTTTTTGTCGGTATTCTGGGTCGGTAGTGCTCCTTATACAATGGCGACTCGAAACACCTTGACAAATTTAAATTTTTTGGCGAACCTGTAGAAAAGTCGAGCACTGAGGCAACAGGAGGCATGGTGGAAAAAACTAAGATGGCGGCGGGGCCAGTGCACCATTCGGAGTCGGAGGATGAGGGCCTTCCGGACCAAATGGGAGATGTTTCTGCGGTGCCTAAGAAATCAATGACAGCCTGGTTCCAGGACCTGAAGGCGGAGATCCTTGGGGTGCGGAGTGATGTGAAGGCAGCGGTAGCGGAGCTTTGCTCGGAGGTCCGTGAATTAAGCGCCAGGATATCGGCCTCGGAGGATAATGTGACCACGCTCTCTGCATTGATGTCCGCCACGACAGATGCCACGGCTCGTTTATCCACCGACTTACAAGCACTGCAGAACCAAGTTGAAGACTTGGAGAATCGTTCGCGGTGCTGTAACCTGCGGTTCATGGGAATCCCTGAACTTGAGGCCTATAGGGATTGCAAGGCTGTGATGCGTGACTTTTGTGATCATCTGCTGCGCGCTGATGGTGCTGAATTGCCGGCTTCTATGGTGCTGGTGAGGGCCCATCGCAGTTTGGGGCCGGTGTGGGGCCAGGGTGCATGAGATATAATAGCCTGCTTTGGAGATTTTACTCTGAAAGAACGCATTCTGTTAGCGGGCCACCGACAGTCCAATCTTCGCTGGAAGGATCTTGTGGTGGGAGTTTTCCAGGACCTTGCATGGTCTACATCTTTAAAACGCAAAGCTTTTAAAGATGTTACCCAGGCTCCGCGCACCGGAGGCCATAAATATCGCTGGCTCTTTCCTTTTGGACTTTGGTTGACCATCAATGGCACCTCCAAGTGTGTGAGCACAGTAGCGGAGGCTTGGGCTGCGTTGAGAGCTTTGGGCTGCGCGAGTGAGATGGATGGAGCCCCTGCCCCAGTTGTGGCTTCTACCTTTACACAGAGTGGGACTTGGCACACGGCTTTGCGCTCTGGCAAGAAATCTGTTAAGCCCGTGCCTTGAGGACTTATGCCATTTGTTCTATGGATTTTCTTGCTTTGTTCTCAGGCTTGTCAATGTTCTTTTTGGGATTCTTCCCTTTATATTTCCTGCTCTGTGGGGGTGTGGGAGTGGTTGGGGGAGGGCTTCTTGGTAGCCTGCTGAAGCACATAATGGGGGTGTTCTTGTGTTCTGTTTTCTTGGAATACTTAGTGTTGAGGTTGTTTGGGATTGGGTTCTTGGGTGGGGGCTGAATGTCTGTATGGGGTTTGATGTTGGGATAGAGTGCCTGGGGTAAGAATGAATGGGGGGGATACTGGAGGTGTGGTACTTTGTGCATGAGTGTGTAGGATATACCTGGAAGTTTCATAGTTCCTGTTATGGGGCGCTGATTGCCTTTGGAGGAGGATTGCACTTTCTACACGGTGGCGAATCCTGGCATTCAGAGTTTGATGCAGCATAGGGGGGTGGGGTCTGGGGGGGCTAGGGAGGGGTTGGGACAGAGGGTATTGTTAATAAGCTTTTTACAGTAGGTTCTTGGAATATTAATGGATTTAATAGTCCGGGGAAACGTAGTATTGTGTGTCGGGAATTGGTAAAAATGCACTGGGATGTCTGTTTACTTCAGGAAACCCATTTGAGACCACGGGATGTGGCTGTTTTACGCTCTCCCTATTTTGATCAGGTCTGGACCCATCAGGGCGTGACTCCTGGTAAAAAGGTGGGTGGGCTCTCCATGCTTATTAGAAAAGGGTTGGGTCTTGTGGTGAACCAGGTGTTTCGTGATAGTGCTGGTAAATGTCTGGCTCTTTTGGCTTCTCTACAGGGACGTCCCATCACTATTATCAACCTTTATGGTCCCAATGTAAGACAAGCTGGGTACTATGACTCTCTTAGAGCAGATTTGGTGGATTTTGTGAATGGTCTATTTATCTTGGTGGAGATTTTAATGTTACACCTGACGTTCATTTGGACCATTCTTTTGGGGGGTCTCGTTCTCCTTCTAGGGCTTCTCGTAGGGCTTTACTGTCTCTGTTTTCTTCTTTGGGATTGTTAGACTGTTGGAGACTGTCCCATCCTCTGCAACGCTCTTATAATCATTATTCTCATGCTCACCAATCGTATGCTCACATAGATGGAATATGGGCTCATCGTAATATGTGGGGTGGGATTAGAATGGCTGAGATTGGTTCCATCCAGATTTCTGATCATGCTCCGGTCTGGATTGCCAGTACGGGATTTTGGGCAGAGGGGGGATATCGTTTTTGGTGACTTAATGAGTCTTTATTGAAGGATCTAGATGTAGTTCGGGAGGTGGGTATGGCTGTGGACCAGTACCTTCACCATAATGATAATGATACGGTTAGTGATGCTACTTTGTGGGATGCGTTGAAGGTGGTGGTCCGAGGAGTTTTTATAAAATGGGGGGCTCGCTGTAAATGATTACAAGCACAACATTCTTTATCCCTTCATGAACAACTGGAGCGCTTGGGGAGGTTGCATCAGAGACACCGGGACCCTTTGGTATATGAGCAACTGTTGAAGTTTCGTGCAGAGCTCTCTCTACTGCAGTTGGAAGATTATGAGTTTTTGAGGTTGCGTTTGCGCCAAACGATTTACGAGTACAACAACAAATCTGGGTCTCGTTTGGCCCGATTTATTAAATTGAAGCAAGCGAAAGCGGCTATTACATGTATACGGAATGACGCGGGTACAACCCATTATACTGATCAGGCTATTAGGAAAGTTCTACTCTCTTATTATTCTGATTTGTATCGGGCCTCAGAGGGGAGGGATGACATTGCTATCAAGGATTACTTGTCTGGGTTACAGCTTCCCCAGCTTTCGGAGTCGGACCGGGACCTGCTTAATGAACCTATTGAATTGGGGGGAGGTTCTGGGCGTAATTGCCAGGTTGAAATTGGGAAAATCACCTGGGCTCGATGGGTATACCAATCAATTCTATAAACAATTCTGTATAGTTTTGGCTCCGCCTTTGGTCCGAGTTGCAAATGGGGTGCGGGGAGGATCTCCCTTACCCTCTTCTATGAGGGAGGCTGGAATATCAATACTGCTTAAGCTGGGCAGAGACCCCACAGCGAAAGTATTGGTTCTTCGCTTGGGTAAGGTACTGCCCACATTGGTACATTTGGATCAATCTGGATTTATCTAACGTAGGCAGGTTAGCGATAATATTAGATGAACGTTACATCTCTTGTGGGCAGCCCGGCGGATACCAGCTAAAATTGCCTTTTTGGCGATTGATGCCGAGAAGGCTTTTGATCGGGTAGCTTGGGAGTTTTTATGGCAAGTGATGCATAAGATGGGGTTAGGCTCTTTCTTTTTGGCTTGGGTGCAAGCATTTTATAGGGCGCCGAAGGCTAATATTAGGATCAATGGGGGATATACGGAATTTTTTTCTATTGCTCGAGGTACCCGACAGGGTTGTCCCCTGTCTCCTCTATTATTTGCCCTTTCTATGGAGCCTCTGGCTCATTGTATTCGAGACCATGGGGACTTACAGGGAGTGCAGGTTGGTGATTTTGAACATCGTATAGCCCTGTTTGCCGATGATGTTTTGTTGTATGTTCAGGGCCCGGAGGTTTCCCTGCCGATTCTTGTAGATCTTTTCTCGGAGTAAGGGCGGGTATCGGGGTTTAGGGTGAATATGGATAAATCTGAACTATTGGGGGTTACCTTGGACGAGGCGGATCAACAGCGATTGTCGGCTCAGTTCCCCTTTAGATGGGCTCCTGGGGTAATTCGATATTTGGGGATTCGCTTGCCTGTAGATTTGACCCAATTGTATGAGGTAAACTATGCTAAGATTGTTCAACAGATTCGGCTTGACATTCAACGCTGTCATGGTTTGTGGTTGTCGTGGTGGGGTCGAATTGCAATTATAAAAATGAATGTTTTACCTCGCTTACTTTTTCTGTTTCAAACATTACCGATTCCAGTCCCCTCTTTGGTTTTCAGGCAGCTACATACTCTGTTTTTTCGATTTATTTGGCGGGGAGGCCTCCTCGTCTTTCTCGGAGTGCATTGTGGGCTGCCAGGTCGAGTGGGGGGGGTGCTGTACCTAATTTGTTATGGTATTTTCGGGCTGCTCAGCTCCAGCTTTTGTTAGATTGGGAGATTGCAGATTTTAAACTTGCGGTACGTATGGAGCAATATTTTGTGGGATCTCCTTGTTTGAAGCATTGGCTTTGGTCTTCTTCCCTTAGTGGGGTGACGCTGGAGGGTCGGGGGAATCAGTTTTTGGACCATCTTTTGAAATTGTGGTGTGATACTCGTAAGCGCTGGGGTGACGGGGTAGTCCCGTCGATTTGTGGTGCGATACGGGGGGAGCCCTTGTTCCCTGCGGGTAGGGAGAGTCGTACTTTTGAACGGTGGGCACATTCTGGGTTGATTACATTTCGGGATGTCCTTCAACGGGGGGGTCCTGGTGTCTTTTGAAACCTTCCAGCTTAGTTCATTGCCTAAAGGGGATTTTCTGGCATATTCACAAATTTGTCATTTTGTTCAATCCCGGGGTTGGGATAAGGGGTCCCCTCACTCTCTTGACCCTTTTGCACAAATGTGGTATACTCTCCAGGGTCTTCCTAAACCTATTTCTGTTCTTTACCAATATTTTCGGGGCTTCTTTTCTTCTCTATCTACCTATCAAAGGGCCTGGGAACTGGACTTGAACTGTACTTTCTCTGCTCAGGAGTGGGCCACGATTTGTACTGAGGTTGGGAAGGCCTCCTCTTGTGTTCTTATCCAGGAAAATGCCTATAAAGTGTTTACTAGGTGATATTACACGCTGATGCATCTACACCGTATGTTTCCTGGTGCTTCTGCCTTGTGTTGGAGATGTGGGAAGGCTTCGGGAACTTTTTTACATATTTGGTGGGATTGTTCAGTTTTGCAGCCTTTTTGGAAACAAGTGGTAGGTTGTCTATCTCAACTGTTGCAAATTCTTTTGCCTTTTTCTCCACAGGGTTGTTTATTAGGCCTTTATAATGTATGTTTACGTACTTGGCAAACTAAGCTTAGGCGCTGGGGATTGGCAGCAGCCAAATGTTTGATCGCCTCTCATTGGAAACAGCAGGCGGCACCCACTGAGCTGGAGTGGACTTTGAAGCTTAGACTCATCAGCACTATGAAACTTTCTATTGCAAAGCGACACGGTCACTACTATCTCTATACCCGGACTTGGTCTTTGATAATGGATAAAGTGGATTCCTTGAATTAATTGTTTTTCCTGGGGGTGGGTTGGGGGGGCGGTTATTGGGGGAGTTCTCCTGCAGAAACAACAGGGAGTTCTGCCTTGGTGTATGTAGAGCTTTGGGATTTGGGGTGGGTTGTGGAGTTCTGGTTGTGGGTGGGTATTGGAGAATTCTTTGTATTGCTGGATTCATTTTTTTGTGTTCAGTGACTTTATTGATTGGATTTTGTTTGTCAGTTTTGTATGTGAGCAGTCTCTGATATTCACATTCTGGTTTGTATATTTTAAAAATTTTCAATAAACATTTATTAATTAAAAAAAAAAGAAAAGGTAAAATGAGAAATCAGCTAAGGAACTTAGAATTACAAATTACTGAGGTTAGCATGTTTAAAAACCAGCAAGATATGGAATGTAACAAGAGTTTACTCACTTAAAAACCAGGCTTTCTTCCAGTCTTTCACCATGTTCCAAACGATATGCAAATGTTCTGGGGGTGTAACAATCATACTCATTTCTTTCAATTCTTCTTCCTTCATGATCTTGGGTACAGATGGCTTCAAGTTTACGTCGATCAAAGTATCTACTGGGGTAGGTAATGCAGTCCACCGGAGAGCTCCTTTCACAGGCTTCAGGTCTATTCCAAACAAAAAAACTGAATTTTTTAAAAAGTAGTGCAGTATCTCATCCCTCTTCCAAATTTCACCTTGACCTTCCCCTATCTTTTTTTACATTTTTGTTTATGTTTAAGGCTTCCCTACTTGTCACACTTCCTGTAAACATCTGCTCATCTGCTAGGACAATGTTATGGTATACTGTGTGAATAGTATTACCATTGCTTATTATTTCCGCTCATTTCTTTATGCTACTTTGTTTTATATTTTTATGAACACTCCTGAAAAAGGCATTGTGTTCCAAAACATGAACTGTGTTGGGTCACCTACATATTAGTTACTTTTAACTCTGCTCATTCATTTATTCATTCAATTTTCTATACCATTCTCCCAGGGGAGCTCAGAATAATTTACATGAATTTATTCAGGTACTCAAGCATTTTCCCTGTCTGTCCTGGCGGGTTCACAATCTATCTAATGTACCTGGGGCAATGGGAGGGGATTAAGTGACTTGCCCAGGGTTACAAGGAGTAGCGTAGATTTGAACCCACAACCTCAGGGTGCTGAAGCTGTAGCTTTAACCACTGTACCCAATTCTCCCCCTCAAGCATTTATTTACAACTACAATTAGGTTGCAATAAAGGTCATCTAGAGGGGTTTAAGTCTCTGACATTTGAGGCTTCCTACAAAGTCCTGGCAGGTAGATGGAAATTACTCACTGGTCCCGGAATAAAGTGGAATTGTACAAGAGCCAGTCATTGCAAAATTGTACTACTGACAATAATACATGGATTGCACTTCCATTGTTTGAGTACTGTATACAATTATCTGTCCATGCCACTTATAATATATGTTGGCAATACATAAAGGATAGTGAAAAGTTGTTAGTTGAAATTGTGCTACTTTTACTCTGCTTATACTGAAGGACATTATCCAGATTTATTTCTTGCACATCACATTACTGTTTGGACCAAAGAGAACTGATGGCAGTCCAATAAGATTACTAATCCCAATAAAAGAAGCTACTAGTGTGGTATGCTTCTGCAAGTGCACCATCAGAGGGGTGGGTTAAGGGCCATATCCTTTGTGCATCCCTTCGTGCAACCAGAGGACACTGATCAACTTTTGGAGATTTAATTTCTTATAACTGATTTGTTTTTGCAGATTATAGATTAGAGTTACTGGGCAAGTTGTGGGGGGTGTTAGGTAGTTGGTAGACATGAATTATGGTTGGTTTGGAGTGGATTGATATGGAGCTGCCTAGCGGGAACAGCGCAGAGCAAATAGCAAGCTATAACAGAGACCTTTCCAAGTTCTGGACAGAGTGGCCCCGATTCTCTAAAAGTGCGTCCCGATTTTAGGCAGCTGTAGGCGTCCTACAGCTGTCTAATCAGCCAATCGGGATGCACGTTTTTTAAAAAAAAATGCTCCCCAGGCAGGCCGCCTATATTGAAGGTGAGGCCCGCAAGACACCTAGGCCCTGATTCTGTATAGGATGCCTGGGAGAGGCGTCCTATTCAGAATTGGCCTAAACTAAACCCCGATTCTGTAACCGGCGTCCATGTTACAGATGCGGGTTAGAGAATCGGGTTAGATTAGACACGGCCCGCTACACTTATCGCGGCAAGGGATCTCTCTGCCGCTATAAGTATAGCGGGCCGTGGCCCCCTGACCGATCACTGGCAGGAGGGTGCCCAAACCCTCCTGCCCGAAGACGCACCCCCCTCCCCGACACTACCGACCGCCCCCCCCGACACTACCGATCGCCCCCCCCGACAATATCGGTCGCTGGCAGGAGGGTGCTCAATCCCTCCTGCCCGAAGACGCACCCCCCCCGGCGCTAACAACCCCAACTCCACCAAACCTGTTCTTACAGATGGGTCTTGCACGTCGAGCAAGCAGGCACGCCTCGTCGAAATGAGGCGGGCCCGCCCCTTCCAGGCCCATCCCGCCGAAGCCTAAGGCCTGATTGGCCCAGGCTCTAGAAGCCTGGACCAATCAGGCCTTAGGAATAGCGGGTCCGCCCATCCCTACTAAGTCTAAGGTCTGATTGGCCACCGGGGGGGGTGCGTCTTCGGGCAGGAGGGATTGGGCACCCTCCTGCCAGCGACCGATATTGTCGGGGGGGATCGGTAATGTCGGGGGGGGCGGTCGGTAGTGTCGGGGGGGGCGGTCGGTAGTGTCGGGGAGGGGGGTGCGTCTTCGGGCAGGAGGGTTTGGGCACCCTCCTGCCAGTGATCGGTCAGGGGCCATGGCCCGCTATACTTATAACGGCAGAGAGATCCCTTGCCGCGATAAGTATAGCGGCCGCGTCTACTTACAATGTAGACCAGCATTTTGCTGGCCTACATTTTTAAGCTTCTCATCTACTAGGGAGACGCGTAGGGCCGCCTAGGTTCAGCCTAAGGCCCGCCTAAGGCCCTTAGACGAGCTTAGGCATCTTGCGGGTCTCCCTAGGCTCCCGGAGGCGCCTTCAGGCCTGCCTGGGGAGCATTTTTTTTTTAAAAAACGTGCATCCCGATTGGCTGATTAGACAGCTGTAGGACGTCTACAGCTGCCTAAAATCGGGACGCACTTTTAGAGAATCAGGGCCAGTGTGTGTATATATGCAAACATTAAAAAAATCCTTATAAGGATAATTAACAAAAGATCAGGAAATTATGGAGAGAGAGGAAAAAAGGGAATTAATAGTAAGAAAATCATAGGAATAATAATGATATATATAATTGTGTAACTTGCTGGTTAAGCAGAACTTAGGGAAAAATTGAGTGCATAAAATATCTGTAGAAGTAAAGATGTAAAAGTATAATAGTTCTTTCTCTTTCCTTTTGTTTAGCTTAAAACAAACCTCAGGTCCCCGCGCTTTTTTCTGTGTTCTTTGTTTAAACTGCTATGCCCAGGAGACTGACAAGAGCTTCTAGGCTTCTGGTCTTGTAATGAAGATATATGATCTTGCAGTCCATTACTAGTAGAGAAGGAGCCTTTATCTCTTATATGTGCTTTAATAATTATTGAATATGGGAAACATGAATGTGTGACTGTATGAGTGAAATTTGGGATCCCAAAGAATGAAAGATGACCAATGGTATGACAGTATGTGTGATATTTAACTAAAAACTTATATTTTCTGAGGATTAGACTTTGGAAAATCCAGATGAGAACATGTGGAGGTTGACCTAGCTGATCTTTAGCAAGTTCAGGGAGTGTTGCTATGGAGACTATCTGTGGAATGTGGAGAGGCTGGACTGTAGGAATCTGTCTTCTTATCCTAAAAAGTTTGAGCATTGCAACTTTCTTTTATCTTAATTTTATATACTATAATACTGTATTGGAAAGAATGACCCTTGTTATTTCCTTTCCACAATAATTAAGCATAAGTAGAATAAGTTTAAGATGAACAGTGAACCTTTTTGAACCTGGATCACTTAGTTGTATGCAAGAAGTTTCTTTAGATTAGATTGTTTTGTTAAACCTGAAAGAAATGTAAATTGCAGGGAAAACTGATGTAAGTTCAAGAAATAAGCTTTAATCTCAGGCTACAAGGAATGCGAGTGGCTCTCTGTGAATATTGCCTGTCAGTTTTTCTATGAGGCAGAGAAGAATCGTGATTTAATCTCGTTTGCACTTAAAGGTTTTTTATTTTTTTTTAATAGTATTTCTGCTTAGAGTATGTTTTATACTTTAAGTAAACAATGGGCAGAATGGTAAAGGCAAAATAGTTTGCATACCTTTGTCTAAGGGTAAAATTATTGTCTATCTACAATAATGCATATTTCCTGGCCCTTAAGAATATATCTATATAATCATATTATTTTATGTAATCCTAAATATATATTTAGAATGTTTTAGAAATTATTGTAACAGAAATATATATTTAAGTTTTATACTTTGTAAAACTTTTTTCTGTTCTGAACCTAAATAGTCTAAAATAGTCAAGCCTTTTAAGAGAGCTGGTAGCTGAGCATTGGAAAACTGAAGCGATGTGTCACCGGTCATTGTGATAGTATATAAACAACCATGAAGCTCTGATCAGTGGAGATTGTTCTCTACATGTATAGAAACTATACAGAAAGAATAATTACGGGGTTATGGCTTATGGAAATGCAAGTAATACATATAATTAATTGGCATTTTAATTTTCATTCTAACCTCAAGTTTAATTTGATATGAATTGAATAAATAATATTTTCATGAAAATACCTATTTCTGTGTGTGTCATTGGCATAAGGTACCCTATATGTTGAGCCACAATGCAAGAAGCGTGCTAAGGATCTGGTCATAGGAGCCAAATTTTCAAAATGACTGGGGGGTGCTCAACTCAGCATACATTCTATAAGAAACCACCTAGTTTTAGATGGCAAGAATGCACATAAATCTCCTCTTATAGAACACCAGCAAAAAAGCATGCACCATGTTTTGATGGCATACACTTTTCTAGTAGACATTCACATAGGTAAAGATTGGGCAGAGCAGGAATGCAGCATGTGAATCCATATGTAAATTATAGTATTTCATAATTTACACATCTTCTAATATCTAGGACTAAGCATTTAAACCAGTCATAGGGCACCTTATGGGCAGACTAGATGGGCCATTTGGCCTTTATCTGCCTTCATGTTTCTGTTTCTTATATGTGGTATATTTTCTGCTACTCATTCTGTAAAGAAAAGTAGGCTCCTACTTTCCCTTGCTTATTTTTTTATGTTAGGCACCCATTTATAAAATTACCCTCATGATTTAGGCTATGGGAGTGAGGCAACACCATAGCAATACCCCCTCATTCATGGTGTCCTCTTTTTACTGCTTCCTTGAGACGCTTTACTTTTTTGCAGCAATCCTCGGCGAACACAATATACAGGCACTTTGTTACTTATCTTCATTTTTTATGGTATGTCCCAACCTTTTTCACCATGGACCCCTGACGAAGGTTTGTCCAAAACACGGACCGTATCGGGTCCCTTGATTGGTAAAAGGGTTTTATTTTACTTATTTGCATTTTAATTTTGGTACAATAAATTTTTGCCTGCATCTTGTACACAGTCTGCAGTTTTGTTTGTTTCTTCTTCTTTTTCTTTCTGTTACACCCACATAGATCACATACTCTAAAAGTTAGTCCCAAGCTGAGTCAAGAGTTGATCAGCAGAGCAGTATTAAGAGTGAGAAAGGAAGCCACGATTCAGTAGCTGATCTAAGAGGGAAACCAAGCCAAGAAACACATATACCCCCCTTTTACAAAACCGCAAAAGCAGTTTATAGCACCAGCTGACGCATTGAATGCTGTGTGCTGCTCCAACACTCATAGAGTTCCTATGTGTGTCAGAGCAGCGCACAGCATTCAGCATGCCGGCCAGCACCAAAACCCACTTTTGTGATTTTGTAAAAGGGGGATAGTTTGGAAGCAATGTGCCCCTTGCTCCCTTCCAAACTCTATCCATCTCTCCTTTCACCTCTTCATGCTGATGCCATGCTATTTCTTTGGGTTGGTGCAGCATAATGAGTCTACTTGGTCCATCTCTACTGTCTCCCATGAGATGTAACAAGTTAATGCATAGAAGCCAACTTTCAAAATGATTGGAGGGGGGGGGGGCTAAACTCTGCAAAGTCAGAGTAATGGTGTTTGCTCAATATTGGGGGTGCCCAAGCACCCACAGGGCTGGCACCAATGGGTCTGGTGTGGATGATATGTCAAGGAATGTGTGAGTTAGAGGAGGCTCTTGGTGAATGCTGTTGCTATTTTTCCTTAAGTAGACCTGGATCCCCTGCCTCCCTTTGGACTCCTGCTCTCCTACTTTGGCTGAGTATGCACAAAAAAAACATATATATAGACAGATATAACCTCAACATACCACCATGCTCACATTTTGTGAAATGAACCTAAAAACAAAAGGGAAAGTGTACATAGACTTACCTTTGAAAAATGTTACATATACAAAGTACTGATAAACTTTTGCACCAGCTTTTTATGGAAAACAAGAATACATTTGAAAGTGCAATGTACACTTGTTATTTATTTATATAAATTTAATCAACTGCCTGCCCAAAATAACTATTCAGGCAATGTACATAAACAATAAAACGGACAATTTAGAGAATGACAAGGAAACAAATTTGTCCCCGTCCCCGCATGATCATCTCAATCCCTGTCCTGTCCCCGCAGGTTCTGTCCCCGTCCCAACCCTGCAAGCTCTGCCCTCATCTGCACAAGCCTTGAACACTTATGATTTTAAAGTGTTCGAGGCTTGTGCAAATGATGAAAGAGCTTGCAGGGTTGGGGCAGGGACAGAACTCACAGGGATGGGACAAGGATGGAGATGATCCCACGGGGACAGGGACAAATTTGAATCCTTGTCATCCTCTAATCGACATAAAATACTAATACAAAAAATTAAAGAAATAAAAAATTGTCAAGAAACACTTCCTCTAGATAGAGTAAGAGTACATGCATTGCAGAATAATGTGTGTACTTTTAGCCAGATTGAGGGAAAGCAATTTTCAGACAACCTATTTATCTTGAGGGATCTTATTTTCTCCACAATACCAAATATTCATTTTTTTGCAAGGGAAATTTCAGTATTTCACCTCAGCTCTGCTGATCTTTGTCATGGGGAAAATATGAGGAATATTACCTGAGCCTTTCTGTGTCTCTCTGAAATCCCATTGCTCACAGGACATGGGAAAGCACTCTTGAAGGTGTTTGATATATTCATTGTGACTTGACATGGTGATGATATCCTTGGTAGCATCTCGTCGGTACACAATTTTACCAATCCCTAAAATCATGAAACCAAGAAACTCAGGATCAGATTAAACAGGGCACAACATTTTTTTATAAGACTGCAGGTCAATTTTCTTGCACAATTTTAAAATAGCTTGTCATTTGCCCAAGGTTTTCATTTTTCATGAGGAGAGATCTCATGATTAATTTTGTAACCACCATAGATAATTCGCAAGAAGTAATGGTTGGATTAATAAAAGAAAAAGATATTTTAAATAGACAGATTGAACAGCTTGAAAACTATGACCGCAGATTGACTTTGAGATTCTTGAATTTCCCTAAATCTCTGAGTGTTACTTCTATTGAGTTGCTTAGAAAATATTTGATTGAAGTTCTAGGTTTTCCACCAGAAAATATTCCTCTGGTTAACCGTATCTATTATCTGCCTGGGGAAAAGGAAATGGGAGCCATTTCAGAGAATTTACAGAAGATTTCAGATGAAAGCTTTTTTAACCATGAGAAATCTACATAAAATAAGAAAATTCTTCGACATAGAACAATATAGGCTCATTGTCCAATCCCTAGTCTTGGGTCAACTGGACTATTGCAACTCCCTCTATCTGCCACGCCCTGCCAACATGCTAAAACAACTACAGACTATACAAAATACTGCTCTCAGATTGATCTACTCACTAAGAAAATATGACCACATCACCACTGCTTACCTAAACTCACACTGGTTACCAATACAAGCACGAATTCAATTCAAACTTTACTGCCTACTATTCAAAGCGTTAAATGGGTCTGCCCCCTCCTACCTAAACAACCGCCTAAATCAGATCCTCACTACTAGACAAAGAAGAACTCTGACCCCATTTACCTACCCTCCACTCAAAGGTACTCAGTGCAAGAAGATGCTTGACACTACTTGCGACGCAAGCAGCAAAACTCGACCACTCCATTTCCAACCTGCTGACAACAACGAGCGACCTCAAAACATTTCGAAGAGAGATCAAAACCCTGCTATTCAAGAAATATGTTTAGACACCTTAACTCCCACCCCCTCCCTCACCTCCCCGGTAAATTCCGTTCTCAAAGCCTCCACTTCTCTGGTAATTTTTTCCTACTCTAAATATCAACCAAGAATACAGTTTCATAAAATGTCAAGCTCCTGGAAATGTCCAGCATTCTTAGTTGTTATCCTATCTGTAATATTGCCTAGAAATGTCCAATACTTATTTGTTATCAAATTCGCAATATCTCCTAGAAATATCCAGCATTCTTATCTCACTTGTAACCAAAAAATTGTAACCTTCCTGGAAATGTCCAGTTAGCTCTTTTGTAACCCCCCTCCCTCACCTCCCCGGTAAATTCCCTTCTCAAAGCCTCCACTTCTCTGGTAATTTTTTCCTATTCTAAATATCAACCAAGAATACAGTTCCCTAAAATTGTAAAGCTCCTGGAAATGTCCAGCTTTCTTAGTTGTTATCCTATCTGTAATATTGCCTAGAAATGTCCAATACTTATTTGTTATCAAATTCGCAATATCTCCTAGAAATATCCAGCATTCTTATCTCACTTGTAACCAAAAAATTGTAACTATCCTGGAAATGTCCAGTTAGCTCTTTTGTAATCCGTCTTGAACTGCAAGGTACAGGCGGAATAGAAGTCACTAATGTAATGTAATGTAATGTAATGAACCATCTTTGAATATTACGGACATATTAGAATTATCTATTACAGAAAATTTGGAAAGAGCAACATTGCTGGTGCCCTTTGTTTTTGAACAGGACGTTAATAGTATCTTCAAGCTGGTTTTTCATAATTCCCAGAAGTCATTTTATGGAGAAAATTTGGATATTTCCAGATGTGACTATACAAATTCAAGATTGTAGGAAATTATTTCTTGCAATGAGACCAGATGTGATTTCTTTGGGAGCTACAGTCTTGCTGTCCTATCCTTGCAAGTGTCTGATAAAATACCTAGGGTTAAAGTATGTCTTCTTTGCCCCAGAACAGTCAAAATCATTTACAAAGATGAAGAGTCTGGTAATTGGAGAGGTTTAATGTTATAGAACAGTAAAATATGTAACCGGGATATATCTGTTAAGCCATACCTATATAAGAATTATGATAAATTGATAATCTCCTTATTAGTTTATACCTGGGTCCCCCCCCAACAATTATTGGGGTCTAAGGAAAATTTATTTTTTTTAATTTTCATCCTTTCAATTTTCTGTATTTCCTTAACAATAGTTGTTCTTGTATTTAATTTCAAAATGTCATTAATAAAATAATAATACAAAAAAATTTTGTAACCACCATGAAGGTAGCACATTCAGCAGTATATCAAGTCATAATAAACTTGGAACTTGCAATTTCTGAAGATGTAAACAAGTAGAGTAGATAAAGGTAAGCTAGTTGATGTTATAACACATTTTAAAGTTTGTGCATGTTGAGAAAATCAACGTGGAAGTGCAAACATCTAGATAGACTCCCATTATTTTAGAATAGCAAGTCTGCATGTATAAATCAGATGTGAAATGAACAGACCCCCCAACCCCATGAATCAAAAAAAATCTTGTGTAGAAGAAATACATGGAAATGTCCTGAAATAGGAAGATGTTTATGTGCAGTAGCTCAACAACAAAATAGGGGCTAAAAGATGTGCAAGTGATGGGAAAATGTGTATATATGTGTATCCCAGTCATTCCCAACACCTGCAAATATAAAGCTGGCTCCCTCTAATCATCATTTCATGTGTATATTCCATCAATTTTTTCCATTAAATTTTATTGCTAAATTTTATATTAATATATAATAGTATAAAGTATAAAATACAAAGTGAACACAGTTGTCAAAAAGATATTATAGGTATAATAAGTTATCAAAAGGTATAATTTATCTACCTCAGTAGGAAAGAAGAGTTTAAAAACAATTTCTTAATATAGTCCCATGATCCTCTAATAGCTCCATACTGTACACTTCATCCACTTTTCCTGCAATGATTAACCTCTTTGAAAATAATTCTGTTTGACCTTCAAACCAGGATGTCACAGCTTCCTTAATATCTTAATCACTTGAGAACCACTGTTCATAGAGAGATTTCTTCAAAACTCAGAATAGGAAATAATCTGAGGGAGCCAAGTCAGGATTGTAGTGTGTTTGGTTCAGCTGCTGAAACCCACATTCTCAGATGGAAGCCTGTGATTGTTGTAATATGCACACTGGCACACTGTCGTGACACAGCAGCATGTCTGCTGTGAGTTTCCTCATCTTTTCTACTTGATTACTCCCGCAAAGCAATCATTGTGTTGATGTAACTCTCCCCGGTTATGGTTGTCTTGTGTGGCATGAACTCCAGAAACAAAAGTCCATCATCCCAGAAGACAGTTGTGACTTTGCCTGCATATTTTTCTGTCTTTAACTTTTTAGGGGTAGGGGATGACTTGTGCTTCCACTGCATTGACTCCATTTTGGACTCAGGATCTCTATGATAGACCCAAGTTTCATCTCCAGTCACCAAGCAATGAAAAAATTTCACTTGGTTTTCACAGAGCATCTCCAAGTTCTCCTGACAGCACTGGAGCCTCGTGGCCTTCTGACATGGCATCAGCATTCTTAGAACTGAGTAGCCAGGTTTGCTCATGGGTGGGTAAAGAGTATATGAAACATGGCACATGATGCAAATTTTATTAAAATAGTTATTTTGTTTATTAATTGCCATAATGAATTATCAAAAAGATTATTGCGTCATCTGGAAGATCTTTACAGACGCCAAATGTTGGCCTTTCTGACAAAGATCTCAACCTGATAATTCGTTGCTCCCCAATATATACCTTCAGTCCAATCTGACATCATTGGTTGTCAGCCAATCCACTAACAGATTTAGACAAAGAAATTCCTTTACATAGTTTTTCAAACTCAAAGACAAAGTTTTTAAAGTCATATTTTTGTTTACATTAATTTCTGAATATGCATAAACATTTTTTATAACATACCCAATACTCTTTTTGTCATACTCAAAACTTATATCAGACAGTTCGTCTGTGTGAAAGTCAACCTGCTGAAAAGTTCATGTCCCTATCAGCACTAAAGGAAAGAAGAGGGGCTATTCCCCCTACTCTGAGTCTCTCAAAGACTGGTACACTGTTTCTGATTCTAACTATTTCCAAATGTTGTTTCTTAGGCTCCCTTTAAGTTTATTTAGATTTAAAATACAGTGGTGCCTCACACAACGAACTTAATTGGTTCCAGGAGCAAGTTTGTTATGTGAAACGTTCGTTATGTGAAACGCGTTTTCCCATAGGAATACATGTAAAAAAAAATAATTCGTTCTGCAGCATAAAATATGCTAAGATGACATAAAAAAGATAAATTTTTTGTTATTATTTTTATTTAGATACATCTAAAAACATACATCTCCCTGTCCTTTTACTTCCACTATCTTCCTATCCCATCTCTATTCCCTTTTGTCTCTCTCCCCATGATCAATCATCTCACCACCTCTCTCTGCCCTCACCCTCAGGGTTCAAGATTGCTTCCACTCTTTTTCCTGTTGTTCTCTCTGCCTGTCACCCTATGATTTAGCATCCCTTCTGCCCTTGTCCAATATTTCCCCTTCTCTCCCTCCCTCTCATCCCCTGCTCCAACATGTGCTTTCAGCGGCCTTCTCCCCCCTTAAGCGTCTTTTCTTCTCCACTCCACCTTTCCTCCCTCCCTGCCTCCACCTTTGTGGCGCTTTTGCACCCGACCGACAACAGAACAGGCCCGGTCGGACAAATCTCCCTGTCCTGTAGCCGCGAATCTAAATTACCTTCTTACAGCAGCTGGATTATTGAAGCTGCTGTAAGAGGTAATTTAGATTCGCGGCTACAGGGCAGGGAGGTTTGTCGGCCGGGCCTGTTGTCGGTCGATCGGGGGACCTGACCAGCTGTGCACATTCTTCGGGGCGGACCGCCCCCTCCCCCCTCTTTCGTTCGCCATTGCCTTCTTCCTACCTGCCCTGCCACAGCCGACCGGAAGTCTTCCTGATGTCAGCGCTGACGTCGGAGGAAGGGAGGGCTTTGCTTAAGCCCTCCCTCCGACGTCAGCGCTGACATCGGGAAGATTTCCGTTCGGCTGTGTGCTGCGACAGGGCAGGTAAGGAGAAGGAGACTACCCTCAACCAACCCCGCTGCGATCCAACCCCGCAGGAACCCCGGAAGGATGCAGCTCGGGCGACTTCGTTGTGTGAAACGAAGTACGTTATACGGATCACGACATAAAGTTCGTTGTGCGCAGCGTCCGCTGTGCGAGGCGACCGTTATGCGAGGCACCACTGTATATATTCTCTCACATATCATTACCACATGTCACACACAATCGTTCGGGGCCCCTTTCATCCATAGATCCACACAATATATTTCATTCATATTTAATGCAAGAAAGCTTTTATTCTATGCCCAGCATTGGAATGTGAAATCAAGCTACCCAGCTCAAGCACATCTGTTATCAATTAGACCATGATGTCAAGGCGGGAAAAACTGAACAAAGAACAGACAGAAAATCACTGACACAAAATGGAGTAAAGCCAAGAAGAAGACAGAAAGACAGAACCCAAACTTCTTGAAGTCAGATACACTTTTAGGGGAAAATTCTATAACCAGCACCTAAACTTAGGTGTCAGTAGGCACCCTGCGATGCCTATGTTAATTGAAAAATGCCATCAGAAACAGCAAAAAACAGCAGTGTTGAAGCGCCTACCGACACCTACAAAGGCAGCTAGAATCACGGCTGGGTAGCTGCTTTAGGCTGCAGAATGCCAAAGTAGGTGTGGCCAGTGACAGAAGTGGCATTAGGTGGGTTACAGCGGCTACCTAGCTGCGAATCATGCCAAGATAGGCGGCTGAAATGTAGGCCTGGAAAACCCTGGCATATATTGCAGTTGCCTATCTTTGCTGCTAGTCCGCAACAGCCATAAGCTGATCATGGCAGAAGAATTCACCCAGATCAGCTGAGCTGACAGGGCTCCCCTTCAGCCACGGGAGGGGCCTTATGCGATCAGTTTATGGCTACTGCAGTCTAGTGGCAAGTATAGGTGGCTGAAATGTAGACCAAGGTTTTCCAGGCCTACATTTCAGCCGCCTATCTTGACTTAATCAAGTGTGATTCTGTAACCGACACCCTCGAGTGATTGACACATGATCAGCAGCCGCTGACTTGGGCACCGGATACAGAATCTGGGTGTTAGTCTCCATCACCTCCAAAAGGAGGCCATTCCATGCATTCACCACTCTTCTCATGAAAAAGTATTTTCTGAGGTTATTTCTTAATTTATCCACCTTTACCCTCGACAGGGAGGATCGACAAGAACACCATCTGTGCATCTACTGGCTTCACCTTCTCTCTCAGAGTTACAAAGTCACTTTTGATACATTCAGAGGAGTACCTAGCAGTATTGTTTATGCAGGACTAAGTGCAAGAAGTTACAGAAAACAAAAAAATGTTGAAAATGCAAATCTGTGTTGTTGCCTTCCAAAACAACACTACCTCCAAGTCTACCTACTTTTTTTTTTTCATTTGAATTTTTTTTTTATTCATTTTCTTATGTTACAACAAGTGAATTACATATTCTTTATACAAACTTATATATACACACTTTTTTAAAATAGATGCAATTAATATATCAGAATTTTAAAGTTACATATTTCTTATTAATTATAATAATAATATCCCATCCCTCCCCCTCCCTTTCAATCAAAATTCCATTAATTATATTATACATTTAAATTTTTATATATTGTATATTATTCAAAAATATGTTCCCCCTTTCCCTTCTAATCAAATTCTAAACATGGGAAAATTATTGTTCTTTACAAAATTCTGTTAATGGTCTTCATATTTTTTGAAATTTATTAATATATCCTTTTTGTGTTGCTATGGTGAGTTCCATTTTGTATATATGGCAAACAGAATTCCACCAGAAAGTGTAATTTAACCTGTCATGCCTTTTCCAATTGAATGTGATTTGTTGTATTGCTATTCCGGTTAAAATAAATAGAAGTTTGTTATTACTTGATGAGATTTGACTTCTTGCTCTCATTGTTGTTCCAAATAATATAGTATCATATGTCAAGGCTACTGGATTTTCTAACATCCTATTAATTTGGGGCCAAATTGATTTCCAGAATGGTTTTTTTTTTTTGTTTTTTTTAATCTTTATTCCTTTTTATTTCTTTCAACAAGTGTACAATATTATTACAATTAATTCACATAACTCACTTGACATTCTTAAACAATATTATTATACATGTTTTAATACCCCCCATCCACCTCCCATCCCTTCCCATATCAACAAATTATTTCGTCCAAACTTATACATACTTATACATCCCTCTTTCATAATACAATTAATCTTACATTAAATCTGTCCCTCCCCCCACCCTTTCTTCCTCAAACTCTTTATTCATTTTATTATACAAAGTAATGCACAACAATATATATCTCATCATAGTACATATATCCCCTTATATTTCATAACAACATATTTCCAATAAATTTACCCTCTTTCCTTTTCTATTCATACCTATATACCATGTTTCTTATATCCATTAATCAGTTGAAATATACCGCTAGCTAACTAAATTATCCTATCCCCCCCACCCCACCCCATTTTTATAAATTATCCTCTAAGGAAAAAGAATAAATCTTAATCATTATAATAATCAATTAATGGCCTCCACACCTCTTGAAACCTTTTAAAATACCCCCTTTGTATTGCAAGAAATCTTTCCATCTTGTACATATGACAAACTGAGTTCCACCAGAAACTACAATTCAGTCTAGAACAGTCTTTCCAATTAGTTGTTATTTGCTGAATTCCCACACCAATAAGAATCATCAATAATTTATTGTTTGCTGCAGATATTTGGCATTTGGCTCTCATACACATTCCAAAAACCACTGTGTCATAGGATAATGCCACATGACTCTCCATCAATATGTTGACTTGATCCCAGATTGATATCCAAAATGCCTGAATATATGGACAATAAAATAAAAGATGGTCTAAAGTTCCAACTTCAATTTTACAATGCCAGCATCTATTAGACTTAGAGCAATCTAATTTTTGTAATCTAGTAGGGGTCCAGAATGCTCTATGCAACAAAAAGAACCATGTTTGCCTAATAGATGCTGACATCGTACCTTTAATTCTCCAAGACCAAATACGTGGCCATTGAGATGCATTAATCTGATGCTTAATCTCAATGCTCCAAATATCTCTTAATCCATTTTTAGGCTTCTTATTCAAATAATTAGATATAATTTTATACCACTTTGCGGCCTGATGACCCAGAAAATCTGCCTGGAAACATAAGAATTCTAAGCTGTAATGATCATTTAAAGATTTCCATTCAGGGAACCCCACCTGAATAGCCTGCTTCAATTGCAACCACTTAAAACTTTGTTTTTTATTCAGACCATATTTATGTTGCAATTGTGAAAATTCAAGCATCTTACCATTATCAATTATTTCCGTTAATGATCTTATACCTGCTTTAATCCAATCTTTCCAGACAACCTTAAACCCGCCTATTTGTATCTTGGAGTTTACCCAAATAGTCTGTTGTTTCGATTTTAAAATAGAATCAGTAGTTAATTTGTCTATAAACCTTAATGTTTTCCAAGTATCCATTAATACTCTATTGTCCTTACGTATTCTAGGCACTTTTATACCAAGCAAAAGATCAAGCCTAAGTGGAAAGATAAGTGATCTCTCCATCTTTAACCACTCTGGTAATTGTTCCAAAAGCTCTGGGAGGACCCAATACATACCTTGGCGCATGATATAGGCTTGATGATACCTATAAAAATTGGGAAAATTTACCCCACCCTCCTCAATTGGTCTTTGCAAAGACACTAAAGCCACTCTTGCAATTTTACCCAGCCAAATAAATTTAACCAGAATACTATTTAATTTTTTATAGAAAGACCCCTGAAAAAACACTGGTATCATTCCCAATTGATAGCAAACCACAGGCAAAATCATCATTTTAACAGTTTGAATTCTTCCCCACCAGGACAAATGTAAAGGATTCCATTGCTCACACATCTCTGTTACTTTTTGTAATAAAATTTTTTGATTTATTCTCATTGTCTCTTCGAGTGTTTTATTCAACCAAATACCTAAGTACTTTATTCCATCCTCTTTCCATATAAAAGGGAAAGAATCAAATATACCTTTTGTACAATGCACATTTAAAGGTAAAATCTCTGATTTAGTCCAATTTATTTTGTATCCTGAGAATTTTCCAAATGTATCTATTACCTTCAGTAGACATGGAATTGTTGTTTCCGGATTCCTCAAATGAAGCAAGATGTCATCTGCATAAGCAGATACTTTATATTCCACTCCAGCACATGGAATACCCTGTATGTCCTTTGCCTGTCGAATAGCTAATAATAAGGGTTCAAGAACTATATCAAAGAGCAAAGGAGATAATGGACAACCTTGTCTAACTCCCCTCTGCAACTTAAAAGCATCTGAAATATTATTATTTATATATAAGCGAGCAGTTGGGGAGCTATACAGTGTTTGAATCATTTGTATAAATCCGGATCCAATACCAAACCACTCCATAGCTTGATACATGAAATTCCATTCTACACGATCAAAAGTCTTTTCAGCATCTAGTGATACCGAAAAAGCCGGATCATTAATTTGTTTTGTTAAATAATACATCTGAAATGCCAGTCTAGTATTATTAGAAGAGTGTCTCTGAGCAACAAATCCAGTTTGATTCATTCCTATTATATGCGGAAGAGCTTTAGCCAATCTTAATGCTAAAATCTTAGCTAATAATTTACCATCTACATTTATTAAAGATATAGGCCTGTAATTTGACACCAATGTTGGATCTTTATTTGGCTTTGGCAAAACAATAGTTAAAGATTCTGCCATAGTGCCTGATATACAACCTTTATTCAGTTGATCCTGATATAATTTTAATAAATATGGTAATAGGGAAATTTGAAATTCTTTATAAAACTCTACTGTAAATCCATCTCCACCTGGAGCGGTCCCAACTCTAAGGGATTTCAATGCCATTTGTAACTCTTTTAATGATATAGGTTTATCTAAACTTCCTTTTATATGATCAGGAACCTTAGGACCTTCAATTAAACTCAAAAAATCCAACCCATCTTTCTCTTTATTTAAATAAGACTCCGAAGAATACAGTGACTTATAATATTTTAAAAATTGTTTTAATATATTTCCAATTTGAGAATGTGAATTGCCTAACTCATCCTTAATTATGTTTATTTTTTCCTTCCTTTTCTTTGCTTTTAAATAATTTGCCAATAATCTTCCAGCCTTATTTGCACTACCATAATATATCGCTTGTTGAGCAAAAATATCTTTCCTTACTAACCCAGAGGAAATTTCATTATATTCACATTTTTTTTTTAACAATATTTGAAATGTCTCCTGTTCCCATTTATTAACCAATTTTAATTCCAAATTTTTAATTTCTTTTTCCAAATTTACATATTGCTTTCTTAGCTGTTTCTTTTTATATGCAGAATATGATATAATTTGTCCTCTCATAGTTGCTTTGAAAGCATCCCATAAAATTCCAATCGACATTTCCTCTAAATCATTAAGTAAAAAATATTCATTAATTTTAGTTTGAAATTCTGTGCAAAATTTAGAATCAGCAAGCAATGCATTATCAAACCTCCATACCGGTTTAGAATTATCTTGATCTACTAAATTAACTTCTATCCACACACCACCATGATCAGATATTATTATTGGTTCTATGTCAGCTTTTACAACTTTCTGTACTATCTGATCTGAAACAAAAATATAATCAATTCTTGAAAATGATTGATGAACATGTGAACAAAATGTAAATTCCCGATCATTAAAATGAAGAATACGCCATATATCTTTTAAATTACATGATTGTATCAAATTATCTAACCCCATTGATTTCATAATTCTACTTGGTTTTTTATCCATTATTGGATCTATAACAGCATTGAAGTCCCCAGCCACCACTAAATTAGTAGTAGCCAGTGGTAAAATTAATTGTTGTAGAGACTTAAAGAATTCACTTTGATTCGAATTAGGGGCATATACATTTAACAACGCCATTGTATTATTGCCCATGCTCATGTCAACAAGTACCCATCTTCCTAGAGGATCTGCCTTAATCATATTAAATGTTGCTGGACATTTTTTATTTATCAATATTGCTACTCCTGCCTTCTTTTTTATCGCTGGTGCAAATAAACATTGTTTTATCCAATTATCTGACAGCTTCATAGACTCTATCCCAGACAAATGTGTCTCCTGCAGAAAACATATATCTATATTCTGTTGTTTGATATATGACATTACCTTTTTCCTTTTTACTGGGTGATTCAGGCCATTAACATTTAAAGAAAATATTTTGAAAGTCATTACACAAATAAAAATTTAATATCTAAGAATCTCCACTTCAATATCATATTATACTCCTTTTCCTTATATCCATACTGTAAATTATCTCGGTCCCCTTCCCCCCAACACCTCCCTATCTCTCTATCAACATATTTCCCCCAATTCACAAAATCTTTAATAAATACTATACCAACATCTCTTCCTCCCATTCCCCTCCCTACTCCCTCCCTTCCCCCCCAATTAATAATGCAAACTTGGAAACGCTCATATATAATCAGGTGACAAAAAGCTCCCTTCAGGCTCTGCCATATACATCATTTATCACTCTTAATAAGCTACATTATATAATATAATATCTTTCAAATAATCTACTAAGTTCAAATTTCATTTATTTTTATTTTTTTTTTTTATGTTTTTTTTTATTTTTCATTTATTTTTTTATTTTTTTATTTTCTTCCCCTCCTTCCCCATTTTTTTTTTTTTTTTTTTTTTTTTTTTCTCCTCCCCCCTCATTCCCCCCTTTTTCCTCCATTCCCTTTTCTTCTTCCACCCTCACTCCCCTCCCCACTTATCCTTAAATTATAAAACATCTATAGATTCAGAATCTTTCCCTCACATGCCCAAGAAACTCATTTTCTTATACCAATATCTTTTAATATTAAATTGAATTTACTACAAATAAATAAATCAATATTATTGTATTCCTGTGAAAACAATTACATGTTAATAAATTATTCAATTTTCTAATTGCATACCCCCTTTAATTAATCTAAAATCACCTTCTTAACCTTAAACATTAAAGTGATATTAAAATATATCATTATATATCATAAATAAACAATTTCATCAATCTTCCGCTTTGTGTAGAAAAACTCTCCAAGCATATTCAGCTTCTCCCCATCTCTTCAATTCTTCATGTCTTTATATCAGCTGCTTGTTTTAACTAATTCATCACTATTATGCATCCATTTTTATCGTTCATTCCCTTTTTTTTTTCCATAAAATCCCTAAACAGTTTCAGTTCCTTTAATATATTATAGTCATATAAAAGTCTGAATAAATCCAACCACACTTTCCAGTTTCATTATATTTAAATTGTCATCTATGTTTCTACAGAGTCATTCATACACTGAAGAGTCAATCCAAAAGAAATCTGATGTTCTTTGCTTTACAGTCAATTCATAGTGAAATTATTCTTAAATCCTGTTTAGATACTGCTTTATCCTTTACATCTCATACTTTCCTTGATCTTTCTTTCACTTCTTTCAAGTCACTTCTTCTTCCAAACAACTTGCATTTTTTTATAATAAGTTTATATTCTCTTTAAAATTTAGGATTTATCTGCAATCAGGCTTCTGTCTCCTTCATATTTCCAAATTCTTTTCCTTTTTTAGCGCAGTTCAAGTAATCATCCAATACAATTCTTTTTCTGTTTAAACCACCTCTTTTCCTGTAAAGTGTCCTATGCACTTAAGGAAATCTCCATCATCTACCGCCCTTTCCTTAATCTTTGAAATCATGAGTGTTTCCATTAATATAAAGTGCTCTTTGACCTCAGCTAGACTATATTCAATTCTAAAGTGTCAAGAATGTTATAAAGCTGACATCAATATATTCCAGCACTTCAAAAAGAGTCTATAGCAGGATCCTATAAATTGCTGTTTATTGCCTGGAACATCAATATCAGATAAAGGGCTGGAAATGTTACTTAAAACTGCCCTAACTTCTGTAGGGAGCCTAATTTCAACAATTGGAGCCAGTCATTCTTAGTTTATATTTAACTTTTAATATCCACCTCAATCAGAGACATCAGAATGTTCATTCACATTAATATCCCTGAGATTCATAGCATGTGGAATGATGTCATCATAGAATCCTTGCATCCACATCCTTCCATTCAGTTCCATCAGTAATTCAAATCTGTTCCATTTTTAACTGTAACTCCCAAAGTCCAATTCTCCATAAAATATTCTATATCAGAAACCAATCAAAACAAATAAAAAATCAAATGAAGAGAGGAAAAAAAAAAAAAAAAAAAAAAACATCTCAGAATCAAAGTATTTCTTACTCCAATCCTTCTGTTAAATTCTAGTCTCAGTTTATGTATTCATAGGCTGTTCACATTGCTCTAAGAATTCTTTTAATTTCAAAGGATCATCAAAGTTTGAAGTTTTATTTGCAAAAGTGACCCTCATAATAGCTGGGTACATTAAACCGTACCTTGCTCCAATCGCTCTAAGCTGTGGTCTCAATTCAAGCAATTTTTTCCTTTTTTGAGCTGTTGCTTTTGCAAAATCTGGCACTATATATATTTTAGAATCCTGGCACTTCAAGGTCTTATTTTCTTTTGCCAGTCTTATAATTTCCTCCACATGTTGATAACGGAGCAGCTTACAAATTAAAGGACGCGGACCCTTTTGATTATCATATCTTTTAGTCGGGACCCTGTGCGCCCTCTCTATTTCCAGAGGAAATTTAACTGTCAGAGGTAGAATTTTTGGTAAAAATTGCTCAAGAAAGGCAATAGGATTATTTTTTTCTACCCCTTCCGGGATCCCAATCAGCCTTAAATTATTTCTTCTTTCGCGATTGGAAACGTCCTCAAGATCCCTCTTTAATATTTCTATTTCTTTACAGTCTCTCTTGCATTGAGCTATTTCTTTTTCTGTTTTTTCCACTCTCTTATCTAATTGCTCCACTTTAACATCCACCACCTTCAAACTTAATTTAAGCCCTGCCAGCTCTTCTTTAACTTCCTGTATATTCTTTGCATTTTGTAAAACTATTTCCTTTATCTGCCGTAGTTCCTTAACAATGTCAATATCTTCTGTCTCATCCGTTGGCAATGGAACTTTAGAGGGGGCTATCGGCTCTATTTTTGATCTTTTATTACTTCCTCCTACTGAGTTAGCTTTTGTCAGCTTACCCGATGCCATTATGCTGTTGATCCTCGTCTTTTTAATGAATTTCAAATGTTTTTCTGTAGCTATATTTTATTTATTTGAGCCTTTTTTACAGAGCAGTTCAGTCACCCGACCATTCTCCTTCGTCTCCAAGCCACGCCCCGATTTCCAGAATGTTAAGATGAATGGACAAAAGAATAAAAGATGGTCTAATGTCCCAATTTCAACATGACAGTGCCAGCATCTATTAGATTTAGAGCTATCAATTCTATGTAAACGTGTAGGGATCCATAAAGCTCTATGTAAAAGAAAAAAAACAAGTTTGTCTCATAGATGCTGACACTGTACATTTTAACCTCCAAGACCAAAGTCGTGGCCATTGAGATGCATTAATATGATGTTTTATCTCAATGCTCCAAATGTCTCTAAGTCCATTTTTTGGTTTTTTATTTATATATCCAGATATTAATTTATACCACTGTGCGGCTTCATGTCCTATTGAATTTATCTGGAAACACAAGAATTCCAAACTGTGATAATTAGTAAGATTTTTCCATTCAGGGAACCCTACCTGAATGGATTGCTTCAATTGCAACCATCTAAAATATTGTGTTTTATTAAGATCAAATTTATGTTGCAATTGTGAAAACTCCAGCATTTTACCATTTTTTATTATATCATCTAAAATACGAATACTTGCTGTCATCCAGTTTTTCCAGATTATTTTGAAACTGCCTATTTTGATCTTGGGGTTTAACCAAATCGTTTGAGTTGTTGATTTACTAATTGGAATAGGAGTTAGATTACTTATGTATCTTAAAGTTTTCCAAGTATCCATGAATATTTTATGTTCTTTGTATAGCCTTGGCATTTTGATACTAACTACATGACTAAGACGTAAAGGAAACATAAGTCTCCATTCTAGCCAGAACCAGTCTGGAATATTGTCAGTGGGCTCTGGGAGGATCCAATACATACCTTGATGTAAAATATAGGCTTGATGATACCTATAAAAGTTGGGAAAATTTACCCCTCCCTCCGCAATTGGTCTTTGCAATGACACTAAAGCAATTCTGGGATTTTTCCCAAGCCAAATAAATTTTGTCAATATCTTATTTAACTTTTTATAAAAAGAATTTTGGAAGAAAACTGGTATCATTCCCATTTGGTAACAGACTACAGGTAATATCATCATTTTAACAGTTTGTACTCTTCCCCACCATGATAAGTGTAAAGGGTTCCATTGCTCAAACATCTCTGTCACTTTTTGTAATAAACTTTTTTTCATTAATTTTCATTGTGTCTTCTAAATTTTTTGTAATCCAAATTCCAAGATATTTAATAGCATCCTCCTTCCAAACAAAAGAGAATGAATCAAATAAGCCTTTTGTACAATGTATATTTAATGGAAGTATTTCTGATTTGTTCCAGTTTATCTTATATCTTGAAAATTTTCCGAATTTTTCAATCAGTTCAAGTAAATGTGGAATGGTAGATTCTGGATTCCTCAAATATAATAATAAATCATCAGCGTAAGCTGATATTTTGTATTCTTTATCTGAATGAGGTATACCTTGTATCTCCTTTACTTGTTGGATTGCTAATATTAAGGGTTCTAAAACTATATCAAACAGTAAAGGAGACAAAGGACAACCTTGTCTAACTCCTCTTTGTAGATTAAATTTTTCTGAAAACGTATTATTAATGTATAATCTAGCAGAAGGGGAGCTATATAATGTTTGTATCATTTGTGTGAATCCAGGACCTATACCAAATCATTCCATTGTCTGATACATAAATGTCCATTCTATTCTATCAAAAGCCTTTTCTGCATCTAAAGAAATAGCAAAAGTGGGCTCATTCAATTTCTTTGTTAAGTATAACATATGAAATGCTAATCTAGTGTTATGAGATGAATGTCTTTGAGCAACAAATCCTGTTTGAGACATACTTATAATATGGGGGAGAGCTTTAGCCAATCTTAACGCAAGTATTTTTGCTAATAATTTTCCATCTACATTTATTAAAGATATTGGTCTATAGTCTGATACTAAAGTGGGATCTTTATTTGGCTTTGGCAAAACTATTGTTAATGATTCTGCCATAGTGCCTTTTGTACAACCTTTATTAAGTTGATATTGAAAAAGATTTAACAAATAGGGTAATAAAAAGTTTTGAAATGTTCTATAAAACTCCACTGTATAACCATCACCACCTGGAGCGGATCCAACTCTAAGGGATTTCAAAGCTGTTTCTAATTCTTTTAGTGATATTGGCTCTTCCAATCTTCGTTTTATATGTTCAGGAACTTTTGGACCCTCTAATAGTTTCAAGAATTCTAAACCTTCCTTTTCTTTATTTAAATAAGTCTCGGAAGAATAAAGAGATTTATAAAATTTTAGGAATTGTTTTAAGATTGGTTCAATTTGTGTTAATGTATCACCTTTTTCATCTTTTATAGCAATTATTTTTGTTTTCTTTTTTTTCACCTTTAGATAATTTGCCAGTATTCTTCCCGACTTATTTGAGTTTCCATAATACAATGCTTGCTGAGAAAATAAATCTTTCCTTATCATCTTTGATGATATTTCATTGTATTTACCTTTAAGTTTTAACAGTTCTTGTTGTATAGAATATTCCCATTTTCCTATAAGTTTTAATTCTAAATTTTTAATTTCTTTTTCTAAGTTAGAATATTGTTTTCTATTTTGTTTATTAAGATAAGCCGAATAAGAAATAATTTGTCCTCTTATTGATGCTTTAAATGCATCCCATAATAGTTCTCTAGAGATCTCATCTTTATCATTTATTTGAAAAAAATCTTTCATTTTTATTTGAAAATTTTCACAAAATATTGGATCAGCAAGCAATGCATTATCAAACTTCCATATTGGTCTATTTGTATTTTGATCCGTGATCTTAATTTCAATCCATACCCCACCATGATCAGATAAAATGATTGGATCAATGGCAGCTTTTGTCACTTGATGTGCTAGATGTTTTGATATAAAAATATAATCTATTCTTGAAAAAGAATTGTGAACATGAGAACAGAATGAAAATTCCCATCCATCAAAATGAAGTATTCGCCAAATATCTATCAAATCACAAGTTTGTATTAAATTATCTAATCCCATTGATTTCATATATCTACTTGGGTTTTTGTCCAATAAAGGATCCATAACAGCATTAAAATCCCCAGCTACTATTAGATTTGAAGTAGCTAGTGGCAAAATCAATTGTTGAAGAGTTTTGAAAAATTCATTTTGGTTCGAATTAGGGGCGTATATATTAAACAACGTCATGGTAGTATTTCCCATATTCATTTCCACAATTATCCATCTTCCATGAATATCTGTTGCCTTTAATTTGAATGTAGCAGTACATTTTTTATTTACCAGAATAGCAACACCTGCTTTTTTCCCTGTAGCTGGTGAGAAAAAACAATGTTTGACCCAACCTCCTTGCAGTTTACTAGATTCAATATTTGAGAGGTGGGTCTCTTGTATAAAGCATAAATCCGCATTTTGCCTTTTTAAAAATAATAGTGCTTTTTTCCTTTTTATCATATGATTTAGACCATTAACGTTTAAGGATATTATTTTAAGATCCATTTATACATTTATAATATATTTTCCTTAAAATTATATAGTAAATAGTTTTTCTTAATTTTTTCCCCCAGTATTTAAAATATTTTAAAATATCCCCATTTTCTTCTTTACCCCACCCTCCATTATATTTCCCCCCTCCCTCCCCTCCCTTCCATCCCCTTTTTAATATGAACACTTGGATACGCATATTGAGGTTAGGTGTACATAACTCCCACAAGCTGTTTCAATATATAACTATATTTACTACCATTAATTTTTTTTTTAAAATTTTATCTTTTAAACTATATTTCCCCCTTTAGAGATATTTTAATTTATTTTATTTGGTTATAGATTCCCAATGTATAATTTTTATGAGTCTATATTTATATTTTAATTTGTATTATAAAATAAAGTAAATGTTTTCTATCTTTAAATTCCAAGTGATGTCAAGAAATGTTTTCATTTTTAAAGATTATGTATGAATGGTCTTCAAGGAAAATATCACATATATCAACAATGTAAACTATAAGTTCAGTTGGATACAGAATAATTCAAAAAGATGAATAATTGAATCTAAAATCCTAAAACTTAAATTTCTAAGGCTCAGGTATAGGTCTGAAGGCAGTCAAAAGGGATGAGCAGATATCTCCTTAGCTTAACACATAGGAGATTATCTTCAATCTTTTCCTCTCAAAATAGTCAATAGCTGCACATTAAGAATATCAAATCAACAGAACAGGAAACTTTCATATCCAGAAGAGTAACTCCTCCTTCTACAAAACCGCAAAGGGCCTCCAGCGTCAGCCGCGGCGACAACAGCTCTGATGCTCATGAGCGTCTGTTGTCGCCACGGCCGGCGCCAAAAACGTACCACGGCCCTGCAAAAGGGGGGTTGGTTTAATAAATAAATAATATTCTGGTGGTATCAGTCGAGATAAATTAGTGCTATACTTTACTAAAAGGAAGCTGTAGGTAGAATTCAATAAAAGTATTTAAATGAAAATCTATGCATTTCTTACTGGCAAAAGATGTGGAGGGGCCTATTCAAAAGAAACGTAGCAAAGTAACAAAGCATTTCTCAGTTTTCACAAACCTCTTGGCCCATCCCGTGTCCTAGGTTGCTCATGCTTACTGTTACTTCAGACAGTACTCAATCTGCAGCCATCTCCTTTCTCTGTCATTGCCACAACCCTTTGTGTCTGTCTCAAGCACGCTTGAATTTCGTCACCTGGCAGTATGACAGGACAGTATGCTGGAACCTTCTGATATAGGTTCATTCAGCATATATTCCTGTCATGTGCGATTTGAAACGCAAAGTAACCGGAAGTATTTTCATTAAAAGGAAATCACCCTTTTATCCAATCTAAATTTGTTTTACTCTTTACTACCTACTTTTAGCTAGAATAAAAGTTATACATATTGTTGACAGAACCAGCCCAAGGTTATCTGCCATCCAAAGCAAACCTTCAGCCATGCATACCACCCTCCTAGGGGCAGTTAAAAGGGTGGGTAATTTTCTAAAGCCACTTACTTTTGGTTATCTGAAATGTCAGATTGTCATACTTTTTCATGATAAGTAATATGCATATATTTGAAAATACTATCTACATGCATTATTTTCCTCCTCAGTCTAAATATATTGCCTAGAACACTTTCTCCTAATGCAGCTAAAAGTGCACACATTGTGGGATACCCATGTGTACTTTTAGCCAGACTAGGGGTTGGCAATTTTCAAATGGATTTAGTACTTTGGGTTTTGAATGCTGCCCAATAAATGTCCTCACTTTCAGCATATAAGTTATTATTTGAATAGCTATAGAGGAGAGTTAATAGTGTTACCAGAATAAAGTTCACGCTCAAAGCTGTTATCGGTGGTATAGATAAATTTCCCAGCTCGAGGGTTCATCATATCTTGAAGTTTAATTGGTGGGGAAAGTTTAAAATGCTTCATAGGTAACTCTTCTACTGTCTTGTTCTTATTGCTTGGATCTTCATAGGTCATCCTTTCCCAGTATTTGGATAACCCCCTGCAACCAAAAAAACAAAGAGGTAATTGAAACTACATGATTTATGATCTGTACATTTTTGAAGGTATGAGTGTGATAGCATTTGAGTGAGATTACTGAAACGGACTTATTCCGGTTCTGGTCCAAAACCACCTTGCACACACTCTATCGCCTCTCAGATATCTGAAGACAGTCTCTTTAGGAAGAAAAACGCTCAGGCTTGTCCCAAGGAGATTGTCTATTTATTATCAGTTTCCCATTCAGTTTTATAGTATTTTACATGGGTCAGTATTGCAAGCATATGACGTGAGTACAAGCCATATTTGGTAACAGGATACATAAAAGCTACAAAAAAAAGGTAACAAGCACAAGGAAAAAGGGGGGAGCACAACTATGGCATAAAACACTATGCTTTTTTTCTAAAGTCTAAAGTTGCTTTCTTAGCAAAAGCTTCTTATCTAAATAAGAAGCAGAATCGCTCAACCAGAACACAGCTGTAGGGAGTTCAGCACCTGGGGAGGAACAACCTTGGCACAAGCAGCTAACTTCAGAACAGGATATCAAATACATAACTCAGAACATAAAGACAAAGTGACCTTGTAGCATGTCAGCAGGAGGAAAAACAGACTGTGTCTGTTTTTTCAGCACAATCATAAATAGAAAACTTACAAGGCATATATGTGCCCCTTCAATTACTTACACCCTTTTCTTCTTTATTTTCAAACTAGCATTTGCTTCTCTCATTCCAAGATTATTCTTACTAAGCACTGCAATTTTAACTGTTAACTATATTCTCAAAGCAAGGACATATGCAGAGCCAGTCCATTCCTCAAATGTTCTACAACGAACCCTGAAATGTGTAGTAATCACACAATGTCAACAGATCAACTTGAAATAGATGATTTATAATAATTCATGGTTTAATTTGAAACTGGTTGACAGTCTATCAATTAGGGGAAAAAAACCTGCTGGAAAGAAACTGAGCAGTGAATAGAATGGCATCCACAATGATATGGAGTCTGCATGTACTATAAGATGAGACTTGTTTTAAACATATACCTCATATACACAGTGTCGAGAAAAAATAGGGACCCTCAACATTTTTCCAAACAACCCAAAAACATCTTACTGAGGAGGCTTTATTTTGTTACTCCATTGATAATGTTTGTGTGTCCGCATTGAGGCTCGGATTGCACCATTCCATCATATTAGTAAGTAGAGGATCACTTTTTTCTTTTCTATTCGCTGTGGATGTGTATTAGATGGTTTTTATAATTATAGTATCAGTCAGAGAGTGTTTTTCTTGCAATCAGCAGGTGGTGAGTATGAGAGATATGTTATGTTAATATGTATTCAGATTTATTTATTTAAAAATTTATATTCCACATATCCAACAATTCTATGCGGATAACATACATAAAAAATCATTTTTAAAAACCATAAAACATACAATAAACACATTAATGCACTAAAACATAAAACATCAGTTCACTAGCACTAATAACAGCAATCTCTTTCCCAAATGATACACCAGCATCACTAAACTCCCCCCTCCAAAAAAAAATTAAATCTGTGGCAAAGACTAAATGAAGGGGCAACTATATACACCTGTTCATAGTTCAAAAGTGCATGCAAACCAGTGGCGTACCAAGGGGGAGGGCGGGGGGGGGGGGGGTGATCCGCCCCGGGTGCAGCCTTAGGGGGTGCACAGCCGGCCCGGTCCCTATCACGCTCCCACCCTCCCAGCGAGAGCAGCAAACCTCCCTCCAGTAGCGTCGGCTGCTTCACGGCTTTCTCCTCCCTCTGCCGCGTCACTGACATCAGTGACACTTCACCGGCAGGAGAAAACCACGAAGCAGCCGACGCTACTGGAGGGAGGTTTGCTGCTCTTGCTGGGAGGGTCGGAAAGGTTCACTTGGGGGGGAGAGATAGGAGGGTCAGTGGGGGTTCAGCTGGGAAGGGGTAGAAGCTGTCTGCCTCGGTGCTCCAAGGCCTGGCGCCATTACCTTCTTCAGGCAGCAGCAGCTTTTACAATTCGCTGCTGTTGCCGGCTTCAGGTCTTCCTCTCTGCCGGGTCCTGCCTACTTTCTGTTTTCATGAAGACAGGACCCAACAGAGAGGAAGGCCTGAAGCCGGCAAAAGCAGTGAATTGTGAATGCTGCTGCTGCCACATGAAGTTCAGAACACCAGGCCTTGGGTGACAGAAGGAGGAAAGGGAGCAGAGGGGGAGAGAATTGGGGAGAGTGTTGCTGTACCCAATTGGAGGGAATGAAAGGAAATGCCAGGGCTTGGACGGAAGAAGAGACGCCAGGGCATGGAGGGAAGGAGGAAGGTATGCCAGATCAAGGGAAAAGGAAGGGGGAAAGGAAGGAGGAGATGTCAGAGCATGGAGGGGGAGGGAGAGATGGAAGAAAAGGAAAGGAGAGAGATGCCAGGAATCAGGGAAGGGATGATGCCAGACCGTGAGGTGGGAAGGAAAGAAAGGAGAAGAGAGAGATGCCAGAGCATAGGAGAGGAGGTGGTGACAAGAGAGAGAAAAACGGAGAGGTAACAGAGTTGAAATCAATCATGTACATAGGAGAGAAGAGGCACGGGATAGTTTATGGAAGGAGCATATAAAGAGGGAAGATGCAATATGGAAGAGAGAGAGGGTACACACTGGATAGAAAGAGCACAGAGGGCAGTGAATGGAAGGGGCGAGATAGAGGGTGAACAGTAGATAGAAGGGGTAGAGAGAGGGAAACAGACACTGAATGGAAGTGTGGGGGTGAGGAAGGACAGCTGCTGAATGGAAGTGTGAGGGAAAGGGGGAGCAGATGCTGGAAGGAAGTGGGGAGGAGAAAGAAAAAAAGGGCACATGCAGGATTGAGGGAAGAGGATAGAGTTAGTTACTGGAAGGGGTGAGGGAAAGAGGTGGCAAGCTATAGGTAGACACAGTGAAAGAGAGAAACTGAGGACTGAATAGTAAAAAAGAATTTAGACAGAGGCAGAAAATAAATTGAGAAGGAAGACCAGGGAAGAACAGGAGGAAGGGAGCGGAGAGAGAGATGCCAGAGCAGGGGGGAAGGAGAGGAGACAGATACCAGACCAATGGGGGTGAAAGGAGAGATGGAAGGGGGAGGCATACAGTTTCTGGAAGAGGCATAGAAGAAGAGAAGATGCCATATAGAGACAGAGAGATGGCAGACAGTGGATGGAAGGAAGAGAGTAACAAGAAGATGAGGAAAGCAGAAACCAGAGAAGACAAAGGTAGAACAAAAATTTTCTATTTATTTATTGCTTTAGAAGACATGTGTCACTGTTTCTATGGTATTGCATTGTATGCAGAGTCCAGCTTCTTGCTGGTTCAATTTAACCTTTGTCTATGTATTTCTATTTTATCCCCCCTTTTACAAAAGTGTGGAGCATTTTTTAGCGCCAGCCATGGTGGTAGCAGCTCTGATGCTCAGAATTCTATGAGCATCTGAGCTGTTACCACCGTGGCTAAAATCCACACTACAATTTTATAAAAGGGGGAGGGGTAAGTTTGTGATGACATTCCATACTAGGCGAAGGTGTTTTCTGTGTTCTGTGTGTTTGAAAGACATGGTTTTCTGTTAGGATTGACTGCAGGATTGATCTGTACTAGTCTGGCTTGTTTAGTTTTACAATGGGTGTATTGCTGTTGTACTTCTCACTGCAGTATGTAAGATGCTGCTTTATCCTAGGTACTCATGTGTGACATGTGACTTGTTACTAAAAATCATGTTTTTCGTACAGATGGGAGGGGGTATGCCAAAAATTGATGGGCCCCAGGTGTCACACATGCCAGGTACGCCACTGATGCAAACAATACAGTTTTTAACCCCTTTGAATACTGCAATACACTTGAAACTTGCCTCATTTCCAAAGATAACATGTTCCAACAATTGACCTCTGTAATGACAACATGGTTTTACGAAACCCCGCCAACCTCACTGCGCTCAAAGGAGGCACATCCAAACACAGCTTGTCCATAGATTGAATGTTCCTCCTTGGCTTATACAGATGTAACAGTGATTGCAGTGTCTTAGGAAAATCATCATTCAAAAGTTTAAAAATTATACAAAGAACCTTAAATTCAATGCGCACAGTGATAGGTAGCCAATGTAGTTCTCTCAGGACTGGGGTGATATGCTCATATCTGGAAACATTTTACACACAAGTGCATATGTGCTGCTTTTGTGATAAATCTTTCACCAAGAGTCTTAATAAACTTCCTACTCTTGGGGAAGCCCTTGGTGAAAGATACATCACAACCGCAGCAAGTATACACATGTGTGTAATATATTGCTTAAAGTCTGTTTGAAGGTTTAAGAAGCACTCTGACATTTTTACCCAATGGACTGTTATTACATTGCCATGGGCTGAGATGAAAGTGCTTGAAAGTTGCATGGCGTGAGAGCTGGGTGAAATGAAGAAGTATTTACATTGTTTGAAAACATTTTTGTAACGATTTATAGTTTTTGAGCACCAGAGGAGAAGTTTTTATGCCAATGACTGAGGGAATCTAGAAACTCTTCCCTAACACTCCTGTTGCAATTCTGAGGCATTTCCTTCCCTGTGGTTGAGCTCGTTTTACCTTCATGGATGGCAAGATGATATGAATGAATGTGTGTTAAAATTCTAACAGATTTGTTTATTTAGAAGGTGTTGCCCAGAATTTTGGAGCAGTGTGTTTTGGTGCACATGTTTAGCAGCCCAGCTTAAATGGATTGTATGGCTAAAAATCCAGCATAAATATATGCGGAAAAGCTATCTGCTTATCTGTATATGCAGTAGTCATTCCACTGACTATTGGCCTCTGTAGGGTACATATTCAAAGTAATTTAAAACAACCAGAAATGGCTCCTGGACATTTAAATCACTTGCCAGGGCTAACCAGGCATATTCATATTCCCGGTTAGTACCTAAACCACAAGTGGCTACTTTGTGAGCATTCTGGAGGCAGAGACAGCACTAACCTGGTTAAGTGTCAATATTCAGCTCTTAACAAGATAACTGCATAAAATGGATCACTTAAAACTCAGTTAATTAGAGCCGATTAAGTGCTGAATATCGCACTTAACCGAATAAGGTTTAGCCAGCTGCATATGACCAGATATTCAATGTTGATGCCTGGACATGGCCCAGCATTGAATATTCAGGAATAAAGCTGGCAACAGTCAGCAAGCACTGACTGCTGCTGGCTGAATATAAACTCCTATGTATTTAGATCTTTAGGAAGGCAATCAACAAAATTGCCTGCTTCAGTGCTTGTGGGGTTTGACCCAATAATATCAAAGCAAAAATTTCTGTCTTATTATCTTGGATAAATTCCCCACAGAAACAGCCTAGTTTCTCTGTGCATAATTTTTCTGATAGAAACAATGTAGATAATTCCTTGCTCCTCTTTCTCATGAGACCAAGGATGTTCTCTGTTGCCCACAGTTATCACTTCATTTTTTTGGTTATACTTGCAGCTTTTACTATGTACACCTACTATACTCTGGCTCTAGTCATTGAATTGTCACACTGTTATGCAGGCTTGATTCATTAAAGTCTATTCCATAAATACAGAAAGGGAGAACAGCTTCACTGAATCAAGCTCTTATTGGTTTTATTCCACCTATGTCACGTGGCTTCAGGCTTCCTGGTAGAGTACAGAAAATGCAATCCCATAAAAAGCTATATTAAGATGCCTGATGGAAAGAATCTTATACTTTTCTTATCATATATAATAAAATGCTAAGCGCACATGCGCACTCGTGCCACGTGTGCCCTGATCTGTTGCGCTGTGGCACATGAGTGCGCATGCGCTAGATGGCGGGGAGTGAGAAGTCGGTACTTAGGGGAAGGAGAGCAGGCCCAGGAGAGCGAAAAAAGAGGCGATCGCGAGCTTTTCCCGCCCCTCTCCAGCTACGGGAAGGGATCGGGACTTTGGAGAACCGCATAGCACAGTTACTTACCGTAACAGGTGTTATCTAGGGACAGCAGGCAGATATTTTTGACTGATGGGTGACGGCACCGACGGAGCCCCGGTACGGACAATTTTAGAGTGATTGCACTCTAAGAACTTAGAAAGTTCTAGCTTGGCCGCACCGCTCATGCGCGAGTGCCTTCCCGCCCGACGGAGGCGCGCAGTCCCCAGTTAGGATAAGCCAGCTAAGAAGCCAACCTGGAGAGGTGGGAGGGATGCAAGAATATCTGCCTGCTGTCCCTGGATAACACCTGTTACGGTAAGTAACTGTGCTTTATCCCAGGACAAGCAGGCAGCATATTCTTGACTGATGGGTAACCTCCAAGCTAACAAAAAGAGGGATGGAGGGAAGGTTGGCCATTAGGAAAATAAATTTTGTAAAACAGATTGGCCGAAGTGTCCATCCCGTCTGGAGAATGCATCCAGACAATAATGAGATGTGAAAGTATGAACTGAGGACCAAGTAGCAGCCTTGCAGATTTCCTCAATGGAAGTGGAGCGGAGGAAAGCTACAGACGCTGCCATAGCTCTAACTTTGTGGCCCGTGACAGAACCTTCCAGTGTCAGTCCTGACTGAGCATAACAGAATGAAACGCAAGCAGCAAGCCAATTGGACAAAGTGCATTTAGAAACAGGATGACCGATCTTGTTAGGGTCAAAAGACAAAAAAAGTTGAGGAGATGATCTGTGAGGCTTAGTGCGTTCAAGATAGTAAGCCAAAGCATGTTTACAGTCCAAAGTATGTAAAGCCTGTTCACCTGGATGAGAATGAGGCTTCAGGAAAAAAACAGGTAGGACAATGGCCTGGTTAAGGTGAAAGTCAGATACAACCTTAGGGAGAAACTTTGAATGGGTACGCAGAACCACCTTGTCATGGTGAAAAACAGTGAAAGATGGATCGGCAACTAGTGCATGTAACTCACTGACCCTCCTGGCAGAGGTAAGAGCGATAAGGAAGACCACTTTCCAAGTGAGAAACTTAAAATGAGACGTGGCTAAAGGTTCAAAAGGAGGCTTCATTAATGCAGAAAGAACCAAGTTAAGATCCCAGACCACAGGAGGGGCTTAAGAGGTGGTTTTACATTGAAAAGTCCCCGCATGAATCTGGAAACCAAAGGATGAGCAGAGAGGGGTTTTCCATGAATTGGTTCATGAAAGGCAATAATGGCACTGAGATGGACTCTGATAGAAGTAGATTTAAGACCAGAGTCAGACAAAGAAAGGAGATAGTCCAACACCAGTTCCACTGCTAGGGACGTGGGATTATGGTGATACAAGAGGCACCAGGAAGAAAACCGAGTCCACTTCTGTTGATAAGTGAAGAGTGGCCGGTTTCCTGGAAGCATCAAGGATAGAACGGACAGGCTGAGAAAGAAGTGAGTGAGCCGAAGTTAGCCCGAGAGATACCAAGCTGTCAGGTGCAGAGACTGCAGGTTGGGATGCAGGAGAGATTGTTGATGCTGAGTAAGCAGAGAAGGAAACAGTGGAAGAAGAATGGGCTCCCTGGAACTGAGTTGAAGTAGAAGGGAGAATCAGTGTTGCCTGGGCCACAATGGAGCGATGAGAATCATGGTGGCTTGTTCCCTCCTGAGCTTGAACAAGGTCCGCAACATGAGAGGTAGAGGAGGAAATGCATAGAGGAAGAGATTGGTCCAATCCAGGAGAAATGCATCGGGTGCCAGACGGTGAGGGGAGTAGAGTCTGGAGCAACTTTGGGGCAGTTGATGATTGCGAGGTGCTGCAAAAAGGTCCACCTAAGGAGTGCCCCATTGAGTAAAAATGGACTGGAGAGTCATGGGATCGAGAGTCCATTCGTGGGGTTGGAGAATTCTGCTGAGATTGTCTGCTAAGGAATTCTGCTCTCCTTGAATGTAGACAGCTTTCAGGAACAAATGACGAGCTGTCGCCCAAGACCAAATCTGTTGGGCCTCCTGACACAAGAGGCGAGAGCACGTCCCACCTTGTTTGTTGATGTAGTACATTGCAACTTGATTGTCTGTGCAAAGTAGTAGTACTTGAGGAAAGAGGAGATGTTGGAATGCCTTGAGGGCGTAAAACATCGCTCTGAGTTCCAGGAAATTGATGTGATGTTTCTTTTCTTGGCCAGTCCAAAGACCCTGAGTTTGGAATTCGTTCAAGTGAGCTCCCCAGGCATAGGGGAGGCATCTGTGGTGATTACCAGATGAGGAGGAGGTAGATGGAACAGTAGACCCCTTGAGAGATTTGAAGATATTAACTACCAGAGTAGAGACTGTCGAAGATATGTGTTGTGAGCAACGATCCGTTGCTTGTGACCAATGGGTTGCTAGAGTCCATTGAGGAGTGCGCAGGTGAAGACGTGTGAAGGGGGTGACATGCACCGTCGATGCCATATGCCCCAAGAGCACCATCATTTGATTTGCAGAGATGGTAATCTGTTGAAACACCTGCAGACAGAGATGAAGGATGGTTTGAAGGCGGTTGGATGGAAGAAACGCCCTCATAAGAACAGTGTCCAGAATGGCGCCAATGAATTGAAGTCGCTGGGTTGGAATGAGGTGCGACTTGGGAAGATTGATTTCAAACCCAAAAGTTGAAGAAATCGGATGGTCTGGTGGGTGGCAAGAAGCACCGCCTGAGGGGAATGAGCCTTGATCAGCCAGTCGTCCAGATAAGGGAAGACTTGAAAATTGTGAGAGTGGAGGTAGGCGGCTACCACAATCAGACACTTGGTGAATACCCTAGGAGAGGAGGCCAGACCGAAGGGTAACACCTTGTACTGGTAATGAGTCTGACTGATGAGAAAGCGTAGATACTGTCTGGACATCAGATGGACAGGGATATGTGTGTAGGCCTCTTTGAGATCGAGGGAGCATAGCCAGTCGCCCTGAGTGAGAAGAGGGTAGAGTGTGGCAAGAGAGAGCATTCTGAACTTTTCCTTGACCAAACATTGGTTGAGATCTCTGAGATCTAATATGGGTCTGAGGTCTCCGGTCTTTTTGGGAACTAGAAAGTACCGGGAGTAAAATCCCTGACCTTGCTGATCTGGAGGAACCTCTTCGATGGCATTGAGAAGAAGAAGGGATTGAACCTCCTGATTGAGAAGGAGGGATTGAGATCTGTTGGAAGCAGACTCTTTTGGAAGACCTAATGGAGGAGGGGTCTGAAAGTTGAGGGAGTAGCCATAGGTGATGATAGAGAGCACCCATTGATCGGTGGTAATTACCTCTCATTGACTCAGAAAAAATTGGAGGCGGCCTCCGATAGGTTGTGGAAGCGGACATGAGGGAGGAAGACTGGCGATGCCCTGGAGAAGGAGTCAAAAGGACTGAGTTGGTTTAGGCTGAGCAACAGGCTTTATTGTAGGCTGCTGTTGTTGGCGAGTCTGTTGGTGCTGCTATTGTCGCTGTCTCCGAGGCTGAGGAGGATGAGGCTGAATCAGCCGAGCTGAGAAGCGACGCTGATACGACGTCTGTTGTCTAAAAGGACGAGCAGGAGGGAGCTTCTTTTTGGTTTTCAATAAAGTATCCCACCTCGTCTCATGAGCCGAAAGCTTCTGGGTGGTGGTATCCAGAGATTCCCCAAACAGCTCGTCACCCAGGTAAGGAGCGTTGGCAAGGTCCTGGTGGTTGACATCAAGTTCTGAGACGCGAAGCCATGCCAGGTGTCTCATAGCTACAGACATTGCAGTAGCTCGGGATGTAAGTTCAAATGTGTCGTAGATGGAACGGACCATGAACTTCCTGAGCTGGAATAGACTGGCAGTACATTGTTGGAAAGCAGAGAGCTTGCGGTCTGGAAGATATTTTTGAAAAATGGCCATTTGCTGAATAAGATGTTTCAGGTAAAAAGAGAAGTGGAATGCATAGTTACCTGAACGGTTGGCCAACATAGCATTCTGGTAAAGTCGTTTACCGAATTTATCCATGGCCTTGCCCTCTCTGCCAGGAGGGACAGAAGCATACACACTGTAGCCTGCAGATTTATTCATGGTTGACTCCACCAGCAAGGACTCATGTGGCAGCTGAGGCTTGTCAAACCCTGGAATGGGAATAACTTTATAAAGTGACTCCAGTTTTCTTGGAGTTCCTGGGATGGTGAGAGGAGTCTCCAGATTTTTATAAAAAGTTTCCCTTAAGATATCATGAAGGGGTAATTTCAAAAATTCTTTGGGAGGTTGGTCAAAGTCCAAAGCATCAAGGAATGCCTTGGACTTTTTAGAATCAGACTCTAATGGAATTGAAAGGGTGTCTGACATCTCCTTAAGAAATTTTGTGAAGGAAGTGTGCTCCAGCTTACTAGCAGGATCCTGCACAGATGGATCAGCCTCATCCGATGAAAAGTTATCATTGGTACCGAAGGGGTCCTCGGAATCATCCCATAAATTAGGGTCACATACCGATGGGAGGCGGCCCTGAGATAGAGGAGTAGAGGATTCGGTGTGTCTGGTTTTGCGTACTGATTTTCCGGAATGCAGCGACACCGTACCTGGTGAATGTAAAGCGGTACGGGTGTCAGAAAGCGGTACCGGTTCCGAGACTGCGTGAACCGCTCGACGCAGAGACTTTGGTTCTGCCGATAAAATAGGCATAGACATGGAAGAGGCAGATTTAAGCGGTGCCGATAACGTCGATGCCGACAAAATAGGCTGGTCGACGATCGGCACCGAAGGCTCAGTAGGTACCGACTCTGGAAGGGTCGGGGTTAGAAGAGCTGGGAGAAGTTGTTGCAACTGCTCCTTAAGTTGGACCTGGAGAATGGATGCTATACGTTCATCCAGGGATGGTCCTGATGGCACCGGTACCGTTTTTTTCTTCCTCGGTACCTGCGGTGTAGCTCGACACTCCAGTGAAGTGGATGCCGATGAGGAGGCAGTAACTTCGATAGGAGCGGAGCGCTTACGAGGCCGGCGCGCAATCTGCAGGACTTGGCTCACTGCATGTTCGACTGGCAGGCCGAGAACTGTAGGGGATGGCTTCTTAGCCGGCTTACCTGTGGGGTGCGACACCGAAGATGTATCTTGCGGTGTCAAAAGCGCCGGGGCCGATTTGGAGGAAGTCACCGATGCCGGGGTCGATGCCGGTGGAACTTCCATAGCGGTACCGAAAAGAAGCTGCTGCTGAATTTGGCGATTTTTCAAAGTTCTCTTTTGAAGAGAAGCACAGCGGGTGCACGTCGCAGCCCTATGGTCCGGACCCAAGCACTGAAGACACCACCTGTGCGGGTCGGATAACGAAATAGGGCGTGCACACCGCTGACACTTTTTAAAACCCGGTGAAGGGGGCATGAAGGAAAAAACGGCAGTAGCAAAATCGAAGTCCGAGGCTTCGATGGTGCCAACAGGCCTCGCCGGGTCCGACCGAAAAAAGCCGAAAAAAATTGACTTTTTTTTAAAAATTAACAAGAAGAAGAAAAGAAAAAGAACGTGAAGAGCTTCACGAACAAAAATACGCGAGCGGGAAGGCGAAAAAAGGATTTTCCAATGGCCGTTGGAAAACACGCGTCTTCTTAGCTCCGCGGAAACTAAGAAACTGGGGACCGTGCGCCTCCGTCGGGCGGGAAGGCACTCGCGCACGTGCGGTGCGGCCAAGCTAGAACTTTCTAAGTTCTTAGAGTGCAATCACTCTAAAATTGTCCGTACCGGGGCTCTGTCGGTGCCGTCACCCATCAGTCAAGAATATGCTGCCTGCTTGTCCTGGGATAATGTCTGCTGCCCACCCCTTCCAGACGTCTTCCTATTTACCAGTGCACCTCCAGTCGCGTACTGAGGACCTCGCAGTCAGTCTTCACAACCGCAGCAAGCCGCCGATCGCCTCCAGAAGCCCGCTCCGCTCCTACAACAGCAAAAGGCCCCAAGCCCGAGTCGGCGACGAAACAACCAAAAATAACACTTCCAGGGCAAGCAGCCGGCGGACAGGAGGGAAGATGCAGACCAGCACGAAGCTCCGACTCGGCACGCCTTTGTCGGCACGCGCTTTTGACCTGTCACCAGCTCTGATACCAGCAGCAGCGCCACTGCCCACCCACCGCCACCCCCTCCATCAGCTCGCACGGCAGCTCCAGCTCCAGCAGTCCCCGGTGATCCGTGTAGCCACCCGCCTCGCACACTCCGTCCGCGGACGGCTCGGTTATCTGCCCCCAGCGGCTCAGCGTCAACCGATAATGCCAGGAGGCGGCCTGCACCCAACCGTAACTCTCCTCCTTTTCTGGCCCGGCCTGCTGAGAGGGAGAGCGGCGCTGGCACTGCCGCCAGCTCAGCTTGGCCGCTCCGTCTCTGCCAGGGCTAACAGCAGCAGCCCCCGAAGCTCCTCAGCAGCCTATCCCGCCCCCTTGAGAAGGGCTCCCCCAATGTCCGGAAGCGGAGATGGCGCCGCTGCTGTGACTTTGAGCAACGTGCCGGAGCTGGACACCGCCTGTCGGCAGTGGCTCAACCAGATGGCGAATGGCAGCGGCTGACAGGAGGAGACAGAGGGGAGATGCTTGGTTGATGGGAGATAGAGAGAAGGGAGATGCTGGACTGTTGGGGGGATAGAGAAAGGTGGGGGAAGGAAAGGAGGCCTGGGGGGGGCAAAAAAAGGAAGGGAGGCCTATTGCTGGACAGAGGTAGCATGAAGAGGTGCTGATGGACAGGGGGGAAAAAAAGGAAGGGAGGCCTACTGCTGGACAGGGGGAGCAGGAAGAGGTGTTGATGGACAGGGGGAAAAAAGGAAGGGAGGCCTACTGCTAGACAGGGGGAGCAGGAAGAGGTGCTGATGGACAGGGGGGGAAAGGAAGGGAGGCCTACTGCTGGACAGGGGGAGCAGGAAGAGGTGCTGATGGACAGGGGGGGAAAAAGGAAGGGAGGCCTACTGCTGGACAGGGGGAGCAGGAAGAGGTGCTGATGGACAGGGGGGGAAAAAGGAAGGGAGGCCTACTGCTGGACAGGGGGAGCAGGAAGAGGTGCTGATGGACAGGGGGAAAAAAGGAAGGGAGGCCTACTGCTGGACAGGGGGAGCAGGAAGAGGTGCTGATGGACAGGGGGGAAGTAAAACAAAGGGAGAAGGGCTGCTGCTGAATAAGAGGAGCAGTGAAGGGGTGTTAGTGGACACAGGGGAGGTAAAAAGAAGGGAGAATGGACAGGGGGAGCATGCAAGGGGTGGTGGTGGACAGCCAAAAGAAAGAAAGACAGAAATACAGAAAGCAGCTAAGGAGACAGAGAGAGAAAGAAATAAAGACAGACACACACACACATATTCTAGCACCCATTAATGTAACGGGCTATAAAGCTAGTTCTCTATATATTTCTCTTACTGGTAATAGATTTGAAGGGGTGTCTCAGGTTTTATTTCTTCTACAAGGCTTGTTTTGTCTTTCACAACAGGCAATTCCTTTTCAGAGCCAATTTTGAAATCGCTCTCCGTCATGGTTGCATCTGAAACAAGGTCCATCATATGCTTTAAAGGATAGCGTTTTCTCAGCTGAGTGCGAGTCGCACAACGGCCCATCTGGTGATTCACAATCCACTGAGCTGTGTTTCTCGTCAGCTTCTTCAGCACCTCTTCGTACCATACAGAGTGCTGGTCAGGTGGCTTTTGGGTGTTTATCTCAGGTCTTCTTTCTCGGTGTTTTTTTGTTAAAGCTGAGGAAGCTTCTGGTAACTGTGTTAAAAATGTCCTTGAATCAGGAGCCTCAGTATCAGCATCAGAGGGAGAAGAGACAGAGAAAGATGAAGTGGAGGTATGACTATCGCTCATGCTGGTTTTGAACATGGAATCTCCAAGATTTGGAAAATATTTTATTGCCGATTGCTTACGGTAAGGAACAGCATGCTTCATATGACAAGGTTGGTGTTTTGGAGGGTCTATTTTTGGCTGATTCTTAGGAATATCCCTTTTATGCTTGAAGTTAGGGCTGATGTGTGAACTGCTATAAATACCTTTGGCATCCCATTTCTTATATGGCAGACTGGGGAATGATTTGAGCCGCACCACATCCAAGGAGAATCTAAGGTCTGAAGGCAATATTTTTACGATATTCTGCTGGGAGGCAAGTAGAGTACTTTTTGGTTTGGTTTGTGGTTTGTGAAGGTCTAACAGGGATCTGGATATTTTGCGAGGGCGCAAGTCATCAGCTGACAGTTCATCTACACCAGTGCATAATGGTAAATTATATCTGATGAAAGAAGATGAAGTTTCTGTCTTTTCAGAGACTGGCATTTTTCTTAACAGCAAATACTGAAACGGAAAAAAAAGAAGCTGTAAGAACTGTGCAGTATGATAGCACATCTTTATTTATTTATTTATTCACTTGTTTAGCCACTCCTCCCAAAGAGCCCAGAATGGATTACAGAAGTATACACACAGCAAAGTCAGACCAAATAAGGACAAGACATATTGGGGAAGTGAGTGATACAAAGACTGAGTTATGATAAATAGAGAACATCAGCGATATAGTAGGTGATTTTACATGCTACAGTAGTAATAAACAGCCGAGATACATTAGTTGAATACACATACTATAGTGGGTATAAACATCCAAGAAAACTAAACGACTATAGTAGATATGAACATTCAAATTATTTTAATTTACTTTTACATGTTTTGGTCAGGAACTCAGTGTTATGGCTTAGTTGATGAGTTCATCTGAGATCAGTTTGGCTTGGACTTTTCATGGGGCTAGATTTGTAAAAATGAAGGTTTTCATGGCCTTCCTAAAGTTCCATAGGTTGTCCAGTTATCTGATAGATGGGGGGATGAGGTTCCAGAGTTTGGGCATGAAGTGATTATAGTTGTTTTATGTGGAGGGGCATTTTCTTTAAAAAAAATCCAAGTCAGAATGGAGATGTCCTGCTCATAACATCCACCAAAAATGCCTAAACATGGTGTAAACATAAAACTCTTACTAATCTAAATAAATACAAAATCGCATGCACAATACTACAAAACCAAAATTAATGAAGCAAAAAAACCCATATTACTCAAATCATATCTCAAAAACACTTCAACATTATATACTATTGTTAAATCTCTTTCTGCAGACATACAGAAAAAACAATTTCACACGTTAAAAGATAACTCTCCATCTGCTCACGAATTAGCAGATTACTTCATTGGTAAAATTCAAAAAAATAGGATCAACTCTTCCTCAGCAAAATGCTAGTATAACTTTTCTCAACAATGAAGTAACAGCAAACCTTCCTTTCTCCACATGCTCGCGTTTTTCTATTCCATCACTTGCTGATATCCAACACATAATAATGTCTATGAATCTTAAAAGTTCTTCATCCGATACTATATCCCCTCTAATCCTAAAACAATTCTTTTTTATTTTAGGTACTATTATTCATTATCTGGTTAAAACCTGTTTGGCCACAACCACAATACCTAAAGCTTGGAAGGAAGCCACTGTTTATCCAATTATCAAGGATTTTGCACTAAGCTCTTCAGATATAACCAATTATTGTCCAACTAGTCATTAAGCCCGTTACATTAACGGGTGCTAGAATACTGTTCACCCTCTATGTTGCCCCTTCCATTCACTGCCCTCTCTTCTCTTTCCATCCAGTGTGCGCCCCCTCTCTCTCTGTCCCATATGGCCTCTCTCCATCTCCTCTTTCCTTTTCCCTTGGTCTGGCATACCCAGGGCCGCCATCAGAAATTTCTGGGCCCCTTACTGAGCAATCCTATTGGGCACCCCCACGCACCCCTTCCCCCCTGACCCCCCCCTTCTTCCATGGGCCGAATACACACATACTTTTCTCTGCCGCCGCACTCTTTGACCAAAAGATTTGTAAGCCTGCAACCACGTCAAGGTAGACTCTTTCAGCAGCTCCCCTCCCTCCCCCTTACCTTTGTGGTCAAGTCAAAATGATCTACCAACAATAAAATTTTAAAAACACAAAGCATGCTGTACGCAGAGAAAATGTTAATTATCATTTATATTCCGCGGGTTTTCAAAGAGGTCAAGGCAGATGACTTTATGCAATGTCACCTCAGTAACAACTATACAAAAATAGACAAATATTCCCCCTCCCTTTTTACTAAACCGCGATAGCGGTTTTTAGCGTAGGGACCTGCGCTGAATGCCCCACGCTGCTCTTGAAGCTCATAGGCTCCCTGCGCTAAAAAACGCTATTGCGGTTTAGTAAAAGGGGGCCATAGTGCAAAATATAGACAGCATATATAAATTCTCAAAACGGAGACATTTTGATCACTAAATTGAAAATAAAATCATTTTCCTATCTTTGGTAATTTCATCAGTCTCTGGTTGCACTTTATTCTTCTGACTGCATCCAATATTTCTTCCCTTTTTTCAGCCTCCTGTATGCTTTCTCTCCTCCAGACCTCATTCCCTCCCCAAACTTTTTCTTTGTTTCACCCTGCCCCCTTCTTTCTTTTTCTCTCTCTCCATACCCCCTTTCATTCTGTATGTCTGTCTTTCTCTCTCTCTCCGTGCCCCATTTTTCTTTGTTTCACCCAGCCCCCTTTCTTTTTTTTTTTTCTGGCTCCCTGTCCCCCCTTTCTTTCTTTCTCCTTGCCCTCCCCTATGCCACCACCATTGGGAAAATGCTGCCACCGCCACTGGGGAATAGGCTGCCACTGCCGCTATTGGGAACAGGCCGGCGCCGAGTTCGCCCTGCTTCTCTTCCCCACGGTGCCGACCAACTCTCGCCACTCGACGTCAATTCTAACGTCAGAGAGGACGTTCTGGGCCAGCCAGGCAGCGATTGGCTGGCCCAGAACGTCCTCTCCGACGTCAGAATTGACGCAGGTGGCGAGAGTTGGTCAGCCCCACAGGGAAAAGCAGGGAGAACTTGGCAACGGCCTGTTCCCAATGGCGGCGGTGGCACTCAAGTGGCTAAAGAGACGCAGTTTGCCAGCCTAGGGAGAACACTGGAGGGTGGCCAGCTGTGCACCCCCTTGGGGCGTAAACCCGGGGCAGACCGCCCCCACTCCCACCTTGGTATGCCACTGTCTGTACCTCACTCCCTCCCTATGACCAAAAATTCTCCTTTCTTCTATTCCCCGTGTACACAACCATCTCTTTCCCTCCCTTCCTCTCTCCCAAGTCCTTGCCTTCTGTGTCCAAAAACCCATTCCCTCCCCTACCTCAGCATCTATTTCCCTCCCTTCCTCTCTCCCAAGTCCATGCCTTCTGTGTCCAAAAATGCATTCCCTCCCCCACCTCAGCATCTCTTTCCTTCCCTTCCTCTCTCCCAAGTCCATGCCTTCTGTGTCCAAAAACCCATTCCCTCCCCTACCTCAGCATCTATTTCCCTCCCTTCCTCTCTCCCAAGTCCATGCCTTCTGTGTCCAAAAATGCATTCCCTCCCCCACCTCAGCATCTCTTTCCTTCCCTTCCTCTCTCCCAAGTCCATGCCTTCTATGTCCAAAAACCCATTCCATCTCCCACCTCAGCATCTCTTTCCCTCCCTTCCTCTCTCCCAAGTTCATGCCTTCTGTGTCCAAAAATGCATTCCCTCCCCCACCTCAGCATCTCTTTCCCTCCCTTCCTCTCTCCCAAGTTCATGCCTTGTGTCCAAAACACACTCCCTCCCCCTTTTGTGTTCCCCGTTTGCCTCCCAGCCCATCTTAGCAACTTTCTCAGCAAAATGTAGCTCGAGCCGCGTAGGCTTGTCTTCTATTTCCTGACTGTCCCGCCACGCACACATAGCCGACCAGAAGTCTTCCCCGACTTCAGTGCTGACGTCGGAGGGCGGGCTTTGCTTAAGCCCTCCTTCCGACGTCAGCGCTGACGTCGGGGAAGACTTCCGATCGGCTGTGTGAGCGGCAGGGCAGTCGGAGTAGAAGACGAGCCTCGCGGCTCGAGTTATATTTAACCCTGCGGGTCCCCCATCGTCCCCGTTCAGCTCTCTCTCCTGTGCACCCGGGGCGCACCGCCCCCCCTAGGTACGCTACTGGCCCAGGCCCCTTGTCAGCTCCGGGCCCCTGAATGCAGGACTGGTAGTACTGCCCTGATGGCGGCCCTGGGCATACCTTCCTCCTTCCCTCCATGCCCTGCCATCTGTTCTTCCCTCCAAGCCACTCTCCCCTGTGCTCACTTTCCTCCTTCAACTACTTCATCGGGCAACAGCAGCATTCACAATTCATTGCTGTTGCTGGCTTCAGGTATTCCTCTCTGGCGGGTCCTTTGTTCATGAAGTAGGCAGGACCCGCCAGAGAGGAAGGCCTGAAGCCGCAACAGCAGCGAATTGTAAATGCTGCTGCTGCCTGAAGCACCCGAGGCAGACGTTTCTCTCCCCTCCCAGCCCAACCCCCGCTGACTTTGCAACCCTCCCAGCGAGATGACTTTAATAGCAAACCTCCCTCCAGCATTGGCAGCCGCAGCATGCTAAACAGGCTGGTTCACGGCTTTCTTCTGCCGTTGAGTCTGTCGCGTCATTGATGACATCATTAGTGACGCGGCAGAGGGACTCAACTGCAGGAGAAAGTCGCGAAGCAGCCTGTTTAACGTGCTGCGACTGCCAACGCTGGAGGGAGGTTTGTGTAGAAGCGATATGTGTCTATGTGTCTTCTATGTGTCTCTTCCCCTGCAGTACCTTTGCAGCACTTTGCTGCGGTGCATCCTCCCATCCTGAGTCTGTTTCTCCCGCTTTGTGTAGCTGCCGCATACGCACTCTGACCACGGACCTACGGATCAGGGATTACAGATCACGCAGGTCTGAGTGCGCATGCGCGGCTAGCGTTTTATTATATAGGATATCCAACATTCCACTTCTGGCCAAACTCACAGAAAAGTTAGTCTTTAAACAGATTTCAGATTTTATAGAGCGCGCCAAGGTATTACACCCTAATCATAATGGTTTTAGACAGCACCATTCAATGGAGTATTCTCTCATAGGTTTGACAACTTCCATTCTGTATCACCTGGACCATCATAAGTCGGTTATTCTAATTTCGTTAGATCTTTCTGCAGCATTCGATACAATCGATCACAACTTGCTTTTGCGATGCCTGCAATCAATCGGCATATCAGAACAGATTTTGGATTGGTTCATTTTTTATTTTGCCGACCGTTACTCAACAGTTACCTTCAACAAAGCATCATCTAAGAACATAAGAATAGCCTTACTGGGTCAGACCAATGGTCCATCAAGCCCAGTAGCTCTTTCTCATGGTGGCCAATCCAAGTTACTAGTACCTGGCCAAAACCCAAGGTGTAGCAATATTCCTTGCTACCAATACAGGGCAAGCAGTGGCTTCCCCCATGTCTTTCTCAATAACAAACTATGGACTTTTCCTCCAGGATCTTGTCCAAACCTTTCTTAAAACTAGCTTCGCTATCCACTCTTACCACATCCTCTGGCAACGCGTTCCAGAGCTTAACTATTCTCTGAGTGAAAAAAATTTCCTCCTATTGGTTTTAAAAGTATTTCCTTGTAACTTCATTGAGTGTCCTCTAGTCTTTGTAATTTTTGACTGAGTGAAAAATCAGTCCACTCAGGATTTTGTAGACTTCAATCATATCTCCCCTCAGCTGTCTCTTTTCCAACCTGAAGAGCCCTAACCGTTTTAGTCTTTCCTCATACTAGAGGCATTCCATCCCATTTACCATCTTGGTTGCTCTTTCTTGAACCTTTTCTGGTGCCACTATATCTTTCTTGGGATAAGGAGACCAGAATTGAACGCAATACTCTAGATGAGGTCGCAACATGGAGATAGAAGTTTAAAAATTCTTTTGGGATTCCGAAAGGGTCAATTCTTTCCCCTTTGTTATTTAATATCTTCCTTGCACCACTGTTAACATTAGGACAATCTGTCGGATTCTCAATCTACACCTTTGTCTATGATATTCAATTAGTTCATGTCTTAGACTGAAAATTCATCAGAAATACAGGAGATCAATTAAAAAATTTAATTAATTAGTAATTGGTTGAGCGAGAACATGTTATCACTGAACGTCGAGAAATCCAAAGCAATGCTTTTTACAAACAAAAAGGGACTTCAGCTTTCTTGCCCTATTCAAATCAAATCCACACCATTAAAAACTATTACAACAATAAAATTACTGGGTGTAATATTCGACGCAAGCTTCACATATCATGAAAAAATTACTGCTGTTGTTAGGAAATCTTTCTATAAAATGAGAATGATCCGCTCATTGTCAAAAATTCTAGACCCTATAGCTATTAATATACCAATACACTAACTTGTGATATCCAGTCTTGACTACTGTAATGCTCTCTACAAGGGCATTACACAGAAAGAGCTCCAACGCCTCCAAATCATCCAAAACACTTCAATAAAAATCATCACCAACTCAAAAAAATACAATCATGTTACCCCATTATTGAAAAGGGCACACATGTTACCAATCGGACACAGGATAAACATACGAAATTCTTATTTGACATTTAAAACATGTATCACTTACTGTCCTGAATTCATAAATAGACTGAAGATCCAGCTTGCCAGCTTGCCTGAGTTCAGGACAGGCAGGTGAAGTCAAATAGAGGAGGGAGAAAGGAGAAAATCCACCAAAGAAGGCACGAGGGAGCAAAGAGAAGGCAGAGGGTGAGGGGCTGAGGTGAGAGGTAGCTCAGCCCACTCCCTGACATCACTCGAAGCAGACTCGAAGCTCCCCCTTAAAAGGGGAGGAGCCAACGCTGCGCAGCTTCTGAAGATCCAGCTTGCCAGCTTGCATGAGTTCAGGGCAGGCAGGTGAAGTTGAGCAGAGGAGGGAGAGAGGAGAAAAACTACTGAAGAAGGCACGAGGGAGCAGAGAGAAGGCAGAGGGTGAGGAGCTGAGGCGAGAGGTAGCTCCTCCCACTCCCTGACATCACCTGAAGCAGACTCGAAGCTCCCCCTTAAAAGGGGAGGAGCCAACGGCACGCAGCCATTCAGAGCGTGGCAAAGGCGCTCGCCTTAGTGAGAGCACCTTTGCGAAGGGCCTTAAGAAGGGCCAAGTCACTACACCCAAGGACACCAGGGAAGGACAGCAAGCAGGCAGAGAGGGATAGAGAGAGGACACCAGCAGCAGGCAGAGAGAGAGAGAGAAAGAGGACACCAGCAGCAGGCAGAGAGAGAGAGAGAGGACACCAGCAGCAGGCAGAGAGAGAGAGAGAGAGAAAGAGAGAGAGAGAGAGAGGACACACCACCAGCAGCTGGGAAGAAACAATGGACAAATTACAGGAGTCGACTAACCCAGAAGAGGAGGTTAGAAGGATTGTAACAAAAGAGAAGAAACTAAAGACCGAAGCACTGGGAAAGGAAATGAAGACAAGAAAATACCAGGATCTAAATTGCATATATACTAATGCAAGGAGCCTAAGAAACAAAATGGGGGAATTAGAAGCCATGGCCAATGCAGAGGACATAGACATCATTGGAGTCTCTGAAACGTGGTGGAATGAAGAAAACAAATGGGATACAGCACTGCCAGGGTACAAGCTCTATCACCAGGACAGGTCAGGACAGAAAGGAGGTGGAATAGCCTTATACATAAAAGAAAGCATACAATCAACAAAAATGGACACAGCAGAGATGACCAACAAGCTTGGATCGCTATGGGTTAAAATATCGGGATGGAAAGGGCCTGAAATAAAGATGGGCCTATACTTTCGTCCACCCAGGCAAACCGGAGATATCGATGAAGAAATGGAAGCCGAGACGAAGCGAGAATGCAAAAGCGGTAACACGGTTATTATGGGAGACTTCAACTACCCCGGGATAGACTGGAGTCTTGGAAGCTCAAAATGCGCTAGGGAGACAGAATTCCTGGAGGCTATACAAGATTGTTTCATGGAGCAGCTTGTTAGAGAACCAACGAGAGGAAATGCCACTCTGGATCTAATCCTAAATAGGTTAAGGGGACCTGCAAAGGAAGTAGAGGTAGTGGGACCGTTGGGAAACAGCGATCATAACATGATCAAGTTCAAGGTTGAGATAGGAATACCGAAAGGAAAGAGAACCATAGCGACAACTTTCAACTTCAGGAAAGGAAACTACGAAGCAATGAGGGAAATGGTAAGGAAAAAACTTAGGAACACTTCCAAAAAATGGCAAATGGTAGAACATGCCTGGTCTTTTCTCAAGAACACGGTGAGCAAGGCGCAAAATCTGTATATCCTCAGATTCAGAAAGGGGTGCAAAAAGAGTCGAACAAAAGACCCGGCGTGGATAACTAAAATAGTGAAGGAAGCGATAGGCAATAAGAAAAATTCATTCAGGAAATGGAAAACGGACAAAACTGAGGGGAACTGGAAAGAGCACAGGAAGTATCAAAAAGAATGTTACCGAGTGGTTCGAAAAGCCAAAAGAGAGTATGAAGAGAGGCTAGCCAAGGAAGCACGAAATTTCAAACCGTTCTTTAGATATATTAAAGGGAAGCAACCGGCTAGGGAGGAGGTGGGACTGCTGGACGACGGAGACAGGAAGGGAGTGGTGAAGGAGGAGAAAGAAGTGGCAGAGACTTAACATGTTCTTTTCGTCTGTATTCACAAACGAAGACACATCCAACATACCGGAACCTGAGCAATTCTTCAATGGAAATCAAGCAGAAAAATTAACATCCATGGAAGTGAGCCTTGAAGATGTACGCAGGCAGATAGAAAAACTAAAAACTGACAAATCCCCGGGTCCGGATGGAATCCATCCAAGGGTACTGAAGGAATTAAAGGAGGAAATAGCGGAACTACTGCAGCAAATTTGCAATCTATCCCTGAAAACAGGCATGATCCTGGAGGACTGGAAGATAGCCAACGTTACGCCCATCTTTAAAAAGGGATCAAGAGGTGACCCGGGAAACTACAGACCGGTGAGTCTGACCTCGGTTCCGGGGAAAATGGCGGGAAGCACTGATAAAAGAAAACATCGATGAACATTTTGATAACCAGCCAACATGGTTTCTGCAAGGGGAAATCATGCCTAACGAACTTATTGCACTTCTTTGAAGGAATTAACAAATGGATAGACAAAGGAGACCCCATAGACATCATATATCTACATTTCCAAAAAGCCTTTGACAAGGTGCCCCATGAACGCCTACTCCGGAAACTGAAGAACCATGGGGTGGAAGGAGACGTACATAGATGGATCAGAAACTGGTTGGCGGGTAGGAAACAGAGGGTAGGAGTGAAGGACCACTACTAGGACTGGAGGAGGGTCACGAGTGGGGTCCCGCAGGGCTTGGTGCTCGGGCCGCTGCTATTTAATATATTCATAAATGATCTAGAAACAGGAACGAAGTGCGAAATAATAAAATTTACAGATGACACCAAACTCAGTGGAGCTCGGACTAAAGAGGATAGCGAAGAATTGCAAAGGGAGTTGAACAAACTAGGAGAATGGGCGACAAGATGGCAGATGAAGTTCAATGTTGAGAAATGTAAAGTATTACATGTGGGAAACAGAAACCCGAGATACAACTATACGATGGGAAGGATGTTATTAAATGAGAGTATCCAAGAAAGGGACTTGGGGGTAATGGTGGACATGACAATGAAGCCGACGGCACAGTGCGCAGCGGCCGCTAAGAAGGCAAACAGAATGCTAGGCATAATCAAGAAGGGCATTACAACCAGAACGAAAGAAGTTATCCTGCCGTTGTATCGGGCGATGGTGCGTCCGCATCTGGAGTACTGCGTCCAATATTGGTCGTCGTACCTTAAGAAGGACATGGCATTACTCGAGAGAGTTCAGAGGAGAGTAACGCGTCTGATAAAGGGGATGGAAAACCTTTCATAAGCTGAGAGATTGGAGAAACTGGGTCTCTTTTCCCTGGAGAAGAGGAGACTTAGAGGGGATATGATAGAGACTTATAAGATCATGAAGGTCATAGAGAGAGTAGAGAGGGACAGATTCTTCAAACTTTCGAATAATAAAAGAACAAGAGGGCATTCAGAAAAGTTGAAAGGGAACAGATTCAAAACGAATGCTAGGAAGTTCTTCTTTACCCAATGTGTGGTAGACACCTGGAATGCGCTTCCAGAGAGCGAAATAGGGCAGAGTACGGTACTGGGGTTCAAGAAAGGATTGGACAATTTCCTGCTGGAAAAGGGAATAAAGGGGTATAGATAGAGGATTACTGCACAGGTCCTGGACCTGTTGGGCCGCCGTGTGAGTGGACTGCTGGGCATGATGGACCTCAGGTCTGACCCAGCAGAGGCATTGCTTATGTTCTTATGTTTTGATTCCCTACAATCCTTCAAGAGCCTTGCGTTCACCTTCAACTCAACTTCTATCCGTTCCCTCTCTTAACCATATATATACATTATGCACATCTATCTTCTCAGTAACTGCCCATCCCTTTGGAATGCTGATCCCCTGGATCTAAGAGAAGAACCATCACTGGATCAGTTTAAATCTACATTTAAAACTTTTTTATGCAGAGATGCATTTAATGCTTGAGCATCCTTTTCAGGACGTCGTAGGACTAGTAATTTTTAATTCTTTTTTAGCAGAATTTTGGACACTATTTGCTCCCCTTCCTTTTGTTTTTCCCGTTTATGTTCTTTCCTATTTTTTTTATATTGTAGTTCTTCCCCTTTCTACCCTATTGTATCAGTAAGTCTCCAGTCTCTGTTCTGTAAGTCCATAAATGTTGACCTTTGTAAATAGCAAAACTAAACATAACATAACATCGTGCTTCTTAATCGCGTAACCATAAGCTCTATGCGGTTTACAAAAGATTATAAACTAAAGACAATTTAAGAATGACAGAAGAAATTATTTAACTAGCAGCATAGACAAATTGATAACCTAGCAGCAGTAACCTTACAGCAATAACAAAGTGAGAAGAGGCGGTGAGAAGATTATAAACTAAAGATAACTTAAGAATGACAGAAAGAAATTATTTAACCAAGTATTTTGAAAAAAGATAAATTTTCAGTTGAGTTCTGAAATGTTTGTAAGAACAGGCTCCAAGCAATAACAATCAAAATACTTTGTCATGTGAAGCTGCTTGGAATGCTAAAGTGTGCTCCAGAAATTTCTTGCTTTTACAGCCCTGTACTGATGGGAAGGTAAACAGGGCATGAGATTTTCTATTATTTTTATACGATGCTAGAGAGAATTTATTAACCAAATAAAATGGAGCGGTACCATACATAACCTATTGGTTGTTGGTAGTTTTTTTTTATTGTTCATCGCCTTGAAACTTTGTTTAGGTGATTAATCAAACTTTTAATAAAACTTGAAACTTGATCTCATAGCCCATTTCAAACAAGAAAAAAAAATTTTAGTTTCTGTTCTCAAATGGCTATGAGATAGCAAAAAAAACAACAAAAAACCCAAGGATAGGAATGTCTGTCTGGCATTATTTTGAGAAAAATGGCCACACAGACATCTAGGCAGAGCAGTGGAGTAGCCTAGTGGTTAGTACAGTGAATTTTAAACCAAAGGCCCCAGTTCAAAACCCACTTAAATTCTTATTTTATAATTGTGAGTCCTCCAGGAACAGAAAAATACCTACTGTACCTGATTGTTTAAAAAACTATTTTTTTTACCGTTATTGTTTTTGCTTTCTGCTTTTTTTGAGATGTTTGTATAACTATAGTGTGACTTCACTTTATTGTGTTGGGATCATGTCTGTGCTCTCTTTCACACTGTCAATAAAAAGTTATATATATAAAAAAGGCAGTCATTCTCCCAGAAAACGCTCATGTAAATGAGGTTGGTGGAGAGTAGCGAAGACTCACTAAATTTGTATGTGGTAATAACTGGTGATAGCGATGGGCACAAGTGTAGAAAAAAAATGCCAACCAACACCCTCCCCCCTTGGAGAGGGAGAGAAATACATTTTCATCTGCTAACACACAACACCCCCCCTGCAGCAGAATAGTTGCCCACTCTCTACTGCTGCCAAGTGACCCCCCCCAGCACACTTAGAGATGCCCATTCTATCCCGCTGCATCATAACACCCCCTTCCCTGCCTCTGACCCCTCTTCCACGTAATTTTAATTAATTAATAATTTTTTTTAACACAGTAAAGATGTAAACCATTTTGGAATGTAAAAGCGGTATATCAAGACATAATAAACTTGAAACTTGAAAACTTAATTAGATGGCTGTCCAGAGGTCTGCCTACTCCTTCTGTTTAGCTGGCCCGCCTCTTCCAAAATGGGCCTTCCCCTCTCCAGTGCATCCTGGGATTCACCGGGGAGGGGCCTGGAGCTCTGATTGGCCCAGGTTAAGACCCCTCCTGTAGGAGGGGCCTTATACAACCTGGGCCAATCAGAGCCTCAGACCCCTCCACAGTGCATCCCATGATGCACTGGGGAGGGGAAGGCCCAGTTTGGAAGAGATGGGCCTGCTGGCTGGAGGGAGTAGGCATCCCTCCAGTCAGACATCTAATTAAAGGTATGGGGGAGAGAATGGGTATCTCTCCCGCTGCTGGGGGGGGGGTTCACTTGGCAGCAGGAGAGAGTGGGCAACTCTCCTTCTGCGTGGGGGGGGGAGGTGTTGTGTGGCTGCAGGAGAGAATGGGCACCTCTCCTGCTACTGTGTGTCTGTGTGTGTGTGTGGGGGGGGGGTTCGCTTGGAAGCGGGAGAGAGAGGGCATCTCTCCCACTGTGTGTGTGGGGGGGGGGGGGCTGTGGTGTGGCAGTGGGAGAAAATGGACATCTCTCCCATTGCCAGTGTTTAAAATAGTGCTGCCAGAGTTTTAAACAGTGCTGTCGCTGTACCAGCACCCCTGGACCAGTCGCTGATTTTTGTCATCAAAGGCCGACGCCGCTGTTAGAAAATGGACTGGCAATTTTTAATAATCCACCAGAGTGCTCATTTTATGTTGAAGAGTGCACTTGCATGGCAATGTCGGAGATTGCTAGAAATCTCGCTAAAAACAGAGATAAGCCGTTTTGATAATCTACCGCTAAAATGTGTGCTGACTAAACCATCGGAAAACAGTTTAGCGATGGTGTTAAAGTTTTGAGAATCTGGGTCTAAGTCCAGTATGACCCCATCCCATGTGGGTTCGATTACCAATTGCTGGAACAGTTTCTATAGAGAATCCAGGATCTCCCTACTTCTAGAAGACCCCCCCCCCAATAGGGCCACCCCCAATCAACATCTGACATATTAAAATCACCTACTGTATTAATAAAACTTCCCCTTTTTTAGATTTATTTATTAAATTAATATACTGCATACAATTATACGGTTTCCATATCACATACATATAATCTTGTTTCCCTACAATTATCACATATAACATAGACATGTTTAAACAACATCATTAATCGTCCCTGTTATAAACAGGGATAGAGCGCAAATTCAATCAATTCAGAAATACAAGCAAGCTTTAAATCATACATTGCTGTCAAAAAAAAATTCTAAAAGGCGATTATCAACTGAACTATACCTTAGCATAAGAAGGCATTGGCAAATAATTGAGTTTTCAGCATTTTCTTAAATTCATCCTCCCCATACAAAACTGCAGGATACCAGGCAAGGCATTCCATAGTTCTACGCCAGCCACAGATATCATTGATGCTCCGATCCTAGCATGCATAGTCGACATTCTACCCTCCAAACTTAATTTCATCCCATTTACATCTCTAAGCTCTCTTCTCGGTTTATAGATCTCAAAGAATTCTTGTAAGATCTTTGGGGAAGCATGATGCAATGTCTGATGTATAATCGCAACAATCTTAAACTGCACTCTTTGTTGCATAGGTAACCAGTGTAGTTTCTTCAACACAGGAGTTATATGGGTGCTCCTAGGAACTCCTGTGATTAATCTTGCAGCAGAGTTGATAAGCATTTGCAAAGCCCTCAACTTCCCTTTCACAACTAGTCCCAAGTATAGTGAATTACAATAATCCACTCTACTCAGGATCAATGTTTGAACCACAGTATGAAATCATATGCTGGTAATATTGGCTTCAATCTATAAAGCATTTGGAAGTTGCATGTATCTCACCCTAATTATTTTTAATATTTGGTTTTCCATTGTCAAACAACTATCTAAGCACACACCAAGGACAGTCATCTCCTTTTTTACTGGCAGTCCTCCCCCCATAACAACCACATTTCCAACTCAAATTATCTCTTTGACCTTTCACCATCATTACCTCCATTTTATTACGATTTAATTTCAAATCATGTTCACTCATCCAACTTCCAATCATTTCCATATACTTTTGCAAGCAAAGATCTATATTAAGGATGTCTACTATTAGATCTCTGTCCAGCCATGGCCATAAAAAATCCTCCTGTTAAAATTACCAGTCTACTGAAATCCAGTTCTCTTGTGTTCACTTCCACATTCGATTTTTCAAATTTATGAACGTTACATAGAAATTTTGCTTGCCCCATTGACACTCTCAACAGAATTGTCTCCCTAATAAGTGCCTTTTCCACCTAGTGGTCCTGTAATAAAATTTCCTTCATAGGTACAATCCAGTGCCTTCACTGCTTTCAAATCGACATTTACCCCTTGCTCTGATCAGTTCACTCTTCATCATTTATTCCTCTGCACTGCAGATCCCGTATCCCATTTTGCAGAATTAATCTTTCCTCGTCTTCCTAATCATTACCGTTTCTCTTGCATAATTTTTTTTTTTTTTGTAGCACTATGACTGACTTTGATAGGTACGCTTCATCGATGAGACAAAAATAATTACGACAGTTACCTTTCCAAAAGGAGCCCCTTGTTTCTTTAGATACCAGATCGGACTAGTTTGTGGGCCAGAGAGCTGGGCTTGCGCTTCCCGGTCGCTAAGCAACGTAGTTGGTTAGTTTGGCGCGCGGGACTTGTACTTCCACGAGCTCAGTAGGAACACCGTCACGCCTCCGGAGTCCTGAGCTGCCGGAATGAGAGTGTGGAACAGCAGTAAGATGCTAGACAAAGGAGGAGGAGGGAGAATTAATGGTGGGAGGATATGATGTCCTTCCACTGGCCGCACAGATCATTATCTAATTCAATATCATTTTTGGGGGAAACCATTTCCCGCCCTACTCTTTCCTCTAAAAATAGCCTCTCAAAAACAAAGAACTGAACTTCAAAACATAACAATCAACGGAACCATCCGTGGTTTCACACCCGATTGTCGTTCTTTCAGATGTAAATTACGGTACTTGCTTCAGAGCGCAGATGGCGAAATTCAAGATCTTCGCAAGACCTTGAAAACTTTCAAACCCGTCATTTTCTCAAAACTACTGGCAGGCTTACTATTCTCACTTAATCTCAAAAGCTCCTAATAAACCAAATCAAGCAAATCAACGCGTTTTCATTGGTTTCCTACTTGTCAAATCTTTCCCCAGTACCACACTTACAGCCCGATCTTTGGCAGATTAATGAGGTTTCCTGCCTCACTTCCTCCCGTTATTACCCCCAACTCTCCATTTGACTCTTCAGATGACATACACACAGTTGCGTACCTAGGGTATGTGGCACCCGGGGCCCATCATTTTTTGACACCCCCCACCCCCCATGTAAAAAAAATATTTTTTGTAATGACCATGAAACGGAATAAATGGTCAGAATAGAAACAGGCAGTGAAAATTTTCTTATATTCCAAACTTAACATAACGTAAATTATGTCTGAATTGTCATGACATCAGAAGTACATATGGAGTAGTTGCAGGTGATGCTTGGGACAGTTCTGATTGTGTTAGTTCGGTTTTATGTGTTTTTTGAATAGAAGGGTTTTTATTTCTTTTTGAAGGTTTTGCAGTCTGTGTTCGATGTCAATTGGTTGTAGAGTTGGGAGTCGAGTGTTGCAGCTCGAATGGCTAGGAGGTTGTCGAACAGATTTTTTCTTTTGACGTTTTTGGTTGGAGGGTGTGTGAATGGTGCGTCAGTTCTCCTATGTCTGTTTGAAGTGGATTGAATTATTTAGCTGAAGAAATTAGTTACCCCCTCATCCCACACACATTAATTCTCTTCCATTTTTTGTTCCCATTATAAAAAACACTGATAAGTTCCCAGAAAAAAAATACATTAAAATAAGAAGTGAAAACAAAGGCCCCTACAGATGAGAACATAACATAAGAATAGCCTAACTGGGTCAGATCAATGGTCCATCATGCCCAGTAGCCCATTCTCATGGTAGCCAATACCATGGTCAATACCATGGTAGCCAATACCATGGTAGCTAATACCTGGTCAAAACCCAAAGAGTAGCAACATTCCATGCTACCGATCCAGGGCAAGCAGACACTTCCCCCATGTCTTAATAACAGATTATGGACTTTTCCTCCAGGAATTTGTCCAAATCTTTCTTAAAACCAGCTACACTATCTGCTTTTACCATAACTTCTGGCCACTTCATTTTTAAGTTTAGATCTTTCCTTTCAAACAGAGACCTTGCTAGATGTCAAATACAGCACAAGGCAACTTCACATGGATTTAGCTGTGCAGGAAATGTGAATCTCCTCATACACCCACCATATAGTGCAAAAATGTGCAAAGGTCTGTTTTTTTCTTTCGATCACTACATAGCCTAATGCCACACAAGCAGCGCTGTTACAAACATATTATGTAGGTCAATGCTAAGGATAACAAAGTTTCCTTCCTTGGACCAGAAGGAGATATTGATAAACCACTGGAAGAGATCCCAAAACAACACCCAAAGACCCACTCAGTGTGTGAACCAGTTGAGTGGAGTGGACTAACTGGGGGGTGGAAATGGGCCCGGAGTTTGCTCAGCAGAATTTCCCAGACCACCTCTTCCTCTCAACACATTGACACGCTGCCGCTGCCACCACTAGGAACACCTCACTGGGTAGGCCAGCTATGCTATAAACTTTATAAAACACATTATTATATTTTCTTATAAAGCACATATTTTAACTGAACTCTCTGACATCCTCAGCCTTTCCATTCACAAAAATAGAAGGAAGAAAAGTTCCCATTTCCTGCTGTCTCATGTCCCCGGCCTATACAATATTTTTTTTCTGCAGACCCTTCAAAAGTCTGACCGAATCCTCGTTTCACTTGCATTATAAAGTACTGAGGATGCCATCTCTCCCCAATCCCAGGTCCTAAAGTCTAAGACAGTAGCGCAAACTAATGCTGCCAGATACAGGAAAAAATTTTTTGATTCGATTCAGCCCTATTGAATTGGTTTTTCAATTCGATTTTCCTGCCCAGTTGGGTGATTTTTTTCAAAACTCCTGGTGGGTTTTATAGCTTTTTCACCTCCTTTGGCTTCTCCTAACCACACTGGCTCTGTGGTGTAAATAAAATAAAGAATCAAAAAGGACTTTTCCTCTCTCTGTTAAATCCTAGCTCACGTTTGCAGTCCAACACCAGCTCTGGTAGGATACACATTTCAAATCTGACATATTATAATTACAAAACAGAAAATAAAATTAATTTTTCTACCTTTTGTTGTCTGGTTATATTTCAAATCTTGTTGGTCCAAGGCTCTGGTTTTCTTCTGATAACTTGCTTGCCAGGGTCTCCTTCTTTCTTCTTTCTGCGTGCTAACCATCCATCTGCCAACTCTGTCCTCCCTTTCCATTTTCCTTCCCTCCACAGGAAGTCTGGTATCTTTCCTTTTTTTCATCTCCCTCCACAGATCCACCTTTTTTTAACTACCCTTTCATCCGGCATCTCTCCCTCCTTCCCCACCACCCCAGAATCCACCATCTCTCCCTTTCTTTTCCCAATTACCCTCTTATCCAGTATCTCTATCCCTCCTCCTCCACACCATCCCTTGTGTCCAATTTCTCTCCCTTTCTGTGCCTTCCCTCCCTAAATCCCATGGTCCATCATCTCTCTCCCTCTCCTCTATTTTCAGACCCATTATTTCTTCCTCCCCCCCCAAAGTTTGGCATATGCACGTCTCTTTGAAAACCCCCTTCCCTCCATGTACTTCTAAACCAGAGTCCCCCCCAAAGGCCTGGCCCCCCTTAAAGGTCTGCCTGTGCCCCCTTGAAGGCCTGCACACCCCCTTGAAGGCCTGTCCCACCCCCTTGTAGGCCTGTCTCCCCCTTGTAGGCCTTTCCTCCCCTTGTAGGCCTGCCTGCCTGCCCCCCCCTTGAAGGCCTGTCCCCCCCTTGAAGGCCTGCACCCCCTTGAAAGTCTGCACCCCCCCGGAAGGCCTGCACCCCCCCCCCCCCGAAGGCCTGAACCCCCCCGAAGACCTGTCCCTCCCTTGAAGGTCTGCACCCCACCGAAGGCCTGCACCCCTCCCGAAGGCCTGTCCCACCCCCTTGTAGGCCTGTCCCCCCCCTTGTAGGCCTGTCCCCCCCTTTGTAGGCCTGCCTGCCTGTCCCCCCCTTGAAGGCCTGTCCCCCCCCCCTTGAAGGCATGCACCCCCTTGAAGGTCTGCACCCCCCCGAAGTCCTGCACCCCCCGAAGGCCTGCACCCCCCCTGAAGGCCTGCACCCCCCGAAGGCCTGTCCCCCCCCTTGAAGGCCTGTCCCACCCCCTCGTAGGCCTGTCCCCCCCTTGTAGGCCTGTCCCCCCCTTGAAGGCCTGCCTGCCTGTTCCCCCTTGAAGGCCTGTCCCTCCCCTTGAAGGCCTGTCCTCCCCTTGAAGGCCTGTCCCCCCCCCTTGAAGGCCTGCACCCCCTTGAAGGTCTGCACCCCTCCCCTGAAGGCCTGCACCTCCCCTGAAGACCTGCACCCCCCCGAAGGCCTGTCCCACCCCCTTGTAGGCCTGTCCCACCCCCTTGTAGGCCTGCCTGCCCCCCCTTGAAAGCCTGCCTGCCCCCCCTTGAAGGCCTGTCCCTCCACCTTGAAGGTCTGCACACCCCCCGAATGCCTGTCCCCCCCCCCCTTGAAGGCTTGCCTGCCTGCCTGTCACCCCCCTCCCCCTTGAAAGCCTGCCTGCCTGCCCGCCCCACCCCGAAGGACCGCTCACCCCCCTGGCCTCCCCACACCACCTATGAAGTAGCACTACCTATGCTCCCGGCCTTGCCGTTCAGTCCCCCCCATCCTCCCCGAAGGACCGCTCGCCCCACTGACCTTCCTGCACCACCTATGAAGCAGCCGCAGCAGGATCGCGACGTCAGCTATCCCTGCGCTGCTTCCTGCGCCGCGGTCCCGCCCCTCCTCTGATGTCAGAGGAGGGGCGGGACCGCGGCACAGGAAGCAGCGCCCAAGCAGCTCAGGGATTGCTGACGTCGCGATCCTGCTGTGGGCTGCTTCACAGGTGGTGCAGGAAGGTCAGGGGGGCGAGCGGTCCTTCGGGGGTGGGGGGGGACTGAACGGCAAGGCCAGGAGCACCCCCTCAGGGCTGGCACCCGGGGCTGACCGCCCCTCCCGCCCCCCCTTGGTACGCCACTGCATACACATACTGTGCCATCACTATCTTTGATATGAATTTAACAGCAATAAGGAAAACTACAAGTGCACTTAACCCAAATCCATCTCCATGGACTTTTCCCACTGGCCAGAGACATGGGCCTGGATGCACAAAACTCTCCAACTGTCCAACGACCGTTGCTAAACCAGTTTGACTGGTTTAGAAATGACCTAATATGCTGACCCGATGTAATAAATGGTGCACCGCGTACTTTCCCCTGCATTAGTTGTTCGACATTGCCATGCAAACAATCTCAGTATTAAAATGAGGTCATTAATATTAAAACCAGCCCACCAATTGATACCCTAACAACCGCTTCACTAGGCACAAAAAACAGCAACTAGTTTAAATGACCCGAAAAACCGACAGGTCTGCCATATTGCTGCCTGAAAAAAAATAGGTAGGAGGGTTGCCCACTCCCTCCTGCCATCAGGTGGCCCCCTGCTGAACTGACCTCTGGTGACTCCATTGATCTGTGAGCTCCCCATGCCGCAACTCCCTCTCATGCCAGGAGGACCCCCACCTATGCCATGATAGGCCCATGCCAGAACTTCCATCCCTGATCCCCATACTTAAAAAAATAAAAAAATCAGTTGTAAACAATTTTTATTGATGGTAACAAAATAACAGCCATCAAGTACAGCAAAACATTGTGCAAGGCAGCAATACAGAAGAAATAACCATTCCAGCATAGTGAAACAACCATATGCCTAGAAGTGATAGAAAACCATACCAAGGTCCTGGATTCTTATGGTCCTCAGCAAATAACATCTACCCCCACCCCCCCCAACACACATACACACTGATAGTATAAAACAATTTATCGTAGAATCAACACAAGAAAAATACAATATACACACCTGCAGAGAATAACAGAACAAACTCAGCCGCTGGTACAGCTATGACAACTTAGCCCTTGTCCCATGACTGCAGAGCTCAGTCTGCTAGGAAACAACCCCATAAAAAGAACCGGGATTGAAAACCCACCTAACTAACCGAATTTGATCCTCTGGAATGAAAGGCCCACCTTACAAGGAAAGCGACCCCCATCCAAAAATCGCAGCTCATCTGGTATGTGCCCCCTGCCTCCCCACCCACACATCAAAGTGGCAGAGTCCAAACTATATCTTGCATCCCTCCAGTCCTATCCCCTCCCCAACCCCCCAGCCCCTGCCAAATCCCTACCCCCTCCCCTATCCTCCCCTGCACCCAAAGTTTTTAAAATACAGCGGCAGGGACTTGGTAGGTGGGAGAATTAGGAACTGGGGAGAGGTTGGATTCAGATGAGAGGAGTGGGGGCTGGGATTGGATTGGCTTTGATGGAGGGGGGGTGGGAAGAAGGGATCCCTGCCGGTGGTGGTTTAGGCAGATGGGCAGGCAATATCCATGGTGGAAGCATGTACCCCCAACAAGCGGCTCATGTACCCCCAAGGTAACACATACCATGTGTTGAGAAATACTGGTTTAGAGGGTGAAGAACGTAAGTGCACGACAGAAGAGCAGGGCTTTGGTGTGATTGTATGTGATGATCGAAGGTGACCAAACAGGTTCAGGGTCAGCAGCGTACAGCGCTGAAGAGCCACTGTGCACTGTCCCGGCAAACAAGTGTGTGCGGCTGATGCTGAAGATATGGAGCAGCCAAGCTGGAAGGAAGACGGTGTCCTACAATCAAGGCAACTGCCTGGTATCCCCGGCTGACCAGAAAGGCTTCCCTCTGATGTCAGCTCTGACAGCAGAGGGAAGCCCTCCTGTCAGCTTCGGCGGAGGGGGGCCTGGTGCAAGGGTGGGGGACTGCCGGACTCTTAGCCGATAGGAAGGGAGGGTGTCGGGCAGCTAGCTGCAAGGGGAGCTGCCAGTGTTGATCTGGAGGGGGAGGACGGGAAGCAACGCGGCAAATCCTTTACTGCGGGGACAAGGCCATTCACCACCCCATGGGGTGGTGAATGGCCTTGTTCCCGTTCCAGCGGGTTACCCGAGGCTACCCACAGCTAACAGTCACCATGTCCATTTTCTAGTATTGATGCCCTTGTATAAGACTCTGGTGAAATCTCATTTAGAATATTGTGTTATTGCCGTTATCCCTCTATCCTGGAACTCCCCAACCCCTACTTCCTCCAGATCCTCCCAAATTTTTAAACTATCCTTCCCTTCCATAAAAGGTATTTCCCATGTAGGCAAACTTGGGTCATCCCTCCCCTTTAGAATCACTGAGATCTGGAATAACCTCACCTCCCCTCTCCGAACCTCAAGCTCCCTCCAACTCTTCCGCAAACACCTAAAAACCTGGCTATTCTCAAAACTGTAACACTTCCCCCCTCTTAGGCCTCTCACCTTCCCCCTTTACACCTAACTCTTTAATCTCTCCACTGTAGTTCCTCTCTCATCTTTCTTCCTGTAAACCGTGCCGAGCTCCGCATTCGTGGAGATGGTGCGGTATATAAACCCAAGGTTTAGTTTAGTTTCTAGAGGCCGCACCTCCAAAAAGATATAAAAAGGATGGAGTCGGTCCAGAGGAGCTACCAAAATGGTGTGTGGTCTTCGTCATAAGGTGTATGGGGACAGAGTTAAAGATCTCTGTCTGTATACTTTGGAGGAAAGGCAGGAAAGCGGAGATATGATAGAGACATTTAAATACCTACGTGATGTAAATGCGCATGAGTTGAGTCTTTTTCATTTGAAAGGAAGCTCTGGAATGAGAGGGCATAGAATGACGTTAAGAGGTGATAGGCTCAGGAGTAATCTAAGGAAATACTTTTTTTACAGAAAGAATGGTAGATGCATGGAACAGTCCCCTGGTAGAGGTGGTGGAGATATTGTGCCTGATATCAAGAAAGCCTGGGATAGTCACGTGGGATCTCAGAGAGAAAGAGATAATGGTTACTGTGGATGGGCAGACTGGATGGGCCATTTGGCCTTTATCTGCCATCATGTTTGTCTCCCTGCCTTTCAGTTCCAGCCCTCCCCTTCATAGGTCAAGCATCTCTATCCCTTCCCTCTAGCTCCAACTCCCCTCCTGTGCTATTTCTTCCTGCCCCTGCCCTTTCTTCATGCCCTAGTATCTGCCATGCCTTCCTTAGAGGCAATGGCTTCAGTCCCCCTCTCCTTGTGGGTCTGGTGTGAGCGGACTGCTGGGTGTGATGGACCACTGGTCTGACTCAGCAGCGGCAATTCTTATGTTCTGCCTCCTTCCCTGCTTCTGGCATATACCAGCTTGTAGAAGAGTGAGCCGATCTGTACACAGGCCTGCTCAACAGTGCTCGTGGCCTTCCTGCTGCTGGGCTCCTCCTTATGATGCAACAAGAGAAAGTTGCATCATAAGGAGGCACTCAGCAGAGGGAAGGTCATGAACATGCCTGTGTAGGGATCAGCTGCTCTTCTACAAGGTATAAGCTAGAAATAGGGAGGGAGGGAAGCAGGCTGGAGCCGCCAGACCCATGAGTGAGGGGAGGCTGGAGCCACCAGACTTGTGAGCAAGGAGGAGGGGGCTAGAGCTGCTGGACCCACAGGGGGGGGAGGATGGATGAAGCCGAGGGGAAGGATGATGAGAGTCCCAAAGGGGGTAGGGATGGTGGGGAGTTGTGATCATAGGGGGTTCACTGCAGGATCAATGCCTTTTGCAAAGCTTTGTTCCTGTACCTGCAGTAAATAGCACATTTTTACCCATTCCTGCAGTTAATTGTGGGAAACAGGCACTGTGTCATTCTCTATTATACCTCTCATTTGAATTTCAGTGCTGTTATAAGTATATTTTTGAAACTGTTTCATGGTAGTCCTATTATTAAGTTTTGATTTGCTGATTCTGAGTTTACCTCATTCATTGTATTTGTTTAGACAATAAAACCTTGGATTGCAAGTAACTTGGTATGCAGAAATGCTCTCTGCAAGAAAGAGCCTGTAGCTATGAGGCTTTTGCTGAGGTAATAACCAAAAGAAAAACCATCTTGACCATCAGACCATCAAGGCCGCTTCCTTAAGCAGCTTGTATGAAGCCAGACAGGCCTTACAAAACCACATTAAGGTTCCATGAAGGAAACGGGCTTTTTACCAGTGGCCTGAGCCACAGCGTTCCCTTTAGGAGTCTGGCTATGTCTGGAAGAGACACCAATGAAGCCTTATGCTCTCAAGACCTGAAACAAGAGAGTTTTGGCACTTGGACTCTTGAGACAAACCACTGTAAGCCCTTTGTTAAGGCCAGCCTGGAGGAAGGTTAACACCACCAAGATCAGAGCAGAGAAAGGCTCCGCATTCTCGTTAATACACCAGTACTGAAAAGTTTCCCATGTCTTAGCATATGCAGAGATCATTGTAGGCTTTTTGGCCTGAGCACAGTAGCAATGACTATCTCTGAGTATCCCTAGTGCATTGCCATGCGCTTGAAAGCCATGCCAAAAGAGCAAAGCAATCTGGATCTTCTAAAACCACTGGCCCCTGAGAAATAAGGTCTAAGACTTGCACCTCTCTGAAAATGCACTAAGTCTGCATACCACAATCTAAGGGGCCAATCTGGAGGCACAAGAATGACTGTTCTCTGAGGGCTTGCAAGCCTGTGGTTTTTCTGGCCTATCATGTGCCATGAAGAAAACAAATACAAGCGCTCACTCTTTGGCCACTACTGGAGCAGAGCGTCCAGATCTGCACTTCTGGGCTTAGTTCTTTGACTGAAGAATCGGTCTTCCTTCTTTTTTTCTTGCTGTTGCCATCAGATCTAACGTTGGGCGACCATGGTGGCAAACAATGGATTGAAAGGCTACTGCAAACAGCATCTATTCTCCCAGACCCAGTGTCTGTCTGCTGAGTAAATCAGCCTGAACATTATCCATTGAAAAAGCTTGAAGATGAAACTCCACCCACCAGACTCAGCTGCACACTCTTGCTGCCTCCCTGGAGATTAACATACACCACCACAGTAGCACGGTCTAAGACTCAGACCACTTGTCTTTCCAGACTCTTCTCCAGCCTATGTAATGCCAATCAAATGGCTCAAAGTTCTAAACTTGTTGATCACTACTTCCTTTGGGAGGCCAACCAACACCCCTCAATCGGGGGCATCTGTTGCAGTGAGCCCCCCAGCCAAAAGCAGGTTAAAAAGTCTTGCTCTTGCAGTAAAAAAAATTGCTCCAGGTTGGACTCAGCTTCTCTGCCCCAGCTCCCCTCATGCCTATTTTACCTTCAGAACTCAGCCATGCCACAATGAAGACAGAAGGAAACCAAAACCAGAGCCTGAGACTAGTGTGATTTGAAGAATAAAATGACCAGACAACAAAAGGTAGAAAAAAAAATGTTATTTTCTATTTTGTGATTAGAATATATCAGATTGTCAACAATTTCACTAACTAGTTGACACCGTTTGAGGCCTCCCAGACTTTTCTGCATCTTCGGTCTCAAAATCTCCATATTGAAAATGTCTACACCATTTCTTCATTGCGGAGTACGATGGGCATTTGTCACTCAATGTTTACATCATATTCATGTATTTACTTTAGAGTTTTCTTCTGCAGGAATAGGAATTTCATGATGACTCAGAGTTCCACACGTGAAAATTCCATACTTTTCACCAACATGGTTCAATCAGTGATCTAATGTTTTAGTACCGTTTGTTTTATTATGTTCTTTTATAATTTATGTATGTAATTCATGTAAACTGCTTAGTTTTAAATGGTACAGAAATTTTTAAAATAGAACAATGTCAAAACATAGCAATATGATTCGACAAATTAACACTCTTTTCAGCTACAGTGACAAAATAAAGTTCAGAATTTAGGAAGTTGGTTAGGCGGAGAACTTTTAAGTAGTTCTTCATACAAGTCACTCGAAACAAGACAATGTTAATGGTCAGCTGCTATAGTTTGATAACAATTTGATAAATTTATTTAGCATGTATAATTCTTTGTAACATATAAATTTAACACTATACAAAATTCTATGCAACAATGTTACCTATAACCTGCCTAGATCTCTAATAAGGATTTGGAAGGATATAAGATTGCACATTAGGGTGGTCCAAAAAATTAATTAATACATTTCATTTGTCCACAAGGCTAATTTTATTCCTTTATATAAAAATGAAAAACACACCCACTTTTTACTTAAAACAGAAGTTTAGGGGGTCTTCCCACCTTGCTGTTTGTTTGTTTTTCTTAACTACCACTAAGCTTAACAGTATATGGTCTATGACATAAGAGTTGCCTTTGATGTAGAAGGGAACTTCTTTCGGTGGTTGGCCACTAGCCAAAGAATAAATTGCTTCCGTAAAGTATCATTTCAGTGAGGCTTATCCCTCTTTCTGCTGCATCATTAACAAGTCAGTGTGGATGCCCAATTCCAAAGTTCCTGAAAACTGGATCATCATTCCATGCTGTGGGATGTATCTTCAGGAATATTTTCAATTTTGTTGATCCTCCCTCAATCAAGAGATCAAAATATTACTGTGTTATCTATGTTACAAAATTTTCAAATATCACAGGTTCCATTTCATCTGTATGCATGAGATGTCATGAAATATCTGGCAACACTATACAAACTAATTATGCAAATCACCTATATACACGACATACAAGCTATTCCTGGAGGAATGCTGTGCAGAATTCTGTGCAAACCTACCGTTCTTCTCTTGTCCCCTCTATCTCCCCCAAGTGGGTATTCTGTATAAACCTACCGTTCTGTTCCTATCCCCTCTATCGCCCCTGAGTGGGTATTCTGTGCAAACCTACCATTCTGCTCCTGTCCCCTCTATTTTCCCCTGAGTGGGTCGGGCCACTCTCCCTCTGACCGACCCTCCCACCCCCCCTTGAGATCAGACATACCTGCAGGCATGTCTGATCTCACGGGAGGGAGGGGGGTAGGTCAGAGAGAGGCCAGAACTATATATAGGGGAAAGGAAGGGGATCAGGATGCTGGCCACAATTCGGGGGGAAGGGAGTGAACATGGATGGTGGGCCTGTGCTGGGAGGGAGAGGAGGGGACATGGATCCTGGACTACAAGTGAAGGGGTGGGAAGAGGAAGGGACATGGATCCTGGACTGCAAGTAGGGAGGGAAAAAGAGGGAACATGGATCCTGGACTGAAAGTGGGTGGGGGTGGTAGAAGGGGTATGGATGCTAGACTGCAAGTGAAGGGGGGAGGAGAGAGGAGGGGGAACAAGGATGCTAGATCTGCAGGGGTGGGGTGCGAGTGGAGGGGACATGGATGCTGGACCCAGAGAGGGGAAAGCAGGAGAGAAGGAAATTCAGGCCAGAAAGGGGGGTGAGTAGGAAGGGATGCCATGAGGAGTAAGGAGTAGAGAAGGGATTCAGGGTGCGAGAGAGGTGGTGGGTGGGATGAGGGGACATGGATGCTGGACCCGCAAGTGTGAGGGGGAGGGTGGTAGAGAGAGTGACCAAGAACAGAAAGGGAAGAAGAGATTCTTAGCCAGTGGAGAAAGCAAGAGAGATGCCAGACTATGGGTGCCAAGGAGGGGATTCAGGGTGCAAGTGGTGGGATTTAGAGGGAGATAGAACTGCAGTTGGAGTGAGAGGGAACTAAGGAGGCTGGAATCTGAGAAAGGAAAAAGGCAGGAAGGAATTTCAAGCCCAGATAGGCGAATTCTATGCATATCACTATAAATAATCTTTGCAGATTTTGAAATATTGGGCGCAGAATTCCTCCAAGAAAAACAAGCAAACAATGCATGCTGGGATAACCTCTAAATATTCTCTAATCAAGCTGAAATTTGACACATGAGTAAAGACATGACAAGTGGACAAAAATAAGCCTTGTGGAGACAATTTGACAAAGTTGATTTTTTGTATACTACTGTGGCCCACCCTATTGCACATAAAGCACAGTTGTTATCCAGGGACAGTAGGCAGATATTCTCAACATGTGGGTGACGTCATTCTTGGAGCCCCATAGCGGACAGCCTCGCAAGCAGACTTGCTTGAAGAACTTTCAACGAGTTTGCGAGTGCTGCACCGCGCATGCACGAGTGCCTTCCTGCCAAATGTAGGTCGTGGGTCTCCTGTGAGGTACCTCAGTTCAGATAGCTAGCTAAGAAACCAACCAGGGAAGGTGGGTGGTTGTGAGAATATCTGCCTGCTGTCCCTGGATAACAACTGTTACGGTAAGTAACTGTGCTTTATCCCAGGACAAGCAGGCAACATATTCTCAACATGTAGGTGACCTCCAAGCTAACCAGAATGGGATGGTGGGAGTGTTGGCAATTTAGGAGAATAAATGTTGTAAAACTGTGCCTGGTTCCCATCCAGAGAAAGTATCCAGGCAATAATGAGGTGAATGTATGAACCGAGGACCAAGTAGCAGCCTTGCAGATTTTCTCAATAGGAGTTGATCTGAGGAAAGCTACTGAAGCTGCCATTGCTCTAACTTTATGGGTTGTGACTCTACTGTGTAGGGGTAATCCAGCCTGGGCATAGCAGAATGAGATACAAGTAGCCATCCAGTTGGAGATGGTACGCTTAGAAATAGGATGTCCCAACTTATTTGGATCGAAGGAGACAAAAAGTTGAGGAGCAGTTCTGTGTGGTTTGGTGCGTTCCAAATAGAAGGCCAAAGCACGTTTACAATCCAGAGTATGAAGAGTTACTTCTCCAGGATGAGAATGAGGCTTTGGAAAGAACACTGGAAGAACAATGGATTGGTTGAGATGAAATTCCGATACCACTTTAGGGAGGAATTTAGGATGAGTACGAAGAACCACCTTGTCATGATGGAACATCGTGAAAGGTGGATCTGCCACTAGAGCTTGTTGCTCACTGACTCGTCTAGCAGAAGTGAGCACAATGAGAAAAACCACTTTCCAAGTGAGATATTTAAGATGAGCCGAATCTATTGGTTCGAAAGGAGGCTTCATTAATTGAGTAAGAACAATGAGATCCCAAACCACTGGAGGTGGTTTGACATTGAAAAGTCCTTTCGTAAATCTGGAAACCACAGGATGAGCAGAGAGGGGTTTCCCCTTTGATAGGCTGATGAAAAGCAGCAATTGCACTTAGGTGGACTCTAACTGATGTGGATTTGAGGCCAGATTGAGATAAGTGCAGCAGGTAATTCAAAACTGAAGACAAGGAGGTAGATTGCGGCTCCTTGTGATGAATAGTACACCAAGCAGAGAATCTAGTCCATTTCTGGGTCTAACACTGCCTAATGGACGCCTTCCTGGAAGCCTCTAGAATGTCCTGTACAGATTGAGAAAACTGTAGTGTGGTAGTTTGGTTGAGAGGTACCAAGCTGTTGGGTGTAAAGACTGCAGGTTGGGATGAAGCAGAGACCCTTGACTCTGTGTAAGCAGAGAGGGAAATACTGGTAGAAGTAGAGGCTCCCTGGTGCTGAGTTGAAATAGAAGGGAGTACCATGGTTGCCTGGGCCACCGAGGAGCTATCAGAATCATAGTGGCATGATCCTTCTTGAGTTTGACAAGAGTCTTGAGAATTAGAGGGAATGGAGGGAACGCTTAGAAAAACTGATTCGCCCATTCCAGTAGGAAAGCATCTGCCTCGAGGCAGTGAGGCAAGTATATCCTGGAGCAGAACTGAGGCAATTTGTTGTTGTGGGGGGGCTCAAAGAGGTCTATCTGAGGAATTCTCCATTTAGCAAAAATGTGATGTAGAGGTGAGGAATTGAGTGTCCATTCGTGAGGTTGTAGAAGACGACTCAATTTGTCCGCCAATTTGCTGCCCTTGGATGTAGACAGCTCTCAGGAAGATGTTGTAAAGGATTGCCCAATTCCAAAGCTTCAGAGCTTCCTGACAAAGAGGGAGAAATCCTGTTCCTCCCTGCTTGTTGATATAGTACATAGCGACTTGGTTGACTGTCCGAATGAGGACTACCTGATCATGAAGAATATGCTGAAAAAGCTTTGAGAGCACTGAAGATCGCTCTGAGTTCCAACAGATTGATGTGACACTAATGATCTACACGACATACAAGCTATTCCTGGAGGAATGCTGTGCAGAATTCTGTGCAAACCTACCGTTCTTCTCTTGTGTTGGACGAATGCCCCTGAGTACAGAGACCATCGGGATGAGCCCTCCACACATAGGTTGAAAAATCTGTTGCGAGAATCTTCCGATGAGGAGGCGTGTGAAATAGCAAACCTCTGGAAAGATTGGAAGAGCACATCCACAAGTGGAGAGTCTGTCTCAACAAAGGAGTCACTGTAATGTGTTGAGAGAGTGGGTTGCAAGCTTGAATGCCAGGGTCCACTGAGGAATTCTGAGTGAAGTCTGGCAAAAGGAGTCACGTGAACTGTAGAAGCCATGTGACCGAGTCATTTGTCTTGCCGAGATTGACGTGAGGGAAGACACTCATTGACAAAGGTGAATGAGAGCATCTTGACGTGGTTGAGGCAGTAATGCTCCAGTATGACTCCAATAAAACTGTAGAGTTTGGGAAGACGTAACTGGGACTTTGGAAAATTGATTTCGAACCCAAGACTTTGGAGAAACGCTATAGTCCATTGGGTCTCTACAATAACCTCCTGTTGAGATGAGGCTTCGATGAGCCAGTCGTCCAGATATGGAAAAATTTGAAGACCTTGTGTTCGCAGGGCTGCAGGCACCACCACCAGGCATTTTGTGAAGACTCTGGGAGATGAGGTGAGGCCAAAAGGAAGGACTCGATACTGAAGATGACGATTCTCCACTCGAAATCTTAGGAATCTACGAGAGGCTGGATGAATTGGAATACGAGTATAAGCCTCTTTGAGATCTAGGGAGCATAACCAATCTCCTTGATCCATCAGGGGATACAGAGTTGGAAGAGAGAGCATCCAAAACTTTTCTTAGACAAGAAATTTGTTGAGAGCTCTGAGATCCAGGATAGGTCACAAATCCCCCGTCTTCTTTGGGACCAGAAAATAACGGGAATAAAAGCCCGTGTCCCATTGGGTCAAGGGAACCTCCTCGACAGCCCGGAGGTGAAGAAGAGCCTGAGCCTCCTGAAGAAGGGTGAGTTGCGACATGTTGGAGGAAACTCTTTCGGAGGGAGATCTGGTGGAATTTGAAGAAATTGAAGCGAGTAACCCTCTCTGATGATGGCGAGATCCCAGAGGTCTGATGTAATCTGCTCCCACTGTTGGTAAAAGTGATGGAGTCAACCTCCTATGGGGAGGAGAGAAGTCTGATGGATGAAGGTGGATGTTATGCTCAGATTTAGATTGTCAAAAAGACTGTGCAGGCTTAGCTGAAGCAGGAGTTGGGGTTTTTTGCCGTCGCTGCTGCTATGGTCGTTTCCTAGGTGGAGGCCTAGAGAAAGCTGGAGTAGATTTCTGTGGATAACGACGTGGAAGTGTCCTATAAGGCTTAGAAGCTGGAGGCTTAGCTTTAGGTCAAATCAAAGAGGCAAAGGACCACTCATGCTCTGACAGACACTTGGTGGCAGCCTCAATAGAATCGTCAAACTGCTCATTACCTTGGCATGGTATATTGGCTAGACGATCTTGCAAATTAGGATCTATGTCCACAATGTGTAGCCAAGCCAGACGTCGCATTACCACATAAAAAGCAGTGACCCGAGATGACATCTCAAATGCATCATAAGTCGCTTGAAGCATGAAGAGATGTATTTGTGAGAGAGTATGGTGAAGTTGTTGAAACTCAGGCAACCAGTGCTCAGCCAAATCAGAGAAGAAGTAGGGCTTAGTCTTTATGCAGTACTTAAGATAAGATGTTAACATGAAGTTATAATTCAAAATCCTGTTTGCCATCATGGAATTTTGATACAGACGGCGTCCAAATTTATCCATCGTGCGTCCTTTTCTGTCTGGAGGGACTGCAGCATAAACCTTGGTGGGATTAGATGTTTTAAGTGATGAGCCTACCACCAAAGATTGGTGAGACAACTGTGGCTTCTCAAACCCTTTACAAGGAACTGTGCGGTAACGAGATTCCATTTTTGAGGGGATAGCCAGAATTGAATAAGGAGTCTCGAGATTCCTGAGAAAAGTTTGCTTCAAAACAGGATTCATGGGAAGTCTCATGGTGTCCTTTGGCAGATGTGGCAATTCCATCTCAGTCAAATATTCAGGAGTATACTTAGACTCAGATTGAAGATCAACTTGAAGAGCCTTACTCATGTCAAAGATGAATCTTGAAAAAGATGTGGATTTCGAAGCTGAAGAGCCCTCAGGAGAAGAAGTGGAGCGAGACTGATGCATTGCTGAATAAGGAGAAGCCTCTCTGGAGTATTGGAGGTCAGAAGAAGCTCCACTGTGTGATATAGGCGGAGTCAGCGAGTGCTTACGTTTGAGATGCCTCAATGGAGAAGTCCCAGGAGTATGAGGAACTGAATGTCTCGACTCTTGCCTCGTAGAAACAGACGAACGAGGATCCCTCATAGGAGGCCTCGACAGAGGAGTCCGGGACTTGGACAAGCCTCAAGAGGGAGTACGAAGCGTTGAAAGCTTTGGAGTTTGAGACCTATGCCTGGTTTTTCAAGGGGTCTCAAGGGGCCTCGAAGAACGAGGTATAGGAGACTCTTTACCCTTCTTCGAAGTCAGGTGCCTCAATGACGAGGAATGCTTCGAATGAGACCTCGATCGAGGCTTCTCCACTACATCTCAAACAGGCTGAGTAGCTGGAGACCCGGACCTGGAAGGTTGAGGCAAGGAGTCACTGGAGAACAAAGGTTGAGACGTAAGAGGTTTTGCTCATTGTGCCTTAACAGTATGTGAAAGAGAGACACGCCGCACAGCACAGTTACTTACCATAACAGGTGTTATCCAGGGACAGCAGTCACATATTCTCATTGATGGGTGACGTCACCGACGGAGCCCCGGTATGGACCACTTTAAAAGTGCATTGCCACTTTAAGAACTTAGAAAGTTTGCGATAGCCCACACCATGCATGCGCGAGTGCCTTCCCGCCCGACGTAGGCGTGCGGTCCCTCAGTTAAGATAAGCCAGCTAAGAAGTCAACCCGGGGAGGTGGGTGAGTTGTGAGAATATCTGCCTGCTGTCCCTGGATAACACCCGTTACGGTAAGTAACTGTGCTTTATCCCAGGACAAGCAGGCAGCATATTCTCACTGATGGGTGACCTCCAAGCTAACAGAATGGGATGGTGGAAGAGTTGGCCTTTAGGAAAATAAATTTTGTAATACAGATTGGCCAAAGTGCCCATTCCGCCTGGAGAATGACTCGACAGTAGTGAGAAGTAAAAGTATGAACTGAGGACCAGGTGGCAGCTTTACAGATTTCCTCAATGGGAGTGGATTGAAGGAAAGCAACAGAAGCTGCCATAGCTCTAACTTTATGGGCTGTGACACGGCTCTCCAGTGCCAGTCCATAGCATAGCAGAACGAGATGGATCAAATGAGATGAAGAGTTGAAGAGAAGTTCTGTGTGGCTTTGTGCGATCAAGGTAAGCCAAAGCTCGTTTACAGTCCAAAGTATGCAAGGCTGCTTCTCCAGGATGAGAATGAGGCCTAGGAAAAAATACTGGTAGAACAATCGACTGAGATGAAAATCAGAGACAACTTTTGGAAGAAACTTTGGTGTGTATGCAGAACCACCTTATGATGGAAAACTGGGAAGGGTGGATCTGCTACTAGTGCTTGTAACTCACTGACCCTCCTGGCAGAGGTGAGAGCAATAAGAAAGACTACTTTCCAGGTAAATTTGAGATGAACTGTGGTCATTGGTTCAAATGGCGGCTTCATCAGACTGGAAAGAACCACATTAAGGTCCCAGACGACAGGCAGAGGCTTGAACCCTTTCATGAATCTGGAGACCAAAGGATGAGCAGTAGGAGGTTTTCTCTGTACTGGTTCATGATGAGCAGTAATAGCACCGAGATGGACTCTAATGGATGTAGATTTAAGTCCAGAGTCGGACAGAGAAAGGAGATAATCCAACATCAATTCCACTGGCAAGGAAGTTGGGTCATAATTATGAAGAAGACACCAGGAAGAAAACCGAGTCCACTTTTGTTAGTAACATTGCTGTGTGGCTGGTTTCCTGGAGGCATTAATAATCTAACGGACAAGCTGAGAGGAGAATTTGAGAAGAACTCAGCCAGAGAGAAACCAAGCTGTCAGGTGTAGAGACTGCAGGTTGGGATTCCTGATTCTGAGTAAGCAGAGTAGGAAATACTAGAAGAAGTATGGGATCCCTGGAACTGAGTTGAAGAAGGGAGAACCAATGTTGTCTGGGCCACCGTGGAGCAATGAGAATCATGGTGGCTGCTTCTCTCTTGAGCTTGAACAGAGTTCTCAATATGAAAGGCAGTGCAGGGAATGCATATAGAAACAGATCCGTCCAATCCAGAAGAAAAGCATCCACTGCCAGACGGAGAGGAGAGTAAAGTCTGGAGCAAAACTGGTGATTGTGAGGATCTGCAAATAAGTCCACCTGTGGAGTGCCCCATTGAGCAAATACGGACTGGAGAGTTGGACAGGAGAGTTGCAGAGTCGAGAGTCCATTTGTGAGGCTGAAGAATCCTGCTAAGGTTGTCTGCTAGTGAATTCTTCTCTCCTTGAATGTAGACAGCCTTTAAGAATAGATTGCGAGCTGTTGCCCAAGACCAGATTTTCTGGGCCTCCTGACACAACAGGAGAGACCCCGTGCCTCCTTGCTTGATGTAGTACATTGCTACTTGATTGTCCGTGCAAAGGAGGAGGAAAGAGAAGATGTTGAAAAGACTTGAGGGCATATAACATCGCTGAGTTCTAGAAAATTGATGTGAAATTTCCACTCTCTGGCAGTCCAAAGACCCTGAGTCTGCAGATCGTCCATATGTGCCCCCCAGGCATAAGAAGACATGTCTGTCGTGATGATCTTGTGATGAGGGGGCAAGTGAAAAAGGAGACCTCTGGAAAGATTGGATGAAGTCATCCACCATTGAAGTGACTGCAGAAGAGATGTTGTCACAGTTATGTGTTGTATGAGACCACTGAGAAGCCAGAGTCCACTGAGGAGTGTGCTGATGGAGTCTTGCCAGTGGTGTGACATGGACAATTGAAGCCATGTGGCATAGAAGAACCATCATGTGTCTGGCAGAGATGGTTTGAAGAGGGAGCAATTGCTGACAGTGACGGAGTCGATCTGGCGGAAGAAACGCTCTCATGAGTGGTGTCTAGGATTGCCCCAATGAACTGAAGAAGCCGAGTCTGAATGAGATGTGATTTGGGGGAAGTTGATTTCGAATCCCAGAATCTGAAGAAAAGAAATGGTCTGAGATGTTGCTTGGACCACTTCCCGAGATGAAACAGCCTTGATCAACCAGTCGTCCAGGTAAGGAAAGACTTGAGGGCCATGTGATCGGAGAGATGTGGCCACTACAATCAGGCACTTCGTGAATACTCTGGGAAAAGATGCCAGGACGAAGGGAAGTACCTTGTATTGGTAATGAGAACGATTGATTTGAAACCGGAGGTACTTCCTGGAAGCCGGATGAATTGGATTATGTGTGTAGGCTTCTTTGAGGTCTAGGGAGCATAGCCAGTCGTTCTGATTGAGGAGAGGATAAAGCAGAGCAAGTGACATCCTGAATTTCTCCTTTACTAGAAATTTGTTGAGAGCTCTGAGATCCAGATGAGTCTTGGTCCTCCAGTCTTCTTGGGTACTAAGAACAGAAGTAGAATCCCAGTCCCTGCTGATTGAGAGGAACTTCCTCGATGGCATTCAGCAGAAGAAGCGATTGCACCTCCTGCAGAAGAAGGGAGGACGAACAGGGTCCAAAGCAGACTCTCTTGGAGAACTGCCTGGTGGAAGAGAGTAACCCTGACAAATGATGTTGATGAGCCAAAGATCCGAGGTTATGAGTTCCCAACGATTGATGAACAACTGAAGACAATCTCCGATGGGCTGAGGTAAAGGTTGAGAAATGATGATACTGGCTATGCTCCGTAGAAACGGGTCAAAAAGGCTGTGTAGCTTTAGGTTGCGCAACCTGTTGTTGATATGGTTGTTGTTGCTGCTGCTGCTGCTGCTGCCTTTGTCTGCGAGGTTGAGACTGAAATGGCTACAGAGGCCTAGCAGCAAAACGACACTGATAGGAAGACTTGTCTGAAAGGACAAGCAGGTGGAGGCTTTTTCTTGTTCTTAACCAAAGTATCCCATCTGGTTTCATGAGCTGATAACTTTTGGGTGGTGGTATCTAAAGACTCTCCAAAAAGTTCATCGCCCAAACAAGGAGTATTGGCCAGATGATCCTGGTGGTTAACATCCAGTTCAGACACCCTAAGCCAAGCTAAGCGCTGCATAGCCACAGACATGGCTGCAACTTGAGATACGAGCTCAAAAGTGACATAAATAGAGCATACTAAAAACTCTCTCAGTTGCAGCAAACTAGAAATGTATTGTTGTAAAATAGGTACCTTACGCTCAGGTAAATATTTCTGTAGTGTAGACACTTGCTTGACTAAGTGTTTAAGATAAAATGAAAAATGGAAAGCATAATTGCCGGACCAGTTGGCAAGCATGACATTTTGAAATAAACGCTTGTCAAATCGGTCCATTGTCTTTCCTTCTCTGCCAGGAGGAACAGAAGTGTAAACACTGGCTCCTGCAGATTTTTTTAAAGGAGAGACTCATGAGGGAGCTAAGGGGACTAAGGAGAGACTCATGAGGGAGCTGAGGCTCATCAAAGCCCGTAATTGAAGCTACTTATAAAGGGAATCAAGTTTATGAAGAGCCTCAGGAACAGTCAAAGGAGTTTCAAGATTTTTATAAAAAGTCTCCCTTAGAATATCATGAAGGAGGAGCTTAAGAAACTCCTCAGGTGGCTGCTCATAACCTAATGCATCTAAATATACTTTAGATTTCTTTGAATCAGCCTCCAGAGGGATAGAAAGAGTCTCTGACATTGCCCTCAAAAATTTGGAGAAAGATGTTCTGGTTTTTGAACAGGCTCTTGAGAAGAAGGATCTTCATTAGTCCTCATCAGTCAAAATAGGCTCTTCAGAATCTTCCCAGAGATCAGAGTCCCGTGTCGGTGAAGATGATGTCGAGAACTGGATGTCGATGGCTCAATATGTTTCATCTTCCTCAATGATTTCCCCGATTTGACCGACATCGTCTCGGGAGATGTGTGTGAAGAAGAATGATGTCGAGCTGCATCCGATATCGAACCTTGAAGCAAGCCTGCTGGCACCGAAGAAGACTTTCATTCTGATGCCGAGGCAGTAGACATCAGTTCCGCAAAAGTCTATGCCAACAATAAAGGCTCAGACCGCACCAGTGCCGCAAGGGTCGATACTGATAGCAAAGGCTCAGACCGGACGGGCACCAGAGGAGCCGGTGTTGCCATGACATGGAGTAAGATTTGCAACTGCTCCCTTAGCTTGACTCGCAGCACTTCTTGTAGTTGCTGCTTAAGAGTCTGCACCGATACCTTTGGTGTTGTTCTGCACTCTGGAGATGAGGAGGCTGATGACAAGGCACTCACCTCAATTGGAGCCGAGCATTTCTTAGAGCGCATCGAAGTCTGCAGGACTTGGCTCACTGCTGAAGTGACCTGAGGGCATGAAGGGGTGTGGGAAAGCTTCTTAGCCGGCTTACCCACTGGTTGCGACACCGAGGTGGATTCCAGCAATGTCGAGTGATGAGACGTCGACTTTTGGTGTGGAATCAGACGCCGAAACCGGTGCCAAATCTCCCTCCATATTGGACCTGAAAAGTAAACACTGTTGAATTTGATGATTCTTGAGGGTCCTCTTTTGAAGGGAAGAGCAACGGGTGCACGAATCAGCCCTGTGGTCTGGCCCCAAACACTGGAGGCACCAGTGATGCGGGTCAGTGAGAGAAATAGGGTGAGCACACAGTTCGCACTTTTTAAAACCCGTTTGTAGACAGGACATGGATGGTAAAATGGCCTCAGCAAAATTAAAAGTCGAGGCTTGAGGTGTGGAACAGGCCCCGCCGGCCCGCAACCACGAAAGAGAAAAAGTTAAAAAAATAAAAAAAAATTTTAACTTCAAACTAAAAGAAAAATAAAACGAAAGCTGACAAAAGTCAGAAAAAAACGCTGCGTTAGCGGGAAGACAGCAAAAAAAAAAAAAATCAACGACCTTTGACAAACAATTTCTTAGCTCTGCAGAAACTAAGAAACTGAGGGACTGCGCATCTACATCGGGTGGAAAGGCACTCGCACATGCGAGGTGCAGGCTATCACGAACTTTCTAAGTTCTTAAAGTAGCAATGCACTTTTAAAGTGGTCCGTACCAGGGCTCCGTCAGTGATGTCATTTATCGGTGATAATATGCTGCCTGCTTGTCCTGGGATAAAGTGACTACTAAAAAGAAACAAAGAAAGGAAAAAGAAAGCTGCGGTGCGAGAAGGCAGAACTCGAAGACGGCAGAGCTGAGAAACAGGTGTTTCTTGGCTCCGCGGAAAAACGAGAACTTAGGTACCTCACAGGAGACGCACGACCTACGTTCGGCAGGAAGGCACTCGCGCATGCGTGGTGCAGCACTCAAACTCTTTGAAAGTTCTTCAAGCAAGTCTGTTTGCGAGGCTGTCCGCTACGGGGCTCCGTGGATGACATCACCCACATGTTGAGAATATGCTGCCTGCTTTTTCTGGGATAACACAACATAACATGCCAATGAAAGTTTGAGAGATTGTTTATACAGAGAAATTGACTAAAATAAGAGCGAGTTTGAAGTATGAACTCCTTGCTTGAATAGGGAAAATAATCCTGTCTCCTTCAACATCAGGAGAAACTTCCTTGACAAGTCCTGAATCTGAAATTAGGTAGAAGAGCACAGTCTCAATCAAATGTGTCATGTTACAGTTTGCTGGTTCCATGATACTGGCCATCAAGGTATTTGCTGAAGAAATCTTGAATCTTCTGCCAGGAGTCCTCTTGGGCCAGGGAGTGAGCTTTGGGTTCCCCTCCCCATAGTACAGGTAAACCCACTAACAAATGCATAGAGGCAGAGCACATTGGGAAGAAGGGTGGCTCAATGTAATGCCCTGCCCCAGGGTAACAGATAATCTTTGGTTTATTCTTTCCATGTTCCAATAAAGAGTTATAAGCAATCCTAGCAAAAAATTCACTCTTCCAGTTTTTATCGTCTTCTCCAACAATTATGAGGAAATGTCCATCTGCTTTTTCCACAGGGATCAAGCTTTTGCGATTAGGCTCCTCCAAAGGGTTGTGCAAGACATCTACAATATTTAGAATTCCAGACTTGCTCATCTTGACCCGTTTACTATCAAAGCCTAATGGTGGGAAGGTCATATCTTTGTAATGAAGAAATGCAGCTACATTAGCAACAGAACCATTGACAACCGCAGATGCGGTTATTCCTTTTAAAAAGGCAGACATAGAAAAAACCAAATCACCTCCTTTAGAATGCCCAAGTAGACCAATTCCTGGACCTTTCACCTAAGAAATTAAAAAAAAAATAAATAAATTAAATCAAAATTAATATATATTTTTTAAACATGTAGTAAAATAATTAGGGAACTTACCAGGAAACGACTGCATAAGTTATTTTGTAAAAATACAACTAGACATCTCTTAAACTCAACACAGGTCTACAACTAGAAGAGGTTTATTTGAGGAAAGGATAATCAGGGTAGACCAGATATGACTCAACTACATTATAGGGACCAAATTTGATTTTTCTGTTGTTGTATAAAGAGTAAATGATACTGTTTATTGATTATCTAGATCTAAAAGACAAACCCAAAGCACCTGTGGACAATTAGATCATTTCTACAAGTCATCAGTAATGTGAACTGCTAATAGTCTTTGTATATAATATATTAAGAAGCAGTATGTATATATGTCTTTTAAGTATGCATTTAAATTTAATATTTTCATTAGAATAGCATTTGTAACAAATAACATGAAACAAATTTCACAGTCCCATCCAACAAAGTTAAACCCAATTCTAGATATCTAAAACCCCTTCTCTACTACTCTACTCCCGTATTTCCCCAAGTAGGCTCATTACTCCAAATCATATACAGAATGCATAACTATTAATTATTGGCTTTTGTTCACTTAATGTAAGGTGCCCAAACTGCATCAAACAGACATACAATTCTTTAGGATAGTTAAACCCTCTGCAACAACGTTTCAAAGAGTTAGTGGCACCTGCTTCCTCTAATCTAGCTACTGATATACAGTGTACAGAGAGTTTCTTACCGTCATCACTTAAATCATTGGGAAAGCAAAATAAGATATACATCTTAATCGCCAGATATCCACTGACCCACCCTTATTCAATATGGAAGCACACCTGAGGGTAATTTCCTTCATGTGTGGAGAAAAGGTCCATGTCCAAATTGTCTCCAATAAAACATATCAGCTAGAGGAAAATTTTTTTGAATTCTAGCAGAACTCATATACCACCTATATACCATTTTGACTCCATTATCCACTAAATTAGAATAGAGAATCTCATTATAGTGCTGAAATATTTTTCTCTACTCTTCTAATCCAGCTCCTCATCAAAGCCCTGTTCCCACTTGATGATAGACGCCAGAGGGTGGTGGAAGGAAAGGTGGAGGAAGGAGGGTGGAGAAAGAAAGGTGAGTAGTGGAGTCCCTCAGGGTTTGGTGCTGGGGCCGATCCTGTTCAATATGTTTGTGAGTGACATTGCTGAAGGGTTAGAAGGAAAAGTTTGCCTTTTTGCGGATGATATCAAGATTTGTAACAGAGTAGACACCGAAGAGGGAGTAGAAAATATGAAAAAGGGTCTGCAAAAGTTAGAGGAATGGTCTAATGTCTGGTAACTAAAATTCAATGCGAACCTGAAAGCTCCTGCCCTACAGCGCTGGACTGCCCGTACCGGCCGGAGAAATGAAGGTAGGGGGGGGTTTAGTTAGTATTCGCTGCACCATTATTTCCACCCACTTTTGTAGGAATGAGGCTTCACACAAGACTCAGATTGGGATGAGGTGACCCTAAATGGGAGCCTTTCTAACCCTTTTATTGAGTTTCTTAACTCCCTTAATTACTTAGCTATTGCTTTGCAAGGTTACAGTTTCATCATGCATTTACAGTGCGGATTATACCAAGGTATCTCCCTTGTTTACATATCTAATGTGATTCTCAAAGCTACTATCTCACGCGACATCTAAATACATTATAACGGTTACAATAAAGTGATTCCCTTATGTACACATCTAATATGTCTAAAATCTTATTATAGCATGCGACAGTCTAAAGGTTATAATGCATGCTCCTAAAGCACCTCGTGATAAGCCTTAAACTCAGCGCGTGACAGAGGCCTGCTTTTAGACATGGACAAAGTCTGTTTGCTGCCCATATAAGGAATACTTAAACAAGATAAGGAATAAGATAAGGGTAAATGTGTGACAGGGGTCTTGTGACAAAAAGGGAGGGGGGAATGCCTCAGTATTCTGTCACAAGGTGCTAACATTTTCCCTTGCTTTAGAATGGCTACATGGCAAGAAGGGAGAAGGAATGATGAAGGATTCATACTTCTTTCACAGGGTCTTAGATCAGTGTGCTGACCTTGCCCTGGTTCAGAACTATCAGATCTGCATCCCTACATTTCCCCTTACCTTACTATTTTTAAGGGCTTTATGGAGGCAAGGCAAATCTGCTCGGGATAAATTGTGATATCAACCATAAAACGGACTTATGAATAAGTTAAACAAAGAAGGCATTGCACAAAACAACAGAGAGTAATCAATAGACCTATTCCAATGAGGAGATACTGCAAAAGAACCCGGATCCATTGCCAGATGGGAGCCAGGCCCATAAAGTATTCCACCACTGAGGTAAGATGTCTTGATGCATATTAGAGGCCAATTCATGTAGTTGCAGAATTTGGTTGTGTACACAGTTGCTGTTATCGGATAGGTTGAAACAGCACATATTTTTAACGGTTTCACAGCTGTGATGATGTAATAGTAAGAGCGGCTCAGTTGTCTAACACAGCTGTCCGCAGTTCATTTTGCTTGCCAGGGTCTCCTCCTTTCTCCGTGCTAACCATCCATCTGCCATCTGTGTCCTCCCCTTCCCTCACCCGGAGATCTGGCATCTTTCCTTTTTTCGTCTCCATCCATAGATTCACCTTTTCTCAACTACCCTTTCATCCAGCATCTCACCCTCCTTCCCCACCACCCCAGGGTCCACCATCTTTCCCTTTCTCTTCCCAACTACCCTCCTATCCAGTATCTCTATTCCCCCTCCACACCATCCCTTGTGTCCAACTTCTCTTTTCTGTTCCTTCCCTCCCTAAATCCCATTGTCCATCATCTCTCTCCCTCTCCTCTATTTTTAGACCCATTATTTCTTCCCCCCCCAAAGTCCGGCATATGCATGTCTCTTTGAACCCCCCTCCCTCCCTCCATCTGTGTACTTCTACACCAGGGACCCCCTCCCCTGAAGGTCTGTCCCCCCTTAAAGGCCTGCCTGCCTGTCCTCCCTGAAGGCCTGCCACACTCCCCACCCCAAAGGACTGCTCATCCCCCCTCCTGGAAGGCCTGTATGTTCCCCCTGGCCTCCCACTGGTGTCCGGCTTCCCCGCACCGTTTACCTTATAGGAGCAGTCTGCAGACAAGATTGCGGTGCTAGCGATCTTTGCAAACTGCTTTGGAGCCTTTCCTCTGCCGCGGTCCGCCCCCTCCTCTGACATCAGAGGCAGGCTCGCGGCAGAGGAAACGGATCAGAAGCAGTTTGGAAAGATTGCTAGCACTGCGATCTTGTCTGCAGGCTGCTCCTCAAAGGTAAACGGTGCGGGGAGTCCAGGGGGGGGGGGGAAGTGGGGAAGCCGGACGCCAGGAGAGAAGCCGGACAGCAGCACTTCCCGACTGACCCTCCCCCCTCGTCCTCTAAAGCAGGTGCGGCAGCGGCCAGCCAGGAAGAGCAGCGCTGCCGCTCCTGCTTTAGGGGGTGAGAATCAGCTGAATCAGGAAGCTGATTTTTTTTTTTTGTTTTAAATCGATTCACCTGAAGTGAATCGGTGAACTGATTTGAATCGTGAATCGGGCAGCACTAGTACTTAAGTTCCATCTACTGAAGTATCCATCAAAGCACACTCCAGCCCATCTTAACCATTGTGACCGGGCGTGGCCCTAGCTGGGGCCTAATCTGGAACACACGGGCCTCGGACAAGTGGTAAGGCGAAGCTTGGAGTGTGTGGAGTGGAGATAAGGAAGCAAACACACAGGTGTTTAAGGTGGAAAAAGAAAATGTGCTTTATTGGTTCACACAGTTCACTTTACAGTTTCATGAGATTTCAATGATGGTGCAAAAACCAAGAGAAAAAAAACATATTATACAAAGTTCAATACATCCATTCTTTCTGCTGCTTCTGGCTTTGCCCCATAGTATGAAAACCAGGTAAGTCATGAACAATCAAAACAAAACATAAATGGCTTGTACATCAGCTGCTGTGCCCAGGGTCCAATTACCAGTGCTTGGGGGAAAACATGAAAAGGAAAAAACACAAAAACAAAACAAACACTCTTCCCCAAGCCTGAGATTTCAAGAGAGAAGAAAAAATCCCACAGTTCAAAAACCAAAATAGTAGCTAGTTCTTAATCAGTCCTAATAAACCATTTCAATAGCAGAAAACACAATCAAAATGTATTCCTCTTTATCATACCTTCTGGGTCAACCCCACCCCCACACTCTGCAATCTCCATGCTGAAGGTTTCTGTGGCTTCTACAACTTCTGGCTCCATTGTAACATCCTCATAACTAAAAGTAGGTTCAAAATTAGAGAACTTTACTTGAGACTTTGGTGAGATAGCTGCTTGCTGCTTTCCAGTCCTGTGCTGGAGTAGACTCCATTCTGAATCAGTCTGTAGTTAGGAGCTGGTGTAAGCGTCCCCTGATCTCTACTACCATTCCCTTTTCAGTTCCCTGGTGCTGATTAGCACTCCTATCAACTGAGCTCCCCTGGCTCAAGCCATCAATTCTCTGGGCGGTTCTGAGCTGATGACTGCTCCTTGCACCTGAGATGATCGAGCTAACCATTCCAGCCCTGGTTTGCCTTGCTCCAACCCTGGAGCATGCTGGAATTGGTAGTTCCTGCCCTTTCCGTTTGCTGTTTAGGAAAATTACAACAGGTTTTGAATAACTTGCCAGTTTAAGAAGGATTCTGCTGGGGCTGCAGTGCTTTCTTTATCGGCACAGGGGTGACACTATCTAAGCCCTCCCTAGCCCGTCTTCAACTGAATATCCATATACGGGACACAGGCATTGCAAGCCTGCCTAGTACTGGCCTTAGTTCCTTCAATGTATACCCATTATTTTCTAATTAGGGATCCTCTGTGTTCATCCTACACTTGTCACCGTTTTCTTCTCCATCACCTCCCTCGGGAGCGCATTCCACACATCAACCACCCTCTCCGTAAAGAAGAATTTCCTAACATTACTCTTGAATCTACCACCCCTCAACCTTAAATTATGCCTTCTGGTTTTACCATTTTCCTTTTTCTGGAATAGATTTTGTTCTACGTTAATACCTTTCAAGTTCAGAAGCGTTAATACCGTTCAGAAGCATCTTTAAAAAGGAAACATTAATGTTCACCCACCTAAAACTGATTCCCTGTGGCCCTACACATAAAGCACAGTTACTTACCGTAACAGGTGTTATCCAGGGACAGCAGGCAGATATTCTTGACTGATGGGTGACGGCACCGACGGAGCCCCGGTAAGGACAATTTTAGAGTGATTGCACTCTAAGAACTTAGAAAGTTCTAGTTAGGCCGCACCGCGCGTGCGCGAGTGCCTTCCCGCCCGACGAAGGCGCGCGGTCCCCAGTTAGGATAAGCCAGCTAAGAAGCCAACCCGGAGAGGTGGGAGGGATGCAAGAATATCTGCCTGCTGTCCCTGGATAACACCTGTTACGGTAAGTAACTGTGCTTTATCCCAGGACAAGCAGGCAGCATATTCTTGACTGATGGGTGACCTCCAAGCTAACAAAAAGAGGGATGGAGGGAAGGTTGGCCATTAGGAAAACAAATTTTGTAAAACAGATTGGCCGAAGTGTCCATCCCGTCTGGAGAATGCATCCAGACAATAGTGAGATGTAAAAGTATGAACTGAGGACCAAGTAGCAGCCTTGCAGATTTCCTCAATGGAAGTGGAACGGAGGAAAGCTACAGACGCTGCCATAGCTCTAATCTTGTGGCCCGTGACAGAACCTTCCAGTGTCAGGCCCGACTGAGAGTAACAGAATGAAACGCAAGCAGCAAGCCAATTGGACAGGGTGCGTTTAGATACAGGATGACCCAACTTGTTAGGATCAAAGGACAAAAACAGTTGAGGAGATGATCTGTGAGGTTTGGTGCGTTCAAGATAGTAAGCCAGAGCACGTTTACAATCCAAGGTATGCAAAGCCTATTCACCTGGATTAGAATGAGGCTTTGGAAAAAATACAGATAGGACAATGGATTGGTTAAGATGAAAGTCAGACACAACCTTAGGGAGAAATTTTGGATGTGTACGGAGGACCACCTTATCATGTTGAAAAACAGTGAAAGGTGGATCGGCCACTAGTGCATGCAGCTCACTGACCCTCCTAGCAGAAGTGAGAGCTATAAGGAAGACCACTTTCCAAGTAAGAAATTTGAAATGCGCTGTGGCCAAAGGTTCAAAAGAAGGCTTCATTAAAGCGGAAAGAACCACATTGAGATACCAAACCACAGGAGGGGGCTTGAGAGGTGGTTTCACATTGAAAAGTCCCCTCATAAATCTAGAAACCAAAGGATTAGCCGAGAGGGGTTTTCCATGTACCGGCTCATGAAAAGCAGCAATTAGAAACATAGAAACATAGAAAAGATGGCAGAAAAGGGCTATAGCCCACCAAGTCTGCCCATTCCAAATTTCCACCCCCCTGATTTTACTCCCCTAGAGATCCCACGTGAACATCCCATTGTCTCTTAAAATCTGACACGCTCTTGGCGTCAATCACCTGCAGTGGGAGTTTGTTCCAATGATCCACTACTCTTTCAGTGAAGAAGTATTTTCTGTAGTCGCTATGGAACTTCCCTCCCCTGATTTTTAACGGATGCCCCCTGGTGGTCGAGGATCCCTTGAGGTAGAAGATATCTTCTTCCAACTCGATACGGCCCGTGATATACTTAAATGTTTCAATCATGTCTCCCCTCTCTCTTCGTTCCTCAAGTGAGTACAGCCGTAGTTTATTCAGTCTTTCTTTATACGCGAGATCCCTGAGCCCCAAGACCATCCTAGTGGCCATACGTTGAACCGACTCGATTCTCAGCACATCTTTCCGGTAGTGTGGTCTCCAGAATTGAACACAGTATTCCAGATGAGGCCTCACCATGGACCTGTACAGCGGCATCACTACTTCAGGTCTCCTGCTGACAAAACCTCTACGGATACAACCCATCACTTGCCTTGCCCTGGAGGAAGCCTTCTCTACTTGATTAGCAACCTTCATGTCATTACTGATGATCACCCCTAGATCACGTTCCGTCATGGTCTTGGCCAAGGTTTCACCATTTAGTATGTAAGTTCTGTGCGGGTTTCTCTTTCCCAGGTGCATTACCTTGCACTTTTTAGCATTGAAGTATAGCTGCCATGTTGCTGACCATCGTTCTAGCAGCAGTAGATCCTGCGTCATATTATCAGGCAAGGTGTTTTTACCTACTATGTTGCAAAGTTTGGCGTCATCGGCGAACAGTGATACCCTTCCTCTAAGTCCTTGGGTCATATCTCTTATGAATAAGTTGAATAGAATCGGGCCCAAGACCGACCCCTGCGGCACTCCACTGATCACGCCTGACGTTTTGGATGGGGTACCGTTTACCACCACCCTCTGAAGTCTACCACTCAGCCAATCCTCAACCCATGTAGTTAGAGTGTCCCCTAATCCTATCGACTTCAGCTTGTTCAATAACCGTCGGTGTGGGACACTATCAAAAGCTTTACTGAAGTCTAAATATACTACATCCAGTGACTCTCCGGCATCAAGTTGTCTAGTAACCCAGTCAAAAAAGCTGATTAGGTTAGATTGGCAGGATCTGCCCTGGGTGAATCCGTGCTGGTGGGGATCACGTAGGTTTTCCTCGTCTAGGATTGTGACAATATTTCGTTTGATCAGTGTTTCCATGAGCTTGCACACTATAGACATGAGACTCACCGGTCTGTAGTTTGCCGTCTCTGTCCTGCAGCCCTTTTTGTGGAGTGGGATAACGTTGGTGGTTTTCCAGTCCAAGGGGACTCTTCCTGTGCGTAGGGAAAGATTGAAAAGAACAGATAGTGGCTCTGCCAGGACTTCTCTCAATTCCCTGAGCACTCTGGGATGTAGGTTGTTCGGTCCCATGGCTTTGTTTACTTTGAGTCTTGATAGTTCGTAGTAGACGCTACTGGGCGTGAACTCGAAGTCATGAAACGGGTCCTTCTGGCTGTCTCCCATCTGAATCTGTGGACCAGCTCCCGGCGCTTCACGGGTGAAGACTGAGCAGAAGTATTCGTTTAGTAATTCTGCCTTGGCAGAATCTGATTCTACAAGATTACCGTCCGATTTCTTCAGGCGTTCTATCCCATCTTTGTTCCTTTTCCTGTGACTAATATAGCTGAAGAAGGATTTATCCCCTTTCTTAATGTTCCGTGCTAGATCTTCTTCCATTCTGAGTTTGGCCTCCCTGACTGCTATTTTGACCTGTCCAGATAGTCTTTTTCCGCCTCTTGTTTTCCTAAATGTTTGTAGGTGATAAATGCTTCTTTTTTCTTTTTAACGAGGTCCGAAATTTCTGCACTGAACCATTGGGGTCTTTTGTTCCTCCTGCGCTTACTTACTGTTCTTATGTGGCGGTTTGTTGCTTCATGTAGAGTGGACTTCAGAGTCAACCACATATCTTCCACATTGTTAGGTTGTGCTTGTTTTTGTAACTCCTGATGGACAAAACTTCCCATGCGGTCGAAGTCTTTGCCTCTAAAGTTGAGAACCCTCGTTGCTGTGTTTGACCTTGAGAAACTTTTCTTGAGGTTAAGTCATACCATATTATGGTCACTGGAGGCCAGTGTATCTCCAACTGAGACATCCGTGACGCTGTCTCCGTTGGTGAGTACCAGGTCTAGTATCGTCTGGTCCCTGGTGGGCTCCAGTACCATTTGCTTGAGTCGTGCACCCTTTATGGAGTTCAAAATTCTTTTGCTGCCACACGTAGTCGCGGAGAGTGTGTTCCAATCTGCATCGGACATATTGAAGTCTCCTAACAGCACTGTGTCTCCCCGTAGAGTGATGTTCTCTATGTCTTTGATTAGTTCTATGTCTTTGTCTTCCTGTTGTCTTGGAGGTCTGTATAATACCCCAAGGTATAGGCATTTTTCATTTCCTCTGGCCAGATTCCCCAGTGTATCCAATATCTGTAATTCTGGTAGTTTTGATGTTATCCTTAGTGTATAGTGCTACCCCTCCCCCTAACTTGCTCTCTCTGTCGCGACGTAGTAGGTTGTAGCCTGGTATAACCATATCCCACCCATGTGAGTCCGTGAACCAGGTTTCTGATATTGCTACCACGTCTAGGTCAGCGTTTATTATCTCAGTCTCTAATTCTAGAATTTTATTGCCCAAGCTGTGTGCATTGACGTACATAGCCTTCCATATCTGTGAAGAGATTCCCTTTTGGGTTAGAGTGATTCCTAAATTTTTATTGCTAATTCCCTTTAAATTATCGTGGATAGCGTGGGTACTTACCTTTGACTTAGAAGTGTGGGTGTGACTCGCTTCCTCAGGGTGGTTTCTTACTGCTCTGGGATATAAGTATGTACCCTCCCCCAACATACCTAGTTTAAAGCCCTGCGGAGTAGGTGGGCCAGGCGATATCCGAATACATTCTTACCTCTCCTGGTTAGGTGGAGTCCGTCTGGTCCCTGTAGTCCCTGGAGTGTCTCACCGTGGTCTAGGAATCCAAAGTTCATTTCTTTGCACCATTTGCGGAGCCAGTCGTTAGTCCGTTGGATCAGCTCTTCTCTAGCTCTGCCTTTGTTTCTTACTGGGAGGATCGATGAGAACACCACCTGTGCTCCTATCTGCTTCAGCTTCTTTCCCAGTGTTCCAAAGTCGTTGGGAATGGTCTCCGTGGTACTCCTGGCAGTGTCGTTTGTGCCTACATGGATGAGAAACATTGGAAAATGATCAGTGGGCTTTATAAGCTTGTCTAGGCTGGTGGTGACATCCCGGATCCTGGCTCCGGGGAGACAGCAGACCTCTCTTGACTGCAAATTGGGCCTGCAGATTGGTCCCTCGGTGCCCCTTAGCATGGAGTCTCCAATGACCACCACTCTTCGTTCCTTCCGGGAGGGATGATCCGTGAGCCCTGGATGTGAGGTTTTGTGCTGGGTATTCTCCTGAGCCCCTTCCGTTATTTCCTCGGTGTTTCCATCTTGTAAAATCTGAAATCTGTTTCTGAGAGTGAGTTGTGGGGTTGTTGTAGAGTTATCCTGTTGGAGGGAAAGAGAAGAAGAAGAAGAGAGTGAGAATGAGGTGGATTTTCTTTGTTTGCCCGTAGAGGAGGTTACCAGTTGCCAGGGGTCGGCATCTCTAATCATCTCTTGTACTCCAATCATTGATTTTAGGGCTGGAGGTTTGGGTGTGTCAAGGATGGACCTGTCGTGGGTTCGCTCCGTGATGTGTGACAGTTCCAGGATGGCATCATCGATGAAGGCCTCGTCATCCCTGATACTCCTCAGTCGCTGAACCTCCTCCCTGAGGTTCAGCAGTTCCTGCAAGATGTCCTCGTCTATGTTTCCCTGTCCCAGCTCCTCTGTCTGTGTAGAGACTGTAGCGAACACTGGGAGGGGGAGGGGGATGGTCTCGGTCCGCACAGAGACCTCTGCCCTCTGATCTGTGTCACCCTCTTCCTTCTGAGTACAGACCTTGGCCATCCCCTGGGTCCCTCCGGACGCTGGGGTGTTGATCTTGATAGCAGTCTTTGTGCTCCGTGTCCTCCCTGCCATTTCCCTGCCAATTGCACTAAGGTGAACTCTGATAGAAGTAGATTTAAGGCCAGAGTCAGACAAGGAAAGAAGATAGTCCAACACCAGTCCCACTGCTAGAGACATGGGATTATGGTGATGTAAGAGGCACCAGGAAGAAAACCGAGACCACTTCTGTTGATAACACTGAAGAGTGGCCGGTTTCCTGGAAGCATCAATGATAGAACGGACAGGCTGAGAAAGGAGTGAATGAGCCGAAGTCAGCCCGAGAGAAACCAAGCTGTCAGGTGCAGAGACTGCAGGTTGGGATACAGAAGGGACTGTTGATGCTGAGTAAGCAGAGAAGGAAACAGTGGAAGAGGTATGGGTTCCCTGGAACTGAGTTGAAGTAGAAGGGAGAACCAATGTTGCCTGGGCCACCGTGGAGCGATGAGAATCATGGTGGCCCGTTCCCTCTTGAGCTTGAACAAAGTCCGCAGCAGGAGCGGTAGAGGGGGAAATGCATATAGGAAGAGACTGGTCTAATCCAGGAGAAATGCATCGGGCGCCAGACGGTGAGGAGAGTAGAGTCTGGAGCAAAACAGGGGCAATTGATGGTTGTGGGGAGCTGCAAAAAGGTCCACTTGAGGAGTGCCCCATTGAGTGAAAATGGACTGAAGAGTCATGGGATCGAGAGACCATTCGTGGGGTTGAAGAATTCTGCTGAGATTGTCTGCTAAGGAATTCAGTTCCCCTTGAATGTAGACAGCCTTCAGGAATAAGTGACGAGCTGTCGCCCAAGACCAAATCCGTTGGGCTTCCTGACACAACAGGCGGGAGCCCGTCCCTCCCTGTTTGTTGATGTAGTACATTGCAACTTGATTGTCTGTGCAAATGAGTAATACTTGAGGAAAGAGAAGATGTTGAAATGCCTTGAGGGCATAAAACATCGCTCGGAGTTCCAGGAAGTTGATGTGGTGTTTCTTTTCCTGGGTAGTCAAAAACCCCTGAGTTTGGAACTCGTTTAAGTGAGCTCCCCAGGCATAGGAGGAGGAATCCGTGGTGATGACTAGTTGATGAGGAGGTAGATGGAACAGCAGACCTCTGGATAGATTTGAGGATGTCAACCACCAAAGAAGCGACTGTCGAAGAGACAAGGTCACAGATATGTGTTGTGAACAAGGATCCGCCGCTTGGGACCACTGAGTCGCTAAGGTCCATTGAGGAGTACGCAGGTGGAGACGTGCGAAAGGTGTGACATGTACTGTGGAGGCCATGTGTCCCAAGAGCACCATCATGAGATTTGCAGAGATGGAAGTTTGCTGAAACACCTGCTGACAGAAAGGATGGTGTGAAGGCGGTTTGGTGGAAGAAACGCCCTCGTCCGAATAGTGTCCAGAATGGCTCCAATGAATTGAAGTCGCTGAGTTGGAATGAGGTGCGACTTGGGTAGATTGATTTTGAACCCCAACAGTCGAAGGAAGTGAATGGTCTGATTGGTGGCAAGCTGAACTGCCTGAGGAGAATGAGCCTTGATCAGCCAGTCGTCCAGATAAGGGAAGACTTGAAAGTTATGAGAGCGGAGATAGGCCGCAACCACAATCAGACATTTGGTGAATACCCTGGGAGAGGAGGCCAGGCCGAAGGGTAACACCTTGTACTGATAATGATGTTGGTTGATGAGAAAGCGTAGATATTGCCTGGACGTCAGATGGATAGGAATGTGTGTGCACGCCTCCTTGAGATCGAGGGAGCATAGCCAGTCGCCCTGAGAGAGAAGAGGGTATAGGGTGGCAAGAGATAGCATTTTGAACTTCTCCTTGACCAAACATTTGTTGAGATCTCTGAGATCTAATATTGGTCTGAGGTCTCCGGTCTTTTTGGGTACTAGAAAGTACCGGGAGTAAAATCCCTGGCCTCGCTGATCTAGAGGAACTTCTTCGATGGCGTTGAGAAGAAGGAGGGATTGAACCTCTTGAGCGAGAAGGAGGGACTGAGACTTGTTGGAAGCAGACTCTTTTGGTAGGCCTAACGGCGGAGGAGTCTGGAAGTTTAGGGAGTAGCCGTGGGCTATGATCGAGAGCACCCACTGGTCGGTGGTGATTACTTCCCATCGAGAGTGAAAAACGTGAAGTCGACCTCCTATGGGCTGTGGAAGAGGACAGGAGGGAGGAAGACTGGCAATGCCCTGGAGAAGGGAGTCAAAAGGGCAGCGTCGGCTTAGTTTGAGGGGCAGGCTTTACGGTAGGCGTCTGTTGCTGACGAGCCTGTTGGTGCTATTGGCGCTGCCTCCGAGGTTGAGGAGGATGAGGCTGAATCGGCCGAGCAGAAAACCTCCTCTGATACGAAGGTTGTTGTCTAAATGGACGAGGAGGAGGAGGCTTCTTATTTTTCAACAAGGTGTCCCACCGTGTTTCATGGGCAGAAAGCTTTTGCGTGGTGGTATCCATGGACTCCCCAAACAGCTCATCCCCTAGGCAGGGCGCATTGGCAAGCCGGTCCTGGTGGTTCACATCCAGGTCTGAGACTTGGAGCCATGCCAACCGTCTCATCGCTACAGACATAGCAGTGGTCCGTGAAGTCAGTTCAAAAGTATCATAAATTGAACGGACCATAAACTTCCTGAGTTGCAAAAGGCTGGAAGTGCATTGCTGAAATGCAGGAAGTTTTCGGTCCGGAATATACTTTTGAAAAGAGGCCACCTGTTGGATGAGATGTTTCAGGTAAAAGGAGAAGTGGAACGCGTAATTACCTGAACGGTTGGCCAAAGACGTTTCCCAAATTTATCCATGGCCTTGCCCTCTCTGCCAGGAGGGACAGAGGCATATACACTAGCTCCCGTAGATTTCTTCAGGGTCGACTCCACCAGCATAGACTCATGGGGAAATTGGTGTTTGTCAAACCCTGGAATAGGAATCACTTTATAAAGTGATTCCAGTTTCCTAGGGGCTCCTGGAATTGTTAGAGGAGTTTCCAAATTCTTGTAAAAAGTTTCCCTCAAGATGTCATGAAGGGGTAACTTCAAAAACTCTTTGGGAGGTTGGTCAAAATCCAAGGCATCGAGAAATGCCTTGGATTTTTTAGAGTCAGACTCTAGAGCAGGGGTGTCGAAGTCGGTCCTCGAGGGCCGCAATCCAGTCGGGTTTTCAAGATTTCCCCAATGAATATGCATGAGATCTATGTGCATGCACTGCTTTCAATGCATATTCATTGGGGAAATTCTGAAAACCCGACTGGATTGCGGCCCTCGAGGACCGACTTCGACACCTGTGCTCTAGAGGAATTGAAAGGGTGTCTGACATCTCCTTTAGGAACTTGGTGAAGGAGGAGTGCTCCGGCTTACTAGCAGGATCCTGCACCGATGGATCATCCTCAGACGAATAATCTTCCTCGGTACCGAGGGGATCGTCAGAATCATCCCACAAATCAGGGTCCCGTACCAATTGAAGACGGCCCTGAGAAAGGGGAGTGGAGGATTCGGTATGCTTGGTCTTGCGTACCGATTTTCCTGAACGTGTCGACACCGTACCTGGTGACTGCACAGCGGTACGGGTGTCAGAGAACAGTACTGGATCAGAAGCCGAGTAAGCAGTACGCCGAAGAGACTTCGGCTCCGCCGACAGAACAGGCATAGAGATAGATTTTTGCGGTGCCGATAACGTCGATGCCGATAAAATGGGCTGGTCGACAATCGGCACCGAAGGCTCAGTAGGTACCGACACTGGAAGGTTCGGAGTCAGTAGAGCCGGGAGCAATTGTTGTAGTTGCTCCTTAAGTTGGAGCTGTAGGATAGAGGCAATACGCTCATCCAGAGTCGGTCCCGATGGCACCGGTACCGCTTTTTTCTTGCTCGGTACCTGCGGTGCAGCTCGACGCTCAGGCGAAGTCGATGCCGATGAAGAGGCAGTAACTTCAATGGGAGCGGAGCGCTTACGGGGCCGGCGCGCAGTCTGCAGGACTTGGCTCACTGCATGCTCGACTGGCGGCCCGAGAACAGTAGGGGAAGGCTTCTTAGCCGGCTTACCTACGGGATGCGACACCGGCGATGGATCTTGCGGTGCCGACACTACCGGTGTCGACTTGGAGGAAGTTGCAGGAGTCGATACCGGAGGAACTTCCATAGCGGTACCGAAAAGGATCCGCTGCTGTATTTGACGATTTTTCAAAGTTCTCTTTTGAAGAGAACTACAGCGAGTGCACGTTTCTGCCCTATGGTCCGGACCCAGACACTGCAGGCACCACTTGTGCGGGTCGGATAAAGATATAGGGCGCGCACACCGCTGACACTTTTTAAAATCCGGTGAAGGGGGCATGAAGGGAAAAACGGCCGTAGCAAAATCGAAGCCCGAGGCTTCGATGGTGCCAACAGGCCCCGCCGGGGCTGACCAAAAAAAAAATCGAAAAAAAGTTAATTTTTTTTTTTTTTTTTAACACAAACGAATAAAATAAGAAAGAATAATTCTCGAAGAAAAAGAACGCGCGAGCGGGAAGGCGAGTAACAATGAAAAAAATTTTCCAACAGCCGTTGGAAACACGCGTCTTCTTAGCTCCGCGGAAACTAACTAGAACTTTCTAAGTTCTTAGAGTGCAATCACTCTAAAATTGTCCGTACCGGGGCTCCGTCGGTGCCGTCACCCATCAGTCAAGAATATGCTGCCTGCTTGTCCTGGGATAAAAGGTCATACCACTGACCTGATAGCAACTAGTTCCACTCTCCCAGTCACAGACCTAGCCTGGTCTGATCACTCGCTACTTTCCTTTACATTGTTAGTAGTGCTACCCATGTAGAGGGACAATGTAAATAATAATAATAACTTTATTTTTCTATACCGCCATAGTCAGGCGACTTCTAGGCGGTTTACATTGTAAGAAGGCTGGACATTCAGCGAATAACAAGTACAGTACAATACTAATACAATACAATAAATCCACATATAATACAGTAGAGTGAGTCCAAATTCAATACCATACAATAAGTTTAAATACAGTACCGAATAAAGAGTCTAGATGCAGTACAATAGTCTAAATGGTAAACTTACATATTAATTGGAGATCTAAGGGTAATGAGTGTCTGAAAGATTTAGAACATCCGTGAGAGGGGTCTTAGTGGGGAGGGGACCGTTTTAGCCAATGAATTTAGCGAATAGGGTGGTTTTGATCGATTTGCGGAAAGTATTATAAGTCATGTTTGGTTCGTTTATGTGGTTTTTCAGCCAGGTTTGCTGTCTGTTCGCTTGGAACTGAAAGGTTCTGTCCAAGAAGGATTTGTATCTGCAGCCTGTAATCTTTGGGTATGCAAAGATGTTTTTGTTTCTGGTCGTTCTTGTGGGGTTGTGTAGGGTGAAGTGAGTTTGTAGGTATGAAGGTGCTAGTCCCCAGGCTTGTTTGAAACAGGTGCATGCGAATTTGAATAGAATTCGCGCTTCTATTGGAAGCCAGTGCAGCTTTTTATAGTAGGGGCTGATGTGGTCGTTTTTTCTTAGTCCGAAAATTAGGCGAACGGCGGTGTTTTGTATTAATCTCAGTTTTATTATTGTTTTTTGTGGGATGCCTAGGTAGATGATGTTGCAGTAGTCAAGAAGGGATAGGATCAGTGCCTGTACCAGCAATCTGAATGAAGAAGGGTCAAAGTATTTTTTTATGGTTCTTAGTTTCCATAGCGTGTAAAAGCATTTTTTCACTAGTGAGTTTGTGTGGTCGGTCATAGTTAGGTGAGTGTCAAGAGTGATGCCCAGTATTTTTATGTTTTTGGAAATTGGGTATTCGTGATTATTTATTTTTATCGATGTTCTCGTAATTTTGTCATTGGGACTAGCCAGAAAGACTTTTGTTTTTTCTGCGTTTAGTTTTAGTTTGAAATTAGTGGTCCATTTATCGATTTCGGTCATTGTGTTTGAGAGATTATCTACAATTTCTTTTGTTTTTTTTTTTTTAAGTTCAATGTGTTTCTTTATTTAAGAATAAAAAACAAGTACAATAGAAACGGTTCAATGAACGCAAGTCACAGATCAGTGTCAAAATCGTACACACATGACAGAGAGTGTATCACAGAGTACAATACTATAATATTGTAGTACAAACAATGAGTAGCTTGTATAACAAAATAACCTGATAAAGAGCAAAAATATCTAAAAATCAGAAATCATGTCAGTAATAGGGGCCCAAAGTTTAGTAAACGAAGATAATGAATTGGTTTTTTCCGCTGCAACTTTCTCAAATTTAACATATAAGCATACAGTATTCCACCATATATTAGAATGCAAAGAAGCTGAGTCTTTCCAGTGGGAGAATATCGACTTAAGAGCAAGTTGTAATAAACAAGACAGCAGTTTAGATTGGTAAAAGTCCAATACATCTGTTAAGACTAAGGAACCAAATATCACTACAGAATAGGAAATAGTCGATTTTATAGGGAGAATATCACAAATAATTCCCCATACACAATTCCAATAAACAGAGACATTAGGGCAATAGAAAAGCATGTGTTCAAAGGTACCAATGTCTAGAGAGCAAGACCAGCAGAGATTCGTGTGCTTTTTATCTATTTTAGAAAGTTTATAAGGGGTCCAATAGGCTCTGTGTAGTACAAAATACATCATTTGGGACATGGCAGATGATCGAAAGGATCTACGTGCCGTTATCCATATTTTCCCCCAGTCAGCTATCGTAAACGCTTTATTAACATCAAAATTCCAAATATCATGTAAAGCAGTACAGGCAGGGAAATAATAATCTCTTAGCAGTTTATACCAGGCTGAGGCCTCACTCTTTTGACCACTAATCTCCGTAATCCATTGAATTAGTGATGGAAGAGTAGAATGTAAAGGTTTTGTAGTAGTATATGCAGAGATGCAATGGTGAAGTTGTAGCCAGTGAAAAAATTGATTAGCCGGTAAGTTATAACGTTGTGATAGAGTAGGGAAAGACGCTAATTTTGTAACATCCCATATGTGTGCAATGGAATAAATCCCCATCTTTATCCACGATTTCCACTCGATATATTGACCCTGTATCTGAAATTTAGGGTTGTGCCATATGGATGAGTGAAGAGTATCATGCCATTTATATTTTCCAATCGCATCAAGTGCCAATAGTGCAGTTTTAGTAGATGAAAAAATGGGATGATTGGCGGTCGTACCACGAGGAGAAGTAAAAGCGAGAAATGGTAGTTGTTCAGTCGGGATGATAGAACGTTCCAATAATAGCCATGCTGGTATCAAAGTATACGAGGTAGCATTAATCCAACGAGCTCCTTGACGATTTAGAAATGCCAAATGGTATTCATGGAAGCTAGGAAAGTTGACTCCACCCAATTCTTTTGAAGCTTTTAATTTCTTTAAGGCTATTCTCGGAGTTTTGTGCTTCCAAAGAAATTTGACAAGGATTGATTCAATCTTAGCGTACACTTTGGTAGAGAATAAAAATGGGATCATGGAGAGTAGATAATTAATTTTAGGCATCAGGATCATTTTAATAGTATCTAAACGACCCCACCATGATAAGTTGTCTACAATTTCTTTTGTGATGTCGTTTAAGGGTATGAGGATGGATATGTCATCCGCATAAATGTAGTATATTAAATTTAGTTTTTGTAGTAGGTGACCTAAGGAGGCGATATAGATATTGAAAAGTGTGGGGGATAGGGGGGAACCTTGAGGTACGCCTGAAGGGTTTTTCCATGGTTTAGAGTAGTTTCCATTGCTGATTACTCGGTAGGATCTATTTGTTAGGAACTCTTGGAACCATTTCTTTGCCTTTCCCGAGATTCCCATTGCTTCAAGGCACAGTAGCATGATTTCGTGGTCTACCAGGTCGAACGCGCTGCTGAGATCTAATTGTAGGATCAGTGCGCTTTTGCCCTTGCTAAAGAGATCATAAAGGTGGTTCAGCAAGGAGGCTAGAACGGTTTCTGTGTTGTATCCTTTTCTGAATCCTGATTGGTGTTCGTTAAGGAGGTTAAATTTGTCCAGGTAATTGACTAGTTGAAGGTTGACCAATCCTTCCTGTATCTTTGTGAAGAGGGGAATGCTTGCTATGGGTCTGAAATTGGGTGTCAGTGCTGGGGAGGCTTTCTGATCTTTGGGGATTGGAGTGATTAGTATATGTCCCATTTTTTTTGTTTAGTGTTCCGTTTGCAAGGGCGGAAGTTAGCCATGTAAAAATTCCTTTTTAAATTCTAGGGGGGCGGTTGTCATGATTTTAGGGGGACATGCATCAAGTAGGCAGTTAGATTTGGTGTACTTGTTAAATAAATTTAGGAATTGCTGCCAGTTTGGGTATTCGAGGTGGTCCCATAACATGTCTACTCTGGTGTCTTGGTCATGGGGATCCAGGAATTGAAGAGCATTTGATGTGGATGTGGGTAGAGTTGCTCTTAATTCGGTGATTTTGTTTTGAAAGAAATTGGCTAGGGTTTGTGCTGATGGAGTTTGCTCAGTGTCCTTTTTCAGTATTTGTGTTGTATCGGTTATAGTTTTTACTAGTTTGAATAATTCTTTGCTGTTTATTTTTGAAGTACCGATTTTATTTGCACAATGCTTAGTGCGTTTTTCTTTGATCAGATTTTTGTATATTTTCATTTTTTGTTTCCAGTTTGTCTTGTCTGAATCATTGTTTGTTTTTTGCCAGATTCTCTCCAATTTTCTTAGTTCCTGTTTGGTGGTTAGAAGTTCACAGTCAAACCATTCGTTTGGTGGTCTATTTTTCTTTTTGTATGTTTTATATGGTGCTATTAGGTCTAAGAGTTCTTTGCTGTAGATTTCCCATGTTGCGGGGAAGTCTTGAATTTCATTGTTTATGGGTTGTAACTCGTAGTGGGTCCAGAATTCGGTTGGGTTAATAATGCCACGGGTGGTTACTGTGTTCAAATTTGCGTTTTTGTGTTTTTGTTGTGTATTCTGTTTTAGCCAATGTAGATTGAACTTGCCAATGAAATGGTCTGACCAGATACATTTTTCCCAGGGACCTGAGTGATATTGTATTTTGGGGGCTAGTATTTCTTTGTGGGAGAAGGTGATTAGGACTAGAATTAGGGAGCACATTTTGAATCAGATAGGGGATCCCTCATTCTCTGTGCCCTAAGCTCTTGGGCACCTGAAATAGTGAGTCAGGTATTATTTTTTTCCCTTCCAATTTTAGTCCCACACTACAGTTTCTTGTTGTATTTTGGACTTTTTTGTCACGCCACCTGGGATTCTAGGGTTGGGGGATTGTTAGTTGGACTTAGTTTAGGAGGGTTCTTTTGTTCTATAGGGGTGGTGGGGGAGTGTGGCGAGGGTAGATGTGGGGGTTGGCGGAGGTGATAGTTCTCCTCAGTTGAGTTTCACAAGGGGGGGTCAGCATTTGGGTTTTTGGGGAGACTTTCTGTATGCTTATGCCTACTACTTATGGGGAATTTAGGAAACACCTAAAAGCACAGTTACTTACCGTAACAGTTGTTATCCAGGGACAGCAGGCAGATATTCCCACATATGGGTGACGTCATCGACGGAGCCCCGCAGCGGACAGCCTCGAAAGCAAACTTGCTTGAAGATCTCGAACTTTCGAGTGCTGCACCGCGCCTGCGCGCGTGCCTTCCCGCCCGAACTAGGGGGCGCATCTCCTAAGAGGATCATCAGTTCAGATACCTAGCCAAGAAGCCAACCAGGGGAGGTGGGAGGGTTGTGGGAATATCTGCCTGCTGTCCCTGGATAACAACTGTTACGGTAAGTAACTGTGCTTTATCCCAGGACAAGCAGGCAGCATATTCCCACATATGGGTGACCTCCAAGCTAAGTAAAAAGGGATGGAGGGAAGTTGGCAATTTACGAAAAAAGATTATGCAAAACAGATTGGCCAAAATGGCCATCCCTCCTGGATAAAGTATCCAGACAATAATGAGAGGTGAAAGTATGAACCGAGGACCAAGTGGCAGCCTTGCAGATTTCCTCAATAGGAGTCGATCGGAGGAAAGCTACAGATGCCGCCATAGCTCTAACTTTATGGCCCGTCACTCGACCTTGTAGAGGAAGACCAGCCTGAGCATAACAAAAAGAAATGCAAGCAGCCATCCAGTTGGAGATGGTACGCTTCGATATAGGACGACCCAACCTGTTTGGATCAAAGGATATGAAAAGTTGAGGAGACGTTCTGTGAATCTGAGTGCGTTGCAGGTAGAAAGCCAAAGCACGTTTACAGTCCAAGGTATGAAGAGCCGCCTCTCCTGGGTGAGAGTGAGGCTTTGGAAAAAATACAGGTAGAACAATAGACTGATTGATGTGAAATTCTGAAACGACTTTAGGCAAGAATTTAGGATGAGTACGGAGAACAACCTTGTCATGGTGAAAAACTGTGAAAGGTGGATCAGCCACTAGCGCTTGTAACTCACTGACACGACGAGCAGAAGTGAGAGCAATCAGGAACACAGCTTTCCAAGTGAGATACTTGAGATGAGCTTTGTCAAGTGGTTCAAAAGGAGATTTCATAAGTTGAGCTAAAACAACATTGAGATCCCAAACCACAGGAGGTGGTTTAAGAGGAGGATGTAGATTGAGAAGTCCTTTCATAAAACGAGAAATCATAGGATGTGCAGAAAGGGATTTGCCCTCCAAAGGCTGATGAAAAGCAGCTATAGCACTAAGATGGACCCGGATAGATGTAGTCTGAAGTCCAGATTGTGATAAATGAAGTAAATAGTCCAGAACTGATGTCAATGAAGCAGATCTGGGTGGTAAATTATGTGTAGAACACCAAGCAGAAAATCTTGTCCACTTTTGACCATAACATTGCCTAGTGGATGGTTTTCTGGAAGCAAGTAAAATATCTTGTACAGACGGAGAGAATTGAGAAAAGTCTGTTACAGAGAAAGGTACCAAGCTGTCAAATGTAGAGACTGTAGATTGGGATGAAGCAAAGATCCTTGATTCTGCGTGAGTAGAGAAGGAAATATTGGTAGAAGTAGGGGCTCCCTGGTGCTGAGTTGAAGTAGAAGGGAGAACCAAGGTTGCCTGGGCCACCGAGGAGCTATCAGAATCATGGTGGCCCGGTCTGATTTCAACTTGACTAGAGTCTTGAGAATCAGAGGAAACGGAGGAAAAGCATAAAGGAACTGATTCCTCCAGTCCAGTAGAAACGCATCCGCTTCGAGACGTTGAGGAGTATAGATGCGGGAGCAAAATTGAGGCAGTTTGAAGTTGAGAGGTGACGCAAACAGATCTATCTGCGGAGTCCCCCAACGAGCAAAAATTTGGCGAAGAGTAGGAGAATTGAGTGTCCATTCGTGAGGTTGTAGAAGACGACTCAATTTGTCCGCCAAATAGTTGTGTTGACCCTGAATGTAAACTGCTCTGAGGAAGATGTTGTGGAGAATCGCCCACTGCCACAAGTTCAGAGCCTCTTGACAGAGGGAGTGAGATCCCGTCCCTCCCTGTTTGTTTACATAATACATGGCTACTTGGTTGTCGGTACGTACTAGAATCACCATGTCGTGAAGAAGATGCTGAAAAGCTTTGAGAGCATAGAATATCGCTCTGAGTTCCAACAGATTTATAGGACACCTCCGGTCTGCTTGGGTCCAGAGCCCTTGAGTGCAAAGACCGTCTACATGGGCTCCCCAGGCATACATTGACGAGTCGGTTGTGAGGACCTTCTGATGAGGAAGAGGGTAAAACATTAAACCTCTTGAAAGATTCAAAGAGAGCATCCACCAACGGAGAGACTTCTTTAATGAAGGAGTGATGGAAATTAGTCGAGTTGGTGGATCCACTGATTGTTGCCATTGAGATGCCAGTGTCCATTGAGGAATGCGAAGATGAAGCCTGGCAAAAGGAACTACATGAACTGTAGAGGCCATGTGACCGAGCAGAACCATCATTTTCCTTGCTGGGACAGTGGAAAGTTGGAAGAATTGTTGAGAAATTTGAAGGAGTGCATCCTGACGTGGTTGTGGAAGGTATGCTCTCAGATTGATAGTGTCCAGAGTTGCTCCTATGAACTGGAGAGACTGAGAAGGAGTCAGTTGAGATTTGGGAAAATTGATGTGAAATCCCAGACTTTGAAGAAAGAGAATAGTCTGTTGGGTCGCTACAATAACCCCTGAAAGAGAGGGAGCCTTGATGAGCCAGTCGTCTAGGTATGGAAATACTTGGAGACCCTGATTGCGAAGAGCTGCAGCTACAACCACAAGGCATTTTGTGAAAACTCTGGGGGAAGAAGCCAGTCTGAAGGGGAGAACTTTGTACTGAAGATGAAGATTTCCTACTTGGAATCTGAGGTACTTGCGAAAAGCTGGATGAATGGGGATATGAGTATAGGCCTCTTTGAGATCGAGGGAGCACATCCAATCCCCTTGATCCATCAAGGAATATAGAGTTGGCAGAGTGAGCATTCGAAATTTCTCTTTGACTAGAAATTTGTTGAGAGCTCTGAGATCCAAAATCGGTCGCAAATCCCCCGTCTTTTTGGGAACTAGAAAATAACGGGAGTAGAATCCCGAGTTCCTTTGGGAGAGAGGAACTTCCTCCACAGCTCGCAGGAGAAGAAGAGCCCGAGCTTCTTGAAGAAGAAGAGGAAGATGCGACTGATTTGAAAGACACTCTCTTGGATGGCGATCTGGAGGCACCTGAAGGAGTCGAAGAGAGTATCCCTCTCTGATAATGGTAAGTACCCAGAGATCTGATGTTATGAGCTCCCATTGATGATAAAAATTGGACAGGCGACCCCCTATGGGGAGGGGAGAATTTGGAAACAGAGAAATTTGAATGCTCAAGTTGAGATTGTCAAAAAGACTGAGCAGGCTTAGTGTTAGCAGGGGTCTGTGACTTTTGTTGTCGTTGTTGTGGAGGAGGCCGACGAGCAGGAGGTCTAGAAAAAGCAGGAGTTGTTTTCTGTGGATAGCGACGTGGAGTCTGTATGAAACCTCTAGTTGGTGCAGGTTTAGGTTTTGGACGGATGAGGGAAGCAAAAGAGCGCTCATGTTCTGAAAGACGCTTTGTAGCTGCCTCAATAGAGTCATCGAATAATTCATTTCCTTGACAAGGAAGATTAGCCAATCTATCCTGAAGGTTAGGATCCATGTCCACTATCCGTAACCATGCTAATCTACGCATGGCTACTGCAAATGCCGAGACTCTAGACGAGAGTTCAAAGGCATCATAGGAAGCTTGTAGCATGAATAGTCTCAATTGAGAAAGAGTCTTAAGGATATTCTTAAATTCTGATAGACGATTGGTGGAGACATCCGGGTAAAAGGAAGACAAAATCTTTAAAAAATGATTGAAATAGGACGTAAAAATGTAATTATAATTCAGAACTCTATTTGCCATCATAGAATTCTGGTATAAACGTCGACCAAATTTATCCATGGTACGGCCTTCTCTACCAGGAGGAACTGAAGCATAAATTTTGGAGGGATGTGCTTTCTTCAATGATGACTCTACCACTAGAGATTGATGAGAAAGTTGAGACTTTTCATATCCTTTAGATGGAACCGTTCTGTAACGAGATTCCAATTTAGATGGGATGGCAGTGATAGAATAAGGAGTCTCCATATTGCGAGTAAAGGTCTGCTGGAGAACAGGAGTCATAGGCAATCTGAGTGACTCTTTAGGAGGATGGGGAAGCTCCATATCCGCCAAGTACTCAGGAGTATATTTAGAGTCTGAATGAAGGTCTAGCTTGAGAGCTTGACCCATATCAAAAATAAATTTGGCAAAAGAAACTGATTTTGGGTCAGATGATTCTTCAGGAGAGCCACTGCGAGATTTATGTTGTACTGAGTAGGATGGAGAATTTTCTCTAGAGTATGTGGAAATGTCCGATTCCATACGCACAGTAGGAGAAGAAGCTGTACTGTGAAGTGGAGTAAGAGAATGTTTCCTCTTCAGACTCCTGGAAGGAGAAGTACCAGGTGTACGTGGTACAGAATGAGTCGAGGTGTGTGGAGAACTGTCTCAACGGACTGGCTTCGATGGGGTTCTGGATCGAGAAGGGCTTCGAGTGGAGGCTCGATGGTGAGAACCCTGCTTCGCCTTCGAAGAACGAGACAAAGAAGCCTCGGTATCCAACGTCGAAGACTCCCTCCGAAGCTTGGAGGCCACATGTCTGGAATGCTTCGACCGATGCTTCGGAGGAGGTGAGCCCGGAGACGACTCCGATGAAGAAATGTTTTTCGGTGTCCGGGATCGGCTTCGGGAGACTGGAAGCTCCGGTTGAGTAACAGGCTGGTCAGCCCGAGGCAAGGTCGAGGACGGGACCAGTTGAGCCACCAAAGAATTAATCTGAGTGGTGAGGATAGATTTTAACATGTCCTCCAGCATCGGCACCGAGACAGAAGGTTCTGACCTCGTATGTGCAGCAGTACGCTCCGAAGAGGGCGACCTCGAAGGTGAGTATTCCCTTATCTTGGAGGTACGCTTTGAAAGTGGTCGCGCCGAGGACTCTGGTGGCTTCTTGGATACGGCACCTGAAAGGGAACTCGGAGACTTACCCCCCGTAGAAGGCTTCGTGGAAGACGTCGTCTTCGAGGCAACCGAAGTAGAAGAGGTCGAGGCCTTCGAGACCGAAACTCCAGCCGGAGTCTGGGTCGAGGCCTTCGAGACCACAGGTGTCGAGGTCGTCGGAGTCGAGGCCTTCGAGACCGGTGCAGCCGCCACGGTCGAGGCCGGCTCCGAAGATTGCTCCATACCGAAAAGTTGAAAAAATTGAGCACAACGCCGCCGAAAAGCTCGTGGAGTGAGGGTAAAGCAGCGATGACAATCTTCTGGGGAATGAGAGGAACCCAGGCACTGTAAACAACGGCAGTGGGGATCGGTGACCGAAATCACCCGATTACACTGTCGACAACGTTTAAACCCGGTAAGAGGCCGGGACATGGAAAAAATAAAGTCCGTGTCGAACGAAGGAGCCTAGGCCCAAAGCTCGACGGCCGAACTGAAAAGGAAAAAAGAATATACTTTTTTTTTTTTTTTTTTTTAAAACACGAAAATTAAAAGAAGATAAAATTAACACAGCGACCGACTTTAAATTAAAAGAAACAGCCGCGGTGATGAGAAGGCAATGCTGCAGAGAAAGAAAACGTGTCTTCTTGTCTCCGCGGAAATAAACGAACTGAGGATCCTCTCAGGAGATGCGCCCCCTAGTTCGGGCGGGAAGGCACGCGCGCAGGCGCGGTGCAGCACTCGAAAGTTCGAGATCTTCAAGCAAGTTTGCTTTCGAGGCTGTCCGCTGCGGGGCTCCGTCGATGACGTCACCCATATGTGGGAATATGCTGCCTGCTTGTCCTGGGATAAAAACATATCTGTTCCTGAAGTATTTAGATAACTGACCTATACAATCTTAGTCCACAACAACTGATCGCTAGAGCTGTTAATCACTAACTCTGAACTTTGTTAATTCTACTCGATCTGTAGCAACTTTTAATCATTGTAAACCGCATAGACTTCACGGTCCTGCGGTATATAAACTATTATTATTATTATGCACTACCCTCCCATATACTTGTTTGCTTTTTCTTGTATCGTAATGTTAAGAGATGGGGGAGGTAGGCAGAATATAACCCTGGATGATGACCTGTTTTGTACTACTGCACTTGTTTAAGGTTGTACGGTTGTGAAGTCAGCAATAACTTGATGAATGCAGAGGAAGAGGGAGGTTTTGGGTTGGGATTCTTTGTATTATACTGAATATCACAAATATTTTCCGCCATTTGTACCTTACTTTATTCGTTCAATCAAAATTGTTTAAACATAAAATCATTTTGAGCTGGACAAACAGCTACTGAAAATCAGGATCATCGGATATAACTTCATCATAGTCTAGGTCACCCACAGAGAGCTTTCAGGATTCTCCCAATGCTCCGTCAGCATCTTATAATATTAGGATGTGAAAAGAAAAATGTGGCCCAAGTCTCAGAGGGCTGTGGGGCTTCAAGCTTCAATTACCTACAAAGATTATGTAATGACCTCTAGCAAAGCTGCCACAAGATTCCTGGCTGGTAACCCGTCTGGGATCCTGAATCTTTCAAAACTGAAGATTCAGACTGAAGGATTAAAGATATTGATGCCGACTCCCAGGCATACCATCTTTCTCCAAACTGCACTTTGAGAGGGAAACCCCACCTGCAAAACCTTAGGTGAGACCACAGATGGTGCAGGCAAACCTTGATACGGTAATTCAGATAGGCTACTCATTAAAATAATAATAATAACTTTATTTTACTATACCGCCACAATCTTGCGACTTATAGGCGGTTTACTATCAAGATAGCTGGATATTCAGCGGAATACAATAAGCAGATATTCAGAGGAAATACAATACAATAATCATGAGAGCTGGACATTCAATGAATTACAGTAAGTAGATATTCAGAGGAGATACAGTGAGCAGAGATTTTAAGAAAGCAAGAAAATAGAAATACAAATTGCTGAGCAAGAGTTTAAGATGTACATTTTGGTTGGTGATGTCTGAGAGGCCCTGTTAGGAATGGACCGCATTTATTAGAAAATAACAACGAATAATTATGATAAATCAGGTGTAAAGCTCTATACAGAATGCTCCGAGGACCCCTTCAGGGACTTTATCTAATATAATAAAGAGCTAGCCGCGCATGCGCACTCCTATTTGCGTGTTCTGTGCGCTGTAGGTCTGTGGCCGAAGGAGTGCGCATGCGTGCTAATACGTCACCTCCACAAGCCGGACCGCAGCCAGACGACGATGTCCGTTCCTCCTGCCGCCCATCTCCGTTTCTCCTTTGCCGCCCACCCCCTTCTCTTCCCGCGGGCCCGAATGGCGATTTCAGCAACGTGTGCATCAATCTTCACACGCTGCTTCGGGCCCTTCTACTGCTCTGATTTGCTCTGCCACGTCTCTGATGATGTCATCAGGGACATGCCAGAGTATATCAGGGCAGTAGAAGGGCCCGAAGCAGCGTGTGGAGACTGATGCAAGCGCTGCTGAAATCACCACCTTTGTAGTCCGGACCGCGGGAAGGGAAAGGGGGGGGTAGAGGAAACGCTAATGCTGCTGCACCGGGAACTGGTGGGGGGGAGGGAAATGGAGGGGAAGGGAATGCTGCTTTGGACAGACAGACAGAGAGAGGAAGGGAAACACAAAGAAAATAAGAAAGACACAGGGGCAGGTGCACAGGGAACTGGTGTGGGGGGAGGGAAATGGAGGGGATGGAATGCTGCTTTGGGGGGGAGGGAAAGGGAATGCTGCTTTGGACAGACAGACAGAGAGAGGAAGGGAAACGCAAAGAAAATAAGAAAGACACAGGGGCAGGTGCACAGGGAACTGGTGTGGGGGGAGGGAAATGGAGGGGGATGGAATGCTGCTTTGGACAGACAGACAGAGGGAGGAAGGGAGACAGAAAGGAAAGAAGAAAGACACAGGGTCAGGGAGATACACAGAAAGACAGACAGGCAAAGGGGGCCGGGACAGAGACAGACAGAAAGGACAGCGGGAGCCGTGTCAGGAGGGGTGCGGGATGCGGCAGTGGGAACTTTTCCAATGGGTGCAACTGGGCAGCTGTCGGGAACCTCTGATCAGGGGCAGAGCAAGGTAAGAGTATCATAGGGATAAGAAGGAGGAGGGAGGATAAAAAAGGAAGGGATGCCTACTGCTGGACAGGGGGAGAAGGAAAGATGCTGATGGACAGGGGAGGTGAAGAAAAAGGAACGGAGGACTAATGTTGGACAGAGGGAGAAGGAAAGAGGTGCTTCTGGACAGGGGGGAGGTAAAACAAAGGGAGAAGGGCTGCTGCTGCATAAGGAGAGCAGTGAAGGGGTGGTGGTGGACACAGTGGAGGTAAAAGGAAGGGAAAATGGACAGGGGGAGCAGGCAAGGGGTGGTGATGGACAGCCAAGGAAAATGAAAGGCAGAAAGAAAGCGGCTAAGGAGAGAGAGAGAGAAAGAAATAAAGAGACACACACACACACACATATATTCTAGCACCCGTTAATGTAACGGGCTTAAAGACTAGTTTATTTATAATTTTCTATACCGTTCTCCCCAGGGAGCTCAGAACAGATTACATGAATTTATTCAGGTACTCAAGCATTTTCTCCGTCTGTCCTGGTGGGCTCACAATCTATCTAATGTACCTGGGGCAAGGGGGGGGGGATTAAGTAACTTGCCCAGGGTCAAAGAGCAGAGTGGGTTTGAACCCACAACCACAGGGTGCTGAGGCTATAGCTTTAACCACTGCGCCACACACTCCCACTCCCCATGGGCCCAGTAGTCTGCACACCTGAGCTTTGCTGAATCCAAGTCGCAATTCAAGGGCACTAGGAGGAATATTTTACACCAAAAACAAGCCACCGTAACTGTCACGCTAGAGCAGACATGGGCAAACTACGGCCCGCGGGCCATATCCGACCTGTTTAGTTTCTTAATTCAGCCCGTCGACATGCAAGACCCGAGGTGGAATGTAGCCATGAGCCTGGTCGGGAGAGCAGTGAAGTCTCTCTCGTGCATCTGGAGTTGTGCACCAGCCGCCAGGGACACTTATTTTATGGCCAGGTGTTGGGCAGTGGTTTTCAAAGTTGATCGCTCTGGCCCTTTATTGCTCTCTTTGGCACTGGGTTCTTGGAGATTTTAGGTTTGGCAGTTTGCCTGCATGCTTTTTAAAAATATATTTACTTGCTGAAGTGACTTCGGGTCTGCTCCGATTGCTTCTCGTTACGGGGCAAGGGGAGGCTCTCCGGCATTCCTTGCATGGCCAGCATGGGGCTGAAGCCCTTTGGAGTATCTGGACAGCCCCTGGTACCGGGACAGGATAAGAGCTCATGAAGTGCAGCTGGAAAAAACCAACAAGTTTAAAGATCTGCTGAAGGATGGGAAAAAATCTGATCTCCGCTGCCAGAAGTAAGTGAACCCATTTAAAAAGGGCATTGGGACTGCAGTGGCTGCTCTCCACGGCATAGCGGTTCTCCCATGAATGGACATTTTCCCATACTTTGTAATGCGAGAGGATTCCCGGTGCCGCTCCCTGCTGCAGAAAGAGATGGAAAGCACAAATGTCCAGTGTCTGCTCCTTGTTCCTTCCCTCCCTCCCTCTTTCTCATTCTCCACTGCAACAGGCTGGAAGCCTGCACAGAGCTGCTGTTACTTGCTCTTCGGGAAGAGTAGCTCGGCAAACAGTGAAAGATGTTGCGTCTACAAACCTAGGATTCATATTTGCAAGATTTACATCCTAAGGGCTGTAGTGCGGTTTTAAGTTGGGTCTCTTAATTGGGCTTTTATTTAATTGAATGAAAATATACTGGTATGTTTTGATAAGGTAGGATAGAGAGTACCATTGGGTGAGGTGGGGAGGGTGTGGAGAGGGGTGGTAGACGTTATTGAAAGGTTCAAACACAGTCACATATAGATAAAGTGGGGGCTTATTGGAAATGGAATATGTTTATTTTATTATATATATTATTTTATTATATTTGATGCATTATTCTTGTAATTAGTGCCTTGATGTTATATTTGTTGCATTTGATGATGTTTGCATCAATAAAACCGTTTGAATCTAAACAGAAATGCTTGTCTAGGGTGCAAATGCAATCTTGCAGTGCTAGAAACATTCCACCGGTGTCCGTCAGGAATTGAATGTCCCACTGCAGAGAGACTTTTGTATCTAGTACCAGGAGAATACTGCCCCTGAGAAAACCTGTGTGGTTCTCTGGTGGCCCTGGGCTTCCCAGTCCCGGCGGAGGTGTGCTGTTCGACCCAGTTGACGGGGTCATCGCAACGGGGTGCGCAGTTGCCTGTGGCGCATCTCAGGGAAAGACGGCCCTGGTGTGCCATGCATGGGGGGTTGGTCCGCGCTGCAGGCAGCAGCGTGTGCGCGGATGTGGGGGCTAGCACAGAGGGCAGGAGTTGAGCAGTTTATTGGTTGCAGCTGTGTTTCTATATGGTGAATGCGCGCAACTTTCTAACACAATGCGTGAAAAGAAAATTTGCAAGGATTCAGCAGCTGGCAGCCACAGGAGTGTTGTTTCCTCTTGCAGCACCAACCCCCCACCGCCCTCCAGTCGCCTGGCCCCTCCATCAAAATTAAGAACCCATTGTGGCCCACAAGTCAAAAAAAGTTTGCCCACTCCTGCCCTAGAGGTACCAGAGGGGACTAAGCCCAGTGTTCCCACTGCATGTGAAACATGGACGCTCCCCAACTGGCCAAGAAGAGCCCATCTATATCAATTTTAACCAAAACTGAGGCAGATAGAGGCTTTTAAAACAAAATTGGGAAACTAAGATAGCCACCACAGCAGTGTTTAGCGCCAAAAAAAAAAAAAATGGCCCAGTGAAGCTGAATAAAAGCACAAAAATTTCAGCAAAGGAGTTTTTGGAAGTAGGGGACCCAAATACTAGCCCCAGAAACCTTCAATACTGAAATTTAGGGACCCAATCACCACCACCGATTTTCCACATAGACAGCTATAGACTGTTCTGTTGCAATTTTTTCGGTACTGTGACTGCTTCAGCTGAAAATCACAGCTGAGAAATGGAGAAGACTTCTGCCTCAGACAAGAATGTAAAAATAATCTGGATGCTTGTTTCTTTGAGCTGCCAGTCAGACCCTAACACAGCCTGAGACCCCAGACCTCACAGTTTGTCATGTGTCTTCTAATGGAGGGGGGACGCAGCTGGCACCTGCTAGAGCCCTTAGGACTGACACAGGGCCACACAGCCTGCGCTCAAGCTCTAGTACCAACCAGGAGCAAGCCTTGCTACCAGGGGAATGGTTCCTGAGCCACTGAAAGTCTTAATGCAGGCCAGCCAGGTAGGTGCCCTTGAAAAGGGTTGCCCCTACCGGCTATAGACTTCTGCCAAGAAAGTACACGTCATCTCCCAGGCAGAGCTGCCCAGTAACACTGGAAACTTCTGGCACACTGTAAAGCCTTCAAATCTGGATTTTAAAAAGTCAAAAATAATATTTATTCATTTTATTTCTAAAATGTCTAAATTTAAACTATAATTAAACAGTTAATTAAAACATTCACAATAGTTCATGGACTAAATGCATTCAAATTACATTGCAATTACAGTACATAGTAATTTAATCCTCTTAAAATAATGTCAAAAGCTCAATGAATTTACACATTAACCAACCCCACTAAATAAAGTGCAACAATCACAGTTCAAGATTCTTATTAACTATGCCTACCAACATAATTTCAGAGAAAAGCCTCCACAAACAGTTGTGTCTAGCATCTTTCTAAACTGTAAACGGTCAGAACAGGTCCTCAGGATATCAGGGAGGGAGTTCCAAAATTTTACCTCTGCCATGGACAACATTACCGCTCTAGATTTAGCATACCAGACAGTAAGATCAAAGCAGATCAGAAAGAAAAATTGAGGATCTAGAGCACTGCCCAGTGATGAAGGAAGTGGAGCTGAGAGAAAAAAAAATGTAGATGCCTTCTACACAACTCATGACTAGAGGAGAATAAACCAGTGATTCAAGACTGATATGTTTTTTGAACTAGAAGTAATTTTTTTTTTTTTAAACTTATAGCTCGGGTGCAGAACTTTTTTGTTGTCATAGTTAATGATTATGTTGACAATAAACAAAGCTGCGGCCTGGTTTACTTCCTTTTGGTGCGGTGTTGTATTTGTACAATGTTAATTATGCCATTGGAATCTTTTTGGGTTTTTTTTTTTTGGGGGGGGGGACATGGGTAGATGAGGTGAAGCAGTCCAAGCTCCACTGGTTAAATCATGACCCTGGATCCATATTCACTTGCCACTAAGATACTGGGTATAGGGATATTAATTGGTCTGTCAGGGATAGGAGCACATCTTTTTCAAATAATGCAATCTTACACTCTCCGCAGGAGTGACTATTTCTTTGATATTTGGGTTTTCCCTTACTTTGCAAGCCAGGGGCTCCATCACTATAGCAAAAGATGAGTAAGCACACCCAGAGACAAGCAGAGAGGAAATGGGTCAAATACCAAAAAGAGAACTACAAATCACACTGGAGAAAATTATCAAGCACCTACAAAGCTGCCATTCTGGAAGCAAAGAAAGCTCACTACATACGCCTCTTACAGAAAGTTCCAAACCATTCCAGATACCTGTTTACCTTGACTAGCCACCTCTTCTCTGCTGCTCATGGATGCAATCATAATACCCCCACTAACCTAGACAGTGAAACTCTCTCTAACTTCTTCCAAACAAAAATTGATAACATTCAAAGCAATTTCGACTCCGCTCCCAGCAAGATCCCCCCCCCCAGGCTCATCCCCCCTCACATGCCCAAGACCCCACCTTGTAGAACCCTTTTCCAACATCACCCGGTCACACATGCTAAGCTCCTAGAAATGCTACAAGAGCTCCGACCCTCCAATTCCATCCTTGACCCATGCTCATCCAACCTCCTTTTGTCCTCCAAAGATGCATTTGCAGAATCAATCCTGCCCATCAACACCTCACTTGTCAACTGGGAAAATTTCCCTCAACTGGAAATCAGCCATTATCAAACCCACCCTTAAGAAACCCTCCCTCGACCCAAATGATCCAAGCAACTACCGCCCCATTTCCAACCTCCCCTTCATCTCCAAACTACTAGAGAAGATAGTGCTCCACCAACTGTAACCTTTCATTGATCAACAAGAAACTCCATCTCCACTCCAGTCAGGTTTCCAACCAGGCCATAGTACAGAATCTGTCCTCCTTGACATCACTGACGACAGCTGGTCAATGCTAGATAAAGGAAATGATTCCTTACTGGTCCTGCTTGACCTTAGTGCCGCCTTCGACACTATAGATCATCAACTTCTACTAGACCAACTCGCTGACATAAGAATCAAGAACTCAGCACTGCAATGGTTCAGCTTCCTGGATCAAAGAACACAATCTGTGCTATTAGGGACAGCTAAATCAAACCCCAAATCAATTAATTACGGAGTTCCCCAATTTGCCTTGCTATCCCCTCTCCTCTTCAATTGGTATATCAGGCCAATCATCGACATTGCACACAAATACAACATTAAGATTCACTCCTATGCTGATGACTTTCAACTATTGCTCCCCCTAGGTGACGATCAGCCAACCCAACTCACTAACCTCCTACACTGTCTCTCTGATATGAAAAACTGGATGGCAGCCAATAAACACCAGCTGAACTACTCTAGATCAGGAAAAAGAGCAATACTTTCATCCGTCTGACACTATCCTGGGAATCCACCCCCTTAACAACAAAAGACCAGGTACGAAGTCTTAGAATTATACTGGATGGCTACCTGTCCCTCTCCACCCACATCTCACAGGTAGTTTCCACATCTTTTTACTACCTACGCCAACTGCGAAGGTTTAAACCCTAACTCCAAGAAACAGACTTAGCCCAACTGCTATATGACTACGTACTCTCTAGACTAGACTACTGCAACTCCCCATTCATGGCATCGCTGCAAGAGATCTAAAACACCTCCAAAAAGTCCAGTACTCTGCAATTCGATTCCTATACAACTTCAGCTACCATGACTCCATTACTCCAGTGCTCTATGCAGCTCACTGGTTACCAGTCAAAAAACAGATGCATCTTCAAAGCCCTGGTCATGACACACAAGAGATTCTAGCAAAAAAAAAAAACCAGGAACGGACTACCCACACAGATCAGGTCGCTAGATTCACTAATGATCTTCCGCAAAGCAGTAAAGACCTTCCTCTTCCGCCAATCGGGTCATTAAAAACTGCCTCCTCAATTTACTTCTCCAAGTACTCTTCGCTATGACCACTCTGGTCTCTAGAATAAGCTCTGTTGTCTACTGTAACCTATTTGCTGTCATGACTAGTCTGATTTCAAATGATTGTGAATGTCTACTTGTAACCTGTTCTGAGCTTCTGGGAGAACGGGATAGAAATTGAAATAAATAAATAAAAATGTCCCTAGTCAAAGCAAACAGCTCAGAGATCTCATTTATCCTAATACAGGCTTTTAGCCTGCTAAATAACTTCTTCACATACTGGAAAAAAAATTAGGTCCAAAGAAGGTGCCAAATAACGATCTGAATTAAAAAAGACCTACCTGAGGATGTTTTAGCATGTAATTTACAGCCTCCTCAAAATACTCTAAATGGAACTCCTTCATATCCTTTGGGAGATCTTCATAGCCATAATAAGCTAAAGCCAAAGCAGCAAAACCATGGCTAGCCAAGAGGCTGGCCTTATATTCAGGGAGACCCCCTCCAGTTCCACTAATGTCAATAATGCCAGGAAAGGGACCAGCTCCTACATGAGAAAAAATGAAACTTTAACCATTTCAAACATAATATATTTATGGACTGTTAACATAAAAGTTTTGTTAAGTTAAATAGTAGATACAAAATCTGAGATTGATGAAGAGTGCTAGTGGGGACAGATCTGGTATGAGGGGTGAGGGGCTCCACAACCAAAACAGTAAGGAATATTAGTGTTATAACCATTGTGACATTTTTTACCTCATAAAATGCAATATCAGTAAAACATACAATCACTAACCTTTGCCATTGTATCTCAATATGTATACTTTAGAGGAAAGGTGGGAGAGGGGAGATGTGATAGACATTTAAATTAATAAATAGTAAAGCAAATGTTACTAGCCAGTAACAGGGCCCGCCCAGATTGAGAGAACTCTTCTTATTTTTTAATAGGATGATCATTGCAACTTCTTCATCGGCACAAAAAAAAACTCCTCAGCCTGCCACTGTACATAGGGCAAAAAAGGAAAAGTTCTTCTACTTAACTGTGTGACGTGGAAACAAGATGAATCACTGCGTGCGCATTCCACAGTAGCTTAACAGAGCCGTTATTCCTATAAAAAGGAAAAGTTCTTCTACTTAACTGTGTGACGTGGAAACAAGATGAATCACTGCGTGCGCATTCCACAGTAGCTTAACAGAGCCGTTGTTCCTATAATAACTGACTTCCAGGGACCTCTCAGTTCTCCTGATATTGCATACACAGAACCAATCTTGTTTATCCAGAGCACATGCCATTCCATAGGGGTGGAGGAGACAGGAAGAAATGCCATGCAGGAGTGTGGAGAAGAAAAAGAGTGAAAATATCCAAGAGAGAAATGTCACACTCGGGAGAGTGAAAAGTTGGACTCATGGAGGAACAGAGAGATATGTTGGTTGGGGAAGGGAATGAGGTCTGAAGCAGAGGAAGGATGCTGGAGACAGAGAGAAAAATGTTGGACTAGTGGAGGGAAAGGAGGGAGAAATGTTACACTGGGGGGGGAGAGGGATGACTCAATGAAGGGAGAGATGTCAGATCTGGAGAAGGGTGATGGAAGGAGGAAGAGAGACAGAGACATATCAGACCACTGGAAGGGGAGGGAAGGAGAAAGAGATGCCAGACTGTGGTAAGGGAGGAAAGGAAGGAAAAAGATGCTAGAACACCAAGGAGGAGTGAAGGAGAGAGATGTTGGACCACGGAAAGGGGGAGGGAAGGGGAGAGAGATGCCACATCATGGAAGAGGAGATAAATAGGAAGGGAAGGCAAGGAAAAGTAGATTTTGAGAAGAAAGCTGAAACTGAAAAAAGTTGAGTGCTAAAAGTTAATGTCAAAGATAGATGTAGTTTTCTTTAGAAAAAAATCAGGGATAATGAATATCACTATGGAAGTCAGAAAGACAATTGATTACAAAAAATAAACTGACTCCTATTGAAGACCCGTCTAAAGAGAGTGATCAATTGTGTATATTAGGTGCTCAGAGATATGAAACTCCAAAGGGAAGATTAAAACACCACCCTGCATGAGGAATTCACCTTCCAGTCATTGCAGCCTCCTATGTTCTTGATCACTCTCTGAGACTTGATGTTAAATTATGTGGTTCTTATAACTTAATCATTCAAAAATGCTGTGAAAAAATCCTCTTCATATATCAAAATATAAGGTGCAAAAGTCACTGAATTAGTTGCTTAGAATACACTATTCACTTAGCTCAAATATGATTTAAGGAGTCCCAACGTGGCCCTGTTTCAAATTCTGCCTCAGGAGACCCAATTGTAGATGGTGAAAGTGCTTGGTGCAGTAAATTGTAAAAACTCTATTTACTTCGCGATATGCAGTCAAATCGCTGCTGGATATCAATGCAAGCTCTAATGATTCCAACTGACCTCTCTTTAAAGAAGTCTTCAATAGGAGTCAGTTTATTTTTTGTAAAAGATAGATGTAGGGCAGAAGGTGAAGAAGAGAAAAACAGCCAATGGATAAGAAAGCCCTGTAAACACAATTAAAAGCACAGACAGAAGGAAGTGCAACCAGAGACTGGGAAAGGATAATAAGAGAAAAAAAAAACCCCACAAAAAAAACAAAAACCCACACACCAGGCAACAACAAAGGTAGGGAAAATGATTTTATTTTCAATTTAGTGATGGAAACGTGTCAGTTTTGAGAATTTATATCTGCTCTCTATCCCCCTCCTTTACAAAGCCACGCTAGCGTTTTTAGCACCAGCCACCTCGCTAACAGCTCTGACACTCATAGAATTCTTATGAGCGTCCAAGCTATTACCGCCAGAGCTGGTGCTAAAAACGTTAATGAGGCTTTGTAAAGGAGGTGGTATATTTTGTACTATATTTGTCTATTTTTCTGTAGCAGTTACTGAGATGACATTGCATATTTTAAAGTCATCTGCCTTGACCTCTTTGAAAAAAAAAAAAAAAAAGTATATACAGTGGTACCTTGGTTTACGAGCATAATTCATTCCAGAAGCATACTCGTAAACCAAAATACTCGTATATCAAAGCAAGTTTCCCCATAGGATACGTTCCCCCCCACCCCACCCCTAGGCCAGCAGCGCTGCTCTACCACCCCTCGAGAACCGACATTGCTCCCCCCCCAAAGGCCCCCCCCTGCACGATACGGCACCCTCCCCCCCGCAATCTGAAATCCCCTAGACCCACCCGAACAGGCTTCTTACTTGCATCTGGCCACCGGCACCGGCATGTCCTATGCATTGGTGCCAGTGCCGGTGCATGCTCAAGGCCTGTGAGTTGACGCTCTCTCTATGAGGACATGCCGGTGCCCAGATGCAAGTAAGAAGCCTGTTCGGGTGGTCTAGGGGATTTTAGATCGCGGCAGGGGGTGCCGGATTGCGGGGGGGGGGGGGGCGCCGCTTGCAAATCGAGGCACGCTTGGTTTCCGAGGCGTCGATTTTGCGAATGTTTTGCTCGTCTTGCAAAACACTCGCAAACCGGTGCACTCGAAAACCGAGATACCACTGTAAATGATAATTAAAATATTCTCCACTGTAAATGATAATTAAAATATTCTCAGCGTATAGTGTGCTTTGTGTTATTTTAAATTTTGTGGTTACCATTATGTATTATTAATAATATTATATTTTGTGTATATGAAAAGTGAATGGAAGAAATTGCATTACAATTAGTACTGCTATTATGGGGGCGGGGTCCGGAGCGGATCTTCGGTGGGGGTACTCAATTGATATTGTTAGACTTGGGGGGGGGGGGTACTTGGCTTGAAGAAGTTGAGAAACACTGCCCTATACCAGAGTTCTCAACTTCTTCAAGCCAAGTACCCAAATATCAACTGAGTCCCCCCGCCCCTGACTCCACCCCCATAATAATAGCACTAAGTGATCATGTCTTACGACAGTGTGACCATATGGCTCCAGAAAAAAGGGGACGGATTGAGACATCCGGGTTTTACTTCCATTGAAAGCAACCAAGATGTCTCAATCTGTTCTCCTTACTTCCATTGCTTTCAATGGAAGTAAAACCCGGATGTCTCAATCCGTCCCCTTTTTTCTGGAGCCATATGGTCACACTACCACCTGCCTCTATTTCTGTTCCATCAGACCAGGCTCTCAAACCCCTTTGCAGTGCCACATTTTGGATTTGTAGGTACTTGGAAGGCCTCAGAAAAAAAATAGTTAATGTCTTATTAAAAAATGACACTTTTGCGTGAGGTAAAACTCTTTAATCTTTCCTTTTGGCTAAGTCTTGTAATTTATAGCTAAAGAGACATATAACCAAGCAACTGTTTTATTTTACTTTTGTGATTATGATAAACATACCGAGGGCCTCAAAATAGTACCTGGCGGACCACGAGTTTGAGACCACTGCCTCAGACTAACACAGCCATCTATTTCATAAAGTTTTACCACGTGTATTGTAACGAAGACCACAGAACTGTAAAATCTGCAGACATCACTAACCGGGAGGCAGGAAGAGAGTGGCCCGGACCCGGCCCTCTCTGACCGGGATCCTGCTGGCCCCCTCCCGCAGAAAGCTCCGTTCATTGGTTCCTTTGCACAGCAGCTTGCCGGGGGCCCCGTGGCCCTCGAACACCTCCAGCTGCAAACAGAAGGGGCTCAGCACGTCCCTCTTCACCAGCCGCTTGAAGGGTTTGCTGGGGGTCAGGGCCCAGAGCCAGCCCATGGGCTCCACCCCGCTATAGCTGCCGCCCAGGGCCGGGGAGCGGCTCAGGTCCAGCTCGCCGTTGCTCTCCGCCCGGTACCGAGCGCTGGACTGGAAGAGCTCCCCGCCCTCGTCCGTGAGGGAGGCCCGCAAGGTGACCTCCTGCAGCGGGGCCAGGCCCGACACCTGCACCCGCACCGGGGCGTCAAACAGGCACCGGGGGGAAGGCGAGATGCTGAGGGCCGCAGCCGTGGAAGCACTGCGGGGGACGAAGGAGAAAGACGGCAGCCCCCGGTTTACTAAGCCAGTCGCTGCCTTACGCACGAGCCGAGAAAGAGACATCGATTCTCCCGCCTTCCTCTGTACAAAATGAATCTCCTTTCAGAATCACGGGGTTTCCGTTGGTTGAGTCCACTCACGTTCTCCGGGTACTTCCCGTCACCTGAGACAATCCCTTCAGAACCCCTTTTAGACTCTAGTTAATTACACTGCTTTTGTACTACAAAAACTTCAATAAAGAAATTGAACTTTAAAAAAAAAAAAGCAGGATTTTCCAGGAATGTAAGGATCCTGGACTATCTTAACAACAGACCGCCTCTTTTTTTGATTGCCACAGCTGCTATTCACTTAAGTCCCGTCTTCATTCATTCTCGGCCAGTCCCGCCCCCCTATGACATACCCTGTCTTCTCTTCCTGTGTGGGCCACCGGCAGAGAAGGAGGAGACGTTAGTGCGGGGACTCTCTGCAGAATGACAACCAGAGGGGCAGCCAAAATAGGCTGTAGCTTATTCTGGCAGTGGGGAAAAAAATAGCAACACTATGGATTTAAAAAGTGACTTTTAGTAAGCTAGTCAAACTTATTTAAACTATTTACTAGGCAAGTGAATTTTACTGTCTTTTAAACAGTGCAGCAGGATGTAGTAGCTGCTTCTTCCTGTGCTGTTTCTAACCTGCAGCAGGAGATCAGCATCTTCTGGCTGGACTAATGTGAGACTGTTCAAATGGTGGAATCTGTCTTCTGCCAGAAAATGCTTGATTTCAAAGGTTACAGAACTCCAAAGTGCACTATAGATTATTGCCCTCTCCCCATGTTCTTTGGAAGTGAGTTTTTCAGCCTTAACAGAAAAAAACTAACTTAACTTCAGGCATCCTGTGAAAGAAAGGCAATACCCTTCTGCCTGCAGTCACATAAACTGCAGCATGGTTTTGCTCTTTGGGTGGTTTTGAGAGATAGCTGAGTACCCCCCACCCTCCTTTTTCTGGCTCTAACAGTGCCACCTTGGCCTCCTTTATATAGGATCAACAATCAGTTGATAGAACTCCTTGGGAGTATGAGGGTTAGGGCAGGGTGCATAATGGTTCAACAGCACGGTAATGAATACTGTGTTGGGAGCAATTTAAATTTATAGGGTGATGCTTAGCACAATAGCATGCAAATTATATGCATCCTGGCACTTGCTCAGAAGAGCAAAAGTAGGCACAACTTCTCCCCCTTCTCTGTTCACTTAAAAAAAACACCTCTTCTCCCTTGCCTGGGATCAGCTGGCCAGTACCTGTGTCACAATCAGCTGAGCCGGCAGGGGAGGAGAGAAGAATCTTTATCAACTGAGCCAGTGCCATAGCCACAATTAGCTGATCATGGCACTGTGTTAGCTCAGCTGATAGCAGCTTTTCTCCCTTGCTGGCTCAGCTGATTGTGACTCCAGTCAGGGCCGGATTAAAGAGTAGGCCCAGTAGGCACATGCCTCAGGCCTGAAAACATCAGGGGGGGCCCACAGCTTTAGGGGAAGGCAAACAGGGCAGCTGCCCTGGGCCCCACTGTCCAGGCATTTCTTCCCCTTCGTGGAAGTTTTCTCTCAGTGGGGTCCTGATGTGGCAGCCATTCTCACTAGTAACACATGTGTGGCTGTCGCAAAGCTTCTCCTCTGATTCGATCCGACAGAAACTGGATGTTGCATCAGAGGAAAAGCTTTGGAGGAGCCATGCCCGTGCAATTTGTGAGAATGGCTTCCCCAACAGGGCCCCTCTGAGAGAGAGAATTTTGGTTTTAGAAAGCATTTACGAAGGTGAGGGGAAGGGAGGGAGTTGACTCGATAAGAGGAAGAGGTTGCGTGGCGGTTTAGGTATAGGGGGATAGACACTGAATGAAAGTGTGGGGGTGAGAGGGGGACAGACATTGAATGGAAGTGTGGTGGGGGTGAGAGAGGGGGACAAATGCTGAATGGAAGTGTGGAGCGGAGTGAGAGAGGGGGACAGATGCTGAATGGAAGTGTGGGGCGGGTGAGAAAGGGAGACAGACGCTGAATGGAAATGTGAGGGACGGGATGACAGACATTAAAAGGAGAGGGGGGTGAGTGAGGGGAGCAGACACTGGAAGGAAGTGGGGAGGAGAAAGAAAAAAAGGGCACATGCTGGATTGGGGAAAGAGGATAGAGTTAGATACTGGAAGGGGTGAGGGAAAGAGGTGGCAAGCTGTAGTGTAGTAGGTAGACACAATGAAAGAGGGAAATTGAGGACTGAATAGTAAGAAAGAATTTAGACACAGGCAGAAAATAAATTGAGAAGGAAGACCAGGGAAGAAAAGGAGGAAGGGAGAGGAGTGAGAGATGCCAAGGGGAAAGGGGAGCAGACAGATACCAGACCTGAGAGGAGGAAAGGAGGAAGGAGACAGATACCAGAACTGAGGGGAGGAAAGGAGGAGAGAGATGCTAAACTCTGCTGGGAGGGAGAGATGGAAGGGAAGAAGGCAGATGCCACACCATGGGGAGAGCGGAGAGAAGTAGATGGATGTGAGACCAATGGGGAGGGGGGCGGAGTGGGAAGGATAGATGGAACAGGCAGGGGGAGGGGTAGACGTGGATGGAATTATGAGAAGATGAGGATAGCAGAAATCAGACAACAAAGGTAGAAAAAAAATTATATTTGTTTTATTTCTTTCTTTTTGCTTTAGCTGTGTTGATAATCGTTTATTAATAGAAAATGAAAATAAGGTGATCCTGTTTATTGAACTAATTTTAATATATTTTTTTCTAATTCAGAGACCATAACTCAGGTCAGGACAGGGATACTGTAACAGCAATATAGTCTGCACCCGCTTAATGATAAAAGCCCATAGATACTAAATGGGTTTATTTTTTAATCCTTTAGTCATTCAGGAAAAGAATACAATACACAGAGGCATAATAATACAATCAGATAAATAAAAATCCCATGCAACAGAGCTGTTATTGCAATATAGTTAGCACGTATGATGTAATGCTATCAGTATTTAGCACCCAGTCCCTTGGTCTAAAACAGGGGTGTCCAACTTGGGACCCCGGTTGAGGGCGATGCAGTGTTTTCCTCTGCTGCCCTCAGGTGTTTACCGTCTTGCTGGCTCCCTCCTCTGCCTTGCTGCAGCGTTTGCCCCAGAAAATTTTTTGGGGGCTAATGCAGCCCAGGGAAGCCTGGTTGGACATCCCTGGTCTAAAATCTCCCTCCCTTGGAAGCTCTAGGGTGCTGGGGGATGGCCAAAGCTGAATGTGGTTGGGTTTTGTTGTTTTTTGCCTGGGGTGTGTCTCACACTCTCCCTTAGCCCTAAGCCAGGGGTGTCAAAGTCCCTCCTCGAGAGCCGCAAACCAGTGGGATTTTCAGGATTTCCCCAATGAATATGCATGAGATCTATTAGCATACAATGAAAGCAGTGCATGCAAATAGATCTCATGCATATTCATTGGGGAAATCCTGAAAACCCGACTGGATTGCGGCCCTCGAGGAGGGACTTTGACACCCCTGCCCTAGGCTCTGCTCATCTCAGATTTGAGTTTAGGGAGGGGAAAAGAGCAAAGTGCAGCCGCAGAGTGGCGACACCTCCAAGCCAGCAGGAGACTCCAGGAGTCTGAAAAGACGCGCCGGCACCTCTATCGTTCTTCCGGCCGGCCCACGTGGGGTGTTACAAGCTGTGGATTCCTTGTACTGTAGTACCGGCTGCTACGGGGCATGGCGGAGGTGTTGGCTGCTGTCCGAAAGTGTCTGACGGGCTTTCCTGCAGAGGCCAGAGGTGAAGCAGCTGCTTTTCCCAGCCGCCTGGGTCATTGTGCTATGCATTTGTGTATGTGCGCCGGACATATTAGCTCCTTATGATGAGTGCACATTATTAGTGCTAGAGCCTGATTAAATGGGTTCAATTTTGAGACTTTGTTTTCAAGCTTTGCCTGCAATAGTACTACAGAATGAATTGGGCACCTTCATTCCTTCTACAGCCGCAGATGGCAAACTGAAAAAAAAAAAAAAATCCCTCTACACCCAATGTTGCTGCTCTGCTCCGGTTTTATAACGGATGAATGGCTTGAGAAGAAATTTTATTTGTTGTTGGAACTGCAGTCTTTGTGAGGATTTGGGTTTATTCTGCCAGTAGTGCTTGATGAATGGAATAAGAGTAGAGTTAGTCCTTGCGATATCTTGATGGAAATCCAGTACAGTATATATACGTAGCTGATGTTTTCTTATGAGCAAAAGAAGCAGCTATCTTATGCCCGTGTCCTGCTTAACAAAGAAGGTATAATGCAAAAGCCCTTAATGCAATATTTTATTTTTTTAAAGGACAAATGTGGTGTTTGTTGAGCTCTGTCAATAACCTATGCAATCCATCGGTTCCTATTTCCTGTCAGCCAGCTTAACCTCACATCTGCCCGTTTGACATTATGTGGAGTTGACAGTGATGAATGTGTGTATGGGGAGATAATATAGTCAGTGTGGTAGGGCTGCTGTTAGTAAAAAAAAAGTAAGAAATGAATTTCAAACTACAAGCAAGGCAGCTGCTGGATAAGTAAGCGTTCCATATTAGGGTTGTTTTTGTTGCCTTGTCATTTGTTCATAGACTGATTCAGAAATGCAGTGTCAGGGAGGAGAGGAGTGAACATAAGAATAGCCTTACTGGGTCAGACCAATGGTCCATGAAGCCCAGTAGCCCATTCCCATGGTGGCCAATCGAGGTCCCTAATACCTAGCCAAAACCCAAGGAGTAGCAATATTCCATGCTACCGATCCAAGGCAAGCAGCAGCCTCCCCCCATATCACTCTCAATAACAGACTATGGACTTTTCCTCCAGGAAACTGTCCAAACATTTCTTAAAACCAGCTATGCTATCCACTCATACCTGTGTCCAGAGGTGGTTGGCAGCCCTTTTTTCAATCTGAACTTTTTTCTTGGGAACATCTGCAGACCACTGACATCATCAAAGCAGGCTATATGCTGAGGATAAAATCCAGTGGCTCCCTGTGGCTAGTGGAGAAGAGGAGACGTGCATACCTGGTGTGATCAGAGATGTTTGGAAGCCATTTTTTTCCATATGAACTTTTTTCCTGGAAACATTGTCGGTGGCCCACTGATGTCATCAAAGCGGACTGTTTGCTAAGGATAAAAATTGGTGGCTACTGGAGGAAAGAAGGCATACCTGGTTGATGTGACCAGAGGTGTTTGGCAGCAGATTTTTTTCCCATCTGAACTTTTTTCCTAGGAACATTGGCATTAACCCGCTGAGGTCATCAAAGCAGGTTATTTGCTGAGGATAAAAGTCGGCAGCTCCCTGTTGTTTGGCTGCAGGGCACTGGCATAGGATGTGGCCAAATGGGGCATGTCCTAAGAAGCTCACCAGGCCCCTTGTGAGCCCCAGTGGAGCCATAGTGGCCTGGAGATATTACTGAAGTTGAGAAGTTGGCCATTTTGCATAAATGAAAGGCTAAGACTAAGCATCTGATAGTGCAGTGGTCTCAAACTCGCGGCGTGGGGACCACATGCGGCCCACCAGGTACTATTTTGAGGCCCTCATAATCACAAAAGTAAAATAAAACAGTTTCTTGATCATATGTCTCTTTAGCTATAAATTACAATATTATTATTAAGACTTAGCCAAAAGGAAAGATTTATAAACTATAAAGAGTTTTACCTCATGCAAAATTATCATTTCTTTAATAAGACATTAACTATTTTTTCTGAGGCCCTCCAAGTACCTACAAATCCAAAATGTGGCCCTGTAAAGGGTTTGAGTTTGAGACCACTGTGATAGTGAATACTTCAGTCAATCCACATCCAATATACGCAGTGAGACCTGGGAGCCTGCAACAAGCAGAGAGACATTTAGTTCCTATTAATAAAAAATCTTTCTTCTGTAATTGTGGGTTTAGATTCTGGCGCCTCTTTAAATTCAGGAAATAGGTATACCTCTGACCCACCTACTGTTTCCCTTCTGTCTCCCTTGGAAGTTTTATCCTGTAAGGATTTTTTTTTCTCGATTAATGAGGTATGCCATCACAGGATCCATTGCCACAATCTTTGTCAAATAATTGTATTAAGTCAGTGGTGTTTTCATCTGAGGTTCTTGAGCTAGAAGTCAGTTCCTCACGTGTAGAGAGTGACACGGGAACAAATTTGCCCCTGTCTCCTTAGGATCTATCTCCATCCCTGTCCCTGCGAGTTCTGTCCTCATCTAAACAAGCCTCGAACAGTTTAAAATCATAAGTGGTTTGTGCAGATGAAGACGGGGAAGGGATAGGGATGGAGATAGATCCCACGGGGACGTGTCATTCTCTTCGCAGGTTTCCTTATTGGACATTGGGAAGGTGGTAAAGAGGACTGAAGTTAAGGTGCAAGGCCCTGTATGGCAGCTTGTCCTCACAGTGGCTAATCCAAAAAACCCAAGGAGTAGCAACATTCCATGTTACCGATCCAGGGCAAGCAGTGATTTCTCCCATGTCTGTCTCAATAACAGACTATGGGCTTTTCCTCTAGGAAATTGTCCAAACCTTTCTTAAAACCAGTTACGCTATCCACTTTTACCACAACCTCTGGCAATGCGTTCCAGAGCTTAACTTCTCTGAGTGAAAAAATATTTCCTCTTATTGGTTTTAAAAGTATTTCCCTGTAACTTCATGGAGTGTCTGTCCCCTAGTTTTTGTAATTTTTGACAGCGTGAAAAATCGATCCAATTGTACCCTTCTACTCCACTTGTGATTTTGTAGACTTCAATCATACTGTATCTCCCCTCAGCCGTCTCTTTTCCAAGCTGAAGAGCCCTAATCTTTTTAGTCTTTCCTCATACGAGAGGAGTTCCATCCACTTTGTCATCTTGGTTGCTCTTCTTTGAACCTTTTCCAGTATCACTATGTCATTCTTGAGATAGGGAGACCAGAATTAAACGCAGTACTCCAGGTGAGGTCGCACCATGGAGCGATACAGAGGCAAATAGTTTCAAAGGTGGAAGAAATTGACTATAAGATTTTCAATATGGATTTATATGTTAAGAAAGTGTAAACTCAAGTTGGGAAATTGCAGTCAGTAGGAACTTCCAGTATTAGGGAAAGTCTCCTACTCCATTGGCAACTTGAGCTATTAGAAAATCAAGCTAGGTCTTCCAACCTTAGGTTCCTTAATTTTCCTATTTGTCCATTACTTTCCAGTGAAATTTTACTGAGGAAATATTTCAAAGTGTTGTCATTGACAGATTTTGAACTAATTGTGATTCCTAATTGCTATCATTTGTCTGAGAAAATAGTTGGTAATAATCAAGGGGAAGGCATTTGTGAGGTATTATCTCCTAAAGCAGGGATCAGCAACCTGTGGCTCACGAGCCACATGCAGCTCTCAAGGCCCCAACCCTTTAATTTCCCTCCCAACCCCATAATTCCTCCCTCCTGGGCCTACTGAGGTACCTGGTGGTCCAGCGGGGGTCTTCATGATAGAAACATGGGCTTCTTGCTCCTGCCTCCACATGGCTGCCTTCAAAAATGGCTGCCGCAACTTCTTGCAGCAGCTTGTGGTACTACAGGAAATGCTGCGTGCAGCCATGAAAGGTAGCCATTTTAGAAGGCAGCTGCATGGAGGCAGGAGTGAGAAGGCCACACTCCTATCACAAAGACCCCCGCTGGACCACTGGGTACCTTGGTAGACCCAGGGGGGATTGTGGGGTTGGGAGGAAGACTAAAGGGTCAGGGCCTGGAGAGGGGGGAGAACCTTGGCTATGAGTTGGGGGTGGAAGGGAGGAAAGAGAGATGCAGAGACCTGTGAGGGGTTGGAGGGAAGAAAGAGGGGAGAGAAGCTAGACCTTGGGGTGGGAAGAGAGAGTGAGAGACCTGAAATATCTCAAACTCCCTTCTCTATCCATTGCGGCTCTTTGTAAATCTAGGGTCAAAATTTTAGAATAAATTGGCTCTTTGCTTTAAAAATATTGCCAATCTCTGTCCTAAAGGATAATGCTTTGGATAATTTGTTTTCCTAGAAACTAGTCAGGATGATACACCTGGTTACATTTTACATTATGAAGTTCTACTTTAAGAAAAAAAAAAGGCTACTTATTTTGTGGTAACAAGCTTTGGATCTTTCCAGATGTCTCCAGAGCAACATAAGCTAGCCAAAAAAATTTTTTGCAGTTAAAGCCTAGGCTTTTGGCTCTGGGGCAACTTTTTTTTCTGAAGGTTCCTCCTAATGTTTTCAGATAAACGTTACATTTTCTTTGAATCAGATCAGCTGGAGAGACTTACTTCCTTTTATAAAGCCACGGTAGAGGTTTCTACTGTGGGTCGGTAAAGTAAATGTTCCGACTCTGATAGGAATTCTATGAATGTCAGAGCATTTACCTCATTGGCCTGTGGTAGAAACCTCTACCACAGCTTTGTAAACGTCAACGTTAGATAGGGAAACTAAGGGCTCCTTTTACTAAGCTGCGTTAGGGCTTTAATGCGCGGAGTAGTGCGCGCTACATTGCCGTGTGCGCTAGACCTTAACGCCAACATTGAGCTGGCGTTAGTTTTTCTGTGTAGCGCGCAGTAATTTCCTGCGTGCGCTAAAAACACTAGCGCACCTTAGTAATATTGTGTTGCAAGGTCTTAGTACAGCTCCATATGAGCCCTTACTGGAAGCTTCCTTTTTGGATCTTACAGTCAAGACAGTGTTCCTGGTGGCGATTACGTCAGCATGACGTGTTTCTGAGTTACAAGCTCTTTCCTGCTGGGAGCTGTTCCTTAGGATCATCCATCCTTGCGCATGGTTCTGTGCTTCTTACCGAAAGTGGTCTCTTGCTTTTCACATCAATCAGAACATCTGTTTGCCCGCTTTTTGCCCTAAAGGGTCTAAGAAAAAGGATAAAGCATTACATTTGCAGGATGTTAAGCGAGTGTTTCTCTTGTACCTCAGAATTACCAATGAATTTCTCCTATCAGATCACCTTTTTGTTCTGACCTGTCATGCCAAGAAAGGATGGCTGGCATCTAAAGCCTCGATTTCCAGATGGATTAAAATGGCCATTTTCTCCGCGTATGTGGGCTGTGATAAACAGCTGCTGATCACCTTGAGAGCGCACTCCACTAGAGAGGTTGCTGCCTCATGGGCAGAGGCTAGGACTGTCTTGCCCAAGGAGATTTGCAGAGCAGCTAAATGGTCTACCCTCCATATCGTCACCAGGTTCTATAGGGTGGACGTAGCATCTGGGAAGGATGCCACTTTTGGGGCCCTCCATCCTAAAGTTTATTATTATTTTTTTTATTAGGCAGGTGTAGCAAGCCTGCCCTAGAGTCTGGGGATTGCTTTGGTATGTCCATATCATTTCAGGACCACTTGGCATATTGCACTAGAAAGAAAGAAAGATTAGGTTCTTACCTCAGTAATCTTCTTTCTTGTAGATCTGTCTAGTGGTGCTGAAGCTCTGCCCTGTGAATGGGTTTCACCTGCCTTCTGCTTTAGAATCAGTCTGGATTTGAAGAATTCTCTGTCTGAGGAGCTGAGAGGATAAAAAAAAAAAAGATAATGCATAGGAAGATCCTCAAGACTATGCAGTTTGGTCTAAATCTCTGCTTGTTAGCAGGACATGCGAGTGGCTATGAGTTCTATACATGATTAGTGCTGGTTGCACAAGTTTGGATGTTTTAAGGTTAATTATTATGTTTGTTAAAGAACAGAATTGTAATATCGATGATTTTTCCCCATTTCTCACCTTCCATTTATGTCTTTTATTATAGTGCTACTTGATTGCTTTTGTATGAACTGAGGGGGCAGGAGCAGTTCCCTGGGAAGGAAGCAAAGTTGAAAGCATGATTGACAGTTTTCTGCTAGCAACTTGCAAATTGGGATAGATAACCCTGTCATTTCAGGACCACTAGACACATGTACAAGAAAGAAGATTATTGAAGTAAGAACCTAATCTTTCTTTAATGTACTTTAATAAACTCAATAAAAAGAAAAGAAATGCAGTGTGATATGCTTGGGTGGTTGCTTTGCTTGTGCCCACCTCTTGTAGTGTCTTTTGTAGAAATTCTTTCTTCATTTTAACAGAGTTGCATGTCCTGGAATGCGTGCCATATCTTAATGTACCACCATCCCCACTGAAGTTCTTTCGTGAATGGATATGCCCCAACAGGCCATGTATAATTCGTAATGCCTTCAGTCACTGGCCAGCGCTGCACAAATGGACGTTCAGTTACTTCAGGTAAGCGATGAACTTAGGGCCAACACTACCAATAAAGTAGCCATTGTTAATTGAATTTTGAGTGCACTGCAGGAGAGATATGATCAAGGGTCATATGGGATAATTGTTAATTGAAGATGTATAATTCCTTCTTAGCAGTAGGAGGGTGCTGAAGAATTCAGGTGTGGAGTATGTTTTCCTTTTTTATCAGAATTCTAGCATGGAAGCTGTTATCAAGTTTAATTAGGGCCGGCAAGGGTATCCAATGCCCTAGGCCAGTAGTCTTCAATGCAAGGCCCGCAAGCCAATGGCGGCCTGCAGAGCCCTTCTGGGTGGCTCATGCACCTATCCAAGAGCCAGTGCTTGCTCACCAATTTCATTTCCAGCAGCTCTGCTCTTTTCGGGCAGCTGGCAGCATGAGTGAAGTAAACACTGCCTTTGGTGGCCCAAAAACTTTCTCTCTGCTACTGCTTCCTGTCCCTGCATAGGCAGGAAGCAGTAACAGAGAGAAAGTTTCTGGGCTGCCAAAGGCAGCGTGTTTACTTCACTCACACTGCTGGTGGCCCAAAGAATAAGAGCAGCCCTGCTGAGATTGGTAAGTTAGTGGGGAGAAGAATCTCATTGGGAGGGTAATAGAGAGATGCTGGACCACAGAGATTTAGTTGAAAGAAAGATGCCAGACCTCTAGGGGAAGAAAAGGAAGGGGGAGAATAGAGATTCCAGACAAGGGGATGAAAAGGAAGGAGGGGAGGGTAATAGAGAGATGTTGGACTGCAGGGATGGGGAGGAAAGGGAAAGAAAGATGCCAGACCTCCAGAGGAAGAAAGGGAAGGGAAGGGGCGGATAGAGATGCCAGACTATAAAAGGGGGAAGGGAAGATGAGAGAGATGCTAGGCAAGAGGATGAAAGGGAAGGAAGGCAGAGATACCAGACCACAGAAGGGGGGAAAGGAAAGGAGAAGTGTCACAACTGGATAGGGGAGGGAAGGAGAGAGATGCCAGACCAGGGAAGGAGGAGGGAGAGTCCAGACTAAGGTAGGGGGAGGGGAAAATGAAAGACACATTGATGCCAGACCACAAAGGGGGAAGGAGGGGAGAGAGATGCAAGTCTGAGAAGGAGGGAAGAAAGATCCCAGGCCATGGGGGGAAGGGGGAAGACAGATGTCGGACCATGGGAGAGGGAAAGAGAGGGAGAATTTGGTACATAGGAATGGAGGGGAAGGGGAGAGAGAGGGAGGATATGGTGCACAGGGATGGGAAGAGTGTGGAAGGAAAGAGATGGCAAAAATGCTGTTTATGGATAGATGAGAATAGGGGAAAGTTGAATGTTAAAAGTTAATGCCAAAATTGGATGTAGGCAGAGAGTGAAGGAGAGAAAAATAGCAAATGGATAAGAAGGCCCTGGAAACAGAGTTAAGAGCAGACAGAAGGAAGTGTAACCAAACTGGAAAAAAGATGATTAGAAAAATAAAATTGCCAGACAACAAGGGTAGGAAAAATGATTTTATTTTCAATTTAATGATTGAAATATGTCAGTTTTGAGAATTTATCTGCTCTCTATATTTTGCACTGTTCAGGAAGAAATGCATTTTTTCTATTTCTCTGGTATTATACTGCATGCAGAGTCTGGCATCTTAGGATTTCATTTGTGTATATTAGGATTTGGGGTCCTGTATTTGCATAGGGTTTATCTGTGCTTTCTGCACGTTTGACCAAGGCCAGGTGTTCTAGTAGGAATGAACGTTGTGAAGTGTTATTGGTATCATGCCCTCAAGTAGGAAGATATATATTTGTTGCCTCTCCTTCGCCCTTTTGGACCCAAATAGCCCTTACTTAAAAATTTGCAAAGACCACTGCCTTTGGCAACTGGCAGCCCAAAGCCTTATACCCCTTCATAGTCCGGCATGTCCACTTGCCCTCCAATCCTCCTCACCATAGTCCAGCAATTCCATTTCCCTTCCTTACTTTCTCACCCCCATGTGACCAGCATCTCTCCTTCTCTATCCCCTGTATCTGCTGTCCAGCTTTTCCCTCTTTCCTTCCACCTGCAAGGGCTACAGTACTTCTGCTGCTGCCCTTCCTCTTCTGGGATCAAAGAGACAAGAGGATTCAGTTCTAATGAGGTGTCTTTAATCACAGGCCCACACTTGAGCACTTTTGTGTCCTGTTCCTCTTCCAACGCAGAGCTTTCTGTTGGAGGAAAGATGGGATATAGCAGTGGTTAAAGATCCTGGTACTAAATCTGCTTCCCCCTTTGGCTTGGAAAGAGGGAGGAAGGGCAGCAGCAGGTAGAATGGAAAAGGGAAGAGAAAAAAAATGTTGTACTTCTGGCACATTGTCACTTACTCCCTGGAATGCTGCCACCCTTGGATGCCTAGTCCAAATTGTGATAGGGTCAGCCCTAGGTGTAATAATCCAGCAAAGGTGGGCATGAAAAAGGAAATGCAGCTGTTAGGAATTTGACTCCCACTCTGTCCAACATGCTGACTTAATATCTCTCAGCTGATACAGCTATATCGGTCATGCATTGTCTATTTTTGGCATGTCCAGAGTTATTTTGTTCATGCGTACTTCTTCAGATGCTGGTGTTAGGTTTTTTAAAATTTATTTCTGTAGATCAAACTACAGAATAACACAGAGACAAAGTTTTGTCCTGCCCTGTCCCTGCGGGGTTTGCCCCATCTCTGCCCTGTCCCCGCAGACTCTGCTCTCATTTGCACAAGCCTCGAACACTTATGATTTTATATTTAAATCTTTTTTATTAGTGTATAAAAAGGGACAATATTATGTACAACTGTTTATAAATCACAAATAGAGCCTTCCATTTCAATCTGGTATTTATATCATCTGAGAAGGTAATTGGATTGTCTTTCAAATATAGATGTAGAAGAGAACCTAAACTGGAGTGGATGAACGGGCAAATAAGGCCCATAAACAGTGCCTTAACTTAGACCACTGGTAGGTGCCCTACCGGTGCCTAAATTAATTCCAAAACACTGTTTAAAACGGTACTTAAGAGAAATTTCAAGGCGCCTACTGGTGCCTTAAAAAATGGCACTGGAATCGCACCTCCGGAGGTGCCTACCAGTGCCTAACGCCACTATAGGTATGGCTAACGCCAGAAGTGGCGATAGGCACCTCCAGAGCTGGGATTCATGTCAAAGGTAGGCACCAGAAATGTAGGCCTTGAAAACCCTGGCCTACATATCCGGTGCCTACTAGTGCTGCCCGATTCAGCCTGTTGAATTGGTTATTCGATTCGATTTTCCTGCCCAATTGGGTGTTTTGTTTTTTTCAAACATCCTGGTGGGTTTATTTTATAGCCTCTTCACCCCCTTTGCTTTCTCCTGAACACACTGGTGCTGTGGTGTAAACAAAAAAGACTTTTCCTCTCCCTGTTAAATCCTAGCTCAAGTTTGCGGTCTAACACCAGCTTTGGCAGGATACACATTTCAAATCTGACATATTGTAATCACTAAACAGAAAATATAATTAGTTTTTCTACCTTTTGTTGTCTGGTCATTATTCAAATTTTGTTGGTCTCAGGCTCTGGTTGTCTTCTGATAACTTGCTTGCCAGGGTCTCCTTCTTTCTTCTTTCTCCCTACTAACCATCCATCTTCCATCTCTGTCCTCCCCTTCCGTTTCTCTTCCCTTCCCAGGAGGTCTGGAATCTTTCCTTTTTTTTGTCTCCCTCCACAGATCCACCTTTTCTTAACTACCCTTTCATCCAGCATCTCTCCTTCCTTCCCCACCACCCCAGGGTCCACTATTTCTCCCTTTATTTTCCCAACTACCCTCCTATCCCCCCTCCACACCATTCCTTGTGTCCAATTTCTCTCCCTTTCTGTTCCTTCCCTCCCTAAATCCCATTGTCCATCATCTCTCTCCCTCTCCTCTATTTTCAGACCCATTTCTTCCTCCCCAAAGTCTGGCATATGCACATCTCTTTGAACCCCCCCTTCCCTCCCTCCGTGTACTTCTATACCAGGGCCCCCTCCCCTGAAGGTCTGTCCCCCCCTTGAAGGTCTGTCCCCCCCCCCCCGAAGGCCTGCATCCCACCCCTAAAGGCCTCTGCCACTATCCTTGAAGGCCTGTTCCCCCTTGAAGGCTTGTCCCCCCTTTGAAGACCTGTCCCCCCCCTTTGAAGGCCTGCCTTCCCCCCCTTGAAGGCTTGTCCCCCCCCCCTTGAAGGCCTATCCCACCCCTGAAGGCCTGCCTGCCTGTCCCCCCTGAAGGCCTGCCTGCCTGCCCCACCCTGACACAAATTATGTCATTTAACAGTTCATTTAAATCCAAAAGCAGCTTCTGCAGTTTTTTGGGGTTTTTTTTTTTTTTTAAATCATTGAATTCAGTTGCCAATTGTGTAAAATGTGTTTTTACATATTGATACTAGTTTTAAGTTTTTAGAGAATGACACAGGAACAAAGTTTATCCCCTGTCTCACGGGCTCTGTCCTTATCCCCACCCCGTGGTTAAATGCAGGTACCATCTCCGTGTTATTTTCTATCGCAGACACAAACCATGGTTGTTGGGTTTCAAGGATTTTCTCAGTTCCTGTCGGAACGTGAAACATTGGGGTGCCTTTCCTGGTATGGGCCTATTAACTGCAAAATTGCATGCTTCAGATAATGGTGCATACACAGCAATAGTATATTACTGCTACTTTCTTTAAAGAAGTAACGGTTTGTCTTTCACTTCATGTAACCTGCTTGACATTTTGACCAGGAAGGTCGTAGGCAGCAAGGAGGTGAGTGTGGCAGTGACTCCAAGTGGCTATGCCGATGCTGTGTATGAGGACAAGTTTGTCATGCCAGAGGAGCGACTCATGCCATTTGGCTCATTTCTGGACATCTTGGAGAAGAAGGTGAAACTGCCTGGTGTGTTTTATGTACAGAAGCAATGCTCCAACCTGATGGCGGAGTTCTCTGAGCTTGTTGGTGATGTGGAGCCTCATATCTCTTGGATGAGTGAAGCACTAGGTAAAAAATAGCAACTGCTTGTGAATAATTTCCAATAATGTTCTACAAGAGTCAAAATGGGGGTTTAGTGCTTGAAGGCAGTAAGTGTGGGATCAAGCCATAAAGATTTGGCTAATTGGCAAAGATTCGTCGGCAGGTGACTATGTTGCAAACATAAGGAAAGAGAACAATTTTGCCTTGATACGTATTATTGTTGCTGTTTTCCTTTGTATGCTTTATTGTTCTGCCTTTGGAGGCAGAAAAAAAATGACATTGATTTCTAAGCTTCCAAAGAGAATTTATGCTGATAAGAATGGGGTGGTTTTGTGTAGAGAGTCGTCGTATGGATTGCTTTAACACATATTTGAATCTTTGGCAATCTACAAACATAGAGAATGAGAGGGAAGTGCAGGCACAGGCTTGGAGCCGAGTACAATTATTTTATGCAAACTAAAGGAAAGTATGGACAGTAGAAAGGGAGGTGAAATTGTACACTTCTGGTTTTGCAGTGAGGAAGGGATAGTGACGGGATGGAAAATTGGGTCTCTGTTTCACATTTGTTGAACACACTTGTGATGCATTAATTCTTTCTCATTCTCAGGAAAGAAACCGGATGCTGTGAATTTCTGGTTGGGGGAGGCTACTGCAGTGACATCCTGTACGTAGAGAGTTCCCCAGCATTGACATGGCTGAGAGATATATAGCCTGTCAGGTCTTGAATGGCTTTAACAGGGTAAAAAAATGAGCTGTGTGGACACATTTATTGGTCTTTCATCTTGGGGAAGCTACAGTGGGCTCAAATTTTAATAAGTTATGGTTTATTAATCTTGTTATACCGCTCGTTCATTTCACTGGACCAAGCGGTTTACAGAATAAAATAAAATAAATATAAAAAAAGAACTCCATTATTAGATAGTATAGACCTGGCCCATATAAACAGCAAACATACTAAGGAACATTCACTCTTAAAAAACAAAACAAAAAAACTCCATTGTTGAGCAGAATAAATCTAACCCTACAAACACCAACCATACCAAAAAGCATTCACTCCTAAATAAAATCATAGAAATACCATTGAACTTTAAAATCTCACCAGACTGCTAACTGAAGATCTAGAACATTTAAAATATGTGAGTAATATCGGATTGATTTAAATCTTGCCCAAATGCTTCTTTATAAACTGTTTTTTAACATAATTTTGAAAAATCTTAAATTTGCTTCTAATCTCAACTCTCGTGGCATATAGTTCCATAAGTTTGGAACTGCAAAGTAGAATGTTTTATTTCGAGTAGACTCCCATCTAGCTCTATAAACGGAGGGTATTACTATTTTATTATCTTGAATAGATCTCAAAGTTCTTAATAGTGAATAAGGAATCAAATACAAATGTAAATAAGCAGGTTGTAGAGAATGTTAAAATAACATGAGCTAAGTGATCCAAGTCTCATCCATATTGCCTTACATACATAAACCGGCATGGAGTCGGTCACAGATGTGAAATGCTTACATCCCACTTGCAGGGTAAGAGTGAGGTACATTAGAAGAGGGTATGAAAGGGTGGTGGGGGGCTGATTTTTCACTAGCACTGTCAGGATATGCCAATATTTTGTGTCAGGCAATATTAAGTCAGTATCCTTTATTTAGAGCAGTGTTTCCCAAGTCTGGAGTACCCTCTTGCCAGTCTGTTTTTTGGGATATCCACAATGAATATGAATGAAATGATTTGTATACACAGCCTCTATTATATGCAAATCTCTTTCATACTATATTCATCGTGGATATCCTGAAAACCCTACTGGCAAAGGGGTGTGTCAGGACTGATTTGGGAAATACTGATTTAGAAAACACCTGAAGCACCTCAGATTGCAGGTCAACAATTTAACCTTTATTCAGGCATTTCAATGAGTACTGATCCCATTGTGGCATTGCCTGTGCTTTCGATCAGAATCAGATGCAAATATGCTTGAATAAAGGTTTTTATTTTCATCCAGTGTCTGCTGATGCTCCAGTTGTGCCTGAGGTTTTAAATAATGTGATTATGATGCAACATTAGCATGTCAACTATGTTCCCCACACTTCTGCCCTGGTGCATTTTAAACCATGTTCAATTGTGCCTTGTAGGTGGCTTCATATTTAGATTAAAGTAGATTGCACCAACTAAAAACACGATTGCAGTTGAGCATTCTAGATTCAAAGCTTAGGTGTCTTGCGGGTCTCCCTAGGCTCCCGGAGGCGCCTTCAATATAGGCGGCCTGCCTGGGGAGCATTTTTTTTTTTTTAAAACGTGCATCCCGATTGGCTGATTAGACAGCTGTAGGACGCCTACAGCTGCCTAAAATTGGGACGCATTTTGGAGAATCAGGCCCTTTGTGACCCGAATGCTCTCTGGCCTTGATTCTACAAAAACACGATTGCAGTTGAGCATTCTAGATTCATTTTATTATTTGCTTTTGCTGGTAGGTGAAACTGCATTGTTTGCCTGGATCACTGCTCCAGTTTGCAATGCTGTGAAGCATTTCAAGTCCTTCCAGTAGAGCAGTCATCTCAGATACTTCTCAAAGAGAAGAAAAAAAAGGAGAAAGCCTTGTCATTCTAAAATATAAACAGAACAGCTTTAAGTGTCCCACTGCAAAAATTCTTCAGGGATTTACAGTCCAGGAGGGGTGGTGCTCAAAAGATAAGATTTTCACCTTCTGTGCTCAAAATTACACACATTCTTCTTCAATTCAAATTTTTGTCATTATTTTATAAATTCTTTAAGCTTCTTCCCCACAGTTCTCCCCCTCCCCGTCACTGTTGGATACTGGGTTTGATGGACCTTTGGTCTGACTCAGCTTGGTAGTTTGTACATTTTATGTGCTTATTTGTAAGAGCTTTGTAAAATATGTCACTTGAACTGCCAGGTTTGATGATAGATACTCATATTGTTGTGATGAACGGTTGTCAATTTGGACATGAGATGCAAATAGCTCAATTTATATCGAACCTACAGTAGACTCGGTGTTTGAGCCTTCTTCCTAAAGGTAGCTATTGCCAGTTGAGCCGTTGCAAAGACAAATGTGGCAAATCTATAGTTAGCCTGTTTAAACCTGGAATGGGTGCATTTAAAAGACAACACTCCATAAGTAAAGGACAGTGACAGCCTGTTATCGTAACTAACTGTTGTCCTATCATCTGCCAATAAACACGTATCACTGAGCAGGACTACCAGATATGCTGGAAGTCTCCCCAGTGGCCATACTGTCACCAGCACAACCCCATATACTAGCCATAAAAACGCTGTAACTTAGCAGGGGTGTAGTACCACATATAATAGATTTTTTACCCATTTTCAAGCAAATTAACAGAATAGGTGCCCTTGAATAAAAATTAATAAATTTTCAATGCCAAAGTTAATATCCCCTCCCCTGCAGTTTTTCCCACTGGTTCCATTAGGGATCTAGCGGAGCCTCCCTCAGCAGTAAGACCTTATATAAGTGGGAGATACAGCCCCTACCAATATCTAAGCTTAAGGCCCGTTCTAAGAATGTTTTCGCTAAGGTCCCAGAACCCATGTTTTATAAGAAAAATAAGCAATTGAGTATAATAATAAAAATCATGAGCCTGAAGAGCTCAAGGGTCTCTTGTACGAAGAGAGACTGAACAAATTGCAGCTCTACACTCTCGAGGAATGTAGGGAGAGGGGAGACATGATCGAAACATTTAAGTACCTCACGGGACGTGTCGAAGTGGAAGATGATATTTTCTTTCTCAAGGGACCCTCGGCCACAAGAGGGCACCCGCTCAAACTCAGGGGCGGAAAATTTCATGGTGACACCAGAAAGTATTTCTTCACAGAGAGAGTGGTTGATCATTGGAATAAGCTTCCAGTGCAGGTGATCGAGGCAGACAGCGTGCCAGACTTTAAGAATAAATGGGATACCCATGTGGGATCCCTACGAGGGTCAAGATAAGGAAATTGGGTCATTAGGGCATAGACAGGGGGTGGGTAAGCAGAGTGGGCAGACTTGATGGGCTGTAGCCCTTTTCTGCCGTCATCTTCTAAGTTTCTATGTTTCTATTCTTACAATTGAGACTGTACAATAATTTAAATGAGCAGAAGAATGAATATGTGTCCGAGACCTCTCCTACTGCCCAGGTTTCCAGTTAAGGGTCACATTGCTCAACCCCATGCTTTAGCTTCTCCCTGCATTGCCGAAAAAGCTGGTTTGATCTTCAGAACATCCCTAGCGCATATGTATGGCCAAGCTGCTTATAGCATGCCAAGTCCTAAATCCAATATGCATATTCATGTGGATATTCTGAAAACCAGACAGGCTGGGGGGGCCAAGTTTGAACAGTACTAGGGTAGGGAGAGCGTTGTATGTGCAGGAGCTAAGGGCCTGATTCTATTAGCGGTGCCTAACCGTACCTAAATTTTAGTGCAGTTGTCAGTCCATTGCTAGGTGTCTTTTATAGAATCCCACCTAGCGGCAACTAGGTATCCTTAGGCATCATGAAGGTAGGCGCCGGTATATTATGCCAGGTTTTACCTGGTCTAATTTACCAGCGCCTATCTCAGATGCTTAGTGACACCTAAATTTACCACGCCTATCCTCTGCTCCGAACCACGCCTATTTTTCAGAGGGTGCCTCGACCTAGGCATTGTTAGGGGTTTTCTTTTGTTTTTTGAAATTAAAGATCAATGGCATGGGCAATCACCACACCAAGTGACGCTTGCCTTTACAAAGCCGCGTTAAGAGGTTTCTACCGTGGGCTGGCGAGGTAAATGTTCCGATGCTCATAGGAATTCTATGAGAATTAAAGCATTTATCTTGCTGACCCGCGGTAGAAACCTCTACTGCTTTTTAGTAAAAGGAGCCCTAAGTTTATTAATTAAATTTATTTTACATGCAGAATTTAGTTAGGTGTTGCTAGATGCTTAATCTAGGCAGCACTTATAGAATCTGGCCCTAGGTATTTAGTCTGCAGCCTTTCTATAAGGAAGGACACTATGCTTTAGGAGCAGTATTAACTTGTCAGCTCACTGGAAGAGGAAAATCTTCACTGATTGTTTTATTTCTTTTTTCTCTCTTCCCTTTGCTCTCCCCTGCCATGTCTCTGTTTGGTTGCCTGTCTTCTTGCTCATTCTCATTATTGATTTACATATTTTCTCTTGATCTCTCTCCCTCAAGTGCATAAAGACCACTATGAAAATTTGTACTGTGTGATTTCAGGAGAGAAACAGTTTCTGTTGCATCCACCAAGTGATCGCCCCTTCATTCCATATGGTATGTGACCAGTTGAGAAGCTTCTTGCTGTCACTGATGGACGCTGTCAAAATGGCTGTCCAGTGCATTTTCTGGCAAAGACTTTTTTCAATTTATAATGGTGGCTAAGAGTGGCACCATAATAAGACATTTTATTTTGGAAAGAGATACTGTGACTGCAGATAAGAACCTGTAAAGCCCACCTAGTCTGTTTAGCTTCATTCCTAATGCAAAGCCGTAGACCTGAGCTGATCTGACTTTCAGCAATTCTCTGTGATTAGTGCATGTTTTCTGAAATTTGCTATTCCATGCAGTCATCACTCTTCCTGTTTAGAAATATATTTTCTCTTAGCACTCCTGAGTCTAGCCCTATAACTGTGAACTTCTTTTCATTACAAGTCTCTTATGTAGTATTTATCTTTTTTGAAGTACAGTAAAACCTTGGATTGCAAGTAACTTGGTTTGCAAGTGTTTTGCAAGACAAGCAAAACATTTTATTAAATTTTAACTTGATATACAAGCAATGTCTTGCAATACAAGTACATACAGTATACACACATCACAACTGAGCCGATGGTTCTTTTCTCTCTGACACTGCAAGAGTGTAGTGACTGTTCTAAACAAGCAAAGTCTTGTAATACGAGTATATACAGTATACACGCGTCACATCATCACAACTGAGCCGACGGTTCTTCTCTCTCTGATGATGCAGGAGTGTAGTGACTGCTCTAAATGAGCGAGGTCTTGCAATACAAGTACGTAAAGTATTTTGTATTAAAGTTTTTTTGGGTTGTGGAACGAATCATCTGAGTTTCCATTATTTCCTACAGGGAAATTTGCTTTGATATATTAGTGCTTTGGATTACAAACCTGCTTTTGGGACGAATTATGCTCGCAAACCAAGGTTTTACTGTATTTTAATGTTTTTATCATTTCACCCATTTAAATACTTGACACTTTTGGTACAAACCCCACGCCTACAGCTGCCTAAAATCAGGACGCACTTTGGAGAATCAGGCTCTTTGTGACCCGAATGCTCTCTGGCCTTGATTCTACAAAAAGCGCCTGCCGTTAGGCACCTAGATCATCGTGCCTAGCCAATCTAGGCACCTAATTTAAGCCCCCTTTTATCAAGCCATGTTGGGGTTTTATTGCTGGCCGCTGTGGTAAAAGCTCTAATGCTCTTAGAATTTCTATGAGCTTTGGGCAATGATTTAAAAAAAACAACCCTAACATGGCTTGATAAAAGGGGGCCTTAATTTTTTAATCGGTTCAATCGGTGCTGTTAATTGAACAGTGCCATTAAAAACCAATTAAACAATTTTTAAAAATTTAATTTTCAGGTAGATGCCATGTAGGTGCCATATATCCATACTGAGGCATCTACCTGAAAAGTAGGTTTGATTAGGGGCAGTGTTTGAGTGTGGATTGAAGTAGGTGCCAGTATTTTAGGTAGGTTTTAGCTTTCCTTGACTGCAAAGTGTGTATAAAGCCTCATTTTACATATTCTTCTGCTCTGTTTCCCCTTACTCTGGGCTGTGCTGGATTTTATCAGTCTTTTTTTCTATACACAAAATTGTAGGAGCTTGTCTGTTCTGCTCGAGATCCAAACATGTCCAGATTTTTAAAGGGAGCCTTACGCCTTCACCTGCTGATGCACCAGCCTTTTCCAACATGGAACCTTAATTTGGTCCTATGAGTACTCACTAGAGCTCCATATAAACCCCTGGATGAGGCATCTCTGATGGACTTGATGGTCAAAACTGTGTTTTTAGCAGCAGTGCCCTCAGCCAGAAGGGTGTTGAGTTACAAGCTCTGACCTGCAGGAGCCTTTTCTCAGAACCCCAGCCGCTAGTGTTGCACTAAAGTCGGTTCCTTCCTTTTTACTGAAGGTAGTTTCAAGTTTTCACGTAAACGAGGAAGTGCGTCGCCTGCCTTTTCACCCTCAGGAGTAAGGAAGGGGGACAAGGTTCTGAAATCTCCTTCAGTACTTGGATGTAACAAATGAGTTTTGATGTTCCAATTATCTATTCATGCTCCTTGGAGCTGCATGAAAAAGTAGGCCGGTATCAAAGGTGACCATTTCCAGATGGATTTGGATGGTGATTTCTTCAGCTTATATCAGGAGCGGAAAAGTCTCCCATGGCCTTGAAGCACACTCCACAAGAGGCGTTGCTTTGTCCTGGGCAAAGGTGAGATCGGTCTAGCCTGAAGAAATATGTAGGGCAGTCATATGGTCCAGCCTTCATACTTTTACCAAATTTTATAGGGTGGATATTGCAGTCAGAATGGATTATGAGTTTGGTTCCGCTGTACTGGCAGCAAGCTTACCTATCCCACTCTAAGATCCAGACACTGCTCTGGTTTATCCCATTGGTCAAAACTAATGTCCTATTGCACTAGAAGGGAAGATTAGGTACTTACCTTGGTAATCTTCTTTCTAGTAGATAGAAACATCAGTCTTGATGCTCACCCTGCTGCTTTCTATCTCAGATATGCCTACATGGTCAGATGTCTTGTTTACCTGCACTGTTTAGTACAGTTAGGGAGGAAAAGAGATTTAATGCCTATAGAATGACAATTATAAGTGTTACATTCTAGAACTGTTAATGCAGGTTGCACATAAATATGTCACGTGTTCATTTCCACCTTGTTATGCATTACAGTGCGTTACGTGTGTTTATATTTCATAGTGTCTTTATTGAGCAGAAGAGACTTAGAACATAAGAATTGCCGCTGCTGGGTCAGACCAGTGGTCCATCGTGCCCAGCAGTCCACTACTGCGGCGGCCCTTAGGTCAAAGACCAGTGCCCTAACTGAGTCTAGCCTTACCTGTGTACGTTCTGGTACAGCAGGAACTTGTCTAACTTTGTCTTGAATCCCTGGAGGATGTTTTCCCCTATAACAGCCTCTGGAAGAGTGTTCCAGATTTCTACCACTCTGGGTGAAGAAGAACTTCCTTACGTTTGTACGGAATCTATCTCCTTTTAACTTTAGAGAGTGCCCTCTCATTTTCTGTACCTTGGAGAGTGTGAACAACCTGTCTTTATCTACTAAGTCTCATTATCTTGAATGTTTTGATCATGTCCCCTCTCAGTCTCCTCTTTTCAAGGGAGAAGAGACCCAGTTTCTTTAATCTCTCACTGTATGGCAACTCCTCCAGCCCCTTAACCATTTTAGTCGCTCTTCTCTGGACCCTTTTCAGTAGTACTATGTCCTTCATGTACGGCGACCAGTGCTGGACGCAGCATTGCAGGTGGGGGGTGTACTATGGCCCGGTACAGCAGCATGATAACCTCCGATCTGTTTGTGATCCCCTTCTTAATCATTCCTAGCATTCTGTTTGCCCTTTTTGCTGCTGCCGCCGCACATTGTGCAGATGGCTTCATTGACTTGTCAACCAGTACTCCCAAGTCTCTTTCCTGGGGGGGTCTCTCCAAGTGCTGTACTGGACATCCTGTATTCGTGTATAAGATTTTTGTTACCGACATGCATCACCTTACACTTATCCACGTTAAACTTCATTTGCTATGTCGCAGCCCATTTCTCAAGTGTGTTTATCACGTTGCAGGTCTTCACAATCCTTCCGGTGCAGGTGATCAAGGCCACCAGCGTGCTCGATTTTAAGAATAAATGGGACATCCACGTGGGATCCCTACGAGGGTCAAGTTAAGGAACTAGGTCACTAGCACTCAGACTCAATGGGGTGGGTCAATAGAGTGGGCAGACTTGATGGGCTGTGGCCCTTTTCTGCCGTCATCTTTCTATGTTCTATGTTTCTATGTTCTGTGTCTTCACTACTGAGATAGATGACAGGAGCCTATGGGAGACTTTTACAGGTTGTGAGACCTATTCCTGCATTTTGCTGAAGTTGCTGAAGTCATGGGCTTGTGCAAACTGGTTTCAGTTCAGATGCTGAGATGCTAATGTGTGGCATGTGAGTGTGTGGATTTCTTGCTGTGAAGTTTCTCAAGAATACCAAACAGTGCTGGAAAGACAATGAGCTATTTAACAGTGCTGAAAGAAAATGCCAGTCAGCAAGACACTCCATCATCCGGGAACCTAAGAACTGATAAAGTGATGCCAGGCTAATGCGCTGAGGCACTGATATTGATGTACCTGTGTGAAGAATGGAAACTTCAAGAAGAAGAAAGTTCTAGAAGCTATGCCTTGTCCAGGGCCCCCCAAGGGTTAGATATGCAGTTGGTCTTATCCAATAGGGTGATACATATTCCCAGCCAGGGAATTGTCTAAGACTATGACACCTTCTGTATAAAACCCCCATGCTCTGGCAGAGTTTCTTTAGAGAGACTGCGCCATGCTTATAGAAAAATGCTGGCACTGTTCATATGAGGTTTTTTTCTCTCCGTTGTATATGTCCAAACAGATTTATTTCTGATTTGACAAATGCTGCTATAATACTAATTACTAGAATAAAAGTTATTTGCTTTGGAATATACAATGTAATCTTGTGGGTTTTATTTTTTTGGTTTTTCTTTTCCTTCACGAAGGATCTCCGGTGAGGTAAAGTAAGCAGCCTTTTACTTCACTACTCTGAATAACTTTGTATCATCTGCAAATTTAATCACCTTGCTCATCGTACCAATTTCCAGGTTGTTTATAAATATGTTGAAGAGCACGGGTCCAAGCACCGAATCCTGCGGCACTCCACTCATGACGCTTTTCCAGTCCGAGTATTATCCATTTACCCCACACTCTGTTTCCTATCCTCTCTCTTTTGTACACACTCTAGGGCTGACTAGCGACTTTGATACAGACTGAGGAGATCCAGCACAGCACAGAATGACGGGAGGTAGAGTAGAAGACTATATAATCTGGGGCAGCCTCCTTGGAGCGGCTGGGGCACGGGCAGTGTGTCTGGGAGGGAATGCATGGATGGGAGAACATCGCAGGGGAGGAGACATAGGCATCCTGGGACTGTCTGCCAAGTCTCTTCCCTGAAGAAGCCCTTTCTGGAAACGTCAATCTATTGTTTTGCCTTTTGTCTTTGTTTTGTTCTATTTCTATCATTTAAATTTCTCCAGAATTCTACTGTTCAACGGCTCCCCCTTCTGCTTCTATTCCTTTCTCTCCTCTCTTCTACCTTCCAAAGTATTTAGATCAATGCTGTCTTGTTAAAATGTTTATTTTATTTTTATTTTTCCTCTAACTCTACTTTTCACTTCTCTATTACCCTCCAGGTACTTTAGTTAGATTGTGAGCCTTCGGGACAGTAAGGGAATTTTTCAAGTACCTTTCTTATTTCTAATCTTAATGTATATTTTCTGTAAACCGCTTAGAACCTAACGGATGTAGCGGTATATAAGAAATAAATTACATTACATTACATATATAAATAAGGCTCTCTACCCACTTCATAGTCAAGGAAGGCTAAAACCTGTTGGCCAAGAATGACGTTCCTATCTACTAGAAAGAAGATGACCAAGGTAAGTACCTAATCTTCCCATATGCATGTCTTTTGACAATGGGTATGTACAGTATGTAGGTCTTCCTCCTCTTTGAACTCATTGCCTGTCCATACCTTTCTTTCTCGTCCCCTCTCCCCTTCATATGAGCAGAGGCTTATTATAGATTGTACTGACAGTGTTCAAAGGTGGTTTGTGTCCCCACCCCTTTTACTAAACATGGTGTGACACCCTGGGCAGACATCAGATCCTGAAGTTTTCAGAGTTTGGGGTGTGAAGTTGCAAATTTTGCCATAAGAAATGCATGGGAGCTGATATGAGAATAACTAGAATGCTTCTCGTTCTTCTGACTTTTGTTTTGTTTGTTTTTCAGCTGTACAGATATTACCATTATTACTGTTCAGATATGAATACACCCATAGTAAAAAGCTGGAATGATTCACTTGCTGTACAATGGGAATCTTTTCTTTGGCTGTGGCATATATGGTCACTATGGTATAAAAGTATGGTATATGAGTGTACTGTCATATGGGAATACATGTAATAATTTATTTTGTATACTGCCCCACCAACAGTTCTAGGCGGTTCACAACAGAAAAATTGAAACTAGTCAGCAGAAATTACAAATTTTAAATGCACTACTGCATACAACCGTCAGTACAGCATTAATTGAAATACATTAAACAGAGATTAACAACTGAAATATAAAACACCATTGTAAATAGTAAAAATCAACATTCTTGTATATTAAATAAATAAGTTTTAATAATTTCCTGAATGAAAAATAAGAATAGGCTTGAGCAATCAACGGACTTATCCAGGAGTTTATCTTCCCTGCCTGATACTCCAATGTCCTGTCCAAGAAAGTCTTATAACGGCAGGCCCTTGGGTTAGGGAAGGTGAACATACCTGAATTTCTGGTACATTTTGTTGAATAAGACAATTTTAAATAATATACCAAATAAGAGGGTGATAATCCAAAAAGTGCCTTATAACAAATATACCCAAACTTAAAAAAACATCTTGCCCCCGATGAGTGGACTTTGGTATTGACATGTGAGAATGCAAGAACATGCATTAATGCATGTATGTGAATTTATACCAGTGCTGTTCAGTCCTCAGGAGACACCAGCCAGTCAGATTTCTATGATATCAATAGTGAATATGTATGGGAGAGATTTGCCGGCACAGATCCTTGATAAGCGAATTTCACACATATTCATTGTGGGTATCCTGAAAACTTGACTGGCTGGGTGTGTACTGAGGACTGAGTTGAGAACCACTGCTGTGTACACATGCATGGGTAGAGCATGTATGAACTGGGTGGGTAACCAAGTAAGTTTTAGGGCATTCAGAAACAGTTTTACCACTACTACTATTTATTATTTCTATAGTGTTACCAGATGCACACAGCATTGTACATTAAGCATGCAAGAGACGATCCCAGCTTGAAAGAGTTTACAATCTAATTATAACAGACATACAGGACAGAGGGTGAATCATTACTAACTTTTATTTTATTTTATTTTATTTTTTTTATGGTACGTATCTGAAAATCAGGTCTTCCAGGATGTCAGTTAAAAAGCTAAATAATGCCCTAAAATCAGGGTTGTCCTGAGGACCCCACAGCCCTTTGGATTTTCAATATATCCCCAATGAATATGCGTGAGGTAAATTTGCATATACTTGACAATTCAATGTATGCAAATGTACATATTCATTGGAGATATCCTGAAAACTTGACTAGCTTTGAAGTCCCCAGCATAGCTTTGGGAACTTCTGCCCTAAATCCAAGTTAGTTGGGAACTCAGTTTAAGCTACATCTTATGCATGTCTGTACTGGAAGTTCACTATTGTAAGCTTCTGTACTTTCCTCCAGAGTTCTACCAGCCTGCTACATACCACATGTCTGAGGATGGCACTTTCCAAGTGGTGGATGAGAAAGGAGCAGAGAAGGTAACTTGCTAATATCTCAGCCGGGAATAATCTCCTCCTAAGCTACAAGGTGGTGGCTGATCTAATATTTGCACCCTTGTGACTGAGCCGGGGAGAAATAACAGGCAATGAGTGTATATTGTGTTATGCACTTGTCTCTGTTCACATTGAGTTATACATCACTATGGCATTTCTCTAGCTCTTGCATCATAATTTCTGCTGCCATTCTCCCATTCACACTGTCTTCATCTGCCTTGTTCATTTCCTTTTTATTGTCTTTTCTGTTTGCAGGTACCTTGGATCCCTCTTGATCCTTTAAACCCAGATTACATAAAATATCCAGATTATGCACAAGCGAAGGCTCTGCAGTGTACAGTGAAGGCGGGTGAAATGCTCTACCTCCCTTCCCTCTGGTTTCATCATGTCCAGCAGTCTCATGGATGCATAGCTGGTAAGTGGGGAGGCAGACGTGCATGTGTTCATACTGCTGAAAATCCAGTGTTTCTGAGACACATGTTCTAGTATGTGCTCTGATGGAAGGCACCAGGGACAGGCCTTCCAGTTATGTTATATTGTACCTTCCTCAAAAAAAAGTTCAGCACAAGTGGCTTACATGGGTGACTAATTCTGCTGTAGGGCTTCTGTCTCTAGACAACCCATCAGGTAACTGAAGTAAATCCCCTGGTAAGGCCAGCTCTTTTTATATTCTGAATCTCTTCTCAGTTTGTTTGCATCACTTAAATAGGTGAATGAAATCACAGACTAAAGAGATTCAGAATCTTTTCTTTTTGTTTGAATACCAGGGACTTTGTCAGCAGTTGTTATCATCTGTTGAATTGTTCATTGCAACCTCCAGGCCTTCAGTGACCCTCCACAGAAAAGTATATTCAAGGAGAAGGGGGTCATGTAGCCTCTGTGATCTGCAGAAGTCAATGCAGGGCTCGATGTGTTTACCTTTCCTTGGAGACTGCTGCTGTGTTGAGTGGAAGAAAAAAAACTGCAAGGCCGAACCCTGGCCCACAGGAGTCCTCTCAGTCTGTAGTTAGTTATACTACTGTGAGGACTATGAGGCTGAGACTTGGTCCATGGGAGCCTTTCTTGTCTGTGCTTAGAGTTTCACAGGTCGAAGATGAAGTGAAAGCCCTGTATTGTAGCTTGATAATCCGTTATTCTCCTCAGATAAGTCGGTGTCAGTGAGGGTAATTTATCTCCCACAGAAGGCCGAGGCAGGACCCTAGGGGGAGGGAGTGATAATTCACCTCCTCTAGCAGGCCAAAACAGGACCTTGGGAGGAGAGAGTAAGAAGAGCAGAAAATTCACTCACTGCTTTGTTTTCCACTGTGCTGGTTGCTGTTATGATGGCTTGCCATCCCAAGAGCAGAGGATCCTCTAAGGGAAAATGGTCCACACAGGGGCTCCAGAACTGGAAGATTTGTTGGAGAACACTGGAGTAAAGCTGAACTTTCATGCATAAACCATTGAAGAAGCAGGCAGAAAATTGGAGACTGCCTGATTAGACATTGAGCCCTGAGAAGAAGGATCTGGCTGAAGACTAGGCAGAGAAAGGCGCTTAGCGGGAATATGATCCTGAGGATAAGCTCCCCATCTGGACTTAGAATGAGTTTTACCCAGTTTAGAAGGATTACCTTTAGGCACAGAAGTTTATGTTTATTTAAGATTTGATATACCGCTCCTGCATTTTACTGACCTAAGCGGTTTACAATGTATCAAATTGAAGTCTTCCGTTTCTGGCCAGGAGAGGACCACGAAGCCAAGACGGAGCTCGTGGGAGCCTTCACTGTAGCCACTGTGGTTTCAGAATCTACTTCTTTTTCCATTGAGCCCCTTACTGTTAAGCCAGTTGCTGCTGGAGGCGAAGGAGTGGTGCACCATTCTAGTGCTGGTGCTTTTTTATGTTGGCCTGCCAAATCTGCTGGTTTTTTTAAAATTTTCTCACGGCATCGGTGGCAGTTGGCTTCCCTCCCCTTGTGGTACCAAAACAGGGCCCTGGGGGAGGGAACAAGTGGTGCAGAATGTGGCTTAGCTGACATCTTCAATGGTTCGGCCTGAAGAGCCCCTGTGCGGGAACCGCCATCCATCATGGCGTTTGTCAGCTGTCAAAAAGTGCCCCCCCTGGTCCTAGCGCCTTCCTGCAAGAACTGGCGCTCCGTAGAAGAAAGTGTTCGCTGGCGTTTGAAGCTACCAGAGAATTTGTGCCTTTGAAGTCCCTTCTGTTTCCATGAACTCGACTGTCTCCTCTTATTCGTTCTGATTTTTTTTTGTGTTTTTTTTTTTTAAAGAACTTTTGTTTTTAATTGAAAAGCTTCTTGTTTTAAGTTTCTTGCCCTCCATTCTTTTTTTTATATATTTATACTAACTAAGGGAAATTTAAGTTAATCATTTTAAAACTATAGAGTTCTAATTTATTATTTTCTCTGAAGAAGAGATGGGGGAGCTGTGACCTGTCAGGTACGGTCGAAGAAAAAACTGACAAGCTGAGGGGAGGGGCTGTAGGTGTAGGGACTCCTGCACATGCCCAGTAAGCTGAAAAGCTTACCTAGCTAGGGGAGAGCACCACCACTCAGGCTCAGTCAGAGGACTTCACCAATAAGTATGGCTGCATTCCCCTGCAGTCTATGGAGAACACCTGTTACAGATAAGCAACTTTGCTATCCTACCTATATCAAAGAGGGAAAGAACCACAATAGTAAAACAATACCAAAATTAGTGGAGAAAAAGACCTCAGTCAAAAAGAAGACCTGCAAACTTAGTAACAGCTATATAAAGCAGGCTCACTTTCGATCACAGGTCAAGAACCCTCCCACCACCACCACCACCACCACCACCACTATAAAACATACACTCAAAAATACATAAAAAATGTGTGCTAAATGTTCTTAACCCACTTTAAAGAAAAACAAGAACCAAAACGGTACAATGCTTGTGACCTGTGTTCTAAATCGACACACAGAATCACAAAATCACATTTATCTTCAAAGTCCATTCAAAGACAGCAAGCCTCTTCACAAAAATTTTGTTAGTGCTTTTAAATTCTAAAAACTTCATCAGTGCTTGTGAATCCCCTTTAAGAGACACCCATTAAAGTGGTTCAGAAAGAGCTTGCATGAATGAAGCAAGGTCAGATTCAGGTCCCTGGGTACAGGAGGCTTTAAGTGAGATGGGCAACTTGCTATGATTGTGAAGCAGAGCTGGAACACTGAGATGTACTTAGATGGAAAAGGTTGAAGGCAAGATGATATAAGTGGTTTAGGTAGTGTAGAATTGTTGTAGAAGGATATGTAATAGGGTCATAGCCATTTGTAGAGTACCAGAGTGAAAAATCTTTCCACTCAGAAGCAATCAGGTGTCTAGTGGAAGGCTTTCAAGCAGCTATCAAGATATCTTGGATGGGCTGCGGAATACAAGAGTAGGAACTAGAGAGTGCTCATTTTCCAGGCCATGAGAGTCAAAGGTCTGGTTGAAGGAGTCAGCCCTCCCAGCTTGTGATCAGTGTTTGGAACTGGAGCAGCTTGCAAGGAGGTAGAACTGTAAAGTTGTTAAGGCCAGTAGGGCACTATAATAATTGTTGTACAATGATTTTGCTGGAACTTGTGTAGATATGAATGGAATATTAGAGGATAAGCCTAAAGAAATGTCCATGGAATTGCCAGCGCACCTGGTGTGATAAGTAGAAGAGAAGGACGAATGGAACAGTAAAGAGGAAGCTTTGTATTCTGTGTGCTGGCAAAAAAAGGCTGATTTGAGGTGTTCCTCAAACTTGAAAGAAATAACTTTTTTTAAACAGAATCAGGTGACTAGTGCCTCATGAAATGGAACTATCTCCTGAGATGGGGGAGTGAGGGGATTCATTATAGTCTTTACAACATCTTTTTTTAAATTTTATTTTAAAGATGTTTTCTTTGTTCTTACACTTTTTTTATTTCTTAGGGGACCCTCTGGATTGTGCACTATACTATTTTTCTTTGGGTTTATTTTTTCTTATTAACTTTCTATTTCTGTTGATATTACTTTTAAAGATAAGGGGAACAGTAAAGGAAGTGCTAGATGATGTTTGGTATTTCACACTATTGATCACAATATGACTGTTTTACTGTATCTTGCATTGTTTAATTTCTAATAAAAAAAGATTTAACCAAAAATTGATAAAGATAAAAGAACGCAAGCTGTCTCCAGGGTTGATGAAGTGGGGAAAAAATTGTTTTGTAGTGTACTTGGATGGAAACCAACAGAAAGCATTCCAAGGCTCTGCCCTAATACTTCTCTCTTTCTTATTTATGTGCAGTGAACTTTTGGTATGATATGGAGTATGACATCAAGTACACATACTTCCAGCTTCTGGATTCTCTCACGCAAGCACTGACACATTCTTGAGGGACTGGAAGCTGTGACAAATGAAGGGACAGTTTTCCTCCCATTTATTGATGCAATCAATGCAACAAAACCTGATGAAACATGGAGTGGGGCAATGTGACAGAACTTTTCGAACTCTGTCACTGTACAGTGTTTCAAGTAAAATCAAAGGACTTGAGGTTAGAGACTACCAGTTCAAACAATGGCAGAAAAGCCTCTTGTTCACAGATAGGATCACGGAGCCCCACTGCACCCTTATATCTATATAGCATGTTGATTTTTATTTTCTGTGTGCATTTATTTATTGCAATTTATTAACTACCTTAATGAAGATCACCCAAAGGATATAGCTTGACCAAACAACTTATCATTAACAGTGTAGCAATAGTAACCTGATCAAATGTGAGCATAAAATAAAAACAAACAAACATAGAGATGGGCAAATTAAATCCTAGTAATGGCAATAAAATGATAGTTACTTTTTTGTAGCATTTTAGCCTGCTATTTTCCTAAATATCATGGGAAGATGCTAAAGTGATGGAGGACAAGAAAATCCCCAGCGTGTAGCAAGAGGCAAAGGAAAAGTTTTGTTTTGTTTTTTCTTTGTACTGCTCTGGGCTTTCTTTTTATATTTGAATTGCCATTTTAAAATTCTCTAATCAAACAAAATAATAAAATACAAAGAAAAATCAAAAACACCAATGGGAGAGAGAAACCTTATTTCAGGGAAATATACAATTAATCTAGCGAGCTCTAAAAGAAAGAAACACTTCAAACTCTCCCATAAACATAATGCCTGGCACTAAGGGCTCCTGTTACTACAGTGCGTTAGGGCCTTAATGCGCGGAATAGCGCGCGCTAGACCTTAATGCCAGCATTGAGCTAGCATTATTCTAGAAGCGTTCCGCGTAGTAATTTCATGCATGCACTAAAAACGTGCATCTTAGTAAAAGAAGCCCTAAGTTCTATTTTTCCCTTACAAAACTTCCTATATGTAATGAGTCAAAAAAAAAATACTGATACCCTTGTAGGGAAAGTGAATTAAAAAAATACACCAGTAGCTAACACAGGGGACTTCAGGAAGAAGTACCATCTCCTGAATTGTGTTGCCCAAGAGACATCTGAGAATATCTGAATTTTCTGGCAATAGAACAATGCATCTTTTTTTCTTAAAAGTACAGTAAGCATTTTAACACTCTCTTCCGAAAGGAAGAAGAACAGTAAGGCAGCTCTCGTGATCATTGCTGCTGTCTAAAAACTTAATTAAAACAAGACAATTTAGAGATCCAATCTGATGTAAATCCCCTTCCGCAATAGTATTTTAGTGCAGAAATGTAGTTAGTTGGGGTGCAAAGGAAGCAGCTGCTCTCTCAAATAGATTTTGAATAAAAATGTGCCTATGTAAATTGGCCCTGCAGCCTCACACTGGCACATGTTTTACAAAAGGTCTGCACCCCCAGACATCAAAACCAGGCGGCATCCCAATTCCTCTACGTGAAATTGAACAAGAGCTTCCCTCGAGTGTAGTTTCAAAAGTATAATAAGCAACAGAAATCTTATTACAGGAAAATTAAGAAAATGTAAACTTTTAAGCTCTGGTAAGATTCTCCAGTGATTCTAATTTACATTGTATAACCAAACTGTCCTTAATACCTGAAAGTCCCATAGCCTGTAAAAGCCAAATATCGATTCCATAGATGTTAGTCATGTTCCTACAGATACTACTGTAAGCAGGGGTTTAAATAAAATGTTTTTACCTGCCTGGGGGTGGGCTCTGTAGGGCTCTGAGTGGGTGCTGCTAGTTTGGAGCTGTATTTGGGCCAACCCAGGGCTGGTTTGGGTAGGAGGTATCTCTTTGGGACCCAGATCAGGTCTAGGGAGCTATGGGGCTACTAGCCACTGCTGTGAATGAGGGAGCAGGAAAATGGCCTGCTTGAAGTCTGGCTACTGGAGCTTTGGTGCATAAGCAATAGGTGTCTGGAGTTCCAGCAAGCTGCAGTTGAAGCCAGGGTTTCAATTTCTTTTGAGGTCTGGGGAGCTGCTTTGTATAATTGTGGATAGTTCCTGATGTCTGGAGGGTTCACCTGGATTGAATTTAAGGATGGAGCAAGGGGAGAGGTCCTCTGGGTTAATTAATTTAAAAATTTTGTTTTTGGTTCCCGTTGGCTGGGGCTTGGGGGAAAATTTTTAATTTTTGGTGGATGGGATCTTTAGGAGCTGTCTTTAGGTGGGCCATTGGAGTCTGGATCGTAGAGAATTTTATTTTTGCATATAAAATTGTAATTTTAGGTGCAGAGGGCTGGCAGACTTTAGAATGTGCATTTGGTGTTTTCATTGGTTATAGTTTTCAGCAGGAAATTTGTTGTAATTTTTCATGTGGCCATCAAGGAATTTTGTTATGATTTTTGGCTATTTTTTTGTGTAGAAATTGTGTGATATCCAGTAAAGTGTTTATTTTGAAAATTTAGAACTGTAGGGACTTTGATAGGAGGGTGATTTCACATTAATTTTGTGGTAAAAACCTGAAAATTACATTTTCCCATTATAATCAATGGGAGTTCAGGGTTTCAAAATGAAGCTGAGAACTGTAAGTTTTGAGTTCTGTGATTCTGAAGAAAACTAAGCTTTATAAGCCAGAAACTAATTGGAGGCCGGGGGTAGCAGTGGAATGATACTAGCAATGTCACAGCCACAGTTTGGGCTGTTGGGCAGCAGCTGTGTGCTAGCTTTGGGATAGAGAGGTGGTTGCTGGTTGGCTGAGAACAGTTTGAAAAGGAAGACAAGAAATCTCATTGATGGAGCAATTTGGTACAGATTTAGTAGGAATTTTCTCAGGGTTTTGTGGAACTTTTAAAGAGTTTTTATGGCTTTGTGAGGAATAGGGTTAATTAAGTCTTGGACAGAGACCAACTTGAATCAAACTATAGGCTCTTGCTAGCTAGAGAAGTTGGTTCTAAGTTTTGGCAAACTCCTCAGTTTCTCTTTTGATGGAGAAGACCTAAGTTCTGAAGTGCTGAGCACTGTTCTGGAAGTTTGCTTGCTTAACAAAGTGGTCAAGCATAGCTGTTAAGGGATAAAATCAAGAATCTGTGTTTTGAGTCTGAATGTGGTATTTGTATTTATTTATACTCCGCCTTTCCCAAGGCGGGTCACAATAGAGTACATACACAAACAGAATCACATTTAGTACAACAAATCGAACATGAATAAAACATAGCAGTGATAATGTAAAGCCTCCTAAAATTACAAAGAGGCTATCAGCGCCTCGCATCAAAAAACTATAAATCAAGTCCCATAGTTCATCTTACAGAAGAGGTGTTTCTTCAACATTTTCTTGAAACTACTCAAATATGTTTGCTGTCGTAAATATCCCAGAAGCTTATTCTACTCCCAAAGACCCACACACAAAAATATGCTAGCTCCAGACACAGCAAGCTGTAGCTGTTTCACTGTCGGAATATGTAGGTCATTGTGAGTCACCAAGTGCAACATGCGCTGGTAGTTGAGCTTGCCAGAGCCTAGATAAGAGTCTGAAGCAAAAATAAAACCAACCTTGATTGAAGATGCTGGTACCTAGAAGTTTAAATTGCAGAGACAGGAGCAGGGGCAAACCTTTTATTTAGCCAGAAGGATCATTACTCAACTGGATGGGAAAAATTAGGGAATATGTAGCTACAAATAGGTTCCTGTTAGGAAGACAGGTCACTCAAAGGTTGCATACAAAAGGAGAGGTTTGGGGGGATTTTTAATGGGGGGGGGGGCGGAAATTGATTTGTTTGATACTGCTGGTGCCTGGTTCTGATCCTTTTTCCAGTGATCTTGGTTCATGTTCTATAAGTGAGGAAGCTACCCAATGTCAAGCAAGAGCTAGGAGAGGAGATAAGGTTTTGTTCCCCCTACCACCACCATCCACACACATTTTTCTCTCAGGGATGTGGTTTTTTTTTTTTTTTTAAAGAACACTTATTTTTAGCTGTGTATTCAAGCAGGGAAATTGGACACTTGATTGGGATATACTTAGCTGAAGTGGAGTGGGGCCTGCAATGCCTCTCGCTGAATTGAACTGGGAAAAAGAAAACAATCGGAGAAAATAATTATATACACAAAGCAACACATTCTAAGGGTAAAAGGGAAATACAGAGGTTGGAAGAAAAGTTAAATGGCACATCTGATTCCTGTTTGTTGATAAGGGATTTTGTACTTTTAGATAGATTTGGGGTCCCATGGAAAACACAAACTATTTCAAAACACAGCTATAAATCTTAGGAAAAGGGTTTAACTTGTTTTAGAACTGTTGACTCTTTAACTTCTGCTGGTATATTCTAACCACAGTTCTTAATTTCTTGAAATTGTATGCAATAAAAAATGTATTTTGTTTGAGAATTTGTGTAGAGAGTTTTCCTGTTCACTGCTAAACTTAATGCAGATTTTCCAAACATCTGGAACCTATCTACCTTGACCATAGAGACTGACAGCAACATCAGCTGTCACACTGAAACAGAGCAGTCCTGAAGCTAGGTGGCATTATATTACTACTGTATTATCTGAGTCCTCCAGTTTAGTCACAGTTTCTTGGTAAAATCACAAAACTTAGCAACTTAACCACAGCACTTAGTAAAAAATTCCATTTTCCATATATTCATCAAGTAACATTCCCTAAATTGGTGGGAGCCTCTGAGAGATATAGGAGAGGTAACAACTTTAGGCAATGTAATAGTCAAAGATATAACTTCAGAAGTACCCACCATGGCCTTTGGCGTCCATAGGAGAGACATTGAAACAGGTAAGGAAGTTGTTAACAAGAGACAGGAAGCCTCCAAACTCAATGAAAGGATGGAGGATTCTTTGCTACTGGGCACTGAGGCTGTCCTTGGCATTAGATATCCATAGCAATGGTAACAATTGATTTAGAATGTTTGAATATACCTTTTCTTTTACCCATCATGAGCCTCAGTCTAACAGTCACTAGGCTCCAAAGGATCATGCTGCTTAGGCTGTAATCCTTTGGCCACATGCCTTCATATAGCTCCAAGATATAAGGATGTTTATGTATTCCTTAGCAACCACTGCCCCCTCCAGAAGCATCCCAAACAGAAATGTTGCAGGCAAGATTGTAGCACCAGGGTTTTTCCTAAACCAGTAGTCTTCACTAATTTTTATGTTAGAGCCACTTGGCATTCAAATGACTGAAGGAGAGCTACCAGTATGTGTCCAAATACATTCTTTTTCTATTGCGAAATGTCCAAGTTTATTCATCACTTCATATACTATTTATCTAAAAATTCCTAAATGGTTTACAATCTATAATAATAAAACCCTAGAGCGCGCATGCGCTGTTGAACGATCGTAAATCCTGGTGGCGTGAGGTGTGCTTCTGTGTCACTCCTCACGGTGCCTGCGCTAGCTGGAGGCGCATGTGCCAGCGACTCCTCGCTGCCACTGCTCTTCAAAGCGGCCTGCTGAGGTTCGCCAGCCGTTGTAACGAACCTCGCAGGCCGCTCTCCATCTTCCCGACATGGTGCTGAAGGAGTCGGGGTTACCGCTGCCGCCACACTCGATCTTCCTGTAGCCCCGCCCACCGCCATGGAGGAGGAGATCTGGGCTGAGAGGTGAACGATGCAGCCCCAGCTCCAGTTCGAGGAATGGAGGGAGGGTAAGAATGGGAAGAGGGTGGAAACGGAAGGGAGCCATGGGGCAGGCAGGCATTGCACAACAGGGGACCAGGGGGAGAGGGAAAGGTGGCTGCTTTGGGGGGAGGGGGCAGACAGCAATCATCAGGGGGGAACAGAAGGGGCCACGGAGCACGCAGGCATGGCACAACAGGGGGAGAGGGAAAGGGGTATGCTGGAGGGCAGAAAACAATCATGCTTTGCTCTGGGAGGGGGGGAGAAGACAGAAGGGGGCCACAGAGAGACAGGCAGGCATGGTGCAACAGAGAAATACAGGTAGGCAGGGGGGCCAGGGAGAGACACAGGCAGAATGAATGACAGACAGACAGACAGTGTCCAAGGAGAGAGAGACAAAGAAAAAACCCCAGACAGACACCTGCTCTAGCACCCGTTAATGTAATGGGCTTAAAGACTAGTTGTATAATATGCTTAAAATAGAAATAAAACAAGAAACAAAACCCCCCATACAATGTCTTTTGAAAGGAAAAATAAATTTGTCCTTCAAACATGTAGCTCTTCCTCCTTTCTGATTTAAACTTGGATAGAGAAGCAGAGTATTGGGGGGAAAAAATCAGAATGGAAATGGGGGCTGCTACAGAGGTCTCCAGAGGCTGCCATTGTCCCCTGGGCCTTGCATTGAAGAACACTCGCAAACAATTACTGAAAACAGTAGGTCCCCTTAAACTCTTGTTGGATGTGTTATCCATACCAAATTTTCAGGACTTCTCAGGGACATACAAGAGCTCGCTGACAGGCATACTATTTTAGGACTGATGTATATATGTGTTCTAGAAAGTAAAAGCCATTATTGCCATCTGGACCCTCTTGTTAATATTACAGGCCAGGTTCCCCTTAGAAGCGGGAATGGGATGTGGAAGAATGACCAACAGAGTTTATTTTAATTTACAGGAAAATTTATCATAATGGATTTCTGATTCTACTAAAGAACCTTGTGAAAAGAGTACAAGGGCAAAAGATGTACCTGCCTCTTGCCAGTCCCACAATAATCATGGATCTATTGCTCCTCAGGCTGGCAGCTGAGCCAAAATAACTTATCCCTTATAATCTGCCCTTATCCCTTATAATCCAACAAGGACTTTAAGATCTACAGCTCAAAACCTTCTCTCTATCCCATCACTGAAACATATAAACACAATGAGGTCTTCAATTTTTTTCTGTTAGTGCCCCTCCCCCTCTCTCTGGAACAATATCCCGAATTACCTACATGAAAAATCAACTCTTTTAGGCTTTAAGACGAAATTAAAGACATTTCTCTTTCTTGATGCTTTTGAAACCTAACTGTCCTTTTAAGGACGACCTAGAACCTAGAAGGATTTTACCATTAGCACCCCTCCCTATCATTTTTTTCCTTACATGTTTTCTTTCTCCTTGCTTATTGTAGTTCCAGCCCTTCTTTCCCTTTTGTTCCCATTTGTTGATGGTTTTTATACGTCTCTGAAAGTTGTTATTATTCCTGGTGATGTTTTATCTTTTTAAACTCTTATTTTAGCTAACAAATGTTTTTAACGATTTTTTTTTACACTGCCTAGAAGGTTTGATTAGGTGGTATAAGAAATTTTAAATAAACTTGAAACATCATGTCTTATGCTGCTGTACATCCTGATTGTCCTTGCATGCTACACTCTGATAGGTCAACCTCTGTGGCACTTCCTTGTTAGCCCTCCAGACTGGTCCAGATGCTTATACAGTAAAACCTTGGTTTGCGAGCATAAATCGTTCCAGAAGCAGGCTTGTAATCCAAAGCACTCGTATATCAAAGCAAATTTCCCCATAAGAAATAATGGAAACTCAGACGATTTGTTCCACAACCCAGAAACTTTAATAAAAAAATACTATACATACTTGTATTGCCAGATTTTGCTCATTTAGAACAGTCATTACACTCCCGCAGCGTCAGAAAGAGAAGAACCATTAGCTCAGTTGTGATGTGTGTATACTGTATGTACTTGTATTACAAGACATTGCTTGTAAATCAAGTTGAAATTTAATAAAATGTTTTGCTTGTCTTGCAAAACGCTTGCAAATCAATTACTTGCAATCTAAGGTTTTACTGTACTTGGATTATGCTCGCCTACCTGTAGATGGCGACTGAGAACACTAAATTTGTGATAACTGCCAACCCTCAGCCAGCCAGTATTTGTCTAACCAGGCAGAAGACCTAACAGGTAAGCATAATTTCTTCTTCCTTGTCAGCCCTCCCTTCCTTGTGAGCCAGACCCTTACGCTTGGGAAGTACTAAAGCAGTGAAATTAATGGGCAGGAACTACCTAAACTAACAGTAGGCATTCCCATGCCAAATACTGCATCTTGTCTCATCCAGACATCAACATAATAGAATGCAGGGAAGACCAGTCTGCCATCTTGCAAATATCCAGAGGCAGAATCAAGCTGCTCTTGGCCCAAGAGGCTGCCATCCCTCGAGTAGAATGTGCCTTAAGCAAATGAGGCACTGGACAGCCTTTGAGAATATAGGCAGACACAATGGCTTTCTTAAACCAGAGAGCTATAGACATCTTAGAAGCCATAGCCCTTTTGTTATCCCCCTGAAAAGAACAAACAAACGTACAAAAGCATGGTATGCTTTGTTTTATTCTTCATTCCTGCCAAATTTCAGACCATTATTCAAGCTTCGCTAAGTCTTTCCTCATGTTCACCCTATCAGGGGTCTATTTCATATTTTGGTATCGTCCGCAAAGAGACAAATCTTACATGACAGCCTGACAGGCCTTTAGCAAAAGGGCTATGTTAAAGTGTTAAAAAAACAAAACAAAACAAAAACCCCAGGCCCAAGAATCGAACCTTGAGGCAAACCACTGGTAACATCCCTTTCCTCAGAGAGATCTCAATTGACCACTTCCCTTTGTCGCCTTCCACTCAACCAGTTCCTGACCTAGCCCATCACTCTGTGGCCCATTCCGAGGGCACTCAATTTACGTATTTATTAGACCAGTGGTGTACCTAGTATATGTGACACCTGGGGACCATCATTTTTAACACCCCTCCTCTATATGAAAAATATGATTTTTAGTAATAATCCACATGTCGCACAAGAATATACCTAGGAAAAGGCAGCATCTTAATGCAGTGAGCAGTAGAACATCAATACACCCATTGTACAGATCGATCCTGCACAGACTATGCTAACAGAAAACCATAAGTTTCGTACACTCAGAAACAGAAACATCTTCGCCCAGTATGGACTATGTAATCACAAACTAAAAACAGAAATATGTAGACAAAAGTTAAACTGAACCACATTGAAGCCAGACTTTGCATATAATGCAACACCACAGAAACAGTGATGCATGTCTCCTAATATTGTGCAAAATATAGACAGCAGATGTAAATTTGAAAAATCAGAAAAATAGCAGTCATCACTTTACAGATTAACCCCCCCCCTTTTTTACGAAGCTATGTTAGGCTTTGTTATCGCCAGCCGTGGTGGTATTAGTAAGTCACCAACTATAGACCAGTAGATAGATCAGTAACCACTATAGATCAGTAACCAACTATAGACCAGTAGCATCTATTCCATTTATGGTAAAAATCATGGAAGGATTGGTACACACCCAGCTAATGGAATATCTCGACCAATTCTCTCTTCTGTACAAAACTCAATCTGGTTTTAGGCCTATGTTTAGCACTGAGACAGTAATTGCGGCTATCCTGGACAATTTGCATTACTTGTTTAGTAAGAGCCTCAATGCCCTAATCATGCAATTTGACATGAGCTCTGCCTTCGACTTGGTGGACCATGGAAAGCTATTACAATGCTTAGACACCATCGGAATCAGAGGAAAGGTACTGAATTGGTTTCGAGGTTTCCATATATCACGCACCTACCAAGTCCGTTTTAATCCCGATCTCTCTGACACCTGGAGCAATCCATCTGGCATGCCACAGGATCACCACTATCCCCATTGCTCTTCAACGTTTACATGTCCTCAAAGGGTGCGCAATTGTCCCAGCTGGGGATAAAACTATATAGCTACTCTGACGACTTAACGATAATTATCCCATTCACTAACTCTGTCTCAGAAGTCACCCCCAAAGCAACAAAAGTACTAAATCGGATGGAGCAATGGATGACTAAATTCAGTCAAAACTAAACTCAGAGAAAACAAAATTTTTCATAGCATCCCCACACCCACTTGTCACTAAAGCATCATTGTGCATCAATAACCTTAGTTATCCCATTCAACCTACTATGAAGGTATTGGGTGTAACACTGGATCAGAGCCTGACCATGAAAGACCAGGTAGACTCCTTGATTAGAAAAATCTTTCTCACCCTCTGGAAACTTTGGTCCATCAGAGCTTACTTCGATGTCTCATCATTTCGAATTCTGACACAATCCCTTATACTGAGTCAACTCGATTATTGTAACATCGCCTACTTAGCACTCCCCCAGAAGGCCCCTTCCAGAAACTGTCTGCCTTCCCCTTCCATCTCTTCCTCCACCCCACCATCTTCTTCCCTCCTCTCCCCCAATGGTCTAGCACAGGGGTAGGGAACTCTGGTCCTCGAGAGCCGTATTCCAGTCAGGTTTTCAGGATTTCCCCAATGAATATGCATGAAATATATTTGCATGCACTGCTTTCAATGCATATTCATTGGGGAAATCCTGAAAACCCAACTGGAATATGGCTCTCAAGGACCGGAGTTCCCTACCCCTGGTCCAGCATCTCTCCCTCCCCCCCACCCCCCATGGTCTGGCATTTCACTCTCTCCCCTTTTCTTCCCTCATCTTCCTTCTCAATTTATTTTCTGCATCTGTCTAGAATATTAAATTCTTTCTTACTATCCAGTTCTCAATTTCCCTCTAACTACAGCTTGCCACCTCTTTCCCTCACCCCCTCCAGTATTTCACTAACTCTGTCCTCTTCCTCCCATCCAGAATATGCCCTTTTTTATCGCCTCCTTCCATCTAGCATAAGATTACCAGATTTTTGTCCAGAGAAACCCGGACACGTGACCCTGCCCTGATCTACCTCTAGCCTTGCCTCCTCTTTGTTTTCTGACTTCTGGGACGTATCTGGAGGATCTCTGAGCATGCGCGGATGTGTGTGACATCATCTGAGAATGCTCAGAGGCCATCCAGATGAGGAAGGAGGTTGGGGCTTTCCAAAACCTAGCCAAATTACTGGGTTTTGGAAAGTCCGTTTGGGCACCCAGATCATCCTCTAAAAAGAGGACATGTCCAGGTTTTCCCCGGACGTCTGGTAACCCTAATCCAACATCTCCTCTCTGTCCTCTCCACTTCCATCCTGCAGCTGCCCCCTCTCTCCACTTCCATTGTTTGCTCGCCTCTTTCTCTCCTCTCCCCTCTCCATTTCTTTCCTGCATCTGTTCCTCTTTCTCCCTCTCCTCCCCACTTCCAGCCAGCGTCTGCTCTCCTCTCTCTTTCCCATCCCCACTTCAGTCCAGCATCTGCCCCCCTCCCCACTAACATCCAATGTCTGCTCCATTCTCTCTCTTCATCCACCCCACTTTGATCAGTAGCATCCCCCCTCTCTTTCTCCCTCTGACTCAATTCCCTCTCCCTCTACCATCCTTCCCTCTTCCGTTTCTCTCTCCCTCTGCCTGTACCCCAATTCCATCAGCATCTTCCCCTCTCTCTCCCTCCATCCCACTCCCCTCCAAGTATCCTGCTCCCTTCTCTCTCCCTCCACCTCAGTACTGAATGCTTCTCGAGCCAGCAACAACAGCTGTAAACTTAAGCATAGCCTCCATGGGACCTTTCTGCACTTCCCTGTGGCTGCCAGCTCTGCTCCAGAACAAGGAACTAATATTGGAAGGGGTGGCCCAGCAGACACGAAGCGGCGCTAGAAGGTCCTGCGATGGCTTAATTTAAAGTTACTGCTGCTGGTTCGGGCACATGCAGCTAGGGCACCCCCTCCCCCTCTTGGTATGCCACTGTATTAGATGCCTGTGTGGAACACTGTCAAAGGCTTTGCTAAAATCTAAATACACATCTAGCCAGCTCCCTCTATCCAATTCTCTGGTCACCCAGTCAAGGAAATTGATCACATTTGTCTGGCAAGACCTGCCTCTTATCAACACAGGAAATAGGGTTTTTAAAAAAAGATTTGGCTAGTTTCCTAAAAGTCCATAAGCCATTATTAATATGGGCTCGGGAAATCCACTGGTTATTCTTAGGGTACGCAGCGTAAAAACCTGGGATCTTGCCAAGTTCTTGCGACCTGCGTTGGCCACATGTTATCGGGCCGGGCCTGAGAGATTACCCGTATGGCAACTCTCACATTTTCATGACAGCCCTGGGACTCCTCCTCTCCTTTGACGTCACCCCTCCGCTGCGTTTTCTGATTGGCTGTGCACCACGTCTGACCTCTCGGAGGGAAATACTTGTCCCAGAGACCCCTTTGCACCGAACTGACTTTTGCTGCCGTGCCAGGTGGACTCTGCACTTTTATAGCTGTGTCTTGCGAAGTGCTGATGTCAAACTGACATTCCGGGTTAACGGAGTTGTGGAAGCGGGGTTTGAGTTCCTTGGTGAGGCCTCATAGTGCGTCCATGGCTGCGGCCCTCAGCATCTCGCCTTCCCCCCGGTGCCTGTTTGACGCCCCGGTGCGGGTGCAGGTGTCGGGCCTGGCCCCGCTGCAGGAGGTCACCTTGCGGGCCTCCCTCACGGACGAGGGCGGGGAGCTCTTCCAGTCCAGCGCTCGGTACCGGGCGGAGAGCAACGGCGAGCTGGACCTGAGCCGCTCCCCGGCCCTGGGCGGCAGCTATAGCGGGGTGGAGCCCATGGGCTGGCTCTGGGCCCTGACCCCCAGCAAACCCTTCAAGCGGCTGGTGAAGAGGGACGTGCTGAGCCCCTTCTGTTTGCAGCTGGAGGTGTTCGAGGGCCACGGGGCCCCCGGCAAGCTGCTGTGCAAAGGAACCAATGAACGGAGCTTTCTGCGGGAGGGGGCCAGCAGGATCCCGGTCAGAGAGGGCCGGGTCCGGGCCACTCTCTTCCTGCCTCCCGGTGAGCTATAGGTTTAGATCAGGGATCTCAAAGTCCCTCCTCGAGGGCCGCAATCCAGTCGGGTTTTCAGGATTTCCCCAGTGAATATGCATTGAAAGCAGTGCATGCACATAGATCTTATGCATATTCATTGGGGAAATCCTGAAAACCCGACTGGAATAGGCTCTCAAGGACCGGAGTTCCCTACCCTTGCTTTAGTTTATTGTTTGATGATCAGGGTATCCAAGGCACTAGGCCAGTGTAGCTCAAACTGTGTGCTTCCTGAGATTTCAGGTGTGCTGCTGCACACAGGAGAGGAGGAGAGGCACTGGCTGATTGATTACAGCAGTGATTCCCATTTTTGAATATTTCCATAATCATTATAAATTCCATATAAAAACATATGAGAGAGAAAACTTTGAGTCACTGCAGCGTTGACAGCTCTGAAGCTTGCAAAGGCCTATCCAAACCACATGATTTGTTATTTATAAAGCAAGATTATGGAGGAGATTTTTTGTGTAGTGTATCTAATATCTAATATAATCTACTCTGACTTCTCTGTGAGGCTTTTTTTTTGTATTGTGACCCAGTGGTTGATCTTGCTGTGGCATATACACTGCTTTATTCCCTCCTTTTGCCTATAGCCAAGTGCTTCTGGTACCTATAAGGCCAGGAGAGAAGGTTGCCTGTACTGGTGATCCTTTATGGAACATAAGCCTTTGGTTGTATTCCTCTTCAGCCTATTGAAGTTGTATCGGTAGCATGGAATATTGATACACCTTGGGTTTTGGCCAGGGACTAGTGACCTGGATTGGCCACTGTGAGAATGAGCTACTGGGCTTGATGGACCATTGGTCTGACCCAGTAAGGCTATTCTTATAAGAAACAACGAGCTCTCACTGGAAAAACTCAGGATGGACTCTGATGTGAAACAGAAATTAGTTTTATTTTACTCTCTTGCAAGAAAGGGTGTCATACACACAGAGTATGTATTTGGCTGCATACACACAGAGTAGACACACAAACCTGCTTTGTATAGTTAGTTTTTACATTCTGGTCCCTCCTGTCTTTGTGCCCATCGGTCAGGGTAGAGGTAGCTCATATCCTCGGACAATCCATCAACTGTTACTTACTGTACTTCCATTTTCCCTGCCTCTATTTACTTCTCCCACTACTCTTGCTCTTCTCCTCCTCTAGGCAACCCTATCCCTTATTTACTTTCACCCATATATGGTTTATCTACATGCTCAGTCCTTCCTCTTACATGCTCATGTCCTTCAGTTTGCTACCGTCTATTCTAACAATCTTTATTCTGTAGTTGCTAAGACATGTTCTCATGCGGATGGAAAAAAAACATCTTATCTTCCTCCTTTCCAAGCAGTTTGTCAGTTCTTTCTCCTCTTTCCTCCCCCCTCTTTCTACTGTTCTTCATACATCTGCAACATGCAGCAATTAACACCAGAATTTACAAAAAGTGTCAGCAAAAGTAATTATTATTAAAAATGTATTATAAAATGTTCCCTTCTCACACTTCTTACAAAGTTAGCAGCATATCATTCTGTCACTTACTGCTGATCTACCTCAGGCAACAAATCTAGGTCTCTTAGCACTGTTTCCAAGGGCCTCTGTGAAATCTTTTTAGTCAAAATGTTCCTGTACTGTGCAATGAATTTTCCTTATTCATTCATCAAAAGTTATTAACGTTTTATTATGTAGAAATGAAGGTCAACAAATAAAAGTATAAAGGGCATACTTTTACTGGCTAAATGCATAATTGGCTTTAGAGAGCTAAGCATCTTTCATCCGATCAGTCATTGACTGTATTACCATGTTTTCCCGAAAATAAGACAGTCTTATATTCATTTGGGCCCAAAAAAGGCACTAGGTCTTATTTTCGGATAGGGCTTATTTTTTCATGTTCACGATCATCCCTCCCTCTCCTTCACTCCAATTCTTCCTCTTTCCTCCCCTCTCACCCATCCCCTTGTGCCTTCCTTCTGCATCATCTTTCTATCCTTCCCATCCCCCTGTGTAGCAGAACCCTTACCCAGCTTCCATCTTTCCCTCCCTCCCATCCCTCATGCAGCAGAACTCGAGCACCTACCGCCGCACAGCCAAACCGCCGATCCTACCGACTGCGACCATAAATACCTTGCTGCAGAGGAGCGTCGGGCTAGCAGCACTCACAGACTGCTTTGCGGCCTTCTCACTGGGGCCGTCTCTACTAATAAACACTAGCGCCTCCAGGTGGTCAAAGGAGTGAAGGAGAGTATCATGGAAGAATAAATAACCTATGTACCTGTAATAATGAAACTATTTTTATGTATTCATGTGATCCCTTTGTGTTTAAGATGCCAAAGGGGCTGGTTTTTGTCCAGAGTTTAGAACATACTATGTCTGCCTTTAAGACTTATATTGATATATTAATAAACAATTATTAAACTGAGCACAAGCTAATGTTTATTTCCATAGATATGTATGCTACAGAAACTGGAAATGCTTTTTCTGTAGAAATGCACTGGACCATATTTTGGGGGATTCATTCCTCTGGATCCCTTGGTCTGATCGGGTTCATTTTTTAACTTGTCTTCTTACTGGTTGTTCACTGATACCAAGTTGTATTTCATGCCACTAAAATTGTAGAGACTTCTTTTGCCCCCAGACTCCTTTTGTGCATTTCTTTCCAACTTCTCTTAGGTTGAAAAGAATAATAACATTATATGTATGGTTTAATGAATAGCAGCTGGAGATTCCAGTCACAATGGGTAAAAATTCCTACAATGAGTTGTGCAGGGCACTGGCTGTTCAGAAGCTCAGCTAGCCCCTGTTGAGCAGGACTAGCCGAAGGAATGGCATGAAACATTTGTGGGGGAATTGGAAAGATTTAATCCTATGTGTTATGCAAACAATTATGCTTCTTCTGCCTAGGACCTGGTCCTTTTCCAGCAGTGATTGACTTGTATGGCACTGCAGGGGGTCTTATCGAATATAGAGCAAGTCTTCTGGCTAATAAAGGATTTGTGACGCTGGCCCTGGCTTATTTTGGCTTTGAAGATCTCCCTGCAGGCCTGGAAGAGTTCCAGCTGGATTATTTCCAAGAAGCTGTAGAATTTTTGCAGACACAGCAGCTGGTAGGAGTCCAGTTTTTTCTGTTAGTATATGAGTCTACTGGACAGCTAGTGAACTTTTCATAAAGATGTTGTATAGACCTAAATAAATTAGGTTTCAGCAAGTTGACTTGAACACTGTTTTGAGTATGGTCCTTGTCCCATGTATCATAGGAGGATATTTCTCTGTGTGACTTTAGCATCAAAGGTCTGATTCAGGAGAAAATTCAGTGAACAGGAGAAGATATGTTCTGCATTCAGATCCAATGGTTTTCAACATATGGGTCAGTAAAGAATTTCAAAGATATCTTAAGACTGGTGCTCCTTTAGGAAAAACTAAGAAGGCTGTAGAGTACTGCATTGAATTATTTCAAACAAGTTACTCTTTTCAGTTTAAGTTTATGAACCTGGAAATGGCCACACATCTGGAAATATTTTTGTTCATGTAGCAAGTAAGATATTTGAACTGATCTAGGTGGTAGTTGGCTCTTTCCCATGGAGATTTATTGCTCTGCCTAGGGTTGTGATTTTCCAGCACAAAAGCAGCTGTGGAATTACAGCTTCTCAGATACTTGCAAAAAAAAAAAAAAAAAAAAAAAGAGCTACACAACAGACATTTATAGAAGTTTCTGGAGAACAAATGGTGAAAGCCAATGAACTTAGAGTGTACTGTGATAGACATTGATCAAGTTTGAGAGTAACCAAGGCTTAATTATGAAAATCAAAGGAAGGTGGGGAGTGGAACTGAGTATTTGGGGGAAATTAGTGCCAGACCTAGGCTGGACCTTTTCTAAAACCTTTGTTACTGCAGTGATCCTCTCTACCCAGAATCACATTGGTTTTAGTCCACAAGTATTTGTTCATTAATTTCCACTTCCCTGGAATTGGAAGCTCATCTTCTCAACTGTTCTCCCCCTCTTCAGTCAGAATCAGCTGATTCCTCTGGAAAGAGACTTATTCATACTGCCTGTTCTCAGTCTCCTGGATGAGAGAGGAGTTGAATGAGGAGTTGAAATCTAACATGTGGCCTACTCTTTGTATTAGGGATGACGCAATGGACCTGCATCATGCCTAACTTCTTCCTCTGAACCCCTCACTCACTTTTTGTCCCTTCCCAGTCCTCTCTCTCCTCACTTGTCCCTTCCCCCTGCCCCAAAGTTGTCACCAGCAGCAGAACTTATGAGGCCAGGAGGACCAGCATGTTAATAAGCAGTGGGATCAAAACGCCATTCTTCCTAGTTAAAGAAAAAGTAGAGAAGTAGATGTCATTTACCCCAGGTTTCTTGTTCTTTCTTCCATGTATTATCAGTAGTTGTTCTGGGGAATCCTGTAAAAATCATGGCTGCATGAGTGCTTCCTTCTCAGAGTAAGGCTAAGCATAGTCAATGTTAAGATGAAGAGAGAAGAAGTGGATGATAGGGAGAGAAAATACTTTTAAAACCAATAGCAGGAAATTTATTTTCACTCAGAGAATAGTTAAGCTCTGGAATGCATTGCCAGAGGTTGTGGTAAGAGCGGATAGCGTAGCTGGTTTTAAGAAAGGTTTGGACAAGTTCCTGGAGGAAAGGTCCATAGTCTGTTATCGACAAAGACAGTGGGGAAGCCACTTCTTACCCTGGATTGATAGCATGGAATATTGCTATTCCTTGGGTTTTGGCCAGGTACTGGTGACCTGGATTGGCCACCATGAGAACAGGCTACTGGGCTTGATGGACCATTGGTCTAACCCAGTAAGACTATTCTTATGTTCTTAACAGACGTAGGAGAGAACGAATGAAGTGTCCTCGGCCTTTTCTAGAGCTTATCTTCAGGATTCTGCAGGAAGGACTGGCCTAGTGGTTAAAGCTACAGCCTCAGCACACTGAGGTTGTGGGTTCAAACCCCGTGCTGCTCCTTGTGACCCTGGGCAGGTCACTCAATCCTCCATTGCCCCAGGTACATTAGATAGATTGTGAGCCCACCGGTGCAGATAGGGAAAATGTTTGAGTACCTGATTGTAAAACTGCTTAGATAACCTTGATAGGCGGTATATACATACCTAAATAAATTTTAAAAATTTAAAATTTTAGAGCACCTAGGTGCAGATCATTGCAATGGACCATGTTAATTGAAAATTTGGTACACTGCTTTGAGCCACAGTTGATGCAACACAATGCCAGCCAATACAGCCAAACATTTGTTGCTGTGAGCATGATGACTCATAGGTAACACAGTTTAACATGCTGAGCAATAGGAACAGTTCTGCACGTGAGTTTATAGTGTTGCTGGTGTGCAACATACTGTAATGATCACTGTGTCAGAGAAAGGAGTGACAGCACAGGTCATTGAATTAATGATCTGTAATCTGTTCTAGCTGCAAACACCAGTGCAGTGGTCACTATAATGCAGTGTTGCCCAATTTGAAAGGCACACAGTACAATGGAGAGGACTGAATGGAACCTGTAGAATTCCCTTGGGAGATGGAGGGAAACTGGAGGATTATTTACTGTAGCTCTTTAGCTATCTGAGGGATTTTTGTTTGAGATGCTTAATTCTGTTTTCTCCCTTTCAGGTCAGACTTTCTGGGATTGGTGTTCTGGGCATTTCCAAAGGAGCAGATTTAGCCCTCTCTCTAGCCTCATTTCTGTCTGGCATCAAGGCGGCTGTCAGTATCTCAGGCTGTGGTGTTAACTCCTTTGCTGCTCTGCGCTGCAATGATTTCACTATCCCTGGTCTTAGCTTCAGTGTTGACAGGATGAAGTTCCTGGAATCTGGAGCTGCTGATATGTCTGAAATCTTGGATGATCCCCTGGACCCAGCTCATAAGAACTCTTGGATCCCAGTGGAGAAATCATCTGCTGCTTTTCTTTTCCTTTCAGGATCAGATGATAAAAACTGGAAAAGTGTTCCTTACTGTCAGGAAGTTGTTACACGCCTCCAGGCCCATGGACGAGATGTGGAGTTTTACTGTTATCCTGGGGCAGGGCATCTCCTGGAGCCTCCTTACTTTCCTCTGTGCCAGGCTTCCTTTCACAAGCTGTTGGGCATGCCTTTGCTGTGGGGTGGGAAGTGGAAGGAACAGGCCCAGGCCCAGGATGATGCTTGGCATAGGATCCAAACCTTCCTCCACAAACACCTGAGCAGCTCAAATCCTCATCGCAGCCACTTGTAGCTGCCAGACACTTAACACTTCCTTAATGAGGTCTCAGCATAATGAGGAATTGTTTTTTAAAGAACATAAGGGTGCTCAGAGAAAGAGAATTTGATGACAGATAAAGGCCTTGAGACCCCTCTAGTCTATCTGATTTATTTGTTTAAGAGTAAAGTAAAGAAAATGAGATTCTGATCAATGAATCAGCTATCCTTTTTCCTAACTCTGTAACAACTCTTGTTACAGTTTTCTCTTCAGTTAAGATAGCCATATTTCAGTTTTGAGCTATATCAAATCATAGGTAAACATGCATAGGAGTTTGTCCGATAAGCTGTGGAAGAACTCCATAAGGTTCTAGAGAAAGAGCACAGATCTGAACTGAGAGTGAGGGCTAGATACAAAGTCAGAATAGGACATAAACACCTTTGACTCTATATAATAAGGATGTTCAGATATAAACATCATTTAAACCACACTTAAAAAAAAGTGTAGGTTGGGCAGATATAAACACTCAAAGCAAAACATGAAACCCAATAGCATTAAATTTAAAGATTAATCAAATGAAGCCACTAGCCTTAGTTGATTCTGTATTGAATTACACCAAGATTTGGAAAGTTTGCGTGCACAATGAGACGGTCCTTTTACACTTTTGGTGATAAATGAAAAGAATCCCTTTCTCTTTCCCTATTTGTTTTAATTTACTGAATTCATAATCCCTCTTCTTTCTGTAAAATCCTTAAAAAAAAAACCCCAAACACCTCAAAATGGTCTCCTTCCCAAACTCTGAAACTTGGATTAGAGGTCATCAGTGGAACTGGAGACGTGCAGTTCATGAGAGTACAACTTGACTATTTTCCATACATGTTCCTCTGGTGAAGGACTTGCAAGCTTTCATGCACTGTGCTCAGCTGTCTTAGGCAGAGAGCTACAACACAGCCACTCTTCCTCCCTGGACACTCATTCTTTTCACTGTGCCTTAGAACTTGCTTCCTTTAGTGCATGTCCAGGCAATAACTTTAATTTTTCATAAAATCCAATTCTTATTACTTTAAAAACTGCAACCACATAGAAGAACCACACTCCCTAGGCTAATATTATGGGAGAAGCCAAGGAAAGAGGGTACAGGTTTTGAAAAGGTCCCAGACTTCACAACACTATTGTCTTAAAGAACAGAAGCTCACCAGACCGCTGGGATCCTGCCATAAACTTGTAAAAACGCATGCCTGTCTTATGAAGTGTAATTCTTTTTAGGTAACTATCACAAGTTGTCCTAATTCAAGCCATCCTTTCAAAAGTAATAGCCTTCTATTTCTTTTTTTTCTTTTTTTTTTTTTAAATAAACTTTACTGATTTTCAAAACTAGAACAATGCTTACAAAATATATGTATACAATTATCATCAGTGGTCTCAAACTCAAACCCTTTGCAGGGCCACATTTTGGATTTGTAGGTACTTGGAGGGCCTCAGAAAAAAATAGTTAATGTCTTATTAAAGAAATGACAATTTTGCATGAGGTAAAACTCTTTATAGTTTATAAATCTTTCCTTTTGGCTAAGTTTTAATAATAATATTGTAATTTATAGCTAAAGAGACATATGATCAAGAAACTGTTTTAGTTTACTTTTATGATTATGATAAACATACCGAGGGCCTCAAAATAGTACCTAGCGGGCCACATGTGACCCCATACTGTGAGTTTGAGACCCTGTATTATTCCTATCTAGAAACCTATATAAACTTCTAGTCCTGGGTGGGTAAAGGAGGCTTACTCTCCCTGACGCAGAGCAGTTTGTGTTGTCAGAGTAACCTTCGTGTCTTGTCTTCCATATGTGTTGTGATATGCCTTGCTTTATAATGTCCTGTCATATATGTATTCCTTAAGATTCTTGTCATCGTTACCAAAATATGAGATGTGATGGCTGTATTCTCTTTTTATTTCTTTTCTTATGAGAGTATCCTAACAGAATAAAGAGAATTGATGATTATGATATCACTATGGTATGAGTGGTTTATCTTTGGCTTTTGTGTGTTTAGGGGAGGGCTGGCCCCTCTTTTCTGGGGCACACCTAAACCAATAACAATTCCTTTTCCAGGATTATTTGATCATTTTCTAATCTAATCTACAATTTGTTGCTCTGTGCCTAAATAGGTTCAAGGTGATGTACAATTTGGGTGTTAGGCAAACAGAAAAAGGAGAGGGGACACTAAGCAGAAGGAAGAGAGGGAGGGGGAAGAGTCTTCTAAGGGGCAGCATTGAGGAGATATCATATGCCTGTGGTTTCATTTGAACTAATTCTTCATTCTAAGCCTATTCTTGAAGCATAACATTTTTGTATAGGGCTCCCCTTGTATGTGCATTGATGCCATCTCTAGTGAATAGAGTTATGTATTTATGAAGGATTGTTAGCTACCCATGAAAAGTCCTCTCACCTAAAACTAGAATTCACATTTTTCTAGTCTAAGTTTAAATTTATAATTGTTTTGTCATGTTATATTTACAGAATACTGTCCATTGCCTGATCATTCTGTAATCTGTCTAATTGTAAGAGTGTTCCAATGCTGTAAATCCCAGAGAGCTTAATTCATGAAATTTATAACAAATTGGCCATGTTAATCTTATTCTGAGGAACATTTATTAGTTGTGTGGCAATGCCAGTTATGGAGAGCATTGTGCATACACTTATGAGATGGTTCCCACTCCTTGATATTTGTGATCTACTTGAGACACACATTGAAAACAGGTAGTTTTGAGTTAAAACAGTGAGGCCATAATTGGGGAGAACTAAATGGTGTGTAATAGCTGAGATTAAGAAAAGGGGCAGGCAGTTAAAAGTTTAAATAAGAAAACCCAGCAGTGAGGCAGGAAGGTGTTGGATTCTAAGCCCTTCCCTAGAAATCTGAGCAGTAACATAGCATAATAGCAGATTTCTAGACCGCATAGCCGTAAGTTCAATGCGGTTAACAAAAGATTATGCTATGAGAAAATACAGGAATAATATGATATACAGAAATCTAATTGATCAGAAATTTAGAAAAAAGAAAAAAATTTCAACAGTTTTCTGAAATGTTCATAATACGTGGATCTAATTAATAATGGACGGACATCTTTGTCATAGTAAGCTGCTTGGTAGGAAAAACAATGCCCATGATGTTTCTTACTTTTACAGCCCTTGGCTGAAGGGAACGTAAATAGGGCATGAAATTTTCTACTATTCTTATGCGCCACAATAACAAATCTGTCAGTAAGATATAATGGGGCAACACCAAAAGCAACTTTATAGTATAAGCATCCTAACTTAAAGATCACCCGGGCTTCAACTGGAAGCCAATGCAGCTCACAGTAATAGGGGGTTATGTGGCTATACTTCCTCAGACCATAAATCATTCTTACTGCTGTATTCTGAACCAGGGTCAATCTAGCCAAATTTTTCTTAGTACTTGTCAAATATAAAATATTACAATAGTCCAGTATACTCAGAAGTAGTGTCTGAACTAAAATTGTAAAAGCAGCAGTATCATATTCTCGACACAAGCAATATATTTTCAGTATTTTAGCATGCCTTAAATTCAATGCATGCAAACCAATTTAAACATGCATTAACTTACTCATATATACTGGTAATCTATGCATTGGAGCTTAAAGTGCGCAAATTAAGAAAAAAGTTGTTATTAACTGTTTGAAATAAATAAGAAAATACCTTAAATTAGGAAAATCTGAAAAGCAGACCTAAAACCTTGTCTACTCGCTTCCCTACTTGACTCAGCATTTTTGGCTAGATTAATACTATTCTTCACAATTTTTTTTTTTTTTTAATCCACTAGGAACAATGGTAGAGAAAAGTACTAATAGATCAGCAAATTAAAACAAAAGCATTCCTAGCTGAAATGGTACCCAACCCAATAATGCTTTGACTGGGCATTTGGCCGACACGTTTCACTGAACAGACATTTGAGTGATATTCGGTGAAATGTCTGTCACCCAAATGTCTGACCATGGGATCAGGAACAGTTTCTTATTTTTTTACAATATGCGTGTCAACTTTTATTCATATAATTATGTGTATGTGTCCAAAAGATTTATGTGGGCAGACTGTTAGATCCTTTCATTTCTGTGCTATTGAGCATCTTAGTTTCCTTAAAGATAAATAAATAAAAACAGTATGTTGAAAGCCCTTGGTTTCACACTCTTTTCACATATAACATTTCTATGATCTTTCCTAATCCTGATTACTGAGATCCTTTTCATGGGTATCTTGGTATATCCCAGTGCAGGGACTCCTCTCAGGAATATTTCTGGCAGATTCCTTCATACTATCACTCTGGGCATTCCCTCTCTCCCAGGCCTTAGTGCACACTGCCCATGCAGACGGCTTTATTGTATCCTCCCTATTTTGGCTGCTGAGGTGTTGCTGCAGGCCTCCAAAAACAACTGCCCTCTCCCCATAGCAGTTTGGATTTTACAGGGGACTTAAACCAACTAATGAGCAAATACTGTAGATGGCACCCTCTTCTGTGTTCTGGATCACAAGTGCAACCTTCCAATGGCAATTCCAACTTGGGCTTTATCAGCTTCCACGGTGACAGCCAACACCTGTCACCATTGACCCTCAAGTGCTGGACATGCAATTGATACCACTCTTTTGGAAAATGTGTAATTTTATGTTGGTCCTGCTGCACACAAGGGAAATACACATTCTCTTTAGCCCAATGCCCTGCAGTTGTCCCTTTTTACTCCTGGAAAGTGAGCCTTGTCTTATTCCATCTCAAGCATGTGTATATCGAACAATACTCCTCACACAACAAATGTAGCTGCTAGTAGTCTCAGTACTAAACAAGTGTATTGGGAGGCTTTAGCTGTTGGACTGAGCTGGAGTATCAAATGCAGTAAGCTCAGTTACAGTCATTTCTACGTAGTTTCCAGTGGGCAGCTTCTGATCCACATATAAAAACTTGCATAGGTTGATGTCGCACTTTCTAATTTATTGTTCAGTGATCATCTGCATTTGATTCTTCAATGGGTGGGGACATTACCCTATATGACATTAACTTTTTTGCATGGCTGGACATTTTACATTCTCATCCCCCCCAAAATCATCCATGTCTAAAACGCATAGAAAAAGACCTTTGGGACGTAGGATGGGTCAACAAAGTGATGGACTGACCACCCAGACATCTTACATCTTACAGGGTACTACTGTGAACTTCACCGATTCTGTTCAATATGTTTATGAGTGACATTGCTGAAGGGTTAGAAGGTAAGGTTAGCCTTTTTGTGAATGATACCAAGATTTGTAGCAGAGTGGACACCCCGGAGGGAGTGGAAAACATGAAAAAGGATCTGCAAAAGTTAGAAGAATGGTCTAGCATCTGGCAACTAAAATTCAATGTGAAGAAGTGCAGAGTGATGCATTTGGGGGGTAGAAATCCGAGGGAACTGTGTGCTGGGAAGTGAGAGGCTGATAAGCACAGATGGAGAGAGGGACCTTAGGGTGATTGTTTCTGAGGATCTAAAGGCATCTAAGCAGTGTGATAAGGCAGTGGCTGCACCCAGAAGGATGCTAGGCTGTATAGAAAGAGGAGTAACCAGCAGAAGAGAGCGGTTGATGTCCCTGTATAGGTCGTTGGTGAGGCCGCACTTGGAGTATTGTGTTCAGTTTTGGAGGCCATATCTGGTGAAGGATATAAAAAGACTTGAAGCAGTCCAGAGGAAGGCGATGAAAATGGTAAGAGGTTTGAACCAAAAGAAGTATGAGAAGAGACTGGAAGACCTAAATATGTATACTCTGGAGGAGAGGAGGGACAGGGGAGATATGATACAGACATTTAAATACTTGAAAGGCATTAATATAGAACCAAATCTTTTCCAGAGAAGAAAAAATGGTAAAACTAGAGGGCATAATTGAGGTTACAGGGAGGAAGACTTAGGAGCAATGTTAGGAAATTCTTCTTCACGGAGAGGGTGGTAAATGCCTGGAATGTCCTCCTGAGGGAAGTGGTGGAGAGGAAAATGGTGATGGAATTCAAAAAAGCGTGGGATAAAAATAGAGGATCTCTAATTAGAAAATGAAGGATGTAGATTAAAGAACTAAGGCCAGTATTGGACAGACCTGTACAGTCTGTGTCCCATATATGGCGATTCGGTGTAGGGTGGACTGGGGTGGGCAACAATGTGAACTCCACTAATATGGAACATGAGGATGTTACTGGCCAGACTTTACAGTAGATATCCTGCAACCAACAGGATGGTTGGATAGTCAGGAGTGAACTTGGATGGCAACTTCAGCATTTGGAACCTAGGACAATACCAGACTTTTCTTTGATATTTCTGGGCCGTAGACTTTAGAGACAAGTTAATCTATTCATGTATTTTTTTAAATGGGTATAATATGTGGACAGACTGGATAGAACGCTCAGGTCCTACTCAATTTTTGTCTAAGACACAACAACCTTCTAATGTGATACTAATAGGGAGTAAACTAAATTCCTTTTAAAAGTATTTCTTAGATATAAACACATAAGAGGAATAAAATAAATTAATTTTTATAAAAGCAACAAAAGAGGTAATTTGAGACCTATGATAGCTCTTTTAAAGGTTGTACCGACAAGACTTGTTCTAAAGTCAGACAACTATGAGCACTTGAGGTTTCTGTTCCCCAAAGAAGAAAGAAATGAGATAAAGTATTTATATCTAAGAAATACTTTTAAAAGGAATTTAGTTTACTCCCTATTAGTATCACACTATAAACATCTCACCACAACTCCCTTGCAGGTCATGGTGAGCCCCCTCCCAAAAAAAACACAAAAAAACTACTATACCCACCTGTCAACAACCCAATATCATTTATGGCTACAGGTTCCCACCTATATGGCCGTACAATAGGGTTTGGGGGGGGGGGGTTGGTGGACTCACATTTTTCACCATGAATGTAGTGGTTAGAGTGGCTTATGGGCCTGGGTCCTCCTCTCTAGGGTTCAATAGTCCAACCCCAGACTACTTAAGCCACCTCTGTGTAGCTCTACTAGGCTTTCCTATGCCAGGTGCTGATGTTCTGGAGGCAGATATGTGCATTTTTATTCTGATTTTTATGGCTGGGGTGTGTGTGTGTGTGGGGGGGGGGGTCAGTGATCACTGGGAGAGTGTGTGGGGATCTGTACTTTGTCCCTACAATGGTTGTCTGTTCACTTTGGATAACATCTGGGTATTTAGACCTGGTTTGTCGAGAAAACAAATGAGGGGGAGGACTAGCTATTCTAGTACAAAACAACCTCAACCTAAAAGTTCTACACAAACACTCAACCCCTCACTTAGACCTTCTTGCATGCCAACTCTCCGACAATACACTCACAGACACCTTGAACTGTCTATTATGCTACATCACTCCAGGAAAATGGAACACTTCAAAACTTGAACTCGAAGAATTCATATTCCAGAACTCTCTAACCTCCACATACAATTTGCTCCTAGGAGACATCAATCTCCACCTCGAGGACCACACATCCAAACAAGTAGACGATATACTCTCATACCTCGACGCCCTATCCTACCAGATCCTCAATCCTGAACCCACGCACGAAAAAGGCCACCAACTTGATATAGCAGCATTCACGTCTCATAACCTCCACACCCCAAAAATTCATATCACCAATGGTACCTGGCATCCCTCTCTTTGGTCAGACCACCACAAATACACTTTCACCATCAACTGGCCTCAAAATAACACAAAACCCAAGCCACAAAAAACAACCTTCAAATCTAGACAGAAAATTGAGCCTGCCACATTCTGGGATAAAGTTGACCCTATAATCGCCCCCATCGACCCAACTGACTTCGTAAATCACTGGCGCATCCTAAGTGAAACAACCTTGAACGAGCTAGCCCCTGAAAAAACCAAACATAGAACCTGCAGATCCTCAGACAAGTGGTTCGACTCCGAACTCCTCCTACAAAAAAGGCATTGCAGACAACTTGAAAGATCTTGGAGAAAAAAGAAAAATGATCAAACCAAATCCGCTTGGAGAACCCAAATCAAACTATACAATATCAAACTTAAAGAAAAGCGCAAAACATACTACTCTAAACTAATTGGCACAAACACCTCTGACACAAAAACACTCTTCAACTTAGTAAAAAAACTTACGGACACAAACCCATTCCTTGCCACTCAAGGCAATAAACCACCAACAGCTTCTCAACTAGCAGACCACTTCAAACACAAGATCACTACAATCAGAAATACCTTCAACAACTCAACCACCAAACTCTACGAGATAATAACCCCCACAACGGAAGAAGCCATATCTGCAGACAGAACATGGACCACATTCCCAACCCTACAATGGTCTGATTTGAACCGACTATACAAAAAATACAGCCACACCTCATGCGACTTGAACTACTGCCCATCGTATCTGCTTACAAATGCCTCCCTTAAATTCAAAACCAACCTCATGCAATGGATTCAAAGCACTCTCATAGAAGGTCAATTCCCACAAGATCTTGGAGAGATCATAATCACACCCCTACTGAAAGATCAAAAAGGCCCTATAGACGCTCCTACCAACTACAGACCTATCGCTTCGATCCCATTATATGTCAAACTGATTGAAGGACTTGTGGCTCAATACCTCACCAACTACCTATTTGACCATAATATACTTCACTCCTCTCAATCAGGATTTAGATCTCACCACAGCACGGAAACACTACTAGCAACACTACTAGACATAGCCCGACAACACCTCAGTAAAGGACACAGGATCCTAATTATCCAACTAGATCTTTCCGCCGCCTTCGATCTAGTCGATCACACCATATTACTCCAGATACTTGATGCAATCGGGATCTCAGGGGTGGTTTACAATTGGTTCCAAGGATTCCTCAAAACAAGAACGTACAGAGTTAAGACAAACAACACGAAATCTAACCCATGGTCAAATCCATGCGGAGTCCCGCAGGGGTCACCACTATCGCCCATTCTATTCAATCTCTTTATCTCCTCCCTCGGCACCACTTTAGACAACCTAAATGTAACATCATTCAGCTACGCAGATGACATAACTATTCTCCTCCCCTTTGAAATCCAAGACCACACCTCAACAGGACACCTGGAAATAATTCTGGATGAAGTAGAAAAATGGATGACAAACCACAAACTGAAACTAAACTCGGACAAAACCAAATTCCTAATGCTTGAAACGGACAAAAACCCATCCATAACAGACCTAGAAATTAAAGCAACCAAATACCCAATCCAGACCTCACTCAGAATCTTGGGAGTGCAGATAGACAGATGCTGCACTATGCAGACCCAAATCAACAAAACTACCCAAAAAGCATTCTTCACAATGCGCAACTTAAGAAAAATAAGGAAATTCTTTGACAAAGAACACTACAGGATAATTGTACAATCCCTGGTACTAGGTCTCGTGGACTACTGCAATATCCTTTATCTACCATGCCCCACAAACATGATCAAAAAACTTCAAACTGTTCAGAACACAGCCCTTAGACTAATTTACTCACTCGGAAAATTTGACCACATCACCAATGCCTACCTAGACTCACACTGGCTACCGATTCGAGCCAGAATTCAATTCAAACTATACTGTCTACTCTTCAAAGTAATTAACGGTACTGCACCCACCTACCTAAATGACCGCCTAAACCGTAACCTTCCAACCAGAACAAGAAGAAAACTGACATCATTCACATACCCACCACTCAAGGGTACTCACCGCAAAAAGCTTTATGATAGCCTCCTGGCAACACATGCTGCAAACTCGAACCTTCCATCACCAGATTGTTAACCACAACATCAGACCTCAAGACATTCCGTAAAAAAAACAGCCACCTCTTACCCACCTTTTGTTTTTCCCTTTTATGTTTCTTCCTCTCTTCTATCAAAATTGTAACTATTTCCCTATTTAGCCTCACATGTCTTGTATGTTTTACCCTCACATTATTATGAATTTAGGTTTTTGATTAATTTGTAAAGTATGTTTCTTGTCTATACAACAAATTTGTTTTTATGTCATTTTTAACATTGTACTTGTTTCATTTATTAATACATGTTATTTTTATTGTACATCGCCTAGCAAATTATATAGGCGATTCATCAAGACTTAATAAACTTGAAACTTGAAACTTGAAAACACGGCTGTTCAAAAAGCATATACAATCTACCTAACCTCCCTCACCCCATCCCCCAAGAAACCAAAACACTGCCGTCCAAAACATCTTCCGATGTTATTAAGTCTTTACTATCATTCTGTTATTAAGTCTCTATCCTCAAACTGTATTCTCTATTGTCATGTACCATCCTGGAAATGTCCAGTTCTCTTCTTATGTAATCCGCTTTGAACCGCAAGGTACAAGTGGAATAAAAATCACTAATGTAATGTAATGTAATGTAATGTTTTAGATCGCCTAAGTCACAACGTATAAGTTCTGTCTAGGCAGTTTTGTCAAATTTTCGATTATTGCTGCAGGATGATTAAGTATGGTCAACCCATATCCCACTCACCTCCCACCCTAACCAGTACTTGAAAAATGCCCCTTTTCGCTCTGGGCACACAGCGACAGTCAAAAGGCCTAAACTGCCTCTAGATATGTCTAAAACCTGTTTCAATTATCGGCACTTGGATGACCTGTCTTTTAGGTAGTCTTAAGTGCCAATTTAGGCGGGTTTTTAGATGTATTTTCATTTTGATTATGAACCTCTTAGTGTGTGTCAAGTTAGGATAAAAACTTGTACTGGAAAGAAAAAACTTGTATTATAACTATGGCATATTGTAACCTGTTAACTGTATATTATGTATGTTAACCTGTAACCCATTCTGAGCTCTTGAGGAAGGGATAGAAAATGAAATCAATAAAACATAGGAATAGCCATACTGGGTGAGACCAATGGTCCATATAGCTTAGTATCCTGTTTCAACAGTGGCCAATCCAAGTCACAAGCACCCAAACCCAAACAGAAACCCAAATAGCAGCAACATTCCATGCTACTGATCTTAGGGCAAGCAATGGCTTCCCCCTATGTTTATTTTAATATCAGACTATGGGCTTTTCCTCCATGAAAATGTCAAAACCTTATAAGGCTGCTTATATACTGCTGTTACTTACATCCTCTGGCAACTAGTTCCAGAGCTTAACTATTCCTTGAGTGAAAAATATTTCCTGCTATTTATTTTAAAAGTATTTCCATGTAACTGCATTGAGTGTCCCCTAGTCTTTGTAATTTTTTATGGAGTAAAAAATCAATTCACTTGTACCAGTTTTACACCACTCAGGATTTTGTAAACTTCAATCATATCTCCCCTCAGCCGTCTCTTTTCCAAGCTGAAGAGCTCTAACTTCTTTAGCCTTTCCATATATGAGAGGAATTCCGTCATCTTTATCATTTTGGTCATCCTTCTTTGAACCTTTTATAATTCTATTCGTACATCTTTTTGTGACCAGAATTGCACACAGTACTCTTCCGTGATGCCTTTGAGGCCTAACTGTCCTTTTAAGGGCAATTGAGTGAAAATACACCCGAGCTTACAGCAGCCCTCCCTCTTGTTTTTTCCTTAATTGTTTTCTTTTTCTTGCCTTATGTAGTTCTTGCCTTTTACCTTATGTTCTTGTTTGTCTGTGTTTTTAACAGTTTTTAAAAGTTTTATAGTTAGAGTTTGGTGACATAGTGTCACGTCAAACTTTTATTTTATTTAACGTTTATCCTTTGTTTTTACAAATTTGTACACCACCTAGAAGACTGATTGGGCGGTAAAAGAAATTCTAAATAAATTTGAAACTTGAACTCGAAACTTGAAACACCATGGAGCATTATAATATTTGTGGTCTTATTTACCATCTGTTTCCTAATAATTCCTAGCATCCTGTTTGCTTTTTTGTGCCACTGCCGCATTCTGGGCAGAAGATTTCAGCATACTGTATTGTCTACAATGATACCTAAATCTTTTTCCTGGGTGCTGATTCCTAAAGTGATTTGGATTGCTCTGTGCAATGTGCATCACTTTGCATTTTTCCACATTAAATTTCATCTTCCATTTGGATGCCCAGTCTTCCAATCTCATAAGGTCTTCCTACAATTTTTCACAGTCCTCGTGTGTTTTAACAACTTTGAATAATTTTATGGCATCTGCAAATTTAATCACCTCACTTGTTCCAATTTCCAGATCATTTATAAATATGTTAAATAGCACCATTATAGATCCCTGCGGCACTCCGCTATTCATCTTTCTCCATTGAGAGAAGTGCCCTCCCTCTGTTTTCTGTCCAATACCCAATCCTAATCCACAACAGAACATTGCATCCTATCCCGTGGCTTCCTAGTTCCTCAGGAATCTCTCATGAAGAACTTTGTTGAAAGCTTTCTGAAAATCTAGATACACTACATCAGCCATCTCACCTTTAGCCACATGTTTATTCACACTTTCAAAGAAATGCCTTCAGAGCTTCAACTAATTTTAATATAAAGAGAAAATAGTTTCTCCATGACTTACTGAAACTCAGCTCATTGCATGACAAGCTAAGATTAGAATTTAAAAGTTGCCCTACTGAGTCAGATCACAGATGTTGCTCTGTCTTTTTAATATCTTGTAATCCACTTTAAACGTTATGGTAAATGGCAGAATATAAGACTTTTTTGTATTTGTCTTTGTAAAGGTCCATCCAGTTTAGGATCCTGTTTACAACAGTGGCCAATCCAGGTCACAATTAGCTGGCAAGATCCCTAAAAGCATTCAGATTTCATGCTACATACCCTCAGGGATAAGCAGTGGTTTTCCCCAGATTTATCTGGAAATTTTCCTCCAGGAGTTTGTCCAAACCTTTTTTAAACCCAGCTAGGCTAACTGGTTTTACCACATGCTCTGACACCAAGTTCAAGAGCCTTCACTCAATGTATTCTTTGAGTGAAGAAAATATCTATTTTCTCTGGTTTGTTTTAAAGGTACTACTTGGTAACTTCATGGAGAGTCTGCTAGTTTTTATACTTTTTGAAAGAATAAACAATCAATTCACTTTTACCCTTTCCATTCCACTGAAGAGTGTATAGGCATCTGTTATATCTAATCTTACATTTCTGAGCAACTACTGAGTCACTATGTAATAATCCCAAATTACTGTGATGTATGCTAAAGGACATTTCATAATATGACATACCCTTTAGCAGGTCTGCTTAGTCTAGGATGTCAAAAATGCCCAAGCAAACCAAACAATTTTCACTGGCATTTTAATCCAGTGGGCTAGTGTAGTTTTGTCCACTCATAAAACTGAATTAATTGTATGTCTTGCAGGAGCTGGCAATTTGGTGTTCACCACTGTTTAAATAAGGGACGCTAGAAATGAAAAGCTGCTGTATTAAATCCAACCATCTACTGTCCTTAGATCATGCATACCTCACGCTGAAAGGCATGTGTTCCTTGTGTATTTGCTGTGCTGGAATCATCCAGCGAAGCCAGAAAGACTCGTCAAGACTCTGCAATTATCCTGAGGGAAAGACACCTCGCTCTGTACTAAACACTGTAGTCCTCCTGCCCGAGCCCCAGTGAGTCATATCATCAGCTCCATTAACTCTCATGATACTTGGGATTGCTATTTAATATCCCTTGGTGATAAGTGGGAAATGACAAAACCATTACTGTTCTCTCTAATTCCATCTACATTTCTGAATATGCCTGTATCAGTGTAATTGTGTATCCTGTCACCTGCAGGCATGATGTTGATGAACACACCAGAGCAAAGGGTACATTAAAGGAACAAACAACAACAACAAAGAAAAGGAGGACACACTTTGTGTATCTTTGTCCTATCCACCCATCCTAAAAACAATAGCATCCGGTCTTCGGTCAATCTCAAAATGCATTATGGATCTGAGAACAATGGGCCCATTCTTCCTCATTTTATAACCTTAGGTCCAGATTCTATAAAGCGCTGAAGTTTGGCACCTAAGTCGGCGTGCCAGTTGAACTAGGCGCCTAACTCAATTATTCAATTAGGCTTAATTGGCACTGTTAATTGAAAAGTGCCATTAAAAAAAACAATTAAAAAATAATTAGCTGGTAGGTGCCTGCCTCAGTAGGCATTTACTTTGAGGTGCCTACCAGAAAGTATGCATGGTTAGGGACGGATTATGGGTGAATTTGGGGCATCGTTTGACTTAGGCGTCCTCATTTAGGCCAAGAAAAACCTGGCATAAATGGAGTGCTTCTAAGGTTTCAATACCTACAGGCACCTAAGATCAGTTTAGGTGCCGCTAGGCATGATTCTATAAATGGCACCTAACTCATGACTGACTCTTACGCTCTTCAGCACATAGACGTTAGACGCCATTTATAGAATCAGGCCCTGAGGGGCAAATTCTATAAGAAGCGCCCAAAAATTAGGCGCCGTAATAGGCACCATTTAGCACGATTCAAGTAAAATTGGGTGCTGTTTAGTGAATCACGCTGCGCGGCACCTATTTTGGAGGCGCCCAATAAATAACTAGCTCTAGGCACAACGAAAAGGCGGCCACGCAAGCGCTTAAGCACGCTTAAGAGTAGCAATTCTGTAACAAGGCGCCTAACACGAAGCCACGCCCATGCCTAACATGCATAACGCCTATTTTTTTGAAGGCCGCCTATCTTTTTAGAGGCGCCTTGTTACAGAATCGCTCTTTTTTGATAGGTGCCTAAGTTTCCATTATTGATGATTAAAAAGCTTAATTGAGCTTGTTATTCAATTTAGATAGGTGCTTATCTAGTTACAGAATTTGGGCCTAAGTGCCTAAATGTAAATGCTATTTACATGCTAGAATAATGAAATTCTCGCACTTATATGTGAAGCTGTTCCAGTTACATCACAATAGACATACTGGATCAGACTTATAGTCCAGCTAGCCCAATATCCTGTTTCCAGTAATGGCCAAGCAGGATACAAGTACCTGGCAGCAGTGACGTAGTAGAGGGGGGGGTGGTTTACCCCGGGTGCTATCTTGGTTAGGGCGCAGGCACTCATCCTATTCTTCTCCCCCCTGTTCCTCTCCCCCCCTCAGTGTGCGCAACTTCCCTTCTCCCATACCTCTGTAACGTTCCTGGTGTGAGCAGCAACCTGCTGTCGCACCAGCATCAGCTCTTCCTCTGACATCACTTTCTAGACCTGCTCCTAGGAAGTGACATCAGAGGAAGAGCCGATGCTGGCGCGATTGCAGGTTGAGGGTTGTTGCTCACACCAGGAACGTTACAGAGGAAGGGAAGGGAAGTGGCGCAGGCGAGGCATGTGAAGGTGGGGGTGGAGAAGAGAGCAGGCAGGAATCCACAAAACTGGCTCACAACAGTCTAGAAGTGCTGCTAGATGTCTAGAAAGTCAGTTTCGATTATCGATTATCAGCAGATTCAGAACACTGCGGCCAAGCTGATCTTCGCAAAAAGCAAATTTGATCATGTTTCCCCACTTCTGTCCAAGCTTCACTGGCTTCCAGTAATTTCCAGGGTTCATTTTAAATGCGCCTGCCTAGCTTTTAAGATCCTACACAGCATCCTCCCTCCCCTAATTCCACTATCTTGGAATTCCTTGAGTCCTGATATCACCAGATCCACCCAAAAACTTAAACTATCCTTCCCCTCACTAAAAGGTATCCTCTATGCGGGAAAATTAGGGAAATCTCGCTTCTTCAGAATCACTGAGCTTTGGAATAACCTTACTGCCCCACTATGGAATCTGGGCTCCTTCCAACTATTCTGAAAGCATCTGAAAACTAGGCTATTCACAAAAATGTAATGCTCTCTTCCCTCCCCCCCTATACTCAACCTCCAACCCAGTGGCGTACCAAGGAGGGCGGGGCGGTCCGCCCCGGTGCAAGCTTTGAGGGGGTGCTCTCGGCCTGAAGTCATTGGCATCCGGTTCCCCCCCCGACGTCCTGTTCTCCCCCCTGGCGACTGGCGTCCAGATTTCCCCTCCCTGGCCTTCCTGCATCATTTACCGTAGTGAAGCAGCCTGCTGCAAGATCGCAATGCCAGCGATCTTACACTGCTTCGGTCCTGTTTCCTCTGCTGCGGTCCCGCCCCTCCTCTGACATCAGAGCAGGGGGCGGGACTGCGGCGGAGGAAACAGCACGAAGCACCGCAAGATCGCTGGCATCGCAATCTTGCTGCAGGCTGCTTCGCTACGGTAAATAGTGTGGGGAGGCCAGTGGGATGAGCAGTCCTTTGGGGTGGGGGGGCGAGTGGTCTTTCAGGGTGGGGGGGTGAATGTTCCTTCGGGGTGGGGCAGCAGGCCTTCAGGGTGGGGCGGGCAGGCAGGCCTTCAGGGGGGTGCAGGCTTTCAAGGGGGGGACAAGCCTTCATGGGGGGAAACAGGCTTGTGGGGGGACCTGCCTTCAAGGGGGATAGGCAGGCAGTCCTTTAAAGGGGGGACAGGCCTTCAAGGAGGGGACAGGCAGGCCTTCAAAGGGGGGACAAGCCTTCAAGGGGGTGACAGGCAGGCAGGCCTTCAGGGGGGTAGGCCTTCAAGGGGGGACAGGACTTCAAGGGGGGGACAGGCTTTCAAAGGGGGAGACAGGCCTTCGGGGGGCTGCAGGCCTTCAAGGGGGGGACAGGCCTTCAGGGGTGGGATGCAGACCTTTAAGGGGGGGGACAGGCCTTCAGGGGAGTTGGGGCCCTGGTGTAGAAGTAAACAGAGGGAAGGGGGGGGTTCAAAGAGACGTGCATATGCCGGACTTTGGGGGGAAGAAATAATGGGTCTGAAAATAGAGGAGAGGGAGAGAGATGATGAATCATGGGATTTAGAGAGAGAAGGAACTAAAAGGGAGAGAAGTTGGACACAAGGGATGGTGTGGAGGGGGGATAGAGATACTGGATAGGGTAGTTGGGAAAGAAAGGGAGAGATGGTGGACCCTTGGGTGGTGGGGAAGGAGGGAGAGATGCCGGATAAAAGGGTAGTTAAGAAAAGGTGGATCTGGGGAGGGAGATGAAAAAAAGGAAAAATGCCAGACCTCCTGGGGAGGGGAGGGAAACTGAAGGGGAGGACAGAGATAGCAGATGGATGGTTAACATGCAGAAAGAAGAAAGAAGGAGACCCTGGCAAGCAAGTTATCAGAAGACAACCAGAGCCTTGGACCAACAAGATTTGAAAAATAACCAGACAACAAAAGGTAGAAAAACTAATTTTATTTTATGTTTTGAGATTACAATATGTCAGATTTGAAATGTGTATCCTGCCAGAGCTGGTGTTAGACCGCAAACATGAGTTAGGATTTAACAGAGAGAGGAAAAGTCCTTTTAGTTTCTTTATTTTATTTACACCACAGCGCCAGTGTGGTTAGGAAAAGCCAAAGGGGTGAAAAAGCTATAAAATAAACCCACCAGGATGTTTGAAAAAAACACCCAATTGGGCAGGAAAATCAAATCAAAAAACCAATTAATAGGCTGAATCGAATTTTTTTTTCCTGAATCGGGCAGCACTAGTTTGCGCTACTCTTTTAGACTTTAGGACCTGGGATTGGGGAGAGATAGCATCCTCAGTACTTTATAATGCAAGTGAAATGAGGATTTGGTCAGACTTTTGAAGGGTCTGTAGAAGAAAAATATTGTATAGGCCGGGGACATGAGACAGCAGGAAATGTGAACTTTTCTTCCTTCTATTTTTGTGAATGGCAAGCCTGAGGATGTCAGAGAGTTAAAATATGTGCTTTATAAGAAAATATAATAATGTGTTTTATAAAGTTTATAAGCATTGCTGGCCTACCCGGTGAGGTGTTCCTAGTGGTGGTGGTGGTGGCAGCGTGTCAATGTGTTGAGAGGAAGAGGTGGTCTGGGAAATTCTGCTGAGCAAACTCCGGGCTCATTTCTACCCCCCAGTTAGTCCACTCCACTCAACTGGTTCACACAGTGAGTGGGTCTTTGGGTGTTGTGCCTGGGTAGTTGTTTTGGGATCTCTTTCAGTGGTTTGTCAGTATCTCCTTGTGGTCCAAGGAAGGAAACTTTGTTAACCTTAGCATTGACCTTCAGAATATGTTTGTAACAGCGCTGCTTGTGTGGCATTAGGTTATGTAGTGATCGAAAGAAAAAACCAGACCTTTGCACATTTTTGCTTTTGGCAGCTAACAACGGAGAAATGCCTGGATGTTTCTGCCTCTGGCCCTGAAGCAGTGGACCGAGTGTTATGTCCATGAAACGCTGGCCGCGTCGGCAGCTTATTGGCAGTAAACAAGCAATATATGAAGTAGCAATGACAACGCTGAGATAAGTGTTCAGTTGTCAAATTCTTTCTCAAACTGTTAGAGAGATGTAACCATGAGTTTATAATCTGTAAATTATTTAAAATATTTAAAATAGCTAAAAACAATTAAAAAATATATATAAAAAATATTTAAAGTTAATTGAATAAAATCTCAGGTTTTTTGGCCGATGATTGGAGCAAGGAGCAGAAAAATGCTACACTGATGGTTCAGTCTATGATAAGATTGCGCGTAGGCTCCTATTCTGAGGCCTTTTCCTGAGTAGATAGAATTCACTGTGAATAGAATTACAAGAGAGTATATTCTGGATGCATCCTCTATGAAAGTGGTATTTGATATTATTTTGGTATAATATATACGGACATCAGTAAATCTCACAATTGTAGCATCTTGGATAAAACATACATATCCACAACTATAAAATAATAATTTTTGATAATATATTGGCTCGTTCTGCTCTCTTCTGTTGAATGTTTCTTGTGCAGAATTGACTGTCTCTTTTGCTATTCCAATGAAAGATCAGATTCAGAGTCTTGGTATTAAGACAGATTCCCAATTGAACATGCAAGTTCAGATTTTTAGGGTTGTTCAAGCTTATTTTATCAATTAAATGTTTAGAATAATTTAGAAGTGAAGCCAGCACTGGGCAGACTTCTATGTTCTGTGCCCTAATCATGGTTGAACAGATAGGCCAATGCCGGGCAGATTTCTACAGTACCTGAAAATAGCAAGCATAAATCAAGTATGCACTTGTAATATCACATCATGCTTTATGAATTTATCTTGTTGGACATATTGGATGCACTATATAGGTCGTTATCTGCCTTCATCTACTATACTACTATGCTACAATGAGTAAGATTAAACCAATGTTACCTAAATATGATTTTCAAAGAGGGGTTCCAAGTTTAGTACTATCAAAATTAGACTATTGCAATAGTTTAATGGTATTAAACAAACTAAGGCCAGTACTGGGCAATCCTGCAGGGTCTGCATCCTATATATGGTAATTTGGAATAGGATGAGCTGGGGAGGGCTTTGATAGAAGCTCCAGTGACAGGATGGTTAGGATAGGCTGGAGTGGGCTTCAATGGCAACTCCAACAGTGGGAGCCTAAAGACAGTACCGGGTGGACTTCTATGGTCTATTGCCCAGAAATATTAAAGAAAAGACAATTTAACCATGAATATATAATGAGTGTGACTATTGGGCAGACTGGATGGACCCTTCAGGTCTTTATCTGCTGTCATTTACTATGTTACAATAAGAACATAAGAATAGCCTTACTGGATCAGACCAGTGGTCCATCTAGCTCAGTATCCCATCTTCACGGAGGCCAATCCAAGTCACAAGTACCTGGCAAAAACCCAAATAGTAGCAGCATTCCATGCCACTGATCCAGGGCAAGCAGTGTATCAACAGTAGATTACTGACTTTTCCTCTAAGAACTTATCCAAACCTTTTTTTTTAAACCAACTACATTAACTGCTCTTATCACATCCTCTTGGCAATGCATTCCAGAGCTTAACTGTTCTCGTAGTGAAAAAATATTTCCTCCTATTGGTTTTAAAAGTATTACTCTGTAACTTCATTGAGTGTCCCCTAGTCTTTGTAAATCTTGATGCAGTAAAGAATTGATCTACATGTACCCGATCTACAACACTCAGAATTTTGTAGACTTCGATCATATCTCCCCTCAGCCATCTCTTTTCCAATCTGAAGAGCCCTATCCTCTTTAGTCTTTCCACATATGAGAGGAGTTCCATCCACTTTATCATCTTGGTTGCTATTCTTTGAAACTTTTCTAGTGCCATTTTTTCTTTTTTGAGATAGAGACCAGAACGGAATGCAATACTCAAGGTAAGGTTGCACCATTGAGTGATACAGAGGCATTATAACATTCTTAGTCTTCTTTACAATCCCTTTTCTAATAATTCCTTGTTTGCTTTCTTGGCTATCGCCACACATTGGGTGGAAGGTTTCAGAGTATTGCCAATGATGACACCCAGATCTTTTCCTTGAGTGCTGACCCCCCCAGATGGGCCCTAGAATCCGGTAACTAAGATTTGAGTTATTCCTCCCAATGTGCATCATTTTGTATTTGGCCACATTAAATTTCATCTGCCATTTGGATGCCCGGTCTTCCAATTTCCTAAGGTCTTCCTGCAGTTTTTCACAGTCCGCATGTGTTTTAACAACTTTGAACAGTTTAGTGTCATCTGCAAATTTAATCACCTCACTCGTAGTTCTGATTTCCAGATCATTTATAAATAAGTTAAATCGCACCAGTACAGATACCTGCGGCACTCCATTTTTTACCCTCCTCCTCTGAGAAAAATGGCCATTTAACCCTATCCTTTGTTTTCTGTTCGATAATCAATTCTTAGGGCTCCTTTTATCAAGGTGCGCTAGCAGGGTTAGTGCATCGGACATTTAATCATGCGCTAACCCCTGCGGCAAGCCAAAAAACTAACGCCCCGTCAATGGAAGCATTAGTGACTAGCGCGTCAGGTGGTTTAACGTGTGGTATTCCACACGTTAAACCCCTACCGCGCCTTGATAAAAGGACCCCTTAATCTACAATTGAACATTGCCTCCTATTCCACGACTCCTCAGGAGCCTCTCATAAGGAACTTTATCAAAAGCTTTCTGGAAATCTAGATACACTACACCTGTGGAGTCCGATTTCTAAGAAAGTCCTCAGGCATTGCATAAAAGATTTCAAGTTATTCTGCATGCTGCAATGCATATGATTGCTGGTTTGAACTGTTTTGAGCACGTGACCTTTTCAGTGAAGTTGCTTCATTGCCTTCCTGCAATTTGGCTTCTGATTAGTTGACTTGGGCTCTGTAAATCTATGAACTGAGGCATTCTTTGAGATCAGATAGTTTGTGTCAACTTGTAATGCCTTAGGATGACTTTAGGATATTGTCCTTAAGATATTGGAAAGACTGGGTATTCAAATGACCAATGAAATGTAATGTGGACAAATGCAAAGTGATGCATAGTGGGAAGAATAATCCAAAAGAAACAGCAGGGTTGACACACTTAAGTCAAGTGTCCTAAAGTCCAATAAACTTTTTTAGGGTCGCTGCTGGTTGTCTGTCTATTCCAGGGGTCTCAAAGTCCCTCCTTGAGGGCCGCAATCCAGTCGGGTTTTCAGGATTTCCCCAATGAACATGCATGAGATCTATGTGCATGCACTGCTTTCAATGCATATTCATTGGGGAAATCCTGAAAACCTGACTGGATTGCAGCCCTCGAGCAGGGACTTTGAGATCCCCGGTCTATTCTGTCAACCCCGCAGTGTCTTCTGGTTTGCCTGTTTGAGGTGAGATTGTTCCTCTGTTTTTGGGTGTGAAAAATAATCTAAATTATAGTTACTTGATGCTAGGGTCCGCCTTGGGAGTTAGCACCCAAGAAAAAAATTCTAGTGTCATCGTAGACAATACGCTGAAATCTTCTCCCAGTGTGCAGCGGCGGCAGCCACAATAGCAAGCAGGACGCTAGGAGTTATTAGGAAAGGGATATTAAGTAAGACCTACAAGTCTGGTCCTAGTTGTCATCAAAGAGGAGGACAAAGGGGTTAGAGGAGCCTGTTACAGAGGAAGCAGAGGACTCAGCAAATGAATTTTCATCAGTGCCTCTAACTGGTGCCCTGATCCAGCGCTGAATGCTATAAAGTGTCTAAAAGAAGAAGAGGCAATGATAGGCTACACACTCACACCTGGATTCTGTAAGTGACACACAAATTCCCACAGCTGAGATGCGCATACAACTAAATTGGCAAACAAGCCAATTAGCACAATAATTGGCATCTAGCAATCAATTACTGGCACTAATTAACAACAATTAGGACCTGTGCACGCATCTTGCTATGCACTATCCCATAAAGACCTGTGTGCAAATCTTATAGCGCCCATCTCAAAAGAGGGCATGGTCATAGGAGGGGCATTGGCAGGTCAGGGGCAGTCACTAGTGATGCCAGCAGTATTACTGAATACCGGGGATCTGCGCCTAAATTACACACCAGGATTTACACCGGGTTTCCGTTGCTGTAAACCCTCGCGCCCAAAGTTTAGCATGGAAATTGAGTCTACATGCAATGGCGCCCGACACAGAGTGCTGTTTATAGAATCGAGTTTCAAATTTATTTAAAATTTGATACAAACGCTTATAATATACTGTACTAAAAATAAGGGGTAACAAAAACTCGTAATTATACTGGACAAGGACAAATTCTAAAGACAGACACACAGAAACAAGAGAAGGGGTAGAACTACAATAATTTTAGAGAAAGACGACATTAAAGGGTAACATGAGGAAGAAAGAAAACAGTAGGATAGCATTCTGTGTGGATGTTTTTTTTTTCCACGCCATTTTTTTTTAGCACCGTTTACTGAATCTAGGCCTAAATTCCCTAAGCTCACCGATCGTATCTCAACCAGTTTGCGAGCGTTCCCAGACCCCGACCCGATTCACTAACCTCCTGGGCCGATCAACCTCCCACCCAATCCGATCCGCCCATGCAAATGAGAGGAAATGGCATGCAAAGTAGCGATTCACTAAACAGAAGAAGAAACACCGATTGGGCTGGCCGATCCAAAAAGAAGCGACTGCTGAGGACCAGTCGCTGTCGATTCTCCTGCTCTCTGCCACCCTGTCCCTGCAGTGCGAGCCTGTGGTTTTAACCCGTGGGTTAAAAATGTATTTTGGCTGCAGCGTGGGTTAAAAATGTGTTTTGGCTGCAGCGTGTTCTGTTATCTGGCTAAAGCATGTTCTGTAAAGCGTGTTCTGTTCCATTAATGTCCACTCAAAACTGCAGCCACCCCCCACCCCCCTTTGTTTTGACCTTGCTTGTGTGATCTGTGCATGCATCTGGAACACTCTGCAGCGATCCATGGGGTTGCTGTGGGGTGTGCCTCTGATCACATTAATTTGCATGAGGACTCGTAGTGAATCTGTCACCCGGCAAGACTCGGCCACGGATCGCTCACGGATCATCCAACAAAGGTGAGCTTAGTGAATCTAGCCTCTAGTCCTTAGTGCTTCATCCAAGAGTCAAGAGGATTCCATGAGGAGGCAAAGAGTTTCCTAGGATGGATTTGAATACTGTAGAAATCAGTGATGGATGTGCTTGTTTTTGAATGCAAATTAACTAAAAATGTGGCTCGACAGTTGACAAGCAAACACATTTTTCATCATCCACTATCTACAGTCATTCTCTTTTTTTCAATTTAATTTCTGTCAGAGCTGAAAATCCAAGTTTGCAAAGATAAGAAGATCAAAATGATAACAAAGCCTTGATTGCTTTGTTGCTCAAGTTAGGACCAATTACGTCATAGAATGATACTTGTCTGGGCTGCTGTACCCTTACGTACACAGACACTCATAACATTGAGAGACTCTTGTGTACGTGACATACATGTCATGTATTCTAGTGTATACGTATGACGGGAATTTATATAAATAAAATTAAATTCTGGAATCTCTCGTGGCACATCCGGAATTTCTGAGGGGCACACCACTGTGCCTTGGCACACAGTTTGACACTGTCCTAGAGTATGCATTTGAAACTGGTGCCACGGTCACAGAATGCGCAAGTCAGAGTCTCTTGTGCACCTGATCCAGGGCTTCAGAAACCTGCTCTGTGGACCTCATCACACCTAGTTGTTTTTTCAGGATATCTACAATAAATATGCATGAGAGAAATCTGGAGGTGTGGTATAAGCAAATTTAGCTCATAAATATGTATTGTAGATATTAAAAAAAGCATCACAGTACTCTGCAAATGCCAAGCTAGAGCTATTTGTTGCTTTCAGGACATTCCACAACAGCAATTATGTGCTCCAGCAGGGTGAATCAGCGCTGAATGTCCTTGCAATTGCCTCTTGGCTCATAATTCTAATGCTTGATTAACATCTGCTTTTACTGTGTGCTGTTGATTACTCATATGAGTTTGTTTGTCAGCATATATCTTTACTTTATCATCCTTACATTAAAGAAATAATTAAACCTTCAGACTGAGGTGCTTGCAGGGGAGACATGTGAGGATGTGAGGTGTAATAATGCAGAGGTTGACTTGTGATCTCAAGAGTCATGGATGGAATATACTAGCTGGACTCTGAGCTGTCACAGATCATAAAACCAAATCACATTGTAAAGCATGAATACATATAGGGATGCATGTGAAAGGTCATTTTATGGCAGGTCACCTAAGTAGGAAATCAAAATAGGTGCCTATTGTGGGGCAACCTTATAAAGACAAACTTTATGAGCCCCTGTGTGTCTTTGTGTATTTTTTTTTTTCTAGCAAAAAAGATACTGGTACTCAACTACCAGGCCATTCTTCAAAAGAGGGGTGATCCCTGAGGGACTCACCCAAATAAAACCAGGCCCTCTGCAATCAGCCACAGAATCCATGAAAAGGCAGCACTGAGTAGACAGAACCTGAGCTCTTTTATTAATACCCGGGGACCATGGGTCGTTTTTATCAAGCAATGGAAAAGGTGCCAGTATTCCCAAGTACTTTATAAAATAGCCTTACCAGTCATGGCTAAAATTCATCTGCTTGGGAATAAGTTTAATTATGCATGTATGTATGTTAATTTTTATATTTTACTTTAACTTGTTCAAAATTGTTGGATATATGCGAGTACTACATTTTTTTAAATAAATAAATAAAATGCATATGCATTTTATAGTTATACAATCGAGACAACCCTTGATAACTGGAAAAAAAAATCATCATTATAGGCAAATATAAATATTACAGAAAAAAAACTCCCAAAGCTGCACCAGGTTTTAAAGTGCCAGCACTTCACTCTGGTATTCACTGGTGCCACACATTCGAGAGAAGTGCTGGCACTTTAAAATTGGGGTGGTCCTTTCCCTGATGCAGCACTGAGTGAAACGCTGGCTGGCCACTGTCAGATAAGTTGGTTATTCCATATATGATTAGAGACTACAACTAATATACAATATCATGTTATTTTTGCACATTTGCACATTTTTGATGTTATTAAAATTTATAAAAGGGATATTTTTTTTAAAATCCGATGAAGTTAATTACCCTTTCTAGTCTGTAAGTAAAAGTCTATTACTGCAGACGGGTTCTGAGGTTTTTTTTATTTTGCAAGTTAACTTATTTTCACTGTATTTTGATTTAACCCCCCCCCCCCCACATTTTTTTTTTAACTAAGTCACAGTAAAGGTTTCTACTACGGCCCAGAGCGCTAAATGCTCTGATGCTGCTCTGATGCTCCTATGAGCATTGGAGCAGCATTGGAGCATTTAGCACTCTGGGCTGTAGTAGAAACCTCTATCATGGCTTAGTAAACAAAAAAAGGGTGGAGGGCAGGGGGTGAATAGGTTTAATTTATTAAACTCTGCAGAAACTAGTGTGTTTTTTGATAGGTAGTGTTTTTTGGGTTTTGGCCCAGTTTAAAACTCCACAGTGGCTTCTTGCGGCCTTGGGCAAGTTATTTAACCCACCATGCCTTGGGGGAAGGCATTGGCAACTACTCCTGTATCATGCTTGTGTGTGTGTGTATGGGGGAGGGTCCCTAAGGGTAATCAGGATTTGGATACTGTGGGGTAACATATAAAAGCCCTTTTCTGCAGATAAAATAGGGTTTATCTGTGGGAAAATTACCCCAGGGGGGGCTGATCCTGAGGGGAGGTTCTCTTAATGGGGGAAGTGCCTAGTGTCTAGGGAGGGGGATCAGATTCGGGGTACTTGTGTTTTGCTCTGGGCCCATGTTCCATGTCTCAGCAGTTTGTATGGAAAGTATGTGCCCTGTGAGGTAAATACAGGGCAGAAAGAAGCCATGCCTTTGGCATTGCACTTACTACACCGTATGTTTTGCACCTGAGGTGCAGTAAGTGCAAAAATTTAGTAAACAGCCCCAAATTGCATACATTTCAACACTGTAGGATTTTGCTCTTAAATAATAGTCACAATTAGTGAAGACCCACAGAAACTCAGTAGAGGAACCTGCTCATTCTAATCTATTCTGTACTATTCTACAGGCATTTATAAACCACTAAATGCATGAATAGCTCCAATGTGGTTTACAAGCAGAACCAAAATAAATAATATAATCTGCAAACAAGTAACAATGTTGTAAATAAAAGTCACTTGTACACCAAACATCATTAGCTTTGACTTTGATAGCTCTCTTTCTCTCAGTCCCTCCCACCATCTACAGCACTCATTCTCTCTCTGAACCCTCCCCCCCAACACTTTTTCTGGTCAGAGTTATTCTCCCTCTCCCACTCATACTCTTTTTCAATCTCCCTTCTTTGTACTCAGTGGTTGCATTATCTTTCCTCTCCTTTGCCCCACCCCAAGGGGATCATTTTCAGAGGATTTGCTTGTTCAAGGGGCTTACCATTATAAATTGGTCTGAGCCAATGGCCTATGAATGATTTTGAGAAAATTGAAAACTGGTGTGTGGTGGTTGGGGCTTTGTGAGGTATGCAGTAGCTGAGAGGATGCAGTAGTATGTGATGTGTGAGAGGGTAGTGTGCATGAAGAGAGGGGGGTTGTGCATTGTAGACTATGGTTAGTGGATATTCAGAGCAGTAGTGGGTGAGGGGTGTATAGTAAATGAGAAGTAGGATGACTTTGGTGAAGGATAGTTCATAGGTGGTGTGTGTAAAGGTATGGATGTTTAGGGTATATAATCAGTAAAGAGCTATGGAATGAATGAGGGGATGCATGATGGGTAAGAAAGGATTTATAACATGTAAGGTATGTGTTGTGGATGAGGTAGTGTGTAGACCTCTCTCCAGTCCCCCTTTCCCTTCCATGTTTCTTCCCTTCCTCTTCCTCTCCCCTCCCTAACTCAACACACACACTTTTATCACCCTTCTTCTCCAACCTGATGCCCCACTCTTTCTCCTCAGTTCTCACCAGACCAATGGGAGTGCAGGAGGTAACCTAAAAGCATTTTTCTCTGAGGCTCCTCCTGCTCTGGACTGTGGTAGTGTAATTAGAACATAAGCTGTCCATATTACAAATAGATAGAACTAATTGTCTTCTAAGGGTACTGAGCTACAAATGCACTCACTCAGCTCCCCTCACTATCTCTTTTCACTTATCTCCTCCTGTGAGCTCTGCTCAGCTGGCAAGTCCTTCCTATCTGTGCCCTTCTCTTCAACTGCCAACTCCAGACTCCATCCTTTCTGCCTTGCTGTGCTGTATGCTTGGAACAAGCTGTCTAAATCCCTACAGCAGGCTCAGTCTCTGGCAGAGTTCAAGGCCCAGTTAAAAGCCCACCTCTTCAAGAGTGCTTTTGATTCCTAACTCCTCTCACCTTGGGTTCTCCATCCTCAACCCTATATGTCATGTCTGTCTGTCCAAGTTAGATTGTAAGCTCTTCCGAGCAAGGACCGTCTATAAATGTCAAAATGTACAGCTCTATGTACACCTTTCAGCACTATATAAGTGATAAGTAGTAGTAGTAAGTGACCCTAAACATAGAAACACGATGGCAGATAAAGGCCAAATGGCCCATCCAGTCATGCCATCCATAGTAACCATTATCTCTTCCTCTCTCTAAGAGATCCCATGTGCCTACCCATGCTTTCTTGAATTCAGACACAGTTTCTGTCTCCACCACCTCTTTTGGGAGACTGTCCCATGCATCTATCACCCTTTCTGTATAAAGGTATTTCCTTAGATTTCTCCTGAGCCTATCAAGTCTTAACTTCAACCTATGTCCTCTCATTCCAGAGCTTCTTTTCCAATGAAAGAGAATCAACTCATACATATTTATGCCACATAGATATTTAAACATCTCTATCATATCTCCCCTCTCCTGCCTTTCCTCCATGGTATACATATTGAGATCTTTAAGTCTGCCCCCCATACGACTTATGACAAAGACCACACACCCTTCTTTTGGTGAACTTTCATTTCAAAGATGCCGACACGATTGTATGCTATTAGTCCCTTATCTAAAGTAACTTGTCCCCTGAACAAAGCAACTTAGTTGTCAAAACTTGGATCCTAGTCGGGACTTTCCTAGGATTTCTAAACACAAGTATAGTACTTTGGGACTTTGCATGATCTATTTGATCTAGGACTTATGTTGGACTATTGTTGTTTCACCTTAATAAATGTAACTGTTCGTTGGAAATAGACATCTCACTTGCCTCTTCTGTTGTTCTGGCATACTTTGAGGCAAGATCTCTTCTTTTGTTTTGGTTTGGTCTATATATATAGCAAAACTGAGACAGGATTGGGATTCATCTTTGAGGCCTTTAGTTGCGGGTATCCTTTTAAAGGTATGAGTTCTTTTGCCTGTTTGTGGTCGGGCCTATACACAGTGTTATTTTTTTATTTTGAAAAAATATATAGTATTAAAAAAAATCAAGAAAACATAAAGAAGACCAACAGTAGAAGAATGGCAAATTGATATTTTGAAGCTGTTGCTTCAAATCACTGTCTACTATAGCATTCCAATTACTTATGGCATAATGTTATGGAACAGACTTCCTTGGAGAATGGAATTCACGAGACTAAGCAACAGAAAGCCAAGCAATAGAATTCATTTTCATTCCAATGACTTGGAAAGGGAGGGGAATAGTTCTTCAGTGACAAAAGTCAGAGAAGGGGCGGGACTGAAAGCTAATTTATAGTACACCTGTTCCAGCACATAACTCAGATGGAAGATAATAACAGACTTTGAAGTTGCTGGCAGATGTGGATTGATTGCTGAAGGACTAACTGACTGGTTTTTTCATCTCTGCCTACTGATTTGTATTACACTGAATCTGTGATGCCTGGAGGAATGTTTGCTGGCACTTACGAGGTACCAAAAATTACTTGTTTACTTATTATTTATTTATTTATTTAAAACATTGCTATTCCACACAAATCTAACAGGTCTAAGTGGATTACAAATTGAACCTACATAATATTAAGGACAAATACCACACATAAAAGATTACAAGTACAATTTTAAATATTAATAAAAGCAGGTAAAATATAGGAAACAAATTGTATCACAGTTCCTATCTGACAATTGTATGAGAAGGCTTTTCCAAGTTTATTCTATATTTGATATACCGACCATCAGCAAGTATCTGGTTGGTTTACAGAGTAAAGTTACAATGTTAATTACAATATTAAAATTATAGTTCTTAAAAGAAAGGTCATTTACTAAATATTACATAATTGATAGACAAGACCTAGGGCTCCTTTTACGAAGGCGCGGTAGCGGTTTAACACGTGTAATACTGCACGCTAAACCGCTGGCCACGCTAGCCGCTGCCGCCTCCTCTTGAGCAGGCGGTAGTTTTTAGGCTAGCGCAGGGGTTAGCGAGTGATGAAAAGTTGCGTGCGCTGAAGCCGCTAATGCAGCTTCATAAAAGGAGCCCCTAGTCTGCTTTGATACATAAAGTAGGGGGTTTGGGTTGGGAGAATAAAATACTGTAATCGAAGTAAAAAAAAAAAAAAAAAAAAAGGATGGTTAAAAGGGGAGGAAAGGAAACAGAAGGAGGGGGTTGCTTTTTAAAAGCGGTTTACTTTCATCATTGATCTGGGGGGGAGAAGTGTTCTCATTGCATGTTAGATATGCATCACGGAATAAGAATGGTTTGAGTTTGCTCTTAAATTTGTCAAGAGATTTTTCTGATCGGATATCAGATGGGAGAGAATTCCAAAGTGTGGGTGCTGTGGCGAAAAAAATCGTATTGCGAGTGTAAAAGAGCTCCTTAATTGAGGGAATAGTCAGTAAATTTTGGTTTGTGGATCTTAAGGCTTGTGAACTAGAATAAGGAATAAGATATTTATCTATGAAGGATGGACAATGAGTGAGTTTAATTTTGAAAGCGAATAAGAGTATCTTATATGTCGTTCAATGTGTTACTGGTAGCCAGTGAGCTTCACGGAGCAGAGGGGTAATAACGTGGTCGTATTTACTTGCTTTATGTATGAGTTTAATGGCAGTTTTTTGAATCAGTTGTAGTCTGCAAATTTCTTTTTGAGCGATGCCACGATAAAGTGAGATGCAGTGTTCGATCTGTGAAATGATCAGGGAGTGGATCAGAATTTGAATGGAAGAGGGTTCGAGAATGGATGTTATTGAGCGAATTAGTCTGAGTTGGTAGAAGCATTTATGAGTTAATGCGCTGATTTGATTGTGGTAATTGAATCTTTGTCTAGGATGATTCCTAGAATTGTAATTTTAGATTCAATTTGTATTGGATGGGGCTCAATACATATTGGTCCATTTAAATTTCCATTGTTATTAACTAGGAATAGTATGGCTCTGCATTTTGTTATATTTAGGCAAAGTTTATTATCTCTAAGCCATGAGCTGATTTTGTTCAATTTGGTGTTTATTTCCACTATTTCAGTTTTATTTATTGCGTTGATGGGGTGCAATAATTGGATATCGTCAGCGTAAGCGAAGACGGTGAATCCAATGGACTGAGCTAGGGTCAGTAAGGGGGCCAGAAAGATGTTAAAAAGAAGTGGAGAAAGGAGAGAGCCCTGTGGGATACCACATGTCTAGGGATTGGAGGTGAAGTTGATCCATTGGAACATATTTAAAGTTCCGATCGGTAAAGTATGTGAATGAATACATTTTTAATTGCTTCTGAAATAAAAAGGGGATGAGATTTGATATAGTACCTTTTTGCAATTACAATCAAAGTGGTTTAACATTATATTGAATATTATTTTTGTACCTGGGGTAATGAAAGGTTAAGTGACTTGCCCAGAGTCACAAGGAGCTGCAGTTCCCCTGGTTCTTAGTAGAGAATGACACTGGGACAGATTTTTCCCCATTTCCGCGGGAATTCATTTTCCCGTTCAGTCCCCGCAAGTTCTTTTCCTGCCCCTGCCTCATTCCTGCAAGCTCTGTCCTCATCTGCACAAGCCTCAAACACTTTAAAATCATAAGTGTTCAAGGCTTATGCGGTTAAGGTAGAGCTTACAGGAATGGGGTAGGGACAGGGACAGCGACAAAACACACAAGGACGGGACAGGGAAATTGAATTCCTGCGGGGACGGAGAAAAATGTGTCCCCGTGTCATTCTCTAGTTCTTAGCATACTGTACTAACCACTACGTTATGAACTATCTTTCCACAGTGTTGGCTTTTAAGATTTCAGGCATCTTTGTTAATATGCTATTTAAAAGTTAAAATAATTTGTTGCCTTCCATGGCAATAAGAAATTCAGATGGTTTTTTAAGTATAAAGATGTAATGTTTCAGAATCATAAAATTAGGATGTACCCAGATGTATTAACTCAAAAAAAGAAGAAACAGTTTTTGTTATTGAAACCCCAGGTTTTAAAATTGGGCGCAACATTTGTATTACGATTTCCATGCAAATGTTTGATTAACTTTAAAGGAGTTAGATATATCTTCTTTGATTCTTCGCAGCTATCTAGATTTATTATGGATAAAGAGGTTAGGACAGCTAGTACCCCTATAGAGGAACAAGGATAAGTGCTCTTAGTCAATACATTAGGTCCACTTAAGATCTTCCATTTATATTACCTATGAATTAATTTTTCTTTGAATTATGCTCTGATTTTGAAACTCCTTCTCCAATATTGTGGACTAACAAACAGATGAAAGAAAAATGTTTATTTCTCCTTTATTGTTTCCAATAATTATTTGTATTTCCATGGACACTGTTGATTATGATATGATTGTTGTTTATCATAAAAAGTTTGAAATTCAATAAAGAATACATAATAATAATTTAAAAAAAGAAATTGAGATGGTGGAAGGTTAATTATGTTGAGTAATGGATTTCAGAGGTAAAGACAGTTGTACACTAGCTGACAATCCAAGGCAGAATCTTCAAATCCTACTTTATACAGGAAGGCGGTTGAGGAAGCTAAAAACAATGATGACTTTGTTTTTCTAATAGCTATAAGAGCTAGCCAGAACAAACAATTCAGGCTATATTTAGGCAAAACAAACAATTCAGGTTATATTTCTCCACCTCCATCAGGTCCAGTCCTTTGCTCCCCTACCAGCAGTATGCTACCATTTGATGTTCTATAGGTTGATTTGGGAAAATAATTCACAAAGAGCGACCAAGATGATATGAAGGTATGGAACTCCTCTCATATGAGGAAAGACTAACGAGGTTAGGACTCTTCGGCTTGGAAAAAAGATGGCTGAGGAGAGATATGACTGAAGTCTACAAAATCCTGAGTAGTGCAGAACAGGTACAAGTGAATTGATTTTTTTACTCCATCAAAAATGACAAAGACTAGGGGGCACTCAATGAAGTTACAGGGAATATTTTTAAAACCAATAGAAGGAAATATTTTTTTCACTCAGAGAATAAAGCTCTGGAATGCATTGCCAGAGGATGTGGTAAGAGCAATTAACATAACTGGTTTTAAAAGAGGTTTGGCAAGTTCCTGGAGGGAAAGTCTATAGTTTGCTATTGAGACAGACATGGAGGAAGCCATTGCTTGCCTTGGGATTGGTAGCATGGAATGTTACTATTATTTGCCAGGTACTTGTGACCTGGATTGGACATTGTGGAAACAGGATACTGGGCTAGATGGACCACTGATCTGACCCATTGTGGCTATTTTTATGTTCTTATGTTTAAGAGGTGCACTCAGTTTACTACTGTGTTTAGGGAATATTCTTTTTTCTCTGTTTTTCTCTACTGAGGATATACGAGGTTGGTTTGAAAAGTTAGGCAAAAAAACAAGTTATTTAAAAAAAGTTATATTTCTCAGCATTGTCTCCATCAAGGCTGTACACTTAGCCCAGTGACTGTCCAGCGACTGTCCATTTTAAATCAGGCCCAAGATATATACACCTGATGTGTTGAGAATTGAATCGGTTCAGCGAATGGCTACCAGGATGGTCTTGGGGCTCAGGGATCTCACATATGAAGAAAGACTAAAAAAACTGCAGATGTACTCGCTGGAGGAGCGAAGAGAGAGGGGGGACATGATTGAGACCTTTAAGTATATCACGGGGCGTATAGAGATGAAAGATGATATCTTCAGTCTTACAGGGCCCTCGATAACCAGAGGACACTCGCTGAAAATCAGGGGAGGGAAATTTCAGGGTGATGCTAGAAAATACTTCTTCACCGAAAGGGTGGTCGATCATTGGAACGAGCTGCCTCAGCAGGTGATTGAGGCCAAAAGCGTGTCAGATTTTAAGAGAAAATGGGATATTCACATGGGATCAATAGGGGAGTAAAAGTCAGGGAGTGGGTCATTGGTATGGGCAGACTCGATGGGCTATAGCCCTTTTCTGCCGTCAATTTCTATGTTTCTATGTTTCCTTTTCAATGATCTTGATGCCACAATTATCAGTCAGAAAGATGTTTTCAGTTTTGCTCAGTTTTCCTCCTGGGAAGGTTGCCTTAGCAAATTTGTCCAGGAGAAAAGTCATCCTGATGTCATCTGAAAAGCTTTTCACTAAACAGAGTTGTTCCACTAAATGTTGACTGTTGAGACTATAGAGTTTCAAGTCATCTACAAACAGTGGGTGTGAAGTTACCTCTGGGTGTTTGCCAGTTCTAGGATTAAGGCTATCCACATTGTTGAGAGGCATATTCAAAGGGTTAAATGCTTTGCACTTAAGAATGGTGACAAGGAGTCTCCCTGAAATATTCTGCACTGGATCTTGACGTTAAGAATGGGAATGGATGGAGTTTGCCATATTTCCATGGTGAAGTCAATGTTCTTGATCAATGGAGGGTTTATTTTGTACATTTCAAGGCACTTTATTAACCAGAAGTGTGAGACACCTGTCAAAGACTTTCTTAAAATCAATCCACACTACAGTACAATTTTTGCTTCTCTTAGCAGTAGACAAGATGGCTTTATGATTCCTGCCCTTGATATGCCTCAAAACTCTGATCCCTCCTACCTTGCCAAGCCACTATATGGCCTCTCATAATCGATTCTGTTTATCTAAATGGTCTGTCCTTGTTACACCTATATATTATATGTCTTATCATTGCCATGTTTGTAACTTTGCTGTAAATGTACATCTCTTCCTCTGTTAACCGCATTGAACTTCCTTGGTATTGCGGTATACAAGAATAAAGTTATTATTATTATTATTCCTATGGTTCCATATGCTCCCCTCTTGTTGCCTGTCTGCTCTATTGCCATGATGTTATTAAAGTCAGTCTGATCATTTATTCTGGCAGCATTTATTGTAATGAACTGTTTATATCTCATAGGTAGACAAGTTATTAGTCTGTAAATTTGGGGAACATTACTTGGATCTCTATTTTAAAGAAGAAATGTTTTTCCTGTTATCAGTCATTGTGGTATTAAGTTAAGCAGCCTGATTAATTGATTTTTGCAGTTTGCCATGTCTTGGGGAAGGGAAATTAAACTATTTCAGTCAAAAGTCAATTTTTCGATCTGGGCCAGGGCTCTTCCAGTTTGGGGCCCATCATTTTCACTCTTTTGGTGTTACTTTAGGTTATTTCACAGCTTTAATGTTTGCCTGTTCCAAATTTTTCTTTATTCTGGGAGGAAGTTATAAATGTGGGCTACTAAGAGGATTATTTTACCACTTGTCGTGCTATTTTAGAAGAGGGTCCTTTTCAAGTTTCAAGTTTATTTCATATTTGATAAAATCGCTTTTTTCAAAGATTACAAAGCGATGAACAATATATAATTTTTAAATGAGGGAGACATACAATATAGAGATAGAGAGAAGTACATTTCATAGGGAAAACGGGGAAGAACTACAATTTGATATAGGAAAGAGAACAAAAAAAGGATAAAACATTAGGAGTTATTTTATATTAGATCAGTACTTGCCTACTTCAATTGTGAGTAGTAACTCAGTTTAAAAGGTTAATTAATTAAAGGCGTCTCTATATAAGGAACTTTTTAGTTTGGATTTAAATTTTTCGAGGTTCTTTTCTTCTCTTACCTCAGCTGGTAGTAGGTTCCACGTTTGGGGAGCAGTGACAGAGAACAGAGTGGTACGTCTAGTATTTATGATTTGTAGGGATGGAATAGTAAGTAGATTTTTATCCTCGGATAAGGAGCGGAAGGAGAATACGGAATAATGACTCAGTCTAGGAATAGTGGCGCATTGAATTGTAAAACTTTGAATGTGATGAGCGCCTATTTATAAGTTATTCTGTGGTTGATAGGAAGCCAATGCGCGTTCTTTAGTAATAGTAACGTGGTCAAATTTTTTTTACCTGTGATGATTTTTATTGCAGAATTTTGTATTAATTGTAATCTTCTAATTTCAAATTTTATATGCAATGAGATCAAGCGCTAAAATACCATGACTTGTAGTTAAATAACCTGTTTTAACAGTAGCCCTTGTTGATAACTTCCCTTTTTATGTTTTTGTGGTATTTGTTTCTATCAACACATTAATGCAACTACATCCTTTATGAAACACTCATATAGTCTCTGTGGATGTAAGGGATGTTGAAAAGAGCTTCCAGGGCTAAGACCTCGTTTCTAGCTCTGAAAGAATGATGATTCTGTTGCTAATTCTGATTATGAAGCATCAGAAATGAATGATCATCATGATGTTCTCTTAGGCTTTCGCGACTGGCACCACGATTATTGTAGTTCTCCCGATCTCACTGGCCGAAACAATGGTTCTAGCTACCCAGATACCCAGTGAGTCCCAGACAACTGCAACAATCAATCATCATGATGATATATTTAATAAATTTGCATGCAGTCAAAGCATTGCACATGCTCATTAAAGCTAGCGACCCATGTTCTAATCTAATCTTAGATTCATGTTGCAGAAGTATATCCTGGAGGTGTATTCATGAGCTTTAAAGCAGGTCAGTGGTGCATGCATTGGTGATTGACAGACCAATGCTCAAAAGCTGATGTGGGCATTAGAGGCAATTAGCACCAACACATTATCGTGTGCAGGATGCTCAAAGGCTATAACATGCACACCAAAGATTAGTATAAATTGTATTCAAATGTAGTCAAATGAATGTACCGTAAATGAGGTGTTTCAGTATTCCTTACCAACGCTCAGAAACAGCGCTGCAATGTGCAGAGAAAGGTGACATCTTTTAATGCTGAAAATTAACATCTGCTTACGCTTTGCATTGTTCAAACACAATAGTTCCCATGGCAGTAGACTTCCCTGCCACAAGGGATGGGTGATTATCCAATAAATCCTTCTGCCAAGGGCACAATGTTTTTAGAAGATTATTTATTTTTGTATTCCACTCTGTCTAAATAATTCTTGGTGGATTCCAGCTTTTAACATACACAACAAATCAGTAACAAATAAAACAATCTAAAAACAACAAAATAAAAAATTGCACAAAAAAAACAAACATACAAACAGTGAATGACATCTTTCTCCTTGCTCCCTCCCCCAAATTAAGCATCCATGTTAATGGCTGATGCATAGTACATTAGACATGTAGATCTATCCTGTTCACATAGATAGGTTACTAACGACATTCAATGGGGGCAAATGCAGCACCAGAGATCTGGTAGTGGCCTAGAAAGTAAAATAATCCTAAGGAAGGAGAAATTAAAGAAAGTAATCTGAGCCTGCTTTACCTTTGACAGACATTAAGCATGTACATACATTTGTCTTTTGCTAACAGAGGTTTTATTTTCAATGACATATAATTAGGGCTGTAATAATTATATGGTTTCCAGGAAGAAAAAGAAAATAATTTATATTTCGAGGCACACCTATCTGTGACAGTAATTAGTACTGGAGTGAGATGGCAGTAACTGCCTAAAACGTGTCCATTTCCATAACTTGGCACAGACCCAGGAATTATGCCAACAAGACAATTTGGGGGAAATTCTAGAAATAGCACCTAAATTTAAATCCTGGTAGGTGCCCTACCGGTGCCTGTTATTTAACAAATGCCATTTAAAATAGCAACCCCCCCCCCCCCCCCCCCGCAATAGCCTGTCGGTGCCTAAATAAAAGCTGCCAGAATTGCAGCTACGTAGGTGCTTTACTGCACCTAACACTGGAATGGGCATGGCTTACACTAGACGTGGCATTAGGGCCCCTAAAGCGATTCATGGCAAGATAGGTGCTGGAAATGTAGGCCTGGAAAACCCTGGCACACCTTCTGCGCCTAAATGTCACCTGAATTGGAACATACAAGGGGCGTTCAATAATTTATCTACCTCAGTAGGAAAGAAAAGAATTTTGAAAAAAATTTTTGTTTTATTTTTCAATATAGTCTCCTGATAGCTCCATACACTTCATCCACTTTTCCTGCAATGACTTTAACCCCTTTGAAAATAATTCAGTTTGACCTTTAGACCAGGATGTCAAGGTGGTATTAGCTCCAACGCTCATGGGGTGGGGGGGGGAGGATAAATTTTAGCGGCTAACCATGAATATTCAGCACAGATAGCTGGATGTCTCCCACTGAATATTCATGGTTAGCAGTTTAAGCACCATTTAAGCAGCCAGGAGCTATTTTTGGCCGGTTAAATAGCACTGAATATTGGGCAGATTATATATATCTGGGTCTAATATTCAGCCAGTGGCACTCAGCATTTTGCTGAGCGTCACTAGTGCTAAACCAGAAATTCAATGCCAGGGCCATGTTTCAGCACTGGCATTAAATTTACGGATTTGTGTAGCATGTATAGACAGTTAAGAGTGATATTCAGCACTTTTAGTCAGCTATGGGACACCACATAAAGATAGGACAGATTTTTATGTGGTTCTATATGCGTGGATACCTACAAAATAGCCAGTTATCAGTTCAGCACTAACCAGTTATTTTCAGCAGCACTAAGGCCCAGTTTAAGTGCAAAATGACGTTAAAAAGAATAAAAGAATTTAAAAATAATGTAGGCCACTACTTGCACCTAAAAAAAGGATGCCTGCATCATGGCTATAGAGGCGCTGTGTGACGCCTAATGCCACTGTAGGCATGTCTAATACCAGAAGTGGCTTCATAAAGCGCCTCCATAGCCATGATTCACGTGAAAGGTAGGCGTCAGAAATGTAGGCCTTGAAAACACTAGTCAACAATTCTGGCACCTACCTTTCACGAAGCTGCAATTCTACAAACGGCACTGGTGCGTGATTAACACGCAATCGGCTGCCTTTTTTAGGCGGCCGCTGATACCATCGTCGTTTATAGAATCCAGCTCTAACTGATTAAGTGCCACTGAAAATTAGCAGTTATCCCCGAACAGGTAATTTAACCAGTCGGGAGCTGTTTCTGGTCACTTAAATTGCTTTGACTATCAACCCCAGAGAGAGAAAGAGAGAGAGAGAGATTACTACCCAGTTATTTATGGGTGTCTGGCTCAGTTTGAAGAGAATTTTGGTAGGCAATAATCCCATTTTATCCCAGGCAATAATCCCATGTTTTTTTCCATCTTTCTAGAAAGAATTTTTGCTCAAAACGGTAAACAATAAGCAATATTAAACAATCGTCCACATGATATCACAAAGCCAAACTCCAAGCAATTAAACTCCAAATTAGAACCACAGTTTACACAGTACAGTAGTGGCCTGTACTGACAACATAGGCTGAACCTTGCCTATTCATCAGATCACTAGCCAGATTATAAAATCATCACTCTCTATTAAATGATCTTAAAACACCATGAGATAAAGTTTAGCTCTCTAACCCCAGCACCTTGTGAACCCCTCATTTCCGGCTACCCGGAGGTTTGCCCTATTTTTATATTCCCTCTGCACTTACAGAGATCTTACAGCAACAATCCCCTACCAGTGGCAACAAACTGTGTCTGCATGTGGAAGTCAATCAGGCTATCAAGTATCATCTGGGATAAAAAAATGTGTTTTTTTGTTATTTTATTTGCACTTTTTTTTTTTCAATTTATCCACCAAATTATACAAGATATGGATAATATAAGGAAAATTCAAAGACTCGCACAAGCCACCTCTTCTACAAAACTGTGCTAGCGGTTTTAAGCGTGGGGAGCCACGCTGAATGGCCTGCGCTGCTCCCGACATTCATAGGAATTCAATGATTTACCTCGATTTTCAAAAGGCCTTTGACAAGGTGCCACATGAAAGGCTGCTTAGGAAGCTGTGGAACCACGGGGTGGGCGGGGATGTACACAGATGGATCAAGCACTGGCTGTCAGGTAGACTACAGAGGGTCGGAGTAAAGGGCCAATATTCTGACTGGCGGGGAGTCACGAGCGGTGTGCCGCAGGGATCGGTGCTGGGGCCGCTACTCTTCAACATATTTATCAATGACCTGGAAACGGAGGCAAAGTGTGAGGTTATAAAATTTGCAGACGATATCAAGCTCTGCGCCAGAGTTAGGACCAGGGAGGAGTGTGAGGAACTGCAAAGGGACCTCGATAAGCTGGAGGACTGGGCAAACAAATGGCAAATGCGCTTTAACGTAGATAAATGCAAGGTCATGCACATAGGGAAAAAGAACCCGTTGTTCGAGTATAAAATGGGGGGGAGATTGCTGGAAGACACCGGACTTGAGAGAGACTTGGGTGTGCTAGTGGATCCATCCATGAAACCATCCGCACAGTGTGCAGCAGCCTCGAAGAAAGCCAACAGGATGCTGGGCATCATCAAGAGGGGCATATCAACCAGGACGCGGGAAGTCATCATGCCGCTGTATCGAGCGATGGTGCGCCTACATCTGGAATACTGCGTTCAATATTGGTCGCCGCACCTCAAGAAGGACATGGCAGTTCTTGAGAGAGTCCAAAGGAGGGCAACGAAACTGGTAAGAGGGCTGGAAAACTTCCCATATGCTGAGAGGCTGGATAAACTGGGGCTCTTCTCTCTGGAAAAAAGGAGGCTCAGGGGGGATATGATAGAGACCTTCAAAATACTTAGGGGCATAGAGAGGGTGGACAGGGACAGGTTCTTCAGACTAAAAGGGACGACAGGTACAAGGGGGCACTCAGAGAAACTGAAGGGAGATAGGTTCAAATCAAATGCAAGGAAGTTTTTCTTCACCCAAAGGGTCGTGGACAAATTTAAAGCGCTCCCGGAGGAAGTGATCCGGCAGAGTACAGTACAGGGATTCAAACAGGGATTGGACAGATTCCTGAGGGAAAAGGGGATCGTGGGGTACTGAGGGAGGTGCTGGGGTGTTGCATAAGTATAGACAGCTCACCAGGTCGTGCAGGTGCAAGGCCGGAGGGTTAGGACATTGATGGGAAGATAGCACTTCGATGAGAAACCTAGGGGGCAAGGGGGCCCCTTCTGGTGATTAAGGCAGGTCATGACCTGTTGGGCCGCCGCGGGGGCGGACTGCTGGGCGGGATGGACCTCTGGTCTGACCCGGCAGAGGCACTACTTATGTTCTTATGTCGGGAGCAGTGCGGGCCATTTAGTGCGGCTCTCTGCACTAAAAACCGCTAGCGCAGTTTTGTAGAAGAGGGAGAAAGAAAAAAAAAAAAATCATTACAATAACTTCAAGCAACCTCACATTATGAGAGGAAGGTGCTCAATAAATTTACATGAAATATTAAAAAATAAACCAGGATTGTAAATCTAACATCAACGAAAAAGCTATCTCCCCCCTTTTACTAAGCCATGGTAGCGGCTGACACACAGCACATGCTCCGACGTCCATTAAATCCCTATAGTTACTGTAGCAGCAGCTGTTACCATGGCTTTTTAAAAGGAGACCTATGTTTATAACAATACACAGCAGTTCGTAAGGCCACTAGGTGAGGCTAGTCAGCTGAGAATGAATTTTATATTTCCCACTGTGATTTGCACATGGACCTCAAATGTGTCTCTCTGCAGAGTGTACTTTTGGCTATTTCCCTGAAAATCTCTGGATGTGAAAAACTCTGACAAAATGTGCATTATCAACCTGTTTCTAAATATATCCTGTCAAATCCATACATCTAAGATGTTTGCCTATCTTAGAACTAAACACACACAAAGTACAGTTTTGAGACTATTTTATAAAGACACCCTTGCCCTTGTACAATAATCCTTAAATAAGCACCTACTTCTAACCTAGGTGATTTGTTATAAAATTACCCACCACAGGTGCATTTTCAGAACAGTGTTTGGTGATTCCAGAGTTCTGTTTGCAAGTGCCAAAGTTACTCTATTGCGCTATGGATGGAAAACTCAGACATCAAAAGAGAACAATTGGCCACACTGCCTTCTATTAGCTGGATAAAGCTGGACATGGCAGAATTTACTTAAATGTCTTGCTTAATTTAGACAATATGGAAATGGCTTTTGTTCAATATTTCTTCTCTGTTTGTTCCATAGGAGGAGGCTGCTTCTTGCCTGCTGTCCGTAAGAGTCATACAATGCAAAAATGTCCCCCGGGCTGACCTGAGTAAGTTCTAAATAACATCTCTTCCTTCACACAGACTCACCACATAGCACTAGTTCCTGCTAGTATGATGTGAACTGTTATGAAGGGCCGCTGAAAAGTTCTCAGCCCAACCAAGAAGAGAATGATGTGGAGCCATGAAACTTATGAGTTATTCCACACTTTTCTTGACACTTTTCATTTCATTTCATGGCGGTGAGACATCCAGGCAGCAATGTCAGACAGACAGGCTGAGGCTCGGTTCTGGGTTGCAGTAGAGATGTCCGGGGTGGAGAGGTAGACCTGGGAGTCATCAGTAAATAGGTGATACTGGAAACCATGGGAAGAGATCAGCACTCCAAGTGAGCGGGTGTAGATTTAGAAAAGGAGTGGTCCCAGGAGACAGCCTTGAGGTGCACCAATTGATAGTGGGATGGCTGTGGAGGAAGAACCATCATTGCATTCACTGAAGGTGTGATGGGTGAGATAGCAGGAAAACCCTGGAATCCCAGCGAGGGCAGCGTATCAAGGAGGCAGATAGGCAAATATGCAAAAAGGCAGACAGAGACCCTGCCCCATAAATTGGTCATTTCTGAGAGGTTCTGTCTGAATTTTAAAACTCTACTGAACTAAAGAATGGACTGCATGCTTAATGGAGGAGAGTATGGTGTAGTGGTTAGAGCTACAGCTTTAGCACCCTGAGGTTCTAGGTTCAAACCCCTTGCTGCTCTCTGTGACCTTGGGCAAGTCGCTTAATCTTCCACTGCCCCAGGTACATTAGATAGATTGTGAGCCCCTGGGACAGATAGTAACCTTGATAGGTGGTATATAAATACCTAATAAAATAAAATAATGAAATGTATTGTGGTTAGCACTAGACTGAAAGCCAGCTATGTTGGTGGTATTCCAGGGCTGGAGTCAACACTTGGCCACTTAAGTGCTGATATCTGAGTGTTGCTTGATTTGTGGTGTATAGAGCTTTTAGGGAAAGTGTGTACATATCCCCTTCTAGCATCTACCCCTGACGCAGTCTGAGAGCCCAACGTGGCCACATCAGGTTTCTGTTTGTTAATAAATCACACATTTCTCAATACATTTGATCTGCTTCGTGTCTTCTACCTGTGCGAGTGCTTGCAGATCATCACCTCTTCTTGTGTTCGTCCCATACAATCTGAAGTCCTTTATTATATTACTAGTGTTTAAGCCCGTTACATTAACGGGTGCTAGAATATATGGCTGTCTGTCTTTCTTTCTTTATGTCTCTCTCCCTGCTCCTGTTTCTTTCTTCCTTTCTTTCTGTCTTTCTCCCTCCTGCAATTTTTTTCTCTCTCTCCCTGGCACCCTTTGCCTGTCTGTCTTTATTTCTGTGTCTCTCTAGTAGCAGCATTTCCCCCCACCCACCCCCCATTCCCTTCTCTCCCCCCCCCACTTTCCTTTGCAGAAGCAGCAGCGGTATTTCTCTTTCCCTCCAGGTCCTTGCTGAAGCAGTAGCAGCATTTTCCCCCACCCCCCATTCCCTTCTCTCCCCCCCCCACTTTATTTTGCAGAAGCAGCTGTGATATTTCCCTTCCCCTCCAGATCTCTGAGAAGTAGTAGCAGCATTTTCCCCCACCCACCATTCCCTTCTCTCCCCTACCACCACTTTCCTTTGCAGAAGCAGCAGCGGTTTTCCCTTCCCCTCCAGGTCCCTGCTGAGTAGTAGAAACATTTTCCCCCACCCCCCATTCCCTTCTTACCTTGAGCTGCCCTGCTCCGTTCGGCCCCTCCCCCTTCCCTTCCCGTGTGCTGGCCTGCTGCGGCTGAAGGTTTTTTTCGGCGACTCCTCCTGTTAAAACTCCCCCCCTCCCGCAACCGCTCCTGTTCAAAGCGGCCTGCTGAGGTTCGCGGCCGCTGTAACGAACCTCGCAGGCCGCTCTCCAACTCGGTAGCATGTTCCCTCTGACGCGATTGCGTCAGAGGGAACGTGCTACCATGTGGAGAGCGGCCTGCGAGGTTCGTTACAGCGGCCGCGAACCTCAGCAGGCCGCTTTGAACAGGAGCGGTAGCGGCTGTTGCAGGAGGATTGGGGGGGGGGGAATTCGTGAGCGGCGGCAGGACCATGAGGCGGGATTGAGTTTTTCGGCTTCCCCTATCTGGGGAAACCGCCGTGCCGAACTGAGCTGCGCGTGGGGCCGTAGTAAGCGCGGGGCATGCTGCAGTCTTGGCGGCCACGGACATACAGATCACGGAAGCACGCCGATAAGATTGCGCATGCGCCGCCTACGGTTTTATTATATAGATATGCCTGAAGTGGCCACGCTTCGCCAACGGCTGCGTCAGAGGTAACAGACAAAGGGTATCTGAAATGACCTTCTTCCAGAAAGGTGAACAAACATGTGCTTCTTTCTAGACTAACCCAAATCTATCTCAAATATTTCTTCTAGAGAGGGGAACAGACAACATTTGCTTCTTTCTAGATAAACAAAAGCCTGATCTCAGCTCTTCTCCTCCTCAGTTTTTGTACTTTTTAAAAAGAACGAATAGAAAATCAATTCATTTTTACCCGTTCTATACCACTCAGGATTTTGTAGACCTCACGGGTGGGTAGAGAGCAGGATGGAGCAATACCTTTTGCACCCCTTCTCCCTGAAACAAGAGGTCTGGCTGCATCAGGGGAGTGTGTGGTGCAGTGGTTAGAGCTATAGCCTTAGCACCCTGAGGTTGTGGGTTCAAATCTCTCACTGCTCCTTGTGACCCTTGGCAAGTCACTTAATCCCCTCATTGCCTCTGGTACACTAGATAGAGTTTGAGCCCACTGGGACAGATAGGGAAATCTGATAAAGTACCTGAATATAAATCACTTATATTGTGTAAGTGCTAATCCTTACAGTTGTAGGGAGTAAATTCTGCAGTTTACATATAAGCCCTTGGCTCTATTTTTGATCATAGCTTCTTTTTTTGTAAACTGACTGTTCATTCTGTATGTGTCACCAAATTCATGCATTTTTTAACCTTGGTTTTATATGTTTCTATATGACCTATATGAAATCAGGCTTCACAGGCAATTTTATCTAAAGCTTATGCATGTCATAACTTTTTTGTGGTTGTTGTTTTCATTCCAGTGAGTAAAGCGGATTGTTATGTATGCCTGTGGCTTCCATCGTCTATAGACAAAACGTTTCAAACCAAGACTATTTCTAACAGTAAAACTCCTGTTTGGAATGAGATCTTCTACTTCAAGATCTGTGACAAAACTAAGGTAGGTCACGAAAAATCAAGCATATCGCGTGAGACTGTCCATGCTATCCAGACTACTTGACCCCTGCAGGTTAAAAATCTGACCTAAATGTCAGACTGTAAGGGCTCCTTTTACGAAGCCGCGTTAGTGGTTTAATGCACGTAATAGCGCGCGCTAAACTGCCGGCCGCGCTAGTCGCTAACGCCAGCATTGAGCTGGCATTAGTTCTAGTCGGGCAGTGCAGGTTTAGCATGCGCTAAAATGCTGCGTGTGCTAAAACCGCTAACGTGGCTTCGTAAAAGGAGCCCTAAATCTTAATCCTAATTTTGAGAGAAAATCTTTACAATTATCTTTGTCTACAGCTATAAAGTAGACAATGGGGCTGATATTCAGACCACAGGAAGCAGCCTGGCTACCTCCTGCAGTCATCGGTGAACCAGGATATTCAGTGCTAGGGCCATATCTGGCCACTGGCATTGAATTTCCAGGTTAAGTGCAACTTCTGTAAACATAGCTGGCTGAGCCAGCATAGACCTGTAGACATAGGTAGACATAGGTAGACCTGTAGGCAACTACCGTAGACATAGGTGACTGGTCAGCTTAGACCTAGCAGCTAAATATAGACCTGCTATATTGCGCCACATAGCTGGTGGCCAGCCATTCCATTCATGGGGATATTCAACGAGAGATAACCGCCTTTCTCCCACTGAATATCAGCAGTTAGCCAGACCAGGAGCTGTTCTCAGTCTGTTAAATATTGTTGTGTTTTTTTTAAAATAACAGCTTTTATTGAAATACACCTCAAGCATTACATCAACCAATAACATACAGCAACAAGAAATTAAAGTGCAATCAACTACACTCCAAATAACACCCGAAGTGTAATCAAGAACAATACAAATAACAGCTCCCCAATCCAAGAATAACCAATCACAAAACCCACCAAATCACAGTCAAATCTTCCCTCCCACCCACCCCCCAGGGACAAGACACAGTTGCCACAACACCCAAGAAGGTCGAGAAGCAGCCAATGCCAGAAATATGAAAACAGAAAAACAAAAAAATTGGAACAGGAGTATAAATAAAGGTGTCCCCCAATCTCCACCACCCTAGTCCAGGCTCATAGTCAACTCAATGTCCCAGCCCCCCCCCTGCCACTAATCCCCACAGAGGCCCGAAATCTACGCCAGATATGAGCATAGCCATGGAGTTTGCCATGGCGTAAGGCTGTGAGATGATATAAAAGTTGCCAAGTAAGCAAACGACGCTCCACCATGGCCCACGTGGGAGGGAGCACTTGGTTCCAAAGGGAGGATCTGTTAAATATTGTTGGATATTAGGTGGAACATATTTTGTGGCTCAGAGATCAATATAGTTCAGGTGTTCTCACTCTAGTCCTTGGGACACACATACAGCCAGTCAGGTCTTTAGGATCTCCACTTCAAAACCAGGTCCATGAATTTGACTCTGTGCTTCTATCTTTGCTTGATTCCTTTGCCCCTAAAATCATCACTCATCGATCTTCTTCCAAAATTAAAAAATCTGCACCCTGATGTGATCAAGAACAGCTGCTACTTAAATGCCAGATGAGATCTTTGGATTGTCACTGGTGGGGGGAAAAAAAATCTTCCCAACTCCTACTGCATTATAAGGCAAAAGCCAAGCAATACAAACTTTCTATCTATCTAGCTAAAAAGAAATATTTCTCACAAAAGATCTTGCATGCAAAAAAATCTTCAGCACTATATTCCATACTTAAATCACCCACCACACCACATACTCCACACATTACCCAGGACTTGTCCACCACATAAACAGACAAGATAATTACAGTATGCAATTTGTTCCCTACCCTACTTCTTCCATCTGGCTCCCAGACATCGGGACACCTCCCCCCTCCAAATACATGCTCTAGCATCCTATCTGAATGTAAAATTCCCCTTCCCAAAGAGATCCCTACTATAGTTTCCACCCTGAAAATTACCACCTCTCCTCGTGATACTATACCGTCAGAAACTCTCAAAAAATACTTAACCATTTTTTTGTCCGTTCATTCATACAATGATAACTTCTAGCCTTACACATGGACTTTCCCACCTATCTGGAAACATGCCATCATACATCCAAACTCAAAGATACTCATACTAAAATTCCACCTGATAATTCCTCTAATTATTTATTTATTTAATTTGTTTTCTAGCCTGTTGTCCCCAAAGAGCTCAGAACGGGTTACAGATTTAGCATACATAATTTCTGTACAAGTTTACAATTCAAGTTTTTATCCTAACTTGATCTATGCTAGGGGCTAATGATAATATACAATTTACTGATTATAATTTGCTATAGTTGTCCTTACAATGCAAGGTTTCCAGTACAAGTTATACCTAATTCGACACACAGAAAGTTACAGTGTATGATACCGCCTGATCTCTAACTTGCCATTCCAGTCTAAAATTGTAGAAAATATTGTATTTATATCTCTTTTAGATTTTCTGGACAAAACAAACTACACCTGAATCAAAACGGTTTCCGCAATCATCATTCCACTCATCGGCTTTATAACAAAAATCCTATATCAATTAGATCACTACCAACCCAATATTCTTACCTCACTTGACCTCACCGCAGCTTTCGACACAGTAGACCATTCACTTCTCCTTAATCGCCTACAAATCATAGGTATTTTTAGTACCTGCTTATCATGGTTCACATCCTATCTTTATGAACGGAAATGCACAATACAATTCCACAACATCGCCTCTAAGTCTTTCACACTACCCTGAGGAGGCTCTCAAGACTCAGTACTAGCTCCTTTATTAAACATCTTCATGCCACCTCTTTTAACCATAGCGCAATCCATTGGCTTCACCATTTTCCTTTATGCCAACAACATCCAGTTCCTCCATCCCCTTAACCCCTCTGACACTTCACAGATCAATGAGCTCAACTCTTATCTTTGAAACAACACCACCTGGTTACAGGACAATTGCCTATTCCTCAATCTAACAAAATCAAGAACTCTACTATTTTCCCGTACACCTCCATCAGATCTAGCACCCCCCCCCATTGCTCTTGGGCACATCCATACTGATCACTCCCACTCTTTGAATATTAGCACTCTCAGCTTCTAACCCCAAATTTCATCTGTTATCCAATGATGTTTCTTCAAACTTTGAAAAATTTGTTTGTTAAAACTCCTCCTTTACCACTTGACCCTCAAATTGGTACACTCACAATGAATAGGCAAGAGACAGATCTGCATATACTTGCTGCATTGTAAAACTCTCTCATGCCTATTCATTGTAGAAATTCTGAAAACATGAGTGTCTTAAGTGTCCTGAGGATTGGATTGCTAAACTCTGAGCTAGATTCACATCACAGTAATAATAAATGTTAAGCTTGTGTATTGGATCGGGTACTGTATCTAAAGGCACCAAAGCCTTTCCCACACTTATGTCCTTAGTGCTATCAAGCGGGATCAAGTGAATCAATCATTTTGTGCCTGTCCAGGCCTGGAAACAACAGCTTCGTTCAACTATTTCCCTTTCCAAATTAGAAGCTCTTTAAAATGACAACACAGTTTCATAATCATAAACCATGTCTTATTTTCCAGAATGTTCTGCAATTGTCACTCCATGATGAAGATGTGATAACCAAGGATGACCATCTCTACACAGTTTTCTTTGATGTTGACAAAGTGAAACCTGGTGAAACTGTCTTCAAAAACTTTCCCCTCAATCCAAAGGTAAAAAGCAGATTTTTGGGACACCTAAATGGTTTCCTGATAATTTGTAGACATTCTTGTTGTGACATTCAGTTTGTAGGAATGAGACATTTTGATGTAGTTCAAAAGAATAGACTATGATTTTCTAAGCATGCTGAGGGCTTTTTCCAGATGTGCAGAAGCCAGCTGCTGTTTGGCATCCCTATTCTTCCTATCAGAGATTAGCAAAAGAGTATATAATAATCTGATTGGCTCATTGTACAGTATGTTTTCACTGTTGCATGCAGTCTTGAATTAGGGTACTGAATAGGAATATTCTATCTCTACAATATCACCAAAATTTGCCTCTTCCTCTCTGAGCACACTACCTGGACCCTTGTCCATACTCTCGTAACTTCACGCTTAGATTACTGCAATCTACTTCTAACTGGTCTCCCGCAGTACCACCTCTCACCCCTGCAATCTGCGCAAAACTCTGCTGCATGACTCATCTTCTACCAACCTCACTACACTCGTGTCACCCCTTTCCTTCACTGGCTTCCTATTCACCTTCGCATATAGTTTAAGCTCCTATTGCTGACCTACAAGCGTGTTCATTCTGCTGCCTCTCAATATCTCTCCTCTATCCTTATACACCTCCCAGAGAACTCCGTTCCTCAGATAAGCTTCTCTTAGCTGTACCCTTCTCCTCCACTGCCAATTCCAGACTTCGTTCCTTTCATCTAGCTGCCCACTATGCCTGAAATAAATTACCCGAGTTTATCCGTCAAGCCCCTTTCCTTACCTTGTTTAAAATCAGATTGAAAACCTACCTTTTAGATTTGGCCTCAATTCTTAACTCTACTCCTCTGCCCTCCAACCCAGCCAGCTGATTAACCGTTCCCCTTAACTGTATCCATGACATCCTGTTTGTCTGTCTTGTCTGTTTAGATTATAAGCTTTTTCATGCAGGGACTGTCTTCTTCTTTGTGACTCTGTACAGTGCTATGTGCATCTGGTAGCGCTATAGAAATAACTAATAGTAGTAGTAGAATAGCTGTATTTAGGAGATGGGATTTGATATACCACCTTTCTGTAGTTACAATCAAAGCAGTTTACATATCATATGCAGATACTTACCGTATATACTTGAATATAGGATGAGATATTTGAGCCCAAAAAATGGCCCAAAAGTGAGGGTCTCGTCCTATATTCGGGTCATCACCCAAAACCCTCCCTCGCGTACCTTTTCCCTGGTGGTCCAGCGGTGTATCCCTCCTGCCGATTGCGAGTAGCCAGCGGTGCACCCGGGCCGGCACGCAGGAGCGAGCTTTTCGTGCTCCTGGCTGGACCTGCACCGCTTCTTGATAGGCTGCCGCCAGTTCTCGTGGAATTCGCGGCTCTTGTGGCTCCCGCGGCAGCCTATCAAAGAGCGTTGCAGGGCTGGCTGGGAGCACGAAAAGCTCACTCCTGCGTGCCGGCCTGGGTGCGCCGCTGGCTACTCGCAATCAGCAGAAGGGAGACACCGCTAGACTACCAGGGAAAAGGTATGCAAGGGAAGGAAGGAGGGTGGTAATTATTAGTGTCGGCCGGGGCAGGAGACGGGAGGGATCCCTCCTGTCCCGGCCTACCACTAGGTGGTTTCAGTAAAGGGGAAGAGTTAATCTGCTGGCTGGGTTGGAGGGCAGAGGGGAGTACAGGACAATCAAGCCATTGTGACATCACTGATGAGGTTGGCTCTTTTTGGTGGGAAGAAGGTACAGGGAAGGAAGGTGGGACAGGGTATAGAGCCTGGCAAGGAGGGGGGATAGTATTCAGAGCCTGGCAGGGAAGGGGACTTGGTTCAGAGCCTGGTAGGGAATGGGACTGAATGCAGAGCCTTGCAGGGCAGGGAGGGAAGGGGGCTGGGTACAGAACTTGGCAAGGGGGGGGGGCTGAGTGCAGAACCTGGCAGGGAGGGGGGCTGAGTGCAGAACCTGGCAGGGGAGGCCGTGAGGGAGGGGACACTGGGTGCAGACCCTGGCAAGGCATGGCACTTGAATATTAAGCCCCATCTTATATTTGAGTCAACCATTTTTCCTCCTTTTGGGGGGGAAAAATGGGGGTCTCGATTTATATTTGGATAGACTTATATTCGAGTATATACAGTAATTTTTTTTTATACCAGGACAATGGAAGGTTAAGTGACCTGCCCAGTGCCACAAGGAGCTATAATGGGAAATTCCCACTGCAGCTCTTTGTACCTATGGGCAGGTCTTGAACCCAGTTCCCCTGCAGGCCACTGCATTAACCATTAGGCTACTCCTCCACTCAGGGTAAGCAACCTTTGTAAATTCTCAGATGAAACATTACTATTCATTGTGAATGTTAAAAAAAAAAAAGACCAGTTTGTGGCCAAGGACCGGAAATAAATACGTATTTCTTATATAGAGGAAATAACACTTTAATGAATAATTATGTTTTAGTGCTATGTACTCATGAAAAGAGGTTTAAACTAGACCTGTTAAATTGCCAGTATGCAGCTCACCAGGATCTAGTCTTTCATAAACAGTTCCCTGCTCACACCTCTGCTGGCAGGGTTCCAGAATGCTAATTATACCCTTAAAAGATAGCTAGGATGTCAGGAGGTGGAGGAGGCTTAGCTAAACTTTGGCACTATGCCTGAGTTACAGTAGAAAGTGGTGATTCTTCATTTCATTTCATGCATCATCTTCCTCTTCCTTCCAGGGAAAGGAAGAGCTGGAGGTGGAATTCAAGATGACAAGAATGTAAGTAAGATAGAATACAATGCAATGCAGTTTCAACAGAAAGATGCAGGGTGGAGGGAACAATGGAATGGAGCACAAGAGAGAGGCACAGATATGACCCCTGAACATACTCCTAAGCTAGTATAAATGCTGCATTGATTACTGCGGTCCTAGATTCAGACACAGGATCATCCTGAAGTAGATGTTTTAAGTGGGAAGGAAATCTGTGCAACGCAGTGGTGTAGCCATAGGTGTCAGAATGGGAGAGGCAACAGGGGCCATGGCCTCCCCTAAAATTGGCAGTCAGTTATGGTTCTACTCCCCCGCCTACCTCTTCCTGGTCACTGTAATTTTAAATCTTCAGGCAGTTGCCATGCAGCGTCAACGAGCAGGCCTGCCCCGGAACCCTTCATTCTGCAGCGTCTGCGGGAATAGGAAGTTGCTATATAGAATGAAGACTTCTGGGGTAGGTCTGCTTGTTGACACTGTGCAGCAGATGCTCGAAGATTTAAAATTACAATGACCGGGAAGGTAGGTGGGGGAGTAGGGAGCTGGAGAGAGAGGTTGTACCGCAGGATTCTGCTGAGGCTGGGGCGGAGCTTTTGGGCCCCTCCAACAAAAAAGCATTCTGCTGTCTATGGGTGTAGCCACAGGACCCCCCACCCTCCAGAACCTCAGCACCCCTTTATCTTTGCAAGTGGGGATGATGCTCCCCTCCGCCTTTCACTGCTTCCTCAAGGCAAAAAATGGTGCAACAAGTCCCGGCATTGACAGCTGAAGGTCCACACTGATTTCTGTCTTAAGGAAGCAGCATGAGGAGGAGGAAAGTGGTGGCACTGTATTTATTTTGCTGGCGGGGCATCAATATCCCTGCCATCACACCCAAAGATCACAGACTGCAGATACAAATCCTTCCTGGATAGAACCTTTATGTTCCAAGCGAATAGACAGCAAGTCTGGCTGAGAAACTGCATAAATGAACCCAATCTGACTTACAGTGCATTTCGAAAATCAATTAAAATCGCCCTATTTGACAAATTCATTGACTAAAACAGTCCTCTCCCTCTCACTAGGATATCCCCCTCTGTAAACGCCTTTTCTTTCTCTCAAGAAGCTCCTTTTCATGTATTCTTTACCCATGGAACTCCAATTAGTATGTAAGCTTTCTATTTAGGCTTATTGTTATTCGCTGACTGTCCAGCCTTCTTTCAATGTGAACTGCCTAGAAGTCGCTTGACTATGCAGTATAGAAAAATAAAGTTATTATTATTATTATTATCATCGAAGGTATGTTTGGCTTGGGGGGGAGGAGGAGGAGGGCGGAAGCAATGAGTTACCCCCAGTCAACCCCTGGGCACCCTTAAAACGCTCCTGTTGCAAAGGCTTGTTGTTCTAGTAGAATATTCTCCAACTCCATCTCACATGTTGCAATCCTAATGGTTAGATTTAGAAAGATTTTAGTGGGATGGTCCAAGGACTGGACTTTTACTAAATTTTCAGTGGCATGGCCACCATTTAACTTATGGGTTTCATTTGATAGCTTTAGCATCTAAATGCAAGCTCCATTTGTGCATTATAATTATAGAATACATGTGAATGCTAGTTGGGGGCAAAGCCATATTGTATAACTGACATACAGAACTCACTTAAGGGCTATTTTACAAAGCAGCGGTAAGTACTAACATGTGCTTACTGCAGCAAAAAAAGTTTTACCGTGAGGGGCGCACTTGTAAAGCATCAGTGCCTGAGAAACTCCTTAACCCTCTAATTGTCCTGTTTGATTAGATTGTAAGCTGTACTGAGCAGGGACTGTCTCTTGAATGTTTTAATGTACAGTGCTGTGTATGTCTTGGAGTGCATTAGACATGATAAGTAGTAGTAGCAGTAGTAGGTGTCCTGTGATAATCTATGGATGGATGCATGCCCATTAGTTGCCAATAAACAGAGAATTTCCTATAAAATCTCACTAATAACTTTTAAAACTATGCAGTCCAAATTGCCCCAATTCATTGACAAATTCCTGATTCCGTACAAGCCATCCCGCCTTCATAGATCGTCCAACCGCAGATTGCTCACCGTTCCATCCCTACGAATAATAAGTACGAAAAGACACGACATTTTTTTCAGTGGTGGCCCCTCAACTTTGAAATACTCTTCCAGCTCCTGTAAGAGAGGAAAATAATGTAAACCGCTTCAAAGGCCTACTTAAGAGCCATTTATTCAAAGAGGCATTTAATATTTAATGTCCATTTCTATTTCCCTCCAGTCAAATTCTCTAAAGAAGTAAGTCGCAGTGTTCCCCCTCCTCTCGTTTGTCCCTTAATCATATTCTTTCCTATACAAATTGTATTTCCGCCCCACCTTCCCTTTGTTTCATGTAAGTCTGGTATTAGATGGTCTTTCTTAGTCACGCCATTTGCTAAACTCTTTTTAATTGTCCTGTCATTGGTGTTTTTTTATTTCTTATTTGTTTTCCCCATTATATTTTATCTGTTTCTCGGTTAGAAGCTGGATAAGCGACAGAATCAAATTTTAATAAAAAAACAGGGGGAAAAAAATTAAAAAGTATTTTTTAGCACTGGGAAGGATCTAGGGGTAGAGAGTGGACATATTCTATGCTAATCAGTTAACATGTGCTAACCGATTAACGCAGATTTAGTGCATGAGTCCCTATCACCTACAAAAAAGATGGTGGTAGGAGCTCATGTGTTAATGGTCCATAGGCAGACTTTCCATTTATGCACGTAAATTACAGAATACTCCAAATTACACACTAAAGTGCCGCATTTAGGTCTGTGTATTTATGTCTGCTCCCAGATGCCATTATAAAATAAATGCTCAGTGCACTGTATCTAGGCCCCAAATTTGTGGCAACCAGTTATGTATTTTCAGTAATACTATGCTGAAAAGTGCTTCCATTGAAAACCCAAATATTACTTACATGTTTAGGTTTAATGGTTGGTTAGATCTTCTATTCATGCTTTGCCACTTGGATGTACAATTTTTATATTACAGTTTATTTGCAGAATACCAAGATCTTGTTTTGCGGTTTCCCATTTGCTTTTAAAATTAGTTCAAATTTTAATGTTTTGAGGATTTTTTTTTTCTCTCAGTTCAACTAATTCAAAAATTTTTTTTTTTAAATAAATCTAGTATGGAGCCTTCTGAAAATATCATAACTAATGGAGTACTTGTGGTAAGTGTTGCAACTCCCTGGTCCCTTTCAATGAATGTGTATGAGATAGATTTGCACTGAATGGAGATAGTGTGTATTCCTAGTGGATATTCTGAAAACCTGACTGGCTAAGTGTGTCCTCCGGACTGGGTTAAGAAGCCCTGCGTTAGAAGAAGAGATGTGTGTTTAGGGCCCATATAGTTGAAAGATCCCAAGCTTTTCTCCATCCTGCAGCTATAAATATCATGAAAGAGTGATGGACAAAAGGATCAGGGTAAATTAGAACTTGTGGTAAAATGCAAAGGAGCAACAGCAAAGCTTCAGATTAGAGAATGACACAGAAAATGATGGCGATGAGCAGACCAGATGGCCTATCCAGTCTGCCCATCCATGGCGGTTACTGAGCATTGCATTCCCTTCCTCTCCTTTAGAGATCCTCTGTATTTGTCCTATGCTTTCTTGAATTCAGGTACAGTCCTGGGCTCCACCACCTCCAATGGGCTGAACCTCTGCATAGCTTGCTTTCTCTCCCCTTATTAACCCTTTACATCCTCTTTGTTCCAGTCCCGTGAAGTTTCATGCTTAGAAGTTCGAGTAGACAAACAGAAGAATAAAAAATTGGTTAAAGGTAAGTTCATTGCACTAGAGATGTGCTGTCATTTGAAAACGACACAGAAAACCCGCCAAAATTTGTATTCTCCTATCATTTCTCATATGAAACATATGAAAACAAAATTGTGTTTTGTTTCTGATGTTTAACACACACTAAAATGGTTTTAAAATACACTAAATGCCAAAAAGTCAAACAAACAAATAACAACCCCCCCCTCCCATGAAACAGAATGTAAGATTTTTACTTGGGTGCCCTTAATCAATATGTGTTGCTAATTGACAGTCTAATGCTGGCCTGTCATTCAGATACATGAAATTGTACAAACAAACCCCACAGGCAATGAAAAATAGAATTGTAAGGTCTATTTATTTGTTTTGTTTATAGGGTAAAAAGCCTCAGAACATGGAGCCGTGTACCCAATTCGCGTTATACCGTGAATGAATTCACTGGCTCCTGTTCACGTCACAGGCTAAAACCCCTTATTATTCATTTTATTTATTTTTATTTAATTTATCTTCTTTATTTTCTATTTTTCTCTTTTAAAACACGAAGAGTTAATTGGTGGGTGCGCGTTATAATCAAAGAGAACATACTGCTATATAATAGGTTTTAAAAGAGAAAAATAGAAAATAAAGAAGATAAATTAAATAAAAATAAATAAAATGAATAATAAGGGGTTTTAGCCTGTGACGTGAGCAGGAGCCAGTGAATTCATTCACGGTATAACACGAATTGGGTACACGGCTCCATATTCTGAGGCATTTTATCCTATAAATGAAACAAATATAATAGACCTTACAGTTCTATTTTTCATTGCCAGTGGGATTTGTTTGTAGTGTAAGATACTCATGGACCATGTGGTCAATTTCTTTGGATTTAGATACATGAGCCACATCTTTTAGTTTGAAACATCTCCTCTTCATGTTTTCACCTTCATATTTCAGCTGTTTGGGCTGTATCATACTTTACACAAATAAGGATGAGGCCTGAATAGACTCTGATGGCAACCAGCACAGAAGTACCTAGATATATGGAGCTTGGTAGAAAAGTGTTTTCTCAGGAATTAAATGCCAATTGGAATATAAACAGAAATTCCTCATGATTTTATTTAGGAGAAGGAAAGTATAAGGGATCATGTGGAAAAAGAAAGAGATCGTATCAGATTCTCACTGAGAAACCTGTATTGTGATACCAGACTCATTACTAAGCATCTGTCTGGGAGATAATCTCAGATTGCCAGTACAACTTTGGTCCATTTTTTTTTCTGTGGCATTCTGGGAATGTTAGCACCACTTTCCCTATCAGAGGACAAAACTGTGGGCTAAGATGTGCAGTGGGTATAGACTGTATATGTTAAAACATCAATGCTGCCTCCCTGAACAAAAATTAAAAAATTAAATATGTTGCAAATAGAAGACCAAATATTATTATTATAAGAGAGTGGAATAGTTTTAACTGGGAGCCTAACATAACCCAGAAGGGTGGTAATCCTTTTCCTCTCATCATTCTCCTGTTACAAAATGAGTGACATACTGTATCCACCATTGGTGGAGAAAGGCTTAAAGAAAAGGAAAAACAAAGAAAAAAAATCATTATTGTTTGTTTCACTTGATTGTATACATTATTTAATTTTTATATTTTTAATGTTTAAGAATTTTATTGACTTTTTATGAATGTTATGATTTATGATTATGTTTATTGATATTTTATTTATATGTTGTTCATTGCAGTGAGAAATATATTGAAGCATGTGGCTTCTAAAATTAAAACATTAAATAAACAAAGGAGACAAAAGTCGCAAGGACCATTTTCTTCATTCCCACTCCATTGAATTTTATTAGCAGGTTTTGGAAAGTGGGACCGCTTTTGAGAAAATGGTTCATGTGGATCTTGTTCCTTAGAACAGTGGACATGTCCTCATATTCAATGCAGCTGTTAATGTTACTGCTAGCCAGAGGTACCACAACTGAAATATTGTCGGCATCCATTATAGTCTTGCTCTTTTGGAATACATTCTCATTTCCAAATGGTTTCATGTCTCTAGAGAAAAATGATATTCTGCTGGCAGTGAAAGGGTCCTATGAAAAAGCCCAAAGAATGTCATTCAGCTCAGGTTCCAGCTCCGACACTGTAGACACCTTTCGCTTTCACTCTCTGAAGAGCTGTGAGCCAGAACTGACCGCCAGTGTGGAGCCAGGATTGGGAAGTTCTTTTCTGGGCTTCTCTTTTGTAAGTTATATTTGGTCAATACATTTGCATTGCACCAAGTTTATTTTCATTTTACAGCTTCTACCATTTTATTGCAGTACGATATTAAAATGTGCGTCTTTTTCTTTCACACAGGGTGGAGATAGCAAGAGTGAAGATTTTGTGGCTGTGCCTCTGAAGTCACTTCCCTTGGAACAGGCAGTAAGAGTGGCACTTCCCACAGCAGAAGTAAGTGAATCCCTGGCTTGCAATGAAAACCCTTATCCATGACGTACTTCTCTCAGGCCTCCCGTGCACCCATCTCTCACCTCTTCGAGCCATTCAAAATTCTGCTGCACGACTCATATTCCGTGAGAGCCGCTATTCTCACATTACCCTTCTATTCAAGTCTCTTCATTGGCTACCCATCCATTTCCGAATACAGTTCAGACTCCTCTTGCTGACTTACAAGTGCATTCACTCTGAAGCCCCCCAATATCTCTCTTCACTTATCTCCCCCTATGCTCCTCCCCATGAACTCCATTCATCGAGCAAGCTCCTCTTATCTGTACCCTTCTCTTCCACTGCCAACTCCAGACTCTGTCCTTTCTTTCTTGCAGCACCATATGCCTGGAACAGACTGCCTCCATCCCTAGCAGTATTTAAATCCAAGCTAAAAGCCCACTTTTTTGAAACTGCTTTCAACTCTTAACTCCCACTCACTGCTGTCAGTTACCTATATCCACTGTATCATTTCTTTTCCATAATCTCCCCAACCCTGAAATGTCCTGTCTGTCTAATTAAATTGTTAGCTCTTCTTTTTTTTTTTTTTTTTTAACTCTTCATTTGAATTTTTTTATTCATTTTCTTATGTTACAACAAGTGAATTACATTTTCTTTATATAAACTTATATATACACACTTGATAAGCTTACATATTGATAAATTATTTAAAACTTTTTTTTTTTAAATAGATGCAATTAATATATCAGAATTTTAAAGTTACATTTTTCTTTTTAATTATAATAATAATATCCCATCCCTCCCCCTCCCTTTCAATCAAAATTCCATTAGTTATATTATACATTTAAATTTTTATATATTGTATATTATTCAATAATATGTTCCCCCCCTTTCTTCTGAGCAGGGACTGTCTACCGTATGTTAAATGTATAGCGCTGCATATGCCTTTCAACGCTATAGAAATAATAAATAGTAGTAGTAGTTATCCTGGTTATAGTGGAGAGTGGGTTGGTATGAGGCCATACACACTGGATAAGAAGTATGAAAAGACACAACAAAGTGCCATCAGCTGCCTGGGGCTGAGTGGTTTTCATACCAAAGGTCCAATGCAGGACTTCATGAAGGGAGAATCCAACCACTAAAAAAAGGTCACAGGGTGAAATAAGTTAGATATCACTTTCTATAGGTATCACTTTCTTATAATGAATGTTGATTTAATTTGATATTATATGATTGTGATATATTTATTGTTTGCTATGTTAATGACATTTGGGAGTACATTGAGATCTGGTCTGACCAGAAGAAAGGTATGTGCCAGAACTGAATTTGCATTATACTACCTTCAGCTGCTATGTTGATTTTTATTTCTGTGTCCAAATGGATTAACATAGCCATCCACACGACTTTATTCAAAATGGTTGTTTTTTTAAAAAAATATATATAACTTTATTGCATTTCCTTTTTTATTTTTATTTATTTATACACTTTCAAATATAATCAATCAAGTAAAACTTGTACAGAAAGCAAAGTCCAAGAAATAAAGAAAAACATCCAACACAATACATACATTCCAATAATTATTCCATCTTAGATCTCGCTCAAGTCCTCATATAAGATCCAAGATTAAATTAAACGGAATTTAAGGTAATCAATTAAAAGGAAAGAACAATTATAGGTGAGACCATGATTAGGCAGTCATCTATTCATCATGAGCTTTCTCCAGCCGTGACAAGAGACAGGAATGTTGTCAGTTGTGAAGGTTCAACTTTATGGCATTTCCAAACTATCAACAGTGCATTTACAATTATCTGTACATATAATAAATCCAGATAACCCCAGTAAAACTCCGCATCAACAGCAACCTGAGCCTACTGAACGACAACTATTGAATATTACTGAGATTTTGGAGAAGTCAGATAAGGAAGTGGTAACACCTGCAACATTAGTAGCTACTTTGACTCTCTCTATTGATAAATCTTGGTTATTGAGACTATTTCTAAAGAATAAACAAAAGGAATTTCTTGGTTGTAAAATTCAAATGTTCCCTGATGTTACAAGGGAAACGCAAAAACATAGACGTGATTTCCTTCTTTTGAAACCGGGGGTCATCTCATTAGGGGCTACATTTTATTTGAGACACCCCTGTAAGTGCATTGTCCGTTACCATTCAATTAAATATGTATTCTTTGAACCCCAACATCTGACTAATTTTCTGGCGATGTCCCGTCTGGACGAGGAAAAAATTCAAGTTTGAGCTTTAAAAAAGATAGTAAATTACTTCCCGATCTATAGGAACAGCATTACTTCTTTGATTGTTTTCTTTATGTTTTCTCACAATTAATTCTTGGATCCAATGAGGACTTGAGCTAATTTTACCATAATAGTTTCTTTAGTAATCTGCTTAACATTGCTAAGTATGGATTTATATGATTGTAATATGCTGTGGTTAAATTTGCTTTCTGTACAAGTTTACTTGATATAATATTGAAATCAATAAAAATACAGTACTTAAATATATAAATCCAGATAAAACACTTTCAACTTTCAATGAACCATGAGCAATCAGTTTTACCCCTCTCGTCCTCCCACCCAAATAACTAAATATAGATTCCATCAATAACCCTCCCCCTGTTAGCATCTGTAAAAGTCATAGAAACCCCCTGTCCCTCCCCCCACTTGGATGTGTAAGTTATAATCGTTCAGTTATTATTGATAAAGTTAGTCCACAGACTTCATATTAATTGAAATAACTTAAAATTTCCCCTTTGATCAGTAATCATTTTTCCCATCCTATAACAAAGACGTGTAGTGAGTGCCACCAAAAATTAAAATTCAAGCGATCAAAGTTTTTCCAATTTGTTGAGATCATTTGGATGGCTATCCCAGTCATGATTCCTAACAATATGTTTTTATGTCTATCGGTGGCTTAGGGGATAATAGTATCCCATAGATTACTGTTTCACAAGATAATGGAATCACTGTCTCCATAATCAGATTAATATGTCCCCATATTGACTTCCAAAAGTTTTTGAAAATGTTTTTGAAGGGCAGTCCTGACTGTTGAGAGAGGGTGAAGGGAGGTACGTTGAGAGATAGGGAGCTGCTTTGAACAGATGGGGCAGGGAGATGTTGCAGGGTTTCACTTGACCTGTTTGTAAAAGGGGAGAAAAGAAGCTGTGAAAGATCAGAAAAGACATTATTTACTATATGTGATCCATTTTCTTTAAGAATGTATAAGGTGGCTATATGTATGTGCATTTCTAATAACTTCTATGTTTGGTGTTCTATCGGGATATGTAAGAGGGTCATGAGAATTCTGATTGGATGAGGGAGGGGGGAATGTGTCTGCACAGACTATAGATAAGAACATAAGAATTGCTAGACCGAAGGTCCATCAAGCCCAGTATCCTGTTTCCAACAGTGGCCAACCCAGGTCCCAAGTGCCTAGCAAGATTCCAAGAAGTAAAACAGATTTTTTGCTGCTTATCCTAGGAATAAACAGTGAATTTCCCCAAGCCATCTTAATAATGGACTATGGACTTCTCTTTTAGGAAATTATCCAGAGCTTTTTTTTTTTTTAAACCCTGCTAAGCTAACTAGAAAGTAGGCTCTATTAGTTCTGATTTGTCATATTTTATGGAGTTCTTTCATTTCTCCTTTCACATGCTGTTCTAGCGATTTTTCACTCTTTTAGAAGTCTTCTCCTCTGCCCCTAGCCTACAAGACCTCTGGACAATGAAAAAGAAACAAGGAGCTGCTGTCCAAACCTGAAAAAATTAAGAAGAACATGTTTATCCAAAAGGAAGGTGGGTCCATGCATTGTTTTCTGTTGTAACATTTTTCCAGTGTTCATGGGAATGGGCTGTGGTAGCCAGCACTGCTTTTCACAAATGCTCTGCCTCTAACCTGTGCCAACCAGATATGCATTGAGTAATTACAGAACAAGGAGCTGACATCTCCCCTAGTGCACTTAGCCCAGTCTTGTGCCCATCTGAACCCGTCATCAAACTCAATAACCCTCCAGCATTCTTCTGGTTTCTTTTAGCCCACTCCTTTCCATCTCCAGTTAAATGATAACAAATCATCTTTCCAATCAATATACAAACTAGATAACACTTTCTTTCATTTATTTGAAATCTGATCTTTGGATCAATTTTCTCCTCTTGAATAATTGAGATAACTGGCATTTAAAACAAATGAAACATGAATGAAACAGGAGAGAGAGCACATGGTTCAACTAATTTAACTATGAAGAGTAGTTGCATAGCTGCACACTGATCAATGTTAGTGCCATGTGGAAAGTTCTGGGCTCAACCCCTGAGTCTGGTGTCTGGCTCCCACAGTTATTGGGTGAGTCACTTAAGAGTGACACCTGGGGAGAATTCAGTAAAGGTTGTCCAGAGTTAGGCGCTGGGATGGAAATGCTATACAGGCATTTTTGTATGGAATTGTCTTTATAGAATACCAGGGTGTAATTTTGCACCTCACTTTGGGTGTTAGCACTCATACCAGCCAAAGGCTGGCATATATGTTCACATCCAACTAATGGCAATTAGGTGCACAAATTCAAATATTCTATAACTGTGCACCTAAATTCTTGGAATTCCCCTGACATGCCCATGCCCCTCCCCTGGCCACATCCCCTTTGGGCACGAGATAGGCATGCAAAAGGCAGATGTGCATTTAACTGCTAATGTTTGCCTGTTAGCGCTTGTTAATGCAAATAATTGTTATTATCTAATTAGTTTATACGCGGATCTGTGATCAGTGCCAAACTGTGTGCCCAACTTTGGGCAACCTATACAGAATCTGGCAGCTAATGGCTGCAGTCCCAACCCTTGGTTTATGATGTAATATTTATTAAAATTTGCTATATCACTAGGCATGAACAGATCACATATTTTTACAATATAAAAACAAGTTTATTCAATAGAAATGAACTCCATTCAAGACAGGAACACACAATTTAGTAGAAATCATGATTGTAGGGCTCTGGGTGGGAGGGATTCACGGCGTACAGCTCCAAATTTATACTACAAAATCCATACTAGGTGTATTGGGAGTTGAGATGGGGCACAGTGGGATTTAAAATAAGGTAGAAACCCCTGGTAGCTCATGACAACCATAGGTACAAACATTTCAAAATGATTGGGTTGCAAAACACAATACAAATTGCCCGTCCCTGATCACAATGAAGGATCTTGCTTAATGCTGGGGGTGCTCAGAGCTGGTTCCTATGATGATAACAAGTTTGAGCCCTAACTCCAACTGAACTAATACAGAGGAGCAAAAGGAAACCAGTGAGTCAGAAACAAGAACCAGGGTCTTCTCCATCCATTGTGTTCAACCATATTCTGCTTCTCTGTACCATTTGTTCTTGCTACAGGAAGTATTTTGTCCCCATGTCGATTAATACCCGCCATACCCTCAAAATGATCCGAATTCATGTCCAAAAAATGTCTGACCCGATTGGTGGCAACTAGGATGTATTCTGGCACAAAGCATGAGCAAACATTAGTGAAAGTGCTGCTGCTGTGTGCCGCGTTTCTCCTCTGCAATTACTGGAAAATGTGTTGAACAGGAAGAGAACAAAGCATGGGGTCACCTGCCTGGCTCAGGAAATGCATGCGACTGAATGGAGATCTATTTTTTTCTTCTGTCCTTTCTCTTCCTTGGGCAGATGGGAGAATGCTTTATCCTGAATTTGCACATTCATAGGAAAATTCAACATTAACTTGTCACAAGACTTTGTTTCACTTTTAGGACCGTCAGAGGTGACACTCGCAAGGCAAGGTCTCTTAGAGTAAGAAACCACCGTGACTCTTCATTAGTCCAAGTAGTCCAAGCGATTTACTCGTCAGTAGAATATGTTATAGTTTAATCTTTTATAACTTACTAGTATTTTAGCCCGTTACATTAACGGGTGCTAGAATATATGTCTGTCTGTCTGTCTTTATTTCTGTCTCTCTCTCCCTCCCGCTTTCTGTCTGTCTGTCTCTGTCCCTGGCCCCCTTTGTCTGTCTGTCTTTCGGTGTATCTCCCTGCCCCTGTGTCTTTCTTCTTTTCTTTTTGTCTCCCTTCCTCCCTCTGTCTGTCTGTCCAAAGCAACATTCCCTCCCCCTCCATTTCCCTCCCCCCACACCACTTCCCTGTGCAGCAGCATTAGCGTTTCCTCTACCCCCCTTTCCCTTCCCGCGGTCCCGACTACGAATCTGGCAATTCCAGCGTGTGCAGCATTCTTCACATGCTGCTTGGGGTCCTTCTACTGCCCTGATTTACTCTGGCACGTCCCTGATGACATCATCAGAGATGCGCAGAGCAAATCAGGGCAGTAGAAGGGCCCAAAGCAGCGTGTGAAGACTGCTGCACATGCTGGAATCGCCAGGTTCGTAGTCAGGTCCGTGGGAAGGGAAGGGAAGGGGGGTGAGGAGGCAAAGGACTCGGGTCCCGGGCAGCGGGGTCATCGCAAGAGCTGGTTCGGAAAGTTGCTGGACTCCTCTCAGCTCTGTTTTTCAGTTTGTCCCGGGGGGGGAGGGGCAGGAGGCGCTCTTTGTGCCCCAGTCCCGGCTTGTGGAGGCGATCGTCGGCTGGCTGGGAGCGGGCTTGTGGAGGCGATCGTTGGCTGGTGACGTACTCCGCGCATGCGCACTCTCGCTTAGCGCGACAGATCAGATCTCAGGGAACACGCGGCGAGAGTGCGCATGCGCGGATAGCATTTTATTATTATAGATGCTCTTTCCAAAGCATATTCAATTAGTTAAAAGACTTATCTGAATTCGTGGTAGGGAGGGAAAATTTACTGCCAACATGAATCCATGTTTCGCCATAAGGCTGTTTCAAGGGGAGTGTGCCTTGAAACAGCCTTTTGGCGAAACATACACTTGAACAGGGGGAGTGTGCCTTGAAACAGCCTTTTGGCGAAACATACACTTGAACAGGGGGAGTGTGCCTTGAAACAGCCTTTTGGCGAAACATACACTTGAACAGGGGGAGTGTGCCTTGAAACAGCCTTTTGGCGAAACATACACTTGAACAGTGGGAGGGTGCCTTGAAACAGCCTTTTGGCGAAACATACACTTGAACAGGGGGAGTGTGCCTTGAAACAGCCTTTTGGCGAAACATACACTTGAACAGGGGGAGTGTGCCTTGAAACCGCCTTTTAGCGAAACATACACTTGAACAGATGGAGTGTGCCTTGAAACAGCCTTTTGGCGAAACATACACTTGAACAGGGGGAGGGTGCCTTGAAACCGCCTTTTAGCGAAACATACACTTGAACAGATGGAGTGTGCCTTGAAACAGCCTTTTGGCGAAACATACACTTGAACAGGGGGAGGGTGCCTTGAAACAGCCTTTTAGCGAAACATACACTTGAACAGATGGAGTGTGCCTTGAAACAGCCTTTTGGCGAAACATACACTTGAACAGGGGGAGGGTGCCTTGAAACAGCCTTTTGGCGAAACATACACTTGAACAGGGGGAGGGTGCCTTGAAACAGCCTTTCGTCGAAACATGAATTCATGTTGGCAGTAAATTTCCCCTCCCTGCCACGAATTCAGATAAGTCTTTTGACTAATTGAATATGCTTTGGAAAGAGCATAAGTTATAAAAGATTAAACTATAACATATTCTACTGACGAGTAAATCGCTTGGACTACTTGGACTAATGAAATGACACAGTGGTTTCTCACTCTAACTCTTGTCTTGCGAGTGTCACCTCTGACGGTCCTAAAAGTGAAACAAAGCCTTGTAACAAGTTAATGTTGAATTTTCCTATGAAAGAGCAATATCTCTAATGGCTATTGTATATTGAATTGAGCAAATTCTAAGTGTACTTCTCTGTTTGGTGCCTGCGGATCTTATGCTGTATTTGATCACTTTTTCTTGCATTCTATCTTTAACTCTCCCAGAAACATTCCTCTTTTATTCAATGGAGCAAGTTTATTTTGCTAGGAGGGATCGCAGTGGTGTAAAGAGTTGTATGCACTTAGCATGAGCTCTGTTTACAACAGCTTTCAAAATTTCAGATGCCCAACTTTCCCAAAGGTATCGCAAGTACTGAGTCTGATATTTCTTGTAGGGTGCATTTTGGGTAAATATAAATACATCTTGCATGCTTGCTGGCTTAGTGTCAATCATTAGGGGAGCGTTGATCTAGTCCAAGAATGCTGGGATTTGTGGTCCCTCCACTTTAAATAGGATATATAGTGTGTGCAGGGGAACACACAAAACCTGGGATTTATGGTCCCTGCATTTTAGGTAGAAATAAACAGATTAAAAATAGGTGCCTATCTGACCATAACTTGTAAACAAGCTGTTATAAAATTGCCTTATACCGGCAGATATTCAAAACAATTTAGCTGGCCGCTGACTGGTTAAATCACTTGGGGGTCCTTTTATCAAGCTGTGGTAGGGGTTTAATGCGCGTAATACTGTACGTTAAACCGCCTGCCGCGCTAGCCGCTAACACCTGCATTGAGCAGGTGTTAGTTTTTTAGCCGGCCGTGGAGGTTAGCGCGTGATGAAATGTCCGATGCACTAACCCTGCTAGCGCGGCTTGATAAAAGGACCCCTTGGTTGGGGTTAGCTGATAATTTTCAGTGGCAACGGAAATTCACAATTAGTGTCTTAACTCACAGCTTGCAATTTGGGGGCATTCCATGGCCAAATTCAGCACTTGGCTGCTTAAGTGTTGATATTCAGCCCCTTAAGCGGCCAGGTTTAGCACATACATGAGACTGCATAAAAATCTGTCTTATCTTTATGTGCTACCCCCATGGCTGCTTAAGGGCTGAATATCATCTTAAGTGGCTATGTGTTAGCCAGCTCAAAAATAATAACCGAACATTCAAAGCCAAAGCCTGGACAGCTTTGAATACACAGGACTAACTCCATCAACGATGAGCAAACAGTGAATTGTTTAGGCTTGCTGTCTTGTATGTAAGATATTTTATGGTTAGTATTTTAATTATGAATGTAATTATGTAACTCGCTCAGAACTACAGGAGCGAGTAATAAATTTTTTAATAAAATAAAATGCTCACCACCACCGACTGAATATCAGGACCATAATGCCCAACATCATAAGGCAAACCTTCTTGAAGCTTTGCTCAAATATATTTTCGGTGGTTCAAAGTGAGGATTATTGTTATTCATGGACTGTACACGCCACTTCAACATTTTGACCTTAAATTAGACATTTGACCTTGAGGGATGTCTCCAGTTTCACATCCAACCGCTTTTATTGATTTATTTTTAGTGGGCTTCTTAGGAGAAGCTTTGATTGGTTCATTAGGCAGAAGGTTGTATATAGTGTCTGAAACATGCTCGTATTCATTGTCATATTAGCACAGCCCTGGTCATCTAGGAACCGTACACAAGATAATGTCAAAACAGGAAGTCAAGCAGTTTGTCTTCTAAAACCAGCTTTTATCCTTAAAGCATTGTCTTAAATTTGATTTCATTATTAAATATTTTGTTTTTAGGGCAAGCAATTGGAGCTGGAACTCAAGGCAAAGGACTGGTAAAGTATCCTGCCTTTAAATAAACCTTTTTTTTTTTTTTTTGGGGGGGGGGATAGCGATAGTAAAAGGGGACAGCCTTGATAAAGCCTGAACGGCGAAACATGTCAGTAGAAGTCCCCAGCCGAGAGAGCTTCAGTGAAGAAAGATAAGTGTCTTATAAGTTTCTTTAAATTATTGGAGTATTAATGGTGTGATCAGTAAGGATTTTACCCACTCAGAAGGACATGAAATTTAGGTACGCATGTTATAGGATAGGGTGCAGCGTAGATCCATGTGCATCTCCAAATAAGTGCCAATTAACACCAATTGTTAATGCCTCATTAATTAGTTTACATGTGTATCTGTGATCCACACTCAAATTTGGGCGAGCTATACAGAAACTGGAGGTATATAGATAAAATCCAGCTGGTACACATGTTCAATGGTCTGATTTTATGCACACACAAACAAAAAATCCAACAAAACTGCAGTGATATATCAAGCAAGGAACAAAGGAAAAAACTGCAGGAATGGTGTAGAAGATGCCAAGTCTTTAATGAACATATATTCAAAATGTATCCAAGAGGGTAAGAACCCAGACCTCACATGGTCCTTGTTTCGAAGAAACACTCCTTCCTCAGGGGTCCTAATATAAACAATTGAATGTACAATACTCCCCCGATATTTGCGGGGGTTCCGTTCCAGGAACCCCCGCGAATATCGAAAAACCGCAAATACGGGACGACAAGGAGATGGAGGATGTTCCCTGCTTGGTGCCGCTGCCCAGCACCTTGAGGCTCCCGGACATGGACTTGGAGCGCTTCAGCTTGATCCCGGATGGGCTGGATTCTGTCACTCTGGGTTGCCCTTCGGATCTGGAGCACTTGCCGGTCATTGCTTACCCGCCTAGGCATAGTAGTTGGGTGAAGTCTTATTCCGTGAAGTAGCTTCTTCAAATAGAGTAGTTGGGCGAAGTCTTGTTCCATGAAGTAGCTTCTTCAAATAGAGAGTGCCACTGAATATACAGTATAAATCAAGTTAAATGCAGTGGGTGCCCTGGCTAAAAAAACAGACCTTTGGGGAGAAATTCTATAAATGGTGCCTGGGTTAGGCGCCCTAATCAGGGACCCCTAGTGGCACCTAAGTGAATTTTGTGTGCAACTTGTTTTAAATTGACCACACCATTAAAAAAACCAATTTAAACAGCATACAGAATATAACACGGCGCCAGCGATGTCTAAGTCAATGTGCCTAATGATACCTAATGCCGCCTACCTGAAAATTAGGCGCAGTTGGAGTGGAGAATAGGTATGTTTGACTTAGGTGTCGCTAGGTATCTGTGTTAGGTGCTGGTAATTTAGGCCTACCAGAAGGACACCTAGCAACGCCTTAGCACGCCTAGGCACCGCTAAACATGATTCTTTAAGCAGTGCCTAGCGGTTGATTGACAACAGCGCTGAATGACGCCTACAAGTTAAACGCAGTTAGGTGCCGTTTATAGAATCAGTCCCTTTGTGTCTACCTAGTTGCTTCTGGGGTTTATTGCGTTCAGACTGTTGGTCATTTTCTCATTTAGGGAGCTGAGCACTCTATTATGAGGGCGAGGACTTCAGTTAAAGTAACTGCGTGACATATAATTAAATGCTGGAGATCATATACATGCTTCCTTTTCTAGCCCAAAGAAGCTTGATGTACGCCTGGGGTTTGATCTGTGTGAGGAAGAGAAGCTTTTTCTGCAGAAACGGAAAAAGGTGGTTGCGGAGGCAGTAAAGAAGGTGCTTCAGCTTGATCAGGACCTGCAGGATAACGAGGTCTGTTGCTAAGCATAGGCAAATCTTTGTAACCAAATGAAATTTGGAATCTGAGTGCAAAAGAAATGCAGTTTATAGTAACATACTAGATGATGGCAGATATAGACCTGTACGGTCCATGTTTCAAGTTTCAAGTTTATTAAAAATTTTGATAAAACGCAAATCAAAACTTTTAAGCATTTTACAATTTGTAATTAAAAAAGGGGGAAGATAATAAACGAGTAAGTACTCACATAACAATACTTGACCAACTAGAAATAATAGGGAAATAGGGAGAACTACAAATTAACAGTAAAGAATACATGAAAGGTAAATCACGATGGGGAGCCTAGGGAAAAAAGATTATGAAATAACTCTGGCTGTAACCTAATCTTTTTAACAGTTGAATGCGTCTTGGAAAAGATAAGTCTTTAGATTTCCCTTGAGCTTATCTAAGTTTTTTTCTGCCTAACAAGATAAATTGAGAAAGTTGGATGTGATACTACATAAGTATACTTGATTTATCCATGCTATTTTAAGGGCCCCATTGCTGGAGTTGCCACCAAGGCTAAGTCCAGCCAGTGGTGTAGCGAGGGTGAGAGGTGCCCTTCCCCCGCCCTCTTCTCTGCCCCCCACCTCCATACGCTTCTTCCCCGCCCCCTCCTGCTGCAATTGCTGCTTCCCTTCCTCCGAACCTCTGGAATGTCCTTTGACATCACTTCCTAGGCACAGGTCCAGGACGTGACATCACAGGAAGAGCCAACACAGGCGCAACAGCAGGTCGGGGGTTGCTGCTCACGCCAGGAATGTTATAGAAGTATGGGGGAAGGGAAGAGGCGCACACGTGTGGGGGTGGAGAGGAGGATGAGTACCTGCGCCTTCACCAAGATGGCACCCGGGGCAGACCACCCCCAGACCGCCCCCCCTTACTACACGACTGATTGCAGCCCATCCTGATCTATCTTGCTATATATGGGACATAGACTGTAGAAGTTTGCCCAGCATTGGCCTATCTGCCGCTTTTACTAAACCGCGATAATGGTTATTAATGCAGGGAGCTGCACTGAATGCTCTGTGCTTCTTCCATCGCTCATAGGGTGGGGGTGGGGAAGAAAAATTTCAGTCCCACATATTATTTTGACTAATACCCAAAGAGCTGAACAAACCTTTAATCATTGATCCTTAAACATGGCACTCAACTGGTACGCATAACAACAAAGATATATATGGAGATATATATTTTTGTGACTTTTCTATTTGAATAAAAATCTTCATCAGGAAAATCTGTCTCCACAGTTTTTTATGACCTCCCCCCCCCATACTGTACAAGAATCAGAATAGAAGACAAAATAAAACCAGCTATTTGTAAGAAAAGGAGTTTCTTGCAGTCACTGGCTAGTGATTACAGGGGATGGTGTTCTCTGGAATGAACTGGCCTAACCTCAGATCCATTTTCCAAGGGGTTTGCAGGATTTGAGGTGGCTTGTTCTGTGCCAGAAGGGATGTTGCTAAATTGGTTCATGTGTACATTTTAACAGGTACCTGTGGTGGCTGTTATGACAACTGGGGGAGGAGTCCGAGCAATGACATCACTCTACGGCACTCTATCAGGACTTAAAAAATCAAAGCTCTTAGACTGCGTTTCATACATTACTGGTGCATCTGGCTCAACTTGGTAAGAAGGGGAGAAGAAATGGGAGTATTGTTGTTTGGGGGGGGGGGGGGCTGGTTTGTAGAAATACAGATTTCATAATATATTTTGTAGCTAAGCAAATCATACGCTTATTATGATGAAATTCCTTATCGTGTTATAGCAGTAGAAGAGAATGTGATATCAACTCATCTTCCTCCCTCCCAAATTCTGATATTCCCTTTATTTACAAAAAATGTGCATCAGAAACATCTAATGATAAATGACTGAGGAAGCTGTGTTTAGAATTAAGGGTAGAGTTAGGTCTTTGTGCATTCAGGTAGTAATTTACTAGTTCTTTGTGGAAGGGTTAGGAGAGGGATTTGGATTTAACTCATGACGTTTTTAGTAGCAGATCAAGGCAAATTATATTCAGGTTCATTAGATCAGTGATTCCCAACCCTGTCCTGGAGGAACACCAGGCCAATGGGGTTTTCAGGCTAGCCCTAATGAATATGCATGAGAGAGATTTGCATATGATGGAAGTGATAGGCATGCAAATTTGCTTCATGCATATTCATTAGGGCTAGCCTGAAAACCCAATTGGCCTGGTGTTCCTCCAGGACAGGGTTGGGAACCACTGCATTAGATATTCCTCTGTCTCCAGAGTGCTTACAATCTAAGGGCTCCTTTTATCAAGGCGCGCTACGGGGGTTAGCGCATCGGACATTTCATCACACGCTAACCCCCCGCGGCAGCCTAAAATCCTAACGCCTCATCAATGGAGGCATTAGGTACTAGCGCGGCAAGCGGTTTAACGTGCGGTAGTCCGCACGTTAAACCGCTACCGCGCCTTTGTAAAAGGACCCCTAAGTTTCTTCCCGTAGCGTAGCCAGACTTGCTGTGTTTGGTGGGCCCAGGGTTAACTTGGGCGGGTCTTTCTGACCCTCCCCTTAGTTCAGAACCCCCCTTGCCCTTTCCCCTCATAGATATACAGTATAAAGTATAGGGGTTTTCACCTTCCCTTCCATCCCAATACCCAACATCTCTCCCTCTCTCTTCTTTTCCAGAAAGATTCTTTATTATACCTGTTTCTTCAGGACTTACATTTTTACTTCTCTCTTCCTCTGTATTCTTGGCTTGGGTTGGGGAAACTTACTCCTTTTACACTCTCAAGAACAAATATTTCTGTGAAATATCAGAAGCATTGTCATAGTACACCAGAAATAGTGGACAGAATTTTCTCCTTTAGGAATAGGAAACTGACCATTTCATTCTCCGTTCCAAGGACATGTTTGAGAGAATCAAGAGACTGACCTTCTTCATCTTTCACTACAAATCCACTGATACTCTCCACGGAAATTCCATAACAAATCCTGAGCTGTACCATTGTGGCTACCCCTGGAGGGTAGTACCATAGCAACATGATTCAGTCCACTCTGGTCTCATTTTGCATATGCTCTGTGCTAGGCAAATCATAAACTTAGGTAACTTAGTAACAGATGGCACATAAAGACCAGCAATGTGGCTAGAGTCATACCTGCCTCTCTGCACAGAAAACTAGCATAGCCTGACCTGTTATTTTAGGTAGGGCTTCCAAAATTATCCCCCCACCACAAACACACACACACTTTATTCTGCATCTTGTTCTCTCTCCTCCATCCCCACATCTGGCGTTTGCCGCAATCCATCCATGGCCCAGCAACTCCCCCCTCCTAGTGTACCTCAGCTCCTTCACGGTAGTGGTAGCGACATGCATCCACTGCCGGTGCCACTGCTACCCTCTGTCACTTCCTGTTTCCTTTCTGGCAGGATGCAGCAGAGAGAGGCCTGCGGGGCTGGCTCAGACAGTAGGTGCACGTCACTGCCCTTGCCTGCGAAAGTGATGACGTACACTAGGAAGGGAAAGGTTTAGAAAGAGGGGGGAATTGCTGGATCGTGGGCAGGCGGGGGAAAATGCTAGATTTGGATGTGGAAAAAAGGGAAGCAAGGTGGCAACTGTTGAATTATTTTGGGTGGGCCTGTTTCCACCCAGGCCTTCCCATAACTATGCCACTGGTGAAGAACCTGCTTAATTACCTCCTCTTTGCCTTTGTTTATGATTGTACTTGCTACTCCTTGCAGCTAACACCCCTCTATGACCTTTTGAAATGTGAAAATCATTTGTTTTGCTTTGATCTCATGTTCTTGCTATATAGGGATCTCTGATTATCTCACTTTATTTTCTTTATCCATGAATACATCATAAGGGAATAGCAGTAACATAGAACAAATTTAAGGTATCAAATAATTTGATTTCACGAAGCAATAGGAATGCAACATCAATATCAAAAAATACTCTGCACGATATGACACCAAAAGACAAATTCTGTCATGGTTTTTGATGCCACTATCTCTACCAGGAGGGTGTTCCAGGCATCCTACAAAATGTCATTGATGCTGTTAACATCCCACATTTCCATATCTTTCCAGGACTATGTCAAAATTATATGAAGATGCTAATTGGTCCCATAAAGATCTGGAGGAGCCAATAAATGATGCCAGGGAGCATGTGTCCAAAAGCAAGACAAGCATATTTTCCTGGGAGCGTCTGAAATATTATCGCAAGGAGCTGAGTGAGAGGGCCAAGGAGGGCCATAAGACATCTTTTACAGATTTGTGGGGGCTGATGCTTGAATTCATGTTTCATGATGGAGTAAGTAGTTCACTTTTTTAACAGCACTGATATATTCCTGTCAGAAGGGCTAGTAATTCCTATTCTATTTTTTTTATGAGACCAAAAATCTTAAAAGAAATGTTATCTGTGCATTTGTCCAGTCAGTCCTACAGATTGACTAGTTGAGAGGATCTACAGATATGCATTTTTAACCAGTACATACAAAGAGAAACTTATTCCAACATTAAGGGTTCCTTTTATCAAGGTGCGCTACGGGGGTTAGCGTGTCGGACATTTCATCACGCGCTAACCCCCGCGGCAAGCCAAAATACTAACACCTCATCAATGGAGGCATTAGCGGCTAGCGCGGCAGGCGGTTTAACGCGCAGTATTCTGCACGTTAAACCCCTACCGCTCCTTGATAAAAGGACCCCTAAATAAAGAATAAATGCTAAATAGTCTTCAGTATAAATGACATATGTCTGACTGAAGATGGAGACAACCATAATAATTCCAATCTGTGTTCCAGAAATGAACTGCTTAGCATTGGTGTACTATAACAAACCCTTCCTAATCAGAAAATACTTCTTGTATTAATGGCTTTCTGTACCCTGTTTAGAGCTGTACTAAGTAGCTTATTTTACTATTTGGCTGAATACGGATAAAAATATTATTTAGCTGTATATGAATAATGGGCATAGGGCTTTAACATAAATAATAAAAGCAACAACATGAAATCAGACATTGTTTATTTCAATAGGATTTAGCATGTTAGAGCCCCAGGTTATTCCTATTCAAATGTAAATCACTATTCAGGTGAATATGACTAATGTATTTGCAGCACTATTTGGTGCTGAATCAAATCGAATACAGGCAGTCCCCGAGTTACAGACGCCCAACTTAAGTACGACTCATACTTAAGAGTGCTTCATTTGATTTCACTGAGCAGTATTTCCAGTGGCATAGACTCCTACACCTCTCCTGCAGCAGGTTCAGGAATGATGCATGGCCGCATTTAGAACAGTGTGTGGTTGTGCATGCTGTACCTTAGAGGGAACACTGGACAGTTGGTCCTTTTGTCAGCTGGGAGCAGAGGTGAGCGGCAAGAATCTTAAAATCTACAAGTTCTGAGTTACGTACAAATCTGACTTAAGAACAGCTTTAAAAATGTAACTCGTTCTTAACCTGGGGACTGACTGTGTAAATATTTGGTACAGTCCTAATCCTGTTATCTAATTTTCCATGGGGTTTTTTTTTCAATTTGAAAGGTTATTGTTTTACTTTTAGGATGTCATGATTTCTACCAAGCTTTTTTTTTTTTTTTTTTTTTTACAAGGTTTATATGTTTCTTAATTTTAAAAAATGTTTGTATATTGTAATAGTAATCAAAAGGATAAAGGCCAACGTTTAGTATCCTATCTCTGAAAACTCACCATTTCTTTTCTCCTTTGTCCGTCCTCACAATTCTTTCCTTTCTGTTAAAATCCTTTAGAAGAACTGAGCAATTTTGTCTATTTCAAGTTTTACATATTTCAATCCATTCAATCCTGGAATCTATCTGCCTTCCTGATTGTCAAGAACAGACTATTCTCTGATGCAAATGGTCCCCTTTGTACCCCAAACCGTAGAGATGTTCCTCACACAGTCTTGGCAATATTTTGTTTCTGTTGAAATTAGTCTTTGTATCCTCTGTGATTAATATGCGGTTTTTACCTTTCCCCATAATCAGGTACTTGAGAATACGCTTTCAGATCAGCAGAGGGCAGTGAATGAAGGGCAGAATCCTTTACCTCTGTGTCTGGCAATGAATGTTAAAGATGCCAACAACAGCACTTTAGACTTCAAAGGTACTTATTCCAGACTTCCTGTTTGATTTTAGAACTGGGAAGCCTTTGTACAAATGTAGGAGCAATTTCATAACAGGACACTTATGTAGAATGTAAAAAAAAACAAATTTTCTATTTTATAAAATTAACATAGGTGGCTATGGGTGTTTTATTTTAAACAAAAATAATAATAATAATAATAATTTTATTCTTATATACCGCCATACCCAGCGAGTTCTAGGCGGTTTACATCAGTTAATTAAGATCCGCGATGACACGCAGATTTACAAACATTTGATCAGAAATGCAAGCAGCAATGAGGGAGAGGATAGAAGGTAAGGTAGAGAAAGGGAGATCAAGAAGGAAGGAGAAGAGCAATAAGAGGGGGGGGGGGTTAGGATTTATTGCTGGAGTAGGGGGAGATTAAGGGTCCTGTTCACGGAATAGGTGAGTTTTGAGTAATTTTCTGAAGCCGAGATAGGTGGGAGCCTCGAGTACCATTGGGCTAGCCATGGGTTCAGCTTAGCCGCCTGGAAGGCGAAGGTTTTGTCTAGGAATCTTTTGAGATGACATAGTTTTAGAGAGGGGAAGGCAAACAGCTGGATTCTGTGGGATTTCTTATTGGTGCAATTCAGATTAAAATGAGGATTGATGTATCTTGTCGATGAATCAAATACTGTTTTGTAGCAGAAGCAGCGAACTTGAATAGGACTCTGGTTCCCCCCCCCAAAAAAAAAAAACCAACAACAACAACAAAAAAAAACCTGGCACGAATCAGCAGATGGATGTTTTTTTCACAAAAATGTCCAAATCGCTATTTTCAAAACTCAATGTAAAGATGTTTTTTCTCTGAAGCTCATCTAAATCTCAAGGGAGTTTTCTAGAAGTGTGTTTTGGATGGGACTAGGGCAAGCTTACAATTTGGATGATTTTCTGCAATAATGGAACATTGTAAAAATGTCCAGGGCAAAAAAAAAAAAAGGGATGCTTTTGGCTAGATCTGTTTCAATAATAACTAAGTGCCAAAATGGTGCCCAAAATGACCAGATGACCACTGGAGGAAATAAAGGCAAGATCTCCCCTTTAATCTCCAGTGGTCACTGACCTTCTCCCATCCCCTTATAAGAGGAAAGGCCATTATATTTGCAGTTATCATAGAGCCTGGTATATAGTGTTGATTTCACCTTTTATCAGCAAGCAGTTCCCTGGAGTAGCCTAGTGGTTGGTGTAGTGGACTATAGAGAAGGGGACCTAGGCCCATATCCCACTATAATTGGTACACTTGTGGCAGAAAATCATACAATACCTACTAAAGCCACTTAGAGGTGGCAGCTTCAGACATAAGGGTTCTTGTAGTGGTGTACAGTTGGGTACAATACATTTTTTGCTATTCCTGTAGGGCTTATGATGTAATGTATGCCTGGGACCTTTTATGTGAAGTTCATTGCAGCACCCCCTAAGCTGTTCCGCTGGGACGTCTGTGTGGTCAGTCTAGTATGACTGCTAGCTCCCAGATGTCTCAGTGCCTTGTTTTTGTGCGTTTTACTCTTGGACATTTTGTCCTGAGTTCTCTAAATGGTGCCATTATCAGCATGTGCCATAACCGATCACGTGCTAATCACGTGATGGTGCTGTTTAGAGAACTCCGACTCTGGCAAAGGCAGGCTAGGGTGTTCAGCACTACCTTTGACATGAATCACACCTACGGAGGTGCCCACCGGCGCATACACCACGTACAGCATTATCCACCCCTACAGTGGCATTGGGTGCTGGTAGGCGCCTGGAAATCTCTTTTAAAATAACTTTTATACAGCATTTCCCCCTTAACTCAGGTGCCAGTAGGACACCTACCAGCACCTAAGTTAAGGGGCCTTTATAAAAAGGGCCTTTGTGTTGAAAATGGTTCTTAAAGAAAGATACACTGAGCACAAAAACATCTAAAACATGATGATTTTCAGACCAATAAAGGTAAACATTTTTTCTGGTTCAAAAATGGCCATGTTTGACACTGGATTTTTGGAATGTATTCATCCGTCTATACCAATGCATCGCAAACTGTGGGTTCATAGTCAAATGTGCGCAAGACAAATGCACGAAGACAAATGAGCGCAAGATGTCTGAGCGCAAGACAAGTGAGCACAACTGTTCTGAATTGTCTTGCACTGAATTGTCTTTGCGCTGAATTGTCTTGCGCTAAATTTTCTTGCGCTCACGTGTCTGCGCACAATTGTCTTGTGCGCATTTGACGTGCCACCCAAACTGTGTGCTGCGGCACACAAGTGTGCTGTGACAGATTCCAGGTGTGCTGTCGGCACCAGCACTGGCTGACTGCTTACAGGACATGCCTCTCGCGGTGGGAGGCATGTCCTGTAGGCAGTCAGCTGGGGCCAATGACTATCTTCATCGCCAGCGTCTCTCCTCCTCTTCCCATACCTCCCCTCCTTCAGGATCCCCCACCATCAAAGTGACAGGTTCAGGGTCACAGCCAGAGGGTCTCCGTGCATCTACGGCCATCAACATGATGATGTCATACATGCACATGATGTCATCGCATTGACATCCACGCATTTCTGGATGTCTTCTGGCTGCGACATCGGGTTAAGTGGCACCGAAAAGTTTGCAGGACATTGGTCTATACCCTGCCCTTATCATGTTGTCTGTTTAGTGAACTTGTCATAACATGTTTTCTACTTAGTTAACTTTTCTATTACTGTGATGTATTTAACAAATGTTGGATGTATGAATAAATAAATATAGGCATGGACCATGGACATGCACACATGTATGTCCTGGAAAGTAAATATCTGGAACTTCTTGTGATCATCTCTAATCCTTTGATGTCTTATTCTGTGTACCCATCCTCAAAGCTAGCCATATGTCTTCAGGTTTATTTTTTTGTTTTTGTTTTTGTCTCTATGTTTGCAGAATGGTGTGAGTTCTCCCCATATGAAGTTCGCCTTTTGAAGTATGGAGCCTCCATTCGTGCAGAGGATTTTGGAAGCGAGTTCTTCATGGGACGGTTGATAAAGAAGGTCCCAGAATCCAAGCTTTGCTACCTACAAGGTAATACATTATCTATCTAAATCCAACCAGTCTAGAATGTAGCTGGCCTTGTGCAATCCTAGGACTTTGCTACCTACTGGTCCCACAGTAACCTGGATTGTTCTGTGGGACCTAAATATCTTAGAATGCCAGAACAAAGGGCAGACTGGAGACCTAAAAGAGATCTGAAAATCTTTAGAAAGCCTGCATTCTAAATACACCTTTCCCCTCACAGGGAATTCTCGAACCACATACAGTGTCTTTATTTTTTATTAATTTCTTTTTAAACAACAGGAGCAATTTTTCCACAACTGGTGATGCTCTGCAGGAATAGCATGCAGAGCAGCCCTGGTAAAAGGGAAGGGGAGGGGGTGGACTATGCCTGGCGCCTGCTCAGAAAGAGCAGTCACAGCTCCTCACCCCCATCCCTCCTGTCAGGTTCCTGCCAGGGAAGAGCCTGCCATTGCCCTACTCTGATTGTAGTAGAGGAATCCCCAATCAGCTAATCGAGGCTTCAAAGAGTCCTGCCGGCTCAGCTGATCAGGGATTCCCCTGCTGCAATCAGCTCAGCTGGCAGGAAAGCAGGGCAGCAGCAGGCTCTTGTTTGGTAGGAGTTGCCTAATAGAAGGGATGGGGGCACCAGGCACAGTTCCTCCCTCTTTTACCAGTGCTGCTCCACACAAATAGCATGCATATAATTTGCATGCTATTTGTGCAGAGCATCACCAGTTGGGGGGGAAATTGCTCCCACCATGGCATTTTATATCGTGGCATCAGAGCACTGGGCTTCAGGGCCTCAGTCCTTTCTGTTTTCCCCTTCCATTTGGAATTCTCTATCTACCTTTCATCTGGGGTAATCACCAGTGTTCCTGTTCTCCCTAGTTTCCTAGCAAAACCTCTGTTCCTTCTTCCCATGTGCTATCTCAGATCGTTTCCATCTAATTCCCATTCTTCCAGTCCTACGCTTCCCCCAACTCTATCCACAATCCTACCTCTCTCTTCCCTCTATAACTCCCTTCATAGTTAGGCTTTCATTCCTTCAGTCATCCCCCAGTTAATTTGATCCACAGTCTTCTCTCCCTTCCTCCTTCCCTATGCAATCCCAGGTCTCTCTCTGTAGATAACCACCACACCTACCACCTAGGCAAGGGGGAAACTCAATGACCTCGTACGGTTGTACAGTTTTTCTAACAGGAAGTAGGTTCAGGAAAAGGGGATAGGCCCATCACAGTCCCAACATGTTTTGACAGCTGTTATACCATTTTATTTATCTGACTTAACAGATTGTGGAAGATGAAGTATAACAGAGCAGTTAACAACATTTATTGTAGGTTGGGGGGGGGGCAGAAACAAGGTTCATGGGGAGGCAGAAAGGAGAAGCTGAAGCATGTAGGTGTAGAGAAAGGGGTTAGGAGGTGGGCAGGAGTGCTCCAAATACCCACTTGCCCAACAGATTGTCTCATGGTAGCCCTGCAGACCAATACAACCTTCAGCAAACACATTTTAGATGCAGCAGTAGGCCAGAATCAATTTGGATAATAAATGTTAAAAGGTCATTAGCACGAGTCCATTGTATCTGTTTTCACTTGCAGGTTTGTGGAGCAACATCTTTTCAATAAATCTTCTTGATGCCTGGTTTTCCGCTGTGAGTTCTGAGAACTTCTGGCACCGCTGGACCCGAGATAGGATGTCTGAAATTGGTAATATTTTGTTTTCCTTATTTCCATGGTTGGACGAGGGTGGTTTGAAAAGTTTGGTAAAAAAGCAAGTTAAACAACATAGTCTCCATTGAGGGCTATACACTTAGTGTAGCGAGGGTGGGTGATGCCCAGGGAAGTGGCACCCCTCCTCCACCTCTTCTCCACTCCCCGTTCCTTCCTAGCCCCCCTGTCGCACACATGCCCCCCTTCCCCCATACCGCTTGAATTTTCCTGGCAAGAGCAGCATGCCCATGTCATGTCGCTCGCAGGACCAATTCAGATTCAATTACTTATCGTTTTGGGAATGTGGGTGACCCTTTTACTTTGTAGTTCTTGCTGTTTTCATGCCTGCTTATTGTGCATGAACTGATCTTAGCTTTCTTTTTGGGTTTATTTCATAATATTCATAAAAGATATAGCTGGCTAATGGGAGGAGTAGCCTAATGGCTAGTGCAGTGGGTTTTGGACCTGGTGATCTGGGTCTGATTCCCACTGCAGCTCCTTGTGATCTTGGGCAAGCCACTTAACCTTCTATTGCCCCAGGTACAAAGATTGCGAGCCCACTTGGGAAAGAGAGAGTACTTGCATATAGGGCCTGATTTTATATATGTCACCTAAAAAATTGGTGTCTGGTGTGGTGCTAAGCATGATTCTATATGTTAGGCACACTGTATAGATTCACATTAAGCAGCTTAAGATTATCATATTTATGCCAGGGCTTTCTTGGCCTAAATGCCTGTGCCTAAGGTTTGCTTGGTGCAGTAGCACGAATCACCCCAGCACCTAGCCTTGGGCGCCATTTCCTGAATTCTGTCCTTAGCCTCTCTAAATGTGGACACATTACTTAATAGAGGGGCTAAGTTTTCCACAGGACCACAATATGTGGGTCTCTGAGGAGTCTCCCTCTCAATCTATATATAAACGCCTATTAATTGTCTATGTGGTTTACATTCAGGTACTCAGTTATTTGTCCCTATTTGTCTCAGTGGCCTCAAAATCTATCTAACATACCTGGGGCAATTGAAGATTGTGTGACTTGCCCAGGGCCACAAGGAGCAGCAACTAGAGAATGACACGGGGACCGTGTACTGCGATAAAACGCGGGTCACCGCAGTAAATCTGCAGGAATGGAGACATTTGCAACTGGTTTACCACAGGAATGGGGACAAGACCTTTCACCGCCCCGCGGGAGCGGTGAAAAGTCTTACTCCTGTGATAAAAAAAATTGTGCATTGTCAGACTCGGCATCTTCTCCCCAGCTCCTCTTGCGCCTATTTTACCTTCAGGAGCCAGCCATGCCATGATGAAGACAGAAGGAATCTAAAACCAAAGCCTGAGACCAATGTGATTTGAAGTATAAAATTACCAGACAACAAAAAGAAAAAAATTAATTTATTTTATATTTTGTGATTAGAATATTTCAGATTTGAAATATGCATCCTGCTAGAGCTGGTATTAGACATAACTGGGGACCGCAAAGTCCAGGCTGTGCTTCTTTAGCTTCCAGCTGGCTTAGAGCTCTCTCTCTGACCAGGGGGCAGTTGCCCTAGTTGCACTCCCCTAACATTATTCTTGCCATGTGTGACTAAAGTATTCTGTTAGCTTGATTTTTCTATGTAGCATTCTGTAGTAATTTGGTTTGTTCAGTTTTCACAATAGTGAAGGGGATATTTGTGAAAGGGAGGGGAGATGTGTTTTGTTGAACCTTGCTCTGTTTTATTTGTGTTTATAAAATGACAATTGTCAGAGGAGAAGCTTCCGTCCATACACACGCGACTGCAGGGCGGCATAGGCAGGCTTCGCCGGCATCAGTTTCTTTTCTAAGTGCCGCGAAGGTAAGGGGGAGGGAGGGAGATAGATTTGGCCGGAGGGAGGGAGGGAAGTGACTGCACGCCTTCCCTCCCTTAAGTTTCTTTACGCCATGAAGGTAAGGGGGAGGGAGGGAGATTCTCAGGCCGCTGAACGGTAATGAGGTGTCGAGAGGGAAGGGTGGATGCTGTGGGGACGGGGCAGTAAAGGGGACGGCGGGGACGGGGCGGTAAAGGGGATGGCGGGTTCGGGGACGGTGTGGTGAAGGGGACGGCGGGGACGGGGCGGTGAAGGGGACGGTGGTCCGTTGACGGGGCAGTGATGAGAACAGATTTTTTTCCCCGTGTCATTCTCTACCCACAACCTCAGGGTACTGAGGCTATAGTTCTAACCACTAGGCCTCTCCTTTCTCCACCAATATTATTAAAGGTTTGTGGCTATAAAGGTACCTATGTATGTTGTCCTCATCTGACTTAGCGAAAGTTGCCATCTATCTGCTTTTTTGAGCTAAGAGTTGTGAAAGGAGAGATACGTAATAAGAAACCAGAGTTTTAGGAAAACAAACAGGACCAAGGCACAGTGGCAGTGACGTATTAAAGGGGGGGGGGAGTGGACTACCCTGTGTTCAGTCTTTGTAAGGGGCGCAGACACCCGTTCTCCTCTCTGTTCCCATGCTTCTTCCCGACCCCCTCCACCCCCCACCTGCTGCACACATTTGACCCTTCCCTGCCCTAGTATCTCTTTAATTTTCCCTGCATGAGCAGCATTACGAATTTGTTGCTCATGTCAGCGTCACCTCTCTCTGACATCACTTCCGGGCCCCAGGCCTAGGAAGTGACATCAGAGGGATAGCCAACACAACCTGGGCAGCAAGGTCGCACTTAGAAAATTAAAAAGGTACAGGGGAAGGGAAGCGCGTGCGTGGCAGGGAGATGGGGGTTGGGAAGGAGCAGGGTTGGGGGAGAAAAGGGTGGGGGAGGGGCACCACTCACCCTCGCTACGCCACTGCACAGTGGCCCTGAAATCGGGCAAGTGACACATACGGTTTCTTATGGAGCTCTTTCATCCCTTTCTCTTGTTTACTGTTGCAGATGAGGAGTCACTAGTGCGGGAAAAGAGGTCTGGTGATCTGTCTACTCGTGTCCTCACTCCTTCTAACAGTTTTTCTGAAACTCTGAGGGACATTGTAACCAGCCGACCCATAGATGGAGAACATCACAACTTCCTGAAAGGCCTCCAGATGCACAGGACCTACAACCAGCACAGCAATTTCTGCAGCTGGAGAGGTAAATTTCAGCTAGCAAGCTTTCGAGCTCTGCCTGCCCGCTCTTGGACCTTTTCTGATCACTATTCAAAAGCACTTATGAGAGGGGAGTTTGTAATACAAATCAGCGCTGACTGTGGTCGGATCCACCAGAGATGAGTGTTGCCTTTCTTTATAAAAACGCTTGGACCCCGATCAGCTGCGTTTCTTTTTAGAAGGGAAAGGGATTCACGTGACTTGTATTTAAATGCTGTTCGGAGAATATATATCATGAGATAACGTAACCATGGTAACGAAAATGCATTCACGTGATTTATGTTGAAAACGCAAAGAGTCAAGGGAATCATACATAACACACGTTGACGTGATGATGTGTTCACGTGCTGTACGTGCGCGTGTCCTCCGATGGTCAAGCGGCCTCTAGTGGCGCGCTCAGTTGTCTTGCGCTGAGTTGTCTTGCGCTGAGTTGTCGCTGCGCTCAATTGTCTTGCGCTGAAATGTCGGTGCGCTGAATTGTCTTGCGCGCAATTGTCTTTGCGCTTATTTGTCTGCGCTATTTTGTCTGCGCGCAATTGTCTTGCGCGTTTTTGACCTGTCACCGTGAATGATAGAATAACTCAAGTCTGTAATTAAAGCCGAATTTATTCAGCTCTAATTTCCTTTAATAATATTGTTAAGTTGTTTTCTTTCCTGGAAGAATTTCTTTCTTGTCTCTTTCCTCTCTTCTACTTTATTTGAGGACTATGTATTAAGGTATAATTGTTTCTTAGCCAGTTTTGGCTTGATTTATAATTTTTAAATCCAATAGTTAATTGGTTGTAGTAATTTCTTTATATTCCCTGTTAAGCACAATTATGTACTTAAATGAAAATCAAATAAATAAATTAAAAAAAAAACAAAAACAAAAACGCTTGGGAGGGGAAGTGATTAAGGTTGAGGCATTATTATAGAAAAAAAAAAATTTTTTTTAATGTGTCAAGGGATCGGAGGAAGGAGTGAACATAAATGATTATGGAAACAATGGTACAGGATGTGGACCTGAAATGATTTATAGATCTTAAGAGGTCCTATAATCTGATTTTCCAGTACACTATGACATGTTCACTCTCCAGTAGAAGTGAAATGTCCAAGGCAAAGTTTTAATAATAATTTTATTTTTATATACCGCCAAACCCAAAGTAGTTCAAGGTGGTTTACAATAAGAAGAGCTGGACAGTCAGTGAAAAAATAACAATGAAGTCTTTGAATACATGAATATTTGTAGGGAGGAAGAGAGACAGAGTAAAAAAGTTACAATGTAGGAACATCGAGTACATATAAGTAGAATATAAGGCTTTAAGAGTTCTTGGTTACAAATCGGTTAAACAGGTTGGTTTTAACTAGTTTTCTGAAGTTAAGATAGGATGAGGAGTGCTTGATGATGTTGCCTAGCCAGCCGTTAGAAACATAGTAAGATGACGGCAGGTAAGGGCTACTGCCCATCAAGTCTGCCCACACCATTGACCCACCCTTATAATTCTACTGACCCCCTTAACTCTACTGACCTGCTTTATTAAGTCAATATCCTAGCGACCCTATTCATTGGTATGACCCTCGCAGTGATCCCACATAGGTATCCCATTTATTCTTGAAGTCTGGGATACTGCGGGCCTCGATCACCTGTACTGGAAGCTTGTTCCAATGCTCTATCACTCGTTCCGTGAAGAAGTACTTCCTGACGTCTCCACGAAACTTCCCTCCCCTGAGTTTGAGCGGATGTCCTCTTGTGTTCGAGGGTCTTTTGAGAAGAAAGATATCATCTTCCACCTTGACCCGTCCCGTGATGTACTTAAATGTCTCAATCATGTCTCCCTTCTCCCTACGCTCCTCGAGAGTATAGAGTTGCAATTTGTTCAGTCTTTCTTTGTACGAGAGACCTTTTAGCCCCGAGACCATCCTGGTGGCCATCCGCTGAACCGACTCAATTCTGAGCACATCTTTACGGTAATGTGGCCTCCAGAATTGCACACAGTATTCTAGATGAGGTCTCACCATGGCTCTGTACAATGGCATCATGACCTCAGGCTTCCTGTTGACAAAACTTCTCTTGATACAACCCATCATCTGCCGTGCCTTAGATGAAGCCTTCTCCATTTGATTGGCAGTCTTTATGTCTGCACTGATGAACACTCCCAAGTCTCGTTCTGCCATAGTCTTGGTCAAAGTTTCTCCATTCAAGGTGTAATTTCTGCATGGTTTTCCATTTCCGAGATGCATGACCTTACATTTCTTGGCGTTGAAGCCCAGCTGCCAGATAGAGGACCAACTTTCTAAAGTATGGAGGTCCTGTTCCATAGTATCCTGTAGATTGTAGCCGTTTACGATATTGTATAGTTTGTTGACTTGCTTGGAAAGCAAGAGTTCTGTCAAGGAATTTTTTGTATCGGCAGGTTTTTATTATAGGGTGGCTATTCTGCGTGTAGGCCTGGTGGAACTATCCAATTTAAAATGTGAGACCAGGTTTAGGGGGGCCAAACCAAGAATAGATTTGAAACAAACGCAGGCAGATTTGAACAACACTCTTGTTTCTAGGGGCAGCCAATGAAGTTTTTGGTCATAGGGAGTTATGTGATCCCATTTTTTTATACCGAAAATCAGTCGCACTGCCGAATTTTGTATGATTCGGAGTCTTTGAATGGTTTTCTTTAGAGACAATATTTAAAAAGCAGTATTTTATCTAGTGGATGAAAAAGTATTAACCCTTAATTTTTTGGGTTTATAATGAGAAGTTTTTCTAGTAGGAGATTGCTTAATCATCTTTTCATCCATTTGTTCTATACAAGTTTTGATTTTGGTTGGATGTTGTTTGAGGCTGGTTTTTGTGTCATCTTAAACTGACTATAAGGCTGCCAGGAAAGGTTCTGTAAGGGATTACAGTCACCGCGCCCCGCAAGTTCGTAAATCGTGGACTCAGTAACTTGTGGTATTTTCCGACCGCCACTTCCTTGCACTAAAGTCATGGTTACACCAATCAGGAGCTGCTTTGACACGCTATCTAGTGTGTCAAAGCAGCTCCTGATTGGTGTATCTTGATTTTAGTACCAGGAAGAGGCAGTCAGAAAATACCGCAAATGATTTTCAGCACCTGCCGGCGCCCCAGATGCCCTCTCCTGCCTCTCCTGCCTTCGATCAGCCCCGTAAACTGCATTTGTGGTTTTTCTAAATTCACGGGTGTTCCTGGAATGAAACCCCCGCAAATTTCGGGGGAGTACTGTACATTTCTTTCTGAGATCTAGGATTTACTTAACTTGCAAACTAAATTTCTTTCCTATCTCTGGAAGGTTTAAATAGAACACTTGAAAGGCTTTTCTCCTAGAGGAAGATGCAGAAATGATAGCAAATTACTACCTGTCTTTCAGACACAGAACTGGATTCGTCTCCTAATCAGTTGACACCATTAGCAGAGGATCTATGCCTGGTGGACAGTGCCTATTACATAAATGCTAGTTACCCGCCACTCCTAAGGAAGCCCAGAAAAGTGGATGTCATCCTCTCCTTCGATTATGGGTTGACAGGACACTTCAAAGTAAGTAACTTTCATGTAATTTTCTCCAGTAGCGCTGATGATTTGTGAACAGAATTCACTTTAACCAGATGCGCCGTCAGACCTCCAATTTTGGGGGTGCCGGTGCACAAGATTGCGGGAGGGGGAGCATAACCTTTATTTCACCCTGCAACCCCCATATATTTGAGCTGGTGAGGGTCTCCAACCCCGCCAGCAGTGCTGTTCCCACCTGCAGCCACTGCCAACTCCATGCTGGGCCTCCCTTCTGTCCCCAGTACATACTCAGTTTAATGAAAACTGAGCTTACATGGTGGAGAGGAGGATACCCAGTGCTGAAACAGCAGTGGGCACGAGTGGAGGAGCACTTCCACTTGTGAGGCATGGGTATGTGTGTGCATGTGTGTTCCAAACACAAATTAGGGGGTCTAGACCCCGAAGCCTCTCCCCCCTTGTGGTTACATCCATGATTTAAACTCTCCACAGGAAGAAAATCCTCACACTGCAATTGATTCTTGCAACTGCTTGATCTTACTTTCAATTGACTCTTTATGTGAAGCCTATATGACTGGTATCAGGTGTCTGGGGGCAGGGGTGGGGGGAGGAATTTTCACAAACTTTGTTTGGTTAAGCAAAAGGATTATTTGAAAGTCCCTCAATCTGGGTATAGGTGAAAAGCGTGTTTTGGAATAATGCTTGCACCTTAGAACATAAGAGATGCCGCTGCTGGGTCAGACCAGTGGTCGATCGCGCCCAGCAGTCCGCTCACACGGTGGCCCTTTTGGTCAAAGACCAGTGCCCTAACTGAGACTAGCCTTACCAGCATACGTCCTTGTTCAGTAGGAACTTGTCTAACTTTGTCTTGAATCCCTGGAGGGTGTTTTCCCCTATGACAGCCTCCGGAAGAGCATTCCAGTTTTCCACCACTCTCTGGGTGAAGAAGAACTTCCTTACGTTTGTACGGAATCTATCCCCTTTCAACTTTAAAGAGTGCCCACATTCAACAGGAGCATGCTGAAAAGGGGTGTGGGGGGGAGGGTTAGAGCAGGAGTAGTTTTGTATTTTTAAAAGAGTGCACATTGGTGTATTCAGAATCAGTACTTGTGGAAGAAGTAGGTGGAAATTCCCTTGGATTGTCTAAACTTTTACTTTAGGCAATTCTGAAAGTGTAAATGCAGCTATAGGTTCTCTTAAAAAACTGGTGCAAAGGCTGCAAGTAAGAAGCAAACCTCAAAACCAGTGGAGTACCTGGAGTAAACACTACACTATACTTATATCAAACGCCCGTTATTTTACGCTGAGTATATTGCCACTAATTTTTGTCTTAATAAGAACATTATTTGAAAGGAGGAAAAAAGCCTCAGGAGCCCCAGTGAGCAGTGCTGCACCAAAGCTATGAAGGAAGGCACTGTGCAAACGTGCTGGCTCCCCTGCAATCCTCTATCATTGGCAAAAAACAACCTCTTACTAATTAAACATGCATCATAAACGTACTAATAAGCAAAGTAAATGGAAATAAGTGCTTATCTGAAAAATATCCTGCCAAGTTGTGCCCTCACTCACTGTGCTCGCAAAGGATTACTTATTAATACGTTTATGATACACATTTATGTTGCATGTTGAATTAGTATGAGGTTTTTTTAATGGCCAATGATAGAGGCTCCTTCCTTCATAGCTTTGGTGCAGCACTGCTCTCCGGGGCTCCTGAGGCTTCTTTCCTCCTTTCAAATAACGTTATTAAGGCAAAAATTAGCGGCAATATATTCAGCGTAAAATAACTGGAGCTTAATATTAGAACAGAGCAAGTAAGAAGCATCCACAGACTTTACAACCATGTGGGCAGACTGAAAATTGCTCTCTACAGAGTTAATTTTAGGAAGCATGTTCATGCAGAAAATTCTTTGTATAAAACTGCTGTCAAGAAGTATGTTTAAAGGAAAAGTGCACCTTTGTACATGTTTACAGTGTTTTGGGGGGCAAATTTTCCATGAGGGCCTAACAGCAAGATACACAATAAACAGCCTGAGTAGCTTTCCTTCGATAATTGGCTAAAACTTAAATGGGCACAGAAGTACCTGTCTATCTTGGCTCTGCTATATCTGTGAATGAATGGATTATATGTTGGAAAATATGAGCATACAGTAGATTTGAAAATTTAGAGCATGTGTGCACTCCCATCTCCCTAGCCTCACCACGCTCGCTAAAATGACCAGGTTTTGAGCGGCTATATTTGGCCTCTTGGCAAAGAACAAATCAAAAGATGGTCTTGCTCGGTTTCAAAATTTCCCCCATGCAGCTTAACATAAACATTTTACTCGGTTGACTAATAAATTAATGGTTTAAACCAGGGGTCTCAAAGTCCCTCCTTGAGGGCCGCAATCCAGTCGGGTTTTCAGGATTTCCCCAATGAATATGCATGAGATCTATGTGCATGCACTGCTTTCAATGCACATTCATTGGGGAAATCCTGAAAACCTGACTGGATTGCGGCCCTCAAGGAGGGACTTTGAGATCCCTGGTTTAAACCTACCCTTCTTGACTTCTAATACAGTTTCTCAAATACATGTTCTGAGATTTTAAGTGCTCAAATGCTCATATCTAAAGCTATGATTAATATTTCAATAAGCAAAACATTAACTTGAATATTTCCATTTGGGTATAATGCCATGCCAAGGTCTGTAGTAGATTCTGTTGACGCTCAGGGTTACAACTGAACATTCCAATAGTTTGAATAATAGGAGTATAAAGTCTGTATTGCCGGTATATTTTATAACTCCTATAAATTGATTACCAGCTTCTTTAATTAATTCATCCAAAACTCTAATTCTTCTTTTATATATTCTCTAATCTTAGAATTATTCTTTCTTGTAAATAAATAAATAAATATATAAGTGCTCAGTGTCTTATCTCCTGCATGAGAGCCACAGCGAGATCATTTCGGGACCATCATTGCATTTATGGGTCCCTTATTACACATTGGGGTCCTTTTATTAAGCTGCGCTAGCGGGGTGAGCGCGTCAGACATTTAATCACGCGCTAACTCCTGCGGCAAGCAAAAAACCTAACGCCTCGTCAATGGAGGCGTTAGGGACTAGCGCGGCAGGCGGTTTAACGCACGGTATTCCGCGCGTTAAACCCCCCCTACCGCGCCTTGATAAAAGGACCCCATTGTGTCTGATCTCAAAACAAAAAATCATCCTGCTTGTGCTTATTTACTTTTTTACATTAATCAACTATTGAATATTGCACTTATCTTGTTCGGCATGGATGATCAAACTCGTGGCCCTGCAGGCTTGCTTTTCCAATGGGATTCAGTGGATAATTATGTGCAATCTGTGGAATGGTGCAAATATGCAAACTATTGAGCTTTCTCTACATTCCAATAGTTTGACAAAAGAGGCCTGTTACCTATGATTCCTATGACGAATTTCAGTATGTCCGCTTGATATTTGGATTGAAAAAGAGCGACCATGTTAGCCCCTAGTACAGACTGCTTCACTAGCTACCAATGGAGGCGCGAATAATATTCAAGTTCTCTTGCATATGTTTCAAACTGGTTTGGGGACTAGCACCTACATACCTGCTACCTCACTTCATTCTATACAGCCCTACAAGACAAACCAGAAACAGCAATCTATTTGCATACCCAAGCATTACCGGCTGCAAATACAAAACCTTTCTGGATAGAACTTTTATGTACCAAGCAAACAAACAACACTGGTTAGACAGCTACATAAATAGAGCAAGACTGACATATAATGCCTTTAGAAAAGCCATAAAAACTGCCTTATTCAACAGAAATATCACCTAATAAAAGTATCTACACCTAACACTAAATATGCCCACTCCTGCTTTTAAATCTGAAATGTCTAACATTTGCTAACAGTCAATATATTATATTTCGGTGCCTTTGTAAGATTCTGTTTGCTGTATATACTGTATTTCACTATCTTTTGTAAGATTCTATATGCTGAATCCCGGATTTCTACATATTGTAACTTGCTGACTGTCCAGCTCTCTTCGGTGTGAACCGCCTAGAAGTCTCACGACTATGGCGGTATAGAAGAATAAAGTTATTATTATTATTATTATGATTAGTCGTATTTTCATCAGTTTTCTGCTTCAAGTTCCCCAAGGTGTTCCATGATAACCATAGTTTCTACTCCATGATAAGTTATTGCTTGCTTAGGCTCTAATATTTTTTTTTTAATTCTTTGGGTGATCTAGTCAGTGGAACAGACCTACCAATACTGCACAAAGCAGGACATCTGCTTTCCAAAAGTTGTGCTGAGCGAAGAGGAGCGAAAGAATCCTAAGGAGTGCTATGTGTTTGTGGATGACGAGAACCCCGAGGCCCCAGTTATCCTTCACTTCCCCTTGGTGAATGACACGTTCAAGAAGTACAAGGCACCTGGTGAGTCCATTTGGAGACAGTGGAAACAAAAATAATCTAAATTCAGGAAAACCTAATAAAGACAGTTTCCATGCTGGAAAGAAAGCAAAATTAAATTACAGGCAATTTTTTCTTGGTTTTACAATTTGACAATTTCAGTTATAATGTGCTGCGAAAAACGTTTGCTCCGTTTAGTGTGCCAGAGCTAAAACTAAACTAAATGCTCCTTTTACTAAGGTGCGCTAGCGTTTTTAGCGCACGCGGCAGATTAGCACGCGCTAGCCCCCACGCGACACAGCTAGATGCTGGCGTTAGCGTCTAGCGCACGGGGCATTGTAACGCGCGCTATTCCGCGCGTTAAAGCCCTAAAGCAGCTTAGTAAAAGAAGCCCTAAGCCTTAATTTAGATACCGCAGCCTCTCCAAAAAGATAGAGCTCGGCACGGTTTACAGGAACTTTAATATAAGGAAGTAGCGAGATTTACATTTTTGAGAATAGCCAGATGCTTTCGGAATAATTGGAAGGAGCCCAGATTCCCCAGCAGGGCAGGAAAGTTATTCCAAAGCTCAGTGATTTTGAAGAAAAGAGATTTCCCTAATTTTCCAGGCTAGATGGCGCCTTTTAACGAAGGGAAAAGATAGTTTAAATTTTTGGATGGATCAGGTAGTGTCAGGTCTCATAGAATTCCAAAATAGTGGAATTAGGGGAGGAAGAATGCCATGCAAGATCTTGAATGTTAGGCAGGCACATTTAAAGTGAATCCTAGAAATGACTGGAAGCCAGTGAAGTTTTGACAGAAGCGGGGAAACATGATCAAGTTTACTTTTGCGAAGATCAACCTAGCTGCAGGATTCTGGATCTGCTGAGAGACACTGAGATAGATCTTCTGTTTGCCTGTTCCCAGTTATAGGGAAATCCTGCATTTCTGCAACTTTTTAATTTGCTGGTGTGCACAGTATTTACATGTGGGTGGAGCAGGGGGGAGGGTGAAGGGGGAGTAGTTAATAAGGTGGGATGGTGAAGTGGGTTGGGTGTTCGAAATATATCTACAGGGATATACCTACTTTACACTGAGAAGGCAATTCTGGGATTCTTAATGTGCCCTTCCCAGCATGATTCACTTTATTCATGGCGGTTCGAGAATATACTGAGTAAGTATGATCCCTCTTCTTGCAGTTGCTCCTTGTTACCATCTAGTTTGCCCTTTCTTGCTAAAGTAAGAAGCATGCAAACAGCGGAACAGCTGAGAGGATCTGGGAGCATCAGCTTTCACTCTATCCCTATCCCACTCACTTCCTACTCCCTCAGTACTGCTGTGCAGGTAGAGGGATGAGAAGGATAGAAACATAGAAAGATGACGGCAGATAAGGGCTACAGCCCATTAAGTCTGCCCACACCATTTACCCACCCTCTTAAGTCTACTGACCCCCTAAAGTATAATTGTAATTATACTGTCACTCTACTGACCCGCTCATTCAAGTCCATACCCTAGTGACCCTATCCCTTGGCATGACCCTCGTAGGGATCCCACATAGGTATCCCATTTGTTCTTGAAGTCTGGGATGCTGCGTGCCTCGACCACCTGCACTGGAAGCTTGTTCCAATGCTCAATCACTCTCTCCGTGAAGAAGTACTTCCTGGCGTCTCCACGAAACTTCCCTCCCCTGAGTTTGAGCGGATGTCCTCTTGTGGTCGACATGGAAAAGAGATGACAGAGAAAAAAAAGAACAGGCTGGGGGGGGGGGGCAGAGATTTGAAAGCAAACTTTGGGGGACACAGGTAGAGCCACTATCGAAAGCTTTGTTGTAGTTGCTGAAATAGTTGAGAACTAGAAGGACTTTGGGAAATTCCTGAGGCAACAGACTGTTAAGTGATTTGCCCAGAGTCACAAGGAACAGGCTGGGATTGAACACACAACCTCAGGGTGCTGAAGCAGCAGCTCTAACCACTAGGCAACCTACTCCATGCCCGACAACATGGTATTAGAAATTCTTTTTAACTGCTAGATTCTAGCCAGATATTTCTTAACCTAATCCCCTCGCCCCCCCCCCCCCCCCCATCTCCATCCTCAGTCTGTGTAATCCTTTCCCTCTCCACCTGGCTGGCAGGAGAGAGGTGCTTCATGCTACTTCTGCTTTCACTACATTCTGTGGATTAAGCGCACAGTGTACCATAGGCTTGCGCGACCTCAAAAGATCCCATAATCGAGGGGAGTTGAGAGAGAGGCTCAAGCAAGTATGACGAAGGATAAGAGAAGACTGGAGTGGGAAGGAGGGTGACTAGAGAGAGAGAGAGTATTGTAAGGGTATATGGGAAGGGAGGAGGAGTGGGGAGACCCTTCCTCCAAAATAACTGGATGCCTCCACAAAGTTACTATCTGCAGATGGGCTTGATCTGTTATCATTCCTGTCTCAGAGAGAGGAATTAAGCATATTTTGTCACTGAATTTGTTTAATGTCAGGGTTTCAAGAGAGTCAAATCCTTAGAGCTCAGCACTAAAGAGGAACCTGACCCCTAATATATAGCCCAAGGGAGGGGCATGGGCATAAGAATTGTCATACTAGGATAGACTGAAGGCCCATCAAGCCCAGTATCCTGTTTTCAACAGTGGCCAACCCAGGTCCCAAATATCCAGCTAGATCCCAAGTGGTGAAACAGATTTTATGCTGCTTATCCCAAGCCATCTCAATAAATTAGCCAAACCTTTTTTAGTCCCTGCTAAGCTAACCGATTTCACCACATTCTCCGGCAACAAATTCCAGAGTGTAATTACACATTGGATGAGGAAATATTTTCTCCAGGTCAGGGTCGTTCACTAATGATGCACTTAGTATTATAGAATTTGGGGGTTCTGCGCCTAATTTCCATTTTGAGGATTTACATCAGGTTTCAACTGGTATAAATCTTCATGCCCAAAAGTTGGGCATGGATCCCAGCACTCCTTAATAGCGCTAGTGCCATTTACTGAATTGAGTCCCATATGTATACCTAATCGCTAGCTCTTATCCAGATACCAGCAAAGTTTGGATCAGTACCCAGATACAGTTAGGGCGGCCTTTTTGCTGTCCTAACATTATCCAGAACCCATTTGCAGGAGAATTCTACATAGTCTAGTCCCCATTAGGAACACAACATAGACCACGATACAGGTATTATATGTGTAAATAAGTAGGATGAACATAGTACACAATACTAGTATTATATGTGTATATACGTAGGATGATTGATTATGGTATAAATGTGTCTGTATTGAAAACCAACTCAGAAAACAGCAACTCTGTATTGTAACACCATTACAGAAGCTCATGTAAACTGCTCTGAATTGACTCCCCAGTCATTAGTAGCAGTATGGAAGCGTTCAATAAACATAAACATAGGGTGCCCTTTAGTTAGGCACCAGGATAGTGTGTGCTAAGATCCAGTTCTATAATGGTAGTTCCGCATACTAACTTAAGTAGAGGGCCCATCTTTAGTGTGAGTGCTTATACCAGTCAAAAGCTGGTGCAAATGCTCCCACCTACATACAGGCAGTTGGACGTGCAACTTATAGTATTCAGTAGCACGAGTGATCGGTGCTTTGCCCTGCCCAAGCCCCTCCTATGGGACTGCCCCCTTTGTAGCAGTGTGCACGAACCCGTAGAGACCCAGTTACAGAATAGGGCCTAAATACACGTTCGTCCAGAAATGACATTTTACCCTGGTTTGGGATTGGCTCACCTGCCTTCTTTCCCCATCTCCGTGCCTGACTTTGGGTGCCCTATGCAGAATTGCCCCCTTAGTGGGCTGAATCGCGCTGCTAACTGGGTGAGTCCTGGATCCACTGTAGCTCCACCTCTAGACTGCTTCAGTGCAATCGGGATAGGGCTGGGTGCTCAGTGGTCATTTTCAGCTGCATTATGTGGATATTGCCACTGAAAATTAGTGGCCAGCCTTCATGATTGACGCATATATGAGTAGGAGCCGCTTGTGCCACTAACTTTGTACTGAATATAGGCACCTGACTTTAAGTCATAGAACCTAAAACTGAAGTGCCTATATTTAAGCACCCAGCCCTGGAATATACATCTGACCTCCTAAACAAGGCTGGCCCAAGGGCATCTGATGCCCTGCATGAACCTTTAGCTGTGCCCCGCCCCCTACTGTAAATTCACCCCACCATCTGCACCCCCATTAATTTTGAAAATCAATATGAGGAAGGTAATATTTTAGTGCAAATAATATAGCAAAAGGAAAACTGGATTAATGGCCTAAACCATAAAGGATATATTTAAAGGCACTCGGAGCAGTGGAGACTGGGTGGAGAGGAGGAAAGTCACAGTAGTAATCCCAAAAAACTGTCAATAGACCATGACAAACCTGATAAACATCATGGTGACAGCGAATATCGAAAAAAACAAAACCAAAAAAGCCTGTCCCTGCTCCCCCATCCCAGCAGTGAAGGAACAGGACACTCATGAGCCTCAGTCACAATCATTGTCATCGGAATGGTTGAATGAAGGCACTGTGACTAAGACAAATCAATTCAGATGTGGGCACCACCATAGGTGTGAATTTTTATTATTCTTGGTTGCAGCTGGACTGCAAAAGATAGCTAGAGATGACAGAAAAAAGATCGAAAAGGGACCCCCTGTGTCAGGTGGCACCAACAGTTTTTTGGCCTTTGCAAGTTATGAGACGTAAAAGCTTTGTTGTACTATATCAAAATATCCCCAGAGATTTTGCATGCCCTCTTCTGCCTAGCTAAAAACAAGCACAGATTTCTATAGTGTGCAGTTTTATCATAGCTATTTGAGAAGTGAATATACATACATTCGGCCACCTGCATAGTTAGGAGGTGCAGAGTACATGGGTCATTTTAGTGTCAGCATGAAGAGCTGCTAATTTCCAAGGGAAAATGTGGGAGGTTTGAATTTTAAAAACCAACGGCAGTGCATGTGCATTAGAATCAACTCTGGACATTGCAAACGGCACAGGCTATTTAAAACGGCACGCAGCATCCCAGACTTCAAGAACAAATGGGATACCTATGTGGGATCCCTACGAGGGTCATGCCAAGGGATAGGGTCACTAGGGTATGGACTTGAATAAGCGGGTCAGTAGAGTGACAGTATAATTACAATTATACTTTAGGGGGTCAGTAGACTTAAGAGGGTGGGTAAATGGTGTGGGCAGACTTAATGGGCTGTAGCCCTTATCTGCCGTCATCTTTCTATGTTTCTATCCTTCTCATCCCTCTACCTGCACAGCAGTACTGAGGGAGTAGGAAGTGGTTCCAAATTCCTGTAGTGCAAATGAAAAACCTGGAAATCGCAAAGGATTCATTTGATTTTTTCCCTTTTTTGGTTTAGGGGTAAAGCGAAGTCCTGCTGAATTAGAAGACGGTGATGTGCATCTCACCAGTTCACAGTCACCTTATCGTTTACTGAATTTGACTTATAGCGAGCACAGCTTCAACCAGCTATTAAGCCTGACCGAATACAATGTTCAGAACAACAAGGATCTCATTTTACAGGCCTTCCGTACAGCGCTGGAACGAAGAAAACACGCAGTGGCAGCAGCATCAGGCAACAGTCACAGACACTGAAGCCTCTTAACACAAGAGGGGACTCTGCTACTCTACAAAATATCCATGGAGCTTGGTGGCTGACAAAAAGTTGTCTCCATCCTTTACTCATTGTTCTGTAGTTGAGGACCAGTTTCTTGTACTACAGATTTGTAAGGATGGCCTCTTCAGTTCAGAATGGGCACTCCTTATCCTCCTGCCACCATGTGCTAATTTTTTTAAACAATTAATACAGTGTGATCATTCTTGCTTTCTGTCTTATAACATAGACTACTACATATGATTTATCTGTTTACAGACTTCACAGTTGTTTCATATAACCCCAAAGTCTTGATTCATAAGATATTCTGCAATGGACAGGTGACTTCTTCTTGGGGGGGCATTCATCCAGCTTAATCTCAGAACATCACTTCTCTTAAATGTGGGGGCTCAGACTGTGCAGCCTCTCACAGGTAACAAGCGCAACTTGTGAGATGAAGTGAATTCTTAAATTTTGAGAACTGACTGCAGGCAGTGCCAGCTCCAAGGTGTGATCTGCACTCTATGGTGAGATGCCAGCCTGGCACTACAGTACTGCTACACCGAGCTCCACTACCCCTTCCCCCATTGAGTGGAACTGGACATTGCTCCTTTCCTTCTACCCATTCATCTAATCCTGGCATGACTATGACTATTTATGTTTTTAAAGAAAAAGAACATGGTAAACTCAGGGAATAGTTTTACTTGAACAGAGATCTGTGCTGTATGTATAAAGCGCTCATATGACCAGACAGTGCAGAATCTGAGTTTGTGCTGCATATTGTAATAAAAATAGAATTACATTTGACTTGATTTGAAAACCTTAATGACTGAATCCATCCTTGGCTGTCTGTATATGCTATGAAAGTCGTACATCACCATTACACTGACCATAGAAAAAGACTAGGGCACTACAGCCTTTCAATACTGTGAATCTAGTGACAGCCAAGAGCACTGGACACCACAGCGTGAGAGCTGGAGCACTGCACGCCACTTCTCAACCAAGACAAGCCACAGGGGCTGGAAACGTTCCCATAGACAAAAACACGAGCAACATTTCAATAGAGTTTGGATTTGTAAAATTCAGGGCCAGTATTAGACATACTGGAACCCAGAGCAGAAATGTGGAAAGGGGCCCCCAAGCTCACCAGCAGACTGCATCTCCTTCAGATTTAGGCTGGCTGTGGGGCCTTCTATAGCATGGGGTCTCAGGGCATCTGCCCTATTTGCACCCCCCTTAACACCAGCCCTGACTTTTGAAGGTTGCTGTAGGTTACACCTTCAGATAAAATTACAGCATTTTGTTTAACTGAAGCCTGTGTTTTTCACATCACCCCAGGCTTCACATCAATCATTGTTAACTGCACAGATCAGGGAAGGGAACCCAGAGGACACATGGGGAACCAGGGCAGATATAAAGTGTGGGTCCAATCAGTGCCAGTTACACAAGTTCTGACTCAGCCACATCAAACCAGTTCTTGAAAGGATCTCAGGCAATTGCCTTGTTTGCCCTTGCCAACAAAAGCAACTTTGGGAATAAAGACCTATGACCTATGTTTGGTTTGTTCCCCTGAGTTGCTGGCTCTCATATGAGAGGGACCAGGAAGCTCGGACTATTGCAGAGAGGCTTTGACAGCGCTCTCAAGACTCCTTTTACAAAGCTGCGGTTAATCGCCCCGACGTACATAGGGATTTAATGGGTGTCAGAGCATTTGAAGCATGGCAGCTGCTACCGTGGCTTTGTAAAAGGGGCCCTTAGGTAGATATAAACTGTAAATAAAGGTATTTTCCAGCTAATTAGGGAGACTTTGAAGGTACAAGAACATCAATTTTTATCAAACACAATTTAAATAAAGTCTAGTCAAAACGCATCACCAGGAAAAGTCACTTCGGTCCTTGAAAGTAGAGGGAATTTTAAAACACAAAGCAAGAGTAATGTGCGTTATATATCCCCAAAACCAACAAAAGGTATTTATTGGATAAAAAAAAAAAAAAAACCCCAAAATCTAATTCTCCAAGTCATCCCTGCTTGCTCTTGGATTCTCCACCTGTTTCTGAATCTTTTCTGCACTATGCCAGAAATGTGCAGTGATAGTGAGGGGGAGACCCTATGGCCAGTACACTTGGATATTTGAAGATGGGGGCAGAAATGAAAGCAGGCAGTAATTATTAGAAGTCTGGGAAAAGGAAAGAAGGGCTCCAATTGGAAGAATGCCTGGGGTGAGTACGGGGCTAAGAGTCTTTGCTATTTTCCTCTCTCATATTGTGTGTGGTGTCCAAGACACAACAGTGACAGGTAATGAACTACTGAGACACTCAGTACATGTGTTGACTCTCCTGGCACAAGTGATAAAAGCAGCTAAAGTAGTATGAACAAATTCCTGGAGGAAAGGTTCAGGAAGTAAAGTGGACCTGGGGAATAGCCACATCTTATTCCTGGTTTAAGCAGCATGAAATTGTGCTATGTTTTGGTCTCTGCCAGGTACTTGTGAACTGGACTAGCTGCTGCTGGAAGCAGGATACTTAGGCTAGATCGACCCTAAGTCTGACTCAGTACAGCAGCAACTCTTAGGTTGATGTCATATGTTTTCCCAGTTAAAAACCAAACAACACTGTGGTGTGGTCAATGCCAAAAAACGGTCCAGTCTCTCACAGCAATGGACCTTGGTACCACAATAGTACAAATGTTTCCAGCAAAACAGTGTGGGACCAGTCTCTGGACTTCCAGAGGTTAAAACGATAATGCTTATTGATACAAAATTAAAATGCAATACATAATATAAGAGCCAACATTATTATGTATTGCATTTTAATTTTGTATCAATAAACATTATCGTTTTAACCTCTAGAAGTCCAGGGACTGGTTCCACAGTGCTTTGTTGGATACGTTTTCCTAGGGCATGCCATGCTTACACTGAGCACAGTACCTCCCTCTCATTGTCCTAGGCTGGAGTACTGTGGCATACGGCCCAGTGTATTAAGAGTGTGATTTCCCTTCTTCCCATTGGCATGGGATTGGTCACGCACTGACCATCTCCCTTGATGATCCTGGCTCTCACCTCTTTCTCCTCTAGCATATTCTTTATTAAATAGCCCCACCTAGGGTTGCCAGATTTCCTCTTTATAAAAAAAAAAAAAAAGACGGAGGACACCTCGCCTTCCCTATTCTGCCCCCAGCTGAACCTCCTGTCTCTTGCGCAGATGTTGACACAATGATGCCACGTGCATGTGTGCACACGTATGAGGTCATTGCATTGACATCCACACATGCGCAGAGGGCCTCCAGATGTGGCTCAGAGTATGGGGATATCCAAAACCCGGTCAAACTGCCAGGTTTTGGAAATCCCTCCACAGTCCTCCAAAGAGGACATGTCCGGGTTTTCCTGGACATTTGGTAACCCTAGCCCCACCTCCTGGGAACAAAGGCTCTCTTTCCTGTCCAATAACTTTACAATGATCTGTAGTATTGTGGAGAAAGCATATAGCAAAGAGTTGTAAGGAGAATAAAACAATTAGCTTTGTGTGACTGAATCCTGGGGGTAAAGGGCATTAGAGTAGCCTAATGGTTAGTGCAGTGACCTGAGATCCAGGAGAACTGGGTTCATTCCCACTGCCCTCTATTGCTCCAGGTACAAAATAAGCACCTGAATATAATATGTAAACTACATTGTTAGCAACTGCAAAAAGGTGGTATAACAAATCCTCCCCTCTATTCCAGAAGGTCCACCTGCCAAAGCCTACAGCCTGAGGTCTAGAGGCAATGGACACTGCAGAGTGGTTCACGATAGGGTTACCAGACGTCTGGGAAAACCCAGACATATCCTCTTTTTAGAGGACCGTCCAGAAAGTCTGGACGGACTTTCCAAAACCCAGCAGTGGTCCAGGCTTTGAAAAGCTAACCTTGGTTATGGAACAACTTCTCTGGGCTGTGTGAAGAAATGCAGCAGTGCAGCCCAAGTACCATAAAAGATATAGTCCGAACACCTCCAAGGAGGCCATGGGACAGTGCAAGAACCACCTCTGCTTACCTTGAAAGCAGCTTGAACTGCTCACAGCATCCAGCCGCATCACAAGTACACATTGGAGCAGACGCAGCATCTTACTTAGTAACATAACAACATACTGTAGTAAATGACAGCAGATAAAGACCTGAACATTCCATCTAGTCTGCCCAATAGTCACACTCATTATACATTTATTGTTAAATTGTCTTTTTTCTTTAATATTTCCAAGCAATAGACCATAGAAGTCCACCCGGTACTGTCTTTAGGTTCCCACTGCTGGATTTGCCATTGAAGCTCACTCCAGCCTTTCTTCATCATCCTGTCCCTGGAGCTTCCATCAAAGCCCTCCCAGCTCATCCTAAACCAAATCACCATATATGGGACACAGACCGTGCAGGATTGCCCAATACGGGCCTTAGTTTGTTTTATACCATGCATTTTCTAATTAGAGATCCTCTGTGTTCATCCCAAGCTTTTTTGAATTCCATCACCATTTTCATCTTCACCATCTCCCTTGGGAGGGCATTCCAGGTATCCACCACCCTCTCTAAGAAAAATAATTTCCAAACATTACTCCTAAGTTTGCCATCCCACAACCTTAATTCATGTCCTCCAGTTTTACCATTTTCCTTCTCTGGAAAAGGTTAGTTTCTATATTAAGTATTTTAAATGTATGTATCATATCTCCCCTGTTCCTCCTCTGCTCTAGTGTATACATATTCAGGTCTTCCAGTCTCTTCTTGTATGTCTTTTGGCGCAAGCCTCATACCATTTTTGCCATTTTTCTCTGGACTGCTTCAAGTCTTTACATTCTTAGCCAGATACATTCTTAGCCAGAAACTGAACACGGTACTCAATGTGGGGCCTCACCAATGACCTGTATAGGGGCATCAACACCTCTCTCTATACAGTCCAGCATCCTTCTGACTACAGCCACCATCTTGTCACACTGTTTTGTCACCTTCAGATCCTCAGACACTGTCACCCCAAGCAGTGATGTAGGAGGTGCCCAGGGCAGTGGAGCACCCCTGCACCCCACCCCCACTTCTTTCCTGCCGATTCTCTCCTGCTGCCAAGAAACACCTGCCTCACATGCACCCCCTGCAGCGGGAGAGATATCCACTCTCTCCCACTAGTAAATGACCCCCCACCACCACCCTACAAACACCTCCTCCTAGATGCACCATGAAGGGGCCTAAGGGTCTGATTGGCCCAGATGCCCCATAGGCGGGGCCTCAGACATCCAGGCCAATCAGAGCCTCAGGCCCCTGACCAGATGCACCGTGAAGGGGCCTAAGGCTCTGATTGGCCCTGGTTTAAAAGGCCCCTCTCATGGGAGGGGTCTTAAACAACTTGGGCCAACCAGAACCTCAGGCCCCTCTCTGGTGCATGCAAATTTAATGAATCTTTGCTGCTGTCCACCGACAGCATTTATGATTTTTTGAGAATGTCTCACATTTTTCAGTTCGCTATCAAAATGGCTGTGATAGCAGACCGTCGCTTTTTAATGCATTTTTTTGAGCATCCTGGCCTAGGTCACTTCCTTTACCAGGCCTCCTTCTTTTGACCATCCTACCAAAACTACACAATAGGAGGAGAAGGCCTTCACGGTTTCTGAGCCACAGGTCAGGCTATGTGGGATAGCTATGTGGCTGACAACGTAAATCTTTTTTTTTTTTAGCCAGTTATTTGCATAATTTTATGGACAGAATACAGCATTGTGGGTTCTTCTCAAAAATTTAATGCATACATAGAGATGTGAGGTTAGGGGCAGGCCAAGAACTGGCAGAACATTATATGTCGAGTGACAATATTCTACCACTCTAAGGATACTTTAGCCCTCAAATTCTAAACAGAAGGAAAGGCAGGTGAGGGGCAGTCCAAAAAGTTAGGCGCAGGGTTGCAAAATAATGGCCATTCACACCTAACTTTGGGCGTGGTTATTATGCTAGCTTCTGTGAGGCTTAAGTCCTTAAAGCGCTTCTTTTTCACTGAGCTCTTATTCTATAGAGATTGAAAGCTGTTGAAGTAAGGTTATCAGACGTCCGGATTTCCCCCGGACATGTCCTCCTTTTGAGGATATGTCCGGGGGTCCGGATGACTTTTCAAAACCCAGCACTTTGTCTGTGTTTTTAAAAGCTTCAATGAAATCACTGTCAGGAAGGAGGGCATCTGTGCATGCGCGGATGTCTTCCTGCCCGACGACAGCAGGCAGCAGGAGGGCAGGGATTATGCTAGGGCGGGATTGGAAGCAGAACTGGGGCATAACAGGGTGGAACTGTGCGGGCCTAGGGGTGAGTCTAGGGATCCGGATATTCCAAATGGAAAATCTGGTAACCCTATGTTTAAGGGCTCAGTATGGATCCTTTTGATGCCTAATTCTAGCTGCACTATATATAGAATTACACCCCCTCCCCCCACCCCACATGTATAAGATATTTAGGCCTGCAAAATGGCAGGCCCAACTTCTGTGTATGAGTGGATTTTATGAAAAAGTATAAATTTTTCTCCATTATGGCAATAAGGTAATAACTTTTTTATTGGACTAACTCAATGCATTTTATGATGAGTTTTTGAAGGTAACCCTTCTTCTTCAGATCAGAAATAAGCAAGCATCGGTATATATAAGGAAAACATGAAAGCATTTCAGTGATAGTTTCACAGGAAGAGAGGTGGATGGGCAGGAGGCAGACTGTTTATGCAATAATTTCTTTTGGATTTTATTATTTGCTTACATTTAGTTTATTATGCAAAATATTAATATAAATATTACCTACCATCTTCCCCAGTTTTACCAAGACAATTATGATTTTGGTATGGATGAACTAAGTAGCAGTTGGGTTTAAAAAATCAGTGCCAGGTTTTAATCCACAGCTTGGAGACAGTCTGCCCAATATTCAGCAGCATTTTACCATCCAGGAACAGCTCTGTTCTCCAGCCATTGCCCTCCTCACCCTTACCAATGATAACTCTCAACTCTCAGTTGGGCAAGCTTGCCCTAGTGGGAAATATAGTCACTTCCACTTTGGATTTTTGGATTGCGCTCACCCATTTTCAGGTGCACTAGTTATTGTCCTATCCCCAGAGGGCTCACAATCTAAGTTTTGTAATTGAGACAATGGAAGAGGTGCCAAATTACCCAGTTCCGGGCTGGAGAATTTTTGGCCAGTCCTGATTTTGTGCTTATATCCCAAAGCAGCTTAGGATTTGTAGGCCCAATCCTACCCATTGAAATTAGTGTTGTAAGTCCTATACATGCACCAGGGTAGAGTGGTCAGAAATCCAGGACTGTACTAAAATCTGAGTAACCTGGCATCTCTGCAATGGTAAGCTAAGTGATTTGCCCAAGACCAGAAGGTCTGCAGTAAGATTTGAACTGGGCTTCCCTAGTTCTCAGTCTGCTGCTCTAACCATTAGGCTCCTCCTCCCACTCCAATGCCATAAGAAACAATTCTAAAACTCAGCTCCTTCCTGCCATACTGCATTATGTGTTTGGAATACAGAGTGCAAGGGTGACTGCCAGTCATTCAGAGCTGATAATTCTTAGCCGTACCAGCAGAGTCCCGGGAGGAGTACTGAATCCCCTCAGCAGCTTTCTTGTTCTCTTCAGATGCGGCCTTATGTCGAAGTCGAAAGGAAGGTGTCCTCCTGTAGAGATACAAATTGCAGAGAAGTCAAAAACTGTTTATTTAATGTGACATACCGGTATATTCACTGAGAAATCAACTGCAAGCTGCATGTGACTGCTAAAAAGGGCTAAGGATGGAGTGAAAAATCTTATTCAGCTTTCAACTTAAGTGGAGTCTGAATTAATCTGCTCACATGCTGAAAGGGCATTGCTGGGAGTAAGAATAGAGGGTTTAACACTTTCTCAATCTAAACTTTTGAACTTGGTATTGACATTAGCTCAGCAATGGCGTACGCTAAATGTTCCTACTTAGAGATGCGAGGAAACGTTTAGGAATAGCAAGTGAAAAATATAGACTTTCAGCCCTTTTAACTAATCAATGGGTAAAATTTAATGACATATGGGAGACTTACATTGAATTGGAAAAAGAAGCTTTAAGAAGAATTATTCTACCCTAAGGTTTTGGAACCAGGTCTCCTGGGAGGGAGGTGGGCGAGACAGGGAATGGAACTGTTTTAATTTTAGTATTGATAAGATGCATTCTCCTTATTAGCTTATTAAATTTATGAATTATATTCAGTGCTAATTGTGTTTTGCACTGAGATTATTGAATTAAAATTATTAAATAAAGAATTTTTTTTAAAAAAGAAAAATCTTATTCTACACAATGCTGTGGCTCTTCCAACTATAGAAGGCAAGACTGACAAAGGTTCAATATGATCATTCAATGAAAACACTGTCAGGTCAATATTCAAGTGATTTAACTTGACAGAAACAGCTCCTGGCTGGTTAAACTGTTTGTTTGGGGCTAACCAGTCTTTTTCAGCAGCACTAGTGGCAGTTAATGCTGTTGAAAAGGCCTGGTTAGCACCCAACTCAAAACCAACTATTCTGGGGGTGTTCCAGGGGTGGAGTCAGCACTTAACTGACCAAGGTAACCACATAAATAGGACCAAATAAAATTCAGACCTATCTTTATGTGGTGCCCTATAGATGGTGAAATGATGAATTTCACACTTAGCTGGTTATGCTTTAGCCTGCTACACAAACCTGGAAATTCAATGCCGAAACTGAACATGGCCCAGCATTGAATTTTTGGACATAACGCCAGCAACAATCAGCAAAATGTGCTGCCAGCTGAATACTAACCCCTAAATATATTAAACAAACATCTTTTTGCACAGTCCTGGAATTCACAGCTCAGCGTGCTCTGAATTTGCCTTCAGATGCTGGCTTAAAATCTTCAAGGGGTTTCCAGGTTCTATACCATAAAACTCCTGCAAATGAGAAGAGGGCTTTCCACATCACAGTGCTTTGAAAATATTATATATAAAACACTCAGGCAGCTGGGGAAAAAAAAGAAGCAAAGAGCATCTAATGAATTGTTCTTGCTGTCTCCCAGTCTTTTAAGCTAGCGGCTAGATAGCAGGCTGAGAACCAAGAAAGCCAGGGTTCAAATCTCACTGTGACTCCTTGTGATCTTGGCCAAGTAATGTAAACCACTTGCATCCCATGTACTAACTAAATGTATCTTTATTGTAAACCGTTTCTATCCCATGTACTGTCAAATGTATCTTTATTGTAAACTGCTTCGAACTTCACGGTATAGCGGTATATAAGAAATAAATTATTATTATTAACCCTCCTTTTAGGTAACAATTCTATACCTGGGCACCACGGGTTAGGTGCCCCAATGGTGTGTGCTGTTTGTCAATTCTGTAATGGCATTTTGGTGTCAAGATGGCGTTATAGAATACCAGCATAAGCCGCCATTGGCACACCTTCATTTCCCCCAACCATAGACATATGTGATGATACGTGAGGTCACACCACACCTAACTTATACAGGGTTTTTCAAAATGATTTATCCAATTTCAAATGAGGATAATTCCGCACTTATCACCATGTATTAACTAGGTATACACCAAATAAAACATTACATCTCCATAACTGACAGCGAGTGAAAAATGGCAGAAGGCTTTTTGGGCCTGATTCTATAAACCGCACCTAACTCGTAGGTGCTGGTTTGCTTGGTTGTCAATCAACTGCTAGGCTTCCTTTGTGGAATCATACTTGGTGGCACATAGGCATCCTTAAGCAATGCTGCGCATCACTGAGATAAGCTCTGGTATATTAGGCTAGGTTTTATCTGGTCTAATTTACCAGCGCCTAACTTGCATGCCTAGCCATGCCTAAGTTTATCATGTCTATTTTTTGCCCCTAAAGAACGCAGGGTAGAGCCAAAAACTCTTCCACTAATCATATAATCAGGTAAACCTCAAGGGGGGAGGACATCATGCAATGTTTAAATTGTCAGTCTCTTATAACACCATTATTCCAAATCCCCATCTTGAAGGTGATCAATGTAATCATCTGTCCAACCCCACCTGTAGCAAATAATCAGTCCTCAAAACTATAAATGAAAAAATGGTCCAAATATTCCAAAATTGATTGGATAAATAAGCATAAATAATTATACAACGACAACGCTTACCTTAACAGTGCATCTTCATTCCAGCATTGGCACAAATTAATCACTCCCAAAACTATCTACTTCGGGGATCACTCCATCAGTTGTCGAGCTGACTCACATTGCCACTACAGTGTTCTAAGATGGCTGACTCATACGGATGATTACATTGATCACCTTCAAAATGGGGATCTGGAATAACTGGGCATTATAAGAGATCCTATCATCTGACAATTTAAACATTGTATGACGTCCTCCCCGCCTGAGGTTTACATGATTAGTGGAAGATTTTATAGTTCTACCCTGTGTTCTTTTTGTGGTTATTGACTATTATGTGGGTGAGCATTTTTTGAATTGCCATGTTCTACGGTATTCTTTGCCTCTAACCACGCCTACTTTTCAGATAGACGTTAGGTGTCGGAGGGCACCTCGACTTAGGCGTTGTGTGGATATCCATGCATAACCTTAATTAGTAATTTAAAAAATTGATTTTTAATTGATTTTTGATGGTGTTGTCAATTACCGTACCATTTAACCATTTAAAAAAACAATTTAGTTACCGGTATGTGCAGATTTTAGTTAGATGTCACAAGGCATCCACGATTAGGGTGCCTAGTGGCACCTAACCTTGGTACCTTTTATAGAATCAAGCCTTTTGTGTGCTACAATTTTTGAGGTGTGAATTGGTAGTCACAGTGCAGTATGAGATTTGTTGACATTACAGATTTTGGTATCATCCACAAAGATTTGCCTCTTTATGGATGATACCAAAATCTGTACAAGAGTACACACCCCTGATGGTGTGAATAACATAAGGAAGAACCTAGCAAAGCTTGCTGAATGGTCTGAAATTTGGCAGCTAAGATTTTATGCTAAAAAATGCGAGGTCATGCATTTGGGATGCAAAAACCCAAAGGAACAGTACAGTTTACGGGGTGAAGAACTTTTGTGCACAAAAGAGGAGCGGGACTTGGGTGTGATAGTATGTCATGATCTTAAGGTGACCAGGTAGAAAAGGTGATGATGAAAGCTAGAAGGATGCAAGGGTGCATAGGGAGAGGTATGACCAGTAGGAAAAAGTAGGTACTAATGCTGCTGTATAAGACTCTGGTAAAACTTCATTTAGAATATTGTGTACAATTCTGGAGGCTGCACCTTCAAAAAGATATCAACAGGATGGAGTCAGTACAGAGGAAGGCTACTAAAATGGTGCGTGGTCTTCATCATAAGATCTCAATATACTTTGGAGGAAAGGTGGGAGAGGGGAGATATGATAGAGATTTTTAAATACCTACATGGCATAAATGCGCATGAGGCAAATCTCTTTCATTTGAAAGGAAGCTCCAGAATGAGAGGGCATAGAATGAAGTTAAGAGGTGATAGACCTGAATCAGGAATAATTCAAGGATATACTTTTTTACAGAACGAGTGGTAAATGCATGGAATAGTCTACTGGTAGAGGTGGTGGAGAAAAAGACTGTGCCTGAATTCAAGAAATCGTGGAACAGGCACATGGGATCTCTTAGGGAGAAGAGGAGATAGTGGATGCTCTGGATGGGCAGACTGGATGGATTATTTGGCCTTCATGTTTCTATGTTTATTTACTGGGTGCTCAGAGCATCTGTCAATGGTATTGGCAGTTTGAGAAAACTTACGCCATGCGACTTCTTCTTTTGGGGGTAAGTTAAGGATGTTGAGTACATGCTACCATTGCCCACAACCCTGGATGAGCTCAAAAATCACATTATTACTGCTGTGGAATCAGTGACAGCAGCATTCAAGCTACTAGTTCAATCACTAGTGTTAGGCCATTTGGATTTATTTATTTAATAATTTATATACTGCATACAACTATGTGGTTTCCAAATGACATACAAAGAATCTCGCGAGTTATACAGAATACTGCGGTCAGGCTTATTTTTCGTTTGAAGAAATATGACCATCTAACTCTCTGTTATCGGGAACTGCATTGGCTACCAGTTGAGGCATGTATTATTTTTAAGTTGGGTTGTGTCTATTATAAGTCTTGTTGGGTCACTCTCCAGCTTATTTTCCTTTGCTACTCACGTAAAGCTCATGCTTTTTTTTTGTTTTTCCATTGGTGAAGGGTTGCAAGTTCAAAAGATTTCATAAATGTATGCTTTCATATCAGGCTGCCAGTTGGGGCAAAGAATTCAAACAACTATCTCTTATCTCATATCTGGAATTTAGAAAACATTTGAAAAATTACTTATTCTCTAGATTTTGGGGTAATTAAGTTCCATGATGATTGCTCGGTTGTAAGTAGATGTAATCTTTTGTAAACCACATAGATCTATCTGCAAGGTTATGCAGTCTAGAAGTCAATTTTTATGTTATGTTATGTTATATGTTGGTGCGAGTATGAGAGGAATTCGGCTATCATCTTAACATTGCTCGTGTAAAATATGGAAAGTCACGTAGAGCACTTAGAAGTCGAGAGAAACAAAACTTGAACAGTTTATCCTTTGGTTGATGTATCACTAATCACTCTGTATTTGTTAAATTCAAAAAGACAGTAATTTGAAATCAGATGAATCATTTTGAAAAACCCTGTATAATCTGTCACTTGGTGCCCTGCCCATGCTTTGCCTATGTCTATATCCCCTTTGCACCAACACGCAAGGCTACTAACTCACGGCCTTTTCTCATAAGCGGCAAGTAGAGGCACCAAGTCACAGAACTGCTCTTCATGATTGTAAGTTCTCTTGGGACAGGAAAATACCTACTGTAACAATGAAAGCTGAAAGAAACTAAATCCAAAATAAATTTTTAAAAATGTTAAAGCCTTGAAAATCAAAGAGGAAAAAAGGGGGGGGGGTCCAACCTAGTCTGCAGTGAAATAAGCAACCAGGAGCAAACAAACCAAAACTGCAGAAATGTACAACGATGTAGGCAAAATTTGCTAGAATTTACAGGATTTAGTGACTCTCGGTGTGACAAATCATCTGTTTGTTTTCACTGTATTTTTCAACATTTTTTGTGACATATGTTCTTTTTCCTTTTCTACCATGGACCCCTGATGAAGGTTGTCCGAAACACGGACCGTGTTGGGTCCCTTGTTTGGTAAAAGGTTTTTAATATATTTTGGTTGTCACAAATAAATTTTGCCTACATCGTTGTACATTTCTGCAGTTTTGGTTTGTTTGCTCCTTGTTAAAGCCTTGAAAATCCACACAGTCCCACATGCTGGATAAAGCATAAGAATAACCTTACTGAGTCAGACCAATGGTCCATCTAGCCCAGTATCCTGTTCTCATGGTGGCCAATCCAGGTCACTAGTACCCGGCAAAAACCCAAAGAGTAGCAACATTTATGCAAAACAGCTGACCCCTCAATGCTCTACCAGAAGATTTTTAGTCCTCCTTCCTTTCTACCTCAGTCAAAACATGGTCTGGGTTTCTGGTCTAACTGGAAATTTATATACAGGATTGAAGGGATGTGCCTGTGAGTCCATGTGGACTGCCAGATCTAGCAGGGTAAACTGGAGGTCCAGAGGAAGGAAGGAAAAGTAGGTCCAAGGGGAAGAACAGCCCTGTTTCTCAGGACCACATCCACTCCTTTAGTAACTCTATTTGAGGTTATGGGAACCAGTGAAATGTAAGAGACACAAAGGGCGGCACTTACAGATCACTTTTGGGCCTTGACCCCATGGATGCAGTTGCAACAATGTCTGTAACCCTACTGAAGCATCTTATAATGACATGCATATGGCCGGGTTAAGACCCCAAACTTGGCATGCAATAAACTGTTTGGAGCCATGACCCACTATGAAACCCTGACATGATTTTATAAGGCGGTGCCTAGTTTTAATATGAACAATGCATGACATGTTGGTATTTTAGTCATTTATGTGTGTAAATGGCAAAGTATAAGCGTACAGGATCTCATATAAAATACTGACCAGTGCATGGTCCGCCTTTCACCGTAGTAATGCACAGAGGTGGAATTTCAGCAAAACAATGGCTGTGTGAGCAACTACTTATATGGATTGGATGTTTGTTTTGACACTCGGGGCAAAGTCTTCACATAAAAAGTGCTTGTGGACTTTGCCCCAAGTTAAATAACTTGGAAAACTGGCTCTGCTGTGTCTCGGATGCACTTTCTACACAATAACTTCCAAACATCCAGTTCTGTTTTACAAGAAAAGTGATTCCCTCGTGCGCACAGAGAGTTAGTTACCTACCTGGGTAGAAGGTCCTTCTTAGTTTGTCTTTCTGAAGATCCTTTGGAGCTTGTTGGTCTTAAGGTCTCGGCAGTGGGGGATCTTGCCTGATGCATTTGACTAAGGAAGAAATAAGAAAGGGGACCCGTCGCCAAGTTACAGAAACATTGCCACAATAAGGGATAAGCTCTGAATGCACACCAGTATAATAAGGGCCTCATATTCACAAAATGCTTAGCCCTTAACAATGCTCAAAGCAATCTCAGAGGTAGTCCATCTAGCCCAGTAGCCTGTCTTCACGGTGGCCAATCCAGGTCAGTAGAACCTGACAAAACCCCAGATATTAGCAACATTCCATGCTACTGATCTGGGGCAAAGAGTGACTTCCCCCACATTTGTATTAATAGCAGACGATGGACTTTTCCTCCAGGAAACCATCCAAACCTTTCTTAAAAACCAGATATGAGATTCACTCTTACCACAATCTCTGGCAATGCGTTCCAGAGCTTAATTATTGTCCGAGTGAAAAAATATTTGCTCCTATTGGTTTTAAAAGTATTACTCTGTAACTTCATCAAGTGTCGCCTAGTCTTTGTAAATCTTGATGCAGTAATAAATCAATCCACTTGTACCCATTCTACACACTCAGGACTTTGTAGACTTCGATCGTATCTCCCCTCAGCCGGCTCTTTTCCAAGCTGAAGAGCCTTAACCTCTTCAGAATTTCCCTATATGAAACAAGTTCCATCCCCTTTATCATCTTGGTTGCTCTTTGAACCTTTTCTAGTTCCGCTATACTTTTCTTGAGATAGGGCAACCAGAATTGAATACACTATTCAAGGTGAGGTCGCACCATGGAGCAATACAGAGGCATTATAACATTCGTAGTCTTGTTAAACATCCCTTTTTTAATGACTCCCAGCATCTTGTTTGCGTTTTTGGCTGTCACCGCACATTGAGCAAAAGGTTTCATTGCTATGTCTACTATGTCACCCAGATCTTTTTCATGAGCACTAACTCCCAAGGTGGACCCTAGTATCTGGTAACTATGATTTGGGTTATTCTTCCCAATGTACATCACTTATGTATTTTTTTAGCAATCTAGGCATAAACATTTGCACAAGCTCTATGGTTGATGTAAGTGGTTGCACCTCTACAAAAGCACTAGATTCAGTAAATTGGGTACCAAAAAAATGAGCACTGAGTGCCATTCTATAAACAGCACTCCAAATTGGGTGCCATTTATAAAACAGTGCCTTGCACCAGCATCCATGCTCGGTTTTGGGCCCAAGGTTTATACCAGCTGAATTAGGTGCAGATCTCCTGGTATTCTGTAATACCGCACGTCTCTTAAGTGAATTCATGTGGGATTTCTTAGCGAGAGGAAGAGATAATGGTTACTGCGGATGTGCAGACTAGATGGGCCATTTGGCCTTTATCTGTCATCATGTTTCTATGACCTAGCCATGCCCCTCCCATGGCCAAGCTCCTTTTCAGTTACACGCTAAAATATTTATACACTTATCCTTACAAGATGTGCATGTAAATTAAAATTGTTGCCAATTAGAACAATAATTGTTAGCATCCAATTATTGGTGCTAATTGGCTTGTTACTCAAACTGCATGCACAATATAAGTGCACGCCCAAATTTGAGTGCCATTTATAGAATTTGGGGTAAGTCTATATAGGAGAATAGAGCCTGCTTTCCTTTACAGAACAGACTCCAGATAGGTCCCTCAACGTGTCCAAGTGATAATATGATAAATCAAATGATAGAACTGTAAAGTTCTTTGCTCGATATTGTTTATCGAGAGCTTCTATACCGCTACTAATGACTGGGGAGTCAATTCAGAGCAGTCTACATGAGCCTTTGCAAAGGCACTACAATACTTGAGCTTCTGTAAAGGTGTTATGATACATTAGCTTCTGTAGAGATATTAACATTAGGCATGGGCTCTATACTGAAATACATGGAGCTCTGTGGTGGTGTTACAATACAGTATTATTAATACTGGCATGATTATGCCACAATCCATCATCCTACTTATGTTACTGGCACAATGATCATCCTAATTATATGCACATGTTTATACCAAATCAATCATCCTACGTATATACACATGTAATACTAGGTTTACTATTGCAGCGAAAGAAAGAAACACCTGAAATTAAACAGCACTAAGTATGGAGACACCATTGAGATAATATACTGAAACATGACAAGGAACAATAATAAGTGTAAAACTTCATCTGGTCCTGCTGCTGCAATGAATTAGCACTGGGCCGTTCTCACCTTGGAGTTTCTTCGGTCTTCAAGATCTCAGTCTGACCCTTAAAATCATGCCAATTATCGAGATCTGGGACACCAAGGAAAACAGAGTCAGTGCAGAAAGAGCCAGGATATTCTGAGGCTACGTGGTCTCCATGAGACAGTGTATAGAAATTGAAAGTCCCAGCATGCGAGTTGATCCAAAATTCCCTTCTATCCGTCTAGTTCTGTATGGGCATGCTAATGGCTACTGCAGTGGGCTGAGAACCTGGGGAACTGGGCTTGATTCCCACTGCAGCTCCTTGTGATCCTGGGCAAGTCACTTAACCCTCTACTGCCCCAAAATGTGAGCCCACTAGGGACAGGAAAAGTACCTGCATATAGTGTATGTAAACTGCTTTGATTGTATCCTCAGAAAGGTGGCATATCAAATCCACGAGCCTTTACTCTCTACACTGTATCTGGACACAGGACATTGGCATAGTAAGGGAGGGCAGGGGATGGTACACCCCGGGTGCTGTCTTGCTAAGGGTGTGGCACTCCTCCTCCTCCCCCTGCTCCTCTCCTTGCCACACGTGCACTCCCCTTGCGTTCCCCCATATCTTTTTTTTACTTCCTGGCACAAGGTTGCTGCCTGCTTCAGCATTGGTGCTCTCTCCGACGTCACTTCTGGGACCCGTGTCTAGGAAGTGACATCAAAGCGCAAGCCGACACTGACGTGGGCATGCTGCTCCCGCTGGAAAAGCTAAAAAGGTACAGGGGAAGGGAAGAGGGTGTGCGTGTCGGGAGGGGCAGGGAAAAGGGTGGAGGATGGGTGCCATTGCACCATTCACCCTTACTACGCCACTGCCACAGGACACAGAAAATAAACTCAATGAAGCTTTAAAAATTTGTAATCAAGATGTCATTGTCTTTGTAATTCCCCATATAATATATGGCTTTCTTGAGGGGGAGACTGTAGTGTAGTGGTTAAAGCTACAGCCTCAGTCCCCTGAGCCCACCAGGACAGACAGGGAAAAATGCTGAGTACCTGAATAAATTCATGTAAACCATTCTAAGCTCCCTTGTACAGAAAATTAAATAAATAAATAATCCGTTTTTGGATAAGTGCAATACAGAAATTCTGATTAGATTAGATTAGTTACCGTATTTTCACGTAGATAACGCGCACCCGTGTAAAACGCGCACACGGGTATAGCGCGCAGGAAACCTAAATATATGTAAAAAAAAATTTGTATACCGCACACACCCGTATACCGCGCATGCTGCCCCGACTCTCCTGTCGCCGCCCGACTCTCCTTTCGCCCGCCCCGACTCTCCTCTGGCCACCCCGACTCTCCTCTCCCCCTTGAAGTCCTGTCCCCACCCTGAAAGCCTGATGCCCCCCCGACGTCCGATTCACCCCCCGCAGGACCGCTCGCACCCCCCACCCCGAAGAACCGCTCGCACGCACCCGCACCCCCACCCCGAAGGACCACTCGCACGCACCCGCACCCCCACCCTGAAGGACCGCTCGCACCCCCACAGCCTCCTGACCCCCCCATCATGTAGACGCTCCTACCGGTGTCCTGCTGCTTCCTCTTGGTGGTCCCAGCCCTTCTGTGAGCCCTGCGCCTGCGCTGCTTCCTCTTCTGGCGGTCCCGCCCTTTCTCTGACATCAGAGAAAGGGCGGGACCGCCGGATGAGGAAGCAGCGCAGGGCTCATAGAAGGGCCGGGACCGCCAAGAGGAAGCAGCAGGACACCGGTAGGAGTGTCAACATGATGGGGGGGGGGGTCGGGAGGCTGTGGGGGTGCGAGCGGTCCTTCAGGGTGGGGGTGCGGGTGGGAGTGCGTGCGAGCGGTCCTTCGGGGTGGGGGTGCGAGCGGTCCTGCGGGGGGGGGGTGAATCGGACGCCGGGGGGGGGGAACTATGTAAAAAAATTTGTACAATGCGCTCACGCATATAACGCGCAAGGTTATGCACGGTTTGTAAAATCGTGTATAACGCGCGCGTTATATGCGTAAAAATAGGGTACATGGAAACGAGGATACTGAATTAAGATTCAGAAAAGAGCCTTGTAAATAAAAAGCTAAATACCATTCTTGAGAAACTATTTATTACCAGAATGGTGACATGGAAGATTCTCACTTGTGAGCCAGACTTTCATGTTCTTTTACAGTGAAGAAATAACCTACTCTTTGCAGTAGTTATGGAAGGCTTACCTTTACTGTTATGAAGGGCCTGGATCCACACGTCCATCTTCTGCGCAGAAGGGGCTGAAAAGAGATACTCCGCACCATCACTCAGCCTGGAAGAGCAGAGGAAAGAGGACAAGAATCAGCTCAGCTGTTCTGCAAATTCGTAAGAGCCATTCTAATATAAACTGCTACCATGAGGTCCAGGCAAGGGTAAAGACAGCCAGATGCAGTCATGGAACACCCAGAAATATGAGTGAGAGTCACTGAGAATCAACTTGGTAATACACATTTTTCTAAGGTTGATGTGGTTATGGTAAGTAACACAATGTGAACTGGCACACAATGCAGCATAGATGAGTATGGGCTCCCTGGGTTAGCATTCCTTGGATTAGCTCTAGCTGAGAGGGCAAAGGGGAAATTCTAGAAGTGGGTGCCCCACCACCACCATCATTTAGGCCCCCCAATGCTGCATGGTGAGAGCCTACTATATAATGGCATTCTATTATGGAATACTAGCGAAACCTGGCATTGAAAAGCCTAAAATTTAGGCCCCCACAGTTACACGAGTCACAGACCTGGCATAATGTAATGTAATGTAATGTAATTTATTTCTTATATACCGCTAAACTCCGTTAGGATTCTAAGCGGTTTACAGAAAATAGACAATAGTGTGCATTAAAATTATAAGTAATATAGGTTTACAGAGAAATATACATTAAAGGATACAATAAAAATAAGATAAATAAATAAAGAATAGGTACTTAGAAATTCCCTTACTGTTCCGAAGGCTCACAATCTAACTAGATGATGGCAGATAAACTGAAATAGCCTATCCAATGTGCCCAGAGGAGTTAGGGTTGCAAAGGGTTAAACTAAACCTGAAGCTTATAGACCACATCTTCTTTATAAAGATAGAGCTCAGCGCGGTTTACAAAAAATCCAAAGAAAGGAAAAGATAAGAATTGGTGATTTGTCTTTGATTACACTGATTCAGTCTGGTACATTGTTTTGGTATAACCACAGGTGTCTAAACGTAGTCACATACCCTTGTAAATATTAAGGCAAATCAATTCAAATAATCACATACCAAAACTCCTCCTAATCAGTGAAGCTCATAAATATCTGTATAATATCTGTATGCTTGTATAATTTTTCTCAGAAAGCTGTGTGGGTTGATAGCTCAGCACACAGCTGCAATCATCTTTGATCCTGGTACTTTTAATTTTTTTTTTCTTGCATTCAAAATATATGTAGCATGTAGTGTAACTTATCATTATTTGCAGCAGCACCTCTCCCAACCTGAAATCACGTTTCTCCCACTTCATCAGGATCGAGGTGCTACATACATATCAAAGGGCTGCAATTCTGAACATTTTTACGCATAAGAAAATGGCATTTAATACAGGTACCCAACTATAAAATTACTCTTTAAGTGCTCAGAAGCTATAAGTACACTCAATAACAACCTGGCTGATTCAGACCATGAGACATTGCCTCCCCATTGTATGTCATGAGTAATGTCTTTTGTTTATATGTCTCAAATAATATTTTATTTCTACTGTAAATTACTTAGAAACTTGTATAAGCATTTTTATCAAATTTTAATAAAACCCGAATACTGGAAATTCAATGCCGGTGCCATATCCAGCGACCGGCATTGACTATCTGGTCTACTTTTGGCCAGCAGAGACCAAGCCAGCTAGGCCAACGTTCAGCAGCTAGCCAGCTAAGTCTCAACATCCAAAGATATACCACCCTTTTAGGTGGCTCTATTAGGCCGTCGAACTTAGCTAGTGAGCTGCTGAATATTGACAGTGACCAGCTAGGTCACACGATATAGCCAGTCACCAGCCAATCCACTAAGCTGGGTATTCAATGGGAGACAGCCGCCTATCCCACTGAATATCACAGGATAGCTGGCTATGTGCTATTTAGATGGCTGGGAACAGCTCTTTTGCTGGCTAAATAGCATTGAATATCAGACCCATTGGGCTTTTCCTTCCTTACCTTAAACTGAAAGTGTTTTTATTGCCAGGGTCTACCACCCTCTCACATGTGGCATTTGTGATAGTCATATGGGGAACATCTGTTGTATTCTAAAAATAAATGGAAAATGTGTTACTCAAACTTTCTGAAGTTCTAACGTTAATTAATTACATATCTGACCTCTCTCTCCGCTGTTTCCATAGAATCATGATGGCAGATAAAGGCCAAATAGCCTATCCAGTTTCCCGTCCGCAGTACCTACTATCTCCTCCTCTCCCTAAGAGATCCCATGTGCCTGTCCCACACTTTCTTGAATTCAAGACTGAAACCATGCGATTGGTTAGGGGACAATTTGAAACAAATATTGCAGACAGATTTCACTCATTCTTCTGGGATACTAGCATAGCTCTCCCAGCCCATACTATTGGTATCACAATCATACTCAGCTATTTCCATGCTTTCTGCATTTACATTTTCCCATTCCCCTTCAGGGTAGTTAGAAGAGCAGGCTAGCCAAGCTTCCCTTTCCCCCTCTGTAGCATTACTTTGCCTTTCCCTTACAAAACCCTCTGCAAGGTCCCAGTACTTAGATGCTTGGGGAATTCCCATTTGTCCTTCGCTGGGTGGCAAAGAGCTGCCCCTCTGTCTCTGTTGAGGGACTGTCCAGCGTGGAGCTGTGGGCTGGGCTCAAAGCTCTCTTCCAGCCTCAGCTGGGGTTAATTTATTTCCCTTCTGCTTCACGTCTGAAGGCTTACGTGCTTGCAGTTTCCCCAGTGTAGCCCCGCCCCCTTCTGGGTTGATTCTCTGTTTCACAGCTTGGTTTTGCAGGGAAACTTCTCTGCTCTTGGGAAAGGAATAATGGCAATTAGCCTGTGGTTTGGGAGCCCTCCCTACTGGGTTTCCTGGTGGATGGCTCTCTTGTTTTAACCCTGCTTGGTTTACTCTGTCTAAAACCCTATTCTCTGGCTGCTGAACTGGCTTAGCTTTAGGGATGGAGGGTTTTTCTACATGACAGGGGCTTCCCTGTCACAATATGCATGAGATCTATTTGCATGCATTGCCTCCCATTGTATGCAAATGGTTCTCATGCATATTCATTGTGGAAATCCTAAAAACCCAACTAGATTCCGGCCCTCATTGCCCACCCTTGGCCTAGATAGAACATGCTTCCTTTAAAAGTGTGTGCACCACTAAAATCATGACTTATACATGTTTGCTAACTTAAATCAGCTTTTTACACATGTAATTGTATTTTGTACTTCGCTGATTGTCCAGCTCTCTTCAGTGTAAACCACCTAGAAATCATCTGATTATGGCGGAATAGAAGAATAAAGTTATGTTATGTTATGGTTTAGGGAATTCATAACTGTCTCTTCATGTGGTAATGGGGTGCCCTCTCCCATACCTGAACAGCATTCTTCCTGTCTCTGTAGAAGCTCAGAGTTTGCCCACTGAGAGTCACATAATAGGAGTCCCAGGAACTTTTGTTCACCTGCATTTAAAAAAAGTCATTATTTAACGGTTTATATGGTGAGAAAGGAATCTGCTTGAGAAATGCATCCTTTGTCTCTGACCTTCTGTCCTCCTGGAAGGAGCTTCTGTTGCCTCTCAAGATAACCCGTCATGGACTGAGCAGTCAGGAAAACCTGAAAGAGATAGGAGAGGTAGAATGAAAACTCTGAGAAAACATCATTATAAAGAAACCTCAAGCAAATATTCAAGAAAATTTTGCCCTATCAAGCAGCGGCTATACTTAAACCACACTGAATAGTCTGAGAGAGTGTGTTTGGCAGCAATTAACTGGGTAGTGCCTCTGAGTATCGCCTTAGATCACCATGACATTGCTGGGCAGTGTCAGGGCGGTCTTGGAGAGGAGTCAGGGTGGAGCCAAATTGCTAACTGGATATGTAAATGGATAAAGTTAGGATAATATAAAGGCTTTTGGGACTTCTGGTGACATCATGGGACTGAGCAGACACCGAAAAGCTCTGCTCCCTTCCTCGAGTCCCCTATCATGGGTTATAATCAGCAATTTTGATTGAGACTTGGACCCCCGTACACCTAATCATAGACTGTACACATCAACCTTGGAATCAACAAGTTTATTAGTGTAAACTCAATTAAAAATTGAACACATATATAAATACATTAATATAATGTCCTTAGTCTTTGGTGGCCCGACATGGTCTGTGTTTCGGCCTCCAATTGGTTTTAATCTAAAGTTTACAAAATCCTCTACAGTATTCTCAAGATTTCTTAAACTCTCAACAAGAGACCTTGCAAGACCTTGTTTCAAGGGTCGCTGTGTCAGGAGAATAACCTCTCTCAATATCAAAGCTGCTGAGCAGCTATTAAGAATGGTTATTCTCCTGACGCGGCAACCCGTGAAACAAGATCTTGCAAGGTCTCTTGTTGAGAATTTAAGAATTTAATAGCAAGCTTTGCAAATATTGAGCATACTATAGAGGGTTTTGCAAACTTTGGATTATAACCAACTGGAGGTCAAAACACGGACCGTGTCAGGTCACCAAAGACTAAGGACTTGTTTGCAAACTTTGGATTACAACCATCATTTGATTTGAAGATCAGTGACAAGAGATCATCGATGGATTTATGAAGAGGCAATAGATTTGAAAGATAAATGATTGCTCTTAAGCTAAGTAAGGGCTACAAATTTTGATAACCTTCTGATATAATTTTTTTGTGCTGAGTGATCTTTACACAAAAATAGGGACAAAAAATCTCTCTAAATAGTCGAGAGTAGAGTGGTTAAAAGTGATATCTGAAAGCAATATAAAATAATCACTCAGGTATTCATAGATACATTCTTTCAACTATATACAACTGTTAATGAGATTTATGCTCAGAGATATGAAGGTGATAACAGGGGTGAACCCCAACACTACCACCTCACCGCCCAATCATCGCATATTCAAAAACTAGTTGTAAAATTTGTCACTGTTATAAATACTTGTATAGGTGCTCAAAGCTACACTATTGTTCACTTTCTAAACGTGTAAACGTAATATTAAAGGTCTGAACGGCAAACTTATCTTCTAGCTTGCGGGTTCCGATGTGACACGTTTCGTTCCTGCCTCAGGGAACCAATGAAGAGTTTGAAAGTTTTCAAAGCGTATGGGGGTTATAAACTCTGAAATGAGAAATGTTAAAACTAAGTGCTTTATTTATGCTCTAATTTTAAAAACATTACTTGTTAGAAAATTAAAAAGAATTTAAGGCTGAATACATATGGCATTTACCTAACAACTAAACGCTTCTAGCATATATCAGCTTATTTGAAATTCTCCTCGTAGCGTGTCAGCTGCTACACTGACGCTATGAAGGTTTTAAAGGGACTGTACATCATTACGTGATGACGTCAAAGATTACCTACCTATCAGGGGACCCGAATACCTGTTGTTCTAAGCTCCAAAAAATAAGGAAAAACCTAATAGATTTCAAAAAATGTAAAGGGTATACAGGTAAATCTTTTTGATTACAAAAAGGCCACATCGGTAGATCCTCATATACAAGTATTTGAGCAAATGGTGGAAAGAGACATTACTTGTTTAGAGTCTCAACAATCATTTGTTAAAGACAACCTTACTCCTCTCCAAAGAAAGGCCTTGAACTCCTTGTCATCAGATAAGACCATAGTGATTCGCCCAGCAGACAAGGGGGGCAGCATAGTGATATTAGACACTTCTGCTTATGTTCGAGAAGCGCAGCATCAGCTTTCAGATAGCTCTTACTATAAACTAATTGATCATGATCCCACCGTAGAATTAGTCGAGGGCATTTCCCATATATTGCTTCAAGCTTTGGAAGCAGGCACTATAACGGAAGGAGAGTATAAATTTTTGTGCTGCCCTTGTCCTGTCATTCCAGTAGTATATTTCATCCCTATAATTCATAAATCTTTGGTGGACCCTTCGGGACACCCCATAGTGGTGTAGGGGTGTTTCCTTATTTGCACCTGAAGATTAGGCTCTCTGACATCATTAAGCCTGAACCATTATTTGCAAGAAATCTTTCCAGCCTGAACCTTGCAAGAAGAGAAAGAAGAACACATCTTTGCTGTTTCTGCCTGATGCATTCTGGGTATGTACCAGAATGGTATAGTCAAGGACATCCATCTATGTATTCATGCTTAGACTGTGAATCTTGGGGGAGTTATACTCTTATGCTGTGCTTATCTGTCGAAAGGCGCCTGTGTCTCCCAGCCTGTATGAGACTTTATACAGAAAGGCTATTCATCTAAGTTCTGTTTCTGGATTGGTCCGAGGAAGTAATCTGACGTGATCCAAGTGAAAAGGTGCTAATTATAATTAGTCTGTGCCGGGATGGAAGTGAACTGACATCTCATCACAGGTGTTCTGCACGCATCTTTTTCATAATAATTAAGACCTGAACAGTTACCTCGTGTGACTCTCTGACTGAGAATGAATCGGACCTTAAACAGATCTGAATTCCATCACTTCAAGGAAACTTTTGCTGCCAATAAATTACAGCTTTACCAGTGGCTGACGAACACTTGTTCCTGTAACCAAAGGATTTCTACATCTGCTAAGCTGAAGAGACGTCTTCCATTTCACCTGATTTTGTGCCAAGGCCTAATTAGATGGTGAGATAAGGAACTTATTATCTTTAAGCTGGGGTTAGATAAGTGCATCCGATTGTGATATAGGATAAGGCTTGTAAAGCTACTCTCGGTGATAATCTGTAATAGATTGCTGCTAATCAGGGATTATTATTATTATAAGGAATTGTTTAGTGTGTGTAAGAAGTAATTTTTCTTAGTTATCTAGAAGTGTGTTGTGATAATTATGTACTGAGTTTCATATATGTAATCAGATATTTTGTGAACAATATTTAGATAGTGCTGCTGGCTTGTGAATTATATTTTTCTATTTTCATAATAAAAATATTTCTCATTAGCCTGGGTCTTGTGTCGTATAAATAGACAAAGAAATTTGGACCTGGCAGAGATATTATGGTATTCCCTAGAAAAACTAACAGGCACGTAACTTGTATATGTAACTGATTAGTCTACCGTAAATCTTTCTACAGTGGCAGGCATAGGATCTGTATTGGAACCATTATCAGAATATATTGACCTTCAGTTAAAGGATCAGGTCCCTCAGATCCCTTCTTATGTTAAAGATACAGGGGCCATGATAACATTTTTAGAGACTTTTCAAGATGTTCCTTCCCATGCTATTCTGGTATCTTTTGATATTACAGCATTGTATATCAACATACCGCAGGAGGCAGCTATCAATGTTATCAGGTGTCATCTTCAAAGAATGGATTTATTCTCTGAACGTTTAGAGTTTCTGGTGAATATAGCTCAAGTAGCCCTCTACAAAAATTATTTTCAATTTGATCAATCTTACTATGTTCAGATCAAAGGCACTGTGATGGGTGCAAAAATGGCATCTACAGTAGCTTGCTTATACGTGGCTGCATTTGAAGAACAGTATTTATACCCTGCTGAGCATTTTTCAAAACTACTGATGTGGAAACGTTATATTGATGACATTTTCGCAGTTTGGTTGGGGACAGCTGCAGTTATCCGCTTTTGTAACTTGGCTCAATCAGGGAGATTCAAATTTAACATTTACAGCCAATTCGAGCACCAAAACTTTACCTTTTTTGGACATTAACGTTTCTTTGAATGAGGGTAGATTTCACACTACGATTTACAGAAAATCTACTGATCGAAACAATCTTTTAAAATATGAGAGCTACCATCCAAGGCATTTTACGGAACAATATACCTACAGGACAGTTCTTGAGGTTCGCCGTTTATGTTCCTCTCAGACTGAATTTGCAAGCAAGGCAGAAGATATGAGAGAACGTTTTAAATAAATAGGGTACCCTGACACAGTCATTAAGAAGGCATACAAAAGAGCACTGTATGCCCAAATTCATTCTCTTCGAAAATGACAAAATCCAAACCATAGCCAACCTAGAACTCAACTCAATCAACTACCCCATCCAAACCACCATAAAACTACTAGGAATAACTATAGGCAAACTATTATATATAGGACACACTGTTAGAAGCATTCGTGCCCGTATTGGGGAACATATTAGTAGGATTTCTACCCAGATACTCCAAGCTCCGTTAACTCAGCATTGGCTGAAAGAAAACCATCAAGTATCATCCTTACTTTATTCTATCTTGGACGCTCCCAAATTGCCCCGAGATGGTAATTTGAAAGCGAGACTCTATGCAAAAGAACAGAGCTGGATCTATAGGTTAGATACGCTCCACCCAAAAGGTCTTAACAGTGAAATTGAGTGGCAAGCTTTCTTATAAACATCCTGTGGCCTTTTTGTAATCAAAAAGATTTACCTGTATACCCTTTACATTTTTTGAAATCTATTAGGTTTTTCCTTATTTTTTGGAGCTTAGAACCACAGGTATTCAGGTCCCAATAGGTAGGTAATCTTTGACGTCATCACGTAATGATGTATGGTCCCTTTAAAACCTTCATGGTGTCAGTGTAGCAGCTGACACATTACGAGGAGAATTTCAAATAAGCTGATATATTCTAGAAGTGTTTAGTTGTTAGGTAAGTGCCATATATATTCAGCTTTAAATTCTTTTTAATTTTCTAACAAGTAATGTTTTTAAAGCTGTTAGAGCATAAATAAAGCACTTAGTTTTAACATTTCTCATTTCAGAGTTTATAACGCCCATACGCTTTGAAAACTTTCAAACTCTTCATTGGTTCCCTGAGGCAGGAACGAAACGTGTCACGTCAGAACCCACAAGCTAGAAGATAAGTTTGCTGTTCAGACCTTTAATAGTACATTTACACGTTTAGAAAGTGAATAATAGTGTAGCTTTGAGCACCTATACAAGTATTTATAACAGTGACAAATTTTACAACTAGTTTTTGAATATGCGATGATTGGGCGGTGAGGTGGTAGTGTTGGGGTTCACCTCTGTTATCACCTTCATATCTCTGAGCATAAATCTCATTAACAGTTGTATATAGTTGAAAGAATGTATCTATAAATACCTGAGTGATTATTTTATATTGCTTTGAGTGATCTTTACAATCAATTTAACTTAGCCAGGTTGTTTGGCCAGAGAATCTTTCTTCCTTAAACATAAGGGAGTTTTTTCTCTCTGGTGTTTTTCTGGTAGTGGGCCTATGATTAAATAATGACTCTTTAAGGGAGCTTAATTCTTCCTGAGTGTTTATCTGTTTGGATTTTGAGGCCTATTTGGTAGATACTTTCGTAGCTTCATTGATCACTGGGTACAAATAGTGGTAGACTCTTGAACGTATGTGCTATACCTTTGAGTATTGTGTCTGCCCCTCCTTTGACTTTTTATATTAAATTAAGTCTTCACAGCTGAAAAAATACTGTTAAAAAAGACAACAGATTCACAAAGACAACTTATAAAAATTTCAGTTATTTATATAATATCCAAAGTAGCTTTAAGATTTTCAAAAAAAGACAGGCAAATATTCAGTGGTGGTGGTTGTCCTTTTTTTTAAACAACGGCCGTTACAAAAATTCAGATATTTTATAAGACATACGAATAGCCTTACTGGGTCAGTCCAATGGTCCATCTAGCCCAGTATCCTGTCTTAACGGTGGCCAATTCAGAGTGTGTGTGAGTGAGTGAGTGTGTATATGTGTGAGTGAGTGAGTGTATAACCCACCAATGGCTGCATGCACAGTGAGAAATCCTCCCTGTGATGTTTCAAGGCAAAGTGCCTGGCAAAAAAACCAAATAGTAGCAACATTCCATGCTACCGATCCAGGGCTAGCAGTGGTTTCCTCCATGTCTGTCTCAATAACAGTAATTTTTAGCAAGCTCTTCCTCAACTCTTGTATATGTCCATGTCTCAGAGCCGGCCTCTCAAAACTTACCATGCCTTTAATGATGGTCAATAAACCGGCTCCAGTAGGTTTAGCATGGCAGTATTTTACCGTGCGATTATCAGAACAGCTCACCGTGGCCTTTTTTTTAGCTTCATAGAACCTCTGACTCTGCCATGCAAATGTATAACAATATTAACATGGTAGTAAAATGGACTCATTAATATTTAAATGAGCACTCTGGGTGATTCTCCATCATCGCCGGGTGATTCTCCAAGCGCAGCAATGGCTTTTGATGACCAAAAATTACTGGCTGGTCCGGAGGTGCCGGTATCTCAGGCATGTGTTTCTGGCTGTGGCTCATGATAAAAAATTTTTTTTTAATACACTATTCACATAAATTATAGTAGTATAGGGAAAACATCTCAAAAGCACACATCTTGGGCACATGTACTAAAGGTATATTTTATGCACGTTTGTTGAAAGCCAATGCTTGCACCTCCTCTCCCTGCCCTTCCATCCAACAATGCTGGCACGCCTATGATTGACACAACAGCTGCATGTGAGTGTGACGCACGCCTATGACATGTGCATATATTGCGCTCCAATAAGGCATTCCCATGATATGTGTACCTATGGCACAGCTTTTTACCGCATATGCGCACATTTATGCCTCTTTCTGTGGACTATTCTGCGCATGGGCCGATTGCTATCACCAGCGACTCATCTCATGCAAATTTGGCGACCCTCCTTGAACCTCCTTTGCATGCATGGTTCTTCAAGAATGACTCGTCTTTTTGAAATCGTTACATTTACAGCCGTGACAGCGGCCCATCGGATTTTACCGGTGATAGAGAATCCGGCCCTCAGTGAAATATTAACTCATAAGCTGTTTGGGACACACACGGTCATGCTGTGTACGAAGAAGATTAAAACTTAATACTTTACTTACTGTGTTGTTAAAAGAGAAGGAGGATCTGAGAGGCTTCAAAGAGACATCTAAAGAATTGTCATGGAACTCAGACAAGGGTTTTAATTCAGTCTTTTCCAGGTCATAGGAAGGGACATCATTCTTCTCCAGGATCAACAAAACATCACTGGAACATGGGTCTGTCATACTGCTGGCTATCAGCTTGGAAGTTAATGGAGATGAAAAGGTCACTGGGTTTTCCAGTGACATCACCTGCGAGCCAGTCAGTCCCACTGTAATTGGAGATTGTGGTTCACTGGGATTCTCATCTTCAGTGGGCTTTTCAATCAATGAGACAGTTTCAGAGGGACTCCTCAATGTAAGACTGGGTGAGGTGAACTTCCCAAAGCTGCTCCAATCTTGTAGTCTTGAAGGTGGTGCCTTCCTGATTGATGCTCTTCTTTTCAGTGAGGGGACCCTGATGATCTTCGTTTGCTCTTTTAGCCCATTCTCTCCTGTCTCATTCTGTGTTAGCAGTTTCTTTTCTCTCTGTAATTAAGATAGAAAGGTCATGACTATCAAATTGCAATGTACTGAATTATGCTTTAAGAGCAGCTCTGGACCTTTATTATATTGATCTGTGGATGCTCATAACTAAATGCTCTGGTGATGATTTTAGAACGAGTTGCATAGGTGGATATAGCCAATAAGGAATGGAGAACATTTCACCTACTTTTACCTTACCTGAACATAGGTGTGTTTGGAAAAGGAGGTTAGGAGGAGCATGGGCTGAATAACAATACGTACACAGTTTTTTAAATAAAATATGTGAACACAAGTGAACCGACATATAAACTTACAGCGACTCTATAAACACAGGCTTTTACATATGAGTATAATGGGTCAATTAGGAAGGGAATCTAAATAGGCACCTGTTGTGGGACTATTTTTTAAAGACACATAGGCTTCTGTGGGCCTGATATTCAAAGTGAGTTAACGGTTGAGAGTCTGTTGCCGTTGTCTGGGTCTTGCCACGTTTGGGTAGGTGGAACCGACGTTTCAACCATCATGCTGTGGTTTTCTTCAGGGTATGCTGTGAGGTCTGTGAGGTTATAGTGGGTACACTGACTTGATTGAGAACAGGGATGTCTGTTGGTCATGAATTTGAATTTTGGCGGGAAAGTCTGTTGGTCACAGATTTGAATTTTGGTAAACTTTTCCACCAAAATTCAAATTCATGACCAACAGACCTCCCTGTTCTCAATCAAGTCAGTGTATCCACTATATATAAAGACAAATTGCAGACCTCCCAGCATACCCTGAAGAAAGCCATAGTATGATGGCTGAAACATCGGTTCTACCTACCCAGACGAAGAGAGACCCGAACAACAGCAACAATCATGATGCCAGTGGTAGAAGCCTAAGAGAATAGTTGAGAGGCTTTTATCTGGTTAACTGCTGTTGACCAGGGAATATTCAGTAGCAGTTACCTAGATAGTAACAGGTAATATGGGGGACAGTCATGGGTTTGAAATACTGCTTTTCTGTGATACAAAGAAAGCAGTTTATATATATTATATGCAGGTACTTTAATGCCTATATAATGAAGAATATAATTAATGTTATTAACTTTGTAACTGATCACATAGGACCACATAAATAACAATCCTATGTTTGGTTGATATAACTTACCTGGTTAAGGGCTGAATTTCAGCACATATCCAATTAAGTGCTGGCCATCCACACATACCTGGATATTTAGGGCTCCTTTTATCAAGGCGCGCTATGGGGGTTAGCGCATCGGACATTTCATCACGTGCTAACCCCCGCGGCAAGCCTAAAAACTAACGCCTCGTCAATGGAGGCGTTAGCGACTAGTGCGGCAGGCGGTTGAATGCGCGGTATTCCGCATGTTAACCGCCTACCACACCTTGATAAAAGGAGCCCTTAATGTTGGTAATGCCAAACATGGCCTGGCATTAAACATCTGGGCATTATTTTGCCAATAGCATTCAGAATTAAAAAAAATTATAATAATTGATCGTCACCAGTTGAATATTAACCTCCTATGTGTTTATAAAATAACCTCACATCGTGAGTGAAGGAAGTGATAACTTTAGAAAGAGAAATTATGTGTGTCCTTTCCTTCTAAAATTGCCACTGTCATGCACAACCAATGGCAGTAGGTACACGCGTACATTCAATAACTCTGCAGCTGGTATAAATATATCCATGTACAGTATGTCTGCCAGTTCATGTACATGATAGTTTCCATTTTGCAAAATATATGAGTGAACCCTGAATCCCTTTTATCTCTGCCCCTGGCAATAGTTATCTTACATGGGTACAAAGACTAGGTAAGATCACTCCTTGCATGTTTTTTCATACTGTATGTGTATATGGTATAAATTCTGTACTTTCTGCTTTCTACCTTACGTGTAAAACTGGATTCTACAGGGAGAAAGCATTTCTAATATTCCCCTCTAACTGTTCTTCTATTGCTTTGTACCAGAGGTGTAGCCATGGGGCAGGCCTAGGCGGGTCTGACCCGCTCAGTTTGGGCTCAGGCCTGCCCACCCAGCAAACATTCCTACAAACTGCTGGTGGCTGACCTGTGGAAGCCTTCCCTCCATTTGCATTTTGCATCTGAGAGAAGGCTTTCAGGTCAGCTGCTAGCAGCAAGTAGAAACCGCTGCCGGTGATCTAAAGAGAGACAAAAATGCTGCACGAGGTGGGGGTGGGAAGGGAGGGAAAGAGAGAGGCTGCAGCACAAGTTGGGGGTTGGGTGGGAAAAGAGGGAAAGATAGAGGCTGCATGGGCTGGGGGGGGGGGAAAAGATGTTGGCTGTTTGGCAATGACTGATTTTTACTATCATATCAATAGGAAACGGGATTCAGTTAGGGGTCTGCAGCCCAAAAATGTTCATTTAGGTTTAGTTTCCCATGTTGTTTATGTGAATTTTCATTTTATTTGTTTGTTTTTAAAGGTTTTCAGGAGGAAATTATTATCAGTGTGTATTCTTTCAGAAGAATGTTCATTTACAACACTGGAAGAAACCCTGAAATTTTGTTTATTTCCCCCAAGTATTTTGGGTAAAAATGGACACAAGACTCAGCTCTTCAAGCTCATCAATGCTTAGAATGAAGGGTTATGTTTAGTTCTGATAACATAAGAACATAAGAACATAAGAAGTTGCCTCCACTGGATCAGACCAGAGGTCCATCTCGCCCAGCGGTCCGCTCCCGCGGCGGCCCATCAGGTCCGCGACCTGTGAAGTGGTCTCTGACCATTTCTATAACCTACCTCAAGTTCTATCTGTACCCCTCTATCCCCTTGTCCTCCAGGAACCTATCCAAACCCTTCTTGAACCCCTGTACAGAGTTCTGGCCTATCACATCCTCCGGAAGCGCATTCTGATAAAGAATGTGATGTGGGCTTCTTGCATAGCAACATTTGTTTCAAAATTTGGACTTTGGGTTTTGGTGATTTTTTTGGGTGTTAAAATTTTTTCGGATGTTAAGCAATCGGGGATGCCATACTAAGAGATAATAGCTAAGGAAAATTTAGAGTAATATGGAAAAAGAGATGAATAACAAGATATTCCTAGAGCTTAATTGAAAACATGAATTCATCACCCTTCAATGGTTAAATACAGTACATGAACCAAAAAATTACTAGACCACTAAAACCCACATTTTTATTCCAAATTTATAGCCCTCTGGTCACTGCCATCTTGCACACACCGTGATGTTTGTGAATCCTGACAATAAAAGATGGTAATCACAGAGAGCTCCCATGTCTAGTGCCTTGTATAAGTCTTCACACCTTTGTGCTTTTCTCACATTCTCTTGACTAAAAAAAGCTCTTCAAAATGCATCAAAGTATGAGTTGGCTTTACTGGTCTTCACACTCTGTTCTATGCTTTGAATATAAAAGAACAATTATAGAAATATTTAAAAAATAGCTCATAAGAAACCAAAAAGTCTTGGTTGCATAAATCTTCATGCCTCTTGACTGAATACTTGGCGGAAACCTCTTTTGCAAGAGCTATCTAGGATATATGCCTACCTATTTATTTATTTATTCAATTTTTTTATACCGTTCTCCCAAGGGAGCTCAGAACGGTTTACATTCATTTATTCAGGTACTCTAGCATTTTTCCCTGTCTGTCCTGGTGGGCTCACAATCTTTCTAATGCACTTGGGCAATGGGGGGATTAAGTGACTTGCCCAGGGTAACAAGAAGCAGCTTAGGTTTGAACCCACAACCTTAGGGTGTTGAGGCTGTAGCTTTAACCACTGCACCAAACAATATTGCCTGCCAATTTAACACAGTAAGAGCTTTTGCTCATTCTTGTTGGACTTGGGTCCCAGGAGATATTCAAACACATTGAAATTTTATTATAGCTTTTTTCCAATTTATACCTTTTAGTAACTTTATTCTGGAGTTTTCAGGCATCTCCATGTTGGGCATGTTTAGACCTTTGCTTCAAATTTAATTCATACCACAGAAATAGCTGATTGTTCTTCCAGGAATATTCAAATCAGCTCAAGTCTATTCAGGCATATGACTGCTGAATAGATTTGGAAACAGCCAGGGTTGTTTAATAATCTTTATTCTCTAGCTTCCCTATTATTGTTTACCTTTTTATGTTTTCTTTAGTTTTAAACTGTAGTTCTCCCCACTTTCCTATTGCTCTATGTTTGTGAAGTATTGTCTAGTCGGTACTTATTTGTTTATTGTTTCCTCCTTTTTAATACAAACTGTAAAACGCTTAAAGTCTTGATTTTCGTTTTATCAAAATTTAAATAAACTTGAAACTTGTGAGCAGGCACAGATGGGCTTGTTTAACTTAATCTAGGCCTTGTTAAAGCAATTTTTGGAACCAGAGCTAATTTGAGTTTGTTATGACAAGGGCATGAAGGCTTATATAATGAAGACTTAATGGTAATTTTTAGCTACTTTTCACATTTCTATAATGTATTCTTTCAGGTTGAAAATGCAGAGTATACAGTATTTGATTAGTGAAACAAATTCCTTCTTTGATTTTTGACTTGTATTTTTTTAGACAGCAGAATGTGGTAAGTGTACAACAGTGTGAAGACTTTTGCAAAGTATTGTAAGCAGGTCATAGGGTTTGATCAGTAAGATCAAAGATCAGATCAAAGTACTAGACAAAAATCCCACAATGGTATTTGTGCATGTTTAGGAAAGCACAATTTTGTTTCAAGTTTTGTCTAACACCAAATATTTGACTTAGAAAAATGCTTCTGCTATTCTAAAACTGCACACTATAATTTGCACCACTTTTGTGGAGATTTTGCCTTTTTATTGCAAAATAGAGCCAAACATGGGATATTTTGTGTTGCTCCTGTTGGCACTAATATAACATTTATTGCAAGCTCCTAACATCATGAGGAAGGAAGCATTAAGGTTTTTTGAATCTTGCCCTATGTGAAGTATTGAGTAACTAATATTATTTCTTTATAATTCTGTTTTCTTTCCCTCTAGTTTGCCCCCAGCTCCCATCAGTTCTGCATCCTCACTTTAATTTTCTTTTCAAGCTGAGCAAACTTCTCTTCTTGGACAGCAAGCATCTTCTCAAAGTCCTCCTGCTTCTTCAGCAGTCTCTCAACCTCCGACACAGAGTCCTGAGGAAAACAAATAAAACGGTGATGAAACTAGAGAGAATGGCTGTGCCTGCAGTGGCTAATACCTTCATTGTGACTATGTTAAAGTAAGAGGCATTAGTGAAGAGCAAAGCGCCTGAACTTCCCACAACAGTAAGCTAACTTGCTCTGATCTAATGCCATTTCATTTCAGTATAATCTCTTGCTACCATGCCTCTGCAACAGATTCTGGGTCTCATCATTACCATGCATTGGGTTTCTTCCTAGAGATATTAAAAACTGACCCATGGTCTCTGAGCAGGGTCAGCTAATTTTTGAAACTGGACTTGCATGACTTTTAGATTTGAGGGGAAAATAAAAGACATTTTGGGTTCCTATTACAAAGCCGTGCTAGAGTGCTGCATGCGCTAGCTGCTACCGCCTTCTGTTGAGCAGGTGGTAGATTTCCGGGCTAATCCAGTGCGTGCGATAAAACCGCTAGTGTGGCTTTGTAAAAGGAGCCCTATATAAAGGATATAGTAGAATTAGAAAAGATTCAAGTGACCAAAATGATAAAAGGGATGGAACTCCTCTCATATGAGGAAAAGCTAAAGAGGTTGGGGCTCTTCAGCTTGGAAAAGAGACAGTTGAGGGGGAATGATTGAGGTCTACAAAATCCTGAGTGATGTAGAATGAGTAAGAGTGGATTGATTTTTTTAACCTTTCCCAATAAACAGGGGACACTCAATGAAATTATATGGGAATACTTTCAAAACAAATAGGAGGAAACATTTTTGTTACTCAAGGAACAGTTAAGCTCTGGAGGAGTGTGTGTGTGTGGGTGAGGGGGGGTGGGGGGTCATGTTGTCATCTAGTCAGTTTTAGTACCTTTTTTGGCCCTTATGTGTTTTTAAAACAGGTCTAACTCTGAATGTCTAAATGGTGCCCTGGACATCTTAAAAAAAAGGTTTGGACAAGTTCCTGGAGGAAAAGTCCATAGTCTGCTATTGAGACAAACAGGAGGGGGGAAGCCTCTGCTTTCCTTAGATCGATAACATGGAATGTTGTTACTATTTGAGTTTCTGCCAGGTACATGTGACCTGGATTGTCCAATGTTGGAAACAGGAAACTGTGCTAGATGGACCATTTGTCTGATCCAGTGTAGCTATTCTTATGTTACAGATTATGGGGCTCATTTTCAAAACAGAAAGACATCCAGAAACCGTCCAAGTGCTGATTTTTGGAAACTTGACTTTTTAAACATCTTGGAGGTCATTTGCCCTCTGGTACGTCTAAATCTTAAGGGCGTGTGTTAGAGGCGTGTTGTGGGTGGGATTAGGACGGCCTTAGGACTTGGACATCTTGCAGGGATAATCAAACCTTTTTGAAGATGTTCCAGGCATCATTTAGGCATTCAGAGTTAGACCTGTTTTAAAAGTGCATAAGGGCCAAAACGTTACCCAAACTGACCAGATGAACACAGGATGCTTTAAGGCATGACCCCCACACACTCCCCTAGTGGTCACTGATTTCCTCTCATCCCCAAAAGATGTGAAAGAAATAGTACATACCAGTCTCTATGACAGCTGCAGATATTATGGGAAATCCTAGTACAGTAGTATGCAGGTGTCTGGAGTAGCCTGGTAGATAGTGTAATGAACCCTAGAGAAGGGGATTGAGGTTCATATCCTACCTACTACATTTATCTTGGAAAGTGTGAGGCCACCAAAATTCACCCAAAACCTACTGTACTGCCATATAGGTGACACCTGCTGCCATAAGAGCTATTGGGGTGGTAGATAGGTGAATATAGTAGGTTTTGGGGGAGTTTTGGAGGGCTATAAGGGGGTTATATGAAATGTATACCTGGCACCCTTTATATGAAGTTCACAGCAGTGTCTCCTAAAGTGCCCCATTGCTCTGTTGGCATGTCTGTGAGGCCATTCCATTAAAATGTTGGCCTCTCCCACATCCAAACAGGTTTGTTTTGGACATTTTGCATTTGAATGTTTTGATTTTCACAAATGGCCAAAAAATGATAGACATCCTACAGGATAGAATGCCTTGACAAGCCATTAAAAAAAAAAAAGATACCTCTTGTGGTTTCAAAAATGGTAGTTTTCCAGACCCAACTTTTGGACATCCTTGTGGATATGTCCAAAGTCAGACTTAGACGATCTATCGAAAATGCCCCTCCATGTCTTTTGTTTGATATTTGAAATTATTTGGGTTGGACATTAATACTTACAAATAGGAGAGATTGACTACACTAACACCACTTTGGTGAGCTGCAAAGCAGGTGCTGTGAAATCTTATCCAGCTGATCTTTCTCACTGTCTTTCTGGCATGCTACATTCCCTACGTGCCTTCACACTATATATTATATACCCCTCTCTATTCGGATAATGTCTCCAAACAGGTTAATTTTGCACATACCATGATAGGAATGAACCTCCCCTTGTGCCAGGATATGTTGGAGATTATCTCCGCCTTTTAGATTTACAGATAGTTCTCATCTTAACACTCTGCAGTATACAAAAGAGAGCCTTTTACTGGAGTTTTTAATATGTTCCAGCAACACAGCACAAAGGTGTGCTCTGCTTTTAAATAGAACCAGAGCCCTGACTTACTGAAATCTCTGCTATTACAGTTCTGTTCTGAATACAGGCTGTAAATAACACTGAATCGTGATGCATGTTAGACAACTGACCATTAAGAAACTAAACTTAAGTCAAGAAACTCACTTCCACTTAAAAGAAACCAGATCTGCAAATGGATCTCTGCAGCAATGATGGAAACCCAGTGCTGTCTTACACCTAAAAGGCTTTTCTATAGGTGATCTGCAAAGTGAATTTCTCAGTAACAGAATACAGCTGAGGAGAAACCTGGATGGCTTTAAACATCATGTGCCTTGATGTACCTTTATTTTTGGTCTAATCAAAGGTACCATAACCTACTGTACCATGATTCTATATTTGAGTACTCTGACTGGAAGCTTTTAAATTCACCAAAGAACTGCAAATCTTACTCAGGATGAGGAAGAAGGAGATGGTCTATTCTAGTCAGTAGTGTAGTACGAGGGGGAGGAGGGCGGGCAGAACGCCCCCGGCGCTGTCTTGGTGGGTTGCGGCACCTTTCCACCTCCCCATGCCATGCGTCCTCCCTTCCCCACCCTCCCCCAGTACCTTTTTAAAAATCTTCACCAGCGCGAGCAACTACTGTAGCCTGCTGTTCGCTACAGCCTGGCTCCCTCTGAAATTACTTCTGGGTTGCGGGGCCAGGATGTGACATCAGAGGGAATGCCAGCTTGAGCAGCAAACCTGAGAAGCTGCTCGCACAGGCAAAGATTTAAAGAGGTACAGGATGGGAAGGGAGGGTGTGAGTGTGGCGGCGGGGGTGGGGTGGGGGTGGGGGGTGGAGAGGAGGGCCGGAAGGGTTGGCATGGAAGGAGTGAAGAGAAGAGCATGTGGAGGCACCACCACTACCCCGGGTGCCTCCTACCCTTGTTAAGCCACTGATTCTAGTGTTACAGACTGCAATTTACTCCATAGTTTGGGTCTAAAAGAAAATATTCCCGTGAAATGAGCCACTCTTCTGCCTGTTCAAGGTCCCGCCTCAGGATCTGGATCTCCAAGTTCTCATCATACAATTCCTTTCTCATCTCCCAGCTGTCTGCTACTTTCTCCATCATCTCTGCCTGCTCTGACAGCTTGTCCTCAATCTGAAATAAAGAAATTTCAAACATAATTATATAAACACAGTCTAGTTCAATTATAATGCTTGCTAAGGTTTAATAGTACTTAGTTCTCGGTGCACTATTTAAGTCCAGCTCTATCACACACAAGCAGAGGCCTAGTAAGGGGGAGGGCAGTCCACCCTGGGTGCTTTCTCGCTAAGGGCATGGACCCCCGCTCCTCTGACTATGGGACACACGATGAAGTTACAGGGAAATACTTTTAAAACTAATAGGAGGAGATTTTTTTTCACTCAGAGAATAGTTAAGTTCTGAAACGTGTTGCTAGAGGTTGTGGTAAAAGCGGATAGCGTAGCTGGTTTTAAGAAAGGTTTGGACAAGTTCCTGGAGGAAAAGTCCATAGTCTGTTATTGAGAAAGACACGGGGGAAGCCACTGCTTGGCCTGTATCGGTAGCATGGAATATTGCTATTCCTTGGGTTTTGACTAGGTACTAGTGACCTAGATTGGCCACCGTGAGAATGGGCTACTGGGCTTGATGGACCATTGGTCTGACCCAGTAAGGCTATTCTTATGTTGCCTTTCCCCATACCTTGTTTACGTCCCCGGTGCAAGGTTGCTGCCCTTGTTGGCATTGGTGCTTTCTCTGATGTCACTTCCGGGACCCGTGCCTAGGAACTGATGTCAAAGGGTGAGCCAACACCGACGTTGGCATGCTGCTCATGCTGGAGAAGTTACAAAGGTATGGGGAAAGGTAGGGGGCATGCGCGTGGCAAGGAGAGGCGGGGAAAGTGGTGAGGGAGGGGCGCCACCACCCCGTGTGCCACTCACCCTTACTACGCCACTGCACACATGATAGAGTTGAGCTGACATAGACATAACCTAACACTTTGTTGGTATACCGCAACACCTTCCAGTTCTCTGAGGTCGACAATTCAAAGATACTGAACAAGCTCAGAGAAACACAGATCTTATTCTATAAAACTTTATCAAATAAATACATTTTCAGCAGTTTTCTAAAATGTTGATAAGATGTAGCATTAGCTACCGATTAAACTCTTTATCTTTTATTGCTGCTTGGAATGAAAGGAGGAGTGTGTAGCGCAGTGGTTGCATCTACAGCCTCAGCACCCTGGGGTTGTGGGTTCAAAACCCGCGCTGCTCCTTGTGACCCTGGGCAAGTTACTTAATCCTCCATAGCCCCAGGTACGTTAGATAGATTGTCAGCCCACCGGGACAGAGAGGGAAAATGCTTGAGTACCTGATTGTAAAAAACCGCTTAGATAACCTTGATAGGCGGTATATAAAATCCTAATAAACTTGAAACTTACTGAAATATTTTTTTGTCCCGACAGTCCTTGACTGAAGGGAAAGCAAAAAAATACAAGAGAATGTTAAGAGCGCCTTGAGTTAGCCAGTATAAAGTGATCCACCAAGTAATCTGCTGTGAGGCCATGTAACACCTTGCAATACACTAATCCAAATTTAAAGATAACTCTATCCTCAACTGGAAGCCAGTTGTCATTTGATCTGACTTTTTTAAATTGAAAATTAATCTTACAGCAGTATTTTGGATCATTCGCAATCTGTGAAGGTTTTTTTGAAGGTCTGCGTAATAAATAATATTACAGTAATCCAAAGTATTGAGCATCATAGACCGCACTAATAGTCTAAAGGAAAAGGTATCAAAATATGATCTGATAGCGTGCAATTTCCACAATGCGTGAAAACTTTTTCGAACCAAATAATTGGTATGTGCTTTCATCGATAAATCATGATCCAATATGATCCCTAGAATCTTAATTGTGGGACTAAAGGGATATATGATTCCACCTAATTCCAAGCCCTGTACTAACTTCTTTTTGCTAGGGGTGGCCAGAAAAAATTTCATCTTGTCTTTATTAAGTTTTAATTTAAACTCTTCCAGCCAATGCTCTATGGTAGAAATTACTGTTGAAATAACCTGATGGAATTGGAATCACAACAGTTAGGAATATGGGTGTTGACGCTGTATCAGAGGTCTTCTTCTTCCAAGAAGGGAATTAAGTGAACTGTAAGGTCCTGATTATATCAATGGCACCTAGATTGGCGGCACCTTGCCATTTTCAGCACAGAACATGTTTTAATTGACTTATTTGGTATAAAAATTAAAAAGGCCATTAAAAGCCAATTAACAAAAAACAATTTAAATTCCGCACTGAAACCATCAAGGTGCTTACTGGTGTCTACATGAAAAGTAGGCATGGTTAGGGGGCAGAGTTTGGGCATGGAAAACGTTAGCTGCCAGTATTTTAGGCCAAGAAAAACTCCAGCCTAATATACCGACACCTAACTCAACTTAGGTACCAGTAAGAGCGATTGTACAAATGACGCTTAAATTTGATTGCATTGGGGTAGACGCCTTGTATAGAATCAGGGCCTATGGGCTTAATCTCTGGGCTATAGAAAGAACACTATGGAGGCAATTCTATAATCGGGCGCTTCCATTTAGGTGCCCAGAGGGCAAGCAGTAGAAGCCTATTCTATAAAGAAACTATGTGCTTAAGTTCTGTTTTAGAATACTAGTGAAACCCAGTATTTGTATGTCTAATATTTAGGCATCTGCACTTACACCAACCAGAACTTACCATATTCTGTAAATTATTTGTGTAAGTGGGTGTCACGGTTATGTCCCAGCCATGCTCGTCCTCTATGTACACTTCCTTTGCAAATATTTGTGCTGATTATTGCTATTGAGCTGAACTGATGAATGCATCCACGCCAATCACATACCTCAATGCCATTTTGTTTCTATTTTGATCACCGTACCTGCTCAGACATGAAATGTCCATTCTCCACCAGGCTCTTCCCTGCTTTCTGCATGTCTTCATAATTCAGCCACTGATTATCAATTTCACTCTTGTATTCCTTGTGGCGTTTGACCAGCAGTTCTGCCCCACCAATGTCACTTGCCAGCTCCTCAGACACCACCAGGGCGTGCATCTCTTTGGCCCAGATCCTGTAAAGGATTACACCTTTTTTTGGCGCTTATTCGTGATAAAAACAGGTCTAGTCTCAAACTTCCAAACTGTGACCTGGATGTATTCTACAGTGTTCCATTAATGCAGAAAAATGTCCAAATTATAAGCTGCCCTAGTCACCCCCTAACCCCCCCCCCCACCTCCAACATGTACCCTTTGGATTTAGACGCACTGCAGACAAACAGCATAGAAAACCATCTAAAAATGTGTTTCGAAAATGGCAATTTGGATATTTTAGCAAACAAAATGTCCAAATGCTACCTTATGCCATTTTATGGACATTTTTCTTTTTTGAAATGAGCCCCATTGGGTGCCTATTAAGGGGTTTCCTTTGTATTGTGATGAGTATCATACTAGGTGAATGTTCTTTCATGCTTCCTATTATGGTTCCATTCATAGTCTAATGACAGTTATATTTTTGTTAAATGATTCATTTGAGGTGCTGCTAAATATTTACATTTCTGATATTGTTTCTAGGATTCAATTTGCTATCTGTACATTTATCTCACTGATTATATTGATGCTTATAGTTAGTGTTTTTATATTCTTATTTGTACATCATTTTAGATGAATTTCTTATAAGAGCATAAATATATGGGGGATGGAGAAGGGAAGGGTAATGATACAGCATAATAGTTGTGCATAACAGTTCTTGAGACATTGATTCTCTATTCAAATGTTCATTAACTTATTTCAAGAAAAAGATTTAAAATAAGAATAGCCATACTGAGATGTAATGTATGTGTCTCAGTAATATAATATGAGACTAGTTTTCAAGATTGGTAATTATAAAGTCCGTATATGCTCCTTAGAGAGATCCATTATAACCTCCATGATTTGAAGAGGCCAGTAATGGTGACCAAAGGTTCATGAAGGACATATACTGTTTGTTTTCATTATGGATATTATGTTGGTTCATTGACCTTCCTCTTATCCTTGTGAAGATCAATAACACTGTATATGGTCAATGTTTTTTTTTCTTATTTGTTGTAATTTCATATTTGTTGTACTTAAAAAATCAATAAAATGTATTGAACTTAAAAAAAAAAAAGAATAGCCATACCAGGTCAGACCAATGGTCCATCTAGCTTACAATGCTGCTTCCAACAGTGGCTAATCCAGGTTACAAGTACCTGGCAGAAACCCAAAGAACAGCAACATTCCAGGACAGATAAACAGCATACTCCAATTGTGGAAATAATTTGTGACTATTATGCAGCTTTTTTGCATTCATTACCATTTAGAGGAAACGAGGAATACTGTATACAAAAAGTAATTTGGAAATTATGTTAGTGTAGTTGTGGGATTTTTTGAGATTAGGGATAGCAGGAGGTATACCTGATTAGAGCTGGAATAACATTATGTTATAAGATCTGGATCTGGATTAACATTATGTTTGGATTAGGATCTGGAATAACATTATGTTATAAGAGATCCTATAATCTGAGTAACAAATGCACTATGATATACCTACCTGTTTTAATTAAATTTGTGAGCCAACAACAATGTGTTTGGTTTTTTTAAAATGTGTTTTAAGTTTGGAGTTAAGTCTCACTTCAACTCGTGATTAATTGAATTCAAGCCTTCTGTGTGCTTGGTTACATTCTGCTCTTAGGTACTTTTTATCAATTACAGGGCAAGCAGTGGCTTCCCCCATATCTATCCTGCAGGAACTTCTCTAAACCTTTATTAAACCCAGCTACACTAACTGCTCTTACCATATCCTCTGGCAATGTACTCCAGAAGAGCTTGACTATTCTTTGAGTGAGAAAATATTTCCTCCTATTTGTTTTGAAAGTATTTCCATGTAATTTAACTGAGTGTCCCCAGGTCTTTGTACTTTTTGAAAGAATGAAAAATCAATTCACTTTTAACCAGTCTGCATCACTCAGGGATTTTGTAGACCTCAATCATATCCCCCTTCAGCCACCTCTTTTCTATGCTGAAGAGCCCTCTTTAGCTTTTCCTCATACGAGAGGAGTTCCATCCCCTTTATCATTTTGGTCACTTTTCTTTGAACCTTTTCTAATTTCGCTATATCTTTTTTGACATACAACAACCAGAATTGAACGCAATAATCAAGGTGAAGTTGCACAAGGGAGCAATACAGAGGCATCATAATATTTTTGGACTTATTTATCATACCTTTCCTAATAATTCCTACCATCCTGTTTGCTTTTTTGGCTGCAGCCAAACACTGGGCAGAAGTTTTCAGATCTTTGTCTCCTAAGGTGGACCCTAGCATTAAATCAATCAATAAATGAAGGACATCAATGAAGAAGGAACCATTTTCGCTCTTCTTTGATAAAGGTGATAAAAGGTTAAGGTATTCTCAGCTCAGGTTGATTCTGAACACCTTTGGGCATTTAACCTCAGAACAGTGGTCACACTGGCTTTCCCTCTGACATCACTTCCTGGTTCCATGACCTGGAAGTGGTTTCAGAGGGAGCCAGGCCAGAGTGAGCAGCGGGCTAGAGTAATTGCTTGCACTAGCGAAGATTTTAAAGAGGTACAGGGGGGTGAGGAAGGGAGGGTGTGAGCATGGTGGGGGTGGGGAGAAAAGATGTCAGTGCCCCCGCCAACACAGCACCTGGGGCAATCTGCCCCCCCACACTGGAGAGAGTGTAGAACAAAACAGTATCTATTTGCACCTACATCAATTCTCTGCAGCTACTGAGGAAGATTTGGACCTGTTCTGCTTGGCCCAGTCTTTCCTTTCTCTCCTGAGTCTTCCTGTACAGATTTGCCCAAGTTTCCTCCACTTCCTGCAGCCTCTCTGCTATATTCTTTTGGACTGTTGGGTAGAGCTGGCTCAGATACTGTGCCTCCTTTGAGATCCGTTCCACTTCCTTCCTGATGGCTGCAAGGTCCCTCTGGAACAGAATGTGGCAGAAGACAGCATATGAAAATATTTCCATTCCTTGGCTTCAAAGCTGTGCCATTTGACTTCAAAAAATAAAAGGTTATGATATACTTATTTATGTTTCTTTTTTTCCTATTGCCAAAGCTAAATCAAATTAATAGTTTATTCAGAAATGAAAGATAAATAGCTCTGGATACAGGAGTCTGTCATATAGGAAGATATGTATGCAGTTTCTAAACAGAGCAGGACTTAATCCTGGCCTAGTCCTGACATGGAGCTGTTAAGTCATTCTAACCACATGCCAATGAGATGCAACAGGAGGCTGATGTACAGGAAGAAATGGGCTGCTGAACCAATCAGTTTGAAAGCACATAGTCCAGTACTTACTTCTAGTCTCTCATGCTGGCTCAGGAGAGTCTGCACCCCAAGAAGATCATATGTGTAATTATCTGTATCCACCACAGCCTCTTTCTCTTGCATCCAACTCTTCAGATTGTCAACATTATGGTCAAATTTGTGAACCTGATGGGCTATTGTCAAGTTCTGAAGGACAGTAAAAGAAGAGAATTCACAGCACAACTTCTGAATCAGGAGAATCCACGGTACCAGTGTTGAAGGACTATAAATCAGAGCATTCAGATCAAGGAAAGTCTGTTCTTCAATTATACAAAAAGAGGAAAAAAAATAACGAAAACATAGAATTCCACAAAGGTGGGAGACAGATAAAGGTTTTTTTAAAAAATGACAATAAAACCACAGTATTTATGGAACAATTCTGAGTCACCGAGAAAGAAGTTGTTAGACGGATGAGTATATCTGGAAGAAGTTTGAAAGCAGTGTCTGACAGAAAGTAAGGGCAGATTTTTACCTCTCCTCTGCACTGAATGGCTTGGCTTAGTGAATCCCATATGGTGTTGACCTCATCCACTTGCTTCTGGATCTCTGTCAGATGGCGGGGGGATTCTTTCATCAAGCTGGATGCTCCCTCATTTAGCCCAAGCATTTTGGTGTATCCAAGAGTCTTGGTTTCATTCATAAAATCTTCAAATTTCTTTGCTAAAATCTACACAGCAGAAATCCCATGGTCATTGAATGGAATGGTGAAATTACCATTGGTTTACCAACTTATGAACATCATGCGAGGATTATACTATAACATAACATCATGCTTATTAACCGCGTAACCGTAAGTTCAATGCGGTTTACAAAAGACTATGTGCTATACTGCCTTCATGAGCAGGACAATAAAGGAATTTATAAACAATCATAATAAAAGTAAAATAGGAAGACTTCCAATTACATCACTTGATCTAGATAGCCCAAGCAGTCCCTTTTTATCAGTGGTGGTATCGTGGATAAATTCTGTGGGAAAGCAAGACAAGAGATGTCATTGTTCTGAAAGAGACTGGATTGCAAACTGTGAGAAACTTGGATAGAGTCTGATGTGAGGACTAAAGAATGACAAGGAGACAAATTTGTCCCTGTCCCCACAGGAACTAAATTTCCCTGTCCCTTCCACGTGAGTTTTGTCGCTGTCCCTGCCCCATTTCTGTAAGCTTTGCCTTAACTGCACAAGCATCGAACACTTATGATTTTTAAGTGCTTGAGGCTTGTGCAGATGAGGATGGAGCTTGTAGGAATGGGGCAGGGATGGGAAAATGAGTTCCCATGGGGATCGGGAAAAATTTGTCCCCATGTCATTCTCTAGTGAGAACTTTCTGATAGTAATCTAGTTCAATCTCTCAAGTAAATACACTATGATAAAGGAGAGTAATGCAGGATATCATCAAGCACCTACAGGCAGAAAGAATGAAGTATCATTCTACCCATTTGGTTTGCAATGTATAATTGAAGGCCAGAACCGTGGCAGAAGTCACTAAAGGACTGACGGGAGCAGGCTTCACTAATGTGCTGCAAGCAGGAGAAAGCAGACAGAAAGCAAAGTCACTCGAGAGACTGCAACGCATGTACAACCCTGCTCTCATCTTCTGCCTCAGCCTTTATGAGGCAGTCATTGCGATACAGATGGAACATGATGCCTTCTCTATAAAGCAGTGCTGCTGCCACCACTATGACCTTTGAGAATATTCTTGGAGATGTGGCCAGTGGCAAAGGTAGGGCCTGAAACTAATAGTGATGCCTAAGAATTGCAAATTGGAGAAACTTATAATGTGGTGGTCAAATAGGATTGTAAGATATGCTTCCTTGAGATCCAGAGACATGAGAAACTCTCCTTGGTGCACTGCCACTATGATAGACTGCAATGTCTCTATCCAAAAATGTGGCATCCTCTGTGCCTGATTAATACCATTTAGATCAAGAATAGAGTACAATGAGCTTTCCTTCTTTGGCATGATGAAATAAATAGAATACCTGCCTGTTTCTCACTGGTTTAAGGGAATCAGAATCATGGCCTCTAACTCTAACAACTTCACCAGGGTGTATTAGATTGCCACACTTTAGCAGATGCTTGATAAGGTAATACTAAAATTAATCTGTGTGATAGTGGGAGAACTCCAGCTTGAAGCTGTGCTTCACCATTTCCAACACCAACTCATTGGATGTTATCTGGGTCCCATTCCTTGCAAAAATCGGTCAATCAGCCTCCTAATTTCTCAAGTGGATCTGTCGCCCATCATTGTGCAGACCTGGAGTTTCCTGAGACCCTGGCCAGCTCCTCTTCTATTGAAATGAAAGGCAAATGCTATTGACTGAAACTTAGAGCACTGATGGATCTGTGAAGATGGCAATGCCTCGCGTCTCAAAAATTTGTTCTGCTAGAAGCTGCACATGAGGAAGCCTTGGGCTTGTCCTCCACAAATCTTTGTGGTTTTGCTTTCCTTATGTCCTTCACCAGCTTTTCCAGGTCTTCACCAAATAGCAGCTTCCCTTGAAAGGGAAGCCTGCTGAGCCAATGCTTTGAGGCTGTATCTACCTACCAATTTTGGAAGCAGAGCAACCAGCATGCTGAGACAAAGATTACCATGCTTCTGGTAATCTTGAATAAGATGATGCTCGAATAAGAAGGCATCCACTACATAAGACAGCTCTACCTCCAAGTGAGTGGACTCTTGTGGACTAACCATTCTGCCTTTTAGTAGCTTGGAGTGTAAATGCTGTGCCCACAACGAGCAAGTTCTGGAAACAAAGGCACTCAAGACTACTGCCTGAAGTCCTAAGGCTGCCACATTGAAAGCCTGCTTCAACACTTTTTCCAGCTTTTAATCTTGAATATCTTTCAATGCCAACCCACCTTTCAATGTGTATAGTGGCCTTCTTTATAATTGCCACTGCCAAGGCATCCACTTTGGGCTGCTTGAACTTCTTTTCTTCTGGCACCAGAGGATAGAACTTGCTCATTACCCTTCCAACTCTGAGCCTAGCCTATGGAATATACCACTCCACTGAGATCAGAGCCTGAATACCCTGATGCACCAGAAAGGCTTAGATTTCCTATTTCCTTCCATGATAGAATCTCTTCCACAGACTGAATTCTGTATATGGACTTCAGGGATGCTCAACACCTCTGCCCAAGCAATAATATTTGGCAGCTCCTCTCTCCAGGATACCCTCACTACTGTGAGGTTATCATCTTCTCTCATTGGAATCTCTCACTCTTCTAAATTGAGTCCCAAATCCCCTCTAGAGGCCATACTAAGGACACGCTGTGCTCAGATTCACCAGCCAACATGACTGACTTGAAAACCCAGTTAACTACTGCATCTAGCCTAGGTCCCTTAAGCTGACTTGGCCTCTCTGAATCCTTAACCCCAGAGAGCAGATCTTCTTAATGCTGGTCTCCCTGAGCCTTCTTAAAACACAAAAAAGCCCTATGAGCAAGTAGAATAAACTGAAGAGAGGGAGTAACCTACTTCCATGGATCCAAACTCATTGTTGAATCTCTTAAGGATTCCTCCCCTTACTGCAAGGCCTCTCCTACCATACCTTCAGAAGACAATGCTTGAAGGCCACCAGAAGAGGTAAATGACAAGATGGTCACTTGTCCTACTATTCTTGTGAGAAGAGGTATGGCTGTGAGAGGAATGTGTGCTGATCATTCCCTCCAGAGCTGCAGCCATCTCTTTTCCATCTAAACTGCTGCCAGCCAGTCTTCCTCCATGGTCCAGCCATCCTGTTGTCCTGTTGTGGCAAGAACTGCGCTCCTTAGAGGTGCCCCAGTGGCCCTGACAGAGCTTCCATCACCATATGGTTGAGCAGGTGGCAGCAATAACTGTTTCCATGATCACAATGCCTGCTGGCAAACCTCATCAGTGCTGCTCTCAATGCTACCCTAACCCCAGCTTCTCAGTGCAAAGCTACTCACCAAAGCTGTCCGGGGCCCAGGCTCTCACTGTCAGAAAATATACAGCCCCCACACCTGTAAGGTGTTTCTAGCACAAATCCTATGCACTAAGGCTGTTACTTCTTGCTTTGCTCCTCTAGTTTTTGTCTTTTCTTGCCTTTTTATAGCACAAAATACTCAGAGCAAACTGAGAAGGGGAGGGAGGGAGAAATTACAAATCGGAGCCTGCTAGCCTAACTGCTAGGGCCACAATCCTCTAGGTATTCCCACAGTCATGGTCCTCACTGTGGACCCTGAACTCTGTCTCTGCCTAAACTCTTGGTTAACCAGTTCTCCAACTGGTCCAGGAGCTAAACCCGGTCCAGAACCACTGCAGAATATACCAGTCAACCATCTGCTAGAAACTGAGAAATACTGCTGAGCTATAACTGCATGGTGCCCTTTCTAAGCAGAGCTTTCAAGTGGTTGGTCTCTGTCTCCCATGTGCTGGTTTGAGGCATAAACCATTCTGGTTCTGGACTGGTCTGGTACGGACAATGAGGAAAGAAGTTTTACAAATGTTAGCTTGCAAGAGAGCGTAAACTGACGTTTTTTTGGTAAATCATTTTTATTAGTAAGGGTTCAACAAGAGAACGAGAACGACCCAAACACCAAAGTACAGATGTAAATACACAGAACCAATGCAGGTATATAAGATAACAGTACATTCTCCACTAACAGCTACAAATGAGACAAGAAAGACAGAGCAGTTGGAAAAGTCCAGCATCGCCTATCAAACTGATGCTAAGAGATAACTGTTACACAACTCACAGACAAAACCCCCACAAATGTCTGTATTGTAACCCCTCATTACCTGGAACAGAAACTTGTAACCCACTGTGCCTATCAGCTTATGCCTAGGATCCTAGGACAGGCAAGAGGCTCACCCACTGCCAGAGGGAGAATGGATTTACATTGCTCCAGAAATACTCATATATAGTTACTTAAGAGGGTTAAATGCCATACATATGAGTGTCAGAACATTTATCTTGCCAGCCTGTAGTAGAAACCTCTACTGCAACTTTGTGAAAGCCAGTGTTAATTGTTTTTTTTTATTAATAAAAACAATTAAAAAATTAATTTGCCGGTAGGCACCTACCACTTCCAGATAAGCATCTACATCGAGGCGCCTTCTAGCACCTACTGGCAAGTAGGCATAGTTAGGGGTGGATCTGGGAAAGAGACTGGGCGCAGATTGAGTTAGGAGCCGGTAGGCACACTCATTTAGGCCAAGAAAACAATGGCCTAAATGGCAATGCACCTAAGGGTTCAATGCCTGCTGGGGCCTAAGAACACTTAGGCACTGCTAGGCATGATTCTATAAATGGTGCCTAGTGGTTGATTGACAACTGCACTAGGAGTAAGAATCAGGGCCTAAATGTCCAAACTCAAATGTTGCAGTCAATATCTGAATGCAATGCTGACCAGAGTTTAAATATCAAGGGGATAGAGACTAGGAGGGAAAAAGCAAGCTTTTACCTCAGCATCTTCCAGGTCCTGCCCATAGTCCTCAGATTCGGCTGCAGCCTGTCTGTTGGACAGCCAGGCTTTTACTAGCTCACTTTCCCTCTGGAGTTGGTACAACTTGCATTGTCTCCTCAGTTGTACCTGCTGAGTTTCACTTTTCTCCAGGAGAGAATTATATTCTTCAAGAATGGTCTGGAGTTTTGGAATTACAATGTCACTGTAATGGAGAGCAACAAATTAAAAAAAAAAGGATCCCATTTACAAATCCAAATGCTGCTATGCTTTTGTGATAATTTTTACTTAACAACTTTGTTCTTCAACCTCGGCAAACCAAAATATGTTTCCCGTACACAATAAGAATCAGTATTATCTGATATAAATCCAAAGTGGTTGCTTCAGAAGCCACTCCACATATCAACACCAGCATTTACACATGTTAATGATCACATACTTATGTAAATAATGATTTCAGACAGCCGTTATTTAAACATGGAGATCCATACCATGCGGAGCCTTCAAGAGATTGGGATAGGGTGTGCCATGGGAATATACATATATGGGAAGAAGTAATACCAGCTCAGAGGCATACACAGATTTTTAAGAAGTGTTTATTTCAGGCAGGACTTTACATGAGGAATTAAGGGTGTTGTTTAATTCTGTCTCAAAAATTTTTACCTATTTAATTGGTGACACTCAGTTATATGTATATATCTGTAAAATGGAATGGCTATATCTAAAAGAAGTGGTGCTCATTTTTTGTGCAAGTAACTTTATATTTGTAAAATGGCTGCTCCCACTGGGCATGCCAACAAATTCACAAACTCTCCTGAACATCCTTAAATGTACGTATTTTACAAAAGGCTGCTTTTGGCAAAGCCTTTTGCAAAATACCACCAGAATTCCAAGCTCAACACTGTGTAAAATAGGTCCTGAAAGTTGTGATGGTCTCCACAAAAGCATGTCATGAATGCCTTTATTACTTACCTCTCTGGGTTTTCATTCTCCATAAGATTTTGGCCTGTTTCTCTCAATTTGACAATTCGAAGCATAAAACTCTCCAGGTCCAGCTTGGTGGCTTCCATTTTCCTCAGATGTGCCTGTATGGAATCTTCATTCTTTCCATAGTCAGAGGTCTCCAAGTCATGACTTCTCTCCACCATCCATAACTCAGCCTCTGAAAGCTGTGGCAAAGAAGCAATGAATTTTCTACTAGCAATAAAAAAGCTACACTATAATTTCACTAAGTCCATCACCATCTCTTTCCTTCCTCATCTATTCTATGCTTCTAAACTGACCTTGTAAAGAGCTGAGAATTGAGGCGGAGGGGGAGGGGAGAGAGAATTTTAAATACTTTGCTTAAAGTTGTGGTAAAAACAAAGGAGCAGAGACTTCAATATGCAGGAAAAGTCTAATAGTTAAAGCATAGAGCATAGGCTGGTAAGTCTGACTTCTGTGGTAAGTAAATTAATGGAAATGCTTTTAAAACAAAGAATAGTGAAGTTTCTGGAATCTAATGGATTACAGGACTGAGGCAACATGGTGTCACTGGAGGCAGGTCTTGTCAGACAAATTTGATCAATTTCTTTGATTGGGTGACTAGAGTTGGATAGAGAGAAAGAGCTAGATGGAGGTGTATTCAAATTTTAGCAAAGCCTTTGATACTGTTCAATACAGGTGTCTAAAATAAACTGAGTGCTCTCAGTATGGGGCCCTTAAGTGATGAACTGGATTAGGAACTGGTTGAGTGGAAGGCAAAAGAGGCATAGGCGTCGAACAGGGGAGGCCACAGGGGCTATGGCCTCACCAAAAATTGCTGGCTACAAATACCTCTTGCAAGGCTGCAGTAGTGTACCTAGGCAGGCGGAACTCTCATGGGAGCGGCATCTTGCTACCAGCCAGCGTACCTGCTGGTTGGCTCTCTCTGCCACGTCCCTTCCCCATCTGCCCCGTCGCCTCGTGTCTACCTTAAATTTCTTGTAAAAACACAGTGCCTCCCTGCTGTTGGCCCTGGCATCTTTTCTCCACTGTGAGCCGCCCCAGTGGAAACAGGAAGTTGTCAGAGAGGGTGGGCCGCAGTGGAGGGAAGACATCGGGATCGAAGGCAGGGAAGAGATTCAGGGGAGGGGCAGAAGGGGGAGAGAGAGATGGATGACTTAGGGAGAGCAAAGGAAGGAGAGGAGAGATGGACAGGGAATGGACTGGGGCCGGAAGGGGGAGGGAGGAGAGATGTCAGACTTGGGAGGAGGGAGTGGAAGGGCAGAAAGATGTTGGACTTGTGGGAGGGAGAGCATAAGAAAGAGATGAAGAAAATGCTTGGTTACAAGGGTGGAGTAAATGACAAGGAGGGGAGATGCTAAAAATGGTGGATCCATATGGGAGAGTTGTCAAGGAGATAAGTGAGCAGAATAATGAGTATACGATGGTAGAAATGTGGTAATAGGGAAGCAGATAAAAAGGAATAGGAGGATGAGAAAAGTGAAACCTAGGTGATGAGAGAAGGAGATAGAAAGTTGATTAGATAAAAAGTGAAAAGGAATAAAGCAATGTTCCCTCTAAGCTGCGTGGCCGCACACCTTTTGGTAGCAGGCCACACTGCCAGCACACCAGTACCTCTGGCCATATTCTGCTGCTGCTTCCTATGGCTTTGTGAAGAAAGAAGTGCGGCTGGAAAGAAGGAGGAGGAGGCCTACTTTGGGACATTGCTGAAACAAGGCTGCCCTGTGAACTTCTAAAAGCTAAGTTACTCAGCATTTCATATTCTGCTCTTTTCACTGGTTTTCAGCATTATATCTGCTTAATTTCTCTTCTCCTCCCTGTTTCTTACTAAAAAAAAATATAAAAAAGCACAAAAAAATAAATCCTTCTCTTTCCTCTGTTAAATCTTATTTCCTCTTCCTGCATTTTTGTTTAAAATACTGTGTTTTAGGTGGTATAGAGCCTATATTTCTGGTGCCTGTGGCTCAGGGTGACTAAAGTAGGGAAAATCCTGTTATAAATCCTGTGTTTTAGGGTAGCACTGATAGAACCTGCAGTTTTGTTTAAAATACTGTGTTTTAGGTGGTATAGAGCCTATATTTCTGGTGCCTGTGGCTCAGGGTGACTAAAGTAGGGAAAATCTGTTATAAATCCTGTGTTTTAGGGTAGCACTGATAGAACCTGCAGTTTTGTTTAAAATACTGTGTTTTAGGTGGTATAGAGCCTATATTTCTGGTGCCTTTGGCTCAGGGTGACTAAAGTAGGGAAAATCTGTTATAAATCCTGTGTTTTAGGGTAGCACTGATAGAACCTGCAGTTTTGTTTAAAATACTGTGTTTTAGGTGGTATAGAGCCTATATTTCTGGTGCCTGTGGCTCAGGGTGACTAAAGTAGGGAAAATCTGTTATAAATCCTGTGTTTTAGGGTAGCACTGATAGAACCTGCAGTTTTGTTTAAAATACTGTGTTTTAGGTAGTATAGAGCCTATATTTCTGCCTTACTAGTAGTCTTACTTATAGTCCCACCAACCCCAGGGACCATTATTCATATATAGAGACCCATATAATCAGGACTACTCAAATCAAGTCACTTCACAACCAATCAAGATGACCTTTATTCTATGCAATCACTGTGGTGCTTTAATTCCAAGACATACTATTTGGAGGCTTAAGGCTTGCCCCATCTGTCTGCAACTTGCCAGTATTAAGGAGGAGCTCTGCAAATTTAAACAGGAATTGAATACAATTAAAGCAGCTTCCATCACTCCACAAAATCATACCAACTTACCACCTCTACCTCAAAGAATAAAACAGCCCAGGAGTAAATGGGTCACAGTAGGCTCAGGAAGACTGCGACATGTAACACAGAAACATCCACCTTCACTAATTCTACAGAATTCCTTCGCTCCACTAGTGCACTGCGATATTCAGGAAAACAGAAGGGAGGTGGGACTGGAACCAATGAAGGTAACTCAAGAGAACAAGCGCACCCTAAGTACAAATAAAAAAGCCCAAAACAGAAAACTATTACTGTTGGGGGATTCCATCATCAGAGGCATTAACCTTGGAACACAGGGCGAGGAGACCAAAATAGTGAAATGTCTTCCAGGATCCTCAGCTACCAGGAGTTCCAGGCAAATACTGACTATAATTAAGGAAGAAACTAAGGATTTTAACACTGATGTTGTTATCCATTTGGGAACAAATGACCTGGCCAACAACTCCACACTTGCAGCACAGAAAGCTTTTCGGGAGCTTGGTGAGGGCGTGAAACCTTTTGTAAAGACTTTAGCTTTTTCTGAAATACTGCCTGCATATGGAAAAGGAGAGCAAAGAGTGAAAAACACAGAGGACTTTAATAGATGGCTCAGAGCCTGGTGTCATCAAGAAGGCTTCAGGTACATAGGAGGATGGGGAAATACATGGAAGGACAAGAAGCTATATTGCACTGATGGGCTACATATTACTACAGCAGGAAAAAGAAACCTTGCAGAGAAATTTAGATAATATTTTTCTAGGCATTTAAACTAGAAGGTGGGGGTGGTGTATGTACGAAGGACAATTATAGAGACCACCCCCAGCAAAAGAAAAGATGTGATAGTAGTAAAGGCTGCAACATAAGCAATATCAGCAACTCATTTCTTAGTATTGCAACGGAAAGTGAAACGACACAAAAATCCATACAAAAAAGGAGATTATTGCTGAAAAATAGCTGGAAAGCGATGACCACAAATGCTCGCAGTCTAAGCAACAAAGTTCATGATCTGCAAGCCCTGATATTAGAGGCAGATCTAGATATTGTTGCTATCACAGAGACATGGTTCAGTGAATCACATGGATGGAATGCAAACATACCGGGATATAATCTTTTTAGGAAGGACAGAGATGGTCATAAAGGTGGAGGAGTAGCTCTCTATGTAAAGATCAATATCCAAGCGACCGAAATGCAAGGGACCTGGGGAGAGGAAGAAGCGATATGGATTGCTCTGAAAAGAGAAGATGGAACTTCTATCTACGTGGGTGTAGTCTACAGACCTCCGACTCAATCGCAGCAAATTGATAAGGATCTGATTGTGGATATCCAAAAGTTTGGAAGGAAAGAGGAGGTTCTGCTGTTGGGAGATTTCAACCTGCCGGATGCGGACTGGAATGTTCCGTCTGCGGAATCGGAAAGAAGTAGGGAGATTGTGGATGCCTTTCAAGAGGCTCTGCTCAGACAAATGGTGATGGAACCCACAAGGGAAAAAGCGATACTGGATCTGGTCCTCACAAATGGAGAGAGTATCTCTAATGTTCGAGTGGGTGCTCACCTGGGTAGTAGCGATCATCAAACGGTTTGGTTTGATATAACGGCTAAAGTGGAGAGCGGCCGCACGATACTTAAAGTCCTAGATTTCAAACGTACGGACTTTAATGCAATGGGAAAGTACCTGAAGAAAGAGCTGTTAGGATGGGAGGACATAAGAGAAGTGGAAAGACAGTGGTCTAAGCTGAAAGGAGCGATAAAAATGGCTACGGACCTTTATGTGAAGAAAATCAATAAAAACAAGAGAAAAAGGAAGCCGATATGGTTCTCCAACCTAGTGGCTGAGAAAATAAAGGCGAAAGAGTTGGCGTTCATGAAATATAAAAAAAAACCAAGAAGAGGAGAGCAGAAAGGACTACAGGGTGAAACTGAAAGAAGCCAAGAGAGAGATACGTTTGGCGAAGGCACAGGCGGAAGAACAAATGGCTAAAAATGTAAAAAAGGGAGATAAAATTTTTTTCAGATATATTAGTGAAAGGAGGAAGATAAAAAATGGAATTGCTAGGCTAAAAGATGCTGGGAACAAATATGTGGAGAGTGATGAGGAGAAAGCAAATGTGCTAAACAAATACTTCTGTTCTGTGTTCACAGAAGAAAATCCTGGAGAAGGACCGAGATTGTCTGGCAAAGTTACACGAGAAAATGGAGTAGATTCTGCGCCGTTCACGGAGGAGGGTGTTTATGAGCAACTTGAAAAACTGAAGGTGGACAAAGCGATGGGACCAGACGGGATCCATCCCAGGATACTAAGGGAGCTCAGAGAGGTTCTGGCGAGTCCTATTAAAGACTTGTTCAACAAATCTCTGGAGACGGGAGTGATTCCTGGGGATTGGAGGAGAGCGGATGTGGTCCCTATTCATAAAAGTGGTCACAGGGACGAAGCAGGAAACTACAGGCCGGTGAGCCTCACTTCAGTTGTTGGAAAAATAATGGAAGTGTTGCTGAAAGAAAGGATAGTGTATTTCCTTGAATTTAATGGGTTACAGGATCCGAGGCAACATGGCTTTACAAAAGGTAAATCGTGCCAAACGAACCTGATTGAATTTTTTGATTGGGTAACCAGAGAGCTGGATCGAGGACATATGCTAGATGTAATTTACTTGGATTTCAGCAAAGCCTTTGATACAGTTCCTCATAGGAGGCTATTGAACAAACTTGAAGGGCTGAAGTTAGGACCCAAAGTGGTGAACTGGGTCAGAAACTGGCTGTCGGACAGACGCCAGAGGGTGGTGGTTAATGGAAGTCGCTCGAAGGAAGGAAAGGTGACTAGTGGAGTCCCTCAGGGTTCGGTGCTGGGGCCAATCCTGTTCAATATGTATGTAAGTGACATTGCTGAAGGGTTAGAAGGAAAAGTGTGCCTTTTTGCAGATGATACCAAGATTTGTAACAGAGTAGACACCGAAGAGGGAGTGGAGAATATGAAAAAGGATCTGCAAAAGTTAGAGGAATGGTCTAATGCCTGGCAACTAAAATTCAATGCAAAGAAATGCAGAGTAATGTATTTGGGGATTAATAATAGGAAGGAACCGTATATGCTGGGAGGAGAGAAGCTGATATGCACGGATGGGGAGAGGGACCTTGGGGTGATAGTGTCCGAAGATCTAAAGGCGAAAAAACAGTGTGACAAGGCAGTGGCCGCTGCCAGAAGGATTCTGGGCTGTATAAAGAGAGGCGTAGTCAGTAGAAGGAAGAAGGTGTTGATGCCCCTGTACAGGTCATTGGTGAGGCCCCACTTGGAGTATTGTGTTCAGTTTTGGAGACCATATCTGGCGAAAGACGTAAGAAGACTTGAGGCGGTCCAGAGGAGGGCGACGAAAATGATAGGAGGCTTGCGCCAGAAGACGTATGAGGAGAGACTGGAAGCCCTGAATATGTATACCCTAGAGGAAAGGAGACACAGGGGAGATATGATTCAGACGTTCAAATACTTAAAGGGTATTAACGTAGAACAAAATCTTTTCCAGAGAAAGGAAAATGGTAAAACCAGAGGACATAATTTGAGGTTGAGGGGTGGTAGATTCAGGGGCAATGTTAGGAAATTCTACTTTACGGAGAGGGTAGTGGATGCCTGGAATGCGCTCCTGAGAGAGGTGGTGGAGAGTAAAACTGTGACTGAGTTCAAAGAAGCGTGGGATGAACACAGAAGATTTAGAATCAGAAAATAATATTAAATATTGAACTAAGGCCAGTTATTGGGCAGACTTGCATGGTCTGTGTCTGTGTATGGCCGTTTGGTAGAGGATGGGCAGGGGAGGGCTTCAATGGCTGGGAGGGTGTAGATGGGCTGGAGTAAGTCTTAACAGAGATTTCGGCAGGTGGAACCCAAGCATAGTACCGGGTAAAGCTTTGGATTCTTGCCCATAAATAGCTAAGAAGAAAAAAAAAATAAAAAAAAAATTTAATTGAATCAGGTTGGGCAGACTGGATGGACCATTCGGGTCTTTATCTGCCGTCATCTACTATGTTACTATGCATGTCTTAGAGCCTGCCAGAACACAGGTACACACCCTTGGCAGGGGGCATGAACTTGGGACACAGAAGGGAGAGAGAGAGAGGGATGTGTTGGGACATGGGAGGGAGGTGAATTGAGACATAGAAGGAAGGGAGTGTGAAATTTGGAAAAGGAAGGAAGGGGGAGCATGAACTTGGGTCACAGAATGGAGAGAGGGATGTGTTAGGACATAGAAGGGAGAGAGGGGGCACAAACTTGAGACAAAGGCTGGAAGGAAGGAGGAGGGGGCACGGACTTGGGACACAGAAGGAAGGGGCATGAACTTGGGACATAGGATGGACGGAAGAAGGGAAAGAGATACTGAGGTGAGGAGGGAATAGAAAGGGAAAATTGTTGAGCATGGTGTGAGTGAGAGGGAAAGAGATGGTGTGCATAGGGAAAGGAAGAAAGAAGACAATGTTGGGCATAGGGAGAGAATTGTTGGATATGGTGGTGGGAGAGGAGTGAGGTAGAGAGACATGAGAGGGAGAAATGTTGGATGTGGTGGTGGAGAGGGAACAGTGGGACAGATGGAAAAGGATGCAAGAGGGAAAAATGTTGGACATGGTGGTGAAGGGAATGGAGGAAGAGATATGGAATGGAGAGGGGTGATAGAAGAAGAAATGTTGGTCTTGAGGCTGGTGGGAAGGGGCAAAAGATGCTGCACACAATCCACGGAATAAGACAAGGAGAAATGTTGGATGGGGCAGTAAAGGGAGTTGGAGAGATGCAACCTGGATCTCTCTCTCTCTCTTCTCACTCCCTATGCAGCAAGGGAGGGAATGAGAGAGAGAGAGAGAGATGGTGGGCAGTGAGAGAGAGGGAGACGTTGCACATGGAGGTGGAAGAGAGAGGAAGAAATGCTGTGCAGGGGTGGAGAGGGGAAAAAGAGTGTGCTTTGTGTAGTTTAATTTTGTAGTTTAATTTAATTATGTATTGTTAATAAGATTACTGTATATTGTGTGTATATGAAAAATGAACGGAAGAAATGGCATTTATAATTAGCACTGTATATACTTGAATATAAACCGAGATTTTGGGGTCAAAAAATGTCCCAAAAATGGAGGTCTTGGTTTATATTTGGGTCAGTGAGACCAGCCCCTTCCCAAACCTGTTTGCAAGCCTCTGCCAGGCCAGTCGTGAGACCTGGTAGTCCAGCCTCTTGACCCAGCCAATTCTAATGATTGTTATCTCCCTCCCACGTACCTTTAGTTTCCCTGATGGTCCAGCAGTACTTCACGACAGGTGCGACCTTTCTTCACTCCTGCCTGTGCAGAGCCGCTAAATAATTGGCTGCCACTAGCGGCTCTGCCTGTTTTGAAAAACTGGAAGTTACATCAGAAGCAAGGACTCTGGTGGCAGAGGGAAATCCCAAACAGTTCTATGCATGCAGATTGGCGGCAGCAAGGCTCTCTCCTTCCTGGGCATTAGTATTTCTCCTCTCCTCCCTGGCAAGGCAAAAGCAGCGGTAGCAAATGCAATTCACTACCCTGCCACTACTCCGGGTGTCTTCTCTCCATTCGGCCGCCCAAGTGGAAACAGGAAGTTTTCACTGAGGGCGGGCTGCAGTGGAGAGAAGACGCAAGGAGTGGTGGCAGGAGTGGATTGCTACCGCCACCGGAAGCACGTTGTACAGTAACGTCAAAATAAAGGTAGTTAAAGCTTTCCAAACTTTGCAAGAAGCCATCAAATGCAACTAAGAGCACTGGCAGATTTGGGAAAACTACATTCTTACCAGTACTGATATAGGAGTTTTCAGAAGCTATTAAAGCTTATCACTGACTTATGGATTTGCAAGACAAATACAAAGATATTCTGGTGAAGGCAGTGGTGAATGGAATAGTTGATCGAAAGGGAGAACTGGTAACAAGTTTGAAGGGGAAACTGCAGGAGTTGTTTGGAAGATTGACTGCTAGAGAGACAAATGATGGAGAAATCTGGAAACTATATGCTAAACTATACGACAATGGAAAGAGTGATAATGAAGATGACAATGAAAAGGCTTTACACTATCTCTCTAAGGCACATAAATGTGAGACCCATTGGAGTGGCTGGGACAAGGACATTTCCTCGTTTAAGATAGTTATAAAAGGAGCAATTGAACTTGCACATGTGGCAGTGGCATGCAGTAAAAAGAAATCCAACCATCAGGAAGCTGTGAGAATTCTCTCTTCAGCACGACTTAATCTCCAAGGATTATCTTCCAAAGCAAAGCAACTATTCACAGATGTTGGAAGGAGTGACGTCTGCGTCGAGTTAGCTAATGAAGTCAGAACAATGGAGATCTTAATCAGAGAGCTCCAAGAAATGAGCAATCAACTAAGAAATCCTCAATGAACAATTGAGCTTCCATGAATAGGGGAATATACATTTATTTTCTGGCTAAAATCTTTAATAATTGTGCTACACCACAATAAATATTTTGTGTACCATTAAAAAAAATTAAAAAAAGGTAGATGGAGGGAGAGGGGAGATGGGGGAGTTGGTGGACTGGAGGAGAGATGAGGAGAAGACAGATGGGAGAAATGAACTTGGTGGAGGGGGAAGATGGATGGTGGAGGGGAGAGATGGACTTGAGGGAGATCATGGAGAGGGGAGATGGAGGAGGGATAGAAGAAATAAGGATCTAAAAACAGGAGAGGGAGAAAGATGGGGGGGTGGATAGAGATACTGGATAGGAGGGTAGTTAGAAAGAGAAAAGGACGAACTGGTGGGGAAGGAGGGAGAGATGCTGGGTAGTTGAGGGTAGTTGAGAAAAGGAGAGATGGTGGATCTGTGCAAGAAACCCTGGCAAGCATGTTATCAGAAGACGTTTGTTGCAGAGCCTGGGACCAACATGATTTGAAAAATGACCAGACAAGAAAAGGTAAAAAAAAAAAATTATTTTCTGTTTTGTGATTATAGCGTGTCAGATTTGAAATTTGTATCCTGCCAGAGCTGAGCTAGGATTTAACAGAGAGAGGAAAAGTCTTTTTTGTTTATTTTGTTTACACCATAGCACCAGTGTGGATAGGAGAGGGCAAAGGGGGTGAAGAGGCTATAATATAAATTCACCAGGATGTTTGGGAAAAAAACACCCAATTGTGTAGGAAAATCGAATTGAAAAATTGATTCGATAGGCTGAATCGAATCAAAATATTTTTTCCTGAATTGGGCAGCACTACTGGAGCGCCTTTGAACATGCACAGATGAGACGCAATGATGTTGTGTGTATGTGTGCAATGTCATAGTGTCGCACATGCTCGGAGGCCCCCTCAGATGAAGCCCCAAACTCAGGCTTTCCAAAACCCAGACAAACAGCTGGGTTTTGGAAATCCATCTGGGCACCTGGACAGTCCTCTAAAAAGGGTTCCCAGATATCCGGGAAAACCCGGACATGTCCTCTTTTCACAGGACTGTCTGGGTGTCCGGAGGGATTTACAAAACCCAGCAGTTTGTCTAGGTTTTGGAAGGCCCTGAGCTTGGGACCGTGTTTGGAGGGCCTATGTGCATGTGTCAATGTGATGCCATCACACACATGCACATGGATTTAGGTCTTCCAGACGTGATCCTGAGCTCAGGGAAGGAGACACAAGGTTTATGAGGGGATGGGGGACAGGGCAGTGCTGGGGCCAGAATATGGCACGTCCAGGTGTCCTTTTTTTTAAGAGGAAATCTGGTAGCCTTACTCCGGTTTGTGATTCCTGACTCTCAAAGCCAGTGCCTATAGTGCTTAACCCGAGTGGTATAGACAGGCGCAAATCTCCACTGCTCCTCTCAGGTGTTCAGCTTCAGGCCATAGGCAATAATGAAAGGGATGATAGGATGATAGGAGAGAATCCAAAAGACAATTTTGGCACCACAAGCATAGCGTAAATCTTCTTTGAGGGTGTAGCTGCTGCCACTAGCCCACCCCTTCAGAAAATCCAAGAGCTATCTTGGCTTCTAGTAGAATCTGCTTACAAAACTACCAGAGAAACAATGACTTGGGTTCTGACAGTTGCTGGACCCAGCAGGTCAGAATATTGTATCAATTCCCTTTGAAGTTCCCTAGCTCATGCAGGTGCAGAGAGAGTGCAAACAGAAACAGTCAGAATGCAGCTCTAGTAGGGTTGCATAAGGCTGCAGAAAAACCATAGCACCGATAATGAACTGAATAGCATATCAGCATACATGTAGGGTTACCAGATTTCATCTGTAAAAAAAGAGGACACGTTCTGTCCCCCAGCCGCATCCTGTTCCACCCCAACCCACCCCATTTTGCCCCAAGCCCCACCCCCACACAAACTTTGTCTCTCTATCCCCGAGCTCAGGGCCACGTCTAGAGTCTCCGAGCAGGTCAAGTCACGTCCGTGCATGCTCGGAGGCCTTCCAGATGCAGCCCCAAGCTCAGGGCTTTCCAAAACCCAGACAAACTGCTGGGTTTTGGAAATCCCCCTGGGCATCCGGACAGTCCTCCAAAAAGAGGACATGTCCAGGTTTTCCCGGACAACTGGTAACCCTATAGATTTGTGAAATTGCAACCTAAGCTCTCTACATTCCTGCAAGCTGTTAATAAGTGGATGATGAGTTTTAAGTTGGCGTTGAATATTGCTAAGATTGATTTGATGCTGATTGGAAAGGATGAGGATTCTAGATGGCCAAAATACATTGAGATTAATAATGTGAAAATCTTAGTACATAAGTGTCTTAAAGTAATAGGAGTTTGGCTGGACTCTACCTTGAGTATGAAAGAGCAGGTGGTCAAGTCTGCTTTCTTCCAAATACGGCTACTTAGTAGGTTAAAACCAATGCTGTGAAACTATGATTTTCAGATTGTAGTTCAGACAGCCATCATGCAAAAATCAGACTATTGTAATGTGCTGTATTTAGGGATGATACCTATGAGACGCAAGGCTTTACAGACTGTTCAAAATGTGGCTGCATAATTGATTAATGGAGGGAGCAGATTTGACCATGTGGCACCTTTGCTGAAACAGCTCCATTGGCTACCAATCAAATATCGGATTGTGTATAAAGTTCTTGTGTTGAATTTTAAAGTATTACATTATGAGATACCATGGTATTTGACTCAGGTATTGAAAGTGTATCAACCATGGAGACCCTTAAGGTCGGAGGGGATGTTATGATTGGTTACTGATGGGCTTGCCAGTGTTCGCTATGCAAAAATGAGAGCCTCAGTGATCTCTGTGGCAGGAGTGCTGTTATGGCATAATTTGACTGGACAGCTTAGATCACTTTCTGACATCCAGAAATTTAAGAGCATGTTGAAGACAGCCTTATTTACAGAGGCTTTTACTTGAAAATGTTTTGTTTTTATGAATTTGTTTTTGAAGAGTTTTAGATGAATGCCAGCTATTGCTGCATTGTCATTTGACTATGTACGTATTTTTGCAGTTTTAAATTCTTTATTCATTTTTATAACTTACATCAAGTGTAACAAAAAATAACATCATTTTAACTTAAATATATCACTTGAAATTTTATAATTAATCATACTCAATATGTACCTTTTATGTGAACCGATTAGGTTTATGTGGGGTACAAGTTTAGGTATGTTTTCCTTTTTGCTCCAGTAAGTCTATTTGTTCTGTTGTCCCCTCCACTTTTTACTTTTAAGTTTATGTTTTATCTAAACAATATTCTGATAATTGTAAACCGTTTAGGTATGTTTTTGATAAATTGTTTGGAAGCATTGGATTATTGCAGACATACGAACTTTAAATGATGTTATTTCAAATGGAAAACTGCTTGATTTTTCGCAGTTACAACACAAATATGGTCTAAATAAGTCACAAAGTTTTAAATGGTTGCAGCTGAAGCAGGCTATTCAGGAGGGGTTCCCTGAATGGAAAAATCTTAACAGTCAGTATAGTCTGGAATTTTTATGCTTTCAAGCCGATTTTCTGGGACACCAGGCCGCACAGTGGTATAAATTGATATCTGGATTTATGAATAAAAAACCAAGGACTGGTCTTAGAGACATTTGGAGCATTGAGATTAAGCATCAAATTTCTGCATCTCAATGGCCACGTATTTGGTCTTGGAGAATGAAATGTACAGTGTCCGCATCTATGAGACAAACTTGGTTCTTTTTGTTACATAGAGCATTTTGGACCCCAGTTAGATTACAAAAGTTGGATTGCTCTAAGTCTAATAGATGCTGGCATTGTAATTTGGAAGCAGGGACTCTAGATCATCTACTTTATTTTTGTCCCTGTATTATGGCCTTTTGGAAGTCAATTTGGTCCCAGATTAATTGCTTATTAGAAAACCATGTAGCTCTATCATACGATACAATTTTATTTGGAACGTCCATGAGGAAAAAAAGTCAAATTTCATCTAATAATAATGCACTTTTATTAATAATGACAGGAGTTGCCATTCAGCATATTACCAGAATTGGAAAGATTATACCAGACTTAATTACACCTTCTGGTGGAATTCACTATGCCATATATTCAAAATGGAAAAGACAATTGCCATACAAAAAGGAAATTATAACAATTTCAAAAAAATTTGAGGACCATTGATAACATATTCTAATGACTAGACACCTTTTTACACTAAAAGTATAGTTATAATAATGGGGAAGGGGGAGTATATTGCTGCATCATTGGTTTATTATTATTTTGAACACATTGCATGTTTGATATGTTTGATTTACATTATTTGTGGAAAGGGAGGGTGTGGGGGGATTTAAAATATGTATTGAAATAATATTAAGAAATAACTTTCAAGTGATGTATAAGAATTAATTGATGTAATATTGTTCACTTGGTGTAAGATGAAAAAATGAATAAAGAATTGGAAAAAAAAAAAAGATAAACGGTATATCAAAGATTAAATAAACTTGGAAACTACATACATACATACACAGTGCATAATATTTCCATACTGCTACAAGTGTCTGCGCTGCTGAAAATTGACCTCTCTCAATTCAATTTCTGACAATGAAAACAAAAATCTAAAGGCTTCAAGTACTTAGATTGGCTTCTTACCTCTGTAAGAAACTGCTGGGCCTCTAAAGCTTGCATAAGCCTTTTTCTCCTCTGCTGAGTTTCAGCTTTCAAGGTTTCCATAGCTGCCGCCAACTGCTGTAAACAATCACTGATTTCATGGGAGGCAAAATGGCCACTTCTCATCAGTTTATACCCCGTGCCTGTCATCACTTCCAGCAATGCTGACCGACTGCTAATCTCATTTTCCAAGTTCTAACAATCACAAAATAAGAGATTAAACTATGACATGCATGATTGGCTTAAGATGGCTCAAAAATTGGGCTTTTGTTACATTATGTTACTCAGGTTCTTCTATTCCACCTTTACCTATTTAGCTCAAAGATGGATTACAAAGCATGAAAACAGGCCAATTCATCCAGGAATTGCAAACATCAGATTTATAATCCCACTAACTTTATACAGTATATCAATTCATAGATAAATCCATGTCTTGAACCAGTGGGTTATTCACCTCTTCTCTCAAGTTCGTGTAGAAGGCATCATTTACATTTTTCGGCTCCACCTTCTCTATCCCTGCATTCCTCAGTTTCACCTTTTACACGTGAGTTGAAGGTGTCTTTTTGATCTGATCTGCTTTCGATTTGTTATTTTTAGGAGTTTCTGGGGCTTGGCTTTGTGTCCCCTACCTTCAAAAACCACTTTTCTGAATTGTCTGAACTTTTATTAAGCTCTCCCAGGCCATTTTTTGGTGCCAAAAATGCTGATATGGAGGCCATATTGGATTTCTTGATCTGGTTTTAAAAGCCTCTCTACTTCAATTTAACATCATTAGAGCTGGACTCCTTTAGACTGTTTACCCCTGATTCATGCCAGATCTGTGCTGGCTGGCTAGCTGGCTGAGAAGCGTCTATGTTCCAAGTACCACAGGGCACGTGAGGAAGGCGGGAGTGCAGAACTTAGCCCCCTCTGATCCCACCATGGTGATGGCATCATAGGTGGCTCATTTTGGGGAAACAAATCTCCCCTGGAGCCCTTGGATAGCGACTCAGCATCTTCAGCGAAGCGCAGATACATAGATGCAAATGGGCCCACCAGGAGACAAGTGGAATCCCTGCAGGTGCACTCAGGCTATCCTGTTCAGGGCTTTACCCCTGATTTTGTCAACTTATGTTTGAAGCCTATATAAGCTATCAGAGCCCTTCTATATCGTCTGGGGTCACACCAGTTGTTGTGTATTGGGGTTTTCTCTTGCAGAGTGTGGTTTCCCCCCTGAAGGTTCCTTGGTAGGAAGCACTGGGAGGGGCCTAAGGCCCTGATTGGCCCAGGTGGGGCCTATTTAGGAGAGATCTTGGACAGCCCCTGGAAAGGGAAGGCCTGCCATTTTGAAGAGGCGGGCCTGCCAGTAAGAGAGAAGGTGTCAGTCATCATTCCGGTCTTCATTCCAATCCAGATTCGAGACTCCAGTCAAGTTAGGGGAGGTTCATGATCATTCAGGCGGGGGTGGGGGGTGATGTCATTCAGGCAGGAGGGAGTGGACATCCCTACTGCCGATTTCAGGTGTGGAAGACATTCAGGGGTGTTGTGAGGTAAGAGGGAGTGAGCATCCCTCCTGCCAATTTCGGGTATGAAGGGTATCAGGGGGTGTTGTGAGGCAGGATGGAGTAAAGCATCCCTCCTGCTGGTCTTCTGATGATCCATTAAGGTGGAGGGGGTGTTCTTCAGACAGGAGGGAGTGGGCTTGTATTGATGCTGCCGGTGGAGGGAGCTCGCGGGGAAGGGGCAGAGATGGGGATGGTTCTCACGGGAATGGCGCAGAGACAGGGATGGATCTCGTGGGGATGGGGCAGAGACAGGAATGGAGCTCATGGGGATGGGGATGTGATTGCAGAGACAGGGTGGGAACAGGGACTATTTTTTTTGTTTTCATGTCATTCTCTACTGTAAAGCCCTAACCTGTTTAGTCTCTCTTCTTAAGGGAGCTATTCCACCCCCTTTATAGTTTTTGTTGACTTTCTCTAAACTGGTCTATCAGCCGGTGCCTGGTTAACTTCTGAGTGACTGCTCTTAACATGGCCCAGTTTTGAATATCTAAGCTTAATTCAGCCCTTGGCAGTCAGAGGCTTAAAAACTGCTGACTTCTATGGACTATATATTACCCCCTGAAAGTTTAATGTGGAATGGTAAGACTATGTCCAATGAAACATTACCTGGTGCTTCTCCAACAAACTCTGGACTGATAGAAGAGACTGGCCATAATCTTTGGAGGAGGCTACAGGGAGTTTCTCCTGGACCCAAGCCAGTCCATCATCTATGTCTTGGAAAAACTGGTATAGTAACAGCTTGGTTTCCAAAGTGGCACGGTGCTCCTGCAAGGGTTCACTCAAGCTCTTGTACCTGACAAGTTTCAAGGACATCCATTTAACATCATGGAAACATTACATTATATTACAGAGCTTTTTATAGCCCTTATGAATTCCAGGCAGATTACAATAAAGCAGATGACTGGAAACAAACCCAATCAAACAAGCAATATTGAAAAAAAATCATAAAAACAATCAGTTCAAAAATTTCATAAATAAAACTGTTTGTATAAATTTTCTAAAAACTGTTGGTGTTATGGTAAAAGAGAAAGAAGTGAAACAACTGGAAGACTGAGGAAGTGAAAAAGGAGAATGAAGCAAAGAAAAGATAAAACCTCATGCTGATGACATCACACCTGTGTACTGTGTTCTCCACTCTGTCCTGCATCTCATCTGCCAAGAAGTGTTTCCCCTCCTGGAATTCGCGGGCCCTCTCCATAAATGCTTGAAATCTGTCCTTCTGACTGGCGACATCCTCTTCCAACTCAGTCTGCTTCTTCAGGAGATTTTTTACCGAGACCAGGTCCTTCCCACTGTCAGATGGATCCAGCTCAACAGATATGTGATCCAGCCATTTCTCAGCATCCTCTATACTCCGCTGGAAGTGCAGAGCCTAGGGAAGGACAGTGCATTAGCGCTCAGTGCTCTGATATCCTGGTCATCTATACATGAGAAGTGATCATCTCTCTTTGAATCACTGTGAGGGAGTCAGCATTTAAATATATAGGGGTTATTATTCAAAATGATTTAACTGGCTAGAAATGGTTCCTGATTTGTTAAATTGCTTATTTGGGACTAATCGGTCATTTTCAGTCGCACTTAAGTTTCAAGCTATTCTTGATATACCGCATTACACTTTCTGTTAGTCTCTCCAGACTGGCACAGCTCACTGATGAGTAATAGCTCACCATGACCAGCAGGTGGAGACTGAGACATGGCATAAAATTTTGGCTGTAGTATATGTAGGCTGTGCAGTGAAAAATATGCCTCAAAATGCCCTCTGGTCGTGCCCTTCAACTGCAAACCACCAAACGACGTTCCTACTCTCACTTTATACCAAGCCACTGGAATCAACTGGCCCCATAGACCAGATCCCTTAAAGGACTCCTCAACTTTAGAAATGCAATAAAAACATACCTCTTCACCTAACTCCCCTGCCTAAGATTACATAGAAATATTAATGTATTTCAATTATGTGTCACATTTTAGGATAAAAACTTATATTGATAAATCTTGCACTGTAACTATGTCAAATTTATCCTGTAAACTGCATATTATAAATATTGGTATTAAATCCATAGTATGTGTCAAATTAGGATAAAAACTTGTATCAAAAAAACTTGCACTGTAACTATGGCAAATTGTAATCTGTAACTGTATATTATGTATGTCAACCTGTGACATAAATAAATGCCAGAGATAGATCAGGAAAAACTTCTAACCCTTTATGTGTGCATGAATAATGAAGATAATCTTCAGAAGGATTCACCTGGGTCACAACAGATTTACCCAGCGATACTCCCCTGTAAAAAGAAAATTTTCCTCTCAGAGCAGTTAAAAGCACTGGATTTCACAGCTGGTGTGCTTTTAATTGAATTCTAAAAAGGGGTCCATGGGAGCATGTTTAGATCAGGGGAGTAAAAAGCACACACATATATGGAATTTTCAAGTGTACAAACCTGTTTTATGCTTGATCAGCCCACAGAAGAAACAACAGATAGAAAAGTATGTAGGTGCTTTGTACATACTTACAAAAGGCAAGGGAGACGTCTTTTCAACCAATGAAGAAATCTTTATTCAAAATATGGTTAGTCATTGGTTTAAAAGACGTCTCCCTTGCCTTTTGCAAGACTATCTGTATCCTAAGGCAAGGTGTTCAGTATCAAAAGGAAACTACTCAGGCACTCCAAGATGTGTGTGTATTACATCGTATGCCTACCGTGTAACCCTGGGCTACAGGCAATTTGGCTGAAGGGATAGAGGGATCAGAAAAAAGTGCACCCAGGGAATCAAAAAACCAAGCAAGCTAAAAAAAAAAAAATCCCATAGGCTGCTCTTTTCATGAAACCATATAAATTACTCATTTAGGTTTACCTTGTAGGCATCCTGCAACTTAGATTTTTTCTCAGTACAGTTCTGTAACAACTTGCTCCACATCTCCTCAATCTCTCGAAGTTTGAACTGGATCGCATCTGGGGCATAATGCTCACCTTCTAACATCTTCTTCCCCTCCTACAAAATAAAGATTTGTCAGAAAACTCAGAATGCATACAATTCTTGCAAACGGAGAACCCATCTATTACTGCATTGTATGGACATCAGGATCTAATAACTCCAAATTCAAGGAGCAATCACTCACACCTACAATGTAACTTATCACCACACAGATACACAGAAAGATAGAGAAGTGCCTCTTCTTCAGAAATTTCTATAATGCAAAGCATCCCTATAAAGAACTTCAGGTAGAGATCGATCTCTATTTGCATTGAGAAATACCCATAATGCAATGCAGTGCCACACAGATCTCTGTACTTGAGCAATACCCATAATGCAACTCTGTGTCACACAGGTAGGCAGAAATATGCTCATGTTAACTTTTTATATCAAACCAAGTATCTAAATCTTACTTACACAATGCAGTAAACATTAGGCAGGAATACATTTTTAAAGGTTAAAAAAAACCAACCAGTAGAGCGGTGAGATACTTCATATTAACTAGACAACGGGCAACAGAAAAAGCTGATCTCCACACTGTTTACAAGTGATTAGAATACCCTCTATCTATGCATTACTTTCTCTATTCCTTCACTTGCAACCTTCTACCAGGATGCCCATAAATCTATTCATCTCTCTGTATCTCTGATATGTCCTTTGTCCATCCATAGTACAATCTATCCATCTATATCTTTCTCAGCAGTTCCATATGTTACCTGATCATTTCCCTTCCTCCCAAAGCCTTCCTTGACCAACTTACAGTCTGTATGCTGTCAAGACGATTTCTGTTGGATATGATCTCCGCTTCAAAAGTCTGGTGCTTCTGTAACTTGGCCTGTACATTACTAGGGTCCCGCCAGCTCTCATCCAAGGTAATGCTGTTCTTCTCATTCATCCAGGCAGCAACCTGCAAGAACAACAAAACATTAACAAAACAAGGAAATAATAGGACTTTCAAAAGTTATTCAGTCTCTGTTAAGTCAGATGTTTTTAACATCAGCAATTAATTGTAGAAAATTAAACATCATGACATTCCTGTTCCAATCTGTGAAAGGAGGTCTCTAGAATGCAAAACCCCAAAAGCTCTTCATCCTCTGCGCTGAAAGATGGAGAAATGTGTCTCCAGATTCCTGGTCTATGCTCAGCAATACCTCCCTTCTAGTCCACTATGTAAAAAGGCTGTCTTTAGATCTCTAAGTAAAAGAGGTTCCTCTGTGTTTCTGACTTCATCCTTTCAGAATCTCCCCCATTCCACAGTAGTACAGTCTCTCTGTTCATCCTGTCTCTATCCGTGCAGGCATTAGTTCCATATTTTAACACTTCAATGCCCCCTCTGCTTTGCCATGCAGGTGGTGAGAGCTGGTTACATACTGATGTAACTCAAGACTTCTCTCTGACCCACACAACAAATGATGTTTTTGGATGGGGATATTCTTCCTATTACCGTATTTTCTCGCATATAACATGCGCGTTATACGTGGTTTTTACATACCGCGCATACTCTTGCGCGTTATACACGTGAGCGCGTTGTACAAAATTTTTTTTACATAGTCCCCCCCCCCGACGTCCGATTCACCCTCCCCGCAGGACCGCTTGCACCCCCACCCCGAAGGACCGCTCGCACGCACCCGCACCCCCACCCAGAAGGACCGCTCGCACGCACTCCCACCCGCACCCCCACCCTGAAGGACCACTCACACCCCCACAGCCTCCCGACCCCTCCCCCCCCATCATGTAAAAGCTCCTACCGGTGTCCTGCTGCTTCCTCTTGGCGGTCCCGACACCCGACACGATCGGGGCAAGAGAGAGCTCAAGCCCTCTTGCCCCAGCCAACCGCGGCACCCCCGACACGATCGGGGCAAGAGGGAGCTCAAGCCCTCTTGCCCCCCCGACTCCCCGACACGATCGGGGCAAAAGGGAGCCCAAGCCCTCTTGCCCCACCGACTCCCCAACTCCCCGACAATATCGGGCCAGGAGGGAGCCCAAGTCCTCCTGGCCCTGGCGACCCCCCCCGCTAGTTGTTCGGGCCAGGAGGGAGCCCAAACCCTCCTGGCCACGGCGACCCCCTACCCCCACCCCGCACTACATTACGGGCAGGAGGGATCCCAGGCCCTCCTGCCCTTGACGCAAACCCCCCTCCCCCCAACAACCGCCCCCCCAAGAACCTCCAACCGCCCCCCCAGCTGACCCGCGACCCACCTGGCCGACCCCCACGACACCCCCCCCCCCTTCCCCATACCTTTGTGTAGTTGGCCGGACAGACAGGAGTCAAACTCGCCTGTCCGGCAGGCAGCCAACGACAGAATGAGGCCGGATTGGCCCATCCGTCCCAAAGCTCCGCCTACTGGTGGGGCCTAAGGCGCCTGGGCCAATCAGAATAGGCCCGGGAGCCTTAGGTCCCACCTGGGGGCGGGGCCTGAGGCAAATGGGCCCAACCCGACCATGTGCCCAAGGCCCTGCCCCCAGGAGGGACCTAAGGCTCCCGGGCCTATTCTGATTGGCCCAGGCGCCTTAGGCCCCACCAGTAGGCGGAGCTTTGGGACGGATGGGCCAATCCGGCCTCATTCCGTCGTTGGCTGCCTGCCGGACAGGCGGGTTTGGCTCCTGTCTGTCCGGCCAACTACACAAAGGTACGGGGAAGGGGGTTGGGGGTGTCGTGTTGGTCAGCCAGGGGGGTCGCGGGTCGGCTGGGGGGGCGGTCGTTGGGGGGAGGGGGGTTTGCGTCGAGGGCAGGAGGGCCTGGGATCCCTCCTGCCCGTAATGTAGTGCGGGGTGGGGGTAGGGGGTCGCCGTGGCCAGGAGGGTTTGGACTCCCTCCTGGCCCGAACAACTAGTGGGGGGGGGGTTGCCAGGGCCAGGAGGACTTGGGCTCCCTCCTGGCCCGAACAACTAGCGGGGAGGGGGGTCTCCAGGGCCAGGAGGACTTGGGCTCCCTCCTGGCCCGATATTGTCGGGGAGTTGGGGAGTCGGCGGGGCAAGAGGGCTTGGGCTCCCTTTTGCCCCGATCGTGTCGGGGAGTCGGGAGGGCAAGAGGGCTTGAGCTCCCTCTTGCCCCGATCATGTCGGGGGTGCCGCGGTTGGTTGGGGCAAGAGGGCTTGAGCTCCCTCTTTCCCCGATCGTGTCGGGGGTGCCGCGGTTGGCTGGGGCAAGAGGGCTTGAGCTCCCTCTTGCCCCGATCGTGTCAGGGGTGCCGCGGTTGGCTGGGGCAAGAGGGCTTGAGCTCCCTCTTGCCCCGATCGTGTCGGGGAGTCGGGACCACCAAGAGGAAGCAGGAGGACACCAGTAGGAGCTTCTACATGATGGGGGGGTCGGGAGGCTGTGGGGGTGCGAGCGGTCCTTCAGGGTGGGGGTGCGGGTGGGAGTGCGTGCGAGCGGTCTTTTGGGGTGGGGGTGCGGGTGCGTGCGAGCGGTCCTGCAGGGGGGTGTGAATCAGACGTCGGGGGGGCATCAGGCTTTCAGGTTGGGGACAGGACTTCAAGGGGAGAGGAGAGTCGGTGCGGGCGAAAGGAGAGTCGGGGTGGCCAGAGGAGAGTTGGGGCGGGCGAAAGGAGAGTCGGGCGGCAACGGGAGAGTCGGGCAGCATGCGCGGTATACGGGTGTGCGCGGTATATAAAAATTTCTGTACATAAATTTGTGTTTTTCGTGCGCTATACCCGTGTGCGCGTTATCTACATGAAAATACGGTAATCCTCTTTGGCCTCCTACAGTACACCTAGAATTTTGATCATGTTTCCATCTTTCTTACTGTTAACTATTTTCAACCTCTCCCTTCTTCTTTAAGATCTCCAATTCTGGACAGTCAGGTAAAGCCAGATTGCTTAGTAGCTTTAAAAAAAAAGGTTTGGTTAAGTTCCTAAAAGAAAAGTCCATAAGCCAGTGGTTCCCAAACTTTGTACAGGAAGCACCCCAGCCAGTCAGGTTTTTAGGATATCCACAATGAATATATCTGAGAGAGATTTGCATACACTGCTTCCACTGTGTGCCATTCTCTCTCATGCATAATCATTGTGGATATCCTAAAAATTTGACTGGCTGGGGTGCCTCCAGGCAGGGCCGCCATCAGGGCAGTACCACCAGTCCTGCATTCAGGGGCCCGGAGCTGACAGGGGGCCCGGGCTCCCCCAGGGTCCTAGGCCACAGTCTAGGGGAAGGGGCGGGTCACCCCACGTGGACAGGAGAGAGCTGGACGGGGGACCCGCGGAGTTCAATATATCTCGAGCCGCGAGGCTCGTCTTCTGTTCCTGCCTGCCCTGCTGCTCACATATAGTCGATCGCAAGTGTTCCCCGATGTCAGCGCTGACGTCGGAGGGAGGGCTTAAACAAAGCCTGCCCTCCGACGTCAGTGCTGACGTCGGAGAATACTTCCGGTCGGCTATTTGTGCGCGGCAGGGCAGGCAGGAAATAGAAGACAAACCTCGCGGCTCGAGCTCCATTTTGCTGAGAAAGTTGCTAAGATGGGCTGGGAGGCAAACGCGGAACACAAAATGGGGGAGGGAGTGCGTTTTGGACACAAGGCATGAACTTGGGAGAGAGGAAGGGAGGGAAAGAGATGCTGAGGTGGGGGAGAGAATGGGTTTTTGGACACAGAAGGCATGGACTTGGGAGAGAGGAAGGGAGGGAAAGAGATGCTGAGGTGGGGGAGGGAATGGGTTTTTGGACACAGAAGGCATGGACTTGGGAGAGAGGAAGGGAGGGAAAGAGATGGTTGTTTACATGGGGAATAGAAGAAAGGAGAAGTTTTGGTCATAGGGAGGGAGTGAGGTACAGAAAGTGGCATACCAGGGTGGGGGGGGCGGTCCGCCCCACCCCGGGTTTACGTCCCAGGGGGTGCACAGCTGGCCACCCTCCAGTGTTCTCCCTAGGCCGGCAAACTGCGGCTCTTTAGCCACTTGAGTGCCACCGCCGCCATCGGGAACAGGCCGGCGCCAAGTTCTCCCTGCTTTTCCCTCTGGGGCCGGCCAACTCTCACCACTCGCGTCAATTCTGACGTCGGAGAGGACTTTCTGGGCCAGCCAATCGCTGCCTGGCTGGCCTAGAACGTCCTCTCCGACGTTAGAATTGACGTCGGGTGGCGAGAGTTGGTCGGCCCCGCGGGGAAGAGAAGCAGGGCGAACTCGGCGCCGGCCTGTTCCTGATGGCGGCAGTGGCAGCCTATTCCCCAGTGGCGGTGGCAGCATTTTCCCAATAGTGTTGGCATAGGGGAGGGCAGGGAGAAAGAAAGAAAGGGGGGACAGGAAGCCAGAAAGAAAGAAAGGGGACACGGAAAGAGAGAGAGAGAGAAAGACAGACATACAGAACGAAAGAGGGTGTGGAGAGAGAAAGAAGGGGGCAGGGTGAGAGAGAGAAAAACAGACATACAGAAAGAAAGGGGGTATGGAGAGAGAAAAAGAAAGAAGGGGCAGGGTGAAACAAAGAAAAAGTTTGGGGAGGGAATAAGGTCTGGAGGAGAGGAAGCATACAGGAGGCTGAAAGAAGGGAAGAAATATTGGATGCACAGTCAGAAGAATAAAGTGCAACCAGAGACTGATGAAATTACCAAAGGTAGGAAAAATGGTTTTATTTTCAATTTAGTGATCAAAATGTGTCTGTTTGAGAATTTATATATGCTGTCTATATTTTGCACTATGGCCCCTTTTTACTAAACCGCAATAGCGTTTTTTAGCACAGGGAGCCTATGAGCGTTGAGAGCAGCGTGGGGCATTCAGCGCAGCTCCCTGCACTAAAAACCGCTATCGCGTTTTAGTAAAAAGGGAGGGGAAATATTTGTCTATTTTTGTATAGTTGTTACTGAGGTGACATTGCATAAAGTCATCTGCCTTGACCTCTTTGAAAACCCACGGAATATAAATGATAATTAACATTTTCTCTGCGTACAGCGTGCTTTGTGTTTTTAAAATTTTATTGTTGGTAGATCATTTTGACTTGGCCACAAAGGTAAGGGGGAGGGAGGGAGGGGAACTGCTGAAAGACATCTAGTAATCCTTGAAGGCTTGACTGTGCAGGGAATTATTTTTGTAAAATCATGTTTTGTTATGTGACTGGCATTATTTAGACTTTAATTTCTATGAATTAATAGAATGAAAATGATATAAATTACTTGCTTGTTTTTATGTGTGTGTGCTGAAGGAAAGTGGAGAGAGAGTGGGCTGAGGAAGCTGAAGGGAAATGGGGAAGAGAGAATGGGGAGAAGACGCTGATGTATAAATTGACAATTGTACAGAATATTGTTTCTTTTTTATATTCATCCATAGCTGCATGTTAATGATGTGCTCATATGCACTTATTTATCATCATAACATATACATCATCATTAACATGCAGCTGTGGATGTGTAAGGACAGGCTGAGGAGGATGGATGGGAAGGAAGGAAGGTGCACATATCAACATATTGTACATTTTTAACATGCATGATGCAGCTATAGGCAAGCAGAGGAGGATGGGATCATACAGATGTGTATGTTCAGATATGCGCTCAGATGTGTAGTTTTTTCTGATATATTTATTAAGCTTACAGTATTTATAAAAACACATTTAATACTTGTTACAAAAAATATTGTGCAATTGTGATCTACTTCTGGCCTACAAAGGTCAAAAGAAATCCTTAACTGAGATTTTACATTCAAAAGTGAATTATAGCTACTAGCACTATTATTTATTAGTTATTTATTATGCAGATGTTTGTTAGTTTGTTATTAGTTCAGTATTAGACATATGTTAGTTTAGAATAGATAGGTATAGATTAGTTTAGTTTAGGTTAGGTTAGGGCCCTGCTGAAAGAGTCTACCTTGACGTGGTTGCAGGCTTACAAATCTTTTGGTCAAAGAGTGCGGCGACAGAGAAAAGTATGTGTGTATTCGGCCCATGGAAGAAGGGGGGGGGAGGGGTGCGTGGGGGCCCAATAGGATTGCTCAGTAAGGGGCCCAGAAATTTCTGATGGCGGCCCTGCCTCCAGGACTAGGTTTGAGAACCACTGTTAGCCATTATTGAGATTTGGGAAAATCCACTGCTATTTCCTGGTGGGATAAGCAGCATGAAATCTGTTTTACACTTTTAGTATATTGCCAGGTACTTATGACCTGGATTGGCCACTCTTGGAAACAGAATATTGGACTTGATGTACCTTTGTTTTGTACTAGTACTGCCCGATTTGCCAATTCAAATCGATTCACCAATTCAGCAATCAACACCCCCCTCCCCCCCCCTTGAGACCTGACATACCTCCGGGACTCCTAAAGCAGAAGCAGTATCAGCAGTGGCTAGTCAGCACTCTGAACAGGCTGCTTGCAGCCTGCTCCACTGGGGCCTTCCCTCTGCCGTGCCACTGATGACATCACTGATGATAAGACAGAGGGAAGCCCTGGTGGGGCAGGTTGCAATCAGCCTGTTCATGGTGCTATCTCTTCAAGGCCAGTCACCACCACGCTGCTGCTGCTTTGGGAGGCCTGGAGGCATGTCAGGTCTCACTGTGGGAGGGTCGATGGGATGCTGCTGCACAGGAGGATGGGAGGGAGGGATGGAAAGCTGCTGCACAGGGGGATGGGAGGAAAGCTGATGCTCAGGGGGATGGGAGGGGAGGAAAGATGTTGCATATGGGGGAAGAGAGGACACCAGAAGAATTGTTGGGTGGAGGAGAGGAAGGGAGAAATGAAACAAAGAGATAGAAAAGTGTGAGAGGGAGAAATCCTGCATATGGTGGAAGGGAGAGAGACGTATGGAGAAGAGAGAAGGAGAAATGTTGGATATAGGGTGGAGGGCAGGGAGAGATGGTGCATGGGGAGAGAGAAAGAAATGTTGCATATATTAATGAAGGGGAGGAAGGAAGAGATGTTGCATGGAGGGGAATAGAGAGGTTTGACTCTGAACACAAGGCAGGGACAGAGAGAGATGGTAGACAGTGGAAAAGAAACAAATGTTGGATATGGCAGTGGACGGTAGAAAACAATAATTCTATTTTCCATTTTGTGATTACAATATGTCAGATTTGAAATGTGTATCCTGCCAGAACTGGTGTTAGACAGCGAGTATGAGCTAGGACCTTTCAAAGAGAGGAAAAGTATTTTCTGTTTGTTTGTTTACACCTCAGCACTGGTGTGGGATTGGAGAGGGCAAAGGGGGGTTGGGTAGGTGGAAAGGCTACAAAATAAACCCACCAGGATGTTTGAAAAAAATGTCCTATTAGGCAAGAAAAGTGAATCAAATTGAAAAATCAATTCAATAGGCCAAATTGAATCGAAAATTTTTTCCCTGAATCAGGCAGCACTTGTCTGTACCAGTATGGCAACATTCATAGTCTTATGTAACTTGTACATGTTGTATGTAGGTAAAAATAAGCATGCTGCTGTTCCACATTTTTGTAGAGAGATTCCCAAGGTGGTATTAGGCTAAGGAAGGCGAAGATGTGCAGAGTTTTGCATTTTCAAAACTACATGTGTTATTATGACTCAAAAAAAAGCACCCGCAAAATCAGCTAATTCCAATCTCTGCAGGGACTTTTTCCCTGTTCAATTTCTTAGGGAATATATGCTCATGTTCCCATTTGAGAATTAGTACAAACTCTGCAGGCTTTGCAGCTGCTCACAGTTTTGAAAACTGCCTCAGAAAGGTCTAAGCCCCATAGAGACTGCTGCTCCACACCACAACCGCCACACAAGATGACAAATTAAACTGAAACTGCACCTCGTAGGAATTTTGCAGAAACCTCTTCAAAAGTCTCGACTTCTCTAACTTCTTCCTTCGTGCATTGGCATTCTCCAACAATGTATTTTTTCTAGAACAGAAAAGGACACAAACAAGCATGTCAAAAGGGATCTAGTTATAACTAAGGCGTAGCAGCTAAATCCTCCAGGGACAGTGTCATAGCTGGGGGATGTAGAGAATTAGGTTCAGGCAGTGCAACCGCACAGAGCACAAGGGAGGCAGGGGATCCAAAATTGAATCCCGTCCATTACTTTCCCTTCTTGGCTGTGAGTTAGTGGGTGGTAGTGGCATGGTGGGGGGGGGGAGGACAGACCACCCTCCCTTCCCTCTGTAACTCTTAAATCTTTGCCAGCGCGAGCAACTTTTACGGCCTGCTGCTTGCGGAAGTTGAAGAGAAGCACGGGAGTTTCCCCTGCCCAAATACTTCTCCTGCTTCCAGATTGAAGCGCTTCTCCTGACGTCTCCCCGGTAATTTTGCGCGCCAGGTTTGAATGTTGGCGGCGTGGTACTGACGGTAGCAGTACTGTTTTAGAAAGCGGGTGATCAAGAGGTTTGTTGGCATATTGTTTGTGTGGCCCTCTCAGGAATTTATCGGACCCCCTGAGGAAGATGCGTTAGTCGAAACACGGATCGTGTCAGGTCCCTGTTCCTTCATCATATCGGTGAACTACATTTTTACAACATTTATTGATTGAAATAAAGACTTTTCATCAAGTGCATCGTCTTTGGGTTTTCTCTACACCTGCTCTTCACCACACATGAATTTCCTTGATTAATTTATGTGCATAAACACTTAGGAGCCAACAATGAACTGCCATAGTTAAATAAAATTGGATATTCAGCATCAGAACAGGGAGACCGCCCGGCGTTAAATACCCAGATCCAGAAGTACTATTCGGTTAGTAGTGACTTTCAGACCGCTAATCCGATAGCCAACTGGGTAAAGTTAGGACACCTTTTTGCCCAAGCTCTGGATAGCGCTGAGACAGCAGATGAAATATTCAGTGGTTGTATGTCCCTCTCGCTGGCAGTTAAATTTTAACGCACATTCCACTCGCTCTTCACTGGAATAACCTCTGCCTGACATTAGGATTGAAACATACTATGATGGATTCTGAAAAAAATTAAAAACTCTCTTCTTTGAAAATATACACACTACAGACATCTAACTAGAAACATCTAATGTCACTAAATCTCATACTCATTTCAAGTATTATACCAGTAGTCTTAAAAGCTCAGTCCCACCTCTCTCCATTACTCTGTTCATAACTCTGTCCTCCTGTAACTACCATAATGTAGCATATACATTCAGTTATTCCTTATACCAGTGTATCGTGGCAAGATTGCGGGTGTGCCGTGGGGCGCTGGCGAGGAGAGATTCTGGTGCCGGCTGACTGCTTACAAGACATGCCTCTCATGGCGAGAGGCACGTCCTGAAGCCAGTCAGCCAGTGCCGGTGCCTTTCCTCACCTCTCCTCCTCCAGTGTAGTAATAGCACCAGCGTGCTAATAGCAAGCTCAGGCCCCATCTGGAGGGTCTCCACACATGCGTGGACATCAACTTGATGACCTCATCATGCTTGTGATGTCATTGCGTCAACGTCCGCCCTCCAGTCACGGCTCCGAGTTTAGTTTGCCGTGGCTTCAGAAGATTTGCGGGACACTGCCTTCTATTAAAAGACACCTTGAACCTATTTAGGCATAGCACGATCCAGAAATACTGGATTAGATTAATTATTGACATTAACTAGCTCATTAATCATTTAGTTGCATTTGCATCTCAGGATTGTGCTCAAATTTGGGTGTGCAAATTTGAGCACCCTTTATAGAATCCAGGGGATATTGGACACATAATTTTATAAACACCTATTTATATACTGAAACTGCTTAATAAATTGTCATTTTGTTGCACACCAAGGATGACATTACAATTGAGAAATACAGGACCTTAAAGTAAACTCCAAAAAGTGAAGAAGGAAGGCTCTAGGGTCCAGTTACCTGTGCAGAACAGACTGGCATTTACTGGCAATATTGGCCAAGTCGTAGTGCTTGTCCTGCCTCAGCTGCAAGGCAAAGGACTCCATTACGTTAATCTTTTCCATCTGGGCTTCCAAGGCTTTTTCGAACAATTCATGCTTCTGTTGGAGACTCTCCACACTAGCCAGGGAATCCTGCAGAGGGAAGCAGCAGTGAAACGCAGTTACTGTGGTGTTACCAGAAGTTCAGCCCTAAATTCAATTATCTAGACCACAGGTGTCAAAGTCGGTCCTCGAGGGCCAGAATCCAGTCGGGTTTTCAGGATTTCCCCAATGAATCTGCATGAGATCTATTTGCATGCACTGCTTTCAATGCATATTCATTGGGGAAATCCAGAAAACCCGACTGGATTCCGGCCCTCGAGGAGGGACTTTGACACCCCTGATCTAGACGCTGCCATTAGAACAAAGAGCCCTTCTCCACATGTCTCTGCAAGATGATAATTTCGGATAACCAGGAGTCAAGGCAGTATGAAGTGCATAAGTATTCAGCATCTCAGGGCATCTTCTCAGATCCCAGTTTACATTGTATATTTGCTTTATAATCTTGAAAACGCTTATCACCTTTAGACACTGTTTAAGAGAAAATAAATAGTCGTGACATTTACTCTGCTGTCCACAACTGAAATGTTAAATACTATGTGCTCCTTTTACTAAGGTGCGCTAGCGTTTTTAGCACACGCAGGAAATTACCGTGTGCTATGCTTCTAGAACTAACGCCAACTCAATGCTGCCGGGTCTAGCGCATCCGGCAATGTAGCGCGCGCTAAAGCCCTAGTGCACCTTCATAAAAGGAGCCCTATATGTTATAAAATTTGTACAATTCCTATCTATTTGTGAATTTATTTTTTAATGTTTGAAAGAACCCTAAATTAGTCTCCTGGTTTCCGACAGTTTAGCCTGCATGCATTTTAGTGACGGATTATCAAAACGGCTTATCTCTGTCTTTAGCGAGCTTTCCAGCAGTCTCTGATACTGCCATGCAAATGGGCTCTTCAACATTAAAATAAGCACTCCAGTGGATTCTTTAAAATTGCCAAGCCATGTTCTAAGAGTGCGTTAAACCCCGTCAGCAGGAGAAATGCCCACTCTCTCCTGCTGCCAAGCGAACACCCACAGCAGCAGGAGATATGCCCATTCACTCCTGCTGCTACACAACACCCCCCCCCCCACACACACACACAGTGGGAGATATGCCCACTCTCTCCCGCTGCCAAGCAATCCCCCCCCCCAGCAGTGGGAGAGATGCTATGAGAGGGGTCTTAAACAACCTTGGCCAATCAGAGCCTCAATCCCCTCCCCGGTGCATCCCGTTTTTATAAACTATATTGCTGAAGGGTTGTCGGATAAGATTTGCCTCTTTGCGGATGATACCAAAATCTGCAATAGAGTAGACACACAGGATGGTGTGAATAACATGATGAAAGACCTGGCGAAGCTTGAAGAATGGTCTGAAATTTGGCAGCTAAAATTAATGCTAAGAAATGCAAAGTCATGCATTTGGGTTGCAAAACCCGAGGAAATGGTACCGTGTAGGTGGTGAAGAACTTATGTGCATGACAGAAGAACGGCACTTGGGTGTGATTGTACGTGATGATCTTAAGGAAGCCAAACAGGTTGAAAAGGTGATGGCGAAAGCTAGGAGGATGCCAGGTTGCTTAGGGAGAGGTATGGCCAGTAGGAAAAAGGAGGTATTGATGCCCCTGTATAAGACTTTGATGAGACCTTATTTAGAATATTGTGTACAATTCTGGAGGCCACACCTTCCAAAAAATATGAAAAGGATGGAATTGGTCCAGGGGAAGGCTACTAAAATGGTGTATGGTCTTTGTCATAATGCATAGGGGGACAAACTTAAAGATCTCAATCTGTATACTTTGGAGGAAAGGTGGGAGAGGGGAGATATGATAGAGACATTTAAATACCTACGTAATGTAAGCGCACATGAGTCGAGTCTCTTTCATTTGAAAGGAAACTCTGCAATGAGAGGGCATAGGATGAAATTAAGAGGTGATAGGCTCTGGAGTAATTTAAGGAAATACTTTTTTACAGAAAGGATGGTAGATGCGTGGTACAGTCTCCCAGAAGAGGTGATGGAGACAGAGACTGTGTCTGAATTCAAGAGGGCCTGGGATAGGCACGTGGGATCTCTCAGAGAGAGAAAGAGATAATGGTTACAGTGGATGAGCAGACTAGATGGGCCATTTGGCCTTTATTTACCATCATATTTCTATGTTTCTCCCGCTACAGAGGGGAGCGTTGTGTGGCAGCAGGAGAGAATGGGCATCTCTCCTGCTGCTGAGGGGGGGGAGGTGAGATTTTGAGCGTGAGTTCCAGGTATTGCTGAGGTCCTGAAGCTATTGAAAATATTTCTGATTGAATATATCTGAAGGGTAGTAAATCTATAATAGCTGTACAAGAAACTTGAAATACTAAATGAAAGTATAAAGAGTCAAATAACGGGGTGCTTTTATGGAATGGTAAGTTTATTCCATAGGTCCTCAATGACTTTTGTAGGTTTTTGAATTACAGTCGACTCCGCTTAAGTCTGCAGTGTCCTTTATGACTGTACCGATATCGGAATTAGTGCTGTCAGATGATGTGGGCACATCGTTGTCAAAGGCGACATACAGCTCAAACTCTTGTGGTGAGAGTCCAACAGGGAGTTCGATGGACGAAGTGTCAGCTTCAGTTGTCTCATTTTTTGCCTGTTGCGATATAATCATGTTTCTCCTTTGTTGCAATGGCTGTATTGGCTTCTGGTGGGGGCCCAGATACAATTTAAGTGGCAGATGATGAAAATGACTGCTTTACGCAACTTGATGTTGAACGAGAGCAACAGTGCCAAGTAACAGGCATTTGGAGGTGCAGATCTCCCATATCTCAGCAACAATGCCAAATAAGGGGTTAAGCTGCTGTTACTTATTCATACTTTATTTTGGAATTCCGCTGTTAGTTATTTTGTCGTATTAAGGGTGTGCACCCCCTGAGATCCGAAGGGACAGTGATATTGTGAGTTCTGGATTTGGCCAGGATACATTTTGAACAGACCGGGAAAGGATCATTTTCATTGGTGGGCCTGGTGATTTGGAACCAGCTTCCATTCTCCTTAAGGCAGATGATTAATACAGCAGTATTTAAGAAACATCTGGAAGGCTACCTTTTTTCCTGATATAGGCAATCTGGATGATGGGAATGGGATGAGTAGTTGTGGAGTGGTGTTGATTTTAATGTGCAGTATCGTAGGGGGTGAGGGAAGGCTTGTGGGGTGGGGGGAGATTGATGGTATAGTTTTGTGTGATTTGTGGTTGTTTGGAGGGGATACTTTGGGCTCCTTTTACTAAGCTGCGCTAGCGTTTTTAGTGCGCGCTGCAGTTTAGCGCATGCTGCCCCCCCGTGCTACGAGGAAAAACTAACACCAGCTCAATGGAGGCGTTAGCGTCTAGCGTGTGCGCTAAAACCACTAGTGCAGCTTAGTAAAAGGAGCCCTTTGTTTTTGTGTGAATTTTATTGTGCCCTGCCTCGGAGGTGGGATATAAATATATTACCATGAAATAAAAAAAACTACATATGCAAACATTTTGTCAGTAAAAAATAAGGAACTGTGCATCCTTCTATATTCACAGTGCCATCTTCTTCCTATGACTTGGAACCTCCTAAGTGCACTATAAAAGCAAGGAATCAGTTTACACTACCTACCCCCAGGTCTTCGTTGGCGAGAAAAGCTTCCTTGCTGCTCAGCCAGCTCTCATTCTGTTCTACATAGCCAAGGAATGTCTGTGCATAGGCAGGAAAAGTGTAAGAGAATATGCAATTCCTTACCCAAATCTTTTATTTTTACAAAAGTGCTAGAAATCCACACACATCTCAGAAAAGCCTACTTATCTTTGAAATTAATTATTGTTATAGAAAAATTACTAGATCAGGCAGGGGTAAGCAACCTTCTTTTACACAGAGGGCCACATGAATGTCAGCCCTATCTCTAGGGGGCCGCACACATAACATTTTCTCCCCCCCCCCCTAAAATCAAAACCACCACACACACATAAAAATCCCTCCAACATAAAATTTTTTCACCCACATATGGTCTCCATTTCTCTTCTTCTCTATTTGCCTTCCCCAACAGGGCCGGCATTAGGGGGATGACAAACAGGGCAGCTGCTCTTGGCCCCAAGGCTCTGGGGGGGCCTCCTCATTGGCCAATATTTCCTACCACTTCTAACTGCACTGGTTGGACATCACCTTTACCTTTGTTCTCATCCATTTTTGTTGCAGGGAACTGCCGGTTGCAGGAGTGACTCTGAAGTGCAGCCTGCAGTCTCCCTCCATGCTTTCCTTCTGCCGCGGTCAATCCCCAATGACACAACTTCCTTTTTCTGCCTGGTGTGGACTGAGGCAGAAGGAAAGCATGGAGGGAGGCTGCAGGCTACGCTTCAGATTCACTGCTGCAGCCAGTAATTCCCTTTAATAAAAAATGGATGAGAACAAAGGTGAAGGTGATGTCAGACCGGCAGGTTAGAAGGGGGAGGACATGCCGGCCAGGAAGCCCCCTGGACCAACTGTTTTTTGGTTTTTTTTTTAAGTAGAATGGGGGAGGGGTTCAAAGAAGTGCCAAACTGGAAGTGGGGGGTGAAGGGTAACAGCTTATAGGGCCAGAAACAGAGGGTACTAGACAGATGGTGGGCAATGGTCTGAAGAGAGAGAGATGAGAAAGGGAGAGAAGTTGGACGTGGGGTGCTGTGGAGTTAAGGAGAAAGAGATACTTGAAGGGAGGACCGTTGAAGGGAGTCATACACACGGCAGGAGGGTGGAGAAGAGGGCACCTCCTACCCTTGTTAAACCACTGAAAAGATGTCCTCTGGAATCAAATCTGGTGCCATGCAGACAGAGACTGGACCTTAACCTTAATGAACTCTAGAGAAACATACAGAAGAATAGTAGACCTCCATCTACTCTATTGTTCCTTAATGAACTCTGCCATCTGATATCAGAATCAGATGCTAATTTTCCATATTTCCTCAGTCACAGTGCCTCTAATAATATGAAAACTCTTCATGGAGTTTTCTGGACTGGGAACAACTTACATACCAGTTGCAAGAATGTATTTTTCCAGCCACTGTTTTATCATCTCACCACCTTACCTGCAAATCCCGAGCCTGAGCCATTCTGAGATTTTGTTCCTGCCAGACTTGGACCAAGTCTGACCAGGCCTCTTCCAGTTTGGAGAGCGACTGTTGTATTTCAGGAGCTGCATAGTGGCCAGAATCAGCAAGTTTCTGTCCGGTGCGCTCAAGTGAGTTGAATCTTTCTCTTCGGGCATCAATCTCTGCCTGCGCCACAGAGAACAGATAGATGGGTAAATATTCAAAGGAAAATGTTTGGATAACTGCCGCTGTTACCTGGATATTTCCCTTAGCCACTGCTATCTGGTGATATTCAGCAACACTGTTCAGAGAGTGCCATTGAATATCCATGCAGACTATCCAATATAGTAAGCTTATTCTATAATGCAGTTCATAGCAAACTGTGTGCCACTACGGCAGATTCCACATGTACCTTGAGACATCAGCAAGGAGGAGAGGTGCTGGTGCCGGCGCTGGCTGACTGCTTACAGGATGTGCCTCTCTCTGCGAAGCCAGTGGGATAGGAAGCCTTCAGACTCATGCTTACCTTTCTTTCTTCATGCACCTCGATCATCATCTCAGCCTCAGTAGTGCTTTTGGAAAGAGCTTCTCCTTTAATCATCCCTTGGACCTTCTGTGCCCAGTCCAGCAGCTCTCTACTCTCCGAGTTAAATTTCTGTAGCTGATATGAGGCCACCAGCTTCTCCTTCCTGGTGAAAGGAACATTTTTGATTTGAATTTCTGTAGCTTTTGTCCTTCTTTTTTCTGCCCTGCCATGACTGATTTGCTTGTACAAACAATTTCCCCTTACAGTGCTCCTAATCAGGAGACTTCTCATTCCATAGCTGCAGTTTTGTTATGATATTTGTCCTCAGTGAAAATCATGGCACTTGGACTTAATTATTCACCTTTCCAAATCCCAGCTCAAGAAGAGTTAAGAATCAGGTGCAGTAGGTATTTTACAGATACACTGATACAGGAACATTTTCACTGATAAGACTGGAGCAAGGCTTTTTTTCCCAATCAGTTTAATCCTTCCAGGAGCCTTGTGATTTCATTGACTGAGGTTTACAATGCCCTGCCTTTCAAGCTTTTATGAGGGCCACTGAAAAGTTCTCAGCCCAACCAAGAAGAGAATGATGTGGAGCCATGAAACTTACAAGTTATTCCACACTTCTCTTGACACTTTTCATGGCTCCATATCATTCTCTTCTTGGTTGGGCTGAGACCTTTTCAGCGGCTCCTCGTATTTACCTCGTGTAAAAACATAGCATAGTGTAGACATTTTTGGGACATGCCCTGAAGCATGTTCTTACAATACAATACAGAATTATTTCTTTCTGTTCAGTTGATTCAATTTGGCATACATACAGGATAAGAAGTTAGCAGTTTCTAGGAATTAACAATAAAATGCTACAATAAATAATTTACCCCCTCCTTTACTAACACGTAGCGTGGGTGCGGCGCTAAAACCTGTGTACGCGTTAGTAAAGGAGGGGGTTAATTTTGGCATTTGTAAGTTGATTTCTGGCATTTATAATCCACTTAACCATTAAGTTCTAGGCAGAGATCAATCCAGCAAGTTAAAATGCAGTTAAAAGATACATTTACAGTAACAACATTAAGAAATAGCATTTAAAAAATAGCACTTACATAGAACACAGAAGCATACATAAAAGGTGATTACAGTTACCGGTAATCATGATATTAGAAGGGAACCCAGAGACTTAAGTTGATAGGGTGTAAGCCTCTTGAATCATGGATGTTAGGTCCCTACCAAGTTTGAGCTGCCTAAGGGCTCCTTTTACGAAGGCGCGTTAACGGCTAGCACGGCCGGTGGTTTAGCACGCGGTATTACGCTCGTTAAACCGCTAACACGCCTTCATAAAAGGAGCCCTAAGTCTACAGTGTAGACGCCTGGAGCTGTGAAAGTTTTATGCCACTAAATTTCTGTATAACTGTCAGAAATTCAAGTGTGATATACAGTAGTACCTTGGATTACGAGTATAATCCGTTCCAGGAGCATGCTCGTAATCCAAAATGCTTGTTTATCAAAGCGAGTTTCCCCATAGGAAATAATGGAAACTTGCTTTGATGCGTTCCCCCCCCCCCCCGAGAACCGGCATTGCTCCCCTCGAAGGCCTCCCCTCTGCGATCAGGCACCCCCCCTGCGATCCGGCACCCCCCCTGCCTCGAACCGGCACCCCCCCGCCACGATTGGGCACCCCCCGCCACAATCCGACCCCCCCCGCCACGATTGGGCACCCCCCGCCACAATCCGACCCCCCGACACGATTGGGCACCCCCCCGACACGATCTGACATCCCCTCCGATACAATTGGGCACCCCCCCCGCCGCTTCTTACCTTCATCTGGGCACTCTTGAAGATCGGCCTCCTCGTCTGCTGGGCCTTGAGCATCTGAGCATGCTCAAGGCCTGCGAGTTCACGTTCACGTTCAGAACGTGAACTTGCAGGCCTTGAGCATGCTCAGATGCTCAAGGCCCAGACGAGGAGGCTGACCTTCAAGAGTGCCCAGATGAGGGTAAGAAGCGGCGGGGGGGGGGGGGGCCCAATTGTGTCGGAGGGGGGGGTCGGTTCGTGTCGGGGGGGGGTGCCCAATTGTGTTGGGGGGTCGGATCGTGGCGGGGGGGTCGGATCGTGTCGGGGGGTGCCGGTTCGAGGCAGGGGGGGTGCCAGATCGCAAGGGGGGTGCCGGATTGCGGGGGGGGGGGGGCTCGTAAATCGAGCCATGCTCGGTTTCTGAGGCACCGATTTTGCAAATGTTTTGCTCGTCTTGCAAAACACTCGCAAACCGGTGCACTTGTAAACCGAAGTACCACTGTAGTTCAGTGTTGACTTCTCAGCTCCTGCCCCCTACTGGGATCATGCCAAGCATGGGTATTATTTCCCCAAATCAAATCCTTTCATGGAAATATTTCTTAAAAAGTCAGGTTTTTACTAAGCAGCAGAAGCGCATATAACCCAGAGTCACTCTGAGCTCCAACCGTAGGAAGTTCCATAACTCAGTTCCTATACCTACTAGAGTTGAACTAAAAGTCCTCTTTAGATGACAGTCTTTGTGGCTTGAGAATACCAATTTAATATTTGTCAGCAATCTAATAAAATACCATAACACTAATAAATCAAGTAGAAGCATTCATATTTCATTAAGACCTTGTCCTGGGATTTGCTAAACTCCTCTTCTATTTAATGTAAGCCTTCTAGAGCAGGGATGAGCAGCCTTTATACACCACTCAGGGCTGCATGAATGTCAGTATTATTTCTAGTAAGCTGCATTCAGAAAATCAACAAATGCAACATACAATTTCCTGCCAACACAACTCAATGGGATGACTGAATGAACATAAATTATTATTAATGGGACAGAGTCGGCATGGGTTCAGCCAAGGGAGGTCTTGCTTCACCAATTTGCTACATTTCTTTGAAGGTGTGAATAAAGATGGATAAAGGATGGCTGAATGATGTAATGCAGGGGTGTCAAAGTCCCTCCTCGAGGGCCACAATCCAGTCGGGTTTTCAGGATTTCCCCAAAGAATATGTATGAGATCTATTAGCATACAATGAAAGTAGTGCATGCAGACAGATCTCACGCATATTCATTGGGGAAATCCTGAAAACCCAACTGGATTGTGGCTCTCGAGGAGGGACTTTGACATCCCTGATGTAATGTATCTGAATATTTAGAGAAAAAACCTAAAACAAGCTTAAGAGACATTTGGAGTATAGAAACAAAGCAGCATATTTCCGCTACGCAATGGCCACGGATTTGGATTTGAAGAATAAGATGTACAGCATCAGCATCTATGAGACAAACTTTTCTTTTTTTTTTTGTTTTATAGAATAGTTTGGACTCCTGTTTGTTTGCAAAAATTGGATAATACAAAGTCTAATAGATGCTGGCACTGTCAACTTGAAGTAGGGACGCTGGATCATCTGTTATTTTATTGCCAGTTGATACTTAATTTCTGGAAGTCAATTTGGGGCAAAATTAATTTGGTTTTAGGGGTCTCTATCCCATTGTCATATGATGTGATTTTATTTGGGACATTGTTAAAACTTAATAATAATAATAATAATTTTATTCTTGTATACTGCCATACCCAGTGAGTTCTAGGCGGCTCACATCAATTAAATTAGGATCCGCGATGACATGCAGATTTACAACATTTTTTCAGAGATTGAGCGGCGAGGAAGGGAGAGGATAGAAGGTAGAGAAGAAATTATGAGGGAAGGAGAAGAACAGTGCGAGGGGTGAGGTGTTATTGCAGGAGAGGGGGAGAGTTAAGGGTCCTGTTCGCTGAATAGGTGAGTTTTGATTAATTTCCTGAAGCCAAGGTATGAGGGAGCCTCGAGTATCATTTGGGCTAGCCATGGGTTCAGTTTAGCTGCCTGGAAGGCGAAGGTTTTGTCTAAGAATCTTTTGAGATGACATAGTTTTAACGAGGGGACGGCGAACAGCTGAATTCTACGGAATTTCTTATTGGTGCAATTAAGGTTAAAGTGAGGATTGATGTATCTTGGTGATGAACCAAATACTGATTTGTAGCAGAAGCATGCGAACTTGAAGAGAACTCTGGATTTGAATGGCAGCCAATGAAGTTGGTGGTAAAACGGGGTGATGTGTTCCCATTTATTCAGGCCAAAGATGAGATGGACGGCGGTATTTTGGATCATCTTCAGTCTCCTGATGGTTTTCTTCATGGAGCTTAAGTAAATTATATTGCAGTAGTCCAGAATGCTGAGAATGGAGGACTGTACTAGTAGGCGGAAAGAGGTGTCGTCGAAGTATTTTTTATGGTGCGGAGTTTCCAAAGTACCGAGAAGCTTTTCCTGACTGTGAGGTCGGTGTGATTTTCTAAGGATAAATGTTTGTCAAGAGTGACTCCCAGTATTTTTAAGGTAGGTTTGAGGGGAAAAGTCATTCCTTTCAATTGGATTGTGGTGTCCTTGATTTTGTCATTGGGGGTGGCTAGGAAAAATTTAGTTTTGTCCGGGTTTAGTTTCAGCCTGAATGATAGCATCCAGAGTTCAATCTGATTGAGAATGTTTGTAATGTAGTCGAGTAGTTCTGGTGTGAAACTGGTTAGAAGGATGGCTATTGTGATGTCATCTGCATAGATGAAAAATTTGAGCTTGAGGTTATGTAGGAGGTTTCCTAGGGAGGTCAGGTAGATATTGAACAGGGTGGGGGATAGGGGGAGCCCTGCGGGACACCGCAGGTGTTGTCCCAGCTATATGAGAAGGAGTTGTTCTTGAGTACCTTGTAGGATCTGTTTCTTAGGAACCCCTGGAACCAGTTGAGGACCTGGTCGGAGATGCCGATGTGAGTCAGGCATTCAAGGAGAATGTTGTGGTCAACTAGGTCAAAAGCACTGCTCAAGTCAAGTTGTAAGATCAGGGCACTTGAGCCCTGACTAAAGAGTGTGTGGAGTTGGTCGAGAAGGGAGGCTATGATGGTTTCGGTGCTATGGTCTGTGCGGAAGCCTGATTGGTAGTCACTTAGGATGTTGAATTTTTCCAGGTATGCGGAGAGTTCCGCCTTTACCACCCCTTCTGCTATTTTGGTGAATAGGGAGATGCTTGCGATCAGTCTGTAGTTAGATGGGGAGTTTGGTGGTTCTTTCCACGTTTTTTATGATTGGGGTAATCATAATATGATTGCTCTGGTGGGAAGTTTCCTGTGGATAGTAGAAAGTTAACCCATGTCATCATGTTGGCTTTGAAGTGGGTTGGGGCAGTTTTCATGATGTTTGGGGGGCATGTGTCCAACTTGCAGAAGGAGTATGTATATTTGTTGTAGTAAGTATTAAAGGTTTGCCAGTCAATTGTTGTGAATTGTTTCCAGCTTAGGTTTGTTCTGGACCCTGGGTCTGGGTTAGATATATCGGAGTCTGGGAGAATGGGGAACAGCTCGAGGGGATTGGTCCTGGTAGGTAATGTTAATCTTAATGTTTGAATCTTGGTGTTGAAGAAGTCTGCTAGGTTGTTGGCAGTTAAAGTGGATTCTTCATGGATGTTTGTGATAGTCTCAATGTTGTATAGGTTGTTAACCAGTTTAAAGAGGTTGCTACTGTTGGTTTTAATGTTACCGATTTTGTGAGAGTAGAAATTTTTTCTTTTTTCCTTAGTGAGGTTTTTGTAATTTTTTAGTTTAAATCTCCAGGCCAGTCTGTGTTCTTGGGTTCCGGATTTTTGCCATAATCTTTCTGCTTTTCTGAGATCCTTCTTTAATAGTAGCAGTTCTGAATCGAACCATCCCTCCTGATTTGTGGTTCTAATTCTGAGGGTTTTAATGGGGGCAATCTCGTTTAGTATGTTAGTACTGTCCTTGATCCAGGAGGTCATGAGTTGATCCATTTCTTTGGTTTGATTAGTGATTGTTTCGAAGCGGGACCAGAATTCCACTGGGTCTATCCTTCCTCTGGTGGTGTGGGTTTTGATGGTTCTTGTTTTGCTGCTTTTAGAGGGTTTATGTTGGCATCCTATGGAGAAGGTACAAAGTCTGTGATCAGACAAAAGAGAGTCTGTCCAGTTGCCTTGTTTCCAATAGAATTTGGGGTTGGACTGTTCTTTGGAGGAGAAAGTCACCAGGTCTAACTGATGACCTCTTTGGTGGGTTTTGATTGGGGGGGATTTGGAGTAGTCCAATTGATAAATATAAAAATAGACTTCTTCTTATAATGACTGGGGTGGCCATACAATTAATAACTAGGAATTGGAAAAATTGGGATAGTTGAATTTTTATTTTTGGTGGGAAACATTTTGTTTATATTATCGATATGAAAGGATGATAGCGGAATAATAGATTCCAACAAGATGGCGGCCAGTTAGGTCATCAACTGTGCTGTCTCCATCATCCCTCTTTTTGTTTTTTCTTTGTCTTATTTGATTTCTTTTGAATTTTTAATTTACTGGTATTGTTTCTGGTCTCTATCACTCTCATTTGGGAGCTCCTTCTTGTTTTTATTTGTTTTTTTAAGTTCACTTCACTGACTCTTCAGTCTGTCAGTTACTCCGGCCCAACAGCTGAGGGGGCCTCTCACCTGCTGCTTGGATGGTTCCATGTTGGCGGTCGAGTGATGTCGGATTGGGTCCTGTTTTTTTCGTGGAGAGTGAGAGAGATTTGGTTTCGGCTCCTCTTCATCTGAGTGCTGATTACCACATACTTCCGTTTCTTTGCACATGAGGACGTGCAAGTGGGGAGGAGGACGGCGCATCGGAGGGCTCAGAGGCAGTGCTATTGGAGAGAGAACGGCCCCAGAAGGATCCCAGCGTGAAGTCGGGAGAGCTGTTGTCCTGATTGGGAGGTCGCCGCGATCGTTGGAGGATCCCGAGAACATTTACGACAGCCGTCGGATCTGAAGAGGATGGCAGTGGCCGTTTAATGCAACTGATCGCCGAGTGGCGGTTGACCGGCTGTTTCAAAGACCACCTGATCCTAACGACACGCCTGCATTTGTCACTGCCTGACTTTGCTCTATATAACTAGCCTGCATTTCGACATTGCATTGTCTCAGATCCAATTAGACAATCCTGCTCTCTGACACTGTCTTAACTCTGATTCAATATGACCTGTCAGCTTTTCAGCAATCATCACTACATCATGGGAAACCTTATGGCTGGAATATCGTTTAGTAACTGGGTTCCATATTTCAGGACTCAAGGGGCATAACAGCTTCACTCCTTGGCATGTAGTTATGATCTTCTAACATCTGATCCTATTGTTCTGATTGGAACTCTTTTTATTTATTTCTTATATATTTTATTTATTTTTTATCGTTATTATATTTCTACTTTTAATCCTAATTTTAATTTATTCAATGAAATCTTGTTGGGATGTTTCATATCTTGTTTCTATCTCTGTCTTTACATTTCACATCTTTACTTTTCACTAATTGTTTTTCTCAGGTACTTTAGCTAGACTGTGAGCCTTCGGGACAGTTAGGGAACTTCCAAGTACCTATCTTTACTTACTTATTATATTGTATCTTAATGTATCTTTACTGTAAACCGCTTAGAACCTCACGGTATAGCGGTATATAAGAAATTAAATTAAATTAAATAATCAGGGAATAGTAAGATTTTCAAAGTTATTTGGAGTCCATTGGAATCATTTGTTAAATAATAACTCAGTTACCAGAATTTATTTGGTCTACACTAGTGCTGCCCGATTTGCGATTCGAATCGATTCACTGATTCACTTCGGGTGAATCGATTTGAATTGATTTTTTGTAAAAAATCAAACTCACTGATTCGTCGGTCCCCTTGCTAGAGACCCCTTCGGGCTTTCCCTCTGCTACCGGAATCCTTCCATCTAATGTAACTTCCGATTTTGCGAAACCGGAAGTTACATCAGAAGCAAGGACTCCGGTGGCAAAGGGAAAGCTGAATGGACTCTCTGTGTGCAGAACGGCAGCAACAAGGTGATTTTTAATTGGTTGGCTGGCAGCAGATGCTTGCGTCTCATCTTCGCATGCACGCTTATGCTTCCCCTGGAGCCTGGCAAACGCCCCCGATCCACCACCTTTATGCACCGCTCTTGCTGTTGCTGCTCAGTGGCGCACGCCTGCTCTCCTGGGTCCTGCCAGCGGCTGGCCTTTCATCAGCCACATGATGGCCAGAGCCCCGCACACCTACGAATGCCGGGTGACGTGGTGGCACACGGGGCTCCCAAGGAGCGGTGCAAGCGCATTGGATGTACTGCGGAGATGCTTTTCACTCGGCTTTTGCAAGGTCGCGTCTTCTGCAGCTCAAGGGAAAAGTGTTTGTCCGCTGTGCAAAGTGCCCAAAGCTCTTGGTAGGTGCCAGAATGCATGAATGTTGCCCTCTGCCAGCCAAATACTGGGCTTCTGTGTTGGGAGTCAGAGCTGGGGGGAGAGGGGAGATGGACTTGGAGTTGGTGGACTGGAGAAGGAGAGATGGGGAGAAGATGGATGGTGGAGGGGGGAAGATGGACTTGGGGGAGATCAACTTCTATCGTATCAAGCAGCCTTATGGGGCAAAGACCTGGAAAAACTAATTACACACACAAACAACTATGGTGAATTTAGGAAACACCTAAAAACATACCTGTTCTCGAAATACCTAGATAATGAATCTGGACAATAGACCCCCATCACAATCCCACCCCCAAATCTGATCTTGTAAACTGTTAACCACTAATCTCTAACTATGAATGTTCCATTCAATTTATAGAATCTTTCTAATTCATTGTAAACCGCATAGAACTTCACGGTCCTGCGGTACTCCAGGTGGTAAAGGCCAGCAGCGTGACGGATTTTAAGAATAAATGGGATACTCTTGTGGGATCTTTAAGGAAGTAAATTCAGGGGGGGGATACTTGGAATGGGCAGACTTGGTGGGCTGTAGCCCTTTTCTGCCGCTTTTTTCTATGTTTCTATATAAACTGTTGTTGTTATTATTATTATTATCATGGAGAAGGAGGATGGACTTGGGGGAGGGAGAGATAAACTTATGGGAGAGGGGAGATGAAGCAAGCAATCCAATACAAGATTCACTAACAAGGAAGTAGGATCATGATGATGCAGAAGATACCAGGAAGAAAACCGAGTCTACTTTTGATGATAATACTGTAGAGTGGCTGGTTTTCTGGAGGCGTTGATAATGCTACGGACAAGCTGAGAGAAAAGAAATTCAGCTGAGTTCAGCCCGAGAGATACCAAGCTGTCAGGTACAATGATTACAGGTTGGGATGAAGAAGAGCTCCTTGATTCTGTGTAAGCAGAGAAGGAAAAATTGGACGGGGGATGGGCTCCCTGGTGCTGAGTTGAAGTAGAAGGGAGAACCAATGTTGTCTGGACCACCAAGGAGCTGAGTATCATGGTGGTTGACTCCTGCTTGAGTTTGAAAAGAGTTTTCAAGATGAGAGGAGTGGGAGGAAATGCATGCAGAAACATTTGTGTCCAATCCAGGAGAAACGCATCTGCTTCCAGATGATGAGGTGAGTAAAGTCTGGAGCAGAACTGGGGCAACTTGTGATTGCGAGGAGCTGCGAACAAGGCCACTTGCGGAGTGCTCCATTGTGCAAAGATAGACTGGAGAGCTGTCAAGCTAAGTATCCATTCATGAGACTGAAGAATTCTGCTAAGGTTGTCTGCCAAGGAATTCTGCTCGCTTTGAATGTAGATTGCCCTCAGGAAAAGGTTGCGGGCCATCACCCAAAGCCAGATCTTTTGAGCCTCCTAACAAAGTGGAAGAGAGCCCGTGCCTCTTTGCTTGTTTATGTAGTACATTGCCACTTGATTGTCAGTACAAAGGAGGAGGACTTGATCGCTCAGAAGATGTTGGAAGGCTTTCAGTGCATAGAACACATTGCCCTGAGTTCGAGCAAATTGATTTGACATTTTCATTCTGTGGCAGTCCAAAGGCCCTTCTTTTGAAGACCGTTCACATGCGCCTCCCAGGCATACGGGGAAGCATCCGTTGTGAGCACCTGGTGATGAGGAGGTAAGTGGAAGAGGAGATAGATTGGAGGCGGTCATCCACCAGTGGAGTGCCTGTTGAAGAGCTGAGGTGACAGAGATATGCTAAGAGAGTCGATCTGTCGCCTGACACCACTGAGAAGTGAGGACCCTCTGTGGAGTGTGAAGATGTAGTCTGGCAAGTGGTGTCACATGAACTGTGGAGGCCATGTGGCCTAGGAGAAACATTATGTGCCTCACAGAGATTGTTGGAAGATGAAACACCTGCTGGCAGAGGTGAAGCAAAGTGGTTAGACGATCTGGAGGAAGAAACGCCCTCATGAGAGTAGTATCGAGAATGGCCCTGATGAACTGCAGGCATTGAGTCGAGTGCACTGGTACCGCTGGTGCCGCGCTACAGTCCAGTGAGGAAGCTGCCGATGAAGAGGCACTCACCACTATAGGGACCGTGCGCTTGCGGGACTTACGCAAGATTGGAATGACTTGACTCAATGCAGCTTTGACCTGCATCCCAGGGGGTGAAGGGGAAGGCTTCTTAGCCAGTTTACCCAGAGGAATATCGTACTGCGACACTGGAGTCAAGGTGGGTGGATCTGCCGGTGTCGACACTCGCATTGTCTTGTTGATGCAGTCGGTGTAGGTGACGATGTCAGTTCCCCCTCCATAGCGACACCAAAAAGTTGATGCTGCTGAAGAATACGATTTTTTAGAGTCCTCTTCTGTAGAGTGGAGCAGCGTGTGCAGGTCTCTGGATGGTGCTCAGGTCCTAAACACTGGAGACACCAATGATGAGAATCGGTGATTGAAAAGGGCCGAGCACAGCAACCGCACTTGTAAAAACCTGTCGAGGATGTGACATGGACGGGAAGACCGCTTGTGCTAAATTAAACTCTATGGCGAGACACATGAAGAGGCCCCGCTGGGCAAAGCCCACAAACGAGAAAAAACAAAATAAAAGCAACTTCCTTTTTTTTAACTGAAGTATAGAAAAGAAGTAAATAAGAAAAAAATGACAGAAAGACACTATCTGTGAGAGAGGGAAGGCAGCAAAAGAAAAAAAAAAAATTTCAACAACCGTTGAAATCAGGGCAGGATTAACCAATAGGCCAAGTAGGCACGTGCCTAGGGCCCGAAATGGTTAGGGGGGCCCAATGAAGGAGGGCATCAACATTGTTTTTTCCAAACGGCGATGGGCCCCTCCAGCATCGATCAGCAACGTGGGCCCCCCCCTCAATCGGCAATGCGGGCCCCATCCCGATTGGCAATGCGCCTCCCCCCATCGACGGAAAGTAAGACAAGCAATCAATGCAGGTAAGAAAGGCAACAGGAGCTGTAATTGTGCAAGCGGTGCTGCTTGCCCAAAGCTTCCCTCTGATGCAGCTTCCTGTTTCCGCCTGGCCCCATGGTGGGGTGGGGTGGGGCAGGGGGCCCATTGTACTTGTGTGCCTAGGAGCCCTCGACGAATTAATCCTGCCCTGGTTGAAATGCAACTTCTTAGCTCCACGGAAACTAAGAAACTGAGGGACCATGCGCCTATGTCAGGCGGGAAGGCACTCGCGCTTGCACGGGACTTAAAGTGGCGATACACTTTTAAAGTATCCGCTTCATCGTGGCTACTTTACAAGGAGTCAGTTACATCTCTCGGGTTATGTGGATTCACCTCTGTACCCTAAATGCCTCCTGCAACCCCACTCGTTCATCCATGCCTTTTGGTCCTGTGTGAAAATTAAACATTTTTGGAGGCAGGTCTTATCTTACGTGGAGGGTGTCTTGGGTTGTAAGCTTCCTCTCTCCGCGGCTGGTCTTTTACTGGATAAATATGAGGCCTTTTGTTTGCCTGGTTGGGGTCAGCGTTAGTTTATGCGACGAGTAGGCATCCTGGGGAAGAAGGTGATTCTTTCCATCTGGATCGGAGACACTTTGTCCTCCTTTTGGGCCTGGAGGAATCGTTTGCATGCTCTGCTGCTGCTGGAACGGAGAGACGTATGTCACAGCTTACATCGAAAGCGACAGTTTCTTCAGATTTGGGACTCCTATCTCCAATCCTTATCACCGAGGGCTCAGAGTGACATTTTGAATTCCTTATAAATCTCTTAAGGGCCAGAGTTCTGTGAATTGTCCACGCTGGGGCGCCCGGGGTGCATGAGGGGACACAATTTTTCCCTTTTGTTTTGTTTTCCTGCTCTCTTTTCTTCCTATTCTCTTCTTTTTGGTATTTTTATTGGTGTATCTTCCTTTTTTTTGGGGGGGAGGGGCGCTGGGGTTTCGGTATCACTCATCGGCAGTGGGCTATAAGAGTCCAAGCTTACTGCATTGTGGTCTTTCCTTTGTTTCTGGTTCTGGGGGGCTGGGGGTGGGATGGGTTAGGGCTGGGGATGTTGGATCTATTGCTTTGTATTTGGTTTTATTTACCTATTGCTTAAAGGTTGTTGGTTTCCTGTTGGTTGGATTTACGTTTGAAAATAAAAATTGATTCAACATAAAGTGTCCATACTGGGGTTCCGTCGGTGACGTAACCCATGTGTGAGAATATGCTACCTGCTTGTCCTGGGATAATCTGCTTTAAATCACAGCTTCTAGTTTGGTTTGCCTAGCTTATGCCTAGGAGAATAATGAAGTACACTATAGAGAATGTTTTCCCTTTTCTTGGGAACCACTTCTGGAGATGATGGAGAACTGTGAATGGGAACTATTTTTTGCCTTCACTGATTGTAAATTTCAAGTGCTTTGGTACATCAGCAGCTCAGATAGCAAGTGACCTCAGTTTGCAGCTATGTAATCTCAGAAAGACCTATTGAGTTTGAAGAGGGACGTTGAATTAGTACCCACCATGAACACAAGATGTTGCTAACATCACTTACAAATTGGATTCTGGTTCTAACTCGTGTAAATAAAACAAATCATTTGGACCCAATCGCATTTTGACCTCTTTGAGCTAATGGATTTTCCTGACCCAGGAATAAGAACAACCAAGCAAGGTCTGATCTACAGCCAAACTTGTCCTGAGAGAGGCACGGTAAGGCCTGGCCAGTTAGGACTTCACCATGAGTGGTCTACTACTCCAACTGTTTTAACTGTTGTCTAGTGAGGAACTCAATGGCCCAGGTGGAAATTGGAATTCACCCATACAGGTGCTCTATTCACATTATACATTTAAATTCACTTACCTTTGATTGGCACCTCCCTGGAACTGAAGCCAGCTGTCTACCAACTCCCTTTGCTTTATGGTTAGTTGATTATTCATAGCTGGATTCCTCTCAGACAGAAAGTTTGATTGCAGCTTTAATGCCTGCAGAGAAAAGTTTTAATTTATTTGTTGCTTTATAAGGCTGGGTTCTGGTAGCTTTCACCATTTTCCAAATGAAAATTGATGGGGCCTTTCAACAAAAATCCAAAAAGCATTTTTCTAGCTATGTGTTTTACGCAATTCCTCTGTTCCCCAGCTCCTCAGAGACTTACGAGAACCACAATGGAATGAAATTCAGAGGAATTCAAAGAATATTAACATCTGCTTCCTCAGTGTTGAAATTCCTGAGTGTTTTATGGACCTATGCCTGAAGGCTGATCAAGGATAATAATAATTTAGCAGTTAAAGAATCTCAGGCTTTAAGTGTCCTTGTAGATGGGCCCAAAAGGGATTGTGTTATCTATTTCATTTGTTTACAGAATCTGGACAGTTGGCCTCTTTTATCAATTTACAGTGGACTTATGGCCTCCAAGAGATGGACTTTTTTGCATATTATCAAATACGCCATTATGTCCGCTCATTACTAACTTATCATCTAACTGAAACTTGTTGGGAAGCTATCTCTGAAATGTTTAGGCTTTCAGCTCAACAAAATATCCCTTTATGATTTCATCTGGTGGGACTCTTGGACTGTCAACCTGGCATTAACTTGGAAGATATTGGCGACATCCTGATAACCAACCAGAATTGTAGCCAGGTTTTGACATCAGGGGAACCAGAGCTTTTGTAAAATACTAAAGGGTCAATCCACCTAGGCACTGTTTCATTCAAAAACTGTTTGGGGGAGCGGATACTCCTCTTGCACCCCCACCCTTACCATAGTTCTATAACCAGCAAAGAAGATTTTACCAACAAATGGTATGGTCAGCATGTGTTTGGATACTAGAGCTATTTATATGGATAGATATACTGTATTACTGAAGGCATAAACTTGACGCACTTAATCCCTGATGCACTTAATCCCTCGCCTACTGGAATGAAATTCTAAGTACATGTTAGCCAGGATGAACACATTGTATTGTAAGTATGACAAAAGTAAAACCTGTTTTGACTGTAAATCCTGTAACCCATTCTGAGCTCGGGGAGAATGGGAGGGAAAAACAAATTAAATACATAAATATGGCCATGTTAGGGTTTATTGTGTAATAGTTTTATGTATTTATGCTATTCTATATTTGCACGTGGGAGGAAGACTGGCTAACTCCCATGGTTGGTGCTTAGCCTGGATAGTCAATGCTGGGCCATTTCTGGTGACCCTCATTTGAATATCTGGGGGTTTCTGACCAAGCTACACTGTCTATAGCAGCTATAACTTAACCAGCTATGTCAATATTGAGCACTATTTACGCAGCCCGATTTTGGTCGCTAAACTTGACTGGTCAGTGCTCAGTATTGGTGTTTATTATGCGATATAGCCAGCTAAATTTTAGCTGCTTACCATGAATATTCAGTGAGGATATTTGCAGTTAGTCAGCTACTTCTATTTAACTGGCCAGGAGCCGTTTCTGACAGGTTAAACAATGCTGAATATCAGGCAGATGATATTTATTAAAGTATGTTTTATTTGGCACTAATATTTGCTTTTTCCTTCTGTATGATTTTTTTAACAATATCTGGCCTCTCTTATTCTGTATTTCCACTGAAGCACCTAGTCATAAATCTTCAGAATAGCATAATGCCTTGGAGCATAGGGTGGGGATATTTGCATTATGATTTCTGTTCCATCCAAATATATTTTATTTTCATATTTAGTTGAAAAATTGTGATAACAGCCAAATTATGTTAAAGCAAGCTGTTCACCCCTTCTTCTACCTCTTCCACTTACTATCTAACCTATTAACTTGGTTCTGTTTTGATCTTACAAGAGATATAGGCAAGAATGATTAGGTTAATAAGCTCATATAGTCTACTTTTACCCCTTCCCATTCACCTCAATTCTAGACTGGATGACGTTGATTTCACGTTCCATTTCTTCGTGTCTTCGGATAAGGCTCGCCACACTCTCCTCATCCTTCCCATAGTCTAATGCTTGCATTAGTGCACTCTGGAGGGAGAGAAGGAGTAGACAAAGAGAAAAGAAGATGGATTGAAAGATAGGAAGGGAGGGAGAAATGAGGGGAAGAGGCAAGGAAAAGCAAGGAGGAAAGATGAAACAAGAGATGGAAAACAAAGTGAAAGAATAAAGAGAAAGAGAGGAAAGGAAATAGAGGCAGAAAGAGATAAGAATGTCACGAGAGAAAGGAAGAAAAATGGAGAGAAATACATAAAACAAGGGAAATCATATTTCTTTAACAATGTTTTTAGCCACTTGCCTACTCCCCCTCCCCCCAACTTCTTTTCCTTCCTTCTGAAGGCAGCATGCGAGTTTCACATATATGTGTGGCTTGATCTCTCCATGCCACTCCCAGACACACATATGCACTTTTCCTAAGAAACAAAAGTAACAATTTCCTTATCCTTCCTCTTTGTGATGCATTTCATTTATTTCATGATTCATAGGTGGGACAACATGACCCAATCTCTAGCACATTGGCTTTATAGGCTATACTGATCTGGCTCTATTGGGTTGAAGGAAAGGTAGAGACTTGCTTGCATGTCTAGGCTGGCTAATAAAATCTAAATGAAAAGCATTGTTTGGGATATTAATCAGGTAACAGAAAATCTTTCCAAAGCTCTTTAAAAACATCCACTGAATGAATAAGAAATGAACTCGCATAATATTATTAAACCACACTCATTACAGGATGTTGTGTCTATGAACACGATTGCATTTGAATTTTCTGTCTGAGTTCAAATACATCAGGGAGCTGATCTATGCAAACTCTGCTGAACAGATAATAGAGCTGGGGGCTGGTCTCAAAGGCGATTCAATGTAGACATGCCCTTTCGATCATCTTTGTGAGTAATGCAGTGAATGTTTAGAAAGTTTCTAAAGACAGGAGAGAAAAGAGTGACTCTTTCTTACTTCTCTCCCATAATAAGTAGAGAAAATCCTTGGGAATAAAATATTTAGACTTCAAAGCTGGCATTATGTAAGAAGGATGTCACCGTATGCCCTTGAGAATCCATTATTTTATATTTTTGCTGTACAGTCAACATGAGAAATACAGAACTCATGGCTGCACCTGCCCCCTATAAGAGGAGTGAAATCAGTTCTGAGAACTTTTTCTCTGTCTTCATCTATTGGCAGGAGGACATAACTCACCTGTCTGGACTAGTCCAGTTTGGACAATTAAGAAATTGGTGTTAGGTAAGAGAGAAATATAGAAAAATAAAGGGCAGATCAAGACCATATGGCCTATCTAGTCTGCTTAACCATGCCACCTACTATCCCCTCCTCTCTCTTAGAGATTCAACATACTTATCCCAAACCTTCTTGAAGTCAAATGCACGTTTTGTCTCCACTAGCTCCCCTGATAGGCCGTGCCAAGCATTTATCACTCTTTCCATGAAAAAGTATTTTCTGAGGTTCTGCCTTTCACCTTCACTCTATGCCCCCTCATTCCAGATTTCCCTTTCAATTGAAAAAGACTCACCTCGGGTGCATTTATGCCACATAGATATTTAAAAGTCTCTATCATACGTGTCTCATCTCTCTTGCCTTTCCTAAGTTTCCAAGTTTCCTTTATTTTTAATATACCGTTTATCAAACAGGTGTCTAAATGGTTACCAATAAAATAAATTTTTTTTAAAAAAAGTAATACACTTCTCCTTCCGTATTGGCAGGACCATAGGCTCGATTACGGAAAAAACGCAAAAAACTATTTATATGTTATTCACGGTTTTTTGGACCAGCCAGTGTTTTTGCTATTGAAACTACAAATAACTAGAGACTCTGCAGCTGAAGGTACCTGGTACATGAGCAGCTCTCTCTCTCTCGATCTCCATGGTTGGGCTGGCTGGGCTTCATGCAGGCTCTGCTTCCACTCCGTTTCGCAACGAGAGGGGGCGGGGACCTGCATGAAGGTACCTGGGAGTGTGCCGGATGCCGTGTACGTAAGCAGCTCTCTCTCTCGATCTCGCTGGTTGGGTTGGATGTGCTTCGTGCAGGCTCTGCTTCTGCTCTGTGTCTCAACGAGAGGGGGCAGGGGCCTGCGTGAAGGATACATGAGTTTTCAAAGCGCTCGGCACTTGCGTTTCTTGCGCTGTCTTCTTCAGTTCTGTGCTGTGAGAGGCGAGAGAGGCTGGCGGAGGAGTTGATGCACTTATTGCTGTCAGGTGAGCCCTCTAAAAGGCACTGTTTTTTCTTTAATTGCTTCTCTGATTAAGAAAAGGAACTAATCATGATGTAATTTTGGGGGGAGGAGTCAGCATTGGAAAAAAATCACGAATAAGCGAATCCGCAGGTACAGAAACCGCGGATTACGGAGGGAGAAGTGCATATAGTATCTAAGGTTAAAAGGAGGGGAACATTTACACAATGACATACATGAAACAAAAGGGAAATGGGGGAGGGAAAGTATACATATTGAGATTTTTAAATCTGTCCCCATGATCCTTATGACTCAAAATTGTAGTATGGATGTCACTGGGCTCTTGAGAATCCAGCATTTTGAACTCCAAGACGTGGGACTGTGAAAGTTCTGCTGGATGCAATGTCTAGCTGCATGCGATTCGGTAAGGCTTGGTGCTTAACTCTACTAGTGCTTAACTCTACTAGTGCATAACTCAAAAGGGGGCAGGCCATGGGTGTGTCAGGGGCATTCTGAAAATTTGTGCACAGAATAATAAAATATAGCCTCAGTGCACCTAACTTGGGTACCAGCATTTATATCAGGTTTCAGCAGGTGTAAGTCCGGCATCTATTTTATAAAAGGCACTGATTCTTTTTGACACTTTATTTTGAGTGCCATTTACTGAATCAAGCTCTATATGCATAGTTTTGAGATAACTGTAACATGGCAGGATAATCCTTCATAGGAGCCAAACCAGGAGCCAGGTTAGCTAACCCTGGTACAAAGAACTGGTTGTACCTGCTGAATCCTGGATGAACTGCCTAGAACCTCCTCAGAACTCCCTAGCTAAACGATGGACAGAACTACAAGAGGACTGCGTCCCAAGGGATTATGGGGCCAGGTCATTGAATAATAACTAATAAAATAGTGATGCAACACTTCATAGTACCCTGTGCTAACAGAGTTGGGAACCTTTTGTCAAATAGGCAATAACAATACTTTTTTGCCCCTCTCCAATATTGCAGAGGAAAAAAAATCTAGCTAGAATGCACTCAGCAGAGTTGGATATCCCTACGACAGTCTGAGATAAAGTCATGTGAACCAGACCTATGTGTCAGAGAGGTAGACCCGTAGGCTGTTATAGTGCCCTAGACTGACATATTAGCCAGTATCAAGGTAGACAGGAATTGCTTGCTTTTTGAGAATGTGCTGTACTTCTATACTTTAGAAAATAATTTAATTTTCATTGTTGCAGAATTTGCTACAGATACAGAGCTGTTAAGAGAATCATTAAAAAGTTGGACTCAACTGAGCTCACATTCTTAAAAATTAACCAATTAATTATCCTTTTCAAAAGGGTATGGGAGTTTTATCCCACAAGAGTTATGGTTTCAGATGTTTTTATTGAATTGCTGCCTAGAACTGCTAGAGACGGGTTGGCTATACATATTTTAAATAGATAAATAAACAATCTGTGAACATGAGAAGATCCAAGGAACAGGCCATTTCCTGAAGACACCTTTTTGCCTACTTTACCTTCTCGCTGATTCTTTCTGTGATGTCATCAATTTCTCGTATGGTGGTGTGCATCTCTAGGGCTTCCTCCAGCCTCCTCCGATACAAACTCAGGTTTCCATGGAAACTGTTCCATCTGTATGATAAAGAGCAAAGTGGAGCAGGAAAGAACCTTCAGAGCTTCAGCACCTTCTGCTGGATGACTATGCAATGTTCTTTTACTCAGATGCTAAATTATTTCACATTTCTTTCATTTTGCTTTCTTTTATTAAAGAAGTTACTCAGGCCAAAAATTGCACTGACTGGTTAAATAGTGCTTAACCGGTTAAAAGTGAATATTCAGCATGGGGTAACCAGTTATCTCCACTGAATATTTGTGGTTAGTGGCTAAATGTTAACTGGCTATATTGCATGATAATCAGCAATTTTCAGAGCTGAGTGGCTAAATTTACCTGCCAAATTGGACTACATAAATAACAGTCATATCTTTGGTACCATAAACTTAACCAGTCAGCAATAGATATTGACTTAGCCAGTTAACCATTTAGCAGCCAAAACAGATCCGTACGGGCAATGCCATTCACCAGAAATAGCCAGACCTTGAATATCTGCGGTCCGCTTTAACCGGGGGAGTTAGCTGGCTTGACTTCTGTGGTCTGAATATCAGCCCCACTGTCTGTGGGGGTTTATTCACTCAAAATAAGTCAGTTACTTCACAGTGTGCTACATCCATTCCAAATATAGCATGGTGCGCATTATGTGAAATAAAGATTGGTTTGTGTGTCTTGGGCCTTGGGTATCTTGGGCAATAAGGATGCTTTCTTGATCTGTGCCTAAGGAAAACAATCTTTATTGACTTAGGCCTGATTCTGCAATCTCACTTTCCTCTGATGTTATTATTATTATTATTAGGATTTTTATATACCGCCTATCAAGGTTATCTAAGCGGTTTTTACAACCAGGTACTCAAGCATTTTTCCCTCTCTGGCCCGGTAGGCTCACAATCTATCTAACGTACCTGGGGCTATGGAGGATTAAGTGACTTGCCCAGGCTCACAAGGAGCAGCGCGGGGTTTGAACCCACAACCCCAGGGTGCTGAGGCTGTCGATCCAACCACTGCGCCACACACTCCTAATTGTAAACTAATCTACAGCCCTCATTTTACAAAACCTATCTGGATTTAATACATGCATAAACTGGCACTTAAACATTTATCTTACATAAATGTCTAAATCCCTATTTTGTACAGCTTGGGCTATGCAGGTATTAGAACATAAGAGCATAAGAATTGCCGCTGCTGGGTCAGACCAGTGGTCCATCGTGCCCAGCAGTCCACTCCCGCAGCGGCCCTTAGGTCAAAGACCAGTGCCCTAACTGAGATTAGCCTTACTTGCATACGTTCTGGTTTAGCAGGAACTTGTCTAACTTTGTCTTGAATCCCTGGAGGGTGTTTTCCCTTATAACAGCCTCCTGAGGTTAATATTAAAATAACACATCTTAACAGTAGCCCATTTTGATGACTTCCCCCCTTAAATAGGAAGGTCTCCCTACATTAGTGTGAACTGAGAGATTCCTTATCATGCCTTATACAGTACTGGTTAGACACAGACTTAAAAGGTTTAGAAATTAGTAAGCACTAAACCCTCTTTAGTTTTGTCTTTTCTTTATCAAAATGTAAAGATATCCCACACAGTGGGGAGAGTGTGGCACAGTGGTCAAAACTATAGCCTCAGAACCCTAAGTTTAAACCCACACTGCTCCTTATCCCCTCATTGCCTCAAGTACATTAGATCAGAATTTCTCAACACATGTTACGCATACCCTTAGGGGTATGTGAGCTGCTTGGGGGGAGGGGGTAGATGGCGTGGATCTCCCGCCCCCCCCTTCCTCCTCAATGGACACTGCTGCCGCTAGGATCCCATGCCCTCCTTCCTGCCCTCCAGCTGCATGCCCCCTCCACCAAAGCCGAACTGGAAGGCTTCCCTCCGATGTCAGAGCTGATGCTGGAGGGAAGCCTTCCAGGTCTGCAGGGGATCCCAGTTACCTCCTTCCAGGTGGGCTGCTCCTTCCTGCCTTCAGTTTCACTTGTTGCAGGGACGTAGGCAGTGACTCTTGCACGTGGCTAACCCGGAAGCCTTCACTCTGACGTCAGAGGGAAGCTTGTGGGTCAACCATGTGCAACGTGGTCTGGGGTAGAACTTGGGTGGGTCTGGTGTGGAGCTTGGGCAGGGGTACTCGGTTGATATTTGTTAGACTTAGGAGGTACTTGCCTTGAAGAAGTTGAGAAACACTGCATTAGATAAATTGTGAGCCTACCAGGACAGACAAGGAAAAATGCTTGAGTATTTAATTCATGTAAACCATTCTGAGCTCCCCTGGGAGTACAGTATAAAAAACTGAATGAATGATAATTTGAGAATTCTTACAGACTATTATTTAGATGGCATTTAAAAGCACAGTTTTCTAAATAATTTTTTAGATAGATCCAGATGCTTGTAAGGCTTTAAATATAATAACTGAGAATGCACAGGAATTTACTGTAAATCTCCAGTTTTGCTTGGTTCACCTCTTTTGTAATCTGCTCCAAACCAAACTGGATTTAGCAGAATATAAACAACGGAATTAGAATTAAAGGCCGTCAACAGCTTTGGTTAGGGGAAGGGCTGGAGGAAGAGGATGTTCAAGGTAAACACTTGCCTCTCATTCAGTTGTTGCTGGCGCTGAACTATGGTCTTCATCTCTTCCTTGTTACATCTCTCCAGTTTCGTGGCCAGTGCATCGATGGCTTTGATGTGAGCATCATCCACGGTCACGTCCTGCAGTGTCAAGGCACAGAGCTCTGACCCCCTGTTAGCAATGCTCCCTCCCCTTAGGCTAAGGCTGAAATAAAGCAGGCTTTAAATTTTACATAAGGGGCTAATTCTCAAAATGTTGCCTAAAGTTAGGTGCCAGGGTGATCCGTGCTGGACAAATTCTATATCGGCAATTACACACGTATTTGCCATTAGAAAATACTCGGAAAAGTCCATAGATACGTACGCAACTTTAGATGCGAGCATTTACGCCAGCTCGATGGCTAGTATAACTACTCATGCGTAAGCGAGAAGCGTGTCCCTATCCCTAACCCACCCATGCCATGCTCAGGTTTATGCCTCCCTTGCATTTGCGCATCATGTATTTTCTACGCACTATTTGTAGAATACCAATCAAGGGCAGTGATAGTGTAACTGCAAAGTAATGCCAATCAGCACCAATTAACACCAATTATTGATTGTTAATGCAAATTAGCGGCCAATTATTAAATGATGTGCGTGACTGACCCTAACATAACTTGTGCATGCAACTTTGCATGCTAAGCGCAAACAATTGTGCATGCAAGTTGATAGAGTTAGCAGGATAGTGCTCGACATAGAGCTGACTTCCCCAAGCCTATCTATCTCCTCTAACTTTAGCTAAAGGAGCGAAAAGATGCTCCAACACAACACTTTGGAGATCCTTTACTAAAGTGTGCCAAGCAGTTAATGGGTGAATTCGCGCATGCCAACCACTTCCATCCACACAAGCACACCAATTGTTACTGCGGTTAACATGGCAGTTTGCACATGCTAATTCACACATTGGGTTAGGGGGAGGAAATTAAGCAGAGAATGGGCAAACTATCCGTCAATTTTGAAGTTAGAATTGGTTCACTTCATTTAATTAAAAAAATATACTGTATACTGCAAATCTATAATTCTCTGCAGTTTATAATTTATATACATACGGCCTCTTTTACAAAACCGCGCGGCAACAGCCCCAAAGCCCTTTAAATCTCTATGGGCTTCGGGGCCGTTAGCACAGCCCTAGCGCGGCTTTGTAAAAGAGGCCGATAGACTCTGTAAACAGACAACATATCATTTTTCATAGCATATATAAATGAAATCAATGATCTATATCAATAAATTTAAACAATTTAATATCAAGGAAACGCTTGAAGGAACAGATATGTTTTAAAAGATTTCCTAAAATCATTCAAAGACTCAGATTTATGTGTGCTAGTGCAGTTTTCAGTGTGGTAATTGCTGAAGACACGATGGGCACACTCCCAATTACCACACAGCCTTTGCACTTAGCACGTACCCGGGGCAGGATTAACCAAGAGGCCCAGTAGGCACATGCCTAGGGCCCGAAATGGTCAGAGGAGCCCGATGAAAGAGGGCATCAACATTGTTTTTTCCAAACGGCGATGGGCCATTCCAGCATTGATCGGCAATGCGGGCCACCACCTCAATCGGAAACGCAGGCCTCCCCCCGATCAGCAATGCGCACCCCCCCCAATCGACGGAGAGTAAGACAAGCAAGCAACGTGGGTAAGAAAGGCAACGGGAACTGTAATTTTGCAAGCGGTGCTGCTTTCCCAAAGCTTCCCTCTGACGCAGCTTCCTGTTTCCGCCTGGGCACATGGTGGGGTGGGGCGGGGCAGGGGGGCCCAGTGTACTTGTGTGCCTAGGGGCCCTCGATGAATTAATCCTGCCCTGCACATACTGTATTATTTTTTGCTGTTAAAGACATGTCAGCTGCAAAAACTTAATGCACTTTAGTAAAAGATCCCCATAGCTATGACACATAAATGGGTTGTGTAATTCAAAACCTAATCAGATATAAACTCAGTAAGGTCAATATTCCAAAGCATTTAGGTGGTTTGTGAAGGCAGCTATTTTATTAGCTATCCTGAAGATGCACTGTTTCATAAATATTTATAAAATGCTAATTACACTTGCTGAAAGCTAAATCTGTGCATGCATATAAATAGAAATCTCCAGGCAACATTTTCTTTTTTATTAACTTTATTACCTCCTAAAAAGGAAGAGGAAATTAAGGGCTCCTTTTATCAAGCCGCGCTAGCGGTTTAACGCACGTAATAGCGCACGTTAAACCGCCGGCCGTGCTAGCCGCTAACGCTTGCCTTGAGCAGGTGGTAGTTTTTTGGCCAGCGCAGGGGTTAGCGCGTGATTAAAAGTCGCGCGCACTAACCCCGCTAGCGCAGCTTGATAAAAGGAGCCCTAAGTGATGGATGAGATCTGGAATTTTAACAAAAACAATTCTGTACAAAATATTTTTCCAAAAAATAAGTATGATATTTTAGATAGCATTAGTTCTTCCTCACACATGTAGTTCTTCAGTACAGCAACCCTTCCCCCCCCCCCCCCCCCGGACCACTCACTAACTTTGAAAAGTGGAAAAGTCAGATTCACCCCCCCACCCCCACTCGCTTGACTTCATACAAAGAAACCCTTGGATTAATCTACAAGATTCCTAGTGTGTTAGAGATCTTGTTCTTGTGAAAGCTTTCTATAGATGCAAATTAATTCCGTGACAAATTTTCATAAGAACTTTAGCTATGTGGCCCAAAAACAAAAGATAATTATATCTCACTGAGATGTGGTTACATTTTATTAATATTAAGAAAACTGGCCCATAAAAACATCTTAGCTGCCAGTTTTTACTGAATTCTTAGGAAATGAATAGCTGTTCACAGTACAGACAGTCCCTGGATTAAGAACATCCAACAACCGGGGTCCTGCCTCTCCTTTCCTGTGGCAACGTGCCCCCTCTTCCTCCCTTCCTGTCCAAACGTGACCCTCCTCCTCCCTTCCATGTCCCAATGTGCCCTTCGTTGTCCTTTCCTCCATCCTAGGTCCAAAATTCATGCCTCCCTTCCTCTTGCTCACAGGTATTTACCTCTGCTGGCTGGCTGCCTCCTCCCAGCTGCACTTCTCTTCACAAAGCCGTGAGCAGTGGTTCCTGCATGCAGCCCACGGCTGACCAGAAGCCTTCCCTCTGACATCAGAGGGAAGGCTTCCGAGTCAGCCACGGGCTGCATGCAGGAACCACAGCTGCAGAGAGAAGGACAATGAGGGGCACATTGGAAGGGAGAAAGAGAGGGCATGTTGTCACAGGAAGGGAGAAGCATGGTCATGCTGGTACACAGAAGGAAGGGAGGGAGCACAAGCTTCAGACAAAGGATGGAAGGAAGGAAGGAAGAAAGGAGAGAGGGAGCATTAATACAATGGAGGAAAGGAGTGAAGCATGAACCTGGAATACAGGATGAAAGAATCCTACCTAGTAAGCATGGATTCTGAAGTTAGGCGTCGCTAAGCATCCTAAATTAGAGCACCTAGTAACGCCTAATGCAGGTATCCTATACAGAATCTGGACCTCCATTCCTGATAGCTTGGCTGGTCTTGTGTGGAGAAACAACAAACCCCAATGGTACTCCGCAGAAATCTCGCACCTCGTCAAGGAGAAGAAAAAAGCATTTATTTCCTACAAACGAACGGAGACTAGGGAAGCTAAACTAGAACATAGGGCGAGGTCTGCAGCAGTCAAAACGGCAGTCAGGGAGGCCAAACTTCGAGTGGAAGAGACTCTGGCAAAGAACATGAAGAAAGGGGACAAATCCTTCTTCAGGTATATTAGTGATAGGAAAAAGAACACAGACGGGATAGTACGCCTTAGAAAACCAGATGGGAACTGCGCAGAATCAGATTCAGATAAAGCAGAACTACTGAATGAATACTTCTGCTCGGTCCGCACCGGGGTATGGTCCGCAGTTGCAGGAAAGGCCCAGCGTGGAAGACCCATTTCAGAATTTCGAGTTCACACCTGGCAACGTCTACTACGAACTGGCAAGACTCAAGGTGAACAAAGCCATGGCACCGGACAATCTACACCCCAGGGTGCTCAGTGAGCTGCATGATGTCCTGGCAGAACCGCTATCAGGACTCTTCAATCTCTCCCTAAGTTCGGGGAGAGTCCCCATAGACTGGAAAACAGCTAACGTCGTTCCACTGCACAAAAAGGGTTGCAGGGCAGAGGCTGCAAACTACAGACCGGTGAGTCTCACATCAATAGTATGCAAACTCATGGAAACACTAATCAAACGTAAATTAGACGCAATCTTGGATGAGGAGAATCTACGGGATCCCAGTCAACACGGATTCACCAAGGGTAGGTCCTGCCAATCCAATCTCATCAGCTTCTTTGACTGGGTAACAAAACAGCTAGACTTGGGAGAATCCATGGATGTCTTATACCTAGACTGCAGCAAAGCTTTCGATAGTGTCTCGCATCGCAGGCTGTTGAGCAAGATAAAATCAATGGGGCTGGGAGAAACACTAACTACATGGGTCAATGACTGGCTGAGTGGCAGACTTCAGAGGGTGGTAGTTAACGGTACCCTCTCTAAAACATCGGAGGTGACCAGTGGAGTACCGCAGGGCTCAATCTTGGGCCCGCTCCTTTTCAACATATTTATAGGGGACCTAACTCAGGGGCTTCAAGGTAAGATAACGTTATTCGCTGATGACGCCAAACTATGCAATATAGTGAGAGATGGCAATTCACCCGATAGTATGACACAGGACCTATATTTGTTGGAGCTTTGGTCCTCGACCTGGCAGTTAGGCTTCAACGCTAAGAAATGCAAGATCATGCACCTCGGCAGCAGAAATCCGTGCAGAACTTACACCTTGAATGGTGAGACCTTAGCTAGAACTTCAACAGATCGAGACTTGGGAGTGATCATCAGCGCAGACATGAAAACTGCTGATCATGTGGAGAAGGCTTCATCTAAGGCAAGACAGTTGTTAGGTTGCATCCGCAGGAGTTTCGTCAGCCGGAAGCCTGAAGTCATAATGCCATTATACAGAACCATGGTGAGACCTCATTTGGAATACTGTGTGCAATTCTGGAGGCCACACTACCGAAAAGATGTGCTGAGAGTAGAGTCGGTGCAACGGATGGCCACCAGGATGGTCTCGGGGCTCAAGGATCTATCGTACGAGGAAAAAATTTGCGGCTGTACTCACTCGAGGAACGTAGGGAGAGAGGAGACATGATCGAGATGTTTAAGTATATTACCGGCCGTATCGAGATGGAAGAAGAGATTCTCTTTCTCAAAGGACCCTCAGCCACAAGAGGGCATCCGCTCAAACTCAGGGGCAGGAAATTTCATGGCGACAACAGGAAATATTTCTTCACCGAGAGAGTGGTTGATCCTTGGAACGAGCTCCCAGTGCAGGTGATCGAGGCAAACAGCGTGCAAGAATTTAAGAGCAAATGGGATGCCCATGTGGGATCCCTTAGAGGGTTAAGCCAAGGGAACCTGTCACCAGGAGTGGGATCACTAGGATAGTAGACTTATGGATGGGTCAGTAGAGTGGGCAGACCTGATGGGCTATGCCCCTTATCTGCCGTCATCTTCTATGTTTCTATGTTTCTACCATGCGGTAAATCCTTTGGGGTAAATGTAGGGCAGATGCTGGACACCCCCTTGGCATTACTGCACAGGCTTTGCACTTACCATATGTTAATTTTTACAACTAATGCATGGTAAGTAGAAAAACTTCATTTCAAAATTCTCTATTCAAAATGTTATTCAATATGTTCAATGGAAGGCCCACTCTTTAGTGGCTATGGGAATCACCTATTCAGTGGAGAAAAAAGCCTCAAAATTCTTGCGGCAACGATTTACAAACAATAACGTAAAGCTGCCTTGCTATTATCATATCTTTATAATGTCACTGGGGTACTAATAGTTAAATATTAGTGGAAGTCAGAAAAATATTAGAGTTCAAACAAAAGAACTGTCTTCTCATTCAAATTGGTAACCAAACTTCAGGATTGCAACCGTCACATTTGAAAGTCATTCAGATACTCCTCCCCCTGTACTCTTTTAAACCGGACAGCTGATGCTATGTTTTCTCTGACAGTTTAAATTCTCAGCACCGACAGCGTTCTTTTGACGATGTTACCACATCGCAAACTTGAAGCACTCTATCAGCATTGAAAAAGTTTTTCAGTTTACATATAATAGGGTCTCCTGAAGAAGGAATCGAAACGGGGCCACGTAGAGACCCCGAACCTGTTATAAACTGAATTATCAAGCTGCTCTTAATTTTCTCACAGAGCGATGTTCATTTGAAAAGATTTGTAAAGATAAGAAAAAACAATGTATTTTCATACAAGTGTTTGAAAGACTGTAAAGACATTTATTTATTTATTTATTTATTTTTGTAATCAAACTTGGAGCGTAGCCAGCACTAATAAAGTTGCAACGACTGAAAAGTATACTTTGGTTCATCACTAGAGGGCGCAACTTTCTCCTTGAAGAACTCTATACCTCTGAATGACTTTCAAATGTGACGGTTGCAATCCTGAAGTTTGGTTACCAATTTGAATGAGAAGACAGTTCTTTTGATTGCTATTATCATAGGCAAAAAACCCTCCACTTTTTATATTACTAATAGTCCATGATGTAAACCAGATGCCAACCATGTGCACATGCAGGTAACTTATCTGAAGTTGCTGGAAATTACTGCAAAGATCCTTTAGATAAGTTACCTGCACGGTGGGCGTCTGGTTCATATTGTGGACTATGATAATAGCGAGGCAACTTCGCTTTACTGTTTGTAGATTACTGCTGCAAGGGTTTTCAGGCATTTTTCTCCACTAAATAGGTGATTTCCATTGGACATATTGAATAACTTTTGGAATAGAGAATTTTGAAATGAATTAGAGTTATTCTCTCTAAACTGTAAGTAGAAAAACTTACCACACTTTAATAAAGTCCTCCTAAATCTAATTTATAGAGGCAAATTTCTGGTGGTGGGGGTGGTGGTGGTGGGATGAAGAAATAAGATAGTATAGATCAGGGGTGTCAAAGTCCCTCCTCGAGGGCCACAATCCAGTCGGGTTTTCAGGATTTCCCCAATGAATATGCATGAGATCTATTAGCATACAATGAAAGCAATGCATGCAAATAGATTGCATGCATATTCATTGGGGAAATCCTAAAAACTGGACTGGATTGCGGCCCTGGAGGAGGGACTTTGACACCCCTGGTATAGATTGTGCAAATGTGTGTGTGAGAAGGAATAACAAACAAGGCATATTTGACTCTTACACCAGATCCTGCTCCTCGGAACTCATTCAATTTTTTCATCAGCTGTAGGCAGTGTTCATAGTCCTTCCCCACATCACCAACGTTAATCATCACCTCCTAGAGAAAGTGCGGAGCAGAGAAGACATTTATTTAACCACCTGACCTGAGCTCATTGATTTAACTACCAACTCAGAACAGTCTTTCAGATCTTTTTAAACGTAGAGCTCGTGTTCACTGCCAACCTGCTGCCACCATGCTTCCACCGAAAGCAGAGAAAGAAAAGCAAGTGGGGAGTGCGATATTACATGTCAGCCTTGAAACCAACAAATTTTATTTATACAAACTCATGTTTAAAATACACGTAGAAGTACATAGATATAAAGTCCAATAAGTACACGGATCTCCTAGAAGATTACATCCAAGTACGTTTTGGACTTTATGGGCTCCTTTTACTAAGCTGCGTTAGCGTTTTTAGCATACGCTGCATTTTAGCGTGCGTGCTAAACCCGCGCTACGCGGCTAGAACTAATGCCAGCTCAATGCTGGCATTAAGGTCTAGCGCATGCAGCAATTTACTGCGCGCTATTCCGCGCGTTAAAGCCCTAACGCTGCTTAGTAAAAGGAGCCCTTTATCTATGTACTTATACATGTATTTTAAACTTGAGTTTGTATAAATAAAATTTGTTGGTTCCAAGGCTGACGTGTTCTATCCCACTTATTTTTCTTTCCTTGCTTGACTTACGTGGGGGTTTTGTTCCTTTTTTTTTTGTCTGCATTGATTTCCACAGAAAGCAGATCCACTTAGAGTGGTAGGAAAAGGGTATGGCCTGTAAACCAAGCCAAGGGAGTGGCTCCCCTCCTACTACTAGTAAATGGTAAAGGGCCTTCTTTAAACTCTTTAGACATGCCACAGAGCCTGGTGAAGTTGTATCTTTCACACTTACCTTAAGACGACTTTTATGCAACCTTACTCTAGTAGCTAAAGTCTCAAAAAGAATCTTAATATTACTAAACGAGGCACCTAACAGAAAACTAGAGAACAGCTATACTGGCTTCCTTATTTGATATAAAAAAACAACATCTCCTAATTGCCTCTATGTTAAAGCACAATTAACTCACTTTCTCCCTTATCCAGGCCTCCACCTGGTCCACTTTTTGCAGGAACTCCAGAAAGTCTCGACTGTCCTCCAGCATCTTCCCACGAGCTGCGGCAGCCTGCTTCAGCTTCTCCCAGTGTTTTTGCAGAGCCCAGCTTCTGCTGCTGATTTCTGCAGCCTTTGGGTGGCTCTTAATCAACAACACCTCCCCCTTCTGCAAAGAATAAAAAGGCAGCAGTAAAATAATGTTTGCTTCTAGAATTGCAATAGTCGGGGCTTAATGAATTGGGTTTAAGAGAATGAGAGTAAATATCAGTCTCCATCCTTCCTATACTTTGAAATGAAAGCAGGCATATCAGACACTAAAGAAGAAGCCAAAGAAAGGCCTCAATGACAAGGCATGTGCACAAAACATAGGAGTCGTGAGGAAAAGATGTCAAGTAATCAGTCACGGGTATATATTAATAAAGTGACTCTGGAACATTATACCCGTGACTGATTACTTGACATCTTTTCTTCACGACTCTTATGTTGTGTGAGCAACATGTCACTAACTACCACAGTTAAAGTTAGGAGGCCAAGATTCCAAGGATAGTTCATTGGTCCTGGTCCTAGAATTATTCCTGAGGCAGACTTGTGTACTTTTTCCCAGTTCCAATAAGTTATCTTGCTAGTTTCCATCCGAAAAAATAGGATGTTCATAAAATATTGCAACAAGTTAAAAATTAAAACTATCTGGAGAAAGGGCTACCCTGAACCTTCCCCCCACCCAAAAAAAAAAAAAAAATTCTAGGTAGATTACAAATTGTACATATATAATAGAAAGGACAAGTAACACATCTAACAAAATACAAGCATCCTATATAATAAAACGCTAGCCGCGCATGCGCACTCAGACCTGCGTGATCTGTGATCCCTGATCTGTGATCCGTAGGTCTGTGGTCACAGTGCGTATGCGGCGGCTAGATCGGGAAAGCACAGCACAGTCGGCGACTACCCCTCCCGCCCTCACTCACCACCAAAACCACTACCTCCTCCTTCTTGCCGGCTCACCCGTCTTTAAATGGAGAGAAAAGCGCTGCACCGCGCTAACGCTGGCTTTGCCGTCTTCTGTCCACTGCGGCCCGCCCTCTCTGACTACTTCCTGTTTCCGCTAGGGTTGGCCGCAGTGGATAGAAGATGCCGAAGCCAGCGGCTGTAGCCGCCGATCTCCGTTCCTCCAGCGGGAGGAGAGGGATCGCGGCCGCTCAGCGCCCCCACCGAGGAGCCCAACAATTTTCCGCTGCCCGGGACCCGAGTCATTTGCCGCCCACCCCATATTCCCTTCCCGCGGGCCCGACTGGCGATTTAAGCAGCGTGTGCAGCAGTCTTCACACGCTGCTTCGGGCCCTTCTACTGCCCTGATTTGCTCTGCCGCGTCTCTGATGATGTCATCAGGGACGTGCCAGAGTAAATCAGGGCAGTAGAAGGACCCGAAGCAGCGTGTGAAGACTGCTGCACACGCTGCTTGAATCGTCATGTGTAGTCGGGCCCGCGGGAAGGGAAGGGAAGGGGGGGCAGCAAAGGACTTGGGATTGCGTTTGTAGTCTCGACCGCGGGAAGAGAAAAGGGGGTAGAGGAAATGCTAATGCTGCTGCACAGAGAACTGGTGTGGGGGGAGGGAATGCTGCTTTGGACAGACAGACAGAGGGAGGAAGGGAGACAGAAAGAAAAGAAGAAAGACACAGGGGCAGGTGCACAGGGAACTGGTGTGGGGGGAGGGACATGGAGGGGGAGGGAATGCTGCTTTGGACAGACAGAGAGGGACGAAGTGAGACAGAAAGAAAAGAAGAAAGACACAGGGGCAGGTGCACAGGGAATTGGTGTGGGGGGAGGGAAATGGAGGGGGAGGGAATGCTGCTTCAGACAGACAGACAGAGGGAGGAAGGGAGACAGATAAAAAAGAAGAAAGACACAGGGGCAGGGAGATACACAGAAAGACAGACAGACAAAGGGGGCCAGGGACAGAGACAGACAGTGGGAGTCACGTCAGGAGGGGTGCGGGATGCGGCAGAGGGAACTTTTCCAAGGGGTGCAACTGGGCGGCTGTCAGGAACCTCTGATCAGGGGCAGAGCAAGGTAAGTGTATCATAGGGATAAGAAGGAGGAGGGGGAGAAAAAGGAAGGGACGCCTACTGCTGGACAGTGGGAGAAGGAAAGAGGTGTTGATGGACATGGGGGTGAAGAAAAAGGAACGGAGGCCTAATGTTGGACAGGGGGAGAAGGAAAGAGGTGCTGCTGGACAGGGGGGAGGTAAAACAAAGGGAGAAGGGCTGCTGCTGCATAAGGGAGAGCAGTGAAGGGGTGGTGGTGGACACAGGGGAGGTAAAAGGAAGGGAGAATGGACAGGGGGAGCAGGCAAGGGGTGGTGATGGACAGCCAAGGAAAAAGAAAGACAGAAAGAAAGAAAGCGGCTAAGGAGAGAGAAAGAAAGAAATAAAGAGAGACACACACACACATATATTCTAGCACCCGTTAATGTAACGGGCTATAAGACTAGTACTTTCATATATAGATAAAATTAATAAAAATGTAAGCACTGATAAATTGCTTCGTAACCCAATTTTTATCTGATATTTTTATGAGAAGGCTTTTATGAACAAATATGTTTATAACTGCTTCTAGAATATCAACAGTAACTCCACCCTACAAAGTTCAAGTAGTATTGCAGTCCACAATTGTGGTCCTACTACTTGGAAAGTTGTGGAGCGATGACTCTGAAGGTTGATTGTGCAATGAAAGGACATCCAATGCCCTGAATGGGACGCCAGTTGCAATGAGCTCCCCAGCTGCGGAGACTGGCATCTGTTGTCACCATGACCCAAGATGCAATCTGCAGCTGCATGCCTCTGGAAAGGGATTGTGGCCTGAGCCACCAATTCATGCTGGCCCGGGGCTCCAGAGTCCAAGGAAGAGAAGTCTGCTATGCTTCCATTTGTAGAGACCAGCAGGAGAGGAAAGCATGCTATACGGGACACATGTGCCCTCTCCCAAAGGACCACATCTATGGAGGTCACCATGGATCCTAGAACCATGCAGAGGGAGCAGCTTTGTCCATAATACAAGAAATCTGAGAGCACAGCTTCTATCTGCCTGCCTCTAAAAGAAAAACTCTGCTTGTTGCCGTATCAAAAAAGACCCTTAGATATTCTAGGGATTGTGTCAAGGGGATTTTTATCTACAAAGCTTATGCTGGATGATAAATTTTGAGGGTTGAGGCTATAGCGATAGGGGCTTCATTCTTCCAAGCCTTAAAAATTAATGTGAAAACTTTGACTGGATCCTCCAGTAGACAGGAAGCAAATGTAAAGAACTGGTGTAATGTGTTCAAATTTAGAGGTGTGTGTATCCAAATATGCAGCTGGATTTTGTGCAACTTGTAGAGTACTGAGAACAAAAGTAGATAATCCAATTAAATAAGGCATTATACTGTAATAATCAAGATGGGGAATGGCTGTTGTACTTTGGAGAACAAATGGAAAAAATGATTATTTTGGGGAAAAGGTAACTAAAGTCTCCAGAAACAAAAAAAATGAGGCTTTATATGAATTCTGCTAGAGCAAACAGGTTGAAATAGAACAGTCCAAACCCCATACTTTTATGTGAAAAAATTTAAAAAAATTACAGAAGTTCAAACTTTTGCAGACTGTTTATGGATCCATGACATGAAAAATCAGCCACTCTCAACATTTTGGATTTGAGACTTTAGTTTCCTTTTCTCAGAGATAGCTACAAATTGTCAAGATGCTAATTGTAGTTTAAACAAGATCATCTTAATCAAGTTTCAAGTTTATTATGTCTTGATATACTGCTTTATATACCAAAACGATTTACACCTTTACAATGATATAAAAATGAATTAAAAATCAGGGGAAAGGACATACAAACATAGCAACTATTAAGACAAAAACTGAAACAAAGGGCTCCTTTTACTAAGCTGGCGTTAGTTTTTCCGCATAGCGCAGGGGTTAGCGTGAGCTAATCTGCAGCGAGCGCTAAAAACGCTACCGCAGCTTAGTAAAAGGAGCCCAAAGGGAGAAAGGGTAAGGATACAATATTAAAACAAAAGGGGAAGGTACAGGAGAAAACATCAGGGAAGTTGGGTTACCTGGAATAAGCCTCGTCTCTTTTTTTTATTATTATTATTCCTAAATCTCAAAAGCATCTTTAAAGAGAAAGGTTTTAAAATTGGATTTAAAGTTATTTAAACTTGTTTCCTGTAGCAAGGTTAGGGGAAGGGCATTCCATAATGTTGGCGCTAAGTATGGCAGAATCCACCACCACCCCTACATAATGACGTTCCTTATGGATTGGAATTACATAGCCATACGCAGGATTTTAGCACATGCTAAACCCGCGCTACGCTTCTAGAACTTATGCCAGCTCAATGCTGGTGTTAAGGTCTAGCGCGTGCGGCAATTTAGCGCGCGCCATTCCTCGCGTTAAGGCCCTAACGCACCTTTGTAAAAGGAGCCAAAGTGTTTGGACAGTTCACTAAAGAGGTGTGAGGCAAAAACAAGATGAGATTTTCCTACATTGAGCTGAAATGGCGTCCAATTTTTTATTGGGTTTAATGCATTCAATTAGTCGTTTTATAGCTGCATCAACAGAGGTTTCCATGGAAAAAAAAGAATGATAAATCATTGACATATAGGGGTCCTTTAACTAAGGTGCGCTAGCCCTTTAAATGCATGCTAAATGCTAAAGCGCCCATTATATTTTATGGATGCATTAGCATTTAGCGTGCGCTAAAACAGCTAGCACGCCTTAGTAAAAGAGGGGGATAATTTGCAATTTGAATCCAAACAAGAATATAGTTTCCAAACTGGAGTTATGTATATATTAAAGAGCACAGCTGAGAAGGCTGAGCCCTGCAGTATCCCCCAAATCAAGGTTAATCCAAGAAGAACGGGATTCTGAAACCTCTTGAGAGCATTTCCCAACTATTTCAAGACTCTCTGGTCTATCAATTAAAATTGATGTCATGGGTAATCATTTAAAAAAAAGTAGTCCCTGGTCAAAGTGCTTCAATGTTATGTTTGTGCCTAAAGCCAAATTGATGGTTATCTAATAAACCATTATGGTCTATAAACTCTTGAAGCTGTTGAAGGAACAAGATTTCAAAAATTTTAGCCAAAAATGGAAGTGCAGAAATCAGCCTGTGATTGGTTGAAAATGTAGGATCAAGTTTCTCTTCCTTTAATAAGGGAGTAATGAGGTTCTTTTCAAACACTGTGGTACAAGACTTTCTGGGAAAGATCTATTAACCAGCCCTACAATACTGTATACAGTCAAACCTCGGTTTGCGAGTAACGCGGTTTGCGAGTGTTTTGCAAGATGAGCAAAACATTCTCGCAAATCTTGTCTCGCAAACCGAGAATCTCGGAGAGAGCGAAAACCAGAAGGCCTTAAGCATGCGCAGATGCTCAAGGCCCAGGCAAGAGGCAAGAACTTCTTTCACCGGCACCAGCCCATCCTGTGGGCTGCGTGCCGGTGCCAGATGGGGTAAGGCTGAATGCTGTTTGGGGGGGGGAAGCGATGCCGGTTCTCGGGGGAGGGTGGTGGAGCAGCACCGCTGGCCTTGGTGGGTGGGTGGGAACGTATCAAGCCAGTTTCCCTTATTTCCTATGGGGAAACTTGCTTTGATATACGAGTAATTTGGTTTACGAGCATGCTTCTGGAACGAAATATGCTCGTAAACCAAGGTTCCACTGTATTCAGTTATGAGAACCTTCATGGCTTTATATGGGCTGTAATCTTTCCCTCTGTGTCACAGTTATCGCCTGTCTGTTGAAAATGGTCTTTGTCCGTGTGCACTAAATTTTACTCCATTGTAAACTGCTTTGATGCTCATGACAAAAGACAGCATAGCAAATTGATAACCATAATATACAACCATTTCTGGGGCTTACCTCGACAATGGCTGTGATGATCTCTTCATGAGCCAGAATCTCAGCCTCAAAGACCTGGTTTTTCTGTTGTAGCTTCAGTTTGTCCTGCAGCTCACTGATGTCTTGGTGCCCAGTGTCCTCCAGCTGCTGCATACGCTCACTGATCCAGTCTTCAGCCTGAAACAAGGAGAACAGGGTGAACATACAGTGCCATAATTAGCTCTCCGCAAAGTTAATACTCAAGAGTACATTTTCTGAGTGATAGATCATCATCATCTTGAAATGGATGAGAGGAAGCATACTATGCATTTTCACCCACAGAATTCATATTCCCAGATTTTCCATCCACAATAAAGTACATGGATCTAAGGCGCAAAAAAATACTTCTTATGCAATATAATCTATATATACCTTCCTTCATTCACAACTACCCAGGGAAACTCCCCATATAATAAAACACCCCCTACCACATCCCTCGTATCCATCCCAGCCATTACAGTGGCAGTCTTAGTGACCACAGAGCCTAGCTGTGCCCAAATACTGGCAATATAGGTCCTGAGCCTGGCCACTAGGTGTCACTATTGTGTGATAGCTGGGATGCCCTCCATAGTATCCCATCCCGGGCCAGCCCAGAAAGCAGAAGCCAGGCTCTAGCAGCAACATAATCTATTAAACACATTTGTTTTCATCTTTTTTCATAAAACTCAGCTGCAAATTGTAAATAGTGGCAGGACAACTGAATTTTATGGTGACTTTGGTGAAGGTCTTGATAGGTTTGAGATGTCTGCTTGCAGTGACATTTTTCATTGCAACACCTCTATAAACAAAGGCTGTTGACTGCATTTCTGACTCTGCATCTTGTTCATAGAAATTATCAGTAACCCTGTATTTTGCCTCATAGACCATGTCACAGGCACTACATCCTGTATCACAAAGCATAGCTCCTGTTCTACATCCTATTAGCACAGAACACAGTTCCTGCACCCCATCCTGTATCACTTATTAATGTTTCTTATAACCTTATTTCATCATATTTTTTAGTATGTACTGTTTCAACAAATAACCCACGCCCAAATGCACTAAATAGGACCAGTAAGACCACAGGGGTCCTCTCTGATCCAATTTTAGACTGATTCTAAAAGAGCTATTGATGCACAAAATGATTCGTGCGGAGGTTAATTGTAATCCCCGTCTCTCCTGCCCAATTTATCGCTGTGAGAGCAACTCTCACACATGCGCAGAGCCAGCAGGGGAAGCCCGAACAGCTGAGAGACAGGAGAAGCTCCGAAGCAGCCTACTGCCACTCAGCGGTTCGGGGCAGGAAAACTTTTTTTTTCTTTTTTTAATGGTCACAGATGCTGTGTGTATGTTACACATGCACAATATCTGCCCCATTAAAAAAAAAAAAGGAAAAAGCCCCTTCCTAACATCCCCTGGGCCGCCCCCTCCCCCCCCGCAGCAGCAAAAATGGCAGGAAGGATGCCTATTCACTCCTGCCAATGTAGGCCCCCCACCCTCTGAACCATTCCTTACCCCTCCCCCCAAAAAGGCAGGAGGGATGCCCACTCCCTCCTGCTACTGGATGCTCCTCAGAACCTCCCCCGACCTCCCCCCCCCCAATACCTTTTTGTCAAGAGACCAGGAGGGAGGCTCGGTCCCTCTCAGCTCTGAGGCCTGACAAAACAAAATGCTGGGCCTTCCCCTCTCTCTGCATCCCTGGTTTAGTAACAATCATTAGATGATCACTGACTTTAGTGCATCTGGCCCCAAATTTGGTCTAATACAAATCTTAAACATTTACTTATTTACATTATCTATAGCCCTCAGTGTGTCATGCTTTTTTACCTCTGCCAGACTTTGATTGAAGAGTGCCAGAAGATGTGCAGTGTTCAGTTCTTTCCTTCGGGCCTGCGAGAGGTCCCTGATCAATTTTCTCCTCTCCAGTACTGAGTTCAACCTGGCCTGGAACTGCACAGTCCCTTGCTTCCCATTTTCTTTCTGCAACCTTACTACCTGCTCCTGCAGGGACACCTCCTAGAAAGAGATGTGCACGGTCAAAAACCTTTCCAGAACCTGCTTCCCCTCAGTTCGGGTCTTCTATACAGGGCACGGTAGCAAAAAGAATTGGCAAAGGCTCATGGAATTGTAGCATCGGAAAATTATAGCGAATGTGACAACTTACCACTGGAATATTTGAGTAATTCCAACATCTTGAGTGATTTTCATGCTATGGGCACCTACGTTGTCTAACTGACCCAGTTTACATTTTGGTGATAACAGAAAATATTATTTGGGATTAATTACACTTGACAACAAATTTTTCCAAAGGTTTTGCTTCCTTAAAACAAATTGGTGATTATGATAGACCCCTTCAAATTAAGTACAAATATAATTTCCCACTGACTGTATCACGTAGGAATTTTGAGAAACACGATCGTATCTTTAATTGATTTTTAATGCACAAAGTTTCTGATACTCTGTGATAGTTTGCCATGGCTAAAAGTGTTTTCCAGCAGATTTTTGTTTGTACTCTATGTTCAGTGCATCTCGTTGCATTGTCAAACAACAGTCAGCCAGCATTGATGGATTCCAGTTGCCCTGATATCTTTTTTCCAAAGTGGCAATATCCTGGTGAAACCTTTCGCCATGTTCATTGCTGACTGCAGGAAAGAAGTCCAAGTGTGCATGTAGAAAGTGCATCTTCAGTGACATGCTGAACTTCATGGTTTTGTATGTTCTAAGAAGTTTGTCAACCAGTTAAATATAGTTTGGTGCTCTGCAACTGCTCAAAAAATTCTCAATGGCATCCTTGAATGTTTTCCAGGCGATTTTCTCTGGCCCATCTAACAGATCTTTAAATCTCTCGTCATTGATGACGTGTCTGATCTGTGGACCAACAAAAATGCCTTCCTTAAACTTGGCATCAGTTATTCTGGAAACATCTGTCTTAAATAAAGAAAACCTTTGCCTTCCTTGTTCATCGCTTTTACAACATTTTTCATCAGTCCAAGTTTTATGTGGAGGAGTGAAAAATATCTTTGTCGGGTCAACAAGTGGTTCACGCACCACATTTTTCTGTCCTGGAAAACAATTCTTATGGAGTGGCCAGTTCTTTTGAATGTAATGCAACTCCATAGCATTAAAACAACAGTGCTTGGTATATCTAAGCTGCATTCCAAGTAGCAGATCTACTGCAAACTCATGGAAACACTAATCAAACATAAATTAGATGCAATCTTGGATGAGGAGAATCTACAGGATCCCAGTCAACACGGATTCACCAAGGGTAGGTCCTGCCAATCCAATCTCATCAGCTTCTTTGACTGGGTAACAAAACAGCTAGACTTGGGAGAATCCGTGGACGTCGTATACCTAGACTTCAGCAAAGCTTTCGATAGTGTTCCGCATCACAGGCTGTTGAGCAAGATGAAAACAATGGGGCTGGGAGAAACACTAACTACATGGGTCAATGACTGGCTGAGTGGCAGACTTCAGAGGGTGGTAGTTAACGGTACCCTCTCTAAAACATCGGAGGTGACCAGTGGAGTACCGCAGGGCTCAGTCTTGGGCCCATTCCTTTTCAACATATTCATAGGGGACCTAACTCAGGGGCTTCAAGGTAAGATAACGTTATTCGCTGATGACGCCAAACTATGCAATATAGTGAGAGACGGCAATTCACCCGATACTATGACACAGGACCTATATTTGTTGGAGCTTTGGTCCTCGACCTGGCAGCTGGGCTTCAACACTAAGAAATGCAAGATCATGCACCTCGGCAGCAGAAATCCGTGCAGAACTTACACCTTGAATGGTGAGATCTTAGCTAGAACTTCAACAGAACGAGACTAGGGAGTGATCATCAGCGCAGACATGAAAACTGCTGATCATGTGGGGAAGGCTTCATCTAAGGCAAGACAGTTGTTAGGTTGCATCCGCAGGAGTTTCGTCAGCCGGAAGCCTGAAGTCATAATGTCATTATACAGAACCATGGTGAGACCTCATTTGGAATACTGTGTGCAATTCTGGAGGCAACACTACCGAAAAAATGTGCTGAGAGTAGAGTCGGTGCAACGGATGGCCACCAGGATGGTCTCGGGGCTCAAGGATCTATCGTACAAGGAAAGGCTGAAAAATTTGCGGCTGTACTCACTCGAGGAACGTAGGGAGAGAGGAGACATGATCGAGACGTTTAAGTATATTACCGGCAGTATCGAGATGGAAGAAGAGATTCTCTTTCTCAAAGGACCCTCAGCCACAAGAGGGCATCCGCTCAAACTCAGGGACGGGAAATTTCATGGCGACACCAGGAAATATTTCTTCACCGAGAGAGTGGTTGATCCTTGGAACGAGCTCCCGGTGCAGGTGATCGAGGCAAACAGCATGCAAGAATTTAAGAGCAAATGGGATGCCCATGTGGGATCCCTTAGAGGGTTAAGCCAAGGGAACCTGTCACCCGGAGTGGGATCCCTAGGATAGTAGACTTGGGGGTGGGTCAGTAGAGTGGGCAGACCTGATGGGCTATGGCCCTTATCTGCCGTCATCTTTTATGTTTCTATGTTACTTAAGATCACCACAGATGTTCCAGTTGTACTTTGTGAACTGGATATGCTTTAACAGCTATTCCATGTTTTCATATACTTTTACATAGCCTTTTCAGGCAGCATCCATCAAGCCCATGTAAAAATATGCCCTGGCATGCCCAGACTGCATTGTTTCCATGGACATACAACCTGCCCTGAATGTATGCTTGGACATGCCCATACTATATCCAGCAAGGTATAACATAAGCAATAGGCCTATGTTAAGAATTACGCTAAGAATTAATTGCATTAGCCTGAAAGTATAACAAGAAATTGTAAAAATGTACTTTTTTGTTAAAACGGTACGTGATATGTAATTTTAAACAAGATTTTTGTGATCATCAGCCAAAAATCTGTAAGATACACCCGGAAGTGTTGAAGAAGCAAAAACTTGGTTGTTCCCTGTTATATAAAGCTTTTTCTGCATTTAAAGCCTGCTTTACATGCAGAAAAGGCATTTTATGAAATTGCACAGTGATATGGGCACATTGGGGAAATTCTATTAATGGCACCCAAAATATCGGTGCAGTAAAAAACATTGCTTAGTGCTATTCTATGGAATTGCACTTAGCGCCAGGACTCACAAATAAATTAGGCGTGACTATTTACACCAGCTAAAACCTAGTGTAAATCCCCATGCCAATCTTAGACACTAATCGGCTGTATTCTATAATAGCGCATATAAATTTTCACAACACCCATGATCTTCCCAAGCTCCTTCCATGGCCATGCCCCCTTTTACGTTCCATGCACTTCTTTATATGATACGCCTACAAAGGTGCCCATGGAAATTCTATTTATGTCAATTAGTGCCAATAATTACTTGCTAGTGACCAATTATCACCATATATAGAAGCAGCATATGTAGAATCCGGGAGAATGTACAAGTGGTAACAAGGCACATCCTTATCACCTCATTGTTTATAGGCATTTTTGGGGGTACAGTTCAGATACATCAGGAATGGAAAAGGCAAGTGAGGTGTCTAGATCAACCTGTGGTAATTTTATTAAATGTAGAAAGTCTCTCCAGGATTGTTTATTTTGTCAGTTAGAGCAGTGTTCTTCAACCTTTTTACACCTATGGACTGGCGGGAAAAAAAAAAATTATTTTGTGGACCGGCAAACTACTAGGACTGAAATTTAAAAACCCCGTCTCCGCGAGCTCGGTCCTCGCAAACCATCTGATCCCATCCGCACAAGCCTCAGTTATGATTGTATACTGAATGTATTTTATTAAAGTATAAAAAGAAACAATATTCTGTACAATTGTCATTTTATAAATACAAATAATACAGAGCAAGGATCAACAAAACCCCTGTCTCCTCTCCCCTTCACATATATCCCTTCTACTATCAAGAAAACTGAATAAGCCAAATTATTACAGAATGCTACACAGAAATATCATGCTTACAGAATACCGCAGTCACACATAGAAGGAATAGGGTTAGGGGAGTGCAACTAGGGCAACTGCCCCCCTGGTCAGAGAGAGCCCTAAGCCACTGCCTGGACTTTGCAGTCCCCAGTTATGTCTAACACTAGCTCTAGCAGGATATATAGTTCAAATCTGATATATTCTAATCACAAAACAGAAATAAAATTATTTGTTTCTACCTTTTGTTGTCTCTGGTTTCTGCTTACATCTTCTTTTTACTCTCTTCCTTCCAGCGTCTGCCCTCTCTGTCTCTTCAATCCAGCATCTGCCCCTTCCATCTACTGTCTAACCTCTCCCCCTTCCATATGGTATTTGTCTTCTTTCTATGCCCCCTCCCCTTTCCATCCAACCTATGCCCCTCTCTCCTTTTTACACGATTCATTCCAGCTTCACTGCTCTCTTCATTTTTATCTCTCCTACACCAGATCTAGCATCTTTGTCCCTCTCAATTTCTCTGCTGGCCCCCCTTCCCATCTCATTCCTGTCTCTCCCCTTCCCCTCCTCTAATCTCCCTGCAAGCTGTTTCCTTCCTTTTTTCTTCTCCCTTCCCTCCTCCCCCTGTCCAACAGTAGTTCTCTTCCCTTTCCTTTCCCTCCTCCCCTTCCAGCAGCATCTCTCCTTCTCCCTCTCCAGGTCCAGTAGCAGCTGTCCCTTTTTCCCCTTGCTCAGCAGCTTCCCAGACTCCTTTCCCTCCTCCCCTCCCAGCAGCATCTCTCCTTCTCCCTCTCCAGGTCCAGTAGCAGCTGTCCCTTTTTCCCCTTGCCCAGCAGCTTCCCAGACTCCTTTCCCTCCTCCCCTCCCAACAGCATCTCTCCTTCTCCCTCTCCAGGTCCTGTAGCAGCTGTCCCTTTTTCCTCTTGCCCAGCAGCTTCCCAGACTCCTTTCCCTCCTCACCTCCCAGCAACATCTCTCCTTCTCCCTCTCCAGGTCCAGTAGCAGCTGTCCCTTTTTCCACTTACCCAGCAGCTTCCCACACTCCTTGCCCTCCTCCCCTCCCAGCAGCCTCTCCTCCCTCTCCAGGTCCAGTAACAGCTGTCCCTTTTTTTTTTTTCACCATGCCCAGCAGCTTTCTCCCCTCCCAGCAACTCTCCTTACTTGCCAGCGCTGCGATTCAGTAAGGCAGCCTCGGGTCTTTTGTTGGGTCGCACCGCCTCTGAGGAAAGCGGAAGTTGCATCATCAGAGGCGGCCCGACTCAGCAAAAGCTCCAAGGCTTCCTTCCTGAATTGCTGCGCTTGTAAGGAGAGCCGCTGGGAGGGAAGAAAGCACAGTCTAAGGCTCCCCATTATCTCTCCGGCCCTGCGCTCCTCGATCTCGCCGGTCCTGCGCGGACCGGCAGAAATTTTCTGCAGACCGACACCGGTCCGCGGACCAGCGGTTGAAGAACTGTGAGTTAGAGTACAAAAACTTAGGTCTCAACTAGGATCCCAGTTTCGGCAGTATACACTAGTGCTGCCCGATTCAGGAAAAATAATTTTGATTAGATTCAGCCTATTGAATTGGTTTTTCGATTCAATTCAATTTTCCTGCCCAATTGGGTTTTTTGTTGTTTTTTTTTTCAAACATCCTGGTGAGTTTATTTTATAGCCTCTTCACCCCCTTTGCCTTCTCCTAACCACACTGGTGCTGTGGTGTAAACAAAATAAACAAACAAAAAAGACTTTTCCTCTCTTTGTTAAATCCTAGCTCACGTTTGCGGTCTAACACCACCTCTGGCAGGATACACGTTTCAAATCTGACATATTGTAATCACAAAATGGAAAATAAAATTAGTTTTTCTACCTTTTGTTGTCTGGTCATTGTTCAAATCTTGTTGGTCCCAGGCTCTGGTTGTCATCTGATAACTTGCTTGCCAGGATCTCCTTCTTTCTTCTTTCTCCGTGCTAACCATCCATCTGCCATCTCTGTCCTCCCCTTCCATTTCCCTTCCCTCCCCCAGAGGTCTGGCATCTTTCCTTTTTTTCGTCTCCATCCACAGATCTACCTTTTCTCAACTACCCTTTCATCAAGCATCTCTCCCTCCTTCCCCACCACCCCAGGGTCTACCATCTCTCCCTTTATTTTCTCAACTACCCTCCTATCCAGTATCTCTATTCCCCCTCCTCCACACCATCCCTTGTGTCCAACCTCTCTCCCTTTCTGTTCCTTCCCTCCCTAAATCCCATTGTCCATCATCTCTCTCCCTCTCCTCTATTTTTAGACCCATTATGTCTTCCCCCCCAAAGTCCAGCATATGTACGTCTCTCTGAACCCCCCTTCCCTCCCTGCCTCCATGTACTTCTACATCAGGGCCCCCCTCCCCTGAAGGTCTGTCCCCCCCCCTAAAAGCCTGCACCTCCCCCTGAAGGCCTGCACCCCACCTCTGAAGGCCTGTGCCACCATCCTGAAGGCCTGTCCCCCTCTTGAAGGCCTGTCCCCCCTTAAAGGCCAGTCCCCCCTGAAGGCCTGTGCCACCATCCCTGAAGGCCTGTCTCCCCCTTGAAGGCCTGTCCCCCATTGAAGGCTTGTCCCCCCCCCCTTAAAGGCCTGTCTCCCCTGATGGCCTGCAGCCCACCCCTAAAGGCCTATCTGTCCCCCTGAAGGCCTGTGCCACCATCCCTGAAGGCCTGTTTCCCCCTTGAAGGTCTGCACCCTCCCAAGGCCTGTCCCCACTAAAAGCCTGTTCCCCCCTCCCCCCAAGAAGGCCTGGGTGTTCCCCCTGGCCTCCCGCGCAACATTTACCTAATAGGAGCAGCCTGCAGAGAAGATCGCGGTGATAGCGATCTTTGCAAACTGCTTCGGAGCTGTTTCCTCTGCCACGGTGCCGTTCCTCCTCTGACGTCAGAGGCAGGATCGCGGAGGAGGAAACAGCTCTGAAGCAGTTAGCAAAGATCGCTAGCACCGCAATCTTCTCTGCAGGCTGCTCCTATTAGGTAAATAGTGTGCGGGAGGCCAGAGGGGAAGCCGGGCGCCAGGGGGGAAGCCGGACGCCAGCACTTCCCGACTGACCCTCCCCCTTGCCCTCTAAAGCAGGTGTGGTAGCGGTCGGCCAGAAAGAGCAGCGCAGCCGTCCTTGCTTTAGGGGTCGAGGGGGGCCAGAGGGGAAGCCAGAAGCCAGGGGGGAAGTCGGACGCCAGCACTTCCCGACTGACCCTCCCCCTTTCCCTCCAAAGCAGGTGCAGTAACGGTCGGCCAGAAAGAGCAGCGCAGCCGCTCCTGCTTTAGGGGTCGAGGGGGGAGGGTCAGCCGAATCGGGAAGCCAATTTTTTTTCGATTCGAATCGATTCACCCGAAGTGAATCGGTGAACCAATTTGAATCGTGAATCGGGCAGCACGAGTATATACCGCCTTCCTCAGGGGACTGACAAACAACAAACGTGCACAGTTCGCTTTGAAAAAAGAGGCAAAACGTGTTGGCGTCTTTCAACTGCTTACATTTAATAAAATTATTTCTGGTTGATCTAGACATCTCACTAGCCTTTTTCGTTTGTGTGCTATATTTCAAGGCACAATCTCTCTCTCTCTGTTTTGTTGCTTTTACATCAGGGGTGGAGTCATGGCCTATTTGTGTATTTCATATGATATACTCATGTATACAGCTTTTGAGCAGGTGTAAAATGTGTGTATCCTGTTATAAAATCAAGTCCATAAAGATAACTTGGCTCACCCAGCTTGCTGACATGTCTGCCTCCTGTCTGGCACTTGCCCTATTTGATTACTAATTTTTTTATTTATTTTTTTTCTTTTCCTGGGCATTTTTCTGTCCTGGAACCAAATTCTTATGGAGTGGCCAGTTCTTTTGAATGTAATGCATGTTAATTTAGGTTACTGCAGAAACATATTGACACCTCACTATGTTGTAAATTGAATAATGCAATTTGTGATGAACAATGAAAGCAGTGTAATTCCAGTTCATACCGGCATTATTTTTCCTGCCTAGGAGCATCAGACATGATAATCCTGGACAGAATGCTTCAAAGGGGCTGGGATTAGTTTAAAAAAGCATTGTCAGGCAGACCCTCTCCCTTTCCCCCTTTGTCCCTAGCAAAGACTCCTCAATGCTAACGTCACCGACTCCCCCCCCCCCACCACAGAGTCCTAGGGGCATGCCCAGCCCTGCTCCCACCCCACCATAGGATCCCCAGAATCTGATTCATGCTCCTCACGCCCTGTAGACCTCTTGATCTAGGCCATGCCCCACAATGCCACCTCTTTCTCTTCCTGTACTGAGCCTGTTGATTGATAGCATGAACTATTGGCCAATAATACCAGTATTACTTTATCAATAGATATGCTGTTGCATTATCATATGATACTGTGCTATTTGGTATGGCAATGAGAGCAAAAAGTCAGATTTCTACAAATAATAACAAATTATTACTTATAATGACTGGGGTTGCCATTCAACAAATTACGTATAATTGGAAAAATTGGAGTAGATTTAATTATAATTTCTGGTGGAATTCCTTATGTCATGTTTATAAAATGGAAAGATTTATTGCAATACAGCGCGGTTTTTTCAGGAAATTTCAGGGTGTATGGGAGCCATTTACAAAGTATTGTACCGATTAGATGACATTTTATTTTATTTTTTCCCCTTAAATTTACAAGTTTGATTGTGAGGGGGGGAGGGGAGGGTAAATTTATTGTTACATATTGTATAAGGTATTGATTATATCATAAGAAAGGGTGGGAAGGGTGGGAGATAAGAGCATATTATTTGTACCATTGATGATTATTAAATGTTATATTTATTGTTAATTTGTTTGGATATATTGTTACACTTATTGTAAATTTGAAAATGAATAAAGAATTAAAAAAAAAAAAATAGTTACGCTATTGAAGAAAAGTATATATTATTACTTGATCAGCAATATAGAGACACTGCTTCCTGAAACAAAAAAAATGTTTTTGGCTTGCACATTCCTCTTTGTACTTGCAACTATGCATTTGTAACTATGACCTAACTCTATTAATAGTTGTACCTGTACTAGCAACCCTATTGAATGTCCTTGCCAAACTGTCCATTGTAACTTCCTGAGTAACTGACCCAACCTCTTGTAATATAATCCAACCTTGAACTGAATAGGTAAAGGCAGAATAGAAAACCTGATTAACAAAATGTTACTGCTGATCTTGGCATTGAATTTTATGTACCTTTGTCTCTGATACAAATGCTGAAATAAATGCCTTTAAGACATCACCTTGTTACAGTGACTCAGTTACAGGATGTTCCCAGTTTCTTCCAGTAATAAGTGCCTGGATGAATATATGATGAGATACTTAAAAAAAAAAAAACTTGAGGAAAGGAACTAGTAAAACATTTTTATTTATTTTGTTGTTCCAGGACTGACACCCTTAGCTTTCTTTCGCTATGTAGTATTTAAAGCCTTCACCTTTTCATCCTGGGAGGCCAACAGCTTCTCAAAGGCCTCATGCTTCTTGATAAGACGCTCTGTGTCATCCACAGAATTTCCCAGATCACTAGATTTCAGATAAATCTAAGGAATGAAAATGGAGATATTTTAAAATGAAATAAAAAAAAAAACTAAGTTAAAATAGTTTTAGAAGTTCTAACAACGAATGTCTTTCTGAAGGAACACAAGATGGCTATTCATCCCTTCATTAACATACTGAAGATCATCACCTACATAAGCAAACACCTTAAGAGGGTAATTTCATAACAGGTTACCTAGGCTGGGAAGCTCGATAGGTGCCCATGAGTCTTGCTACTATCATAAACAGCCTAACAAAAGCAGCCCAATTGTAGTTAAAATGCTGCTGCATACATCAGCTTGGCACAGGTGGACATGGAGATGTGAAAGAGTAGCCTAATGGTTAGTGCAGTGGACCTTGATCCTGGCATGCTGGGTTCAATTCCCACTACAGCTCTCTGTGATCTTGGGCAAGTCACTGAAGGGCAAATTCTATAAGAAGCGCCCAAAAGGTAGGCGCCTAATAGGCACTGTTCAGCATACTTAAGCGCTAAGATAGGCGCCTAACTTTTACTTGTGCCTAGAGCTGGCCTATTTCTTGGGCGCCTCCAAAATAGGTTCCGTTCAACGTGATTCATTAAACAGCACCCAATTTCAAGTAAAATTGGGTGCTTTTTAATCAATCACGTTGAACAGAACCTATTTTGGAGGCGCCCAAGAAAGAGGCCAGCTTTAGGCACAATTAAAAGTTAGGCGCCTATGTTAGCGCTTAAGTATGCTTAAGAGCAGCGATTCTGAAGCAAGGCGCCTAACATGTAGCCACGCCCACGCCTTATGTGCATAGCGCCCAATTTTTGGAAGGCCGCCTAAATTTTTAGAGGCGTCTTGTTGCAGAATCATGCTTTCTTGATAGGCGCCTATGTTTCAATCAGTGCTGATTTAAAAAAATGAATTGAGCTTATTATTCCATTTAGAAAGATGCCTATCTAGTTGGGCGCCTCTGAAATATGTGCCTAACTTTAGGCTCTGGCTACAGAATTTGGGCCTTAATCTTCCACTGCCCCAGGTTCAAAACTTAGGGCTCCTTTTACAAAGGCACGCTAATGGTTTAACGCACATAATAGAGCGCGCTAAACCGCTGGCCACGCTAGCCGCTACCACCTCCTCTTGAGCAGGCAGTAGTTTTTTGGTTAGCGTGTGATTAAAAGTCGCGTGCGCTAAACCCGCTAGCGCGGCTTTGTAAAAGGAGCCCTTAGATTGTGGACCACTAGGACAGGTGCCTTCATATAATAATAATAATTTATTCTTATATACTACCTAGCCATAAAAGAATGTGTACAGTGCTACATATGTCTCGTAGTGCCATAGAAATGATTAGTAGTAAATGTACATGGTTGAAGTATACTTAGGTGTATTTTATAACCTGAATGCATACTTTGCAACTCTCCTCATGCTCCATGGCCTCGAATATGCTTCATAGGGACTGCACTAAAGTACCTGCCTTCTTGTAACTGCATGTAACCCAGGAGGAGATAATTTTTATATTTTATTACGCATTTGTTATACCACTATAAATTGTATAAAATAGAGCTTAGCTGTTTATAGACTAAAAAAAAGGTAAAAAAAAGAATGCCATTTGACAGGAAAGAGAGAACAAAAGTCCATGCAATCATTATAGGAAAGAATCACAAAAGGAATTATTAGAGATAGGTAATAGGGAAAGGGACATGAGGAAATGGAAAATTCTGCAGAACTACTCTGACAGCCCAGTGAAACTCTACACAGTGTATCCTAGAGTCTAAAAGCTTGTGATAAAAGCCAAGGCTTTATTGCCACCTTTAAATTCTTTAAGAGAGGACAAACTACGGATCGAAAGTGGTAAATTATTGGAGGTAAATGGGGCAGTAAAATAGAAAGCTCTCTGTCTGGTAACTTCAAGATGTGCCTGCTTAGGACCCGGGAGAACCAAATGGTAATCATTTAAAGAACGCAGTAAGCAGGCAAGAGAATATGGTACAGTCAAAACTGATAGATAATCCGGAACCCCGAAATTAAATGCTTTGACGGTCAGGAGTAAAGCTTTATCTCGTATAATTCTTTGTTTAACTATCAGCCAGTGATGAGATTTTAATAAAGATGTAACTTTATGATACCGACCTGCCTTACAAAAGAGGTTTGATGGCCATGTTTTGGAGTATCTGTAATTTTTTTAAAATCATAGATACTAGTAAAACTATAGATAATATTGCAGTAGTCAAGCCTTGAGACAAACAGAGACAAAATCAGTAAACGGAAGATATCATGACCAAAAACGTGTCATATTGAATGTAGATGGCAAAATGTGAAAAAGCTCAGTTTTATTAAATTTGAAACCTGAGGGATGAAAGTTAACTGAGAATCCAGGATTACAACTAGATAATGAAAACTGTCAACAAGGGTAATCCTGTGTCCAAAAAGGGCAATTAATCAGATGTTTTATAAGAGGCCTTCTACATGCAAAACATCCTTTCTAAAATTATCCCCTAAGAAGATAATTTTATAAGGAATCACATATTTTAAGAGGACAAGAAAGCACAATTTTATAAAGACATCATGGTAGTACGCCTTAGAAGACCGGACGGAAGTTACGTTGAAGCAGATTCCGATAAAGCCGAACTACTGAATGAATACTTCTGCTCAGTCTTCACCTGTGAGGCACTGGGACACGGTCCCCAGTTGAAGGCAACACAAAGCACAGAAGACCCGTTTCAGAATTTTGAGTTCACACCAGGTGAAGTTTACAGTGAACTGGCAAGACTCAAGGTGAACAAAGCCATGGGACCAGACAATTTGCACCCAAGAATGCTCAGAGAATTGAGCGATGTCCTGGCGAAACCGTTGGCTGAGCTATTCAATCTCTCCCTAAGTAAGGGGAAAGTTCCCCTGGACTGGAAATTAGCTAATGTCATTCCTCTGCATAAAAAGGGTTGCAGGGCAGAGGCTGCGAATTATAGACCGGTGAGTCTCACATCAATAGTGTGCAAACTCATGGAAACACTAATTAAAAGCAAATTGGACACGATCTTGAATGAAGGGAATCTTCGGGATCCCAGTCAGCATGGATTCACCAAGGGTAGGTCCTGCCAATCCAATCTCATCAGCTTCTTTGACTGGGTAACAAGAAAGTTGGACTAGGGAGAGTCTTTGGACGTCGTGTACCTGGACTTCAGGAAAGCTTTTGACAGTGTCCCACTCCGCAGGCTGCTAAGCAAGATGGAATCGATGGGGTTAGGAGAGACACTAACTGCATGGGTCAATGATTGGCTGAGTGGCAGACTTCAGAGGGTGGTGGTTAATGGTACCCTCTCTAAAACATCGGACCAGTGGAGTGCCGCAGGGCTCGGTCCTGGGTCCACTCCTTTTCAACATATTTATAGGGGATCTGACTCAAGGGCTTCAAGGTAAAATAACACTATTCGCCGATGACGCCAAACTATGTAATATAGTAAGTGAATGCAGTTTACAGAATTATATGGCGCAGGACCTGCTTACATTGGAAAGTTGGTCCTCAACCTGGCAGCTAGGCTTCAATGCTAAGAAATGTAAGGTCATGCACCTCGGAAGCGGAAATCCATGCAGGACGTACTTCTTGAACGGAGAAACTTTAACTAGGACTTCAGCAGAACGAGATTTAGGAGTAATCATCAGTGCAGACATGAAAACTGCCAATCAAGTGGAGAAGGCTTCATCTAAGGCAAGGCAGATATTGGGTTGTATCAATAGAAGTTTCGTCAGCCGAAAGCCTGAAGTCATAATGCCGTTGTACAGGGCCATGGTGAGACCTCATCTGGAGTACTGTGTGCAATTCTGGAGGCCACATTACAGTAAAGATGTGCGCAGAATTGAATCAGTTCAACGGACGGCCACCAGGATGATCTCGGGGCTCAAGGGTCTCTCGTACGAAGAGAGACTGAACAAATTGCAGCTCTACACTCTCGAGGAACGTAGGGAGAGGGGAGACATGATCGAAACATTTAAGTACCTCACAGGACGTGTCGAAGTGGAAGATGATATTTTCTTTCTCAAGGGACCCTCGGCCACAAGAGGGCACCCGCTCAAACTCAGGGGCGGAAAATTTCATGGCGACACCAGAAAGTATTTCTTCACAGAGAGAGTGGTTGATCATTGGAACAAGCTTCCAGTGCAAGTGATCGAGGCAGACAGCGTGCCAGACTTTAAGAATAAATGGGATACCCATGTGGGATCCCTACGAGGGTCAAGATAAGGAAATTGGGTCATTAGGGCATAGACAGGGGGTGGGTAAGCAGAGTGGGCAGACTTGATGGGCTGTAGCCCTTTTCTGCCGTCATCTTCTATGTTTCTATATGTTTCTATGGTAGATACATAACGATATCCACAATGAATCTCCTGTTGGTAATTTGATATCTATTTGATACAGATTTTAAATGTCTTATTATTATTAACCCTCCCATAGGATGAGCCTTAGGCACCTGGGCCAATCAGGGCCCTAGGCCTCCTTCCTAGTGCATCCTGGGATGCACTGGGAGTGGCCTAAGACTCCGACTGGTGCAGTTCACTAAAGCCACTCCCATGGGAGGTAGAAAATTTAAAGGCATTTAAACCAAAAACAAAAGACTAATTCATTTTTGTTGTTTTTTTAAAACCATTTATTTAAGACTTACTTTCAAATTGTATTAAAAAGCCATCAGTCTTTCATTATCAATCATCTAAAATTAATCTATAGTAGAGTGAGCTAAGAGAATGGCATGAATATGTTAAATTTAAAGTATGCAGATAATTTTACATAGCGGATTCTATATGTAAAGCATGCATTACATTTGAAAAATGGCTATTATAAAATGGTCAACAACAGAAAGAGGCACTGGAGATGTCAAAACCAACTAATGATCACAAGTCCTTTATTAAAAGTTAAACATCTAAAAAATATGAAGTAAACAAAATCCCAACTAAGATCCAAATTTCGGCGACAGACGTCACTTTCCTCAGGGGACAATAATAAACTTGTAACGGACCACAATCAGTGCATGTGAACATATTGGTGTCTCTATTTCTTGCCAAATAACGTGGTCTGTTACAAGTTTATTATTGTCCCCTGAGGAAGGCGACGTCTGTCACCGAAACTTGGATCCTAGTGTGGATGGAGTTGCAATATCAGAAAATAAACACACAGCATAGATGCATTTACAACTTCTTCATAGCAGGTCTAAATTTGTACAAGACTTTGCGTTTTATGGGGCAGGTTTGAGGATCCTATTTCACAGAGAAATACTGTCACATACCGTATATTGTATAAAACATTCTGACAAAAGAGTGAGGAACTACCAAAAGCCAGAATTCAAACAACCCCCCATTCTCAAACTCTATATACCAAACCACTTGGAACATTTTTTGAATAATGCTAAAATGGCACAAGAACATTCAAGGAGGGTGGCATTTGCCTAGAATCGGAGTGGTACAAAAACAGATTGTGAGTCCAATAGAGACCGAAAAAGTACTTGCATAAACAGTAATGTGTACAGTGTGTGTACATCTAGTAGCACTGTAGAAATTATTAGTATTACCGTGTTTCCCTGAAAATAAGACAGTGTCTTATATTAATTTCGGGTCCAAAAAACACATCAGGGCTTATTTTTGGGGATGTCTTATTTTTTCTTCATGTACAACAATCATCTCTCCCTTCCTCTCCTCCACCCCAATTCTTCCTTTTTCCTTTCTCCCCTCCCACCCATGTGCAGTATCTTTCCTCCCCTGCCACCCATCCCCTTGTGCAGCATCTTTCTATCCCTCCTTCCCATCCCTTGTGCAGCAGAACCCCACTGGCCCTCCCACCGTGAGACTGAAATACCTCCGCTCAGAGGCCTCCAAAAACAGCAGCAACGGCAGCTGTTTTGGGAGGACTCAGAGCGGAGGTATGTCAGGTCTCACCAGGGTGGGGATCGCTGAATTGACGAGTCCGATTTTTTGGGCAAATCGAGCAGTACTAGTGTCTGTACTAGTGTCAGGGATGGAGTTGGGGAGTGTAGGGGGGTCGATCTTTTAACAAAGGCTTATTTTTGGGGTAGGGCTTATATTAGGAACATCTTTAAAAATCATGCTAGGGCTTATTTTCAGGATAGGTCTTATTTTCGGGGAAACAGGGTAGTAGGTGTTCTTAACCCTTAACAATTTTGCACAATTGTCTCATTTTCATTTCCACATGTATCACATTAGTGCTTTCCGACAGCAACTTTCTGGAAACTTCACCGCCTTCCCACTGTTCATGTTAATAACTTTCAGCAAGTTCCTCATGTCTGTGCCACAGGTATCACCAACCAGACATGTCTTGAACCATGAGAGTAATGATCTTAGCTGAATGTTACCACTGAACAGAAAGAGAATACTATTTTACTAAAGCAATGGTAATCATAGTTATCAGAATGTTAATTTGCTCTACAATGTCATATTATTCCTATATATCACCTTCCACAAACAAATGCTTAATCCAAAGTAAAATCCTCTTCTCAGATCTACAAATTATGTTGAATTGCACTTTGGAGCACTGACAAGTAATAAGGTTTTGGGGATAGGGGTTGATACTAGAGAATAATAATAATAATAATAACTTTATTTTTCTATACCGCCATAGTCAGGCGACTTCTAGGCGGTTTACATTGTAAGAAGGCTGGACATTCAGCGAATAACAAAAGGTCTTACTACAATACAATAAGTCTACTTACAATACCGAACAATGAGTCTCAATACAATACAATACAATACATTACTGTGAGTCTAAATACAATACAATACAGTAAGTCTAAGTACAATACCATACAGTGAGTCTAAATATTAAACAATAATCTAAAAGGGAAACTTACGTATTAATTGGAGTTCTATGGATAGTGAGTACCTGAATGCTTTGGTACTAACATATTAAGTGGGGTTCTATGGGTAGAGAATACCTGAATACATGAAAGGAGCTTCTTGAGAGAAAGAAAAGGCGTTTACAGTGGGGAAGTCCTAGTGGGGGAGGGGACAGTTTTAGTCAATGAATTTGGCGAAGAGGGCGGTTTTGATCGCTTTTCGGAATGCACTGTATGTCAGATTGGGTTTGTTTATGTAGTTTTTCAGCCAAACTTGCTGTCTGTTCGCTTGGAACTTAAAGGTTCTGTCCAGGTATGATTTGTATCTGCAGCCTTTAATCTTTGGGTATGCAAAGATGTTTTTGTTTCTGGTTGTACGGGTGGGGTTGTGTAGGATGAAGTGAGATTGTAGATAGGAGGGTGCTAGTCCCCAGGCTTGCCTGAAACAGGTGCAAGCAAATTTGAATAATATTCGAGCTTCTATTGGTAGCCAATGCAGCTTTTTATAGTAGGGGCTGATGTGGTCACTTTTTCTTAGTCCGAAAATTAGGCGAACGGCGGTGTTTTGTATTAGTCTCAGTTTTTTTATTGTTTTTTGTGGGATACCCAGGTAGATGATGTTGCAGTAGTCCAGGATGGATAGGATCAGTGCCTGTACCAGCAGCTTGAATGATGTTGGATCAAAGTATTTTTTTTATGGTCCTTAGTTTCCATAGCGTGAAAAAACATTTTTTCACTAGTGAGTTTGTGTGGTCAGTCATAGTTAGGTGTGTGTCTAGAGTGATACCGAGTATTTTTATGTTTTTGGATATTGGGTATTCGTGATTGTTTATTTTTATCGATGTTCTCGTAATTTTGTCATTAGGACTAGCCAGAAAGACTTTTGTTTTCTCTGCGTTTAGTTTCAGTTTGAAATTGGTGGTCCATTTATCGATTTCGGTCATTATGTTTGAGAGGTTGTCTACAATTTCTTTTGTGATGTCGTTTAAGGGGATTAGAATGGATATGTCGTCTGCATAAATGTAATGTATTAAGTTTAGTTTTTGTAGGAGGTGGCCTAAGGAGGCGATATAGATATTGAAAAGGGTGGGCGATAATGGGGAACCTTGAGGCACGCCTGACGGGTTTTTCCATGGTTTGGAGTAGTTTCCATTGCTGATTACTCGGTAGGATCTGTTTGTTAGGAATTCTTGGAACCATTTCTTTGCCTTTCCAGAAATTCCCATTACTTCGCCTTTCCAGAAATTCCCATTACTTCAAGGCACAGTAGCATGATTTCATGATCTACCAGGTCGAACGCGCTGCTGAAGTCTAATTGTAGAATCAGTGCGCTTTTACCTTTGCTAAAGAGATCATAGAGGTGGTTCAGTAAGAAGGCTAAGACAGTTTCTGTGTTGTATCCTTTCCTGAATCCTGATTGGTGTTCACTAAGGATGTTAAATTTGTCCAGGTAGTTTACTAGTTGAAGGTTGACCAATCCTTCCTGTATCTTTGTGAAAAGGGGAATGCTTGCTATGGGTCTGAAATTGGATGTCAGTGCGGAAGAGGTTTTCTGATCTTTAGGGATTGGAGTGATTAGTATGTGACCAGTGTTCCCGCTAAGCTGCGCTGGCGTGCGCTGGCGCACAAAATATTACATCGCAGCGCACAAGTTTCACGTCACAGCGCACACTCGAGCGGAGGTGAGAGGAAGCGGCGGCGGTCTGCCCTGATCGCCTAAGATGCAGCAGCGGCGGCTCCTTTCATGATCCCCGTAATTTACGGGGATCATGAAAGGAGCCGCCGCTGCTGCATCTTAGGCGATCAGGGCAGACCGCCGCCGCTTCCTCTCACCTCCGCTCGAGTGTGCGCTGTGACGTGAAACTTGTGCGCTGCGATGTAATATTTTGTGCGCCAGCGCACGCCAGCGCAGCTTAGCGGGAACACTGTATGTGACCCATTTTTTTGTTTAATGTTCCGCTTGTAAGGGTGGTTGTTAGCCATGCGAATAGTTCCTTTTTAAATTCTGGAGGGGCAACTGTCATAATTTTTGGGGGACATGTGTCAAGTAGACAGTTAGATTTGGTGTACTTGTTGAATAAATTTAGGAACTGATGCCAATTTGGGTATTCGAGGTGGTCCCATATCATGTCTACTCTGGTGTCTTGGTCGTGGGGTTCGAGGTATTGAAGAGCATTTGTTGTGGTTGTGGGTAGAGTTGCTCTTAGTTCAGCGATTTTATTTTGAAAGAAGTTGGCTAGAGTTTGTGCCGATGGAGTGGGCTCGTTGTCCTTTTTCAGTATTTGTGTTGTGTCGGTTATTGTTTTTACTAGTTTGAACAATTCTTTGCTGTTTATTTTTGAAGTACCAATTTTTTTTTGCATAATGCGTAGTGCGTTTTTCTTTGATCAGATTTTTGTATATTTTCATTTTTTGTTTCCAGCTTGTCTTGTCTGACTCATTGTTTGTTTTTTGCCAGATTCTCTCCAATTTTCTTAGTTCCTGTTTGGTGGTTAGTAGTTCACAGTCAAACCATTCATTTGGTGGTCTATTTTTCTTTTTGTATGTTTTATATGGTGCTATTTGGCCTAGGAGTTCTTTGCTGTAAGTTTCCCATCTTGTGGGGAAGTCCTGAATTTCATTGGTTATGGGCTGTAACTCGTAGTGGGTCCAGAATTCGGTTGGGTTAATAATGCCACGGCTGGTTATTGTGTTCGTGTTGACGTTTTTGTGTTTTTGTTGTGTATTCTGTTTTAGCCAGTGTAAATTGAACTTGCCAATGTAGTGGTCTGACCAGATGCATTTTTCCCAGGGTCCTGGGTAATATTGTATTTTGGGGTCTATTGTTTCTTTGTGGGAGAAGGAGATTAAGTCTAGTTTGTGTCTTTTTTTCATGGGTTATTTCTGCGTCTGGATTAGGAAAGTCCAGTGACATTAGGAAGTTGGCGATTTCGGTTATATCTGGTTTTGTCTTTTGTTCTAGGTGAGTGTTTATGTCTCCCAGCAGCAGGGTGTATGATCCTTTTAGGGTAGATAAAGTAAGGAATTCGGCGAATTCCTCTTTTGCGTTTGACCATTTTTTGGGTGGGATATAGAATAAAGTTGTGATTAGTGATTCTTCTAACTGTGCGTTAGTGATTTTGCAAGTTAGTATTTCAAGGTTTTCTGAGGATTTGGAGTCGGTCTTGATGTAGTCAAAGTGTTCTTTTAGGATGATCGCTAGTCCTCCTCCTTTTTTCCAGTTTCTTGATCGTGGGATAATTTTGTATCCCTGAGGTAGGATTTCTTTCATGATGGTGTCAGTGTCGGAGATCATCCATGTTTCTGTCAGAAACAGGAGATCAGGTTTTGTTTGTAGTATCCAATCATTTATTATGTGGGCTTTGTTTCTCACGGAGCGGGTATTTAGGTAGTATCCCTTAATGTTTTCTTATCTATTTGCTGTAGGGATTTCGGAGTATGTTAGTTTTTTTATGTTTCTGTTGCAGAATGACAAATGGGGACAAATTTTTCCCCGTCCCCACAGGAACTCATTTTCCCGTCACTTCCTGGTGAGTTCTTTTCCTGTCCCTACATCATCCCTGTAAGCTCTGTCCTCATCTGTACAAGCCTCAGGAGAGTTCGAATCATGAGAGTTTGAGGTTTGTGCGGTTATGGCAGAGTTTACAGGATTTTACTAAGTAGGATCTGATAACCCTACCTTTATAGAATCACACTTAGCACCAAATTTTTTTCAGTGGCCAATTTTGAGTGAATCTAGTCCTAAGAGAACTGCACACTACGATTATAGAATCCTTAGAGAGCAAAAAAAACATCTAAGTCCCCTTTTGGCCTAAGGTCTTAAACGTTGAAAGTAGAAGCAGGGAAAATGTCCATTATCAAAAAAAAAGGTCCAAAAGGAGGTTTCTTTTGATAATGGCCTGTGTCTACGTTCAGCTGTTTAAATGCCCAGATCACCACTACGTCTACACTAACACCATATCATCAACCTAAAAAAAGCTTAACTCCCAAACGCCCAAAACAAGAGCTAATAGGCAAAGGAGGAGCTAGTCCTTCGCCTAAAAGCTGGATTCTGTAACCGGTGTCTGTCAAAAACAACACCGGTTACATAATCCCCCCCCCCTACAACGATCTGGGCAGGAGGGAGCCCAAGCCCTCCTGGCCCGCGGCACCTCGACTCCCCGACTATGTTCGGGGCAAGAGGGAGCACAAGCCCTCTTGGCCCTGCGATCTCCAACCACCTCACCCCCCCCACAATCCGGCCAGGAGGGAGCCCAAGCCCTCCTGGCCCGGCGACACCCCCTAACCCCCACCCCCCACTAAAATACAGGAAGGAGGGATCCCAGGCCCTCCTGCCCTCAACGCAACACCCCCACGACCGCCCCCCCCGGCCGACCCCCCTCCCCTTACCTTAAAATTGTTGGTCGGATGGACAGGTGCCAAGCCCGTCCGTCCAACAGGCCAGCCATCTCCGGAATGGCTGGCCTTAGGGCCTGATTGGCCCAGGCGGCTCAAACCCCGCCCACAGGTGGGGCTTGAGGCACCTGGGCCAACCGGAATCGGCCCAGTTGTCTTAGCCTCTCCTGTGGGTGGGGCCTTAGGCACATGGACCCAACCAGCCTAGATTCACTAAACTCACCGTTGTTGAGTGATCCGTAGCCAAGTCATGCCGAGCGACCAATTCACAACAGCTTCAGCATGCAAATGATGTGATCGGATGCATGCCCTACAGATCACTGCCCACAGATCACTGTAGAGCGATCAAGTCGCATGCGCAGATCATCCTTGTTGGTTGTAGATGTGATTTGCGCTAGCTCTTAGCACAAGCAAGGTCAAAGGGGGAGCAGTGGCTGCAGTTTAGCTGGCCCTACAAGTGGACATTAATAAGGAATCATTTCAATTTGGCCTAGGTACAGCCAGATTATATAGAACAGAACACGCTTGCAGCCAGATTATGGAACAGAACATGCTTGTAGCCAGATTGTGGAACAGAACACACTTTTAACCAGCGGGTTTTAAAACCACGGGCTCGCACTACACTGCGCTTTTTGCAGAATATATGATGAGTTACTGGGATTTCGGGGCAGCAGAGAGCAGGAAAGTTGAAAGGACAGTTTGCGACTGGTCCTCAGTAGTCGCTTCATTTTGGATCGGCAAGTTCCTTCTTCTGTTTAGTGAATTGCTGCATTCCTACTTACGCATGCCACTTCCCTTCATTTGCATGGGCGGATCGGATCAGGCGGGAGATTGATCGGCCAGAAGGTTAGTGAATTGAGTCGAGGTCAGGGAACTCTCGCAAACTGGTCGGGAAACGATCGGTGAGCTTTGTGAATCTAGCCCTTTGATGCTAATAATGAACCTTTCAAAAGAAGGCAACAAAATTTCAAAGGAACTTAACTTGAAAATGGTGATATAGAAGTGAACCCCGGCTTCATTATTAGCATCAAAATTTTTATATTAAGCAAGAAAGCTTAGGTGCTGTGATTAAAAAGTGAACTGCACATGCTCGAGGCCCTCCAGATGTGGCCGGAGCTCGTCGGTGAAGATGAGGCTTTGAGGGGGCGGGGCTGGGGGAATAATAGGGTGGGACTGGAGGTGGAACTGGCCTGGGCTGAAGGCGGAACAAGACAGGGATGAGCAGAACTGGGCGGGGCCTTGCATCCAGGTTTGAGAGGCTCCAAATATGGTAACACTACTCCTGGGTGCCATTTTAAAGGGGCCAGCACATTAGATATAGAAGTTGGGTGCCCCTCTCCCTCTAAGACAGATCCTTTTACAGACCCTCTCACTACTGGAAAGACACAAAGAGTGCCATTTTGGTCCCTTCCTCACCCCACCCCTGGATTCCCATGCCCCTGGCTCTACATGAGGCTAGTGGAATGGGACCAAAGTGATCTCCAGTTGCTCCTACCCTGTGTGACTCCAGTTCAAATGATACCTCTTAACCAGGGCCACTTTAACCGCTTATGGGGTCCTAGAAAAACTTTTATAATTGGGTCTCCTATTATTTTTTCCCAAAATTGCCCCTTCCCCAAATGATACATCAAGGAAAAATTGAATTACTGTACTTCCTAAGACACAATCAATGTTTACTTTTGTCATATCAGACATCTTGAAAACCAGAAGTTCTGGTACCAATCTAAAGATAACAAAGAACTGGGAGAAATATACGTGAATAATTGAATGTTTTTATTTATTGTAAAGTCTATACAGAAACTTCCCTAACAGTGAGCACAGGGCAACCAAAACTAAAACGTAGCAGTCACTTACACAAAACAGAGACAAACCCTCAGTAAAGGAACCAAAAGTTAAAACAGAAACATGCAAATGTGGAACTGGAAACCCCAAGAAGCCAGCATCAGCATACACCGGAAAAATAGAAACATTTCCTGTTTAACTGAGCCAAACAGAACAGCAGAAGAGATACTGCACATTCACATTTCCAAAGCTGACTCTGAAATTCCTAAAGCTAAAAGAAAAATGATGGGCTCCTTTTACAAAGGTGCGTTAGGGCCTTAATGCGCAAAATAACATGCGCTAAATTGCCACACGTGCTAGACCTTAATGCCAGCATTGAGCTGGTGTTAGTTCTAGAAGCGTAGCAAGGGTTTAGCACACACTAGAATGCTGCATGCGCTAAAAACGCTAGCACACCTTAGTAAAAGGAGCCCTAAATGATTTTACCTTTGTTGTATGCACATAATTTACAGACTCCAGTTTTCTCTAAGACTGGTACAGCTCCCAGGGTTCTGCACCACTGATCTAACCAGGGGACCACATTTTCCCACTCTCTTACTGGGTACCTAAGGTCACCACTGCCTGGTGCTCTGGTCTGCCAATTTACCTTCTAAAGTAGCCCAGTATTTCCAAACCTTTGTATTTGTATTTCTTGTACTGTTCTTTGTTTCCGATCCCCACATCAGTTTCTTTCAGTTTTCTTCATGCTTTTTTTTACTCGTACTTATTATTTTCATGTTTATTTATTTATTTTAAAAAATGTATATACCGTTTAAAACTAAGCTGTTTACATAATTTACATACGTGGAGGGGCATAATAGAAAGGAACGTCTAAGTCCGTTTTCGTCTAAGTCGCAAGTTGTCCAAAGTAAAAAAAAAAAGCCTAGGACACATTTTCGAAAAATACGCCCCAAATTTTTTTTGTTTCGAAAATCGTCTAACTATACATCCTGCCGATCTGATCGTCCAAGTCGCTAAATCGTCCATCTTTATACCACATTTTCGTCCAAGTCTAAAATGCCTAGAACAAGCCCTGTTGGACGTGGGAGGGGTCTGCAAAGTGATGGACTGAACACCCAGACATGCCACCTAAATAGTGGGGTACCTTACAGGGCACTGCTGTGAACTTCACAAAAAGGGTGCCATGGCTTCTCCTCACTACAGCTCCCTTATAGGTCATGGTGAGCCTCCTAAACCATCTCCAGAATCCCCTAGACCCAATTATCTACCATCCCAATAGCCCTTATGGCTGCAGGAGCCACTTATATGCCAGTACAAAAGGGTTTTGGGGTGTATAGGGGAGTGCACATGTATCAGTATCAATGCAGTGATTACAGGGGCTTATGGGCATGGGTCCTCTTCTCCATGGGTCCCTAACCCACCCACCCCCAAGACAGCTTAAGCCAAATCTGTGCTGGACGACTAGGCTTTCCTATGCCAGGCTGCCAGGTTATGATGGCCTGGAGGCTGAATTTTAAAGGTGTGATTACGATTTTTATGGGGTGGGGGGGGGGTCGTGATCACTGGGGTAGTGTGTGGGGGTCTTTATTATGTGTTTTCGGTGCTTATCTGGTGACTTTAGGTGGGTTTTTGTGACTTAGACTATGTTTTAAATGGTCTAAGTTACAACATCCAAGTTTTGTCTATGCTGGGCTGTATAACTTTTGGTTATACATGATGTACGACTAAGTCTAAGCTGGTCCACATCCCGCCCAACTTCCGTCCTCGACACTCCTCCTGAAACGCCCCGTTTAGCTTTGGTCATTCAGCGGCACTATGAAGGCCTAGGTCATTTATAAATACGTCCAAAACCCGTTTTTATTATCGGCACTTGGACGTATTTTGACAATGTTCGTCCAAGTGCCGACTTAGGCTGGTTTTTGGACATTTTTCTCTTTCGATTATGAGCCTCGTAGTATTTAAAATTAACACGTGATTCCTTTGTTTTCCACATTTCCTGTCCCCTCCGATTGTTTCTTCTGTTACCCATTCTATTGTAAGAAATGTTTTAAGTTTTTATACCCTGCTGCCTTTTGCTGATTTTACTCTTACCTTCCATTTCTTTTCTGCCATTTGTTTCATTTTAATTTTAATTTTGTTTCCCTTTATTCTATTTCATAGTACTTCCCTCCCCCTCTTCCTCATACACACCTGACTCTCCTCTTACTAAACCAGTTGCACGGCCAGACTGTTAATTTTGAGTGGCCTAAGTCCAAAGTGGATGGGCATGACATTTTCTCTTCTCCCTTCCTCCCTCCCCAATGCAAAATATAAATACCTGAGCTGGCAGGAAACCCCCAAGACTTATCAATTGAAGATCTCTTCCTCTGGAGATCAGCAGCTGTGTCCCTGAGCCACTGTCTCTACTCCACCCCACCCCACCCCACACATGCTCAGTTCTTGTGTAAGCTAAGGGGGAGGGGAGCAGATGGTAGTAGCTTAGGGCATTGCTGATGTATGCTGATCTTGGAAAGAGTTCTGGCTGCCAGAGGAGATCTTTAGTTGGTAGGGCTGGGGGATCCCATCGACCATGGAAAAGGAGCACTAATTTTGGGTTTGCCTGAGCCCAAATCTGGTGGCTATGCCATTGCAAAACATACATCCCTTCCCAGGTATCTTTCATACAAACTCTGCTCACCTGCTCCTCTCTCACATATACCCCATCTCCTTCCCCACCCTGCTTTTTTTCCCATCCCTCATCTTTCTTCTCCATTCTTCTCTCCCTTATCTCTTCTCAATCCCTCCATTTCTCCTCTCTCTCCATTATTTGTATCTTTCCTGGTTTTATCATCTTTGACTTTCTCCCCTTCTCTCCTCACCTTGCCCCATTTTTGCTCTGTCCTTTTCAACTCCATGTGTTACTCTTTTCCTCTTCACCCCTTTCTCTTCCGACATATCCTCAATGCCAGTGATAGCCATGCTTGCATAGAGCACCTCTCTAAATGGAGTGATGAAAGCTGCATGCTCTGAAGGTTCTCTGAACATGTGCAAGTGCTGCCTCTCCCCACGACCCACCTTCTTTGAAATGGAAGCGATCTGAGGGAGGAAATGGCCAACAGGGAGAGGGAGCAACGCACATATTCAGAGACCCTATTGCTCGCAGAGCATTCACTGTTCTGTTTAGAGTGGCGCTGTTGTGTGGGCAGAGCTATCTTTAGCTTCACTCCAAAAAAGCTTTGGGTCCAGTGCCACTATGGAAACCCTGACCTATGATATCAATTCCCCAGCATGATCATGCCATTCCTATTGCAGATTGGCACACTGGAGAGGGATGATGATTGGGGAAAAGAGTCATGCTTTTCCCTATGGACAGCAATGGGGCCCCTGTAATACAGACAACACTAAGAAGAGAAGAAAACTCTCTCAAATGTACAAAATGTCTCCCAGAAAAGGAGAGAAAGTTCATGAATTGGTGTTGTGTAATTAAAAAACAAGGAACAAAGGACCTCAAACACCCAACCCTCACCCTCCAATGAGAGGATTACTGGGGTATGATTTTTATCATCGGTCCAAAAACCCTTGTTAATTTTTTTATTTTGTTATTTTTAACTTATTTTATCGATTTAATTTATTAATGTAATCTAATCTAGTCTTCAGTTTATATACCAGGTCATCTCTCGACGGAGCTAGACTCAGTTGCAAAAAAATCAAGTGAATTTATCACCAAAATTTAAAACTGTATCCACATATTCATAGGAATCCAAAAAAGGCACTTAGCTTGTGCTGGGATGGAACAAAAAAGCCCAAAGAGATCCTTGTTGGAATCAGTTGTGTACTCCTTTTATAAATCAATAGGTCCAAGTCCAGTCCGACGGTGGTTCAACCGTTTCACAAATTCACTGTTTCATCAGGGACACATTGTAAAAATCATGGAATATGTAGATTTCCAAATACTGTTTACTTGGGTATTACCATATGGAGCAGGATCCTACATGCTTCATTCTTTTGGAAGTGAATGAAGCATTGGAGGGTGAGGGTTGGGTGTCTGAGGTCCTTTGTTCCTTGTTTTTGTAATTACACACCAATTATACATTAACTTTCCTGTAATACAGGCTGCCCCCTTTTGCTTACAGGTAAATAGGGCATTGCTTTGAACCCCTATCAGTAATCTTCCAGTCCTACCACTAGGGATCAAGTTGTCTTTTGCACTGCAATGCAGTTAATCATGATAATATTTCCTCTGCGTTAACTGAATGAGAAGCTACTGGGAAGGCCTCGGCTATTAATGCAGAGGTTTTGCAGTTAAGACACAGTAACTTAAAAATCCTACTACACTTCAGTAAGCAGTTTGATTTTTAAAATGTCCTCTTTGCATCAAAGGAGAAGTTAGAGTAGCCCCTAAAAATCAAATTCAAAAAAAGCTCTCAAGATGTTCCATGAGTTACCATCTAGAATATTAAGGAAGATAGAGGGTAGAAACAAAGCCCATTAGCCTTGTAAAGACCACTCAGTACACTGAAACTGCTCATTCCATTTGTTTACTGTAGTGGCCCAAAGTCTTACTCAAGCTGTGGAAGGGCTGTGGCTCACTGGTTGAGCTGCTGCCTCTGCACCCAGAGGTTGTGAGATCAAAAGCCAGTGCTGCTCCTTGTGACCCTGGGCAAGTCACTTAGGGCTCCTTTTACTAAGGTGCGCTAGTATTTTTCATTTAGCGCGCGCTAAAAACGCTAGCGCATCTTAGTAAAAGGAGCCCTTAGTCCTCCAGTGCCCGCCATTTTGAATGTAAGCTTCGAAATGCCAAAATCACAAAAAGGCAGTATACAACTCCCTTTCCTGCTGCCTTTATGGTCCCTTTAAGTACATCCTTTCCATGTTGAAACTGTAGCTTTATTTTGGTTCCTGTAACCCTCACTGGAAGGTGTACCAGACGCCCAATGCCATCTCAGTGAAAATCTATGCACGTTTTTTTATGCAGAGTTTTCACCTAGTTATTAAACCAAATGCAATTCCTTCACTACCAAATATAAGACACAGAATTTGAATAGCTGAAAACTACATTACCAAACAAAGGAATTAGGCATATTTAAACTTGTCTAGGGAGAAATTAACCGTCTCCACTATTAGTAATAAAGTAACAAAAACACCGGTGAATCTGGCAATTATTTAGAAACATTATAGGCAATATTCAGAATAAATAAGTATTCTAACCATATAAGGTACATCCCTGCTTATCTGTAAAGTTATGATTTCTATTTCTGTGACTTCTAAAGGCAGAAGCTGAATATTTTCTATAACGTTAGGCCTTGGCCCTCCATTGCCCTGGCCCCTTCTTTAGTTAAATGGATCAAATCTGGATATATAATTTACCCACTTTGTATGCCAGGAGGAAATTATTGTGTATTTCTTAAGAGTGCAAATAAAGTAAATGCATCATCCCGAGGGGAACATTTCTACTGCGATAAAAGTTTGCCAAACTAGTTGTAAGTCCAAAATAAAATTCTTCCCAAAAGTTAACAAAAATCAAAGAAATACCTTTAAGCAATTTGTTTTTGTCTACATGGCAAATAAGTAAAAAGCTGAGTTGAGTCTTTGCAAACCATTGGCATATCTTAAAAGAAATCAATCAGATTCTGAATCTACTTTATTGCAATGTGTTAAAACAAAAGCAATAAGTCTTGATAGAAACGTGTTTTCTGGACACCTCTATATCTACATTAGATAGTCTTGTGGAGTATGATGAAACAGCCAAAACTCTGTTTTCAGCATGGTAACCAGCGTTACCATTATCTGAATAACTCTGAGTAACTTGAACCAGATATTCAGTGGAACTTAACAGGTTAAGTCTCCTGTTGAATATAACCAACTAAAGTTAACCAGAAAATTTATTCTGACTGTGCCTTGACCAAACTTATCTGGCAAAGTTTAGCCAGAGAGCAACAATATTTAGCTCTGTTCACTTCAGCTAAACTCCAATTGAGCGCCCAGAACACTAACCAATGCTACTTTCTCTTAACTAGATTGTCTGGCCAATGAGACAAAATTGATAGTGGGGGGAGTGGGGAGGATTTTCAATGACCAAAGTCATAAAAGCATAACACCCATAGTAAGTTCTAAAAACAAGACATGTCTAACCTAAATAATACATTTTTAAATAGATAATGGTGCTTATATTACAGCGGACATCTGTTTGCATGCTCCTGTGACTTGTGGTTCAGCACATAAGAAATCCAACCACAATAGAATTATATCACTAAAGAAAGAAACCAAGATCGCTGCAGTATGATAAGGCTAGATCAATCTGTCTGATAAAGGAAAGTCTAGACTTAGGGCTCCTTTTACTAAGGTACGCTAGCGGTTTTAGCGCGCGCTAAAATGCTCCACACACTAGCTGCTACCGCCTCCTTTTAAGCAGGCGGTAATTTTTCGGCTAGCGCGCACTAGCCTTGTGCGTGCGCTAAAAACGCTAGCGCACCTTAGTAAAAGGAGCCCTTCTTCTGACTGTTCTGCACTGGTTTCTTTAATGTTGCCATTCTTGAGCTGGATCCAAAAGACATAAATCATTTGGGAACCAGCAAAATACATTTTTGGGAGGAAGGAATTCATAAGAACATTGTAAGCACTATATTGATAGGGTACAGAAGGTGAAAGTGGGGCGTTCATTCCCCAAATCATTCTTTTCAAGAACATAAGAATAGCCTTACTGGGTCAGACCAATGGTCCATCAAGCCCAGTAGCCCGTTCTCACGGTGGCCAATCCAGGTCCCTAGTACCTTGCCAAAACCCAAAGAGTAGCAGCATTCCAGCATCTCAAAGAATAGCAAGATTCTGGAACCCCAATAAGAGCAACATTCCAGAGCTGAGATTGTGATGTCATAATACCTCAGAGCCAACCTGTGATGTTACAATGGCTTGATTGTCCTATACTTGGCTCACGTAAGAACATAAGCATAGCCTTACTGGGTCAGACCAATGGTCCATCAAGCCCAGTAGCCCGTTCTCATGGTGGCCAATCCAGGTCCCTTGTACCTGGCCAAAACTCAAGGGATAGAAACATTCCATGCTATCGATCCAGGGCAAGCAGTGGCTTCCCCCCCCCTCCCCCCGTCTTTCTCAATAGCAGACTATGGACTTTTCCTCTAGGAACTTGTCCAAACCCTTCTTAAAACCAGCTAAACTATCCATAGAAAAGGACAGCCGTTAGGTCTCCCATTACCATACAGACCAGTGTTCCTCAATGCAAAGCCCGGGGGTGGCTCCCATTGTCTTTCTGGTTTTCTTTCCTGCCATTCTGCCTCTCTACCCAGGTTCAGGATTGAAAGGGGTAAGTGGATGAGAGAAGAAGCAAACACTTCAAGGACAAGGTATTTCTTAATAGACAAGAGCGAATGTTATTTGGAAATGTTCACAAACTTGAGGATACCCAACAAAGAAGTCTGAAGGTGGACTGGTGGGGATGAGATGTCATTGACACACACTGGTCAGCAGTGTCATGGCCCCACATGGGAATATATTTAGCAGCTCTCCTTCAGATTATTAGAATCCAAAGTGGCCCCAGATTAAAAATGAATGAAGACTGTTGATATAGACATTATATAATCCAGGCTGTAATATGAATAGCAACATATGAAAATGCAGTAATAGATCATAGATATCATTAGTACTAGTCCTAGGAAAATGGAAATATCATTATGAAAAATCAAATTTACATTAAAGGAATTTCAGATTCTTAAAAAAATCCACCTGAGAGAAATATAACTTGCTAAAAATAACTCTTGGAAAACATATTTTGATATAAACATCCTAAAATACTGTTTATCTACAAAATATAAAACCCCAGTGTGTAAAAGGAATTCCATATTCATCTCCATGTTGCTGTTTTTCAGTCTCATAGTTTCGAAAGATGTCATTAACACCCTATGAAGCCTTGTATTTCATTAGATTCCCTCCTGTTTCAACTCTTGATGTGCAGCATCCCATTGTTCAGTTTAATATCCCAAGATTATGTTTCTATAGCCATCACTGAACCTGTTGCCCATGTCCTGGGCTTTCTGAGATGTTGACACAGATATTTTCACCACTCTTCTCCCAGATCTGAAAGTGCCAATGTTGACAGAAATGGAAGGAGCTGCCGTCCCATCTCCAAGAGATGACTTCACAGGAGAAACTGGGATAGTTCTATACAGCTCCTCAGGATGCATGTTTCTTGTACTGTGTGCAATCCAAGTTTGATTGGATGAGGGCAGTTTGGTGCAACAAGTAGGGCTGATCGATAGAGGAAAGTTTCCACCGATACCCACTGTGAGAGATGGACCACCTGTGTTTAAACAGCAGCATGGGTTTGTGAAGTTGGGGGTTGTTTGCCCACACTCCCTAATCACCTGGATAGGCATAGCTGTCAAAGGAGTGGCAAGAATCAGAGTTACTTTGGAACCATCATGGTCATTTGTCATAAATTCAGAGGATGGAGTCTTTCGGAATTCTGCACCAGTAGCAGGATGGTTTGGGAAGATCACATATTCTAGGTCTGAGTCATCACTGGAGAAATTACTTTTGGGAGAGCTTTTTCCCCTTGTCAGCATAGCAGGTGACAGCCCTACATGCCTGGTGGATGTCTGATAAGGAGAAGGACAATCAGGGGAGGAAGTCACTTGAAACTGTGTAACCTGAAGTGTGGGAGCTTCTGTTGGTGGGAAACCATCTTTGGGAACTTGGGATCTCCCTGAGAAACTACTGGAAGAGTTGGATACCTTCCCCAACTGGGGTACCAGAAGGACTGAGTAAGCATGGTTATTCCCCTGGTTCTCTTCTCGGGAAGGCTTCACTGCTATGCTACAGGTAGAAATGTAGAGTTTTACTGAAGCCTGTAGATTTGAGACCTGGCTATGGTCCTGATGAGTAGAATCAGGGTTACCAGATGTAAATGTGGTCTGAGGTGGTGAAACAGATTGACCACTGGCCAGAGCAACATCCAAACGTGATGTCCAACATGGTGGTTGACTTGTTGGAGATTGTTCAGAAGGTATGAACATGGAAAGATCCACAGGTCCCTCTTCTTCAGCAGAACAGCCTGCATTGTGAATATCTCTAGAATTTTGCTTTTCATGATTAGTGGCCATAAATTCAGAATCCAGTCTGGAAGCAAAACTCCCATGCCTAGTGCATGCTTTGCTACACTGAGGATCTTTACAGGAAGATGGTGCATGACAAGCAGCAGCATTGGAAGGGAACATGCATTGATTGTCTTTTATAAGAGCTTTTCCTCTGTTAACATGCATCAGGGTAACATCTAACCTAGACAGATGCGCACGTGACGAGACATCAGCTGGGGATGAAGTGGCATTTCCTGGGTGACTTTCCACTGAAGATTGGCCAGCTGAGATAGGGGGAAGATTCTCAGTGCCTATTGGAGTTGACATGGTCACAAAAGCCTCATTTTGTGCTGTTGAAGGGCACAAAGTCTTCTGATGCGATGGCATTAAATCCAGTTTAGAAATGTAAGTTGAAGTCATCTTAGGGCGGTGGACCCAGTACGACATTCTGCAGCTGTGTTCTAAACTGCTCCGAATACAAATCTAAAAAAAGCCAGGTTTCTTTTCAGAGGCAGACTTAAATCCTTCCTCCTTTCTCATCTAAAACCTTTCCACTCTGGCAACCAAAGCCAGAAGTCAGACGCTGACAATCTTTCCTGCATAAAACCATTTAAAAAAAAACCCACTAGTCCTAAAAAGAAAAAAAACCCCACACAGTTCATCCACCTTTTCAGATTCAAATGATTCCAATGCAGAAAGAAGTGGCAGATAGATCACACAAAGTTTGTGCCTTTGGTGGGGGTCTGACAGTGAGACTGAAGAAGCAGGAACGTTGAGCCAAGAATGCCGGCCACAGACCCACTCGGGACCCAATTGTTTAGTCTCCAAGAAAGGAAAACAGCAAATCCAAGTGTCTGCTATCCAGACTTAAAAGCAGAAAGGAAGGGTCAGCCACTACATTCCTGTTGCAAAATAGAACGTATATGCTCTCCGTCTTTTACAGTTAGCCTCTCTTTGCTCGTCTGCATTAAGAGCAGCAAAGCTTGTGTTAACAAGTCTTAGCAGAGTTTCCTACAGCCTGTCCAAATCGTGGCACCATGAAACGCAATAATAAAATAAAATAAATAAATAAAAGGATGCACGTTTTGCTAATGTTATCCATATGTCCTGCTTGCTTCACAGGCAGCAGCCCTGTGGTTATGCCACAGTGAAATTCTTTTTGAAAAGGTTTAAGGAACTTGGACGTAACCTTAGAACCTGGCGGAAGGTCAAAGCTGTCACACTGTCATTGAGAACGAATGAGAACCTGATTCCCCTTCAACGCACTTCACTAATCACCCTCACCCTTACGCTCACCTTCCTGAGTTCACCCCTCCCATTCACTCATGCTCTCTGTTCCACTGCTAGGAATCTGGGCACAGACCTCCAAAAAGTCATTTTCAGTGAAATGAACTAAAAGCACTTCCCTTTCACACTTTACTGTAAACACAGTACAAAGGAACAGCATGTCTATGGAAAGGAAAAAGCATAAATATCCTGACTGGGAAAAAAAAAAAAAAGACGGCAGCCGTATGTCATGTTTATTTTAATGTGGGGGGGGGGGGTGATCATACTTGAAAGCATGTAACTGTAGGGAAATTAATGTAGATTTTTTTTCCATCATTGAGTACAAAAGGATTATTATACTGTACGATCTGGCTGAAAACTGTGAATTTTGTCATAGACTTTAAGGAGGCAGTTTTTAAAACTGTGCACTTCGTACAAAATTTCAAAAGGAAAGCAACTTGGGGGTGGGGAGAGAAAGCACCCATAGACCTTTGAAACTGCAATTGATAAGGTAGTTTATGAATGGAAAATAGCATGCATAGATCTGAGAATGCAATCTACATTCTTGCGCATTTTGCTATGCAAATATTATCTTACCTGAAAAATGTTTTATCTAATTGGGATTTTAGACAGGTGCTGCAAACAAGGTTTTATCAATTTAGGTCCCAGAAGTAATAAGCCTTTTTACTGTGTCATCCAGAAGAGTGAGTTATTAGGTACTAGTTTTTTAGCCCGTTACATTAATGGGTGCTAGAATAGATGAGTAGACTTAGGTATTTCTTTCTTTCTTTCTCTCTCTATCTTTCTTTCTTTCTGTCTGTCTTTCTTTCTCTCTCCCTGGCCCCTTTCTTTCTTTCTGTCTGTCTCTCTCCCCCTGTCTGTCTTTCTTTCTGTCTCTCTCCCTGCCCCCTGCCTGTCTGTCTTTCTTTCTGTCTCTCTCCCTGGCCCCCTGTCTGTCTGTCTTTCTTTCTGTCTCTCCCCCCTGTCCAGCAGTAGCCTTTCTCCCTTCCTTTTACCTCCCCCCGAACAGCAGCACACCTTCCCTGCTCCCCCTGTCCAGCAGTAGCCCTTCTCCCTTACTTTTACCTCCCCCTGTCCAGTAGTACCCCTTCTCCCTTCCCTCCTCCCTAGTCCGGGGGTGAGAAGAAGCAGCGTAGTCAGAAGGCAGAAAGTCATCCAGTTTCGGAGATTGGGGCTGGAAATCAGCTAAGGCAGGCACTGAGCATGCGCGGCACAGAACCACGGATCATGGACACATGGAGTTTGAAGTGCGCATGTGTGCTAAGGGTTTTATTATAGCAGATAAGGAATGAGGTTAAAGCTACAGGAACTAGAACCTTGGAAAGTTTTTGACCTGTGATGGATGTATGAAGGTGAAGGCCCCTCTGCATCCCTTCTAATCACTAGAGAGGAGAGGTTTAAAACTGAGCTATCATCTTGAATTCAAGCAAGACTCCTTGGCCACACACCCTATAGTTAAGGAACATTTTAAAACTGTGGATTAAAGTAATTATAACATCTACAGGAGCCTGCAGGTTCCAGTACATTTAAAAGGAACCCATTCAACATCTCATCTCAGTCTATGGCTCAAAAACATTGTCAGAAAAATATGACAATCAACTGTTTCATGAACTGACAATCTTATCTGCACTGAGCAGGCTAAGGATAAGGGCCTTGATATACAGTACTCCCCCGAAATTCACGGGGGTTCCATTCCAGTTTGAGTCTGTAAAAAGGCAGGAGAGGGCAGCTGGGGTGCCGGTGGGTGCAGTAAATCATACCGGTATGCTCCAGGGAGGAGAGGAGGAGGAATCGGCTGTGCAGAAGGCTGATTGGCTGACCAGGGGGGGAGAGGAGGAGGAATCGGCTGTGCAGAAGGCTGATTAGCGGACTCATTCCCTGTATTTTCTGACCAGAAGAGGCAGTCATAAAATACCGCAAATCACGAATTCACACTGTACTGCTTTTCTGAGGGTAAAGACAAAGGAGAAGATTCTCAAAACCCACTGTGCCTTTAACGATGGTCGCTAAACCGGTTCTAGTCAGTTTAGCATGGAAATATTCTACCAGCCAGTTCTCAAAAGGGCCCACCGTCTGACTCTGCCATGCAAATGTATTACATTGAGGTCATTAATATTTAAATGAGCACTCCGGGCGATTCTCTGTTATCACTGGGTGAATTCCTAACCTCCAATGTCCTACATTTGTGGGCCAAATTTTCCGGCAGGTCTGAGTTGTAGCCTTACTTTCTGATCAATGCCTGAGTATTGATTGGCTCAGGCATTGACAGGAAAGTAAGGCTTGACAGCTCAGACCTGCCATAAAATTTTGCCCCCTCCCCGTGACACCCCCTGCAGGAGGGATGCCCATTCCCTTCTGCCGCTGCCGTTAAGCAAACCCCACCCCCCAACACACACAACCCCAGCAGTGGGAAGAATGCCCATTCCCTCCCATCACCACAGTCAAACAACCCACCTGAAATACATACACACACACCCTCCCCGGCAGCAGGAGGGATGTTCACTCCTGCCACCACCACCGTGCCCCCGACGACACCCCCCATGCCTCTGATGACTCCCCGTCCCCCCCCCCACCTTGTTCATGAAAGTTGGCCAGAGGGATACCTACTCCCTGTGGCCAGTAGACTCGCCTCTTCAAAATGGCGGGCCTTCCCCCCCCCCCCTTGTACATCCTGGGATGCATCGAGGGGCCAGGACTCTGATTGGCCCAGATGCCTAAGGCCCCTCCCATAGAATTATCCAAGCACAGTAATTTGTACTACTTTAAATTGATTTGGTCTAACCATTGCTCAAACAACCAAGTTTAAACTGATTCGTCTCAAGGGTTAACACCTGATTGTAAACCACTTAGATAACTTTGATAGGTGGTATATAACGACCTAAAAATAAAATAAATAAATAAAGACAATTTATGAGTAATATTATAGTCAAAAGTCCTTGAGGGCTGAATCCAGTTGGGTTTTCAGGATTTCCCCAATGAATATGCATTGAAAGCATTGCATGCACATAGATCTCATGCATATTCATTGGGGAAATCCTGAAAACCCGACTGGATTTGGCCCTCAAGGAGGGACTTTGGGGACCCATGGTCAAAAGCTTAAATTTCAAATGAAATGATACTGACAACCTGTGTAGATCTTTCACTAATGGGGAAATTCTAATCCTCTTGTAGGCCTTGTGGTATTTTGCCTGTTTGCATGCATTAAGCGTGTGTTAACTATTAATTTTTTTTTTTTTGCAGGAGGTGTGTCATGGGCAGAGAGTGGCATTCCCACATTATCCAGCTGGTGTGTTCACATTAACTGAATATCACAGAGTTAACAAGGGAGCACTTAGGGCCTGATTCTGTAAATGGCGCCATAAGTTAGGCGGCAGTAGCACTTTACCAATGTCTAACTTAATTGTTTTTACTGGCACAGTAATTGGCCATGACATTAAACACCAATTAAAAACTTGTTAAAAAAAAAAGTAAGCACCTGGAGGCACCTACTAGTTAGGCATCATAACTGCGTCTTCAGTGAGGTACCTAAGATCAAAGTAGGCATGATTAGGGACAGAGATGAGCTTAGGTGCTGCTAGGCGTGATTCTCATAAGAACTCAGGGGTCCTTTTATCAAGCTGCGGTAGGGGTTTAATGCACGTAATACCGTGCATTAAACCACCTGCCGCTCTAGCCGCTAACGCCTGCATTGAGCAGACGTTAGTTTTTTAGCCGGCCGCGGGGGTTAGCACGTGATGAAATGTCCAACGCGCTAACCCCGCTAGCATGGCTTGATAAAAGGACCCCTCAGTGTCTCAATGTAGGCCAGTAAAACCCAGGCCTACATTACCAGTGCCTGAGACTTTTGTGATAGGCGCAGTTAGCCGCAATTCTTTACGCAGCGTCAAAGCATGATTGACATGCGGCTGGTCCCTTTATTGAAGGGGGCTGCTGTTTTAGGTAACATTTACAGAATTAGGTGCTTGGAACCTCTTCAATAGAATGTAGGATTTATCCCCATGCTAATTTTTGCATGCACCACACATTAAAAAGAATATTAGCACCTGACCAGCAAAATAAAAAGATAATGCCCAACTTTAATTCCATAATAAATCTGGGCTTAGCACATTATAAGTCCTGTATTACTACTACTATCCATTTAGTTGTGTCCAACCCTTGGATACCCTGTAGGTCAGTCATCGCCATGCTTCCCTGGCTTCTTTCAGTTGCTTGATGTTTATTCCCATGTCATTCTTGATGGTATCCAGCCAACAGGCTTTTGGTCTCTCCTGCTTCCTTTTACCACTGACCATTCCGAGTAGCACCTCCTTTTCTAGTGAATTCGCCCTTATCACATGTCCAAAATAGGTCAGTGTCTATCTGGTAATCTTGCCTTCCAGGGACAACTCTGGGTTTATATGATCAAGTACATCTTTGTTGGTGATCCTAGCTGTCCATGGGATTTGTAGAAGTCTCCTCCAGTGCCACAGCTCAAAGGCATCGATTTTTCCTTCTATCTGCTTTTGTGAGTGCTCATGTTTCATAGCCATATGTCGAGATTGGGAACACAATGCTAGAGATCAGTCTTTGTGATGACTGAGACTTCCTTGCACTTCCATATTTGGTCCATGCTCACCATGGCTGAATGCTCCCATGCTAATTGAACTGCCACTGTGATCAATGAGAGACCAAAGAAAACGAAGCTGTCAACCACTTCTATTTCTTCATTGCTGATTTTTATGTGAACTTTCTTGTTGGTGGTAGTCATGATTTTGGTCTTCTTGATGTTCAGGTAAAGTTCCATCTTCTCGCTTTCTTCTTTAAGCTTCAGGATCAACTTCTTGAGGTCTTTCTCGTTCTCTGCCAGCAGTGTAGCATCATCTGCATATCTCAGACTGCTGATGGTTCTTCTGCCTATTTTCACCCCAACATTTGAATCATCTAAGTCCAGCTTCCGCATGATTACTGCTGCATAGAGATTGAAAAGTAAAGGTGAAAGGATACGTCCTTGTCTTGTACCCTTTTTAAAATCTTGAACCATTCTGTATCTCCATACCTGGTTCGCACTGTAGCTTCTTGATTGTAGTAGAGCAATCTGATTAACCTGATCAGGTGCACTGGCATTCCTACCTCACTCATTGCTTCCCAAAGCTTGTCATGCTCAACACAATCAAAAGCCTGGGTATAATCAATGAAGCCCTCTAATCCCATAGCCATCTCAAAGTGCCGGGAGGGTGGCAACACATGACATACCAACTACAGTGATCATATGGCTAAGTTCTATGGGTTGTGGAAAGACCTGGTGATCTACCCCATAGAACCTTTACCATGAAACTCTGTGGATCCTACCTTAGAATGTGCTAAATCTAGATTTCACCATGCCTTAATTAAAGGGCCCTCATTATCATGAAAAATAAAGAACTACAAATCAATGAAAATACATATATTCAAAGAACTTGGACTCTCAAGCCTACCAAAAAGAGGGAGGAGGGTGGAAGAGTAGAAATAGATGGTACAAATACGAGTACCAGTATGTTCAAATATTACGCAAACTTTAGAAAAATAAACAAGTAAAAAAGGTTGACAACTTTTAAAGCAGATTAAATTAACCTCCCTGACTACATACAGGAGAGTCACCCTAAGTCCCCAAATTTCCTCTCAATAAATTGCTTATGTTGATTAGAATCACAAAAAATATACTGAACATCCTCACACTTGAAAATACATTTTGGAGGAAACTTCAGAAAAAAATTAATTTCCATCTCTTATTGGTAAAGCAAAAAAATGCCTTATGTTTATCTTGAGTCTTTCTAAAGATATTAGAATATGCCTGAACCTTTTGTCCAAAGAAAAGAGAATCTTTATACAAAAAATGAACAAAAAGTGCAATTTCTATCAGGCTCTAATGCAAAGGTCACTATCACAATAGATCTAGTGGCTTCTTGAGATGACTCCAATAATTTCATCACATTCAGATTTTCCATATGCACATCTGAAAATTCTTCCACAACCTTCTGTGTTTCCCCCTCACACCTAGGTAACAGGAGGTAATAAACCTAGATAAGTGAAATATTTCTTTAGCACTAATCTCGTAAAGCACAAGACCACGAGCAAGGAAGTGGTGGCACTTGAATTTTGAAAATGCTTGCCATGCTGTCATAGATTGTACTGTATATGGTAGTTGCCAGACAAGAGATGAGCTCATTCCATTCAGTCAAATTATCTGAGAGAGGCGGAGGGTAAATTGCAGGGAAGCAGATCTGAAAGAAGAGGAGATGCTGTAGAAGGGGATAAGAGGTAAAGGAAAAATACTGCTTAATTTTGAGAAAATGATGGGGAAAAGAGGAATGGAGAGCTGTTAGAGGCAAGAGGTCAGTGTGGGAAAAACCTAGGGATGAGGAATGATATGGAGATGGAAGAATAGGATGTAGTGGTGGAGGGGATGGGAGACAAAGAAAAGGAATGGGAAGAGGGGAAGGTGCAAGAACTGAAGATGTGAGAAAAGTTATAAAGAAGGCAGAAGAGATGCCTATGAGGTAGAGGCCAACTAAATTTCAGTTTTGGTTTCACTTTCACCACCGAAAGTGGTCCAAAATACATGTTCGGTCATGCATCAATATTGGCTGAAAATGACATTTTCGGCTGAAACCCAAATTCCTGACCTCTGTAGCCACTCTCTGCTTGTCCCCCACCCTCACCACTGCGAGAGTGAGTCCCCCAGGGCTACCATCATGCCAGGTTGGCTGACCACCCTCTCCCTGCCCCTCCCCCTACCACCTAAAGACAATGGGTCTACCTTTACATTTTCTGGTGGTCAGGTAGCCTCTTCCAAGACAGGAGAAAAACCGAGTCACTCCTGCCCCTGCCAGTTCCTCAGACAAAATGGTTGCTGGGATTTCCCACAGCAGGTTCTGGCAGCCATTTTGAGATTGGAAGCAGTATGGACAGGAGCAATTGGGGATTGCACCTACTTATGCTACTTCCGATCTCAAAATGGCTGCTAGGACATCCTACGGCAGTCTTGCAGGGCTGCTGTAGGAATTGCAGCAGCCATTTTAAGTGACGTCAGGAATGACTGGATTCACTCCTGCACAGAAAAGGCCACTAGACCACTAGGGCAGTTCCAGAAGGGTATTCGGGTGGGAGAGTGATAGGAGTTGTGGTTGGGGGGAGCAAGGACCCATAAGAACCCTCTGTCTGATTGGAGGGGGCAGGAGGACACACTCTCTGTCAGGGGGCTGAGAAGATACACTCTCTACTGGGGGGGGGAGGGGGGACACACTCTGCCAGAGGTAGCTGGAAAGATCTACTTTTTGCTGGTAGGGTGGCAGGAGATGGAGAGGCTGGGGAGACCCATCTCTGTTTGGGGGATGCACCATTTTTAGCTTCAGTTTCAGTGGAACAGTGATATAGTAAGGAGGGGCGTGGGGGCGCAAGCACCTCTCTGCTCCCTTCCCCCCTGTACCTCTTTAAAATCTTCACTAGCACAAGCAACTACTCTAGCCTGTTGTTTGTGCCGGCCTGGCTTCCTCTGAAATCACTTCTGGGTCACAGGGTCAGGAAGTGATGTCAGAGGGAAAGCCAGCATGAGCAGCAGGCTAGAGAAGCTGCTCGCACTGGGAACGATTTTAAGAAGTAGGGGAGGGCTGGGGGGGACGCCACCTCCCTGGGTGTCCAATACCTTTGCTAAGCCACTGCAGCCACAACTGAGTGGCAAATTTCAACTGCTGATTTGGTTTTGGTTAAAACCAAGAACTCTGGTTTCAGGCACCCTGTACAATGAAGGGAGGAGAAATGATGCTGAGAAGAGAAGGATGGAGAGAATGAGAGGGGAAAGATGAGGAAGGCGTAGCTCAAGTCCCTGATAATGGTGATAGGCAGAAATAAAGGAATAATATGACTACTGTTCCACTATTCTTGCTGAAATACTCAAACCTTTTCTGTGGCTACATTACTGATTTTAAGAAACTGGAAAAACGTATGCAAAATGATTTGATATTTAAGAACTATTTTAAATACACATGTTTTAAAAGTTCCCCTTTATTTCCTACCAAAATATTATTTTGTTTTCCCTCTCTATTCTCTAGGCACCACACACTGCATTAATCTCCTTAGCCTTGCTCGCCACTCTTTCCACTACCACCTGCTGTCCTTGCTCTGTCATTAACTCACAGTGGTTTCCACACCCATCCTCAGCCCCGAGCTAACTGGTCAGGTTTTCAGGATATCTAGCCTCCAGTAAAAAGAATATCAAAAGGCAACTTGAAAAAATTTGATCTTGTAACTAAATTCTATCAGAAGCTACATTGGCTCCCAGTTGAGACAAGAATATTATTCAAGTTGGGTTGTACCTGTTACAAGACATTGTTTGGCCTTATACCTGATTATATTATTGATCACTTTAAATTTACTGACAGAAAACATTTTTCTCGGCATTTTAGATTATTTACATTTCCTACTGTAAAAGGTTGTATATACAAAAGATTTTTCCATAGAATTATATCTTTTCAAGCTAGATCATGGAATAAACCCTTTTCAGTCATGATAACAAACAAACTTTCCTTTAGAAAAATGCTAAAGACCTACTTATTTGACAAATTATTCTGAATGTGATTATAATACATGGTGCTTGTACAGTCTCTTGCTTGTTGTTAACCGCGTTGAACTGAGAGGTTACTGCAATATATACCGGTAAGTGAATTTGTTATGATATATCCACCATACATATATGTAATAACCATATTTGCATGCATTCTCATGCATATTCCTTGCAAATATCCTGAAAATTCTATTGGCTGGTAATACCTGAAGATTGGTTAAGGAGTAACTGATTAAAGCTTCAGAAGAAAATAGCATCTGAACCTTTTGGGCTGAAGTGACGGTATCTGATGATACATTTTACAGGAGTTAGGTAGAGGGCAAGATTTATCCCTGTGTATCCTACGAAATGCACCACTAAAATGCTGTGACTCAGCTGAATGCAGAAGCTGCCGGCTTGGGCTTGAAAAACATTCTCTTGGCACCAGGGATATTGAGTGTTTGCCCAACTGTGACACGTGTCTGGAATATTCAGTTTCCCTAGGCTGAAGGGTTAAAATTTCAGTTAATGAACCATCCCTGCTTCTAAAAGTTGCTAAGCTTCTGTTTTCTCTCAGTACTGCACACAGATATTCCTCCAGATGGAGAGGAGAGTGATTACAAAAACAAAACCAATTCAGAGAAAGGGTCAAGAATGTAAAAATCTGACATAAAAAGCAGGTAGGTGAATGCTGAAAAGTACTCGTATAATCAGCATTAATGCTGACTGCACAGGGACTTTTTTTTAATACTCGGTCACCAAATGAATTAATTTTGGCCAGACAACTTACAAAATAGCAGTACAAACTTTAAACAGATAGGATAGGTACACGAATACTAGTCATTAAAGTAAGTGGATAAATCGTGTAATGGCTTTTTTTTCTGAAATTTGGTTCTAGGATTTTTTTGTACAGTGACTTCTAATGCGGAGACTCACTTCTGCGGCTCGCAGCATAGCATGTGGGCAACCTTGTGATGGACTACATGTGATTTTTTTTTTGATTGGTCAATAGATCTTGTGTTAACTCGACCCCTGTTGGCGAATTAACAGCTCTTCAGTGACCATTCCAGAGCCAACCAAGCCACTTCCTGCATTAGTTTAATTAATGCCTCACAGCAAAGAAAGCTGTGCCGAAGTCTCTTCCCTACTGACTCTGAAAATGAAGGGCTGGCAGGTTCTGTAAAAGTGGCCAACTCTTAGAAAAGCTTTGGAATCATCCAAAAACACAGACAATTCACAAACCCATTTCACAGCTTTTAAAATCAGAATTGCTTTCAAAAATTACTGATACATATGATAGCAAAGGGGTTTGTCCATCTGTCTGTCTACATCAGTGGTCTCAAACTCAAACCCTTTGCAGGGCCACATTTTGGATTTGTAGGTACTTGGAGGGCCACAGAAAGAATAGTTAATTTCTTCTTATTAAAGAAATGACAATTTTTCATGAGGTAAAACTCTTTATAGTTTATAAATCTTTCCTTTTGGCTAAGTCTTAATAATAATATTGTAATTTATAGGTAAAAAGACATATGATCAAAATGGTTTTATTTTACTTTTTGATTATGATAAATATACCGAGGGCCTCAAAATAGGACCTGGCGGGCCGCATGTGGCCCCCGGGCTGCGAGTTTGAGACCACTGGTCTACATGCACACCTTACTCTGCTAATGCTCCCATCCCAACATTTCACACAGATACTCTTCCTCGGCTTAATTTCTGGGGGAACAGCCTGGAACACAGGAAGCCTGCAGGGAATGAAGAGGGCAGGATGCACAAAACTCTCCCAGTTTGACTGGTTTAGTGATGACCTAATTTGCTGACCCAATGTACAAAATGGCCCACCATGTGCTATTCCGTGTGTTCATTAATTCTACAACTCTGCCATGCAAATGATCTCACTAGCATTAAAAATGAGGTCATTAATATTAAAATGAGCCCTCCGGCATCTAACGAGGGCCCAAAATTACTGACAGGTCTAGGTAACTGTAAGTCTGGAGCAGCACCACAACAGCCGAGTCACGTTACAACTTAATTCAGTCCCTCTTTTACTTTTCCTACTTCCCCATCCCCTCTTCTGGCTCCAGGATTCCTTTTCCTTTTTTTTAATCTACAAATTAAGCCCCAATTTTATATCTTTCTGTATTCCAATTGCTCAGCTTTCTTTCACAATTATCTTTTTTTTCTCAACTTTCTTCCATTACTTTCTTAAATGTTGCACTATTAATCTTTCCTGTTGTTCTCTAATGCTTCTTTTACCTTTCACACTCTTCTCTCATCCACTAGCTGGAAATGTAGGCCAGGGTTTTCAAGGCCTATATTTCAGATACCTATCTTTGATGTGACTCGTACCTAAGTAGGCACTTTACGGCGCCTAATGCCATTTCTAGCATTAACTGCGCCTATAATGGCATTAGGTGCCGATAGGCACTTCTGGAGACCTGATTCCAATGGCATAGCGAGGGTAAGAGGCGCCCGGGGTGGTTGCAACCCTCTCTCGTCTCCTCCCCCCGCTACTTCCCCAACCCTGCCGCGTGCATGCCTCCTTCCCTTCTCCCGTACCTCCAGTAGTTCACCACATGAGCGACAACTTCAACATGCTCCTTGTGACCACATCGGCTTTCCCTCTTACACCACTTACTACTACTATTTATTATTTCTATAGCGCTGAAAAGGTGTACGCAGCGCTGTATATTTTAACATACAATAGACAGCCCCTGCTCAGAAGAGCTTACAATCTAATTTAGACAGGACATTACGGGGTTGTGTCTGCTCCCACTGACATCACCCCGGAAGTGACGTCAGTGGGAGTAGACAGTCTCAAAGAGCACGTTGAAATTATTGTTCGCGGCAGTGAATTACTAGAGGTACAGGGAAAGGGGGCACCCACGGGGTGGGAAGAGGCGCGGGGGGAGCAGAGAGGAGGAGGGATGCCGGCGTCCACACCATGACAGCACCTGAGGTGGACCGCCCTCCCCCTCTTACTATGCCACTGCGTGGTTCCAACACCTTGTATTTAGTCGCCGGTAGGCACTTTAAATTTGACGTAGCTTGCCATTTCAAACGGCGTTTCCCAATTAATTTAGGCGCCAGTAGGCACCGTTTATAAAATTTCTCTCTGTGTGTTTTCTCCCTTCTCCCACCCAATCTAAACAGATCTTTGTGAATGTCTTCCCTTAATGTCGCTACAAGCACATGTTATACTACAATGCCCAAACTTGTAGCCACACCAAGAGAAGGCAGTTTTCAGGAAACAGATTTGAGTGTAAAATTTTTTCTACTGCTTAAATGGCTTTGAAAATTGTCTGGTACAAAATTTATTTTTCTTCCAGAGTGTTAATAAAATAACAGTGAGAGGACCACCTCAATAATCTGGTATGTTCAGTATGTTGGATGAACTATTAGAATGTTAAGATGAATATACAAGACCAGTTCACTGCAGTATCTGTGGAATTAGAAATTTTGGGCTACTGTCCAGCAAGATTACAACTGGAAACTGAGGATGTTAGAGGTTAGAGGATGTAAATTTAAAAAACATCATCAGCATCTTTTCTCATATCAGGCAGCATTATGGGGGTTAAAGATCTGGAACAATTACTTATGCTCGCTAATACTTATGAGGAATTTAGGAGACGCCTAAAAACATATCTGTTCCTGAAGTATTTAGGTAACTGATCTATACAATCTTATTCTACCATAACTGATTTCTAGAGATGTTAATCACTAGCTTTTAACTTTGTTAACTCTACTCAATTTGTAACACCTTTTAATCATTGTAAACCGCATAGAACTTCACGGTCCTGCAGTATATAAACTGTTATTAATATTATAAAAGATCTGGTGGGCTAAGTTTTTGCAAAGTGCCCAGCTCTCTGCACCTCATTCAAGTGACTCACCCACCTCTTGGGAGTTCAGAATTTTCTCCATATGGTCTATGTCTCTGAAGAAGACCTGCTCCGAGTGCACCCACTCCAACCACTTCTTTTTCAACTCCCACTCTTGGTACAGTTGTTTTTTTTCTGCCAACAATGCCTGCAGTTTCTCCTGGATCTGGCAAAGAGGAACAGAACCCAAATCTCAGTCAACTGGGAATCAGGGAGAGACTTTTGAAAATATACATGCAAATATACAAAACTGGATTGTCTTCCTAGTTCTGTAACATTGGCTTCTGGATCTTCTTTACAAATTGAGTTTTCTGCTAAGATTCTGGGAGTCGTCTTTGACTCCTCGCTTTCTTTCAAGGAACAAATTAATTCTGTGATTAAGAAATGCTTTTCTAATCTGTGTATGCTGAGGAAGGTCAGAGATCTCTTTCATCACCATCACTTTTCTATTTTAGTTCAGTCAATTATATTATCACAGCTTGATTATTGTAATGTCATCTACCTCAGTATTACAAAAATCTGAAACGTAAGTTCGATCACGTGACACCGTTGCTTCAGAGTTTTTATTGGCTTCCTGTTTATTTTAGAGTTCAGTTTAAATGTGCTTGTGTTATTTTTTAAATTCTTTATGGTATCCAGTGGGTGGGAGCGAGAGGAGGTATATCTTTTGCTTTGATATTATTCCTGATGGTAATGATGGATGGGGCAGGGAATTTTTTATCTTTTGTATAGATACTGATTGATTATAAGTGCTTGGTTGATTATCATTATTTGTATATAAATTGTATTGCGCTTTTTGTTGGCATTAAAAACTAAATAAAGTTTTTTAAAAAATTCTTTATGGTATCTTCACTCCTCTAGTTCCTTTATCCTGAAATCTTTACAGATTCTCTTTTGCAAGGGCAACCAACAATATAAATTATTTCTCCCTTCCAGAAAAGGGATTAGAGGAGTTAAGATTTTTGGCCAGTCTTTGATTTTTAAGTTTCCTCAATTTTGGAACGATCTTCCTCTCCTTATAAGAAGCTCTGGATCTCTTCTATTTTTTTGTAAGCTTTTGAAAACTATTTTATTCAATAAACATTTTGGGAATTAATTCTTTTTGAAATTTTTCTTTTATGGTTTATATTTTTTTAAGTTAACTATTGTAAACGGGTCGAGCCTTCTTAGAATTAAGACTCGGTATATAAAGCCAAGTATTAGATTAGATTAGATATACATATATTTATTGGCACTGTTGGCAGGGTCTACCTCAGTCAATATTGATGTGCTGATTATTCAAGGTGTGAATGTTATACTGCCCTGCAAAGTATTCTAGGTGAACAATTTCCCTTTGCAATTATCATTAGTCATGCCTGAATTAGCTGTGGGCAGTCTTAGTTGGAACATGTGTGTGTGTGTGTGGATGTAAAAATCAAATTCCATGTGCACTCTCTCTCTCTCCTTTCTGGCTTTCCAGTATTTATTGTGACAATTTCTAGACCATGTTATCCTCAGTATTAGGCAGCTTATGTTACAATCCAACATTCATAATAGTAAAACAAAAGACAAACAAAGCTAATAATCAAATATAACCTTACTAGAGATCACCTAATTAAATTAATCAAAACTGCCAGACTACCATGTTTCCCCGAAAATAAGACCTACCCTGAAAATAAGCCCTGGTCCTTGGATTCGCCGGCAGCAGCACTTCCCCCTGCCCCCTTCCCCCTGCCTCTGCTGCGCAGCTGAACCCCTGCTGACACCCATCTTTCCATCTCTCCCTCCTGTCCGAACCCGTTGACCCTCCGACCGCGAGACCTACTACCTCCCTCCACAGAGCAGCGTTTGCAGCACTCTAAACAGCCTGTTTTGCGGTCTTCTTCCGCTGAGGCATTCCCTCTGCCACATCACTGATGATGTCATCAGCAACGCGGTGCACGGAAGGCCCCAGCGGAAAAGGCCGCGAAGCAGCCTGTTTAGAGTGCTGCTGATGCTGCTCTGTGGAGGGAGGTATGTAGATCTCACGGTTGGCGGGGTTCAGATGGGAGGGAAAGATGGAAGGATGGGATGGCCAGTGAGGGTTCGGCTGCACAGCAGGGGGGGGGCTGCTTAAGGGTTCTGCTGCAGCTGCACAGAAGGGAGGGATTGAAGCTGGCAAGGGTTCTGCTGTACAAGGGATGGGAGGGATAAAAAAAAATTTGCAGGAGCCATTAAGGAAGCCGCTCAGCACTGAGCAGCAGCGCCATATCGCGCGCCTGCTCGTGCTTCTCAGCAGCTGAAGACACTCACGGAAGCCTGTTAACTACGGGGTAGGAACTTGGAAAGTTTGCTCCTGCCCGCTGCACCTCCACCGGCAATCAGTAGTAGAGATATGAGACTAGGACAGGGAGGGCGGCAGGGGACAGAGCCTTGTGGCAGCAGTAGCCTGCAATAATTTTGGAAGGGGGTGTATTAGCTCGAATATAAACCGGGACCCCCATTTTTGGGCCAATTTTTTGGCCCCAAAATCTCGGTTTATATTCGAGTATATACAGTAATACTAATTGTAATGCAATTCTTCTATCCATTTTTCATATACACACAATATAATCTTATTAATACATAATAGTAACCACAAAATAAAAAAACCACAAAGCACACTGTACGCAGAGAAAATGTTAATTATCATTTATATTTGGGGGTTTTTCAAAGATGTCACGGCAGATGACTTTAAAATATGCAATGTCACCTCAGTAACAACTATAGAAAATAGACAAATATAGTGCAAAATACAGACAGCAGATATAAATTCTCAAAACTGACACACTTTGATCACTAAATTGAAAATAAAATCATTTTTCCTACCTTTGTTGTCTGGTGATTTCATGAGTCTCTGGTTGCACTTCCTTCTGACTGTGCATCCTATATTTCTTTCTTATCCAACATTTCTTTCACAATCCAGCCCCATCCCCTTTTGGACCAGATCTCTCTCTCTTTTCCCTCTGCTTAACCTCCCCAGATCCAGTGTCAGTTTTCCTTTGTACCTACCACCACCTTTGTTCCAGGCTCCCACTTTCTCCCTCCTCTGTTATAATCTTCCATCTCTCTGTTCTTTCTCAGGGTCTTTCCCCCCCCCCCTCTGTGTGCACCTCTCATAGTCCAGCATCTGCCTCCTGTCTTTTCCCTTTGGTCTAGGCCTTTCTCTCTCTCTCTTTCTTCTGCTTACAACACCCCCCCCCCCCCAACCTGGTCTTTCTCTGCCTCTCTCTCTTTTCTTCCTTCCTTCCTCCCTCCTTCCTATGTTCCCCTCACTGCCTTCCAGCCTTTGTCCCACCCCCTCCCCCAAAGCCTGCCTGCCTGCCTCCCTCCTGCGCCGAAGCCTGGCCTACCCGCCGCCAATTCTTCCTTTCCCCCAGTCCACCACTGAAGCTAGTCTAAGTCCCTCCCTCCCTGCCGTGCCAAAGCCTGACCTACCCACCGCTGATTCTTCCTTCCCCCTCATGGTCCACCACTGCTCGCTGCCCACTGCTGCAGCAAATCCAAGAAGGGAAGAGCTAGGCGCATGCAGTGGCGCCGACCCACAAGCCTTAACCCGACGTCAATTCTGATGTTGGAGAGAAGGTATGGGCCAGCCAATGGCTGCCTGGACTTTCTCTCTGACATCAGAATTGACATCAGAGGGAGGGTTGTGGGCTGGTAGTATGCATTGGCTGCACGTGCCTGGCCCTTCCCCTCCTGCAGCGGTGGTGGGCAGAGAGCAGCAGCGGTGGTGGGCAGCAGTCAGCCCACATCCCCCCTGACCTACAGGACGGGCAATTTGGGGAGGCCATGGCTCCTGTGCCCCCCCCACCCGTTACGACGTCTATGCTCAGGGGACATACTAAACTGATAACAGGAAATTACACTGGTATCTCTATTTCAGGTAGTCTTGAAAAAGACCTTTAGTAACATACTGAAAAGAAGTACTGACAGCCAAACTTATAAAGAAACTTGTCAAGGAACTCTTGGTTCTCACTGCTCATGAACCTCCTGAAGTCGCATGCCTTACGGTGCTTAGTTTACAGAATAGGGGTGTAAGTCACTTATGTATGTAACAACAATTTACTGCCAATTACTGCTTGTTAAGCCAATTGATACTTATTACCTAATTTTGGATGCTATTTATAGGATTTGGGGGGGAATCTAGTTAATGCTGGGGTGGTCTGATCACGAGCTAAGAAAGAGCTAGATGTTTAGCGTCCATGCATGGATAGCTTTCTGAGTACTGGCACTGAATATCGGTGGTTTCCCGATAATGTCTAGCAGCTGCTGAATACTTGGGTATCCAAAACTGGTATCTAGATATGGCCCAGCACTAAATAACTGGGTATGGAAAACCCCACAGTGGCTGGAGGTTAAGAAAACATACAACTCAAGGTTAAATATTGGCTGCCTATTTTTGTATATTACACTCTGTACCTGTGTTACTGGAGCATTCTCCTCCAGCAGAAGGGCCTGTCCCTGCTTCTGTACTGTACTGTACATCTCCTCTTGTGCCTCAATCTTTGCTCTCACGTCTTGGTGTCCTTTAAGGCGCTGGATGCAAGTGGACACCCCCCGAATGGTCTCATTTGCCTTCATCTCTCTCATCATTTCCGCTGTCCATGAAAAATAGTCTCGCACCTAAACTCCAGAGAGAAATGGCAACAGAGTAAGGTAAAAGCTTTCTTGCTTACGTCAGTTGTGCATTTCTGTGACATTTCCATGGTTTAGTGCCTGGAACTCATACAAGCTTTTGCACATTTTCCTGGAATAAAGATAATCCTTATATCATTAGTGCCTGGAACTCATTGACTAATGATATAAGGATTATCTTTATTCCAGGAAAATGTGCAAAAGCTTGTATGTCGATATTCAGCTGCTAAGATCAGTGTATTTTTAAAATGCTAGCCATAACAGTTACAGAAAAAACCATAAGAATATAAGAGTTGCCATACTAGGACAGAATGCAGGTCCATCAAGCCCTGTATCCTGTTTCCAACAGTGGCCAAGTACCGTATATACTCAAATATAAGGCAAGCCGAATATAAGTCGACCTCCATAAGTCGGGCGGCTTAATATTCAAGTGCCCTGCCCTGTCAGGTTCTGCACCCAGCCCCCTTCTTTCCCTTCCCTCCTTCCCTCATGGGAGCCAGTCAGGAAGCCGCTCAGTGGCTGAAGAAACCAAAACTCACAGACTGACCAGGCTAGCAGCAGGCCAGCAGCGCAGAAAGCTTGCTCCTGCCCGCTGCACCTCTAGACCACCAGGGATCAACAGAGGAGGTTCGATGGACAGGGCAGGGAGATAGGGGGCAGAGCCTGGTGGCAGCCTGCAATAAGTCTGGAAGGGAGATGCTGGCCCGAATATAAACTGGGTTTTTTGGCCCCCAAATCCCGGTTTAATTCGAGTATATACGGTATCTGGCAAGATCCCCAAACATTTTCTTAGCATTAAATCTTAACTGCCAAATTCCAGACCATTCTTCAAGCTTTGCTATATTCTTCCTCAGATCATCCACACCATCAGGGCTGTCTACCCTACTGCAGATTTTGATATAATCTGCAAAGAAGCAAACCTTACCAAAAAGCCAGGTCATATCAAGTCCCTAACCCAGAACCTTTTAAACTTACTTTCTTTCCCCCCACTGCAGATATAGTAAAAAAAATAAATAAATAAATAAAAAAAAGGAAGCCCCTGACCCAGTACCGTTTTTTATTTTCAGAAAAATTACCACTGCATACATCACTTGGATTTCCCTTTCAAAGTCAGGACATCAATAAATTTTTATCTTTATTTTTATTGATGTTTTTTTCCTTACAACCATTTGCAACCATGTCCATTAGCCTCTTACACTGATTGTATATAACTGACGTTGATAATCAGATAATAGTTCTTACTGTACTATATTGCTTTGGTAGTCTATTTAAACAATCAATAAATTTTAGTAATAAATATGTTTCTGTTTGATTTTATGAATTCATCGGCAACCACCGGCCAATATCAAGTGGCTGCAATAAGCTGACTGTATTATTGGTTTTACTTGGTCTATAGGGCAGACACTGAAAATGTGTCCCCCACGAATCTTTCTTCCTTTCTTTTATTGACATTTGATATACCGCCACATAGCCCCAAAAGGCTTAAAACAGTTTCCATTAAAACATATTAAAACCCAATATAATATAATAAAATCATAATACATACAACACTAATCATATTATAAAACACATTTTTCCAATTTTCCTTTCCTCCTCTTTTTCTTTCCATCTCTTTCAATCTGTAATACGCTAGGATGTGGGCTGTACAGCAAAACACTGACAGAACAAATGAGTCTTTAGTTTCCTTTTAAATTCAGCCAGTGTAGGGAGAGTCCGAATATGGCCTGACAAATCATTCCAAAGTCTTGGTTCAGTATACCGAAAAACTGATAACCGGGAGGACGTCAGACAGATTTCAGATAACGGTGGAAGAACAAGAAGATCATCATCAGAAGATCGCAGCAATCTAAATGGAGTGTAAGGAATAAGCACTTTACTGAGATATAAAGGGGCATGTAATAAGGGAGCCTTGTAAACTAAGATCAGTAGATTAAAAGTTATTCTAAAAGAGAGTGGGAGCCAATGTTCCAATTTTAAAAGAGGGATTACACGATTGAACCGGTGTGCAGAGTAAAGTAATTTAACTATTGTTGATTGAACAAGTGGCAGTCTTTTTAAAGAAATAAGTGGAAGTTCCATGTATAAAGAATTGTAATAATCACGATGCAAGATTACCAAGGCTTGAACTAATGGATGTAGCAACGTGGGTGATAGAATAGATTGAACAGACCTGATGGGTTGAAGACCAAAGAATGCCTGATGGGTTGAAGACTAAAGAATGAATAACAGAATTTATTTGAGATTTAAAAGTTAATTTGTCATCAAAAGTATTTTAATTGAATCTGAAAACTTCAATTGAAGACCTTCTATTGATGGTGGACACATCGGTATATTGGAGAAGGAAGGAAAGCATATGCATTCACATTTTGATGGGTGAAATTCTGAGATAACCGTATTAAGGCAGAGATTTAAGTTATGAATTGATATAATTGGATCAGTGATATGAAAACAGATTTGGATATCGTCAGCATAAGAAAAAGGAACCCCCTCCATTGTCTTGATTTATTGTTAGCGGTGGAGCAAAAATAAAAATATTGAATAATAATGCCCTCCACATGTGCTCTCTCGTTATTAGCAGACTGAGGTTCAGAGAGAAAGGGAATGCCAGGCACTTTATTCTTAACAGGTAGCAACAGGAGGCCCAGTGGCCTCACACACACCACTTTCCAGATATATCCTTGAAATTCAATTCCAGGCTTCATATTACTGGCCCCTCGGACTTCATCGAGATATTACCCATTAATATCGTTTAACCAGGATTCTGATGCTGCCCTAAAATTCTCCTCATTCATTTTGCTTTTTGCCATTTGTGACCATATCTTTTAGAATAGGACTCGTCCAAATTATAAATAGTATCATGATTTTCTTGATAAAAACTGATTTTATGACTGGCTGCAGGAATGTAGTAGACTGTACAGGGCATGTTAGCTATTTACTGAAGTATGTGCCCCAGGGACATGAAGCATCATTTATCCTTTGGCATATCTGCAGTTTTGATTTATGTCCCAGTCTATTTATAAGCTCTCCTGTCTGCAAACAGTTTTGCATGACTCCGCACTTTAACAAGCATGTGATCAGAACTCAGACACTTACCAAGAAGACTTCAAGCTCAGTTTTACATAGAATGTTGACATGGGAATTGAAATATCCATTTTGGGACATGCTCTGCTTTACAAATTCAAAGCCTTTTGTAATATACTTAGAAGGAAGTGTAGGAGTGTATGTGCATTTGTCAGCATGTATAATGGCTACAGTCATTTTACAAATTTATTTTATCAATACATTTATATTGAAAAGATTTTCATGAATTCTATATATCCAAAGTCCGTATAGAAATAAAACCTAACTTACAGAATAACAATAAGTCTCATACAAAAAGTCCCCCCAGTTACCCATTCCCCCGCCGCCATTTTACAAATTTATGCAAATTAAGTTCTTCTAAATAAAGAGCCTTCAGAAGCAGCGTTCAACAGAACAAACTGGCAAAGTGGGTAGTTACAGCTAAACAATAAGTTTAGGTTAATGAGTTTTCAAGTTGAATTTCAAAGATTTATGAGATATGAAACCTATACGACTCACCATTTATATAAATCAAACACTCTTCTATTCATTTATAAATCAAACACTCTTCTATGCAACATAGGAGTGAATATAGACACATCTCTTAATGTTTTACAAAGTAACATAAATACGTTTGCATTGTATATGGCTTGTAGGCACTCAGAATTGAAAGTGGGAGGAAAAAGCCTCCACCTATAAACCAAAAAGGTTAATTATAGATTACTAGTGTTAAAGCCCGTTACATTAACGGGTGCTAGAAAGCAGCCCCCTTTCCCTCTCCCCCTCCAGTTCCTCCCTGACTGTCTCTTCGTGGCCCCCCTTCTGTCTTCCCCCCAAGCAAAGCTGTCTGCCTCCCAGCACACCCCTCCCCCAAAGCAGCCCCCTTTCCCTCTCCCTCTCCAGTTCGTCTCCGTGGCCCCCCTTCTTTCTTCCCCCCCCAAGCAAAGCTGTCTGCCTCGCAGCACACCCCTCCTCCAAAGCTGCCCCCATATCGGGTCCTGTTCTCACCATTTAAAGAAAATCAGTGACTATATTTCAACCCTCTGCTCCCTTAGTCCCTTGCCGCCCCCTTCCCGCGGTCCCGACAAATGTCCTTATTCCAGCAGGGGCCGCAGCACTCTAAACACGCTGCTTCATGGCCTTCTACTGGCCTGATTTGCGAAGCAGCGTGTTTAGAGTGCTGCGGCCCCTGCTGGAGTAAGGACGTTTGTCGGGACCGCGGGGCGGGAAGAGAAGAGGAGCGGCGGCAAGGGACTAAGGGAGCCGAAGGGAGGGTTGGATGGGAGGCTGAACGGGGGTTCGGGTGTGCCAGGGAGAGGAACGAAGAAGACGCCGACGACTAGCCAGAGAGATTTGCGCGCATGCGCACTCCTACCTGAGGTGCCCTACATCTCATGGAAAATGGACGCACGCAGTGAGAGTGCGCATGCGTGGCTTACCGCTTTATTATATTAGATACCGGGGTCCATAAACCTCATCGGCATGTCAGCGTTTCTGCTGCCCTGATATGTGGCCTGAGTAATTTCACTAGGATTGTATTGACTGTGGCACACCCTCACGTAGCCTTGACGGCAAAACGCTGGCCACCGTTGGTGTCGTTGATCCTCATTATTGAGATAAGTATCCTGATTTTCATGGAATGTTATTTAAACTAAGACTGGAACGTACAGTATATGCAATGCACAAGGCTTAAGAACTAGTTAGTGTGAAGGTTTTTTTATGTTGATGAGGTTCCTGGACCCCGGTGTAACCTAGAATTAACTTTTTTCGGTTTATAGGAGGGGATCTGAGGCTCTCTTCTCCCACTTTCAATTTTGAGTGTCTACAAGCCATATACAATGCAAACGTATTAATGTTTTTTTGTTAAACACTAAGGGCTCCTTTTACTAAGGTACGCTAGCGTTTTTAGCACACGCAGTAAATTACCATGCGCTACACCGCATGCTATGCTTCTAGAACTAACAACAGCTCAATGCTGGCGTTAAGGTCTAGCGCGCGGGGCAATGTAGCACGCACTATTCCGCGCATTAAATCTCTAGCACACCTTAGTAAAAGGAGCCCTAAGAGATGTATCCATATTCACTCCTATGTTGCATGCTTTAAAATAAATAGAAGAGTGTATTGTCTGATTGATCTTTTGATTCTTCTTACCCAAGTGGTTTGCACCATTTATATAAAACATTAATTGAGCCAATAAGGAAGCCAGCGCATAAACTTTTATTCAACGCGAAAGTTTGTTCCGTTGAGCGCTGCTTCTGAAGGCTCTTCATTTAGAACAGGGGTGTAAAAGTCCCTCCTTGAAGGCCGCAATCCAGTTGGGTTTTCATGATTTCCCCAATGAATATGCATTGCATGCACTGCTTTCATTGTATGCTAATAGGTCTCTTGCATATTCTTTGGGGAAATCCTGAAAACCTGACTGGATTGCGGCCCTTGAGGAGGGACTTTACACACCCCTGATTTAGAAGAACTATATTTATAAAGGTTCTAGAGATACAGTGCTCCCCCACGAATTCGCGGTCCCGGTCATTCGCGGTATTTTCCTACCGCGAATAACCGGGCAGGAGAGGGCAGCCAGAGCGCCGGCGAGTGAAGGAAATCGCTCGCGGTATGCTCCGACCGCCTCTTCCTGTATTAAAGTCGGGCCTCACCAATCAGGAGCTGCGTGTCAAAGCAGCTCCTGATTGGTGAGGCCCGACTTTAGTACAGGAAGAGGTGGTCGGAGCATATCGCGAGTGATTTCCTTCACTCACCGGCACTCCAGCTGTCCTCTCCTGTCTCCCCTGCTAAAAACCGTATTCGCGGTTTCTCAACATTTGCAGGGGTTCCTGGAATGGGACCCCCGCGAATATCGGGGGAATACTGTATATAGATAAACAGTATTTGCACTATAAGTGTATTCTTCTGCATGTTTTTGTCTGGCTATGGTTTATCTATTTGCATGAACTAATTAATAGGGAGATAAAGTTCTGTAATCTGTGATAAGAATCTTCAACTACTATTTATCACAGCTCTAATTAGATTATGGCACTTCACTATTAATCAAGGATTTATTTTAAGAAGTCCATAATCTAATTAGAGCTGTTATCTATTTGCATGACACAACAAGCCAGATTAAAAACTAATGACTTAGTTTAAGGGATTTATTGTGTATTTTACAAATTTAAACATACAGGGCTGGCTTAGCCTATGAACCAGGTGAGGTTCTGGTTCAGCATGCTGGTAATAAAGGGTGCCAAATGCCCAGGCCAGTGATGTCACTAGTCCTATAGATTAAGCCAAGGCTCAGTGCCTGGGATTTCCTTCCAATGATTTTTTCTTTATTTACTTTTTGCTGCCACTGCCCAGAGAGCTCCAGCTGGCCCCAGCGGTTCAACTCACCATTGTAAACTTGAGCCATGTGGTACAGGAAGTTCAGGTACTCTCATAGAAACAAAAGAATAGCCATACTGGATCAGACCAATGGTCCTTCTAGCCCAGAATCCTGTTTCCAACAGTGGCCAAGCCAGGTCACAAGTACCTGATAGAAACCCAAGTAGTAACAACATCTCTATAGGGATAGTCCATCTACCATCTGTTGGAGACAGACAATACTGAAAAGTATTTGGTTACATAGTGCTCCTTATGGGGCAAGATTCACAAGTCTTTGTTCTCTGTCATATCTATTAGAAGGATATAATCCATCTTTTCTGGACTAGTCTAGTGGACAGTAAGTAGGGGCCCAATATTCAGCAGAACTTATCCAAATAGAAGCAACTTCTGTCCTGATAAGTCTTGCTCACTGAGTAATACCAAATTTTCAGCAGTGCTTACCAAGACAGTGCCACTGAAAACCTGGAAGGAACCATTATGTCCAATTCACTACCTTCTAAAACTCTATATAAGAAAAAATTTTCAGTGTCAATTCATACACCTACATAATTTGAAGAGATGGCCTAAGGACATTTTCCATGTAATTGAAACCAATAGACAACAAAATAGGAATAAGAAGCCTAAATACATACATTGGTGAGGAAATGGTAGTAGTTGCAAGCCTGCTCCAAATCCAGCTTCCGCTGCTCTACTTTACTCTTCAGGGACTCCCAGTTTTCTACTATGGCTTGTTGTTTTCCCTGCAGACCTATTGCCTGGCTCTCAGAGCACCTGTGTAGCACACTGTCTGCAGCATCAATTAGCTCTTGAAACTATAGAAAGGAGAGAAATCATCGATGTGGACAGTGAACAGAGGTTTTGGTAAGCAAGTTTCCAAGATAGTTGCCTGAAACAAAGCTTTCCCCAGCACACAGAGTGTTAAAAATATGGAGGGGCATAATAATAAAAAAACCCATATAAGTCCCCTTTTGGCCTAAGGCCTTAAACGTTGAAAGTAGAAGCAGGAAAAATGTCCATTAGCAAAAAAACACGTCCAAAAGGAGGTTTTTTTTGATAATGGCCTGCCTCTACGTTCAGCTGTTTAAACACCCAGACCACTACGTCTACACTAACAACATATAATCAACCAAAAACAGCCTAAATCCCAAACGCCCAACACAAGAGCTTTTAGGTGAAGGAGGAGCCAGTCCTTCGCTTAACAGCTGAATTCTGTAACCGGTGTCTGTCAAAAACAACACTGGTTACAGAATTTCCCCCCCCCCCCCCCCGACTACGATCGGGCCAGGAGGGAGCCCAAGCCCTCCTGGCTACGCGACCCCCCTACAAGATCGGGCAGGAGGGATCCGATCAGCTCCCCCCCCCGCCGACCCGTGAGACCCCCAACCCACCGACTCTCGAGCCCCCCCACCCGCAATTCTCCTCCCCGTACCTGGATGGATGGGTCCCAAGCCAAGCCAAGCCAATGCCTCAGGCCAAATTCTGATCACTCCGATCATAAAAAACCCCAAGGAATCCATTAAGCTGACCACAAACTACAGACCCATCGCGAGCATCCCATTTTTTATAAAGCTGATGGAAGGCCTGGTTAACCAGAACTTAGTAGCTTACCTGGATAAATTCAACATACTGCACGACAACCAATCAGGTTTTCATCCGGGGTTTAGCACGGAAACAGTTATTGCCTCTCTACTAGATTCCCTCCACAGATTATTCAGTCAGGGTTCAAGCACTCTGGTCCTGCAATTCAACTTAAGTAACGCTTTCAACCTAGTCGATCATGACATCCTACTCGAATGTCTGGAGTCAATTGGCCTTTCGGGTAATGTCCTAAAATGGTTCCAGGGTTTTTTAAGGAAACGCTCATACCAAGTTTACAGTGACAACAATCATTTCTATTGCTGGGTCAATTCATATGGAGTCCCACAAGTTCCCCCCTTTCCCCTACACTATTTAACATCTACTTAGCCCCATTGGGGAACCTACTGCAAAGCTTAAAAGTCAAATTTTACATTTATGCAGACGACATCACTTTAGTTTTTCCCCTAACAAACCTATCCCCTGAAACAAAGAGTCACCAGGCATTCATATTAAAGCAAATCGATCAATGGATGGCCCAATTCAAACTGAAACTCAACTCAGAAAAAACCAAATTCTTCCTAGCTAGCCCAATTGACAAACTCAAAAATTCTTCAATTTCCTTGAATGGTCAAGTCTATCCTATTGTCAACTCCATAAAAATTTTGGGAGTTACCTTGGACCATCACCTTACTCTTGAAGCGCACACATAGCTATTGATTAAAAAAGGCTTCTCGACTCTATGGAAACTAAGAATCATCAGAAAGTACTTCGATGCAACCTCATTCCGTTTAGTGGTGCAAGCCTCCATACTAAACTTACTCGACTACTACAACATCATTAATCTGGGATCTTTCAAGAAAACTATTCAAAGACTCCGAATCATCCAAAACTCAGCCGTCCGACTGATTTTTGATATTAAAAAAATGGGACCACGTAACCCCCTATTACCAGAAACTTCATTGGCTGCCCCTGGAGGCAAGAGTCTTGTTCAAATTTGCCTGTCTTTGTTTTAAATCTATACTTGGCTCGGTCCCCACATACCTGGTTGCACATTTCAACTTGGACTGCCCCAGCAGACCTACATGTAGAGTCCATATGTTCACCCATCCATCAATAAAGGCCTGCCAATACAAAAGATACCTAGACAAAACACTTACTTTCCAAGCAGGCCAAATGAACAACTGGCTGAGCATCTTAATAATGCACGCTTCCTCCTATCTAAGTTTTAGAAAACTAGTAAAAACAAACTTGTTCAACCGATTTGTATTCTAATTGCTTCCTTTGTCCTATTGCTTTACACCATCTGATTTTTACCACGTTCTCTCATTTCCTCTCGGCTCTTGGCCTATGGGAATTGATGTCTGTCCAGTGCCCCACTCTCGCTGATTGTTTGCAGCAGGCTCCTGCTTTCTTTTTCCTGTATCCGCTTCATGTACTTTAATACCTTCTTGTACCTATCTTTGCTGATTGTCCAGCTCCTCTTATTGTGAACTGCCTCGAACTACTATGGCTTTGGTGGTATATAAGAATAAAATTATTATTATTATTATTATCATCATTATTATCCCACGAATGGCTGGCCCTAGGGCCTAATTGGCCCAGGCGCCTCAAACCCCGCCCACAAGTGGGGCCTGAGGTGCCTTGGCCAACCAGAATTGGCCCAGTAGCCTTAGGCCCCTTCTGTGGGCGGGGCCTTAGGCACATGGGCCAAACTCGGCCCTTGTTCAGAGGGGGGTGGGCAATCACCATCACGGCAGGAGAGATGAGCCAACTGAGATAGTTGCAGTAGGTGGTAGGCAGGTTGCTGGGGCCGCTGAGCTGCAGCGATCAGCTCAGCGGGCCCTTTTTCGGCACTTATATCTATTTTGACTTGGTCTAAGTCAAAACATATAAGTGCCGACTAGACAACCTGCCTAAACTTTTGGTTATACCTGCTGTACGCCTATGTCTAGGTTGGCCTAACTGGTCTAGAGGCAGGGGAAAGGCCTAACTGGTTTTAGATACGTCTAAGACCAGCTTTGATTATGGGTGCTTGGATGATCAGGCTTTTTGATCGTACCCATTTAGGCCACTTTTAAGTCTTTTTTTTTTTATGAGCCCCTTAGTTTGATTACAGTTATCAAATAGTTATTTGGAGGTCTGATGCTTTATCCCATCCAATAAATAGAGGACTAGATTGATGTACTTATGGCTATAGCAATAGAGACCATATTGTATGAGTGGAATACTGTTTTGTCCATGAATGCTTGGTAGAATATTGTATATCTCTGTAGAACAGAGCTTACTACTACTACTTATTTCTATAGCACTAATAGAAGGGCACTAATAGAAGGGCATAACAACCAGAACACGGGAAGTCATCATGCCATTGTATCGAGCGATGGTGCGTCCACATCTGGAATACTGCATTCAGTATTGGTCGCCACACTTCAAGAAGGACATGGCGGTACTTGAGAGAGTCCAAAGGAGAGCAACGAAAATGGTAAAAGGGCTGGAACACTGCCCATACGCCGAGAGGTTGGATAGGCTGGGGCTCTTCTCTCTGGAAAAAAGGAGGCTCAGGGGAGATATTATAGAGACCTTCAAGATCATGAGGGGCATAGAGAGGGTGGATAGGGACAGATTCTTCAGACTTAAGGGGACAGCAAATACGAGGGGGCATTCGGAGAAACTGAAGGGAGATAGGTTCAAAACAAATGCAAGGAAGTTTTTTTTTTTCACCCAAAGGGTCGTGGACACTTGGAATGCGCTACCGGAGGAAGTGATCAGGCAGAGTATGGTACAGGGATTCAAACAGGGATTGGACGGATTCCTGAAGGATAAAGGGATCATGGGATACTGAGGGAGGAGCTGGGATGTAACACAAGTATAGAAAGCTAACCAGGTAATGAGTAAAGAAACCAAACCAGGTCGTGCATGTGCAAGACCGGAGGGTTAGGACTTCGATAGGAAGACAGGACTTAAATGAGAAACCAAGGTGGCAAGGGAGCCCCTTCTGGTGATACAGACAGGTCGTGACCTGTTTGGGCCGCCGCAGGAGCGGACTGCTGGGCAGGATGGACCTGTGGTCTGACCCGGCGGAGGCACTGCTTATGTTCTTATGTTCTTATGTTCTTATGTACCTTGCGTGTTATACGCGTGAGCGCGTTGTACAAAATTTTTTTTACATAGTTTCCCCCCCCCCCCGACGTCCGATTCAACCCCCCCGCAGGACCGCTCACACCCCCACCCCGAAGGACCGCTCGCACGCACTCCCACCCGCACTCACACCCCTACCCTGAAGGACCGCTCGCACCCCCACAGCCTCCCGACCCCCCCCATCATGTAGAAGCTCCTACCGGTGTCCTGCTGCTTCCTCTTGGCAGTCCCGGCCCTTTCTGTGAGCCCTGCGCCTGCGCTGCTTCCTCGGCGGTTCGCCCTTTCTCTAACGTCAAGCCCTCTTGCCCCGCCGACTCCCCGACACGATCGGGGCAAGAGGGAGCTCAAGCCCTCTTGCCCCAGCCAACCGCGGCACCCCCGACATGATCGGGGCAAGAGGGAGCTCAAGCCCTCTTGCCCCCCCCCCCGACACGATTGGGGCAAAAGGGAGCCCAAGCCCTCTTGCCCCGCTGACTCCCCAACAATATCGGGCCAGGAGGGAGCCTTGGGCACATGGTCGGGTTGGGCCCATGTGCCTCAGGCCCTGCCCCCAGGAGGGACCTAAGGCTCCAGGGCCTATTCTGATTGGCCCAGGCGCCATAGGCCCCACCAGTAGGCGGAGCTTTGGGATGGATGGGCCAATCCGGCCTCATTCCGTCGTTGGCTGCCTGCCGGACAGGCGGGTTTGGCTTCCGTCTGTCCAGCCAACTACACAAAGGTACGGGGAAGGGGGGTGGGGGGTGTCGTGGGGGTCGGCCAGGAGGGTCGTGGGTCGGCTGGGGGGGCGGTCGGAGGTTCTTGGGGGGGGCGGTCGTTGAGGGTAGGGGGTCGCCGTGGCCAGGAGGGTTTGGGCTCCTTCCTGGCCCGATATTGTCGGGGAGTTGGGGAGTCGGCGGGGCAAGAGGGCTTGGGCTCCCTTTTGCCCCGATCGTGTTGGGGGGGGCAAGAGGGCTTGAGCTCCCTCTTGCCCCGATCGTGTCGGGGGTGCCGCGGTTGGCTGGGGCAAGAAGGCTTGAGCTCCCTCTTGCCCCGATCGTGTCGGGGGTGCCGCGGTTGGCTGGGGCAAGAGGGCTTGAGCTCCCTCTTGCCCCGATCATGTCGGGGAATCGGCGGGGCAAGAGGGCTTTACGTTAGAGAAAGGGCGAACCGCTGGAAGAGGAAGCAGCGCAGGCGCAGGGCTCACGGAAGGGCCGGGACCGCCAAGAGAAAGCAGCAGGACACCGGTAGGCGCTTCTACATGATGGGGGGGGTCGGGAGGCTGTGGGGGTGCGAGTGGTCCTTCAGGGTGGGGGTGCGGATGCGGGTGGGAGTGCGTGCGAGCGGTCCTTCGGGGTGGGGGTGCAAGCGGTCCTGCGGGGGGGTGAATCGGACGTCGGGGGGGCATCAGGCTGTCAGGGTGGGGACAGGAGAGTCGGGGCGGGCGAAAGGAGAGTCGGGGTGGCCAGAGGAGAGTCGGGGCGGGCGAAAGGACAGTCGGGCGGTGACGGGAGAGTCGGGCAGCATGCGCGGTATACGGGTGTGCGCGGTATATAAAAATTTCTGTACTTAAATTTGTGTTTTCCGCACGCTATACCCGTGTGCGCGTTTTACACGGGTGCGCATTATCTATGTGAAAATACGGTAAACGAGAGAGTAAACAATGGGGAAAAATCCCATATAGGATTTTGAATATTATACTGGTACATTTGAATTGGACTCTCCAATAAACTGGAAGTCAGTGCAAGGCTTTCAACAGAGGAGTAACGTGATCATATTTATTCTTACCAAATATCAATTTGGCCACCATATTTTGAATAAGTTGCAGCCTTTTCATGTTACACTTGCTTAAGCTGATCTAAAGAGAGTTTACATACTCCCACATGAGCCAGTATAATTGCCTGAACCAAAACAGCAAAATGTTGCTGATGAAAGAAATGGCGAACCCTTCTCAATATCCGAAGACTGAAAAAACAATTGTCTGATAAGACAAATCTTGAATAAACCCCAGGATTTTTAATGAAAATTCAATCTTCAAAGTATCACCAGAATTTAACCGCAGTAAAGATGGTAATCGGTCTAGTTTGGGACCAAACCATAAAAGTTTTGTCTTGGTGCTGTTCAACCTTTACTGATTCATGCAAATGAGGTCCTGAAATGAGTCTCTGCACATGGCCCAACACCCTTCCATATTCTCCACAGGCCATCCCTGACAGTAAAATGATATTTTTATCATAGTTATAGCACAACAGAAAAACAGAAGGGCACGTATGGTACACTGTAGTAACAACTCGTTACTCTGATAAATAATCGTTCACTGTTGCATGCATTTTTAAACAAACATGTTCTCTGTGTGACTGTAACATAGAGTCTGTTGAAGAGGTCATTTAATGCAAGATGCCTAGCCTTGATGGATGTCTCTAATGGCATACAGTATCTGTCAGAGTGATGAGTTATGGGCTTACCTGCTGCTCATTGCCCACCAGCTCATGCTCCAGGGCCTCATGTTTACGCAGCTGGGACTGTACACCACTCAGATTCTTGGCAATGTCATCAGGAATGCTCTTATGCTTCTCCTGGGGAGGAAAGAAATCAGAAAAAGCGAGAGGGAACAGAAATGACAATGTGCACTGTGGGACCCATGTATTAAAGTATGCTAAAAGCAAGCATTCTTAATCATTAAAAACATCATTAATGTGAGATATGATAAAGATATATAAAATACTGAGTGAAATTTCTAGTTTACTCTTCTATGGGCCTCTTTTACAAAGCCACGCTAGCGGCCCCAAAGCCCATAGAGATTTAAAGGGCTTCGGGGCTGTTGCCGTGCGGCAGCCGCTAGCGGGGCTTTGTAAAAGAGGCAGTAGGTGGTAAGCGATGAAACTAGTAAGTAGTAGATTTAAAACAAACCAGAGAAAATATTTCTTCACTCAGTGTGTAATTAAACTCTGGAATGCCTTGCCAGATAATGTGGTGAAAGCAGTTAGTTTAGCAGGGTTTAAAAAAAGATTTGATAACTTCCTAAAAGAGTCCATAAGTCATTATTAAGATGGACTTGGGGAAATCCACTGTTTATTCCTAGGATAAGAAGCATAAAATCTGTTTTACTCCTTGGGATCTTGCCAGATAATTGTGACCTACATTCAAGGGGATGGGACTTGATATACCACCTTTCTACGGTTACATTCAAAGTGGTTTACATTATTATTTCTACTTGGGCAATGGAGGGTTAAGTGATTTGCCCAGAGTCACAAGGAGCTGAAGGAGGAATTCAGCATGATGCACTAACCACTAGGCTACTCTTTCACTCTAGATTGGCCACTGTTGGAAATAGGATACCAGCCTTGATGGACCTTCGATCTGTCCCAGTAGGGCAATTCTTATATTCTTAATAATAGCTTATGGACTTTTCTTTTATGAAATTATCCAAACCTTTGTTAAACCCTGCTAAATTAATTGCTTTCACTGCATTCCCTGGCAATGAATTCCAGAGTTTAAACAAACAATTTCATTTCCAGGAGACATTTCTGGATGGTTAAATTGTTTTGAATATCGACTCCTATGTGAATGAATGATGACAGCACACTTTACTACATTGTCTCCTATGAGATAAGGAACCGGCCAGCATCTACATTCATATAAGACTTTCAAATGAAATCACCAGAGCAGTCGTTGCCAGGCTTACCACAGAGAGATGTTTCCATCTGTAGCTCCACTGCCTTGATCATTGGCCCAGGCAGTCAAAGCTGCACATAACCACTAATCTTCCAAACCACAGTTCTGCTTCTGATCTCATGCCATATAATGTTCATTGCTAGTTCACTATCCTTTAGATCCCACAATACATGACTTACTGACCGATTTCGCCTCACACTCAAATCACCTGCTCTTTCCATTCAGCACTGATCTCTACTCTGGTTTTCCATTGGCTGCTTGAGACCTCCCATCCCCAAAATGACTGTTCCTCTTTCTTTGCTCTTTACCTCAATCTGGTTTAGGGCCTCGGTTAGGTCCCAGTAACATTTGTGAATGGCTTCAGCATCCTGCAGTAGTTTTCCTCGAGCTCTGGTCATCTCGAGCAGATTTTCCCAGGAGTTTCTGCAGTGCACGGAACAGAAAGAGATGGAGTGTATGTGAAATAGTCTGTATAATAGTGACACAGAGAGGGAGAAAAAGTAGGCAGATAAAGAGAAAAGAGAGAGAAAGTATAGGAAAAAGAAGACTATGTGAAATGTGGGTCTAGGAGACAAAGAAAAGCAATACAGACCAGTGGTGTAGCGTGGGAGGTTTGCGCCCAGTGCCTTGGCACCAAGCATTGCCACACCATGCACCCCCTACTCTTCCCCACGTACTATGCACCCCCCGGCCCCCACTTACCACTGGCATAAACAGCATCTTCTACCTGCTTTATGAGCTGTCCTCGGCTCCCTTCTGGCGTCAGGTAGAAGATGTTGCTCGCGCCTGCAAACATTCCAAGAGGCATGCGGGGGAAGGGGGTGGAGAAGAGCAGAGGTACTGGCACCCCCATGATCTGATGGAGACCTATCTTCACATTCCCAATTTCCTGGCCCACAGGAGGTACTTGTGATTTCATGTGCTGGATCAGCATTTTCAATTCTCCACGCTCCCTTTTGACTTAGCCATGGCACCTTGCATCTTTACCAAGGTAGCAGCACACCTCCGCAAAACTGGGGTTTAGGTGCACCCATATTTGGACAACTGGCTTATCAGAGTTCCATTCAAGGAGGAAGGCAAGCTGGCAGTTTTGAGAAGGATGCAACTCCTCCAAAGCTTGGGCTGGATAATCAACTTCAAGAAAAGTCATCTGGAACCGACTCAGCACCTGGAATACCTGGGAGTCTTGTTCGACACGGCCTTGGGCCAGATGTTTCTTCCACAACTATGCAGATTGAAGCTCCAGAAGCAGATTTCAGAGTGTGGCAGGTCCTGGGATTGATGGCGGTGACCATAAAGGTGGTTCCTTGGGCTAGAGCGCATATGAGACTTCTCCAAGACTCTCTTCTCTCTTGCTGGTCACCTCAGTCAGATTTACTACAATGGCTGGTCCCCGGCTATCTACAGTGAAGATAGCGGTGGTGGTTGAGGCCAGCTGCCCTTTCCAGGGGTATTGCCTCTTTGCATCTCCTGGGTGATCCTAACAACTGATGCTAGCCTTTATAGTTGGGTGGTCACTGCAATGGACGCCCAGCCAGGGGCATTGGACTCCAACTCAGCAGAAGTGGTCCATAAATTGCCTGGAACTCAGCCATTCATCTAGCACTTCCAGCACTGGAGAAGTCTCTGGAGGGCAAGGCAGAGACTTTTCAGATAATGCGACAGCTCCTGACTGAATCAGGGATGTGAGCAGCTAGGCAGAAGGCCCCTGAGCTCTAAAAATATACCAGCAGGCTGGCTAGCTAGGTGTCCCCAAGCGACTGATCCTGCTAGCAGCAGACTTCCGCAATGCGAGTCTGCGTCTTATCCCAGGCAGAGGTCCCACCAAGAGGGAACCTCCAGACACAGAGTCTCCAAAGATCACTGAGCAAAAATGCCCAAAAATAATAAAACCACAGAGCAGATGAAAAACACTTCTGAACAACTTGCTTGCAGAAAACTGAGGGGGGCAGGAGCAGCTCTCTGGGTAGGTGGGGTTGGAAAACATGAGTGACAGTTTTCTGCATGCAACTTGCTGGTTCAAATACAAGACCCTAGCATTCAGGACCACTAGACACATTGCACTAGAGCTCATGTTGCAATCCATCTTATATCGTAAAAAAATATTCTTTTCTAGTTTTAGGATGAATGAACACATTTTATCCAGCATAATGAACATACGCTTTTGCCCCATTTGTTATGTCCCACTGATTGTCTTATATGTGGCTGTGGTTAATTGGAAGGGCCAAAGAAACTAGCTTCATTTTTAGATTTCTTTCTCTCAAATATGCCACCACAAGGCGTTTATTCTTGAAACAAATATATGCCAATGTTTTCTTATAATTTTCTGAATTCCATTTGCAAGATGTGAGAATCTAAGGGTGCTTATTAGATAAGGTGCACGATGGGTTAGTCTGGCAGGCTGTTAGTACGTATATTAGACTAAAACCACAGGCAACCATGCAGGCTATGTGAGCCTCCTGTTGACCTGGTTGGATCAGCAGGTTGTTGTTGGTGGGGCAACATAGGCCAGGGAGACCCTAGATGTCAGATATTTGGTCAACACTCATGCTCGTATTGGTGGCTGCTTAGAGTGCAGCATTACAAGCTTTGTAGTTAGACATAGAAATGGAGGTTGAATCATGGTCCAAAAGTTCACAGGGGTGACTTTCTCTCCTGTAAGATACTGAAAAGGAGGCAAGGCAATATTAAAACATATGCAAATTAGGCACTTGCCTAGGACTCAAACATTTTGGAGGGGCCCTCTCAGATAGGCTAAATCGATGGCTCCCAAGGCACAGTTTTGCCCAGCAGAAAGAAGAAATTAAGAATATATACTAACTGTACATGGGTTAAAATGTGCTCACCTATAGCTTATACACTATGGCCAATGACTGGTGTAGTGAGATTGCGAAACCTTCAGAAGAAGATATTAACCATGACCTATTGCTCTATCGGTGATGTTGTATTCATGGACCCCCTGCAGCAGGAGATGAACCGCAGAAACTAATAAAAGAGTTAAAAGAACCGAAAATTGTTCCGTAGACTTCTAGAATTAGTAAAATAAAGTACTGCTATTCTCATGTTATAAATCTGCATTTGATTAGTGATACACAAAAAAAAATCATCTGAAAATGATAGAACAGGGAAAATGAGGTGGGAAACCTCTATGTCATGACTGTCTGTGCAAGTGGGATTGTAAGCTCTTCTGAGAAGGGACTGTCTATTAAATGTCAAAATGTACAGCGCTGCGAACGCCTTTCAGCTCTATAGAAGTGATAAATAGTAGTAGTAGTAAAGAAGACTTGAAGTGAGGGGATGGCCCAAAGCCATAGTGGCCTACAGAGCTCTGTCTATTCTTCCCACCCCTATGCATTGTCCTCCACTCACCAAAATCAGAGGCTGGAGAGAGTGCTTCTTACCTGCTGCTTCCTAGTCTACATGGTAACCATGTAGGGAACAGTTTGTGGGAGTTTTAAAATGTTTTTATGTTATGAAAGGAGCCCATCACACTTGTAAAAAAGAGGGGGGGGGGGGTTACATAGGTCTTACCGTAACTCTCTCTGTTTCTGACGGATGTCTCTGGACTCCAAATGCCCGTGTTCAATCAGGCTGTCTGCCACATGTTGGCATTGTGCTACTCTCTGTGCTGCTGTTTCCACAAGGTGCTGGAATGTGTTGTATTTGGCACGGAGTAGCTTTCAAAATAAAATCATATGAAATCATGACTGCACAATAAAATGCTTTTTAATCCATATATGGATGGGTTGGAAACTCATGGTCCACGGTTCATGTCTGACCTGACTAATAACGAAATGAACATAGAAAAACAATCTTTAGGGCATCTCAAAATTCAAAGAAATCCCTGAGAACTTCAGCAGGCAGGAATAGCACAGGAAACCAATCTGCCGGGACTGAAATTCTGCAGAAGCTAGTTCATCCTACTTAAAAAAGATTCCACGTGTCTAATATTTCATACATTTGGTTTTAAGAGTGTCTTGTAAAGGGGTACATAGAGATGCCTTTTAACATGGTACAAGGTCACAGAAAAGTGGGATCACAGATGGAAAGGGTGATTGTAAAATGAACAGCACAGAAGAAAAAGCAAAGGGTAAGGAATGAGCGATGAGGGAGTGTAATATTCCTAGTGCTCACCAGGACATGTTCGTAGTCATTGCCGTAATCGTTGGAGTTAACTGTGAGCTTTTGCTGATTTATCCACTCCTGTATGACTCTGGATTCCCTCAGGTACTCATGAAAACACAGAGTTTCAGTCAGCTTTTTCCACCTGTTGAGAGACATGATGCAAGATGGAAAATGCCTTTTGGGTAGGACTATAAATTCACAGTGCCCAAAACTGCAGTTGTTTATCAAGTAAGGTACTTTTATAGCTATCCCTGCGTTTATTTGGCCACATATGCACACAAATGACCTCATATAAATAATAATAATAATAGTTTATTTTTGTATACTGAGTGACATAAAAGAACACTATTTTTTTGTGTGTTCAATCATCTTTATTGACTTTTTAACAAGTACAGCAATTGGACAGGAATGGTTTTGCTGTGGTCCCCTGCGGTCCTGTTCTATGCGACCCTGTTTACATAAAAGAACACTATACTTTGCTAGTGAGTGTGCACAAGTACGGAGTTTGGGCAGAGGGTAGGTGTAGATTATGAAATACCATATCTATGCATGTAGATGTGCAAAGCATGCACCTTCACATATACCTGCCTAATTGTCTTTATAAAATAGAACCTAGGGAGCTGTCTTTCTTCTGTAGATGAAAAGAAACAAGAAGGCAGTCAGTCTACTAAGTCCATCGTGAGGAATAATAGCGAGGTAGACCAAAAAAAAAAAAATTTAAGAAAACACAGGTTGGTCCTGTATCTTAAAATCTGGGATAGCTATGTTAACTGGAGGTCAGTTTCCTCTTTATCACAGCTGTAAAACTGTGGGCTGTAGTTTTGTTGGGGTGGGGGAGCTTTTTTGGGGGGGGGGGATTCAGCCTAAAATTTGTTTATTGGCATTTAGTCTGATTTTTTTTTGGTATGGTTAGTTTTGTTAGAGGGATGAAGCGAGGGTTTTGGGAAGGGATTGGGTGGATCGTCCGGATTGTGCTGTTATTTATTTTAATAAAAATGATTTTATTATTTTTTTTAAATTAAGAAAACACAGTCTTTATTAGACATACTCCCAGGACATAAAAGCGTGCCTGACATGGCAGGGGCTGATAAATGACACACTAAGAACAACAAAATTGCTATATAAATGTGCCGGGGTCTGTTGGAATTGACGTTGGGTACAATTTTATGTCCTGGAAGTTGTGACAAAACCATGGCCAGCTTTGTCCCTGTGATTAATAAAAGCAGAATACGGTCCCTGGTCAGGAGAGCTAACCAGGTTAAAAGTAATGATATAGAAATGGCTGACTACCCCTCAGACAGTGAGATAGAGCAGGAAGGGTATGAGCCTAAGGATATTAAGCAGAATGTGCCATATCAGAGTAAATATACCAGAAAGCCTGTTAGGACTTTTACTGAAAAGTGGAGACCTGGTCCTGCAGGGTATTCACACTATTGTAAGCCTAGGAGAAACCAGCTTTATTTCCCTAGGGATTTTCAGCCCAACCCCCCTCCTCCTAGGAGAGAGGGGTGGGACTATGACACACGTAAAAGCAGAGCCCTGAATCACAGTAGAAGAGAGACAGATGCAGGAGAAGCAAAGCAGAGGCACCTGCAGGACCATGCCCAAGAAGGAGAGGGGAGGAGTCTCTTCCCTCAACCCCACAGCAGTGAGGACATAGAGATGGCTGAGGACTTGCCTAGCCTGAGACCAGCTGCTGAGAGCATGGTAGGAGCCGAGGCTATGGACACTGCTGAATTGCCTCTAGATGCCAGCTTTAACCCAGAGGGGATGGAGGTTAGTTCCTAAGCTAAAGGGAAGAAAATAACCTGTCTGAGTAAACTGTGTTTGTGTGCTGGCTCTCTGCAAGCAAAGACCAGGTGATTCTAATCAAGGAGAGAAGGAAAAAGCCTCTCCATTTTCTCTGTGACTGTTCTGATGCTTTGTTTGCTGAAAAGCTGTAAATTTAAACCTGTGAAGTTTCTGTGAAAAAGCCTCTGCAGCAATAGTAACTTATCTAAAGCATCCTGCAGTGCTACATCTATAGAAAAGCTCAGCTGTTGCTGATAAGCCCTGTTAACCACCAGAGCTCCAACTCTGAACAGAGCAAGGACTGAGAACTGGACACTTTACCTCACAAGTTAAGCTGAGGACTTGTGGCTTCATCGCCAAAGTTTTGCTATTTCCATGTTGTGCAATTTTCTGTTCCTGTATGAAGTTATTTTGCATGGCATTTCTACTTATCTGAACCCTGGTGAAGAGGACTGTCTTTAACCAGAGAAAGTCCAGGGGAATTATATTACATGCCATACTTGAACTTTGATAACTATTAGATGGCTGTTTCTTTATTCAAACAGCAGCCATTAGAATTTCCCAGGTGAAGGAAGCAATCAGAGACAAGAAGACTTCGTTTAAGGCAGTGGTTCCCAAACCCTGTCCTGGGGGACCCCCAGCCAGTCGGGTTTTCAAGATATCCCTAATGAATATGCATGAGAGATTTGCATACCTGTCACTTCCATTATATGCAAATCTCTCTCATGCATATTCATTAGGGATATCTTAAAAACCCGACTGGCTGGGGGTCCCCCAGGACAGGGTTTGGGAACCACTGGTTTAAGGAATGGAAAAGGTAAAAAACGGACAAAAACTGGAAAAAGCGCAAATAGCATCAACGCAGGTGCCATAAGGCGGTAAAAGGGGCCAAAAGAGACTACGAGGAAAAATAGCCAAGGAGGCAAAAAACTTCAAGCCGTTCTTTCGATATATCAAGGAGAAACGACCCGCAAAGGAAGCAGTGGGACCGTTGGATGCCCATGGAAAAAAGGGAGTGCTAAAGGAGGACAAAGCCATCGCCGATAAGCTGAACACATTTTTTGTGTCTGTATTTACCAAAGAGGATGTACACAACATACCGGAACCTGACACTGGAAGCGAAGACGGGAAACTGACAGGGTTGACGGTCAGTCTAGAAGAGGTATGCAGGCAGATTGATAGGCTTAAGAGTGACAAATCCCCGGGACCGGATGGCATCCATCCGAGAATCATTAAGGAACTGAAAGGGACTATAGCTGAATTGCTTCAACTAATAGCAAATCTGTCGATCAAATCGGGAAAGATTCCGGAAGACTGGAAGGTGGCAAATGTTACGGCGATCTTCAAAAAGGGTTTGAGGGAGATCTGGGAAACTACAGATCGGTGAGTCTGACCTCGGTACCAGAAAAGATGGTAGAGGCGCTGATAAAGGACCACATCATTGATCACCTTGACAGACACAATCTGATGAGGACCAGCCAGCACGGCTTCAGCATAGGACGATCTTGCTTGACAAACTTGCTACACTTCTTCGAGGGAGTAAACAGACAGATAGACAAGGGTGACCCGGTCGACATTGTATATCTGGATTTTCAGAAGGCATTCGACAAGGTTCCGCACGAACGACTACTTCGGAAAATTGCGAGCCATGGAATAGAGGGTGAAATACTCACGTGGATTAAGAAATGGCTGGCGGATAGGAAACAGAGAGTGGGGGTAAATGGACAATACTCGGACTGGAAGAGCGTCACCAGCGGGGTGCCGCAGGACTCAGTGCTTGGACCCGTGCTCTTCAACATATTCATAAACGATCTGGAAATTGGTACGAGTGAGGTGATTAAATTTGCAGATGATACAAAGTTATTCATAGTGAAGATGCAGGGGGATTGTGAAGATCTGCAACTCGACATAACCATGCTCGAGAAATGGGCAGCGACATGGTAAATGAGGTTCAACATGGATAAGTGTAAGGTGATGCATGTCGGTAACAAGAATCTCACAAGATGTCCGGGGCGGTACTTGGAGAGACACCCCAGGAAAGAAGGTTGACAAGTCAATGAAGCCATTTGCACAATGTGTGGCAGCGGCAAAAATGGCGAACAGAATGCTAGGAATGATAAAGAAGGGGATCACGAACAGATCGGAAAAGGTTATCATGCCGCTGTACCGGGCCATGGCACGCCCTCACCTGGAATACTGCGTCCAGCACTGGTCACCGTACATGAAGAAAGACACAGTACTACTTGAAAGGGTCCAGAAAAGAGTGACTAAAATGGTTAAGGGGCTGGAAGAGGTGCGGTACAATGAGAGATTACAGAAACTGGGTCTCTTCTCCCTTGAAAAGAGGAGATTGAGAGGGGACATGATCGAGACATTCAAGATAATGAAGGGAATAGGCTCAGTAGATAAGGTCAGGTTGTTCACCCTCTCCAAGGTGGGGAGAACGAGAGTGCACTCTCTAAAATTAAAAGGGGATGGATTTCGTACAAATGTAAGGAAGTTCTTCTTCACCCAGAGAGTGGTGGAGAACTGGAATGCTCTTCTGGAGTCTATTAAAGGGGAAAACACCCTCCAGGGATTCAAGACAAGGCTAGACAAGTTTCTGCTGAACCGGAATGTACGCAGGTGAGGCTGGTCTCGGTTAGGACACTGGTCTTTGACCTGGGGGCCGCCGCGTGAGTGGACTATTGGGCGCGATGGACCACTGGTCTGACCCAGCAGTGGCAATTCTTATGTTCAATATCTCACAGTCCTCAGCGACACCACCAGAGACTCAAATATGCTTTCACAGTCCGTGGCTTTAAGTGCCCTTTCCTCATCAGACTTAATAGATTTACATTTTATTTTGTTTTTAAACTTTACTTTACTTAGGTATTGTTTGTTAAATAGTACTTAGCTTGAATACTTGAACTTTGGACATTTCTGACAACTATGTAAACCATTTTTATTTTTGCCTGATTTATGAATTTCATGATTGTGGCTGACGGTGCTCAAATAGAGTCTAGAATTGAGAGTTTAACAATACCTGGACTGGGTCTCCCATTCTTGGTAAATTTATCTCAGTGTGGCCTGGGCAGACTAGGTGGGGGCCTAGGTCTGTTTTTACCTGAAAGGCCTTCCTCTTTCCTGAGGAAGCCACGCTGACAGGTCAGAGTAAAACACTGCTAAGCCCACCTGCAGGTCTAGGCAGGGGTTAGCTGTGTGACAGAGTACATCTAATAAAGGCTTTCTTCTTTTGTTTGGTCTACTTCTCTATTATTCCTATCCTCTGTAGATGACCTTCTATAAAGATAATTCAATAAGGAGCCACCTGGATATAGTTGGCAAGAACATGCATAAAGGCCAGTATTTTAGTCATTAAGAGCCCGATTCTATAAGTGACGCCTCACCAATTTTCTGCACAGAACCTAAATTTTTAAATTGGCTTAAATGGCTTAAAAGTACAAAAACTAGAGGACACTCAATGAAGACTAGGGGACACTCGATAAAGTTACAGGAAAATACTTTTAAAACCAATAGGAGGATTTTTTTTCACTCAAGAGAATAGTTAAGCTCTGGAACACTTTGCCAGAGGTTGTGGTAAGAGCGGATAGCGTAGCTGGTTTTAAAAAAGGTTTAGACAATTTCCCTGGAGGAAAAGTCCCATAGTCTGTTATTGAGAAAGACAAGAGGGAAGCCACTGCTTGCCCTGGATCGGTAGCATGGAATATTGCTACTCCTTGGGTTTTGGCCAGGTACTAGTGACCTGGATTGGCCACCATGAGAACGGGCTACTGGGCTAAATGGACCATTGATCTAACCCAGTAAAGCTATTCTTATGTTCTTAAGTTAATTGAAAACACAATTAAAAGTCAATTAAAAAACACAGACCATTAAAGTTCCATATGCAAATCAGTGAGGTGCCTATGCAAAATGTAGGTGTGGTCTGGGGTGGAGTTTCAGTGTGGAATGACTTAGAAGTCAGTAGACATGTGTGTCTAATTCCTCTAACCCCCGCCCCCCTACCAAACCAATAATAATAATAATAATAATAATAACTTTATTTTTGTATACCGCCATACCCCGAAGAGTTCTAGGCGGTTCACATTATTTAGACAGAGATTACAAGTGGTTACATATCAAATTGATCATGGAGTAGTTTGACAGAGATTACGAGTGGTTACACAAATTGATCATAGAGTAGCAGACAGCAAGGAGAGAGTATTTACAAGTGATTACATATCAAAATGGTCATAGAGTTGCGAACAGCAAGGAGAGAAGTAGTGGGAAGAGGAGGGAGAACAGGGGGGGCGAGGATCAGAAGGGGGGGGAAGAGGATTGGAAGGGGCAATCCCAACCTCGCCTCCCTCCCTTACCCTTACCCTCCCCAGTTGCACCCCCCCATGCAACAATTATTGGATCATTTTGTAATTGTTCACTGGTTTATACCAAATAATTGTTAACTATTCTCTGCACCTGCAATGCATAAATTGATCTGAACTGTTTTCTGATATGCTGTAACTTCGCTGTAAATGTACAGTCTCTTAACCTGTAAACCGCTCTGAACTGATTTGTGGTATTGCAGTATACAAAAATAAAGTTATTATTATTATTATTGTTAGGCGCCAGCCAGGAAAACCCAGTCTAATATACTGGCACCTAACATTGGAATACCTACCAACGCCTATGTCGAGTTAGGCGGCACTAGGCACAATTTTATAGAAGATGCCTAGCAACTGATTGAAAACTGCGCCAGTGGCATACCTAGCATATGTGACACCCAGGGCCTATCATTTTTTGGCACCCCCCCCCCATCTGTACGAAAAACATTATTTTTAGTAACAAGCCATACGTCACACATGAGTACCTAGGAAAAGGCAGCATCTTACATACTACAGTGAGCAGTACAACAGCAATACACCTATTGTAAAACTAAACAAACCAGACTAGTACAGATCAATCCTACACCGTCAATCCTAACAGAAAACCATGTCTTTTGAACACACAGAACACAGAAAACACCTTTGCCTAATATAGATTGTCATCACAAACTAACCCCTCCCTCTTTTACAAAACTGTAGTGTGGATTTTAGCCACGGTGGTAACAACTCTGATCTCATGGAATTCTGAGCATCAGAGCTGCTACCACCATGGCTGACGCTAAAAAACGCTCCACAGTTTTGTAAAAGGGGGGATAAAATAGAAATACATAGACAAAGGTTAAATTGAACCAGCAAGAAGCTGGACTCTGCATACAATGCAACACCACAGAAACAGTGACACATGTCTCCTAAAGCAATAAATAAATAGAACATTTTTGTTCTACCTTTGTCTTCTCTAGTTTCTGCTTTCCTCATCTTCTTGTTACTCTCTTCCTTCCATCCACTGTCTGCCATCTCTCTGCCCCTATATGGCATCTTCTCTCCTTCTATGCCCCTTCCAGAAACTGTATGCCTCCCCCTTCCATCTCTCTTTTCACCCCCATTGGTCTGGCATCTATCTCCTCTCCTTCCCTCTCCCACACCTCTCTTCTGCAATCCCTTTCTTCCCTCATTTTCCTTTTCAATTTATTTTCTGCATCCATCTAGATTACATTCTTACTACCCTCTCATCAATTTCCTTTTTTACTGACTACCTACAGCTAGCCACCTCTTTCCCTCACCCCCTCCAGTATTTCCCTAACTCAATCCTTTCCCCCCCATCATGTGCCCTCCTTTTATTTATCCCCTCCTTCCATCATGTGCCCTCTTTCTCTACCCCTTCCATCTAGTACCTTCTCCTCTCTCTGTCTACTTCCATCGTCTGCTCCCCTCTTTCTCTCCTCCCATTTCCTTCCTGCATTTTCTCCCTTATCTCTCCCATCTGCACTTCCATCCAGCATAGGCTCCCCCTCTACCCGGCACACTACCATCCAATGTCTGCCCTTTCTCTCTCCATCCACCCCTCTTCAATCAGCATCTGCCCCCTTTCTTTCCCTCCGATCCAATTCCATCCAGTATCCTTCCCCCTTATGTCTTTCTCCCTTTTCCTTGTACATCTATCCCATCAGCACCACCGTTCCATACCACCTTGCCTCCTTTCTCTCCCTGCACCACTCTTTCATTCCAGCAGTCCTGCTTCTTTCTCACGATAACTGTAGCTGCTGGTCCACCCCACTCCGACGTACTAGCTCTGGAGCAGAGTCGGCAGCCATGTGCTGGAAGGTCCCGCGATGACTCCAGGCTTTGCTCCGGAAGAAGTAAGTCGGAGAGGGTTGACCCGGCAGACGCAGGGAGTTGCGGCAAGGACCTGCGATGACTGCGTCTGCTGGGTCCACCCCCTCCAACATAACTTACTTCTTCCGGAGCAAAGCCAACAGACGAGTCATCAAGGGACCTTCCTGCACCTCAGCGCAGCTGCCGTGTTTTTCAACCTTTTTACACCAGTGAACCGGCAGAAATAAAAGAATTATTTTGTGGACTGGCAAACTACTAAGACTGAAATTTAAAAAACACATTTCCGCCCCGTCTCCGCAAGCTCAGTCCCTGCAAACCATCTGATCCCATCTGCACAAGTGTCAGTTATGATTTTATATTGAACATATTTTATTAAAGTATAAAAAGAAACAATATTCAGTACAATTGTCATTTTATAAATATAAATATACAGAGCAAGGACAAACAAAACCCCTGTCTCCCCTCCCCTTCACATATATCCCCTCTACTATCAAGAAAACTGAACAAGCCAAATTATTATAGAATGCTACACAGAAATATCATGCTAACAGAATACTGCAGTCACACATGACAGGAATAGTGTTAGGGGAGTGCAACTAGGGCAACTGCCCCCTGGTCCGAGAGAGCCCTAAGCCAGCTAGAAGCTAAAGAAACACTGCCTGGGCTTTGCAGTCCCCAGTTATGTCTCTAGCAGGATATATATTTCAAATCTGATATATTCTAATGACAAAATAGAAATAAAATGATTTTTTCTACCTTTTGTTGTCTCTGGTTTCTGCTTTCCTCATCTTCTCATTCAATTCCTTCCATCCACTGTCTCTCTTCTCTCTGCGTCTTTCATTTGCTCTGTTAATGTGCCTCTCCCTTTCTTCCCCTCCAGCATCTTCTCCCCACTCTCTGTTCCCCATTTCTCTTCAGCATCTTCTCCCCATTTTGTCATCTCCATTTCCCTTCAGCGTCTTCTCCCCACTCTCTCTTCCCCATTTCCCTTAAGCGTCCTTCTCCCCCTATGTCTTCCCCATGTGCTTTCAGCGTCCTTCTCCCCCCTCTGTTTTACCCATTTCCCTTCAGCGTCTTTTCCTCTCCACACCACCTTTCCTCCCTTTCTCCCTCCCTGCCCCTTACCTTTGTGGCGCTTTCACCCCTCCCCTTACCTTCGTGGCGCTTTCACACACCCTTACCTTCATGGCGCTTTGCCCCCCCCCCAACAGGCCTGGTCTGACAAACCTTCTGGTTGCGTCAGAGACGACCTTTACGGCAGCCATATGCAACTACAATGCTACAGCTGCTGAAGAAGCACTGGCTACAAGGCAGGGAGGTTGTCAGACCGGGCCTGTTGGGGGGGGGGGTGAAAGCGCCACGAAGGTAAGGGGTGTGTGAAAGCGCCACGAAGGTAAGGGGCAGGGAGGGAGAAAGGGAGCCGATTCAACTCGGCGGTGACAGTAAGGAGGGCAGCAGTAAGGAGGGAGGGAGCGTGATAGGGACCGGGCCGGCTGTGCACCCCCCTAAAGCTGTACCCGGGCTTGACCGCCCCTCCACCCCTTCCTTGGTATGCCACTGAACTGCGCCTAACCATTAGGCTTCATTTAAAGCAGTGTCTTGCAAACTTTGAGAAGCCGCAGCACACTAAACGTGATGGCTGCGGCTTGAGGCATCTGGAAGTGTGTGGACGTCGACCCACGCATGTGTGATGTAATCATGTCGACGTCTGTACATGCATGAAGGCCCTCCAGACGGGGCCTTGAGACACCAATGGGGAGTGCTGGAAGGGGAGAGGTGCTGGTGCCGGCTGACTGCCTACAGGATGTGCTTCTCAACGTAAGAGGCATGTCTTGTAAGAAGTCAACCAGCACCGGTTCTTCTCCTCTTCCCCAGCATCTCACGGCACACTTAGGGCTAGATTCACAAAGCAAACCAATAGTGTACCGATTGGTTTGTGACCCCTTTGCTACCGGATTTCAATCGTGCCCCATTCACTAACCTCTCCTGCGATCCGCTTTGAATCCGTGCATGCAAATTAGGTGAAACGCATGAAAAGTAGGCAGGGACAGGATTCACAACACAGAATTTCACATCCGACTGGGCTGGCCGATCAACTGAAGAAGTGACTGCTGGGGACCAGTCAAAAACGTCTTTCCGACTCTGGAAGCCCTGCTCTCTGCCCTGCTCACCGCCCTCTCCTGCCTGCTTGCCGCATCGTCGCCCCAGTTTTCTCCTGCCCTTCTTCCCCGAGTCTCTCCTGCCCTTCCCCGAAACTTCTGCCTGCCTGTTCGCCACATCGCCGCCCCGGTTTTCTCCTGCCCTTCTTCCCTGAATCTCTCCTGCCCTTCCCCGCCCTGCAAGCCCGTGATTTTAACCCACGGGTTTAAAGCAGGTTAAAACCACAGGGCTCGAAGGGCTAAAAACTAATAATAAAAGTTAAAGTTTTTTAAAAAAAGAAGATCGCGGCTCCGGGCATGCGCAGATGGTCTGCACATACGTGGGGATCGCAGAAAAGTGATCCGTGTCGGTAGATGGGGGCGATCCTCCGATCGCTCCACCTGCATATTTTAGTTTGCTGAATTCAGGCAGGTTGGTGAATCTGGCCCTTGGAATCCTGGGTGGCACACAGTTTGCGAAACACTGGTTTATAGAATCAGGGCTTAAGTGTATATGTGAGCTTAGACATGCATGATGACTAGTCTTGGTTATGCACTAGTCTGTAAAATTATACCCACATATAATAGCATGAACGTTGCAGATCAGTATTCACACTTGGAGAATTTAAGTAGATTGTGGGCAAGATGCACAATTACAAAATATATAATGGCCAATATTCAAAATGATTTAAGCATCTAGAAACAGCCGCCAACTGGTTAAATGGCTTCTTTGAGGCTATCCAGCCATTTTTAGTAGCACTTAACTGGTTATCTTCACTGAAATGTCTGGTTAGCACTGAATTCAAAAGCAGAAAACTTGTGGGCATTTTAGTAGGTGGAGTCGGGTTGCCCTCCTATGAGTTATCAGTACCTTTTTTCCTACAAAAAAAAGCACTGGTTGCTGCAATATAGCAAAAATAATTAGTGCAGAACACACTCACTTTCTGCCCCCAGAAACACTCTTTCTTTGTACCAAAAAAAATATATTTTATTTTTAGCACATGAGTAGTATTTATGTTTATTAAAAACTTTATATACCACATAATAGCCAAAAAGGATCCAAGTGGTTTATAATGTATAATTCAAAACAAATTTTGAAAAGAACTCCATTCAAAAATAGAAAAGGAAAGAAAAGAAGAAAGTGATTTTTAAAAAGTACATAAAAATTCTATAACAATCAAATTATCAATAATAAAAAAATAACTAATTAATACAAAATAAGAATGTCCCCCCTTCACAACTTATTCTGCACCATCCCGATCCAATTTCTATGTGAATCGGGATGATGCAGAATAAGTTGTGAAGGGGGGACCTTTTCTTGAAGCAAACATGTCGGATATGACAGGTCCCTTTCCCGATGAGATAAGATCATCAAGAAAAAGAATATAATAAGATAAGTTTTAACCAGTTTTTATAACGGTTAAGTTATTGACATTAAGCACTTTAAGCATTTTAATAAGTTTGAGATATAATGAAGCACTTAAAAAAACCCAAAAAATTGTGAAATATATTGAGTAGGGGCTAGTGAAGAAGCCATAGCCAGTGAGAAGAATTTTGGCAAACAAGCAAGCACAAAAAATTGTGTGGTGACCAAATGGTATGTCTGAAGCCCTGATAGTTTGACTAAAGCAATTTATTAAGAAGAGAGAGCGGCAATGAGATATATACAGTGGTGCCTCGCATAACGGACGCCTCGCACAGCGAACGCTGCGCACAACGAACTTTTTGTCGTGCTCCCCACAACGAACTTCGTTTCACACAACGAAGTCGCCCGAGGGGCCCGGGGGGGGGGCGGAACTACTCTCGCCGAAGCCGGGAACAGCAGCACCCATGCAGAGAAGGAGAAGACGGCGTGTAGGGGACTCCAGTAAATGCAGAGCAGCAGCTGTGGCAATCAAAAAAAGAGGAGGTCTGCTGTTAAGGTGGACCAGGGTCCTGGAAAATTCGTGAAATCCTGCAATATTACCAGGATCTCAATACAAGTCCATGAGGATCCTGGAGATCCTGCAAATCCTGGTTTTACCCAGACCCGATTCTCTGGTCCTATCTTACGAGACCTGACCCATTTACAGCAAGTTAAGCCATGTTTAAGCTAACGAAAAAAAATCCAGAAAACATCAAAAGATTATTTCTTTTTTAACAAATAGTAATACTGTACCATGAAATACTGTTCCATCATCTCCCTCCACCTTACCCTGGATGCCGAGTTCTCCGGCCCTCTTTCTCGGCCAGCCGCACGCTTTCAGGGAGCAGCGCACGCGCGCATGCTCTGTTGCTCAATCTTCTCCTCTGACGCAACCGGAAACCGGAAGTTGCAGGAGAGTAGAACATTGACCAACTCCAGCAGCTGCGCGTGCACAGCTTTCTGGAAGCGTGCGGCTGGGTGAGGGAGAGGGCCGGCAGACTCCGCATACAAGGTGAGGTGGAGGGAGGGAAATGTAGGGCTGCAGAACGAATTATTGTGTTTTAAATGTATTCTTATGGGAAAACAGGGCTGCAGAACGAATTATTGTGTTTTAAATGTATTCTTATGGGAAAACGCGTTTCACACAACGAACGTTTCACATAACAAACTTGCTCCTGGAACGGATTAAGTTCGTTGTGTGAGGCACCACTGTAGTTGTGCTATTCTGTACAGTGGCATCTACATATGATGGTGTGTAGTTTGAAGGTGGCTATACACATGGATGGGGTTACACAAGTAAATTAGTACCTAATATTATAATTTTGTGTTTGTTTAGCAATCTAGGTATGAGCATTTACACTCCGTGACGTAACGAGGGTGGGAAGCACCTGGGACGCTGGCACCCCTTCCCCCCTCTTCTCCCCTTCCCCTCCTTCCACGCATGCCCCTTCCTTTCCCCAGTACCTCTAACTTCGCCAGCACAAGCAGCATCTACAACCTGCTGACCACACGGCCTCGGCTCTCCCTATGATGTCACGTCCTAGTCGTACAGTATATACTGGCACTGCTACTTATGTATTGAATAAGATAGGCTCATATTTTCCTTTATAGAACAGGCTCCCAATTAATTCCTCTTTATAGAATTACCCTCCACATCCACTAGCAATGAAAGATAATTGGGAAATAACCCACGCTGACTGACCAAGCTAAGTCTGACCCAGTCAAATCCATTTGCATTTACCTTGCTGCAGCGTGGTCCTGTAGGTCTTGGAGCTGTGAGTGAATCAGGTTTTGTGGCACGTCCACCTCATCGTAGGCGACCGAGCCTTGTGCTGTCAGAGTTTGGGAAGTCTGTGTTAGCTCAGCTATTCTTTTCTGGTAAATCTCAATCTCCTGTTCAATGGCCTGGAAGTAGGAGAATAAACCACCATAATAAATGAAGATTATGAGTTACCGTGTTTCCCTGAAAATAAGCCCTACTCCGAAAATAAGCCCTAGCATGATTTTCGGGGTAGGTCTTAATATAAACCCTATCCCCGAAAATAAGCCCTAGTTGCCAGCGGCAGCAGCGCTCCCCCCCACGATCCATCCAAACCACAACCGCAAGACTGAAATACAGTACCTTATAACAAACTGCATTGTTGACAGCACAGGCCCCATCGCGGCTTTCTCGCCCAGGCATTCCTTTGCTGCATTGCTGATGATGTCATCAGCTGCCGACGATGTGGTTTGTTATAAGGTACTATATTTCGGTCTCACTGTCGGGGTTCGGATGGGTGGGAGAGATGAAAAAGACACCAGGGAGAGGGAGGTATACGGCAGTGGTGGGGGGATGGGAGGGATTAAAAAATGCTCCATGGGGGGATGGGAGGGAGGGATATAAGCTGCAAGGGTTCAAGTGCACAGGGGGATGAGATAAAGGGGGGAGGGATAGAAAGATACTGCGCAAGGGGATGGGTGAGAGAGAAGGAAAGATGCTGCAAGTCTGGGGTAGAGAAAGGAAGAATTGGGGTGGAGGAGAGGAAGGGAGAGATAATCATTATACATGAAAAAAAATAAGACCTCCCCGAATATAAGACCTAGTGCCTTTTTTGGACCCAAAATTAATATAAAACAGTGTCTTATTTTCGGGGAAACACAGTATTCCAATAAGTAAGATACCCAATTAAGAAGAAGGAGATTTGGATTCTGCCTTTTCAGTAGTTCAAGGGGCATTACATTCAGGTACAGCAAGTACTTCTCTGTCCCCCATAGGGCCTGATTCTGTATAGGATGCCCAGTCTCAGCAGCCGCCTAAGCAGCTTTTGAGAATCGCACACAGGCATCCTATATAAAATTACGTCTGTCCTAACGGACAGATGTCTAACCCCGCCTAACCACCCCGATTCTCTAACTGGCATCCATGTCACAGACAGCATTTAGAGAATCGCAAAATGCTGGCACAGCTACTAAATTGATCGCGGCAAGGAAGTCTCCCTGCTATAATCACCTGAGCGGCAGGGAACCCAGGAACCCCACTGCAAGTCAGCCGGCAGGAGGGATGCCCACTCCTTCCTGCCATCACCCCCAAACCCACCTACATTGTCCATGGAAGGAGGGATGCCCAATCCCTCCTGCCGCAAAACCCCTAAACAATCTCCAGCAGAAGGGATGCCCACTCCCTCCTGCCAGCACATCCCCACAACATCCCGGGATCCTGTAAACATCTATTGTGCAACATTGCAATGACTTACTAATATATTATTAATATTATTGACTTCCTTGATACGCTTATACATGTACTTATATCAGGAAACTGCATAAAACTAGCAGAAGTATACTTTCATTATATCTCTGTTTAGAAAGATGTCACAGATAGTACAGGATTCTTCTCAGATATCATCAATCTAATATCTGGAAGGAGACAGATTCAAAACGAATGCTAGGAAGTTTTTTCTTTACCCAGCGTGTGGTGGACACCTGGAATGCGCTTCCAGAGGATGTAATAGGACAGAGTGCGGTACTGGAGTTCAAGAAAGGATTGGACAATTTCCTGCTGGAAAAAGGGATAGAGGGGTATAGATAGAGGGCTACTGCACAGGTCCTGGACCTGTTGGGCCGCCGCGTGAGCGGACTGCTGGGCACGATGGACCTCGGGTCTGACCCAGTGGAGGCATTGCTTATGTTCTTATGTTCTTATTTAATGGAATGGAATGATTGTGTCATGCTAAGACATAGAGAAACTGGATGGACATATTTGTTGCATTGTAATATTACATTACACATTTATTTCTCTGTTATTTTATATTATTGGAGAAAATTAATAAACATATTGCACTTAAAAAAAATTAATACTAATAATTGATTCTACAACACTTCAAGAATATATTTTTAAAAAGCCACTTTATTTTGGATTGTCAATAGTAGCAAATTCTATAAATGAGACACCTGAGTAACACACTTAAGAGATTAAGGGCTCCTTTTACAAAGCCGTGATAGCGTTTTTAGCACGCACGGCAATTTAGCGCACGCTAAACCCATGCTACATGGCTAGAACTAATGCCAGCTCAATGCTGGCGTTAGCATCTAGCGCTTGCAGCAATTTAGCGCGCACGCTAAAACCGCTAGTGCAGATTTGTAAAAGGAGCCCTATATGTAATTACTATATCAGGTGGGCAAGACTGAATTTTTTTTTAATTCAGAATTTTATATACAATCTTAAAGCAAAAACCAAAAAACAACTGCAGACTATGTACAAGATGCAGGCACTGTTTATTTCAAACTCTAATGGTATATACAACCTTATTACCAACCGAGGGACCCGACACGGTCCGTGTTTCGGACAACAAACCTTCCTCAGGGGTCCATGGTAGATAAGGTTTTGCAACAAACAGCATTAAAGGAAAAAACAAGTGCCCGAACGATTGTAAAAAGCCAGGGGGGAAGCCAGACACCAGCACTTCCTGACTGACCCTTCCCCCTCGCCCTCTAAAGCAAGTGCGGCAGCGGCCGGCCAGCAAGAGCAGCGCTGCCGCTCCTGCTTTAGGGGGCGTGGGGGGAGGGTCAGTTACCGAATCGAGAGGCCGATTTTGTTTGTTTTAAATCAATTCGAATTGATTCACCCGAAGTGAATCGGTGAATCGATTCAAATCATGAATTGGGCAGCACTAGTGCAGGCTCATATGGGTATCAGACTTTCCCCCATATAGCACAACAGCACCAAAATCGTCATCGGTCCTGTTTTAATCTTCTTCTTTAGTTATACTTTAAATATTTTTTCTTAAATAATTTCAGTAGAAAAAGTACTTTTAGAGTACTCATCTTAATCTACGCGGAAAGGGGTTAATATTCTAGTTTATGGCATTCCTTTTCATTTTATGTACAATGGACTCTCTGTTAACCGGAACTCAACCAACCAGAAAAAAAAAAATTAAATTAAAGAAATACTATAATACTTTAAATAAAAATGAAAATAAAATCAATTTTTGATGGAAATTTAAATGTAAACTCAGCACACCACACCTGAATACGCCCACACTTTGCCTACCATATGTCCGGTACTTTGTCTGGAACAGTTTATGGTATAGCATAGTACGGGGTATAGTATTAGTTAGGCCTATTTTTAATAGTAATTTTCAAACAACCAGAAACTACATTTATCCGACATCTATCAATCCCCATGGATGCCGGTTAACTGAGAATCTACTGTGTTTTGTTTTTATTATTATGAACCATCTTGATATGGTAAAGCATTGGTGGTATCAGATTTTAATGAACACTAACTTCTCCACCCAAGCATCCATCTTTGGTGCAATGTTCAGTTGTATAATTAGCTTAGTGGCAGTATCCCATCAGATAGAGCCCCTTGACTTACTCAACTCTAGAGCCAGCCCTGTCCAATCATCTCCCACCCCCCACCCCCACCCCGATATTGCCAGCTAACCACCCCTCCAGCGCTATCAAGCCACCTCCTCCAGCAGCTTAACAGCCAAGTTTCTAAGCCACCTTTCTCCTCCCCCAGCCAGCTACCTGCAGCCAACCAGCTATTCTCCTCCTAGTCACTCTCAACCCATCCTCCAGTCAACTATCCCCATTTGACTGGAACTGTATCTTCATAAAGATATAAACAGGATAGAGTCAGTCCAGAGGGCAGCTACTAAAACAGTCGGTGGTCTTCATCATAAAGTGTATGGGGACAAAGATCTCAAAATGTATACTTTGGAAGAAAGGCAGGAGGGGGTGAGATATGATAGGGACATTTAAATACCTCCTTGGCATAAATACATAGGGAGGGGTAAGTTCCTTATAATTGAAAGGAAGCTCTGGAATGAGGGGGCATAGGATGAAGGTCAATGTGGACAGACTCAGAAGTAACCTGATGAATACTTCTACACAGAAAGTGTAGTAAATTCATGGAATTGACTCCCAGTGGATTTGGTGGAGATGAAGACTATCTGAATTCAAGAAAGCTTGGGAGAAGTACATAGGATGTCTAATGGAGAAAAAGAGGTAGTAGATGGCATAGGCATCAGAGAGGGGGAAGCCACAGGAGCCATGGCCTCCCCCCAAATTTGCACTCGATGGTTAGTGCCCGCCCTCACACCCGTTTCCCGATGTTGTACTTTATATTTTCGGGGCAGCGTCAACGAGCAGGCCTGCCCTGGAACCCTTCATTCTGCTCATTGACGCTGCGTGGCGGCTGTCCCAAAGATTTAAAGTATAACATCAGGAGGAGGTGGAGTCAGGAGCTGGTGACAGGCCGTGCGGCAGGATTCCGTTGGGGTTAGCCCCCCCCCCCCCAACCAAATAGAGTTCTGCTGCCTATGGTAGATGGTATGGTTGGGCAGACTGGATAGGCCACATCGTATTTATCTGCCTTTGTGTTTATGTGTTTCTATAACTAGCCAGGCACCTCCTTCCCACATCCAGCCACCCATCCCCAGTCAACTAATCAGCCTTTCCCTTCCCATAGCTAGCCAGTCATCTCTAGTGAACCAGTCAAAAACCTACTTCTCTAAAATCAGCAAACACCCCAGCCTTCTTGCCCTCCTCAAACAGCCCCCATTTTCTTGTTCTAATCTGATATTTCCTGGCCGCCATCCTATGAAGCATTCTAGCACTCTGTAGCACTCAATGAGTTTAACTTGTGTGGTGTTTGAATTCTTGCACTGTTCTCGGTGTCACTGATCCCTAGGATACAGTGTAGAAAACTGTACACTCATGGAGAGATGTGCCATGCTGACAGGCATCAGTTGTACCTAGAGTGAAGTGCAAGCACACAAGAAATGACTTTGAGGCATTTACACACAGATTACGACACAGCCCCACATGCCACTGCCAGTATCTAGTTGTGACCCTGTTAATGTGGAAGTGCTTTCACAGATAGTAACATAGTAAAGGACGGCAGATAAAGACCTGAACAGTCCATTCAGTCTGCCCTTAAGCTATACCCTTTAAAAAATACATGATTAGATTAACTTGTCTCTTCTTTGATATTTCTGGGCCGTAGACTGCAAAGTCTGGTATTAGATTCCAAATGCTGAAGTTGCCATCCAAGCTCACTCCAGCTTATCCATTCCTGTTGTTTGCAGGATATCTACCATAAAATCTGGCCAGTAACATCCTCATGTTCCATATTAGTGGAGTTCACATTGATGCCCATCCCAGACCATCCTACACCAAATCACCATATATGGAACACAGACCGTGAAGGTCTGTCCAATACTGACCTTAGTTCTTTAATTTACATCCTTCGTTTTCTAATTAGAGATCCTCTATTTTTATCCCACGCTTTATTGAATTCCATCACCGTTTTCCTCTCCACCACTTCCCTCGGGAGGGCATTCAAGGCACCTACCACCCTCTCCATGAAGAAGAATTTCATAACATTGCTCTTAAGTCTTCCTCCCTGTAACCTCAAATTATGCCCTCTAGTTTTACCATTTTTTTCTTCTCTGGAAAAGATTTGGTTCTATATTAATGCCTTTCAAGTATTTAAATGTCTGTGCCATATCTCCCCTGTCCCTCCTCTCCTCCAGAGTATACTGGACTATGGACTTCAATGGAAAGAGTTACCTTGTGTTTCTTCATGAGTGTTAGGGTTGCAGCTTCATCCTTGCCATAGTCGTTACTAGTTACCAGTGGAAACTTCTCTGCCACATGATTCCCCAGGTCTGATACATCCAAAAGGAACTTTAAAATCAGAAAGGAAAAACAGTACTAGCAGCACTCGCCTATGCATGGGGCATGTATGAATGACTTATCACATCCAACTTTTACTTTCTCCATGTTGGCTTAAAAATGATAGTTTCTTAATTATACCGTATTCATCAAAAATATTTAAATCTTTCTGCTGATTTCTACATGCATTTCCAGCAGCATAAGATATAACAGTCTGATTCCAGCATCATGTTTCTGCAGCATTTATTTGGATTGAGATAGGCTGAAGGTTCATTAAGCCCAGTACACTGTTTCCAACAGTGGCCAATCTAGGTCGCAAGTGTCTGTCAAGATCCCAAAAGAGTAAAACAGTTTTTATGCTGCTTATCCTTGAAATAAGCAGTGGATTTTCCCAAGTCCATCTTAATACTGGCCTTTTTTAAAAACACTGCTAAATGAACTGCTTTCACCACATGCTGTGGTAAAGAATTCCAGAGTTTAATTCCAGAGGAAGTGATCCCTGATCAGGCCACATGGGTGTTTATGTTCTGTCTATTTTACATAGGCAATACATATGCCTTTATAAAATCGTTTAAATCAGGAAACAAAAGTTGGTCATTAAAAAATCAGATGTAGGTCACAAGTTAAACCATTAGCACACAATGATACAACCAAATTGCAATGTGCTTATCTTTTCAGATGATGACGTGTCAGGCGATGAAATATCACCAGAATGTTCTTTCATAAAATTTGAACACTTTTGGCTGAACATTCATGACAAAGTTATGCGAAAAAATGTTTAAAACTATCAGCCTGATGATCAAAAGCACTTTTCCAAGTAGAAGCACCTGCTTCCTGGAGAAGTGCCACTGACTGGGGCCATCCATCGATAATGCCACTGAGAATCATTATGGTCTGATCTGATACTATAAATACACAAAAAAAAATGCTCTGAGACAATCTTGAATTCACTAAATCAATGACTTTCCTATCAAAGTTTTAAACATTTCTTCAGTCGTTCATTTGAAAAAAGTTCATTAGCAAAAATTGAGTTCGTTTAGAAAATAGTTCAAATGAAAAGAAGGAAGTTCATTTGCAAAATAATAAAGTTCATTTAAAAATTCATATAAAGAGAGGGAAATTCATTGTAGCTTTTAACATCAATGACATTCCTATCAGTGTTTTAAACGTTTCTTCAATCATTCACTTGAAAAAGTTCATTAGCAAAAAATGAAAACAGCCCTTATCAGGCCAAATAGTTATTCCATTAACAATGTTCAGACCATATAATTAAATGCATAATATGGCTATTATCCAGACCTGATAGTTATCTGAATAATGGCGAATAAGGCTATTATCTAGATAAGATAGTTATCTGTATAATTTGAAAGATGGATATTATCTGAACCAGAAAGTCATTTGGATATGGTAAACACTGCTGTTATCTGGACCATATAGCTATCCCAATAAAGCACAGTTACTTACCTTAACAGGTGTTATCCAGGGACAGCAGGCACATATTCTTAACTGATGGGTGACGGCACCAACGGAGCCCCGTTACGGACAATTTTAGAGTGATTGCACTCTAAGAACTTAGAAAGTTCTAGTTAGGCCGCACCACGCATGCGCGAGTGCCTTCCCGCCCGACGGAGGCGCGCGGTCCCCAGTTAAGCTAAGCCAGCTAAGAAGCCAACCCGGGGAGGTGGGTGGGACGTAAGAATATGTGCCTGCTGTCCCTGGATAACACCTGTTACGATAAGTAACTATGCTTTATCCCAGGACAAGCAGGCAGCATATTCTTAACTGATGGGTGACCTCCAAGCTAACAAAAAGAGGGATGGAGGGAAGGTTGGCCATTAGGAAAATAAATTTTGTAAAACAGATTGGCCGAAGTGTCCATCCCATCTGGTGAATGCATACAGACAATAATGAGACGTGAAAGTATGAACTGAGGACCAAGTAAACGAATCAAAAACAAAATTACTCTGGCTCGGCCCAAAATTAGTACACTTGCCCACCCTCTTCACACTACCCACAGGCCCTGCTCTGCACCTTGAGTTCTCAAGCAAGGTCCTCGGCATCACTATCGACTCCCTCAACGATCATCTGAACTCCTTGACAAAATCATGCTTTTTCAGCCTCCACATGCTGAGGAAAGTAAGATCCTATTTTCACCAAAATCATTTCACCGTCCTTGTACAATCCATCATCCTAACCAAACTCGATTACTGTAATGCCATTTATTCATGCCTAACAAAAAAAAAGTCTTCGCAGACTCCAGCTTATCCAGAACACTGCAGCCAAGCTGATTTTTGCTAAACGCAAATCTGATCGCGTCTCCCCACTACTTGCCAATCTCCACTGGCTCCCAGTGCTTTCCAGAATTCACTTCAAATGCTCCTGCCTAGCTTTCAAGATCATTCACAGCATCCTTCCGCCCCTAATCCCTCTATCCTTCCTCGCCCTGATGCCTGCCACCACATCAACCCACAGACATAAACTATCCTTCCCCTCTCTACACGGCATATTCCACGCAGGCAAACTGGGAAGATCTCTCCTCTCCAAAATCACGGGCCTCTGGAACGATCTCACTGTCCCCTTCAACTTTTCCAAAAACAACTGAAAACCTGGCTATTCTCTAACATATAACCTCTCTTCTCTTGCTCACATCCCCTCTGTTTATATGCTCTTGTAAATTTGTTTATATGCTCTTGTAAATTTTCCTTTTTAAGCTTTGTAAACCGTGTCGAGCTCCACTTCCGTGGAGATGATGCGGTATATAAACTTAAGGCTTAGTTTAGTTTAGTTTAGTTTAGCAGCCTTGCAGATTTCCTCAATAGGAGTTGATCTGAAGAAAGCCACAGAGGCTGCCATGGCTCTAACCTTATGGGCCGTGACAGAACCTTCCAGTGTCAGTCCGGTCTGAGCATAACAGAACGAGATGCAGGCAGCAAGCCAATTGGAAATCGTTCGCTTAGAAACAGGATGACCCAACTTATTTGGATAAAAAGAGAGAAAAAGTTGGAGAGATGATCTGTGAGGCTTAGTGCGCTCTAAATAGTAAGCCAAAGCATGCTTACAGTCCAAAGTATGCAAAGCCTGTTCTCATGGATGAGAATGCGGTTTCGGGAAGAATACAGGTAAGAGCTATGTATGTTAACGCACACAGCCTAGGGAATAAATTTCTAGAACTGGAAACAGAAATAGTAAATGCAGACCTAGATGTAGTAGCAATATCCGAAACATGGTTCACAGACTCTCATGGGTGGGATATGACTATACCAGGATACAACCTGCTTCGCCAAGACAGAGAGGGTAAGTTAGGAGGAGGGGTATCACTTTACATCAAAGAAAACATCAAGACAACCAGGATCACAGATGTCAAGTACACTGGGGAATCCATCTGGGTAAACCTGGCCAGAGGCGGAGAAAAATGCTTGTACCTTGGTGTGGTATACAGACCTCCAAGACAATTGGAGGACAAGGACGCAGAATTAATTGAAGACATTGAGAATATCACCTTACGGGGGGACGTTGTTCTGCTAGGGGACTTCAACATGCCTGATGTAGATTGGAACACACTCTCAGCGACAACTTGTGGAAGCAGAAGGATATTAACGTCCATGAAGGGAGTACGGCTCAAACAAATGGTACTAGAGCCCACTAGGGCCCAGGCCATCCTGGATCTGGTACTTACGAACGGGGAAAGCGTCTCGGAGGTCTCGTTGAGAGATACGCTGGCCACCAGTGACCACAACATGGTATGGTTCAACCTTAGGAAAGGCTTCCATAGATCACAAACAAAAACGAGGGTACTCAATTTCCGGGGCACTGACTTTGAACGCATGGGAGATTTTGTCCATCAAACGCTGCATATTCAAGAAGTAACTGATAATGTGGAAGCTTTGTGGTCAACCTTGAAATCGACCCTTCATGAGGCAACTATCCGCTACATAAAATCGGTAAATAAACAACAAAGGAAAAAGAAACCCAAATGGTTCACTGATGAGGTCTCGTACCTCGTCAAGGAAAAGAAGAGAGCATTTCTTTCATACAAACACACCGGAGAAAAAGAAGCTAACATTGAATACAGGACAAGGTCTGCAGCGGTCAAAACAGCAGTCAGGGAGGCCAAACTTCAAGTGGAAGAAACTCTAGCAAAGAACATCAAGAAAGGGGACAAATCCTTCTTTAGGTATATTAGTGATAGGAAAAAGAACACAAATGGGATAGTACGCCTTAGAACACCAGACGGAAATTATGTGGAAACAGATTCTGATAAAGCCAAACTACTGAATGATTACTTCTGCTCTGTCTTTACCTGCGAGGCACCAGGGCACGGGCCACAGCTTGAAGCAAAACAAAGCAAGGAAGACCCATTTCAGGATTTTGAGTTCACACCAGCTGATGTTTACAGCGAACTGTCAAGACTCAAGGTGAGCAAAGCCATGGGACTGGACAAATTGCACCCAAGAGTGCTCAGAGAGCTGCGCGATGTTCTGGCGGAACCGTTAGCCATACTCTTCAATCTCTCCCTAAGAACGGGGAGAGTCCCCCTGGACTGGAAAACAGCTAACGTTGTCCCTCTGCACAAAAAGGGTTGCAGAGTCTAGGCTATGAATTACAGACCAGTGAGTCTCACATCAATAGTGTGTAAACTCATGGAAACTCTAATTAAGGGTAAATTAGACAAGATTTTGAATGAGGGGAATCTAAGGGATCCCTGTCAACATGGATTCACTAAGGGTAGGTCATGCCAATCTAATCTTATCAGCTTCTTTGATTGGGTAACAGGAAAGCTAGACTCGGGAGAGTCTCTGGACATAGTGTACTTGGATTTCAGTAAAGCTTTTGACAGTGTCCCACACCGTAGACTATTAAACAAGATGAAATTGATGGGGTTAGGTGAGACACTAACTGCATGGGTCAATGATTGGCTGAGTGGAAGACTTCAGAGGGTGGTGGTCAACGGCACCCTCTCTGAGACATCGGAGGTCACTAGTGGAGTGCCACAGGGCTCAGTTCTGGGTCCTTTCCTCTTTAACATATTCATAAGGGACCTGACCCGAGGGCTTCAGGGTAAAGTAATACTATTCGCCGATGACACCAAACTATGTAATGTAGTAAGTGAAAGCAATCTGCAGGATAGTATGAATCAGGATCTGATCACGTTGGAAAATTGGTCCTCGACATGGCAGCTGGGCTTCAACGCTAAGAAATGTAAAGTCATGCATCTCGGCAGCGGAAATCCATGCAAAACTTACACCTTGAATGGAGAAATGCTAGCTAGGACTTCAGAAGAATGGGACTTGGGAGTAATCATCAGTGCAGACATGAAGGCTGCCAAGCAAGTGGAGAAAGCCTCATCCAAGGCAAGGCAATTGATGGGATGTATCAATAGAAGCTTCGTCAGCCGCAAACCTGAAGTCATAATGCCGCTGTACAGAACCATGGTGCGACCTCATCTGGAATACTGTGTGCAATTCTGGAGGCCACATTACCGTAAAGACGTGCTTAGAGTTGAGTCGGTTCAGCGGATGGCCACTAGGATGATCTCCGGGCTTAAGGGTCTCTTGTACGAAGAAAGACTAAACAAATTGCAGCTCTACACTCTAGAGGAACGCATGGAAAGGGGGGTCATGATTGAGACGTTTAAGTACGTCACAGGACGTGTTGTGGTGGAAGATGACATCTTCTTTCCCAAAGGACCCTCGGTCACAAGAGGGCACCCGCTCAAACTCAGAGGAGGGAAATTTAATGGTGACACCAGGAAGTATTTCTTCACAGAAAGGGTGGTAGATCACTGGAACAAACTTCCAGTGCAGGTGATCGAGGCCACCAGCGTGCTCGACTTTAAGCATAAATGGGACATCCACGTGGGATCCCTGTGAGGGTCGAGTTAAGGAACTAGGTCATTAGCACTCTGACTAAATGAGGAGGGTCAGTAGAGTGGGCAGACTTGATGGGCTGTAGCCCTTTTCTGCCGTCATCTTTCTATGTTTCTAATGGACTGGTTAAGGTGAAAGGCAGAGACAACCTTAGGGAGAAACTTTGGATGTGTACGCAGAACCACCTTGTCATGATGAAAAACAGTGAAAGGTGGATCTGCAACTAGTGCATGTAACTCACTGACCCTCCTGGCAGAGGTGAGAGCAATAAGGAAGACCACTTTCCAAGTGAGAAATTTGAAATGAACTGTGGCCAATGGTTCAAAAGGGGGCTTCATTAAGGCGGAAAGAACCACATTAAGATCCCAGACAATAGGAGGAGGCTTGAGAGGTGGTTTTACATTGAAAAGCCCCCGCATAAATCTGGAAACCAAAGGATGAGCAGTAAGAGGTTTTCCGTGAACAGGTTCATGAAAAGCAGTAATGGCACTGAGGTGGACTCTGATAGAGGTAGGCTTGAGACCAGAGTTAGACAAAGAAAGAAGATAATCCAACACTAGTTCTACTGCTAGTGAAGTTGGATCATGATGATGCAGAAGGCACCAGGAAGAAAACCGGGTCCACTTCTGTTGATAACACTGAAGAGTGGCCGGCTTCCTGGAAGCATCAAGAATAGAATGGACAGGCTGAGAAAGAAGTGAGGGAGTCGAGCTCAGCCCGAGATATACCAAGCTGTCAGGTGCAGAGATTGCAGGTTGAGATGGAGAAGGGACTGCTGATGCTGAGTAAGCAGAGAAGGAAACACTGGAAGAAGTATAGGCTACCTGGAACTGAGTTGAAGAAGAAGGGAGAACCAGTGTTGCCTGGGCCACCGTGGAGCAATGAGAATCATGGTGGCTTTGTCCCTCTTGAGCTTGAACAAGGTTCGCAACATGAGAGGTAGAGGAGGAAAGGCATAGAAGAATCAACCGGTCCAATCCAGAAGAAACGCATCTGCTGCCAGATGATGAGGGGAGTAGAGTCTGGAGCAAAATTGGGGCAGTTGATGATTGTAAGGAGCCGCAAAAAGGTCCACTTGAGGAGTGCCCCATTGAGCGAAAATGTACTGGAGAGTCATTGGATCGAGGTTCCATTCGTGAGGTTGAAGAATTCTGCTGAGATTGTCTGCTAAGGAATTCTGCGTTCCCTGAATGTAGACAGCTTTCAGGAATAAATGGCGAGCTGTCGCCCAAGACCAAATCTTTTGGGCCTCCTGACACAACAGGCGAGAGCCAGTCCCACCTTTTTGTTGATGTAGTACATTGCAACTTGATTGTCTGTGCAAAGTAGTAGTACTTGAAGAAAGAGGAGATGCTGAAAAGCTTTGAGGGCATAAAACATCGCTCTGAGTTCCAGGAAATTGATGTGATGTCTCTTTCCTGGGCAGTCCAAAGACCTTGAGTTTGGAGATCATTCAAGTGAGCTCCTCAGGCATATGGGGATGCGTCTGTGGTGATGACTAGATGATGAGGAGGCAGATGGAATAGAAGACCTCTGGAGAGATTGGAAGATTTCAACCACCATTGCAGAGACTGTCAAAGAGACGATGTCACAGATATGTGTCACGAACAAGGATCCGTCGCCTGGACCATTGGGTAGCTAGTGTCCATTGAGGGGTGCACAGGTGAAGATGTGTGAAGGGGGTGACATGAACTGTCGAAGCCATGTGACCCAAGAGTACCATCATTTGTTTGGCAGAAATGGAAAGCTGTGGAAGCACCTGCTGACAGAGATGAAGAAGGGTCTGAAGGCGGTTGGACGGAAGAAACGCTCTCATGAGAACAATGTCCAATATCGCTGCAATGAACTGAAGTCGCTGAGTGAGAATGAGATGTGACTTGGGCAGGTTGATCTCGAAACCCAGAATTTGGAGAAACAGGATGGTCTGGTTGGTGGCAAAAACCACTTCCTGAGATGAAGGAGCCTTGATTAACCAGTTGTCCAAGCAAGGGAAAACCTGGAGATGATGAAAGCGTAGAAAGGCGGCCACCACAATGAGACATTTTGTGAATACCCTGGGAGAGGAGGCTAGACCGAAGGGTAACACCTTGTACTGGTAGTGAGAGCGATTGATTAGAAATCGGAGGTACTGTCTGGACATCAGATTGGCAGGGATATGACTGTAGGCTTCTTTGAGATCCAGGGAGCATAGCCAGTCACCCTGAGTGAGAAGAGGGTAAAGTGTGGTAAGAGAGAGCATTTTGAACTTCTCCTTGACCAAACATTTGTTGAGGTCCCTGAGATCTAATATGGGCCTGAGGTCTCCGGTCTTTTTGGGGACTAGAAAGTACCGGGAGTAAAATCCCTGCCCCCTCTGATCTAGAGGAACTTCTTCTATGGTGTTTAGAAGAAGTAGGGATTGAACCTCCTGACCCAGAAGGGAGGACTGAGACGTGTTGGAAGCAGACTCTTTTGGAGGACTTGCTGGTGGAAGAGTCTGAAAGTTGAGGGGATAACCATGACGGATAATGGAGAGAACCCACTGGTCTGTAGTGATGAGTTCCCAACGGTTGAGAAAAAACTGGAGACGTCCCCCGATGGGTTGAGGCAGATGAGATGAAGAGGGAAGACTGGCTATGTCCTGGAGAAGGAAGTCAAAAGGGCTGAGTAGCCTTAGGCTGAGCAGCAGGCTTCACAGGTTGTTGCTGCTGTTGACGAGCCTGCTGCTGCTGTTGTTGACGTTGCCTCCGAGGCTGGGTATGAAGAGGATGAGCCGAAAAACAATGTTGGTAAGGCGTCTGCTGTCGAAAAGGACGAGTAGGTGGGGTTTTCTTTTTGTTTTTCAATAAAGTATCCCATCTGGTCTCATGAGCAGAAAGTTTCTGAGTGGTGGTATCTAGAGACTCGCCAAACAACTCATCATCCATGCAAGGAGCGTTAGCGAGGCAGTCCTGGTGGTTGACATCAAGTTCTGAGACGCGGAGCCAAGCCAAACGTCTCATGGCGACAGCCATAGCAGTAGCCCTGGAGGTTAGTTCAAAAGTATCATAGATGGAACGGACCATGAACTTTCTGAGCTGGAAAAGACTAGAAGTACACTGTTGGAATGAAAGGAGCTTACATTCTGGGATGTACTTCTGAAGAGCAACAAGCAGCTGAATGAGATGTTTCAGGTAGAAAGAAAAATGGAATGCATAGTTACCTGAACAATTGGCCAGCATAGCGTTCTGATATAACCGCTTGCCAAATTTATCCATGGCCTTTCCCTCTCTGCCAGGAGGGACAGAAGCATAGACACTAGAGCCCGCAGTTTTCTTCAGGGTAAATTCCACAAGTAAAGATTCATGTGGGAGCTGAGGCTTGTCAAACCCTGGAATGGGGATAACCTTGTAGAGAGTATCCAGTTTTCGAGGGGCTCCTGGAATGGTCAAAGGAGTCTCAAGGTTTTATAAAAAGTTTCCCTCAAGATATCATGCAAGGGCAACTTTAGAAACTCTTTAGGAGGTTGATCAAAGTCCAAAGCATCAAGGAATGCTTTGGACTTTTTGGAATCAGATTCCAAGGGTATAGAGAGTGTTTCCGACATTTCCTTGAGGAATTTTGTAAAGGAAGTCTGCTCTGGCTTAACTATCAGGCTCCTGAATAGAGGGATCAGCCTCATCAGAGGAAACCTCATCATCGGTCCCGAGAGGTTCATCAGAATCATCCCACAGGTCAGGGTCATGCACCGAAGGAAGTCGGCCCTGGGAGACAGGAGTGGATACGTCCCCATGTCGGGTCTTGCGTACCGATTTGCCTGAGTGCATCGATACTGTACCTGGGGAAGTATGTAAAGTGGTACGGAGATTCGGGTCAGAGAGCGGTACCGGCTCGGAGACCGAGTGAACCGCCCGACGCAAGGCTTTCGGTTCCGCTGAGAGAATAGGCATGGACATCGAAGAGGCAGAATATATTGGTGCCGATAAGGTCGAAGCCGACAAAATAGGCTGTTCGACAACCGACACCGAAGGCTCAGACGGTACCGACACTGGAAGGCTCAGTGTCAAGAGAGCCGGGAGGAGTTGCTGCAACTGCTCCTTAAGTTGAATTTGAAGAATAGTCGTGATGCGGTCATCTAAAGATGGGGCTGATGGCACCGGTACCACTTTTCTTTTCTTCGGTACCTGTGGTGCCGCTCTACACTCGGGGGAGGATGATGCCGATGATGAGGCAGTAATCTCAATAGGAGCGGAGCATTTACGTGGCCGGCGCACGATCTGCAGGACTTGGCTCACTGCTTGGTCGACTGGCGGGCCCAGCACTGTATGGGATGGCTTCTTAGCCGGCTTACCTGGTGGATGCGACGCTGGAGACACATCTTGCGGTGTCGAAAGAGCCGGCGCCGATTTCAACGAAGCAGCCGATGTCGGGGTCGATGTCGGTGGACCCTCCATAGCGGCACCGAAAAGAAGTTGTTGCTGAAGTTGGCGATTCTTTAAGGTATGCTTTTGGAGAGAAGTGCAATGGGTGCAAGACGAAGCCCTATGATCCGGACCCAAGCACTGAAGACACCAATTGTGCGGGTCGGTCAAGGATATAGGGCGTGCACACCGCTGACACTTCTTAAAGCCCGGTGAAGGGGGCATGAAGGGGAAAATGGCCGCCGCAAAATTGAAGGTTGAGGCTTCGATGTTGCCAACAGGCTCCGCCGGGGCCAACCGAAAATCTAAGGGAAAATTAGATTTATTTTTTTTTAATTGTTTTTGAAAACAAGAAAAGAGAGAAATAAAGTGAAAAAATTTCACAAAAAACACGTGAGCGGGAAGGCGAGGAAAAAAGTTTCAACAGCCGTTGAAAAAAACACGTCTTCTTAGCTCCGCGGAAACTAAGAAACTGGGGACCGCGCGCCTCCGTCGGGCGGGAAGGCACTCGCGCAAGCAATCACTCTAAAATTGTCCGTACCAGGGCTCCGTCGGTGCCGTCACCCATCAGTTAAGAATATGCTGCCTGCTTGTCCTGGGATAACAGTGAATACGGCTATTATCTGGACCAGATAGTTATCCTGATAACAGTGATACTGTCCTTATCAGGCCAAATAGTTATTCATATAACAGTGATTATCCAGACCAGTATCCAGGCCAGATAGTTATCTGGCTACTGGTGAATACTGCCATTATTGGAACCAAATAAATATGTAGATAAAGGTGAATGCTACCATTATCTGGACCAGATAATTATCCAGATAACGGTGATACTGCTCTTATCAGGCCACATAGTTATTCAGATAACAGTAATTATCCAGACCAGATCGTTCTCCAGATGACAGTGAAACTGCCATAATCCAGTGGTCGATGGCATACTCGGACATTTTGCGCTGCCATATCTGGTGCTGAATATCCAGCGACTAAACAAAATGCCAGCCATGCAGTTTCTGCATTGATTTGATTTGGGGGTGGATTCTGTGGTTTTACTGCAGATCCTGAATAGGTCACCTAGAGGATAAATGATGAGAACCATTTGATGATGACAAACCTGATGGAAATCAACAGAGCTCTGCAGATACTTTGTCCTCTCCTCACAAGCCTTCTCCAGGGCTGCCCAGCTTTGCTTCAGCTCCTGACACTTCTCCTCAATGTTAAGAGAGGCAGGGTGCTCAGATTCAATGAGCTCTTTCCCCTTGTCCCACATCCTTTGCGCCTGCTGCTTGTGGGCCTTCACCTCTGACTGCAATTCCTGCAGAAGGGCAGAGAATAACATAAGCCAGCATAAAAGGATAAAGAACATAAACCAATGAAGAACAACCTGGAAAGTGCATGTTGATACTGTGACACAAAGGCGCGTTTCTCTATGTACAATCAGAGTATACAAATTAGACATTTTGAGAGGGAGTATGATGCTATACATGGGTGGAAAGTAGGTTGAGATGGGCATGTTCACAAGTGGGTAGTTATGGTGCTGAATGAGTGAATTTGGGATTTATTTTTTTTTAACTAGGCAATGAGTGACTGGGTACAGTATGTTTGAGCAGGTGCAGTGTCTGAGTCACTCCCTTCTTCTCTCTTCCATTTCCATTACTCTTCTCTCCTCTAGGGCTGGCGCAGGAATTAGATATCCAAGGCAAATCTCAGGCTTGCATCCCCCTAACCAAACCACCCCACCCCACCTGTAATCCGTCATCACCATGTCCCTACTCCCCTCAGATTTCCAGCATCTCTCTTTCCCTACTCCCCCAAGCCACCTGTATTCAGCGTCTCCTCATTTCTATCATCTCCTCATGTGACCAGCATCTCAATGCTTGCCTTCCTCCTCCCCTGAGAGGTCCAGGATCTCTCTCTTTCTATTCTCCCTCCCCAAGGTGTTCAGCTTCTCTCCCATCTTCCCTTCCTCTTGACACTGCTGCTGCTGCCACCCACCACCCTATCACTGCAGAAGCACAAAGAAAATACAGGATTTAGGATGGCAGGGGAGAAGGGCAGCACAGTGCCAGCACAGGTGGCACAGAAGCTCTCTGAAAGCCTCAGAGAGCGGCATGCTTTTCAGTGTCCCAGCGTATATGCATGCCACATCCCACCCCCTCCTACATGTTGCTGGAGGGGGTGGGGCATGGAAGTCCTTGAGTGTGTGCACACTGGGATGGTGGGACATGGAAAGGCCTGTCAGTAGCAATGACTTTTAAAAGACTTCTGTCACTGATAAGAGAGGGAGAGAATTACCTTGTGTTTCTGCTGCATGCTAAGTGCTACATCCAGGGACTTGCCACAGCTGGTGGAAGTGGCATTTGGCATTCGTTCACGGATCCAGCTCATCTCTATATCTTGATAATGATAGAACTGGTACTCATTCACCCTGGCCTGTAGCAGCTCATGCCTCTGAGCCAAAGGTATCTGTAGAGAATCGAATCTGAAAAATATTACAGGAAGGGGAGGAAAAAATTCAAATGATTTAGAACCGCAGAATCCCTCTGAAGCTGTCAACTCCTAAGTGCAGGACTATATAAGTTGTGTTTGATTTTATAATTTATATATGTATGTTTTTATTGTAATCCACCTAGGTTTTAGGCGAAGTAGAAATGTAAAAAAAAAAATGAAAATAAACACATAACTGCCAAAGCAAAACCATGTCTTCCCCAATGTCTTCTGTGGATCTCACAACCCTTTGGGTTTTCAGGATATCCCTAAGCAATATTCATAAGACCAGTTTGCATATATAGAGTCTACAATACACTCAAAGTGATCTCATGCATATTGATTATGAATATCCTGAAAACTCAACTGGCTGTAGGGTCACCAGCACAGGTTTGGGAAGTCCTGACCTAGAAATGTGCCAGAAAGGACGAGCATCTGTGGCCTAGCAAGGGTGAGAGGCTCTGGAGTGGTGGCGTCCCTCCCCCCACCCTCTTCTCCAACCCCACCCCTATATGCTCCTTCCCCGTCTCCTCACTGTCGTTTACGTGCGTCGCTTCCCTTTCCCACTAACGTTCCTGGCGCGAGCAACAACCCCAAACCTGCTGCCTGAGCTCTCCCTCTGATGTCACTTCCTAGGCGTGGGTCCAGGAAGTGATGTCAGAAGAAGAGCCAATGCAGGCATGACCGCAGGTCAAGGATTGCTGCTCGCTGCTAGGAAAGTTACAGAGGTACGGAGAAGGGAAGCAGCACACGCACAGCAGGGGGGGGAAGGAAGGAGATGATGGGTGCCTACTCGCATGTCCTATTTTCAAGCAGAGACTTAAACCAGGTGGAGTTGAAAACATGTTTTATAGCTTTCTGCAAGCAACTTGCGAGTTGGGATATAGAACTCTATCATTTCAGGACCACTAGACACAATGCACTGTCCTGACCAAAAGAGGGGGAATCCATTATTTTGCAAGAAAACCAAAATCAGAGGCAGTAAACTAGTGGACTGATCCTTAAAACACACACTTTCATATCAAATGTCTCTGGTTTTAGTATACACAAAGTAAGACTTATGCTATATGAGAATGCAGTCCAAAATGGATGCAATTAACACTGTGCAGCAAATGCCAGGAAAACGATTGCAGAATTTCATGCCCCAGATAAAGAATTAAATATATATTTTAAACTATTGTCTATTTTTGAATGAATTTTTTTGTACAAGCTACAGATCTTTATGCAATGGCTTGTTACATATTAATGCTTTCCTTGTACATTTAGGGAAAGCAGCAGAAGCCACATGTCCAGTTACACACAGGCAAAAAGTGGTTTCAAGAACAAGCAGGACAAATGTGCAGCCTTCCAGAAAGAACACAAATACACAAAGCTAAACAAGCTCTTGTTGGAAGTTTTATTTTTCCATGCCTGTGAGGAGAGGGAGTGTGCTGTTCAGCCTCAGTCAGCAGGGCTGGACTGGGACTGGTCCTCTTTGCTCCAGTCAGAGCAGTGCTGTCAAATCCTTCAAAGGATTCAGAGTTTCCCTCTGAATCCCCTGAGGGTGGGCCTCTTTTGCTTGATGGAAATTGATTGGTTGAGCGGGCAGCTGGCAGTAGGAGAGGCTGCCTGTTCAACCAATCAGATTCAGAGTAGTGCCTTCAGAGGGCTGGCTTTTTGCTGATGCATGTTTGATTGGCAGCCTGTTCAACCAATCAAACTGCATTAAGCAAAAAGTAAACAAAACAAAAAGCATAGCTGCAGAACTGAATATTCACTGGAAGTTGTGACGCCACTGCAAGAACAGAAGCCAAGCAGGTCAGCTATGAGCTGTTCTTCAGTACTCTTCCCCATCGGTCCTCCTATGCAATAACCACAGACTACAAAGCAGAGAATTCTGAAAGAACTTAAGGTAAAGCAGGGGAGGAAGCACATGAAAAAGCAAATAATGGGAAAGAACAGTACATATAATAGAAAAAAGACATGATAGTGCATAAATCCTCACCTATGGAGATACTTGTATGTTTCCTCCATAATCCTCTGGGAATCAAAATGAGTGAATGCCATTTTCTTGGCATGGGAGACAATGGAGGACATCTTGTATGCCAGCTCCCGGGTCTCACTTTCCAGCTGCCAGTGCTCTTTCAACAGTTTGCGACTAGAACGCAAGTCCTGACCCATCTCTGCATCCTGCAAATCTTTCTCAATTTTTTCAATCTTCTCTTTGGCGTCCTGCAGCAGAAATGGGAACAACTGTCAGTTCAGCACAGGCCTTGTTCAGCAGAACTTGTCAGGAACCCTGCCGCCCCCAAAATCATAGTTCAAACAGAAGTCTTTCCCACGCCGGTAAATATCAAACTCAGAAATCAGTTTTGTAATATAAAAATATTTTTCTGTAAACGTACCATAGAAAGGGGCAAAGACTGAAAAAGTAATTTCATGACTTGGATTATTCTTAGGCTCCTTTTACAATATACCGAAATCCCATGTATGTGTATTCATGTTAAAATTCTGAACAAACCTTTTGATATCATTTTTGCTACTTGCCCTTTCTTCTGTGACTTAGGGTAAAAGGTCATGGATTTGCCTTTCTATGGTACAACCAAAGCTGATTGCAATTATCATATGTAGGTACTTTTTCTGCCCCAGGAGGCTCACAATCTAGGTTTTTGTACCTGGGCCAATGAAGAATTAAGTGACTTAAGAATCACAAGAAGCTACAATGGAAATCAAACTCAGTTCTCCAGATTTCCACGCATACTGCTTCTCCTCTGAATCACTCATCTTTCTTTCCTTTCCCTTCTAGACCACCAGGGACCAAGAAAGATGGGCTGGGGGGAGACAAGAGTCTATGTAGGTGGAGGCTGGCATACATTTTTTAAGTGGGATATGGTGGGAGTGGGGGGTACTTAAAGAGAATGTCTGAAATTTCAGGGAGATTGGAGGGGGATGTTTAAGGGAGGATTCTGAAGTTCAAAGAGGTGGAAAGAAGATCAGAAGAGGGGGGTCAGAATTTTTTTATATAGTTCCCAGCCAATATTCAGCCAGGACCCGCATAAGTGTTTTTCAGATTTTGTAGATAATTATGATATTTTACATGGCTTTCGGTCTGGATTTATAATAAATTTTAGCAAAGAAACAGTGTTTGGAGCTATAGTTTTGCAAGTTAGATCTTGGTTGACAAGAGGAACACAGTTTTAATTAAATCTGAGTTAACATCAGCCTCTGTTGTAGTGGAACATGAGATTTTATTATATTGTTTAGAAGAGATTGGCACTGCAGGAGCTGTCTTAAATTGGTTTAAGGATCTTTAGTTTCTAGATCACATACAGTGAAGATGAAAGATGTTTTTTTTTCTGAGTTATGGAAACCAATATGTGTGGTTCACCAATACTACTACTACTATTAATTATTTCTATAACGCTACCAGACGCACGCAGCGCTGCACAGAGTCACAAAGAATAAGAAAACAGTTCCTGCTCGAAAGAGCTTACAATCTAAACAGGTAAGACAGACAAACAGGATGTCATGGATACAGTTAAGGGGAACAGTTAATCAGCGGGCTGGGTTAGAAGGCAGAGGAGTAGGTTAAGGATTGAAAGCTATATCAAAAAGGTGGGTTTTTAGTCTGCTTTTAAACAAAGGAAGGGAAGGGGCTTGATGGACAAACTTGGGTAATTTATTCCAGGCACAGGGGGCAGCTAGATGAAAGGAACGAAGTCTGGAATTGGCAGTGGAGGAGAAGAGTAACGCTAAGAGTGACTTAACTGAGGAATGGAACCTTCTTCTGGGGTTTGTCCGGTGGTAACCACACAAATAAAAAAGCATGGAGGTATCCAAGATACTCTGTATTGAAAATCGGAGTGCTGCCAACGCAGTCTGATTCCAGCAATAGTGGATCATGCTATGATTTTCAATACAGAGTATCTTGGATGCCTCCATGCTTTTCTATTTGTGTGGTTACCACCGGATGGACCATAGAAGAAGGTTGTTCAATAACGAAACACGGGCCATGTCGGGTCCATACCACAGGACTGATATTGTGTAGTGCAGGATTTGTTCATTATATGCATCGCTTTTACCTGGAAAAACATTTTAAATAAACTCGTCATCAAGATCATCGTTTCCACAGTTTTGCTTTCTCATTGGTTGTCTCCAGAATTGTACAGAGTCTTATACAAGGGAATCAGTACCTCCTTTTTCCTACTGGCCATACCTCTTCCTATGCACCCTAGCATCCTTCTAGTTGTTTAAGAGTGGAAGGAAGTGTGATATCTGTGGAGATTTGGATTGCACTACATCGGCTGAATTTGAACTTAGAAAGATAATTGAAAAAAAAAAAAACCAACAATTTTTTTGAATCTCATTCAGCTAAACATCTACAATACCTGTATTTAGGATTTAGTAATTAAAGGAATCGGTTATCCATTAATAGCTCTATGAAAATCCTGGAAGTTATATTGGATTGGACGCTACACTATAATTTGAGCTCCATGTGGCATCTTTAGTTAAAAAAAAAGTTCTTCTGGAGTATGAGACATCTTAGGCACATGAGAAATTATTTTGAATAAGATCAGTTTAAGATAATACTGTAGTTCAATTATTAATAATGCGTCAGTTGGACTATAGTAACTTGTTATATGCAGGATGCTTGAGTATAAGAAAGAAATTACAAACATTGCAGAATGTAGCTTTGCATTTGGCATAAATTTGAAAGGATAACACAGAATCACATAAATAATACATAAATTTGAAAGGATAATTAAGACCCATTGATTACCAGTGCAAGCTCCTATTACCTTCAATATATGTATGACAGTCTTTAAGATTTTATATGATCAAGTCCCACAATATATGATTTCTTTGATATCTTTACTGTCTTCTAACACCATCAATGAAAGGGGTCAAATATAACATATTTATTTTTTTTTTTTTTGTAACTCTTTATTTAAACACTGCGATACAAGTACAACAAGTACCATGTTAACAAAACCACACATTCTGGAATACAGTGTATACATTAGAATACCCCCCTCCCCCCCACACACCATGTCCCCTACCCGCCTAACCCCCCCTTCCCCCCCACCCCCCCCACGACCCTCTGAATTACCCATCCCCCAGTATCCTCTATATCCCCCCCACACACATGAGACATCCGAAAGGAAGAAGTAACAAGTCATAGTCCCAAGAGGTAAAAAAGGCAAGGAAGGACCCCCTTCGGAGATGCCCCGTCTAAGAGTACAATACAAATTACTCATCGTGTCCCTCCATCTCCAGGAACCTTCCCCATAGGTCCTCAAACTGTCGCCTTTGGCGGGTAAGTAGAGCAGAGAGCCTAAATTTCTCACAAACCCATCCCAATTTCACTCGCATCATCGCCACCGTAGGTATCGTGTGGCTCTTCCAAAGAGATGCCAGCACCAGTCTAGCAGCTGTAAAAGCCAGTCTAGCCAACTTGTCCTGCGTAGCCTCCACTGTCCCGGGGAGTACCCCCAGCAAAGCCGCCTCCGCTCCAAACGGTAATCGACATTGCAAGAGACACCCCACATAACGGAACACCTGAGTCCAATAGTCCACAAGACGAGGGCACTCCCACCACATATGAAAGAATGTACCCCTCAGGCCACACCCTCTCCAGCACTCCCCTGCACATGAGGTATTCATCTTTGCAAGCACCACAGGTGTAACATACCATCTCACAAGGAGCTTAAGTGCATTTTCTACCAATTGTGGAGCCACCGCCACATGATGTATTCGCAATGCTATTTGTTCCCATTCCTCATTCGTATAGGTGATCCCCAAATCTACCTCCCAAGCCCTCATATATGAAGTCTTCCGATCCGGGTCGGCAAGCAGTAAGCGATATAATTGTGAAATGCAGCCCCGACGCACTGGGTCCCCCAACATTAACTCAAACCTCGAGCGCTTATATGCGGTAGGGTCCCCCGCTTTAATGCGCATAACATAATCCTTCACCTGTAGATAGGGGAATATATCACGCTGCTCCAAATGGAAAGAGGCCTGGACCTCAGGAAACCCACGAATACGCTCCCCCTCCAACAGCTGGCCAAACCATCTTAGCCCACCTCGCTCCCATCTACAAAAGACTCCACCCTCCCTACCCGGAACGAAATCCTCCGCGTACCGAATAGGCAAAAAATGTAGTCCCTGCATCTTACCCACCAGTTTTCTACATGCCCCCTTCCAGACCCGAAGCGTCCAGCGTATAAAAGGATTAGAAATAGAAGCAATTTCCGTCTCCCGCAAGCCCACCCACGGTAGATAAGACAGAGCCGGTATGCCCCTAGGATCCCCCAATAGACCCAGTTCCACCTGAACCCACAATTTAGCTGGGTTCGCATGCCACTCCACAACCGCCCTAAGCTGCGCCGCCCTATAGTATAGTTCCAAATTGGGTAATCCCAGTCCTCCCTCCTCCTTAAATTTGAACATGGCATATCTCGCAACCCGAGGACGCCTACCCTTCCATATAAAATGCAAAAGCGACCTATGCCAGCGAATAAAATAGGCTTTAGGGACTTCAACCGGAAGCACTTGAAAGAGGTAAAGAAATCTGGGCAGGACCATCATACGTACCACCTCCATTCTGCCCATCCAGGAAAGGTACAGAGGGTCCCATCTATCAAAATCTCGTCTCAATGTCTCTCCCAAGGGGAGATAATTAAGGCGGAACAGGGTATCCCACTCCACCCCAAGCCATATCCCCAGGTATTTAATAGGGCCCGTCACCCAGCGGAAGGGTACCCCCTTTTGCAGTTCCAGGGCCTCCGCCGCTGGTACCGAAATGTTCAAGATCTCCGTCTTAGACATATTAGCTTTAAAGCCTGAGATCCGCCCATAATCTCGCATCAAATCCCTCAAAGCCAGAAGCGACCTCTCCGACCCCTCCACTATGGCCAAAATATCATCCGCAAAAAGGGACAGTTTGTGTTCACCCCCCTGCACCTGCACCCCCTTCACAAGCCGAGACAGACGGATACTTTGAGCCAAAGGCTCGATCACCAAAGCAAACAACAGAGGAGAGAGCGGGCACCCCTGTCTCGTCCCTCTATGTAATTCAAAGGGCTTGGAATAGACCCCATTAACTTTGACACAAGCCATCGGGTTATGGTAAAGCGTAAGAATCCAAGAAATAAAACGCGACCCGAATCCCATCTGGCGTAGAACCGCCTCCATAAACGTCCAATCCACCCGGTCGAACGCCTTTTCGGCATCCACCGCCACCGCCACCCACGGAGACCCTGATCTACGAGCCGCCCACACCAAGTTCAGCACCCTCCTAATACCATCAGCCGCCTGACGCCCCCCAATGAACCCCACCTGATCTGGGTGGATCAGGTCCGGCATATGAGTCGCCATCCTATCGGCCAGGATACGGGCCAGGATTTTGGTATCAATTCCTAATAGAGAGATAGGTCGATAGCTGCCACACAAAGACACATCTTTCCCTGGCTTAGGAATTATCGTAATCCCTGCCAAGCGCATATAGAAAGGCAAACGCTCTCCCTCTTTCAGAGAATTAAATAATCTAGTTAACAAAGGTGCAACCAAGGGAGAAAGTTTCTTATAGAACAGTCCTGTAAACCCGTCCAGTCCGGGGGACTTTCCCGGCTTCAAATGTCTAATAACGTGTAACACCTCCTCCACCGTGATATCCCCCTCCAGCCCCAGCGCATCCGAGTTAGATAGGATAGGCAGCCCCAAATCCCTCAAATATGCTTGGCTCTCCACCTCCGAGCCCTTAAGCTCTGGGGTATAAAGCTCCTGGTAAAACTCCCGAAACCGCCGCTGAATGCCTACATCGTCAGTAATTACCGTGCCATCGCGCTCCTTAATAGCCAAAATATTACTCCTAGACTGCTGCAATTTGACCCTATGAGCCAAAAGTTTACTAGCCCGATTTCCCGATTCAAAATATTTAAGCCTCAACTTCTCAAGATTAAACTTAATCACCTCATCTTCCAACTTCCCAAGAGCCATTCGGGTTTCCTGAAGTCGAAGCCTCAACTGCGGGCCCCCCTGTCCCCTCTTATGTTGATCCACCAGAGTGCGGAGCGTCTCCCGGAGCTGCAATTCCTCCTGCTGCCTGGACTTTTTCTTATAGGCTGCTATAGAGATCAATTCCCCCCTTAACACCCCTTTTAAACTTTCCCAGATCGTCATGGGGGAGAACTGATCCACATTATTAAATTCTAGGAAATCATAAATCCCCGTTTCCAACTTTTGCACTATTTTCGGATCTCCCAGCAGGGTATCGTTCAATCTCCAATACATATCTCCCCCCCCGAGGTCCTCCCCATTTCAGATCCACCCAGAGCGGGGCATGGTCTAACCATCCAATGGTATCAATCTTGGTATCTATCACTTTACCCCCCCACCCTTTATCCACACATACCAAATCAATGCGAGTGTATACCTCATGTACAGGGGAATAAAAGGTGTAGTCCCGACCCATCCAATGTTGAACCCGCCACCCATCCTCCACATTAAGGACTTCCAGAAATCTCTCCAGACATTTTCTATCCTTCTTGAGTCTATCACCCCCCTTGCCCGTGGAATCCCACTCTGGGTTAAGAACCAAATTAAAATCCCCCTCCACCACCACAGGCCCCACCTTAACCGACAAGATTTTAGACAGGAGGAGGTCAAAAAAGTGACCCTGTTGAGAGTTAGGTGCATACAAATTAACCAACATTACCCGAGTTCCATCAACAGTACCAGTCCAGATAAGCCACCTCCCTCCTTCATCCCTCCATTCCCTATCTGGGACCACCCGCAACTTGTGGGAAAACAAAATCCCCACCCCCGCCTTTTTCCGCTCCACCCTATTGGAAGCCCAAGCCCTCACTGGATACTCCCGAAACTGTACAAGCTTTTCCCCAGCTTTTACAAAGTGAGTTTCTTGAACAAAACAGATATCAAAACGTAAGCGCTTAACTTCTTTCAACAACAATTGCCGTTTACGTGGCATGTTAAGCCCCTTAACATTCAAACTGCCCAATCTGAGTACATTATCCCCCCCCATCCCCCATTAAAGACAGCACACTCATCACTCCTGCACCTCCCCCCACCTTCTCCCTTCGTAACCCAGTCCCCCCCTCCCAATCCCACCCTCCCTCCGTCCTCCCCCCTCCTCCCCAACTTTCCCCACCCCCCTCCCCACCTAACCCACACTCCCATTCTCCCCACTCCCTCCAAGACTTCAAGTGACCTCACCACCCCCCATGTCACCTTTGTGATACTTCCCGTCCCCACATCCACACCTCATACTCACCAGGACCCACCACCAAGCACTCTCCAGACCCTCGCCCATACATGCCCAGTCATACTCCCAAAGTCACCATTAGAGCAGCATCAAAGTCCAGGACCCAGTAGCGGTTAAACGCATCCGCCCTCAGCCAGCCGCTCAGGTGTCCGGTGCCGCAGCTGCACTCAGCTCGGCTGCTTCTCCCTCCTGTCGAGCGCTCTGCCTTCCTCTCCGTCTCTGGGGCACCGCTTTCCACTGATACCGCTCCAACTTCTGCGCCGCCACTTTGCTCAAAACAGAATCTCCCATTTTCACCAGGCCCTCCTTCAGAAGTAACGCCTGCAGCTCCGCCACGGTCGTCACCCGCTTATGCACTCCATTGAAAGTAACCAGTAGACCAAACGGGAACAGCCATCGATATCTCAAGTTGTTCTGCTTCAGCACCTCCAGCAACGGGCGAAACTCCCTCCTCTTCTGCAAAGTGATGCTCGAGAGATCCTGAAATATCTCCACTTTCAAATTCTTCCAAGAGATAACGCCCAAGTCTCTAGCTTTCTTCACCAGACGATCTTTATCAGGGAAGTGGTGGATGCAGGCAATAATATCTCTCGGGTAATCCCCATTCTTCGGACCCAGGGTTCGGTGCGCCCTATCCACTCTCAGGCCCCCAGAGGTGTTATCAGGGGCTCCACCATCAGCCAGCAGGAACCGGCTGAGCTCCTGCACCACAGCCGCAGCGTCCCCATACTCAGCAGTTTCTGGAACTCCCCGGATCCGAACATTATTCCTTCGGGACCTATTTTCCAGGTCCTCCACTTGGGCACAGCAGTCTATAAGATCTTTTTGGACTGCCTTCACCTGAGTTGTGAGTCTCTTCTTGCTCCCCCAAACGCTTTTCAGTGTCCTCCACTCTTCCCAGCAAGTCTGCAAAGTCCTGCCTTATCTCTTTTACAGCCTCTTTAATTTTGCCTTTTACAGCCGCCACCTCCTCTTTAATTTCAGTGGCCCACAGTTTCAGGTCGGCTTTTGTAACAGCCGCCGCCGACCCCGCTCGCCGTAGCCTCGGGGAAGCACCGCGCTCCGATTCCTCTTCCGACGCGCTGTCTCCCGACTCGCGCGCGGACAAGCCCGAGGTCCCGCGCACGTGGCGGAGGCCTCCCTGCTCACCTCCACGCTCCGACGATCTGCCGGGCTCCACTCGCTTTTTTGATGGCATCTCGCTAGTGCCCCGGGCTTCCCCCACACTCGTCTGACCTCGGGCGCTCCGAATTCAGCGTCCCGCAACGGGAAAGTTTTGCACTTTAGAGGGGAGAGTCAGAGCAAAGTCTCTAACCCTCCATCTTGGATCGTTACGTCACCGGAAGTCCAAATATAACATATTTTTAAGCGTAATTTTCTTTTATAGCTGCCAAGATGTGGAATGAACTTCCTTTAGATATCAGGTTAACAACAAATTATTTACAGTTTCACGAGAGTCCTAAATCGTTGCTATTCCAAAAATAATTATGATTCAGCCTATGGAAAGTAAGTGATATCATTGTATCTTCCCTAGATATAGCTAGGTTGATTTGATATTGTTATCTGTTACCTGTATATAATATGTAAACCGCTTTGATTGTAACCACAGAAAGGCAGTATATTCAAGTCACATTCCCTTTCCCCTTTCTAAATGGTACATGCAGACTATAATCGATCTATTGGTATTGGTTTTCAGCATTAGCTGGGACCCTAATAAGAACCGGCAGCTAGATCCTAAAGGATTAGCCCCATTTAGTCTATACTGGTGCCTGGCCATGGTCCATCATTGAATATCTGGAGCTAATTCTGCCCTAGGTGGCCAGCATTAAAAAAAACAAAACACCTCAATGGGCTCAATATCAATCGTCAAATTTTGTCTCTAGACAAAACCATTCAGTTCTAGAAACCTATATGCAACCATTTCTAATAGTCCTGTACGTAACTAACAAGTACAACTTCATAAGTGTTGGTCTCTAGGGCTAGAACTTTTTCTGCCACTGCTATCATAGTGAGTGTCGGTGTGAAGTCGCCATGCTCAACTCTGAAGATGAATCCAGATTTTGTTATCACCTGACCTGGAGTAGCTCCATGAGTTGCTCTTGCTGTCCAGCCTGCCTCAGCTTGTCTCCTCTCTCCATCATTTTCCTGTTGAGCTCTTCCCAGTTACTACTCAGATGTGCCACAGTGGCCTGGATTGTGTCTGTTGCATAATGGGCCTCTCCGATTAGTTGATTACCAGTCTGGAAAGATACAATTACTTTAATAAGTCAGACTTCATAGAGAAGGCCCAGAGTTTTTGCCCCCCAGCAACCAGAACCTTCTGGCATGTTCTCTCAGTCTCTGGTGTGCATGTCTTTCTTCTACACTATATGTGACTATCTCTGGAAAAAGATGGCCAGAAATAATAAAATGAGGTTTTAATGAATTCAGTTAGAGAAAGCAATTGCAATTCAGCAGTCTAAACATCATCCTTTTAGGTGAAAAAAAAATGTAAAAAAGTTACATAAGTTCAAACATGTGATTTTTGCAGGCCACTTATAGATCCATGACTGAAAAATCAGCCATCTCAACATTTTGGATTGAGACTTTAGTCAACTTTTCTCAGTGACGGTCACATATACACTACAGAAGAGAGGATCTTGGAATATTTCTAGAATTATGCTGCTGCAGTTAATTATGGCTTTATGATGTTGATACCACTTAATACAGCTATAATCTGACAACACAGGTTGAATAAAAAGGTCCTCCCCCACCTCCATCATAGAATTTGTACCTATTACTACTAGTCATTATTAAAGTGTTACTGTATGTATATATATATTTATTTATTTATTGTTAGTATTTATAAACCACTTATAGACTAAGTGGTTGATATTCATGTACTCAAACATTTTTCCCTATCTGTCTTAATGGGCTCACACTCTATCTAATGTACCTAGGGCAATGGTGGATTAGATAACTTGCCCAGGGCCACAAGGAGCAGCATGGGATTTGAACCTACAACCACTGTGCCACACACTCACCTTTAAAGATGCATAAAAGAATCAGACTACTCTATAGAGTTTATCATCTAGTTGATAAGTGTAGTTTCTCTTACAGGTATTCATCACAGACCAGGGGGCTCAATTATTTCCAATCCCAGTCTTACACACTGGCAGTAAAACTTGGTCTGGATTCTCTGATGGAGGAAGGGATTCTCCACTTCTTTGCCCAAGAGGTGCTACTAATACTTAAAGGAGACACTTCAGTCAATATGGCAGTGTTCTGAAATGTCGTTAAGTGGAGAAACTACTTAAGACCAAAGTAGTCACTGATAGGTTTACATGCAGCTTCACAGCACAGAACATGAAGGAAAGAGAGTTAGATCCTTTATTCCACAATCCTCTGGGACACCCAATTTAGGGTTCCTTCCAAACATTTTCTGGATCTCCTGACTCCTCAAGGGAAAATCTCTGCTCTGCAAATCCTTCTCTCCTCTCCTGGAAGCCTAAGAAATCCTGGATTAAGAATTAATTGGACAGTTCTCTCATCCTTTGTTGGGCACTTCTAGAAACAGTTTCAACAAATAAGAGCTCAGAAGAGAAGCACCTCCACAGGGAATCTTCTTACTCCTCTACATCCACTGCCAAACTAATTCAGAAGCAGAGAGGGGCTGCCTACTTTCCTGGCACCTTTTCTTTTCTGTTTGATGAAATCTGGAAGCAGGCTGGTAGATTGCTACCTTTTCCTTCCACCAGCTCACAGACAGACAAACTAGAATCTTCTTATGGATACACTGATCAATTGCTGGGCTGTACCACTGTGGACACTTCTGGAGGGGAGTACCAAAACAAAATGTTTTAATACATAAGAACATGAGAACAGTCTTACTGGGTCAGATCAATGGTCCATCTAGCCCAGTATCCTGTTTTCACAGTGGCCATTCCAGGTCAGAAACCCAAATAGTAGCACAATTCCATGCTACCAATGCTTCCCCCATGCATGTTCCAATAGCAGATTGTAGACATTTCCTCCAGGAATTTGTTCAAACCATTTGTAGATCCAGCTACACTAATCACTGTTACCATATCCTCTGATTTTGAGTTCCAGAGCTTAACTTTTCTTTGAATTAATAAATATTTCCTCTTATTTGTTTTAAAGGTATTTCTATTCATTGAATGTCCCCTAGTCTTCACGTCATCATTTTTGAAAGTGTAAGATATCGATTCACTTTTACCCGTTCTACACCACTCAAGATTTGGTAGACCTCAATCATATCTCACTTCACCCATTTTTTTCCAAGCTGAAGAGCCCTAACCTCTTTATCCTTTCCTCATATGAGAGGAGTTCCAGCCCCTTTATCATTTTGGTCACTCTTCTTTGAACCTTTTCTAACTTTTTTGAGATACAGTGACCAGAATGTTTTAGCAATATTCATGGTAAGGTTGCACCATGGAGTGAAAAAAGCCCTCTAGTCTTTGATGAATACCCATAACAGAATCTACATTTAAACACTGTACTTGAAAAGTTTGGTAAAAAAAATTCAAGTAAACAGTTATATTTCTCAATATAGTCTCCATCGACGGCTATACGCTTAATTCATCTCCCTAAGTGCTGTCCCTCTCCTCTTCCCCTACAGGCACACTCTCTCTCCTTTTTCCTCTCTCACCCAGCACTCCTTCCCATTCCACTTTGTCTCCCTTTTCCCCCAAGTCCAGCACCTCCCCCTTTTTCCCCCTTCCCCCTCTATAGGTCCAACAGTTTATTGTCCTATTCTCCCCAGCAATCATCAGGTCCAGCATTTTTCTCTCCTTCCCCCCATCAGGTCCAGCGTCTCCTCCTCCTCCTTCTCCTCCCTTCCTTTCTTGGTTCCCAGGTCCAAAATTTCTCCCTAACATCCCCAAACCCACCCAGACTTCCTGATCACCCAACTCTAAAAGCTGGAATAATGCTAAATCTCTCTTGCCTCTGGTGCTGCCATTACAAAATGGTAGCATCTGACCCCTACCCTGATATGCCACTAGAGATCAGGTGCCACGTTTTGAAAGATGGAAGTGCTGGAGGGCAGGAACAATTGTGCCTTGCTCCTGCTTTTAAAGGTGTGAACAGATTGAGAAGGCAAATGGGATCAAAGGGTTTTCTGGGGGAGGGGAGTCCAGGGGATTAGGAAAATCCAGCAGAGATTGGGGCAAGGTGGGGAATGTTCTGGATGGGATCTGGGGGAGTGCTTTCTGGTTGGGGAAAACCAGGAGGATGTCCAAGAGGGTGCCAGGAAATTATGAAGGATTATGCAAGCATGTGTGCTCACACAAATTACACACTGAGGTGTTCCTTATCTTTCTGCTGGTAGAAATACACCAGCTAATATTCAAACCAATTTAAACAGCCAGGAGAGGCTCCTTGCTACTTAAATTACTCGAAAGGGGCTATCCACTAATATTCAGTAGTGCTTAATTGGACATTGCTGATGAATATCACCACAGATCTCCTCTGCACTATCTGGTTAGTGCTGGGGTGGTCTGTGGATGGAACTTGGCTGGGGCTTGGGAGGAGCTGGGACTTAAATTAGGCCCTAAAAGTTTTCTGTTTAAAGTTATAAGTATATTCAGTGGCAGTACACAGATAAATGCAACCACTGAATGTGCATGGATAACTTCAGATGATAAAATATCAGTGTAGAGCTATACATACGATCTGGCCACCAGTTATTATTCAGATACCACTTCTAGGTTTGGCCTAATTCTATACAATGGATAACTTAGGCTGTATAGTGACTTATACAGACAAAGTTATCTATATATAGGCTCTAGATTAAAAAACAAACACTTATGCATCTGCGCTAACAATCAGGCTCTGTGTTTTTTCTGGAAGGATGGTCTAGGTTCTTATTACCATTGGCCATCACCTAGTTAAGAACAACTTTATCACTCTTTGAATTCAGGGATTCAGCGATATTTACACAGACTGGTTTACACATGTGCTCATACAGATCTTCCCATCTTTTTTTTCATGAACTCTTTCCATTTCAATAGAGTGCAACTCACTTCACCCAAGCACAATTGTTATTTTCATCACCTCTTTGAATTTTTTAAATTGGATTTTGTTTGCTTTCATTTCCTTCTCGGCAGCCTCATGCCACTTCAATTTCTTCAGGATGTTGTGTGGATCGCGGTAAGATTCATCTGACGCAATCTGATACTTCTCCTCCATCCACAACTGAAGCTCAGTGGCATCACGGCTGAACTCCTGCCAAAGGCATCAAAAAAGAAAAACATTCAAAGAAAATCAAGATCCCAAACAAGTTTTGGAAAAGGATAATCAGATGGTTTCACAATCCTTACTTTGCAAAGGCATACTGGCTGATATTCAGTGCTGTTTAAATGGTTAGAAAAAGTACTGGCCAGTTAAATAGCGTTTAGCCGGATAAATCCAAAAATTCAGCACTAGCTAGCCAGTTATCTCTGCTGAATATCTGTGGTTAGTGGCTAAAATTTAACTGGCTATATCAAGCAATAACCACCAATTTTCAGCACTGACTGGCATGTAAATTGGACCACATAAATAGCAGTCTTATCTTTGGTCACTATAACTTAACCAGCCGTTTAAGTTTGAGACAGCCAAAAAAGCATGGATAGTCTATGCTGGTCACTGGAAACGGCCCAGCATTGAATATTCATGGTTAGCACCTTGGGAGTTAGCCAGCCTGCCTCTTGCGATCTGAATATTGGCCGGATACTCTAAGGTTCAGTGTAGCAGGGTAAAAAAAAAAAAAGGCTTGGACAAGTTCCTAAAAGAAAAGTCTATAAAACACTATTAAGATGAACTTGGAAAAAGCCACTGCTTATTTCTGGGATAAGCAACATAAAATCTGTTTTACTGTTTGGGGATTTTGCCAGGTACTTGTGACCTGAGTTGGCCATTGTTGGTCCATCAAGCCCACTGTCCTGTTTCCAATAATGGCCAAATTGCTGGAAACAGGACAGTGGGCTTGAAGGACCTTCAGTCTGTCCCAGTTTGGCGATACTTCTGTGGTTATGTACTACTGTGGAGGCGTATTTCAAAGCACTAAGGCCCAGATTCTCAAAAGTTTAACGCTGTCGTTAAACTATTTTCCGATGGTTTAGCCTGCACACATTTTAGCGGTGGATTATCAAAACAGCTTATCTCTGTTTTTAGCGAGGTTTCTAGCAGTCTCCAACATTGCCATGCAAATGGGCTCTTCAATATTGAAATGAGCATTCTAGTGGATTCTTTAAAATTGTTGAGCCATTTTGTAAGCGTGGCGTTGGCTTTTGGTGACAAAAATCAGCAACTGGTCCAGGGGTGCCAGTACAGTGACAGCACTATTTAAAACCCTGGCATGGCAGTGTTGGAGACTGCTAGAAAAGCCATTTTGATAAGCGACCCCCCCCCCAGCAGCGAGAGAGTTGCCCATTCTATCCTCTGCCACACAACACATCCCCTGCAGCAGGAGAGATGCTCACTCTATCCCGCTGCCAAATGACCCTCCCCCCCACACACACAGCAGCGAGAGAGATGCCTATTCTCTCACGCTGACACACAACACCCCCCCTTGCAACAGGAGAGATGCCCATTCTCTTTCGCTGCCACATAACACCACCACCCCTGCAACGGGAGAGATGCCCATTCTCTTCCGCTGCATCATGACACCATCGCCCCCACCTCCAACTCCTCTCTCCAGTACCTCCCGCTGCTGGGGGGGGTCGCTTGGTTGCAAGAGGGTGCAAGGGGGGGGTCAAGGGGTGTTGTATAGCAGCGGGAGAGAGTGGGCATCTCTCCCACTGTAGGGGAGGGATGTTGGTTGGCAGCGGGAGAGATTGAACATCTCTCCTGCTGTTTTTGTGTTTTTTCTTTTTACGTTATTTTCTGCGCATGTGCCCATCGCTATCACCAGCATTGGACACATGCAAATTTAGTGAGTCTTCGCTACTTTCTATCAACCTCATTTACATGAGCTTTGTTTCGAGAATGACTCGCTTTTTTTAATTCGCTACCCGAATGGCTGTGATAGCAGCCTGTTGTTTTTTTAATGCATTTTTTAAAGAATCTAGGCCTTAGACACACAAAGTTCCATAGGTTACTATGGTACTTTGTGTGTCTAAGTGCTTTGAAAATGAGCTCTTAGCGTGGTAGGGGTTTTGGCACATGTTATTAATAAATAAGACACCGATGAAAACAAAAACTGTGGATACAGATGTTCTGGAGATAATTTATTAAACACTGACATATAAAACCATGAAAATTCAATTTAAAAAGTACAATGATAAAATATACTGTGATAAAAATCCAACCGGACCCTACACGGTCCGTGTTTCGGCGAACATGCCTTCCTCAGGGGTCCAATGGTTTGCAAACTCACATATAAAGAATTAGACTTAGCATTTTTTTTTTTTTTTTTTGCTACTTCAGCTTGTCTGCAGTGTTCTTTGCTCACATGTTTAAAGACAATAGACTGTTTTCAGCCCAATTCTTTATATGTGAGTTTGCAAACCATTGGACCATTGTACTTTAATTGAATTTTCATGGTTTTATATGACAGTGTTTAATAAATTATCTCCAGAACATCTGTATCCACAGTTTTTATTTTCATCGGTAGATTGTTTTCACTGTGGATCATTGGGTCTCCCCATTTTTCTTTGTTGTGTTGCATTAATAAATAAGACCCACTGCGTAAAATGGAACCCATTGTGAATAACACACATAAACTCATGTTAAACACAGAATAGCACCATATAGTAAATCGGACCTTGTATGACATAATAGGGAAATACAGGGGAAGGAAAGATGAGGATGCAGGAGTCAAATGAGGACATGGAATGTAGACAGCCCTATTCTGCCAGATTTCTCTCAAGAGATATCATTTCTTCAGTTTTCCATATAACTCCCTGACATTAAATGCACCAAGTCAGACACTGTAAGTAGCAAATTCCTTCACTTCCTTCCTGAAATCCTTTTGTACCTAATAAATCTGCTATTCACATTCCTGAGTGCTTAGACTCCAAAGAGTGCTTAGTTGTAACTAAATTTCTGTTTGTGTGTCTCATCCACATCCCAGGGTTTTAATGCCCTTCTGTATATATAATTTTGCATGGGGTTCATATTGAGTGATATTTATAATTATATTTATAATTCGATGTGCAGTAAGATTAAGAATTGAAGCTTTTTTAGAAATATAAAGATAATAGCTTCTTTGTATAGTATTAGGGTTTTAATACTGAGAACTTTAATGCAAATTTCTACATTCTGGCAGTTTTAGTTGGGGGTGTTTTTGTGTTTTTTTTAAATTTAAAACAGAGGAAAGATGAGGTATGCCAGAATGTTTCTTGCTCTGGGTAATAGCAAATTCTTACTGGAACTTAGGAGTCTCTTGCCTGGTTTGTCTAGTTTGGCCTGCATTGCACACTGGAGATTTTCAGTGAGGAGGTTTTTTTATGCCAGTGATTGTTCCATTTTTATCACCTACACGTTTGTGGCAGGGAGGTGATTGGGTGCTGAGGCTTTGTTCTCTTCACGTTTTTACTTTCGAGTGTGCTCACATAGGTGTTTAGTATTTGAGGTGACTGGGTTAATTTCAGTCACTTCCGGTTTTTACCACACGCTCCATGGGATTTAAGGTGAAATCTGCATTACAGTATATTTATATTTGAGTAGAAGTGTTTGATTTAAGATACTTTAGAGAACTACAGGAAAATCAAACAGAAATTATCAGATAGATCATTACTTTCCAGCATGTCATCATAATTAAGAACAAGGTCTTAGAAAGGTTGTTAGGCAAGAATGCTGGTTTGTGTCATGTCTGCTAGCCTAAGGTTCTGTTTTCATTAGTAATTGCAATGGCGGCGACAGCCCCGTCACCTGGAGTCGCAGAGAATCAATCAGAGTCTTCTTCCGCTTCTCACTTCTCTGGATGAGCTGCTCCAGCCCCTCTTGACTCTCTCTCACCTTCTGCTCAATCCTGGAAAAGAAACCCCAGAACAAGGTTCACTGTACACACTGCACAATGCCAAAATCACTCACTCTATATGCAAATATGCCTATGAGGTCAGAAGCAGTTAGGGAAGGCAAACACACGCATCTTTTTACGATTTTACCAAATAAAGCAGGTGCAAGTCTCTGGGTATTTTTAACCAGGCCCATCAGCAGGTCAGCTGGCACCATGGGAAGTTTGGAAAGTGGGCTAGTTGACACATAGCCACATGCTAGTAATTACATTAGAGTTCCAGAGATCTTCTACCACTACAACTGAGTCATGGAGCACTAGGGCGATGTGAGTAGAACTTGAATTCCGAATGGATAGATTATGAACCCTAGCTGGATAGGTCTGGAACCCCAGGTCAGTAGATCATGAAACCTTGGTGAGTAGACGTTGAACTCTCAGTGAATAGGTCATGAACTCTGGCAGTTTTTTTTTTTCCAAAGGGAAACTATACCTTTCTTTTGTTTTAAGAATTGGGGCATTGTCCATTGAGAAAATGGCTTTGCACTGGCATGCATAGTTTTGAAAACTGTCCCATTTCTCTCCTACTTGGGTATTTCCTCCAATGACATGTGGCATTTGGCATCTATGTCCTGAATGCTGCATTTTACATGCAGTAGCATGCTTTAATCAATGATGAACATTTGTAGAGATTTTTAAATTTAAAATAGAAAATTAGCTATTGATCCTAGAGAAAATAGAGGGCTGAATATTCAAAAGCATTTGCCTGTATTACCAGTCACCTAAAGTTAAGCACCAATTGCATGCGTAAGTTAGGGAAAATACTTAGGGTTACCAGACATCCGGGAAAACCTGGACATGTCCTCTTTTTAGAGGATTGTCTAGGGTCCCGAACAGACTTTCCAAAATCCGATAGTTTATTGAGAAAGATTCCTGAGAAAATTAAAGAGTCATGGGATAGGTGGCAAAGTTCAGTTGTGGATTTGGAATTGGTTATCAGATAGAAAACAGAGAGTAGGGTTAAATAGTTAATTTTCTCAATGGAAGACAGTAAACAGTGGAGTGCCGCAGGGCTATGTACTGGAATTGGTGTTATTTAACTTATTTATAAATGATCTGGAAATTGGAATGACAAGTGAGGTGATTAAATTTGCAGATGACACTAAACTATTCAAAGTTGTTAAAATATACAGATTGTAAAACATTGCATGCACACCTTAGGAAATTGGAAGACTGGGCGTCCAAGTAGCAGATGAAATTTAATGTGGACAAATGCAAAGTGATGCACATTGGGAAGAATAACCCAAATCACAGTTACCAGATACTAGGGTCCACCTTGGGGTTAGCACCCAAAAAAAGGATCTGGGTATCATTGTAGACAATATGATGAAACCTTCCACCCAATGTGTGGTGGCGGCCAAAAAAATAAGCAAGATGCTAGGAATTATTAAAAAAGGGATGGTTAACAAGACTAAGAATGTTAAAATGCCTCTGTATCGCTCCATGGGTGCGACCTCACCTGGAATATTACAGTCAATTCTGGTCTCCCTATCTCAAGATAGATATAGCGGCACTAGAAAAGGGTCAAAGAAGAGCAACCAAGATAATAAAGAGGATGGAACTACTCTCATATGAGGAAAGACTAAAAAGTTAGGGCTCTTCAGTTTGGAAAAAAGATGGCTGAGAGAAGATATGATTGAAGTCTACAAAATCCTGAGTGGACTAGAACGTGTACAAATGGATCACTTCTTCACTCCGTCATAAATTGCAAAGACTAGGGGACACTCGAAGTTACAGGGAAATACTTTTAAAACCAATAGGAGAAAATATTTTTTTCATTCAAAAAATATTTAAGCTCTGGAACATGTTGCCAGAGGTTGTGGTAAGAGCGGATAGCGTAGCTGGTTTTAAGAAAGATTTGGACAATTTCCTGGAGGAAAAGTCCATAGTCTGTTATTGAGAAAGGCATGGGGGAAGCCACTGCTTGCCCTGGATCAGAAGCATGGAATGTTGCTACTCTATGGGTTTGTGCCAGGTGCTGGCGACCTGGCTTGGCCACCATGAGAACAGGCTTCTGGATCATTGGTTTGATCCAATAAGGCTATTCTTACGTTCTTATGTTCTTAGATGTCCAATAAATGGCTTTAACTTAATCATAAAGTTAGCTGCATTAAGACTATTTTCCAGCCAAGGGTCTTTGAGTAAGGGACAAACCCTACCTTTCCTTCTAGCTGGAAGGCACTGAAGCTTGTGACATATTGATATTCTCTAGAATGTAAATATAAGGAGATAGTAGTAGGGATTGATCTTTTTTAAGATTCTGACTGCCCTTATACTGCCACTTCTCCCAGCTTTAAACTCATCTGCTCATTTTCACTTGAAAAGCTTTTGCATAGTGAAAGGAACTAAGACTTGCTGACATGAGTGGTGTTATTTACAACTGTAGAACGCAAGGGAGGGTTTTTAAGTTCACTTAGCACATGAAGTTCTATTTTTAGAATTCCTGAGTTTGCTCTGATAGACTTTGCCAGGGTCTCTGGTGTAGATACTGTATGTTTCTCAGTCATGCTGTATAAAAACAAACCTACATTATAGAAAAATGGCTTGAATTTATTCAGGATTTTTGCCCAAGCTCAAAACAGAAGAAGATAGTTGATAAATGACTGCTCCACACAGAACCCTGAGGTGAAATTTTAAGGATGAATTTGGGTAGCAGCATCTCCTAACCAGATAAATCCCCCTGAGGCAGAGCTCCACTATCTGGATACTGCCATTACAGACTGCTGCAGCACTGTCCAGATAGTGCCAGGACACAGACTAGAGTTTTCTGGGTAGTGGAAATTTTCAGTGGCATTATCTGGATAACACTCCTAAAAAAGTAGTCCTAGGTGTGTTTGGATAAGCTATTTGGAGAGCAGCAGCCACTAGGAGTGTGTGGTGCAGTATTTAAAGCAAACAGACCAAAACTGCAGACTTGTACACGGTGCAGGCAAATTTTATTTTGACAAATAAATCTTAACTAAAAACCTTTTATCAGAAGGGGTCCCCCGTCTGGTAAAAGGTTTTTAGTTAAGATTTATTTGTCAAAATAAAATTTGCCTGCACCGTGTACAAGTCTGCAGTTTTGGTCTGTTTGCTCTGGTCTGTTTTTTCACTGCAGACGAAGTTGGACCTCTGGTTCTTTTGTTGTTTTGTTGCTTTGCAGTATTTAAAGCTACAGCCTCAGCACCCTTAGGTTGTAGGTTCAAACCCACGCTGCTCCTTGTGATCATGGGAAAGTCACTTAATCCCCCATCACCCCAGGTACATTAGATATATTGTGAGCCCACCAAGACAGACAGGGAATAATGGTTGAGTACCTAAATAAATTCATGTAAACCATTCTGAGCTCCCTTTGGAGAACAGTATAGAAAATTGAATAAATAAATAAATACTATTTATTATTTTTAAAGTGCTACCAGATACATGCAGTGCTGTAAAACAAACATGCAAGAGACGGTCCCTGCTCAAAGAGCTTACAATCTAAATATAACAAGACATACAGGTGGGAAAACACAAAGGACTTAGAGGTAGAGTTACCAGATGTCTGGGGAAACCCTGATATGTCCTCTTTTTAGAGGACTCTCAGGGTGCCCAGACGGACTTTCCAAAACCCAGCAGTTTGTCCGGGTTTTGGAAAGCTCTGGTCACATCTGGAGGGCCTATAAGCTTGTGCAGATGATGTCACATGCATCCGCATATGCTCAGAGGCCTTGGATGTGACCTGGAGGTCAGGAATCAAAAGGCTTGCTGGGGTTAGGGCAGAATGGACTGAGGCAAGCTGGGCTGAGGCGGAATGGTGCGGGGCCATACATCTGGGATTTTTGGATGCAAAATCTGGTAACCCTACTTAGAGGAAGGGGAATAAAGAGGGAATGACAACAGATATGAGTGCTTTTACAAGGTGGTAGGGTCAGATATAAACACAGTTTCAAAAAAGTGGGCTTTAAGTCTGGATTTGAACACCACCAGAGATGAGACATGACGTATAGTCAGGTAGAATGTTCCAAACGCACGGCGCAGTGAGGCAGAAGGGACGGAGTCAGGAGTTGGTAGTAGAGGAGAAACACATTGATGAGAGAGACTCACCTGATGAATGGAGCTTATGGGGTGGACTGTAGGGAGAGACAAGAGAGGAGGGTTACTGAAGAGCTGCAGGATGTCCAGGACGGTACTTGGAGGGACACCCCCGGAAAGAGAATTGGGAGTACTAGTCGACAAGTCGATGAAGCCATCCGCGCAATGCGCGGCGGCGGCGAAGAAGGCGAACAGAATGCTAGGAATGATTAAGAAGGGGATCACGAACAGATTGTAGAAGGTTATCATGCCTCTGTACTGGGCTATGGTAAGCCCTCACCTGGAATACTGTGTCCAGCACTGGTCGCCGTACATGAAGAAGGACACAGAGATGTTGGGAATTTTTAGCCAAAGAGGCATGGGGAGCCCTGTCAGCCACATCAGAGATGCAGCACTTCTGGGATATTACAGTCAACAGCTACTGTTGTGTACACCCCCTAAATTTACCACACAATCTTTGCACTTACTACGCATGAATTTATGTTGATAACCTGCAAGACCCTTATTCTACAAAAAAAAAAACACACTTGCTTTTAGGCACCTAGCTGATCTAGGCACCTAACTTTAATTTTTTAATTGGTTCAATCAGCGCTGTTAATTGAACAGCACCATTAAAAGCCAATTATAGGTGCCTAACTCGGTAGGCATCTATCCACATCTACCCAAAAAGTAGGTATAGTTAGGAGCGGAGTTTGGCCATGGAATAAGTTAGGCACCAGTAGGCTTTGCCTCCCTTAGGTGCTTTTATTTTAGGCCAAGAAAACCCTAGCCTAATATACTGGAGCCTAAGTTAGAGAAGCCTAGAAGCGCTTAATTCTATAAAAGGCGCCTAACTTTGAACGACATGCAATAGGTGCCATTTTCAACGACACCTACCGATTTAGGCACCGTTTATAGAATCAGGACCTCCTTCCACTACAAACCGCCAAATGACATTCAAGCTTCAAGTTTATTAAAATTTTTGATTTATCGCAATATCATAAATTCAAAGCGATTTATAATTAAAAACAGGGTCTCAGTTACTAACTACAACAACACACAAACATTACAGACTTATACGGTGGCAGGTCAAATGCGCGCAAGACAAAAGCGCGCCGACAAAAATACTAAGACAAGTGAGCGCAAGACAATTGAGCGCAAGGATAACAGCACGCAAGACAATTCAGTGCAAGGATAACAGCGCACAAGACAATTCAGCGCAGGGACAACTCAGCGCAATGATAATTCAGCGCGCCTCAAAATGGCGCATGGCGGAGGGCACGCGCATGTTCACATCACCACATTATCAGTATGGTTCCCTTGCCTCTTTGTGCTTTGACTATAAGTCACATGAATGCATTTTCGTTACTATGGTTAACCGACTTATACATAGGGGAAGCATAGTAAAGTAAACAAGAAAGATAAGTACAATGGGAGGGGGGTAAAAGTTTTAAAATTGTAATAATAATTTTAAAAAACAGGTAAAAAAGTAAAAAGAAAATTTAAAAGATTTTTATTTATTTATTTTTTTAATTCTTTATTGATTTTCAAACTACAAATGCACCATAAACGAATCACACATATATACATTGTATAGTAAGCGCAGCAAACTTTCAAATATTAAAAGAAATTTCCCCCTCCCTCCCAACTAATATATAAACAAATAAACCAAACCTTCATGAAACCATTCATAAAATTCCATTCCCTCCCCTTCCCCCCCCCCCCCCCGGGATGTGTACATTTATTTGTTGATAAAATAAAATAAATTAAATTATTCCTCTTTACAGTATTTAGTCAATGGCTCCCACATCTCTACAAAATTCTTCAATCTTCCCTGTTGCATAGCCATACAACGCTCCATTTTATATGTATAACACAAGGATTCCCACCAGAATGTGTAGTTCAACCTATCCCAGTTTTTCCAATTTTTTAAGATAAGCTGCATGGCAACCCCTGTCATCACTAATAGAAGCTTGTTATTATTCGTTGATATTTGACTTTTGGCTCTCATAAGAGTACCAAATAAAATGGTATCATAAGATAAAGCCACTGGATTTTCTAACATATTATTTACTTGATCCCAAATAGACCTCCAAAACTGCATAATCAAAGGACAATAGTAAAGTAAATGATCTAAAGTTCCAGCATCAAGATGACAATGCCAACATCTATTTATTTATTTTTAAATTTCTTGAGGCTTGGGACAAATGAGGTGAAAGTTTCTGCAATGAATGGGGTAAAAAAGAGAATCCGGCAATTATGTCTCAAAGGCATCCTTATGCAACCAGCATTTTAACGATTTTTCTTCCTTAATAAGTGCTGGTAATCAGTTCCATATTCTGGGGGCGTTAACAGCAAAGATCGTATCTTCTCTTGTATTTATTATACTGAGTCACTGGAATGGACTGTCCCACAGATTAGATCCCTTGAAGGACTCCTCAACCTTAGGAAAGCAATAAAATCATACCTCTTCACCTAACTCCCCCTCCAACGACTGATAGATTACAAAGAAATGTATATTGATACAAGATCCTTGGTATGTGTCACATTAGGATAAAAACTTGTATTGAAACATCTTGCACTGCAACTATGACAAATTTAACCTGCAAACTGTATATTATGTATATTGGTATTAGATGCCTAATATGTGTTGAGTTAGGATAAAAACGTGTACTGGGAAAAACTTATACTGTAACTATGGTACATTGTAATCTGTTAAAGCAATGTTACTTACCGTAACAGTTGTTATCCAGGGACAGCAGGCAGCTATTCTCACTAGTGGGTGATGTCATCCGACAGAGCCCCGATACGGACGTCTCACAAGCATGTCTTGCTTGAAGAAACTCAGAAGTTTCGAAATGCCCGCACCGCGCATGCGCCAGTGCCTTCCCGCCCGATGGTCCGGGCGTGTCTCCTCAGTTCAGGTAGCTAGCAGAGAAGCCAACCCAGGGGAGGTGGGTGGGATGTGAGAATAGCTGCCTGCTGTCCCTGGATAACAACTGTTACGGTAAGTAACATTGCTTTATCCCAGGACAAGCAGGCAGGTATTCTCACTAGTGGGTGACCTCCAAGCTAACCTCAATGGGATGGAGGGAGAGTTGGCAACTTAGGAGAATAAATTTTGTAATACTGTTTGGCCAAACTGTCCATCCCTTCTGGAGAAAGTATCCAGACAATAATGAGAGGTGAATGTATGAACCGAGGACCAAGTGGCAGCCTTACAAATTTCCTCAATCGGTGTCGATCTGAGGAAGGCTACAGAGGCTGCCATTGCTCTGACCTTATGGGCTGTGACCTTACAGGGAAGGGGTAATCCAGCCTGGGCATAGCAGAAAGAGATACAAGCCGCCATCCAGTTGGAGATGGTGCGCTTCGATACAGGTCGTCCCAACTTGTTTGGATCAAAGGAGACGAACAGTTGAGGAGCAGTTCTGTGTGGCTTGGTGCGTTCCAGGTAGAAAGCCAAAGCACGTTTACAGTCCAGAGTATGAAGAGCTGATTCTCCAGGATGAGAATGAGGCATTGGAAAAAACACTGGAAGTACAATAGATTGGTTGAGATGAAATTCAGAGACCACTTTAGGCAGGAATTTCAGATGAGTGCGGAGGACAAGCTTGTCATGATGGAATACTGTGAAAGGTGGATCCGCCACTAAGGCTTGCAGCTCACTGACCCTGCGAGCAGACATGAGGGCCACGAGAAAAACCACTTTCCAAGTGAGAAACTTGAGCGGAGCCTTGTTGAGAGGCTCAAAAGGAGGTTTCATAAGATGGGAAAGGACCACATTGAGATCCCAAACCACTGGAGGAGGTTTTAGAGGAGGATTGACATGGAAAAGCCCCTTCATAAACCTGGAAACCACAGGATGAGCAGAGAGAGGTTTCCCTTGTAGAGGCTGATGGAAAGCCGCAATAGCACTCAGGTGGACTCGTATAGACGTAGACTTGAGACCAGACTGAGACAGGTGTAGAAGATAGTCCAATACAGAGGATAGGGAGGCACTCTGAGGCTCCTTATAATTGGAAACACACCAGGAGGAAAATCTAGTCCATTTTTGGGAGTAGCATTGTCGAGTAGCAGGCTTCCTGGAAGCTTCCAAGACATCCCTCACCGCCTGGGAAAACTGGTGAGGAGTCACATTGAGAGGAACCAAGCTGTCAGGTGGAGAGACTGCAGGTTGGGATGAAGCAGAGATCCTTGATGCTGAGTAAGCAGTGAAGGAAACACTGGAAGAAGGAAGGGCTCCCTGCTGCTGAGTTGAAGTAGAAGGGAGAACCAAGGCTGTCTGGGCCACCGAGGAGCTATTAGAATCATGGTGGCATGGTCGGATCTCAGCTTGACCAGAGTCTTTTGAATGAGAGGAAATGCATACAGAAAACGATTCCCCCAATCCAGCAGAAAGGCATCTGCCTCGAGGCGATGAGGAGTGTAGATCCTGGAGCAAAACTGAGGCAGTTTGAAATTGTGGGGAGCCACAAAGAGGTCTATCTGAGGTGTCCCCCACTGTGCAAAGATCTGATGAAGGGGCTCGGAATGGAGTGTCCATTCGTGAGGCTGGAGGAGACGACTTAAGTTGTCCGCCAAGACATTGTCCTTCCCCTGAATGTAGACAGCCTTGAGGAAGGCGTTGTGGCGAACCGCCAAATCCCAGACTCTGAGAGCTTCCTGGCAGAGGGAGGCCGAGCCCGTGCCCCCCTGCTTGTTGACATAATACATGGCGACCTGATTGTCTGTGCGAATGAGGACCACCATGTCGTGAAGCAAATGTTGAAAAGCCTGAAGAGCATTGAAGATGGCTCTGAGCTCCAGAAGATTGATTTGATGGAGTCGGTCCGCACCGGTCCAGAATCCCTGAGTGCGAAGACCATCCAGATGAGCTCCCCAGGCATAGGTCGATGAATCGGTTGTGAGAACCTTCTGGTGGGGAGGAGTGTGAAACAGCAAACCATAGGGACCGGCTCGACGGCACGAAGCCGGAGCAAGACTTGAGCTTCCTGAAGAAGAAGGGCGGTCTGAGTCAAGTTTGAAGGTTACTCTCTTGGAGGGTGGTCCGGGGGGACCCGATGGAATTGCAGAGAGTACCCTTCCTTGATGATGGAAAGGACCCAGAGGTCGGTGGTAATAGCCGTCCATCGATGGAAAAAATGATGGAGGCGACCCCCAATGGGGAAAACAGGGGATGGCAGAACAAGGTTGGTTATGCTCCCTAAGAGAGAGTCAAAAAGGCTGAGTAGCCTTAGCGACATTAGACGGTTGAGGCTTCTGTGGAGCCTTTTGCGGAGGTTGCCATTTCGCAGGCTGCCTGGCAGCTGGAGCTTGCCTCGGAGTGTAACGCCTTTGGTAGATCAAGGGCGATCTGGTAGGACGAGACTGTTGAGGTTTAGGCTTAGGCCGAAGAATAGACTGAAAGGATTTTTCATGGTCAGAGAGCTTCTTCGTCACAGTCTCGATGGACTCGTCAAATAAATCCGCACCCGCACAAGGAACATTGGCCAGCCTGTCCTGGAGGTTCGGGTCCATGTCAATGGTGCGAAGCCAGGCCAGACGACGCATGGCCACAGAGCAGGAAGCAGCTCGAGCCAAAAGCTCAAAGGCGTCATAGGAGGACCGCATTAGTTGAAGGCGCAGCTGGGACAGTGAAGCAACCACTTCTTCAAACTCAAAACGAGCCTGAGATTCAATGTAAGGAGTGAACTTCCGAAGCACAGGCAAGAAGAACTCCAAATAAGAAGCAAAATGGAACGTATAATTAAGAACTCTGGAAGCCATCATCGAGTTCTGGTATATCCGCCTGCCAAACTTGTCCATGGTCCTGCCCTCGCGCCCCGGAGGCACCAAGGCGTACACCTGAGACGGATGAGACCGCTTGAGGGACAATTCGACCAGCAGGGATTGGTGGGAAAGTTGAGGGCCCTCGAACCCCTTGTGATGGACCGTGCGGTATCGGGCATCTAACTTGCCTGGGACCGCAGGAATGGAGTAAGGCGTCTCAAAACATCTCATAAACGTTTGGTCGAGAAGTTTGTGGAGAGGCAGGCGAAGAGACTCCGCAGGAGGATGAGGCAAATGCATGGTGTCGAGGTATTCCTTGGAGTACCACGAACCGGTGTCCAATGTAATGTCCAGGTCATCCGCCATTTGCCGGAGGAAGGAGGAAAAAGACAATTGGTCCGCCAGCACCGGCCTCCGAGAAGGACTGGACGAAGTCGAGGCCTCGGAATCCAAAGAGACCTGGGAGCGACAAGGAGAATAAGAGGTGGATGGTTCCTCATACTCCGGTCCCTGTGGAGGAGACATGTCCGATGAAGAGTACCCCAAATGTGGCTGCTTCTTCTGCGGGGAAACCTCCGAGTGCCTCGAGGAGTATCTCAAGGAATGCCCCTCCCGGTGTCTGGAGGGAGATCTAGAATGACGATGCTTAGCATGGTCCCCCGACGCCTCCAGCGAGCAGATGGGACTCGAGGCCGTGGAGCGAAGAGGCGGGAGATTCGACGCCTCTCGAGACGCAGCCCAGGCCTGATAGGGAGTGCGGAAGAACTCTTCCTGTGACTTGCGATGCCCAGGGCTTCGATTACCCGAAGAGGCATGCCAGGCTTCTTCGAACGGAGGCGTGATTGGCTCTAAAGGGGGCATATCACTGAAGGAGGCCCGCCTCGAGGGACCGGCCGCCATACGTCGCTCCTCCTCGCCAAGCAGCGAGGTTGACCGGTGAGGAGGAGGAGGAGGGGCGGTCCGCCCCCCGGGATCGGAACCGGGAGGTCACCCTGGATGGTGGCAATCAACCTGGGTCCCATGGTTTGCATGAGCTCGACAAATTGAGCTTCCAAAAGGGACCGCAACGAAGCCGATATGGAGGGATCCGCACCGAAAGGGGGTTCTCCAACACGGTCTTCGCGCTCCTTCGTGGCCGAGTGCTTTTGCTTCGAAGCTTTCGGAACCTTGATGACCACTGGTGGAATCGTAGAAGGCCGTACCTGAGCCTGAGAGACGGAAGGCACCGGCGCCGAAGACGGGGTCGTAACTGGGACAAACGAAGCCGGCTTCAGGAGACCCGGAGCAGCAGGAGCGGTGGCGGGCTTCGCATGGGAGGGCGAAGCACCAGTCGAGGTCGAAGCTGAAGGTTCTTGCACAACTTCCATCTTGAACATCGACTCCCACAGAAAACAGCGACGCTTAAACGCCCTCGCTGTGAGTGTGGAACAAGGCCGGCACGATTTCGGGAAATGTTCCGGACCAAGACACTGCAGGCAGCGTCGATGCGGGTCCGTCAGCGAAATCGCACGCTGGCACTTGCTACACTTTTTAAAACCGGTGATTGGCCGGGACATAGGCCGAAAAAGCTCCGCCGCGAGATCGAAGGAGCGGGGCCTGAGCCACTCAGCCGACCCGGCCAAGTCGCCAGAAGAAATTTTTTTTTTTTAAATGAAATAAAAGAAATAAACACACGAAAAGAGTAAAAGAAACTCAAAACCGCGGCTATGGAAGGCGAAGAACGGGAGTTCAATCAGCGCAGGAACGAAGAAAGACTTGTCAGCTCCGCGGAAAGAAAAGAACTGAGGAGACACGCCCGGACCATCGGGCGGGAAGGCACTGGCGCATGCGCGGTGCGGGCATCTCGAAACTTCTGAGTTTCTTCAAGCAAGACATGCTTGTGAGACGTCCGTATCGGGGCTCTGTCGGATGACATCACCCACTAGTGAGAATACCTGCCTGCTTGTCCTGGGATAACTGTATATTATGTATGTTAAACTGTAAACTATTCTGAGCTCTTTGGGGAGGATGGGAGAGAAAACAAAATAAATAAATAAGTGCATAACATACTACAGTTTAATAAAAGGCCCTATAGATTTTCTAAAAATTAATTAGGAAAAATGGTAGAAAAATTGCAGGCAGATCTTAGGAAATTGGAAGACTGGGCATCCAAGTGGCAGATGAAATTTAAAGTGGACAAATGCAAAGTGATGCACATTGGGAAGAATAACTGGAATCACAGTTACCGGATGCTAAGGTTCACCTTGGGGGTTAGCGCTCAAGAAAAGAAGCAAACAGAATGCTAGGAATTATTAAAAAAAGGGATGGTTAACAAGACTAAGAATGTTATAATGCCCCTGTATCACTCCATGGTGCGACCTCACCTGCAGTATTGCGTTCAATTCTGGTCTCCTTATCTCAAGAAAGATATAGTAGCGCTAGAAAAGGTTCAAAGAAGAGCGACCAAGATGATAAAGGGGGTGGAACTCCTCTCGTATAAGGAAACATAAGAACATAAGAATTGCCGCTGCTGGGTCAGATCAGTGCTCCATCAGTTCGCTCCCACGGCGGCCCCTATGCCAAGGACCTGAGCCCTAACTGAGTCTAGCCTTACCTGCATACGTTCTGGTCTAGCAGGAACTTGTCTAACTTTGTCTTGAATCCCTGGAGGGTGTTTTCCCCTACAACAGCCTCTGGAAGAGTGTTCCAGTTTCCTACCACTCTCTGGGTGAAAAAGAACTTCCTTACGTTTGTACGGAATCTATCACCTTTTAACTTTAGAGAGTGCCCTCTTCTAAGTCTATTCCCTTCATTATCTTGAAAGTTTCAATCATGTCCCCTCTCAATCTCCTCTTTTCAAGGGAGAAGAGGCCCAGTTTCTCTAATCTCTCGCTGTACAACAACTCCTCCAGCCCATTAACCATTTTAGTCGCTCTTCTCTAGACCCTTTCAAGTAGTACCATGTCCTTCTTCAAGTACGACGACGAGTGCTGGACACAGTATTCCAGGTGGAGTCGCACCATGGTCCGGTACAGCAGCATGATAACCTTCTCCGATCTGTTCGTGATCCCCTTCTTAAATCATTCCAAGCATTCTGTTCGCCCTTTTCGCCACGCATTGTGTGGATGGCTTCATCGACTTGTTGACCATTACTCCCAAGTCTCTTTCCTGTGGGGGACTTTCCGAAAACTGCACCAAATATCCTGTATTCGTGTACAAGATTTTTGTTACCAACATGCATCACCTTACACTTATCCACATTAAACTTCATTTGCCATGTTGTGGCCCATTTCTCGAGCGTGTTTATGTCCTGTTGCAGGTCTTCGCAATCCTCCTGCGTCTTCACTACTCTGAATAACTTTGTATCGTCTGCAAATTTAATGACCTCGTTCGTCGTTCCAATTTCCAGGTCATTTATAAATATGTTGAAGAACACAGGTCCAAGCACCGAACCCTGTGGCACTCCACTGGTGACACTTTTCCAGTCCGAGCATTGTCCATTTACCCCCACTCTCTGTTTTTTATCCGCCAACCAGTTTTTGATTCATGTGAGTATTTCACCCTAAAATGGTTAAGGCTCTTCAGCTTGGAAAAGAGACGGCTGAAGGGATATATGATTGCAGTCTACAAAATTCTGAGTGGATTGATTTTTCACTCCATCAAAAATTACAAAGACTAGGAGGCACTCGATGAAGTTACAGGGAAATACTTTTAAAATCAATAAGAGGAAATATTTTTCAGTCAGAGTATAGTTAATTTCTGGACTGCATTGCCAGAGGTTGTGGTAAGAGCGGATAGCGTAGCTGGTTTTAAGAAACGTTTGGACAATTTCCTGGAGGAAAAGTCCATAGTCTGTTATTGAGAGGGAAATGGGAGTGGCTGCTGCTTACCCTGAATCAGTAGCATGGAAAATTGCTACTCCTAGGATTTTGGACAGGTATTAGGGACCTGGATTGGTCACCGTGAGAATGGGCTACTGGGCCTGATAGACCATTGGTCTAATCCAGTGGGGCTATTCTTATGTTCTTAAAGAGCCCCCAAATTGTTCTGTTTGCTTTCTCCCATTTCTCTGCTTTTTGAGTATTCTCATCTCTCCTTTTCATGTATCAACAAGAGAGTCAAGACAGACTTACAGTGGTGAAGCAAAGTGCCGACTCTGCATAAGTCTGTCTCCATGCTGCCTCAGCCCATCTGTCCGCTGGCTCAGTGTTGCTAGCAGCCTCTCAAACCCCTCATGCCGTTTCAGCAGGCCTCGAGTGGTATCCAGCCCCTCCTGAAGAGAAAGAGAATGAAAATTTCATCTCAAAAGAAAGAACTATGATCTCTTTTTATATTATTTTCTTGCTGTCAGCTAAAGCAGCATCCCAAGCACTCTGGTTTTTAGATTATAAACTGGGAGTTAGAAAAAGTAGATAAAAGTATTCCTGGTTTGTGCTTCATTTCTGTTTTGGATAATTCTTCCCACTAGCTATTGTACTACAAGAAATTTTTATTGAGTTCTGAAAAAACGAGAAACAGAACATATGATATAAAACATAAAGTACACAATCTCGAGCATACTGGTATTATTGAAATAGTACAGCTGATGATACAGAAATTAAATAAATAAAATACAATACACACTATAACAAAGGCAAAAGTTGTAGCATATATTTGTGTAAGGGAGATGTAATACCTGGATGTCAGCTGTGAAAACCTTACCCCCTTCTTCTATGAAACTGCGCTAGCAGTTTCTAGCGCGGGGAGCCGCGCTGAATGGCCCGCGCTGCTCCCAACACTCATAGAGTTCCTATGAGTGTCGGGAGCAGCGCGTGCCATTCAGCTGGCTCTCTGCGCTAGATACTGGTAGTGCAGTTTCGTAGAAGAGGGGGTTAGTTTGGCATTACAAAAGCGGTGCATATGCGCAATTATATCATCTTGAGCGTCATCTAATCAACACATTTATTTAAATGATAATTTTTTAAAAAAATAGTATAAACCAACCAACAATAAGCAATAATCAAAGCAATAATAATAATTATTTTATATTACATTACATTAGGGATTTCTATTCCACCATTAACTTGCGGTTCAAGGCGGATTACAAATGAATTGTCAGGACATTAGAAGTATTTAGTAATTTAGTCTATTACCAATTGTTCAGAAGAAATTTCCTTTGACATTATAATTCTCCGATCTCAACATCCTTGTTTTACACAGTCGAACTGTCCTCCTAAACTCATTGATGCAATGTTTGTGACTGCCCTTATGCACATCTTGAAAAATTGGAAGTCCTCCTCATTACTAAACTATACCTTTTGGTGGAATTCTTTGAGCATGTATCATAAATTTGAATCATATGCTTATGAAAAGAAAAATATAATTCGACTTTCCAAAAGTTTGATACAATGTAAATCACCCTGGAAATTCCTGGACTCATATGTTCAATCTATTTCATAGACACTCCTGTCTTCTTCTTCTTCCTCTTCTTTTTCTTTACCTTCATCTTTTTCCTCATTTTATTCTTTTTCTTTCTTCCTTCAATTTCTCTTTCCTCTTATCTTTTCTTTTATTATTTTTTCATGAACAGTCCTAGTACTTTGGATCTTTTAAAACGATTCAATTCTACATTGCACACTGTAACTGAATATTTGTTATACTAAATGTTTTGTTTTTATTTTTTGATATCTTGTACTTGAACTGTTTCTTATATTTTTTCAAAAAACTCAATAAAAAATATTGAACTTAAAAAAAAAAAAGAAGTATTTAGGGAGTAGTTTGTACATTTCTTTGAGTTGCTAAGGATTACATTTGAATTGTCATGGTATTAGAAGTACATATGGAGTAGTAATGCATTATTTATTTGTAGCGAAGCATGAGGCCCTAAGCTTTAGCTCATCAAGCTTACATGAAAATTCAGCTTTGTTTTTACTTCTTTGAAAGCTAGCATGCTTATATGATCTTTCATTCACAGTGTATAATACAGCATGATAAACTAAGGGCTCGTTTTACTAAGGTGCGCTAGGGCATTGCCGCGAGCGCTAGACCTTAACGCCAGCATTGAGCGCGGCGTAGCACGCGGTAATTTCCTGCGTGCGCTAAAAACGCTAGCGCACCTTAGTAAAAGGAGCCCTAAGTCTAACACAGAAAATAAGTGGCAAAATCTTAATTTTACCTGTACAAAAACTGAAAGACCAGCATACCTGCTAGCTTTAGAGATGTCTAAAATACATAAGCAGTACTTTTCAAATGGTCTACTCTGCTTTATTGGAAATTTACTGCAATTACAAAATCCCCACAGACAAGGCAAGCTTAAGAGGGGAGTGTGTGGCGCAGTGGTTAAAGCTACAGCCTCAGAACCCTGGGGTTGTGGGTTCAAACCCACGCTGCTCCTTGTGACCCTGGTCAAGTCACTTAATCCCCCCATTGCCCCAGGTACATTAGGTAGATTGTGAGCCTGCCGGGACAGACAGTGAAAAATGATAAATTAATGTACATCATTCTGAGTTCCCTTGGGAGAACGGTATATAAAATTAAATAAATAAACATATAAATAAAGACAGAGGAAAACTAGGCACAGGTCAAGGGTCCAGTTATTTAAGAGGGGGCGCTCTCTCATGTGTAATCCAGTGGCTCCCAAGGAGGAAAACCAGAGCAATTCCTGCCTGTAGATGTCTGTCTATCCCCCCCACTCCCCTCATATGAATTGTCCTCCAGTTAGCAAGAGATGTTGGCAACCAGCACCTCCCGGGAACAAATTTTTCCCCATCCCCACAGGAATTCGTTTTCCTGTCCCGGCGAGTTCTTTTCCTGTCCCTGCCCCGTTCCTGCAAGCTCCATCCTCATCTGCACAAGCCTCAAACACTTTAAAATCATAAGTAGCAACATTCTAGAGCTCAGACTGTGATGTCATAATGCCTCATTCCACCAATGCCTAAGCTCCGTCCTCATCTGCACAAGCCTCAAACACTTTAAAATCATAAGTAGCAACATTCTAGAGCTCAGATTGTGATGTCATAATGCCTCATTCCACCAATGCCTAAGCTCCGTCCTCATCTGCACAAGCCTCAAACCTTTAAAATCATAAGTAGCAACATTCTAGAGCTCAGACTGTGATGTCATAATGCCTCATTCCACCAATGCCTAAGCTCCATCCTCATCTGCACAAGCCTCAAACCTTTAAAATCATAAGTAGCAACATTCTAGAGCTCAGACTGTGATGTCATAATGCCTCATTCCACCAATGCCTAAGCTCCATCCTCATCTGCAAAAGCCTCAAACACTTTAATATCATAAGTGTCTGAGGCTTGTGCGGTTAAGGCTGAGCTTAAAGGAATGGGGCAGGGGACAGCGACAAAATGTGCGGGGATGGGACGGGGAAAAATGTGTCCCCGTGTCATTCTCTAATTCAGAACCACATTAGGCTTTGTTTGTGGGAGTCATAATACATATTTTATATTGGATTGTGGAATCTAATGCATTTATTTGCCTAGGACCAACTAAAAGGCCAATCTTTTACTTGGGCTTTACGTGCGGATATTTTATTTCATGGAAAATAATGCACACGGAAGGCAAAATCGAAGGCATTTTCAGAGATGAAAAGCATTTTACCCATTGCAATAGTTTCTATCAACATTGCCCATCCTTAAGGTACTCTTGGCATGTCCAGATTGGACAATATTTCCCCAGACATATTTTCCTATGGATAATTTTTATCCAGACTTTTATCCCATGTACATATTTTCCCAGCCATGATTAAATTATGCTTTTATACTATAAACCAAAGTAATCACTTCTTAACACTATACATGAGTTACCCTCTAATTAATATTTAATTTATAATTCATTTCTGTATTGTAAATATTTTTTTAAATCATTCTACATACATAACAATACATAACATCAGCCATCAAATAAACATCATAAACAAAAATCCAAAATAAAGTCCTCAGTGAACCATCAACCGGCCCTTAGCCAGAACATCAAAGAACCCTACATGTAAAAGGCTTAAATCTTACACTCATCAAATTCTGTTGACGTTTGCTCTTCTTTGTGTTTTCAAGGTCCGTTTTCAAGATTCAATTAGTTCTAATTGCTTTTTTTTTTTTATAATTTCAATTTTTATTCCAAGTTTTCAAGTTATACAATGCACCTTGAATATCAATCTGCAAACACCAGAACATCAACAGCAACAACTTCAGAAAATATTCAGAAATGAAAAATGCACAAATCACACTCAATTTACTCCCCCCAACCCCCCCCCCCTGTTTTTTTTCTCTCCCATCAATGTTCACCATCCTAAATCCAATTCCCCCCCCCCCCTGTAAAACCCTCTCATCTTCCTAAGAGCAGACCCGGCAGAAATAGGTAACCGTCCCCTACAGGGTGTTCAATAAATCTCTTATTTTAACCCAGGTAAAAGCCCTGGACTGGAATTTATGACGACGAATAGCCACCGCTATCTCCATTCGTCCAATGGACAGAAATCTCGTTATCCAAGCATTCGGAGAAGGAGCCTCCTTGTTTTTCCAATGATTCGCTATAAGACACTTGGCTGCAGCTAGGCCCCAGCGCAACAATTTAGTCTGCCAGACATGTGCCTTTTCATTATAAAGCCCCAGAAGGCATGTCTGCGGTGTAACCTCCACCTGAGCCCCTATCAAGGTAGACAAGGTAGTGACAACCGCTCTCCAAAAGGGTTCAAGAGACTCACAATCCCACCAGATGTGTAAAAAAGAACCCACGTGGTTACTACAACGCCAACAAAGTGCTGACGTCCTCGGATACATTTTGTGTAAACGCTCAGGAGTATAATACCATCTAGTGAGTACCTTGTATGCGTTCTCCTGGACCAAAGCACAAGTTGATGCCCGGGTCACCTCCCCATGTATCACTTCCCATTGCTTGTTGGTAAAGGAAAACTCTAAGTCTCGCTCCCAGTGTTTCTGAAAAGAAGGTTGAATAAGGGAGTGACCCCTCCTATAATGGTACAACACTGATAAAGGCCGGGGCACCTGCCTAAGCAGTAACCACAGATTCTCAAAGGGTTCCCGCTCCGCACTAAAAGTTTGTCCCCAGCCCTGGGCCTGCAGGAAATGTCGTATCTGAAAATAAGCCAGGTAGTCCCTGTCAGGCAAATCAAATTTCTTCTGGAGCGTCTCAAAGGTTAAGATCCCTGAGTTCCCCATCAAGTCTCTAAAGACCCTCAGTCCCCTCTGGGCCCATCGATGAAACACCATAGTATCCCTCCCAGGCTGAAATTGGGGTTCAAATTGTATCGGAGCCAATGAAGATATCAATGCTCCATTACTCAACTGGTGTCGAGCTTGTGTCCACACCGCAACCAAATGTTTTACAAAGGGATTAGCTATAGTCGAAATCCAAGATCGGCAGGATCCCGAGATCCAAAGTCTATGCTTCAACCGCATACTATCCTCCTGTCCCTGTTCTAACTGGATTCCACTTTTATGTTCCCCCAGTTCCCAGTCCAGGATCAATTTCAATTGGGCTGACTGATAATACCATTCCAAATTCGGTAGTCCCCTTCCCCCATCAGATCTGGCCGCCCACAACAGAGATTGGGATAACCTCGGTGATTTACGTTGCCAGATAAACGTACGTAATGCTTTCCCCATCCCCCTTAAATCCCGAGCTGGGACCTGCACTGGTAATGTCTGAAATAGGAACAGCAACCTTGGAAGCACATTCATCTTCACGAGAGCTATCCTGCCCCACCATGATATCCAAAGGCCATGCCATCTCTGCAAGTCTGCTCGGATCCGCCTGTAGAGGGGCTGATAATTCTTCTCATAAATCTGGGTTATATCTTTAGGAATATAAATTCCAAGATATTTGAGACCATGTTCCACCCACCTAAAAGGAAAACTGCCCCGAATGTTCTCCGCTTCGGGGGGCGTGAGTGTCAAATTCAACACCTCGGTTTTATCCAAATTAATTCGGAACCCAGAGATTTTTCCATATAGCTCAAAAAGCTGCATAAGATGCGGAAAGGAGACATCCGGCTTCCTCACATAGAGTAAAATATCATCCGCGAATAGCGCTACCCGGTGTTCAACCCCATTCAGCTCAAAACCACTCAGGTTCGGATGATTCCGAATACTCAGCGCCAATGGTTCTATAGACAGGGCAAATAGGAGAGGTGAAAGCGGACAGCCCTGTCTGGTCCCTCGACAAATGGGAAAAAAATCGGTATAAGATTGATTAACATATAGACAAGCCCGCGGGTCGGTATAAAGGGCTCTGGTCCAACCAATAAATGTCTGGCCCAGTCCCATACGATCCATCACGTCCCATAGAAATTCCCAGAGTACCCTATCAAAGGCCTTGTCCGCATCTACGGACATCAAGACCAACTTATCTACCCGTTGGCCTGCTCCCCAAAGCAGATTCAGAGTCCTCCTAATATTATCACTCACTTGCCTACGTTGTATAAATCCCGCTTGATCCTGATGAATTATAGACGGCAAAATTTTCCCCAAACGCAAAGCCAGTACCTTTGCCAATATTTTTGCATCTAAATTCAAGAGTGATATAGGGCGATAAGCCCCGCAGGTCGAGGGGTCCCTTCCTGGTTTTAAAAGTATAGTAATCCCCGCCTCCCCCATAGTAGGCGGCAAGAGGGCACCTTGTGGTACTCCATTCGCCACTCTCGCCAATAATGGTCCTAGCTGTCCTGAGAATTGTTTATAGAAACATCCAGTGTATCCATCCAATCCCGGTGATTTCCCCGTTTTCAACTGCTTAATCACTCTCAAAATTTCCGCCTCCCTTACCGGTTCTTGTAAGTAAGCTTGATCTGATTCAGATAATCTCGGCAAGGGAAGGGAATCAAGAAAATTAGCCCGAACATCCCGATTTACTGCCTCCGGGGCGCTATATAGTTTAGAATAAAATGTTAAGAATTCCTTCCTAATCTCTGAGTCCGTCACCTTTACATCACCCCTCTGAACCCCCCGTATCTTTGTTATGGTTGCTCTATTCTGCTTAATTTTAATATACCGAGCCAAGCGAGCCCCTGCTTTATTACTATGTTCATAAGTCTGAATACGGAACTTGGCTCGCAGTCTGTCCGTCTCCTCCACCTGGTGTTGATATAATTCATCTCTCACCCTCTGCAATTGATTCCAAACCTGCGTCTCCCTAGTGTCCTGATGTAACCTCTCCAACACTATCAGCCTCTGGCGTAAGTATAAAAATCTCTGGGTTCTGTTCCTTTTGTATCTAGCCCCCCATTTAATAAGTTCTCCACGAACCACTGCTTTTAAAGCATCCCATAGTACTGCGTCGGTTACTTCCCCATTATCATTTTGTTCTAAATATTCAGTGATTGTGCGTTCCACTGCTGCTGTCACCTCCACTGAACCCAGGAGCGACTCATTAAGCCTCCAGTATTTACGCCCTCTTGCTTCCAACACCCCAGTGCAGGCTACCCAGACAGGGGCGTGATCAGAAACATGCATTGGTTCTATTTCAGCCCGCGCAACCCCTCCCATCTGATTTCTATGAATCCACAATCCATCAAGTCTAGTATAAGTATTTTGTGCATGAGAGTAAAATGTGTACGTTTTCTGAGTACCATGAAGTAAGCGCCAACAATCCACTAATCCCAGTGATTGCATTAAATTGCCTAACGCCTTTACAGGATTGTTTAGAGACCTACGCCCCCCTCCCGAATGATCCAAGACTGGGTCCGGAGGAACGTTAAAATCACCCCCCAAGTAAACCACCCCTCTGACAAATGATCTCAGTTCAGTCTGAAGGCCCTTGAAATAGGTAACTTGAGCAGAACAGGGGCCATATATATTGATAATTGTCAGCTGTCGACCCTGTAAACTTCCCTGCAGGCCCAGGCATCGCCCTTCCTTGTCTCTAAATATGTGTTCCACTTGGAATCCCACCCCTTTTCGCACCAAGATAGCCAATCCTCCCGCTCGTTTGGTAGCCCCCGCACTCTGATGTGTCCAGATCAAATCATATTGTGGTCTTTGGAGTAGGCCCACATCCCGGGGTCTCAAATGAGTCTCCTGTAGCAGACATATATCCCATTTCATACGAGTCAATTCCCTAAACACCAGGCTCCGTTTACCAGGACTATTAAGTCCATTAACATTCCAGGATCCAATGACAATCTCCGGCTCCCCATCTCCCTCTTTCCGCCAGGTCTGCTCTCTCCTATGAATCAGTCCCCTCCCTCCCCCCCCCCCCCTCCTAATAGCCGATCCCTCCATTTTGGAATCAGCCATATGAGAAATGTACGTCCTATCCAAGAGGCTCATCGTGATTGCATTCCCTATCTCTATATTCACTCCACCTCCCCATGCATTCTGTCCACTCTCTCCCCTCCCTCCAATATTCAACAAGAACCCCCCGTGCTTCCGTCCCACCTATAGAACTATGAAAAGACATCTCTAATTACCATGCAGGTTCCCCATACTGTGAACATTTATAGCTACCCTCTGGGAGAAAATAACCCAATATTGAACAGTGGAGGCAATAGCTAACTCCCATCAGCAATGTCCAGAAAAATCCACTTAAAAGCAGTATGCTCCCCTCTCCGTCCCACTCCCCAATCCCCCCCATTAGAGTCTCAGACATCTTATAGAGAAGAGGAGAGCTACTAAAGCATTCAACCCTGCCATTAACACACTGCCCCGATCCACCCTCCCATGGCATAATATGGATTCCACCTCTGTACCATTAAGCACTCTCTCCCAGGCAATCTTCACCTTCCAATCCTTCATATCATCTTCACCTCCTCTCCTGCACGGCCGCACCATTCATCCATCATCCAACTTCCAATCAGTTCTATCATTAAAGCAAAAACATTAAGTAAGGAAAAGTTCAATTCACTCTCTCAATAATATGTAACTTAGTGCTTCATGCAGCCCTCCTCCCGGGTCGCCCCTTTTCTATCAACAAGCTCCCCTATATGGAATAACCCAGCAGAGCCGCAACTACAGTATTCAACATCCCACAACCCCCTGTAATATAGGAACTAAGTCGGAACAGTCAAGTCCAGTATCTGGTGATCATTTCAAGTCCCAGAGGTTGATGGCTGTGGACTCTCAGCTTGAATTTCCACTGGTCTGGTGCCTGGATCTTCCTCCTCTCCTGTAGAACCCCTTTCGCCTTTGTCCTCCGCCATTCTACAGCCCAAGTCCTTCAATGCAAGCCATGCGTCAGCTGATGAATCCACTCTGCGATGCTTCCCGTTTACCGTGATTAACAATCCAAAAGGGAATAGCCAGCGGTAACGATAGCCCTCCGTTCTCATAAATTGAGTCACCTCTTTAAAAGCACGGCGTTTTTGGAGGGTCACTGCCGCTAGATCCTGATAGACCCCCACCACCACTCCTTTCCATATAAAATTAGGGTGGCGCCGGGCTGCTTGTAGAATCCGTTCCTTAATCGGGAAATCACCAAAGCATGCAATGATGTCTCTATTGCCCGTGCCTCTGGCTGAACCCAGGCTCCTATGAGCGCGTTGTAAAACTATAGGGCTCACGTCTTCCCGCTCTTCTTCCCGTAGCAAATCTGTGCAAAAGTCATTAACCACTGTCCTCGCGTCTTTGTATTGTTCTGTGTCCGGAATTCCTTTAAATCTTAAATTGTGGCGTCTCGAGCGGTTTTCTAAATCCTCCACTTGACTCCGCAGTTCTTCTAGCTGGGACACCGCCACGTGCAGCTCCGATGAGCAGGCCTGCACCGTGGGCTCCACCTGGGTCAAGCGCCCCTCCGTAGCTGATACTCGGGTGCCTAACTCGCTCACCTCCGATCTTATTTCTGCCAGGGCCACTCGTACATCTGAGCGGAGCCCCACCATCTCCTCCTTAAGTTCTCTGAACCATCGTTCCAAGTTCCCTTCCATCAGTTTGTCTCCCATTTCTGCACCGGCTTGTTGCGGCCCAATTTGTTTAGGCCCAGATTGATGCGCCATGTTGGCTGAGGATGTTGGGGACTCCAGAGCATGCGATCTCGTTTTCACGCTCCCCGTTCCCAAGTATTGAAACTTTGCCAGCTTTTTTCTACTCACCATCCATTCACGAGTGTAATTCACCGACCACTTCCCTTTCGCTGCTCTATAGAGATAGTTTATTATGCCGTCAATATCGAGCCCCTCCGGAGCCCGAGAATTAGCCAGCCATGCTTCCCGGTGACGTCACTTCCTCCTAGTTCTAATTGCTTTTATTGCATAGTTCAGGTTCCTGTTCGGCACAGCCCTGCCCAGTGCCGAATAAAGTGACTTACCCCCTCTTATACTAAAGTGAGCTATGTTTTTTAGCGCATGCAGGATATTACCGCACGCTACATGGCTAGAACTAACGCCAGCTCAATGCTGGCGTTAAGGTCTAGCGCGTGCGGCAATTCAGCACGCGCTATTCCGCGTGTTAAAGCCCTAACGCAGATTTGTAAAAGGGGCCCTTAGTGTTTGTGCCTAGTATCCAATACAATCTGTCTTCTAAAGACTTTTCAATTCATTTCCACTTAACACCATCTTCTGTTACCGCCCGATGCCTCCGACTCAAGCTGAGTTTCAACACAATCGTCATCAGGGAGGTTTTAAAGTTACTGCTCAACACAGTTTTTCATACATCTCATCAGTCGAGATCTCCAGCTGGGCAAAATGCGTTAGCGTTTAGCGCGCACAAATATTTAGCCCATGCTAGCGCCTTAGTAAAAGGACCCCCCGTGTTAAATGGTGAAAATTTCAGTTGTACAACAGCAGAAAAAAATGAAGAGTGACCGCTAATTTTTGATACAGCCATCACAAAACCTCTATGCTGATGGCACCCACTCTTCCAACAGCTTTTCACAATTCATTGTATTAATGGAAATTCCTCAGTTCCAGTCATTTATGAGTTGCTTCCCAGAAAGTCTGAAGAAAATTATTAACATCTGTTTCAACAAGTAGAAGAAACTGACACTAAATTTATTGCTGGGCTAACCCAAATTCAATAAAGGGAAAAAATGCCAGTTTTAGGAAGGGGTGCTGAAAAGTTCTCAACCCAACCAACTTCCTAAATCCTGAGCGTTATTTTGCTACTGTAGCTGAAAAGAGTGTTATTTTATTTTGCAAAGTGCCAATTTGCAGAATTGCAATGCTATGTTTTGACATAGTTGCAGATCATTGCCTGAACCATGCCAACAAAAAATGTGGAATGTTCAAGATTGCAATTCCAAGCCCATCATGAAATTCCTGTTCTTGCAGAAGAAAACTCCAAAGGAAATCCATGAATGCATGATGCAAACATTGATTTTGAAACTGAAGATGCAAACAAAGTCAGGGAAGCCTCAAATAGTGTCAGCTCCTGAAATTGTTGACCATGTCCATGATCTGATTTTCACACTATACACAGGGAAAGATTATGACAAAAGTCAGCCAAAGTATGTGTAATAACCAAAATAAGAACTGACTATGCTGAAAACTAGTGCACAGAGAGTGAAAAAGATTTATAAAATATGTTCAGAAAAGTGAAACTCTGAAGAGAGGGTGATAGCCCTCTCTTGGGGTAAGAGTTTACCGTCCAGTCATTGCATGATTGATTCAAAAAATCACTCTCTGAGAACTAGTGAAAATTGTAAAGGCTTATTATGATCTTGAAATTTTTAAAACACAGTCCAAGTTCAAAGGTTCTGAAATATGATAAATCTCACTGGATTTTTGATGCACTTATCTTATAGAGATAAACTTGTTCTAGGGGTCTCGGGTCAAGATCATAATAAGCCTTTACAATTTTCACTAGTTCTCAGAGAGTGATTTTTTGAATCAATCATGCAATGACTGGACGGTAAACTCTTACCCCAAGAGAGGGCTATCACCCTCTCTTCAGAGTTTCACTTTTCTGAGCATATTTTATAAATCTTTTTCACTCTCTGTGCACTAGTTTTCAGCATAGTCAGTTCTTATTTTGATTACATGATCTGATTTTGGCATATCAGTGAATATCAACTAAAAAAAATTACTGAGACACTACAGATAAGCCAGGAAATGTGTTGGGAGCGGGAGAAGCAGGAGAGAGCAGCCAGAGCGCCGCGAGTGATTTGACTGCCTCTTCCTGCACTGAGTCGGGCCTTATTCAATCAGGACCTGCTTTGACACGCAGCAGCAGCGACTGCACAAGCCTTCCCCGCCCCCCACCCCAGCAGGCCCCGCGGCGCTCCGGCTGCTCTCCTGCTGCCCTCTTCAGTCTCCCCCATGAAAAACCATATTCGCAGTATTCAAGATTCGCGGGGGTTCCTGAAACAGAACCTCCGCGAATATCGGGGGAGTACTGTAAACCATGAACAGCTGGATATACAGAAGCTGTCAGCCAATTGGGCGTCCAAATGTTTGAATGCTGATGAGAAACAACGTTGATTGGACACTTCCAAGTTGATTTTGCAGCATTTTCAGCAAGCTAGTGTCAACATTTTGGAATGACTAGTTATTTTTGATGACACATGGTTATACCACTATGATCCTGAAACAAAGCAACAGTCCTTGCAATAGCGGCACTCAGGTTCTACAAGGCCAAGGAAATCCAAGACCCAAAAGTCAACAGGAAAGGTCATGGCCACATTGTTTTGGGATCAGAAAGGTGTAAACTGACTATCTTCCAAGAGCCCAAACAGTTAATGCAGAATACTACTGTAACTTGCTGTGCCGATTAAAGGAGAAATTGAAAGAGAAGAGGAGAAGGAAGCTGCGGAAAGGAGTTCTCTTTCTGCAAGACAATATACCTGCTTACTGATCTCGTTGATATTTGAGGGGCATTGCTTACAATTTCAATTTCTGAGTTAAAAAGGTGCACTATTTTTACAGATGGTGCATTACTCCTATTTAATTGTTTTCTAAGACAATAAAGTATCTTTGTAAAATGTCAGCTTTGTCAATTTAAAGGACATGTATCTAACTGTTTATGCTGTTGGGGAAAACATATCCATGGGAAAAAGTATCTGGAGAAAAATTGTCCAGAGAAGTGGAGGGGCATAATCGAAAGGAACGTCTAAGTCCGTTTTCGTCTAAGTCGCAAGTCGTCCAAAGTAAAAAACAGCCTAGGACACATTTTTGAAAAATACGTCCAAATTTTTTTTTGTTTCGAAAATCGTCTAAACTATACGTCCTGACGATCTGATCGTCCAAGTTGCAAAATCGTCCATCTTTATACCACATTTTCGTCCAAGTCAAAAACGACTAGAACAAGCCCTGTTGGACGTGGGAGGGGTCTGCAAAGTGATGGACTGAACACCCAGACATTGCACCTAAATAGTGAGGTACCTTAAAGGGCATTGCTGTGAACTTCACAAAAATGGTGCCACATCATCATCTCGTTACAGCTCCCTTATAGGTCATGGTGAGCCCCCCCAAACCACCTCCAGAATCCCCTAGACCCATTTATCTACCACCCTAATAGCCCTTATGGCTGCAGGAGCCAAAAGGATTTTGGGGGTGTATAGAGGAGTGCACGTTTCAGTATCAATACAGCGATTACAGTGGCTTATGGGCATGGGTCCTCCTTTCCATGAGTCCCTAACCCACCCCCAAGATGGCTTAAGCCGCCTCTGTGCAGGACGACTAGGCTTTCCTATGCCAGGCTGCCAGGTAATGATGGTCTGGAGGCTGAATTTTAAAGGTGTGATTGCAATTTTTATGGGGTTGGGGGGGTCGGTGATCACTGGGGTAGTGTATGGGGGTCTGTATTATGTGTTTTCAGTGCTTATCTGGTGACTTTAGGTGGGTTTTTGTGACTTAGACTATGTTTTAAATGGTCTAAGTCACAACGTCCAAGTTCCATCGATCCTGTGCTGTATAATTTTCGGTTATACATGCAGTAAGACTAAGTATAATCTGGCCCATGTCCCGCACAACTCCCGCCCTTGACACTCCTCCTGAAATGCCCTGTTTAGCTATGGTCGTTCAGCGGCACTATGAAGGCCTAGGCCGTTTAGAAATACGTCCAAAACCCATTTTTATTATCAACACTTGGGTGTATTTTGACAATGTTCATCCAAGTGCCGACTTAGGCCAGTTTTTGGACGTTTTTCTCTTTCGATTATGAGCCCCATAGTGTCCACGGGAATAATTGCTCAGGAAAAAGTGTCTGGGGAAAATTGTTGGAGAATAATTGTCTGGTGTAGGTTTTTGTGACTACCCACAGGTTTAATTTTGTTTTAAATATTGATACAAACCCCAGAGGCAATAACAGCCCCAAGGATTTGCTGCAGAGTGAGCAGTTTGATTGTTGCCCCCACAGAATTGAAAATGCAATCCATTTACTTCTCTTTCAGGTTTTGTGACCTCACCCCATCATGCAGAATAGCTCACGGATCACCTATCTCACCTTTATAACTTCTTTATGACCACCTTAAACTCAATCACTCTAAGTGCGGGGGAATGGCTTTATTCTTATGCAGACAACAGCCTTCTCTTAATCCCTGTCTACTAAAATATCAAGAGCTCTAGATTAAAATACAAAAATGATTGACAAAACTGAAAAAAACTAAATTTCTATGGTGTGGCTCAGAGATACACTTGATCCCTTCTGCCTTTGTAATGACAAATGGAGTCAGCCTCGATATAGAAAAATCTACCAAGGTTTTAAGAATCATTCTAGATTCTACACTGAGTTTCGAAAATCACATTAAAAACATAGTCCAGAAATCTTTTCTTACACTACAACAGCTAAGAAGAATCAGACCCTATATTTTCCTACAACACTACAGGATACTGGTCCAATCAACGATACTATCTCTACCAGACAGGTGATCCAGCAGTGAATCGGGGCAGGAGTGATCTTCCCACACTCCTGCCCCATGCAGAGCCACTATCTGAATTGCTGCCACGAGTTCTCATGACAACCTTGCAAGTTCCTGGCCCACCACTGAACCATCAGGGCTTACAGTAGGCTTGAGAAGGCCTGCAAAGCATCAGGAGAGGGAGAGGGACATGATGCAGAATCTGGCAGAGCAGGGCTGGGTACAAAGCCTGGCAGGGAAGGGAAGCAGGGAAGAAGGGGGCTGGATGCAGAGCCAGGCAGGGCAGAAGAGGGAGGGGGGGGCTGGGTTCAGAGCCTGGCAGGGCAGCGAAGTGAGGCAGGGAGGAAGGGGAGTGGGTGCAAAGCTGGGCAGAGCAGGGCATTTAAATATAAACCCCTGGTTTATATTCGAGTCAACCTTTTTTCCTCTTTATTGGGAGGAAAAAGGTCACCTCGATTTATATTCGGATCGGTTTATATTTTATATATACAGTATTTGCAGTACTTTTCCATGCTCTTAATTTTGAATTGCAGCATTAACCCTGAATCCTTGGTCCAGGGTTTACCTAATACTATTTAGAAGAGTGTGTGAAAGTTCAGGGGAATATCCGGATCAGAGGCTTACCCCAAGGTCATCAGCACGCAGATAAACATCATGAATACTGAAAGACATGTGAATGCCATTCGCCTCCCGAAGAAACTGCTGCAGTTCCATGCCCTCCTCAAGCTTCTTCTTTCTCTGCAGCCACCTCTCCTCCAGATCACCATCCTCATGAATGAGCTTCTCTACATACTCATGTATTTCCCGGGTATTGCTGAGATCATCATGTGACAGCTTCTGGCCCAATGCTATCAGCTGATTAAATCTGAACAGACATACAGAACAGACAATTGTGTGCTAGAGGAACTAAAGAACATTTACAGTGTTTTGAATATGGGACAAATACATAGTGTGTTGCATCCATTAATAGGTATACCAGAAGTTCGTAATCCTGTCCTGGGGGGACCCTCAATCAGTGAGGTTTTCAGGACGTCCACAATGAATACGAATGAGAAAGATTTGTAGCTCTATCCTTCCCCCCTTTCTCTCCCCCCTTCTACACATAAATTCATGTAATCCTTTTTCTTCTTCTCTACCCACTATTTTAAGTTCTTGTAAACCGTGTCGAGCTCCATTCTCATGGAGATGATGGGGTATATAAACTTAAGGTTTAGATTAGATTAGATTAGATTAAAATGGATACAGTGCATGCAAATTTATTGCATGTATATTCATTATGGATAGTGTGAAAACTCAACTGGCTGGGGGCCCCCATGAACAGACTTGGGAACATCTGGTCTCATACAATGACACTGGATGGTACAATAAAGGTAGTTTCCAAGAAACCCCTCCTCCTCCCCCCTCCCCATACAACCAATGCACATTAACTGTTAGTATTAGTTAAAAGGATGTTGATTGGCCTATATCTCCAAAAAATATTTACACCGCTCATTTCAACTTACAAAGTTAGTTGACTCAGACAAAGTGATTTGCATGGAGAAAAAAATACATCATTTGAGGCCTAATACACACAAAGAAAGGGGTAAAGATTTGCCAAAATACAGCAACAAACCAGAAAGCAGATCAGTCTATTAGAAAGAAGTCCGATTTATTGAACCAGTGCCCTGATGTGGCCACTTTTCACTCACAGGCTGCATCAGGGGTAATAACTATACTATAACATAAAAGAATCACAATAAAAACAAGGTCGTACACATAATAAAATCATAAATAAACATCTCAACTACAGGTATAAACAAATACATAAATGTATAAGAATAAAGTAATAACTAACGTAAGAACATCAAAAATAATGTAATAAATAAATGTGAAAACATGCAATACAATATTTACATGCATTATTTATTTATTTATTTATTATGTTAATTACTTTATCCTTACTAGTACATTTATATAATCTGTTTATGATTTTATTATGTGTACGGCCTTGTTTTTATTGTGATTCTTTTATGTTATTTAATGTATTCGAAATTAATTTTCCTATGAACTGTTTTCCTACCTTCTTCTACTCTATGTTTATAACCTAACTAATTTATTTTTCTCAAGTACTTTAGCAAGAATGTGAGCCTTTGGGACAGTCAGGGAACTCTAAGTACTTTCTCTTCATCTTAATTAATCTTACTTATTGCATTTCTTCTGTTTCTACTGTAAACCGCTTAGAACCTCACGGTACAGCGGTATATAAGAAATAAAATTATTATTATTATTATTATTATTAAAGTTGGTACTCCTGATGTGGTCAGTGGATGAAACTTGGCCACCTCAGGTCACTGGCACAATACATCGGACTTCTAATTGATCTGTTTTCTGGTTTGTTGCTTCAGTTGAGGTCTGTGCATCCCTGTCTGGTTTTCTTTGATTTCCTTATGAGAAACCAAGCTCCGTGATGGATTAGTTAATAGTTGCTTATTTCTACGTCAGTTCATTTTCAGTAGGTTAGACTACTGTAATTCTTTATATGTGGGTTTATGAAAACCAGTTTGAAAAGGCTTCAGCCAATTCAAAATGCTACAGCTTGTTTGGTAACTGGCAAGAAAAAGATTGATCATTATTAAACAGTCTTCATTGGCTACCAGTTTCTGCCAGGATATCATTCAAGCTTCTGTGTTTGGTTTGTAAGGCATTTTATTCCAGAAAACCAGGGTATCTCTGTGACAAAATAGGTAAACAGGATCACTGTCGGTTCGTACGCTCCTCTCAGCATTGTCTGATTCAATTCCCTTCTCTCCATGTGGTGAAGTTGACTATTACTTTTTGTGGAATACTTTGCCTTCAGGCATCTCAGATTCACCTAGTTATCTCGAATTTCAAAGACCTGGGGCTCCTTTTACTAAGCCACGTTAGGGCATTAACGCGCGGAATAGCGCGACTAAATTGCCGCGTGCGCTAGATGCTAACGCCAGCATTGAGCTGCCGTTAGTTCTAGCCGCGTAGCGCCGGTTTAGCGCGTGCTAAAATGCTGCGTGCGCTAAAACCCTGGTATTTTGAATGTCCTTTTTGGGGATTTTAGATTTTGACTATTAGGTTTTTAGTTGTACTGTAATTTTTTTAAATTATTTTTAGTTATGAAAACTGCTTTAAAACCTTGGTACCAAGCAGCATATTAAGGGCTCCTTTTACTAAGGTGCGCTCGCATTTTCAGCGCACGCAGAAAATTACCGTGGGCTACACCGCGCGCTACGCTTCTTGAACTAACGCCAGCTCAATGCTGGCGTTAAGGTCTAGCATGCGCTATTCCGCGCGTTAAAGCCCTAACGCGGCCTAGTAAAAGGAGCCCTAAGTTATTAATCAAATCAAAGACATTTTAGAAATGGATCCCCTCTCCCAACCTTCTCACACTTGAAGGCTTCCCACCTCTGCTTATGATTCTGGATCTCCTTCCACAGGTACTGGTGCTCCTTCAGCAGCTGTTCAGCAGAAGCCACATCACAGCCCATCTCCTCACTGCGCAGCTGACCTTTGAGGCTTCCTATCCACAACAGGTGCCTGCGACTCTCCTGCAAAAAGGCCTGTTGGGCCTGTGTCTCCTCCAGATCCTCTCTCTTTTGTTTTGCCCGCTCTTTGAGCATCATCAGAAGTTTCTCCATATTTTCTACCTGGTCTTTAATAGCTTTGCTCTCCTTGGGGTTTGTGTCTTCTATCCTGGAAAAAAAAAACAGGAAACAGCATAAATCAGAAGCATCAGGGCAAGTGGTAGAACATGATTTATGGTTTATTGTTCTCGACAGACCACCTCTTGTACGAGAGTGAGGCAAGTTACACTAAAATACAATATTTAAAACATAAATGAAAAGAACTACCATTTCAATAGGAAAGAGAAAATAAATTAAAAACAAGAAGCTTAAATAGAGACTAAAATAAATAAAAGTCGATTAGAACAGCAGAGCTGCCAAGGGGGCTGACCCACTCAGTGGGAGATTCAGGGGCTGCCTTTAGTCCATCCTGCCCTGCCCATTGTTCCTCCTCACCCCACCCATTGTTCCAGCTCTGGCACAGCCGATTGGCGGCCAGAGGTAAAAGGAGGGGCCTCCCTATGCCCCAGCAGCAGGAAATGCCTTAATAAAATGTCATCTCTGCTGTTGCAGGATTAGCAGCAGCAGGAGATGATGCTTTATGATGGCATTTCCTGTTGCCATGGCACAGGGACACCACTCAGTGGGAGATCACAGCTCTTTGGTGGGAGTACAGAAAACCTACAAAAACAGGAGAAGACTTGTTAGGTCTGGAACAGTGAACCACACTCTGCACCTTCCAGTCATAACTAATGTAACCATTTATTTTTTCCCTCAAAACGGGACAGGACCCCGGACCCCAGACCCCCCTCCCCCCGGGGTACCTTTTTTTTAATCCCAGTGGCTGCCTCCTGTCCTGATGTCTTCTGGCAGCGGCAGAGCGGCGCGCAAGGCAGGCAAGGCTTTTCGCGCCTGTCTGGACCCGCACCGCTCACTGAATGGCTGCCATCAATTCTCGTGGAACTCGTGAGAACTGACATCAGCCATTCAGTGAGCGGCACGGGACCAGGCAGGCGTGCCACTCTGTCACTGCTGGAAGACATCAGGAAAGGATGCAGTCACTGGGATTAAAAAAAGGTACGGGGTGGGGAGGCCTTATTCACTACAGTACTTGTTTCTTCAGCAGGCCCCTGAAAACGGGACATTTCAGTGTCCCTAAGCTGTGCTTGGAGACAACGGGACAGGATACCTAAAAATGGAATGGTCACGTTAGTCATAACCTTACCTGATCTCCAAATGCTAAACAAAAAAAAAGTATTTTTAGTGGGATCTTAAATTGCAAGAGGGATAACTTAGTATGGAGTGAGGTGGGAAGGGAGTTCCAAAGAAGAGAACCAAGACAGTGTTTCTCAACTCAGTCCTGCAGTACTTCCTTGCCAGTCAGGTTTTCAGGATATCCACAATAAATATGCATGAAAGAAATTTGCATAGAATGGAGGCAGTGTATGCAAATCAAGTTTATGCATATTCATTGTGGATATCCTGAAAACCTGACTGGCAAGGGGGTACTGCAGGACTGAGTTGAGAAACACTGGACTAAGACAGTAAAATGCGCTTTGAGTGTAGAGTCTAATCAAGCACATGAGGCAGGAGGAGCAGACTGCCATCAAGAAGTGAATGAAGGGCTCGTGCAGAGATGTGGGGGATAAGTGATGAAACATAATTTGGTTGATCAGAATGAAAGACTTTTTGAATTACAATAAGAATTTTATATGCAATAATTTATGGGAAGCCAATGGTACTGTATTAGAAGTTGAGTGATATGATCAAACCTAGTAACATAGGATAACTTTCTAAGAGCTGTTTTTTGCATAGTCTGAATGCTTATGATGGAGTAATGAGGTAGGCCTGCATGGTAGCCTGTCCGAAAGTGAGTTTGTAAAGCAAGAACATCCTAACAACTCAACCATCCTACCTCCTGACTTATGACACATAAAGTTAATTACAAAGTATTCTGCTGTCCAGCTAGTTCAACTAGTTTCATTTTATAGATGTCTCTCTACTGTATATCAAAAGACCAAAAAACCTATTGCTGAAATGAATATGAGGAAATTCTTTTCAAATCTTCTATGTTGTGGAGAAGTGTAGTGAAATGTAAAGACTGAGAGACCTCAAGTGTTCACATCCAACTGACAATGGAACGGATCCCAAAAGATGGATTCTTTCTGAACTATCACTGGTTTCAAATGTCTTTCTTTCTTTTGCCTCTCTAATGATTTTTTTAATTAACCATTTTCTCAATTGAGTACTTATATTGGCTTATTATAGAATGCCAAAAAGTGTAGCAACATATCAGATATTGCACCTGGAATAATAATCCTAGATAAGCAGGCTCAAAAACTTATAAAGCCTAGAATACTTAGCTTTTATCTAGGAGCCAGGGCAACTCATAGCTGTATAGAGTAACTATTCAGTAAACCCTCAGCATTGCTTTGCTCAACGGAGCGTCTCCGTTTCGCTCTAATGAGAGCTTCCTCGGGAGATGATGGAATATTGATGATAGTTGCTTGTGCTCATCTGGCCAACATTGGGCCAAAGATTCTGCCGTAACACAACAGCAGGAAGCCAAGCTCTCTCGCAATGTTGTGGAGAAATAATGGCAAACTGTATATGTCATGCAAACTAGGTGGCACGGACAAGGATATACCAGAAAAAAACTAACTGGCAAAAGGAAACAGCTGCTTACGATTTTGCAACTTTCTTGAGGTACGTGATCTTCTGCTCCAGTATTTGGATCTCCCACTCATGGCCGGCCTGTTTACGCCTCTCTGACTCCAGGGCTACTGAGGTATTAATACTGCCCGGATCAGAGTTAGTCAACTGGCCCAGCTTGTCACGGAGAAGCAGCTTTGTGCCCTGACAGTCCTGCAGGAAAGTTCTCACATCAGCCACACCAATCAGTTCAGAGCCTCTCTCTTCCTTCAGCTTTTCCAGTCGATCCCATCTAGAGATTTACAAGTTTCAGTCAGGTTAAAGATGAATTTTACAAAATATTTATTTTAAAAAAATTCTTACCCGCCTATTCTTAGGCGGTTTACAAAATACAGTCATAAAACGGATACAGACAAAAAGGTGCATACAATAGTTTCATACAAACAAGCAACATATACATAGGCATCCTGGGACTGTCTGCCAAATCTCTTCCCTGAAGAAGCCCTTTCTGGAAACATCAATCGCTCCTCCTAAACTTACTTGCTCCACTTCATCACTGACGCTGAAACCGTGGATTGAAGACAAAGTTTTATTTTATTTTTCTTTCCAGCTTATGATTTATCTTTAATCTTATCTATTGTTTTGCCTTTTGTCTTTGTTTTGTTCTATTTCTATCATTTAAATTTCTCCAGAATTCTACTGTTCAACGGCTCCCCCTTCTGCTTCTATTCCTTTCTCTCCTCTCTTCTACCTTCCAAAGTATTTAGATCAATGCTGTCTTGTTAAAATGTTTATTTTATTTTTATTTTTCCTCTAACTCTACTTTTCACTTCTCTATTACCCTCCAGGTACTTTAGTTAGATTGTGAGCCTTCGGGACAGTAAGGGAATTTTTCAAGTACCTTTCTTATTTCTAATCTTAATGTATATTTTCTGTAAACCGCTTAGAACCTAACGGATGTAGCGGTATATAAGAAATAAATTACATTACATTACATATACACTAGTTTCTTCAAAGAAACAAACACCTGACATCGCCATCTATGGTATATATATCAGTAGCAATTACCTCATAAATCTTGTATAAACAATCACTAAAATGCTTCCATGAATAGAGTAGGTTTTAATACATTCTTAAATTTTTGAAAATCCAAAAGTGCTCTCAACGGTCCTGTTAAATTGTTCCATAAAGTCACTCCAGCTAAAGAAATTGCAGATGTTCTTATACTTTCATGATGTGCTTTTGAAAAATCTGTCAATGATAGTCGTATCGCCCCCTCAGACCTTAAGGTCCTGAATGGCCGATAGAGTGTGTTAGATACCAAGGAATGCCTTGATGAATAACCTTGAACACCAACACAAGTGCTTTGAAGATGATTCAAAACCTTACAGGCAGCCAATGAAGCTTTTTTAACCATGGTGTTATATGATCAAAACATCCCAGTTACTAGTACAATAATTTGCCTTTATCTCTCAGTTACTGATATAGCAAATTCTTATTTTCCAAATCTTGCTTAGCTTATATTCTAGTGCACTTTGGGCTCCTTTTACAAAAGGTACGCTAGCGTTTTTAATGCGCGCACCGTATTAGCGCGCACTAGCCGAAAATCTACCGCCTGCTCAAAAGGAGGCGGTAGCGGCTAGTGCACGCAGCAATTTAGCGCACGCTATTCTGCGCGTTAAAGCCCTAGCACGGCTTTGTAAAAAGAGCCCTTTATCTTTTCCTGAATGGATCTCTGAAAAGTTCTTTTGTCTTACTGGTTCCTATGTGGTTCTCATAACTCCATTAAACCTCTACATTGTACTCGGCTCTAGATCGTAATTACTCCTGTCCCTGCAAAAACACAGTGCAGAGGAAGAGAGTGGCATAGGTCTACGAGTATTGGCAACCTTCAAATAACCATAGATACCAAGTCACTTGGGTTTTCAGGTTATCCCTAATAAATATACATGAAAATGATTTGCATAAAGTTCAAGCCATGTGCATACAAATCTCTTTCTTGTATATTCAATATGGATGGCCTGCAAATGTCTGCAAGAACTGGAGGCTGCTTACCCTGCATATACCCACGGGAAATTGCTTTTAATTCCTCTCGGCTGGGTTGACTTTACTTTGATTTTTGATAAATATTTTGAAACATATTTGTCAGAAAGTAAATGGGCAATTAGGCCCCAATTCTATAAACGGTGACTATAATATAGGTGCTGAGGAACGTGATGCCTGGCGCATGTCAATCATGAGTTAGGCGTCGCTTATAGAACTGCGCTTAGCAACATCTAAATTGGACAGGCACCCCATAGTTATATTAGGGTTTCCTTGGTCTAAATACCAGCACCCAACTCCAATTTAGGTGCCTACACACAAAACGCACTCACAATCCACCCTTAACCATGCCCATTTTCAGGTAGGCACATTGGACTACGCGCCTAGATAAAATTGGTAGGTGCCTACTGAGTTACCTAGAAGGCAATTAATATTACGCTTTTTAAATAATTAAGTTAAGCAGCTAGATTGGCTAGATACACCGATCTAGGTGCCTAACTTTAGGCATGTTTTAGAGAATCTGAGCCTAAGTACATATTTATGGGAGCAACAGTGGCATAGTAAGGGGGGTGCAGTCTGCCCCGGGCGACTTCTTGGTGGGGGTGCCGGAAGGGAGAGAAGGAGAAAAATGCTGGATGACAGGCATAGTAGGAAAAGACAAATACTGGAGACCATGAGGGGGGGGGAGAAATATAGGGAGGGAAAGACACGGTGGAAACCATAGGGAGGGAGGAGAGAGGGAAAGAGAGAAATTCTGGAGACTATGGGGGAAAAAAGGGGTAGGGAAGGAGAGAAATTCTGGACTCCCTAATGGAGGTGAGGGGTTTGAGAGGCAGGGAAAGACAGATGCTAGATGCCATGGGGGGGATGACTGTGGGATAATAAGAAAGGGCTGGGGGCAGGGTTAGGCCCGAAATTGGGCCTCCAACCAGAAAAGCATGCTGTAAGTTACATGAGTAGGTCTTGATCCTGCCCTTGTCCCACCCATGCCCTTCCCCTGTGCACATCCCTAGCATAAAATATAGAATAGCGCTTGGCGCTCAGTTAGCATTTATGCACAGAAGTGTTCGCTCACCCATGTAAGTATGCTATAAATTTACACCTGCAATTGGCTCATACGTTTGGACATTACATTATAGAAGGAATGGGGGAGTAGACTAAAGCAGGCATGCAATCAAGATGATGACCACCTAGTCTTTGGTTGCAGGGCTCTCAAGATATGCCAGAAACAAGCCTCAGTCACAAAAAGTCTTGAAGCGTCTTCTGTCCTATGACAGCCTACGTACCCTTCTGCTGATACAACTCAGCCTAGGCCTGTAGTACCCCTTTCATTCAAATATTGATAACTTCTTAGTCAGACATTTCTAACAGCATCAACTGGTGCTATGTTCCTCCATGAATTTGAACTACATGGTTTCTGGGAAGCTGGAGACATCACAATCATTTATTTGTGACCTAAACTTCCCTCACTGACCTAAATGGATGGGATAGCCCAGTTTAACCAAATAGCCCGTTTACCTTTGATTGATCTCTCTCTGATGGGCATGAATCTCATTGTGCTTGCTTGGACCACTCTTAATGAACCCATCTGCCAAGCGATTGATCTCATCCAGACGTCCCTTCCCAGCAGCCAGATCTGTTAGAAAGTTCTAAAGCAACAAAGAAGCACTTACATCTTTAAAGTGTTTTGTTATTACATTTGTTTTTCGATAATAGACAAGCCTCATATCTGAACTAAGACCAAGATCTTTGGGCAAACATTTTTTACTTTTTCTTTTTTTTAATAGTTACAGGAATGTTCTACTATTTGTGACTTTCTCTGGGTAAACATGACTACAGTCACCAGATTTTAGTCATGTTTTCTCAAAGACAGTCACATTTCTTCAGATTCCGGTTTAGGTGCAGCTTCCAGGGTCTTTGTTTTTTGGACTCCTCCAAGCTTTGTTATTTTCTTTGTTGATATTATTATGCGTTATTACATGGATATTGTGCCAATTTTCTGTACAATGAATTTTCTTTGTTGATTTGTAAGCTATCTTGATAGATACAAATATTTTTTTTTAAATCTGTAAAGTAATGACTAGTTTCTTAGGTTCAGTTCTGTTCCTTGCTGCATAAATTTCAATAAATGTTTTCATTTTTGTGTACTTAAAGGAGAGTATCTGGACTTATTTCTTCTCATTTATATTCGATGACCTTTTGACAGCTATGTAATGATTTGTTCTACTTAAGGCAGTGTAATAGTTCAGATTTAACTTCCCTCTGTGAAAAGGGAAGAATAAAATGAGGGCTATGAGGGGAGATTAGATTGAGTTTTTCTACTAGCAGAGCTAGGAAAGCCACTGCTTTGGCTAGAAGACTGAAAGTTCCTTTTTCAAGTTCGATATTTTTAATTGAAATTTTAGGCACAGATCACAGAACAAGATCTATAATAAGATTAAAACAAAATGTAGACAAAATGAGAATGCACATGGCTGAAGAAATCGTGGACAAGGATTCACCAATAAAGACAATATAAAATATACTCATAGAGGTTTTCCACTATTTAATTTCCCTACAGGCTCCTGACTGCATAAAATGATTTTATACAATAATATTTGGCCAGTACCAAAAGTGGCTCAAGATCCTACCATCCCCCATTCTCTAGGTGGCCAGTATCTTCCCTTCCCTACTTCTCCCCCTCCATATGACTAGCATCCCCCTTTCCTTCTCTACCACACAATAAAGAATGGCACGGGGACAAATTTTTCCCTGTCCCTGTGAGAACTTATTTTCCCGTACCGTCCTCCTGAGTTCTTTTCCTGTCCCTGCCCCATTATTGTAAGCACTGTCCTCATTTGCACAAACCTCAAACACTTTAAAATCATACGTGTTTGAGGTAGAGCTTACAGGAATGGAGCAGGGACAGGGGCAGTGACAAAACTCATAGGGACAGAAGAGGGGAAATTGAGTTTCTGCGGGGACGCGGACAAAGTCTCTTCTACATCCCCCTCCCTATTGACCAGCATCTTATCTCCCCTATCCTGCCTCTGCTCCACCCCACATCCAGCATCTCTCTTTCCCTTCCCACTTCCATGACACTGCTGATGCCCTTTTACCTCCTCCAGTACTGGTCCTAAGTTTAATAAAGAATGTACAGGCCTTTTCCCCATTTATTTTATTTAAAACATTTATATCCCACATATCCAGCATCTATGCGGATAACAACGATACATGCTTAGTTTAAACAAAACTCAACAAAACACATAAAATACAGAATACAGTTTACAACCTGAAACCAATGCCCTAAAAATAAGGCCAAATAACTGTCAAATTATACATTGCCCAGTCTAGAAAAGGTCAATCAGAAAAAAAAATAAGCATTCAAACTTTTCTGAAATGTCAAAAAGTCAGAAATTAGACGAATGGAATCTGGAATTGAATTCCATAATGAAGGACCAGCCACCTGAAACATTCCAGTCCTCAAATATTAGGGGGGGGGGGGGGGGCAAGGCATAAAATCAAGCAAAAGTAATGCAAGAAATTAAAGGTCCAGATATTTTCTGATGTATCCAGATCTACTCAGAAAAGGCAACAGTAATTTCTCTTGATAACTTAAGTACTCCAGATTGGTGCTCTATTTTGGTTGAACTATCCCAGTAAATGTGTTATAAAACATTAATCTGCTAAGTACATTTTCTATGACCACTTTTTTGGCTTCCATGGGAGGAGATTTGGCTCCTGCAGCTCCAGTTCCACCAAGTACCTCTAGTCCAGTGGTCCAGGTACTATTTTGAGGCCCTTGGTATGTTTATCATAATCACAAAAGTAAAATAAAACAGTTTCTTGATCATATGTCTCTTTAGCTATAAATTACAATATTATTATTAAGACTTAGCCCAAAGGAAAGATTTATAAACTCTAAAGAGTTTTACCTCATGCAAAATTGTCATTTCTTTAATAAGACATTAACTATTCTTTCTGAGGCCCTCCAAGAACCTACAAATCCAAAATGTGGCCCTGCAAAGGGTTTGAGTTTGAGACCACTGCTCTAGTCCACGGATACTGCCTAACTATCTTTAATATCAGAAGAAATATTTTCTTCTTGAAGTGGCATTAACTGGGACAGGCAAATGAGATCTCTTAGGGAGAAGAGGAGATAGCGGATGCTGTGGATGGGCTATATGTGGTAAGCACCTCCATGTTAACTGTAAGATGGAGACCTAGCCCATTCCATTTCCCCTTCTGCATTAGACAATTAATAGACGAGTTATTGTATGCTGTTTGGCTTGCACATTAACTATTAGTGTAGGCCCATGCTAACTTTAAGCTCATGATCATTTCCAAGTGAAGCAGCTAACACATGTTAATAAAGAGACCTAATTACAATTATCATAACATGGTAATATGCAAATGAAAACAAAGCATCTATCTTTCATGTCTTCCTTTGAAGTGATCATTATTTAACTCTCTCCTGCACTTGGGTTATGATCTTGAATGCTATTCAAGTGATAGAAACCTTTGTGTGAGTTATTGGCGTTGAAGGTAGCCATGTTGAGCCGAGATACAGTATCTGTGCTCACAGGGGAACTCGGACCTTTCTAATCAGTGGATAAACAGAGAGAGAGAGTGTCTTTACAGTTCTCACCTATTCTCTTCGCTATGCCACAGATCAATCATTTCTGTCTTTTATAAACCTACCTCATATTTACACTGCATGAGTTCCACATTATCAGATTTGGGTTCAAATGTCTGCAAAACCTTTTCCTTGTCCTCCATCCAGGACAGAAACTCTGCACAAGAGCCATAGAAACGATACAGTGCAATGTTCTCTTCTAGGGTTTTCTTCCTGTGCTAAAGTGATAGGTGAAAAGTGAGAATGCAACCAGCATCTAACTTCAGTCAACACTCGTAATTCATGATGTGAACCACAAGTCCAGTCACATGGGGCCAAATTCAGTAAACGGCAATGAAAAGTGATGCCGGGAAAAATCAGCACTTGGGGCTATTCTATAAAGGGTACTCTGAGATGAGCACACTTTATAGAATAGTGCCTAGTGGGGATTCCCATGCTTAACTTAGCATGAGGACTTATGCCAGCTGAAATTTGGTATAAATCCTGGCACGCAGGTTGGGCACGGATTCTCAGAATTCTATAACACTGTGTGCCCCAACCCACCTATTCCCATTGAGAATGCCTCTAACTCACCCATTCCCTTCCCATGGTCATGACGCCCGCTTTTGGGATCTAGGATCTGCACCCAAATTTGGGCGATCTTTATAGAATCTGGATGATACTGTACATATGCCCATCAAGGTTAATTTTTTCTGAGTATTTTAAATGTACATGTTGCTAAAACAGGAGGCATTTAAGTAAGAACACTGGAGCTGAAGTGTGGCATGGTATAGGTAAGGATGCGCAGCAAAGTACCTCACTCATGATCTGCAGTTTCTTGTACAACATGTCAATCTCCGTTGTGGTCTTCTGGATATTCTCTGGGTCAAAGTGAGGATCCTGGATGGACAAACTGGAGAATGTACTTTCAGTCTTACGCTGGCCTGGACCAAACTTCTGCTGAGATATGCTGACTCCCGGTGTGAGATTTCTCTGGATCATAAGAATTTTAACTTCCTTTGCCACTTCCTATTGACACAGAAAGCAAAAGTTATTGACCTCCTGCTCACACTCTATCTACATGGACGCCCTCTTGTCACATATGTGCTGTATAAGATATGAATTCCACTCTTGTTGTAGGCTTACAGTACTTATATATACTTGTACTTGGGAACCTTGCACAAAACATAGAACTTTCACATTAGCCAAATCACAGCTAAATCTATTTAGAATTTTTTAAGGAAAGTTTTAAAGATTCATTTACCATGACCTCAGCGGCACACTCAAGTGCTTTCAAAGCGGCAAGCTTTATGTGTCATATCTTCACTGAAACAAAACTCTAAGGAAGTCCTGCCATCCCTTCAAATGACTATAATAAATAAAATTAGTAAGAAAATACTATAGTGCTCAGCCAATTAACCCCAACTACACCAGCAACGGTGTCTCAGGATGGTATTATGTACAACATCATAGCACCTACCTGCCTCCTATCAACTATGATGGAAGGACAGTAAGAGGAAGGACATTTGTTCACAATTGTACTTGGATTATGGATTTTTGAACACATTTGTTTGAACACTGTTTAGAATTTCTGCAATTTTTTGCACATTTTATTAAAAAGAAACCAAACACTAGTCTGAGGGGCATTTGGAGCATTGACATTAAGTATCAAATTACTGCGTCTCAATGGCCATGAATTTGAACTTGGAGGATGAGGTGTACAATGTTGGCATCTATGAGACAAACTTGGTATTTTTCTGTTGCATAGAGCATTATGGACCCCTGTTCGGTTACAAAAATTAGATAGCTCTAAGTCTAATAAATGTTGGCAGTGTCATCTCGAAGCAGGGACTTTAGATCATTTATTATTCTATTGTCCATTTATTATGAATTTCTGGAAATCAATTTGGGATCAAATTAATTGTTTATTAGATAACCCAGTGGCATTATCATATGATACTGTGATATTTGGTATGGCAATGAGAGTAAAAAGTCAGATTTCTACAAATAATAACAAATTATTACTCATAATGTCTGGGGTTGCCATTCAACAAATTACGTATAATTGGAAAAATTTGAGTAGATTAAATTATAATTTTGGTGGAATTCCTTATGTCATGTTTATAAAATGGAGAGATTTATTGCAATACAGCAGGGTTGTTTCAGGAAATTTCAAGATGTGTGGGAGCCATTTACAAATATTGTACTGATTAGATGAAATTTTTTTTTTCCCTTAAATTTACAAGTTTAGTTATGGGGGGGGAGGGGAGAGTAATTTTATCATTACATTTTGTAGAAGATATTGATTATATGATAGGAGAGGATGGGAAGGGTGGGAGATAAGAGTATAACATTTGTACACTGATGAATATTAAGTGTTATATTTATTGTTAACTGCTTGGACATATTGTCACACTTATTGTAAATTTGAAAATGAATAAAGAATTTTAAAAAAAAATTTTGCACATTATTTTCATTGGGGATCTCCCAGCAATGTATGGATATTCAACTTGCTATATGAGAACCATCTACCCACCAGACTGAGGTTCATCTAATAAGATAAGTGTGAGTTCGATTTATTCGAACGTTTGAATTTCATTTCACATCATAATTCATAGGTGGCAGGTGGGTGCTATGATGTTGGACATAACACTATCCTGAGACACCGTTGCTGGTGTAGATGGGGTTAACTGACTGAGCACTGTAGCATTTTCTCACTAATTTTATTTATTATAGTTATTTGAAGAGATGGTAGGACTTCTATAGAGTTTTGTTATAGTTTAGGTAGTCCTTTTTACATTTTTGTGATCTCCCAATATTTTTTCAATTGTTCATAAAAGGCTCCTTTTATTAAGCTGCGCTAGCGGTTTTAGTGCGCGCTACAATGCTGCGCGCACTAGATGCTAATGCTTCCATAGAGCTGGCGTTAGTTTTTCCGCATAGCACAGGGCTTAGCGCGCGCTAATCTGCAGCGTGCGCTAAAAACGCTACCACAGCTTAGTAAAAGGAGCCCATGGTTTCATAGTTTATTAAGAATTTGATGGAACGCTTCTCCTGGGATACAAAGCGTTGTACATTTTAAAAAATTTAGTATAAATAGTGAACAAACAACAATTATGGACCTAGACTTTTCCAAGACTGGCATACGAGGTTGAAGTTGCGAATTGTAAACAATAGGATAGAAGGGAGGAACTACAATTTATCGTCACTTGTCATAAATCTTTTTTAAATACTTATATGCTTTTTGTTATTTTTGGGTTTTTTTTAACTTTTTTACTTTATTAGAAGAACCAGCTTGTATGAAAATAAACAAAAATTAAATTATAAACAACTACAGTGAAGTAATAAAAGATGTCAATGGGCCCCAAACCAGTTTAAATAAATTACTATGCCCCAACATGTCAGCATTCATTTTTTCTTACCTATAGATTCACCCACCAAAAAGGAAAATTGAGGCAATCATAATTTTTCCAGTTACGAGTTACCATCTGCATAGCTATCCCAGTCATAATTAGGAAAAGTCGGCCTTTATAACAGTCCATGGGGGGTTTAATATGTAATAATGTTCCACATATGACTACCTCATATGTCAATGGAATTGATGATTCCAGTATGTTATTAATCTTTCCCCATATTGACTTCCAAAAGTTGAGTATCAAAGAACAATAGAACAACAGATGATCCAGTGTCCCAATGTCTAGATGACAGTTTCAGCATCTATTAGATTTAGAACTGTCCAACTTTTGTAACCTAACCGGGGTCCAAAAAGATCTATGTAACAAGAAAAACCATGTTTGTCTCATAGATGCTGATGCTGTACATCTCATTCTCCAAGTCCAAATTCGTGGCCATCGAGACGCAGAAATATACTGCTTTATCTCAATACTCCAAATATCTCTAAGACTAGATTTTGTTTTTTTATTCAAGAATTCAGATATTAATTTATACCACCGGGTGGCCTGAATGTCCTAGAGAATCAGTCTGGAAGCATAGGACCTGCAAGCTGAATGGCTTGCTTCAACTGCAATTACTTATAATTTTGAGATTTTAAAATACCAAATGTTTGTTGCAGTCGTGAAAACTCAAGCATTTTCCCATTTTATAAAACATCTTCTAGAGTGTGTATACCTGCCTGCATCCATTGCTTCCAGAAGATCCCGGACTTGCCAATTTGAATCTTGGAGTTTAGCCATAAGGATTGATAAGTGGATTTCTCTACTGGAATATCTGTTAATTTATTAATAAATTTCAAAGTTTTCCAGGTGTCAAATAAAATACTATTGTCCTTAACATATCTGGGTAATTTGATACTCAACACATGAAACAATCGTAATGGGGACATGAGTTGCCATTCTAAATACACCCAATCAGGGAGATATGTTCCATGAGCTCAGGAAGGATCCAATACATACCCTGACGCAGTATATAGGCCTGATGGTACCTATAAAAATTGCGAAAATTTACCCCACCCACTGCAATTGGTTTTTGTAAAGATACTAAGGCAATTTGTGCGATTTTATCCAGCCAAATAAATTTAGTAAGAATACTATTTAATTTCTTGTATAAGGACCCCTGAAAATAAACTGGCAACATTCCCAATTGGTAGCAAACCACAGGCAAAATCATCATCTTAACCATTTGAACTCTCCCCCACCAAGACAGATGTAGTGGGTTCCATTGCTCACACATTTCTGAGACCTTTAGCAATAAAGATCTTTCATTTACTTTCATCGTCTTTTCCAGGGTTTATAAATCCAGAGAAGGGTGGGGGGGAGGCTATTTCTATCCTAATTTTAGCCCTTTGAGTATATACATCCAGGGTGGGTGGGATGACATTACTATTTTAAATAGGGAAAGGTTATTGAAAGAATCTATGTTTTGTTGTTATTGATTAGTCATTGGGTGGGTGGGTGGGGGGAAAATGGTTGTTTATGTATATTTATATGATGAATGTGCTTTTTTTTTTAAGTTCAATAAGTTTATTGACTTATTATGCAGATACATATTTGTGTTTTGCACTTTTGATGTTTGCAAAATCAATAAAGAATTTTTTTATTTTTTTTTAAAAAGAAGAACCAGCTTGCACTTATCTTAAAGCCATTCCATTATGTGGTCTGGGGAGGCTGGACCTTATATGTTTTGCTGTTGAAGCTTTATCAAGTGTCCTCCCAAAGCCACCCCATGCCTTCCAGCTCACAAAACTTTAGTAAGACAAGCAGTGAGTGGTGCCGCTGAGGTCATGGTGAATGAATCTTTAAAATTTTCCTTAAAAAATTCTTCTAAGTAGAGTTTGCTGTGACTTGGGTAATGTGAAAGTTCTATATAAGATATGTCCATATTTATAGAATAACATTTAGGGCTTCTTTTACAAAGGCGCGCTAGGGCCTTAATGGGTGCAATAGCATGCATTAAATTCCCAAGCATGCGGTACTTTTGTGTGTGCACTAAAAACCCTAGTACACCTTCATAAAAGGAGCCCTTAGACAGAATTTTAACATTTAGGTGCTTTTGTGCACACATGTGGGTGCATATGTCGCTATTCTAATCATTAAGAACAAACTTTAAATAGTACCAGTGATATAAAATATCCATTTTTTATGTTGATTTTATAGATCTCAGGGGTGTAGCTCTCAAAATCAAAACTTTCACCCAAGAAACTTACAACATTTCAACCTTCACAGGGTATAATTTTTCAAATATTTCAAATTTTTATCTTCAAGATTTTCTACAGTTCTATAAAAATCTTCTATCAAAAATACTGAGTGATACTCATCTGTTTAGAGAGATTAATCAGCTAGGGCAGGGGTAGGGAACTCCGGTGCTTGAGAGCCATATTCCAGTCGGGTTTTCAGGATTTCCCCAATGAATATGCATGAGATCTATTTGCATGCACTGCTTTCAATGCATATTCATTGGGGATCTCCTGAAAACCCGAATGGAATACGGCTCTCAAGGACCGGAGTTCCCTACCCCTGAGCTAGGGGATAGTACTCCGACATGGTTTTTGTTTTGCAAATGCTATCCCAAGGAATGCCTCTTATTCAGATGAACCCGACAATCTTCTGCTTCCTCTACAGCCAAGAAGATTGTTGGGTGTAGCTGAATAATGGGTGTTCCTAGAGACAGCATTTGTGAATCATATTGGTGAAATTTTAGATCATGAGAACTACACAGCTGAGGACTACAAAATCAATATAAAATGTGGATATTATATGAGGGTGGTTTGAAAAGTTTGGTTAAAAAAAAAACCCCAAGTTAAACAACATAGTCTCCATTGAGGGCTATACACTTACCTCCCCTCTTCTAAAAATACTGCGTTAGCAGTTTCTAGCACGGGGAGCCATGCTGAATGGCCTACACTGCTCCCAAAGTTCATAGAGTTCCTATGAGTGTCAGGAGCAGCGGGCCATTCAGCACGGCTCCCTGCACTAGAAACTGCTAGCACAGTTTTGTAGAAAAGGGGGTTAGTCCAACAAGTTTCCAGTGTTTTCATAAACTATTTTTTCTACGATATGAAAACACTGGAAACTCACTGGGCTAAGTGTATAGCTCTTAATGGAGACGTTGTTTAACTTGCTTTTTTACCAAACTTTTCAAACCACCCTTATATAACACTGATACTATTTAAATCTGTTATTGATCATTTAAGTCTACTGTTCTTATCATTTACACGTGTATTTAGCATGTTAATGTTACCACTCACTTTATAGAATCACTCCAGCAGGATAATTTGTTGGATTTATAGATATCTATTTGATAAGTGAATATCGTTCAAAACTCTTAGGTCATACAAAATCCTTCCTTGTCTAGTCATGGTGAGGAGTTGGCTTTGACACTTAAATACATCCCTGTCATCCTTGTGTGATACATATACTTCATCACACATTCTTATCCTTCAGCTCTGGCACTTAACTATCATTTCAGTGTGCAGAAATAGAAATCCTTCTTTCACAGCATATCCATCAATTTACATGTTCCACCCTTTGCTGTCCTCACTGATGTATCAATTTATAGACTGTTACATTTATGCTGTACTAGTAAACCACCATAGCCTTCAGCACCATTCCTTCCCAAACCAATCCTGTGGGATATTTCACTTGAATTGGGGCCCTATATGCTCTGTCTAAATTACAAAGACTAGGGGACACTTGATGAAGTTACAGGGAAATACTTTTAAAACCAATAGGAGGAAATTTTTTTTCGCTCAGAGAATAGTTAAGCTCTGGAACACATTGCCAGAGCATGTGGTAAGAGTGGAAAGTGTAGCTGGTTTTAAGAAAGGTTTGGACAAGTTCCTGGAGGAAAAGTCCATAGTCTGTTATTGAGAAAGACATGGGGGAAGCCACTGTTTGCCCTGGATCGGTAACATGGAATATTGCTACTCCTTGGGTTTTGGCCAGGTACTAGTGACCTGGATTGGCCACTGTGAGAACGGGCTACTGGGATTGATGGACCATTGGTCTGACCCAGTAAGGCTGTTCTTATGTTCTTATGTCAGAGCACAACTCTAACATAGGACAACTAGATCGGCCCCTGTGCCATAATGAACAAGAAGTAGCCGAGTCAGTCCTTTGGACAGCTGCAGTTTGGACAAGTGCTGGGACTAATTTTCAAATCACCAGCAGGACTGGCATTGGTGGGGATGTGCAACCAAGGTTATTACCCTGAGACCAACACATCACCTGATGCTGAAGACAACATAGCTTACGAGAAGATTTTGAGACCTTCTCCCAAAATTTTACTCTGGATCCCACCATGTTTATTATAACAAGATGAAGAAAAATCTCTGCAGAAAAACACTGGATTTGGTCAGAGGCAAATTATCACAATCCTTTGTCACCATATTAGAGACTTGCCTAGTTATTCCCTGATTTTGAATTTCTTAATACTGTATCAGGATCTGGATGGCAACCCAATAAATCCCAGCTACCAATGAATACTAAGATTGTGGACAGTATATGCACGACGATGGATCAGATGTTTTAGCCCATCTCAAATTGTAATTAAAAGTGAGACCATGCAGTGAACTGTTGCACTGATTTATGAGTGCAAAGGAGCTTTTCATCCTGTATTACTCTATCTGTGAATGCTCCTGAGCAAGCCCAGGATATCAGTTTACAGTAACAAGTGGCATATGATCTGGAGAAGCTACAGTGAAGCTTTATTTGGACTGTACTGAAGTGCTGAGCTGTAGAAGCAAACACTTGTATGTTAGCTAATAAAGGTCATTCCAGTTTGTCTCTGACTGTCCATTTTATGAACAGCCTCTAGCACAGGGGTCTCAAAGTCCCTCCTAGAGGGCCGCAATCCATTCGGGTTTTCAGGATTTCCGCAATGAATATGCATGAGGTCTATGTGCATGCACTGCTTTCAATGCATATTCATTGGGGAAATCCTGAAAACCCGAATGGATTGCGGCCCTCAAGGAGGGACTTTGAGATCCCTGCTCTAGCAGGATTTACAAATGTTCTTGACAGAGGTTTGAAGTGAAAGACACTATACCAAAAAAAAATAAAAATTGTAACTTCACTGTAAATGTACAGTCTCTTCATCTGTTAACCACATAGAATTTCCATGGTAATGCGGTATACAAAAATAAAGTTATTATTATTATTATTATAACAGTATGCCTACACACTATATAGGTGTCCTTAATGCAGATATTGATTAGGGTATCCCAGTGTCTCGCAAACTTTGTCAAGCCGCGGCACGCTAAACGTAGTGGCTGCAGCTCGAGGTATCTAGAAGTGTGTGGACGTCAACGTGATGACATCATGTGAAGGCCCTACAGACAAGCCCTGAGCTGCCAGTAGGGTGTGCCGGTAAGGAAACTAAACTAAGCCTTAAGTTTGTATACTGCATCATCTCCATAAAGATAGAGCTCGGCACGGTTTACAGGTAATTCAATACATGAGGGAAGGACATAATAAGAAATTAGAGGTTATGAGGAGGAAAGCTAGCTTTACATTTTAAATAGATAGCTTTACGTTTTGGAGAAAAGCCAGGTTTTCAGATGCTTTCGGAATAACTGGAATGAGCCTAGGTTCCACAGCGGGGCAGAGAGGTTATTCCAAAGCTCAGTGAATTTGAAGAAAAGGGATTTCCCTAATTTACCTGCATACATGACGCCTTTTAATGAGGGGAAAGATAGTTTGAGTATGTGGGCGGATCTGGTAGTGTCAGGTCTCGAAGAATTCCAGGATAGTGGGAAGAAGCATGGAGAGAAGAAGATGTGCGAGAGGCACATCCTGTAGGCAGTCAGACGGCACTGGCACCTCTCCTCCCCCCAGGAGGCACACAGTTTGCAATGCACTGCAGTATCCCTTTTGTGAGATCTCAAAGAAGGGAGATCCCGGATTCTCTACAAGGAGAACTGTTTAGTTTAAAGATATATTAGTGATAGGAGGAAGTGCAAAAATGGCATTGTGAGACTCAAAAGGTGAAGGGGAGGAATATGAAGAAGTTGATAATGATGAGGCTGAATTGTTCACAGCTGAAGCACCTGTAGCAGGACCACAGAAAACAAAAGCAAATAGGGATGGAGGTATTTCAGACTCTGATTGATTTTCAGAGGATTGTGTTTGTGAGGAGAGTAGAAGGCGACAGAGGGTAGTGGTCAATGGAGATCACTCTGAGGAAAGAGATGTTATCAGTGTAATGCTTCAAGGTTTGGTCCTTGGGCTGTTCTAACATTTTTGTAAGTGATATTGCTGACTGGTAAGTCAGCAATGAAGCCTCTGCAGATGAAGCCAAAATCTGCAATAGAGTAGACATCTATGATGGTGTGGAAAACATGAGTAAGGACCTAGGAAAACTTGAGGAATGGTCTGAAATTTGGCAGCTAAGATTTAATGCTAAGAAATGCAAGGCCATGCATTTGGGATGGAACTCCTCTCGTATGAGGGAAGACTAAAACAGTTAGAGCTCTTCAGCTTGGAAAAGAGATGGCTGAAGGGAGATAGGATTGAAGTCTACAAAATCCTGAGTGGAGTAGAACGATTGATTTTTCACTCCGTCAAAAATTACAAAGACTAGGGGACACTCGATGAAGTTACAGGGAAATATTTTTTTAAACCAATTGGAGGAAAATTTTTTTTCACTCAGAGAATAGTTAAGCTCTGGAACGCATTGCCAGAGGATGTGGTAAGAGTGGATAGTGTAGATGGTTTTAAGAAAGGTTTGGACAAGTTCCTGGAGGAAAAGTCCATAGTCTGTTATTGAGAAAGACACGGGGGAAGTCACTGCTTGCCCTGTATCGATACCATGGAATATTGCTACACCTTGGGTTTTGGTGAGGTACTAGTGACCTGGATTGGCCACCGTGAGAACGGGCTACTGGGCTTGATGGACCATTGGTTTGACCCAGTAAGGCTATTCTTATGTTCTTATGGGCTGCAGAAATCCGAGGGAATGTTTAGAAGGGTGAAGAACTTTTGTGTATGAAAGAGGAGTGTGACTTGGTGTGATAGTATGTGACGATCGTAAGGTGACCAAACATGTTGAAAAGGTGACGGCGAAAGCTAGAAGGATGCTTGGGTGCAGAGGGAATAGAATGGCCTAAGGAGAAGAATGGCCAGCAGGAAAAAGGAGGTATTGATGCCCCTGTATAAGACTTTGATGAGACTTCATTTAGAATACTGTGTACAATTCTGGAGACTGCACTTTCAAAAAATATAAAGAGGATGGAGTCATTCTAGAGGAAGGCATCTAAAATAGTTGATGGTCTACGTCATAAGGCATACAGGGACAGACTTAAAGATGTCAATTTGTATACTTTGGAGGAAAAGCAGGATAGGAGAGATATGATAACAGACATTTAAATACCTATGACACATAAATACACACGAGATGAGTCTCTTTAAATTGAAAGGAAACTTCAGAGCAAGAGGGCATAGAATGATTGTATGTATGTATGTTTATTTTATTATATGTCTTATTTTATCATGTATTTGTTTTTATTATGTACTCATTTTAAATATTGTGTATTGTGACAAACCCAGCACCAGCACTGGTCCAGTCCATGATAGGATCAAGTGCAGAAGAGCTGACCAGATTGATTCTGGCGCTCAACTTGAGGCTGACCTCCCTTGCCCCCTTAATCAAAGAGATAGTGAGCTGGAACAGAGGCAAACAGATTGGCAACAGCAGCCTCTGGGCTTTAGAACAGCTAAGGAAGCCACGAGGAAGGTAACTGCAATAGAAAAACCTAGACAGAGAAAAGCTGCTGTAGAGCCAAAACCCATCCCCCGCTACTGGCTGAAGGGGATTGGCTCTGATCTGTTTAAAAGCAGGCTGAGACAAACAGGAGGAGGAGGAGCGAGTGACGAGGGCGAGTCACTCCCACAGCCCAAGGCAGGAGAGGAGCTGTGGAACAGGGCAGCAGAGGAGAACGTGCTGGATTATCCCATGCAGGATTTGGAGGAAGGCTTAACCCCTTCAAACTATCCAGTGCCAGACCAGGTAGAAGGCATGGAGATAGAAATAGCTGGCCCTAGGGTAGAAGGCCAGTTAGAAGGTATGGAATTCTGAATGAAAGAATGCAGCAACAGGGAAACTGTTTGTGCTTTGTGTTTTCTTTTTGCATATCGGTTTTTTTCTCTCTCTGCTGCCCCAGTTAAACCTGAAGAAGGGGATATATATATTGAGCTGTATAAGCATAGGAAGTTAGAGAATAATACTTGCCTGAAGTCTGAATCAAGTTATGCATTCAAAGACAAGTTTGTGAACCAGATGCAGGCTGAACTGTTTAAAGTGCTGTTGGAACTGTAGGAAAGTTACTGTGACTCCCGTTGCAGGGAGCTAATTAGATTAACCGTCTCAGCTGTGTGATTTGTGCCTGCACGTAGGAGCTGAGAGAAAAGCTGTACTGCTAACAGAGTGTGCTGTGACGATTTTTGCCTACTGAGTTCTTGTCTGCTTGAAAATGTACTGTAAGTTTGATTTTTGCCAATTTACTATTTTTGTTCAATGACCTGCAAAGTGATATTGTTTTGCTGTTGCATATCTTTTGACCTGGAGGTCAGAATAAACCACTTATGTTTTCCTAAAGAACTCGTTTGCTTGGTGATATAGTGAAACCTTGTACTTCCCCTATATCTCGAGGGGCCTAGACCGTTGTCTGGGGCCGCCTAAAAATCCTGGAGGTACCCCTAGTTAAAGGGGACGCGCCCGAAGCAGTGTGTTTGTCACACGCCAGCCCTGGACTGCAAGGGGGTTTGTGACAGTTTGGTATCAGGAGTGCGGTCTGTTACCTCTTCAGGTGAAGATTGGGGAGTGCAAAGGTGGAAAATTTTTTTTTTTGTTTTTTTTGTTTTTACTCTCTACTATTGTTTGGTTCATCGGAACCAGGATTATAAATGCTGGTGAATGAAAGCGGCTTGAACATTCCAAGGATATCGGTTCCAGCGTCCGGAGTTTGGCGGCTGCAGGAAGGGTGGATAGCAGACCGGGGGTCAAGGCCATCGTCCTGAGCTGGCGAGGAACAAAAGGGGGACCAATAGGTCTCTGAAGAAGGGTGGTGCACCCTGTAATGAGCACGCAGGCGATGATGCATCAGTACCTCTGGTAAGCATATACAACAGAGGGGCTGGTAAAGATAGTTTCGGGGAGAAAGAACTGTGTGGTATCGCACTTGGAGTGTGTGTTTTTTCATTTTTTTTTACAGAGTCAGCATGGAGCCGGCGGCGTTAGCAGTGGTTGCGGGAGAACGTCAGAGGCAGAATGAGGACTTAAAGAAGGTCCTGGAGACTAGCCACGGACTATGGCAAGCAAGCCAGGAGGCTAGTCAACGTCATCACAGTGACTTTATGCGAGCCATGGAGCAGCAGTCTCGATTAATGGCGCAGCTATTGAAGCCTACGACTGGTGGACAGATGCATATACCGGTATTGGGGACTGGGGGTAATCTACCTGTGGTAGGGCAAAACTCTCTAGGTTTATTGAATTTGAACAAAATAACACCACAGGATGCCCCAGATGATTTTTTAAACTCTTTTGAGAGGGTTGCTGCTGCAGCAGGTTGGCCTCCAGAGCAGTGGGCGGTTCGCCTTCTGCCATGTTTGGCTGGCGAGACCCTTGCAGCTTTTCAGACCATTGCTGCGGATCAGGCCAGTAGTTACCCAGCTGTGAAAGCACATATCCTAGATTTTCTGGGATATACAAGAGAGTATTACAGGCAAACCTTTCGTGCTCTCCAGTTAAAGGTAAAAGAGAGACCTAAGGCACTGTTACGCCGCCTAACGAAAGCTGCGGAGAGATGGTTACAGCCTTTCTTGGCAGACCCACGAGCTATGTTTGCTGAGTTAGTCAGGGAACAATTCCTAGAGGCTCTGCCCCAGAACATAAAGGGGTGGATCCAGAAGCAGGGATGCCAGGATCTGACACAGTCACTATCTGTGGCAGAAGCCTATCTGGATGCCCAGGGACTTCCCGAGAAACCAGGCCCAAGTTATAGACCCCAGACACAGTTCCAGAGGGACACTACACTTCAGGCTCCTACTATTAATAACATACCACCCAGGAACCCTCAGAAGCGAGTACAGAAACCCTTTAACCCTGCTCCCATCGTTTGCTTCAGGTGTGGGGGAAAAGGTCACCGACAGGGGGAGTGTGTTGAAAGAAAAGGTTTTACGGTAACCTGTGACCTGGAAAAGGGTAAGATTACACCAGGGGGGAGATATCTGGTGGTGGTATCAATAGGGGGCAAAGACATGGAGGCCTTACTTGATACAGGGGCGGACCAGTCAATGTTAGCCCACCGGTGCTGGAACACAGTATTCCCTAGGGAAAAGGGGCATGATTTTGTAGGGAGAGTAAGAATCAAGTGTATCCATGGGGATAGTAAACAATACCCATTGAGACCTACCACAGTTAGGTATAAAGATAGAGTGTATCAAACTTCCTTTGCGTTAGTGCCAGAGGCACCGTATGATGTTATACTGGGGAAGGATTGGAAAGGGTTCCCGGTAGCATTACAGGAAAAACAGTGTCTAGTTAACACAAGAGCACAGGGATCCTCTAACCATGAACCTGAAGGGACATTAGGCAGGATATTTCCTTTTGCAGGAGAAGCCTTTCAGGAATATGAACAAAGGCAGGGGCGTAGGACACGGGCCCAGAACAAAAGGCAACAGCAGAGTGAGTTAAAAAAGCTTATGGAAGGTTTGGCAGGAAAATGGAAAGACAAGGAGGGTGAAACATGTAAATGGGTAAAGCAAAATCAAATATTTGAAACCCAGCTAGGCCAGTATAAATCTCAGTTGAACAGAGTGGAAGAGGTGTTGGGTGACTTACAGGCTCAACTGGAACAGACAAAGGAGGGTGGTATGGAAGAAATATCAGAGGCTGTAGCAGCCTTAGCCCACAGGGTATTCAGTCTAGAAGGGTTGGAGTGCACAAAGGGCTTAGATGATTGTGAGTCAAACAAAGTCCCAGTGTTACGGTGGCCTGATGACTTCTGTGATACAAGCCCTAGTCCGAGCCCTTCTGATAAAAGAAACAAAAATAGGAAACACCATTGAATTTATTTAGGCTGTCACATATTCCTGTGAATATAGGGACTCCTCAGGGTACAAGTGAGGGTCATCCTTTAAGGGTGGGGGAATGTGACAAACCCAGCACCAGCACTGGTCCAGTCCATGATAGGATCAAGTGCAGAAGAGCTGACCAGATTGATTCTGGCGCTCAACTTGAGGCTGACCTCCCTTGCCCCCTTAATCAAAGAGATAGTGAGCTGGAACAGAGGCAAACAGATTGGCAACAGCAGCCTCTGGGCTTTAGAACAGCTAAGGAAGCCACGAGGAAGGTAACTGCAATAGAAAAACCTAGACAGAGAAAAGCTGCTGTAGAGCCAAAACCCATCCCCCGCTACTGGCTGAAGGGGATTGGCTCTGATCTGTTTAAAAGCAGGCTGAGACAAACAGGAGGAGGAGGAGCGAGTGACGAGGGCGAGTCACTCCCACAGCCCAAGGCAGGAGAGGAGCTGTGGAACAGGGCAGCAGAGGAGAACGTGCTGGATTATCCCATGCAGGATTTGGAGGAAGGCTTAACCCCTTCAAACTATCCAGTGCCAGACCAGGTAGAAGGCATGGAGATAGAAATAGCTGGCCCTAGGGTAGAAGGCCAGTTAGAAGGTATGGAATTCTGAATGAAAGAATGCAGCAACAGGGAAACTGTTTGTGCTTTGTGTTTTCTTTTTGCATATCGGTTTTTTTCTCTCTCTGCTGCCCCAGTTAAACCTGAAGAAGGGGATATATATATTGAGCTGTATAAGCATAGGAAGTTAGAGAATAATACTTGCCTGAAGTCTGAATCAAGTTATGCATTCAAAGACAAGTTTGTGAACCAGATGCAGGCTGAACTGTTTAAAGTGCTGTTGGAACTGTAGGAAAGTTACTGTGACTCCCGTTGCAGGGAGCTAATTAGATTAACCGTCTCAGCTGTGTGATTTGTGCCTGCACGTAGGAGCTGAGAGAAAAGCTGTACTGCTAACAGAGTGTGCTGTGACGATTTTTGCCTACTGAGTTCTTGTCTGCTTGAAAATGTACTGTAAGTTTGATTTTTGCCAATTTACTATTTTTGTTCAATGACCTGCAAAGTGATATTGTTTTGCTGTTGCATATCTTTTGACCTGGAGGTCAGAATAAACCACTTATGTTTTCCTAAAGAACTCGTTTGCTTGGTGATATAGTGAAACCTTGTACTTCCCCTATATCTCGAGGGGCCTAGACCGTTGTCTGGGGCCGCCTAAAAATCCTGGAGGTACCCCTAGTTAAAGGGGACGCGCCCGAAGCAGTGTGTTTGTCACACGCCAGCCCTGGACTGCAAGGGGGTTTGTGACAGTATGTACATTATGTAATCCGTTTAGTTTTAAACGGTATATACATTTTTTAAATAAATAAGTAATCTAAGGCAATACTATTTTGTAGAAAGGTTGGTAGATAAGTGGAATAGTCTTTCGGTAGAGGTGGTGGAGACAAAGACTGTGTCTGAATTCAAGAAAGAATTGGACAGGCATGTGGGATCTCTTAGAGCGAGGAGAAGATAATGGATGCTGCAGATGGGCAGACTAGATGGTCCATTTGGCCTTTATCTGTCATCATGTTTGTTTGACACAAGATGGGCTTAGCACTGGGAGGGAATGAAGGGGAAAAGCATCAGAAGAGGTCTTTTATTTGGGGGTGGGTTCGAGCAGGGGCGGACCGCCCTGGGCGCCATCTTGGTGGGGGTGCCAGCTCCTCTATGCCCCCCCCCACACACCATGCTTGTGCCCTCCCTTCCCAACTCCCCCATACTTCTTTAAAATTTTCACCAGAGTGAGTAACTACTCTAGCCTCTGCTTGCACTGACCTGGCTCCCTCTGAAATCACTTCTGAGTTGACTTCAGAGGGAAAGCCAATGCCAGCGCAAGCAGCAAGTCGGAGAAGTTGCTCGTGCTGGCAAAGATTTAAAGAGATATGGGAGTGGGAAAAGAGAGTGCAATGGAGGCATGGAGGCGCGGAAGGAATGGGGGAATGGAGAGAAAGGAGGGCGTGGACAGGTTGTGATAGTCTACTATCGGTTCCATCTTTAAAAATAGTGGGAACAAGGAGAAATGATATGTTCTCTGTTTTAGCTCCCCAAACTTGGAATGCCCTGCCACTTTTTATTAGAAAAGATAAAGACCTTATCTCCTTTAAAAAACTTTTAAAAACATTTTTATTTAATGACGCTTTTACTGACTAATTATTCATGCCAAGGCCCCTTTTTCCATTTTTAAAATTTTATTTTTTTTCCTTTTTTTTCCTTCCCCCCTCCCTTGTGTTTTTTTCCCTTATATGTTTTTTTCTCTATTCTGAGACATTTGTAACTTTATTTCCCTCTTCCCTTTACTTCTTGTTTGTCACTAAACCTCTTGTATAGAGAAATCTTTAAATCTCTAGAGTTTTGTTTTACATGTGTTGTTAATAATTTTTGTTTTCTCAAATTGTTGTGTTTTTTTTTTTTTAAAGTGTCCTAAGATTGTCTGTTCCCCCATAAGTTGTTTTTAAATTGTACATCGCTTAGAATGTTTTATATAGGCGATTCATCAAATAAACTTGAACTTGATTTGTACAGAGAAGGAGAAAGGTCAAAGATGACCCAGAGATTGGGAGATGACAAGCAGAATAGCCTCACCTTTAGGGATTATAACTAAGGGTGAAAACTTTTTCACACTAGATCCAGCCTTTGCCAGAGAGTCACCATAAAATGTTCCATTTTCCCTATGTTCTAAGTATTTCTACAATGGAAATCAAATGACAAGAGTGGACAGGAAAGCAAGAGTACCTTTGGTTTGATTTCCGTGAGATATTTGACAGGCACACTTTCCATCCGCCCCATCTCATCTCTCACCAGCCACTTTTCCGGGTTTGTTTTATCCACCACCTGCAGGATATCCCCTCGATTCCACAGGATATTGACACCTACATCAGAGCAGTAGACTTAATGAAAACAAGTATGTCCAAGAGATTCTTTACATCAGGTTGGTCCTCAAGTACCACATGGCCAATCTAGTTTTGAGCCCCTGTTTAAAGTAGTGAACAATGAATTATATCCTTTCATATAATATACAGCTTCATTTATGCTGGCTTTCATAAAGCCATGGTATAGGGCCAGCAACGTAAATGTGCCAATGTTTATGAATTCCTTTGAGCGACGGAGCATTTACCTCACCAGCCTACTGTAGAAACATCTACCTCAGCTTTGTAAAATAAGCCCTTAATCTTCATTTGTGGACTTTTCACTTTCACAGAAAAAGCGAACAGAGGAAACAATTTACTTTTCAGATATTACTGTATAACTTTTTTCTCAGTTATAGGATCTGGAGACCTGTTAAAACTTCCAAACTATATGAACAGGAGAGATCTCAACATGTTTGGAGGCAGGAGCAAAACTAAGAGCTCAGCTCTCTAAAGTTGTTTCCCCCACAGAATGGGAATAAAACCTCAGTCGATCATCTCCTAAATCATTTATAGGAGGTCACATTTCCAAACCACGTCTGTGAGTATATAGCAATTTCTAACCTGTTTCATAAAGATACATAGCTGCCTCTGTGACTTTAGTAAGCATTGGGATAAACCGGAAGAAATCACAGTAGATTGAGACCAGGTGTAAAATGTTGGCCTGCAGATTTGATTTGTAAATATTGTTTGCAAGGTGATTTCCTATAGTGGTGGAGTTTACATCTGTTTTTTTGTGATTCAGCACCTTTTAGTAAACCCTTTCATTGGTGTTGAATGTGCAGATATGCACATATTTTAGAAACTACACACATAAAGGACTACGCAACCCGCGCTTCACCCAAACTGCCCCAGAACACACATACATAGGGTTCCCATCAAAATATGTTGTTATGTTATGTTAATCAGGTTTTCTAGTCCACCTTTACCTATTCAATTCAAGGTCAGATTACATTACAAGAGGTTGAGTCAGTTCCCCAGGAAGTTACAATGGACAGTTTGACATGGACATTCAGTAGAGTTATTAATACAGTTAGGTTATAGTTATGAATACATAATTACAAGTTCAAGTAGGTCATCATTGGCTCATCGTTATGTCCCAGGAGTTACATTAGACAGTTTAGAAATGGGCTTTTACAATTACCATTTTAGTTACTACAGGCTTGTCCAATCTACATCTCATGGGCCGGAACTCAGTCCAGTGCTTTTTTACAGGCCCTCGGAAACTTGTATGCCCAATGAACCCCATACTTAAGGTGACCGTGCGTCCCGTTTTCAACGGGACAGTCCCGTTTTTGGACCATCCGTCCTGATGTCCCGACCCACCACTTCGGGACACTGAAATGTCCAGTTTCAGGGACAGTGTCCCGAAGCTGTGCGCGGGGACACCGGGACGGGCGATCGCTTTTCCTCCCTGCCACGCCAATTCAAAGCCCGGTCCGCCGCCGCGGTGGGACTGACAATTAATAGATGTCCCCTTTTGAAGAAAAAAATAAATGGTCACGTTACTCATACTGCATATGTTTACGGGATAACTCTCTCTTTTTCTGTTACCTTTCCCAGTCTCCCTCACTATGCTGTTTCCAGCTTCATTCTCTCTTCTGTGATACCTTTATAGAAAATCTGCATCTTGACCTGTTGGACTTGATGTTTGATGACTGGCGTAGCCTCTGTTTCTGGACCTTGGGCCTTTCTCAGCTCTGCAGGCTTGAGTTGTTGCTGTTCTTTCCATACATCACCTTCAACTGATGGCAGACTCACAGTCCCATTTCTGTCCTCCTGGAGCTTAGCCTGCAATGTATCAAAAGCCGTACATTAGGAAATTTCTTTTCTGTTCAGAATTAATCACAACCTTCCAAACAGCATTACTGGTGCATCTTTCATGAATTTCATGACAGTTCAAGTTTGCACCGTAATGAGGTTAAAGGAGGGCACTGGCCACTCCAGCTCTGTTCCTGGTTGAAAATGTTTTAATGTTGCAAGATATGTCTGTTTGAACATTTCTTTAAATTGCCCTGGCAGTTTTCCACTTTGGGCTTCCTGCTTAGTGAGTGCTAGCCTCTGTCGAGTCAAAACCCACGCGGGTATTACTTGTGAAACATCCCTGGGTTACCCAACTGAAATTAAACTAGTGCACACTTGTTTTCACTTAGAACTTTTTGTGAACTAGTTTAATTTCAGTTGGGTAACTCAGGGATGTTTCACAAGTAATACCCGTGTGGGTTTTGATTATGACAGCTGGTGCTTTAGGGACTTGTTCCCATATGCAGGCTGTGAGACTGAGGGTATCCCACTCACACTTATTTATCAGTAGTAGGTTGGTTTGGCTAGTTGACTTATCTCTATCCCCCATTTTGTTCTTTTGGGTTAGGGAGAACTTTCTAGAATAGGATAGGAAGACAGGAAAGAGTAGCACGGTTGGATGGGGCCCTTCTGAAGCTAGAATATTTGAGAAAGAGAGGGCTGGGATTCATGTCTTAATTTAGATTAAAGGTTGAAGGCGTCTTTGAATAAAAATGTTTTAAATTTTGTTTTAAAGCATTCTAATGATATTTCTTCATGTAAATCGGTGAGCATAGCGTTCCATAGTGTGGGAGGTATGACTGAAAAGATTATTGATCGGGTCATGCTTAACTGACAAATGGGATGGAATGATTAGATGTTGGGCATTTGATCTAAGGGTTCTCGCAGAAGCATATGGGATTAGAAGTCTGTTCAGGAATTCCGGGAGGTTGGTATTGTGCGTTTTAAATGTCAAGAGCAGGATTTTGTATGTAATTCTGTGTGATACTGGGAGCCAGATGCAGATGCAGATTCTTAGCCCGGGTATTAAATCCAGATCCTCCAAAGCATTGCCACAAAACTTCAGGGCCAATCCTATGTTTTAACTTTGGAAAGGATAGATATCATTCATTCTCCCACTGTGTATGACAGAACTGAGAATTATTTATTTATTGCATTTAGTATACCAGTAAGGGCCTGCACATAGGCATCTGAGCATGTACATGTTAAAAATAAAAGCATAAAAAAGGGTAAATGAAAGCGAGGTGGGTAACAAGAGGGTCACCTGCGTGAGGAAGGAAAAGATTCAATGAAGAGGAGATTTTTAAGTTGTTTCTGTGACAGCTGGCTGATCTCTGATGTGGAGGAGCAAGTCATTCCAGAGTTTGAATTCCAAATAACTGAAAGCAGAGTCATATGAGATATTAAGGTGATAAGTAAATGGAAAATTCACATGTGACAGACCATGTGATGAGCTTTCTGTGCTGCAGCTGCTGCTAGCTCTCTCAGGCGACTCATCTCAGAGGAATAAGCATCAATCTCCTTCTCCAAACGCAGGTGGCGCTGCAGCAGGGCTTCGGCACTAGACTCATCCTTCCCATGATCCTCGCTGCTCAGGATGTGCTGCTGCTCCCGTAGCCATGATTCCGTTTCATCGACATCTGCAAAATACTGCAGAAAGAAAGGGAAGGAGTAAGATGTAAAAAAAAAAAAAAAACTTGGGCAGCAGCACCATTGTGGTGAAATGTTCCCTACTTTCAGTTACTCTGAAGGTCTGGTCCAATGAGACGCCTTGGATAAACCTTCGACCTCAATTGACTTTCAAGCCCATAGATCCCTAGCCAGAACTTGATAAAGTCAATAACTGTGATCAACCAAACACCAGCACTTCTACAAGCCCATAAAATGCATAATTAGATATAATACTTTAAAATAACTTATAGTAAACTTTGCTTTAGAGACACACACACATATACTGCCCCCAAGCCTACCCAGTTCCGCCTGGCCCCATCCTGTTCTGCACAAGCCACACCTCATTCTGACCCCAGCCACACCCCCGCAACTTGTTCACTTGTCGGGAGGGCACCTGCGCATGCCCTGGCATGACACGACGATGTCACATGCATGCACATGATGTCACAGTGTTGCATCCATGTGTGAAGCTCTTCACTGAGGTATCACAAACACAAAGGACCATTTCTATGCTTTATCAGTATACTATTCAAAAAATACCTTATTCTTTTTAAGTTTTTTGGGTTTTTTTTTAGTTTATTCTATACAGTGGTGTACCAAGGGGGGGGAGGACCACCCCAGGTGCAGCCTTAGGGGGGGTGCACAGCCGGCCAGGTCCGGAAAATTCTCCCGGGTCAATCAACCTGCCTCTCCCCAACGTCAATTCTGCCATTGGAGAGGAAGTTCGGGCCAGCCAATCGCTGCCTAGCTGGGCGGAACTTCCTCTCCAACGGCAGATTGACGTCGGGAAAGGAATGCTGGTTGGCCCGACGCAGGGAAGGAGATCTTGGGGTGGCAGCGGCTTTGGGGCATATTACCCGATGGCTGTTCCCCGATGGCAGCGGCAATGGCTTGGGGGAGGGCAAGGAGAAAGAAAGGGGGCAGGTAGGGAGACAGAAGGAAAGAAGGGAAACGAGAAAAAGAAAGGGGGCATGAAGAGAGAGAAAAAAAAAAGGGAGGCAGGGAGAAAGAAAGGACATTGAGAGAGGAAGAAAAAGTTGGGGGAGGGAATGAGGTCTGGAGGAGAGGAAGCATACAGGCTGAAAGAAGGGAAGAAAGATTGGATGCACAGTCAGAAGAAGAAAGTGCAACCAGAGACTCATGAAATCACCAGACAACAAGGTAGAAAAAATGATTTTATTTTAAATTTAGTGATCAAAATGTGTCTGAATTTATATCTGCTGTCTATATTTTGCACTATGGCCCCCCTTTTACTAAACCACAATAGTGGTTTTTAGTGCAGGGAGCCTATGAACGTTGAGAGCAGCCCTGGGCATTCAGCGCAGCTCCCTGCGCTAAAAACTGCTATTGTGCTTTAGTAAAAAGCACGGTGAGGTATTTGTCTATTTTTGTATGGTTGTTACTGAGGTGACAGTGCATAGAGTCATCTGCCTTGACCTCTTTGAAAAACCCCAGAATAGGAATGATAATTAACATTTTCTCAGCGTACAGTGTGCTTTGTTGTTTTTTTTAAATTTTATTGTTGATAGATCATTTTGACTTGGTCATTTTAAAAGTAGCTCGCAAGCCCAAAAAGTGTAGGCACCCCTGAGCTAGAGCGTTGAAGCTGCATGTTTCTGCCGTAAAGGTCATCTCTGACGTAACCAGAAGTTGCATCAGAGACGACCTTTACGGCAGCCATATGCAACTACAACGCTCTGGCTGCTGTAAAAAGGCAGTTTAGACATCGCCGGCCACAGGGCAGGGAGGTTTGTCGGACCGGGCCTGTTGTCCGGGCAGGGGGGGGCAGAAAGCGCCATGAAGGTAAGCGGCAGGGAGGGAGAAAGGGAGAAAAGGTGGGGTGGAGAGGAAAACAGGATAAAACAGAGGGGGGAGAAGGACGCTGAAAGCACATGGGGAAGACAGAGGGGGGAGAAGGACGCTGAAAGCACATGAGGAAGACAGAGTGGGAAGAAGATGTTGAAGGGAAATGGGGAACAAAGAGTGGGGAGAAGATGTTGAAGGGAAATGAGGAACAGAGAGTGGGGAGAAGACGCTGAAGGGAAATGGGGAACAGAGAGTGGGGAGAAGACACTGAAGGGAAATGGGGAAGAGAGAGTTGGGAGAAGACGCTGGCAGGGAGAAGACAGAGAGCCAGTCTATGGGAGGAGCGGAGAGAAGAAGATGGGTGCCAGACCAATTTGGAAGGAGGGAGAAAGGGAGAGGCACAGTAACAGAGCAAATGGAAGATGCAGAGAGAAGAGAGACAGTGGATGGAAGGAAGAGAGTAACAAGAAGATGAGGAAAGCAGAAACCAGAAAAGACAAAGGTAGAACAAAAATTTTCTATTTATTTATTGCTTTAGGAGACATGTGTCACTGTTTCTGTGGTGTTGCATTGTATGCAGAGTCCAGCTTCTTGCTGGTTCAATTTAACCTTTGTCTATGTATTTCTATTTTATCCCCCCTTTTACAAAACTGTGGAGCATTTTTTAGCGCCAGCTATGGTGGTAGCAGCTCTGATGCTCAGAATTCTATGAGCGTCAGAGCTGTTACCACCGTGGCTAAAATCCACACTACAGTTTTGTAAAAGGGGAGGGGTTAGTTTGTGATGACATATTTCATACTAAGCGAAGGTGTTTTCTGTGTTCTGTGTGCTCAAAACACATGGTTTTCTGTTAGGATTGACGGTGTAGGATTGATCTGTACTAGTCTGGCTTGTTTAGTTTTACAATGGGTGTATTGATGTTGTACTGCTCACTGCAGTATGTAAGATGCTGCCTTTTCCTAGGTACTCATGTGTGACATGTGGCTTGTTACTAAAAATCATGTTTTTCGTACAGATGGGGGGGGTGCCAAAAAATGATGGGCCCCGGTTGTCACATATGCTAGGTACGCCACTGATTCTATATTTGATATATTGACCATCAGCGAGTGAGGTACAATTTTAAAAGAAAGAGGGACATTTTGTAAATATAACATAAGTGACTGATGAGACATAGACAAATTTGGTATGAGAGATACTGGGGATGGAACAATGAGAAATACATCGAAAGGGAAAAAGTGCCCAAAAGGGAGAAAGTACAGAAGTATGTTCACGTAATTGGTGTACAGCTGTCCAGCAGAGCAGATTGCTTCAAGCTGTTGCCAACCAAGAGATGAGCTACACCACTGTATTATCACAGGCAAGATAAAATCAATAAATTTTGGTCTTTTAACGATACTCTTTTTGGTCCGCCAATCTCAGCGCACACATAGGCCTCCTTTTATGAAACTACGATAGCAGTTTCTAGCGCAGGGAGCCGCGCTGCTCCCGACGCTCATTGAGTTCCTATGAGCATCGAGAGCAGCACGGTTCCCCGTGCTAGAAACGGCTATCGCAGTTTCGTAAAAGAGGGGGATCGTGTGTCTAGTGCACAAAATGACAAAGGTAAAAACGTGTGCCTGTACAAAAAGTACTGGGTTTCAGTAAAATAAACATTTTCATGAATTGACAAACTTGTCCCTATCCCCTCCTCCCCCTCTTTTTTTGGTTACCTGTTTGATGAATGCTGCAACCTGCAGGCGGAGTTTACGATTTACCACCTCCTCCTGCAGCTGTTCCCATCTCTTCTCAATGTGGCCCATCTGCTCCTGAATGTCCTGTTGATTTGAAGAGTTCCTGTGACACAGGTCTTGACCCTTTCTCAGAACAGTGGCACACACTACATGGTGAGAGCTGCACTCGGCTTCCACAGCCTGCCAACAAAAACCAAATAAAGAGAAGGAAGACATTGAGCTATAATGGAAGAAATAAGATTTTGTCTTCGCACTGTTATTTTGGGAGCCTAGAACCAAGGCATCATACTCAAAATAACATATGGTGTATATATTGCCACAAACAAGTTAAAATGACTTTATAAAATGACCTCCATAGTGCATTCCACATTAACTGGTGTTTTAAGCACAGCAAAATGTTTGAGTGCAAATTGTGGTGCCAACCTGAAATGCCTGCAAGCATATTAGCAGTTACCGAGGTACATAAGAATTGCCATACTGGGACAAACCAAAGGTCCATCAAGCCCAGAATTCTGTTTCTAACAGTAGCCAACACATGTCCCAAGTACCTAACTAGGTCCCAATTCGTAAAACAGATTCTATGCTGCTTATCCTAGGAATAAGCAGCATAGAATAAGGCATTTCAGTAATGGTCAATGGACTTTTATTTATTTATATAGCCCGTCCTCCCAAAGGAGCCCAGAACGGATTATAAGAGTACATTCACAGGATAAACTTTGGTGGGAAATACAAACTTGGTGGACATAGAGGTACAAATTTCAGCTTTTACGGTATAGTCATAACATACAGATTTGGAGATGCAGGCTTTGTAGACAAAGGGTGTTTTAAAGTTTCAGCATTTTCCAACTACCTCATTTACCGAATGGACATAGCCTAACATAAAGGTAGAATAGCTTTGCGGGTTAGTGCATCATTGAAGGCATGGAGGTTTTTTTGTCCGATGGGTGTTACTGATAAGTTTTGCAGGGAGTAGGATTGTTTAGATTATAGTACTTTTCATTTTGTTTGGAGTAATTGGTTGATCGTGCGATGCTTGCAGTGGCATGCCGGTTTTGGTTCGAGTCTGTTTGGTACATTAGGCGGTGCTTTGAGATCCGTCAGTCAGGGATGCAGACGTAAGCTAAAGAGTTGGGTTTGTAAAGAGGAAGGTTTTCATGGCCTTCCTAAAGTTCCAGAGACTGACGATCTGATAGATGGGGGGATGGTGTGCCATAGTCTGGGTATGAAGTGTGAATAAGAGCGTTTCCGGGCTGTTTCAGACATGAGTGAGCGTCCAGGTGGAGTGGCTAGCTGTTTTTCTGCTTGGGATCTCAGTGATTGGTTGGGGATGTAAATTTGTAGTTCAGATGCCTTTTTTAAACCCCGCTAAGCTAACCAATTTCACTAAATTCTCTAGCAACAAATTCCAGAGTTTAATGACAAGTTGTATGAAGAAATATTTTCTCTGGTTTGTTTTAAATCTACTGCTTGTTCACACTTTCCAAAAATACTAGTTCTAATATTTTTGGAAAGAGTGAACAAGCAATTTACATTAGAGAATGACATGGGGATAAATTTTTCCCCATCCCCACAGGAACTCGTTTTCCTGTCCTGTCCCCGCAAGTTTTTTGCCCATCCCAGACCCATTCCTGCAAGCTCTATCCTCATCTGCACAAGCCTCAAACACTTTAAAATCATAAATGTTCGAGGCGTATGCGGTTAAGGCAGAGCTTACGGGAAAGGGACAGGGACAGCGGCAAAACTTGCGGTGACGGGATAGGGAAATTGAGTTCCTGTGGGGACGTGGAAAAATTTGGCCCCGTGTCATTCTCTAATTCACATCTACCCTTTCCACTCCACTCAGTATTTTATAGGCCTCTATCATATGCCATCTCTTCTTCATGCTGAAGAGCCCCAGCTGCTTGAAGCCTCTCCTCATAGGGAAGTTGTCCCAAACCTTTTGGCCCTGTTCTGTACCTTTTCTAATTCCACTATATCTTTTTTGGGATACCGCGACCAGAACTGCACACAGTATTCAAGTTGCAGTCATACCATAGAGTGACACAAGGGCATTATAACATTTTCATCTTTGTTTTCCATTCCTTTCCCGATAATTCCTAACGTTCTATTTGCTTTCTTAATTGGAAGCCACGGATAGACCTAACCCCAGATATTCAATGTCAGGGCATGCATGACTCTTAGAATTGAGAATCTGGGTATATCCACTTGAGCCAGAAGTTAACTAGGCACTGGTTGATATTCAGTTAACTGAGGGCCATATTCTATATATGATGTCCATAAAATTGGAACCATCTAGAATAGTGCTTAGCACAATTCTCTAAAAGGTACACACATCTTATAGCGTGTGTCATAATGTTTAGGCACATCCATTAAGGCCATGGAAAACTGTGCCTAACTTGTGCATGCATTATTCATTCATTCAAATTTCTATACCATTCTCCCAGGGGAGCTCAGAATGGTTTACATGAATTTATTCAGGTACTCAAGCATAATTCCCTGAATGTCCCGATGGACTCACATCTAATGTTATCTAATGTACCTGGGGCATGTTATCTAATGTACCTGGGGCAATGGGGGAGCAGGTGACCTGCCCAGGGTTCCATGGAGCAGCATGGGCCTGCACGCACAATCTCAGAGTGCCTAGGCTGTAGTTCCAACCACAGTGTTACATTTTCAGACATAGTATTGTAACAGATAGCATGGTAAACTTAGAGAAGATGGCAAATCATAGCTAACATAATATGGTAAAACATGAAATGGTGAGACCGAGCATGGTAAGTATGGTTTGGCAAAACAGCATGGTAAACAGTTTTACAAAGCATGGTTAATATAGTATGACATGACTTGGTAAAGTGGTAAGGCAAGCATGCATGACAAACATAGCATGGAGGATATGGAACGGTCCTGGTGGTCATCAGGAGTTGAATGGAGGACAGCCATGCCATCGGTCAGATGGTGGCTCAAATATAAACCAAGACCCCCATTTTGGGACTAATTTTTTGGCCCAAACATCTTGGTTTATAGTCGAGTATATGCGGAGCAAACACCACAATAACAGAATAAGTGAAGTGAGATAAGGGAAAAATATGACAGAATAGAATTTAATTCACCTTATGCTTCTGTATGGATGCTATAATCTGACTGAGGTCTCGTCCCAATGGAGCCAACTTCACCAAGTGCCATTTCTCTTGGATCCAGGACTCCTCTTCTCTACAGTCATGAAAAAACTCAAAAAGCTTTAAGTTTTCTTCCAGTTTGGATCGTCTATGAGAATGAAAACCAGAGGTTTGCACAGACTATTTAATCACAGCCTCAAACGCTTCCAACTGCGACTGACACTGAATTCATCTTTCGCACCAGATGAGAGCAAGGCTCTCAGATTTGCCACTGCGCTTACTTTGGGTGTTATATAGAACCTCATACAGAATCACTACAAGCCAGGGCTCCTTACTTCTATGAACGATAATGCTCATTGATGAAGAGCAATCAGTGAAGCCCCATGTTTAACTCTGGGACTGAGTATACCTGAAGACCAAAGTGTTCTTCCTTCTTTAAGTGAAGTTAACACTCTAGTCCAGGGGATAGCCATGATCGGAAGCATAGGCTGCTAAAGATCAGAAACGAATGGATCAAGAAACTGAATTCCTTTTCATATATGGGCAAAGTAGCATCTCCATGCCAGAATCAAGAGACAAAGGAAATGTATCTTTACTGGAATTATTTATTGTTCTAGTTAGTGGCGTAGTAAGAGGTCTACCCTGGGTGCCTTCTTGGTGAGGGTGCCGTACCTGCTCCTTCCCATGCCTCCCCCCACCGTGTGCATGCCTTCACTCGTACCTCTGTCTCTTCACTGGAGTCAGCATCAACTGCAACCTGCTGCTTGTGTCAGCGTCAGCTCTCGCTCTGTCGTCACTTCTGGGACCTATGCCTAGGAAGTTACGACAGAGGGAGAGCCAACGCCAATGCGGACAGCGAGGTGGTGATGCTGCTTGTGCCGGGAAAGTTAAAAGAGGTATTGGGTAGGGGAGCAGGGAAGGAGCAGGGGAGAGGGGGCGAAGAGGATGGGGGAGGGACACCACCGTCCCAGGCGCCTCTCACCCTCGCTATGCCACTGACACTAAGATCACTTTTTAACCACTGTTTGGTAAAAGGGTCTCTTGGCATATGAATGTGAGGGGAGTGATCACATGGGCATTTTAGCATTTTTCTATCAATCTATAGTTAAAACTATCTTAGTTATCTCAAATTTTTCTTTAAGAGAGAGTGTTTGTATAGGTGTTTAGTTGCCTTTCACAAGAGTTTATAACATAGCACATTTGGGCTACACTAATTTATAAGGAATGCATGCATTTTGTGCCTTCACCTGTGCTCTGCCCAAACTCCGCCAAATGGCTCATCTGCCCATCCACAGTAACCATTATCTCTTTCTCTTTCTGAGAGATCCCACATGCCTATCTCAGGCCCTTTGGAATTCAGACACAGTCTCCATTTCTGCATATCTTTTTTGCACGTAAAACTTCTGGAGTAGCTTTACAAAAGTCCTTTCACATAGATAAAAACGGGTTCTATATGCAAGGAAAAATGCTTTACAAAATTACTCTTGCAATGGGCAAAGCCAGGACTGGATCAACTTGTTCCACTGACCTGGGATGACCTGGTAACTCATTGCAAAATACCTTTTCAACGAGGTCTTGACCCTCCAGCCCCCCCCCAATAAAAAAAAGAAAAAAACAGCCTCACCTTGACTTGCTGAAAACTGTGAGTCTCTGATAGAGCTGGTTGAGTGTCTGCATTTTGGCCTGAAGCAATTCTGATTTGATTGCTTGTCCCTTGGTGACCTCTGCTGCCTGTTGGGAGAGGAATCTGACTCTCTCCCCATGGATAGAGATTTGAGACTCGGCTAAACTGAGCTTGTGCAGAAGATCTTCCACCTCTACAAGATGCTTTCCATAGTCCTGGGAACCTACCAGCTCCTAAAAGAATAGGAAAAAATTTTGAGGTATAAGTATTGTGCTGTACCCTACTTGAGCCCACTTTTCTTACCCTCTCATATATATGTTTCTGAACTAAGCAAGAAAATCCAGAAGTATACAGTAAATAAATAGATCTGGGGAGTGATATGTCATGTTAGGTCTGATTCTGACTGTCAAAGCCAGCATCCTTTCTCCACTCCAGGACACCAGGAGGGACCTGACAGATCCCCAAAATTAGATCTATTCCTTGCACTCCTATCCTTGGAAAGGCTGTCTCAAAATGTTTTATGGTCTTTTTCTCTAGGAACTTGTCCAAATGTCTTTTAAATCCAGCTATGCCAGATGCCTTGACCACATCCCCTGACAACAAATTATACAGTTTGATTGGCTATTGAGTAAAAATATGTTACCTATTAATTTACTGGAGTGCCCCATGGTCCTAGTACAATTTGAAGATGTATTTGTTATATATAATTTGATATGATATGTGTAAGTATGTAATTTGTTATAGTGTGTTTTGTACGATAAATGTAAATCTTTTATTTTGTATGTTAACATGTAACTCGCCCTGGATAAGGTCGGGTGAGAAATAAACAAACAAACCATTCTGTATGAACCTATTCCGTCAACACATAATTTTATAGTCCTCTATTATATCTCCTCTCAGTCGTTTTTTTCCAAATTGAAGAGCCCAATCTTTTAGTCTTTTTCATAAGGAAGTTCCATCCCCTTTATCGTTTTGGTAGCCTGTATCTCTATCTTTTTATAGTTCTGCCATATCCTTTTTAAAAAGGGTGATCAGAACTGTGCACAGTACTCAAGATCATGGATCTGTACAGAGAAGTTATCAAGGCAAGCCCAGGGAGACCTGATGCCCTAGGCCAGGGGTGTCCAACCTTTTGGCTTCCCTGGGCCACATTGGCCGAAAAAAAATTTTCTGGGGCCACACAAATGCGCAAATGCTGCAGCAAGACAGAGGAGGGAGCTGGCAAGACGGTAAACACCCAGGGACAGCAGAGGAAAACACTGTATCGCCCTTGACCGGGGCCATACAAAATACTTCACAGGGCCGCATGCGGCCCTCGGGCCACAGGTTGGACACCCCTGCCCTAGGCAAACCTTCAGTCATGTGCTTCCTTCAACTCCAGGGCTACCTCAAGACCCTGCACCTCTTATTGTTTAGTTAGAACTTAATATATAATCTTTAGTATCACCACCACAAAATGGTTTACAATAGTCCAGTATCTCCCCTTTCCTTTCCTTCCCTCCATTTCAGGTATCTTGCATCTCCAATCCCTTCCCTTATATCCATGTGTCCAGCATCATCCCTTTTACAATCCCAGCCCCAGGTGACCAGCATATCTCCTTCTGTAGCACCCTCCCCACCCAAATGTCCACGTGACAAGATTTCTGTAGTAGGCACTAGGCAATCAAGTGTATTGGACCCTAACACAAATACATTTAAGAGCTCCCACAAACAGGATCACATAAGATTCTGACTATAGAGGAAAAATAAAGAGGAAGAAGCAATAGGATGCACCAGGAAGGCGGTCTAAGGCCCTGATTAGCCCAGGTTCCTAAGGCCCTTCTTATGGGATTGGGCATCTCTCCTGCCGGTGAAGGTTGTGAAGGGTTTGCGGCAGTTCGAGCAGTAGGGACTGGGCATCCCTCCTGCCACGATCACTGAAGTGAGGGAGGGGTTGCGGCAGGTTCCAGCAGGAGAGATTGTGCATCTCTCCTGCCGTGATCGTTGCGGTGTGAGAGGGAATAGGTTGTCTGGGCCGCTGAACTGATCACGGCAGTTGCAATCAGCTCAGCTGCTCAATCCGGAACTTATACCTGTTTTAACTTGGTCTAAGTCAAAACGTATAAGTTCCATCCAGGCAACCTGTTAAACTTTTCAATTATGGCTGACGGATGACTAAGTCTAGGTCAGCCCACAATCGCCCACCTCCCGCCCTACCCACACCTCCATAAACACCCCTTTTCACTCTGGGCGCACAGAGGCAGTGAAAATGACTTAGCTAATTTTAGATACGTCTAAAACCCTGTTTGGTTATCGGTACTTGGATGACCTGTCTTTTTGATCGTACAAGTGCCGATTTAGGCAGGTTTTTAGATGTATTTCTATTTCAATTATGTACCTCATAATTAACATAGATCACTGAGCTGCAATTATTTTTACACAGAAAAAGGAGGATTTTGATGATGTAAGAATATGTGAATATTTATGAAGAGCTGCAGTCTAATGGCCAATATCAAAAGTGAACTTTCAAAGCTATCACAACTGTGACATACTGAATATCTCCTCCAACACCCGCATCTGTGTCTCAACACTATTTTTGAAGGCTTGGTTTTTGAAATATTAGATTGACATTGCTACCTCTCCTGATTGGGGTATTGTGAGCAACTGATTTTTACACAACATTTTTTTGCATTTACAATTTGTGATCTCATTTACCCCAGTATTCACTGGATAAATGTAATGATTGGAATTGCTGGGGATGTAAAATTCCTAGATGATATAAAGAACTACTAAATCAGAAATTCTTCCGCTTAATGTACATTGTCAAAAAGGATTGTTTGATTCATTCCCCTTTCTTTGGAAGGAAGAGGGTATAAAATACTTAGGAATTTGGATTTATAAAACATTGGAAGAAATGATGAAAGTAAATGAAAAGTCTTTATTGCTAAAGGTCATGGAAATGTGTGAACAATGGAACCACTTATATTTGTCTTGGTGGGGGAGAGTCCAAACAGTTAAGAAGATGATTTTGCCTGTGGTTTGTTACCAAATGGGTATGTTACCAGTGTTTTTACATAGGTCCTTTTTCAAAAAATTAAATAGTATTCTCACAAAATTTATTTGGCTGGGGAAAGCAGCAAGAATTGCCTTAGTAATATCTTTACAAAAGCCAATTGTGGAGGGTGGGGTAAATTTCCCAAATTTTTATAGGTACCATCAAGCCTATATAATGCATCAGGGTAAGTATTGGATCCTCCCCAAGCTCATGGAAAATCTTCCAGACTGGTTGGAATGGCAACTCCTGTCTCCATTGAGATTGTGTCACGTTTTGAGTATCAAGCTACCTAGGCTGTATAAGGACAATAAAATTTTATTGGACCCTTAGAAGACATTAAAATTTATTAATAATTTAACAGCTATTCCAATTCATAAATCCACTTGTCAGTCCCTTTGGTTTAACTCCAAGATTCAAATTAGCAGGTTTAAGGTCATCTGGAAGCACTGGATGAAGGCGGGTAGACGTACTCTAGATGATATAGTATCAGACGGAAAGCTGCTTGATTTTTCACGACTGCAACAAACATTTGGTATTGCTAAATCTCAAAGTTATAGGTGGTTGCAAATGAAGTATGCCATTCAGAAGGGGTTCCCTGATTGGCAAAATCTTAAAACTCAGTATAGTTTGCCGTTCCTGTGCTTCCAGACAGGATTTCCTGGGTCACCAGGCTGCTCAGTGGTATAAATTAATATCTGAATTTTTGAATAAGAAATCAAAAACTGGTCTTCGGGATATTTGGAGCATTGAGATAAAGCATCAGATTACTGCGTCTCAATGGCCACGAATCTGGACTTGGAGGATGAGATGTACAGTGTCTGCATCTATGAGACAAGCTTGTTTTTTTTTTTTTGTTACATAGAGCAGTTTGAACCCCAGTTTGGTTACAGAAATTAGAGAGTTCCGAGTCTATTAGGTGTTGGCACTGTAATTTTGAACCTGGGACATTAGATCATTTATTATTTTATTTTCCCTTGATACTTCAATTTTGGAGATCCATTTGGGATCAGGTGAACAAAGTAATGGAAAATCCAGTGGCACTAACATACGACACTGTGCTATTTGGCACTTTGATGAGAGCTAAAAGCCAAATATCATCTCACAATAACAAACTTCTCTTTATTATGACAGGGGTTGCCATACAGCTTATTTTAAGGAATTGGAAAAACTGGGATCGATTGAACTATACCTTTTGGTGAGAGTCTCTCTGTCACGTCTTTAAAATGGAACGTATTATGGCTATACAACAGGGGCATTATGCAAAGAGTGATTGTTGATTTTGCCCTTTGATCATGCACGTCCAGGGTGAGTGGGTGGGAGGGGGGGTGGAAAATATTTTTAATTCTTTAATTTGAGTGCAATTTTTGAATATGAGTATGGGGGGTGATATATCTATTTGTCATAGATTACAATTTTGATTGAATTTAAGTGCTTTTATAGTGTAATATGATTGTATAATATGTTGCACTTATTTATGGCTTCAAAATGAATAAAGATATTAAAAAAAACAAAAAAAGAACTGCTTCATGGAACAGCTGGTTCAGTAACCTACAAGAGGGGGAGCTATTTTAGATCTGATCCTTAGTGGAATTCAGGCATTGATGCAAGAAATAATGATTTGGGGGCTGCTTGACAATAGTGAACATAATATGATTTGATTTGAAATAATTACCAGACTGAAGACATTAAGGAAATGTACTGCAACAGTTCTCAACTTTTGAAAGGGCTACTATGATAAAATGAGGAAAATGGTTAAAAAAAAGAAAATTAAAAGGAGCAGCTGCAAACATTAAGCGGGAAACTCTATAAATGGTACTCAAAAATTGGCAGCATTCTATAAAAGGTGCTCTGAGATTAACACTTTTCATAGAATAGCACTTAGAGACAATTCTTGTACTTAAAGTCAAAGTAATGGTTTGGTTAAAGTAAGGGGACCGATGATATATACCCCAGGACACTAAAAAAAAAAATTAAAACATATTGCTGATCTACTATTTGGTAATCTGTAACCTGTCATTAAAATACATATATATTGCATTAAGCTTGCTTTGAAGGCGACCTAAACGTATGCATATATTCTATGTGTCCACTTACATGTTTGATTAAATATGTGCATATTATGCTTGCTGTGAAGCCCTAAACATGTGCATGTATTCTATGAGTATATTAATATGTTATATAAAATGCTTGTATTCATCACAAATCCCAGGTTACCCATTGCATGTCTCCTGAGAACACCTATATACTTTCTTGTAAGAACATATGTATATGGCTGCAGACTTATGTGGAAAAACCTTTATAAATTACCCCCATAATTTCAGAACAGAGCAGTGAGGTAGAGGAACTTGGGGGGGGGGAGTCCTTCTTGCGACACCTACCTCCCCCCCCCAAAAAAAAAAGCTCAGTTCTCCCATCCTGTTATAAAAATACCCACTGTATGCAAATATATGTCATGAATATTCAATGTGGGTATCCTGAAAAACACTTCTCAAAAAATCTTACTTATATCAAAAACAGGAATCTATTCACCAACTAAGGAGCACATTTTGCCATACATATTCTGCACAAAAATCTACTCACAACCCAAATCCCACAATAGTAAAATTGGTAGAAAAAGGCCTCAGAAAGGCTTCAAGGGCCAAAAAAACCAACCTCCCAACAGTTTTGTTTGAAGGGTTTGTTTCATACCTTGTAATCATATCAAAATTCAAAAATCAAACTTTGGCAAAAACAGCTCCCTGCAGCAAAGTCTTCCTTCAAAGAGTACACACAGCAGTAAATATCCAATGAAATGTCACTTAGTTCTTGTTGATATATAACCGCACTCCATTCTTAATCCAACAGTTCTATCTCACAGTGTTTCTTTCAGCCGCGTTTTCTTCTGACTCAAAATCTAGACGGGATAGAACCATTGAGTTAAGAACGGAGCAACCCTTAAGAACCAGATTCAGAGACCCCCCTAATCTACAGTATACAACTATATGACTTGTACAGATGGTAATGATGGGAGACAGTGATCTCACACCTGCAGTTCCTTCAGCTCCTCTACCATGGCATCAATGTCTTGAAGGAAGCTCAATATTTCCTTCGTGGTTCCCAGTAATCTTTTATGCCTTTGCACCTCTTTCAGGAGCTCCTGCCACTGCTGGGAAATTGCCTGTTGCCTAAGAAGGAAAGAGAGAACTGGAGTCATTTTCATTACGATATACTTTCATTATATTATTGAAAGTAAATCCCCAAGCCCTGCCTAGACCAAGCGGATCATGAACCCTACATTCTCCTTTTGTGTGTCCATTATTTTGTTAGCGGGAAATGCCATTATGTCAGATCTCTGAGATATGGATACGTACGAGTAGGAGCAAATTGTAGCATAGTTTTAATATTACAGAAAATTTCCCAAAGCAAATAGGATGACTAAACCAGTATATACAGTACCATACAGTATATGTTTATTAAGTAGGCATTGCCATAGAAACAGAAGCATGTTGTGTATTTTGCTGTACCATTAGATAAACATACAGCACGATGAACAGTGTTGTCTAAAGGTGTGGTGGAATAGGGACAACATGGAATTAAGGCTTCAAAATTTATTTTTAGTAATGCCTGTTGGGGCTTGCATGATGGCGGGGGAATGGTGGTGATCATTGCCTGTCAGGGGTCTGGTGATGGCGGGGGGGGGGGCCCTTAGATGGTGTCAGGGTAGGGCTGTGATAAGGGGAGCACATGATGCTGGGATTGAGAAGCAGCTATTTTAGAAGGTGCTCCATGTGGGGAATGGGAAGTATGTTTCTATCCCCACGGCCAGCTTTTTTTAAAATCGCCACTTCCTCTAGAAGTGGAGAGGCTGGGACATGCAGCCCTGCTCCTATGTTTCACTTGCAGAGCCTCTTGTAAAGTAGTATCAGAATTCAACACGGCCTGAGTTGACCCTGGAGTGCCCTCTGCACCTCCTTTCTAAAATGCCCTTCAAACCCTAGTAGGGATGGGCAGTCATTTGTGGTGAAATGTCATCTGCCAATAGTTGTGTGCACTATATGCAAAGATGACGCACTCTCTCCTGATAGAACACGTGTGTGAACCATCACTCATGTGCAAAGTATCATGCAGGTACTAGGCCAGGGGTGGGCAACTCTGGTTTTCAGGATTTCCCCAATGAATATGCATTGAAAGCAGTGCATACAAATAGATCTCATGCATATTCATTGGGGAAATCCTGAAAACCCAACTGGCCCTCGAGGACTGGAGTTGCCCTATCAGAAAAAGTGAGTCCCATTTGTACATTGTGCACATTTTTAAAGAAGAGTGCGTGCAGTGGCATAGTATGGAGGGACGGGAGGGGCGGTCTGTCCTGGGCGTCATCTTGATAGGGGTGCCATCACCCATTCTCCTCTCCACCCCGCTCCTTCCTGGAACCCCCACCGCGCACGTGCGCCCCTTTCCTTCCCTCGTACCTCTTTAATTTTCCCGACGTGAGCAGTATTATGAACTTGCTGCCCGCATCGGTGTATGCTCTCTCTGATGTCACTTCCGGATCCCACACCTAGGAAGTGACATTATAGGGAGAGCCAACATGACACAGGCAGTAAGTTCGTGATGGTGCTCGCGCTGGGAAAACTGAAGAGGTACTGGAGAAGGGAAGGGAACGCGCATGCGGCAGGGAGAGGCGGGGAAGGGGCGCAACAGCCATGGGCGCCGCCTACCCTCGCTACGCCACTGAGTGCACACTATTATCCGGCAAACATTTCATTGCAAGCAACAGTCCATCCCTATTGCTGAAAAGTTCTCAACCCAACCAACTTCCTGAATTCTGAGCATTATTTTGCCACTTTAGCTGAAAAGAGTGTTATTTTATATTGCAAAGTGCCAATTTGCAGAATCGTAATGCTATGTTTTGATATTGTTTCAGATCACTGATTGAACCATGTCAATGAGAAGTGTAGAATTTTCAAGTGTGGCACTCCGAACTGTCATGAAGTTCCTATTCCTGCAGAAGAAAACTCCAAAGGAAATTCATGAATGCATGATGCAAACATTGAGTGACAAATGCCCATCATACTCCACAATTAAGAAGTGGCATGCAAACTTTCAGCATGGAGATTTTAAGACCGAGGATGCAGCTAGGTCTGGGAGGTCTCAAACTGTGTCAACTCCTGAAATTGTTGACCATGTCCATGATCTGAGCTTGCCAGATTGGTGAATATCGGCTAAAACAATTGCTGAGATACTACAGATACCCAGGGAATGTGTTGGGTGAATAATCCACAAGCAGCTGGGTTTACAGAAGCTGTCAGCTAATTGGGTGCCCGAATGTTTGAATGCAAATAAGAAACGTTGTCGTGGGCACTTCCAAGTTGATTTTGCAGCATTTTCAGTGAGCCAACTTTTTGGAACGACTAGTTACTGTCGATAAAACATAGTTAAACCACTATGATCCTGAGACAAAACAACAGTCCATGCAATGGCGGCACGCAGGTTCTCCAAGGTCAAGGAAATTCAAGACCTAAAAGTCAGCAGGAAAGGTCATGGCCACAGTGTCTTAGGATCAAGAAGGTATTGTAATGACTATCTTCCAAGGGATCAAACAGTTAATGCAGAATACTACTGTAACTTGCTGTGCCGATTAAAGGAAGCATTGAAAGAAAAAAGGAGAGGGAAGTTGCAGAAAGGAGTTCTCTTTTTGCAAGACAATGCACCTGCTCACAAAGCTGGGAAAACGATGGATGTTTCGACGCACTTGGGGTTTCATTGCATAGACTATCCACCTTACTCACCAGATCTTGCTCCATCTGACTATTTTCTTTATCCAAATCTTAAAAAGAGTCTGAAAGGGCAACAATGTTCGAGTGATTCAGAAGTGATTGCAGCAAAGGAGCAGTATTTCAGTGACCAGACATCAGAGTATCTTTAGAAGGGTTACTGAAACTTCAGACACGTAGGAGTGAATATGTGGACTAACTTGTACGTTTCATGGCTCCACATCATTCCCTTCTTGGGCTGAGAAATTTTCAGCACCCCCCTCTTAGAACTGACGTTGACCTTTATTGTATTTTTCCATATTGTATTCTATGAAAGGACAGAAAACACTTCACACAAGCTTTTCTCTGCCCCCATCCACCCCACACACACCCCTTTCCTTCCTTCATACCTTTTTAATACTCCTTTAATATTACTGCCCGCATCTGTGCTGGCTCTCTCTGATGTCACTTCCGGGTCCCATGTCTAGGAAGTGACATCAGAGGGAGAGCTAACATGACGTGGGCAATAAGTTCGTAATGTTGCTCATGCTGGGAAAATTAAAGAGGTATGGGGAAGGGAAGGGGGTGCACTTGCAGTGGGGGGGGGTCAGGAAGAAGAGGAGACAGAGTAGAGGGAGAGGCACCACCGCCCCGGCCACCACTCACCCTCACTACGCCACTGGGTGTTATAAAGCTATCTTCTCTACCCTAGTACATGGTTGGGTTTCTCTTAACATATTTTATAATAGCAAAGAAAAATTTATTCCCTACTAATGAGGTACATTTATAATAGCAATACGTATCTGACAGTGTCAAGATAAGAGGGTTTTTTTTAACCCGGATTTCATACACAAAATTCACAGGCAAGAAATAAAACAAGAGGCATCTATTTGGCTTTATAAAATAATACCTAACTAGGCACCTACTTGTACCTATTATAAAATAACCCTCTCACTATTTTGGGGCAAAGAATTTAATAAAACAGGCCCTAAATGTACTTTCCTAACTTCTAAATGGAAAACAGATGACTATTCCTATACACCTTAACATTCAGCAACATAGATACTGTTGAAAATAAAGCTTTATTATTTCACTCACGTTTGCATAATTTGGAATTTGTTGTGGTAATTCTCCCTTTCAATGACAGCTGCCATGTCAGCCAGTGCACGGAAGCGTTGCTCCCGGGGTAGCATATCTGTCTCAATCGGCTCTAGTTTTCTGAGGGCTGCTTCCACCTGGTCAATGTCCTCTGTATGAAAATCCTGCCCCCTAAATACATTCTTCATGTCCTCGAGGTAGGTCTCACGTAGGGCCGCCTTCTTCTGGAACCTTTGGACTAACTGTTCAAGTTTCTTTAGCCTCAACATCTCGAGATGAAGTGCCTTTTCCCGACTGTGTTCAACTTTCTCTAATACGGTCCAATGTGTCTCTATATCACGCAATGTTCTTCCTTCAGGAGGCAAATATGGCCGTAGATTTCTGGCTTGCAGCTTGGTTCGGATGTTGAAGAGGTGGGCTTCAATTATTCCTCTTTCCTTGTACTTGGGGGGCTTCTCTTGGGTGCGGAAAGCCTTAAAGTTGACCATGAGGTGGCGCATCCCCTGCACAGAATTGGGGAACTGCCGATCATTCATCTCTAGCACCTTCTGCTTGATCCACTTTAGAAGTTCAGAGACCATCCACTCATACTGATGCTTCAGAGTGTCTACTTCCATCAAAAGGGACATAATCTAGAGAAACAAAAGGAGTTTCAGCTGAAAAGTACCAAATTAAATGAAAAGTGGACAGTATCTTTGGAAAAGGAGCTTGGCAGGAATAAGGCAGAATTGTTACCATAGCACCCTCTGAAAGACCCAATTTTATCTCATCCCAGTTCTTGGGACACGTCCAGTCAGTCAGGTGTTCAGCATTTCCACAAGGAATATAGATTAAGGGCTCCTTTTACTAAGCTGCGATAGCGGTTTTAGTGCGTGCTTAGCACGCGCTGAATTGCCATGCGTGCTAAACCTTAACACCAGCATTGAGCTGGTGTTAGTTCTAGCCGCGTAGCGCGGTTTTAGCGCACGCTAAAATCCTGCATGCGCTAAAAACGTTATCACAGCTTAGTAAAAGGAGCCCTAAGTGTAAAGTCAGTGGGCGTCCCCTCCTGAAGAAGCCAAAATCAGCGAAACTCGAGTTGGGGGGAGTCCTTGAGTTTGTGTGCTACATGTCAAATAGGGTGTTAATGTCCAGGTGGCAAGGCAGGTCGTGAAATGGAAGAACCACCAGTTGGGACATTGATGTGGCTATGATAGTCTCATGGTAACCCTTGCCTATTCTGTGGCATTTTTGGTTATGGGTCGGAGCACATCATACCCAAAATATTATCTTGAATGAGGAGTTGATTTATTTCAAAGTGGACCTGTGGTTCTTGGTGGTAAGTTTTACACACAAACAGTGATTTTCAAGTGTACTCCTAGTGTGAATGGAAATGAATATGCATGAAACAGATTTTCATGCACTGTATCCGTATTTCATGCATATTCATAGTGGATATCCAGAAAACCAGACTGGTTGAGTATGACCTGGTAACTGGGTTGAGAATCACTCCTGAATACAACAACAACAAAAAAAATGAATGCTTATTGTTGTGAGTTAAACTAGGGTTATCAAGGAGGCCTGGAGGGGGACCATTACAGGGAAAGGAGGGATTTGAGTTTCATGGGCTCAGGAGGAAGCAGTAGAAGGAGGGGGCTGATATTCAGTGCCAGGGCCCGTTTAGCTATGTGTTGCCAGCGCTACCCCAATGCCACCCCCCATGTACCGCCCCCGACTTGCCCACTTTTGCTGGGGCTAGTCAGAGCTGATATTCAGCAGCATTTCCAGTTCAGTGCTGCTGAATATCGGGGTTAGGTAGCTTTGAACACTTTGAATATTGAGGGGCCAGATTTTATATTCAAAATCAGAAGCACATGACAAAACCACCAGAAGCCCCTCACACTCCTCTCAAGGACTGTGTAATTCATTTTGGTTTTGTACTTAAGAAGTGATCGAGGGTTCTGCAGGTAGGGTGGTCCCAAATTCAATTACATCCATTGTCTAAGAGGGAAAGAGACAGGGATACAAGTTAGGAAATATCTCTGGGAGCTCACATTGGAAACCCTTTTCTGGACGGTCTGACCCTGCCTCATTTTGGAGAAATAATGGTAATAGAGGGACATGTAGGTCATGATGGATTTCTCATCAGGATGGGACACTGCTACATCCTCAGCATCCAGCAGCTTGGAAATTCCCAGCTTCTTCTCTGCCACACTGAAAGCATTATTCAGGTTCTGAAGGGGCTGCGAGGGCCTCAGAGAGGAATAGTCAATAAGATCAGGCCTAAAACAAAGATTTAAAATATCAATCAAGTTTCAAGTTTAATAAAATTTTGATTTGATCGCAAAATCTTACTTCAATGCGATTTACAAAAAATGTTGCAAATTAGGGTGACATAAACGAATAACATTTTACTAAGACAATGATTTACATAACTATATACCAACCAAACACAAGGAAAAAATAAAATACATTAAATACAATTATAAAGTAAATATAACAGGGTAGGAATTTGAAACAAAAGAAAGGGTAAAAGATTACCTGCTCGATTTTACTTATAGCTCTTTCTAAAGAAAAGAAAGTCTAGGAGGAATTTAAAATGCATATAGCTTAATTAAAAGCTTCCTTAAAAAGCCAACTTTTTAATAGGTTTTTAAATCTGCCAAGTGATTTTTCATCCCTTATGTTAGCTGGGATAAAAAGTCATAAAAGGAAAATATAAGGACACATTGTACTTCTTATGGAGAGACAGTAGAATTTGTAATGCAACTATGATCTTATCCCTTGTGGGCAGAAGAGAGATGACTGGAGATCACACTGCTGATAAATCTTATTTTTATTCAAATTTTACATTTTAAACAAGCACTTCAACTTGAATATGCATTAGAATTAAAATACAAGAAAGCATGGATGGTTTCCCCCATCCAAAGAAATAGTAAAAGAAAAGCATAATATTTATTATTTCATCCACAATGATCCAAGACCTATGCAAATTTTTTTTAAAAGGAAATTACAAAAATCATTTATCAGGACATAATAGAAGTAAGAGAGACCACTTCCAGCTGTAGGAATCACCGTTGGTCCTATGGTTACCCCCCACCACCCTTTCCTTGGCCACAATAAATTGTAACAACTGTTTGGGTTCAAAAAATAGAAAATATTTTCCTTCTAATGAGATACAGCACTTAGCAGGAAATTTTAATACAAAGGAAGCACCCAGAGCAATAACTCTAGGTCTATAAACCAAAAATTATTTTCTTCTCTTCTACGTCTCACGAGATATATCAGGAAACATGCGAATTATTGAGCCCAAAAAAGTTTTATTCATATGTCAGAAATAAGTTCAAAAAATCAGATCCCTGTCAAACTCCAAGGCAAATAAAACAATAAGAGTAGTCCTCCCAGTTATTACTTCAAGAGAACTTTCCAGAAAATTTGTTAAGTTCAGTCCACTTGCTTCTGGTCCTATTGGGTCCGTAGGAGTAGAGCTTTCCCGTTTCTTCTCCGAGGTAATATATTGCACTCTGACAACAGGCGGTAAGCTTTCTTCGGGTACTAAAAGGACTTCTTTTAAATATTTCTGGACCATTTCCAGACCAGAAATCACAGGGGACTTGGAAAAATTTAAAAACCTCTAATTATTCCTCCTCTGTTTATTTTCCATAAATTCCAATTTTCTATAAATAAAGATCGCTCTTTGATAGTTTCCAATTCCCGTGATTTAAGTGAATTGATCTGGTCATCATGTTGCTGTATTTTTTCACCTTGCTCTCTTAATTTAAGTTTGTGTTACTTTACCTGAGAGCTGACAGTACCACTATCAAAATGCAACATTGATACTGCCTTTTTAAGGTTGGAGTCCATTGTCGCAATGGCTTCCCACAGAGTGTCTAAATTGACTGTTACAGGTTTAATTATCTCTCCAAATTGTTGATTAATAGGAGCAGAAATTAAGTTCTTACCATCTTCTGTGGATGGTGCCAGTGCACTGGCTACAGTGGGAGTCTCTCCTCCCAACAACTTGGCTCCCACTGCTCCTCTGGAGTTCTCCGGCTGTCCCTTCTCCAGGTCTGCAGGAGTACCTCTCTTTCCACAAAGTTCCCACTCCCAGGCTGAAGAGGAGCCTGTATTTCGATCTGGCTAAGAGAAGCCCGATCCATGCTGAGGTTCACCGAGGACTCTGGTGTTCCTCCCAAAGCCGGTAGGGCATAATAAAAAAAACGTCTAAGTCCCCTTTTGGCCTAAGGCCCTAAACGTTGAAAGTAGAAGCAGGGAAAATGTCCATTATTAAAAAAAAAAAAAACGTCCAAAAGGAGGGTTTTTTAAATAATGGCCTGCCTCTATGTTCAGCTGATTAAACGCCCAGACCACCACTACGTCTACACTAACAACATATAATCAACCAAAAAAGGCCTAAGTCCCAAACGCCCAACACAAGAGCTTTTAGGCGAAGGAGGAGCCAGTCCTTCGCCTAAAAGCTGGATTCTGTAACCGGTGTCTTTCAAAAACAACAACAGTTACAGACTCCACCCCCCGACAACGATCTGGGCAGCGATATCCACCCCTCGACAACGATCCCTCCTGCGCCGGAGACCCCCCCCCCCAACAATGACCCGGGCAGGAGGGAGCCCAAGCCCTTCTGCCCCAGCGACCCCACCCCGCTGACAACGATCTGGGCAGGAGGGAGCCCAAGCCCTCTGAATTGACTCCCCAGTTACTGGTAGCGCTATAGAAGCTTACAATAAACATAAAACATATATATATCCACAGGGCCTTAGCAGCATATCAAGTGCAATAAAGAAAGAAAGAAAGAATATTTAAAAAAATAAGAAAATAACTAAGAAATCTCTAGATAAAATAATTAAAAAAAAAAATATGGAGGCACACCAACAACAGAGGTAATGATACTGCTTGAAGTTGCTAGGGTTTCGACTTATCCCCCAGGGCTATGCCACATCAAAGAACTGATCACATTCTCCTAGAACTAGAGCAGATCGAAAGGAAAGATGATATGAGCAGCTCACTTGGAGCAGAAGTGCTTGGACTGGGACTGCAACTTGTAATGAAACCATATGGAATTACTGGCCTGGGCGATGTGATTTTCTCTGCACAAATACTGTGTCTGCTACTGCCTGAGAACAGCCCTTGACATATGAAATTACACACACAGCCTGATTTGGTAAGTGATGTGTTCCACGTTGCATCTACTACCGTGGCGTAGTTACTGAGGGAGCTTTTGTCTCAGGCCTCCTCCACAACTGGAGTATTCTTTGACTAATGGTGGTGATGGCCGATCCCCAACAACTGATGAGGTTTGCTGCCAGAACTGGCCCAGTGCTGCCTCAGTAGGGAAGAAGACAGTGGTCTTTCTTCCTGCCACATGCTTAGTTCCTACATGAACTGAGCATGCTTGAGGAGTGCCAATGTTGCCAGCAGGCGTGGAGACTGCTGGCTTTTTCCCTACTGAACCAGCACCGCAACAGTTCTGGCAACAGATGTCATCGGCTGACAGGCATTGCGCATCCCCACCAGTAAAGGCAAGAAATGTGGTGAGGGGAAATGAAATGTGATGTCCCCCCAGTCCACCTCTGAGTCCCCCAAATATCCAATGCTGGCTATGCTCCTGATCTGCTGGAAAAATTACTGCTAAATCCAACCCTTACCATGCTGATTTTCCTATATATTTTTTGCATCAAATCACATTTCTGTATTCCCCACATTAGGTTCCCTCTACCAAAATGGATTTTGATCTATAAAACCGGAATCCTTGTGACGGGTAACATGATTAGACTAGAGTGTCACTTCCTGTCCTGCTGAGATAGACCCTGGTGTCTCCACTGTTCATAGTCCCAGAATACATAAAGCTTCTCTGTGATTGACCCTTCCCATCCCCGGGTTACCTGTGGGCATGGATGATGGCATTAAAAGCCAGACCATCTCGCCAACTGGAGGAGAAGTCCTTCACGTCTACGTTGGAGTAACTCGCTGTCCTACGCTGACACCAGATCAGCAGAGCTTCTTTGGCAGATAATATTTCTGCACTATATCCAAACTCATCCTGGCAGAAGAGCAAAGACGGAGTGATAAGGAAAAGGAGGATTAGAAAAAAGTAAATATATCACAGAGGCGCATTTTGAATGCAACACCACATAGCAAGTTGAAACTGCATGCCAGTACAGATGCCAATAGCTTGAATAGGGAGGGTCATTTATTTCATAAAGCGTCTTCTGTGTTACATGACTGTAGGCACACATAAAGGGGAAATTCTATAACAGTGCATTATGCTTAGGGATCTAGAGGGTACCTATTCTATAAAGGAAGAGTAGTTACTTATTCCCCTATAGATATATATGCATATATACTAGGGAATTCTATATATGGTGACCAGTGTTATATGCTATTTCCTCACCAATTTTTGAGCATAGAAAAGCACTGTAACAGAAGCAAGATACTGATCTGGCTCAAAAAAAGGTAGATCTATGTGGCATTGCACTTGCGCGTCGTTACAGAATAGCGCCTGTTTCTGCGCGGATCTAAAAGGGGGCATAATGATGAGAGGGACATGGACAGGTCAGCGGCATTCCCTTAAAATGTGTACAGTGTTATAGAATTCAGGGGATCCATACCCAAATTGTGCTCCGGGATTTACACCCGGTTTCAGTTAGTGTAATTGCTCGCGCCCAAAGTCAGGTATGGCTTCCAGGACAATGTTCTATAAAGAGTGCCCAACTCGGAGCACCCTTTATAGAATAACATTCAGCGTCATTTTATTTCTCGCACCTGGCAACAAGCAGTGGGGAGCAGCAGTCTATCTATTCGGACTGATGAGGCTCAGCATCCCCATCGGCAAAGGTAAAAGGGAGTTTGGGAGGGAGCCCGAGCCCCCAAGGCCCCTTGTGGTAACTTTCAACAGCTCCCAAAATTCTTAAAATCTTAACAAATGGCTCTCGTGAGCTGGCTCCAGCCCTCTACTAGTAGTGATCATACTTTAAGGGAAATGGAGCTATTGTTTCTGCCAGCGCTATGCAGTGATAGATAAGGTCCTTTTGAATAGACAGAGAATGGGAACACAACCTTAGGAAATCAGGTCTTAGGGCAAGATTCTCAAAACTTTTAACGCCGTCGCTAAACTGTGTTCCGGCGGTTTAGCCTGCACACATTTTAGCAGCGGTTTATCAAAATGGATTATCTCTGTCTTTAGCGAGATTTCTAGCAGTCTCCAACAATGGCATGCAAATGTGCTCTTTAACATTGAAATGAGCCCTCCGGTGGATTCTTAAAAATCGCCGAGGCATTTTCAAAGAGCGGTGTCGGCTTTTGGTGACAAAAAGCAGCGACTGGTCCGGGGGTGCCATTACAGTGTCAGCACTTGTGTTTTGACTGTGGCTAATGAAAAAAAAATGTGTATCTACATTTTTTTAGTGGAGGGTAGTCAAATCACACTTCTTTTGAGTTTTGGGGAGAGACGGGCATGTTTCATGCGCGCTTGTCAAAAGCCAACGTTTTTGAGCATGTGTATGATACCCTTGTCCTGTGTGTTTCTGGCTGTGGGTCTTCATTAGATTTTACATTTAAAACAAATTACAAGATTTACCTGAATTATAGTAGTTTTTTGGAGAGAAAGGCATGTTTTATGCACGATTGAAAAAAAACTAACGTTGTTTCTTCCCTCCTCTCGCTTCCATTCGTCCAATCGTGCAGCAGGAGAGTGGGGGTTTTTACGGCATTTTTCTGCGCATATGCCCATCAGCGTTGGGCACATGCAAATATAGGAAATCTTCACTGCTGTCCACCGATCTTATTTGTATGTGTGATTTTTTAAGAATATCTCGGGATTTTAGATTTGATATCAAAACAGCTGACCGTCACTTTTTAATGCGGGTTTTTGAAAATCCTGCCCTTAATGAGCTGTTGCAGACCTCGTCAAACTTCAGTAGAGCCGATGAGAGGAAACAGCAAGAGAGGTCTCAACTGCTGGCTCCTAAATCAAAGATAATTTGTCAAGACCTGCTTACACATATAAATGTCAAAGATTTTATTTACCTTATCAAGAGTAATGGAAGAAATTTGGAATCTGAGAATAATAATCCAAATGAGACCCAGAATTAATATTCGATCCCCATCAACAATGTTCTCGGGCCCAATAAGCTTCACTGGAACCTGATAAAAGAAGATCCATGAATGATGAGAATTCAGACTTCCTGCTGATCAAGAGCTTTTCAATCACAGAAGAGTTTTTATTTTTTTATACTGTCAGCGCTGGGACTTTAGGAATTTTCTGTGACCTGTAGATCGTCAATAGTAAGAGTGTGAAGCAAGCAAATTTTAGTCCCATGTTGTTTCCAGGAATTTGCATTTTGTTCATGTTTTTTTTCCTTTATGTCGTCATGGAAGTAATACAAACAGATTCAACTTTGATACACCGGGAAATCAAACAGTTATACATCTATAGAGGTCACTAATTAGTGCTCAGAGAACTGCTGTTAATGGGAGACTGTTGGGTGAGCAAAATTGGCCCACTACTTAGACAGCTCGTTTCTCAAGCACTGCACTAAATGTACCTTTAAGATGTTAAAAAAAAAAAAAAAAACAACGGACTTCTTCACATATACAAAAAATGCTTTAAAACTTTAACTAGGTGATAACCAGACTTAGCTTTGCCGAAGACTTCACTTAAACATTACATTATGAATTCGGGGGTCCTAACGCATTTCGCTAATCGCTGATTCAGAGAACCCTCGTCATTACAGGCATTTTTGCTGCTGCACATACCGTGTTTGTTCCTGTTACACTTCCTCTAACTATCGAGACATGGAAGTAATGTCATTAAGAGTGAGCATTCTTTCCGAAAAAGCATGCCCTATTCCCAAAGAATGAACGCTCTTTCAGACAAACATGCAGTACTGATGGCACAAGTGTGTGGTGCAGTAGTTAGAGCTACAGCCTTGGCACCCTGAGGCTGTGGGTTCAAATCCCACCTTCTCCTTGTGACTCTGGGCAAGTCACTTAATCCCCATTGCCCCAGGTACATTAGATAGAGTGGGAGCCTGACGGGACAGTTAGGGAATAAGGCATGAGTACCTGAATAATTTGTAATCCACATAGAATTGTAGGATATGCGGAATATAATTTTTTAAAAATGTTGTGTGGTCTTTTTCCTGCTTGTTTCATTTATCGGTCACTTGAAATGCCAACGGAAATGCCAACATACAAAATGCACAACCCTAATCAATATCTGTCTGTAAAATAAAATGAATCTTAATGAATCCAGAATTAAACTAATCATCACCTAGGAAGGTGGGGACTAAAAGAACTTCTGGATATTATCTCAGCAAACTGGACAGCAGGCATTCTGAAGATGCTCTAGTTAGATGGAACAATGGGAACGCAGCAATAAATCCTACAAGGAAGGAGCCAAAAAATCTCCGAGGTACCTTTCTGGCACATGAGATTAAAAGGAACTCCAAGATTACGCCTTGATAAGAGACAACAACTAGGATTGTGGGGATAGTCCCTTCACAGGACAAAATAAATGGAACTCAGAGATAAGTAATGCAAGTTTTGTTATGATTTTGATGATTATTATTTAAAATAAAATGAGCTCTAAGATAGTTTGCTGATATGACGGGACAAAGTATAATCTGATTTTAATATCCTTCTAATGAAACTTTACTTTAAAAATAGACTGACCAAGTTCTGTGGGGATTTGGTTAGTATGTTTCCTGATGTCTCAAGAGCTACCCAGTTTAGAAGAAAAGAATTTCTGAAAATGAGAACTAGAGTACTGGCACTTGAGGCATCATTTTATTTGAAGTTTCCTTGTAAATGTTTAGTTAAGATACAAGATACTGAATTTGTTTTTTGGGATCCCATTCAATTGCAACAATTTTTGGTAGCTCGTGAACAGAAGTGAGATATCTCCTTTTTTTTTTTTTTCTTTTCATTTGTTGATGAGGAATTAGGGTAGGAATGTCCAAAATGTCCTAATTTAGTTGGGAATGATTTGGGTTCATTGGAACTCAACCCATTTCTTTGTTTTTCCTTAAAACTTAGTTGGTAAATAAGCAATATGTTTCCCCTTCTAGTGGGCTTGCAAAGGATTGTTTTTTGTATTATTTTGTTGTATTGAAAATTTGTATGGAAACCTTTTTTTCTTGATATCTTTATGATATTGTAAATGCATTAAATCCAATTAAAAAAAATATATATATATCCTTCAATGATAGAATAATCAAACACCTTACAGCTATGTAAGAGAATCTTGGTGAAATTGCTAGAAAGGTGATAGAGCGGTAGGATGCTCACAAAGAAGATATTTCAAAATGGTCTCTGTCACCACTGAGCAAAGAGATCGCTTTCAACTCTTATGTGTAATTCAAAGACTATATAGATACCATGAGAAAAGGTGCTGGAGAACTTTTGATACAAGTTACGTTTTGCCACTAACCTTGGTTTTAAGGAAAGCGATAGCTTTACTGTTGTTCTCCAGGCAGTGCACCCGCATCTTGCCACGGCTAGGCCTAGGTAGCTGCTCTCCAGACATGAGCTCCAGCAAACGCAGTAGGTAAACACCATCCTTCAGGTCCACATAGATATCCTGGATCTCAATCACCTTCTGTATACAGTTATACAAAAGTGAAACATTATAACATTATAACATTCATTACAATGTTAGGCTGAGATCATACTCTACCTATCCTGGATTAGGAGTGAGGCAAAAATGTACAAACTGCATATGCCAATTATAGGTTTGGCACTAATGTAGATGCTTCGAAAATTATCTTCAGTATAACATCTCTGTCTCACAATACTAGGGTTACCATATTTTTCTCATGACCATGCCCTGTTCCACCACCAGCCCCACCCAGTTCTACTTCCAGGCCCGACCTGCTTCACCCCATGCCTTGCCCCCACAAAGCCTCCTCTCTTCTTCTGGACCAGCTCCAGCCATATCTGGCGGGCCTGGAGCATCCATGCATGCTCAGAGGCCCTCCAGATGCGGCCGGAGCTCATCGGGGTTTTACAAAACCCAGACAAATGCCAGGTTTTTGGAAGTCCATCCGGAAGCCCGAAGCGCCTGAGTCAATCAGGGCCTTAGGCCCTTCCCGGTGCATCACTTGATGCACTGGGGCATCACTTGATGCACCGGGGCGGAGCCTAAACTCTGCATTTCATCGTAGGAGGCTGGAGGAGCAGGAGGATTTGATGGGGCACCCTTCCTGCTCCTATCTTATAGGTACAGGGAGGGGGCATCCACTGTCTGGTGGCAGGAGAGAGTGGGTATCCTTCCTGCTGTTTGTTTCGTGGGGGGGAGGAGAGGGGCCAATGACAGGAGGGAGTGGGCAGGGGAGGAGGGGACGGATGGCACTGATGGCAGGAGTGACTGGGCATCCCTCCTGCCATATTTTTCAGCATGTTTATATGTACAGTCAAACCTCGGTTTGCGAGTAACGTGATTTTCAAGTGTTTTGCAAGACAAGCAAAACACTCCAGCAAATTTTAACTCTCAAAACAAGCATTGTCTCGATAAATGAGCATGTATGCGTGCGTTACGTATAAGCATTCACAACGTCGATGAGTGCTCTGTGCTGCGCTCATCAACGCTGTGCATGTTTATACATAATGCGCACGTACGTGATCGTTTAGCAGGACAGTGCTCGGCTATGTGGGCTCAGGGGTTCTCCAAATTGGTGTGGAAAGGGAGGCTAGCGGACAGCAGAGGCATCGCCCCGAAGCGCATCCATCGGGAGGGCAGTGACATGCGGCACTGACTGAAGCTGTACGGGGACCCTGTGGGTTGCCAGCGCCTGGCCACATACAAACTGCTGAAGGGGCTGCGGCACCCGTGCATCATCCAGGCAGGTACCCACCCCTGGGCCACTTCTTCCCAGTTCCTTTTAGCACCTTCCCAGTTCCTTTTGGTTGTGGAAGATCTTGCTTGATGAACTTGCTGCACTTCTTCGAGGGAGTAAACAGGCAGATAGACAAGGGTGACCCGGTCGACATTGTATATATGGATTTTCAGAAGGTGTTCGGCAAGGATCCGCATGAACAACCATTTTGAAAAATTACAAGCCATGGAATCGAGGGCGATGTACTCACGTGGATTAAAAACTGGCTGGCAGTTAGAAAACAGAAAGTGGGGGTACATGGACAATACTCGGACTGGAAAAGCGTCACAAGCAGAGTGTTTGGACCCGTGCTCTTCAACATATTTATAAACGACCTGGAAATTGGTACGACGAGCGAGGTGATTAAATTTGCAGACGATACGAAGTTATTCAGAGTAGTGAAGATACAGGAGGATTGCGAAGACCTGCAACGTGACATAAACATACTCGAGAAATGGGCCGCGACATGGCAAATGAGGTTTAAACGTGGATAAATGTAAGGTGATGCATGCCTGTAACAAAAACCTTATACATGAATACAGGATGTCCGGTGCGGTACTTGGAGAGACCCCCTCAGGAAAGAGACTGGTCGACAAGTCAATGAATCCGTCCGTGCAATGCGCGGCAGCGGCGAAAAGGGTGAACAGAATGCTAGGAATGATTAAGAAGGGGATCACGAACAGATCAGAGAAGGTCATCATGCCGCTGTACCAGGCCATGGTCTGCCCTCACCTGGAATACTGCGTCCAGCACTGGTTGCCGTACAAGAAGGGTCCAGAGAAAAGCGACTAAAATGGTTAAGAGGCTAGAGGAATTGCTGTACAGTGAGAGATTAGAGAAACTGGGCCTCTTCTGCCTTGAAAAGAGGAGACTGAGAGGGGACATGATCGAAACATTCAAGATAATGAAGGGAATAGACTTAGTAGATAAAGCCAGGTTTTTCACCCTCTCCAAGGTAGAGAGAACGAGAGGGCACTCTAAAGTTAAAAGGGGATAGATTCTGTACAAACATAAGGAAGTTCTTCACCCAGAGAGTGGTAGAAAACTGGAACGCCCTTCCGAGGCTGTTATAGGGGAAAACACCCTCCGGGGATTCAAGACAAAGTTAGACAAATTTTTGCTGAGTCAGAATGTATGCAGGTAAGGCTAATATCAATTAGGGCACTGGTCTTTGACCTAAGGGCCGCCATGTGAGCAGACTGCTAGGCACGATGGACCACTGGTCTGACCCAGCAGCGGCAATTCTTATGTTCTTATGTCCTATGGGGAAATTTGCTTTGATATACGAGTGCTTTGGATTACAAGCATGCTTCTGGAAAGAATTATGCTCATAAACCAAGGTACCACTGTATTTACTTTATAATCTCTTGATATCTCACAATGGCCATTACTGGCTTTGATGTGGTTTAGAGTATTAAAATAAAGACAAAACAAAGAGGACAGGAGAGAAGAAATTATAAGAGGCAAGGGGAAAGAAAATTATACATCTGGCTGTGACCAGAAAGATAGAGAGAAACGGTGGGTTGTGAGGGCCATCTTGAATTTAGGTGGAGAGGGAGAGAGTTCCAGAGTTTGGGACTAGCGAATGACACAGGGACAAATTTTTTTCCCCTTCCTCACGGAAACTCATTTTCCCGTCCCATCCCCAGTCTGGCAAGCTCTGTCCTCATCTTCACAAGCCTCAAACACTTTAAAATCATAAGTGTTCAAGGCTTGTGCAATTAAGGCAGAGCTTCCAGGAATGGGGCACAGACAAGGACAGCAACAAAACTCACGGGGACGGGACGGGGGAATTGATTTTCTGCGGGGATGGGGAAAAATTTGTCCCCTGTGTCTTTCTCTGTTTGGGACCTGCATAACCAAGGGTGGAGGTGCTAGTTATGTCAGTGCGGATGAGGGAGGGAGACTGGAGTGCAAGTTGGCCTGTATTGGAAGAGCTAGTATTCTATAAAGGAAAATACATGCCTACATTCCTTTATAGAGCAGGTATCTTAATATAGGCACACTGTTTTAGAACTGCCCTTACAAGGGGTAAATCTCAATAGATCACCTTGTATTAGCAACCTAAAGTGTGTGTGCAGTGCACAATCTATAATGCAATTACATGCGGTAATTGCCATTACAGAATAAGTCTGCAGGTACAACTTTTGTTAGCTCAATGAATAGTGTACCGTATTTTCACTCATATACCGCGCACCGGTGTAAAACGCGCACACGGGTAAAGCGCGCGGGAAACTGTAATTTATGTAAAGAAATTTTTATATACCGCGCACACCCGTATACCGCGCATGCCGCCCCGACTCTCCCGTCGCCGCCCGACTCTTCTTTCGCCCGCCCCGACTCTCCTCTGGCCACCCCGACTCTCCTTTTGCCCGCCCCGACTCTCCTCTGGCCACCCTGACTCTTCTGTCGCCCGCCCCGACTCTCCTCTCCCCCTTGAAGTCCTGTCCCCCCTTGAAATCCTGTCCCCATCCTGAAAGCCTGATGCCCCCCCCCGACGTCCAATTCACCCCCCCCCCCCCGCAGGACCGCTCGCACCCCCACCCCGAAGGACCGCTCGCACTCGCACTTGCACCCCCACCCCGAAGGACCGCTTGCTCCCCCACAGCCTCCCCACCCCCCATCATGGAGAAGCTGCCTACCGTTGTCCTGCTGCTTCCTCTGCCGGCGGTCCGCCCCTTCTCTGAGCCCTGCGTCTACGCTGCTTCCTCTTCTGGCGGTCCCGCCCTTTCTCTGATGTCAGAGAAAGGGCGGGACCACCAGAAGAGGAAGCAGCGCAGACGCAGGGCTCAGAGAAGGGGCGGGACCGCCGGCAGAGGAAGCAGCAAGACAACGGTAGGCAGCTTCTTCATGATGGGGGGGAGGGTGGGGAGGCAGTGGGGGTGTGAGCGGTCCTTCTGGGTGGGGGTGCGAGTGCGAGCGGTCCTTCGGAGTGGGGGTGCAAGCGGTCCTGCGGGGTGAATCGGACGTCAGGGGGGGGGAACTATGTAAAAAAAATGTGTACAACGCGCTCATGCGTATAACGTGCATGGTTATGCACGGTTTGTAAAATCGTGTATAACGCGCGCGTTATATGCGTGAAAATACGGTAAATGCTTACGCTTAATCGCTGTCAGTTAGAAAACTGACAGTTTTCTGTAACCTGCATATACAATTTTGTGTAAAATCAGGTACACAATCTTATAGAATTAGAGGGACAGTGAAGGTTTATCTGGATGGAGCCGAGGAGCTCCTGGGGTTGTAGATAAGGAGGGGCTTTCACTTATGCACATTCTTTCACTCTGCAAGATTCATGAAGTAAAAAAATATCAGGGAACTTTTCACCCTTTCAGGCATTTATAACATTACCCCCATAGTAATTAAGCAAGTTCTAAATATTCAAACAATAAACGATATTAGAACCTGCTAAGAATCCAGTCTTCCCTGGGACCAATATGGTCATTAATGTCTTGCGCAACTACAGAAGGAAAGAAGACTGTTACCTCGTCTCTAGATAAGATGTTATTCATCCATTTGGTGAAAGTCTTCTTCTGCATAAACATGCGTTGCTCTTGCAGTTTCCGGATGTGCCCCTCGTCGTATTCATCATCCATGGTAACCTGAATCCCAACACGACGCTGAACAAGCAAACATCCAAGCTCAGAGCACTCTTCTTCCCTAGAAAGAGAGAAAAATTAAAACCCACATGGCCTATCTAGTCTGCCTAGTCATGTCATCTACTATCCCTTCTCCTCTCTTAGAGCTCCAATGTGGTTGTAACAAACTTTCTTGAATTCAGATTCAGGCAGTCCTCGAGTTACAGACGCCCAAGTACAACTCTTACTTAAGAAGGCAGTTGCGGCTTCATTTGACTTCACTGAGCAGTATTTCCACTGGCATAGACTCCACTTCTGTTGCAGATTCAGGAATGATGCATGGCCACATTAAGAACCGTGTGTGGTTGTGCATGTTGTACCTTAGAGAGAACACTGGTAGGGATAGATGGCCCTTTTGTCGGCTGGGAGCTTAGGGAAGCAGCAAGAATGTACAATCTGACTTAAGAACAGCTTTAAAAACATAACTTGTTCTTAACCTGCAGCCTGCCAGTACGTTTTTCATGTCCAGGAGGCCATTCTGTACATTCACCACCCTTTCCATGAAAAAGTATTTTCTGAGGTTACTTCTGAGTCTGTTCACTGTGGTCTTCATGCTCTGCCCTCTCATTCCAGAGCTTCTTTCATTTATAAAAGACTCGCCCTCCTGTGCATTAATGCCACAGAGGTATTTACAGTAAATGTCTCTATCATATCTCCCCTCTCCACCTTTCCCCCAAAAGTATACATATTGAGATCTTGAAGTCTGTCCCCATATACCTTATGACAAAGACCACCGGCCCTTTTAGTAGCCTTCTTCTAGACTGACTTCATCCTGTTTATATCCCTAAAATAAACTAAGGCAGCCAATATTATTTATTGATTTGGTTTTATATCCCGTTCTCCCCAAAGAGCTCAGTTTTACATTCGTAGTGTTACAATGTACCATTACATAAGGTTGCTCTTTCAACTTTGCATGGGGTTAAGACTTTACAAAATTACATAAGGATATTTTTTAAACATTGCACGGGGTTAGAGTTTATCCTGCATGGGTTACAACTTTAGGCAGTCAGTATTACTAAGAAACTTAGCAAATAATGGCAGATCAAGACCAAAATGTTTGCCAAACCAAAAGAACTATGTCTATATATAGTAAAGCCAAAACCACATAAGCATATAGACAAATTCCACAACCAGAGAAGCACAGCGGCCCTTATTCAAGTTATAAAACAACATGGAGAAAAAGAGACTTTAGAAATTAGCAACCCTTATATTCAGTCCAAAAAAGATATGTAACAAGGTCTAATAACAGTCATCGGTCTCAGAAAAAAACCTCCACGTATTTCCAAATATCAAAAATAACAAGAAAATAGAGCAGCAATGTACTTATCTTCATTAGTTGCAGACTGGGATCTCATCAAGAGTTAAAATTGGAGAACATAAGTGCAAGTAATCACTCCACTTTAAATCATAATAATCCAAGCAGCCAAGCCCGACAGCGGCCCTGTTTCGCAGTCATGCTACTTCAAGAGCAAGGCGCTAATTCTTCAAACATTTTCTCAAAACCCCAGATTCGATCCCACCAAAGAGTCCAAGTTTGCCCAGTTAAAATTCATCCAATTTTGGTAGACTACACTGTGGTGGAGATACTGTCTTTTCATGTATTTTTGTTAGTTAATTTCTTTATAGGTTTTAAATTTAGTTCTGATCTTTGTTCCGTTATTGGGAAACTTAAAAGCAACATCAGAAAATACACAGCGTCAGCATCTATGAGACAAACATGGTTATTTTTGTTACATAGAATTTTCTGGACCCCAGTTAGATTAAATAAATTAGATAGTTCTAAATCTAATAGATGCTGGCATTGTCATATTGATATAGGGACTTTGGATCATTTGCTATATTTTTGTCCATTTATATTTATATTTTGGAAGTCAATCTGGGGACAAATAAATTTAGTTTTAGATTCAAATGTTCCACTATCATATGAGGCTAAAATTTGTAGAACAATATTACACGTGAAATCCACTCTAGATAAATATAAGAGTCGTCTATTTATGATCCTAACAGGAATAGCCATTCAATTGATTACGAGTAACTGGAAGAACCATAATAGAATAAGTTACACTTTTTGGTGGGTGAATGTGTACACGACGTACAGATATGAACAAATTAACGCAGAATGTAATGGATTTAGTGAGGGATTTAATAAAGTTTGGAGCCCATTGACTCAATTTGTAAAAATATAATAATGTATATTTATCATATCTTTCCTTTGGTTCATTTTTCTTTACATATCCATGGGGGGGGAGGGAAGGAGGGAGTAAATATTGATAATGACATTTGGGTAACTTTATTCTTCATTTGTATTATATATTAGGTTATATTGTGCTATTAATATATGAGATTTCTTGAATGATATCTATGTTACCTGTACAGATATTAGTGTAATGTATGTAACACCTACTGATCTTTCATTTGTATGACACTGTTTTGGATTAAAAATCAATAAAGAATTAAAAAAAAAAAAACACCTTTTTTTTTTTAACTGAACGTGTGGTGGATGCCTGGAATGTTCTTCTGTATGTGGTGATGGAAACAAAAACAGTGAGAGACTTCTAAAAGACCTGAGATAAGCACGATCCCATATGGCAAGAAGATGGAATAAAAGTATATAGCATTGCCTCTCTGAGCAAACCTTAAGGGCTCCTTTTACAAAGGTGCGCTAGTGTTTTTAGCACAAACACACCAGATTAGCGCGCGCTAGCTGAAAAATTATCGCCTGCTTAAAAGGAGGCGGTAGCAGCTGGCGCTCGAGGCATTTTAGCGCGCCCTAAAACCGCTAGCACATCTCTGTAAAAGGAGCCCTAAATAACTTTTATACTTTACAAAAGGCATAAAAGTGGGTAATCCAACTTGAAGTGTCAGTTACAACCCTAAAAACAACAGAGGGGTGTAACCTGCACATGGCAGATACAACCCTTAAAAGAAAAGTTGAGGTGTAACCTATGCAGAGTATAAAACAAAAGTGGAGTATAACCTGCATGGGCAGACTGGATGGGCCCTGGCTAGTCTTTATCTATAAATGCTGGCACCCAATATACGTCAGTTGGGTGTGCATTTTAAAGTATTCTATAACATCGCACCTAACTTCTGGGAATGCCCCCTATCCACCCTTGCTCCTCCCATAGCCACGCCCCTTTGGAGTTGTGCACCAGAGAATAACACAAAGAAGTTGCATCAAAAGGAGCAGGCCTGTGAAGATTCTTGTCATGGCTGAGGAGGTTCGTTAAGATGTGGGGTGGGAGAAGAGGTGGGGTGGGAGAAGAGGTGGGGGTGGGGTGGGTGGAAAGCATAGAGATGCCGATCCGGGCCCGATAATAGCAGTTTTTTTTCTGCTGAACCCTCAGAGGGAGGGGAGTTTGCAGGTGCTGCTAGACCCGCATGGGGGGGGGGCATGTTTGCTAATGCCGATGGACTCAGGAGGATTCTTCTGCTGGTTCTACTGGACCCATGGGATGGGGGAAGGCGGCTGACTGGTTAGATCCAGAGCTGGATAAAGGGAAGGGAGAGAATGGTGCTCGACCTATTTTGGAGGCTAGGGGGAAGGGAGAGAGGTGCTAGAGGGCAAAGGGACTGGAGCTGCAGCAAAGAGGGAAGAGAGAAAGAGGGTGCTGGATCTGCAAGAGGGGATGACTGCAGCTGGAGGAAATGGAGAGAGGTGCTAGACCCATGTTGATGGGGGGCTGAAGGGAGAGAGAGGTGCTGGATCTGCTATGGGTGCTGGGGGGAAGAGAGAGAGGGGCTGGACCACAGGAAGGGGCTGGAGGGAGGGTAGAGAGGTGTTGAACATATGGGAAGGGATTTGAGGAAAGGGGGAGAGGTGCTGGACCTGCAGGGAGGAGGAGAGAGAAGAGCAGGGAAAGAGGGATGCTGAACCAAGGGGATGAAGGAAGAGGGAGTGAAATACCGAACACATCAGAGGGAGAGAGGAAAGAGAGACACATTGGTGTAAGGGAGTAGGTAAGGGGAGAAGCTGGACATAGGGGGAGATGGTGAACATGGATGGGAACATAGGGACAGGGACACAAAAAGGAACACTGCACAGGAGATGGTTTATGGACACAGAGGAAAGATGACTAGATATGGGGGAAAATAGGAACACAGAAGGAAGATGCTGGACTTGGTGGGGCTTAGGGACATAGAGGTTTGATGGACACAGAGCATTGGAAATGGACATAGAATGGTGATAATGATGAAGGTAGGGAGTAGGACACAGGATTTACTGGAAAGGGAAGTATAGGAGACCCAGAGAAAAGAGATGCTGAACATGGGGAAAATATGGGATCACATCAAGAGCTAGAAGATGGATGGTAAGCATGGAGAAAGAAGAAATGTCAAATGGGCAGGAGACCCTGGTGAGTGAGTTAAAGACAGAGAAAAAAGGAAAGCAGAGCTTGAGACCAACAATAATTTGAAAAATAAAATGACCAGACAACAAAAGGTAGGAAAAAATAATTGTATTTTCTATTTTGTGATTACAATATATAAGATTTGAAATGTATATCCTGCCAAAGCTGGTGTTAGACATAGCTGGGGCCCACAAAGCTTCCAGTAGGCTTAGGGCTCTCTCTGGCCTAGTTACACTCTGCCACTTCCCTAATACTATCTCTGCCATGTGTGATCTTTGTTTTGCACAATATAGGAGGAAATACATATTTCTGTTTCTTTGGTGTTATACTAAATACAAAGTGTGGCTTCTTGGGATTTTGATTTAATTTAATTTTATATTTAGCATTTTTGGTCAGCTATTATGGATTTGGTATTTGTGTTCTGTGTGTATAACCGAGAAATTCTGTTAACATGATTTTTACTATGAAGCATTCTGTAGTAATTTGGCTTGTTGAGTTTTGATAGTGGAAGGGATATTTGTGAGTGGGGAGGGGAGGGGAAACAGGATTTGTTTGATCTTTCTTCTGTATTATTTGTGATTTATAAAATGACAATTGTATAGTATATGTTTCTTTTTATACTTTAATAAAATGATTTAAATATAAAATCATAACTATTTGAGGCCTGTGCAGATGGGATTGGACCGAGTTCATGTGGACGGGCAGGGATGGGGACAGAGCTTGTGGGGATGGGTTGGGGATGGTTGTCCCCATGTCATTCTCTCTTGTGCACTATAAAATTTAGATGCAAATGTTTTAGACTAGCACCTAGGGCAGATTGAAGCATAACTCCAAACCATTACCAATCATTGATTGTTGACATCTCATTAACGAAGTACTTTGCATGTGCATCTGCCCTAGAGACACCCAAGTTTGGAATTAACTTTAGGTGACCTATATAGAATCTGGTGGTATCCATACAATATGGGTGAGGTTTAAGGCTTTCAAAATTAATCAGAGAGAGTGATGATATTCAGCTGCTAAATGGTTAATTTATATGTTGGGATAGTGACAGTGAGGGGTCTGCATTCTCCACAGAATCAATACCCCAGCTTGTACATATAACACCACTGGATACCTTGATTTAAATTAAACACTGATGTGCCGGCATTTATCTTAAGTTAGTGACTATACCGGCTGAATTTCAGACCCTGTATCTTTTCACTCTTATTCAAACTGAAAAATTTTCATAATTAGCAAGGCTTTTGATCCTGGTTGTATGTCCCTTTGCAGTTGCTAATAAAGACAATTAAAAATAAATAAATAAATAAACGACAACATGCCTAGACTTCTTATACAATAAACAGCCCTAGGCTGGGTGGGGGGAGGTGTCAGAGCTCATTTCATAACTGCGCAATCATGGGCTCTGAATCTATTCAGGTCACTAGGAGTCACCCTGGAGCAATGAACATATATGCCCTTCTTCCTCTTTCCTAGATAATTTGAAAGGCTGCCTTGGGTCCACCTCCACCCACCCCCACCCCATATTATATCAATGCTATCAGATCACTCATTATAGTACTATGTATAATCCATGGTACAGAAAGTACTGGTCGCCGTACATGAAGAAGGACACGGTACACTCGAAAGGGTCCAGAGAAGAGTGACTAAGATGGTTAAGGGGCTGGAGGAGTTGCCGTACAGCGAAAGATTAGAGAAACTGGGCCTCTTCTCCCTCGAACAGATGAGATTGAGAGGGGACATGATCGAAACATTCAAGGTACTGAAGGGAATAGACTTAGTAGATAAGGACAGGTTGTTCACCTTCTCCAAGGTAGGGAGAACGAGAGGGCACTCTCTAACATTGACAGGGGATAGATTCCGTACGAACATAAGGAAGTTCTTCATCCAGAGTGTGGTAGAAAACTGGAATGCTCTTTCAGAGTCTGTCATAGGGGAAAACACCATCCAGGGATTCAAGACAAAGTTAGACAAGTTCCTGCTGAACCGGAACGTACGCAGGTGGGGCTAGTCTCAGTTAGGGCACTGGTCTTTGACCAGAGGGCTGCCGCGTGAGCGGACTGCTGGGCACGATGGACCACTGGTCTAACCCAGCAGCGGCAATTCTTATATTTTTATGACTTTAAGCTGGTACTTCATTATTGCAAGCTCAGAAGGGGGACTGGGTGTCATAAGAGCGAAAGCCGAGGGTAATATAGAGGTACCACAAGGCGAGGGGGATCAAACAGAGGCGCAAGGGATGATAGCCCAGGAGGGGGCCGATAGGGCTAGAAGTCCCAGAGGAAAAGCGGGGAAGTGGGGTGGCAGGAATGTGGGGAAGCTGAAAGCTAAGAAGGTAAAGGCTGAGGGTAAAGCAGAAACACAGAGAGCGGGAAAACTGCCAGAAATCCAAGGGCAAGTGGCCCAGGTAAATGCAGAGGTGGAAGAAAAACGACGGGACCTGCGATGCTTATATGCAAATGCAAGAAGCCTCACGGCCAAGATGGGTGAACTAGAAGTCGTGGCCAAGGGGGAGGACCTGGATATAATTGGAATTGTAGAAACCTGGTGGACAGAGGAAAATCAATGGGATGTAGCACTGCCGGGGTACAAGCTCTATAGGAGGGACAGGACCCACAAAAAGGGGGGAGGCATAGCACTATATATAAAGGACTCTATCCACTCGGTCGGGATGGATATGGCAACGAAGGCAGAGGGGCTGGAATCGCTGTGGGTCAAATTACCGGGAAACAAGGGTGCGGGCATAAAACTGGGGCTGTACTATCGACCACCTGGTACGCCAGAGGGAGTCGGACATGACTTGGAAGCAGAATTGAGACAGGAGTGCAAGACTGGAAGTGTAACAGTGATGGGGGACTTCAACTACCCAGGGATAGACTGGAGTACGGGTCACTCCAACTGCACTAGGGAGACAGGATTTGTAGAAACTGTGAAGGACTGCTTCATGGAGCAACTAGTCAAAGAACCGACGCGAGGGGGTACTACTCTTGACCTCATCCTAAACGGATTAGGGGGGCCTGCAAGAGGGGTAGAAGTGGGAGGACCACTAGGCAACAGTGACCACAACACGATCAGATTCACATTAGAAAGAGGGACACCCATAGTTAGGAGGACCGCAACAACTGCGCTGAACTTCAAGAAAGGGAACTATGTTGCTATGAGGGAAATGGTGGGGAGGAAGCTCAGAAAAATCTTTAGGATGGAGACTGTGGGAAGCGCCTGGACCCTATTCAGGGACACCCTGCAGGAAGCACAGAGAATGTACGTCCCCAATTTCAGGAAAGGCTGCAAGAACAAGCGATCAAAGGACCCGGTTTGGATGTCAATAGAAGTAAAGAGGGCGATAAAGGACAAAAAAGTATCTTTCCGGAGATGGAAAAAGGACCCAACAGAGGAAAATCACCAGGCGCATAAGAAATGCCAAAAGGAATGCCACCGGGAGGTTAGACAAGCAAAGGGGAAGTACGAAGAGGGGCTGGCCAGGGAGGCGAAAAACTTCAAGGCATTCTTCAGTTACGTTAAGGGGAAACGACCAGCGAGAGAGGAGGTAGGGCCGTTGGACGATGGGGACAGGAAGGGAGTGATTAAGGAGGAAAAAGAGGTAGCTGAGAGGTTGAACACGTTCTTCTCGTCGGTCTTCACGAGCGAAGACACATCTAATATACCAGACTCAGAGGAGCTCATGAGTGGGGAACAGGCTGAAAAATTAGAGCACATAGAGGTAAGTAGGGAGGATGTCCTCAAACAGATAGACAGGTTAAAATGTGGCAAATCACCAGGCCCGGACGGGATCCACCCAAGGGTTCTGAAAGAACTAAGACAGGAAATAGCGGGCACAATCCAACATGTTTGCAACCTATCCTTGAAAACTGGTGAGGTACCAGAGGACTGGAAATTGGCAAATGTCACACCCATCTTCAAGAAGGGATCGAGGGGTGACCCTGGTAACTACAGGCCGGTGAGCCTGACTTCAATTATAGGGAAGATGGTGGAAGCCATGATCAAGGACGACATTTGCGAGCACATCGAGAGGAATGGCCTACTGAGAACAAGCCAGCATGGATTCTGTAAGGGAAGGTCGTGCCTAACGAACCTTCTGTACTTCTTTGAGGGAATAAGCAGTCGGGTGGACAATGGAGAGCCCGTAGACATCATTTACCTCGACTTTCAAAAGGCTTTCGACAAGGTGCCACATGAAAGGCTACTTAAGAAGCTGTGGAACCACGGGGTGGGAGGGGATGTGCACAGATGGATCAAGCACTGGATGTCGGGTAGACTGCAGAGGGTTGGAGTAAAGGGTCAATATTCTGACTGGCGGGGAGTCACGAGCGGTGTGCCACAGGGATCGGTGCTGGGGCCTTTACTCTTTAACATATTCATCAATGACCTGGAAAAGGAGGCTAAATGTGAGGTTATAAAATTCGCAGACGATACCAAACTTTGCGGCAGAGTTAGGACCAGGGAGGAGTGTGAGGACATGCAAAGGGACCTGGACAAGCTGGAAGACTGGGCAAACAAATGGCAAATGCGCTTCAACGTGGACAAATGCAAGGTCATGCATATAGGGAAAAAGAACCCGTTGTTCAACTACAAATTGGGGGGGGTATTATTGGGAGACAGCAGACTCGAGAGAGACTTGGGTGTGCTGGTGGATGCATCACTGAAGCCATCTGCACAGTGCGCAGCAGCCTCGAAAAAAGCCAACAGGATGCTGGGAATCATAAAGAAGGGCATAGTAACCAGATCACGGGAAGTCATCATGCCATTGTATCGAGCGATGGTGCGTCCACATCTGGAATACTGCGTTCAGTTTTGGTCGCCACACCTCAAGAAGGACATGGCGGTACTTGAGAGAGTCCAAAGGAGAGCAACGAAATTGGTAAGAGGGCTGGAACACTGCTCATACGCCGAGAGGCTGGATAGGCTGGGGCTCTTCTCTCTGGAGAAAAGGAGGCTCAGGGGAGATATGATAGAGACCTTCAAGATCATGAGGGGCATAGAGAGGGTGGATAGGGACAGATTCTTCAGACTGATGGGGAAAGCAAGTACGAGGGGGCATTCGGAGAAACTGAAGGGAGACAGGTTCAAAACAAATGCAAGGAAGTTTTTTTTCACACAAAGGGTCGTGGACACTTGGAATGAGCTACCGGAGGAAGTGATCAGGCAGAGTACGGTACAGGGATTCAAACAGGGATTGGACGGATTTCTGAGGGATAAAGGGATCGTGGGATACTGAGGGAGGAGCTGGGATGTAACACAAGTATAGGAAGTTAACCAGGAAATGAGTATAAACCAACCAGGTCGTGCATGTGCAAGACCGGAGGGCTAGGACTTCGATAGGAAGGCAGGACTTAAATGGGAAACCAAGGTGGCAAGGGAGCCCCTTCTGATGATTCAGACAGGTCTTGACCTGTTTGGGCCGCCGCGGGAGCGGACTGCTGGGCAGGATGGACCTGTGGTCTGACCCGGCAGAGGCACTGCTTATGTTCTTATGTTCTTATATTAAAGCACTCCTCTACAAGTCAACAGTGCTAATACAACCCTATAGAGAGGGTATTTGGTGACAGTTCCTACTCTGGAGAAATTAAAAGCTGAAGTTGAATGGTTATAACAGTAAAATGTTATCTCTAGATTTTATTATCCTGTACCTAACCAATCAGCATTGAATGAAGTATTCTGTCTAAATTACAGTTTCTGTATTGCACTGATTTATAATGTTTGCATTTGCAATATAACATACAAGTTTTCTAGCCCAGGCTCCTCGCCCTCCTTTGAGTTTACAGTTCACTTGGGTTAAGATGCAGTGAACTTTTATTTGCAATAACTTAGGGGTGGAGAACTTCCTATTTCTTACTCTTTTCCCATTCAGCTTGATCATTGCAGTTACAATGTTCAACCAGACTCACTGAGTCTTTTCAGGAAATCTGTATGATCATAAGAAGATAACAGCTGCAGGTCCATCAAGCCTAGTATCCTGTTTCAGACAGTGGCCAACCCAGGTCAAAGGTACCTGGCAAGATCCCAAAGAAAACATTTTATACTGCTTATCCTAGGAATAAGCAATTTCCCCACATCCATTTTAATGATGATTTATGGACCTCTCTTTCAGGAAGATATCCAAACTTTTTTAAACCCTGATAAGCTAACTATTTTCACCACATTCTGTGGCAACAAATTCCAGAGGTTAATTACATGTTACGTGAAGAAATATTTTCTCCTATTTGTTTTAAATCTACTACTTAGATCCAACTTGAGCCTATCCAAAAAGATCCAATTTTGAGTGGTAGCAGGAACAGAAGTTGGGATCGGGAATTAAATCCAGCTACTGTTTAAATGCATAAGAACATAAGAATAGCCTTTCTGGGTCAGACCAATGGTCCATCAAGCCCCGTAGTCCGTTCTCACAGTGGACAATCCAGGTCACTAGTACCTGGTCAAAACCCAAGGAGTAGCAACATTCCATGCTATCTATCCAGGGCAAGCAGTGGCTTCACCCATGTCTTTCTCAATAACAGACTATGGACTCTTCCTCCAGGAATTAGTCCAAACCTTTCTTAAACCCAGCTATGCTATCCACTCTTACTACAACCTCTGTCAATGCATTCCAGAGCTTAACTATTGTCTGAGTGAAAAAAAAATTCCTCCTATTGGTTTTAAAAGTATTTCCCTGTGGCTTTATCGAGTGTCCCCTAGTCTCTGTAATTTTTGACGGAGTGAAAAATCGATCCACTTGTACCTAGTTCTGCAAGTGTGCCTACAAATCAGCCGAGATAAAATGCATTTTAAAGAGTCAATCCATTACAATGGCATGCTCTCCCCAAACTGGAAGCTGACGCACCCAACAGATAATTTGACAAAAAAAAGTCTGAGCTTGAAATTCAAAAGGACTTATATGTTCACTAGTTACTGGTAAATATCTAAGTCCACTGGCTACCAGTTTTCAAAGAAACTATTCAGGTACAGGGGAATGCTATATATAGCGCCAAAAGTTAGACACCCAAAAGATCAGCTCTGAGCCCATATTCTATAAAGGGTACCCATCCTTTATAGAACTCTCGCATTGCATGCAGGTCACACCTAACTCTGGGCACTGAATTTGCACCTGATAGAAAAAATTACATACACTGCAAAGTGCTGGCATTTGATTATTGGATGGGCTTCACCAGAATGATTCTATTTGGCCTTTATATATACAATATCATTGGCTTCCCCTGTAATTCTGGCCAATTTATAAGTATTTGATTTTGACCCATAGGGTTATTTATGGTCACAATCTCCCCATCAGGAAAGGCTTTTAAAAGTTTATTCTCCAGTTAGATCTTTGAGATCTGCAGGTTCCCATCTCTTAGCTTTACCTCCAGTGCGGATGGCAAGATTAGTGATGGGCGTTCTGTTGGAAAGCTTCCGTTCTCTGGAATGGGTTGCCAATGGGATTGTGTGAAGAACAGTCATTGGTTAAATTAAAAAAAGTTAAAAATTTATCTTTTCAAACAAGCACTTGATGGAAGAAATTGAAATGATCCCAGCCAGTGGTGTAGAAAGGGTGGGTGGAAGGGCAGACCGCCCTGGGTGCTATCTTGATGGGGGTGCTGGCACCTCTTCCTCCTCCATGCCACACTTGTATTCCCCCCCCCACTTACCTTTTTAAATCTTCATCAGCACGAGCAACTACTCTGGCCTGCTGCTTGCACCAGCCTGGCTGTCTCTAAAATCACTTCCAGGTCATGGGACCAGGAAGTGACATCAGAGGGAAAGCTAATGCCAGTGCAAGCAGCAGGCTGGAGATGGTGCTAACGCTGGTGAAGATTTAAAGAGGTACGGGGATAGGAAGGGGCAAGTGTGACATGGGGGTATGGAAGGAACGGGGGATGGAGAGGAGGGGGTAGGAGGGCACCACCACCTTGGGCACTTCCTACTTTAACTACACCACTGATTCCAGCCACTCTCTTTCTTTATCTTTCCTTTTTCCTTTTCACAAACTGTAAAAAAGTATTTTCTTAGATTACTCCTGTGGAGCCACACACATAGTAATAATAATTCCAAAGCTTCAATTTATTTTCTTTTCTTTTTTTTCGAATTATTTGTTTATTCAATTTTATCAATACAAACAAGCAATACATTACTTGTATTCAGATTAACATAAATTATTAAAAAGAAAACTTATAAACCAATTCCACTTAAATCAGTGTTTTGGTTATTCATTTATACTTCCAATATATTTAGTCCACAATCTTTTAAAGGAGATTCTTAGAAAAAAAAATAACAATAGAAACAATCTTTATCCAACCTAGAAAGCGGCAATTATCTGCGGTGCTACAGCCATTCATGGCAGGTTATACATTCTCAGTCATAGGCACTACTTGCTCTTTGGATTCTATAAATCCTACTAGTTGTTTAGGTTCAAAAAACAAGTAATTCTTATTCTGATAAGAGACAAAACATTTTACAGGAAATTTCAACAAAAAATTTGCCCCCAAGGCAAGGATTCTTGGCCTTAATGCCAAGAATTCTTTCCTACGCCTCTGGGATCTTAAAGACATATCAGGAAATATTTGAACATTAGAACCTAAAAACTGATCATTAATATGACGAAAATACAAACGCAATATATATTCTCTATCACTTTCCAAAGCGAGAGTTATTAACAGGGTTTTCCTTTCCGTTATAACCTCCAAGGAGTTTTCCAGAAAAGTTGTTAAGTTCATATTTTCATTGTTAGTCCCTTGAATCTCATTAGGAGTGGAAACTTCCACAGATCTCTTGATTTGTTCAATTTATTTTCTAAACCATATTGAATTAAATATAACATTACTTTTTTGCACATTGTACACTGCAAACACACACACACACACACACATATATATATATATATATATATATTTTTTTTTTTTAATTATTATTATTTTTTTTTTTTGTAATAGCCAACTTTTAGGCTGGGTTAGAAACTTGCCCTGGGAACATGGATAATCCAGAAAAAAACATCCAATCGGCTAAAAGCACTTTTGTTTCTTTTCCCACCTCTTTTGAGGCCAGGGAGCAGGGGAGGATAATGAATGACAAATACGAGGTTTACTGGATCCAAATGTGTTCCCCTAAATTAGCAGAATCTGTGCTAAAAATACATTTTGCGACTGTACAGTAATAAAAGCACTCCAAGCAATTCTGTGGGTGAGCAGTTTCCCTGCCTTGGAGCAGCTAAGTACAGAATCTTTAAACCCTGAAACACCAGTGGAAAGAATGCAGTATGCCACATGTACACTGACTTCCTCTTTCTCTAAATCTGAAGAATCTTTCCAATGTATCATGGTAAAAATGCACTTAATTTACAGCACGGGACACAGATCTATCAGAATTTCCAAGTGAATTTATAAGTCTGGGTGATTTTCAAATTCATACTCAACAATATGACAGCTCTGAAGTTTCACCCTAGGAAGACAGAAGAATGAATGGCTTCCTGGATCTGAATACAGGACAGGGAGAAGACTGGTGTGACAGAGACACTAAACCAGTGGTCTCAAGCTCAAACCCTTTGCAGGGCCACATTGTGGATTTATAGGTACTTGGAGGGCCTCAGAAAAAAAAAAATAGTTAATGTCTTATTAAAGAAATAACAATTTTACATGAGGTAAAACTCTTTATAGCTTATAAATCCGTCCTTTTGTCTAAGTCGTAATAATAATATTGTAATTTATAGCTAAAGAGACGTATGATCAAGAAAATGTTTTATTTTACTTTTGTGATTATGATAAACATTCCAAGGGCCTCAAAATAGTACTTGGCGGCCGCGAGTTTGAGACCACTGACCTCCCTCCCCCCCCCCCCCCCCCCCGATCTTTGTGCTATAAAGAGCATTGCTGAAGCACTTGTTTAAAAGAAAGAAGCAGATAAACTTCCAGCAGCTCATAGATCCTCATCCGTACTGTACTGAAAACAACCGTGCAGCATTCCTAATGTCCCCTCCCCCTTCCACGTTGTAGTAACGCATTATTTTGCGCACCTCACTCTCCCTGTGACGTTCATTCTTATTTTATGAAAACTGCCTCCCTGTGCATGCTTGTCAGATCGTGAAGCGTTTGTTATAGGCTCTGAATGGAGAAACAAAGGACGATTCAAAGAAGCTGGCAGATTTAGCCAAATAATAAATCTATATGTGGCTGGCTTGTCGACTTAACGGTTTGGCAATCTTGCACATACCGCTTCATTTTTGGCTTTGATCGCACCAGGTGTACCACTTTTTTTTTTTTTTTTTCATGATCTGAACTCTAGAGTTTCAAATATGGCTCCGTTTTTCACACCAGTTTGACCCCAAATGGTAGTCTCTGCTTTTCAGGAATTCATGTGATCACATATGCAAGAAAACCGGGAGTAAGGCTGGGGGGGAGGGGTGGAGGCAGAGCTATGAGCACCGCAACTTCACACAAAATGCCCGTTTTTCTCCACTAAAATCAGCTTCGCTCGTTCCTGAACAGCAAAATTCACATTTTGTAAAGAAGAAAATGAACTTACTTCTAATGAGTTCAGGAAACCATAAAGAAGCTCAGCTTCTGTAGCCCCAGTCCGTTTCTCCTCTATGCTCTACCGACCTTTGAAAGCAATAAGGAAAGCAAGCATTTATAGCTCAAGCACTGCATCAACCCTTCACCTGATGACAAATGATCTTTTTAGACAAAAGGATAAAGGTTGTGAGGGGGGAAAAAACCCAACATCCCTGTGGTACAACTCCTGTCCACAATTTGAAACATTAGGCAGGCGTTTTCCCTATGCAAGTTCTTTGACTTAGTTTGTGGGTTGTGCAAGAACATACAAACTCCTGGCAGAATTTGTCTAAGATTTGTACCATTTGTGGAAAATATGAGTGAGCAGGCAAAACACATTTCTTTTATTTTTTTAATGTGTTTCAAATTAAACTCTTATGCATCACAGAATAGTACAACCATTGAATAAACCATAGTGATAAAGGAAATAATAAAATTATCCTATTCATAAGTTTGCATACCCAGATTCTCTGAACTGCACTGTTCTCTTAGGCGCTGGTAGGCACCCAAGCTCAGTGAAAAGTGCCATGTAAATGACGTTTTCTCATCAATTTTCAAGATCCTACTGACGTCTAGAAAAAATCAGCACCAGAATCACGCCTCTGTAAGCACTTTATGATGCCTAATGCCACTGTAGATGTGGCTAATGCCAGAAATGGCATTAGGCGCCATAAAGTGTCTACAAAGGTATGATTCAAAGGTAGGTGCTGGAAATGTAGGCCTGGAAAATCCTGGCCTACATTTCCGATACCTACCTTTGCCGGAGGTCTGATTCTCTAACCAGCGCCAGCATGTGATTGACACGTAAATGGCAGGTACTGACAACAGTGCCAGTTAGACAATCTGGATCTTAGTTCTTAATATGCTTTATTGCCCCCCTTTTGCATCAATGAAGGCTTTCAGTCTTTTCTGATAGCTATGAATGAGGCCCTTTATTTTCTCATGTGGTATAAAACTCAGTGGCATAGTAAAAGAATCAAGGAGCAGTGGTACCAGTACCTCTCCTCATCCCTCAGTGATGGGGTCTCGAAAAAGGCAGCAAACAAGCTGTTCTATGCATGGCTTGCAGCAGTAGCATCCCGCCCTCTGACATCACTTCCTTTTTCACAGGACCAGGAAATGACATCAGAAGGAAGGCTCAGTCAACACAAGCCACAGGTAGGACCAGGTCTGTGGAGTCAGAGACATTTTGGGTACCTGGAGTCAGAGTCATGGGTACCAGAAATTGAGGAGTCGGAGTCGAAGGATTTATCTGCTGACTCCACAGCCCTGGGTAGGACAACCTGCTTGCTGCCAGTGAAAAGTTGAAGAGTTATGGGGTGGGATGCAGGGGAGGTACCAACTTCCCTTGCTACGCCACTGGTAAAACTATCCATTCTTGACAAAAAGCCTCTAGATCCTGTAAATTCTTTGTCTAGCATGAACTGCATGTTTGAGTTCTCCCCAAAGTGTCTCAATGATGTTGAGGTCAGGGAACTGTGATGGCCACTCCAGAACCTTCACTTTTTTTCTGCTGTAGCATTGAAGTGTTGACTTGGGCTTATGTTTCAGATCATTGTCATACTAGAAAGTTCAAGTGGGCCCAATAATGCAGCTTCCTGGCTGATGAATGCAAATTCTCCTCCAATAGTTTTTGATAAGATGCTGCATTCATCCTGCCATCAATTTTTACTAAATTCCATGTTCTCTGTATAAGGGTGGTTTGAAAAGTTGGTAAAAAAACAAGTTAAACTTCTTAGTCTCCATCGAGGGCTTTATACTTAGTCCAGCGAGTTTTCAGTACAGTATTCCCCCCAAATTTGCGGGAATTTTGAAAAACGCCTGTCAAAAGGCAGGGGAGGCAGGAGAGGTCAGCTGGAGCGCCGGCAGGTAAAGAAAATCACTTGCAGTCTGCTCCGACCACCTCTTCCTGTAGTAAAGTCAGGCTACACCTACAGGAAAAGCTTTGACACACAGCTCCTGATTCGTGTAGCCTGACTTTACTACAGGAAGAGGCAGTCAGAGCAGTCTGCGAATTCGTGGGGGAACACTTTTCGTAAGCTAATTTTCCTGATATGAAAAACAGGAAACTTGCTGGACTAAATATATAATCCTCAATGGAGACTACATTGTTTAACTTGCCTTTTTTTTCAAACCACCCTTGTAACTCACACACACCAAAGCAGAGATTCACCTCCATGCTTCACAGTAGGTTGGTGTGCTTCTCTTCATAGACCTTGTTGGCTCCTCTCCAAACATAGCATTTATGGTTGTGATCATTAAGTTCAATTTTGGTCTCATCACTTCACATTATTTTGTTCCAGAAGATTTGAGAATGTAAGAATTGCCACTGCTGGGTCAGACCAGTGGTCCATCGTGCCCAGCAGTCCACTCCCACAGCTGCCCCTAGGTCAAAGACCAGTGCCCTAACCAGTCCGACCTGTGTATGCTCCGGTTCCGCAGGAACTTGTCTAACTTTGTCTTAAATCCCTGGAGGGTGTTTTCCCCTATAACAGCCTCCAGAACTGCATTCCACTTTTCCACTACTCTCTGCGTTTGTACGGAATCTATCCCCTAGAGGCTTCCCTAGGTACTGCCTGGCATATTGTAAGCAAGCTGGTTTGTGGTGTTAATGCAGCAATTACGTTTTTGCAGTCAGCTCTACCATACAGCTCATTTTTGTTCAAGCATATCCTTATTGTGCATGCTGAAACAGATACAACACTGTTTCAGAGAAGCCTGTATTTCAGTAGAGATTGATTATGGGTTTTTATTTACATCCCTACAAAGTTTTGTCTGAAATCTTTCTGACCATGGATTGGTATTAACAGAATCCATAATTTTCTACTTCTTGAGCAGAGTTTCAGCAGTACTGAGTGGCATTTTCAAATTTTTGGATATCTTTTTATATCCTCCTTCCAATTTATAAAGTTGAACTACCTTTGCTTGCAGAGCCTTTGACAGTCCTTTTTCTTACCCCACGCTTTAGCAACCAGTAAAGTCACTGCAGCCCTGGATGAAATGCACAAGGGTTTCTTAAGAATTAGGAAACTCACTATTTATACACAGACATCAATTACAATCAAACAAAACACAGGTGTGGATACTTGTCATTCATTGCCATCTCAACCTGTGTGTATCAACTTGGATTCATAGGATCAACCCAAACATTCAAGGGTATGTAAACTTTTGATCAGGTCAATCTCTGCAAGTTTAGAAATCATAATAATAACTGAAGGGCACATACAATCGCAAAAAAAACCCATCACACAGCTTGTTTTTTTGCATTTTTTATATTTATTATATTTGTGGTTTATAGCAAGACCAGATCCCGGAAGACAGTTGTTGTCACAACTGAAACACGGTCCATGTTGGGTCTATGCCACATTTATTTTGTGCAATTTGTATTACTGTACATTTTATTGTGTATACTACTGCACCACTTTTTGAAATAAATTGTATAACAAGATACCAGTTCCACTTTTTTCTCTTTTTGCTTTGCATAAGGATACAACCACCCGGACAAGCATCATTCTTTGAAGCAATTGGTCCTTGAAAAATAACAGCAAGTATTTTTTATGCAGTGGTTATCCTAACTTGAGCAACAAATCAAAGCTTTGTTACTGTTTGGATCTTCTTATCTTTGCGAACTTGGATTTTCAGTTCCGACAAATTAAATAGAAAAAAAGAGAACTGCAGATGGTGGATGATAAAATACAAGTTTGCTTGTCGACTTATCAAATTGTGCTTTGAGTTGATTTACACTCAAAAACAAGCACATCCATCCAATTGATTAGCAATTCTATTCCATCTACTTTAATTTCACTGTTGTTACAATTACCCAAACATAGCTTAAAGAACTTTAAATAACTTTCAAATTTAATTGGTTTTGCAATAATTTCAATTATAGTGTGCCGTGAAAAACATTTGCTTGCTTAGTATGCCAGAGTTAAAAAAAAAGTTTGAGAGACACTGCTCTAAAATCAAAGCTAAAGAGCCTTTTCTCTCTAGGGGTTCTTACTTAATGAACGCGTACTTGGTTAAGCAAGTCTACAGGAGAGAAAGATGAAATGTTGCCTCCAGGCCATGCTTATTATTGAAGCCACAGAACAGAACCACCAAGTTTACTTTAATTCTTCAGCAAAAAGTATGAAAACTATTAAATATTTCTCCCATGAGGTCTACCATCCTACAATTAGACAAGGTTACAGTTCAATCCTAAACAGCATCCTTGAGGCCTCCAAGCAAGGCTGGTTTTCAGAGCAGCCACGCTATGCAGATTAGCTTTATACTTAAACCAAATGCATATCAATACAGCCAATAGATGATATTCATTGCAGATCTCCTGAAAATCAGACCAATTTCCAGTTGTTCCTGAGACCTCCTGCTCTATATCCCCCCCCCCCTTTTCACCCTATAAGAGAATTTCAACCTGCTCCAGAACTCAAGGGAGTCTTTGCCTGCAATAGAAAAATAGATGAATAAATGATAAAGAGGAACATTTCACAGTGCTTTACATCATTCTCTCAATGTGCAGTATAATTAGATGGTACATGTAATAGAGAATGATCTAATAGTTAAAGAATGGTACCAATTCCCTTGTATTTTGCAAACATACAGGGCATACTCCAGCCATGCCATGAACATTTTGTACTGTACCAAGTGTAGTGGTTGAGGTGTTGACCTATTTGAAAATACAGAAATAAAGGGCAATAAATAAAAACAACAAAAAAGTATATAGGGTGATATTTTATTGACCAGCTTTTTGGAAGATAAATCCTCCTCCCTCTGATCAGGATTGAATGAGCAAAAGATACTAGAATATAGAAGTGAATCATAGTCTGAAGAGGGAAAGGCAAGAGATGATGGATAATTAGGAGAAGATGAAGGATATACACCAGGGGTGTCCAACGTTTTGGCTTCCCTGGGCCGCATTGGCCAAAAAAATGTTACTGGGGCCGCACAAATGTGCAAACACTGCAGCAAGACAGAGGAAGGAGCCGGCAAGAAGGTAAACACCCGGGGCAGCAGAGGAAAACACTGCATCGCCCTCGACTGGTGCCGCACAAAATACTTCACAGGGCTGCAGGTTGGATACCCCTGATATACACAATCCAGAAACTTAAGACTTTTGAAGTTAAAATGATCAGATACTCAGAAACTAATAAGGACAAAGATCCAGGTTTCTTATTACATTATCAATATCTACTGCTTTGTCACTTTCTGATCATCAATTATCTTTCCCGCCTCTTTCCTCCCTTGGCCTTTTGCCCTTCAGACTACCACCACTAAAATGTTTTCCTAATCCACTTCTAGTGCTGTTCTATTTTTCACTCATACTCTCTTGATCTGAAAAAGGGAGCTTAGCTCCAAAAGCTACTCAAAAATATGTTAGTACAAAAAAAAAAAAAGGTATTACACTATATACTTTTGCTTTGTTTTTATTAAATCTTTATTTCTGATGTTGCAGTTTATTTACACCACAGAAAGCATGTGAGATTATAAATCAGAAAAAAGTGACAGACTTTACACAATAAACATGTAAGACATCTAGGTATCTTGATCTCTTGCTTTAGCCATAATGAATACAATAATACACTGGATGTTAGACATGCTTTTTCCAAGTGACTTACAGGGCACCCATTGAAAGGCATTTTGCGGTATATAAATAGTCTTATGCTAAGGACTCTGGTCTCAAGTCTTATGCATATGCAACACCAGTACAACTGAAATTCACTCCAAGGGAAAAACGGCAAACAAACTAAGATGATAAATCAATCTAATATGCTCAAGTGGCTAATTCTGCTACACTGCAAACAACTTTTACATATGGAAGCTCATGCTGGTTTCTAAGCTTTTGGATAATTCTAAAAAGATTGATCAAGCAATTACTCAAGTCACCAAGACAATTGAAAAGATGGTACAGTTCATGCTTATACAACAGTTAAAAGGATGAATGAGTAATAAAATTTACTATTTGCCTACTAAGAATATGGCTCAAGGAGTTGGAGTGGGGCAAAACAGAGGAGAGCCGCAAATTGATTTTGATATCCTCCATATTAGAACAATCCATAGCAGATGTTACTGAAAGGACAACTTTACTAGTGTTTGGTCTTCAGACTTTATTTTAAGAATTCTCATATCCCTTTTGGGGGGGGGGTCAAAAAATTTGGGTTTATCCAGATGTTACAAAAACTACTCAAAAACAGAGAAGAATATTTCTATTTTTGAGACAGAAGAACATTGATATAGGAGCCACATTCCTGCTGGCATATCCATGTAAATGCCTGGTACGAAATGTGAGGTCTAAATATGTATTTTATTCCGCTGAACAATTGAAGGACTTTCTTGAGTTAAAGCAAATAGTATGAAAATCATGTTGGACTGAAAAAGTAATATAACTAGTTTCACATTAAGCTTTTTTTTGAATAGATGTTTAGTCTCCTTACATTTCTTTTGACCATCCCCCATTACTTGAGGTCTAATGAAGGATTAATTAGATCTTTTTTGGGTATAATTTGCCCTTTTTCTTATATATTTAAATATGATTCTTTCCTGTGTTTCTTGTAACAAGAGTTTTTGTCTTATGAAAAAGTTTGAAATGTTAAAGAAAAAAAAGGCTGTGTCTTTGCAAAGTGTGCAGATTAAAAGGGAAGGGATTTTGGATTTAGATCACACATTTTTCAGAAGTAGCTCAGGATGAATCAGATATACTAGGTATTTTCCCTATCCCAGGAGGGCTCTACTTGAGGTGATAAAGGATTAATTTAACTTTCAAAATCATCAAAATATCAGTTGCAACAAAACTGCATGAGAATTTTTTTTTAATGTATACATCATTTAATACAGCACTTCAAAAATGAATATGCATTAGGAAATACAATACAAGTCCGATGTGAGATTTTAAAATTACATTTTTTATCAGAAGGGAAAACTCTAAAATAAATAAATAAATAAAATGTATTTTGTAAACACACGCTGTGGGATTTTACACTATAAAATGACCTTTACATCTAGTGACTCCTGCTAGTGCAATCATGGTCTTTGTCCACCATCCACTACTGTAACCTAATTTTGAAAAGAAACAATAACCTGAACTCTCAATTTTTTTGCCCCATTAGTTTTCTCATGTTCCTCATATTCAATCTGAATTAGGATTATAATCTAGAGCAGTGGTCTTCATTGCAAGGCCCGTAGAGACCTTCTGGGCGAGATCCAGTGCTTGCTCACCATTCTCATTCCCAGTAGCTCTGCTCTAACTCTTGTGGTCCATCAGCAGCATGAGTGAAATAAACACACTGCCTTCAGTGACTTGGAAGCTTTTCCTCTGCTACTGCTTCCTGTCTCTGTAAAGGCAGAAAGCTTCCGGGTCACCACAAGCAGCATCTTTACTTCACTCATGCTGCCAGTGGCCTGAAGTGTTACAGCAGCGCTGCTAGGAAGAACGATGAGCAAGCACCAGATCCTGCGGCATATTGGGGGGAGGGGAAGCATGGGAAGGATAAGAGATGCTGGACTACAGGGATGGGGAAGAAAGGGAAGGAAAGATGCCAAACCTCCAGGGGAAGAAAGGGAAGGGGCAGATAGAGATAACAGACGACGGAAGAGGGGAAGGAGAGAGATGTTAGACCACTAAATGGGGAAGGAGGGGGTAGATCCAGACCAGGGAAAGGAAGGAAGGAGGGAGGGATTCCAGAATAAGACAGGGGGAAGACAGATGCCAGACCACAAAGGGGGGAGGAGGGAAAGGAAGGAGGGGAGAGATATGCCAGACTATGGGAAGGAGATAATAAAGATCCCAAACCATAGGAAGGGGAAAGAGTGAAGACAGAGGTCAGACCATAGGAGAGGGAAAGAGAGGGAGCAGCTGGTACACAAGGGTAGGAGGGATGGGGAACGAAAGAGATAGCAGAAATGCTGTTTATGGATAGATAGGAATAGGGGAGAAGAGGGAGGAGACGGCACACATGGATAGTAGGGAATGGCATAGAGAGGGAGGAGACAGTATGCATGGATAGATGGGAAAGGAAGACATGGAAAACTAGATAGATTTGAGGAAGAAGCAGAATAATGGAAAAAGCTGAATGTTAAATGTTAATGCCAAAGATGGACGTAGAACAGAAAATGAAGGAGAGAAAACCAGCAAATAGAAATCCCTGGAAACAGAGTTAAGAGCATAGACAGAAGGAAGTGCAACCAGAGACTGGGAAAAAATGAGTAGAAAAATAAAATCACTAGACAACGAAGGTAGGGGAAATGACTATTTTCAATCTAGCAATTGAAATGTGTCAATTTTCAGAATTTACTTCTGCTGTCTATATTTAGTATTTCTTTCTATTTCTCTAGTGTACTACATGCAGAGTCTGGCATCTAAGGGTTTTGTTTGTGTGTATTATTACTACCTTTAGTTTGTGATCCTGTATTTGTATAGGGTTTATATCTGTGTTCTGCACATGTGTGACCAAGGCCAGGTGCTCTAGTAGGAAATGAATGTCGTGAAGCGTAATCGGTGTCATGGCCCCAAGTAGGAAGATATTTATCAGCTCTCCGTCAGCTCTTTTGGACCCAAAAGGGCCCCAGCTTAAAAATCAGCAAAGACCACTGATCTAGAGCCTTCATTCACAACTAACCAGAGATATACCCCTGCCTTTTATTTATATCATCTCCCAATTTATGAAGAAATCCAAGTAACTGCATTAACTGTAAACAGGTGATCTGATCTTTATATGGACCTGTAGTAAAGCAATCCATTCATTCCCATTTGAATAAATTTAAACATGGCAGTTCATACCACATTCAGTAAAATTTTTAAATGCTGCCACCTTAGCTTGAAATACATGTATTTTTCAGGATTTCATTAGGAGACTACTTCTGAACCTGAATTAAAAACTGCAATGACTGAATTCCTTCTCATAGATATCTGACAAAAACTAACATTTGAACTTCCCTCCAATTATCCTAGCCAAAGAAGCTAAAATGTTTTATCATCTTAAAATATCTGAAATAATTTTTTTAAACCCACAAGTTGTAAAAACAAAAAACTGATTCTATCTTTAAACAGAACTCCTGGGACCCTGTATGGGTAAAATTCAGCTCCATTTCAAAGCTGAAGGCTTTGTAATCAGAGTTATCAAGGAACCCTAAAATCTCTTCTTTAGCATTTAGGATTTAATGATTTGTCAACTAAAAAAATTGATATTTTACCTTATAAACAAAATATTGAAGGCCAGATATGGGATTTTGATAGTAATGGAAAATATATGGTAATGCTGTTAATAGGATTTCTAATTATTCATTACCATGTACATTTCACATATTAGCTTTTATAATAAATATATACTTCTTTTTTTTAATAAAAATTATATAGAATGACTTTTCCCAAAGGTATATATGGCAGGTACCCCAGAGAGCTTTCAACTGTGCAACTGTCACAAAGATTAGATTGTAGATCAACAGCAACACAGCTGTTCAAAATGACATCTCAATATTACAGAAACCATGTATAATACTCCCTAAATCAATTCTTAAGTAGGACCATCAAAATTCAGGAGACCATTCAAGATGACCAGTATATTTTCGCTGGTTTTAAAGTTCATGTAGCATCAGTCCATAAAAACCTTAGCTCAAATATACACTCTCTTAGGCAGAGAACCCCTCCAAAGGCAAGCACCAAAGCCACCGAGAAAGAAACAAATGGTTCATTTGCAGAAATGAAGACTTCAGGGAGCTCTGCGTTTCTCAGCCAAATATTTTATCTACCAAAGTCCCAAAATATCATCATGATTCAATATGGATCTGCTTCACAAGCTTGTGTCACAAGCAGATGGTTTGGGGCCATGATGTGGATGTGAGGTTACTCTACACTCCTCCCTCTGTGTTCACGGTTTCAGTATCTGTGAATTCAGTTATTCACGTTTTTTTTGCCCAGGACCCCCCTAGTGAATCGCTCCATCCCCGACCTCCCCAGACCTTACTGGGAGCGATCTTCCTATACAAAAGTTATTCGTGGGCCATATGGAGGGAGGAGTGTAAATCAGATTCATGTTTGAAGACAGTGAAAGGATACTGGTCTTTTAAATGCTCTCCTGAATTTTGATGGGTCTACTTAACAGATTTAGAGAGTACTGCATATGATTTCTGTATCATGTTCACTCTTTAACAAGTTGAAAACATTGATTTCATATTACAAAACAGATTAAGCTCATACAAAACAAAATTCATTAGCAATTTTAGCTGTCAAAATAGCAGAAAGTACTTAAAAATTGAGTTATTTTACCATCTCACTGATTTAAATAAAGCAGATCAGACTTGAATAACTGCTGTCTGTAGCAGGGACCCCATTAGTTTACTATCACATCCCTCCAGCTCATCCCCAACTCTTGGTTGTTGACCTGAAGTTCTGTGCATCCCTGAGGAACACGCTGGCTTCTGCCACAAAGTCCCAAAATGTAGAAGGCAAATGTTAATGCATAGAAACTATTCAGGGACATTGCCCAATGCTATCAACTTTGAAACAGTCATTTTAATTATTACACTACATATTTTATAGATTAAGGCATGCCAGTTAAGCACCACCTGTATTAGGTTACCTTTTTTACTGCAATAAACAGCAAGACATGGTAAGTGAGACATACTGAGGCATGAAATAGCTACAGAAAGGCACTTGTGAAGTACTGACTCTCCTGAATGTCTCTAGTTCAAGAGTCATTTGCAAATACTGAGAGAAAGCAAATCAGCCCTGTAACAGGGCCTAATGAAGCTGCTTCAAGAGATGTACAACATGGTATCCATGTGTACAAAGAAATGCCCCCATAATTTCTATACCTGGTTATTTTAGGATTCATTAAAAACCTCAAATATAGTCAAAGTATTCCCCCTTTTTTAAATCCCTCCTCCTGTACCCTGTAGTCCCATCCAACAATTTCCCTTTTCACTCCGCAATGTGAAAAGATTTCTTTTGAGATGGCGGAATTAGGTGAGGGGGTAACTCATTAGGTAGTTCATATCCCTCCAGTTTGATCTTTATAAGGTGCTTTGCTAAGGCAAACTCTTCCTCATCTAACATTCCATCCTTATCATAGTCTGAAAGCTTCCAGATTTTTCCAAGTACGCTATTAGGTAGTTTGGAAGTAACCATTTCCTTCTTGGCATTGGCACCAGAGATCTTGCCATTGATCGGTGATAATGTGTAGAACAGCTCATCATAGGCAGGTTTGTCCTTTGCAACCACCCATTCTTCATCATCAGCACCTTCTCCTGCACCTTCCCCATAGCCTTGGCCAAAGGGTCCTTCCATGGTGCCTTCAAATGCTCCTCCATGCACCATTTGAGTAGGCATGCTGCTCTCTTCCTGGCGAATCAGAGTCATTAAAGATGCAATATTATTGGCTAGCATATTATCCACAGCCTCAATTAGTTTTGGTTTCAGGCTATGAAATTTAGAGAAGTCACAGACCTCCAGCTGCTCCTGTGGATAACAAAGCAAAAGTTGATTAAATTCTACTGCGTCGTACTGAATTTTACCTACTCTCATGAGGATGAGATTGAAATGAGACAGGAAAAGGCAAACATTGTAAGCAGTTTTCCCATACAGCACACATTCAACAGCATAGGTAATTTTTTTTCTGAATCTTTATTACAAAAATTTGATATACCACCAATAGTGCAGCAAAGCCATGAACAATATTAAAAAAGAGATTAAAAAAAGGAAGATTGAGAAGGCAAAGGGGAGATAAGGAGAAGAAAAAGGACAGAGATGTAGCAAGAGTTGAGGGGGAGTAAGAAGAGATGCAAAGAGGTGGGAAGGGTACTTCTGAAGGCTTGAGATCCAAGCCAGAGATATTAACCCTTTATTTGGTATTGTTGCTCAGAAGCCACATTTGTTTCTATGGCTCTTATGGGAGATCTGCATCTCCAAATGCCTGTTACTTGGCACTATTGTTTTCGTTCAACATAAAGTTACATAAAGCAGTCGTTTTCACCATCTGCCAATTAAAGTATTAATCAAAGACAACTTGGAAGATCCAGATGAATATGGACAGGAAGGGAATTCCAAATATAAGAACCAAGAAATAAGGCTGTGTCATGGAAAATTATCAAGTAATAGATGTGAAAGGCTGGGGGGAGGGGGAAGAGACAATTGCCTGTGACCATGTATGTACGAATACAAGTATGTCAGAATTGAAAGCTTAAAGCTTTTGTTCCTCACTTATATGTCTAGTCAGAGAAGTCATTCATTTCTAGGAGTCAATGCTATTAGGATGAATGACAAATGTAATTTGGTATAAATAAGTAAAAGTTGTGTTTTGTAGATACAGTGTATTATAAAAGAAGAAACTGCTTTCCTTATGAAAATAAGCAGCTTAATGTTCTGTCATAAAACACTGTATACTAGACCAGTGTTTCTCAACATCTTCAACCCAAGTACCCCTTAAGTCTAACAAATATCAACCAAGTACCCCTGCCCAAGTTCTGCCCCCAATCAAAAGGGTTCCCAGAGAGATTGTGCAGAACTCCTTCGGAAAATATTTGTTGAGACAGAGGCCTAGAATTGGTCTCAGGAAATATTCCAAATAGAAACCCCAGCCCCTCTCCTGCAAAAGAATAGGTTCTATTGAGTTTGGCTGGAGAAGGTCTGAGAGTTCATTGGTGAAGGAGGGTCTTCTGAAAGGAGACTCTTTTGATGGGTTGTTTGGAGGTTTTCTTAGCAAGCTTAGGGCATAGCCTTGAGCAACAACTTGAAAATAGATTGATCTGCCTCCAATGGGAAGACTGTGTTGAAGAGTCAGGGGAATGTTGGCAATGATCTCTAGAAGAAGAGTCAATAGGACGACTGGATTGAAATTGAAGTTCTCATTTCTGTGGTCTCGCATGACTTTTGTATATTTTTAGATCTTATCTGCAGCTTCCTCAATTCCTTCTCCAAACAGGTCATCTCCCTTACAATGCATATTGGAAAGGTGCTTCTGAAGTGCCCAGATCAGAAACTCAAAGCTGGGCCAAATGGTGCTATCAAAGGCATCGAAAGCTGTTCTAGCTATGAACATTCTAGTAGTAAACAAGTTCTTAGATAATTGTTGAAATTGTTTTAAATTGTCTGGGCAAAGAAAATCCTCAAATTCTGACAATTGATTAGTAAACATGCAAATAAAATTAGTAGTCCATAATTCTGTTGAGTTACATACGTAGATGAATGGAAAATGTGTTTGCTAAAAGAAAGTCTAACATTCTGGCTTCTCTGCCTAGAGAAGCATAAGACTGCAAACTGACAGATAGGGAAAAATACTTAAGTACCTGATTATAAATCACTTAGGCCAGACATGAGCAACTCCAGTCCTCGAGGGCCGGAATCCAATCGGGTTTTCAGGATTTCCCCAATTAATATGCATGAGATCTATTTGCATGCATTGCTTTCAATGCATATTCATTAGGGAAATCCTGAAAACCCGATTGGATTCCGGCCCTCGAGGACCGGAGTTGCCCATGTCTGACAGGCTATAAGTGGTCTATAAAATACTAAAATAAATAAATAACTCTTGAGGGCAGATTCCACAACTAATGAGTGGTGTTGAAGTTGAGTCTTGTCAAATACAGAAACAGAAATATGACGGCAGATAAAGGTCAAATGGCCCACCCGGTCTGCCCAAAAGATCCCATGTGCCTGAACACATTTGAATTCTGTACATTGTGCCTATCCTTCTAGGAGCTACCTGGATTGATAGAGAGTCTACCAGTTTTTAAATAAAGTCTCTTTCATGACTTTGTGTAAGGGTGCCTTAATACATTCATTTGGTAGAGCTTCAAAAATCAAGGAGTTCAAAAAGTTCAAAATGAGGTTCATTCTCTATTTCCATTCAGATGGGCATAGCCTGTCCCATCTGCCTTTTAAAGCCAGTATATTCTGGTGGAGATATGCATCATTGAGGAGGAGGAGGGGAATGATCAGAAGGTATATCATAGGATTCCTCTATTGAGTATTCTGGCAACTCCTCATCTTAATAGTTGGAGATACCGAGTCAGACTCTGAAGTACTCCCTACTAGGGAAATCAGGGAGTGTGTGTCAAGAGGAGTGCTGTGTGTCGAGGTATGTTGATGTTCTGAGGCAGGAGATAACTCCTCCACTGAAAGATGCATGTGTTGAGCGGATCCATGCCAACTCAGATGCTCGTCGAGCAGGGATGCCTGACCTCGTCCTCGATCAAATTTCCACTGTATCCTCAGGCTGGGCTGAGGCAGGCATGGAAGCCTTTAATGCCTGTGAAGACTGACAGAAGTAGCCCCGAAAGCTCTTGTCTGAGCATGGCCCAGATTTCCTCCTGGAGAGACTGTGCCAGTACTAGAAAAGACATCAGCAAGGAAGCAGTCTGCTGTACCAGTTGGTGTGCTATGGGAGACCTTGACATTGACGCACACCTATGAGGAATCATCTGGATGAAAAGAGAATGGTTATTTGTGCATCGACGCTTACCATGTGTCAAGGAAATTGACACTTGGGAAGACAAAGGGGCATTGCTAGAAGAGGAAGTATATCTATGCTCGTTAGCTTTCTTGTATGCTGTATCCTTCCACTGATGATGAATCGCCACACTGATGAAGATGGTGTAGAAACCTGCCTCTGCAAGGAGCCTGAAATCCAACGATCTGGATGCAGTGTTGATGCACTCAGTGCCAATGTTAATGCTAGGGACATAAAAGGCCAAATGTAGGGTTCAGAGTTTCCCACCATGCTTGATTTTGATGCGGTACCAAAAAGTTTTTCAAATTAAAGTTTCTGGGCTTTGAGTGACCTCTTTTGCATATGGAGACAGAGAGCGCAGTTAATGTCCCGATGTTCAGGACCCAGACACTAATACACCAATTGTATGCGTCAAAGTCCGAGATGGTCTGATTACATTGAGAATATTTCTTAAAGCTACTTGGTACTGTGTGACATGGAGGGGAAAATGGTTAACACTAAATCAAAGGGCTCAATGGCCTGAAGAGCTCAAATGAAAAGTATCCCGCAAATAACTGATGCTCCTGGGTAGGAAAAGAGGCTTGAGGTGGCCAGAAGACCAAAAACCAAAAAAATTGACAAAAATAAACCAACATCGAGATAAATAATGGAACATGATAAAAACAAAGAATTAGGACCAAAAGATGTATGCACCAGAAGACATATGAGGAGAGAATAGAAGCCCTGAATATGTATACCTTAGAGCAGTGGTCTCAAACTTGCGGCCCGGGGGCCACATGCAGCCCGCCAGGTCCTATTTTGAGGCCCTCGGTATATTTATCATAATCACAAAAGTAAAATAAAACCGTTTTGATTATATGTCTCTTTATCTATAAATTGCAATATTATTATTAAGACTTAGCCAAAAGGAAAGATTTATAAACTATAAAGAGTTTTACCTCATGCAAAATTGTCATTTCTTTAATAAGAAGAAATTAACTATTCATTCTGCGGCCCTCCAAGTACCTACAAATCCAAAATGTGGCCCTGCAAAGGGTTTGAGTTTGAGACCACTGCCCTAGAGGAAAGGAGAGACAGGGGAGATATGATTCAGACGTTCAAATACTTGAAGAGTATTAACGTAGAACATAATCTTTTCCAGAGAAAGGAAAATAGTAAAACCAGAGGACATAATTTGAGGTTGAAGGGTGGTAGATTCAAAGGCAATGTTAGGAAATTCTACTTTACGGAAAGGGTGGTGGATGCCTGGAATGCGCTCCCGAGAGAGGTGGTGGAAAGTAAAATTGTGACTGAGTTCAAAGAAGCGTGGGATGAACACAGAGGATCTAGAATCAGAAAATAATATTAAAAATTGAACTAAGGCCAGTACTGGGCAGACTTACATGGTCTGTGTCTGTATATGGCCATTTGGTGGAGGATGAGCTGGGGAGGGCTTCAATGGCTGGGAGGGTGTAGATGGGCTGGAGTAGGTTTCAACGGATATTTCGGCAGTAGGAACCCAAGCACAGTACCAGGTAGAGCTTTGGATTCTTGCCCAAAAATAGCTAAGAAGAAAAAATAAAAAATTTAAATTGAATCAAGTTGGGCAGACTGGATGGACCATTCGGGTCTTTATCTGCCGTCATCTATTATGTTACTATGTAGGACAAAAACTATGAAAAAAAGGACAGGAAAGCACAAAAAATTAGAAAAGTTTATGCGCTGAAAACTGAAGATACAGCTTCTCAACTTTGTGGAAAGTTGAAGAACTGATGCTCCCGCGAGCGGACACTGGGCAGGAAGACACAGGCATGTATGCAGTATGGGCACTAACTAAAAAATTTAAAGGACAGTGCACTTAGTAGTGTCTGTACCAGGTTCTGTGGATGACGTCACCCGCATGAGAAATTATGAAAGTTTGTCCTTTGAGAATATAATTTAGAGTTAATATAATAACATTAGAATCTCAATGAATAGTGATAATTATATCCCATAACTGGAGACCATTACGATGCTTTCCAGACAGCTAAAGTCACTCAGCTTTTACTTATTTCCCAGGAAACCCCCGAAAGTGATTTTTTTTTGTGTGTGTGTACTCCCATTAACCTACCCCACCTACAATCACAGAGCATACAATTACTATTTTATGGTAGTATTAAAATTCTCAGTTGCATGACACACAGTCATCTTATCTAATCATCTGCCATTTCCAAAGGCCTCGCACAAAAAGCTGAGCAGCTTAGTTTCTACTTTGTGTCATTAGCAGTGCCTGTATCACACTGCAGCAAACAAGCTGACATTTGAAGATGGATTATTTTTAACTGAGTTGCCTGAAACAAAGCTGCTCCAGGTGCCCTGCCTCCAGCATAGTACCTTCTGGCACAAGACACCCTTTCTAATTCACAAAGCTCCTGCTAAGTAAAGCTTTCCTAAGGTGTGGAAAGAGAGGAAAACAGGAAAATCTTCTACAAGGCAACACAAATTTCAAAACTTCAGCCATCTTACACCTTGAGCAGACAAAGGCACATGCACTAATCCTCCTTCTTCTGTTTCCTTTCCATTAATTGTTTGTATGAAATAATGCAATTAGTACAGCACAAAGCAGAAACCATGGGAGGAATAAGAATGAGATGGAACATTACTGAAAGGAAAATATAGATATATAAAGTTGCATTCATGGTAGAAAAAATTCAACCATCAGCTCATATAAAATCTTTTTGGAAAACTTTCAGACTGTGTACCAGTATGGACTGGTATAAAGAAGAAAATGTTATCAAACCCATGTATCGCTATATGGTATGACCTCACCACGATTACTGTGTGCAATTCTGGTCACTATCTCAAAAAAGATATAGTGGAATAAGAAAAGGTACAGAGAAGGGTGACAAAAATGATAAAAGGAATGGGACTACTTCCCTTTGAGGAGAGGCTAAAGTGGCTATGGCTCTTCAGCTTGGAGAAGAGATGGCTCAGGGATGATATGAGAGAGGTTTATAAAATACTGAGTGGAGTGGAAAGGGGAGATGTGAAACTCTTGTTCACTCTTTCCAAATATACTAGGACTAGGGGGGCCATGCGATGAAGCCACCACCTTCCCCGCCCCCCCCTCCCACCACTTTTCAAACCACCATCCCAACCACCCCCACTCCCACCACTTCCCCTACACTCCTTACAACACTATACTTCACCATCCCCATAATTACAGGCCAAGGCAGATACGGTGATCTCTCTTCACAACCTAAAAAATGCCGTACCAGAAACCCTGCCAACCTCATCCCCATTCTTCCCTCCCCACAAGCCCCTTCCAGCAATACACTCAAACTGGCACTCATAAATGCCACTCATAAATGGCACTCATAAAGATCAGTTAACAACAAATCCTTCCTCCTTCACGACCTCATCTGTGACAAGACTTGGGACGCCCTCATGATCACTGAAACCTGGCTCCAAGACAATGATGGGATAACACTAGGCGAACTATGTCCTCCAGGCTACCAGGCCCTAGCCTGTTCACGTACCTCTGGGAAAGGAGGTGGAGTGACTACCATTGTCAAGACCTCCGCCACACCAAAACTGATAAACTCCATCAATATTCCCTCCCTAGAAGCACTTGCGTTCACCATAGGCCACAAACACAAAATTGCCCTCATACTCCTCTACAGAACCCCTAGCTCCCCAGCAGATACCCTAGAGACCCTCCTCGAATTCATCACTGAACTATCCATCTCACACAAACACGTGACCATCCTGGGAGATTTCAATTTCCCAGACTACCCCAACACCTCAGGACAAATTGACAACTTCCTCTCCTCCCTCACCGACCTGGGATTTCATCAGGCTATAACCACCCCCACGCACTCAGCAGGCAACATCTTAGACCTGCTCTTCACCCTCAGTGGCCCAACTGCAGAGCCCCAACAAACAACTTATACCACCACACCAGTTCCATGGTCAGACCACCACCTCATTGAATTCGAACTCCCACTCGAAACTACCCTAGCCCCGCGTAAAGACCCTACCCCTCCCACCCTACGTCAACTCCCTAACTCAGTCAGCCCTCCGGCCATGGCTGCGGGCATTCGCACCCTAAATGATACCTGCACCCAACATCCCCACTCCATTGACCAGGCAGCCTCCGCATGGCACTCCAACATCCAATCCCTCTATAATAGCCTCGCCCAGACAAAAACAACCCAAATAATCACCAACAAAGCACCTGCTCCCTGGTACACCAGTGACCTCCGATCCATAAAATGATCACTGAGGAAAGCAGAAAGGATCTGGGTCAAACACCCGAGCTCAGAAACCAAAGCCCACTGGAATAACATATCCATCACCTACAAAGCTGCCATCCTAGAAGCAAAAAAGACCTACTACTCTCGCCTCCTACAACTAGCCCCTTCTAGATCCAAACAATTGTTCACCCTCACAAACCAACTCTTCACCAGCGCCCAAAGAAAAAGTCACAACAACCAAACAGAACTTGATAGCGAGACTCTCTCGGACTTCTTCCAGTCCAAAGTACAAACCATCCGAGATAATCTTGACACCAACACCAAACCCACTCCTATTCAGCCCCAACTGATTCCAAATACCCCACCCTCCGCCGCTCTCTCCCAATTTCATACAGCCACTCATGCCGAGGTTCTCGAAACCCTGAGAGAACTCAAACCCTCCAACACCATCCTCGATCCCTGCCCATCCAGCCTCCTGCTGTCCACAGAAGACGCCATGGCAGAATCCATCCTCCCCATCATTAACACCTCTCTAACCACTGGGACTGTGCCCCTCAGCTGGAAGTCAGCTATTATCAAGCCCACTCTCAAAAAACCCACCCTTGATCCTAACGAACCTGGCAACTATCGCCCAGTCTCCAACCTCCCATTTGTCTCCAAACTCCTTGAACGAATTGTGCTCCACCGACTTCACCCTTTCATTGAAGAACAAGCTGCTCTATCCCCTGCCCAGTCCGGCTTCCGAAAAGGCCACAGCACAGAGTCAATACTCCTTGATATCATTGATGACAGCTGGGCAATACTCGACAAAGGCAGTGATGCCCTACTAGTCCTACTTGACCTCAGCGCTGCCTTTGACACAGTCGACCACCACCTCCTCACATCCAGACTCTATGACCTCGGAATCAAGGACACAGCTCTCCAATGGATCACCTCCTTCCTCCATCAAAGGACCCAGACTGTCCTACTAGGAACACACAAATCTCGCCCCAAGCCTATCAAATATGGTGTTCCTCAAGGCGCCCTTCTATCCCCCCTCCTATTCAACCTCTACATCAGGCCTGTCATTGATATAGCGCAGAAATATAGCATTAAAATCCACTCTTATGCAGATGACATCCAGCTGCTCCTCCCACTAGGCGAGAACCGATCGTCCCAAATTACTAACCTCCAACATTGCCTCTCTGATATGAAAACTTGGATGTCAAACAACAAACTTCAACTAAACGCCTCTAAAACAGAACTCTTATGGATCAGGAAAAAAAGCACCAAATTCACACGTCCTACCCTAGCATGGGACTCCACTCTACTAACGGCAACAGATCAGGTACGCAGCCTAGGAGTAACCTTAGATGGACACCTATCCCTATCTGCCCACATATCCCAAGTAATCTCCACCTCCTTCTACTACCTCCGCCAACTGAAAAGGATCAAACCCTACATCTCCACACCTGACCTCGCCCAACTCCTCTACGCATATGTCCTCTCCAGAATGGATTACTGTAACTCCCTATTTAATGGACTAACCAAAAATAATCTCAAACGCCTCCAACGTGTCCAAAATGCAGCTATCCGCCTCCTACACAACCTCAACTACCATGATCCCGTCTCCCCAGCACTCCGCGCTGAACACTGGCTCCCAATTAGCCAGCGCTGTGCTTTCAAGGCCCTAGCAGTATCCCACAAGAGAATTTAAGCCACCACCCCCTCCTACATAAAATCCAAGCTTCCCATCTACACCCCCACTCGCACCCTCCGCTCAAAATCAGAAATACGCCTATGCATTCCCCCTGGAAGGTCCCTCCTCTCAGAAACTGCCCGCAAACGATCCTACAGCCTCTTCATCCCACATCTCTGGAATCAACTCCCCCCCCAACTCAGGCAACAGAACTCTTTATTGACATTCCGTAAAATGGTAAAGACCCTCCTCTTCAACTAAAGGTCTCCCTCAGTCTACACCCCCCCTTAAACCCCACCTCTCTCTTCTCTCCCCTGTTTAACTTCTCCCTAAATTTCAGTATAGTCCTCTCTTAGTCTGTACTCTGATAAATTGTCTACTCTGAAAATTGTTTGTACTCTGATAAATACTGCACAGTCTTGTATGTCCAAGCATCTAAACCTATTGTACATCTTATTTGTCTAATTACTTCCATTGTGTATGTTTACTTGTAGACCGTTCTGAGTACATCTTATTTGTCTAATTACTTCCATTGTGTATGTTTACTTGTAGACCGTTCTGAGCTACTGGGAGGACGGGATATAAATCTAAATAAATAAATAAAATAAATAAATAAATAAATACTAAGTAGTAGATTTAAAACAACCCGGATAAAATATTTCTTCCTACAATGTATAAATTAAACTCTGGAATTCATTGCCAGAGAATGTGGTGAAATCAGTTAGCTTAGAGGGGCTTAAAAAAGGTTTGGATAATTTCATAAAAGAGAAGTCCATAGGCCATTATTGAGATGACTAGGGGAAATACTCTGCTTATTCCTAGGATTAGCAGCATAAAATCTGTTTTACTATTTGGGATCTAGCTAGCTACTTTGGGATTTTAAGTGAATAATAGTATATCAGCTTGGTGTCCTAGGGAATACTACTTTTGTCAATCAAACTCTGCACTAGTGATGTACATCACTTGATGGCTTCCTTGGAGGCCTATAGGTAATATATGAGTATAATCAATCAATCAATTAATTAAAATAAAATATATGTCTGGCATAAGCATCCTCTTACAGCTACTAGAGTTACATTAAACTTGGCAAATTCTCAGGATATGCCAATTGGCAATACAAAAATAAATAAATAAATGGCAGCAATTCATACATACTCTTCCTGCCTATACAGAGAATAGGGTTAAAAATATTTAAACATACATTCTGCCCATTCAAGCTGCTAAGGCAACTCAAGCTGGCTTACAACCTCATGAAAATAAACTCCATTACAGTATTTAGGCATCAATTGGAACAGTAACATATATAAAGCCTATCAATATACAAATTAAATCTAATTTAAATGCTACCAAATAAACCTTATTATTACAAGCCCCCACCCTAAAAATCTCCTCTAACCCCCATTCCCCACAAACAGACTCCTCTCCCAACACAGCATATTCTGGTCATTTTTGCCTACGAAAATAGTTATCTGCAACTCGGGAAACTTCAATAGATCAATCCGTTTCAATTGCACCAGAAGCCTATTCCAAAGTTTAGGAAGGCTTTTTGTTCTAAAAGATTAGGTATTCCTTAGATATCCTAAATGTTAGTTGAAGTGGCGTAACTCTCTTCATTTCTACTATTTCAAAATATGGCTGTAAATTGGAAAAATATTTAGTTCATTACAGCCCTCTTTTACTAAGCTGCGATAGAGGTTTCTATCGTGGCCCTAAATGCGCCAACGCTCATAGGAATTCTAAAAGAGTCGGAGCATTTAATAAAGGGGAGGGGTAATTTCTTGATATTTGTATGGCAGTCAGTACATGCTGCATCTACTGTACACTGTTCCTTGTCCCTCTCTTACCTCCTCAAAGGTTTTCCGTTATAAGGTTGTATCTTCATAACAAACAGTTTGCAAAAAATATTTTACAACACAGCTGTAAAATCACCATCCAAAATTTTCAATTCAATTTGGCCTATTGAATTTATTTTTCGATTTGATTCACTTTTTTTGCCCAATGGAGCATTTTTTTCAAATGTCCTGGCGAGTTTATTTTGTAGCCTCTTCACTCAATCCACCCCCTTTTGCCCTCTGCAACTCCACAACTTTTCCTCTCTGTTAGACAGCAAGCTTGAGCTGGGACCTAACACCAGCTCTGGCAGGACACACATTTCAAATACAGTGGTACCTTGGATTACGAGCATAATCCGTTCCAGGAGCATGCTCGTAATCCAAAATGCTTGTTTATCAAAGCGAGTTTCCCCATAGGAAATAATGGAAACTCGCTTTGATAGGTTCCCCCCCCCCCCCCCGAGGCCAGCAGCACTGCTCCCCCCCCCCCACGAGAACCGGCATTGCTCCCCCCAAAGGCCCCCCCCCGTGAACCGGCACCCTCCCCCCCGCCATCGGGCACCCCCCCCCACCGCGACCTGAGGTCCCCCCAACCCACCCGAACCCTCTTCTTACTTTGCTGTAGCCTCCGCAGCGGCACCGGCACCAGCATGTCCTGTGCATGGTGCCGGTGCCTGAAGATCTGCTTCCTGTGCTGGGCCTTGAGAGTTCACGTTCGACATGAACTCTCAGGCCTTGAGCATGCGCACATGCTCAAGGCCCAGCACAGGAAGCAGATCTTCAGGCACCGGCACCACGCACAGGACATGCTGGTGCCGGTGCCGCTGCGGAGGCTACAGCAAAGTAAGAAGAGGGTTCGAGTGGGTTGGGGGGACCTCAGGTCACAGCGGGGGGGGGGTGCCCGATGGCGACGGGGGGTGGCCCGATGGTGGCAGGGGGAGGGTGCCGGTTCGCAGGGGGGGCGCTCGCAAATCGAACCGCGCTCGGTTTCCGAGGCGCCGATTTTGCGAATGTTTTGCTCATCTTGCAAAACACTCGCAAACCGGTGCACTCGTAAACCGAGGTACCACTGTATTGTAATCACAAAATGGAAAACAAATTTTTTTTTTCTACCTTTTGTTGTCTGGTCATTTTATTATTCAAATCATGTTGGTCCCAGGCTCTGGTTTCTGTTAGTCTTCTGTTAACTCACTTGTCAGAGTCTCCTTACCATTTGACGTTTTCTTCTTTCTCTGTGCTCACCATCCATCTTCCATCTCTGTACTTTCCCTTCCACTGCCATATCCAATATTTCTGTTTCTTTCCCACTGTCTACCATCTCTCTCTCTCTCTCTCGCCATGCCTTGTGCCCTGGGTCAAACCTCTCTATTCCCCTCCATGCAGCATCTCTTCCTTTCCTCCATTATCATGTGCAACATTTCTTTCTCTCCCCATGCATCATCTCTCCCCGCCCTCCATCTTATATCCAACATTTCTCCCTCCCTTCCACCATATGCAGGATTTCTTCTTATCACCCCTTTCTACCTCTTTGTTGCATCTCTCCCTTCCTCTCCTCTACCCCATGTCCAACAATTTTTCCTTCTCCTGTCTCCATGCACAGCAGTTTTCCCTCCCTCCCAACCCCCTGTGCAGCAGCTTTCCCTTCCTCCTATCGCCCCTGTGCAGCAGCTTTTCCTTCCTCCTATCCCCCCTGTGCAGCAGCTTTTCCTCCCTCCTATCCCCCCCTGTGCAGCACTTTCCAACTGACCCCCTCTACTGGGAGATCTGACATAAGGGCCTCCCAAAGCAGAGAGAAAAAGTGTGGCTGGTGGAGAGAGGCAGTGCTCTGAACAGGCTACTTCTGGCCTGCCCCATCAGGGCTTCCCTCCACCGCATCATCAGTGATGCGGCAGAGGGAAGGCCCGCAGGCCAGGAGCAGTCTGTTCTAAGCACTTCCTCTTCCCACCGGCAGCCGCCACCACCGCTGCTGTTGCTTTAGGAGACACGGAGGTGTCAGGACTCACTGAATCGGTGAGTCAGATTTTTTTAGAAAGCGAACCGATGCGAATTGGTGAATCAATTTGAATCAGCGAATTGGGCAGCACTACTATGCAGCTCTCTACTCTACTTCTTAAAGACCTACTGCTGTGGCTCTATTAGCCAACTTTATCTTCTGAAAGAGGAAAAGCATACAACTTTTGTGGGTTTTGTTCTAATACCAGAATTATGGCTTATTTTATTTAATATACTACCTTTGCTCTCAGGATAACAAACTAGTGAACAAAGGTTTAGATAAGTAGTATCGAGTAGGACTGAATAAGCTAGTGAATCCCCAGACAATCATTAAAGTCCAACCGTATACTGTTTGCCTTCAGGAGTGTCCAAATTTCAGGTACAAGGGTTTGAGTCGAATTACAGAGGGAAGGGAGTTCCAGAGAGAATGGGCAAGCCAAAAGAAGGCTCAATGCTTAGTAGATTCATAATGCACCTGTTTAATGGAGGAATCTGAAGACGTGAAGACACTGAATCAGAAGCCAAGGACAGGCCTCAACGACGAGACGAGAACATACAGCAGGAGAGTCGTGAGGACAGGATGTCAATAGATCAGCCAAGGGTGTATAGTTCAAAAAATCACTTTATTGATGAATATGCCACATGGGCTTGATACACTCGACACTGGCAGTGTTTCGGCGTCTGTACCTTTTTCAAGAGCCTGACTTGAATGTGGCACAGAGCATACATGCACTCGGGTAGACGCGCTGTGGAGAGCAAAAATGAAAACAAGTGTCAGGAGCAAAACTGAAGATCACCATATTCATTGGGGAAATCCTGAAGACCTGACTGAATTGCGGACCTCAAGGAGGGACTTTGACACTCCTGCTCTAGACGATGAGGAGAGTATTGTCTGGAACAGAATTGAGGCAGTTTGCGATTGTGGGGGGACACAAATAGGTCTATTTGAGGAGTCCCCCCAAACTCCAAACAAAGAATATCTGACGCAAGACCATTGAGTTGAGTGTCCATTCGTGTGGCCGAAGAAATCTGCCAAGTTTGTCGGCAAGAGTATTTTGCGTTTCTTGAACATAGACAGCTTTTAGAAATATGTTTCTAGCAATTGCCCAATTCCAAATCTTCTCGGCCTCTTGACAGAGTCAGAGAACCCATTCCTCCTTGCTTGTTTATGTAATACATCACAACTTGATTGTCCATGCATACTAGGAGGACTTGATTGGATATACTGTTTTGAAAAGTCTTCAGAGCATTTCGAATTGCTCTGAGTTCCAAGAGGTTTATATGGAGCTTCTGTTCCTGAATAGACCAGTGACCTTGTGTGCAAAGACCGTCCAGGTGAGCTCCCCAAGCATACTTGGATGAGTCTGTGGTCAGAACTTTCTGATGTGGAGGCATTTGAAACAGCAGCCCTTTGGAAAGATTTGAGGAATCCATCAACTACTGAAGAAATTGATGAAGCAATGATGTGACTAATTTTCTGAGAGAATGGATCAACAGCTTGAGACCATTGAGATGCCAGGGACTACTGAGCTATTCTGAGATGAAGTCTCGCATTGGGGTAACGTGGACTGTAGACACTATGTGACCCAATAGTGCCATCATTTGTTTGGCTGAAATGGGCAGAAGATGAAAGACTTGATTGCAAATTTGAACCAAATTGTCTTGTATTTGTTAAGGTAGGAACACCCTGAGTTGAATGGTGTCAAGTAGGGCCCCTATTAATTGTAGAGTTTGAGAGGGATGAAGTTGAGATTTCGGAAAGTTGACTTCGAACCCCAACTGATGAAGAAACAGGATTCTTGACTGTGTTGCTGGGAGCACCCATTAAGGAGCGGTGTCATATGAACCTATCTTGATTCAGGGAAAAACTTGGAATCCTTGAGCTCTTAAAGCTGCTGCCACTACTACCACCAGGCACTTGGTGAACACTCTTGGAGAGAAGGCCAGGCCAAAGGGCAGAAATTTGTATTGAAAATGTTGATGGACTATACGAAACCACAAAAACTTTCTGTTAAGCAGGATATATTAGTATATGGGTATAAGCCTCTTTTAGATCTAGAGAGCATAGCCAATCATTTTGATCTAAAAGTGGATATAAAGTTCACAGAAATAGCATTTGAAACTTTTGACTAGGAATTTGTTTAAGTCTCCAAGGTCGAGAATTGGACATACACCTCCAGTCTTCTTTGGGATGAGAAAATACGGGGAGTAGAACCCCTGATTTTTCAGAGAAGGGGGTACTACCTCTATGGCATTTAAGTGAAGTAAAGCCTCTAGTTCCCGAAGAAGGAATGTCTGCTGAGGGTTGAAAGAGGACTCTTGGAGGATGATTTGGAGGTATAGTGACAAAATGAAGAGAATAACCTTCCTTGATGACTTTGAGAACCCACAGGTCAGTTGTTATCAGAGTGCAACCTTGATGGTAGAATTGTAGATGACCTCCGATTGGTTGAGGAAGAGGCTGTGATAGGGGAACAGCAGCTATGCTCTCCATAAGCCTGGCAAAAGGACTGAGCAGGCTTATGAGGAGCTGCCAACTGAGCTTTCTGAGGCCGTTGTTTTTGCTTCTTTTGCAGTTTTGACCTAGAAGCAGAAGGTTTGGAAGTATATTGCCTCTGATATGAATAAGAAGGCTTAACAGACTGCTGTGAAGCTAGAGGCTTAGCCTTTATTCTGACTAACGAATTCCAATTCTTTTTATGTTATGTCAATTTTTGCGTGGTCACTTCGATGGAATCGCCTAAAAGTTCTCCTCCTAAACATGGAATATTGGCTAATTTATTCTGGAGATTGAAATCCATATCAGAGACTCTTAGCCAAGCTAGACATCTCATAACCACCGACATAGCGGATGCTCTGGATGACATCTCAAAAGCATGATAAGTTGACCTTACTATATACTTTCTAGTCTGTCAAAAAGTGTGAATAATTTGCTGATATTCTGTAAGGTGCTCTGAAGGAATACACTTTTTGAAAAGTTAGGCAATTTCCTTACCAGTTTCAGATAACAGAACATGTAGAAATTATAATTAAGGATCCTGCTTGCCAGCATAGAATTTTGATAAAGGCGATGTCCAAATTCATCCATAGTACAGCCTTCTTGCCCTGGTGCAATTTAAAGCCATTTCACATTCTAGCATCAAGAAATATAGGTGAACTTTGCAGCTATAATTTTGTAACAGTGCATTCTCCCTTCTTAGTGAAATGATCAAATACCAGAACCAATAATATGAAATTGCTGCCCTCTGCTGGCATGATTTTTGAAAACTGATGAGGCAAATAAATAAAAATAAAAGGTTGACAAATAGGTAATATCTTTTTATTAACTTAAAATAGCTGTGACTAATTCTCAAGAGCTATGCTCTCATTAGTTCTGTGCCTTTCATTGGTAGAGCAAGAATTTCCCTGCTCCCAAGGTGCTTATATCTAAAGGCCTCATTTACTGTGTGTATGTATATGTATATATGCATGACCTGTGGATGCCATGTGACCCATGAGACGCATTATTTGTCTTACTGAGATGTATTGTAGAGTGGACACATGATTGCAAAGTTGAAGCAAGGTATTTTGTCTGTGTTGGGAAAGCCCATAGAAGAGTGGTGTTGAGTACGGCTCCTATGAACTCTTGAGAGGGTTGAAGATGAGACTTTGGAAAATTGACTTCAAACCCTAGAAAAGCTATGGTCACTTCTGCTGCTGAGTGCACTGCTTGAGATGATCAACGAATCATCCAGATTCAGAAGCACTTGAATCCCATGGGTACAGAGGATTGCTGCTACCACCACTAGGCACTTTGTGAATACTCTTGGAGATGAAGCAAGGCCAAATGGTATAACTTTGTACTGGAAATGCTGATGATCCACATTCAGCGTGTATGAATATGTGCATGTATGCCTCCGAGGTCTAGAGAGCACAGCCAATCGTTTCATTCTAGAAGAGGATATAGGGTTTCCCAGGGATAGCATGCAAAACTTTTGACAAAATATTTGTTGAGAGCTCGGTGTTTGAGAATGGGATGAAGACCTCCCGTCTTCTTTGGATTTATGAAAAACCTGGACTAGAACCCCTGATTTTTCTGGAAAGGGGGCACTACTACGACATTTAGCTGAAGAAGCTTCAATTTCCTAAAGAAGGGGCGTCTGTTGAGATGTGAAAGTGGACTCTCTTGGAGGGTTGTTTGGAGGAATGGTGATAAAATGAAGAGAGTAACCCTCCCGAATGATTTTGAGGACCCAGGTGTCTGTGGTAATGAGAGTCCAACATTGATGATATAAGAGAAGTCAACCTCCAATGGATTGAGGAGGTGGATAAGACGAGAGTATTGTGGCTATGCTCTCTAGAAGCATGTCAAAAAGACTGAGCTGGTTTCTGAGGAGCAGAAGTCTGAAGTTTCTGAGGCTTTGCGATTTCTGCCTCTTCTGTGAGGGTTTTGAAGAGGATGAGGTGGTTGGATAACGGCTCTTATATGAATAGGAAGCAGGTCTCTGAGAAGATTTAGATGGCTGAGTTTTAGTCTTGGATCCCGTTAAGATGGTCCAGCTTTGTTTATGCTGGGTAAGTCTTTGGGTGGCATCCTCCACTTTGTCCCCAAAGAGCTCTTCACTAAAACGGAATGTTTGCCAAACAATCTTAAATGTTAATGTCCATGTCAAAGACTCGCAGTCATACAAGCTGTCTCATAGCGATAAGATATAGCCGATGCTCTGGATGTCATATCAAAAGCTATAAACTTTCTGGTTTGAAGGAGGCTATGAATAGTCTCCTGGAATTCTGGAAGTTGCTCAGATGGAATATCAGTTGGAAATCAGCTAACGCCTTTATGAATTAAGATAAAACAACACTTCACCCTGCTCGTGTAGACACTGATCCTGACTCAGATTACTGCAATTCCATCGACACGGGTATCAACACCATCCTTATCCGCAAACTATAGCTCATACAAAAACATAGCATTAAGATTCATATTCAGACTGAAAAAAATATGACTCAATCTCTATCTCAATTCAAAACGTCTTGCATCGTGCACTCTATATATATATATATATATATATATATATATATATATATATATATATATATATATATATATACACATACACACACACACACATACACACACTAAACAAACTCCGCAGCACCACTAATTTACCTAGTTTCATCAGTATGGTCCACTTCACCCAGAAATCAACAGGATGCAGCTAATCTCCCCACAACAAAAACCTCAAGTATAAATGCATATTTCACTCAATGTTCACATTCTCTGGTGTAAAAACTTGGAACAACCTCCCAACAATTGTCAGATCCAAGAATAAATACACCACGTTTCGCAAGAAACCAAAGACCTTTATTTTTGACCCCACAAACACTACTGGCGACTAAACTCAATATCCATCAATGCCCAACAGACTTCAGACCCAGGGAAATAGGCACACCAACCCATTTCTTCCTAATACCACCATGGAACCAAGTACTCAGCTGACCATTAGTTAATGCCTGCAATAGAGTTTAGCTACCTCATGACATCTTCTTGAATCTTCTAAACCTCTTGTTGTATATATTCTCCCTTAATGTTCATTCAATGTACCTCCGGCAGCTCCACTGAGTTGTAGCAATCCACCTCTTTAACTGCATGATACGACAATCTCCTCCTCAAAGAATAACAAAGGTCTTGATGTATCTATAGCGCTTCCTGCACTGTAATGAATATCTGTTCTAGTATTGCAATGTATATCTAAACCACCAACTGTACTGTAAATCACCTTGAATAGCGCAGGTATAGCGTAACTCAAATTCCAGATTAGATTAGATTATAGTTATAATTATACCTGAGAACTATGTTGGCTAATAGAGTTCTGGAAGAGGCGGTGGCCTTCACATCCTGATAGACTAGTAGCATATATTGGAGGATTTTTTAAGAGTAGATTCTACCAGTAAAGACTGATGTGCCAGTTGCAGCTGGGATAGGATTGAGAAGAGTGAGAGGAAATCTCTCAGTTCGTAAAAAGAGCCTCCTTAAGGAGATTGTGAAGAGACAATTTAAGGAGCTCTTTAGGAGGTTCATCAAGGTCTAATGCCTCAAGGCACTCTGCTCTGGGCTCAATGTCTGACTCCAAAGCTTTTCCCATCTGCCTGATAAATTTAGTGAAAGTCCTTCTGGAGGAGATCTGTGTCTTGGCAGTGGAGGAGAGGGATACCATAGGACTCTGGAGCAGATAACGTGGGTTCAAGATCATAATCAGTGTTTTGTACAAAAAGGTCAGAATCCACATATGGAACTCCATGATATTCTTTACAGGTATGAGAAGAAGGATGCTTCTTGGTCTAAAAAGTATGATGACTGTGATAGCGTTGACAAAGGCTCCTTCGATGCCGTTGGTACCGGTCAGATAAAAAAGATGAAATTTGTCGATGAGAACGTCTAGACCTTGATTTACGTCAGATGAACGGGAATCAGTACTGTGTAATGTACACTTGGATTTAGAGGAGCAAGCATCAGTACCGTGTGATCTCGATATCCGTCAATGCTTCGATGTAGAGCTGAATTCGGCACCCTTGGACTTTGATGTGCCATGTTCAGGTTGGGCCGGTGCCGAGGGAGCTGATGCAAGCACCAATACTATATACAGCTTAAACAGGTCACCGAGCTCCCTCCGAAAGAACTCCTTCAGTTGGTCCTAGAAGGACTGCACCAGTACCATTGGTTCAACAGCCATCGGTGCTGAAGGTGTCGAGGGGTGGGTGATCTTGATGAGGAATCACGCCCTATAGGAGATAGCTTGCACAGGAGGAGACCGATGATGGTGTTGGCAATTGGCATGCACTGAGGGACTCAATGCTGAAGATGCCTGCGATGCTGGTGGAGTAGAGGACAGCTTCTTAGCAGGTTTACTCATATGCAGGAATGACATCCGATATCGAAGGATGTGTCAATGCCAGTACCATTGGTACTGATAGCATTGATTTGTCTCCGGAGGCCATAGCTGATCCAAATAGCTTCTCCTGCTGAATGTGTTGAGCCTTAAGAGAGCGTTTTTGTAAAGTAGAACAGTGGATGCAAGTGTCCACTTGATGCTCTGGGCCCAGACACAATGCACCAGCTGTGTGGGTCTGTGATGGAGATGGGCCATTGGCAATGAATGCATTTTAAAAACCCAGCAGGCGGTTTCGACATGTAAAGAAAAATCTCAGTGGCTAAGTGAAAAAACTCAATCGTTACACCCCAAAACAAAAAATACAATGAGAAAAAAACATCAGAAAGAGAAGGCCCAAAGACCCAACTGAGGAAAAATATTAACTTTTTAGAGCTTATTTGTTCTATATGTGATGTATAAATCAATTGTAGACAATGTGAGCCATATATTCAAAAGCACTTATCTGTAGAGCAGCAACCCCTTTACTAATAAGTTCTAGCGTGCCAAGAACAAGGCGGTGGGAGTGGCCTGCCCCAAATGCAGGAATTGGAGAGTGCTGGAACAATCGTGGGGCTGCAGTCCACAAGCATACAGCCACTGACTCTGCCCCTGTTGACAACTTCCTGTTCCACGGTGGGGGACTGGCAAAGCTGAAGGCCACACATTTGCGCAGACCGTTTTTGCCTGAAGGAAGGGGGGCTCCGCCTGGATAGCCAGCAAATTGGGTATGCCACTGCTGACAAGTGCTCAATCTGTGAAAGTTCAACTGAATTAAGACTTTTCAGTGGCACTTTCACAGATTGAGACTATTATTCTTACACTATCCTGACAGTGCTACAACAGAGCAAAAACAGAACACGAGTGTTCCACCTAGTTCCATGAAGCATTGGCATTATATGCCGCTATCAATACAGCTATGTTAAGTTAAGGTTTAAGTTAAGACAGGAAAAAGGCTGTTCAAACTCAAATCATATAAACTAAGCTAAACTAAACCTTAAGCTTATATACCGCATCTTCTCTATAAGGATAGAGCTAGACACGGTTTACAAGAGTTTAAGAAAGGAAAATATAATAAGAATTAGTGGTTATATAGAGAGCAGCGGAATTTACATTTTTGAAAATAGCCACATTTTTAGATGTTTTTGAAATAATTAGAAAGAGCCCAAATTACGCAGCTGGGCAGGAAAGTTATTCCAAAATTCAGGAATTTTAAAGTAGAAATATTTCTCTAATTTTCCAATATCGATAACGCCTTTTAACGAGGGGAAAGATAATTTAAGCTTTTGGATAGATCTGGTAATATCAGGTCTCACAGAGTTCCAGGATAGAGGAATTAAATAATAATAATAATTTATTGTTTATATACCGCCAAAGCCAAAGTAGTTCGAGGTGGTTTACAATAAGAAGAGCTGGACATTCAGCAAAAAGAACAATGAAGTCTTTGAGTACATTAATATTTGTAGGGAGGAGGGGAGGCAGAGTAAAGTCACATTGAAGGGGCGGTTTACAATAAGAAGGGCTGGAAATTCAGCAGGAGAAAGCAGTGAAGTCTTTGAGTACATGAATATTGGTAGGGGGAAGGGAGGCAGAGTAAGGGCACATTGTGGGGCATCTAGTACAAAAAAGTGGGATGCAGGGAAAGGCTTTAGGAATTCTTGGTCAAAATCGGTTAAACAGTTTTCTGAAGTTGAGGTAGGATGAGGAGTGCTTGATGCTGCTGCTTAGTCAGTTGTTCTGTTGACTTGCTTGGAAGGCAAGAGTTCTGTCAAGGAATCTTTTGTATCAGGGGGGAAGAGTGCCATGCAGGCACATAAAGAGCTAAGAGGATAAATATCACCCTATCCCTAGAGCCAGTGGTGGTCACTGCTTTACATACTGTATATATCTAGATAGTGGCACTAACTATATACAAACCCCGGCATTAAAAAAAACACATTGACTGGAACAACTCACTATTGACCCATATTTTCAAAATATTCTTTTTCTGTTATAGACACCATGTCTCAAGGAAAGAAATAGGAGAGGACCAATAAAGTTCCAATGATCTACAGAGGTCAATAAACATACATAATAGTATTTATTAACAGACCCAAAACAATGATAAAATTTTTTTAAACCAATAAAATACAAAAACAGATTGCCTAATTAAATTACATACAGATTTATTTTTATTTTTTTAAATACACATGAAAATATTGTTAGACTCAATACAGATCTGTATTTTGGTGATAAAAAGTCTGTCTCAGGAGTCACAAGATCTCGCCAATATGGCAGAACAATCTGCAATCACTTCAAGAGTTAACAGTCAAGCCAAAACATATATCTGTGTCGAGTCTGGCAATATTTTCATGTGTATTAAATTTTTTTTCTGTTTGTAATGAATCAGGCAATCTGTTTTTATATTTTATTGGTTTTGACAAATGTTTTATCATTACAGTACTATTTTTTGTCTATTAATAAATACTATTTTATGAACTTTTATTCACCTCTGTAGTTTGTTGGCATATTATTGGTCCTTCCCCAGAGACTTGTATATATTCATAGACAGCATGTCTACACGCTCTTCTCTGTTGCGCAATACACTCGCCCTTTTATTCTTCTCATTTCAGGATACTGCTACTATATAAAGGGACTGTGCATTACAAGATTTGCCACAGTGTGTCAGACTAAAATCCATCAAACCTAGCTTGCATTTGACTGCATTTTCTGCCATTCAATACACTTGTTATTAACAATACCTGCATTTTCTTGATTTGTGGAAAATCTCCAGGTGATATATGGTATTCCCGCTGTATCTGAGTGTATATTTCAGGTAACTTGTTAATCAGCTCCTTTTTCTTACTCTCTTTCCCAAACATAGAAGGCATTTCCTTCTTCAGATGGCTAATGATGTAAGCATGAACCTACAACAAAGACAATCTGAGTAAATATCATACATTAAACCACAATGTTTTCTTCTGTCTGGCAAGAAAAATGATGCAACAGGAGTGCTCCAATAAAACCATTTTGCAACACACAGCATCACATTTTCATTCAATATCTAAGCTGAACTCTATACAAAGCAAAACCCCCATTTCAAGAACTATCCACAATAAATGAAAATATGGAAAATGTAAAGAGATTACTATATGGCATACACATTTTTTCTTTCTATCATTATTTTACTGCAACTCAATCTCAAACTTGGCTGTTTTCCCATCCCAACAAGCTCAATGTTGGTAGGTTATACAACAGAAAGGATTTGGTTAGACAGGTTCAAAAAAGAACATTACAAGAGGCTTGTCTGACAAGGCACGCTGCTGTCTGTGCTGAGCAAAACAAATGCACTGAAAAAGCTGAATAGATTCCATACATTCTTCACCTGTAATGACTCAGAGGCTCCATCTGTACAGGCAACAGGGGGTTCTCCAGCATAAAAACAGAATGGAGCCGGTCCAGAGGGTAGCTACTATAATGGTTAGTGTTCTTTATCATAAAGCATATGGGAACAGAATAAAATATTTCAACATGTATACACTCAAAGAGAGCTGGGGGGGGGGGAAGATATGATAGAGGTATTTAAATACATCTGTGGCATAAAAGGAAGCTCTGGAATGAGGGGGCATAAGATGAAGATGAAAGGGGACAGAAGTAACCTGAGGACATACTTCTTCATCTTGAACTAAATATATTTTTCTGTAAAAAAAGAACATCAAATTAGTATAAACAGAGGAGGAAAAGAGTATAGGGATGGACAGGTAGGAAGAGGATGGAAGATCAAGATGGTATGGGTAAATGTACTTTGTATGAGAAAACAATCAAAAGAGGAACTGGAGAAAAAATATATATATATCAACTTTCCAAATACTCCAGTTGAATACTTGCGCTGGGAGCTTATGCTCTCAAATGCCTGACTCCTAATATCACCAGACATACATTGATTGAACTTCTCACAGACATAGATAATGAGGAAAAATGCCTCAAAAGCTGCACAGAAAACTTTGCTCTGGAGCTATGAAGGGGAGCTTAGGTTGTTGACGGGGTAGCATAAAGTCTACCCCACATAGACTAAGCATCTTTCACACTTAAGAGCCCTGAAGAAATTATCCTTTGATCATGAAACGTTGGCCATTGTCAGCAACAAATTAAGTGAGAAGGTATACGAAGAGCAAGCACTGAACTGAAAAGATAAGTGATAAGATAAGTGCTGCTTGCTTTTGTTTATTGTTTTATTTGAACCATCCGTTAAGCTATACAGTAAGGTTGTTTTGCCTATGATAGAAGTATGGAGGGGAGACAGTGAGCAACCTAAGCTCCCCCCTTCATAGCTCCAGAGCAGTTTGCCCTGCAGCTTCTGAGGCATTTTTCCCCATTATCTATGTCTGTGAGGAGTTCAATCAATGTATGTCTGGTGATATTAGGGGTCACGCATTTGAGAGCATAAGCTCCCAGCGCAAGTATTCAACTGGAGTATTTGGAAAGTTGATGGGTAAAGGTACTGCATTTGCTAACACCGTCTTTATGTGGTACAACCAATGTGGTTTACTTATTATATACAAGTACTTTTTCTGTCTCTAGTAGACTCACGGTCTAAGGATGGAGAAAGGACGGTTGTAGGATATTGAGAGATAAGGAGGACGAGAGCATGATTCAGAGAGGTGTCCCTTCCCCGACTCCCATCCTTGCTTTTTCAAACACTCAAATCCACTTAGGATCATATTGAGCGGGGGGAGGTGAGAATAATTCTGTGTATTTGTCTTCATCCCAGAGCTGAATGCAGGTGGTCGACTGCAACTATGAATAATTCTGTTCAAAACCAGAAATCAGCTCCAGGTGGCAGAGGAGGATGTCATAGCCCTACATACAGCCTCTCTCCTCCTTTCCCTATGGTCAGTTAAAAGGAAATTTAATATACATTTGCCTCCATATCCTGGTTTAGTTCCCCTGGTCTTCTGCTGCAATTCCTCATGGATTGGGTAATCTGCTTCAGAAAGCAGACTTTTCTGGTCCTTGCTGCAGAATGATAGGGTCTTTAGAGGCTCTGCCTCCTGCTAGAGTCACAGGTGTCCCCGAGGCCGGTTTCTTTGCTGGTACAGAACCTGAAGAGGGGACTTACCCGGAGCCGAGGTTTTCTGTTGTCCCGAGGACTTCGGGTTCGAGTCTCGAGGCGATGCTGAGGTATTCGGGGCCGAGGCCGAGGTAGAGGTTTGGTCCGGGGCAAAAAGATCCGCCATGCGGGCTTTCCTTCGACGGAGGGCCCGGTTCTGGAAAGTAGCGCACTGGGGGCAGGAGTCGGTTGGATGAGCGGCCCCCAGGCAGAGGATGCACCGGCGATGCGGGTCTGTGATGGAGAGAAGCCGCTCGCACCGGGAGCACTTTTTAAAGCCGGTCAAAGGCCGGGACATAGAATCGAAAGTGGCCGCGGCTCGAATAGCCACGCGGCCACGGGGACCCGGAAGCCTCCGGATCGGTGAAAAACGAAGCAGGAACAGTTGAAACAAGAAAAAACTCGTGCACAGCGACTAAATCGAGAAAAACAAGAAAAAATTGCGGTGCTAGAAGGCAGTTGGGGCAGAGCCTGAAAAAACACGACTTCTAGGCTCAGCGGAAAATTTTGAACTGGAGACCACGAGGGGATGCGCCCCCTAGTGGAGCAGGAAGGCACGCATGCGTGGAGCAGCAGAGCAAACTTAAATCTTCAATCAAGTTTGCTTGAAAATGCTTCCGCATCGGGGCTCCGTAGATGACGTCACCCACATGTGAGAATATCATGCCTGCTTGTCCTGGGATAAATTTAGCAGATTTATCAAATGAAGCGATTTTTCTTAATAAAAATTATGGAGCTCAATCGAAAAAGAAAAACGTCCAAAAACCAGCCTAAGTCGGCACTTGGATGAATATTTCTCAAAAACGTCCAAGCGCCGATAATAAAACCGGGTTTTGGACGTATTTAAAAATGACCTAGGCCTTCATAGTGCCGCTCAATGTCCAAAGCTAAACGGGGCGTTTCGGGAGGCGTGTCAAGGGCGGGACGTGGGCCGGCCTAGACTTAGTCGTACAGCATGTATAACCGAAAGTTTAACAACAGAGCCTAGACGGAACTTGGACGTTGTGACTTAGACCATGTAAAACATGGTCTAAGTCACAAAAACCCACCTAACTCACCAGATAAGCACTGCAAACACATAACAGACCCCCACACACTACCTCAGTGATCACCAACCCCTCCCCACCCCCATAAAAATTTTATTCACAGCTTTAAATTTCAGCCTCCAGACCATCATCACCTGGCCGCCTGGCATCTAGGAAAGCCTAGTTGTCCAGCCCAGAGGCAGCTTAAGTCGTCTTGGGATGGGTTAGGGACCCATAAAGAGGAGGACCCATGCCCATAAGCCCCTGTAATCACTGCATTGATACTGAAACATGTGCACTGCCCTATATACCCCCAAAACCCTTTTGTACTGGCATATAAGTGGCTCCTGCAGCCATAAGGGCTATTGGGGTGGTAGATAAGTGGGTCTAGGGGATTCTGGAGGTGGTTTGGGGGGGGGGGGCTCATCATGACCTATAAGGGAGCTGTAGGGAGAAGACATGGCACCCTTTTTGTGAAGTTCACAGCAGTGCCCTGCAAGGTATCCCACTATTTAGGTGGCATTTATGGGTGTGCAGTCCATCACTTTGCAGACCCCTCCCACATCCAACAGGGCTTGTTCTAGGTATTTTGGACTTGGACAGAAAGTTGGACGAAAATGTGGTATAAAGATAGACGATTTAGTGGCTTGGATGATCAGATCGGCAGGACATATAATTAGACTATTTTCGAAAGTAAAAAAAAGTTGGACGTATCTTTCGAAAATGTGTCTTAGGCTCTTTTTAACTTTGGACGACTTGCGATATGGACGTAAACGGACTTAGACGTCCCGCTTTGAATATGCCCCTCCACGGGTCTAGTTGTAAATGTGGAGCCTTTAAGGAGGCTGGGTCAGAACTAGTGAAACTCTTCTATCTCATGTGGAGATGACAGCTGTAGGATCATCTGAACTGGTCTAGCACTTCCAGGAAATCCCTTATGGCACACTGCTTAAGTGTTTTTTCTGATTTGCTTCCTTTGTTGGGTTTATATTCCATAATGTTTAGTTAACCATTTCTATTTATAGAATCAAAAATAAACTAAAAAGCAAATAGTTATTCACAATGTTTCCTCTGCTACTGTCCCCCTTCCCTTCCTTTATTTTTATGTTTTGGAGCTATTATGCAACCATGTTGTACCTCTGAAATACTTCTTATATCCCTGATACCAATGTAATTTGAAAATATTTTCAGTAACATCACTGTCTATGTACAGTCTCTTCCTCTGTAAACCGCTCTTAACTGCTTGTGGTATTTGCGGTATACAAAAATAAAGTTATTATTATCATCTTAAAATTCATATTGCGGAAAAATAAACCAGCCTTTTACCTTCCCTCCCCATCCCATCGTCCTGTCATGTCAGACTGCATAGTTGGCAGTTCTAGGTAAGAAATACTCCTGAATGTGTGCTCCAGAACCATGTTTTCTGTGGCTTTGTACCCGATAGCTGTGCAGCTAATCGTTTGTCAATTCTATTTCCTTTTTGAACTGATCCGTGAAAATAACCTTTGTAGTCTTTTCTTATATTAGTTGTGTAGCCTGCTCTTTTCTGTGAAATTTTGACTAGTTTTTCTAGTTCCTAATCATACTATCATGACAGCTATGCTTATACAGTAAGCATGTATAATAACTGGAACACAGTGCCATACAACCACTTATGGGTTCTAATATAGGGAAAAATTACCAAACCTATCCTGCACTGTTATTAGGCCCAACACCCATGTTAGCTCAGTAATAATTGTTAAACTACGAACTCTTACTATGTATGTAAACTGCTAACTCTTATTCTGTGTGTTAACCTGTAACCCGTTCTGGGCTATTCTGGGAGAATGGGCTATAAAAGTAAATGAATAAATGAAATAAATAAATAAGATATATTTGCAATGCACAGCCAGACCTGACTTTTCGGGAAGGCCCAGAGCAAACATGGACAAATCCCTCCAAAACTATGCCGCCTCCTGCCTTTCTGAACTCCTCCTCCCCTCCTCTTCCAGAAGCAGCAGTGATTCCACATGCTGGCCCCACCCTACCCTCAATGTGTCATTTCCTGTTTTCCTCTGGTTCCAGTGCCTAACCATGCCTACTTTGACCTTAGGTGCCACTTGGCGTCTTGCTTTACACACGATTCAGACATCTACCCTAGTAGGTGCCTACTTTTTTTTAACAAGTTTTTTTTATTGTTTTTTAACCGATCAATTACCACACCAATTAAAGCAATTAAGTTAGGTGGTGGTAGGGCATCTACCAGCACCAAACTTATGGTACAATTTACAGAATCAGGCCCTAGGTGGATTTCTCATGAAAGGAAATAGCACAGTTACTTACCGTAACAGGTGTTATCCAGGGACAGCAGGCATATATTCTCACATGTGGGTGACGTCATCTACGGAGCCCTGATGCGGACAGCATTTCAAGCAAGCTTGATTGAAGATTCAAGCTTGCTGGCTGCACCACGCATGTGTGCCTCCTGCTCCACTAGAGGGCGCATCCCCTCCTCGTGGTCTCCAGTTCACATATCTAGCAAAGAAGCCAACCCCGGGGAGGTGGGCGGGTTGTGAGAATATATGCCTGCTGTCCCTGGATAACACCTGTTACGGTAAGTAACTGTGCTTTATCCCAGGACAAGCAGGCATGATATTCTCACATGTGGGTGACCTCCAAGCTAATAACGAAGGGGTGGAGGGAAGTTGGCAAATTTAAGAAAACAGATTACGTAACACTGATTGGCCGAATCGGCCATCGCTCCTGGACAGTGTATCCAGGCAATAGTGAGAGGTGAAAGTATGAACCGAAGACAACGTGGCAGTCTTGCAGATATCCTCAATCGGCGTGGACCTGAGGAAGGCTATCGAGGCTGCCATAGCTCGGACTTTGTGTCCCATAACACGACCATGCAGCGCGAGACCAGCCTGAGCGTAGCAGAAGGAAATACAAGCAGCCAACCAGTTTGACAGGGTGCGCTTGGAAACTGGGTGCCCCAATCTGTTTGGGTCGAAGGACAAAAACAATTGGGGGACTTTCCGATGAGACTGAGTGCATTGAAGGTAAAAGGCCAATGCCCTTTTACAATCAAGAGTGTGGAGCGCCACCTCTCCAGGGTGAGAGTGGGGCTTGGGAAAAAACACCGGTAGAATAATGGACTGATTGAGATGAAAATCAGACACCACCTTAGGTAGGAACTTAGGGTGAGTGCATAGAACCACTTTGTCATGATGGAATACAGTGAAAGGTGGGTCCGCCACCAAGGCCTGCAGCTCACTCACTCTTCGAGCTGACGTGAGGGCGAGTAGGAATATCACTTTCCAAGTGAGAAATTTAAAAGATGACACTTATCCATAGGCTCAAATGGAGGTTTCATCAGTTGGGCTAGAACCACATTAAGATCCCAAACCACCGGAGGCGGTTTGAGGGGAGGATGAACATTCAAAAGACCCTTCATGAAACGAGAAACCAAGGGATGGAGTGAAAGAGCCTTCCCTTCCAGGGGTTGATGGAAGGCAGCGATCGCACTAAGGTGCACTCGAATGGAATTGGTCTTCAGGCCAGAGTGAGATAAATGAAGCAAATACTCCAGAACCAAAGACACGGGGACCGACACCGGGTCCTGGTGGTGAGTGGAGCACCAGGATGAGAATCTAGTCCACTTCTGAGAATAGCAGAGTCTAGTCGAGACTTTCCGAGAAGCCTCCAACACTTCCCTGACCGACTGAGATACGGGGAAGGAAGTCAAGGGGAAAGAAACCAAGCAGTCAGATGAAGAGACTGAAGATTGGGATGTAACAGTGAACCCCGAATCTGAGATAGCAGAGAGGGAAAGACAGGCAGAGGTAGAGGTTCCCTGACACTGAGTTGAAGTAGTAGGGAAAACCAAGGTTGGCGGGGCCATCGAGGGGCGATCAGGATCAGAGTGGCCCGTACCGATTTTAGATGGACCAGCGTCCTCAGAATCAGAGGAAACGGCGGGAACGCATAGAGGAACTTCCCCTCCCAATCTAGGAGGAAGGCATCGGCCTCGAGACGGTCCGGGGAGTATATCCTTGAACAAAAGAGAGGCAGTTTTTGATTGACGGGGGAGGCGAACAGGTCTATCTGTGGAGTCCCCCACGTGCCGAACACCTGTCGTAGTACCTGGGAATGCAGGGACCACTCGTGTGGCTGGAGGAGGCGGCTGAGCCTGTCCGCCAGGCAGTTTTGTTCTCCCTGGATGTAAACCGCCCAAAGGGAGATGTTTTGGGAGGCCGCCCACTCCCAGAGCCGCAAGGCCTCCTGGCAGAGGGACCAGGACCCCGTCCCTCCTTGCTTGTTTACGTAGTACATCGCCACCTGGTTGTCCGTGCGGACGAGAACCACCCGGTCTTGAAGCAGGTGTTGGAAGGCCACCGCGGCGAGGTAAATGGCCCGAAGCTCCAGCACGTTGATGTGGCAGTGACGGTCCTCCGTGGACCACAGGTCTTGGGTGCGGAGACCGTCTACGTGAGCCCCCCAAGCGTACTCCGACGAGTCCGTGGTTAGGACCTTGTGGTGTGGAGGGGCGAGAAAGAGCAAACCCTTGGAAAGATTTGAAGAGTCGGCCCACCAACGGAGCGATTTTTGCAAGGAAGGAGTCACTGTCACGAGGCGGTTGATCGGGTCCCGATCCTGACGCCATTGTGAAGCCAAAGTCCACTGTGGTAACCGCAGATGAAGGCGGGCAAGCGGGGTAACGTGGACTGTGGAGGCCATGTGGCCGAGGAGCGTCATCATTTGTCGCGCCGAGACCGTGGTCTCTCTCGAGACTTGTCGGCTCAGATTTACCAACACCTCCCGGCGTTGCGGAGGGAGGAAGGAACGAAGACGGACCTTGTCCAGCACGGCCCCAATGAATTGTAAGGACTGAGAGGGGCATAGCTTGGATTTTGGAAAGTTTATCTCGACACTGGAGAGAAGTAATAGTCTGTCGGGTCGCTGAGATAACCCCCTCCCTAGTCGGGGCTTTGATCAGCCAATCGTCCAGGTAGGGGAACACTTGCAGGCCCTGGGAGCGTAGGGCAGCCGCGACCACTACGAGGCACTTCGTGAAGGCTCGGGGGGGATGAGGATAGGCCAAATGGGAGGACCCGGTATTGAAGGTGGAGATCTCCCACCTGAAAGCGCAGGAATCTGCGACAAGCAGGGTGCACCGGAACATGAGTGTAGGCCTCCTTCAGATCTAGGGAGCAGAGCCAATCGCCCTCGTTAATCAGGGGGTAAAGAATCGGAAGGGAAAGCATCCGAAACTTTTCCCGCTTCAGAAATTTGTTTAGGCGCCGCAAGTCCAGGATTGGGCGCAGGTCTCCCGTCTTCTTCGGTACCAGGAAGTATCGGGAGTAAAACCCTTGGCCCCTTTGGTTTTGGGGGACCGGTTCCACCGCCCGCAGGCGAAGGAGGTCCTGTGCCTCGGAGAGGAGGAGGGACAGCTGCGCTCGATTGGGAGGACATGCACTCGGCGGGCTGTCGGGAGGAACCTCTTGAAAGTTGAGTGAGTATCCCGATGAGATCACGCCAAGGACCCATGAGCCAACGTTATGGCTTCCCAGCGAGGGTAGTAGGCTTGTAGGCGGCCCCCGATGGGAAGGAGGCCAGGTGAAGGTGCGGAGGGGGCCCGCCCCCGTTCGCTCATCCCGTCAAAAGGACGGAGACGGCTTCGCAGGCGCAGTGGGCTGTGATTTTGATGGAGCCCTAGAGTGAGCCTGAGGGCGTCGCGGCGGCGGTCTAGAAAAGGCCGGGGTAGATTTCTGGGGGTAGCGGCGAGGCAATCCCCGGAAAGGGCGAGAGGCCTGTGGTTTAGGTTTTTGTCGTACAAGAGACGCGAAGGAACGTTCGTGCTCTGACAGATGTTTTGTAGCTGCCTCGATGGTGTCGTCGAACAGTTCTTTCCCCACGCAAGGGAGGTTCGCTAACCGATCTTGCAGGTTAGGGTCCATGTCGACGAGCCGTAGCCACGCCAGCCGGCGCATGGCCACCGCGAAGGCTGCGACTCTGGAGGATAGTTCAAAGCCATCGTAAGCGGCATGGAACAAGTGTAGCCGGAGGCTGGAAAAATCCTGGAGAAGGAGGCCAAACGCTGCCTGACGAGGGGCAGGTAGATCCCCCGAGAAAGAGGTCAGTAGTCCGATGAGGTGTTTCAGGTAAGATGAAAAAGTGAAGGTGTAGATCAGGATCCTAGATGCCATCATAGAGTTCTGATACAAACGGCGTCTGAATTTGTCTAGTGTCCGTCCTTCGCGTCCAGGAGGGACCGCCGCGGACACCCTAGAGGGGTGAGCTTTCTTCAGAGAAGACTCCACCAGTAAGGATTGGTGGGACAGCTGTGGCTGCTCAAACCCCGGGCAAGGTACTGTCCGGTACTTAGACTCCATCTTAGATGGGACAGCCGTCACCATGTAAGGAGTCTCGAGGTTCCTGATAAGGGTCTGCCGGAGTACCGGGTTCAACGGTAGCCGGAGGGACTCTCGGGGCGGGGAAGGCATATCCAGCTCCGCCAGGTATTCCTTGGAGTACCTCGAGTCAGATTGTAAGTCCAAGTCAAGGGCACGTCCCATGTCCTGGACGAACCTCGTGAAGGAAGGTCGGTGGGATCCCATGGCCCCTTGCGGGGACGGTGACCGAGACCTCCGTCTTGCCGAGAAGGAAGGAGAAGCCTCCCTCGAATAGCGAGGTTCTCGTTCGGACCCTCGATCCGACATCGGGGATACGCTATGGAAGCGCTCCGGGGTCGAGGACCTGCGTCGCCTCGAGGAGCCCCTCGGGGACGACGCCGGGGTTCGGGGTACCGATCGATGTCGGATCGGGGACCCCTCCCCGGACTCCCTCGGCGAAAGCCTGTTGCCTCGGACCGGAGCCCCGGACCGAGGGGGAGTCAGTAAGAGCTGTGGGTTAGTGAGAGACAGCTCGGTAATCCGTAGCGGTCCCCCGGATCGAGTCGAGGGGGAGCGGCCTCGGGCCGGAGAACTCCGGGCCTTTTTTGAGAGGGGCTTCGATCTTCGTTTCGCCCCGCGGAGCTCCGTCAGGGATGTGCGCCTCGAGTGCCTCGGAGAGGAGTCCGAGGAAGATGAGAGGCGGCGAAAATGGCGTACTTTGCCCCGAGGGGTCTCGACGCGTCGCTCAGGCTGGTCCGGCGCACGCGAGGCCGAGGTCGAGGCCGGTTGAAGGTGAGCCATGGCAGCGGATAGCTCCGTTGTGATCATTGCTCGGAGCAGCTCCTGGAATACCGGCACGGACAGCATCGATGGCATGTCCGAGGCCGCGGTGCACTCCACTGGGGGCGATCTCAATTCAGAGCATTCCCGAGTGGTGGAGGCACGTCCCGAGGTCTTCGGGGGTTTTGTCGGGGCTGTGGGTAGGGAACTCCCCCCTTGTCCCGCTATTGTCCCCGAGGTTGGCTTCTTCGGAGGTATGGAACCTGAGGAGGGAAGAGAGGACTTACCCGGAGCCGAAGACTTCTGGGAGCTCGGGGTCTTTGACGTCGAGTCCCGAGGCGGGGCCGAGGTCCCCGAGGCCAAGATCGAGGCCGAGGTCGATCGGCGGCAAATAGTTCAGCCATGCGGGCCCGTCGTCGTCGAAGCGCCCGGTGTTGGAAGGTTGCGCACCGGGGGCAAGTTTCTGTTGGATGGTCGGCCCCCAGGCAGAGGATGCACCAGCGATGCGGGTCTGTGAGTGATAGAAGACGCTCGCACCCGGTGCACTTTTTAAAGCCCGAAACGGGCCGGGACATAGAAAATCCAGGCGGCCGCGGCCAATCAGGCCACGCGGCCGCGACAATCCGGGAGCCCCCGGATCGCGAGAAAACAGCGCGAAAAGCGCGATGAGCAGGAAGAAAAAAGATTTTTATACGCACAGCGACTTTTAGCGAAGAAAAACAATAAATCGCGGTGCAAAGAAGGCACTGGGGCAGAGCTAAGAAAAAACGTGTCTTCTTAGCACAGCGGAAAAAATCGAACTGGAGACCACGAGGAGGGGATGCGCCCTCTAGTGGAGCAGGAGGCACACATGCGTGGTGCAGCCAGCAAGCTTGAATCTTCAATCAAGCTTGCTTGAAATGCTGTCCGCATCGGGGCTCCGTAGATGACGTCACCCACATGTGAGAATATCATGCCTGCTTGTCCTGGGATAAACTCTCATATGTGGAGGGAGTAGTGGAGAACAGTCAGTTCATGTCTTACTAGTGCACACCTTACTCCCATGCAGTTCTCGCTCTCCTCCAATCTTAACCTCCCCTCAACTCAGGTACAGCTTCTCACTTCTCCCTTCCCACTCAGGTGGGGTCTCTTATTTCCTCCAATCCTGCTTCATGTAACTCTTCTACCCCCTCCCCCTCCCCAATGGAGAAAAGCAACAAGAAAGTGTCCTTGGAGGGAAAAGTGGTTTGTTGATCCTGCTCCACATGTACCTTTCTGAACTTACCTTTGCAAGTCGGGCTCTCTTGATGAGGTCATTGAGTTTGCGCAAGGCAGCATTTCGTGGAAGGCTCTGAATATCTCGAAATAGGTCCTGGGCCTCCATTTCAAAAAGCTTCCGATTTTCTGTAATCTGTAAGGGTTTGGACCAGAAGGAGCCAATATAGACTCGTACCACCTCTGGAGTATTGATCACCTTTCCAAGAGACCACATAAGTGCACCATATACTCTCATCAACTGCTGTGTGTCCACCTGGTCAGCCTTATTCAACACCACTCTGATCTTATCGTCCTGACCTCGGAATGCTCTAATAGCCTCAGAGAACTCATCTGATATATCCAATTTGTGGGCATCAAACAAGAGGATTATACGGTCAACCCTCTCAGCAAACCACTGGAGAACTTGAGAGAAGTCATATCCTGAAAGAAAACAAATCAGTAAATGTATTTTACTTTGTTTTTAAACTGCTGGTGGCAAGGAAACAGAAGCAATTATTCTTTTTTCCTTAAAACATTCTAATAATTTTTATAATGATGTGTTTTGGAACTGTGATGCTAGTCCAAAATTTCTGGCAGAAACATCTACTATACTAGACGAGCCCAAATATACAATTTTTTAAAGTTATCCAATGCAAAAACCTTGGATTCCAAAAAAGCCCTTCTTAAAACAAGACAAGTTATTGAATTTACTGATAAGGTGGATTGTAGAACAGTACTGCTTATTAGTCAAATAAGTCTAGGGATAGCAATGTATAGTTTCATAAGCAATCATAGTTGACCATTGCTTTGTCTAACTGATGTTGTCAGCAGAGCTTGCTGTGCCTGTTAGTGCTGACTAGGAACTGAACCCTTACCAATGATTAATGCATTTGTTGTTCAGAAAGAACATCTGCTCTAATTGACTTGGATTTTTTTCTCTGGTGTTTATTCATTCTGTATTATCTAGACATAACCTCATATTTTGAAATATGCATAATTCTTACATGTTGGGAACATGCACTATCATTTGTATCCTGTGTGTGTGGAAGGTAAACACTGAGTACTATAAAAGGGAGCCCCTCAATGTCAGATGAAGCTTGCCTGCAGAGTGAATGTGCACACTGCCCAGGGCCCCTCCCACGGAAGAGCTCTCGACCTGACCATTGTTAATGGGCTTTCCTCAGTCTGTGTGAAGCACAGATGAAGTTACCCACTGTGAAGCGTTTTTCTTATTCTTCTTTGTAAATAAATACTAAACTCACTATACAGTGATGTAACTTACTTTCTTTTACTAATAAAGGCTATACACTTCTCCCTCGGTATTCGCAGGGGATAGGGGCAGAGCCGGACCACGAATGGAGAAAAACCGTGAATAACTTCTGATCCGGCTGTGACCCACCCCCGTCTCCCTCCCGGCATCCCAGCCTTACCTGGTGGTCTAGCAGGCTTTTGGGGCAGGAGCGATCTTCCTACGCTCCTTCCCCATGCAGATCGCCAATAGGAAATGACTGCCTTGAGTTCCCGTAGTCTCTCGAGAGACTACGGGAGTTCAAGGCAGCCATTTCCTATGAGCGATCTGCATGGGGCAGGAGCGTGGAAAGATTGCTCCTGCCCCGAAAACCCGCTAGACCACCAAGTAAAGCTTAAGGGGGGGCTTACAGGGCTTAAAATAGCCTGAAAAATTTTAATGTTTGTTTGGTTTAAAAATCGCGAATAACCGAATCCGCGGATGCTGAAACCGCAGATTTGGAGGGAGAAGTGTCATCACTAATACACCAGATCATGTGCCGTACCATATAGTTTTCCAACCTATAAAATAACTTCTTTATTCTACCATTTTCAATTTCAGAAAGGAACCTGGCTCTGGAATTCAAGATTCACCAGCCAACATGTTGTTACACTGACCTTTTCTTTTCAAGCTGGTCTAACAGTAAAACAATGTTTCTATTCTGTGACATCTAGGAAATATGTGAAAAATTTGTACCACAGAAAAATCTCCATGAGAAAGTAACAAATATTGTCCAAGCCTGGGTTTGTTTGTTTTTTGGCAATGCAATTTTAAAAAGTGTGTGTTGAATCTTTAAAAAAAATATTTGGGGGTCCTTTTATTAAGCTACATTAGGCACTAAAGCATACTGCAGGATGTATTCAGGTGTCTTATGGTAATTACCATGTGTGCATACCTCACACACTTAAACATGTGCTAACATTTTTTTAAGGAGGTACGACAGGGGGCGGAAAGTGGGCATTCCTATCCTAAACAATGCAGCTACATTAGCCCATGCAAACTAGTTAGTGCAGGAATACCAATGGAGCCCAGACTACCACCAATTTTGTAAGCAGTTAAGTGTTCACACAGTGGTTTTTAAAAATAGCCACACGCTAATGGCAACATTAACGTACGATTATTAATACAAAAATTAGAAAATCAGCCATTTTAAGACTGCGATAAAAGGCCTTAGCAAGCTAGATCCACTTTTTACTGCAGCTTACTAAAACAGAACCCCTCAGTTATTTAGCGGGCATAGGCATTTTGGAAAATACATAGAAACATGATGGCAGATAAAGGCCAAATGACCCATCTAGTCTGCCCATCCGCAGTAACCATTATCTCTTTCTCTCTCTGAGAGATCCAGTGTGCCTATCCCAGGCTTTCTTGAATTTAGACACAGTCTATGTCTCCACCTCCTTTTCTGGGAGACTGTTCCACACATCTACCACCACCCTTTCTGTAAAAAAAAAAAAAAAGTATTTCCTTAGATTACTCCGGAGCTTATCATCCCTTAACTTCATCCTATGCTCTCTCATTCCAGAGCTTCCTTTCCAATGAAAGAGACTCGACTCATGTGCATTTACATCACATACAGTCATGTGAAAAAATTAGGACCCTCCACTCCATGACATATTCAGTTCTTTCTTAAGAAATGTTCACATATCAAGTTTCAAGTTTATTAGGTGTTTTATATACTGCCTATCAAGGTTATCTAAGCGGTTTTACAATCAGGTACTTAAGTATTTTTCTTATCTGTCCCGGTGGGCTCACAATCTAACGTACCTGGGGCTATGGATGACTGAGTGACTTGCCCAGGGTCACAAGGAGCAGTGCGGAGTTTGAACCTACAACCCCAGGGTGCTGAGGCTGTAGCGCCAACCATTACACCACACACTCTATATCGATGTAAATTTTTTTTTAAATCATTGGAAAAGAAAGTGATGTAATTGCAGATAAACAACAAAAATATTCCTCGATTTACTCATGAAACAAAAGATATCCACAAAAATTTGTATGCTAACTGAGGAACAAATTAGGACATCCTATTAGCTAGTGTTACCTCCTTTGGCTGAAAAAAACTGCAGTGAGACGCTTCTTGTAGCCATCTACCAGTCTCTGATATCGGTCTGAGGAAAGTTTGGACCACTCCTCAATGCAGAATTCTTTCAGCTGTGAGATGTTTGAGGCATGTGTGAGATGCATGTACAGCCCATTTCAAATCACCCCACAGTATCTCAATAGGATTAAGATCAGGGCTTTGACTCGGCCACTCCAGGATTCTCCATTTCTTAGTTTTCAGCCAGTCCTTTGTGGATTTACTTGTATGTTTTGGGTCATTGTTGTGTTGCAGGATCCAGTTCCACTTCAGCTTTAATTTTCTTACAGATGGTCTCCCATGTTCCTCAAGCACCCTGTAATACATGGTAGAATTCATGGTGGATTCTACAATGATGAGCTGGTAAAGCATCCCCAAACCATCACACTTCCACCTCCATGCTTCACAGTTGGTATGAGGTTCTTTTCCTGGAATGCAGTACAGTATTTGGTGTACGCCAAACAAGTCCTCTTTTCTGGTGTCCAAATAATTCAATTTTAGACTCATCTGTCCATAGAACACTGTTCCAGAAGTCCTGGTGTTTGTCTACATCTTCTCAGCAAACTTCAATCTGGCCTTGATGTTTCTCTTAGAGAGCAAAGGTTTCATTCTTGCACACCTCCCATGCAAGTTAAATTTGTGCAGTCTCTTTCTGATTGTAGAGGCATACACTTTCACATCAACAGTAGCAAGAGCCTGCTGTAGGTCCTGTGATGATATTTTAGGGTTTTTGGAGACTTCTTTTAGCATCTTGTATTCTTGCTCTGGGGGTCAACTTGCTTGGATGGCCAGATCTAGGCAGTTATACACTATTTCCCAGACCATGGAATGGCTAATATCAAATTATTTCAAGATCTTTTTAAATCCCTTTGAGATCATTTTAAATCCCTTATCAGACTTATAAGTTGCTACAATCTTCTTTCTGAAGGCCTCATACAGCTCTTTTGATCTCACCATGGTGTTCACTCTCACTGCAGCAGTCAAGAGCCCACCAAATTAAATGTCTGAGGTTTAAGTAGGGCAAACCTCCTTCAAAATGCTGAGTAACAATGTTCTAATCATATGCACCTGATGGGATACACCTGTGTGTGATTTGAGTGGAAGGATATGTAGGGATGTCCTAATTTATTCCTCAGTTAGAATACACATTTTTGTGGATATCTTGTTTCATGATTAAATCAAGGAAAATTTTTGTTGTTTACCTGCAATTGCATCACTTTCTTTTCCAGAGATAAATAAAAAAAAGATTTGACATCGATATGTGAACATTTCTTAAGAAAGAACTGAATATTTTATGGGGTGTCCTAATTTTTTCACATGACTGTAGGTATTTAAACATCTCTATCTTATTTCCCCTCTCTCGCCTTTCCTATAAAGTATACATATTGAGATCTTTAAGTTGTTCCCATATGCCTTATGACAAAGACCATACACCATTTTAGTAGCCTTCCTCTGGACAGACTCCATCCTTTTTATATCTTTTTGAAAGTGTGGCCTCCAGAATTGAACACAATACAGAAACAGAATCAAAGAAAACAGAAGGCAGATAAAGACCATTTATTTATTTTAGTATTTATAGACCACTTATAGCTTAAGTGGTTTAAATTCAGGTACTCGTGTATTTCTCCTTATCTGTTCTGGTGGGCTCACAATCTGACCAATGAAATGTTAGTGACTTGCCTAGAGTCACAAGGAACAGTGCTGGGCTTGAACCTGCAACCTCAGGGTTCTGAGGCTGCAGCCCTAACCACTCATTTTCTCTCCACCCTAGAGAGTCAGAATTCAGAACCAACATAGCACTTCTCTCCTGAGTGAGGTATTTTCACACCTTGGCAAGATACCATATTGTGGCAACAGTGCAAACCTCGTACAATGACCTGCCAATGTGTCAACTCTATTCTGAGAAAATCTCTTATTTTTGTTGTATGCCCTATCTTGAATAGCCTGTAATATGCAAGGAAGTCTCTGTACAATACTGCATACATCTGATAAGTTATTAAGATATGTGTGTGATTCAGGCTTCTTGGTATGCATTCTCTGGGCCCTCTCATTGAGTCGCAAGAAAGTTCCCCATTGGTGCCAAAATGTGAAAGCTGTCTTTCAGAAACTCTGAAATGAACTAGTACTCTAGAAGTGGGAAGATCTGTAATCCTGTAACAAAACACTGAATAAAGCAGTCCCTTCACCTCAAAATTCTTTAGTTTGAGAATCCCTACACTGAAATAGCCTTCTTCCATCACTTTTCTTTTCCCATTCTTTCCTCATGTTTTATTATGTTTTTTAAAATAGTCTTTATTATGTTTTGTAAGATTTAGTTTTTTGTTAGTTATGTTTGTACCCCAACTTTGTAATTTTATTGATTTGTGCATCGCTTAGAATTTGGAATAAGCGATTAATCAAATTTTATAATAAACTTGAAACTTGCTTGAAACTTTCAGTGCTATAGAAATGACAAATAGTAGCTCCATTAAAATATTAAGGCAACTAGGGACCAGTTTTAGCTCTGGCTAGCTCTCTGTCTTGGCCATGGGCCAATCAATCTGTTTTTATAACATGTTTATCTATTGCTGGTTTCCTCTGGTACTAAGCCTTCAATAGTTGAGGAAATCAGAAGCAGACAGAACACAACAAAACTGGGTAATCCCATGGCCTGGCTTCACCTTTTCACTTGTTAGATTTCAAGCTGATTTTTTTTCTTTACTCTTTTCCTGTTTTTTATGGTCAGAAAAAACTGTTTTGAAGTTGGAAATTAACGCAAAATATATAAAAATCAAGTTTTATCATGTGCTGCCCCTATGTAATATTGTAAACCATCTATATACTTATAAGTAACAATTGTGTATAGTGCTTATATTTTAAGTTTGACTGCTAATTAAAAACAGCATTTTTGTAGTTTGCCAAAACATTTAATCCTGTTTTGCCAAGAGTCATTATATCAATGTGTTCCTGGGGCTGGGTTGCAGGGCATTGTCCAGCACCCTTCTAATATTGTAAAAGTCTCAGAAACAGGCCATCTTCAGCTCATGGTTCAGACCCTACAGCAGGGGTGCCCAAACTTTTTTGGCTTGTGAGCTACTTTTAAAATGACCAAGTCAAAATGATCTACCAACAATAAAATTTTTTTAAAAACCACAAAGCACACTGTACGCAGAGAACTATACAAAAATAGACAAATATACCCCATCCCCTTTTATTAAACCGCGATAGCGGTTTTTAGTGCAGGGAGCTGCGCTGAATATAGTGGGAGCTGCTCCCGATGCTCATAGACTCCCTGCGATGAAAACTACTATTACGGTTTAGTAAAAGGGGGCCATAGTGCAAAATAAAGACAGCAGATATAAATTATCAAAACGGACACATTTTGATCACTAAATTGAAAAAGCAATGTTACTTACCGTAACAGTTGTTATCCAGGGACAGCAGGCAGCTATTCTCACTAGTGGGTGATGTCATCAGACAGAGCCCCGGTACGGACGTCTCACAAGCACGTGTTGCTTGTAGAAACTTAAAGTTTCTAGATGCCCGCACCGCGCATGCGCCGGTGCCTTCCTACCCGGAGATCCGGGCGTGTCTCCTCAGTTCAGGTAGCTAGCCTGAGAAGCCAACCCAGGGGAGGTGGGTGGGACGTGAGAATAGCTGCCTGCTGTCCCTGGATAACAACTGTTACGGTAAGTAACATTGCTTTATCCCAGGACAAGCAGGCAGGTATTCTCACTAGTGGGTGACCTCCAAGCTAACCTCAGTGGGATGGAGGGGGAGTTGGCGACTTAAGAGAATAAATTTTTCAATACTGTTTGGCCAAACTGTCCATCCCGTCTGGAGAGGGTATCCAGACAATAATGTGAGGTGAATGTGTGAACCGAGGACCAGGTGGCAGCCTTGCAAATTTCCTCGATTGGTGTTGATCTGAGGAATGCTACTGAGGCTGCCATTGCTCTGACCTTATGGGCTGTGACCTTACAAGGAAGTGATAATCCAGCCTGGGCATAGCAGAAAGAGATACAAGCCGCCATCCAATTAGAGATGGTGCGCTTTGATATGGGTCTTCCCAACTTGTTAGGATCGAAGGAGACAAAAAGTTGAGGAGTGGTTCTGTGTGGCTTGGTGCGATCCAGGTAGAAAGCCAAGGCACGTTTACAGTCTAGAGTGTGAAGGGCCGATTCTCCGTGGTGAGAATGAGGCTTAGGGAAGAATACTGGAAGTACAATGGATTGGTTGAGATGAAATTCGGAGACCACCTTAGGCAGGAATTTCGGGTGAGTGCGGAGGACCACCTTGTCATGATGGAATACTGTGAATGGTGGATCCGCCATCAATGCCTGGAGTTCGCTGACTCTGCGAGCGGACGTAAGGGCTACAAGGAAAAGCACTTTCCAGGTGAGATACTTAAGAGGGGCCCTGTTGAGTGGTTCAAACGGGGGCTTCATGAGATGGGAAAGGACTACATTGAGGTCCCAAACTACTGGGGGTGGTTTGAGAGGAGGGTTAACATGGAAGAGTCCTTTCATAAATCTGGCGACCACCGGATGGGCCGAGAGGGGTTTCCCTTGTAGGGGCTGGTGGAATGCCGCAATAGCGCTCAGGTGGACTCGTATGGATGTGGACTTGAGCCCAGATTGAGATAGGTGTAGGAGATAGTCCAGCACGGAGGATAAGGAAGCTCGCTGAGGTTCCTTTGACTTAGAAACACACCATGAGGAGAATCTGGTCCATTTCTGGGAGTAGCATTGTCGAGTGGCAGGCTTCCTGGAAGCTTCCAAGACCTCCCTCACTTCTTGTGAGAATTGGTGAGGGGTTACGTTGAGAGGAACCAAGCTGTCAGGTGGAGAGACTGCAGGTTGGGATGAAGTAGTGATCCTTGATGTTGAGTAAGTAGTGAAGGAAACACTGGAAGTGGTACTGGTTCCCTGCTGCTGAGTTGAAGTAGGAGGGAGAACCAAGGTTGTCTGGGCCACCGAAGAGCTATTAGAATCATGGTGGCCCGTTCGAGTTTCAGCTTGACCAGGGTCTTCTGGATCAGCGGGAATGGTGGGAACGCATATAGAAATCGTTTCCCCCAGTTCAGTAGAAAAGCATCTGCCTCGAGGCGATGAGGAGTGTAGATCCTGGAGCAAAACTGAGGCAGTTTGGAGTTGTGGGGAGCCGCAAAGAGGTCTATCTGAGGCGTCCCCCATTGCGTGAAGATTTGGTGAAGGGGTCTGGAATGGAGAGTCCATTCGTGCGGTTGTAGCAGACTGCTTAGTTTGTCTGCTAAGACGTTGTTCTCCCCTTGGATGTATACTGCTCTGAGTAGGGCGTTGTGGCGCACCGCCCAGTCCCAGACTCGTAGAGCTTCCTGGCAAAGGAGGGCCGAGCCCGTGCCTCCTTGCTTGTTGATATAATACATGGCGGCCTGATTGTCTGTGCGAATGAGGATTACCATGTCGTGAAGTAGGTGTTGGAAAGCTTGGAGCGCATTGAAGATGGCTCTGAGTTCCAGTAGATTGATTTGGTGTAGTCTTTCCGCACTGGTCCAGAATCCTTGGGTGCGGAGACCCTCCAGGTGGGCCCCCCATGCATAATTCGACGAATCGGTTGTGAGAACTTTCTGATGGGGGGGAGAGTGCATCAGCAAACCTCTGGATAGATTCGAAGAGGTCATCCACCAAAGTAGAGACTGCCGAAGAGCAGGTGTGACTAAGATGCGTTTGGATAGTGGATCGGACGTCTGATTCCACTGTGATGCCAGGGTCCACTGGGGGATCCTGAGGTGGAGTCTGGCAAAGGGTGTCACATGTACTGTGGAGGCCATATGGCCCAGGAGCACCATCAGTTGTCTCGCCGGTAGGGTTTGGCGAGTAGACACCGACTGGCAGAGATGAAGAAGAGACTCCATGCGTTGCAGAGGCAGGAATGCTCGGAGTCGGGTGGTGTCCAGGACCGCTCCGATGAAGGGGAGGGACTGGGTGGGTTGTAGATGAGACTTGGAGAAGTTGATCTCGAAGCCCAAATTCTGGAGGAAGTAGGTTGTAGCCAAGGCCGCCGAAGTGACCTCTGGGGCTGACGGGGCCTTGATGAGCCAGTCGTCGAGGTATGGGAACACCTGTAGACCCCTGTCCCGGAGTGCTGCGGCCACTACCACCAGGCACTTTGTGAAGACTCTGGGGGACGAAGATAGGCCGAATGGTAGCACTCGATACTGTAGGTGCAGATTTCCCACCCGAAATCTGAGGAACTTTCGGGAGGCCGGGTGAATGGGGATGTGAGTGTAGGCCTCCTTGAGATCCAGGGAGCATAACCAGTCGTTCTGCTCGAGGAGGGGGTATAGAGAAGCCAAAGTCAACATGCGAAACTTCTCTTTGACCAGGAACTTGTTGAGGGCCCGAAGGTCTAAAATGGGTCGCAGGTCGCCCGTTTTCTTCGGGACGAGGAAGTACCGGGAGTAAAACCCTCGGTTCAATTGGTCTGACGGGACCGGCTCGACAGCCCGAAGCTGAAGTAAGGTTTGGACTTCCTGAAGAAGAAGGGCGGTCTGCGTCGAGCTTGAAGGATACTCTCTTGGAGGATGGTCCGGGGGGACCCGGTGGAATTGAAGAGAGTATCCTTCTCTTATGATGGTGAGGACCCATAGGTCCGTGGTTATGGCCTCCCATCGATGGTAAAAAAGATGGAGGCGGCCCCCTATGGGAGAGGCCGAGGTTATGCTCCCGGGAGGGGCGTCAAAAGGGCTGGGGAGCCTTAGGTACAGCCGGTGGCTGAGGTTTTGCTGAGACTTCTGGGGAGGTTGTCTCTTCGCAGGCTGTCTCGCAGCAGGCGTTTGTCTGGGCATGTAACGCCGCTGGTAAATCAGGGGTGGCCTGGAAGGTCGAGACTGTTGAGGTTTGGGTTTGGGCCGCAGGATGGATTGAAAGGATTTTTCATGATCCGACAGCTTCTTGGTAACAGTTTCGATAGACTCATCGAACAGGTCAGCTCCAGCACATGGTACGTTGGCGAGTCTGTCCTGTAGGTTGGGATCCATATCGATTGTACGGAGCCATGCTAGGCGACGCATAGCTACCGCGCTTGCGGCGGCGCGTGCCGAGAGTTCGAATGCATCGAAGGAGGATTGCATCAGCTGGAGGCGTAATTGGGAGAGGGAGGCTACCACTTCCTCGAACTCGAATCGAGCTTGGTTGTCTATGAACGGAGTGAACTTGCGGAGCACCGGCAAGAAGAACTCCAGATAGGAAGAGAAAAAGAAATTGTAGTTTAGCACCCGTGACGCCATCATGGAGTTTTGGTAGAATTTTCTACCAAATTTGTCCATCGTTCTCCCCTCTCGGCCCGGCGGTACAGAGGTGTAGACCTGGGAGGGATGAGAGCGTTTAAGGGAGGACTCGACCAGTAGGGATTGGTGGGAGAGTTGAGGGCCCTCGAACCCTTTATGGTGTACGATGCGGTATCGAGCATCGAGTTTGCTGGGGATCGCCGGTATGGAATACGGTGTTTCGAAGCACTGCATGAAGGTCTGGTCCAGTAATTTATGCAAGGGGAGCCGAAGCGACTCCGTTGGAGGGTTAGGTAAATGCATGGTGTCCAGATACTCTTTGGAGTATCGGGAGCCCGTGTCAAGGGTCACATCCAGATCATCCGCCATTTGTCGGAGGAATGATGAGAAGGACAATTGTTCCGCCAGCGTCGGTCTGTGGGACGGGCTGGAGGAGGAGGAGGCCTCCAGGTCCGTGGACATCGGGGAGTGACAAGGAGAATCGGGCACCGCTGTCTCCTCGTACTCCGGGCCCCCCGGAGGGGACACCTCTGATGAGGAGTATCCCCTACGTTGCAGTTTTTTCTGCGGTGACACCTCCGAATGGCGTGAGGAGTGCCAGGATGAGTGTCTCGATCGGTGCCCGTCTCGGTGGCGGGACGGGGATCGGGATCGTCTGTGCATCGCATGGTCTCCCGAGGCCCCCAAGTGGATAGGGCTGGAAGCGGTGGATCGCAACTGGGTTTGCGATGCGGGTTCTTGCGATGCTACCCAAGTCTGGTAAGGAGTACGGAAGAACTCTTCCTGACTATGCCCAGGGCTTCGAGTATCGATCGGAGGTCTGGTCCCATGTTGGCGCGGAGGCGTAATGGGTTCTAATGGCGGCATATCGGTAAGCGAGGCTTGCCGCGTGGGCATCGCCGCCCTCCCCCGTTCGTCCTCGTCAGTTGTCGAGGTCGAACGGTGTGGGGGAGGGGGAGGGGGCGGACCGCCCCTTTGGACCGGTACCGGGAGGTCACCCTGTATGGCAGCGATGAGCCCGGGTCCGATGGTCTGCATGAGCTCAACGAATTGAGCTTCCAGCACGGACCGTAGCGAAGCCGATAAGGAGGGATCCGCACCGAAAGGGGGTCCTCCTGCACGGACATCGCGCTCCTTCGAGGCCGAGTGCTTCTGCTTAGTAGCTTTCGGCACTTTGATGACCATTGGTGGCACTGTGGAAGGAAGAGGTACCTGAACCGAGGAGACCGGGGCAGGCACCGACGTCGAGCTCGTGGATGGTGTCGGGGTGAGCGATGCCGGTTTCACCACACTCGATGCAGGAGGGGTCGATGCCGGTTTCGCCCGAACCGGGGAGGTATCAGATGAAGTGGAGGCTGAGGGATCCTTAGCTGCGTCCATCTTGAACATCGATTCCCACAATAGGCAACGCCGCTTGAATGAGCGTGCCGTAAGGGTAGAGCAAGGCCTGCACGATTTCGGGATGTGGTCAGGGCCCAAACACTGCAAACAGCGCCAGTGAGGGTCCGTGAGTGAAATCGCGCGTTGGCACTTGCTGCACTTTTTAAACCCGGTGATTGGCCGGGACATAGGCCGGAAAATCTCCGCCGCGAGGTCGAAGCCAGTGGGCCTGAGCCACGTGGCCGGCCCGTTCGACCCGCCGGAGGAAATAATCTTCTTTTTTTTTTTTTTTTTTTACTGAAAAAGAAAAGAACTGTTAACTGTAATTAAAAGAAAGCGAAAACGCGGACAAGGAAGGCAAATTTAACTGAATTCAGCTAGCGCATGATGAAGTTGAACTTCTCAGCTCCGCGGAAAAGAAAGAACTGAGGAGACACGCCCGGATCTCCGGGTAGGAAGGCACCGGCGCATGCGCGGTGCGGGCATCTAGAAACTTTAAGTTTCTACAAGCAACACGTGCTTGTGAGACGTCCGTACCGGGGCTCTGTCTGATGACATCACCCACTAGTGAGAATACCTGCCTGCTTGTCCTGGGATAATAAAATCATTTTTCCTACCTTTTTGTCTGGTTTCATGAGTCTCTGGTTGGGTGTCAGGTCAAAAGCGCGCCGGGATAAAAGTGCGCGCAGACAACTGAGCGCAGTGCGGAGGCGCGCGCCGAAGAAAATTACTGTTTTTAGGGGCTCCGACGGGGGGGCGTGGGGGGGAAACCACTTTACTTAATATAGATCGCGCCGCATTGCGGGGACGTTGGGGGGGGTTGTAACCCCCCACATTTTACTGAAAACTTCACTTTTTCCCTGCTTTTAGGGAAAAAGTTAAGTTTCCAGTAAAATGTGGGGGGTTACAACCCCCCACAACGCCGCCGCAATCTGTATTAAGTAAAGTGGGGGGGCTCCCTAACAAAAACCCCCGTCGGAGCCCCTAAAAACAGTAATTTTCTTCGGCGCGCACCTCCATCTTGCGCTCAGTTGTCGGCGCGCGCCTTTGTCTTCCGCGATTATGTCTATGAACCCTCTGGTTGTACTTCCTTCTTCTGACTGTAAATCCAATATTTATTTATTTCTGTCTCTTTCTTTCTCTCTCCCCCTGCCTGCCTTTCTTTCTCTCTTCCCTTGCCCCCCCCAAGCCATCGCGTTGATTTCTCCACTTCCCCGATTCTTTTTCTTTTCCTGCCCCCCAAGCCACCACGCTGATTTCTCCTTGCTTCCCCGGCCAGGCCTGGCGCGTACAAGGGCTGGGCCCACAAGCCTTCCACCTCCCCCGGACATAAATTCTGACATCAGAGAGGAAGTTCCAGGCCAGCCAGGCAACGATTGGCTAGCCCAGAACTTCCTTTCCAATGTCAGAATTGACATCGGAGGTGAAGGCTTGTGGGTCCGGCACTTGTACGAGCCTGGCCTAGCTTGGCTCAGCAGGAAGAACAAGATCGCACAGGCAATGCGATTGACTCGCGTTGCCTTTGCGATCGATCATTTGGGTACCCCTGCCACAGACAGAAAAAAAAAAAAAAAAAAAACAGACTAAACACCAAGCATTTTCTCCCTTGTCTTGTGACCTAAAGCAAATTTCACACACCTAAAATAGCTGCATATATAACATTGTCACCAAACTGGCTCGAAATGACAAGATCTGGAACAGGGCAATAATCCTGTAGCTCTCATAACTGACTTGTTCCTGTTATAAAGACTCACCTCTGCTGATGCGCTGTTTCTCTCCAGATAAGATACCTGGAGAATCGATAATGCTTATGCTTTGGAGGACCTGATTGGGTAACTGGGAGCACATAAACCTGCAACAGAAGGACAAAATCAGATTCCACAGGATTGCAGAGAAGTTAACTTCTAAAGTACTGGCATTCCTCAAACCACCTGGGAATCGGTATTCTGAAAAACAGCACATTGTCCATACTCCACAACTACATATCAAATTTTGTTATAAGCCCTGCATTTTGTCATGTGTTATACATAATTTAATTATGTTAATATATATATATATGGTATATGGTTATACTTCAACACAAGTCCCACAAAGTACAACATGGGGAAAAATTTCTATACAGAAAGACACAGATGAGGTGGCATGTATCATCTATTCAGACATTTTGTAGACATTACAACATTGCTCAACCTGAAAATACTGGGATCATGACCCTAAGAGAATTTTAGAGAATTAAGTGAGTTTTGATCACCTGGGATATTCCAATTCTAATCAACAGAAAAGCTTCATGCAAGAAAAGACAGCAACAAAGGAGAAAAATACAAGAACAGTACTAATAACAGAAGGAGTCAATGCTAAAGAATTATACTATTCATCAAGTGGGAAAAGATCAACTACCAAGAAAATACAAGAGAAATGTACAAAAATATTTCTCCATCATATCAAGTGCCATAGGCCTGATTAATAGTAACTTTCAAGCATGCCTTTATAGGATGCCTATATATATTATATCTTATGACCTCTAGAATGAAGCTGTCTTTGGCATGATGCAAGTACTACAGCAAGTGTTAATTGTAAATTGAGAGCAAGATCAAATGCCTTTACTTAGGAGTAAGTTCATTATCATCATGTTACATGCAAAACTAACCCATCTGAAGATCCAGCAGGGGATAACGGTGAGCACAAGGAGACGCTGGGGCTATACCGAAACCAGCGGCAGGCAGCAGAAGCAGTGGCAGAGACTTAAGAACACAGCCCCGCCCCTCCCCCGATCCAGCAGGGTTCTATTCCATACTAGATATCGGATCTGAGAATGGTGGCAGTTGACCGTTTAATGCAGCTGATGCACCGAGATGATAGTGGCGGTTGTCTGGCTGTTGCAGAGGCCAACTGATCCAAATGACATGCCTGCATTTTAGCATTGCATTGACTCTGATCTAAATGACTAGCCTGTATTTTGGCACTCATTACTACGTCCTGGGAAACCTCATGGCTGAAATATTGTGTGTTGGTTTGGCTGCATAAGTCAGGGGAGCATATCAGCTTTCGCTCCTTGGCATATCGTCTTTATGAACTTCTAACATCAGATCCTATAGTCTGACTGGAATTTACTTTATTTCATTTATTTTATTTATTGTTTTCTCAGGTACATTAGCTAGATTGTGAGCCTTCGGGACAGCTAAGGAAATCCAAAGTACCATTTTTATTTATTTTATTTTAATGTATCTTTAATCTATCTTCATTGTAAACCGCTTTGAACCTCACGGTATAGCGGTATATAAGAAATAAAATCAAAATCAACAAAGACCATGGGATGGTGAATGGCCTTGTCTCCGTTCCCGCAGCAATCAGCGGGTAACAGTCACCGTGTCATTCTCCAAGTACAAGCCTCATTCAACTAAGAAAAGAGGCACTATTAAACATTACTTACTATGGCTGATATATCCTTGAATCATCTGCTGACTAGAATATTACAAAAAGGAACTGCTAACAGAATAAGATAAGAATCCATATTTCTGAATATTGACAGGTGGTTTCATCTTATCCACCTGAAAATTGACTAGCCTGAAGCAATGAGTAGCACTATAACAATGCCGACAGCTTTGATGGCTGTCATATACTTTAACACAATAGAAAAAATAAATGAAATGAAGCTCCTGAGTAAGGTCTTCTGTTCCCTAAGCCAGCCATGGATGCTGCAGGAAGAGTGTTTACAACCCTTATTGGGGATATGGGGGAGGCAGTAATTGAACTATCACCATCACCCTTGCGATGATTGGGCTACACAAGTGGGAAAGATAGGGGAACAATCCCTGGGCAGATGCAATAGCATTAGATCCCAGAACAAGTTCAATCATAGAGCCCAAAGGAGCAAGAGAAGATTACTCTCCCCCCCCCAAAAAAAAAAAAAAAGTCATGAAACTAAGCTTTCAGACTCAAGGAGAGAGTAAATTTTGAAGACAGTTCAAGATATGATTCTCCTGGCTCCTTCTGAATACTTGAAGCACAAACATATGTCATCCCCAATGATAAAAAGGAACACTGCAGTTCGTAAAAGTTACTTTTAATGTGTTCAAAGGAAAAAGTAAGATGCCTATTTTCATGCTGCTTTAGAAACAGATAGCATGAGATAATACTATAGTATAAAATACAATTTCACTGAAAGGTACCTGTTAAGGAAAGCATTTCCAAAAGAGTTGAGTTTGCGGAAAGGCTTCTTGGGGTCCACCACTAGTGCATTTCCAGGAATGGATCCTTCTTTCTCCCCATACATCACTGCAATAAAAGAATCTGTAGTGGGCTCTGGGCCAATTCTCATGCCTGGAAAGTCCTGTTCCAACAGATATCTTAGAGGAGACAAAAGGAAAAGGGGTAACGAATTCTCAGATCAGAAAAATCAGCTTTCAGATAATATGCTCAATAAGATACATCTCATATTGCTTCATTAGCACAACACAGATATGCCAGATGGATTACAGATTTTTGTGTGTATAAAGTAGTGTGGTTGCTATGATAGTCCACTTGAATGTGCAGAAACAAAAAAAAAAAAAAAAAGGTAACAATTCTTAACTTTCAGAAGCCAAAATCCCTTTATCAGCTCAGAACAGATCTTTTGTGGCACTAATTACATTTGTCACCTTTCAGAATCCCAACTAGGTGGTTTACATAAAATAAAGCATGAATTCTAAGGAGCTTGAAGGATGCATACACCTAAGGCAAGAAGGAAAATGCATGCCAGTGCACCCCAATCCCCTCCAAGTGCTGTGGGGTCCCTTTACTAAAAAGTATGTTGGGCACCTAGAGCGCAGTTTGTTTATTTATTTCATTTTCTATACCGTTCTCCCCAGGGAGCTCAGAATGCTTTACATTAATTTATTCAGGTACTCAAGCATTTATCTCTGTCTTTCCTGGTGGGCTCACAATCTATCTAATGTACCTGGGGCAATGGAGGGGGGGGGATTAAGTGACTTGCCCAGGGTCACAAAGAGCAGCATGGGTTTGAACCCACAACCGCAGGGTGCTGAGGCTGTAGCTTTAACCACTGCGCCACACATGTGGAAATAGACTAATGCACAACCATGTTAAGGCTTTTGCAATAGTTGCTGTTATCGTGTGATGAACCACGCATTAATGAATTTCTCAGAGTCTCTCAAGTGGCGTGGCATTAACTGTAAGAAGGTACAGCATGATAATGGGGATGTTAACGCATGACCAGAATAAAAAATATGGCAAATGCTTCCACTAATTGTCGTATAAGGTTTGCAGCTAGCTCATAGTAAAATTCTGTGTTAAACTGCGTTAACTGTAAATCCTTAATGCACTTTATTAAAAAGCATCTGTGTCTCTCTCCAGTCTCCATCTGTCCAAATGGGAACTCTAATCATGATATAAACCTTACCCTAACACGAAGGGACGGGGCCTGAGGAGTCTCAGCAAGTCAGAGCCTTCCAGATTCACGGACCACAATTGTCCTGCGTGCACTTGTCCCTGCGAGCAATTGTTGGCCCATATTTGTCGGAGCGCAATTGTCCTGTGCTCATTTGTCGGTGTACTAGATAGCTAGTGAATATTTAAAGTGTAGTGAGTGGAGGTCCCACCCCCTCAAAATGAGCGTGACAATTGTGCTCCGACAAATGCACCCAACTGCGCGCACGAACAAGTATGTGGATGTACAAGTACGGCGGTGAATACTATTTTGTCTTTTTGAGGGTTACATTTTAAACATTCACTTACTATCTAGTGTTAGGGTAAGGTTTATATCATGATTAGGGTTTCCATAATCATGATATAAACCTTACCCTAACTCTAGATAGCAAGTTAATATTTAAAGCAGGGGTGTCCAACCTTTTGGCTTCCCTGGGCCGCATTAGCCGATAAATGTTTCTGGGGCCAAACACTGCAGAGAGACAGAAGAGGGAGCCGGCAACACGGTAAACACCTGGGGGCAGCAGAGGAAAACACTGCCATCGCCCTCGACTGGGGCCGCACAAAATACTTCACGGGGTCGCAGGTTGGACACCCCTGATTTAAAGTGTAGTGGGGGGGTCCCCCCTCAAAAAAGAGGATTACTTTGTAACCCTCACAAAGACAAAATAGTATCCACCGCTGCAACTGTCCAGGCGCACAATTGTAGGGGGGCGCATTTGTTCGGCGCTTATTTGACGGGTCATGGTCCAAATATCTTACTGCCTCCATGGGATAAGGGATGTTGTTAGAATAGCATGACTGTACCTGTTTCCGTTCACTAGAGTGTGTTTTGGTTTTGTGAACAAAAAAATATTCTGCTTGTTCAATAGATAATAAAATCAATATAGCACTAAGCCATAAGATGCCATATTCGAATTCAGCACTGGTGTACTATCCTGTTTACAACACCTTGGGAGGAGAGGAAGGGCGGACAAAAGACTATTTTAAGCAAAGTGCTTTCCCACATTTCAAAATAACTTCAACCTCATATCTCAACACTTCCTAAACCTGTTTTATAAATGTCCAGGGTTGTATATTTAAGGATCATATTTGAATGTTTTGTTTCTCCACAGTGCTTGAAGACACAAATAACTTGGAGGGATTAGAGCAAATTTAATTAAAAAAAAAATACTTGCACTTTTTCACAATACAGTTCAATAGCAACAGGAACATCATCACTCAGAAAAAGAATGAGAAAGGATAGAGAGTCATCCAAACTGATAAGATGTCTAGACAAAATTAACGAATCTGGTCTCTTGTCACGATACAGCCCTTACTAACAAAAAGAAAAGTAAATCATTTTTCTTGAAAATTAAATTTATTAAAGCAGCCCTGGTTTTAATTCTGCAAGTAGGTTTCATAATGAGGGTAGACAGAAAACAGGAGATGAAAGCTTCTGGTCCCTGCAAGAAGATGTCATTTCAACTCGCCCTCCTCCTCATTTGTAGACTGCCCCCCACCCAAAAAAAAAACCCCAAAAAACCAGCAGGCATAAGCCACCAAAGGATGCTCCATTTTTGCTTTTAGTCAAACCTATTCAGCTGCAAGTCAGAAATCAGTTGTAGCTACTATTGTGATGCATATATGCATCTCCAAGGATTGTAGGAAACCGTGAAAATTTATGTTAAGCAGCACAGCCAGAATCAAATTTAGTGGTTCAAAACCAAAAGGGTTCTAATAACAAATGGCAAATACATGAAACGGTGTGACATTTTATAGTTCTCCAACTCTAAGGCATTTCCAAAGATTTTTCCTAAAACCTCATAGAAAAGCTTTAACCTATTATTGTACTCACATTTAGCCTATCACTTTTCATTGGTTATTTATTCAAGGTGAGTTATACAGTACCTGAATTTATTTCTCCAACTCCAGTAGGCTGACAATCTAATGGGCATTTACTAGACTGTATCAGTGCATTATCATTATTGCACTTTAATATATAAATATATATTTAATGTGGACCCTATTTATAACTTACACATCATACAAAGAAATAATGCAGGCTAAATGCAGAATGCGTATTAATATATCAATGCCTCTGAGCAAATCTAGTCAAGGCAAAGGAAAGTGAAGTATCTTGCCCAAGTCATAAGCAGCATCAGTAGTATTCGAACCCTGGCCTTCCTAGTCCTTAGTATGCTATTCTAACCACTATTGATGCTCCTTAGAGGCAAACCAAATTTTGGCTCCAAAACTGGCCCCAAATTCATTTTTTTCAGTTTTGGCCAAAAATTTGTGCTTTGTCCTGTCTTCTTCCCCTCCCTCTGAACAGGAGTTGCCCTCCTCCCCTGCCCACATCATGTAGGCGCTTCCCTCAGGCCTATCTTAGATTCCCTGGCAATCTAGGGGTGTAATCAGGGCAGGAGTGATGCCCATGCTGGTTCTGCTCTCAAAATAGCTGCCATTATCTCTAGTGGCAATCTTGTGAGACTGCCACAAGAGGTCATAGCAGCCATTTTGACAGTTGAGTTGCTATGAGCAAGAGTGACTGGGGATCACTACTGCTCCAACTACACCACAAGAGATTTTAAAGGAATTGGGGGGTGGGGAACTACTCTTTGCATTATTTTTTCTGGATATGTGTATTTGCAATATGACTGCAGGTAATACTGTTATGATCTTGAATAACAGTTTATATGGTAAATAGAATGCTCCAAATAATTTTAGCAGGAATTTAAGTCTGTAAATTTGTCATTTGGCAACTTAGGAATTAGCCTCACATCGGACATACACTATCAGCCGTCATTCCAAATGTGGCGCAAAGTCAGCCACTGTAAGAATACTGTGGCTTTTAGTTTCAGCTTTCATTAGCTGAGGTCCCTATGTTCAGAGGTTGTTTTGCTTTGAGGTAAAATAGGATCTTTAATTATTTAAATTATTATATGGTGGTGTGCAAAAGTCCTGCATCACATGGTGAAAATTGAGTATTTAGTCATTTGAGACTCATTTAACATAATAAGCTACTAACGGAACATAAGCTACTAACGGAACATAATTTTGTATGAAAAGTATAATTTCATGAAATTTCTGGCAATTCCTTGATAACTGTGATTATTCAGTTACATCAGATTGATCAGAATGATTTTGATAACAGGCATAAGAGTTTTTTGAAAATTGAATAGAAATTCACCAATCAGCAGTGTAGCATTTGCAGCAAATCAGAAGTGATATTTTTGCAGCCAATCAGCATTAAGCTTCACTACATAGCAGGAAGTATAAATTTCTGGATTCCTGCAACTGGTATCATTCAAACTGATTGACCAGAGACATCAATAGCAATAATGTCCAAATTTCAGTTCTTGTTGGAGGAAAACCGGCTTCGAATAGTGGTTCTTGAAGAGGGGTATTCCAGCAAGCAGATTGCACAGAGGGTGGGATGCAATCAAAGTACAGTGATCACAGTGCTTCAGAGGAAGAAGGAGACACGAAGAACACAGGATAGACAGTGTTCAGGTCAACCAAGAAAGACAAGATCGAGTGCTGAGACAAACATATCTTGGCAATAGGAAGCTGACATCACCTCAGTTGCTGAGAGAGTGATAGGACAAGTGATTAGTGCAGAATATATGTACGCAGATATTCAGAAGAATTCAAGCCTGAATGTCTTAACTCAGGGAACTGGATTTTAGAGGTGGGGACCCATTAACAGGACAGTGTTGGAATGGGTTCAGCCAAGGGAGGTCCTGCCTTACCAATTTACTGCATTTCTTTAAAGGTATGAACATGTGAATAAAGGAGAGTCAGTTGATATAGTGTATCTGGACTTCCTCAAAAGCTTTCTGGAAGTTCCTCATGAGGGGCTGTGAGAAAATTAGAGAGTTATGGAATAGGAAGCAATGTTCAGTTGTGGATTAAGATTTGGTTATCAAACAGAGGGTAGGGTTAAATGGCCACAGGGATCTGTCCTGGAACAGTGCTATTTAACATATTTATAAATGATCTGGAACTTGGGAATGACAAGTGAGGTGATTAGATTTACAGATGACACTTAACTGTTCAAAGTTGTTAAAATGCATACAGACTGATAAATTGCAGAAGACCTTAGGAAATTGGAAGGCTGGGCATCCAAATGGCATTTTAAAAATCATGGATAAATGCAAGGTGATGCACATTAAGAAGAATAATTCAAATTATAGTTACCAGATGCTAGGGTCCACTTTAGGAGTCAGCACTCAATAAAATGATCTAGGTATTGTTGTAGACAATACGCTGAAACTTTCTGTCCAATGTGCTGCAGTAGTCCAAAAAAAGCAAACAAGATAATAGGAATTATTAGAATAGGGACCCTTGGTTAATTATTGTATTTTTTGCTCCATAAGACACACTTTTTCCACCCCCAAAAAAGGGGTGGAAAGTGGGTGCATCTTATGGAGCAAATACACCTTCCTCCACCCCCCCCCCCCCGGTACCTTTTTAAAGTTGCAGTGGTCCAGCGTGCTCTCCTGCTGGACGGCTAGCTTTGGTAGCAGAGCGACGTGATGCAGCAGCGCGACCTTTCTGCTTCCTCCCTGGTTCTGCACCACTCAGTGATTGGCTGAGGTCAGTTGTCAATCACTGAGGGGTGTGGGACTAGGCAGGAAGCGCAAAGGTTGCGCTCCTGCGTTGCACCACTCTGTTACCAAAGCCAGCCATCCAGCAGGAGAGCATGTTGGACCACCGCAACTTTAAAAAGGTGCTGGGGTGGCTTCAGGCTGGAAGGTGGACTGCTTCAGGTGTGGGCGGCTGCAAGCTCCTTCAGGCTTCCCAGCACCAAACCACCAGACGCACCCCCCCTGTAGAGGAGGAAATTTTTCCTCCTCTACAGGGGGGGTGCTTCTTATGGTAAATTAATATTATAATGCCTCTATCTTTCCAAGATGCAACCTCACCTTGAGTATTGCATTGGTTGCCAAAAAAAGAGTCTCAAAAAAAGATATAGCGGAATTAGAAAAAGTTCAAAGAAGAGTGACCAAGATGATAAAGAGGATGGAACTCCTCTCAGAGGAAAGAATAAAGAGGTTAGGACTCCATCTTGAAAAAGAGATGGCTGAAGGGAGATATGATTGAAGTCTACAAAATCCTAAGTGATGTAAGAATCAATTTTTTACTTCATCAAAAATCGCAAAACTAGGGGACACTTGAAGTTATTACAGGTAAATACTTTTAAAAATTAATAGGAAGAAATATTTTTCACTCAAATAATACGGTAGTTAAGCTCTGGAACTCGTTGCCCAAGGATGTGGTAACAGCGATTAATGTAGATGGGTTTAAAAAATGGTTTGGATGAGTTTCTGAAGGAAATGTCCATAGTCTGCTATTGAGACAGACATGGGGGAAGTCACTGCTTGCCCTGGAATTAGTAGAATGGAATGTTGCTACTATTTGGGTTTCTGCCACGTACTTGTGACCTGGATTCACTACTATGGAAACAGGATATTGGGCCAGATGGACCATTGTTCTGACCAGTATGTCTATTCTTACATTCTGGCTCTATAACATGTATTCGTCATCTTAAGCAGTGGGAAGCTGCAGATTGGCAATAAGGGTCAACCTCAAACTCATGGCATGGAAACCTGTGACAATATCCAGTCCCTTCAGAGTCTACTAAGCACTGGCATTAGGCCAAGCTTCCCTGTCATTGTGTAACCTTAGAGGATGCTAGTGGCATGTCTGATAAACAGTGTTAAAAATGAAGGCTGTTTTCCTCTCTAGCCTAATCTACCTAGAAATATCAAACAAGTATCAAAGGGTCATGTCTGGTTTGAATTACTGTATAAACAAAGTCTACCACTTATTTCCGCTAGAGGATGTTTATTCCTTATGAGGAAACTACCAGGAAAAGAATAGAAAACCTACACAACTAGCATTTCAACATTTTTGCAACTGGAGTCTCATCCTCATTCCTAAAACCCAAACACTTCACTATATATGACATATCAGAAACAGTCAGTCTGAAAATATTTTATTAAGAAATATTTGGAAAAAGATTTCAAATCCCCAAATTTCGAATGCTATACCCAGGGCTCCTTTTATGAAGGCGCGTTAGCGGTTTAACGCACGTAATAGCGCGCGCTAAAACGCTGGATGCACTAGCTGCTACCGCCTCTTGAGCAGGCGGTAGTTTTTCAGGGTTAGCACGTGATGAAAAGTTGCGCGCATTAAACCCACTAGCGTGGCTTCGTAAAAGGAGCCCCCAGTGTTGGGTATGATTTCAAATCAAGTAAACTGAAGTGATGATTTAAACTAAATTTGTATGATTTTTTTTTTGTTTTTATTTGAAAGCACCCTGATTTTAAAATCACATTCAGGCAATTTTGTATCTTTTTCAGTAATTAAAAGTCATTTTCTGATCAAAGTGCTTCAGTTGATCGCTTGCATTCGTTTCCTGCTATAAAGAAATTCTTCTTTCAAGTCAATACAATACTCCCTTTAGCAGCTCCATTAGAACGACCAACTTCGGTGCAGCTGGGCAGAAACTCCACATCGTAACAGACTAAGGCTTAGATTCTCAAAAAACCGTGTACTGGTAGCAATTTTAAAAAAGCAAGTCAATTCTCCAAAAACTACTCATGCAAATGAGGTTGGCGGAGAGTAGCGAAGAATCGCTAAATTTGATGGGCACATGCACAGAATGCAAAAAGAAAAATACAAAACAAGCAAACCCCCCATCCCCACCCCACAACAGCGGGAAAGATGCACATTATTTCCTGCCGCCAAGCGACACCCCCCCAGCAGCGGGAGAGATGCTCATTATCTCCCGCTGCCATGCAACACCCCTCCCCTCGTACCTACGATGACCAGTACCCTCTCCTGCTTATCTTGATTTAGATGGCTGACCGGAGGGATGCCTACTCCTTCCAGCCAGCTGGCCCACCTCTTCAAAATGGGCCTTCTCCTCCCTGGTGCATTCTGGGATGCACCAGAGAGGAGCCTGAGGCTCTGACTGGCCCAGGCTGTTTAAGGGCCCTCCCATATGCATGGATGAGGATCCTAAGGCTCTGATTGGCCTGGACGCCTAAGACCCTACCCAATGTTTGAAGCTTGTGCAGATGAGGACAGAGCTTATGGGGATGAGAACAGAGAGATTCCACAGGGGTTCCCCATATTATTCTCTAAAGGTGACTTTTTTCTGTAAGAGGAGCATCCTGAATTTCTAACATATTGTAAATTTTGTCAAAAGTTTTGAATTGGCTGCCAGCCAATACTGTACACTGGTCTATAAATATACAAAAGACAAAGGCTTTACATATTGGCAGCCTAGATTTGATCCTCTCTCCTATAGGACAGGTTAAATAAATACATAAAAGATAGAAAGACGGAAGGATTTAGGAGTGATTTCTGACTCCATGTTTAGTATGTTTCTCATTTTATCATAAGGACTGTGGCATCGTTATACCAAAGCGGCAAAGAGGGTCAAAGTACACTTTTAAAAAATCAGAGCAAAAAGCACCAATAACAATCGAGTATGGGACAATCAAAAAGATTTATTGGTGGAACTGTTAAACCAAACCTTCAACTCCAACACCTCATTTTTCTACTGTCCAACTGCAACGCCTATTAATATTAGGCTTTACATTTTTTGTCTTGGATCTAAAATACTAGTAAATAAGATATTTACTGTACTTTAGATTCAGGACAAAACATTATAAAATGATATCCCTCCATTCCAAGATATTTATGTACATATGGTTTTGACTCGTAGTCAAATTTATGTACACCCAGAAGGCCCTCAAACATAAAGGCCCTAATTCTACCTAAGGTTTGGCACTGATTAGTGCAGCGCCCATTATAGAATCATGCTTAGTGCTGCCTAAGCTTGCTTAGACAACGCCAAGCATGCTAACATTTAGGCATACCATATTTATGCAAGGGTTTTCTTCACCTAAAATTAGGCACAGATATCAGAGCCTAAAGGCACCTAATTCACAAGGAGGTGCCTAAATCGAAAACACACTCAATCCACCTCTAACCATGCCCATTTTTACTATATGAGCTTTGGGCTAGGCACCTACTTTTTATAGAATTGTATTTTACAGAATCGAGTTAAGCGCCTTTCAATTAAAGTCCAAATAAAGCCAATTATGAGACTCCCAATGCCAATATCAGCATCAATTATGCCAATATCAGTGCCTAACTTTAGACAGACTTTATAGAAACAGGGCTAAAACGTATGCCAATGTCTTTCATACATATTCAAAAGGGAAAGACATTAAAAAATTCTGCTTGGGTTACATAAGTTCATCCTTTCATCACAGTTTTTAGCAATGTAGCATTCACCCTCTTAGCTATTTTATAACTCCGAACTCTTTATTTTCTGCTCTGTAGATGCTTTTCAACATCTAGTTTTATGCTGGAAAGGTGTGCAAGACGGATTTGCTTTTCATAAAACATACATCATTCAGCCGTATAAGAAATATGGAGTACTTCACCATTACCTTGGTGCTGAGAGTTTCTGTTTTTAGGTTTCAATTGGTGAATACCAATAAAACAAACCCAATACAAGAAAATTAAAAAGGTATAAACACCAGAAAAATGCCATTTCTTTTAGTACTTGCTCACTTTTCTCCTAGTTTATTTTTACTCACCAATCAAGTATTTTTCTCACTTAGGATTTGTCAGCACAGAAATCATAAAGGTGAGCCTGTTGATATTGTGTATCTGGATTTTCAAAAGGAAATTAAAGTGTCATGGGATAGGAGATAATGTCCTAGTGTGGATTAAGAACTGGTTAAAAGACGGAACACAGAAAGTAGGGTTAAATGGTCAATATTTTCAATGGAGAACAGTATAAAGTGGGGTTCCTCAGGGGTCTGTGCTGGGACCTCTGCTTTTTATCATTTTTATGAATGATGAGATAGGATTAACAGAGATCATTAAATTTGCTGATGACACAAAGTTGTTTAAGTCACATGAGGATTGTGAAAAATTGCAAAAGGATCTTGCAAAAGAAGGCATCAAAATGGCAAACGATGTTTAATGTGAGCAAATGGAAAGTAATGCAAGTAGGAAAGAGGAACCTGAATTATAACTATATGATGCAAGATTGCACATTAGGAGTCACCACCCAAGAAAAGGATCTAGGTGTTGAAACCCTCTGCTCAGTGTGCAGCAGCAGCTAAGAAAGCAAATAGAATGTTAGGAATTATCAGGAAAGGAATGGAAAACAAAGCTGAGGATGTTATGCCTTTGTATTGCTCCATGGTATGACCGCACCTCAAATACTGTATGCAATTCTAGTTGCCGCATCTCAAAAGATATAGCGGAATTAGAAATAGTACAGAGAAGGGTGACAAAAATGATAAGGGAATGAGATGACTTCCCTATGAGAAAAGACTAAAGCAGCTACGGCTCTTCAGCTTGGAGAAGAAACAGCTCAGGGGACATACGATAGAGATCTATAAAATACCAAGTGAAGTGGAACAGGTAGACGTGAATCACTTGTTTACTCTTTCCAAAAATACTAGGATGTGAAATACAAAAAAAATTCAAGAGGAGGAGCAGCACAGAAAGGAATACCAGATGAAATTGAAAGAAGCTAATAGAGAGATACGTCTCGTGAAAGCGAAAAAGCAAATGGCTAGAAATGTAAAATAAAAGAGGGGACAAAAATATTGTCATTAGAGAAAGGAGGAAGGCAAAAAATGGAATTGCGAGACTGAAGGAAGCTATAAAATGCTATGTGGAGAGTGATGAGGAAAAAACAAGCTTGCTAAACAAATACTTCTTGCGTTCACAAAAGAAATCCTGGAGAAGGACAATGATTTGCTGACAAAGTTACACATGAGAATAGAATGGATACTGCACCGTTCACGGAAGAAAGTGTTTATGAACAACTTGAAAAACTGAAGGTGGATAAAGAAATGGAACCAGATGGGATTCATCTCAGGATACTGAGAGAGCTCAGAGAGATCCTGGTGGGTTCACTTAAAGATTTGTTCAATAATTCCTTGGAAACAGGAGCGGTTCCATAGGATTGGAGAAGAGAAAATGTGGTCCCTCTTCACAAAAGTGGTCACAGAAATGAAGAAAGAAACTACAGGATAAGCCTCACTTCAGTTATTGGAAAATTAATGGAAGCATTGCTGAATGAAAGGATAGTGAACTTCCTAGACTCAAATGGGTTACAAGATCCAAGACAACATGATTTTACTAAAGATAAATCATGCCAAATGAATCTGAATTCTTTGACTGGGTAACCAGAGAACATGCACTAGATGCACCATATTTGCTGACATATAGGACCACGGCTGTGGAGTCGGTAGATAAATCCTTCAACTCCTCAGTTTCTGGTACCCACAACTCCAACTCCAGGTACCCAAAACTGTCTCCCAACTCCTCAACTCTGACTCCATAGCCCTTTATAGAATGCACTTTGTTCCCTCAAAATACGCTTAAAATATGGGGTGCATCTTATGTGCCGGTAATCAAAATGATGAGTTGAAATTTCAAAGGTTGAAAAAGTCCGATCACATAACCCCTTCTTACCGACTCTTGCACTGGTTGCCAATGGAGGCAAGTGCGAAGTTCAAGCTGAGATGTTTTTGTTTTAAGGTACTATCTAGTTTAACCCCTAAATATATAACTGACCTCTTCACTTTCTCAACCAATAGACACCTAAGCGCACACCTGAAGTTGGTCTCCCCACCAGTTAGAGGATGTAAATTTAAAAGACATCATCAACATCTTCTCTCTTATCAAGCAGCATTATTGGGCAAAGACCTGGAAAAACTAATTACGTACGCAAATAACTATGGTGAATTTAGGAAACACCTAAAAACATACCTGTTTTTGAAGTACCTAGGTAGCTGATCTGCACAATCTCTCCCATAACAACTGATCCCTTAAACTGTTAGCCACTAATCTCCAAATATTTAAGTTCCACTCAGTCTGTAGCATCTTTCTAATCATTGTAAACCACATAGAACTTCACGGTCCTGCGGTATATAAACTGTTATTATTATTAAAATTTCTGGTTTATATTAATATAGCACTCAACAGAAAAAAAGGAGTCTTCCTTTGCCCAGCACAGAGAGAAGCAAAACAAAAAGAATGACAAAGCCAATTTTACCGAAAGTTCCTAGGAACTTTCAATAAAATCCCTTGTATTATATTGTGACATTGGCTTTGCCTTTCTTTTGTTTTTATATTAATATACCATCACGTTGTTTCTGCTCTCTTTCAGACGCCTTGAGGTCTCACAAGCACGCACTGTACCCGGGCATCACATTGCTTATGCTCTCTCTTGGACACTGTGAGGTCTCACAAGTATGCACTGTATACGCGTGTCACGTTGTTTCTGGGTTTTGAGGATGAAGATTAAAAGGTACCTAACTACAGTGTTCACTGGGTACATTTTTTGTAGACATAAATAACTATAAAATTAGTACAGTAAATCATTATGGAAATTAATGAAAAAATGTAGAAAATTATTTTTTTTTTCTTAAAATATGTATTAAAAAGGAGTGGATGTCTTATACGCCACTGTGCCTTATACACCAGCAAATACAGTAATTTACTTTGAGTTCAAAGTCTTTGATATGGTTCCTCAAAGGAGACTCAAGTAAACTGACTGGGTGACCAGAGAATTGGGTAGAGGGAGTGCACTAGATGTGTTGTATTTAGATTTTAGCAAAGCCTTTGATAGTGTTCCAAACAGATGTCTAATAAATAAACTGAGTGCTCTTGGAATAGGCCCCCAAAGTGACAGACTGGGTCAGGAACTGGTTAAGTGGAAGACAACAGAGGATAGTGGTCAATGGAGATCACTCTGAGGAAAGGGATGTTGCCAGTGGTGTGCCTCAAGATTCTGTTCTTGGCAGGGCTGTGGAGTCGGTAGATAAATGTTCCGACTCCGACTCCTCAGTTTTTTGTACTTCAGACTCCGACTCCAGGTACCCGAAATTTCCTCCGACTCCGACTCCTCAACTCCGACTCCATAGCACTGGTTAATTTTCAGATCGTTAAAATGGAATGTCAAGTTGAGAGAAATGAGCATTTTCAACACCACCTTCTTTTTGCTTTTAATCAAGGTTCTAAGGCCGCAGAAGCTGCTCGCAACATTTGTGCTGTGTATATAATGGGTGCTATAGCTGAAAGAATCACTCGTGATTGGTATGCCAAGTTCAAAAATGGAGTCGGTAGATAAATGTTCCGACTCCTCAGTTTTTTGTACTTCTGACTCCGACTCCAGGTACCCAAAATTTCCTCCAACTCCGACTCCACAGCCCTGGTTCTTGGACCTGTTCTTTTTAACATTTTTATATGGGATATTGCTGAAGGGCTGTCAGGTAAGATTTGCCTCTTTGCAGATGATACCAAAATCTGCAATAGAGTAGAGGCCCCAGATGGTGTGAACAACATGAAGACAGACCTAGCAAAGGGAGAAGGATAGCATAGAAAAAGGGTGGGGGGGGGTGCAGTCCAGCGGAGACAGAGACGTAGGTGGGTGGGGAAGACGGAAAGGTGTAATACATGAGCAGATTCGAAACAAGAACGAAAAAAGAGAAAGTGACTGAGCTGGGCGGAGGGGATTGCCAGAGCTGCGGTAAGGAGTGCGCTGAAAATCTGATCATTTCCTGTTAATGTAACATCCAAGAATAGCACTTATTAACGCTTGACTAACGACAGCAACAGTGGTTAAGTACCTTTTTTTTTTTTTTTTTAGTTACTTTATTAAACTACACTCAAACCCGACTGACTATCCTACTTTAAGTCGTCGGTATTTTATTTCTGCTGAAAGCGAGTATAACAGCAAACGGCCAAGTCAGATGGTAACAGGTTTGTTAGAATTTCCATGTACCCAGCTAGGCACAACAAGCGTCTGTCAGACACCCACCAAAATACCAGGGCATGAGAGGGGAATCAGGAGTATTAGTGCTGGAATACAAAGCAGGATCTCCAATGGGCGGGATAGTAAATAAATAAAAACTTGAATGAGAAAACTATCCAAGGCTAGTTCTAACCATTATTAAACTTTATTCATAGACTTTCATGTGAACTAACTAGGTAACCACATTACTTTGCGCCCCCTCCCTCCCCCGTTACCTGATGAAGGTGGTTTTCCCCGTGCTGTACTGCCCCACCAGCAGCACCATGGGCTTGTTCTCGAAGTCGGCCTCCTCCAGCGCCGGCGAATGGAACTCGTGGAAGCGGTAGAACTCCTCGAGCGGCAGCAACTTGCGCAGGTACAGCGTCTTCAGCCCGCCCGTCACCGTCTGCACCACGTCGGTGCCGTCCTTCGGCCTGCCCGAGCTCTCTTTCCCCAGCCAGCTGAACATGTTTCCACCGCCGCCCGAGCAGCCACTAGCCAGAAACCAGCAAACGCCGACCGTCACCCGCCGCTCCCTGACACGCGCGCGCGCATACTCACACACAGTACCGCCGCCCGACACCTACTCCCAGCCGGCCACGCCTACGTTACCGCCCCGCCGCTCTGTGAACTCGTCATCATACACGTAGCACTGTGAAAAGAGGAAACGAATGAGGTGGGTGGGTTGGAGAGGAAAAGAACTGCCGAGAACGGGGGGAAAAAACTTGCCCCCGTGTCTTTCTCTACGTGAAAAACGTCTTTTTAATTTAATTTTATTTACATTTTTGGATTAGGGTTTGTAGGACATAGATAAAGCACCCTATACAGTATAGTTGAAGAGCGTAAAATGATGTGCTGGGCCGGCTGAAGAGGTTATGGTGCCCCGGACCCCTATAGCTTAGCCCGCGCCCACTTCTATTTTTGTGCCCCACCTCCCAAGCCCATTCCCGCCTCCCTCCTTTGACGCTACTGCCCAGTGCCGACATTCATAGGTCAGTTGCCGCGAGGAGGGAAGGCCAGCATCAGTCTCAAGCAGCAGCTTAGAGGAGGAGGGAAACTGATGCTGACCCGCCCCTTTCGTGGCGGCTGGCCAATGAAGCTACATCCTGTCGGCACTGGGCAGTAGAGTCAGAGGAGGAAGGGAGTTTCCAAGCTACGTCTCATAGTTTAATTTATGGGCTGGTGACATCAGGTTTTAGGTTTATAAAACATTTGATATACCACCTATATCAAAACGGTTTTACATAGAATAAAAAAGAAACTGTATAAAAAACAGATTTCAATACAACACAGTCATACACATAGACAATGACTTACTGGTACGAAAGGTAACTGGGCAGAACTACAATATTTGGATAGAAATTAACGGGGAAAGGAGTAGCAGGAAAATCATTTGAAAAAAAGGAAGGCTAATGAAAGTGTAAAAACTTCCATATCCCGTCCTTAGAAGGACGATCATACGTAGTAAGCACCTTTAAAAAGAAACGCCTTTAAACTGATTTAAAATTTATCAAGGGATGTAATTTCTCTTAAGTGGTTAGGGGCCGAATTCCAGATTGTAGGCACCATAACAGAAAAAAATACTGGTTCGCATAGTGTTAATGTACAGTGACCACAACACGATCCAATTCAAAGTGGAACTAAGTATGCCAAAGGGGAGGAGAACCATTGTAACAACGTTTAACTTCAGGAAAGGGAACTATGATGCCATGAGACAAATGGTAAAGAGAAAACTCAAGAACAGCTCCAGAAAGGCACAGACGGTGGACTAAGCCTGGACCTTATTCAAGGACACGGTGAACGAGGCGCAAAACCGGTATATACCCAGATTTAGAAAAGGGTGCAGAAAGAATCAAGCAAAAGACCCAGCATGGTTAACCAAAGAAGTAAAGAAGGTGGTAGGGGATAAGAAAAAATCCTTCAGGACGTGGAAGAAGGATAAAACCGAGGAAAATTGGAAAGAGCACAGGAAGCACCAAAAAGAATGCCACCGCGTGGTCAGAACAGCGAAGAGAGATTTGCAAAGGAGGCACGGAACTTTAAACCCTCCTTTCGATATGTGAAAGGAAAGCAGCCGGCGAGGGAGGAGGTGGAACCCCTGGATGAGGGTGACAGGAAAGGAGTAGTAAAGGAGGAAAAGGAAGTAGCGGACAGATTAAACACGTTCTTCTCATCGGTCTTCACGAAAGAGGACACATCCAATGTTCCGGAACCGGAAAAATTCTTCAAGGGGGAACAAGAGGAAAAATTATCGTGCATGGAGGTAAGCCACAAAGACGTACTCAAGCAGCTAGATAGGCTAAAAACTGACAAATCTCCAGGCCCGGATGGAATACACCCAAGAATACTAAAAGAACTTAGAGACGAAATAGCGGAATTACTGAAGCAGATTTGCAACCTATCCTTGAAAACAGGGGTAATACCGGAAGACTGGAGGATAGCGAATGTTACACCTATCTTCAAAAAGGGATCCAGAGGCGACCCGGGGAATTATAGACTGGTCAGCTTAACCTCAGTTCCGGGGAAGATAGACGAATCATTAATCAAGGATAGTATCAATGAGCATATAAAAAAAAATAAGCTGATGAGAACAAACCAGCAAGGTTTCTGTACTGGAAGATCTTGCCAAACGAACCTGCTGCACTTCTTCGAAGGGATAAGCGAACATTTGGACAAAGGTGAACCCATTGACATAGTATACCTGGACTTCCAGAAAGCCTTCGACAAGGTACCTCACGAGCGCCTACTAAGGAAACTGTGGAACCACAGGGTGGAAGGGGACATACACCGATGGATCAGAAACTTGCTGGCGAACAGGAAACAGAGGGTAGGAATAAAGGGACACTATTCTGACTGGAAAGGGGTCATGAGTGGCGTCCCACAAGGGTCAGTGCTGGGACCACTGCTATTCAATATATTTATTAATGACTTGGAAACAGGGACAACGTGCGAAGTTATAAAATTTGCAGATGACACAAAACTCTCTGGCAAGGTTAGATCTGTAGAGGAATGTAAAGAACTTCAAAGGGACCTGAACAAACTGAGTGAGTGGGCAAATAAATGGCAGATGAGCTTCAATGTAGAGAAATGCAAAGTTATGCACTTAAGGAAAGGGAACCCGATGTACAGTTACACGATGGGGGAGAAAATATTGAGGGAAGGCAACCTAGAAAAGGACTTGGGGGTTTTGGTGGATAAAAGAATGAAACCGGCGGCACAATGCGCAGCGGCCTCAAAAAAGGCGAACAGAATGTTGGCATTATCAAAAAAGGTATCACTACCAGAACCAAGGAAGTTTTCCTCCCGCTGTTTATGACGATGATGTGACCACATCTGGAGTACTGCGTTCAGTACTGGTCGCCGTACCTTAAGAAAGATATGGCGATACTCGAGAGGATCCAGAGAAGAGCAACAAAAATGATAAAGGGCATGGAAAACCTCTCATATGCTGAGAGGCTGGAGAAGCTGGGGCTCTTTTCCCTGGAAAAGCGGAGACTTAGAGGGGATATGATAGAAACTTATAAGATCATGAAGGGTATAGCGAAGGTAGAGAGGGACAGATTCTTCAGACTGGTGGGGGTAACAAAAACTAGAGGGCACTCTAAAAAATTGACAAATGCTAGGAAGTTCTTCTTCACTCAGAGGGTGGTGGACACCTGGAATGCGCTTCCAGAGGAGGTGGTAGAGCAGAGTACGACTTTGGATTTCAAAAAGGGTCTGGACGAGTTCCTGGAGGAAAAGGGGATCCAGGGGTACAATTAGAGGATTGCTATACATACAAAATGCTTTAGAGTAATAGATCACTACAGGTCATTGACCTGGGGGGGCGCCGCGGGAGCAGACTGCTGGGCATGATGGACCTATGATCTGACTCGGCAGAGGCAATGCTTATGTGCTTATATGCTTATGAGGGGATAGACAATAGATTTTGAGGAAACATGCTGCTCTGGGCATTTGGTGCCCTTTAGCACTGGTACCAAAGGCCAGAGCTTCATCTGGTCTATGGATTAAGATGGCGCTGATGTTGGGTACTAGAGGTAGGCGCAGATTAACTAGTGGCAAGAGGATAGAAATGAAGTACGGGTAAGCTGCAAAGTGGCAGCTACAATGTAAAACAAGTGGATCTATCAGAAAACACTTGGACTGGAGATGGAGTAGTCTGTATGGCCTTATAGTAATAGTATTAACATGTTTAGGTGAGGAATACAGGAAACATAGGTGTCAATGTTTTGAATGATTGGGGGTGCCAAACTCAATCTGAATTACCTTTCTGAGTCTGGACATAATGGAACTTGCAAAATATTAGAGGTGCACAGCATTGGTGCTTACAGCTGGCTTCTATGACAGACGAAGTAGATCTGAATTTTGGATTTCATATAGGGTCCCTCTTATAAAGCAACTGAACGATTTTCCTGTGGCAAATACACCGAAGCCCATTCAATTCCTGCGGGCTTTGGTGCATTTGCAACGGGAGAATCGCCATTGCAGCTTTGTAAAAGAGGCCCATAGGAATTTGTGTGGAGAAATCACTACTGGACTGAGATTTTGTTGTGCCTGCTGTCATTTGCTGTTATATGGAGTTTCTTGTTTTGAATCCCATCACTAAGGTTCTCTGGCCTAGGCTGGGGGGCTTAAAAGTTAAAAATCTGGACCAATATTTCACTTTCATTTTCTGTTTCACATTTCATAGAAAATGTTTATTTTGTTATGGCTGACATTTAATTCTGTACTGTAAAGCATACTTATCCATATGTAATGGTATATATAAACAGAAAATGTAATAGAAAAGATTCTAGTGTGGTCTGCTTCAGTGCCGGTGGCAATGCTAGGTTTATCCTGGAGACTGTTCTATTTATTCCTACCCCCCACTTTAAAATCTTACATTTTGGCCCCCTACCTACTACATTGAGTCTCCCTGAGAAAGACAAAGTGTGTTGGGAAGAGGAAGCTGCAAGGACTGGCAGCAGTGTTTGTGCTCTGAGGAGCCATTGCACAGAACACTGCGGCAAAAACCAGATGATGCTCAGTGCAAATTATATGCACGCTGTTGAGGGTCTGTGATAAAAGGAGAAGGAACACACCCAGCACCTGCACTCAAGAGCTAAGCAGTAGGAACAGCTCTTGTGCACAGGCCCAGTAGAGTGCAGAGCTGTGATTGCTGGAGCTCAGAACAAGCAGCAACAGCAAAAACTTGTAGCTACAGTGAATTCGGGAGTCTTTGTGTGTGTGTGTATGTGTGTTTTCCACGGTAATTTTAAGCATAGGTGTTAGGCATGGGACACACATGTACACAAAATACACACATGGCCACTGACTTTAAAATTCAAACAAATGTTTAAAATTCATAGTAACATACATAGTAACATAGGAGATGACGGCAGATAAAGACCCGAATGGTCCATCCAGTCTGCCCAACCTGATTCAATTTAAATTTTTAAATTTTTTCTTCTTAGCTATTTCTGGGCAAAAATCCAAAGCTTTACCCGGTACTGTGCTTGAGTTCCAATTGCTGAAATCTCCGTTAAAACCTACTCCCAGCCCATTGAAGCCTTCCCTAGCCCATCCTCCAAACGGCCATATACAGACACAGACCATGCAAGTCTGCCCAATACTGGCCTTAGTTCAATTTTTAATATTATTTTCTGATTCTAGATCCTCTGTGTTCATCCCATGCTTCTTTGAACTCAGTCACAGGTAAAATGCTCCTACCTTCATGTTTCTGACAACTCCAACCTGCTGGAAAAGGTTGCATGCTAAAAGGTGGGCTGTCCATTACATACTAATGACCTCCTTAGCCATAAGGGTTATTGGGGTGGTAGACAGGTGGGTCTAATAGATTTTAGGGCAGTTATGGGGGGCTCACCGTAAATTATCACCCTTTATGTGAAGTTCACAGCAGTGCTCTCTAAGGTGTTCTACTGCTCAGTCGACATGTCTGTGTGGCCTATCCATCATAATGATGGCCACTCCCACGTCCAGATGGTCTGGATTTGGACTTTTTCAACTTGGACTTTTCTTTGATCAAAAATGGGGTGTAAAGTTAGGTGTTCTAAGGGTTGGACGTTGTGTTGGCCTAGACATCCAAGTAGATGATTTAAAAAAAAAATAGTTTTTGGACATCTAGTAGTTCAGCTTTCATAAAAGGACATTTCTGTGCTTATGACTGGATGTTTAGAGAGAAACGTCCAAATCGGACACACATGTCCTTTTCGAAAATGGCCCTCCACATTTCATGTGTTTTTATGTTTGCAAGGTATCACTCTTTCTCCTGATGAAGGTGATGCAGCCAAACCATGGCGTGTCTAGAGCTTGATGCAATCCACGTATCGTCACGTATTGTGTACTTTCTACCATGGATTAAAATTTATGAGAATCTTAGTCTTTGGCCAGTTTTGGAGGCCACATTAGCAAAAAGATGTGAAAAGAATGGAGTCGATCCAGAGAATGGCCACTAGGATGATCTCAGGACTTAAAGACATCACATATAAAGAACGTCTGACCAGATTGCGCCTATATTCTCTCGAGGAGCGCAGAGAAAGAGGGGACATGATAGAAACATTCAAATACATCATGGGTCTCATTGAAGTGGAGGAAGATTATTTTTTCTTACGGGTCCCACAACAACAAGAGGGCATCCGCTAAAACTTAAGGGGGGAAGATTTCATGGTGACACCAGGAAATACTTCTTCACCGAACGGGTGATTGATCGATGGAATAAACTTCCACGCCAGGTGGTTGAAGCTTCAAAAGCGTACTCAACTTCAAAAGTCGATGGGACAAACAGGTGGGGGTGCTACAGAGTTATGCATAAAAGATGGGAGGGAGGGTTCTTGAGTGGGCAGACTTGTTGGGCCGCCAGCCCTCTTCTGCCGTCATATTCTATGTTTCTATATCCCATTTTGTTTTGTTTCCAATAAGTTATGAATAAAAGCCATTTTCTGATTCAATCATACTAGCAGTTCATAAATGGTTTCTAGTCTGTACAATTTAGAAGATATTCAACCCACATTCTTCCTTATTTTTATTTATTTATTTAAAAAAAAAAAAAAATTATCCAGTACTATCCGACCATTCTAGGCGGGTTACAACTTAAATATACATAATCTCACAATAACAAACATATTGGCTCTGATTCGATAAAAAGTGCCTACCATTAGGTGCCTAAATCAGTGCACCGAGCCAATCTAGAAGCCTAACTTATTCCACCCCCACCCTTTAACAAAACTGGGCAAGAGGTTTTTAGCGCCGGTGGATACCCTGAATGTTTTGCGCTGCTCTGACAGTCATAGAGTTCCTATGAGCGTCAGAGTAGCACCAAGCATTCCGCACGCCAGCCGGCGCTAAAATCCTCTTTTAAAGGTGGGGGGTTAATTTTTTAATTGGTTCAATAGCCAATTAAAAAAAAATCTTCAGGTAGGTGCTGTGTAGGCATCTACACTGAGTTATGTACCTGAAAAGTAGGCATGGTTAGGAGCAGAGTTTGAGCATAGATTGCCTTAGGCATCGGTAAATTAAGCCAAGCAAACCCTGGCCTAATATACCAGCGTCTAACATTGTGATGCCTACCAGCATCTAAGTTGAGTTAGACGCCACTAGGCATTATTCTACAAATGGTGCCTAGTGATTGATTGACGACTGCGTCGAGTGGCGCCTAGTCACTAGGTACTGTTTATAGTATCAGGACCATTCCATATAAACATACACCTCAATGGTAAAATAAACTAAAACCATACAGAACAAGTTCAAAGGTAAGCACTAAAAATGTGCATTCAAATGTCACATTAACTATACAGCAAAAAAACTATCCCCCCTCCCTTTTTCACTAAGCCATGGTTGAGGTTTCTACATTAGCCCAGAGCGCTAAATGCTCCGATGCTCATAGAATTCTATAAGCATTGGAGCAGTGTCAGAGCATTTAGCGCCCTGGGCCACAGTAGAAACCTCTATCATGGCTTAGTAAAAGAGGGCCTATATTTGAACCATCTCACAGGAAACTGGTAATTTATCTGATTATTTTATTTTGTACAGTAGGGGTGTACACATTTGTGCAGTAGGGGTGTAGACATTTTTCTGTTTTCAGGTATTTTTTTCATGCTTGGTTCACCTAGTTGGGTTTTTTTTTAGGTGTGTGTGGTTAAAAAATGCTTTAAAATGCACATGTAGAAATTCTTTAAGTTTATATTTGCCCAAACGAATGGAATGTGCACACACTAAAACACACCCCTATTTTGCAGAATCCCCTTGCTAACTCATAACATTCTATGCTGCTGTTAAAAGATTTACTTGATTTCTATAATACTTTGTGCTTCATAATCTACAGGTGCTCTTCCTAGACAAACACACCAAAGTTCATAAGAATAATCAAAATCCCTTATGTCAAAATAACACACTCCTTTGACAACAGAGTTAAATAGAGCGCCGTTGTCACATATAACTTACTCATGTAACAAATCATTATACTGGTCTCTGACAGTGCAAATGCTTAAAGATGTATTAATAACTCAGGAGGAAGGAAAAAGCCTCAGAACCTCTCCCACACCAACTTTAGTTGAGAAAAGTGTGAGAATTCCAAACTGGAGTAAATTACATCAACGGAATAAAAAAACTTCTACAGGTGCTCTTCAACAGTCATTGTGTAGACAAAGGGCTAGATTCACTAACCTGCCCGATCATGACCGAACTGTGTCCGATCCAGACAGGTCCGATGAATTCACAAACTAGCAATATTCAAATGGGGACACTTGCAATCCCCATCTGCTGACACGGATTGCAAGTGTGTGATCCAGACGCATGCGCAGACCATCTGCTTTCCTTGTAGATGGTCTGCGCATGCATTCTTGTTCGTTTCTGCTCTGGTTTTTTTTTGTTTTGTTTTTTGAGGCCCCGACTCTCTTGAAGGGCAATCCCCGGCGGCAGCAGCCTTAAACTCACTGGCCCTGACTCTCCTGCTCTCTGCCGCCTTCGCTGCAGTGCGAGCTTGCAGGGTTATAGCTGGGCTGCACTGCGTAGTGCAACCCTCTATAAACACGCAGGCTCGCACTGTGGGGAAGGAGGCAGAGAGCAGGAGAGTCGGGGCGGCAGAGAGAAGGGGGGAGTTTGTATTCGGGGCAGAGAGCAGGGCGGCAAGAGGAGAGTCGGGGCTGCGGGGCTGAAAGGCAGGAGAAGGGCAGAGGGCAGGGCAGTGAGAGGAGTAAAGGCAGCAAGATCGGGGCAGCAGAGAGCAGGGCGCCAATGGAGCTGGAGAGTCAGAAAGGACATTTGTGACTGGTCCCCAGCAGTCACTTCTTGAGTTGATCGGCCAGCCCAGTCGGTTCGCAAAATTTGTTTTGTGAATCACGTCCCTGCCTACTTTGCATGCTGTTCCCCTCATTTGCATGCGTGGATCAGAATTGGATCGGCAGAGAGGTAAGTGAATTGGGCCGTAGTAAAATTGGGTCGCAAAACGACCAGTACACGATCGGTTTGCTTTGTGAATCTAGCCCAAAGTCAAATAACTGTACTGCTGAGAGCAAAGCATGATCAGAGGTTGGTCATAATCGCTGGCGGCATAAGCACCTAGGCCCAGATTCTATAAGTGGTGCCTGAAGTTAGACACCAATCTAGGAGCCTAACTTACCTCCCCCTCCCCCCTCTTTTACAAAGCCATGCTAGTAAAAGGCAAAAGCACCGAAGCCCTTTAAATCTTTATGGGCTTCGGGGTAGTTACCACAGTGGTTTTGTAAAAGGGGGAGGGGGGGTTAATTTTCTTAATTGGCATGGTGCCGTTAACTGAAAGTGCCATTAAAAACAATTAACTCCTAGGCATCTACCACGTCAAGGTAAGCATCTACTCCAAGGCGCCTACCTGCAAATAGGCATAGTTAGCAGATTCGGGATGGATTTTGGGAGTGATCTGATATAGTTGCCCTCATTTAGGCCAAGAAACCCCTAATCTGAATGGGAGTATGCCTAAGGTTTCGGTGCCTACCAGCGCCTAAAACTGCTTAAGCGCTTCTAAGTGAGATTCTGTAAATGTTGCCTAGCAGATGATTGTCAATTGCACTCAACGGCGTCTAGAAGTTATGTGCCTTTTATAGAATAAGGACTATCATAACAGTTGTAGCAATACAAAATTATCATTAAAGAAAATAAAAATACAGTACATTGAGCCAGATTAAAAGGACACCACCAGATTTCTGGGTGGGACGAGCTTCAGATCTAGGACGGTCCACAGAACAAGACCTGTAGCCTGATCTCTGATATCAACTGTCTAGTAAAACAGACTAAAATACAGTTTTATTCAGACAAATATTTAGAAGACTCAGAACTTATATTGAGAAATTGTGATGATTGGCAGTCCTCAAGGCATGAAGCTGAAATGATTATTAGGGAATCAGGATTGAAGTTCATTTTCAAGTGAGAAGTCTAAAATAGGTTGTAAACATAAAATATAAAGTTCATAAAATGTTCATTTTTCATGTATAGTAGTGCTGACTAGTTAACAAGACTCAAAATGTGGGGAAAAAACCTTCAAGCTTTGTCTTGGGCAATGCAGAAATCTCATCCAGAGAATTCAGGGTCTAGGGCTCAGGATCTTGACGTCTGTTGCTCTTCTTCAGTGCTATAACTCTGCGGAAGGCATCCAGGATCAGGTCCTTGTTGTTCTGGAGATTGTAGTCAGTCAGTTTTATCAGCTTATCAAATTCAGCTTCACTGTACGTAAAGTTCATCAAATAATATGGCGACCAAAAGCCACTAAGGTTCACATCACCTTCTGTCATCTCACTGGAGTTACGCTTTACCCCTAGGGAAAGAATACAGAATGAGTCTAGTGTGCATTGTTTCAGGGTGTGGTTGGTATGAGTGTCCTACAGTCCACTTATAGTATATACAAACATCTGCCTGGTTACTCTTGAATCGGAGATCACACAGGTTTAAGCAATTGGTCCTTTGCACCTGGGAAGTGATCTCTTATACTTGATTATTGCAGTTTCTTTTCAGCTTTTGCTCCAAAATAAATCTATTTTTACATATTTGTTTATTAAAAATGTATAGCCCACTTTTATACAAGATGGATAACAACAGAACATTGGATGACGTCACCAAGGTTGGCTGACTTATCCTGCTTGTCCATAGAGAACAGAACATAAAATCAAACAAGTTGTACATAGGGTTCTAATGTTGCCATTAGCACATGGTACCTCCAAAGAATTATCACTGCTTCCAATTTAGGAGGTGATAAACACACACTGCATTATCTGGTTAGTAAGCAATAATCATTATGTACTGGTTGAATAATGCAGGAACACCCAGTCTCACAGTTCAGTTTTATTTAATAGACTGCAAACAAAACAATTATCTAAGCAGTTTGCAAATTAAAAATATATTTAAGTTGCTAAGTACTTGAGACCTGGGTTGGCCACTGTTGAAAACAGGATACTGGGCTTGATGGATCTTCTCTACCCATCTCTACTGTCTAAGCTTTCAAGGACAAGAAATTCTTCTGACAAAGCTGGGTCACTCTAGATTTTTCAGGGAAAAACATGATTTTTGTCCATCAAAAGTTAACTGACAACCCTTAGAATATTTCTTAAGAACCTTAGGTCCGACATTTAGCGCTGTGTATCTGGCTGGGAATAGCTCCCGGCAGGCTAAATAGAGCTAAGCAGGCTATCTTCTGATATTCATCAGGAGATAGCTGGCTATCTCCCACTGAATCTTCCAGTCACTGGCTATGTCACGCGACATTGCCGGTCAGTGCCAATATTCGAAGGCTGACCAGCTAAGTCTAATGGCCAGAAAGACCCGTCTAGCAATACCGGTGGCTGGATAAGGCACCAGCACTGAATTTCTGGATTTACTGCCAACTGTGGGGAAGTAGCCGGCTGCCTCCCATTGTGTGACTATCAACCTCCTTATCTTTATCTGGGGTAAATGCCCCAAATAGAATAGCGCTTATAGCAAATTCCTGTGCCCAGCTTTGGGCATGAGGACTAATGCCTGCTGAAACCTGGTGTCATGATATGCTAATTCAAATATTTTATAACGTGCCTGATATGAGATTGAAGGTTGGTAGACTCAAGAGTAATGTTAGGAAATTCTTCTTTATAGAGAGGGTGGTTGAAGCCTGGAATGCACTCCTGAGGGAGGTGGTGGAGAGGAAAATGATGACAGAATTTAAAAAAAAAAAAAAAAAAAGCATGGGACGAACACAGAGGATCTCTAATCAGAAAATAATGGTATATATTGAAGAACTAAGGCCAGTACTGGGCAGACTTACACAGTCTGTGTCCCTTAAATGGCCGTTCAGTTGAGGATGGGCTGAGGAGGGTTTCGATGGCTGGGATGGTTTAGATGGGCTAGACTCTAGAGTGAGCTTTGACAGAGATTCCAGTAGATAGAACCTAAGCACAGTACTGGGCAGAGCTCTGGGTTTCTGGCCCAGAAATATCTAAGAAATTTATAGAGAGTGTATGGTTTGGCAGACTGGATGGACCATTCGGGTCTTTATCTGCTGTCATTTACTATGTTATTATAAAAAGACCCATTGTGACAAAAGGAGAAGTGGGAAATTAGCTAAGTGTATAAAGGGAAGAAAGAGTAACAGTTCAGTTTGAGGAGTCATAAAAGGAGACCCCGCATCTGGGAAACCAAAATGTTTTCTTTACTAATAGGGCCGGTGAACTAGCCCAGCAAAAAAATGGAAAGGTCATAGAATCCAAACACCTCAGAACTCGAACAACTTAGAATCCGAACTATTTTTTTAATTAAATTTTGCCCTGAAATCCGAACGCTGCTTTGCAATCCAAACGTACAGGAACTGCAAGCAGTGCTCAGCCCAAAGCTTCCCCTCTGATACAGTTTCCTGTTTCCATCTGGGCGGTTTGTGTCAGAGGGAAGCTTTGGGCTGAGCACCGCTTGCAGTTGCCGTTGTCGATCTTGCTGCCTATGCCGGTTGGAGTTCCTGATCCAGTGTGTTTACTGTTAAATTTATTTGAAAATCTGAGTTTGTGGGACCAAGGAATGGATTAATCCAGTTTCTATTATTTTCAATGGGAAAAATTGTCTTGGAATTCGAACGGGGTTCTGGAACGGATTAAGTTTGGATTCCGAGAGACCACTGTACTGCCTTTTTGTGGTTACAATCAAAGTGGTTTACATATTATATGCAGGTACTTATTTTGTACCTGGGACAATGGAGGGTTAAGTGACTTGTCCAGAGTCATAAGGAGCTACAGTGGGAATTAGACCCTATTCCCCTAGTTCTCGGGCTACTAACCATTAAGCTACTCCTCCACTCTTAAGAGGTGTTGTAATGAGTGAAACAAGAAGGACAAAGTGTACTTACCAGGTGCCTTGTGTGTCTTAAAAGTGTCATTCACTAGTGGGAAGTGAAGCACTATGGGAGAATTTGAGCTCTTTTCATCCATAAACACACAGCACTCCTTTGGATTCTTCCGTTCCTCTTCACTCAGTTCAATTTTCGGAAAGGGAATCCTTTGCTCTGTACAATATTGGTAGGTCTGCTCTATTGACTATTTAACCAAGGAAAAAATGTTAGAACCCATTCAAGTGCATTTGATCAACTGTCACACAAGCTTGGCAAGGTGCTTCAAAGGTGGATAGCTATAGTAGTTGTTAACAATAAATTGTTCAGGAAGGGAAAGGCCCGTCATTTTGGAGTGGTGGGCCTGTGAGCAGGAAGAACTGGGCATCCCTCCTGCTGTCATCTAATTTTGAGGTACGGGGGGGCCGGGGTGCATCCCTCCTGCTGATTTTTTTTATTTTTAGGAAGGGGAGTGAGGAAGGCGAGGGGAGGGTTCAGTTCAGGGGTCCTTGCGGGGGGGGGGTGTCATTGTCAGTGTGAAGGGGTCACAATGGCAGGAGAGAATAGGCATCCCTCCTGCCAATTTTTGGGGAACTGGGGAAGGGGAGGGAAGGGGTTGGATTGGGGCATCCTTGTGGGGGGGGGAGGGTTTGTGGCCAGCAGGAAGGAGTGGGCATCCCTTCTGCTGATTTTTGGGTACCGGGGTCATGGGGGGGCAGCATGGCATTTTTTTATAGGCACATCTGTGCCCATAGAAAAAAACAGGCAGACCTTTCAGTAACACTATTAGGTATTTATTTATATGCCACTTATATCCTAAGTGGTTTACATTCAGGTACTTTATCATATTTCCTTATCTATCCCAGCGGGCTCAAACTCTATCTAGTGTACCTGGGGCAATGAGGGGATTTAGTGACTTGCCCAGGGTCACAAGGAGCAGCGAAGGATTTGAACCCTCAACCTCAGGGTACTAAGGCTGTACCTGTATCTCTAGACCTCTCAGGTTTTCTGAGTCAGTCATACCGATCCGATTCTGGCATGCGAGGTTAGGGCATCGACCGGATGCTTGGTTTTAATATTAGTGACCTCATTTGTATGCCAGAATCGTAGAATGTACGACTGCATGGAAAACCATGCAGTGAGCTGTTTTGTGCATAGGGTCAGCAAATCCGATTGGTCGCTAAACCAGATCATTAGATGATCGGACACTTTAGTGCAGTGTCTCTCAAACTTTTTTTAACGCTGGCACACTAAACAGAGCAAATGTTTTCTGTGGCACACTAGATTAATGGTCTCAAATTCAAACCCTTTGCAGGACCTCATTTTGGATTTGTAGGTACTTACCTCATGCAAAGTTGTAATTTCTTTAATAATACATTAACTGTTTTTTCTGCGGCCCGCCAAGTACCTACAAATCCAAAATGTGGATTATCTGAAATATGAAATTATCAGAAGCAATTAAGGAAAGATTTATAAACTATAGTTTATAAATCTTTCCTTAATTGCTTCTGACCATTTCAGCTATATACAGTAGAAAGCAGTACAACATGTAGAAAGTGAAAAACTATCAAAGTATCAACTGCAAGATACAAGATTTTGGACCAACTATTTTGAGGCCCTCGTCATTATAAAGAATGATTCTTTATGGATAGCTTGTGCCTTAAGTGCCCGCAACCGCCTTCAGTTCCTCCAGCACCGGACACACGCACAAGTTGCACTGCCTCCAATGGTTACTTTATGTTCTGAAACGTTGTCTGCCTCACTGCTGTAACCTCACACAAGCGCTTTCCTGTGTCTATACATGATTGTGAGGTGGAATGGAGAGGACAATCGCGTACAGATGTAGGAAAGCGCTTGCGTGAGGTTACAGCAGTGAGGCGGGCAACATTCCAGAATGCGACCGTCGGACATGACCGCTGGACACTTTGACCAGAGGGCCGCCATGTGAGCAGACTGCTGGGCACGATGGACCACTGGTCTGACCCAGCAGCCAGGGCAGGATTAATTCATCGAGGGCCCCTAGGCACCTAAGTACACTGGGCCACCTGCCCCGCCCCACTCCACCCTGTGCCCAGGCGGAAACAGGAAGCTGCGTCAGAGGGAAGCTTTGGGCAAGCAGCACTGCTTGCACAATTACAGTTCCTGTTGCCTTTCTTACCCGTGTTGCTTGCTTGTCTTTCTTTCCGTCAATGGTGGGGGGCCGCTTTGCCGATCGGGGTGGGGCCTGTGTTGCCGATCGGGGGGGCCTGCGTTGTCGATCGATGCTGGAGGGGCCCATCGCTGTTTAGAAAAAACAAAGTTGGTGCCCTCCTTCATCGGGCCCCCTGACCATTTTGGGCCCTAAGCACGTGCCTACTTGACCTATTGGTTAATCCTGCCCTGCCGTAGCAGCAATTCTTATGTTCTTAAGGCACATGTTTTCCATAAAGAATCATTCTTTATAATTCAGAGGGCCTCAAAAATAGTACCTGGTGGGCCGCGAGTTTGAGACCACTGCACTAGATGGAGCAAATATTTTCCATGGCACATTACAATTGAAATTATAAAGTTGCAAAACCCTCAAAAAAATTACATTTGAGAGTTATTTATTTAAAGTTATTTAAGCTATGTAACTGTAACAACGGTGAAACTAAAGTAGATAGAATTGCTAATCAATGTGATAGATGTGCTTGTTTTTGAGTGCAAATTAACTGAAAATGCAGCTCAATAGTTGACAAGCAAACATGCATTTCATCATCCACCATCTGCAATCATTCTCTTTTTTTGAATTAATATCTGTCAGAGCTGAAAATCCAAGTTTGCAAAGATAAGAAGATCTAAATGGTAACAAAGCTTTGATTGCTTTATTGCTCAAGTTAGAATAACTGCTGCATAAAAAATAAAACTAAAATTACTTGCCATTAGTTTTCAAGATCACATCAAAGAATGATGCTTGCCTGTGCAGTTGTATCCTTATGCACACAGAAGCTCATAACATTGACAGACTCTTGAGTATGCGACATGCATGTCATCTATTCTAGTGTACACTTATGAAGGGAATTTTTAAAAATAAAGTAAAATTTTGGAATCTCTCATGACACACCCAGAATTTCTTTGAGGCACACCACTGTGCCTTGGCACACAGTTGAGAGACACTGATGTAGAGAATACTTACTTGCACAGGTGTGTTCATCGTGTAGTCAAAGGACAGGATGATGTCCACATTTCTCTCAGCCCTCAATAGAGGTGGGTAGCTGGCATTGATGAAGTAGCCTGCATCCACCAAGCACAGATTCTCTGCTAGTGGGGTCAGCTGGTTAGGGGAGGAATCTAGGTGACAATCTGAAAGAAAAAATGGCACATTTCACCTGAAGTAAGATATATTTTGTTTATAACTCTCATTTACACACCCCTCCCGGATTCAATATATGGCACCCAAATTTGGGGGATGCTGCCAAGATGTGCACACAAATAAATTGGTGTATTTAGACTTTAGCAAAGCCTTTGACAGTTTTCCACACAGACGTCTAATAAATAAACTGAGTGCCCTTGGGATGAGTCCCAAAGTGACGTGCTGGGTCAGGAACTGGTTGAGTGGAAGGCGACAGAGGGCAGTGATCAATGGAGATCGCTCTGAGGAAAGGGATGTTACCAGTGGTGTGCCTCAAGATTCTGTTCTTGGGCCTGTTCTTTTTAACATTTTTTAACGATATTGCTGAAGGGATGTCGGTTAAGATATGCTTCTTTGCGGATGATACCAAAATCTGCAATAGAGTAGACATGCTGGATGGTTTGAATAACATGAAGAAAGACCTGGTGAAGCTTGAAAAATGGTCTGAAACTTGACAGCTAAAATCTAATGCTAAGAAATGCAAGGTCATGCATTTGGGCTGCAAAAACCAGAGGGAACGGTACAGTTTAAGGGGTGAAGAACTTATGTGCACGATGGAAGAGCGGGAAATGGGTGTGATTGTATGTGATGATCATAAGGTGGCCAAACAGGTTGAAAAGGTGATGATGAAAGAGGAACAGGACTTGAGTGTGATAGTATGTGATGATCTTAAGTTGGCCAAACAGGTTAAAAAGGTGACAGTGAAAGCTAGATGGATGATAGGTTGCATAGGGAGAGGTATGGTGTGACCAGTCAAGCTCCGTGCCTGTCAAGGTCCCAATGAGTGCCGGGAGGAAAGGGAATAAGAAACTCAGAAAGGGGATACCCAGGGTCCAGCTAGGTCACTATGTGGATTTCCCGGAGCCTACTAACCCTCCAGAGTCAGGGGCTGGGAAGACTTGGCACACGCATAGGGAATACAGTAGAACTAAGAGAACACTGAGTAACCGGTATCCAGGTCACCACCAGGGGAGCACAAGAGAGGTTCGGTTCCCTGCTGCTGACTCAGGCAGAGCAGGGCATGTCCCTCCCCTAGATAAACCAGCAGTTTGGAACAAGCAGATAGGCAGGATAGGGAGAAAGTTGAAGTCTCTCTCCCATGATGGCCTCACTGGCTCAAGCAGGGGTGATGGCTGTACACCCATGGAGGTAGAAGAAGCTGGGACACCTCCAGAACTAACAGTGCCTGAAGATGAAACTCCCATGGAACTTCAGGGAGAACTACCTGAAGAGGAGTTGGCTGAGTTTCCTGAACCCATGGAAGTAGGCTTATCAATCAGGTGCAAGGACTAAGCCTAAAACTGTGAGTTTTTGTTTTTTGGACTCTTTTGGACTCTTTGCATTGAGTTTGTTTAAGAAGCTGAAAGTGCCTTTTTCTGGGGAGAGGTTTGCAAACACCCAGGGAGGGATTTTGAAGGCTGTTTTGGAGCTTTTGACAGGCAAACCTAGGGCACTCTCCTTTTCCCAGCAGTGCTCTAAAAGCTGCTGGAGGCTTTGCTATTTGGAACTGTGAATATTGTGCAGCAAAGCAGAGAACTGTATTTTCTATTACAACCTGCTAGGGAGCAGGCTGTGAAGGCCCTGAGAGAAAGAAGCTCTGAGGAGAGCAGTATCTCAGAGCAAATTACTGACTTTGGCTGGAAAGAAAATCCTGAGTTTTTCTCTGAGTTTTTCCTTGTGAATATTTTTCCTGTGGATTTTGCAAGTTGCATTATTTACTTTGTTTTGGCCCTTGGTCATTCTGACAATTAAATTTTCATTATTGCCAGGCTACCACGGTGTTTGTGGTTTTGTTTGATTTCAGTTCCTTTTTTGTAAATCCTGCAGGGTGACTCCAGTCCGGGTCACACGCCTGTGCACTTTTTGTGTATAGCCACCGAGAGCGCTGCTGAGCCCCGGCCTAGGGCTGCAGTGTGGCTATAATAGCCAGTAGGAAAAAGGAGGTACTGATGCCCCTGTATAAGACTTTGGTGAGACCTCATTTAGAATATTGTGTACAATTCTGGAGGTTGCACCTTCAAAAAGATATTAAAAGGATGGAGTCGGTCCAGAGGAAGGCTACTAAAATGGTGTGTGGTCTTCGTGATAAGGCCTATGAGGACAGACTTAAAGATCTCAATCTATACTTTGGAGGAAAGGCGGGATAGGGGAGATGACAGAGATGTTTAAATACCTACGTAAAATAAATGTGCATGAGTCGAGTCTCTTTCATTTGAAAGGAAACTCTGCAATGAGAGGGCATAGAATGAAGTTAAGAGGTGATAGACTCCGCAGTAATCTGAGGAAAAACTTTTTTATGGAAAGGGTGGTAGATGCATGGAACAGTCTCCCGGAAGAGGTGGTGGAAACAGAGACTGAGTCTGAATTCAAGATGGCCTGGGATAGGCACGTAGGATCTCTCCGAGAGAGAAAGATAATGGTTACTGCGGAAGGGCAGACTAGATGGGCCATTTGGCCTTTATCTGCCATCATTTTTCTAAGGCTAATGAGCTCTTAGCCATCAATAATTGTGTGCTACCAACCACTCTTTAAAATGTGCATGGGCTCTGTTCTGTAAGGCAGGGTGCCTAACTGTACTAGCACATAACTCGAAAGGATAAATGCCTTGAGGCATGAGCATCCCAAAAGGTGGCTCACATAGTTGTGAATACTGTATCAGCGCACTTAACTTGGGCACCTGCATTTAGTCCAGCTTTTAGCAACCGTAAGTTTGGTGCCTAAAGTTAGGCCTGAGAATCAGCACTAAGCACGATTCTATCAAGGGCTATGCACCCTTTTTTTTTTTGGGGGGGGGGCACCCTACTTAGGCCTAGGGCAATGGTGTAGTGTCTCTGAAATTTCTTTGAAGAATTATGGCAACTGTAAGATCAGATAGAGAGTATCCATGTTCTGATGCTCAAAACTCTGGCATTAGAGGCAAGAGCATGTGCAAGAACAGTGTTGAAAACTAGCCTCCTCACCCAATGCCCAAAGCAAACAGGATGCAAATTGTATGCATGCTAGGAAAGCGAAAGAAAGAGGGAGGAATGTGGTTAATGCATGTGCACAAGAACTGCACTTACCATGAAACTCCTGTGCACATGCGCCAGACAAAACAGAAAGTATAATCGGCACTCTTCTTGCATGTCATGACATACCGTGTTTCCCCGATGATAAGGCAGGGCCATCAAATAAGACAGCCCCCCCTTTTTAGAAAAAAATGTAAAATAAGGCACCCCCCCCCCGCAAATAAGCCACCCACCGATACCTGCGCTTACCCGAATCGGGTGGTACGGTGGGTGACTCCGTGTGGTCCCTCCGTCTACCGTATTTGCCTCCATGGCTGCGTGCCGCGCCTCGTCATGAAGTGAAGAGGAGGAAGTGACAGGACTGCAGCGCGCGCACGTGACTCCGCGCAAGGAAACACAGGCAGCTTCCCTCATCCCTCCCTAACGGAGACTGCAGGAGTTTGTTCACGGCCAGAACATCCAAAAGTGAGACACGCAGACAGGTTTCTTTTGCTGTGAGCAATACCACTTACTGTATATAAAGTCTGTTTAAAATGCATACGGTATATAAACAATGGTTTCACATTGTCAAGTCCCCTCTCATGCTGCACTACAGAATAATCTCTTTACTGTGTTTCCCTGATGGAGAACATTGGGGACATTAAATGGTACAATATATGGTATGATGGATAAAGCTGGCCATACACAGTACGATTTTTTGGCCGACCGATTCTTCAGCCGACCGTTTTCTTCCTCCAACGAACGCATTGCGAACGTACCTATCGCGAACGTAATAAAATTCTGTTTTTTTTCAACAATAACTGTGTACTGTAGTCTTCTTCATGGGTAAATAAGGCATCCCCCCGAAAATAAGCCCTAGAGCATATTTTGGCCTTCCAAAAAAAATAAGACAGTGTCTTACCATCGGGGAAACAGGGTATAAGCCTAATAGGCTCACAAAGTGCAGGAAAACAGGCTCCGATGTAACCACCCTCTCTCCCGGCTTTGCTCAGACTCACAGATGTTTATTTCTCACTGTCTGATCTACAGGCTGCATGGGCTTCTTTCTTCTTTCAAAAGAAGTCAAAACCCGCAACTTAATCTGAAAAATGTGGAAAAAATACTCTCCTCAAAATCCAAATGCTATCCCCAACCTGGTGGTGTGTTTTTGGCACTAAGGCCAGCATTAGTTTCTGAGCATTGGAGTGAATATATAATCACCCTGATCTGAATCCGTTTCAGTGCATTTAAATACAATTTATGCTGATGTTCAGCGCACACTTTAGCATGTGCGCTGGAGGGTTTTGTGCATGCTACGCACATTAACATGCTTCTAGCACTAGCATTATTAGGTTTTGAGCATTTGGCCCCGAGCAGACTGAAATGTTTTATTGGTTTTTGAATGTTGCTGTTTCTTATGTCAGATTTGTGTCCATTTAGTTCAAGTTTATTTAAAATTTCATATACCGCCCAATCAGCCTTCTAGGCGGTGTACACTGTCTTAAAAACATATATGAGATAACAATACATCATGTAAAACAATAATAGTTATTAAAAACAATTTAAAAAGGGAAACAGGGTAGAACTACAATTATCAAGTAAAAAGAAAGAACATATAGGAAAAAAACAAAAGGAGGGGTGTCAAAAGGTAGAATAAATCTATGGACATTTAGGTCTCGAAAGCATCAAGAAAAAGAAATGTCTGGTATTCCCTAGAGCAGGGGTATCAAACTCAATCACATTAAGGGGCCGAAATCCAAAACACAAGCTAAGTCACGGGCCAGACCCCACCCAATCTCCATTCCAGACCCCGCCCCCATAATAATACTAATTATAACGCCATTTTTTCCATTCATCTTTCATATATACACACACAATATAATCTTATTAACACATAATGGTAATGGTTAACCACAAAATTAAACTACACAAAACACACTGTATACTTCTCAACATTCATTCCTATCAGAACACAGATAACCACTATGCAAATACAGGACCAAAAACTAAAAGTACTAATATATTTTTTAAAAACATCCTAAGATTCAAGATTCTGCATGCAGTACAACCCCCAGAGAAAAAGAAACAAATGTATTTCTTCCTGAGCAGTGCAAAAGATAGACAGCAGATTAAAATGCTCAAAACTCAATTCAAACACTAACTTGAAAATAATACCATTCCCCCCTACCATTGTTGTCTCCCTCCCTCCATGCTATGCCTCCCTCCAGCGGGTATCTAACCTTCTGACCTGCTCCATCCTGGCCATTTTATGCAGCCTGCAGTCCGATTCTCCCCGGTGTCATCTTGTGGCCGGCTCCCTCCTCACAGCCTTAGTGTGCACAGAGCCGCGTGCAGCGGCTCCTCGTGCGTCCTGTACCTGAACCGGAAGCCTTCTCTCTGACGTTGCAACGTCAGAGGGAATGCTTCTGGATGAGGTGTGGGATACGCGAGGAGCCGCTGCACGCAGCTCCGTGCACATTATGGCTGTGAGGAGGAGGAGGGAACGGGGGCATTGGACCACGGGCCGCATAAAACGACTAGGCGGACCGGATTTGCCCCATTGGCCTTGAGTTTGACACCTGTGCCTTAGAGCATACTCAATCTGAGTTTGGACCTGAGATAATGAAGGGTTAAGTGACTTGCCCAATGTGACTAGGAGCTTCAACAGGATTTGAACTGGTGTTCCCACTGCAGACGAACTTGGGGCAAGATTGCTCCTAAGGGTATGGATCCTGATCTGTAAGAACTACTGGTGCAGACTGGCCACACAGGAATCATGTGAGGCATGTGCTTGAAGGCTACAGACCTCAGCCCTGAGATTCTGCGTTCTCTCAGCCAGAGATGCCCCGGGGTGACCAGGATCCTCTGGAGCACCGAAAGCCTCCAACTGGATGATAAAAAAACCTAGAAATTTAAAAAAAGCACCTCAAGCAGAACAGGTAGGCTACCTACTCCCCACTTGTAGAGAGTAAGATTGAGGGGGTGGAGCTCATCCCAGAGTGATGGGAGATTGAGCATGAAAACTAAACAGCGGGCTCTCTACAACTCTCACAGTTTGCAGAAGACGTACAACTCTATGCCTGTCCAGAACACACCTCCAACACGCCCCCCTTTTGTTTTGGACACACAGTGGGCCACCTCACAAGACTTCCAGAAAGATAGCTTCAAAAATCAGCCCTTACATGTTTTGGCAAAAAAATGTCCAAGTGACAATTTATGCTGTTTTTTGGACATCTTAAAAGTTTTGAAAATGTCCCTGTAAGTAATTTGTTTATAGGGAACCTTAATTAAACTGCTATAGCAGACCTGCTAATCCTCCCACATCAGGCAGAAGAATTCCATTTTGGGAGGCTATCCCCTTCACAAAAACAGATGATAGAACTGAAGGTGCAGAATCAGTACATTGATCTGGTTTGTAGAGTGGTGGTAACCTCTTAAATGGCAGCCCACAACTGTTTCTTCTCTGTTGCAATGGCATTTTGACTGCAGGCTTCTTTAAATCTTCAAAGACTTCAGCAGATCCAGAACACTGCGGCTAGGTTGATCTTCACAAAAAGTAAATCCAATCATGTTTCCCTGCTTTTTTCAAAACTTCACTGGCTTCCGGCGATTTCTAGGATTCACTTTAAATGTACCTGCCTAATTTTCAAGATCCTACATGGCATTCTTCCTCCCCTAATCCCACTATCCTGTAATTCTTCGAGACCTGACACTACCAGATCCGCCCACATACTCAAAACTATCTTTCCCCTCATAAAAGGTATCATGTATGCAGGTAAATTAGGGAAATCACTTGTCTTCAAATTTACTGAGCTTTGGAATAACCTCTCTGCCCCACTGCGGAACCTAGGCTCATTCCAATTATTCTGAAAGCATCTGAAAACCTGGCTTTTCTCCAAAATGTAAAGCTATCTATTTTATAAAATGTAAAGCTAGCTATCCTCTTCATAACCTCTAATTTCTTATTATGTCCTTCCCTCATTTATTGAATTTACCTATAAACCGTGCTGAGCTCTATCCTTATGGAGATGATGTGGTATACAAACTTAAGGTTTAGTTTAGTATAAATCTCCTGTCAATACTTCCATCTGTTGATCTCATGAAATTAACAAGCATGACGTGTGAGGTAGGACACTTAAAATTGTTCGTGGTCAATATCATAGATCTACAGAGAAGAAACTGAGCTTTCAGCTGCCGTGATGGTTTGGTTGTTGCAGTAAGTAGATAAGGAATGTGTGCTTAGGTGCAGGAAGGGGGAATATGATGATGGCAGAAGGAATCAGGATGGGCCTTGGGCCAGACAGAGGCAGGAGGGTCTGTGTTGAAAAATCTCCCCTTGGAATTTCTGCTATATCTCCTCCGCAGATCTAGAATCTCATGAACATTGAAGAAACACCTTGCTAGATTAATAGCTGAGGGATACCTTTCCATGTGCAAAACTGGTCATGCTGGCTGTAATTGGCATGTAGCTGAAAACCTCTCAGGAAGTTGTATTGCTCTCCATGTACTGGCCGGTTAGTTAAAACATCCTCAAGAATTTTTGAGAACTTCCCTTTAGGTGTGTACATGTGAGTCTTCAGGTAGGTTGATCTCTTTTCAAACTCTTCACTATCTTTATCTGCAACGACAAAAGTAAAAAGAGTTAAGACCTTTACCAAATCAGGGGTCTCTTTTGTGTTCATAAAACTTCCTCTTGTACTGCGGAACAGTACAAGAGCGAACTAGTGGGATTCTGTAGAAATAGTATGCCATAGTTCTAATCCAGTGGTCTCCAACTCAAACCCTTTGCAGGGCCACATTTTGGATTTGTAGATACTTGGAGGGCCTCAGAAAAAAATAGTTAATGTCTTATTAAAGAAATGACAATTTTCCATGAGGTAAAACTCTTTATAGTTTATAAATCTTTCCTTTTGGCTAAGTCTTAATAATAATATGTCATTTATAGCTATAGAGGCATATAATCAAGAAACTGTTTTATTTTACTTTTGTGATTATGATAAAAATACAGAGGGCCTCAAAATAGTCCCTGGCGGGCCACATGTGGCCCCCGAGCCGCGAGTTTGAGACCACTGTTCTAATCCTTCCTGTGTCATGCTTTTTCTTACAGTTTTACTTCTTTCAATTAATGTACTGGGCATCAGTCTTGTTTTTTGTATTTCTGTTTTAACCCTCCTCAGATAGCAAGATTAGCTAGCTCAAGGGACCCACCTCTGAGGTCTGATTTGGATTCAGTTATTCCCTGAGTCAAATATGATTTCATATCAAGTTATAATCGGGTACAGAAGATATTGTCTTATCTTAGAAGGCTTACAATTTAAGAAGTCTATTTACTAAGCTGCATTATGACAATATATGTTAATTGTCAATAACATGCTTTATTGCTTAATAACATAGTTTAATTCTCAAAAGAATCATAAGAACATGTGAACTTAATAAAAGTCAGACTGAGAGCCATCAAGCTCAGCATCCTTACACATCTGTTCCTATCTTCTGCAGCCCTGCTCCTGGCCCTTCATCCTTGAACAAAGAACATAAATATTTGTTAAATTGGGGTCACTTGATAAGATAGAATTGGCAGACACATGGAGAAACCAGAGTAGGTCTCTATATAGCCAAGAGGATAGAAAGTGTTTTTTGAGTCTGAACTGAGTTTTGGTTGAAGAACTTATGCTTTACCTGGACCAATCGGGAAAAAAGTGGATTAGGGGCCAAGGACTGTATGCAATCCTGAAAAAGTGTTCTGAGTGTGGATTAGGGACTGAGAATTGGATACAGCCCTGAAGAAAGGCTCTGACTGGATTAGGGGCTAGAGGTTTTGAATGGCCTGAACTATGGGGATGGTGTTTTGCTCCCTAGTGTTTCAACTATGAAGGGGTGAGTCCTACCCAGACGCACCCTAGGCGACCACGTAGACCTAGCATAAAGCCAGAGGCTGCCTTGGATTTCCTGGTGAAGAATTAAACCACCTTTGGGGGAAGAAATTGCAATGGTTACTGACATCCCAAGGTCCGCTGCTGGAATCACCTCCTGGAATTCTGTGAAGTGTGAGTTCCACTTAGAGGCACCCTAGGTAACTGCCCAGGATTGAAAGTATAAATTCCAGAGTACTTATAGAATTGTCTCCTGGGCTAGCACATCCACTCTGTTTCCCTGTCCTTCTGGTTTTCCTCTTTTTTGTTCTTTTCTATTATTGATTGTAGTTCTTCCTCTTCCTCTTGTCAAGATAGTTCGTCTTTTGATGTTTCTCCATGTAAAGTCTGTGGTATTTATTAGTTCCCTGTATTTTGTATCTTTTTTTTATTATGTAAAGCTGTCTTGATTACAGATAAGGTGGGGGTAACAAAATTTTAATAAACTTGGAAACTTGGTAAACTTGTTAGCAATTTGTCATTTATCTTTAAAATTCAGCATGATAACCAAAACTGCAGGGTGACCAGTGTAATGCCAAAAGGGTCCTAGAGGTGATCCCAGAAAATTATAAACCAGTGAGTCTGACATTGGTGCCAGGCAAAATGGTAGAGACTATCGTAAAGAAAAAAAATGACAGAGCATATACATAACCATTGGTTAATGAGACAAAGCCAAAATGGATTTAGGTAAGGGGTGAATGAATATGTGGATAAAGGCGAGCCAGTCGATATTGTATATTTGGATTTTCAAAAAGGCATTTGACAAAAGTACCTCATGAAAGACTTCTGAGAAAATTAGAAAGTCACGGGATAGGAGGTAATGTCCTACTGTGGATTAAAACTAGTTGACAAATAGAAAACAGAGAGTAGGGTTAAATGGTCAGTATTCTCAATGGAGAAATAGTGGGGTTTCCCAGGGGTCTGTGTTGGGATCGTTGCTTTTTAACATATTTATCAATGATCTAGAGATGGGAATAGCTAGTGAGATAATTAAATTTGCTGATCAAACAAAGTTGTTCAAAATTGTTAAATCGCAAGAGGATTGTGAAAAATTGCAAGAGGACCTTGTGAGACTGGAAAACTGAGCAACAGAATGGTAGATGACATTTAGGGCTCCTTTTACAAAGCCACGCTAGGGCCTTAACACGCGGAATAGTGCACACTAAATTGCCACATGCGCTAGTCACTACCACCTCCTTTGGAGCAGGCGGTAGATTTACGGCTAGCACGCACTATAGCGCGCGCTAATCCATTGCATGCAATAAAACCGCTAGTGCGGCTTTGTAAAATGTGAGCAAGTGCAAAGTGCTAAATGTGGGAAAGAGGAACCCAAACTATAGCTAGGTGAGGCAGGATTTCATGTTAGTAGTCAAAGCCCAGGAAAAGGACCTAGGTGTCATCATAGAGGATACGTTGAAACCCTCAACTCAGTGTGCAGCAGTGGCTAAGAAAGCAAATAGAATGTAAGGAATTATCAAAAAAGGAATGGAAATCAATGCCTTTATATTGCACTATGGTATGACGGCAGCCGCAATCAGCTCAGCAGCCAGATCCGGAACTTATACCTGTTTTGACTTGGTCTACGTCAAAATGTATAAGTTCTGTCCAGGCAACTGATCAAAGTTTTTGATTATGACTGACGGACAACTAAGTCTAGGTCGGCCCACTTCCTGCCCACCTCCCGCCTCACCCACTCCTCCAAAAATGCCCCTTTTCGCTCTGGGGGCACAGAGGCAGGGAAAAGGCCTAAGCTGGTTTTAGAGACATCTAAAACCCTGTTCGATTATCGGTACTTGGGTGACCTGTCTTTTTGATTGTTCAAGTACTGATTTAGGTAGGTTTTTAGACATTTTAAAAAATTATTATGATGAGCCCCTTAGGGCTCCTTTTACGAAGGCGCGGTAGCGGTTTAACATGCGTAATAGCGCACGCTAAACCGACGGCCGCGCTAGCCGCTACCACCTCCTCTTGAGCAGGCGGTAGTTTTTCGGCTAGCGCGGGGGTTAGCATGTGATTAAAAGTCGCGCACGTTAAAGCCGCTACCGCGGCTTCGTAAAAGGAGCCCTTAGTGTTTGCCCTGATTCTTAACCTGCTGTTTTAATATCTGGATTACTCCTCCTCCACTCCACCCTTTGTGCCACTTCTCAGCCAGTAGGATCTGATACACTAATGGTAACCAAGTTCCCTCTCTTAGATGTGCCTCCCAGAACCCATTTTCTCTCTTGAATATAAAATTAAGCAGTTTAATTAACTGAAAACACAAGAAAAAATAAGAACTTTGACAGTGGAGCTGTTATATTAACTAAAGACAATATGTACAGAGCTTACCAATATCTTTTATGTTTTTTTTCACCCACTGTTTCCAAAAGTCTTTGGAGTTTGTGGCTATATTCCAGGTATCCACCAGATTCAGAGAAAAGACATTACCCCATAAACCTGCAGTTTCAAACATGATAAAAAAAAATCATAGCAGACCAGATCTATATATATTTCTCACCCCTCTTAACTATATAGTTATATTTTTGAAATCTATAGTGCATTTATGCCATAGTATCTTTTAGCACTATGCAAAGAGCAGGATATTTTATAGTAAATCCATTCATGAATTTCTTTCCCAAACAAGCAAAGCTTACAGCGATGTGCAGCATAATAAAGAAATGCGAAATAAATAATTATTTTTTAAAAACATATGTACAGTCCAACAGGAACTTGTTACTAAAGTTCCATAAGGTTTTGCAGTAACTGTCCGAGAGTTGCCAAAATTAACACGTGCTAACTTCAAAACCTCTGAATTAATTGTTGGGGGCATGTCCATCATCTTTCCATACAGTTAACAAAGACAAAATATCTTAACAGTGCAATAACTGAATGTCAGATTACACAATGCAGTCAGCTATAGCTAGTCAGTGAGAAGAATCGGAGGATAAGATCTACACCCCTGTCTTAAATATTAGCAAAACATCAAACAGTACCGTAAATAGCTGTTACATTTACTATACTAGGGCCCAGCAGCCTCAGTACATTTTACACAGAGGGATAACAGCTTAATATATAGGTAGCTAGAGAGAGAGAGATCAGGAGTAGGCAACCTCAGTCCTCAAGGGACACAACTCAGTTGGGTTTTCAGGATTTCCCCAATGAATATGCATTGGTAAATCAAAACACACAATTTATGGAACCAAAATATTTAAAGTATAGCTCCAATTAAATCAGCTTTACTTATTACAAAGAAGCTATAACCCTCTATCAATTATATAATAAAGCTATGGCTGTTCTCTGAGCATGGTTGGAATTGAGGGAAGTTTTGAGTATGGTGTATCTCCTTTGAGGTTGTGAAAATATGTTAGTTTGATGGCATGAGTGATGTGGGAGCCCTTTCCAGTCGCAGCTCCTGAAGACACTTGATAGCAAAACACAGTTCTGTGTCCGGCTGGACTATTAAAATTTCACTGGCAGCAGTTGCTGATCATAGGAGAGATACAGTATGTGATAAGGAAGATCGTCAGAACATTTGAAGATAAGGGATTTTGAAACAAGGACAGTAATTGTGACTTTTTTGGGCTGGGTATTGACACAAGATTTTACAATGAACATTTATATTTTTGGGTAATGTGTTTGATGGGAGGGGTTCCAAATTGAATGTTGGAAGTTATATGGTTTTAATGTATGTATAATGAAACAATGATGATAAGTTGTTATAAACAATGAATATGCATGAGATCTATATATGTGCACTGAGGGTCATTTTCGAGAAGGACATCTAAGCCCAATTTTGGCGTTTCCCACGAGGCGTCCAAATTTGGAGGCTCAGAAATGTTCATTTTCAAAGGGCAAACTTCATCTAGATAGGTATCTATTTAGCAGTCTGAATATTGTTGCTAACCACATAACTTCCAGCTCTGGCCAAAAACTGTCCCAATACTATTCTAGATAGTGTTGAGTTAATCAGAAGAAATAGTCAGTGACAGTATTCAATTAGTGCTTCTAAATATCTCTGTCACCAGCAGTTATCCAACCCTTTTCTTCCTTACTTCTACTCATGGAAGATTTATGCAATCTAAACTGATGATTTATAAATTATATGATGAGATTTCTTTGAAATATACTGGAAAACTTTATTATAAAGTACAGCTTTCCCTCCATACAATAACACGATAGTCTTCTTATTTATTGTAATGGTCAAATGCTTTAATTCCATAAAAAATGATGATTCTGTGATCTGGTTTGCAAAATTTTTATCTTTGCTAATCTTACAAGCAAGATCAACATTTTCTTTGCACAAGGCTTACATTATTGGCTCAAACAGGCCATCCATCTGTAAATCCCATCTATTGTATATGAGTCATGGAGCAGATAAATGGTTCTATTTTCATGTAACTAGTTCCATATTCATTACATTCATATATTGATCCTTGCAAATCCTGGATTCTAGAAACTCACTTTGCAAGTAGCAGATCCTGGATTCTGGAAGCTTCTCCATGAGTCGTCCCATGAAGAACTTGCTACCAAAATCTTCAGTCCGAACAAATGCTCCATACTTCAGGAGTCCCACCTCATAGGGAGAAAACTCACACCATTCTACAAATAGATTGAAATATGAGGAAAGAAGAGGTCACATCTCAGCAAGTGTCTCGTCTGAATTTTGAATTGTCACACTCCTTATTTCTACTGCATTGGTGTGTAATAGTTTTTCTGAACTAATATATGAAAGATGTTGAGAGTGAGGGAAGTCAAAATGTGATACTGTCTATGATTTGAAAGTTCCTAGAAATCGGCAGCAGGTTTTATAGATATCTGCCTTTTAATATATTGATCAAAGAGAATAAAATACTGTGGATTCCATGCTAATCCATTTGACTGCACAGAAGTAAACAAAAAAACATAAGCTGATACCTTTTTAATTGACTATTTAAAATGGAAAAATGAAAAAAAATTTAAAGTATTTTTCACAAGTGTAAAATCATGAGTAAATGTATGGACAGAATTACATTTTGTTTGTGCTGGGTATTTGACTGGTTGTCTATACCCAGCTATCGAGGCACATCCAACCAGTTAGGTTTTCAGGATATCTACAATGAATATACATCAGATAGATTTCCATATTAAGGAGGCAATGGAATGTAAATTTATCTCATTGGACAATATATATATATATATATATATGTAAATAGACCAGGGCTGCCCAAGTCCGGTTCTCGAGATCTACAGGCAGGCCAGGTTTACAGGATATCCACAATGAATATGCATGAGAGAGATTTGCATACCAAGAAGGCAGCGCAGGAAAATCTTTCTCATGCATATTCATTGTGCATATGTTGAAAACCTGGCTTGCCAGTAGATCTCGAGGACCAGATTTGGACAGCCCTGATATAGACAATATTCAGATATGCCCCAAGGTAAGCAAATAGACATTTTACACCGATATCAGAATGGCTCTACGAAAATCAATTAGTGCTGAATCCTTCGGGGAGGCCAGGAGGGAAGCCGGACAGTAGCACTTCCCGACTGATCCTCCCTCCTCTCCCTCTAAAACAGATGCGGCAACAGCTAGCCAGCAATAGCAGCGCTGCCGCTCCTGCTTTAGGGGGCGAGGGGAGAGGGTCCGAATCGGGAAGCCGATTTTTTTAAAATTGAAATCGATTCGAATTGATTCACCCGAAGTGAATTGGGCAGCACTACTTCTTATAGCCCAAGGGTAGGGAACTCCGGTCCTCGAGAGCCGTATTCCAGTCGGGTTTTCAGGATTTCCCCAATGAATATGCATTTAAAACAGTGCATGCATATAGATCTCATGCATATTCACTGGGGAAATCCTGAACCCAACTGGAATACGGCTCTCGAGGACCGGAGTTCCCTACCCCTGTAGGAATGGAGACTATGTAGACCAGAATGTAGCTGTTAGACTAGTGATGAGGGCTTCTAGGAGAGATTCAATAACCCCTCTATTACATCAGCTACATCACAATTATCTATGAAAGCTGACTTTCCTCTTGGGTACAGTATCCAATAAATAGAGTTCATTGTATCATCTGTGTAGATCCACAAGACCCGACATAGTACCATGTTTTAACAGAAAAACTGCCTTCATCAGGAGAAGCAACCAAAAATCTGATACAACCTCCTGCTCCAACCTCCTCCTCCTGCTGAAGCTCCTGTGGGTGGCAGTGAATGAAGACACTATCTGAGCTCAGTTCCAGGTGTACCTTCCGCTCTGGAAGTGCCCATTACCATCTAGAGCAGAAGGTGCACCTGGAAATGAGCTTGGATAATGTCTTCATTCACTGCCACCCGCTGGAGCTTCAGCAGGTGATAGGAAGGAGGTTGTAACAGATTTTGGGTTGCTTTTGGGAAGGCCATTTTTTTCTTTGAAACATGGTATTATGTCAGGACTTGTTGATCTAATAAACTAAATATAGAAAACTGTCACTTCTAGAAAAACTCAGAACCAAGATGGTGATAAGAGACCACAAACAGGGTCATGCCTCTAACTATGTGCCTTGCATTCAGTCACAGCACTTTGAAAGTAACTTCAATCCAGTAATACATTCAATGAAACTGTATACATAGAAATTTGATGGCAAATAAAGGCCAAATGGACCATCTAGTCTGCCCATCTGCAATAATCATTATATCTTCCTCTCTCTAACAGATCCCAAGCCTTCTTGAATTCAGACAGTCTCTGTCTCCACCACTTCTTCCGGGAGACTGTTCCACTATACATCTATTTGTAAACTGGTATCTGTTTACTTATCTTGAGGGGTGCTTCTCACATAAGATTTTGTGGATCTATACAGATAATGCAATATACTCTATTTGTTGGATACTGTATGCAGGAGGAAAGTCATCTTTCTTACCCTATTTATGCCCTTTGACATTTTGGATATACTTAGGGTTATTGTTTTGTTTTTGTTTTCTATTTTATATATCTCATTGTTTATAACAATGCTTACCAATCTCTATGGTCATAATCTTATTGCATGTGACTGTGAAAAGTGCATGACCCTGGGGTGGTCCTATGAAGTGCCAACCCAGGTCATGACCTCACATGTAGGTTTCTTGGCTCCATTTGGGGTCCTGACCTGCAGTTTGGGAAGCCCTGGCCTATAGAGTTCAATTTAAATTGCTGACCTTGGGGTGCAGGGCAGTGAAGTCAGAAATGGTATGCTTTGTGCTGGAGGCTTAGTTCCAGTCAGGGCACACAATTGGAAATCCCATCTAATAAAGTGATGCATTTGAGAGGAGTAGGGCACTATGAAATACGCTACCTCTGGAAAAAAGGCTGGAGCAAAATTAGGGGTTCTGAAAACAAGAGAAAATGTGTTTGTTTCCAGTCATGGAGGGAGTCTTGCTGTGGATATTAACATATGACTAACACAAGCCGGGAAGATATCTAGTTTCTGGTAATATGGGCTGATTTGAGGGATTTATGTTTTATTGTTTTAGATGTTCTTATCCATAATAATAAAAGCTAAGCGCGCATGCGCTGTCGAAAATCCGTGAGTCCTGCTGGCGTGAGCTATGCTTCTGTGCCAGTGCTCACGATGCCTGCGCTAGCGCGTGTGCCAGCGACTCCTCCCTCCCACTGCCGGTCCTCTTCAAAGCGGCCTGCTGAGGTTCGCTAGCCATTGTAGCGAACCTTGCAGGCCGCTCTAGCAAATCCAGGGAGGCGAAGGCGGGACGGAGGCTGCAATCGGCAGCGGCTGCTGCTACTTCTCCTCCAGCTGCCTAGCTCTTCTCCGCCGGCCCCGGCTGGCAGCCCCCTCTGCTCCGGTGGCCCGCGCAGGAGAAGGAGCGGATGAAGCAGGGAGACTGTGCAAAGGGAAACAAGGGGGTTGATGAGACGGGAAGGGGAAAGGGAGGGGGAGGAAGCCAAGGAATCTCTAGCACCCGTTAATGTAACGGGCTTAAAGACTAGTTATGAATATTTTAAATGAGCTCCGTACATTGTCTTGAGCTGTTGTTGGAACTGGGGAGGTGATTCAGAAAAACATGCACATAAATAACAACTTATTGAATCATGGCATTTGGGAGGGAACATAAAACAGGAAAAATGTGAATGAAGGCTGAGGGTGCCAAATCCCAGCTGTGGTTCCAGCTGAGCTATAAGCCAAAGAGGGAAGAGGAAAAAGCTGAAGAAAAATTTATTAAAATTCTGTCCAGTGTGTGTTGTGCAATGTTTCAAAATAACAAGGATCATTGCCATCTTGCATCAATAAAGGCATCACTTGGAAATCTTTCATGGCTCTTTCCAAATCTTTAGAACCCCTAGGAGCCTCCTTGCTATGGCCAAGGTCACATATATCACACAGAATGGCATCTGATTGGCTTATGCTGTGTGTATGAAGCCACTCTTATAAACCAATGAGATTAATATATGTGTGGTACAGTAACTGCTCCGAAAATTGGGTTCCAAAGAGCTAGAAGGGTTAGGTAAAATAATTTTAAAAAATTTTTACAGCGATATCGTATCTGGTAAGGATTGTATCTTACTAGTAGTCATTCATTGTTTCAAAGACAAGAAAAGACACTCTGAGTCAGACCACCTTCAAGCCTAGTTTCCTGCCTCCGACAGAAACCAGTTCAGGTCTCAAATACCAGGCAGATTCCAAAAAGTGGTTCTGTTTCCCATAGTAAATTTCCAGGGGAAATAGATGTATGTATTAGTACATGGTGGGTATGGTTTTCTGTTTCTTATTTTGGTGTAGAAAACAAGAAACACCCATGAACAACAAACACAGAACTGCTAACAGATGGGTTGTATTATATTAGTTTGAGTTAGAAATCAAGCAAAATTTTGAATATTCACAATACCCTTAAAGTCTAGAGTGCTGCTGTCATCCTCTTTGACATTCATAGCCAGGTAGATTGGTAGAGGATTTTGCCCATTTTTCACTGCCTGTTGCTGATCTGACAACTTATTTTCATTTTTCTGTGCAAAAGGAGAAAGCAAGCGGTAAAAACAGAAGCCTGTCATAAAAGAAGGCTGAAACATATGACAGAATCTTAAGCTGACATGTGTCTATATGCACCGCCACAGTGGTAACCAGGCCAGCTGATAGAAAAGAGCAAACGTCATGGAGTGGTTAGTGCATTAGACTGTGACTCAGAAGAACTGGAAGACACATTCCACCCATCAATCCTGAGTCATTTCATGCAAGTCACTCTTCCTGCCTTAACTGAAAAATTGGCTAATGATAGTAACAACCACGTTCCTTCTTGCCTCCGGTCTTTGAGACTGTCAAACAGATTAGGCATAAATAACAGAAGTCAGTTTGCTCATCCACGAGGTGACTGTTTGTGTTTCTGACTTGTGCAATCATGCACCATGAATTGTATGTTAAGTAGTGAATTACAAAGTACAGTGGATGGTAGTAGGATAAAAGACCCTAGAACTCCAACTGTAATATTATTATTATTACTAGAAGGAGTATTAAAGAGGCATCCTCCACATATACCCATTTGAAACAGTAGAAAATCTGAAGGAATAGAAATAGAAGGGGGCAAGTGAAGAGCTTCCTAAAACCCTGCTCCTGCAGGCTCCTTACCGCATTGTAAAACATGGATTCAATGAGTAGTCCCCAGAGATCTGTAAAAGACGTCTGCCGTCCACCTTCCACAATCTGTTTCATCTCTTTCTGATAATATTTTAGACGGTTCCAAGATAAACTTCCAACCTTACTCTTGGTCACATGTTTTTTTACACTATTGACTGGACCTTCCAGGTCATTGTGTGACCAATCAGCATCTTCATACAGCTTGGACATGGTCCTGAAATAGTTATCGAAAGAAGAATATATTTTACTTCGTAAGTCTTCAGTGAGGTGAAGTAGCATGCTTACTGCCCCTGAATCCAGTTAACCCACGAGACATCACACTGAAAAGTTGCTGGGTCAGAAAGAGAAATTTCATCACTTAAAGTATCTTCCCCCAAATCCTTTTGTTTTGTTTTTTTAAGTGTTTCTTTCTCAACTTTGGAAACATTTATCTTCAGAACATTAACAGTTAACAAGGAAATTTCATCACCCATCCTCTCATTCACAGCTGTCTTAGAGAGCCTTTTACTAAAGCTTAGCACCTGCTAAGGGAATTAGCACATGCTTAATGCTAAGAAGTCCATAGGTAAAGTATGAGCTTCTTAGCGTTTAGCATGCCCAAATTCTGTTAGTATGCACTAAGCTTTAGTAGAAGGGCCCCTTAGAAATCTATTCCACAACAGCTAAGAGGAGCAGCCAAAACTGAAATCTGTCATGAACATTATTCATAACAGAAAGCCTCAACTTTAGCAATCTTTCACTGCAAATTATACATGGACACATTACTAGACATGAAAAGGGCTAGGGGCTAGATTCACTAAGCCCACTGATCGTGTCCCGACCACTTACTGACCCCTTTGTGACCCCGACCTGATTCACTAACCTTCCTCCCGAGCGTATCCACACCCGATCCGATCCGCGCCTCCAAATGAGGGGGAACAGCATGCAAATACAGGCAGGCAGTGATTCATGAAAAAAAAAAAAAAGATGGACACCGACTGGGCTGGCTGATCAAAAAATAAGCGACTGCATAGGACCAGTCGCTCAGGTCCTTTCCGACTGCTCTGCTTTCTGCCACCCTGCTCTCTGCTCTTGACACCCTGCTCTCTGCCCCGATTCTCCACTCTTCTCTTCCTCGATTCTCCTGCCCTTCCCCGCAGTGCAACCCGTGGTTTTAACCTGCGGGTTTAAAGCGGGTTAAAACCACAGGCTCACAAAATTTAAAAAAATAAAGTAAAATAAAGTTTCCAGCTCTACCGGGCACGTCAGGATCATTGGAGAGCGATTCGTGTGGTCGGTTGGGGGCATGATTCCGATCGCCCTCATTTGCATGAGGGCAATTCATGAATCAGCTCCCCGGCCACAGATCGGATTGGATCACTCACGGATCGGATCCGATCTGTGGCCTTTGTGAATTTAGCCCTAGATTCACCAAAGCCCTCTTACCTGTCCAATCCGGTTCCGATCTGTGGCCGAGTTTTGCCAGGCGACCGATCCACTAAAGCACTGTTCTTCAACCGCTGGTCCACGGACCGGTGCTGGTCCACAGGAAATTTCTGCCGGTCTGCGGAGGACCAGCACGATTGCTGCTGCTGCTGCTAAACCCAACAGGAAATCTTCTTTTCGATGTCAATTCTGACGTCGGAGAGGACATTCTGGGCCAGCCAATCGATGCCTGGCTGGCCCAGAACGTCCTCTCCGATGTCAGAATTGACGTCAGAAAGAAGATTTCCTATCGGGTTTAGCAGCAGCGGGGGAAAGGAAGTAGGGAGGCTTTTTTTTTTTTTTGCCGGGAAGGAGGTAGTCAGGCAAGCAGGCTGGCTTTGGCCAGGAAGGGAGGGAGAGAGGTAGACAGGCAGACAGGCTAGCTTCGTGGGTTGGGGTAGGACAAAGTGTGGAAGGCAGTGAGAGGGACATAGGAAGGAGGCACTGGGGGCACTAAGGACATGGGAAGGAGGCATTCAGGGCACTAAAGACACGGGAAGGAGGCACTGGGGGCACTAAAGACATAGGAAGGGGCTTAAGGACATGGGAAGGAGGCACTGGGGGCACTAAGGACATGGGAAGAAGGCACTGGGGGCACTAAAGACATAGGAAGGGGCACTAAGGGCTTGCGAAGGAGGCACTGGGGGCACTAAAGACATGGGAAGGAAAGAGGGAGGGAATAGAAAGGGACAATTGTTGGGCCTGAGTGCAGAAAGAAAGAAATGAAAGGATACACAGACAGAAGGAAACGCAACCAGAGACTCATGAAATCACCAGACAGCAAAGGTAGGAAAAATGATTTTATTTTCAATTTAGTGATCAAAACGTATCAGTTTTGAGAATTTATATCTGCTGTCTATATTTTGCACTATATTTGTCTATTTTTCTATAGTTACTGAGGTGACCGAGCTCACGGAGATGGGGCGGAAACGGGGTTTTTAAATTTTAGTCCTAGTAGTGTGCTGGTCCACAAAATAATTATTTTATTTCTGCCAGTCCATGGGTATAAAAAGGTTGTAAAACACTGCACTAAAGACTCCCCAAGCAAATTACCTAATTAGATACACATGGATTGCTAAAGACCGATCGCGACGCATGCGTAGACCATCATTGTTGGCTGTACATGTGATCTGGCATGCGCCACTCTCTGCACATGCAAAGTCAAAACATAGGGGGAGGGGTGGAAAAGTAATCCAGGCAGGCGAAGGCGGACATGATCGAGGGCTGAGCCGGGCCCGATCTCGTCTCCCCTTCTTCACCGGGACTCGCTGCAAGCTCGTTTAAAAAGTCGGTTCATGTGCATCGGTTGGGGAGGGGAGGGGGGAACTGTCCAGCTTACCTGTGAGAGAAGGACAGTTAGGGAACAGAACACGAAACCCGCCCTGACTCTCCTGCTCTCTGCCGCCCTCCCTGCAGTGCGAGCACATGGTTTTAACCCACGGGTTTCTACCATGACGTACTTCTAAAATACATCCAGGAAAAATTGATTAATCTTACCATGTTAATGTAATTTTGAAAGTTTTCTTTATAATATCACTATCTGTATACAGTCTCTTCCTCTGTAAACCGCTCTGAACTGTTTGTGGTATTGCGATATATAAAAATAAAGTTATTATTATTATTTTGTCTCTGGTTGTAATGATATGTTCTGGTGTAATGATATGATATGATATGATATGATATGATAATGTTCTGGTGTAATGATATGTTTATTGCATTTGTTATGTTTTTTTGTGATTTTATTATATATGTTATTTTGTAATCCACACAGAATTGTTGGATATGTGGAATATAAGTTTTTTAAATAAAATGAATATATAAATGTCCTGATTTTCCTCCATATACATGTCCACACACATATACCTAACATATATTACACACATATATGTAAACACACACACACACACACATATATGTAAACGCACATAAGATGCCATTGTTTTTATATGGCTTCATATTTATATTAGTTTAGTTTACATGGATGCTCGTTTATCCTTTATGCATCTGTGTTTAATATGTATGTATTATCTGTACTGTAAACTTTCCTTTTTGTTATATTTATTTAATTAATGTTATATTTCATATCTTAAAATTCCAATAAAAAAATTAAAAAAAAAATGAAATGAAATTAAGGTGTATTAAGAGTACAAATGTGATTTTCGAGAGCATCCACCCTATAATATTTTTTTAAATCCCTTTCAACCTTGCCATAAGCCACGCTTTCCTTTCCCATTCAGGTTCTCACCATGTTGACCCAGATGCCCCAGTAATATATGTGATGCAATCCAAGAGATTCATCTTCTGGAGTGCCGCCAGGTGACTGTACAAACACGTCATCGCTCGGGCCCCGCCTCCCGTTGCCATGACAGCTACCACAGGAACCTGTTAAATATATGCACAAATAAATGAGCCCAAAGACAGAAGGACCATGGAATATATCCAGCCTATCAATTGCTAGGAAACCTTTAGACAGGAGCTTGACTATACAGTCCATTCTCGTTATTTGCACATTCCCAATGTGCGATTTTGCATATCCATGGTTGCATCCATTGTAAACAATATTTCCCATTCCTGCCACTATGGGCTAGATTCACTAAGGCCATGGATCCGATCCGATCCGTGAGCGATCCAATCCGATCTGTGGCCGGGGGGCTGATTCATTAATCACCCTCATGCAAATAAGGGCGATTGGAATCACGCCCCCAACCGACTGCACGGATCGCTCTCCAGCGATCCCGACACATGTGCAAATAGTCTGTGCATGCGCTGGCCCTCCGTGGCAGGCACAGCTGCAAAGAAGACTTTTTTCTTGTTTTTTACTTTTTCGTGAGCCCATGGTTTTTTAACCCACTTTAAACCCGCGGGTTAAAACCATGGGCTCGCGTTGCAGGGGAAGGCAAGTAGAGTTGGGGCAGAAGCAGGGTGGCAATCGGGGCAGAAGCAGGGTGGCAATCGGGGCAGAAGCAGGGTGGTGAGTCGGGACAGAAACAGGGCAGTGATCGGGGCAAAGAGCAGGAGAGTCGGGGCAGAGAACAGGAAAGTCAGGGCAGAGAGCAGGAGACTCGGGGCAGAAGCAGGGCAGTGATCGGGGCAAAGAGTAGGGCAGCGAGTCGGGACAGAGAGCAGGGCGGCAAGAGGAGAGTCGTGCAGGAGAACAGGAGAATCCAGGCAGAGAGCAGGCGATGCAGTCAGAAAGCATATGAGCGACTGGCCCCCAGCAGTCGCTTCTTTTGTTGATCGGCCAGCCCAGTCGGTGTTTCAGATTTCTTTAGTGAATTGCTGCCTGCCTATATTTGCATGCTGTTCCCCCTCATTTGCATGCACGGATTGGAGGTTGTTTGGCACCAAGGTTAGTGAATAGGGGCGGGGAACAATCAAGTTGCAAAGTGGGCGGGACACGATCGGTGAATCTTTGTGAATCTAGCCCTCTATTTGTCTATTTGCAGACTTGCTCTTTAAAAAAACAGCTTTCTTTGCTTTTACTTTCACTTAATTGTCTGGCATTTGCTTCCAGATATGGCGCTCAAGTGTCCAGAGAGTGAATTACAAGTATCAGCTGTCCCATGCAAAATCCTAGCACTATTTTCTCAATAGGATCCTCTGTTCACTTTCCATGGTTTTGAGGCACAACATGTACTGCTGGAACCTAACCTTTATTTTCCCATAGATTCTGAGTTTCATTATTTGCAATTTCGCAGTTCATGAACATTTTTGAGAACCGTACTACCATGAATAACGAGAATGGACTGTACATGTAGATGGGCAATATTTAAAGCCATTTTTGCTAATAGGCAGCAATTTAACAGTGTCTGATAACTGCCTTTCCTCAATAGCATCAAAAGTAAGTTGATTGTTCTGTATTTTAGCCATATTTATGGCCAGTATATTTTGGATAGGATGGCCCACATTCCATAAAAGATGCCCAAAGTTAGGCACCTAGATCGGCACAGCTAGCCAATCTAGGTGCATACCTTAATTATTTAAAAAGCTTAATCAGTGCCGATAACAAGCTTATTTAGCTCAATAATTGGCTTAAATTAAAATTGATTTCCAGGTGCCTGACTCAGTAGGTGCGTCCCAATTTAAGCTAGGCGCCTAGTCCAACGTGCCTACTGAAAGTGGGTATGGTTAAGGGCGGATCATGGGCTGATCTCGGGCTTGTTATGCATGTAGGCTCCTAAACTGGACGTAGGTGCTAATATTTAGGCCAAGACAACCCTGGCATAAATAGGGAGGCACCTAAGGTTTTGATGCCTACTAGGTTGGTTGCTGCTAGGCATGATTCTATAAATGATGCCTAACTCATGATTGACATGCGCTATGCACCATGTTCTATGGCACTTCTGTTTTAGGTGCCATTTATAGAATTGGGGCTGATATGAGTGTATATTAGTTATCAAGTGTATGAATGGTTTTTATTGGTTTTTTAAGAAAATCTATCCACACTAAAAGTAGCTGCAAGTCTGGACCTACTTTGGATCTACAGGAAGCTTCAAAGAGGAGCTATGCATAAACTTTTTCTCAGAAACCTGTGAAGTTTGTCTTCATGTAGACTGTCTAAAAATTGCCCTCCTTCCTCATCCTGTTGCTTTGATACTTTAAATTTGGACATGAGTTAATGTTTGACTCTTCCATCTACCAAAAGGTCTCTTGAACATTACCCTAGGCACAGAGATATTGAAAAGATTTCATCCAAACGCAAAAGGGCAAAATATGCTGTTTTTATCTTTGCATATTATTTCCAAAATTGAAAATATGATTTTTTTTCCCCTTAAACTCTCAGAAGCACACTAGCTGTGCCTGCAATTGGTCGAATTTGTATTCTTTTTACTAGAATTGACCATCATTTGTATGAGAATTTACCAACTTTTGAACAAAAGATTTGGCACCACTGCATAAGTTTTGGTAACAAAAGAAATGCTGGCTTCTCATGAAATTAACAGAAAACCTCAAAATGAATTTCTTATAGATCCTCGCACTCAAGTTTCAAGTTTAATAAGATTTCATATACTGCCTTTAAGACAGCTTTCAGAGCAGTTTACAATGATGCATACTTTCTGAAGAAGGAAAAAATGGCATATCATGTAAGAAAAGAGGTAAGAAAGAGAATTTGAGAGCTGGAGCATTGACCCCCCTGACAGCAGCAGCATATCATGGACTATATACATTAGTAAATAAAGCTTTAAGGTCGGTTTTGAATTTAGTATATGAATTTTCAAGGCAAGGGGTTAGAGGAAGAGCATTCCAAAGAGTGGACCCAATTACACTAAATATCTGTGAACAATTGAAATCGTAGCATACAGTATGGAGAAAGGGAACAAAAAGCAAAAATATGGTAGAATTTTTAAAATGGTTTAAACTTGAATCAAGAACATGGATGTTGAGAAATAAATACCGTATTATCAACAAGCCTTGAAGATGCAAGCTATTCATACGAGTATATCTCTCATTCTGGCTTAGTCTCAGCAGAAACGCCACAGGGAAAATCCTTTCAATAGTTAATGCTATTGACTGGAAATCTTCACAATCTAGAACTTTTGCTACACAGTAATAAAAATGTTAACCTGGAGGTTCTTTGCTGACCTCTAAAGTCTGAAATGGGAACTGCCCAATAAAAATACAGCTGCAGCTTGCATGCTACTAATCAGAAAACTCTTAGCAACAGCTGGTTTCTGATTGGTTGGCATATCTTGTTCAGTGAATTCTGATCTCTTTCAGTCTGTTCAGTGTATCTAGTGGGGTTTCATTTACTCATGTTCATAGGGATGCTGGACATTACTATCTGCATTTATTTAAACTAATGGTAGACAAAGGCCAAAAACCGATCCATTTATCCAGATATCAACAATGAATATTCATATGCTATGTTTGCATATATTTTGGTTTAAGAACCAGAATCATTTGCATATTTTGGTTATTTTGATTTAAACCAGTTTATGGCCCTTGAGGGCCAAGGTTGTTTACTACACATTTACAGTAGCATTAAAAATAATAAGGCCAATTAAGGCAAACTTCTGCTCCCAATTCATTTATAAGTACCTCATGGTCCTTCAGCTCTTCATCCAGTTGAAGAACTTTCTTTAATGCATCTGCAACCACCCTTTTCCGCTTCCACAGAAAATCTCTCTCCTCCTCACACAAATCAAATCCCAAGCGTACATCAAACTTTTCTGGGCTGTAAAAGAGGTACACAGAGTACACAGTTGACGATTTTTTCTGAACCTGCAAATAATTATCTGTTTCTGAGGTCCTTACTTGAATTCACAGACTGTTCTCACATCTGCCTGACAGATAGGATGCTATTGCAGACATACTCTTTAGCTACAAAGGTTTCTTACCTGGTCATACAATCCATAAATCATACTGTGACTTTGAAATTACTAATGCTTTACTGTCAATCTGCCATTCCTGAAAAATTTAGTTCTAGTCTTATTTGCTGAGTAGGCAGCAGCAGGCTAGGAATGGTTCTTCTTGTTCTATTTGGATTGAAATGAGTACAGGAGTCTCTCTGGTGCAGGCACAATTGGACTATTGCAATTCTGTTTACTTAAGCTTGAGTAAGGGTAATTTACAACAACTTCAACTGATTCAAAATGCAGCAGCTAAATTGATTTTTGGAAAGAGAAAGTTTTATCATGTTTCCCCTCTGTTGAGACAACTCCACTGGCTTCCTGTTTACTTTAGAATACAATTCAAATGCGCTTGCATGGTATTTAAACTTTTATATGGCATATTTGCACCCTTGGTACCTTTGACTAAACACTCATCGGTCTTTTGATTCAAGAAATACTAAAAAATACAAACTCTCTTTTCCCTCCTTTAAGAGAATAAAATCTATTGGAATGTTATGTCGGTTTTACTCATTTAGATTCACAGAGGGATTCCCTTCTGTTAGAACACTTGTTTCTTTTCAGACTTTCTGCAAGACTGTGAAAACATTATTATTTCAACAATATTTAGATATTTGTCCTAGGTAATTTAAATAATTTGTCCGATTTGATGGGGATCTACTTCCCTTTAGCTGGCTGTAATATTGGGATTAATTTAAATTTTACATTTTAATTGAACTGTACTTTCCCTTGATATTTACTTATGTTAACCAAGTTGAGCTCCATTTAGGTGATGATGCGGCATATACACTCAAGGGCTCCTTTTACGAAGGTGTGCTAGCGTTTAGCGTGATTAACGTGAGCTATGGCGCACGCTAGCAAAAAAACTACCACCTGCTCAAGAGGAGACAGTAGCGGCTAGCACGTGTGGCATTTTAGCGTGAGCTATTGCGCGCGTAAAGACCCTAGTGCACCTTCGTAAAAGGAGCCCTAAGTCTTTAAATTAGATTAAACTGTTATGTAATTTTAATAGATCTTTTGATGTATCATTTTATTTTTCTGTGGATGACATTAGTTGTATGTTCCTCTCGTTTACTCATGTTTCGGATTTTGTTATTTTGCTACATGCTTTGTTGCATTGCAGACATAAGAACATAAGAACATAAGAAATGCCTCCGCTGGGTCAGACCTAAGGTCCATCGCGCCCAGCAGTCCGCTCATGCGGCGGCCCATCAGGTCCAGGACCTGTGCAGTAATCTTTTATCTATCCCCTTTTCCAGCAGGAAATTGTCCAATCCTTTCTTAAACCCCAGTACCGTTCGCTGCCCTATAACGTCCTCTGGAAGCGCATTCCAGGTGTCCACCACACGTTGGGTAAAGAAGAACTTCCTAGCATTTGTTCTGAATCTGTCCCCTTTCAACTTTTCCGAATGCCCTCTTGTTTTTTTATGTTCTGAAAGTTTGAAGAATCTGTCCCTCTCTACTCTCTCTATGCCCTTCATGATCTTGTAAGTCTCTATCATATCCCCTCTAAGTCTTCTCTTCTCCAGGGAAAAGAGACCCAGTTTCTCCAATCTCTCAGCGTATGAAAGGTTTTCCATCCCCTTAATCAGTCGTGTCGCTCTCCTCTGAACTCTCTCGAGTAACACCATATCCTTCTTAAGGTATGGTGACCAATACTGGACGCAGTACTCAAGATGCGGACGCACCATTGCCCGGTACAGCGGCAGGATAACTTCTTTCGTTCTTGTTGTAATGGACGCTTATGGGTTTAATCATTAATATTAAGAAAATGGAGGTGCTGATAGATTCCTCTAAAGAAGTGTTGATAACATATGAGTCAATTATTTTATGTCATACTGGGATTCCTATTAAGAAGAGGGTGAAGTATTTGAGGATTCTTTGATTGGATTTGATTTTAAAGCATTTTATGAGTTACATATGTTGCAATGGTATATTGTTGTTTTTTATAAATTCTTTATTTATATTTTAACATTTGACAATCATTACAAGTCAAACAGGAAAAAATACCGTGTAAGTGAAATAAATACAAAGATCCAAATTCTTTAAAAAGAAATCTCCTTAATACAAGTCCTCTATAATATTGGGGACGTAGCTAAAGTATAACTGAAATTAAACATAGGAAATCAAATAATAGGAAACAAAGACTGGAGGCCTGACTGCTGTTTAGCAAGAATTTCTTGAGCTATCTTAGAAATAGCAAAATTCAAGTAGTAGACATTGATTGCTCTCTGGCTGAAACAAATTTAGACAACTGCTGCGGTTCATAGAAAACATATCTATCATCCTTATACAGTATATTATCACACACTTGCAGGGGTATCTTAGAATAAAAGTTGTCCCCAACTGAACTGCCTGGGGTCTCAAAATAAGAAACTGCTTCCTTCTCTTCTGGGTGGATCGAGAAACATCTGGATCCATTCTTATAGTGTTCATCAGGAAAGGTATATCCTTATATTTAAAAACATCTTAAGCATCCATTCCCTATCAGAGTCAATTGCAAACTGTACAATCAATGTGGCTGAAGCCTGGGCCTCAGAGTTCGACCTCTCCAGGAAATTAGTCAAATCCAAACTATCAGCAGAAACATTCTTTTGGTTAGGATTTTGAGGTTTTAAAAGTCGTAGGAAGGTAAAAAATCTTTGAAAGAGGTGGATATGAGGTCTCGGGCACTTTCAGAATTTCACTCATATATCTTTTAAACATTGCTAAGGGCGGTATCAGATGAACTTTACGAAAATTAATAATCTGGAGATTACATCTCCTAATATAATTTTCCATCATTTCTTGTTTGAAGTGCAAACTAGCACTGCCCTTAGCCCTTGTGTTTCCAAAGATTTTATTTTAACTTCAAAGTCACTGGTTTTAGACTAAACTTGTTACCTTAGTCTTAAGATCCAAATTTTCTGAGAGTGCAGTAGTACATTTAATGGAAAGTTGCTGTATTTGGTTCCCAAGAGAAATCTGCATAGCTGAACTAGCTTCCCAAATAGATTCCATCGTGAAGACCTTAGGCCTCTGTAAGGGAGCAGCTTCTGCTCCAGAGCTCCCTGCAGCTCCCTCTATGCCTTGAGCCGCCTCAGTTATGGAAACACCTCCTTGAGTTTGCTGTATTCTCGTCACCTGCTAGAAAGATAATAATTTCTCCTCTTGCCCCCTACCGGAGTCTGTCCTCCCGCTCCGTGGGACCAGCAAGTAAGACTCCCGGGCCGGCATGTCTAAAAAAGACTCTCCCGTCGCGCCAGGACAGCTGGGCGGATAGCGCTCATCAGAGGATAGAGTGACACCCTTAAAGGAGAGATTTCACGCCTCAGTTCACGTGGGCTCGCCAGCCGAGGAAACCTCTGAACTTCTAACTACTGAGCTGCGTTCCACGAAGGCATCCATCGGGCCTGACAAGGAAACAGTTTCATCCAGGAGAACCCGGAACTTAGACTTCCTTTTTACCATCAGGTAATCTGAAAACTTTCATGCAGGTACGATGGCGTCATCGGAAGGGCATCAGGCCGCCATCTTATTTTCATTCCTCCCCTTGCAATGGTATGTTTTTATCTTTCTGTTTTTTGACTTTCATATGAGGGGCCGCTGAAAAGTTCTCAGCCCATCCAACAAAGTTGGGGCAGTCTTCATCGAGGGCTATACACGTGGAGGGGCATAATCGAAAGGGACATTTAAGTCCGTTTACGTCCATCTTGCAAGTCGTCCAAAGTTAAAAAGAGCCTAAGACACATTTTTGAAAGATACGTCCAACTTTTTTTTACTTTCGAAAATCGTCTAATTATACGTCCTGCCGATCTGATCGTCCAAGCCACTAAATTGTCCATCTTTATACCACATTTCCGTCCAAGTCCAAAATGCCTAGAACAAGCCCTGTTAGACGTGGGAGGGGTCTGCAAAGTGATGGACTGCATACCCAGACATGCCACCTAAATAGTGGGGTACCTTACAGGGCACTTCTGTGAACTTCACAAAAGGGTGCCATGGCTTCTCCTCACTACAGCTCTCTTAAAGGTGATGGTGAGCCCCCAAAACCACCTCCAGAATCCCCTAGACCCAATTATCTACTACCCCAATAGCCCTTATGGCTGCAGGAGCCACTTATATGCCAGTACAAAAGGGTTTTGGGGGTGTATAGGGCAGTGCACATGTTTAAGTATCAATGCAGTGATTACAGGGACTTATGGGCAGGGTCCTCCTCTCTATGGGTCCCTTACCCACCCCCAAGACGACTTAAGCTGCCTCTGGGCTGGATGACTAGGCTTTCCTATGCCAGGCGGCCAGATGATGATGGTCTGGAGGCTGAAATTTAAAGTTGTGAATAAAATTTTTATGGGGGTGGGGGTAGGAGTTGGTGATCACTGGGGTAGTGTGTGGGGGTCTGTGTTATGTGTTTGCAGTGCTTATCTGGTGAGTTTAGGTGGGTTTTTGTGACTTAGACCATGTTTTACATGGTCTAAGTCACAACATCCAAGTTCCGTCGATCCTGGGCTGTATAACTTTCGGTTATATATGCTGTATGACTATATCTAAGCCAGCCCATGTTCCGCCCAACTCCCGCCCTCGACATGCCTCCCGAAACGCCCCGTTTAGCTTTGGACGTTGAGCGGCACTATGAAGGCCTAGGTCATTTAGAAATATGTCCAAAACCAGTTTTTATTTTCGGCGCTTGGACGTTTTTGAGAAATATTCGTCCAAGTGCTGACTTAGGCCATTTTTTGGACGTTTTTCTCTTTCGATTATGAGCCCCTTAGTCCACTGATTTTTCACTTTTTTTCGTTCCATCGGAAAAATACGGAACAAAAAAATAGAAAATCACAGCAGGGCTGTTTCTATAAACAGCGCCTAAATTGACTGGCGCCTAAAAAAATGGTGCTGGCTGTGTGTCAATCACACTTAGGAGCCATTTACAGAATCGCGGCTAGTGGCACCTATGTATAAACTTAGGCACTTGAAATGTAGGTGAGGGTTTTAAAGGCCTACATTTCAGTCACCTAAGTTTTTGGAAAATCACGCCTAGCAGTGCCTAAGTCACGCTCCACCCATAGAAACGCCCATGTAGGTGTTAGGCGCCGCTAAGCACCATGTGAAAGGCACCTATCACACAATTAAAATTTTTTTAGTGATTATTGAGGCTATTAAGGGTATTTTGCCAATTAAGATAGGCGCCTAAATTAGGCGTCCTTTACAAGAATCAGCCCCTAAATCTATAGCTCTCGATGGAGACTGCCCTAACTTTTTTGGTTAGACTGAGAACTTTTCAGCAGCCCCTTGTACATGTTACAAGGTTTACTTTTTCTTTGCTTTGATCATACAAATTTATTTTCTAAGGCTTATTGAAGTCCGTCTTGTGTACATGGCAGATGGTGCAAAATTCTGTGACTAGAGCGTTACTTGAGTGAGTCAATACTGATTATAGAAACACATTGATTACCAATTCATTGTCGGGTTATATTTAGGATTTTAGTGATGATTTTTAAATCTCTTCATGGCTTATGGGCTCCTACAGCTACCTCTGTGTTGGTTCCATATTTTTTGATTCTCCAGTAAAGTTCATGCTTGTTTTTGCCACTCTTGGTGGTTTCATCTGTAAGTTCGTTAAGTTGCCTCACGTTAGGGCATTTTCAGTGGCTGCTCCTCATTGTTGGAATCAGCTTTTAGTTCTGTTAGGAAACTTTCTGATCTACAGGCTTTTCATAAATATTCTTTTTCAATTGAGATTGCTTTTACTAATATGAAGATGATTTTATTACATGTTTTCATACTGTTAATATTTATTGTTACTTGCTTAGAACATAATGGATGGGTGGGCTATACCTACTTTAAATAAATATATTTTATTAATTTTCTGTAAAAGTGCTGTTGACAGCTAAAAATGCAGAGTCAGAATGACAGCAAGAGGAACATAAATATCACAACCTGCTTTCGTCCAATAACTGGAATAACCCTAAGGACAGCAACATTGCCACAGACCATTCTGAGACATGAAAATGAGTGTGACCCTGCTATAGTAGACAGGCAGTATACTTATCTTACTCTACAAGATATTTGTACTGCTCTACCCTAGGGAGAGCCGTAGGCTTTGCTTTCATTACCGCAGAATATTATAGAAAATGCCAAAGCAGATCCATCCTAGACAGGAAAAGAAGTACAGGGGACTAGTAGGGTAGGGTGGAGTGGGTGATGAGAGGTACTTTACCAGTCCTGGGTTCTCAGCTTCAGGTTCAGTTGTTCATTCTGAAAACAAGACAGTTGAAGAACAAGTGACAAAGTTATTCCTGTGTATAAGGAAAAGATTTTTAAACAGAAGAACAAATTCTCCAAAAGGCGTCCCGAAGTTAGGCAGCAGTAAAGTAAGCATCCTATCGCCAACTAATTAACCAATTTGGAAGCACTTTTTTTTTTTAATGTAGGTACCGTTCTTAGGTGCCTGTCTTGTGCTTACGGAGGCACATAAGAATGCCTACGGACGCTTAAGGCTAGTATGGGTATGGTTTGTGCTGGAAGTGGCCTTAGCCATTTGTAGGTGGCCCTATGTGCCTCAGTAGGTGTGTGACCAGCGCCTTAAATGTAGGCCTTTAAAATACTGGCCTACATTTAAGGTGCATATGTTAAAAAAAGATGCAATTCTGGACATGGCGCCATAGGCGTCTTACCACCATCTAATGAGCGGGATGCACATTTTTTTAAAAATGCAAGTGCAATTTTTAGTCACCTGTCACACCTATAGAGGTGCAGAGGGACGCTTACAAACACCTAAGGCTGGCGTGAGCGTGGCTTGCACCAGAAATGGCCTTAGGCATCCATATGCATCCCTAAGCACTTCCATAGACATGAGACCAGCCCCTTAAATGTAGGCCTTTAAAATGCTGGCCTACATTTAAGGTGCCTATGTTTAAAAAAATGACGTGATTCTGGACATGGTGCCTGCCGGTGATTAACACGTGGCAGGCGCCGCTTCCAGAATTAAGCCCTTTGTACATTGCACTTTTGTTAACATCTTTCATATCAATCATATTTTTCCCAAGAATGGTATCAGCAGTAGAGACGGGCTGATCCAAATTCTGTGATGGTTCACAATTTATTTGACTGAGTGTGACTCAGTGTTAAGTCACTTTTTCCATATCATCCCTAGGTTCTCAAAGAATAAAGTCAAAACCAGCTGTTACATCTGCTGAAATCACTGTGAGCTGTTCTTTCTGGTAATAGGTCAGAAGGAAGACAATTGGAAAGAATTATGCCTCAGGGCCTCAGTAAAAATAGTTAATGTCTTATTAAAGAAATGACAATTTTGCATGATGTAAAACTCTTTATAGTTTATAAATCTTTCCTTTTGGCTGTCTTAAAAATAATATTGTAATTTATAGCTAAAGAGACATATGATCAATAAACTGTTTTATTTTACTTTTTTGATTATGATAAACATACCGAGGGCCTCAAAATAGTACCTGGCGGGTCACGTGTGACTCCCGGGCCGCAAGTTTGAGACCACTGGACTAGAAGGATTCCTGGATCTCAACTGAATTGGACATACATTGAACCACTTATAACAAGGTCCCAGTGGCAGATATTTAGATTAAAGACCCCTAAGCAACAGTTTTGGAAAAGATCCCCAGAGTGTGGGAGGGTGGAGTCTACCTCAGAAGATCTGGGAACAGCTACATGTGAGCCCCCTTCTTCTTGAGCTCCCCCCCCCACACACACACACATTGTAGAGACTACACCACTTGTAGAGAATTTACACCACTTAAGAGTCCCTGATCTTTTCCAAGAGAAGGGCCACTTAGATCATTTCAAATCTTTAAAAGGAGTCTTACAATTTGAAAAAGGATGGTGGTAAGAGACAAGATTCCTAGGGGTGTGGCAGATAATAACAATGTCAACAATAAAGGCTTTAGAATGGAAGGGGCTACACTAATATTTTGCCTAGTGCAGCATCAGGAACTAGTGATCATGATGGGAATGCAGATGAAGATTGGTTTTGTTTGGCCTCCTCCAACTAAAAAGGTGTTCCACTGCCTCTAAAATTTCTGGATTTCTCAGAATTTGGCAGCCTTGCCCCTGCCTTCTCATACCTCTGTATCAGACGCCTGAGATATAGGGATATGTGATGTAAACTCCCTCTCACCTCCTCTCCCATTCTTCAGGAGAGATGGTATAAGTACATTTAATAAGCTATACAACATATTCTCTTATGTCTCTCTCCCATTCCTCTCATTCACCCCTCTTCTCCCTTCCCATCAGTTTTTTTCATCCCTTGTTCGTCACTCTCATTCTTTCAACCTTCCTCATCTCACCTTCTCATCTCAACCTTTCTCATCTCCCTCTCCTTCCATCTCTCTCCCCTCTCTTCCCATTTCGCTTCTCATTGCTCCCACTTTCTCACTCCCTTCTATCTATGTCATGTGTCTTTTTGATCTCCCACTGGTGAAGCCTGGACTACCCACCAGCATCTTCTTTCAGCAGAACATGTCTAGTCAGATCTTTTCCAACAACCTGTCTGTTGCCACAACTGTCTTCCATGGGCCAAATCGGGTCACAGGGATATAATATTTGGTGGGCTGGGAAAATGAACTCCATGGGCCATAGTTTGGGGACTCTTGACTTATAACTTGGAAAGTTGTGATAACAGACTTGAAGAACATTGCCACAGATTTTGAAGGACAGGTACTGTATACTGCCCCCCTAGCCTTCCTAAATATTGTTTAATATGACTCTGGGCAAATCACTTAACCCTGTATTGCCCAGGGTTAAGTGATTTGCCCAGAGTCATATTAAACAATATTTAGAAAGGCTAAGGGTGCAGTACCAGTCCTTCAAAATCTGTGGCAGAAATCAGTGCATTGTTCTTCATGTCAGTCAGTTCAACCAAGAAGAGAATGATGTGGCTATAGTTCAATCAAAGATCTGAAACAATGTCAAAACACTCTTTTCAGCTACAGTGGAAAATTAACACTCAGAATTTAGGAAGTTGGTTGGTTGGGCTGAGAACCAATTGTACCACAGAAAGGCAGTATTTAAAATCTTATTACTCTTTATCCTTATTTTTAGAAGCATCTGCACATATGATTAGCAGCAATTACTTGTGATTTCAGGAAGCTGCCATTTGCATGTGGAGCTTCAGACCATGCAAAAATTTCAAAGCAGCATTGTGGGGAAGTGGTTTAGGCTGCCCTGGGCAAGACAAAAATCTACATATTGTGGCAGGGAATAGTCATTCAACTCGAGTTATTAGTTTAAGCAGTTTCATCTTTTGTTCCAATGGAAATTTCTGATCCTTTGTTGTCCCCTGAGGAAGGCGACACAGTCGCCAAAACTTGGATTCAAGTTGGGACCACATTCATTTTGTATGTTAAGGACTTGTTTTTGGACTTTGAAAAATTACCAATAAAGTATATCACCAATAAAGTAACTGAAGGCTGGTTCATGACATCTCCTGTGCCTCTTCTTTCATTGTTCTATTAGGCATGCATGCCTTTGGCATTGCTCAAAGGCATGCATGGAATTTTAAAAATGGAATTGTTTTGGCTAGACACTATTTACCCTTCTGGTCCCATCCTAGACCCCCCCTGTCCACCACGCCTCCTAGAGGCTGTGAAAGACATTTTTCTAGACTCCATCCTTCCTCTCATCAACACCTCTCTACAAACAGGCTTAGTGCCCACAAACTGGAAGTCAGCATTCAGACCAAACTTGAAAAATCCCACACTCAACCCTAACGTGCCCGGCATCTTTACACCCATCTCTAACCTACCCTTCATCTCCAAGATCCTGGAAAAAAACAGTGCTAAACCAATTACACTCCTTCATCGATAAACAAGGAACCCTATCTACCTTCCAATCGGGATTCAGGAAATTCCACAGTACTGAAACTGATCATTGACGACTGCTGGAAACTCATGGATAAGGGTAATGATATCGTTCTAGTGTTATTGGATCTCAGTGCAATGTTTGACACTATTGACCATCCTTTCCTCATTGCACAGTTCTCTGAAATTGGAATCCGAGACACTGCATTATGATGGTTCACCTCCTTCCTGAATAATAGATCCCAGAGTGTACTGTTCAACGATACACTATCAAAACCCATACCGATCAAATACGGTGTTCCACAAGGCACTCTACTATCTCCCTTATTATTCAATCTCTATATTAGGCCTGTCCTAGACATAGCCCACAAATACCAAACACAGATTCACTCCTTCGTGGATGACATCCAACTGTATCTACCACTAGAAGAAACTCGCGACTCCCAGATCACGAAACTCCTAAACTGGATGTCCCTCCACAAATTACAAATAAACACCTCCAAAATGGAACTCCTTTGGATCCACAAAGATCACTGCAACGGCACCTGTCCCTCCCTGCATTGGAACTTAGCTACAATAACTGCAAAGGACCAAGTACATAGTCTAGGAATACTCCTTGACTCCAAACTCAGGTGGTATCTTCCTCATTCTACTACCTGTGACAACTCCAAAAAATAAAGAACTATTTTTCTGAGTCTGACTTTACACAACTACTCTATGCCCTTGTCCTCTCACACATGGACTACTACAACACGCTAGTCATCAGATTCACAATGCAGAACATACAATGTTTCCAGCATGTACAAAACGCAGCAATCAGACTTCTAAAAAACCACCATGCCCGTGACCCTATGTCCTAGGCTTTATCGTCAGCTCACTGGCTACCTGTGTCTTCAAAGATCTGAAGGCAGAGCTCAAATCCTTGTATGACATGGTGTTGGGCTACATGATGACCAAACTTCCTCCATATGTGCCGAACAGGTCCCTCTGTTCCCAGGATGAAATACGACTCAAAATGCCCCCTGGTCATGCCTTCAATTGCAAACTGCGAAATGAAGTTCCTACTCCTACTTCATTCCAACCCACTGGAATCAACTGCCCCCACAGATCAAATCCGTTGAAGGACTCCTGAACTTTAGGAAAGCAATAAAAACATACCTCTTCACCTAACTCCCCTGCCTACATCCGGTGGATTACAAAGAAATATATTTTTTGGTACTAGATCCTCAGTATATGCCAAGTTAGGATAAAAGAAAACTTGTATTGAAAAATCTTGCATTGTAACTATGGCATACTGTAACCTGTAAACTGTATATTATGCATATTGGAATTAGATCCCTATAAATTTAAAGGATTGTTAAAATGCTGGTTCTACAAGGATGCTTTTGAAACCTAATCATCAACCTCTTTTGATCCCATTTGTTGCATATATGTACTCTGTCTTTAGGCTCCAAGAAATTGAAAAAAAAAAAGTTCTTAATTTTCTATTCCATTATATCCTTACTTTTAAAATTTCTTACCCTCCTTCTGTATTTTCCTGTTATGTGTCCTTTACTATGCTTATTGTAGTTCTCCCTACTTCCCTTATGTATTGGTACGTCATGTTCGTGTGTGTCAGTTGTAGTTAATAATTAAGACCCTGTTTTTAATTGTAAATCGCTGTGAATTAATGATATTGCGATACATCAAAATTTTAATAAAACTTGAAACTTGATGTGTCGAGTTAGGATTAAAACTTGTTTTAAATAAACTTGTACTGTAAATATGGCAAATTGTAGCCTGTTAACTGTATATATGTATGCTAACATGTAACCCGTTCTGAGCTTGTTGGGGAGAACAGGACAGAAAACGAATTAAATAGATAAATAAGTAAATAGGGCTTTACATGATGGATTAAGGGAATGTCCCCCTTAATCCCCCCTCCCTTTGCCCCCCTTGTTTATGTCTACCTCCAAAATGAAAAAATATAAAGTGGCTTCACTATTTATTTGGCTGCACTCACACATCTAGTTTGTAAAACTAGAGAGCTATATATAGAAGGGGCAAAATGACATGTGGAAGTTGTGAAAGCACCGCTTTCATGTAGAAATGCTGAGTTCATGCCATTTACTTTATCCATATGTATATTTGTAAAATGGCTGCTCCTGCAGTACATGTTGACAAATACACATACACTCCAGCATGTTCTTATAAGTATTTTACAAAAAGCTCCATGTTTGCCAAAGCCTTTTGTAAAATATCACCATATGATCATGTCCCAGTCTGGACATCAATTCCAATCTCAATATTCTATGCATGATGAGATTTCAAGTGTACTATACCATATAGATTTGCTCCTAGTACAGTACTTACCTCTTCAGCAGGAACCGTTACATCCACGTATTTTTCTTCAGGAAGTGAATTAAGAAGTACGTTCAGGGAGTGAGCAGAGGTGTCCTCTACGTCTGTACTCTGAAGGAAGAAAAGACATTTGAAGGCTCATGTACCATGCAATGGATGTCCCCTGCCTTCCCATTCCCTGGAGATATAGGCACTGGTGTAATGAGGGTGGGAGACGCCCGGGGCAGTGGTACCCACTTCGCCCTCCTCTCCACCCCCACCCCCCTGCCATGTGCGCGCCACTTCCCTATCCCTGTACCTGTTTAGCTTCCCCAGCGCGAGTAGCATCTCCAACTTGCTGCCCACGCCGGCGTCGGCTCTCCCTCTGACGTCACTTCCTCGCCTCAGGACCCGGAAGTAACATCAAAGGGGAGCGCCGAGGTCAGCGCGAGTAGCAGGTTGGAGTTGCTGCTCGCGATGGCGAAGAGCTAGAGGTACAGTGGGGGGAAGTGCGCGCGGCTGAGGAGGCGTGGGAAGAAGCGGGAGGCGGAGAAGAGAAGAGGTGCCAGCGCCCCTCCCCTTCAAGACAGCACCCAGAGCAGTCCACCCCCCCCCCCTCTTACTATGCCACTGGATATAGGGATGTCTGTTGCAAACTCCCTCCTCCATTTCTCTTTTCATTCACTCATATTCCCTCAGTTTCTTACTCCTTTTTTCCTTCCTTGCCATTCTTCAGGAAAGTCAACTGGCACTTTGGATGGAGCTGATTAGATTATAATTTATTCTCCTTGAGGGTTGACTGGGGTAGGAGCACTACAGAGGCAGTTCGCCCAACCTCAGGCAGGGGTGAAGCACACTTTGCTACCTTAAACATTAAGCGGAGCTCCAAAACCTTTTTTGCCTTGAATGACAGGTTCATAAAAAGTGGCCTACATTTGCCAGTTGTGAATAACCAATTGAATTAGTGTGGGTTTGGTCATTTATTGATACGCTCTTACTGAGGTGAGGTCCCTTCTGCCTTGCTGTGCTGTATGCTTGGAGCAAGCTGCCCGAATCCTTATGGCAGGCTCCGTCTCTGGCAGTGTTCAAGGCCCAGTTAAAAGCCCACCTCTTTGAGAGTGCTTGTGACTCCTAACTCTTCTCCTTGGGTTCTGTATCCCCCAACCCTATATGTCATATCTGTCTATCCAAGTTAGATTGTAAGCTCTTCCGTCTATAAATGTCAAAATGTACAGCGCTGTGTACGCCTTTCAGCGCTATATAAGTAATTAGTAGTAGTAAAAAATTATGTGTGGAGGTCCATGTATTGTTTTTGACATCAAATTATTATGCACTCTTTTACTCCCATATTTGATTGAGCTGCTGCTATTATGACACATTGTGTGGAGGAGATATTTCCCCTACCTTCAGGCACCACCAGGTACGTGATCTGTGGTGGGCAGTTAAAGAGGGATAAAGGAATATGAGTGAAGGTGTAAATGAAACATAACATACAAAAGTCACTTCTGGAAAGCTGGCTTTCTGCAGACTTGCAGTGAGTTCTGGCTCCCAGCCTTTCACGGAGTGGAAGAGGAACTGATTCTCAGAGCTGGACTTGGGGCTGATCGAGGTACTCTTACTGTTTTCATACGATCCTTTAACTTCCAGCACAAGGTCTTTCTTGTCTACAGAGATTGGAGAAATCCCACAGAATATACACTGTTAGGCCTCTGAATGATACACTCTGCTTTCACATACTTCAGCCTGACGCTATTTTTCTCATTTATTATCAACAGTCATTCTGAAACTGTTGCAGAAGACACTGTAAAAAGACCAAAATCTTGTTTTCATCGTTAAAGGATTAAAAATTAATTCATTCTATAAAAATAGGCAGTTCCAGTGGGAATTATAACATTGGATTTTGATATAAAATGAAGGACACGGATTGAAACTAGCAAATACATTGACTATATATGTTCCAGTTATTTTCCAGGAATGCTACTCATATTCACTAGATAACAGTTTTCTAACTATTGATGGGTAAGTGGATCAGCTGGTACTGTTACCCACAGCCTCTCTCTCATTTCCAGTCTTCCCACCAGTGCTGTTTTAAAGTAATATAAGAACATAAGAATTGCCGCTGCTGGGTCAGACCAGAGGTCCATCGCGCCCAGCAGTCCACTCACGCGGTGGCCCCCAGGTCAAAGACCAGTGCCCTAACCGAGACCAGCCCTATCTGCGTTCATTCTGGTTCAGCAGGAACTTGTACAACCTTGTCTTGAATCCCTGGAGGGTGCTTTCCCTTATAACAGACTCCGGAAGAGCGTTCCAGTTCTCTACCACTCTCTGGGTGAAGAAGAACTTCCTTACGTTTGTATGGAATCTTTCCCCTTTTAACTTTAGAGAGTGCCCTCTCGTTCTCTCTACCTTGGAGAGGGTGAACAATCTGTCTTTATCTACTGTCTGTTCCCTTCATTATCTTGAATGTTTCTAAACTAAACTAAACCTTGTTTATATACCGCGGCCTCTCCATAATTATAGAGCTTGGCACGGTTTACAAGAGCTTAATAAAGGAAGAAATAACACATTGGGTTTGGAGGATGAGTATAGGAGGGAGAAGAGCATTACATTTTTGTGAAGAGCCTGGTTTTCAAGTGCTTACGGAATAGTTGGAAGGATCCCTGATTCCGTAGTAGGACAGTAAGATTGTTCCAAAGCCCTGTGATTCTGAAGAAGAGAGATTTACCCAATTGTCCCGCATAGAGGATACCTTTTAGCGAGGGGAAGGATAGTTTGAGTTTTTGGGTGGGCCTGGTGGTGTCAGGTGGTTTCGATCATGTCCCCTCTCAGTCTCCTCTTTTCAAGGGAGAATAGGCCCAGCTTCTCTAATCTCTCACTGTACAGCAACTCCTCCAACCCCTTAATCATTTTAGTCGCTCGTCTCTGGACCCTTTCAAGTAGTACCATGTCCTTTTTCATGTACGTCACTTCCTCATAGGTTACAAAGGTACTTTGTGTGCATAAATGCTTTGAAAATGAGCCCCATAGCTTTTGCTCTCCCATCACCTAAACTGATTTTCAAACAATTTGATCTCCTAGGGAAAGAGACAATGAATGGCTCGCTGGCAGCCTTCTTCTAGTTTCCTGGCCTCTCTCGTGGACACATCATGGAAAAGGGGACTGAGTAAGCTTCTTCCCTTCCAGCCTAGTCTCTCTATAGCGCTGAAAGGCATAATCAGCACTGTAATTCTAACACACAATAGACAGTCCCTGCTCAGAAGAGCTTACAATTTAGACTAGATATTTTAGGGTTGGGGAGATTATAGTGGGTCTAGGTATCTGACAGCAGTGAGTGGGAGTTAAGAGTTGAAAGCAGTTTCAAAAAAGTGGGCCTTTAGCTTGGATATGAACACTGCAAGGGACGGAGCACAACGTATTGATTCAGGAAGCCTGTTCCAGGCATACGGCGCCGCAAGAAAGAAGGGACGGAGTCTGGAGTTGGCAGTGGAACAGAAGGGTACAGATAAGAGGGGTTTGCCTGATGAGCGAAGATCACGGGGGGAGCATAGGGGGAGATATTGGGGGGCTTCAAAGCGAATGCACTTGTAAGTCAGCAAGAGGAGTTTCACAATATTCAGAGATGGACGGGGAGCCAATGAAGCGACTTGAGGAGAGGGGTAATGTGAGAATAGCGGCTCTCAAGGAATACGAGTCATGCAGCAGCATTTTGAATGGATTGAAGAGGCAAGAGACGGGCGCGCAGCCTAGCAGTTGATGACTTAATAAACAGGGATAAATCGAGCCCTGACTCATCCCAACCCAGACAAGGGTAGGTATTGCACGGCTGAAAATGGCAGAGGTGACCAAGAGCAGTGGTGATTCACTGGCTTTTCTCAACCCACCTAATGGCGTAGTAGGGGTGGGGGAGGAAGGTTTGCCCTGGGCACAGTCTTGGGGGGGGGGGCGCTGGCACCCGTCCTCCTCTCCACTGCCCCCGCTCCTTCCTCCTCTTCCTGCTGCCGCACACACGGCTTCACTTCCCCCCTTCCGTACCTCTAGCTCTTTCAGCACAAGCAACAACTCCAACCTGTTGCTCGCTCTGGCATCGGTTCTTCGTCTGATGTCACTTCCGGATCTCACACCTAGGAAGTGACATCAGAGGAAGAGTCGACACAAGCAGCAAAGTGGTGATGGTGCTCAGGTTGGGAAAGATAGAGGTACTGGGGAAAGAAAGGGGCATGCGTGGGGGGGAGGGGGAGGAAGGAGCGTGAGGTGGAGAAGAGAGTGGGGGAAGGGGCACCTCTGCCTCAGGTGCCTCTCACCCTCGCTATGCCACTGACCCTATCATCTAATTGGTATCTCTGGTGATTGCAATTATTATAGAGAAAAAAGAGCAAGTTCATGGCCAGACAGAATAGGAGAAGCAGCTCACCTTTCAGGGAGATTGTACTTTTCTCTTTGTCTATCTGGACTTCTAAACAGGAAATCTCACGAGACTGTAAGAAGAAATCAAAGAAGAGGTAGATTTTAAAAATTTGCTACAATGACCCTTGCCAATTGCATTACTGTTACTGCACTTCCTGGTTGTGGCACTATAGCTGCAGGGCTGAGATACTGGAATATAGGGCTGGCTTTTACAAGGTTTTCATTGCCAAGCAATTAAACAGTCAAGGAAAAAATGAACTGGATCTCCACAGAAATAGCCAAAACAAAACAGAAAATGGAGTTCCAAATCTTGTTTATAACCTCTCTATCTCCTTCTTGCCTGCTCCCAACTCGCTAAGTTATATTGATTGATTGACTTATTTGTAAATTTCGCTGTAGATGTACAGTCTCTTGTCATGTAAACCGCTCTGAACTATTCTGGTACTGCGGTATACAAAAATAAAGTTATTATTATTATTATTAATCCAACCATGGGAGAGAAGAGTGCTTTAAAAAGGTCTTTATTGATCTCAATTGCCACTCCCAACTGCTACCGGATGCCCACCCGACTCCCCCCCACACACACTGAACTATCCCCCACACCCCAAACCTGTAGAAAAAGATGACAGCAGGAGGGATGCCCAGTCCATCCTGCTAGCAGGCCTGCCATCCCAAAATGGCAGCCCTTCCCCTTCCCTGTGCATCCTAGGACAGCATGGGGAGAGGCCTAAGCCTCTGATTGGCTCAGATGTCTAAGCCAAAACATCCAAGTGCTGATTTTCAAAAATGTCCTTTTGGACATCTTGCAAGGTGTCCTAGCCGCTGTGAATCCAGACTAAAGGGAGGGTGGGGCATGTTGGAGGTGTGTTCTGGTCAGGTTAAGACTTGGACATCTTGCGACAATAATTAAACATTTCCCAAGACATTCTGGATGGAACGTTGACGTTCTGAGTAAACCTACTTTAAAAGCATCTGGATGTCAAAAAGGAACCCAAACTGACAAGATAACCACTGGAGGGATTAAGTAATGACTCTTCCACACACAACAAAGAAAAATGGGGAGACAGTGAAAACAATCCACAAAAACAAAAATTGTGGATACAGATGTTCTGGAGATTTAAAGCGCCATTTGGGGGGAGGAGTTAGAATATTTTAATACAGGTCATGCACTAATGTGTTCACTAGCTTACAGTTTACAGTAGCATTTGCCATCTACTATTTAGGTGGTGCTAGGTGGTCCTGCGTTAACCCTGCATTATCCAGTTAGTGTGTGCTAACTATAATGCACTACCTGGATAATGTGGGAATGCCCACTCTCCACCCATGACATGCCCCCTTCAAAAATACTGCTGACAAGTTTCTAATATGTGCTAAATCAACCCCTTTGTGAGCCTGTTATCATATTCTCAACATGCATACACATTTTTCTTAACTCTTGGGATAATTCATGAAAAAGTCCACCAGATGTCAGTATTGTTCCATGAATAGTACATCAACGATGCCTTTGATCCCTTTTCAAAGACTTTGGCCCAAATTCTGAAACCAGCACCTAAAGTTAGGCACCTATTTCAGAGGCACCCACCTAAATAGGTGCCTATCTAAATTGAATAACAAGCTCGATTAAGTTTTTCAATCAGCACTGATTGAAACATAGGCGCCTATCAAGAAAGTGTGATTCTGTAACTAGGCGCCTCTAAAAATTTAGGCGGCCTTCAAAAATTAGGTGCTATGCATGTTAGGTGTGGGCGTGGCTAAGTGTTAGGCGCCTTCTTACAGAATCACTGCTCTTAAGCAAGCTTAAGTGCTCTCATGGACACCTAACTTTTAGTTGTGCCTAGACCTGGCCTATTTAATGGACACCTCCAAACTAGATGCCACTCAGCATGATTCACTAAACAGCACCCAATTTTACTTGCATCGCGCTGAACAGTGCCTATATCGGTGCCTAACTTTTGGGCGCTTCTTATAGAATTTGCCCTTTTGCGCTGCCCCCTCACAGCCAACATTAAAATCTGCCACAATGAAGGAGCACTGACAAAAACTGGCAATCACACATATCTCTCCTGTTTCTTCGTTAGCATACGTCTGCATGTTAGGATACAATAAGCCACTAGCTTCCTCCAATGAAGTGGTTTAAAAAATACATATTTTTAAAGATCTCAAAGGAAGAAAGAACCTCTTATCCAATCAGAAAAATGGAATACTTACCGCTAACACTCCATTAGTTATGATCTCTTCAGGTGGATCAGAACTAGAAAACATCACAAGTCGGAAAAATTAATGCTTACAGTTCATAAATAATAAATAAATACCATATTATAGTCGCCAAATGTTTTTCTTTTCCGTTTATTTCCTTGCAAAAGCTCATTAAGAACATAAGAACATAAGCAATGCCTCCGCTGGGTCAGACCTGAGGTCTATCGTGCCCAGCAGCCCGCTCACGCGGTGGCCCAACAGGTCCAGGACCTGTGTAGTAATCCTCTATCTATACCCTTCTATCCCCTTTTTCAGCAGGAAATTGTCCAATCCTTTCTTAAACCCCGGTACCGTACTCTGTCCTATTACATCTTCTGGAAGCGCATTCCAGATGTCCACCACACGTTGGGTAAAGAAGAACTTCCTAGCATTTGTTTTGAATCTGTCCCCTTTCAATTTTTCTGAATGCCCTCTTGTACTTTTATTATTTAAAAGTTTGAAGAATCTGTCCCTCTCTACTCTCTCTACACCCCTCATGATCTTATAAGTCTCTATCATATCCCCTCTAAGTCTCCTCTTCTCCAGGGAAAAGAGAACCAGTTTCTCCAATTTCTCAGGGTATGAAAGGTTTTCCATCCCTTTAATTAGACGTGTCGCTCTCCTCTGAACTCTCTCGAGTAACGCCATGTCCTTCTTAAGGTATGGCGACCAATATTGGACGCAGTACTCCAAATGCGGACGCACCATCGCCCAATACAACGGCAGGATGACTTCTTTCATCCTGGTTGTAATACCCTTCTTGATTATACCTTTTTGTGGGAGTCAGACTCCTCCCAGTAGTTTTCAAATATTGTCAGAGATTAAAACACTTGCTGCCTTGTTAGGCCCAGGAATTACTAGAGGTTTGTAAGCTGAAACGTCCTTTCTGGCACCATCAAACATAAATTATACCTAGATCTTATTACTATATCAGTTTTAGGAGCCAAACAGGCCTCTTCTTGGAGTACAACATCTGTAGAAAGAGCTCAGTAGATCCCTGAGGTAATTTTCAATAACAGTTAATAATGATCGTTGTGCAGGTAACAACAACAACAACAACAAAAGTTAAATAAATAAATAATTGTATGTAATGTGTTGGTCAAAGTGACTTTCAATAAACATATTGGGGACCATTCTACAGTATAAATGGGCATTTTGATTGAGACACCACAATGGGCATGCTTAGTGCCAATTCTATAACACTATGGCCCTCTTTTACTAAGGTGCGCTAAGCGTTTTAGCACGCGTTTAGCACACGCTAAATCAACATGTGCGCTAATCACTAATGCATCCATAGGATAACATGCACATGTTAGCGTTTAGCTCATGATTAGCACACACTAATATTTAACACGTGCTAAAAAGCATAGCACACCTTAGTGAAAGAGGGGGTATGTAAGTGCACGTAAGACATTATAGCAGGGGTGTCAAAGTCCCTCCTTGAGGACCGCAATCCAGTTGGGTTTTCAGGATTTCCACAATGAATATGCATGAGATCTATTTGCATGCACTACTTTCATTGTATGCTAATAGATCTTATGTATATTCATTGGGGAAATCCTGAAAACCTGACTGGATTGTGGCCCTCAAGGAGGGACTTTGACACCCCTGCATTATAGAATACAGTCACAAAGTACACACTGAAATTTTGGCATACTTGGTCAATAGCTGGTGTACACTGGTGTACCTAGACCAGACATGGGCAACTCCGGTCCTCGAGGGCCGGAATCCAATCGGGTTTTCAGGATTTCCCCAATGAATATGCATGACCAGTTGGATTCCGGCCCTTGAGGACCAGAGTTGCCCATGTCTGACCTAGACGCACCATGCAACATGTGCAGTTGATAGAATGTTGTAAGCTGTTTGCATTGTTTGGTGATAAGTCATGGCCCACCCATTGTCCACCCCTAAACTATTTTGGAGGATATTCGCAAAAACGCTATGGTCGGGTGCAGACCATAGCGTGCGGGTGCAGACCATAGTGTTTTTGTGAATATCCTCCAAAATAGTTTAGGTGCAATAATATAAGGAAGCACAGCCCCTGACAAAACAAACGTGAAATGGTTGGGGAGCTGTCAGGCACACAAGTTAAGTGCTTTCCTCTTTCTAGCACTTTATGCACTTAAAGCACTTTTACATTCATATTTATTGATAATTTTGCACAGCATAAGTCATTTTACCAAAGACCAATGATGAGTTTACCACCCCAGTAAGAGCACGAAAAATTGAATTTAGTAGTGCCTTGGGTAATTTGAGGTCTGGTAATTCAAATACAACTTGATTTGATTTTGTCCTCCGCTCTGTATGATCTTTTTTTTTGGACAAATTTGTGTTTTCTTCACATTTTGTTGTTCAGGAAGAGCAAAACCTTTTAGCTTCTGGTTCAAAGCTTGGAAACATGTGAGCAACCCTTACACTTGCCCTATCAATTCCTGTGTGGTGTTTGGTACCCGGGTTTAGCCCAGTGCTTGGGCATTCCCTTGCCAGTCTGGTTTTTAAGATACCCACAAGGAATATGCTCAGCTCGAACTCCATTTACTACACCAAAGTTCAATCAGTATCAAATGCCCATGGCTTCAGCTCAGTAGGCATGTCAATAAAGTATTAACTATTGCTCACAGTATTATTTCTTGATGAATATTCATCACCAGTTTTATTTTTTATCTATTGCTTTTTGCTGTTGCTATACTCACATCTTTGTCATCTTGAATTCCACGTCTAGCTCTTCTTCTCCCTGGAATTAGAAGACAGTGGTGGCAAATTCGTCTCCCAAATGTTTCACTAAGGGGTTCTTTTATTAAAGGATGGTAGACTCTGGGTTTAGTGCACTTTAACATGGGCTTTCCTGCGTGCTAAGTTCATATTCCACAAATTATTTATGGTCTGGATCTTGACTCAATCTCTGCAATCTTATGTTGCTTTTCAAGACGCCTCAGCCCCACCACTCCACCGCAGAAAGTTATATTCAAATCGCGGGAAGCTTCTGGTGGAACTTCATCATTGGCTGTCTTTGATTTGCCACAAATATTTTTTTTTAAACTTTTTAATTTTTCATTTTTTCTTAAATACTCTTATATATTAATAATAAATTTCTCAATTGCATTGGATTAGAAAGTGAAATCCTCCACGGATAATACTTATCTCAGCCAACCAAGGGAGCCAGACCCGACATGTTTCGCACGTATATCGTGCTTTTTCAAGGGTCTCCCGAAGATTGCAGAGATTGAGTCAAGATCCAGACCATAAATAATTTGTGAGTTATTATTTATCGATGTTGGCTGGATGAATTTATTTGCTAAGGCCAATACTAATAGAGGCTTTAAGTTCATATTCCATGCAGCACAATTTTTGCAGATCACATTAGCAGGAATTACCTGTATAAAGTTAACAGGGTGGAGCACTTGCCACGTCATATTTAGGAGGTGCTAAGTGCCACTGTGTTATTAACCAGCTAGTGTGCTAATGCAAATGCACTAACTGGTTAACAATTCCACATCTACTCTCTGTCCATGAAATGCCACATCTAAAATATATATATATATATATATTGTTTCCCATTATCTCTGCCATGCCCTCCCACCTCATTTAGTATCACATTAAGGTGAGTCCATTCCTCACAGTTAGGATCATAACGGTCATGATGTCAATCTGCTAATTTTTTCAGCTCCCCCCTTAGTTTTCACCGATTGTACAGTTCTTCTTTGTTGTTAACCACCTGGAACTTTATGGATGGGCGGTATACAAGAATAAATTTATTATTATTATTACTGTAACCCAATCATGAATGGCTGAACCATTGGATTATTTCCACTTGGCCGCTAGTTCACATTTAGCTGCCATTGAGCACATTCATTTAAGCCGCACTTGCCTAGAGTTACTAGACATCTGGGAGAACTTGGACATGTCCTCTTTTTCAAGGACTGTCCAGGTATCCAGATAGTTTTTTAAAAATGTGAGGGTGGCGGGGGTGTGTCCAGGTTTAGTCAGCTCTTCTGACTCCCCTACCTACCTCGTCCCTGAACCCTACTGCTGTAATTGAATCTTCAGGCAGCCAGCAGCAGCAATGAGGTAAGTTTGCTGCTGCTGGCCTGCCCCGGAAGTTGCCTCTCTGCAGCGACTTCCTGTTTCCGCATAGGTGGGACTGCAGAGAGGCAGCTTCCAGGGCAGGAGGTTGGAAAAATAGCATGAAAGGAGGGAAGGAAGGGGGCTGAAGAAACAGTATGGAGGGAGGAGAAGGGATGCCTGGAGAAGCATTATGGAAAGGAGAGAGTGCAGAAGGAAAGAGCATGGAGCAGGGTACTGCTGGATGGGAGGGGAGAGAGAGACAGAAACAGCAGGAGAGGAGGTTGGAAGGATATCGGGAACACCCACAGAGGGTTGAAATTGGGGATTGGAAGGAGAGATAGAAAGAAAGAAGCATTCACAGGAGAGGGGAATTGGAAGGAGAGAGAGAGAAGCACTCATAGGAGGGTTGGAGGAAGAAAGAGAGAGAGAGAGAAGCACTGAAATGGTACAGAGGATGGGAAGGGGGAGCAAGGAAATGGGTGGAGTGTGGGTAGGGCTGTGGGTGGAGTGTGGGCGGGGTCATGGGTGGAGTATAGGCAGGGATATGTATCCTCTTTTTTGTCTTCACAAATAAAGTAACCCTACACTTGCCACATTAGACCTACTGTATTCTGTTGCACAATCCAAGGAGGTGAGACTTAGAATCCAAAGGAAACGAAGATCCCAAACCTTTTTCCATACAGTGAATAACTAAGGTTCAAAAAGACTGGATTTTCCCAGAAGTCCACCATATATGATAAAAGGAGCCTTTCTCTTCTAAATATCGCCAACATACATTAGTAGCCAAAGTAGGAAACATAACCAACCTTTTATCCCGTCATCGTCCTCATCACACTCATCGCCCTCATCACCTCACATTTAGACTAGTGCAATTCGCTACTCTCAGGCCTTCCGCTTAGCCATCTCACTCCCCTCCAATCCGTTCAGAATTCAGTTGCACGACTCATATTCCGGGAAAGCCGCTTTACTCACATTACCCCTCTCCTTAAGTCACTTCATTGGTTTCCGATCTGTTTCTGAATACAATTCAGACTCCTCATACTGACCTACAAATGCACTCACTCAGCTGCCCCTCACTATCTCTCTTCACTTATCTCCCCCTATGATCCCCCCATGAGCTCCACTCAGCTAGTAAGTCCCTCCTATCTGTGCCCTTCTCTTCAACTGCCAACTCCAGACTCCATCCCTTCTGCCATATGCTTGGAACAAGCTGCCCGAATCCCTATGGCAGATTAGATTGTAAGCTCTTCCGAGCAGGGACCGTCTATAAATGTCAAAATGTACAGCGCTGCATACGCCTTTCAGCACTATATAAGTAATAAGTAGTAGTAATAGTGCTGTAAAGCTGCGCGAGCTAAATGCCGAACCGCCTATTCTATTCCTATGGGTGGCTTGGCATTTAGCTCATGCTGCTTATCAGTACAGCGTGATAAAAGAAGGGGATAGCCTTGAGTTTAACTGGTGTATAATACCAACAGGTAAGTACTTTATAGGCATTTTTATTATTACACATATAGATGGGGGGGGGTTACCTCATGAAATATCCTTTTCTATTCACTTTGTGTGAGTTCAGCTCCTACATCATCTTCCCAAAAAGTCATAAATTTATATTTTGTGAATTTCCTTCTACTAACTCTCAAAATATATTTAAAAGAAATAGGAATGCAAGCTAGGACTTAATACCTTTTAGTAAAAGGCCCCTAAATGAGTCCTAAAAATTCATTGATCTTTCCTACCACCTGCACATCAGAAGCCTCTATGTGACATGGCATATTTCCTGTTACCTAAGAGGAACCTTGAGGTAAGCACCATTCATCAGCCAATGTAGAGAGAGCTCTGCTTGGTGATTATATAAAGAGAATGAGTATGGTATTGTTTTAAGAGAAAGAAAAATGTTGGCTAAACGAACAGCAAATCCTGTAGGCAGCATCAGTGTCTCCCAAGCAGTGGCGTACCTAGGGTATGTGGCACCCGGGGCCCATCATTTTTTGACACCCCCCCATGTAAAAAAATATTTTTTGTAATAACCATGAAAAATAAATGGTCATAATAGAAACAGGCACTGAAAATTTTCTTTTATTGAACCTCATATATGTAACCATTAATCCAAACATAACATAAATTATGTCTGAATTGTCATGACATCAGAAGTACATATGGAGTAGTTGCAGGTGATGCTTGGGACAGTTCTGATTGTGTTAGTTCGGTTTTATGTGTTTTTTGAATAGAAGGGTTTTTATTTCTTTTTTGAAGGTTTTGTAGTTTGTGGTCGAGGTCAATAGGTTGTAGAGTTGGGGGTCGAGTGTTAGGAGATTGTCGAACAGTTTTTTTTCTTTTGACGATTTTGGTTGGAGGATGTGTGAATGGTGCGTGAGTTCTCCTATGTCTGGTTGAAGTGGATTTAATTATTTAGCTGAAGAAATTAGTAACCCCTCCCCCCCATTCCACACACATTAATTCTCTTCCATTTTTGTTCCCATTCTAAAAAACACTGATAAGTTCCCAGAAAAAAAATACATTATTTTTTCACGGAGAGAGTGGTGGATCATTGGAACAAGCTTCCAGTGCAGGTGATCGAGGCAAGCAGCGTACCAGACTTTAAGAACAAATGGGATGCCTATGTCGGATCCCTACGAAGGTTAAGTTAAGGAATTGGGTTATTAGGGCATAGATTAAAGGGGTGGGTCAGTAGGGTGGGCAGACTTGATGGGCTATAGCCCTTTTCTGCCATCATCTTTCTATGTTTCTATGTTTCTATGAGAACATAACATAAGAATAGCCTAACTGGGTCAGACCAATGGTCCATCATGCCCAGTAGCCCATTCTCATGGTAACCAATCCAGGTCACTAGTACCTGGTCAAAACCCAAAGAGTAGCAACATTCCATGCCACCGATCCAGGGCAAGCAGACACTTCCCCCATGTCTTAATAACAGACTATGGACTTTTCTTCCAGGAATTTGTCCAAACCTGTCTTAAAATCAGCAATGCTATCTGCTTTTACCATAATTTCTGGCCACTTCATTTTTAAGCTTAGATCTTTCCTTCCAAACAGAGATCTTGCTAGATGTCAAATACAGAAAGAACAAGGTAACTTCACAAGGACTTAGCTGTACAGGAAATGTGAATCTCCTCATACACCCACCATATAGTGCAAAAATGTGCAAAGGTCTGTTTTTTTCTTTCGATCACTACATAGCCTAATGCCACACAAGCAGCGCTGTTACAAACATATTCTGAAGGTCAATGCTAAGGTTAGCAAAGTTTCCTTCCTTGGACCACAAGGAGATACTGACAAACCATTGGAAGAGATCCCAAAACAATTACCCAGGCACAACACCCAAAGACCCACTCAGTGTGTGAACCAGTTGAGTGGAGTGGACTAACTGGGGGGTAGAAATGGGCCCGGAGTTTGCTCAGCAGAATTTCCCAGACCACCTCTTCCTCTCAACACATTGACACGCTGCCGCCACCACCACCACCACCATTAGGAACACCTCACCGGGTAGGCCAGCAATGCTTATAAACTTTATAAAACACATTATTATATTTCTTATAAAGCACATATTTTAACTGAACTCTCTGACATCCTCAGCCTTGCTATTCACAAAAATAGAAGGAAGAAAAGTTCCCGTTTCCTGCTGTCTCATGTCCCCGGCCTATACAATATTTTTCTTCTGCAGACCCTTCAAAAGTCTGACCAAATCCTCGTTTCACTTGCATTATAAAGTACTGAGGATGCCATCTCTCTCCAATCCCAGGTCCTAAAGTCTAAGACAGTAGCGCAAACTAGTGCTGCCCGATTCAAGAAAAAATAAAAAATTTCGATTCGATTCAGCCTATTGAATTGGTTTTTCGATTCAACTTTCCTGCCCAATTGAGTGTTTGTTTGTTTTTTCAAACAACCTGATGGGTTTATTTTATAGCTTTTTCACCCCCCTTTGGCTTCTCCTAACCACAGTGGCGCTGTGTTGTAAATAAAATAAAGAAACAAAAAGGACTTTTCCTCTCTGTTAAATCCTAGCTCACGTTTGCGGTCTAACACCAGCTCTGGCAGGATACACATTTCAAATCTGACATATTGTAATCACAAAACAGAAAATAAAATTAGTTTTTCTACCTTTTGTTGTCTGGTTATTTTTCAAATCTTGATGGTCCAAGGCTCTGGTTGTCTTCTGATAACTTGCTTGCCAGGGTCTCCTTCTTCCTTCTTTCTGCATGCTAACCATCCATCTGCCATCTCTGTCCTCCCCGTTTCCCTTCCCTCCCCAGGAGGTCTGGCATCTATCCTTTTTTCGTCTCCCTCCACAGATCCATCTTTTCTTAACTACCCTTTCATCCAGCATCTCTCCCTCCTTCCCCACCACCCCAGGATCCACCATCTCTCCCTTTTTTTTCCCAACTACCCTCCTATCCAGTATCTCTATACCCCCTCCACACCATCCCTTGTGTCCAACTTCTCTCCCTTTCTGTTCCTTCCCTCTCTAAAAACCATGGTCCATCATCTCTCTCCCTCTTCTCTATTTTCAGACCCATTATTTCTTCCCACCCAAAGTCCGTCATATGCGCGTCTCTTTGAACCCCCCCATTCCCTCCGTGTATTTCTATACCAGGGCCCCCCTCCCTGAAGGCCTGTCCCCCCCTTAAAGGTCTGCATCCCACCCCTGAAGGCCTGCAGCCCCCCTTGAAGGCCTGCACCCCCCCCTGAAGGTCTGCCTGCCTGCCTGTCCCCCCTCCCTTGAAGGCCTGCCTGCCTGCTCCCCTTGAAGGCCTATCCCCCCCTTGAAGGCCTGTCCCCCCCTTGAAGGCCTGTCCCTCCCTTGAAAGTCTGCCTGCCTGCCTGTCCCCCCCCTTGAAGGCCTGCCTGCCTGTCTCCCCTTTGAAGGCCTGCCTGTCCCCCCTCTTGAAGGCCTGCTTGCCTGCCTGTCTATCACCCCCCCCCCCTCCCCCTTGAAGGCCTGCCTGCCTGCCCGCCACACCCCGAAGGACCGCTCGCCCCCCTGGCCTCCCTGCACTACCTATGAAGCAGCCTGCAGCGGGATCGCGATGTCAGCGATCCTTGCGCTGCTTCGGAGCTGCTTCCTGAGCTGCAGTCCCGCCCCTCCTCTGACGTCAGAGGAGGGGGCGGGACCGTGGCGCAGGAAGCAGCGCCGAAGCAGCTCAGGGATCGCTGACATCGCGATCCCGCTGCGGGCTGCTTCATAGGTGGTGCAGGGAGGCCAGGGGGGCGAGCGGTCCTTCGGGGGTGGGGGGGACTGAACGGCAAGGCCGGGAGCACCCCCTCAGGGCTTGCACCCAGGGCGGACCGCCCCCCCGACCCCCCATTAGTACGCTACTGCTCCCAAGTCTGTGGATAGTGGCCCCAGATGGAAGTCACAGAATCATCTAATAGGGTCCTGGTGGAATTTTTAGGTCAAGCAAACAGCATCTTCTGCTGGACCAGTTTGGGGGATACACAGCCTGATGGGGCAGGGCTCGCTTAAATTAACCAATGAAGTAGCCAGGCTTGAGAGCAACAAAATCATAGCTAATCAGCAGCTTTCCAGTGCTATCAATAAGGATGCAGCTTACATTTGGACTCTTCCTGACAGGAAATAAGAATGATGTATGCTTCCCAGTGTCTTCTGTACAGCCTGCAGAAAGCCAGTGTCAAGGTCCTTCCCCACATGGGAGGTACAGACGTACATAGGCTAGAGGGGAATGGGATTAAGAGAAAAGATCGGCTGGAGGAGGAGCTATTAACAGAGATGCCAAGTTACCCAGTTCTAGGAGGAACAGTGTGGGACAGTCCTGGATTTCTTACCACCCTATCTTGGTGCATTATTGTACTTGCAGAACTGATTTTAAATGGGCTGGATCAGATACTACAAATCCCACATAGCTTTGAGATATGTTCAAAACCATGACTGACCAAAGACATTTCCAGACTGTAATTGGGTAACTTGGTAGTTCTGGTTTATGGGATGTTATTTTGCCAAGACTGACATCTGAGATCCTTTTTTTTCCATTAATAATACATTACATAATTTTCTTGTGGTGAGTAAAAGTTGCAAGTAATAACTGAGGCATTTTACATTGGGCAAAGTTATATTTGGAAGTTGATTAAGGCTGTCAACTGGATCCAGACTTGCAGGACTGGGTTTACCCCAGTTCATGCTGGGGCTTTTAGTCTTTCTTTTCATATGGACTACAATAGGAAGGCAGAACTACAAGTACCTGCATGCACTGGGGTAAACCCAAGACTGCATCAACCCTGTCCTGCAAATATGGATCCAGTTGGCAGCCTTAAAGTTAATTTGTATTATTTTGCTCATTTCTTTTTATTCCAGAAATTTGGAGAAAGGTTTTGGTGATCATCTGGGGTCATGTGAATTTTCAAGTGCTAAATGGGGTCACACCAACAAAATGTTTGAGAATCCCTACCTTCAGTGTTGCTGGAAAGTTCTCTGTGTGCGCAATGCTTAGTCTGTACAGGTTGGACCTGTTCCTATGTGTTGCACCACAGTTATTATAGGATTTAGGCAGGAGACAGATTTTGGCAGCTGTCAGAGAAACCACGTTTGAAATCATTGTAATTTTGGCTCAAGCAGTACATTGGGAATTGTAATATAATGTCAGGAGGGCCCACAAAGAAACGTGGGCCAAAAAGGAAGAGCAGATACAGTGAGAAGTAATCTTTCCAGGCTTCATTTCCCATTTCAGTGCTCACCTCTGGATTCAGGGCAAAGGTCATGGAAGTACCGTGATTAGGTTTAAGTTGAGCCACATCAAAAACAACAGTGAAGAGATGATCATCTGGCGTACTTGCATCTTCATCGTGCATGGACAGCTCCAGGATGTTCTGAGATTTAAAGAACCAAAAAATATAATTGTGATACCACAATCCAAAGTCAAAATGCAAAACCAAAAGTGGATCTTATTAATTGCCAAAAGATCTTAAAAGAGTAAAAATTGAAATGTTATCTAATAAATCAGCCCCAAGAGTTTTGGGAGGAAAGATCTCAGATAGGTTGCTAATAAATTCAAGTCAGCTAGAATAGCTGTTCAACCAAGGCAACCGTATTCTAATCATTGATCTTCCACCAACCTCCTTAAAGCTTATAAATGTGCAAACTGCAACTACTGTATATCATTTGGGTGTGCAAAAATGCAAATCTTCAACTATGCAAAAATTAATCATATAAATAATTTTTTTAAAAGTTTTTGTTCATATACTTGTTTTTTTTTTAAGTTCAAATGTTTTTATTATATTTCATCCATGTAAAAAACATTATAATCATTGTCAGCTATCAAGGCCACATTTCTTATATAAGTAATTCAAAGACCACTTATCTTATATAGGTGATTCTAAAGAAACAGGACTGACTTTGTTCTAAATGGGGGTTTTTTTTTTGCTTGTCTTATGATTCTGTTGTCCAGCTGAATCAACTAATTAAGAGCCTAATTCATTAAGGCCTTTTCCCATAGAACAGAATGAGTGAAAAATGTTACTTCACCCCCCACTCCAGAAATTCAGTCAGTGGAGGTCTGCATATTTAAAGGTGCTGACCACCACCAGCTGAATCTGACTCATTCAATGCCGGCCTAATCCAGGCACCAGCACTGAATATCCAGGCATGGCCAGCCTCCAGAAGTTATCCAGGTACAGGCCTATAATCAGAATGGTACCTGGATAAGTTCTTTTTGCTGTCCTAACTTCATCCATGTGCCTACCCAGTTAGTGGACTGAATATTGCTGATAACCAGGCAAATCCTGGTGTCATCCTGACTCCACCCTGGACCATCCTAGGAGCACCCTGGCATTAAGGCCCAAATTTTCAATAGTGCGCCGTAAGTTCGGTGATGGTAGACGCTCTACAACCATCTGACTTAATTGGTTTTAATTGGCTTAATCAGCGCACTAATTGGTTGTGCTGATTAAAAACCAATTAAACTGCAATTTTAAAAAAATGGAGGCACCAAAAGGCCACCGATATCCCATCCGCAGAGGCGTTTTACGATGTCTAACACCATTGTAGGCACGGTTAATGCTGGAAGTGGTGTTAGGCATCATAAAGCACCTCTGTGGATGTGATTCTCGTGGCAGATAGGTGCCAGAAATGTAGGCCAAGGTTTTAAAGGCCTACATTTCTGGCGCCTCTCTTTCACTTAGCCATGATTCTTTAAATGGTGCCATTGCGTGATTGACACGCGATTGTCAGACATTTTTAAGCTGGCTGCCAATATTGCCAACATTGTTAGGTGAGTTATTACATTCCAAATCAAAAAGAAAAATAGTTGTATGATTCCACCAATGTTTTTGGCTATAAGTGGTGTTCTGTGCAAGGTACCCTATTGCTCTCTTGTAGATCTAAAGGAATCACACCATTGCTTTCTTGAACTGTACCAGCTGCTCCATGCAGGTTACCCTCATGTGTTCTAGGAAGCACAACGCAGTCAGATCACTGTTATTTTGGGGTGAGAGAAGACATTCACATCTTACCTTGACCTGATTCTGGATCTTAAAGTGAAAGGTCTCGTCCCAGACAGGTTGTCTGGAATTCCAGATAGTCTTGGTCCGTTTTTTTTCAAAGGACGCAGTTGGCAGCCAGAGAGATACATAGCAATCAGATTTAGTTACTGAAAAACAATATCCACCACAAGAAAAATGAAATATGCAAAGTGCACCCAAATTACTTCTTTTACTACTGCTGTAAAATTAGTATACATCAAGAACCCTATGTATCATGTATACTATCTCCCAAATTCTATAAAAAGCGCTAAACATTGCAAGCGCAATTTTGGTCACGTACCCAAATTGCACATACAATTTAATTGAATAACAAGGTAATTAACACCAATAATTGGCTTCTTAACAAACTTATTGGTACTAATTAAAATCAATTACATGTTACATGTGTAAATTTAGGTGCGGCATCCACACTTACATTTTACACATGAGTCAAAAAAGAGGGTGTGAAAATGGGCAGGATATGGGCAGATCAGGGCATTACTTTCAATTATATGCATACACTTCTCCCTCCCTATTCGCGGTTTCAGCGATTGCAGTTTTGACTATTTGCAATTTTTTTGCAAGGCCCTCTCCCTAGAGAATCATTCAGAGGCAGCCCGCATCGACCAGAACCGATCCCAGGATTTGAATCAGGGTGAGGCGGAGGAGGAGGGGGGCGATCGGAGGAGGAGGAGGTGATTGGAGGAGGAGGAGTTGATCGGAGGCAACTTCATGCACCGACCTTACCTGGTGGTCTAGCAGTGGCGTGGGGCAGGAGCGATCTTCCTACACTCCTGCCCCGTGTAGAGCTGTGCTGTGCACCCATGCTGTGAGTTTCCGTGGTCTCCCGTTGTAGTCTTGTGAGACCACAGAGACCTCCCAGGAAAGGGCGGCAGCAAAAAGGGCAAACAGAATGCTAGGAATGATAAAGAAGGGGATCACGAACAGATCAGAGAAGGTTATCATGCCGCTGTACCGGGCCCTCACCTGGAGTACTGCGTCCAGCACTGGTCGCCGTACATGAAGAAGGACACAGTACTACTCGAAAGGGTCCAGAAAAGAGCGACTAAGATGGTTAAGGGGCTGGAGGAGCTGCCGTACAGCGAAAGATTAGAGAAACTGGGCCTCTTCTCCCTCAAACAGAGGAGATTGAGAGGGGACATGATCGAAACATTCAAGGTACTGAAGGGGATAGACTTAGTAGATAAGGACAGGTCGTTCACCCTCTCCAAGGCAGGAAGAACGAGAGGGCACTCTCTACAGTTGAAAGGGGATAGATTCTGTACCAACTTAAGGAAGTTCTTCTTCACCCAGAGAGTGGTAGAAAGCTGGAACGCTCTTCCAGAGGCTGTTATAGGGGAAAACACTCTCCAAGGATTCAAGACAAAGTTAGACAAGTTTCTGCTGAACAAGAACGTGTGCTGGTAGGGCTAGTCTCAGTTAGGGTGCTGGTCTTAGACCAGAGGGCCTCCACGTGAGCGGACTGCTGGGCATGATGGACCACTGGTCTGATTCAGCAGCGGCAATTCTTATGTTCTTATGTTCTGCACAGGGCAGGAGTGTAGGAAGATTTCTCCTGCCCTGCATGTCCGCTAGACCACCAGGTAAGGTCTGGGGGTGGGTCAGAGTCGGCCCAAAAGTTATTCGCAAATTTTCCTTATTCACGGGCTGGCTCTGCCCCAAACCCCCGCGAATACAGAGGGAGGAGTGTAATTAGAGACTATGGGCATCCGCACCTAAATTTAACTCACCATGGCGTGTGGTTGCTTCTTTTTACAAGATACATTCACAGCTCTATATTATGATTAGAGACGCATTTCTATGTTCATTGTCATAGGATGTCTCAGATTGTTGCACACTTCTGATACAGGCAGGTATACCAAAACACAGCCCAAGTCAAGTCCTGACTATCAATTTGTGCGAGTTTGAATAATTAAAGAGTTGTATTTATTGTCGCACCCAGTCCAATTATTTCAGTTGGTCATCTTTACTGTTATGTTTTGTGTACAAAATGCACCTGACATTTATTAAGAGCTTTCATGTCTTATATAGGTGTGGAAAATTACACATGCAATAGAATGCAATACAATAATAACACTTATATTCCACTAGTCACCTTGCATTCATTGTGGAAGACAACACACGATAGCTAGTCATCACTAGGAATTATAATATAAAATCAATATAAAATTTAAGGACGCCTATTATAGTCAATAATAAAGACAAACTAACTGTGGGGTCCTTTTACCAAGGCGCAGTAGCGGTTTAACGCGCGGAATACCACGCATTAAACTGCCTGCCGCGCTAGTACCTAAAGCCTCCATTGACGAGGTGTTAGGATTTTAGGCTGCCGCGGGGGTTAGCGCGTGATGAAATGTCCGATGCGCTAATCCCTGTAGTGTGCCTTGATAAAAGGAGCCCTAAGGCGCACTAACCGATTTAGCGCACACTAAATACTAAGGCACCCATTATATCCTATGGGTGCGTTAGCATTTAGCACATGCTAAATCAATTAGCGTGCACTAAATCGGTTAGCGCGCCTTAGTAAAAAAAAAAAAAAACCCTGTTAGAGGAATCTAAGTATTTCCAAAATAGAATAGTTTTCAATTTATAACAAACAGTCATATAATCATGGCAAAGTCTAATATTAAGTGGAAGATTCTTACTATTTGGTACTATAGTAAGTGTTCAAATATCTTTGCATATGTCTTCCCTCTAGGATAAGAGAAGTGAAATCTACCATGAAGACCCAATGGAGGTGACAACAAATGAAACATATAGGGGTCCTTTTACAAAGTTGCGGTAGAAAGTGGCCTTAGCACATCCTTATATGGATGTTTCTTATGTGCTAATGCCATTCGTTCTACAGCCAGGAAATGACTGATTTTCTGAATTAATGACCATGCATTAAATGTTGCCATTGTTAAGAGAACATTAACAAGAATTAATGTGTAAGCCCTTACCTGCCACTTATTTTGAAAGTGGTAAGGGTTCACTTGCTAATCTCGCCTTAATCAGTTAGCATGCAGCAACATAGCTGAACTAACTGTTTCACGCCGTCACATAAGAACATAAGAAATGCCTGCATCGGATTAGACCTTGGGTCCATCTAGTCCGGCGATCCGCACACGCGGAGGCCCAGCCAGGCCTATCCTGGCGAATATCTTAGTTATTCGTATCCCTCAATGTGGCTTTCAAGAAGATGTGCATCCAACTTGCCCTTAAAACCTTGAATGGTGGTTTCCTCCACAACCTCTTCCAGGAGAGCGTTCCAGGCGTTCACCACTCTCTGTGTGAAGCAGAACTTTCTGACATTTGTCCTGGCCCTGTCCCCCCACAGCTTCAGTCCATGACCTCTTGTCTGAGTCACCTTTGACATTGTGAATAAAGTTGTTCCCTGCTCTATTTTGTCGAGTCCTTTCAATATTTTAAAAGTCTCTATCAGATCCCCTCGCAGTCTCCTCTTCTCGAGAGTGAATAATCCTAGTTTTCTGAGACGATCCTTGTAGCTCAAGTTCTCCATACCTTTTACAAGCTTTGTCGCTCGCCTCTGCACCCTCTCCAGTAGTATTATATCCTTTATTAGGTAGGGAGACCAATGTTGGACAGAGTATTCCAAGTGTGGTCTTACCATTGCTCTGTAAAGCGGCATTATGACATCCTCAGATCTACTCGTGATCCACTCTCTGCTCCCCATACACTCCCATTCTGGGAAAAAATTCCTGAAAATTATTTAGTATGTGGTTTGCACATTCAGAATTTACCATGGGATGCCTTAGCGTATCCTGTAGTAATCCTTTTTAAGCTGCATGAAGCACACACTAGGGCTTGCCCCAGCATAGTAAAAGGAGCCCATAGTATGGTGATTGAGCATGTAATATTTTAAAGATCATAGTACAATGCTTAAAAGTCATCTGGGCATGTAAGCCAATGTAGAGATCAGTAAATTAGTGAAGGACTATTTGTTTCCTCAAGCTTTTCACTGAGGTGAAAAAAAAGCTGTTTCCAGGATGAGATAGGTAGGGGAGCTAAGGATTTGTTCTCATGGGTGTCTACATTTTCAAATTGTGGAATTATTCAATAGCTCTTCCATAATATCTTGTACAAAAATGTTGAAAAGAATTGACCCAAGCACTGATTCCTATGGTACATTACTTGTAACACCTTTTTTCTCAAAGAGAACTCAGTTTACCACTACTGTTTGTCACCTCTCACATGACTAATTTCTAACCCAATCAACCTATATAAAACCATGGATGAGTGGGAAGGAGGGGGATGTTATATTTGGATTTGTTTATTAATTACATGTATGTACTGTTGTATGATTTATTGAATACATCGGAATTAGGGAGAGTGGGACGGGGTGAAAATGGTTTCTCATATGTAAGTACGGTTTCTGATTGATGTAAGTACGGTTTTTCAAATTACTGGTATGTATTCCTATATGCACTGTTTTTAGATTGAAAAATTAATAAAGATATAAAAAAAATAAAAAATAAAACCATGCCAAAAGCCTAGTAGAAATCTAAGTACCCTAAGTGTAGCGCTGTCCCCTGATCCAGCTCTCTGATCACCTAGACATAGAAATTGATTGAATTCTTAAGTGGGGGAGTGGCCTAGTTAGAGCAGCTGGCTCTACACCCTGAGGTTGTGAATTTGATTCCCATTGCAGCTCCTTATGATCCTGGACAAATTGCTTAACACTTTTACTGCCCCAGGTACAAAATGAGTACGGTACCTGTCTATAATATTTAAGCCACTTTGAATGTAACCACAGAAAAAGCAGTATATGAAGTTCAGTCCCTTTTACTCATATGATAAGACCTACCTCTAATAAAACCATGCTGCTTCCACTGGATTCCAGAAACTGTACTATTCTCTGCATAAGCAGCAATTTCATGAATTTCCTCACCACTCAGATCAGTCAGACTAACCAGCCTGTAGTTCTCGACTTCCACTTTTGTGGACAGGAACCACAAACACCAATCTGTAGTCCTCCGAGACTACTCCCAACTCTAAAGAAGATGTAGGAGCTAGCCACAGTACAGGTACCAATGTATCTGTGGGCTTTCCATCAGCTTTACTACAAAGTCCATGATTTAAATCACTCCTGGGGATTCGAAATGAAATCTCAAGTGTGGTCCAGTAGAACACCTCCTCTTCCTTCCCACCCCCTTCACCCCCCAACCATTCCCCTTTTCATTGCAGGAAGGACAATTTTCAAGAGGGTTTCTTATAAGGTGTTGAAAAGTAATCTCTGTGATTTTGCCCATCAGAAAAGCTCAAATATACTTACTCAGGTCCGAGTTCCGAATATTTTTGCCTTGTATGATCCTTACAGAGAGGAGGTAGAGAGAGGCTTCTTCCTGCAAAATAACAATAGGTGTCACTGATTCAGATTATAAAACTGAATACAGTTATGCTAAAAATCATATTAAAGTCACACAATTGCAGGATCTGCAAGGTAAGGAAGAGGCACTGAGGGTCAATCTGGAAAGAGAGAATGGAAAATGTATTTACATTGGTGTGATATACAGGCCTCCTTCACAGACAGAAGTGGACAGAGATTTAACAGTAGACATTCAAGAATATAGTTGTAAAAGGGAAAATATTACTAATAGGTGATTTTAACATGCCAGATATTACATTACATTAGGGATTTCTATTCCGCCATTACCTCGTGGATTCAAGGCAGATTACAAAAGAGTTAAAGAAGGTGGATTACAAAAGATGTCTGGTCATTTTCCGGGAAAATAGAGAGTAGAGTAGGTTATTTCGGGGGGTTGGGGAGTTAGTGGAGGGATGGAAGAGGTCTTGTGGTGTTTGGTATTTTTCAGGGACTTCATGAGCAGTATATATGTGGAGTTAGGTCTTTTTCAGGAATTTCTTGAATAGTATAGTCTTTATTTTTTTTCTGATTGTAAGATATTGATTGGGCTATCCCTATTGTGGAGTCTTCTAGAAATAGGGAAATCCTGGATTCTCTACAAGGAGAACTGTTCCAGCAGTTGACAATGGAACCCACGCAGGATGGGGCCATATTGGACTTAGTACTTACAAATGGAGGAAAGTGTTTCTGATGTTATAGTGGGTAATCATCTGGCATCCAGTGATCGCCTCATGGTGTGGTTTAATATTAAGACAGGTGTAGAGAGGGCTCATTCAAAAGTAAAACTAATTTTGTTCAGATTGGGTATTACGTCAAGGAATTGTCTGGATGGAAACATCTGGAAGAAGTAGGAAAGCAGTGGGCAAAACTGAAAGGAGCTATTGTAAGGTCAACAAACCATTTTGTAGGGAAAGTAAGTAAAAGTAAGATGAAAAGGTCACTTTGGTTCTCAAAAGTAGTAGCTGAAAAGGTAAGGAAAAAGAGGTTAGCTTTCATAAACTACAAAAGATCGCAGAAAGAAGAAGATGGGCTAAAATATCTGGAAAAGTTGAGAGGCTGATCGAGTAGTCAGGAAAGCAAAGATACAAATGGAAGAAAATATAGCCGACACGGTAAAATGGGGAGGCAAGGTATTTTTTAGGTATATTAGCGATAGGAAGAAGTGCAAAAGTGGCATTGTGAGACTCAAAGGTGAAGGGGAGAAACATAGAAACATGGTGGCAGATAAAGGCCAAATGGCCCATCCAGTCTGCCCATCCACAGTAACCATTATCTCTTCTTCTCTCTAAGAGATCCCAAGTGACTATCCCAGGCTTTCTTGAAATCTGGCACAGTCTCTGTTTCTACCGCCTCTAACAGAAGACTGTTCCACGCATCTGTAAAACCCTTTCTGTAAAAAAGTATTTCCTTAGATTACTCCTCAGCCTATCACCTCTTAACTTCATCCTATGTCCTCTCATTCCAGAGCTTCCTTTCAAATGAGACTTGACTCATGCGCATTGTAAGCTTTGCCTTAACCACACAAGTCTCGAACACGATTTTAAAGTGTTTGAGGCTTGTGCAGATGAGGACAGAGGTTGCAGAAAAAGAACTGGCTGGGACGGGACAATGAGTTCCCTCGGGGAATGTCCCCGTGTCATTCTCTAATGTCAACATCTGCACTACCTTGTACCCATTCAAGTTAGCCTGGCTGTGCCATTGGGCTAGATGGCACAAAGATCACCAGCCATCAAGCATCTAACTATAACTTATTTATTTATTTATTCAATTTTCTATACCGTTCTCCCAGGAGAATTCAGAATGGTTTACATGAGTTTATTCAGATACTCAAGCATTTTTCCCTGTGGGCTCACAATCTATCTAATGTACCTGGGGCAACGGGGGGATTAAGTGACTTGTCCAGAGTCACAAGGAGCAGCATAGTTTTGAACCCACAACCCCAGGGTGCTGAGTTTGTTGCTTTAACCACTGCACCACACTCTCCAAGTCACTAATGCCAAGTCATGCATCCTTCAGGCGTTCATTCATTAATCAGTTGAAGGATATCCAAAAAATGCTATGCATATCTTTTAAAATGTCTGGGTCAGCATTTGCACCAGCTGCAAAGTACATGCAAGCACCAGCTGAAAGTTTGAAAGGGGAAATTCTACAGCCTTGTACCTCAATTTAGGTGTCACCGTGGGATACACTTAAGCCAGTTTAATACTTAGGTGCATCTAAGTTATTATAGAATACTAACGTGGAGTCTAATGTAATCTAATCTTTGATTTTTTTTAATATCGATTCATCCCAACAGGAGGGCTCGATTCAGTTAACAAAATATTAATAAAATTATACAGGAAATTAGAACAAAAACTATATCTTTTAGGCCAGAATTTTATTTTTTATGATTGATTATTTGAAAAAGAAGGATCATTAGTAAATTTCTGAAATAAATACGTCTTCAGTACTTTACAAAATGTGGGTAGACGAGAGAGAACTCTAATTATAGAAGGAAGGTCATTCCAAACTTTTACGAATAAAAAAAAAAATGATTGACAAAAATTGGCCATAGTTTTTATTTCTTTTACAGTTGGAAAGCCAGGTTTATATTTCTGAGAGCTCCTAGAATTAGAGATTTCTTGTGAATTAAATGAGACAGAAACCAAAGGAGAAAAAAAATACCATATAGGATTTTGAAAATTACAGCTGCACTTTTAAATTGGATCCTCCAGTAAACAGGAATGCAGTGAAGGGATCTCAGTAAAGGTGTGACATGATCATATTTATGCTTACCGTATATCAGTTTAGCCGCCGTATTCTGGATAAGTTGTAGCCTCCTCAAATTACATTTATTTAAACAAGCATAAAGCGAGTTGCCATAGTCCAACTGAGATAAAATAATGGCCTAAACCAGACATGGGCAACTCCAGTCCTTGAGGGCCGGAATCCAATCAGGTTTTCAGGATTTCCCCAATGAATATGCATGAGATCTATTTGCATGCACTGCTTTCAATGCATATTCATTGGGGAAATCCTGAAAACCTGATTGGATTCCGGCCCTCGAGGATCAGAGTTGCCCACCCCTGGCGTAAACCATAGAGTCATGTTGACAGGCCAAATTTAAATGTGGTGACTTACAACAACAGGTCAAGAGTTGGCATAAGTTGGTGCACCTAAACATGCCATGCATTGCACACAATTGATAGTATTCTATAAGTCACATGCATCATGGCAACATGCCCATGGCCCGCCCATGTTCTGTTAACATGAACTCTTCCCTCATAGTTATGCACCCCAGGGCCTGAGGAAGGGCTATGGCTCACTGGTTGGGCTGCTGCCTCTGCACCCAGAGGTTGTGAGGTCAAATCCTGATGCTGTTCCTTGTGACACTGGGCAAGTGACTTAATTCTCCAGTGCCCACCACTTTGAATGTCAGCTCTGAAGTGACAAAAAGATGGTATACAAGTCCCCATTTCCCATTCTTTTGCGGCCACTGATTGCGTGTCAAGCACGCGTTAGCCTCCAAAAGAGAACTACATCTACAGTCCCAGTCCAATGCCCAAAATATAGGCCAACATTTTGCAGGCCTACATTTAAGGCATCTGTCTCGCGTCTACGTAGACGTGTAGCAATGTTTAAGCCCGCCCAAGGCCATTTCTGGGTGAAGACATGCCCGCACCCTGCCTTGGGTTAGGGTTACCAGATTTTCCTTCGGGAAAATCCAGACCCATGTCCACACCCCCAGGACCGCCCAGTTCTGCCTCTCATGCATGGACATGACTCAATGACATCATGCGCATATGCGTGTAACGTCACTGCATTGCGTCCGTACATGCACGGATGCCCTTTCCCGGCGTGATTATGTCGGGAAGCTTTTCAAAACCTGTACAAAGTGCCTGGTTTTGAAAAGCTGTCCAGACCCCCGGACATGTCCTTAAAAGGAGGACATGTCCGAGGAAATCTGGACATCTGGTAACCCTGCCTTGAGTGTGCTGAAGCGTCACTATGCATCTACATAGAAGCACTGCGCATCTCTGTAGATGCGCTACAGAGGCCTACAATGTGAGTGTCCTGCCTCGGAGAGTTTTTAAAAAAAATGTGCATCCTAATTTGCTGCCAGACAGCGATAGAATGCCTACTGCCGCCTGCCATCGGGTTGCATGTTATCGAGAATCAGGCCCTAGGTGACATTAGTGCATACTTTATTGAACATCACTTCTCATAGCGACTTCACACATCAATGGCAATTACTGGTGCTGCACCTAAGTGCTAGAATTCTGTAAACTACACATGCACTATTTTTGAAGTGCGGTTCGTCCCAGTGAATAATCTTTGTTGCTGACTAATCCACAGTTCTTTAGACCTAGCTGGATTCAAGTACAATTTGTGCCAAAAAAGCCAATTGTCTACTAATTACTGAATTACGTTCAGGGATATTGTTCGACAAGCACCAGGTCAGAAGAAAGTCAAAATCCAAAAAACATAACTGACTATGTAATATAAGCAAGCCTTTGAAGGGTGATCAAGAAAAATTTTTCTAAAATTACTCAGAGATATGAAATTCTGAAGGGAAGGCTACAAGACCTCCCTTGGGTAAAGAGTTTACCTTCCAGTCATTGTTATTCTATGAAAATGTTTCTTTTTTAGTTCCAGTAATTTTATTGGTTTTATGAACAGTATAATACAGAAATATAAGAGAAGCTTCCGAAAAAACTACAGAAGTAATCAAAAGAGAAGGACACCATCAAGTATATCACATTGCATGAGGGTAGAGATCGGGCAATAGAAAACAAACTAAAATACTATACAGCAAGTATATGTTAATACATCAGCTATCGATAAAGAACGTAGACAGAAAAAGGGAGAAGAAACATCAGATGATAAGTGACAAGTGAGTACAATGGCAGGAATAAATATTACTGACAGTAATCATATTAAATCATCTGGAAAGCTATCATATCAGAAAATACAGCAACGGAATGAATGCTCATAGTAGACATATTGAATATTATATGAATATGATAAAAAGAGATCCCGTCATATAGCGGGCCGTTGTAAATCATCGTTATCCTATACTAAAACTTGGTCGATAATAATGGAGTTTTGTGGTTTGGACCTTTGACTATGAAAATGTTTCTTGATCACAACCTGGAAAGGCTGAAAGGTTCAACTATTTCAAAAGTTCAAAATAACTGGTTTGTTCTTGTTGTTAATATCATGCAAACGTCACTGCATACTTGATGAAAAAGTCCACTTAGCTGTTAAACAGGAATGAGGGGGTCCCAATGTGGCCCCATTTCGTCCCCTGCTTCAGGGGACCCAAAGTAAGCTGGTTCAAATTGAATCCAAGTTAATACTAGTGCTGAAATAGCATAACTGCGTGACTCGCAAACAAACGCATCATAGCTGGGGAGTCAAAAGAGATAACTTCTTGCGATTTGGACCACCAGCGATTCGGACCACCAATTTGAACCAGCTTACATCGGGTCCCCTGAAGCAGGGAACGAAACGGGGCCACGTTGGGACCCCCTCATTCCTGTTTAACAGCTAAGTATTATAAGCCCTTCATTCAAAACTAAAACCAAAAAGAAATCAGTGCATTATCTTGTCACCTTTCTATTATATTTATTTTGAATCTTTCCCCTTTTAATGTAATGAACTTCATTGCTTGCATCAATCTTATATCTATACTCCCGTTTTTCAAATTATTTCTTTCATTTACCTATTTCAGGTCTTTTCTTCTCTTGTTTTCATTTCTCCTGTTTTCATTTCTCCTGTTTTCATTTACTTATCATAGCTTTTTTTTTTTTTCTTTTCTTTTCATTATTACATATCCTGCAAACATTTTGCTTTGCTCTTGCATTTTCTGCATCTTCAGCACAAGCCACTTAGGTCTTCTCTTTTCCCGTGCTCTCACCTTTTCATTTAACATCCCCCCTATCTCTCTCCCCCCCCCCCCTCCCCTTTGTTTATGGTATCATTCCTCTCTCTTTTCATTAGGCAGATTCCTGAAAAATATCATTGCTACATGCTTGGAAACTCAGTTATATATATTGAATGATTATGTCTTCCCAGATTTTTGGGCCCTGTCTTACTATCATGTTTATCTCATACATCCTTTGATACAAGCATTTTATCACAATATTGTATTGTAGCAGACAGCCCAAAATATTTATAGCACTAATGAGATCCTAGGATATTAATATCCAGCACAAATTAATTCATCCCTCTCTATGCTGCAAACATATGTGTATGGAATAGGTATCTGAATAATTATTTTTAATTTCTACCATACACCTTCTTCTCAGTGGTTATTGCCATAAATGAGTACACTCCGAACAGTAATACTAATTATGGCCATTTATATAAAGCAAAGAACTTCCCATCAGATAGAAAATATCCTGTGGATAGAAGGTACCTATTTCGGAAGGGATTACTCTTCAAGCAGAAATATTCCTACTCAGACAGAATACCGCCACGGACAAGAAGCATATAAATACAATGACATCATTATTCAGCCACGTGGAGAATGTATCATTTGAAACATCTAGCTTTAGATCAGTGGTCTCAAACCTGCGGCCCGGGGGCCACATGCGGCCCGCCAGGTACTATTTTGAGGCCCTCGGTATGTTTATCATAATTACAAAAGTAAAATAAAAGAGTTTCTTGATCATCATATGTCTTTTTAGCTATAAATTACAATATTATTTTTAAGACTTAGCCAAAAGGAAAGATTTATAAACTATAAAGAGTTTTACCTCATGCAAAATTGTCATTTCTTTAATAAGACATTAATTATTTTTTTCTGAGGCCCTCCAAGTACCGACAAATCCAAAATGTGGCCCTGCAAAGGGTTTGAGTTTGAGACCACTGCTTTAGATGGTTTCCAATGTCATGTATTTCAGTGGCCCTATTTAAGTGGCACCACTGACAGTCCAGAGGAAATTCTGTAAGAGGCGCCTAAAGTTAAGCGCTTACATAATTAGTAAATTGGCTTATTTTATGAGCTTTAATAAGCTCCCAATTGAAAAAAAAAATAAAAATGAATTGGGTTGTTAAGTGCCTATCTTCTTAGGCATGATTCTACAAAAGATTGGTACCTATTGCATGGCACCTAGCTCCAAAGTAGCTCCAAATCAGCCCACAGACATAAACTATCCTTCCCCTCTCTACACGGCATCCTCCATGCAGGTAAACTGGGAAGATCCCTCCTCTCCAAAATCACGGGCCTTTGGAACGATCTCACTATCCCGCTGCGGAACCTGGGCTCCCTCCAACTATTCCGAAAACAACTGAAAACCTGGCTTTTCTCTAACATATAACATCTCTTCTCCTGTTTACAGTCCCTCTTTTTATATGCTCTTGTAAATCTTTCCCCTCTCTCTTCCTATATTTTTAAGCTTTGTAAACCGTGTCGAGCTCCACTTCCGTGGAGATGATGCGGTATATAAACTTAAGGCTTAGTTTAGTTTAGTTTAGTTTAGGGGTGGGAAAAGACTAAGTCACCACTAGACGCAATTCTCTAAAGGACGTAGGTGCCTCTAATGTAGGCCTTGAAAACCCTGGTCGACATTGCAGGTGCCTAAGTTTTAAGTTAGGTGCAATTATGTAAAAGGCGCCCAAGTGTGATTGCACCTATCTTTTTATTTATTTAATTTTTAATATTTCTATACAGTCTAACCCTAGGCGGTGCACATAAAATCAAACATACATAATGCTTAAAACAATACAAAGAGACAGACAAATCATCAGGATTTAAATTAACAATAAATCTTCGATCAAGGTGAGTCAAACCCTATAAAAAAGCAGTAATGAACAATTGTGTTTTTAAGAATTTTCGAAAAGTTCCTCTGTCGGCACATTTCCTTGATTGTCCTACCAGCGAATTCCATAACTTTACCCCAGCACAACAACAGGTCATTACACAAGTTTCTACATATTTTGGATCAACATTGCCCCTCAGCAAAACTGAATTTTCAGAGCGCAAAGATCTTTTGGGGCGATAAACAGCCATCCTATCTTTGAAAACCTCTGTAATAGTACCATACAAAAACTGATGACAAATCATCACAATCCTATATTGGTCAGCCAGTGCAATTGTCGAAGATAAGGTCTAATTTGAGCATGTTTTGGTGCTCCTGTGATCAATCTGGCTGCAGCATTTTGTACTACTTGAAATGCCCAGTAACTTGTCTTAATCAGTCCACAATACCGGGCATTACAGTGGTTAAGCCTCGATAAGACTATTGCCTGTACTACAGCATGACAGTCAAAAGGCGCAAACATCAGTTTCATCCGATACAGTAAATGTATTTGCGCAAAACATATCTGTACCGTCTTAGCCACTTGAGAATTCATTGTAAGAGCTGAATCAAGTCTAACTCCAAAGATTGTCATTGACTCTCTCACTGAAAGGACTTCATCCATTACCTTTATTTCCTTTGGCCACCTATCTTGGTCTACCTTCCACACAAGCATCAATTCTGTCTTATCAACATTTAGTTTCATATCTTGCTATCCCATCCATTCAACAATGTATTCATGTAATTGTTCAAGACCTTTTCCAATTCATTTCCCCACACATGTACTGGGGGAAAAAAATGTCTGCATATAGTCAATAATCGACCTATAGATGCCATATACAGAATTTTCCCTCCATGTCCAAATCAGATGTTTCAAATTATATTATATTTGTGCGGTCTACTTGTCCTTCTAATTTATATGTTTCACAGTCAAATATCACCACTTAGAAGAATAAATTAGACATCTACGTGGCGCTATCCCTTTTTGGGATGGAAAATTATATATAAGTGAATCACTTACATATCTATCATTATCCATACAACTTATGGGAATTTTTTAGGTTCAAACAATTTTTATTGATGCAAACAATAGTGCAAACTGTACAACAAAACACAATGATTCAGAATACAAACAGTGATGCATCATATCCAACACAATTCAATGAAATATGGGGAATGGGTACAAGAATAAACCCACCCTCAAAACGACTCATGGCCAACAAGGCCAGAGTCGTCAGAAAGGTCCTCCGGGACCCTGGACTCTGATGAGCCCTGAACGTGCCACTCCAGCTCCCACCTCCCACTTATCCCCCATACAGAACCCTGTACCCAGTGCCTGAACCATAGGAACCCCCTCCCCCTTCCCAAAACCCCCCAACCCTCTCCCATCGGTAATTTCCACCCCACCCCACCGGTACTCACTATTGCTCTTGCATCCCAACAAGCTGAGTGCCTAATTCAGGACACCTAATGCAAAATCACACTGCATCCCTTTGGATGTAAAGATTGCAGATATGGCTCCCAATGGGAATTAAAAAAAACATTTATGCAGCTGGCACTCATTGCTTGAACGATCTGCTCTGTCTAGAACTAGCATAGCTAGCAAAACACTCTCAAAGACCAAGATTAAGAAGCAAATTCACTACAGAATCTCGCATCTCCCTGTGCTAGAAATTTCTTTCACAGTACCAAGCCACATATAAATCTTGTTTTCAGATTGTACTCTTACAATGTAAAATATAGACTCTTAAGAACATATTTACAAAGTTGTGTTGACATCTTACCGCATCATAAATGCTCAATGTTAAAAAACAATACAACCATTACCGAAAACCCTAAATTATTGTACCACCAGAGAGGAGTGAATGGGAATCCTTTCTGCTTATATTTGGGCTGTGTTGACTCCATGTAAAGGTAGGTGAATTCAGGAGGGGAAAAGAGTCTAAAGCTGAGGGAACAGGGTTACTTCTGGTATCTATATGAAAAATATGACTCTAATATCTAAATAAATATGAGTTTTTAAAAATTCTTAAAATATAAAAAACCAGAATCCTCCACTAAAAAAAAAAAAGCCAAGAAAAAGGGAAATACAGAAATACTTTAGGTGCTTCAAACCTCTGCCATCAAGCATTACACTGACAGCATAATCAATATGATTTTATTGGTTTTTAAATGGAACTTTGTAAACTAATAATGTGTAATCAATCAGAAATTCTTCACCAGGAGTCATGTTCAGTCAGGTTTTGTAATCAACACATCCCCCAAGATAAAGATCTATAAAGGATAAAGTACTTTTATTCACAATATACAACTAATGCAATATGAAGTTTTTCTTTTTAAAACATTTATTTGGATAATCCACTTATTTTTTTTGCACATAGTATTATGAATATCTTGAGTTATCCTCCCAATATTTGCACCTGTCTATTTGAATCAGACAGACAGAAATTTCAGTTTTGACAGCAGGAAAGCAAAGATCACAAACATATCACATAGGATCAGCTGAGAAGCATGTATCTTTCTGGGTGATTGTTTACCTTGTAGGAACCTGCTGTTGGTCTCTCGATCACCATGGCTCCACTTCCAGTTACAACACAATGAGATGGAAAAGCTGATAGAGTTTCTTGCTGGCATGTCATTAACAGATCCATGTCTGAGTGATGTTTAGGGACAATGCAATATAACTGGTTTCTCAGCTCCGCCCCTTCTTTATTAATATTAAATAGAACTTTATTCCCTCCCTTTTCTAATTTTGAACCTTCCCTCATACTGTGACAAGCCTGCGATCTGTCAGATAGCTCATGTTAGTTATTAGTGACATGGTTCCTGCTTTTCTCTGATTTGGCAATCTTGAACTCATCTACTATAGGAAAAAGCTCCATTACTGAAGTTGGAGAAATGGGAAGAAACGTGAGAAAGATGAAGAAAAGAGAGGAGAGGAGGCAAGAATGGAGAGACTGAAAAGTGAAAAAGCTGTGAAATCTAATACATGACAAAACTAGCCAAGTATTTAGCTAAAAATATAATTGACATTACTGTGAACATTCTCATACTGCTCAGTTAGAGCCCTTGTAACTTTTCATACCACTTACTGCTGCCTCTCCCTCCTCTCAGGACCGACTGTCCTCATTCCTTTATCCCAGGGGTGGGCAATTATGGTCCTTGAGGGCCTGAACCCAATCAGGTTTTCAACATTTCCACAATGAATATGCATGAAGTCTATTTGCATACAATGGAAGCAGTGCATGCAAACCAATATTATGCATATTCATTGTGAAAATTTTGGAAACCCGATTAGGTTGTGGCCCTTGAGGAGCATGGATGCCCACTCCGTTTTATCCTTTCCTCATAATAAATGTTCTCTCACAGTCTGACCTGCTGTAAATTCTGTCCAAGGAGGGACCTGAGGAAGAGTTGGTTCACTTGCAGCTGCTCCTAGATCTTCAGAGGTTGATTCCCTCCACTCTGCAGGTACTTTCCAAAACTATTGCTTGAAGGTAAATAATTTGAACTTGTGTCATTGATTCGATGTCCTTTCTCTGGACATACATACTGAATTATTAGTGATCTTCCTACAATAATGAGGATGTAGTGCAAAGGATCTATATACTTTTTTTGGGGGGAGGGTCATTTTATAAAGGGGTTTCCGTGTATTAAGCCTGTTTGATGCAGGGACACTGGATCATCTGCTGTTCTATTACCCTTTGATACTTAACTATGGGAAGTCAATATGGGGACAGATTAATACCATACTGGAGGCATCAATTCCATTGACGTATGATGTAGTTATATGTGGAACATTATTGCATATTAAGCCCCCCCAATGGACCGCAATAAATGCCAGCTTTTCCTTATTATGTCCGGGATAGCCATGCAAATTACTCACAATTGGAAGACTTGGGATCACCTTAGTTTTCCTTGGTGGGTGAGCTTATGTTTAACTTATAAATATAAAAAAATGAATACTGACATGCTGGGGTATAATAAGATATTCAAATTAGTTTGGGGTCCATTGATGTCTTTTGTAGATTTGCTATAGTTGTCCTTTATCTTTATCTTCCATTGTAAGATTCTATATGCTTTTTGTAAGTTTCTATATACTGTATCCCGGTCTTCAACATATTGTAACTCGATGACTGTCCAGCTCTCTTCAGTGTGAATCGCCTAGAAGTCTCACGACTATGGCGGTATAGAAGAATAAAGTTATTATTATTATTTTTTTACCCACACATCCAGGGTGGTGGGAGCAGGGGAGGGGGTTATATCTTTTGTTTTGGTATTATTCTTGACTAGTCTTTAAGCCCGTTACATTAACGGGTGCTAGAATAGATGTGTGTGTCTGTCTTTCTTTCTTTCTCTCTCTCCCCTTGGCCGCTGTCTGTCTGTCTATGTTTATTTGTTTTTCTCTCCTTGGACACTGGCTGTCTCTCTGGCCCCGTGTGTGTCATTCTTTGTGTCTGTGTCCTTGTGTCATTCCCCCGCCCCCCCAGAGCAAAGCTGTCTGCCCCCAGCATACCCCTTTCCCTCTCCCTAACCCCCTTGTGTCTTCCCCCTCCCCCCGCGAGCAAAGCTGTCTACCCCCCAGCACACCTCTGCAACAAAAGCATCCCCCTGTACCTGCAGCATTGGCATGACACCCTTCAGCCAATCGTGAGTGCTCAGAGCGCGACAGGGAGCGGGGCCTGCAGCTTCTTCGGCGTCGGTGAGGAAGGAGAAGTTGGCCCAACTCTCCGCAGGGGCTTTGGGGACAGTCTTGTGCGGCTCGAAGCCCTCCTCCCAGCAGCACTCCATACTGCCTTCCTCCCGCCGCCCAGAATAGATGTCTGTATGTCTGGGTTTTTTTTATTTGTCTCTCTCTCCTTGGACGCTGTCTGTCTGTCATTATTTGTGTCTGTGTCTCTCCCTGGTCCCCTGTCTGTCCGTCTTTCTTTCTGTCTGTCTCCCTGGCCCCCCTGCTTGCCAAAGCAGCCCCCTTTCCATCTCCCCCTGTTCTGCAATGCCTAACTGCTCCGTGGCCCCCAGCACACCCCTCCCCCCAAAGCAGCCTCCTTTCCCTCTCCCCCTGTTCTGCAATGCCTGCTCCATGGCCCCTTTCTGTTCCGCCCCCCCTCCCCCCCATGATTGCTATCTGCACAACCCTCCCACCAAAACAGCCCCCTTTCTTGCCTGCTCCATGGCCCTTCTTTTTCCTCTTCCCCTCCCTCCAGTCACCGCTGCCATTCCTATTTAAAACGGCCTGCTGAGGTTCGCGGCCGGCTGTAGCGAACCTCGCAGGCCGCTGTTCACCTCAGTAGCATGTTCCCTCTGACGCGATCGCGTCAGAGGGAACGTGCTACCACGTGGAGAGCGGCCTGCGAGGTTCACTACAGCCGGCCGCGAACCTCAGCAGGCCGTTTTAAATAGGAATGGCAGCGGTGACTGGAGGGAGGGGAAGAACAGGAGCGGTAGCGGTTGTTGAGGGAGGGGGGGAGTCGGCAACGTGCAGGCCGCTGTAAACAGGAGCGGCAGCGGCGGCAGGACCATGAGCCCTTCTCCCGCCATCCGCTGCCAGAGTCTCTCCTGTCGCCCGATGCAGCTAACTGGCGCATACGCCGTTTGGCTGTGAGTTCGGGCGTGCAATGTAAGTCTGCATGTGGTTCAAGTTGTGTGCATCGTCGGTCTGGAGGAGTGGATCGAGCTGGGGCTCCCGTGCGATATTGCAAGTTCGGCTGCGTGGGAGTTTTGGTTTTGTGAGGAGCCGGCATAGTGTTTCGGGTGGGGAAGAGTCGCGGTTCCTTTTTTGTTTTGGGCCCGTGCAGGAGGAGCTGAAAACAGGGCTGGGGGCTCGGTAGGTGGTGGAAGAAGGCTGGGGAGCCGCTCAATGGATCACAAAAAAAGGAGGAGGGGGTGGGCACTCGGAGAAGGGAGCCGTTTTCAAAGGCGCCCCCGCGGCTCCTCTCATGAGCTGCAGTTGCGTCGGAAGATGAGAGAGGAGTCGCGGTGGTGGCTTTGTGGGTCCGTAGTCAGAGAGAAGTAAAGCTGGGGACTCGCGCATGCGCAGTCCTGCGGCCACAGACCTACAGCGCACGGAACACGCAAATAGGACTGCGCATGCGTGGCTAGCTCTTTATTATATTAGATGGTAATGATGGATGGGGGAGGGAATTTTTATCTTTTGTATAGATACTGATTGATTATAAGTGCTTGGTTGATTATCATTATTTGTATATAAATTGTATTGCACTTTTTGTTGGCATTAAAAACTAAATAAAGTTTAAAAAAAAGAATTTCTCTAGTACGCAGTACTATTTTCTGACCAATAAACCCACTTGAATTAACAACAACAACAAAAAAAATCTGTTTGTATGGCCATATATGATTACATAATTATATGTACCAAAAGATAACACATCAGTTTCACACAGCACAAGGGGTGGAATGGTCATTGAGGGCCCACAGCAGTAGGGGCGCACTCACCATTAGCTTCCATCTAATTTAATCACTTTTGATAGGTGGTTAGGAGCCCATGACACTTATTGTCCAAGGGCCCAAATCACTGTCAATTCTCCCAGGACCACGAATAGGTGTTTGGGAACGTGCGATGTATGTGCATATTTTACAAAATGACAATTTTTAGCCAATCAGAGCCTTTGGCCCCTCCCACTGCATCTCAAGATGCATTGGGAGGGGGAAACCCCATCATTGCAGCATACGGCACTGAAGGCAGGGGAGTGTTAGGAGAAGGCTGAGGTCTATGGAGTGGGTGAGATGGCACTACTGGCTGCGGAAATAAATCCTAGTGCAATGCCTGACATACCATCATAGGTTGTCCTACAATACAACATCCAGTAAAATCAGACTGTCCCAAACACCAGGTAACAGATTTGCCTACATTTATACCCAAAAAGTTGGGAAGGCACCTGAGTCAGCATGTGACATATGCCCAGGAAGAATGTGTGGTGTCCATGTCATTAGACCCAAAGTTCTGATGAGATTGTCTAAAACCAAAAAACATGTCAGCAGAGCTTATGGTGGTTCCATGTGTCTGTGACAGCTTTGCCTGAGGCATTAGGTACCATACATTTGTGTCAGCCAAATTAGGACCCCTGGCTGTTCACATGCCGAAACATGGACCGTGTAGGGTCTGAGTCTCACGCAATCTGTACCTTTTAATCCAGAAGTTGCTTTTATTTTTTTTTTATTTTAAACTGATTTGTTTTGAATAAATTATTTCTCCTGGACATCCAGAGACTTGTGTTCCTCTCTTTGTGTTTTCGGATTGCCATTTTTGGAATCATCAGGTCAAATATACCTAGAAACAGGTCTAACATTTGGGCACCAAAATGAGTGCTGGCCAGTGTAATCTGGCTGTGATATTTTGGAAAAGTTGAAGACCCTGAAGCTGTTATTTAGGAAGACCCATGAGAGCGACATCGCAGTAATCCATTATAGTGAAAAGTAGTGAAATGATGAGTGTGTAATGCCTGAAAATAAAAGCATGTATCTGTTAATGGATATTTGTTTTAAAGTCCAATTATAATGAGGTCCAATTCATAAAGTATATATCTCAGCAATATCCTCATTCAATAATACATTCATACAAACTTGAAACATTTAAATATTTTCTATAATCTATCTCTACAGTTCATAGTTATTATTCATCATTTTTTCAATTTTTCAACGCCTCTTGTTTTTCATTAAGGGAACAGACCTCAGTGGCTACAACTGCACAAGATCAAGTCTGTTAAGTGCAGATTTCAAAACGTAGCTGGCCTCCTCATCGGTCATGTCCTTATTCCCTCTTATGTTAAATATTCTTAATTCATAGTTTTATATTATAAGTTATTTTTATGCAATAAATTCATTTTTTAACTTAGCTTTTTCATAGCGTTTGGGCAGTTAACGGGACTCCGACATGGATCTACGTTTCGCAAGTGCTGTTTCAAGGAGATGCCTAATAACTATGAACTCTAGAGATATATTATAGAAAGTATTTAAACGTTTCAGGTGTGTATGAATGTATTATTGAATGAGGATATTGCTGAGATATATATTTTATGAAAATAAAAGCAGTCAGGTAAGCCAGGACTGGTTTGTATTTTCCTCAATCCAACTGTACATCATGACACCTTGTCTTTGGATTTCCTATTTACCCATTCCACCACACTTGTGATTTTATAAGCTGCCATCATATCCCTGTCAGCTGACTATTTTCCAAGCTGAAGAGCCCTAACTCACCATGCCTTTCTTCATAAGAAAGCTGTTCCATTCCCTTTATCATTTGTTGCTCTAGTCTGAGCCTTTCCTAGTACTACTTATTTTTAAGATAGGATGACCAGAATGGCACAAAATGCTCAAGGTGCAGTTGCATTACAGACCCATACAGAGGTGTGATCTGTTTTGTTCCCCATTCCTTTTCAAATTATCCCTCGTATTGTATTTGCTTTCTTTGGCAGCAGCAGTACACTGAAGGTGTATTTACCTTTCCTGTCTCCACCTTATGTGGAATTCAAAAGTCTGTCCTCCACGTAGCCAGTTTATTGTATCTCTATTGTGTTGGGCTATGGGCATATGAGTAAGAATTCCCACTCTGATCTGTGTAATGCTTTTGATATTTACATCTTTGGTCAGTAAAGGGAAAGAAACTCAACTATAAAGGAACCTTAACTTAACCTACTCAAGTGTTGTCATCTCTACATGTATGTGATTATTGGGCTGGAGCGCATAAGAGAGAAAGCTGACACTAATTCACACCAAACTGCAGGGTGACCACAACTCATAAGTTCCCAGGTACGAGGGTTCCACTGAAATGTTCTCAGCCCAACCAACAAAGTTGGGGCAGTCTCCATCAAGGGCTATACAGCGGATTTCCCACTTTTTTCGTTCTGCATTTTTCTGACAAAACAAAAAAACTACTATTACTTCTACTGTTATTATTATTTCTGTAGCACTACCAGACATACACAGCGCTGTACAAAGTCATAAAGAAGACAGTCCCTGCTCAAAAGAGCTTACAATCTAAACAGACAAGCAGGATGTCATGGATACAGTTAAGGGGAACGGTTAATCTAATGGCTAGGTTGGTGGGCAGTGGGGAGTAGGGTTATGGATTGAAGGCTACTGTATATCAAAAAGATGGGTTTTCAGTCTGCTTTTAAACAAGGGAAGGGAAGGGGCTTGGCGGACAAACTTGGGTAATTTATTCCAGGCAGAGGGCAGCTAAATGAAAAGAACAAAGTCTGGAATTGGCAATGGAGGAGAAAGGTACAGCTAAGAGTGACTTAACTGAGGAACGGAGTTCTCTGGGAGATGTATAAGGAGAGAGAGAAGAGAGGAGAATCACTGGACTAAGTGTATAGCACTCAATGGAGACTACCCCAACTTTGTTAGTTGGGCTGAGAACTTTTCCGCGGCCCCTCATAGAAGTAACAATTTTAGAAAAGTAACTTTTTCTACATATATACCACAGAACACAGAGATCTAAAGGAGGAGCATTCTGGGAGCTTCTTCAGAGGATATGCATAGTCTACTGTATATTTTAGAGCTGCAATACCCATCTGGAAGGTAATTCTATGACAGGGTGCCTACTATCAGTGCTATTTATGATGCCTATAAATTAAAGTAAATATCTACCCACAGGCCATTCTCGTTATTTGCACATCCCATATTTGTGATTTCACATATCTGCGGTTGCACAGATTGTGACCGCTATTTGCCATTTGCACCGCTGAATTCACGTATTTGTGGGCCTGCAGTTCTGTAAATGGCCACCACGTGTCAAGGGAGCAAGTTGCAAGCTCGAAAAAGGAAACAAACAAACAAACAAACAAATTAGTGACACATCTGTGTTGGCTTTGTTCTGGCAAGTCTGTTTCTGCTGTTAACTGCAAATTTAATGTACCGTATTTATTTTCCAGCACTGCTCTGTGAAATTTTTTTCTTTAAAGAATGTTACTTCTATAAGCAGTACTGCAAATAAAAAAAATTATATATATATATATATATATGTTTGCAACATTCTGAATACTCTGCTGTATATGTTTTCTTGTTAAGTGCTGTCCCATGCAAAAAACTAACCCCGTTTTCCTATAGGTTTCATTATTCACTTTCTGTGGTTTTGAGGCGCCACATGTACAGCTAGAACCGAACCTCTATTTTCCCATAGATTCAGTGTTTTGGTATTCGCGAATTTGTGGTTCACAAAGATTTTCAGGACCGATACTGCTGCAAATAGCGAGAACGGACTGTACCTACCTTATCTTATTGAATATTAGTGCAAGTAGCAGAAAATGCACAGGCATTTAAGGTGCAATTACTTTACCAGCCCTTCAGCTGGTGTAAAAAAAATCTTAGCCCGAATGCAGATAAATGATAATTTATGCACATATTCCACTCATGTGCACATCCGCTAGCAATGTATGCACCCCGTGGCGTAGTAAGAGGGGGCAACTGCCCTGGGCACCATCATGGTGGGGGCACTGGCTTCTCTCCTCCTCCCTCCCACTGCTTCCCACTCATCCCTCGCCATGTGTGCCTTCATTCCCCCCCTCCCCCCACTGTACCTCTAGCTCTTCACTGGGCTCCAACCTGCTGCTCTGCACTCCTCTCTGACATTACTTCCAGGTCCCATGACTAGGAAGTGACATCAGAGGGAGAGCTGAAGCTGGCGGGGGCAGCAAGTTGGAGAAGCTGCTCGCGCTGGGAAAGCTAAACAGGTATCCAAGTTTATTACATACAGTATTTGATATATCGTCTATCAAAGATTACCTAGACGGTTTACAATACTAAACTTTAAAAAGAAAAAGAAAGGGGAGGCATTCATAGTTAAAATATCAAAGACAGATCAGACAAAGACATATGATAACAGAGAGGCCCAAGTATATCAAGTGTGCACATGTGGGGGGAGGGGGGGGAAGGAGTGGAGAAGAGGGCGAGAGGGTACACCTCCCACCCTTGCTACACCAGTATATGCATCACCTTATTCTGGTTGATATTCTATAGAAGGCCATTTACATATGTACTATAGCCACTCATACGGGTAAATACATTCATTTCTGCCACCTAAATCCAGGCAGTTCCTTATAAAATGACCTCCATTACCCAGAAAATTCCCCTACTGGCATTTACACCTGAATTGAGTTACTTCTAATTCCTGGCACTCTCTCATTTGGACATGAGATAGGTGGAGAGTTTGAGGGGACGATTGTGCGATGGAGGCCAAATAAACAAGTTGCTAGGAATTATTAGTAAAGAGATGGCAAATAAGACCAAGAATGTTATAATGCCTCTGTATCGCTCCATAGTATGACCTCACCTTGAGTATTGTATATCTCAAGAAAGATATAGTGGAATTAGAAAAGATTGAAAGATGAGCAACCATAATGATAAAAGGAATGGAACTCGTCTCATATGAGAAAAAACTAAAGAGGTTGGGGCTTTTCAGCTTGGAAAAGAAACAGCTGATGAAGTCTACAAAATCCTGAGTAGTGTAGAACAGGTAAAAGTGAATCAAGTTATGGAGGGCTCACCATACATTATAAGGGGTTATGGTGAGATGTACTTCTGGCACCCTTTATGTGAAGTTCACAGCAGTGCCCTCTAAGGTACTCCACTGCTGCTCTGTTGGAATGTCTATGTGGCCAGTCCTATGTCCAAATGATCTGGATTTGGATGTTATGAACTCCAGATGTTTTTGTGGTCAAAAATGCCCTAAAAAGTTAAGCACCCTAAGGTTGGACATCCTGCAGCCAAGGCATCGATGTAAGCAATTTTTGAAAAAAAATTGGATGTCTAGCACTTTCTAAAATAGACATTTCCCTGTCTCATCTTTTGGACGTCTTAAGGGAAACGCCAAAGTCAGACTTTGACATCTTGTCGAAAATGGCCCTCGCATGTGTGTAAGTGGGAGTCCCACATAGACTCCTGCTGTGTATATGCTCACCTGTAAAATACGTGCTGTAGAAAATACAGGTGTATTTAAAAAATAGTGCTTAGGCAGAACTTTAGCATATATGGATTTGTGCACATATTATTCTAATAACATATCTGCATAATCATGTATATTTTATAGATTTGTCTTTCACATGTCCAATGGCTTGCTCTCAGTCACAAAACTACTTCAAATAATTTCTTTTCTGGAATCCAACATATAACCATTTTTACATTGATTAATGACAATCCCTCTTTCTTTTGTAAATACTGAGCAAAAGAACATTTTCAAAACTTTCTGGCCACATCAATTTTTGGATATATTTTTTTAAAATTAATTTTCTCCAACATCCAGCCACTTCAGTTAAATCATGCAAACCCTTGTGTTTTGGATGCAAGGCAGGGCTGTATATAACGTCTAGAAAATTTCCTTGATCCAGACTCATAATACGTAGAAGAAAATCTGGAAGTTTTCACTTACTTATTTCTTCCTGCTTATGCTGTATTAATTACCTGTACTTATGACATAACATAAGGGCATTGGACACACTTTGAAACAAACTGGAAAGATGTCTGATAATTGGCCAAAAATTCTGAAAGCATCCCAAATTTAAACTGACAATGTTTCCCTTGTGCCTCCTTAATAACCACCTAGTGAAACTCATTTATATTTATCTATACAAGGGGTCAGTTTTCATCCAAGGGCAGTTTTCTGGCTCACTTCCCTTCGCATCCGGCATTTTGCTTGTTTTGTGGAAACACTATTTACTGTACCTATATCACTGATGGCTTCTGAGGGAATCATGTGTCAGTACTAGCTGAGGACAGCAAGAATTATTTGCAGATACATTGGGTCACTTTGATGCTCTTAAATATGAAAAGGTGGTTTTGCAACAATACAAGGGACCGCTGAAAGTTCTCAGCACAACCAACAAAGTTGGGGCAGTTTTCATCCGGGGCTTTACACTTAGGGCTCCTTTTATCAAGCCTTGCTAGCGGTTTAACACGCATGACAGCATGCGTTAAACCGCCGGCCATGCTAGCCGTAACCGCCTCCTCTTGAGCAGGTGGTAGTTTTTGGCCAGCGCAGAAGTTAGCGCGTGATGAAAAGTCACATGCGTTAACCCCGCTAGTGCGGCTTAATAAAAGGAGCCCTTAGTCTAGTGATTTTCCACTTTTTTCGTTCCATCGGAAAAATGTGCAACAAAAAAAAGTGGAAAATCATTGGGCTATGTGTATAGCTCTTGATGGAGACTGCCCCAACTTTGTTAGTTGAGCTGAGAAGTTTTCAAAGGCCCCTCGTAATTCAAGAGTTGAGTCTGGACTAAATATTTCACTGCCTCAGCTGAGATTACTTTTTCTTTTTTGCAAATTCATAGCCTGTTCTCTATTTCTATTACTGTTTCCCTTCCTTGTTGGGAAAGAGCAGGGTACGTCATCATGTTTCTTTAATTGTCATAATAACACCTTTACCCTTTATGGAAACAGGCCAAGTTGCTTAATAGTAAAACAGACAAAATTATTCTTGCATATGGCAGAACAGGCACACACCCAAACTTGTTTCTCAGAAACATTAGGGGATAGAGGGTGGTAGAGAACAGATGGATATTCATTTTAACAGTATTTGGTTATTTTAGTTTTATGAGTGAGATTCAGTTTGGTCCATTTTTCTCTTGGGCAGATGATGTAAGAGGAAATGAGTGTATCAAGAAAGACAATGTAGGAAAAAGCAACATTTGTATTGTTTCTGCATGGAACATGATGAAATTATTACATTTGGTATAGAACAAGATCTTAAAATCACAGCAGAAGTCTCATCCTTCATGTAATTTGTGGGTTACATAGGACCCAATATCCAAACCTGATAACTAGTGTTCACCAGACCCAGTGAGCAATTGGCAGTGACTTTGTTCATAGAATGCCACTGAAAATCCATCCTGATCACCTCAGCATTATGAGGTCAATTCTATAACAATGCTCCTATATTTAGGTATTGGATTTCCTTTACAGAATAGCAGCATAACAGGTAAAATACATGCTTAGAATCTACACATAGGTGCAAGCACTTATGCTAGTGTAACCCTGTCCAACTAGAAACAGTTCAGGCTGCTGGCTACACTCTTCAAGGTAGGTACCTGCACCAGGAACCACAAAAGAAACACAATCACAGTAGATCACCCCCCCCCCCCCCATCACACACTCTCTGATGTCTCACTTCAAGTGCCCACCTTCAATCACTACCTGTATAGATGAATCTTGGTCTGAAGGAGTGAAGAAGCGAGTAAGAAGTACATGACTGACATCATCATAATACTGGAGACCATGTAAAAAGTCTCCCCATTTTACCGTATCAGCTATTTTTTCTTCCATTTGTATCTTTGTTTTCCTGACTACTCAACCAGCCTCTCTTAACTTTTCCAGATATTTTTGCCTGTCTTCCTCTTTCTGCGATCTTCAGACTTGCTGTCTGAAAATCAATTGGTCAAACACAAGTCTTTTTAATGCAATATTTTCACATAGATTTTGCAAGGGCATTTCATATTCAACTTTTAAAAATGTAGTGATTATTAGTTTGGTTAAAGTTTTGAGATGCTGCCTATCTCTACAAGTGGTCAGGAAAGCAAAGATACAAATGGGAGAAAAAAAATAGCTGATACAGTAAAACAGGGAGACAAACATTTTTTAGATATATCAGAGATAGGAAGAAATGCAAAAGTAGCATTGTGAGACTGAAAAGTGAAGGGGAGAAATATGTAGAAACCGATAAAGAAAAGTCTGAATTGCTTACCAAATATTTCTATTCTGTGTTCACGGCTGAAGGTCCAGGAGTGGGACCGCAGAAGACAAACACGAATAGGGATGGAGTAGTGGTAGACCCTGATTGATTTTCAGAGGATTGTATTCGTGAGGAGCTAGCTAAATTAAAGATAGACAAAACGATGGGGCCGGATGGTGTACATCCGAGGGTGCTGAAGGAACATAGGGAAGTTCTGGTAGCTCCTCTGACTGACCTTTTCAATGTTTATCTAGAGTTGGGAGTGGTACCGGAGGACTGGAGAAGGGCGGATGTGGTCCCTCTACACAAAAGTGGAAGTAAGGAGGAAGTAGGGAATGGCAGGCCAGTGAGTCTGACTTCTTTGGTAAGCAAATTAATATAAATGCTTTTAAAACAAAGAATGGTGAAAATTTTGGAATCCGGGACTGGAAGCAACATGGATTCACTAGAGGTAGGTCTTGTCAGATAAATCTGATCAATTTCTTTAACTGGATGACCAGAGAATTGGATAGAGGCAGTGCACTAGATGTGGTGTATTTAGATTTTAGCAAAGCCTTTGACAGTGTTCCACACAGACATCTAATAAATAAACTGAGTGCACCTCGGGACGGGCCCCAAAGTGACAGGCTGGGTCAGAAACTGGTTGAGTGAAGATGAAAGAGGGTAGTGGTCAATGGAGATTGCTCTGAAGAAACGGATGTTACCAGTGGTGTGCCTCAAGGTTCTGTTCTTGGGCCTGTTCTTTTTAACATTTTTATAAGAGATATTGCTGAAGAGCTGGCAGGTAAGATTTGCCTCTTTGCGTATGATACCAAAATCTGCAGTAGAGTAGACTTCTTGGATGGTGTGAATAACATGAAGAAAGACCTAGCGAAGCTTGAAGAATGGTCTGAAATTTGGCAGCCAAAATTTAATGCTAAGAAATGCAAGGTCATGCATTTGGGCTGCAAAAACCCAAAGGGGGTAAAGAACTTATATGTATGACAGAAGAGCGGGACTTGGGTGTGATTGTATGTGATGGCCAAACAGGTTGAAAAGGTGACAGTGAAAACTAGAAAGATGCTAGGGTGCATAGAAAGAGGTATGGCCAGTAGGAAAAAGGAGGTATTGATGCCCCTCTATAAGACTCTGGTGAGACCTCATTTAGAATATTGTGTACAATTCTGGATGCCGCACCTTCAAAAAGATATAAAAAGGATGGAGTTGGTCCAGAGGAAGGCTACTAAAATGGTGCATGGTCTTCATCATAATGCGTATGGGGACAGATTTAAAGATCTCAATATGTATACTTTGGAGGAAAGGCGGGAAAGGGGAGATATGATAGAGATGTTTAAATACTAATGTGATGTGCATGATTCGAGTCTTTTTCATTTGAAAGGAAGCTCTGGAATGAGATGGCATAGGATGAAGTTAAGAGGTGTTAGGCTCAGAAATAATTTAAGGAAATACTTTTTCACAGAAAGAGTGGTAGATGCATGGAACAGTCTCCCGGAAGAGGTGGTGGAGACAGAGACTGTGTCTGAATTCAAGAAAGTGTGGGATAGGCATATGGGATCTCTTAGAGAGAGGAAGAGATAATGGTTCGATAGGACTTCGATAGGAAGGCAGGACTTAAATGAGAAACCAAGGTGGTAAGGGAGCTCCTTCTGATGATTCAGACAAGTCTTGACCTGTTTTTGGGCCACCGCGGGAACAGACTGCTGGGCAGGATGGACCTGTGGTCTGACCCGGCAGAGGCACTGCTTATGTTCTTATGTTCTTATGGTTATTGTGGATGGACAGACTAGATGGGCCATTTTTCTGCCATCATATTTCTGTGTTTCTAAGTATGCATTTTCTAATGATCCAAAAGCTTAAGAAATATTTCTTTGAAGATGAAACTGGGACAGTAGACAAAGGAAGAGAGGGATCAAATCTTTGCTCCTAATAAATTGATTTGCTGTGGTTCAGCAGAATTCTTCTGTGTCCTTATCCTTCTTCTCTGTGGCAGCACTATACATGTCAAGAGGAGAACCCAATAATTAATCTACAAGCATCATAGAAATGTATTTGGTAAAAGAAGGCAACTTTCTTCTAAGTTTGGAAATGGAGCAATCTACATACTTTAATGTAATTATGTAAACTTAATGTCATAATAGTCATGCTTCCTTTGGTAATAATGTACAGTATATGGGAAGTTGTAAGTGATGATCATTTTGACCTTTGCCCTCAAAGTTCATCTATAGATTTCAGCATTACCCAATGATAACGCAGGTCAACAACAATAAATTTTTTCTTGGTGCCTTGGTTTATTTTTACCTGTTCCTGGGGTTATTTGGAGTGCTGATTCCGAAAATTGCATTGGCTATACCGGATCAACTCTAGGTTCTTAGATATAGTTGAATTTATGGTTCTATTCCAATCAGTCACTCCACAAGAATGAAAGAAGAGTACAAGGCCATCTCTTTAGTCTTGGAAAAGATAAATTACCAAGAACATCAATGGGTGATTTAAGTAGACTTGAAGATGGTTAATTTTCTTCTTGGTCAACAAAGAGGCTACACAAAATATCCTTGCTTTTTATGTCTTTGGGATAGTAGAGCCAAACATGAACATTGGGCAAAAAAAGATTGGCCTCCAAGGGAATATATGGTGGTTGGAGGACAAAATGTAATCAATGAACCTTTGGTAGCACGAGATAGAATCATACTGCCACCACTACATATAAAGCTAGGCCTGATGAAACAATTTGTAAAGGCTTTGAATATAGATGGTTCATGCATTGAATATGTGGAGGAGCATAATCAAAAGAGATGTCTAAGTCTGATTTGAACGTGGGATGCTAGTCGCCCAAAGCCAGCAGCAGCAAAATGTTCATTCTCAAAAAGTATGTCCTATATATATATATTTTTTTTTAATCTATTTCTAAATCCAGACCACCATCATGTCTATCTTTATACCACATTCTCATCCAAAAAATTGTCCAAGTCCCAGATGCCCTTTTGAACATGGGAGTGGCCAGCAAAGTGATGGCAACACAGCAATGAGGCATCTTACAGGGCACTGCTGTGAACTTCACAAAAAGGGTGCCACAAACATCTCACCAGAACTCCCTTGCAGGTCATGGTGAGCCCCCAAAACCCACTATACCCACCCGTCTATAACCACAATAACCCTTATGGCTGCAGGTGGCACCTATGTGGCAGTACAGTAGGGTTTTGGGTGGTTGGTGGGCGCACATTTTCCACCATGAATGTAGTGGTTAGAGTGGCTTATGGGCTTGGGTACTCCTCTCTTTGGTTCAGTGGCCCACCCCCCAGATTATTTAAGCCACCTCTGTGCATCTCTACTAGACTTTCCTTGCTAAGTGTTGATGTTCCGGAGGCAGGTATGTACGTTTTTATTCTGAACTTTGTGGGGGGTGCAACAGGGTCAGTGAACATGGGGGGGGGGGTCTTTACTTTGTATCTACAGTGGTTATCTGGACACTATGGGCACTTATACCCTTTTGGGCACTTATACCTAGATCGCCTAAGTCACAACGTATAAGTTCCTTCTAGGCAGCCTTATCAAACTTTTGATTATCCCTGCAGTACAACTAAGTCTAGGTCGGCTCACATCCCACCCTAACCACTCCTCCAAAAACACCCCTTTCAGCTCAGGGTGCACAGTGGGATTCAGAGGCCTAAAAGTCTCTGGATACATCTAAAAACCTATTTTGATTATTGGCACTTGGAAGACCTGTCAGCACTTGGATGGGTTTTTAGATGTATTTTTGTTTCGATTATGAGCCCCCATAGCGCATATGTTATCTGGACTTACTATGGAAAAAATGAAGGCAGGAAGTTTCGATGGTCAAACAACTTATAAATGACCCACAGTTCATAGCATCAATGAATTAAATCGAATGATGTGCCTGGTCTTCATTTGTTTTTGTTGTGAAAAACTTTCTTGGCAACAAGACGACAGACCTACACACAATTAGTAGAGGATATTTTCTTTCATTTCAACAGGCTTGGCTGTAACATGAGTGTTAAAGTCCATTACCTACACAGTCACATTCATTGTTTTCCAGAGAACCTTGGTGACTTAAGCGAAAAGCAAGGAGAAAGATTTCACCAAGACATAAAAACAATGGAAGCCAGATACCAAGGAAGATGGGATGCACACATGATGGCACACTATTGTTGGAATCTTATGTGGGATTGTCCTGGCAGATCCTAATCTTGGAAGGTTTACAAAAGGAGCTTCTTGTGTGTCGAATGACTGGAAAGTTTGTATCATAAACTTGTGCTTTTGGTATGAAATAAGGAGATTTTCATGTTGTATACTTTTCCTTTAATTTTTAATAGGTTTCCTTCATGCTTAAAAGATATTAATTTAAACATTACATTAAAATATCCTGATTTTCTAATGGGCAAACAGAATGAAGAGTGGTATATATGGCACATGTTCTGTATCTCAAAAACTAGCACTGATGGGAGAAAACTGGTGCCATTTTTGGAATCAGCAGGTCAAATATACCCAGAAACAGGTCTAACATTTGAGGCACCAAAAAATGAGTGTTGGCCAGTATAGGCTACCACTAAAGGAAGTAAGTCTCTAAAGTGATCTATTACAAAATTGGTTGGGGATATGCACTATTTATTTAATTTGTTTTCTATCCCGAAATCGCCAAAGAGCTCAGGATGGGTTACAAGTTAACATACATAAAATACAGTTAACAGGTTACATTTGCCATAGTTATAGAACAATTTTTTTTCGTACAAGATTTTGTCCTAACACAACACAAGAGAAAACCAAAAAAAACTCTGTGGAGTGACGATGTTCCTAAATAGACTTTATTTGAAAGTATCAAAGTTCCAAAGGTACACTGAAATCATCCACATTTAATAATTCCATCCACATAAAAAGTAAATCATCCACATAAGAGGACCTAGTCCGCTAGGGATACAGGATCCAACATGGTCCGCATTTCGACAAAAAGTCTTCTTCAGGGGTCCCTGGAGGTCCTATAAAGGTGAGTACGTGAGAAACAATTGTGTGGTGAGCCAGAAGTGAGACACAACACAAACTAGGGATCTAATACCCATATCTGTAATGTACAGTTTACAGGTTAAAATTGTCACAGTTACAGTACAAGATTGAACACAACACATATGGAGGATCTTGTTTCAATATACATTTCTTTGTAATTGATCAGTTGAGGGGGGGGGGTTGGTGAACAGGTATGTTTTTATTGCTTTCCTAAAGTTGTGTAGTCATTCAAAGGGATCTTATCTGTGGTGGCAGTCGATTCCAGAGGGTCAAATTAAGGTGTAATTTTTAACAAGGTGTCAAAAAAATTTTGAAAAACACAGGGGGTAGGTTTTTGCTGTCAGAGGCGGGGTTTCTTGAATGGGCTGGAGTTTGGTGTGCAGCAAAGGGAGCTATATCAGGGGGTTGGAGCTGTGATAGGGAGATCATATGGGGGGGGGGGATGTATTGAGAATTGTAGGGTTACCAGACGTCTGTATTTACCCGGACAGCTTTTCAAAACCCTGCACTTTGTCCGGGTTTTGAAAAACTTCCTCTTCAGATTGTGTCAGGAGGGGACATCCGAGCATGCGCAGAGGCCCTCCTAACCGACAAGAACAGGCTAAGGGGGGGGGGGGGTGAGGGGTAAGGCTGAAGTGTAACAGGGCTGAGTGGAAGTGGGTAGGCCTGGGGGGGGGCAGGTCTATGGATCTGGATTTTACACAAGTAAAATCTAGTAACCTTATGGAATTAAGATCAGAGAAGACCAAATGGGGGAGCTGTGATGGGGAGGGGGGATTCAAATGGAGGGTTTGTCTTAGGTGGCCACAAACCATAAAATGCATGAAGGACTTGTATGTAAATCGCTTTGAGTGTGGTTGTAAAACTACAAAAAGGTGATATACAAGTTCCAATCCTATCTCAGTTGTGCTGCCACAACCAGCTATCACTTTGACAGCTAGTACCAGGTTTGCTTTATATGGATGGTCTGATAGCATGGAGGGCCCAATAGAGGCCCAGGCATGTCATTCAGTGCCTATGCACTAACCGCTGTGTGTATGGCCCTCTGCATTTATTGCACAGGATTTGCACCACACATTCTTCTTTGCTGTTACTGTGCAGTAAGTGCAAAACCTATCGCAGTTTAGTAAAAGGGCCCAAGTGTCTTTGTAAAGCAGGCTTCAAATAGGCATCTACTCTGCCTTGACACATTGGCAGCCAGTTACAAAATTAACCTTATAACCATCAAGGTAATAGTTCATTTTAAATAAAAGTTTTAAAAGATGCAAGTAATAAATCAATCTGTATCAGCACAATCTGTAGCGATTCAAGGGAATTCATTTGGCAAGTCCAGAAGTGGCCCACGTGGTTCCAAGTCTGTGGAATACACTACATGGGGGAATGGAGCCTTTTCGTCTTCTGATCTCTGCTTTCTCTCCATTCACACTTTACAACAAGCAAGAAAAGACAGAGAACAAACTAAAAAAAAAAGGTCCCCCCCACTCACTGTCAATCTTATCCTGTACTCCCATGATAGATCCTTGATGATCTCATCATAGCTTAATGGCCCAAACCCCTAAACTTCCCTTTTCTGCTTTAGCAAAATCACTAACCAGTACAGGAAGAGGTTAAGGTAGCATACAAAAAGATGTAAAGGCCATACTTTTGGGAGCTGCAGAAAGTGCAGAGGAAGAGAGAGAGGAGTCAATAATGACTCTATGGTTATGAGCTGAGGAGATAGTAAGGTTGACAAATGTTCTTGAGACATATTAGGGATTAATCTTAATAACTGTTCTTCAGCGAACCTTTTAACTAAAAGAGTTTGGTGTAAATGTCGACATAAGCATTGGGCCCAGTCGAAACTTGGCAGGTATTGCATCCCACATAATGGAACCTGACGTATCAGGAAAAAAACCTAGCATCCATCAATCAGGCACCTCATTCTTTTGTTTGCTGTTGCCTCCTAAGCATGACATATATATTCGCCTGGCAGGTTTAGACAAACACGTGAGGTATAGGATAAGAGCTAGGTTTATATTTATACAACTCTTAAAAAACAAAAATTCCGATCTTATTATATCTTTAGGTATAAACCTCTCAGAGGATGCAGGAAACATTATGAAAACAAAAAGTTAAAAGGAAACAGCACTTACGTGAGATGTACACCTCTCACAGTATTTTTATCAATAGCTATAAGACATTCCTGTGGTGTGTTCTCCTCCTATTTTCCTACAGTATACAGTAATAAAAAATACTTTGAGCGTGTCACCCTCTCCGAGCCACAAGAATCACAACCAGAAATCTGACAGAAAGTGAGTCACCTGTGTTTTCTTGTTTCATGCAACCTTCTCCAGAGTAAAAAGCCTGCTTTTCCACATACTGCTGGGATGACAATGCCACTACACCCCTTTGACTGTCCAATGAAAATAGAACATCATTTATAATAGCTATTACCAGCTTCCGTGGTATTAGTCTTACAGTAGAGAATGACACAGGGACAAATTTGTCCCTGTCCCCGCAGGAACTCAATTTCCCTATCCCGTCCCCATGAGTTTTGTCGCTGTCCCTGTCCCATTCCTGTAAGCTCTGTCTTAACCGCACAAGCCTTGAACACTTCTGATTTTAAATTGTTTGAGGCTTGTGCAAATAATGACGGAGCTTGCAGGAATGGGGAAGGGACAGGAAAAGAACTCACAGGGACGGGATGGGAAAATGAGCTCCTGCAAAGATGGGGAAAACTTTGTCCTCATGTCATTCTCTATCTTACAGTTTACTTCAGTTCTCATTATGGTTTAAAGAATTGTTAAAAGAATTTGGTTTCAGTGGCTTTAGTCAAGTCTAATTAGATTACTACAGTAACTATGATTGAATTGGAAAACACGTAAAACTAAAAGTCAGGGGAAAGGCAAGGTGGTCTCCTGGCTCATGTTCTGCACTCTTAAGTTGTGGAATTTGCTGCTGGAGGATATAGCTAAGGTATCCAATACAACTGGGTATAAAAGCGTTTAGACAAGTTTCTGGAAGGAAAGTCCATGACAGCATGATTGCTTACTTTACATTACATTAAATTCTGACTTATATTCTGGCAAAGTCCTTATGAGTTCATGGCGGATAACAATATTTTTCTATTACTGGGAACAAACCCAGTTAAACATAACACAAAGACAAATATTCAAATAGAACATTAACAGTAGAAGATGATAAATTTCAAGATAAAATTTTTTTTAAACAAGAATGACTTTTAAAAGTTTTCTAAAACTGATTTTTTACTAATCAGATTAACTTGATGCTCCAAGCTCAATAAATTATCTAATTGAATGCCTAAATCTCTAGGTTGCATATACAAAATGTAATTACTAGAGGGCCTAGCCAAAGAAACTTGCTCCCGCCACTTTTATGAAGCCCTGTTAGGGTTTTTTTTAAATTACCAGCTGCAGCAGTAAACTCTATGAGCGTCAGAGCCTGGGACAAAAAACTCTAACAGGGCTTCATAAAAGAGGGGGTTGGTTGTGTCTATATTTATCTTCAACTTATGGGTTGGAACCCATTTCTCTACAGTATGAAGCACTAACTTTAATGCAGACCAATCAGAATCCAGTATCCGAAGAAATAAGAGAGAAGATGAAGGATTATGAGGAAGTCTGGTGTGGGATGGTTGAGGCTTCAGGGTTGAAGGAAAACCTGGGTTGCTGCTGCAATATATTTTTTCCGAATAATTGCATCAATTAGAAAAGTCACATCCTGAGTCATTTGAGGTGCAGTGATATCAGGAGCAGAGGCTGCAACAGAAACAGGTGTGGGAGTTTGTGACTAGTGAGAAAGAAACACAAGCGAAAGTGTGTCAGCCATGAAGGATTTTTTTCTTCTTTTTTGCTAAAGGCACAATTGTCATATCTGTTTGCGCCGTGTTCAGGGATGGAGTGGAAGTGCAAGAGGCTGAATTTAACGTCCTAGATTTTGTGATATTTGCTCGAGACTCTATTGGTTTAAGAAACTGACCTGCTGTGACAGGGTTGACAGTACTTGCCAGTTTCTTGGAGGTTTTCAAAGTGGTGGTCAGCCTAAGCAGCCTTTTTTTTTTCTGTGGCTTTAATCATGAGGGAGATCCAACAGAAGCAGAAGTATTTGTGCTGGCTTCCATTAGTACTCGAGCTGAGCCCGATGGGAGAGAACTGCTATGGTCTTGGAACATAAGTGAGCTCTCTGTGTGATAGGCCCTCCAGGACATCATTAGTTTTAAACTGTGATATAAGAAAAATTTCCTTCCCCTGAAATAGGAAGAGAGGATGGAGAAGGTAAGGAAGTGCTCTATTGGTCAATTTTTTACTATCAGGCTAGAAAGGGCACTTCCACATTAACAGCTCAGGGAGAACTTAATGAAGGGTGCCTGCACACGGAGAACAATTAATAACCAGGTTGACTTGGAAACATCATTCTTTGTTCCTAGGAGTGACCGATAAGAAACAAATATATGCTTTGGGGTCCTGATGGGTACATATGACCCAGACTAAGCACTGTGGGAGACAGGATGCTGGACTCAATGGACCTGTTCTTATGTTTCATGCTCTTGTTTTTTGACTTGGTCAATGCTGAATGTTAGGTTACCAGAAGATTCTCATAACACAATAATGACAAGCACATATTTAAGAATGTTCTTAGCAAAAATATTATTGAGGCTTAAAAGATAACTGGACAATGTTAAATCAAAGCTATTAATAAATCTAAGCTCAGACTAATATCTATTGAAATGCTTTCATTTCCACTCTTGGGCCCTCACATACTAAAGTGCAAAGTGTTGCCACAAAAATGCTTTGCATGAAAAATAACACAAAGAGGGTAATTCCTATAAAGGGCACCTACTTTTAACACACCAACAGTGCATTTCTTTATAAAATCACTAGCATAACAGGTCAAATAAGTGCCTGTTTCAGTTGCAAGCAAGCTGATATAAATACTCGTGCCTAGAATGTGAAAGTATGCACATAGATCATAGTATTTTATAATCTGTGCATATTAACGTGTGCCCCAGCTATGCTCCGTCCAAACATCCATGTGACTGCTGATCTGTAAAGTATGCACTATGAAATATTGGCGCATACATACAGAATAGCACATAGCCAGAAAATTATTTATGCATAGTCTTTAAGCCTGTTACATTAACGGGTGCTAGAATAGATGTGTCTGTCTGTCTTTCTTTCTGACTCTCTCTCTCCTTGGCCGCTGTCTGTGTGTCTTTCTCTCTCTCTTTCTCTCTTTGACCGCTATCTGTGTGTCTGTCTCTTTCTCTCTCTCTCTCCTTGGCCACTGTCTTTCTGTCTCTTTCTCTCCTTGGCTGCTGTCTGTGTGTCTTTATGTCTCTTTCTCTCTCTCTCACTCCTTGGCCGCTGTCTGTGTGTCTTTCTCTCTCTCTCTCTTTGGCCGCTATCTGTGTGTCTGTCTCTTTCTCTCTCTCTCTCCTTGGCCACTGTCTGTCTGTCTTTCTGTTTCTCTCTCTCTCCTTGGCTGCTGTCTGTATGTCTGTCTTTCTGTCTTTTTCTCTCCTTGGCTGCTGTCTGTGTCTTTATGTCTCTTTCTCTCTCTCACTCCTTGGCCACTTTCTGTGTCTTTCTGTCTCTCTCTCTTTCTCTTCTTGGCTGCTGTCTGTCTTTCTGTCTCTTTCTCTCCTTGGCCGCTGTCTGTGTGTCTTTCTGTCTCTCTCTCTCTCTCTCTCCTTGGCCGCTGTCTATGTGTCCTTCTGTCTGTCTGTCTCTCTCTCTCTCTCCTTGGCCGCTGTCTGTGTGTCTTTCTGTCTCTCTCTCTCTCCTTGGCTGCTGTCTGTGTGTCTGTGTGTCTTTCTGTCTCTTTCTCTTTCTCTCGGCCGCTGTTTGTGTGTCTTTCTGTCTCTTTCTCTCTCTCTCTCTCCTTGGCTGCTGTCTGTGTGTCTTTCTGTCTCTTTCTCTCTCACTCCTTGGCTGCTGTCTGTGTGTCTTTCTCTCTCTCACTCCTTGGCCGCTGTCTGTGTGTCTTTATGTCTCTTTCTCTCTCTCTCACTCCTTGGCCGCTGTCTGTGTGTCTTTCTGTCTCTCTCTCTCTCTCCTTGGCCACTGTCTGTGTGTCTTTCTATCTCTCTCTCCTTGGCCGCTGTCTGTGTGCCTTTCTGTCTCTTTCTCTCTCTCTCTCCTTGGCCGCTATCTGTGTGTCTTTCTGTCTCTCTCTCACTCCTTGGCCGCTGTCTGTGTGTCTTTCTGTCTCTCTCTCACTCCTTGGCTGCTGTCTGTGTGTCTTTCTGTCTCTCTCTCTCTCCTTGGCCACTGTGTGTCTTTCTGTCTCTCTCTCTCCTTGGCCGCTGTCTGTGTGTCTTTCTGTCTCTCTCTCTCTCTCCTTGACCGCTGTCTGTGTGTCTTTATGTGTCTTTCTCTCTCTCTCCTTGGCCGCTGTCTGTGTGTCTTTCTGTCTCTCTCTCTCTCTCCTTGGCTGCTGTCTGTTTGTCTGTCTTTCTGTCTCTTTCTCTCCTTGGCCGCTGTCTGTGTATCTTTCTGTCTCTTTCTCTCTCTCTCTCCTTGGCTGTTGTCTGTGTGTCTTTCTGTCTCTTTCTCTCTCTCACTCCTTGGCCGCTGTCTGTGTGTCTTTCTATTTTTCTCTCTCTCCTTGGCCACTGTCTGTATGTATTTCTGTCTCTTTCTTTCTTTCTCTCTCTCTTTCCTTGGCTGCTGTCTGTGTCTGTCTGTCTTTCTGTCTCTTTCCCTTCCTCCCCCCCTGTGGCAGCACCACCAGCCTCCAACGCAAATAAACAAATGCTCATCCTCGACCTGCCCAACGAACAAATTCAGAGGTAAGGGGTGTTGGTTCATTGCCGGGCGGGCAGAGAGCACGGCTCCTGCGAGCTGCAAAGATGCTCTGACCCAGAGGAGAGAGTGGAGGCAGAGGAGAAGGCCGTGTGACCAGGGAGCGGCAGTGGTTGTGGCCTTCTCTCCCCTAGCTCCGTAGCCACCGCCTCCTTCTCTCCCCGATGTCAGCCCCGAATGTGTGCATGCGCCACATCCTTTAACAACCATGGAGGTAAACCTTGAAGACGTACGCAGGCAGATAGAAAAATTAAAAACTGACAAATCCCCAGGTCCAGACGGAATTCACCCAAGGGTTCTGAAAGAACTAAAGGAGGAAATAGCAGAACTACTACAGCAAATTTGCAATCTATCCCTGAAAACAGGCATGATCCCGGAGGATTGGAAAATAGCCAATGTTATGCCCATCTTTAAAAAGGGATCAAGAGATGACCCGGGAAACTACAGACCGGTGAGTCTGACCTCGGTTCCAGGGAAAATGGTGGAAGCACTGATAAAAGACAACATCGATCAGCATTTTGAAAGGAATAAACTTCTGATAACCAGCCAACATGGATTCTGCAAGGGGAGATCATGCCTAATGAACTTATTGCACTTCTTCGAAGGAATTAACAAACAGATTGGCAAAGGAGACCCCCATAGACATCATATATCTAGATTTCCAAAAAGTCTTTGATAAGGTACCCCATGAATGCCTACTTCGGAAACTGAAGAACCATGGGTAGAAATTGGTTGGAAGGTAGGAAACAGAGGGTAGGAGTGAAGGGCCACTACTCGGACTGGAGGAGGGTCACGAGTGGTATTCCGCAGGGGTTGGTGCTCGGACCGCTGCTATTTAATATATTTATAAATGATCTAGAAACAGGGACGAAGTGCGAGATAATAAAGTTCGCAGACGACACCAAACTATTTAGTGGAGCTCGAACTAAAGAGGACTGCGAAGAATTACAAAGGGACTTGAACAAACTAGGGCAATGAGCGACGAGATGGCAGATGAAGTTCAACATTGAGAAATGTAAAGTATTACATGTAGGAAGCAGAAACCTGAGTTACAACTATACGATGGGAGGGATGTTATTGAATGAGAGTACCCAAGAAAGGGACTTGGGGGGTAATGGTGGACATGACAATGAAGCCGACGGCACAGTGCGAAGCGGCCGCTAAGAGAGCAAATAGAATGCTAGGTATAATCAAGAAGGGTATTACAACCAGAACAAAAAAAGTTATCCTGCCGATGTATCGGGCGATGGTGCGTCCGCATCTGGAGTACTGCGTCCAATATTGGTCGCCGTACCTTAAGTAGGATATGGCGATACTCGAGAGGGTTTAGAGGAGAGCGACACATTGGATAAAAGGTATGGAAAACCTTTCATACGCTGAGAGATTGGAGAAATTGTGTCTCTTTTCTCTGGAGAAGAGGAGACTTGGGGATATGATAGAAACTTACAAGATCATGAAGGGCATAGAGAAAGTGGAGAGAGACAGATTCTTCAAACTTTCAAAAAATAAAAGAACAAGAGGGCACTCGGAAAAGTTGAAAGGGAACAGATTCAAGACGAATGCTAGGATGTTCTTCTTTACCCAACGTGTGGTGGACACCTGGAATGTGCTTCCAGAGGATGTAATAGGGCAGAGTACGGTAATGGGGTTTAAGAAAGGATTGGACAATTACCTACTGGAAAAGGGGATAGAGAGGTATAGATAGAGGATTACTGCACAGGTCCTGGACCTGTTGGGCCACCGTGAGAGCGGACTGCTGGGCACGATGGACCTCAGGTCTGACCCAGCAGATGCATTGCTTATGTTCTTATGGGGCTGTTGCCGCACAGCAGCTGCTAGCGCGGCTTTGTAAAAGAGGCCGTAGGTTAAACAAAAAAAATTCAAAAGCTGCATTTATCACAGACAACAGGAAACACATTATCTGTTACTATTGAAAAGGTACCTGGAATTTGAAATCAAAATTACAATTTATAAGTAAGCAACTAAATTAATTTGTCAGGCTGGGGTCAAAATGACCCCAGGTGTGTACAGAAGGGTTAAAAGACACTTTAAGAACATCAGGTTCTTTGACCTTATTTTAATCTATTTTTTGGCATTTTTCCTCATTATCCTCTACAGTTTTGGAAAAAGGAATCAGTGGCACAACGTATTTAAATAATAAGGAAACATTAGAACCCAGCAAATTAAACTGAAGTAGGCATAGAACAGCAATTATCATAGTCAGGCTCAGGAAAGAATTCCTTTTCTCTTGTGATGCAGAAAGTGGCCACAGTTCTCTCTGGACTTCTTTTTGCTGTTGGACAAGTTGGAGATCTGGCACAATGGATCACTGGTCTTCTTTCAGTCTAAGTATAAAACTAGTCACTCTGCTACCAATGTATTTTATAATTAAAAAAAAATTAATTTGGCACTGACAAACTTGTAAAAGATCACAGGGAAAAAAAAATAAAAGGATGCAAAGTTTCGGTCATCTGATTTTTTTCAATATTTTTTACACAAACAGATGTCACTGCTTTCTTTAACTGCCCTCCAAACTGAATGATGGAGAAGCTGACATTGCTACGTGGGATGCTTTGATGGTTGTCTTTTTATGTAAAAAATGTTCAGTAGCTTTTCTTCAATACTTTAAGTCTTTGGTGTCCTGCAGTCATGACTAGCCTTTACTAGAGGATTTGGCTCAATTTTTCTTTTGCTTGAGCTTTCTCCTAGTCAGGGCCAAATTGAAGGCGTTCAAGATGGCATCCTTGTTGTTGAGAACATTGTAACGGCTCACTTCTACCAGCCTGTCAAAGTGGTAGGGCTCGTAGGTGAAATTCTTAGTGCGATAAGGAGACTCCCTTCCTGCAATCACAAAATTTCTGAAAGATTTTTCCTCTTCAGATTGTAATTCCCCTCCTGTGGATAGAAAGAATGCAGAAACTCAAAATCTTACTAGGACTCTGGGGTATTTACACAGCTAATTATGGTCCCCAGGGGAAGAATTTATAATAAAATGTCAGATGATAACGATTGCTGTGGATGATATCAGAAGGTTCTTAGGTCCCCCTCCCCTCCACTATTTTTTCTGTATATACAGTATCTGAACTAGATAATTAACCAGGTACATTTCTGTTTTATTTTTTGTTTAATGACTACATGTTGTTCAACTCGGGAGATCCTGACACTCTTATGGATCTCTAAAGGGTTTGCTCCTCTGCTTTACACAATGTTATGGCCAATGAAAACATAAGGAAGGTCACAGGACACATCTAACTTGTGCATAAAATACACCCCATTCGAAAAGCGAAAAGTTTCCATGTGATTTCTTTCAGAAAATAGACAAGAGACTTAGGAATATAAACAGAGGGAAACTAAAGACAAGAAGCAAGCATGTACTGCAGTAATACCACTGCTAAATCATCACTACCCCTGAAATACAGTAATGTGAAACCGTTTTTCCCCTCCTACTTGCACATATGTCATACTGAATGGCTTCTGATCTTTAAATAAAATGCAATAGTAGACAAAGGAAATCTGAGTAAACACCTGATACAGTTTTTAAATAATTATTTTATTTATACAAGGAACAAAGATGTCCTTCTACAAAAATGTGTTAGGTACTGGGCTTCACGCATTATAATACAGAATTTTAACATGCGGCAAACCCCAAACTAACAAAGTGTCCCACTATTTTTTTATTGCAGGTCATGTGTTAACATTCAGATTAGCGCAGAAGCATTCAGTTCCTCCTATTTAAGAGGAAGTAAGCGGTCCCCTACATTAGTCAGCTAGCACACAGTAAGTGTAACATGCTGTCTAATGATTTCATGCCCTCTCTCTATCCAAGCCACGCCTCCAAGAGAAATTCTGAAAACTCCAGCAATGTGCAGTTTAATGCAGGGAAATAGGCAAAATACTGTAGACTTTGCGGTCAAGCGGTGGCCTATTTATGCATATTAACTACACATTAGACAATGTCCTGCCATGCCATGTTTGCCAACACCTTGTAGAAAAACACTTTAATATGTATGTAATCTTGCAACCCATTCTAAGCTCCCCTGGGTGGATGGGATATAACACCAAATAAATAAATTAGGTGCTTAATGTCCTTAAGTTTAGAAGGGAAACCAAACCAAAAATAACACTGTGGAATAGATGTTCTTGACGTAAATGTTTATTTAAATCCTGCAGATCAGAACTATTCAGGAAGTATACATGATGTCCATGAATTTAACAGACCCTAAGTCCATGGATAATGTGGTCTGCAGGATTTAAATAAACATTTACGTCAAGAACATCTATTCCACAGTGTTATTTTTGGTTTGGCTTCCCCTTCCTTTTCTGTGGAATCGTTGGGTACTTTTTTTGTTGTTGTTGTTGATCTTACGTATATATGGGCCCCAAAGTTATCCAACACTCATATTACTCATGAGAAAAAGTAACCGCAACCTAAATTAATAACTGGTTGCACCTCCTTTAGCAGCAATAATTGCCAACCGAAAGCTTTGTATAATATGATAGCAGTCTTTCACATTGTTGCTGAAAAATCTTAGGGCTCCTTTTATCAAGGTGCGCTACGGGGGTTAGCGTATCGGACATTTCAGCACGCGCTAACCCCCGCGGCAAGCCAAAAAACTATCGCCTCGTCAATGGAGGTGTTAGCGACTAGCGCGGCAGATGGTTTAACATGCGGTATTCTGCGCGTTAAACCCCTACCTCGATAAAAGGACCCCTTAGTCTATTCTTCTTTGTAGAATTGCTTTAATTCAGGCAAATTCATAGGTTCTCGTGCAAAAACTGCTTGTTTTAGGTCCTGCCAAAACATCTCTATTGGGTTCAATTCAGGACTTTGACTAGGCCAGTCCAAAACTTTAATTTTGTTTCTCCTCAGTCATTCAGATGTAAAGATCTGCTTTTGTGTTTTGAACCATTGACTTTTTGCATAACCCAATTACACTTCAGTTTCAGCTCATGGACAGATGACCGGACATTCCCCTTATGAATTTTCTGGTACAGTGCAAAACTCTTGGTTCTTTGTATAATGGCAAGTTTTCCAGGTCCTGAGGCAGCAAAGTATCCTAACACCATCATACTACCAGCACGTTTGACAGTTGGTATGATGTTCATACTGCTGAATGCTGTATTTGCTTTATACCTGTGTTGTCTAAAGAGTTCCATTATACCTCATCTGTTCATAGAGTATTATCCCAAAAGGCTTGGGGATCATCTAGGTGTGATTTTGCAAATGTGAGACAAGCATTGATGTTACTCTTGATTAAACAGCGGTTTCCACCTTGCCACTTTCCTATTTTTGCTCAGTCTTTCTCATCATGGAGTCATGAAAACTAACCTCAGCTGAAGCTAAAGAGGTCTGCAGTTTCTTTGGATGTTCATCTGGGATGTTTTGTGACTTTTCCAGATGAGTTGTTGCTTTGCCCTTGGAGTCATTTTGGAAGGCCAACCACTCCTGAGAAGTTTCACCACTAATCCAAGTCTTCTCCATGCAGAGGTAATGGTTCTCCCTGCAGTTCGTTGAAATCCTAGAGCTTTAGAAAAGGCTTTGTAACCCTTTTCAAACTCATCTTTCAACAATTATTTTTCTCCTCTCTTCTCATGGCATAACATTTTTGTAAAGATGCTGTGGTGACTACTTCACTCTCAAGGTAAGGTTCAATATATGGTGAGGTTTAAATTCAATAGGGCTGACTGCAATTAAGCCTGGCTGTCTGTATTCAATCAGCTGAATCTATCTATTACATATGGTCAATTAGTCGATTAACTATGAGGCAGTTACCTTTTTAAATGGGTCATATGGGTGATGGCTAACCTTGTTCCTTAAATAAATAACATGATAATTTATGCAGATGATATTCAGTTTTTTTGTTCCTTTGATACCATCGACACCTGCTGCTTTGCTTCAGTTACAGCAGATATTTGCAAGGAAACTGGACTGGATAACTGTCAATCGGTTGTGGTTGGATATTTCTAAAACAGATATCTTGTAGATTGCATTTAATCCAGTTCCACCATACCCAGCAGAGATTTTGCTTTCAGGTACTATTATTAAAATTTCAAGCAAGATTCAAAATTTGGGTATTGGTTTAGATTCTGCTCTATCATTTAGGTTTCAAATTCAGCAAGTGATTAAGAACTCGTATTTTAAATTACACTTGTTGAGTAAATTATGTTCCTTGCTGACACATATTGATTTTCAGAAAGTGTTGCAAGCCACGATTTTGAATACTCTGGACTAACTACTACAATATTATTTTTTTGGGTCTACCAGCCCCTTGTGTACAAGTTTTGCTAGTAGGGCAGAATTCTGCAGTCAGATTATTGTATGGACTATCCTCTTCCGAATATGTGACCCCTTTCCAGAAAAAATTGCGTTGGTTGTCTATGGCCCAATGAATTAAATTCAAGCTGTTTTTGTTTGTCCGTCTTGGATTGTATCAGGATTTGTCTTTTTAATTGCATGGCAATCGGCACCTTTGCAGTCTTTGCAAGCTTGTATAATTGAAGGGGCTGATTCTATAAATGGTGCCTAAATCAGCTGGTGCCTTGCAAAATGGCACTGGCTGCATATCAATCACACTTAGGCGCCATTTACAGAATCGTGACTAGTGGCGCCTATGTAAAAACTTAGGGCTCCTTTTATCAAGGTGCACTACGGGGGTTAGCGCGTCGGACATTTCATTATGCGCTTACCCCTGCAGCAAACCAAAAAACTAATGCCTCGTCAATGGAGGCGTTAGCGACTAGCGTGGCAGGCGGTTTAACGTGCGGTATTCTGCGCGTTAAACCCCTACCACAGCTTGATAAAAGGAGCCCTTAGGCGCCTGAACTGTAGGTGAAAGTTTTAAAGGCCTGCATTTCAGGAGCTTACGTTTTGGGAAAATCGCTCTTAGGGGCGCTTAAATCATCCTCCACCCATAGAAATGCCCACTTAGGCATTAGGTGCCACTAATGTGTGCAATTCTGGAGGCCACATTACCATAAAGATGTGCTTCGAGCCGAGTCGGTCCAGCGGATGGCCACTAGAATGGTCTCCGGACTCAAGGGTCTCTCATACGAAGAAAGACTGGGCAAATTGCAGCTCTATACTCTAGAGGAACGCAGGGAAAGGGGTGACATGATTGAGACATTTAAATACGTCACAGGTCGTGTAGAGCTGGAAGACGACATATTCGTTCCCAAGGGACCCTCGGTCACAAGGGGGCACCCGCTTAAACTTAGAGGAGGGAAATTTAGTAGTGACACCAGGAAGTACTTCTTCACAGAAAGGGTGGTGGATCATTGGAACAAACTTCCGGTGCAGGTGATCAAGGCCACCAGCGTGCTCGACTTTAAGAATAAATGGGACATCCACGTGGGATCCCTACGAAGGTCGAGCTAAGGAACTAAGTCATATGCACTCAGACTTAATGGGGTAGGTCAGTAGAGTGGGCAGACTTGATGGGCTGTAGCCCTTTTCTGCCGTCATCTTTCTATGTTTCTAAGCGCCATGTGATAGGTGCATATCTTTTACAGAATCGGATAGATGCCTTTCGCACAATTCTTTTTTTTTTTAATTTTAGAGATTATCGAGGCTATTAAGGCTATTTTGCCAATTAAGTTAGGCACCTAATTTTAGGCACCCTATATAGAATCAGCCCCAAAGTGCCTAATTATCAGCATTTACATTTATTAAAATTTTAACCGCACTTCAGTTTATCAACAGCATGGTATACAAAATATATAAAAACAAGAAACGAAAAGAACGCCATAAAAAAACAGAAAAGAAAAGACAAAAGAAAACCCAAAAAGTAAAATTAATTAAAATCAACTTGGACAAACACAGGGCGTGGCAGGGTTTAAGTTTCCCGTGGAGTCGGATAGTTGTGCAGACGCCATTATGCAAACATCTCTGTAGGATGATATGGGCTATGTGAGCTTTTGAGGTGCAGCTCCGTTGTTGTGAGTATTTGTTATGGTTTAAGTGCGATTGGTAATGTAAGGCTATGTTATTGTTTCTTAGGACAGGACAAGTTGATCTTTGTTTCTCAGATAATATGACATTGCTGTTTGTTGTATGAATGTAGTATTGTGTGTGTGTGTGAGTTGTGATGTTTAGTGGGCAGATGTGAATGGGACATTTGCTTGTTACGGGATACTTTTGGTGTTGAGATCATTTTATGATAGCCTGACCTGTTAAAGATGTATAGGATTTGCCATTGCTAGATCGCTAATGGCAACTTTTGTGGAAAAATTTTAAGGAGCAGTTTAATTTAAATTTGTCATCGCTACATGGTCAATGGATGAAGTTATTTTGGTATTGTGCTGAGCAGCTGGTGGGTTTTTCAGTGTTATGGGTTATCTTTTTGAGGTTATGTGAACATATGGGTTGATAGTATGGGTTATATCGTCTGAGGTTGTGTGAATGTACACTATGATGATTGTGCATTTTTTGGATTATATTTAGGCACTTGATGTTTGTTCTGATTCTCTGAAGATATTGCGAAACGAGCTCGTCAGAATCAGAATGAGTTTCTAGAACGAGTTGCCTGATACAACTAAGATAAGTGGATTTTTACATTTGATACTGTTTGTGAAATGGAAATATGGTCTGAGGCCTTTCCTCCTTGCCACAGATTATCTAACCTTTAATGGAATAATTTGCCATTGCTCTTAATTTTTTGACTATGTTAGACAACTGATATATTTATTCAGTCTTACATTTTGATAGTATTTTTGTTTTGATCCCTGAAAATGGAATACACTGCTTTGGTGCTGAGACAGCAAATGATGCTGAAGCACCACCTACTCAGTCAGGCCTATGACTTGCTGGGACCCCATTCTTGCTTGGACCAATACTGCAGTTTTTCTATTGTGTCTATTGCTTTGTATTGTATGTTTTAATTATGCATGTTGTCCTGTTCCCTGCCTTGGATAAAGGCGGGTTATAAATGAATAAACAAACATAAACATGTGTTTTGTGCTTATTCAGGTTCCTTTTACATTTTTTTAAAGATCAGAAGTCATTCAGGGTGTCATATGCAATAGATGAAATCAAGAGGTGGCGGGGGAGGGGACTTTTCACATCACTGTATATTTGTTTTAACAAGAAGTTTTCAGGCAAATCTCCCTCCAAAAAGTCACTTGGTGTGAAATGCCTAGTTCTTTCCTTAATGTTTATCTCATACCTTCTCTGTATGCATATAACCATAGTCAGTAGAACATAAGAATAGCCTTACTGGGTCAGAACAATGGTCCATCAAGCCCAGTAGCCCGTTCTCACGGAGGCCAATCCAGGTCACTAGTAGCCTTACCTGGTGCCTTGTATATCTGGAAGGTATCATTGACCAGTGGGAAATGAAGCACAATGGGAGCCTTGGGGTTCTCAGCATCCACAAACATGTAACATTCCTTAGGTTTCTTCTCATCTTCTTCATTGAGAAGGATTTGGGGGAAGGGGATGCCTCGCTCTTTGCAGTACCTTGTGGTCAGCTCTAGGACCTGAGGTTAGAGGATAGCCAGGTCAGGCTTTTAGACTGGTGACATACACTTCTTTTTCTCTTACCAGCCCACTCCTTAATTCTTCATGAAAGTTAGGGTGTGAAAATCACACTTAGAAAAGAGTATGCTGATTTATATGAGAAGTGATCATTATTTTTCCTTATTGAGGAACAAAAGGGATAAATATTTGCTACAAAGTTTTAAATTTGAGATAATTTTATTTACAGTGTGCTTCTATTATGTTTTGTCAACAAACTAATTAGTTTCTGTTAGCATTTCAGTATTTGCTTAGTTCTCTATTGAGAAAGTCTTAAGCACTCAGAAAGTTGTGGTGCCTGACTGAAGCAGAAGAGTTTTGCAGACTGAAATTCAATAGTGGCTCTGAATCCTCTAGAACAGTGTTTCTCACCTTCTTTATGCCAAGTACCCCCTAAGTCTATCAAATATCAACTGAGTCACCCAACCACCAAGGTCTGCCCCAGACCCCACCTCATTATTAATTATAATGCAATTTTTTCTATTTATTTTTCATATACAGTACACACAGCAGATATAAATTCTCAAAACGGACACATTTCAATCACTACAATATATTGAAAATAAAATAATTTTCCCTACCTTTGTTGTTTGGTGATTTTATTTCTCTAATCATCTTTTCCCAGTCTCTGGTTGCACTTCCTTCTGTCTGTGCTCTTAACTGTGTTTCCAGGGCCTTCTAATCCACTGACTGTTTTTCTCTTCTTCTTCATTTTCTGCACTGCATCCATCTTTGGCATTAACTTTTAACATTCAACTTTTTTCCATTTTTCTGCTTTCTTCTCAAAAATCTTTTCCTTGTCTTCCCTTTCCCTCCTATTTCTCTCCGTCCCTCCCTGTTTCCATGATCCAACATCTTTCTCCTTCCCTCCCTCCTCCCAGTGGTCTGACATCACTCCTTCCCACAGTCTGGCATCTCTCTCTACTACTATTATTATTATTAATTATTTCTGTAGCACTACCAGACTCCCCTGCTTCCCTTCCATTTCCTGGTCTGGCATCTCTCCCTTCCTTGAGTCATCTCTCCCCCTCCACAGTGTAACATTGCTCTCTCCCTAACTCCTTTCTGCCCCCTGTAGTCCCAACATCTCTCCTCCCTTCCTCCTTTCTGGCCCCCCTCCCAGTCCAACATTTCTTTCTCTCTGCCTCCTGGATGATTCCTCTCCTCTGGTCTTCATTCCCTCCTCCAACCAACATCTCTTTCTCTCTCTCCCTCCATAAATCCAACTTTTCACGCTCTGCCCTCACCCCCTTCCTCTGAGTGTGACATTTCTCCTTCCCTCTTTTCTGCCCTCCCCATCCATCTCTCTCTCTCTCCATGAGTTCAACACTTTCTGCCTCCTGCAAGTTCAAGTTCAAGTTTAATAAAATTTGATAAAATCACAATTTCAAAAATTCAAAGCGATGTACAATAAAATATGGGGAAGATAGGTAAAACAATGATTAATATAGACATGGACAAACTTGACTTATTACTTTCTTTCTTCCTTCTCGTCCCTTCCCTCAAATGTGACATCCCTCCTTCCCAGCCCCACTCACAATTAACATGCTCTCTTCCCAAGCACCATTTCTCCCTCTCCTGCACCCCATCTCCACTTCTCCCTCTCTCATCACTTTTACTCCTCCTACAACAATTTTCATTCCTTCCTTCCCTCCTGACAACCCCACTCACAACTAATATGCTCTCTCCCCATGCATCATCTCCCCCTCCCCTCAAGTGTGCAGTACCTTTCCTTTCCCTCCCCTTCTCCTTCAAGTCCAGCAGCACCTTTCCCTTCCCTTTCTGCCAGGTCCAGCAGCAGCTCTTCTCTCTTCCCTTTCCCTCCCCCCTGTCCAGCAGCACCTCTCCATCTCCCCACGTGCAGCAGTACCTCTTCTCCCTTCCCCTCCCCTATATCCAGGAGCACATCTCTCTCTCCCCATGTCCAGTAGTACTTCTCCTCTCCCTAGCGGCAGTTCACTGTGTGCTTTTAACTTCCCCAGACAGCTGTTGCTAGCGTTAGTTTAGCTGTGGTTCCATCTGTCAGCCTTGTGGTTCCATCTGTCAGCCTTGGGGACCTTTACTAGGCCGGTCCGCTCTGATAAAAGAGGAAGCTGCATCATCGGAGGTGGGCTGACCTAGCAAAGGCCCTGAGGCTGCCTGATGGAATCGCCGGCTAAACTAACACTAGCGGCAGAAATGCCACTGCTGGTCCGGGGGAGGCTGAGAAGAGAAGACGAAGAAGGCAGGGGATACACAATGGCAGAAGGAAGTTGGGAAACATACAGCACTGATGGCGCATACTCCCTGACAAGGTACATGTACCCCATGGGGTACGTGTACCTCTGCTCTAGATAGTGGGAAAGGAAGAGGAGCCAAAAAGAAAAACTGTACAACTCCGAGTACTTTTCTAATTTTCACCCTTCATGCCTTTAATATTTCAGCCCTACTCCGTTTTTCTATAATTCTCTGGCCTTTTAGAAAATTGTTAAAACTTTTTTATTTTTAATGATTGTTAAATGAATAATTTTGTTTGGTCACAGGTTGACTAATTACCCTTTGCAGCTCACCTCAAATGGATCTTCCCATGAATAGTTGAATGACAAAATGACATCCACATCTCTCTCTGGCTGGAGCACCAGAGGGAAGGGTGAATTAATAGAAAATCCTCCATCTACTAGGTACAGGTTCTCCTTCATGGGAGTCAGTTGGTTAGGGAATGCATCTAGGTGACTACCTACAGAATCAAGAAAAGAGATAACATACTGAAGAACACATACTTGATTCCAAGATTAATAATAATAGTAATAATTTATTTTTTTGTATACCGCTATACCAAAAGTTCAAAGCAATTCACAACAGAAAAGATACATAAAGTCAATGTATATAAAGTACATAATAACACAGTCGATAAAAAAGAATACATCAATTAAAAAGCAAGAAGTTAAAACAGTATAACAACTAAAATGTAAACATATCAAACAGGCAATCAAAATAAGAAGTAGCCTCAAATATAGGTTTTCCAAGCCATATGTTCGGTTTAGGGCCTGGAATGATAAAATTCTGTCAAAAAACTTCTTATATTGATATGACTTTAGAGAAGGGTAATTAAATAGATTTATTCTACGTGTACTCTTATTAGAATAGTTCAAAGAAAACTGAGAGGCAAGATAATCTGGTAGCATTCCGAAAACTGCTTTGTAACAACACTAAAGTGGACCAGATGAAAGCATGGTCTTCTGATTTATACAGTCCTGACAATTCTGACAAAACTTGGTTGGGTCAATATTAGGCAACACTTATCCAGATACCAGCTATCCAATAAGTGCTGCTCAACAGGATACCATATATACTTTAATATAAACTGGGCTTTTTGGGCCAAAAAATTGGCCCAAAAATGGGGGTCCCAGTTTATATTCGAGCCAATGCCTCCTCAGAATTTTGCAGGCCGCTGCCATCGCAAGGCTCTGTCCCTTGCCCTCCTCCCTGCCCTATCCTCATACTTCTGCCGATCCCTTGTGGAGGTGCAGCGGGCAGGAGCAAGCTTTCTGAACTCCTGCCCCTCTGCTAACCGGCTGCCGCAGATCGAGTTTCTTCAGCTGCTGAGCAGGAGTGCAATTTGGTGCTGCTACTCAGCGGACTGCTGGGCATGATGGACCTCAGGTCTGACCCAGCTAAGGCGCGGCTTATGTTCCTTACTGGCTCCCGCGAATTATCGCTGCTCAGCCAAAGAAACTGGATCTGTGGCAGCTGGTTAGCAGCGGGGCAAGAGTTTGGAAAGCTTGCTCCTGCCCGCTGCACCTCCACCAGGGATCAGCAGAGGTATGAGGATAGGGCAGGGAGGGGGGACAGGGGGGCAAAGCCTGGAAGGGAGGGAGGGTGCAGAGTTTGACAGGGGAAGGAAGTGTGCTGGGTGTAGAGCTTGGCAGGGGAGGGAGGGAAGGGGGCTGGGTGCAGAGCTTGGCAGGGAGGGGGCTGTGTGCAAAGCCTGACAGGGCAGGGCCCTTGAATATTAAGCCGCCCGACTTATATTCAAGTATATACAGTATTCAGAGATAGCATCACTGAACAGAGAAAGCCTGCTAGGCAGACAAATGGTGCCTGTGGTGGCAGAATTTGGGGGGAGAAGGTCAGCAGTATGGTAGAACAGGGTCTATTCCCTTCCCTTATCTGCTGTTGCTGCCCTTCTTCTGTCCGGGCCTTCCTGAAGTACTTGAAAGCAGTGTGTACCGTGTGGGGTCTCTGAGTGCAAGGATGTACTCCGAGACCTTACACCATGTATGCTACTTACAAACACTTCAGAGCAGCCTGGACAGAGGTAGGGCAGTGGCAGCAGTAGAGAAGGGGAGGGAATAGGGCCTGTAAGTGAAAGAGAGATATATTGGACAGGGAGGGGTGGGGAAAGGAAGGGGAGATACTTACATGGGAAGAAGGGTGAAGGAGAAATTCTGGGTACAGTGGAGAACGGGGAAGAGATGGGAAAATGCAGGATGGGGAAAGAAGAATTTTGAACATGGGGGCTGGAAGAAAAGAGGGGATGCTAGATGGAAAGGTAAAGGAGATGGAACTGATATACTGCCTTTCTGTGGTTAGATTCAAAGCAGTATACATATTATACACAGGCATGTATTTTGTATTTGGAGAAATGGAGGGTTAATGACGCCCAGAGTCACAAGGAGCTGCCATGGGAATTGAACCCAGTTCCCCAGGTTCTCAGGCCACTGCACTAACCACTAAACAACTGGGGGAAAGGCAGCATAGCCAGGTTGTGATGTTGGGGGAGCAGATAGTGTAAAAAATAGGCACCAGTGTGAGTAGGCACTAATTTAATTGGAAGTCCATTTGGGGGAGCATCCAATCCCCTTGCACCCCTCCCCAGCTACCCCTCTGAGGATAGAATAAGGAAAGAAGACATGCTGGACATGGGAAGGGCGGGAGTAAGCAAAGGAAGATGAGATGTTGATCATCTGGAATGGGCGGTAGAGAGGGAAAGGAGAGATGTTGAATTATGAGGGGGTACTGAAAAGTTCTCAGCCTAACCAAGAAGAGAATGACATGGATATAGTTCAATCAATGATCTGAAAAAATGTCAAAACCTAGAATTTTGTTTCTGCAAATTGGCACTTAACAAAATAATATAACACTCTTTTCAGCTACAGTCGCAAAATAGCGCTCAGAATTTAAGAATCTAAGAACTTTTCAGCACACTCTCATACAGGAGGAGGGGGAAAGACACTGAGCTGTCAGTGGATTGTATGGCCCTGTCACTGAATATCCATATAGACCAGGGGTCTCAAAGTCCCTCCTTGAGGGCCGCAATCCAGTCGGGTTTTCAGGATTTCCCCAATGAATATGCACGAGATCTATGTGCTTGCACTGCTTTCAATGCATATTCATTGGGGAAATCCTGAAAACCTGACTGGATTGCGGCCCTCAAGGAGGGACTTTGAGATCCCTGATATAGACCATATTGGCACTATCTAGATATTGCTGGGGCAGTCCGAGGAGAGAGCTAGGGCAGAGTGACATTCAGTCTGCTGGCCAGGTAACTATCTAGATAAAGATAGTATAGCACAAAGGCTGTATTCAAACTCCAACCACTATTTGGATATTGACAATGAGCATCTACTTTTTATTTGAATGCTGTGGCTAGAGTTTTAAAAGTCCACTAACCACGGAATTTAAATATTGACTAGTGTATGTTTAATTAACATGGTTGCTATTGCTTGGTAATCTCCACAGCATGGCTCTGTTTCCCCACAACCATTATGTGGTGCCAATAAAAAAATTTACAAAGCAATTCTGTCAGTCTATTCTGAAAACAAAACAGAGCAAGCAAAGTGTCTTTTGTCACAGGTGTCTAAATGATTTTGTTAATTTTAGCGACCAATTGAATTTTTTTTACAATATTTTCTCTCATATCTTTTTTCAGTAGTTGTTCAAGGTGAGTTACATTCAGATTCCATATTTCTCCGTCCTTGAGGGGCTTATAATCTAGGGGCCCCTTTTATCAAGCTGCGCTAGAGTTTTCAGTGCGAGCCGGCATGGTAAATGCTCCAATGCTCATAGAATTCCTATGAGCATTGGAGCAGTTACATCTCCAGCCTGCGCTAAAAACCTCTTAACGCAGCTCGATAAAGGGGGGGGGGGGGAGGGCTAAGTTTGTACTTGAGGCAAAAGAAAGTTAAGGGACTTGTCCAAGGAACTGCAGTGGGATTTGCTGTGAATGGTTAAGGCGGCATATGCTAACATTATATTAAGTTCTGAGCTGTGGGAGAGCAGTTCTGTCTCAGGACCACTGTGTGCCTGACTCAGTCCTACTTGTTGACAGAAAACTGCCCCTAATATCCATTAATAACCACCCCTATAATGCATATTTATCACTTGCTGCAGACATTAGGTTTCTGCAATAAATTACCATTCCAGGCTACAAACTCTGTGACATCAACATAGTCTCTGTGGAGGTATAAGCCACGGGTGAAGTTGTAGCTCTCTCCGGCAGTAAAGCGCGATTTTATAAAGTCCTTAAATATCTGTGATAAAATTCCACCTGGCATCACCAGCCGGGTTTTCAACTGCAAGGAGTCCTTGCAATATTTCTTCCGCGAGTCATCTGTAAACACAAGGCAGGTTAGAACGATTAAACTCTAAGATCAGCACCCAAGCGCTCTCCTAATACTCCTCGACAGTGAAGCGAGTACTCACCCCCAAATTCTATAAAGTGTACCTAAAGGTTAGGCATCTACATCGGCACGCCTAGCCCATGTAGGCACCTAACTTAATTAAGAGGCTTAATTGACGCTGATAATTGGCACTTAATACCTAATTGCAATTAATTGGGATTGATTAAAAGTTGGGCGCCTAACTCGAAAAACACGATTCTATAAAAAGTAGGCACCTAGTCCAAAGCACATTTTTAAAAGTGAGTGTGGTTACGGGGGGTGGGGGGGGCAGATCGTGGGCATGTTTTCGAGTTCGGCACTGTTGTGCGCCTAAGTTAGCCGCATGCATTTAGGCCTAAAAACGGTGTACCTAAAGGTGAGGACACCTAGTGATGCTTAGGCGGCGCGAAGCGTGATTCTACAGTGCGTCTCACTTTTATAGAACCACGCTTAGCATCACTGTAGTCGGTGCCAATTTTTAGGCAGCATATATAGGGCTCCTTTTATCAAGGCGCGCTACGGGGATTAGCGTGTCGGACATTTCATCACGCGCTAACCCCCGCGGCAGCCTAAAATCCTAACGCCTCGTCAATGGAGGCGCTAGGTACTAGCACGGCAGGCGGTTTAATGCACGTTATTCCGCACATTAAACCGCTACCGCGCCTTTGTAAAAGGATCCCATAGAACCAGAGCCTAAATATATAAGGATCAATTTAGGGACTTTTACAGGAACCTGAGAAATTGGTGACTTTCAATTACTCACTTCTGAGCTTTTGCCTCAGACAGTCCCTGCCACTGCTATCATGACCCTTCAACTGACTGAGTTTCTACTTTTTTAGATTCAAACAATTTTTATTGATGCAAACACAGCAAATACAACACCAGCGCACCCCAAAGGTGCACAGTACAAATAATAATGCATCATATACAATAATAGAACAAACATATACAATAAAAGAGTAACATCAACCAAACTCCCTCCCCTTCCTTCTCTACCTAGGGCAAGTGAGATTAATGAGGGTGGAAAGGTACTCCAAAGCCCTGTACTCTTATGAACCCCAAAAATGTCACGCCACCCCTTCCCCCCACCTGAACCACTTATCCTATCTTTGACTAATTGCCAGAACCTTCAATGCACCCCATTCACCCTCCTCAACCCCCCTCCTCCCTCCCAATGATACTCTTCACCCCGCCCCACCAGTAATAATAATAATAATAATAACAATTTTATTTTTGTATACCGCTATACCACAAACAGTTCAAAGCGGTTTACAGGGGAAGAGACTGTATATATACAGCGAAGATACAGAGAGTAATTGTCAAGTGTATTGGTAACCAGTTTTCAATTACAAGGAGGGACATGAAAAGGAGGAGAGATGGTTAGAGTTTGGTAGTTTGGTCGTGAGGGAAGGGGTTAGAGAAATTTATCAATTTACTCACTATTACTCTCCCAACCCAACTAACTAACAAATTAGGACACCCATCTTAAAACCGCCATCATAGACATGCCATTCAACCATGAACACGGAGTGCAGGTCCTTTTGGAGCCAAGTAGACACGCATGCTACAGCTAGCCAGTAGAGTCATGCAATGTCCCCTTACCTATGACTTTGATGGCATCTTTTAGAGAATCTATCCAAGCCACTCCTGTTCCGACTAATTCTGCCCAGATCTCATCTAAGTTGGCAGCAAAGGCACTGCCCCATATACCTGCAGAAAGAAAAGGCAAAGGGAGAAACCAAACTGTATTTCAGGTCATTAGGTCACCCAGCATTACAGAACCCATAACTAGCTACACAACTCTAGATTATTCATCTCTCTTTCAAAATCCTCTGGGTACAACTTCCCAGAGTCATACTTCTTAGGTGTAGAAATAACATACAAACTGGGCAGCAAGTGCCACCAACTTCAAAGATCTGAAAATAGCAAGCAGACTGCTATTCTCCCTCAAATCCCTTCCAGACAGAGGCAATGTCTTTCCTGTACAACTAAAATTGGGGTTTTTTAACCTCCTTTTTAATTAAGTTGTATTTAATTGAGGTATTACTGAAGTGTGTTTGAAACTGCATTTTAACTATGTTGTATTCATCTGTTTATTAGATGTAATGTATATAAGATTTCACCAGTAACGATGGCTCAGGATGATGACCTGCTTTTCGAAACTGGTTTGGCTTTTGGGTACACTGGTACCATTTAAGCCAGTGTTTTTCAACCTTTTTACACCCGTGGACCGGCAGAAATAAAAGAATTATTTTGTGGACCGGCAAACTACTAGGACTAAAATTAAAAAACCCCGTTTACGCCCCATCTCCGTGAGCTCGGTCCCTGCAAACCATCTGATCCCATCTGCACAAGCCGCAGTTATGATTTTATATTAAACGTATTTTATTAAAGTATAAAAAGAAACAATATTCTGAACAATTGTGATTTTATAAATACAAATATACAGAGCACGGACCAACAAAACCCTTGTCTCCCCTCCCCTTCACATATATCCCCTCTACTATCAAGAAAACTGAACAAGCCAAGTTATTATAGAATGCTACATAGAAATATCATGTTAAAAGAATATTGCAGTCCCCAGTTATGTCTCTAGCAGGATATATATTTCAAATCTGATATATTCTAATGACAAAATGGAAATAAAATTATTTTTTTCTACTTTTTGTTGTCTCTGGTTTCTGCTTTCATCTTCTTTTCACTCTTTTCCTTCCAGCATCTGCGCGTTCCATTCAATGTCTGCCCTCTCCCCCTTCCATATGTATCTGACTTCTTTCTATGCCCTTCTCCCCTGTCCATCCAGCCTGTGCCTCCTCTCTCCTTTTTACATCATTCATTCCAGCTTCACTGCCGCCTTCATTTTTATCTCTCCTACACCAGATCTAGCATCTTTATCCCACTCTCATTTCTCTGCTGACCCCCTTTCCAGCATCAATGTCTCTCTACTTTCTCATTCCTCTCTCTCCCCTTCCCCTCCTGTAATCTCCCTGCCAGCTGTTTCCTTCCTTTTTTCTTTCTCCCTTCCCTCCTTCCTTTTTTCCTTCTCCCTTCCCTCCTCCCTCTATCCAACATTAACTCTCTTCCCATCCCTTTCCCTCCTCCCATCCCAGCAGCATCTCTCCTACTAACTCCCTCCAAGTCCAGTAACAGCTCTCCCCTTATCCAGCAGCTTCCCAGCCTCCTACAGTGGCTTCCTCCCCTTCCAGCAGCTCTCAGTACTTGCCTGCAGGAAGTTGCTGGTAAATCACTGCCCTGGCAAGTAGGAGAGCTGGTGGGAGGGGAGACAACCACTGTGAAGGCTCCCTAGGATCTTTCTCGCAAACGCTGACCATCTCCCTCCCACACGCTGACCATCTCCCTCCACCTGCACCTGTATCTGCAGTTCTCTCCGTTCTAAATGCAACTTCCCCGCGGCCCTCTTCAACAACTCGGCAGGGGCGGCGATCAAGACAGGCTGCCGACATCAGGACCTTCATTCTCTGAGTCCCGCCTATTTTGTTTCAACTTCCTGTTTCCTAACAGGTGAGACTCACAGAGGGAAGGCCCCGACGTCGGCAGCCTGTCTTGATCGCCTGAGGCTGGGAGGAAACGTAGTCGGGAGGAACCACAATCGGCAGGAAATTTAACTGCCGACTTGATCTCGCCGGCCCTGTGCGGACCGGCAGAACAACCTTGTCTAATCCCCCTCCGCAAATTAAAACGTTCAGAAAAATTATTATTAATATACAGTTTTGCAACAGGGGAGCTATACAATGTTTATATTCATGTACTTAAGTATTTTTCCCTATTTGTCCTGGTGGGCTCACACTCTGTCTAATGTACCTGGGATATATAAATAGTAAAATAAATAATAACATAAACAATGATGCAATACCATACAGAATTTTGAATACAAAGTTTAAATCATATCCAAGCCTCTACATGAAGCCAATGAAGTTTCAGAAATAAAGGGGAAATTTTTTCAAATGTATGGACTGAACTGCCTGTAATCTTTGTATAAGAGATTTAGAACAGCCTGAATATACCATTTTGCAAAGGTCTGTATTTCGTGAGTGTTCAAACACTCTTCTATCAAAATACAGGCTTTTGAAATAATTTTCTTATACTTCTGAACTTTCTTAGCAACAACAACAAAAAAATTTTTAATCCATTTATTAACCTCCTATTCCATTGTAAGTTGACTTACCCAAGGAGGGAAGATTGAAGACCAAGTGATAATTTTACCATAATTAGTAACAGCTAAGCTCAGCTTCCTTAAAATAGTCTGAAACTTCACAAGGAATCTACTATATTGAAGAGTTTCAGCACCAGCTTCAATCAAGAGACTAACATAGGTAATTCTATAAAGTAGACGCTAATATTTACGCATCCATTACTCACATTTAGAATACTGTGTACAATTCTGGAGACTGCACCTCCAAAAAGATATAAACAGGATAGAATTGGTTCAGAGGAAAGCTACTAAAATGGTCTGTGGTCTATGTCATAAAGTTTAAATAAATAAGGCACTTCTGTGAAAAATATCCAGCTCTGTGTCAATGAGTTTTTCAGCCTGCCTTTATTTAATCTGGGAATGGTCAACTCCACATAAATTCCCAGTTAATATGTGGAGAGAAAGTTTAGGAATGGACAGAGTCTGACCTCAAGTCAAGGACAACCTTAAATTCTGATTGGAAGCTCAACCTCCCTTATTTCTTGAATCTCCCTTCTGTCCCGGTAGGACTAGATTCTACCTTCCAAATAACAAATCCGAGGCTCCTGACGTCTCCGAATTAGATGTCCCATGAAGAATTCGCTGCCAAAGTCTTCAGTGCGAACAAAGGCTCCATATTTGCGGAAACCAATTTCATGAGGAGTAAATTCACACCATTCTGCAGGCACATTGTAACGACAAAATTATTGTTATGACTACTGCAACCAATAATTATAATCATTTTGAAAACTCTTTTCTTAAATTGCACCATTAATAGCCAGCATACTTTTGGAATTGACATAGTATGTAATTTTCAAAAAGTCACACAGGCTGAGAAGGCACAAAGGAACATTATGCCTATATTATATAAAAGCTATCAACTCATAGATCCTAAGATGTTCTCAATCTATAACATTTAATTCTATTTTAATTATGATGGTTTATTGAAATTTTTCCTATTTAATAGCCATACAGCAGGGGCATTTTAAGAAATTTAGGGATGTTTGGGAGCCATTAACAAAATATTGTACAGAATGAATATTGTTTTTTCCCTTTATTCATATACGTCCAGGGTGAGGAGGGGGGAGGGAATACTTTATGATTTCTTATGCTTAAGTACAATTGTTGGGTATAAGGGGGGAGGGATATTTGATGTGAGTTAAACTTTGATGGTATATTAAGTGATGTGAAAGCATAAAATGATTGTATCTTATGTTACACTTATTGAAAGTTTTAAAAATGAATAAAGACTTATTTAAAAAAAAAAATTTCCTATTTGGATCTCCTTATCCTTCTTGTCACTCTCCCCTATATTGTGGTCTACAAAAGATTGTTTCTAATTCCTTAAACTTTTTGTATTCTTTTTGAAAAATTTCCTTTCATTGCTGTGTATGAGTTATCTTGTATCTCTGATTTATTGAAATAAAGAATAAAAAAGAAGCATCACTGGCATCTGTCAAATATCAATCATAGGTCTCCGTAATTTGAAGCAATGTCCATATTTCAACTGCTTAACTTAAAAAAAAGATATATGTAACTGGAAAAAAAAGGTTATTTATCTGAAATCAGTTTATGCAGTCAATATCACTCCGTCATATACTCTGCTAGATCCTTTTCACTATAGAGTTGATCAGTGGCAAACCAATACCAACATGACTGTGATTTGGAAAACTTTGTCCTTCTTCTTTTGCTTCCTCATTCAGAAGGTCATACTGACCTCTATGGACTCATTCAGAAGCTTTTTCCTCAGGAGCTTCCACTTCCACTCAATGTCTGGTACCTCACATCAGTGACTAGAATATTGCCAACTATGCACCATCTTGCCACTCACTACTTGAACGTAGCGCCTTCTGGTTTAATTTAAACTTAATATACTGTCCTTCCTGTGAGCGTTACAGGGTGGGTTACAAACGAGTAAAAATGACAAACATTAAAAGTTTAAAAAGTAGAAAGGAACACCATTAGAAATAGGAAAGCAAACCATTCATACAACAAAGAGGCCGGGGTAGAGGAAAGTGGGAGTAGGAAACTAATGAAGTATTTATTAGAACCCGGTGGGTCAGTAGATTTGAAATGGCGTATCACCAGTTGATGCTATATCTCCAATGTCTTCTGAAATTTTTTTTAAAAAGTGAATGATATATATGTTACCTGTACAGATATTAGTGTAATGTATATAATACCTACTGTTTGTTCATTTGTATGACACTGTTTTAGATTAAAAATCAATAAAGATTAAAAAAAAAAAAGTTTTGAGGGTAGTCTAGAGTTTTGGATTTACTTGGGATGGTAGTTGTAAAGGGAGTGGAGAAGCCTTAGAGAGGCATATGGTATGGCAAGAGCAGCAAGGTACGAGGGGGGTACCATGATGGAGAGCCTTGAAAGTGAGAGTAAGAATCTTAAATTGTATATGGTATGTGATACGAAGTCAAAGATAGAGAATGGAGATAGTGTTACGTGATCAAAGTGTTTAGCTTGTGTTTAGTCATTTTGGGTAAATTCTGGGCATTGAGTTGAAGGAAGTGAAGGCTCCTAAGGACACAGCTTCTGAGGAGTCCATGAAAGTCAGTATGAACCTTCTGAATGAGGAAGCAAATGGAGAAGGAGACATTTTTCTGAAACACAATTGTGTTAGTATTAGTTTGTCACTGATCAACTTTATGGTGAACCAGATTCAGCAGACACCGACTGCATAAACTGGTTTCAGATAAGCTATACATATGTATTTTTTAAAGCTATGCAATTGAAATATGGGCATTGTTCCCCCGGATTCTATATATCATACCCAAACTGACTGATGAGCTTGAAAGCATCAACGACTGGGTGCTAACAAACAATTATTGATTTTGTCAGTCAAATATTTGCACACACATCTCACTTAATGCTATTCTATAAAGCAGGGTGCCTAACTTCAATCTCGTATACCTGAAAAGGGGGCGTGGCCAGAGGTATGTCAGGGACATTCCAAAATGTTGCAGGCAGATTTACAGCAAATACAACAAAGGTGACCAATTGGTGTTGTCTCTTTTATTGTGGTAGATTCAACATGATCGTGTTTCGGCCCATGAAGGGCCTGCCTCAGAAGTATTACTCACAAAACCCCCGGGGTTTTTGTGAGTGATACTCCTGAGGCAGGCCCTTCATGGGCCAAAACACGATCGTATCGAGTCCACTACAATAAAAGAGACAGAACACTACTATATGCTGTTCACCGGTGTGAAGGCAGTTTCTCCTGTTTGTTTCGCAGGCAGATTTACAACATTTGCCCAAAGTGTACCTAAGTTGGGCACTTGCATTTACACCTGCTTTTAGCAGGCATAAGTATGGCACCCAAAATATAGGTGCTAGACCTGCACCAAAAACTCCCTTTATAGAACAGGGCTTAGCGCTCTATTTCTTCAGCATTTTTTAAGTTCTTGTAAACCGTGCCGAGCTCCACATCTGTGGAGATGATGTGGTATATAAACTTAAGGTTTAGTTTAGTTTAGCATCATTTATTGAATTCTTTCCATTGTGAAATATGCACATACTTCTTACCCACTAAGCTTTTGAGTTATGCAGTGCTAGGTGCCTAACTCACAAAGTTGTGCAGGTAAAGCCCATCTAAAACTTGAAAACGGCTCTCTTTAAATTACTCATAATGAGAGGAAGTTGTGACCCCCCTGATGTGCAACAAGGATGAAAGATTTGTTTTATACCTGCAAAATCGCTACCACTGACATTGAACTTGACGTTCACCCCGGCATAGATTGGGTAGGGATTCTGTGCCCTCCGAACAGATTCCTGTTGATCAGACAACTTCGATGGGTTCTCCTGAATATTACCAGAATAAGAGACAGAAAAGATTTATTCCAGTATTTTCCAACCTCTTCGAGCCCAAGGCACATCAATCGCCATGAAACAGGCAATGTGCAAGGGGGAGAGCACTGATAAAAGAAAAAAATCGATGAACATTTTGAAAAACACGAACTTCTGATAACCAGCCAACATGGTTTCTGCAGGGGGAGATCGTGCCTGACCAACTTATTGCACTTCTTCGAGGGAATTAACAAACAGATGGACAGAGGAGACCCCATAGACATCATATACCTAGATTTCCAGAAAGCCTTTGACAAGGTGCCTCATGAACGTCTACTCCAGAAACTGAAGAACCATGGGGTGGACGGAGACGTGCATAGATGGATCAGAAACTGGTTAGTGGGTAGGAAACAGAGGGTAGGGGTGAAGGGACACTACTCAGACTGGAGGAAGGTCACGAGTGGTGTTCCGCAGGGCTCAGTGCTCGGGCCGCTGCTATTTAATATATTCATAAATGATCTAGAAACAGGAACAAAGAGTGAGATAATAAAATTTGCGGACAACACCAAACTATTTAGTGGAGCTCGGACAAAGGAGGACTGCGAAAAATTGCAAAGGGACTTGGACAAATTAGGGGAATGGGCAGACAGATGGCAGATGAAGTTCAATGTTGAGAAGTGTAAAGTATTGCATGTGGGAATCAGAAACCCGAGGCACAGCTATACGATGGGAGGGATGTTATTGAATGAGAGTACCCAAGAAAGGGACTTGGGGGTAATGGTGGACATGACAACGAAGCCGACGGCACAGTGCGCAGCGGCCGCTAAGAGAGCGAATAGAATGCTAGGTATAATCAAGAAGGGTATTACAACAAGAACAAAAGAAGTTATCCTGCCGCTGTACCGGGCAATGGTGCGTCCGCATCTTGAGTACTGCGTCCAGTATTGGTCACCATACCTTAAGAAGGATATGGCGTTACTCGAGAGAGTTCAGAGGAGAGCGACACGACTGATTAAGGGGATGGAAAGCCTTTCATACGCTGAGAGATTGGAGAAACTGGGTCTCTTTTCCCTGGAGAAGAGAAGACTTAGAGGGGATATGATAGAGACTTACAAGATCATGAAGGGCATAGAGATAGTAGAGAGGGACAGATTCTTCAAACTTTCAGAAAATAAAAAAACAAGAGGGCATTCGGAAAAGTTGAAAGGGGACAGATTCAAAACGAATGCTAGGAAGTTCTTCTTTACCCAACGTGTGGTGGACACCTGGAATGCGCTTCCAGAGGACGTTATAGGGCAGCGAACGGTACTGGGGTTTAAGAAAGGATTGGACAATTTCCTGCTGGAAAAGGGGATAGAGGGGTATAGATAAAAGATTACTGCACAGGTCCTGGAACCTGATGGGCCGCCGCGTAAGAGGACTTCTGGGCGCGATGGACCTCAGGTCTGACCCAGCGGAGGCATTTCTTATGTTCTTATGTATTGTCTGAAATGCTAGAGAAGCACTGAAAGCCCCATTGGTGGCTGGTAGGATTGAAAGGAGCAGGATCAGAGGGGGGAAGAGGTGCTGTGTACAGTGTGGGATCAATTCTATAAAGTGATGGCAAAACTGTAAAAAAAAAAAAGTACTGAATGCTCTGATCCATTGGATGTCTTGGCTGAAAAGATCTACTTCACATCATCTGACTATGTGTACAAATGTTGGGACTTATTCTGTAGCTGTTTTTACACATGTAAAGCATATTTTGCATGTGAAAAGGGGCTTTTATAAAATTGAGCATCTGCATATATGTGCAAAAAGTATTATGTGCCGAAAGATTACATATACATTTATGCAGACAATGGGCATACAGTCCTGGAGGCTGTCTCTATCACTATGGACAAAGACCTACCTTTTGGTAAAGGAAATATTCCAAGACCAGACTCCACAAGTCAGTAAAAGTTACTTTTCTGTCATCCTTCTCCATAGAAACCAGCTCCTGAAAATAATACTTCATACGCTCTGGAGAAAATGCTCCATTCTTGCCAAAGGTCACAGAATTCCGGACACTATTGATTGGACCTTGGAGATCCTTCTGAGACCAGTCTGGGTCCTCATATAAGGAGGACATACACCTGGCAAAATTTTCAAAGTTATAAACAGATAGATGGAATCATTAGAGAATTACTTAATAAAACTGTCAAACATTTTTTCTTGAATGTATCCATAAGTGCCTAATTACTGAACAGAATGTAAGGATTTGTTAGACAATGCTTTTTAAAACTCTTCAATATATAGAAATTATTTGACAATAACTGATGATTGAGAGATTAAAAGGGCACTCAGAGAGGACAAAACCATAGCTAAGAGACTAAGGGGCCCTTTTTACTATAGCTTAGTGCATGCTAATGCTAAGAAGCCCATAGGTATAAAATGGAATTTTTAACACTGAGCACATGCTAATTCCGTTAGCATGCTCTAAGCATTAGTTATAATGTCCTTAAATTAATTCTTTGGTCTTTACTAAGGAAGACTATTCTGAGATATCCATGCCAGAAATGGTATGTAATGGTGACAATTCAGAGGAACTAAACACGTCAGTAAACCTGTAAGATATAATAGGACAATCTGCCAAACCATTGAGTAGCAAATCACCTGGACTGGATGGTATACACCAGAGGATTGAAAGACTCAAAAATGAAATTATAGAGCTATTATTAACTGATCATTAAAACTGTCCAAAGTACCTGAAGATTGGAGGGTAGAAAACTTAATGCCAATTTTAAAAAAGTGTTTCAGAGGAGATCTGAGGAAATACAGTGATCCTGTGTCACTGCTGGGCAAAACTATAGAAATTATTATCAGGAATGTAATTAGTAAGCACTTAGAAAGCATGACAAAACCAACACAGATTTAGGCAAGGAAAGTTTTGCTTCACCAGTCTGCTACATTTTTTGGAAGGCATGAATAACCATGTAAAGATAAGACAGTTGATATAGGGGCTCATTTCCAAAGCACTTAGGCTACTATGGTACTTTGTGTGTCTAACAGCTTTGAAAACGACTCCCCTAATATATTTGGATTTGACAAAGAGGGGCATTTTAGATATAATGTCTAAATCTGAGTTTAGACGTTTTGCAGAACATGCACAAAAATCCAGTACCAAACATGCCCATTTTCCAAAACTGTAAAACATCTATCTTGTTTTTTTGAAAATTAATGTGTTTGTACTCTGTACATCTATCTTTTTGAAACATTAAAAAAATACACCACCACATCCAAATGAAAAATGCATAGAACAAGCCACCGAATTATAGGAGGGGCCAGTATTTGTACTAGACTGGCTACACAGACATCCCAGTAGAGCAGTGGGGCACAATAGGGGACACTGTAATAAGAACATAAGAATTGCCGCTGCTGGGTCAAACCAGTGGTCCACTGTGCCCAGCAGTCCACTCACGCGGCAGCCCTCAAAATCAGTGCCCTAACTGAAACTAGTCCTACCTGAGTATGTTCTGGTTCAGCAGGAACTTGTCTAACTTTGGGCTCCTTTTATCAAGCCACGCTAGCGGGGTTAGCACACGCGACTTTTAATCACGCGCTAACCCCCGCGCTGGCCAAAAAACTACCGCCTGCTTAAGGCAGGCATTAGGAGCTAGCGTGGCCGGCGGTTTAACGTGCGCTATTACGCGTGTTAAATCGCTAGCGCGGCTTGATTAAAGGAGCCCTTTGTCTTCAATCCCTGGAGGGTGTTTTCCCCTATGACAGACTCCGGAAGAGCGTTCCAGCTTTCTACCACTCTTTGGGTGAAGAAGAACTTCCTTACATTCGTACGGAATCTATCTCTTTTCAATTTTAGAGAGTGCCCTCTCGTTCTCCCTACCTTGGAGGGGGTGAATAGCCTGTCCTTATCGACTAAGTCTATTCCCTTCAGTACCTTGAATGTTTCGATCATGTCCCCTCTCAATCTCCTCTGTTTGAGGGAGAAAAGGCCCAGTTTCTCTAATCTTTCGCTGTACGGCAACTCCTCCAGCCCCTTAACCATCTTAGTCGCTCTTCTTGGACCCTTTTGAGTAGTACCGTGTCCTTCTTCGTGTACGGTGACCAGTGCTGGACGCAGTACTCCAGGTGAGGGCGCACCATAGCCCGGTACAACGGCATGATAACCTTCTCCGATCTGTTCGTGAACTTTACATAAAAGGTCCTAGTCACATCTCTTACCATAACCCCCTAATGGCATATGGTGAGCCCTCCAAAACCCACCCGAAACCTATTTTGACCCAACTGTACAACACACGAATAGCCATTATGCCTGCAGGCAACACCTCATATGTAGGATTTGGGTGGCTCACAGATTCCACCATAAGTGTAATGGTTAGAATGGAGAAAGGGCTTGAGTCCCCATCTCTATGGTTGACTACACCGCCCAAGCAGAAAAAAGTGAGGACGAGAGGATAGTCCTTCCTTAGGAACACACAAACTTTATTGGAGAATCACATCCTGCTGCTCTGGCGAATTGCTCAGTTTGTGGATTACTGCTTACTGTTTATCATTCTCACATCTTTGAGAGGATTCCTAACGACTCCTGATGAAGACACATGTTTTAGGTGTCGAAACACTGGTCGTGTTGAGCTGAGCTGAGCTGTAATCCGTCTTATGTGATTCTCCAATAAAGTTTGTGTATTCCTAAGGAAAGACTATCCTTTCATCCTCACTTTTTTCTGCTTGTGCATCTACTGCGTGGGGTACGACTTTCCTGTTTCTTTTTGACTACACTGCCCGCCAGGCTACTCCAGAAACATGCTTGCTGCTCTACTAGGACTAACCATAACATCTGAAGCTGTCATACAGGCAGGTATGTACTGTTTCATTCACATATTTAGGGGATGGGAGGGAGTCAGTGACCAATGGAGGAGTGTGGGGGTTCATGATTATCCCTTCATTGGTCATCTGGTGAGTTTGGGCACCTTTTTAGCACTTATTCGTTACTAAAACAGGTCTAGCTCCAGATGTCTTAACTTGTGCCCTGGATGTTTTCTTAAATGTCTGATTATGGCAGAAAAAATCAATGACATAAGCCCATCCTAGTCCTGCCTTCTTGAGATTTATTTTATTTATTTAAACTCAGAATACACTCCCAAAGCTCAAGACTTGGCCGATTATTTTTGTGAAAAAATTGCTCAAATACGAAAAACTCTTGCTACAAATAAAATAGACGACCCCTTACACAATAACACTAATCTCACTTTACCAACATCCAAATGCATAAACCTCAAAATCCCATCTCTAAAAGAAATAGAAGGAGTCTTTCAAAGAATTAAATTAAAAAATTCTCGATCAGAACTAATCTCTCCGTTTTATCTGAAAAAATTTATTTCTTGCTTCGGTCCTTTCATTCATTCGCTTATTAAAAATAGTTTTCTCACAGCCACTGTTCCTTCCAATTGGAAAAAAGCTACCGTTACCCCAATACTGAAAAAACATAATGCTAACCGCAATGATGTAGCCAATTATCGCCCAATTTCAAACTTACCTTTCCTAGCAAAAGTAGCTGAAAAATTGGTCTTTGAACAACTATCGGACTTTATTGAGTCATCGAACGCACTGCATCCTAACCAAACGGGCTTTCGAAAACACCATAACACAGAATATTCAATGTTAGGCCTTGTAACCAATATCCATTACTACCTAGACCATCACAAATCGGTTGCTCTTTTTTCCTTAGACCTCTCAGCGGCCTTTGACACTATAGACCACGCTCTCCTACTCAATCGTTTGGAATCTTTTGGTATTGGTGGACAGGTACTAAAATGGTTTACATCTTTTCTCTCCAATCGATCTTCAACTGTTACAGTCAAAGACGATTACCGTACTCTACTTCTTACTCTTCACCTTTTGGTATACCCCAGGGCTCTATTCTGTCGCCTCTTTTATTCAATATCTTTCTTTCTCCTTTACTTACTATCTGTCAATCACTGGGCTTTACCTCATTCTCTTATGCTGATGACATCCAACTCCTTCACCCGTTTGACCCTGAAAATGATGACGAAATTAAAGCTATTAACACTAAATTGGACACAATAAAAAACTGGCTCTGCCACAATAAACTCTCATTAAATACACAGAAAACACAAACTATGCTATTTACATGGAAAAAAGACATTACACCAATCTCTCCATTTGTGATTGATAATAACCCAATTGAATCAGTATCTACCGTGAAAATTTTAGGCGTAATCATTGATACGAACTTATCTTTTCACGACCACATAAGTCAAACTGTTAAATCCTGCTTTTATAAACTCCGTTTGATACGTTCTATTTCATCTTTTCTAGAAACAAAATCTGTTAATATCCTTGTTCATTCCATGATTATCTCTAAATTAGATTATTGTAATTCTTTACTATATAATATATCCCAAAAAGAAAAAAAAAGACTCCAAATAATCCAAAATACTGCCATAAAACTTATACATAAAGCAAAAAAATACGATCACGTAACACCCCTATTCATCAAATCGCACTGGCTACCTATTAACCACCGAATAACGTTCAAAATACCTTTTCTAGTCTTCAAGGTATTATTATTCAACGCGCCACAATTCATATCTAGAATGATTATTCCATATCATTCAACTCGACCCCTTCGATCCTCTCATCAAGATTTATTATCGGTCCCTTCTTTAAAAATTGTAGGAACAAGGAGAAATGATATGTTCTCTGTTTTAGCTCCCCAACTCTGGAACACTCTGCCTCTTTTTATTAGAAAAGACAAAGATCTTATCTCCTTTAAAAAACTTTTAAAAACTTTTTTATTCAATGACGCCTTTACTGACTAAGTAGTCATTCCTTTTTTTTTTTTTCCCCCTTTCCCTCTCCTTTTGTTTTTTTCCCTAACTTATGTTTATCTCTCCTATCATGAGAAATATTTGTAACTTTTCCCCCCTTTCCTTTTTGTCATGTTTGTCATTAAATTATATGTACAGAGAAATTACTAAATTTCTAAACATTTTTGCTTTATACATGCTGTTAATGATTTATGTGTTCTTTTTTTTTTACCTTTTTTTTTTTGTTTGTTTTTTATAAAAGCTGTTATTAATTTTTGTTTTTATTATTAATAAGATTGTTAGTTTCCCCATAACTTGTTTTTATTGTACATCGCTTAGAATATTTTATATAGGCGATTTATCAAATAAACGTGAACTTGAACTTGAACTATTCAATTTTCTATACTGTTCTCCCAGGGGAGCTCAGAACGGTTTACATGAATTTTTCCCTGTCTGTCCCGGCCAGCTCACAATCTATCTAATGTACCTGGGGCAATAGTGGAATTAAGTGATTTGCCCAGGGTCACAAGGAGCAGCATGGGTTTGAACCCACAACTTCAGGGTGCTCAGGCTGTAACTTTAACCACTGCACCACACTCTCATCTGAACTACTGATCAAAACCATTGATATTCATCTAGAAAATAGGTTTTGAAAATAGTGAATTGGAAGGGAATAGCAAGAAAAACATCCATCTGCCCCTTTGTGCCACTTTTTGGATGTTTTTCTCTTTTGAAAATGAGCCCCAAAGTCTCTCATGTAACACTCTTGAGGAAACTGAATAGTCATGGGATATGAGGGTATATTCTGTTGTAGACTGGAAGTGGTTAAAAGATCTAAAACAGGATATGTTTAAATGGTCAACATTCTCTATGGAAAAAAGTGAATAATGGAGTACCTCAGGTATCTGCACTGGGATTAATGGTTTTTAACAAATTTATAAATGATCAGGAAATAGAAAAAAAAAACCAAGTAAGGTGATGGAGGGGAGGTGGGGTTTATAGGGTTGATTGGTGAGGCCCAACTTTAGTACAGGAAGAGGCGGTTGGAGCATATCGTGAGTGATTTCCTTCACTCGCTGGCGCTCTGGCTGCCCTCTCCTGCCTCTCCGGCTGTCCTCTCCTGCTAAAAAACGTACTCACAGTTTTTCAACATTTGCGGGGGTTCCTGGAACGGAACCCCCGCAAATGTTGAGGGGGTTCCATACTGGGGGGGTACTGTACTTTGAAGTGTTTTGCTCAGTAAGTGGCAGCAGCCAAAAATGCAAACAGGATGTTATGAGTTATTAGGAAAGAAATAGAGAATAAAACAAATACCATCATAATGCCTCTGTATTATGTGCAATTCTAATGGCTGCATCTTAAAATTGGTATAGTGGAATTAGAAAAGGTGCAAAGAAGGATGGAATGATTCTTCTATGAGGAAAGTCTAAAGAAGTTAGGGCTCTTTAGCTTGAAGAAGAGACAGCTGAGGAAAGGTATGATAAAGCCTATAAAATAAGAAGTGGAGTAGAACAAGTAAACATGAATTGATTGCTTATGCTTTCAAAAAGCACAAAGACTAGGGCAAAATGCCATGAAGTTACTAAGTAACATATTTAAAATAGGAGAAAAGCCAAGATACCTACCTGAGCAGGTGTTCTCTGAGGACAGCAGGCATATACATTTCTCCCTCCGTATTCGCAGTTTCAGCAATTGCGGTTTCAGTTATTCACGGTTTTTAGCTTGCTGGCTCCTCCCACCAAATTACATCAGCTTGCATAGAGAAATCGCTGATTTCAAGCATTTACAGAGAAAATCGCTGATTCCCCGCACTTTCTTCACCGTGTTTTGCCTCTCCAGGAACAGGCCAGGTCCCCCACCATGTTATTCACGGACCTTATTCATAACGGTTTTTAATAGAAAACAGCGAATAACATATGAAAAAGTTATTCGTGGTTTTTCTGTATTTGCGGGTCTGTTAATCCCCTATCACAGTGAATACAGAGGGAAAAGTGTATTCTCACAACCCGCCCACCTCCTCTAGTTGTCTTCTTAGCTTTGTTACTGAACTGATGGTCCCGCGTATGGGTGTTGGGCGGGAAGGCACCTGCATGCACGCAGTATGGGCACTGTCTAAAAGATTTAAAGTGACAATGCACTTGGCGGTGTCTGTACTGGGTCCCACATCTGAGAATATATGCCTGCTGTCCTCAGAAAACAACTGCTACAGGTAAATATCAGCTTTCCCCAAGGACAAGCAGGAATAATATTCTCACATGAGGGACTCTTTAGCTGCCAGGTTCATAACTCTGGAAAAGGATAAACCCAAGAGGGCTAGAGGATCAGTTGAATCTCAGAAAGTAATAAGATTCTGCAGAACTGCTTATCCAAACCGACTGTCTCTTTTGGAGTTTTGCTCCAAACAACAATGAGAGGTAAAGGTATGTTTTGAGGACCAAGTGGCTGCTTTACAGATGTCCTTAATAGAGGGGGAGCAGAAATGAGCTTCTGAGGCAGCAATAGCTTGGACATTATGGGCTGTTACATGGCCCTGTAGTGTCAGCCCAGCCTGAGAATATGCAAAGATGATATAGTCCGCTAGCCAAGTGGAGATGGTTTCCTTGGTAACTGGAACTCCGAGCCTATTAAGGTCAAACACCACAAAGAGCTAGGAGGATTTCTCTGTGAGGTTTATAATAATAATAATAATATAATAATAATAATAATAACTTTATTTTTCTATACCGCCATAGTCAGGTGACTTCTAGGCGGTTCACACTGTAAGAAGGCTGGACATTCAGCGAATAACAAGGTCACAATACAATACAATAAGTCAACATACAATACAAGACAAAACAATACAATACAATACAATGAGTGTATACCACACAGTACAATATAATACAACGAGTCTAAATATAATACAATACAATAAGTCTAAAGACAACACCACACATAAGTCTAATACAGTATCGTACAATGAGTCTAAATATAATACAATAGTGAAGAGGGGAAAGTTACAGATTGGGGTTCAATGGGTAATGAGTAACTGAGTATTTCTTTAGAACTTCCATTTGAATTGGAGTACTATGGATAGCGAATATCTGAGTACATGAGGGGCATCTTGAGAAAGAAAGAAAGGCGTTTAAAGGGAGGGGAGTCCTAGTGCGGGAGGGGACGATTTTAGTCCGTGAATTTTTCGAATAGGGCGGTTTTGATCGATTTGCGGAATGCACTGTAAGACAGGTTGGGTTCGTTTATGTAGTTTTTCAGCCAAACTTGCTGTCTGATAGAATACTAAAGCGTGTTTGCAGTCTAAGTTGTAAGGAACTGCTGCATCCGGATGCAAATGTGGCTTTGGAAAGAAAACAGGCAGTATGATGGACTGGTTGAAGTGAATTCTGAGATGACTTTGGGTAAAAATTTTTGATGAGTTCAGAGCATTACTCTGTCATGGTAGAATCTTGTGTAGGAAGGATCAGACACAAGTGCTTGATGTTCACTCACAAGGTGTTCAGAAGAAAACAACTAAAGAATGACACGGGGACCATTTACCGCGGTAAACTGTGGTCACCACGGTAAATCCACAGTAATGGGGACATTTGCAACTGGCTTACCACAGGAATGGGGACAAAACCTTTCACTTCCCCATGGAAGCGGTGAAAAGTATTGCTCCTGTGGTAAGAAAATTGTGCCCGTGTCAGACTTGGCATCTCCTCCCCAGCTCCTCTTGGGCCTATTTTACCTTCAGGAGCCAGCCATGCCACGATGAAGATAGAAGGAACTCAAAACCAAAGCCTGAGACCAATGTGATTTGAAGAATAAAATTAACAGACAACAAAAGGTAGGGAAAAAAATGCATTTTATATTTTGTGATTAGAATATTCCAGATTTGAAATATGTATATTGCTAGAGCTGGTATTAGACATAACTGGGAACAGCAAAGCCCAGGCTGTGCTTCTTTAGCTTCCAGCTGGCTTAGGGCTCTTTCTATGACCAGGGGGTAGTTGCCCTAGTTGCACTCCCCTAACATTGTTCCTGCCATGTGTGACTAAAGTATTCTATTAGCTTGATTTTTCTATGTAGCATTCTGTAGTAATTTGGTTTGTACAGTTTTCACAGTAGTGGAGGGGCTATTTGTGGAAGGGAGGGGAGACAGGGGTTTTGCTGATCCTTGCTCTGTATTATTTGTGTTTATAAATGACAATTGTACAGAATAGTCTACTATTCGAGGCTTGTGTGGCTGGGATCTGACAATTTGCGGGACGGGAAACAAGCTTGCGGGGCTTGGACGGGGACTGAACTCGCGGGGATGGGGACTGAGCTTGTGGAGATGGAGTAGGGATGGGGACTGAGCTTGCGGGGACGGGGCAGGGACGGGGACGAGCTCACGGGGACAGTGCGGGAATGGTGATAAATTTTTTCCCCGTGTCATTCTCTAAAAACAACCTTCCAGGTCAGACGTTTGAGAGAACAAGTTGTTAGTGGCTCAGAAGGAGACTTAATAAGAGCAGGTATTACCACATTAAGATCCTAAGTCACAGGTGGAGATTTGAAAAGTGGTTTGGTGTGATAAAGTCCCTTCATGATTCTGGATACTAAGGGATGAATAGAGATAGGTTTCTTGTCCAAGAGAGAGTGAAACACATTGATAACACTGAAGTGGGCTCGAACTGAATTGGTTTTGAAACCAGAGTTAGAGAGGTGTAGAAGGTAGTCCAGGATGGATGGAAATAGACATGAGATTGGGTCAAGTGAATGTGTTAGACATCAGGAAGAAAATCTTGTCCATCTGAAATGGTAACAGCATTGTGTGGAAAGTTTTCTAGATGCTTCAATAACATCAGAGACTGCAGCCAAGAGGCAAAAAACAGTTACTTGCTTGGAGAAAGAAACCACACTGTTAGTGCTAACGAGTGAGGGTTGGGATGTAGGAGAGATCCATTGTTCTGCATCAGGAGCGTCGAAAACGACTGAAGTTTGCACAGTTTCTTGGAGGAGTAGGAATCAAGGTTGACATGGCCAATGAGGTACAATGACGATCATGGTGCATTGATCCTGGCGAAGTTTGAGTAAAGTTATCCTGAAGAGTGGTATCAGAGGAAATGCATAGAGGGATTTGTGACCCCAATGAATGAGGAAGTTGTCCAATGCCAGGCGATTCTCTTGTGATTGTAAGGTTTTTTTTTTGGATTGTGTACATTTTATGGCCGAGAGTGATGTATCATATTGTGTATTTGTATGATGGTGATTCTTTAAATTGTTTAAACATAACGGTACTCCATAAGTAGGCTGGTGATATAGGAAAACATTCCCTATTGTACTGGGTTGAGACTATCAATTGAATTTGCAGTGATTTCCACAGCTATATTTCAACCCAGGTGCTCGAATGCACACACATCAGAGTGACAGTCATTTTTGTTTAAATAAATGATGTTGTCCATGACTATAACTTTGCAAATCAGTACACTTTATCTACCACTTCCCACCTTAGCCAACATCCAGTGATACCTAAACATCATTCTGGAATGAAACTTCCTACATCTTTCACAATTATACTTACTGGACTGATACAACATAATCAGGTGTAAGTAAGGCTCCTCATTACATACCAGGTGGATCCTGAAACTCCAGATAGGTATGTCACACAATCCAGCAAGTGAAGCAGTTGCAGCCCTGATAAATTGCCAAAGAGAGAGGTCATAGCTCTTGTCCCACCTCCTGAGCACACTACTGCTACTATTGGCACCTAGGGAAGAAGAAAAGTAAGAAAGGATGACTTATGGACAATCTGGGAATTATGGGACGAATTATGTTTTGGGCAAAAAGCTGGAATAAGTTTGAACTAGTGCATCTGTTGTGTAAAGGGTTTAATTTCCAAAACTTCAGGAGAGGAAAAAGTATCAATGGAAATTTTTTTTTAAACCTGTAGAAGTCTAAACCTTTGCAGAAAACTTTACCCTAGATAAAAGTGCCACAGCACTCTTTACAGAAAATGCAAAGGTTTGTTTATTGTATAATTTTTCTACAGAATTCATTTGTTTAAAATGTTACAGGAAATTCAGTTCTTGAAGCAAAAGATGCGCTATTCAAAACTGTGGAAGCCAAGTGAGAGTAACATGATAACAGGTGTCATAGGAGAAGCTCAAAATGAAGCTTATTAATCAACCTATATCCTACTGTACCTTTATAAAATTGAGCCCAGAAGCAGTCCCAGTAGTGGGCAAATGCTGACACATTTACACCTGCTCTTCAGCCTCTAACCTCTTTGCTTTTTTTGCTCGATAGATCCTGCCAGCCTTTTCTTCCGGCTGTTTCTTCGGGCCCTGTGGCTCGCTCTTTCCTCAGGTCCCTATGAACAGCACACGATCATAAGAACATAAGCAGTGCCTCCGCCGGGTCAGACCATAGGTCCATCCTGCCCGGCAGTCCACTCCCGCGGCGGTCCAAACAGGTCACGACCTGTCTGAATCACCAGAAGGGGCTCCCTTGCCACCTTGGTTTCTCATTGAAGTCCTATCTTCCCATCGTAGTCCTAATCCTCCGGTCTTGCACATGCACGACCTGTTGGGTTTCTATACTTATTACCTGGTTAGCTTTCTATACTTGTGTTACATCCCAGCTCCTCCCTCAGTATCCCACGATCCCTTTATCCCTCAGGAATCCGTCCAATCCCTGTTTGAATCCCTGTACCGTACTCTGCCTGATCACTTCTTCCGGTAGCGCATTCCAAGTGTCCACGACCCTTTGGGTGAAAAAAAACTTCCTTGCATTTGTTTTGAACCTATCTCCCTTCAGTTTCTCCGAATGCCCCCTCGTACTTGTTGTCCCCTTCAGTCTGAAGAATCTGTCCCTATCCACCCTCTCTATGCCCCTCATGATCTTGAAGGTCTCTATCATATCTCCCCTGAGCCTCCTTTTTTCCAGAGAGAAGAGCCCCAGCCTATCCAACCTCTCGGCGTATGGGCAGTGTTCCAGCCCTTTTACCAGTTTCGTTGCTCTCCTTTGGACTCTCTCAAGTACCGCCATGTCCTTCTTGAGGTGTGGCGACCAATATTGAACACAGTATTTCAGATGTGGACGCACCATCGCTCGATACAATGGCATGATGACTTCCCGCGTCCTGGTTGTTATGCCCCTCTTTATGATGCCCAGCATCCTGTTGGCTTTTTTCGAGGCTGCTGCGCACTGTGCAGATGGCTTCAGTGATGCATCCACCAGAACACCCAAGTCTCTCTCAAGTCTGCTGTCTCCCAACAATGCCCCCCCCAATTTGTAGTTGAACAACGGGTTCTTTTTCCCTATATGCATGACCTTGCATTTTTCCACGTTAAAGCGCATTTGCCATTTGTTTGCCCAGTCTTCCAGCTTGTCCAGGTCCCTTTGCAGGTCCTCACACTCCTCCCTGGACCTAACTCTACCGCACAGTTTGGTATCGTCTGCAAATTTTATAACCTCGCACTTTGCCTCCTTTTCCAGGTCATTGATAAATATGTTGAAGAGTAACGGCCCCAGCACCGATCCCTGTGGCACACCGCTCGTGACTCCCCGCCAGTCAGAATATTGTCCCTTCACTCCGACCCTCTGCAGTCTACCCGACAACCAGTGCTTGATCCATCTGTGCACATCCCCTCCCACCCCGTGGTTCCACAGCTTCCTAAGCAGCCTTTCATGTGGCACCTTGTCGAAAGCCTTTTGAAAATCGAGGTAAATGATGTCTATGGGTTCCCCATTGTCCACCCGACTGCTTATTCCCTCAAAGAAGTACAGAAGGTTCGTTAGGCATGACCTTCCCTTACAGAATCCGTGCTGGCTTGTTCTCAGTAGGCCATTCCTCTCGATGTGCTCGCAAATGCCGTCCTTGATCATAGCTTCCACCATCTTCCCTATAATTGAAGTCAGGCTCACCGGCCTGTAGTTCCCGGGGTCACCCCTCGATCCCTTCTTGAAGATAGGTGTGACATTCGCCAATTTCCAGTCCTCTGGTACCTCACCAGTTTTCAAGGATAGGTTGCAAACATGCTGGATTGTGCCCGCTATTTCTTGTCTTAGTTCCTTCAGAACCCTTGGGTGGATCCCGTCACAAATCTCCTTCCCAAGCAGCTGCTAGTTTCAGCTTCTAGCAGGTTTCCACTCTCAGCTAAGGTCCACTGTAGACTAAATTGAACTGACTATGCTATACAGGAGAGAAAGGGCCCAATGTTCAAAGGGGATTAACCGGAAGGAGAGGTTACAGCCCAGTTAAACCCTGCTGATCTGGTTGGCTGCACTTAACCGGGTAGTGCCGCTGAATATCATTCTTTATTTTTCTAAATTAAAGGAGCAGACCCAACTGGCTCTCTAAGTTGTAGTCAGTGCCCTCAGGCAAGGCGTACAGCAGCTGAGGCACCACTAACATGGAGGGGGAGGTGAGGGAAATGGGGGGAGGGACTCGGCCATCCGAGTACAACACCCCTGAGGACAAGAGGGCTCCCCGTGGGACCCAAGCTCTGTCCAGACAAGAACAGGGCCAGAAAAGGACACCTATCCCTTCCAACAGCCACAACCTAAAGGCCTAGCAGGACTGCACAGGAGACTGACTGAGAGATTCTAAAAACTTAATGTGCCTTTAGCATGGTTGCTATACCTGCTACAGCCGGTTTAGCAGGGAAGTATTTTATCGGTCAATTATCAGAACGGTTCACCAAGTTGTTTTCTGAGCTTCCTCTGACTCTGCCATGCAAATATAGTACAACAAGATCATTAATATTAAAATGAGCACTTCAGACGATTCTGTCATTGCCAGGTGATTCCTTATTTTCGTTGTAATACATTTGCAGGCAAATTTTTCGGCACAGTCTGAGCTTTCCTGGCCTTACTTTCTGATCAATGCCTTAGCACTGATTGGCTCAGGCACTGACAGAAAAGTAAGGGTTGACAGCTCAGACCTCTCCCACCCCCCAGCAAATTTTTTTTAAAAAAACCCCAAATCAAAGATCAGCAGAAGGGATGCCCACTCCCTCCTGCCACCACCAAACAATATCACCCCCACAACACTTCCCCCCTGGCAGCGGGAGGGATGTCCATTCCTTCCTGCTGCCGTCATCGTGCCCCTGATGATCCCCCACCCCTCCCCACCTTCTTCACAAAGGTCGGTCAGAGGGATGCCTACTCCCTCTGGCCAGCAGGCCCGCCTCTTCAAAATGGTGGGCCTTCCCCCTGCCTGGTGCATCCTGGGATGCGCCAGAGAGGGGCCTAAGGCTCTGAATGGCCCAGGTGCCTAAGGCCTCTCCCATAGGAGGCATGGCATTTGTGGCATTTGACCCCAATAGGCTTGGAGTTCCAATTACCAAGAGAACCATTTCCACTTGGCTAGTGGATTGTATCACCTTTGCATATTATCAGGCTGGGCTGAATACCGGCCGATGCCCAATAAACTTCTGGGTCAGCACCCGTATCTGGATATTCAATGCCTGGAGCTGTGTATGTCAAGAGCACTGAATATCTGTGGTTAGTTCAGCCCATGGCTATGAGCAGCTTACAAGCCATTAACACTATAGGCTGAATATTACTTCCAAAATTATTACACCTGATGATGCTCACACTGGTCAGGTTCCTACCTCCTCCTTAGAGGGGACCTCTTTCAAGTTAAGTGCCTCCTTCAGGGCTTGAGAAACTCGTTGTTTTCTCTTGTCCAAATACTCTTTCTCACCGCTGGACAGGTCAAAGCCAAGGCGCACATCAAGATCTTTATAGCTTTGTGAAAAAAAAATGAAGAGAATTGGAAGGCAAGAACAGATAACCTTAACATTTTAAAATGCACTGAAGGAAACTGTTCATACCTAAAGAAGGGGAAGCCCTAACATTCAGGTGGATGCGAGTGCTTTTCTGGTTAGGTGCTCCTTTGGTTTGGTTTTAAAAACAGTAAGGGGCTTATTTTCAAAGCAATTAGACACACAAAGTACCATAGGTTTCTATGGTACTTTGTGCGTTTAAATGCTTTGAAAATGAGCCCCCAGCAGATGAATAAATCAGCTTCAGAACTACTCCTCTCAGCTACTACTAGATTTCTCCTGCACTGAGCTGGCAAAGTCGGAAATATCTTCTCTCTTCCATCCTATGAAAAGGGCAGATAAACTGACATCCATACTTTCTGTTGTTATACTTTCTGTTGTTGCTCTGTCTTATCCTAGGCCCAAATGGGATGAAACTCGTCCTATGTAGAAAAGCACGCTGATCCTATTAGCACCAATGTAAATCCAGAGAAACCAGTACAGATAGTGATCATTCACTAGAATTTTTATTTTTATTTTTCTTTGGGATTTAATATGTGAAAAACTAGATTGTTATCCAATAGATCTAAACCTATTAGACTATGCTATTTCAGCATGACAAGGGCCTGTTTGCTAGAAAAAAAAGTAGTAAAATCTCCAGAAATGAATAGAGAATGAGAGAAAGACTAAAACAGATGATTTATACTGAGATTACAAAAAATCTCAGAGCATATTTCCTTTTAGCTTACCTCTCTTCAGTCTTCACCTTCAGGTCTACACTTTGATCCTGAAAAGCAGCAAATGACCTGTATGAAGAGATATTTCATGACTGCACAACAACAGGCTTACTACATAAGAACATACCGGGACAGACTGAAAGTTCATCAAGCCCAGTATCCTGTTTCCAACAGTGGCAAATCCAGGTCACAAGTACCTGGCAAGATCTCAAAAGAGTAAAAACAGATTTTTTTGCTGCTTATTCTAGAAATAAGCAGTGGATTTTCCCAAGTCCATCTTAATAATGACTTATGGCCTTTTCTTTCAGGAAATTATCCAAAACCTTTTAAACCCTGCTAAGCTAACTGCTTTCACCTCATTCTCTGGCAATGGATTCTAGAGTTTAATGACATACTGAGTGAAGAAATATTCCACAAGCACCAATGAAGCGGATATGCCAAAATGGGACTGAAACAATGTGCTAAAAATAGCACAGCTAAATGCAAATTTAAGTGAAGGGATTAGTTATTACTCCCAAGCTCAGGAAGTGTTTTAAATTTCCAGATTTAAAAAAGAAAAAACATTAAACATGCTTTAACTTCTTGGTCAGAGGTGATGTGAAATGAACTCACATTTCTGGGGCTAGTGTGGTTCTGGTTCCTCTTTACTCAACTATTTCCTAATCACCATCTATTAATTGCAAATATCAAGCTTGGGTACAATAAAATAACAAAAATTGCATATATTCAAAAGCCACATAACTAAATAACATAAACGTCAAACATGAACATCAAATATCAATAATTCAGCCACGGGTGTAAAGTTCAAAGTTCACTTTATTAGTAGTAGCGCTGTGAAGACTCGACACCAATTTTTTCTCTGCTCACTCCAAACATTGACTTGCGCTTAATGCTCTATTTGTGTGATAGAGAAATCAACCTTCGAGATTCTTGACAAAGGCATAGATGCCGAAACACTGTTAGTGTTGAGTCTTCGCAGTGCTACTACTAATAAAGTGAACTTTGAACTTTACACCCGTGGTTGAATTATTGACATCTCATTCTCACGACTTCTCCATTGAGATATAACAAAAATCCATAAGCAGGTGAAAGTGTAATGAAATAATGCTTATACAGACCAAAGAAGTACGTAAATGTAGGCCTTGTTTAAAAAAAGTGAACGGGAATCACTAAACCGCTAGGAGGACATGATACTAAAAAACCAAGCGTGTGTAACTATGACACAAGAAAGAGTAAAAAAAAAAATGTATGTATAATATATGATATATTATATATGATGTACTATATACTATGACTCAAAATTAAGGAAGCGTTGTTACTAACACCTTACTTGGAAGTGACCGAAAGACAACTAGGGCGCTAAAAGGACGTAGTGCCAAGTGGGAGCATTATTTATTCATTTATTTATTTCCCATCCTCCCAGAAAGTTCAGGACGGGCAACAAAAAAACAAACAGATTCTAAGAATGAGCTAACAGAAAAACCGGGAGGGTAACAGAATAAAGAGGGACCTAGATACAACATGAGTGTGTCACAAAACACAAATGAAAGAGAATGATACAGTACTTAAAAATATATGTATCATAAGTGATGAAACTAAGACAAATGTCTGAAATAGTGTATAAGAGAGAGGTGTACAACAGGAAGAAGTAGCCAGGTCCATGCGATTTCTGTGTCCATAAAAAACCCTTCAGTCCAATGGTAAACAGTCAATAGGGTAAAACGTCCATGATGAAAAAACAAAGAAGAGACCAGCTTGGGATAAGGGGGCTATCGGCATGTGACCATGTGAAAGTGAGTACAGACAAAATAATAGAAACACCTTGCCCTGGAAATCCTAGCGGCAACAAAATAAGCAAGAGAAAATGACTTACTTGGGAATCAAAGAGCTACCAGCGTGAAGTACCTCATGCAACAAGTCGCTGTCTAAAAGACGCCGCGGGAATGCTCACTCACATCTTAATCTCAATCACTGTGAGGGCATATTCACTATCATTATATCATATCATTTAATATGATTTCACTTGTACACTCACACTTAACATAGTCACTCAGATTTTGTATTTTAATTTCAATCACTCTGATGGTATGTTCACTATCACTATATCACACCAATCAATATGATTTTATTTGTAAACTTATACATTTACATATTATCATAGGACCCCAGAAGAAGGTTACTCATAACCGAAACACGGAACATGTCGGGTCCACACCACAAAATTTTCTGACTGTGTTTTATATGGATTTACCAATTAATCTGCAACACTTTGATTTGGGAAGATTTTCATTAAAAACTTTTACATCGAGACCATCGGTTCCACAGTTTTTTTCTTTGTTTGGCGTGAACATTTATGACAGGTCCATGGCTTGCACAAATGCTCACACCTCCATGCACAAACAACAGCATTCTGTGAGTTGCTTGTGTAAATGTCAGCCCCCACCTATGAACCATCCCTAACAATCTACAAGCTATTAAAATTGAGTGTGCAATTATAGAATATCGTTTAGGCTCGATGCTGCCATTTGCATGGGTGAGCATACACTTTCTTGAATGGATGACAGTATGCTATAAATTGACACATGTAATCAATGCGTAAATTTAAGTGACCTGTTATAGAATGAGGGGGAGGGAGAGAGGTCAAGACACCAGCACAGTCTCACTTTGCAGAGTGGATAGAAGAACTGAGTTAAGCAATATAGCTTTTCCAGCAATGGGCTGTAATACAACACCGTATCTATCTTTTGTGAGAAATCTTTTGTTAAAAAGAAATCTGGTTACCTTTCCAAGTGGAACAGTCAAATCCACTTCTTTACCAATGGGAAGGGATGAAATGGGCAGATAACCTGTACCTAACACCATGGTCTGCTTTTCTTCTTCAGGGACTACTCCATCCTAGAGGTGAACACATTTGTTATTAAGTAATTATCCATTACAGAACAGAAAATAGTTAAGATTCAATGGCGTAGCGAGGGCAGGAGGTGCCTGGTGCCACCCCTCATCTCCAGCCCCTGCTCCTTCCCCGCCCCCACCGTACACACATGCCCCTTCCCCCATATCTCTTTAACTTCCTCGGCACGAACAGCATCTCCAACTTGCTGCTCGCGCCAGCCTCGGCTCTCCCTCTGTCACTTCCTGGTCACGGGACCAGGAACTGATGTCAGAAGAAGAGCCAAGGCCGGCGTGAGCAGCAGGTTGGAGATGCTGCTCACGCTGGTGAAGAGCTAGGCACAGGTGTCAAAGCCTCGGTGCTCGAGGGCCGCAATCCAGTCGGGTTTTCAGGATTTCCCCAATCAATATGCATGCGATCTATTAGCATACAATGAAAGCAGTGCATGCAAATAGATCTCATGCATATTCATTGGGGAATTCCTGAACACCCGACTGGATTGTGGCCCTCGAGGACCGACTTTGACACCCATGAGCTAGAGGAATGGGGTGGGGAGGAGCGGGGGGGGGAGAGATTCTGGTGCCTCCATCAAGACGGCGCTCAGGGCAATCCACTCTCCTTCCCCCCCTCCCCCCCTTTCACCACTGTTAAGATTTTAGGACCATTGGTTCTTAGTACTAATATTTCTCTAGTATCATAGCCCTAGAATAAAAAGATGAGTGCCCATTATAGAATGGCATTGAATGCTGATTTCAGTACCCATATTTGGGTACCAGGTCTTACACCTGCTGAAAACCAGGTGTAATTCCTGGTGCCCAATTTGGATACACGTCCCTGGTTTTCTATGACACTGCATGCAAAATTTAGGAACACTCTTGATCCACCCATGCCCCTCCCACGGCCATGCCCCTATAGGAATTGAGCTCACATGGTTATAGAATAGCACATAGCAGTAGTGAGATGTGCGTACAAATTCAAACTGGTGCCAATTAGCACCCAATTATTGGCACTAGTTGGCTCATTACACACCGGGAATAACCACTACTATTTATTATTTCTAAAGCGCTGAAAGGCGTACATAGCGCTGTACATTTTAACATACAATAGACGGTCCCTGCTCAGAAGAGCTTACAATCTAATTTAGACAGGACATTTCGGGGTTGGGGAGATTATGGTAGACGAAATGATACAGTGGGTATAGGTATCTGACATGTTAACACACAATAGAAGGTCTCTGCTCAGAAGAGCTTACAATCTAATTTAGACAGGACATTTCGGGATTGGGGAGATTATGGTAGAGGAAATGATACAGTGGGTCTAGGTATCTGACAGCAGTGGGTGGGAGTTAGGAGTTGAAAACAGATTCAAAAAAGTGGGCCTTTAGCTTGGATCTGAACGCTGCTAGGGAGGGAGCACGACAACCCAAATTATAGTTACATGATGCGAGGTTCCACATAATGGGCAGACTGGAAGGGTCATTCAGGTCTTTATCTGCTATAATTTACTAAGTTCCTATTAGTTAAGTCCACCCAAGACATTGATCTAGGTATCATCGTGGACAATATGTTGAAACCTGCTGATCAATGTGCAGCGATGGCCCAAAAATGCAAAGAGAATGTTAAGAATTAGTAGCAAAGGAAGAGAGAATAAAACAAACAAAAAAATTACACTGTCTCTGTATCACTCCATGGTGTGCCCTCATGTACAATTTTGGTCGCTGCATCTCAAAAAAAGATATAGGGCTCCTTTTTCTAAGCTGCGTTAGCGGTTTTAGCGCACGCTTAGCGCACGCTGCATTGCCCCACATGCTAGACGCCAACGCCAGCATTGAGCTGGCGTTAGTTCTTGGCACGTAGCGTTGGGGTTAGCGCTTGCGGCAATGCAGCGCGCGCTAAAAACGCTAGTGCAGCTTAGTAAAAGGAGCCCATAGTGTAGTTAGAAAAAGTACAAGGAAGGTGAACCTAAACGATTAAGGGGATGGAAGGACTCTCATATGAAGAAAGGCTGAAGAGGTTAGGGTTTTTCAGGTTGGAGAAGAGATGGCTTAGGGGAGACGATAGAGGTCTATAATCCTGAATGGCATGGAAAAGGTAAATGCAAATTAAAAGTGCAAACACTAGGGGATGCACCATGAAGTTACACAGTAGCACATTTAAAACAAATAGGAGAGAACAGCTATTTTTCAAGAATATATATATTCAAAACAAAAAAGTGGTTTCAAATGTAAATGCAGCACTTTGCAAACAGTAGCAGCTTTTAAAAACTACACACCCTGGGGGACTCAGTTAAGGAGCTGAGCTCCAAATATAATAACTAAATTTCTTCATGACAATCTGTGCCAAATGGGGAAGATTAAGCTCAGTTGGTGTTTGGCTAGTTCTATAGCTTGAGATTTGATAGGAACAAGATTTCTGCAGATCCATGTAGTGTAACTCAGAGTTTCCCAACACATGGTACGTGTACCCCCAGGGGTACATGAGACATCCAAAAAAATCTCAGGAAGGACATACAAAACTCCTAATTTTACTAATAAATTATGCCCTATTGGAAACCATAGGAGGGACCTACCTAGACACTACCAGGTCTACCCACTGCACTCATACAAAGACTCACTCATTCACTTAAACAAAAAACAAGAAAAAAAAAGTGGAGAAAAAGCCTCAGTTCATCTTCATATGGCAAAAAACTCCACTTATAAACAACCATTAAGCAAGGTCCAAAATGTATCAGTTCACTCAGCAGTGAGAAACACTATAGTAGCCCTCATAGGAACCACCTTAAAAAAACTCTAGCATGCCAAATTACAAAACTTCCAAAAATGTGAGTAAAGCAAGCAGCACATATATGAGTCTCAAACACAGTCAATGGAAAGCAGGACAAAATAAACAAACACTTAGCTTCAGACAGTGTCCAGGCTGTCTTCCATGCATCCAAAAAGTGCAAGCCTGCCTGGCCCTGCAGCCACTCTTTCCCGACGGGGAAGCCTCCGTTTTGCTGAGCTGCGTCAGAGGAATGATTCCAGCCTACTCCACCAGCAACTGTAGAGGCTCTCCAAGTGCTCCAACTGTTCACATCCACACACATAGAAGCTGAGGCGCTACTATAGTGTTTCTCACTGCTGAATGAATTGATACATTTTGGACCTTGCTTAATGGTTGTTTATAAGTGGAGGTTTTTGCCATATGAAGATGAACTGAGGCTTTTTCTCCACTTTTTTTCTTGTTTTTTTTGTGTTAAGTGAATGAGTAGGTCTTTGTATGAGTGCAGTGGGTAGACCTGGTAGTGTCTAGGTAGGTCCCTCCTATGGTTTCCAATAGGGCATAATTTATTAGTATATGAGACATCCCCAGAGGGTACGCACTGCAGGCTGCCACAGGCAACATCTTATCTCTCCCTCCTCCTGCCATGTCTGCCCTACCACCATTACTGCCGTGACTAACCCCCTACCCTCGTGCTCTGACACTGATACCATATACTTCTTCAAAACTTTGCCAGCAGCGAGCAGCGTCTTCTACCTGCTGCTTGCACCAGCCTCTACTCTCTCTCTGACATCACTTCCAGGTTCCGTGACCAGGAAGTAACATCAGAAGGAGAGTTGAGGCTAGCAGCAACAGCAGATAGGAGATGCTGCTGGCAAAGTTTTGAAAAGGTAGGTAAGTAGATGGGGCGCTGGAGAGAGGCAAAGGAGAGAGAAGGGTGGTGGGGAGAAGGTGAGAGGGAGAGGTGTTTCTAGACCTGGGTGGTTGGGAAGAGGTGTTGCTGGACCTGGGTGGTAAGGAGGAGGTTGTAGGGGGTGGTGCTGCTAGACCTGGGTGATGGGGAGGAGGTGCTGCTGGACCTGGATGGTGGAGAGGAGGGAGCTGGCCAGAATAGGTAAACACCCATGGGAGGCACAAATTTGGGACGAAGAACGGAGGGAAAAATGACGAGGGGCATGATGGGACATGGAAGGGAGGAGGAGGGTCACATTTGGACCGGAAGGGAGAAAGAAGGGGCACTTAGGAACAGGAAGGGAGAAGCAGGGTTGCATTGGGACACAGAAGGAAGAGAGGCAGCACAAACTTTGGATAAAGGATGGAAGGAAAGAAGAACAGAGGGAGGGAGCATGAACTTGGGAGATAAGATGGAACAATGGAGTGAGTGAGAGAAAGAGATGCTGAAGTGGAGGAGGGAATAGAAAAGGTGGGTATTGGTGCCTGAGTGAGAGGGAAAGAGAGACAGTGCACATGGGGAAATGAAGAAAGAGGACATAGGGAGGGCAAAAGAAATATTGGACATGGCTGTGGGAGAGGCCTAAGGTACAGATGCATGGGGAAGAGAGATATGAGAGTAAGAAATGTTGGATGTGGTGATAGAGAGGGAATAGTGGGACGGATGAAGAACAGAAATAAGTGTAAACCTCCTATCTTTTCTTTCTATTTAAATGACAGTACTTTGTTCTGAGGTTGGTTTCTTTAATGTTTAATGTTTTGTTTTTTTTATTATAGACTGTGTACTGTACAGGATCTGAGTTTATAAAACGGAACTCGTACTTAACCCGGGGACTGACTGTATAAGAGATCATGATATATGTCTTGGTCTGTACGCCATTTGAAGTGATCTGTATTTGTTACATATATCGCCTAGTTAGTTACTGTTTAACAATGACGTCCATTTCAAAATCTCTGCTGCTCAGAGCTCGGGGGTATTTGGTTGAAAAATTTTCGATCTAGGGGTTACTTGGCTTGAAGAAGTTGGGAAACACTGGTGTAACTCACCTGCACCACAATTACAGATTGCTGAAGTTGCACTTCCAACTGGGGACCTTGTTCTCTGTCTGTGTGGAAGACAAACTGAGACTGTGTATGCTGGTCTGGATCTGGTCTACAGGGAATACATGCCTCTTTCTCATAGGCTCCAGGAACAGACAGCTTGAAATATCTATCTCCTAGAAGTGCAACAAAGAAATTAGAAAATGGAATATAAGACAGAGCTATAGCAAGGGACGCTGGCACCTATGTTCCCTCTAAGCTGAGCATATGAGCAATTGCTCATACATTCTAGGAGTGCCATTCACAGATTTTACATGGTTGTTCACAAATACTTGCAAATCTGAAGAACTTGTTGCTCACACACAAAATTTTTTTTAGAACTTGTCGCTCACATGAGAAAAAATTTGCACGAACCCAGCCAATCCTTAGAGGGAGCAGCCTGGCACCCAGCATTCCATCCCCTCCCCTGGCAATGGGTGGGCTCTCTTAAATGCATTCCCCTCCCCTCCAGTACCTCTTAAAGTCTTCTTTCCTTCAAAGGCAGTGAGCAAGGTCTCAAACACACTGCTCATGCTTGTCCTCTGACCTGGTTCCGCAAACAGGAAGTTGCGCCAGAGGGAGGCGTAAGCAACAAGAAGGAGTTCTTGCTCACTGCCAGTGAAGAAAAGAAGACTTTAAAAGGTACTGGGAAGAGTAGAATGTATTTAAGAGATCCTCCCCATTGCTGATAGAAGATATGCCGGCATCCAGAGCACTCTGTCCCTCCACCCCCTTACTATGACACTGAGCAGAATGCTTTTTTACTTGTGGAGAGGTCTCTTTCTACCCAGCCCCCAACCTCAGCCTATGACCTCTCTCCAGGTCCTATCACTGATGTCTTATTTAGGTTTGCTCTAATTAACATTCTTTCTTACATGAATTCTTTGCATAACACATTATAATATTAGGATTTTATATACCGCCTATCAAGGTTATCTAAGCGTTTTTTACAATCAGGTACTCAAGCATTTTCCCTATCTGTCCCGGTGGGCTCACAATCTATCTAACGTACCTGGGGCTATGGAGGATTAAGTGACTTGCCCAGGGTCACAAGGAGCAGCGCGGGGTTTGAACCCACAACCCCAGGGTGCTGAGGCTGTAGATCCAACCACTGCGCCACACACTCCTCACTATATTAAAGTCATTTTAGCAACACCATAAATGGCTTTTATAAAATTAGTCACACAACCCAATCATTGCACCCTAAGTCCATAGAAATCATATGATGATATTTAAGAAAATTTTGTTATGAACTTCAGCGGCACCACTTGACACTCAAATTCTTTCATAGCAATAAGCTTTATGTGTCAGATCGTCATTGGTCCTTTTATATATTCCTCACTTATTCAACATTTGCTTAAATTTTTTCTTTAACTAGCGTCTATAGCATTTAATATATTTTTTAAAATAACTTTTACTTAACTTAAGGCTTAAAGACTCTCATAGTCTCACGATCTGGGAAGTTTAAATCCAACATATTTCACTCAAAGCTTTTTCAAGTATCCTCCCCAGAGTCGTTCTTGTCAACCGACTTAACTAATTTCTTCAAGTCTATGGACTTGGGGTGCAATGATTGGGTTGTGTGATTGATTTTAATACCCTAAGAGGGGCATAATAAAAAAAACATCCCTCTTTTGGCCTAAGGCCCTAGGAGCCCACAATAGGCAGCAGGGAAATGTCCATTCTTGAAAAAAACATCCAAAATGTGGGGTTTTTTTTAGAATGGCCTACCTGTACGTTCAGGAGTTTAATCGCCCAGACTGCTATTATGTCTACTTTTAAGCCCTCTTCTCGAAAAAAAAAATTTGCCCAAGTCCCAAACACCAAAAACAAAACCTTTTAGATGTGGGAGGGACCAGCACCTAAAAGCACCTAAAAGCACGATTCTCTAACTGGCATATGTCATAAGCACCGGTTAGAGAATTGTGGAACCATTATCCCTCCCCCGCAACAATCGCGGCAGGAGAGATGCCCAGTCCCTCTTGCCCGGACCTCAACATTACCCCTCCCACAACGATCATGACAGGAGAGATGTCCACTCTCTCCTGCCGACACTCCTGGGCCCCCACAATCTTTGCCGGCAGGAGGGATACCCAATCCCTCCTGCCATGATCCCCCAAACCCTCCCACAAGCATCAGCAGCAGGAGGGATGCCCAATCCCTCCTACCGTGAACCTATGAACCCTCCCAGGGATGGGCCTTAGGCACCTGGGCCAACTGGAATCTTAGACCCATCTCCCAGTGCACTCTGGGATGCAATGGATATGGCCTGATTCCGATTGGCCAGATTCCCTAGGCCCCTCCTATGGGGGGGTGGCCTAAGGGATCTGGCCAATCGGAATCTGGCGTGACAGCAGCTTAGGGGTTGCTGCTCATGCCAGGAACATTACAGAGGTACAGAGGAAGGGAAATAGCAGTGGGGGGGGGGGGGGAAGAGAGGAGGATGAGTTCCTGAGCTTACTGTATTGGCCCCTTAATGCTGTAAGACCTCATACTATCTACAGGATGATTTCCAGTAAGGCACGTTTTAATTCTTTCATTATCTTCATGAATTGCTCACTATTTCAAAAACTCTTAAATCCACCTAGTAACCTCTATTCTCAGTTTTTTAACCTATACATTAGTTCATTTGTTAGTAATTTTCTTGCTGTGTAATAGCTTACGAGAAACAACAGTGCAATTTTTGTAAGAGTTGAGAAAGTAGCAGTATACTCAACTGTTCACCTAAACCAATGTTTTACAAATCGGTCTTATAGTACCTTAAGAAGGATATGGCATTACTCGAGAGGGTTCAGAGAAGAGCGACACGACTGATAAAAGGGATGGAAAATCTTTCATATGCTGAGAGATTGGAGAAACTGGGTCTCTTTTCCCTGGAGAAGAGGAGACTTAGAGGGGATATGATAGAGACTTATAAGATCATGAGGGGCATAGAGAGAGTAGAGAGGGACAGATTCTTCAAACTTTCAAAAAATAAAAGAACAAGAGGGCATTCGGAAAAGTTGAAAGGGGACAGATTCAATACAAATGCAAGGAAGTTCTTCTTTACCCAACGGGTGATGGACACCTGGAATGCGCTTCCAGAGGACATTATAAAGCAGAGTACGGTACTGGGGTTTAAGAAAGGATTGGACAATTTCCTGCTGGAAAAGGGAATAGAAGGGTATAAATAGAGGATTACTGTACAGGTCCTGGACCTGTTGGGACGCAGCGTGAGCGGACTGCTGGGCAAGATGAACCTCAGGTCTGACCGAGCAGAGGCATTTCTTATGTTCTTATGTTCTTATACCCCCTTGCCAGGCAGTGTATGCAAATCAATCTCATGCATATTCATTGTGGATATCCTGAAAACCTGACAGGCACAGGGATACTTCAGGACAGACTTGGAAAACACTGATCTAGGCAATAAATGGACACTAAATTCCACTAAATTATACTATAGAGTTGCGAGTTCTGGGATGACAAGGGATCAGTTTCCAGTCAGTGCTTTGCTATACCAGAAGGAACTCTCAGCCAGAGATCTGTATCAGAAGTAATTTCAGTACTTATATCTTCAACCTCCCTGACGATGGACTCAACTGAAACTCAGCTGGAGTTGGAGGCTTATGCTGATTGAACAATATAAGTAACTGAAACTGGAAAACTTTAAGGATTAAGAAGAGAGAACCTCAGAACTGATTAAACATGTCTAATTGGATCATTAATATAAGGAACAACTACTCTGGTCAAGCCTACAGATTACTACTCAAGGAGATACTGGGACTTTAATTGACTCATCATCAAGTTAAGTGAGCTTCATTGGGCCTGAATAGCTTCAAAACTTAACATCATTAAGAACCTTGAAGATTGATTGATGGACTCTATTTTAAAGCTTTAGATAGTACCTGTAGCTTTCCCCATCCTATGATTTTGTTATTAGTAGCACTTTGCACTTTAGGATATGAATTGAATTAAAGAAATCAATAAATTAAATATTTAATTAATTTTATGTTATGGTATTCTTTTTATAGCATTTTAATGAATTGAATATCAATAATTTTCTATATTTACCCTACTTTGTATAGTTGTGTATAATCCAGTCAGTGCTTTGCCATAGAACTCACTAGTATTAAACCAAGGACTCACTGGTATTATAATATAATAACATAACTGTATTTTTCTATACCGCCACCATCTTACTTCTAGGCGGCTTACACTGAAGAGAACTGTACAATCAGCGAATTACAGAATACAAATATTAAAAGTACATGTTTCTCAAAAATAATCAGTATAGAATTATTAATTTTAAAATGATTTCTGTTTAGGAGATAAATCTGTCAAACAATGCAGTCTTCATTTCTTTCCGAAATGCGCCATAAGTCAACCTGGCTCCATTGATGTAATTGCCTAACCAAGACTGCTGTTTGCTTGCTTGAAACATGAAAGTTCTATCAGACATAGGTAGGGGCTATTCCCCAAACCGAGGATGACAGCAAATTGTAATACCTGAGTATCAGTGAGAAGGTCACTTGCAATTTTACCACTTGACATGATTTATGTTGTTTTATGATTTAAAGGTGCAATATTTGGCCATTTCAGCAACATCTCCTGATTCTCATTATAATATGCAACAAACAAAGGATCCAATAAAACTGCAGTAAAATATCAAGTCGAAAGACAAAGGCAAAAACTGCAGTGGTGATGTACAAGACACCAAGTCTTTAATGAACAATCATAAAAGGACAAATATAGTCATAAAACAGTTTGTATCCATAAAGCCACAACTACTTAAGTCACGAACCACGGGGAACCACGGGGTGCAAGGGGATGTCCACCGATGGATCAAACACTGGCTGGCAGGCAGGAAACAGAGGGTTGGAGTAAAGGGCCATTACTCAGACTGGCAATGGGTCACGAGCGGAGTTCCACAGAGATCGGTGCTGGGACCGCTCCAGTTCAATATATTTATTAACGACCTGGAGACGGGGACGAAATGTGAGGTTATTAAATTTGCTGATGACACCAAACTCTGCAGAAAGGTTAGAACCACGGAAGACTGTGAAGACCTGCAAAGGGACCTGACGAGACTGGAAGAGTGGGCAAAAAAGTGGCAAATAAGTTTTAACATAGAGAAATGCAAGGTCTTCATGTAGGGAAAAAGAACCCGATGTTCAGCTACAAAATGGGGGGATCATTGCTAGGGGTAAGCAACCTTGAAAGAGACCTGGGGGTGATGGTGGACACAACATTGAAAGCATCGGCACAGTGTGCGACAGCCTCAAAGAAAGCAAACAGAATGTTGGGCATCATTAAAAAGGGTATCACAACCAGGACGAAGGAAGTCATCATGCCGCTGTATCGTGCGCCCGCACCTGGAGTACTGTGTCCAGTACTGGTCGCTGTACCTCAAGAAAGACATGGCAGTACTTGAGGGGGTCCAGAGAAGAGCGACTAAACTGATAAAAGGTATGGAAAATTTTTCATACGCTAACAGGTTGAAAATGCTGGGGCTGTTCTCCCTAGAGAAGCGGAGACTTAGAGGAGACATGATAGAAACCTTCAAAATCCTGAAGGGCATAGAGAAGGTAGATAGATTCTTCAGACTGTGGGGAACCAATGCTAGGAAGTTCTTTTTTACCCAGAGGGTGGTGGACACATGGAATGCGCTTCCGGAGGTTGTGATAGGCCAGAGCACAGTATAGGGGTTCAAGGAAGGTTTAGATAGGTTCCTAAAGGACAAGGGGATTGAGGGGTACAGATGGAAGCAGAGGTAGGTTATTGAAATGGTTAGGAACCACATCACAGGTCATAGACCTGATGGGCCGCCGCGGGAGCGGACCGCTGGGCGCGATGGACCTCTGGTCTGACCCAGTGGAGGCAACTTCTTATGTTCTTATGATTAATGAACCCGGACCCGACACGGTCTGTGTTTCGAAGAAACACTCCTTCCTCGGGGGTCCTAAATGGATAACAACTGGAAACAGCGCTAAACAGCCAAACAAACTGAGAGAGCTCCTACGCTGTCCTGCACCGCGTAGGAGCTCTCTCAGGGCTCCTTTTACAAAGGTGCGCTAGCGTTTTTAGCGCACGCACCGGATTAGCGTGCGCTATAGCGCGCGCTAGCTGAAAAGTTACCGTCTGCTTAAAAGGAAGTGATAGCGGCTAGCGTGTGTGGCATTTTAGAGCGCGCTAAAACCACTAGCGCACCTTTGTAAAAGAAGCCCTCAGTTTCTTCAGCTGTTTCCAGTTGTCATCCATTTAGGATCCCCGAGGAAGGAGTGTTTCTTCGAAACACAAACCGTGTCGGGTCCGGGTTCATTAATCCTTTTGGATACAAACTGTTTTATGACTATATTTGTCCTTTTATGATTGTTCATTAAAGACTTGGTATCTTGTACATCACCACTGCAGTTTTTGTCTTTGTCTCTCATTACAATATGAAATGTTCAGTTTGGGGAGAAAAAATGCTTAGCATTGTAGTACATAGCTGAGAAAATCCGAAATCCATTCATTCTATCATTTCTGAAATGGGCCTGACATATGATTTCAAAGTAACCTATGAGCAAGGCCAGGCATATCTTGAACAAGTAAAGTTGCCACTGAACAGAAATCTGGAAACCAAATGGAAATGCAGGTACCTATTAGCCCACAGAGAGTTATCTTTTTAAATAATTGAAAATTTGTTTTGATGTTTCAAATAATGTGCATTTACATTTGTAACCCGCCTAGAAGCTTGGATAGTGCAAGCTATTTTTTATTTTTTTTTTAATAAAAGGAAATAAATAAGGTATATCAAATTTTTTAATAAAACTTGAACTTGAAATAAGCCACTGAATATGAGAAGAAATCAAGGCAATGGTGTACTGATACTCAGATATGACTGAAAGCGTTTGACCTTTTTCCTCACAACACATGTTGGAAGTAAGACTCTGCCATTACCATGCCCAAAATTATTTTCTTACATGCAGAAACACATTTTTCTATGTGAGTCTAGTATAATATTTCACTCTGTAGCTAGCTGCCTGTCAATAGTTTACATGGAGCCTTTTAATATATGAGGTTCACTGTGTGAATTCACCACATCCTCCTCTCTCTCCCTCCTTCCCTCTAGTTGTCTACAATCACTCGGTCCAATAGTTCTCTTGTTCTATTTCACTGTTCTCAAAACGCACTATGCATGCCTTTAGGGGTACACAGGCTGCTTGTTAGGGGTACTCAGCCTGGCCGCCGCGGAGGATATTCCCTGCCCATCAGTTGAAGCCACTGCCACCGGGGATCCCTGCTTGTCCACCTGCCCCTTCACTGAAGCCACTACTGGAGATCCCTCCCTGCCTGCCCGCCTGCAACTTCCCCCCCTTGAAGCCAACCCAGTTACTTGATGGAGCCACACTCGAACCCTCCGCCCCCAGTGAACTCAGTGCAGGGACGCTACTCAAGCAGGTAGGGAGGGATCCCTGGCAGCAGCTTCAGTGGGGTCAGGCGGGCAGGCAGGGATCACCGGAGTACAACTTAATTTTGGGACAAAGGTAGGGATGGGGAGGGGGGCACAAACTCGACACAAACGAAAGGGAGGAAAGAGGCACTAACTTGGGACATAGGAAGGAAGGAATAAAAAGGAAGAATTGTTGGGCATGAGTGTGTGAGAGACGGTGCACACGGGGAAAGGAAGAAAGGAAAATTGGGCATAGAGGGAGAGAGGAGTAAGGTAGAGATGCATGGGGAATAAAAGGATGAGAGGGAGAAATATTGGATATAGTGGTGGAGAGGGACCAGAGGGACAGATTGAAGGGGATGCAAGGGGGAAGAATGTTGGACATAGTGATGGAGGGAGATATGTGGCATTGTGCAGGAGAGGGGTGATAGAAGGAGAAATGAGCATGGGGCTGGTGGGCAGTGATGAAAAATGGATGTGACAGTAATAATAATAACAGTTTATATACCGCAGGACCGTGAAGTTCTATGCGGTTTACAATGATTAGAAAGATGCTACAAATTGAGTGGAACTTACATAGAGGGGGTGGGAGAGATGCCTGGATCTCTCAAGACAGATGGACAGTGAAAGATAGCTAGGGAGACTTGTTGCCAGTAGGGGGTGGAGGAAAGAGGAAAAAAAGTTGGACTCATGGAGAGACAGAGAGAGATTTTGGTTGGGGAAGGGAATGAGGTCCGGAGGAGAGGAAGCATGCAAGCGACAGAAAGTGTTGGACTCATGGAGAGAGAGAGAGTGAGAGATGGATGGGGAGAGAAGAAAGAATGGAAGGAGAAATATCACATTCAGGGAAAGGGGGAGATGGCAGAGAGTCAAAAGTTGAACTCATGGAGGAAGAGAGATAGAGAAATGTTGGTTGGGGAAGGGAATGAGGACTGGAGGAGAGGAAGCATGCAGGAGGCAGAAATAAATAAATATTGGATGCACAGTCAGAAGGAAGTGCAACCAGAGACTCATGAAACCACCAGACAGCAAATGTAGGAAAAATTATTTAATGTTCAATTTGGTGATCGAAATGTGTCAGTTTTGAGAATTTATATCTGTTGTCTATATTTTGCACTATATTTGTCTATTTTTCTATAGTTGTTACTGAGGTGACATTGCATGTTTTAAAATCATCTGCATTGACCTCTGAAAAAAAAATGAATATAAATGATAATTAATATTTTCTCTGTGTACAGTGTGCTTTGTGATTTTTTAATTTTGTGGTTACCATTATGTATTAATAAGGTTATATTGTGTGTATATGAAAAATGGATGGAAGAAATTGCATTACAATTAGTACTATTATTATTGGGGTGGAGTCAGGAGCGGAGCTTGGGCGGTGGTACTCGGTTGGTATTTGTTAAGCTTAAGGGGTACTTAGCTTGAAAAAGTTGAGAAACACTATGCTACAATATGCTACAGCTTCCCTCCTAGTGCCAGCAGCAGAAAGTAAGCTGAAGTATTCACTGTGGTGAGGTGCACAGAGATGAACAGAAGAAGAAGGAATGAGGGAAAGAAAATTTAGAAAGGGAGAATGAAGGGAAAGGAGAAACTAAAAGAACTAGAAGCAGTTGAGATTAAGAGAAGAGGGAGAATTGGAAAAGAGCAACATGGCTGGTTCTGCCATTACAGCAGCAGAACTGACACAGCTCTAGAATGAGAGACAGTCTACCCCCACTCTATGTCCAGCATCTCCTTCCTCTTCTCCCCCTGCTGGACCTGCCACCACTGCTGCCCTAGAATAAGGAAGAACGGTGGCTGTAGTAGGCCTGGCAGGGGGTAAGGAAGGGGAGGTGAGATGCTAGCCACCTGGGTAATTAGAGAGAGAGGAAATAGAGATGCTGGCCCCTGGGGAGTGTAGGGAAAGAAATGGGAGATGTTGGCCAGCAAGGAAAGGGGGAGTAGAGACATTAAGAGGAGATGATAGTCAACTCGGGGGAAGGGAAATAGGGAGGGTAAAAGAAGACACTGGCCACCTGGGGAAGGGAAGGGAGGAGAAGAGGGAAGTGATAGGCTATGGGGGAGAGAGTTGGACAACAAACAGGACAGATTGAAAGATAAATACAGACTGTGGGAGCAAGGAAGCAAAACAGACTATGAAATGTTACATTTTGGTAGGACAGGTTATAGCTTGAAAAATGAGTAACAGAAGGAGACAGAAGAAAGTGAAAATAAGACTGAAAAGTAATTAAGTGATATAGGGGAAAGAAATTATGAATAAAGGCAATTATCCAGACACACAGGAAACATTTTTAATTTCTAGAAAGAGAAAAATAAATGTAAATTACATGCAAATGTATGTGAATCTGTAGCAGAAAACTGCTGCAGAAAACTAGGGATCTTGCTTTTGAGATTCTCCAACCTCTGGCTTCTACTAGAGCTGATATCAGCTGTTTCTAAAACATTTCAACAATTTCAGAATGTAAATCATATACTAATTTATGCTGTCTGCTTTTTAGTAACTTTTTGGCCCAGTAGTTTCCCTCCTGCCTTTTGGAGCTCCAGTTCAGCTGAAATAGGTCCTCTGAATTCACAGCTCGTCCTCCATTTTATTCTGGTCTCAGCTGTAAACTCTGCTTCTGCAACATCTGCAGCTCAAGCAGCCCACGGGGCACAGCTGTACCACTGAGTCACTGGTTTGGCCCCTACTACATTCTCAGAGCCCAAACTTACCTTTCTCCCTCTGCTCTGGCTTATCACTTGCGTCAATGGTGCCCTGGAGACACAGAGAGGGGTGCGCCTACATTAAAAGAAAAATTCTCTATTAAAACTATCCTTGCAGAGCACATTTAACCCTGGAGCTCTCTTACAGAAATGCTTACATTAAATGAAACATAGAAACATAGAAACATAGAAGATGACGGCAGAAAAGGGCTATAGCCCATCAAGTCTGCCCACCCTACTGACCCATCCTCTTAAGTCTATACCTAGCGACCGATATTCCAGTTCGACCCTCGTAGGGATCCCACATAGGTATCCCATTTATTCTTAAAGTCCAGCACGCTGCTGGCCTCGATCACCTGCGCTGGAAGCTCATTCCAACGGTCAACCACTCTTTCTGTGAAGAAATACTTCCTGATGTCGCTATGAAATTTCCCGCCTCTGAGTTTGAGCGCATGCCCTCTAGTGGCAGAGGGTCCCCTGAGAAAGAAGATATCATCTTCCACCTCGATACGTCCCGTGATGTATTTAAATGTCTCAATCATGTCTCCTCTCTCCCTACGTTCTTCTAGAGTGTAGAGCTGTAGTTTGTTTAGTCTCTCCTCGTACGAGAGACCCTTTAGCCCCGAGATCCTCCTGGTGGCCATCCGTTGAACCGATTCGATTCTAAGCACATCTTTACGGTAATGTGGCCTCCAGAATTGTACACAGTATTCCAGATGAGGTCTCACCATGGTTCTGTACAATGGCATTATGACTTCAGGCTTCTTGCTGACAAAGCTTCTACTGATACATCCCATCATCTGCCTTGCTTTAGATGAAGCCTTCTCCACTTGATTGGCAGTTTTCATGTCTGCACTGATGATTACTCCTAGGTCTCGTTCCGCCGAAGTACAAGTTAAAGTTTCTCCATTCAAGGTGTAATTTCTGCATGGATTACCGCTACCGAGGTGCATAACCTTACATTTCCCAGCGTTAAAGCCCAATTGCCAGGTCGAGGACCATCTTTCCAATGTAAGCAGGTCCTGTGCCATACTATCCTGTAAAGTACATTCCCTTACTATATTGCATAGTTTAGCGTCGTCGGCGAATAATGTTATTTTACCATTATTTGGCTGCAGAGCGTCTTTATGACAGCAAGTCTCATGCAAATTAGACCGCACTTTCCATGAATGAAGTCTACCCCACCATACAACCTCTCTTGTGGCACATTGCTTTCATCATTAAGACTTTCTGTATGGACTGAGGACTTGATAGCTCAGCAACTGCTGAGAGTCAACACAAGAGAGAAGGGGTGAAGGCACAAACCAAACCAAAGAGGCAAAATAATCCAAAACAAAAGCAATCCAACTGTATAAGTATTTATTCTCAATAAATAAATAAATACATGAAGAAATGTATAAACTATGGGGCCCTTTAACTAAAGGACATTATGGGCTCCTTTTACAAATGAGCGTTAGGGCTTTAACGCGTGGAATAGCGCGCGCTGAATTGCCCCGCACGCTAGACCTTAACACCAGCACTGAGGGGGACGATAGTTCTAGAAGCGTAGCACAGGTTTAGCGCACGCTAAAATCCTGCGTGCGCGAAAAACGCTAGCGTACCTTAGTAAAAGGAGCCCTATATCAATTATATGAAAGATATAACCTGTTCTACACTTTCCAGTTAATATTGAAATGATAGTTTACACATTTCGGCCCGGATATTGGTGGCCGCCTACAAAGCGGCTGCCGATCGCATGTCAATCATGCAACGGCGCTGTATAGAGAACCACGCCTCTAGGAAAGAAAGGCGACAGAAACGTAGGCCAGGGTTTTCCAGGCCTACATTTCCAGCACCTCTCTTTGCTGTGAATCATGCCTACGTAGGCGCCTAACACCACGCCCATAGTGGCATCAGAAACCGGTAGGCACCTCCAGAGGCGCGAGTTTACCTATCAGCGCCTAACCCCCCCCCCCTCTTTTACAAAGCCGCACGGCAACAGCCCCAAAGTCCTTTAAATCTCTATGGGCTTCGGGGCCGTTACCGCAGCGGCCCACGCTAAACGGCTTCGTTAAAGAGGATCTAAGTTTAGGCAACATTTATAGAATTCTCTCCATCGTTCCTATTTGTTTTATTTGCATTTTCAGCTGCTGGAGTGGATTAATTTAGAAAGGGAGGTCCTTTTATGTAGCTATTTATACCTTTTAGTTAAGGAGACTGCTTTATTATGGCTAGGGTGGGCTCTTCCTATTTCTTGTATAGTTTTGATTTTTTTGTGTGGGTTTTTTTTTCTTTATTCATTTGTGTTTTGTGAGGTTTTTAAAAAATGCTTTCTTTCTATGATTAAACAACCTTATAAGGCACTATTTAAAATCTTATTCCTGGAATTATCACCATGTAGCATAAATCCAATTCCAAGATCTTGTATTTGAAGAGTCTATGTGGGATGGTGGTTAACGGCATGAGTGGATCCCTGACGAAGCGGCAGCGAAACATGTCGGGTCCACCAGCCTAGTACAGCAACACTTTTGAAGATAAGTACACATACTTCATTAGTTGTTTAAAAGTTATAAAAAGTTTTTTTTAAAAACATAAAGGTATTGAGCATTAGTTATTAAAATTTAAACCTTGACCGATGAGGAGGTTACACATGAATCTCCCCGTTATGAGAACATAACCTGTATGGGACGGAGGAGGGGTGTTTCTGAGGTCTATGGCTAAAACAGAAGCAGCAACACCAGATAAGGATCTAAAGGTGTAACATAGAAAGAATACTTTAAAGGTTGGAAGCTTGGAATTGGATATTGGATTTATTCTTTCTATGATTGCCACTAGCACCGTTCTCGCTCAGATTTAGTGCTTTGAGCATGAGCAGATTACCAGTGGTACTGTAGAACTGTTATGAAGTTAGCCCCTGATGCAGGAAAGATGCTGAAATATGTCGGGCTGAGAGAATACTGGTACATGAGAAGAGACTGCACACTGGTCTGTAATATTTGGATTTGTTTATTTATCGGGAATAAAGGTTTGTAGACTAGGGTTGTATGGTAACAGGGCTCTGCAGCCAGATGTGGAACCCTCAAGAATACATCCACACACGAGGGTTGTAAGTAACACAACAGCTTTATTAGGTAGACAACAAGGATTTCCCTTGGCTGTTCTTTCTATAGGCTTAAGCAAGCAATCATTTGGAGCTTCACTCTAGTTCCTTTGAGCCCTGTCCCTGACAGGTTCCACAGTTTAGTATATGCTACCTTTCCCTTGTATCTCGGGGTACAATACACAGTCACTTTCCTCAACTTCAAGACTCTTGTAGTCTCTCTCTCTCTGACACAGTTTCACAGTTTTAGCCAACACTCACTCTTCTCAACTTAAGGTTTTAAGAAAACTTGTCCTACCTCCCAGAAGCCCTCTTGTTCTGGCAAACACAGGGTTATCAATGCTCTTCTTCTCTAGGTTCTCCCCAGGTACTGCAGTCAGTGGGAACACCCTGGTGAGGATTCCTTCACTCAGGGCCTCCCTAATCTGGCATTTAACCATCTGCCTCCCTGAGCCCCGGCCCTCTGACTCAGCAGGTTAGCGCCACCTGCCTTAAAGTAGCTCAACTTCAACACCGGTGAGAGAGTGTTCTTAGGGAACCCTGCCGCTATATCACTCCCTCCCTCCCAGACTGCTTTGTGTGCTGCTTTTGTTTTAGAACATATACAAGCATTCATAATGGTCAGAAGAGGCCATTTGCACCAATTGACTGCAATGCTGAATGTCGTAAAACAACTACAAGTGATGCAAGAGGAAGACTGCAGGATTATGGCTTATATAGGAAAGACAAATTAAAATCACCATAAAATGATTCTTCAGGAAATTTTTCCAATTTTCTTCAGACAACCCCATTACTACCCTTCCACACAGTCACCGCATAGCCCATCCCATCACCATAGCACTTCTAAATATGCACTGGAAGACAGGTGCACAGTATATAAAACTCTGCACACAAAGTAGTAGGCGTTGAAGCTATGCTCCTGCTTCAGTCCAAGTCTCAGGACACCAAGCATGACTGTTCAGGCAAGTCAGTAGCCATATTAAAAAGCTTTGAAAAGACATAATGAGGGCAAATCTGGAGTGGAGGGTTTGCTACACCACCTAACAGCCAATTATTCTTATAGGGGCCCTTTTAAATTATGGTGTTTTTTTTTAAAAGAGGCCTTAGTGCATCCTTATACAGGTTATTCCCACACGCTAAGGCCATTTTTACTACTAGGATAAAATGGCCATACAACAATTTTGTCACTAATATGAAAGCTCTTACCACCATCCTTTATGTAGGTGGTAAGGGCTCACGTGCCAAACATGTGCTAATTGGTTAGTGCATGGCAATGTAACTATGTTAATCGATTAGCACAGAACATGCCCACTCTCTGCCCCCCCTCCATGACACGCCCCCTGCACCGAAAAATAATTTTTTTTTTTTTTAGTGTGTGGGTAGTGTGCATACAGTATGCCATGTGGTATTGCCATTTTTTTTTTTTTTTGCTGCAATATGCATGCATTAGTGCTTACCACAACTTTATAAAAAAGGACCCTATAATAATGTATTAAATTTGCCCACAGTCTACCCATAAGCCTTCTCACTCACCACAAGGACACCATTGGTGATGACTTTTATGGGAGGGTCTGTGCTGTGAAAGAAAGGATTAAGAATGAATTATACTTTTTCAGTTAACCTCTTAAATCCTGTTTTTATTGTGATGGCCACGGCCATGTGTGTTTACGTTTATTGCACGTTTGATATACTATTTACCGTAATCTGACGTGCGAGTCTAGGTGCTTCACAAAGAAAAACTAACATACATCTAAAATTTATGTCACATGCACCAGGCCAGACCTTCAACAGTTCTTATAATTTAGGACAATTAAAGGCCAGACTCAAAAAAGAAGGATCTCATCTATAAGGACATACCTGAGAAGAGCTCTCACTGAGAAAAGTAGGAACACTCTACGGGGGTAGGGAACTCCGGTCCTCGAGAGCCGTATTCCAGTCGGGTTTTCAGGATTTCCCCAATGAATATGCATTGAAAGCAGTGCATGCAAATAGATCTCATGCATATTCATTGGGGAAAATCCTGAAAACCCGACTGGAATACGGCTCTCGAGGACCGGAGTTCCCTACCCCTGTGTCTAGCTTTTATTGTGTAAAGGGTGAAAAAAGGGATGCTATGAAGAAGTTGCTCGGAGTTGTTTTCAAAATCTGACACTCTCCCTATAATCTCCATATTAAATGGAATAAAAGATATAATAGAGAAAGAAGAAAAAAAAGGCAGGATCAGGGACTCATGAGGAAGGTACACAGTTCAATCACTAAGGGCTCCTTTTACTAAGGTGCGCTAGCATTTTTAGCTCACGCTGCATTGCCGCACGCACTAACCCCATGCTACACGCCAAGAACTAACGCCAGCTCAATGCTGGCGTTAGCGTCTAGCGCGCGAGGCAATGCAGCACATGCTAAGCACACGCTAAAACCGCTAGCACAGCTTAGTAAAAGGAGCCCTAAATAATATCCCCCACTCCCTGGGTCAGCTGGGAATGTCACGGAGGCATTTTCTTCTAAATAAATCTGGTGGACAGTGGAGAGCTGTTTTCCTACAAATTTCTTTCAAGTACACTTCCAGATACAACTCCCAGCTCCATACGTCCCACTTTGTTATAAAATGGACTCATTAATATTTAAACAAGTACCCCAGGCAATTCTCTATCATTGCCGGGTGATACTTCAAGCGCAGCGCCGGTTTTCGACGACCAAAAATTACTGGCTGGTACGGGGGTGAAAAGCACATCTCAAGCATGTTTTAAAAAATACACCTTACACACGAATTATAGTAGTATAATAGTTTTTTTTTTTGGGGGGGGGGGAATCTCAAAGCATACTTGGGAAGCCGCATGTGTTGTGCGCCTATGACATGTGTATATATTACGCTCCAATAAGGCACACCCATGATATGCATGCCTACAACGTAGCTTTTCCCAGAACATGCGTAAATTTACACCTCTTTCCGTGGACTATTCTACACATATGCCAATCACCATCACCAGTGACTCATCTCATGTAAATTTGGTGACCCTTCGTTAACCTCCTTGAACCTCATCTGCATGCATGGTTCTTCGTGAACGACTCATCTTTGGAAATCATTATATAAATACAGCCACAACAGCGGCCCGTCGGATTTTACCGATGATATTAAAGAATCCAGCCCTAAGTCATTTACCGTATTTTCGCGGATATAACGCGCGCGTTATACGTGATTTTACGTACCGCGCATACCCCTCGCGCGTTATATGCCTGAGCGCGGTATACAAAAGTTTTTAAACATAGTTCCCACCCCGCCCGACGCCCGATTCACCCCCCCAGCAGGACCGCTCGCACCCCCACCCCGAACGACCGCTCGCACGCGCTCCCACCCGCACCCGCATCCACGATCGGAGCAAGAGGGAGCCCAAGCCCTCTTGCCCGGCCGACTCCCCGACGTCCGATACATCCCCCCCCCCCGGCAGGACCACTCGCACCCTCACCCCGAAGGACCGCCGACTCCCCAACAATATCGGGCCAGGAGGGAGCCCAAACCCTCCTGGCCACGGCGACCCCCTAACCCCACCCCGCACTACATTACGGGCAGGAGGGATCCCAGGCCCTCCTGCCCTCGACGCAAACCCCCTCCCCCCAACGACCGCCCCCCCCCCAAGAACCTCCGCCCGTCCCCCAGCCGACCCGCGACCCCCCTGGCCGACCCCCACGACACCCCACCCGCCTTCCCCGTACCTTTGTGTAGTTGGGCCAGAAGGGAGCCCAAACCCTCCTGGCCACGGCGACCCCCTAACCCCACCCCGCACTACATTACGGGCAGGAGGGATCCCAGGCCCTCCTGCCCTCGACGCAAACCCCCCTCCCCCCCAGCCGACCCGCGACCCCCCTGGCCGACCCCCACGACCCCCCCCACCCCCCTTCCCCGTACCTTTGGAAGTTGGCCGGACAGACGGGAGCCAAACCCGCCTGTCCGGCAGGCAGCCAACGAAGGAATGAGGCCGGATTGGCCCATCCGTCCTAAAGCTCCGCCTACTGGTGGGGCCTAAGGCGCGTGGGCCAATCAGAATAGGCCCTGGAGCCTTAGGTCCCACCTGGGGGCGCGGCCTGAGGCACATGGGCCAAACCCGACCATGTGTCTCAGGCCGCGCCCCCAGGTGGGACCTAAGGCTCCAGGGCCTATTCTGATTGGCCCACGCGCCTTAGGCCCCACCAGTAGGCGGAGCTTTAGGACGGATGGGCCAATCCGGCCTCATTCCTTCGTTGGCTGCCCGCCGGACAGGCGGGTTTGGCTCCCGTCTGTCCGGCCAACTTCCAAAGGTACGGGGAAGGGGGGTGGGGGGGTCGTGGGGGTCGGCCAGGGGGGTCGCGGGTCGGCTGGGGGGGAGGGGGGTTTGCGTCGAGGGCAGGAGGGCCTGGGATCCCTCCTGCCCGTAATGTAGTGCGGGGTGGGGTTAGGGGATCGCCGTGGCCAGGAGGGTTTGGGCTCCCTTCTGGCCCAACTACACAAAGGTACGGGGAAGGCGGGTGGGGTGTCGTGGGGGTCGGCCAGGGGGGTCGCGGGTCGGCTGGGGGACGGGCGGAGGTTCTTGGGGGGGGGCGGTCGTTGGGGGGAGGGGGTTTGCGTCGAGGGCAGGAGGGCCTGGGATCCCTCCTGCCCGTAATGTAGTGCGGGGTGGGGTTAGGGGGTCGCCGTGGCCAGGAGGGTTTGGGCTCCCTCCTGGCCCGATATTGTTGGGGAGTCGGCGGTCCTTCGGGGTGAGGGTGCGAGTGGTCCTGCCGGGGGGGGGGATGTATCGGACGTCGGGGGGGGGGGCATCAGGCTTTCAGGATGGGGACAGACCTTCAAGGGGGGACAGGACTTCAAGGGAGGACAGTGCACGGAAGTCAGGGGGGTGAACGGAGAGTCGGGACAGCGCACGGAAAGTCAGGGCGGGCGAAAGGAGAGTCGGGCAGCATGCGCGTTATATGCCTGAGCGCGGTATAGAAAAGTTTTTGTACATATCATCGTGATTTCTGCGCGCTATACCCCTGTGCGCGTTTTACAATGGTGCGCGTTATATCCGCGAAAATACGGTACATGGCCCATGACAAAACATTTGGATTACAGAACTAAAAGACTCCTCACAGCAATGATTTTGTAAAGAATAGTAAAAAATGCTGCTTACCATTTCTCAACATGAAATTCTACCTCTAATTCTTCATTACTCTGAGAGAGAGAGAGAGAAAAGAAACAAAGATTAGGTGGAAGTACTGGTTAAAGTAAAAGTATTGTAGCTTTCTGCTTCCTGATCTACAAATCTTCCCCACTGGTGAAAGGCAGTTCCATGCCAGTATTCGCTTTTTTTAATCTTTATTCATTTTAAAACCAGCAGAAAGTGCAACATATAGTTCACACAGTTAATAAATTAGATAGCGTTCAATACCATCAAATGATACAGTAAATACATATTCCCTTCCCCAGCACCATCCACTCTTTTTAAAAGTATAAAACAAAATAGACAACCTTACAAGTAATTAACAATTAAATACATATCCTCCCCCCTCCCACCCACCCTATCCTGGATGTGCAAAATCAAAAAGGGCAAAACTTTTTTTTTTAAATTTTTATTTATAAATTTTCCATTCTTACAATATTTGATTCATATATAATATTATCAATTATTACATATCAAAATTTTATCATTAATAATTCATATTATTTAAAATATAATATGATAAAGATTATACAATAACATATATAATATAAATCCCTTCCCCTTTTTATATAATATGTTTCCATTAATTAATCAATTCCCACCCCATTCATATATAATTTTTATCATTGTGCTAAGAAACTAATCATTAGAATAATTTGTCAATGGTTGCCAAATTTTCTTGAAATTAGGAAGATTTCCCTGTTGTAACGCTATTATTTTTTCCATTTTATAAATATGACAGACAGAATTCCACCAGAACGTATAATTTAATTTGGTATAATCTTTCCAATTTTGAGTAATTTGTTGCATGGCGACTCCTGTTAATATTAGTAATAGCTTATTATTGTTTGCTGAAATCGGACTCTTAGTTCTCATTGCAGTGCCAAATAATATAGTGTCATATGAGAGTCCTACATGATTTTCTAGTAACTTATTAATTTGGGGCCAAATTGAATTCCAAAATGCGTTTACACAGGGACAGAAAAAGATTACCGTATTTTCACGCATATAACGCGCGCGTTATACGCGTTTTTACCTACCGCGCATACCCCTCGCGCGTTATATGCGTGAGCGCGGTATACGAAAGTTTTCAAACATAGTTCCCACCCCGCCCGATGCACCCCCCCAGCAGGACCACTCGCACCCCCACCCCGAACGACCACTCGCACGCGCTCCCACCCGCACCCGCATCCACGATCGGAGCAAGAGGGAGCCCAAGCCCTCTTGCCCGGCCGACTCCCCGACGTCCGATACATCCCCCCCCCCCGGCAGGACCACTCGCACCCCCACCCCGAAGGACCGCCGACTTCCCGACAATATCGGGCCAGAAGGGAGCCCAAACCCTCCTGGCCACGGCGACCCCCTAACCCCACCCCGCACTACATTACGGGCAGGAGGGATCCCAGGCCCTCCTGCCCTCGACGCAAACCCCCCTCCCCCCCAACGACCGTCCCCCCCCCCAAGAACCTCCGACCGCCCCCCCAGCCGACCCGCGACCCCCCTGGCCGACCCCCCCACCCCCCTTCCCCGTACCTTTGGAAGTTGGCCGGACAGACGGGAGCCAAACCCGCCTGTCCGGCAGGCAGCCAACGAAGGAATGAGGCCGGATTGGCCCATCCGTCCTAAAGCTCCGCCTACTGGTGGGGCCTAAGGCGCGTGGGCCAATCAGAATAGGCCCTGGAGCCTTAGGTCCCACCTGGGGGCGCGGCCTGAGGCACATGGGCCCAACCCGACCATGTGCCTCAGGCCGCGCCCCCAGGTGGGACCTAAGGCTCCAGGGCCTATTCTGATTGGCCCACGCGCCTTAGGCCCCACCAGTAGGCGGAGCTTTAGGACGGATGGGCCAATCCGGCCTCATTCCTTCGTTGGCTGCCTGCCGGACAGGCGGGTTTGGCTCCCGTCTGTCCGGCCAACTACCAAAGGTACGGGGAAGGGGGGTGGGGGGGTCGTGGGGGTCGCCAGGGGGGTCGCGGGTCGGCTGGGGGAGCGGTCGGAGGTTCTTGGGGGGGGCGGTCGTTGGGGGGGAGGGGGGTTTGCGTCGAGGGCAGGAGGGCCTGGGATCCCTCCTGCCCGTAATGTAGTGCGGGGTGGGGTTAGGGGGTCGCCGTGGCCAGGAGGGTTTGGGCTCCCTTCTGGCCCAACTACCAAAGGTACGGGGAAGGGGGGTGGGGGGGTCGTGGGGGTCGCCAGGGGGGGGTCGCGGGTCGGCTGGGGGGGCGGTCGGAGGTTCTTGGGGGGGCGGTCGTTGGGGGAGGGGGGTTTGCGTCGAGGGCAGGAGGGCCTGGGATCCCTCCTGCCCGTAATGTAGTGCGGGGTGGGGTTAGGGGGTCGCCGTGGCCAGGAGGATTTGGGCTCCCTCCTGGCCCGATATTGTTGGGGAGTCGGCGGTCCTTCGGGGGGAGGGATGTATCGGACGTCGGGGGGGGGGGGCATCAGGCTTTCAGGATGGGGACAGACCTTCAAGGGGGGACAGTGCACGGAAGTCAGGGGGGGGGGTGAACGGAGAGTCGGGACAGCGCACGGAGAGGCGGGGCAGTGCACGGAAGTCAGGGGGGGGTGAACGGAGAGTCGGGACAGCGCACGGAGAGGCGGGGCAGTGCACGGAAGTCAGGGGGGGTGAACGGAGAGTCGGGACAGCGCACGGAAATTCAGGGCAGTGCACGGAAGTCAGGGGGGGGTGAACGGAGAGTCGGGACAGCGCACGGAGAGGCGGGGCAGTGCACGGAAGTCAGGGGGGTGAACGGAGAGTCGGGCAGCATGCGCGGTATAATCATGAGCGCGTTATACCAAAGTTTTTGTGCTTATCATCGTGATTTCTGCGCGCTATACACGTGTGCGCGTTTTATACGGGTGCGTGTTATTTGCGTGAAAATACGGTAAATGATCTAACGTCCCAATTTCCAATTTACAATGCCAGCATCTATTAGATCTAGTACTATCTATTTTTTGCAGGCGCGTTGGGGTCCAGAACACTCTATGTAATAAAAACAACCATGTTTGATTCATAGATGCTGACCTTGTAGATCTTAATCTCCAGGACCAAAATCGTGGCCATTGAGATTCAGAAATTGTCTGACCAATCTCAATACTCCAAATATCCCTAAGACCTGTTTTCTTTTTTTTATTTAAAAATCCGTATATCAATTTGTACCATTTTGCGGCTTGGTGACCCAAAAAATCCGTCTGGAAACATAGAACCTGTAGACTATATTGATTATTTAGATTTTTCCATTCAGGGAACCCTTCCTGAATGGCCTGCTTCAATTGCATCCATTTAAAATATTGTGTTTTATTTAATCCAAATTTATTTTGCAATTGTGAAAAACTAAGCAGTGATCCTTCTGATATAACATCATTCAATGTTCTTATTCCTGCATTTATCCATTGTTTCCAGACGATTTTAATTCCGCCAATTCTGATCCTGGAGTTTATCCATATTGATTGATTTAGAGATTTAGCAATAGGTTCTGGTGATAGATTACTGATATATCTCAATGTTTTTCAAGTGTCAAATAAAATTCTGTGGTCTTTGTATCTTTTAGGCATTGTTATAGTTATTAACTGTTCTGGATATAAAGGGAACAGGAGCCGCCATTCTAAATACAGCCAATCTGGTACATTTTCTAAAAGGTCTGGGAGGATCCAATACATACCCTGTCTTAAGATATAGGCTTGATGATACCTATAAAAATTTGGAAAATTTACCACCCCTTCCACAATTGGTCTTTGTAATGATACTAATGCGATTCTTGGTCTTTTCCCACACCAAACAAATTTTGTAAGAACATTGTTAAGTTTTTTATAAAATGACCCCTGAAAAAATATTGGAATCATACTCAATTGGTAACAAACCACAGGCAATATCATCATTTTAATTGTTTGAATTCTTCCCCACCAAGAAAGATGTAATGGATTCCATTGCTCACACATTTCTGTTATTTTTTTCAATAAAAGTTTTTCATTCTCTTTGAGTGTGTCTTCAATTGTATTTTTGATCATAATTCCTAAGTATTTTATACCATCATCTTTCCAAATAAATGAATATGGTTCAAATAATCCTTTGGTACAATGAACATTTATTGGGAGAATTTCTGATTTATTCCAATTAATTTTATATCCAGAAAAAGTACCATATTTTTCTATTAAATTAAGTATACATGGAATAGTAGTTTCCGGTTCTCTTAAATATAATAATATATCATCTGCATATGCAGATAATTTAAATTCAAAACTGGTAAATGATATTCCCTTTATCTCCTTAGTTTTGTTTATTGCAATTAATAAAGGTTCTAGGACAATATCAAAAAGTAAAGGAGACAGAGGGCATCCTTGTCTAACTCCCCTATGCAAGTTAAATCTATTTGATAAATTATTGTTAATATATAATCTTGCTCCAGGAGAGCTAGACAATGTCTGAATCATTTTAATAAAACCGGATCCTATACCAAACCATTGTAAAGCTTGGTATATAAAATTCCATTCCACTCTGTCAAAGGCTTTTTCTGCATCTAAAGATATTAAAAAAACTGGATCATTTATATTTTTTGCTAAATTTAATGAGTGGAATGCTAATCTAGTATTATTTGATGAATGTCTTTTAGCAATAAATCCTGTTTGATGTACATCAATAATGAAAGGGAGAGCTTTTGCCAATCTTAATGCTAATACTTTTGCCATTAATTTGTTATCCACATTCAATAATGAAATAGGCCTGTAGTTTGAAACCAGAGTAGGATCTTTGTTTGGTTTTGGTAAGACTATAATTATCGATTCTGCCATAGTACCAGAAATATTTTCATTCTTTATTTGATATTGATACAAATTTAACAGATGTGGTAATATGATATTTTGGAAAAATTTATAAAATTCAACAGTATACCCGTCTCCACCTGGAGCGGATCCAACTCTAAGAGACTTCAATGCTGTTTCTATTTCTTTTAAAGATATAGGTTCTTCTAAACTTCCTTTTATATGATCTGGAATATTTGGTCCAATATATGAATTTAAAAAAGTTAATCCGTCTTGTTCTTTATTTTTATAAGAATTGGAAGTATATAATTCTTTGTAAAAATCAAGAAATTGTGTTATAATATCTTTTGTGTTGGTATGTGTGTTACCTTGTGTATCTTTAATTGCAATAATCTTAGATTTTCTTTTCTTTGCTTTTAGAAAGTTTGCTAATAATTTCCCCGCTTTATTTGAATTTCCATAATATTGTACTTGTTTGTTGAAAATGTCTTTCCTCACAATTTGAGAAGAAATCTCATTATATTTAACTTTTAATTTTAATAATTCTTGTAATGTATTATTTTCCCATTTCTCAATTAATTTATTTTCTAATAATTTAATTTGCTTTCCCATCTCAAGAAATTGTTTTTTTTTTTGTTTGTTAATAAATGTTGAATATGAAATAATATTTCCTCTCATAGTTGCTTTAAAAGCATCCCATAAGATCTCAGCATTAATATCATCTGATTCATTAAATTGAAAGAATTCTTGCATTTTTATTTTAAAATCTTCAAGAAATTTTGAATCCTCTAATAAATCATTATTAAATCTCCATATTGAATCAAAGTTTTCAACATCATAATTTTGAAGGTTAATCCACACACCAGCATGATCTGAAATTATAATGGGATCAATTATTGCTTTTAGTACACGCTGCGCTATATTATTAGAAACAAATATATAATCAATTCGTGAAAAAGATTTATGGACCTGAGAACAAAAAGAAAATTCCTGATCATTAAAATGAAGAATTCGCCATATATCTACTAAATCACAAGATAGAATCAAATTATCTAAACCTAATGATTTTATAACTTTACTTGGTTTTTTATCCAATATCGGATCCATTACAGCATTGAAATCCCCTGCTACTATTAAATTAGATGTAGCCAGTGGTAAAAGTAATTGTTGAATTTGTTTAAAAAACTCCATTTGATTCGTATTAGGAGCATATAAATTGAATAAATTCAGGGTTGTATTTCCCAGAACCATTTCGATATGTACCCATCTTCCTAAGGGATCATAATTAATTAATTTAAAATCTGCATTACATTTTTTGTTTATTAGAACAGCCACTCCAGCTTTTTTTTTTAAAGCCGGTGCAAATAAACATTTAGAAATCCAACCTCCAGATAATTTTTTTGATTCAATTTCTGAAAGATGGGTCTCTTGAATGAAGTAAATGTCCGCATTTTGATTTTTAAGGAACGATAATAATTTCTTCTTCTTAATAGGATGATTTAAACCATTGACATTCAGGGAATACATTTTTATGTCCATCTAATTAATAATTATGTTGTAACCAATATTCTATGATAATTTACAAGATTAGTTCCCAGCACATTCAATAAAAATTTATCTCTTATCCCACCCATTATTTTCCCTCCCTTCCCACCCATTATCATATTCTGATTTGGAACACGCATTGGTCATGCAAAACCTAAATCTCCTTTCCCAGGCAACTAATAATTCATTATATCATTCAAAAACATATTTCTAAATTCTATATATTCTTTATACTTCCACCCTTATATCATTGTAAATTATGTCCATTTAATCTATAAAATTTTATAAATCTATTGAGAATTATGTATATTTGATTCATAAAATTAAATTCAATATCATGCATATATGTAATATAATACTCTGAATAAATAAATATATTACAACTATAGCTCTTATTCTCTATATATTCTGTTATTCATCATGTGAATTAAATATATCCATTTTTATAAAAATATTATTATTAATAATAATGCATTTCAATCATTTCTTAGATCATCTTCATAATAAATTAATTTAAATAAATATTTGAACAAAATATACATTTTATATCAATAAATAAGTTTTATAATAAATTCATATTTTATTAATTATCTACCAATCAATAGCTTAATTTCTTATTTTTATAACAAGTTAATGTGACTGAATAATTGAATTAAATAAAAATCTTATAGTAGACATCTATTTTATTAATTAATCCTGTCAATAATCAAATTATTTTATTGTATATATTTCATAAAATTATAATTTTCTTACACAGAATTAAAATATTGTATTTATAATAAATTAATATATTTCATTTTTCTATCTTATTCTCAATATAGCAATAATAAAATTTCCTTTCAATATTTTTGATGATATTTTCATTGTAATCATTTCATTATTCATTAATCATAATAAATTAATATGCTATATAATTGAATAAATTCTATATTTTGATTAAAATGTGTATTTTATATAAATCTTTAAGTAAATAATTCATTTATTTATATTTTAATAATTAAAAAAAATTATTATTTTTTTTTTTTTATATTTTATTATTATTTTTTTTTTTAATATTAATGATTGTGGATGTTAATATTTTATTAATCCATTAATTATTAATTTAATAAAATAATATTATATTATTGCATCCACTATATCAATGAATTATTTTCCAATTAATAACATTTCTTATGTCTTAAAAATTTTTTTTTTTTTTTATAATCTTCTTTATTTTCCCTTTTTTCCATCTTCTTTCTTCTTTCTTCAGCTGAATTATTCTGTTTTTTATGTAAAGATAGGTTCTTTTTGTGACAAAAATTCTTTCAGTTTTGCAGGGTCTTGAAAATATATGGATTTATTTCCACTGGATACTCTCATAGTAGATGGATAATATAGTCCATATATGTATCCTTTTTCTTTCAGCTGCTGTCTGTATGTGAGGAATTGTTTTCTTATGTTTGCTGTATATTTAGCAAAATCCGGAACTAAAATCAGTTTTGATCCTTTATAGTTCAAGTTTTTATTTGCTTTTGCCATTTTTAATATTTCTTGAGCTTGTTGATACCTTAAAACCTTGAATATCAAAGGTCTTGGAGCAGCCTGATTTACTGGCTTTCTTGTGGGGATTCTGTGGGCTCTTTCAATTTCTAACGGCCATTTTGAATTGAGCTGAAGCAGTTTAGGTAAAAGATTTTCCAAGAATTGTACAGGATCTCCCCCTTCAATATTTTCAGCCAGCCCCAAAATTCTGATGTTCTTTCTTTTTCCTCGGTTTTCCATGTCCACCATTTGATTTTTTAAAGCTGCTACTTCTTTTTTATCTTTGTCATATTCCTGTGTGAAGGATTCAAACCTCTCCATTTTTTCTTCCAGCACTGTCATTCTCAGTCTCTCCGTTTGGATCTCTTGTTTCATGTTAAGAAGCTCTTCTTTTACCTCAGATATTTTATTGGCATTTTCAGTCAGCATCAGTTTTATTTTGAATAGTTCAGTCATAATATCAGACTTTTCTGTGAGTTCTTCAGTCTCCATCGGGAACGGCACACTCGATGGTGACAGGGGAGTTACTTTTGTTCTTTTTGCTGATATTCCCGATGTTGAAGGTTTTTCAGCTTTCCCCTGCTTCATGCTAGCCATTTCCGACTTTGTTTTATATATTTTTTAATATCGATATGATAAAGTAGAAGTTTTATTTTTGTTCCGTTTGTTGCCTGGATACGGGAGCGCTGCGGTTAGGCTGCCATATCGTGCGCGCTCCAAGCCACGCCCCAAAAAAAAAAAAAAAAAAAAAAAAAAAAAGGGCAAAACTAATAATCAATTCTTGCAAAATTTTGTTCATGGGTCCCAAATTTCCTTGAACTTCTTATAATGTCCCAAATGCATTGAACTCATGCGTTCAAACTTATAAGTTTGGCACAATGTTTCCCACCAGAAATTGTAATTTAACCTGTTCCAGTTCTTCATAATAAGCTGAATGGCAACTCCTGTCATGATGAGCAATTATTTATTATTATGTGGAGTTATCGGTCTTTTGGGCATTAATAATGTACCAAACAGCACTGAATCGAAACATTTAAGTACCTCACGGGACGTGTCGAAGTGGAAGATGATATTTTCTTTCTCAAGGGACCCTCGACCACAAGAGGGCACCCGCTCAAACTCAGGGGCGAAAAATTTCATGGCGACACCAGAAAGTATTTCTTCACAGAGAGAGTGGTTGATCATTGGAACAAGCTTCCAGTACAGGTGATCGAGGCAGACAGCGTGCCAGACTTTAAGAATAAATGGGATACCCATGTGGGATCCCTACGAGGGTCAAGATAAGGAAATTGGGTCATTAGGGCATAGACAGGGGGTGGGTAAGCAGAGTGGGCAGACTTGATGGGCTGTAGCCCTTTTCTGCCGTCATCTTCTATGTTTCTATGTTTCTATGAATCATATGTCATTGCCAGAGGAACTTCCAGTATCTTATTTATTTGACCCCAAAAGAAGAGCAGATGATCCAGTGTCCCTATATCGAGATGACAGTGCCAGCATCTATTTGACTTAGAGCTATCTAATTTTTGTAATCTAACAGAGGTCCAATAAATTCTATATAACAGAAATAACCAGGTTTGCCTCATAGATGCTGATGCTGTGCATCTCATCCTCCAAGTCCAAATTCGTGGCCACTGAGTAGCAGAAATTTGCTGCTTTGTCTCAATGGTCCAAATGTCTCTTAGTTTTTGGTTTTTTATTCAGATACTCAGATATTAATTTATACCACTTAGCTGCTTGATGCCCTAGTAAATCTGTCTGGAAGCACAGACCTCGCAAGCTATACTGAGTTTTTAAATTGCACCATTCAGGGAACCCTTTCTGAATGGCCTGCTTCAACTGCAACCATTTATATACTTGAGATTTTGCTATACCAAATGTTTGTTGCAGTCGTGAAAAGTCAAGCAGCTTTCCATCTAATAACACATCATCCAGTGTATGTATTACCGCCTGCAGCCAGTGCTTCAAGAGGATCTTAGACTCGACAATTTGAATCTTGGAGTTTAACCATAAGGACTAACATGTGGATTGATGAATTGGAATAGGTATTATGTTATTAATAAATTTTAATGTCTGCCATGTAGATAATAAAATTCTATTGTCCTTATAAATCCTTGGCAACTTGATACTTAAAATGTGATAGAATCGCCAATCAGGGAGGTGTTCCATGAGCTCAGGAAGGATCCAATACATACCTTGACGCATTATAAAAGCTTGATGATATCTATAGAATTTTTCTAAAATTATTTTTTATATACACTATTGTGTTTCAACATATTTATAACAACTTTCAATAAACTTATCGAATATCCATATTCCATATAGGCTAAACACATTTGGACATGAGCTAAGCTATTTGGGCTTCATAGCCCACATAAAAAAAAGCAAGAAAAAAGAAAATATAACAGTCCATAAGGCTTCCACAATACAACTCATAAAAAAGCTCACTAATGAAATGCAGAGAGAACATTACTTCAGTTCAGTTCAAAGGAAATACAATATGACAAGTGCACACATGCCCACATAAGTACAAGAAGACTTTGTGAGACTGGAAGACTGGGCGTTTAATGTGAGCAAGTGCAAAGTGATGCATGTGGGAAAGAGGAACCCAAAATATAGTTACGTGATGCCGAGTTCTATATTAAGAGTCACTGCCCAGGAAAAGGATCTAGGTGTCATTGTTGAGGATACATTGAAACCCTCAGCTCAATGTGCGGCGGCTGCTAAGAAAGCAATAGAATGTTAGAAATAATCAGGAAAGGAATGGAAAGCAAAGATGAAAATGTTATAATGCCCTTGTATTGTTCTACGGGAAGGCCGCATCTTGAATACGGTGTGCAGTTCTGGTCACCATATCTCAAAAAAGATATAGCAGAATTAGAAAAGATACAGAGAAGGGCGAAGAAAATGATAAAAGGTTTGGGACGATTTCCCTATGAGGAAAGGCTAAAGCGGCTAGGGCTCTTCAGCTTGGAGAAAAGACATCTCAGGGGAGATATGATAGAGGTCTATAAAATACTAAGTGGAGTGGAGTGGAAAGGGTAGATGTGAATCGTTTGTTCACTCTTTCCAAATACTAGGACTAGGGGGCATGCAATGAAGCTGGAGAAAATATTTCTTCACACAATGTGTAATTAAGCTCTTGAATTTGTTGCCAGAGAATATGGTGAAATCAGTTAGCTTAGTGGGGTTTAAAAAAAAAACTTGGATAATTTCCTAAAAGAGATGGCTTGGGGAAATCCACTGCTTATTCCTAGGATAAGCAGCATAAAATCTGTTTTACTACTTGGGATCTAGCTACGTACTTGGGACCTGGGTTGGCTACTGTTGGAAACAGGATACTGGACTTGATGGACCTTCGATCTGTCCCAGGATGGCGATTCTTATGTTATCTAGACATTTACGTGCACGTCCCCAAATCCTGTATATACACTCCTCCCTCCATATTCGTGGGGTTAGGTGCAAGCCAACCCATGAATAAGGAAAAATCACCAATAACATTAGGGCCAACTTTGATCCACCCCCGTCTCCTGAACCTCTCCACTTACTTTTTAAAGTCTGGTGGTCTACAGGTGATGCAGGGCAGAAGCGATCTTCCTACACTCCTTCCCCACAAACAAAAATGGCTGCCATGAGTTCCCACTGTAGTCTCATGAGACCACCGGAACATACAGCAGCCATTTTTGTTTGCCACTCAGAAGTGTGTTACAGAAAAGATCAGAACCCCATTCTTCATTCTGTACTTTCTGTATATGTTGTGAATCTGCATCTGACCCTGTTACCACAGATTGTTTACTTTGAAGAAATTTATTCAGTAAAGACTTTTACTTAGGAATAGTCTAGCCTTGCCTGAAGTGTCTTGTTGAATTAGAAATGCAATGCATTGGGCCCTGAAGTGGAGAATTCTGTCCCCCAGTCAAAGAATTCCAGCTCAGTCAGGTTTTGCCAGTCTTTTTCCCACAAGTACTCAGAAGAAGAATGCACAAGTCTCTTTCCCACAAGTACTCAGAAGAATTAGCTCTGTGTGCAACTGGTCAAAACCTTGACTAGTTCCCTTATGAGCTGGACCATATAGTAGCTCTGTGAGCAGCATTTTAACACACACATACAACATCATACATACCTACACTTCAGGGGTTCTCAACCCAATCCTTAGGATAAATCTATCCAGTCAGATTTTTAGGATACCCAGAGTGAATATGCATGAGACAGATCTGCAGACACCAACAGCATTGTATGCAAATCTATCTCAAGTCTTTTCATTATGTAGATCCTGAAAACCTGACTGGCTGGGCTGAGAACCACTGTTCTACACAGAAGTTTTTCAATATGGCTAACTGTGATCTCCTGATATTGCTTACCATGGGGTGAATAACACAGACTAACCTTTGGATTCAGCTGAAATACACGTTTCAAATGTCGCCCTGGTTTAATACTTCCCACATCAAAAATGATGGAAGAGAAATCATCATCTAGCAAAACATCTTTGTCATACAGTGTGAGTTCCAGAATGTTCTGAAGGAAGAAGGGGACAAATAAAAGGGATAAACCCAGGAGTAATCTGAGAAAATACTTCTTTATAGAAAGAGTGGCAAATGTGTAGGATGACCTCTCAGTGGAGATGGTTGAAGGGACACGTATCAGAACTTTAGTAAGTGTCCTTAGGCATATGTTGTTTAAAGATGCAAAGGTAGGCCCTGTTTATCTTTCCCTTCTTTGAAGATGGTATAAGGACATCTATGTTTGTCTTTCTTTCTTTGACATGAATGTTTAAACAGAGATAATGTGAAGTGAATTCAATTGTTTTGTTAAGCCGTATTTACAGACAGCTTTAGTTAAGAAGCTCTGCTGGTCAAGGCTTTTTCTTACCTTTTGGACTTCAATCTCTAGATAGGAAAAATGCTGATGTGTTTAAAGTTTCATGTGACCTTACGTCACATGCCATCACATGCTGACAAACCTGATTCGTATAAATATGTGAAACTCATAATAAAAGACGGACATATTTGAAAGATGGTTTCTGGTCTTTAAGATGTGTCCCCAGGTACCTGACTTACATATGACAGAGACAGAGAAAGTATGGGGCAGGAATTGGGACCTGAATCCTTTTCAGTTGGGGGCTCGTCCGGGATGGGCAGATGATATCACCAGTATTTTGTGAGTATTTCTGAATTTTTTCTGTTCTTTAATACTCACTGGGTAGTGGTGACCTGTACCCACCCTTTATTTTAAGTTCAAGCTTTGGGTTCTATTATGGAGTTTTTTTGGGAAAAATCTCGGGGTACTTTCGGTAAGCGCCCCTCATATATATAAGCAGCTGCCATTCTTTCGGGAAGAATGAAATTATTTATAGAACCCCCCTGCCCACTCTGTCATTTGTAAGGTTAAAACTTTTATAGAGTATAAGATTTTATTGTCTCTTATTACTGTACCTCGCTTATAAGGTAAGATAAGCGAATATTTTTGCATTGTTATATTGGCTTTGTAATGAGTAATAAGGCACTTAGGTTACTCCTAGACAAATGAGACTTGTACGGCTGTGTGTGTGTATGACATTTTTCCTTCAGCTCCCATCTTTCTGTGTCACCAATGTTTACTACTGAGGTAGGACATGCTGTTATGTGGAATGAATTGAAAGCGCTGTTTGAATCAGTCTAAGATCTTTCCCTTGTAGTTAAAAAAAGAAAAAAGAAAAAGAAAAAATTCCGTTTTAGAGGTTTTCTTTCTTGTGCAGAGCAAAGCTAATCTGTTCTTTGCTTTCATTATCAGGGTCTGTGCATGAATGTTTTTGTCCCTTCCCCCAGACTTCTCTGTTTGGGCTTCCACTGACCCCCTATAGTGCTTCTTTGAAGTTACTCATTCTTGGTTTTATTAAGCAGTAAGGTGAGATTCCACTGCTTGTCTCTTGACTTTTCTCCGGCATTATCAAAACCACCATCTCTTCTTATAATACGCCCGTCGCTCTTGTTGCCAAAGCTGATGGCATTATTAGGGCTGTTAGAGTTTTGGTAATTCTCATTGCACTTATGTTTCTTCCACCATTCCACCGGCAGCCAATGATTTTTTTTTTCTATCATTGTCCTAAAGAATGTTTTATTTTAGTCCCTTTGGTGAGGCTTTTCAGCTCTTTTTTTTGCCTTCACCTTTAAGCAACAGTATACCTAGTGTGGAATGTCCTTCGGGCTATTCTACAAAGTCATGCACTGCCCCTCATGGTCCTATTCTCATTTTGTACAACTTTTTGTGTTCCATAATTCAGGAGACCTGTCCGATTGATCGTTTGCATCTTTTATAATGGTTGTCTGTGTGTGGTCACAAGGTGTCATGAAATAAACTGCACTGGTGTACATCTGAAGTGAAATACCTGGGTTTTGTCCTGTCTCATGGTCAGAGGAAAATCTGCACTTTCTGCATTGCTGCTATTCTGGGTCTGCCCCTCCCAGTTACCAAGAAAGACATGCTTACTTTTCTTGCTATGATTGGTCACTGCCGCCAATGGATCTCTGCTTGTTCCTTCTATGACCAGATTTTGAGACAGACCCTGGTTTCTGAAATGACTGCTCTTATCAGATGGACTTATGAAATGTTGGACATTTAAGATGTGCTTTGGTTTCTAGCTCAAGTTTGGGTTTTCCTGCTTATGCCCACATGTTTTATCTCTTTGTTTGGGACTATTGTAACACCATGAAGGGAGAACATGGCGGTAAATTACGCTCTGTTGCCTTTTTTTATATAGTCACTCCTGTTCAAGTTCCCTGGCTGCTTGTGCTATGGTGGTAGAGATGGTTACTTTTCTGATCCTAGGTCACCCCATTACCCTTCATACTTTTCACGATGTCCAAGCCCTTCTTTTAAATAGGCTTCTGGGTCTCAAGGGTGAACAGGATTCTCTTCCTCTCTTTTTTCACAGCTTCCTCTGAATTTGTTGCCTGGCGTTTGGCAGGTGCCCAAAGCCGCCCTTTTGGACGGACTTTGGTGCAAAGAGGGGAAACCCTGGATACCAGCTGCTAGCTCTCCCTTATTCATTGCCCAATATCATGGTATTGGTTATCGTAGTGCTCGCTCAACATTTTAACTTCTTGCTAGTGATATTTTCATTCTTGACCTTTTGCTCCTTGATACAGAGATATATAGCTCAATAATTACAACTGGCACGGTTGTGAATTGAAAATAAATTGGAAAATACAATTCCTTTCTAGTGTTTTAGCTGAAATTAGGATGTTGCTAATTTAAAATGGGTTTTTCCGGATTTATACATAGCCATCCCAGATCAGTTTTGGCACAGATATTTCTAATGTTTTCCACGGGTCCTCTTTATCACTGCAGAGATAGAGACGCTCCAAAGAGACATTAGCTTTATGCCTTTTTTCAAATATGAGATGGTTATGATATACATTATTTGTAGTTTTGGGTTTTTTTATATCAATGTGTTTATTTGCAGAGTTAAATTCAGCCCTGCACACTTGACAGATGGAGAAATAGCTCCACGCTTAAAACTTTATGTTTTGTCTGTGTCATGTCTACTTGTTTTAGTTTAGTGGGTACTCCAGGATACATAATATTGGCCATTTTTAGAGCTCTTTTTCCACTTCTTACTAGCCTAACTGCGCAATGTTCTTTTACTTTTAGCTTTTATATTCTGCATATAGTTTAGTTAGGGGTTATAAGAAAAAGTTTTACTTTATGCAGCGTTTATTTCGTGGTGTTCCCTACATATGATCCATTCAATATACATTTCTGAATACATTCAGTACATCAGTATGGTCTCTCTGAGGTGTATAATAGTTATATGCAGCACACAAAAACATATCTTTTTGGATTGTTCAATTAAGAACCTTAAGTAACTGAGTATTGTCTCTCTTTTGCCATGGCTATGCTAAGTGAATGAATTGGTATTGTTGCATGTTGCCACGTTCAGTACAGGCAACATGGCTTCTCTTGTTTTCTATCTCTTATCTGGATCACATTGGAGTACAGCTGCTGAATGATATTTGGAATGCTTTTCAAGCATTTCTTTTCAAGTATCTCTTTCTGTATGCACAGACATCTGGCTGCTCTCCCTTTGAGATTCTCACGGGATGACCTTTCCCCGCCCCATGGGTAGATTTTCCCTTGATACAGGAGGAATACGTCCAAAAGCTAATTGAAATATTAGGGCTTGTTCAAAGAAACGTGTCTTGCACTTCTCCTTTCTCTCCACAGATTCCTACCCATTTTTTTCAGCCTGGTGATTATCCAGCAGCTTTCCAAGGATCGGAAGCAGACGGATTTCCCCTTTGGCCTTCCCACTACTGTGATCGCTGTGACCAGGCCCGCTGCACTCACTGTGGAGTTTCCTGTTTGGATCCACGCAAGTCGCTTGAAGAGGGTTAACCTAAAACCCCAGAAGCAAGTCTTCCCTGCGCAGATTTCACCTCCTCCAGTGGAACAACATAATGATCTCATTGCAGCATTCTACCAACTTTATCATTCTCTTACTGGCACCGCTGCTGCTAGTTTTTCTCCCTGTATGGATCATTTCTAACTGGGTCTACAGGGATGATGTGTTCTGGGTTCACGACACTTTCTGCCCATACCCATCTGTAAATGACACTCCTGCTGTAAACAGCACCCCCGACACCTCTTTGCGAACACGACGTCAAGCTGGACTACTCCCTCGCAAAGGCTGTCCTTCAATTGGAATCCAGAAAAGACCGATGCTACCCTTTGGTATAATTCCAGCAGTGTGCAAGTTGCCACCTTCTCCTTTGAGTATTGTGACATTGTGGACTGTTCATCAATTGATATCCCAAGGCTGTGCCATTGGTCCTCAGAGATTCCTAAAACTAAGGACATATATGTATATGTTACTGACTTACGTTGGGGGGATAAGTGTGCATTCTGGGGAGTGGTAGGGTGGAATATTAATACTGACTGGGCTTATAAACTAGAAAATACCCTGAAAAACAGTGGACCAAAATGGTAAATCACTGCTTACTTGTATGACCCTTCATAAGATTGGACACTGTTATAGGAAAAGTGTTCCTGCACAAATTATTAAGCTTTCTCTTACTATTGACAACCCTAGACCTACTGATGAAGGTATGTACATTATGGACATGTGGTTTAAGGGTGGGTCTAGCTATCATCAGTTTTCTTACGGGATCTATCTACCTCCACTCATCTTCTCCCGCCATTTTGTGGGGGCCCCAAAAAATGCTAACCCACTGGCCCCTACATTCAATATACTTACTGACATGATGGCTATTGCCAATCCCACTTTTGAAGATATTGTGGCTGTTGAGGTAGGGTTTTCAGAACGTAACCTTTGGTTAGAATGGATGAAATTCACTGCTGATCAACATAATAAGAGTAATTGTTACATATGTGCTCAAGCTAGACCCCATCTAGGAACCGTACATCTGGACCTCCCTCCTGGTATCCAACCATGCTTTTTTGGGTTATTTATCAGTATCTCCTCTAATTTTACCTATCCTCTTTGTGCACTGCAGTGTTCTAAATACCTTTTGTTGCCAGGACAGCAAAAGCTTGATATTGCCGTTATCATCTATAAGGGCAATTACACATGTCATGTTTCTAATCTGACACAGAGTAGTTTTGTAGGTAATTTACCCCCAGGTTATTGTTCTGTCTTGGCTCATAGGTATGCCCCATTGTTGCTGCATCAGATTTGATATTTACTGGCTTTATGGAGACTTTTGGCTCCCTGTTAAGCTACCCAGCCAGTGGATAGGCCAGTGCACTTTAGTTAAGGTTACTATGCTCCTGCATATTTTTCTGAAAGGCATCCTTCCTATTCACATGGTTTTTCCTCTTTTTTGTCTTGATATAAATCTGATCACATGTATACATAGATGCTATAGGGGTCCCAAGAGGGGTCCCAGATGAATTTAAGGCCCGAGCTCAGGTTAAGGCTGGGTTTGAGTTCCTTATTCCCTTTATTACTATTAATAAGAATGTTGATCGGATTAGTTAAAATTATTATAATCAGCAACGCTTTGTGAACTATTCTAGGAACGCCTTGCAAAGTATTACTGATCAATTAGGCTCCACTTCTCAGATGGTTCTCAAAATCATATGGCCCTAGATATGATTCTAGCTGAGAATTCTGAAAAATTCTTCTCAGTACTTTAAGCTGTTGTACTTTTCTTTCTGACAATATAGGTCCTCCTATGGACATTCAGAAATTAGCAGACCTCTTTGCTGAGTTCAAATGTAACTCTTATTTATCTAATTTTTGGGATCAGCACTTTAGTTGAATGCATAATCTCTTATTATTTGCACTCTTGTCTTGACTGCTCATGTACTGTGTTATTCGTATTACAGCTCCTAAAAAGACCCCTCCTTGAGAGACATACCTAGAGTATCACTCCCTTCCAGCTCATGCTGTGTATTTGTGACGTCATTTACATGACGTAAGAGGGGATTTGAAGGGACACGTATCAGAACTTTAGTAAGTGTCCTTAGGCATATGTTGTTTAAAGATGCAAAGGTAGGCCCTGTTTATCTTTCCCTTCTTTGAAGATGGTATAAGGACATCTATGTTTGTCTTTCTTTCTTTGACATGAATGTTTAAACAGAGATAATGTGAAGTGAATTCAATTGTTTTGTTAAGCCGTATTTACAGACAGCTTTAGTTAAGAAGCTCTGCTGGTCAAGGCTTTTTCTTACCTTTTGGACTTCAATCTCTAGATAGGAAAAATGCTGATGTGTTTAAAGTTTCATGTGACCTTACGTCACATGCCATCACATGCTGACAAACCTGATTCGTATAAATATGTGAAACTCATAATAAAAGACGGACATATTTGAAAGATGGTTTCTGGTCTTTAAGATGTGTCCCCAGGTACCTGACTTACATATGACAGAGACAGAGAAAGTATGGGGCAGGAATTGGGACCTGAATCCTTTTCAATGGTGGAGACAAGATGTATCTGAATTCAAGGATAATCCGTTCAGCACATATTTTAGCGCTTGGGATTCTCTCAGTATTATATCTCCACTCATATATGTATACTCAATTTAAGTATACAACTAGTAGACAAAAAAAATCACTACCCTGTGAACTGTCACTGCATACAAAAAGTTAAACAAACGATCCTCAGATGCATTGACTGAATATTACAATTTCAAGTCAGTTACTTTTAGCCAATAAGGCAGCATGTCTTTAATCATTGGCTCCTCTTACATATTATGTGGGAAGTTCAGTAAAAAAAACTCAGACAAAGTCCGAGAAAAACCTGAACTCAATTTAAGGGCTCCTTTTACTAAGCTGTGATAGCGTTTTTAGCGTGCAGTAAACACGCGCTAGGCAGCTAGAACTAACGCCAGCTTCCCCTTTTCTGCGTTTAGAGGGCAACTCCAGGTTCCCACCAGGCAGGGGTAGATCTGTATTTCAGCACTGGACGGCCCAAGGTTGTAGGTCGATGGAAAACATACTTGATTTGTCTCCTACTGGATTTCCTACCTTTCAGCAGGTTCGGGACGCGTGGGGCCTCCCTTCGTGCTATTTGTTTTCCTATTTTCAGGTTCGTCATTACTGGGAGACGGAGCGTAGAGGAGTGGTTGGGGCCTGGGATAGGGGCCCTCTGGATACCCTGTTTTCGGTCACCCAGCCCGCACTGAACTCTCTTGCGCACTGGTATCGCGTCCTGAAGTTGTCCCTCGCCACATCGGTACTCACATCGGTGCGCAACTCCTGGGAACGGGATCTGGGACAGGATATTTCTGAGCCACAGTTCGCTGCCTGCTTCGCTACACTATACTCATACACTAAATCTGCAGACTTCCAAGAACTCCAGTATAAAATTCTTCATCGGGCGTACTTCACGGCACAGAGGGGGGCGCGCCTGGGTCTCTGGGAGAGCGGTTTTTGTATTAAATGCAAGAGCAGTGCTGGTACATATATTCATTCCTTTTTGGAGTGCCCCCGGCTGGGTGTGTGGAGGGAAGCCCTCCCCTTGTTGGAACGAGCGGTGCAACGTACTGTGGAGTGGGACTACGGGTTCATACTCCTGGGTCTGCAGACCTCCCTCCAAGACCAGGGTTTCACTACACCCCAATGCAGATTTCTTTATAACGCTATTTTGGTAGTGAAGAAATTGATCTTGACGTACTGGATGTCCGAAGAGCCCCCTCCGTTGCCGCACTGGAGGAGTCGGCTTCGAGAGGTGGCTCAGTTTGAAATTCGATCCCATGCTAGAGCACCGAGCGTGCTTAAGCAACACTACGCTGGCTTATGGGTGAGACTGCGGGACCTGGTGCCGTCGAACGCACGGGAGGGGGAACAAGGGCTCTCTTAGAATGGATTTCACTCTACGCTTTCTTGGTTCGCCTCCGGTAGTTCGTTTTAACTAATTGGCTTTCTATATCTTTTTCTCTCTTTTTTCTTCTTCTCTTTTCATATTTTGGTGCCCTAGGGAGGGGGGGAGGGGTGGGGGTGGGAGGGAGATGCCCGGGATATGAGTGACAGGTCTGTATGGGGTGGTTGATGTTGTGTGCGAATGGTGCTCTGAGTGTTGTGTGGTGTTGGGGGGTTTTTCTAATGGAAAAAGGCGGGAGATCACAGCCCCAGTTGGGCGGTTTACCTTTACAATTGTACTTCACAGCTTTTGCCCCCGCTGCTCTTATAGTATTGTTCTGTTTATGTATATTTTATTTATATGGGGGTACCATTGGGAAAGTATTGTTATTGTTCCTGCTTGTTATGTGTGATGGACTGCTATTTGTCACTTTGATGGTCATTGTTCTGCCCGGCTGGGCGGTGTATCTTTCTCGCTGTTAATAAACATACGTTTAAAAAAAAAAAAAGAACTAACGCCAGCTCAATGCTGGCATTAGTGTCTAGCGCGCACTAAAACCATTATCGCAGCTTAGTAAAAGGAGCCCTAAGTATACATTAATCACCTCAAGCTTCTACATTTACCACAGAACCTCAGCGACACCACTCCAGGCTCAAACAGTTCATAGTCTAAAGCAGTGTTCTGCAACCTTTTTACACTTATGGACCGGCGGAAATAAAATAATTATTTCGTGGACCGGCAAACTAATAAGACTGAAATTTTTTAAAAACCCATTGCCGCCCTGTCCTCGCGAGCTCGGTCCCGTTAACCATCTGATCCCATCTGCACAAGCCTCAAATAGTTATGATTTTATACTGAACATATTTTATTAAAGTATAAAAAGAAACAATATTCTGTACAATTGTCATTTTATAAATATAAATAATACAGGGCAAGGATCAACAAAACCCCCATCTCCCCTCCCCTTCACATATATCCCCTCTACTATCAAGAAAACTAAATAAGCCAAATTATTACAGAATGCTACACAAATATCATGTAACAGAATACCACAGTCACACATGACAGGAATGGTGTTAGGGGAGTGCAACTAGGGCAACTGCCTCCTGGTCAGAGAAAGCCCTAAGCCAGCTGGAAGCTAAAGACGCACTGCCTGGGCTTTACACTCCCCAGTTATGTCTATCATCAGCTCTAGCAGGATATATATTTTTAATCTGATATATTCTAATCACAAGATAGAAATAAAATTATTTTTTTCTACCTTTTGTCGTCTCTGGTTTCTGCTTTCATCGTCTTTTCACTCTCTTCCATCCAGCGTCTGCCCTCTGTCTCTTCAATCCAGCATCTGCCTCTTCCATCCACTGTCTGCCCTCTACCCCTCCCCCTCCCATATGGTATCTGCGTTCTTTCTATGCCCCTCTCTCCTACACCAGATCTAGCATCTTTGTCCCTCTTTCCTTATTTTTCATCTGACCCCCCTTCCCAGCATCAATCTCTCTCTACCTTGTCATTCCTCTGTCTCTCCCCTTTCCCTCATCTGATCTCTCCATTCCATCCTGACTCCTTCCCCTCCTCTAATCTCCCTGCCAACTGTTTCCTTCCAATGTTCCAGCAGTACCTTCTCCCTTTCTTCCTCCCCTTATCCAACAGTAACTCTCTTCCCTTTCCCTTCCCCTTCTTCCCTGCCAGCAGTAGCCCCTTCCCCTCCCTTGTCCAGGAGTACCTCTTCTCCCTTTCCTTCTCCCCTTATCCAACAGTAATTCTCATCCCTTCCCTTTCTCTTCTCCCCTGCCAGCAGTAGCCCCTTTCCCTTCCTTGTCTAGGAGCACCTCTACTCCCTTCCCTCTCCAGCAAATGTTTCCTCGATGTAGGCTAGTGGCAGCTGCCCCTAAGCAGTATTTTAGCGCGGTTTCATGAGGCAGCCTCGGGGCCTTTGGTAGGCCGGCCCGCTTCGATGATGCGATGTGGGCCGGCCTACCAAAGGCCCCGAGGCTGCCTCATGAAACCGCGCTAAAATACTGCCTAGGGGCAGCTGTGTGCCGAAGTTAAAAGCACACAGACCTGCCACTGCTTTTCTGGGGGTGCGGAGACATAAGCGGCAGGAGTCGGTGGTGGAAGGAAGGAGTGCCGGCATAGTGACGGCAACAGGAAGTTGCATGTCAGCTGACGCCGGCACCTTTTGCTGCGGCGGGGTCCTGAATCCTTCGCGGACTGGCAAGATTTTCTTGCGGACTGGCACCGGTCCGCGGACCAGCGGTTGAAGAACTGTGGTCTAAAGCTTGATGTGTCATTTTGTCATTGGTTCTTTTTTTCATAATTCATAGTTCACCATAAATATCTATAAATAACCTTAAATAGCTTAAATATTTTCAACCTTTAAATTTAGCTATAAATTTACTTAGGGCTCCTTTTATCAAGGTGCGCTATGGGGGTTAGTGCGTCGGACATTTCATCACGCGTTAACCCCCGCGGCAGCCTAAAATCCTAATGCCTTGTCAATGGAGGCGTTAGGTACTAGCGCGGCAGGCGGTTTAACGCGCGGTATTCCGCGCGTTAAACCGCTACTGCGCCTTTGTAAAAGGACCCCTTAGTTTTATTTCGTGGTCACATGGGTAGGGATTATTCTGCCAACATGTTTCGCCATAAGCTTTCTCAAGGCATTGTATGTGGCACATGATGAGTCCACAGTTATTTACACTTCTGACTAAAAATTTATACCAATGTGGAAGCGTTTCCTGGATGACATTTTTTTCCTGTGGAAAGGGACAGAACAAAAACTAAATGAATTTGTCTAGTGGGTGAATACACACCTGCAATTCAAAGCGACATATAATAAACAGAAGATAGAGTTTTTGGATATTGAGAATAGAGAGGAAGATATGAAATATATTCTGCCTTTTATAGCTAAGGTTAATACAGAGTGCATGACAGCGGAAGTAATTTATATTATAGTATGCCCTTATAGGGCGCACTAAACATCCGATTCAAATTAGATTAAATGAGCATAAATCCCGTATTTGTATGGAACATGTGCAGGCACCAATTGTAGGCAGAATAATCTCTACCTGTGTGACCACGAAGCAAAGCTAAGTAAATTTATAGCTAAATCCAAAATTTAAAGGTATTTATAGGTATTTATGGTGAACTATGAATTATGAAGTGCACCTTCTGAAAAAAAAAAGAACCGATGACGAAATGACACGTCAAGCTTAAGGCTATGAACTGTTTGAGCCTGGAGTGGTGTCGCTGAGGTTCTGTGGTAAATGTAAAATCTTGAGATGATTAGTGTATACTTAAATTGAGTATACATATGTGATCTGAATTCAAGGAAGCATAAGACAAGAACAGAGGATCTCTAAGGGAGAGAAAAGGATAGTAGAGATTAGTAGTTGGTATGGATGGGCAAATTGGATAGGTCATATGGTTTTCATCTGCTATCATTTCCTTTGTTTCTACATATTTTACTCTGTGTTGGGAGGAGGGGGGGGGAGGTATTATTTTAATATATTCTGGAAACCCAAAACTTTTCTTTAAAGTATTTATACATAGTGCAGCAACCCAACCGTCATCTGTATATTCCAGCGGCTCTTACCTTCACAGCACCATGGATTCGATAATGAAAAGTTTCATTCCATTCTGGATCACTGGAATTGTAAACAACTTTGGTTTGGGATGTGATTGGAGTTGCTGTTGGGAGTCGCAATGCCACATAACAGTCCGATTTGGATACTAACAGGAAGAAAGAAAGAAAAGTTAAAGACCTGCCACCTGCAGGAGCTCCTGCTATTCTTCAGCCCAGCTGCTCACTTCCCTCGCCCTCTTTTCCTTCTCTCTACTTCCCCTTACATTAGAACCCAGGTGAGGCTTCTGTACAGATATGAATGTTCATCTTGGAACCCAGATTGTTTATCTCAGACGGTCTGGACATACTATAGATACCAATTACAAGCCTCTTCAGCTATAAAAGGTCAAAAAGGGAACCAAACAGCGGGTTTGCCCACAATTGCTGAAAGCCTCATAAAACTCCATGAAAATGATCCAGCAGAGCATGTGAACAGCAGAAACAGAATCACTAGCAAGGGCAGTTCAACGGAATTCTTTGTCACTTGAGAGGGTTAAAGACATTTTAGGGGGTAATGTTCAAAATGCCTACATTGCTGTAAAGTCCACAGGTACTTTGCAGAGCTGGCTCAAGGAACTGGAACCCTGAGCCAACTTTTTCATTAGTGCCCCCAACCTGGAATCTGGTTCTCTCTCCCTCCACACCCCCTCCTGGTTCTGATCCAGTGCCTCCCCCTCCCTCCTGCTAGACCAGGTAGAGCACTGGCTCAGGGTTCTGGTGATAAAGGGCACCAAAATCCTAGTCCAGCATTTATCCTTCTAGGAGTCTGAGATTTTGGCACCCTTTATCACCAGCACCCTTAGTCAGTGTGCCATCTGGGGCACAGGTTGAGTTGGTCCTGGCACTCTGCACCAAAATTCACAAGAGATGCACCTATAGAGTCTCACCTTGCAAACTGCCATGAACACCAGTATCAGTTAGGCACAATTCTGCTGCAAAATAGCACACATAGATTTGAAAATTAAGTCTACAGCAGTGGTCTCAAACTTGCGGCCCGCCAGGTACTATTTTGAGGCCCTCGGTATATTTATTATAATCACAAAGTAAAATAAAACAGTTTCTTGATCATATATCTCTTTAGCTATAAATTACAAAATTATTATTAAGACTTAGCCAAAAGGAAAGATTTATAAACTATAAAGAGTTTTACCTCATGCAAAATTGTCATTTCTTTAATAAGACATTAACTATTTTTTCTGTGGCCCTCCAAGTACCTACAAATCCAAAATGTGGCCCTGCAAATGGTTTGAGTTTGAGACCACTGGTCTACAGGCATTATTTTGAAAACATGCTCCCATGCAATGCCTCACCCCAAATCGAGTCACAAGTATACATGTAATGGAAACCTCTCTAGTCAGATTTGCAGAGAGCAATTTTCAGATAGCTAATCTATATGGGTAAATTGCTTTCAAAATGACCTCTTAAACGGTTTCTACACTTGAACAAGTTGTGAGGAAAAGAGCCAGAGGTTGTACCAATAAGTCCTGTCTACAATACCTTATGGTTTGGGTAAACTTTAATTTATGACATTTTTTTGCTCACATACCTATTCTCCCTTTCTTTATTATAGAGATAGTATCAAACCATAAAGACTGGTTTTCAGCCCACTGCCATCTGTATAAGTTTTGCAAATATACAGTGAAATAACCGGTAAACATATATTTTTGAATACATGCACACATATCATTAGGGCCACATATACTAAAAGGTTATTCCAATTTATGTCTATGAGAAAATATTAAGTAAATGTGAAGGCCCATTTTAGATCACTGAAATTGGAATTCAGTTATCTAGGTAGGGGTTTGCTCAATTCTCCCTGAATTTTACAAAAGGCTCTGCTGAATATGGAGTCTCTGTAAAATAGTAAAGGGTGTTGACAAGCATAAAGGCATTCGGTAGCTATCCAGCAAGAAGAGTGATTTTAAAAATAAGCACACTAAGGCCTCCTTTTACTAAGCTGCGATAGCGTTTTTAGCGCATGCAGAATTTTAGCACGCACTAAACCTGTGCTACGTGGCTAGAACTAACGCCAGCTCAATGCTGGCGTTAGGGTCTAGTGCGCGTGGCAATTCAGCGCGCGCTAGAACCACTATCACAGCTTAGTAAAAGGAGCCCTAAAAAGTGTGCTACTGTCACTAATTCATCATGCTCGATAGAGGGTTCCAAATCAGGTCCTCCATCTCTTATAGGGGCCAGTGTGGGATAAAGCAACCCACCCTAGCCCCCTAATCTCTTCTCAGCACAATATCACCTTTCCTCCGGACTGTGTAAAGATCACCATTCACCCCTCCTCCCCAGCATCCAGTATAAAATTCCCCACCTGTTTTCCATGGGCACTAGTTAGGGACAGGAATGATTCAGGACATTCCTGCCCTGATGGTGCCTGAATTCAAAATTGTGCCTCTGACTGCCTGGCAGTCAGATAGGTTTTGAAAATTGAAACATTTTGTAAAGCATTTTGAAGACTTGAAATGTTTGGAAATTATATGGAGGAAAAGAATGATAATAACAACTAGTGGGAATGTGTGGCACAGTGGTTACAGCTACAGCCTCAGCACCCTGAGGTTGTAGGTTCAAATTCCATGCTGCTCCTTCTGACCCTGGACAACTCACACACCGTATTTTTCGCTCAATTAGACACACTTTTTTCCCAAAAAAAGTGGGTGGAAATTAGGGTGCATCTTATAGAGCGAATACCCAAAGTGCGACCCCCCCCCCTTACCTTATTCTAATGCGGCCGCCCTCCCTCGCTGGAAGCGGTGCACAAGGCAGGCCCTGACATTCTTCCTCCTCCCTGACGCCTCCTGCGCGTACCTTTTTTTTAAAAAAAACTTCTGGACGCGGCGCCTCGCTGAGAGCGGCGCACCAGGCTGGCTGCCTGATTCCCACCGCTTCCTCTGAGAACTGCCGGCTGATTCCTCTTCCGTTCTCTCGCGTAGCGGCGCATCAGGTTGCCTGCCTGGTCCTGTGCCACTTCCCGCGAGAACTCAGTTCGCTGAAATGTTCCACCTGCTGTTCACACCAACATCAGCACCCTTCTGACTTCACGTTCTGGTCCCGCAACCAGGAAGTGACGTCAGAAGGGAGCAAAGGTTGGCACGAGCAGCAAGTGGAAGATGCTGCTCGCACCAGTGAACGTTTAAAGAAGTACATGGGCGGGGGTGAGGGGGGTGAGAGGAGGAGAGACGCCAATGTCCCCTGCAAAGATGGCGCCTGGGGCTGTCCACTCCACCCCCCTCCCCTATTACACCACTGAGGCTATACAATCCTCCTGTCTAAATCTCACACACACTGAGGAAAAACCCAACAGTTACAAATTACTTTATTCTAAACAGGTCAGCCATTTTTCCGCACTCTCTTCCAGATATATTATTCTATTCCTTCAAATTTTGAATGTAATTCTTGTTTTAGTTTGGATGTAATCCGCCTTGAACCGCAAGGTAATGGTGGAATAGAAATCACTAATGTAATGTAATATGTTTGTACAGGCTGCCAAATTTGTTCAAAGTTCTGAAAAGTTCTTTAAATTCTTGCCATGAACTGTTTCATGTTGATAAGCTGAGCCAGTTTTCATGATCCATTCCTATTTCATTGAGGGAAGGGCATCTTTCCATTTGACCAAAATACACAATTTTACAGCTAAGAAGAGGTAATTAGATAACTCGTATCTTTTCAAACAAGTACTCTGTAGATTACCATCAGCATCCAATTAATAGGCATTAAAGGTTTTGTCAGTTTATGACTTTCCTTAATCACCTCCTCCCAAAATGGTCTCAATCTAACACAGTCCCATATGTTTAATAGTTCCCTTTTCCTCATGTTCTCGTCAGCAAGAATAGTGTTTACTGAATATGTGAAGTTAGGACGGTGTGAGAAACATCCTGAAAAGAATTCTATATTGCTTGTATAGGTGTGTTAAGCAAGTAGTAATTTTCCTGGTGTTGTTCCATATTTCTAGATCAATATCTGAAGTCGAGTTCAAAAATTCTTAATTCTTCTTTCTCAATGCACCCAGAAAAATCACAATGATAATTTATAGTGATATCATGATTATGTAAATCTTAACCAAAAATCATGGGCCATCAAATCAAGAGAGAATTCCTATGAGTGTTGTGTGCTGTTACCGCTGCAGCTGGAGCAAAAAACCACGCTACGGTTTTGTAAAAGGGGTGGGGGTTATTTATTTAAAAAATATTTCTATCCTATTCCAAATATTAAGAAGGTTTGTTATAGAAGAATTTTAGACAGTTTTATTTATTTAAAAAATAACTTCTATCCTGCACCATCTACCATTCTGGGCGGCTTACAATTCGAATTACAGTTCATTTATTTATCGGTCTAGTAAAATTTGTAATTCTATTCCTGAGCAAACTCGAACTCTTCCAGAATATTTCATGATTCGCAATGCTTAGAAAATGTACTTCTTTGATATGTGGGTCAGTAGAGTGGGCAGACTTGATGGGCTATAGCCCTTTTCTGCCGTCATCTTTCTATGTTTCTACAGATTGTGATTTTACAAATGAACTAAGGCCCCGATTCTATAAGAGGTGCCGGGATCAGCAGCCACTCACAAAAGCCGTGCCTATCATATGCAAATCATGCAACAGTGCTGTTTATAGAATCACAACCATGTCACAGATAGGCATTGGAAACGTAGGTCAAGGTTTTCAAGGCCTACATTTCCAGTGCCTATCTGTGACAAGAATTGCAACTACATACGAAGGCCCTACCAACACCTAAGGGCCCTTCTGGTGTTAACCAAGCCTATTTTACCCTTAGGCACTGGTAGGCACTTCTGTAGTCATGGTTCTGTTTCTGTTTGTGGAGGTACCATCTTTTTTTATTTTTTTACGACTGTTTACTTTTAAACAATGCATTCAATTATCGTGTTGATTAATGGCAATTAAATCAATTAAGTTAGGTGGCGATAGGGTGGCTCTTGTAGAAACCTGGCCTAAATGTTTTTGTATTTCATATCATTGTGACCTGCTTGGAATCCTTGTTGATATAGGCAGGATATAAATATCAAGAACAGAACAGAACAGACAATTTAACTGGTCAAGAGCCATTTCTGGCTGGTTAAATCACTTTGAGCATTGATCCAAATATTTTTATGAATGCTTATTTTGTATGCTTCCCCCATAAGACCCCCCCTCCTCTTTTTCCAAAAGGATATAATTGCCTCAGAAATAATTTCTCCTTTGCATTCAAGAAATGCTCCAACTGGAACAATGAAAAAACTGCAGGGAACTTTTACGTGTTTCAAGAATTTCCATTCTAGTTAAATAAAATCTATTACCCTAATCATACTATTCTCTTCTATTCATTTAAATCTTTCTGAATATTCAACTCTTGGGCCATAGCGGTATTAAAAGGATTGTCAAGGAATCAATGTTCACTCTCCTAAACATTAGGAAATGCTCATTTTGATGGCTTCTATGTATGTACTATAATAATAATAGCTTTATTTATATCCCATCATACCTTTTCAGTTCAAGACGGTGTACAGTAAAGGAGAGGTACAATGTGGATACCATGGGTACAGGTATCAATACAAGTATAGGGGAATAGTATATGTCATTTTTAGTATAGGGGAATAGTATATGTCACAAGTATAAGGGAATAGTATATGTTACAAGTATATGTCACAAGAATAGTATATGTTACAAGCATATGTCACAAGTATAGGGGAATAGTATATGTCATTTTAATCCTCCAGGTCCTCAAAGTTCATGCAAAGAAAAGAATAAATATTATTTTCCATCATTCAAATCCATCTTGGGATACTGAATGGTGTCTTATAACCATCAGCTACAAAAATGGAGAGCCTTCATCTCATGTTCTCTGTTTGTAAAGACTTGGCTCACTGAGATGGGCAGCTGTAGAACATTATGTGTGCTAAAAAAAAAAAAAAAAAAAACTGTTCCCACCCATTATTCTTTGATCTAGTGATTAGGACTTTGTTTTGGTAAGGTCACCCTAACTTTTGATGTAACTGATTAAACTCCTCTTTCATTTATTTGTAGTTCTGATAACAGGGTGTCTCACAGTAAGAAAAAATTCAGGGTTGTTAAAGAGCAATATATAGATAGGAAGTGCGCCAGGAATGAATCATGTATCAGGATATGCCAATTGGAAGAGAGAGGTTTACAAGGTTACCCCTGGTGGAATTCTGCGCAGCACAGAATTTACGCAGAATTCCCCATCCATGCAGAATTTTGCACAAACTTTCTGTTCCCATCCCCTCTTCCTCCTTCTACCCCACGTGGGCCTGGCCTCCCTCCTTACCTCCAACCGACCTCCCACAGCGCTGCAGCTGTCTGGCAAAGGCAGCGCTGTGAACAGGCTGCTTGTGGAAGGTCACACTAGGGCCTTCCCTCTGCCGCTTCACTTCCTGTAGACAGATAGATGATGCAGCAGAGAGAAGACCCCGTCAGGGCCGGCCACAAGAAGCCTGTTCACAGTATCTGATCTCACGGGGGTAGTTGATCAGTCAGAGAGAAGCGAGATCCATATGGGGAAGGGGAGGGGATGGGAGCATGGATGTTGGGCCACAATTTGGAGGGGGGGCAAAGGAGAGAACATGAATGCTAGGCCCGAGGGGGGTAGAGGGGATATGGATGCTGGACTGCAAACAGGGAAGGGAAAGGAGGGGACATGGAACTTGGACTGAAAGTGGGAGGGCGAGAGGAGGGGACATGGATGCTAGACCTGCAGGGGGGGGAAGGAGAGGGGAGGGGACCACCATCTGTTGCATCAGTCACTCTATTTAGTGGAAGATTTGATCAAATTTGAATACTTTATTGTATCTTAATAAACATCATGTCAAGATCATTGGACTCCATAGTTTAAACCCACAACCCCAGGGTGCTGAGGCTGTAGCTTTAACCACTGTCACATTCTCCCCTTTGATTTGCAGATAAATACAGCTCTTACCTTAGTTAAGTCAAGTACAAAGTGATCGAGTGTTTTTGTTCTACATGTGCAGTTTCTCTTTCAAAATGAGCATGTAAGTCCACAAGCTCATTTTGGGGGGGGGGGGGCTTGGATGTTTTCTGTTTATTTTGGGACATGTACAGTACGTCTCTGAAAGTATTTGTGTTGTGCTGATAAGTTCTCAGCCCATCCAACAAAGATGGGGCAGTCTCCATCGAGGGCTATACACTTTGTCCAGCGAGTTTCCACTTTTTTTGTTCAATACTTTTCTGACAGAATGAAAAAAGTGGAAACTCGCTGGACAAAGTGTATAGCCCTCGATGGAGACTGTCCCAACTGAGGTTAGCTCAGCTGAGAACTTTTCAACACCCCTTCATACATTGGACTGTTTTGGGGCTTCTTTTTCAAGGTAATTGGGTGGAATTATAAAAAAGTATCTGGCAACACTGTTAGAGAGGAGGAGACTTTACTGGGAAAGGAATGAGAAATTGATAGGGAAGCAGGGAAAATAAAGGGTAGACATAGTATAACCAGGGATAAAAGTTTAAAAGTTACTTGAGTGTGAAAAACAGGGTTTAAAGAAGATTTTGAAGGGTTTTTGAAGCAGAGAGGATATGGAATGTAAGAACTGTGTTTTTTCCTATTTTGAGAAGTTTGATTTGTGTATTTTTTTTTGTATTGGTGCAATTTTGGTATTCTTTTGCTGATCTCCTGCACAGGTTTGCTGTCCTAAGGCAGGATTCACTAAACATCCAAACCGTGCACGATCCGTTTCCTATTGTATGCCGGGCGACTGATTCAGTAAAGGCCTGCATGCAAATGGGGACGATCGATAGCATGCCCCCTACCCACAGCCAGAGCAATCCACGCTCATGCGCACACCCTTACAGTAGTGACAGGAGAAGCAGCCTCCTGCGAGCAGGCAGGAGACATGGGGCAGAGCAGGGCTTCTATGGAGCAGGAAAGTCGGAAAGACGTTTTCGATTGGTCTCCAACAGTCGCTTCTTGGGTTGAGCGGCCAGCCCAGTCGAATCCGAAATTTTGGGTAGTGAATTGGGTTGCTGTCCAATTTGCATGCATTTCACCTCATTTGCATGCAAGGATTCCAAGCGGATTGCAGGAGAGGTAAGTGAATCAGGCCAGAGGGAAATTTGATAGTTAAATGGTCGCAAACTGATCGGTACACGATTGGTTTGCTTAGTGAATATAGCCCTTAGTGCAGAGATCAGCTGTCTGAACATTCTGTCAGATTTGACAGTTGGGAGGATGACTTGGATCTGTGTGCAGGTAGTTTGGTTTTTGTGCCTTGTGAGAAGGTAATTATAGCTGGTTTTATTGAATTTTGAATAGGAATTGGAGGTTTTGGTTGAAGTTGAGGTTTGATATATAGATTCTGGTATTTATCCAAGGGTGAAACATTTCTTTCTGGCTGATGTGAAGAATAGTTTAATCTGTGAAACTATTTGATGCTAGAAATAGTCTGTGAGAATCTTGTGAGAATCTTCTGGAAAGTGTTTTGAGAGATTCTCTGAGTAACAAATCTGTGGTTCTGATTTTTTTGGAGAAGATTATATGAGAGATCCTGTGTGAGATTCCTGTGTAATGTTGTGAGAGAAATATTGGTGAAGCAAGTTTGTGAACTGCTTTTGAAACCTGATTTCTGGAGAAATTTTCAGTCTCTGTGTAATAAGTCTGTGGTGCTGATTTCTGGAGAAGTTAATGAGATGTCCTATGACAGATTTCTGTGGAATGTTGTGAGAGACTATTAGTGAAGCAAAGTTGTGAAACTGCCTTGGAACTCTTTTTCTAGGAATAATTTCTGTAAAGATTTTTGGGATTTTGGGAAAAGATTTATATGCATGAAATGTTTACATTACATTACATTAGTGATTTCTATTCCGCCAATACCTTGCGGTTCAAGGCGGATTACATAAAAGTTTTCAGAGACTACATAAAAAGTTTACATAAAAATTTACAGGAATAGCATAAGAGATGTCATAAGAGTTACATAAGAATTATCAAAGAGTTGTCGTTATCTTAAGGTGATAAATGTTGGTTAATAAGAATTACCAAAGAGTTGTCGAGATCTTACAGTGGTAAGTGATGGGTAAATAGAGGCATTTTAGCAGAAGTCTTTAGGTACCAGAACAAAATATAAAATACAAAACCAGTTTAGACTGGTTTAGCGACGATTGGATTTCTGACCTTATGCACAAAACGGCTCACTGTGTGGTTTTGTGCACAATCGCCCATTCTCCAATCCAGCCATGCAAATAAGGTTATTACTCCTGAAATGCAATGTTAACTACCGGTAGTAGAGCAATTGATGCTCTAACACGGCTTCCCAATGCACAAAAAAAGTGATCGCTTTTAACATGCCATACCTTATGTTTTTTTAAACAGGCAACAGGACAATGAGTGACTTACATAGGTCTGTGGTCCTGATGTTCCTGGCTCTCAGGATTTTTACACTCAGGTTGTAGAATGGGTGTGACTCCCACTGGGAATAAAGAAAAAATCTTGTTGATAAAATCTGTTGCATTGCTCCCTCCTCCCATACCAAAGGAGCAGAACAGTCAAGAGTGGTTTGTCAACACTTCTTTTAATGTATTCCTGGAATTTCTCCATATACATGTCTTTGAAACTAAAGTTGAAAAACCAGATCTGACTCAACTGATTCTGATAACCTGGAGCTAGTAGTGACCCTAAACTGACCAGGGCGTGTCATGCTTCTGTTCCTGGTGTAATCTTCTACAGTGTATACTTAAGGCGTTCTCTGCTACAACTGAAACAGAGGGAACTGCAGAGCAAGCTGCCGTATAATAACCAAGAAGTTTGAAGAAAGCAAGATGAGAGATGTTGAATTGTGATGCAGCGTTTCTGATGAAGGAAAGCGTTTGCTTGTAGAATATCTATTTGTGCCCATATAAACTGCCCATATAAGCTGGAGATGTGTTGTTTCCAGATTGGAAATTAAACTAAGGGAAGAGAGAGTTGTCATTTGAATTTAATGGAGGGTTAATAAGTCTTGCTTTGATGGTGCAGAGATGAATTAGTTATCTAAATGAAGAAATACAAAGGTTCCTTTCTTCTTAGATATAGTAGGATGTGACAACCGCTAAGCACTTTGGCCAGGATTCTATAAATGGTGTCGGCGGCTGCCTTATAAACTGCAATCGATCTCTTGTCTATCATGTGATGGTGCCATTTATAGAATTGCACTTTCAGGAAAGATAGGCACCGGAAATTTAGGCCATGGTTTTCAGTACCCCATCCAAAACTTCAGAAGTGATCAGTGGAGTGCCGCAGGGCTCGGTCTTGGGCCCGATTCTATTCAATTTATTCATAAGAGATATGACGCAAGGACTTAGTGGAAGGGTATCACTGTTCGCCGATGACACCAAACTTTGCAACATAGTAGGTAAAAGCATTTTACCTGATAATATGATGCAGGACCTACTGCTATTGGAACGATGGTCAGCAACTTGGCAGCTAGGCTTCAATGCTAAAAAGTGTAAGTAATGCACCTGGGTAAGAGAAACCCGTGCAGAACTTATGTATTAAATGGTGAGACCTTGATCAGGATCACGGCGGAACGTGATCTAGGGGTGATCATTAGTGATGACATGAAGGCTGCCAATCAAATGGAGAAGGCTTCCTCCAGGGCAAGACAAATGATGGGTTGTATCCGTAGAGGTTTTGTCAGCAGGAGACCTGAAGTCATGATGCCGTTATACAGATCCATGGTGAGGCCTCATTTGGAATATTGCGTTCAATTCTGGAGATCACACTACCGGAAGGACATGCTGAGGATCGAGTCGGTTCAGCGAATGGCCACCAGGATGGTCTTGGGGCTCAAGGATCTCACGTATGAAGAAAGAGTGAAAAAATTGCGGCTGTACTCACTGGAGGAACGAAGAGAGAGGGGAGACATGATTGAAACGTTTAAGTACATCACGGGACGTATCGAGTCGGAAGATGATATCTTCTGTCTCATGGGACCCTCGACCACCAGGGCATCCGCTGAAAATCAGGGGAGGGAAGTTTCATAGCGACTCCAGAAAGTACTTCTTCACCGAAAGAGTGGTGGATCATTGGAACAAACTCCCACTGGAGGTGATTGAGGCCAGCAGCGTGACAGATTTTAAGAGAAAATGGGATACTCACGTGGGATCGCTAAGGGAGTGAATTCAGGGGGGCGGATACTTGAAATGGGCAGACTTGGTGGGCTATAGCCCTTTTCTGCCGTCATTTTCTATGTTTCTATGTTTCACCTTTTATGTGAATCGCACCTACGGAGGCACTTTACAAGTAGAGTTATCAGATGTCTGGATTTTTCCAGACATGTTCTCCTTTTCAAGGACATGTCCGGGGGTCTGGATGGCTTTTCAAAACCCGGCAATTTGTCCGGATTTTGAAAAGGTTCCTTGAAATTGTGTCGGGCAGGGGGGCATCCGCACATGCATGGATGCCCTCCTGCCCGACAAGAGCAGGCAGCGAGAACAGGGCTAGGGCAGGATTGGATGCACAGCTAGGGCATAACAGGGCGGGCATGGGTGGAACTGGGCGGGCCGGGTCTAGGGGGATCCAGATTTTACTAAAGTAAAATCTGATAACCCTATTTACAAGGAAGAGCTGTGGCTCATTGGTTGAGATGCTGCCTCTGAACTCAGAGGTTGAGATCAAATCCTGGTGCTGCTCCTTGTGACCCTGGATAAGTCACTTAATCCTCCAGTGCCCACCACTTTGAAATGCCAAAGGCAGCATACAAGTCCCCATTCCCTAATGCCAAGTCTACAGTGGCTAGGCATCATAAAGCACCTCCATAGAAGCAATTCTGGTGCTGTTTTTTTAGTCACCTGCAGGTGCCTATATTTTTCTTTTAAATGTCCTTTTTTTTCTTTTTAAAAAGTGTTTTCAACTTAAGTCAGGCACCATCTGGGTGCTGTTTAAAGACTCTGGGCGCTGAAGAAAGGCTAAATGGTAGGATTTCGTTATTGAAAGTGGTCGTTTTGAAAGGTGAAATATGAGTGCAAGCCTCTTTGAGATCCAGAGATGTTATCCAGCTGTTTTGAGCTAAAGTGGTAAAATGGTATGGAGAGAATACATTCTGGATTTTTTCTTTTGATGAAACAATTTACTGTATATATTCGAATATAAATGCATCCAAACACAAACCAAGGTGACTTCTCCCCACCCCTCTCCCCCCAAAAAAAGAGGAAAAAGGTTGACTCAAATATAAAATGAGATTAGAAATTTAGGTGATCCTGGTGAGAAAGTCTACAAAGACTAGACTTCCTTGCCATAAGTTTTAACACAACTTTTTAAACTTTAAATATTTTTTATTAGAAACAAATACACCATTTATTCAAGTCTATTCTTCAGGACAGGTAAAAAGGCCCAAAACATAAAATCTTCAAGCAAAACACTGTAGTCTAGTCTGAATAATCTTCTTTACTTTCCATGACTGAGTTCTAGACAGTTTTTTTTTAATTTAAATGAGATTTAAATCATAAATCAAGAACAGGCAGTACAATACAGCAATAGTCCTCTCGTATCTCAGTGATTTTTAAATATATTAAAATGTTTCCATTAAAAGAAAATGGGTCAAAATTTCTGTGCATCACAGACCTGTTGACTCATAGTTCACTTAAAGAACCTTATGAGAAAAGTCGGATTCTTTAAAAGAAATAAACATTTTCTAGTGCTCACATAGCCTCGATTTACAAGATCACTGGAAAAGAGCACTTACCGGTTGGTACAGGCCCTTTCCCAATGAATACTGGCACCATTATCCTGCATATCCACCCCCCTCCAGTCAGCAGCTTACCAGTTGGTACAGAAGCAATCTCCTGCCGTGACGCTGAAGAAAGCGACAACCACCGACAGTGTATGATGAAGAGTTTCTAGGGAGGAGCATAGGGAGAGGAGAGATATTGAGGTGCTAAAGAGTGAATATACTTGTAGGTTATAAGAGGAGTTGAACTGTATGTGGAAGTGGATGGGGAGACAGTGAAGTCACTCGAGGAGAGGGGTGATGCGAGCAGAGTGACTCTGGTGAAATATAAGTACTGCAGCATCATTTTGAATGGACAGAAGGGGAGAGAGATGGTTACACGGGAGGCCAGTGAGAAGCAGGTTGCAAAAGTCTAGGCGAGAGTTGATGAGGGAGTGGATAAGGGTTTTAGAAGTGTGCTCAGAGAGGAAAGGTCAGATTATCCCAGGACAAGCAGGCAGCATATTCCCACACATGGGTGACGTCACCAACGGAGCCCCGCAGCGGACAGCCTCGAAAGCATCTCGCTTGAAGATCTCGAGCTCTCGATTGCTGCATCGCGCATGCGCGCGTGCCTTCCCGCCCAAACTAGGGGGCGCATCTCCTGAGAGGATCCTCAGTTCAACGTTTTCCGCGGAGCCGAGAAGACTTGTCGACTTGGTTCCCGTAGCGTTGTGCCTTCTCTTCACCGCGGCTGAGTACTTTTTATTGTTTTCGGTCGCTGTGTTCGTAATTGTATTCCTTATATTTTATTTCTAAAAAAAAAAAAAAAAAAGATACATCTTTTTGTTTTCTTTAGCGTCGGATTAGTAGATTGAGGCCTAGGCCTCTCTTCTCCGTTCTCGACACGGACTTTGTCCTATCTATGTCCCGGCCTGTTACCGGGTTTAAAAGGTGTTATCAGTGTGGTAGAACTATTTCCATCACTGATCCACATAGTCGGTGTATGATCTGTCTTGGGTCGACTCATCGCCCCGAAGATTGTATTCGCTGTCTCACTCTTCAACCTCGTGCTTTTAAACGCCGCTGCGACAGATTTTTGGAGCTTTTTCCTCGTATGGAGCCCGAAAAAGCTGTGGCCTCGGTCGAGGCATCTGTAAAATCCTCGACTCCGGGTCCAACCTCGAGTACTAAAGCCTCGACCTCGCCTCCTCGACAGGCCTCGGCCTCGAAGACCTCCGGGTCCTCGGCCTCGAAGGCCTCGACGATGTCCTCGAAGCCTGGATTGGGGGGTAAGTCTCCTGCTTCCTTTTCAGGTACCATCTCTAAGAAGCCGACAGAGTCTACCTCCATTCAACCTGGGGCCCCAGGTTTGACTCCGTCTTCCAGACCTTCAAAACGTGCTTCCAAGTCCAGGGAATACTCTCGATCGAGGTCGCCCTCCTTGGAACGCACGAGACCTCCTGTGACTCCGAGTCCTTTGGTCTCCGTCCCCATGTTTGAGGATATGCTGAAGTCAATTCTGACTACGCAAATTTCCTCAATAGTGGCTCAGTTGGTACCGATCTCGACTCTGTCTGCGCAACACCAGCCTGAGCATAAATCGGCACCCTCTCGGCGATCTCCTCGTCACAGGTCTCGATCCAGGGTTTCCTCGTCAGACTCCTCGTCTGAACATGGAGCTAAACAAGCATTGCCTCGATCGAAGCACAGGTCTCGATCTTCGAAGCTTACCTCCACAAAGAGCTCGAAGCATTCTGATATTACTTCTAAAGCTCATACTACCATTGCCTCTTCAATATCGTCGAGGCATTCGAGGTCGAGGACACCACCTTCGAGGCATTTGTCTCGAGAAAAATCTCCTCTTACTAAACCTCGTACTCCGCGCACTTCTCCGACTCGGAGCCTTAAGCGGAAACATTCAGCCACTCCTCCTCTGACAGGCAGTGGAACATCTTCCATCACTTTACATCTTGAATCTGAGCCTCTATCTCAGTATTCACGCGAGGCTTCTCCATCTTTTTCAGTGACACATCGTTCTCGTTCTCTTTCTCCTGAGGAAGCCTCGACCTCGAAATCTGCTTCTTTTGCTAAATTTGTCTTTGACATGGGACAGGCTCTTAATATTGATTTACATTCTGATTCAAAATACACGCCTGAATACCTTGCGGATATGGAACTTTCTCATCCTCCTAAGGAGACTTTACGTCTTCCCATGACACCGGTGCTGAAGCAGACGTTTCTACGTAACATGGAGACTCCTTATTCTGTGACAGCTATTCCATCAAAGCTGGAGTCTAGGTATCGTACTGTTCCATGTAAGGGGTTTGAGAAATCCCAACTTTCTCATCAATCCCTAGTGGTGGAATCTTCCCTGAAGAAGGCTCACCCATCTAAGGTGTCTGCAACAGTTCCACCAGGACGCGAAGGGCGTACTATGGACAAGTTTGGGCGCAGACTTTATCAAAATTCTATGATGACAAATAGAATTTTGAATTATAACTATGTCTTTACTTCATATTTTAATCATTTTTTGAAGCAGTTGTCATCTTTTTGCCCAGACTGGCCCAAAGAACGCCTTTCTGAATATAAAAACATTATTCAATCTCTGTCTCAGTTACGTCTATTCATGTTGCAAGCATCTTATGATGCTTTTGAGCTATCCTCCAGAGTCTCGGCATTTGCAGTGGCCATGAGACGTCTTGCATGGCTCAGGATTGTAGACATGGATCCCAATTTACAAGATCGTTTAGCAAACCTGCCGTGTCAAGGTTCTGAGCTCTTTGATGACTCTATTGAAGCAGCTACTAAAAGGCTTTCTGAGCATGAGCGTTCCTTCGCCTCTCTGATTCGTCCGAAACCAAAACCTTCTCTGACTAGAGCTTACAGACCTCCAGCTCGTCGTTACCCCATGAAGTCTACACCGGCTTTTTCTAGGCCTCCACCTAGACGGCCACAGCAGCAACGTCCTCAAAAGCCTCAGACACCTGCTCCAACCAAAACAGCTCCGTCTTTTTGACGGTCCAGTGATGAGCATTCCAACCTCTTTACATCCAAATTCCTCCCTACCAATCGGAGGTCGTCTTTCCCTTTTTTCATCTGTCTGGGAAACCATTACATCGGACCTTTGGGTCCTTACGATCATCCGAGAGGGATACTCTCTGCGCCTGCTTCAGGTGCCTCCAGATCACCCTCCAAGAGAGTGTCTTTCCAGTTCCTCGCAACTCCCTCTTCTTCTTCGGGAGGCTCAAGCTCTTCTTCACCTTCGAGCAGTGGAGGAAATTCCTCCTCACGAACGCAACCAGGGGTTTTATTCCAGATATTTCCTGGTTCCAAAGAAGACGGGGGATTTGCGACCCATACTGGATCTACGAGCTCTCAACAAATTTCTAGTCAAAGAAAAATTTTGCATGCTTTCTCTCCCGATTCTGTACTCCCTCATGGATCAAGGGGATTGGATGTGCTCACTGGATCTCAAAGAGGCTTATACTCACATTCCTATTCATCCAAATTTTCGCAAATATCTCAGGTTCAAGGTGGGGAACCTTCACCTTCAATACAAGGTTCTTCCTTTTGGCCTAGCAACCTCTCCTCGGGTCTTCACCAAGTGTCTGGTTGTGGTAGCCGCGGCTCTTCGAGCCCAAGGGTTACAAGTTTTTCCTTACCTCGACGATTGGCTTATAAAAGCCCCTTCTCTTTCAGGGGTTACGCAAGCGACCCTTCAGACTATTTCTTTTCTTCAAAGTCTGGGGTTTCATATCAACTTCCCAAAATCTCAGTTAGTTCCAACTCAATCGATTCAATTTATTGGGGCGGTGTTGGATTCCATCCACATGAGAGCTTTTCTTCCTCTCAATCGACAGAATACTCTCTTAAACCTTTGTCATCATGTAACTTCCCTATCAACTATCAGAGCGCGTCAAATGATGGTCCTTCTCGGTCACATGGCATCTACAGTACATGTGACTCCTTTAGCAAGACTACATCTTCGCATCCCTCAGTGGACTCTGGCATCCCAATGGCAGCAAGCTCTAGATCCACCTTCTCGCCATATAACGGTGACGCCTTCTTTAAAGAAGTCTCTCCGATGGTGGATGCTCTCTTCAAATCTTTCCAGAGGTTTGCTGTTTCACCATCTTCCTCATCAGAAAGTTCTCACAACAGATTCATCCGAGTACGCATGGGGAGCCCACGTAGATGGTCTCCGTACGCAAGGATTATGGACGGCCACAGATCGTCGATGTCATATCAATCTGTTGGAACTCAGAGCGATATTTCTGGCTCTCAAAGCTTTTCTTCACATCCTTCACGACCAAGTAGTTCTTGTTCGGACGGACAATCAAGTAGCAATGTATTATGTCAACAAACAGGGGGGAACGGGTTCCCTTCCTCTGTGTCAGGAAGCTCTGAAGTTGTGGCATTGGGCGATTTCACACAACATCTTTCTTCGAGCCGTTTATATTCAGGGTATTCAGAATTGCCTTGCAGACAAATTGAGTCGTCTGCTTCAACCTCACGAATGGACGATCAACTCCCCCACACTTCGTCAAGTATTCAACCGATGGGGGACTCCTCGGGTGGATCTTTTTGCGTCACCCAACAACTTCAAACTTCCTCTGTTTTGTTCCCGCATCTTCTCCCCTCTTCGTCTCGAGGCGGATGCGTTTCTACTAGACTGGAGGAATCAGTTCCTTTACGCCTTTCCTCCTTTTCCTCTGATTCTCAAAACTCTGGTCAAGTTAAAGTCGGATCATGCCACAATGATTCTCATAGCTCCTCGGTGGCCCCGACAACATTGGTTCTCTCTTCTCCTGCAACTCAGCATCAAGGAACCTCTTCTTCTGCCAGTTTTTCCTTCTCTGCTCACTCAGAGTCAGGGATCCTTACTTCATCCAAACCTGCAGTCTCTTCATTTGACAGCATGGTTCCTTTCCACCTGATGGATTCTGCTGAATTTTCTCAGTCTGTTCAGGATGTTTTTCTGGCTTCCAGGAAACTGTCCACTCGTCAATGTTATAGACAAAAGTGGACCAGATTTTCTTCTTGGTGTTCCACTCATAATCTTCAGCCAACTTCTTCTTCTTTGGCTTCTGTTTTGGATTATTTACTTCATCTATCCCAGTCGGGTCTCCAATCCACATCTATTAGAGTTCATCTTAGTGCAATTGCTGCTTTTCATCAGCCTTTAGAGGGGAAATCACTCTCGGCACATCCTCTAGTTTCTCGCTTTATGAAAGGTCTTTTTAATATCCATCCACCGATCAAACCTCCTCCTGTGGTATGGGATCTTAATGTGGTCTTGGCTCAACTGATGAAGCCTCCCTTTGAACCTATTGACTTGGCTCATTTTCGATATCTTACTTGGAAAACTGTTTTCTTGATTGCTCTCACTTCAGCTCGTCGAGTTAGTGAGTTACAAGCTTTGGTCTCGGATCCACCTTTTACTGTTTTTCACCATGACAAGGTGGTACTCCGTACACATCCCAAATTCTTACCTAAGGTAGTGTCTGATTTTCATATCAATCAATCTATTGTTCTTCCCGTATTTTTTCCTAAGCCACATTCTCACCCTGGTGAGGCGGCTTTGCATACTTTGGATTGTAAACGTGCGTTGGCTTTCTATCTTCAACGTACTCAACCTCACAGAAGTTCTCCTCAACTTTTTATTTCTTTTGATCCAAATAGATTGGGTCATCCCGTTTCGAAGCGTACTATCTCCAACTGGTTGGCTGCGTGTATTTCTTTCTGTTATGCTCAGGCTGGTCTTCCTCTACAGAGTCGAGTAACGGGCCATAAAGTCAGGGCTATGGCGGCTTCGGTTGCTTTCCTCAGATCAACTCCTATTGAGGAAATTTGTAAAGCTGCCACTTGGTCCTCGGTTCACACTTTTACTTCTCATTATTGTCTGGATACTTTATCCAGGAGGGATGGCCACTTTGGCCAATCTGTGTTACAGAATCTTTTTTCTTGAATTGCCAACTTCCCCCCTCCCTTTTGATTTAGCTTGGAGGTCACCCATGTGTGGGAATATGCTGCCTGCTTGTCCTGGGATAAAGCACAGTTACTTACCGTAACAGGTGTTATCCAGGGACAGCAGGCAGATATTCCCACAACCCTCCCACCTCCCCTGGTTGGCTTCTTAGCTTGGTATCTGAACTGAGGATCCTCTCAGGAGATGCGCCCCCTAGTTTGGGCGGGAAGGCACGCGCGCATGCGCGATGCAGCAATCGAGAGCTCGAGATCTTCAAGCGAGATGCTTTCGAGGCTGTCCGCTGCGGGGCTCCGTTGGTGACGTCACCCATGTGTGGGAATATCTGCCTGCTGTCCCTGGATAACACCTGTTACGGTAAGTAACTGTGCTTTTTGGTGATGTTATACAGAAAGAAACAACAGGTTTTAACAATCTGATGGATCTGCACAGAGAAGGAGAGAGAGGAATCAAAGATGATACCAAGGTTGCAAGCTGACGAGATAGGGAGGATGAGAGTGTTATTCATTGAGATAGTGAGTGGGGAAAGAGGAGATGTCGGTTTGGGCAGAAGGATAAGTAGTTTAGTCTTGGCCATGTTTAGTTTTAAGCGATGGCAGGACATCCAAGCAGCAATGTCAGACAAGATCTCTTAAATCTTCTGTAAAGACCAGAGCAAAGAACTCATTCAGTCTCTCTGCTATTGTTTTATCTTCCCTGAGTGTTCCGTTTGCTCCTTGATGATCCAACAGTCCCCTGGACTTCCTCACAGGTTTTCTGCTTCTGTTGCTTCTTAGTTTCTTCATTTGAATCATTTAGCCATTCTTTAAAGCCTCTTTCACTTCACCTTTGAATCATGCCGGCTGTCATTTGCTCATCTTTCTACCTTTGTTAATACGAGGAATACATCTTGTCTGGGCCTCCATGATGGTATTTTTAAATAATGTCCATGCCTGATTTATAGTCCTAACTTTTGCTAGCTTCTTTTTAATCATTTTCCTCATTTTGCCCTTTTATCAAGCTGCATTAGTTTTTTATCACGAGTTGCTACGATAAAAGCTCTGACGCTCATAGGAATTCTAAGAACGTTGGAGCTTTTACCTGTGATTTAAAAAAACCCTAACATAGCTTGATAAAAGGGAGTCTTCATCATAGTTGCCCTTTTGAAAATTAAATGCTGCTACAGTAGATTTCTTTAGAGCCTTCACTCCAGGTATCAGCTTAAATTTGATCATGTTATGATCACTGTTTCCAAGCAGACCCAACACTGTTACCTCTCATGGTATGCCCTGCATTCCACTAAGGACCAAATCTAAAACAGCTCCCACCTCTTGTTGCTTCCTGGACCAGTTGCTTCAAAAAGCAGTCATTTATAATGTCTAGGAATTTTACCTCCCTAATGTAATATTTATCCAGTCAATATTGGGGTAACTGAAATCATTCCAACATTTCATTAAGCTTTGGTCTGATCTATGAAGCAGAACTGAGGTCTTTTTCTCCACTTTTCATAGATTTGGGGTGAGAATTTTAAGATTGGGCCAGGGAGTTGGCTTCTATAACCAAACTGGAGTGTATTGATATTGCTTAATAGAATGTTGGATTGAATGTGCTTATTCTCCTAAGATAAAGTGGTAATTGAAATCACCCATTATTATACTGTTGCCCAATTTGCCAGCTTTCCTAATCTCTGCATACATTTCTTCATCTGTATGTGCTCATCCTGTCCTGGGAATTTTCTTCACACTTCTACCTCTAACCCTCTGTTGTAGTTCCTTCCTATTTCTCCTACTGTAAACCGCGTCGAGCTCTACAAATGTGGAGATGATGCGGTATACAAACCTAAGGATTAGATTAGATTAGTATAGCCCCACCTGTATATTCCTTCCCTTCACACATGGAATTTCTATCCATAAGGATTCCACACAGCTGTCTATGTCATGATTCAATTCCCTCTTTAACATATAACTCAACATACCCCTCCTCCAATTTGATCTACTCTAGTAAAAGGGGTTATAGCTGAACTGCTTCAACTAATAAACAATCTGTCAATCAAATCAGGAAGGATTCCGGAAGACTGGAAAGTGGCGAATGTTACACCGATCTTCAAGAAAGGTTCGAGGGGAGATCCAGGAAACTACAGACTGGTGAGTCTGACCTCAGTACCGGGAAAGATGGTAGAGGCACTGATAAAGGACCGCATCATTGACCACCTTGATGGACACAATCTGATGAGGACCAGCCAGCACGGCTTCAGCAAAGGAAGATCTTGCTTGACGAACTTGCTGCACTTCTTCAAGGGAGTTAACAGGCTGATAAACAAGGGTGACCCAGTCGACATTATATAACTGGATTTTCAGAAGGCATTCAACAAGGTCCCGCATGAACAACTACTTCGAAAAATTGCGAGCCATAGAATCGAGGGTGAAATACTCAAGTGGGTTAAAAACTGGTTGGCAGATAGGAAACAGAGAGTGGGGGTAATGGACAATACTTGGACTGTAAAAGCGTCACGAGTAGAGTGCTGCAGGGTTCGGTGCTTATATCTGTGCTCTTCAACATATTTATAAACGACCTGGAAATTGGTACAACGAGCGAGGTGATAAAATTTTCAGACGATACAAAGTTATTCAGAGTAGTGAAGACACAGAAGGATTGCGAATATCTGTAACGTGACATAAACACGTTCGAGAAATGGGCTGCGATATGGCAAATGAGGTTTAAGTGGATAAGTGTAAGGTGATGCATGTCGGTAACAAAAATCTTATACACGTATACAGGATGTCCGGTGCAGTATTTGGAAGACCCCCCAGGAACAAGACTTGGGAGTACTGATTGATAAGTCGATGAAGTCGTCCGCACAATGCGTGGCAGTGGCAAAAAGGGCAAACAGAATGCTAGGAATGATTAAGAAGGGGATCACAAACAGACTAGAGGTTATCATGCTGCTGTACCAGGCCATGGTACGCCCCCCACCTGGAATACTGCATCCAGCACTGGTCCCCGTACATGAAGAAGTACACAGTACTACTCGAAAGGGTCCAGAGAAGAGCAACTAAAATAGTTAAGGGGCTGGAGGAGTTGCCGTACAGTGAGAGATTAGAGAAACTGGGCCTCTTCTCCCTTGAAAAGAGGAGACAGAGAGGGGACATGATCGAAACATTCAAGATAATGAAGTACTTAGTAGATAAAGACAGGTTGTTCACCCTCTCCAAGATAGGGAGAACAAGAGGGCACTATCTAAAGTTAAAAGGGGATAGATTTCGTACAAATTTAAGGAAGTTCTTCTTCACCCAGAGAGTGGTAGAAAACTGGAACGCTCTTCCAGAGGCTGTTATAGGGGGAAAAACCCTCCAGGGATTCAAGACAAAGTTAGACAAGTTCCTGCTAAACAAGGATGTACACTGATAGGGCTAGTCTCAGTTAGGGCGCTGGTCTTTGACCAGAGGGCCGCCACATGAGCGGACTGTTGGGCATGATGGACCACTGGTCTGACCCAGCAGCGGCAATTCTTATGTTGTTATGTTCTTAGCGCCTAACACAACATAGTAAAAGGACCCTTATTACTGTACCTGAATGTAACTTGTCTTTCCTTATTACTTATTCTACCCCACTCAGGATTTTACAAACCTCTATCATTCAGGTACAGTAATAAGGGTCCTTTTACTATGTCGTGTTAGGCGCTAAGAACATAACAACATATGCTGGGTCAGACCAGTGGTCCATCATGCCCAACAGTCCGCTCATGTATCAGCAAGTAGCTCTGTCTTATCTACACAATGACACCAGCTGTTGGCCAGATGGTATACAATACTAAGAAATAAACATGATATAGTTTAAGCAGAGCAAAGTAACTTAGAGTATTCATAAACAACTAAGTATGGTTCGGCATGAGAGACTATTTAAATCAGGTAGCTGAATATGGATTTACATATTACAAAGAGAATTAAGGTTTGCAGACTTCATGAAGTGTTTCTGAATGAATGGAGAAGCTAGAGACCTATATTTGGTAAATAACATATCACATGATCAGCCATCAATCATGATGTATCTTATGGTCCCCTTCCTTGGCTCTGATCATACACCTTACAAGGGGTACCTCTTTGCAGCTTTAAAGAGGACCTTCCCTACACCTATAGGTATGCAAGTAAATCTAGCCTTACAGACATTTATATTATAGCCTGTTCTGGTACCTTACCAATCACTGCCCAGGTTACATACTTTTCCTAGCAGTTCATTCAAGGATGGATGCCTTTAGTGATTCAAGCAATCCAAGAAGCCTGAATCACTGGTTAGAAAGGTTTGCACATCCAAATACACAAAGGGGGTAATTCTATAACAGTATGCCTGTATTTAGGCATCTGCATAAAACATAAGAATAGCCTTACTGGGTCAGACCAATGGTCCATCAAGCCCAGTAGCCCGTTCTCACAGTGGCCAATCCAGGTCCCTAGTACCTGGCCAAAACCCAAGGAGTAGCAACATTCCTTGCTACCGATCCAGGGCAAGCAGTGGTTTCCCCCCTGTCTTTGTCAATAACAGACTAGGAAATTGTTCAAACTTTTCTTAAAACCAGCTATGCTTTCCGCTCTTACCACAACCTCTGGCAATGCGTTCCAGAGCTTAAGGGCTCATAATCGAAACAGAAATACGTCTAAAAACCGGCCTAAATCGGCACTTGGATGATCAGTAAAACAAGTCGTCCAAGTGCCGATAATCAAATCAGGTTTTAGACGTATCTTAAAACGACTTAGGCCTTTTCAGTGCTGCTGTATGCCCAGAGCTAAAAGGGGCGTTTTAGGAGGACTGGTGAGGGTGGGATTTGGGTGGGATGTGGGCCGACCTAGACTTAATCATACTGTAAGTATAACCAAAAGTTTAACGAGGCTGCCCAGAAGGAACTTATATGTAGCAACTTAGGCAATTGAAAACCAGGTCTAAGTGCCCAGAAGGTCTCCAAAGTGACCAGATATGCAAACACAAAGTACAGTCCCCCACACATTCTCCCAGTGATCACTGACCCCCCCCCTCCAACCATAAAAATCGTAATAAAAACTTTACATATCTGCCTCCGGAACATCAGCACCTGGCATACGAAAGCCTAGTAGAACAGCACGGAGGTGGCTTAAGTAGTCTGGTACTATTGGGGTTGTAGACAGGTGGGTCTAGTATGATTTGGGGGCTTACCATGACCTATAAGGGAGTTGTGGTGAGATATGTATATGGCACCCTTTTTGTGAAGTTCATAGCACTGCTCTGTAAGGTGCCCCACGACTGTGTTGCCAAGTCTGGGTGTCCAGTCCATTACTTTGCTGGCCCCTCCCATGTCCAAAAGGTTTTATTCTATGCGTTTTTGATTTGCATGAATTTTTGGACGAGAATGGAGTATAAAGATAGATGACTTAGTGACCTGGCCGACCAAACGACTGGATGTATACTTAAACGATTTTCAAAAACCAATTATTTTGGACATATTTTTGGGGAATGGATTTTAGACACTAACAACTTTGGGCGACTAGCTACTTAGGCCCAAAACGGACTTAGATGTTTCTTTTGATTATGCCCCTCTGTCTATTCTCTGAGTGAAAAAAATATTTCCTCCTGTTGGCTTTAAAAGTATTTCCCTGTAACTTCAAGTGTCCTCTAGTCTTTGTAATTTTTGACGGAGTGAATAATCAATCCACTTGTACCCGTTCTACTCCACTCAGGATTTTGTAGACTTCAATCATATCTCCCCTCAGCTGTCTCTTTTCCAAGCTGAAGAATCCTAACCTTTTTAGTCTTTCCTCATATGAGAGGAGTTCCATTCCCTTTATCATCTTGGTCACCGGACCTATGGGGCATCTATTTTCCTTTCTAGTATATAAGCATAACAGGTGTAGAGTAGGTATAAGTGATTACACCTAAATGCCAGAAATATGCACATAACTTACAGTAATCTATGTGTAAATACATCTATCAAATACACACTATGTTAGATATACAGCAAAGCACTTAGGTGGAATTTTGTCTTTTAAAGAGCATATATTGTATTCACTCTAATAATCCCTCTCCCCCCTTTTAAATTGAGTCTAACATCCAACTTTTAATTACTCGAATAATTGCCCATCCCCCCAAATCCATGTTAACCTGTCATGACTCAAGGACAGTTGAGTGCAGCAGTTTCACCATGGCCGTTTCATCGCTGGCAAGCACGTACCATGCTGAAGCTGCCGTTCCATTGGACAAATATTGTGTGCTTAAGTCCCAATTGGACATTGCCCCCCACTAATGCTTCATGCCCAATTGAACAGGTGAAAGAGGGGGCATTGCAACCTCCTCCCCAAACGGTGCTTCAGGCCCAATTACTTCAAGATTTGAAAGGGGACAATGCCCTCCACCCCCCCCCCCCTCCCTGCCTATCAGATTCAGAATGGGGCAGCATCTGTCAAACTCCTCAGCTCTTCAGGAGAGCTGGGTTGGGGGACGGCAACTCAGCATGATGAGGTCAACCTGGCATAGCATCTGTCAGACTCCTCACGAGCTGCCCGTTCAGGTGAGCTGGGTGGGGGCCGACTCAGTGTGATGAAACAGCCTCTTCTTAAAGGGCTGCAATGAATGGCTATGATTAAACATCCTGCACTGAAACGTCCCACACTGAAAGGGCTGCGCTGAAACATCCCATCCCTATCATTGCTCTCCTCCACCCCTCCCATAAGATAAACAAATTTTTCCTTACTAGGGCTTCAGATTTAGCTCAGTAATAATGTGTTTAACGCACTAAGAGCTCCTTTTACTAAGCTGCGTTAGGGCATTAACAAGCGGAATAGTGCGTGCTACAATGCCGCACGGGCTAGACGCTAACACCAGCATTGAGCTGGCGTTAGTTCTAGCCGTGTAGTGCAGGGTTAGCGTGCGCTAATCTGCTGCGTGTGCTAAAAACACTAGCACACCTTAGTAAAAGAAGTCCTAAATGTTTAACATTTGTTAAAAATTTTAATTGCAGTTAATACAATTACCTGGTCGTCTGCTCCTGTGTTGGAACAATTGCTTCTCCAGGTCTGAAAAAGTGGCTGCAGTGTCAGCGTCAGCACACTCTGATGCCAACATCGCAGCCACTTTTTCAGACCTGGAGAAGCAGCGGGCCTGACACGGGAGCGGGAGACCAGGTAATCCATTAATCACTGGATTCAGGAATGCAAGGATGGAGAGAGTTGCTGCATGGAGGGGGTGGGGGCAAGGAGAGAGAGATGCTACAAGGGGGGCAGGGAGAGGGAAAGAAACACTGGAATAAGGGGGGATAATGCATGAAAGCAGTGCTGTATTGAGAAAAAGGCAAGGAGAAACTAAAGTGTCTCCAATAATAGCCCACCATAGACTTCAGAAAAACTAATGTTTCTTAATAATAGCCCAGGCCAATACAGTATGTACACGTGTGAATATATGCCATTATTTTAATCATTTATATGCATAATTGGTGTGAAAATGCTCATGCCTATTTTATAAAATTACTCCTTAAATGGGAAAAACACATCAGAATATACACTGTAAATAAGTAAATATTTACTACATATGACCCTTTGTGACAAATCTGTATTTATCTTAGCAGAAAACACAATGGAATCCTACAATTTATTTGTTTTACTAGGCTCAAAATCATCAGATATGTACTACATGAAGAAATTACATAAGATGGCTTTATATAAGAAACTGTACTTCATATACTATATATGTAATTCCAAAGCCTGTCAATATCCCTGAAGAAAGACAGACTGTTCACTCTCTCCAAGGTAGGGAGAACGAGAGGGCACTCACTAAAGTTGAAAGGGGATAGATTCCGTACAAACGTAAGGAAATTCTTCTTCACCCAGAGAGTGGTAGAAAACTGGAACGCTCTTCCGGAGTCTGTTATAGGGGAAAACAGCCTCCATGATTTCAAGACAAAGTTGGACAAGTTCATCCTAAACTGATGAGACTGGACTCATTTAGAGCACTGGTCTTGACCTTGGGGCTGTCGCGTGAGCAGACTGCTGGGCAGGATGGACCATTGGTCTGACCCAGCAGCGACAATTCTTATGTTCTTATGAAAAATAATCAATGAAAGTATATTCTTCAATGAAATATTCTGTTATGTGAAATTTTTCTTTTAATGCTGCTGCTCTTAATATCTTTTCTTCCCACCTTGTAGTTCCTGTACCTATTCTATATGTTCCTTTTAAATTCCCTCTAAATATATCTAACAAAAATATGCATTCCCACTATTTTTCTACTTAAAGTAGTTGATGTGGTGCACTTGAACAACTATTTCCCAAAGCAGTAACAGGCCCTCACAAAAGGCAAAAACAACTCAACAGAATAAAGCAGGGGTCTCAAAGTCCCTCCTTGAGGGCCGCAATCCAGTCGGATTTTCAGGATTTCCCCAATGAATATGCATGAGATCTAGGGTATGTGGCACCCGGGGCCCATCATTTTTTGACACCCCCCCCCCCATCTATATGAAAAATATGATTTTTAGTACCAATCTACATATCGCACCACAAGAGTGTACCTAGGAAAAGGCTGCATCTTAAACATTGCAGTGAGCACTAGAACACCAACACATACATTGTAAAACTAAACAAGCCAGATCCCGCACAGTCAATTGGTCCTGTAGTCAATGCCAACTGAAATCTATGTCTTTTTCAGAACACACAGAACAGAGATACACCCTCGCCCAAAATGGAATAATCACAAACTAAAAATAGAAATATGTAGACAAAAGTTAAACTGATCCGCCAAGAAACCAGACCCTGGATACAATGCAACACCACAAAAAACAGTAACACATGTCCTCTAATACAGTGCAAAATATAAAGACAGTAGATGTAAATTTGAAAAACCTGATACATAACAATCACCACTTTATAAATTAACAAATAAAAATAAAACAAATAATGAGAAATAAAAAAATACCATTTTATTGGACTAATCCCCGTAAGCTCGGTCCCCATCCCCGCAAACCACCTGATTCCATCCACACAAGCCTTGAATTGTTTATATTAAAGTATAAAAAGAAACAATATTCTGTACAATTGTCAATTTATAAATCAGCGTCTTCTCCCCACTCTCTTCCCCATTTCCCTTCAGCATCCTCAGCCCACTCTCTCTCCACTTTCCTTCAGCGCACGCACATAAAAACAAGCAAGTAATTTTATATCATTTTCATTCTATTCATTCATAGAAATTAAAGTCTAGATAATGCCAGTCACATAACAAAACATGATTTTACAAAAATAATTCCCTGCAGTCAAGCCTACAAGGATTACTAGATGTCTTTCAGCAGTTCCCCTCCCTCCCTCCCCCTTACCTTTGTGGCCAAGTCAAAATGATCTACCAACAATAAAATTTTAAAAACACAAAGCACGCTGTACGCAGAGAAAATGTTAATTATCATTTATATTCCGCGGGTTTTCAAAGAGGTCAAGGCAGATGACTTTATGCAATGTCACCTCAGTAACAACTATACAAAAATAGACAAATATTCCCCCTCCCTTTTTACTAAACTGCGATAGCGGTTTTTAGCGTAGGGAGCTGCGCTGAATGCCCCACGCTGCTCTCGACGCTCATAGGCTCCCTGCGCTAAAAAACTCTATTGCGGTTTAGTAAAAGGGGGCCATAGTGCAAAATATAGACAGCAGATATAAATTTTCAAAACGGACACATTTTGATCACTAAGTTGAAAATAAAATCATTTTTCCTACTTTTTTGTCTGGTGATTTCATGAGTCTCTGGTCCTTCTTCTGGTCCTTCTTCTTTCTCTCTCCCCCTGGCTCCCCTCTTTATTTCTGCCTTTCTTTCTCTCTCCTCCTGGCCCCCCTCTTTATTTCTGCCTTTCTTTCTCTCCCCTTGGTCCCCCTCTTTCTTTCTGCCTTTCTTTCTCTCTCCCCCTGGCCCTCCTCTTTCTTTCTGCCTTTCTTTCTCTCCCCCTTGACCCCCTCTTTATTTCTGCCTTTCTTTCTCTCCCCTTGGTCCCCCTCTTTCTTTCTGCCTTTCTTTCTCTCTCCCCCTGGCCCCCTCTCTTTATTTTTTCCTTTCTTTCTCTCTCCCCCTAGCCCGCACAAAGCCAGCAGCCGATTTCTTCCTGCTCCTTCCCCGATGTCCTGATGTCCTGAACTTCATCGGGCAGCAGCAGCATTCACAATTCACTGCTGTTGCCCGCTTCAGGCCTTCCTCTCTGTCGGGTCCTGTCTTCATGAAAACTGGAAGTAGGCAGGACCAGGCAGAGAACAAGGCCTGAAGCCGGCAACAGCAGCGAATTGTAAACGCTGCTGCTGCCCGAAGAAGGTAATGGAGCACCGAGGCAGTCCGCTTCTCCCCCCTCCCAGCCGAACCCCCGCTGACCCTCCTATCTCCCCCCCCCCTCCGTGAACCTTTCCGACCTTCCCAGCGAGAGCAGCAAACCTCCTTCGCGGCTTTCTCCTCCCTCTGCCGCGTTACTGATGACGTCATCAGTGATGCGGCAGAGGGAGGATAAAGCCGACGCTACTGGAGGGAGGTTTGCTGCTTTCGCTGGGAGGGTCGGAAAGGTTCACTTGGGGGAGGAGAGATAGGATGGTCAGCGGGGTTTCGGCTGGGAGGGGGGAGAAGCGGTCTGCCTTGGTGCTCCAAGGCCTGGCGCCATTACCTTTTTCGATAATGGCGCCGATGCTGCTTTCGCTGGGAGGGAAGGAGCGCGATAGGGACCGGGCCAGCTGTGCACCCCCCCCCTAAGGCGGCACCCGGGATGGACCTCCCCCTCGCCCCCCTTGGTACGCTACTGCCCTGGGGAAACAGCCTGCAACAAGATCGCGCGATGCCAGAGATCTTTGCCTGCTTCGGCTGTTTCCTCCGCCGCGGTCCCGCCCCTCCTCTGACATCAGAGGAGGGGCAGGACCGTGGCGGAGGAAACAGTCGAAGCAGGCAAAGATCTCTGGCATCGCGATCTTGCTGCAGGCTGTTTCCAGACGCGACACCCGGCGCAGGAGGGGGGGAACTGGACCGGACCGGGAGCACCCCCTCAGGGCTTGGTACCCGGGGCGGACCGCCCCTCCCGCCCCCCCCCCCCCCCCCTTGGTTCGCCACTGCATGAGATCTATGTGTATGCACTGCTTCATTGCATATTCATTGGGAAAATCCTGAAAACCCGAATGGATTGCGGCCCTCAAGGAAGGACTTTGAGACCCCTGGAATAAAGCCATATAAGATTTTTAATTCCACAGTTGACTGTGGCTGACAGCTCCTCACTTAGATCACGGACTCTGTAAAATGAGATCTTTCTTTCGGCTTACTGCATATCAGTGTTGCTATTTTTATTAAATTGTGCTCTGGTAAAACGCGGACCTGACGGACCTCGCGGATCTACAACCGCACGTCCTTAAAAAGGTCCGTCAGGTCCGCGTTTTACCCCCTTCCCTGTTCTCCACTTAAGCCAATCAAACGGCAAGAGTAAAGTCGTTTGCGCAGAATACCGACATCCAGGAAGTATCTCTATGAAAACTATGCAGAGTCCAACATTTGACCTATGCACTGCCAGTCGTCCGAATCCCAGAACCTTTACAGCTCTCTTATAAATACATACAAACACTTGAAGAAAACCCATTTTGTAGGAGAGAAGGCCAGTTCTATAGGTGCGTTCTCATTTCTCTACTGTGCTAAAATCTTTCCACTATAGAAAGTCAACATAATGGCACAGGTATGTCCTTTTCTAGCCACGCTTCACTTTGCTGAAAGCCTACAGGGGAAACGATAGCCACCTGCTCCCCTTCCTCTCTGTCCCTTAATAGCGGAAAGAGACAAAGCCCCCTCCCCCCACCAGCCCGTGCGAGCCCTTGGTGGGAGGCGTCCTCGAGCTGCCAGCGCCGCACGCGCACTTTCTCGCATTTACCTTCCAGGTAGGGGGGCGGCGTCCACCGGCTGCCTTTTTGCGCTCTTTGCGCTGAAAGAGCACCGCGGCGAGCACGGGTAGCGCTCGGGGACAGAAGGACATCCGACCGAGCATGAGGGCAGCGCGCTTCTTTTCAGTCACGGACCCCTAGGGAAGCCGTATTCTGTCCAAGACTCCAAGTCCTATGCTATGCTCGGCCCTGCCGATGCTGTAGAGCGCCACCACAGGAGAAAAGCGGACAACACAGTGACTAGCTTAGCCCCTTTCCAGTACTAGTCTTTCCTTCTCAATAATACAATAGCATTTAGTTTTAGTTAATTGGGGATTTTGCTCACATCTTTTTTTCAGTAGTAGCTCAAGCTGAGCTAGGGGATGTTGAAAAGTTCTCAGCCCAACCAACTTCCTAAATTTTGAGCATTTTGCCACTGTAGGTGAAAAAGTGTTATTTTTCAAAGTGCCAATTTTACAGAATCATATTGCTATGTTTTTTTGACATTGTTTCAGATCATTGATTGAACCATGTCAACAAAAAGCATGGACTTTTCAAGTGTGGAACTCCCAGCCATCATAAAGTTCCAGAAGAAAACTCCAAAGGAAATCAGTGAATGTAAGATGCAAATATTGAGTAACAAATATCCATCATATTTCACAATGAAGAAGTGGTGTGTAAACTTTCAACATGGAGATTTTGAGACTGAAAACGCAGCACTATTTGGGAAGTCTCAAATGATGTCAGCACCTGAAATTGTTAACAATGTCCATGACCTGATTTTGGCTGATCAGCAAATATCAGCTAACACAATTGCTGAGACACTACAGCTATCCAGGGAATGTGTTGGGTGTATAACCCATGAGCAGCTGGGTATGCAGAAGCTGTCAGCCAAGTGGGTACCCAACTGTTTGAATGCTGGCAAGAAATGACATCTAGTGGACACTTCCAAGTTGATTTTGCAGCATTTTCAGCGAGCTGGTGCAACATTTTGGACCAACTCATTACTGTTGATGAAACATGCTTACATTACTATGATCCTGAGACAAAACACAGACCATGCAATGGCAGCACTCAGGTTCTCCAAGCCCAGGAAATTCAAAGGTCATGGCCACAAGGTGTTATTATGACCGTCTTCCAAAGGGCCAAACAATGCAGAATACTACTGTAACTTGCTGTGCCAAGTAGAGGAGGCATGGAAAGAAAAAAGGGAGAGGGAAGCTGCAGAAAGGAGTTCTCTTATTGCAATGCACCTGCTCACAAGGCTGGTAAAACAATGTATGTTTTTGACAGTTGGGGTTTTAGTGCATTGACCACTCACCAGATCATGCTCCATCTATTTCCTGTTTCCAAACCTTAAAAATTTTGAATTTGAAAGGGTGACCATTTGCAAGTGATTTGAAAGCAATTGCAGCACCAGAGCAGTATTTCAGTGACCAAGACATCAACTTCACGTAGTAGGGGGGTGAATATGTGGAATAACTTGTAAGTTTCATGATTCCATGTCATTCCCTTCTTAGTTGGGCTGAGAACTTTTCAGCAGCCCCTCGCATGCTCAGGTATATTAAATATTTACCTGTTTCTGGAGAGCTCAATCTCTTAATTTTTATACCTAGGGCAGGATTAAAGGGTAGGCTTAGGCCCGGAATGCTGCCTGCTGCCAGAATGTGTACCTGCCTCCAGGCCCAACGTCAAAGTTCTGCCTCTTTCATTATTCAGTGCAGCTGAACTCGCAGTTTTCAAAAGGCCCACAGGCAGCAATTCCTACATACTGCCCACGGTTGACTTGGAAGCCTTTCCTCTGATACTGGGATTCTACGTCAATGAAGGAATGTAGTTCTGAATCAAGGCAAGGTCAGCACACTGATCTAAGGCCTTGTGTAAGAATACTGAATCATTCCTCATTCCCTCTCTCCTCCCTTCTTGTCACAAGACCCCTGTCACATATTAACCCTTATCTTAATCAAGCAGTCCTTATTTGGAAAGGCCATCAGCTGACAGGCATTAAGGACGCTCGGGTTCTGTCCACGTGTTAATCAGGCCCCTGCATAAGTGCTGAGTTGGAGGATGATCACAAGGTAAAAGCATGTACCTTTCTTTGTATCCCCGCTGTAAAGGCATGGACTTTGTATCCTCCAATCATTAGATATGTAATCGAGGGAGTTACTTTGATGTAATTAGCATAAAAAAACTCAATAAAAGGGACTCAGAGCTAGCCCCTGGCAGCGCCTCCATCCTGACTCTAAGACTGCATGTGTGTGTTTCCTGTGTGACATCCCTACACGTCAGACGGAAGGCTGTTGGGTCAGCATGTAGAAACCGCTGCCCACAGCCTTTTGAAGACTGCAAGTTTGTCTGCACTGAATAATGAAGGAAGGAGAAGGTGCTACTTGGACCTTTGGAGCTGGGCCTGGAGGTACACTCTCACAGGAAGAGAGAATGGAGGCAGAGGTGGGCAGGAGCCAGGGCCATGGAGAGGCAGGTACAGGGGACCTAGTGTACTTGGGTACCAGGGCCCACAGAAAAATTAATCATGCCCTATTTATACTCCAGTAGATTGATGATTCATATGTTTACCTCCCAATGTGCGGCTGCGGCCAAAAATGCAAACAGGATGCTAGGAATTAGTTTTAAAAATGATGGTTAACAAGCCTAAGAATGTTATAATGCTCCTGTATCGCTCAATGGTGCGACCTCATCTAGAGTACTGCATTCAATTTTGGTCTGCCTATCTCAAGAAAGATAGAGTGGCATTAGAAAAGGTTCAAAGAGCAACCAAGATGATAAAGGGGACAGAACTCCTCTCGTATGAGAAGAGACTAAAAAGGTTAGGGATCTTCAGATTGGAAGAGATAGCTAATGGGGAGATATGATTGAAGTCTACAAAATTCTGAGTGGAATAGAACGGGTACAAGTGGATCAATTTTTCACTCCATCAAAAATTACAAAGACTATGGGAACATGCAAAGTTACAGGGAAATATTTTTAAAACCAATAGGAGCAAATAATATTTCACTCACAGAATAGTTAAGCTCTGGAACGCATTGCCAGAGGATGTAATAAGAGCTTTAAGAAAGGCTTGGACAATTTCCTGGAGGAAAAGTCCATAGTATGTTATTGAGAAAGACATGGGGGAAGCAACTGCTTACCCTGGATCAATAGCATGGAATGTTATTACTTGTTGGGTTTTGGCCAGGTACTAGGGACCTGGTTTTGCCACTGTCAGAATGGGCTACTGGACTTGATTGACCATTTGGTGTGACTCAGTAAGGTATTCTTATCAATTTTTTTTTTTTACTTCAGTTTCCAAGTGCTGCAGCCCAATTCCTTGATTGTTTGTAAAATATTTCTTTCCTAATTCTCATCTTTAAACAATCATAGACCACAGCATGCTTCATTTCCTATTGCTATTTAGATTTTATTTTAAAAAAAATTAGATGTGGGCTAGCATCCCAAATATTGAGCAAGCCCCTTCCTTATGTCCAAGGAATGTAAAGTGTAATTTTTGCTGTATTTAGCACCCCAATCCATGCATGAAGTGTGGGGTGACTTCATTTTTTTATATTTTAAACAATGAATATACAGAATTAGATATATGATAAGATGCACAAACCTTGACTGTACTACTGAAAATAAGAGAGATACTTTGTGTGAGGTCCTGTTACATCAATTAAAATAAGACTCTACATAGAGAAAACAGTTATTATAGGCTACTTAGGGCTTCTTTTACAAAGGTGAGTTAGGGCCTTAACGTGTGGAATAGCACGTGCTAAATTGCCACATGCGCTAGATCTTAACACCAGCATTGAACTGGTGTTAGTTCTAGAAGCATAGCGCGGGTTTAGCGTGTGCTAAAATCCTGCGTGCGCTAAAAACACTAGTGCACCTTAGTAAAAGGAGCCCTTAGTCTTGAATTTAATTAATTAATTAATTAATTGTATATGATTTTTTAAAATTTATTTGTTTATTTCAGGACCTTCAAAATACATTTTGGAGCTCCTCAAAATGCAAGCCTGGTCAAATATTCCCTTTCCATGAAAGCAGATACTCATATTTGGAAGGAAAAAGACTGCTATTACGGTAATCTAGTGAAAGTTACACTTCCCCAAGAATCAATCAATAGCAATCCTCTGCATTTTAAGGTTATAATAGTGTTCCAAGTACATGGCCATGCAATATTGATATTTGACCTGTAATAATAAAATACCCTCATCAGCGCAACAGTACCTCCGTTCCTTAAAATTATAACAGTCAATAGTTACTAGAGGTTACAAAATCTTCTTTCTTTCAAAATAAAATTAAAAAAAAAAAAATCAGGTCTCACTTTTTATTCTAACTACCAAATGTATTAAAAATAGTTATTGTGATTTATGAGACCCTTTCCAACTATCTTTTCCTGTGCCCACCTCTATAATGTTACGAGTCCTGCAGGAAAAAATGCAGGAGTCACAACTACGCTTTCACACATTTACATAAACGCTATTTTACAGTTTTATTTTGTGCTGAATCTTCTTCTTATGTGCCGGTATCCAGACTTTTGGCCACAGAGTACAAAACCATTGCAAGGCTGGTTAATAGGAGTTGACTCACAGAGGCCTCGTGTTTGCAGATCATTTCTAATCTGGACTTTTTGTTCTATCTTTATTTTACAGGACTGTACAGTCTAGGCAAGGCCAACTGGGATTTAATACTTTAGGATTAGAGTTTTGTAGTAAAGGGAAGATAGACTTAGCAAACCCATGCATTTGAGTAGTCAGCTCAATGGCTCAGACATTCCCTCAACTTTACCAAGAGGGAACCTGTTTAAAGGTTGCCAGCCTGCCCTAGGTTCAAAGTGACTTACTTCAGCTTTACACTAGGTGCTGATATGGGATAGAAACTAAAGTTTAAAGACTCCTTCAGACCCAAGAACTGTACTACCCAACTCTGTCCATTTTTAACCTCTCTGTAGTCTTGGAATAAAGTGCAAATACTCTAGCTTTTCAAGGTTCTTTTTTCTCTTTTGTGCACAGGGATCTGTCAATGCTGCTAAGAGAAAAGACTAGAATGAATAGTTTCATCTCCAAATAGACAATAGCAAGAATATCATGCATCAGTCATCATACTTCAATAATGGGAAATCACTCTATTGTTATTATATTAATTTATTAAACACAATAAATTTGTTAAAATTATTTATTCTGCAAAAACAAAAAGCACATGAAACTGCAGTACAGAATACTCTCCCTAAATCAACTCATACCCTTACAAATGAGTAAAGTAACAAGGTGTTGAAGGGAAACTCAGCAACCTCTCTTGGGATCTGGGTAGAAGCTAGATCCTCTGGAATATATACTATCCACCAACTCTGCATCTGCTTTGTTTTCACTGTCAACTATGCAGATCTGGCTTTTACCGAGAACCAGGAAATCTCAATACATGACAAAGGAAAGCAATGCAAAATAAAATACATCCTTCCAATATGTGCCCAGGCTCTTGCCAGTGAAACTAGTAATCACTGGTAGCTTTCCTGTGCGTTTGAAATTCAGAGACACGGCATACCTTTCAATGTAATATTACAATAAGAAACAAAGGATATCCTCTGGATCCCCTACATCAGTGTCTCAAATTTTTTAGCTCTGGCACACTAAACAGAGCAAATATTTTTCACGGCACACTATAATTGAAATTATAAAATTGCAAAACCAACAAAAATTAAATCTGAGTTACCCATATATAGTTTTTTAAGCTATATATGGGTAATTGTAACAACAGTGAAACTAAAGTACATAGAATTGCTAATCAATGCGATATATGTGCTTGTTTTTTTTAGTGCAAATTAACTCAAAACGCAGCTCAATAGTCGACCATTTGCAGTCATTCTCTTTTTTCGGTTGAATTTCTGTTAGAGCTGAAAATCCAAATTTGCAAAGATAAGAAGATCCAAACGCTAACAAAACCTTGACTGTTTTGCTGCTCAAGATAGTACAACTACTGCATAAAAAATAAAACTAAAATCACCTGCAGTTTGTTTTCAAGGACCAGTCACGTCAAAGAATGATGCTCATCTGGGCGGTTGTATCCTTACACACACAGATGCTCATAACATTGATAGACTCTTGCAATCATGACATACATGTTATCTCTTCTGATTATACACTTATGAAGGGAATTTTTAAAAATAAATTTCTGAATCTCTCATGGCACACCCGGAATCTCTTCAGGGCACACCACTGTGCCGTGGCACACTGTTTAAGAGTCACTGCCCTAGATCCTCTAGAACCAGCTCTAAAGTTATAAGGAAAGATGCCCACGATTTATCTTCAACTGCTCCTAACAGAAGAAGGAAGAAGGCTACTGTAACAGGCTCTGTCTCAAACTTAAGAGCTGAGCCATTCCAGCACTAACAAATATTTTATTTGATATTGCATTGCTTTCCTTGGGAGCCACTCTCTTGTGAACCTAGTACACCTTGCTGCCACTACTACTAAAGATAATTTATTTTATTTTTACATTGCCTTCCTTAATCACCTCTTGAGATTTCCTCTTTGGTCTGTTAATGCTGAATCCACACAGCTAGCAGTATGAACAAAACATAAGAGTTTCAGACTTTGCTTCCACAGCAAACAGTGAACACAAAGCAGTTCCAGCAATTCTAAAGTGGATAGTGGCTTTACCCCTCTCTTGTATGTCCAGGGACTCAAAACTACCCTCTCTAACTTCACCTCTTCATAAATCTAACTTTCGGAAACTTTTTCCATGTGAGGAGAGGTAAGTATTTGAAGACCACAGAATCTGCCACCCACAAAAGCAATACTGCAGTAGCTATAGGCTAAACAACTGGGAACAATTACATAAGATTCAGTGGTCTTCAGCACATATGGTTATTGCAATATCTGGCCTTCATTATAGGAAAGGGTCCTAGAGGCCTTACATAAACTTCTCCTCTACCCCTAGACACAGAACAAGAGAAGGTTGTAAGTCCTCAGCATTAGAATGCCAAACAAATGGAAAAAATGTTTGCAGGAGATGGCAGGGGAATAAAAAGGTTTCCATTTGTAGCTTGAAAGCAGATTGCTACTACTTCGGTGGAAGTTTTTTTGCCCAGCGTGTTGGTGCGCAATTATTCAAGGCCTATGTTTACTACCATTTTATATTGCGGTTTATTTCAAACCTTATCAACCCTGGACCCCTGAGGAAGGCGTGTTTACCGAAACACGGACCGTGTTGGGTCCTTAGGTTTGTTTGAAGGGTGGTAACATTGACCGCATCTATATCTGATATAATAAACATAGCCTGCATCTTGTACATTTTGTCTGCAGTTCTTTTGTTTTTTTGTCAAATTGAGAATAAGACATTTAATAACTGTTTAATGTCAGTGACAGACACACAGATGATCTGGATTCATATGAGACCCCAAAGGTCCAAGAAATGTTGCAGATGCAAGGTGAAATCCCCAGACTTGTACAATGTTGCTAATTCTGCAGCATGCAAGACAAATCTAAGTCAAGAAGATAAAAACTGGTTAGACTTAGAGCATTCATCCACTCTGCTACTTAGTGTGATATCTGGGGGGGGGGGGGGATCTACACCCTAGATTTTTTTGTGTTTGTTTTTGACAAATATCCTTTGCTAAGCTTTCCATGGGGTAAACTAAAGAGGAACAGCCACCCTTAGCAAACTTCAGAAAACAACCGTTAATATTCAAGATAATTCATTTTTATCAAAAATTCTCAAACCTTGACTCAACAACAAATTTGTAGCCAGATTTTTGTTTGATTTGAATAAAAAAATGTCTGTAAATGAGTGAAACTGTATAAGAGAAACATGGTACTGTGATTTCTGGCCATTTTTTACCAGTGCTAACTTCTTAAACTACTAATCTCTAATTTCCCAAAATGATTTTGATCATCCGTGTGTGAATATCTTCTGGCTGCAGGTCCCATGGACTTTGCATAATAGTTACACAATGATAACAGTGTGTCTGAAAAAAGTAGTAGTCTTACATAAAATTTTACATTGGCTTTTACCAAGCTGCAGTAAGAGGTTTTTACCACAGGCCGGCAAAGTAAATGCTCTGATGCTCATAGAATTCCTATGAGCATTAGAACATTTACCTCACCTGGTCCGCAGTAGAAGCCTCTACCTCGGCTTTGTAAAAGCCAGCATTAATGTCTTTAAACATTAGGCAAACTAGTTTAGTTTTAGAATTAATTCTGTTGCAAGAAATGTATCTATAAGAGTCTGGAAGAAACCTGAAATACCAATTTAAACCTGTTGCAAGTAAAATCAGCAGCGAAGCCCACCATGCCTAAGCCAGAGGGGGATTGTTTATCTTTCCACTGAAACCAAAAGTGGATTTCCTGCTACTGGTTTGAGTTTACTCCCTGCCACCTCTGATAAATAACTGTAGATTTTAATGGAATGCCAGGTTTATCTACATGAAATCTCCCCACTACCTTTCAAAAAAGAATAAGTATTTCACCCCTCCCCAGGAAATTTATAGACTTCTCTGGCCTATCAAGAAAATGGTACAAAATCTCAGCAGCTAAAAGGAAGCATGCTCTGACCTTATGTTAACTTCCAGTCGAACTTCTATGACCTTCTTAAAAGTGGATGGTGCCTCCATGTCATGTGTCATATAGAGGATATAGGTTCACCTATAGGTGAACTGAATTCCAGCTATTCCCTCTTACCTTGTTATCTGCGCCTATGGCTGCTTTTGGAACCATATGCTATTCCCTTATGGCAACAGCTGTCCACGGAACCTCAGTACACTTGGGAGTGGATTGCAATTGTCCATTATATACTGGAATCATTACAGAAAACTGAGATGTTGAAGGAAAGGTCCATACAGTGTGTAAGACATGGAGTCACTTGGAAGGACTTTGCTTGTCACTGGTAAGCAAAAATAATTCTAATGATAGCCCCTCAATGACTATATTGCAGTAAGCCACATACCATAATGTATGGATATTAAGGTAGCTTTGCTATAAGTAAACTGGCCCTTATGACCAGACAGATTAAAAATTTGGATGGAGACAAAAAAAGGCCACGATACATTAACAAAGACTTCATTCTCGTGTTTTGACAATGCAATAGAAACAAGGTAGATGCAGTTGCAAGGTGTGCAGGACAGTGCAGCTGAATAAGTTGGTTTTCCCATTAAGATGCAGATATTGCCAGGTAAAAGCTGCAATAGTAGCCAGAACAGCATCCAGAGGTCGAGTAAGAAGAATCTGAATAGTATCCATCTCAGAACATGTTGTGGCAGCAAAGACCTCTCACTTCCTTGGGATGCCTGCTCCAGATCTTACTTCGTGTGGATGTTGCTGGTACTCGAGTCCTTTCGCACCACTTTTCAAGGTGTTCAAGTGTCCGCTGTACACACATCCTTGGCACAGTAATAATGTACAACCACAGCATTAGGATACCGGGCAAAGGCACTAGAGTTGAAGTCAGAGAGAAAGCAACTCGTAAGATTAAGAAAATCTGGAAAGAGTGTACTTTTTGTTACTTTCAACATCTACCCTGGAATTACAAAAGGAACACACGCAAAAAAAAGCTATACTGTGTCAGACCATCATGCCCGATGTCCTACCTGATCGTGGTTAATGCAAGTCAGGCTAACTCTTTGATGGGCTTTAGGCAAACAACTGTATTCCCTCACCCCCCCCCCCCCCCAAGATAGTGTAAATATACATTTTGAAATGTCCCAAAACACTTAGGGCTCTTTTTACAAAGGCATGCTAGCGGGGTTAACCCCCGTGCTGGCCAAAAACTACCGCCTGCTCAAGAGGAGGCGGTAGAGATTAGCGCGTCCGGCGGTTTAGCTCGCTTTTGTAAAAGGAGCCCTTAGCTTATACCCCAGTAATACCAATCTTGTTGCGTTCAAACCTCAGCCCATCCTACTGGCATAAAACAGTGAGCAGCATTTCTTACCTGCTGCTACAAGTAGGTCTGGTGGCTCCTGCAAGACTACAAGATTCCCTGGCTACTGACTGCAGCAGAAAACAGCAAAGGAGGAGGCAGCAGGTGATTGACCAGATCAAAATTCTACAGTGGGAACCACTGAATTAATGCATTTGATAGGTCACCCCTCTCCCCCCAAACATTTGGTCCTAATGAATATTACCACTGCTGCTACTACTACTTATCTCTTATAATAAAACCCTAAGCGGCGCATGCGCACTCTTATCGGCGTGCTTCCATGATCCGTAGGTCTGTGGCCGGCAAGAGTACGCATGTGCGCTTACTACGGCCCCACGCGCGATCCGCTCCAGTTCTCCTGTGCGCAGAGGCACCATTGATTGACAGGCAGCTGCCAGGCCATGGACTCTCAGACGCTCCGATTATGATGGCTTCCGCTCCAAGCTACTTCTGACTTGCCGTTTCAGAAAACACCATGGGAAGGAAGGTCGGCTGCCCACAAGCTTTAGGATACAGACGCCCGGAGGCAGAGGTAACCGCTGGAGGCTGGCGGGCCAGACATGTTCTCTCTTCTGGGCCTGGGCCTGCCCGAAGAAATCCTCCTCCTCATATTCTCTTACCTCGACTCGCAGGTACTGGCAGGCTCAGCCAAGTGTGCCGCAGGCTTCACATTTCACATCTAGCACCCGTTAATCTAATGGGCTTAAACACTATTTATTTATAAAGCACTACCAGACGCATACAGCGCTGTACAACAAACACACAAGACGGTCCCTACTTACAATCCAATTAAGAGGGATGTAGAACAAAAGCTTATATATGTTACTTAGGTGAGGAAATATAAAGGACTAGAGGTAGAGGAGTAAATTTAAAACAACCCGGAGAAAAATATTTCTTCACACAATGTGTAATTAAACTCTGGAATTCGTTGCCGGAGAATGTGGTGAAATCAGTTAGCTTAGCTGGGTTTAAAAACGGTTTGGATAATTTTGTAAAAGAGAAAAGGCCATAGACCATTATTGGCTTGGGGAAATACACTACTTATTCCTAGGATAAGCTGCATAAAATCTGTTTACAACTTTGGATCTAGTTAGGTTCTTGGAACCTGGATTGGCCACCATTGGAAGCAGGATACTGGGCTTGATGGACCTTTGGTCTGTTCCAGTGTAGCAATTCTTTTTTTTATAATTTGTTTTATTTAAAATTTTTCTAAACTATATAAACACAACAAGCACTGTAACACAATGTTGTAAAATAACTCTTAGAAACAAGGCATATCAGACAGTACAAGCAATCCCTCCCTCCCTCCCCCCCCCCAGAATTTCCATGCCAGTGTGGCAATTCTTATGTTCTTCTACTTAGCTACCTGGCAGCACCCTCTCCCGCTCCTCATAGAAAAAGAGAAGTTCCTACAAAAGAGAAAATTCGCAAACAAAGGGCATTCCCCCTAATTCTATAAATTTGTGCAGCTTCGTTGAGCCCTCTGGTTAAAGCAGTCCTGCTGAGCCTCAGCAGCACTTTGGCCTGGAAGAGCCATATCAGTGATTTCCCCCCCCCCCCATTGTTGGATCATCATGCATGCTGCCAAGAGACGATCTTGCATTGAGTGGTGGAGGTGATAGTGCAATAAAGAGTCGAAACAAGTTGGAAAAAACTGGCCATAGTGACTTTAGAGTCAGCATGGGAAGCAATCCAGAGAGTACAAATCTCTCTCATGCATTTAACAATTACATTTAATGTGGATTTAAAAGTTTTGCAAGTTCAAGAGGAGCAATTACATCGAGCTATTGACCAACAAGCTTTTAGGGTATCATCAATTGAAGAATCCTTAAAAAGTTTTCAGGACTTCAAGTATCAACTATAAAAGAAAAGGATGTAATTATGCAAAGAATGAAATGTTTGGAAAATCAGACCAAGAAAAATAACTTAAGGTTTTTGAACTTTCTTAAGTTCCCATTGGTTCCAGCAACAAAAGCTCAAAAGTACTTCCAGGAGGGGTTAAAAATTTCATCTAACACTATAGTACAGGCACAATATTTGACTGGCATAAGAAAGAGGGGGCTAGGGTTGGAGGAGAGTCATCGAATGTACAGCAAATTATGAACCTTACTGACTTTCTAGAGAATTCCTTAAAAGTTGTTTCTGAAGGAACAACCCTTATTGAGTCTTTTGCCTAGAATTGGATAGAGATAATATTGATTATATTTCTCCTTTATGAATAATTTGGTTTTGTGTTAAATAATTCAAGTTTTTCCTGATTTGTCTAGAGAAACCTAGAAGAGACACATGGATTTCTTTGTGCTGAGGACCAGGGTTCTTACACTGGGAGGTACATTTTGCTTAGAATTTCCTTGCAGAAATTTGGTAGTATTGCATGGATCTTGTATATCTTTTTGGACCCTAAAAAATTATTAAATTTTGTGGTTGCAACAGAGGGAATGCACCTATGTAATCCACTGTTACGCTGGCTAATGCTGATTATCGTATTTTTCGCTCCATAAGGTGCACCTGACCATAAGATGCACCCTAGATTTAGAGGAGGAAGACAAGAAAAAAAACCATTCTGAATCCATGCTCTGCACCCAACCCTACACTCCTTGCCAGGCTCTGCAACCTGTCTCCCCTCATACTTTTTTAAAACACCCCTCCCATCCCATAATACCTTTTAAAGACACCCTTGTAGCCTGGTGGTCCAGCGTGTATTGGAACGGGCAGAAGCCAGCTTCAACTGATGGCAGCCATTCAGGAAGTGGCACGGGCCAGACAGCAGCGCGGAAAGCTGGCTCCTGTCCGTTCCGATACACGCTGGACCACCAGGATATAAGGGTGTTTTAAGAGGTAGGATGGGGTGGGGGGGCAGTGAAAAGAAGAAAGCATTTGATGAGGGACTGGCACCAGTAGAACCTAAAACAGATAAAGCAATCCAGATAATACATTTATTCTAATAGCTGAAATTCTATTAATCCAAGTCAAAGTATGAGTCTTCCAGCGTTGTACACATTGCCTACAACACTCTCCAATTCTTGGCTTTGTCATCAACAATTCCAAATCAAACCTAGCTCCATCTCAAAATTCTTCAGTTCACACTGTAGGTGCTTGCTTAAATACTCAGGACGCCAGAATCTGCTTTCCAAAATCCAGAAAACAAATACTAAATGAGTTATATTCAAAGCTACAAAATTCAACTTGCCCAATAACTAGAGACATTATGCCAACTCACAAGCAAGTAGCACAGATAAGAAACCTAATGAGGAAGACAATTAACCTTCTAGTCTTGAAAGCCAAGATAGATCCTTAGCAGCATAGACCAGAATTAACTTGTTACACTGAAAGACCGATGTAATAGTCTTGTTTTAGTCATGCACTAAAGCTCAGCACAAGGTATCCATATAAGTGTACAGGAAAACTCTTTCTTCTAAATGGAGTAACCAAACAGTATACAAATGTGTTGTATGCAATGTGCACCAACATGGGACAGCATGCCAAAACCATCCACACACTGGTTTTCGCTAGCAGCAACTATAATCTGCAAAACAATTGTATTGACAATTGAAGTTGCATGTACAAATGCCAGAATGCTATTGTGTGTACAAATATAATGGCCAAAATTCAACCGGCGGTGGTCAGCAATGACATTAGCCCCGGATAGTCAGTGCTGGGCCATGTGCAGGCACCGGTACTAAATATACAGGATTATTTTCTATACCATTCTCCCAGGGGAGCTCAGAACGGGTTACATGAATTTATTTAGGTACGCAAGCATTTTCCCCCTATCTATCCTGGTGGGCTCACAATCTAGCTAATGTACTTAGGGTAATGGGAGGATTAAGTGACTTGCCCAGGGTCACAAGGAGCAGTGTGGGTTTGAAGCCACAACCTCAGGGGGTCGAGGCTGTAGCTTTAACCACTGCACCACACTTGTCTCCACTCAGCCTCCAGACCTTATGCAGATGCCAGACAATATTTAGCTGGGACTCATATAAGACACTTCTCTGTATTTGAGTTTAATACCTAATAGCTTCATTAGCATGGGATTTAAATGAGCTATGCATTAATGTCACTGCAAGTCTTTTCGCAGTGAACTCATGCACAAAACTCATGGTTGTACACAAAATTGTACACGAAAGCTACATAAAGCTGTGCACAAAGGCTACAGCGGTTCATTACACTGGCCCCTGAATGGGTCAGCTGGTCTTTTATTTACCATTATCTACTCTAGTATATACATGAGCTCCAGAAAGATTAGATCTCTCCTGCCTGTCCAATGAAAAATTTCTTTTGACTGACAGCACTGATCAAGAAGGTAATATGTTCTGGAGAGGTTCTGAAGCCTTGGGATAAGTGGGCTGATGGAGGAAATATCCTAGAATAAAAAGCACAGTTACTTACCGTAACAGGTGTTATCCAGGGACAGCAGGCATATATTCTCACATGTGGGTGACGTCATCTACGGAGCCCCGGCGCGGACAGCTTTTCAAGCAAACTTGATAGAAGTTTCAAGTTTGCACACTGCACCACGCATGTGCGTGCCTTCTCGCCCACTAGAGGGCGCATCCCACCTCGTGGTCCTCAGTTCCATAACTAGCAAGGAAGCCATCCCCGGGGAGGTGGGCGGGTTGTGAGAATATATGCCTGCTGTCCCTGGATAACACCTGTTACGGTAAGTAACTGTGCTTTATCCCAGGACAAGCAGGCATGATATTCTCACATGTGGGTGACCTCCAAGCCAACCAAAAAAGGGTAGGTGGGAGGATGGCAATTTATGAAAACAGGTTACGTAACACCGACTGGCCAAACCGGCCATCGTTTCTGGACAAGGTGTCCAGACAGTAATGAGAGGTGAATGTATGAACCGAAGACCAAGTGGCAGCCTTACATATGTCCTCCATCGGGGTGGATCGGAGGAAAGCTATCGAAGCTGCCATCGCTCGGACCTTGTGCCCCGTGACTCGACCCGGGGGAGGAAGGCCAGCCTGAGCGTAGCAAAAGGAAATGCAAGCGGCCAACCAGTTAGACAGAGTGCGCTTGGAAACTGGGTGCCCTAATCGATTTTGATCGAAGGACAAAAACAATTGAGGAACCTTCCGATGAGGCCTGGTGCGTTGAAGATAAAATGCCAACGCCCTCTTACAGTCAAGCGTGTGAAGCGCCGTCTCGCCTGGATGGGAGTGGGGCTTCGGGAAGAACACAGGAAGGACAATGGACTGATTGAGGTGGAAGTCAGAAACAACTTTAGGTACAAACTTAGGATGGGTGCGGAGGACCACCTTGTCGTGATGAAAGACAGTGAAAGGAGGGTCCGCAACCAAGGCTTGCAACTCCCCAATCCGCCTGGCGGAGGTGAGGGCAATTAGAAACACCGCCTTCCAAGTCAGAAATTTCAAGAGGGACTTGTTAAGTGGCTCAAAGGGGGGTTTCATCAGTTGAGCCAGGACCACATTCAAGTTCCACACGACGGGCGGAGGCTTAAGAGGGGGACAAACCCTGAGTAACCCCTTCATGAAGCGTGTCACCAAGGGATGGAGTGACAGAGGGCGTCCCTCCAGAGGTTGGTGGAAAGCAGAAATCGCACTGAGATGAACCCGCACCGAAGTGGTTTCAAGCCGGAGCGCGACAAATGAAACAAATATTCTAAAACCGAGGATACCGGCACTGATACCGGATCCAGGTGAAAAGACGAGCACCAGGTGGAAAACCTGGTCCATTTCTGCGCATAGCAAAGCCTCGTCGAGATCTTGCGGGAGGCTTCCAACACCTCCTTCACCGATTGAGACAGGTCCGGAGGAGTCAGGGAACCAGAAACCAGGCTGTCAGGTGCAATGACTGCAGATTGGGATGTAACATGGATCCTTGACTCTGAGACAGCAGAGAAGGAGAGACAGGCAGGGGGAGAGGCTCCCTGGCACTGAGTTGGAGCAGCAGGGAGAACCAGTGCTGACGCGGCCACCGAGGTGCTATGAGAATCATCGTGGCCGAGGACGATTTTAGGTGTACCAACGTTCGCATGATCAGAGGGAACGGAGGGAATGCATACAGGAACCTCCCTTCCCAGTCGAGTAGGAAGGCATCCGCTTCCAGACGGTCCTGCGAGTACATCCGAGAACAATATAGTGGTAGTTTGTGTGTCTCCGGAGAGGCAAACAGATCCACCTGTGGCGTTCCCCAGCGAGCGAAAACCTCGCGTAGAACTGCTGAGTGTAGAGTCCACTCGTGCGGTTGCAGAAGTCGACTCAGTTTGTCCGCCAGGCAATTCCGTTCTCCTTGGATGTAGACCGCCCGGAGGAAGATGTTCCGGGAGGCCGCCCACTCCCAGAGGCGAAGAGCCTCGGAGCAGAGGGGCCATGACCCCGTTCCTCCCTGCTTGTTCACATAATACATTGCCACCTGATTGTCCGTGCGGACGAGGACCACCTGGTCCTGCAATATGTGAACGAAGGCTCGAAGTGCTAGGAAGATGGCCCGCAGCTCTAACACGTTGATATGACACTGACGGTCTTCTGCCGACCACAGGCCCTGCGTGCGAAGACCGTCGAGATGGGCTCCCCACGCGTACTCCGAGGAGTCCGTGGTCAGGACCTTGCGAAAAGGCGGAGTGCGGAACAATAGCCCCATGGACAGATTTGAAGAGTCTGTCCACCAACGCAGCGATTTCCGCAAGGGCGGAGTTACCGAAATGAGGCGAGACACCGGGTCGCACTCCTGACGCCACTGGGACGCGAGGGTCCACTGAGGGATCCTCAGATGTAGCCTCGCAAACGGCGTGACATGTACCGTCGAGGCCATATGGCCCAGCAGCATCATCATGCGCTTGGCCGACACCCTCGATAGTTGAGAGACCTGGCGGCTCATCCGTACCAAGGCTTCCAACCGCTGGGTCGGCAGGTAGGAGCGTAGGCGCACCGTGTCCAGCACCGCACCTATGAATTGAAGAGACTGCGACGGCCTCAACTGAGACTTTGGAAAGTTTATCTCGAACCCGAGAGTTTGCAGGAAGGTAATAGACTGTCGGGTCGCTGAGATAACCCCCTCCCTGGTCGGGGCTTTGATGAGCCAATCGTCCAGGTAAGGGAACACGTGGAGTCCCCGTGACCTGAGGGCTGCTGCAACCACCACCATGCACTTCGTGAATACTCGTGGGGACGCGGCCAGGCCGAAGGGCAGTACCCTGTACTGGAGGTGGAGGTCCCCCACCTGGAATCGTAAGAATCTTCGACAGGCGGGGTGCACCGGAACATGGGTGTATGCTTCCTTCAGGTCGAGGGAGCACATCCAGTCCCCTTCCTCCAAGAGGGGATACAGAACCGGGAGAGATAGCATTCGAAACTTCTCCCGGGCCAGGAATTTGTTGAGCTTCCTGAGGTCCAATATGGGGCGCAGGTCCCCGGTCTTTTTTGGGACCAAAAAGTAGCGGGAGTAAAACCCCGTACCCCACTGGTCCTTGGGGACCGGCTCGACCGCCCGAAGCTTCAAGAGGGCTTTGGCTTCGGTTATAAGGGTCGGCAGCTGCGAACGGTTGCAGGGGACTAAACTCGGGGGACTGTCCGGTGGCGAGGACACAAAGTTGAGCGAGTAGCCCTCGGAGACGATCCGGAGCACCCAAGCGTCTGAGGTAATCCCGGTCCATGCCTCCCGGAAGGACCGGAGACGGCCCCCGATAGGAAGGGGTTCCTGTGAAAGTGCGGAGGGGAACCCGCCCCGTCCGCTCAGCCCGTCAAAAGGAAGGCGCTGGCTTAGAAGGGCCCTGCGCCGGGGCTTGGGTTTGTCCCCCTCTGCCTCGTTGAGGCGGACGTCTCGGAGGCGGTCTCGAGAAAGCCGGGGTCGACTTCTGAGGGTATCGGCGCGGCGGAGGCCGAAAGGGTTTCTGAGGCGGGGGCCTAGGTTTGGGGCGGACCAGGGATGCTAGAGAGCGCTCCTGTTCCGACAAGCGTTTGGTCGCCGCATCCAACGACTCGTCGAATAACTCGGACCCCACACAAGGCAAGTCTGCCAGGCGTTCCTGCAGGTTTGGGTCCATGTCGAGGGTGCGAAGCCAGGCCAAGCGGCGCATGGCCACCGCGAGGGCCGACACCCTCGAAACCAGCTCAAAGGCGTCGTACACTGCATGGAATAGGTACAACCGCAATTGAGACAGGTTGGACATAAACTTGTCGAATCCTGCTCTTTGGGAGTCCGGTAACGAGTTTCGATATTGAGGAAGATCCTTCACCATACCCCGCAAATAGGAGGAAAAGGTGAAGGCGTAATTTAGAACCCTGGTGGCCATCAGGGAATTTGAATAGAGGCGACGGCCAAACTTGTCCAGGGTCCGCCCTTCCCTGCCTGGTGGAACCGTCGCAGAAACCCGTGAGGGCTGTGATTTTTTAAGAGCTGACTCCACCAGAAGGGACTGGTGTGAGAGCTGCGCCTTATCGAACCCTTTAGGAGGAATCGTTCTATACTTCGATTCCATTTTTGAAGGTACAGACGTGACTGTAAGAGGGTTTGACAAGTTCTTCAGCCAGGTCTGCAGAAGGACGCTGTTGAGAGGGAGTCTAGGCACCTCTCTAGGAGGAGTGGGGAGGTCCTGTTCCTCCAAAAATTCTTTGGAATACCGAGAACATACCATCTGGTCAATCCCCAGGGCTTGGGCCATGTCCTGAACGAAGGATGAAAATGAGGACGGCCTAGCCTGGGGAGACGGGGTTCTCGACCGCCCCAACGAGGAGAGGGGGGAGGCCTCATGGGAATAATGAGGATCCCTAACCGATCCCGAATCCCAGGATCCCCTCTCGAGGACCCTCGAGGGGGAAGGGGAAGTTGTCCTCCTCGCAGAGCCCTTGGGTGAGGACCCCGGGGTTCGTGGGACACTTTCCCGTTTCCTCGGCGAGGCGGCCCGGGAAGACTTCCCACGAGGTGAGCGGAGGAGCCTCGGATTGTTGAGGCGCAACTCCGACACCTGCAGCGCCTCGCCCCCGAACGACGAGGAACGGTCGCGCCGAGGCGAGCCTCGAGGTCGCTTAGACTTCCTCGATCGACGCCCTGTTCGAGGTCGCGTCGAGGGCGAGGCGTGTCTGGAAGACCCGGAGGAAGAGGAGGAAAGACGGCGCACTCTGCGCAACTTTTCTTTGGGCCTTACACTCCGCTCAGGGGGTTCCCCCGAGGTCGAGGTCCGGGGCGGGGCCGAGACCGAGGTGAACGGGGTCACTGTACCCGAGACCGAGGTCGCCGAGGCCGGGGCTCCCGCGGTCGAGGGGGCCGAGGCCGGGGCCTCCGAGACCGAAGGCGCTCCGGCCGAGGTCGATGCCGCCGGGACCGCAGCACGCTGCAACACTTCCAGGGCTCCCGATAGTTCCGATGAGATCAGAGCTCGGAGGAGATCCTGGAAGGCCGGAATCCCCACGAAGGTGGGGAGTTCCGAGTCCGGGGCACACTCCCTGGAGGGCGACCTCGGTCTCGAGTATTCCCTCGGGGTGTGCGGAGTCGAGGTCCGATGCGGGGCCGGGGTCGACCCACCCGCTTTGGCCTGACTCGAGGATGGCTTCTTTGCTGAAGGGGATGGAACAGAGGACTTACCCGAAGCTTGCTTCACTGACGACGCCTTCGAGGATGAGGGTCGGGGCGAGGCCGAGGCCCCTGAAGACGCCGAGGCCGAGGTCAAGGCCGGGGCCGAAGCCGGGGCCGACGTCGAGGCCTTAGGCGGCGCGTCGACGGCGAACAAATCCGCCATTCTGGCCTTGCGGCGACGTAGGGCCCTGTTTTGGAAGGTAGAGCAGCGATCACACGACTCTGTCGGATGTTCGGGCCCCAGACAGACAATGCACCACCGGTGAGGGTCAGTGATGGAAAGCAACCTCTCGCACCGGCTGCACTTTTTGAATCCCGTAACAGGACGGGACATCCACGAAGAAAAAGAAGAAGGCCGGGAACGTACCGACGTCCCCGGCCACGGCTTCCGGGAGCCCCCGGAGCCAGACGAAAACGAAATACTTTTTTTTTTTTTTTTTTGAAAAGAACCGAAAGGAAAAAAGCAGTACCGCGAACTAATTCGATGGAAAAATAAACTAAACGCGGCAGCTAGAAGGCAAAAACACTGGAGCTCAGATCCACAGGGCTTTCTTGCTCCGCGGAAAAATTTGAACTGAGGACCACGAGGTGGGATGCGCCCTCTAGTGGGCGAGAAGGCACGCACATGCGTGGTGCAGTGTGCAAACTTGAAACTTCTATCAAGTTTGCTTGAAAAGCTGTCCGCGCCGGGGCTCCGTAGATGACGTCACCCACATGTGAGAATATCATGCCTGCTTGTCCTGGGATAAACTTATGTTTAGAGGGAAATAAACAACAATCTTATTAATTCACCTGTTTCCAATCTTCTTCTTGCACATCTTGCATATCTTCTCTTCTGTGATGACACACTTCACCTGCTGGTGTGATATCCGCTCTTCCTGCACCTAAGCAAATGGGAAGATGATGCATTCAAAAAAAATCACATTAGAGGAATTGGCTAGACTTTGAAATGCCCATCTCAGAAACATGATTTGCTATTCTCCACTTTAGCAGATCACACAAGGTTAAAAAGACTAAATATTTTTAGGAGAGGGAAAGAGAGGGAGGGTGTCACTTAAAGGAAGAGATCAGGGCAGAATCTCACAGATGCAAGGAAGAACAAAACTCTCTTAAAATAAATTTGAATATACCAAAAAGTAAGAAGCCAAATAGAGACAGTGTTCTACAGAGATATCGTAGGGGGAATAAATGCTCTCTCCTTTAAATAGTAAACTAGGTCAGTTTGTAGTGCTGTAAACAACAGATACTTATTTCACCAGTGACATATTCTTTACAGTCTTCAGGAAATCTGAACAAGTATAAGAAGCAATGTCTTTGTGAACTCTGAATTACTGAATACACACCCTCAAGAACTCTGCATGTAAAAGGTTCTTCAGCACCTGATTAAATCGTTTCTTTTGGGAGTTTTCCTCCAAGACCTTTTCCAGGAAGATTCGGATCTCCCCAATTTGTGTGTTCGCTGGAAGAAGACTTATCGCCTACGGAGAGAAGGGAGATAAATTGGGAGACTAGAAATGGAAAGACTAGGAGTATGCAAGACCAAATGTTCACTTTCTTTAGTTTCCTACATTTATGGAATTTTTCATTTTATTCAGGGGGGGTTTTAGGGGTGGGAGGGAAGTCAATATCACACCCTATTGATAAATTGTGTATACTATTTGAACAATAAATCATACTAGATATGCTATTGTGCAACAGTGCATACTCTTGACAACAAAGGAGAAACCCTGAAATTTTCAGGGTATTCTTGTTTTGGATTAAAAATGATATGAAATGACAGGTCATTTCAGATGAAAGTACTATTCAAAGAAACAGTATCAATATTTAATCTAGTACATTTGTGATGATAATGTGATATTGCTATCATTACTTTTTCTGTAATGCCACTAAGAATCCCATTTCTTTCAATATTTAACCTGTCCTTTTGAAAATCCCTAAGGCAGAGTACATAAAAACACTCATAAAAATCAAATAGAAAACATCAAGTATAATATCAGCAATGTGAGACTATACTCTCATATGCCAAAATCAAGGTTTAAGATTAAAAAGCAACCTCAAAAAGGAAAAAAAAAATCTCTTACCTGATCATTTTCTTTCTTTTAGTCACAGCAGATGAATCCAGAGATGTGTGGGTTATGACCATCTACCAGCAGATAGAGATAGAGAGAACCAAACTGAGCTCTGCCTTATAGGATGGTAAGCTCCACGGTCAGCCCGCCACATAAAGCAAAGGACCATCACTTAGCCCAAAGAAGCATAAAACTCCCTCCTCATAGAACTTCCTCTTCATAGTCCAAAGACAGAAGGCAGAGACGAAAAACTTAAAAGTAGTCCAATGCAAAGCAGCCAAACGGCCCATCACCTATGAAAGATAGGAGAAATCAAACCAATTAGAAAGTGTAGGCCTTTGGATTCATCTGCTGTGACTAAAGGAAGAAAATCATCAGGTAAGACATAATTTTTCCTTCTCTTTCATGAACAACAGATGAATCCAGAGATGTGTGGAATGTAGCAAAGCAGTCAGACCTTAGAAGGACGAGATAGCAAATGAAATACAGAGAAAGCAATGACCTGATAGCAAACCAGCCGGCACCCAGAGATTGAAAACCCTAGAAACCAAAGGCCAGCCTAACCAGAGAACAGGAAACCGCTGCCCCCAAAACCCTGGAAGAGTTAATACACTAGAGAATGTCCCATTCCTGTAAGCTCTGCCTTAACTGCACAAGCCTCGGATACTTATGATTTTAAAGTGTTTGAGGCTTGTGCAGGTGAGGACAGAGTTTGCAGGAATGGGGCAGGGACAGGAAAAGAACTCACCAGGATAGGAAAATGAGTTCCTGCAGGGATGGGGAAAAATCTGTCCCCGTGTCATTCTTTATAATACACCACCACCTCCACCGAAGCAGAGAGAGTAAACAGTGAAAGTCCGCCCCACTCCAGTTCCACTGTGAACAGAGGAGACTGGATCAAGTGAGCTGGAGCAAAGAATCCAAGGGTAGCAGTAAGCTTCACCCAGAGACACCATGTAACCTCACAGCATGTGACTTCCAAAAAGAATTGCATGCCTGAGTAGCACCAAATCAAGTCCCACAGACTGATTCAAAGCCTTGCTTCCAAGGGCAAAGTGAAGCTCAGGTCACCAAACATTCTACATCAAGAGAACTTAGAATGCGCAGAGAGGTGGAGATGCACTACATAAAGAGGTGGTACATGGGGTTGATCTGTACATCCAGAGATGAAGACGTGCTGCTCTGACAAGAGAAGCTGTCCTCTATATCCAGTGCTGGAGCCACGCTGAGCAGACTAGAGTTGCGCTCTACATCCTACAACACGACTACATTCACAAATCTTCCTCTATCCAAATGTTCGAGATTTACTCTACCCACTCTTCAAGGCATCCAGAGATGTTTTGAACTCACTAAACATAAAAGGTTCCACATAAGAAATTATGCCACCATTTCTTCTGAAACGCTTTTTTTCTATCTTTGGAAAGAGGCAATCGTCCACCCAATAATCAAGGACCACAAAATCAGCGTGAAAGAAGTTTCTAATTACCATCCCATAGCTAATATTGCTTTCTTGGCAAAGATTATGGAGAAAATCGTCTTTCACCAAATCTCTGATTTCACCAAGCAAATTAAAGTTTTACGCCCAAATCAGACTGGATTCCGTCAACACCACTCTACTGAACTTTCACTTATTGGATGAACCACAAAAATATTTTATCATCTTGATCACCATCAGTCAGTCTTGCTCATCTCCTTAGACCTTTCCTCAGCATTTGACACGATAGATCACAAACTCCTTCTGTCGCGTCTTATTGAAATTGGAATCACAGACCAGGTCATGGACTGGTTCTCGCCCTTCTTTACAGAACGGTCATCCAAGGTAGTCTTTAATGCAACATCCTCAGACTCTTTCTCGACTGAATACGGCATCCCACAGGGTTCAATTTTATCTCCTCTACTTTTTAATATCTTCTTGGCTCCCCTACTAGGTCAATCTATTGGTTTTACGATGTTTGCTTATGCGGATGATGTCCAACTAGTTCATCCAATAGACATAAATAATCCAAATGAAGTAAGAACCATAAACCAAAAATTAGAAAAGACTAACTTTTGGCTCGATCCTAATATGCTTTCCTTGAACATAGAAAAGTCCAAATTAATTATCTTTCCCATCAAAGATACCCAGATGCCACTCAAACTCAAATCTCTCCCCATCAATGTTGTACCTTCATTAAAATTACTTGGAGTCACTTTTGACAGCAAATTCAACTACAGTATCATCTTTATATTAGTACAGTAGTCCAGCGTTGCTTTTATTGGCTGCGTATGATTAGATCTATCTCCAAATTGCTAGAACCCGCCTCTTTGAACGTCCTAATCCACTCTCTTGTGATTTCCTGTATAGATTACTGCAATGCCCTCTACAAGAGCATAACAAAAAAAGAAATAAGACTACAGAAAGTACAGAATACTGCAGTAAAAATTATATTTAATGCAAAAAAATGCTACCAGTTGAACATAGGATCACCTATAAAATCCTTCTGTCAACATTCAAAACCCGACAAAATAATCAGCCAGAATTCATTAATAATCTTCTTGTCCCATACAGCCCTTTTAAGACTCTCCTTTCTATTCCGTCATTAAAATACATTAACGCAATGAGGTCTTCCATTTTTTCCGTGAATGCTCCCTCTTTATGGAATAGTATCCTGGCTTATTTATAGGATGAATCTATCCTTAATCAATTTAAGACAAAGCTTAAGACTTTTCTATTTTTTGACACTTTTGAGACCTAACTGCCCTTGTAAGGGCAATCTAGAATGATTATACTCTCAGTATCTCCCCTTATTGTTTTTCCCCTAAATGTTATCTTTTACCTTGAACATTGTAGCTCTTGCCTTTTTACCTTCTGTTCCCGTTTGTCATGGTTTAAATATCTCTGGATGTTGTCATCATCCTTAGAGAGTCTGATTAGGCGGTATAAGAAATTTTAAATAAACTTGAAACTACAACGGAGACGTGTGGTGCACACAAGAGCAGTCACACTTAACTTGCAGGGATGGAGCATGCCGTACAGACAAGTATTGTGCCCTATATTCCGTGTTGGGACCGTGTTGTATAGCCAGGTAACGGTGAAGCAGCACCTAACAGCCAGAGAGGAAGCTTTGTTGTACAGGAATGAGGAGAAGCACTCTACATCCAAAAATGAAGCTGCACCGTACTGACCCCTCCTGAAACAGAGATGTACCAGACAGATAGGTGGAGCAGCCTCTACAAGCAGATATAGAGCTGCGCCAGAAGCATAGCTCCCCACCCTCAGAAGCAAAGCCATACTAGACTGAACGGACATAGAAGAAGTCATACTCCCCATTAAAGATGGATGTGTGCTATCCTGACAGAGCAGAAGATGTGCCCCATATACAAAGATGGAGGCAAGCCATCTAAGCAGAGGTAAAACAGACTGCGCACTCAGAGAGGGAGCCAGCAGAGAAAGAATGGAGAGGAACCTCAGACTCAATGATGAAGCTAAGCTACACAGACATACTGCTCCACAGTAAGAGATGAATTTGTGCTCCATAAACAGAGGAAGATGGACACTGCTCAGGCAAATCAGAGTCACACTGTACCTTTGGAAAGAGAGCTGTACTGGACCAAGAGAGATAGAGACATGTGTTATGTCCCTATATGAAGCTGTAGAGCCTTGAGACCTGCACTATATACCTATATGAAGCTGAGCAGCCTTGACAGAGGAATTGTGCAACGCAGTAACTGAGACAAAAGTGCCAAACAATCAGCAGCCAAAACAGGAAGAGTACCGCCAGAGCCACCTCCTGTGTTAGGGCAGCATCTGTGACAAGAGTGCGCAGTCAGATCAGCCACTGCAACATCCGAAGTCTGCCAAAGCAGCCCATGTGACATGAGTGCTGCCCAAGTAGCAGAAGAAAAACTGTACTCTATCAATAGAGGCAGAGATGAGTGCCAGCCCCCAAGAACCAAGCTCCCCCTACAGACATGCATGTGTGTTCTACTACTATGTGCCAAAGGCCTCAAAATGGAGTCCACTGGAGAAGGGATGTATCTGCCTGCATTCTGCTGGTGTCATAGCTGACCCTATCACCCAGAGACAGACTGCCACCAACTGCCAGAAAAGGCCATGACAAAGACCCCACTCCTAAGAAGCACACCACAAGAGAACTACTCGTGTTTTTTAATAGCTACTTGCATCAGGAGAGCTAAAGAACTGCGACTCCTAGTACCTGAATGGTGTGGCAGGCAGCACAAAGTGAGGAGAAACAGGGAAGGAAGAAGGAGCCTGATCAATCTCCAAAACATACTGCCCAAACAGCCGAATGGCAGACTGCATCCCAAGTGCAAGCTGGAGGCTGGAAAGGAGGATGCTGGATAAATCACCAAAAGTTTTATTTATTTTATTGTTGTTATCGATAGATAATGTATCAGGAAGCCTGTACAAACAACGAATAAAAAACAGTGAGCTCTGAATGCAAAGAGCACCAGAACCCCACACAGCAGCTGGAACCATCCCCCAGAGAGAACAAACCAGCTTCATTCCACAAGCATGGAGAAACTGCACAATCAAGCTCCTGTCCAGGGAGACCAGGAAAGGGAGAAAGCACCAGGACCAGAAAAGCATTCCAAAATAACAGCTGCACAGAAATGCAATGGCCTGCCATCCCTGACCACATCTCCCTTCACCGACCATGGTGGGGGGACACCCAGATGTTATTTTGTGACTTCATGGGTCATTTCCCAATTTGTTTTTAGAGTATCTTGGCAGGACAACCACTCCCTCAGTAGAGTTACTGCGGTCTTCAACTTTTTTCTCCATTTGTAGACTGTCTGACAGTAGAAGGATGGAGCCTCAAATGTTTAGAAATTATCCTAATGTTGCCGAGATAGCTAAGTAACAACTACTTATTTCCAAAGGTCCTCTAAATGTTTTTTGATCGTGGCATCATGAGTTTCTGCTAACTTATCATGAAAGCCAAACTCAGAACCTTTTGGACCTTTAGGTTAGATTGTCCAAATGCAGTTACAGCAGATTTATTTTGCAGGGTAGTTTGCTAGTTATCCATTTACTTAAGCACTTGATTTTAATTAGTCAAATAACTGTGCTAAGGTAAAGTAGGATACTCACTAATTATTTCACACACACTGGTTCTGAATTAGTCTTGCCATTCATAAGTTCTACATTACTGTCACTCAAGAAATTTGGAAATTGTTTAATTGAAATTAATCTTTTCTTATACAATAAAAGGATTATAAAGTTAGCAAAAGAATCATAGTAAGAACTTGTAATTCTTATTAATACACGAGGTTCACCATCTTTTTCAGCACTGTATACGATTCTATCTTCTACTTCTATAAGGTCCATTCTATAACTGCTTCTATTGACTGCCTCTAAGTTGTTCTTTCATATAAAGCCCACCTACCTTGGTGGTATCAAGTTTCCCATGGTGCAGTTCTAGAACATTCAGTGCTGCCTGCAGATTTGCATGAGGTTCCACCAGTTTCATTTTAATTGGGCCCAAGCAGTGAACATCAGGAGGACACAGGTACATACGAAGCAGGGAGAGGTAAACCTGGAGCAAACCAACACAATAGAAAAAGTAGTAAATAATCAAAGCTGCAGAGGGCTTGTGGATCTCTGCAAATCGTGAAATATGTCTCAATTCCTCATCAAGGTCAGATAAAAAAAATACAGCAAATGTTAAAAACAAAACAAACCCAAAAGTCTGCACCAAAAAAAAAAGAGAGAGAGAGAGAGATTGGCAAGGTTTATTATAAGAAAGCAGGTTAGGGGGAATGGAGATTCAGTTTTATGTGACCTTCTTTCACATAAATGTGATCTAAGACCTTTTTATGTAAAACAGTTTGATCCCCTGTATATTCTTTTAATGTCCTGAAACTGAAAACATACATCAAGATTATTTATATCTACACAAGAGGAGCTTATGTGCCACAGATAATACACCTAGACGACAGTCCGTTTTGCTGATGCTTCATTTCATGAAACAAAATTTTCCTTCTCAAATATGATTTTCACAGGCACAAGATTTCATCAGAATTTGTTTTGAAACTGAATACAGTGGTACCTTGGATTACGAGCATAATCCGTTCCAGGAGCATGCTCGTAATCCAAAATGCTCGTTTATCAAAGCGAGTTTCCCCATAGGAAATAATGGAAACTCGCTTTGATACGTTTCCCCCCCCCTCCGAGGCCAGGGCGCTGCTCCTCCCCCGCTCACAAAGACCACCCCCCCCCGCGTGATCCGACACCCCCCGTGAGAACAGGCACCCCCCGCCCGACCAACTTTAACTCACCCCCCCGTCTGGCACCGGCACGAGAACCGCTCCCCCCCCCCCGCTCGCAAAGGCCCCCCCCCCCCGCTCGAATCGGCACCCCCCCCCCACGAGAACAGGAACCCCCGCCCGACCAACTTTAACTCACCCCCCCTTTGGCACCAGTACGCAGCCCACAAGTGCTGGTTCCGCTTGTAGATCTTCTTCCCAGTCTCTGCCGGCTTTGAGCATGCATCTGCGCATGCTCAAGCCCTTCTAATTCTCCCTCTCGCCGAGATTCTCGGCGAGATTCTGGCTCCTCTGCCTTGAGAAGCAGAAGCATAAGATCATAAACTGTATGAATACTTAAGGGCAGATTCAACAACTGTTCAAGCTGAGTTCTGTCAAATTCAGGACGTCTGTATTCTGTACATTGTGTCTATCTTTCTAGGAGCTACTTGTACTGCTAAGGGAGTTTCACAGTTTTTAAATAAAGTATCTTTCAAGATTTTGTGTAAGGGTACTTTAATGTACTCATTTGGTGGTGTTTCAAAGTCAAGGAGTTCAAAATGTTCAGAATGAAATGCTTCCTCGGTTTCCATTTCAGTGGGCAATGCCTGCCCCATCCAATAAAACAAACACTCTCAGGCTGAGATGTGCATCATTGAGGTGAAGGATCAAAAGGTATCTCATAGGACTCTTCTGCTGAGTATTCTGGTAACTCATCACCTGAGTGGATGGAGATTTCCGAGTCAGACTCCTCAAAGTGCTCCTTTCTAGATGAAATCAGGGAGTGTGCCAACATTGCATCGAGGTGATGCAGGAGATAATTCTTCCATTGATGGTGCATGCATCGAGTGAACCCATACATAATGACACGGGGGACAAATTTGTCCCTGTCCCCACAGGAACTTAATTTCTCCATCCCGTCCCTGTGAGTTTTGTCGCTGTCCCAGTCCTGTAAGCTCTGCCTTAATCGCACAAGCCTCAAACACTTATGATTTTAAAGTATTCGAGGCTTGTGCAGATGAGGACAGAGCTTGCAGAAATGGGGCAGGGCAGGAAAAGAACTTGCTGGGACAAGACAGGAAAATGCGTTCTCGCAGTGATGGGGAAAAATTTGTCCCCGTGTCATTCTATACCCGTTCAGACTCCGATGCTTAACATTGAGCAGGAGTGCGTGACCTTGTCCTCGATCGACACTTCAATGTATCCTCAGGCTGGGCTGAGGTAGGTATGGAAGCCTTTAAAGCCCATGGGCTATGTCTGCAGTAGCTATGAAACTATTCCCAAAGCTTCAGAAGCTATAAACATGATGGAACAATGGATGACAAACTTTAGGCTCAAACTTAATTCAGATAAAACGACTTTTTTCATTGCTTCACCACATCCACTTGACATTAAATCACCCCTCTGTATCAATAACCTTAGTTACCCTATCCAGCCCTCCATAAAGATACTAGGTGTAACTCTGGATCAATGCCTAACCATGAAAGACCAAGTAGATTCCTTAATCAGAAAGGGATTTTTCACTCTCTGGAAACTCAGATGCCTTAAAGCTTATTTTGTTACATCGGTTTTTAGAATCCTAGTCCAATCCCTCGTACTAAGCCTGCTTGACTACTGTAACATCGCCTATTTGGCAATTTCCCCAAAAAATATGCGACGCCTACAACTGTTGCAGAATGCGGCAGTCAGACTAATCTTTGGACTAAAAAAATTTGACCACGTGACACCCTACTACCGGCAGCTACATTGGCTGCCGATGAAGGCACGCGTAAAGTTCAAATTTGCCTGTTTCTGCTTTAAAGCATTACATGGACTTGCCCCCAAATACATTACTGACTTTTTCTCCTTCTCAACCAACAGACAAAGAGAAGTTCACATTCCAACTTCGTTTCTCCCCCAGTGAGAGGTTGCAAACTGAAAAAACACCATGAATTCTTTCTCTCACACCAAGCAGCATCATGGGGTAAAGACCTAGAACAATTACTTTCGCCCTCTACTTATGAGGAATTTAGGAAATGTCTAAAAACACACCTGTTCCTAAAACATCTTGACAACTGATCCACTTATCTCTTTCCTCTCAATAGCGACCTACTGTCCTTTTGATCACTTTTCTCCTCAACAATGAATTTCCTGTCTAATTATTTCTCTTTCTTCTTCCCCTCTTGAAGTCAGTCAATTTGTACCTTTGCTTAATCTTTTGTAAACCGCATAGAACTTCACGGTATTGCGGTATATAAGCTGTTATTATTATTATTATTATTGATTGAGCACAGCCCAGATTTCCTCCTGGAGAGACTTGTGCCAGTACCAAAAGAGACAGCGGCATGGAAGCAGTCTGCTGTACCGTTTGGTGGGAGACCTCAATGTTGATATATGCCTCTGTGAAAACACCATCTGGATGTATGGAGAATGGTGATCCAAGCATCAATGCTTACCAAACGTGAATGAAGTTATTGCCTAGAAGAGGAAGACTGCAGTGGTATGCCTAGAAGGGGAACAATGTTTGTGGTTCTTAGCTTTCTTAAGTGCTATGTCCTACGACACCTGAGGCATCAATGAAGATGAAGTAGAGTCCTGGCGCTGAAGGGAGTCCAATGCTTGACATTCACAATATGGTGTCAATGCAGATGCTGGAGCCACAAGAGGCTGAGCATCAGGTTCCAAATCCCCAGCCATGTTCGATGTTGATGCTGATGTGGTACTAAAAAGCTTTTCAAAATGTAGTTTGTGGGCTTTAAGTAGCCTCTTTTGCATATGGAGACAGAGGACAGTTAATGTCCCAATGTTCAGGACCCAGGCACTGAATGCACCTCTTGTGTGGATCAGAGCCTGAAATGGTCAGGTTAGATCGAGAGCATTTCTTAAAGCCACTCAGTACCAATTTTGACATAGAAGGGAACACGGCCGATGCCAAGTGAAAGGGCTCAATGACCCAAGGAGCTTGAGTAAAAACGAATCTGAAAATAATTGATGCTCCTGGAAAGAAAAAAGTGCTTAAAGTGGCCCAAAAAAATAAAAATTGACCAAATTAAACCAAACTCAGTAAAATTAAAAGGAAATGGTAAAAAAGTATGACAAAAAGAATGAGAAATAAATGATGGGAAAGCATAAACCCCCTCCCCCCCCCAAAAGGTCTGACATGCTGAAGAGAACAATGAAGACAAGATTCTCAGCTCCACAGAAAACTAAGAACTGCAGGTCCTGAAAGCCAATGTCAGGTGGGAAGGCACAGGCATGCAAGTTGTATGGGCACTGTCTTAAAATTTTAAGAGACAGTGCACTTGGTAGTGTCCATACCAGGTTCTGTGAATGACATCAGAAACATGTGAGAATATTATGCCTGTAGTTCTCAGAGAAAGTACAATTTACTACAGTTTCATGTGCTATGCACTCTAAGTTGAGGGAAAATCTTAAAATTCTACAGATCCATGCACCCACTTCAACGGTACCAAACGCTGCATAGTTGAATAAAGCAGAAGAACTGCTGCTTACTTCTGCAGAGTTTTAAAATGCAAAGAAAAATACATCTTACCACAGTCAAAGGAGAGGAAGATTTGAACTATCCTGTCCTTATTCTAGTCTGCCACAAGAAAAGGTAAAACAAATTGTTCTTCCCATATTTCAAAGAGGGCAGAGGCACACATACACCCTCACAGTGGCAGAGTACCGACACTGGGGGAAAAAAGAAAAATGCCAGAAAATATCATAGCATAAACTCACAATTCTGTCTTCTAAATGAGGCTTCAATAGACCTCGAAAGAGAAGGGGGCAAGACAGGGAACTCAGAGATCTCTGGAATGTATCTCTGCTCCACTTTTTTCTATTTATAATTGAAGCTAGAGCCCAGAGCCATAGCAAGTGATATGGCAGTGTAGCCACACAGGGTGCAAGGGAAGCAGGAGTTGAAGGGGTTGATATTGGGGGGGGGGTTGTTATTATAGGTTGTATAATGTTTTATTTATCTGTTTTGCTATTCATTGGAAAGTGGAGAAATTTGATATCCCCCCTAAAACTGCCTCATCACAAAGTTTGGTAGCACTAGGTCCAGGCATTTTTAAATTATTCATAATTTCAATATCATAGATGATTCTCTGTTCATACAAAGTTAAAAATGGCCAATCTCTGAAGCTTACAAACCGTTTAGTCACAGCTTTACCACAATAAACATAACACCTATGCTCCTCTTTAACATGCATAATATCTGATGAGAAAATGCCACACAAACTATTCTCTGCAAAAACAAAACATCCCTGAAAAATGAAAACCACACAAAGCTGTGGGCATGGAGTTACTTACATCTTTGTTACCTTCTCTTTTTCTGTCATAGTGTTTGTGGCAATACCTGAAACAGAACAACAAGATAATCTTCCATACCTGGATGTGTTTCAGTTGTCTCGGTATTTGTTCTAAGTGACAGACACCTAAAAATCCAAGCTGCTTTCTGGAGTCTGAATGCACTTTGCATTTAAGATAATATGTTTGCTTACACCACCATCAGAAAAGTCCTTCTGTAAGTTAAGTTTACTGGGCTTAAAGGTGAAAGCTTTTAGTCCCAGTGATACCTTTTCCTCATGCAGGGAATTATTAAACATTTTTTCACCTAATAAAATGCACCCACCTAATTTGTCATTTCTCTTTTAAGTCATTTTAGCATTTTTGTCAGGCTAACATCTTTGCATCTTCTGAAATACATTTAGTAATGATTCTTTAAATTGCTTGCAAGGACACTGGAAAGAAAGGGAAAAAATTAAATATTCCTTTGAAGAGCAAGACTTACTCTTCAGCCATTTTGGTGTCCTTCAAAATGTGAACATAAATGAAAAGGGCTTGTTCATGCTTCCCCATTCGGCCCAACAGTAGGGCACGTTCCTCCAGCAGGCCTACAAGAAAAGAAGCCAACATGAAAGAGAAACAGGGAGTTTTACTATACTTTCCCTCTCTATGAAGGAGACAAAAAAAGAAATTAGTGAGAAAACTAGAAGAATAGCATGGATATAGTTGAAGAAAGACAGAATGAAACACTAGAAGGGTGTAAACTAATAAAACTCAGATACGTTGATAGTTCCATAGAAACTTGCGAGTAGCCTGTGTCTTCATCTCTCACCATCAAAAGGGAAGTCACTGATAAGGTGCTCAGGCTCATAGTCAACTGAAATCTCCAGGAAACCAAGAAGTTTGCAGCGGTATGTTCCTAGCTCTCCTCCTTCCTGTCCAGCAGGGGCTAGCGGTGTACCTATGGGACAACAATCTGGAAATGAGATAGTTACCACAAGCTTTCTAGGAAACAAATATCATTAAATTCAGCAAGAATCTGTGGCTCCAATATTCTATATGAGGAATGAACAAACAGCACACCCAATCAAATGGATTTTGTACCTAGGAAGGACAGCAAATAAGCAGGTTCAAAATGCTACCTGCAATTCAATTCATGCTGCAGCATGGGCCTTAGCTTTGTAGGGACTCTCTCTCTTAGCATGAAGTGGGACACATGATACACTGCACTACTCATAAAGAACTCTTGTATACTAGCTGATCAAAAAGTTGATATTTTTTTTCTAAAATACTACTGTATTCTTTCTTTAGAACTCTTCAAGAGTCCTTTCTGGAAAATTTCCAACATGAGAGGGAGGAAAGGAATTGTTAAGAGCAGTCTTGAGGAAATCCATGCAGCTAAAGAGGAGAGCAGTGCCTTCATTAACATCTATAACTTTCTAAAAATAACTAGGTCACAGCCAACACTCTACCTTCAGATAAGGAGGGCAGATATTTCTTCATTAAGGCTTGTACTCTCTCACAATATAGTTTGATCAAGCAGTTGTGGAACTGTGGGCCAGTCTCTTCCCACATGAGGATGATATGTTCCTGCGCATGAAAAAGGTCCAAGATGTGAGACTCAAGATTCCTTTATCCTTTTTTGGGGAATCATCAGGCACACACTTTCATCCAGAACCCTCACCCATAAATCTCATCTCCACTATCCTCATTTCTTTCCCCAGATAATATCCCCTCCACACGTATCGTCTATTGATTTTTTTTTTTTTTCTTCTATATTTCCTGGGGTAAATGCAAGACAAAACAATTAACAGCCCAACTAGAAATGGTTTTGGTGTTCATGATCAAACATAGGGGGTTAGAAAAAGAAATAAAATTTCAAGAGCGTTGGATTTTATTATTTCACTGTTACTACTGCTGCAGTCAGTGTGTAGCTTTAACAATTAGACACAGCCACAAGCGTTATCTTTTCTTATAGCTGTTATTTGTTTTATTTTAAGGACCTCTGGAGTCCAGCATAATTGCTTAGTGCAGATTTTCATTAACTCTTCCCAACCTCCCAATCGCACTCCCAAAACATCTAGAATGATAGCAGCACATGAAACAGAGAAACAATAGGTTTTTCTTACCAGATAAGGAATAACAAGGTCTCTGAAGTTCTCCATTAAAAAATTTAATACTTGGTCTCGAGGCAGAGACTCCACCTCAGGGAGATCTTCAGTAAATATCTACAGAAGACAAAATGATCATTAAATAATTACCACCGCCCCTTTTACTAAGCTGCAATAGAGGTTTCTACTGCAGCCCGGAAGGCTAAATGCTCCAATGCTTATAGAATTCCATGAACGTCGGAGCATTTAGCACTCCGAGCCGCAGCTTAGTAAAAGTGTTTGTGTGAGGGGGGGAGGGGGAGTAGAAGATGATAGGATGATGCATGTAAGAACTCCAGCCAAAATAGTATCCCCTCAGGAACACTAGGACAGAAGACTTGGAATGAGTATTACCTATACAAAGTTGCAGATTAATCTCCATGGGTTCTTAACTTCACAGAGCTACATTTAAAATGCAAAAATGTGGAGCTTTTATTCTGTAATAGAAATTTTATCTAGCATCATTTCTTTCTTGACTCAATTTTTTTTTTAGTGTTATCCACTTTTACATCTACTCTGTAAAGTAATTTAAAAAAAATCAATATGATTCTCCCACACATTTTATAAAGCTGATTTTTGCTTGTCCATCTCTCACTACCAGTGTGACCTTCAGATGTTGTTCTTCTTTCCCTCGGTCTTTGGAAGCATATAAAAGACCCTAAGTGTGCTTGCACACCACACACAATGACGGCAAAGATAGCAATGGCCTGGCAAGAGTATGTTGAAAACTTTTGTTTTAAATGATTTATCTTTACCTTTGTCTATATTCTTTTTTAGCAATTTTACTGATAATTAGAAACGGATTCAGGATACGGATAAAAAGCACTTGTACACTGCTGACACTGACAACAACAAGAAAGGAGACAAAGAAATCAAATATTTGTACCTTTAGTCCATCCTCTGGATAGTCTCGCAAAACCCACATGGAGTAAGGGAACACCAACTGTAGATTCTCTGTTCCTGAGATAAGACAAGAATCTTTTACTCATACTGCAAAAGTGTCAAGGGTTTCAGAAGTCCCCATGACGACATTTGTCATCCTGATTCCTAGTTTATCATTTTTCCAGGCTGCAGAAAGTATGGGGCTTATAATTAAAACTTTAAAATGTCCAAAAAGCAGCTTAAGTTGGCACTTGGACATCCTAATAGTAGGGATGTCCAAGTGCAGATGATCAAAACTAACTTTCAGGATGTGCAGCAGCAAAGGGGCATGTAGGGAGGTGTGTTATAGACAGGAATTGGGGGGCTTCAATCTGGACATACCCCAGCCATAATCAAAGCTTTCCTAGAGGGAACTTGGACGCCAACAGTTAGACCTGTTTGAGTTGCTTCTAAGTTCCACAAACGGGCCCAAACTGACAAGACCACCACTGGAGGATTTAAGGCATGACCCCCCCCCCCTTACTCCTCCCAAAGAGCAACCCACCCCCCCCAAAAAAATAATCCATAGGCTTCCCATCAGCTGATCGCAGCAGAGGAATCCCCATCAGCTGAGCTGGTTTCAGGGATTCCTGGTGGATCAGCTGAGCTACGAAGCCCTCCACTCCTCCCCCTGAAATCCCCGACATCCCCCTGAAATCTCCTGACATCTACACCTCCTCCCGCGGCATCTCCCTTAACATTCCTGGGCCCCCCTCCCACATTCCCGGATCCCTCCATACCTTCAGATGAGAAAACGGCAGGAGGGAAGCTCACTCCCTCCTGCCTACAGAGTCGCATGCTGCAAAAGACGGGGCTTTTCCCTCCCAATAAATCTTGGAATGCAGTGGGAGGGGCCAAAGGCCCTGACTGGCTCAAAATGACGATTTTGAGCCAATCAGGGCCTTTGGCCCCTTCCACTGCATCCCAAGATGCATTGGGAAGGAGAACCCCATTATTTGCAGCACACGCCCCTGTAGGCAGGAGGGAGTGAGCTTCCCTCTTGCCATTTTCTCATTTGAAGGTACAGGGGGATCCGGGGATATGGGAGAGGGCCCAGGAATGTTCAGGGGAAGGGGTATAGGGCTCCAAGGCTCAGCTGATCCTGGCGGGGGGGGGGGGGGATCCCCATCATCTGAGCTGCCAGGAATCCCCAAAATTGGTTCAGCTGATGGGAATTTCTTCTGCTACAATTAGACAAGGTAGTTGGTGGGTACGTCTAGAAAACTTCTTTTATACGTATTTCATGTGGACGTTTTTATTTTTGAAAATGGGCAAAAAAGGTAGAAGTCCTAAGGACCAAAACATATACCTGGCTCATTTTCAAAAATAAAAGATAGACGTTTGGCAGCTTTGAAAATGGACATTTTTCCTACTGGGTTTGTGGACATCTTGCACAAAATGTCCAACCTCAGACTTAGGAACACTTTCGATTATGCCCCTCTAAGCTTTCAACAGATCACACAAAGAGTGGATGCTTGTCCGATTCATGTTTTTCACAGGGTGCACAGAACAGATACACTCTTTTTTCTTGATCTACAGATTCACACTGTCCTAAAAGCCAAATCATTTCAATGCCCAAGTATTGCTTATACCACAAACCAAAAAGAAAAGGGTGTCCCCATCACGGCAACTAAGAAGGCTGCATGTGATGGCAAAGGACTTCATCTCCCGGTGGAAGATGACAACAGTCCCAGTTGCCATTCAGTGTAAACAAAAGCACTAATAAGAAAAAGTGAAAGTATACCAACCCAGTAGCTAAGCAGAGTATTAATGTTACATGAAAACAAAAGGTTTTTACAAGGTCATTTAACACGTTTCTCAAAACAATCATTGCAGGCTTAAACCATGCCAAGTTCAAGAACAAATCAAATCCGACCTTTCCCTTCTTTGACTTAGCTCACCCAGACGCTGTAGATACTGCACTGTCCTCTCATGGCCTTTCAGTGGTGAATTAGCTTTCTTTGACTGATCCACCAACACCTGCAGAGCTTTCAAGAACAACAAAAATAATGCATTTGAGAGAATGTTCTTCTCCCCAAACTCTCAAGAGAACATCTATTTAAACAGAAAAACTGCCTTTTCTTGAAGTGAAAATGATTCAGAAAAATATCTTCTATTCCATTCCCAGGATGCATTACAGCTAGCTTACCAATTTACTACCTTATAAATGCTTGAAAGATGAGAGGAGAATAAACCTTTCATCCTGTGAGTAGGGATGGGGTTAATTTTTATATTTTATTTGGTGTAACAAAGTACTCTCCCCCACCCTTTAGTTTGGTTTTCCTTTCAGGTAAAAATAAGTTTGACTTGGAATCAATAGTAGCATCCTTCCATCACGTCCCATTTTCCCCTCTCTTGAGGTTCACCAATTCTCTCTTAAGAGGTTTAGGATTGGTGTAGGTCATTTACAGTTTCTCCATTACCTTTTTCATGCAAACCCTTTTTCTCATAGAGGATGATCAGCTCACTATACTTGTGTGCCTTCTTCAGTACGTGCTCACTCTCCTCAATGTGGCAGTGATTGTTTTCCAATCGCAACAATGGAGCCACTAAAGCCACGTTAGTCTACAATCAACCAGAGAAGACAGAAAATTTGCAGTCTCATTAAGTGTCCTTGATTCCAGCAAGACCTAAGAGTTATTGAAGTGTCTCGCAAACTTTTCCAAGTAATGGCACACTAAACTTATTTATTTATTTATTTAGATTTTTATCCCGTCCTCCTAGTAGCTCAGAATGGTTTACAAGTAAACATTCACAATGGAGTGAATTGGACATACAAGATTATACAGTAGATTTAAATACTTGGACATACGAGACTGTGCAGCAGTGTAAATATAGGGACTATACAGCAAATTAAGAACAGTAGTTTAGTTTAGATACAAGTTATTTGAGTATAGGCTGAGAGTAGACTATACAGAAATTTAGGCAGAAGATTAGAATAGAGAAAGAAGGGTAGAAGTGGGGTTTAAGGGGTTGGGTGTAGACTGAGGGTGACCTTTAGTTGAAGAGGAGGGTCTTTACCATTTTCCGGAATGTCATTAGTGAGAGTCTCCGCACAAGCGCAGACGTCAACGTGATGATGTCACGTGCAACTTCATCACGTCGATGTCCATGCATGCGCAAAGGCCCTCCAGATTGGGCCCTGAGTTGGTTGATCCTGAAATGACTGCCGGTGGGGCGGTGCGGAAAGCAGGAGAGGCGCCAGCTGACTCGCCTAAACAATATGTCTCTCGTGGCATACCCGGAATCTCACGAAAACAACAGGAGACCAGATGGTGCTCAATCCTTTTTTTTTTGTTTGTTTTAAACAGACTGTTTAGAAGACAAACGGGAGAAACTGCCTTCACAACAGTGAGGGCACAAAAAACAACAACGAAGGACACCAGATTGAGCACTATCTGGTCTCCTTCGTTGTTGTTTTCATGCCCCTCACTGTTGTCAAGGCAGTTTCTCCCGTTTGTCTTCCGATACCCGGAATCTCGCCACAGCACACAGTTTGCGATACACTGAGGTACTGAACACGTCAACTCGTACTGTTGATAAAGCCAGACAATGTCAAATCAGTCACTGACACACAGATCACATTATGTCGGTGTGGTTTCAGTTCTAGGATTCCAATATGCAGATGTGCCGTCACTAGGGTATAGGCAATTACATAACATAACTTTATTTTTCTATATCGCCCCAATCAAAAGAATTCTAGGCGGTTTCCACAAAAGAGAAAAAACTGGACAATCAGTGAAATACAAAATAGTAAAAAATGAATACAACCTATTGTATTAAAAAAAGACATTAAAAATTTTAAATTAATGGAATAAAATGAAAGCACAGATTAAGAGATAAATTTGTCAAATAATATTGTCTTGATTTCTTTTCTAAAAGCACCATAGGACAGCATGGCTCCACTGATATAATTACCCAACCAGGACTGTTTGCTTGCTTGAAAAGCAAGCAGCCTGTCTAAATAAGACCAGAGTTTGCAGCCTAAAATCTTCAGGTAAGCAAATAAGTTGCAATTCCTGGTTATCCTCACAAGATTATATAGCACGCAATGGGATAGCAGGTGCCAATCCCCAGACTGACTTAAAACAGAGGCTTGAGAATTTAAACATGTATCCATGCAAAGCTGATTCAAGCAGCCAAATCAAAACTTATACCACAAACCAAAAATAACGCTCAAGAAAGGTAGTGTCAGCTTTTAAGTTATTTCTGGGTATACAACTTACAAGCAGGACTCTATGTCTGGAAGGATAATGCTCCAGCATAGCAATGTCAGTACTGGGGTACTCACATGCAGGTAGCACTTGAGTAAAGTGGTATCAATGATCTGTAGTAGCTTCTTTTTGGATTTAATGGTGGGTGTTCCCTCCATGAGCGGAGATGTGCTTGATTGGTGGTCAGAGTCATTCAGCTGCTTCACCAAGTGACTTCTCTTCTGCAATAGAAAAAGGGATGATAGATAATAAAACAGATGTTTCTTAAATTTCCTCTCACCCACCTATCTGCCTTTCAAAAGAAGAGGAAATGAAGTTGATTCATATGGGATTAGCATGTTGGTATACTGGACTTTCCTACTTTCAGGATATCAGAAATGAGAGACCCTTTTTGGCATTATCCTAATTCAATATATTTTGTAACTAGTTTACACTTCCTTGTTTGAGACTGAGAAAAGATCAGAACTCACTAAGCCCAAGCCTGAGGCTAACATTGACTGTAAGAATTTTCTAATCAGTGTTTTTTGAACCTGTCTGTGGAGAACACTAGTCAAGCAGGTTTTCAGAATATCCGTAATGAATATGCATGAAAGATATTAGTATGCCTACTACCTCCATTATATGTAAATCTATTTCATGTACACTCATTGTGGATATCCTGAAAACTTGATGCTCCCCCAGGGCAAGTTTTAAACACCACTGATCAGACCATGATGGCATCTGGTGAACAGATGTGCAAAAGCAGGCTCTCCAGGCCATTTTTACTTTTAATTTTTATAATAGGCAGATAGAAAGCTAAGATGAAGGTTTTTCCTCCATCTGAAGTCCCCACTGCCCAGCACACTAAACTAAACTAAACCTTAAGTTTGTGTACCGCATCATCTCCATAAAGATAGAGCTTGACATGGTTTTCAGGTAATTCAATAAATGAGGGAAGGACATAATAAGAAATTAGAGGTTATGAAGAGGATAGCTAGTTTTACATTTTAAATACATAGCTTTACATTTTGGAGAAAAGCCAGGTTTTCAGATGCTTTTGGAATAATTGTAATGCGCCTAGGTTCCGCAGCAGGGCAGGGATGTTATTCCAAAGCTCAATGAATTTGAAGAAAAGGGATTTTCCTAATTTACCTGCATACATGACACCTTTTAACAAGGGGAAAGAGAGTTTGAGTATGTGGGCGGATCTTGTAGTGTCAGGTCTCGAAGAATTCTAGGATAGTGGAATTAGGGGAGGAAGAATGCCATGTAGGATATTGACTATTAGGCAGGTACATTTAAAGTGAATCCTAGAAATCACCGGAAGCCAGTGAAGTTTTGACAGAAGCGGGGAAACATGACTGAATTTGCTTTTTGCGAAGATCAACCTCGCCGCAGTATTCTGGATCCGCTGAAGTCTATGAAGATTTTTCTTGGTTAGACTTAAATAGATGGAATTACAATAGTCCAGTCTGGAAAGAATGATTGATTGTACAAGGACAGCAAAATGTTGTTGGCGGAAGCAGGATCTCACTTTCCTCAGCATGTGAAGACTAAAAAAACATTTTTTTTTTTACCAGAGAGTTGAGATGATCATTAAAGGAAAGTGTAGAGTCAATAATGATGCCCAAAACTTTCCTTGAGAATTCGATCTGCAGTGAGGGACCAGAAGGTAGTGGAATGAGCCGTGGGTAACTGATCTAATTTTGGGCCAAGCCAGAGTAGTTTCACACATTATCTCATTCACACATTATCTTCATTTTGTGCTTGCTAGTGTGACTTCAGGGCATTATCTTCCTCATGGACTGGGAAAGAGAGAGCCTCATAGCACTTTGAAGGCAAGGTTACCCTCAGCCCTGAAGCTAGGGTACTGCCCAAAGAAGCCCAACCCTCAGCCCTGAAGCTAGGGTACTGCCCAAAGAAGCCCAACCCAGTAGGAGGGATCCGGAATCGAGGAGTCTCAGACTTGGAATGAAGTGGCTCCTTGATATCATCATCATCATCTTACCTTGTTTGCACAGAAGAACATCACACTGACATCAATGTGGCTTCTAATCACTTCATTGGAGGAAGTGGCGTGCTCACAAATTGAGATATTCAAACCTACAGGGCTCTCTGGTGGCTTTGGAGACTAAAGTTGAGGATCAGTTGCAGATTCAGAAGTTAATTCTGCTTGGTTACATAATACTGGGTGATCCATAGGAAATTTGAAGCTTGTGAGAACAGAATGAAGACAACTGAATCCATGTGTGTTCAACTTTCCATGTTTGCCACTATGCCACCAATGGACTTATTTAAAGAATATTTAAGAGAAACTACCAAGATTCTATCTGAGGCTATTCCATTTTTACACAACATGCTTTATTTGACAATGAAGCATCAACCCTTAAATTGGAAGAGGCCAAAAGATCCTCCCTGGACTTCAAGTGACCTTGGATATTTGGACCTCACAGCAATGTTGGAAAGATCAGGAGAGGGGATGTCACATCTTGCCTCTGTGTTTAAAATAGATAAAGAAACTGCATTTTGTGAATCAACCTTTGCATGTATTTTCCAACTTTTATGGATAGATGCAAAATAGACATAAGGTCTTTCTGCAGATGTGGAGGAAACTTAATTTGGATGCAAAATTTTTCCTCTTTCTTCCATCTTGTTTGCGTAAATATGCCGGTGTGACACATTTTTTATAATTCTAAGCAACGTAAGATATTTCCCAGATAAAACATCACAGTAACTAGCCATGTTTCCCCCTGTAGTTCCATTAGCTCTGCATGGAAATCTTTTCCTGTTTTGGAGTTGCTTTCCCATTCTTCACACCCTCTCCTACAATAGAATGGTCTCTTCTATCATTGTGGGATACTAGATGTACTCTTGGATGGTCTTTTGACTGGGCCTTCTGTAGGAATTGTTTCCCTTTTTTGTATTTTTGTACCTATTACTGATGCAAAATATTATTGCTCGACGTTTAATTTTGTTAAACTAATAAAATATAGCATTTTCAGAACTCCATTGATCTAGACTCTCAAAAAAAACATGGAAAAATGCATGAGGCAAGTACAAGCAGAAATCTTGACGTAGGGGTGAAATTCATTCCTGTCTGGGTATATGCAAACAAACCTATTTGGAAACATTATTTATTTTTAAAAAATTTATATACCGCATACAACTATGCGGTTTCCATATCATATACATAAAATCTTATTTCCCTGCGACGTCCACATAAAACATAACATCCCCCCACAATAAAATATCAGTATATCAAGTCAAAAACAAAATTCACCAATACAAAAAAAACAAACAAACCAAAAGATGTCAGATCAAATGGTCCTAAGAGAAACCACACCATCCAGCTTTGAGCTGCCATATTTACCTGTGTCAGATAGTCTATAAGTGCAAGATGTGCTTTTTCCAGCTCCACTCCTGAAAGTACAGGCACAGGGTTGGGGTACTGAAGCTGCTTCTTGTACTCAGAGGGCAACAGATCAGGATAGAGACCAATTACATGTGTAGGATCTAAAACATGAGAGCAAGTCATACAAGTTTCTTTTATAGTATTCCATTTGCAAAATTGCTATTTTATTTCATGTTAAAGATATTTAGCGTAATACTAAGTTAACCAAGTGGATCTGGATTAAGCTTCACATATCTCCTGCTCCTTACTGTAATAGGCATATGCTCTAACTGAGCAAATCTTAAACTAAGTGAAGATCTAAAAGGTAGGTTAAAAAAAAAAAAAAAGACAGGAAGTTGCACAGAAACTCACAAGTCAGATGCAGGATAAGCAGGTTGATATTGAAAAGATTCAGGCCCCCTTAGGCTTTTTTTTTTTTTTTTTTTTTTTTAAATCGCCGGCTGTGGCAGTATTACCACCGCGGCTGGCGATAAAAAAAGTCTAACGCGGCATCCTAAAGGGGTGGGAGGGGTTAGGCAGCTAATTTAAGAACTCCGGCACTTAGATCTGGCAAATTGAAACTTCTCTCCATCTGAGTACATAAATTCAAGGTCCTGAAAAGTGGTGGAGCCAGTAGAAGAGTCAGGTTGTAAGGATGAATTTAAGCATTCAACATTGACTTCCTGCCTAAAGTTATAGCAGGCCTAAATATTTTGTTTATTTATTTCATTTTCTATCCCAGTTTCCCCAAAGAGCTCAGAACGGATTACAGGTTAAACATACATAAAATACAGTTAAAGGTTACAATATGACAATTACAGAACAAGGTTGCGTCCTAATTCCATACATACTAGGGGTCTAATACCAATAAACATAATATAAAGTTTATAGGTTACAATTTGCCATAGTTATCTTTAACAGTGCAAGTTTTTTCAAAACAAGTTTTTATCCTAACAAGACACACATTAGGGATCTAATACATAATGTACAGTTACAGGTTAAATATGTCATAGTTACAGTAGAAGATTTTCAATACAAGTTTTTATCCTAACTTATTTTCAGCAAACTTTCACTCCCAAGTCTAAACAGCTAACTTAGGTTCCTAAATTTAGAAGCTCAAGAACAATATTTTAAACTAATAAAAAGAGAAAATTGTATTTACAAATCCATGTCTACAAGATGGAAGAGAGAGCTATATGCCACTAGCATTACAAGCACACTTCTGTCACTTAATGCCCTCTAACACCCAGTATTCCCTGTCCTTGCTCTATATTTCCTAATGCTCATCTTCCTTCAATTCCTCACCCTCTATTCCAGTAGATTACCTGTCCCAAGCTTGGCAAAGACCTGCATAGATTCATCAAAGCGCTTCTGGCAGAAAAGGTTGAAAGCGTAGAGGTTCTGGATGTGGTGAATCTGTTGGCGTTTCTCTGTGTCCGAATCATCCTTCATTTTCTACACAGATAGACAGGGCTATGCTGAGACCAAGACACCAAAGACACACTCAGAGCACCTGAGAAGGGCTCTCTGTCACAGCCTTTATAGAAAAAGAGGTGCAAGCTTGTACTGGGGAGTTCTGGGGAGTTCTATAAAACAGCAGGGAAGGGAGGGGAAAGGAATCTCAAAATGATCGATGAATACATATTTGTTTTGTGTGCTGATGAACAGATAGATGGTGTGACTAAATCACAAGGGACTAAGGATGAAATATTTTTGGGTGCTGATTTGACTGTATCCTTTGGCTTGCACAGCTATAGACTCCTGGGTGGATGGAATTTTACTGAACGTTCAGGATACTTACTGCGAGCTGAAGGGCCAGTTCAAACTGTTTATCTTGAAGGAGTTGCTGAATTTGGATTGCTATAGAGACTGGAACTAGCCGCCAAACAAAATGGTTGCTGGCCACATACACAATGTTGTTGCTTGAAAGAAAGAAAAAAGATTGGTTATGTTATGTTAACAGAGGACACCAAGAGCCCCCAAGCAAAAAACTTTGCTAGGTGACTCAAGGATCAAATTAAACTACCGTATAATCACAAAACACACTTTTTGGTTGTGTGATACAAATATAAGATAAAAAGTTCTCAGCCCAACCAAGAAGAGAATGATGTAGAGCCATGAAGCTTACAAGTTATTCCACATTTTTTCTTGATACTTTTCATTTCATATCATTGAAACAAAAAGTGTCAAGAAAAGTGTGGAATAATTTGTAAGTTTCATGGCTCTACAATCTACATCATTCTCTTCTTGCTTGGACTGAGAACTTTTCAGCAGCCCCTAGTAAACTTGAAATGTAACGTTTTCTGCAACAAAATGAACACATTTATATGCCAGGCCATCCCATCAAAATGAGTACACTTCTCCCTCCGTATTTATGGTTTCCGTATCTGCGGATTCGCTTATTTGCAATTTTTCGGAAGCTGACTCCGCCCCCCCCCAAATTACATCATCATTAAAGTTCTTTTTCCTTTTACTGTACTGATAAAAAAGTGTATTGCTTACCATTCACTCTGAAAATCGCTGCTACCATGCTTTCTCCCACAAATTCGCTGCTTCCATGCTTCCAGTGTGCACTGAGAAAAATACTGCTTCGCAGCATCCATAGAGAGAAAGGCTTGTTCCCAGCATGCCTGCCCAGAAATCGCTGCTTACCTGCCTGCTCAGAAATCGCTGCTTACCTGCCTGCCCAAAAATCGCTGCTTACCTGCCTGCCCAAAAATCGCTGTAGAAAAGTTATTTGCGGTTCCAATAATAAAAATGGAAGGCTTTTTCTAAAAACCGCAAACATCATTTAAAAAGTTACTCGCGGTTTTTCCGTATTCGCGCCTATGGTCCGCCTGCATCCCCCGCAAATACAGAGGGAGAAGTGTATTAGCTTCAGACAGACCTCTCACCTTCAAGTCTCAACCATTTTATTTGATAAGGAGCTCTTTACAGCACTTTCAAGATTCCACTCTCACTCCACAGCTGTTACCGTACCACCTAAACAATAAAATGCCAACAGAAAACCAGGAACCCACATTCTTTGCCCATTTTTCTCTGGGAAATGAGCTGATGACAAACTTTTCAGTATAGAAAAGATTTCAAGACAGAGGAAGGGATAATGTAGCATGATAGTTATTCTGTCTGTTCTCTTTTATCCCCATAAAAAAGCAACAAATCAGGGGAGGCTACAAACAGAAACTTGAAAAATGTGTTATTTCTTAGCATCAGCTTTCTGCATACTTAATTCGTATTAACAGATTCCACATCAAAAAAGAAGTTCACGTGGGTTTATAACTCAATACTTAGGTAGATGCTGGCTAAAATGTGGGAACAAGGCATTTATGTGGTCTTATATAGTGATCTGGGCATATTGAGAGGGTTCATAGAGGCCTTAGTTGGGGGTTCACTTAGCTTGCTCTATGCCAGGGGTAGGGAACTCAGGTCCTCGAGAGCCGTATTCCAGTCGGGTTTTCAGGATTTCCCCAATGAATATGCATTGAAAGCAATGCATGCAAATAGATCTCATGCATATTCGTTGGGGAAATCCTGAAAACCCAACTGGAATATGGCTCTCGAGGACTGGAGTTCCCTACCCCTGCTCTATGCAATCAACAGAAATTTACTGATTACATCTGAATATAGTAATAATATAACTATTTCTCAATAGGAATTTTAAAACTATATTTCTGCACTGCTAAATATAATTCAATGACTGCAATAGTTAATATATGCATACAAGTCTTTAAGCCCGTTACATTAACGGGTGCTAGAATAGATGTGTGTGTGTCTTTCTTTCTGTCTCTCTCTTTCCTCGGCTGTCCACCTCCACCCCTGCTCCCCCTGTCCAGCAGCACCTCTTCCCTGCTCCCCCTTGTCCAGAAGAAGGCCTTCTCCCTTCCTTTTACCTCCCCCATGTCCAGCAGCACCTCTTCCCTGCTCCCCCTGTCCAGCAGTAGGCCTTCTCCCTTCCTTTAACCTCTCCCCTGTCCAGCAGCACCTCTTCCCTGCTCCCCCTGTATTCTGCGACAGAAAAATAAAAAGTTTCTAAGAAAAATGGAAGAAAAGGCTTGAGAGAAGCTGGAAATTCTCATACCCTCCACATGTAATGAACCGAGGCCTCTGCAGCTCAATGCTTTGTACCAATAGTCTCGGCTCAAACGTTCGGATCTCAACATATCTTGGCAGTACCGCAATGATGTATGGAGGTTGATGTTCTGTAGAAGACAGAGAGCAAGGGCCAAAAACACAAGATTACCACTCAGAACAAACAAAGGTATATATATATATATATATATATATATATATATATATATAGCATGCACATGCATAGCCATGTGACATAACAGGTCACTGCATTTTTCAAAACTAAGTTCAAATCAATTATAGCCTGATGAGGTTAAATCAGATATTTGGCTTTAACAAGATTAAACTCTCATGGCAGGACGTATTAATCCAATGCACTGAGTATCAGTTATATACCGTCTTCTACCAAGTTCTTATTAAAGATCACGATAAACACATTTTAGAGCAGTGGCATTCAACCCAGTCCTCAGGGATCATCTGGCCAGTTGGGTTTTTCAAAATCTCTGTCATCCATATTCATTGTGGATATCCTGAAAACCCGACTGGCCAGGTGGTCCCTGAGGACTGGATTGAATACCACTGTTTTAGAGGACTCCAAAGAGACTGTTTGTTTACTTAGTTAGTTAAGTTTTATAGCCCTTCCTCCCCAGGAGCCCAGAACGGGTTACAGAGGTGCATTCACACTATACTGGATGCATTGGACTAAGGGTTACAGAGGTGCATTCACACTATACTGGAGGCATTGGACTAAGGGTTACAGAGGTGCATTCACACTATACTGGAGGCATTGGACTAAGGGTTACAGAGGTACATTCACACTATACTGGAGGCATTGGACTAAGGGTTACAGAGGTGCATTCACACTATACTGGAGGCATTGGACTAAGGGTTACAGAGGTGCATTCACACTATACTGGAGGCATTGGACTAAGGGTTACAGAGGTGCATTCACACTATACTGGAGGCATTGGACTAAGGGTTACAGAGGTGCATTCACACTATACTGGAGGCATTGGACTAAGGGTTACAGAGGTGCATTCACACTATACTGGAGGCATTGGACTAAGGGTTACAGAGGAGCATTCACACTATACTGGAGGCATTGGACTAAGGGTTACAGAGGTGCATTCACACTATACTGGAGGCATTGGACTAAGGGTTACAGAGGTGCATTCACACTATACTGGAGGCATTGGACTAAGGGTTACAGAGGTGCATTCACACTATACTGGAGGCATTGGACTAAGGGTTACAGAGGTGCATTCACACTATACTGGATGCATTGGACTAAGGGTTACAGAGGTGCATTCACACTATACTGGAGGCATTGGACTAAGGGTTACAGAGGAGCATTCACACTATACTGGAGGCATTGGACTAAGGGTTACAGAGGAGCATTCACACTATATTGGAGGCATTGGACTAAGGGTTACAGAGGTGCATTCACACTATACTGGAGGCATTGGACTAAGGGTTACAGAGGTGCATTCACACTATACTGGAGGCATTGGACTAATGGTTACAGAGGTACATTCACACTATACTGGATGCATTGGACTAAGGGTTACAGAGGTGCATTCATACTATACTGGAGGCATTGGACTAAGGGTTACAGAGGTGCATTCACAATATACTGGAGGCATTAGACCAGTGGCTCTCAAACTTTTTTGGCCCTGGCATATTAAACAGAGCAAATGTTTTTCAAGGCACACTATAATTGAAATTATAAAATTGCAAAACCAACAAAAAATTTAATTTCAGAGCTATTTAAAGTTCTTTAAGCTATGTTTGGGTAATTGTAATAATGGTGAAACTAAAGTAGACAGAATTGCTAATCAATGCAATGGATGTGCTTGTTTTTGAATGCACTTGTCTGGGCAATTATATCCTTACACACCCTGATGCTCATAACACTGACAGACGTGATGTATATGTCATCTATTCTAGTATATACTTATGAAGGGAATTTTTTAAAATAAAGTAAAATTCTAGAATCTCTTTGGGGCGTACCACTGTGCCTGGGCACACAGTTTGAGAGACACTGCATTAGACCAATGGGATCATAGCAGGAGTTGGAGCAATACACCGCACATAGTAATGAGTCTCTGATGGTAGATTGCAGTTAAGGTCTGCTATAGCCTGGCCGTTAGGGTCTCAAGGCAGGTATGTGATGGTTTCAGAACATGGTTTTTACTGCTTTCCGGAAAGGTAGCATGCTATCTATAGCTTGGATGTCTGGGGAAAGCTGGTTCCACAGTTTTACCATAATATGAGAAAAGGATCATTTCCAAGCGGTTACCAGTTGGAGCTGGTGCGCCAGTGAGATGCATAGTTGGTGTTCCAGCCGGGATCTGAGTGGTCTGGTTGGGTGGGTAGATGGGAGAACTTTTCCGCCATATAGTGTGTGTGTTGGGGGGGGGGGTCATGCTGTGGAAGCTTTTAAAGGCGATAGTCAGTTGCTTGAAAATGGTTCGCCTCCTTACAGGTAGCTAGTGTACGTCATTCAGTGCTGGGGTAAAGGGATCAAAAGAACCAGGGATGTTTATTTAGCAGCCTAACTACGGCATTCTGGACTTTTGTAGTTGATGTTAATCCTTTGTAGGAAGGCCAGCATACAAGCCATTACATTAGTCCACGTGAACACAGCACAAAGGCGTATAAGCAGTTGAGTGAAGAATGTGTTGAAGAAGTGTTGCCGAATATGTTTCAGTTGGTGTACATTATATGTATGTTTCATTGCTATCCACTTAGTTTTTTAAATAAATAAATAGGATGAGAACACCTGAACCATCCCGTACACTTCCCTCCCCCCAAATCAACCCCTACCCTTCCCCCCCCCAAAAAAAAAAAGGCAGGAGGAATGCCCACTCCCTCCTGTCACCAAATGTTCCCCCGAACCAACACCCCCCCCCCCTCAGTACCTTTGTCCAGTGGAAGGAGGAGAGAAGCACAGTCCCTCCTCCTTTAAGGCCTGACTCAAGGCCCTGATTGGATCAGATGCCTAAGGCCCCTCCACTTGAGAGGGGCCTTAGGCGTTTAAGTCAATCAGGGCCTTAGGCCCCTCCCCATGCATCACTTAGGCCTTGAAGGAGGAGGGACCGTGCTTCCCTCTTCATTCCAACAGAGAAAGGTATTGAGGGGGGGGGTTCCCGGGTTGAATCTGATGGCAGAAGGGAGTGGGCATTCCTCCTGCCATTTTTGCTACCGTGGGGGGGAGGTGGCAGTTAATGGTGCATCAGGGAGGGCCATCATCAGCAGGGGGAAGGGTGCTTTTTTTCTTTTTTTTTAATGGGGAAGATATTGTGCGTGCTTAACACACACAAACTCTGTGCCCATTAAAAAAAAAAAGGTTTCCTGCCCTGAACAGCTGAGGGGGAGGAGGCTTTCCCTTGCCGGCTCTGTGCATGTGCGAGAGTCGTCCTCACAGCCATCAATCGGATGGGAGAGTAAGGGATTACAACTAACCTCCACGTGAATCATTTGCATGCAAACCTTTTAGTGCATCAATAGCTCTTTTTGAATCGGCCCAAAAAATCGGATCAGAGCAGACTCACACCGTCTTACAAATCCTGTTAGTGCATCTAGACCTTAAAACACAATAGTGCTGTGTTGCTGATCCAATTCTCCATTAGTCTAGATAACAGGAAGTTGTGATCCAGTGTGTCAAAGGCTGCGCTCAGGTCTAATAGGACGAGCAGCACATCTGTGCCTTTGTCAATGTAGTTCCAGCAGTTATCTATTATGTCGAGCAAAACTGTTTTGGTGCTATGATAGTTCCTGAAACCTGACTGTTGTGTGGCTAGGATGTTTTGGTTCTCTATGAATGTGGTTAGTTGATTTAGGACTATCTTCTCCAAGAGGTTTGACACAAATGGAAGGTTGGAAACTGGTCTATAGCTGCTAGGGACCGATGGATCCAAGGTTGACTTCTTCAGTAGAGGTTTGTCCAGGATGATGTCCAGGAAGTTGGTACCTCTCCCTTGCATAGTAAGGCATTGATAAGGGGTAGGATTGAGTTGATGAGGAGACCCTACACTCTGTTTGACTCTGTTTTCACAGATAATCAATAAGGAGAAATTAGGTTCTTACCTGCTAATTTACTTTCTTTTAGCTTCTTCAGACCAGTAGAAGTTAATCTTTACGAATGGTCTCCAGCAGGTGGTGAGTGATCTGTACCCATCTCCCAAAATCCTGACGCACAGGAAAAGAACAGGAAACAGGACAGACCCCCTGAAGCAGAGGGGCCCCCATACGCGGGGTCTCCGGTGGCGCAACTTCAAAAATGCAGCACCGAGGAGACCTGCTAAATCAGATCTAAAAGAACATCCCTCTGAATAAAAAGCGCACCACGGACGCATCTGTGCCGAAAGACGGAAAACTCGACGCCCTGCTGCCAGTGGCCATCCCCTCTAGAGGATCCTGGAAGCCCGCCATAGCGGCCAGATCCTCATCCACGCCAACACGCTCCTCCGACCACCAATTTGCAATCCGATGAGGGAGGAGGAAGAGGGGACACTAAATGAAAAGAGGGAGGCAAAGCCACAGGGGGCGCGGAGGGAAAACCACCCCCGAAACCCCCAGGTGCATGTGGGACCCCCAATTGTCTGCACAAATAAAGAAATTAAATTGGGGGCAAAAAACCCCCGAGGTCCCTGCTGAAACCTGCCCCTGTGTTTGCAATACAGGGGGAAGGTCACCTGAGGTTGCAGACAAAATGGAGGGAACTGTGTCAAAATAGTGAAGATCCCGCCAAAAATAACCCCTTCAGGGCCTGTAGTGGCTGGGAAACCTAAACTGTCCCAGACGCTAAAGCAGGCAAGCCGGCATCAGCTGTTGAAAAATCAGCTGAGAGGGAATCCTTTTTCCCCTACCGTTGGCAGTTCGGGGAATCCATCCGGAGGTAATGAGAGCAGACTGGGCTGCCTCACTGCCTTCAGCTGGCTTGCGAGGCACTAAGGCCGGGGAGCTCTGGATGCCTGCAGCCGCTGCCGACAGAGCTCCATGACCTCACCGGCCCAAACCGCCGAGTTCAGGCCGGCCGCGAGTGCCTCACGGCTGGACCAAATTGTGTCACACTCCCCTGGAGAAGGGCACAATTGCTCCATACACGACCTAGCTAGGAGAAAAAGTGCCGGTTAGTGCAAAAATACAGTAAACTGACAGGGAAGCAACCCTGCAGACCAGCACTACCTCAGGATTTTTTTTTATTTTCAGAACAGACTCCACTGGCTCTCAAAGCAATATGCCTTGCTTGATTTAGGGGGCAAGGCTTATTGCTGAGGCTCCTCTAAAAAAATGTGGGGAGGTGGAGGAAGTGGGGGGGAGGGACCCCGCTCGAGACCCGCCGGGTTTGACACTCCCAAGGTCAGAAGGACCCCCAAACAGGGCCCGCTCAAGCTCTGTCTGGCCAAAAACAGGGACTAGGAACCCCCTAAACAAATTCCAACAGCCCTACCAAGGGAGATGGGTACAGATCACTCAACACCTGCTGGAGACCATTCGTAAAGATTAACGTCTACTGGTCTGGAGAGTGCTAAAGAAACAATGTTAACTTAACACTCACTATAACAATCACAGTCCCCGGTCTCTTACAGTCCCCAAAGAGAATTGCCACAGAGGACGGAGGGCCAAGCCTGATCAGACAGGCAGCAGCTAACTGCCAGCGCGTTTCAGTTCCCCTCCATGTTGATTAGTGGCTGGAAGGAGGAGTCTCTTTCATATGAAAGGATACTCCAGAATGAGAGGGCATAGAATGAAGACTCAGAAGTAATCTAAGGAAATATTTTTATACAGAAAGGGTTGTGGATGTGTGGAAGTCTCCCGGTAGAGGCGGTGGATACAGACTGTGTCTGAATTCAAGACAGCGTGGGACAGGCACATGGGATTTCTTAGGGAGAGTAACAGATCATGGATGGGCCAATTGGCCTTTATCTGCCGTCATGCTTCTATGTTTCTATTATACAGCAGATTACTTGCAACTAGTCTTAATGCAACAGTTATATTATTAATTGTTAGGAAATGACCTGGTCATTATTGGCTCCCATTAATACTGGATCAGGTTTAAGATACACTCTTATACTTGGCTGTTTTAACCCTTAGTCCCCCCTCAGAAAGTTTACAACCCATGTTGCTCCTTGTGATCCTGGGCAAGTCATTAGATAGATTGTGAGCCCACCAGGACAGACAAGGAAAAATGCTTGAGTATCTGAATAAACCCATGTAAACCGTTCTGAGCTCTCCTGGGAGAACAGTATAGAAAATTGAATAAATAAAAAATAAATAAATAAAATACATTCCTTTAAAGTTCACTCTGAGTGTATTTACTAGGCAGTTTTCATGTGCATGGCTCCTTCTCTTTGGAATGCTCTTCCATTGAACTTTCATCAATAAATATATATATTTTTTTATTGAATAGGGGTGTGAAAGCTTGTTTATTTCAGTTGGTCTTTGGGGAAAACCAGTTAGGAATGAACATGCCTTGGTGCTCTAAAGTAGCAGCCTCTTTTTCTCCCTGTGATGAATTTTTTTTTTTTTTAATGTTTTATGTGAATTTGATTATGAGCATAGGCAATAGCTGCAACAGGGAAAAACAGGTTTGAGTTACTGGTGGTTGTTTTTGTAGTAGTAAAAGACACAGGCATTTTGCTTTGAGTTGATGAAGGGAGTGCCGCTTTCCAGAGCTAGCTACTAAAGAATTAAAGTAGTCTAGTTAAAAAAATTAAAAAAAAATTATATAGGACATGGTGGCAGCCTAAGGAAGAGAACATGCTCTGTGCAGGTTCCCAATCAAGCAATCAGCTATTCGTTTCCTCTCTTCTCCTTCTTCAAAAAGGCCGCCCTCTCTGTGGGGAAGATGGAGCACAGAATAGGGCTGGCACAACTGGATTAGGTTCATTGGGATTATAAATCAAGATAAAAGATTATTATCAGGTAAAAAGTTTGGTTCCAACTGAATTGGAAGTTCAAAGGATTAAAAACCAAACCAACCAAAAAACAGTTCTCATACAAAGTAAAAGGTATATGGTGCAGTTTTGATTAACACTTCTAGATAATGAGAAAGCTTCCTGCTCTCACCCATGGCCATGGGGATGTCAGTCCAGTTCAGAGCACATTTCTGGGTACAGGTTCCCTCTTCATTCAGGACTACAGTGAGGTCGTCCTGGCCAACTGCGACTTTCTTGTCTTCTAAAGGAGTCACCAAGGGCTCCAGCTGCTTCCCTGTGGGGAACAGTTCTTTGATTGACCCTTTTCCATCTACCTGTGAACAGAGGAGAGCACAAATTGTCACTCGGTACAGATTTGGACAATATGGCCCAAACCAACCTTGTCCATTGTACACCAGACTCTATACCATAAGGATCCTTGATTGTTTTCAAGATATGTTGAGAATATACTGTCTTACTAGGCAGTTATGAACTGAACATGCTCTGCGAAGGGCCCTAGATAGGGTATGTAACAATTTTCATGCAAGGATTGGGATATCGGTGTTCTCAGTAGCAGCTATGCAGTCCTGGAATGCTTTGACAGGACAATTGTGCCTGTGTAAGCCTAGAAATGTTTTTTTGGTTTTTTTTAAACCTTCTGAAAACATACTTATATGTGTCAGCATTTATGTGAATCCATGAGAGGTTCCATGTTTAGATTTCATCTTGAGTGTGAGATTTTGAAAACTTCTGAAAACATACTTATAGGTTATCAGAACATAAGAACATAAGAAGTGCCCTCTCCGGAACAGACCCTAGGTCAGTGATGGCTAACCTTTTTGAGCCCGAGTGCCCAAACTGCCGCACAAAACCAAAGAATTTTCTCAAAGTGCCAGCACGTCAATTAAACCTTAATAACAAGATTTTAGTATCTAAAAACTCTTTATAAAGTTGCCTGAACTATGTATGCCACTGTCTGTACCTCACTCCCTCCCTATGACCAAAAATTCTCCTTTCTTCTATTCCCCGTATACACAACCATCTCTTTCCCTCCCTTCCTCTCTCCCAAGTCCTTGCCTTATGTGTCCAAAAACCCATTCCCTCCCCCACCTCAGCATCTCTTTCCCTCCCTTCCTCTCTCCCAAGTTCATGCCTTGTGTCCAAAAACCCATTCCCTCCCCCACCTCAGCATCTATTTCCCTCCCTTCCTCTCTCCCAAGTCCATGCCTTCTGTGTCCAAAAACCCATTCCCTCCCCCACCTTAGCATCTCTTTCCCTCCCTTCCTCTCTCCCAAGTTCATGCCTTGTGTCCAAAAACCCATTCCCTCCCCCACCTCAGCATCTCTTTCCCTCCCTTCCTCTCTCCCAAGTTCATGCCTTGTCCAAAAACCCATTCCCTCCCCCACCTCAGCATCTCTTTCCCTCCCTTCCTTTCTCCCAAGTTCATGCCTTGTATCCAAAACGCACTCCCTCCCCCTTTTGTGTTCCCCGTTTGCCTCCCATCCCATCTTAGCAACTTTCTCAGCAAAATGTAGCTCGAGCTGCATAGGCTTGTCTTCTATTTCCTGCCTGTCCTGCCGCGCACACATAGCCGATCGGAAATCTTCCCTGACTTCAGCGCTGACGTCGGTGAAGATTTCCGATCGGCTGTGTAAGCGGCAGGGCAGTCGGAGTAGAAGACGAGCCTCGCGGCTCGAGTTATATTTAACCCCGCGGGTCCCCCATCATCCCCGTTCAGCTCTCTCTCCTGTGCACCCCCTGGTAGTACTGCCCTGATGACAGCCCTGCGCGTGCCAGCTGCAAGGTCTTCGCGTGCCACAGTTGGCACGCGTGCCATAGGTTCGCCATCGCTGCCCTAGGTCCATCAAGTCCGGCGATCCGCACACGCGGAGGCCCCGCCTGGTGTACCCTGGCATAATATTAGTCCCCATATCACTCCAAGCTTCTCATAAGAGATGCGCATCTAGCTTACCCTTACCTATGTCACCTTAAGCCACTCATAAGGAGGTGTACATCTAACTTACCCTTAAACCCTAGAACGGTGGATTCCACAATTACCTCTTCTGGGAAAGCATTCCAGGTTTCCACCACTTGTTGCATGAAACAGAACTTCCTGATATTTGTCAGCATTTATATGTTTCTAGGAGAGAGGTTTGTTGTTGTTCTTTTTTTACCTCAAATGTTGTTTGATTGTGAGATTGCTGACCCAGAGAGGTTTTTATGCCTTGTATTTTGTTTGAAATTCATGTATGATGTGTAAATGTATTTGCTTATTTTGTATGTTCTTTATACACTGTTTTGGTTTAAAGCAGTATATACCATATTTTCACGTAGATAACGCGCACCCGTGTAAAACGCGCACACGGGTATAGCGCGCGGGAAACCCAAATATATGTAAAAAAAATTTTGTATACCGCGCACACCCGTATACCGCGCATGCTGCCCGACTCTCCCGTCGCCGCCCAACTCTCCTTTCGTCCGCCCCGACTCTCCTCTCCCCCTTGAAGTCCTATCCCCACTCTGAAAGCCTGATGCCCCCCCGACGTCCGATTCAACCCCCCCCCCCGCAGGACCGCTCGCACCCCCACCCTGAAGGACCACTCGCACGTACCCGACTCCCCGACATGATCGGGGCAAGAGGGATCTCAAGCCTTCTTGCCCCAGCCAACCGCGGCATCCCCGACACGATCGGGGCAAGAGGGAGCTCAAGCCCTCTTGCCCCCCCCGACTCCCCGACATGATCGGGGCAAAAGGGAGCCCAAGCCCTCTTGCCACGCCGACTCCCCAACTCCCCAACAATATCGGGCCAGGAGGGAGCCCAAGCCCTCCTGGCTCTGGCGACCCCCCCCCCCCCGCTAGTTGTTCGGGCCAGGAAGGAGCCCAAATCCTCCTGGCCACGGCGACCCCCTACCCCTACCCCACACTACATTACGGGCAGGAGGGATCCCAGGCCCAACTGCCCTCGAAGCAAACCCCCCTCCCCCCAACGACCGCCCCCCCAAAGAACCTCCGACCGCTCCCCCAGCCGACCCGCGACCCCCCTGGCCGACCCCCACCCCCCTTCCCCATACCTTTGTGTTGTTGGCCGGACAGACAGGAGCCAAACCCGCCTGTCCGGCAGGCAGCCAACGACGGAATGAGGCCGGATTGGCCCATCCGTCCCAAAGCTCCGCCTACTGGTGGGGCCTAAGGCGCCTGGGCCAATCAGAATAGGCCCGGGAGCCTTAGGCCCCTCCTGGGGGCGGGGCCTGAGGCACATGGGCCCAACGTGACCATGTGCCCAAGGCCCCGCCCCCAGGAGGGACTTAAGGCTTCCAGGCCTATTCTAATTGGCCCAGGCGCCTTAGGCCCCACCAGTAGGCGGAGCTTTGGGACGGATGGGCCAATCCGGTCTCATTCCGTCGTTGGCTGCCTGCCGGACAGGCAGGTTTGGCTCCCGTCTGTCTGGCCAACTTCACAAAGGTACGGGGAAGGGGGGTGGGGGTGTCGTGGGGGTCGGCCAGGGGGGTCGCGGGTCGGCTGGGGGGGCGGTCGGAGGTTCTTGGGGGGGGGCGGTCGTTGGGGGGAGGGGGGTTTGCTTCGAGGGCAGGAGGGCCTGGGATCCCTCCTGCCCGTAATGTAGTAAGGGGTGGGGGTAGGGGGTCGCCATGGCCAGGAGGGTTTGGGCTCCCTCCTGGTCCGAACAACTAGCGGGGGGGGGGGGGGGTCGCCAGAGCCAGGAGGGCTTGGGCGCCCTCCTGGCCCGATATTGTCGGGGAGTTGGGGAGTCGGTGGGCAAGAGGGCTTGGGCTCCCTTTTGCCCCGATCGTGTCGGGGAGTCGGGGGGGCAAGAGGGCTTGAGCTCCCTCTTGCCCCATCGGTCCTTCGGGGTGGGGGTGCGGGTGCGTGCGGGTGCGTACGAGCGGTCCTTCGGGGTGGGGGTGCGAGCGGTCCTGCGGGGGGGGGTGAATCGGACGTCGGGGGGGGAACTATATAAAAAAAATTTTGTACAACGCGCTCACGCGTATAATGCGCAAGGTTATGCACGGTTTGTAAAATCGTGTATAACGCGCGCGTTATATGCGTGAAAATACGGTACATTTTTAAATAAATAAAATAATTTTGGGATTACATGTATGTTTTCCCCTCCGGTAAAGAGCTAATGCAATAAAAATCATGCAAAAAAGTTATTTGGCTGCTAGCTTAAAAGTGTATGGCTCAGATGATTAGTCTATAATAGCCTTCAGCCCAGTCCTTAGGACACTCAGCCAGTCAACTTTTCAGGATACCCACAAGGATCATGCATAAGGGCCATAGAGCTGGGGTACTGCATTTTTAAAAAAAAATAAATGTTGTTATCTTCTTAAGTTTTTATCGCCCCCTGTAGTTCAACCCTTTCTCAGCATTGGTTTACAGCAGGCTTGTCCAATTTCAGTCCTCAAAAGCCACAAACAGGTCCAGGATAACTGAGTATAAACAAGATATTTTGCACATAATGTAGTATACATACAAATCTCTCATATGCCTTTTCATTAGTAATATCCTAAAAATCTGACTTTGTTTAGTCCTTGAAGACTTAAATTCTAACAAGCCTGGATTAAGCAGCTCACTTCATATTTGATTCATTCATTCATTTTTCTATACCATTCTCCCAAGTGAGCTCAGAACAGTTTACATGAATTTATTCCCTGTCTGTCCCGGTGGGCTCACAATTTGTCTAATGTACCTAGGACAATTGGGGGGGGATTAAGCGACTTGCCCAAGGTTACAAGAAGCAGCAGGGTTTGAACCCACAATTTCAGGGTGCAGAGGCTGTAGCCTTAACCAACATCAACCCAGGAGGGGTGACCCTGGAAACTACAGGCCTGTGAGCTTGACTTCGGTTCCGGGAAAGATGATGGAAGCAATGGTAAAGGACACAATCAGCGAACACATAGAAAACAATGGACAACTGAAGGCGAGCCAGCATGGCTTCTGCAAGGGAAGGTCGTGCCTGACGAACTTGCTGTACTTCTTCAAGGGAATAAACAGCCAGATGGATAAGGGGGAATCCATAGACATCATTTACCTTGACTTCCAAAAAGCCTTCGACAAGGTACCTCACGAACGGCTACTAAAAAAGCTGTGGAACCACGGGGTGCAAGGGGATATCTACCGATGGATCAAACACTGGTTGGCAGGCAGGAAACAGAGGGTTGGAGTAAAGGGCCAATACTCAGACTGGCAATGGGTCACGAGCGGAGTTCCACAGGGGTCGGTGCTGTGACCTCTATTGTTCAATATATTTATTGACGATCTGGAGTCGGGGACAAAATGTGAGGTTATCAAATTTGCTGATGACACCAAACTCTGCAGCAGGGTTAGGAACACGGAAGACTGTGAAAACCTGCAAAGGGACCTAACGAGACTGGAAGAATGGGCAAAAAAGTAGCAAATGAGTTTTAACGTAGAGAAATGCAAGGTCATGCATGTAGGGAAAAAGAACCCGATGTTCAGCTACAAAATGGGGGGAACATGGCTAGGGGTGAGTAACCTTGAAAGGGATCTGGGGGTGATGGTCGACACATCACTGAAACCATCAGCGCAGTGTGCGACAGCCTTAAAGAAAGCAAACAGAATGCTGGGCATCATCAAAAAGGGTATCACAACCAGGACGAAGGAAGTCATCATGCTGCTGTATCGCGCAATGGTGCGCCCGCACCTGGAGTACTGTGTTCAATACTGGTCGCCGTACCTCAAAAAGGACATGGCGGTACTCGAGGGAGTGCAGAGGAGGGCGACTAAACTGATAAAAGGTATGGAAAATTTCTCATACGCTGACAGGTTAAAAACGCTGGGGCTGTTCTCTCTGGAGAAGAGGAGACTTAGAGGGGACATGATAGAAACCTTCAAAATCCTAAAGGGCATAGAGAAAGTGAATAAGAACAGATTCTTCAAACTGTGGGGAGCCACAAGCACTAGGGGTCACTCGGAGAAATTGAAAGGGGACAGGTTTAGAACAAATGCTAGGAAGTTCTTTTTTACCCAGAGGGTGGTGGACACATGGAACAAGCTTCCGGAGGAGGTGATAAGCCAGAATTCTGTACAGGGGTTCAAGGAAGGTTTGGATAGGTTCCTGGAGGATAAGGGGATAGAGGGGTACAGATAGAACTGGAGGTAGGTTATAGAAATGGTCAGAAACCACTTCACAGGTCGCGGACCTGATGGGCCGCCGCGGGAGCGGACCGCTGGGCAGGATGGACCTCTGGTCTGACCCAGTGGAGGCAACTTCTTATGTTCTTATGTTCAGTCTTCAAGAAACATCCAGCCGATCAGATCTGCAGGATTTCTAAAATAAGCACGAGATACATTTGCATATAATAGAAGTAATATGTATGCAAATCTATCAATTCATTAGTGATACCCCAAAAATATGACCTGTTTGCAGCTTTCAAGAACTGAACTTGGACAAGCCAGGTTTACAGCTTTCCACACTTTCTTTTTCTTGACAAACTCCCTATAAAGTCTTTACTTGATTCTATGAATTCTAGCTGCTATTCTTACTGGTTCCGTCTTGATTTTTGTTTTATGTCTGTCGAATTGCGCTCTGTCTAGAAAATTTACGATAAAGAATAAAAACTTTTTAAAGAAAAGAAAGGCCTTGACTTAACGTAGAAGCCAACTTGTGGTTTTGGCTTTGAACGGAACCAAATCCGCAGTTGAAACTGTCATGCCCACTCTGCCTTGCCAGAACATGTGTCCCCTTCCCCCGGCAGAACCCTAGCCACCCAACTACCCTTAGATCCACCTCAGGCCTATATTAAAAAGATCTGGTGGTCTAGTGGCCTCTTTGGGGGCAGGAACAAACCACACTCATTCCTGCCCAATGTCACTGTTCAGTGAAAATGGCTGCCGAAACTGCTGTGGGAAGTCCCAGCAGCAATTCTGAGATTGGAACTGGCATAAGCAGGAGTTTATATCTAATCAGTCTTGCTTATGCCAGTTCCAATCTCAAAATAGCCACCAGGACCTCCATGATAGTCTTGTAAGGTTGCTGTGGGAAGACTCGGCAGCCATTTCAACTGGGTTTTGTTCCTGCCTCCAAAGAGGCCACTAAATCTCTACAGCTTCTTAAGGCAGGGCTTATGGGGAGGGCTTATGGGTGGTCAAGCAACCCAAAGGGGGGTAACAGCGAGTGACAATTCCAGTTTCAGCCAAAACTGCATTATCATTTTCATCTGAAACCCAACCCAGATTCTGGACAACAGACAGAATTCTAACAACTCCCCTTCTTACAAACCAAACAGCAGGTCCTCACCCTAATCAGATAATAATCCCTCTTGAAGCCCACACAGATTGAGTTCTCACACCATGCCATGGACTTTGGCACATCTGGAACACTGAGGTCCCCCTGAAAGAGAGGAGAAAGAAGGAGAAAGTGAGCTGCTGCTGGACCAAAGTCATACCTTTTACACAGGCGGAGAGCTTATCTACAGGAACAGAGGAAAAGTTTATGTTAAAGGGAGGGGAGTAATATCTGAACAATCCTTCACATAAGACTTATAATAAAGTCAGTTCACCAGATCCTCTTATACATGTGCCTTTACATGACTTTCATAGGGTACAAATAGTGTGCTTTATACCATACGGTGTATTCATTATTGTAAAAAAAACCTTTTCCTAATAAAAATGTATCTCTCTACAAAACAGAAGTTTATAATCTCTGTATTACCAAAACTAATGCAGCACTCTTCAGTGCATTCATTAATTGCAATCTTACAGAGGTGAAATATAGAAAAGAGAGCCATGATTCAGCTTTCTTACAGAGAACAAGCTTAGCTTGGTAGAAAAGCACAGGGTACCAATTTACCTGCAGTTCATAGAACTCCCTATCCTTCCAGAAGAAAAGCTGCAGCTTCTTCTTCACTGCGACACACATCCTCAGCTCCTCCTCACCTGTGGTTGAGTGCTACAGAGAGAGAGAGACACACACACATGCAGCAAAACACAATTCAGAGGAAATAGTCTCCTGGACATTTGCAATTCAGCCCAACAGAAGGTATCATTTCTCAAGACATTAGCTTAACAATTACACTTCTCCCTCAATATTTGTGGGGGCAAGGGGCAGAGCCGGCCCGCGAATATTGAAAATTCACAAGTAACTGGAGGAAGTGACGTCATCGTGGCTCATGGCAGCCTAGAGCGATAGCTCCGCGGACCCCGGTGCTGTTTTTCGCTGCCTTCGCGCGATTTTGCGTGCCTGCACCTCTTCTTTCCTTCAGCACACTTGTAAAGCTGTCTGCTGCACTCTGATGGCAACTCGAAAGAAACAAACGGACATCAAGACATTTTCCTCGCCGCTCCCGCATGGGCCGACTAAAGCTAGCTCCAAAATGGCGCCCGACCCGACTGCAGCTGTGGAGGTCTCGCTGTCGGAGGCAGAGTTGCCGACATTTCATCGGGAGATGCGCGGCTGGTTTCAAGACCTAAAAACAGAAATTGCAGCGGTTCGGGCTGATATACACACAGTTGTGGCTGAACTGAAACGTGAGGTGGGTGAGATCGGAAGTAGAGTGGGAGAAACTGAGGTTACTGTGGAGGCTCACAGCTCTGAATTGGCCCAGCTGAAGGGCAAGATTGCAACGCTGGAGGAGAGAGCTGAAGTGAGCACCCTAAAAATGGAGGACTTGGAGAATCGCTCTAGGAGATGCAACCTTCGCTTTCGGGGTGTGCCGGACACTGTCTCCGATTCTCGCTGTATGGAGGTGATTGATCATATCTGTATTCAGGCACTAGAGACTGCTGGCTTACCTGTGGAAGTGGGAAAGCCATTGCTTGATAGGGCTCATCGCATCCCTGGCCCTCGAGATGTGAACCGCCCTCGTGATGTTGTGGCCTGTTTCCATCGCTATATGGATAAGGAGCATGTGCTTAGGGCGGTGAGGCGCTCGGGAGGAACCGTTAAATGGGAAGAAGCGGACATTGATATCTATCCTGATATAGCTCCAGCAACCCTGGCCCGCCGTCGCACGTATAGAGATTGCACCCGTATACTGCAGGAGCACAGTGTTCGATATAGATGGATTTATCCCATTGGACTGGCTTTTACACATGCGGGCAAGACCTACACTGCAATAACTGTGGTGGATGTTCAGGCTCGACTGGTGGAAGCAGGTTTGATGGCGGCTTCAGAAATGGCTCCGCTTCCGCAGAGGTCACCTGTGCCCAAATCAGGAAGAGGGCTGGGATGGCAGAGAGTGGCTAGATCGGCTACAGCTCGTCGCCCTTTGGAGGCGGCCGCACCCTCACCCACTTGAACATTTGTATTTGTGCAATGTGATTAAGAAATTTTGTGCTGTGGCTGTTTTCTCTTCTCTTTGCTGAGCGGCATCTGTCGCGAAGACTGTTTATAAGGCTTGTTCTGGGGGTCCCTTTGTGAACTGTCTCTCTACACTTCCTGTACCGTGGTTACCAGGTGCTTTGGTGGCTGGACCATGTGGGGTATTGTTGGGGGGTTGGGGGGAGGGGGGGGTGTTGGTGCTGGGAAAAGTAGTAACCGAGTGCTTTCTTGTATGATTGTATGGAAGTGTGTTTGTATAATGTTTTTTTTCAGGTTGCGATTGCAGGGGTTGGATGATTTGGCTGCTTTGGAACTATTGGTTGATTTGGTAATAATGTGCTTTTTCTTTTCTGGTACAAATGGATAAACTCACTTTGCTATCTTATAATGTACATGGTCTGAATTCTCCACAAAAACGACGCTTGTTATTTAAGGAACTGAGCCGCCTGAATAGTGCGGTTGGATTTATTCAGGAGACCCATTTTCAATCTCACTATGAGAAATTGCTTACACACCACAACTATCCACACGTTTTCCTTTCTTCTAATAAGGTCCGGAAAAAGACCCAGGGGGTGGGCATCTTAATACATAAACGTGTCCAGGTGGTATTGAGAGAGGTGGTGCGGGATGTTGAGGGCCGCTACATATTGGTCAAGGCTGAGCTGGATGGGAATTTGTATAGCTTGCTGAATGTCTATGCCCCAAACGCTGGTCAGGGGGCCTTCTTTACGTTGTTAGAGCGTATGCTGTTAGATCATGTAGAAGGTACACTCCTTGTGGGTGGGGATTTTAACCTTACTTGCTATCCTCAGGAGGATAATTCAAATTCTTCCATCCGCTACGCTAGAAGCGACAGAAGAGCATTGCTGCGCTTCCTGCGTAGGCATGATTTGATAGATGTGTGGCGTTATTTACATCCAGACACGCGAGATTACACATTTTATTCATCAAAACATAATTCATATACTAGAATTGATATGTGGATGCTACCTCGTATTGCTTTGCCTCGAGCCCTAGCCTCCAGTATTGAGCCCCGGGTGTGGTCGGATCATGCTCCTTTGACTCTGGAGCTACAGGTTGGACAGGTTAGAGGCGGCCGTCGCTTGTGGCGTATGAATGACTCTTTGTTAAAAGATCCCACTACCTTGACTCTTTTAGAGACTGATGTCGAGGAGTTTTTTGTATTCAACGACATAGCTGACATTAATGTTGCAATTCTTTGGGAAAGTTTTAAAGCTACCCTTAGGGGTTGTTGCATTTCGAGAGGGTCGTACAGAAATCAATGTCGAGTGGCACGCAGATTAGAACTGGTGTCTCGCCTTCGACGCCTAGAGAATGCTCACAAGAGAGCCCCGTCGGTGGCTGGGAGGGTTGCGTTGACGGAGTGCCGGAGAGATTTACAAGAACTTGATTTAGAGGGCATGGCTTGGGCCCTGCAGAGGCGGAAACAGCGGTTTTTTGAATGGGGTGGTAGGGCAGGCCGCTTGTTAGCGGCACAGATTAAGCAAATCCAAGCACAACACTCCATAACTCGGATTCGTAATGCTTCGGGTCAGCTTTGTGTAGATGATGGGGACATCCATCAGGCTTTTTTATCCTTCTATCAGACTCTGTACACTCCGGAAACTGAATCCACGGAGGGGGAGATTGATGCTTTTCTATCTAACGTCACCTTGCCTTGTTTGGCGGAAGTGGATGCGGAGTGGCTTTCTTCCCCTATTCAACCCGCTGAGGTGGTAGCGGCTATACGTCATCTGGCTGCTTCCAAGGCACCGGGTGTTGATGGCTTTTCCCCCCTGTTTTATAAGAAAATGGAGGCCCATATAGTCAATCCTCTGACTAGATTGTTTAATTCTTTTTTGGAGGGGGATTGTCTGCCGTATTCGTTTCGTCAAGCAGCGGTTTCCCTTCTTCCTAAACCTGGGAAAGATCCCCTCCTTTGTGGGTCTTACCGCCCTATTTCATTGTTAGGAGTGGATTATAAGCTGTTTACCCGTATTTTGGCAGTCCGGTTGCAACGTTTTCTGCCTTACCTAGTGCATGGAGATCAATGTGGCTTTATTTCAGGGAGGCAACCTGGTGACAACATCCGAAGAGTGTTAGATCTTATTGGAGTGGCCCATCAAAATTCTGTTCCGGCAGTCCTGTTATCAGTTGACGCTGAAAAAGCCTTTGATAGGGTTTATTGGCCGTTTATGTTAGCGGCCTTGAAGAAAATGGGCATTTCGGGTGCTTTTCTACACTGGGTGACTTTATTATATGCTGCCCCGGAGGCTTGTTTAAGAGTTAATGGAAGATATACTGCTAATTTTATGATCCGTAGAGGGACTAGGCAAGGGTGCCCTTTGTCACCACTGATTTTCGCGCTGGTCATGGAACCTTTAGCAGCCTCTATACGTGCGAATGCTGCCATTCAGGGAATTGTGGTGGGTGGTGAAGAGCATAAGATTTTATTGTATGCCGATGATATTTTGTTTACCTTGACCCACCCACTTCGCTCTCTGACAGAGGCGCTTCGTGTTATGGCTACATTTGGGGCGGTGGCTGGCTTTAAAATCAACATCGAAAAATCTGAATTGCTTAACGTTTCCCTTCCGGACTTGTTGGTGACGGACCTACGTGCTAGGTTCTCGTTTCGATGGGCGGCTAAATCCATTAAATACCTTGGTGTGCGTATATCTCGAAGACTTTCTGACCTTTTTGAATTGAATTACCCCCCGTTGCTAAGAACTGTATTTGCTGATCTGGACCGATGGGAGGGATTGAGATTGTCTTGGATGGGTAGGATTAGTGCGTTGCGTATGAATGTATTGCCTCGTTTTTTGTATCTGTTCTCCTGCCTACCTCTCTCAATTCCTAAACGGTTCTTGCTTAGGCTACAAAGGCGGGCCTTTGCTTATATCTGGACACGTAAACCCCCTAGGGTGCGGAGGGAACGTATGTACTGGGACAGATTACATGGGGGAATGGGTGTTCCTGATTTTTCTACATATTATTATGCATCCCAACTGCAGGGACTGTTTCATTGGGCATATCCCTCCCAGCGCTGGGTCTCACTTGAACAGGCCTTACAACCTACTTACCCTTTGGCAGCAGTGCCCTGGCTGTCTTTTGATATCCTTCGGGATCTGCAAACTGAGACATCTTATGGGATGGAATGTACTCTGCATGCGTGGAGCCGGGTTCGACGAGCTTGGTTCCCACGTCAGCGCTATTTTTATGCTACTCCCATTAGATTTGCCCCTGATTTTCTGCCTGCTAAAGATACTGGGATTTTTCGGCGTTGGGAAATGGAGGGTCTTAGGGTCCTAGGTCAGCTGGTAGTGGGTGGACAACTGGTACCCTTTGCTGCCTTACAATCTATATATGATCTCCCCTCGACTGATTTTTTCGCCTATGTCCAACTTCGAGATTTTATGGTGAAGAGGGTGGTCCCGGAGTGGGAAGGGGCAGACTCTGCTTTCTTACAAGTTTTTAGGATGGGATCTGGGGTGGGCCTTATTTCCCGTCTTTATAGGGCTCTTTTATACACTCGACCACAGGCCCACACATATGAACATCGTTGGGAACTCTTGCTGGGAAGGGTTTTGGATTATCGGCAATGGGACTGTCTTTATGGTACACTGCTGAGAGTCTCCTTGGCATCTCCCTTAGTGGAGCAGGGGTATAAGATGCTATTTCAGTGGTACCTCACGCCAGAAAAGGTGCATCGTTTCTATCACTGTGGGAACGGGCACTGTTGGCGCAATTGTGGGTGTCTGGGCTCCTTTGGGCATGTGTGGTGGGATTGTATTAAGATTGTACCTTTTTGGAAGATGGTTCAACGACTGCTGATTGATGTGTTACGCTTACCCATCATATTGCGTATGGACACATTTTTACTTAACTATCCTTTGGGAAGTTTGGATGTGGATCAGAATCATTTTGTGGCCCTGGTTGCTACGGCAGCCAGACTTTTAGTGGCTACATATTGGAAGCGGGACTCTTTGCCTTCTCGGACTGAACTGTTACATAAGGTTGATCAAATTTACTTGATGTCCAAATTGACTGCTTTAAATAATGATTCCTGTGGAACGTTTCATCGACAGTGGTCTCGTTATAGCTCCTGGCGAGGTCTACTTTGAAACTTTTCTTATTTTTCCTTTTGCATCTTCCTTTGTTTTAGGCTTATATTGTATCACTCGGTGGGGGGGGTGGGGGGGTTCTGTTGTTTCGTATGGGCAATGTACTTTTGCTGTTGGCATACTGCCTGTGTACTGTTTTCATTTTGTTTAATAAAATTTTAAACTATAAAAAAAAAAAAAAAAAAAAAAAAAAAAAAAAATTCACAAGTAACATTTGGGCCGGCTCTGACCCACCCACCCCCCGCCTTCCCCTGGCATCCCAGACCTTACCTGGTAGTCTAGCGGGCTTTCGGGGCAGGAGCGATCTTCCTACGCTCCTGCCATGAGCAGATTACTCATAGATGTATCGGCTGGCAGAAGCAAGCTTTCTGCGCTCCTGCTTGGGCCTGCGCCACATTCTGAATGGTTGCCGTCAGTTCTTGCAGGACTCGCGAGAACTGAAGGCAGCCATTCAGAACGCGGAAAGGGCCCAGGCAGGAGCGCAGAAAGCTTGCTTCTGCCAGTCGATACACCGCTAGACCACCAGGCCATAAGGGGCATTTTAAAATGTACGACAGAGGTGTATTATACTTCTTTCTGGTTGTTTATAGTTGGGTTACTATCTCCCACATCTATCTGCATGCACGGTCTCTCCGACTGTGTAGACAATGCTCATTTACGACTTTAATATCTTGTTGGGGAGGGATGACGAAGAGAGTTGCTGGTATGGGTAGTTGTGGTTCGATCGGGTGGGAGGCTTTTTTTTTTTGGGGGGGGGGCAGGTGTTGTGCTGTTCCATAAAAATGCATTTTATGGCTATAGTTCCTGGACTATTTGCACTTTGGAGGTGTTTGGTTTGTTGCCTATGATGCCTGTTCTTTTTTGCTGTTTTTTTTCTATTACACTTGGTTGTCATCACTAAAAATTGTTTGAACATAAAAAGGTATGACCGGGGGGGAGGGGATGGGGGTCGTTTTAAAAAGCTACTACGGGGGGTGTTCTAAAACAGTATAGGGGGATTAAAAAAGGTCTCTTGAGACTACGACGGGAACACCCCGCAGCCATTTTGTAGGAGTGATCTGCACAGGGCAGGAGCGTAGGAAGATCGCCCCTGCTCCGAAAGCCCGCTAGATCACCAGGTAAGGTCTGGGGAGGTCCGGGATAGAGCGTTTCTTTTCTTTTCGTCCCCCAAAATCACAAATAACTGAATCTGCGGATTCAGAGGGAGAAGTGTAGGACTATTCCTCAAAACAACTGATTAGTCAGCCCCTAAACAGTAAGGAGGGGGGTCAATTTTCACAGACAATAGGTGCCTAAATATGGCGGTCAGTAGCCTAAATTGGCCAGTATGAAAACGGACTATGGTTGAGCCTTAAATTTAGGATCACAGTTTGACTTATCTCCTATGTCTGGCACTCAAAAAGAGGGATAGGTATGGGGAAAGATTTAAGGCAGGGGGGAAAAGGTTAGGTGCTTAAAACTCATTTTCAGTACTAAGCACTTAAATAGGAGTCTAAGTCTGGACAAATGAACTGCAAGTCTAAACGTAGGCCTCTTAAAGTTTTAGCTGCCTAAGTTTAGGTTAAATTTGCAGTCAAAAATGCATGATACAAATTAGGGGTATCGAAAAAAGTAGAGAAGGAAGACACTCTCCCTAGACACCATGCTGGGGAGAGTGAACGATGCAAGGCTGTCGTAAGACCACCAGCTTTTTGCTAGGACTGATGTGGCCAAAGCACGCTATACACTTGAGCACATTTTTGGAACAAGACATCAGCTGACTGTTTTTTGGGGGGGAGGAAGGATCTCCCAAGCAATACCAGATAAACTGAAGGACAAGTAGAGAAACAATCCCCACCCTCCCTCCCACCATATTTCACTATCTAGGGCACTTGTTAGGTTGGTCATAGTCCTGCTTTCAAGTTTGGCCAAAGACCTCTAGAACTGGATGTCTAAAATTTAAGTACAGAGGCATTTTTGAAATCCGATGTCTAGCAATACTAAAGCACAGAATACACAGCCCAGGCTGCTTGCAGTATGAGTTGTATTTAACTTTGGAATAAAACATATCTTGAAGTTCAGTATGGAAGGACAAGGTGACAGTAATGAGAATAGTTACTATTCTCTCTGTGCCAGAAGGTTGAAAGAACAAAGATCCAGCTTACCTGCAGGTCGCATGTAAACAGAGTTGCCCCTTTTGCTTTGGAGATTGCAGTAATTTGCTGAAATGTCAGCAGGTCATGGACGTGGACATTACTATCTGCATTGGGAAGAGATCGCACAATTAGTAGAGCAGTGGTCTCAAACTCGCGGCCTGGGGGCCACATGTGGCCCGCCAGGTACTATTTTGAGACCCTCGGTATATTTATCATAATCACAAAAGTAAAATAAAACAGTTTCTTGATCATATGTCTCTTTAGCTACAAGTTACAATATTATTATTAAGACTTAGACAAAAGGAAAGATTTATAAACTATAAAGTCTTACCTCATGCAAAATTGTCATTTCTTTAATAAGACATTAACTAATTTTTCTGCGGCCCTTCAAGTACCTACAAATCCAAAATGTGGCCCTGCAAAGGGTTTGAGTTTGAGACCACTGTACTAGAGTATGTCCAAGAATGAAAGTTAAATACAGAAGAAAGCGGGTCAAAATCTATGAGAACCCTGTAAAGCTCAGCTTCTCTTAGAGTCAGAAGGATATGAGGGTCTTGAAGCAAAACATTTTGGCAGGTGCAAAGTTCGAAACTGATTACTTGATTGTGTAGAATCCGCTGCCATACTTTACGAGTCGGCCTTTTGAGCCTATAGCATGAGCATTCACAAGCTGCTTTTATTTTATTTTTGACATTAAATGATATATGAATCTACATAGCTCATGCAACATAACAGAGTTTTCTCATGTACTGTTGGGAAATCTGGGTTTGATTCATGGATGCCAGTTCTGTGGATGCTTAAGCACCCCCAATACTAAAAATATTTCCTGATTAAGTCCAGGGAAAAGTAATTTTTGGGGTTTAATAACCCCAATCATTTTGAAAAGTTGGATCCTATTGTTTGATTTGTTGCAGATTTTATGTCCAGATACTTTATTGAAATCTTACATATAATACAAGCCAGGATGTACATTGTGATCTGGATGAATGTTGTTAGATGTGGAAAGACGCAAAGAGGTACGGTATGTTGATACAGCAAAATCCTTTTCCGTGGCTGGCCTAGTTATGTGAAATTATATGCCTGGGAATTTACATTTATGTAATAATGTTTTGAGGTTTAGGAAATTGTTAAAACTTATTTTTTTGCCAAGGGATTTAACTGGGAAAAAAAACCAAACATGAACTTGGTGAGTTTCCCGTATCATTATTACAGCTTATGGGCGATGTAAACGATGTGGCATTTGTTTAATGTTCAACTGGATTATGAATGTTTTTTTGTAAGTCACCTAGATTTTAGGCAGATAATAAATAAATATCAGCTCTCCTGCTGATGTCACTTCCGAGGGCCATGCATAGGAAGTGACATCAGAGGGACAGCCGACGGGGTCGCGAGGAGCATGTTGTTGACCGCCGCAAACAACTTAGACTACAGGTACAGAGGAAGGGAAGGAGGGGGATACGTGTGGCAGGCAGGATAAAAGATGGAGCGGGGGGTGGGCCAAGACAAGGGTGGGGGAGAGGCGCCACTGTCCCAGGTGCCTCTCACCCTCGCTACACCACTGAGTCTGAACCTAGCCTTTAACTACATTAAAAAAAGTACATAAACACTATTTTACACTTGTGCAAGCTGTAAGTAGAAAGTTTGTTACACTTTTAGGTACTACAGACCAACAATCCCCCAATCCATACTTTATTTTATTACTGGACGTTTACACTGTAATCTAATCTTCTATTTGTGCGTCACTCATACCTATACAGGCTCAAGGCGACTGTAAAGAGAGGTAAGAGGGAGAGGAAGGGGAGAGAAAAAGAGGGGAGAGAGGAGGATGGGAAAGGGAGAGAAGATAAGGTAAAGGAGATTAAGTATCGAACAGATGCAAGTCCATGAGAAGCAGAAAAAACCACAAAACTGGAGCGCAACTCTGTTTCACAACTACAAAATGATAAGACACTTCTGTACTTACCTAACAAACTGACAAGGATTTTAAACTGAGGAACAACATGGATCTGAAAAACAAAAGAACATAAGAACAGCCTTACTGGGTCAGATCAATGGTCCATCAAGTTCAGTAGCCCATTCTCACAGTGGCCAATCCAGGTCACTGGTACCTGGCCAAATCCCAAAGAGTAGCAACATTCCATGCTACCGATCCAGGGCAAGGCATTTCATTATGTTAAAAGCCTGGCATTTTAGATTGCAATGCATAGAGAACTGATAAAGGGATACAGAACACTAAAATGGATTTCCAATTTGAAAAGAAAAGTCCATCAATCCTTCTGAAGGCTCTAGCAGTCTGCACAACAAAAATACCATCTAAGCTAGGGATCTCAAAGTCCCTCCTTGAGGGCCGCAATCCAGTCGGGTTTTCAGGATTTCCCCAATGAATATGCACGAGATCTATGTGCTTGCACTGCTTTCAATGCATATTCATTGGGGAAATCCTGAAAACCCGACTGGATTGCGGCCCTCAAGGAGGGACTTTGAGATCCCTGAAGCTGTACTGAAATATCTTTTTGCTCGTACACACAAGTCAAATTTTTCAACTCGAATCCGTTTAAGACACCCAATAAAAGCACAGCGATTTCTCCTTTAACTTTTCACAACAGAGAAACCTCCATTCGTAGGAGTTCTTTGTTACAAGAAACTGCTTTTATCTATTTTCCACACCAAGACTTTCCAGTTAATCTAAACAAACAAGTTTCAGGCTAAGTCCAAGAAAAAATAGTTTGCCTGCCCTGCTAGATTATTTGTTTATATTCATTGTACACTATTTTGATGAGAATCAAAATCATTTTTAAAAATAAAATACACAAAAACAACACAGACAATGGAATAAAACCAAAAACAATACATAATAAAGGTAAAAAGAAATATACAGAAGTAAAATAAAGAACCAGTGAAGCTCCAGTCTCATTTGACCCATCACCACAATTACACCTACGAGAAAAGTCACTTATATAATTTATATTGATCTGTTCTTTGCCTTGCCTAGTTCTCAAGTTAGATCACAAATGGATTTGGGCCTATACTTGTAGACCTCTTTTTTTCAAAGAAAACTGAGCTGAACAGACCCAACCTGGTACTGCTGTACTGGATCATACAACTTGTCTGAAAAGCCCTTATTACTTTCTCAAATAAGTACAAAGCCCATTTGCTAAGTCTAAGACATTTACTCACATTTCTCAGAATAAGAATAATGCAAAATGACTATCCAGCTTTACTCTGCAGAAGTTTAAGTGACCCATGGTGTGGAGACTTATCACCAACTCTTGTCATCGCCATAGACTATTCTTGAAATATATGTTTTTAAAAAAACCCTGTAAAGTATTTCAGCTCAAACATCATGACCTACCTGCTGAATCTTCTTAGAGAAATTCTTGTTGGATTTCTCCAATGTAACTTCAAATTGATTACAGCCTGTCAAGCAAGGAGAAACTGTAGTTAAGAAATCTTTAGCCCCTGTCGCAGCCACACTTAAAAGATACTGTTTTAAATCTTACCACATATATTTGACTATAAGCCGATATATTTTATCCTTCCCCCCCCCCCAAAAGATAAAAATCGGGATCTTGTTGGTTTAAAAGTCAATTCTCTCTCCTATACCCTTCCTTGGTGACTGGCACTGTTAACCAGTATTTGTCTCTCGCTCCCCATCTCACCCCACCCCCACGATGACTGCCATTTTGCTTGCCAGTACATCCTTACTGCTGCTACTGACAGTAAAGTTACAGCAAGCTAGGTCCTTCAACACCTTTGCCCATCCTTATGAATTACTAAAGTTATAAACTAGGCTACATGAAAGATATTATCTAAAATTACACATTCAAATCAACTTAACATCACTGATCATTTTCTTTCCCAGCCCGGTCTTGTGTTATAACTCACCTGGGACTTTCTTAATCTGGTACAGAAGCAGATGCCCCTGTCTGGTGCCAACAAGAAGCCATTCTTCTGTAACAAAACAGATAAAAGACCACTTTAACTAAAATTTAATTGGCTCCCCCTCAATCCAAACTACCTCAGAAGTCTCAAGCATTTTTGAATGAAGCACACTCTAGTGGGGAGAGTTGACCTTGAAACAAGCTCTTTGGCAAAACATGGATTCATGTCAGCAGAAATAGGCCCCCAATACGAATGCAGATAAGTGCCCTCTTTTCTCTTTAAAAAGCACATATAGTAAATATAAAATACAAAAAGCTAAAAAGATGGAATATGGCTAAAAGGATATATCTAAAAAGTTGAATATGCTATCACATATGGACTAATGAAGAGATACGGTGATTATACACTTCTACAGACATTGCTTTGAGAGCGTCACCTCCGACGGTCCTTAAAAGTTTTTTTCAATTAATCTAACACATTTTTGTGAATAAGCAATTGTGTGAGTGGATTTAGTCACATAATATACATCACATATCCAAAGTACATCACCTAAAAGAAAGAAAAAAAAGTCTGACCATCCAGGAACCACCATAGACAAATTAGTGATAAAATCCGCAGGTTAGAAAAAGAGGTATTGTTGTACAAACAAACTGGGCAATTTTTTCATCAAACTCTTCTTTCCACCTGACTGAAAACCCACACTTCATTAATATAGTTCAGTTACTGAGACCAGGATACAGTCCATCAAGCAGAGCAAATGTTGCAGGGAAACTGCAAGATAAAGGGTATGACAGAGAAAAGAAGCACTGTACAACAGGTTTAGAGGGTGAAATTGTTAACCTAAGTTTTGATGGTTGGAGTAATGTCCACAATGATTCTTTTGTATGTTTCTATAAGAACAGAAGAAGGGAATGTCTTTCTTGCTGAAATAATTTATATCTCATACACATACAGCAGAATACTTACAAGTAGCAGCAGCAGCAGCAAAAACTACAGTGGTGCCTCACACAACGAACTTAATTCGTTCCAGGAGCAAGTTTGTTATGCGAAAAGTTCGTTATGTGAAACGCGTTTTCCCATAACAATACATGTTAAAAAAAATAATTCGTTCTGTAGCATAAAATATGCTAAGATGACATAAAAAAAGATAAATTTTTGGTTATTATTTTTATTTAGATACATCTAAAAACATAATTGTTTTTTAAAACAACACACATTTTTTAAATTTAAAGACAGACTAAGTAGAGTCTAATTTTACAGTGAGAGGGCAGAGTCTCAGCGGCAAAAACTGGGACTTAACTGTTCATTTTTTTTTTTTTTTCTACCGTGTTTCCCCGATGATAAGGCAGGGCCATCAAATAAGACAGCCCCCCCTTTTTAGAAAAAAATGTAAAATAAGGCACCCCCCCGCAAATAAGCCACCCACCGATACCTGCGCTTACCCGAATCGGGTGGTACGGTGGGTGACTCCGTGTGGTCCCTGGCACCCCCGACACGATCGGGGCAAGAGGGAGCTCAAGCCCTCTTGCCCCCCCGACTCCCCGACACGATCGGGGCAAGAGGGAGCTCAAGCCCTCTTGCCCCCCGACTCCCCGACACGATCGGGGCAAAAGGGAGCTCAAGCCCTCTTGCCCCCCCGACTCCCCGACACGATCGGGGCAAAAGGGAGCCCAAGCCCTCTTGCCCCGCCAATTCCCCAACTCCCCGACAATATCGGGCCAGGAGGGAGCCCAAGTCCTCCTGGCCACGGCGACCCCCTAACCCCACCCTGCACTACATTACGGGCAGGAGGGATCCCAGGCCCTCCTGCCCTCGACGCAAACCCCCCCCCCCCCCAACGACCGCCCCCCCCCAAGAACCTCCGACCGCCCCCCCAGCCGACCCGCGACCCCCCGGGCCGACCCCCACGACACCCCCAACCCCCTTCCCCGTACCTTTCTGTAGTTGGCCGGACAGACGGTAGCCAAACCCGCCTGTCCGGCAGGCAGCCATCGACGGAATGAGGCCGGATTGGCCCATCCGTCCCAAAGCTCCGCCTACTGGTGGGGCCTAAGGCGCCTGGGCCAATCAGAATAGGCCCGGGAGCCTTAGGTCCCTCCTGGGGGCAGGGCCTGAGGCACATGGTCGGGTTGGGCCCATGTGCCTCAGGCCCCGCCCCCAGGAGGGACCTAAGGCTCCCGGGCCTATTCTGATTGGCCCAGGTGCCTTAGGCCCCACCAGTAGGCGGAGCTTTGGGACGGATGGGCCAATCCGGCCTCATTCCGTCGTTGGCTGCCTGCCGGACAGGCGGGTTTGGCTCCCGTCTGTCCGGCCAACTACAGAAAGGTACGGGGAAGGGGGTTGGGGGTGTCGTGGGGGTCGGCCAGGGGGGTCGCGGGTCGGCTGGGGGGGCGGTCGGAGGTTCTTGGGGGGGGGGCGGTCGTTGGGGGGAGGGGGGGTTTGCGTCGAGGGCAGGAGGGCCTGGGATCCCTCCTGCCCGTAATGTAGTGCAGGGTGGGGTTAGGGGGTCGCCGTGGCCAGGAGGACTTGGGCTCCCTCCTGGCCCGATATTGTGTGGGGAGTTGGGGAATCGGCGGGGCAAGAGGGCTTGGGCTCCTTTTTGCCCCGATCGTGTCGGGGAGTCGGGGGGGCAAGAGGGAACCAGGCGGAGAGAGGGCAGTTAAGCGCAGTGCCTGCGCGGAAGGATGCAGCTCGGGCGACTTCGTTGTGTGAAACGAAGTTCGTTGTACGGATCAAGACATAAAGTTCGTTGTGCGCAGCGTTCGCTGTGCGAGGCGTCCGTTATGCGAGGCACCACTGTATACAGTTGGAGATCATTACAATTTACTAATGAAGCACTACAGAGCTAAGGTTTGTTGCGTTTCTCTCACCTGCCACAAACAGACAAAAAAAAAAAAAAAAAAGGACATGAACTCATCCTGAAAGAGCACAAAGAATACCAACAGGAGAACGTCAGAAGTGGCAAGACTCAAACTTTACTAGAAGCTACACTCTGAAAGTACTCAATCTTCAAAGTCTGTAAAACCATCCATGGAAGAGGCTGAAGGGCATATCTTCTGATAGTTGAGCTCTTCTGCTACGAACGAAAGGTAGGAAATAGAAACCCTACAGAAGAAAACTAGGAAGAAAAAAAGAGTGGACCAAAGAATTTCCAGCATTTGAGGATAAAAACTATTTTTAAATGATAAAGTACCCACTTTAAAAAGACTCAACACAGGGCCTTGTTTTGGTGGAGGAACAGCCCACCTCAGGAGTCAAAAATACTCTGTTGAATGTGTTATAAATATACTGTATAAGGAGCAGTTGTAGCGACATCCAACATGAAACATCCACCAAGCAGCAATAATTCAGTTGCAAAACATGGGAAATAGCATCAAACGCATTATGCATACGTCCCCTGCCCCACCCCACCCCACCCTGGTCTTCTCTTAAAAGGGGGTTCCACATATAGGTTTGTTCCAATCCAAAGAGAATGGATTGTTTTCTGGGCATTTTGGGTTTATTCTTTTGCACTTGACTTCACAGTCTCCATGCATGGACTGGTGGTTCAAGTAACTAGAAAAAGTATAGCCCAGTGGTCTCCATAGCCTCCAAAGTCCTCTATTGCAGCCCTCAAAGTTGCCTGAAATGCTCTTCAAATACTGCAAATGTGTTCATTTCAACCTTGCCCACTTGATATAGTAACTGCAAACAATCTCAAAGTGTGTCACTCAGGGATGACATTTAAGGAATTTGCTACTGTTGACAATCCAAAATAAAGGGAGTTTTTAAAACACATCCTTGCAGTGTTGTAGAATCTATATTAGTATTATTAATGTTTACCTTATTTCCCCATATATAGGCCGCAGCCTAAACATGGGTTTTATAAACCCATGTATGGGGCGCAGCCTAGTTATATGGGGTGGCCTATATAAAAATTTTAAGTCATCCCATCCACCCCCCAGTACCTTTTTTGGAAGCCCCCTAGCTGGCACGTGGCTCGGGTCTCCAGCAGTGCAGGGCAGCCATGATCTCTTTGGCATCCAGCCTGCACCCACACTGCTTGCTGAGTGGCTGAGGTCAGTTCTCACGAGTCTTGCGAGTCCTGCAAGAGCTGACGTCAGCCATTCAGCGGACGGTGCAGGGGCAGGCCGGATGCCAAAGAGATTGCGGCTGCTCTGTACCACTGGAGACCCGAGTCGCGTGCCAATGAGGGGGCTTCCGAAAAAGGTAGAGGGGGTGGGGTGGCTTCCAAAAAAGGTACTGGGGGGTGGGGGGCATGAATGAAAAAGGCAGGGGAGGTACCGGAAGATAAGCCGCGGCTAATACCATGGGGCTGCTTATCTTCCAGTTTTAAAAAACATAGGCCGCCCTTTTCTGCAGCCTATACATACATGGGTGTGGCTTATATGCGGGGAAATACAGTAATGCCAAGTCTGAACAAGCAGGTCAAAGCAGTTTACAAAAATTAGTGGTATGTGTAAGCTTGAAATCTTTTGGTGGCCCTCAGAACTTTCTCGTATTCACACTGCGGCCTTTAATATGAAAAAGGCCGGAGATCACTGCTGTAGTCCCTCATGAGCATAAACCCAAATACAACACAGATTCCAGGGCATCAATGCCGGTACCTTTATTTCTCACAGCACAGATGATTTTCTCTATTATTTCCGAATACAATTCAAACTCCTCTTACTGACCTACAAGTGCACTCACTCAGCTGCCCCTCACTATCTCTCTTCACTTATCTCCCCCTGGTAAGTCCCTCCTATCTGTGCCCTTTTCCTCCTCTGCCAACTCCAGACTCCGTCCATGCTATCTTGCTGCACCGTATGCTTGGAACAATCAGCCCAAATCCCTACAGCGGGCTCCGTCTCTGGCAGTGTTCAAGGCACAGTTAAAAGCCCACCTCTTTGAGAGTGCTTTTGACTCCTAACTCCTCTCACCTTGGGTTCGACACCCCCATACCTATATATCATATCTGTCTGTCCAAATTAGATTGTAAGCTCTTCCGAGCAGGGATCTTCTATAAATGTAAAAATGTACAGCGCTGCATACACTTTTCAGCCCTATATAAGTGATTAGTAGTAGTATTATGACAATCTGGAAAATGTACTTGTATTTAATGCTACGTTTGTTTCTTCTATGTGCACAAGTACAAGGCACACAATCAGGATCTCCTTGCTCATGGATGAGCTTTGGGAGAATTGCCCAACTGCAGGGTAGGAAAAAGGAAAAAAAATCAATGTTTTAAAAAAGGGAAAATTGATTTTTTTAAAAAATGTAAATTGGATTATTTTAAATAAAATGCTGTTTTGAGGAAAAAAAATCTATCTAAAGATCGTTTCTATTTAAGATACATTATAGTCCAAAAGTTATTCATCATGAAATATGAATTAGTTTTGAATTATGTAGCATGAGGCTGTATATTCATGTAATGTTTAACCATGCCCCCCCTTTATGAAGCCGTATTAGGCTTTTTTAATGCCAGCCACGGCAGTAAAAGCTCCGACACTCACAGGAATCCCTATGAGCGTTGAAGTTAATACCACCACAGCCAGTGATAAAGCCTAATGTGGCTTCATAAAAGGGGCATAAATTTCTGGGTAAATGAATTCCATTAATCTGTTCATAATATCTAGGGCAATTTTTCTTTCTAGAAGGTATTATCAGAGATGCTTGGTTCTGCATGACTCAAATCTGTGAACTTGTGTCTGCAGAAATAATATGCTGCTTCTTCACAGCAAAAATCCTTCTTTAGAAAAACCATGATATAAATCGTGTCTTTCTGACTAATAATAATTTTATTCTTATATACCGCCATACCAAAAAAGTTCTAGGCGGTTCACAACAAGGTGAGCTAATACTTGGGATACAGATAAAATACAAATTAGAATAATGGACTTAAAAACAGATAAAGACGGAAAGCATTTACAATATAATGCAGAAAATACTGGCATGGCAGGGAAAGAAGTAATACATAGAACAGATAAAATATATCAAGTTGAATATAAGGAACTTGATTGAAAGGGTAAGTTAGATGTACATCTCCTTATGAGTGGCATGAAGTGACATGGGTAGGGGTAGGCTAGATGCACTTCTCTTTACGAGAAGCTTGGAGCGATATGAGAACCAAAACTATACCAGGGTACACCTGGCGGGGCCTCCGCGTGTGCGGATCGCCGGACTTGATGGACCTAGGGTCTGTTCTGGAGATGGCGCTTCTTATGTTCTTATGAAAAAATGAAGCAGAATGCATTAAGATACCAACCTATCAAAGAGTTGAATCATTTAAACCAAATCTACCCTGCCTTACTGGGTCAGACCATCTGGCCCAGTAACCTATTAACAACAGTTGCCAGGACAGGTCCAAATTCCTGGCAGAGTCTCAAAAAGTACTAAGATTCCATGCTACCAATCCCAGGGATAAGCAGTAGCTTTACCCAGGTCTTCCTTAACTGTTTATGGACTTTTCCTCCAGGAATTTGTCCAAACCTGTTTTAAAACCCAGCTACATGGAATGCTTTTACTACTTGCTCTGGCAATGAGTTCCACAGATTAACAATACATTCCAGAGCTTTGATAACTCATATGGTGTATCTGAACTTCAATGATTCAGCTCTCTTTAGCAGAAAATTTTCCTTTTCTTCATGGTACCTGGTTCACAACAGCTCCTTTTCTCTCCTGAGGTGTAGTGCCATGTTGGCACCATAAACACCGAGTGACTATATTAAATGAAAATATAGCAGGGGAAAACACCCTCCAGGAATTCAAGACAAAGTTAGACAAGTTCCTGCTAAACCAGAACGTACACAGGTAAGGCTAGACTCAGGGCACTGGGCTTTGACCTAAGGGCCGCCGCAGGAGCAGACTGCTGGGCACGATGGACCACTGGTCTGACCCAGCAGCGGTAATTCTTATGTTCTTAGGATTTCAGATCTCTATCTGGAAACCCAGAACTGGATTTTTCTTAATTAAACTCATGGGCCACTTCGCTCAGGCACAGAGCTTACTTATGAAGGCCACAAGATTCTTTGTTTCTAGGATTACTCTGCTAAAGTGGCCATGGCCAGGTGGGAATGTGTGCCTATTTATTCTGTCCTGGTGACCAAGAAGATTCGCTTTTCACTGTTAGTCCCTGCGAGGCAGCGAGTGCATTCTGAGGGATGTGACTTGTTTTTTTTAAACCACCCGTCAGGCTCAGGACTTTCTAAATACTCTGGGTGCTGGTCCCACTCCGCCCTGACTCAGAGGACCCAGGCCCTATTTTGGTGTTGAGATCTATGTTAGAAGACTTTAATGACACAGCAGCTTTTGCTGTTGGAAATTCCTCATCTATGAACTTCTTTGAGTTTTTGACTATTTTTATTGTCAGGCCCAGATGTGCTCACGCTTTTGGTTCTCTTTCACAGTTTTGTTACAAGTTGGGTATTAATATTCTGCTCCTTAATATTCTTGACCTCTTAGGGGGCAAGCGGACACCATTAGTGACACCTTGAGCTTGTTTAAACTCATGGGCCAGATGCATAATGCTCTGATACCATGTTAAAAAAATACTGTGGTAAGAGTGATTTTCTTTTACAGGGCTACATAGAAACATAGAAAAAATATAGAAACATAGAAAATGAAGGGCAGAAAAGGGCCACGGCCCATCTAGTCTGCCCACACTAATGGCCCACCCCCTAACTACCTCCATGAAGAGATCCCACATGCCAATCCCATCTTTTCTTAAAATCTGGCACGCTGCTGGCCTCAATTACCTGTTGTGGAAGATTATTCCAGCGGTCAACCACCCTTTCGGTGAAGAAATATTTTCTGGTGTCGCCATGAAATTTCCCGCCCCTGATTTTCAACGGATGCCCTCTTGTTGCCGTGGGTCCTTTAAGGAAAAAGAGATCCTCTTCCACCTCGATACGGCCCGTGACATATTTGAACGTCTCGATCATGTCTCCCCTCTCTCTGCGTTCCTCGAGTGAGTACAGCTGCAACTTACCCAGTCATTCCTCATACAGGAGATCCTTGAGTCCTGAGACCATCCTACGCACAAACAAATAGCATGCAAATCATATGCATGCTATTTGGTCAGAATAGCCCTGTAAAAGAGGGGAGGAACTGTGCCTGGCGCTTGCTCAGAAGAGCAATTACTGGGCACAGCTCCTCCTCCTGCCTACAGTCGCTGCTCTCCTCCTCTGCCCAGATGGCAGCAAGCTGGCAAAGGGAGAGCGGCAGCTGCTAGCTCAGCTGATTGGGGCTTCCCCTGCTGGCACTGGAGAAGCCCCGATCAGCTGGGGTTTATTTTGTTTTTTAATGGGCACAGCTGTTGTGCATGTGTAACAGGGGAAGCCCCAATCAGCTGAGCCACTTCCACAGAGCCTTCCAACGCTCCTTCCTGCCTCCACCACAGCCATTAGCAAGCCCTCCAAACCCTTATCCTGCTGCTACCACTGATGAACTCCCCCCTCTCACTATCTAGTGGGCTGAGCAACCCCCCAGCTCAAGGGTCTGCCCATCCATTCCCCTACCTGGCCTAATGGGTTGGGACTCCCCTGACACCCCTCAATCCCCAAACCTTCTATTGAAGAGTGGCAGGAGGGATGCCCACTCCCTCCTTCCTCTTTAAAATGGCAGTCCTGCCTGGTGCATCTTGGGATGCACTGGAAGGGACTTAAATACCATATAAGGGGTATTTAGGCCCTTCTCAATTCATCCCAGGATGATCCGGGCAGGGGCAGAGCTGCCATTTTGAAGAGGTTGGCCTTGAGGCAAGAGGGTGTGACCTTCCGTACAGGCAGGTGGGAGTCAGGGGGTCCCGGCTTGTACAGCCAGGTGGGGGGGGGGGTTGAGAGGCCCAGGGAGCAGACCTCTGAGCTGGAGGGTCCAGCCCTGCCCACTAGACCACCAGGCTTTTAGGAGGTTTTGGGGGCTTGACGGGAGCTCATCGGCAGCAGCAGGAGAGTGGGTCAGAGAGCTCAGCAATGGCAGTGGTGGTGGGAGGGGGTATAGGAGATTTCTGCAGAAGATAAAAGTGGGGGATCGGCATGGATTGAGCTCTAGCCTTACTTTACTGTCAGTGTCTGAGCCAATCAGCACTCAAGCACTGACAGGAAAGTAAGGCTACAAGAACTCAAGACCTGTCATTAAAGTTTGTATGCTAAATATAGGCACTCCTTGCTGTGCATTACACATACAGCTCATTTTAATACTAATAAGCTCCTTGTAATGCATTAACACAGGATTCTCGGTGGATGCTACGAGGATCATTAGCAGTCATGGAGAACAGCTTTCCGTGCCAGTAAGACTGCTTTAATGAGTTTTACTGTCATGGAAAGCTTTTGAGCAACAGGGCCACCCTCATGGAAAGGAAGCTCTCCTGTAACAAATCCTGTGATCAACTGCTCTCATTTTTTCCTGGGAAACACTCACTTCTGCTGGTTCATGACCTTAAAAAGTGCTACCAAGTTACCCATGTCCAAGAAGGAAACTTTTTAGCTAGTCCTGGTTTTGAGCTTACATCCCAAAGTAGTGAGGTATGTAGACCTTGATTCTACCCTCTAAAATTAGTACTACAGGTCCCATAATATATCAAAATAAGGTTGCCTGAAATCCAAGACGGTCCTAGAAATCTTCCTCTGGGAAACGGGTAACTCGCAATGCCTTCAGAAGAAAGTGAGAATACAAAGTTTCAGGCTTGCTTTCCCAGACAAACCAAAGGGAGAGAACCCACAGACCCTGCATGGATGGATGAACAGAAGGTCCCTGCATGCAACAACTCCCATGCTGTCTAAAGGCATAAAAGGACAGAACCATACACTGCACAAGCTGATCTCTCCAGATGCTTTAAGGGTCTCTACATATCTTACTGCATTATATATATTGGTAAATACTCCCTCCCCCAAGGGCTGTTCTTATGTCTCCTTACGACATGAAATGTGTCCTGTTTAACAGAAACATATTACTTAGTAGGGAATCTAGAGGGTTTCTACACACACTAACGTTTAAAAAAACCATAAGCCACAGATTCCACTTTGCAAGAAAAGCCTCTCCACAACACACCAAAGAAAGTGAGAAGTTCAGTTTTGAGAATACACTAAACCAGTTCTCAAACCTGTCGTAGGAGGGAACCCTAGGTTTTCAGAATATCTACAGCTCTTTTTTTAGTACACAGCTCTTACGTGTTTAATATACAGCACTGTGTACGTCTAGCAACACTATATAAATAACAAGTAGTAGTGTTATGAATAAGATAGTGAATATGCAAGATAGATTGCCATACCAAGAAGGCAGTGTATGCAAATCTATCTCTTTAATATTCATAATGGATATCCTGAAAACCTGACCAGCTGAGTAAGAGGTTCTCTCCGAATATGAGTTGTGCAGCTGAATTCTGGATGGATTGGAGAGGAGCTTTTCTCCTTTTCCACCAATAGACACAAGAGAAGCACACATTCAATCTTCGTTTCCCCTCCGGTTAGAGCAGGGATCTCAAAGTCCCTCCTCGAGGGCCGCAATCCAGTCGGGTTTTCAGGATTTCCCCAATGAATAGGCATTGAAAGCAGTGCATGCACATAGATCTCATGCATATTCATTGGAGAAATCCTGAAAACCCGACTGGATTGCGGCCCTCGAGGAGGGACTTTGAGACCCGTGGGTTAGAGGTTGCAAACTGAAAAAACACCATGAACACCTTCTCTCACACCAAGCAGCCTTATGGGGTAAAGACCTAGACCAAATGCTTTCGCCCACTACTTACAAGGAATTCAGGAAGCGCCTAAAAACATACATGTTCTTGAAATACCTAGACAACTGACCCATTCTTCTCTCTCCTCTCAATAACGGTCCTCCTGACCTCTTACTCACTCCCTCTTTCCCCACTTAAGTCCAACTATTCTGTACCTTTCTAATCTTTTGTAAACCGCATAGAACTTCACGGTATTGCGGTATATAAACTGTTATTATTCTACCAGGACAGGTTTGGGAATCATTGCACCAAACTGTAGTGCAGGCCTTCTCAACTCAGTCTTTCGGGCACACCAAATCCACAATGAATATGCATGAGATAGACTTGCATACCAAGAAAGAAATGTATGTCAAATGAGGATATCCTGAAAATCCGGATGGTGTGCCCCAAGGACTGGGCTGAGGCCTCTTCAGGTGTATAATGCTCCATACCATCTCTGTACCATTAATAAAACCTGAAACTGCATGCAAGATTTGATTCCAATACCAGTGCCAAAAAAAAACAAACTCCCAAAAAACAGTGATCACAAAAGGAACAAAAAGCATAGGCTTAAGTTGTGTTGGGCTTGAAGAGATAGCAGCCTCCTTAATTGTCATGAATAAGAATATAAGAACATAAGAAACGCCTTCGCTGGATCAGACCCTAGGTCCATCTATTCCGGCAACCGGCACACGCGGAGGCCAAGCCAGGTGCTCCCAGATGGAGACCCTGGTCACCCGTATCCATCGATGTGTTGAAACCCAGAGTCTCCGTCACCACCTCCTCCGGGAGAGCATTCCAAGCGTCCACCACCCGCTGTGTGAAACAGAACTTCCTGACATTTGTCCTGAGCCTGCTGTCCCTCAGCTTTAGTCCATGACCTCTTGTCCGTTTCACTTTTGACAATATGAACAACGATGATTCTTGCTCTATTTTGTCGAATCCTTTCGGTATTTTAAAAGTCTCAATCATATCCCCTCGCAGTCTCCTCCTCTCGAGGGTGAACAGTCCCAGTCTTCCTAGTCGTTCTTTGTAGCTCAAATTTTCCATACCTTTTACTAGTTTTGTGAATGCTAATAATAAATTGGTCCCCACCCCTAAATCTGGCAAACTACATGTAATTCCTAATGTAAAGCTATAAAAATAATTAATAGTCATAGTAAGAATATAGGAAAACCAGCAAAGGTAGACAGAGCACAAATAATTTCATAAGCCATACTTCATCTTTGGGTATCTATAGAGCTGCTGCTTCTGCACCCAAAGGTTGTAGGGTCTGCTCCTTATGACCCTGGGCAAGCCACTTAATCCTCCATTGTCCTGGTACCTGTATGTATGCAAACCACTTTGAATGTGTAACCACAAAATGCAGTATACAAGTCCCATTCCCTTCTTTACTAGAGAGCTGCACAGGGACAGAAATCCCACCCATCCCTGCCCATCCCCGCCAGGATCCTCTCAGTCCCCACCCATCCCCACCAGGATCCTCTCCGTCCCCGCCAGGATCCTCTCAGTCTCCACCCATCCCCGCAAGGAATTACCTCCATCCCTGCCCGTCCCCATAAAAAGCAGCAATTACTTCCGACAGGATCATCAATTCCACAGTTTCTTTTGTGTTTGCGCTGCTGTTTTCCTTGAAGAATCTCTTTGGTGGAACCCTTTTTTTGTTTTCTGTTCAGATAATTAACTTATAAACTCCGTCTTTTACTAAGGCTGACATGTCCATTATATTATATGGACGAACCCTGCTTCCAAAGCCTTCCATCCCTGTGGGAGTCCCGTTGGCCAGAGGGGGGTCCCTGTGGGAGTCCCATGGGTTAAGGGTGGGATTCCCGCAGGACCCCCGCGATCCCTGTTCCTATGCAGACCTCTATTCCTTACACCGCCAAACAGCTTGGTTGGAATGTAACAGTGACACACAAAGATTTCCAGGATGAGATGAGGTAGGGGCAACAAGATAGGGTGTATAAAACCAAAATCATAGAAAATAACTACAAAAACATATAAATATTAAAATCTAAGCAAAGGGGGGGGGGGGTCAAATGTCCTGTTTTCCCCAGCACTGTCAACATCTGTGTGTTATGGAAGTCAAGCTCAATTGCTTGGATCACAGAAAAACTGTTTAAAAAACACATCCGGCTTTATTTGCTAGACGTGAAAAAATAAGAGCCAGCCCTTCAAGACCTCCTAAGCGTGTTTTCTGCTCCTCCAAGCAGGCCTCAACACAGCTCCCCCAGCGCTCCCTGGCCCCTGCGGGCCGCGCTTACCCCAAGCCGCCATGCACTCGATCTGCAGCGGCAGCTTCTCCAGGATCGGCACCGGATCGAAGGCGTCGTGCATGGCGGCGGCAAGTCATCGCCAAGACCCGGATCGCTCGCAGGAAAGAGCCGGCCAGAGAACCTTCAGTCCTCCGCAGCCCCGGAAATCAGCGGCCCCCGGGTGCACAGGACCAAACGCATCTTCGAGTCTGTGTCAGCTGATCTGTCCCTCGCAAGTCATATGACACCTCGCAACGCTCAGCTGCTGGGTTTGCCGGAACAAGGTAAAACCAGGATAGCAGGACTATGATCCAGGATTCTCATTTTACAGAACTGTTTAAAAAAAAAAAAAAAAAGCAAAGCAGAAGAATGTGCAGAAGTTCCCAGGATCGCACGGATCCTGGACTACCTTTACAAGCAGACCTCTTTTTTCTTTTTTTTGCCACAACTGCTATCCGTTTACACTACAGGGAGGTCCTTGCTGACATCTTCATTCCATCAGAAGTTTCAAGTTTATTTGTAATTTGATATACCATTACCGACCATCACAAGTATGTGGTCGGTTTACAATAAAAAAAAATTTAAAAATATGTAAGATATGTAGATATGTAAGGAGTGAGGGATGAAGGGTAAATTTATTTTATATATGGTATAAGGCAGGATCTCAAAGTCCCTCCTTGAGGGCCACAATCCAGTCAGATTTTCAGGATTTCCCCAATGAATATGCATGAGATCTATGTGCATGCACTGCTTTCAATGCATATTCATTGAGGAAATCCTGAAAACCCGACTGGATTGCTGGCCCTCAAGGAGGGACTTTGAGATCCCTGAGTATTGTTTCTAGGATAAGAAAGGGTGGGAGGGGTGGGAGATAAGAGCATATCATTTGTACCATTGAAGATTGTTAAGTGACATAATTATTGTTAATTTGTTTGAATATATTGTTGCACTTATTGTAATTTGGAAAATGAATAAAGAATTGGAAAAAAAAATATGTAAGATATTTAAAATTGCATAAATAGCTAAGGAAAAAAAAAAACCCCAGCTGTAGCTTATCCAGGCAGTGGATAAAAGAAACAGCAACACTTTGGGGTCCTTTTACAAAGGCGCGGTAGCGGTTTAACACATGGAATACCGCGCATTAAACCGCCTGCTGGCTAGTACCTAACGCCTCCATTGACAAGGTGTTAGGATTTTAGGCTGCCCCGGGGGTTAGCGTGTGATGAAATGTCCGACACGCTAACCCCCGTAGTGCGCCTTGATAAAAGGAGCCCTTTGTCATTTCCCAGAAGATTGTATGAATGTTTATTTTATTACTTGTCTATTTTATCATGTATTTGCTTTTATTATGGCTTCATTTTAAATACTGTGTATATAAATTATGTAAATCGTTTAGTTTTTAAACGATATATAAAATTTGTTTAATAAATAAATAATTTAAATAAAAGGTGATTTTTAGTAAACAGGTCAACTTATTTAAACTGATTACTAGGCAAGTGACTTACTCTCCAGTGGCATAATAAAGGGGGGGGAGTGGACCGCCCCAGACACCATCTTGGGGGGGTGCCAGCACCTCTTCACCCCCTCCACGCCACACTTGAACCCTCCCTTCCCCAGCCCCCACTGATTTAAATCTTTTCCAGCACAAGCAACTTTTCCAGCCAATTGCTCATGCCCGCCTGGCTCCCCTCTGAAATCACTTCCAGGTGGTGGGGCCAGGAAGTGACAGCAGAAGGAAAGCCAACACCAGCACGAGCAACAGGCCAGAGAAGCTGCTCACGTTGGTGAAGATTTAAAGAGGTTTGGGGGAGGGGAGGGAGGCACAAGGAAGAAGGAGCAAGGGGTGCAGAGGAGGGAGCAGGGGGTACCACTGCCCTGAGTGCTTCCTACCATTGCTAGGCCACTGTTACTGTCTTTTAAACAGTGCAGTAGAATGTAGCCATGGGGAGTAAAAGGGCAACTGCTCTGGGTCCCAAGGCTCTAGGGGGGCCCCTGTGGACTGGCACGTTTTCCTTCATCTATTCTGAACCGCTGCCTGCAACTCCTCTCCCTGCTTTCTTTCTGCCGTGGTCCACCAAGTTAGATTGTAAGCTGTGCCTAGCAGGGACCGTCTATTAAATGTCAAAATGTACAGCACTGCGTACACCTTTCAATGCTATATGTGATAAGTAGTAGTAGTAGTATATGTGCATCACATATATTTTTGTACTGTATTCAGAGGTGTAGCCATAAAGCTGATTTGGGGGGAGGGGCTGGAGCCCAAAATCTAATCTAATCTTCGGTTTATATACCGGGTCATCTCCCAATGGAGCTCGACTCGGTTCACATATAATTAAGACTATAGCAAAAAAACATGAGAGAAATAAGAACTATAGTATTATCATTTCATCGAGACTGTAGTTAAACCATTTAAAAATTGCGAGAACAAATTTTTCAGGGATTTATGAAATAATTATAGCTGGCCTATAAGCCTAATGGAGTCAGGGAGTTCATTCCAGATCTTTACAAACTTGAATGCTTGGGAAGTCAAGTCTGTTAGCTGTCAACTGCTAGACTGCCATGAGGATTGGATATTCAACTGGTCAGTTTTCATCACTATGCCATAGGAAAACCTTTATTGGCAAGCTATAAGTTGGCATGCGATTCAGAGATGGCAGTATGGCATCGAGCCATCATTAAGAAGTTGAAGAAACTACACAAAGAATATTTGTCCCCTAAAGAAACACAGAATTTGTCAATAAGAAGATGATACATTAAAAAAGGCCACGCAGTTAAACTGGGTGGCCACTAACAGTGGGCGACATCAAAGCCTGCAAGGGGGTTTTTGTTATTTAGGATGGGTAAAAGGTATAGGAGTCAAAGGGATAGCAACAAGGGATCGTTTTGATTGGAGGGTAATAGGAGTGAGGGGATTGGGGGAAAGAAAGAAAGGGGTGGAGTTTCCCTAGGTGAAGAGAGAAAGAAATTGGCGGCCAAAGTTATAGAGTCAACAGAGAAAAGGGGAGAGTATAGGGATTTGAGTTTGTTTAATTAATTATATTTAGGTTTTTGGGAGGTTTGGGGGGGGGGGGACATTTATTTACTTGGGGGTTTTTTCCTTACGTTTTGGCCCTTACTTGTCGAGGAGTGCGGTTGGTAGCGGCAGTTTCGGTGAGGAGAGTGTAATTTGCTCTTCGTGGTCTGTTGGGCCCCGTCGGGTAAGTCCTCGCTTTCGCGGTCCCATTTATCTAAGCTTGCCGTTCGGGTCTTTGCAGCGTGTGGCTTGCAGTAATTTCAAAAAAAAAAAAAAACGGGCAGTGGTGTACCGCGAGTGAGATAGGAGGGAGGAGCGTCAGATTCTGTGTGGCGTCGTCGGAGTTCGTGGTTTGAGACGGCGGGAGTTACATTATTCTTCGGAGGGTCAACTTAAGTATTTAGTTTGCCGGTGAGACGGCGTTGGTGAGTCAAGAGCTGTCTGTTTGGGAGGGGGGGGGGGGAGTTGTTGGGGACTGCAGAGGATTTAGGCAAGTAGTTTCAGTAAAAAAAAAAAAAAAAAAAAAACGGGCTTGGTGTGCTAGGACTTCTGCTGTGGCTGGTGTTTCCTGAGGGGGGGCAGGTCCTTGGGAGCAGTGATTGTGTGGTTTACAGCGGCAGGGTGAGAGGTGTGTGTTGGGGGACTAGAGAAGCAATTTGTTTGCACGGTAGGGGGGGAGGAGGTATGGGTGGGGCACGGAACACTGGTAATAAGGGTGCCCAGAGTGGGAAAGGAGGAAAGAAGGCTACAAAAGGGGCGGGGAGTGGGGTTTCATTGAGTGCCGGTAAGACTCCTAGGAAACAGCAGGCTCCTCGGAAGCAACAGACTAAAGGAAGCAAGACTGGTGGTACAGGCCCCGGAGCAGCTATGCACCCGGTTATGGTTACCGGGGGGCAGGTGGCTGAAGCTTCGGTGGGTGATGAGGCTCCAGTTCCTGGACCATCCAATGTCTGTTTGGGGACTCCTGAAGTGGCAGTGGCTAGTACCAGTGTTGCAGCGATACCGCGGACATCTGGTGAGTTGGTGCATTCATTACTTACTGCTTTAGGGGAGGTTCGGGCAGGCGAGGAGGGGGACTCGGCTAGAGAGGGGCAATCTTTGGGTTTAAAGCATTCTGGTAAAAAAGCGCTGCGTAAAAGTTTAAGGGATAAAAAATTTTTAAAACGTTTGAGACATGTAGTTAAACGTATGGATTCGGAGAAGCGTCAGCGGCGTTTGGTTGGGACAGATCCGTTGTCGGTGTGGGAGTCTACGGACACGTCGGGGTCTTCGGATTCTTCCTCCTCTTCTTCGGAGGAGGATGTGTTAATTAGTTCGGGGCTGCCAAGTGTTGGGGGGTCTCGTCCGAGTGAGGGTGGAGTGCCGGGATTATCTAGGAAGGGTCACACATTGTGTTCTATTGCCCCCTTGGATTGTCATATTTCTCCGAAGTGGAAGCGTAAAATTTTAAAGGGAAAGTTTATTGATTTCTTTACACTTTTAGCACGTGATAATACGGGGGTGCAGAATAAAGATGGCAGTAAAACAGACGAAAAAAGAAAAGGGGGACGGGTAGCAAAGAATATCTTTAATTGGTTACTTGGATTTAATGTTTTTGCTAGTGTTTTAGGTGAGGCTCGTCCGGAATTGTATTCAGGGTTATTGCGCTATGCAGATCTCATATTGAGGGCTTACAGGACGTATGGGGGATGGTTTTGGCTCAATTATGACGAGCAGTTTCGGAAAAGTATGGTCCGGGATAAAGCGGATTGTTGGGGAGTACGGGACGTTGATCTGTGGCTGGTGGAAATGACTCCTTCCCGGGGTGCGTCCTTTCGGGCACAGGGTTCTGTGGAGGGACAGTTTGGGGGGGGAAATATTCCTGGAGGGTCGGGAGCGGGAGGTCCTCGTTGGGCTCCGCCAGCAGTGGGTGTCGGGGCAGAGTTGGGAGCTGGGAGAGGTGTTAGTGGAAAAGGGGGAAATTTGCCACCAGCATGTTTTCAGTTTAATGCGGGACGATGTACCCGTACTACCTGTCGTTTCCGACACTGTTGTAGTCAATGTGCGGGAGGTCACCCTGCCTTTCGTTGTTCGGGAGACATGCAATTCAGTCGTGGACAGTTTTCAGGAACTTCCAGACCTTTTGCGGCACGGAGTGGTGGACAAAGCTCCTTCCCCCATCAATAATTTGGTTTTACGGTTATGGTTGAATGTGTATCCCAATAGGGGGGATGCATATCTTTTGGGGGTTGGATTTACTGAGGGTTTTCCAATACCATTTGAGGGACCGCACTTGCAACATCGCGCCCGGAATGCTCCCTCTGTCGCTTTGCATGCTGATGTGGTTGGTGCTAAGCTACAGAAGGAACTGAGTTTGGGTAGGATTGCGGGGCCTTTTCGGGTTCCGCCGTTCCAGGAGTTTGTAATATCCCCGTTAGGTATTATCCCAAAAAAGGAACCCGGTAGTTTTCGGCTTATACACAATTTGTCTTACCCAGCGGGTTCTAGTGTTAATGATTTCATTGATCCGCTTTTCTGTAGAGTACAATATGCTTCTTTTGATGAGGCGGTGGCATTGGTGCGGACATTTGGTCAGGGGTCCTTGATGGCTAAGGCCGACATCGAATCAGCATTCCGTTTGTTGCCAGTCCATCCTACTGCATTTCACTTATTAGGATTTCAATTTGAGGGTGCATATTATTTCGACAAATGTATGCCAATGGGATGTTCTATCTCATGTAATTACTTTGAGGCATTTTCCACTTTTGTTCATTGGGTGGTCAGGCAAGTGAGTGGGATGAGTTCCATTGTCCATTATTTGGACGATTTTTTATTTGTTGGAGCTCCGGCTTCCAAGGAATGTGCTGTTTTGATGTCCGCTTTTCAAGCTGTAGCAGAAGCATTAGGGATTCCATTGGCTCACACGAAGTGTGAAGGGCCTGTGACAACTTTAATATTTTTAGGGATTGAACTGGATTCCATTCGGATGGAATCCCGTCTTCCTTGGGGAAAAGTGCAAGCTTTGGTGGAAGTTATTGGCTCTGCCTGTGTACGGAAGAAATTGAGTTTACGAGACATTCAAACATTGGTAGGCCATTTCAATTTTGCTGTTCGAGTCATTCCGATGGGGAGAGTATTTTCGCGGCGATTGGCATTATTGTCGGTGGGTTTGAAGAAGCCGCATCATAAAGTTCGTTTGACTCGGGCTGTTCGGGACGATTTGAGACTTTGGCATTCATTTTTGTTGTCCTTCAATGGGGTATCTATTTGGCAAGCTTCGGCGGTATCTAATTCTGATCTGCAATTGTTTACGGATGCCTCAGGGGAGATAGGATTTGGTGTGTTTTTCGGCGGGGCATGGTGTGCTCATCCATGGCCCCTGTGGTGGCAATCCTTGGGATTATGTGACAATATTGCGTTACTTGAACTGTTTCCGGTATGGGTAGCGTTGGATACTTGGGGTGTTAGGTTGGCCAACAAAAAAGTAGTCATCTATTCCGACAATATGGCGGTGGTCTCGGCGCTTAATCGCCAGTCGGCTAAATGCGCCAGATTGGTGGCATTGTTGAGAATGATTGTGTTGGCTTGCCTGCGGCTGAATGTCTGTTTATCGGCACGGCATGTGCCAGGGGTGTGCAATGAAATCGCTGATGCCCTTTCTCGTTTGCAGTGGTCACGTTTCAGGGCGCTGGCTCCTGCAGCGGATGGCTTCCCGACGCCCATGCGGGAGGAATTATGGGAGATCTTCCAGCAGGCAGTTGGCAGCTCTTGCATCGATCATTAGCCCCGAATACCTGGAAATCTTATGCAGCTGGATGGAGGCGTTTGATGTTCTTTTTGGACCAAGGACCAGACAGTTGGCAGTTCCCTGTATCAGAACAGGCACTTGTGCAATTTATTGCTTATAGTGCACGGCAGGGTTGGTCTTTTGCGATGGTGTCTCAAACTTTGGCAAGTTTGGCTTTTGTGTCTCGTCTTTATAAGTGGCCTCAGGTCACTGGCACATTTATAGTCAAACAGATGTTGAAGGGTTATGCGCGAGCGGGAGTGGTGTACCGTCCGCGCTTATGCCGCCGTCCTATTACTTCTGACATTTTGGTTTCGCTGTGTAGTCAGCTTTCAACCATTTGCTACTCTGAGTATGAGGCCATATTGTTTCAATTGGCTTTTGTAGTGGCATTTTTTGCGGCGTGTAGAGTTGGTGAGTTAGTAGCGCCATCGCAACGAGCCAGGGGTGAAACTGGGATGCTTTTGCAAGATGTCATGCTGGAAGAATCTTACTTGCGGTTATATTTCAGGAGGTCTAAAACGGATCAGGAAGGTAGAGGAGTATGGTCTGTATTGAGGAGATCGCATAATCTAGTGATATGCCCAATTCGATTGGCTCACCTGTACAGGGCAATACGGCCTTCTGGGGGTCTTTATTGGTTGGTGCACTTGAATAGGTTACCTTTGACTCGTTATCAGTTTGCAGCCCTAGTAAAGAAGAGTGTGGCAGCCTTGGGTTATGATCCTTGCGAATTTGGAACACATTCATTTCGCATTGGAGCAGCCACTTCAGCAGCGCTTGCTGGGGCCTCTGCGGAACTGATTCAAAGAGTGGGAAGGTGGCGTTCCAGCCAATATAAGGGTTATGTGAGGGACGCATTGTAATAGAGTGGTGTGATGCTGATGTTTTTAGTGTGGTTTTATTTTTTGCAGATCCTCGACCACTTCTACCTTTGTCTAAGGATATATGCGTTTGGCTTTGTGGACATTCTCACATGTTTTGGGCTCATAAGCATGCCCGTGAATCCAGATGGGGCCACAATCTGGGACTGGCTGAGGCTGGCATACGAATTCGCTGGCTTGCCATTCGAGGAATGATTTGGGAGCAACTCTTGCCTACCTTGCATCAAGCTCATCGTTTCTCATCTCCAGTGCTTATTTTGGTGCATTTGGGTGGTAATGACCTATGCTCTTTAACTGGAGTGGCATTAATTCGGCAGATAAAACAAGATTTACTGTCTGTTGCTTGCTCCTTCCCAGCAGTGCGTGTTGTTTGGTCACATATTCTTCCTCGTCGTTGCTGGAAGGGAGCAAGGAAGCCTGCTGCGATTGAGCGCCTTCGCAGGCGAGTGAATACAGAAGTTTCTAAATTTGTAGCTATGATGGGGGGTCTGGTATTGGTCCATGACCTCATTTCTGTGGATTGCCCGGGCTTATTTCGCCCAGATGGGGTGCATTTATCTGTAATTGGGGTTAATATTTTTCTCAGTGAGATTCAAGATTTGTTACAACATTGTTTAGTGGGCTAGATGGCTGCAGCTGTAGGGGGGGAGCAGTAACAAGAAGTTCTGTCACTGCTAGTGGCCTAAGGGTAGAGCCTTTATTAGAGGCGAATTTAATTGAAGACCTATGATGGTGAATTGTAAATATGTCCTCGTGGGCGACACCGCCACGAGTGGAGGTGGCTTGACGACACCGTAAGTCACCGGGAGTTAAACGAAAGTTTGGATAAGGGAGCTAGTGTCGGTACCGAGCAGCTCTTAGAAGTAAATCTTAAATGGTTAAATGCTGAGTTTGTTTATGTTTATAAAAGTTTCAAATTTAATGTTTGCAATATGAAATAAAGCTGCGGCCAATAATTGCCCAACTGAACGATGTTATGAGTTATTATTGAGAAGTGAATGTAATTTGAAAGGCTGATGTATGAGTCCCAATGTTAAAAAGGCCACGCAGTTAAACTGGGTGGCCACTAACAGTGGGCGACATCAAAGCCTGCAAGGGGGTTTTTGTTATTTAGGATGGGTAAAAGGTATAGGAGTCAAAGGGATAGCAACAAGGGATCGTTTTGATTGGAGGGTAATAGGAGTGAGGGGATTGGGGGAAAGAAAGAAAGGGGTGGAGTTTCCCTAGGTGAAGAGAGAAAGAAATTGGCGGCCAAAGTTATAGAGTTAACAGAGAAAAGGGGAGAGTATAGGGATTTGAGTTTCCCTCCCTCCCACCGCTAGGGGATGTATTGGAATGGGGTGAAGATGGGGGGGGGGTGTCGGTCGCAGCCATTAGGTTTGGGGGGCCTAAGGGTAGAGCCTTTATTAGAGGCGAATTTAATTGAAGACCTATGATGGTGAATTGTAAATATGTCCTCGTGGGCGACACCGCCACGAGTGGAGGTGGCTTGACGACACCGTAAGTCACCGGGAGTTAAACGAAAGTTTGGATAAGGGAGCTAGTGTCGGTACCGAGCAGCTCTTAGAAGTAAATCTTAAATGGTTAAATGCTGAGTTTGTTTATGTTTATAAAAGTTTCAAATTTAATGTTTGCAATATGAAATAAAGCTGCGGCCAATAATTGCCCAACTGAACGATGTTATGAGTTATTATTGAGAAGTGAATGTAATTTGAAAGGCTGATGTATGAGTCCCAATGTTAGTTCACTGTTAAAGATTTCTTCATTCTAACATTTGTTTGAAAAAAAGATGTTATGACTGAACTTAAAAATGAAGACCGAGCATTCCTTTTTAATTTATTTACTGCATCTGTCTAGATTACGTTCTTACTACCCTCTCATCAGTGTCCTTTTTTACTGTCTACCTAAGGCTTGCCACCTCTTTCCCTCACCCCTCCAGTGTTTCCCTAACTCAATCCTTTTCTCCCCATCATGTGCCCTCCTTTTGTTTATCCTCTCCTTCCATCATGTACCCTCTTTCTCCAACCCTTCCATCTAGTACAGTGATGGCTAACCTTTTTGAGCCCGAGTGCCCAAACTGCCGCACAAAACCAAAGAATTTCCTCAAAGTGCCAGCACGTCAATTAAACCTTAATAACAAGATTTTAGTATCTAAAAACTCTTTATAAAGTTGCCTGAACTATGTAACATAATTTTTAATGGTTGGAATCTTTGTATTGTCAGAGAATCAATTTGATTCACAATCCTTTGGTTTTCATTTCAATTTATTGGCAATTTATAATGTTTTAATGATTTCATTCAATTTAATGAATTTAGGAAGAATTTGATTCAGTTACACAATATATTTTAAATGTATTATTCACATAACATGTCAAATGTATCCTGAGTAAAAAAAAAAGATAAACTTCTTAAAACTGTTAACTGTGTCAAGACTCGGTGTGTATTCCCAAAGAGTCTATACATGTTTTTTTGTAAAATTTATAATCAAATTAGAAAATAGTTAAATCATTACATTTCTAATAATATGATGTAAAGAAAACAAAAGAGCTTTCAATTAAACCAACCGTTTTTATTGGAAATTCCAGATTGGAATACAACAGGGCCATGTAAAGTCCCTTTTTTAAATAACATCTTTAAATAATATTTAAATAACTTAGAAAGTATCTTAACTGCAAACTGAAAACACTGCTTCATGTAAACATATGAATTGGGCATGCTCTGAAAAAAATTAATGTGATTTTTGTTGTTGCATACATGCTGATAACTTGTCAATCCTTGGCTCATAGTGCGTTAATTTCAGAGCAACACATGCAGCACTCATGTCATCCGTTAATCTGTTTCTAGCATCAGATTTTGTATGATTCAAAGCCCAAAACAGCTGCTCACAAGCATAGGATGACCCAAACAAAGTAAGAAGAGCAATCCCAAGTGCTTTCATGGACTTAAAATTGTCTGGCAGAGAATTCCACGCTTTTAGGATTTCATTTTCAGAACTGCTAGCGGTGATTTCATTTGTCACCCTTTCACACTCAATACGTTCAAGAGCCGCCCGCAGGTCATTGAATTTACTTTTCCAGATAGAGCTTTCTTGAAATTCCAGTAGCTCCATTTCCAAATTTTGAATATCCAACCACTGTAAGCAGGAAAGATCAAGATCTTCAAATGTGGACTTTTCTGGGGAAGTTATAAATGAAAGGGTTGTCTCCATCTTACGGAACTGAGAAAATCTTTTACTAAAATTCTCCTTTGCTTCGGCTACAATGGTGGAATATGCTTTGTGGATTTCTTGGTGTTTTTTATGACTGTCCACAAATGTTGTAGAATTATCCAAATGTATTTTTAGGTTGGGAAAATATTTTAGCTGTCCACTCTCAAGGTCTTTTTCAAAAACATGCAATTTTCTCTCAAAAGCTTTGATGTCACTAAACATGCTTTCTGCTGTTTTTCCCATGCCTTGTAATTTTTTGTTTAGTACATTAAAGTGGTTAATAAAATCTGTAAAGAACATGAGGTTGGTAAGCCAGGCCATGTTGGTGAGTTGAAGATAGTCTTCCCCCTTTTCGTTTATAAATAGCCTAACTTCTTCCAAGCAGGCCACAAATCTCTCTAACACTCGTCCTCTGCTCAGCCACCGGACATTATTGTACATCAGTAAAGTGTTATATTGTGCCTCATCAAGAAGGGCTTGAAATTGTCGAAAATTAAGAGCACGCGCCATGATGAAGTTCACCATTTTTGTTACATCTTTGAGGACATCGTCAAGTTTTTTGCTGCTTTCTTTGGCGCAGATTATGTATTATGCAGTGAAATTGAATCAGTGGATGTTTTGCATCATGCGTTGTAGATATGTCTGCAAGGTGCGATATCAAGCAATCAGTATTGGGGGAAGCAAAATCATTGATCTGGGGCAGGCATTCTCCAAGGACAACAGGCTACATAGTTTTACTTATAGGTGATGGCATGACAACAGTCTGTGAGAGCAATACCCTCAAGTTTGTTTACACAAACTTTTGGGAATGTTGCACTGTGCTTTATACACACACATCTTCCCAACTGCCACTATCATGTGGGACTTAGCCAGTTAAGTTACTAGCTTACCCCAAACTTTTTTTGTTTTTACAAAACTGTGGCGCAGTTTTTGCACCAGCCATGGTGGTAACAGCTCTGATGCTCATAGGAATTCTACGAGTGCTGAAGCTGTTACCGCACTTTGGCTTTGTGAAAAAAAAAAAAAAAAGGAGGGGTGTTAAAAAAATAAAATGACTAGGGGAGAGGCAGGACATACCGGTATGTAAGACTATGAGCTGTGCTGTCCTTGGAGAGTGCCTGCTACAGTTAAGTACTTTCTTTGAATCCTCAGCCATATATGGGTCATCCTAGCTAACTAGCTGCCTAAAATAAAAGGGAGCTAAAGAGCCAACACTAACAAACAATAAAAAAAAGAAAAGCTTGGAACTGAACTAAAGTAAATGGGCCAGAGAGAGAGGGGAATGTGTTAGAGGAGCTGGAGTTTAGAAGCCAACTGGATCCTAAAGTGCTGTCTGGCCAAATTGTTGCAGTAGAAGGTCCTGTTCCAAACCATAATGATATGTGAATGTGTAGAACAGGGGTGTCCAACCTGTGGCCCAGTGAAGTATTTTGTGCGGCCCTGGTCGAGGGTGATGCAGTGTTTTCCTCTGCTGCCCCCGGGTGTTTACTGTCTTGCCTGCTCCCTCCTCTGTCTTGCTGCAGCGTTTGCTCGGCCCCAGAAACATTTTTTTCGGCCAATGCGGCCCAGAGAAGCTAAAAGGTTGGACACCCCTGGTGTAGAAGTAGGAACACAGTGCAGCTATGCAAATGTCCTCTATGAGTTTTCTATCCCTGTAGTACCCTCAGTCAGAATCAAAATTTTCTTTGCTGTCATTTTTCATTTCTGTGTAAACCTTGATAGGAGAAAAAACATAACTCTAGAAAAAAAGGATATATTTTAATTATTTATTCAACAGTAAGCATCCTTGTGTGAAAAAGTAGATAAACCATTCATTCAATAATTGTTGGCACCTCCTTGATCAGGCCTTACACCACCCTTGCAGAATTTTTGGCCTTTCTTCCATACAAAACTTTTTCAGCACTGCCATTTGAGACCTCTTTAACCCCCTCCTTTTACAAAACTGTAGTGCGGTTTTTAGCGCCGGCCCTGGCAGTTACAGCCCCAATACTCATAGAATTCCTAAGAACGTCAGAGCTGTTACTGCCGCAGCTAGCACTAAAAACCACACTACAGTTTTGTAAGGGGAGGAGGGGGAAATGAGCAGGGAGACACGTTCATGAGTCCCACGTTAAAAGTTTGTGATCGGATTAGTCACACCCTGAGGCAGCAGAATTGTGAAACGCTGGTCATCGTTAATGTACCGATCGTTTGTTTGAGATAAGTTAAAAATTTCCTTTTCTGTCATGATGATTGCACCGCACCGAGCCTTTTCCTTTCCCAGGGGAGGTTTTTTATGCCAATGAGGTTTTTGCCAGAACACCTTGAACCACTTTTGTGGGGTGGGAGGGTTTGTTTCTGATGCTTTTTCTTCCCCTGAGTTTATCATTTTTGGCCTGTGTTTTTCTCTTTACCTTGCACTGTCCATTTGGAAGTGTTGTATATTACGAGGGTCATTTCATAAATAATGCCCACTAATTTTTTTAATTTATATGTTTTATTTTTTTTCAAGTATTTCTTTACAATCCTGCATTATAATCTCCCTGCTTTGCAATGACTTGAGTCCCAACGTCCAGGAAGCTTCATTATTCCAGCCAAGACACCACTTTTGTTCAGTTGCCAAATGGCTTGGGTACCGATGGAAGAAAGCTCTTCCAGAGATGCAAAACGATGTCCACGCATAGGTTGTTCCAATTTTGGAAAAAGGTCAAAGTCTGGTGGGCTCATGTCTGGACTGTAGGGAGCATGCGATAACATCCTCCCCAGTCGTATTTGCATAGTTTTTCAATGACAACATTCCCTATGTGAGGGTAAGTATTGATGTTACGAATGAGTGGCCCAGCCAAGAGCAACTAAGGTCGAGCTTTGTGCATTTTTCTGCGCATTTTTTGCAAAAGAAATTACGATAATACACTGCTGTGACACTTCTTCTACATGGAACTTTATCTGTGATGATGATGCCTTCATGATTGTAAGTAAAAAATCATCATTTTTTGACTTTTGATTGAGCTCATTGAAATTTTTTTGGTCATGGAGAAGATGGAACTCTCCACTCGTCATTGAAAAACTACACAAACACAGCTGGGAGGTGTTACCTCATGCTCCCTACAGTCCAGACATGAGTCCACCAGACTTCAACCTTTTTCCAAAGTTGAAACAACCTATGTGTGGACATCGTTTTGCATCTCTGGAAGAGCTTTCTTCCGTCGGTACCCAAGCCATTCGGCAACTGAACAAAAGTGGTGTCTTGGCTGGAATAAGGGAAGCTTCCCAGACGCTGGGACTCAGTCATTGCAAAGCAGAGAGACTATATTGAAGGATTGTAAAGAAATATTTGGGGAAAAAAAACCCCAAATAAATTAAAAAAAAAAAAAATAGTGTGCATTATTTATGAAATGACCCTCGTATTAATATTGGATTTTCATTGTATCTATGTCATTTAGGTCAGGTAGATATTAATCTTCCATAAAGACAGAAACAAATAATATATCCTTCTCTCTACTATGGTCTTATCCATAGTAGTGCCCCCTTTGCTCAATATGATCCAATGGTCCCATGGATTCCCTTAGGGTTTCCGTTTCTGATGTGCCTGAAAAAGTTGTTACTATGAGGTTTTGCCTCTTTGGCAAGTTTCTCTTTATATTCTCTAGAAGCCTTCCTTGTCAATGCTTTCCATCTAACTTGCCAGTGCTTATATTGCTTTTTATTTTCTTCATTTAGATCCTTTTTTCCGTTCTTTAAAGGATGTTCTTTTGCCTCCAATAGCCTCTTTCCCCTCCCTTCCAAAGTAGTGCTACGTCATGGGTTGCTATATACAAATGGTATTGTTCATTTGACTGTTATCTGAAGATTTAAAAGTCACATTGAAAATATAAAACCTGTTACTATGTAACCTATCTTGTAAACAAAAAAGTCATAATAGCAGATAATTTACACATCGTGTCTTTCTCTGCTTTGAACAGAAGTGATGAGTCATAAAAAGATTATAAATCAAAAGGCCAGATGCCTATTCATTTCTACTGTACTAACCCCATGCCTAGAAATGAAAAGTATTAAGAAATTTATAAAAGCAGAAACCACGATGGAAGCTTACTTGCAATCTTATCACATTCCTTGATCAGGCAGCCACAAAAACTTCTGACACAGTTTAAATTATATTCCAAAACAGAGAAAGTGTGGTTATCTCAAACTTCTAGCCTGGGACTGGCAGTTACATAGTACATTTTTTTCAGAATGTTTATTAGCATCCCTTGATAAAATCCTTTGGAGTCCCATTCAGCATAGTTTACGAAAACAATGTGCAATGGTCTCAGCTCAGTTCCTGAGGGTAACATATCGATGCAGATCAGTAGGAGTCAATTGCTCGTCTTAGTACAGCAGGTCAGGAGTATGACAAATTCCAGATGTTGACCATCTTTCAAAGTAAAGTAAAGGCAGGTTCTCTACGCCGCATCCTTCTGTTCTTCATTCCATTTTCGATCTTTCAAAGTGTGTAATCATTCTCTCCTAACAAGATATAAAAACAGACTCATGAAAGGCTCATGTCTCACTTGCTTGAAAACAACTGGGATGCAGTAAAAACTTCCAGAGGAGCAGCAGCTGGTTAGGGTTTCAGGGTATCCACAATGCATATGCACAGGAGAAATCTGCTTGCAAATCTTATATATATTCACTGTAAATATACTGAAAATCCAACTGGCAGGTGCTCCCCTAAAAAGGAGTTTAAAAATCACATAAATTTGTAATGAAATGTTATACTTAATGTATTATATGAGAGTTAATCAAGTGTGTATTTTAAGTTAATATGAGTTTATCTGCTACACTTGTTGTAACATGCAAAAATTAATAAAGAATTTAAAAAAAAAAATCACTGCTCTGTGCTTTCAAATCCAGATGCTTGTACTCAGTGTTGTATGAATTTATATGATTAATTTTATCCACATTCAAAATACACAAGCATCAAACTGGATAGATATGTAATACCAGAGAGAAAGTGAGAGTTAGGGCTCCTTTTACAAAGGTGCGTTAGGGCCTTAACGCGCGAAATAGCGCACGCTAGCCGCTACCGCCTCCTCTTGAGCAGGCGGTAGGTTTTCGGGGAGCACACACTAATCCGGTGCATGCGCTAAAAACGCTAGCGCACCTTTGTAAAAGGAGCCCTAAATTAAAGTTCTTAGAGAGGAGGTTATCACAACCACAGATGAACATATTTTAAAAATAAATAAGCATCCTGGTCTGGACTATGTCCAATTCTTTCCAACCTCAAGCTGCAGATCACTCTGTTAGGGGGCAGGTTTACTAAAATGAGCTAAGCACATTGCAGGTTTTAGTGCATAGTAACTTTTTTTTTTTTTTTTTTTTTTAATCTTTATTCATTTTCAAAAATTACAACAAGTGTACAACAGTCATTCAGAAATACCTCAATTCATCACTTGACATTCTTATTTGTATTATTCCAAATAAATAATTATATAAGAAACCCACCCCTCCCGCCCATATACCAATAAATAACAACTATCAATTATTATTCGTCATAATCCCACCCCCCCTTATCTTATCCAATATTCTGGTGTTTAAGATGTCTGATCACTAGAATAAATCGTCAATGGCCCCCAAATCTTTTTAAACTTATTATAATTACCTTGTGCATAGTAACTTAATGCAGGCCTGCACCAACAGTTACCACAAAGAAAACAGTCAACCTAGTAAAAATCCCTTATTTGCAAGGCACGGATGGAGACTGACGTGGACTGCATAGAGTAGTTAGTGTATGGTAATTAGCGTGAGCTGTCAAAAGTGCAGATTACACAGTTGCACTTAGATGGCACTTAGATGACATTAGGTCTATTCATGCTAACTGCAATTGACATTAATGCAGAAGTAGGAAACTCAACTGTGTAGTAACTGCATTCTCTCTTACTGTCACATACAGTGGTACCTTGGTTTACGAGTGCACCGGTTTGCGAGTGTTTTGCAAGACGAGCAAAACATTTGCAAAATCGGTGCCTCGGAAACCGAGCATGGCTCGATTTACGAGCCCCCCCCCCCCCCCCGCAATACGGCACCCCCCCCCTGCGATCCGGCACCCCCCTGCCAAGATCCGATCCCCCCCCGACATGATTGGACACCCCCCTGCCACGATCCGATCCCCCCCGCCATGATTGGGCACCCCCTCGCCACGATCCGACCCCCCCCCCCCCCGACACGATTGGGCACCCCCCAGCCGCTTCTTACCCTCATCTGGGCACTCTTGAAGACCGGCCCTCGTCTGCTGGGCCTTAAGCATGCTCAAGGCCTGCGAGTTCACGTTCTGAACGTGAACGTGAACTCGCAGGCCTTGAGCATGCTCAGATGCTCAAGGCCCAGCAGACGACGAGTCCGATCTTCTAGAGTGCCCAGATGAGGGTAAGAAGCGGCGGGGAAGTGCCCAATTGTTTCGGGGGGGATGTCGGATCGTGTCGAGGGGGGTGCCCAATCGTGTAGGGGGGAGGTCGGATCATGGCGGGGGGTGCCGGATCGCAGGGGTGGGTGCCTGATCGCAGGGGGGGGGGCTTCGAGGGGAGCAATGCCGGTTCTCGGGGGGGGGGGGGAACGCATCAAAGCGAGTTTCCATTATTTCCTATGGGGAAACTCGCTTTGATAAACGAGCATTTTGGATTACGAGCATGCTCCTGGAACGGATTATGCTCGTAATCCAAGGTACCACTGTATTTAACAGCTAAAATTAACTTGTGCTAAGTGTAGAATTTGCACTTGCACCTTAGGAAGCATACCCCTTAGATCAGGGGTAGAGAACTCCGGTCCTCGACAGCCATATTCCAGTCGGGTTTTCAGGATTTCCCCAATGAATATGCATGAGATCTATTTGCATTCACTGCTTTCAATGCATATTCATTGGGGAAATCCTGAAAACCCGACTGGAATATGGCTCTCGAGGACCGGAATTCCCTACCCCTGTCTTAGATTATCATATTACAGTAAAAAAAATGTTATGTGGAAGATTAGGAGATTATGAATATATTAATTTAACTTTGGAATTATTTTATCATGCTTAATGTTTATTCTGTGATTCTTTATGTCCTGATGTTTCTCTTATGACTACTGTTTTACATTTAATTTCAGAATGGTTGGCTGATAATAAATTACATCTTAATTCTTCTAAATCTCTTTGCTGTTGATTACAGGTAAGAACAGTATCTCAAATATATCACCTACTCTTATGTCTAATCCACTTTCTATGGTAACTCAATTTAGGTATTTAGGTGTTATTCTTGATCAGCTTTCTTTTGAACGTCAAATATCAGCAGTAGTTAAATCTTGTTTTAATTCTTTAAGGCAATTTTTCTCAATTCATTCATTCCTTAAACAGGAATTTAAAAAAATAATTATTATTATTTATTCCTCGATTCTTTCAAAACTGGATTATTGTAACAATATTTATGCAGGTTTGCCGGTGGCTCAGATTCAAAGATTACAAATTGTTCAAAATACAGCTATTTGTCTTCTTTCTAACACATCACATTATGATCATCTTACTCCCTTATATCTTCAATACCACTGGCTTCTGATTCTGTTTTCTATTAAATTCAAAATTCTTATCTTGACTTTTATATCAAATCATTGAGACAATCCATCATATCTTTCCTTCACTTATTTGTCTTTATTGTTCAGTAAAGAGATTTACGCTCTCTGAATGATCAAAGTCTTTCTAATCCTTCTCCACGTTCAATTCACTACGAACTTACTAGAAAGCGCATTTTTCTGTCTTTCACCTTCTCTTTGGAACTCTTCCATCTTCAGTACGTCTTGAACTTTCGTATTGAAAATTTAGATCTCTCCTACAGCCTTATCTTTTTGAACAGGCCTTTTCTATTCAGTTGGACAGCTCTGATATGGTTTGGATTTACTAGCATTGTAGTCTGCAATTTTTAATTTTTTAATTTCTTTTTTATCTTAAATTTTTCAAAAAAAATTTTTTTAGAAGCTAATTTTATTGTATACTTTATTGATTCTGTGAACTGCTCTGTTATTGTATAAGGAACAGCAGTATACTAAATAAAATAAACCATAAACCAAACCATAGTATTAATTTGTAGTCTGAATTCTGGATTCCATATATTGTCATATTGTCTCTCTTTTGTGACCCTCCTTGAACCCTACTTGAGCTAAATAGGATATAAATGCCTCTGCATAAAGTGCTCAGACACATCAACACTATCTTGGCTAACATGCATAATTGACTAGTTTCCTTTCAAAAGTAAATGGTGTGGTAGCCATGTTAAGGAAATGGAAATAAAACAAGACAAAAAAATATGTATACCTCTTTTAATGAACTAACTTAATACATTTTTGATTACCTTTCAGATCATGAATGAGCAAATGTTGACAAATATCAGAATATATAAATCAGGAGTGTTCAACCTTTTGGCTTCCCTGGGCCGCACTGGCCCCAAAAATTTTTTCTGGGGCCACACAAACGCTGCAGCAAGACAGAGGAGGGAGCCGGCAAGACGATAAACACCTGGGGGCAACAGAGGAAAACACTGCATCGCCCTCAACCGGGACCGCACAAAATATTTCACGGGTCCGCAGGTTGGACACCCCTGATATAAATGAAACATAAAAGTATTCCAAAGACAGTTCACAGGAAAAGGGCAGGGGTGGGTTATATAAGAAATCAGGAGAGCTGGGTGGCTGAAAAGAGGGTGGCAAAGCAGTACAATTTTATGTTTTACTAGTGTTTAAGCCCGTTACATTAACGGGTGCTAGAATATATGCCTGTCTGTCTTTCTTTCTTTATGTCTCTCTCCCTGTTCCCGTCTCTTTCTTCCTTCCTTTCTGTCTCTCTCCCTCCTGCTATTTTTCTCTCTCTCCCTGGCACCCTTTGTCTGTCTGTCTTTATTTCTGTCTGTCTCTCCCTGGCCTCCTTTGTCTGTCTGTATTTCTTTCTGTCTCTTCCCCCCCCCCCCCCACTTTCCTTTGCAGAAGGAGCAGCGGTATTTCCGTTCCCCTCCAGGTCCCTGTGAAGCTCCCCCACTTTCCTTTGCAGAAGCAGCAGCGGTATTTCCGTTCTCCTCCAGGTCCCTGTGAAGCCCTCCCACTTTCCTTTGCAGAAGCAGCAGCGGTATTTCCGTTCCCCTCCAGGTCCCTGTGAAGCCCCCCCCCCACACACTTTCCTTTGCAGAAGCAGCAGCGGTATTTCCGTTCCCCTCCAGGTCCCTATGAAGCCCCCCCCCACTTTCCTTTGCAGAAGCAGCAGCGGTATGTCCGTTCCCCTCCAGGTCCCTGTGAAGCCCCCCCACACACTTTCCTTTGCAGAAGCAGCAGCGTATTTCCCTTCCCCTCCAGGTCCCTGTGAAGCAATTCCCTTCTCTTACGTGAGCTGTCCTGCTCCGTTCGGCCCCTCCCTTCTCTTCATGCGATTTGGCCTGCTCCGTTCGGCCCCTCCCCCTTCCCTTCCCACGGGCTGGCCTGCTGCAGTCGAAGGTTAGTTTTAAAAGTGCGGTGGCGGCTCCTCTTACGCTGCTGATCCTCCTGAAGAGCAGCCTGCGATGGTGGCCGGCTTTAGCAAACCTCGCAGGCCGCTCTCCAGCCTCGGTAGCACGTTCCCTCTGACGCACGGGATCGCGTCAGAGGGAACGTGCTACCGAGGCTGGAGAGCGGCCTGCGAGGTTCACTAAAGCCGGCCACCATCGCAGGCTGCTCTTCAGGAGGATCAGCAGCAGCAGCAGCGGCGGCGGCGAATGAGGGCCGAGGTGTGTTCCCTGCCGAGGACGCGGCAGGAAGAGAGCTTGCCTGGCTTCCAGCGTGAGTGAGGGCGGGAGGAGGGGAGTGGTCAGAGTGATCGTTGGCCGGGTTCTAAAATGGAACACGGCCACGGATCACACACCACAGCGGCAGTAATCACGCTTTTTTAAAAGCGCATGCGCCGCTAACCTTTTATTATATAGGATAATGTGATCGAAATCCCAGATTTTAAGTCTTGTCTGGTGGGTGTCAAAATATTTCAACATTTTGACAAAGGACTTAGGTTCCTGTGGGCTGATGCTCAGAAATTGGGTGCTCCAGTGCTGAAACACAGCCCAACAATGCTTAAAGTAAACTTTACTTTAATAAAAGTAAATTTTACTTAAAATTATATGTGTGCTGTATATGGGGGAAAAACTGCCTGGCAAATGTGCACAGGAGTTTTGCAGTTAACACAGCTCTTGTGAAGGCAATCACAAACCAATGGCACTCTCAGGGCAGGATTAATTCGAGGGCCCATAGGCACACAAGTACACTGGGCCCCCCTGCCCTGCCCCACCCCACCATGCGCCCAGGCGGAAACAGGAAGCTGCGTCAGAGGGAAGCTTTGGGCAAGTAGCATCACTTGCACAATTACAGTTCCCGTTGCCTTTCTTACCCACTTTGCTTGCTTGTCTTACTTTCCATCGATAGTGGGGGGGAAGCGTTGCCGATCGGGGTGGGGCCCACATTGCCGATCAATGCTGGAGGGGCCCATCGCTGTTTGGAAAAAACAATGTTGATGCCTTCCTTCATCGGGCCCCCCTGATCATTTCGGGCCCTAGGCACATGCCTACTTGGCCTATTGGTTAATCCTGCCCTGGGCACTCTGCTGATCAAGTCCACCCCCACTCAATTACCCTCTCTATACCAATAATCAACTTCACAAAAAAAAGGATGAAAATATAATGCCGTGTATCCTGGATGAGCTTTATAAAAAAAAGAAAAAAAAAAGTTTGCCAGCAATAAACACGCATATACACGTGCATGCATACTCCGCTCGGGCTTCCTTCTTCCAGCTATCAAAACTGTCAGATTTCAGAAGAAATTCTCTCTTGAAACACCCTAATACTAGCTCTAAGCTGGCATTAGGTTTCCAGCGGGAAAGACAGGGTTCAGTTTGTGCACTATTTGAGCCATCTTTGTCTTGCACTTTGTGCCCAGTGATGGTGCCCTCTGAACATTCTGCGCACCCTAATGCAGGCACTATTCAGCGTTAATTGCCTCTAGCATCAGTGTTAGGTTCTGAGTATTGGCCTGCTGGGTGGGTGAGACACAAGGAGAAACGGATGAGCAATAAAATTATACAGCTTTGTCACCCACTTATCACCCATTCAGCTCTCTCTGTTTCTCACATAACCCACCTCTACCCTCTTTCTACAAGCCTTTCACTTACATATTCTGATATTTGTCAACATTTACCCATTTCTGAAGAGGAAGGTATTGCCTTTGAAAGCTAATCAAAAAAGTATTAAGTTAGTTCATTAAAAAGGTATCATCTTATTTTCTTTTCTGTTTTATTTCTATTATTTTCTTCTTCTTTTTTTATTTCTTTATTTTCAAAAGTAGAACTCCCTGAGCATTTTGAGTAGTGAGAAATAAACTAAGGAGTTTACTGACCTCATCTGAGTCCAGAAGAGAAGGGAGGGCGCTACAAGAAAAGGAGAAAGATTAACCAGATTTTCTCAGGATAATATACATCGTTGGTATTTGACAAGTGGAACATATAGCACCTACAATTCCTCCCCTAGAATGGAATACGAGCGGTGGAAGTCAGATGCAAGATGACTAACTCTCATGGAATCATAGGATCAAACCATGGAGGGGGAGGGAGAGATGCCAGGGCATGGGGGGAGGGAAGGAAACTTGCTCAATACTAAATTTCAACTGTTATACTGCACCCTGCCCAGGAAATTTTACAATGAATTCAGTTTAACAATAGAAAATAAATACACTGCACAAAAACTATGTAATGAAGATTCTGTCTACAGCCTTGGTAAGGGAAGTAAACATATGAGTTGCCCATTTACACCTAAAAGTACAAACCCAAGATTAGTGGAGAGCAAGAATATCTCACTTTTCTCATTAGATGTGCTACAAAGAAGTCTATATCCTACCCAATAGGAAATCTCATGACAGGATGCGCAAGCACATTTGACAGAGGGCCACATTAAATGAACCAGGCATTGGAGAGGGAAATGCAAATTGGGAAGTGGGAGCGAGTCAACCTTAGATCAGATTACGGCAAAGTATACTGAGCAAAAACATTTCAGCTTTCCTTAAAATCTTAAATTCAACAGAAAAGGGACTATACAGAATTTATTTTAGACAAACTAGCATCATAGGCTACACAGGAAAGAAACCCACTAAAGGAGATACTTAAAGTGTATTATGACCATATAGTGCACGCTTTGTCCCTTCAACATGTATAAGTAACAATAATGTGCGTTATATTACTGTAATGCTCTTTAAAGCACAGTTACTTACCGTAACAGGTGTTATCCAGGGACAGCAGGCAGATATTCTTAACGTATGGGTGATGTCACCGACGGAGCCCCGGTACGGACCTTTTTAACTAGAAAGTTCTAGTTGGCCGCATCGCGCATGCGCGAGTGCCTTCCCGCCCGACGGAGGAGTGCGTGGTCCCCAGTTAAGATAAGCCAGCTAAGAAGCCAACCCGGGGAGGAGGGTGGGACGTAAGAATATCTGCCTGCTGTCCCTGGATAACACCTGTTACGGTAAGTAACTGTGCTTTATCCCAGGACAAGCAGGCAGCATATTCTTAACGTATGGGTGACCTCCAAGCTAACAGAGAGGGAGGAGGGATGGTTGGCCAATAGGAAAATAAATTGTGCAACACAGATTGGCCGAAGTGTCCATCCCGTCTGGAGAAGGCATCCAGACAGTAGTGAATAGTGAACGTGTGAACTGAGGACCAAGTGGCAGCCTTGCAGATTTCCTCGATGGGCGTGGAGCGGAGGAAAGCCACAGAAGCAGCCATAGCTCTGACCCTGTGGGCCGTGACAGCACCTTCCAGTGAGAGACCGGCCTGAGCATAACAGAACGCAATGCAGGCAGCAAGCCAGTTGGAAAGCGTCCGTTTAGAGACAGGACGACCTAGACGGTTAGGATCGAAGGTCAGAAAGAGCGGAGGAGACGAGCTGTGAGCCCTGGTACTGTCAAGGTAGTATGCAAGGGCACACTTACAATCCAGCCTGTGTAACACCTGTTCCCCAGGATGGGAATGGGGCTTAGGGAAGAAGACAGGCAATACAATGGACTGGTTGAGGTGGAAGTCCGAGACCACCTTAGGCAGGAATTTAGGATGGGTACGCAGAACCACCTTGTCATGGTGAAAAACAGTGAAAGGTGGGTCGGCAATCAGTGCATGCAGCTCACTAACCCTCCTGGCAGAGGTGATGGCAATGAGGAAAAGCACCTTCCACGTAAGAAATTTGAGTGAAGTTGTGGCAAGAGGCTCAAACGGAGGTTTCATGAGGGCTGACAGAACCACATTCAGGTCCCAGACGACTGGAGGAGGTTTCAGAGGTGGTTTGACATTGAAGAGGCCTCTCATGAACCGGGAAACCAGGGGATGAGCCGTAACAGGTTTTCCGAGGATAGGCTCATGAAACGCAGTGATGGCACTGAGGTGGACTCTGATTGAGGTCGACTTGAGGCCAGCGTCGGAGAGAGAGAGTAAATAGTCCAGTACAGTTTCCACCGCCAATGAGGTGGGATCGTGATGATGAAGTAGACACCAAGAGGATAACCGGGTCCACTTCTGATGGTAACATTGGAGGGTGGCCGGTTTCCTGGAAGCATCCAAAATACGACGGACAGGCTGAGACAGATTCTCTGGAGAGGTCAGCCCGAGAGAAACCAAGCTGTCAGGTGGAGCGAGGACAGATTGGGATGCAGTAGAGACTGATGCTGCTGCGTAAGTAGAGTAGGAAACACAGGAAGAGGAATGGGCTCCCTGGAGCTGAGTTGGAGCAGGAGGGAGAACCAGTGTTGGCGAGGCCACCGAGGAGCGATGAGAATCACGGTGGCTCTGTCCCTGCGGAGCTTGAATAACGTCCGCAACATCAGAGGCAGTGGAGGAAAGGCATAGAGGAACTGATCCGTCCAGTCGAGCAGGAATGCATCCGGGGCCAGACGATGAGGAGAGAAGAGTCTGGAACAGAACTGGGGCAGCTGATGGTTGTGAGGAGCTGCAAAGAGGTCCACCTGAGGAGTGCCCCACCGAGCAAAGATGGAGCGGAGTGTGGGAGGATCCAGAGTCCACTCGTGAGGTTGAAGGATGCGGCTGAGATTGTCGGCCAGGGAGTTCTGTTCGCCCTGGATATAGACAGCCTTGAGGAAGAGACTGCGGGCCGAGGCCCAGGTCCAAATGCGGATGGCCTCCTGACAGAGGAGGGGAGATCCGGTGCCGCCTTGCTTGTTTATGTAGTACATGGCGACTTGGTTGTCTGTGCACAGGAGAAGGACCTGAGGGCAGAGAAGGTGCTGGAAGGCTTTGAAAGCATAGAACATGACTCTGAGTTCCAGGAAATTGATGTGATGTTGACGCTCCTGAGGGGTCCAGAGTCCCTGGGTGCGAAGATCTCCCAGGTGGGCTCCCCACGCATAAGGGGAGGCATCTGTGGTTATGATCATGGAGTGAGGGGGTAGATGAAAGAGTAGACCCCTGGAAAGATTGGAGGAGTTGAACCACCATTGAAGAGATTGCCGAAGAGACGATGTCACAGAGATGGGATGAGAAAGAGGATCGGTGGTCTGTGACCATTGGTTGGCTAGAGTCCACTGAGGTGTCCTGAGGTGGAGTCGCGCCAGAGGAAGTACATGGACCGTCGAGGCCATATGGCCCAGGATGATCATCATCTGTCGAGCTGGAATGGAGTGATTAAGGAGCACCTGACGGAAGAGGTGGAGCAGAGTTCGATGACGGTTGGAGGGGAGAAATGCCCTCATTAGAGTGGTGTCGAGAACTGCTCCAATGAACTGAAGTCGCTGTGTGGGAAACAGATGCGACTTGGGGTAGTTGATCTCGAAACCCAGAAGATGGAGGAACGAGATGGTGTGGTGAGTGGCTTGTAGCACAAGCGGAGACGTAGGTGCTTTCACCAGCCAATCATCCAAGTAGGGGAACACCTGAAGATCGTGAGACCTGAGGAAGGCCGCCACCACAATAAGGCACTTGGTGAACACTCTGGGCGATGATGCGAGGCCAAAGGGTAGCACTTTGTACTGATAGTGATGGTGCTGTATCTGAAACCGTAGATAGCGACGTGAAGTCGGATGGATTGAGATGTGAGTGAAGGTCTCCTTGAGGTCTAGGGAGCATAGCCAGTCGTGGTGGGAGAGAAGAGGGTAAAGCGTGGCCAGGGAGAGCATTCTGAACTTCTCTTTGACTAGACACTTGTTGAGGTCCCTGAGATCGAGGATGGGACGAAGGTCTCCTGTTTTTTTGGGAACCAGGAAGTAGCGGGAGTAGAATCCCTGACCCCTTTGGTCCGGAGGTACTTCTTTGATGGCATTGAGAAGAAGGAGGGATTGGACCTCCCTCAGGAGGAGGGGGGTTTGGGAGGAGTGAGAAGCAGACTCTACGGGAGGATGGTCTGGAGGAAGAGTCTGAAAGTTGAGAGAGTAGCCGTGGCGAATGATGTTGAGGACCCACTGGTCCGAAGTGATGACCTCCCAACGGCTGAGGAAAAGCTGAAGACGTCCTCCGATAGGTTGAGGGAGAGGTAGCAATGGTGGAAGACTGGCTATGCTCTGGAGAAAAGAGTCAAAAGGGTTGAGACGGCTTTGATGAAGGAAGAGGTTTGGCAGGTTGAGTCTGTGGGCGAGCCTGAGTCTGATGTTGGTGGCGAGGACAGCGAGACTGTTGTTGAGGTGGGTTGAGAGGTCTGGCCGAGAACCTACGCTGGTAAGAAGACTGTGGTCTGTAGGGACGAGCAGGTGGAGTCTTCTTTTTAGGTTTGATCAGAGTGTCCCACCGGGTCTCATGTGCTGAGAGCTTCTGGGTTGTTGAGTCCAGGGACTCTCCGAAGAATTCATCGCCCAGACAAGGTGCGTTAGCCAGGCGGTCCTGGTGGTTAATGTCTAGGTCAGAAACTCTCAGCCATGTCAAACGGCGCATGGCCACCGCCCTGGCAGATGCGCGAGAGGTCAGCTCAAATGAGTCGTAGATGGAGCGAACCATGAATTTCCTGAGTTGGAGGAGGCTGGAAATTTGTTGCTGGAAAAGAGGGACCTTACGTTCAGGAAGATATTTCTGTAAGGAGGAGAGCTGTTGCACCAGATGCTTCATGTAGAAGGAGAAGTGGAAGGTGTAGTTGTTGGCTCTATTGGCTAGCATGGCATTTTGGAAAAGTCGCTTACCAAATTTATCCATGGTTTTTCCCTCTCTGCCAGGAGGGGTGGAGGCATATACACTGGAACCCTGAGATTTTTTCAAAGTAGATTCCACCAGGAGGGACTCGTGGGGCAATTGAGGTTTGTCAAACCCTGGGATTGGAATATCCTGGTACAAGCTATCCAATTTACGAGGGGCTCCGGGAACAGTGAGGGGAGTCTCCCAGTTCTTATAGAAAGTTTCCCGTAAGATGTCGTGGACGGGCAACTTTAGAAATTCCTTGGGAGGTTGCTCAAAGTCTAGGGCATCAAGGAAAGCCTGAGACTTCTTAGAGTCGGACTCTAAGGGGATGAAAAGAGCTGCTGACATCTCCCTAAGGAATTTAGAAAAAGAGGATTGCTCTGGTTTTGAGACGGTGTCGGTCATGGAGGGTTCTTCGTCGGTTGACGAAGCGTCCTCTTCAGTACTGTGAGGGGAGTCTTCCCACAAGTCTGGGTCCCTAATGTCGGGGTGCGTACGTTTGGACATCGGCGTGGAGGGCTCGGCATGGCGGGTCTTTGAGAGAGATTTGCCTGAGCGCATCGAGGCGGTACCGGGTGAGGAAGACCGATGTCGATCCTGAGACCGGACAGGGTCGGCAGCAGTACGGGTATGCACTGTAGGTGTTTCAGCCAAGAGCACCGGCATGGAGGTATTAATCGGTACCGAGGGGGTCGACACCGATGGAACAGTGCGAGGCTCGGACCGGTCCTGTACCGGAAGGTGCGGTGCCAGCAACGCCGGTAACAGTTGTTGGAGTTGTTGTTGCAGCTGCTCCTGTAACTGTGTTTGGAGTATGGCTGCGATGCGGTCATCCAGGGGAGGCACCGGTACCACTTTTTTCTTCTTCGGTACCATAAGTGCCGCTCTACGCTCCGGCGATGAGGAGGCACTCACCGAGATCAGAGCGGAGCGTTTGCGGGGCCTGTGCGGTGCCGGAAGGGCCGGTGTCGCAACCGTGGCAGGAGGGCGCTCGAGGGAAGTGGAAGGCTTCTTAGCCGGCTTACCTGGCCCCAACGACCCCGAGGAAGGGTCCGGTGGTGTCGACGTCGTTGGTGTCGACTTTTGGGGTGCCGTCAACGTCGCGGCAGGTTCCATGGCAGATCCGGTACCAAACAAAATATTTTGCTGGATCTGCCTATTTTTCAAAGTGCGCTTTTTAAGCGTAGCACAGCGGGTGCAGGTGTCAGCCCGATGCTCTGGACCCAAGCACTGCAGGCACCAATTGTGCGGGTCGGTGAGAGAGATCGGGCGTGCACACCGCTGGCACTTTTTAAAACCCGGTTGAGGGGGCATGAAGGGAAACACGGCCTCCGCAAAATCAAAGCCGGAGGCCTGTATGGTGACAACAGGCCCCGCCGGGGCCGGCGCAAAAAATAATGAAAACTCGATGAGTTTTTATTTTTTGTTTTTTTTTAAACAAAAGCAAAGGAATCCGAAGGGAAAAAATTCAAAGAACAAGAAAAATTACGCGAGCGGGAAGGCAGAAACTAGTTTTTCAACGGCCGTTGAAAACACATGCGTCTTCTTCGCTCCGCGGAAACGAAGAAACTGGGGACCACGCACTCCTCCGTCGGGCGGGAAGGCACTCGCGCATGCGCGGTGCGGCCAACTAGAACTTTCTAGTTAAAAAGGTCCGTACCGGGGCTCCGTCGGTGACGTCACCCATACGTTAAGAATATGCTGCCTGCTTGTCCTGGGATAATATTAGTTACCATGGCATAAAAAAAAAAGACACAAATCCTACAAATTCATGCAAAACACCTCATTATTATGCAAATTGAATACTGCTGCAAGATGAGTTATTCCTGGAAAAATTCCTGTTCAAGAACACTGACCTGCAAAGCTATGGCCCAAAGCTTTGGGGCTGCATTTAGTTAGGCCCCAATGCCTCCCTAATATCTGATCCCCTTCCCCAAAAGGGTTCCTCTCTCTATTCCCAAGCTCTTTCATTCTCCCACAGTCCCTCCCCCCCCGACCTATCTTTAGTAATCCCTGGATGTCAGTGGTTTGGGGCAGGAGAGAGATTCCCAATAACTCTTGTCCCTGCTGGCACCATCAAGTTCAAAATGGTATTGGTAACTCCTGGTACTACCACCAGGGGTCATCTTTATAAGAAAAACTTTAGCTTCTCCCTGGAAATTAATATCATCTATTGCAGCGGTCTCAAACTCGGCCCTCTAGGTGCTATTTTGCGGCCCGCGGTCTGCACGCGATGATCAACTGCTCCCTTGCTGCAGTTGATTTTTCCGGTCAAAGCTGCGGCGGCGGTGGCTCCTCGCGCCATCTACACCTGCATCGGAAGCCTCTCTGATGTCACAACATCAGAGAGGCTTCTTACGCAGGCGCGGATCTCGCGAGGAGCCACCACCCGCGGCTTTGAATGGAATGATCAACTAAGCAAGGGAGCTGGCCAGACGTGCTGCTGCTCCACAAGGAAGGGAACGGAAGGGGAGGGGAAAGAGAAATGCTTCTGCTGCATATGAAAAAGGGGACCCTAGGGAAATGCTGCTGCTGCTGCTGCACAGGGAAAGGGAGAGGGAGGGAAGGGGGAAGAGAAATGCCTCTGCTGCACAGGAAAGGGGGAAGGGAAATGCTGCTGCTGCATCCAATTGGGGAAAGAGAGGAAAGGAAGGAGAAGGAAGACAAGGGAGAGGAGAGGAACAAGAGATGCCAAGTTCATGGGAAGGAGGGAAGGAAAGAAGATACCAAACCATGGAGGGGGAGGGAGAGATGCCAGGGCATGGGGGGAGGGAAGGAGACAGATGCCAGACCAGGGGAAAGGAAGGAAGGAAGGAGGGATGGAGAGAAAGGAAGGAAAGAGATGTCAGACCATGGAAATAGGACGGAAGAAGAGAGAGATAGGAAGGGAAGGTAAGACATGGAAATGTAGATTTTGATAAAGCAGAAAAATTGAATATTAAATTAATGCCAAAGATGAAAGGCAGAAAGTGAAGATGGAGAGAAAAACAGTCAAAGGACAAGAAGGCCCTGGAAACATAGTTAAAAGCACAGAAAAATAAAGTCACCAGCCAACAAAGGTAGGAAAAATGATTTTATTTTAAATATAGTGATTGAAATGTGTCAGTTTTGAGAAAGAAAAGATATTAAACTTTAAATGTGAGGGCTGCAGAAAAAATAGAGTACATGGAGGGCCGCAGAAAAAATAGTTAATGTCTTATTAAAGAAATGACAATTTTGCATAAGGTAAAACTCTTTATAGTTTATATATCTTTCCTTTTAACTGTTAAAGGAAAGTTTTATAAACTATAAAGAGTTTTTACCTCATGCAAAATTGTCATTTCTTTAATAAGACATTAACTATTTTTTCTGCGGCCTTCCAAGTACCTACAAATCCAAAATGTGGCCCCACAAAGGGTTTGGGTTTGAGTTTGAGACCACTGATCTATTGGAACACTAACTTCTCCAAATCCTTTTAAAGCAGCTCATACTGCCCAGGTCTTCCTATTTTCCATCTGCTTAAGACTAAAATACTGGCTAGATGCAGATGCTATTGAGTTATGTCATCAAACCAGAGGTTCTCAATTTGTCTACTGAAAGGAATGATCTTGGCTGAAGGGATGATTTTTCTGTATTAAAAGTCTGATTTCACTTGCAGTTTAATGAAAAAAATATATATATAATACAATCTTGGTCCAGCAACACAAGGTTTCTCACTAATTATTGAACATTCCCATAAAGCCAGCTGCTAGTTAGTACAGCACTTTTGTAAGGAGTTAGATTCCTAAATTTAAGGGAAAGGAAAAAGGGATTGGGACTTGTATAACGCCTTTTTGTAGCTTTACAATCATACTCAAAGTGATTTACATGCAGGTACTTCAAACATTTTCCCTATAAATTTAGGAGCTCAGAAGGGAGGAGATTTTCATAGAATTAGGTTCAAGGTATTGCTATTAACACACAAGGCATTATATAACGTATTTTTCACTCTATGATGCACCCACCTGTAGAGGAGGAAAAACCAAGAAAAAAAAATTTGTTTCAGAATTTTTTTTTCTTGTTTTCCCTCCTCTATACGTAGGTGGTCTGGTGCTGGGAAGCCCCCTGGTATCTTTTTTTAACTGGTGTGGTCGGTGCTGGATGGCTGCCTTTCTCCCTGCAGAGCAGCGCACTTTGTACTTCCTGCCTGTTCCCACTCCGCTCCGTGATTGGCTTGCCGTCAGTTCTGACGCATCGTGAGAACTGATGGCAAACCAATCACAGAGTGGAGCGGGACCAGGCAGGAAGCGTAAAGGTCGCGTTCCTGCCTTATGCGCCACTCTGCAGGGAGAAAGGCAGCCGTTTTTACAGAGAGCAGAGTACTTACACATCAGTGACTGAAGAAGGAACATTCTCTTCCACCCACTTTAAATCATCCTCCTGCAATAGACACCAAACGAGACATTGAATATCAGAATAATAATGCGTAACAGCATTAAGCAATGTTATTAATAAAATGAGGGCATAAGATTTTAATTTGATGGAATACAGGAAAGCATTATGTTGGTTTCACGCTCATCCCCCAACCCCTAAAGATACAGTTTCCACTGCACCTTAATTTCTGAACTGCAGCCACCCCTTGGGCCTGCCAGCAAGTAAAGTGGGTTAGAAAGTCACTGGACAAATACTAGTTTAGAAGAACTCCCTAAATATATCAGTCCTTATTCCACTCACGAAAAACAGACTCCATAGAAACAAAAAACTCTGCTCTTTGTCCGGGTTTTGAAAAGCTTCAAGCTCGGGACCATATTGGGAGGGCTTCTGTGCATACACAGATGCAACGTGGTGATGTCATGTGCATGAGTATGACGTCATCACATCACACTTGCACATGCTCGGAGGCCCACCAAACTCAAGAAGAGGAGGTTTGGGGGGCAGGGCTGGGGCAAAACAGGGCGTGACTTGGGCAGAACAAGGCAGAGCTGGGGGGGCGGAGTCATGTCTCCAGATTTTACAGGCCTAAAATCTGGTAACCCTAGCTTAACCGAACAGGAGAGGTTCCCTGCCGAGGTGGACAAGCTGCTGATAGTTTCAGGTTTATTTAAAATTTGATAATATCGCTTATAATACTTCTAAGCAATGTACATTATAAAAAACAAGGATACCATATTACAGGTTAAAAACATGAGCTAAATCAAAGACTAACATGATACAAGAGGGACCGGATAGAACTATAATAATTATAAAAAAGATATAAATAAGGGAAATACAAATAGGATAGCAAAGGAAATAACTGGAACCTCCTATAATTTCAAAGGAGTAATTATATTTCTTTTAAAGAATGAAGAGCTAAGAATAGTGATTTAGTCTTCAAAAGCGTCTTTATACCCAGTAACCACCGCTAACCAGCCATTTCCTAACTGTTATGTTAGGGGCTGTTTGTGGCAGAGTTTGGGTGGGGCCACAACTTAGCTGGTTAGGTGGTGATATTTGGTCTGCTAACTGGCTAATTATGCACTAAATTAGGTTCTTAACTTTGCTAATTTTCTTTCTTGTAAATCTACACTTTATTCCTACAAGAGATCTCGCAAGAATAGAGTGGGATTGTACAAGTGAATATTGGCAATGCACAGTGAAATTAAAAGGAGATCGATTCAAAAGTAATCTAAGGAAATACTTCTTTATGAAAAGGGTGGTGGATGTATTGAACGACCTCCCAGTGGAGATGATAGATATAAAGACCATTTCTGAATTCAAGAAAGTTTGGACAGTCATGTGGGATCTCTTAGGGTAGGGGTGTCAAAGTCCCTCCTCAAGGGCCACAATCCAGTCGGGTTTTCTGGATTTCCCCAATGAATATGCATGAGATCTATTAGCATACAATGAAAGCAGAACATGCAAATAGATCAAGCATATTCATTCGTGAAATCCTGAAAACCCGACTGGATTGCGGCCCTTGAGGAAGGACTCCGACACCCCTGCCTTATGGTGGATGATATGTTTGGGTAGACTGGATGGGCCTTATGGCCTTTATCTGCCGTTATTTTCTAGGTTTCTATGTAGTGACTGCTGGATACCTTTAAGGCAATAGAACAAATCATAAGAATTTATTAAGGCTTATACTTTCTTCTTCAACACCATATTAGAAGATATAGGTTTAAAGCTTCTTAGTTTTATTGCTGCATTAGAGAGATTGTGACAGATAGGGGAAAATGCTTGAGTACCTTAATAAATTCATGTAAACTGTTCTGAGCTCCCTTGGGAGAACGGTGTAGAAAACTGAATAAATAAACTTCCAGGTCAGTGCGCATACCTGGATATTCAATGCCAGGAGCCACACATTCCCCACCAGGGATTAACTAGAGTTTGTTCAGCCTGTGGCTGCAAGTGGCTGAATATTACCCACAAAGCATATGGCCATTTTTTGCTCCCTAGATATCACTCATTCCTAGATATAACATATTCCAAACTAGTCCCAGACAGTTTTGAACACAGATAATGTCCTTGGCCACAACTACAAAGCTTTCTAAACTGTTCCCTCACCTATGCACCTGCAATCACATGAAGCAGTCTCAAGTTATATGAAGAAACAAGAGTTGGTTCACTCTATAAAAACAAAAAACTTACAGCTTTGCTTGATTTCACATTTCCATTTGTTTCTTGTTTGGAGCTTCTCATTTTCATTCCTTCTATACAGAGAAACAGAATAGTACTAGAAAGTCAGCTTACAAACACAAGAGATATGCAAAGCCACTAACATTAGCAAGAATGCTTCCTGGCAGTGCAGTTATTGCCCAGTCTGGAGGTGGCACTCATCTTGGACCTTTAACTCAGAACAAAGCTTTAATCAACTACAAATCCCTGGCCCACAGTAGGTTAACTGCTGCAAGCTAATATTTTATTTAGGGATTTTTTTTTTTAAAGGTGTGAAAGGTAATTTTATAAGTTGTTGCCTAAATTTAGGCAGTACTATAAGCTGGCACCCATATTATAGAATAGAAGTACTTATGTGCACGATCATTGCCAATAATTGGTAGTTACACATGTAAATGCTAGGAACTATTTTATAAAACAGTGCACCTAAATCACTTAGGGAGAAATTCTAAAACTGGCACCTAAACGCCCTGCTGATGCCTAAGTTAATTAAAAAACACCATTAGAAATGGTAAAAAAACATTAAGGTTTAAGCGTCTACCGGCACTTAAATAAAAGGCGCTGGAATCAAGACTAGGTAGCCATTTTAGGCCGCAGAATGTCAAAGTAGGTGTGGCCAATGCCAGAAGTGGCATTAGGTGGGCTAAAGCGGATACCTAGTCACGATTCACACCAAGATAGGTGGCTGAAATGTAGGCCCAGAAAACTCTGGCCTATATCTCAGCCACCTGTCTACGCCGCGAGATTCTAAAGCCAGCCTGCAGCTGCCATAAGCTGATCATGACAGGGGAATTGGACATGGCAGGACTCCCTGAAGCACCCGACACCTTCTTCCAAAAATTTTTGAATCCTATGGCCAAACTCTAGCAGCACCATAAAAGACATAGTGGATGCTGTGGATGGGCAGAATGGATCGGCCATTTGGCCTTTATCTGCCCTCATTTCTGTGTTTCATAGATGCTGTGGATCTCAACCTGAGAAGGCAATGAGAAACTAAAGGAAACGACGACTTCTGTTCTACAGAAGGTAATGCATAGCCAAGGTTGAGAAGAGAGTACAGATAATACTGATGGCCAAGACAGAGAACATCTCAGATGAAAGAAAAGGTGGCAAAAGCATAATAGCTGAAAGAGTGAAGCCTTCTGAAGCTCTGAAACTGACCGTGCAACTAATCCCATGAAGCAGAAACGAGATCTGTGCTCCAAAATAGTTAGGGATGGTTCATAGCACAGGCTTCTAAATCATGTTCATGCAAAGCCACCATAAAGTGAAAACAAAAGAGCCGAAGCTCTCTACAGTATAGGTAGTGAATGGTCACAGAAGGAAACATACCTGAAAAGTGAAACTGAGAAGTTGCAATAACCTCAAAACAGTCTATATCACATTAAAAAAAGAAGTCAATAGCCCTATGAAGAAACATTTAAGAGCAGCTTCATATAAATTACAGCGGCAACCAGCTAATATAACAGAAGTTAACAGAAGACATCCAGTGTTGAAATAAATACTGCTCACACAGGTGAAACAAAATCTGGCTTGTACCAATATAGCTCCTGGTGGCAAAGGAAACAACTGCTGCTACTTCCTGACAGGATAAGCGACAGCTGAAATCAATGGGATACAAGTCACTTGAAGCAGACTACAGTATAAACAAAGCAGGATGATGCAAAACAAAAATTCAATATAGCGACAGAAAGACTAGATGGTAATATCATGAGTATCTGCCACTGAAACTCCCGCAACAGAAGAGAGGGCAAACCTCACACGTTGTTATGGAAACTAAGAGAAAACACAGAAGGAAACACACAAAAGCAAAAAAAAAAAAAAAAAGTTCAACTTAGGAAAGATCTGGAGCTCTGCCCTTTAAAAAAAAAAATCACATAAGCAAACATCCTTCTAGCAGGCTATAGATATCACTAGACCATTATATGAAGGAGTTAAAAACACTCTGAAGTGTCTGGCAAAAAAAGTTCCCTCCACCCCAAGATAAGCACCTTTTACTTTTACTAAGGTGCACTCGTAGTGTGCGCTAAATGCTAAGACACATAGGAAAATAAGAGGCATCTTAACATTTAGCATATTCTAATCATTAACATGCGCTAAATCGGTTAACACATCTTAGGGCTCCTTTTACAAAGGAGCGCTAGCATTTTTACCGCGCGCTACGCTTCTAGAACTAACGCCAGCTCAATGCTGGCGTTAAGATCTAGCACACGTGGCAACGTAGCGCGCCCTATTCCGTGCGTTAAAGCCCCAACGCAGCTTAGTAAAAGGAGCCCTTAGTAAATGGGCCCCCCTCCCAAGAGAAGAAATACGCTCTGAAATGAGTGGGAAAGAGCAGTCAGCTGAAGAGGCTTGTTAAACCAAGCACATACAATAAAGAAAATAGCAGACAGGAACTCGGAATTCTGGCAAGGAGGAGACAGGACAGAAATAAGTAATGTCTGCATTGTGAGAAATACTCTTACAAGCAACTAAAAAAGGAAAGTTGCTGCTTTAGACTATTTTGGTGTCGGGTCAAAAGCGCGCCGGGACAAAGGCGCGCGCAGACAATTGAGCGCAGCGCGGAGGTGCGCGCCACAGAAAATTACAGTTTTTATGGCTCCGACGGGGGGGGGCATAGGGGGAACCCCTCCACTTTACTTAATAGAGATCGCGCCATGTTGTGGGGGGTGTGGGGGGTTGTAACCCCCCACATTTTACTGAAAACTTCACTTTTTCCCTGTTTTTAGGGAAAAAATTAAGTTTACAGTAAAATGTGGAGGGTTACAACCCCCCAAACCCCCCACAACGCCGGCGCGATCTCTATTAAGTAAACTGGGGGGGCTCCCCAACAAAACCTCCCGGAGCCCCTAAAAACTGTAATTTTCTTCAGCGCGCGCCTCCGTCTTGCGCTCAGTTGTCGGCGCGCGCCTTTGTCTTTCACGGGGTTGTCTATGAACCACTATTTTTTCTAAAAACAAAAAAACCCCCACAAAACCCAAGTAGTACCAAAGTGATTGCTTTGACAGAAGAGAGAGGAAGAGCCACAATGCTAAGCACACCAGCTGACATAAAAATGAGCAAACATTGAAAACGAGAACAGAGTTAATATACATCCAAATCTGAGTGTACCTCACTCTACATATTTAACCTTGAAGTTTCAGAAAACAGCTTTAGATGGGAGCACTTCAAGGCAGTAGTAAAGAAGGAATCTCAGCATCACTGAGTATTGCCCTCAAGATATAATAAACTCCAGTAAAGAACTCCCTATACTCAACTAGGTTCCAGCAAAGAAACTGGTTCAGGAGTAACCCTTAGATTATAAAAGTCTGGAGGTTTTTCAACCCCAAGGGACCTTCAAGTTATTTCCTAAATGCTAATGCCTTTAAAGGCCACAAGAAGTTTTAGCTTTTGAAAGCTAGAATATAGCTCTGGATATCAGGACTAGGTAGCCAAGTAATTGCACAGTCCACTATCACCATCCAGTTAAGATGGAGAAGTACTGAGAGTTCTATGACTGCATGGTACCTTTAAAAGGCAAACCTCTGTCTCCATCTGCTGACTGATGGACATAATCTACAAGTTGTGGACTGATCTGTAGGATGCTAAGGAAGCAAAGATTTACAAGACAGGGTTTAAACTAGCCTTTCAATCACCTAGAAATCCCTTTCCCAAGGGTTCGATAAAGCAAAGAACCAGCAATGCACTGCAGTTTGATAAAATTATTTCAAGCCATTATATATGAAATTTAAGCAGCTGTAACCCCCTTCCCCCTTCAATTTCTCTTAAACTTTTGAAGTAGTCAGTTAGCATAGGTGTCACACACTACCTTACAGCCTTTGTCAATATGGTTTACGGTATCACAGGGGAATTCACATCCATTGCATGATATAATCGCAAGGTAATGGTGGAATAAGAAACACTAATGTAATGTAATGTAATAATCCACCCCACTCCATATAAGGCTGTGCCCAATGGTTCAGACATGTTTGTGGGAACTTACATTTCTAAAATTAATGATTTAGCAGAAGCCTACAGCATTAGCATTATACCACTGTGTGTATGTGTGAGAAAGAGCTTAAGAGATTATTCCTTTTCCTTGCTTGACTAGTCAAATGTTAGCCAACAGAAGTATAAAAAGGAAATTTGTGAAATCCATTTTTTTTTATAAGGACGAGTGTTGTTCATGCTTTGGCAACCTTTTTTAAACACATTATCTCCAACAGCAAGAAGTCGTGTTTTAATTGATCATTGTTGATTTTTTAAATTATTTTTAGCAGTTCTGGGAGAGGGGAGGGAAGATGATGTAGGTATATTATATTTTAATATTGTATTGTTATAATGTTTACATTTATAATGATTATATTATTATAATGTGTGTTTTGTTGATATATTATATATTGACATATCCTTATAATGTTTCTAATTACATTTGAAAACTAATAAATATAAATATAATAAGGAGGATTTGCATATCCTACCAAAGCTTTCTGTTAGCATGGGTTCTTTCTGTTCATCCTCTTCCTCTTCCTCAGTGAGTGGTGAGAAAGCAAACCTAGTGGAAGCATAATGCAGATACTAAATATTTTTTAAAAGTCAAGATCTGATAAAATGCTTTTTCCTTCTTTTGTTTAGGGCCCTTTTATCTATTTTAAATCTTTATTCATTTTCAAACTTTCATCAAGTGTACAGGCATTAAATAAACAACATTAAAGTACAGCACTTGCAACTCTTATTACAGTATCTAATAATATGTTTAATTATAATTAAACCTCATCCCATCCCCCCTACCCATTATTCTTTTCTGAGATAAATAAAATGTGACCCTCCCCCTCCCAGCATTAGCTGGTGTATCTTTCAATAGATTTAAAAAAATGGCATTTAATCATTACAATAATTCGTTAATGGCTCCCAAATTTTAATAAAATTCTTATAATTACCATGTTGTATAGCTAATGATCTCTCCATTTTATATATGTGACATAGTGAATTCCACCAAAACTTATAACTTAGTCTACTATGATCTTTCCAATTCCTAGTAATATGTTGAATGGCGACTCCTGTCATTATCAATAAAAGGGCCTTTTATCTTGTCTGCAGGAGAGACTTTACACTTAGCAAAAATGTAAAGACTACCACCTATAGCTTGCTTTCAGCCCTGTATCATCTCCAGTTCCAAGAAGGGCTGCTCCCAGAACAGAAGTACCTTGAAAAGAGCATCCTACAGTATAAGGCCAATGCTGAAAAGCTAGAAATTAGCCTGTGGTTATTTGCTTAGGCCTGGATTCTGTAACTGGCACCGTGGTCGGCGGAAGTAGGGAAGGAAAAACAACTTACAATTACAGATTTCAGACTTCAAAGACAAAATACAGGTTTTGCATCCTAACCAAGCTGGCTTTCGCAAAAACCATTCCACAGAACACTCTCTTCTAGGATTAACCACAATGATACATTACTACCTTGATCAACACAAGACTGTTCTACTTATCACATTAGATCTTGCTGTCACTTTTGACACAATAGATCATCATTGCCTTCTTCAACGACTCGCATCCATTGGTAAATCAGATCAAGTCCTTCAATGGTTCAAATCGTATTTTTCTGACCGATGTTCCTCCGTACATTTTAATAACTCAATCTCCAAATCTTTCAATTCGAATTTTGGAATTCCACAAGGTTCTATATTATCCCCCTTACTTTTTAATGTCTATTTAGCCCCTCTCTTAACCCTCTGTCAATCGATAGGATTTACAGTATACGCTTACACAGATGATCTACAACTTCTGCATACCCTCGACCCCACCTGCCAAAATGATATTTCCATCATCAATATCAAATTAGCCAATATCCACGATTGGCTAAATGACAATATGCTTTCTTTAAGCATCATCAAAACCAGTACAGTGTTCTTTCCATGGAAAGATGGGTTACAGTTAATAGCCCCAATTTCCATTAATACTGTTCCTCTTAAACAAATCACTACAATAAAAATACTAGTATTTTAATTGATAATAAACTTTCATTCCGTCCCCAAATTAGTGCACTGGTTAAAAATTGTTTTTATAAACTAAGAATGATTAGATCTTTAGCTCCTCTCCTTGACGCTAAATCTCTTAATGTGTTAATTCACTCGCTCGTAATAGCTAAAATAGATTATTGTAATTCACTATTAAAAACGTACATGTCTAAAAGATATAAAACATCTCCAACTCATTCAAAATACGGCCATAAAAATTATAACGGGTTCAAATAAATTTGATCATGTCACTCCACTATTACAAAAAGCACATTGGTTGCCCATTTTACACAGAATAACATACAAAATCACCCTCTTGATTTTTAAAACTCTACAAGCAAACTCCCCGGCATTTATGGACAGACTTTTGATCCCTTATGATCCCCCTAGAGCCTTAAGATCAGCATCCCAGCATACCCTCAACGTCCCATCTCTGAAGATAATTGGCACTCGTTGCCCCCTTATTTTTTCAGTAACCGCCCCTTTGACTTGGAACTCTCTTCCTTTATACCTAAGAACAGAATGTAATTTGCAGAAGTTTAAGAGTGGTTTAAAGTGTTTTCTCTTCAAGGATGCATATAATTGCTAATGAGTTATCTCCTTACCTTAATAATTCCAAATGTTTTTTTATTTTCAGGCCACTAATTTTCTAATCATTTTCATGATTTTAATTCCCTTCTCCTATTGTATTTTCCTTTCCTATATTCTTTCTATAAAATTGTATTTCTGCCCCTTCTCTTATTGTTTCAAAGATTAGTGTTTCTGTTTAGTCCTGGCTTATCTAATAATTTAATACATATATGTTTAATATTGCAGATACGTCTGTCTTTCTGTAATTTTTAAATTTTGTTCAACGCTTTGTACTGCTGGATAAGCTTTTAATTAAATATTTTAAATAAAGATAGAATGAATGTTAGAAATATTCAATAAATATGGACCGATGGAAATAGAAACAATCAAAAGAAATGTGTGCCCGATTGTATTCTGAAGGTCCATACAATAAAAATAAGGATACCAAACTATAAGATTTGCCCTATAGTTTGGAAGAATGGATTCAGCAGTACAATTTTATACGAAGCCGCGTTAGCGGTTTAACGTGCGTAATAGCGCGCACTAATTTGCCGGCCGCGCTAGCCGCTACTGCCTCCTCTTGAGCAGGCGGTAGTTTTTCAGCTAGCGCGGGGGTTAGAGCGGGCTAAAAAGGTGCTTCGTAAAAGGAGCCCATAGTATGTAATTGAGAGTGATTGTACCAGTAAATAGTGGCTCTAATTTTCAAGCAGTATCTTCTGATCAAATACAACATATCTTCACAGAAAAAAATGTACTGGTATATGAATTAGCTAAATGAACCTGAACCTTCAATCTTGCTCTTCCAACATCTTCAGTTACTAACATGGGCTACCCAATTAGTATATGCTAAGTCTCATTACAAAAAATGGGATATATGGTACACAAAATTAATTAATATTTTAGTGCACATTACTAACTCTGAAATGAAGCTAAACATACTACAGTAGAATCTCAGCTATCCAGAACCCACGGGGATTGGTGGATAGAGAATGACACAGGGACAAATTTTTCCCCGTCCCCGCGGGAACTCATTTTCCCGTCCCCGCGGGAACTCATTTTCCCGTCTCACCCCCGCGAGTTCTTTTCCTGTCCCTGCCCCATTCCTGCAAGTTCCAACTTCATCTGCACAAGCCTCAAACACTTTAAAATCATAAATGTTTGAGGCTTGTGCGGTTAAGGCAGAGTTTACAGGAATGGGGCAGGGACAATGACGGCGACAAAACTCATGGGGACGGGACGGGGAAATTGAGTTTCTGCGGGGACGGGGACAAATTTGTCCCCGTGTCATTCTCTATACTGGATAACTGTTTACTGGTTAATTGAGAATGTGTTAGAAACCTTGTCTAACACAGTCAATTCCCTTCCCCCTCCCGCCCCAAAGCACAGGCAGTCCTGAGCCGCAAAGCCCTCCTCTCAAGCCCCAAAGTGGCAGAAGCAGGCAGTGTCCTAAGTGAACCCCCTTGCTCCCTCTCTTACCCGAGTGTAGCCTGTCAGGAGGAGGCAGCATCAAAACAGGCTGCTCACTGCCAGCCCCAGCAAGGCCTTTCCTCTGACGCGTCGAAGTGATGCGTCAGAAGAAAGGCCTTGCCAGGGCTGGCCGCAAGCAGACTATTTTGAGGCTGCCTCCTGCTGACTAGCTGCGCTTGGGTTAAGAGAGGGAGCAAGGGGGTTCACTTAGAACACTGCCTGCTTCTGCCAGTAAGGGGCTTAAGGGAAGGAGTAGAGCTTCGCGGCTCAGGATAACTGTCGTGCTGGTGCTTCAGGATAGCAGGAAGAGGGTGGGGTTGTCTCTCGGCTGCTTTGGGGCTTGAGGGAGGGAGTGGGGATTTGTGGTTCAGGATGTTGCCACGCTGGGGCCTCAAGTCAGGGGGGAGATGGGGATCACGGCTCAGGACTGCCGCCATTTGTAGTTCTTCGGGGCTTGAGGGAGGGAGGTTTGCAGCTTGGGACCACTGCCACTGCGGGGGACTTTTTTTTTTTTCACTGGCTAATTTTTTTTGCCGGTTGGGTGAAAATACCGGTTAACTGAGATTCTACTGTAGTTGCTGAAAGTGGGCAGGATGATCTAGGCCAGTGTTTCTCAACTCGGCTCTGCAGTACCCCCTTGTCAGTCAGTTTTGCAGGATATGCACAATGAATATGCATGAAAGAAATATAATGGAGGCAGTGTAAGCAAATCAAGTTTATGCATATTCATTGTGGATATCCTGAAAACCTGACTGTCGAGGGGGTACTCCATGACAGAGTTGAGATACACTGATCTAGGCTATACACATAAGATCAGAACATATCAACATGCGACTCCTTTGGCAAAATGAGAAAGGAAATTGAAGTGCTGTGGAAAAACTTACAATGTGCAACATGTGCAGAATGAAGTGGGCATGATCATTTCAAAATGGTCCCATTCTAATCCCATCCCTAGTGTTGCTCCTTTTTCCCTGCAAGGGCAAATAGTTGAAGGGTTTTGGGGGTTTTTTTTTGGGGGGAGAGGGTTTACACATCAAAATCCTATTGAAAATTACTCCCATAATAAGCTGCACCAAAGGGAGCTGGAAGATAACTATGCTGTACTTATTTCCTCTTTAGTTTATGGATACAAACATGAGTGAATATGAACTTTCTAATGTATAGATTGAGCTTTCTTAAATCCTGACCTGGTAACACTATAGCCAGCTGGTTTTCAGGACGATTGTGATCCAATCTACTAAACCTCACACTGATTTGCACCAAATGATAGAAAACCTTAAATTGAGAAAAGCAGATATCACACCTTTGATTGTTTGCAGATGGTCTCCAAAGAATCATAATCACAAAAAGTATCATGGAGAATAACAATCGCCAGATAGCATCATCTACCCAAAGTTCCTGCCAGTCCTGGCGGAGAAAGCAGAGATAATACGGTGAGAGAGAAACTCACTGTCACACATACACAAAGAATTTGCCTTTCAATTTAGAGAGAGATTTCTATTGTGATCACTAATATTTCATCACCTGACAACAGACCTCCATTCCATAATATTAAAAAATCCTTCTTTTTTTCTAAATTGTTGTCTCTAATAATACTTTCTCCTTAAAAAGAAATCAAATTTAAAAAAGGGATTTCAATTCAAGACAGGGTGGATTTGATTTCAATCACTAGTCAAAAAGACTTGATTTAAATCATGTTTTTATACAGAAACATTTGCACTGTGAAGAAAATGGTTTATCTTGCACAAATTCATAGAGAAATGCAAAACCAAGCATCAGTGATATCTCCTAGATAGAAAAATTGCCTTGACACTATGAATGGATTAATGGAATTCATTTACCCCAAAATTTAAACATTGCATAAATATACATTTTAAAAACAAATCCATATTTCATGATGAATAGCTTTTGGACTGTAATAGATATTAAATAGAAAACTATCTTTAGATAGATATTTCATCAAAAAAGCATTTTATTTACAACAATCCAATTTAAAAGATCAGATTTTTTTTTATATATATTTTTAAAATCATTCCACCCCCCCCCCCAATAAACACACACATTTTTACTAAGCCACGGTAGAGGTTTCTACCGCAGCCCGAAGCACTAAATGCTCCACTGCTGCTCTGATGCTCATAGAATTCCTATGAGCAATGGAGTATTTAGCACCCTGAGCTGCGGTGGAAATCTCTACCATGGCTTAGTAAAATGTAGTAAGACGCTGTTAGCTCCTGAAAAAAATTGCTCGGTTAAAGTCATCTTTAAGGCTCAGGATTGTTTATCGGTGCTACAAAATTTGTTACACTGTTCCTGAGGAAGCTCTATTGATTCTAACAGAGCGAAACGGAAATCTTCCGTCAGGTTGGCCGGGTTTACTAAGACCTGAGCTAAGTGTCAGCATAGCTATCGCTACCATTCAGCATTTTTAGTTGGCATTACTTATGTCAGCGAAGGCCTATGGGAAATTATATCAATCTGACTCTGGCATGTGAATGCAGATAGACCCTGAGGGCAGGGAAACTGTTTTAAGTAGCCCTGATTGAGGTGAATCTTCAGTGAGGGAACTGAACCTAGGACTGGGCGTTTGTCAGGGCGCCTCTCACTTAACCCCTACCACCTAATATTGTGGGGGCCACTAACAAACCTGACACTAAGTACCTTTATATCACTAATAGATGAAAAGTTCTGAATGAAACTAGTGATTATGCAGTGCAACATAGCTATAGACATAAAGAGATATATATATATATATATATATACATACAGTATATAAAAATATAAAAAAATTTTTTAAAGTGTTTAATAAAGGAGATTTTGAGAACATAGTTCGAGTTAACAAAATCTTAACAATTCTATGGACCGATGATAGTTCACGATTCAGTCTTACGCCGGGACATGTTCTAGTGGTGTTATGACTGAACACTTGAGATCCATTAAGATTGTTATAGATAAGTTAAATCTTATATATATTTGAACTGGTGACTCTGCAGTAGCCTACATATAGTATTTTTTAGTAAAAGAGAGCCATTGATTTTTTTTTTTTTTTTTTTTTAATCTACCCCGATTCAAGAAGCACAGAATTCTACAAAATATCACAGAATGAAGTGGCATTCACCACCTCTTTCACAGAGGCAGCTCTTTGAGAAGACACAGGCAGTTTATTCTAAAACTAATGTCACAAAAGACCACATCTACAGCAAGAACTCAACAGTCCACCATTGACTCCGAACCAGTATGGCATTTCCATAAGCAGCTGGAAGGGCTGCAGTGGAGATGCTTTTTTATTTCTATGTTCTGAGCTGCTAACTTACTGACTGGCAATCCACTAGCCGAAACTTCATGGTGGTCCAGATAATGAATACGATTGAAGCTGAAAAGGCAAAAAAATTTTTAGCAATCCGCTCAGATTAATTCAGAAGCATAAAATGCACCAAAACAAACCAATAGTATCTCCCTATAAACGTTCAACAACTTTGAATTATGTATTCATATTCCAAGACAAAGCTCTAACATCTCACTTAAGCTATTATGCACAAAAAGAAGCCCTGTTATAAAAATTAGGTTGATGCACTTACCATGCTTTAACTGCAAAAATTAACAGGTGGTAAGTGCATAGGCTATACAATAACTGTTGAGGATCTGTTCTCTGCAGTTACTGCATAGAAAGTTCAATGCACAAAGCAATAGCATGGCTTTAACCCAGTATTACTGTGAGCTAAACCAGTGTTCTTCAACCTTTTGACACCTATGGATCAGCGGAAATAAAATAATAATTTTGTGGACTGGCACCGGTCTGCGGACTGGCAGTTGAAGAACACTGGGCTAAGTCGTGCCCATCTCCACCCCAGCGCCCCCATAATAGTACTAATTGTAACACCATTTTTTCCATTCATTTTTCATATATACACATACACAATATAATCGTACTAATAATACATAATAGTTAACCACACAATTAAAATACACAAAGCACACTGTGTGCTTTTCAACATTCATTCTTACCAGAAAACAGATAACCCCATGTAAATGCAGGACCAAAAACTAAAAGTACTAATATTTACAAACAAACCCTAAGATGCAAGACTCTGCAAGCAGTACAACCCCAGAGGAAAAGAAACAAATGCATTTCTTCCTGAACAGACAGCAGATGTAAATCAATCACTAAATAAAAAAATAAAAGCATTCCCCCTACCGTAGTCTCTCTCCCTCCATGCTGTGCCTTGCCTTCTGGCCTGCCCCCTGATATTATCTTCGTGCTGGTCCACAGTGCGATCAACGCGGTGTCTTTGGGCTGGCTCCCTGAGTGCTGCATTGCACAAAGCTGTGGGCAGCGTCCCGCGCCTTATCTGGAAGCCTTCCCTGACGTTGCGACATCAGAGAGAAGGCTTCTGGTTCACGCGCAAGACACATGTAGGAGCCTTTTCCCATGGCTTTGTGCACTGCAGCACTCGGAAGCTGGCCCGAAGATGCCACGTTGATTGCACCGTGGACTGGCGGCTGAAGAAAACTGTCTTCTGCCTGATGGATATGATGGCCCTGTGGACCGGCAGAAAATTTGAAGAACACTGGGCTAAACAATGTTCAAATGGGTTCAGTGAAGGTATTAACTTGTGCTGAAAGAAGCCATTATCACAGATTTCATTAACAAATGGCCCGAAGGCTGCTTCAGGAGCTTGAAGTACTCGGTAGCTACCTGGAGCCTGTGAAGGAGAGCAAATTTTGGCCGGTTCTGGTGTAAGCACTTTATATACCAATCTGGTCTTGTTTTACAGTACTTCAAAAGCCCAAGGCAGCCTTTGAACAAAACTTTACCGTCGAGCATGGTTGGGGTTTTTTTTAACCCCTCTAAATCTGCTGCTCAAATAAAGTGTTTGGACCTTTTTGGATTGCTTATGATTTTCTCCAGTCTTATAAATTTTGCTGTTCTAGCTCTTGTGGACTAGTTGACTATCAAATGGTTACAACAAACATAGGCCTCAGCCAGGCTTTAAAAAAAAAAAATAAATAAAAGGGTTCTCCTGCACAGGAAACTTTTTGCCACATCTGGGGCAGCATATAAGGGTTGATTCCTTCTCTCCTTCCACCCCACCCAGGACTAGTTCATGTTCTGGCCCCAATCTTGACCCTATTCAAAACACTTCCTCTCCCATCCCCAGCTTAACCATGGTTCCCCCCTCCTTACCCAACCCCCCTAAAATAAATCCCCCTGGTGGTCTAGTGTCCCTCTCTAGCCCCTCCTTCATAAATTCCTTGATTGTTTAGTAGTGCTCTTCCCCCAAGTCCCCCCCCCCAAATCCCTGGTAGTCTTAGCAGGACCCCATCCACCACAAGTCTAACCCCCAGATTCTGTAACTTGAACAAAGCAGGAACGATGCCTATTCTCTCCTACCTCCAGGTGCTGTCATCTGTAAAATAGTGGACCACCACCCTGCTATGTGTGGTGCACCTTCCTCTCAGTCGCCCCACCCCCCCCCACACACACACACTGCTTCCGTGCCTCTATGCCACACTCGCACCCTCCCTAGACCTCTTTAAATCTTCACCAGCCCAAGCAACTTCTTCAGCGCTGGTGTTGGCTTTCCTTCTTTGGGTCCTAGACATTTTATCATGTGGATTAAAAGATTGTATCTTCAATAAAGCCTGCATCTTGGACATCTTCTCCACGTTGTTTTTGTTTTCACCTGTCCTCATCACACATAGCTGTAAGTATGGGTAATTTAAAAAGGAGCACTTTATATACTGGCACATATGCATGAAAATGCTTTTATGAGATTACCCTCCTACTGGCTATTCTTGCAAACAACTATTTAAAATATTTGTCCATTATGAACAGCTTAAACTTAGTTAACACAAGGGAGAAAATCCCAGATCTCTTCATAAACTCTCTTCAAGAACCAATGTAATTTCAAAACCAATTCCACAAAATCCTTTGTCCACTGAATATTAGTGCTTGCTACTTTTCACTGCTGGGAAGGACGCCATTTTACATTTTCTTTAGTGTTGCATTCATCTTAACAGGTTATAACTTATTTTTATGCTTTTATATTGGGTTAATTTTGGCTTTGACTGGCATTTGATTAAGTTACGATAGATGTTGAATTATGATATGCATTTATTGTAAGCCACCGCACAGAAGAGATTCTTACTGCAGACTGGTGAGGTAAATGCTCTGGCGTTCATGGGAATTGAATGAGCATTGGAGCATTTACTTCACCGGCCCGAGGTAAGAAGCCCTTCCGCGGTTTGGTAAAAGGAGCCCTAGATCAATAAAGCAGCCTATAAGAATCTTTAAATAAATAAAATGCCATTAACAGCAGACAAAAAGGACATTTCTAAACGTTTTCAGAATTTTAGCTCCGGCACTTCTGAGCACATACATAGCTGGAACTCACCTCCCACTGCTAGTATAAGCGTATTGGTGAAATGCCGGTAGAGTGACAGCTTCACAATGTTCCTCCGCAGCCTCAGGAGCTTCATAGTTTGAGTAAGGCTGATGAAGATGTGCAGAGGTGGGTTAAGGAAAGAAAATAGCTTAGAGGAAAACTAAAGAACAGCAAAAGGCTATCCTACTGCAGACAAGTATGTGTGATCCTATGGATCTGTACAGAACCATCCTTCCATCACAATGGAAACACATCCTCAATGTTACTCTCTCATTATTTGTGCATTTTGAGTAAGCATAAAAAGCTGGTAATCATGATTTTTTTTTTTTTTTACATATTCTCACAAAGGTCCTGCCCCTATGTTCCCTCTAAGCTGAGCATGTGAGCAATTGCTCATACATTCTAGGAGTGTCACTCACAGATTTTACATGGTCGCTCACAAAAATACTTGCAAATTTGGAAAATTGCTTTTAGATCTTGTTACTCACACAAAAAAAGTTTTTAGAACTCGTCACTCACGTGAGAAAAAGTTTGCACACACTCGGCCAATCCTTAGAGTATTGGTCCTGCCTCAGAGGATATTTAACTACATCTGCATTAATTTGGGAATCTAAACATGCCGAACTTGTTGAGGAGTCCTTATTGAAATGACTCTCTGTTGCCAGCCTGCGCTTACAGTTCCTGCGACTGGAGAGTAATCTCCTATGGATTTAGCAAAGAGCTGCTTGCAAGCTCTGACAGTAGGCCTCACTGGTTCATATTCATACAATAAAAGTTTAGTTTTCAGTTTCAGGTGAAAACAGGCAAAATGTTTCTGCTGCAGTTTTGATGTCAGAAGAAAGTGGTTAGATGATTTCAGCCAAAACTGTAACAACTGTTACTATTTTAGTCAGCCTCAAGAGCTAATTGACGTTGGCAATGCCAATCAGACATTTGCTGTCACACAAAAATCATATGAAATACATCCTAAGTAATGAGAGACAAAAGGCAGACAAGAAATACAGTGGTACCGAAGGCTGGCTGAAGATGATGGCACATTGGTAAAACTGTCTACATATCATCAGGAAGGATTAGGTTTGCATTAGATAGAGGACGGCAGGTATGGATTAGATTTGAAGTTTGAGTTGTGTTTATGATGTTATTGCCCATGACCTGGTTATGCTATTTGTTTGATTTATTTAGAATGTATTTATGTACCAGTTTGGGGGTTTTTTGTGGGGGAATCAGGAAAAAAATGGAGAATAAGGTTACTTACCTGTAGCGGGTATTCTCAAAGGACAGGATACAGATTCTCACAAACTGGGTGATGTTATCTGACAAAACTCAGTGCAGGAGCTATACTCCAGGACTAATATACAGAACATTTGAGTCGGTTCAACCTTACAAGCAAGCCCATTTCCTACCTGCTGCTGTCCTATAGGATCGCACCAGATGATTTACTAGCTTAAGGATACAACACTTTGTAATGAGGGAAGTTATAGGGAAATTTAACACACACCTTTTAAATTTTCTTTCCTTGAGTCCTGCCAGACCAGTTCAGACAAGTGGGTTATGTCCCCTTGCCAGCAGATGGAGATAGAGAACAGCTTAAAACTACCGCATTTTTCGCTCCATATGACACAAGAACTGAAGGCAAGCCAATCACAGAGTGGAGTGGGACCAGGCAGGAAGTGCGAAGGGCGCTTCTGCCTCATGCAGCGCTCTGCAGGGAGAAAGGCAGCCGTCCAGCTCTGACCACGTCAGTTCAAAAAGGTACCGGGGGGCTGCGGGCATCAGGAGCAAGCTGCAGGTTTCCCAACACCAGACACACCAGACCACCAGATGCACCTACATGTAGAGGAAGAAAAACCAAGAAAAAAAAAATTCTGAACCAAATTTTTCTTCTTGGTTTTTCCTCCTCTACAGGTGGGTGGATGCGTCTTATGGTCCGGTGTATCTTATGGAGCGGAAAAATAAGATAATTTTTTTGTTTGTTGGTTTTATATTTTTTTTGAGAAATATTGCTGGAGGGCTGTCTGGTAAGTTTTATCTCTTTGCAGATACCACCAAAATCTGCAATAGGGTAGACACACCTGATAGTATAGAGAACATGAGGAAGGACCTAGAGAAGCTTTAACAATGGTCTGGAATCTGGCAGCTAAGATTTAATGCTAAGAAATGCAAGGCCATGCATCCAACTACTCAGTGAGAAGACTCCACATGATTCCATGAAAAAGCACAGCCACAATGCAGCAGTTTGCAATAAGGGATCCATTCCAAGCAAATCTTCTGTCCAGGGAAGAGAGTTGCTACCTGTAAATTGGTGCATCAAGACCCTTGAAACATAGGGGAACAGACAGGGGTGTCATGGAAGTTTTAGCAATCGGTAGAGAGTTGTGAAGTGACTCTGCCCCTGCCTGTGATGATATCAGCCTTTTGGAGAAAATAAAACCCAGTCTCCCCTGAGCACAGCATTGCACCCAAAGGGGAACTTAGAGTTCAGTGCCAATCATATCAAACAAAGATGAATTCCATCCTTTCCTCAAACTTCATCATGAGTTTTCCCTTGAAGACTGCCACAATAAAAGGTGTGGGCTTCATAGTAGAAATGGCCATATCCTCCTGAGATACTTGGAGAGCATCAGAAGTGGAATCTCATGTTCTTGGAGGCTGCACACTCCTTCTGATAACACGGATAATGAGCAGTCTTCATGTTGGGGGTGCTTGGAGGCCACCAGCAAATTCAGTGCCTCTATACTTTTGGAGCCATGCTTGGCAACCAGCATCACTATCTTTGCACCTCTTTTTTGGGCAGAAAATCAAAGACATTGGATTGATCCTGATGGACTCGATCAATCTTCAAAATGTCAAGGAAGGGGTCTTTTGTTTGAGATATTTTATCTTTGAAAACAACTTGATGATGAAAAAGGAAAAAATATCTGCAAATCCTAACTAGAAGAGCTATCAGGTAGAGTAACCACAACAGAAATATGAACTTACACAATTTTGTGTACCAAACTTTCAGCAAAATCAAAAACAGGGATGAACAGAAAGCTGAAGAAAGAGTGCTATCATGGCTATGCAAAAAAAATGAATGGTGTGATCTCACGTGGTAGACAGGAAATAGCATATGTATAGCTGAACCAACTCAAAAGTTCTACTGTATACATTAGTACAGGAGTAAAGTTCCCACGTTAGGCTTTGTCAGATGATGTCACCCATGTTGTAAGGATTTCAGTATCCTACTTGTCCTTGGAGGTTTAATGAATCCACAGAAGTATAAATATAGCAATACAGAACATGCAGAAGAGGGCTGGAGAAAGCATCTGATTTATATAGGTCCTCATTTGAAAAGGCCTAAAGACATCTTCCATAGATAGGGTCAAGATGCTAAATCAAGTCTGAAGACTGTTGGTTATGCAAGAGCCCATCACAAAAATATAAACCTCCCACCAAAAATTAAATTAAAAAAGATCAAGAAAATGATATATAGAAGCTAGATAAATATAACAAACTAGAAAGGATATCCACCAGCAGAGAGCAATGTCTAGAAAAGCCAAGGGGATAAAAGCCAAGGAAGCAAGATCAGTCTGTGCCTAGAAATAGTGAAACAGACCATGAAAAGACAGATGCATGCCACCTCAAACATGTCACTAATATCAAAGGAGGTATACAGACTCCATATATGATCCTTATTTTGGTGAGATTTTCTTGCACTTTATTTCTGCCCCACTTTTCATGAATGCTCTAAATTTGTCTTATGTAAGGTAGCAACAAACCGCACAGCAGGCAAAAAAAAAAAAAAATGAATACAGCAAGGAGCCATGAACAGGTACCACTCTCCTGAATACATACGAGTAGTGGCATAGTAAAAGGGGGCGCAGGAGGGGCGGTCCAGCTCGGGCGCAGTCTTGCTGAGAGTGCGGCACCTCTTCTCCCCTCCCCCACTCCTCTCCTTGCTGGGCGCGGGCGCCCCTTGCCTTCCCCTGTACCTTTTTTTAACTTCCCCGGCACGAGGTTGCTGCCCGCTTCGGCATCAGTGCTCTCCCACATCACTTCCGTGACCTGCACCTAGGAAGTGGCATCAAAGGGTGAGCCAACACCAATGTGAGCATACTGTTAAGCTGGAGAAGTTAAAAAAGGTATGGGGCACGGAAAGGATGCACGCGTGGCAGAGGGGCATGGAAGACTGTGTGGGAGGGGGGCCACCACCCCATGAGTCTCTTACCCTTACTACGCCACTCTATACGAGACCCAGAGTTTAGGACTGTTTAAATATGCAACATCATACATTTACCAAAACAAAGAGGGTTGGGTTTTTGGGTTTGTTTTTTTTAACAGTTTGAGATACTCCCTCTTTATATAAATAGTACATAGATGCAAGGATCAGGCACAAGAATTATATATAAATGGCAATGTTCAAAAGGATATCCACAAAATAATACAGGAATCCGTCAGAGAGAGGCCTACATCTACTACCACAACTGTAGTGCTAGACAAAAACTAGAGCAAGAGCAGCAAATGCAAAATAAAAATAGAATGTAAAGGTCTTTAATTGTTATGATAATGGGTATGATGAGAAGAGGCTTAATATTGTGTAACAGTAAAGACAATTGCCCTAATTGGAATTCAGTATACTGAACCAAAGGTTAGCGCTCATTCTACAAACCAAGATAACATACGAGGGTCATTTCATAAATAATGTACACTATTTTTTTAATTTACATGTTTTTGGGGGTTTTTTTTCAAGTATTTCTTTATAATCCTTCAACATAGTCTCCCTGCTTTGCAATGATCGAGTTCCAACATCTGGGAAGCTTCATTATTCCATCCAAGACACTGTTTTTGTTCAGTTGCCGAATGGCTTGGGTACTGGCGGTTGAAAGCTCTTCCAGAGATGCAAAACAATGTCCACACATAGGTTGTTTCAACTTTGGAAAAAGGTCGAAGTCTGGTGGACTCATGTCTGGACTGTAGGGAGCATGAGGTAACACCTCCCAGCCGTATTCGTGTAGTTTTTCAATGACGAGTGGAGAGCTTCATTTTCCCCATGACCAAAAAAAATTTCGACGAGCTCAAAAGTCAAAAAATGATTTTTGCTTATGATCATGAAGGCATCATCATCACAGACAAAGTTCCATGTGGAAGAAGTGTCACAGCAGTGTATTATCATGATTTTTTGCAAAAAATGCACAAAACCAGACCTCAGTTGCTCTTGGCTGGGCCACTCATTCCTTCACGACAACGTTCGCCCGCACATAGGGAATGTCGTCCTTGAAAAACTACGCAAATACGGCTGGGAGGTGTTACCTCATGCGCCCTACAGTCCAGACATGAGTCCACCAGACTTTGACCTTTTTCCAAAGTTGAAACAACCTATGGACATTGTTTGCCATCTGAGAGAAGAAGATAACCTAGTCAGATTCAAAGGAAAATTAAAATGTTTTCTGTTCAAGGATCATTTGATTCATAAAAACATTAATGACTAACTTATACAGTTAGGGCTCCTTTTACTAAGCTGCACTAACGGTTTTAGCGCACAGTACAATGCCCCGTGCGCTAGACACTAACGCCTCCATAGAGCTGGCGTTAGTTTTTCTGCATAGCGCGGGGGTTAGTGTGCGCTAATCTTCAGTGCACGCTAAAAATGCTACTGCAGCTTAGTAAAAGGAGCCCTTAGTCATAACCTGGTGTTTTTTTCTTTAATGTTCTCCTTTCCTATATACATTGTAGTTCCTCCCACTTCCCTTTTTTGCTTTTTGTCACTGTCTACGCATTGTTTGTATTTATGTCTTTTGTTCCCTAAATACATCGTTTGTCTTTCCCTTATTTTAAATTGTACATCGCTTGGAATTTCTGATAATGCGATTTAATCAAATTTTAGTTAAACTTGAAACTCTAAACTTGATAAGATGACATATGTAAAAAAATTAGAACATTTAAACCACATCTCTATCAGGCCAATACAAAACTCAAATAATGAGAGCATTTAGCTTCACAGCCAAATGGTATCTAACCCCTCAGGCAAACCTTCAGCCAAATGTCTACCATCTTCCCTTTCCCTTTCCATCCCTAGCTGCATGACCCCCCTCCCCATGTCCACCATCTCCCCTTTCCCTTCCTAGCTGCATGCCCCCCTCATGTCTACCATCTCCCCTTTCCCTTCCTAGCCATACACTCTATGCCCAGCATCTCTCTTTCCCCTGAAGCATCCACCTTACCACTTCCCAGCTGTTGCAGATGTGCTCAGTGTCGGCATGGAATCTTTCAGTAGAGAACCAAGCTCAAATACTACAGTGTCCTGCCCTCCCCCCAAGCATTTCCTGTCAGGGGAAGGGCAAGATGCAGCAGTACTTGAACACAGGCCTCTACTGAAATGTCTTATGCTGGCACCGAGTACCTCTGCAGTGGCTGGAAAGAGAAGGCATCTGCAAAAAGGGAAGAAGGGGGAAAAATGAGATACTGCTCTACCACCTCCCCACTTCCAAAATGTTGCTGCCCTAGACAGATGCCTAGTCTGCCTGGATATAATTGTCCTGTGTTTCAGTAGCTCTAAGCTCTATTAAGTCTATTTCCAATCCTATGACAGTAGAATAGAACATAACCACCACACAAAACTAGTTTCTAAAACTTAGGGCTCCTTTTACAAAGGTACACTAGCGTTTTTAGCGCGCACACCGAATTAGCGCGCGCTATAGCACGTGCTACCCGAAAAACTACCGCCTGCTCAAGAGGAGGCAGTAGCGGCTAGCAAGCGCATTAAGGCCCCAACACACCTTTGTGAAAGGAGCCCTTAGTGAAGAAGTCCTTAACCAAAAAGGGTTAAAAAAGCATATTCAAAGTGGAGGGGAGGGGGGGTGAAAGAGAGACCTAAGCTACTAAGTAGCCAACATAAGCAATAAGCTTTACCGGCAGCTAATCAATGCCCAAAAAGCAAAGGCAGAGAACTCACTGACTAAATCCACTGGGAAAAAAAAAAAAAAAAAAAAGGCGGTGAATCACATATCCAAGTTGAAAGTTGCAATAAAAAGAGCTACTGACATTTATGTGAAGAAAATAAAAATAAGAGAAAAAAGAAAATGATATGGTTCTCCAAACTAGTGGCGGAAAAAATAAAGGCAAAATAATTGGCATTCATGAAATATAGAAAAACTCAAGAAGAGTACAGAAAGAAATAATCAGATGAAATTGAAAGAGGTCAAGAGAGATACGTCTGGCAAAAGTGCAAGCGGAAGAGCAAATGGCTATAAATATAAAAACGGGAGACAAAAATTTTCTCAAGTATATTAGTGATAGGAGATGGAGAAAAAAATGGAATTACGAGACTGAAAGAATGTATGAACCGCTATGTGGAGAGTGATGAGGACAAAGCAAATGTGCTAAACAAATACTTCTGTTCGGCATTCACAGAAGAAAAACATGGAGAAGGACCGCGATTGGTTAGCAAAGTTACACCTGGAGTGGATTCCGCACTGTTCACGGAAGAAAGTGTTTATGGATAACTTGAAAAACTAAAGGTGGACAAAGCTATGGGACTGGATGAGATCTATCCCAGGATATTAAGGAAGGTCTGAGAGGTTCTTGCGAGTCCTCTTGAAGATTTATTCAATAAATCTTTAGAGACGGAAGAGGTTCTGCAGGACTGAAGAGCAGATGTGGCCCTCTACACAAAAGTGGTTGAAGAGATGAAGCGGGAAACTATAGACCAGTAAGCCTCACTTCAGTTGTTGGAAAAATAATGGAAACATTGTGAAGGAAAGAATTAAATTCTTAGAATCTAATGGATTGCAAGATTCAAGGCAACATGGGTTTACTAAAGGTAAATTGTGCCAAACAAATCTAATTGAATTCTTTGACTGGGTGACCAGAGAATTGGATCAAAGACATGCACTAGATGTAATTTACTTAGATTTCAGCAAAGCCTTTGACACGGTTCCTCATAGGAGGCTCTTAAACTCCATGGGCTGAAGTTAGGGTCCAAATTGGTGAACTGGTTAAGAAGCTGGCTGACAGACAGATGCCAGAGGATGGTGGTTAATGGAGTTCGCTTGGAAGAGGGAAAGGTGGATAGCAGAGTGCCTCAGGGATCGGTGCTGGGACCGATTCTGTTCAATATGTTTGTGAACAGATGTGGGTTTATCGATTGGACACTTTGGAGCCGAATGGTCAGCTTATATATATAAAGATTTTTTGAAAATTTTGAAGACCCAATGATCTTCCTCTTTTTTCCAACCCTCATTGGTGATTGGTGGTTGTGCATTCAAGGTGTGGCCATGTAGTGTTTTAAATTACATGGCTCTGGGTTTAATGCCACTCTTCCCTGTGCTGCCATGGTACAGGAGTGAAAAATTTCCTTGACACAGGTAATACAAAATAGGGATTCCCTGTCAGATGATTGATCTCTGGCAAGTCATGTGAGCTCCATGAAGAATCCTGTAGGCTACTGGAGGTGAAGATAAGTGATTTTTATAATTGTTAGATGTGTTATTTACATGAACTTTGTTTTTCCTGTGGCTATAGCGAATTCTCTGCCTTTGCTTTTTGGGCTCTGTATTTTGATTAAGTGGAGTTGTTTTTTGGGGGTTTTTTTCAGAAACTTTGACGTTTTTTTGGCTGCCTATTAGCCGAGGTCTTTTTTATTCTCTACTTTGAATGTGCTTTTTTAGCTCTTTTTGGTTGAGGACTTCGTTGCTAAATTTTAGAAGCTAATTTGTGTGGTAGTTATATTTAGGCTTCTTTTTCCGTGTATGTTTTGTCAGTAAAATAAAACAAATATTCAGACAATAAACAAAAATATTCACTAACCAAAACTTTGTGAACTGCTAATCAAAGCATGTCATTGTAAAAAGGCTACCCATAACTTAATCTGGGAAATATATAGGAAACAATTTCTTCTCTCTGCAGTAAAGGATCTATAGCTGAAAACAAGATAACAAGATAAACAGCTGTCAGACAAATACAATTAGACATTTGATCCACTTGTACAACTTCCGTTGTGATTACTAACCCCAGTGACTCGGAGAACACCCTCCATGCCAGAGAAAAGTAGATAAAGAACTCCTGCTACAACCACTTTATGAAGCACGGCTCCCAGTCGAGGCCTGTAGAAAAAAAAGGACAAATATTAAAATGCAAGCACTGAAAACAAGCAAGAATTACTACTATGACTTATTTCTATAGAACTGCTAGTCAGTAAGCAGAGAAAGAAAAGACCCACAAGATGATGAAAACTATGCTTCTGGGAACAAGAGTCATTATGATTGAATATGTGAGATGAGCAAAAGTGGCAGGTACCCAATTTCAGGGATAAGACATTTCAGAATGTCATTAACATTTATGCTCATATTTGATCATTTTACTATTGTTAACAAAATTGTAAATTTTAACGCCAAGCTATATTTGTTGTATACTGCCTTCTATGACATATCTTTATAAACGCAGTTAAGTCCTAATAAAAAGTCCCTGTTCTATTATGCTACACTACAATTAAGACCTCTGACTGTGCTCATAAAATTTTAAAGGTGTCCAGGGGAAGAGACCTAAAAACTCTTTGAGAGGAAGATTCTCAAAACTCACTGGTAAAATTTGATGAGTCGATGAAGTGCCCGTATTGGAAGTGACTTATTTTATGGGCAATTCTCAGCATAATAGCATGCAAATTATATGCACACTATTTATGCTGAGAATTGCCAGTAAAGAGTGTGAGGAACTGTGCATAGCGATTGCTCTTCTGAGCAAGCGCCAAGAACAGCTCCTCCCTTCTGTCAAAGCTGCTCTCCCTGCCCCGATCAACTGAGCTGCAGGTCTCAAGTCCTGTTGGCTCAGTTGATTAACCAGCAGGGTGAGCAGCAAAACGAAGAGTCCCCCATTCCCTCCCACTGCCATTCCCTCCCACTGCCAGCGCCACCCCTCCTGCCGCTGGTGATCCCCGACAATCCCTCCACCCCACCCGACAATCCCAACAGGATGTTGACTCAAATATCCCCATCCTGTCCCAGTGAGTTTTGTCACTGTCCCTTTCCTATAAACTCTGCCTTAACCGCACAAACCTCAAACACTTATGATTTTAAAGTGTTTGATGCTTGTGCAAATGAGGACAGAGCTTGCAGGAATGAGGCAAGGACAGGAAAAGAACTCGTTGGGATGGGAAAATGAATTCCCGGTGTCATTCTCTAACTAATGCATGTTTACTACAGCATAAAATGAATTACTATGGGATAAGCCGAGGCATCCTGCGATAATTTCAGGATGAAAATGTTATAATGCCCTTGTATCGCTCTATGGTATGGCTGCACCTCGAAAATTGTGTGCAATTCTGGTTGCTGTATCTCAAAAGAGATATAGCGGAATTAGAAAGGGTACAGAGAAGGGCGATAAAAATGATAAAAGGGATGGGACGATATTCCTATGAGGAAAGGCTAAAGCGGTAGGATTCTCCAGCTTGGAGAAGAGACGGCACAGGGGTGATTTGATAGAGGTCTATAAAATACTGAGGGCAAGATTCTCAAAAGTTTTGCGCCATCGCTAAACTGTTTTCTGGTGGTTTAACCTGTACGCAGTTTAAGGGCGGATTATCAAAGTCTATAGCAGGGATCTCAAAGTCCATCCTCGAGGGCCGCAATCCAGTCGGGTTTTCAGGATTTCCCCAATGAATATACATTGAAAGCAGTGCATGCACAAAGATCTCATGCATATTCATTGGGAAAATCCTGAAAACCCGACTGGATTGAGGCCCTCAAGGAGGGACTTTGAGATCCCTGGTATATAGCGAGGTTTCTAGCAGTCTCCAACACTGACATTGAAATGAGCCCTCCGGTCAGTGGCATACCTAGGGGGGAGTGTGGGGGGCGGTCCGCCCCAGGTGCACGGGCCCAAGGGGGTGCACAGCTGGCCTGCCATTGCCGTCATCAGAAAGAAGCCAGCGCCAGTTCTCCCTCCCTCCGAATTCGCCCTGCTTCATTTCCCGCGAGCCGACCAACTATAGCCGTTCGACATCAATTCTGACGTTGGAGAGGACGTTCTGGGCCAGCCAATCGCTGCCTGGCTGGCCCAGAACGTCCTCTCTGACGTTAGAATTGACATCGGACAGCCAGAATTGGTCGGCCCACGGGAAACGAAGCAGGGCGAATTCGGCGCCGGCCTGTTTCCGATGGCCAGTGGCAGCCTTTCCCCGGCGGTGGTGGCAGCATGGTGGTGGTGGCAGCGGTGGCATGGGGGAGGGCAGGGAGAAATAAAGAAAGGGGGGGGCAGGGATCCAGAAAGAAAGAAAGGGGGGGACTGGGATCCAGAAAGAAAGAAAGGGGGCAGGGTGAAAGAAAGAAAAAAAATGGGGCATGGGGAGAGAGAGAGAAAGACAGACATAGAGAAAGAAAGGGGGCATGGAGAGAGAAAGAAGGGGGCAGGGTGAAAGAAAGAAAGAAATGGGGCACAGAGAGAGAGAGAAAGACAGACAGAGAAAGAAATGGGGCATGGAGAGAGAAAGAAGGAGGCAGGGTGAAAGAAATGGGGCACAGAGAGAGAGAGAAAGAAAGACAGACATACAGAAAGAAAGGGAGCATGGAGAGAGAAAGAAAGAAGGGGATAGGATGAAACAAAGAAAAAGTTGGGGGAGGGAATGAGGTCTGGAGGAGAGGAAGCATACAGGAGGCTGAAAGAAGGGAAGAAATATTGGATGCACAGTCAGAAGAATAAAGTGCAACCAGAGACTGATGAAATTACCAAACAAAGGTAGGAAAAATGATTTTATTTTCAATTTAGTGATCAAAATGTGTCCGTTTTGAGAATTTATATATGCTGTCTATATTTTGCACTATGGGCCCCTTTTACTAAACTGCAATAGCAGTTTTTAGCGCAGGGAGCCTATGAGCGTTGAGAGCAGCATGGGGCATTCAGCGCAGCTCCCTGCTCTAAAAAACGCTATCGCGGTTTAGTAAAAAGGGAGGGAGTATATTTGACTATTTTTGTATAGTTGTTACTGAGGTGACATTGCATAAAGTCATCTGCCTTGACCTCTTTGAAAACCCGCAGAATATAAATGATAATTAACATTTTCTCTGCGTACAGTGTGCTTTGTGTTTTTAAAATGTTATTGTTGGTAGATCATTTTGACTTGGCCACGAAGATATGGGGGGGGGGAGGGAGGGGAGCTGCTGAAAGACATCTAGTAATCCTTGCAGGCTTGACTGTGCAGGGAATTATTTTTGTAAAATCATGTTTTGTTATGTGATTGGCATTATTTAGACTTTAATTTCTATGAATGAATAGAATGAAAATAATATAAAATTATTTGCTTGTTTTTATGTGCGTGCGCTGAAGGAAAGTGGAGAGAGAGTGGGCTGAGGACGCTGAAGGGAAATGGGGAACAGAGAGTGGGGAAAAGACGCTGATTTATAAATTGACAATTGTACAGAATATTGTTTCTTTTTATACTTTAATATAATAAGTTCAATATAAAACAATTCAAGGCTTGTGTGGATGGAATCAGGTGGTTTGTGGGGATGAGGACCGAGCTTACGGGGATTAGTCCAATAAAATGGTATTTTCTTATTTCTCATTATTTGTTTTATTTTTATTTGTTAATTTGTAAAGTGGTGATTGTTATGTATCAATTTTTTCAAATTTACATCTACTGTCTTTATATTTTGCACAGTATTAGTGGACATGTATTACTGTTTTTGTGGTGTTGCATTGTATGCAGAGTCTGGTTTCTTGGCAGTTCAGTTTAACTTTTGTCTACATATTTTTATTTTTAGTTTGTGATTATTCCATATTGGGCAAGGGTGTATCTGTCTGTGTGTATGAAAGGGACATGGCTTTCTGATAGCATTGACTGTATAGGATCAATTGACTGTGCAGGATCTGGTTTATTTAGTTTTACAATGTATGTGTTGGTGTTCTAGTGCTCACTGCAGTGTTTAAGATGCTGCCTTTTCCTAGGTACACTCTTGCTGTGCGATATGTGGATTATTACTAAAAATCATATTTTTCATATAGATGTGGTGTGTCATAAAATGATGGGCCCCGGGTGTCACATATGCTAGGTACGCCACTGCCTCCGGTGGATTTTTAAACAATGCCGAGCCATTTTAAAAAGCGACATAAAAAGCAACTGATCCAGGGGTGACGGTCAGTGTCAGAGACTGCTAGAAAGCCCTGTGTTGTGATGCAGCAGGAGAGATGCCCACTAAATTAAAAAAAAAAAATCCTGCAGTGACCTGACTGCCCCCCCACCCACAGCAGGAGAGATGCCCACTCTCTCTTGCTGCACTAAATTTAAAAAATCCTGCTGCAACCTGACCCTAATGCCCCCCCCCCCACACACACACACACAGCAGGAACGATTGACTGAGCACCCCAGGATACAGAGGGAACCAATCAGGGACTTCCTTAGGCTCTCACTAGTATCTGGAATACAGAAGGAGCCTAAAAAATTCCCTGATTGGCTCAGACACCGAGGCGTCTTAGCCAATCAGGGCCTTAGGCCCCTCCCCGTGCATCACAGGATGCACTGGGGAGGGGCCTAAGGCCCAGAATTGTCTATGCGGCTAAGGAACAGGAGGTACCTAGCAACCCTCCTGCTCCCAACTAAAGGTAGGGGGGAGGGGATGTTTGGGGGGGCCCTCCAGTGGCAAGAGGGAGCAGGCATCTCTCCTGCCATTTTGCGGAGGGGTTTGAGTCGGGGGGGGGGGCAAGTCAGGATGGCAGGAGGGAGTGGGCAATGCAGAATATTGGGGGAGGGGGAGACAGAGCAATGCCTGATATAGGAGGAACAAGGCAACACTAGATGGCTTAGAGTGAGGAGAGAGAGAGATGGGGTGATGCTGGATGGTGGTGTGTGAGATAGAAAAAGATGGGAGTGGAAACAGAGGGGTGATGGTGGACACAAACAGAGGGTAGGAGAAGGAAAGAGAGGGGAAATGCACATAAATGGAAGGGAGAATATGCTATCTATGTATTTGAAAAGGAAGCAGAAAAATGTAAGGAATTTGAACTTAAATGGATAAAGGGAAGGGCCTGAAGAAGAAAAGAGGAGAGTAAAGAAATAGTGAATGGACAGGATGTCCTGGAAACAGTTCAGAGCGCAGAGAGAGAGAAGTAGAATAAGAAAAGGGAAACAAGATGATTAGAAAAATTAAATCACCAGACCAAAAAAAGAGTTAAGAAAAATTATTTTCAGTTTAGTAATTGAAATAGATGTATAGGAGGAAATGTGAGGACACTTTATGCAATCAATAGTGCGATTAACAATCAACGTGCAGCCATAATAAAGCCCCACAAAGACACAGAACACAAAAACAGTTAAGAACCTTAAGTCCCACTCTGTTCCTGCAACAGTGCCATAACTGATAGGTACACAAGCCACCAGAAACGGGCAAGACAGATTCTTCTTTGAGCTACTATATGCCACTCTGCTTTATGCCTCTTTCTGAACTGAAGTTGTTGCACTTCCCTTGTGAACCAGGTAAAAGGATGTCACTTACTTGACAATGCCATATCCCAGGCTGACAATAATCACCAGGATGCGGGCCAATGAGCGCTTTACTGCCGAAAGCAGTTCTGCCAGAACAGCAGCTCCTTGCACTGTCAACAGCAAAGAAGAGGAAAGAAAATTGTGAAGGCAGCAACAAGAAAACTATTCCTGCAGTTAACTAGTGTTGGGTGGATTTCCCTCACTCCTTTCAACTAAGTGGTACGTCCACATTTGCACACAATGAACTCTGACTCTCCCAAGTCTGGATCCAATTTATAAAAAGACATGATGCAACATTTTCAAAAGATTAACCAGACAAATCTTAGGTTTTTTAAATTGCAGCTCAAAGACTACATTTTATCTGGAGAACTCACTGGCTGGACAAAATATATCCAAGAATGGGAGAGGAAAGCATGCTAAGGGCTCTGTTAATTTTACCCTGACTTTGCTATATATCTGTGCTGTGTAGGTAAAAGTTATTTAGTTAGACAGTTGTTTATGCACGCCAACTTTATATTTTTAATTTTTATTGGGCCTTATATCTTAATACTCCAATCTAATCATTTCAACATACATGGCTATCCTAACTTTAACCAGAGAAAGTGAGGAGTGGCCCAGTGGCGTACCAGGGCAGGGGGTCGGGGGGGAGTCCGCCCCGGGTGCAGGCTTAGGGGGGTGCACAACCGGCCTGGTCCGGAAAATTCAGCGGTGAATTTGAAACAGCTCCCTTTCTCCCTCCCTGCCCCTTACCTTCGTGGCCGCGAGTCTAAATTACCTTCTTACAACAAGCTGGAGTTGTGTGTGGCTGCCGTAAAGGTCATCTCTAACGCAACTGGAAGTTGCATCAGAGACGACCTTTACGGCAGCCATACAGCAGCCGGCTGCTGTACAAAGGCAGTTTAGACGTCGCCGGCCACAGGGCAAGGACGTTTGTCGGACCGTGCCTGTTGTCCGGGGGGGGGGGGGGAGGGAGGAGAAAGCGCCACGAAGGTAAGGGGCAGGGAGGGAGAAAGGGAGGAAAGGTGGGGTGGAGAGGAAAAGACGCTGAAGAGAAATGGGTAAAACAGAGGGGGGGAGAAGGATGCTGAAAGCACATGGGGAAGACAGAGTGGGGGAGAGAAGGACGCTGAAAGCACATGGGGAAGACAGAGTAGGGGGGAGAAGGACGCTGAAAGCACATGGGGAAGACAGAGTGGGGGGAGAAGGATGCTGAAAGCACATGGGGAAGACAGAGTGGGGAGAACGCTGAAAGGACATGGTGAAGAGAGAGTGGGGAGAAGATGCTGGCAGGGAAGAAGACAGAGATGCCAGACTATGGGGGGAGCAGAGGGAAGAAGATGGGTGCCAGACCAATTTGGAAGGGGGGAGAAAGGGAGAGGCACAGTAACAGAGCAAATGGAAGACGCAGAGAGAAGAGAGACAGTGGATAGAAGGAATTGAATGAGAAGATGAGGAAAGCAGAAACCAGAGAAGACAAATGTAGAACAAAAATTTTCTATTTATTTATTGCTTTAGGAGACATGTGTCACTGTTTCTGTGGTGTTGCACTGTATACAGAGTCCAGCTTCTTGCTGGTTCTATTTAACCTCTGTCTATGTATTTCTATTTTATCCCCCCTTTTACAAAACTGTGGAGCGTTTTTTAGCGCCAGACATGGTGGTAGCAGCTGTTACCACTGTGGCTAAAATCCACACTATAGTTTTGTAAAAGGGGGGAGGGGTTAGCTTGTGATGACATATTCCATATTAAGCGAAGGTGTTTTCTGTGTGTTCGAAAGACAAGGTTTTCTGTTAGGATTGATCTGTACTAGTCTGGCTTGTTTAGTTTTACAATGGGTGTATTGATGTTGTACTGCTCACTGCAGTATGTAAGATGCTGCCTTTTCCCATGTGTGACGTGTGGCTTGTTACTAAAAATCATGTTTTTTGTACAGATTGGGGGGTGCCAAAAAATGTTGGGCCCCGGGTGTCACATATGCTAGGTACGCCACTGGAGTGGCCTAATGGTAGGGCTGCTGTCTCAGCACCCTAAGGTTGTGGGATTGATCCTAACTCTGCTCCTTGTGACCCTGGGCAAGTGTGACAAACTGTGGCCAGCTTTGTCCCTGTAAGGGATAAAAGCAGAACACGGTCCTTGGTCAGAAGGGCTGACCAGGTTAAAAGTAAAGGTTTGGATTTGGCTGACTACCCCTCAGACATTGAGGTAGGGCAGGAGAGACAGGAATATAGGTATACCCAGCAGAGAGCGCTATCTCAGTACAGGTACTCCAGAAAGCCTGATAGGACTCTTATTGAGAAGTGGAGTCCCAATGCTGGAAAGTATGCTCATTACCAGCCTAGGAGAAACCTGAATTATTTCCCTAGGGATTTCCTGCCTAAAACAGCTGTTCCTAGGAGAGAGGGGTGGGGCTTTAACCCACATAAAAACAGAGTATGGGATCTCAGTAGGGGGAGCAGGGAGAGCCGGGACGGAGCTAGAGCTAACGAGCTCAGGCAGCGGCAGAAGCAGCAAGGCTTGGAGGCAGATAAGGGGAAAAGTCTCTCTCCTCCAGCCCGCAGCAGTGAGGACGTGGAGATGACCGAGGACTACCTCAGCTCCACCCCAGAGGCTGCTGAGCAGACAGAGGCTATGGACGTCTCTGAACCACTGCTGGAAGCTGGCTATTTCCCCACTGACATGGAGGTTAGTTGCTAAGGGGAAGGAAGCAAGGCTGTGTTTGTGCTGGCTCCTGTAGCCCAAGCCCAGCTGACAGTGATTAGGGGGAGAGCAGGAAAATCCCTTGTTACACTGTGTGACTGCCCGGAGAGCATTGTTTGTTCAAGGAACTTTATCTATAGGGGTGTGAAAGCTCCTTGGGAAAAACCTAAGTAAAGTTCACAGCTTATCTAATGCCATGCTGTGTTGTTTGAGAAATTCATTGCTAGGTTTGGGAACTGTAATTACTCTGGCTGTGTTCACAAGGTGTTTGCAAAGTTTGAAAGTTTATTTTCCTGATATTTTTCATTTACCTTTACCCCTGGTGAAGAGGACTATAGTTAGACTGAAAAGTCCAGGGTATTGAACTGTATGTGGCATTTGTAGCAAGCCATTCTGACAACTACAAGCTATTTTGTGTTTTATATTTTTACCATGACATGCGGGTGGCTGATGGTATTCAGACCCCCCGGGTTCAATAAAGTACAAGAACATTCTTTTGTAACAAGACTTACCTGTGTGGTCTTCTCTTTACAAGCTACTCTCAGTGTGGCCTGGCAAACTAGGCAGGCGCCTAGGTCTGTTATAACCTGAAAAGCCTTCCTCCAACCTGAGGAGGCCACGCCGACAGGCCAGAACTCAACACACCTAATCCCTCTGCTGGTTAGAGCAAGGGATAAGTGTGTCACACAAGTCACCTAACATTCTATTGCCCCAGGCACAAAATAAGTACCTGTATGTATATAAACCACTTTGAATGTGTAACCACAAATATACTTTCTCTAAGTATATTCTACAACCTAATATCACCACATAAACCTCAGTAAAGCTTGTCAGGTTATTTTATCCAGATACTGGGCCACAGATCGGCCTGCAAATCTGAGACAACCAACAGTGCCAGCTGGTTACTGTAAAATGAGTTTATCTGCATTATCCCCCCCTCACACACACACACCTCCCTTTTAAAATATTTTAAAAAACCAAATAGTTAAATAAAGGAGAAAGACCAATGGACAATGGACTCATAATCGGGGGAACACTGTTCAATTCTCACTGTGGCTACCATGAGCAAGTCACTTAACCCTCCACTGTCCCAGGTACAGAAAAGATTGTGAGCCCACTAGGGACAAAGAAATTAATATGTAAAATGTTTTGGTTGTACCATAGAAAGCTCAAACGTTATATAACCAACACACAAACAGGTTTCAAAACACAACTGTGATTAAATACTAAACGAGAGGAAAAGACCTCAGATTCCTGCACCAACATGGAATATAAATTCAAAGTGGTTTAAAGCAGGGACAGGTTTTCTATCATCGGTCAAAAACCTCTCTTAACTAATCGAAAAAAAAATACTTAAAGCCAGTGAATTATACACTCTAATTGCTCATACGATCAGCTATAACATTAATGCACTTATCTTTGATGCTGATAAGAGCCCGACGGGACCCGTTTCGCCAAAATATTTGGCTTCGTCGGGGGACTTTTTTGAAAACTGCAAAGAAAAAAGTGCAATCACACATAATGTATGAACTTAACAGTTGTTAAATCATTCAGAAGAAATAGTACTCACTGCGTTCAGTTTAACTGCTACTGCATATCAAAATGGCGCCGGTAACTTACTAAATGCCATTTTTGATATGCAGTAATAGTTAAACTGAACACAGTGAGTACTATTTCTTCTGAACGATTTAACAACTGTTAAGTTCATACATTATGTGTGATTGCACTTTTTTCTTTGCAGTTTTCAAAAAAGTCCCCCGACAAACCCAAATATTTTGGCGAAACAGGTCCCGTCGGGCTCTTATCAACATCAAAGATAAGTGCATTAATGTTATAGCTGATCATTTGAGCAATTATAGTGTATAATTCACTGGCTTTAAGTATGTTTTTCGATCAGTTAAGAGAGGTTTTTCCACTGATGATGGAAAACCTGTCCCTGCTTTAAACCACTTTGAATTTATATTCTATGTTGGTGCAAGAATCTGAGGTCTTTTCCTCTTGATTAGTATTTAATCACAGTTGTGTTTTGAAACTTGTTTTTGTGTTGGTTATGTACCATAGAGAGGCAATTTATCAAATATATCAACCATTTGGTAAATCCACGGGGGGATCAGCACCAGGGGTGAGCGACCTTGAAAGAGACCTGGGAGTGATGGTAGACACAACATTGAAAGCGTCGGCACAGTGTGCCACGGCCTCAAGGAAAGCAAACAGAATGTTGGGTATCATTAAGAAGGGTATCATGACCAGGACAAAGGAAGTCATCCTGCCACTGTATCGTGCTATGGTGCGCCCACACCTGGAGTACTGTGTTCAGTTCTGGTCGCCGTACCTCAAGAAGGACATGGAGGTACTTGAGAGGGTCCAGAGAAGAGCAACTAAGCTAATAAAGGGCATGGAGGACCTCTCATATACTGACAGACTGAAAAAGCTAGGACTTTTCTCCCTGGAAAAGCGGAGACTTAGAGGAGACATGATAGAAACCTTCAAGATCATGAAGGGCATAGAAAAAATAGACAGGGACAGATTTTTCAAATTAAGGGGATCAATAAGTACAAGGGGGCACTCAGAGAAATTGAAAGGGGAGAGGTTTAAAACAAACGCCAGGAAGTTCTTTTTCACACAGAGGGTGGTGGATACATGGAACGCGCTACCAGAGGATGTGATAAACAGGAGCACGCTACAGGGGTTCAAAGAAGCTTTGGATAGGTACTTGGAAGACAAAGGGATTGAGGGGTACAGATAAGAGTAGAGGTAGATTATAGGGATGGGATTAGAGGTAAGTTACAAAATTAATCAGGGACCACTGTTCAGGCACTAGGCCTGATGTGCCGCCGTGGGAGCGGACCGCTGAGCAAGATGGACCTCTGGTCTGACTCAGCGGGGGCAACTTCTTATGTTCTTATCTCTTGGGTCTTATTCCTGTCTATAATTGTGCCGTTATAAAGTTTTATGTTTCTGGGGAAAACAAATCTATATCTTCTACTATGACAAGAGCCCTGAATCTGAAAATTTTCCCTTTTCAGTCCGCTCTTGAGGTGCTCAATTATAACCTTACATTACATATGGCAGTAATGCTTGCATAGAATTCAGATACAGATCAGCAGAACTGTAACTTGATATAGTTTCAAGTTTCAAGTTTATTTATTCTTAATGAATCGCCTATTTTAAATCACTAAGCGATGTACAAAGCCTTAATACATACAGATTGAAACCTTAACACATGCAAATTAAATGTTATTGACAATATAAAATAAAATTTTCTTAAATATTAAACATACTTAATTACATACGTATATTAAAATGTTAGTTAGGGTATAGAGACATACTTGAATTGTGAGGATAAATAGGGAAGAAATTACAATAATTGGATAGGAAAGGAAGAGTAATAACAAAGGGAAAAACAAATAGGAAGGGGAAATAAATTTATAGATGAATAAAAAAGCATGATAAACTATTAAAAATCATATGCATCTTTAAAGAGAAATGTTTTTAGTGTTTTTTAAAAAATGGATAAATCTTTTAATTCCCTAATGTGTTGCGGTAAGAGATTCCAAGACTGAGGGGCAATAACAGAGAACATGTCGTTACGCCTAGTTCCAATCACCTTCAGCGAGGGGACCGACAAAAGGTTGGAAGAAGATGAGCGAAGTGAACGAGACGTGTTATACGGGATTAACCATCTATTAATGAATTGTGGCTCGTTGAAAGTGATGGTTTTAAAAACTAAAAATAAAAGTTTAAACGTAATACGGTGTGTTACCGGTAACCAATGAGATCTGATAAGAAGGGGAGTAACATGATCATATTTTTTTGCATTATAGATTAATTTGACGGCTGTATTCTGAATTAATTGTAGTCTTTTTTTTTCCTTTTGTGTAATATTAATGAAAAGGGAATTACAGTAGTCCAATTTAGAGATTATCAAAGAATGAACCAGGATATTTAAGGATTCAGGCTGAAGGAATTTGGAAAGCGAACGAATGAGACGCAATTTGTAAAAACATGTTTTAACAGTATTACTAATGTGGTTATGGAATGTAAGTTTATCGTCAATCAAAATGCCTAGAATTTTTATGGTAGTAACCAGGTCTAATGCGGCGTTATTAATAGAAATTGGAGTAATTAATTTAATATCATTTTTCCAAGTAAACAACATTGTTTTTGTTTTTTGAAGGTTTAAAGCTAATTTGTTTGAGAAAAGCCAGTTTTTTATCGAAAGAAGTTTATTGTTTATACTTGTTATATGGTCCAAATTTTCAGGATCCAAAGGATGAATTAGTTGTATGTCATCAGCATAAGCAAAAGTGGTAAAACCTAAAGACTGTGCTAAGTTTAAAAGTGGAGAGAGAAATATATTGAAGAGGAGGGGTGAAAGTATTGAACCTTGTGGAATTCCATAATTTGTAGAATAACATTTAGAAATATTATTATTAAAGCTGATGACAGTGGATCGATTTGTAAGAAAAGAGGAAAACCACTCTAAAACTTACCGGTACTGCCTTTCCGTGATGACAATGAAAGTGGTTTACAAACTGGTTCTTATATCCGGAGCAAATGGAGGATTAAGTGATTTGCTAGAGTCACAAAGAGTGCAGTGGGAATCAAACCCGGTTCAGCCGGTTCTCAGGCCATGTCTCCATTCCAAACCAAGTAATTATTTTCTTCATTCTAGTCCCTTTCTTTCAAGTTTTGGAAACTTTGTTTCATCACACCCATTACTCAGGCCAGTGCACTAACCATCAGGTGATGTGGCCTGATGGTTAGTGCACTAGCTGAGAACCAAGTGAACTGGGTTCAATTCCCACCACACTCTTTGTGACTCTTGCAAATCATTAAACCTTCCATTGCTCCACACAAAAAATAAGAATCTGTATGTAAGCCACTTTCATTATAACCACAGAAAGACAGTATATCAAGTCCCATTCCTATTCCCCTTTCACCTAAACAACGTTGCCCTTGGTTCTATAACTCCAGTAAGCTTCATTAATGGCTAAGTATTTCAGACATCCTGCACATCACATATGTAAAAGTTATACATTAGCCAATATTTTTCTTTCCTTTAGTCTCAACCAGACCAGTCCAGAACCTGTGGGTAATGCTTGTCAACCAGCAGATGGATATAGAGAACAAATTATTGCGAGTCTTATCCTAAAGGGGCTTCATAGAAGCTTAGTTGTGGATGCTATTTTTTTTTTTTAATTCTTTATTTATACCATTCTCAAATACAAACTGAACACTCAAGTCAAAACACAACCAGCAATCAAAGAACAATAACAGAATATACAACTTGAGATGCACCAAGAATACAGTCCTCGGCCCCTCACCCCTCTCAGAACCCCCCCAACCTCGGCCCCTCACCCCTCCTCTATAACCTTCCTCAAAGTTCCAACCCTTCCTCCCCCCTCAAGACAGCCAAGAGACTCCACACCTCCCAAACTCCCCATCCTATACCAACACAAAAATCTACCCCTCCTCCAATTGATATTGATCCTGAAGATCAGGAAACACTTTGATATTGTCCCCCTCCTGAGCTGACCAAAGCACTGTAAGCCCCGACGGTCCCACTGCCTAAAACTACCCCCATCCCTGCCCGGTTGAAAAGATGGCGCAAACAAAATCAGAAAAAGTGGACCCTCCCTGGGCTTTACCCACCAGCTTCGTAAAGTCCCCTTTCCACACCCTCAGGGTCCACCTAGTAAACGGATTAGATACCGCCCCCAGTTCCCTCTCCTCTAAATCCACTCTAAATCTAAATGCGCCAGGGTCCCCTTAATAACCCTTGTTCTACCTGTACCCATAATTTAGTTGGAAAAGCTTGCTAATCCACCACAGTCCATAACTTGGCCACACGCTAATAAATAGCCAAATTAGGAATTCCCAGGCCACTCTTCCTCTTAGACTTAAACATGGCATATCTGGCCACTCTGTGGTGTTTACCCCCTCTCCCCCAAATGAATCTCAAAATACTCCTATGCCAGCATAGGCAGAACTTGAAATAAGTTTAGAGTTATGTCTGTTTAATATCCATGACAATTAATGTTATGTTTTATTGATGATTACACTTTTGGGGTTTTTTTTGTATATTGCCTAGAAATCGCGATAGGTGGTTAATCAAAAAATTATAATAAACTTGAAACTTCAACCTTTACTAAGGTGTCCTAATACTAAGCTACAGGAAGCATTAGCACGTGCTTACCACAGGTTAAAATAGATTACCACAAGACTCGCTCACACGTCCTGCAGTACGTTTTAGATCCATGTGTGCAAACCACATTAACAAATTTTAAATTTTTCTGGGAGGGAGGCATGTCTGAGCTAATCAGCTCATCTGCATACTGCACACTGATTAGTGTGGGATTGGATTGGATTATTACACTTGATATACCATTAAGACAAATGTATTAAGCGGTTTACAATAATACTATATCACAGCCAACAATTGCACAAAATAATTAGAAAAAAACTTCTTCATATACCCCAAATCAATACATTTTCAGATCCATAATATTACTGAAATAAGATCGACTTCAATTGTTTACAAAAAGCACAGCAAGACCAATCATAGAAGCCATTATCAATGAGTTCCATAGAGCTGGCCCAACATTTAAAAAAAAGCTCTCTTTCTGGTTAATGTCAGTTTGATTTCTCTTGGACCAGGCATCCTAAATTGATCTCTTTGTGGCAATTGCAAAAAATCTCCCAGTTGAGTATTTGGATAAATTTCTTACACAAATAATCAGGAGACGAAAAATGCCATGCTTTGAAACCAAACAAAGCAACTTAAAACTCAGTACAAATAAGACTGGAATAATATGGTCTTTTCTTTGCACACCAGTCAAAAGCCTAGCAACTATATTTTGAATCAGCTATAAATGATGCAGGTTAACCTTACTCGATTTCCAAAACAGAGTATTACATTAGCCTAAACGACAAATGAAAGCATGGTTCAATTTAGTGAGATTCTCCATTGTCAAAACTGGCTTTAATTGCCACAGTAATTTTAAATGGGGAAAAAAAGCATGATTTTACAACATGACTTGAGGTTTATAACAATTCTGAATCACAATGCACTCCCAAAGTTGTGATTTCAAAATGGAGCGACAACGGTTTACCACCTATCTCTGGTATTATTCTCAGATCTGAATGTCTACGAGAGAGCCACATGGCTGTGGACTTTTCTGAATTTAAAATGAAATGATTTCTAGCAAGCCAAGTGATCCATGGGAGCCTTTACCACCTACAAAATAGGAGTCAGTAAGTGCTCATATGCTAATGGCAAAATTTATGCATGGCCATCAATTCAACAAATAGAAAAATTGGCCCATTTTCGATAGTAGTTAAAAAAAAAAAAAAAATGGCCTCAGCACATGAAAAAAAATGTGGGTAAGGTAGCGCCAAAGCCACTTTTTTATTGCAGCTTAGTATAAGGACCCCTAAGTGTGCTAAATACATCGGATTTAGCATGTGTTGCTGGCATGGGACCACAGAATGGCTACCACATGCTAAGAACAGTATGCTAAAAAAAAATCTCATGTTAACTACTGAGGAATAGGGTGAGAACAGTATGGGGAATGGATAAGGATTGTACATTGCAATTAGAACACAGCACTCGCAAGATGCTGTCACTTCTGGAGTTAACATAGGTGCACTTATTGATTAAGGCCTCCTTTTATTAAACTGTGCTAGCAGGTTTTAGCATTGGGAGCCGCGCTTAATGCCTCGCAATGCTCCCGACAGAGTGAGTGTCGGGAGCAGTGCGAGTTCCTCTGAGTTCCTAGAGTTCCTGTGAGTGTTGGGAGCAGCGCAGGGCATTCAGCGTGGCTCCCCGCGCTAAAAAACTGCTATTGCAATTTAATAAAAGGGGGTATAAAATTTAAATGTGTAGTAAAAAGTCAACATTTCTGTGCGATAACTACAGGGAGCATACAGGACATGCCCCCAGTAGCACACAGCCTTTGCACTTACACTAATTTTGGTCTTAAATGCAAAAAAACAAAACAAAAAAAAATGCCTACCCACACTTTAGTAAACATGCCCTAATCTAAAAACCATTCAAGACACATTTTAAGTCTTCTACGCTCACTCACCAGACTCTCCCTTGTACTGGATGTTCTGAAATTCTGCATAGAATACCGCTTTCTCCAGCATTCCCAAGAAGATGACAGCACCAATCCAGAAATGGATTCTGAGCAGATCCCGCCAGTAGCATGCAGACCAGGCTAGCCAGAGAACGCCAAACAGCACATACACGACACACATCACCATGAAGAACTAGAAGAGCAGAAACCAGCATCAGTGTCACAGCCCATTCCAAGTACAAACTTTACAGGGGCAACAGTTTTCCTGATGAACTGCAGCTCTCAAGGCTTCAATATTTTGACTAATGACACGCCACAAAAAAGTACATTTATGTGTGCCTATTTATTAGATGTATGGTGACAGCAGCAGGGATGAAATAATTGGAAAATTTAGGTGCCAGTCAAAACATTTGATCGGCTAAGGAAAAATGGTTTTTTTCATTTTATTTTGTGTTTTACAACATTGAAAATACTGGAAAGAATTATTTTAGGTGCCAATAACTTGCTTCCAAATTTTTCCAGTCCTTTTCAGGCAGAATTCCAAAAGAAAACAATTTTCATGTCCAAACATCAAATTGTCTACAGAAGGAATGATACATATTAAACACGGTATGTAAAGTCCCAAGATAGTGTTGCTCATTTAGGACACAACTATGTAAAATTTCATTTCACTAACAAAAGATATGAAATAGAAACGGGAAAAATACTTGCACAAATATAAACAATCTCTGCCACCAGGGCCATCTTGAGAGCTGTGAAAGCAATGTGACCTCACTAGGCGCAATGTGGGCAAGGTTGTAAAAGTTGCTCCTCCTCCATTGTCGCCCTTATTTGGCCCACAGGGCAGGGCAGTTCAGACGTGATTCCAGCTCAGAACACTGTCTTGCCACGCAAACACATACCAAGCAAAAAAAAGATGGCACTGGAAAATTAATTTCCACACTTCAAAGACAAAGGAGTTTAAACACAGCCTAAGTGCTATTAAAATTGTTTTCTTTACACAAATCCAGATCCAGATGCAAATGCAATATGAAAATCACTGAAGAATCACTGTTTACTTACGATCATTAGTGGATATTCTCCAAGAGAGAGATAATTGTATGGACCTTTCACTTCCACCACCACTGCCAAAACATAAGAGAGCAACTGGTTTGCAAAAAAATAAAAGTAGCTATCATGGAGACTGATTTCATTTATGCCTCAACAAGGAAGAGGAAGAGATTGCACAGATCTTCCCCACAGACAGAAATGTCAATAAGAGAAGCTTAAATCCAACATAACCCTTTTCTCAGTTATAACAGACAAAAATCAATAAGCAAACATGAACTTTCCAGGGACTGCTAAGAATGAGTTGGCTGTGTGTGACTTCTGCCTGCTCAATACTAATTCAGTAGGGCACTATGCAATTCAAGCTCTCAGTATTTTTCTATCTCCAGCAGATGGGAGGATAGATTTCTGTGCAGCTCCTGGGCTGGTTTGCTGAGGCTTGCTCTTGGACCAGTTAAGTAACTGGTTTCCAGTAAAGCAAAGAGTTAATTGCTGGACCGGGGGTCACGATGGCTGGTTCACGAACGGACATCTGTTCGCTCAGCTCTGCGCTGCCTGCCTGATCACCTCTATAATTACTATGGTTAGACCTCGCACATCTTTTGTTATTTGAGACCTTACTGTTATTTCTCTTTAATTTGTTATTGTGGGGTTTACTACTGTTCTTGTTGTTGAGAATGTATCGAGGTGGTCGGGGATGACAGGGGTATGAGTGTGTCGAATGGGGATTCTTTCAGTGTTATGACTGTTAGCGTGTGTGTGGGGGTGGTTTGATACTTGGGTTGTGTGTGTTGGGCTGGGGTGAGTTGAAGGTGAGGGATGATGATTGGGGTTGGGGGAGGGAGGGATGGGGGGGCAGGGACCTGGGAGCTGAGTAGGGAAGGGAGCTTATGAAGACTATTGTTCCTGCAGAGCCTAGCTGTGCTGCACCATTGCAGGGGGGGTGGGTTTCCAGCTGGGAGGCCGACCCTTGCATTTCTTCTTGGTTTCATTTTGGCTGTTTTTAATTCCTTTGGCAGGCTTGGAATGGCTGACCATCTCGGGATAGCCTCCCTGAATGTCAACAGCCTTCATTCCCCTGTCAAATGCACTAAGGTGCTTGCCCATTGTAGAAAATTGCATATTGAGATCTTGATGCTGCAAGAGACACATTTTCGCCAGGTTGAACATCTCAAACTGAAAGTGGATTGGGTGGGGGAGTTGGTGTCTTCCTCCTTTTCTGGCAGGCAGCAGGGAGTAGCCCTGCTGTTCTACAAGCACTTGTCCTGTACGATCCATAAAATGTTCCAGGATCCGGAAGGGAGATATGGAGTGTGGTAGGGAGAAATCATGGGGAAGAAATTTTCTGTGTGTTCGAGCTATGCCCCCAACCTGTACTCTCATCAGTTTTTTTCCCAATTGATTGCCAGGTTAACTGGGAGGCAGGAGTACCAGCTCATTGTTGGGGGGAGATTTCAATATTACCTCAGACCCCACAGTAGATTGCAGCCCTCCTAAGCAGAGATCGAAGGGGATGGGAGAGAAGGGAGTGAATTTCCTTATGCATGAACTTGAATTGATTGATATTTGGCGGGTACTCCACCTGGAGGACTGTAACTTTACCGACTTCTCTCATGTACACAAAGTTCATGCTAGATTGGATTTCATTTTGTTGGCACAGCCCTTACTGGCCCACATTAGAAGGATTGATATTGAGGCTGAAGTCATCTCAGATCATGGGTTGGTATGGGTAGATTTGTGGGTGGTAGAAAGTAACATTACACGGGCATGGAAAATGAACCCCACACTCTACTTAGACAAAGACTTCCATGTCTTTCTCCAGGAGGCCTGGACCCAATTTTTGTCTGACAATCCTACAGAAGGGATTCACCCTGTTGCCTATTAGGAAGCCGCCAAGGCCTTAATGAGGGGCAGAATACTAGAATACCCAGTCCGTACTCGGAAAGCTCGGGATGCTGATTTGCTCTCCCTCTTTCAACAGTTGCACTATCTCCGGCGATCCTACTTGTGGCAGCCACAACCTAGCATACATCAATGTTGCGTTCAGGTGCAGAAGCGGCTCAACGAGATCTTGGACCAGCAGGCTCAACGGGACATCCAACTTTACAAGTACTGCCTGCACAGATGGGGCAATCGAGTGGGTAAACTTCTCGCGCATCTTATTAAACCTAAATCTTCCAAGCAATTTATTTTGAGGCTGAAATCCTCTTCGGGTGCCCCCCTAACGGATTCGTCCACTATCCAAGCAGCTTTTTTAGAGTTCTACCAATCTTTATATGATGCTGGCAGTTGTAATGTGGAAGCGCGGAGTCAGTTTTTTCGGAACCTTTCACTCCCTTCGTTGACCCTCGAACAGACGTAATGGGCCAGTACAGGGCCTGGAGATCCAAAAAGCATTTAAGCGACTTAAACTTGCAAAGGCGCCCGGTCCAGACAGCCTGGGCCCAGAATTTTACAAGATCCTGGGGACACACCTGTTTGGCCCATTCTGGGACCTTTGTGGGGCCTTGTGCACACCAGATATGGACGTGGATCGTTTAACTCATGCCACGATAGTGGTTCTTCTGAAGCCCGGTCAAGATTACGAGCTGGTAGGGGTCCTATCGTCCCATTTCCCTATTGAATCAGGACATTAAACTCTTTGCTAGTATACTTGCTACTCGACTGGGGGGATGTCCTCCCTTCCCTAATATGTCCTGACCAAACTGGGTTTGTCCCTGGACGCTTGCCTCCACAAACGTGCTTCGGGCGCTGCAGGTGCTGCAAGCTGGGGGAAGGGGTATCCCAGGAGATGCCATCATTACCAGTTTAGAAGCTGAGAAAGCATTTGATAAGATACTCTAGGATCACCTCTTCTGGCTTCTACTGCAGGTCGGCATCATGGGTACCTTTTTAGCAGGCGGGGCGTTCTCTGTATTTAACCCCATGGCACAATTTTGATAAATGGTGACCTAATCTCTTCCTTTTCCTTGTACAGGGGTACCAAGCAAGGGTGTCCACTATCTCCCATGTTATTGGTACTGGCTTTGGAACCCTTGGCTTGTAAAATTCATCAATGTGATGACCTGCAGGGGATAACGGTGGGCTGTCAGAACTATAAAATTAATCTTTTTGCAGATGACATGCTAATTTTTCTCAATTCTGCAGTCCGTGATGTCCCCATTCTTGTTTCCTTGATTCAGGACTTTGGATCCTTTTCGGGTCTGTGAATTAACTTCGAGAAATCAGAGGCCATGCTTGTTTCTGCCTCTAGTAGGGGAGGGGCCCTGCTTTCTTGTCTGTTCAAATGGCTGCTGGGTTCCCTTAAATATTTGGGTGTTCACCTACACAAAGATCCTTTAGTTCTCTACTGCAAGAATGTACTTGATAAATTGGCTCATATAAAACTGTTATGTCAGAGGTGGAGGGACCTGCCGGTCTCTTTTCTGGGGCATGTTGCCTTAGTGAAGATGGTCTTACTGCCCAAGGTGCTCTACCCCTTATAGATGTTGCCCCTCCGGGAGTGGCGCAAGGATGTCGACGTGTACTGTGACATCATCTCCTCATTTCTTTAGCGTGGGCGTCTGGCATGAATTGGTTATCATAAGTTGATAAAGGATAGGCCTCGGGGGGGGGAGGGGAGTGTGGTTGCCGGATCTGCGTTTATATAATGTAGCGGCCTTAATGCACTGGCTGCATGAACTTTATATGGTGTATTACAAGATTGCCCCCTCTCACATGTGGCATCTGGAGGCTCACCCGCATTCGGTGTTTACTGTCTTGCATATGCGAGACCGCCGGATCCAACTCACACCTCTGCTTCGTGCCTTGCAGAAGGCGTGACATAAGAATTGTCGCTTTAGGGTCAGCAGTCCGCTCACGCGGCAGCCCCTAGGTCAAAGACCAGTGCTCCAAATGAGTCCAGCCACACCTGCTTATGTTCCGGTTCAGCAGGAACTTGTCTAACTTTGTCTTTAATCCCTGGAGGGTGTTTTCCCATACAAAAGACTCCAGAAGAGCGTTCCAGTTTTCTACCACTCTCTGGGTGAAGAAGAACTTCCTTACGTTTGTACGGAATCTATCCCCTCTATCCCCCTTTGTGGAATTTGTGGGCAATCTGGCTTTCCCAGCTGGCCTTTCCGGTTCACCGTTTGAGCTGTGGATGCAGCTTGGGTGTTGATTTATCGGTCAGCTGACCCAGGTGGGAAGTGGCACTCTTCTTTGTTTCTCTGCCTGTCGGCAGACTTGGAACATGCCTTCTACTCACTTTTTGCTTACATGCAGGCCATGCATTACATCCTGTCCCTGGGCTGGGGACCTGATACTTGCCCCATATTTACAGAGCTAGATCAGCTTTTTATGGGAACTCCAGCTTCTCATAACAGATTGGTGGTGTGGGTCAAGAGAGGTGCATCGTTACCTTTTTCTCCACTTTGGTGACTTTTTGAGGGGGTGCCCTGGGAGAGGAAGTCTCGAATGGTGATCTTGCCCTTAGCTTCCCAAGGTCCTAATGTAGGTCTTCAGGACCTTCAATACAAACTTCTTCATGCTACTTATAACAGCAGATGCCGGGGTAAGCAGATGGGACTGTAAAATGACGACAGTTGCATTAAGTGAAAAACTGGTAGGGGGAACTCTCCTACATCTTTTTCTGGAATGCCCTACCTTGGCGTCCTTCTGGAATGGGGGTCTTTCGGGTGCTGGGGACAGTGGTGGGAACTTCCTGTGAAAGGTCCTATCAGATTCTTATGTTGGGTCTCCCTTCTGAATTGGAACAGCAGGATTACAATGACAATAATGCTGAGTTCCACTTCCTCACAGTGGGCACCCTTCTGGCTAAAAAAACATTTTACAAGTATGGATGAACGAGGGGCCCCCAGTTTTGCAACTCTGGACTATCACCTTGCTTGAAATGATGAACTGGGAGTGCCTCCGTTGTTCACAGGGGGGGGGGGCAGTCACTTAATGCTTATGTTTCTCTCTGGAAGCGGTTTAGGACTCTGAATACCTCTCACTCTACAGCTCCTGGGGGGAGGAGGGGGGGAGGGGTACATGTGAAAACCTGTCATACATGCAACAAGTCCTCATGCTAGTAATGCTTTTGTTTTCACTGGTGTTCCGACCTCTGTTATTCATGTATTGGTTGCTGTGTACTTGCACTTGTTGTTTTTTGTACCTTGTTTCGAGTTGACTTAAATAAAGTAAAAAAAAAAATAAAAAAAATTTGCTGGACCACTTTTAAGTGTTAAGGAGTTATCCAGAAGACTCTGGTTCTCCCCCACCCCATCTCCTTCCTTCCCAGAAGCTGCACAGAAATCCAATCTATTTAAGCCCCAGGGACATAAGTGCAACTTTGTAGAGCTATATGAAGTGAGAAATAAGGCTTACTAGTAATGCCAACATTTTCCGGCATAGTGGTGCTATCAGAGCTCTTGACTTTGCCCATAGACTCTTTGGGAGCACTAGATGAAGTCTCAATTTGCAATATGAAGTTGTATGGCCCATCCCGCAAAGTTTTGGTCACAGCATTCACTGCCTGAAAAGCAAAGCAAAAGATATAAACATTAGAATTTTTGTCATTTGATGTTTCTTTGTTGTTATATGTGTTTTGTATTTCCCTCTTTATGCTTATTATTTATGTAAAGCCACTTTGAAATTTGAAAAGGCGGGATAACAATTTTAATAAACTTGGAAACTTAGATTATTCCAGGGTCAGAAGTCCATTTGATTGGATATAGGTCAAGAAACCTGTACTGTCCTGCTAAGACATATTGCACAGAACATACCTTTTCAAAGCCCATGAAAATTACAATTACATGCTGGAGACAATAAAAATGGCTTCAAACTGTTCTGTAAATACAAAACATGGGACTCCTTATAGAAACATGATGGCAGATAAAGGCCCCTAAATTGTACAAATACTAATTTATGTTTCTCAGACCCGCTACCAACCCCCTACCCCACGTTAACACTCATTAGTTCAATCTTTGTTATTAAAAAAACAAACCCAAAAACCCAAAAATACACCCGCACCTGTGGTTTCAGCAGCTCAGTGCAACTAGGAAAGAAAAGTGAGGCCAAGGTATAAGATTCAGGTCCTGCTGGATGCTTCTCTACACTGGATGTGAAGTAGTGCCCCGCTTGCTCATCCTGTGAAAGAGGAAAAACCACCAGCTTTAAGATGGCAGTGTGCCAAACAATACTGTTTCTGAAGAAGGAATAGTGAGAAAACTGCACCTAAAGATTTTTTAGTACTGACCAAAGCACTAGCTGGGTTACATGTTTCAGAAGTACAGTGGTGTGCAAAAGTCCTGCATTACATGGTGAAATTTGAGTATTTAGTCATTTGAGACTCAGCATAATTTAAGCTATTAACTGAACATAATTTTGTCTGAAAAGTATAAGTCCATGTAATTTCATGAAATTTCTGGTAATTCCTTGATAACTGACTATTCAGTTACATCAGATTGATCAGAATGATTTTGATAACAGGCATAAGAGTTTGTGTGAAAACTGAATCGAAATTCACCAATCAGCAGTGTAGCATTTGCAGCAAATCAGAAGTGATATTTTTGCAGCCAATCAGCATTAAGCTTCACTATATGTCGGGAAGTATAAATTTCTGGGATTCCTGCAACTGGTATCATTCAAACTGATTGACCAGCGACATCAATAGCAATGAAGTCCAAATTTCAGTTCTTGTCGGAGGAAAAACGGGTTCAAACAGTGGTTTCTTGGTAGAGTATTCCAGCAGGCAGATTGCACAGAGGGTGTGATGCAATGAAAGTACAGTTATCAGGGTGCTTCAGAAGAAGGAGACAGGAGGAACACAGGATAGACAGCATTCAGGTTGACCAAGACAGACAAGATTGAGTGTTGAGACACACATCTCTTGGCAATAGGAAGCGGACGTCACCTCTGTTGCTGAAAGTGGCAGAACAAGTGCTCAGCCATGGTAAGAACAAGCACAGTGAGGTGCAGGTGCCTGGAATTTAGTTTTGAGAAGATGTAAAGCTAAGAAAAAACCACCAACTGTGCAGCAAAGAAAGCTAAGAATGGAATGGGCTGTGAAATACGGCAAGTGGACAAAGAAAATGTAGAACATGTTATTTAATGATGAGAGAACTTTCTGCATCTTGGGTGATCAGTGCAGAATGTATGTATGCAGATATCCAGGAGAAGAATTCAAGCCTGAATGCCTTAACCTGTCGGTTAAGCATCCTACAAAGGTCATGGTATGGGGGGATGTATGGCAGTAAGTGGTGTTAGTTGGCTTCAAGTTGTAGAGGGCATGGTGAATGCAGTAAAGTACGTTGAAATCCTACAGAAATGCATATTGCCTTCATCCGAGAACTTGTTTCCTGGTGATTACTTCTTTCAAGATAATGCACCATGTCATCGAGCAAAAACTGTACTCAAATGGATGAGAAAGAAGGGAGTGAAGACAATCGATTGGCCTGCTCAGTCACCAGATCTCAATCCAATTCAGAACCTGTGGCACAAGCTCTCACTGGAAATATCAAAAAAAGTCAAAAACAAAGGAAGAGCTGATTGTGTCCTTGATTGAAGCTTGGAATAGGATTATCGCCCACGAGCATCTGGTGAAGCTGGTCCACTCTATGCCCGAAAGGTCGGCTTGTCTGCAAGAGCAAAGGCTGGCCAATCAAATATTGAAAGCAGTAGACAGGACAAAACAGTCCTCTTCAGAGCTAATTATAGAAATAAAAGTAAAACTAATAGTAATAACCAGAATCTATTACTACAATTTAATATCATAGCCAATGTTCAACATCATTTCTCTGGACTGAAAATTTATTTAAAGGCACACCTTTATCAAATATACATGTACATTAACTGAACATATGATAGTGGAATGGATAAATTAAATAAGATAATACATAACAAATGGTTACATAGCTTAAAATGCATTAACCAAGTCAAGTGATGCAGGACTTTTGCACACCAATTGACTTGGTTAATGTGTTTTAAGCTATGTAACCATTTGTTATGTATTATGTATTTAAAAACCACTGAACACAAACAGGCCAGGCTGATGATCGTTTCGTGGCCTTGGTGCCAAATCCAGGCTATCCTATAACACAAAACACAAACCCAAAAGGGAAATGAAAATGCTCACCTGCTGAAAGTTGAAAAGAGCATAAGTTCATTCAACTACTTACAGTACGCAGATCCTAACTGCTGCTTGCAACCACAACTTCCAAAGCACTGTTGTCGGGAGAAAAATCACATGACTGGTCAGCTGAACGCGAACCAGCCAATCCAGGCAGACCATTTTAGTTTTATCTTGTCTGCAGCATTTCTCTAGTATGCTCTCTTTTGTGTATCAGCCGTTTTTAACTCATGTGATTTCAATCATTCTGTTTTGAGAATGAGCCAACATGGTCTGCCCGGATTGGCTGGTTTGCGTTCAGCTGACCTGTCACGTGATTTTTCTCCTGACAACAGTGCTTTGGAAATTGTGGTTGAAAGCAGCAGTTAGGATCTGCGTACCTGTTCCCTCGGGTTTTTGCAGCCCAAATGCATGACTTTGCATTTCTTAGCATTAAATTTTAGCTGCCAAATTTCAGACCATTCTTCAAGCTTCACCAGGTCTTTCATATTATTCATATCATCTGGCATTGTCTACTCTACTGCAGATTTTGGTATCATCCGCAAAGAGGCAAATCTTACCAGACAACCCTTCAGCAATATCACTTAAAATCTCTAGGCCACAAAACAGATCCCTCCTGGGCCTTTTTGGATCTCGAATCCACAGTATTAACAAGTGCAGGGTAATCCCAAGAACAAGACTGTAGTTATAGAAAATGATATGCTTGGGGGAGGGGGTAATTTATTAATAGTTAAACACATGCTTTTAGTAAATGAATGAAGACAAGATAATTGACCCAATGATCTCCACCGACAAATCCAAGAAGAAACAAAAACAAAGTGGAGAAATGATATTCCCGAGATGGACTTTATTAATATTAAAATATTATTAAAACTTAGCAAACCACATAAAAACCTCTAGGACGCAGTTCGCTGAAAAGCTTTGGACCCTGGACCCAACACGGTCCGTGTTTCGACAGACTGTCTTCTTCAGGAGTCCCTATGAAGTCCTATAGTAAAGATAAGTGGATAAAAAATGCCAGTCGGAAATAAACTGTTGGGTCCAGGGTCCAAAGCTTTTCAGCGGACTGCGTCCTAGAGGTTTTTATGTGGCTTGCCAAGTTTTAATATTATTTTAATATTAATAAAGTCCATCTCAGGAATATCATTTCTTCACTTTGTTTTTAGTAAATGAACCCCTTAGCTATGCAACTAATGATACTTGTTCACAGCTACCAACGCAGAGCACTGCATTCCAGACCTCAGTACCAATCTGGGAATTTCAGAAAGCAGACAGGAATGCAAGGGTGGAGATTTTTTTCCTTATGCTTGTGAGAACGTACAGAGATGTAGCAGAAAGCAGCACCATGAAAGATGCTTACCCCAGCATTAGAAACGTCATTGTAGCACTCCAAATATCGAAGAGACCAGGTGAGATTGTAACTCAGGGAGGTATCACAGTTCTTCTCATCTTCAACTACAAAACAAATATGGCTTTAGAAGAAAGCTGGGCTGGTTGATCTCTAGCCTTCTTTCAGCCCGACTAGCTATGCAACAAAAGTGCTTAAACATTATTGTAGAAAATGTATAATAGATCTCCAATAGCTGACAGGAATGACATAATCCAAACTAACCGCCTCTTTTACTACAGTGCACTAACCAATTAGCACATGCTAAACGCTAACATGTCCATAGACTAACATGCACGCGTTCGCTAATTCGATTAGTGCGCACTAATCAGTTACTGTACCTTAGTAAAAGAGGGCCTAAGTGAAAACCTCTTGGCAATACTAAATGTTACTTGGTGCTTTAAAGTTACCTTTTAATCTGGCGCACTGTCCTGCACGCATTTGTCTTAGCGTCTTTGTCTGCGCGCGATTGTCCAGCGCTGCTTTCGTCCAGTCACCTAAATTTCTTATTTCACATATAATTTAATTAACCCATTTGTTTCAGAATATGTTTTACTTTTAGAATATATTTTCATATCAAGTTCATTGATTATTACAAAACATAATATATTTTATGATATTTATATTAGTGAAAGTGGCACCTAGAGAATGACACAGGGACAGAGTAGATCCCCACCCCCATAAACTCCTATATAGATATACTGTATAAATAAAGGAGCTGAAGTGGAGATACCATAAATACAGAAGTCGAGTCAGAAAGTTGTGTGCATCAACTCCAAAGCCCTGGTTGTAGTGCTGGTAAATTTTCCAATTTCAAAAAGACAAGCGATACTGTAAAAATTGCATGCAAATGAGATCCATGGAAGTACACAGAAATTCCATCAAATCATACGCAGAATAGTCCACAGAAAGAGGAATAAATGTGAACATATGTCCATAAATGCTACGTTGTAGGCACACACATGAGCATCAATCACAGGCATGCCTTATTGTAGCGCATCATGGGCACACGTCATAAGCATCCATCGATGGAATCGGAAGAGGGGAAGAGTGGAGAACTACCAGCAAACCATGCAAATGCTTTTTTTCTACTCTGCTTTTGTGGGACAGATACACTGCCCCTGTATTATTTTTTTTAGTGTCACGTAGTGGTTAGAGCTACAGCCTCAGCACCCTGAGGTTGTGGGTTCAAACCCCACGTTGCCAGGGCAGGATTAACCAATAGGCCAAGTAGGCACTTGCCTAGGGCCCGAAATGGTTAGGGGGACCCGATGGAGGGCATCAACATTGTTTTTTCCAAATGGCGATGGGCCCCTCCAGCATTGATCGGCAATGTGGGCCCCCCCCCCGGGACCCCTCCATCGACGGAAAGTATGACAAGCAAGCAACACAGGTAAGAAAGGCAACAGGAACTGTAACTGTGCAAGCGGTGATGCTTGCCCAAAGCTTCCCTCTGATGCAGCTTCCTGTTTCCGCCTGGGTAGGGCCTTGCTGTTTACCACCCAAGCTAAGTACTAAAATATGCATAAATGATACACCTGAGAATTGGTGATAACATTACTAATCTCATTTTTGAGTGAAAATCTATTATAGTATGACCCAGTGAAGATTGAATGTGTAAAGCCAGTTGTTATGAAAGCTAGTTGAACAACTGGTGGCATTTCTGAGGGCCAATTAAGTGATTCTAATAGAAGGTTTTACGGAGAGCTGAAAAACACCTTCTATTTTAATAGAAGTTTGTTGAACGCCACATATCAAATTAAAAAAATATTGGCATGTCTTGCATCATGATGAGGTTTTTCAGACACTGTCTCGTTTTGCATTTTTCCGCAGCAAAAATTTGTAGAAATTACCAGATCTTGTTTGTTTTGAGTCAGCATGAGAGAGACCACACAGTGAAGGGTCACAGCAGGTGTGGGCATTGTTCAATATGTTGTCATGCTATGGAAATCCAATCCATTATACATCGAAGATTGCAACGTGAGCATTTTTTGACAGCCCAGACAGGCTGAACTATGATTGGGGTAGTGTACCTTATAAGGTGTCCCTGTGAGTTATGTTGGCTTAGCACCAGGGCCATTAGGACCTGAATAGTTGGACATCTCAGCAACACTCAGCAAGCAGACATTACAGCTCCATTAACTCAGCATTGGCAAGAGAAACAGCATAGTACAGCAGATTGGCAATTTGTTGTGTTGGAGGCTCCAGTTTTGCATCAGGGAGGAAATTTGCTGTGGAATAGGGAACAGTAATGGATCTATCAGTGGCAGACAGCGATCCCTTTGGGTCTTAAGCATGAGGTTGAATGGTGTGCTGTCTTGAACTATTACATTTTTTTAAATTTCCTTTTCTTGGTGGGGATCTAGTAATGTAATTTCCGGTTTCGTCAGCTATTCAAATAGAAGCGGGGCGTCTGATGGCAGTTTGTTGAAAAAGATACTCAATAGTTTAAGTGTGAGATACCACCTGAAGCCTCCAAGAAAATTGATTTTTGAAGGGAAGATTGTACTTTTGATCTGGATATTGTTTCACAGGTTTTTCTTTTTTTCACAGACCAGAAACTTAATGCAGTAAACGTATGGGTTCTTTGAAGCAGCCAGTGGCAAAATACATCAGAATCCAGAAACGATGTAGAATAAGAAAGTACATGAAGTTTATATACTGTACTTATTTTGAAGCATTTGATTTGGACACTTTTTGACACATGCAATGATTGAGAGAAGTTGCACAGACTTTGTTCATGTTTTAACCGATGTTTGGTCTGGTTATTATAACCTCTGAGTACAGTTCAAAGAGCATTTTGTATCAATTGGGAGCTATTATCAAGCCCATTTCTTCTTTGGCTGGAGGAATGTACAGCCTTAGCATACACAAATTCTTATAAATGAGTTTATGTACATGAAGAAGTTTTCTTTGTACATTCCCTCGTATATGGCCTTATGGGGATTAATTGAATGGGAAAGAACAGTATGTAGGGTACAGAAAGGCACCTTTACAAGTAGGAAAAGATAATCACATCCCTCTAAAACTTCTGTAGAAATAAAACTGATAATCAAAATTTTTTATATACCTACCATAAGCAGAAATTAGGTCTTACCAATTAATTTTCTTTCCTTTAGTCACATCAAACCAGTCCATAAACCTGTGGGTTGCATCCATTGATCAGCATATGGAGAATACAACTGCAAGCTCTGCCCCATAAAAGAGCCCTCTGCGGGTGCAGCAGTTCAATATTTTGTTAGCAAAGCAGTCTAATTTCCCAAAATATGAACACACTTCCTTCCTTCTCAATGCCTCAAAAATAGAGACATGTAAATCGGGTTTCTAGTTCCTCCTTGATAAGTCATGATCAGGATTAAATGACTCCAAACAGAAGACTGATACTAACACCTTAAGAAGTAATCAAGAGCAGGAAGTGGACTGGTCTCGTGCAACTAAAAAGGAAAGAAAATTAGCAGGCAAGATCCATATTTCTCCTTCCCTAGCATCCACATATCCAGTCCAAAATCTTGTGGGGACATAAATCAGTGATCGAGTTGGAAGAGCAGACACTCCAAAGGAGGCTTCTGCTCTTGCTGCCACATCTAATTGTTAATGCTCTGTAAAGTATGCAAAGTAGACCATGTTGCTGCACAGCAGATGTCCATTGCAGAAACTACTCAACTCTGCCCAAGAAGTAGCTACAATTCTCATGGAATGGGCCTTCAAAACAGAAGGGGCTTGTTTCCCATTAGAATATATGCTAAAGCAAATGTTTCTTTGATCCACTGTACAATAATCGCCTTAGAAGTCAACACTTCTTTCCTGGAGCCTCCAAAAAGGACAAAAACAGCCCATCAGAAGAATGGAATTCTTGGTAATTTCCAAATATGAGGACAGAGTGCACATCCAGAAGTTCATTCATGTATGAGGAAACTACCTTAAGCAAGAAGGGACCATGCAGATAGAAACTCCTGCTTCTATAACATACAGAAAAGGATCCCTGAAAACGAGTGCTTGAATTTCATATGCTCTTCTGGTAGAACCAACAGCCACCAAAATAAAGCTATATTAGGGAAAAATCCATAACCACAGTTCAGTGGTGTAGTCAGGGTAGGAGGCTCCCCGCCATCCCCACTACCTCTGCTGGCATGAGCAGCATATCCATCTGCTGCCAGCACTGGCCTCAGCTCTCCCTCTGATGTCACTTTCTAGTCCCATGGCCAGAAAGTGACTTCAGAGCTACTAAGGCTGGTATGAGCAGCAGGTTGGAAGAGCCAAAGAGGTATGGGGTGGGGGAGGGGGGAAGAGAAGAAGCCAACTGACAGCTTTCTTGAGCCCCTCCTTTGACACCTCAAAAAAGAAGTCTACATAGGCAGCAACATGCCCACTGAAATGCACCAGATTAAAGAGGGGCTAAATTTCATTTTGAAAACCACTTGAAACCTGAACCAGATTGCAAGTGCATTTTTAGCTGAAACCAACCCCCCTTATTTCTCACCCACGTGATCACTCTCCACCCACGTGATCATGCTCCCTTCTCAAAACAGCAGCCATTTTTGCTGTGGTACCAGAAGGGGCAAGAGTGACTGGGGATTCCTTTTGCCCTGAAAACCCACTAAACTACCAAGAGGTTTAAAGGCAGGCCCTGGGAAGGCCTTTGGGTATATGGTGGGAGATAAGGAGGAGTGCAGAAAGTGATTGCAGGGGGTGGGGAGACAGGCTATACCAGCAATGAGAGTGATTGTAAGAAGGTGGGGGCTGCTGAGAGTGATCATTAGGAAGGGGGGGGGGGGGTCGTTTAGGTCGAAATTAAACCACACATTTTGGTTGCTGGTTCAGTTTCAGTCAAAATCAAGAATCCTGGTTCCAGGTCAGTCTCTATACCAGATCACTCTAGTTGATACCTTTTAGCATTCTTAAAGAGTTGGTGACTAGCAGAGATGACACAGGGACAGAATTTGTCCCCGTCCCCAAAGTTAACCATTCCCAAGTCAATCTTTAAGGAGAGGGAAGAATCAAGAGTATGAATGGGCATCTCTTCTTTGAAAACGCACACACTGTTGACAACTAACTTGAAATACCTAATATCATTAAATCCCACACACTACTCAAATGCTATACCAGTACAGCCATAGAACCTCCTTTTCTCTTCCCTATTACTCTATTCATAATTCTGCCCTTCTTAAAACTGCTAAAATGTAGCATATACATTCTGTAATTCTTTATATTTTAAGTCACTTTGAGTCTGTTTAAGCATAGTGCGACTCAAATACTAGATTAGAATGACACAGGATGGCTTCCTGCGGTTATTCATGGGGACAAATTTAGCGCCCGTGTCATTCTCTAAATGTCAGGAAGAAGCTCTTGGTTTAACTTCTGGAGGTCTTTGAGGCTTCATTCTCAATAATGTCCTCTTAAATCAGTGGTCTCAAACTCAAACCCTTTCCAGGGCCAAATTTTGGATTTGTAGGTACTTGGAGGGCCGCTGAAAGCAGTGCAACATGCAGAAAGTGAAAAACTATCAAAGTATTAATTGCATGAGACAAGATTTTGGACCAACTATTTTGAGGCCCTCAGTATTATAAAGAATGATTCTTTATGGAAATCTTGTGCCTTAAGTATCCGGTGGTCTTGTCTGCAACCGCCTTCAACTCTCACCTCCTCCAGCACCGGACACATGCACAAGCTGCACTGCCTCCAATGGTTATCTTACGTTCTGGAACATTGCTCGCCTCACTGCTGTAACCTCATGCAAGCGCTTTCCTGCATCTGTACGCGATTATGAGGAGGAGTGGAGAGGACAATCACGTATATCAAATTAATAAATCCAATCCATAAACATATTTACCAGATATGTAAGGCATGTTTCCAGGCAAGCAAGATCTCCTGGCAGGCTGGCAGTGTCCTATGGATTCAACGCACTCAATTGCTCACCCCAGCAAAGGCCAGCTCTAACTATATAGGCACTACATAACAAAGCTTGTAGTGACAGTCACCATTTCAAATGTTTGTATCTTGCGATCTTGTAGATCCTTGGATGCAATAGCACCTCCTACTGGAATGGCAGTCTTCTTCATCTGGGAAAAGCTGCCCTTCCTCAAAGAAGTCTTTCAAACACAAATTCCAAAACAGTAAAGGGGTATGTGTGGTTGGGGGGGAGGGGGAAATCAGAGCCTCTAGTTGAAGTCACTGCAGAGACCAAAAAGACTCTACATCCCATTCCTCCATGTTATCTAACCCGCTATGTTTGGTAAATGAGGGAAGGGGTGATCCTGTGGAGGCCTGTCAGATGAAAAGGGTTTCTGTTTGTGCTCTGCCCTATATCTACACCTGCTGATCAACAGAGACAATCCACAGATTTCTAGACTGGTCTACTGTTGACGATAAGGAAGTTGTTAATCTTACAATAGTACTATATCATAGATAGGTTTCAGCATTTTTTTTTTGTATCATGATGTAAATGGATCTGATTAACATAGTAACATAGTATATGATGGCAGATAAAGACCTGAATGGTCCATCCAGTCTGTCCATTAGTTATTCGCATTAGCTGTTTTCATGATATGAAAAGTCTTTATTTTGTCGCTGAAAATTTAACAATCTGATTGACTTTTGGCTCAACAGTAGTTGTATTCCTGAGCATTTGGATAGGAGAGATCTTGAGTGATGAATATTAAAAGGAAAGGAATCCAACACTAATCATCAACAACAATATTCCACAGATCATAAAGTGCTGAGGGTCCCCATGTATTTCAGTTTCACTCTCTTATTACATCAGTTACTACTTATTCAAATATGATTATCTGAAAGTGACTAACTTGAGGGATTAAATCTCTCATATAAAATCAAATTACCCTATGGAAAGTTCCTTTGTGCCTCTTACCACCTTATACAAGAGGAAGGATACTAAAAGGAAATCACCACAGAAATTAAGACCGCATTTCACTTATTAACAAAATTATATGCTGTACTAGCGTCCTTCATAGAAATTAAATGCTCATTACAACATGACTTTATTAGTATGCTGTTGTATGTCATTTGCTACTTATGACACTTACACTTAATGAAAACTGTGGAGTTGCTGAAAAGGATCTTCCCAAAGCTGAAATATTTCTTTTCCTGTGAGAGAAGATGGAAGAGAAAGCTAGTAGATTGGCACTGTGCATTTCCAGTAGTTGTGTGTTTTCCTCATGTTTAGAAAAATTTACCAGTGAAACTGGTAATACACACCTCATAGATAGAGGAATTTGTAAACATTAAATATAAATCGTTTATTACCAGGACTTAATTTCTAGGGGAATGGCCTGAAGCAGTTGTACTATTGTTTTCATTTTCTGGGGCAGAAGGGTGTTCTATACCAGCCCCTCTTTCAGGCAGCCTTCAGAGGGGGGGGGAAGGTGAATTTGGAGCAGAGCAGAAAACAGTCAGGTTGCTCCCTAATCTAGAACCTCTTCTCTTGTTGCCTGCCTGCCCCAACTCCAGAGTTCCACTTCCTTTCAATCTAGTCCTGGCCATTACAGTTATTAAATATAGAAAAATATGGGATGGCTCATTGTCATTTAGGTGGTGGTCCTCAGTTCAATCCCCAAGTCAAGGCTTCTGCTCATTTGGAGATGCTATAAAGGTAGTCCTCGACTGTCCTCAGGGGGCAAGGGGGAAGAGCAAGGGATTCCCGATTGTCACTTAAGGGAGACTTCTAGGGTTCCAGAAGAAATCTGATGCATGGCTCCGTTCTTGAGGCAGCCATGTGCAACTAGTGAGAACAGCTCCCCCATCAGAGAGAACTTTGGTTTTGGAAAGCGTCCACAACGGTGAGGGGAAGGGAGAGAGATGGTCCGATAAGGGGAAGAGGTTGAGTGGCATTTTAGGTTTATTGTGTGGAGAAAGAGGGGGACAGATGCTGAATGGAAGTGGGGGTTGGGTGAGAGAGGGGGGACAGTTGCTGAATGGAAGTTGGGGTTGAGAGAGAGGAGCAGATGCTGGAAGTGGGGAGGAGAGAGAAAAAAAGGGCACATGCTGGATTGGGGGTAGCGGATAGAGTTAGATACTGAAAGGGGTGGCAAGCTGTAGGCAGACACAATGAAAGAGGCTCAATCTGCAGGGACCCCAAGAGAGACAATGAGATACCCATGTGAAATACAGGGCACTATCTTACTGCTGATCTCACTGTGCCGTGATTTACCATACGTCGACCCAGTCCGGAGACAAACCGAGACTGGGTGACCTAGCACAGGTCAGAGTCTCTCTAGTAATCCCCTTGAGTGCTAACCCTAGAGTCCGATAAACTAGCAGCTTCCTTCAAGTGAATACAGCAGGAACACAGACATAGACATATAAATCTGCCCAAGCTTGTCCCAAAGCTGGTGAAACATGTACAACTTATCTGAACCGGAAAGGAGAGAAGCCACAGCATACCCTGACCAAAGTCAGCTGGAAATAAACTAACGGAATGCTGTAGCTCTCCCGCCATCACCGGAGACCCAAACGAGCGCCTGATTCTCGCCAACACATGGCCGCTACATCAACACTCCTAGAAGCAAAGTCGGATTCAAGCCCTGAAAAATTTACCCTGCCGTGGCCTGCATAGAAAGAAAATCAGACTCAGGGAATATCTAGAAGAATGGTGCGGTGCTTCCCACAGTGCCGGAAAAAACATGTCCCATCTCATGTGCGCTGCTATAAACCGGCACCTGCACAATCAGCTGCACATGGCCACGAAAAACACCGACGAAAGAGAGCCTCAGAATAAACAGGACTACTACTGCTGCACTGAAACCCAACGAGGAGAACAAGTGCGAACATGAAATTGCACCGCTACTGCAGCACTGTAACCAACAAGGAAACCAAGCGCATGCATGCAAAAGGCTGGAAAGTTCCAGCTCCCTCAAGGGATTTCTAGTCATAAAACTTAGCCTCAATAAAATATCCATTCCTTAAACGTATGTTAACCGAAAACCACAGTACTAAGACTCCCAAAAAGAACCTGAAGTTCAAACAACAGTAAAAAAAAAACACATACATACTCACAAGCTTGTTGTTAGGGCCGGTTGAAGCCAGTAAGAGCTGGTTGTGCAGCACTAACAGGGCAGAATGTAGCAACTGTGGTCCCCTTTTTTTTTTTTTTTTAAACAGAGAAGGGAAAGAAAAAAAAAAAAAATCGAGACCCAGTTGGGAGGGTGAGGCAGGGACCTGGGGGGCCCAGGTGTAACCCGTAAAGCCGGCACCGTTCAGCCGGACACCCCTGTCTCACTGAAGAGAAACCTCAACAGGAGAATAAAATGGCCATCTCATTGAAGAGAAACCTCAACAGGAGAAATAGAATGGCAGTCTCACTGAAGAGAAACCTCAACAGGAGAAAATAACTATCCAGTCACAGCCAGAATTCAGGAGCTAGTTGAATTGCGACTATCACCTGCTGGGAGATAGAGCATACTGAAGATACAGGAGGAGTGCCAGCCAATAGGACCACCTGTTAATCAGTTTCTCTATCTCTGCCTGCTGGTAGATGTGTGCTATCCCATTGGTCTCTGGATTCATCTGCTGCTGTTGCTAGGGAATGGTATTTTTTTCTCCTTTGGTTCCTGTCTCATTTAATTCACAAGAAATCTCTAATTCTAGGAGCTCTCGGAAATATAAACTTAGTTTTCCCACTGTTAAAGGAATAAAAACTATGGCCAATTTTTGTTGATCATTTTCTTTTTTTATTCGTAAAAGTTTGGAATGAGCTGCCTTCTCTAATTAGAGTTCTCTCTCATATACCCACTTTTTATAAAGTACTGAAGATATATTTATTTCTGAAATTTACTAATGATCCTTTTTTTTTTTTCAAATCAATCATAAAAGATAAAATTCTAGCCTAAAAATATAGGGCTCCTTTTACTAAGCTGCGTTAGGGCATTAACACACGGAATAGCGCATGCTGAATTGTCGTACGCACTAGACCTTAACGCCAGCATCGGTATAAAAAAAATCAAAGATTAGATTAGATTAGCAGCACCTCTCTGTTCTGCTGCTCCAGTGGCAAGGCAGCCATGGCACTGGCTGGAACTTGGAAGCCAATGTTCCTCTTCGCCAATGATGCCCAAGCGACATGTTATTGCAACAGCAGGACCTGGCGTAGATGTGATGTCATCTGATCAGCACACTGGACCCGAGCCAAATGCTTACTTTGCCTAAGCATTAATCAGGCCCTGGCCTTAACACACTCTTATGCGGGTCTTTCCCATGGACTAAGACCATTTTTAGTGCTGCAGTTAAAAGTCCGATGTTTTATATTTTCAGCTTTAATGGCCACATACTAATGATGCCATTAGCACATGGGCCTTTAACACCATGTATTTTGTAGACAAAAAGGGTTCATGTGCCAGCAGTTGGCACACAGAAATGCCAATACACTAACATCTGGTGACCCTGGGCAAGTCACTTAACCCTCCATTGCCCCAGGTACAAAAATCTAGATTGTTATGACGGAAAAGTACCTGCATATAATATGTAAACCGCTTTGGTTGTACTACAGAAAGGTGGTATATCAAGTTCATGACCCTTTACCCTAACTGATTAGCATAGACATGCCTCCTCAGTGAAAAAATTTAAACAAATTTTAGCAAGTGGGTAGCACATGCACATTTGAAACTTACTATGGAACGTCTCAGCGTGCTCCACAGTAAGTCCTTTGAAGCTGTAGTGAAACACATATTACTGTTTACAACAGCTTAGCAAAAGGACTCCCAAATCTGGCATCCTCTGGAAGTGTTACATTAATCTTACACTGAAAATGACAACATGGTGTCCAGAAGCTAGTCATTTCAACAAGTGAATTTCTTCCCCAAGATAAAGATAGTGAATATTATTGTATGTATTATGTATTTATGAAACCTTTGACTATGGTTAATTTGCAAATACAACAGTTTTAAATGCATAAATAAAAATTTGACTGTTCTGTTATGGACTGATTATTAAGGACTGGCATGGATTTCAAACCTGAAGGTATATCAAATTACTGAATAAGAATCATCTTCTGATAAATGCAAAGCAGTTTGCAAGAACCAAAATATAAATTAGGTTTACACTATAAATATGTTTCTTATATGCCAAACTGACTGACTGGTACTACCCAGGATGCACCACATGGAACAGGGTGCTGCCATTTTAAATTTGCCGTGGTGGAGGCAGAGGCAAGTGGACATTGCTCATGTCTCATTTTAAGGTACATGGTCTGGTAGGGGAGGAGTGAGAGGAGCTCCCACTAGATACTCTTTTTTTAGTCCTGTCCAGTGGGTTTGGTCTGGGGGTTGTTAGACAACAGGGAATTTTTCAAGGGTTTAGTGGGGTGCTACTACATACCAGGAATATATTTTTTGAGAGTGCCTGAGCCATTCAGGGATAGGAAAGGTAATCTTTAGTAATGAATTGCTACCAATATTAAGGTAGCAGTAATTTGCATGCTCACTGCTTACAGTATTTTTGTAGTGCCAATTTTGCAGTAGAGTGCAGCCTCTGCTACGAGGCTTTCTTGCATGGGCTCTTAAAAGGCAGATGCTACCATGAGAGGTGTGCCATTACCATGAGGTGTATTACATTTGTACATTATGGGTACACAATGTACAAAGGGGTTCAAAATCAAGTGCAGAGTTAACCGATTGGAGGAGGAATGGAATTGAGTTAGTCTAGAAATTTGGATTGTAGGAGAGGTTTGTGAGTTGAGTTCATAAAAATGAGGTTGTACTTTGTTCCCTCTATTCCTGCTTCAAAGTTTACCCTTTTATATTGGGATGGTTCTCTAGTTTTGTATGAGCACAGCCACTACCTTGTTCTGTTATGTTTTATTGCATTGTGCTGCACATCATTTCAATAGCAGAGCACACCTTGTTAAATGAAAGAAAATGGTAAAGAGACATTAGGTATTTTTCTGCAACACACATAATAGGAGATTCCAACACATGCACAATATGAAGAATCAGGTCAAAAGCAGTGTAGAAGGGTTGAGAGGACTGAATGACAGATTTGGGGATTTACCTCCAGTTTTGTTTTTCGGAGGTTTGTTTTTTTTATTGTGACTATAGCAAGTACTGTGCCCACAACTTCAAAAAGAAAGGATAAGGGCAGAGGTAACTGTTCTAAGAAAATGTCTGAAGGGAAAAGTACCAGCACATCTGCACATGAACCAGAATGTTGTTCTGCAAAAATTTTATGTACAAGAAATTTTTGTGAGGCTATTTATCCTATGATGAACTGGTGCTTTTATTTTCTTTAGACATGGTGAGTACAGTGAAACCGCCCTTATAGCGGAAGGGGTAAAGCCGTGTCCCCTGATTAAGAGAGCAACTTCTGCCTACTTTACATTTAGATCTCATTTGTTTACTGCATTGCTGCAGAAGTTATTGTCATTTATGTTGCAGTAAAAATCGCACACTATTGCATTTTCTGTCTACATCAACTTTAGACAAGCGAGAAATTAACCTCTAGCACTAAGGTATAAAGTGAATATGGATTTCCTTGTGTGTACCCCGTCTAACACTACACAGTGACATGACAGATCTGGGCAAGACGAAATCACACTATGCCTTTAGACCAAAGCCTGACACACAGCTATGCCAATAAAAACAGAGCCAAACCGCTGCCGACCGTCCAAACACACATAATTACAAATGCACTGAATCACTGGAGCTCGCCAACCGCAGTCAGCTTTAGTGTGTTAAGTGTCTGTCTGGGGAGCCGCTGGCCCTATTCCCCAAACACTGCTACTAGCCAGCAAGACCCCGCAGAGTGACAGCTTCCAAGAGCCCCAGCGCTCTCCCACTTTCCCTTCATTTGCTTACGTAGCACATCCTGCATCCGGGACGAGCTGAAGCAGCTCCAGCTGCTCTGCTGCCTGTCAGCAGGCAGAAGAAACCGAGCGCTACACCACAACTCGGAGCCTTCCCTTGACCGGACCCAAGACCCAAGACCCGAGGACGCCAAGACCCAGCCCCTCCCTCTCCAGCCAAGCTGGACAGACGCTCACCCGCAAGGGAAGGGAGACCCGCCACTTGGAAAACTCCGCAGCGCTGCTCGCCCCAGGCCCGGAGCCCGGTAACAATGGCCCCCAAAGAACGATCAGGATGAGCGCTACAGAAGCAGCGGACCCCGCAGAGGAGCAAAGAGCAGCCATAGCGAGAGCCGCAACCGGCAGTCACTGTTATCTATTCTAGCGCACGGCCGTGCGCCACGCCCCTTCCGTTCACGCCTACGCGTTCGGCTAGGTCTGGCTGCCAGGCAACGGCATCCAGCCTCTTCCTCCTCCTCCTGCTGCTGCTACTACTACTACTACTACTATTATTAATTACTGTATTTCTATAGCCTACCAGACATACGCAGTGCTGTACAGAGTCATGAAACAGTCCCTTCTTGAAAGAGCTTACAATCTAAACCAGTGGTTCCCAACCCTGTCCTGGAGGACCACCAGGCCAATCGGGTTTTCAGGATAGCCCTAATGAATATGCATGGAGCAGATTTGCATGCCTCTCACTTCCATTATATGCAAATCTCTCTCATGCATAATCATTAGGTCTAGCCTGAAAACCTGATTGGCCTGGTGGTCCTCCAGGACAGGGTTGGGAACCACTGATATTCTAAACAGCCAAGACAGACAAACAGGATGTCATGGATGTCAGCCTAGCTGTCGCTACCATTCAGCATTTTTAGTTGGCATTACTTATGTCAGCGAGGCCTATGGAAAATTATATCAATCTGACTCTGGCATGGGAATGCAGATAGACCCTGAGGGCAGGAAGACGTTTTCAAGTAGCCCTGATTGATATGTTTTAAGTATCCCTGATAGCCCTGATTGAATCATGACTAGCTAAAAGGTGTTAATGTCTGATTAAGAGGGTGCTTAGGACAATGGGTCCAGGTGCATGGAACAAAGAAGCCAGAGACTAATCCCATCACCATGCTTGCAAGTATCACACCCTCCTTAGCAATTAAATTAACCATTGTTTCAAACAGTTTGCAAATTCTAAAAGAAAGATACTAGGGCATACAGGTTTCTATATTCAGCCAAGGTATAAAAGCTCTCTGCTCTATCAATCTAGCTATCAATCTGTGGAGGAGAGGGGTCTTGGCTCTCTTTCTCTCTCTCTCTCTCTGCCTTTCCCTGAAACTTCACACTTTCTTCTGGACTCTGTAAGGCAGGGAAACTGCTCTGCTCTCTGCTTAATTGTAATGCTTATAAATATTGCTTTTCTGTAAGCCTATTTCTATAATATATTCTTTATGCAATCACCTCTGGCTGTGCCTATTATTCTACTTCCTGGTGAAACTTCAGTGAGGGAACTGAATCTGGGACCAGCGTTTGTCAGTACGTCTTTAACTTAACCCCTACCACCATACATTGGGGGGGGGGCCACTAACAAAACTGACAATGGATACAGTTAATCTGCTGGCTGGGTTGGAGGGCAGAGGAGTAGGGTTAAGGACTGAAGGCTATATCAAAAAGGTGGGTTTTCAGTCTGCTTTTAAACAAGGGAAGGGAAGGGGCTTGACAGACAAACTCGGATAAATTATTCCAGGCATAGGGGGCAACTAGATGAAAGGAATGAAGTCTGGAATTGGCAGTAGAGAAGGGTAAAGCTAAGAGCGGCTTATCTGAGGAACGGAGTTCTCTGGGAGGTGTATAAGGAGAGAGGAAAGATATTGAGGGGCAGCAGAATGAATACACTTGTAGGTCAGCAATAAGAGGGGGGTGACATTGATATAGTGCAGGAATCTCAAAGTCCCTCCTTGAGGGCCACAATCCAGTTGGGTTTTCAGGATTTTCCCAATGAATATTCATTGAAAGTAGTGCATGCACATAGATCTCATGCATATTCATTGGGGAAATCCTGAAAACCTGACTGGATTGTGGCCCTCAAGGAGGGACTTTGAGACCCCTGCTATAGTGCTACTAGACATTTGTGGTGCTGTACACATTCTTTGCAGGTACTTCTTCTATCCTTGGTGAACTCACAATCTACATTTTGTACCTGGGGCCATGGAGGGTAGGTGACTTGCCCAAGGTCACAAGGAGCTGGAACTGAACTCAGGCAGTCCTCAAGTTACAGATGCCTAAGTACGACTTGTACTTAAGAATGCGGTTGCGGCTTCATTTGATTTCACTGAGCAGTATTTCCAGTGGCATAGACTCCTACACCTCTCCTGCAGCAGATTCAGGAATGATGCATGGCCATATTAAGAACAATGTGTGGTTGTGCATACTGTACCTTAGGGAACACTGGTAGGGACAACTGGCCCTTTTCTCAGCTGGGAGCTGAGGGAAGCAGCAAGAATCTTAAAATCTACAAGTTCTGGGTTACATACAAATCCGACTTAAGAACAGCTTTAAAAACATAACTCATTTTTAACCTGGGGACTGCCTGTACAATTAACCCTCTGTTTTACTAAGGTGCGCTAAACGTTTTAGCACGCGTTAATGTGTCCATAGACTAACATGCACAGGTTAGCATTTAGCATGCGCTAAAATGCTTAGCACATCTTAGTAAAAGGAGCCCTAAGTATATGAGATGTTATAATCATAGACAGATGGTTCAATAGGTTTTCCCTTCAATTCACACCAACATAGAGGTTCACACATTTAAATATTTGTATTTATTTTTTGCATAAAATAAATAATAATTGAGGGTGAAAGAAAACTAAATAAGTTTGTTCATAATTGTTATCAGATGTTTAAACAAGGTAAATTTAATTTGCCACGTTGAAAATAGCACCATGTTTGTTAAAAATATGCCTTGCCATGTTGGCAATGTTTGCTTCCAAATAAAGTTTCTAACAGTTGCAACAGAGCATCAACTTGTTGATCTCTGTAATACCTACCCTGCAGTTTCATCAGCACTGTAGCAGGTTGTAGAAGAGGCCATCCCTCTCGTCCCTCTACACCCTGCAGCTGGAGAGTCACTAATGGGTGGCTGACTCATCCTGCTTGTCCATGAAGAAAGCAAGATTACTTACCTATAAAAGGGGTTCTCTGGGGACAGCAGGATGAGTCAGCCACACAGTCCCATCCTCCTCCTCTGTGCATGAACCTGCAGTCTATAGCCGGGGAAACTTTGAAGCAAGGGTTGGCTAGCACAGGACTAAGTAGGGCTACCAATGCATACTCAGAGAAGGCTCTTCGAAGACTTTCCTATGAGCACTGGGAGAACAAATTCATTTTGAGTTTGTCAGATGATGTCGCCTAATATGTGATGACAGGCTTCTCAGAAGATGTCACCCAGAAATGCAAGGTGGTCACTGGCATGGCAGCAATTCTCTAGCGCTTCTCCCACCTGAGCAATGTGTAGATGCACCTTCTTGCCCAATTTGTCTGTTAACTAGATAATAAGCTCTTTTGAGCAGGGACTGTCTCTTCTATGGTTTGATGTACAGTGCTGCATATGTCGAGTAGCACTATGGAAATAGTAGTAGTAGTAGAAGTAGCACTGCCCATAACCTCCTCGTCGCTATTCCTTTACTGTTGTCTGCCCCTCTGATACTTCCTGCTTCTGTTTGGGTGAACAGTGGCAGAGGAGGTCACAACCTCCTCTACATTTTTACAGGCGAGGAGAGCTTCAAAACTGGATGGGGAGTAGGGAATGACATCCCGGCCCATGGGAGTCCCCTGGAGCACCTGATTTTAAAATGAAGGGAGGGATGCTGGATGAGAGGGCATTTGGTGGGTGAAGAAATCAGGAGAGGGGGCAGAGAGGAAAGGAATGGGGAAGGGGAAGCATGTCTAACACCGGCCCTGCTTCTGAAATAAGGAAATAAACCACTGCAGGTGGATACTGTGATGATGGAAACAGAGGTCATGGAATTTGGAGAGAAGGTAATCAAGAATTGAGATTGAGAGGAAATGACTGGTAGGGAACACCAAGGGAAGGCTGCTGTAGCAAGCAGGACAGAAATAACTGAGCAAAGAGAGGGGGAGAACAAACCTGGAAGTGGAGGAACAGTGCAGGGTTTGTACTAGAGAATGACACGGGGAACTCATTTTCCCGTCTCGTCCCCGCAAGTTAATTTCCTGTCCCTGCCCCATTCCTGCAAGCTCCGTCCTCATCTGCACAAGGCTCAAACACTTTAAAATAATAAGTGTTTGAGGCTTGTGCGGTTAAGACTGAGCTTACAGGAATGGGGCAGGGACAGTGACAAAACTTGCAGGGACAGGACTGGGAAATTCCTGTGAGGACGGGGAAAATTTGTCCCTGTGTCAGTCTCTAGTTTGTACCCACAACCTCAGGGTGCTGAGGCTTTAGCTCTATCCACTACACTACACTCTCCTGCCAAGGTTCCCGTGCGACCCTTCTTATTGCACATTCTTGCTGCCTAACCCCATAAAGCCAAAATTCTGTATACCTTTCTTCTAAAGAACAGCCTGGTTTATTATATTCTGCATTTTGCAAAGCTATTCTAAACACACTTTTTTGGGGGGGTAAAAACAGTCTTTTAATGGAACAATATTCACAAGCAGCTCTACAAATATCTTCATCCTCATGGGAACACATTCACTCTGCATGGCCATGAATAAGCAAAAATGCCCCTTGAATAGGCAAGATGCGTTACACTTTATTTTGCACAAATTCGTGAACACAGAACTTGCGGATAACAAGAACGCACTCAAGGGGGTAATTTTGAAAAGTTGTTTCTGTGTGTAAAGGCATTCTAGGTGCCTATTTTGTAAAAGCACATAGGCGCCTTAGTTGACTTATTACAAGCATCTGTTTTATTAATTTTGGATTGGTCACGTAGATTCCAAATTATAAAATTACCTCCATAACACCTTTCCAGTATTGAGGATGAATGCTTCTACATGAAATCTTCAAATCCTGTTGATCAGCTTAGGAAGGAGTACAAAAGCTACTCCCATTTCTGAGCCATTTCTTTTATGTCACAGTTCATAGTAGTATTACAAACTGTGCAAGGATCTTTATAAATATTTTAAGAAAATCTATTGTAGTAAATATTTAATATTCAGCTAATTTGAATTATACATGTCAAATATTCCTTTGGAATTTTTATGTTTTACTATACTTTGTTAAAAGAAAACAATTGTACATTTTTTAAATGACGTTTTTATCTGAGTAAATTTAATGTACTGAAGATAAAATATTGTAAAAAAAAAAATAAATAAAAGAAAGTTAACAGCTAAAAAAAAATATATCCCGTTGTTTACTATAGGCGTTGAGGTTCTTACAGTGTTTAAATTTACATGGGTTATCAAGTGTGCTAATCTAGTTTATTTTTCCTCTGACCAGCGACACCTAACCCAGCTATAGCCGCCAACAAAACATTGGCAGAATTGTCCGCCTTACTAACTCTTCTCGTCTCACAAATGCTAATCATAACCCGCTGAAACTGTAGTGAAGTTAGGCACAGTGTTCACTGTATCTCGCCTTTGCATGTTTGTAACAGATCTGGTTAAACAATTAATGCTAATAAATATGAATGTCTATGAAATTGTATTATAGTGTAGCTGTCTAAAGAACTACATTACCCATAAACCTCGAGAAGCAGAGGCGGAGGATGTAAACTCGGGCTGGATAAAGTTGTACAGAAAAGAGAGATCATGTCTACTTCAGACACCGGGGTGCAGGCTGTGAGTGCCTGTGAGGACGTCAGGTAAATGCTGAGTTATACTCTTGCTCTTCCGGCACCGGTGCCCTCGGGAATCTACTACTACTATTTATTATTTCTATAGCGCCGAAAGGCCGCTCTTTCGGGTCACTGTGCCACACCCAGACACTTTCTTGCACGGTTGCATAGGTTTTACTCGGTACCACTTAATCTAGGAAAAGCAGAGAACTTTGCTGCGACTAGCTCTGAGGCCTGTGATCCGCGGAACATGATAAAAAAAAAAACCAGGATTTGCAGGATTCTCAGGATCTCCAGGATGTAGGGCAGACCACCTTAAGAATGGAATGCTCTTTTTTAATGACAGCAACAGGCTGTCTTTCAGTGGGGAATTTCTCTGTAAAGCCCCGCCCCCTGTTCTGATCTAAACTCATGATCTGGACCTGATCCTGGCTGTGTCCTTCGCAAGGACGTTTAGGAATTGGACTGCATGAAAGGACTGTTTGGGTTATTGTATATGGAAATGAATGAACTGCTAGTTTTCTCTTGTACCTTTGGGCTTCCGGGACAATAGTCAGATCTGGCATCGTGAAGCTAGCCAAAGATTTGTTTCCTCATGTTTTAAGCCTCTTCCAGTTTATTTTAGTCTTATCATTGGAGCAGCAATTCTTATCTTCAAGTCCTGCACCAGGGCTCCTAGAATTCCAATGAGTATGAGTAAGGACTCTGTAAACACCTACCTGCAGGCTGCAGCACTCTTCAAACCCAACTGGTTGAGGGGAGGGGGAAGGAGGGAATGCAAGATGCTTTGCATTGCAGCCATGCTAAAAGCCAATTTGAAATAAAAACAATTTATTCATCAGGACAGCTAGCATTTATAATGAAATAGACAATATTTTTTTAAAAATGTATGGGCTACAGTGTACTTGTAAGATCATTTATTTATCCAGTGTTGGACTGCAGTGGATCTTTACAGTTTGAAAAGTGTCTCTTGAAATTGTTTTTGACCGACTTAACCAAAGCGGTGCAGTCTGAGATCTGACCCTCTCCAACACAAAGTTCCATTGAAGGAAGAAGTCTGAAAGAGCCTCAGTCACTTCAATTTATGATATTCATTATATCAGCACAATATAATAAAACATCTTAATAGGCAACAGAATGGACATGTGTAGTTGGGAGAAATAGGCAACATGGATATGATAAAGGCATTGGGATAAATAAAAGTAGGTGAATAAAGTGAGGGTAAAATTGTATGTATACTCAAATACTCGTAAAGTATGAGCAACTGGTCTCCGTTAGAGACCAATTATTGTTGATTTACACAATATCTGAGTTTTTTTGGCTCCATTAGAGGTTATACATAAGGTGACCATATGTCCCATTTTGTACGGGACGTCCCGTTTTTAGATCTCCTGTCCCGTTGTCACCACGCACAGCTTTGTGACGCTGTCTCTGAAAATGGGACATTTCGGTGTCCCAAAGCTGTGCGTGGGGACAAAGGGACAGGCAATCACTTCCCCTCCCTACCTGTCACACCAAAGCCAGCCTTCCTCCCTCCCTCCAGCGCCGAAGCCTGCCCCCCCCTGGACCGGCCCCCGCTGCTGTTACCTACCTGCCGAAGCCTGGCCTACCGCCGCTTCAAACCACCACTCCCCCGGTCCACTGCCACCTGCCGCAACTAAAGAAAAGGTCCAGGCGCCGGGCCACAAACCTTCTTCCTGATGTAAATTCTGATGTCGGAGAGGAAGTTCTGGGCCAGCCAATCGCTGCCTAGCTGACCGGGAACTTATTAATTAGTCAAGGGGGCAAGGGGAGCTCAAATGTTATAGCTTAGGGGCTACAATACTTATAAATCTGACCCTGCTTCTCCCCCCCCCCCCCTTCCTCCTAGTGCACCCAACTAATGTCAGATGTCCAGGGCAGGATATTGAAAGTATGGGGACAAGACAGTCAGTATGTATATTGAATATTTTTTTCACAAGACAGTCATCCCAATTCTACCCCTCAGGTATAGCCCTGGGATCAAAGGTGTTGAACCCTCTCCAGATAGTCAGCCCTGTTCTCTTAAGTCTCCCATCAGGCAACTTTCTGGTGTAGTAATAATCGCCCTGCTGTTTTCTTATAGCGTCCTTGATGAAGCTGTGGACAAAAGCAAGTTCAAGTCCTGCAGCCAGCTTTCTTTCTACAGGTAAGGCTCTGCTAGAATAATAAATGGGAGTCAGTGTTGGCTCAAGGGGCTGTAGTTAGGGTTACCAGCCGTCCGGATTTATCCAAACATGTCCTCTTTGGGTTTTGAAAAGCTTTGCGCTTGGGGCCGCGTATGGAAGGCAGCTGCGCATGGGCGGATGCAACACGGTGAGGTCACATATGTGCATGCTCAGAGGCCCTCTAAACACAGCTCCGAGCTCGAGGAGAAAAGGTTTGGGGGTGGGGCTGGGTGGAACTGGGCAGGCTGGGGGCAGGGCCTCATGTCTGGATTTTACCTTTATAAAAAACATCTGGTAACATTAACTGTATTGCCCTGAGCCAACTGTTCCTCTTTCACCTCCCCTCCCCAGTCTGAATCAGTGCCTCCTCTGTCAGCATCAGGGCCCTCCCCCCTGCTGATTCAGCTCTTATCTTTTACAACAATGAGAGCCTATCACTTTGCAGGCCTCTGCAGTTGGCTGCCAGCATGGCCATAGGTTTAAAACATGAGAACAGTGGCCTTACAGAGAAGACAGCACAGCAGTGAGCACAAAACATTTGTGGTTAGTGTGAATGCTGAGCTAGTGAAGCAGGCTTTTGGCGGCCTGAGCCAGTGCCACGTTTGGCTCATGCCTTGAGCTGGCCCTGATGGTAGTTACTCTTGTCCTGTGCTGTGCTAGAATTTAAAATGTAAAGTATCTGAGAGAGTACCACCTCTGCTTTATATCTGAGATATTTTTCAATTTAATTTTGGTGATCGCCTTCTCCCTGGTATCAGGGCTTCTCAATGCAGTCCTTGGGACGCACCTAGCCAGACAGATTTTCAAGATACCCATGTTGAATATGCATGAGAAAAATCTGTATGCGCTGCCTCTGTAGGCAAATATATATATATATATAAAAGAGGCAGGTGGTAGAGCCCCAGCAACTGAAATAAAAAACAGGACTGAGACGCAACACAAAGCAGCCTAAAACTAATGTTTCAATAGATTTATTAAAAACTCTTGTGTTTGTTTGGACTGCGTTGTGTTGTGTATTAGTGCAAATCTATCTCATGCATATTCATTGTGGGTATCCTGAAAAAAACGTGACTGGCTGAGTTTGTCCTGAGAATTGAATTGAAAACCCTTGCCTGGTAGTGATCTCAGAAAACAGATAGGCAATTGATCTGCAATGATCTTCACATCCAAGAACAAAACAAAACTGTGGAAGCGATGATCTTGATAAATAGTTTGTTGTAAAAAGTCTGATAAAAGCAATGCGTATACTTGACAAATCCAGACAGTACACAGTATTATGTTATGGACCTTTAGATCTTGTCATCTGAGGAATACACAGAAATATAAGCTATCTTCCCTTCTTTTAAGGGAATCAAGTCTACTGGGAAACCTAGTCATTCTTTTGTCATCCGGAATGGACTTCCTGACTCTATTAGACTGATAGGCCAACTACATCTATTTCATAAAGCCTTGAAAACTTTGTTGTTTTTGCAATATTTAAATGGCTTAACCACAATATCAACAAAATAATAACATTATAGCTCTTTTCTCTCACGTTCCTCTTCTTTGTATTCTAGTCTCAATTATATGCAAACCGAGTCGAGCTCCGCTGGGAGATGGCCCGGTATATAAACTGAACATTAGATTAGAAACAACCTTCTCCTGGGGTCCATTCTGTCAAAAGAAAACCAAAAAAACTCTGGAGTGACGATGTTCCTAAATGGACTTTATTTGAAAGTGTCAAAGTTCCAAAGGTACACTGAAATCATCCACATAAAATAATTTCATCCACATAAAAGCCTTAAAGGACCAAGTCCGCTAGGGATACAGGACCCAACACGGTCCGCGTTTCGACAAAAAGTCTTCTTCAGGGGTCCCTGGGGGTCCTATAAAGGTGAATACGTGGGAAACAATTGTGGGGTGAGCCGGAAGTGAGACACTGCTTGCATTTGCAATAAAAAGTTGGGGTTTTTTTTGGTTTTCTCTGGATTTTCTTCTTTGTGGATATTTTGGGGTCCATTCTGTCAAAAACCACAAAGAATAGAAATGCTTGAAATCATTCAAATTGCTGTGTGATAAAAATTGGAGCGCAGCCACTGCAATCTAAATCCAGCAATTATGGCGATCTGAAAAAGCTCTGATTTTTATCACACAGTAATTTGGATGCTGTCATGCAGCAGTGACAATCAAATGAGATGGAACAGCCAAGGAATCCAAATCAGTATTTGTGAAAAGTCAGATGTTCTAGAAGCTGCGGTTCTGTTGGTGAATCAGCTGATGTTTTTTCCAGCCTCATTAGAACATGTCCATTTGGATGCAATATTGGATTTTAATTTGTTAACTCCCGAAGAAGGCGTTTTGTTTTGTTTTTTCCATTTAAATGTGACACTATTGGGTTATGAATCTGAACAGGATGTTATAATAAACTGGACTTGTTGGATACTATACCCAGGAGTCAAGTCAACCTTTTGACCTTATTCTTTCTCTGTACCTGTTCTAGAGGCTGCAGCAGCACTCTGATTGTGTAAAAAAAGGGCTCCTTTTACGAAGGTGCGCTAGCGTTTTTAGCGTGCGCTGCAGTGCCCCGCACGCTAACCCCACGCTACGTGGAAAAAACTTAATGCCAGCTCTATGGAGGCGTTAGGGTGTAGCGCTCATGGCATTGTAGCGTGCACTAAAACCGCTAGTGCACCTTCGTAAAAGGAGCCCAAAGTCTTGCTGTGAGTTTTGGATCAGATCCTGACATGTATGTATCATTGCTGATTAGGACAGACCCCTGACGCAGGCAACACATGCCCAAATACAGCCATATCGGGTCTCTTTCACCAGCTACCTTTAGTAAACTAGGTAGGTTGTTCTGATTTGGATTCCTTGGTTGTTTCATCTCCTCATTTGATTGTCACCGCTGCTCCCTCACTAATCATTTCTAGAACGCTAATAGACAAGCACAGCGCTATACACATTACAGGCCATTTTTACTAAGCACGGTAACGATGCTGCTGCGGTAAACGCACCAAAACCCATTTAATCCCTGCGGACTTTGGTGCACTTACCACACCTGCCTGCACTATTTGGCTTGATAGAAGAGGCCCTCTATGAGAACAGGGGCGTGCCATAGGTTCACTTAACTTTAGGTTCCTAAGTTAGGCTTGGGAAATCATTTTCAGAGGCCTAAATTTAGGTGTTCGGTTGGGGCAAATTAAAAAGTTTCCTGTTTGTTAATAACCAGTGTTTTTCCTAATCCAAGCTCTGTCTTTATGGCTGTAGGCGCCAGAAGCGACTGCTGCCTGGGAAGTCACTATATAGAGCCCTGTTGGACTCGTTCACCTTACACAATGGCATTGCCAAACTGCAAATCATTCATGAGGAGACGAAGGTGAGGCCCAGCACTGCTCATGGAACAGTTCTGCAATATGTACTGCCCTTATTTCAAGTTTTCAAGTTTATTTAAAATTTCTTATACCGCCCAATCAACCTTCTAGGCGGTATATGAAAACATACTTTAGCTAAAATACAAATTTAAGCTGACAACGCATCACCAAAGAGTAACAATAACTTACGAAGACTTTTAAAAACAAAAACACACAGGAACAAAAGGTAAAAAGGCAAGAACTACAATAGTCAAAGTAAAAGAGAACAATTAGGGAAAAAACAATAGGAGGTTCTGCTATAAATATAAACAGTTAGGTCTCGAGGGCATCAAGAAAGAGAAATGTCTTTAGCTTCGTCTTAAAATTATTAAGAATTGATTCTTCGCGTAAGTAATTTGGGATACCATTCCAGAGAGAAGTAGCAGTAACAGAGAAGATAGTAGATCTCATTGTATTTATATACTTCAGTGACGGAATAGAAAAAAGGTTATTGGCTGTCAATCTTAGAATCTTAGAAGGATTATAAGGGGTAAGAAGATTATTAATAAATTCGGGTTGATTGTTTTGTCTGGTCTTAAATGTTAACAGACTGTACCGGATGTATTATGTGCTCAGAGCTAGTTGGATCACTAGAGCCTTTGAGATGTTCAAAGCACTGCACATAGCTAAGATATTTAAGATGGTTTTACGTGGACCATTTATGGCAAATTTCTTATCTGCCTCCCTCCTTTCTCTAAGGGGACCACCATAATGATCAATCCATTGCGCGTATAGTACTGTTCAAGATCAACTGGTGTGTTGTTACATCCTGCGGTCTTTTAGTAATTATACTGTAGTTTCCATCATGTTCAGTGTCTTCTTTTTTTTTTTCCTACCTCATGAGCCTTGCTGCTCTGTTATTTTAATATTACTTATATACCGTATATAGTACCTACATTCTTAACTTTTTCCCTACTCTGTCCTTTCTGAATAAATTGTGGCATGAAATAACTATATCCTAGTCACGATTCTCTAAGTATCATGTCTCCATGACACCACTAAATCAAATTCAACTTCTTCCATGAACATCTCTAGATTCGGATACCATAATGTCATCATTTACCCTTCCATGATAACTTTTCCCATATCCTAGTTCATAGAAGGTGTAACTTAGTCATTTTTTTAATATTATTTCACTTTTGTTAGATGATTACTAACATTAGGCTGCTCCTTTAATTATTAGTCTAGTTCTTAATATACAGTATGTACGAGTCTCACAGTTATTTAATTAATATATGCTTTTTTACATAGCATACCTTTTACTTCATGCATGCACATTTTTTTATTAATAATAATATTTGCAAATCATGAGACATTTAAACCATATTACAAATGCATATATTTGCCTTTCTATTTTAATTATTATAGTTATCCTATCTCATTCCATTTTCAACTAATTATTTTTGCAAATCAAAGCATGTAAATCAGTCTTACGTCCATACTCGATTTCCTTTATTTGATTTATGACTTTTCTTATTTGTTTATATGTTCATATTACGGTGTAGATTATACTAGGGGGCTCATTTTCCAAAAAGATAGATGTCCGAAAGATGGCATTAACCGGCACTTGGACATCTTACTAGTCAAAACATCTAAGTGGGCATTTTCGAAACTGCCTTTTTAGATGTCTTTCTGGCCTTTTTGTGTCCAGTGCATCTAAATCTTATACAGGTGTGTTAGAGGTATGTTTTGGGTGGATTAGGGTGGACTTAGCACTTGGATGTTTTACAGCGATAATCAGAATATTTTACAAAAGGTCCAGGATGCAATTTGAATGTTTTGGGCTAGACCTGTTTTTTAAACGAATAAGGGCCACAAAGGTACCCAAACTGAGCAGATGGCCTCTAGAAGGATGAAAATATGGCCCCCACCACTCCTCCAGTGGTTACTGACCCACTCTTGCCCCCCAAATATCTGCATGAAACAGTACATATCTGTCTCTATGATAGCTGCAGATTCTATGGCCAGTTCTAGGAGAGCTGCAAACAGGTTTCTGGAGTAGCCTGGTGGGCAGTGCAGTGGAAGGGGACCCAGGCCCATATGCCACCTTAACTAGTACACTAGTGATGGAAAGTGTGAGCCCACCAAAACCCACTGTACTGCCATATAGGTGACACCTGCAGGCATAAGGGCTATTGAGGTGGTAGACAGGTGGGTACAGTAGGTTTGGGGGAAATTTAGAGGGTTCACCATACCCCCCTTTTAGAAAATCCTTAGTGCAGTTTTTAGCGCCGGCCACGGCAGTAACAGCTCTGACGCTCATAGCAGGAGTGATCTTTTACAGTCCTGCCCTGTGCAGAGCCATGAACAAAAATGGCTGCCATGAGTTCCCATGTTTTCACTCTGCTTGCTTTCAGGTTCCTCTGCTAATAGAAATTTATGGAATAGAAGGTAACATATTGAGGCTCAGAATTAATGAATTGTCTCCATTGAAGCCAAGATATGAAGTCCCCGATGTGTTAGTCACAGAACCTGCTCTTCATAGGTAAGATCATATTTGCTCTCTGTCTGCCATAAGGGATCTGTTGCATATTTAGAGGTTTTAAGGACAGAGCATAAGAGCACATGTATTTAGATGTGCTTTTGATCATGAAGTTAAGAAAGGAGATCTTTGAATCATAAGAGCATAAGCATTGACATTCTGGGATAGACTGAAGATCCATCAAGTCCAGTATTCTATTTTCAAGTCACAAGTACCTGGCAGGATCCCAAAAGAGTAAAATAGATTTCATTCAGCTTACTCCCAGGGATAAACAATGGATTTTCCCACTTTTAATAATGGTTTTATGGACTTTTCTTCTAGGAACTTGTACAAACCTTTTCTATACTCCGCTAAGCCAACCACTTTTACGTCATTCTCTGGCAAAAAATTCCAGAGTTTAATTACACATTGAGTGAAGAAAAACATTCTCTGATTTGTTTTAAATTTACTACTTAGAAGCATCATTATTTGCCCCCTAGTCCTTTTATATCACTTGTTTACTTTTTCAGAAAATATATCGAACCGTTCCTAGGGTTACCATATTTTTCTGCCTCTAGCCCCACCCATTCTGCCTCAGCCTCATCCCCAAAAGCTTCCTCTTTTCTTCCAGATGAGCTCCAGTTGCATCAGGATGGCCTGGAGCATGTGCGGATGTGTGTAACATCATCTGTACATGCTCAGAGTCCCTTCAAATGCGGCTGGAACTCATTGGGGCTTTCCAAAACTCAGACAAATGCCAGGTTTTGGAAAGTCTGTCCTCTCAAAAAAGAGGACGTGTCCAGGTTTTCCTGGATGTCTGGTAACCCTACCCATTCTACTCCACTTAGGGCTCCTTTTACTAAGCTACGCTAGCGGTTTTAGCATGTGCGCTAGATGCTAACGCCACCATTGAGCTGGCATTAATTTTTACATGTAGCGCGGGAGTTAGCACGCACTAATCGGCAGCATGCGCTAAAAACGCTAGCGCACCTTAGTAAATGGAGCACTTAGTATTTTATAGATCTGTGTCATATGGTTCATAGACAGTAACGCGGAAGACAAAGGTGCGCGCCGACAACTGAGCGCAAGACGGAGGCGCGTGCCGAAGAAAAAGACTGTTTTTAGGGGCTGCGATGGGGGGGGTTTGTGGGGGAGCCCCCCTACTTTACTTAATACAGATCGCGGCGGCGTTGTGGGGAGTTTGGGGGGTTGTAACCCCCCACATTTTAGTGAAAATTTAACTTTTTCCCTAAAAACAGGGAAAAAGTTAAGTTTTCAGTAAAATGTGGGGGGTTACAACCCCCCAAACCCCCCACAACATGGCGCGATCTGTATAAAGTAAAGTGGGGGGTTCCCCCCCACAACCCCTGTCGTAGCCCCTAAAAACAGTCTTTTTCTTCGGCGCGCACCTCTGCGCTGCGCTCAGTTGTCTGCTCGCGCCTTTTGACCTGACACCGTGTCATATCTCTCCTCAGCTCATATGTCTCCTCTCTGATCTCTTTTATTAGAAGATGATACTCCTATGACTTTGATATGAAAATAGTGGGCTTTGTGTTTTTATGTAATTTTACTGTTTCTATGTTGCTTATTCTCGAAGCTTATTAAGGATGTCCTTGTGCTTGAAGCTTCCAAATCCCGATTTTGCAAAAGAGGATTTGGACATCCAATACTGCTGTATATCCAAATAGCAAAGGGGAGTGTTGTGGGAATGTTTTGGACAGGATCAGGAAGAGTCCAAGATCAGGAAGTCCAACAGTGATTACTGAAGGGAAGGAAACATCCACATCTAAAAAGGATGACGTCCTTAGACCTGCTTCAATCACATCTAGGGTACAAAAAGGTGCTCTGAAGGAGCAGCTGGCCACTGGAGGGAATAAGGCATGACGCCTCCTCAATCCCCCAGTGGTTGCTGTCCCCCTTCCTCTCCTTTGAAAGTGAAACTGGCAAGGAATACTAGGCTGTGTGACAGCTTCAGGTATTATGGGCATGCTGAGCAGAAAAGCTTACAGATCTGAGGAATAGCCCTAGTGGTTAGTGTAGTGGACCAAGGTTCAAATCCCCCTTTAACTGTTTTGTTTTCTTAATTGTGTGTCCTCTGAGAACAGAAAAATTACCTACTGTACTTCAATATATAAGCCACTTGAAAGCCTGAAGGCTATTGAAGAGGTATACATTCAGGTACAGTAGCAGTGGCATGCGGTCAGGGCCTTCAAGGAATTTGCCACACCCCCTAAAAGCCCTGAGGGCACTGCTCTGAATTTGATTGGTTGAGCAGGCAACAGGCAGATGCTGCTCAGCCAATCAAATTCAGATCAGTACTGTCAGGGCCTTCAGGGGTTCGAAGAACTGAAGTTATGCTTGTGGGACCTAACCTAGATGATCTACAAGTAGATTCCTTGGATGTGCTGGGGTTACAAGTGCAGATGAAACAGGGAATTGACAATTTGGGGATGTTTGTTTAGACTCAGCATTAACATTAAACAAACATCTGTAAAACTATCCAAGGTGGATACGCACAATTGCGAACCTTGTACAGACTGAAACCGATGCTTACACCCTATGATTTTAAGATAGTGGTACAGGTTTGATCCTGCCAAAAGTGGATTATTATAAATCACTTTACCTAGGACGGACTCACGTAAAGAACAAGGCTTTACAGCTAGTGATGAACTCGGCTGCAAGGCTGATTACAAATACACCAAGAATGGCACATATTTCACTGGCTTTGAAACATCTTCACTGGCTCCCAGTAAGGCAGAGAGTACAGCACAAGGTCCTTACGATTGTCCATCTGGTTTTGTATAAGTCGGTCCCAGCCTGCTTTGGGGCATTGTGGGAGATTACAGACCGGGAAGAACATTAAGATCAGAGAGAGGGATGAAATTAACAGCAATAAAGGAAGTAGGAGTGCGATATGTGACCTCAAAAAAGAAAATGTTCTGTATCGCTGCTGTTTATCTATGGAACAGTCTTCCTGGGCATTTGAGATTGTGCACAGAATGTGTCGCTTTAAGAAACTATTAAAATCTCAATTATTTGTCGATGCCTATATGTGAGAGATAGAATTGATTCCACGCTGTTTTGGATATGTGCCTGACATAATGTATGCGAACTGTGAATGATGGTCTTGTTCATGTACTTATTGGCATGTGGATAATGTGTGATATTCTGTCTGTCTGTTTTACGGATTTTATGATTGCTTTGATACTGAAAACTGCCTAGACTTAGGGCTCCTTTTATCAAGCTGCGCTAGCGAGGTTAACGCGCGTGACTTTTCATCACGCGTTAACCCCTGCGCTGGCCAAAAACTACCGCCTGCTCCAGAGGGGGCGGTAGCAGCTAGCACGGCCGGCGGTTTAGCGCGGCTTGATAAAAGGAGCCCTTAAGGCGGTATAGAAATAAACAATGAATTAAGTACACAGTCAGTAGCTCCTATATAAAGTTAGCTTGGTACAAGCCATATTCTCTTGCTACTATCTGATTCAGTCTAGCATTTGTTTGAGCATTTGTGTTTTGGCTTCATGAATAAATGGAGTTCCTAGCAGGTTTCTTAACATCACTTCTTTCATGACACAGATTGACTGTAATCCAAGAGGAGGCTGATGTTGTAGTCCTGGGCTATGACGAGGGTGACCACAAGGTACATATCACAGCCAGTCCATTCCAGATCGACGTGCTTTTTAAGGAAGACGTAGTCCTAAGGATTAACTCCCTTGGTCTGTTGTACTTTGAACACCTACAGCCGCCACCCAAGAAAAGGTATTGTATTCTGAATACTGGAGACGCAAGTTCTCACTAATTATCAAAATGCCACCAGAGGTTATAACCATCTGACATAAATGATTGCACCACAATGACGCAGAGAACCCAGAGAGGAAATAAATCCTTGTCCGACAATGTACAGTTTCTACTTGCGAATCATACTCCTTTTGTTCAACTCTAATAAAGGATAAATGATCATTTTTAAACAAGGGAAAGTAACATAACACATTAATGATACATCTGCACCAGCTGCCTCCCAACCAGCTGTAAGACAAAAGACATTCTGGCCGATATTCAGTGCTGTTTAACCAGGCAGACACAGTGCTGACAGTTAAATAGCATTTAACCAGCCAGTGGCATAGTGAGGATGGTAGGCTCCTAGAACGGTGGCATTCCTCCGCCCTCTTCTCCTCCATCGTGCGCACGCACCCCTTCCTTTCTCCTGTATCTCTTTAACTTTGCCAACAAGAGCAGCATCTCCAAACTGCTGTCCGTGTCGGCCTCAGCTGTCCCTCTGATGTCACTTCCTGGTCCTGCAACCAGGAAATGACTTCAAGGGGAGAGCTAGTGCTGGGGAGAGCTAGTGCTGGGGAGAGCTAGTGCTGGTGCGAGCAGTTGGTTGGAGCTGTTGCTTGCACTGGTGAAGAGTTAGAAGCACAGGAAGGTGGGGAAGGACCAGGGAGGGGCAGAGAAGAGAGGTGCCAGTGCCCCCACCAAGATGCGCCCGGGACGGTCTTCCCCCCGCACCCCTTACTATGCTACTGTAACCAGCTAACTGTGAATATTTAGAGTGAGATAGCCACCAGCTATATCTCTGCTGAATATTCACAGTGGCTAAAATATAACTGGCTATACTGCGTGATAACTGTCAAATTGTGCGCTGACTGGCCAAGTTTAGCGGCCAAATCAGGCCATGCAAATTGCAGGTCTATCTTTGGCTGCTATTAACTGGCCAGCACTGAATGTTGGCCAAAAATCCCTCCCTAGATATTCAGTGCTAGTCACCAGAAATGGCCTGGAATTGAATATCCACAATAAGTGCCGATCACAGGAGTTATCCAGGCTGCCTTCTGTGGTCTGAATATTGGCCCCTTTGTATTTTAGATTGCCAGCAAAATAGGGCTACCCTAACATTAGGTTTTTAGGTTTTCTGATTTTAGGTTTTAACTGAGAATCGCTGATTAAACCACTCCAGTGCAAAACAATTTAAATAGGTGTTTTATTGGGTAAACATTTTTTTTTTGTAAATCTTTATTGATTTTTAAACTTTGATAGTGCAATACAAATGGTAAAACATACAAAGTGCATAAAAAACACTATTAACTATACAATTATTACATTAAACAATCATTTTCTCCGCTTCTTATCTTAATTATTAAAACAATAATACATATGATATGATTTCAATATTATAATGAAATAATTTAACTCCTCAAAATACGTTTCCCTCCCCCCACCCCTCCACTCTCCCTGGATGTGCAAGGACTCTAATGGAAAAAGAAAGAAACATCACCCTAATTATAATGCAATAAAATTTTGTCCTCTCGCCAGGGCCGCCTTTTCCAGACTACTTGGGAACTTTTCTGGACTACTTTGACCCCTCTGGCTCGTAGCCGGATACTTAATTGATGCTTTTTGTAATGCATATTCTTTGTTTACTTTTGTGTGAAGTTTGTTCTTTGTTTATTTTTGGTAATTGGAAGGAGGACCCAGGGGTGGGACTGGGTGGGGGAGGGGTGTCTTGGGTTGGGTGGTGGGGAGGGAGGTTCTTTGGGGGGAATACTTCAAACTCTTTTGAGCTGGTTTTGCTCTTGTTGTGGCATTCTGTTGTTTTTCTTGATTGCTCAATAAAATATATTTGAATAAATAATGCAATAAAATTAGTTAATGGACTCCATACATCATTAAAGGACTTATTAGTCCCCAAACATTCCGCCATCCTCCTTTCATACTTATATGTAGTACACACAGTTACCCACCAAAAAGTAAAATTAATCCTATCATGGTTTTTCTAATTATGAGTAATCAGTTGAACCCCTATTCCTGTCAAGATCATGAAAAGGTGACTTTTATATTTATCTAAAGTAGGTTTAACATGAAGTAGTGTACCACATATTATCGCCTCATATGACAAGGGGATAGATGATTCAAGAATGAGATTAATTTGTCCCCAAATTGACTTCCAGAAACCAAGAATCAATGGACAAAAATATAACAGATGATCCAAAGTCCCTATATTAATATGACAATGCCAGCATCTATTAGATTTAGAATTGTCTATGTTTTATAAATGAAATGGGGTCCAAAAAATCCTATGCAATAAAAATAATCATGTTTGTCTCATAGATGCTGACGCTGTACATTTCAACCTCCAAGTCCAAATTCTTGGCCGAGATACAGAAATATACTGTTTTATCTCGATGCTCCAAATATCTCTGACTATTTTTTGACTTCTTATTTAAAAATTCAGAAATCAATTTGTACCACTGGGCGGCCTGATGCCTTACTAGATCTGTCTGGTAGCAGAGGATCTGCAAGCTGAAATAAGTTTTTAATTTTTTCCATTCAGGGAACCTATTGGGTGAACATTGAAAATACCCCCTCCCCAAGTGCTCTCTAACCTCTCCTCTTGCCTGCTGTGGATCTTCCATCCATTCAGATTTTGTTCCTTTTCTGCCCACAAATGTATGAATTGGTCCTACTGGAAAAATAATCCAGCAATGGCATGAACACTGTGAAAACACTGATAAATGCAGATTTTTTTTTCTACTCTTGAATAACCCCTATTTAGCTTGAAAATAAACACAATCATAGAATTGGCCTTTATGAGAACTTCAAGGCCCATCATAATTGACAGAATTTGAAAGTTTAAAGATTTGGTTCTGTAGAAGCATTTGCTCTCAAGACTAGAAAGGTGTTCTTTAAGGTGGTAATTTTACAACTGGTCACCTATATGACAAGTCTAGAAAGACATTGGTTTTGTTAAGGTGACCTAGGTGCCTAAGTGCTTTTACAAAATAGGTACCCAGAACCAGTTGAAAATAAATTAAGTTTTAATAAATTCCATCAGAGACTACTTGAGAGAATCTATTTAATAAACTTGCCTATACCATATACAGTATTAATAGTCTATGGCAGTGGTCTCAAACTTAAACCCTTTGCAGGGCCTCATTTTGGATTTGTAGGTACTTGGAGGGCCTCAGAAAAAAATAGTTCAATGTCTTATTAAAGAAATGGCCATTTTGCATGAGGTAAAACTCTTTATAGCTTATAAATCTCTCCTTTTGGCTAAAAGTCTTTTGTTTTACTTTTGTGATTATGATAAACATACCGAGGGCCTCAAAATAGTATCTGGCGGGCCATGAGTTTGAGACCACTGGTCTATGTAATAGAATAAACACAGATTGCAGTTTAACATTTTGGAAACATACTGAACAATATAGCTAATAGCAAGAAAAACTATGTTTCATCCCCAGTCTTATTATACTTGAACATGTAGCTTCCATTCTTCTTAAGTTTAACATTTTTTTATTAAACTGCAAATGTGATGTAGTTCAACATTTTCCATATTCCATTTCCAAGCCCAATCCTCCATGCATCCAACCTTACCCAACCCCCAACCCTTCAAATAACAAGGCATCAAGGCTTGTGTAGATGAGGACAGGGCTTGCGGGAATGGGGCAGAGACAGGGACGGGATGGGGATGAAGCGGGAACAAATTTGTCCCCATGAAAATCGCTTACCCCACCCGCAGAACTTATCTCACTGTAGTAAGAGTTGTCTTTACACGAGAAGTTCTAATTTGCCATGGTCTCCAGATCCTGCTGCTAAGTGGCCAGGCAGGTAGACATGGAAGTTAACAGCCTGAGAAGGCACTTTTAAAAAGCTGAGATTACTGGTATTATTCTCTCATAATGTGGGGTTGATGGATTACTTTAGTATTAGTTAATCATTTTGTTTAGTATATTTCCTTTTGAATTCCATATCCTGTATCCTAAGTGGATTAATTTGATAAAATGAAATTAAATAAATAAAAAGCTGAGATTTGTTTTGTTGCTTGTTTGTTTAGTAGAGATCAATCAGAAGAGAAAAGTGATGTGCCTGCCATTTCTTCTGAGGTAAGCTGTGACCTTCACTTATTGGTTCTGTTACTATTATTTATCATTTCTATAGTGCTGAAAGGTATACGCAGCGCTGTACATTTAACATTCAATAATTTGTCCCTGCTCAGAAGAGCATATAATCTAATTTGGACACGCAGACAGGACATTTGGGGAGTTTCTTGCAGAGAAAATGATAGGATGGACTTAGGTATCTTAAGGTGAGTAGGAGTTAGGTGTTGAAAGCAGCCTCCCAAAAAAGTGGGCTTTTAGCATGGATTTGAATACTATTAGAGACAGAGCTTGACACGTTGTTTTAAGCAGTCTGTCCAGGCATGGGGTGCAGCAAGATAGAAGGGATGAAATCCAGAGTTGGCAGTGGAGAAGAACGGCAGGGATAAGAGCAGGGGTGTCAAAGTCCCTCCTCGAGGGCCGCAATCCAATCGGGTTTTCAGGATTTCCCCAATGAATATGCATGAGATCTATTAGCATACAATGAAAGCAGTGCATGCAAATAGATCTCATGCACATTCATTGGGGAAATCCTGAAAACCCGACTGGATTGCTGCCCTTGAGGAGGGCACCCCTGGATAAGAGGAACTAACTCAATGAACAGCATGGGGGGGGAGATAAGAGAGATGTTGAGGGGCTGCAGAGTGAATGCACTTAGTATTTAGATCAATGCTGTCTTGTTAAAATGTTTATTTTATTTTTATTTTTCCTCTAACTCTACTTTTCACTTCTCTATTACCCTCCAGGTACTTTAGTTAGATTGTGAGCCTTCGGGACAGTAAGGGAATTTTTCAAGTACCTTTCTTATTTCTAATCTTAATGTATATTTTCTGTAAACCGCTTAGAACCTAACGGATGTAGCGGTATATAAGAAATAAATTACATTACATTACATTACACTTGTTAGTCATTAAGAGGAGTTTGAACTATTCTATCTTTAGGAACGGTCACCGTAATGGCAGATCTAAGTAAGAGGCAAAGCTCCAGGGCTCCTGGAGCCCTGCACTCAAAGAGTTTTAATCCCATCATGATACTTGGCACCCATACCATGAATAATAATATCACAGTACTGACACAGCCAGGTAGCCATATCTGTATATTTAACCATGCCGTGAGGTCAGTTCTTCTCAGTGCTTTCCTGGAGAAACATCTAGTCAGTTGAAGTTTTAGGATGCATCATGAATATGCATGAGATAGATCTGCAGACATCGGAAACCCATTGGATGCCAGTTCCTGTCATGTATAGTCACTCTGGGAATCCTGCTGATCGAGCTAGCTAGATATGCTTCCAGGAGAATATTGAAAGCACTGAACTAGTGACACTGTTGCTCAAGAGCTATGACACTTATCTCCGTATTTGTGAGTGTTACCTCAGCGACATTCCTAAACCTGGGGTGTCAAACCCCACATCTTAAAAGCTGGTTTCTTCTTCTTTTCAATTTCTGTGGTTATTTTCTTCAGGTTTTTTTTGGTCTGTGTGCATGAACCAAGTTTATCTGTATTTTGTACATCAGCAAAGCCATCTGAGTGGTTCACAATCTGTTCAGGTACTCTTGAGCACTTGACTAGAGTCTCTGATCCTCCTTTTGCCTGCACCATGACAACAGCAGAGATCAAGGCATTTCTGAGCAAGCCCATGGTGGTTCCAGACTGGCCATCACACAACCAGTCCATAGCAAAGTATATAAAAATGACAACTGAGGCTGCTGGTCATTTGAACATTCAGGAGAGGAGGGAATATTATATTAGAGGTCAGATGGTCAGCAGGGAGCTCATGAGCCAAAACTGAAACAAACAAACTATGGCCTCTTTCAGTGGCATAGTAAAGGGGGAGGGCGGACCACCCCACCACCATCTTGGTGGGAGTGCCAGCACCTCTCCACCCCTATGCCACACTCGCACACTCCCTTCCCCACCCCCCCTTGCATCTCTTTAAAATCTTCGCCAGTGTGAGCAACGACTCTAGCCTGCTGCTTGTGCCAGCCTGAAATTACTTCTGGATTGCGGGGCTAGGAAGTGAGGTCAGAGGGAAAGCCATTGCGAGCAGCAGGCTGGGGGGTGGGAAGGGAGGGCACAAGTGTGGAGCGGAAGGAGCGGCGGGTGCAGAGAGGAGGGCACGGGAGGGGGGTTGGCACAGAAGGAACGGGAGGGTGGGGGGAGGGCACTGCCCCAGGTGCCTCCTACTCTCACTACACCAGTGGCCTCCATGATGGAGTTTATTGAATAACATTAAATTAACTGCATGAATGAAATTATAAAGACGATTATGTGGCTTCAGATGTAGTTCAGAAAATTTGTACGTTCAAATATTACTTAATTTCTACGTATTTCAACAGTGATTTGATTAGGTAAGACCAGGGTTTTCCCTTAGGTTTGGGGTGGGGAGGAGGTTGGGATCCACTGGATCACCAGGACCAATTGTGAGTGAAGTCATTATTCTGAGCTTTCCTTGGTAATTTTGGGGCGCAGGATTCGTGGTAGAATTTGATTCTACTGCAAAAAATTGAGCAGCAGCCTTTCGGAGAAGTTTTAGCATGTGTGCTAAATTTTGTGCTGGTTGCCACTAAGGCCCAGGTTCTCTAAAGTTTAACTGTTTTCTGATGGTATAGCCTGCACTCGTTGTAGCGGCAGATTATCAAAACGGCTTAGCTCTGCTTTTAGCGAGATTTCTAGCAGTCTCTGACACTGACATGCAAATGGGCTCTTCAACATTAAAATGAGAACTCCGGTAGATTCTTAAAAATCGCCAAGCCATTCTCCAAGAGTGGCGTCAGCTTTTGGCGACAAAAATCTGAGATTGGTCCAAGTGTGCCGGTACAGTAAAACCTCGTTAGAAAAACATACAGGGACTCATGTGAATACTAGTCAGTAAATTAGATGAAATAATAAGTAGGAGACTGACTATACTGATACTATATACCAGTGGGAAGAGAGCAAATGACTCCTAAAAACGCTCAGAGAAGTGAAACTCTGAAGGGGAGGTGGATACCTTCCCTTGGGACAAGAGTTTGCCGTCCAGTTATTGCATTTTACTTTACAGAACTTCACTTTCTAGCCACTGGTAAAATTGTGAACAGTTTAAATGTTTTGTAAATTGACAAAAAATGTTCAAAAATATTATACAAAAAGACTCTTGCTCATTGGAAACTGTACACTTATCTGTGCAAGCTTTTTAAAGATTGTGGTTGTACAGGCTCTTAGGGGTCTGATACTATATACCAGTGGGAAGAGAGCAAATGACTCCTAAAAACGCTCAGAGAAGTGAAACTCTGAAGGGGAGGTGGATACCTTCCCTTGGGACAAGAGTTTGCCGTCCAGTTATTGCATTTTACTTTACAGAACTTCACTTTCTAGCCACTGGTAAAATTGTGAACAGTTTAAATGTTTTGTAAATTGACAAAAAATGTTCAAAAATATTATACAAAAAGACTCTTGCTCATTGGAAACTGTACACTTATCTGTGCAAGCTTTTTAAAGATTGTGGTTGTACAGGCTCTTAGGGGTCTGATACTATATACCAGTGGGAAGAGAGCAAATGACTCCTAAAAACGCTCAGAGAAGTGAAACTCTGAAGGGGAGGTGGATACCTTCCCTTGGGACAAGAGTTTGCCGTCCAGTTATTGCATTTTACTTTACAGAACTTCACTTTCTAGCCACTGGTAAAATTGTGAACAGTTTAAATGTTTTGTAAATTGACAAAAAATGTTCAAAAATATTATACAAAAAGACTCTTGCTCATTGGAAACTGTACACTTATCTGTGCAAGCTTTTTAAAGATTGTGGTTGTACAGAGACCCCTAAGAGCCTGTACAACCACAATCTTTAAAAAGCTTGCACAGATAAGTGTACAGTTTCCAATGAGCAAGAGTCTTTTTGTATAATATTTTTGAACATTTTTTGTCAATTTACAAAACATTTAAACGGTTCACAATTTTACCAGTGGCTAGAAAGTGAAGTTCTGTAAAGTAAAATGCAATAACTGGACGGCAAACTCTTGTCCCAAGGGAAGGTATCCACCTCCCCTTCAGAGTTTCACTTCTCTGAGCGTTTTTAGGAGTCATTTGCTCTCTTCCCACTGGTATATAGTATCAGTATAGTCAGTCTCCTACTTATTATTGGTACAGTAAAACCGGCATGGCAGTGTCAGAGACTACTAGAAAAGCCGTTTTGAGAAGCGACCCCCCTCCAATTCTCTCTTGCTGCCACACAACAACCCCACTGAAGTGAAAGAGATGCCCACTCTCTCCCACTGCCAAGCGAACCCCCACCTGCAGTGGGAGAGATGCCCACTCTCTCCTGCTGCCAAGTGAAACCCCCCCTGCAGTGGAAGAGATGCCCACTCTCTCTTACTGCCAAGCAACCCCCCCCCCCAGCAGTGGGAGAGATGTGAATTCACTCCCGCTGCATCACAACATCCACCTAACTCCAAACCCTCCAGCCAGCTGTCCTGCCTTTTTCAAAATGGGCCTTCCCTTTGCTGGTGCATCCTGAGATGCACCGATGAAGGGCCTGGGGCTCTGATTAACCTGGACACATAAGGCACCTCCTATTGGGGTTTGCTTGGCAGCAGGAGAGAGTGGTATCTCTCCTGCTGCAGGGAGGGAGGGGTTCGCTTGGCAGCAGGAGAGATTGATCATCTCTCCTGCTGTTGTGGGGGTTTTTTCTGTGCATGTGCCCATCATTATCACCAGCGATGGGCACATGCAAATTTAGCAAGTCTTCGCTACTCTACGCAACATCATTAACATGAGTGTTTTTTTAAGAATCTAGGTCTAAATTCATTCTAGCATATATTTTAGTGCTTAGGCCATTAGGTGTGAAACTGAGATGGCAGGATAGAAACAATTAATGTTAAGAAGGTTTGTTTCTAGGCAGTTTACATTTTTTTATGTGAACTGGATCATGTATGGATGTTCTGAAATTACCATGTTGTAGAGAATATAAAACCTTATTTTTCTAACAGGATGGTGAAGAAGATCTTGGCCTGTGGAAAGAAAAGTTTGGCAGTTTTGTAGATTACAAAGCCAGTGGTAAGACTGATTCTAGTTCAGCATTCAAAGCAATCCTTCAGGCTTTTCTCTGTGTTTCTCTGTATTTCTGTATCATCTTCAGGCCCCAGCTCTGTGGGACTGGATTTTTCTTTGCATGGATATGAACATGTGTATGGACTACCGGAGCGCACAGAGCCACTGCAGCTCCAAAGCACCAGGTAAATAAACAAAAAATTGTTCTTCTGCATTTATTTAAACTGGCTTAGATTCAGGCCCTGATTCTATAAAAAGCACTATTGTTAGATGCCTAGATCTATGTGCCTACCCAATCTAGGTGCTTAACTTAATTTTTTAATTGGTGCAATCAGATACCACCCAGCATTGAATTTCTGGGTTGACTGTGGGAATTGGCCCAGCTAACACCTGCAACTATTAATTAATGGTGAAATGGAGGGATAGAGTCTTTTTAGAAGCAGCACCAGAATGGTGGAATAAATTGCTAGGGGATATAGATGTGGAGATGAATAGCCCATCATTCCGGAAGCAACTTAAGTTGCAGTTTTTGTTAGTGGATGAGGTTTTGGGTTTTTTATTTAAATAAAATCTTTTACGTTTTGTAAACTGCTTTGAATGACTTTTAGCCTATATGGGCAAGCCAGGGGTGTTCTGAAAAGTTACACATTGTTAAAGAATTTGGCAAAAGCGTGCCTAACTTGTGCGCAAGGATTTACACCGGGTTTCAGCTGGTGCAAGTCCTCACGACCAAAGTTAGGTGTGGGACTCGGTACTCTGTGTGATTCTATACAAGAGCGCCCTGTACAGCAGCGTTTCACAAACTGTGTGCCGTGGTAAGATTCAGGGTGTGCCGTGAGATGCTGGTGAGGAGGAGAGGCGCCGGCTGACTACCTACAGGATGTGCCTCTCACAGTGAGAGGCACGTCTTGTAGGCAATCAGCCAATGCTGGCACCTCCTTTTCCTCTCTGTGCCTCTCCTCCCAGGGTTAGCAAGACTCCGCACATGTGCAGAAGGCAGCGTGATGACATCACACATGCGTGTGTCATCACGCTGCCGTCTGCGCATGCGCGGAGTCTTGCTATCCCTGGGAGGAGAGGTGCCAGCGCCCCCGCCAAGATGGCACCCGGAGCGGTCCCTCTGCCCCCCTTGCTATACCACCGAGTCCTGGTGAGACCAGTAACAATGAGTTTCTAGATCTTGCTAGAATGACTGCTAACATACAAATTATATAAGACATATTCCCAGACTTTGAGAAATGACAGATGATAAATTCCCGTTTTATTTTTCTTTTGGATTCTTTTTCTTGTTTGTTTCAGTGACTCCAATGCATATCGGCTGTATAATTTAGATGTTTTTGGGTATGAGCTCCAAAGCAAAATGGGTCTTTATGGTTCAGTGCCCCTACTTCTGGCACATAAACCAGAGCAGACAATTGGCATCTTCTGGCTGAATGCCTCTGAAACCTTGGTAGAGCTTAGCACAAAGCCTGTTTTCATTGAGGTAAGATGTCTACAAAACTTCTGGGTAGAAGATAGTAGGGAAGACAACCCATTCTGCAATGACTTCAATAACAGCAAATAAACAAAAGAGTAGGAATGAACCCTTGCACTTCCCAACACAACAAAAAACAGAATTGCTAGAAAGTAAGGCCTATTAAAAGGCCAACAGACTTAAAATGATAAACAATATAACTTCAGCAAGAGGCTTGCTATGATGGATGGACTAGAGAATAACACAGGGACCGGTCACTGTGGGGAACTGCGGTAGATTGCAGTAAATCCATGGTAACGGGAAAATCAGAAGCCACATCACTGCGAATACAGCGCTAAAACATTTTACCGCCCATGGGAGTAGTACAAAGCTTTGTTTCTGCAGTAAAAATAAACCGCCTGCTGTTCACCGTCATTTACTGCCTCTGAATCCTGAGTGAGCTCTTTAGTCTCTTACCTTCACTGGCATTGGCCTTGTCTTCCTCCTACCCTCTCGACTCCTCCCCCTTAAGTGCAATATCGAGTTTCAACATCAGAAGAAGAGGGCTGTCCAATTGGCCATGTGTTCTCTCCACCTCCTCCTCCCAAGTGTGATGTTAGCATAGAAGGCCCAAGGTTGGAGCTGGAGTGAGCTTAGGTGAGCTGAGCGAGTTGGGTCTTGCTGTTCATCTTTCACATGCTAGGCGTTCCAGCCTTGTGTCGTGCAACATTGAGTGATTGAGGCAGAGAGAGCAGTAGGTGCTATACCGTCATATCTAACAATGAAGACGAGTGAGGATGGAGATCGGTTGGGTCAAGTGTATGATGGGGAATGAATTGAAGCGGCTGCATGCCGCCAGTTAATTTTTTTTTTTTTAGTAAAAATGGGTCAAAAAGATGGTCAAAAAATAATTTCTATTGTCACTATAACTTGTTAAATGTAAACTCATTTCTTAGCATCATCCTCAAATCCTTCTCTCAAACCTGCACATATTTCCCTTTTGAACACTTAAACTTTTAAATAGGTAGTGGGAATATCATAATGATACAAACATTAGATCATAGGATCTCTTATGATTTAGATATCATTTCAAGTCCGCATCTTGTGTTTTTATTTTTGTTTCATAATCATTTATGCCCACCACCTCCTGCCAATCCCTAATTTTCCTTTTCCTTTATAAATACCTAAACTTTTAAACTCTTTATATCACAAATATTACGAGCAAAAATCCTTCAGAGTTAACTTATGACTAAAACATCCTTATAGTGAGAGAGGCAACACTTATCTTGGTGGATCCTGCCACAATCAGTACTGATATGCAGTACAGAGATTATTATACAGTACAAGTCCAAAAATCTGGACTCTTGGGGAAGAGAGAGAGAGAGAGACGGTGATGCTGGAACGTTTATAGTCAAATTACAAACTGGAAAAAATGAATATTCAAAATTAAATTTTACAGAAAAATACCTATGACTTTCCTAATATGGTCTGATTCAATGAGACACAATATTTAAGTTTCTTTGTATATTTTTCTGTAAATATATCAGTTTTGATAAATGACGCATTCTGTATTTGCAAGTGAATAATTCAACATAATTGTCTTGTTCATCTCTTCTTTATTCCTTAAATCTAAAATTTAAAAGTACTACCTGTGAATCTGGAAAATCTGGATTGACCCAATCCCTGAGTAGTTTGGATTTTTTAAACTTGTACTGCAACCTTCTTATACTGTAAGATTAGCTTGTTCAATCAGAAAATAATATTAAAAATTGAACTAAGGCCAGTACTGGGCAGACTTGCACGGTCTGTGTCTGTATATGGCCTTTTGGGGGAGGATGGGCTAGAGAAGGCTTCAATGGCTGGGAGGGTGTAGATGGGCTGGAGTAGGTTTTAACGGAGATTTCGGCAGTTGCAACCCAAGTACAGTACCGAGTAGAGCTTTGGATTCTTGCCCAGATATAGTTAAGAAAAAAATTTAAACTGAATCAGGTTGGGCAGAATGGATGGACTATTCAGGTCTTTATCTGCCATCATCTACTATGTTACTATGTTACAATGTTTTGCTGAAGGAAACGCACAGCACAAGGAAGTAGGCCTAGTATGATTTGGCCAGATAGATGGCCGACGGACATGTGGCTGGCATTTGTGAAATGTCCAACAGCTAAACATCCTTCGGCCATCTGTAAACATTAACAACCTTGGCGTGAGGACATCAACAAGATTAAAACTGCCCCATAAGCAACCTGAGAATAGCCTGAAGGCAGGGTGCAGCACCGCAGACAGGGGTCCTTCTACTAAGGCGTGCTAGCCGATTTAGTGTACGCTAAATATTAGTGCGCGCTACATGCTAACGCGTCCATTTATATTCTATGGACGTGTTAGCATTGGCATGTGCTAAATTGGCTAGCACACCTTAGTAAAAGAGGGGGACAGATAGAAGGGGGGGGCGACATGGTAGACCACTGGGGATAAGAGAGGAGAGCTCCCTGAAGAGGAGTGCTCAGTGGGTGAGGGTCCATTTGGCAAAGTGGTATTGCTAATGAGGTAAGAAATGATTAAAGTGTAAAGATGGCCAGTAGACATTCGACCTACGGACATTTCATCAAATGTCAGCCAAATGTCCCGGAGTTTAATTTGGGGGGAATGGGGTAAATTCAAAACCATTTTTTAGAATGAAAACTTTGTCTTTTTTATTTGGGATCCTCCTCCCCCACCCCCCATCCCCTCACAAAAAAAAAAATCTGTTCCAAGCATCTTTGCCTTTCTAATTCAGCTACCTGAGGACATATTTATTATATCCTACTTAAAGCACTGAGGAGGATTCATCCCATATCTGCTTTTTTTTCCGACACCCTGAACCATCGGTTTGTTGCAGGGTATTTGATTTTAAAATTTGTTTTTTGTTTTTCTATTTGAAACCTGCATTGCACAAGACTACTACAGACATGACTAAGAAAAGAGTAGTGCCTGAAACGGATATACGCTGGATATCTGAAAGTGGAATTATGGATGCCTTCCTTCTCATGGGACCCTCCCCTTTTGATGTCTTCAGGCAGTACACACAACTCACAGGTACTGTGTTTCCCGAAAATAAGCCCTAGCATGATTTTTTAGGTAGGTCTTAATCAGGGGTCTCAAAGTCCCTCCTCGAGGGCCGCAATCCAGTCGGGTTTTCAGGATTTCCCCAATGAATATGCATGAGATCTATTTGCATGCACTGCTAATAGATCTCATGCATATTCATTGGGGAAATCCTGAAAACCCGACTGGACTGCGGCCCTCGAGGACGGACTTTGACACCCCTGGTCTTAATATAAGCTCTAACCCTGAAAATAAGCCCTAGGGCTGCTTTTACTAAGGTGCGCTAGCGTTTTTAGCACGTGCTGCATTGCTGTGCGCGCTAACCCTGCGCTAGGCACCAAGAACTAACGCCAGTTCAATGCTGGCATTAGCGTCTAGCGTGCGCAGCAATGCAGAGTGCGCTAAAACCGCTAGTGCAGCTTAGTAAAAGGAGCCCCTAGTCTCCGGTGGCAGCAGCGCTCCCCCACGACCCTTTCATCTCTCCCACTCCTCTGAACCCCGACCGCGAGACCGAAATACAGTACCTTATAACAAACCACATCGTCGGCAGCAGAGGTTCCATCGTGGCTTTCTCATGCCCAGGCGTTCCTCTGCCGCGTTGCTGATTCCTTCCATATTCTTTTTTTTTCTCCTTTTCTTGTTGTTCATCTTAGGTTTTATTAGTTCATTATTTCTTGCTCTTTGGGTGGGAGTGGGGGTTCCTTTATATTCAAATATGGACCATTGTACTACATGATTCGATACACATATATGACTGGGTGGCTACTTTTAAAGCCAGCCTGATAGCTTATCCAGGATTCATAAGACACCAGGGTCTTGGAATCCATCTTCTTTTTCTTTTCCCATGGTTTAGAGGGAGGTGCGAGGGTTAGGTTGCTGCAGCTAACCCAATTGTGTAGGCTTCCACTGCTGCTATCCAGTTGGGATCATGTTGTGGCACACTTTTTCGTGTTTTGCTCCGTTGGTGTCTTTGGGGTATTTTCTGGTATAGCCAGGTCCTTGTTTGCCTTGGTCCTTTGCACCTTGTTTTGTTTTATAGGGGAGGAGGGGCGGGGGTATGGAGGGGGCAGAGGAGATTTTGGAGAAATATGGATGACAAACTTTGTATTGTATTGGCTGTTGTTCTTTTGCTGTTTTCTATGGTGTCATCAATAAAAAATTGTTTAAAGATAAGGTACTGTATTTTGGTCTCACGGTCGGGGTTCGGATGGGTAGGAGAGATGAAAGAGTCAGCAGGGAGAGGGGGGTGGGATGGGAGGGATTAAAAAATGCTCCACGGGGGGATGGGAGGAAGGGAGGGATATAAGCTGCAAGGGTTCTGCTGCACAGGGGGATGGGAGGGAGGGAGGGATAGAAAGATACTGCACAAGGGGATGGATGAGAAGGGAGGAAAGATGCTGCACATGTGGTGGAGAGAAAGGAAAGAGGAAGAATTGGGGTGGAGGAGAGGAAGGGAGAGATGATCATTGTACATGAAAAAAATAAGACATCCCCGAAAATAAGACCTAGTGCCTTTTTTGGGCCCAAAATGAATATAAGACTGTGTCTTATTTGGGGGGAAACACGGTATTTCCTGGGTTGGGAATAGACCTGCAGAGAACCACTGTTTTCTATGGCATTCTTTTACAAAGCTGGACAGTTTTTAACATTAATCCAACTGTATTATCTCATACAATGTTTCGGTGCTGGCTCAAGATCTTGTGGTGCCCTGAGACAATTGTTGGTGTAGCAGCCCCCCCTCCCCCCATGTCATCTGCTTCAGTGACTCCACCCTCTGTTCCACCAGTGTTGGCTCTGCCTTTTACATCATGTGAGAGAATATCACTGTGCTCTCCTCCATGCTCAGCCCCTGCTTCAGATTTAAATACAAGAACAGACCTTTTAAGGCAGGCATGTGATGGCAGCGTGGAATGCTGCTACTATTTGGAGTTTTGCCAGGTACTTGTGACTTGAATTGGCCTCCACGAAGACAGGATACGGGGCTAGATGGACCTTTGGTCTGACCCAGTAAGGCTATTCTTTTGTTCTTAAGTACCATTTATGCAGTGGCGTAGCGAGGGTGAGCGGCACCTTGTGAGGGACCTTAAACATGGGCCAATCAGAGCCCCAGGCCCCTCCCCAGTACATCCCAGGATGCACTGGGGAAGGGAAGGCCCATTTTGGAAGAGGCGGGCCAGCTGGCCGGAGGGAGTAAGCATCCCTACTACTACTACTTATCACTTATGTAGCACTGAAAGGCATATGCAGCGCTGTATATTTTGACATTTAAAGACAGTCCCTGCTCGGAAGAGCTTACATTCAGCCATCTAATTAAAGGTATGAGGGAGAGGGGTCGGTGGCAGGGGGGTGTTGTGATGCAGTAGGAGAGAATGGGCATCTCTCCCGCTGCTGGGGGGGGGGGGGGCGCTTCTCAAAATAGGTTTTCTAGCAGTCTCTGACATTACTATGCCAGGGTTTTAAACAGTGCTGTCACTATACCGGTACCCCTGGACCAGTCACTGATTTTGTCACTAAAAGCCGACACTGCTCTTAGAAAATGTCTCAGTGATTTTAAAGAACCCACCAGAGTGCTCGTTTTAATGTTGAATAGCCCATTTGCAGGTCAGAGTCAGAGACTGCTAGAAGCCTCGCTGAAAACAGAGATAAGCCGTTTTGATAATCCGTTGCTAAAATGCATGCAGGCTAAACCATCAGAAAACAGTTTAGCGACGGTGTTAAACTTTTGAGAATCTGGGCCTTTATCCTCCCTTTCCCCATGTACCACTTTGAATGTATAATTACAAAAAGGCAGTATACAAGCCCTATCTCCTCTCCTCTTATTTTCCTGCTCCTCTCTTATCTATCTATATGTTCCATCTTTGCTTACACCTTATACTGTTCCATCTTTGCTTATACCTTCACATGTTTTCCATATATTGTGTGGACATTGTAATATAGCACAATGTTATTTGAACATTTTTACTGCTGTAATTGTCTCATGTAAACCGTTCTGAGCTCTCCAGGGAGAAAGGTATAGAAAATTGATTAAATAAAATTTTTAAAAAATATTACTTATATTTGACTTATTCTTGCTTTACACTGCCTTGAATGAATTCCTTCAGAAAGGCAATAAATAAATCCTAATCAATAAATCAATCATTACCCCTAAAGAGTCAGACATGTTTATAGTACATTACTACTAGTAAAATCCAAATTAAATCTGATTTGTCACGCTATATTGCACAAACAGTATTTTCATCTGTACCTCTATTAGCAGTAAATAACAGAGATTTATCCTTCAAGGACAGTACACAAGTCAGCTTTACTGTTGCCAAAGAACCAAGTTTGCACCTTTTTAGCATAAAATAAAGTGACTGATCTTGGTGTCCCTTTGTTCCTTGCCAGGTTCCCAGTCTCTGCCTCCACTGTTCTCTCTGGGCTACCACCAGTGCCGCTGGAACTATGAGGATGAGGAGGATGTGAAAGCCGTTGATGATGGCTTCGATGAGCATGATATCCCCTATGATGTGATTTGGCTTGACATTGAGCACACCGAAGGAAAGCGATACTTTACCTGGGATAAGGAAAAATTCCCCAGTCCCAAGAAAATGCAGGAGTCTCTCCAAAGCAAAAAACGGAAGGTGTGGCATAAGGTGGAAAGACAAGAAATTCAAGCAGAATACTAGCTGGACAGATTACATAGAAACAAGACAGCAGATAAAAGCCAAATGGCCCTTTTAGTCTGCCCATCTGTAGCATCCACTACATCCTCCTCTCCATAAGAGATTCCATGTGCCTGTCCCACGCTTTCTTGAATTCAGACAGTTTTTGTTTCTACTACCTCTACTGGAAGACAATTTCACGCATCTACCACCCTTTCTGTAAAAAAGCATTTTGGCCAGTTACTAGTGATCTGGATTGGCCACCGTGAGAACGGGATACTGGGCTTGATGGACCATTGGTCTGACCCAGTAAAGCTATTCTTATATTCTTAGATTACTCCTGAGCCTATCATCTCTTAACTTTTTTTAATTTATTTTAAAGATTTTTAGTCAGCCTATCAACTACGTGGTTTACAAGTTCACATACATAATGTAAAAAGGCATACTTAAAAATGTACAAATTCAAACATCTACACTCAATTGAAAATCATTCTCATTCTAGATATTTCCTTCATGTAAAAAATACTCACCTCCTATACATTAATGCCACAGAGATATTTAGACATCTCTGTCATATCTCCTTTTACCGCCTTTTTTCCAGAGTATACTTATTAAGGTCTATATGTCTGTCCTCATATACATTATGACAAAGACCACTAACCAATTTTGTAGCAGCCCTCTGGACCGACTCCATCTTATTTATATTGTTTTAAGGGTGTGGTCTCCAGAATTGCATACAGTATTCCAAATGAGCCCTCACCAGAGACTTACACAATGGTAGTAAGGGGGTAGTGGGGCGGCGGACTGCCTCAGCCTCCATCTTGATGGAGGTACCGGTGCCTATCCACCTTCCCCCATATACACAATGCTTGTACCCTCCCTTCCCTCTTACCTCATTAAATCTTCACCAGTGTGAGCAACTTCTCCGGCCTACTGCTCACATTGGCCTGGCTCCCTTCTGAAATCACTTCCTGGTCACGAGTCCAGGAAGTGATGCCAGAGGGAAAGCCGGCGTGAGTAGCTGGCCGGAGAAGCTGCTCAGTCGATTTAAAGAGGTACACGGGGAATGGGAGGGCGTGAGTGTGGCATGGGTGGCACAGATGAAGTGGAGAGGAGGGCACCGTGGGGAGGCCGCCACCAGCCCAGGCGCCTCCTACCCTTGCTATGCTACTGCACAATGCATTATCACCTCCTTTTTCCTATTGGCCATTCCATTCCCTGTGCAGCCGAGCATGCTCCTGGCTTTGACTGTTGCCTTTTCTACCTGTTTTGCTATCTTTAAGATTGTAAGACACAGTCACCTCCAAGTCTCGCTCTTCTTTTGAACACAGAAGTTCTTGACCCTTGTACTATACCATTCTTTTGGATTTTTGCAGCTCTGGGGCATGACCCTGCATAAATTAGCATTAAATCTTAGTTGCCAATTACCAGACTGTTCTTCCAGCTTCTCTAGACCCCCACCTCATGTTATCCACACCCGCTGAGGCATCTACCTTATTACAGAGTTTGGTATCATTAATATCGCATCTGACGAAGCCCGAACTCTCTTTATTCTAGGCACTTAACTGGCTATGAAGAACCTCATAAAGATAGGACCATGTTGTACGCAATCCTTTTTATGCGGTTATCTTATGGGAAAGGGAAAAAGAAGGTAGCAAGCCTCGAAGTAAACAAAATCCAAACAATAAGAGGCACTGGAGATGTCAAATCCAACCAAGTGGTCAGAGATCCTTTATTAGCAATTTATATCAAAGATAAAAAAAACAAGCAAAATGCCTGAAGGCAGAGTCCAGACTAGGATCAGAGTTTCGGCGAAACCATAGCCTTCCTCAGGGGACAATTGTAGACGTGCTGGCGTCTCTGCAACCAAATGAAATCCGACACATCTACAATTGTTCCCTGAGAAAGGCGATGGTTTCGCCGAAACTCAAATCCTAGTCGGGACTCTGCCTTCGGGCATTTTGTTTGTTTTTTATCTTTGATATACACTGCTAATAAAGGATCTCTGACCACCTGGTTGGATTTGACATCTCCAGTGCCTCTTATTGTTTGGATTATGCGGTTATCTTAGCCCAGAGGTGTCAAAATCCCTCTTTGAAAGCTGCAATCCAGTCGGGTTTTCAGGATTTCCCCAATGAATATGCATGAGATCTATTTGCATGCACTGCTTTCATTGTATGCTAATAGATCTCATGCATATTCATTGGGGAAATCCTGAAAACCCAACTGGATTGCGGCCCTCGAGGAGGGACTTTGACACCCCTGTCTTAGCCATTTAAGTACAGAAAATTTGTACTTAATCAGTTAAGTGGCAACTCCACCCCTAGAATGTCCCCAAAATAGATGGTTTCAGCTCGATTTATAACTGGGCATTTTCAGTAGCACTATCTGATTTAAGTGCTGCTGAAAATGTGTGGTTAGCCCCGGACAGGAGCCTTTCTCAGCTGTTTTAAATTGCTTTGAAATATCAAGCTCATTGGTCCTACATACAACAGGATTCTTTGCAGATTATCATACCTTCTATCACACTGAGTGGCGCCCCTCCCCGCTCTCTTCCCTGCCCCCTTCCCTTTCCCCATATCTTTTTAACTTCCCCAGCATGAGCAGCATGCCAACATCGGTGTCTGCTTGCTCTTTGACATCACTTCCTAGGTGCTTGTCCCAGAAGCGACGTCGGAGAGAGCGCTTATGCTGACGCAGGCAGCAATCTCATGCCGGGAAGTAATAAAAGGTACGGTGGCAGGCACAGGGCACATGCCCATGGCAAGGAGAGGAGCGGGGGGGGGGCAGCAGAGAGGAGGATGGGTGTTGTGCCCTTAAGAAGACCACGCTTGTGGTGGACCGTTCCCCTCTGCACCCTCTTACTACACCACTGGGCATACTAGAGTGCCACAACGAGATTCCAGGTGTGCTGCCAGGGATTAAAGGACACAAGATTGTCACTTCTTGCATTTGTGCCTCTCCTCCTCTCCGCCCCCCACCTGAACTTCTTATCGTTTTCCCTGGGCTTGGAACCATGTCTGGAGGACCTCTGAGCAATGTGCAGACGTCGAAGTGATGACATTGTGTGCAACGTCAACATCTGCGCATGCTTGGAGGCCTTCCAGACACAGCCCCAAGCTCAGGGAAAACAAGACGAGGTTCATGTGGGGTGGGGATGGGAGGGCGGAGCAGGGTCAGGTTGGGGGCATCCCACAGAAAAAATATTTGCTCCATTAGTAAATAAAATTTTGCGGGACGCTGTTCTATCAGATCAACCTAAAAGTTATTCAAAGATGCTACATGAGCTTTATGGATGACTTGGATGTCTTGTTCAGATGAAACATCTCATGTGCCACAGATATAAAGGAGACCCTGATTAATGGTCCCAGAACATCTCTACATGTTGCTCCAGTGGAAGGTATCACAATCTGCAACACATTCTTCTTATGTTTTTAGAAATCGCTTTAAATGATGCTGGAAATGTTGCTGGAATGTGTTCACAAAAAAATTCTCTTTGGAATGGTGTTGGAGGTATTTTTGATGTGGTGTTAATGTCACTTTCTCATGATAATGTTAATACTGACATTGGTCTACCTTGGTGATTTGCAGCTTGTGATCATCTCTGATCCCCACATCAAGATTGATCCTGAATATCCACTGTATTCCCAGGCTAAGGAGGGGGGATATTTTGTGAAAGACAGACAAAGCAAGGATTTTGTGGGTGTCTGCTGGCCAGGTAGGAAAACCAATTCTCATCAATAGCATGACGTCTTGTAGATGTCAGGAGCACCCCAAAAGATCAGAGTGTTTGGGATGGGTATGAAGGAAATAAAATTAAGGGCCTAATATTCAAAAAAGGCTGAGCTCATAAATTTATACTCCTAATATGATATAGCTCACTGACACTGGCCTGCTCTACCTCTTTTGTAAATCTCAACTGCCAGACTTTATATATATATATATATATATATATATATATATATTTTTTTTTTTTATTTTTTTTTTAATTTCTATACTGTTTTTGACCAAAGCGGTTTACAAAACTGTTACATACATAAAATCTTAAAACAAATTAAAACAACTTTTCAGTACAGATCAAGACAGATACACGTGGAAGAATTCAGTTCTTTCTAGGAATCGGCAGACAAGTAGCTTAAAGGAAGGCATTTACAAATAATTGTGTTTTTAATAACTTTCTAAATGCCCTCATATTCCTGCATTTCCGGACTTGCCCTACAAGAGAATTCCACAATTTTACTCCTGCACAAGAAAAGGTCATTACATTGGTTTCCATAGTAGTGCAAAGTTTTCAGAACGTAAAGATCTTCCTGGTTGGTAACTAGACATTTTATTCTTAAAGAATTCGGGGATCGTATCGTATAAGAACTGATGGCAAATCATAATTGCTTTATGTTGAATTCTAAAAGCAACTGGCAACCAATGCAGCCGTCGAAGGTAAGGTGTGATCTGCTAATATCTCGGTGTTCCCGTTATCAATCTTGCTGCGGCATTTTGTACCACCTGCAATGCCCTGCACCTAGTTTTGGTTATCCCCAGGTACATGACATTGCAGTAGTTAAGCCGCGACAAATCAATATGGGGTCAAATAAATAATTTGTTAGATAATCCGGTGGCATTATCCTATGATACTGTATTGTTTGGTATGTCAATGAGGGCAAAAAGCCAAATATCCTCTAATAACAATAAGCTTCTACTCATTATGACAGGGGTTGCCATATAACAAATTACAAATAATTGGAAAAATTGGGATAGGCTGAATTATAGTTTTTGGTGGAACTCTTTGTGTCACATTTTCAAAATGGAAAGGATAATTGCTGTGCAGCAAGGAAATTTTAAGAAATTTCAGGTTATTTGGGAGCCATTAACTAGATACTGTAAAGATTGAAAGTATTGCTTAGAATAAACATTAATTCCCTTTTGTTCATACACGTCTAGGGTGGGGTGGGAGGGTGGGAATATTTTATGATTTCTTCGGCTTATGATTAATTGTTGGATATAAGGGAGGGGAGATATTTGATGAGAGCTACAAATTAGGGGGGGTATTGTTGGGAGACAGCAGACTCGAGAGAGACTTGGGTGTGCTGGTGGATGCATCACTGAAGCCATCTGCACAGTGCGCAGCAGCCTCGAAAAAAACCAACAGGATGCTGGGCATCATAAAGAAGGGCATAACAACCAGAACACGGGAAGTCATCATGCCATTGTATCGAGCGATGGTGCGTCCACATCTGGAATACTGCGTTCAGTATTGGTCGCCGCACCTCAAGAAGGACATGGCGGTACTTGAGAGAGTCCAAAGGAGAGCAACAAAAATGGTAAAAGGGCTGGAACACTGCTCATACGCCGAGAGGCTGGATAGGCTGGGGCTCTTCTCTCTGGAGAAAAGGAGACTCAGGGGAGATATGATAGAGACCTTCAAGATCATGAGGGGCATAGAGAGGGTGGATAGGGACAGATTCTTCAGACTGAAGGGGACAGCAAATACGAGGGGGCATTCTGAGAAACTGAAGGGAGACAGGTTCAAAACAAATGCAAGGAAGTTTTTTTTCACCCAAAGGGTCGTGGACACTTGGAATGCGCTACCGGAGGAAGTGATCAGGCAGAGTACGGTACAGGGATTGGATGGATTCCTGAGGGATAGAGGGATCGTGGGGTACTGAGTAAACCAACCTGGTCATGCATGTGCAAGACCGGAGGGCTAGGACTTCGATAGGAGGTCAGAACTTAAATGGGAAACCAAGGTGGCAGGGGAGCCCCTTCTGATGATTCAGACAGGCCTTGACCTGTTTTTGGCCACCGCGGGAGCGGACTGCTGGGCAGGATGGACCTGTGGTCTGACCCGGCAGAGGCACTGCTTATGTTCTTATGATATAATAAGTAATGTTAAAGTATAAAATGATTGTATTTTGTGTTATACCTATTGTGAATTTAAAAAATGAATAAAGAGTAAAAAATAAAAAAGACCATCAACTGCACAACTGTTTACTGCTTTTGCCAAGTTATGTGGCAGTTCTATGACATTGGTCATTTCTATCTCTTTGTAAGTCTATACTGCCAACCACCTTTGTAATTCCACTGTTAGCCTCCTTTGCCAAGTTATGTTAAAGCTTGCTGACTTTGGTCTGTTTTACCTCTTATGTAAACCACATAGAACCGAAAGGCTTATGTGATAGATAAATAAATATTTATGTTACGTCAAGTTACCCACCTCTTTTACAAAGCCGTGCTAATAGCTGCCAAGCAGCAAAAGCCCCAAAGCCCTTTAAATCCCTTTGGGCTTTGGGACAGTTACTGCAGCGGCAGCTTCTAGTGTGGCTTTATGAACGGTGGGGGGTTAAGTCTCCTAAATTTGTGTCCTATTTTCAGTCAAACTTAAGAACATACATTTTTAGATGAGAATTTATCTTAATTTAGGAACTAAAAAGTTATGCTTATAAATTTTGACCTGTCATTCAGGGGGTCTTTTACGAAGGCGCTGTAGCTGATTTAGCACGTGCTAAATGCTAATGCATCCACAGAATATAATGGGCGCATTAGCATTTAGCGTGCTCTAAATTGGCCAGTGCGCCTTAGTAAAAGACCCCCCTCATTTCCTTAGGTTTATGAGCCTAGGGCTGAAAATTGGTGCTAAACCTTTTAACTTCTTTTCTCGGCCCTAAATCTGCCCTTGTTGCCACCCACTTTTTATGCTCCTAAACTCAGGAGTTCAATGAAATTTCGATGTGTAATACAAGAGTAGTGCAGCCTCAGCACCCTTTGGTTGTGGGTTCATATCCCACACTGCTCCCTGTTAGAGAATGACACGGGGAAAAATTATGTCCCCATCACTGCCCTGTCCCCGGACCACCATCCTCTTCACCGCGCCGTCCCCGCCATCCCCTTCACCGCCCCGTCACCGTCCCCGCTCTCCCTTTCACCGCCCCGTCCCCGTCTTCAGCGTCTTCTCCTCTCCATCGCCACACCCCCAGCACCCTTCACGCAGTCCAGCAGTTCCCTCCCACCGGCCAGCCGTGCATTTCTCTCCCTCCCTCCCTCTTACCTTCTCTTGTTGCGAAACTGGCAATTTGTATAAGGCTATGCGCTGTATTACAGCCGAAGCCTTGAAGTCACGTCGGGTTGCCTGCTAGAAAAGTCTCCTCTGATACAACCGGAAACAGGAAGTTGCATCAGAGGAGATTTTTCCAGCAGGCAACGCGACGCAACTTCAAGGCTCCAGTTGTAATACAGCTCATAGCCTTATAGAAATCTCCAGTTTCAACAAGAAAAGGTAAGGGAAAAGGAGGGAGGGAGGGAGATGCATGGCCAGCGGGAGAGAGGGAGCTGCCGGATCGAACGCTTGTTCACCGCGCGTGCTAACCATTCACTGCTCCACAGGGCGGTGAATGGCCTTGTCCCCAATCTCGCGGTGACCTTTTTTTTTTTGGTCACCATTTTGGCAAGTTACCCGTGGCTAACTGCGGGTAACAACCACCGTGTCATTCTCTACTCCCTGTGACCCTGGGTAATGCACTCAATCCTCCATTGCCCCAGGTACATTAGATAGATTGTGAGCCTACCAGGACAGATAGGGGAAATTCTTGAGTGCCTGATTGTAAACCGCTTAGATAACTTTGATAGGCAGTATATAATACCTTAAATAAATAAAAAAAATTTAAAAGCATAACTCTCAGGAGTATAAATCCTTTGAATATTGGGCCCTAACTTTCTGGAATGATATAAATATAAACTTTATTGGCCAGAGTGATTCTAAATCTGTTATGTGCCTGCAGGTTCATCCTGTTACCTAGACTTCACCAGCCCTGAAGTACGAAAGTGGTACTCTGCTCAATTTACATTCAGCTCATATAGGGTGAGACTTGTACCATTTCTCTTTCTACATACCAGCCCTTTGGGTTGCAGCGCAAACTTTCCTACTGCTGTCTCCTTCCCCTGGAGTTTAACCAGAAGTGGTTGATTGGCCACTGATTGATAATTCTTCTAACAGGATCTATCGAAGGCATCTCCTTTCACCATCTGCCTTTTCAGTTCTTCAAACACAACCCTTAATGCTAAAGATTTATTTGTGTCAAATATGACAAAAGCTCCAGACCTAAATAATTTTTTCAAGCTAACAGAACAGGGGTCTAGCTAACAATGTTCCAACTGAGGGCCAGATTCTCAAAACTTAAGGTTGCTTTTAACACGGTCGCTAAACCGGTTCCAGACGGTTTAACGTGCATGTATTTTCATGGCGGTTTATCAAAACAGCTTACCGTGGTCTTTTCCGAGCTTCCCAGCAGTCTCTGATTCTGCCATGCAAATGGGCTCATCAGTATTAAAATGAGCACTCTGGTCGATTCTTCATCATCGCCGAGTGATTCTCCAAGTATGGCATCGGCTTTTAGCAACCAAAAATCACCAACTGTTCTGGGGGTGCCGGTACTGTGAAAAGAGACAAACTGAAAGGCAGTATAGTCAACAAGTTCTGAGAGTGGTATTCTGACTTTAAAATGTGAAGCAGGGTAACAAACTCTCAATAAATAAATAACATATTATAATTATAAAACGGGATATCCTCAGTGTGAAGGATTAGCGAGGGGAGGAGAACTCCAGCGCTTAACACACCAAGGCAGAGGCAAAATACCCTTACCTGCACACCATCATTGGATATCTCACCTGTGCCCAACCAAAACTGGTGAAAAATAGTAATTACTAAATTCACACAAGTAAATATAATTAAAGCAAAAATACCACTCTGAGAACCCCCCAGCACATCTCTGGCGCATGTTTTGACTGTAGCTCATGAAAAAAAAATTACGATTCACATAAATTGTAGTCCTTTTTTGGGGGGGGAGGAGGGCACAAAAGCATGCTTCTTGAGCACGTGTATTATGTGTTTCTGGCTGTGGTTCATGATAAAATTCGACATTAAAAACAATTTACAAGATTTACATGACTTATAGCAATTTGGGGGGGGGAGAAAAGGCATGTCTTATACGTGCTTGTTGAAAGCCGACGTTGCATTTCCCCTCCCTTCTCTTCGTCCAATAGCTCTGGCACACCTATGATTAACACACTGCTTATGGCATTGCTTTTCTCAGCACAAGCGCATATTTACACCTCTTTTGTGATGTATTCTGTGCATGTGCTGATCACTATCACTAGTGACTCATCTCATGTAAATTTAGCAAACCTTTGTTATTCTCCACCAACCTCATTTGAATGCACGTTTTTTGGAGAATGACTCGCCTTTTTGAAATCGCTGCAATAACAGCCCATCGTTTTTTACTGCAAAGTTTTGAGATTCTAGCACTTAATGTTCTGTAAATGAAATTGCAGATCCTGAGTTAAAATCTGAATAAAAGTAAAAAAGGTAAAAAAGGGAGGGGGGATTTCTCCCTCTGGGACTATTAGAAACCAAGTCCTGGGGGAGTTTTGAGTACGGCTTTTTGAGGGGATGGGAGGTGGGGTGGGTGGTTCTTTGATCTGTTTGGGGTTGGTGGGGGTGGGTTCTTGTGAGGGGCAGAGCTTGGGTGGAGGTGGGAAGGGAATCATAGGACATTGTTTGATGGCTGGAGACATTCTCTGCTGAGGTTAAAAAATTTTCTATACTGGTTTGATTGGTTTACTGTACATGTGAATCTCCATTGCTATCAATAAAAATGTTTGAAAGTAAAAAAAAGTATATAGCTTGAAGAGGTAAATCTTTGTATCGGCTTTTTTGATTCCATGGTAGATGCATACTTCCATGAGACTGTCTTGGTTTATAGTGTGTAGCATTAATACTCGGGTCAATCTAGCTAAGTAAGAATTACGAGAGGGGATGGTGTTCTGGAGGATACTAGACGGGTTATTACAGTATAAAAGTATAATTAATTACATTTAGAAACATGCTTCACTGTAGGGCTCTACTGACATCCTCTTTGTATGGAATGATATGAATGAACCATCTGTCTTCAAAGGACCGGAACTGACTATGCCGAAGGACAACGTACACTGTGGTGGCTGGGAGCACCGAGATCTTCATAATCTCTATGGCTTCTATCAGGTATAACAGTCTTCTATAGAGTACACAGGGAGCATAGCAATTAAAGGCCAGGGAGCCCTCTTTTAACCAAGTAGGGCAGGATTAGGGCATAGGTAAGTTAGGCATTTGCCTAGAGTCCAAGGGGTCAATACTGAAAACAATTTAACTGGCCAGAAAGGGCTGTTAATTTTCAGCAGCACGTAATTTAAACATCTTAATACATTCTCTTGTCATCGCTAAGCTTGACTATTGCAATTCGCTATTGTTAAACATTACGCAAAAGGAAAAAAAACGCTTACAAATAATCCAGAACACAGCAATTAAAATTATTCATAACGGAAAAAAATATGACCATGTAACTCCTTTTCTCATAGACTCGCACTGGCTTCCCATTAATCAACGCATAACATATAAAATATTGCTTCAAGTATTTAAAACATTATCTACTAACGAACCTCAATTTATCGACCGACTACTAATTCCATACAACACGACTCGTTCTCTTCGTTCCACAACTCAAGGGTTGCTTATGGTTCCTTCCTTAAAAATTATCGGAACCAGATGTCATGATATATTCTCAAATATATCAAAGCTCGGAAGCTTTGAAACAGGGCTTTCTAACAAAAAAGGAATTTATGTTTCTCACTCCTCAATACTTTAAGGTCCCTATTTTTTATTTACTTCCCAAAATCCACAAAAATACGCAGCGAGTAGCCAGTGTTCCCGCTAAGCTGCGCTGGGGTGCGCTGACGCACAAAATATTACCTCGCAGCGCACAAGTTTCTCGTCACAGCGCACACAGTGTAGAGCACAGTTCTTCAACCGCCGGTCCGCAAACAAAATCTTGCCGGTCCGCGAAGGATTCGGTCCCCGCCGCAACGAAAGGCCGGCGTCAGCTGACTTGCAACTTCCTGTTGCAGTCGCTGTGCCGGGACTCCTGCCTTCGCCGGGACTCCTGCCTTCCACCGCGTTTGCCTCCTGCCTTGTCTCCGCACCTCCAGACCAGCAGCGGCAGCTGTGTATGCTTTTAACTTCGGCACAGAGCTGCCCCTAATCAATAGTTTAGCGCGGTTTCATAAGGCAGCCTCGGGGCCTTTGCTAGGCCGGCCCACATCGCATCATCGAAGCGGGCCGGCTATCAAAGGCCCCGAGGCTGCCTCATGAAACCGCGCTAAACTATTGATTAGGGGCAGCTCTGTGCCGAAGTTAAAAGCATACAGAGCTGCCGCTGCTGGTCTGAACTCTTGGGCTGCTGAAGGAGGGCAAAAAGCAGCTGTCCTGGAGGTTTCCCTTCCTCTCGCCTTTACAGGTTCCTTTTTTCCACCTTTTTTTTTCCTTCAAACGGCAACGGGCCCCAGCATCGACATCAATCAAGTAAGTTCCACTGTCAATCAAGCGGTTCTGCTCGGCCAAAGCTTCCCCTGTGACATGAGCCACCCTCAGGGGAAAGAAAGTGACCCACAAAGGTGAGGGGAAGGGGGGCAGATGATGGAAGTTGGGGGGGGGGGAGAGAGAGAGAGAGAGAGAAGGGGCAGATGATGGAATGGAGGAGATGAGAGAGAGAGAGAAGGGGACAGATGATGGAAGTGAGAAGAAGGGAGAGAGAGCAGAAGGCAGATGGATGTCAGTTGAGAAGGGAGAGCAGATGCTGAATGGAAGTGGGGAAAGAACACATACTGGATGGAAGGAGGAGATAAATAAAGGGGGAAGAAAATAGTAAGATAATGGAGGGGTGAGGGAAAGGGGTGACAAGCTGTGTGTAGACACAGTGAAAAGAGGGAAACGGGACTAAATAGTAAGAAAGAATTTAATTTAGATGGAGGCAGAAAATAGAGAAGGAAGACCAGAGAAGAAAAGGGAAGAGAGAGCAGAGAATGATCAGATCTGAGTGGAGGAAATGAGAAGAGAGATATGCTAAAAACCACAGGGGGGAGGGAAGGATAGAGATGCCAGACCATGAGGGGAACAGAAGGAAGATGATGGATGCTAGACCAAATTGTGGGGTGGGGGGGGGCAGGAGGAGAGATGGCAGGGAAAGACAGACAGTGAATGGAAGGGGCAGATGCTGGACTGAAGAGACAGAGAAGGTTATCATGCTGCTGTACCGGGCCATGGTACGCCCTCACCTGGAGTACTGCGTCCAGCACTGGTACTTTAAGAAGGACACGGTACTACTCGAAAGGATCCAGAGAAGAGCAACTAAAATGGTTAAGGGGCTGGAGGAGTTGCCGTACAGCGAAAGATTAGAGAAACTGGGCCTCTTCTCCCTTGAGCAGAGGAGATTGAGAGGGGACATGATAGAAACATTCAAGGTACTGAAGGGAATAGACTTAGTAGCTAAGGCAGGGAGAACGAGAGGGCACTCTCTAAAGTTGAAAGGGGATAGATTCCATACAAACGTAAGGAAGTTCTGTGGTAGAAAGCAACATATTTATTTGGCTCATAACTTGCTGGCGCCCGATATTTTTAGCTCACAGTGAAAAAAGTTTGCTCACAACACCCGCCCGCTTAGAGGGAACACTGGCAGCGACCCCCAGGACGTCCAATCATTTCTGCTCGAGACTCTCTGCTTGAAAGGACAAGTAAATATATTGATAAGAAATTAATTTGTTTCTTGAAAGATATTAGATCATACATTCTAGATACTACACAGTTCCTCAGAATGTTAAATGATCTGGAACCTGAGATTCCAAAAGATTGTATATTGGTTATGCTCTTTATACACAAGCATACCCCAAGAAGAAGCTCTTCAGGTTTTAGCCAAGTTATGGAATCCTCAACTTAACCCTGATAATTGTTTTGCACAATTTTTGAAAGAATTATGTGCCATAGCTTTGAAGAATAATTATTTTATCTTTAATGGTGAATTTTTCAAGCAACTTTCAGGTATCGCTATGGGTGCGTCATTTGCCCCTACTATAGCGAATTTATACATGGCTTGGTTCGAGGAGACATTTATTTATAAGTTAGCAGAATTTCAATATATGCTGAAATGGTGGCGTTTTATAGACGACGTATTTGCTATTTGGGTAGGGACCCTTCAACAACTCCAAGAATTTACCTTGCTACTAAATCAATGTCATGAGTCCATTAAGTTTACTATGTCATATAGTAAAAACAAAATCAGTTTTTTGGATGTATTAGTGCAATGGGACGGAATTCATCTGGCAACATCTATCTTTCGAAAAAATACCGATAGAAATACTCTATTGAGATTTGACAGTATGCATCCTGCACACTTGAAGACTAGTATCCCCTTTGCCCAGTTTTTAAGATATCGGAGGATATGTAACACGAAAGAAAACTTCCTTCAAGAGGCTAAAATATTGGAACAAAGACTATTGTCCAGGAATTATCCTTTTCCAATAATTAAAAAAGCGAAGAAACGGGCATTGCATAATCCTAGAGATATTTTATTGGATTATAACAAATCTCAAGAAAAAATTGATTTGATCCCATGCATAATTAAACAAACTTGCACATCTCCACAGATTATTAAGAGATATAAAAGACATCTTCTATTGCTTAAAACACTTCCTTGTTTTGAAAATAAGAAATTTTTTTTTCCTCAGTCTAGAAATAGAAATCTGAGTGATTGGTTATGCCATACATCTAAAGAAAGATTTGATATTGATAGAACGGAAACCATTTCAGGACATAGCCCGTGTGGACATTGTTCGAATTGTATGGTTATGGCTATGATCTCTAGTTTTATTAACCCGAATGATGGAAAAAATTATGTTTTACGACATACTTCTACATGTCAAACAGCCAACGTCGTGTATGTAATACAATGCCCCTGTGAACTGTTTTATGTGGACTAAACATCACGTAGGTTTACTATAAGGCTAACAGAGCATAAAAGCTGCTTAAATACACGTAACGTTACAGCCCCCATAGTGGCTCATTGTTTGGATTTCAAACATAAATTTGAAAATCTGAAATGTTGGGTTATTGAGAAAGTTGTTCCATCTTTAAGAAGAGGAGATATCAGGAAGTTGTTGTGGCAGAAAGAACAACAATGGATAAATCGCTTACACACCATAGAACCGCAGGGTTTAAATACGGTGTATGAATGGCAACCTTTTTTGTGAGAATGCAGTTTATTTTTCATCCGGATTTTCTATATTTTGCGTAATGTTGTATATCCTGGTGCTTAGCCTATTACACATCACGTTTTTGTGATGATGTCATGACGCCCGGCTCCTTCCTCCTTTTTGAACGAGTCGGGCGCGTCTCGCAGTCCCAGGTCCATTTTGAGAGAAGCCAGCTTTTCGTTGTGTTGCTAAGAAGCGTGGAAGTAACCTATATAACATGGATTCCCTGAAGTAGCCTGCTTTCAGGCGAAACAGAAAGCCTTTTCTGTCGGGACGAAGAATTGTTTCATCTTCAGATGAGTGATATATTTTCTTAGAGATATTGATACTCGGGTCTTACAGGCTACGCAACCGTTCTGAATTACTTACAGCTGAGCTGATTGCCATAGTGTAGTGAGTTTGGGATTTACTCACTATCTTATAAGACATTTTTGGACGTTGTCATTCAAATCACTAAATATTTTGAAAATACTTACCTTTTGAAAATCTTTTGAGATTATATTTCAATGTATGAGAGTGATTTATATTTGTACGGAGTTTTTTTATAAACCCGTGATGATGTGGGGGGCTTAGGGCACTTGTATAGTCCCGGCAGCCCACAATTGAGGTTTATTTTTTCTCCATTTTTTCTATGATTTTGTCAACAGTTCTTTTTGTCATTGTGGTGTGAATGAATCCCTGCTGCTATTATTATTTACAATACGTTCACAACTACATTCTTTTCTTAATTGAATACGATTGTACCTCTATTATAGTTAGATGATATATTCTCAGTAATGGCCCCTCTTACCTGGAATTCCCTGCCTTCATACATAAGAGAAACAAAAGACCTCAAAACATTCAAAGCCTATTTAAAAACTTTTCTCTTTAAAGCTTCATTTAATCTTTAATCAATATCTTTCTTAATAATTTTATCCCAAACTTCATGTTTTTTCCCTGTCTGGTTTTTCCTTTCTTCTCATCTGAAGAACAACAATTTTGTAACTTTTACCCTCCCTTTTTCCTTTCCGTATGTACCTGAGTATGTTTGTTTTGTCAGTTTGTTTCCCTTTTTTTAAAAAACTGTACAACGTATATTTTATTATTATTCGCTTAGTATGTAATAAGCGATTCATCAAATTTGATTAAACTTGAACTTGAAACTTGAACTTGAAACTTGAACTGGTTGCTGCTACTGAAAATAACCAGTTAGCGCCAAAACTGAAAAACAGCTGTAGTGGGTACATTCCAGGGGCAGAATCAGCACTTAACCGGCTACACGTTAGCCAATTCCGGAAACCTGGAAACTTAATGCCAATGTCCGATCGCTGCCAGCTGAATTGGGCTTCAGATGTTTAAGAGGCGCTCTCTCTTATGTGCTAATTGAGTAGTTCCCAAGCAGGATTATACAGAGCTATATCTGCACTCTGTGCAACTGGTCCACTTGCACCCCTGCTCTGCTCGCTTCACAGTGGACAGTGGAGGAACGGGATCAGCAGCAGCGCAGACGGATGTCGGCAGACGAGACCCAGGATCCACAAGGCGACACCGGGGAAGGACCTAGCGGAGGGACCACGCAAGAGGAGGAGACCGTGACTCACCAGGACCCCGAGGGAGAGACACCACACTACACCGAGGACACCGACCTGAGGCAGAGGAGGTTGCTGAGGAAAGGAAAGTCTGCTATTGTGGTGGGAGACTCGATCTTGAGAGAGGTAGACAGTCACGTAGCAGGAGGAAGGGAGGACCGGCTAGTGACTTGTCTCCCAGGGGCCAAGACACGAGACATCACTGATAGGATCGAGAGGATCCTGGACGGAACAGAGGCAGAGGAGACTGCGGTAATAATCCATGTCGGAACAAACGATGTGAGCCGGAGGAACTTCAGCATGGACGCACTGACTGACCAGTTCAGGGTCCTGGGACGAAAGCTGAAGCGGGGCACACGGAGGATAGCATTCTCGGAGATCCTGCCTGTACCGAGAGCAGATGCAAAGAGGCAGGCAGACCTCCAAGCTGTAAATGCATGGTTGAGGAGATGGTGCCAGGAGGAGGGCTTCCGCTTTGTGAGGAACTGGACGTCCTTCTGGGGAAAGAGCAAGCTCTACCGGCGGGACGGCCTGCACCTGAGCACAGCGGGAACCAGACTACTGGCAGCCAATGTGAGGAAGGAGATCGAGAGAGCTTTAAACTGAGGAGAGGGGGAAAGCCGACAGCTGATCTCATGTTGACGCTTCGGACAACAGTATCCAGAACAGATGCTGAACGGGCTGACTGCAGGGAGGAAGCAGAGGAACCGGAAGATCTCAAAATCAGACAGCGAGGGAAACATCAGGTAAAGGGAGCTTGCTGGGAGAAGACTAAGGGGCATGGGGACACAGGGGGACTGGGTGGCATGAGGGCGAAAGACGAGAGTAATATAGAGGTACCACAAGGCGAGGGGGATCAAACAGAGGCTCAAGGGGTGATAGCCCAGGAGGGGGCCGGAAGGGCTAGAAATCCCAGAGGAAAAGCAGGGAAGTGGGGTGGCAGGAATGTGGGGAAACTGAAAGCTAAGAGGGTAAAGGCTGAGGGCAAAGCAGAAGCGCAGAGAGCGGGAAAACTGCCAGAAATCCAAGGGCAAGTGGCCCAGATAAATGCAGAGGTGGAAGAAAAACGACGGGACCTGCGGTGCTTATACGCAAATGCAAGAAGCCTCACGGCCAAGATGGGTGAACTAGAAGTCGTGGCCAGGGAGGAGGACCTGGATATAATTGGAATTGTAGAAACCTGGTGGACAGAGGAAAACCAATGGGATGTAGCGCTGCCGGGGTACAAGCTCTATAGGAGGGACAGGACCCACAAGAAGGGGGGAGGCATAGCACTATATATAAAGGACTCTATCCACTCGATCGGGATGGATATGGCAACGAAGACAGAGGGGCTGGAATCGCTATGGGTCAAATTACCGAGAAACAAGGGTGCGGCCATAAAACTGGGGCTGTACTATCGACCACCTGGCATGCCAGAGGGAGTCGGACATGACTTGGAAGCGGAATTGAGACAGGAGTGCAGGACTGGAAGTGTAACAGTGATGGGGGACTTCAACTACCCGGGGATAGATTGGAGTACGGGTCACTCCAACTGCACTAGGGAGACAGGATTTGTAGAAGCGGTGAAAGACTGCTTCATGGAGCAACTAGTCAAAGAACCGACGCGAGGGGGTGCTACTCTTGACCTCATCCTAAACGGATTAGGGGGGCCAGCGAGAGGGGTAGAAGTGGGAGGACCACTAGGCAACAGTGATCACAACATGATTAGATTCACACTAGAAAGAGGGACACCCGTGGTTAGGAGGACTGCAACAACTGCGCTGAACTTCAAGAAAGGGAACTATGCTGCTATGAGGGAAATGGTGGGGAGGAAGCTCAGAAACATCTTTAGGATGGAGACTGTGGGAAGCGCCTGGACCCTATTCAGGGACACCCTGCAGAAAGCGCAGAGAATGTACGTCCCCAATTTCAGGAAAGGCTGCAAGAACAAACGATCAAAGGACCCGGTTTGGATGTCAACAGAAGTAAAAAGGGCGATAAAAGACAAAAAAGTATCTTTCCGGAGGTGGAAAAAGGACCCAACAGAGGAAAATCACCAGACGCATAGGAAATGCCAAAAGGAATGCCACCGAGAGGTAAAAAAAGCAAAGGGGAAATACGAAGAGGGGCTGGCCAGGGAGACGAAAAACTTCAAGGCATTCTTCAGTTACGTTAAGGGAAAGCGACCAGCGAGAGAGGAGGTGGGGCCGTTGGACGATGGGGACAGGAAGGGAGTGATTAAGGAGGATAAAGAGGTAGCTGAGAGGTTGAACACGTTCTTCTCGTCGGTTTTCACGAGCGAAGACACAACTAATATACCGGACTCAGAGGAGCTCATGAGTGGGGAACAGGCTGAAAAATTAGAGCACATAGAGGTAAGTAAGGAGGATGTCCTCAAACAGATAGACAGATTAAAATGTGGCAAATCACCGGGCCCGGACGGGATCCACCCAAGGGTTCTGAAGGAACTAAGACAGGAAATAGCGGGCACAATCCAACATGTTTGCAACCTATCTTTGAAAACTGGTGAGGTACCAGAGGACTGGAAAGTGGCAAATGTCACACCTATCTTCAAGAAGGGATCGAGGGGTGACCCCGGGAACTACAGGCCGGTGAGCCTGACTTCAATTATAGGGAAGATGGTGGAAGCTATGATCAAGGACGGCATTTGCGAGCACATCGAGAGGAATGGCCTACTGAGAACAAGCCAGCACGGATTCTGCAAGGGAAGATCATGCCTAACGAACCTTCTGTACTTCTTTGAGGGAATAAGCAGTCGGGTGGACAATGGGGAGCCCATAGACATCATTTACCTCGATTTTCAAAAGGCTTTCGACAAGGTGCCACATGAAAGGCTACTTAAGAAGCTGTGGAGCCACGGGGTGGGAGGGGATGTGCACAGATGGATCAAGCACTGGTTGTCAGGTAGACTGCAGAGGGTCGGAGTAAAGGGTCAATATTCTGACTGGCGGGGAGTCACGAGCGGTGTGCCACAGGGATCGGTGCTGGGGCCGTTACTCTTTAATATATTCATCAATGACCTGGAAAGGGAGGTAAAGTGTGAGGTTATAAAATTCGCAGACGATACCAAACTGTGCGGCAGAGTTAGGACCAGGGAGGAGTGTGAGGACCTGCAAAGGGACCTGGACAAGCTGGAAGACTGGGCAAACAAATGGCAAATGCGCTTCAACGTGGACAAATGCAAGGTCATGCATATAGGGAAAAAGAACCCGCTGTTCAGCTATAAATTGGGGGGGGTATTGTTGGGAGACAGCAGACTCGAGAGAGACTTGGGTGTGCTGGTGGATGCATCACTGAAGCCATCTGCACAGTGCGCGGCAGCCTCGAAAAAAGCCAACAGGATGCTGGGCATCATAAAGAAGGGCATAACAACCAGAACACAGGAAGTCATCATGCCACTGTATCGAGCGATGGTGCGCCCACATCTGGAATACTGCGTTCAGTATTGGTCGCCGCACCTCAAGAAGGACATGGCGGTACTTGAAAGAGTCCAAAGGAGAGCAACGAGAATGGTAAGAGGGCTGGAACACTGCCCATACGCCGAGAGGCTGGATAGGCTGGGGCTCTTCTCTCTGGAGAAAAGGAGGCTCAGGGGAGATATGATAGAAACCTTCAAGATCATGAGGGGCATAGAGAGGGTGGATAGGGACAGATTCTTCAGACTGAAGGGGACAGCTAATACGAGGGGGCATTCTGAGAAACTGAAGGGAGATAGGTTCAAAACAAACACAAGGAAGTTTTTTTTCACCCAGAGGGTCGTGGACACTTGGAATGCATTACCGGAGGAAGTGATCAGGCAGAGTACGGTCCAGGGATTCAAACAGGGATTGGACGGATTCCTGAGGGATAAAGGGATCATGGGATACTGAAGGAGGAGCTGGGATGTAACACAAGTATAGAAAGTTAACCAGGTAATGAGTAAAAACCAACCAGGTCGTGCATGTGAAAGACCGGAGGGCTAGGGCTTCGATAGGAAGGCAGGACTTAAATGGGAAGCCAAGGTGGCAAGGGAGCCCCTTCTGATGATTCTGACAGGTCGTGACCTGTTTGGGCCGCCGCGGGAGCGGACTGCTGGGCAGGATGGACCTGTGGTCTGACCCGGCGGAGGCACTGCTTATGTTCTTATGTTCACCACCACCAATGTTTGTTTATTCAAATTTGATATACCGCTGAATCTTACAGAGTTCTCAGTGGTTTACATATCTTTTACAGGTATTTTCCCTATCTGTTCTAGTGAGCTCACAATCTATCTAATGCACCTGGGGCAGTGGAGGATTAAGTGACTTGCCTGGGGCCACAGGAAGCAGTGTGGGGTTTTGAACCCACAACCTCAGGGTGCTGAGGCTGTTGATATTTACCGCACTTAAAACTTTTTGGTATAATAAATATAGCCTGCATCCTTGTATGTTTGCCTGCAGTTTTTCTTCTTTTTTTAAATTCTTTATTAATTTTCAAAACTAATACAAAGTGCCATGAATTTTACAAACATTAATAAACAAAATAAGCACTTAAATTCCATCAATAACACTGCAGAAGAAAAATATCCCACTCCTTTCTTCCAACAATTCAATCAAGAAATAAACCAAAAAGATATCCCCCCACCCACTCACCCCATCCTGGATATGCATAAAAATAAACAAAAAATTAAATAAAGACAATTATGTTGAATTAACAAAGGATGTCAACGGGCCCCACACCAATTTAAATACTTTGCTATGCCCCAACATATCCGCCTTCATCTTCTCATATTTATAGCCTAAACATAAACTGGCCCACTAAAATGAAAAATTGAGGCGGTCACAATTTTTCCAATTGCGTGTTATCATTTACATCGCTATCCCTGTCATAATAAGGAAAAAGCCTGCATTTGTAATGATCCATAGGAGGCTTGATATGCAGCAGTGTTCCACTTATAATTGCCTCATACGTCGGAGGGATTGTTTTCCCTTGATCTAACCACTGCACCACACTGGTGGGTTGCAAGCACTATTTATGAACTGGGATATGAGATGGCTGCGACACCAGTGGGTCCAGGGCCTCAGTGTGTGGGCCCTCAGCATTCTCAGTAGAAAGCGGTCCGCCTCTTTTTTTTAAATATAACAACAGAAACTGCAACTGCTCCCAAGGCAGATTTTTGTTGATGGCAGAAAGAAAAGGGTGTGTAAGTGGGGAGGGCAGAACCAGAGCCATAAGTGTAGGGTTACCAGATTTTTCCCGAAGGAAAATCTGGACCCATGGCCTTGCCCCCAGGCCCGCCTCGTTCCGTCCCTAGACGGCAGCTGTGTATGAGTGGACACGACTGCGTTGCGTCCGCGCATGCCCCTTTCTGATGCAATTTTGATGGGAAGCTTTACAAAACTCAGATAAAGTGCCAGGTTTTAAAAAAAGTCGTCCGAACCCCTGGACGTGTCCTCGAAAAGGAGGACATGTCCAGGGAAATTCAACACGTAGTTTACTTTCGCTATTGAGTGCAACTCATCAGCGCTGGAGCTTTCATTTTTATTTAATCCACAAGCCAGCTTATAGGACCTATAGGGACCCCTGAGGAAGACAATAGTGTCGAAACACAGACCGTGTTGGGTTCACATGTTTCCAGTGGTTCAGGCCCTAAACTTTTTTTATGTGGATTATTTGTCAGTTCTAATAAAGCCTTGGACATCAACTCTCCACAAGTCTTTTTGCTTCTGGTAATTTTAGACCTAACCAGTAATCAAACCCAAAATATTGATGGAAAAACACACATTTACCTGTGTTAAAACTTTTGTTCACTGCCCCTAAGATTTTTCATTATATCTAGAATAGAAAAGAATACTTTTGTTCCTTTTTTGATTCCCTTTCTTGCCTCATTGCAGGTCAGGTGAGATTAATGAATGTGAGAAATGCATTTTCACATGGGAGGTCTGCGTTCTGTATCGAGATCAGATTTTTCCCTCTTTGATGAATAAGAGTTGTGTAGTCCCACAAAGAACAGAGAGGTTCAGATGAACCTCTCTATTGCTCTCAAAAGCAATCAGCAGATGTTATATTTTCTGCAGAGGATTGTTAGAGATATATCTGCAGTATTTAGAAAGAGGCGAGTTGCTTTCCACTGAGAATGCTCACACACTGAGGCCCTGGATCCACTGGTGTCACAGCCATCTCATATCTGATCCCCAACAGTCTTTGATGTTTGAGGGATTGGAGAAACTCCGCATCCTATATAATAAAACTCTAAGTGCGCATGCGCACTTAGGGTTTTGTGATCCCTGCTGCCGTGTTTTCTGATCCGTGGCCGAATTCTATTTTAGAACATGGCGGCAGGGAACAGCATGGAGAAGGAGAAGGGCAGGCAGAGGAGCGCCGTGAGCAGGTCGAAGAGCGACAGGATGAAGGCGTTGGTGACAGTGCGGAGCGGGAAGGCCATGGGGGGGGATAATAGATTACCATCAGAGAAAGCAGCACACTGAATGGAAAGCCCATTCTGCTCTCATGTCATTTGAAATTGCTGGGTTGCTAGGGAAAGAGGAACTGGCCGCCACGCAAAACGCGACTATGCTCGACCGTGTCTGGTTTCACCGACTAGAAAAGCGCAGGGAGAAAAAGTCCCGCAAATACCGCTTCAAATCTTGCACATAAAGCTAACTCGGCCCGAAGAAGTCGCTCCCTGTTCTCACAATAAACGCCCCTTTGCGTACAATTGCCCGAGTCTAAAGAAAATGGAAATCAAGTATTGTCGCTTTTTTATTATTATTCGCAAACAGGAGCTAAATCTACCCCCTCCCCCCCCCATCACAGCAGTTCAAATATTACACAAACTTGACTGCAAAGAATTGCAAAGCTGTGCAGCAGCTTACGAGGAGCTGACCATGTGCTTTCACAGCTCCTTTATTAGTAGGGACTGGAAGGAGGCTGCAAACTTTTCTGTTGCCATCAAAGACTAGCCAATGACTGTTGTAACCATCCTATATAATAAAACCCTAAGTGTGCATGCGCACTTAGGGTTTTGTGATCCCTGCTGCTGTGTTTTCTGATCCGTGGCCAAATTCTATTTTAGAACACGGCGGCAGGGAACAGCATGGCGAAGGAGAAGGGCAGGCAGAGGAGCGCCGTGAGCAGGTCAGAGAGCAGGAGAGCAGGAAGATGATAAGCAGCACGAGCGCCTGAGCCACTACGGCCAGCCCTTGCAGGAGGAGGCCCCCGCCGCCAACCGCCAACGCCTTCCCGGTCTCCTGAGCCGCGTACTCACTGCCCCGATTGCTGGCCACAGTGTCCGCCACTGCGCTCAGGGTGAAACCGCCCAGTACTGCGTGGATCAAAGCTGGGCTCGGGGTCAGCTGTAGCGCGCACTCCGTCAGGTTGGGTGGCAAGGCAAGGTGCACCTGCGACTCCATCGGGTGCGGTGATGGCAGGACGCGGGCGCAGGGAGGCGGCATCACTTGGTGATGCGGGAAAATTCTGCATCACACCCACCGCGGTGGCTGCTCGCTCGCTGCATTTAACCCCCTCCCCCTCTTTTTCTTCTGGGTGGTTTGGATGGCTGGCAACGTAGACAGCTGTTGCCAATGCAAACAAAGCTTCTATTACCGCAGGGAACTAGGGCTGGGGTGGGAAGGAAATTGGACCCAGATAGGAGAAGGCAGGAACTCAGTTCAGGTAGGTCGTTACTTCACTGCCTCAGGTCACACTACTAATGCCATAAGAGGGCTGCATTAAGAACCAACTCAGAAAAGGCTAACTGTATTGTAATACCTTTACAAAAGTACAAGTATTGGTTAAGGTTTAATAATGTATTGATTATCCTCTATATTAAGCGTGCATGCACACTTAGGGTTTCGTGTTCCCAGCCACCGTGATCTCTGGGTCTGTGCCGAATTCTGTTTTAGAACACGGCGGCAGGGAACACTCTGGCAACTCCCCCTCCCGCCCTCACTCACCAACTGCAGCTATAGCGAACCTTGCTGGCCACTCTCCACCTGGTAGCATGTTCCCTCTGACGTGATCACGTTAGAGGGAATGTGCTACCGAGGTGGAGAGTGGCCTGCGAGGTTCGCTACAGCTGGCCAGCAAACCTCAGCAGGCTGCTTTGAAGAGGAGCGGCAGCGGTTCATGCCAGTGGGAGGGAGGGTAAGAACAGCTGCTATCTCAATAAAAATTATTTTTAAAAAAGAAAAACAGGCATGGCACAACAGAGGGTAGGGGGAGAGGGACCAGGGAGAGGCACAGACAGAAAGAATGACAGACAGACAGCATCCAAGGAGAGAGAGACAAAGAAAATAAGACAGACAGACTCCACTCTAGCACCCATTAATGTAACGGGCTTAAACACTAGTAAAGCAATAAGGAGCTAAGAATGCTTTCCTGAACGGAGGTTTCACTTGGAGGTGATGATTGGCAGAGGTTTAGAGTTGTGGTCAGTGAGACCAACGTGAAATGAAGTTTGGTGCTGGAAAAGGGCGAACCACTTTCCATCGACCCAGAGCTCAAGCTGATAAATTATTGTGAGGCATCCAGGATGTCCTGGGGCTGGGTCAGAAACAAAATAATAATAATAATAATAGCTTTATTCTTATATACCACCATACCACACAGTTCTAGGCGGTTCACAATAAAGAGAACTGAACACTCAGTGAAAATACAAATGTTAAGGAAATACAAACAATGAGGACAAAATCAAGCAACAAATTTATCAAACAAATAGGTTTTCACCAATTTTCTAAAAGGAACAATAAGACGAAGCTTGAGGAATAATTGCACCCAAATAGGCGTTCATCTTGCCTGCCTGAAAAGCCAATGTTTTGTCCAAAAATCTCTTATAACGACAGGATTTTAGTGACAGGTAAACGAATAGAAGTGTGATTCGAGTGGATTTAATAGACCTATGTAGCTTGAAATGAGAGGAAAGGTAAACTGGAGCTAAACCAAACAGCGATTTAAATCAGATGCAAGTGAATTTAAAAAAAGCTCTTGCCTCAAATGGCAGCCAATGTAATTGTCAGTAGTAAGGACTAATATGTTCATATTTTTTCAAGCCGAAAATCAATCGGACCTGTTTTGAATTAACCTCAATCTTTTGAAAATTTTCTTGTGGGACAGTAGTCCAGGATGGACAGAATTGAAGACTAGTACAACATGGCAACTCTTGGAGCTTAATATACTTTAAAGACAATATGGTAGGTAGGACTTTGATTTGATGATTTACTTGTTTATTTTCTCCTTAATTTCCAAGCAAATGGCAAGTGCAGAAGGACTAATCCAGCGCTCTGGAGGGATAGAGAGACCTTTTGTCCTCACGCGGTCTTTCTTTGCTGGCTCTCAGCGCTATGGTAAGCATCTGTGTTCTTTATAGTAGTGTTCTGAAGTGGAAACCACTGATTCTCTGTGATGAATGAAAATAGAATATCCTATGTTTCCCAGACTGTGTCTGTGCATGAGGTAGGACTAGGAGCGCTACCTCCTGGTTGGCTTCATCTCTTATCCCCGTGCATTTTTCTCCTTGGATTAATGCTCGTGCAGCTGGTTGAAATGGACAAGTCTTAGAAAGCATTCAGCTGATTAACAGTTCCCCATAACTGTATCCATGGCATCCTGTTTGTTTGTCTTGGCTGTTTAGATGGTAAGCTCTTTCGAGCAGGGACTGTCTTCTTTATGACTCTGTACAGTGCTGCGTACATCTACAAACTTTAATACTATTGCTGTTTTGTCCAGCTTTTCATTATTGTTAACCACATAGAACTGAGAGGTATTGCGGTATAAAAATAAAATTTATTATAGAAATAATTAATAATAATAATAATAATAGTAGTAGTAGTAGCTTTTATCTATAAATGGGGACAGTTTACAAAATGATTTGGTCAAATTAAACACCAAAATGAGCATTGTTTTAAAGCACTGACCATCGTATTTAAATAATCTATATATATCCAGTGCTGGTAACTTGTAACAGTATGTGGTTGCATTAATGTAATTGCAATGTAATGTAATTTATTTCTTATATACCGCTAAACTCTGTTAGGATTCTAAGCGGTTTACAGAAAAATAGACAATAGGGTGCATTAAAATTATAAGTAAAATAGTACTTAGAAATTCCCTTACTGTCCCGAAGGCTCACAATCTAAGGGCCTGATCCTGGAAATGGCATCTGCCATGGTAGTCACCAGCAAAACGGGCGCCTACCACATATCAGTCACCGGTAGGCGCTTTGTCTAGAAACACATCTATTTTCTTCTATAGACACCTTAAATGTAGGCCAGTATTTTACAAGCCCACATTTAAAGCGTCTTGACTCGCACCTAGGAGAAGCACCTATGGAAGCCTAAAGCCGATTCTGATGTAAATCATGCCTACGCCGGCCTTAGACATCCATAGACGTGCCTAGATGTCTCCGTACATGCACGAAAGACACCTACATTGTAGACATCCTTCGCCCCATCAGTTTTTGTTAAAAACGTGCATCCCGATTGATCCATTAGACGGCAGTAAGACTCCTACTGCCACCTACAATTGGGACACCATTTTTAGACTCAGGCCCTAAATGCACATGGACAGCACTTGCTAAAGCCAAATGGAGGGTAATTCTATAACAGGGTGCCCACTGTAAGTGCTGGTTATGGTGCCTATTTTAAGCCTGTTCTCTATATTAAGAGATGCCTCTTCTTTGTAGAATATTAGTGCAAATGGCCAAAAATGTGCATACATTGACTAAGGCATGATCATGTAAATGCTCATGCTTAGATGTCCCTTATAACATCCCAGTGATATCACATATATAACAACATATACTTTCTTAATCAGCCGGTCACCACTTATAGAAATATTTCCAAGATCATCAGAGGTTATGTAAGGTTCCCTGCATCAATGTTGAAGTCATCTGGACTACTACTAATAATAATCATTTCCATAACACTACTAGACATACGCAGAAGAGACAGTCCCTGCTGAAAAGAGCTTGCAGTCTAGTCAAGATAGGCAAACTGGACAAGAAGGTGCATCAGGTGGGGGAATTACTGAGGCATACAGTGCAGCAAGGTAGAAAGGACAGAGTCTGGAGTTGGCTGTAAAGGAGAAGGGTACAGATAAGAGAGACTTATCCAATGAGCGGAGTGTCTAGGGAGGGGGGAGGGTAGTGTGTGGAGAGATGAGAGAGGAGAGATATTGAGGAGTGAATACACTAGTAGGTCAGTAAGAGGAGTCTGAACTATGTGTGGAAATGGATAGTGACCCAATGAAGTGACTGGAGGAGAGGGGTAATTTGGGCATAACGACATTGATGTGCTTAGCCTTAGATATCCTGTTCTAACTCAGATGGTTCTCCTTCTTTATATAAATTGTGTCTCCTTGGAGACACTGTCCATATAGCTTAAATTGCACCATTGTATATCGAACCTCCAATCCTGGGCTCTCACCGTTCAAATGAAACTTAATGAGACCAAAACAAAACTTCTTTGGCTAGGCCCAAAATTAGATCAGCTGCCCACCCTCATCCCACTATCCTCAGGCACCAAACTGCCGCTTGAGCACTCAAGCAAAGTTCTGGGAATCATCATTGACTCTACACTGTCCTTCAACGATCACCAACTCCTTAGTAAAAAAATGCTTTTTCAACCTTCACATGCTAAGGAAAGTCAGATCCTGCTTCCACCAACAACACTTCGCTGTCCTCGTTCAATCCATTATTCTATCTAGACTGGATTACTGCAACTCCATCTACTTAAGCCTAACAAAGAAAAGTCTTCTCAGACTCCAGCAGATTCAGAATACCGTGGCTAAATTAATTTTCGCAAAAAGCAAATTCGACCACGTCTCCCCGCTTCTATCTAAGCTTCACTGGCTCCCAGTTCTCCTCAGGGTCCACTACAAATGCACCTGCCTAACCTTCAAGTCTCTACAAGGCATCCTTCCTCCCCTGTTTCCACTATCCTGGCTCTCCGCGAATCCTAACGCCACCAGATCCTCTCAAAAATTCATACTATCATTCCCCTCTTTAAAAGGCATATCCCATACAGGAAAACTTGGAACATCCCTCCTCTTCAAGATCACCGAGCTGTGGAACAGCTTATCTGCCCCTCTCCGGAGTGCGACCTCCCTCCAACGCTTCAGAAAACATTTGAAAACTTGGCTTTTCTCTAAAATGTAACCACTCCCTCCCTCTCCTCTACACTTAATCCCTTCTCTCTCCCCTTTTTACCAAGCTTCCCATTGGAGTTCCTTTCTTTTGTAATTCCTGTAAACTGTGTCGAGCTCTACTTCTGTGGAGATGATGCGGTATACAAACTTAAGGTTTAGTTTAGTTTAGTTTATATATGGGACTGGCTCAGCCCTCTGCTGGCGCCAATGTGGATGGTAGGGGGATTATTGTCACATGTGGTGGGGATGCCCAGTGATAAAATCCTATTGGCAGGAGGTGGGCAAATTGTTGGCGAGTATTCTGCGAATACATTGCCCACTCCTACCGGAGTGCTGTTTGTTAAACTAAACTAAACCTTAAGTTTAAACTTATATACCGCATCTTCTCTATAAATATAGAGCTCGACACGGTTTACAAAAATTAAAAGGGAAGTACAGTGGGAGTGGTGGTAGGGAGAGTGGTGGTAGGGAGATTTACAAAATAATGTCATCTGTTTGCCATACAATTATTCACAGCAGCCCACTTGGTTCTGGCTACCACTTGGAAGTATGCTTCTAGGCCTGAAATACATAGAGTCCGAGCTAAGTTAGATTATGTGCATCTGGTGTCGAAGTTGACAGCTATTAGACGACATATCTTAAGTGTTTACCATAAAATATGGGACAAATATGTGAAATGGAAACAATCTTAGTATTGAATGGACTGTAAGAAATTTTGGGGAACTTTGACTGCTACTAATAGCTTTTCATTTTCCTTTCCTCTGTTTCATTTTGATGGTTTAGAATTGAGATCCTCGTTATTATGTAAGGGGAGAGGGTTGAGGGAAGGGGGGGTTCTAGAGGGGATATTAGCTTGCATATCGCACCAGTGTATGTCTGTAGTTCTGTTTCATTGACTTAGTAGATAAAGACAGGTTGTTCACCCTCTCCAAGGTAGGGAGAACGAGGGGGCACTCTCTAAAGTTAAAAGGGGATAGATTCCGTACAAGCATAAGGAAGCTCTTCTTCACCCAGAGAGTGGTGGAAAACTGGAACGCTCTTCCGGAGGATGTTATAGGGGAAACACCCTCTAGGGATTCAAGACAAAGTTAGACAAGTTCCTGCTGAACCAGAACGTATGCAGGTAAGGCTAGACTCAGTTAGGGCACTGGTCTTTGACCTAAGGGCCGCCATGGGAGCGGACTGCTGACACGATGGACCTCTGGTCTGACCCAGCAGCGGCAATTATTGTGTTCTTATCTGATGGCATTGTGATATGTTGTATATGAGGGCAATCAAGTCCATGCCTCTTGTTTATATTTCAAAAATTGAATAAACAAAAATATATATATTAAAAAAAAAATAAAAATTAAGAGGATGGTGTGTGACACAGCAAACTCATCAAGCTGCTAAATGCACACCCTTTAAAGATGAAATTATCTAATTGGTGTTTTCAGGTGCAGTATGGACTGGGGACAATAACTCTGAATGGGGTTACCTGAAAATCTCCATTCCAATGCTACTTACAATCAGTATTGCAGGCATTTCCTTTTGTGGGGGTAAGTGGCCTTATACAAGGGACTGTGCTTTCCTATATGTTATGTTAATCAAGTTTTCTGTTCCACCTTTACCTATTCAGTTCAAGGTCGGATTACATTACAAGAGGTTGAGTCAGTTATCCAGGAAGTTCTAATAGACAGTTTGACAGGGCCATTCAATAGAGTTGCTAGTACAGGTAGATCAGTCCAGTTATTAATATAGTTAGGTCATACATGGTCTATCCAGAATAACCGCCTCTTGCAGCACGGATGGTTGGGGCTAAATTCTATATGGTGCCAAAAAAGTAGCATAGAAAAAAAAATAAACACTAAGCCCTATTCTATAAACCGTGCTCCAAGTTGGGCACCATTAATAAATAGCATGTAGTACTGGGATCTGCGCCTAATATGTGGGTGTAGTGATTTACACCAACTGAAATCTGACGTAAATCCTCATGCCTAAATTAGGCATGGATCTGCCTTATGTATAAAACTGTATGCATATTCTAGGAATGCCCCTGACCCAGCCGTGTCCACAGCTACACCTCCTTTTCAGATCCATGCATAAAAATTGACACATGAATCTTTATAGACTACCAATTATAAGGATGTGTATGTAAATTCAAATTATTAGTATCCATTTATTGGAACTAGTTGGCTCATTATGCAGTTAAATTGCACACACAAATTGGGTGTCTGCCCAAATTTGCACATGCAGTTTTGAATGCCTTATATAGAATTAGAAACATGATGGCAGATAAAGACCAAATGGCCCATCTAGTCTTCCCATCCGCAGTAACCATTATCTGTTTCTCTCTCCAAGAGATCGCACGTGCCTATCTCAGGCCCTCTTGAATTCAGACACAGTCTTTGTCTCCACCATTGGAGAGATGATGAGCTTTCTTTTATTTTTGGGCTTATTTTTATTACATATGGGACCAAAGTTCCTCATATACATTTCCCTCATGGTTTCATTCACTTTCTCCATAAATACAGAGGGTCCAGTGCAATAAAGTATTCTAGGCCTTGCACATAGGTTAGCTCGGCTTTTGTGTCCAAGATCAGAAACCAACTACCTGAGCTTTAGAAGAAAACTGAAAATATTCCTCTACAGCAGTGTATCGCAAACTGTGTTCCTCCTGAGATTTCTGGTATGCAACATTTAGACAATCTGTCTCCTTGCATATAAAGAATCCAGTAGTAGATAGATTAAATTAATATGGTTGCCATACCAACTCAAAATTGACCCCATTGAGTTCACAGTTTTGGACAACTGTATAAAATGCACTGGATGAATGCCTATCTGTTTCTAAATGTGTTTCATAGCTCTTTGTATTTAATGTATTGTTCACAATAAACAGCCGATGTGGGCGGGTTTATTGGCAATCCAGATCCAGAGCTCTTGGTTCGCTGGTACCAAGCTGGAGCATATCAGCCTTTCTTCAGAGGTCATGCCACCATGGACAGCAAACGACGTGAGCCCTGGCTCTTTGGAGCAGACAACACGCAGATCATCCGAGAGGTCATTCGAGAGCGCTATGCCCTACTGCCCTATTGGTATCTGTTGTTCTATCGGGCACACGTGTCTGCTGAGCCAGTCATGAGGTAAAAAAGCAGACCCTAACTTCACAAGGGCACCGTTCTTTGACAACGATCTTTCCAATGCGTACAGAATTTGAGCAACTTCTGCAAAATGCCTACAATGCTGTGAATAAATATGAAACAGAATGAAAGCAATTTTCCCTGAAATAGATCAAGTCCAGCTCTAACAGGGCTAATGACATTTTTGTGATAAATAAATCAGGATTTCCCATTATAAGTTATAACCCCAAGCATAGTCAAGTTCTATCTAGGTCAGTAATAGGATTTCTTTCCATATAGATCCCACGTAAAGGATAGTGGTGGGAGCAGAATGAGTTGGGCAGATCCATGTCACAGTTCTGAAGGGTTTGACCAAACAGCACAGTAGTTCAAGTTAAATTTTCTGTGAGAGTATAGTCCAAACTTCAGATTGGAAGGGTGGATATTCTCTTACCCCTCCTAACTCTCTTCACAGTAAATAGTACAACGTTTATAGATCCTCAGAAGTACCACCTAGCACTCATACAAATTCATTGTGTCAGGCTTTATGTACTACTTCCTCACCGGATCTTCCATACTTTGCTATTAAATTTATAAATACTTTTTTCCACCTTAGTGTATAAATAGTTTAAATACTTAGCTTAAAACTTGTGGTCATGGTTTCAGGGATTTATACCGCCAACCTGTTTCACCCGAAGGGGTTTTATCAAGGCACCGTATCCCTTTCTAAAGCTTAATGCCACTGTACCCAACCACTGAATAGTTAACTTTAGAAAGGGATATGGTGCCTTGATAAAACCCCTTCGGGTGAAACATGTTGGCAGTATAAATCCCTGAAAGCATGACCACAAGTTTTAAGCTAAGTATTTAAACTATTTATACACTAAGGTGGAAAAAAGTATTTATAAATTTAATAGCAAAGTATGGAAGATCCGGTGAGGAAGTAGTACATAAAGCCTGACACAGTGAATTTGTATGAGTGCTAGGTGGTACTTCTGAGGATCTATAAACGTTGTACTAGTTACTGTGAAGAGAGTTAGGAGGGGTAAGAGAATAAACACCCAATCTGAAGACAGCTCTGAAGGGTAACATTCTATTTTCTGGGTAGCACTCTCATAAACCAGTTCTCACCAACTTGAGTGTATTTTTATTAAATTTTTCAGAACAAATGACTAAAAAAAGAAAAGAAGACAAGCAGAACAATATTTGCCATAGAAACTCTCTTACAGAGTCAAATAGAAGGCTAATTCCTTTAACTATAATCCCCCACCATCTCCCCATTCCTAGCTATCATTTGTTCTAATCTCTCTCTCTCCCAAGTCCAACTGTATACTTTACTCAACTTTTTTAAGTGTAGTATGTTAACTCTTGATTAGTCACAGTGATGGAAATCTTTAGAAAAGATTCAGAAAGTATTTTAAAACTCACCGGGGCTAATGCTTAGGGTTTCCACATGGCTCCAGAAAAAGGAGGACAGATTGAGACATCCGGGTTTTACTTCCATTGTTTTCAGTGAAAGTAAAACCCAGATGTTTCATAAGAACATAAGAATTGCCACTGCTGGATCAGACCAGTGGTCCATCGTGCCTAGCAGTCCGCTCCTGCAGCAGCCCCCAGGTCAAAGACCAGAGCCCTAACTGAAATCAACCGTACCTGCGTACTTTCCGGTTCAGCAGGAACTTGCCCAACCTTGTCTTGAATCCCTGGAGGGTGTTTTCCCCTATAACAACCTCCGGAAGAATGTTCCAGTTTTCCACCACTCTCTGGGTGGAGAAGAACTTCCTTATGTTTGTACATAATCTATCCCCTTTTAACTTGAGAAAGTGCCCCCTTATTCTTCCTACTTTGGAGAGGGTGAACAACCTGTCTTTATCTACTAAGTCTATTCCCTTCAGTATCTTGAATGTTTCAATCATGTCCCCTCTCAGTCTCCTCTTTTCGAGGGAAAAGAGGCCCAGTTTCTCTAATCTCTCGCTGTATGGCAATTCCTCCAGCCCCTTAACCATCTTAGTTGCTCTTCTCTGGACCCTTTCGAGTAGTACTGTGTCCTTCTTCATGTACGGCGACCAGTGCTGGACGCAGTATTCCAGGTAAGGGCGTACCATCCTCCTTTTTCAGGAGCCATATGGCAATCCTAGCTTTAATAGCACCTCAGTGAAACAACTTCTAGGCCTCTAGGAGAAAGAGGTAGGATATAAAAAGCCCTCTCTGTGTGGTAGATCAGGTGGTAACAGAAGTGTGGCTACAGTAGGGCTGCATTACTCTATGGTGACAGCAAGCAGTGGCCAGAAGGTAACTGTTAAGGGCTCCTATATGAGTAGAAAGGAGCCTTAAATATTATTAGCTAGGTAATGCGAGGGATTATAAATATGGCTGTCAGTTCTGTACAATTTTTATGGCTCTTGGTTTACAGGGTAAAAGCACAATGACAAAAAAATATACCCTCTTGCTTTTCACAGGCCACTGTGGGTGGACTTCCCTCAACAACTTGAAACGTTTGGCATTGAGGATCAGTACATGGTGGGTAAGTGTGACAGGTTCCTTGGTTTTCTCTTTCAGGGTACTACAGGGCTGTGGCAACCTTCAGGGTCAGCCTCGAGCAGTTTTTAAGTCAGAGGATAATCTCTGCTGGCAAGACAACAGTACAAAGGAACTCTGGTTTCTTTTTGCATTTGGTGCAAAATGTTAAAGATTATGGTGCTGCCACAGATCCTGGAAAGTTAGAAATGTGCAGCTTCTATTTAAGTTTTTATGTGATCAGTATAATAGAGGTCTATAAAATCCTTAGAAGAACAGATAAATGCAGATCGATTGTTTGCTTTTTAAAAAAGGACAAGGACTAAGGACTACTTCATGAGGTTACTAAGTAATATATTTAAAACAAATAGAGGAATGTATTTTTTTCAGACTGTTTATAGTTAAGCTCTGGAACAAATTGCCAGAAGATGTGGTAAAAGCAATTAGAAGAGTTGGGTTTAACTACCAATACTAATCATTTCTTGTACAGTAAACATGTAAGAGACAGTCCCTGCTTGACAGAGTTTACAATCTAATCAAAACAGGCAAACAGGACAAATAAGGGATTAGGTAATTGCTTATTCAACTTATTCATCCATCTCTAATTGGACATTATTGCAGATTAGCTCACACTAAATAAACTTAAAGTTAACTCTCAAAAAACTGAAGTGTTGCTCTTTTCTTCAAGAAATACACCAGTAAATAACTTAAACTTCACCAAGAAAGGAGTCCCCTTAAAATTCTCATCAACAACCAAAATCTTAGGTGTTGTAATAGATAATACCTTAAGCTTTCATTCTCATATCTCTAAGGTGGTATCTTCTTCCTTTTATGCTCTCAGTCAAATTTGATTCATTCACTAATTCCTTCAACAAAGTTCACTCCGTATTCTTATACATTCCCTAGTGCTGTCCAAGCTCAATTACTGTAATTTCATCCTCATTGGTCTTCCGAAATATCAGTTGCACCAGCTACAATTAGTTTAGAACACTACAGTTAGATTACTTCTTCGTTGTTCCAAGTTTGACCACGTCACACCACTCCTAAAAACTGAGCATATCCTTCCTGTCTCCTATCGCATCTTTTTCAAATACAATATTCTTTCTCATCAAATATTATTAAGTGGATTTCCTTCTTTCTTATTTAGTTTCCTGGTTCAATACTCTCTACAAAGAACCCTTCGATCATCCAAACAACAGTTACTGGTTGTTCCCTCATTTTGACAATTATTTCTTGATTTTTCACAGAAACTCTTCATTCTCCATCATGGCTCCCACTCTTTGGAATTCTTTACCTTACTATTTCCACACTGAAAGTTCATTCTCAACATTTAAGACGCAATTAAAGGCATATTATTTCTCTCTGGTATTCTGCTCATAACTCACTGCACTGAAAGTTTATTCTCGACATTTAAGACGCAATTAAAGGCATGTTATTTCTTTCTGGCATTCTGCTCATAACTCTCCGGTATTTCCTTGTACTATCTCTGCACTGAATGACCTTTAGACACAACTACAGGCAATTTATCTTTCTCTGGTATTCTGCTTATAACTCAATAGCGTGGGCAGAAATCAAACACGCTTAAAGCTATGCCCTGACCTTATATGCTTTTACACTTTCCCTGTCTTCACTCCTCTGTTTTTATTGTAACCAACCCTTCTTTCCCTTTCCATATGTTTCTAATTTTGTTGATTTGTCTATGTTTGACCCCTTCCCCTTTTTATTTTTTCATATATAAATATATATAGTGAGCCTTCTGGACAGATAGGGAAGTTCTAAGTACCTAATTTAATTTTTATTGTAACCCATTCTGGGCTCCTGGGGAGGACAAGCTATAAAAAGGAATAAATATATGTACATGAGTATATATATTGATGAGGTAAATATAATTGAGCCTGAAGAATTTGCGGGAATGTTTTGCTCGTCTTGCAAAACACTCGCAAGATATATATATGTCAAACTTCGGTTTGCGAGTGTTTTGCAAGACGAGCAAAACATTCCCGCGTTGACTCGATTTGCAAGTGGCTCCCTCCCCCCTGCGATCCGGCGTCCCCCCCAGCAATCCGGCATCCCTCGCCGAGCACCCAAACAGCATCCCTTACCTCGATTTGGCACCAACACCAACACACAAGACATGCCGGTACCGGTGCCTGAAGATCCTCCCTCTTGACTGGGCTGGGCCTTCTGGTCTCACTCTCTCCGAGATTCAACACTGGCACTTTCCGGGACAGACTGCATGGACCATACTGATCTTTATCTGCTGTCATTTAATATGAGTTATATGACAGACCCAATGAAATCTAAAGTACTGAAGCCATGTAATTTTAATTTAAACAATTTTAATTGATGACAACAATACAGCGAAACAATAAACCATGCCCACAAAAGGCGACACACATTGTCAGAAACCCGCTGAATGCAATTTAATATCTAAACCAGCCCTATACTTTTGCCTATACTCTGCTTCTCCAGCAGAGGGGATGCCAAGGTCAAGGGGAGAAAAAGGTGCCACTCCACTGAAATATTTTCCCATGGTATGATAATATTTTTAGTGGGCCTAATATTGAAAGCAATTTAATCGGTCGGCAACAGCCACTGACCGGTTAAATCACATGACTATACAGTAGTAGATACCAGGTTATCTCTGCTGAATATTTGCGGATAGTGCCTAACTGTGAGCTAACTATCTTGGGGGCCTCCAGTATTCAGGACCTGATATTCAGCACTAACCGGGCAAGGTTAGCACTTAATAGGACCATATAATTAGCTGTCTTATCTTTATGCACTAACCAATGGCCACTTATTGCTGAATATCAACTTAACCATTTATTGACTGGTGGCCAGAAATGAAACTGGATGTTCAGTGTCGGTCACTGGAAAAGGCCCAGCATTGATTGAATACCTGGGTTCAGCACTGGCAGCGGGCAGTGCAATTAAAGCCCATCACTGGCTAAAATATAGCTTTGCTCTCATGTCAGTCTATTCTAGAGCAATTTACTGGTACTGAACATATAAAGCTGTACTATAATATGAAATGATAACTCCATATTTATTGCATGATTCTTTGTGAAGGGAATGCTTTGCTGGTGCATCCAGTCACAGATCCAGAAGTCATATCTGTTGATGTTTTACTTCCTCGATCAGATGAGGTAACTATAATTGAGCCTGAAGAATTTGTTCTTGGATAAGTTCAGTGTCGGACTCATTACTGTCCATACTGCTATATTTTTCTTCCTTTATGGAAAACATTGCTGTATCCTTCCTAAATTAAAGGTTTGTCAAGTTCCTTAATGCTCATTCTCACTTTGCATTCATGCTAGATAGCAGGCTAGTTCACCAATAATCTAGTACAGTGGTTCTTAAAACTATTTTGGGGGCCCCGCAGCCAGTCAGGTTTTCAAGATATCCCTAATGAATATGCATGAGGCAGATTTGCATGCCTGTCACCTCTATTATATGCAGATATGCCTTATGCATATTCATTAGGGATATCTTGAAAACATGACTGGCTGGGGGTCCCCCAGGACAGGTTTAAGAACCCGTGATTTCTAGTACATCTGGAAGCCTTTGCAAAATTGGGATTTTGTGTGCATGTAAAAATTTAGTATACAGACATTAAATTTAATGAGGCAGTGGCAGCTATCACAGAGTCTGGTATCCATTGCCAGACTCTGGTATCTATTGCCAGACTCTGGTATCTATTGCCAGGGAGGAGTGGACATCAACCACTGAGGCCCAGATTCTATAAAAGATGCCAAAATTTAAGTGCTTAGACAAATGACCAATCAGTGACTTCCTTAGGCATCTGAGCCAAGCAGGGCTTTAGGCTCCTCCCCATGCATCACATGATACACCAGGGAAAGGCCTAAGGCCCAGTGTTGTCGCGAAGAGGAGGAGGAGCAGGAGAAGGAGGTGTTTTCAGTACCTCCTGCTCCCAACTTTAAGGTACAGGGCATGGGACCTGGAGGGGGGAGGGGGGCCTCCAGTGGCAGGAGGGAGTGGGCATCCCTCCTGCCTTTTTCTTCAGGGGAAGGGGGGAAGTCTTTCCAGGCAGGAGGCAGTGGTCATCCCTTGCCGTTTTGGGGAGAAGCAGGGGAGTGAGCAAGCACCTTCGTGTCAGGAGGGAGTGAGCATTCCTCCTGCCTTTTTCTTCAGGGGGGGAGGGGAAATGGGAGGTCTTTCCTGGTAGGAGGAAGTGGGCATCCCTCCTGCCCTCTTTTTGGGGTTCGGGGGGATGGTGGCTCAGGGGTGCTAGCGTGGGGGGGCTTTTTTAATGGGACAGATGGTGAATGTTTAAGTCACGCAGAACATCTGTTCCATTAAAAAAGCAGAAGCCATGTGTCAATCGCTCACTGAGCGATTGAGTCGGTGGGTTTGCATGCAAATGATTTCCATGCAAACTTGATAGTGAATCAATCGCTGTTGGAAATTTGGTCAGAGAATCGGCCAACAGCGATTGAGTCGCTATCTTTAATGGACCTAGCTCAAAATCCATTTCTCTCCTGTGTACCTGAGCTGATCAAATGGCTAAAAGAGACAATTACTTTCCTAGAGAGGTCAATCCTCTCGCATTGCTACCTGGGTTGGGAAAATAAAGCTACTTATTTACTAATTATGTAACCAAAAATCAAATAGAAGATTAAAATGTGTTTTTTGGTTGCCCTTCTCTTGACTTTTACTCTTCCTTTGTAGATTTGGTACAACTTCCGAACATTTGAACGATTTGTGGGTCTCAGCACTTTGAAGGTCCCAGTCACCTTGGATAGTGTAAGTACACAGGTCTCCTCTTTGGCTACTGACAAAATTAAGCAGTGGGTCAACAGACAGGTCTGTGTGTCTGTATATACTAAAAATATATTCTCTCAATGCTTCTCTTCATAGCACACAGACTAAAGGTGCGGTTTAACAGAAATCAGAAACTTGAGAACAATAATAGTAGCTGTCAAGCTTTGCTAAACTTGAAGTATCAGCAATTAGAGCTACTTTTAACAAGTTTAAAACCCATTCTGATGCAGTTAATCAAAACTATTATTAGATCTACAATATTGATTTCAATGGATATAATCAGGAAATACAAATACCGCACATCTTTGGGATATAAGTTCAAACCAGCACTAGGCAAAAAGTCCTCCTTTAATTGGGTAATTTGGAAGCTCTGCTCATCCCCTTCTTAAACTATAATAAGTAGAAAATCCCTGTATAGTGAACAGAGTCATGTTTCTTGTTCCTGAATATGTTGGAATAATCTCAATCTATAACCAAAGTTAAGCATTTAGAATTGGTCAGGTTTAGGGTCATTCCAGGTCTGGGGCTTAAAAATTATAGAGACTAGTCAGTTATTCTCCTTCTAACTTATCCATACGAGTATAAGTTCCAGCAGTCAAATAGCAGGAATAATGTTACATGAATAAGTTATCAGTTCAGAGTTATCCATGTGTATTCAATGGTAACAGGGCAAATTAGGTTTGGTAACCATGATGGATCCTTGATGAGAGACAAATGAGAAAGGAATAAAGAAAACTTGAAAATCAAAGTGTGTCTCTACAATTAGTTATGTCTAAAAGAGGCATTGTAGAAAAATACACAAAAATCTTACAGGTGAACTAATGTGACTTCAGCAGCAGTAAACTCTGTTCAAGAAATATAAGCGATTTTGCAAAGAAATATCAAATTTTAAGGGCTCTTTTCTCCGGTCTACATTGGGACAAAGCTCATGAGTACACTTACCAGTTCTGAAAGAGAAAGTTGGTGCATTCTTTTATTTTGCATCACAGACGTCTGCGCGTTGCTTTTTACACTGGTATCTTTTTCATGGTTCATAGGTTTTGAAAATGTTATCTAGGTGCATACGTTATTTTCCTTCCTCACCTGAACTTTTCCTTGGCAGTGCCTTCTCATAGGGCTCCTTTTACGAAGCCGCGTTAGGGCTTTAACGTGCAGAATAGCGCACGCGCTAGACCTTAGTGCCAGCATTGAGCTGGCGTTAGTTCTAGCCACGTAGCGCTGGTTTAGCACGCGCTAAAATGCTGCGCGCACTAAGAAAAGCTAACGCAGCTTAGTAAAAGGAGCCCAGAATGTTTAGAATACCATGTGCATTTTACATTAATAGTTTAGAAATTTGTCCTTCCTGTGTATTAGGAGCAGGCGGCTCTTGGAATTCCTTAAAATCTAAAAAGCACGTGGTGTAGCATTACATCAGAGATGAGTGCCTACAGCTGAGCATCAGAGCACTGATAACAGCAAAATAATATATTCATTCAGGATCATTTTACATTTAGGAGACTAACTTAGGAGCAAAGATTTAGGAGCTCAGCGTTTTCTTAATATTGGGCCCATAGTTTTTTAATGGGTGTAGTTTGTGTTGTCCAAAAATTATACATTATCCCAGGACAAGCAGGCATGATATTCTCACATGTGGGTGACGTCATCTACGGAGCCCCGGCGCGGACAGCTTTTCAAGCAAACTTGATAGAAGTTTCAAGTTTGCACACTGCACCACGCATGTGCGTGCCTTCTCGCCCACTAGAGGGCGCATCCCACCTCGTGGTCCTCAGTTCAAATTTTTCCGCGGAGCAAGAAAGCCCTGTGGATCTGAGCTCCAGTGTTTTTGCCTTCTAGCTGCCGCGTTTAGTTTGTTTTCCCTTCGAATTAGTTTGCGGTGCTGTTTTTCTTTTCGGTTCTTTAAAAAAAAAAAAAAAAAAAAAAAGTCTTTCGTTTTTCCTCGGACTCCGGGGGCTCCCGGAATCCGTGGCCGCGGGACGTCGGTACGTTCCCGGCCTTCTTCTTTTTCTTCGTGGATGTCCCGTCCTGTTACGGGATTCAAAAAGTGCAGCCGGTGTGAGAGGTTGCTTTCCATCACTGACCCTCACCGGTGGTGCATTGTCTGTCTTGGGCCCGAACATCCGACAGACTCGTGTGATCGCTGTGCTACCTTCCAAAACAGGGCCCTCCGTCGCCGAAAGGCCAGAATGGCGGAATTGTTCGCCGTCGACACGCCGCCTAAGGCCTCGACGTCGGCCTCGGCTTCGGCCCCGGCCTTGACCTCGGCCTCGGCGTCCTCGGGGGCCTCGGCCTCGCCTCGGCCCTCTTCCTCGAAGGCGTCGTCAGTGAAGCAAGCTTCGGGTAAGTCCTCTGTTCCATCCCCTTCAGCAAAGAAGCCATCCTCGAGTCAGGCCAAGGCGGGTGGGTCGACCCCGGCCCCGCATCGGACCTCGACTCCGCACACCCCGAGGGAATACTCGAGACCGAGGTCGCCCTCCAGGGAGTGTGCCCCGGACTCGGAACTCCCCACCTTCGTGGGGATTCCGGCCTTCCAGGATCTCCTCCGAGCTCTGATCTCCTCGGAGCTGTCGGGAGCCCTGGAAGTGTTGCAGCGTGCTGCGGTTCCGGCGGCCTCGACCTCGGCCTGGACGCCTTCGGTCTCGGAGGCCCTGGCCTCGGCTCCCTCGGGAGCCCCGACCTCGGCGACCTCGGTCTCGGGTACTGTGGCCCCGTTCACCTCGGTCTCGGCCCCGCCCCGGACCTCGACCTCGGGGGAACCCCCTGAGCGGAGTGTAAGGCCCAAAGAAAAGTTGCGCAGAGTGCGCCGTCTTTCCTCCTCTTCCTCCGGGTCTTCCAGACACGCCTCGCCCTCGACGCGACCTCGGACGGGGCGTCGATCGAGGAAGTCTAAGCGGCCCCGAGGCTCGCCTCGGCGCGACCGTTCCTCGTCGTTCGGGGGCGAGGCGCTGCAGGTGTCGGAGTTGCGCCTCGACAACCCGAGGCTCCTCCGCTCACCCCGTGGGAAGTCTTCCCGGGCCGCCTCGCCGAGGAAACGGGAGAGTGTCCCACGAACCCCGGGGTCCTCACCCAAGGGTTCTGCGAGGAGGACAACTTCCCCTTCCCCCTCGAGGGCCCTCGAGAGGGGATCTTGGGATTCGGGATCGGTTCGGGACCCTCATTATTCCCATGAGGCCTCCCCCCTCTCCTCGGTAGGGCGGTCGAGAACCCCCTCTCCCCAGGCTAGGCCGTCCTCATTTTCATCCTTCGTTCAGGACATGGCCCAAGCCCTGGGGATTGACCTGATGGTAGGCTCTCGGTATTCCAAAGAATTTTTGGAGGAACAGGACCTCCCCACTCTTCCTAGGGAGGTGCCTAGACTCCCTCTCAACAGTGTCCTTCTGCAAACCTGGCTGAAGAACTTGTCAAACCCTCTTACAGTCACGTCTGTGCCTTCAAAAATGGAATCGAAGTATAGGACGATTCCCCCTAAAGGGTTCGATAAGGCGCAGCTCTCACACCAGTCTCTTCTGGTGGAGTCTGCTCTTAAAAAATCACAGCCCTCACGGGTTTCTGCGGCGGTTCCACCAGGCAGGGAGGGGCGGACCCTGGACAAGTTTGGCCGTCGCCTCTATTCAAATTCCCTGATGGCCACCAGGGTTCTAAATTACGCCTTCACCTTTTCCTCCTATTTGCGTGGTATGGTGAAGGACCTTCCTCAATATCGAAACTCGTTACCGGACTCCCAAAGAGCAGGATTCGACAAGTTTATGTCCAACCTGTCTCAGTTGCGGCTGTACCTATTCCATGCAGTGTACGACGCTTTTGAGCTGGTTTCGAGGGTGTCGGCCCTCGCGGTGGCCATGCGCCGCTTGGCCTGGCTTCGCACCCTCGACATGGACCCAAACCTGCAGGAACGCCTGGCAGACTTGCCTTGTGTGGGGTCCGAGTTATTCGACGAGTCATTGGATGCGGCGACCAAACGCTTGTCGGAACAGGAGCGCTCTCTAGCATCCCTGGTCCGCCCCAAACCTAGGCCCCCGCCGCAGAAACCCTTTCGGCCTCCGCCGCGCCGTTACCCTCAGAAGTCGACCCCGGCTTTCTCGAGACCGCCTCCGAGACGTCCGTCTCAGCGAGGCAGAGGGGGACAAACCCAAGCCCCGGCGCAGGGCCCTTCTAAGCCAGCGCCTTCCTTTTGACGGGCTGAGCGGACGGGGCGGGTTCCCCTCCGCACTTTCACAGGAACCCCTTCCTATCGGGGGCCGTCTCCGGTCCTTCCGGGAGGCATGGACCGGGATTACCTCAGACGCTTGGGTGCTCCGGATCGTCTCCGAGGGCTACTCGCTCAACTTTGTGTCCTCGCCGCCGGACAGTCCCCCAAGTGTAGTCCCCTGCAACCGTTCGCAGCTACCGACCCTTATAACCGAAGCCAAAGCCCTCTTGAAGCTTCGGGCGGTCGAGCCGGTCCCCAAGGACCAGTGGGGTACGGGGTTTTACTCCCGCTACTTTTTGGTCCCAAAAAAGACCGGGGACCTGCGCCCCATACTGGACCTCAGGAAGCTCAACAAATTCCTGGCCCGGGAGAAGTTTCGAATGCTATCTCTCCCGGTTCTGTATCCCCTCTTGGAGGAAGGGGACTGGATGTGCTCCCTCGACCTGAAGGAAGCATACACCCATGTTCCGGTGCACCCCGCCTGTCGAAGATTCTTACGATTCCAGGTGGGGGACCTCCACCTCCAGTACAGAGTACTGCCCTTCGGCCTGGCCGCGTCCCCACGAGTATTCACGAAATGCATGGTGGTGGTTGCAGCAGCCCTCAGGTCACGTGGACTCCACGTGTTCCCTTACCTGGACGATTGGCTCATCAAAGCCCCGACCAGGGAGGGGGTTATCTCAGCGACCCGACAGTCTATTACCTTCCTGCAAACTCTCGGGTTCGAGATAAACTTTCCAAAGTCTCAGTTGAGGCCGTCGCAGTCTCTTCAATTCATAGGTGCGGTGCTGGACACGGTGCGCCTACGCTCCTACCTGCCGACCCAGCGGTTGGAAGCCTTGGTACGGATGAGCCGCCAGGTCTCTCAACTGTCGAAGGTGTCGGCCAAGCGCATGATGATGCTGCTGGGCCATATGGCCTCGACGGTACATGTCACGCCGTTTGCGAGGCTACATCTGAGGATCCCTCAGTGGACCCTCGCATCCCAGTGGCGTCAGGAGTGCGACCCGGTGTCCCGCCTCATTTCGGTGACTCCGCTTTTGCGGAAATCGCTACGTTGGTGGACAGACTCTTCAAATCTGTCCAGGGGGCTATTGTTCCGCACTCCGCCTTTTCACAAGGTCCTGACCACGGACTCCTCGGAGTACGCGTGGGGAGCCCATCTCGACGGTCTTCGCACGCAGGGCCTGTGGTCGGCAGAAGACCGTCAGTGTCATATCAACGTGCTAGAGCTGCGGGCCATCTTCCTAGCACTTCGAGCCTTCGTTCACATATTGCAGGACCAGGTGGTCCTCGTCCGCACGGACAATCAGGTGGCAATGTATTATGTGAACAAGCAGGGAGGAACGGGGTCATGGCCCCTCTGCTCCGAAGCTCTTCGCCTCTGGGAGTGGGCGGCCTCCCGGAACATCTTCCTCCGGGCGGTCTACATCCAAGGAGAACGGAATTGCCTGGCGGACAAACTCAGTCGACTTCTGCAACCGCACGAGTGGACTCTACACTCAGCAGTTCTACGCGAGGTTTTCGCTCGCTGGGGAACGCCACAGGTGGATCTGTTTGCCTCTCCGGAGACACACAAACTACCACTATATTGTTCTCGGATGTACTCGCAGGACCGTCTGGAAGCGGATGCCTTCCTACTCGACTGGGAAGGGAGGTTCCTGTATGCATTCCCTCCGTTCCCTCTGATCATGCGAACGTTGGTACACCTAAAATCGTCCACGGCCACGATGATTCTCATAGCACCTCGGTGGCCGCGTCAGCACTGGTTCTCCCTGCTGCTCCAGCTCAGTGCCAGGGAGCCTCTTCCCCTGCCTGTCTCTCCTTCTCTGCTGTCTCAGAGTCAAGGATCCATGTTACATCCCAACCTGCAGTCATTGCACCTGACAGCTTGGTTTCTTGTTCCCTGACTCCTCCGGACCTGTCTCAATCGGTGAAGGAGGTGTTGGAAGCCTCCCGCAAGATCTCGACGAGGCTTTGCTATGCGCAGAAATGGACCAGGTTTTCCACCTGGTGTTCGTCTTTTCACCTGGATCCGGTATCAGTTCCGGTATCCTCGGTCTTAGAATATTTATTTCATTTGTCGCGCTCCGGCTTGAAAACCACTTCGGTGCGGGTTCATCTCAGTGCGATTTCTGCTTTCCACCAACCTCTGGAGGGACGCCCTCTGTCACTCCACCCCTTGGTGACACGCTTCATGAAAGGGTTAATCAGGGTTTGCCCCCCTCTTAAGCCTCCGTCTGTCGTGTGGAACTTGAATGTAGTTCTGGCTCAACTGATGAAACCCCCTTTTGAACCACTCAACAAGTCCCTCTTGAAATTTCTGACTTGGAAGGCGGTGTTTCTGATTGCCCTCACCTCCGCCAGGCGGATTGGGGAGTTGCAAGCCTTGGTTGCGGACCCTCCTTTCACGGTCTTTCATCACGACAAGGTGGTTCTCCGCACCCATCCTAAGTTTTTACCTAAAGTTGTGTCTGACTTCCACCTCAATCAGTCCATTGTCCTTCCTGTGTTCTTCCCGAAGCCCCACTCCCATCCGGGCGAGACGGCGCTTCACACGCTTGACTGTAAGAGGGCGTTGGCATATTATCTTCAACGCACCAGGTCTCATCGGAAGGTCCCTCAATTGTTTTTGTCCTTCGATCCCAATCGATTAGGGCATCCAGTTTCCAAGCGCACTCTGTCTAACTGGTTGGCCGCTTGCATTTCCTTTTGCTACGCTCAGGCTGGCCTTCCTCCCCCGGGTCGAGTCACGGGGCACAAGGTCCGAGCAATGGCAGCTTCGATAGCCTTTCTCCGATCCACTCCAATGGAGGAAATATGTAAGGCTGCCACTTGGTCTTCGGTTCATACATTCACCTCTCATTACTGTCTGGACACCTTGTCCAGAAACGATGGCCGGTTTGGCCAGTCGGTGTTACGTAACCTATTTTCATAATTTGCCATCCTCCCACCTACCCTTTTTTGGTTGGCTTGGAGGTCACCCACATGTGAGAATATCATGCCTGCTTGTCCTGGGATAAAGCACAGTTACTTACCGTAACAGGTGTTATCCAGGGACAGCAGGCATATATTCTCACAACCCGCCCGCCTCCCCGGGGATGGCTTCCTTGCTAGTTATGGAACTGAGGACCACGAGGTGGGATGCGCCCTCTAGTGGGCGAGAAGGCACGCACATGCGTGGTGCAGTGTGCAAACTTGAAACTTCTATCAAGTTTGCTTGAAAAGCTGTCCGCGCCGGGGCTCCGTAGATGACGTCACCCACATGTGAGAATATATGCCTGCTGTCCCTGGATAACACCTGTTACGGTAAGTAACTGTGCTTTTTGCAATGACAGTAGATGATGGGAGGTCTTTTACTAAAGATTAGCACATGTTGTCTGCAGCTGGGTCCATAGGAATTAAATAGGTCCTATGGCAGATAACATACTACTACCAATAATAATAACAGTTTATATACTGCAGGACCGTGAAATTCTATGCGGTTTACAATGATTAAAAGGTGTTACAAATTGAGTAGAGTTAACAAAGTTAAAAACCTAGTGATTAACAGCTCTAGAAATCAGTTATTGTGGAATAAGATTGTACAGATCAGTTACCTAAATACTTCAGGAACAGATATGTTTTTAGGCGTCGCCTAAATTCCTCATAGGTATTAGCAAGCATAAGTAATTGTTCCAGATCTTTACCCCATAATGCTGCCTGATATGAGAAAAGCTGTTGATGATGTTTTTTAAATTTACATCCTCTAACCGGTGGAGAAAACAAATTCATGTGTAAGCTTCTCTTATGTCTATTGGTTGAGAAAGAGAAAAGGTCAGTTAAATATTTAGGGGCTAAACCGAATAGTACCTTAAAGCAAAAACTTAAACTTCACACGTGCCTCCATCGGCAGCCAATGCAGAAGTCGGTAGGAAGGTGTTACATGATCGAACTTCTTCAACCCAAAATTGAGCTTGACTGCCGCATTTTGCACCAGTTATAATCGATGCATATTCTGGGAAATTGGCAAATAGGCGACATTACAGTAATCAAGTTGACTCAGTATAAGGGATTGTACCAGAATTCTAAATGATGAAGCATCAAAATATGCTCTAATGGACCGAAGCTTCCAGAGAGTGAAAAAAACCTTTCTAACCAAGGAGTTTTGTTAGTACTATAATTTTAAAAGGTTCTCTCTTGCCATGTATACCGTATTTTCACGCAAATAACACGCACCCGTATAAAACGCGCACACGTGTATAGCGCGCAGAAATCACGATGATAAGCACAAAAACTTTGGTATAACGCGCTCACGATTATACCGCGCATGCTGCCCGACTCTCCGTTCACCCCCCTGACTTCCGTGCACTGCCCCGCCTCTCCGTGCGCTGTCCCGACTCTCCGTTCACCCCCCCTGACTTCCGTGCACTGCCCCGCCTCTCCGTGCGCTGTCCCGACTCTCCGTTCACCCCCCCTGACTTCCATGCACTGCCCTGACTTTCCGTGCGCTGTCCCGACTCTCCGTTCACCCCCCCTGACTTCCGTGCACTGCCCTGACTTTCCGTGCGCTGTCCCGACTCTCCGTTCACCCCCCTGACTTCCGTGCACTGCCCCGCCTCTCCGTGCGCTGTCCCGACTCTCCGTTCACCCCCCCCGACGTCCGATTCATCCCCCCCCCCGGCAGGACCATTCGCACCCCCACCCCGAAGGACCGCCGACTCCCCGACAATATCGGGCCAGGAGGGAGCCCAAACCCTCCTGGCCACGGCGACCCCCTACCCCCACCCCGCACTACATTACGGGCAGGAGGGATCCCAGGCCCTCCTGCCCTCGACGCAACCCCCCCTCCCCCCCAACGACCGCCCCCCCCAAGAACCTCCGACCGCTCCCCCAGCCGACCCGCGACCCCCCCTGGCGACCCCCACGGCCCCCCCACCCCCCTTCCCCGTACCTGTGGTAGTTGGGCCAGAAGGGAGCCCAAACCCTCCTGGCCACGGCGACCTCCTAACCCCACCCCGCACTACATTACGGGCAGGAGGGATCCCAGGCCCTCCTGCCCTCGACGCAAACCCCCCTCCCCCCCAACGACCGCCCCCCCCAAGAACCTCCGACCGCTCCCCCAGCCGACCCGCGACCCCCCCTGGCGACCCCCACGACCCCCCCACCCCCCTTCCCCGTACCTTTGGAAGTTGGCCGGACAGACGGGAGCCAAACCCGCCTGTCCGGCAGGCAGCCAACGAAGGAATGAGGCCGGATTGGCCCATCCGTCCTAAAGCTCCGCCTACTGGTGGGGCCTAAGGCGCGTGGGCCAATCAGAATAGGCCCTGGAGCCTTAGGTCCCACCTGGGGGCGCGGCCTGAGGCACATGGTCGGGTTGGGCCCATGTGCCTCAGGCCGCGCCCCCAGGTGGGACCTAAGGCTCCAGGGCCTATTCTGATTGGCCCACGCGCCTTAGGCCCCACCAGTAGGCGGAGCTTTAGGACGGATGGGCCAATCCGGCCTCATTCCTTCGTTGGCTGCCTGCCGGACAGGCGGGTTTGGCTCCCGTCTGTCCGGCCAACTTCCAAAGGTACGGGGAAGGGGGGTGGGGGGGTCGTGGGGGTCGCCAGGGGGGTCGCGGGTCGGCTGGGGGAGCGGTCGGAGGTTCTTGGGGGGGGACGGTCGTTGGGGGGGAGGGGGGTTTGCGTCGAGGGCAGGAGGGCCTGGGATCCCTCCTGCCCGTAATGTAGTGCGGGGTGGGGTTAGGGGGTCGCCGTGGCCAGGAGGGTTTGGGCTCCCTTCTGGCCCGATATTGTCGGGAAGTCGGCGGTCCTTCGGGGTGGGGGTGCGAGTGGTCCTGCCGGGGGGGGGGGGGATGTATCGGACGTCGGGGAGTCGGCCGGGCAAGAGGGCTTGGGCTCCCTCTTGCTCCGATCGTGGATGCGGGTGCGGGTGGGAGCGCGTGCGAGTGGTCGTTCGGGGTGGGGGTGCGAGTGGTCCTGCTGGGGGGGTGAATCGGGCGTCGGGCGGGGTGGGAACTATGTTTGAAAACTTTCGTATACCGCGCTCACGCATATAACGCGCGAGGGGTATGCGCGGTAGGTAAAAACGCGTATAACGCGCGCGTTATATGCGTGAAAATACGGTACCTGCTTCAAAGCACACGACATACAAGGGGCTGCTGAAAAGTTCTCAGCTTAACCAACAAAGTTGGGGCAGTCTCTTGTTTCTGTCCCTAAAACACTGTGTGAAATACAGAATTTTTATAATCTGAAAACTCCCCTCCCTCCTAGTCCTTGAACACATTTGAATTCTTCTGCATCAGCTGTGCTGTTATTTGCAGATCCCGGTTTTCCAGCGTGGTGGGACTGTGATACCCTTGAAGACAATAGTTGGAAAATCCACAGAATGGATGAAAGGAATTTCCTATGAACTCCGTGTTGCTCTAGATTCCAAGGTGCAGTATATCAGGCTATTCTTTCATTTCACAGGGTAAATATGTTTCACATATCCTTATTTCTCCTCTTAGCAACAAATGGGACAGATTCTTTCCTGTATCACAGTTCACAATCTCTGACATTCCTGTGGAATTGCCTCTCCCATGCTACACATTCCCTGAACTGAAATTCCCTCTGCTGTCACCAAACCTTATACACTAATTCTCCAATTCTATATAGGTCACCCAAAGTTGGGCACAGATACGATTTACGCATAAACTAATTTGTGAATGAGCCATTAGCAATCAATAATTGGTGTAAATTGGCACTCATTTGGCTTCACGGGTTGATCTGCCCTGTGCCCTATTCTATAAAATGCATGTTTAAATTTTATAGCATGCAACTTAAAAAGGGGGGGGGGGGTCATGGTTGGGGCATAGGCAGGTTAAGGGTGTTCTACTACTATTTATCATTTCTCTAGCGCTGAAAGGCGTATGCGCGCTGTACATTTAACATGTAATAGACGGTCCCTACTCAGACGAGCTTACAATCTAATTTGGACAGACAGACAAGACATATAGGGGTTGGGGAGTTTCTTGTAGACAGAATGGTAGGATGGACATAGGTATCTTACGGTGAGTGGGAGTTAGGCGTGATGTTATCGAACATAACATGAAATTTTATTTTTATCTCTCAATACCTTGTAGTTCAATGCAGGTAACAAACAATAAAAGAAACTGTTCATATACAGCGAATTACAAGTATAACTCAAACAATTAATAAATTGACATTCCCACAGAGGCAGCTTTATAAAGGCAGGGTATTTTTGTCTATGTTTGGAAAATGGCCATGGTTTCATCATTAATTTGGTTGGAGCTATTCATGCAGCCACAGTCACCTGTGGATTTGATATATATCTTCTTGCCCTTTATGTGGCCCTTGACGATCACAATTGCAGGATCTTGTATCTGATATTGTATGTTATCGAGAGGAAAATAGTATTAAGGTTGTTTTTGAAACATAGGAGGGGCAAATAGATAATTTCTATTATGTTAGCATGTCATCCTGACACCTTCCTTTTACTCTGTGGTCTGTTGAACTTGAGGAGGCTTCGTTCCGTGGTAAGTCTCCATTTCTCATTTCCTGCACAGCGCTCTGCAACAGGCGAGCTCTACACAGACGATGGACATTCATTCCAGTATCTCCATGAGGATCACTTCCTGTACAGAAGGTTCACGTTTCACAAGAATATCCTTTCCTCCAGGTAACAGGAAGTTTCAAGTTTATTTGTAATTTCATATACTGACCATCACAAGTATCTGGTCGGTTTACAATAATAAAAAAAAAAAAAATAAAATATATATATATATAGATAGATAGATAGATATTTAAAATTGCATAAATAGCTAAGAAATAAATGAGGAAAGTTAATGATCAGACAAAGACATAATTGAGACAAGTGGGTGACGAGGCCTGTCACAGCTTCATTGTAGCATCAGTAGAAGCTTATTGTTTCTTTTTAGCTACAGTATGCAGAAAACTAGGTGGGAAGCAATCGTGTGTGTGTGAGGGGGGGGGATCAGTATAATATGCAAGTAAAACAAGTTGCTTTCCTGTTGCTAACGCGTTAGCTTAAGAGTTCCATGTTGAACTTTGACCAAGTACAAATTACAGTACAAGTCCAAAAATCTGGTTGCCAGAAATCCAGGCCACCTGAGAATCTGGGCCCTTTAAAATTGCAATCCAGACTGCCCGAGAAGCCAGACTCTTGGGAAAGAGAGCGAGAGAGATATTGATGCTGGAACTTTCACAGTAAATGTTACAAACAGGAAAAAATGAATATTCAAAAACAAATTTTACAGTAAAATACCTATATTTTCTATGACTCTCCTAATATGATCTAATTCAATGAGACATGATCTTTATGTTTCTTTGCATGTTTTCCTGTGAACATACCCAATTTGATAAATGAAGCATTCTATATTTGTTAGTGAATAAATCAACAAAATTGTTTGTTCATCTCTTCTTTATTCCTTAAATTAGAAGTTTAAAAATGCTACCTGAGAATCCAGAAAATCTGAAAATCTAGACTAACCCAATTTGCGAGCAGTCTTGAGTTTTGGACTTGCACTATAGAGACATAATGGCCCTCATCTATATTTCTGCTTAATATTCTGAGGCTTTTATGAGATTAAAATATTGTTATAAATTTTCAAAGATCCATTTTGTATTTTTTGATACTTTGGGTGTCCTTTTACAAAGCTGCAAGTGTTCTTAGCTACTTATGCGGGTCTTTCCCACACGCTAATGCCATTTTTAGAACAGCAGTAAAATAGCAGATTTTTAAAAATAATTTGTGTGGCGTTCTGTTCATACCAATAAAAATATTTTCCCCAAAAAATTGTATTAATAGCCACAAGCTAATGTTCCATTAGCGCATGGTCATTAAAAAAGATTACATAGATGAATGGCAGCTTTCCAATATATATTTTTGTGAGGTAATCAAATCAATATCAGTATAGGTTATCCTTACTCAGGCAAATAGTTTCCAAATATATCAAAAACTCAATTTGTGTTTTATCCAATACACTGACTTCAATAGTCTCAAAAACTTCAAAGAGATTTTAAGTAACTTCAGAAGACACATTGTCAGCTTTATTCATTCAACAATAAGAGGTCTATTCCTTCTTATCATTGAATGAATAAAACATCTGCCTAAGGCCTTCTGGCTCCCGCTCTCTCCAAGAATCTCATTAGAATCTTGGAGAGAGTGGGAGCCAGAAGGCCTTGAGCATGTGCAGATGCTCAAGGCCCAGCCCAGCAGAGATCAGCAGCAAAAGGCAGGTTCTTCCAGCACCGGCACCGGCATGTCCTGTGGGTTGGTGCTGCGTGCCGGTGCCAGATCACGGTAAGGGTTTGGACGAGCGGGTGATGCCGGTTGTCGGGGGCTCGCAAATTGAGTCAACGCTCGGTTTGTGAGGCATGATTTTCAAGAGTATTTTGCTCGTCTTGCAAAACACTCACAAATCACATTACTTGTAAACCAAGGTTTGACTGTATACAGTTTATAGGTTATAATTTGCAATAGTTACAATGCAAAGCTTAATACAAGTTTTTATCCTAACTCAACAGTGGAGGGACCTGTTTGGCACATACAGAGGAAGCTTGGTTGTCATATAGCTTATCGCCATGTGCAAGGATTTGAATGCCAGCATCAGGCCCTTGAAGACACAATGTTTGGCTGTAGGCAGCCAGTGAGCTGACAATAGAGCCTGAGAGACAGGGTCTCAGGCATGGAGGTTTTTAAAAAGTCTGATTACTGTGTTTTGTACACACTGGAGACGTTGTATTAGTACCCAAATGACTATCCAGGCAAGCAGGAACACATCTGTAGCCATCATATCTTGCCTGGATAGCTATCTGGGTACCAGCACTGATATCCTTCCAGCTCCACCACCTCAGCTCTGCCTTCAGACTGCCCCGGTACTAACCAGATAGTGATGTGACGGTCACACGATATTCAGTGTCGCCTATCCAGTTAAATGCCATTGAATCTCATCTGGGGAGCTGGTCAGTGGAAGTTAACTGGGAAGTCGCTGATCCTGCCTGTTTAACCCTCACTGGATGTTAACCACAGAATGGCTTTTTCTGGACTCCTGAACTGTACTTCTTATTAAGCCCTCTGTGTTTCTTACATAGTTGTGCAGATGAGAAAGGGCGATACAGCACAGAGTGTGTGATTGAAAGGATCCTGATTCTTGGACTTAGGAAGCAACCTGCATCGGTAACCACCATTGAGCCTGGTAAGGGAAAATGCTCTATTTTGATCACCGTAAACTTTCAAGACCTGTGTTTTTAAACAAAAAAACTCCAGAGATGCAGAAATGTTCATTTTGATGTGACGGAAGTTTCTGGGATAGTGTCATGGATCAGGTGTCACTGATTCTTATCGTGATGGTCACTAAATTGTGGCTGATGTGGGATTGCCACTGTAGAATTCTGACACTTTTTATAGTATAGGGTATGTAGAACAGTATTTTACCTGCTCAAATAGTTGCTTTATAAAGTTGCCCAGCTTAGTTTCTGGGGGAACACATTTCAGATTCCAGGGCACTGATGGGGGATGGGGAGGACTACTGCTCCAGTCCTTTCCTTCTAGGCAGCCCATAGAGAAGTAAAGGGGAGAGAGTGAGCCTGAAGGAGAGCAGAGGCAGACGCCCTGCTCCCTAATCCAGCCCCAGGAGTAGGTTTTTAATGTTAGATTTTAGTGTATAGGTTGGGTTTGTGTGATGTGTGGTATTTGAAGAGGTTACTTTTGGGGTTGGGCTTTTTCTTTTATTATGAAGTTCTTTTCTAAATAATTTTACCTGCAATTTTTTTTTTTTTTTGTAAACCACTTTATGAAATGAATAAAACCTGTAAACCTCTTGCTCCTGCCGCTGGCCTTTCTGCCCCCTAATTGGGTTCCACAGTTCTACTTGTCTACAAATTGTACACACATAAAAGTATGTACTCGGAAAACATAGGGGGCAATTCTATAACTGGGTACCACAATTTAGGTGTCAAGATGCAATGGGCTGAGCACTAATTCTATAAACAACATCTGAGAGCCAAAATTCCATTATAGAATACTAGTGTAAATTGGCATCAACCCACCTATATTTAGGGGTGTCTGCTTACACCATGTCGTAGGAAAGAAGAGGGATTTAGAGTACAAACCACAAAGAAACACAAAGTACAAAGGGTCTAAGATCCTGGCAATTCTACTTTAATGATGGATCCAACAGCTGTAAGCAGTGTTCCCGCTAAGCTGCGTTGGCCTGCGCTCACGCACAAAATATTACATCGCAGCGCAAAGTTTCTCTTCACAGCGCACACACGCGTCGGTAAGGTAAGGGGACGCACTGGGGGGATTGCACTTCCCCACAATTGCCATGCTTCGGTTCCTCTTCTTCCTTCCTTCCTCCCCCCCCCCCCCCCCGCGGGACCCTGCGGCACCATCAACTCTTACTCCCTCTAATGTCGGCCCTGCAGCTCCAGACTTCCTCGCACCTTCTCCCCTCCCCCTTTGGATCGCTATTATTTTAAATGTTATAGCCGCGGAGCTGTATCCATCAGTGGAGATGTCTAACCTCGGCCTGCCCCGGAACTCTTACTGCAGCAGCCGCCCGTCTAGGCAGGAACAGGAAGTCACTGTTGCAGTAAGAGTTCCGGGGCAGGCCGAGGTTAGACATCTCCATTGATGGATACAGCTCCGCGGCTATAACATTTAAAATAATAGCGATCCAAAGGGGGAGGGGAGAAGGTGCGAGGAAGTCTGGAGCTGCAGGGCCGACATTAGAGGGAGTAAGAGTTGATGGTGCCGCAGGGTCCCGCGGGGGGGGGGGGGGGAGGAAGGAAGGAAGAAGAGGAACCGAAGCATGGCAATTGTGGGGAAGTGCAGAGCTGCAGGGAAGAGTGTTGCGGTACCCAGCTGGAGGGAGAAGGAAGATGAGGGAGGGAATTAAAGGAGATGCCAGGGCTTGGAGCGTAGGAGGAAGGTATGCCAGTCTAAGGGAAAAGGAAGGGGGAGATGTGAGAGCATGGAGGGGGAGCGAAAGATGGAAGAAAAGGAAAGGAGAGAGATGCCAGAGAATCAGGGAAGGGGAGATACCAGACTATGAGGAGAGGTGTGGGAGAGGGAAGGCGAGGAGAGAGATGCCAGACCAATGGGGTGAAAGGAGAGATGGAAGGGGGAGGCATACAGTTTCTGGAAGGGGCATAGAAGGAGAGAAGATGCCATATAGGGGAAGAGAGACGGCAGACAGTGAATGGAAGGAAGAGAGTTACAAGAAGATGAGGAAAGGAGAAACCACAGAAGACAAAGGTAGAAAAAAATTTCTATTTATTTATTGCTTTAGGAGACGTGTCACTGTTTCTGTGAAGCATTGTATGCAGAGTCCAGCTTCTTGCTGGTTCAATTTAACCTTTGTCTATGTATTTTTATTTTATCCCCCCTTTTACAAAACTGTGAAGCGTTTTTAGCACCAGCCTTGGTGGTAGCAGCTCTGATGCTCAGAATTTTATGAGCATCAGAGCTGTTACCTCCGTAGCTAAAATCCACACTACAGTTTTGTAAAAGAGGGAGGGGTTAGTTTGTGATTACATATTCCTTACTAGGCGAAGGTGTTTTCTGTGTTCTGTGTGTTCGAAAGACATGGTTTTCTGTTAGGATTGACGGTGTAGGATTGATCTGTGCTGGTCTGGCTTGTTTAGTTTTACAATGGGTGTATTGATGTACTGCTCACTGCAATATGTAAGATGCTGCCTTTTCCTAGGTACTCATGTGTGACGTGTGGTTTGTTACTAAAAATCATGTTTTTCTTACAGATGGGGGGGGTGCCAAAAAATGATGGGCCCCGGATGTTACATATGCTAGGTACGCCACTGTATGTAAAGATACCAGAAAGCTGGCGTAGCAAAAACTTCTAAGTTTTGAGTATTTAACCCTCCCACAATCTCACGGGCACTCGTTTCAAGTTTATTGAGATTTTGATTTAAACGCAATATCAAATATTTTCAATGCGTATAACAAAAATAAATTTGGGGAAATAAATAAAACCATTTGAACCAGTGTTCCCGCTAAGCTGCGCTGGCGTGCGCTGGCGCACAAAATATTACATCGCAGCGCACACGTTTCTCGTCACAGCGCACGATCGGAAGAGGCGTACGGCAGATGGCAGGGCGGCGAGAGGAGAATCGGGCGAGTTGGCTCATAACTTGCTGGCGCCCGATATTTTTGGCTCACGGTGAAAAAAGTTTGCTCACAACACCCGCCCGCTTAGAGGGAACACTGGCTGTAAGTGCTCGTTTATTGGGGCAGTTTGGGAGACAAAAGTTTGGTGAGTGTTTTGCTCATCTTGCAAAACACTCGCAAACCCGTTACTTGCAAACCGAGGTTCCACTGTACATACAGTATACACACATCACATCTGAGCCGAACTTTCTCTCTAACGCTGCAGGAGTATAGTGACTATTCTAAATGAGCGAGGTCTTGCAATAAAAGTACGCATAGTATTTTGTATTAAAGTTTTTGGGTTGTGGAACGAATCGTCCGAGTTTCCATTATTCCCTATGGGGAAATTTGCTTTGCTATACGAGTGCTTTGGATTACGAGCATACTTCTGGAATGAATTATGCTGGCAAACCAAGGTTTGACTGTACTGCAAATAGAAAAGTTGGCTATTTTACCTCAGCAGTAAAAATAGCCTTAGCCAGTGGCATAGCAAGGGTGAGAGGCGAACCGCCTTTGTCTCCGCCCCTCTGCTCCTTCCTCGACCCCCCCTTGCTCTGCACACACCCCCTTCCCTTCCCCTATACCTCTAGCTCACCGTCGCGAGCAACAATTTCAATGTGTTCCTTGCATCCCCAGCAGCTCTCTTCTACACTTAGCACCCGGAAGTGACATCAGCGGGAGAGCTGACGCAGTTGCCGAGAAACACGTTGAAGTTGTTGCTCACGGCGGTGAACTAGAGGTATGGGGAAGGGGAGGGGGGCACACGCATGCCAAGGAGAGGAGTGGGAAGAGGCAGAGAGGAGGAGGGCTGCTGGCTCCCCTACCTACATGGCATCCGGGTCAGACTGCCCCCCCCCCCGCTCCCCCTTTCTACGCCACTGGCCTTAGTGCATGAGAATGAGCCACGTAAGTACATGCTAAAGCCACCTTTTACTGCAGTTTGATTAAAGGGCCCCTAAGCTTTTACTAGTGCTTAATTTATGTACCAAGTTATAGAATTAGAGGGCTAGCTTCGGCTTTTCTGCAATGTATGGGTGGAGGGAGGGTAGGATACATGCATAGAAACATAGAAACATAGAAAAAAGCAGCAGAAAAGGGCTATAGCCCACCAAGTCTGCCCATTCCAAGTATCCCCTCCCCTGAATTTACTCCCTTAAAGATCCCACGTGAGTATCCCATTTTCTCTTAAAATCCGTCACGCTGCTGGCCTTTATCACCTGGAGTGGGAGTCTGTTCCAATGATCCACTACTCTTTCGATGAAGAAGTACTTCCTGGAGTCGCCATGAAACTTTCCTCCCCTGATTTTCAGCGGATGCCCTCTGGTGGTCGAGGGTCCCATGAGCCCGAAGATATCATCTTCTGACTCGATGCGTCCCGTGATGTACTTATATGTTTCAATCATATCTCCCCATTCTCTTCTTTCCTCAAGTGAGTACAGCCGCAATTTTTTTAATCTTTCTTCATACGTGAGATCCTTGAGCCCCAAGACCATCCTGGTGGCCGTTCGCTGAACCGACTCGATCTTCAGCACGTCCTTTCGGTAGTGTGGTCTCCAAAACTGAACACAGTACTCCAAGTGAGGCCTCACCATGGCTCTGTACAAGGGCATCATAACTTCAGGTCTCCTGCTGACGAAACCTCTGCGGATACACCCCATCATTTGTCTTGCCCTGGAGGAAGCCTTCTCCACTTGATTGGCAACCTTCATGTCCTCACTAATGATCACCCCTAGGTCGCGTTCCGCCGTGGTCCTAACCAAGGCCTCACCATTTAGTACATAAGTTCTACGCGGGTTTCTCTTACCCAGGTGCATTATCTTGCATTTTTTAGCATTGAAGCCTAGCTGCCAAGTAGTTGACCATTGTTCCAGCAACAGTAGGTCGTGTGTCATATTATCAGATAATAAGCTTTTGCCTACTATGTTGCAAAGTTTGGCGTCATCGGCGAACAGTGATACCCTTCCTCCAAGTCCTTGCATCATATCTCTTATGAATAAGTTAAATAGAATCGGGCACAGGACCGAGCCCTGTGGCACTCCACTGATCACGTCCGATGCTTCGGATGAGGTACCGTTCACCACCACCTTCTGAAGTCTACCGCTCAGTCAATCCCCAACCCATGTAGTTAGAGTGTCTCCTAATCCTATCGATTTCAGCTTGTTCAGTAATCTTCGATGAGGGACGCTATCAAATGCTTTACTGAAGTCCAAATATACCACGTCCAGTGACTCTCCAGCGTCCAGTTGTCTAGTAACCCAGTCAAAAAAGCTAATCAGATTAGATTGGCAGGATCTACCCTGGGTGAACCCGTGTTGGTGTGGATCACGCAGTTTTTCTTCGTCTAGGATTGTGTCAAGATTCTGTTTGATCAGTGTTTCCATGAGTTTACACACTATAGACGTGAGACTCACTGGTCTGTAGTTTGCTGTCTCTGTCCTGCAGCCCTTTTTGTGGAGTGGGATTACGTTGGTGGTTTTCCAGTCCAAGGGGACCCTTCCTGTGCTTAGGGAAAGATTGAAAAGAACAGATAATGGTTCTGCCAGGACTTCCCTTAACTCCCTGAGCATTCTGGGGTGTAGGTTATCCGGTCCTATGGCTTTGTTTACCTTGAGTCTTGATAGTTCGTCATAGACGCTACTGGGCGTAAATTCAAAATCTTGAAACGGGTCTGTCTGGTTATCTCCCGTCTGCAGCTGTGGACCAGCTCCCGGCGCTTCGCGGGTGAACACTGAACAAAAGTATTTGTTTAGTAGTTCTGCCTTCTCAGAATCTGATTCCGCAAAGTTACCGTCCGATTGCTTCAGGTGTACTATCCCATCTTTGTTTCTTTTCCTGTCACTAATATTGCTGAAGAAAGATTTATCCCCTTTCTTAATTTTCCGTGCTAGCTCTTCCTCCATTCGGAGTTTGGCTTCTCTGACTGCTGTTTTGACAGCTTTAGATCTGTCTAGATAGTCCTCTTTCGCCCCATCTCTGCCTAAATGTTTGTAGGTGATAAATGCGTCTTTTTTCTGTTTAACTAGGTCTGAAATTTCTTTACTGAACCATTGGGGTCTTTTGTTTCTCCTGCGTTTACTTACTGTCTTTATGTATCGGTCTGTTGCTTCGTGTAGGATGGACTTCAGAGACGACCACATATCCTCCACATTGTCAGATATTGCTTGTTTATGTAGCTCCTGATGGACAAAATCTCCCATGCGGTTGAAGTCTGTGCCTCTAAAGTTGAGAACCCTTGTTGCTGTGTTTGTCTTAGGGAAACCTTTCTTGAGGTTGAGCCATACCATATTATGGTCGCTGGAGGCCAGTGTGTCTCCTACTGAGACTTCTGTGACGCTATCTCCGTTGGTGAGGACTAGGTCTAGAAACACCTGGTCCCTGGTGGGCTCCAATACCAATTGCTTGAGACGTGCACCCTTTATGGAGGTTAATATTCTTTTGCTGCTACCCGTAGTCGCGGAGAGTGTGTTCCAATCTGCATCTGGCATGTGCACTGATCCTTGCTCACACACACACACACAGTGGCATACCAAGGGCAGGTCAGTGAGTGAGGTCGCCTGGGTGCAGCCATTAAAAGGTTGCACGGAGAAGCCACAGGGCCTCAGCCTACATACCCAACCATCAGCTTTGCCAGCCCCTGACCCTTCTGATGTCAACTTCATGTTCCAGGGCAGGGGACCGAAAGAGCTGATAGTTACACACATGTAGAGCGCAGCCCCATGACTACTCCACCCCCCCTCCTCACTGCCTGGAGGGGAGTGCTCCGCCACAGGTGCAACTGCACCTACACGTACAATTACTCCTGCTTCAGACCAGAGCTTTGGGATAAACTATTTTATAAAAGCATACACATACCTATAGTACCTTTGTTAAATAGGTGCAATATATGCAACCATTGATGTGTTGGAGCTGGTTTGCACTAGATCGTGAGAGTCGGTTGTTAAGTTTTCGAGAATTTTGTGAGCTGGTTGTTAAACATAGCCAGGACCTGCGTTAGACATGATGAATCTCTGAGCGCCCATCGGCATGCGTCAGTCACTTTCTCCAACGACTGATTGGATGGAATTTGCACGGGCCTCTGCAAACCTCATTCGCATGCAAGGTTCTTTGAGTATCACTTATCATTTTCAAATCAGACGATTTACTGCCACTACATTGAATTTAAGGATTTTAGAGCATCGGGGGCCTATATCTGGTAATAGGTGAGGAAATCAATGTCCCTTTTGAGTTTGGGGTTGATCTTTTTTTCTGTGGATTAGCTGGCACCCAATGTATCTTATTTATTTGTAATGTAATATGTAGAAAAGCCTAAGGTGCTGACAAAATTGACAATGTGTGCTTGTTCCTGCTGAGAATTTGAATATCTAATCACTCTTCTTTTCTTAATCTCACTAAATTTTAGGAAGAAGACACCAGAAAGTGACTTTTGCCTACAACCCTAGAACCTCTGTTTTAACAGTAGAAAAACTGTCGTTAGGCCTTGGTGCTGACTGGAAGATGCACGTGGCATGAGAGGAGGGGCTGATGCATTACATCTCAGGCTACCTCTACAAGACTTTGGTTCTCAGCAGTAGAGAATGGCACGGGGACAAATTTTTCCCCGTACCTGCAGGAACTCATTTTCCCGTTCCGTCCCCGTGAGTTCTTTTCCTGTCCCTGCCCCATTCCTGCAAGCTCCGCCCTCATCTGCACAAGCCTCAGACACTTTAAAACCATAAGTGTTAGAGGCTTGTGCAGTTAAGGCGGAGCTTACAGGAATGGGGAAGGGACAGGGACAGCAACAAAACTCGCAGGGACAGGAGGGAGAAATTGCGTTCCTGTGGGGATGGGGACAAATTTATCCCCGTGTCATTCTCTACTCAGCAGCCTCTCTCTTTTCTTCAGACATGCGAGAAATGTTTTATTGGAAAATCTCTGGCTGCTCAGCATCTTCCACACCTGGGGGTCTTTTTTAACTAATATGTGCTAATATATTGGCACGCACTAAATGCTAAGAAGCCCTTTTTTTTACCTATGGGCTTCTTAGCATTTTAATATGTGCTAAACCCACTAGTACATAGTAAAAGGACCCCGTGGTCTGGCTGTTCCCTGGTGCATTTGTGCTGTTTGTGTCTTAGTGGGAGTAAATTTACAAAGCATTTTGTGTGTGTAAAATTGGTTTAGACATGGGGCTCCTTTTACGAAGCCGCGGTAGCGGCTTCAGCGCGCGTGACTTTTCATCACACGCTAACCCCCTGCGCTAGCCAAAAAACTACCACCTGCTCAAGAGGAGGTGGTAGCGGCTAGCGCGGCCGGCGGTTCGCGTGTTAAACCGCTACTGCGGCTTCATAAAAGGAGCCCATGGACATGGACTCCTAAAAAATTGTAACTCTGAATGTGTGTGTGCCTAAGGTTGCATATATATTAGGAGTACTTACAATTCTAAACTATATGGAGTATATCGGTAAAAATTTCCTGAGATTTGATATTAGTTCAATGCTGGATTACACTCAGGCTCTATGAATTATATAAAAAAATCCACTGTATATTGTGTATAATAAATAATGAATAATCAATCCTTTGCATAAACAAATAATCATGGGTATTAAAGACTGTGTTCAGATCCACATACCTCATTGCTCAAATTGGAGCAGAGGTTGCTAGCTGGGACCATCATAATCACAGTGTAGTCCCATGTAGTGCGCCATATGTAGCTTATAAAACCCAGATAAAAAGATGTACTTAATCTGGGAGCGATGCAACATTTCTCTGATGAATATCCTCTGCTGTAGAAGTGAACAAGATAAACCAAAAACACCACAAAATCAATAGTGCACACCCGAAGGTGCCTAAACCTGGGTGCCTAAACCCTCGACTTGAGTTTCGCTCTACGCGTCATTAGATGGGAGTAAACAGTCCTGAAAGAGTTAAGATGTATATTGGAATTTTTTAAAAATAGATGTGTACATGCCTACATTTACCTCTTCTCTGGAGCAGGTGTAAATTTCTGCAAGAGGATTTATGTGTTACTCAGGGTAACTGTAAGCCTGAAAAAGCACTTAGGCATATATGATGAGCCTTTATAAAGCAGGCAAAAAATAGGGGCACTTTTGAGGAGTTTTTATAGGTGCTCTGTCATAAAATTACCTTCAATATGTCATATCTATGTATTCAACTTTCACCAAATCCAAACTTCAGATCCCTGGCCGCATCAATGAAACAATATAAATAACTCTTTAAACTAATGAAATGCTATTTAAAAAAAAAAAAAAGCAGCTATTTCATAATCTTTCGGTGCTTTAATTCTCTCACATTTAAAACCAAAGTTCTCTACTTCCAGAGAATTTAGGAGAGTCTCAAAATACATTGAATTATTAGCTTCTTGACCACACTGCAAATGGTCATTAAAGTACTTCTCCCCATCAAGAATTTTTTTAAAAACTGAGAATTACAAGTGTTATTGTTGTTACTAATGATATATTCCTGTACGCTTGCTGTAAGTTTTCAAAATAAATAAAGAATATTAAAAAAAAAAATTAAAAAAACCTGAATTATACTACTACTAATAATTTTATTTTGTCCTTATTTCCTTGGTTACATATACACAAATACTGTAAAAACTCAGGGTAAATGATACATAAATGCTTCTTATGAATATGATGAAATTCTGAGGGAGAAGAGCAATTACAGACTTGTAACATGTCCCTGTTCTACCCTAATGAATACGAGGGTACAGTCATATATACTAAGCAAAAATTCAAAAAAAGAAATGTACTGTGGATTTGTTTAGCAGAAAACCACATTCATACAAAACCAAAATCGACAGAAAATAATGAGTACCAAAAACGGAGAAAACAGACCTCAGACACGGGCAGCCGGGACTACACTGTACCCTAAGCCACCTGTATCATCACAGGTCTGAAAAAACTCCGTACATGTATATTATATCAATCTTTTATTTCACTCAATAAACTTATTTTTCAAAGCTCATTTTCTGTCATTATATTAAAGCTGGATGAAAAAATGATTTACTCTGCATAAAACATATTGCAATGATTTCAGCCAGGAGAAAGATATTTTTCAGTTCATATTAGAGCATCCAAAAGCGTGAAAGACTTATCTTGAAGTTGCCTCTCTCAGATGTTAATTGTTTCTTCATGAATTTTGGAAAATCCAGTGGCATTAACGTATGATACCATTTTATTTGGTACGTTGATGAGAGCTAAAAGCCAAATATCTGTTCGAAATAACAAACTTCTCTTTATAATGACAGGGGTTGCCATACAGCTCATTTTAAGGAATTGGAAGAACTGGGATAGGTTAAATTATACTTTTTGGTGGGAATCTCTGTGTTATATTTTTAAAATGGAACGTACAATGGCCATACAACAGGGACATTATAAGAAGTTTATGGATGTCTGGGAGCCTTTGGAAAAATTTTGTAAGGAGTGATTGTTGATTTTCCCCTTTTGATGATACACGTCCAGGGTGGGGAGATACACGTCCAGGGTGGGGAAAAGATTTTGTTCTACGTTAATACCCTTCAAGTATCTGAACGTCTGAATCATATCTCCCCTGTCTCTCCTTTCCTCTAGGGTATACATATTCAGGGCTTCCAGTCTCTCCTCATACGTCTTCTGGCGCAAGCCTCCTATCATTTTCGTCACCCTCCTCTGGACTGCTTCAAGTCTTCTTACGTCCTTCGCCAGATACGGTCTCCATAACTGAACACAATTTTAATTTTCTGGATATGTAGAAAGGGGGGGGGTGATATATGTATTTGTGATATTAAGTCGGCACTTCTGGTAGAATGTGCTAGGATTTCTTCATCTAAACATGAGGCTACTAAAATGTATAAGATGCTGAGATACCATAAATCTTCCTCCATGTCTGGCTTTTCAGTCGGTTTGGGAAGAGGACACTGGAATCAGCATTGATGATCATATTTGGAAGCAGATATGGTCTGAGTCTCTCAAGTCCCTACAGTCTTCGGATAATTCCAATTCTGAAGCAACTCTCATGTACACAGATGAAGCAACTCTGAGCTAGGTCTGATGTTCCATCAGATCCCTTGGAAAGCAGTGCCCTTTCATATCTGGATTGAGTGTAACTTCAAGGTAATTTTGGCACAGTAACTGCAAAAAAAACACATATTGCAGATAGGCCCCTTAATATATCTTTGCAAAAAGTAAATTTGACCATGTCTCCCCGCTTCTGTCCAAACTTCACTGGCTTCCAGTAATCTCCAGGGTTCCCTTTAAATGCTTCTGCCTAACTTTTAAGATCCTATACGGCATCCTTCCTCCCCTTATTCCACTATCTTGGAATTCCTCGAATCCTGATACCACCAGATCCACCCAAAAATTCAAACCATCCTTCCCCTCGTTAAAAGGCGTATTCCATGCAGGAAAACTAAGGACATCCCTCTCCTTCAGAATCACAGAGCTCTGGAATAACCTTACTATCCTACTTCGGAATCTGGCTCCCTCCAACTATTCCGAAAACTTGGCTATTCTCAAAAATGTAATACTTCCTCCCTCTATGGTATTTCATCTTTATACTAAGTCCCTCTAAACCTTCTTTATACTAAGTTCCTATAACCCTTACTTTGGAGTTCCTTCTTTATACCAGTTCCTGTAAACCATGCCAAGCTCTACGATTGTGGAGATGATGCGGTATACAAACTTAAGGTTTAGTTTAGTTTAGATTATTTTAGTAAACAAGGCATTTGTATTTAAAAAGAGAATTGACAATTGTAAATATTTTTCACAGGAAAAAAAAATGTCAACCTGATATTGGTGTATGTTATGCGGACATAAGACTGGGTATTCGTAAGATCACTGTCATTGCCTTGAAAGAAAAATGACACCCATACTGCTATACACCTCCCAGTCATTGAGCCAAACTAATTTGTCATGTTTGAGAATCAGTTTGCTGTGGTCATGAGTCTTGACTGTGCTGCCAAAAGAATTACTGAGCATAGGGAAACTGCAAGCATAACATTTCAGCAGGCAGCTGGTGTTACCAAAAAATTTCCCATCCTGTGCAAACACTATAAATATTGCTTAAGGGCAAAGGGATCATTTAAAATCTGGAGGGACTCTATCCAAACCTGAAGGCGGTTTACCTTAATCCCAATAAAATTAAGATGGTGAAAGCCTAATACACAATCTTTAAATAAAGGTGGTTCCTAGCCTCCGTCTGGTGGTGGCACAATATCCTATATTTGCCCCTGCGAGACAGACCTGGCGTTGGATATGCTGATGTTTGAACATATCCCCCAAGATCTCTCCCTTTCTCACGCTTTAAGGGAATGGAGACTTTTTGCCAGGTATACACTCTATATACTTTCAGAGATGGGTCTCTTTGGGGTTATGTTATATTTTTCAGATGTATACAGAAGAGGGGAGATTTGCTTCTTTTGCTTCATTACAGCATACATTTGGACTTTCTGATGTTGACATTTTTGCATACTTTCAAGCCTGTCATTATATTCGATCTTTGCCTGCTCGTCACTTGACGGACATTTGTCATGAGACTCTTTCTGAAAGAGAAGACTGAGAGGGGATATGATAGAGACTTTTAAAATACTAAAAGGTTTTGACAAAATAGAACAAGAAGCATCATTATTGACGTTGTCAAATGTGACTCAGACGAGAGGTCATAGACTGAAATTGAGGGGCGACAAGCCCAGGACTAATGTCAGAAAGTTTGTTTTACACAGAGAGTGGTGGACGCTTGGAATGCTCTCCCGGAGGAGCTAGTGATGGAAACCTCCATTATGGGATTCAAGTGCAAGTTGGATGCACACCTCCTTGCAAATCACATTGAGGGATATGGGAAAATAAGGTCTTCATCATGGAACGCCTAGGTCTGAAACAGGGAACACCTGGATTGGGCCTCCTCGTGTGCGGGTCACCGGACTAGGTCTGATTCGGACCAAAGGTCTGATTCGGTGAAGGCATTTCTTATTTTTTATGTTTAGTTTATCTGCACAACAATTGATTCCTCTTTGCTTCCATCACGTGGGCATTTGTGACAGTCAACCTGGCCCCAACTTTGATATTTTAGCAGTAACCTGGGCTGAAGATTTACAATGTATTATTACTTCTCATCAGATACAGCAGGTTGTAAAAAAACTTGAGAAAGGTATCCTCCAACATTCAACATTGGGAACTGCAGTTAAAGTTTATTCTTTGCCTTTACATATCGCCCATACGAGCTTACCGGATGGGCATTACTCAGAGTCCTCAATGTCCTAAATGTTCTCATATTTCTTCACCGAAAGGGTGGTTGATCGCTGGAATAATCTTCCGCAACAGGTAATTGAGGCCAGCAGCGTGCCAGACTTTAAGAAAAGATGGGATTGGCATGTGGGACCACTTCATGGGCGTAGTTAGGGGGTGGGTCATTAGTGTGGGCAGACTAGATGGGCCGTGGCCCTTTTCTGCCGTCATTTTCTATGTTTCTAAGTAGACAGAATATCGTAGATCCCCATACAGCTTCAGCTGCGGATTATCAATCTATCCCAACATTCATGGATAGAGTGGATGAAAAGAATATTGGGTTACAGGAATGACATAGTAACATAGTAAATAGCGCAGATAAAGATCCGTGTGGTCCATCTAGTCTGCCCAACAGGAGGTGTAATGGTTAGAGCTAGAGCCTCGGCATCCTGAGGTTGTGGGTTCAAACTCTGTGCTGTTCCCTGTGACCTTGGGCAAATCACTTAATCCTCCACTGCCCCAGGTACATTAGAAAGATTGTGAGCCCACCATGATGACAGATAGGGAAAATGCTTAAAGTATCTGATGAGGAAAAAGCAAATGTGCTAAACAAATACTTCTATTCTGTGTTCACAGAAAAAAATCCTGGAGAAGGACCGAGATTGTCTGGCAAAGTTACACGAGAAAATGGAGTAGATTCTGTGCCGTTCACGGAGGAGAGTGTTTATGAGCAACTTGAAAAACTGAAGGTGGACAAAGCGATGGGACCAGACAGGATCCATCCCAGGATACTAAGGGAGTCAGAGAGGTTCTGGCAAGTCCTATTAAAGACTTGTTCAACAAATCTCTGGAGACGGGAGTGGTTCCTGGGGATTGGAGGAGAGCGGATGTGGTCCCTATTCACAAAAGTGGTCACAGGGATGAAGCAGGAAACTACAGGCTGATGAGCCTCACTTTGGTTGTTGGAAAAATAATGGAAGTGTTGCTGAAAGAAAGGATAGTGTACTTCCTTGAATCTAAGAGGTTACAGGATCTGAGGCAACATGGCTTTACAAAAGGTAAATCGTGCCAAACGAACCTGATTGAATTTTTTGATTGGGTGACCAGAGAGCTGGATCGAGGACATATGCTAGATGTAATTTACTTAGATTTCAGCAAAGCCTTTGATACGGTTCCTCATAGGAGGCTGTTGAACAAATTTGAAGGGCTGAAGTTAGAACCCAAAGTGGTGAACTGGGTTAGAAACTGGCTGTCAGACAGACACCAGAGGGTGGTGGTTAATGGAAGTCGCTTGGAGGAAGGAAATGTGAGTAGTGGAATCCCTTAGGGCTCGGTGCTGGGGCCGATCCTGTTCAATATGTTTGTGAGAGACATTGCTGAAGGGTTAGAAGGAAAAGTGTGCCTTTTTGCAGATGATACCAAGATTTGTAACAGAGTAGACACCAAAGAGGGAGTGGAAAATATGAAAAAGGATCTGCAAAAGTTAGAGGAATGGTCTAATGCCTGGCAACTAAAATTCAATGCAAAGAAATGCAGAGTAATGCATTTGGAGATTAATAATCGGAAGGAACCTTATTTGCTGGGAGGTGAGAAGCTGATATGCACGGACGGGGAGAGGGACCTTGGGGTGATAGTGTCCGAAGATCTAAAGGCGAAAAAACAGTGTGACAAGGCGGTGGCAGCTGCCAGAAGGATGCTGGGCTGTATAAAGAGAAGCATAGCCAGTAGAAGGAAGAAGGTGTTGATGCCCCTGTACAGGTCATTGATAAGGCCCCACTTGAAGTATTGTGTTCAGTTATGGAGACCGTATCTGGCGAAGGACTTAAGAAGACTTGAAGCAGTCCAGAGGAGGGTGACGAAAATGATAGGAGGCTTGCGCCAGAAGACGTATGAGGAGAGACTGGAAGCCCTGAATATGTATACCCTAGAGCAGGGGTGCCCAACACGTCGATCGCGATCGACCAGTAGCTCAGGAAGGCAACCCGAGTCGATCGCGGAGTGTTGCCGTCCTGATCTACAGGGCCGATCAGCCTTCCTCTCCAGTGTTCTCTCTAGGGCTTTTTAACTGGGCGGTCCGCTGCTGAACATTAAAAAAAACAAAAAAAAACGGCTTGGAGATTTTAGCCCGTAGCGAACTTATGCTCCGTGGCTCTAACGTGTGCGTGCCGGCTTCCCTTCTCTTCCCTCTGAAACCGGAAGTTATGTCCGGGGGGGTGGGGGGAGAGAAGGGAAACCGGCGCGCACATGTTGAGAGCCCTGAAGCAAGCGTTCGCTACGGGCTAAGGCGGGAGACAGGTTAGTGAAGCATTTGCTCTTCTTGCTGCCGGGTCCTGCCTACTTTCTGTTTCTGCGAAGGCAGGACCCGGCAGCATTTCCCCAATAGGTCCATCGCGATCTTGGGCCAATCAGCCTTCCTCTCCTCGACGGCAGAATTGACGTCGGGGAGAGGAATGCTGGTCAGCCGAAGCAGGGACAGCCTGGGGCGTCGTCGGCTTTCGGGCCTGTTATTGGTGGCGGTTTGGGTCCTGGTCCCCGATGGCAGTGGCTTGGGGAGGGCAGGGAGAAAGAAAGAAAAAGGGCAGGCAGGGAGACAGAAGGAAAGAAGAGAAACAGAAAAAAAGAAAGGGAGGCAGAGAGAGAGGAAGGAAAAGTTGGGGGAGGGAACGAGGTCTGGAGGAGAGGAAGCATACAGGCTAAAAGAAGGGAAGAAAGATTGGATGCACAGTCAGAAGAAGAAAGTGCAACCAGAGACTCATGAAATCACCAGACAAGGTAGGAAAAATGATTTTATTTTAAATTTAGTGATCAAAATGTGTCTGAATTTATATCTGCTGTCTATATTTTACACTAAGGTCCCCTTTTACTAAACCGCAATAGAGTTTTTTAGCGCAGGGAGCCTATGAGCGTCGAGATTAGCGCTGGGCATTCAGCGCAGCTCCCTGCACTCTAAAAACTGCTATCGTGGTTTAGTAAAAAGGGAGGGGGGTATATTTGTCTATTTTTGTATGGTTGTTACTGAGGTGATAGTGCCTAGAGTCATCTGCTTTGACCTCTTTGAAAAACCCTGGAATAGGAATGATAATTAACATTTTCTATGCGTACAGTGTGCGTTGTGTTTTTTTTTAATTTTATTGTTGGTAGATCATTTTGACTTGGTCATTTTAAAAGTAGCTCGCAAGCCCAAAAAGTGTGGGCACCCCTGCCCTAGAGGAAAGGAGAGATAGGGGAGATATGATTCAGACGTTCAGATACTTGAAGGGTATTAACGTAGAACAAAATCTTTTCCAGAGAAAGGAAAGTGGTAAAACCAGAGGACATAATTTGAGGTTGAGGGGTGGTAGATTCAAGGGCATTGTTAGGAAATTCTACTTTATGGAGAGGGTGGTGGATGCCTGGAATGCGCTCCTGAGAGAGGTGGTGGAGAGGAAGACGGTGACTGAGTTCAAAGAAGCGTGGGATGAAACAGAGGATCTTGAATCAGAAAATAATATTAAATATTGAACTAAGGCCAGTACTGGGCAGACTTGCACGGTCTGTGTCTGTATATGGCCGTTTAGTGCTGCCCGATTCAGGAAAAAACTTTTGATTTGATTCAGCCTATTGAATTAGTTTTTCGATTCGATTTTCCTGCCCAATTGGGTGTTTTTTTCAAACATCCTGGTGGGTTTATTTTACAGCCTCTTCACCCCCTTTGCCTTCTCCTAACCACACTGGCACTGTGGTGTAAACAAAATAAACAAACAAAAAATACTTTTCCTCTCTCTGTTAAATCCTAGCTCACGTTTGTGGTCTAACACCAGCTCTAGCAGGATACACGTTTCAAATCTGACCTGTTGTAATCATAAAATGGAAAATAGAATTCGTTTTTCTACCTTTTGTTGTCTGGTCATTATTCAAATCTTGGTCCCAGGCTCTGGTTGCCGTCTGATAACTTGCTTGCCAGGGTCTCCTTCTTTCTTCTTTCTCCCTGCTAACCATCCATCTTCCATCTCTGTCCTCCCCTTCCGTTTCCCTTCCCTCCCCCGGAGGTCTGGCATCTTTCTTTTTTTTTCACCTCCATCCACAGATCCACCTTTTCTTAACTACCCTTTCATCCAGCATCTCTCCCTCCTTCCCCATCGCCCCAGGGTCCACCATCTCTCTCTTTCTTTTTCCAACTACCCTCCTATCCAGTATCTCTATCCTCCTCCACACCATCCCTTGTGTCCAACTTCTCTCCCTTTCTGTTCCTTCCCTCCCTAAATCCCATTGTCTCCTCTATTTTTAGACCCATTATTTATTCCCCCCCAAAGTCCGGCATATGCACGTCTCTTTGAACCTCCTCTTCCCTCCCTCCCTCCGTGTACTTCTACACCAGGGTCCCCCTCCCCTGTAGGCCTGTTCCCCCCTTGAAGGCCTGTCCCTCCTGAAGGCCTATTCCACCATCCCTAGCCTGTCCCCCCTTTGAAGGCCTGACCCCCCCCTTGAAGGCTTGTCCCCCCTGAAGGCCTGCCTGTCCCCCCTGAAGGCCTGTCCCCCCCTTAAAGGTCTGCACTCCCCCCCTTGAATGCCTGTTCCTCCCTTGAAGGCCTGCCCCCCCAAGGACTTCCCCCCCGAAGGACTGCAACCCCCCTCCCCCCCCAGGAAGGCCTCTGTGTTCCCGCAACCCCCCTCCCCCCCCAGGAAGGCCTCTGTGTTCCCCTGGCCTCCCTGTAGTGTTTACCTTATAGTTTCAGCCTGCAGTGAAGATCGTGGTTACAGCGTCTTTGCAAAGTGCTGTGAGCTGTTTCCTCTGCTGCGGTCCCACCCCTCCTCTGACGTCAGAGGCAGGATCGCAGCGGAGGAAACAGCTTAAAGCACTTTACAAAGATGCTGTAACCGCGATCTTCGCTGCAGGCCAATGGCTTACCAAGAGGGGGAGGGGGAGCGTTCCGCCCTGGGTGCAGGCTTAGGGGGGTTTCACAGCTGGCCAGGTCGTAAAATTCAGCGGTGAATTTGAAACAGCTCCCTTTCTCCCTCCCTGCCCTTTACTTCGTGGCCGCGAGTCTAAATTACCTTCTTACAGCAGCTGGAGTTGCGTGTGGCTGCCGTAAAGGTAATCTCTGATGCAACCGGAAGTTGCATCAGAGACGACCTTTATGGCAGCCATACAGCAGCTGGCTGCTGTACGAAGGCAGTTTAGACGTTGCCGGACCAGGCCTGTTGTCCGGGGGTGGGGGGAGAAAGGCCACGAAGGTAAGGGGCAGGGAGGGAGAAAGGGAGGAAAGGTGGGGTGGAGAGGAAAAGACGCTGAAAGGAAATGGGTAAAAGAGAGGGGGGAGAAGGACGCTGAAAGCACATGGGGAAGAGAGTGGGGAGAAGACGCTGACAGGGAAGAAGACAGAGATGCCAGACTATGGGGGGAGCAGAGGGAAGGAGATGGGTGCCAGACCAATTTGGAAGGGGGGAGAAAGGGAGAGGCACAGTAATAGAGCAAATGGAAGATGCAGAGAGAAGAGAGACAATAGATAGAAGGAATTGAATGAGAAGATGAGGAAAGCAGAAACCAGAGAAGACAAAGGTAGCACAAAAATTTTCTATTTATTTATTGCTTTAGGAGACATGTGTCACTGTTTCTGTGGTGTTGCATTGTATGCAGAGTCTAGCTTCTTGCTGGTTCAATTTAACCTTTGTCTGTGTATTTCTATTTTATCCCCCCTTTTACAAAACTGTGGAGCATTTTTTAGTGCCAGATGTGGTGGTAGCAGCTTTGATGCTCAGAATTCTATGAGCATCAGAGCTGTTACACCGTGGCTAAAATCCACACTACAGTTTTGTAAAAAGGGGGAGGGGTTAGTTTATGATGACATATTTCATATTAAGCGAAGGTGTTTTCTGTGTTCTGTGTGTTCAAAAGACAAGGTTTTCTGTTAGGATTGACAGTGTAGGGATTGATCTGTACTAGTCTGGCTTGTTTAGTTTTACAATGAGTGTATTGATGTACTGCTCACTGCAGTATGTAAGATGCTGCCTTTTTCTAGGTACTCATGTGTGATGTGTGGCTTGTTACTAAAAATCATGTTTTTCGTACAGATGGGGGGGTGCCAAAAAATGATGGGCCCCGGGTGTCACATATGCTAGGTACGCCACTGCTGCAGGCTGAAGCTATAAGGTATATGGTGCGGGGAGGCCAGGGGGAACACAGAGGCCTTCCCGGGGTGGGGGATGCGCAGTCCTTCGGGGAGGCCAGGGGGGAAGCGGGAGGCCAGGGGGAAGCCGACAGTAGCACTTCCTGACTGATCCTCTCTCCTTGTCCTCTAAAGCAGATGTGGCAGCGGCCAGCTAGCAAGAGCAGCGCTGCCGCTCCTACTTTAGGGGCAAGGGGGGAGGGTCCGAATCGGGAAGCCGATTTTTTTTTTGTTTTGAATCGATTCACCCAAAGTGAATCGGTGAACCGATTTGAATCGTGAATCGGACAGCACTAGGAGGAGGATGGGGGTGGAGAGGGTTTCAATGGCTGGAAGGGTTTAGATGGGCTGGAGTAGGTTTTAACGGAGATTTCGGCAGTTGGAACCTAAGCACAGTACCAGGTAGAGCTTTGGATTCTTGCCCAGAAATAGTTAAGAAGAAAAAAATTTAAATTGAATCAGGTTGGGCAGACTGGATGGACCATTCGGGTCTTTATCTGCCGTCATCTACTATGTTACTATGTTACCTGTATGTAAACCACTTTGAGTATGGTTATAAAACTACAAAAAGGCGGTATAGAAGTCCCAATCCCTTTCCCTATTATTTTTTTCTTTGATATTTTTGCCGTACAAGTCTGCTTGGCACTCTCATTTTATTTATTTGTTTAAAACATTTATATCCTGCATATCACAAAATCTAAGCGGGTTACAAAATACACATACATAAATTAATAAACACTTTAAAAACACATCAATCATCAGACAAAATAGAATTATTAAAAATAAACTATGAGTATATAAATAAGTTTAAAACAGAACCAATGTTATAAAACAACTGGCAGAGCATTTTCCCATCATACATTTCCAAATGCTTCTCTGAAAAAGTGAGCCTTCAAGGACTTATGAAAAGATTTAGAAAATGGTGAAATTTGGTGGATATTGCCAAGTAGTGCATTCCACATTTGTGGACCTACTACACCAGTGTGCCGCAAACCTTTCAGCACTGCGGCACATTAAACCCAGTGCTGCGGCCAGAAGGCATCCAGAAGTGCACAGACATGATGACATCATGTGCATGTGTGATGTCATCACATGGATGTTCACACATGCCTGGAGGCCCTCAGCCATGACCCTAAACCTGTCACTTCACCAGTGGGGGATCCTGGAGGAGGGGAGGTGTGGGCAAGGAGGAGAGTCATCAGCGCCGGCTGACTGCCTGCAGGACATACCTCTTGCAATGAGAGTCACGTCCTATAAGCAATGAGCCAGTGCCAGCGCCTTTCCTCCTTGCCGGCTTCTTGTGGCACACCTATAATCTGTCGGGGCACACTAGTGTGCCACGACACACAGTTTGTGATACACTGTAAACCCTTGCACGAATTGTAGATTTGGCAATAGACTTCAAAGAGGAAATGCCTAACAAACCTTATAACTTGGAGTACAATGTACAAGAAGATATATACAGTACTATTAAATCATTAGAACATAAGAATAGCCTTACTGGGTCAGACTAATGGTCCATCAAGCCCAGTAGCCCTTTCTCAAGTTGGCCAATCCAGGTCACTAGTACTTGGCCAAAACCCAAGGAGTAGCAATATTCCATGCTACAAATCCAGGGCAAGCAATGATTGGTGAACGGCCTTAAATACCAGCACCAGGATCTTGAACTGAATCCTCCAGGAAACCAGTGTAACTTGACCAAAAATGGAATTATATGTTCTCTGTGAGAGATACCTCTGATTAGTCTTGCTGCTGCATTTTGCACAACCTGCAATGCCTTCAATGCATTTTTTGGCAACCCACAAAATAAAGCGTTACAATAGTCCAGATGGGGTAGGGTTACCATACGTCTGGGAAAAGCCGGACATGTCCTCTTTTTAGAGGACTGTATGGGTGCCTGGAGGGATATCCAGTTTGTTCATGTTTTGAAAGTCCTGAGCTCGGAGGCGTTTGCATGGTTGTCACCGTGATGTTGTCATAGGCACAAGCTCATGCGTGTGATGTCATTGCATCAATGTCCGCGCATGTGTGAAGGCTTCTGAATGTGGCCTTTAAGCTCGGGGAGGTTCATGTGAGGGGCGTGGCTGGGGGGGAGGAATAGAGTGGAGCTGGAGGCAGAACAGGGAAGGGTCAGACATCCTCCTTTTTCCAAAGATGAAATCTGGCAACCCTAAGATCAGGTAACACAAAACATTGCATGACCTGTTGAAAATTCTTTGGGGAAAGCAACCTACACAACCTCAGTACTCAGCATTAGGTTCTAATTACTAGAGTTGCCATTCAAGTTCACTCCAGCCTTTCTAAACCATCCCAAATTGTAGTTCCCGTCAAAGCCCTCCCCAGCCCAAACCGTATAGTCCAGGGATCTCAAAGTCCCTCCTTGAGGGCTGCAATCCAGTCAGGTTTGCAGGATTTCCCCCAATGAATATGCATGAGATCTATGTGCATGCACTGCTTTCAATGCATATTAATTGGGGAAATCCTGAAAACCTGACTGGATTGCGGCCCTCAAGGAGGGACTTTGAGATCCCTGGTATAGTCATATACAGTACACTGATCGTGCAACTCTGCTCAGTTCCAACTTCAGTTCTTTCTGACTAGAGATCCTCTGTGTTTGTCCCATGCTTTTTTGAATTCCATCACCATTTTGATCTCCACCACCCTTCATTTCCGAGCTAAACTAAACTTAGGCTTATATACCGCATCTTCTCTATAACAATAGAGCTCGGCACGGTTTACAAAAATTAGAAAAGACAACAAGTACAATATGAGCTCCAAGAAACCACTCTGCTTATAGTACTTTCCTGAGTTTTCATGTGATATTATGTCTATATTTGGGATAGGATTCTGCCTAGGGCTGCCAGATTTTCCTTTCAGAAAATCTGAACCCCCCTAACCCCAACCCCAGGCCCGCATAATTATGCCCACCCCCGTCCTAATTCTGCCCCATGCCTGCTTTGGCCCAGCCCCCGCTGCCTGCTCTTGTGGGGCAGGGAGGAAGTCCACGACACAACTTTTCAAAACCCGGACAAAGTGCCGGGTTTTGAAAAGCCGTCTGGACCCCCGGATATGTCCTCAAAAGGAGGACATGTCCGGGGAAATCTGGACGTCTGGTAACCCTAATTCAGCTGAAGTACCCAGAGAGTGGAATTTTGTAAAGGTACCCCAGTTAGGGCCCCTTTTATATAAGAACATAAGAATATCCTTACTGGGTCAGACCAATGGTTCATCAAGCCCAGTAGCCCGTTCTCACGGTGGCCAATCCAGGTCCCTAGTACCTGGCCAAATCCCAAGGAGTAGCAACATTCCAGCATCTCAAAGAATAGCAAGATTCTGGAACCCCAATAAGAGCAACATTCCAGAGCTGAGATTGTGATGTCATAATGTCTCATTCCACAGTGCCTCAGAGCCAACCTCATCAGTGATGTTACAATGGCTTAAATGTCACGTAAGAACATAAGAATAGCCTTACTGGGTCAGACCAATGGTCCATCAAACCTAGTAGCCCGTTCTCACGGTGGCCAATCCAGGTCCCTAGTACCTGGCCAAAACCCAAGGAGAAACAATTTTCCATGCTACTGCCACAGTAGCAATTCCTGGCACTATAAATGTGACAAAGCCCATAGAAACTGAATGTGCTTCATTACATTTGCCATATTGGGAATCACTACTGCAGTTTTGTAAAAGGGGCCCTTGTAATTTATTCATTTATATCCCGTTTATACAAAGCAAGTCACAATAAATACATACACAGTATAAGAATACAAAAACACTAATACAGACATTACAGGCATAAGAACAGTAAACAAATCAGTGGCCAGCCCCCCAAAACCCCAAAAAACTTAGACCCCCATACTTCATCTTGCAAAATAAATATTTCAATAATCGCATAAAATTGCACAGAATATCCTGCTGCCATATATACATTGGTATCTCATTCTATTCCCGAGTGCCAATACAGGAAAATATACTAGCCCTAGACACCTTCAACTTCAGATATCTAAATTTTACAGGGTGGATGTGGCAGCCAGGCTGGACACTGCTTTTTGTTCCTCAATACTGGCAGCAGGCTCATCTGTCCCACCCTAGGAACCGGGGACTACTCTGATACATCTCAATAGTCAAGACTATTAGCCCTGTTGCACAAGCAGGAATGATTAGGTTCTTACCTTGCTAATCTTCTTTCTTTAAACAGGAAAGGTAGTCTTGATGCCCATCCTCTCTGATGAATATAAGCCTGCTTTCTGTTTCAGACATGCCTGCATACGCAGATGTCTTGTTTTTATCTCCTGCCCAGTAGGATCAGGAATGAAGATGAATTAATTCATGAGAATCATTTTAAATACTGAGCAACAGAACTATTGGTGCAGATGGCACACAGGTAGATGCTTCCTTTTATTACCATCTTGTTTGTTTCGTTTAGTTGTGGTTAATCAGTATTGTTCTTTAATGTTTGCATTTAGAGTAGAACAGACTTATGTAGTTTCGGGGAGTTTCCCCACACCCCTCTCTTATGTTTGTACTCTAGGACTTGCTAGAAGCTCTGGTACCAACTGAGGGGGTGGAGCTCATCCCAGAATGATGGGAGGTGGAGCATATAAACAAACAGTGGGCTCTCTACAAACCTCACAACTAATGGGGGTTTAACCCGATGGTCAAGACTACCATTCCTGTTGGCAATCTTTCCTTCTTTTTTAAATTCACTTGTTTAGACTCTTTTTTGTACCCATTGATTTAATCCCATCTCTATTTTTTATTTATGTCTTATTGATTCCCTATATTATATCATATATTGTTTGTTTTCATTCAATTGCTCATCATATTCTTTTTGGAATGCTTTGTTTTAATTGCTCCTCTAATTTCTGACCAGTCAATATTCAGCTGGTACTGGTCAGCATTTTGTTCTTGCACTAATTGTTGCTGGCTAAATTAGACCTTTTCAAGCAATGTTGGGTCATGTCTCGGCATTGGTATTAGAACTGAATATACAGGTCTGAGTAAACTGCTCTTGGCTACAGGGACTTATGCGGGTCTTGGTCGTTATTCAGTCAGAAATTGCATAAGATATTTATGTGGGTCCCAACTGAATAAAGGTATTTCTACTTGTGGCAACCATGACCTCTAGAGGTAGTCTTATAGTATTGCAGTAGTATCATGAAATTGCCACTAGAGACTGAGGCAGGCAATTTGAGGCTACAGCCAGCATTAGCTAAAGTAACTGGGGATTACTCCTGCCCCAGACCCTGATGAAACTCTAAGGAAGGTTAGAATTGGCCTTGGGAGGTCTACAGGAGTCAGGTGGTGGTGGGCTTTAGGATGAGGCCAATTGTTCTTTGGGGTCTCAGGAAGAAGGGGTGGCAGGAAGGGGCCTATTGCTCTTTGGGGGTGGGTCAGGAGGGAGAGAAGACTATGTGCTCCTTCAGGCCCCTACCCAGGAGTAATGCAGGCGCCAGCCAATTTTCAGTGTTGTCTCCCAGATAGCTATTTAACTGGTTAGCTGTGCCAGCACATGAATAACTCCTAGCTCCTCCCCAACTCCACCCCTGGAATACCTTATTCCTGCTCACCTTGAAAATGACTGGTTAGTGCCAATATTCAGTGGCACTGCCCGGTTAAATGCCACTGAATATTTAGCAGCTGGCCTGCTAAGCATGATTTAAGTGGGATAGACACAGCCTCTCCAACAAGTGCTTTCACTTTTGCAAATGTTACTAATAAAAATTGTAAGTTAAAGCAAATGAGCACCACTGAAGCTGACTGGAAATTTTATTTCATAGTTTTTGTCTGTGATGTAGAAAATATGAACAGCTACCTTTTCATATCTTTAGGATCTGCCTTAACACGTCAGTCCCTCAGTGCAAGCCTGAATAGGAAGAAGCCAGGGTCATGCATTCACGCTAGGTTTATTTTTAGTTTTCCTGGCTCTAACTTCTGCACAGACCAGCGTTCTAAAATCACACACAGCACTGGTGCCAGAGGTACCCCCTATTTCTTATTTACCCCTTACTTGTTTCCTGCCAATGTACACGTCCTCCCTGTAGGTGATGTCATGGGCACTGCAGGGAGGGTCCTAGGGCGATTAAAACAAGTCTGAAGACTTCAACACATTTTAGTGAATTTGAACACAGGCACAACAAAGAACTTCTTGCCTGTACATGTTTAGATTAGAACTTCCTGATGGTTTCTACATACAGTTGAGATTGCAAAACCTGGCTGCTTTTTTTTTTTTTTCTTTTCATTTTTCACATTTGATTTTCGATGCCAGCAGCTGTGAGCACCGAGGTGGCTCAGCAAACAAAAGCTGAGCCAGCATCCACCAGCAACCTCAGCACATCTGCCAGCACAGGTGACGTAGGCACAGGTGGGATATATTCAGCTATTTTGAGCCGGAATTTGCCAATTATTGGATTGAAGGAAAAACCCTTTGAAAAGCTGCACAAAAAATGCCTGGAAAGGAAGATCCTGTTTGAAGACCCTGATTTCCCAGCCAATGATACTTCCCTTTTTTACTCCCAACATTTACCCATCAAATTTCAGTGGAAAAGGCCACCGGTAAGTAACTGATTCAGTCCAATAATTATTGCAAATGTTGCTCATCTCCTTAAAGCTCAATAACACCTGCTACCTTAAAGCTAATCAGAAATAAACTAGGCAGTCTAGTTAGAACAACTGAACTCTGTGGTGTGGAAATATTTCAAGCTTATTTTTAAAAAATCAGAAAATTAATAATTACAAGTTTTAGGAGTTGTGGTTTCTAGCATACAAAACAAATATGTGGAAATAAACGTGTTCATTTATTTATCCACCCCCCCACCCCCGGTTTACAAAAGCGTAGCGCGGTTTTTAGTGCCAGCGTTGGAGCTGTTGTCACCATGGCTGGCGCTGTAAACCGCGCTATGCTTTTGTAAAAGGGGGTTAATTAATTAGTTTTCTAACCCGTCCTCCATAAAGAGCTCAAGAGGGGTAAAAGGTTACGATATGCCTTAGTTATGGTACAAGTTTTAATTTTTTTTCTGGTATAAGTTTTTATCCTAACTCGACACATACTAGGGATCTAATACCAATATCTTTAACATACAGTTTACAGGTTAAATTTGTCATAGTTACAGTACAAGATTTTACAATACAAGTTTTTATCTTAACGCAACACAAACCAAGGATCTTGCATCAATATACATTTCTTTGTAATCTATCCGTCGTGGGAGTTAGGTGAACAGGTATGTTTTTATTGCTTTCCTAAAGTTGAGAAGTCCTTCAAGGGATCTTATCTGTGGGGATAGTCAATTCCAGTGGGTCGGTATGAAGTGGGAGTAGGAACATCGTTTGGCGGTTTGCAGTTGAAGGCAAAGACCAAGGGACGTTTTGAGGCGTATTTCATCCTGGGAATGCAGGGACCTGTTCGACGCTTATGGAGGAAGCTTGGCTGTCACATAACCCGGCGCCATGTCGTGCAAGGATTTGAACACCAGCTTCAGACCCTTGAAGACACAACGTTTGGCTACGGGCAGGCAGTGAGCTGACAATAGAGCCTGAGAGATCATGTCACGGGGTTGGAGGTTCTTTAGAAGTCTGATTGCTGCATTTTGTACACGTTGGAGATGTACGTTCTTCGCCACAAAATTGTTGAATAGCGCATTGCAGTAGACCACGCGGGAGAGGACTAAGTCATAGAGTAGCTGGGTGAACTCAGATTAAGAAAAGTAATTCCTTATTTTCCAGAGCTGTCGCAGATACCACCTGAGAGATGTGGTTGGAGTCAAGGAGTATTCCTAGGCTGCGTGCTTGGTTTTTCGCAGTTATGGTAATTGAGTCCCAACATAGAGAGAGACGGATGTAGTTGCAGTATTATTTGCAGATCCAAAGGAGTTCCGTCATGGATGGGTTTAGTTGTAATTTGTTGATAAACATTCAGTTTTTGATTTCCGAGAGACAGTTCAGGGGTTTTGCAATCTGGGCATCATGGGTTTCTCCTAGCAATAGTTATAGTTGGATGTCATCTGCAAAGGAGTGAATCTGTAATTGGTATTTGCGGTGCGGGCTATGTCTAGGATAGGTCTAACGTAGAGATTGGCTAATAGTGGGAAAAGCAGAGCCCCCTGGTTTCAGTTTCGATAGTGCATTTTGGGATCTATTATTCAGGAAGGAGGTGAAGCATCGTAATGTAGCATCTCTGATACCATTTTCAGAGAGCCATGTAAGGAGAAGAGGATGGTCAATAGTGTCGAATGCCGTACTGAGATTCAGTAGCACCAGAATTTGGTTTACTATTATTCACATGACACTGAAAATAAAGTTATTCTGCTTCTAATGTTTCTTCTGATCCAATGTCTCGCAATGGGTGCATTTTGCACATACCATGATATGAACGAACTGTACTCGTAGACCACTATCTGAAAGGTAAGATCTCTAGCTCTCAAAGTCACTGCTTGTGCTCTTTTTCCTTCAGTTAGTGTATCAATCTTGGTGGGATGAAGGCCTGGTGGCCATCCACCAGGCTGTTGCCTGTAAAGGGATACCACATAGTATGCAAATAACTTTATTGTTTATTGGAAGCTTCTATACCACTATTAATGACTGGGGAGTCAATTCAGAGCGGTTTATATTATATTAGCTTCTGTAATGGTGTTATAATACAGAGTTAGCGTTTTCTGAGATGGTTTTCAATTCAGACATATTTATACCATAATCAATCATCCTACGTATATACACATACAATACTAGTATTATTGTTTTCTAAAAATGGCCATAGGAATGGGTAGTAAGCAACAATATGTACTATGTTCATACAAACTCCTACTTATTTACACACATAATACCTGTATCACATTTTATGTTCATCTTAGATTTGCATACATCCTGATAATTCTAGTTATCTATACTTTATCATATCCTCAGCAACTCTGGGTATCTCTACTGTGTTCACTCTATGGCCTATGGACTTCTCTTTTCGGAAACTATCCAAAACTTTTTAAAATCCCGCTAACTGATTTCACCACATTCTCTGGCAATGAATTCCAGAATTTAACTCCACGTTGTGTGAAGAAATATTTTCTCCAGTTTGTTTTAAATTTACTAGTTAGTAGCTTCATTGCATGCTCCCTAGTACTAGTATTTTTGGAAAGAGTGAACAAGCGATTCACATCTATTCAATATTTTATACACCTCTATCATATCACCACTGAGCCATCTCTTCTCCAAGCTGAAGAGCCTTAGCTCCGCTGTAGCCTTTCCTCACAGGGAAGTTGTCTCATTCCTTTTATCATTTTTGTCACCCTTCTCTGTACCTTTTCTACTTCTGCTATATCTTTTTTGAGATACAGTGACCAGATTTGCACATAGTATTCAAGGTATGGCTGTACCGTAGAGTGATACAAGGGCATTATAACATTTTCATCTTTGTTTTCCATTCTTTTCCTGATAATTCTTAACATTCTATTTGCTTTCTTAGCTGCCGCTGCACATTGAGCTGAGCATTTCAATGTATCCTGAACAATGACACCTGGATCCTTTTCCTGGGCAGTGACTCCTAACATAGAATCCAGCTACACGTAGCTAAAATTTGGGTTCCTCTTTCCAACATGCATCACTCTGCACTAGCTCACATTAAACGTCATCTGCCATTTCGATGCCCAGTCTCACAAGGTCCTCTTGAAATTTTTTCACAATCCTTTGGCGATTTAACAACTTTGAACAACTTTGTGTCATCAGCAAATTTAATTATCTCACTAGTTATTCCTATCTCTAGATCACTGATAAATATGTTAAAAAGCAGCGGTCCCAGCACAGACCCCTGTGGAACTCCACTATTTACCCTTCTTCATTAAGAATGTTGACCATTTAAACTTACTTTGTTTTCTTTCAACCAATTATTAATCCATAATAGGACTTTATCTCCTATCCCATAACTTTCTAATTTCTTCAGAAGTCTGTCATGAGGTACTTTGTCAAATGCCTTCTGAAAATCCAAATACAGTGGAACTTTGGTTTATGAGCATAATTCATTCCAGAAGCATGCTCGTAAATCAAGTTACTCGTATATCAAAGCGAGTTTCCCCATAGGAATGAATGGAAACTCGCTTTGATTCGTTCCACCAAACCCCCCCCCACCCGAGGCTACCGGCGCTGCTCCATCACCCCCTCCCCCCACTCTAACCGGCATCGCACCCCCCCGAACCGGCATCGCAAAAAAACTCCCCCGCGAATGCCCCCCCCCGCGAGAACCGCATCGCACCCCCGTGATGAAAGCATCATCTGCCCGCTCTTCCTCTCAAACATGCTCCTTACCCCTTCTGCTGGTTGTGAGAGTGAAAGCAAGCTCCCTCCTCTTGCCTGGGCCGGGCCTTGAGCATCTGCACATGCTCAAGGCCTTCTGGCTCTTGTTCTCTCGAGAGCCAGAAGGCCTTGAGCATGCGCAGATGCTCAAGGCTCGGCCCAGGCAAGAGGCGGGAGCTTGCTTTCACTCTCACAACCAGCAGAAGGGGTAAGGAGCGTGTTTGAGAGGAAGGGCTGGCGGATTCCGCTTTTAGCATAGGGGTGCGATGCGGTTCTCGGGGAGCGGAGGGCGTTCGCGGGGGGGGGTTTGCAATGCCGGTTCGGGGGGTGCAATGCCAGTTAGAGCGGGGGAGGTGCTCGCATATCGGAACATGCTCGTTTTGCAAGGCAAAAGTTTACTGAGTGTTTTGCTCGTCTTGCAAAACACTCACAAACCGGGTTACTCGCAAACCTAGGTTCCACTGTACATAACATCAACTGGCTTACCTTTATCCATATGTTCATTCATCCCTTCAAAGAAAAGCAGTAGATTGGTGAGGCAAAATTTCCCTTGTCTTAAACCATGTTGGCTTTCTTTCATTAATCCATGTATATGTTCTGTCATTTTGTTCTTTATGATAGTCTCCACCATTTTGCCCAGCGGTGAGGTCAAACTCACAGGTATTTCCCAGATGAACTCTGGAACCCTTTTTAAAAATTGGCATCACGTTGACCACCTTCCAGTTTTCTGGTACTTTGCTGGATTATAAAGAAAAATTACAAATTACTAACAATAGCTCTGTAAGTTCATTTTTCAATTTTATCAGCACTCTGGGATGTCTTCCATCTGTTCCAGGCAATTTACTACTGTTCAGTTTGTCAAATTGACCCATTACATCATCCATTTTTGCAGAGATTTGTTTGAGTTTCTCTAATTCATCAAAATTGAATACCATTTCTGGCACCAGTAGCTCTTCCACATCTTCCTCAATGAAGACCGAGGCAAAGGATTCATTTAATCTCTCCACTATGGCCTTGTCTTCCCTGAGAGCCCTTTTTATCCCTCAGTCGTATAGCGGTTCAACTGATTCTCTTCCTGGCTTCTTGCTTTTAATATACCTAAAAAAGTTTTTACTGTATGTGTTTGCTTCCAGCGCAATCTTCTTATCATGATCTCTGTTCAACTTCCTTATTAGCGCCTTGCATTTATGACTTGACATTCCTTGTGTTGTTTACAATTAATTTCACATTCTGAAGGATTCTTTTTTAGCTCTAATAGCTTCCTTCACCTCACTCGTTAACCATGCTGGCTGCCATTTGGTCCTTCCTCCTTTTTTAATACATGGAATATATCTAGTCTGGGCTTCCAGGATGTTATTTTTTAATAACATCCATGTCTGATGTATATAAGACTGCGAAGATCTGCAAAGGGACCTAACGACGCTAGAAGAATGGGCCAAAAAATGGCAAATGAACTTTAATGTAGGGAAATGCAAGGTCATGCATGTAGGGAAAAAGAACCCGATGTTCAGCTACAAAATGGGAGGATCACTGCTAGGGGTAAGTAACCTTGAAAGAGACCTGGGAGTGATGGTGGACACGTCTTTAAAGGCGTCGGCACAGTGCGCCACAGCCTCAAGAAAAGCAAACAAAATGTTGGGTATCATTAAGAAGGGTATCACGACCAGGACAAAGGAGGTCATCCTGCCACTGTATCGTGCAATGGTGCGACCGCATCTGGAGTACTGTGTCCAATATTGGTCGCCATACCTCAAAAAAGACATGGCGGTACTTGAGGGAGTCCAGAGAAGAGCAACTAAACTGATAAGAGGTATGGAAAACCTCTCATATACTGACAGACTGAAAAAGCTGGGGCTGTTCTCCCTGGAAAAGCGGAGACTTAGAGGAGACATGATAGAAACCTTCAAGATCCTGAAGGGTATAGAAAAAGTAGACAGGGACAGATTTTTCAGATTACGGGGAACCACAAGTACAAGGGGGCACTCGGAAAAATTAAAAGGAGACAGGTTTAAAACAAATGCCAGAAAGTTCTTTTTCACCCAGAGGGTGGTGGACACATGGAACGCGCTCCCGGAGGCTGTGATAGGCCGGAGCACGTTACAAGGCTTCAAAGAAGGTTTGGATAGGTTCCTAGAGGATAAAGGAATTGAAGGGTACAGATAAGAATAGCGGTAGGTTATAGGGATAGTCTGGGACCATTGCTCAGGCAATGGGCCTGATGGGCCGCCGCGGGAGCGGACCGCTGGGCGAGATGGACCTCTGGTCTGCCTCAGCGGAGGCAACTTCTTATGTTCTTATGTTCTTATATTTTTGATCTTTGCAGCTGCACATCTAAATTTTTTGTACCATTCTCCTCATGCTATCATAGTCTCCTTTTTTTTCAAAGTTAAGTGCTGTGAACTTATTCCAGCGATTATATAAAATCTGATCATGTTAAGATCACTTTTATCAAGCAGCCTCAGCACCATTACCTCTTGCATCAATTCATGAGCTCCACTAAAAACTAGATCCAGAATTGCTTCACCTCTTGTTGGTTCCTGAACCAGCTGCTCCATAAAGCGGTCCTTGATTTCATCAAGGAAATTTATCTACCTAGCTTGCCCTGATGTTACATTTACCCAATCAATATTGGGGTAGTTGAAATCAAACCTGGATTATATATATCACTGGAAGAGATATATATACGGTAATCACCAAGCACACAACTCTCTTTATCTCCTGCTGAGATGGAAAACCACTAGCACACAAACAGTGGTTGAGAAAAAGACCTCGCATTTAACCAAGGCACACATCAAACCAGCCGAAGCTGCAAAGCGAGTAAGCCCTTAGGTCATCATAGGTCATTAAAAAAAACTCCACCACCAGCTTTAATGATCAAATTCCCCATTCAACAGCAGAAGTAGAAAAGTTCCTCAAATAAATGAGATGTGAGACAGCGCCCATAGAAGGCAGCAACACTAATTAAGGTCTGGGGGGGGTAGAGCTTTTGCCCTGCGGGCTTTGTGCTCTCATAACATATGACTACACACTGAGGATACACATATATAATTTTTTTTAAAAATTCACAACTGTGACTTGTGTTACTAATTGTATTTCCTGTGAAATTAACATCTCCTTAAAAGTATATTTTGTATTTGAATTTAGTATATTCCTTAAGTGGGTCTTTTTCTTTGTAATGAAACAAACAAAGGCAGAACTGGAGTCAGCAAAGTTGTTGGGTGTGTACTAGAAAACATTCCACATAAAAGTTTGCATGGGTAAAGGTACATATGAAGCTAAGCTGGTACTGGAAGTGCAAACAGATGACTAGAAGCAGCTGACCCTTGCCAAAAGGACTGTTAGCCCTGAAATCTGAGGTCAGGGAATTCCAGTGTTGATTTTGACCTCAGAAAATGCAACAGCTGCTGCACTTCCAGGGTCAGCACTACATCACTGCTAGCGATTTGAATGGATTGGATTTATTTGACTTGATATACCACCATTAACATAAGTATTAGGCGGTGTACAGAATTACAGTACATAATAACGCAACAATCTCTAGTCAGATCATACAATGGTAACAATTATCCGAGATAAAATTACTGCATGATACAAAACATAATGACAGCCTCCCCCAGAACAAAGTTTTAAAATAACCTAGATGTTTATGTGATATTCCTTTTTTTTTTTTAAACTTTATTTAGTTTTTAATGCCAACAGATTAACTCTAGCTCCAAATGAGAAAGGACGCTGAGATAGAGCTCCTTTATGAACCCTTGAAGAAGCCCTCGTGGGCGAAACGGGTCCCGTCAGGACATGCTAGAGACACTGCATTAAAAGGATAAGTAAAAAGAAACATGTGCTGTTGTTTAGTCTTTATTTTTTGAATAATGTGAGAAAGAATACAGCAATAAGCAAATAAGCTACATTTTATAAGGAGGCAATCAGATGAGCCAAAGCTGGACATTCACAAATATTGTGTATAATTATGGCTTTGAAGACCTTTTTGCCATCCTATAATTGAACCCAAACAAGTGAGGTGCACGATTGTTGTGGTTGATCCCAGGTACCTGTCCCACGCTTTCTTCAATTCAGACACAGTCTTTGTCTCCTCCACCTCTGCGACATGACTATTCCACGCATCTACTACCCTTTCTCTCTCTAAAAAAAAAAAAGGTATATCCTAAGAATAGATTACACCTGAGTATATCACCTTCTAACTTCATCCTATGCCCTCTCTTTCTGGACCTTCCTTTCAAATGAAAGAGACTCGCCTCATAGAAACATAGAAATAGACGGCAGATAAGGGCCACGGCCCATCTAGTCTGCCCACCCCAATGACCCTCCCCTACCTTTCTTTGTGAATAGATCCCACATGTCTATCCCATTTGGCCTTAAAATCAGGCATGCTGCTGGCCTCAATAACCTGAAGTGGAAGACTATTCCAGCGATCAACCACCCTTTCAGTGAAAAAGAATTTCCTGGTGTCCCCGTGCAGTTTCCCGCCCCTGATTTTCCACGGATGCCCTCTTGTTGCCGCGGGACCCTTGAAAAAGAAGATATCTTCTTCCACCTCGATGCGGCCGTGTGCATTTATGCCACGTAGATATTTTAACGTTTCTATCATATCTCCCCTCTCCCACCTTTCCTCCAAAGTATACATTTTGAGATCTTTAAGTCTCTCCTCATATGCTTTATGATAAAGACGACCGATCATCATAATAGCCTTCTTCTGGACTCTTACATACTGTCTCTAATCTGCATGGGTTAATAAATATGTTTCTAAACACTTCCCTACCTTGAATTTTGTTCTGATTTTTAATATCACCAGTTCTTCCAGTAACATCATCCCTTGCTATTTCTTTGTGCTAAAAATAAACAAGGTGCTTAGGCTACACGAAAATGAATGTCATTATGCTCAAAAGGTTTTCTGCCACTCAAGATTCCTGAAAGCAGAACCTGTAAAAATTAAAAATGTTAGCGAGTCACAGCCCAATTCAAAAACTTCCCAGAAGGCTGGTGTTGATCGCTGTGACTAAAGGAGGTATTCTGTGCAGTGTCTCCCAATAAATTATTTGCTATAGACACGCCTAAGTACCACATGTGTTACAGTATCTTGTATCATGCTGGGCTGAGCCACTTTGACTGGAAGTTATTAAACCCTATGACAAGATGCCATACATTTCTTTCCCATAATGTGCAGGCCAGTTTTTATTATTGTGCCAGCTCATGGCTTACAGACTAGTTTGAGGAACATACGTCAATCCTGCAGGGTTGGTTGTTGTTGGGTTGGGGGTTTTTTTTTTAAATTAATTTAACAAACCTTCTTTCAGATCTGATGTGGTGCCCTCATATTAGTGAATCTGTTTTGGAGTTCTAGAAAATTCTTCCTGTTTGAGAAGTCTGCAGCTGGCAAATTCTTTTGTGAATCTAGCTGGAATCTGCTAGAATTCCGGCCAGGCGCACCAAAGTAGTTTCAATGAATGTGCTCAGTGCATCCACTGAAAATATTAAAATTTAATTGGACTGTCATTTGTCCGGCTTGGTCTTTTTAAAATATATATTTCTTAAGGTTTCAGTGATGAAAAAGAAGCATAAAATTTAAAGTAAAAGATCACACGTGCATTACCTATTGTATTTATTTATTATAAATATCATGCCTCAGTGGAGGAGTAGCCTATTGTAGTTAGATCAGTGAGTGGAGAGCTAGGAAAGCCTGGTTCAAATCTCACCGCTATTCTTTGTGATCTTGGGCAAGTCTCTTAACCCAGCATTGCAACCATAGGAGCATGTTTACTAACCAGCATTAATCAAATAGATAGGTGTTACTCTGTGTTATCCATGCTAATGTTAAAGGGCTAGATTCACTAATAAAAGTGACTCAATCGCTGTTGGCCGATTTTCCAACAGTGACTGATTCACTATTAAGTTTGCATGTAAATCATTTGCATGTAAACCCACTGACTCAATCGCTCAGTGAGCGCATTGAGACATGCGCAGAGCCCTAACAGTAGTGACAGGGGAAGCAGCCTCCTGTCATTGCTGTCAGGGCTTCTTTTTTTTTTTGATGGAACAGATGTTCTGTGTGATTTAAACACGCACCATCTGTCCCATTAAACTCCCCCTCCCACACACACACACTAGCACCCCCAAGCCACCATCCCCACCCCAAACCTCCAAATAACGGCAGGAGGGATGACCACTTCCTCCTGCCTAGAAAGACCTCCCCCTCCCCCCGAAGAAAAAGGCAGGAGGGATGCTCACTCCCTCCTGCCACCAGAGGTCCCCCTCACCGCCCCGCCTCTGTGCCCCATACCTTAACATTGGGAGTAGGAGGTACTCAAAAACACCTCCTGTTCCTCCTTTCTTCCAACGACACCCACCCCGGTGCATCATGTGATGCACGGGGAGGGGCCTAAGGCCCTGATTGGCTCAGACGCCTTGTGAGGAAGGAGCCTAAGAAAGTCCCTGATTGGCCATTTGTTGCAACAAGGCCAAATGCTGCACTGGTTCTCTGGTGATGCCAATGGCAAAGTCAGTTATCAGTTTAACAACTAATGACACAGCCGAGCAAGGCTCGGGGTAGTGGCACCGATTTGCATAGGTTATCTGCCCCCAACCCCAGAGCCTGTTCTCTGCTGTGTGTACTGTCCCCTTCTGACATAACTTCCTCTCTGCCATGTCCTGCCACAAGGGCGAGACATGGCAGAAAGCAGGCTCTGGGGTGACGGCCTATGCATAAGGTTACCAGATTTAATAAGAGTAAAATACAGACACCGGTCCTCAAGTAGTGGTGGAGCACCGTACCTGTTACGCCAACCGCCCCCCTCCCCCACCCTTGTTGGTACGCCACTGGTATTGCAAGGCAGAATAAGCAAAATCTTTTTTTTTTTTAAAGTTACATATGTAATATTGGTACCTGCTGGGCTAAAGCAGTTTAATGCAGGGTAGTTTAGCTCCGGAGCTGCACAATTATGCTGCCCAGTCTCTCCCGTGCTCCTCTGCACAGCCGCAGGGAGTGGTGGCAGGTATGAGCCAACAAGATTCTTGAGGGGAGGTCTCACTACTGGCAGAGCTCTGCACATTCACCAATCTGGGAGAAAGAGCTGGAGCTTGATGGCCAATCAGGAACACTTTTACAAGGAAGTGGTCCTGATTGACCATCAAGCTCCAGGTCTGTCTCCCTAATTGGTGGATGTACAGAGCTCTCCCGTATGAGCACCAATCAGCAACTGGTGCGCTGAGGGATCAAAGAAACTTAGAGGGAACATTGGAACAAAGGTAGGCCGGATTTTCTGAGGGAACCCTGGAGAACCAGTGTCCATCCCCATGGAAGTTCCGTGGACCTGGGGAGGGTCCCCATGGGACTCGCGTGATTCCTGTGATCCCCGTTCCCGTGCAGACCTCTACTTTAGAACCCAGACCAAGGATACTCACTTTATTTATAAGTTACCTTTTTGAAACTATGTCAAAAGTCTTGCTGAAATCTAAATAATGTATATCACATTTAGTGCTGTATCCCAGATCCACCCCTGAAGTCAAAGAATTTGATCAGATTTGTCTGGCATGACCTACATCTGGTAAAAACCATGCTTCCTTCAATCAGTAGTCCACTGAATTCCAGAAACTGCACTATGCTCTGTTATGTACAGATTACATGAATGTACTGGCCACCAAAGTCAGGCTCACACATCTGAAGTTACCAGCTTCCTCCTTACTTCTGCTTTATAAAAGAGGAACTACACCCATCTCACTTCCAACTATTAAAATAAAAGTGCTGAAAAGGTGAGAATGAGGGCCACGAAAATGTCCCTGATTTCCTTCAATTTTCTTGAACGTATCAAATCTGTCCTCATCCCTTTGTCATGAATGCAGTCTTCTGAAAACTGTTCATATTCTGTGCTCCTTCCGACTCCCAGCTTTTCCTCAGTGAACACTGAACAAAAATATATGCTAGACAGTTCTGCTTTTTTATTTTCCTCTTGACCTTTGAGTCTCACAATGCCACTTTTGTGCACTTCTTTCTGTTATTCATTGCAATAGTGGAAGACTTTAATATTACTTTCAATCACATCAATTCATTGCAATAAGGCAGAGGCAAACATTTTGGATCTTTACTACTGATGAACTGAAGATGCTCTATTTGAAGGCTTGCTTTCTCACGGAAATACTTCCATTTCTACAATTCCTTTCCTATCACAACTTCTGGGAAAGCTCTAGCGCTTCTCTGCAATTAATTCACAACACAAACAGTGAAAATGATTTACCATTCATGTCCACACCACAATGAAGACCAGTTTCTAGCAGAATACGTTTTTGGCACATAAGGCTTTTAGACAGGATTGCCTTCTATCTGTCAAGATCAGCTTAATGCATATGCTCCATCTCGCCCTTCATTCCTCAAACACCAATATCTTCCTGCTGCCTTCCCCTGCTGGATTTTGTCATGACATCTCCCATTAATTTCTTTTTTTTTAAATATCATTTTTATTAAAGAGTCAACAAGAGAAATAAGCAGGGTACAATGAGGAAATAGGAAATATGCAAGCAAAGGCATCCAGTACAAGAACACAATAGCCATCAACAAGAATACATAGTATGCCAGGAAGACACAGGACTGTCCAAGAGCAAAATCAGCCCACTGCCCTCTGAGGTGTTGGCAGGGCAGGATTAATTAATCGAGGGCCCCTAGGCACACAAGTACCACTGGGCCCCCTGCTCCACCCCACCCCACCCCACCATGCGCCCAGGCGGAAACAGGAAGCTGTGTCAGAGAGAAGCTTTGGGCAAGCAGCACCGTTTGCACAATTACAGTTCCCGTTGCCTTTCTTACCCGTGTTGCTTGCTTATCTTACTTTCCATCGATGGGGGGGCTGCGTTGCCGATTGGGGGAGCCTGCGTTGCCGATCGGGGGGGGGGCCCGTGTTGCCGATCGATGCTGAAGGGGCCCATTGCTGTTTGGAAAAAACAATGTTGATGCCCTCCTTCTTCGGGCCCCCCTGACCATTTTGGGCCCTAGGCACCTGCCTACTTGGCCTATTGGTTAATCCTGCCCTGGGTGTTGGCCAACTTGGCCCTCTGGAGGGCATTTCTGCAGCTACCTCTGGTCTCCTGGCTTGGGGGGGGTAGGGAGGGGGGAGATTGACTGGGGAGTGTGAGTGGGGTATGTCTGATTGTTTGACTGATTTGTGTTGCCTGGTATGTGTGCTGTGCCTTGCGTAGGGGTTTCTTGGGGATGGGCGTACCATTAATTTCTATGTTGTCTCCTATGTTTTGTGGAACATTCTACCAGTTGATCTTTGCTTAGAATCCTCGTTTATAAAATTTAGGGAAGCTTTGCAAGCTTGGGGCTCCTTTTACAAAGGTGCGCTAGCATTTTTAGCGCACGCACAAGATTAGCATGCGCTAGCCGAAAAATTACTGCCTGCTTAAAAGGAGGCAGTAGCGACTAGGGTGCACTAAAACCGCTAGCGCACCTTTGTAAAAGGAGCCCTTGGTTTCTCACAAAAGCATTTATGTGAGGGATTTCTTTCTCTTGGGGTTTTTTTTTTGTTAATATCTTATTTAATTCTTTTCTCTGGTTTTTGGGTTGTTGTTTTTTTTATTATCAAGTTTCAAGTTTATTTAGATCTTGACATAGCACTCATGAGCAAACTTTCTGAGCAATTCTTTGTTAAACCACAGTGTACCGTCCATGATCCTTTCTAATCTTAACTTCCGTCATTGGTGCTGCCTTCTCTAATGAAAAGTTCTCAGCCAACCAACAAAGTTGGAAAAATGCAGAATGAAAAAGTAGAAAATTGATGGACTAAGTGTATAGCCCTCGATAGAGACTGCCCCAACTTTGTTGGTTGGGCTGAGAACTTTTCAGTGGCCCCTCGTACACACTTTCTCTCTCTATATAAGTAAATGGATTAATGTTTTTCACAGTGCAGGCTTATGTGGCTAAAAATGGGGGGGGAGGGGGAAGGAGAGTATGCTCAGGAATTTCATTTTGAAAGTTCTGTTTGTATTTTTCCAGAGTTACTTTTTATCCTGCTTCAAAACCAAACACAAAACTCATGGCATCAAGTTTTGTAAGAGAAACTGTGGAGAATTTTTTTAAAAAAATATGGTTCTAGGCTTGTGGGTACAATGTACATGTGAGTCTGCCAGCCCTGCAAGTTCTTTGATTACCACCTCTTATGTACTCCTCTGCTAATGGCACAGCATCAACTGACCCTTCTCTCATGCTCTTGAACAGGAAATATGCAAGAATCCTCAATTTATCATTGATGGTGCCAACAGAACTGACATTTGCCAAGGAGAACTAGGTAAGAAGCTACTTTGTCCTCCAATCATTGCAGAATTGTGATATATATATCTGCTGTATAAAATAAATTACACACACACATACCCTTCCTTTTACAAAACTGCAGAAGCGTTTTTTTAGCACAGGCTGGCATGCTGAATGCTCTGCACTGCTCCCAACCCTCATAGGAACTCTATGAGTGTCAGGAGCAACGCAGAGCATTCAGCCGGCACTAAAAAATGCTTTTGTGGTTTGGTAAAAGGGGGGGGAAATGTGTTGTTGGAGCAGGTGTAAATTTCTTTGAGAGGATTTGTACATTATGGGGGCTCATAACTGAAACTGAAATACATCTTAAAACCCGCCCAAGTTGGCACTTGGATGATCTAAAAGACAGGTTGTCCAAGTGCTGATAATCAAAACGGCTTTTTAGACGTATCCAGGGACTTTATAGGCCTCTGAATGCTGCTGTGTGCCCAGAGCTAAAAGGCGTGTTTTTGGAGGAGTGATTAGGGTGGGATGTGGGCCGAACTAGACTTAGTCGTCCTTCAGGAATAATCAAAGGTTTGGCGAGACTGCCTAGACAGAACTTTTACGTTGTGACTTAGATGATGTAAAGACACATATAAGTGTCCAAAAGGTATCCAAAGTGGCCAGATAACCACTGCAGGGACAAAGTAAATACCCACGGACAAATTTTTGGTCATGAACGTGGCATAAAGAGAGACGTACTGGCAGTCTGGACAATAAAACGCCTGGACATAGATAGATGATTTTCGAAGAAAAAAAAATTTTGGATGTACTTTTCGAGAATGGACATTTTGCCACTACCGACTTTGGGCGAGAAGCATCCTATGTCCAAATCGGACTTAGATGTTTCTTTTGATTATGCCCCTCTACATTCTCTCTCAGGGTTTCTACAGCTGGCACTAGTCTAAGACATTGTAGAAGTGAAGAGGAGCCTATGTTGCCTTTATGGATGAGGCCATTTTGGAGATGTTTAGAGATGCCCTATTAAAAAAAATACCCCTAATTGTGCAATTTTGTTGTAGAAGAAATATAATATTTTTAAGCGAGTAATGTTAAAATCATTTCCTTCTATTTATTCCAGATTTGGATAGTGACTAATAGCCGAGAGGAATGCCTCTTTTTTAAATTTAAGAAGATTTGATAAGGGAAGATTTTATAAGATCAAATACTATAGTAAAGATTAAAGTCTGGCAAAATTTTCAGCAAAATGAAAATTGTGAATTATTTTTTCAACAAAATTAACATGGCAGAAAATAAAATATTATCTCGCTAAACTTCTCCATCTGGGCCAGATTGCTTCAGATGCTGAAAATCCTCACAAGTAATTGCATATGACTGAAATCATTTCATAGCCCTGGGGTATGAGGGGAAGGAGAGAGATGCCAGAGAGGTCAACCTGTCTCTTTCCCCTTTCTACTACTACATCCCCCTACGTGCACACACCAATGGCATGTGGTTACATTTACAATACAACAATCAGTAAAAGGCAGCCCCAATGTAACATTTTTCACCTCCACAAAACCACCATTAATACTCCTTCTCAAGTTCAAGTTCAATTTATTTAATATGCCGCAAATATAAAACCAAAGTTAAAATCTAAGCAGTTTACAATGAATATAAATAGGGGAGGTAAAACAATACAAAAACAAACTCCAATAAATTGAAAGGAAAAACCAATAAGGTTAGATTACAATAAAATTTGCAAGGGAAAGGGGGGGGGGAAGGGAAAGCCATTACCGTATATACTCGAATATACACCGGGATTTTTGGGCCCAAAAATTGGCCCAAAAATGGAGGTCCTGGTTTATATTCGGGCCAACACCCCCTCCCAGAATTTTTTAGGCCGTCGTCGTAACCGCCACCAGGTTCTGCCCCCCTCCTCCTCCCTTCCCTATCCTCATACCTCTGCTGATCCCTGGTGGAGGTACAGCGGGCAAGAGCAAGCTTTCTGAACTCCTGCTCCTCTGCTAACCGGATGCTAAGATCCAGTTTCTTCAGCTGAGCGGCATGAGCAGCAGCGCGATTTGGCACTGCTTCTCGGCTCTGAGCAGCTTCCATACTGGCTCCCACTGCATGTTGTACTCAACAGTTTTCCCCCTCATCTTCTGCTCCTATCCTGACTCTTACCCTGCACTCCCCTTTCTCTCTCCTAGCTAATCCAAACCCCCTCTTCCCTCCAAATTCCATTCTATTGGCTCTTACTCCCATTTCTTTCCCTTCTAACCCACAGCTTGTATTCTCCCCTCTGCTCCCACCTTTTTCTTCCCCTGTCAACCACCCACCCAAATTCCCTTCTCGTCCTACACCTTCGTTCCATGCCCCCTCTCTGTAGTCCTTTTGATTCTCACTCTCTTTTATACCAAATTTCTCCTGCCCCTGTTTGGTTGAAAAAAAATTATCACCATCACTCCCTTCTTGCTACCCAACACCAGTGATCCTCATTTGACAACTCTGTCTCCTCCTTCCTACTGTGTTCAGTGCCCTGTCTCTTTCCCTCTTCTGCCTACTGTGCTAAGGTAAGAAAAGCAACATTAATACCGTGTTTCCCTGAAAATAAGACACCCCAATCATCTTTCCTTTCTCTCCCCCACATGTGCAGCATCTTTCCTCTCCTCTCACCCATCCCCTTGTGCCTTCCCTCTGCAGCATCTTTATATCCCTCCCTCCCATCCCCCCCTGTGACGCAGACCCCTTGAGCAGCATCTTTCTATTCCTCCCTCCCATCCCCCCACGCAGCAGAACCATGCCGACCCTCCCACTGTGAGACTGACATACCTCCCTCCAAACAGCAGTGTCGGCAGCACTCTAAACAGGCTGCTTTGTGGCCTTCTCCTGCCGGGGCCTTCCCTGTGCCACATTGCTGAAGACCACGAAGCAGCTTGTTTAAAATGCTGAGACTCTGCTGTTTGGAGAGAGGTATGTCTGTCTCGCGGTGGGAGGGTCGGCGGGGTTCGGATGGGAGGGAGAGATGGAAAGATACTGCGCAGGGAGATGGGTGGGAGGGTCATGTGGGGGTGGAAGCTCTACTGCCAGGGAATCCAGGGATGGAGTCAGGGACATTCAGGAGGTGCTTCGGGGGCTTATTTTCAGGGTAGGGCTTATTTGGGGGGAAACATGGTAGTAAACACATTCATTCAGTTTCTCCTTCGCTCAAGAGACGCCCTCTCTTTCTTTCTTCTCCTCTACACTCTCAGAGTTGGTATAACTGCAGATGTTGTCTCTGCTGCCTGTTTTTCTTAACGGTTTGGCTCTTCTCTTTGGTCATTTCCTGTTTCTTCAAAACCAGCATCCCTTACTGTTCTCCTGATTCTCTGCCTGCTCAACTCCTCTCTCCTTCTTCTTAGAAGCAGTGGTATCAATGGCGTAGTAAGGGGGTGGGGGAGCGGACCGCCCCAGGCGCTGCCTTTGGCGGGGACACCAATACCTCTCCTCCTCGCTGCCGCCCCCCCCCCCCAGTACCTCTTTAACTCTTCTCTGGTGTGAACAGCATCTCCAGCCTGTTGATTGCACCGGCCTCGGCTCTCCCTCTGAAGTCACTTCCTGGTTGCAGGACCAGGAAGTACTGTCAGAGGGAGAGCCAAGGCTAACCCCAGCAGCAGTTGGGAATGTTGAAGAGACATGGGAGGGTAAGGGAAGGTGCACATGCAGTAAAGGGGTGGGCAGGGGAACGGGAACAGGAAAGAGGGTGTGGGGAGGCCACCGCCCTGGGCACTTTCTACCCTTGCTACGCCACTGAGTGGTATCATGTGTTCTGCTCCAATTTACATCTCTGAATAAGTGCAGAGGCTCATAAGACTGTCCCCATTTCTTTCTTCCTTCAGGCTTATAGCTGGGTTAGTCAAAGCCTTTAATCCCCTCAAAAATGGGATGATGTCAGAGCCAAAGACAGAAAATTCAAACAGAATTCGGGTTTTCTATAAATCCCAGTTTTCCTCCCAAAGGGATCTTCTCCTACTATATCTCACTGGCCAGGAATAGTTCCATAGCGAGGGTAGGAGGAGCCTGGAGGGTAGGAGGAACCTTACATTCCCCTCCCGTACCTCTTTGGCTCTTCACCGGCGCAAGCAGCAGATTGGAGATGTTGCTTGCTTACGCTGGCACAAGGCCAGAGAGGTGCCGGCGCCTCCACCAAGGCAGCGCCAGGGGTGATCCAACCCCTGCCCTCCTCCCCTCTCCCTTTACTATGCCACTGGTCAGGAAAGCCCTCCTTTCTTCCTGAAGACTGCAGGGGTACTCACAAGTCAAAGATCTGTATTTCTCAGAGCAACTAGAGGCTTCTGCCATCCACCTAGAGCAGAACCTTTGAGGTCTCGACAGAGATTTATTACAAGACATTCCTGCAGAGTAATCAACACGACTACAGTTCACTTAGCGAAGGTGAAACTGACTGAACGCCATGTGTTACCAAACATCAGTACAAGATGTCAACTGAAGCTCTGCAGCGCTGTGTTATAAGAAGCCAAGGCACAGAAGCTCATGCTGCTTTACAGATAACAGCTGTCTAACCCAGAGAATGACACGGGGACAAATTTGTCCCCGTCCCCGCAAGAACTCAATTTCCCTGTCCCGTCCCTGTGAGTTTGGTCGCTGTCTCTGTCCTATTCCTGTAAGCTCTGCCTTAACTTCACAAGCCTCGAACACTTAGTGTTTGAGGCTTGTGCAGATGAGGACAGAACTTGCAGGAACAGGGCAGGGACAGGAAAAGAACTCACGGGGATGGGATGGGAAGGGAAAATGAGTTCCCGCGGGGATGGGGACAAATTTGTCCCCGTGTCATTTTCTAGTCTAATCTAATACTGAAAGAACTGCAATGGGAACCAAGGTGCTTCTATTTCTGATCTTTAAATTTAATATTCCAGGGAAGAGCAGAATGGATTAAGGAATAATTCATTTATCTAAAATGCTTCCTAGTCATCTGAAAGAATAAATACTTTTCTATTCTTTTGAGATACATCTTCCTTTTCTCTACTGCCTGACGCTACTGCCTATCATTCCTCCCATGTGTTTTATTAATGCTGGACAGATGTCAGGCAGCAGTATTAGAAGAGATGACATGATTTGAAATCATTATTAGAAATATTAGAAAGGCAGGGCTACATGAAAAATGTTTAGCACTGCTCCCTGCCCCTCTGACCCCAGTCTCTTTATAATCTCTTGCCTCTCCTTTCCCACTCTGAATAGCAGGGTAGTGTCACTTTTCTGACTTTTCATCTGCTGCCAACCAGCTCTCACATTTCAAAAATTCTTCTGCTCTCAGTGACATTGCCCCTTGTAGCCTCCACTCTTGCCCAATTGCCTCTTTGAGGATGATACCAAAATCTGCAATAGAGTACAAACCTTTGATGGTGTGAATAACATGAGGAAGCACCTTGCAAAGCCGGAAGAATGGTCTGAAATTTGGCATCTAAGATTTAATGCTAATAAATGCAAGGTCTTGCATTTGGGCTGCAAAACCCCGAAGGAATGGTACAATATAGGGGGTGAGAACTTATGTGCATGACAGAAGAGAGGGACTTGGGTGTGACTGTATGTAATGATTGTAAGGTGGCCAAAGAGGTAGAAAAGGTGATGGCAAAAGCTAGAAGGATGCTAGGGTGCACAGGGAGAGGTATGGCCAGTAAGAAAAAGGAGGTATTGATGCCCCTGTATGAGACTTTGGTGAGACCTCATTTAGAATAGTGTGTACAATTTTGGAGACCGCATCTTCAGAAAGATATAAACAGGATGGAGTCGGTCCAGGGGAAGGCTACTAAAATGTTGATTGGTCTTCGTCATAAGGCGAATGGGGACAGACTTAAAGATCTCAATATGCATAATTTGGAGGAAAGGCGTGAGAGATAGAGATGTTTAAATACCTACATGGCATAAATGCGCATGAGGCAAATCTCTATCATTAGAAAAGAAAATCTGGAATGAGAGGGCACAGGATGAAGTTAAGAGGTGATAGGCTCAGGAGTAATCTAAGAAAATACTTTTCTACAGAAAGGGTGGTAGATGCGTGAAATAATCTCCTGGTAGAGGTGGTGGAGAACAAGACTACTGAATTCAAGAAAGCATGGGACAGGCATGTGGGATCTCAGGGAGAGGAGGGGCTTATGGATGGACAGACTGGATGGGCCATTTGGCCTTCATCTGCCATCATGTTTCTATGTTTTATTAGTTACCACCCTGTTGAAAGGTAAGGTGACAAGAGGGATGCCTTTTCAAATTGTTTTGATTTCCAAACCTCTTTATGGCAATAATAAGTTATAATCTATGACAGTGGTTCCTAGTCAGTGGTGCCTGCACCCCTAAAATGTAGGGGAAGAGAGGAACCAGGGTGCATGGTAGCATCTTGTAAATTGAGGCATTTTATTGAAACTTTCTAGGTAGAGTGAAGGCAGTTTTAGGACAGTTGGTAGTATAACTGTGTATTACTTTAATTTTCGTGATGTTAACATTTTTAGAGGCCATCAGCGCAATATTGCAGGAATACATTTGTGGAAAAATTTACTGGCGTAGTTATGTCTTGCCATGAATGTGACACAGTTTAAGAGGCCGATGAAAACCTATTTGTGTCTGATGGCATATCCTCTGGTGAAATGGTGTGGTGGCATTGTTAGTCCACTTTTCAAGGTAATATATAGAAATAAATCAAAAAATATAAAGGAAATAAGGTGCTACCTTTTTTAATGGAGAGACTTACCCCCCCCTTTAACATAACCGCAGTAAACTTTTTTTATCGCCGTCCACAGCGGTATTAGCTCAGATGCTCGTAGAAGTCTTATGAGCATTGGAGCTAATACTGCCGTGGTTGGCAATAAAAAAGCGTAATAAGGCTTTATAAAAGGGGGGTAAATTACTCCAATAAAAAAGTGTTACCTTATTTCCTCTCCTCCCCCTTTTATCAAGCCGCCCTAGAGGTTTTTAGCACAGGCTGGTGAGGTAAGTTCTCCAATGCTCATAGAAATTCTATGAGCGTCGGAGCATTTGTTGCGCTGTCTCGGGCTAAAAATCTTTACAATTGCAAAGGGAACATACCACTAGAAAGGAGGAAGCAGATAAAAGCATAACAGCGACTCTGTTAAGGGACGTAACTTACGGCTTATTTGGGAGCCTTTTTGGGCCTCCTTGACCGGGTATGCTCGAAGCCATGTATTGAATATTTGATTGCATAGTATAATTTTTCTATGGAATTTGTGGCATTTCCTCACTTGCTGTCCTGCTGCTCCATGCCTTTTTTTTTGGGGGGGGGTGTTGTAAAAACCCAAAACTTGGTCTGTGTTGATTGTTGTTCTTGTGCTTTTGGATTGTGTTTTTGACCAATAAACAGTTTTGAACATAAAAGCATAACAGCCTCGTGTGTTTGGTTGTCTGTGGGGGTGTTCTGATGCATGATTGTTGTGACTTGAGGCCGGGTGTTAGGGATTTGTTTGTGTTTGCTTGGGGTTTTTCTGCTACTTAAAATGTCAGTTGTGTTGGGCATTCAATCGAGAGGTTTTTTTGTACTAAGACTCATATTTTCTCATGTTTTATTTCTATGTATTACACCATATCCTCTGATCTAATGATAATTCAGGCATAGTGTAAGAAAGTTTTACAGTTTAACCTGTTTTATGTCTAATGTTATGGATGTTTTAATATGATCCACCTATTGTTTAGGCAGAATACAATTTAATAAAATAAATACGTGAGTCACTAGTGGACATATGGTTTAGGAAAGGAGTATGAGGGTTTCATTGATCAGTTAAAGAAGTGCTAAAACCAACTAGTAGGTAAATGGCATTTTATATTTTAGTTTTATATAATAACAGTTTTCTGTCACTATGCCTGAGTTTTGTTTTTTTTAATTTGTTGAGGGTTTCTGCTTGATAGATTTTTCCTGATTTATTCCAGAGGGTGGGTGGGATATTATTAGAATATTCATTTCAGAGACAGCTCCCTTCAGAAGTTTCTTTACAGAGGGAAGATGAATAATATATAATACAACAAAATAAAGCAACAAACCTGCTAATTTTCTTCCTGCTCCTTTAGTGTTCTAGTTTATTAGAGCAGGTCTCTTTTGGGTTCCAGCACCAGAAGCCTTCATTTAAAAGTAGCCAGGGATTATCCCTTCCCAGCTCATTTAGCCAAGTCAATACAACAATCCTTTAGCAATGGACAACACAGTAGAGCAGGGGTGCCCAAAAAAGTCGATGTAATCGACCAGTAGATCGCAAAGGCAACGTTGCCTTTCTGATCTGTTCTCTTTGCTTCCCCGATACCAGGTGTATATAAGCGCCGGGCCCACAGTCTTCCCTTTCCCCTCCCCCCCAACATGTTGGAGAGGAAGTTCCGGGCCAGCCAATCGCTGCCTGGCTGGCCCGGAACTTCTTCTCTGATGTCAGAATTGACATCGGGGGAAAGGCTTGTGGGCCTGGCATCAGGGAAGCAGGGAGAAATTGACAACGGTGGCTTGGGAGGGGAGGGGCAAGAAGAGATAAAGAAAGAAAAAGGGGCAGGGAGAGAGAAAGACTGACAGAAAGAAAGGGGGCCAGGGAGAGAGAAAGACCAATAGAAAGAAGGGGGGGCAGGGAGAGAGAAAGAAAGACAGACAGAAAGAAAGAAAGGGGGCAGGGAGAGAGAAAGAGAAAAAAAAAGAAAGGGGAGGGGGCAGGGATAGAGGAACAAAAAGTTGGACTCATGGAGGAACACAGAGAGATGTTGGTTGGTGAATGGAATGAGGTTTGGAGGAGAGGAAGCATTCAGGAGGCAGAAAGAAAGAAATATTGTATTTACAGTCAGAAGAAGGAAGTGCAACCAGAGACTCATGAAATCACCAGACAGCAGAGGTAGAAAAAAATGATTTTATTTTAAATTTAGTGATCAAAATGTGTCCGTTTTGAGAATTTATATCTGCTGTCTATATTTTGCACTATGGCCCCCTTTTACTAAACCGTGATAGGGGTTTTTAGCACAGGGAGCCTATAAGCATTGGGAGCAGCGCAGGGCATTCAGCGCAGCTCCCTGTGCTAAAACCGCTATCATGGTTTAGTAAAAGGGGAGCGGGTATATTTGTCTATTTTTGTATAGTTGTTACTGAGGTGACATTGCATATTTTAGTCATTTGCCTTGATCTCTTTGAAAAAAAACCCCGAATATAAATGATAATTAACATTTTCTCTGCATACAGTGTGCTTTGTGTTTTTTAAAATTGTATTATTGGTAGATCATTTTGACTTGCTCATTTTAAAAGTAGCTCGCAAGCCAAAAAAAGTGTGGATACCCCTGCAGTAGAGCTCCTTCTAGAGTCCTGCAGTCATGGGCCAAAACAATGCCACAAGGAGGCACCATTGCACAATGACTGGGACTCCTAGGGACAGAAAGCAGAAGGCCTGACCTGAGAACTGAACCCAGTGTTTAGCCAACCTGGGTTTTCTTACCTTTTTACATACATTCTGACAAATATCTAGATGCAGGGATTTACACCGGCTATAGGGCTGGTATAAGTGATTGCACCTGTACTTTCATATCCAGTGTTCACGCTGAGCGGCAGTCCAGTAGAAACATCACAAACTTTACACAACACCGTTGCATTCCACATGGTTCTCCACTAGTGAAGTACAGAACAACTCGGACCCCTGAAGAAGGAGTGATTCTCCGAAACATAGACCGTGTTAGGTCCGGTCTTCATGTAAATCCATCCTTTGGAAAACAACTTTTTATTGACTTCAATAAAAGTTCCTGAATCTTGTACATTCCTCTCTGCAGTTTCTTTTTGTTTTTGACCTTAAGTATGACCACATTTTCTGCCACTCATGCCAGTATTCTGTAGAGAAAAGTAAGCACCTCATACTTTTCTTTACACAATAGGCTTGAAATTGATGCTTGCTTATCCTCTTGTCCTAGAATTAGAATTACCTTCTTAAAAACCTATCATGTTGAGAATATAACAGAAAAAATATGTATCTTAATTTTTCCCTGCTCTTTCGGAAATCCAATTAAAGGTTTTGCATTGGATATAATCACATTTGTTGGCTGAGATAAGAGAGGATACTGTATGTGTCTGCACATTTCATACAGTAGCACTATAGGGAATATTTCTTAGGCAGCCTGAGAGGAGGTTCTAGGGATTGTAGGCCAGGCTCTGGGATGCTATACTTCATTATCGCCTCTGCTAACTTGTTTCCTCAATTTCCTTGCTTATAGGTGACTGCTGGTTCCTAGCTGCCATTGCATCACTGACACTGAATGAAAAGCTGCTTTTCCGGGTCATACCTCAAAAACAAAATTTTACTGACAATTATGCTGGCATCTTTCACTTCCAGGTATAATTTTCATAGACAGAGATGAGTTAGGGAGGTAGTGATGGCTTTTTTCACCTTTAATTATTTAAGGACCCTGTTTACTAGGGTGTGATAAGATTTTGCAATAACTGCACATTAACTACCAAAATAAATACACAGTAGCTGCAAAACTTCAGTGTTAACTATTAGGGATGTTACCATAGGCGTTGGAACGAATGGATGGCTGTGACATCATACCATTGGGCCGTGGCCTCCCCATAAATTGGCGGTGGCTCTGCTCCCCCACCTACCTCCTCTTTTAGCTGCTCTAATATTTTTGTCTCCACCACCTGCACCAGGAGGCCATTTCACGCATTCACTACCATTTTCATGAGAGTATTTTTCATGAGTCTATCCCCTTCTTCGTCTATCCCTTTTTACCTTCATCCTATGCCCCTTCATTCCAGAGCTTCTTTTCAATTGAAAGAGATTCTCCTCATGCGCATTTATGCAATGTGGGTATTTAAACATCTCTCAAGAAAAAAATAGTAGACACAACAAAATCAAAATAATTATCAAAAAATGTTACTCACCAGCAGTGGGTTAGCCCAGGGGTTCCCAACCCTGTCCTGGAGGACTACCAGGCCAATCGGATTTTCAGGATAGCCCTAATGAATATGCATGGAGGAGATTTGCATGCCTGTCACTTCCATTATATGCAAATCTCCCTCATGTATATTCATTAGGGCTAGCCTGAAAACCCGATTGGCCTGGTGGTCCTCCAGGACAGGGTTGGGAACCACTGGGCTAGACCACCAAGATCCACATTAATTGAAAAAGGGTGGAGAAAAAGCTTCAAGGTAAATACTATGATGCAGCAATCAATACTGATTTTAAGTTAGCGTTGTTCTTATCATCGGCATTAAAAAAACCTCACACCCACAAAATGTACAGATCTAATGAGGAAAATTACCCACTCCTGGGCACCTATAAACCTGAATATCAGTATCAGAAAAAAATATATAACTTAGCTCTAAAGCCCAAAGGCTACTGTTGCAGCTGTATTAATGACACTGGCACCATTCATTCTTCATCACCGTGCACCAAGCTACCAAAGCCGGCGACAGAGCTAGCAAACATTCAAACAAGACCTTGTTTCACCAATATATGGTTTCTTCAGGGATTCACAACATATTCCTTCTGTAAATCATGCACAATGGCACAGGAAGACTCAACCGCATGAAATAGCAAGCTCCAGAATCCCATCCGGTTTCACCCGTTCTGGTCATGACATCATCACTGAGTAAAAAGCACACCATTCAATCTTCTGGTTCAGTTCAGATAACCATATTGTCTAATATTGCCTCTCCTTTGGGGATAGGGAATATGTTCTAGGACAGTACATCTGAACTCTTAACACAGTGCCTTGTCAATAAATCCACTTCTTTTTTATTTGAAATATTGGAGCAGTGTTCAAATAATCTTGTTCAAATAATATTAAACGTCAACTTTATCAATGTGAACAACAATGGATTTTTTTTTTCCAAATACAACTGCACACCAATGAAGAATGAATGACGCCGGCATCTTTAATACAGCTACAACAATAGCTAAGTTATATATTTTTTCCTGATACTGACATTCAGGTTTATAGGTGCCCAGCAGTGGGTAATTTTCCTCATTAGATCTATACATTTTTGGGGGGTGAGTTTTAAAATCAGTATTGATTGCTGCATGATAGTATTTACCTTGAGGCTTTTTCTCTACCCTTTTTCAAATGTGGATCTTGGTGGTCTAGTCCACTGCTGGTGAGCAACATTTTTTTGCTAATTATTTTGATTTAAATATCTCTATCATATCGCACCTTTTCTGCTTTTTCTCCAAAATATACATATTGAGATCTTTAAGTCTCTCCTCATACACTTTGATGAAGACATCATAGTAGCCTTCTTCTGGAATGACTCCATCCTATTTATATCTTTTTGAAGGTGCGGCCTCCAAAATTGTACACAATATTCTAAATTAGATCTCACCAGAGTCTTTTATACAGGGGCATTGTAGGTAGATTTATAGGTATAACAAATGATTGCTATATAAACAAATCACGTGTATACTAGTTGCTAGAGTAAACCATAAAATCCTTATCCCGGGGTTCTGTATCCTTTGCCAACTTATACAAAAACAGAGACCAGGACTTTATGAAAGAGTTTTATTATAGATATAAAAATATAATTCATAAGCCAGCAGTAAATAATAACTAATTATTGTTCACAAAATATCCGAATACATATATGAAACTCAGTACATAATTATCACACAATACTTGCTAAATAAATGAGTAATATTCATTCTTACAGACTAAGTAATTCATTATAATAATAATTCCTGATTAGCAGCAATCTATTACAGTTTATCACCAAGAGTAATTAACATCTCCTTTCCTGAAAACCAATCAAAGATCTAACTAGCCCAGCTGATAAGGAAAATATGATTCCTTGCTCACCATCCTTCCGGTCAAGCCTCTGGGAGATGGAATCAGTCCTTTTCCTCAGCGTGGCACGATGTAAAATTTCTTCTGGTCAGCAAGAGTCTGTTATTTACTGAGGTGAGCTGTAAAGTCTGTCAGCAATAGTTCCTTAGGTGATATGAAAACCATGTCTGTATAAAAGTCCTGTTTCTTCACTCCCTGGAAGAGAGCTAATCACAAGAGGTAACTTGTCAGGTCTTAATTATTAGCAGGTGTGTGCAGAGAAGCTATGCATGGGTCCGAGTTCCCTCACATCCAAGCACAGACTACAAATTAATTAGACACCTTCTCCTTAGTTTTCATCAGATGACCTCTCAGAACCAATCCAGAAACAACTTGAATCAATAGCCTTTCTGTGTAAAGTCTCGTACAGGCCTTGAGAGAGAGGCGCCTTCTTAGATAAGAGCATAGAAGCTGATGATTCCTCCAAGTTTACACGGGCTGAGCATGTAGGCATAGTCAGATGTCCTTGACTGGAGAAACACATAGTTCTGGTGAACATACCCAGAATGGAACTGGCAGGCAGCAAAGATGATTTCTTCTTTTTTCTCTTCTTGCATGGTTCATGCTGGAAAGATTTCTTGCAGACAATGGTTCATGCTGGAAAGATTGTTCAGGTTTTATAACATCAGGGAGAGGCCTAACCTTCAGGTGTGTGAGGAAGGAACCACCCCTACAGAATTAATACTTCCTTTTTCTCACTGGCCATCCCTCTCCCTATGCGCCCAAGTATTCTTCTAGCTTTCACCGTCGCAACCCACTCTAAGAGCATCACTTAAGATCACACCCAAAGATGCCTGATGCTACTGGACTCAAATAAGAGCTTACATTTGTGGAAAGTAATCACATCACTCTTCCCTTCTACTTTGTGAAAGAGGGTAAGCATCTCAGCTAATTTTTTTTTATTGCATTTTGTTTCAGTTCTGGCGCTATGGAGATTGGGTGGATGTGATCATTGATGATTTCTTACCTACATACAACAACCATCTGGTCTTCACTAAATCATTCCGTGAAAATGAATTCTGGAGTGCTCTCCTTGAAAAGGCCTATGCAAAGTAAGTTAGTGCTTGGAACTCATAGACTGGACTAGAAAATTTCAGAGGAGCGAAAGCAGATCTGACATCCTGGTGATATTGTTTAAATGCCTGCAGATGAGCTGTCTGAAAGATCTGGCAGACTTTCTACTTAGAGAATGACATGGAGACAAATTTGTCCTCCATCCCTGCAGAAACTCAATTTCCCCGTCCCGTCCCTGTGAGTTTTGTCCCTGCCCCTGCTCCATTCCTGTAAGCTCTGCCTTAACCTCACAAGCCTCAAACACTTATGATTTTAAAGTGTTTGAGGTTTGTGCAGATGAGGATGGAACTTGCAGGAATGGTGCAGGGACAAGAAAAGAACTCGCGGGGATGAGAAAATGAGTTTCCGCGGGGACGGGAAAAATTGGTCATTCTCTATTTCCAGTCATCCGAAAAAATGTAGCCAACCATTCCTTTGTTTGCTGTTGTACCATTGACAACCACTTGACAGGCAGCTTTTAGTTACTTCCCTACATCTTCTTGGATCACCCCTCCTAATAAGATTGAGAGGAAACAAATAATTTGAGGTTTCATAAGGGAGAAAAAGCCTGATTAAATGACTTGGATTTGAAGGGTAATTGTATAGCCAGGCACCTAGGCTGTCAAGACATATAAAGACATATGTTATAGAAAGGCAACATGTGCATCTATATGCTAAGGAAAGCATTTGCATCTGCTCCAAGATGGACATGTTTATGTTTACATATGTGCTGGTATGAATAGGTGTCTACACCTGTATTTTATAAATGCATGCATGCCAGTCTCATCCAAATTCTCTGCCCAGGGAAAAGTAGCACCTACTTTTTAGGCAGCATGCACGTAGGCAGTCCCAGGGAGCAGAGGCAGAGTTACAATGTATCAATATGCTTATTGTAATGCCCCAGTGCCCAATCACCTTGGTGGAGCATAATGATGCAGTGGGCATGCTAAGTGTGGTCATTGGTGTGGCACATACACACTTTTATTACAAATGCTTCCCAACATAGGGCGGACAATTTTCTCAAAGCACTGCTTTACTTACAGAGGTATTTTGAAACTCACCCTTCTTAATTTTGTTCTAGCAATGAAATACCTTTTGGTTTTTCCATTTTTAATTTTCTCAACCCCCTTCATTTCTGTTCTGCCTCTCCAAGGCTGCATGGGTCCTATGAGGCTCTTAAAGGAGGAAGCACCATGGAAGCCATGGAGGACTTCACCGGCGGGGTGACTGAGTTCTACGACATCAAGGATGCACCCAAAGACTTGCTCAAAATTATGAAGAAAGCCATTGAGAGGGGGTCACTCATGGGAACCTCTATCGATGTAAGTTCTTTGAAGGGAGACGAGGAATCGCTTAGGATATGAGGAGCGGATTCATGAAGAGTAGTATTAGTCTGTTAGAAAGGGATTTCAAAACTCATTAATGAGGAGGAACTTTGTTTAATGAAGGGCCTAGTAGTAAGAAATTATACTCGATCTCTACTATTTGTTTAACAACTTAATAAATCAAACCTTTAAAAAGACAGAGTCTGATAGTCAAACTGGCGTAACAAGACAAGAGAAGCTCCTAGGGTTACTAGATGTCCGGACTTCCCCAGATATGTCCTCTTTTTGAGGACTCTGTCAGAAGTCCGGACGGCTTTTATGATACTTTTGTCTGGAGAAACCAGACATCTGGAAACCCTACAGCAGTGCAAAGCCCATGCACCTATCCAGAGTTGTTGTCTCCCCCCCATCCCCACCCCCAGCGAGATCTGGTTCTCGCTCACTATTCTCGATCTCAGTGGCACTGCTCTAATTCTTTGGGCTCCACACAGCATGAGTAAAGCAAACACGCTGCCTTCGGCAACCTGGAAACTTCTCCTCTGCTACTGCCTCTTGTCCCCACATAGGCAAGAAGCAGTAGCAGATAGAAAGCTTCCGGGTCACCGAAGGCAGCGTATTTACTTTGCTCACGCTGCCTGAGGCCCGAACACTTAGAGCAGTGCCACTGGGATTGAGAACGGTGAGTGAGCACCAGATCTCACGGGGGAGGGGTGAATAGCATGGGAAAGGTAAGAAAGATCATCCGCAGTAACCATTATCTCTTTTTCTCTCCGAGAGATCCCACGTGCCTATCCCAGGCCCTCTTGAATTCAGACACAGTCTCTGTTTCCACCACCTCTTCCGAGAGACTGTTCCACGCATCTACCAGCCTTTCCTAAAAAAGTATTTCCTCAGATTAATCCTATGCCTGACCTCCAGGGAAAGGAAGGGAAGGAGCAGATAAAGATGCTAGACCACAGGAGGCAGGGAGAAAGGAAGGAGAGAGATATCAAATCATTGTACCAAAGAATATCATATCCATGACTCTTTATCCTTTTGAAAAGTTGGCAGCCACCATGTGACAATTCCCCTCTCTTTTTCACAGAGATTTCTATCTTACCCTGTGAGTAAGGTTACCAGACGTCCAGATTTTCCCGGACATGTCCTCATTTTGAAGACATGTCCAGAGGTCCGGCAGGTTTTCAAAACCCAGCACTTTGTCCAGGTTTAGAAAAGCTTTCCTTCGGGTAGGAAGGGATGCGCGTTATGTCATTGCATCTGTGCATGCACGGATGTCCTGCCTGACGAGAACAGGCAGCAGGGGGCAGGATTGGAGGCGGGGCAGAAGCAGGGTTGGGGGCAAACTTGAGGACATGATGGGACAGAACTGGGGCGGGACTGGGGTCCAGATTTTCCAGATGGAAAATCTGGTAACCTTATCTGTGAGGAAGAAGCGCAATGTGCTCTCCTGTGTTGCCTTATGAAGTTTTCATATTTCTCTCTCTTACCTTCCTGTTTTTTTTCTTTTTGGTTTAACTTTCTTTTCCCATTCTTGCCACCAGGATGGTAGAGGGTTTTCTTACGGGCTTGCTCCTCAAAGCAATGTGGGAGAATTAATTGCCAGGATGGTGCAGAATGTGGGTGATGGACTGGTCAACAAAGACTCACACCCCAAAGGAACAGACGGGAAACCAGCTGTGGTTCGTATTGTATGCTAACCAAGCAAAGACTCATGCTCACAAGACTAATTTGGCTTTAGAATAATAATAATTTTATTCTTTTTAAAAAAAAATTCTTTATTCATTTTATAACTTACATCAAGTGTACAGTAAATATCAAACAATTATAATACAACATCACTTGAAAAATCTTCAATATCATACACCAATAAGATTTAACCCCCACCCCCTCCCAAATTAATATACAGTGGTGCCTCACACAACGAACTTAATCCGTTCCAGGAGCAAGTTTGTTATGTGAAACGTTCGTTGTGTGAAACGCGTTTTCCCATAAGAATACATGTAAAACAAAATAATTCGTTCTGCAGCCCTACATTTCCCTCCCTCCACCTCACCTTATATGCAGAGTTTGCCAGCTTTCTTTTTCACCCAGCCGCACGCTTTCAAAAAGCTGTGCACGCGCAGCTGCTGAAGTTGATCAATGTTCTCTTCTCCTGCAACTTCCGGTTTCCGGTTGCGTCAGAGGAGAAGATTGAACAACAGAGCATGCGCGCATGTGCTGCTCTTTGAAAGTGTGTGGCTGGCCGAAAAAGAAAGCCGGAAAACTCGGCATCTAAGGTAAGGTGGAGGGTGCTGCTGTTCCCGGCTCACATTAGGAAGCGGCGAGAGTAGTTCCGCCCCCCCCCCCCCGGGCCCCTCGGGCGACTTTGTTGTGTGAAACGAAGTTCGTTATAGGGAGCAAGACAAAAAGTTCGTTATGCGCAGCGTTCACTGTGCGAGGCGTCCGTTATGCGAGGCACCACTGTATAACTAATATATACCATCTGAAAATAATATCTTATGACATTCATATATATATTCTTAATGGAAAACCAAGAAACCACCCCCCCCCACCCCAAATCCACATGTGTATTAAAATTGGGAAAAGTGTAACTTATTCATTACTATAATTTAATAATGGTCCCCACACATCCTTAAATTTATTATAATAACCTTAATAATTTTATTCTTATATACCGCCATACCAAAAAAGTTCTAGGGGATTCACAAAGTGAGCTAATACATGGGATACAGATAAAATACAAATTAGAATAATGGACTTAAAAACAGATAAAGACAGAAAGCATTTACAATATAATGCAGAAAATACCGGCATGGCAGGGAAAGAAGTAAATAATTCTCCAAACTTTTGTGAAACACACTAAAATCTTTAAGACTTGGCTAAAACACAAGTCTTCAACAACCCAAAACAGGTGGTATAGAGAGGTAACCGGGGGTCTCAAGCGCTCACAGCTATAAGCCCGACATTCTTTTCAAGGCTAATAACTACAACGTGAGCTATCATCGGTCCCATATACCGTATTTTCACGCAAATAACGCGCACCCGTATAAAACGCGCACACGGGTATAGCGCGCAGAAACCACGATGATATGTACAAAAACTTTGGTATACCGCGCTCACGGGTATACCGCGCATGCTGCCCGACGCTCCTTTCGCCCGCAATGACTTTCCGACTCTCCGTTCACCCCCCCTGACTTCCGTGCACTGTCCCCCCTTGAAGGTCTGTCCCCATCCTGAAAGCCTGATGCCTCCCCCCCCGACGTCCGATACATCCCTCCCCCCGAAGGACCGCCGACTCCCCAACAATATCGGGCCAGGAGGGAGCCCAAATCCTCCTGGCCACGGCGACCCCCTAACCCCACCCCGCACTACATTACGGGCAGGAGGGATCCCAGGCCCTCCTGCCCTCGACGCAAACCCCCCTCCCCCCCAACGACCGCCCCCCCCAAGAACCTCCGACCGCTCCCCCAGCCGACCCGCGACCCCCCTGGCAACCCCCACGACCCCCCCACCCCCCTTCCCCGTACCTTTGGTAGTTGGGCCAGAAGGGAGCCCAAACCCTCCTGGCCACGGCGACCCCCTAACCCCACCCCGCACTACATTACGGGCAGGAGGGATCCCAGGCCCTCCTGCCCTCGACGCAAATCCCCCTCCCCCCCAACGACCGCCCCCCCCAAGAACCTCCGACCGCTCCCAGCCGACCCGCGACCCCCCTGGCGACCCCCACGACCCCCCCACCCCCCTTCCCCGTACCTTTGGTAGTTGGCCGGACAGACGGGAGCCAAACCCGCCTGTCCGGCAGGCAGCCAACGAAGGAATGAGGCCGGATTGGCCCATCCATCCTAAAGCTCCGCCTACTGGTGGGGCCTAAGGCGCGTGGGCCAATCAGAATAGGCCCTGGAGCCTTAGGTCCCACCTGGGGGCGCGGCCTGAGGCACATGGTCGGGTTGGGCCCATGTGCCTCAGGCCGCGCCCCCAGGTGGGACCTAAGGCTCCAGGGCCTATTCTGATTGGCCCACGCGCCTTAGGCCCCACCAGTAGGCGGAGCTTTAGGATGGATGGGCCAATCCGGCCTCATTCCTTCGTTGGCTGCCTGCCGGACAGGCGGGTTTGGCTCCCGTCTGTCCGGCCAACTACCAAAGGTACGGGGAAGGGGGGTGGGGGGGTCGTGGGGGTCGCCAGGGGGGTCGCGGGTCGGCTGGGGGAGCGGTCGGAGGTTCTTGGGGGGGGCGGTCGTTGGGGGGGAGGGGGATTTGCGTCGAGGGCAGGAGGGCCTGGGATCCCTCCTGCCCGTAGTGTAGTGCGGGGTGGGGTTAGGGGGGTCGCCGTGGCCAGGAGGGTTTGGGCTCCCTTCTGGCCCGATATTGTCGGGAAGTCGGCGGTCCTTCGGGGTGGGGGTGCGAGTGGTCCTGCCGGGGGGGGGGGATGTATCGGACGTCGGGGAGTCGGCCGGGCAAGAGGGCTTGGGCCCCCTCTTGCTCCGATCGTGGATGCGGGTGCGGGTGGGAGCGCGTGCGAGCGGTCGTTCGGGGTGGGGGGTGCGAGCGGTCCTGCTGGGGGGGGTGAATCGGGCGTCGGGCGGGGTGGGAACTATGTTTTAAAACTTTTGTATACCGCCCTCACGCATATAACGCGCGAGGGGTATGCGCGGTAGGTAAAAACGCGTATAACGCGCGCGTTATATGCGTGAAAATACGGTACTCTCTGTTGAAATGATTTTTAAAATTTTTGTACTTTTAACTAGTGTAGTGATCTTAATTTCTTATGCAATACTCTCCCATTGTAATCTGTAATCATGAAGTACTTAGCTTCAATATATATTCTTAACGACGGAAGATCTCCGTTTCGCTCCTATCACTTTTAAAGGGGCTTCATCAGGAAAAGCACCAAAGACAGCACTATTTACGCCGCCAACGCTACAAAGAAAAATTAACAAATTTGAAGAAGAGACTGCAAATTTCAAAGACACAGGATAGCTAAAGTGTCAAGGGAAAGAAGTAATTCATAGAACAGATAAAATACATCAAGTTGAATATAAGGAACTTGATTGAAAAAATGAAGCAGAATGCATTAAGATACCTTATCAAAGAACATCCATACAAATTGAAATGCATGTGCTTCTCTTTCTGGACATCCATTTCCTCCTAGTACCTGCTGCTACTACTACTATTAAATATCTGTTAATACAACCCTAAAAGGTGTACACAGCACTGTACAGAGACACATACGAGACAGTCCTTCTTTGAGGAGCTTCTGGTAAGACAAATAAGAGTATTTGGGCACAAGTTTTAAGAAAGTGGACAAAATAATTGGTAGACAGGAACCAATTCAAATAATTGGAAAAAGCTGCAAGAACTTGTCTGCCTATAAGAAAAACAAGGAGCAGGGTGAATGGGTAAAGGGCAGAGAAGATAGGAGCTAAAGTAAAGCAAATGTATGTTTCCATATGCTTATACCAATGAAATTCTTAGATAACCAACTCTGATCACAGATAATAATAATAATTTTATTTCTTATATACCGCTATACTATAAGTTCAAAGCGGTTTACAACAAGATTCATGCAATGAGAGTATGCGGTGATTACAACAAGAAGCATATGTTTAGAACAAGATACATAAGTTCAGAGCTGTTTGCAAGAAGATACAAGCAATGAGAATACGAGATGTTTGCAACAAGCAACCAATGATTACAGCCGGATACAGAAGTACAGAGCGGTTTACAACAGGGTACATGAGCTCAGGGCAGTTTACAAGAAGATGCATGTAATGAAAATGGGTTTACAACAATATACATGCAATGGGGGTAAGGGGGGGAGATGGGAAGAGAAAGAGCTTTCAGAGATGCAGAATTGTCAGTGAAAGAGAACTCAAATTGTGTTAGAGGCGAGTCTTCAGTGATTTTCTGAAGTCAGTGTTATGACGCGGCCTCGAGTATGGGTTTTACTAGCCATGTGTTCAGTTTGGCTGCCTGGAATGATAGGGAGTGGAAAGTTTCTGCTGTGTCAATCTAGAGATCGATGCAATTTATCACATTGATACACAAAGAATTAATTCAGCATAAACAGCTCCCATAAGTATGGGACGAAGCCAAGAAATGCAAAACTCACTTGTATATCGCAAACACCATTAAGTTCTATGCGGTTCACAAAGATTAATAATACAAATGAATAAACATCCAACTTCTAACTTCCAAAAGATTCCCTAAACAGATACATTTTTAAGGAACGTCAAAATTTGGGAACAATGAATATATGAGTTAAATCCCTAGTCCATAAGGCTGCCTGAAAAGATAGTAGTCATTCCTGAAATTTCTTATAGTTACATCCCTTTACAGAAGGGAATGAAAATAATGAGTGAGATTTTCTAGAATGCGTAGAGTTTGTAATGATACAAGATTCTAGACCAGGGGTGCCCACACTTTTGGGGCTTGCGAGCTACTTTTAAAATAACCAAGTCAAAATGATCTACCAACAATAAAAATACTAAACATATACCCTCTCTTTTCCTACGGTGCACTAGCCAATTATATTCTATGGATGCATTAGCATTAAGCACGCGCTAAATCGACTAGCGTGCCTTAGTAAAAGACCCCCCCCCCAATTATTTATTATATTTACTGTGTGCACTTCTTCTGTCCTCCAGACCTCGTTCCATTCCCCAACTAACATCTCTCTCTGTCCCTCCAGGAGTCCAACTTTTCTTCCTCTCTCCTCCACCCTTATTGGCAACATGTCTCCCTCTCTCTCCCTCCTCTGTTATGATCTTGCATCTCTCTGTTCTTTCTTAGGGTCTCTCCCCCTCTGTCTGCACCTTCCATAGTCCAACATCTGCCCCCCTCTCTTCTGTCTCCCCTTTGTTTCAGGTTTCTCCTCTCTATCTTCCTTCTGCAAACATTTTGAGTCTTCCCACCTTTGGTGCAGATCTTTCTCTCTCTCACTCTGTCTTCCCCCTCTCCAGGGCCTGGCATCTCTCTTTCCTCAGTTCAGGGTGTTTCCCCTCTCTAACTCCTCTAATAGTCCAGGATCTGACCTGTCTTCCCCCTCCCTTTTGGTTCAAAGCTGCTTTCCCCCTCCTCTCCTTAATGTCCTTTTGTCTCCCCCCCCCTGATCCAGTTTCTTTAAGGCAACCCCAATCCCACCAGGGCTCTTGCAATGGGCACAGCCTTACCTCTGCTGCTTCCCGCACACAGTGACTGTCAGGACCTTAGACCTCATGATTGCAACTCCTCGTCTCCGTTCTTCCCTCTGGGCCTAACTACCACAGTTGAAAGTTAATTACGGCAGCCTGCAGAGCAAACGTAGCAGGCTGCCGTCGGCCTCTGTAGCACTTTCTCTCTGCTGCGGTCCCGCACCTCCTCTAATGTCAGGGGTGGGAACACAGCAGAGGGAACGTGCTACAGAGGCCAACAGCAGCCTGCTACATTTGCTCTGCAGGCTGCCGTAATGAACTTTCAACTGTAGTAGGTGCAGAGGGAAGAACGGAGGACAATGAGGGGGAAGCGTGTCATCTGAGCAAGACAGCCGGGCGCTCACCTAAATTAGCTGGGCAGAGCTAAAAGATGCTAAAGATGCTAGGGAGAACACTGGCTCAGCGATTTACCGGCATTACCTTTGCGATTGACATTTTGGGCACCCCTGTTCTATAAGATACTCAGGAATTAAGCCTGTTAGTGCCTTAAAACAAATACAGCCGAGCTTAAATTTAAAACCAAAAAAACAGCATTAAAACAATGACAAAAAGGCATCAAATCCAGTATCTGAATCGACAGTGTCCTGGCATTAAGCTTCTGTATTTCTGCTCTTAACCTGAGGAATATATCTGACTTGCTTTCACTCAGAGTTTATACATTGGTTGACCTTATGATTAATATCTATTATTATCTTACCAGATATCAATGGGTGCATTACATACCTAGTTCAATTGCTGTACTAGCTTTTCATACCTATCCGCAGATTCCAAATGTCAAGCTATATGGAGTCTAAATTGGATACATAGAGATATAGGGGCACTGGAGTTCATTGAGGTGATAACTGCACACAGTTTCCTCATAGACGTGCCTAATCTGGTGCGATGCATGGGAAGGGCCTGTCTTGATCTGCACCTTCAGGCTTAAGTGCTGGTTTCCTTATCTTCTTTTCTAGAATATAGTCTCTCTGCAGTATGAAATCCGGATGAAGAATGGACTCGTCAAAGGTCATGCCTATTCAGTTACAGGATTGGAGGAGGTATGTGTCTCTCTGCTTGTGCTGTAGTTTCTCAATACGTTTATCAAACCCACGTGGTCCAAAATTCACATAGCCACTCACTCACCCCGACACAAACCCAGAAAAAAAATCATAGTGCCTTCTTAAGCAAAAATTCCTCCAAATGAGCGTGACCTATAAAACTATAGCTAGTTCCTTGGTGGCTATTAATACATTTAAAAGGAAAGATTTTGAGAAAAAAAACTAGTTCCCCACAGCTTCAACTGTAGGAAAGCTTTTCATAGACACTGTATAACATGAGCCATTAGGGAACAGAGTAGTGCCTATATATAACAATGTTTTGTCCTCCGGTTTTTCTTTTTTAATTGATTAATGCTATTAAGAACACAAAAACTGCCATACTGGGACAGACTGAAAGTCTATCAAGCCCAGTATCCTGTTTGCAACAGTAGCCAACCCAGGTCCCAAGTACCTAGCAAGACCCCAAATAGTAAAATAGATTTTATGCTGCTTATCCTAGGGATAAGCAGTAGATTTCCCCACGCCATCTCAATATGGACTTCTGTTTTAGGAAATTAGCCAAACCTTTTTTAAACCCTGCTAAGCTAACATTCTTTAATGTACTTTTATGAGTGTGTATGCTTATTGGGGTTTTCTCTTGCATTTTGAGCTGCCATGTATTTTTGAAAAAGTATAATAGAGAAATATGTGAATCAAAAGAGGAGGGTAAGGAGTTTTGCTCATGCTCTTTTTAGCTGCAACTCAAGGCAAATTTCATTCAGGCACAATAGGTACACTATTTTCTGGACTACTACTCAATGCACAAAGGAAAGCAGATGGCTGCTGTGAGATTTGTCAGTTGCAGCAACTCACTGATAGGTTCTCTGGCAAGGATTACAAAATTCTGTCGTACATTTACATAAATTTGCATATGCAAACCATCTCCAAATTGTATAGAAATTCTATCAAGTTTTAAAATGTTTTGTTAAATTAAAATATTTTTCCAACCTGTATTTTTCTCGTGGTTTTGCCTTTTCTGTACATTTAAAAATCCCTGTTCCTGTTATTTTCATGCCCTTTTTCTCACTTCCTTTGAATTTGACTCCTCTTATCCTGCTCTCTCTTCATAATTACTTCTGTTCTTCCAACCTCTCCTTTTCTCCCTCTGCTTCAGTCTTTTCTCCATCATGCCTCTCTTCTCTCTCACATATCCCCTCCCTCAATCATCCCTCCCTTCTCCTTCTCTTCCCCTGGTCTTACACGTCTTAGTCTTAGACCTTCATTCATGCCATTCCTCTTGTAAATACTCTATAATCCCTTCTTCTGTCTCATCCTTCCATCCATACTTCTTTCACATAAACTCTCTTCCATTCCCCAAATTCTCCCTTCCATTTCTGTCCTTACCTCTTTTCTCCTCTTGCTGCCCTAAGTTCATCAGACAGCTCTCCAGAGACTGGCATTGAATATCAGTGATACTCAGATGATGTCTGGCTCTGCCCAGCCTGTGTCCCTAGACCGCCCAGAGCTATCCAGATAAATCAGTGTAGCAGTAGTGATTTTCAATGGTATTATCCAGATAATGTTACTGAAAAAGGACTATGAATCTGGTGAGGGGCATATATTGGGAGGAGCTCTTCCCTACCCATTAAAGTATCACAATAATAATAATAATAATTCTGACTAGGTAACCTACAAAACAGAGAAAGTAAACCTGGTACGTCTCTTGAATCCCTGGGGAAGAGTGGAATGGACTGGATGCTGGAGTGACAGGTTAGTTCAAGGGTATTATGAAAGAAGTGAAATTATTTTATGTTTTAGATGGATTTTCAGCCCATTTGGCTCAAATAGATTACGTTTACACTGTGGTTGGTCATCTCCTTGGATTAGGGTTATGATATGACTCCAGAAAAAGGAGGACGGTTTGACATATCCGGGTTTTACTTCCATCGCTTTCACTGGAAGTAAAACCCAGATGTCTCAATCCGTCCTCCTTTCTCTGGAGCCATATGGTAACCCTACCTTGGATAAAGCCATAAGCATGGGAGGAAGTTAATAATGGCAGTGCTAAGTATTAGGTGAGGATAGAATAACTAGATGTTTGGATATACCCGGACATGTCCTCTTTTTTTAATGGACTGTCCAGGCGTTCGGATGGGTTTTCAAAACCTGGCTCGTCCGGATTTTAAAACCATTGAGCTCAAGGCTGCTTCTGGAGGTCATCCATGCATGCGAGAATGCCCTGCAGATGCAGCCCCAAAGAGACGAGGTTTCTGTGGGGCCGGGATTGGGGCAGGGCTGTGGGCAAGACAGGGAGGGGCCAGGGGCAGAATGATTCATGGCCACACATCCTCTTTTTTGGGAGGAAAAATATGGTAACCCTTGCAGAGGTAGGGGATGTGTAGACTGTAGAGAATTCAAACAAAGGCAGAGACACCACAGCAATGCAGGCCTCACAGTCGTACTTCCGATCATGGTGAAGCTAAGATCAGAGGAGAGAAGTCAGTGCGGACGTAGGATCAACAAACGGTGGGTGCTGGGCAGTAGCAGAGCCAAATTAAAGTGCAGGCAGAAGTAGAAGCAAGTGGCAATGCATGGGCTGAGAATAAGGAAACCAGAGCTGGGTGCAGGATCCTCGGAATTGCACTAGCTAGAAGCGCAGGCAGAAGAAGAAGTTGCCAATCTTAACTGGCTCAATTCACAAATACAAAACAGTCAAAATGTGGATTTAAAGATATGTGATATGAATGCCGTGTAGATGTTTACTACACAAACCTCTGAGCTGAGAAGGTGCAACATGCTAGTTGACGACCAGAATATGAGGTTTAGCAGATACTATCTACTAAACCTCATATTCTGCTCTTCAATAGTCAAGAAAAACCAAGCAGATTTGGATGTTCTTACTATGTAAGAAGGGCAGAGTTTTAAGGATTCATGCTCCAACACCTTTGCAATTGCATCTAATTGCTAAGTATTTCCAAATTATACATGAATGTGAGTTAAAAGTAGATGCACAAGTTATTTCCTGCTTAAGTGGGCTTATCATCTGAGACAATGGAGGGTGAAGTGACTTGCTCATGGTTACAAGGAGAATCAGTGGAAGAAGCAGGATTTGAATTCTGACTTCTCTACAGGTCTAACCATCGCTACTCTCTGCTAACCTCATGTGCTTGCGTGGTTTTTTGAGAATGACTCGCCTTTTTGAAATCGCTACAATAATAGCTGCGACAGCAGCCTATCAGTTTTGAGAATCTAGCCCTCAGACTCAATTCTCCCTCCAGTTCCTTGTGACTCTGGCCAAGTTACTTAACTCTCTATTGTTCCAGATACAAAATAAGTATTATTATTATTCTTTATTCTTGTTATACCGCTTTTTTCTAACTGGCAGGTCAAAGTGGTTTATAATAGAGAATGTCATAGGGACAAGTTTTTCCCATCCCTGCGTGTTTCGTCATTGTCCCTGCCCCATTCCACTTATGATTTTAAAGTTTTTAAGGCTTGTGCAGATGAGGACAGAGCATGCAGGAATGGGGCAGGGGCAGGGGCAGGAAAAGAACTTGCTGGGATGGGACGGGAAAATTAGTTTCTAGTTTACAACACTAAACATAACTAGAAAATAAGAAAGGAGGTACAATAATTTCGATAGGCAAAAAACACTCACACTTAAAATAAATCTTAAGAATTTTTGTGTGGGGAGAGAGGGAAGGCAGAGGAGGGTAGAGGGATAAATCCAGTGATATTCAAAAGTGACCTCAGGCCTGTTTGAACAGCCAAGCTTTTAAACCGAGTTTAAATTTCTTGAAATCAAGTTCTGTCCTTAAAGAAGATGGGAGTGAGTTACAGATTGATGAAGCAACAAAGAAAAATGCTGAATGTCTACTTGACTCTAGATAGTCCATTCTTGCGTTTGGGAGAACAAGACAATGGTCATTTAGGGCTAGATTCACCGTTCAAGTCCTGACCACTTAGCGACCCCTTTGCAACCCTGACCTGATTCACTAACCTTCCTCCTGCACCCGATCTGATCCATGCATATGAATGAGGTGGAACGGCATGCAAATGTAGGCAGGCAGCGATTCACTAAAAAAAAAGAGGAACACTGACTGGGCTGGCCGATCCCAAAACAAGCGACTGCTGAGTACCAGTCGCACATGTCCTTGCTAACTCTCCTACTCCATGCCGCCCTGAAATCCTAGTCAACTTCCACCAGCCCTGCTCCATTTAGCTCTCTCCTCCCTCCCTGCTCTCTGCTGCGATTCTCCTGCCAAAAAAAGCTCTTTCCGTGTGTGTGTGTACTCAGCAATAATATAAACACCCGTGGCGGGTAAGGCTCATTACATATTACAGAAAGCCCTATCATAGGTAGCCCTGGCATCTGCTTTGCGTTGTGCAGAGATTTTAAATGAAATCCTCTGTTTCCTGGATGGAAAAATCAGGCAGCTCTCTTCCCTGCAGCGTGAGCCCGTGGTTTTAACCCACTTTAAACCCGCAGGTTAAAACCACAGGCTTGCACTGCAGGGAAGGGCGGCAGAGAGCAGGAGAGTTGGGGGCGAGTAAAAAAAAGTTAAAAAAAAAGACAGCAAACGCATGTGTCGGGATCGCTCTCCAGCGATCCATGTCGTCGGTGAGGGGCATGCCTCCAATCGCCCCCATTTGCATGAAGATGGCTGGTGAATCAGTCGGCCTGCCTCAGATCGCCCACGGATTGGGTAAGATCGGTGGGCTTAGTGAATCTAGGCCTTAGTGATCTTAGAAGCCGTGTTGGTGAATATGGTATTGTAAGAGATGAAAGGTAGAAAGGAAGACCTACACGTAATGCTTTAAAAGTTAAAGTTAATAAGTTGAATATTATACGCTGTTTTACTGGAAGTCAGGGTATTTTTGGAAAAGTATACAATGTGTAAACCACTTTGATTGTAGCCACAGAAAGACAGTATATCAAACCCCATCCGCTTTCCTAATGATTGAACTAGAAGCACTGGAAGGAAGGAGGGTGGCTATCTGATGTAAGAAAACCCTAGGTGGTTATGAAGGAAGGAAGGAAGTGAACAGACATCGACGCCATAACATCTGTGCATGTGTGGAGGCCCTTCAGACACCGCCAGTAGGGGGTGCAGAACAAGAAGAGGCGCGAAGAAGAGGAGAGACGCCAGGGAGGAGGAGAGGTACTGACAGCAGCTGACTACCTACAGGATGTGCCTTTCGCCGCGAGAAGCATGTTCTTTAGGCAGTTAGCCAGGGCTGGCGCCTCTCCTCCTCCCTGGCATCTCGCGGCACACCTGAAATCTCGTGCGGCACATAGTTTGTAATGCACTGTGATACTGTATCAGAAATATATATATTAAAATAGCAGAGCACATCATTCAAATAACAGAAATGTGATAAATTCCAGAAGTTTAGTTAATAAACAGATGTGGGGAAGGGTTGTGTTCTGACCATCTCTAATAGAATTGGGTTTATTCTGCTTGCAGCAGGTTTCTGGGTCTCGCTGCGTCTTGTCAGGTAGAAACTGGCGTTTCAGCCACCATGCTGTGGTTTTCTTCAGGGTATGCTGTGAGGTCTGCAGTTTGTCTTTGTAAATAGTGGGTTCACAGACCTGATTTGAATTTTGGCGGGAAAGTCGGTTGATCTCTTTTTCCATAGAACGGAAAAGTCTCTGGTGAGTTTAAAGATGTTCTCTCCGTTCAGCCCTGGGTTTATTCTGTTGGTTTTTGGAGATCAGGTAGATTCACAGTGATGAGGTCATGTCATGTTCCTTTTTTCTGCAGCTCCGAAGTGTGGAATAAGATTGAAGAATCTGAGAGAGTGCGTCTGCAGCATCAGATCCATGAGGATGGCGAATTCTGGTGAGCTGACAGCTTGTTCTGCCTCACAGAAAGTGCAAGTCTTATTGTATTCTTTGTACAATTGTTATTTATTCTGTGGGTTGTAAACTAAAGCTTGGTTTTTAAATAAGTTGTATTATATATCAGATGTCAATGCTGTTCATACAGACTGTACTCCTTAAAACATATTGTCTTATCTATAGTAGCCCGGTACCAGTCTCCTTGTTCTCTAGGCCTAGGTTTACCAGATTTTCCTGAAGGAAAATTCAGACCTATGGCCATGCCCCCAGAAGGCATTCGTGCAATGCCATGACATCACATCTGCGCATGCGCGGATGCCCCTCCCGACATGATTTCAAGGGGAAGTGCCGGGTTTTGAAAAGTCGTCTGGACCCCCGGACATGTCCTCGAAAAGGAGGACATGTCAGAGGAAATCCGGAAGACTGGTAACCCTATCTATGCCCAGTTCTTATGAATTCTTCCCCTCTGCCAGACTGTACTATTTGATATATTCATCTCTTAACTGAAGTTTTTTTCATAACAAAAATATTATATTGTCTTTCTCTAGGTAACATGTTATACTTTTATTATTAATATTCTGTATTTCGCTGATTGTCCAGTTTCTCTTTTGTGTAAACTGCCTAGAAATCGTCTGATTGTGGTGGCAGAGAAGAATAAAGTTATGTTATGCTATGTAGGTTCCCATAAAAGTCCTATATGGGCTTCATGGATAGTGGTGCTGCACAACCTGAGGCTTCCCTTAAACTCTTTCCAAAGGGTCCCCACCTCTTCTGACTAAAGCAAGCCAGCACCAGGTTTCTGACCTAGGACCAGGGCAGGATTAATTAGTCGAGGGCCCCTAGGCACAATTGAAAGAGAGTGCTAGATGTGGTGTATTTAGATTTTAGCAAAGCACTTGATAGCATTTCTAATAAACTGAGTGCCCTCAGTATGGGCTTCAAAGTGATGGACTGGGTCAGGAACTGGTTGAGTGGAAGGTGACAGAGGGTAGTGATCAGTGGAGATAGCTCTGAGGAAAGGGATGTTGCCAGTGGTGTGCCTCAAGGTTCAGTTCATGGGCCTATTCTTTTTAACATTTTTGTAAGTGATATTGCTGAAGGGCTGTAAGTTAAGATTTGCCTCTTTGTGGATGATACCAAAATCTGCAATAGAGTAGATACCCCCGATGGTATGAATAGCATGAGGAAGGACCTGGTGAAGCTTGAAGAATGGTCTGAAATTTGATAGCCAGGATTTAATGCTAAGAAATGCAAGGTCATGCATTTGAGCTGCAAAAACCAGAGGGAATGGTTCAGTTTAGGGGTGAAGAACTTATCTGCATGGCAGAAGAGCAGGACTTGGGTGTGATTGTATGTGATGGCCAAACAGGTTGATGCCCCTGTATAAGACTTTGGTGAAACCTCATTTAGAATATTGTGTACACTTCTGGCGACTGCACCTTCAAAAAGATATAAACAGGTTGGAGTAAGTCCAGAGGAAGGCTACTAAAATGGCCTGCGGTTTTCATCATAAGGTGTATGGGAACAGACTTAAAGATCTCAATATGTATACTTTGGAGGAAAGGCAGGAGAGGGGAAATATGATAGAAACGTTTTAATACTTTCATGGCATAAATGCACATGAGGCGAGTCTCTTTCATTTGAAAGGAAGCTCTATCATGAGAGGGCATAAGCAGGGCTGGATTTTCCTATAGGCTAACTAGGCTTCAGCCTAGGACCTCAAGATCCGTGTCACATTTTTTTATAAAGGTTAGTACCAATAACAACATGTTTCATTTAACATATTGATATATATCACAGTAATGATGTATTTTATTATCTCTCATGTAATTTACAAACTTAAAAATGGGAGGTGAAAGGGCCTCATAAGTGGAATAGCCTAGGGCCTCTTTTCATCTAAATACGGCCCTGGGCATAGGATGAAGTTAAGAGGTGATAGGATCAAGAATTATCTAAAGAAATACTTTTTTACAGAAAGGATGGTAGATGCATGGAATAGTCTTCTGGTAGAGATGGTAGAGAATTCAAGAAAGCATGAGACAGGCAAGTAGGATCTCTTAGGGAGAGAAGGAGATAGTGGATGCTGCGGATGGGCAACCTGTATGGGTCATTTGGCCTTTATCTGCCATCATGTTCCTATGTTTCTATGTGTGGAAGGGTAATTGGTCTTTTCTGCCATTATTTACTATGTTACTATAAGTAAAAGGTCACATAACTCAATTTTCTTCATCTCTCTTACTTCCCCAGGATATCATTCCAGGATTTCATGGATAACTTCACAAAACTGGAGATCTGTAACCTCACACCAGATGCCCTCCAGTCTGACAATCTCCAAACGTGGACAGTCTCTGTCAATGAGGGGCGCTGGGTCAGAGGGTGCTCAGCAGGGGGCTGTCGCAATTACCCAGGTGGGTGACCTAACTTGAGCTAGACAGAGATGTGTAGTTTCAAGCTTGCCAAAGACACAGATCTCTGGTGGAGTCAACCAAACTTTACTGCAAACCTGTGTAAAAGAGAAAATTTCTATGAACACTGTTTCTACCTTAATCACACACTGCTCCTTCCTCTTTCCTCTTCCCTTTTTAAGATTTTGGTTTCCCAGGTGTTGGGTAAACTTACTCCCTTTCAGTTCAAATATGCATGGAGCTTTCCCCTCCATTCTGAGATCCTCTTCAGGACACGGACTAACTCCTAATGAGAATACTAGCGTAAACCTTAGGCATGACCACATATGCAAGGCATAATTTGATGCACCTAAGTGTGACATGAAACATGCATAACTGATGTTGTTAAGAACACATAAGAATATAAGAGTTGTCATACTGCGACAGACTGAAGTTCCATCAAGCCCAGTATCCTGCTTCCAACAATGGTCAACTCGGGACAAAAATACCTAGCTAGATCCCAAAGAGTGAAACAGATTTTATGCTGCTTATCATAAGAATAAGCGGTGGATTTCCCCAAGCCCATCTTAATAATGGCTTATGTACCTTTCTTTTAGGAAACTATGCATAGGTTGTTGGTTGTTTTTTTTTAAAACCCTGCTAAGCTAACTGCTTTCACCGGCAACAAATTCCAAAGTTTAATTCTATAAGTTGCATGCATTGCTTGGTGACACAACTATGACCCTCACATGTTCCAGCCCCATAAATGTCCCATTGCAGTTATGCACTATAGCATTTACTTGCTACCTTATAGAATAGTGCAGTTGTGCATGTATGTACCAATTAAGGCACCACCTACTCATGTAAGAGGCTAATAACTGCACATTTCCAGTTATTGAATTGTCATGCACATGCACTTAACAAAGGAAATACATTTATACACAATATTTGCTAGAGGCCCAAACTACAGGTCAACAGAAATGCATTCATCACAGACTGCTGGATAAAAAGAAACCATTGCATCCAAACCAGCTGGGAAAGCTGTTTATATTTCCTTCTCACTACACTAGGGTGATCTGGTCCAGCTGCCAAGGGCATACTGGGCTAGTGTGCACTGCAAAGGGATCCACACATTTTCATGGGCAACATTCGAACTGAGGAACGGGATTGTACATTACAAATCCACACACCAAACATACAAAGAGAGGCAAGTGAGATGTCTTAAACCAACCAAATACTGTACAATATTTATTAGACCATGAAACAATCCAAAGAAGAGAGTTTTCTCTGTTTCATGGACTAATAAATACATTGTGTTTGGTTGGTTTAAGACATCTCACTTGCCTCGCTTTGTATGTTTGGTGTGTTGTTTATCGAGACAAGGTTGTTTGCTTTTCTTCTTTTTTGTTGCATTACGAATCAAAGCAACACGAAAAGACTCCAAAAAGAGGAACTTCAAAAGACACTAACATCTGGAACTGGAAGCTCCCATTCGCCCGTCCCCCACCCCCGCCCCCGCCCCTCTCTTGAACCCCCACACCGTTTAATAACTAACAGACACTGATTTGTTGGAAAAAATTAGGCCGCAGCACTGTTTATTGAATAAAACAAGAAATAACAAACCACAAATTGTTATTGACGTCCGAGCTACCATATAACAATTCTACCTAAATCCCCCAATTCCCCACCATCCTCAGCTAGGGCCTGGGGGTGGCATGACCTTCATGCCCCAATAGCATGCCATTATCTGACGCTCACTCCCCCCGAGCTCGCGTCCTCTTAAGGCTCATCGCCTGATGAGCCCAACCCACAAAACTCTTGGTAGCTCGGGACACCGCCGCTGCGACATCCCTGAACTCCAATACCAACCGAACCACCCACAGAAGGGAGGGAGGGAGGGAAAAGCCGCCCGCAGAAGCCAAGAACCTCCTGACCCTGGAAGATCCCAGCTTTTTATACCCCCCCTCTCTCGAACCTTCCATGCCCCAGCCAATCGGAAGCTCCGACCGGTAGGGGCGGGAAAATTCTTTACTATCTGCTCCCTGCTTGCCTATGCTAATCTCGATGGGCGAAGTCTGGGCCTTCCAGCCCAGTATTAAATTTTGCCCTTCGAGACCAGCTCTCGGGCTTACACAAACGTTAAGGCAGTAAATAAGTCAATAGGTTCTGAGAGTGGTATTCTGAAGATTAGAAAATTGTGTGAACACAAGGCAATAAATAGAATTCATACAATTTTCTAATCTTCAGAATACCACTCTCAGAACCTATTGACTTATTTACTGCCTTAACGTTTGTGCATTACGAATCAAGTCATAACTTAGGGTCCTCCCAAGAATTTTGTCAATTCCATGATCAAAGGATAATGACATAAAGGTAGTATCACTGGCGCAAGTTTGCCTGATCTTCGCATCTTTCCTGTCAAATTTGTGGAGTTCCTTTCTTTGTTTAGTCTGTAAGCCACTTAGCTCCATTCTGACAGTTATAGCAGTATCTGAAATAAATAATGTTTAGTTAATGGTGATTATTTTTCTGTTTTTATTCTTACCTGAAGACTGATTATTTTAATTTAATGTACATATTTGTTTCATGGAGTATATTTATATTTGCTTTATAATTATGGCTTCTGATTCTAGAGCAGAGTGAACCCTACTTGCTCCCGCTACCTCTAGCGGCAACCTCACAGTACTCCCTGCTACCTCTGCTCCCAGCATGCTTTCACTCTTCCCTCTCTGATCCATACCACCCCTTGATGAGGTGAGACCTCCCTCCCATCTTCCACACTTAGGATAGCCCCTTCCCCCCAGGGCTATCTAAATTTAGTCCATGTTGGTCCAGTGGAACAATAAGGGCAGGAGCGAATCCCACTTTCTCTGTGACCTCTAGTACAGTGATTCCCAACCCTGTCCTGGAGGAACACCAGGCCAATTGGGTTTTCAGGCTAGCCCTAATGAATATGCATGAAGCAAATTTGCATGCCTATCACTTCCATCATATGCAAATCTCTCTCATGCATATTCATTAGGGCTAGCCTGAAAACCTGATTGGCCTGGTGTTCCTCCAGGACAGGGTTGGGAATCACTGCTCTAGTAGCAGCCTAACAATAACACCCTTTACCTCTGCTTCCAGCATGCGCTTGCTTTCCCCTTTCTAATCCCAGTACACTCTCCTACCTCCCCTCCTTGACCCCCAACAAGCCTCCTCCACCCCTGCTTTCAGCATACGCTCCTCCACATGTCTCAGATCTACTTTTTTTAACTCACCTGACCTCCTTCCCTCATTGACCCCAGCTCAGTTTTCCTCTTCCTTCAATAATAACATACAATGCTTCCTTGCTACCAGCACAATCTCCTCCTACTCCCCACCCCCACCCTTCAGATCCCAGTACATTATCCTTACTCTTCAGAACTCCGTATGCTCTCCCAGCAGCATGCTCTTCTCCTTTTCCCCACCTCACTAAGATGTGCCACAAGGGGAAATAAGGAAAAAAATCCATTTTACCAGACCTGAGACTTCTGCAGCTAACTCTGCTGTGGCCCGCATAGCTGCCACCATTATTGCATCCTTTCTAGGCCAACGTGATCGAAGACAATGTTTGTTCTTGTGCAGTCCCTCGTACCTCTTACAGCAGGAAAAGCAGGTCTCAATCTGATGATGTCATCCAGTTACTGTATTAGAGAACAACTGAACTTCTTTTTTTTTTTTTAAGTTCAATCATCTTTATTAGTATTTTAAAATATACATCCAAAGGCACGAATGACAGTATCCCTGACAGTGACAACAAAAAGCATGTACGTTGACATTCATGCCGACCACGTCTGAACAACTGAACTTCTAACAAAATTAATAATACACAATCCCTTTAGTATATTTTCTGCCTGTTCTGTTTCTCATTGGAATTTTTACCCTTTGGTACCGCAGATACATTTTGGACTAATCCCCAGTATCGCTTGAAACTTTTTGAGGAAGATGATGACCCCGATGACAAGGAAGTCATTTGCAGCTTTTTGGTGGCACTCATGCAGAAGAACCGTAGAAAGGAGCGTAAACTGGGAGCCAGCCTCTTCACCATTGGCTTTGCAATTTATGAAGTAAATGCACTCCTAGCATTTAGAGGGTAGATTTATCAGGGAGGGGGAAGCTATTTTAAGTGTGACAGCTCAGTTGTATAAGAACATACTGGCTCCTATGTATCTTTATAAAATATAGTGGAACCTTGGCTTATAAGCATAATTTGTTCCAGAAGCATGCTCCTAAACCAAATTGCTCATATATCAAAGCAAGTTTCCCCATAGGAAGTAAGGGAAACTCGCTTGATTCGTCGTCGTTCCCCCCCCCCCCCCCCCGAGGCCACTGGCACTGCTCCACCCTCCCCCCCACTGCGCGAACCAGCATCCCCCACCAGCCCAAACAGAAGCCTTACCCCATCTGGAACCAGCACGCAGTCCCAGGATGTGCCGGTGCTGGTGAACGAAGATCCTTCCTGTTGCCTGGGCCTTGAGCATCTGCGCATACTCAAGGCCTTCTGGCTCTCACTCTCTCCAAGATTCTCGGAGATCTCCGAGAATCTCGGAGAGAGCGAAAACCAGAAGGCCTTGAGCATGCGCAGATGCTCAAGGCCCAGGCAACAGGAAGGATCTTCGTTCACTGGCACGTCCTGTGGGCTGCGTGCCGGTGCCAGATGGGGTGAGGCTTTTGTTTGGGCGGGCAGAGGATGCCAGTTTGCACGGGGGGAGGGAACGTTCGCGAGCGGGGGGGGGAGTGATGCTGGTTCTCGGGGGGCATTCACGGGTGGGCAAGCGGGGAAGTAGTGATGCTCGCAAATCGAGTCAACGCTCGGTTTGCGAGTCACGATTTGCGAGAATGTTTTGCTCGTCTTGCAAAACACTCACAAACCGCGTTACTCGCAAACCGAGGTTTGATTGTACTTGTCTAAGTGATGTGGAGAGTCATTTTCAGTAGAACGTCTAAGTCTGAGTTTGGACATTCTGGGAAAGATGTTTAGAAATCCAGTAGAGAAGAATGAACATCTAAAAAAAATATCCCTGGACATTTTTTTTTTTAAAGATTTAATTGTCCCTGCTGAGCACCCAAGTCCTAAGCCCACCCTAAGTCTTCCTTAAAACACGCCCCCTTAAGATTTAGATGCACTAGAGACAAAATGAGCAGAAAGATGTCTAGAAAGTCTGTTTTGAGAATGCCCATGTGGATGTTTTAACTAGCAAATGAGCCCCATAGACAGCACTTAGGAGGTGGTGTAAATCTGGGCCAAATATTTTAATGTGCACGCATACATTAATAGTTTGTATACCAAAGGTGTCCTAAAATATTAGTGGGGGGGAGGGAGGTCGTAAAATAAAACCTGTGGTGTGGTGGTCAGATGATTTGTAAATGCTAAGTCAAACTAATACAGGGGAAATAGCCGGCACAGATTGCCTGTAAAAATCACTGCAGAGTATCTCTGAAATAAACCTGGAAGGGGGGTGGAGGGCTTAGAAAGAGATGAATAAATGCTGGGCTAAAGGTCGATGGAAGAACAGATTCCAATTTTGGGTGGAGGAGAGAAAGAAAGAAGTAGGGGCAGAGGGAATGGAAGAGAAAAGAGAGGGAAAGATGGATGCAGGAGCAGAGCGATAGATTAAAAAAAATTGCATGTATGTATGGGGGTGGGGGTGAGAAGGACCTGTCCAGGTTAAATCTGGGCCTTCCCAAAATGGCTGGTCTGGCTAAGTCCCTGAAGTATGCCAGTATATTCTCTGGGTAAGATAGGACAGATAGTTGTTTTGGTACTGGCATTGAATATCAGCAGTGCCCAGATAATTTATGGCTCTGCCTTAACTATATCTGGATCTCATCAGCACTAGCCAGTACCACCAAGGCAGTCAGGCTGGATTTTCAGTGGCACTATCTGTCTAAGTGCCTCTGAAAATTTGGGGATAACCCAGTGAGCCTCTCCTACCCAGACAAATCCTGATGAAAATCAGCCTTGCTGTTAATTACAGTTAAATTACGAGAAAATCTTGACCTCTAATGATACTGTTCTCAGCCACTATTCATCTCTGTTTGCTTTTGTACCTTTGTTCCAGAGGCTGGAACAGGGCTGGCATCCTTATGTAAGACTCACTGTGATCCTGGGCATTACCCTTTCTGCCACATGATCCGAACATTGTCTTGAAGTACCCAAAGTTATTGACCACTGTATGAATTCAATCACCCATTTCCTTACAGGGCTTATATTTAGTACGTTCCTACCAGTATTGGTGGTAACTTGATTCTCTTTGTTTTCTCTCCAAGGTTCCAAAAGAGGTATGAAAGAACGGCGAAGGTGAAAATAGCTTGCTGTAATCTGCTCATCTTAACACTTTTTAAAGTCTGGGTGTAAGAGTGCGAAATTGTCCAGTTATGTGTCTCAGAAATGATTAGTATAAGTAACTCAGATAAAGTGAAAATCCAATGTTGATTTAGAATAACACATTCACAAGGACAATGCAGTAAAGGAACAGTACTACAGCACAAGCCCGGATAAACCCCAAATGGGAGGAAAAAGCCTCAGACAAGAGCCCTCCCACCGCCACAGCAGTGGCTTAAGGTGTTCAGGTGTAGAACCTCATAGGCATAATAAACCTCCTGGGGGACCTCACTGGGCTCTGTGTGGTACAGGTCAAACGTATATCAAAAAGTGATCATAGGGTTTAATGTGAAAATTGACTCAAACTTATCTCTTAAAGCTCGGTTGGAACACCAACAGTGGCCAGCGTTTCACATAGAACTGCCTCAGGGTGTAACTTCTAATCATGAGCTGTCAAATAAGGACGCAAAAAGACGTGCCTCCTTGCACAAAAAGATGCCACTTACTTCCTGAAACCATGACTTAAATTCATGTGTGGGCACAGAATCCAAAAGGAAAAGAGTCCACCCCGTAAAACAGAGCACCACAGCGAGAAGGGCAAGTGAGATGTCTAATCAATCCAAGAGGGAAAATGTTATTATATGAGTTCCAACAAGGATCCAAATTTCAACAATATAAAATTGTCTTCTTCAGGGGATACAAAAACAAAGTTTACTGATTCCAGAAAAATGCTGTTCTAATAACGGTGATCGGTTGTGTCCAAATTCGCATTGGAGTCCTGACAGATCACCGTTATTAGAATGGTATTTTTCTGGAATCAGCAAACTTTGTATTTATATCCCCTGAAGAAGACAATTTTATATTGTCGAAACTTGAATCCTTGTCGAGATTCATATAATAAAGCTTTCCCTCCTGGACTGATTAGACATCTCGCTTGCCCCTCTCACAGTGTAAATTCAGGTGTGGCCATTTGTACTAACAAAAATTTGGTGCAAACTCTTGTGTCTAAATTTAAGAGCCGTGAGGTGCTAATTACATTACATTAGTGATTTCTATTCCGCCAATACCAAGGCGGATTACATAAAAGTTTTCAGAGATTACATAAAAGTTTACAGGACTAGCATAAGAGATGTCATAAGTGTTACATAAGAATTACCAAAGAGTTGTCGAGATCTTAAGTGTTGGGTAAATGGAGGCATTATAATATTAGTTGGGTAGTTAGAAACATATTAGAGTATATTAAGGGTGCCTAATTTAAAGGAACACCCCCCGATCTGCTTACAACCCACCCATTTCCACGCCCCATTTTTCAACTCGCGCGTAAAATTTAGGTGTGGATCCTGCACCTAAATTTACAAACATAAGGGCAAATTCTATAAGAAGCGCCCAAAGGTTAGACGCCTATATAGGCACTGGTCAGCGTGATTCAAGTAAAATTGGGTGCTGTTTAGTGAATCACGCTGAGCGGCACCAATTTGGGAACCTATTTTGGAGGCGCCCATTAAATAGGCCAGCTCTAGGCACACTTAAAAGTTAGGCACCCATGCGAGCGCTTAAGCACGCTTAAGAGCAGGGATTCTGTAAGAAGGCACCTAACACAACGCTACGCCCACGCCTAACATGCATAGCGCCTATTTTTTTAAAGGCCGCCTAAGTTTTTAGAGGCGCCTTGTTACAGAATCGCGTTTTCTTGATAGGCGCCTAAGTTTCAATCAGTGCTGATTAAAAAGCTTAATTGGGCTTGTTCTTCAATTTAGATAGACGACTCCAAAAGAGATGCCTAACTTTAGGTGCTGGTTACAGAATTTGAGCCATAATCCTCAATAGATTCTGCATAGTGCCAATAATTGCTTCTTAAAATGCCAGTCATCAGCACTAATTAGCTTGTTACTCAATTTATTTGCGCACACAATTTGGATATGAGACCAAAATTGTGCGTGCAGTTTTTGGCACTTTTCACAGAATTAGGAGACTAGTGTTGAATTACCAAGTTTTGTATTAAAAAAAAGAGGATGTGTGGTCCCCGCCTCGTTCCGACCCCAACCCTGCCCCATTCCGCCCACAGCCCCGCCCCATTCTGCCCCCCCCATCAGGCTCCACACAAACCTCATCTCTTCAGGGCCACGTCTGGAGGGCATCCATGCATGCGACATAACATCACACACGTGTGCGCATGCATGTGACACTGAGTCTCATCTGTGCATGTGCAGATACTCTCCAGACGCGGCCCCGAGCTCAGTGGTTTTCAAAACCCAGACAAACTGCTGGGTTTTGAAAACCTGTCCGGATGCCTGGACAGCCCTCTAAAAAGAGGGCATGTCTGGTTAAATTCAGACATCTGGTAACCCTAGACTAGTGTTAGGAAGGGGTGTGAGTAATATACATATAGAGCAGTGGTCTCAAACTCAAACCCTTTGCAGGGCCACATTTTGGATTTGTAGGTATTTGGAGGGCCTCAGAAAAAATAGTTCATGTCTTATTAAAGAAATGACGATTTGCATGAGGTAAAACTCTTTATAGTTTATAAATCTTTCCTTTTGGCTAAGTCTTAATAATAATATTGTCATTTATAGCTAAAGAGACATATGATCAATAAACTTTTTTTTTATTTTACTTTTGTGATTATGATAAACATGCCGAGGGCCTCAAAATAGTACCTGGCGGGCCGCATGTGGCCCCCGGGCCGTGTGTTTGAGACCACTGATATAGAGTGAGATAGTATGTATATAGTGTTAAGGAAGTATACAAGTATCATGTATATATATATAGGGTCTGAGTTACTATATATACTGCATAGTGTGAAGAAAGGACTTGAGTAATAGCCGTATAACTCTTCAATTGTGTGGTCTAAATATCTATTTTCATACCAAGACAAATGCTTTCCTCTTTTGATGAATAATGTTCAAGTTTTAACTTTCATAGCTCTCAATCTTGTGTTTGTCTGCTCTTTGTCCACCAGGGGCAAATAATTTTCAGTAATTTTATCCCTGAATTGATATTAAAAACTAGCTTTTACAACAGAGCTGTCTTTCCTTTAGATGCATGGTAACAAGCAGCACCTGCAGAAGGATTTTTTCCTCTACAATGCATCGAAGGCTAGATGCCAGTCATACATTAACATGAGGGAAGTCTCGGAGCGCTTTCGATTGCCTCCCAGCGAGTATGTCATCATCCCATCCACTTACGATTCTCACCAGGAGGGAGAGTTCATCCTGAGGGTTTTCTCAGAGAAAAGAAACCTCTCAGAGTAAGTTCAGAACTGTATACTGCACTAGTCCCGTAGAGGAGGGCACATTTCTCTTATTTCTCCAAGGAAATGGTAAGCATAGGCTCTCCCTTCAGCTTGTTCCATAGCATAACATAAAAATGTACCTTTCAGATCAAAGCGGTTCACAAGAAAGTTATACAAGCATAACATTATAAACTCATTTATATCATTTATCAAACAAATAAGTCTTATTTATTTATTCAATTTTCTATACCGTTCTCCCAGAGGAGCTCAGAACGGTTTATATTAATTTATTCAGGTACTCAAGTATTTTCCCTGTCTGTCCCAGCAGGCTACCAGGGGCAATGGGGGGATTAGGTGATTTGCTCAGGGTCACAAGGAGCAGCGTGGATTTGAACCCACAACCCCAGGGTGCTGAGGTTGTAGCTTTAACCACTGCACCGCACACTCCCAATGCCTTTCTAAAAACCTGATAAGAACTAGAATCCTGTATTAGTTTACCAAAATTCCTTTCCCATAATGCAACCTAATAGGCTAAAATTCTTTGAAAAAAACGCTTATAGATGCAACTTTTAACTGAAGGAAATGCAAATGTACTAAGCTTGCACAGTGTTAATTTTCTATCAGTGAAAATGAGGTGATCAATGAAATAATTTGGCCCGATAACATTTTAAAGCAAAAGCGTCCCAATTTAAAGAATATCCATGCCTCGACTGGAAGCCAGTGCAGTATCGGGTAGTACTTTTGTCACATGCTCTGATTTTTTCAACCTGAAAATCAATCAAATGGATAAGCTGCAGTCTTTTGATATTCTGTTTACGAGAGAACATAAGAATTGCCGCTGCTGGGTCAGACCAGTGGTCCATCGTGTCCAGCAGTCCGCTCATGCGACGGCCCCCAGGTCAAAGACCAGTGCTCTAAATGAGCCCAACCTCACCTGCATACTTTCCAGTTTAGCAGGAACTTGTCCAACTTTGTCTTGAATCCCTGGAGGGTGTTTTCCCCTATAACAGACTCCGGAAGAGCATTCCAGTTTCCACCACTCTCTGGGTGAAGAAGAACTTTCTTACGTTTAGAGAGTGCCATCTCGTTCTCCCTACCTTGGAGAGGGTGAACAACCTGTCTTTATCTACTAAGTCTCATTATCTTGAATGTTTCGATCATGTCCCCTCTCAGTCTCCTCTTTTCAAGGGAGAAGAGGCCCATTTTCTCCAATCTCTCACTGTACGGAAACTCCTCCAGCCTCTTAACCATTTTAGTTGCTCTTCTCATCCATGTAGGCACAAACGACACTGCTAGGAATGCCACAGAGAACATCCCCAGAGATTTTGGAGCGCTGGGAAAGAAGTTGAAGCAGATAGGAGCACAGGTGGTCTTTTCATCAATTCTTCCAGTAAGAAACAAAGGCAGAGCTAGAGAAGAGTGTATTCAACGGACTAACGAATGGCTCCGAGAATGGTGCATAGAAATGAACTTTGGATTCCTAAACCACGGCGAGACGCTCCAGGGACTACAAGGACCAGACGGACTCCACCTAACCAGAAGAGGTAGAAACGTATTTGGACATCGATTGGCCCGCCTACTCCATAGGGCTTTAAACTAGGTAAGTTGGGGGAGGGTACATACTTATATCCTAGAGCAGTAAGAAACCACCCTGAGGAGGCAAGTCGCACTCACACTACCAAGTCTAAGGTAAGTACCAATAATATCCACAATAATTCAGGGAGAAATATCACTGATAATTTAGGAGCCACACTAGCTCGTAAAGGAATCTCTTCACAGATATGGAGGGCTATGTATGTTAATGCACACAGCTTGGGCAATAAAATTCTAGCATTAGAGACTGAGATAACAAACGCCGATCTTGACGTGATAGCGATATCCGAAACCTGGTTCATGGAATCGCATGGGTGGGATATGGTTATACCAGGGTACAACCTACTTCGTTGCGACCGAGAGGGTAAATTGGGAGGAGGAGTAGCGCTATACACTAAGGAAAGCATCAAAACCACCAGAATCACAGATGTTAGATACACCGGGGAATCCCTCTAGGTGAACCTGGCCAGAGGGAATGAAAAATGCCTATACCTTGGGGTGATATATAGACCTCCCAGGCAACAGGAGGACAAAGAAAATAAATGTAGAAACCCAACCAGGTCGTGCAGGTGCAAGACCGGAGGGCTAGGACTTTGATAGGAAGATAGGACTCAATTAGGAAACCAAGGAGGCATGGGGGCACCTTCTGGTGATTTAGACAGGTCGTGACCTGTTTGGGCCGCCGCGGGAGCGGACTGCTGGGCAGGATGGACCTATGGTCTGACCGAGCAGAGGCACTGCTTATGTTCTTATGTTGTTCTTAATTAATCGAGGATATAGAGAACATCACACTGCGCGGGGACACAGTAATGCTAGGACTCTTCAACATGCCAGATGCAGATTGGAACACACTCTCCGCGACTACGGGTAGCAGCAAAAGAATATTAACCTCCATAAAGGGTGCACGTCTCAAGCAATTGGTATTGGAGCCCACCAGGGACCAGGCATTACTAGACCTAGTTCTCACCAACGGAGATAGCGTCACGGAAGTCTCAGTAGGAGACACACTGGCCTCCAGCGACCATAATATGGTATGGCTCAACCTCAAGAAAGGTTTCCCTAAGACAAACACAGCAACAAGGGTTCTCAACTTTAGAGGCACAGACTTCAACCGCATGGGAGATTTTGTCCATCAGGAGCTACATAAACAAGCAATATCTGACAATGTGGAGGATATGTGGTCGTCTCTGAAGTCCATCCTACACGAAGCAACAGACCGATACATAAAGACAGTAAGTAAATGCAGGAGAAACAAAAGACCCCAATGGTTCAGTAAAGAAATTTCAGACCTAGTTAAACAGAAAAAAGACGCATTTATCACCTACAAACATTTAGGCAGAGATGGGGCGAAAGAGGACTATCTAGACAGATCTAAAGCTGTCAAAACAGCAGTCAGAGAAGCCAAACTCCGAATGGAGGAAGAGCTAGCACGGAAAATTAAGAAAGGGGATAAATCTTTCTTTAGCTATATTAGTGACAGGAAAAGAAACAAAGATGGGATAGTACGCCTGAAGCAATCGGACGGTAACTTTGCGGAATCAGATTCTAAGAAGGCAGAACTACTAAACAAATACTTCTGTTCAGTGTTCACCTGCGAAGCACCGGGAGCTGGTCCACAGCTGCAGACGGGAGATAACCAGAAAGACCCGTTTCAAGATTTTAAATTTACGCCCAGTAGCGTCTATGACGAACTATCAAGACTCAAGGTAAACAAAGCCATGGGACCGGATAACCTACACCCCAGAATGCTCAGGGAGTTAAGGGAAGTCCTGGCAGAACCATTATCTGTTCTTTTCAATCTTTCCCTAAGCACAGGAAGGGTCCCCTTGGACTGGAAAACCGCCAACGTAATCCCACTCCACAAAAAGGGCTGCAGGACAGAGACAGCAAACTACAGACCAGTGAGTCTCACGTCTATAGTGTGTAAACTCATGGAAACACTGATCAAACAGAATCTTGACACAATCCTAGACGAAGAAAAACTGCGTGATCCACACCAACACGGGTTCACCCAGGGCAGATCCTGCCAATCTAATCTGATTAGCTTTTTTGACTGGGTTACTAGACAACTGGACGCCGGAGAGTCACTGGACGTGGTATATTTGGACTTCAGTAAAGCATTTGATAGCGTCCCTCATCGAAGATTACTGAACAAGCTGAAATCGATAGGATTAGGAGACACTCTAACTACATGGGTTGGGGATTGGCTGAGCGGTAGACTTCAGAAGGTGGTGGTGAACGGTACCCCATCCGAAGCATCGGACGTGATCAGTGGAGTGCCGCAGGGCTCGGTCCTGGGCCCGATTCTATTTAACTTATTCATAAGAGATATGACGCAAGGATTTAGAGGAAGGGTATCACTGTTCGCCAACGACACCAAACTTTGCAACATAGTAGGCAAAAGCTTATTACCTGATAATATGACACACGACCTACTGTTGCTGGAACAATGGTCAACTACTTGGCAGCTAGGCTTCAATGCTAAAAAATGCAAGATAATGCATCTGGGTAAGAGAAACCCGCGTAGAACTTATGTACTAAATGGTGAGACCTTGGTTAGGACCACGGCGGAATGCGACCTAGGGGTGATCATTAGTGAGGACATGAAGGTTGCCAATCAAGTGGAGAAGGCTTCCTCCAGGGCAAGACAAATGATGGGGTGTATCCGCAGAGGTTTCGTCAGCAGGAGACCTGAAGTTATGATGCCGTTGTACAGAGCCATGGTGAGGCCTCACTTGGAGTACTGTGTTCAGTTTTGGAGACCACACTACCGAAAGGACGTGCTGAGGATCGAGTCGGTTCAGCGAACGGCCACCAGGAAGGTCTTGGGGCTCAAGGATCTCACATATGAAGAAAGATTAAAAAAATTGCGGCTGTACTCACTTGAGGAAAGAAGAGAACGGGGAGATATGATTGAAACATATAAGTACATCACGGGACACATCGAATCAGAAGATGATATCTTCTGGCTTATGGGACCCTCGACCACCAGAGGGCATCCGCTGAAAATCAGGGGAGGGAAGTTTCATGGCGACTCCAGGAAGTACTTCTTCACCGAAAGAGTAGTGGATCATTGGAACAGACTCCCACTCCAGGTGATAAAGGCCATCAGCGTGACGGATTTTAAGAGAAAATGGGATACTCACGTGGGATCTTTAAGGGAGTAAATTCAGGGGAGGGGATACTTGGAATGGGCAGACTTGGTGGGCTATAGCCCTTTTCTGCTGCTTTTTTCTATGTTTCTATGTTTCTCTGGACCCTTTCGAGTGGTACCGTGCCCTTCTTCATGTATGGCAACCAGTGCTGGATGCAGTACTCCAGGTGAGGGCGCACCATGGCCCGTACAGCGGCATGATAACCTTCTCCGATCTGTTCGTGATCCCCTTCTTTATCATTCCTAGCATTCTGTTCGCCCTTTTTGCCGCCGCCACACTTTGCGCGGACAGCTTCATCGACTTGTCAATCAGAACTCCCAAAGACTGAACAAGAAGTCTAAATGCAGGAAAATCAAAATGTGCTCTGATTGTCCTAAACTTCCAAATCATGAAATAGCCTTTCTTAACCACAACATTAATTTGAGCATTTAAAGTCTAAAATTGCGATCCAGAAGAATACTCAAAATTTTAAATTTCTGCCTTTCTCCATTCTTCTCCTCAATTAATTCATGTTGCTTGGCCAACTGCACTGGGAGTGGAAGGGGGAGAGAAAAGTGTGAGTCAGAAAGTTTGAGAAAGGAGAAATGGAGCATGATGAGAGCTGTGGAGGGGGAGAGAGGACATACATTGTGAAAATAAGTGGCATAGCCATGGGGGCGGATTGGGGGCTTGGGCCCCCCAAATTGAGGTGCTGTCTGCAACTTTGGCCAGTGGGGGTCCTCAGTCCCTGGCAGCGGATGACATACTCTGGGCAAAGCTAGGGAGGCCTGGCAGTTAGCAGTGCTTTTCTTGGGCTGTTGACATGCTGGCCACTCCCCACACACATGCTCAATTTTTGTGAAACTGAGCATGTGCAAAGGACACCTGTCCCACCCCACCCCACATGCTTTGTTTTCATGCATATGCAGAAGGGGGGAGGGCAACGTCACACTTGTTCAGTTTTTCTTTTTTTAAATGAGTATTTGCATGTAGGGGGGAATGACCAGTTTGGTAGCAACCCAGGAAAAGCACTGCAAACTGCCAGGCTTACGATGGAGAAGGGCTTCTGCTGGCAGGGCTTGGGGACCCTTGCTACTTCCGGTATGTGTTGTTGCGGGGGGGGGGGGGGGGCAGAGAATAGCAGGGACAGAGTTTCCAAGTTTATTGTACACTTGATATATTGCAATTGGAAAACATCTATGTGGTTTTGCATAAAATCACCACGTGTAAAAATAATTAAAAGATAGAACTACAATTTCAATAGTAAATGAAAGAAGAAAGAAAATAAAATTATTAAAAAAAACCTGATTTATATGCTTGTTGTTTTTTTTTATCAAAGTCTGATCCGTCTTCTGTAACCTTAAAATTTCATTGGTCATAAGGTCTGGCTATGCCTCAAAAAGGGAGTAAGGTGAAGGGGTAGCATATTGGGGGGAAAATGTGCCTGTGATATGATGGGGAAAGGGGGAGAGAGAAAAACTTAGAATGAGTAGAAAGGGAAGAAGAGAAAAGACAAAAGGAAAAAAAATCAGTCAAAAACAGAAAGGGACCCTTATAGTAAAAGTCGAGCTTTGGCCCGATAAAGAATGGATTATGAGAATGTATTTCAAGAATAGATCTAAAGAATTTTTGGGACATAAAATCCAGATATACTGTGATGTTTCCAGGGAAACACAAAAAAAGAGGCAACAGTTTTTGTTATTGAGACCTGGTGTAACCTCATTGGGTGGAATCTTTTTTCTTAGATTTCTGTGCAAGTGCATAGTAAGATACCAATCAGTGAAGTATGTTTTTTTGGAGCCAACTCAGTTGTCTAGCTTTATATCTCTCAAACGTCTTGATAAAGAGGAAAATGTAACAGCCTCTAAAGAATAGAAATAACTCTCAACCAACTCCAGACTACAGCCTTTATAACTACATTTATTATTTCCTTTGTCTTATCACTCTGATTTAATCTTGGATCTCAATTTATTGTGGACTTGAGATAGATTAAGAAATGTTTCAATTTCTTTAAAATGTTTCAATTTGATTTGACTTATTCATATCTTAACCTAACTTTCTGTACTAGATGTTCAATGCTTGGTTGATTATTTTTGAAAATATAAAAAAAATTTAAAAAAAACCAACAGAAGGGGAGGGGATTAATAAACAATACAACAATATATTACCATAACACTAGTACAGTCCGTTCTTGTTATTCACACATTCATGATGCAAAAATTTGCCTATCTGCAATTGCATCAATTGCAACCAATAGGCCTCATTCTTGCCACTGTATTTGCATATTCGCGGAACGGTGTGTTAGCCACCTCCCCCCCCCCCAGCCCTTTTGCTTTCACTTTCACCTTGCGATCAGGTTTTGCTTTCAGATATAGTAGCATACTAACATAGTACATGATAGCAGATAAAGACCTGAACGGTCCATCCAGTCTGCCCATTAGTTATACCCATTAAAAATACATGATTAAATTAACTGGTCTCTCCTTTGATATTTCTGGTTTATAGACTGTAAAGTCCACCTAGTATTGTCCTAGGTTTCAGATGCTGAAGTTGCCATCCAAGCTCACTCCAGCCTATCCAACCATCCTGTTTGCAGGATATTTACCATAAAGTCTGGCCAGTAACATCCTCATGTTCCAAGTTAGTGGAGTTCCCATTGATTCCCACCCCAGCCCATCCTACACCAAATCACCACATATGGGACACAGACCGTTCAAGTTTGTCCACTACTGGTCTTAGCTCTTTAATTTACATCCTTTGTTTTCTAATTAGAGATACTCTATTTTTATCCCATGTTTTTTTTTAAATTTCATCTCTGTTTTCCTCTCCACCACTTCTCTCGGGAGGGCATTACAGGCATCTACCACTCTCTCTGTGAAAAATAATTTTCTATCATTGCTCCTGAGTCTTCCTCCCTGCAACCTCATATTATGCCCTCTAGTTTTACCATTTTCTCTTTTCTGGAAAAGATTTAGTTCTATATTAATACCTTTCAAGTATTTAAACGTCTGTATCATATCTCCCCTGTTCCTCTCCTCCAGAGCATACATATTTAGGTCTTCCAGTCTCTTCTCATTCAGTCTCTTCTCATACTTCTTTTGGTTCAAACTTCTTACCATTTTCATCACCTTCCTCTGGACCGCTTCAAGTATTTTTATATCCTTCACCAGATAAGGCCTCCAAAACAACACAATACCTCCAAGTACGGCCTCACCAATGATATATATAGGGGCATCAACACCTTCTTTCTTCTGCTGGTTATTCCTCTTTCTATATAGCCTAGCATCCTTCTGGCTATAGCCACTGCCTTATTTAGATGCCTTTAGATCCTCAGACACAGTCACCCCAAGGTCCCTCTCTCCATAAGTGCTTATAGCCTCTCACCTTCCAGCACATACGTTTCCCTCAGATTTCTACCCCTCAAATGCATCACTCTGCACTTTGCATTGAATTTTAGTTGCCAGATGTTGGACCATTCTTCTAACTTTTGCAGATCCTTTTTCATATTTTTCACTCCCTCCAAGGTATGCATTCTGTTACAAATCTTGGTATCATCCGCAAAGAGGCTAACCTTACCTTCTTACCTTTCAACAATGTTGCTCACAAACATATTGAACAGAATTGGTCCCAGCACTGATCCCTGAGGCACTCCATTATTTACCTCTCCCTCCTCCAAGTGAATTCCATTAACCACTACCCTCTGGTGTCTGCATCCACCAGCTTCTAAGCCAGTTCACCACTTTGGGCCCTAACTTCAGCCCATGGAGTTTGTTTAAGAGGCTCCTAGTTTCCAGAGAGTGAATTACAGGTGCTTCAAGTGCTTTCCAGTGCAGGAACCTAACCCTATTTTCCCAATAGGATCCACTGTTCGCTTTCCATGGTTTTGAAGCACAATGTGTACTGCTGGAACCTAACCTCTATTTTCTCAGACTCAATGTTTGTTATTCATGATTTTGCGGTTTGTGAACATTTTCGGGAACCATACTACCACAAATAACGAGAACAGTCTGTATTACACGTAACTGAGGTAAGGGGGGGGGGAGGAGGGAAAGGAGAGCAGTTACCAGATTATAACTGATGATTAAAAAGCTTTTTGAAAAATAAACAGGTCATAAGTGCTGCTTTAAACTTAGAATAAGACAAAAGTAGCCAGATATTTGAGGGAAGATTATTCTACAGAAATGTACAATACAACAAAAGGCTGTTTGCCTAGAGCCAGATATGAGAAGTGGGAGGAGTCACTAATAAATTCCTATCTGCAGAGCTAAGGAATGAAAAGAGAAGCTAAAGATGACAGGAATTCAGAACAAAAAGCAAAATCTTAAATGGAGTCCTGTAACTAACAGGAAGGCAATGCTGCTCACACAATAAAGGGGAAACATGATTGAACTTTTTTACTCAGAAAGGAAAGAGACAGAAGGAAAAGAATAAAGCGAAATGGAACAAAGGACACTAGAGAGAGAAAGAAGGAAAATAACAAAATAGAGTACAGAAAGACATGAGAGAATGAGGAAAGGGAGAGACACTGAGCCAGAAAAGCAGGCGATCAGTGTAAAACACCCTGAGACCTACTTCAAATGCTCTCATATAGAATCTATGGGCTCCCTTTTATCAAGGTGCACTAGCGGGGTTAGCGTGTCGGACATTTAATCATGCGCTAACCCCCGCTGCAAGCAAAAAAACTAACACCTCGTCAATGGAGGCATTAGCGACTAGTGCGGCGGGTGGTTTAACGCGTGGTATTTCGTGCGTTAAACCCCTACCGCGCCTTGATAAAAGGACCCCTATGTGTTGGGAATAGTTAGATTTGTTGGTTGACACAATATTTCCTGATGTGTAATTAATTCTGTTATGTGCATTACATAGCTTTCAACTCTAAGGCGCTTGAATTAGGTCCAAATGATATAATAATATTAAACCTTAAATATTGTCCCATTGATATTGAGCCTGAGGTAGTCAGCATATTTTTAAAAGCCGGCCGCCATGGGTAAACATCCAGCTATTTGGACAGTGTCTGCCGCTGAATATCCGCAGTCACCATTGACTGGCTGTGTTCTCCAGTTAGTGATAATTTTCAGACTGCCAGCCGGAGAGCTATCCAGATAAATGCTGGGTTTTACAAAAATATGTCATCCAATTAAAATGTTGTGTGTTTTTCCTTTCAGGGAAGTTGAAAACAAGATTGAAGCAGAGTACACTATGGTAAGTAAGTACCTTCCAATCACAATAAATGTACACCACTTTGATTGTACCACAGAAAGGCGTTTATAAATAATCAGATCAAATAAAAATAATTCAGATTACTGGAACAGTGAACGTGGCAGATCCATCTGACCTGAGTCCTCACTTGCCAGTTGTGTGTAAGAATTAGACACCGTTACTAAAACTGAGACAAACTTTTGGCCTTGCGCCTAGGCCTGAATTTCCCTAAATACTTTCTCACATAGAAACATGACGGCAGATAAAGGCCAAATGGCCCATCTAACCTGTCCATCTGCAGCATCCAAGATTTTTAAATTTTGAACAGAACTCTGCCTTGCTAGGACAGAAATTATATTCATTATGTTTAGAAAAATAAAATATTATAGCCAATGTTTTTTGTTTGGGGGGTTCTGGTTTTTTTCCTCCAGAAAAAGAAAAAACACAAGGTAGGTTTTTGCAGTTGGTTTTGAAAGGGCCACGTAAGACTGGCTTGGAATGGAAAGCATGTATTGTGTGAGAGTTATTCTCTCTAAAACTTTAGTGCAGTGACACTGGAACTTTTGCTCTTTCGACTATTTTTTAAAAAATTCTTTATTAATTTTATAAGGGGAAATATGAATAATATTACAAAAAGTACATATGTTCAATAAAGTTCCCCATAATTCCCCAAATTCCCAACCCCCTATCAACTCCCTACATACCATATTTATAATTGTAAAGAAACCCTACACAGTATTATACAAGTACATGTAAATACAGTGGTACCTCGGAATCCAAACTAATTTTTAGAGCAAATTTTGCCCCGGAATCCGAACGCTGCTTTGGAATCTGAATGTACGCCCCGGACAATGAGGAAAAAAAGACTGGAAAATTTAACGTGCCAAGCACCCCTCTTTACATGCATTTGGGGGCCAGTCCCGTTCCCTCCCCTGTGATCCCTGCCATCTCTTACGCCCTCCCCGGCCCGGCATTATCTCCCCCCACTTCCACGATACGGTACCACTCACTCAAACTCCTTCTTCCGTCCTACCTTCATGCTCTTGTCTGAAGTAGGCCGCCACTGGCGCCCTGCCCCCCTTTGACACAGCATCTTCCTCGGCCACGTTCACTTCTGCCGGAAACAGGAAATGCGTCAGGTGCGTGCATATGCAGGAGGAGGCGAGTTTATGAGTGAAAGATGCTGGATGGTGGCTGGAGCTTTGGACTTATTTGTTATCAAGGTTCACTTTACTTTACTTTTACTGTTACTGTATTTGAGAGTGTTCTGAATTACAACAAAATCCAGTGTATTTAGTGTTAAAATTATTTGAAAATCTGAGTTTGTGGGACCAAGGAATGGATTAATCCAGTTTCTAGTATTTTCAATGGGAAAAATTGTCTTGGAATTTGAACGTTTTGGAATTCGAACGTTTTGGAACTCAAACAGGTTCTGGAACGGATTAAGTTTGGATTCCAAGGTATCACTGTATATCCTAAACCACCCCCTACAGAAGTATATGAGTCAAATCAACTCATTACTGTAGACTATACTGGAAGTTAACATGATGAGGCTTTTATAAAATCTTTAAGCAGAGACCAAATTATAAGAAATTGTTAATAAAGGCCTGCTTTTTCAGCCATAATATGTTCATACTTATATGTCAAACACAGTGAATTCCACCAAACACAAAAATTCAACAATAAGGGCTGCTTCCAACATTTAGTTATAGAGTGGCAAGAATTTTTTGAGATCTGTAAACCGAGAAGAGAGCTTAGAGATGTAAATGGGATGAAATTAAGTTTTGAGGGTAGAATGTTGACTATGCATGCTAGGATTGGAGCATCAATGATATCTGTGGCTGGCGTAGAACTATGGAATGCCTTGCATGGTATCCTGCGGTTTTATATGGGAAGGATGAATTTTAAGAAAATGCTGAAAACTCAATTATTTGCCAATGCCTCACCTTTTAGAATTTATTTTGACAGCAATGTATGATTTAAAGCTTGCTTGTATTTCTGAATTGATTGAATTTGCCCTCTATTCCTGTTTATAACAAGGACGATTAATGATGTTGTTTAGACATGTCTTTGTTATATGTGATAATCGTAGGGAAACAAGATTTTATATATGTGATATGGAAATCGCATAGTTGTATGCGATATATAAATTTATTAATAAAGAAATAAATTTTTTTCTACCTTTGTCATCTGGTTTCTGCTTTTCTCATCTTCATATCATTCTCTTCCTTCCATCCAGTCTTCCCCTTCCAGAAAATATCTGGCTCCCCCTTCCATCTCTACTCCTGCCCCCCCTCCCCCCAATTGGTCTGGCATCCATCTTCTTCCCTCTGTTCCCCTCATGGGCTGACTTCTCTCTCCTTCCATCTCTCCTTCCTTCTCCCCTGTGGTTTTTAGCATCTCTCTCTTCTCATTTCCTCCACTCAGATCTAATAGCTCTGTCTATTTCCACCTTCCCCCCATGCTCTGGCATCTCTCTCGCCTCTCTCTTCCCTTTCCTTTTCTTCCCTGGTCTTCCTTCTGTATTTTCTGCCTCTGTCTAAATTAAATTCTTTCTTACTATCCAGTCCTCCGATTCCCTCTTTTCACTGTGTCTCCCCTCACCTTGCCATCCTTTTCCTTCACCCCCCTTCAGTATCTCACTAACTCTATCCTCTTCCTCCCATCCAGCATATGCCATTTTTCTTTATCACCTCCATCTATCCAGTATGTGTTCTTTCTCCCATTCAGCATTTGCTTCCCCCTCTCTCCCCTCCCAACAGACATCTAACATCTGCCCTCTTCTCTCTCCCTTAACCCCACTTCCATCATCTGCCCCTTCTCTCTTTCTCTCCCTCCAACCCAATTTCATCAAATATCTGGCCCCCTCTTCTCTCTCTCTCCCTCCCTCCAGCCCAATTCCATCAAGTTATCCTGCCCCCTCCCCTCCCCACCACTACTGCTGCTTTCCCACATGCTCCTGACGGCACAAGACAAACCTCAAGCACCACTTAATCTCTTCCCTTTGTTGGCCTATCTCAACCATTTCTCTTGCAAGCAGATGCTCGGCCCAAAGCTTCCCCTTTGATACGAACCACCCAGGTGGAAACAGGAAGCTGTGTCAGCGGGAAGCTTTGGGCTGAAAATAATAAAAGAGAAACAGTTGCTGATGCTGGGACCTACCTGAAAAAGAAAATGTTTTGATTTTGAAACAGAAATGCGATCGTGTAGGTGCGAGGAAGGGAGGGAGATAGGCCAACAAGGAGAAGAAATGCCCGGACTGTGGGGCACCCTGAAGCTGTGGGGCACAGGGCAACTGCCCTGTTTACCCTCCCCTAACAATGACCCTGGTCAAATTACCACACTGGTGGTGGGCTCCCTGACATTTTCAGGCCCAAGGCATGTGCCTACTAGGTCTACCCTTTAATCCGGCCCTGATTGTCAAAGAACTTAGGTAATTGGGAACCATTTGGGGAATAGCAGACACATGAGACCAGATCTAACTCCAGAATGAGAAAACAGATGAACAATTAAAAAATAAGATGACCCAAGGTTCCTGGAGCAGACACACAGTTCAAACATTGTTGAGATAGATGAGGGAAAACTTTATGTAGACGTAACAGTGTCCAAAGTAACCAGTGGCCAGAAAGAAAAAGGATTGGCAAATTGATGCTCACTTTTCAAAATTCAGACCATTGATCTAGAGTAATATTTATACCAAGTTCCCGACTTCAGATTGTACGTAAGCCTATTGAGGATTGCAATTGGGTCCATGTGCAGATGCGGTCTCGATAAGCAAACAGGTTGAGGGGGCGGTGGGGGGGCAGGGCTGGGGCAGAACGGGGCATGACTCGGGTGGAACGGGGTGTGGCCGGATAGAATGGGTGGGCCAGGGGGCAGGGCCAAGGGTCCGGATTTTTGTTCCCAAAAATCTAGTAACCCTAGTAGTATTACTACAGTAGTTAATGCATCTGAGTCCTTTCCTGCTGCATTAGCGCTGTAACTAAAGAACTGGTGCCCTTCCTCTGGAGTAGATGCAGTGCAAGTGCTTTGTATCTGCATGGGGATGTGTACTGCATAGCTTTCACTTTCTGTTTGGAAAGAAGGCAGTCCTAGTGCGTTGTTTTTTTTTTGGTTTGTTTTTTAATCTTCAAGGAGAATTTTACTGCAGTGCTTTTGCTCTGCTCTGGAAAGAAGACAGCACTGGTGCTTTTTTTCCTGCATGGGGATCTTTACTGCACTGTTTTCGGTTTCTATTGTGAGCATTTTGACAGCACGAACACTGACTGCTCTTACAGCAATTCCCTCTTCCATTTTGTAATCACTTTCTTTCTATTCCTTTCACTTTCTTCTCCCATCTCTAGCCAATCATCTTTGTTTCTGACAGATCAAACACCAATAAGGAGTTGAATGTCGAAGTGCTGGAGGAGGAAAAGAAAAAAAAGAGCTTAGAAGAGAAAAAGAAAAAAGCTGAGGTTTCTGTTCTCCTGGGCATGAGGGACATGGAACATACTAATGGTGGCATGTGGAATTAGGCCCTGGTCAGTGGCCACATGTCATGCCCATCTATTTTACCAGTGGGCAAAAAGAGCAACTGCCTCGGGTCAAACATAACAGGGGACCCATAAGTATAAGCAGTCCTGAGTACAGGGCCCACTCTGATCCAGCATCTTCCTTCACTCCCTTCGCCTTCCCCGATCCAGCTACTTCCCAGGGTTTAAAGATGGCATTAAGGCACAGAGCCACTGTCAGTCCAATCCATTGAAGGCTGTGCTGGTTCTGCCCCCTTCTAACATCACTTCCTGTTTCTGAGTCAACAGCAGTGCAGGCTGATGTGGACTTGGTGCCTTCATGCAGACCTGCCAAGTCTCCTGCTTTCAGGAGACCACCGCTTTTGCAGGTCTTCTCCCGCACTCCTGCTGAGTGGCATCCCCATCCCATGGCAGCAGGAAATTACATTTTATGAAGGCGTTTCCTGCTACCGCAGGATGGGGAGGTCACTTCAGAGCAATAGATGCAGCTGGGCGGAGTAGTGGGTAGAATGGGATGGGCTAAGGGCAGACCCAAAATCTCTCACTGAGTGTTGGCCCCCTTGGTAGCTTTGTTCATGCTGCCTTTTATCCCTTAGAAGCAAAGTAAGCTGCACTACTGGACTGGGGGATGAGGGAAAGGAACGTAAGTAAACATGGTAAAACAAGACCAATAAGAATGAATGAATGAAAAAAAAAAGAAACTAATTTGTCATGTTTTACTGTTTATTTCAAAACAAACGTACATCCTTATTCAGGATTGCCACTTTGAAAAAGCACTGCAAGGTTGATTCCCTTCACCCATGTCTTTTTTAGGGGTCTAATCTCTGCTGCTTCACATAGGGAAGGTATTCAGATTCGAGCTTACCAATTGCTCTATTTCTGTTCCTTGCAGCCTCCAGCAGCAAAAACCAATAAGGAAACCGAAGAGGAGAAGCAGTTCCAAAATATCTTCCGACAGATTGCTGGAGATGTGAGTGCCTCAGTCAACACATAATCACAGAGCACTAAAAGAATTTCATTTTAGTTAAGTCATGGTTTCCAAAACAGAATAAAATCTAGCTAAGTTTCTGGATGGTATTGAAGAAGGGAAATGTATTCTGACCATTAACAGTAGTGTCACAGTTTTGGAGGTGAAGCTCATAAGCAAAAATTATTCTGGAATCCTTGGCAGTGGCATACCAAGGAGAGGCGGGGAGTGGTCCTCCTCTCCGGGTACAGACCATAAGAGGAGTGCTCCCAGGGTTGGCATCCTGGTCCAGGAACATCCCCCTTTGGCAGTGGCATCCTTCACAACTCACTGCTCTGCCAGTATTGGGCCTTCCTCCCTATCGGGTCCTACCTTTGCGGAAGTAGGAGGTAGGCGAGACCCGGTAGAGAGGAAGGCCCAATGCCGGCAGAGCAGTGAGTTGTGAAGGCTGCTGATGATGAGAAAGAAGCACCTATGGGGGAGGGAGGTAGAGAAATGCTGCATTGTGCACCCAATTGGAGGGAAAGAGGAGTAAGGAAGAAAGTTGTCCAATTGGGGGGGAAGGAGAAGGAAAGGAGAGGAGAGGAGAAGAGGGGATGATTCCAGACATGGAAAAGGGAGGGAGCGAGGGAAAGGAAGGAGAGGAGATGCCAGAGCATGGAGGGGGAAGGAGAGGAGAGTGTGGTATAGTCATTAAAGCTATAATCTCAATACTCTAAGACTGTGGGTTCAAACCCCATGCTGTTCCTTGTGAACCTGGGCAAGTCACTTAATCCTCCACTGCCCCAGGTACACTAGCTAACTTGTGAGCCCACCGGGACAGATGGTACTTGAAGTACCAGTATGTAAACCACTTTGAGTATGGATGTAAAACTATAAAAGGCAGTATACAATTCCTTTACCATGGAAGGGAAGGAGAGATGCCAGGACATGGGGGAAAGAAAGGGAAGGCGACAGAGATGCCAGACCATCAGGAAGAGAGGGAGGGAAAGGAAAGAGAGGAGATTCCAGAGCATGGAGGAGGAGGGAGAGGGAGAGATGGAAGGAGAGGAGAGAGAAGCCGGGGCATGGGAAGAAGGGAAGGGGAGCAGACAGAGATTCCAGACCATGGAGTAGGGGTATGGGAAGGAAAGGAGAAGAGAGAGATGCCAGAGCATGGGGAAGGGAGTGGAGACAGAGAGAGAAAAATGGAAAGGGGGTGAAGCTGAAATTAAATATGTATAAAGGAGAGAAGGGGCATAGAAAGAGGGAAGATGCCATACAGAAGGGAGAGAGGGTGGGAAGTGGATGGAAGAGCAGAGAAAGAGGGCAGATGCTGGATGGAAAGGAGAGTGAAGAGAAGATGAGGAAAAGTAGAAAAAAAGCTTGTTTTTTGTTGCTTTAGATCAGAGGTGTCAAAGTCCCTCCTGGAGGGCTGCAATCCAGTCGGGTTTTCAGGATTTCCCCAATGACTATGCATGAGATCTATGTTATTCATCGGATAACATATAAACTTTGCTTGCTCACCTTTAAATCTCTTTTCAATAAAACTCCAGCATTTATATATAAATGTTTAATTCCATACAATCCAAACAGAGCTTTAAGATCTAATGAACAAAATTTACTAACTATTCCTTCACTTAAGATTATCAATACAAGACGGCAGTTTATTTTTTCGGTAACCGCTCCACAGACTTGGAACGCCCTTCCAATTTATTTACGAAAGGAGCATGATCTGGGAAAATTCAAAAGTAATCTAAAAACATTTCTTTTTAAAGATGCCTTTGGTATTTAATCTTATAACCCTTAGGCCATTGATTTTACTGTATTATTATGCTTTTATTTGTTTCCCTCGTGTACTTTTCCTTTTTTGTTCTGCTTTTCTATATTGAATTGTATTTCGCATCCCCTTTTTACCTTATGGTATGAATATGATGAGCTAATTTTTAACCTTATGTTATTGTTTAAAGTTTGTATTGTATTGTTTCCCACTGAATGTATTTTAAATTGTTCATCGCTTAGAATTATGATTAAGCGATTAATCAAAAAAACAAAAAAAAAAGAAAAAGGCATACAATGAAAGCAGTGCATGCAAATAGATCTCATACATATTCATTGTGGAAATCCTGAAAACCCGACTGGATTGCGGCCCTCCAGTAGGGACTTTGACACCCCTGCTTTAGATAAAGTGATATTGTAGCTGTATTGATAAACATTTATAAATAGAAAATGGAAATAAGGTACATAATCTTTTTATTGGACTAATTTTAATACATTTATTACTAACTTTCAGTGACCAAAACCCCCTTCCTCAGGTCAGGACATTATGGAATAAACTAGCAGGACCATTAAGAGCACTCTTGGGGCTCCTTTTACTAAGGTGCGCTAGCATTTTTAGCATGCTAGCTGAAAAATTACCGCCTGCTTTAAAGGAGGCAGTAGCGGCTAGCACGCGGGGCATTTTAGCGCGCGCTTTGTAAAAGGAGCTCTTAGACTTACAAAAGTTTAAGAAAGTACTGAAAACCACCTTATTTATGGAGGCATTTAAATAAATGACTATTGGAAATTCATGAGGATACCAGCATTGCTATACATATGTAGATGTTTAAGAGAATGTATTTGTTTTATGGAAGAAATTATTGTATATGATTGCATTTTTGTAAGCCGCCTAGCTATAGGCAGGTAAGAAATTTTATAAATAAATAAATACTGTAACAGCAGTACACTGTACTGACTTGAGGAAGGAGGTTTGGGCCTATAAAAGGCTAATTGAAAAATGGATTAGTTCAATAAAAATTGTATTTTCTTATTTTCCATTTTTTGTTTTATTTCATCAGAATTTGTTCATTTGTAAATATTTTTCATGGTTGTTTTCAAATTTACTTCTGCTACCTTTATATTTTGCACAGTATTAGGGAACGTATCACTGTTTCTGGTTTTGTGGTGTTGCATTGCATGCAGTCTGGCTTCTTAGTGTTCAGTTGAACTTTTGTCTTTATATTTCTATTTTTAGTTTGTGATTACTTATTTCATACTGGGCAAGGGTGTTTCTGTGTTCTGTATGTATGAAAGACAGGGTT